>NC_085928.1:15725000-25320000 GCF_028885655.2 Pongo abelii
CAGAATCTGAGGTTTATCAAGACCTGAAGGTGATTCATGTGCACATTCAAGTTTGAGAACATTGATCTGATCTGGGGATTCACATGAAGGCATTACTGACTTAATATCATCTCTCAGGAAAAAAGCTCCAAGATATTTATTTAAAAAAAGAACTCTTGAAAGAGAAATAATTAGTCCCCAAGAATGAGTGATGGCCCCTTAGAGAGCTTTCTAGTTCCCAAAATATACAGGATCCCAACTCTTACAATCACACAAAAAGCTGATCTTGTTTTCCAAGCTGTCATAGAATGATGTTTCAGAGAAAAAAAAAAAGAAAGAATAATATAAGAAAATAAGGCAACAAACTAAAAACCTAAAAGAGTAATTTGTACATGTTTTCCTTTCATAAAATATGCAAATAAATGTTTACCACATAACTAGATAATAGCTAATCACACAACACTTAGAAAAATATATCAGGGATGGGTGTGGTGGCTCACGCCTGTAATCCCAATACTTTGGGAAGCCTAGGTGAGTGGATGGCTTGAGCCCAGGAATTCAAGACCAGTCTAGCAACAGAATGAAATGCCATCTCCAAAACAAAACAAAACCCCCCAAATCAGCCAGGCATGGTGGCATGTGTCTGTAATCCCAGCTACTCAGGAGGCTGAGTGAGGAGGATTGCTTGAGCTCAAAAAGTTGAGGCTACAGTGAGCCGTGATCACACCATTGCACTCCTGCGTGGGTGACAGAGTGAGACCCTGTCTCTTAAAAACAAAACAAAACAAAACAAAAAAGAAGACGAGAAAAACACATCAATCTGCTAACAAAATTGAGTTCTATTTTTCCATATATAATTTGGTGGCCTATGACATTTTGGAGTCACTATAGACTGTCACTTCTGTTCTCTATTAGTTGAATTACCCTTTAACTATGAAAAGACTAGAACACTGTCTATTTGGGCAAAAGTGTATGAAGTTTGTAAGTAGATTGCCTTTACAATATTATTCTTCATTCAATCTATTTAAAAAAATTTTCCCTGTAGTGCATTCCAAGACTACTTCATCAAATTGTTAATAACCTTAGACTTCAATTACACGTTGGCTTCACTTGGTGAGATTAGAAAAATTTCATCAGAAACTGAATTAGTAATTCTAGAATCATATCTTGTAAGAGCTTTAGAGAAGATACAATACAAGTTCTTTTACCCATGGAGAAAATGAAGCTCAGAGAAGAAATGTGATTTGCTCAAGGTCACACTCACAGTTTGGGGATTATTCGAGGCTTCATCTGAAAAACTCTTATTTCATCATAGTTGTAAAGAAACCTGAACAAAGCCACAAACATCCTAAACTTCTGGTTTTCATGTTCAACCACAGCCTTTCCACAGGGACAACTTATAAATCAAGATTTTGGCTCAGACTTTTTCCTGAATGGCATCAACTCACCTTATCAACAATCTCCTGGATTTCTGGAGTGGCGGATTTGGCCTCAGATAAGCCTCCAGGTATCATTTTGGCTGATTGCTTCTTTGCTGGACAGGATGCTGGAACCAAAGTGAACAGGGAAGTGTGGAGACTCGTGTTTTAAAAGAGGCGTTCACTAGCTCCGCCTATAGAATGCTTTATTTTCCACAAATAGCAAAGAGGCATGGGGAAAATGAGTATGCCTCCAAGCAAGTCTTCTTGCTTCCTGGACAGAATATGCTACGTGGAATCTGGAAGAAAGAGGGGTTGGAGGATGAACAAATGGGCAAGTACAGGAGTCATGTCCTAACAAGCATCAAACGTCCCCGCATTCTCTTTGACAACGGTTCCATCCTGTTGCATCATCTGAATTATGAAATCTGAAGCCGCAACTAGAATTTCCAAATGTTTTAAAACTTCTAACACAAAATTTTATTTTTTTTAAAGCAAAACTTACTAATAATGTCAAGGTTAGTTTAGAATTTACTTGACTTTAGAAAGAAAGCAAAAGGATCTATCTGGAGGACCTTGGCTGGATGTGTCTTCTTTACTCTTGTTTAAATATCTGGAAATGTTTAACATACAGTAAAACACAAAGAATAAAATAACGAACATCTATATTTCTATCACTCAGAATTAAAACTTTTAACCTTTTTGTCATATTTGCTTGCTGTCTTTTATTTTGTTAGTTATTTTTAAGAAATAAAATATTACAGATATGGAGGAAGCCCCACACCCCACGCAACCTTGCCTTCCAGAAGGCAAAATACATAATGAATTGATATCCTTCCAGGCCATTTTTATATGTTTACTTGGTGTGTCTTTAAAATTTCACTTAAATTGTATGCTAAATATATTCTATGTTATGCTCCTTTTTCTATTCAACATGTTTTTGAGCCTTTCTATGTTGACATATACATAGATCAGTCCACAGATAGATCAATCCTGTTCATTTCCTTTAACTGTGATATGCTATTTTATGCTAGACCTATCTATTTAGTCTACCTATCTAATTGCTATATACTAGTTCATATTTTACATACTCATTTCTCTATTGATGATGATTTTGGTTGTTTCTAGCGTTTCATTCTTACAAACAACGTTGCATTTTTTTCCCCTTTTTACATGAGTCAGGGCTTCTGCAGACAACTTATCTAGAAGCAAAATGGCCATGTTATGTGAATATTTATGTATATTATTTCATTCAATTTTGGGAATATATAATACATACACAGGATAAAAATGTTTGGAAGGAACCAAGCTTTACAATATAAGGAATTATTCACTCACTTAATTCCTCAGACACCCTTCTACTCTCCAGAGACAACTATTGGCACCAACTTCTTCTGTATCCTTTAGAGACATTCTTTACACATACAAATATAAAAATAATTGGAGGCTGGGCGCGGTGGCTCACGCCTGTAATCCCAGCACTTTGGGAGGCCGAGGTGGGTGGATCACAAGGTCAAGAGATTGAGACCTTCCTGGCCAACATGGTGAAACCCCATCTCTACTAAAAATACAAAAATTAGCTGGGCATGGTCGCGTGCACCTGTAGTCCCAGCTGCTCAGGAGGCTGAGGCAGGAGAATTGCTTGAACCTGGGAGGCGGAGGTTGCAGTGAGCCAAGATCGTGCCACTGCACTCCAGCCTGGTAACAGAGCAATACTGTGTCTCAAAAAAAAAAAAAAAAAAAAAAAAAAAAATTGGCTACACACACACATAGATACATATTCATCTATATAGGTTTTCTTTTACAAAAATGGTATTCTACATAAATTATTATACTTTTTGTTTTATTGCTAACAATATATTTTGGAGATTGTTCTATATCACGATACAGGGAGGTGCTTCTTTCTTTATAATGATGTTTGGTGGGTGCTTGGCAAATTCTTGGAGCTAGGTGAGTGTCTTACAGGCTAAACTAAGGGGCGCTACACAGGTATCTCTCCATAGAATGCCTTTACCCTGTGGATTAAGAAGAACAGCGAACGTGGACGACAAGGTGCTCCCTCAAGAGGCCGCAGGTTGTCTGAAGACTTTGGCTCAGCTTTCATAGGCCACTGGTTCTACTCATCTTCATGTGACCTCCCCAACTCAAGTCCAATACTAAGGCCCCTGACATTTTTCCAAGCCTGCAGCCCATTTTTAGTTGTTCGCTTACATCCTAGTCCAGGCCATCCTTATTGAATCTCTCCAGTGGTAAGGGATATGGTAAACAGCAAGTCTACTCTTCTCTTTCTAGGGTCTATGCCCTGTACTTTCAGCTCTTTCCTGTTGATTCTCAATAATTTATTTTAGAAGCAAAAACTTCCCCAAAGAAAATATTGCTTTTGTCTTTTGTATTCCTCCTATAACAATCCTAGTTCTTCTCAAGGGTAGTATGTATGCCTCTGATTGACAGGGGAAGAGTCGCACACAAGGAAGTGCAAAAGAGAAAAGCACAATTCATATATCTGTATTAATTGTTTACTTAAGTTAAACATAGTTGATTAAATACACATTTATTTTAAAGGTACCTTTAAGATTGCTTTTTGGATTTTTTGGTATGAATTATGCAGACTGTGTTTCTGGAGCTAGATATCCTCATATGTTTCATATTTCTTGTCTGTGAGCTCATCTGCCACAGGAGTTATCTTTTATGTGAGTTTTCTCTTTTGTGGGCTGGTTTGTGGGGCTTCCCTATGGGGTGGTTTCCGCTACCAGGCCCTAGGAGGTACACAAGCCCCAGCCCAGTTCTTACTTTATTGTTGGCTTAGAGCTCTTGAACCATAAAGATACTGAGAATTTGGGCTTGTCTCCAGCTTTATTTACAGGCCTGGGGCTCTGAACTTCCCCAGCTAATTGCGCTTCTACCCATTGCCAGGAGTGGATGTGTGGATGCATTCACTTATCATGCAACCCACCGTTCCCACTGCTAGCTATTTCCCCAGGAGAAATGAAATATGTCTGCACAAAGATTGGCATACGAATGCTAACGGCTGCATTATTCATAATGATTCAAAACCGAAGAATACCCCATGTCCATCAACTGGTGAATGGTAAGAATAGCTGTGGTAGAGTCACAGTATAGAATACTACTCAACAATAAAAAGGAACAAAATAGTAATACATTAAATCACACAGGTAAACTTCAAAAACAAGTCAATGTAAGAAGAAGTGAAAGAAAGCAAACACAGAAGGCCATGGACTATATTATTCCATTTAGATGAGACCTTAGAAGAGGCAAAATTATAGTGACAAAAAGGAGATCAGAGGTTGCTTGAGGCTTAGGTGAGGGATGGAATGGACTGTAAAGGGGCCCAAGAAAACGTCTTAGGGAGATGGAATTGTTCTATACATGGATCGTGATAGTGGCTACACAACAGTATATGATTACCAAACTTCATCAGATTGTGCACTTAAAGTGGGTGGACTTGTTTCCACACCAAAAAAATAAAAAATAAAAAAGTGGGTGGACTTTATCATATGTAAGTTACACCCCCAAAAAGCTAGAATATAAAAGCATTGCCTTTTGAATACTTTCTTTATGTGTCTCTTGGTCTTGCTGTTGTACTTCTTCCTCTAATGTTTTTCATTAGAGTCTTAACTCCTACTGCACCAATACAGTGCTTTAAAAATGGCTGTGAAGGCCTTATTTGAAGTGTGTGTTCAAGGGAGGACATAGCTATTCCTCCTGGCTAACCTTGTGGTGAAGAGGGAAAGCAGGAGGCAGGGTTGACTGAGGACAGGTCGTGAAAAACAGGTGAAAGATCTTACACTTTAGTTGTTAGGTAATGGAGGTCACTGAAAAGTCTGAGCTATAGAGAAGCCATTTGTGCTTTAGGAAGATAAAACTGGAGGCAATGTGTAGACTGGTATATTAGGAAAACACGAACTAACTGTCTATCTTCCACTATACCCTCAACACTCAACATGCTCTGGCCATCATAGTGCATGGAAGCTGAACCCCTGTACCCCCATTGTTGTCTGGCTTCCTGGCTTGAGAACAGCAGAGTTTCTGTTCCATGTTGAGGAGGGGAGAGACAGTGCAGCCAGTGGGATGGCAGGAGAGCAGCCCATACTCCATGACAAGACCCCTGCTGTGACGCCAAGCCTGCAAAAAACTAACTGGACTTGCTAAAAGCTTAGCATGAGGGTATTTATTTTTTTCAGGGTCAAGGAAGAGCACACTAAGTTCATGCCTGAATCACTGTGGAGCAAAACAGAGTGATCAGAAGAGAATCAAGAGAGCCAGCCCTTAGAGATCAGCCAAACTCTTGGGGAGGCCTAGGGTTTCCCTTCTCCAAACTGGAGGATGAGGTAATTCTACCCACATCTTTGTGGCTGGGGACTTCCTAGTTCTTATTTGGGTTACACATATTTTAGGAGTCCAGGTGGAATTTCTTTTCCTTTTTGAAAACTGAAGCATAATTTATGCATAGTAAAATGCACAAATTTTAAGTGCACAGCTACATAATATGTTCCCACATTTTTTACAATTGTTTTATATATATATATATATGATAAGCTGTAGAACATTCCATCACCCCAGAAAGTTCTCTCCCGTCACTACAATGTGCTCAACCACTAGTTTTGCCTGTTTTTACATTTCATATAAGTGGAAGTATGATGTAGGTGCTGTTTTATTTCATCTGCTTAGCATAATATTTTTGATATTCATCCATGTTATCAGATTTATTAGTAGTTTGTTCTTTTTTATTGCTGTGTAGTATTCCAGTGTAATAACATGCTATGTTTGTTTCTTCAGTCTCCTGCTGATAGCATTTGGATTGATACTAGTTTTTGGCTATTAATAAATCTGCTATCAACCAGTCATTTCTCATGGCTATATATCTAGGAGTGGAAATTTTGGGACAAGGGCAAAGTGTATGTTGAACTTTATTAGAAACTACCACTTTCCAATGTGGTTGTATCGTTTTACACTCCATCAGCAATTCATAGAAGTTCTAGTTGCTCCATTCTCTCCAACACTTGATATTATCAGTCTTTTATATTTT
Source organism: Pongo abelii (assembly GCF_028885655.2). Classification (NCBI taxonomy): domain Eukaryota; kingdom Metazoa; phylum Chordata; class Mammalia; order Primates; family Hominidae; genus Pongo; species Pongo abelii. Next base: position 15,731,445 of record NC_085928.1, read on the forward strand.
AGCTACTTAATTTTAACCATTCTTGTGGGTATACAGTATATCTTCCGGTGGTTTTAATTTGCATTTCCCTGAAGAGTAATAATTTGTAGCATATTTTCATGTGTTTATTGACCATTTGGATTTTTTTAAATGAAATCCCTATTCAAGTCTTTTGCACCCCACCTTTTCCATATTGAAAAAGTTCTTTATATATTCTGGATGTGAGTTCTTTGTCAGATCACACACACACACACACACACACACACATATATATATATATATTTCAGATTATATATTATATATATATATAATATTTTCTCTCAGTCTGTAGCTTACCTAATATTTTCTCTCAGTCTGCAGCTTACCTTTTTAATTTCATAATGAGTGTTTTTTGATGAACAGAAATTTCTAATTATGATGATGTCCATTTCTTTCTTTCATGGTTATTGCCTCTGATATGTTTTGCCTGCCTTAGGGTTCAGGAACATATTTCCTATATTTTCTCTTAGATACTTTATGGTTTTAGCTTTTACATTTAAATGTATGACCCATCTCAGATTTATTTCTGTATGGTGTATATGGTGTGAGGTAGGGACTGGGGGATTCAAGTTTCTTTTGTCTTTCCTTACGGATAGCTAGTTGCTGCAACATTACTTACTGGAAAAAAACAACAATAATCCTTTCTTTCACACTGAATTTTTCCAATGCCTTTGTTGAAAATATTTATTTTATACAAAAATTTATTTTCAACAAAGGCATATGCACTTAGTATTATCAAGTGCCTTTCCCCCCCAAAGCCTGATAAGCCAAGAGAAAGGGGAAACAGTCAGTACATTTCAGGTATCATTCCAAGGAAGTCTAGATTCACAGAAAGGCATGTGGAAGCATATGTTATATGGTTGTTACATTTGTCTTTCCTTGCCCTTAAGAACAATATTCCTATTGTGTACAGATGCATCTCGACTTATGATGGGTTATGTCCCAATAAACCCATCATAAGTCAAAAATATCATAAATCAAATATGCATTTAATGCCCTCAATAAGCCCATTGTAAAGTCAAAAAATTGTAAGTTAAACCACTGTAAGTCCAGATGTTCCTGAACTTAAAATGAGGTTATGTCCTGATAAACTCATCCCATAAATCAAAAATATAAGTCAAAAATGCATTTAATACTCTGATAAGCCCATCTTAAGTTGAAAAAGCTCAAGTTGAACCACTGTAAGTTGGCGACTATCTTCTTCTTCTTCTTCTTCTTCCTCTTCTTCTTCTTCTTCTTCTCTTCTTCTTCTTCTTCTCTTCTTCTTCTTCTTCTCTTCTTCTTCTTCTTCTTTGACACATTTATTCAGCATCATGATTGGACTATTATACTTAGCAATCAACAGCATGGGTGTAACAATAAATGGATTAATTAAGAAATGTACATTAAAACCTTTTGTTGGAATGCTTTCTACTTTCCACAGAACAGAAACTAGAATAACCTGCTATACAATTAGTCACAAATACACTCCTTGAGTTTTTTTTTGCCCATGCACATGAGTATTGTCTAAAATATGCCTTCTTTGTAGCAGCTAGGCCCTGCCACCACTATGCTTGGCTAAGTTCACGAATCTATTGTAACCTGTAAGCTCCCTGTCACTTCTCTGGCTCTCCTCTCCTGCTAAGCTGTGTTTCCTGGCAGGAATTGAAGTCTTCTGCCATTGCCATAGCTACTGCTGTTGCTGGAACTGCCATAGCCACCTTGGTTTTGTGGTTTGGCAAAGTATTGGTCTCCACCACCATAGGGGCCAGAGATTCTGCCTCCAAAGTTCCCTCCCTTCATGAGTCCAAATTTTAAGATTGATTGTTGTTTTTTCAGAAATCACTGTAGCTTCCACCCCCTCCCAAATTGCTTCCACTCTCACCACCAAAGTCACTTATGCCTACTCCATTGTTATAGCTGTCATGGCTGCCACCCCCATCATAGCCACTGCCCTGGTTTCCAGAATCCTGTCCACCATTTCCATAGCCTCTGCTTCCTCCAGAGCAACCAGGGCTGCCTCCTTCATAACCACTATTGAGAGGTGACAGCTTGCTGGCAGTCCTCACAGCCCTTGCTCGCTCTCGGCACCTCCTCTGCCTGGGCTACCATTTTGGTGGCACTTGAGGAGCCCTTCAGCCCACCGCTGCACTGTGGGAGCCCCTTTCTGGGCTGGCCAAGGCTGGAGCCCACTCCCTCAGCTTGCAGGGAGGTGCGGAGGGAGAGGCGTGAGCGGGAACTGGGTTGTGTGCCACGCTTGTGGGCCAGCTGGAGTTCTGGGTGGGCTTGAGCTTGGCAGGCCCCGCACTTGGAGCAGCTGGCCGGCCCTGCCGGCCCAGGCAATGAGGGACTTAGCACCTGGGCCAGCGGCTGTGGAGGGTATACTGGGTCCCCCAGCAGTGCCAGCCCACCGGCGCTGTGCTCGATTTCTTGCTGGGCCTTAGCTGCCTTCCCGCCGGGCAGGCCTTGGGACTGCAGCCTGCCATGCCTGAGCCTTCCCCCACCTCCGTTGGTTCCTGTGCAGCCCGAGCCTCCCCGATGAGTGCCACCCCCTGCTCCATGGCGCCCAGTCCCTTCGACCACCCAAGGGCTGAGGAGTGCGAGTGCACAGCGCGGGACTGGCAGGCAGCTCCACCTGCAGCCCCAGTGCAGGATCCACTAGGTGAAGCCAGCTGGGCTCCTGAGTCTGGTGAGGACGTGGAGAGTCTGTATATCTAGCTCAGGGATTGTAAACACACCAATCGGCACTCTGTATCTAGCTCAAGGTTTGTAAACACACCAATCAACACCCTGTGTTTAGCTCAGGGTTCGTGAATGCACCAATTGACACTCTGTAGCTAGCTGCTCTGGCGGGGCCTTGGAGAACCTTTATGTCTAACTCAGGGATTGTAAATACACCAATCGGCACTCTGTATCTAGCTCAAGGTTTGTAAACACACCAATCAGCACCCTGTGTTTAGCTCAAGGTTTGTGAGTGCACCAATGGACACTCTGTATCTAGCTGCTCTGGTAGGGCCTTGGAGAACCTTTATGTCTAGCTCAGGGATTGTAAATACACCAATCGGCACTCTGTACCTAGCTCAAGGTTTGTAAACACACCAATCAGCACCCTGTGTTTAGCTCAAGGTTTGTGAGTGCACCAATCAATACTCTGTATCTAGCTGCTCTGGTGGGGCCTTGGAGAACCTGTGTGTCGAAACTCTGTATCTAACTAATCTGATGGGGACATGGAGAACCTTTGTATCTAGCTCAGGGATTGTAAACGCACCAATCAGTGCCCTGTCAAAACAGGCCACTTGGCTCTACCAATCAGCAGGATGTGGGTGGGGCCAGATAAGAGAATAAAAGCAGGCTGCCCAAGCCAGCATTGGCAACCCACTGGGGTCCCCTTCCACACTATGGAAGCTTTGTTCTTTCGCTCTTTGCAATAAATCTTGCTACTGCTCACTCTTTGGGTCCACGCTGCTTTTATGAGCTGTAACACTCACCGCGCAGATCTGCAGCTTCACTCCTGAACCCAGCGAGACCACGAGCCCACCAGGAGGAATGAACAACTCCAGACGTGCTGCCTTAAGAGCTATAACACTCACCGCAAAGGTCTGCAGCTTCACTCCTGAGTCAGCGAGACTACGAACCCACCAGAAGGAAGAAACTCCGAACACATCCGAACATCAGAAGGAACAAACTGCAGACGTGCCACCTTAAGAGCTGTAACACTCACCGCGAGGGTCCGCGGCTTCATTCTTGAAGTCAGTGAGACCAAGAACCCACAAATTCCGGACACACTATCACTACCAAATCCATTATAGCCATCCTTATTGCCACCATATCCACCATCACCACAGCTGCCGCCAAAGGCACCACAACACTGAAGTTTCCTCCATGACCAAAGTTGTCATTCCCACCAAAACCACCTCCACGACCACCACCAAAGTTTCCAGAACCACTGCCGCCTCTTTGGCTGAACGAAAAACTAGCCATCTTTTGCTACTACAGGGCTTTCTTTACTTCACAGTGGTGGCCATTCAAGGTATGGTATTTCTGAATGACAGTCTTATCTACGGAGCTGTGATTACAAAAACAAAGTCCCTCTTTTTGCCAAAGTTTACAAAAGCAGCTCCCCTCTTTTTGCCACTGTCTCGGCCAGTCATGATTTCAATCACTTCAATTCTTCCCATACTCTTCAAAATAATCTCTTAGGTGATGTTCTTCAGTGTCTTCTTTAATGCCATCAACAAATATCTTTTTCAGAGTTAAGTGGGCACATAGTCTCTGAGAATCTTCTCTTGAGACAGCTGTCTTTGGTTCCACAACTCTTCCATCCTCCTTGTGTGGCCTTGCATTCATGGCTGCATCCACCTCCTCCACAAGGGCATATGTAACAAACCCAAAGCCCCTGGAGTGCTTGATGTTGGGATATCTTATTACCACACAATTGGTGTGCGGTAATTGTCCCCATTGCTCAGAACGGCTCTTCAGAGTCTTGTCGGTTGTTTCAAAGCTCAACTCTCAGATGAGCATCTGCAGCTGTTTGGGTTCTTTAGGAGACTCTGACTTAGACATGACAGCAGTGGGAAGAGAGACTTTATGCTTGCTCGGCGGTTCCAGGCTGAATGAATTTACGGATTGCTGAAGCCAAAACCATCAGGCTCTCAGATTTCCATCCTTTCCCCAATCCCCGTAGATGTATCTGTCCTCTTCTACTTTTCCTATGTCGTCTATTAAAATGGACTCTTACTGAGTCTAAAGGATATGAAAAAAAAATAGAATGAACTCTTAGAAAAGACTCTGCAAATCTTTTGCAAAACGGTACACGTAAAAAAATCTTATGGGTATCTACATTTTGACGGAGTAAGTGCTTTAAGATGAAGAAATAGAATGGTGAAATTTTATGGATGAGGTGAGCAAATACACTTTGGGAAGTAAGGTGGTTTATAGCATCTATGCATCACATCAGCTGGATGATCACCTCTCAGTTTACCTGTAAAACTGGTGTTTCTTTGATTTAAAAACTTGTTCGGATTTGTTAAACCAGAAGAGTCTATTCTACTTCCATACTTCTCTAGGAACCTGCCTGTATCCATTTCAACAGCCTAAAGTTGGCAAGGATGGCAGTTCAGAAGTTGCTGCACAAGGCAGGAGGAAGTTTTATAATATGGGAAAAATAATGTTGGAGTAAATAATTCTAGAGAAGTGTTGAGAACTTAACAAAAATGTATCTGAACATAGCTATTTATATTTACTTACATTTTCTCTAGATTATAAACTCTTTTTAAATATACAGTTTGTCTAGGAGCAGGGGCTCATGCCTATAATCCCAGCACTTTAGGGGGTCAGAGTGGCAGGGTCGCTTGAGGGCAGGAGTTTGAGACCAGGCTGGGCAACTCAGTGAGACCCTGTCTCTACAAAAAACAAACAAAAAAAGTAAGCCGGTCATGGTGGTGCATACCTGTAAGTCCCAGCTCTGCAGGAGGCTGAGGCGAGAGGATCGTTTGAGCCCAAGAGTTCAAGGTTACAGTGAGCTATGATCACACCACTGACTGCAGCCTGGGCAACACAGTGAGACCCTGTCTCAAATACGTATACAGAGTCTGCATTAAATTTTCTTTAATGATTATCTTTAATTGAGCTGATAGTTATTTCTTAAAAAGTATAATGTACATATGAATTTACATCTCTTGGCTAACCACATACTAATTATTGGGGTCATGGTATTCTAGCCACTTGGAGTTTCTTGGCCATCCTCGACTTCTCTGGCTATAGAAAATTCCTAAAAGTACAGGAAAAACTTTTTTATTGTAAAAAGTAACAAAAATTGTAGCCAAGACAGGGCAAATTTAAAAAACTCATTCCGGCCACAGAGGGCTCTGGCTTTCCACTGGGGCTGGTTGTCAGTAACAGCCAGGGAGTGAGGCCATAAGGAGATCCCCAAAAGGTGAGTTCTGAGCCTCCGTGAGTTAGAGGTTAGTACTTTGCAGTGAATTAGGGATGGAGATGCTTTAGGCGAAAGGAAGGCTGGGATTGGAATGTGAGGGGATTATTTAACCCATATGTGCTTCTACGGTCCTGGACTTGGCTAACTTCAATGAGGCTTACGCAGATGCACTGAGAATGAAGATGGAAGATGGGATGAACATAACTAAAGCCAACAAGGCTGGGGGTGTGCCTGCCCTAGGGCTCCCCTCTGGGTGCCAGGACATAGAGGGTGAGGGGTGGGAGTGAAACGGGAAAAGTTCCTTTGTTCCCCTCACAGGGCGAGTGACGGGGGAGTGGCTCACTTCTTCAGTGCCCAGCTGCTCAAACCTCTAGGGGGAGCATGCGGAAGGGTAGGGTGTGGGGCTCCGACCCCACAGCAGCATCTAGGGGTGAATGCTTACAGCTCCTGAAGCCCCAGTGGGTGTGTGTTACAGAGTGCTCTTTTAGCTTTGCTGTCTGTAGGTGGCTTGTGTCAATCAGCTCTATTAGACCCTCTGCCTTATCATAAGGACAGAGGGCATTCTGTATCCTGGGGTTTTTGCCTTGGTGTACCAGAAGAACCAGATCACATGTGTGCTTGGAGAATGAGTGTAAGGATTTTTATTGAGTGGTAGCTCTCAGCGAGGTAGATGGTAAGGCCAGAAGGGGGCTGGAGTGGGAAGGTGGTTTTCCCCTGCAATCGGGCTTCTGGGCAGCTGGGCTCTTCTCCGACCACCCCAGCCAAACTCTGCATTGTTCCACCAGTCGATGGCCTGCCGAAGTCTGTCAGTGCCTGTGGGTGTGCTCTTGTGCTGGTGTGTTCCTTTCCAGAATCTGCCGGTCCCTGTCGGTGTGCTCTTACGCGGGTGTGTTCCTCTCAATTTCCAGCCGCTTGTGTCCTCAGCCATTGGTGTGTTCCTCTTGATGTCCAGCTGCTTGTGTGTGTGCCCACTAGGATCTTGGAGTTTTTATAGGCACAAGATAGGGGCATGGCAGCCCAGGGTGGTCGTGGGAAATGCAATATTTGGGCATGAAAACAGAAATGCCCATCCTCACCAAGGTCTGTGGGCACAGGTCTGGGGCTGGACCCCCAGCCAGGGACTACGCCTTTCCCTTCCCAGCACTTTCCCGCCCCACTTGCCCCACTCTGTATCAGGAGCATAGTTTGTAGGGCTGTAGGAACAACGAGCTACCCAACATCTTTTCAGAGTAAAATTTTCAGCCACCCACAACTTTCCTCTCTTCAAAGTGAGTGTAGCAGCAATCATTTCCCTCCCTTTTCTCTTCAGGACAAAGGAACCAGTGGTCTCAATAACCCCAGTGGCTTTTGGGTCCTCTCAGAACAATGTAGAGAAGTTTGTGTGGGCTCAGGAGTCATTCAAACCTTTGCTCAGTAGCCTGGATTGTGAGTTGAGTTGCGTTTTTGCCTTTTAGGGGAGAAAGAAGTTGTCGTAGAGGCCTACCCACCCTGAATACTCATCAAATGAACCAGCAATACTGGAGTTGCCTCAGTTTTTATGACTAATAGTAAATTACAGGGTGGAGTAATGTTATACAATCGATGTTGCTGTGCCTGTCAATATAGAGAAAATTCTGCCCTGCCAAAAATATACACTGGGATCATAGGCTCTCCCAGTGTGACTTAGTATCAGTTTACGTCCTAGGAAAAATGAGCCCTAAGACTCATACATAATCATAGAACCAAACTCTCAAAGGCTTCTTGATAAATGTTAATTTATGAGTTTGGTTTTAGCATGGATTAATTATGCTGCTAGGTTCAACTTAGCAGTCCTCTGGTAAGTTGGGCTGGGAACCACCCACACCAGAGTCAGCTGGGATGCCTGTTCAGTGCAGATTCCTGAGTCCCATTCCTAGATTCATTAAATTACAATCTCTTGAGGGGGGGCTCTAGAGTCTGCATTTCAAAAAAGAGCTCCCAGGTGATTCTCATATGCATTACATTTAGAAGCCTAGTAACATACAATGTTGGTGTCCTAAGTTTATAGAGGCAGGAGGGAGGTGAAAAGGTGGAAATCTGGAAGAGTAGTCCACTGCTAGGTGGAAAACATTTTTACAAAGAGAAAACACGTGAAAAGAGCTGAAGAAAGAGCCAAAGCAGATGTTGGCAACATGTGCTATTCATATTGAAGTGGGTGCGGGTGGATTCTGGCTTCCTGTTGCAGCACATCTAGTATATACTACATGGAGGCCTGTAACGTGTCAGTCCTGCAAAGTTTTGTCCTAGCCCAATGGCCTACCCCCAATCCTAGCTGAGGATGCTGTGCCTAGGCAGGTGGAGCTCTTTAATCAACAGGGACAGGTGGTTGGCTATAGCTTCACCACTTCATGGGAGTGTCATTATCTTCTATGTCATTTCCACTTGGATCCTTCTAGTGTTCCTTTTCCCCTGCACTGACACAGCCACCTGGGAGAGAAGGGAAGGGAGAGTTAAACTTTAAAACTTCTATTTATTTGTATCTATTGATATTTAGAAACACTGGATTCTTACAGAGGAACTTTTAAAGACTGAAATAATGTAAGGTTGTAAGCAACCTAAACCTTACATTAAACTAAACAAATGAGGTCTTGGCATAATACTTCTAAGATGCTGGCAATTTACAACTTAAAAGCTCATTGCATAGAAACTGAAGGGGAATATTGCCAGGAATTATGCAAACATACTGGCAGTGATGACTTCGCAACGTCTTTCAAATTCACCCTTCCTTGCTGTTTTCATAGCTATCACTCCCTTAAAGCTTTCATCACCCTCTTATTGGCTTATTGTTGACACTCCCTGGTTGGGTCCTACCCTTCTAGTTTCTCCTGAAAACCAAGCCCTTTCTCATATACTGAAAAAATATCGCTTCCTAACTTGGGTACTTCCTGTCATCTATCAAATTCATTTACAATTTTAAGAATAGCCTCCAAGTACTCACAGGTCTTCCTGAACCAGATTCTCTCTCAGAGTTTCTCTCTAGCTGGGTCCTCTTAGATCCTCTTGCACCTCTTTCTCATTCTCATTCTTTCTCCTGTCTCCTTGTTCATACAATGCCCCTTGACAAGGATGTCATTCCTTCTGTTCTCCATTAATCTATGTGCAATACTGCTTTCAAAAACCACACCACCCAGAGCCTTCTGTCGTTTCCTCTAGTTCTTGGTTTGTACTACATATTCCTGTTATCTCAGTTATTACACATATATTTTCTGTTTATCTTCTTGCTGATCTGATTATAATCTCTTCCATGGCAGAAACTGTTGTCTTGACTGTTAGCCATCACATCTCCTAGATTATGAAACACAGCAGCTGCCCAGCAAATATGTGAAGAAATTCATAGATCTCACCACTTTCTCACTGGGAGAAGAGGGCAACCAGCCAACATGGACTTCTGGAGTCCTTGAAGGGCATTGGATAAACATGTCTTGGTCAAGTTTTAGGCCAGGCGCAGTGGCTCATGCCTGTAATCCCAGCACTTTGGGAGGCTGAGGCGGGTGGATCATGAGGTCAGGAGTTCAAGACCTGCCTGGCCAACATAGTGAAATCCCATCTCTACTAAAAATACAAAAATTAGCCGAGCACAGTGGTGCCTGCCTGTAGTCTCAGCTACTCAGGAGGCTGAAGCAGGAGAATTGCTTGAACCTGTGAGGTGGAGATTGTAGTGAGCCGAGATCACGCCACTGCACTCCAGCTTGGGCAACGGAGTGAGACTTTGTCAAAAATAAACAAACAAACAAATAAATAAATAAATAAATAAATAAAAGAAAAGAATCCAAAGTGAAGAAAATACGACAGGACAGCCAGGAGTTCAAGGTTATATTCCCTGATGATCACAGGGCTCCAGTTTCTCTGCATTGCTGGCCAAGGGTTGGCCCACATGCTTGGACAGTTTGATCAGTAACTTAACAAGTCTGTTTGTATAAGTGAGTTAGTTGGCAGTCTCTATACATGGCCTGAATTAAGCCTGAGGCCTGGTAGTTTGATCCCAGCCAGCACAGTTATGGACCTGCTGTGTTGCACAGTTCTAGGAGCATTATTCATACTGTATTCTAAAATGGAGCTCAAATTCGTGGGATGCTTTTACTAAGAGTATTTTATTATTTTTCAGTAAAAAAAGGTATGTAAAAAAGAAGGCTTTTGTGGAATGGCTTTAACTTCACCCCAATTTTCAAAAGAGGGCTTGCTGGAGGTAGAGTACCACAGCAGTTAATAGCATGGGCTTTGGAGTGAGGGACAGTTGAGTTCAATAATCTGCATAGCTGTGTAAACCTGAGCAGGTGACTTCACCTTTCTGAGCATCTGTTTCCTTGTCTGTAAAATGAAGATAATAATAACTACCTCACAGGGTTGTGAGAATTAAATGGAAAATATATGTAGAAAATTTAACTCTGTGTCTGGTATATGTGTAGTTAGTGTTCCTAAATGGAAACATCATATTTTTGTTTCCAGACATCTTATAAACTATAGCAACCATCCTTACATTTTTTGTCTTCAGCTGCATTGTGAAGGGTCTAGAAATATAAAGGGAGATGAAGAAAGTAAAACAGGATAGAAGGATGCATTTTGATTTTGGGGTTAATTTTTCAATATTTGAAGTAGAAGAGATAAAAGTCTCATCACTATAACCAAGCCAGGTTGGATACCTAAGTAGTTTTTCTTCTTTCCTTTCATAATGTAAAATGTGGCACTTAGTAGAGATGTTGGGTGGATAATATTGGGTGGTCTCTTGGTTACAGGGTCTACTTCCGACTGACCCCTTCACCTTCTCCTGTATATTGTCATCCTTTCACAGTCCCTGCCTTGGTCTTCTCATTTCCCAAGTCAGAAAGATGGGTGTTATCCTCCACTCTTCCTTCATGCTCAGCCCTCTCATCCAGGAATTCCCAGCGCTTGTCAGTTACATTGACTTCCTTCACTTCTGTCCAACTGGCCTGCACTACCGTGGCTCAGGCCGTGGTTATTTCACCGCTGAAGAACAGCAATAGCTTCCCCTGGCCTCCTCCTTCAACCATGCTCCTCTTTCTACACACAATATCCAAATATTTCTTCTAGAAAGCAAAGCCGATCATATAGTTTCCTTAATGAAAGTCCTTCAATAGTTTTCCATTATCCTTAGAGTGTACTTCTCACTCTTTAGCACAGCCCTCTCTGACCTGGCTCCTGTCAAGTTCTCCTAAGGTGCCCTATTCCTCTTGCTTCTTTGCTTAGGATGGAAACACTTCCTTTTGCTTCCGTTTGCCAGCCTGATTTCTATTGGTCCTTCATGTCTGTTATGGTTTGAACTGTGTCCCTACCTAAATTCATATGTTGAAGTTCTAACCCGCAGTACCTCACAGTGTGACTGTATTTGTATGCCCAGATTTGGCAGTGACGGGGAGCTCTTCTTCATCACATTCATAATTTTTCATTAGTTATGCCTAAGACCAGTGCTGTTCCTATTTCTGATACTATTCCTCTACCTTATCTGACCTACAAGCCTATGTGAGGAGGTGAGGCTGTCAGATTTCTCCTGAAATAAATGAGACAGAGCAGAGCCTGGAGAGAGAGGGTGGGATCAGCAGTTACGAAGTCTAGGACAAGTAGTTAGACCAGATTTTTACACAACAGGTTCTTCATGATTGAACCTGTGAGCCGGGACATTCATCATCTATATGACATATCGAGGTTACTTCCTGGTTCTGTAGTCATTTGTGGGGTGATAGTACAATCATAGTACAGTCTTCTCTTTGGATCAGTAATTAGTATACACATGATTTGAAAAATATTTTTATTAAGCACATTAATATCTGAGAATTAAAAAATAAGATAGTACATTTTCCATGGGACAGACAGGAAATTTAATTAGTATAAACAATTTCCTTGGTGAGCAAGAAAGCCCAACCAGAGACTGAGATAATTTCAGGGAAGGTTTCTTTTCTTTATTATTCCCTTTGTTGAAGAACCCTGCTCTTGTTTTTTTAAAACCATTTTTTGAAGTACAGCATATACATAGTGTACAAATCATACTTCAATAAATGCTTTTAGTTTTAAAAATATTTCTCTGATTGTAAAAATAACACATATGCATTGTAGAAATGTAGCTGCCCAATGGGTTCACCTTGCCCGCTGTCTAGACAGAGCCCTATCAAGACAGGGAAATCGTAATGGAGAAAGAGTAATTCACATACAGTCAAGCTGTGTAAGAGACCAGGATTTTATTATTACTCAAACCAGTCGCCCTGAGCATTTGGGGATCAGAGGTTTTTTTTTTTTTTTTGAGACAGACTTTCACTTTTGTTGCCCAGGCTGGAGTGCAATGGCGCTATCTCTACTCACCACAACCTCCGCCTCCTGGGTTCAAGCAATTCTTCTGCCTCAGCCTCCAGCATGTGCCACCACGCCCGGCTAATTTTTCTATTTTCAGTAGAGACGGGGTTTCTCCATGTTGGTCAGGCTGGTCTCGAGCTCCCGACCTCGGGTGATCTGCCTGCCTCGGCCTCCCAAAGTGCTGGAATTACAGGCATGAGCCACCACACCCTGCAATAAAGTTTCCCCAGGTGAGTCCTACACACATTAAACTTTGGTAAGTATTGTCTTTTGTTTTTTGAGACGGAGTCTCGCTCTGTTGCCAAGCTGGAGTGCAGTGGCATGATCTCCGCTCACTGCAACCTCTGCCTCCCGGGTTCAAACAATTCTCTTGCCTCAGCCTCCCAAGTAGCTGGGACTACAGGCACCCGCCACCACCATGCCTGGCTAATTCTTGTATTTTTAATAGAGATGGATTTTCACCATGTTGGCCAGGATGGTCTTGATCTCTTGACCTTGTGATCCGCCCATCTTGGCCTCCCAAAGTGCTGAGATTACAGGTGTGAGTCACCGCGCCTGGCCGAGATCAGAGTTTTTAAGGATAATTTGGTGGGTAGAGGCTTGGGAAGTGGGGAGTGCTGATTGGTCAGGTTGGAGATGGAATCATAGGGGGTTGAAGTGAATTTTTCTTGCTGTTTTCTGTTTCTGGGTGGGATGGCAGCACTGGTTGAGCCAGATTGCCAGTCTGGTTAGTGTCACCTGATTAGTCGAGTGCAGGGTGTCCAAAATATCTCAAGTACTGATCTTAGGTTTTACAATAATGATATTATCCCTAGGAACAATTTGGGGAGGTTCAGACTCTCAGAGCCAGAGACTACATGACCCCTAAACTGTAATTTCTAATCTTGTAGTTACTTTGTTAGTCCTACAAAGACAGACTGGTCTCCAGACCAGGAGAGGGTCTTTTCAGAAAGGGCTATTATCAATTTTGTTTCAGAGTCAAGCCATGAACTGAATTCCTTCCATTAATTTGGTCTATGCTTAAGAATGAACAAGGACAACTTAAAGGTTAGAAGTGAGGTAGAGTCGGTTAGGTCTGATTTCTTTCACTGTCATAATTTTCTCAGTTATAATTCTGTAAAGGCAGTTTCAGAAGTATTCAAACATATGAAAAGAAAATCACTATTACTAATAATCCCACTTGTAATTTCACCACTGAGAGATACCTTTTAAGATTCTGGTGAGGAATTTTGCAACCTTTTTTTAAAGGCTATATTTAAGTATACACATTATAAAATTGTGATTGCACAGTTCCTTTATTATTGCACACACCTTTTCTTATTTTTATTGTGAATATTATCACATATTCTTCCTCAATGTGACATTTAACAGTTGCATAAAATTTTGTCAAGTGATCTTACTCTAATATGGAAACATAGGGCCACAGTAGAGAGAAGTACTCAGTTGAGGAAAATGGGGTTAGAAGTAGAAAGTGTATTTGCCAATTAATTTCAGTAGATGGGGTGATGATTATAAATATGAAATTATGCAAGCAAGTCATCTAAGAACCTATATAAATACTGAAAAATAAACATGTGGCTGGATAATATTTCAGGCATTTACCTGCATTTTTATTCTTCTTAAACTTCTCCCTGGCCTTTCCCTCATTAAAGCTAGTGGTCAGTCTGTCCTCGTTGTCACAGGAAGGAGATGTTGCACGTTAGAAAGCAGAAGTCTCCAAGACTTTCCGCTTTCCGTTTTTAAGACATGTAATTCTAGAATGGAGAGAGTATAGAGAAGATGTCTGCATGTAACGGAAGTAAGACTTGAGAATATTGTCCCAGCTAAGTGGAAGGAAATAAAGGCACAGAGAACTCTGAGGCCTGGAGCAAAGGAGGGTGGTAGTAAAACTCCAAAGGTGAAGTAGCTTCCAGCTGTGTCCAGGAAGATGATTCCTCAGCTGTCCCAAAGGTGTTAATAGTCCCCACTGACTTCACATAGGAGAGTTGCTGTGACCAAATTCAGCACGGCTACTGGCTTACTGAGGGCACTCAATATGCATCCCCCCAGGGCTTCTCCTCTTTCGCAGTGAAGCTCCTTAACCTTGAAAGACTTATTTATGGAGATAGGCATTTTATAATCGCTGTCTCCTTCTAGGAGTTGCTTTGAGGCTGCCTGTCACCAGGTATGGGTCTAAAATCAGCTAGCTTCTTTCTCTTCTCTACCATTTACAGACATTTTTGCACAGACTGACCATAAGTATACATTTCCAACATTGTATTCTTGTAGCTATTAGAACCAGTTATGTGGCCATCAAGCTGATCAGATCTTGGTGGAAAGATGAGTGTTCTCACGGGTGAACAGGGGAGAAGAATGAATGCATGGATTCCTGTTTCGGCTCATACTTCAGATTCTGACCGTGTGGAAGAAAGGACTAACAGAAGGTCAAGTAGAGCTCTTACCTGGAACTTGCTGTTCCATGAAGTAAGTCTAAGTTAGCCATTTTCATTTACATCAGAGTTAGTGGAAAACTATTTTTTTTTTTTAACAGTAGAAAAGAGAAGTGAGGTTTTCTGGGGGCTTCCCAGTTGGGAATTTTCACGTCTAAACAACAGTAAGGCAGTGATTCTTAGACACATGAGGATAATTCTGGGAATCTATGGTGAAGGGAGGCAGGGAGGAGGACATGTAAAATTTGGAAACCCACATACATATTTGGAAGAACAAAGATAACTACTTTTCAAATAATATGAGCTGTATAAAAGATGTGACATCTTTTAAATTCTTGTTTAATGGGGATGTAAGTAAATAAAGTTTGAGAAACTGCTTTAGGCTGTAGAAAAAGGTGCAAGATAGTGTAAAAGAAGTATAAACCTAGTGTTAGCTAAATAAGGAATCAATACCAGTTTGATCAACGGAGACACAAAGCTGGAGTTTAGAGAACATCTAGCCCAATGGTTTGCAAACCACAGCTCCGTGAGTCAAATCTAATCCAGCTGCTTGTTTTGTTTTGTTTTAAATAGCCCTCAAACAATGGTTTTTATATTTTTAAGTGTTTGAAAAAGAAATTAGAAGAATAGCATTTCATAATGTGTGAAAACTATGCAAAATTCAAATTTCAGTGTCCACTAATAAAGTTTTGTTGGAACACAGCCATGTATTGTCAATTGCTGCTTTCATGCTACAATGACAGAGTTGAGAAGTTGCAACAAACAACATATGGCCTGCAAAGTTTTTTCATTTAAAAATGTTCTTTTCAGAGACAGAGTCTCATTCTGTTGCCCAGGCTAGAGTGGAGTGGCACAATCATGCCTCACTGCAGGCTTCAACTCCTAGACTCAAACAAGCCTGCCACCTCAGCTTGCTGAGTAGCTGGGATTACAGTGCCAGTCACTGCACCCTGCTGGCTTGCAAGGTTTTACCTGGTACTTTACAGAAAATATTTGCTGACCTCTGAGCTAGCTCACAGTTCAGGCAAAGAAATTGAAGCCCTGAAAGTTTAACTGATTTGTTCAAGCTCAGATGACTACACACAGTGGTAGGTTCTTAATATTATCAATGAAATCTCTTTACAGTCTATGTATTTTTTGGTTATTGCTACTATGTCAGCAGTTTTACTTTCCCTCTGAATCTTTTCTAGCTCCAAAGATATTTCCTAATAGAATTTCCTAGAGAGTACCCACAAATACTTCTGGCAAACACAAGGTATGTTTTGCTTTGCTTCTAATGCACCTTTAAAGGATATTAAGCATTTAGCTGACCTTTCCAACTAAGGCACCTGTAAACTGCTTGAAATGTCTGTATAAATTAGCTTCCAAGTCTGTTAGCATGCTGTTTATTACCGTTTAAGAACTTTACACGCAATTAGGATGTATTGCCACCAAGTGGCCAATGGCACCTCTGTTATGCTTTCTCCACTGGGCTATCACAGAATTATCATAGTTTCACAGGATCTAGTGGTTGGAGGGAATCTTAACTCCAGCCGCTTAACAAGGAATTGTTGCTTAAAGAGATCTTTATGCTGTCTGGTCAAGTATTAGAAATAGAGTTGTTTTTTCAAAGTTAAGCATACATTCTTACTTAGTCACTTTTAAAGCTAGATAGAAAGAAATGCAAACTCGCAAATAAGATTTGGTGTTATCCTGAGACTGCAATTGTTATTAATCATTGATAAAACTAACCCTGTTGTCAGGCTATGTAGCTGCTTCCTAACTCAGTTGGTTATTTTCAATTATGTATCCCTCAGAGGTGTCTTAAAACAATCTGACATAAAAGCCCTTGCAGCTTGATTATTTCTCTTTTTATTAAAAGAGAAATGGTGCTAACTTTGCTTATAACCTATCAGGACAAGAGCCTGCTCACCTTCACAGCCTTTTTCTTAACCTCATGTAATGGTGTGTTCATGTCTTTTGCCCATTTTTATATTGAGTTTTGGGGTATTGCCCATCACCTATGATAGATGTTGCAAATATTTTTCTCTCAGTGATTTGTCATTTGACTTTGCCTTTGGTGCTCTTTTTTGTGATGTGCCAATTTTTTATTTTTACATAGTCAAATTTATCAATAAGTATTTTCTTTTAGTGAATCTGGATTTGGAGTCACAGTTAGAAAGTCTTTCGTCAGGTTAATAATTCACCATTGATTTCTTCTAGTATTTATATAGTTTAGCTTCTTCTTCTTTTTTTTTTTTGAAACAGAGTCTCGCTCTGTCGCCCAGGCCAGAGTGCAGTAGCATGATCTCAGCTCACTGCAACCTCTGCCTCCTGGATTCAAGTGATTCTCTGGCCTCAGCCTCCTGAGTAGCTGGGACTACAGGCACGCGCCACCATGCCCGGCTAATTTTTGTATTTTTAGTAAAGACGGGGTTTCAAAATATTGGCCAGGCTGTTCTTGAACTCCTGATCTCATTATCTCCCAAAGTTCTGGGATTACAGGCGTGAGCCACCATGCCCGGCCAGCATCATCTTTCATGTTTAGATCTCTGATCTATTATGAGGTTATTCTTATTCTTCTTCTTATTTTTTTTTGAGATGGGGTCTCTCTCTGTTGTCCAGGCTGGAGTGCAGTGGAGCAATGTTGGCTCACTGCAACCTCTGTCTCCCAGGCTCAAGCAATCCTCCCACTTCAGCCTCCTGAATAACTGGGAGTACACGTGCATGCTATCACACCTGAGTAATTCTTGTATTTTTGTAGAGAGCGGGGGTCTCACTATATTGCCCAGGATGGTCTGGAATTCCTGAGCTAAAGCGATCAGCCCACCTTGGCCTCCCAAAGAGCTGGGATTACAGGCGTGAGCAACCAAGCCTAGCAGAATTTATTCTTATGTATAGTTTGAAGTGTGGATTCAATTTTATCTTTCTCAAAATGGCTATCACGTTGTCTTCCCACCGTATATTAAATAGTCATATTTGCCCCAGTGATTTTTTTAGATGCCATATGATTCTTTTCTACCATATTTTAAATTTACGTTTATATTTAAGTTTAGTTCTGGACTTCGAATTCATTTACACAGATCTATCTATGTGCCAATACCAAACTTGCCTTATGGAGCTTTTCTTTTTCTTTTTTATTTTATTTGTTTATTTATTTTTGAGGCAGAGTCTTGTTCTGTTGCCCAGGCTGGAGTACAATGGCACTCACTGCAACCTCCACCTCCTGGGTTCAAGCAATTCTCCTGCTTCAGCCTCCCGAGTAGCTGGGACTACAGGTGCCCCCCACCATGCCCGGCTAATTTTTTGTATTTTTAGTAGAGACAGGGTTTCGCCATGTTGGCCAGGCTGGTCTCGAACTCCTGACCTCAGGCGATCCACCCACCTCAGCTTCCCAAAGTGCTGGGATTACAGGTGTGAGCCCTCGCACCTGGCTGGAGATTTTAAAATATATTTTAATGTCTGGTAGTGCTACCTTTCCCTTATAGTTCTTTTTTTTTTTCTACCCACCTGACCACTGGCCTTATGGTTCTTTTTCAGTTTTTTTTTTTAAAGCTGTTCTTGCACATTTATTTTTTCACATGAACTTTGGTATCAACTTATCTAGTTTCAAAAAATCTTCTTGATATATTTAATTGTGAATCGACTTGGGAAGAACAGACATCTTTTGAATGTGATCCTATTCAAGAACATCTTTCCATTCATTCAAGTCTAGTTTTTGGTATTTTAGGAGTGTTTCAAAATTTTCTTCATACTGATTTTGCACATTTCTTGTTAAATTTATTCCTTAGAATTCATCTTTTTTTGTTGTTATTGTCAATAGGACTTTCTCCTCTATTTTATTTTCTGATTGGTTACTGTTAGTGTTTCTAAAGGCTGTTGATTTCTGTTATGTTAGTTTTATATCCTGCTAACTTTAGAATTTTTTAACTGCTTGGTTAGTTTTACTTTGTTTTTCTAAGATTTTACAAATACATTATTATGTCATCTGTAAATTGCTAGCTTTAGGACTGAGGTGTATATATTTTATTACATTAATACAAAAATACATTAATTCCTACATTCTTGAGTGCTTTTTTGACAGCATTGCTTCATTAGGTGTAGCGGAATGGTGATTTTTCTAGTCCTGTCATTACTTTTGCTATTTGCGCTTGTTGTTATATTTAGTTTTTGACAGTTTTATTGTGGTATATAATTGATGTACAATACACATATTTAAAACATACAATTTAATTAGTTTTGACATACTTATATAGCTAGATGGGTTATTATGTAGTCTGTTACTAAATTCTGTATATTAACTGAATACTTATATAAAGAAGAATTTTCCATTATCAATGATTTGATTACCCTGAAATACAGTTCAAGTAGAAAAAGGAAGGCTAAATACTTACTTTTTTCTCTTAATTTATCAATGAACAAATAATAACTTATTGCCCTGAAACTTCCAATCGTGAGAATTAAGTTTTTTAAAAATTCTTTTTTTGGGAGGATGGGGTTTAAGAGAGTGGTATTATGAACTAATGAATTTTTATATATTTAAAATGTTTCAGACAACCTACAGAATGGGAGAAAATTTTTGCAAACTACGCATCTGAGAAAGGTCTCATATCTAGCATCTATAAGGAACTTAAATCTACGAGAAAAAACAAACAACCTCATTAAAAAGTGAGCAAAGGACATGAACAGGCACTTTTCAAGAGACATATGGTATGCATGCAGCCAACAAGCATATGAAAAAAAAAGCTCAACATCACTGATCAATAGAGAAATACAAATCAAAACCACAATGAGATACCATTTTACACCAGTAAGAATGGCTATTATTAAAAAGTCAAAAAATAATAGGTACAGCTACGGTTGTGGAGAAAAAGGAATGCTTATACACTGTTGATGGGAGTGTAAATTAATGTAGCCATTGTGGAAAACAGTGTGGTGATTCCTCAAAGACCTAAAAACAGAACTACCATTTGCTGGGTATATCCCGAAAGGAATAGAAATCATTCTGTCATAAAGACACTTGCATGTGTATGTTCATTGCAGCACTCTTCACAACAGCAGACACATGGAATCAACCTAAATGCTCATCAATGGTAGATTGGATAAAGAAAATATGGTACATATACACCATGGAATACTGTGCAGCCATAAAAAGAACAAGATCATGTCCTTTGTGGGAGCATGGATGGAGCTGGAGGCCATTATCTTTAGCAAAGTCATGCAGGAACAGAAAACCAAATACCACAGGTTCTTACTTATAAGTGGGAGCTAAATAATGAGAAATAATAGAAACTGAGGCCTACTAAAGGGTGGAGGGTGGAAGGAGGAAGAGAGTCAGGAAAAATAATGAACGGACACTAGGCTTAGTACCTGGGTGATGAAATAAACAGAACAACAAACCCCCATGACATGAGTTTACCTATATAACAAACCTGCACATGTACTCCTGAACTTAAAAGTTAAAAAAGTTTTCAATCAATTACAATCATGTTCTTTTACTGATGCTCATATTGTTCCATCTTAGGCTTATAGAAGCCCCTCAAGTTGGCTCTTACCTCTTTTTGATATAATTACAGTGGACTTTGATAGCTTCTTTGTTTTTTGGCACAATAACATATCATAGATTCAGCTTGTATATTTCCTACCACAGCCATGGAATCAATCATTTCTCTAAGAAGTCCTGGTTCCTTTTAATAGGGAATGGCATATAGAACTATGAGCTATTTTTATATTCTCAAAAAAACTTTCTAAAATTATATGTTGGTTCAGTTACCAATGATGTACATTAATGACATACATTATTGGGATAATGCTTTTTAAATAAATTGTCTAAGTTAATAGTGTTTAGTTTTGTCTTTTTTATATCAGAGCCAAATAATTGATTTCAAGAAACATTATTCTATTTTGCCTATTATCTTTACTCATGATCTGTATTTACTATGATCTATATTTACTTACCACAAAAACTGTTAAGAAAGGGAACTGGGACCAACTAACAGGGAGGCCTGAGGACTTAGGCTCACTCTTTAGGTGACCAGAAACTTGAGCAAACAACCAGGTCTTTCTTTGTTTCTGACTCTTTGTCTACATAGGCAGGGGTAAAGGCAATGACCTGTCTTTGTGAATAGTTGGCTGCTGTGTATGTTACTTGGTCATTTGATGTTAGCAACCTGTCGGTCTTAGCCAGAGAAGCAAAGGCAGCCAAGAGAGGCCTATAAAAGGGGCCAGATAAATTAGAGACACTTCCATCTTTCAGACCCAGAAAAAGGAAGTGGGTATGAGTGAAAAAACAGACCCTGGCCATTTCTCACTTAAGTCTCTTAAGACAAAGTTTTCTTGACAGAGTGATGGGGAGGAGAAAATGTGAGCCTTAAATTGGATTAGAAACTCAAGTTTTGGCTGGGCATGGTGGCTCACACCTTGTAATCCCAGCACATTGGGAGGCCAAGGCAGGCGGGGGGTGGGGAGGATTGCTTGAGTCCAGGAGTTTGAGATGAGCCTGGGAAACATGGCAAAAACTCGTCTCTACTAAAAAAAAAAAAAAAAAAAAAATTAGTGGGGAGCAGAGTGTGGTGGCACACCCCTGTAATCCCAGCTACTTGGGAGGCTGAATTGCTTGAACCCAGGAGTCAGAGGTTGCAGGGAGCCAAGATCATGCAACCGCACTGCAGCCTGGGTGACAGAGCGAGACTCAGTCTCAAAAGCTCAAGTTTTAAACTAGACAAGACTTTTTAATAAGTGAAAATGACTGGAAAGATGTAGATTCTACCCAAAATTCTGGTAAGGGATGGGAAGAAAGATTTGGCAAAGCCTGGTCAAAGGCAGTAACTGGAGGAAAGTAAAACTATTTGAGTTTGTAGCCCACAATGTTCAATAAACTGGATATATTTGGTAACCATAATGGAAGATGTCAAATTTTTGTGCATTAATATAAGAAATAGAGATTCTGGAATGAAGACTTAGGTGGGATTTTTATTTATTTATTTATTTATTTTTGAGATGGAGTCTCACTCTGTCGCCCAGGCTAGAGTGCAGTGGTGCGATCTTGGCTCACTGCAACCTCCGCCTCCGAGGTTCAAGCAATTCTCCTGCCTCAGCCTCCTGAGTAGCTGGGATTACAAACACCTGCTACCATGTCTGGCTAATTTTTTTGATTTTTTTTTTTTAGTAGAGACGGGGTTTCACCATGTTGGCCAGGTTGGTCACGAACTCTTGACCTCAGGTGATCCACCCAACTCGGCCTTCCAAAGTGTTGGGATTACAGGCGTGAGCCACAGCACCCGGCCTAGGTGGGATTTCTTTAAGCTATATGTTGACAATCTCTCCTACCCTCTCACCTCAGGCTTTTACTGCAATTCTGTTATGCTCCACCAGGTGGTAGCAGATATCTTGGCTCTGTCATCCACAATATGATAATATTATAATTTTCTGTATGAATTCCATTGTAGATTTAAACTATATATTTTCAAATAAAAATTAAAAACTATTTTAATAAAAACTTTTAATCATTAAGTATTATTTTAGTACTTAATATCTAATATATTTATATTACTTATTTTAATAATATCTAATATATTTATATTAAGAATTTTAATATAAATATAAATCAGTACTGACTAGTCATATTTTCTCAAGTCAAAAAGGCAAACTATATAAAAGTATTTTTCATTCTATCTCTAGCTAATCCTGTTCTTGTCTCTGGGCTTACTAAAATGATACTGTTTAATTTTTTCTCTGATGTTCTCTTGTATGTCCATAGGAAATGACTGGCACAGCTCTGGGACCTTAGTCAGACTTAGAAGCACAAATTTCTTGCAGCCTCCTTCTGCTACTGGTTGTAGGATGTTGGTGTTTAGGGAATAATTTTTGTGCCTGCCTTCTTTTACTTGGCAATAATTTTCTATTTATCATATTCAGAGTTTCACTTTTATCCCTTCTGTTGGCAAAATCAAGAAATGAAAATCTCTGACCTGCTCAGACTAAAAATCCCCATTCCATCAAGTAAGGCTTTCTTCAATGAGAGGGCAGTAATTTCCCACTGATTCATAGAAGAACATCACTTTTTTTCCCATGAGCTTTTTGACTGGAAACTTATCTAAACTATTTTACATAAGGTGGTAGTTATCTTGCTTCAAATCTGAGTTGCTACAAAATAGTTTTAAACAGTTCTATACAAAGGGAGCATCTTGAAGCCAAAATGTAAAGTTTCTGAGCAAAAGTTTAGCAAACATTTGTAAACAGTTTTTAAAAACAAATCCCCCAACTTTTTGTTACAAAATTTCTAAACATTCAGAAACAGTGTAGCAAACACCTCTATATCACCACTCAGATTAAATAATTATGAGCATCTTGCCACATATTTTAACATGTATCTGTGTCTATTTTTTTGTATAAAACATTTAAAATTGAGTTGCAGATATTGTGACCAGTTACCTCAAAACTGTTTGGCATTCATCCCCTAAATATAAGGACATTTTGTTACATAACCACATTATCACCCCTAGGAAAACTAACAATACTTCTGCAATTTTATCTAAAAATCAGTTCAAATTCACATTTCCCAATTTTTTCTTTAATTCAAATGTTATAATTATATTTGGTTGCTATATCTCTTTAGACTTGTGTATTAGAAATACCATATATGTGTGCCGTGTGTGTGTGTGTGTTTATCTATCTATCTATCTATCTATCTATCTATCTATCTATCTATCTATCTATCTAGATACTGACCTTTTGATGAGACCAGAACAGTTGTCCTATAGAATTTCAGTATTTTGGATTTGTCTGATTTTTCTCTGTAGTGTCATTTAATCCTAACATCATATTGTCAAATGAATTTTATGACAACCAATTCCTATTACCATGTGAAAGTTTTCAGAAGTTGCAGTGGTTTGAACACACAAAATCTTTGTGGTCTGAGAAAGACCTGATTCTTTCATGGTTCAGGAAGACTCGCAACCATAGAATGTCAGAGCAGAACCACCCCTGCCTCCCACAGTGGACACATTAGAAAACTGAGGCCCAGAAAGGGCAAGTGTGAAGGTATCTGTTCTATTGCTGTTGTAACAAATGACTGCAAATTAGTGGCTTAAAACAACACAAATTTGTTACTTTATAGTTCTGGAGGTTGGAAGTCCAAAATGGATCTCACTGGGTTAAAGGTACTGGCATTTCTTTCTGGAAAGTTTAAGGGAAAATCTGCTCCTTGCTTTTTCTAGCTTTCAGAGGCCACCTGTGTTCCTTGGCGTCTCGTCACTTCTACCATCTTCAAATCTCTGAGTCTGACCCTGACTCTCCTGCCTCCCTCTTCCACTTATAAGGACCCTTGTGATCCAGCCCACCTGGATACTTTTCCTATCTCAAGGTCATCTGATTAGTAATCATAATTCCATATGCAACCTAATTCCCCTTTGCCACAGAACATATTTACAGGTTCCAGGGATTAGGACATAGACATATTTGGGGGCCATTATTCTGCCTACCACAGTAAGTGACCTGACAAAAATTATACTGTGAGTTACTCGAAAGAATCCTTTAGTACACTGCCACCTGCAATGTTTGTTTGTTTTGCACTGGAATTTGGTAAAAAGTGATACTATATTGAACCCTTTTCAAGACAGTTTAATGAAAGAGGCATTAAAGGGATTTTTTATTATAGAATGGCATTTTTTTTTGAGACGGAGCCTTGCTCTGGACGGAGTCTTGCTCTGTCGCCCAGGCTGGAGTGCAGTGGTGCGATCTCTGCTCACTGCAAGCTCCGCCTCCCGAGTTCACGCCATTCTCTTGCCTCAGCCTCCGGAGTAGCTGGGACTGCAGGCGCCTGCCACCACGCCCGGCTAATTTTTTGTATTTTTTTTAAGTAGAGACGGGGTTTCACCATGTTAGCCAGGATGGTCTTGATCTCCTGACCTCGTGATCCCCCCACGTCGGCCTCCCAAAGTGCTGGGATTTAGAATGAGATTGTTATAACCAGGTGGATGCAGTTTGGTTCTGGAGGATAGTGCTAATTTGTGTATCTGATATATCTGAAGTCAGATCGTTTTACCCGCTAGTTTTGTTAAGGAAGCTGAGTGTTTTCTTTGACTATAATTAGAGAATCCAAATCACTTGAATCTTACTATTAACTTCAACTTGACAACCTAAATTCTATTTGCCTTCTTTTATCAAGTACAGTGAAAGAATCCAAAAATGTAGGAGAGGCATACACACCTTTTGTGGGTTATCTGCTCAAATCAAATCCAAGAGGATCATCCATCAATGTCCAAACTCATGCGTTGTCAAGACTTACTGCTTTACTAAAAGGTGAGTCTCTGCTGTGGTCTTAGATCCTTTCAAAGTCCACAAGGCTCTGTGGGGTTGACTCTTGTTAGGATAATTTCTATAACTGCCAATGTTGCAAAGAAATTTTTGTTTCTGGCTCAAATAAATATTTTCTCCAGATCAAAATTTTTGTTTCTGGCTTAAATAAATATTTTCTCCAGATCACACTCATTGATGTCTCATTAAATGCAATAGAATGTGTCTCATTCATGTTGGTGGGGTTTTTCTGAAGTGGCAAATGAAAATCATTGAATATTGTTGATCAAGTAGGAAAATCCAGTTTATTGGGAAGGGTGAATTATGAGGTTTTAGTTAACAGAAGCGAAATGTTTTAAGTTAGTGGTTTTAGATCACTTATTGCGGGGAGTCAGACAAGATAGGAAGGAAGAAACTACAGAATCTTGCCTATATAACAGAACAGGGAGTTGAGCCAAGAAAATAGCTAGAGTCAAAACCAAATGTGTTGAGGGATTCAGTTGAACTTTGAAATCTCTACTTTTGGGTGTCCTGATTATGTGGCTGACTCCTTAAGGGTATTATAATGAAAAAAGCCACGCTCCCACCTTAGGGGAATGTCTGGAAGGAGTTTGGGAGGGGGCTTGGGACCAAGGAAGTGATCTTGAGGGCATGATTTTGAATTTGAAATAATGGTTGTTAAAAAAAAGATTACCCAAGCACTAGGCAAGATGGTCAGGCAGATTTTACCGGAGGGGGCCGTGGCAATAGGTATAGGGACCACTGCAACAGGGTCTTGCCAATCAGACTTAACTCTGACCCCAACCAGGACAAGTGGGGATTTGTAGCCAAGGAGCAGGGTGGTGACTGTGGGTGGAAAATGACTAAGAGGAAACATCAGGGATAAGGGGTGTCCGGCTAAACTAACTTGATAGGATTCTTGCTGCAGGCAGGCCAGGGTGATAAGATATTGAGGGTGGTCAGATACCTAGAGTGGGGGATTTTCCCTAACCTGACTTGATAGGATTCTTGCTCACATTTGATTCAACAAGGACAGGGAGGGAAGCCCAAGGTTGGGCCTAGTTATGAGGAGCACTCAGAGGAGCTTGACTAAAGTTTTGGTCAAAGGAGAGAGTTTTTGTCCCTGTTATTATTCACACCTGTGAACTCAAGAACATTTTTTTTTGGGCATTTCAGCTGTGTTGAATCTTCCATGGAGGTGGCTGTCAGGGGAAGTAAATGGAGTGTTTCTGTGTATCTGCATTGCGTCATTTATTTTATCCAGTGGCCCTTGCTTCCTGGAAAAGAACCCCAGGGCAATAGGGATTTAGAGTTTATTCTTTTGCATGTTCTTAGGTCCTGGTCAAGAGGGCTGCCTAGAGGGGCAAATAGAAACTAGGTATATCAGAGGATGCTTCCAGGTGAGGAGAGTATATCACCCCCATTAAGGAACCTGGAGGAGACAGGTCTCCGGCAATGGAAGAAGGCTCCAAAGAACACATGAAAGTACCCACAAGCAAAAGAGTCAGCTGTAACTTACTTTCCTTCCTCCCTGTGTCCCAGTTTCGGAGGGGTTAACCAAGTGTGCACAGAGGAAAGGGCCCGGCACAAATGGGGTGAAGGGGGAAATGGCTAACCACACCCTCTTCTCTGACTACAGACTTGTTCATCTGCAGGAGGCCTGAGCTGAGGAAGGGGAGGAGGCCCAAATGAAACTGTGTTCAGAGTTTTGGATATCACATGAAATTGTACAAAAATGCAGTTACTTTAGGATTCTATCCCACGAGCTTTGCTTGCTCAATAAGATTGTGACAGTTGTGATGGTCCAGGCTGGAGATGTCTGGGGCCTTCATTAGCATGGTGGGAGGTGCAGGAGGATGATGAGGCACAGAAAGAGGAGACATTGAGCAATGCTAATAACATTTTGTCTGTTTTGTATTTGGTTGCATAACAAAGTGATGTTAAAAAATTGTTCTTTGAATGTTTTGTCTTCCACCTTATCACAGGTCACTTAATATTGACCAGAGTGTGGGAAATGAATTAGCACTCTCCATAGCCTATCCAGTCAATAATTCTGCTGGATTTACCTCAAGAGCCCAAAACTGACTTCCTCTAATCTCCTGTCTCCTAGAATCTTGGCTTTCTTAGCCCTTAAATCACAGTTAAAATATATATCTCAGATCTCAGATAAGGCTTTCTTCTGTCCTCCCTTCTTTTCTTCCTTCCTTCCCTCTCTCCTTCCTTTTTACTTCCTTTGCGAAGTTATGTAACTTTACAAAAGAAAAGCAAATGAACAATAAACTCAATTTCCTCCATCCTATTCCCTCATTTTGCTTTTCAGTGAAATTGTATTCATGTTATCCTGTGTGGATATCCTATTCTGTGTCCTATTCTTCCCTAAGCATTATTTCTAGAACTTGATTGTGTTTTGACATAGTCCACATGTTTGCATAGCTAATGTCTGTGGGCTCCCTGACATGGAATTATAGCATAATTGCCTTAGCCTGGGTGTTGGGCGCTGGATCCTCTCCTGTTTTTCTCACAGGACATCAGCAGTTGCCAACGCTCCCCGGGTGAAGGCCTCCCCTCAATATGGCCCAGACAGGTTCTCTTTTAGCCTGAACACGTTGGTAACTAATTAATTTTGCTGCCTGTTGGATTATTTACTTGGAACTGTGCATAAAAGAGAAATTTCTGGCACAAAGGCTAAGAAGGATCTGTTAGGAAATTTTTAACATTTTGCCAGAAGACGATAAAAAATATGACCCAGCCAAGAGTTGGTTCATCTAAGGATAAGATCAAAAACGGATGAAATGTTAGAAGATCCAGGGGACTTGTTTTTCATCAAGCTCCAGAAAGGCCTTTCTGATATAGTCCAAAGAATTACTTTTTAACCTTGTTGTAAAAGTCCTAATTTGATTTTAATTTTTTTGCTTTCCAACTACAATTTTAGTTGCCTGGCAGACTTTCAGGTTCTCTTTTTTGTGAGTGTTTGACAAACTTTTCTTGTGGCTAATTGAACCAGTCAAATCAGTGAAATTCTTTTGTGTGATTTTTTTTTGACTAATAGTATTTTTTATCCTTCCACTGCTTTTTAACATTTTTTATTATGAAAAACATTTAAAACTAAAAAAAAAGGGAAATAGAAAAACGAACCTTCCTTTACCTGTCACCCAGCTTCAATGACCATAATTTTCTGTTCTTCCTGTTTTATTTTTCTCCCTTATTCTTTTTTTCCTCCCCATTCTAGTATTTTAAGACAAATCCCAGACATCATATGATTTCATCCATAAATACTTAATGCGCATCACAGTTTGTTAAATGACCATGGCACAAAGGACAAAGCAAATGGGCTAAAATGTAAACAGTAACTGAATCTGGGCAGTGGGGAGTCAAGTGTTCTTTGTACTACTTTTACTTTGGCAAATTTTCTGTAAGTCTGAAATTATGTCCAAATAAAAACTTAAACAAATGAACAAACCAAAACCATGACCATAATATTGTCCTATCTGAGAACCCAAGTGACAGATTTTTCTTTTTTTATGATACATTATGCTCATGGAAAGAAATTAAGGAAAAAAAGCCCAGAAAAATATTACAAAGAAAATACAAATCACTAATAATTCTAACACCCAGACATAATCATTGTTAAATCATTATGCATTTTCTCCAGGCTACTAAATAGACACTTGTTGTACTGGACCTGTATTAACTGCAGCAGGGATGGCACCAGGTTCAAGAGGCTGAAGAAGAGACCTGGAGCCAGCAAAGCAGGCATAGGGTTTACTGAAGGGGACTTACATACAGGGCAGTCCAGTGGTGGTGGACTGGATGGGAGAACCTCAACCTCTTGTAAAAAGCATGCAGTTCACATAGCATGTTCACTTAGCACTCTCCCCCCAGCAATCTCCATCTGGAAACCCTCATTTCTTGTTAACTTATTGCTATCAGGTCTGGTTACCATACAACACCAACACACGCAAAGACACACATACAAACATATGTGTGTTATTTAAAAAGACAAATAGTACTAATTGGCTTATAACAAAACACACTTGATGCCACCCTCCCCTGCAGTGCAAGTTCCCACTGTCTTTCCATCTCCTCTGCCAGCAGATTCTCCCTCATGGTAAAATGCCTGGTGTAGTTCAGCCTCCAGCACAGCATCTTGTGGATCTACCACAGCTGTGGAGATAAAAATAAATCATATTTTGCTTATATTTTTCTTGAGAGTGTGTTTTTCATGTTGTGTTTGATCTTAAAAATCTTTGTTTTGGGGTAGTAGACACTGCGGACAGGCTTGTTCAGTAGCCACTCTGACCTTCTTCTAGCAGGTCTTCCTCCACTATAGAGGCTGGGAAGCAAATGCTACATTGCCAGACTCCCTGACAGCCGGGGCTCTGCATGTGGCTGATGTGAGACTTGGAAAGTTGGTGTGAGTGGGGCCAAGCACAGGCAGAGGGATTTGGTTCCTCCAGCTTCAGTGAAGGTTCCAGTGTCTGGTTCTCTGTGTCTTGGTGCTAAGTGGAAGGCAGGGGAGGTTATGAAACTTTTGCCAGAACACCCTCATAGAGGGATTAGGTATTTCTCCTGGGTGAATTGATCCTGATTTTATAGCAACTAAATTTGGATCACTGAGCCTCCCAAAATGTTATAAGCTTCCTAATACCGTATAACAAGTACCTTTCTGCTTGAACTAGTTAGAGTAAATTCTATTGCCTCCAACTAAGAAACCTGACAGAAGAAATCATTGCATTCCATGGTACTTCCTGAGATTTCAAAAGCAAATCCTCTAAACTTCAGTCACCCATGGTTTTAATAATTAGTTAGATTTTGCCTATATTTCTGAAGTTCCTTTCAAATCACTTGTTTTATTTGGCAAACAACCGTAGTTGGTAATTATGGCAGGTAATAGTCTATTTACTTTTCTTTTTTTGAGACAAGGTCTGGCTCTGTTGTCCAGGCTGGAGTGCAGTGGCTACATCTTGCTTCATTGCAACCTCTGCCTCCTGGACCCAAGGGAGCATTCCACCTCAGCCTCCCAAGTAGCTGGGATTACAGGTGCACGCCACCATGCCCAGCTAATTTTTTGTACAGATGAGGTTTCACCATGTTGCCCAGGCTTGTCTCACACTCCTGACCTCAAATGATCCACCCGCCTTGGCCTCCTAAAGTGCTGGGATTACAGGCGTGAGCTACCATGCCTGGCCTATGTACTTTTCATAGTGGAAACTGAGACAAAGAAAGCTTAAGTACCTCATCCAAAGACGTGTAACTTATCTGTCATACTGCCTAGAATCCCACTCCTTTCCACTATTCTATGTCTTCAGCCCATTCGGAAATTTAAAAGTCCTGTGAAAGTCTTGGGAGCTAATTAGAGCTCTAGAAAAATTTGTAGGAGGGGTGACTGACCCAATATGGTGATTCCTATCTAATATGATATGCTTATCTGTTTAAAATTTGGTTGCATGTTTATTTTAAATTCTTTTTTTATTTTCCTGTTATAATTTTGTGCTTAATATACAAAACTTGGGAAAAATTCAGAAAATCCTAAAGAAGCAGAAACAATTATCCATTAGTCCACTACCAAGCAATCTTCATTTATAATGCTCATCATCACTGGCCATCAGAGAAACGCAAATCAAAACCACAGTGAGATACCATCTCACACCAGTTAGAATGGCAATCATTAAAAAGTCAGGAAACAACAGGTGCTGGAGAGGATGTGGAGAAATAGGAACACTTTTACACTGTTGGTGGGACTGTAAACTAGTTCAACCATTGTGGAAGTCAGTGTAGCGATTCCTCAGGGATCTAGAACTAGAAATACCATTTGACCCAGCCATCCCATTACTGGGTATATACCCAAAGGATTATAAATCATGCTGCTATAAAGACACATGCACACGTATGTTTATTGTGGCACTATTCACAATAGCAAAGACTTGGAACCAACCCAAATGTCCAACAATGATAGACTGGATTAAGAAAATGTGGCACATATACACCATGGAATACCATGCAGCCATAAAAAATGGTGAGTTCATGTCCTTTGTAGGGACATGGATGAAGCTGGAAACCATCATTCTCAGCAAACTATCGCAAGGACAAAAAATCAAACACTACATGTTCTCACTCATAGGTGGGAATCGAATAATGAGAACACATGGACACAGGAAGGGGAACATCACACACCGGGGCCTATTGTGGGGTGAGGGGAGGAGGGAGGGATTGCATAAGGAGATATACCTAATGGTGAATGACTAGTTAATGGGTGCAGCACACCAACATGGCACATGTATACATATGTAACAAACCTGCACGTTGTGCACATGTACCCTAAAACTTAAAGTATAATTAAAAAAAAAGAAAAATTTGTAGGAGGGGTGACTGACCCAATATGGTGATTCCTATCTAATATGATATGCTTATCTGTTTATAATTTGGTTGCATGTTTATTTTAAGTTCTTTTCTTTATTTTCCTGTTATAATTTTGTGCTTAATGTACAAAACTTGGGAAAAATTTAGAAAATCCTAAAGAAGCAGAAACAATCATCCGTTAGTCCACTACCAAGCAATCTTCATTTATAATGAGTGTATATTTATAATTTATAGGTTTCTCATTTATAATGAGAGGTCAGATAGAAACAAAACATTTAAAGAAAATCAGGACATTCTGAACAATAACCACATCTTTGGGTTGATATCAAGGAAGACAATCACATTCTTCCAAAAACATTTCCTGATGCCCTTGTGAGGGATCAAATCCTGCAATGACCCCAGGGTTTATTCTTGGGCTTTGATCTCTTACCTATTTTCACTAAACTTGAAAATATTTGCCTTCCATATGCTGAAACTTCAGTCACAGAGTTTGCTGCTTTTATTTGTTCTAACTTCCTGTGCTATCTAGTTACCCAGGTGCCCACATTTTAGAGGCAGGGAGCTGGTGCTGTATCTCTATTATTCCCCCGCCTCTATCCTCCAATAAAGCTCTTTTTCTTTTCTTCTTCTTCTTTTTTTTTTTTTGGCAGGTTCTTGCTCTGTCACCCAGGCTGGAGTGCAGTGGTGCAATCACAGCTCACTGCAGCCTTCACCTCCTGGGCTCAAGCAGATCCTCCCACCTCAGCCTCCTGAGTATCTGCCACTACAGGCGCGTAACACTATGTCCAGCTGTTTTTTTTTTTTTAATTGTTTGTAGAGATGGGGTTTTGCCATGTTGCCCAGGCTGGTCTTCAACTCTTGGGGCTCAAGTGATCCTCCCACCTCAGCCTCCCAAAGTGCTGGGATTGCAGGCATGAGCCTCTGCATCTGGCCTCAGCTGTTGATTTAAACGGGTACCCCTGCTTGTCTCCACTCCAAGTGTCCTCCACTCTTGTCCAGGGGTCAGGGGAGGGGATGGATGTGGTGGTTATTCCTAACAGAGGAGAAGGTTCCCCTAGCCCCACTTGGTGCTAGAGTCACAGTTGTCCCTCCAGTTCCCAGAGGCACCTTCATGCTGGTTCTGCCCAGCTTCCTGCCGTGTTGGCCTTCACCTAGCAGTTCTCCATTTCTCATACCACTTGCTGAGCTTTTCCTCTCAAGGCTAAGACTCTTCTTTGGATCCTTGGAATGCACCTTTATTCCTGTGACAGGTTCTACCCTGTGCTTGTTGTTTCCCTGACCCCTGCCTCCCTCCTTGTATAATAGCAAAGTCACTCAAAGTTGTCATCCAAGTCTTGATATTTTTTCCATGATCTGGGCCTCTCTCCCAGAGGCCGTGATCTCACTATGGCGACTTCCTCCCACCTACCCCAATTCCACCCACCTTTGGGAGTGTTCTTGTCTCCAGTGGACTCCTAAAATGACCACTCAGGCTCAGACAAATGAGGGCCACCTCCTCCAGTGATTAGCCAGCACCCCTTATTGATGTTCCATTATTCTTCTAGCAATAATTATTTCAAATGCAGCAGATGAGCAAAGGGAAGCTCTGGCTGGGCAGAGCCAGCCCATAGCTATGCGATTTCAGCCAGAGCAAAACCACAGACAACATTGCCTTGAAATGTGACTTTTGGAGACAAAGGTAGGGTAGCCCTAACTTCCCCAAAATCAAAATTAGTGCAATTAGACAACGTGTGATGATCATAGGGACTTTCAGGGTATTGATGTTATATGCTGATAATCACCTCTAAAGTTCCAACCTAAATTCTTAAAATCTTCTAAGACACTTTCATTTGAATGAAAATCTTTTTAACTTTTTAATTCATTTTAATTTTCAAAAGAAATGTAAGCAGTTTCCCATTGCTAACAAAACCTAAGAAATATTTTTAAAAGTCATTAAAAGGTGATCATATATTTACCTCCTGACTTCATTTATTCAAGAGAAAAGCAAACACTAGTTTGTTGAAGCTACCGATTTCAGGTTTCTCCTACTGACAGATAATAGAATGAGACAACATGGCCGTGGATTTTCCATAGCCAAAGCCAGGAAACTTAGAATATGAGGTTTATACTTTCCCAAGCAGATGTAGAGGAATAGAATATTAGAGGGGAACGAGTGAGCTAGGTGGAGGGAAGAGGACCACAGTGAGAACAGGAATAGATCTCTTAGACAGGCTCTGGCTACCAAAACTCAGGGAAGGAGATAACAATACAAATGTATTTGTTTTCTGTTGCTGCTGAAACAAATTACTACAAACTTCATGGTTAAAACAACACAAATGTATTATCTTACAGATCTGGAGGTCCAAAGTCCTACAAGGGTATCACTGGGCTAAAATCAAGATGTTGGCAGGGCTGCATTCCTTTCTGGACATTTTAGGGGAGAATCGGTTTTCTGGCATTTGCCAGCTTCTAGAAGCAGCCTGCCTTCCTCAGCTCACGCCCACTTCCCTACGCAAAGGCAGTACTGGCCAGTGGTGTTTTTCTCATACTGTATTGCTCTCACACTGACTCTTCTGCTTCGTCCACATTTAAGGGCCCTTGGGATTCCACTGGATCCACCTGGATAATTTGGGACACTCTTCCTATCTCAAGGTCAGCTGATTAGCAATCTTAATTCCACTGTACTTTAATTCACCCTTGCCATGTAACAACACAGCCATAGGTTCTAGAGATGAGGATGTGGGCATCTTTGGGTGACCATTATTTGCCCACTACGAAGTCTATTCAGGTTTGGAGACATGTACCCTGTTTCTTCTCTGGTACCCTGGAAGCTTTGTTAGCCTCCATAAGCTCTGTACTGTCATGGGGAGACAGCAGTCAAGTAGACGTGCAAATGAGGCTGCCAGTGATTTCTGGGCCTCAGGGATGAGCATGGAGGTAGCTGCAAGAGCTAGCAGGCCCCACAGAGACCAACTGGTTAGGACAGTGAGGCATGCGTGAAAACCACCACGAATCCCATGATGGGACCAGATGAGGATACAATGCCTCAGAGCATGCCAGCGAAGGCCAGATAAGATTGCTTTCAGCAATGTCACAAGGGAGCTGCTGATGACTGAGGAGGCCCACCCCGACATTACAAAAACCCTCCTGGAAGGGAGAAGGAACAACCTCTGAATTGATCCCCAAACATCTAAATTAGCTCAGAAAACACTGAGGTTACTGTGAAAACCCCGATTCGACTAAGATGAAGTTTGTCACTAGGCTGGAGGGGAATTTGAGATAGAAATTAAGTTGTTGTAGAAAAATAATGCAAGTTCATATTTCACACCCCTGATTTTGTGCTGAGTTGTGCCTGCTATGTATAAATTGGGACAGTGTTGCTGTATCTGCCTTTCTGACAATAGCATTGGGAGAGACTCCTTATTTGCAAGCACTTGGTGAAATGAAAGCTCACTGTAAACTTGTGTTTTCCTCCTAAAGCTCCTTGGGTGACGCGGACATTGAAGTCAAACCCTGGAGGGAGAAGTATGTCACATTCTGTTGAGGCTGTTCCCTCATAGCTATTTTGAAACCATCACATTTTCAGTATTTTTTTTAAGACCAAGTAAAATGTTTAATATAAATCTCCACTCAGCTCGGTGCCTTGCTCAGAGGCATGACTGAAGGGGGGCACAGGCTGGGTGGGGGCCGGTGCCCTTCCTAGGTGGGGAGCAGGCACCTCACTTGGGTCATCCTGAGTCACCACCTTCTGCTCACGGTCACACTCCCACATGGTGCCCTCTAATGGTTTCTCATCATAATCTTAACAGCTATCAAGTCAACCAATTTGCCCTACAAATCACTGAAAGGCGCCCCTTTGGAAGAAAGTGGTCAGGGGAAGAAGTCACCAAGAGCTGTAAAATTTGAGCCTTCAGGAGATTTAATTGCAATGGTTTGGCCTCAGCTTAGAACCTCCTCCTAGACTGGTGATGGTCTTCCCTGGATGCTGGAGGTCCAGGCCCTGACACTGCGGAGACAGGGCATTGGGCCACCTGAGGGGCTGACCAGCTTTCTGGCTTCCTCACCATGAGCCAGTGTTACTAGGGCTGACCCCATGTGTTGGGCCCCAGAGCTCTTGGGCTTATTACAGAGAAAGTGATTGTGATCAGTGTGCTAGGCAGTACAATCTGAATGGTTAATACTTATGTTTTGTTTTGTATTTGAAGTAAGGGAAAAAATAATTATTACAGTATCAGTAATAATATTAACTAATATTTATTGAATGCTTATTGTGTGCTAGGTACCAGGCTAAAGTACTTTATATACATTATCTCGTTTAATCCACATAAGAGCTCTGAGGGGAAAGAATGATTATTATCCTCATTTTAAAGATGAAGAAGCTGGGGCTTAGAGAGGTTAAGGTTCCCTGCCTACAGTCACTCAGCTTGCAAATGACCAAGCCATGGCTTGAACCCCGGTCTGTCTCTCTGGCTCCAGAGCCTAGGTGACCAGCAGTATTAACACCACTGCTGGAGGGAACATAGCTCTGACATTTGAGGGTGGATCTTTCTTGGAACCACGCTTTCCTACCCTAGCAGCTATTAGCAGGTCAATAATTGGGAACTTACTCTGCACGGGGACAGGGTGGATCTGGCTTCAGGAGTTCTTTGGGGTAGAGATGGGAGGGACTTCTGGACCCTTGAGTCCCTGAAGGGGCTCACATAAGGCTTAGCTTATGGGAGTGAGGATAGTGGGGTGGGGAAATAGAGCTCAATAATACTGCCTTATATAAACCAGACTGACATTTTTCAGTTTGTATTGTCCATGGACTATTACAACAGAAGCATTTTCCTAAGGATAAAGCTACATATAGGAATATTAATTACAGATACAGCTCATTGGTTTATGCAGTCCCTTCCTAACAATTTGAGGTGATTCTTGTGATCCTGCAATCTAAACATGGCATCAGTATCATGTCCTGGACAGAACCAGACATATGGTATAGGAGGGGTGCAAACCTTCTGGATGTTACATAATAGCAGCAGCAGGTAGGAGACAAAATATCATATGGTTTTCATAAATAGGAGGAGATACATTCTCCTTATGTTGTGAACATTTAAAGTTCAGTCAGTTGTCAAGGCATTGGGCAGGACTGGTGACATTCTGTCTTTTAGACTCTCAGCTCTGGTGGTGGTAAATTTGATGTCCCATCAGTCTGCACACTCTGGAGGGTAGTTTAAAGCCATAGTTTCATCTCTGAGCTGTTGGGTGGGACAGAACAGAGGAAGAGACATTAGATGTGGGTGAACAGCAAATCCGACCGTGGAGATCTCAATGCTTTGACAAACGCAACCACAGAAACACAAGGCTCTTCTTTTTTTTAATTTTAAAGGGAACATTGGTCAATTCACTGTCATTTAAAATGGTGTGACTAAATTCGGGGCATTTGATGTGTCTATTATCCCTTCTTCCTCAGAGGAAAGGAGTCTGGGGTGATTCCTCATCCCTGGGACCCCAAGAAACCTCTCTGCATTCTCCCTAGACCAGCCTTCTCCTTCCATTTTATGAATTCAATACGTTTTCTGTAACAGTGCTTCCTCCACCACTGATGACAAAGCTCTGTGAACTGGACACTACAAGTGCTGGGGACAACTCTTCAGGGTCCTCCACCTCTGGCCGCTGGTCTCCACCCACAGGTCCTTGCAGACCTGTTTCCTGGACGGTCAGATCTAAGTCCGTTTCCCCGCACTGCAGCGGGAGTAATGGCTGGTGTCGGGTCAGCGTATCGCTGCTTTTCTGGGCCTCCAGGGAGTTCTGGTGCGTAGAATTCCTGTGGGCCATGGCGTTCTTCTGAGGCTCATCGAAGCTCAGTGAGAAGGTGACCGTGCCGCTGCCGAAGATGACCTTCTGCTTGCATCTGGGCTGCTGCTGAGATTGTTGCTGCTGTGGGAGGGTCAGGGGCTGCTGCTGCTGCTCTTGTTGGGTTAGGGCCAGCGGCTGCTGCTGCTTCTGCCTCTCGGGCTGTGGGAATGGGTCTTCGCTGTTGCTCTTGCTGCTGATGGAGGAGGAGGGGGTGGACCCAGTGGAGCCTCCAAGGCTGCTGGACCGCTTGCGAGAGACGTTGCTGCGGCGCAGCGTGGCCCGGGCAGCCACCTTGAAAGCATGAGCTGCGGTGCTGCAACGCACCTCCTCGATGGTGTTGCGGGATGGCTTGAAGAGAATGATGTAGATCTTGTTGAAGAAGATGCACGCCAGCAAGCCAAAGCTGGCTGCCAGGATGGCAATCACCTCCACGGCAGAGACAAACTTGCCATAGGTGCTGGCATAGGCTGGAATGAAGGAGATCCAGACGATGAAGAAGATGAGCATGCTGAAGGTGATGAACTTGGCTTCATTGAAGTTCTCCGGCAGCTTCCGGGACTTGAAGGCAAAGAAGAAGCAGATGGCAGCCAGCAGGCAGGTGTAGCCGATCAGGAAGCCCAGGGCCATGAGTGAGCCCTCGTGGCACGTGATGAAGATGATCTCATCCTCCAGCTCGTGGTTGCGGTAGCTTGAGGGGGGCGCGGTGTAGAGCCAGATCACACAGATGACAATCTGCATGAAGGTGCAGAGGAAAACCAGCAGGAACTGCAGGTTGAGCCCCCACCACTTGCGGTGGAAGCTGGTGGGGATCTTGGCCTCAAACACCAGGACGACACGGTTGGTTTTCACCAGGATGCACGAGATGCAGAGCACGAAGCTGATGCCAAAGGCCGGCTGGCGCAGGCGGCACGTCCAGTCCTGGGGCTCCCCGATGAAGAACAGGGAGCTGGAGAAGCAGCAGAGCAGGGAGAAGAGGAGGAGGTAGGAGAGCTCTCGGTTGGTGGCCTTGACAATGGGCGTGTTGCGGAACTTGATAAACACACCCAACACAAAGGCTGTCAGGAAAATGCCCAGCACAGCAAAGAGGGTGAGTGCGATCCCAAAGGGCTCCGTCCACGACAGAAACTCGATCTCCTTGGCAATGCAGGAGGTGTGGTTCTCATTGGACCAGAAGTCATCTGGGCACTTGTTACAGGCACTGGCATCTGTAAAATGTCCCGGTGAAGAGTGAGTTATTGTGTGGCACAGACTAAAATGTGTGAGTGTATATGTGGTGGTGGGAATACATAGTTTTTTGGATGTGGTCACTACATATTTTCTCCATTTTGATGAAATCATTCTGATTTTTACATTATCAAAAATATGCTGAACCCCGACATGTTTAATAACATGGTTAATTTCATGTAACTCTGATGGTTCTATTGTTAGTTTGTTTTCCCTTTGCACATGACATGGGTGAGGCCCTTGTTTCATTTAACACTACCTGCTGATGGCAGGGAATGATCAACCTTGCTGGACAGGTGGTTGCCCTGCACACCAGAGGTCTAGCATGGTCCATCAACTCTTCACAGAATGATTCAAGCTTAGCCTGATTTATTTATTTAAATATTATTGGGTAATATTTGAGGTTTACAACATGATGTTGTGGGATACATATGGGCAGTAAACTGGCTACTCTAGTGAGGCAAATGAACATATCTGACATCTCACATGGAGAGTGATTTATTTTGGATATATGGATGGGCTTTGTAGACGTGCCAGAGCAGACTTCCTTTTAGATCAAAGCAGAGTATCCCATGCACATGACCTGTGCTTTCCTCACTCCACATCCACAACTTTTCGATGAGGGAGGCTGCAGACTCATTCAATTGACAACTGTTTACGAAGTCTCTGCTAACTCCCAGGCAGTATGCAGTTTTGGGCAGTGAAAGGAGCATGGGTTTTGGAGTTAGAGATCTGGATGGAATCCTGGCCATACTACTTACTAGTGATGTGACTTTGGTCAAGCTTCTTAACCTCTCAGAGCCTCAGTTTCCTAATTTATAAAATGGGAGCAGCAATAACCCCATTACTGGGGTGAGGATAACATGAGATAATAATATCAACTATAGTTAATATTTATAGAGTACTTCTAATATGCCAAAGTTTTATTTAACAAATATTTATGTAGAACTTACCATGTGCATTGCCAATATTAATCATCTAATTCTCAAAACTCTATAGGATAGGTTTAATTATTATTCCCACCTAAAAATAACCTGAGAAACAGGAAAAACACAAGTAAGATAGCAAATTCAGTGCCAGGTACCCAGCAGGCAATTCTATGATGGCCTATTAACTCTGGAGTCTGGAGCAGACAGAACTTTGTCCATTCAGGGCCACTAAACTCTAACAAAAAGGAAATATATTGGCCAACAATATAAAGTAAGATAAAGTTGTGTAATAGGTGTTGTTAGCTTTTACGGTATTAAAAGAACATCTAACATCTTTTTCTATTCCACCTCCATGCCCAACATTTTGTGATGCTTAGACATATCCTTGTTAAATGAGAAACTGTGCAAAGCACCATCTCAGCCCAGCCCTTCCATGGGCTTCACTGACCCCAGGCCTCCGAAGTGGACCAAGCCCTGCACAATGCCCAAGAGGGGTTCCCTTACCTGTCTCATCGCTATACTCCCCATCAGGACACTCCACACACTCAAAGCAGCAGGTGGGCTCCCCCTCAATGATCCCTTTCCTGGTCCCTGCCAGGCAGTCTCGGCTGCAGTTGGAGAAGGGCACCTGGAGGACAGACAGCACAAAGGTGAGTGGCTGTAGTTGTAGGGTCAGGGGCCAGCCCTACTGTCTCTTCAAAACATGTAAGAGGGAGGAGTTTGGGCACAAGAATCAGTGTGACAGATGCTGGGCCCATTCCAGGCAAAGGGAGGTCCAGAGGTCCTTGGTTCTAGTATCTGTGAAAGGGACAGATGCCTATGGGCAAGTGTGTGTGTATACATGCACACACACACACACATGCATGCACACATACGCACACACACCTCCATGGGATTCTGTGATGATCCGGGAAAAGCGCCACTACTTTCCACTACTTGAAAACAGATGAGAAATACTAAAACACTAGACAACAGACTCAAAGGACATAAGAAAGAAAATGCATCATGACCATGGTGGGTTTATGCTCAGGAGTGCAAAAAAGTCTATATTAGACAAATCTATAAGTATTATTCACTGCATTAGCAAATTAATGGAGAAAAAATCATATGATCACCAACAGATAAATAAAAAGCATTTGATGAAATCCAACACAAACTATTGATAAAAGCTTAGTAAAAAAGGAGTGGGAAGAAATATCTTTAACTTGAAAAAGGGTAACAAAAAACCTCTTAGAGTAAATATCATTCATATAGAGAAAACATTAAAAGTATTTCCATTTAAAACAAGGATGTCCACTGTCACCACTACTCTTTAACTTTGCACTGGAGGTCTTAGCTAGTGGAATCAGACAAGAAAAATAAGTGCATACATTTTGAAAAGGACCAAATAAAACTGTAGTTATTTGCAGATGATATGGTCGCCATAAAGAAAATCCAAAAGAACAACTGAATTATTAGAAACAACTGAAGAGCAGGCCCAGGCTAAAATGCCATAGACTACCAGTGTTCTTACCAGAATTTCATTAGTTTTTGTTAAAAACAAAACAAAACAAAACAAACAAACAAAACCCTTCACCTTTTGTTGTGTGCTTCTGGTTAACTTCCAGGTTCTTCAGTGGTTTTTGTCCAGTTTTGTCCAATTTTATCATTGCTTCACCATTTCAGGAAGTCCTGCTTCTATCTCATTCTTTGCACCAGCTAATTGAGTATTTATTCTAGAAATTTATTAGTCATTTACTATCTAACAATCTATATGTTTCAAAGACAAGAAATGTATCACAAGAATGAAGTCCGTTTTGCAACAGCATATGTATCTTAAAGGTAGAGAGCACTTCTCACTCATCTTTGTAACCCCAGGTACAAAGCCTGGAGTAATGCTTAATACATAGTAGGGCTCTTACTATTTCCATAATGTCTATTTAACGGGTCTCCCCTCTACCTACTACTTTGTAAGATGTCTTACAAACACAGAAAGCAGTAAAATAACTGTCGTTGCTTCTAGCAGAAATGACTGGCTTGACAAAGGAGTTAAAAAAAACTTGAACAGAAGATGATTGACATTATCTTCTAATGAATGAGGAATGGAAAGGCAGTAATGGACCTGATGATTGCCAAGACTCTCATGACCTAGGGAAGGGAAGGGGAGGGGAGGGAAAAGGACAACTCACATCATCATCTTCAACTATGGTGACAAGGTATCCTCAGACATGTTCTCTCAGTCCTTGAGTTACCAACCCATTTGATCACTCAATGAAAGCTAAAGGCCCTGTTTTCCAAACCCACACTAGGAATGCTTCTAAATTTTCCCCATTAAAGAATGATGGTTGCTTCCTCTCTTACTATTTGAATACGCTTTATTTCTTTCTCTTGCCTGATTGCCCTGGCCAGAACTTCCAATATTATGTTGAATAAGAGTGGTGAGAGAGGGCATCCTTGTGCCAGTTTTCAAGGGGGATGCTTCCAGCTTTTGCCTTTTCAGTATGATATTGGCTGTGGGTTTGTCATAAATGGCTTTTATTATTTCGAGGTATGTTCCTTCAATACCTAGTTTATTTAGAGTTTTTAGCATGAAGGGATGTTGAATTTTATCGAAGGCCTTTTCTGTGTCTATTGAGATAGTCATGTGGTTTTTGTTTTTAGTTCTGTTTATGTGATGAATTATGTTTTGCAGGAACAGAAAACCAAACACCCCATGTTCCCACTTATAAGTGGGAGGTGAACAATGGGAACACATGGACACAGGGTGGAGAACAACACTGGGGCCTGTTGGGAAAGGGTAGTGGGGTGGAGAGCATTAGGGAAAAGAGCTAGTGCATGCTGGGTTTAATACCCAGGTGATGGGTTGACAGGTGCAGCAAACCACCATGGCACACATTTACCTATGTAATAAACCTGTACATCCTGCACGTGTACCCAAGAACTTAAAAGAAATACAATGAAAAAAGAATGATGGTTGCTGTATCCTTTAACAAAGTAAAGTGAGGTTCCCTTCTATTCCTAGATTAATGAAATTTTTGTTTTTAACCTGAGAGGGTGTTGAATGTTAATAGATACTTTTTCTGTGTCTACTGACATTGCAGAACTTTTATCTTTTATTCTGCTAATGTAATAATCTACATTTATGAACTTTGTAAAGTTTGGCTATCATTACATTCCTGTACATTCACCGCTAACTCTACTAGCAGATGATGTTTATTTTATACATTGCTGGTCTGTTTGGTGATATTTTATTTAGGATTTGAGCATCTATGTATATAAACAATATTGTCCTATAATTGTCTTTGCTTGTATTGTTCTATCTGTTTTTGGTATCAAGATTATATTATCATCACAAAATAAATTTAGTAGCTTTCCTTCTTGGTTTCTGCTAGGCTGTGAGTGCCAAAAATCTCAAAGTAATAACTCCAACAAGACTGAACTGTATTTCTCTCTCGTATAAATGTCTAGGGATGTGGTCTAGAGTGATATAGCACTCCAT
The DNA here is from genome assembly GCF_028885655.2 of Pongo abelii. NCBI lineage: Eukaryota > Metazoa > Chordata > Mammalia > Primates > Hominidae > Pongo > Pongo abelii. The sequence goes on from NC_085928.1 coordinate 15,774,213, forward strand.
AATGTTGGACACCTAGACTCTTTCTACCTGGTGGTTCTGACATGTTTGTCTTTGCCTCATAGTCCTTGATAGTGACATCTGGTTTCCAGGAGGCAAGATAGAGGAAGGGATGAAGAAGAGAGCAAAGGATACTTGCAAGCACTTTCTTAAAGAAGGTTCCCAGAAGCCATCCCACAACACTGCCACTTACATCCCGTTCTCCAGGATTTAGTCACGGGGCCACACTTAGTAGAAATGAAGGCTGAAAAATGTCATCTTGAATCTGGGTAGTCATGTGTCTAGCTAAAATAGAGTTCTATTTTTAAAGAAAAAGAGGAGTATAAATAATGAGGGCCTATAGCAATGTCTGCCATGCCTCTTTTTCTCTTCTTAATGGTTAAGGAACAGGCTGAAGGTCACACAATGGCTTGACTGGAGAGCTGAGATTCGCACTCAGGTCAGTCTTCAAAGTCTGCACTTTTCACTAACCAAACTCTGCTTTATACCAGTCAAGGCTTAGAAGAATGTCTCCATCTGGGTCCGCTTACTGCATCCTTCAGCAATCATGAGCTAAAGAGAAATCCTATCACCACAGGAGTGGGCTGAGGTAGCCACCAGAAAGATCAATTTTTCCAAAAAGCAGTCAAGTATCTCCAAGCCTCCTCAACAGTCTTATTAAAGATGCCTGTCCAATTCTGGCCAAGGAAGCTCATCTGAATTCCAAGACCCTAATTAAGGTGTCTCTTTTACTTCTTATTTGTTGCAGCAAAACAAGGAAAGAATTATTGGCAGCATAGTGTAGGGAATGGAGCACTGAGGTCTAAGTTAGGGCCCTTGGGGCCTAGTCTCAGCTTTTATACTGACCATCTGTTTGGCCTGAGAAGTCACCTTTGCATCCTAAAACCTCAGTGTCATCAACTTCAAATTGGAAGCTTGGATACAAGGATCTTTAAAGCTCTATCTAGCTTTAAATTTAGTGCTACATTTGTAAGAAAATTGAGAACATCAGTTAAGTATAATGCCATATTAATAATACTTTGCATTTATATATTAGTAGTATGATTCAGTTTATCATATGCTTTTCATCCTTGATCTCGTTTGATCTCAATAACAACTTTGTGAAATATGTAGAGAAGTTATTAATATATAATTTATAGTTAAATATAGGTGGTATTTTTGTGGTCATTTCCACAAAAAGTACACAAAATAATAGAGTAGATCCTAAGATTTGTTGAGTATCCATTGTGTGCTACGTTTGAGGTAATGTTTCTATGGAAAAAATTAGATTTAACTTATAACTGTGTCAACTATTCCAAGAACATAAGTGACTGAATTAATGAGAATTCCCTGTGTTATTCATCTATCAATGTTTAAGCCCATGATGTACATAGCCTGGGAGAGGACATTTAGGGCTATGGAGAACTGTACAGGAGATAGTTCCCTGCTGCAGTGGAGAGACATGTGCCATTAGAGAATTCAATTCCATGCATTAATGCGGGTGAAAGATAAACTGGATGATCCAACAGGGGTAAACAGGTGGCAGTATAGCTGATCAATTTAGACTCCAGTCAGTGAAAATGCGTGATAAATTAGACAAAGGAATAATTAGTGGACAGAGGAATATAACATCTGGAACCCCCAAATCTCCATCTGGAAAAGTCATGACATATTTATAATTGAGAACCCACCCTCTGAGGTGTAAGCTATTAAAAACGGCACACTGTGGATGAGATTCACTGTCTATGGGAGACCTTCCCAGTGGTAACCCATCTACATGCTGGGTAACAGTGAAATTGTAGCATCTCATCAGGAACCTGTCAACCTAAGAAGCACTTGATAAGAAGATGAAGTGAGTCTTTGGTTATGTTATAAAAGGTGGTCCAAGATGGCTGGGCGCGGTGGCTCATGTCTGTCATCCGAGCACTTTGGGAGGCTGAGGAGGGTGGATCACCTGAGGTCAGGAGTTCGTGACCAGCCTGGCCAACATGGTGAAACCCCGTCTCTACTAAAAATACAACAATTAGCTGGGTGTGGTGGTGCGCCTGTAATCCCAGCTACTTGGGAGGGTGAGGTGAGAGAATTGCTTGAACCTGGGAGGCAGAGGCTGCAGTGAGCCGAGATCGTGCCACTGCACTCCAGCCTAGGCAACAGAGCCAGACCCCATCTCAAAAAAAAAAAAAAAAAAAAAAAAAAAATGTGGTCCAAGATGCTCAAAGGTGATAATAAAAGGCGAATGCTAAGAGGATGCCCTGTCTAGGATCTGTGTTCTTACAGAGGACCTGGGTTCTCAGGAGCCTGCTATATTCTAGGACACAAACATCACAGAATGGTCATCATTCCAGTGTATCATGTTTCTCTTCCTTGAGTGCAAATTGACTGAGGAGTGGGCTTCTGGTTATTAACAGGCTTCTAGATGCAGTGATACTCAGGAACACAAGCATCCTCCTCTTTGTTACAGGTCTCCTGGAGGAGGAGAATGAATTGTCCTTCTGATTTACAGTTCAGCAGCCCCAGGCTGTCTAGATGACAGTGAACTACCTCTGTGTGAACTGTCCAGGCTGTAAGGATGGTGACAACACCAAATGACTCAGGTGAAAACATCCAGCTCCATTTTGGACTCCAGTGTCTTTCAAAGGCTGTTACTGGCCATTGAGGTGGGGGCAATTCTTTGTCATGTAAGCTTGTCCCACACATGCTGGACACTTAGTATCCCTGGATCCCAAGTGCTGAAGGCCACTAATACTTCCTGGTCATTGTGACAACCCAAAAGCAGTCCCTTCCACTCTAAAACTTGTTTCCCCTGCCCTTGGCCCAGCTGAGAGCCACTGACTTGAGCGATGTTTACATTTGCTTAAATATTTTGCTCTAGTTAGGGAAAGTTTTAGCCAAGGAAACTTTGTGACTAGCTAGGGAGTCATATTTGTGAAAAAATGAAACTGTTTCAATACAGTAGGAAGGCATGGGGCTTAGGTTCTGGAGATTCTTCTCTTTACACTAAACACTATGGATTTCACAGGGAGCCCCAAGATTGCAGAGGCCAGAGAGTTCAGGGAAGTGGACTCTTTATTTTGGAAGTCCAGTGGGGAAAACAAAGGCCCTCCCAAAGCCCAGCACAGTTTCCTGCCCCTGGTGGAGACATCTGGTTTTCTGATGGACAGCACCTACCTCCCTGGAGAACCCACTCCACAGGATTTTCTCCTCGTTGATGAAGAGTCTTTCTCCCTTCTTGGCATAGACGTTGTAATACCCGACTTCCTTAAACACGATGGAGCCATCCTCTGGGGAGAGGTGCCAATTGATGATGGAATAGTTCCCCACCAGGTCACCACACTCATCAAAGGTCACCTGCTCCCCCATATTGTTTGTAAAGTTTAGATGCCGTAGGTGCTTCAGGACCTAAAGAGGAGCAGAGAATGAGTACAAGCCACAGGGCTGCCACATAGAACCAATTAGGTAGGCTTTGCCCTGCACAACGACGGTAAACTATCTTGTTGCAACAAAGTGGGAGGAACGTGACTTGAGGAAGAGACAGCTTTTTCTAATTCACACCAAAGTACTTGCCTGTGTTAGCAGCAGCCCTGTTAAGCCATGGGCTTTAATTATTATTCAAATTATAATTAGGGTAGGAAACACTTTCTCGAAGATGGGGAAAGGAAAGGGAGACATCTCACCTGGCAACTGGCCAGGTCAAAGGTGCTGCAGGTGTGCCATCACCTGGTGGTGCCCCAGGAGGGGCAGGATTTATAAGCCAGAGCCCATCCCTGGCATCTTCTAAGCTGGGCATTGGGGAAGGACTGGAGAAATGGCTGAATGCTCTTATTCTCCGCACTTTCTTTCCCTATGGTCCTGCTGCTGTGGAAGTGCTTTGCTGCCAAGATTCACAGAGTGGGGTGGAAGGAAGAAAGAGATGAGGCTGTGGGCAAAGCCCTGGCCATTATTGTTGTCAGAGTCATGGCAAATCCTTGAATTTTTATAAGGTTTTATGTGTCACAAAGCCTTTGCACAAAAAAGTCATCATAATGATTACTAACACATATCACATGTTGTCATGTAAACATTTTAGGTATCAGTCATTTTACTACCATTCAGGCATGCATGACCCTAAGTACTTTATATCCATTATCTCATCAAATCCGCACAACAAATAGTATTAAGCTGATTTTATTGCTGGGGAAACTGAGGCACTGAAAACTTTAAGTATCTCATCCAGGGTCACAATCCTGCGCTCTTAATTGCTATACTCTACTGCAGCATCGCTGGGCTCCTGGCTCTGCTTCCTCACGGGCTCCTGGCTCTGCTTCCTCACATGCTCCTGACATCAGTCAAGAGGAGGCAGTGGGCACTCAGCCACTTATCTTTCATGTGAGGCCAGCCTTGTGTCACTGTGACACCAAGTGAGAGTAAGGCAGGGTCCAGCCTGTGAGTGTAGGGTACACCTTCCACTGCACCTCCTGAGTCTCCAGTAGTCTCCCATTCTGAGCTAATTTTTTTTTTGGTTTTGTAGAGACAAGGTCTCACTATGTTGCCTACGCTGGTCTCGAACTCCTGGGCTCAAGCGACCATCCTGCCTCAGCCTCTCAAAGTGCTGGAGTTACAGGCATGAGCCACTGCGCCCAGCCATTTATCATTGTTTTTAAGGTACTTAAAATCCAACATCTAATCTCACACTGGGACAACATTTGGGCTGAGTCCATCTAATGAATGGCCTTAATAGGCCTTTCTGAGGCCAAATTATTCTGATATGTGTGACAAACACGTGGACTGAGCCAGTACCTCTTCTGTCCCACTCCACTCCAGAGATGGCATTGCTTCTTAACAATTGATATCTGTATTAACTTTATTTTTAGACAAACATTTATTTATAGTAAGGAATATTAAATACAGGAGAGTAGTCACTTGGATTTATCCATAAGTAGCTCCAAGATATGCTTGGGGGCAGAGTCCATGATAGAATATGTGTGCTCACAGGCATACCACCCTGGGAACCTCCCCTAACCTGCAGTCTGTGAACACTGCTCCATTGGCAGGCCCTGGCTGCCCTGACTTTCAACTCAGGTCTATGAAGGAAAGGGACCCCTCACTCCCTGCTACCTGGTTCTGCAACCAGAGCTGCTGAGCCATCCTCAAAAAAGATGGAGAATGGCTCCTACTAAGGATTTGTGTCCCTCATCTTCTCCTGAGCCTTCCCACCTTCTCTGATGTTTGACAACCTTATGTTTGCCTTCATTTTTACTGAGGCCTTAAGGCAGTCAGTGGAGAGGAGGTGTTCTAGATGTGTTCCTTTCTTTTATCTCCACCTCCACTTCCTATCCCTCCTCGCTGTTGGGGTGACCTGACTTTCTCCTACCCAGAGTGGTGTACATCTTTTGTCTCTACCCCAACACATCCTTTTCCTGACACATCCTTCTTGCCCTCAGAGGAACATGCATTTCTTCTGCTCTTTAATACCGCCCCCACTCCCACATTGCTCGAAACCTTGCTCTTAGCAGTTTGGGGGCCTTTCTGACAGGGCCATCATCCTTCTCCATGCTGTAATCGTGCCCCTCCCAGTTCCTGCTGGGGACCTACCATGACTCAGATGAAGTGTGCTTCAAACTTATCCAGGTAGCTTCCAAAGCCCTCCATACTTTGGTCCCATGTACCTACCATGACTTGTCAGTGCAAATGCTTCATCCTAATCATAGAGTTTCCACTATCCTGTCCACATGCCATGCCAGGTCTGTGTGTGTGGAAAAGGAGATGAAAAAAGTGAAGAGGTAGGAAACTACCTCTTATTTGTACTTCCTATGTGCCAGTCCCTGTTCTAATACTTAATACATACTATATTATTTAATCCTCACAGCACCTCTGTGGATTAGAACTATTAGTATCTTCATTTTCTAGATGATGAAACGGAGGCATAGTAAGGTCAAGAAACTTGCAAAAGTCATGTAGCCACTAAGTGCTGGAGCTGGGGGTTAAACATGGCTTTTCTACAACACCATCCTACACCTCCAATATAAATTGCTTACAGTGTCCATGGCAAATATTTGTTAGAGGTCAGTAATACATCCTTATTGAAATGCATATATAGTGGTAAAGCTCTAGTAGTTAGCATACATTTCTTCTTCCTATTTAGGTTTCAGTTCCTTAGTTCTTAACATTCCAGGCAACAAGCTGCTTCTCTCCTTTGTCCACTAGTTCTCTGAAGTGGAACTCTCCCAGCATCAGGGTAGAAGTGGGGAGGGGAACCGAACAAGATCCTTTCATAATTAGCTGGTCATCTTTCACACTGGTCAGACAAGTGACTTAAAGCTCATCCCTGGCTACAAGTCTTCTGCATTATTATTGGCATGGGCTGGAGATTTCCACCATAATCCTAACTTCAAAGGAGAAACAATCAAAAATCATTTTCTTAAAGTTTCTAAGTATTCATTAAAAAACTCATAATAAATACAAGACTGGAATTTTATAGTATTGGAATCAATCAACCAGGAAATATTTACAGAATATCCACTGTGTGTTCTGAACTGGGCTGCAGAACTACAAGAAAAGGTCATCCCATCCTCATGGAGTTTTCATATGGATTAGGGGATAAAATACACAACATAAATATTCAATGAAGCAGTAAACAGTGCAAGATAAAATATAGTTAACTGCTAACTGATGGGGTATCATCTCTAAGTACAGAGAAACTTAGCAGAGGAGATAGAAATTAAAAAGGGCTGAAATGATCAATGCAGGTTTCAGGCATATTTTGGCTGGCAAAGGACAGAGGGAAGGAAGGTGTTAAAAACAGTGGAACAGCATGGGCAAAGATATCACATTAGGAATAAACATGATGTGTTATGGGACCAGTAAAGAGATCAATTTCTCAAGAATCATGTATGTACTAGAGAACAAGTGGAAATACAGAAGATAAGTAAAGAGGAGCCAAGGCAAAAAAGAGGCTAGATTTCATATTAAAAAGGCGTTGGATTAGATAAGAAATAGGGCTGATTGAAATGTAGAGAACTTGGAGTCCTCCATAGACTGCTGGTGGGGATGTAAACCGGTGCAGCCACATTGGAAAAAACGTCTGGCAGTTCCTTAAAAAGTTAAACATAGAGTTATCCTTTGACCCAACAATTCTACTCGTGTGTGTGTGTGTGTGTGTGTGTGTGTGTGTGTGTGTGTACATACCTAGGAAAAATGAAAATATATGTCCACACAAACATTTGTACATAAATGTTCATAGCAACATTACTCATAACAACCAAAGGTGGGAACAACGCAAATGTTCATCAATTGGGAAAACGGATAAATAAAATGTGGTATATCCACACAATGGGATACTATTTGGCTGTAAAAAGGAATGAAGTACTGATACATGTTACAATAAGGAAGAAGAAGCCAGTCACAAAACATCATATGTTTTATGATTTTATTTATATGAAATATCCAGGAAAGTCTAAATGTATAGAAGCAGAAAGTAGATCAGTGTTTGTCTAAGACTGGGGCTTTGGGGGCCTAGGGAGTGACAGTTAGAGGATATGAGGTTGCTTTTTGATGTGGTGAAAATGTTCTAAAATTGATTGTAGTTATGGTTGCATAACTGTGAATGTATTAAAAGCCACTTAATTGTATACTTTAAATGACTGAATTGTATGGCATGTGAATTACATCTTATAAAGCTGTTGCAAAAAAGAAGGCATGGAAAAGGACTTTAAAAATCCAAATATGAATTAATTAGTGAAACCGACATTTGTAGTTGGCAGGAACCTTGATAACAAGGTAGCCTCTAGGATACTTGGTGTAGCGAGTTGAGTAATGAGACATGGCAAGTCCAACTTCGGATGTGGCAGGGAGATAAAGGGTAAGCAGGAGGGAAGAGATGGCAATGTAAACATCTTATCTGGAGAAGGAAGCACCCTGGAATCTTTGTAGCTAGGAATTTTGTACCCACACTTCATTAGACCAAACTTCTCTAAAGCAAGAACTGTCTTATTTCATTCTGTATCTCCAGTGGTTTGTAGAGGGCCTAGATTTTAGTGGATACTCAAACTATGTCTTTTGAGTGCATAATTAATAGAATAGGTATTAAACCTGTAGGTGTCCAGCACGACTATGTGGACAAGTGGTGCCCATGATGAGGTTTTTATCAGTCTGAGGATAAATGAGAAAAATAAGGTCAATAAGGCATCCGTATTAGCTGAAAGAAGTAGGCAGAAAATCAATAAAAATATAAAAGACTTAAAAGACTTGGACAGTACTATCAACCAACTTGATCTAATTGATACTTACAGAACAGTCATCCCAACAATAGAACATACATTATTTTCAAGAACACAAAATATTTATAAAGATAAACCATATTCTGGATTATAAAGCAAGTTTCAATAAATTTAAAAATATTAAAATCAAACAAAATTTGTTGACTCCAACGGAATTAAATTAAAAACAAATAACAGAAAAATGTTTGGAAAAATCACTGGAAACTTGGAAACCAAATAACACACTTCTAAACCTGAGGGCCAAAGAAGAAATCAAAAGGAAAGTTGGAATATATTTTAAACTGAATTAAAATGAAAACACAGCATATCAAAATTTGAGGGATGCAGCTAATACAATATTTATAGTGGAATTTATAGCAGTAAATATCTATATTATAAGAAAAGAAAGGTTTTTAAATCAATGACTTCAGTTTCCAAATAAGTAACTACAAAAAGAAGAGCAAATTAAACTCAAATAAATCAGAAGAAAGGAGATGACAAAGATCAGAATAGAAATAAATGAAATAGACAACAAAAATATTGAGAAAAATCACTAAAGCCAAAAGCTGATTCTTTGAGAAGATTAATAAAGTTGATGGATCTCTAGCCAGACTGATCAGAAAAAAGGGAGAAGATGCATATTTACAATATGATAAATTCGAGAAGTGACAACACTACAGATGCTGCAGACATTATAATTATAGTCTGAGAGCATTGTAAACAATATTATAAATAAAGTTATGCCAGTAAATTTGACAAATTAGACGATGTGGACAAAGTCTTTGAAAGACAAATTATCAAAGCTGACTCATATATACCTAAATAGCATTCTATCCATTAAATAAATTGAATTTTCAGTTCAAAATTTTCCCACAGGCCATGGACAGTGGCTCATGCCTGTAATCCCAGCACTTTGGGAAGCCAAGGTGGGTGGATCACTTGAGGCCAGGAGTTAGAGACCAGCCTGGTCAACGTGGTGAAACCCCATCTCTACTAAACATACAAACATTAGCTGGTGGTGGCGGTGCATGCCTGTAATCCCAACTACTCGGGAGGCTGAGGCAGAAGAATCTCTTGAACCTGGGAGGCGGAGGTTGCAGTGAGCCAAGAGCATGGCACTTTACTCCATCCTGGGCGACAGAGCGAGACTCCATCTCAAAACAAAACAAAACAATCCCACAAAGAAAGCCAACTAAAGGTGGCTTCACTGATGAGTTCTGCCAAAGATTTAAGGAAGAATTAATACCAATTCTACAAAAGTCTTATAGAACATCAAAAAAGAAGTCAATACTGCCAAACTCATTCTGAGGTCATCATTACTCAGACACCAAAACCAGACAAAGATATTACAATAAAATAAAACTATAGACCAATAGTCCTCATGAACATAGAAGCAAAATTTCTTAACCAAATTTTAGTAAATCAAACACACAAATACTTGTACAAAAAGGAATATACATTATGACCAAGTAGGATTAATCCCAGGAACATAAGGTTGGTTTGACGGTCAACTACAATAACTTACTACAAAAGAAAAACCACATGATTTTCTGAATAGATACAGAAAAAGCACTGATGATATCCAACCTCCATTCCTGATAAAAGCTCTCGGCAATATAGGAATAAAAGGGAACTTTCTCAACTCTATAAAGGGCATCTATGAATGTTAACATCATACTTAGTGGTAAAAGACTGAATGCTTTCCCCCTGATCAGATGCAGACAGTAATGTCTGTCCTCACTATATCTATACAAGATTATACTGGGAGTTCTAACCAGTTCAATTGGGCTGAATCAGGCTGAGTAAGACTGAAAATATGATCTAAATTCTAAACTCAAACAAACAAAAACAAGCAAACAAATAAAAAGGCCAAAATAATTTTTTTAAAGTTGCTTCTTTTCTTCTTCTAGGCATATTTATTAGTACAAATTAGGCTAATAAATTGTTCCTGATAAAGATTCTTAGGAGGCCTACATCAGTTAAAAATACAAGAATAATTTAAAATTTAATGGTTTCTGGATCTTTATGTCTCAATAACCCTGTTTATACTCTTAAAATGCTTACCAAAACATGCTTTCCTTCATGTAATTTACTTTGTTGATAATGCAGAGCTAAGTTCCAGCCCCAGTTTATGAAGTCAGCATTACTGTGGTTTCTTGTGTGAGAGTTTTCTGACCACTTCTCTGAGATCACTGACCTCCCTTATCTGTGCCTGTATCTAGGTACTGTGTTACTGTCCTCCACTGTCCTCTCAGGAGTTATTTTTGTCCCATTTTCTTTCTTTATTCATTTGTTTATTCAACAAGTATTTATTGAGGGACCACTACTGGCCAAGCAGGCACTGTTTTAGAAAGAAGAAAAACAGTAATATTCGAGATGGACAAAGAGATGTCTAATAAACTCCAACCTGGTTGGCTGTGTGCACTCTCAATTATTTGCACACTATACTTTCTCTTTGTGTAAGGACCGAGGTGTCAGGACAATTGGTGAACACCCAGGGTTCAAGGCAGTGGACCAGTGTCTTCAATTGGAAACCACTGGCTGATCTGGCAGCCTCTCAGGAGCTAGAAGGCACGTGGTGCCCAGAGGGCAAAAGTCGTTCTTTTAGCAACTCCTTTGGCCTCTTCGGGGAACAGATCACCTGGAGCAGATGTAGGTTTTTTACTAGCTAGATATATTACTTTAGGAAAATCATTCTGACTTCTCTGGGTCTTACCTTCCTCACCTACAAAAGAATAATACTCAAGACTAATATTTACTGCACATAGTATATAGGCACTATCCTAAGCACTCTGTGCATATTAAGTAATGTTATCCTCATAATAAACTTAACAAGTTTCATGATCTCTATTTCTCAGGTGAGAGAGAAAAGTGAGGCACAAGGACACTAAGTGACTGCCTAAGGTCATAAGGCAATTAGGTGGCAATTAAAATTTAAACCAACTCAGTCTGGCTTGAGATTCCAAACGGTTAACCATTACACTATACTACCTACTCACATGCAGGAGTGAAATTAGACATCTGTTAAGTTGTCTATCTCTAGTTACAACAGGTTAATTGGTATAAAATGTAGGTTGAGAAAATGGACATATTTTAGAAATGAAATGGTAGAGATGTGTAATGCTTGTGGCAACATGAGGGGCCATAAGTGGGAAAATGGTCTAACCTGAATGACATCCTGATCTCCACCCATAGCCAGGACTTCCCCACCTGGGGACTTTCTGTTATTTTTTTTATCAACTTTTTTGAGGTATAATTTATATACACTCATTTTAAGTGTATAGTTCTGAGTTTAGGCAAATGTATATGCTTGGTAACTACCACTGCCACCATCCCAAAAGGTTCTGTGGTGTCCCTGAAAGTCAACCTCTACCCACTCGCAGCCTTAGGCCACCACTGATCTTTCTTTCTGTCAGTAGAGACAGAGTATAGCATAAATGAAATCATACACTATGTACTATTTTTTTTTAGTCTTTATTCTTTTGCTTAGCAGGACATTTTGTGACCTTTCCTCCAAGGCGTAGATCCTTCTCCGTATCCACAAATCCTATCTACCCTTCAAGACTCGTCTTAAATGATATATATTTTTTTCCTTACTTCAAATCCTAACCTGAATTGTATTGTACTATGTCCTCACAGCAGGTATATAAATAAAATCATGAGTGTGGAATATTTTCTACTCAAAATTTGTACGTTCTCCACTTATAATCAATCAGTTATTATGCTTACTAAGTCATATCTCTAAGTCACCTCTTTAAACATCTTTAATATTTCTTTTGGCAGGCTGACTTGCAAGTTTTGCATTTGGACGTTTTATTTTCTGCATAATATCTTGCCTTTAATTCACATAACAGTGAAGATGGAGATGAAAACCATTTCACTCCTAAGAGCAATGACAGGGAATCTTTAAATTGATAATGATTGATCCACAAAAAAGCAACATAAGTTAGAAGATAATTTAGATATCTGCCCGAGAAAGAACACCCTTTTTCTTATTTATTTATTTATTTTGAGACGGAGTCTCGCTCTGTTGCCCAGGCTGGAGTGCAGTGGTGCGATCTTGGCTCACTGCAACTTATGCTTCCTAGGTTCAAGTGATTCTCTTGCCTCAGCCTCCCGAGCAGCTGGGACTACAGGTGCCTGCCACCACACCCGGCTAATTTTTTGTATTTTTAGTAGAGACAGGGTTTCACCACGTTACCCAGGCTGGTCTCGAACTTCTGACCTCATGATCCACCCACCTTGGCCTCCCAAAGTGTTGAGACTATAGGCGTGAGCCTCTGCGCCTGGCTTCTTTTGCTTTTAAAAATGTTTTAAAAAGGAACTGACAGTTCCTTTTAAAATGAAATATAAAATTTTACTTGAGATTATTATCCAATATAATATGCTTCCAAATTATTTATTTTATTTGGGGAGTAATATGAGGAAAAAGAATAAACGAAGGGGAAGAGAAACAAAAAAAGCTAGTAGAAAGATCCGAACATAGGAGAACTGCTTGAACCTGGGAGGCAGAGGTTGCAGTGAGCCGAGATCGGGCCACTGCATTCCAGCCTGGGTGACAGAGCAAGACTCTGCCTCAAAAAAACAAAAAACAAACAAACAAAAAGATCTGAACATAGAACATAACATACAGACACAAAGAGACTTATAGGCTCACAAAGAAAACACCACCAAAAAGACACATAGATCTAAAAGAGGGGCAAATACAGGGCATGCATGCACTTAGAAGCTAACATATTCTTTTATGCCATAATATTCCCATCTTGTGGTCTTTTAGGGTACTTACCCTAAAAGATTTTAAAGTCAAACGGTTGCTCATTATAAGCGTAAATGGAAATCACCTCTTGGCACACATTCTTAGCAGCGTCAATTGAATTAAGCTGAACACTAGAGACCAGAAACTCCCCCACTCTGGTCTAGGACTTCCAGCTCTTATACAGATAATGAGGGCCAGGTCACACAGATAACGAACAAGATAATGAAGTTCATTATCTTGCCCAGTTCCTGTGGTAAGAGCATGGGGAAGATCCAGGCCCCAATTCCCTTCTCTAACCCCAGCCATGTTTTCTTATCTCCCTTCCATCTTCTCTGGCTGTCCTCACAATTTATCCCCCATTCTCCAACTTCCAGCAGTACCAGCAATTCCTAGAAAGATCAGCTCCATCTGACTTCCATCTTCACCATGGCTGCATGCCTGTTTTTTGACTAGTGAGTGTTGGTGTGAGGTTCAGGAGAGTACCAAGCACACCTTGTGCATGATCATCCTGAGAGAAGAAAGAAGGTGATTTCATGCTTACATGATGTTCCACTCAAACTTGATAGTGGGCACATGACCAAAGCTTGTCCAAACAGAGCCTAGAATGCCTTGGCCACAATGATTGATTTAAGAATGGGTTGTTGGCTCAAACAGTTCCCTGCAAAGGCCTCTAGGTAGTGTTGACAGGTCAAATCAACTAGACTGCTATTCACTCATTCATTCATTCTATGAATATTCCAGCGTCAGGCATTCTGAATATAGTACTGAACAATACAGGCATGGTTCCTGATCTTACGAAGCTTAGAGTACAGCAAAGGAGTAGTGAAGAGAGAGCTGAGAAGGGATGTGAGGAGGGCTTGGGGGTCTCCAAGAAGAGGTCAGGAGGCAGTTGTGAGTTGTATGCTCATAAGTCACCTGCTAGTGCTACTTTTGAGGCATATGAGTTGACTGATATATATTCTTTGGGGAGAAAGAAAGGAAAAATTGTGATTGACCCTTATAACCAGAATTTTAACTAATAAGTGTCTATTTCAGTCAATTAAAGAGCTGTGGAAGCTTAAGCTGGGTATATAAACATCAAAAATGAGGACGCAAGTATGATCAGAAAATGTGTTGTGGGAATACGATTTGAAAAGACTTCCAGGGGAAAGTGGATTTTGAAAACAATTTAAATGTTCATGGTGGAAAATGACAGCAGAGATAAAAATTGATGGCCCTTCTGGTGTGGGCTATGGCCTATGCAAAGATGCTGTGCCAAAATCTAATGAGTGATTTGTGAGGAGGTGTCATGCAGGTTGGCTTATAGGGGAAGAACTGAGAGAAGGCAGACCTGGAGTTCTAGCTGCAGACTTGGATTAGATTATAGGCGATAAGTTTGCATATAGATCTTAATATTGAGAATGAATGAATAATTGTTAGTTGATTTCCTGATGAAGATGTAGGTCTTAATAATGAGAATGAATAATTGCTAGTTCATCTCCTGGCCAAGATCTCAAATTCTGGAACGCCCACCCAACAGCCTGAGGCTCAAAGGAGACCCACACCAAGTACTCAGGACATTTTGGCCAATATCCCATGTTATTCCTCCCTAGAGTTCTGATTCCATTTTCCTATCTGTGCTCTCTCCTGGGGGGATTTTTCCAGGCCATGTAAGAGTCAGGAGAACATATCTTTACCTGGGCCACGGTTGGGTGAAGTGTCTGTGTAGTGGACATTTTGAATATTGGCTGCTTTGCTTCTATTTCTTCCTCCTTTTGGTAATGTCATCCTGACTTCCCATTGGGGATTCACTCCCCCCTTACTCTAAGAAGTCTATGTAGTCTGGAGGACTGCTAGCATCAGGGATGGATCCATGACCAATGAATGGTCAATAAACGTGGTTTCTGGAACTTTTACAGATATCTTGGGAAATAAGGAGATCCTAGCTTCAAGCTGCTACAGAGGCTGAAAATTGCTAACCCTGGGGAATGAAGAACAGAAAGATGAGATGAAAATACCTAGCTGTACCTGGAACACTTCTGAGATTTTTAGTAACATGACCCACTCACTACATTTCCTCTTTTTTTGTTTATGCCAATTTGGTTAGGGCTTTCTATTACACAACTAAAAGTCCCAGTTGTGACTGTAGCCTGTCATGGCTTTTTTTTTTTTTTTTTTTTTTTTTTCTCACAGGTCCAGGGTCTGGTCTTGACCATCTGTATTTTATTTCCTTATCTGGAAGAGGAGCCACTGAAGAGTAGAACTGCCAAGTTTCCCCCTTGAAGCCTGTTTTTCCTTCAACCCTACTCTTGTCTTGCAGTTTTTTCAAGAGCTGAGGTCCTCCTTGCATTGGATGTGAGAGGTAAGAAAGAAAAGACAATAGTATCAACCACCTAGAAGATTGCCCCCTTACTCTTCCTACTTAAAACCCCATACCTTAGCATCATCACTCCTGAAGACTTTAGAGTGCCTGACCTTTATTACAGCACCTCTATCTTGGCAAGGTAGGGGTTCCGTGTGAAGAAGGAAGCTCTCAGTACCCCAGAGAAGTTAGAAATTTTAGCCAACAGTGATGGTTGGGTGAGAGGTTCCCATACAAGAAGGGCTGAGAACTTGAAGATTCTGGCTCATTTGACCAACTTAGACAGTCACTCACTCCTTGTCTTTCATGAGAATCTCTACAGTGACTGATACAAGTTGTATGCTTTTTGCTTCTTGGTATCCTTCCCAAAGGGTGTGTGGTGGTTGGGTTCTGTATACAAAGGTGTTGTAGTTATCATTTTTACCTAATTGATGGATTAATTAGAGATGTACTGAAATCCTACTATAATAATCACACATCTGTTTAGAGCTTGAAAGTTTACAAATTGCTTTTACATATATCATGTCATTTAATGTCATGAACCTAAGTCAAAAGAACATTGAGTGGAAAGTAAGCTAGACATTAAGTCTGTGTCACAGATGGAGACACTGTGACTTACAGCTATGGTTTGCCTAAGATCACACAGCTAGGAAATGGGGGAGCTGGAGGCTGGGACATTCCATTCAAATTCAGGAATTCCCGCCCTCTCCACTGTCATGCAATCTCTCTGATAGGTCAGTTTGGAACTAAGGAAAATACAAAAGGAGTGTAAAATGTGGTCTGATTGAAAAAAATAAGGCACATATGCAAGACCCCAACAGCTATTTAGGATATAAGCTCTCGAAATGAAAAAGATTATGATGTCTCTCCTGTGTGTAATTCAAAAATACAAAACAAGGCTAAACAAGTGTGGGAACTCCTCTTAAGTTCTGATTTTTTCTATGATAATGACTTCAGTGCTTCTTTTTGAAACACTCAATATCAAATCTTTTTACAAAGAGTTTTTGTTTTCTGTGCCTTTGATTTGCTTTTGTCCTACGCTGTGCTTAGCTGACCTGCTGAGTGGCTTGGTATAGGCTGTCAGTAATGTAATGGCAAAAGTGGTGGCTGAACACAATAATACGAGCTTTATGCCACTTAGTATATGGAATGTAACAGGTACTCAAAAAATACTTCTTACAAGGGAACAATATTGATAATTTAGACATTAGAAAAATACCCTACTCATTACTAAATCTGTTCTGGGATATTTGAAAACTTTTTGGGACCATACTTCAGTTATTCTGAACCACT
Organism: Pongo abelii; assembly: GCF_028885655.2. NCBI lineage: Eukaryota > Metazoa > Chordata > Mammalia > Primates > Hominidae > Pongo > Pongo abelii. The sequence goes on from NC_085928.1 coordinate 15,790,813, forward strand.
GGACTAAAGAACAGTTGACTCAAGGCTTTAAATAGATAATCAAATTACTATCAATTTTGCTCAAATTAGTTGCTCAAGATTTAAAAAAGGTACTTTGAATCCAAAGCTCCATTTAGTGGCCTCATTTAAATATTGCCCTTTTCAAGTAACCACTATTTTTCTTGCCTGGAGTTGCAGCCCAACTCTGCTTTATTATACAGCAAATTGCTATATAAATGAAGGACGCACCTGCCACGCCTCAACTTTCTTGATGTCTGCACAGGAGCCATTGGTGAAGAGCCCTCTCCCAGGTAAGCAGGTATATATATCTTGCAAGGCATGGGCAATGGAGTAGACTGCTAAGTACACATTGTAGGATATCCGTAAATGTGTGTAATCTATGTAAGGGGTCTCAACACTGCTGATGTTCTCATCCCCTGTACAGAGGGGTCGGAAGGCTGTCGAGCTGTTGCTAAACTTGCCGCCACTTTCTTCGTGACCTCTCAGAAAGGTGTCCACAGGTAGAAGTCCTTTTGCACCTTCTTGGAGGTGGCAGTTAAATGTTTCTTCCCAAAACTCCTTGGCAAAACCATTGTGGACAGACTTCCTGGGATGGACCTTCTTCAGGAATTCCCGGAAGCCTGGGATCTGCCCAGCCTTCAGAGCGAATCCAATGGTGCCTCCAACCACGTGGAAGTACTGAGGCATGGCGATCAGGGAGGAGCTGGCCCAGGCCTCGCTGGCCAGCCAGATCTTGCCTGTGATATTGCGCCGGACAATTTCCTTGATGAGGGGCTCAAGATCTGGGCCACTGGAGAAAACCACGATGACTTTGGCCGTGGAATTTTGAATCACCTCCACAACATGCTGGATCTCTTCCGCATCAGAGTACTGGGAGATGAGTTCACTGAAGTCGATGCAGATGTCCCTTTCCTCAGCTTCCTCTCGGAACTTCTCAATCCCCGGCCGCCCATAGTCATCATCAGCTGCAATTGTGCCCACCCAGTTCCAGCGGAAATACTCGATGATGTCTGCCATGGCGGTGGCCTGGTGCTCATCATTGGGGATGGTTCGGAGGAAAGACTTGAATTGATTCTTGTTGCTGAGGAGTCTGCTGGAGGAGGCATAACTGACCTGGAGAGAACCAAGAACATGGTGAATGAGTGAGTGAGTGAGTGAGTGAGGAGGTACTGAGTGAGCCTCCAGGCTGTTGCGGAGGTGGCTTTCTGAGCATGCCTTGGTCTCATTTATCAACTATGCTGTTCACTGCGTACAGGATGAAAGAAAGGGTAAGGAAAAGCAGCATCTGTTCCACTCCAGCGTGAGCACTTAAGCACCTTTCAGTCTATGAGGGAGCATCCCAATTCCCAATGGATGATTCTTCACAATGCTAACTTCAAAACTGGGTCTGGCCATAAAATCAACCCAACAATAGTGGGATGTACTTAGCCTTTCAAGAAGAGTCTTTATGCACCGTTTCATGTTTTCTCTAACCTCCTCTGTGCTGCCTCATTGGTTATAACATATCCATGTACACAACTTTGGCTTGTTGGGCTCAGCTTCTGATCTGAAGAGTTTAACTTCCTTTTACTGCAATAAACACTTTGTTCAAAATTTGCCTCTGGAAGGAATCAGGTTCCCCATGGATTATAAACTTAAGGCTCTTCAGAGGAGTCCCCGGGAATTCCCTTTTCTTATTCTGCCTAATTTCTCTCTTCCCCTCCTCTGGTTATTCCTCCTCCTCCCTCTCCTCCCTGCACCCCAGTACTTTAGAAAAAAGTAACCTTAATTGCAGTCATTTCTGAGAACTGTTTATTTTAGGCTCAATTAGACCACTAAGACCACTAGGCTCAATCCCCCTGTATCACAATAACAATGACGTATGTAATTAAATATCATCAGAAAAACCACCCTTCTTCTCCATCCCATTATTGTTGGATTGATTTTATGGCTAGACCCACTTTTTTTTTTTAAATTATACTTTAAGTTCTAGGGTACTTGTGCACAACGTGCAGGTTTGTTACATATGTATACATGTGCCATGTTGGTGTGCTGCACCCATTAACTCATCATTAGCAGACCCACTTTCGAAGGTAGCATTGTGAAGAATCTTCCATTGGGAAGCACCTTCCAGAGCCCTTTCCTTTATTCAGTTATAGGTGATGCCTGAGCCTGCTTGACAGGCTTTTGATGTGGGTCTCAAAAATCTTAAGAGGCTGAACAAGAACCCTGGAGAAGCTGTCTTGACATGTTTGCACTCTCTAAGACATAGCCACTTCTGCATCTGAGCAAGGGCGTGGACTACCAAGGGAAGAAAGTCTTGCCCTTGATGTTAAGAGATCGTTGCTTGAAGAAGTAGCCGAATACCATGTAAAGCATTAGTTAGTGCAGAGCCTTCCCACTTCTTTTCACATTATGGCAACACATGGAGCAAACGGAGGAAGCTGATCAACCCTGGTGGGAGTGCTCTGATCACTCAGGCCCCACCTGGCCACCCCAACACTTGAGGGGATCCACATCTTCGATGAGGCCGGCTTCAGCTCATTTGCAGCACTCTGTGTCATCATGGCTCACCACTTAGGAAGTTCCAAGTTATGGGACCATTTTTTCTGAAGAATGAAACATTTTTACACAAATAGAATTTCTTCTAGGAGATGAAGTAGCTTAATATCTTGTGTTCTCTAGTTTTTCCAGAGAGATTTTAAACTTCTTAAGAAAACAAGTTGAAGGTATTTGGGAGAATGCCTTTTTAATATCTCTCACCATTTAAAACAATTAATTTTCCATGTCCAATATTTTTAAATAAAAATTTCCAGACCATCCTGGCTAACACAGTGAAACCCCGTCTCTACTAAAAATACAAAAAATTAGCCAGGCATAGTGGTGGGCGCCTGTAGTCCCAGCTACTTGGGAGGCTGAGGCAGGAGAATGGCGTGAACACGGGAGGCAGAGCTTGCAGTGAGCCGAGATCCTGCCACTGCACTCCAGCCTGGGCGACAGAGCCAGACTCTATCTCCAAAAAAAAAAAAAAAAAAAAAAAATCTCCAATGTGTTTCTTCTTATTGATGGATGTTTCTACATTAGAAACATAAAAGGCGTTGGTCTGTAAAAAAATTAGGCCAACTTGACTAAAAAGCAAGTATGATTGTTTTCTGACAAGAGCTTTTATTTTAGAAGGTATAGTATAAAATTGATTATTTTTTCCTTTATCAGAATAAGGTATTCTCGAAATACTACAGAACTTATGAGGCAGGTGGTTAAATTAAGTAATTTGTTTAGATGTTATTGTTTTCAGAGAATTCTGTTAGCAGACCCAAACAATAGGCCTCTGAATCAGATTTTTGCAAACACAAAACCTACCATTTAAAAAAATCCATCCATTATTGCTTGCTTCGTGATTTTTTCAAAAATAGGTCAAAAGGGCTTTAATGGAATCAAAATCAAAAACAATAATATTCCTCATGGATATGTTCTCTTAAGGAATATATTTATAGTGTTTACCAAGTTTTTAAAAAGCAACTCTAAAGTGGGATAAATACCATTTTGTGCCCCAACCCCCCAAAAAACCCCTCAGAAACACACAAAACTTTTTTTTATTGTAAGAGGGGAGAATTTCATGAATGATTCAGAAAACTGTTCCAACCGCAATTTGTCTAGCCGGTCTGCTTGTTCCATCCACTTGGTGGCGTGGCTGGCATACGAAATACCCCTGGGTCCATGACCCCACCCAGCAGGGCAGTGGTTCCCAGCCCAGCTGCACACTAGAATCACTTGTAGAGTGTTAAAACCTCCTGACACCTAGGCTGCATCTCAGCTCAATTAAACCTTGATCTTTGCGGAGTGGGACTTAGGCACCAGTATTTTTAAAGCTCTCTAAGTGATTCCAATAGGTAGCCATGGCAGACATGGCAGAGAACCCCTACTGTGGATAGACTTATATTGGTTTGATTGATAATCAAAGCACTTTTATAATTCAAACTCAACTTAACCTTATCTTTCATCCAAAGCACAAAGAATTAACACCCCCCTCCCCTTTTCATGTTCTTTCTTTACTTGACATCTTAGCCTGCTGGCCATGGGGTGACAATAACTTACTTTAACTGTGTATCTAAGTTTGAATATACGCAGCATATTTACTGATACAGGCTTTGTCAGATCACTTTGGCACAAAAGTTACAAAGCCAGGGCTTCCCCATGGGAAACACCTTTAATTCCCTGAAGTAAGGATTCCGTAAATGATGACAAAACTATCTCTTGTCTCATGTATATAAAGAGATAATGGCAATCACCAAAAAAAAAAAAAAAAAAAAAAAAAAAAGGAGCCCTCTCAACATAGAAATGTAAATTTATCAAAGGTACTCTTAGAAATTTTAAATATTAAACATTCAAAAAAATAAATTTAAGGTGTAGTTCATAATTTAATTTCAAACTTAATGTAAGGATGCATCACAATTGAGCTGATTCTCCCACCCACAGACATTTAGGTTGTTTCTATTTTTTCACTATTATAAAATGATGTCATAGATTTATAAATATTAAACTGAAAAATGCTTTGCTCTATAGTGTTAAGAAGGAAAATGTCAGGTTGTAAAATGGCATTTCACATTTGTTATCTTTTTTTGGTGAAAAAAATGCACCATTGAATGTTTATTAAAGCACTTGCTTCAATAAACTGTTAGTAAATGAAAATGCAACCATCTCTCCACCTAGGCTAAGTTCCTGCGAAGTGGAGACTGCTTATACATATATACTCAATAAATATTTGTTGAATGAAATAGAATTTTCTCCATTTCTGGAATGTGCAACACAATGATTAAGTTCCTGTTTTGTGAGAAAATATTCTCTGCTTCCCTCTGAGCTAAAGTTTCAACCAGACAGTGGAGCAGCAGAGACTTTTCAGGAAATGGAATTCGGGACAGATATTTTGGATTTGAGAGGTGGGATTTACCTCATATGCTCTGATTCCTTTTAGTAAAAGCAGAAGGAAAAAAAATTTACTAAAGGAATAGAGTGGGAAACAAATAACTGAATGCCTCTTTTTAAAAAAAGACACAGTTTTATGCAAGGTACATTTAAAAGAATTTTGGAAGCGTAGTGAAGGTATCATTGACATTGTGGACACTGGAGTTTCAGAAATCCCAAATGGTCATGATACAGCATATCAACTAAATCATAGGTCTTTTGTGCCAGAGATGGGAATATGGTAAACCGTATGGATATTGGGCATGGCACCCCCAAGCCTGCTTCTTCTGATCCTGCTCCCAGTGCCCCATCTGAGAAGGCTTGATTACCTGGGGAATGTAGAAGAGCCCCAGCAGATTTGCCACTGCCGTGGAGACGCCTGAGCCAGTTGCTCCCACCACAGCAATCGTAGAGGGAATGTGCTCTGAGCAGTTGCAGAACTCATCAAGGTTCAAAGAATCAATTTTGTTTTGAGCAACAAAACTCAGGGTGGCTTCCAAGGCCTTAGAAACGGTGTTGCAAGTGTCAAATATCCTGTATCCCAGCGTCAAGTTGGGAAGAAGGGCTGGGCTGCTGTTTATCTCCTCTATGGCAAATATCATAGCCTGTAACCAGCGAAACCCACGGAAATTATACCTGGAAGAAAGAAGAAGTGGAAGAAAATGGGAAGCTTTCTAGTCAACGACTTTACAGTAAAGACCGGGCAAAGCTGGGTTTGAATCATTGAACCCTGCCAGTAGAACCCTGTTACTACTCTCTGGCTTCATGGCATGCTCTGTACAGAGCCCTCTCTGTTAAAATGGGGATGACACGGCCAGGCGTGGTGGTTCACGCCTGTAATCCCAGGACTTCGAGAGGCCGAGGCGGGTGGATCACTTGAGGTCAGGAGTTCAAAACCAGCCTGGCCAACATGGTGAAACCCCGTCTCTATTAAAAATACAAAAATTAGCCAGGTGTGGTGGCAGGTGCCTGTAATCCCAGCTACAGGGGAGGCTGAGGCAGGAGAATTGCTTGAATCTGGGAGATGGAAGTTGCAGTGAGCTGAGATTGTGCCACTGCACTCCAGCCTGGGTGATAGCGTGAGACTCCATCTCAAAAATAAATAAATAAATAAATAAATAAATAAAAATAAAAGGAGGATGACACTTGCCTCATAGGGTGACTGTGAAGATGATGACATGAGCTAATTATGCAAAATCTTCAGCAGATGCCTCACACAGAGACAGAGAGCAATAATGACAATAATAAAAATAAAAAGAAAAATAAAAGATTGCTATTTGTAATTCATTGAATAATTTGTATCTGTCTTCTCCAGTAACGAATTTGAAGTAGCTGATATGAGGTACTTAAATAAAAGCAATATGTAGATGTACAAGAAAAGGACCAGGAAAACATAAATACATTAGGATATTAATATGTGGGTGCCTAAAAATAACCTCAGATCAGATTTGCAGAATCATACGTTTAGACTATGACATTCCTGAAGGTCATGGGGAAAGGGACATGAATGATCTCATTTTTGTAAACAAATAACAAACCTATGAAGGCCATACACAGACAGTCTGGGTGTACAACAGTGGTTATTTCTGGCAGGTGGAATGCTGAGTTTTAAAATTATGTGCTTTTGGCTTATTTATACTTTATATCTAAAAAAATGAACATGCATTGCTTTTCAAAGAAGAACATTTTAAATAAAAATCAAACAAGTTAACAAGAGAAATAGGGTCAGTGACATAGTTTTCACTTCCCTAGCTCTTTGCTCAGAGTCAGGGCTCAGTAAATGTGCTGAATCAGTGTATTTGTGTCTAGAGGAAAAAACAACTCACCAGGTTCTTTCTTTATATTGTGAGTTTCACTACCTGAATTCAGTGACAGTGACAGGAGGTGAGATATACGATCTTTTATACTCCATTGTATTGTTAGGTTCCCTAAGCTCTTGGTCTAACTTTTAATGTGATGTTTTCTGTTACCATTTTCTTTAAGTTTCCTTCATGTATTTGTTTAACTATTTGTTTTAAACCTACAAAGTTATTATGAAATATTACAGATTTTTTTACATTAAACATCTATGCTGCTAAGCTAATTTTATTATCTTTAATATAATTTAAAAATATATATTATTTTAAGGCAAGCCTTTTGCTTGATCTTAGGTCTGTATACACATGCCACATGTACAGCTCTGTGCAGCAGGGTACAACAGAGTATTTGTCCACATGGGTTATGTGAAGGATATCATCAGCATCAGTGCAATTCTGCACTTAGATTTCCTGCATTCATAAGAAAAATGTGAAAATATTATCAATTTACTAGCTCTCATTAGAACATGAACAGAAATCTAGTTTTATTGGAACAATCCTAGTTTTCATTTTCATTTTCCAGCTATTGGGAAGAGCAAGGAAAAGTGCTGGATCCCTTCTGGAAGTTGCAAGTCTCTCCAGAAGATGGGTCAAGATTTGGAGCACAGTCAGTCTCCAATGTAGATCAGGGGAGGTGATATACAGTCCCAACCGTATTCTGCAGAAGTCAGATCCTATTTAAAGAGATGTGCCTCACCCTGGAGACTATATTCCAAAAGGGTCGCAGTAAATTAGGGGGCATCAGATGGAGGACAACCAGGATGATGACGGGTCTGGAAAGCATATCATGGAGAAAATGATGATAAAACAGACTATGTGGCTTGGAGAAGAAAATATTTGATGAGACATATTAGCTTTCTTCAAGTGGCTGCAGAGAGAATCTACTGAGAGAGTAGATGCATTCTGTCTTGGCAGGGTGGATGGGGGGTGGGGAGGGTGGCGAGGGGGGATAACCTTCCTATGCAAAAGACTTTTTGATGGCAGTAGTTCCAAAATGCTATGGACTACACTTTACAGTTTGAAGATGCCTGGGTCATGCTGACTACTGTGGTTTCTCTCAACTTAAATGCCTTAAAAAAAAAGAAAGAAAAAAAGAAAAAGAGTGAGGCAGCCAGCACTCAGGTATTACTATCCATTGGAGCATGTAAGGTCAATGGGGGATTTTACTACTCAGGTTTGCAAGACCTGCAATAAATTTCCTTCTAGGTACTTAGTCTTCCATTAAGCAACACTGCTGCCAGGTGAACGATGATAAGTTGGTCACCAAATGACCACCAGGTGCTTTAACAGGCCATGCATGGATTTTCTATTTAATACCATTGATATTTTATTTAAAAAGAAGTCTTCAGGAAAAAAAAGGCAGGTTGTGGGGGCAATAAGCTTCAGCATGATTACCAATCAATCACTGTTCTTGAAAAGATAGGACAAAGTTTGAAAAAATTATTTTGGGTTTGGTGCAGCTTTTCTCTAACCACTCAGAAGAGAAGAGACTGGCAGAGTAGGCCCCTCTTCTTACCTGATACATTCCACAGACTCCGGCCTTGATTTGAGATCTTGATCTTTAGCTGCTACTCCAAAATGAATAGGAAAGAGCCCCCCAAGGATAATGTCCCCTTTCTTTTGGGCTCGCTGGTCTGGCCCATAGGCAGAGGTGTGCCAGGTGAGTGCCAAGAGGACCCAGCAGCAGCTATAAAATGCCATGGTTCTGCCGTCTCTCCAGGGCGAGGGACGAGACAGCTAGGAGTTTGGAGGCTCCCAGAAGTTTCTCCCTTGGAGCAGTTCACTCCCTGCAGTGGGGACACATGTCTACAGATTGATTAATAAAATAATAGAAGACGTGGTGTTTGAATCTCCATTTCTGCCTTCTTCATTGCAGACTTGTAATGTGGGTGGTCCTTGAGTCTTTGGAAGCCACATCATGCAGAGGCCTCCTGTGATGCCTTCTAAAAGAAAAGAAAGACAAAATGGATTCAGCTAAACCTAAATCCCATCTTGTTATGACCACTGCAACCAAGGTGGCTCAGAATTTCCATTTAGAGGGGCCTAGGGGTGGCAGATTGAAAAGGCCTGGCTTGGAGTCATATTTTTATAGCACTTCATGTAAAATACAGGAAACGTCAATTGCCCATATTGGGGAAGAACTATGTTAGGTTATGAGAGGTAAAATTTTAAAGAGGCCCTTGATAACCTAAGACCTCCACTGGTGCTGATGCTGGATTTTAATCCATTCATTTTCCTGTGTGAATGAGGCATAAATTTGGCCTATTAGTAGCAGCAGCTTCTTTTGTTATAATAATATTAGCGATATTTTATTCAGCATGTAAGTTCTTATAGAAAATATAGAATGAAGCTGGGTGCAATGGCTCACGCCTGTAATCCTAGCACTATGGGAAGCTGAGGCAGGTGGATAACCTGAGGTCAGGAGTTCAAGACCAGCTTGACCAACATGGTGAAACCCTGTCTATACTAAAAAAATACAAAATTAGCTGGACATGGTGGCATACGCCTGTAATCCCAGCTACTTGGGAGGCTGAGGCAGGAGAATTGCTTGAATCTGGGAGGTGGAGGTTGCAGTGAGCCGAGGTCGTGCCATTGCACTCCAGACTGGGCAACAAGAGTGAAACTCTGTCTCAGAAAAAAAGAAAGAAAATAGAGAATGAGTCATATTTAAGCTTAAATCTGACTTTGAACCAAACAAAAATGTTGGAAAAGACCACTTATTCTTTATTTTTTATGATAGTCTCCTTTTTTTGTGCAGGTCTCTGGTTTCAGTTTGTAATATGACACTCTGTAAGTCTTTTAAGAACAGTTCTTATACAAAATTCAGAGAAATCATGGATTAGATTGTGTTTTACAAAGATCAACAACTGGATATAGGAGAAAGCCCTCCTGCTATACTATGATTAGTAGAGTAGGAACTCTGCTCTTCTCACTCTGCACCCTATCTCACTCACCCTGTGAGTCAATTACCAATTACAGGTTGATGGGACTAAATATCCAGCCTGTCTTGAGGTTCAGGGCCAAGCACTGGACTGCCAACTGGACATGCCACATGAATGTTCTACAGATTGTTTGAATTTAACAGGCCCTAAACTCACCTCCCTACCGAACTTGTTTCTCCTTCACTGTTTTCTATCTTAGAAGATTACATGCCATCCACAGAGACACAAAATAAGGAGCCATCTTTTCCTCCTTTCTGTTCTCATCGTTGTCCTTCATATTTAAACAACCCCTAAGCCCTATAGATTCTAATTCTTAATTCTCTCTGGAATCCATTTACTCCTCGCCATTTCCAAGACTATTTTTAGTCCACCATCATTTTTTTCTTTTTCTTTTTCTTTTTCTCTCTCCCCTCCCCTCCCCACCTTCTTTCTTTCTCTCTCTCTCTCTTTCCCTTCCTTCCTTCCCTCCCTTCTTTCTTTTCTTTTCTTTCCTTTCGTTTCTTTCTTTTCCTTTTTCTTTCTTTCTTTCTTTTCTTCCTTCTTTTCTCTCTTTCTTTCTTTCTTTCTTTCTTTTTTTCTTTCTTTTCTTTCTTTCTCTTTCTTTCTCTCTTTCTTTTTCTATTTCTTTCTGACAGAATCTGGCTCTGTCACCCAGGCTGGAATGCAGTGGCGCCATCACAGCTCACTACGACCTCAACCTCCCGGACTCAAGCAGTCCTCTCACCTCTGCCTCTTGAGTGGCTGGGACTACAAACACATGCTACCCACACCTGGCTAATTTTAAATGTTTTTTTTTTTGTAGAGATGGGTCTCACTCTGTTGCCCACAGCTGGCTTGAACTCCTAGGCTCAAGTGATCCTCCCACCTTGGCCTCTCAAAATGCTAGGGTTGCAGGTGTGAGCCATCATGCCTGGCCCTGCCATCATTTTTACCCTGGATTTCTGCAACTATCTCTTAACTGGCATTCCCATCTCCAGTTTTGCTCTTTTGCAATTTGCAAATCTTTGGATGCCAGAGGACAAGTGCTTTGGAGCACAGGCTCTGGAGTCACACCTGGCTTTGAATCATAGTTCCACCACTTCCTAATATGACTTTGCGCAGGTCACTTAATGTCTGTGATCTAAACAAAATAATGCATGGAGAGCCATTAGCACAATGTAACTAGTAAACTCATAGAAAATACTGGCTTTAATGAATACCCTTCCACTCTTGTTTGTCTTCTCTTTGTATGTCACACTCCAAACTTGCTGAACTTCTTTCAGTTCCTCAAGTACATCAGACTTTTAAAATGCTCAGATCTCACACTTGCTGTTCCCCTCCTTGGTTCCTCTGGCCTAAACTTGGCCTGGAAAACATCTACTTATCTTTGAGCTTTCAGATGTCCTTAATTGTGGAGCATGTCTGAGTGAACTGTAGGCCTTCGGGTGAATGAGGAAAAGAGCTCCTTCTGGGGAGCACACGGCTTTGAGTCAACGTGCACAGCTTTAGTGGAACACAGGTTGGATTTCAGCCCACATTAACCCCTCAGTTGTGCAGTAAGCAATTTGCAAGGCTCTTGAAGGAGGCCTTCCCTGAACCCTTAGGTGAGGGAGGTCCACCTGTAAGAACATAGTCTCTTATGTCTTGGATCTTGGAGCTTCCCTCTTGGAAGGTTCATCACACTTTATCATAGTTATGTTCATAAATGTCTGATTCCAGAGCTCAATGTCTTAATCATTGTCACATGGTGCCTCTTGCTCCTTAGGAATTCCACCTTCTCCTCCAACAGCATTCCTAGCAGAGTGTGCTGGGCCTCAGGTAGAAGGATGACCCCAGCAGACACTCAGTTTTCATGGAATCTCCTCCTGTAATGTCTGAACATCCATGACCATCCCAGTTTTCTGACCCTAGTCCTGCTTTTAGATTTTTGGCTTCATTCCTTGGACTCTGGTCATATGTTCACTCATACATGTATTAAGTACATGTGCTGGGAATATAAAGGTGACAAACACATGCATGTTTATATCCTCAGGAGCTCTCAGTCCAGGGGGTAGACATGCTGGGCTAAATGATCAGAATTTACCTTAACACTCAGAAGTGGAAAAAAAAAAGTAATTTTTTTCTAAATTCAACTTTGCCCTCCAGCACTTACTTCGTACAGTGTCTGAAATAGTAAATGCTGAATAAATATTTGTCAAATAAAAGCATTAAAAAAGAAAGTACTTTGGAAAGAGACAGAAACTAGCATTTATTGATCCAGGCATTGTGCCAGATCCCTTAAACATTCTATGTATTTTAAACTTCACAACAATTTTGTAATGAGGGTAATACCAAGTCCACTTTCTAGATGGGGAAATAGATTCTTTGTATATTCAGCTTACTCGAGTGAGCAGTTTTGGCACTTGACTTAAGAATGCCTTAAGAACTCAGAATTTTAAGGAGTCTCATGGACTGAATTAGGTAGGAGAGAGAACATTATAACTGGCTAGGGTTAGTCACTGAGACCTGTTAAATTTTTCCTGTGAAATATTAACTACTTGGAGTTTATTAACTTAATTAGTTCATTCAACAGAAAATTAATGGCAATAAGGAATAGAGGAAGGAGAGATTTGGGGTCAATTTGCAGCAGTTAACTCTCTTAGTCTAACATATTCTTCAAACCACTCTTTTGAGTCCAGTTGTCAGGGTCGAATTTGCTTTCAAATCTAAGGGTCATTCTAGATCCTCCATCTCCCTGTCCTTCAACATCCAGTCTCCTGGTCCTGTGATTCTGCCATTGCTTCCGTCATTCTAGATCCTCCATCTCCCTGTCCTCCAACATCCAGTCTCCTGGTCCTGTGATTCTGCCATTGCTTCCCACTCTGCCTTCTCCTACACACTCCTGTGGCCACTGCCTTTGTCCAGGCTCCCATCACCTTCCACCTTCCATGTTGTAAAGGCTTTATTTTCTTTGTACTTGATTCCTGGTTGCCCCTCATCCCTTCTCCCCACTTCCTCTGTTCTGCTGCACGGAGGTGGATATGACAGCTGGAGACCATCTTGAACAAGGAGCTACAACCTAGGGAATGATGGTGCCATGAGCTAAGCATTTCATAGAGCAGAACCTTAATATTGAACTATTCCTGGACTTTTGCCTGACAGAGAAAAAAGGCTTCTGGCTGGTTTAAACCACTATTATTACATATTTTTTTTCTTACTGTAGTTATCTCCAACAGTACTAGCAAAGAATCACAAATAAACTCATTTGTTCTCCTTACTATACATTTATTGCATTTAAATCATATATAATCATGTTTGCCTTCCTGCAAATGAGTATTACAAACAAAGCTGAAGCTAATATTTGTTCTTTCTCTCAATGGCAGATACATCTTGGAAGAAGAAATGATCCGTGCACCAGGTGGTTTTATGTTTAGAAGGTTCTTGACATCAGGAGGAGTGTTTCAGTACGGATAGATAATGGCTTGTTAGGCTTTTCAGCCAAGGATTGGAGATGAGGGCAGACCAGTCAATGGGTTCCATGGGTTCATGAAGTTATAAATTCTTGCAATGACTTACTCATTCAAAAAACATTTATTGAGCTCTCTATGTGCTAGATACCAGGGAATGCAAGACACTAGGGAAAGAAAGTTGAAATTTTTGCCTTCAAGGTGCTCAAGGTTTAAAAAGAGACAGAAAGGTGTATTATAAGGACGGTGATCTAAATGCTATAAAGAGGCATGGTTTAAGTGTTGAGGGAGTGCAGAGCAAATAGTGATATTCTCTGGTGATTGCTGGGAAAGAGAATTAAGTCAAGGTGGGGACAAGAAACTTCATGAGGCCAAGGCCTGTCTCTTTGCTTCACCATTGTTGCCTAGCACCCAGCACAGCACCTGGCACAAATGATTCACAAATATTCGTTGAATGAATGTATGAAGTGTACACAGTAAAGACCAGAGGCTGGTTGGGCAATTCCTGGACAGGACAGGGAAGGGGTCACCCCACGAGACTGATGGTTCCTGTAGGCAGAGGCTTCTCCATGATCACAGCTGCATCCTCAGCATCAAACAAAGAACCTGGTACTAAATGGATGCTCTAAAAATGTTTGTTGAACTTGTTGTCCAAAGAGTAGCTACATGGCTAATCCAAGTTCCGGAGTCAAGACAAGTTAACAGAGGATAGCAAAACAACGTCAGGAGTGAACAGTGCCACATTTCAATTTTCTTCCAAATAAAAACCACCCCTACTCTCACCTCTTGGCCTCAACATTTCTGGAAATTGTGAATCTCTAGAGCTGAATGATTTTGCTCACATTTCAAACAGAGAAAACACAGGCGCAGACCTTCTGAACATAAAATCACTCAGTAAATTAAAGGCACAGCAAGCTCAAAAGCTACTATTTTTGAATTCCTAGATGGCAAAAAAAAAAAAAAAAAAAAAAAATTCTAGGTTGCCTAGAAAAAAGAGAATTATAAGACCAAATTTGATTTCCAATAGAATTTATCTCCATAACGTGAGTACACTGCTATGTCTCTGGTTTATTGTACTGTAATCTTTGCTCTCTTTCGTCACAATGATCGTAAAGATACTAACAGTAGGGTTTGAAGCCACTATTGCAGAAAGGTGAAATGTGTATGTTTTAATGAGGGTGAACAGGAAAAATAAACCTGAAAAAGTTTAATAATCACCAAACTCATGTGCCTGGCTGTGGTTGCAGCTTCCTTTACCTCTTGCTGAAGAGACATCCACAATATGGGTTTCTATACACAGCTGGTGCACATTTGCCAAAGAATTAGGGACTCTTACCTGCCATCACGAATACGGCCATCCCTAGTTCTATATCAGACTTCATTCCTTCTGTACCAAAGCAAGGCACATCTTGTTTTAAAATGAGGGCCCTCTTTCAGCACTGGGGGAAACACAAATTGCCTGGTCACCCTTGGCTGCCTCCCGCAAGCCCAAGCCCAGCTTCTGCTGTCTGCCTGCCAGCTGCACACAGTTTTGCCCTCCATCTCCCTGACAACAGGTGTGACTTTTGGGGAGTCCATGCCTCATTTAGTTCTGGTAATGGCTTAATTGAGTTGGAAAAATGCAAAGACAGGAGCGTAATGAAAAGCAGCTGAGCTGGGTTCTTGTGAGTCATTGGAAAAAGCTATCAGGGAAGGGAGGGAAAAGGATGAACAAGAGTGGTGAGGAGCAGCACAGGGCACAGAGCAAAGTGGGGAGACAGAAGCCTAGACAAAGCAAAGAAAGGCTGTAAATAAAGGAAGCTGACATTCATTAATGCTGCATCCTGAGCTCCTTGAAGACAGGGCCAGGTCTGTCCTATCCGCGGCCTGGAACATGGAGGGGCTCCATGATGATGGTTGAGTGGGTGCATACTTGTGTGTACTGCCTGCAACATAGCAAACTCTGTGTCCACATAGGACTGAGTGAGTTGCTGGCGACATAGCCCACAGGAAGTTAAGAAACTTCTTGTCCTGAACTGTTTCCTTCATGCCTTAAGTCAGCTCTGCTGATGGATTTATGAACACCAACAGAGTTAATGAAATGGTTCATTTGAAAAGCAAAGATATGCAACTCATGTTTTTATAAAGAAAAATGCCAGAGCCTCAAGTCCTACATAAAAGAAACATTTCTGTGGAATAACATCCTGGGATTGCCTCTCCAAATCATAAGGAACCCTGACTACCCAGGGTGGCGTTTTTCAGTCTGATGTCCCAAGATGTGTCACTAGGAAGTGTTCTGGGGTAAAACAAGTTTGGGAACTAATGTACACTCTGCCACAAGGGCACATATGCCTCCTTAAAGGCTCTGAGAAGTCCTGCAATAAAGATTATTGCTTATTTTGGTATGGGACATTTTTTTTCTTCCCTGAAGGACACTTTTCATGATGCTGTGAAACATGGGCTCGGAAGTGCTGACTGAGTGGAAAACATAAAGTTTGTAAACTGAGATTCTCCCATTTGTTTAGGTGTATCTTTGAATGGGGAGATGTGTCTGCCCCTCAGTGGGCAGAGCAGTTTTTGTAATCCCAGGTATGACATTCCAAAGGGTATTATTGGAAAGAAGGACTCAGTTGGGGTGGGTGACTGCTGATGTAACTTTGAAGTCATTCTCTGGTCTCAGGCATATGTTTCTGTTCTCTGCTACTCCTGAGGAATGGGTTTCTATTGTACATAGAAAGTTGTACACTGAGCCTTCCCCCACCCACTTGCAACTCTCCTGACCTCACACAGTGTCTCTGTCTGAGGACCACTGGGGACATGTGGTGGTGTGCTGGTAAACTGACTTCTAAAAGAAAAACAAGACCTGACTTGCAGTGTATGCTAAATATTCCCACCATGGTCAGTTTCAAGCTACCAATGGTTTAACAACATATTTGTAAAAATTCTGAATATTTAACCATCGGCTCTCAAGAGCCGATAGAAGCCTGTTCTAGCACATCGTGGGGACATCTTTCTAAGCACATGGAAATTCTGGTTTTCTTTGGAAAACCTGGCCAAAATTATTTTATAGGCATTACAAATCTTCTCTCTTCTCCTGTTTCCCTCTTTGAGTGTTAGGAAGCTGTAAGCCAAATTTGTGCCTCCGCTGTAGCTAAAATAGAAACCAAAGGCATGCATTTCAGTGTTCTAACATTACGTGTGCATTATTTTAAATTCTTCCATATATTTTACCCCGATTTCCTCACCACATTAAACCTTTCATTTTTATTAAGAGCAACAGGGATATAAACACGAAAACAAACCAATAAATCTGGATTTTTGCTGTGAGCAATAAGAACTGTCCCCAGTTGAAACTCTCTGTGTAATTAACAGGAAGGGGTCTGGGAAAGTCATTCTTGCTTTATTAATTGAGTGGGTAGACACATCAGGTCATTAATCTAAAATACAGAATTTTAGAGGTAGAAGGGACCTGGGAAGTTTATCTGGTTTACACTGAAACGTTCTGACACATGAACGTTTGAATCATTATGACCAATATTATCATGAACAGGAGCTGGAATTCACAACTCATTGTAAAACTATGTGAGGTTTAGTAATCAAAGGGCAAGCTTCTTCTTACTGAAAAGGGAAGTAATTTTTTTCCCCCTGATTTGTCAGTGCACAGTTTGTCTTTAAAATGTCAGTTTAGGACTTCAGAGGACTAAACTTACTTTCAATTACAGCACAGAATCTATTTATTATGAGAATTCTTTTAGTTTTAATTGGACCACAGGTGCACAAAATTGGATTAATCATAATCCTTGTTGGTGATACATCCTCATTCTTGGTCCAGACCTGGCCCACTTTTATTTCCTAAGTTATTTTTAATAATTAATCTACCACCTAAAACAAAAAACATCCATAGTAACCTACCGGTGGGTTCCTGTATTACATCCTGTTCTTGTGCCTCTTTTTTTTTTTATTATTATACTTTAAGTTCTAGGGTACATTGGCACAACGTGCAGGTTTGTTACATATGTATACATGTGCCATGTTGGCACTAAAGAAGCCATTATCCTCAACCACATGCTGATCATTCCTTGCTTCTCTCCTCACCCCATCCTTTTAAAAACTTCATAAATCATAAGACAGAAAGACTGGTAGGATACACACCAAAATGTTAAGAATGATTATATCTCAGTGATGGAATTGTGGTTTCATTTTTTGTTTTTGAAATTTAATAAAATAAACATGTACACTTGGTCCTCCATACATGTGGGTTCTGCAGCCGTGGATTCAGTCAACTGCAGGTTGAAAATATTTGGAAAAAATGAATGGCTGTATCCGTACTGAACATGTACAGACTTTTTTTCTTGTCATTAGTCCCTAGACGATAGAGTATAACAACTATTTATGGAGCATTCACATTATATTAGATATTGTAAGTAATCTAGAGGTAATTTAAAATATACAGGAGGATGCGGATAGGTTATAGGCAAATACTATGCCATTTTATATAAGAGACTTGAGCATCTGCAGATTTTGGTATCTGAGGAGGTCCTGAACCAATCCTCCATAGATACACACAGACAAGTATATTACTTTTAAACCAGAAAATATGTGGTAGAATGTTATTAAAACAATGGCTATATGAATGGACATAAATGTTAAACATGAAAAACATTGCAAAAAAGATTTTACTTAGATTTTACTACCTATTCATACTGTATATCCTTTGAAATATATTTTGAAAACTATGCTTATTGATACTTATCTTCCATCCTTTTTGTTATTATCTATTTTTACTCCCTTCTCTTTATCTCCCTTATCTTTCTCTCACTCTTAAAATAAATTTTTAATTGAAGTATAATAGACATCAGATATGCACAAATCATACAAGAATTTCCACAATGTAAACATTCACGTAACCAGCATCCAAATCAAAAAACAGAACCAGAACTCCAGAGCCTCCACTCATGCCTCCCTAGAGTCATTACCTTCCTCAAAGATGACCAGTACTCTGACTTCTACCATCAAAGATGGTGATTTTCCTGTTTTTGAACTTTATATAAGTGGAATTATGTAGTATCTGGCTTCTTTTGTCCAACATACTTGCAAGATTCATCTATATTGTATGTAACCATAGTTTGTTTTTTCTCATTATTGTACAGTATTTTCCTATGATTCTACCACACATTACCTATCCATTTTCCTGTTAATGAACGCTTTGGGGTTTTAATGAACAGTGCCACTATGAACTTTCTTGTTTTAATTTTTAATTTTTGTGGGTACACAGCAGGTATATATATTTCTGGGGTACCTGAGATATTTTGATAAAGGCATGTAATTTGTAAGTTACATCATGGTAAATGGGGTATCCATCCCCTCAAGCATTTATCTTTTGTGTTACAAACAATCCAATTATATTCTTTTAGTTATTTAAAAATGTATAATGAAATTATTATTGACTATAGTCATCCCGTTGTATATCAAACACTAGGTCTTATTCATTCTTTCTAACTACTTTTTGTACCCATTAACCACCCCTGCTTCCTCCCCACTCCCCGACTACCCTCTCCAGCCTCTAGTAACCATCTTTCTACTCTCTATGTTCATGAGTTCAATTGTTTTAATTTTTAGCTCTCACAAATAAGTTAGAACATGCAAAGTCCGTCTTCCTATGCCTGGCTTACTTCACTTAACATAATGATCTCCAGTTCCATTCATGTTGCTGAAAATGACAGGATCTCATTTTTTTTTTTATGATGGAATAGTACTCAATTGTGTTTATGTAACACATTTTTTGTATCCATTCATCTTTTGATGGACACTTAGGTTGCTTCCAAATTTTGGCTTTTGTGAACACTGCTGCAACAAACATGGAAGTGCAGATATCCCTTTGATATACTGATTTCCTTTCTTTTGGATATATATACCTAGCAGTGGGATTACTGGATTGTATGGTAGCTCTATTTTTAGTTTTTTGAGGGGCCTCCAAACTGTTCTGCATAGTGGTTGTAGTGATTTTCATTCCCACCAACAGCGTATGAGAGTTCCCTTTTCTTCACATCCTTGCCAGCATTCATTATTGCCTGTCTTTTGGATAAAAGCCTTTTTAACTGGGGTGAGATGATATCTCATTGTAGTTTTGATTTGCATTTCTTTGATGATCAGTGATGTTGAGCACCTTTTCATATTCCTGTTTGCCATTTGTATGTCTTCTTCTGAGAAAGGTCTATTCAGATCTTTTACCCATTTTAAATCGGATTATTAGATGTTTTTCCTATAGAGTTGTTAGAGCTCCTAATATTCTGGTTATTAATCCCTTGTCAGATGGCTAGTTTGCAAATATTTTCCCCCATTCTGTGGGTTGTCTCTTCACTTTGCTGATTGTTTCTTTTGCTGTGCAGAAGGTTTTTAACTGGATGTGATCCCATTTATCCAGTTTTGCTTTGGCTGCCTGTGCTTCTGGAGTGTTACTCAAGAAATTTTTGCTCACTCCAATGTTCTGGAGAGCTTCCTTAATGTTTTTGTTTAGTAGTTTCATAGTTTGAGGTCTTATATTTAAGTATCTAGTCCATTTTGATTTGATTTTTGTATATGGTAAGAGACAGAGGTCTAGTTTCATTCTTCTGCATTTGGATATCCAATTTTCCCAGCACCATTTATTGAAGAGAGAGTCTTTTCTCCAATGCATGTTCTTGGCACCTTTGTCAAAAACGAGTTCACTGTAGGTGTGTGGATTTGTTTCTGGGTTCTCTATTCTGTTCCACTGAGCTATGTGTCTGTTGTTATTCCAGTACCATGCTGTTTTGGCTACCATACTTCTGTAGCATAATATGAAAGTCGATAATGTGATTCCTCTGGTTTATTCTTTTTGCTCAGCATAGCTTTGGCTATTCTGGGTCTTTTGTGGTTCCATATAAATTTTAGGATTGTTTTTTCTATTTCTGTGAAGAATGTTGTTGGTATTTTGATAGGGGTTGCCTTAAATCTTTTATTGCTTTGGGCAGTATAAACATTTTAACAATACTGATTCTTCCAATCCATGAATATGGAATATATTTCCTTTTTTTGTGTCCTCTGTAATTTCTTTCATCAGTGTTTTATAGTTTTCATTGTAGAGATCTTTCACTTCTTTGATTAATTCCTAGGTATTTAATTTTACTTGTGACTGTTGTAAGTGGGACTACTTTTTTAATTTATTTTTTAAGTTGTTCACTGTTGGCATATAGAAATGCTACTAGTTTTTGTATGTTGATTTTGTATCCTGCAACTTTACTGAATTTGTTTATCAGTTCTGATAGTTTTTTTGGTGGAGTCTATAGGTTTTTCTAAATATAAGACCATATCTTCCACAAACAAGGATAATTTGGCTTCTTTCTTTCCAATGTGGATGCCCTTTCTTTCTCTTGTCTGATTGCTCTAGCTAGGAACTCCGGTACTATGTTAATAACAGTGGTGAAAGTGGGCATCCTTGTCCTCTTCCAGATCTTAGAGGAAAGGCTACCAGATTTTTTTCACAATCAGTATGATACTAGCTGTGGGTTTGTTTTATATGGCTTTTATTATGTTGAATTACGTCCATGTATGCCCAGGTTTTTGAGGGCTTTTATCACAAAGTGATGTTGAACTTTATCCAATGCTCTCTCAGTGTCAATTGAAAATGATTATATGATTTTTGTCCTTCGTTCTGTTGTTATGATGTATCACACTGATTGATCTGCGTATGTTGAACTATCCTTGTGTCCACAGGATAGATCCCACTTGGTCATGATGAATGATATTTTTAATGTATTGTTGAATTTGGTTTGTTAGTATTTTTTAAAGGATTTTTGCATCAATATTCATCAGAGATGTTGGCCTGTAGTTTTCTTTTTTGTGTGTGTGTGTCTTTGTCTGGTTTTGGTATCAGGGTACTACTGGCCTCACACAATGAGTTTGGAAGTATTCCTTCCTCCTCTGTTTTTTGGAATAGTTTGAGTAGGATTGGTATTCATTCTTCTTTAAATGTTTGGTAGAATTCAGCAGTAAAGCCATTGGGTCCCAGTGTTCACTGGGAGACTTTTTATTGTGACTTTGTTCTCATTACTTTTTATTGGTCTGTTCAGATTTTGGATTTCCTGATGATTCACTCTTGGTAGGTTGTATGTTTCAATTAATTTAACTATTTCTTATAGGTTTTCCAATTTATTGGCATATATTTGCTCACAATAGCCTCTAATGTTCCTTTGAATTTCTGTGGTATCAGTTGTAATGTCTCCTTTTTCATCTCTGATTTTATTTATTTGGGTCTTCTCTCATTTTTTCTTAGTCTGGCTAAAGGTTTGTCAATTTTGTTTGTTTTTTCAAAACACCCACTTTTCATTTAATTGATCTTTTTTATTGCTTTATTCATTTCAATTTCATTTATTTCTGCTCCGATCTTTATTATTTCTTTTCTTCTACTAGTTTTTAGTTTGGTTTGCTCTTGCTTTTCTAGTTCTTTAAGATGCATCATTAGGTTATTTATTGCAAGTTTTTCTTCTTTTTTGATGTAGGCACTTATATCTTTAAATTTTCCTGTGAGTACTGCTTTCACTATATTGCATAGGTTTTGGTATGTTATGTTTCTATTATCATTTGCTTCAAGAGATTTTTAAATTTCCTTCTTAATTTTTTCACTGACCCACTGGTCATTCAAGAACGTGTTGTTTAAATTCCATGTGATTGTATGGTTTCCAAAATTCCTCTTGTTATTGATTTCTAGTTTTATTTCATTGTGGTCAAAGACAATGCTTGATATTATTTCAATTTTTTGAATGCCTTAAGACTTGTTTTGTGACCCAACATATGGTTTATACTTGAGAATGATCCACATGCTGAGGAGAAGAATGTGTATTCTGCAGCTGTTAGATGAAATGTTCTGTAAATATCTATTAGGCCCATTTGTTTCATACTGCAGATTAAGTCTGATGTTTCTTTGCTGACTTTCTGTCTGGAAGATCAGTCCAATGCTGAAAGTGGGGTGTTGAAGTCTCTAGCTATTATTGTACTGTGGTCTCTTCTTTTAGCTCTAATAATATTTGATTTGTATATCTGGGTGCTCCAGTGTTGGCTACATATATATTTAAAATTGTTATACCCTCTTTCTAAATTGATCCCCTTATCATTATATAACGACCTTCTTCATCTCTTCTTACAATTTTTGTCTTGAAATCATTTCGTGTGATATAAGTATAGCTAGTCCTGCTCTTTTTTGGTTTCCATTGGCATGGAATATCTTTTTCCATCCCTTTATTTTCAGCCTATGTGTATCTTTATAGGTGAAGTGTGTTTCTTATAGGCAACAGATCATTGGGTCTTGTTTCTTCAGGACTTTAAACATGTCATGGCACTCTCTCCTGGCTTATAAGGTTTCCACTGAAAAGTCTGCTGCCAGACATATTGGAACTCTGTTGTATGTTATATGTTTCTTTCCTGTTGCTCTTTTAGTATCCTTTTTTTATCCTTGACTTTCAGGAGTTTGATTATTAAATGCCTTGAGGTAGTCTTCTTTGGGTTAAATTTACTTGATGTTCTATTACCTTCTTGTTCTTGAATGTTGATCTTTCTCTAGGCTTGGGAAGTTCTCCAATATTATCCCTTTGAATAAACTTTCTACCCCTATCTATTTCTCTACCTGTTTTTTAAGGCCAGCAACTCTTAGATTTGTGCCTTTGAGGGCATTCTCTTGATCTTCTAGGTGTGCTTCATTCTTTTTTGTTCTTTTTTCTTTTGTCTCCTCCGACTGTGTATTTCCAAATAGTGGTCTTGGATAAGACCTAGAAGAATTCTCTGTAGTAACAGGCAGAGACGCTTGTTCTCTTCCTTACTTTCTCCAAAACAAACACAGCCTTTCTTTCTGTACTGAGGTGCCTGGAGCTGGGGGTGCGGTGACACAAGCTTCCCTGTGGCCACCATCACTGGGACTGTGCTGGGTTAGGCCTGAAGCTGTCACAGCACTGGGTCTTGCCCAAGGCCTGCTGTAACCACTACCTGGCTACCATCTATGTTCTACCTCAGTGCCCTAGGGCTCTGCCATCAGCAGGTGAAGAAGCCAACCAGGCTTGTGTTCTTCCCTTAAGGACAGTGAGTTCCCCCAGGTCTTGGGTGGGTCCAGAGACACAGTTGGGAGCCAGGATTTGAGCCAACAACCTTAGACATCTACCTGGCATTCTATTCTGTTGCATCTAAGCTGGCCCTTAAACCACAAGACAAAGTCCTTCTCACTGTTCCCTCACCTTTTCACAGGCAGAGGAGCCCCTCCTGGTGGCCACCACCACCACTGGCTCAGGGGGAGTTCTGCCTGGCCACTGCAGATGTTCACTTAAAGCCCAGGGGCACCTCAGGTTGTGGTGAATGCTGCCAGGCTTGGGACTCACCCTTCAAGGCAATGGGCTCCCCTCTGGCCCATGGCACGTCCAGAAATGCTGTCTAGGAGCCTATACCTGGGCTCGGGACCCAAGAGCCTGCCTGGTGCTCCACACCCTTGTGGCTGAACTGGTACCTAAGGTACTAGCAAGAAAACATCCCCCTTACTTTTCTCAAGCAGAAGGAATCTTTTGCCATTGCCACCCCAGCTGGGAAGGTAGTAAGTCACACCTGAAACCAGCATGTCTCAGAGTCTCACCCAAAGCCCACGGCACACTACCTGGGTATCACTGTTGGTTATTCAGGGCCTGAGGGCTCTTTAGTCAGCAGGTGATAAATTCTGTCAGGACTAGCTCATTCCTTTCAAGGCAGTGAGTTCCCTTCCGGCCCAGGGCATGTCTAGAAATGTTGTCAAGGAACTAGGGCCTGGAATGGAGGCCTTATGACTCTGCCTGGTGCCCTATCCTACCTTGGCTGAGCTGGTATCCAAGGTGCAAGACAAAGTCTTCTTTACTCTTCGCTCTTCTCTCCTCAAGCAGAAGGAAGGAGTCACTTTAGTTGCTGCGAGCTGTGTTACCTGGGGTTGGGAGATTGGTGGAACAAGCACTCCTTTAGCCACCCTGGCTGGTGTCTCCCTAGGTCACCTGCTGCCCTAGTCCACTGGCTCTAGTGTTAAGCCTAGCCCAGCACTAGGAATTGCTTAGTTGGGAATTGCAGTACTTTTGTCCTAGACTGCCTTTCAAGCTTACGTAAGACCCCAGAGCACTTTAACACGTGGTGGTGAGGCTTGCAGAAACTCAAGTTCCGACTGCTTGGGTGGGTGATTCCCTTCTGGCTAGGGCTGGTCCAAATGCTCCCTCCTCCTCAGCGAATGCCAGCTGAGCCCAGCACAGCTTTTCTCTCTGCTGTGACAGGTCAGCACTGAGTTCAATGCCAAGTGGCCCAGTCGCTGTGCTCTCCTTCCCCAAAGTGCACAGATTTTCTCTTGCACCACATAGCCACTTCTGGGGGGATAAGGGAGGTGTGGTGTCAGCGATTCAAGGCTGTCTTTCCTACCCTCCTCAGTGCCTCTTTGAGCAATATGAAATTAAGACCAGGTGCTGTGATTATTCACCGGATTTTTGCTTCTTTTGATGGTGCTTTTTTGTGTGTAGTTAGTTGTTAAAATGTGGTGTTCCTGAGTTCATGTCCTTTGTAGGGACATGGATGAAATTGGAAATCATCATTCTCAGTAAACTATCGCAAGAACAAAAAACCAAACACCGCATATTCTCACTCGTAGGTGGGAACTGAACAATGAGAACACATGGACACAGGAAGGGTAACATCACACTCTGGGGACTGTTGTGGGGTGGGGGGAGGGGCGAGGGATAGCACTGGGAGATATACCTAATGCTAGATGACGAGTTAGTGGGTGCAGCGCACCAGCATGGCACATGTATACATATGTAACTAACCTGCACATTGCGCACATGTACCCTAAAACCTAAAGTATAATAAATAAATTAATAAATAAATAAATAAAACAAAGTTATGAGGGCTACGATTCAAGCAAAAAAAAAAAAAAAAAATGTGGTGTTCCTGCAGGGGGGAACCATCAGTGGAGGCTTCTATTCAGATATCTTGCTCCACCCTCAGCCATGAGCTTTCTTAAACATGTCTTTTCGTGAATATATGTTGAATATATACCCAGAAGTGGAGTTGCCAGATCATAGAGTTTGTGTATCTTTAGTTTTAGTAGACACTACCAAAACGTTTTCCAAAGTGTTGTACCAATTTATCTTCCCACTCCACTCTATGAGAGTTTCTATCACTCCATGTCATTGTCCACCCTTGGTACTGCCAGTCTTTTTCATTGTGGTCATTGCTTGTCTTCCTTTTATATGATTATATTGCATCTACCTATATTCCTAAAATGTACTTAAAATTTTAGTTGTTTTAAGCTTTATAAAAGGGTATCATACTATATGTAATCTTCTGAGCTTCTTTCACTCAATATTATATTAATAAAATTCACCTATATTGTTGTATTTTACTATAATCCATGATTTTAACTGCTGTATAATATTCCACTGTGTGAATACATCACAATTTATTCATTCATTTTCCCATTGGTGGGCATTTGGACTTTTTCAATAGCATGGCAATTCCTTTCTTCAACTGGCTTTGAGATTGTGCAGGAACCAAGGAAGAGCTCTATGGAATTTTAAAGACACTTTGGCCAGGTGTGGTGGCTCATGCCTATAATCCCAAGGTGGGAGGCTGAGGTGGGTGGATCATGAGGTCAGGAGATTGAGACTATCCTGGCCAACATGAAGAAACTCCATCTCTACTAAAAATACAAAAATTAGCCGGGCGTGGTGGTGCACTCCTGTAATCCCAGCTACTTGGGAGGCTGAGGCAGAAGAATCGCTTGAACCCGGGTGGTGGAGATTGCAGTGAGCCGAGATCACACCACTGTACTCCAGCTTGGTGACAGAGCAAGACTCTGTCAAAAAAAAAAAAAAAAAAAAAGCATAAGTACTGTTAGCTACAATTAGCATCTCTACAAATTTCCAGGCCCAAAATAACAAGCCTCCAGTGTTTCATTACTCCATTTTAAAGAGGATTTTACTTCACAGTTAACTAATATCACATCTATTTTGAAATTAAGGCCATTTATTCTTGCCTAATTTACCACTGCAATGAAAGGCCAGAGACAAAAATTTTCATTAATTTAAAGATAGAATCACCTTCACTTTTTTTCAGGCTTAACTATCCAAATTTCTTTCAAACCTTTCTGCTTAGGACTACTTCATATTTTTCTAGATATATTTGTTAATATGCCAAGAACCTATTCTAAGTTCTTCATGTCATTTTTTAGAGCATGTTAACAGAAATTGGTACCATGATTTGGGGCTGACCTTAGGTTAAAAGAATTTGCGTCCCACTGGAGATTTCAAGATGTGTTTGTTAGCTTTTGTCCATAACTCCACAATTTGGCTGACTCATGTCCACATTCTGGCCTTCTAGGGCCTCCTTGATTTCCTAATATACATTTGCTTGAGTAGTCCCTTCAGAACCTATATGTGTATTTTTTATCCCCAAATATCTCAGATTGAAATTGTTCAAACTGAATTTTATTTTTGAAGAACTATGCCTCCCCACTAAATTCATTTTGAATTTTGTTCCCATTTTTGAAGGAACATGTCTCCCTGTCAGGAAATGTGTTGATTTATTAGCTGGCCCCTTTAGCTTTGCCCAGAAGAATCATGAACCAGCATTTAAAGAATGAATTTTGGAACATGCCACATTCAGTTGCCTCTATGAGAAGATTCTCCATTACTAAGGACACCCGATACTGTTCTGGAGGAAGACTGTCTGGAATAAACTTTCCCCAAATAAGCCCACGGATGTTTCTAACCCTGACTTTGATGCTGGGTCAGCCAATATATCCTCATACATGGTGGAAATCCATCCAATTGATTTCTTTTAATGTGGTAACCCTCAGACAGAAACTTCTTGTTACTGTAAAAAGAGCCTCCTATCTGTTGGGCATGGGGCCGGGTACAGGGCAGTGAGTCTTAAATTGTGGTCCTTGGACCAGCATCAGCACCATCACTTGGGAACTTGTTAGAAACACGAATCCCATCCCAACCTACTGAATCAGAAACTCTGGGTGTGGGACCAGCAACCTGTGTTTTAACAAGTTTGAAAGCCATTGCTAGACTGTCTTTTATATGCATCTGTCCAGGGTCATATTCTGTTCTGAGCTCTAAAAAATGTGTTTCCTAAGAATGATTGTTTAAATTTAATTTTATTTATGTATTATTATTTTTAGAGACATGGTCTCACTATTTTCCCCAGGTTGGAGTGCAGTGCCATGATCATAGCTCACTGCAGTCTAGAACTCCTGGACTCGTGATCCTCCTGCCTCAGATTCCTGAGTAACTAAGACTACAGGAACATGCCACTACTCCAGGCTATTTTTTAAAAAATTTTGTAGAGACAGGACCTTGCTGTATTGCCCAGGATTCTTCCGATACTATTACTTTTCTCCAAGGATAACACAGCCAAACAAAAATGTATTTTGAATGGATACACAACAGTTTCCTGTCAATGTCAATTCATTCTTCAGTTTCCCTGAAACCTCTCTCCTGCAAAATAACCACTAACATCTTATGAAACCAGTATTCCAGGAAAGCACAGTTCAGAAGTCATTGCTGTAAAGTTAGGGTAACTTTCTGAATCTATAATCAATATGCATGGTCTGTGAACTAGAGAAAATGGCCACTAACCATAGATAGACTACTTCTCACCCTCTCTTCCCAGCCACATGCAGGGGATTTACCTATGTGGTTATCATTTGCGTCTACCTTTCCGAGCAGAGTCTTGGGTGCTCTACTTTACGCTTCAGTCTTTCATTATTAATTCCCTTTTTAAATTTGTGGAATGAGTATATATTCTTCACAACCAATCCATCAGTCCCAGATGGGAAGGTCTGGGACCCTGTTTACCTGCAACTGTTAGAAGTCACAGCACCTGTGACTGTTAGAAGTGTCCAGCACTCCCTGGTCCTTCTCTACTCTCCTGTGAGCCCTTTCTATGAGCTCTTCAGGGGCTCTTTCTTCAGGAACTGAAATGGTCCTAAAAGTTCTGCAATCTGTGCTGATGCAGTGCACTCTCAGTGTCTCTCTGCCTTCTCCGGCTTTGCCCCGAAGAATCAGGAACCAGCATTTAAAAAATAAATCCTGGAACATACTACATTCAGTTGTCTCTATGAGAAGATTCTCTGTTGCTAATGACACCCGAAGCTGGTCCGGAGGAAGACTGTTTCAGACAAACTTTCCCCAAAGAAGCCCACATATGTTTCTATAAACCTGACTTTGAAGTTGGATTAGTCCACATAGCCTGAGCCTCAGTGAGTGACTCCTGACCAGCTGGTCAGGGTAAGAGATGCCTAGGGTCAGCGTGCTATACAGAGGCCTTACAAATAACTCTTTCCACTCTGATTCTTCCATTACTCATTTGAAATAACTAAATTCCATTTGAAATAAATAAAATTCCATCCTCTCATGTTTGCTTTGTTCTTTCTTCTTTCCCTCTTTTTCCTTCATCCTCCAGCAGTTTCCAAACTGATTTTAAACCTCTCAATCTGTCTAATGAGAAGTAAGCTGTTTAGAAAGTAATGGGCAAAGGTTATTATTCCTCTTCTTATTCAGCTGTGCTCACGTGTTGGTTACATTACACCAGGGGCCAGCCAACTACATTCCATGGGCCAAATCTGTTGTGCTTGTTTTTATAAATAAAGTTTTGTTGAAATACAGTCATGCCTAATCACTTGCATTATATCTATGGTTGCTTTTGTGCTGCAAGGGTAGATCTGAGTAGTTATGCCAAAGATTGGCCCACAAAGCTTGAAATGGTTACTATTTGGCCTTTTACTGAAAAAGCTGATTGACCTCTTCATGAAACTGAGCACAAAGAAAATCCTGCTTTTGCCATGAACTGGACATTTCCATGACTTTGGAAACAGTTATGTGCCTGATGTGAGCAATGGCTTCTCCAAGTTGAAAGGAGCTGACTTCACCAGCTTTCTCAATCAGAGGAGTAAGGGTCCTCTAGTTTGTTTTGTGTCCAGAGATAGAGGTCACTTCTTTCCCTTGGTTATCATCTGATTCAGGAGGCACCAGGAGTCTGGTTTGTTTACCACTGGCTCACATGAACAGAATAGAGTAGGTTGTGTGGTGGGGACTCCCCCCAGTGAAAAACCTTTAGCTAAGGGTGGGAAGTCCAAGCTGTGAATCTGAATCAGCAACAGCAACAATTTTTGTTCCCCTTAGATACTGTCAAATGGGTCATTTCCACTGGGAGCTGGTTACCTTCCTGTGAAGATGGCTTTAAGGGGAGGTGGTGGTGTTTGGTTGGGAAACAGAAATACCACAACCTCCCAAGTAGCCCATGCGTAATCTGGGTGGGGCGTAGACATAAAAGGAGGAAGCCCAGACTTCAAGTGAGAGAAGAAACATTTGCTCTGGAGACAGTTTTAATTCCATTCCCACATCATCAGGTGGACAAAATTCCCCTGTGAAGTCTCCCTCTTGCATTTCTCTTCCTCATTTTCTCCTCCGCTACTTCCCAGCTCTACTCCCCAATACCCTGAGGCCCAGAGCAGGGTACATGTGGTGAGATTAGAGAAGAGCAGAGGAGGGGACTGATGTCAACTCCATCCAGCCAAAGACCCCCAGGACTGGGCTGGAACTGGTGAGACAAGAGAGGCACCAGGAGAGCAAAGTGTAGGGTGGCATTGCTTCTCATGGCCAGCCCTGCACTTGCATGAGGAACACCCCGTGCTTGGACAAGACATAGCAGAGGAGAACTGTGGGGCGTCTCACCGACAAGGTGTTAGAAAGGACTTATGGGAGTGGGGTTTGTGGTAGGCGATTTTGGGGAGGGTTTAAGAAAGTGGAGCTTTGCATGCTGTCAGAAGCAGGGGTAAATTCTATGATTCCATATCTTAATAAATCTTGTCTAGAAGGGAGGAAGACTAAGTGAGACTGAAGCTGTAAGGGTAAAGGAGTAGCAGTCACTCCTCCGAGCCAGAATAGGGAAATGTTTGGTTAGTTCCATGGTTTGGACAATGTTAATGTTTTTTGTCTGTGTTCAGACATGATTGTGGAGTGGTCTTATTTTTGTCTTTATCATGGTCACAGAGACATCTTGCTTACTGTTGATGTTCTGTGAAGTTGTTTATGTTTAACAGGAGAATGCCAAGGCCTAGCTTCTGGGACCACCCAGATCCAGGTTGTCAGGGGCCACTTTTCTCTTTCTCAGCAGTCATTTCACTTTCTTTGAAGTCACAATATCACAGGATAGTAGAGTCAGAAAGGGCTTTCGAGATCATCTAATTGAAGACTCTCACCTTGAAGATAAGGAAATGGAACACGTGAGCTGTTACCTGCCTTGCCAACAGCCCACAGCCAGTGAGCATCCCAGATGGTGATTCCTGGGCCCTGCATACACTGGCCCTACCTCCTCTCCGGCTGCGTCTCCCACACCACTCTCCCTCTCTTGGCACTTAGCCTGCCCTCCCTTCAGTTCCTCCAGTGGGCCAAGTTCTTTATTGCCTTGGGCCCTTCCCATTCCTCTCAGAATGCTTTTCCACCCCTCTGACCTGCTCCTCTTGCTTAATTCATTTCTCTTCATCTATCAGGGACGAGGCATTCTTCAGGGATCCTTCAGTGGCTCAAACACCACTTCTCAAGGAAGCCCCTCCTGGTTCTCCAGGCCTCACTCTCGTGCTCTCTGCATCTGCCTGGCGCTTCCCTGCCACAGTCCCTCTTGCTCTTTATGCAGCCAGGGACCTGGTCTGTCTTGTTCATTGCTGACATACTCAGGACACAGCAGACACTTAACGAATGGCTGCTTTACTTCAAGCCCTGTGGAGGTTCTATCACTAGAATTCTTTTTATAGTACAATAAAAAAAAGGGATTGTGAATCTTTTCTTGGGGTTGCAATATAAACTTAGAGTCCAGTTGCAAGTAAAGAATACAAAAAGCTGAAGTAAAACTGCTGAGGTGTTGCAAGTAGCTGGAGGGTGAATCTGATGATTCCATCCCCACGTCGTCCTTCCTGCGATGGCTATCTAGACATGCGGGTGTGCTGGAAAGGCCAGTGCACAGCCAGGAGCCCTTCACACCCCTGAATCACAGAGAGGTCTTTGGCTCAGGGGTGACTGTAATCTGAATCTGCCTATCAGTACTGCTCAAGCCCATCGGTATTTACAACGTTAGAAGAGAATGCAAGGTAGATTGTTTAGTGTGAAAAAGGCTACAAGATGAGATAGCCCCGAGAGTTCTTTGATTTTTTTTTTTTTTTGTGAGTGGGAGGGGGGTAATGGGTGTCTTTGAGATGCTGATGAAAACTGTGGCTGCTCTTTCCAGAAAAATGCACATATGCATATAATTTCATCCAATTCAGATGTTTCATATACCAGAAAGGCAAGGTTAAGTGACTAGCCCGAGATTACAGAGAGACAGAGGAAGAATGGAAGCTGAGTTTCCTTATTCACCATTTAGTAACCTTTTCCTTATGTGCCTCCGTCTCCTCATTGTCCACACAGGAATAACAATAGTACAGTTGCTGTAAGGATTATATTAAAACAATACTTGTAAGAATTTAGCATAAAGTCTACCACACAGTAAATGCTCAAAAAACATTAGCTCTTCATATGATGATGATAGTGACCCCCTCTCTCTTCCCAAACAGTGCCTTTACTAATTGAATTGATCAGCATGGTGACTTGCCACCTCCTGACCAGTCCTAGAATGCCTGGTTTAGCCCGCTCATGGGATGGCCACCTTCAAACAGCAAGTGTATGATGCTGAGACAGGACTGGGGCAGAAAGCCGGGTAAGCCACCCAACAGGTGGGCCAGAGGAATGGCGTCCTCTGAGACTGGTTAGCATCCTGTCTGCATGGTGGATGGGATTAGCTGCAGGACACACTTCTCACCTCTACAAGAGGATCATGATCATGACACTTTCTGATGTCTCTAAAGTGACTGCAGGTGGATGATGACCCTCAAAAAGCTGCAAAAATTCTGAGTGGATGGTAAGCAGAACACACAAGAAGGTCCTTGGGGGAGAGAAGAGTTTCAGGTGTCAAATGCACAAATCCCTGATTCTTTAAGTATCAATCTGATAGGTCAATGCAAATATTTGGAAGCAGGTTTGCAAAGAAACTAAAAAAAGAGAAACCCCCTTTGGCTGAAGAAGTCTAGTGGAGGGGACAGAGAACTAGAAGGGGCCAGGAGATGGTGGTTCTAGTCCCCACCTAGCTGCTCCTCCTTGGGACAGCTGCTTCCTTCTCTGGGCTTTGGTGTCTTCTCTTGTAACACGACCAAGTGGTATCACGGGCTTGGTGGGTCCCAGGAAGCCCCTTCTATGCAGGTGGAACCTCAGTGGAAGAGACTGGGTTTGGAAGTGGGCTCTCTTCCTGTCTCCCTTCCAAGTCCTGCTCAGGTGAGAGCGTCTTCCTCCTCCCTCCCATCCCACCTCCCACCTACAGAGATGGGTTCAGCCACTGCCCTGTTGCAGGGGGTGGGGGATGGTGGCGCAGAGAGGGGAAGCCCCTCAGGGAAGGAGGTTGCTTTCTCCACGGTCAGCAGCACCCCTGCCCCCGGCCGCTCCTGCGTCCTCCTCACGCCCGCATCCGCTGCAGGGCGGGCTGTGCTGGAGCAGAAAGATCTAGGCTCGATTTTCATCCCAGATGCGGCGGCAGTGTCAGCAAGGAGGAGAGGTTGTTTTGTAATGCGTGGCGCTAAAGGAGCAAAGTTTCCCCTGGACTTGGGCTCTGGCCCTCACCGCGAGGCGTCGTCGCTGCCTTTGCTTTACTGGTCCATGCGAGTGACTCCTTCAAACAGCTGCCGGCGAGCCTGGGCTGAGCTTGCAGGATCTCGTCCCAATGTCCCAGACTCTACCAGGGGTTATTGATAACTTAAGACCAGAAACGCCAGAAACATTTCTGAGCAGAATGAATACATGATTAGAATCCAATACTGTAATGCCGGGGCCAAGAAGGCATCTCAGAATATGTTTAGTATAAATCTTCCATTTTACAAATAGGTAAACTGTGGCTCAGAAACAGGAAGCAGCTTGCCAAGTCACAGGGCCACACATTAGCAGTGTTAGCAGTAGAACGGAAATGTACAGTCTCTCATTATTTCATAGTTTACTTGGTTAGGAATGGGAGGCTTCCTTTTTTATTTATTTATTTATTTAAAACAGAGTCTCACTCTGTTGCCCAGGCTAGAATGCAGTGGCACAGTCTTGGCTCACTGTGGCTTCCACCTCCCAGGTTCAAGCAATTCTCCTGCTTCAGCCTACCAAGTAGCTGAGATTACAGGTGTGTACCACCATGCCCAGCTAATTTTTGTATTTTTAGTAGAGGTGGGGTTTCACCACGTTGGCCAGGCTGGTCTCGAACTTCTGGCCTCAAGTGATCCACCTGCCTTGGCCTCTCAAAGTGCTGGGATTACAGGTGTGAGCCACCATGCTTGGCTGAGACTTCTTACTTCTAATTTTTAGGGTGCAAATGTTTAACACAGTAAAGTAAACCACATTGGAAAGATGCATTTTATTGGAACATTAAGATATGGCCAAATTATGCAGAATTTTAAATTTGGAAAGGATAGTAGAAGTCATCTAACTCACTTCATTTGTTCGTGACTGCTTAGAGGCAGAGAAGGGTATAGACTCCTGTGGGCTCTGCCCACTGCCTTGGCTGTTATGAAATAAACTCACCTAAATAGAAATGCAAATGAACGCTACACACTCTGGTAGGAAAGCAGAGAATTTTTCTACAAGAAGGGTGGCCTGATTTTGAGGGTGGGTGGAGGTGGGTGGGAAGAGTATAGAGGTTGGTAAAAAGTGTTTAGCAGATTTAAACGATGTATATATTTTATTTAAGACTGTTTACAATAAAATATATACTTAGTCCAGAGTATTCATGTTGTGGGATTACTACATTTTAAGTTTAACCAGGGAGTTTTCCATCTTGAAGTGACTTAACTGCACATAGGCAAGGCTATGTAAATCAACTGTTGTAACCCTAAGAATCTGAGCATTAGATCATTTATAATAAGATGGTAAATACATGATTGAGAAGTCCTGCAAGGATAAATCAGTGAATATCTGAGGGATGCATTTGAGAAGAGTGGGGCATTGAGATGGTAGGTGTGGACAGGCAAAGGAGAGGATCAGGTGTCATGGTGTGGAGAAGAGGATGGTGGAGTCTCAGGGGTGGGGGCACAGCGGTGCTTCTGGGCCCTTCTCAGTTTCCCCTTTCAACATGGTAGCTGTGAGCGTGGATTCAGTTCAGCTCTTACAGCAAATGTAATGGGGGATAAGCCTTACCTCACAGGGTTGTTGTACTAACACATTTAAGTGTGTGGCATGTCAGCCCTCAATAAACAAATGCACCTCCTGTCCTGTTCAGCCCCTTCTACTCTTCTAAGTGAGCAGTCCTTCAGCCCCTTCTCTTTTTAGGCTCCTAATTCCAGCCGGAGACAGATGGGTCTATGTAGCTGAAACACATAAGGTGTAATCTCAATTGAAGAAGTCCAGATTAATTCCTTTTGTCTGCACCTGGTTAATACTATTTCTAATAGGAAATAAAGGCATTTCCATGTTCCACAAGTGAGGCTTGGTGTGCAAAGATGGTATAGTCTCATAACAGAATACAATGTAATCTTTAAGAACATGTCATAAAACTACTTAAGACACGTGAAAATGCTCATTATATGCTGATAATTTAAATTAAAAAATAAATTTATGGAATAGCATGTACAGTGAAACCAATTTGTTTTCAAAATATGACTAGACTTAGGAAGAAAGGATGGAGCACTATTAGACCAAGAAGAGATTTTGACTAGACTTAGGAAGAAAAGATGGAGCACTATTAGACCAAGAAGAGATTACTAGTGTTAGCCCCATGATACTTAAACAGCAACAAAACTACCTGAGAGTCAGGGGATTAAGTGACTTGTCCAATACTAAACAACTGGTAACTGGCAAAGCTTCAGCTGGAACCAGTTCTCAGATCCCCAATTCAATGTTCTTCCACTGGACCATTCGAATCTGCTCCTCCCTCAGACTGCTGGTGTCCTTCACAGGCATATACATCTCAGGAAGGACATATTATTTTGAAGTAGCCATACTGACACGACCACAGTCATTTAGATGTCCTTAGAAAATACGGATTTATTTATTTATTTATTTTTGAATAGTTTTTATCTTGGCTTTCATTTTAGGTTCAGGGAGTACACATACAGGTTTGTTACACAGGTAAATTGCATGATGCTGAGGTTTGGTGTACGAATGATCTTGTCACCCAGGTAGTGAGCATAGTATACTATAGGCAGCTTTCAACCCAAGTGCTCCTACTGAGAGGTGACAGCGTGCTGGCAGCCCTTGCAGCCCTAGCTGGCTCTCGGCACCTCCTCGGCCTTGGGGCCCACTCTGGCCGTGCTTGAGGAGCCCTTCAGCTTGCCGCTGCACTGTGGGAGCCCCTTTCTGGGCTGGCCAAGGCTGGAGCCGGCTCCCTCAGCTTGCAGGCAGGTGTGGAGGGAGAGGCACGGGTGTGAATCGGGGCTGCAAGCGGCACTTGCGGGCCAGCGCAAGTTCCGGGTGGGCGTGGGCTCAGCAGCCTCGCACTTGGAGCTGCCGGCTGGCCCGCAAGCCCCGGGCAGTGAGGGGCTTAGCACCTGGGCCAGCAGCTGCTGTGCTCAACTTCTCACCAGGCCTTAGCTGCCTCCCCGCCGGGCAGGGCTCAGGACCTGCAGCTTGTCACACCTGACCCCTCCCCCACAACCTCCACCCCCACCCCCACCCCACCCTGGGCTCCTGCGCGGCTGGAGCCTCCCGGATGAGTGCCACCCTCTGCTCCACAGAGCCCAGTCCTGTCGACCGCCCAAGGGCTGGGGAGTGTGGGTGCATGGCGCTGGACTGGCAGGCAGCTCCACCTGCAGCCACCGTGCAGGATCCACTGGGTGAGGTGGCTGGGCTCCTGAGTCTGGTGGTGACTTGGAGAACCTTTGTGTCTAGCTAAGGGATTGTAGGTACAACAATTGGCACTCTGTGTCTAGCTCAAGGTTTGTAAACACACCAATCAGCACCCTGTGTCTAGCTCAGGGTTTGTGAATACACCAATGGGCACTTTGTGTCTAGTTAGTCTGGTGGGGACTTGGAGAATCTTTATGTCTAGCTAAGGGATTGTGAATGCACCAATCGGCACTCTGTATCTAGCTCAAGGTTTGTAAATGCACCAATGAGCACTCTGTGTCTAGCTCAGGGTTTGTAAATACATCAATCGACACTCTGTATCTAGCTAATCTAGTGTGGACATGGAGAACTTTTGTGTCTAGCTCAGGGATTGTAAATGCACCAATCAGCACCCTGTCAAAATGGACTAATCAGCAGGATGTGGGTGGGGCCAGATAAGAGAATAAAAGCAGGCTGCCAGAGAAGCAATGGCAACCCGCTTGGGTCCCCTTCCACACTGTGGAAGCTTTGTTCTTTCTCTCTTTGCAATAAATCTTGCTACTGCTCACTCTTTGGGTCCACACTGCCTTTATGAGCTGTAACACTCACCGTGAAGTTCTGCAGCTTCACTCCTGAAGCCAGCGAGACCACGAACCCACCAGGAGGAACGAACAACTCCAGACACACCACCTTAAGAGCTGTAACACTCACTGTGAAGGTCTGCAGCTTCACTCCTGAGCCAGCAAGACCACGAACCCACCAGAAGGAAGAAACTCCGAACACATCCGAACATCAAAAGGAACAAACTCCAGACACGCCACCTTTAAGAACTGTAACACTCACTGCGAGGGTCCGTGGCTTCATTCTTGAAGTCAGTGAGACCAAGAACGCACCAATTCCGGACACACTACCCCCATCTTCCCCCTTAATGTAGGCCCAAGTGGCTTTTGTTCCCATCTTTGTGTCCATGTGAATTCAATGTTTAGCTCCTGCTTATCAGTGAGAACATGAAGTATTTGGTTTTCTGTTTCTTCATTAGTTTGCTTAGGATAAAGGCCTCTAGCCGCATCCACGTTGCTGCAAAGGATATGATTTTGTTCCTTTTTATGGCTGCGTAGTATTCTGTAGCATATATGTACCACATTTTCTTTATCCAGTCCACCACTGATGGGCATCTTGGTTGACTCCATGTCTTTGCTCTTGTGAATACTGCTGCAACGAACACATGAGTGCATATGTCCTTTTGGTAGAATGATTTATTTTCCTTTGGGTGTATACCCAGTAGTGGGATTGCTGGGTCAAATGATAGTTCCATTTTATGTTGTTTGAGGAAACTCCACACCACTTTCCACGGTAGCTAAATTAATTTACATTCTCACCAACAGTGCATAAGTGTTCCTTTTCTCTGCAAACTCCCCAACATCTGTTTTTTTTTTTTTTTTTGGACTTTTTAGTAATAGCCATTCTGATTGGTGTGAGATGGTATCTTATTGTGGCTTTGATTTGCATTTCCCTAATGATTAGTGGTGATGAACATTTTTCCATACATTTGGCCATGTGTATGTCTTCTTTAGAGAAGTGTCTGTTCATGTCCTTTTTAAATTGTTTTTTTTTTTTTTTTTTTGCCTGTTCAATTAAGTTCCTTACAAATTCTGGATATTAGACCTTTGTTGGATGGGTAGTTTATGAATATTTTGTCCTATTCTGTAGGGTGTCTGTTTACTCTGTTGATAGTTTTGTTTGCTGTGCAGAAAGCAGCTCTTTCCCTTAATTAGGTCTCTCTCATCAATTTTTGTTTTTGTTGCAATTGCTTTTGGGGACTTAGTCATAAATTCCTTCCCAAGGCTGATGTCCAGAATGTCATTTCCTAGGTTTTCCACTAACATTTTTATAGTTTTAGGTTTTATATTTAAGTCTTTAATCCAACTTGAGATAATTTTTGTATATGGTGAAAGGAAGGGATCCAGTTTCAATCTTCTGCCTATGCTAGCCAGTTAACCCAGCACCATTTACTGAATAGTAAATGATTCTGAGATGATCCTGTGGGGAGTCCTTTCCCCACTGCTTTGTATTGTTGATTTTGTCAAAGGTCAGATGGTTGGAGGTGTGTGGCTTTATGTCTAGGTTCTCTATCCTGTTCCATTGGTCTATGTGTCTGTTTTTGTACCAGCACAATGATGTTTTGCTTACTGTAGCCTTTAGTATAGTTTGAAGTCAGGGAGTGTGATGCCTCCAGCTTTGTTCTTTTTGCTTAGGATTATTTTGGCTATTCAGGGTCTTTTTTGGTTCTACATGAATTTTAGAATAGTCTTTTCTGGTTCTGTGAAAAATAATGTTGGTGGTTTGATAGGAATAGCATTAACTCTGTAAATTGCTTTGAGCAGTGTGGACATTTTAATGATATTGATGCTTCCTGTCCATGAGCACGTAATGTTTTTCCATTTGTTTGTGTCTTCTCTGATTTCCTTCAGCAGTGTTTTGTAATTTTGGTTGTTGAGAACTTTTACCTGCTTGGTTAGCTGTATTCCTAGGCATTTTCTTCTTTTTGCAGCTATTGTACATGGAATTGTGTTCTTCATTTGGCTCTCAGTTTAAATGTTATTGGTATATAGTAATGCTACTGAATTTTGTACATTGATTTTGTATCCTAAAACTTTACCAAAGTTGTTTATCAGTTCTCTGAGCCTTTTTGCAGAGTCTATGGGGGTTTCTAAGTATAGAATCATATTGTTTGTGAAGAGAGAAACCTTGACATCCTTTCTTCCTATTTAGATGCCTTTTATTTCTTTCTCTTGCCTGATTGCACTGGCTAGGATTTCCAGTATTATGCTGAATAGGAGTGGTGAGAGTGGACATCCTTGTCTTGTTCCAGTTCTCAAGAGAAAATGCTTACAGCTTTTGCCAATTCAGTATGATGTTGGCTGTGGGTTTGTCACAGATGGCTCTTATTATTTTGAAGTATGTTCCTTTGATGTCTAATTTGGTGAGGGTTTTTAATATGAAGGGATGTTGAATTTTAGCAAAAGTCTTTTCTGCATCTATTGAGATAATTATGCAGTTTTCATTTTTAATTCTGTTTATGTGGGAAATTGCATTTATTGATTTGCATATGTTGAACCAACTTTGCATTCCAGGAATAAAGCCTATTTGATTGTGGTGGGTTAACTTTTTGTTGTGCTGCTGGATTAGGTTTGTTAGTATTTTGTTGAAGATTTTTGCATCAATGTTCATCAGGAATATTGTCTGAAGTTTTCTTTTTTGGTTGTGTCTTTGCCAGGTTGTGGTGTCAGAATGATGCTGGGTTCATAGAATGAGTTAGGGTGGAATCTCCTCCTCCTCAATTTTTTGGAATAATTTCAGTAGGATTGGAATAATTTTACATCTGGTAGAATTTGACTGTGAATCCATCTGGCTCTGGGCTTTTATTGGTTGGTTGGCTTTTTCTTACGGATTCAGTTTTGGAGCTCATTATTGGTCTGTTCAAAGTTTCAATTTTTTCCTGTTTCAATCTTGAGAGGCTCGGATTTCCAGGATTTTATCCATTTCTTCTAGGTTTCCTAGTTTGTGTGCATGGAGGTGTTGATAATATTCACTAAGGAATTTTTGTATGTCTGTGGGGTTGGTTGTAATGTCACTTTTGTCATTTCCAATTGTGTTTATTTGGATCTTCTCTTTTTTCTTTATTAATCTAGCTAGTGGCCTATCCATCTCGCTTAATTTTTTGAAGAACCAGCTTTTGTCTGGATTTTCGCATCTCAATTTCATCAAGTTCGGCTATGACTTTGGCTATTTCTTTCTTCTGCTAGCTTTGGGGTTGGTTTCCTATTGTTTTTCTAGTTCTTCTTGGTGTGATGTTAGGTTGTTAATTTAAGATATTTCTAACTTCTTGATGTAGGCATTCAGCACTCTAAACTTTCCTCTTAACACTGCTTTAGTTGTGTCCCAAAGATTGTGGTATGCTGTATATCTGGTCTTATTAGTTTCAAAGAATTTTTTGATGTCTGCCTTAATTTCATTGTTTACTCAAAAGTCATTCAGGAGCAGGTTGTTAAACTACCATGTAATTGTATGATTTTGACAGATCTTCTTGGTATTGATTTCTATTTTTATTGCTCTGTGGTCCAATAGTGTGGTTGGCATGATTTCTATTTTTTTTTTAAATTTGTTGAGACTTGCTTTATGGGCAAGCATGTGGTTGATTTAGAGTATGTGCTATGTGCAGATGAGAAGAATGTATATTCTGTTGTTTTTGGGTGTAGTGTTCTGTAGATGTCTATTAGGTCCAATTGGTCAAGTGTTGAGTTTAAGTCCAGAATATCTTTGTTAGATACTGCCTTGATGATCTGTCTAATCCTGTCAGTGGGGTGTTGGAGTCTCCCACTATTATCGTGTGGTTATCTAAATCTCTTCATAGATCTCTAAGAACTTGTTTTATGAATCTGGGTGCTCCATTAAGACGTCTTGTTGAATTGAATCCTTTATTATTACTACTACTAATAAAAGATTATTATTATTATCGACCTTTTTGATTGTTGTTGGTTTAAAGTCTGTTGTATGTGATATAAGACTAGTAACCCCCAAACAGGAATTTTTTTCTCTAATAAATGATGCAGTAGTGTGCTCAACAGATATCCTCTCTCTTCCTGAATCTTTCATGGATGAAGATGTATAGGCAAGCTGCTAGGCACTCTATGCATACACCCAGAGTACACAGGCTATTAAAACTGGCAGATATCTCAGGACTTATTTAGCAGATGAGAAGACCAAAAGTCAGAGATAATTACCTTTACCCCCAGCTAGGAATGGACCCTCCCAAGGGCAAAGGGCCTTTTTCCAGTCCCCTTTCTCTTGTTTTGTAGAATCTACTAAAAAATAATGCTATTGTCTTTTAGAGGCTATTCCAGAAAAAGATCAGCCTACTCCAATATTGGCAGAAAGCTGTCAGCCAGTTCTCTCTTTTGGGTAGAATTATAGTCAATATGCTAGGGCAGGGAGGAAGGCTTTGAATAGATGTGTAGATTCAGTTGTTTTTATGGAGACTGTGCTGGCTTAATGGATATAAAAAGAAATGGGAGAGGATGGGAGTTAAATGGAGAAATAAGAGGGAGGTGAGCAATAGGTAAAAGGTATTATACATTTGCCATATTTGTTCATCAAATCTTCCCAATAATCTCCACAGATACTATCACTACTCACAAGATGAACTTTGTGAGACTCAGAGAGGTGAAGCAACTTGTCCAAATCATGCTGTAATAAATGATGGGGGAATTATTTAAACCTAGATTGCATTATTCCCAGGTGTACTGGGATTTCATTGTTCACTGGTGTACTATAAATTTGTGTTGTTGTTGTTACTATCTTTCTAGTGTCAATAGATCAGTAAAGATTCTACACCTTTAGGAACCAAAGATTCACTGAGTTTGGGGTTCAATTCTCAAGGTGGTTTAATAAAAATTGCAGAAGTAGAGCCTCTTCCATTCCATCAGTTTCATTTTTTCATATTTGTTGAATGAAGAATTAATGATTTCAGAACTTCCTCTGAACCTCTGTAGATTCCTACTGTGCCCTACTGTGAGCCATCTAGGTGAAGGTGTGCTATGGGCAGGGGTGTCCTAGAGCTGGGGTAGAGAGGGGCTTGGGCTGAGACAAGAGAGACTTTAGCATTAAGATGGCAGCTGGAACAGTGAGCATTGATGGTTCTCCAAGGAAGGGGGTGAGGGGAAAAGAAAATGAATGGTAATCTTAAAGTAGCATTTCCCAAAGTGTTCTTGATCAAAAATATATGGAAAAATTCAGTTAAATAAAACTCAATGTCTCTTTCTACACTCTGTGTCATGCTGAATTCCCAATATTTGGAAATAATTAGTGCTTTCAGACATATCACTGGCTCCTGGCTTATTGTTGGGATAAACTGCCAACTTTTAGGTGTTGTTGGGTAGAAATTAGCATTGGCTGGGAATTGAGACTGGAGGAAGGGCAGGATGAAGTGGTCAGACATAAACAAGCATTTATCAAAGTCGTTTTTCTTTGAGATGGAGTTTTCTCTGTCGCCCAGGCTGGAGTGTAGTGGCGTGATCTTGGCTCACTGCAACCTCTGCTTCCTGGGTTCAAGTGATTCTCCTGCCTCAGCCTCTTGAGTAGCTGGGATTACAGGCGCCTGCCACCACAGCCAGCTAATTTTTGTATTTTTAGTAGAGACGGGATTTCACCATGTTGGCCAGGCTGGTTTCAAACTCCTGACCTCATGTGATCCATCTGCCTCGGCCTCGCAAAGTGCTGGAATTACAGGTGTGAGCCACCACGCCCAGCGCAAAGTCTTCAATAGCTTAAAGTACATTGTTGAATCACCAAGAAGAGGACCCAGCAACCAAAGTACAGAGTTTAGAAGACAAAAATATCGTTCTTACTTTTCTTACTCTGTCTTCTCTTCATCTGGATATCAAGCTCAAAAAGCTGTAAATCCTTGATGTTCTATGATTTATTTAATGCATTGTGGTAAACTGTTATCAAGGATGCTGGTAATGACATACAGCAACAGAGATGTTGCTCTGTATTTCTTCAGAAATTTTCAGTCTGTGTAACGCTGGATTCCCAATATTTGGAAATAATTAGTACTCTCAGACATATCACTGGCTCTTCGCTTATTGTTGGGATAAATTGCCAAATTCTTCTAGGTGTTGTTGGGTAGAAATCAGCATTGGCTGGAGATTGAGACTGGCAATTGAGAAGGGCAGGATGAAGTGGTCAGACACAAACAAGTTTCAGGAAGAGGCATGCTGCTGTTTTTTGTAACTGACACCAGAATGGAACATCCTTCTTTGTTGTCTCTATCTTGGGATCAGGTGTCTCTTCTCTTCTCTCTCTTTTTAAAAAATGTAGATGCTTGTGGCCCTGCAGGTTAACATGCCCTGATGTACCATTACTGACACTCCAGCTGCCATACATGCTCATCACAGCAGACACAACATGTGCTTACACATATGTGCATGCAGGCATACCCACACAGCAGCAACTGAGCTGAAACTTGTCACAGAATCCTGAATATTTTACCTCATGTGGAAAATAATGTTGAAATGGCAGAGAAATAGACAACAAGGTCAAGAAGGCAAGTATTTTACTGGTAAGGCTACCAAAAAGCCTCAAACTCTAGATCAAACTAAGTCTGCAAGGCAGTGATCCCTCTTGTCTAAATCACAAGGAGCTAGAGAACACTGAGATTGCACTGCTTGCTATTCCACAAATAAATCTTCAATGCCTGACTCATCCACCAAATGTCTCATCCAACTGGTGTCATAGGTGGCATATCTCCATCCCTGTAACCCTGAACTGGCATCTTTGCCACTTTAACCTCCACTGTTGATGCAGCTCTACCCTCACCCAGGTTCTGAACTGGTTACCACTTCTGGCCCCAGGCAGGCAGCAGTGATAGAAACCCAGCTCAACAGATTCCTCCCTTCACTATGAGCTGCTACAGACCCTGATGTGACTTTGGTGACCCCAGTCTTGATGACCCCTGGCCCTGATCCCAGCTACTCTGATGCTGGGTTTGGGTCCCTGAATCCTGATCTGGGCTGGGTCTGGTGAGATGAATCATAGGTAGGCTACACCAGGCTGTCAACTTATGCAATGGAATCATGCCACCACTTCTTTAGGGGTCATTTGGATCTTCAGTGAGGCCAGTTGGTTAAAATCCCTCTGATATCTGTTTCCCTTTCCCTGATCCACCATCACAGCCCCAGTGCAAGTTATCATCCTCTATCACCTGAAATGACTGGCTTCTAACTGTTCTCCCTGCTTTTACTCTTGGTGTGAAATAATTAATTTTTCCCCATTTTTCACACAACAGAGTAATCTTTTAAACATCAGTCAGGTTATTCTAGCTGCTGTATTTAAAAAAATCCAAAATTTTCAGTATGACCTACAAATGACCTACCACCCCATTTTGTACAATTCCTCCTTGCTCACTATTTCCGGCCACCCTAATTTCCCACCTATTCCTGGAATACATCAAGATCTTTAAACTTACTGTTTCCTCTACCCAGAATGCTCTTTCACTGGCTCTTTTGGCTGTCTCTTTCTCATCCTTCAGGTCTTACTTTAAGTGTCACCTCCTCCTGAGTTACTCTCTCTGACATGTCCCTTACTTTTTTGTTGTAGCACTTATCTGTAATCATCCACACTGTAATATGTAATTATAATTTGCAATGCAAACAAATCACTATTTGTTTACTTGCATATTGTCAACTCTTCAGTTCCAATCCCCTCCAAACTGTAACCTATTGAGGGCAGAGACTTTTCTGTTTTGTTCACAGTTTAATCCTCAGTACCTAGCAGAGCATCTGGGGCTCAATAAATACTTGCTGAATGAATAAATGGATTCTCCTCACCTTCTTCTCTTACCTCCTTTATCCGGTTCACCACCAGATCTTGTGGATTTTACCTTGTAAATAACTTTTTTTTTTTTTTTTTTTGAGACAGATTCTCGCTCTGTCGCCAGATCTCTGTCGCTGGAGTGCAGTGGCATGATCTCGGCTCACTGCAACCTCTGCCTCCCTGGTTCAAGCGATTCTCCTGCCTCAGCTTCCCAAGTAGCTGGGACTACAGGCTCCTGCCACACCGCCTGGCTAATTTTTTGTATTTTAGTAGAGACGGGGGTCTCACCATGTTGGCCAGGCTGGTCTTGATCTCCTGACCTCATGATCCGCCCGCCTCAGCCTCCCAAAGTGCTGGGATTACAGGCATGAGCTACCATGCTTGGCCCGTAAATAATTTTTGGTTCTTTTCAGCTCCACCACTATGGC
Organism: Pongo abelii; assembly: GCF_028885655.2. NCBI lineage: Eukaryota > Metazoa > Chordata > Mammalia > Primates > Hominidae > Pongo > Pongo abelii. The sequence goes on from NC_085928.1 coordinate 15,835,649, forward strand.
CCTGTGTTAAGCTACCATCAACTCTCCCACGGCCTGCTGTGACAGCCTCCTACACTTAACTACCTGCATCCACTTGGGCCCCCCCGCCCCCAATCCATTATTCTCCTTGCAGTGGCATGATCTTTGAATACAGAAATCTGTTCATCTTGTTTGAATCACTTCAATGGACTCCCTTTGCTGTTAGAATCAAGAGCACAATTCTTAACAGGGTCTGCAATGAGACCATGCCTGCCTTGTTTAGTCTCCTACAACCCCCAACCTCATTTTCTGCTCCACACCCTCTCACTCTGCTTAGATGTGACTATGCCTATGCCAATATCTTTCTAACGTATAGAGCCTAGAAATTCTATTCCTTGTATTAATAACACCAAAAATAATAGCTAACATTTATTGAACATTTTTTTTCTGTGCCAGGCTATGCTAAGTACCTGAAATTTTGTCCTTTCAACCACTGTCAGAATGGTACAGTTACTACTTTCATTTTTACAGATAACTATAGTTTTTAGTCCTTCTTCCCTTTTTTAGGCAGCATGAGAACTTCTGAGAAACCTTCCAGATCTCAGATTTCTCTGTTCGGTGTAAGATGAGTTGATAAGCTGAATGTCAACATCCAGCCTCAAGGCCTTTGCACACATTCCTTCTCTTGGGAATCTGCTTCTTCTCACTCGTTGTTACATTATTCCTACTCATTCATTGGATTTCAACTCACACGTCAATTACTTTAGGGAAACATCCTGAATCTTCCTTGCCCCTTTCCCATCTATCACACAAGATTGGGTACCATCAGCTACATAACCTCATAGAATTGTATTTTCCCGGCCAGGCGTGGTGGCTCACACCTGTAATCCCAGCGCCTTGGGAGGCCAAGGTAGGCAGATTGCTTGAACTCAAGAGTTTGAACCAGCCTGGGCAACAAAGAAAGACCCTGTCTCTACAAAAAACTACAAAAAAATTAACTGAGCATGGTGGCATGTGCCTGCAGTCCCAGCTACTCAGGAGTGGGAAGATGGCTTGAGCCCGGGAGATGGAGGTTGCAGTGAGCTGAGGTCATGTCGCTGCACTCCTGCATGGGTGACAGAGCCAGATCCTGTCTCAAAAAAAAAATTTTTTTTTCCCTTCACTGCACTCAAAACAAGTTCTAGACAAATATTCATTGCTATAGTTATTTGTTTACTGTTTGTCTCCTTTGTTAGACAGCTCCACGTGGATGAGGTCTGTGTAGTTCACCATTGTATGTTCAATGCACAGCACAATGCCTGGCATATAGTAAGTACTCAATAAATATATGTTGAATGAATGGATACAAATCAAAAAGTAGACATTCCAAATGGCAAAATTACATTTGTAAATTATGCATGAGTAACAGTATCTCACTGTTGATGAGGCATTCTTTCATGTGTCAAAAATCACTCATGACATATAAGCTAATATCTTTCTAACTTACAGAGCCTAGAAGTTCTAGTCCTTGTATTAATAATAATAACACCCAAAATGATAGCTAACATTTAATGAGCATTTTTATGTGCCAGGCTATATTAAATACCTGAAATTTAGTCCTTTCAACCACTATTAGAATGGTACAGTTATTACTCTCGTTTGTACAGATAACTATAGTTTTTAGTCCTTATTCCCTATTTATGCAGCATAAGAACTTCTGAGAAACCTTCCAGATCTCAGATTCCTCTGTTTGGTGAAAGACGAGTTGATAAGTTAAATGTCAAAAGAACTTCCAGGTAACTAAGGAAACTGACCAGATCCTTCTAAAATTCCAGAGACACCCCGGACTGACGTCATTTGCCACACAGGTTGCAGGAAGCTAGAAACAATGGTGGTAGTGATTCAAACTGTGTCTTGCCTGCCTTCTATGATTTCCCTTGCCCATGCTCAAGTACTGGAAAAGTCAGGTAAAGTGGACATCACATCAAGGACAAGGTAGCCCTGAAGGGACAAACCTGCAGCCCAAGGAGAGTACAAGGGGGAAAGAAGAGCCCCACCCAGTTAGGATTCGATGATGTGGCTGTCTGTGAACTGTCTGTAGGAGGTGTACCCATCAAGAAACAAGATTAATTTGACAAATATACTTAAGCAGTAATGCCTAACATTTGTATAGGGCTTAATCATTTGCAAAAGAGCTTTCATGTCCCTGACCTAATTTGAGTCTCATAACAGCTTGTGAAAAGTGGACATTATAAACACTCCATTAAAGATGAGCAAACACAGGCCCCGTGAGGGTAAGGACCTAACTGAGGTCCACAGCCCTCAAGAAACACAGCCTTGGCTCAGTTCTAGTGGTTATGATCCCCAACACTTCTGCAACCTCAGGCACCTGTCCTTCAGATACAGTCTCTCTGAGGGTAGGTCTTGTTGGTCACTTCTGATATGGGTGCCTCTCATGGCAATTTCTGAGCTGTCCAAGAAAACCAATTATACCTGACTTGGCACCAAAATCTTGTCACATGGCTTAATAATTACCTTATTCACTGGACTTCAATGGCTCCTGGCAACTCTGACCTATTTTGAAAAATCAAATCCTTTTTCCAAGGTAGAAACTTTGACAAAACTGATGATATTCCAAAAAGTGGGATATATAGAAACCTATCCTGAATAATGTTCACCAAATATTAATGATGAACTTTCAGGTGCTTTTAAAAAAACTTTAAATTTGTGTTATTTTCTGCATGATTTGAGATCTCTGTAATAATCTGTACTTCACTTTAATAAGAAACAATAGGAAGAGGTTTCTTAAATAAAGAAAAATGTTGGAAGCAAATAGGCCAAAATATTTACAGTAGTTAATTATGAGTTGTGGATGTAGATAGATGGCTGTCATCTTTTTTTGTGCATTCCTGCACTCAACTGCCTAAGAATCTCTTGAGCAACGTGGAAGTATCATGGGATAAGCAGAAAGCTTTTCAAGGGGCTTTACTTAAAAGGGGAGCACATTCATTTGGTCGTGCACATACCAGCATGATGGTTTAAAATAAATCAGCAGATTGTTTGCCTCATACATAGCCCAACTGTCCAGCTGTGCCCTTAGTTCACCCATGGAGGCAGAGGGCCGTAATCATGGTATGGCCCAGTTTTCTCAAGTGCATAGGCAAAAACTTTCTCCATCTGTTATTCAAGGTGCTAGAGGCAGTTATGTTTGAGATGGCAGCAAAAGCAAGGATAGACCTACCTCCTTCCTTCTTCTACCTGCTTCCTTAGCAGTCTAGAAAACTCTGCTTTATGTCCCTTGAATGTGTGGCATGGATTAGTCTCTCAGTGATGCATTCCACACTTCTGTGGTTAATAAATGACTGAAGAAAAGCAAGTCATTTATCATGGGCTTTCGTGTGACCCTTTGTCCAGTCAACGAAAAAATATTGTGCTATGGATGCTTTCAAACAAGGAATTTGCCTTACTACCCTGCTGCCACGTGTCCAGTTAGGGGACATGGTCTTTTTTTAGTCACTTTCATTCCAAGGACTCCTTAGCAGCCAGGAGAGATATTATTTGGCTAAATTCTAGCCATTAGAGTCTAGGCTGTACAGTGTACCTATACAGTTTACATACAAAATGAATGACAATTGAGTTTACCTGAATAGTAGTACATCTTTCCCTGTTGGATTAGAGTTGGGACTTAGATATGTTCAGAATGTGGCATTAAATGATCTCAGTGATCTGCCAACTTCTGTATCCATCCCACCTCCTCACTGAGGTTTACGCCTTCTGAACTAAGAGAACAACAATGTCATCCCTTCGTTATCCTGTCTGAGCCATAGAAATGATAGTCTGCATAGAGTTAGTTCAATGGTTCTGGACTGCGGATTAGGAGGACTGGGTCCTCTTCAGCTCTGCAATTGTTTGTCTATACTGCCCCCCAACCCCTGCCACTTTGAGATACTATATAGCCACTGTGGCATATTTTAAAAGAAGTTCTGAAGAATGCCCTTTGTTTTTCCTTTAGAAGACAGCATAAATTAAAGTCTTTAATGAGAAAAATGGATATGCTCCATTAAAGAATCTTCAAACGGATACTGTATGTAGAAAAAAAGAAATCAGGGCCATAAAGTAGAATCAACAAACCTAAAAGAGCCAATGACAGGATCTGGCACAGAGATTTGCAGGACAAAGAGACAAAGAGATAAAGAGATAGTAAGCAACAACAACAAAAACCCAGGCACTTTCAGCAGTCACCTTGGAGTTTTCAGGAAGAGGACATGACACAGGGTCAAGTGCTGAGGAGCTAAACATGGGCAGACAAGACACTGATATGGGTCCAGAACAATGGCAGATCCTGGTTAGAAGAGACAATCATGTGGAAGAAATGAGAAACCTATTCTCAGGTGGAGGGCTGTCCCTCTCAACAACCACAGCTACAATAGTCAGGAGCCAGTATAAGTAAGTCATCTCAGATCATCCTTGCCTTCCCTATGCCATGGTCACTGAAACGATGTTGATTTCAGTAATTCAGCTAGGTTTTTTGACACTGGCTTAGCAATTGTACCCAAATAGTAAGCAAAACTATAGAAGAGTCTGGATTATACATAGGCAATATATGAGCCACAGGGTCCAGGTAACTACTAAAGTGGGTTATTAACAAGGACCAGGAGGACCAAGAGACATATCATACTCAGCCTTGGCCCAGAATTCACATGGGGTATGGTGCCAAGTATGTATATTTCAGTCTTAGAGAGAGGATCCAAACCAGCTAGTGTTTGTCCAAGCTGGACAATGAAAGCTTGGTAATGAAGCCATAAAGAGGAAACAATTATGGGAACTAACTCTGAGAGTTTGCCTGGAGAACTCTAGTCAGGACATGATTGGGATCTGCAGGATGCTGAAAGAGGTCTTAGTGTTTTCCTGGGTGGGTACGGACAATAGGGCTGCAGGCACAAATTAAAGGGAGACAGATTTTGATGTGATGTAAGGAAGAATTTTCTAACCATGAGATCTGTACAATAATGCACTAGATTTTCAAAAGAGCACGAGAAAAATGTCCTTATTCCAACAATGAGGACTATGCAACAATGGAAATACATGTGATGGTGTAAAAGCATTCAAAAAGAGGCTGAATGATCATCTCTGAGGGACGACAAGAGGGCATCTGGCCCTGGGTATGTGTGGACGTGAGATCTGCATGTCCCACTAGAAGAATCTGCAATTCTAAGAACTATTTTGAATTATATTGTACCTTTCTTTCTGGGTGCTTAGGTATTTTACCTTGAGTCTCACAAGAGTAAATGCATCCCAGAACAATGAAGTAACTTGCTTAAAAATTGTAGAAAATCGGCCAGGCACTGTGGCTCATGCCTGTAATTCTAGCACTTTGGGAGGCCGAGGCAAGCGGATCACCTGAGGTCAGGAGTTCGAGACCAGCCTGACCAACATGGAGAAACCCTGTCTCTACTAAAAATACAAAAATTAGCCATGCATGGTGGCACATGCCTGTAATCCCAGCTACTTGGGAAGCTGAGGCAGGAGAATTGCTTGAACTCGGGAAGTGGAGGTTGCGGTGAGCCGAGATCGCGCCATTACACTCCAGCCTGGGCAACAAGAGGGAAACTCTGTCTCAAAAAAACGAAAAAAAATTATAGAAAATCTGGAATCCAAACTCCTTCTAGGGATATAATTATCATTGATTTCTTTTTTTTAAAAATTATTTAATTTTATTTTAAGTTCCAGGATACATGTGCAGGATGTGCAGGTTTATTACACAGGTAAACATGTGCCGTGGTGGTTTGCTGCACCTATCAACCCATCACCTAGGTATTAAGCCCAGCATGCATTAGCTATTTATCCTGATGTGCTCCCTGACCCTGACTTCCACAGGCCCCAGTGTGTGTGTTCTCATCCTCCCTGTGTCCATGTGTTCTCATCATTCAGCTCCCACTTATAAGTGAGAACATACGATATTTGGGTTTCTGTTCCTACGTTAGTTTGCTGAGGATAATGGCTTCCAGCTCCATCCATGTCCCTGCAAAGGACGTGATCTGGTTTCTTTTTATGGGTGTATAATATTCCATGGTGTATATGTGCCACATTTGCTTTATCCAGTCTATCATTGATGGGCATTTGGGTTGATTCTATGTCTTCGTTATTGTGCATAGTGCTGCAATGAACATAAGTGTGCATGTAACTTTATAATAGAATCTTTTATATTCCTTTGGGTATATACTCAGTAATGGGATTGCTGGGTCAAATGTTATTTATTGTTCTAGGTCTTTGAGGGACTGCCACACTGTGTTCCACAATGGTTGAACTAATTTGCATTACACTAACAATGTAAAAGCATTCCTATTTCTCCACAGCCTCATCAGTATCTGTTGTTTCTTTGCTTTTTAATAATCACCATTCTGATTGGCATGAGATAATATCTCATTGTGGTTTTGATTCGCGTTTCTCTAACGATCAGTGATGTTGAACTTTTTTCATGTTTATTGGCCTCATAAATGTTTTCTTTTGAGAAGTGTCTGTTTGTGTCCTTTGCCCACTTTATGTTTTTTATTTTTATTTATTTTTATTTTTTGGTGGCAGGGGACAAGGTCTCATTCTGTTACCCAGGCTGGAGTACAGTGGCACGATCTAGGCTCACTGCAACTTCCACCTCCCAGGTTCAAGCAATTCTTGTCTCAGCCTCCCGAGCAGCTGGGACTACAGGGGTGTGCCACCACGCCCAGCTAGTTTTTGTATTTTTAGTAGAGACAGGGTTTTGCCATGCTGGCCAGACTGGTATTGAACTCTTGGCCTCAAGTGATCCACCTGCCTTGGCCTCCCAACATGCTGGGATTACACGTGTGAGCCCCTGTGCCTGGCCCCTTTACCCACTTTTTAATGGGGCTGTTTTTTTCTTGTAAATTTGTTTAAGTTCCTTGTAGATTCTGGATATCAGATCTTTGTCAGATGGATAGATTGCAAGTTTTCTACCATTCTGTAGGTTGTCTGTTCACTCTGATGATAGTTTCTTTTGCTGTGCAGAAGCTCTTTAGTTTAATTAGCTCCCATTTGTCAGTTTTTGCTTTTGTTGCACTTGCTTTTGACATTTTTTCATGAAATCTTTGCCCGTGCCTATGTCCTGAATGGTATTGCTTAGATTTTCTTCTAGGGTTTTGATAGTTTTAGGTTTTAAATTTAAGTGTTTAATCCATCTTGAGTTAATTTTTGTATAAGGTGTAAGGAAAGGATCCAGTTTCAACTTTCTGCATATGGCTAGCCCATTCTCCCAACACCATTTATTAAACAGAGAATCCTTTCCCCATTGCTTGCTCCTGTCACATTCGTCAAAGATCTGATGGTCATAGATGTGCAGTCTTATTTCTGAGTTCTCTATTCTGTTCCATTGGTCTACATGTCTGTTTTTGTACCAATACCCTCCTGTTTTGGCTACTGTAGACTTGTAGTACAGTTTGAAGTTGGGTAGCATGATGCCTCCAGCTTTGTTCTTTTTGCTTAGGATTATCTTGGCTATATGGGCTCTTTTTTTTTTGGCTCCATATAAATTTTAAAGTAGTTTTTTTCTAATTCTGTGAAGAATGTCAATAGTTTAATGGGAATAGCACTGAATCTACAAATTACTTTGGACAGTAAGGCCATTTTCATGATATTGATTCTTCCTATTCATGAGCATGGAAAGTTTTTACATTTGTTTGTGTCCTCTCTGATTTCCTTGAGCAGTGGTTTGTAGTTCTCCTTGAAGAGGTCCTTCACTTCCCTTGTTGGCTATATTCCTAGGTATTTTATTCTGTTTGTAGCAATTGTTAATGGGAGTTCATTCATGATTTGGTTCTCTGCTTGTCTATTGCTGGTGTATAGGAATGCCTGTGATTTTTACATATTGATTTTTGTATCCTGAGACTTTGCTGAAGTCTCAGCTTAAGAAGCTTTTGGGCTGGGACAATGGGGTTTTCTAGATATAGGATCATGTCATCTGCAAACAGAAACAGTTTGACTTCCTCTCTTCCTATTTGGATGATTTTATTTCTTTCTCTTGCCTGATTGCCCTGGCCAGAACTTCCAATGCTATGTTAAATAGGAGTGATGAGAAACGGCATCCTTGTCTTGTGCCACTTTTCAAGGGGAATGTTTCCAACTTCTGCCCATTCAGTATGATATTGGCTGTGGGTTTGTCATAAATAGCTCTTATTCTTTTGAGGTATGTTCCATCAATACCTAGCTTATTGAGAGTTTTTAACATGAAGGGATATTGAATTTTATCAAAGGCCTTTTCTGTGTCTATTGAGATAATCATGTGGTTTTTGTCTTTAGTTCTGTTTATATGATGAATTACACTGATTTATCTGTGTAATTTGAACTAGCCTTGCATCCTGGGGATGAAGCCAACTTGATCGTGGTGGATAAGCTTTTTGATGTGCTGCTGGCTTCGGTTTGCCAGTATTTTATTGATTTTTTGTATTGATGTTCATCAGGGATATTGGACTGAAGTTTTCTTTTTTTGTTGTATCTCTTTTTTTATTTTTTATTTTTATTTATTTATTTATTATTTATTATTATTATACTTTAGGTTTTAGGGTACATGTGCGCAATGTGCAGGTTAGTTACATATGTATACATGTGCCATGCTGGTGCACTGCACCCACTAACTCGTCATCTAGCATTAGGTATATCTCCCAATGCTATCCCTCCCCACTCCCCCCACCCCACAACAGTCCCCAGAGTGTGATGATCCCCTTCCTGTGTCCATGTGTTCTCATTGTTCAATTCCCACCTATGAGTGAGAATATGCGGTGTTTGGTTTTTTGTCCTTGCGATAGTTTACTGAGAATGATGATTTCCAATTTCATCCATGTCCCTACAAAGGACATGAACTCATCATTTTTTATGGCTGCATAGTATTCCATGGTGTATATGTGCCACATTTTCTTAATCCAGTCTATCATTGTTGGACATTTGGGTTGGTTCCAAGTCTTTGCTATTGTGAATAATGCTGCAATAAACATACGTGTGCATGTGTCTTTATAGCAGCATGATTTATAGTCCTTTGGGTATATACCCAGTAATGGGATGGCTGGGTCAAATGGTATTTCTAGTTCTAGATCCCTGAGGAATCGCCACACTGACTTCCACAAGGGTTGAACTAGTTTACAGTCCCAACAACAGTGTAAAAGTGTTCCTATTTCTCCACATCCTCTCCAGCACCTGTTGTTTCCTGACTTTTTAATGATTGCCATTCTAACTGGTGTGAGATGGTATCTCATTGTGGTTTTGATTTGCATTTCTCTGATGGCCAGTGATGGTGAGCATTTTTTCATGTGTTTTTTGGCTGCATAAATGTCTTCTTTTGAGAAGTGTCTGTTCATGTCCTTCACCCACTTTTTGATGGGGTTGTTTGTTTTTTTCTTGTAAATTTGTTGGAGTTCATTGTAGATTCTGGATATTAGCCCTTTGTCAGATGAGTAGGTTGCAAAAATTTTCTCCCATTTTGTAGGTTGCCTGTTCACTCTGATGGTAGTTTCCTTTGCTGTGCAGAAGCTCTTTAGTTTAATTAGATCCCATTTGTCAATTTTGGCTTTTGTTGCCATTGCTTTTGGTGTTTTAGACATGAAGTCCTTGCCCATGCCTATGTCCTGAATGGTAATGCCTAGGTTTTCTTCTAGGGTTTTTATGGTTTTAGGTCTAACGTTTAAGTCTTTAATCCATCTTGAATTGATTTTTGTATAAGGGATCCAGATTCAGCTTTCTACATATGGCTAGCCAGTTTTCCCAGCACCATTTATTAAATATGGAATCCTTTCCCCATTGCTTGTTTTTCTCAGGTTTGTCAAAGATCAGATAGTTGTAGATATGCGGCGTTATTTCTGAGGGCTCTGTTCTGTTCCACTGATCTGTATCTCTGTTTTGGTACCAGTACCATGCTGTTTTGGTTACTGTAGGCTTGTAGTATAGTTTGAAGTCAGGTAGTGTGATGCCTCCAGCTTTGTTCTTTTGGCTTAGGATTGACTTGGAGATGTGGGCTCTTTTCTGATTCCATATGAACTTTAAGGTAGTTTTTTCCAATTCTGTGAAGAAAGTCATTGGTAGCTTGAAGATGATGGCATTGAATCTGTAAATTACCTTGGGCAGTATGGCCATTTTCACAATATTGATTCTTCCTACCCATGAGCATGGAATGTTCTTCCACCTGTTTGTATCCTCTTTTATTTCACTGAGCAGTGGTTTGTGGTTCTCCTTGAAGAGGTTCTTCACATCCCTTGCAAGTTGGATTCCTAGGTGTTTTATTTTCTTTGAAGTAATTGTGAATGGGAGTTCAATCATGATTTGGCTCTCTGTTTGTCTGTTATTGGTGTAAAAGAATGCCTGTGATTTTTGTACATTGATTTTGTATCCTGAGACTTTGCTGAAGTTGCTTATCAGCTTAAGGAGATTTTGGGCTGAGACGATGGGGTTTTCTAGATATACATTCATGTCATCTGCAAACAGGGACAATTTGACTTCCTCTTTTCCTAATTGAATACCCTTTGTTTCTTTCTTCTGCCTGATTGCCCTGGCCAGAACTTCCAACACTATGTTGAATAGGAATGGTGAGAGAGGGCATCCCTGTCTTGTGCCAGTTTTCAAAGGGAATGCTTCCAGTTTTTGTCCATTCAGTATGATATTGGCTGTGGGTTTGTCATAGATAGCTCTTACTATTTTGAGATACATCCCATCAATACCTAATTTATTGAGAGTTTTTAGCATGAAGGGTTGTTGAATTTTGTCAAAGGCCTTTTCTGCATCTATTGAGATAATCGTGTGGTTTTTGTCTTTGGTTCTGTTTATATGCTGGATTACATTTATTGATTTGCGTATATTGAACCAGCCTTGCATCCCTGGGATGAAGCCCACTTGATCATGGTGGATAAGCTTTTTGATGTGCTGCTGGATTCGGTTTGCCAGTATTTTATTGAGGATTTTTGCATCAATGTTCATCAAGGATATTGGTCTAAAATTCTCTTTTTTCATTGTGTCTCTGCCCGGCTTTGGTATCAGGATGATGCTGGCCTCATAAAATGAGTTAGGGAGGATTCCCTCTTTTTCTATTGATTGGAATAGTTTCAGAAGGAAAGGTACCAGTTCCTCCTTGTACCTCTGGTAGAATTCGGCTGTGAATCCATCTGGTCCTGGACTTTTTTTGGTTGGTAAGCTATTGATTATTGCCACAATTTCAGCTCCTGTTATTGGTCTATTCAGAGATTCAACTTCTTCCTGGTTTAGTCTTGGCAGAGTGTATGTGTCCAGGAATTTATCCATTTCTTCTAGATTTTCTAGTTTATTTGCATAGAGGTGTTTGTGGTATTCTCTGATGGTAGTTTGCATTCCTGTGGGATCGGTGGTGATATCCCCTTTATCATTTTTTATTGCAGCTATTTGATTCTTCTCTCTTTTTTCTTTATTAATCTTGCTAGCAGTCTATCAATTTTGTTGATCCTTTCAAAAAACCAGCTCCTGGATTCATTTATTTTTTGAAGGGTTTTTTGTGTCTCTATTTCCTTCAGTTCTGCTCTGATTTTAGTTAGTTCTTGCCTTCTGCTAGCTTTTGAATGTGTTTGCTCTTGCTTTTCTAGTTCTTTTAATTGTGATGTTAGGGTGTCAATTTTAGATCTTTCCTGCTTTCTCTTGTGGGCATTTAGTGCTATAAATTTCCCTCTACACACTGCTTTGAATGCATCCCAGAGATTCTGGTGTGTTGTGTCTTGGTTCTCGTTGGTTTCAAAGAACATCTTTATTTCTGCCTTCATGTCGTTATGTACCCAGTAGTCATTCAGGAGCAGGTTGTTCAGTTTCCATGTAGTTGAGCGGTTTTGAGTGAGATTCTTAATCCTGAGTTCTAGCTTGATTGCACTGTGATCTGAGAGATAGTTTGTTATAATTTCTGTTCTTTTACATTTACTGAGGAGAGCTTTACTTCCAACTATGTGGTCAATTTTGGAATAGGTGTGGTGTGGTGCTGAAAAGAATGTATATTCTGTTGATTTGGGGTGGAGAGTTCTGTAGATGTCTATTAGGTCTGCTTGGTGCACAGCCGAGTTCAATTCCTGGGTATCCTTGTTAACTTTCTGTCTCATTGATCTGTCTAATGTTGACAGTGGGGTGTTAAAGTCTCCCACTATTAATGTGTGGGAGTTTAAGTCTCTTTGTAGGTCACTCAGGACTTGCTTTATGAATCTGGGTGCTCCTGCATTGGGTGCATATATATTTAGGATAGTTAGCTCTTCTTGTTGAATTGATCCCTTTACCATTATGTAATGGCCTTCTTTGTCTCTTTTGATATTTGTTGGTTTAAAGTCTGTTTTATCAGAGACTAGGATTGCAACCCCTGCCTTTTTTTGTTTTCCATTTGCTTGGTAGATCTTCCTCCATCCATCCTTTTATTTTGAGCCTATGTGTGTCTCTGCACGTGAGATGGGTTTCCTGAATACAGCACACTGATGGGTCTTGACTCTTTATCCAATTTGCCAGTCTGTGTCTTTTAATAGGAGCATTTAGTCCATTTACATTTAAAGTTAATATGGTTATGTGTGAATTTGATCCTGTCATTATGATGTTAGGTTATTTTGCTCGTTAGTTGATGCAGTCTCTTCTAGTCTCGATGGTCTTTACATTTTGGCATGATTTTGCAGCAGCTGGTACCAGTTGTGCCTTTCCATGTTTAGCACTTCTTTCAGGAGCTCTTTTAGGGCAGGCCTGGTGGTGACAAAATCTCTCAGCATTTGCTTGTCTGTAAAGTATTTTATTTCTCCTTCACTTATGAAGCTTAGTTTGGCTGGATATGAAATTCTGGGTTGAAAATTCTTTTCTTTAAGAATGTTGAATATTGGCCCCTACTCTCTTCTGGCTTGTAGAGTTTCTGCTGAGAGATCCGCTGTTAGTTTGATGGGCTTCCCTTTGAGGGTAACCCGACCTTTCTCTCTGGCTGCCCTTAACATTTTTTCCTTCATTTCAGCTTTGGTGAATCTGACAATTATGTGTCTTGGAGTTGCTCTTCTCGAGGAGTATCTTTGTGGCGTTCTCTGTATTTCCTGAATCTGAATGTCGGCCTGCCTTGCTAGATTGGGGAAGTTCTCCCGGATAATATCCTGCAGAGTGTTTTCCAACTTGGTTCCATTCTCCCCGTCACTTTCAGGTACACCAATCAGATGTAGATTTGGTCTTTTCACATAGTCCCATATTTCTTGGAGGCTTTGCTCATTTCTTTTTATTCTTTTTTCTCTAAACTTCCCTTCTTGCTTCATTTCATTCATTTCATCTTCCATCGCTGATACCCTTTCTTTCATTTGATCACATCGGCTCCTGAGGCTTCTGCATTCTTCACGTAGTTCTCGAGCCTTGGTTTTCAGCTCCATCAGCTCCTTTAAGCACTTCTCTGTATTGGTTATTCTAGTTATACATTCTTCTAAATTTTTTTCAAAGTTTTCAACTTCTTTGCCTTTGGTTTGAATATCCTCCCGTAGCTCGGAGTAATTTGATCGTCTGAAGCCTTCTTCTCTCAGCTCGTCAAAGTCATTCTCTGTCCAGCTTTGATCTGTTGCTGGTGAGGAACTGCGTTCCTTTGGAGGAGGAGAGGTGCTCTGCTTTTTAGAGTTTCCAGTTTTTCTGCTCTGTTTTTTCCCTATCTTTGTGGTTTTATCTACTTTTGGTCTTTGATGATGGTGATGTACAGATGGGTTTTTGGTGTGGATGTCCTTTCTGTTTGTTTTCCTTCTAACAGACAGGACCCTCAGCTGCAGGTCTGTTGGAGTACCTGGCCAGCGGTGTGAGGAGTCAGTCTGCCCCTGCTGGGGGGTGCCTCCCAGTTAGGCTGCTCGGGGGTCAGGGGTCAGGGACCCACTTGAGGAGGCAGTCTGCCCGTTCTCAGATCTCCAGCTGCGTGCTGGGAGAACCACTGCTCTCTTCAAAGCTGTCAGACAGGGACATTTAAGTCTGCAGAGGTTATTGCTTTTTGTTTGTCTGTGCCCTGTCCCCAGAGGTGGAGCCTATAGAGGCAGGCAGGCCTCCTTGAGCTGTGGTGGGCTCCACCCAGTTCGAGCTTCCCAGCTGCTTTGTTTACCTAAGCAAGCCTGGGCAATGGCGGGCGCCCCTCCCCCAGCCTCGCTGCCGCCTTGCAGTTTGATCTCAGACTGCTGTGCTAGCAATCAGCGAGACTCCGTGGGCATAGGACCCTCTGAGCCAGGTGCGGGATACAATCTCCTGGTGCACTGTTTTTTAAGCCCGTCGGAAAAGCGCAGTATTCGGGTGGGAGTGACCCGATTTTCCAGGTGCCGTCTGTCACCCCTTTCTTTGACTAGGAAAGGGAACTCCCTGACCCCTTGCACTTCCTGAGTGAGGCAATGCCTCGCCCTTCTTCAGCTCGTGCATGGTGCGTGCACCCACTGACCTGCGCCCACTGTCTGGTACTCCCTAGTGAGATGAACCTGGTACCTCAGATGGAAATGCAGAAATCACCCGTCTTCTGCGTCGCTCACGCTGGGAGCTGTAGACCGGAGCTGTTTCTATTCGGCCATCTTGGCTCCTCCCTTTTTGTTGTATCTCTGCCAGGTTTTGGTATCAGGATGATGTTGGCCTCATAAAATGAGTTAGGGAGAAGTCCCTTGATATGGTTTGGCTCTGTGTCCCCACCCAAATCTCATCTTGAATTGTACTCCCATAGTTCCCACGTGTTGTGGGAGGAACCTTGTGGGAGATAATTGAATCATGGGGGCAGGTCTTTCCCGTGCTGATCTTGTGACAGTGAATAAGTCTCATGAGATCCGATGGCTTTATAAGGCGGAATTTTCCTGCACAAGCTCTCTTTGACACCATCCACATAAGATGTGACCTGCTCCTCCTTGCCTTCTGCTGTGATTGTGAGGCTTCCCCAGCCATGTGGAACTGTAAGTCCAATTAAACCTCTTTCTTTTGTAAATTGCCCAGCCTTTATCAGCAGCATGAAAATGGACTAATACATCCCTCCTTTTCAATTGTTTGGAATAGTTTCAGAAGAAATGGTACCAGCTCCTCTTTGTACCTCTGGTAGAATTCAGCTGTAAATCCATCTGGTCCTGGGCTTTTTTTGGTGTGAAGATGTTTCAGAGAGACTGCTTTAGGGCAGTGTTCTTCAAAGTGTGGACTCCAAGACCAACAGTATCAGCATCAACTGGAAACTTCTTAGAAAGGCAAATTTTCAGACCTACTGAGTCACGTAAACTCGGGTGGAGCCCAACAATGTGTGACTCTGATACACACTTGAGTTTGAGTACTACTGCATTAGGAGGTGGTTTTTGGCTGGGGACTTAGAAATCCTGCCCTCAAGATTTCAGGGGAAATGTATATACTGAGAATATTAGCTGAGACCCACAAGCCCCAATGTCAACCTCTAGTGACTGAGAGTGAACTACACAAAAGATCTTTTTCCTCCACCACATTAGCCTAAATAATCTACATCTAAGGCATGCACTCTTTCCTTTTTCTTCAAGGCTAAACTTCAGGTTCACTCTTTCTAATCAGTATGAGGAAGGCATGTTCCAAAATACGTAGCCATCCAGTGCTGGAGGGAAAGAAGCCAAACATGCTTTCCACACATTCCAGGTCTCCAGAGGCCAACTCATTAGTCTCAGATGTCTGCTCCCCTGGGGAGAAAGATAAAATTGATAAAATTCAACATCCTTTCATGGGAAGACCTTAGCAAGCTGGGAGTTGAAGGAAATATCATTAATGTAATAAACAGTGATCATTAAAAAAATCTATGCCCAATACCACATTTACTGACAAAAATCTTAAAAGTCTTCCCTTTAAAAATCAAGAGCAAGACAAGGATGCCCCATCATCACTTCTCTTTATCATTTTCCCAGAGGTTTCAGCCAGCTTAGTAATATAACAAAAATATATCAAGCATGTAAAGTTTAGAAAAAAAGATCATTAATTACAGAAAACATGATAATCTTAACATCTACATACAAATAATTAGAATTAATAAGAAAATTTAGGCTGCGTGTGGTGACTGTATTCCTAGCTGCTCAAGAGGCTAAGGTGGGAGAATCACTTGAGCCCAGCTTAAGCAGCATGGTGAGACCCGTCTAAAGAAAAAACAAAGAGAGAATTTAGCAAAGTTGCTTGATATAAAGTATAAAAGAATCATTTGTATTTCCATTAATAATTGATAAGTGAAATATATACTTTGTAAGTAGATACTACTTAAAATAAAAAGTTTCTCAAAAATAAAATGAACTATTCAAGTTTTTCCACTTTTTTGAGATATTAATTTATTGCTATGAACTCCCTTCTTAGTACTACTTTTGCTACAATAATAACACATTTTGTTATTATTAGACCTAAAGGGAGAGATAGACTGCAATACAGTAATAGTAGGGGACTTTCACACCCACTCTCAGTAATGGACCAATCATTCACACAGAAAATCAACAGAGAAACATCAGAGTTAATGGTATGAACTTCCTTTTCAGGAAGGAAGTTTATTTACTTCCTTCTCAGGAAAGAAGTTTACTCTTAGGAAGGAAGTTTATTATAAGTAGTTGCTACTTACAACAGTAACGAAAAGTAATTTTCTCAAAAATAAAATGAACCATTGAAGTCTTTCTACTTTTTTGATAGAAGCATATTTATTGCTATGAACCTCCTTCTTAGTACTGCTTTTGTTGTATCCCATAGATTTTAGTATGTTGCATTTCCATTTTCATTCATTTCAAGACATTTTAAAATGTCCTTCTTAATTTCTTCATTGACTCATTGGTGTTCAGAAACAGTGTTTAATTTCCATGTGTTTGTGAAGTTTCCGAAGTTCCTCTTATCATTGATTTCTAGTTTTATTTCATTGTAGTCAGACAAGATACTTGATATAATTTCCATTTTTAAAAAAATTTGTTTGGACTTGTTTTGTGGCCTAAGATATGGTCTATTTGGAGAATGTTTCATCTGCTGATGAAAATAATGTGTATTCTACAGCAGTTGGGTGAAATGTTCTATAAATGTCAGTTAGGCCTATTAGGTGTGTTGTGTAGTTTAACTCTGATGTTCTCCTGCTGATTTTCTGTCTGATCTGTCCATTACTGAGCATGAGGTGTTAAAGTCCTCTACTTGTTGTAGGGGACTTTGCAATACAATACTATTGCATTGCAGTCTATCTCTCCCTTTAGAGCTATTAATATTTGCTAATATGCACCTCAGGGAACTACAAAAGCAAGAACAAACCAAACCCCAAATTAATGGAAAGAAATAATAAAATCAGAGCAGATATAAATGAAATTGAGACCAAAAAAATGGGTCGACAAAATGAAAAATTGGTTTTTTGAAAAGACAAACAAAATTCACAAACTTTTTACTAGAGTAAATAAGAAAAAAAGAGAAGACCCAACTAAATACTATCAGAAGCAAAAAAGGAAACATAACAATTGAGACTGAAGAATTACAAAGAATCATTACAGACTGCTATGACTATTATGCCAACCAACTGGAAAATCTAGAAGAAATGGATAAATTCCTGGACACATACAACCTACGAAGGTTGAAACATGAGGAAATCCAAAACCTCAATAAACCAATATTGAGTAATGAAATAGAAGCCATAATAAAAGTCTCTCATCAAAGAAAAGCCCAGGACCTGATGGCTTCACTGACGAATTCCATCAAACGTTTAAAGAAGAATTAATACCAACTCTATCCAAACATTTCAAAAAAATTAAAGAAGAGAGAATACTTACAAACTCATTGTTTGAGGTCAGCGTTATCCTGATACCAAAACCAGATGGGGACACAGCAAAAAAAGAAAACTTACAGGCCACTATTCCTGATAGATACAGATGTAAAAATTCTCAACAAAATACTAGCACAATGAACGCAACAACACATTAAAAAAATCATTCACCATGATTAAGCAGGATTCATCCCAGGGATGCAAGGATGGTTCCACATACTCAAATCAATAACTGTGATACATCACATTAACAGAACCAACAACAAAAACTATGTGATTTTAATAGATATTTAAAGGGCATTTGATAAAATTCAACATACCTTTATGATTAAAAAAAAAAAACCCTCATCAAACTGGGCATAGAAGGAGCATACCTCTAAAACAATAAAGACCATACATGACAAAGCCACAGCTAACGTCATAGTGAATGGAGAAAAATTAAAGGACTTTCCTTTACAATATGGAAGAAAACAAGGATGACTATTTATACCACTTTTATTCAATGAAGTACTGGAAGTCCTTGGCCAGAGTAATTAGGCAAAAGAAAGAAGTAAAGAACATCCAAATAGGAAAGGAAGAAGTCAAATTAGCCTTGTCTTTTTTTTTTTTTCCTTTTTCTGGAGAACGGGGTCTTGCTATATTGCCCAGGCAGGTCTCGAACTCCTGGGTTCAAGCTATCCTCCCGCCTCTTGCCTCCCTGAGAGCTGGGATTACAGGCGTGAGCCACCGCGCCCGGCCTCACATTAGCCTTGTCTACAGACAACATGATCTTATAATGAGAAAAACCTAAAGACTCCACCAAAAAACTATTAGAACTGACAAATGAATTCAGTGAAGCTGCAGGATACAAAAATCAACACTCAAAAATCGGTAACATTTATATATACCACCAGTGAACAATCTGAAAAAGAAATCATAAAAAAATCCTATTTATAATAGCTACAAAGAATATAAAATATCTAGGAATAAATTTAATCAAATAAGTGAAAAATCTATATAAGGAAAGCTATAAAACACTGATAAAAGAAATTGAAGAGGACACACACAAAAAATGAAAAGCTATTCCATGCTCATGGATTAGAAGAATTGTTATTGTTAAAGTGACAATAGTACCCAAAGCAACTTACAGATTCAATACAATCCCTATCAAAGGACCAATGGCATTCTTCACAGAAATAGAAAATAAAATCCTAAAATTTACAAGGAACTACAAAAGACCCTGAATAGCCAAAGAGCAAAGAACAAAGCTGGAGGCATCACACTACTTGACTTTAAAATTTACTACAAAGCTATAGTAACAAAATCAGCATAATGGCATAAAAAAACAGACATGTAGGACAATGGAACAGAAGAGAGAACCCAGATAGAAATCCATGCATTTACAGGCAACTCAGCTTTGATAAAGGTGCCACAATCATACAATGGGGAAATCACAGTCTCTTCAATAAGTGGTGCTGGGAAAACTGGTAACTTCCCATATGCAGAAGAATGAAACTAGACTCCTGTCTCTCACCATACACCAAAATCAAGTCAAAATTGATTCAAAAATATAAGACCCGAAACTATGAAATTAACAGAAGAAAGCACTCAGGAAATGCTTCAGGACATTGGTCTGGGCAAGGATTTTTTTGGGTAAGACTTCATAAGCACAAATAACAAAAAGGAAAAATAGAAAAATGGGATTACATCAAACTAAAAAGCTTCTTTACAGCAAAAGAAACAATAAACAAAGTGGACAGACAACTCACAGAATGGGAGAAAATACATACAAACTGCCCATCTGACAAGGGATTAATAACCAGAATATATAAGGAACTCAAACAACTCAATAGCAAAAAAACGAATAACGCAATTAAAAAATGGGCAAAAGATCTGAATAGACATTTCTCAAAAGAAGACATACAAATGGTTGACAAGTATATGAAAAAATGCTCAACATCATGTATCATCAGAGATATGCAAATCATACTATAACATGATATTATCTTACCCCAGTTAAATCGGTTTTTGTAAAAAAGACAGGTAATAACAAATGCTGGTGAGAATGAGGAGAAAGGGGAACCTTCATACACTGTTGGTGAGGATGTAAGTTAGTACAGCCACTATGGAGAATAGCTTGGAGGTTCCTCAAAATATGAAAAATAGAACTACCATATGATCTAACAATTCCACTACTGGACAGATATCTAAAAAAGTCAATATATCAAGAAGATATTTGCACTCCTATGTTTATTGCAGCACTGCTCACAATAGCCAGAATATGGAATCAACCTGAAGTGCCCATCAATAGATGAATAAATTAAGAAAATATGGGGCCTGTCCACAATGGAATATTATTCAACCATAAGAAAGAACGAAGTCCTATCATTTATTGTAACATGGATGGAACTAGAGATCATTATAGTGAGTAAAATAAGCCAAGCATAGAAAGACAAATAGCGCATGTTCTCATTTATATATGGGAGCTAAAAAGTGGACATGAAAATACAGAGGAGACTAGTGGTCACCAGAAGCTTGGGGGATGAAGAGAACTTGATTAATGGGTACAAATACAAGGTTTGGTAAAATAAATAAGACAGTGTTTAGAAAGATCAGCAGGGTGACTTTAGTTTACAATAATCTATTGTATATTTCAAAATAGCTAGAAGAGAAGAATTGGAATGGTCCTAGCCTAAAAAATGACAAGTATTTAAGGTGATGGATATCCCAAGTACACTGATTTCATCTTTACAAGATACATGAATGTATTAAATTATCACAGGTATCCACAAACTATGTATATTATTCATCAATTTAAAAAAATGAAAAAAGGAAAATAAACTAAAGATGTACAAGAACTTTATGGAGAAAAATTCAGATGCTGAAAGACATTAAAGAAAATCTAAATATAGTCATACACTACAAACTGCATATACCATGGTGGTCCCATAAAATTATGATGGAGCTAAAAAATTCCTATCACATAGTGACATCTTACCTATCCCAACATCATAGTACAATTACTTTATTTTTAAAGATAAATTTAGTATAGCCTAAGTGTACAGTGTTTATAAAGTCTACAGTAGTGCACAGTGAGTCCTAGGCCTTCACATTCACTCATCCCTCGCTCACTGACTCACCCAGAGCAATTTCCAGTCCTGCAAGTCCCATTCATGGTAAGTACCTTATTATACATGTGTACCATTTTTTTTGGCCTTTTATACCATGTTTTACTGTACCTTTTCTATGTTTATATATGTTTAGACAGACAAATAGTTACCACTGTGTTGCAACTGCCCACAAGAATTCAATACAGGCACATGCTCTACAGGTTTGTAGCCTAGGAGCAACTGGCTATACCATATAGCTAGGTGTAAGTAGGCTATACCATCTAGGTTTGGGTAAGTGTACTCTATGATGTTCGAACAATAATGAAATCACCTAACAACGCATTTTTCAGAACATATCCCCATTGTAAAGCAACCCATGACTGTCTCTCCTGTGTTCATACAGATAGGAAGGCTCAATATTGTTGGAATGTCAGCTCTGTCCAAATTCACCGCAGTTCTAATAAAAAATCTCAATAGGTGTATGTGTGTGTTGCAAATTCACAACTTGGCTAGTTGATTCTTATAAGTTATGTGGACAAGCAAAGAGTTGGAAACAGTCAATACTTCAGAAGAAAAAGAACACAGAAAGGAGGCTCACCCTATCTACTACCAAAGTTTAATATTTGGCTGGAATAATTGAGATAGTTGATAATGGCAGGGAAGGCAAACAGTACAGAACAGAGCTCAGAAGCAGACTCATGCATACATGGGACCTTGATAATTGACAGATGGTACTATGTATTGGTAGGAGAAAGGGCAGACTATTCTATAACAGTATTGAGGCAACTGGTTATCCCTGTGGAAAAAATTAATTTGGATCTGTACTCAAATCATACACAAAAATCAATTGCAAATGCCTTGAAGATTTAAATGTGATAGGAAAAACTTTTAAGAATTTAGAAGAAATTATAGGAGAATGTCTTTATAACTATTCTTAAGAAAGGTTTCTTAAACAACAAAAAAAGCCACAAAAGGTGAAACAAAAAATGATAAATTCAATTACATTAAATTAAGAAGTACTGTTCATAAAAAGAACCTAAAAGTGAAATAAGCCACAAATTGGAAGATGATAGTTACAGCAATGTAAACGGAAAAGATTAGTATCCAGAATATATAGCATTCCTATTGAAAGAAGAATAGAAAACTCCTACTTGAAAACCAATGGGCAAAAGATATTCACAAGCATTACATGGAGAAAAAAATATGAATGGACAAAGAGAAGAAGCATATACTCATTGGTAATCGAATTGAAACCACAACAATTTGGCAGTGATTCAACCGTTGGCAAGGATGTGCTTAGCTGAGCTCTCTTACACTAATGAACAAGTTTAAATGGGTAAAATCACTTTGGAAATCCATTTTGCATTGTTCAATAAACATAAATGTTTTTTACTCCTAGGTATAATTCCCTAGAGACTTTTGTACATGTGCCAAAGAATCGTACGAAAATATTGATAACATTTTTTATAACAGCAGGAAACCACAAACACCAACTGCTCCACTGACAGAAGAACAGATAAATAAATTTTGGCACACTCATACACTGAAATTCTAAACAGCAGTAAAAATGAATAAACTACAGTGATAGTCATTAACATGGATTACTCTCACAAATATAATACATTTTTTAAAAAATTGAAAAAATGCAAAGAGCATGACTCCATTTGTACAGAACTCAAAACAATGAAACATTTAAAAATATATTGTTTAGGGATACAGCTGTTTCTGGTATAAGGTAATATATATATATGTGTATTTATTTTGCTTTTATTATGATTTTTATTTGACACATAATTATACATTTTATGGGGTACTGTGTGATATTTCAATACGTGTATACAATGTGTAATGATCAAATAAGTGTAATTGGCATATCCATCACCTCAATACTTTATCATTTCTTTGTGTTGGGAGCTTTCAAAATCTGCTCTTTGGCCAGGTGTGGTGGCTCATGCCTGTAATCCCAGCACTTTGAGAGGTCAAGGCAGGTGGATCACCTGAGGTCAGGAGTTCGAGACCAGCCTGACCAACATGATGAAACCCCATCTCTACTAAATACAAAAAATTAGCCAGGTGTGATGGCTCATGCCTGTAATCCCAGCTACTTGGGAGGCTGAGGCAGGAGAATCGCTTGAACTGGGGAGGAGGAGGTTGCGGTGAGCCAAGATTGCACCATTGCACTCCAGCCTGGGCAACGAGAGCGAAACTGCATCTCAAAAAAACAAACAAACAAACAAAAAAAACTGCTCTTCAAGCTATTTGAAAATACACAATAAATTGTTGTTAGTTATAGTCACGGTATAGTCCTGTAGAGCACTTGAACTTGCTCTTCCTATCTAGTTGTAATTTTGTGTACCTTAACCAACTTCTGGTTATCACCTCCCACCCCCGCATCCTTCCTACCCTCTAGTAACCACTATTCTACTTTTTACTTCTATGAAATCAGTCTTTTCTTTTTGGTAATATATGTTTTTTTTTAAACCCTCACATTCTGCAAAACTAAGGATTAAAAGTAACAGATTATGGACTATTTTTATACAGAAAAAAGAGAAAAAGATCCTCTATAATTTTGTAACCAGAATTTAATAAAACAATAAAAATCCTAATAAAACACTGGGAAAATTATAAGGCAAATTACATTCTTAATCAATAAATACTACTTTCTCCATTTACATTAAACAAATACCACTGCAAATACAATAATTCAGCATATAGAAAAAAGGAAGATAATTTCTTAGGAGAAGGTTTAAGGAAGGGTTGAAGAACCTACCTTAGGATAAAATGCCCAAAGATCAGGAAGAACTATATAATAAGCACTTCTCAGATTGAATAGAAGGCCAAAGCGAGCCAAGAGGAAGAACTTGCAGTGGATGAGTTCCATGTACAGAAATTCACAGCTTGCTGTATTCAGCTGTGTTAGTGTACCCTGCAGGCAGCTGCAGTTCCTTGGTGGTACAGATCATTTATGTATGGGGAAAGATGTATAAGCAATGTGACTTCCATGTATATTGACGCAATTCCCTTATTTACTTATTGTTTATGAACTAATGTGCATTATAGTAACACAAGTAGTAGCATAATGAACTGAATATGTAAATATCATAAATCTATAAAAAGAGGAAATGTGAAATACAAATTTGGGAATGATTACTTCTTTGGAGGAAAGAGCAGGAAAGATTTGATTAGGAATACAAAGAGGTTTCAAAGAATTAATTTTCTTAAGCTGAATTTGGGAATACAGGTGTCCATTTTATAATTATTCTTTATCCCCCATATATATATATATATATCCTCTCATATATATGTATATATAAAACATATTATCTCTAGTATGAATTACAATTTTATAATAAAAAGAAATTTTTTTGAGTAATTTCATAGTAAAATGTTAGGAAGATATAAAATGAACAATTAAAAAATGAAGTTAGCTATGTAATTCACTAAGAAACTAATAGTTGTTTTATTTGTTTAAAAAACAACATTTCCTAACTGTAAAATACACGAATGATGTAGAAAAGTAGAAAGAAGAAACAAAAAGAAACAAAAAATAAAAAATCCCTCAAAAAGCCCATCACCAAGAGACCTTATTTCAGTGATTATATATATACATACATATACGATTTTTACAGAAATGGGATCATGTTATACATTCTGGTCTGCAACTTTTTATTCAAAATGTATATTTATTATCATAAATACGTACATATTATCACAAAAACATAATATTTAATGACTCCTAGTAATTCACAGTATGCATGAGTCAAAATTTACATAGCCAATCATGTACTGCTGGGCATTTAAGATATTTCTTAAGTTTTTACTACTACAAATAACATTTCAATTACTTATTTGCAAGTACTTATTTAACATTTGTCTGATCATCTCCTCAGCATTTATTCTGAGAGGCGGAAATTCTGTGTCATAAATCCTTTTCTCTGAGTTGGCTACAGATAATTTGCTCTTTATAAAGATGACTTGCTTTTTATCTAAACTTTTTTTAATAGAAGGAATGCTAATTGATGTTGTTTCAGTATTTTATCTCCTGAGGTTAATTATTCCTTCTATAATCAATTATGCCCTAAAGAAAAAAGCATGAGTCAAAAAGCTCTGCAGAGCTCTGAGAAGTCAGAGTGGTGAGCCATTTTTTAAAAGATCTGAAAAAATGCTTCAGGGAAGGCCCAAATCAAAGGCTTAAATGATTAGACTCAGGACTAGCAGTTGAAACAGTCAATGAAGAATAAAAATAGATGAGAGACTGATAGGTGGACTTTATAGGCAAGGAATGAAAGGGGGTCAATGAAGGAAGCCAAAGCTGGCAGACAGATGATCAAAGTGATGACAGCAGAAAGAAAAGCTGAAGAAGGAATGGGGAACTCTGCAAGGACATCTTGAAGCCTGAAAGAAGGGGAGGCGATGTGATGAGTTTACGAGATCGATATGAATCAACAGCGCAAGGCAGTTGGGAAGTGGCCTAGTCCTGACACTGGATCAAACAAAACACGCTGAGTCAAAAGAGAAGAAAAACAAATGAAAACCCAAACTAAGAAAAAAAGAGTTATTAAAGAAACTGAGGAGACAGAATGTTGTGTCTATAGAAATGCTTATTTGGTTATGGGGGAAATTGTAAATATAAAATGGGAACACTGATAAATATGAACATTGGTCAAAGGTCTTGTAATTTTTAAAAAAGTATAGATTTTCCTTCACAATGTGAGTGAAGGTAAAGAAAGATAGCTACTAAACTCTAGAGGAAAAAATAAGGGCTGCTGGGGTTCACAAAACTAGTAGAGGGAGGTGGAAAGGACATTTAGTTAGTTAGCTTGCTTTGCTCAAACAAGTTATGAATTTCCCACCGGAGCCACACAAGGATACACAGCACCAGACAAAAGTTCAGTTTTGTGCCAATATTTCCAGGCCAAATGATTAGCTCCCAAGCTCAGCCCACCAGGTTGGTGGGCAAAAAAATGACCAAGGAGTTAGCATAAAAACACCAACAGAGGAAATGCCCAAGATGGAAGTCCAAAGAGTTGTTGGTCAAAGGGTACACACTTCCAGCTCTAAGATGAATAAATTCTGGCGCTCTGATGTACAGCATCTTGGTTGTAGTTAATAATACTGTATTGTACACTTGAAATTGGCAAAGAAAGTAGATCTTTAATGTTGTGACCACACATACAAAAAAAGGTAACTGAGGTGAGGTGATGGATATGTTAACTAGCTTGATTGTAGTAATCATTTCACAATATTTACATATGTCAAATCATCACATTATACATCTTAAACATATACAATTTTATTTGTCAATTATACCTCAGTAAAACTGGGGGTAGCAAAGGGGACAACATGCAGACATTTTTCCTATTAAAAAAATAACCACCATCCTGGGCAACATGGTGAAACCCCATCTCTACAAAAAATACAAACATTTGCTGGGCATGGTGGGGCACGCTTGTAGTCCCAGCTACTTGGGAGGCTGAGGTGGGAGGATCACCTGAGCCTGGGGAGGTCAAGGCTGCAGTGAGCTGTGATTTCACCACCACACTCCAGCCTGGGTGACAGAGTGAGACCCTGCCTCAAAAACAAAACAAAACAAACAAAAACAAACCCCAAAAACAAAAACCAAAAAGTTAAAAAAAAGTAAATGTCAATTAAAAATTAATTATTACATAGTAAAAAAGATAAAAGAATAAAAATTAGTCTTAATTCCAGCACCTTACTTCATCTCACAGCTTTTCACATTTTTAAATATATGCTACATATTCATGTCCTAGTTTGATGTCATTTGTCTTTCAGTTTATTTTGTAGTATCTATTTTTTAAAAATTGATTTAATCTGAATCCTATGGTATGTTATTTACCATACCATATGTTGCATATGTTATTTACCATACTATACATTTATGTTATTTACCATACCGTACCATGTGTTTATATCATAAACACATTTCTATGTCACTACATAGTCTTTTTCCACATGATTTATAATTACTATTTGGTATTTCATTGATTATGTATCATGCTTTATTTAGCCAATTCTCTTTTATTGGACATACAACCTGTTTCAAATATTTCATATTATGAATATGGCCATCCTGAATTTCCTTAGGGTAAAATCTTTGAACATATTAATGATTATTTCCTTAGCATAAACTCAGGCATGGGAATTGTTAGATTAAAGGATAAGAATATTTTAAAAAGCTTTTTATATGTATTGCTAAATTGCCCTCCAGAAAGGGTGTATTCATTTATACTCTCACAGCAGGGTATGAGAGAGCTATTGAAAAACTCATTACATTTTTAAAAGGTGAGTTAAAAGATTCCATAAACTACATTTTTGACTATGGGCTTTGGAATGATATGAATTGATTTTGAATCTAGGTTGTTCCACTTACTAGCCATGAGACCTCATACAAATCACTTAACCTGACTAAACTTCAGTTTTCCCATGTGTACTGGGATAATAACTACCTAAAATTTTTGATAGGATTAGACGAAGAAATGTATAAAATCTTTAGCATAATGCCTAACGCATTGTCAACACTAAATAAACAGTAAATGATATTCCTCAGGATAACTTTTTCCCCTAGTGTTCCACTATGAAAACTACCAAGAATAGCACATGGAATGAGGCACCAAAGAGAAGAAATTCAGATTACAGAACACACCAAAGGAAAGCATCAAGAACACCACAAAGCTGGTTCATAAATATGGGTCAGAAAAACCCGTTTGAACAAGAAAATTAATTCAATCTGAAATTATGCAATAGTGGTGGTGTCAGTGTAGCAGTGTAGCTGCATGAACCTGTAACACAAACACAACCAGCACTTTTGTACTAAATGGATGGGGAGGAAATGAAAGCACCACAGGAAATCTCACCCTTTTGCTGGGAGGCCCAGCTGCTCTGTAGCCCTGTTACAAGGAAATGACAAGTTGTGGGAAAATTACAAAAGGAAGATTACAAGCTCTGGGATGTGTAAGTTGAGTGTTGACTGCTGTCATAGTGGGTTGATAACACTGCCCAACTAATAATAGGAGTAATAACCTCAGAAAGATGGGGAAGGGAGGAGGGATGGAGGGAAGTGAAGAAAGAGAGGGAGGAGGAAAAAGGAGGAGAAGGAGCAGCAGGAAGTAGGAGGAGGAGGAGGAAAAAGTAAGAAGAAGAAAGGAGGAGGAAGAGGAAGGGAGGTGGCAGGGAAGAATATAACCAAAGTGTACGGACCAAGTGAATGTGTTGGCCATGCTGCTCCCAACAGATCTCACTGCAGAAAGTAGCTCCATAGATGTATAAGCTGGGAATGGGCAGGCAAGGACTCTTGACATATATACTTGGGTGATAACATGGATGTTGGGTGAAACTGGGAAGTACAATAATGAAAACGGAATTTGAATAAACATGGAAAGAAGGAAGGGAGTTCTGGAAACCCTCAAGAGGGACAAGGGTTATAAGACATGGCTAGTACCTCTCTGCCAAGTAGAGGAAAAGTTCCTTCTCACAACATTCATGAGAAAAGCTCCTTCTCATAAAAAAACTTCCCTCTCATGACATTGTGGAACCACAAGGCAAACACTAACAAACCACACACAGGGAGGGAGATTAGAAAGGTGAAACCTGGCCTATTTTTTTTTGCCTTCTTGTTGGTGTGGCTTGATTTCACCAAGATAGGAAGGGACAAGTGGTGAGTAGGGGGACAGGAAGGAAGAAGAGTAGAAAGTGGGGGATGAAGGAGGCAATCAGTCCTTACCATGGCTGTTCCAAGGGGGATCCAGAGATGCATGAGATGGGCCCTGTTTTCAAAGAGCTCTAAATCCAGTTAGGAAGACAAAAATCCCTTGGTGAAAAAAAACAAATGCATATATGATAAAAGGCCAACTAGGAACAACAGATGCAGCTGAGTGTAGGCTGTGCAAGTATATTTGGGGACACTTCATGTTATAGAAGGCCTAGATTGGTACCTGAATAGGTGATAAGGAGATAGGGAGTTCCAAGCTGGGGACTCTGCAGGAATTAAGTAATGGAGGCAGGAATGAGAAGGCATGTAGACTGGAGAGCACGGGATGTGTACCACCATGTGAAATGCGCGGGACAGTAAAATGAAAAGAGCTTAGGCTTTGGGGCCAAGATGACTAGTTTCCACCACCTACAAACCCTCAGGCCTAGGACCTCAGTCATCTCATCACTTAAATGCGGGTTATTGGGAGGGTTTTTATCCCTTCCAGGATAAAAAGCATAAAGTATAAAAACCCTTCCAATAACCCTCCTTTCAGGGTTGTCAGAAGGATAAAAAAATAAAGTAACTGTAGTAATTGTGTTACTTTACTGTGACTAGATTTGGCAGATATAATCAATGTTAATCCTTTCCATAGTTTTACCTTTCTTACAGAATCTCCAAGATTCTGTTTATGAATTAATAACAATCTTACACATTTGAAAAGACTAATTTTGAAGTCAAAGCTAACTAGAGAGCAGGTATATGTATTTTGAACTAATCTCTTGGCCAAGAAACTTTCCACTTTTAACTGTGTTACTGGCACATGGTAAGTATTCAGAAACTGATAAATAATTTTATTACATTACTATTCCTAAGAATAAAAGCACTCCATAGAAATGAGAGGATAGGGCCGGGCACGGTGGCTCATGCCTGTAATCCCAGCACTTTGGGAGGCCAAGACAGGTGGATCACTTGAGTTTAGGAGTTTGAGACCAGCCTGGCCAACATGGTGAAATCCTGTCTCTATCAAAAATACAAAAATCAGCCGGGCGTGGTAGTGCATGCCTGTAATCTCAGCTACTTGGGAGGCTGAGGCAGGAGAATTGCTTGGAGGCAGGAGAATTGCTTGAACCCAGGAGGTGGAGGCTGCAGTGAGCTGAGATCGCCCCATTGCACGATAGACTGGGTGACAGAGTGAGTGAGACTCAAAAAAAAAAAAAAAAAAAAAAAAACCAGAAATGAGAGAATAGGAGAATGATAATATGAAAAAAAAAGGTCGAAGATTTTCAGAAATGAAAAGGTTCAAGTAAAAAGATACAATGTGAGGGGTGATGAAAATTAAAGAAGGAGTGGATTAGAGTGCGGCTACCTGCTCCCCTCTCCAAAAGTTAAAAACTTTCCAAACTTCGAGTTGTAACTTTAAATTTTAACTTGACTGAGCATATTTATAGTAAGAAGTTCACTTCTTCAGAAAACTAAGTAAGCTATGTGTGTTCATTTTTGCTGGTGGACAGGAGTTCCATGAAATCTGTATAAGCTGGAGAGGCAGCTGCAGAGAAAAGAGGTGATCCACAGATCAGCCTCACCATCATCGCCTGGGAGCTCACAGGAACTACATATATTTGGCTCCTACTGCAGACCCGCTTAATCAGATTTTCTAGGGGATGGACATTGGCAATCTATGCATTAAGAATATTCCCCACCTTAAAGTTTGAGAGCCCTGGGATGGAAGATTTGCGAAAGTTTCTTGGGCAAGAGATTAGTTCAAAATACATATACTTGCTCTCTAGTTAGCTTTGACTTCAAAATTAGTCTTTTCAAATGTGTAGGATTGTTATTAATTCATAATGAGAATCTTGGAGATTCTGCAAGAAAGGTAAAACTATGGAAAGGGATTAACATTGATTATATCTGCCAAATCTAGTCACAGTAAATAGAATAAAGTAGATCTGTGTCAGCTCACTGATGTTTTGCTGCTAATTAAGTTACATAAAACCTTTAGGTGTTTAGAGCTTTGAAGATTTTGGAAGTGTAGACCTGTATGAACCCATTTAAGTCACATAACAGCCCTATATGTTTGATACTCTTATTGTCCCCATTGTACAGATGAAAAAAGTAGGGCCTGGAGAGTTTCCAAAGTTACAGGGCAGAGTTACATGACAGTTACATGACAGAGCCAGAATTTGAATCCAGGTGGTAAGACTCAAAATCATGCTTTTAGCTGCTAGCCTATACTGCTTCCTATCCACCACATTATATTTAACCATTCCCTTATTGTTGGACTCACAGGCTTTTTCTTGTGTTTCAGTTTCAAATACTCACTGTGAAGAACATCATTGGGAATAAGTCTTTAACCATATTTCTGATAATTTCTTAATGATACAATCCCCAAAATGAAATTCTTTGGTCAAAGGCTGTGAACAGTTTTAAGACAATTGTTTTCCAGGTAATTTGTTATGACAGTTTCCATTGTGCCCCACTCCACTAGCATTATCTTCAACATCTTAATGTTCCTGATAAGGAAATTGGTATATCATTGTAAAAGTGCTTCCCTTATTTAAGAAAAGTTAAAATATTTGTATGTTTCACCATCCATGTGATTGTCTTCATTTGAAAACCATTACATCCTTTGGGTAATTTTTTGAAACCATGGTCTTAATGTTCTTCCTATTAAATTTTATGAGCTCTTTATATTTACAAATTTGAACCTTTTGGCATATTTGTTGCAAAATTTTTTGAGTTTATTTTCATTTTAATTTAATTATAACTTTTTATATACAAGTATTTTAAATGTGGGCTAGGCATGGTGGCTCATGCCTGTAATCCCAGCACTTTGGGAGGCTGAGGCGGGTGGATCACCTGAGGTCAGGAGTTCATGGCCAGCTTGGGCAACATGGTAAAACTCAGTCTCTACTAAAAACACAAAAATTAGCCAGGCATGGTGATGTGTGCCTGTAATCCCAGCTACTTAGGAGGCTGAGGCAGGAGAATTGCTTGAACCCGGGAAGCAGAGGTTGCAGCGAGCCAAGATCACACTGTTGCACTCTAGCCTGGGTGGCAGAGCAAGGCTCCATCTCAAAAAAACAAAACAAAACAAAAAACAAAAAAACCCAAGTATTTTAAATGTTTATGTAATGAAATCTATCAATATTTTCCTTCATGATTCTCTGCTACTTTCATACTTAGAAAGAACTTCCTCATTCTTACAAAATATCCACTGCTCCCCTCTCCAAAAAATAAAAACATTCCAAACTTCAAGTTGCAACTTTAAGTTTTAACTTGACCGAGTGTATTTACAGTAAGAAACTCATTTCTTCAGAAAGCTAAATAAGCTATGTGTTTTCATTTTTGCTGGTGGACATCCTTTGAATTCTGTGAAATCTGTGTAAGGTGGAGAGGCAGCTGAATCTTGGGAAGAGCAGAGAGCTAGGAGTAAGTAGAATCAGCAACGTTAACCAGATCTTTTATTTATAGTTGCACTTTCTTTGGCAAGCCAACCTTTCAGTACCCTGGTTTCCTAATTTGTAAAATGGAGATAATACCTTCCCTGCTCAGCTGCCTTATTTATCTCCTGACATGTTCTGGGAATCAAATGAATTAACATTAAGAGGGTGCTTTGTCAATTGCTGACTGTTATACCAGTCTACATATTGAGATTTGTTCATTCACCAAGTCACTCATTCATTTGTTCATTCATTCATTCATTCATTCATTCATTCAGCTCCTCCAATGTACCAGGCACTATGATGGATTCTGGAGTTTCAATGTTGAATAAGACATGCTGTCTACACTTGATGAGCTTGAACAACGTGTATTAGCTCATATAAGTCTTTCAACAACTAAAGAGGTAAGTAGTGTTAATAACTGCAGTTTACAGATAAGGAAAATGGGGCATAGAGAGGTTGAACAACCTGCCCAAGGTCACAAAGCCAGTGAGCTGTCAAACTGAGATACAAGCTTGGGTAGTCTAATTCCTGGCCCCAGGCTATTACCACTGTAGTGTACTGCCTCTCAAAAGATGAGGATGAATGGAAATTGGTTGATAATTGCATAAACTTTACTTGGACTATTTTCATTTTTAAGAGTGTGAAAAGAGAAGATTACCTAGCCTCCTCACTACCTTTCCCCGAATCTCTTAATCGACAAGCACTTAGCACAAGGGCTCTAATGGGCAGGGGCTTGGAGCATAGGGATGAGTAGACCCAGATCCTGACCCAAAGGAGTGCATGATTGGATGCACTGGAAGCCTGAAGCTGTGGTAGAGAGCCTCAGCCTGAGTGTCACCCCCACCACCATCAGCTGTTTAAGATCAGCTTGCACCCTCCACCCCACTTCTCTTCCTACCCAGTCTCTCTCACAAGGGCTACCAGACTGGAGATCTGGGCACCACAGCTGGCGTCTCAACTCAACTGTGTTGAGTACACAGTGCCAACTCAACGAATCTGACATGCAGTTGGGACCCAACTGGTGAACAAAACTAAACTAAAAGCTTATGTCAAATTATAGAATATTTAGAAAAACTATATGAAAGATATGATAATTCTTTCAACCATCAACTTCTGTTAAGAGAAGAAAAGCAAAACTTTGTTCCTAAGGACAAACAATTATTGAGGGGTACAACTACAATTTATTTGAGCCTGCTTCTTTCTACCTACATGAAAAACAAAAGATAAACAAAAAATATGCTTAACAGGAACTCTACCAACAGAAAATATGGGAGGAAGAAGTCAAATTACTCAATTTTTCTATTTGTTAGTAATTTTACTTGCATGTGTGTGACAGACTTGTTGAAGGAAGAATGGCTAAAATTAGTTTCCTCTCTGCAGGTATCATATTACCTTTGCCCCCATCATCACTGATAAGCATTCACTGAGGGTGGAGGAAAACAGGTTTCCACCCTGGTTCCCAGGGAAAAAAAATCAATCATAGATGAAAAGCACATTAAAACAAATTAATTCAGGTTACTTAACCCAAGAAATCTGCACGCTTCCTGCTTTTTCAATGTGAGGAAAGACCCTGGGGATTAACTGAGCCAAAGGATATGAGCTAGTTAAGCACCCACCATACGCCACACATTGTGTTTAGCACATTTAACTCATTTAAACTTCACAACCGCCCTGTGAAGGAGACATTACCTTAGCTTCACAGATCTCAAAGGAATGTCCACCACTAAAACCTGAGGCTCAGCTAGGTTAATGTCATGCTGAAGGTCAGAGATAGAAAGCCCACTTTCCACCAAACTAGACTGTCCATGGCAGAGGCTGACCTTGTTTTCCTCATTTCATATTTGACCATCTCACTCATTTGGCTCTGCCTAATTATAATGTTCATTTCTGTGGCTTTGAGTAATAATACAGTTGTTTGAGCAACTGAATCCAAAAGCACACCCTTAATCAGCACTTCCTAGTATCCACCTTCGGTGGAAACAGTAATAAAGCTCTCGGCAGCTTTTCAACAAACACTATCACACATGTCTGTATAGTTTCCTGCCTTATGAATGGATACTGTGGTTACCAAGACTGCATTGCATGATGAAATAGGAACTACCTGAATCCTCTAATTCTCATGGACTTTAATAAAGTCCGTGTGGGCACCTCAATTAGTGCTTATTGTATATGAGAAGACATGAGAAAAAGGAGAAAAAAGTGAATCAGGCTGGTGTCAGGCAAGGTACACGTGTCGCTTCAAGGCAATGACAAATAGGTGAAGTCTAATGTCCACCCACTTTGAACTGAAAGCCTCCCAGAAATAGAAAGAGAGAATAAGAGAGAGAGAGAAGATGGATATTATATTTGGTATGGATTAACTGATCCTATTTTATGTTCAGACACAGAAATGGTCAAGGGCTCTTCTGAATCAGAGATAGCATTTTTTTGGTACCAATCATGAAGTTCTCTGTATACAAGCACTTCCCAGATTCCTGATCCCCAGTCCTGGTTGATACTCACTTCTTTTTTTCTATCCCAAGATCACTTGAATGACAGAGTCAAAGGATAACAGACCAGAATCTCAGGCTTCACCTCTTCAAATCCTCTCCCTCACTGACCACATCTAATGAGTAACTTAGTTCTGTGGTGGAGTCTACTTTGAGGATATCTCAAGCATTTAGCTAGTTTTCTCCATGGTTGCTGCCATGACCACCATGGTTCAGGCCACCATTACCATTATCTAAATGGTTATAATGTCTCTAAATAGTTACTTTGTTCCAAATGACCCCCCTTCAACTCAGCATCCACATGCAGCCAGAGTGACTGCAAAAATGCTCACGAGTCACTCCTCTATGTAAAACCCTCCAGCAGCTTCCTTTGCCCTAGAATAAATAATGAATAGCCAACAATTCCTGAGCACATAATCTGTGCATATCTTATCTGAATCTTTGCAGCAATCCTATGAGGGAAGTATTACCTTTATTACCATTAATTACCGTGGCTAAATTACTTAACTGAGGTCCCACAGCTAGAAAGTGGCAGAACCACGACTCAAACCTTTGTTTCTGTGACCCCATCGTGCATACTTTAGCCACCTTGCTAGCCTCCCTACCTCTTGGCTCCTTATGCTTCAGCTCCTTGAACCACTTGCAGGTCCTAGAACTTGCCATGATATTTCATGCCTCTGGTTTAGTTGTTGCTAATTGCTTGTTTTTGCATATGAATCTCTCTCCCATTATACCTTCTTCTTTTGTCTACCTGGTGTCACTCCTCACCTTTCAAGATTCAACTCAAGCTTTACCTCCTCCAAGAACCTTTCCCTGACCGTTCCTCCTTTGGTAGAATTGACCACTCCCTTCCCTTATACATCAACATACCCTGATTATGCTTTCATTGTAATGAACACAATACTATCTGCACATGGATGAGCATGACTCCCTCTCTTAGACTTCTATGAACTCCTTAAATGTTGGGACTCTGTCCTAGTAATTGGTTTTAATTATACTGTCTAGCACAGCTCTGGGCACATACAAGGTTTACTGTAAACACTGTTGAATGAATAAAAATATTTGTTTGAATGTTAAATATGTTGCTTCAGTGCAATTGGTGATTTTTTTCTTTACTGAAGAGCTGTATATGAATCTTTGAAAAGGATCATGCAGCTTTAGAATAACTGAAAAATTCTGGCATCCTCCCAGTTAGAGCAGTGGCTAGGGATGGAAGGAAGATATTACAGCCCACCTGCCACACCTATTTTCACCTATCAAAGAATCTATTTAGTGATAACATTGAACAGTCAGTGTATAAACCACATTTGGTATCAGGGTTATATATATATTTACCTTATTAATGGGAATATGGATGATTCACATTTGAACTGCAATGCACACATTTTATTGTACACAATAAAATAAGTGGATAAGAATAAAGTTAATTGAAACATTTAATTATAAAGCAAGAATACAGCAATGGCAAACCATGACCAACTGAAGACAATGCAATTGATACTGTGATAACAGAGCATTCTTTCCCAAAGTGCCAAAAATGCCAAGTTGGCACATGTGCTCATGTAGTACAGCAAATGTCACAGGGCGGTCAGTCTTCTTAATGACTAGCAGCCAAACACCATTCCTAATGGATACATTCTGGTCCTACATCAACAACAAATATATCCTCAACCTTCCTCTCCATCTTTGAATCTTGGCTCAAGGGAGATCTCCTTGAGAAAGCCTTCCCTGGTCTCACAGTTCAGTCTGTATACACCCTCAAAGAACTTCGTTTCTTTCCTTTAGACAGTTTATCTTAGTTTGTAATAACTTATAGTCAATATTTATTTTCCTAACAGCTGCCACCCCAAAGCATCTATAAGCTCCAGGAGAGCAGGGACCTCACCTGGTTTTATATACCAGTTAGTTCCCAGTGACTGGCACATAGCTAGGCACTCTATAAACATTTTGAATGATGAATGATGAACGATTTTTTTACCTCTTACTCACTGCTGTGTTATCTTAAGAATTATATGCAACTCCTCACCAGTCTCAAAAACTTCTTCCTCTTCATTATACCCCTACCCTATCACAAGGATCAGTCATTATTTTCTCACCCTCTCCTCCCCACTCTCTCCCACCAAAAAGTCTTAGAAGTGGCAGCTTCTAATCAGCCTGAACTTTCTGACATGGTTGGGATCCAGTTCAAGGTTATGCAATATGAAAAGATAAACAAAATAAAGGAAAAATGTGGAGACTGGAGTACCTATTAGGTGATTTTAAACAATGGACATAGCTCCTAAACAACCTGCTAATTCAGTGAAAATGAAAATTTTTAACTAATTTAATTTCAACCACTCTGTTTTATCATAGAGACAAAAACTGGTTGATTTGCTGATTTTTTTTCACTTACTATGTTTTGGTCTAGCATAGAAGAAGTCTTGGAACAGAGCTGACTGCTGATTGTTGGCAGGAAGTAACTCGCATGTGTGGTCTCTTAGAAATTATATGGAAACTGTTCCTAAATGACAGGGCTCTGTGCTCGAGGAGTCTTCTCTACTCAAGGGTCTCGGCCTGCTTCTTCCTTCCTACTTCCTCTCCAACTTCTCCTACATCTTCCCCTCCCCTTTTGTCCACCACAAAGCTTTGTCCCTCAGCTCCTTCATTGGACACCTGGGAGGCAGGTATAAAGCACCCGCTCTCCCAGGTTCCTACAGAGGAAAAATCCTAGGCATGCCAGTTAGGGAATCCTGGAGTGGAGATGGGAAAAGCAACAGCAAGGTGTGACTGATGAAACTCTGTTTTAAGGAAGAGGAACTACTGTGGTGTTAAGTTCTGGAAATCCAGAGCATTTCAGAAAACAGCCTGCATTATTTCTCTCAGTAACAGACTACCTAAACTGCACTTGGAAGATCCAGTTTAAGGGGAAAGATAAGTGTGTTTAGAACTTGTCAGGGACTCTTCCCCAATGTGCCTTTTCTTCAAATCTCTGGGATAATTGAAGCAAGTAAACGAAATGTCTTCTCGTTAGTGGGCTCCCTACCCTGAGGACAACCTGGTGAAAAATATTTGAGGACAAGAGAGGCGTTGCAAGAAGGAACACTGGAGATTAAGGGATGTGGGCAGTGGTGGTGACATCATTTTCTGGATAAAGAATCAAAAGACGGTGACAGAACACGTAGAGTGGGAAAGGCTATGGGTGTAGAAAGGAGACAGCAATAGACACACATGCTAGTGCAGGCATTGCCTCTAGAAGATAAATGTTTGTATTGTTTGACTTAAAAAAAGAAACATATGCATGTTATCCA
Organism: Pongo abelii; assembly: GCF_028885655.2. Taxonomy (NCBI): domain Eukaryota; kingdom Metazoa; phylum Chordata; class Mammalia; order Primates; family Hominidae; genus Pongo; species Pongo abelii. Next base: position 15,873,333 of record NC_085928.1, read on the forward strand.
TTGAAAGCTATAATGTTAAAATAATGATAAGACTCCATCAGTCTGGTATGCCCTTTTTTTTTTCTCCCCAGGAAATACACATGGAGGCTGGTGCTCAGGCCCCGGGAACTGACAATCTAATTTGATGCCCCTGAAGCAAAGTCCCCAAGACAGCTGGTAGCTTGGACCAGGAATCCTGTGGGGGCACTGACGGCCCCTGGGGCCAGAGCTGACTCTGTGGCCCTCCCCTCCATATTCATACACTCTGTAAAAGCTACCTGTCCCCTTGTTAACACGTGGAAAGAGAGTCCTTTCTGACTATATCACAGGCAGAAACAAGGCAGAGGCACAAGAAACAACCAACAGCAGGCCTTTTGGTGCGCGCTCCCGTTCATTCGCGCGGGCGACCCGCTGCCCCTTCTAGGGGCACTGAACAATCCAGTTCTGAGCCGGGGAAAGCCTTGATCCTGTAATCTGGTCCCTACTTTCCCCCACGTTCACGCCCAATGCTCCCAGGCTGGAGCTGCTCCGGCGTGTGCCCCTCGTTCGGCCCCGAGCCCTTGGCCCCCAGACCCCGCCACGGCCCCTCCCCCACCGGGGGCGCTTTCCGCCAGCCTTCCTTGGGCTCCCCGGTCCTACCTGCGCCGCGGCCAGGGCTCCCTCGCACAGAGGCAGCTCCGGCCCCTCGGCCGTGGGTCTCCACGAGGATGGGCTCGGGTCTGATCTCAGGACGGCGCGCAGACCCCGCTCCCTATGCCAAGGTCACGGTCTTGGAGAGGCGCGCTTGGCTCGCTGCGCTCCTGGCGCCCGCCTTCGGGTCCGGCCGCAGCAGCCCCCGCAGACCCTCTGGGCGGCCGCTGCGGCCCCGGCCCCGGCCCCGGAGCTCCGCCCCTCTCCTGCTCCCCGCCCGCTTGCCCCCTCGGGGTCCCCGACTGCCGAGCCCAGCTCCCCTCGTAGCCCACTCGCGGGCTGCCCTCTAACCCCCACCCCAGTTAGTCCCGGTTCCTTCACCGTCTCCTTAGCCCGCAGAGAGCTTAGCTGACTCTTCAGGGTCGCTGAGGGCGTGTCTTCGGTTCCCCGAGGGCCACACGCCGGCTCGGGTCCCTAGCAGACGGCGAGCCCCGCGCTCAGGTCCTCTCCTGCCCTCTCCCGTGCCGATCCAGGGGTTCCCGGCTCCCAAATCCTGTTCCCGCTGTCCTCTTCCCCGACCCCTACTCCTTGGCGATGGAAAGGTTAGGGCGCTTACGACGCCACCAACGTTCTCTGTGCCGAGGGTGGCACAATTTTTTTTTTTTTTTTTTCTGATATAAGGCCAGAGATTCACAGTAAAATAAATACAAATCGCGTGCCCAAACTCTTACTCATTCTGCAAGACTCAGGTCAAGCGTTGCCTATGCCGCAAGACCTCGGTGCTGGCAAACAGCTCCCTCCTTCCACTCTCCTGCGCGAAGGGGCGCGCGGTCCTCCCTGGCTGCAGCCAGGTGCCTGTTGCACTTCGTCTACTCTACCCGACTCCACAGCGCGCTGCTTGGAGGCCCGGACCTGGCCTTGCTTATCCTTGTCCCTAGCCCCTGGCACGGTGCCTGCCACCCATCACAGCACTAGAATATTTTATGAATAAGTGGAAAATTAATTTCTTTTGTAGAAAACCAGTTTTTTTGGTATGTGTTTGTTTGTTTTTGGCTTTTTACTCTCAAATAAAGCATACTCCTTTGGGTGGGCAATTTGCTAGTCTCTATAAAGAAACACCAAAAATATTATCCCCTTTAATGCAGTATTCCACGCTTGCGGAAATTTCCATAACAAAATAATATTCGTGCGGAGATTTTTTTTTTAGCAGGATCATTTGTTACAGAAAATAATTTTAAAAACCACGAAAAGCAAAGAGAGCCAAACTGTCAACAGTAGGAAATTGGTTGAATAAATTAGGGTGACTTAATGGGACATTATACAACTGTTAAAATGATAAACATCAAGACAGAAGTGCTTCAAATTCTGTTTAGAATAAGGAGGGAGTATGTATTTATTTATAAAGCAAAAAAAAAAAAAGGAAAACATGAAGTAACGTGATAAAATGTCTGCAAAATACTGTTAAGCAAAAAGCAGAAAATTGGGTCGTTTACCATGTTTAAGAACTTCAAATAAAAATGCAGATTTCTTCTCTGCAAAATGGCGATAACATCTACCTCAAGGGGTCCTTGGAGTGTTAAATGAAATAGTCAAGGAAAGTGCTCAGTGTAGAATGGATACTCAACAAAGTTTCCTTTTCTTTTCTTCAATGGAACATAGACTCAAATCCAGCATGTCAAACACATCCTCGTTATGGCCCAGTTCTGCCCATTTGGCTTCCTTTCCCTCAAATACAGGGTAGGAGAAGGAGCTGAGCAAATGCTAAAGCACCAGTGAAGGGGGAAAATCTAGTTAATAGGAATAAATGTGAAGTCCTCCCTCAGGCCGAAACACCCAGCAATGTAAGTAATGGAGGATGTGGCTCAGTAGCGGTGCCTATCAAGATACCTTAGGTTTTATTTTAGTTGGCTACAAGCACAGCTTTGTGAACACCCAAAGGCTGAATGAGTTCAGTTCAAAACCTGAATGAGGCTGCAATCTTAGGCTGAATTGATACTCTTCACTGGTCAGATTACACCTGGGCATAATGTTCAAATTTGGGCACTATCTTTAAGAAAGTATTACTCTGAAGATCTATTATTGCTTCTATTTTAAAGACGAAGAAACTGATGCATACAGTTTCAGGTATTTAGGGTTGGGTGGCTAGGAGTTGGCAGAGCCAAGAGATGAACCTGATCAGCTTGACTTACAGTCCTGGTGCTTGATCACTTTACCAGTGTGTCCCAGTATGTACATCTTCCAGTAGAGATTGGAAGCTTGGTATTGGGTGGTGCCCAGACAATAAAATTAGATAACAGTGGATCACAAGGTGAAAAAAGATATGCCCTTTTTACTTCTTTTGTTCCTATGGATTATGTCAAGGAAGGAGTATCATTTTTGTGGTATTTGTCTTCACATCCCTCTATAACACTTGCTAATCTCCTGTTTTAACAAAGAGAGAGCTTACCTCTCGCTCAGAACCTTTGCTAGGCAACAGCTCCTAAGTAGAATTTAATATCATCGCTTTCTCTTCCATCTGTTATTATTCCTTATGCAGTTAAGTTCCAATTGACATAGTTTTCCACTGACAAAGTGATGTGGTTTCCATTTAAGGTAAATTTTCTTATGTGAGAAAAATGAGCAACTTGAAAGAAAGATCTAAAAGAACTAATAGGACCAGTGATATTTACATTTGGGAAATACAAGCCCATACTCTATTATGACCAGTGGATAGAAGGAATGACAGGCAGGTTTCAGTCCACAATGAATCAGGGCTGCCTGGGAAGATGCTGAAGGACAGCCTTGGGAGCTCAAACGCTATGGCTAGAAGCTTTAAAATTCCTGCCAACCAGGGGAATCTGGGATTCTTGACAGCAGGGCTTCTCAGGAATCTAACCTCTAGATACACAGATTTTGGAGCAAGTTACATTCACTCATTTTGGACAGATCCCAAAGAAGAGTTCCAAGTAAGCTCAGAACAATAGCAGCGCCTCTGTGACCATGGTATAATTAACAGAGCACTAGTAGATTCTCTCTAAGGTAACTTTTGAAAGAGAAAACATTTGGGAGGTTTACACTTCAATCATTTACTCCCTTACACCTTTTTCTGGTGTACCCTCTATTCCTAACATCCCCGAGGGCCAAGATGATGGGGCTGTTCCTCCTTCCTTTCATGTTCCAGCATTTCCCATCCCCAAATTCCATATCATGTGGCCTCTGTTTCCCCTAAGGCAGCTCCCCTTGCTATTTTTGTGAACCCTTTGGACAAGTATTAAAATGGATGTGTGGGGAAAAAAGGGTTTATAGGGTCCCCAGCAGTTAAAAAGTATCTTTGGTATAGGAAATTTATTTTGAAACCATAAAGTCTGAAAATCCATAATGTACAAAACCATAATCTGATTGCCTTTTGGTTCAAGAATATTTGGTGTGTAGACATCACCTGGGCCCCTGACTGCTAAGAACAGAAAGCCACTTGGGAAGCTATTAGGCAGATAAGCTGGAGGGAAAAGACCATTCAGACAGTCCAGTGGAAGGACTAAATGCTTCCACTGGAGGAGCTACATCAGGGGAAGCTTGTTCAATTGGATTAGGCAATTCTTTCCTGAGACACCTCTGATGCCTCTCTTTTCCTCACTCACTATCTCCAACCCATCTACAAGTCCTGATGGATTGACTTTCAAAATACAACCAGACTCAACCTCTTTTTCCTACCTCCACCACTACTAGCCCTATCCAAGCTGGCATCATCTTTCTCTTAGAAGATCTCCTGGCTGGTTTTCCTGCATCGGCCTTGCCTTCCTACAGGCTGTTCTTCCCAAAGCAACTGCAATGACACATTTAAAAATAAAATTGGATTCGGTCATTTCTCTGCTCAAAACCATGTCTGTAATGGATTCCTGTCTCAGAGTGAAATTCAGTAAAATTCATGGCCCATTAAGGCCAGATCATATGGGTCCTGGCTATGTCTCTGATCTCTCTACCAGCTTCCTTGGCTTCACACACACTGGTTTCCTTGCTGGTCTTTGGATGTGCGCAGCATACCCTGTGTTGGACCTTTGCATTGCATTTCCTTCTCTCAGTCTGGGGCTCTCTCCTTCCTTTTTTTTTTTTTTTTTTTTGGAGACTGAGTCTTGTTCTGTCACCCAGGCTGGAGTGCAGTGGCACAATCTCAGCTCACTGCAACCTCCGACTCCCGGGTTCAAGCGATTCTCTTGCCTCAGCCTCCTGAGTAGCTGGGATTACAGGTGCGTGCCACCATTCCTGGCTATTTTTTGTATTTTTAGTAGAGATGGGGTTTCACCATGTTGGTCAGGCTGGTCTCGAACTCCTGAACTTGTGATCCCTCCCTTCTTTTGCTCTCTATTCAGAGAGGTATTCCTTTGGCTTTCCTATCTCATAAATGACATAGCCCCTCTTTCATCTTACTCCATCACTGTTTCCTTACCCTGCTTTTTTGGGGTGTTGCAAACTTTACTGATGGCTTGAGAACAATAAAATTGGTGGTGAAGATGGAGTCACAGAGTGGTTAGAGCAAATTGTAGCATCAAAAACAATTTTATTTAATTTTTAAATTTTGTTTTGTTATTTTTTTTTAGATGGAGTCTCACTCTGTGGCCCAGGCTGGAGTGCAGTGGCATAATCTCGGCTCACGGCAAGCTCTGCCTCCTGGGTTCACACCATTCTCCTGCCTTAGCCTCCCAAGTAGCTGGGACTACAGGTGCCCACCACCACGCCTGGCTAATGTTTTGTATTTTTAGTAGAGACGGGGTTTCACCGTGTTAGCCAGGATAGTCTCAGTCTCCTGACCTTGTGATCCACCCGCCTCGGCCTCCCAAAGTGCTGGGATTACAGGCATAATAGAACACAATTTTAAAGTGAACATTAAATACTCTGCTCTTTAAAAACATTTAGGCAATCCAGCTACTGTGAATTTCTCCTTGACTATCTTTCCTCCTGGATTCCCAGTCTTTTGTCTCAGTAGTGTAGTATTTTCTCAATCTTTCTCCCACAGCCCTAACTCATCTTGGATTACTCTAAGAAACTCAGGTTCCAGTCTATTTTCTGTTTTTTTTTTAAATTTACTTATTTTATTGAAATATAGCACACATTTAGAAATCTGTACAACTTGAATAGCACTATAGAAACTCTCCATACCCTTTTTCATTCTGTAAAACCCACAGAGTAACCACTAACCTGATTTATAACACTATATATCATTTATATTTGTATTAATAGAACTATTTATTAAATACTCATTTGGTCTAGCTTCTTTCAACAATGTTTGTGAGATTCAACCATATTTTGCAGTAGTTTTTTTCCTTTTCATTGCTATATAGTATTCTGTTGCATGACTATCACAATTTATTGAACCATTTTACTCTTGATGGACATTCAAGTTTGCTTCCAGTTTTAAGCTATTATGGACAATGCTGCTATCAACATTCTTGTAGCTATTTCTTGGTGTGCCTGTGCTTGCATTTCTGTGGAGCAATATATGGCAGTAGAATTACTGGGTCAAAAGGTATGTATGTTTAGCTTTAGAGGATATTACCAAAGAATTCTCCAAAGTGGTCATACTCATTTACATTTCCACCAGTGGCAAATGAGAGTTCTTATGTATCCATTTCCTTACCAACACTTGGTATAATCTTTTAAAAAATGATTATTTATGGCCGGGTGCGGTGGCTCACGCCTGTAATCCCAGCACTTTGGGAGGCCGAGGCAGATGGATCACCTGAGGTCAGGAGTTTGAGACTAGCCTGACCAACACGGAGAAACCCCGTCTCTACTAAAAATACAAAAAAATCAGCCAGGTGTGGTGGTGCATGCCTGTAATCACAGCTACTTGGGAGGCTGAGGCAGGAGAATTGCTTGAACTCAGGAGGCGGAGGTTGTGGTGAGCCGAGATCGTGCCATTGCTGCACTCCAGCCTGGGCAACAAGAATGAAACTCCGTCAAAAAACAAAAAAACAAAAAAACAAACAAAAAAACAAAAAAACAAAAAAACACAACAAAAAAACCAGATTATTTATAACTCTGGCTGGTATAAACTGGTATCTCACTGCAATTTTAATTTGTGTTTCCCTGATGATTAGTGAAGCTGAATACCTTTTTCAATGTTTATTGACTAATTGGATAGTCTTTTCAATGAAAAGCCTGTCTTTCCTTCTCTCCTTCCTTTAAAAAAATTGGGTTATTTCTCTTTTAGAAAACTAATATATAAGTGTTTCTTTTATATTTTAGGTATAGGTTATTTGTCAAGTGTAGATTTTTTATTGTAAATTGCCGATTTATAATTATATAAACTTATGGGGTACAAAGTGATTTTATAATTTACTAATACAATGTGTATAATTAAGTCAGCTAGTTAACATATTCATCATCTCAGATACTTAACATTTTTTGTGGTGAAAACATTTAAAATTTACCCTTTAATTACTAAGACTGTAGATATTGCAATATCATTTCCATTTCTGTGATTTGCCTTTTTATTCTCTTAATAGTGCCTTTTTATGAAGAGAAGTTCTTATTTTTAGTGTAGTCCAATTTATTCATCTTTTTCTTGATGGTTAGTGTGTTTTAGTTCTGCTTAAGAAAACTTTGCCTACATCAAGTCACGAATATATTCTCCAATGTTATCTTTTAAAAGCCTTATTATTTTGCCTTTTAGATTAAGATCTAAAATCCACCTGGAATTGATTTTTGTATGGGTGAAGTTTCATTTTTTTCCAATGGATATCCTGTTGACTCGGCACCATTTATTAAAAATATCCACCTTTCTCTACTGCTCTGTGTCACTCTTGTCATAAATAAAGTACCAGTATACGTGTGGGTCTGTTTCTTTACTCTTTATTGTATCCCATCAGCCTGTTTGTCTGTTCTTTTGCCAAAATATCACACTGTCTTATTTATCGTGGCTTTACGATGAGTCTTGAAATCTGGTACAATAAGTTCTCTAACTTTATTCTTCTTTAAGGTCCCTTGCCTCTCCATGGCCATTTACTTTCATATACATTTTTAGAATCATCTGATCAGCACACACACACACCCCTTAATTTTGGGGAATTACACTGAATCTATAGGTCGATTTTGGAGAAAATGGACATCCTGATAATATTTAGAGTTCCAATCTGCAAACACAGTATAGCCTTCTATTTATTTAAGTATTCTTTAATTTCTCTCACTAATGCTTTATACAATTTTCTGTGTAGAAGTCTTGCACATATTTTGCTGGATTTATTCCTAGATATTTGATGCTTTTTGATGCAATTTTACTTGGCATCTTTAAAAAATTTTATTCTCAATTCACTGTTGCTGGTACTTTGCTGTATTTTTCTTCTTAGGGTACATCATCACCTCAACACAACATATTATATATTTATGTATTATTGTTTATCTCTCTTGCATTAATGTAAACTCGATGAGAGGAGAACTTTTGTCCATTTTGGTCACTGCTTTATCTCCAGTGCCGGAAAACATTTCTGGCAAATACTAGACATCATAAATACTTATTGAGTTGAATTGATTTACCTTGGGTTGAATCAGCTGCTTGCAACTCTCACTCTTTCTTTCTCTAGAACAATAGGAGTAAGTCTTCTTTTTTTTCCTTCAACTTTTATTTTAAGTTCAAGGGTACATGTGCAGGATGTGCGGGTTTGTTATGTAAGTAAACATGTAACATGATGGTTTGCTGCACAGCTCATGCCATCACCAAGGTATTAAGCCAAGCATCCATTAGCTGTTCTTCTTGATGCTCCCCCTCCTCCCACCCAACCCTGTTGTTCCTGCCACCCCATGTGTCCATGTGCTCTCATCATTCAGCTCCCACTTATAAGTGAGAACATGCAGTGTTTGGTTTTCTGTTCCTGCATTAGTTTGCGGAGGATACTGGCTTCCAACTCCATCCAGGTTCCTGCAAAGGAGATGATCTTTTTCCTTTTTATGGCTGCATAATATTCCATGGTGTATATCTACCACATTTTCTCTATCCAGTCTATCATTGATGGGCATTTAGGTTGATTCCATGTCTTTGCTATTGTAAATAGTGCTGCAATGAACATATGCGTACATGTATCTTTGTAACAGAATAATTTATATTTCTTTGGGTATATACCCAGTAATGGGATTGCTGGGTTAAATGATATTTCTGCCTCTCGATCTTTGAGGAATTGCCACACTGTCTTCCACAATGGTTGAACTAATTTACACCCCCACCAACAGTGTAAAAGCATTCCTTTTTCTCCACAACCTCTCCAGCATCTATTGTCTTTTGACTTTTAATAATTGCCTTTCTGACTGGTGTGAGACAGTATCTCATTGTGGTTTTGATTGGCATTTCTCTAATGATAGTGATATTGAGCTTTTCTTCATGCTTGTTGGCCACATGTATATCTTCTTTTGAGAAGTGTCTGTTCATATCCTTTGCCCACTTTTTAATGTTTTTTTTTCTTGTAAATTTGTTTAAGTTCTTTGTAGATTCTGGATATCAGACCTTTGTCAGATGGATAGATTGAAAAGTTTTCTCCCATTCTGTAGGTTGTCTGTTCACTCTGATGATAGTTTCTTTTGCTGTGCAGAAGCTCTTTCATTTAGTTAGATCCCATTTGTCAATTTTTGCTTTTGTCACAATTACTTTTGGTGTTTTTGTCATGAAATCTTTGCCTGTGCCTATGTCCTGAATGGTATTGCCTAGATTTTCTTCTAGGGTTTTGATACTTTGGGGTTTTACATTTAGGTATTTAATCCATCTTGAGTTAATTTTTGTATAAGGTGTAAGGAAGGGGTCCAGTTTCAATTTTTGGCATCTGTCTAGTCAGTTCTCCCAGCACCATTTATTAAATAGGGAATCCTTTCCCCATTGTTTTTGACAGGTTTTTCAAAGATCAGATGGCGGTAGGTATGTGGTCTTATTTCTGCGTTCTCTATTCTGTTCCATTGGTCTATGTGTCTGTTTTGTACCAGTATCATACAGTGTGGTTACTGTAACCTTGTATTATAGTTTGAAGTGGCACATGACTCCTCATCAGCTCTCTCCCAGCAACATTTACTTCCCAAAGCCAAACACTTCAGTTCTTTCAGTAGTCCTTTCCTCATGTGGCAAGAATCTCTCTCGTCATATTATCTGCTTCCCTTAGTACATGGCTCTGCTTTGCCAATGTTTTCAATTTGAACTTTTTCAATTTGAACTCCCAGAAGTGATTTGGTTAATGCACATGTTAAAGTTAGAATATCCCTTGCCTAAGCTGGCCCACTTTTATTTACTGTCATAATATTAATGTACAGGAAGATTGTGATTGAAGAAAATTCCCCTGATTTTTTTTAACACAAGTGTCTCAAAGTCAGGCTCTCTTCATCCTCTATTTTAAAAATAAAATTTAATTATTTTAACATAAACGTAGAACTTTTGCCAGAGGTAGTTATACTCTAAAGCTAATAAAGCTTAAGCTTCGGGGTCTTTCATTCATATGGCCTCTGTGAATGCTGAGAGATTCTGGGACTTGTAGAGTGTTCTAGGTGGGGAGTAAAAACTAGATTATAATAAAGAAATATTTTAAAGTAAGCTTCTCTGAATAAAGGGACATAACTCTAAGACTGTGGTGATTTCTTTCCCATGCTAATAAATATTTACTTTTGTACTTGATTTTTTTTGTTATTAATAATGTATTTTGTTGTTGTTGTTAAAGAGGGGATTTCAAATTCTATAGGCTTCAGGCCCTATAAAACTTTAATTGGTTCTTGCTAAATTTGTGGGATTTTGGTTTGTTTGTTTTACAGATAGGGTCTTGCTAAGTTGTCCTGGCTGGAGTGCAGTGGCTATTTGGAGGTGCGATTGTTGTGCAAACTCCTTGGCTCCAGCGATCATCCTGCCTCAACCTCCACAGTAGCTGCAACTACAGGCATGCATCACTGTACCCAGCTTGAACCTGCTGGTATCTTAGCTGGCTATCCTAGCACTCCAGTTCATTGAAATCACTTTGAGTCCTGACCACTGTGGTTCACTTTATTAAGCATGTGCCCACTTCATGTTTTTATGTCACATTTTGGCAATTCACACAGTATTTCAAACTTTTTCATTATTATTATATCTGTTACACTAATCTGTGATCAGTGGTCTTTGATGTTATGATTGTAAATTTTGGAGGGTGCCATAAATCTTGCCCATATAAGATGGCAAACTTAACTGATAAATGTTGTGTGTGTTCTGACTGCTCCTCCAACTCGTCCTTTCCCTGTCTCTCCACCTGTCCTTCTTATTCCCTGAGACACAAAAATATTGAAATTAAACCAAATAATAAACCTACTATGGTCTCCAAGTGCTCAAATGAAAGGAAAAGCCACACATTTCTCACTTGAAATCAAAAGCTAGAAATGATGAAGCTTAGTGAGGAAGCCATGTCAAAAGCCAAGACAGGCTGGAACTAGGGCTCTTGCATCCATTAGCTAAACTGGGAATGCAAAGGAAAAGTTCTTGAAGGAAATTAAAAGTAGTACTCTGGTAAACATATGAATGATAAGAAAGTAAAACGCCTTATTGCTGATATGGAGAAAGTTTTAGTGGTTTGGATAAATCAAACAAACCACAACATTACCTTAAGCCAAAACCTAATCCAGAGCAAGGCCCTAACTCTCTTTAATTCTATGAAGGCTGAGAAAGGTAAGTAAGCTGCAGGAGAAAATTTTGAAGCTAGGAGCTTAGTTCATGAGGTTTAAGTAAAGAAGCTGTCTTCATAATATATTAGTGCAACCAGGAAGTGGTAATATAGAAGCTACAACAAATTATCCAGCTAAGATAATTGATAAATTATCTATTTAGTGACCACACTAAATAGATCTTCAGTGTAGATGGAATAGTCATATGTTGGAAGAAGATTTCATCCGGGACTCTCATAACTAGAGAGAAGTCAGTGTGTAGCTTCAAAGCTGTGAAGGACAGACTGACTCTTTTGTTAGGGACTAATGCAGCTGGTGACTTTAAGTGGAAACCCATGCTCATTTACCATTCCAAAAATCCTAGGGCTCTTAAGAATTATGTTATATCTATGCTACCTGTGCCCTATAAATTGAACAAGAAAGCCTGGATGACAGTACATTTGTTCACAGCATGGATTAATAAATATTTTAAGTCCACTGTTGAGACCCACTGCTCAGAAAAAAGGATTCCTTTCAAAATATTACTGCTCATTGACAATGCACCTAGTCACCCAAGAGCTCTGATGGAGATGTTCAAGGAGATGAATATTGTTTTCATGCCCACTAAACATTCATTCTGCAGTTCATAGATCAAGAGTAATTTTAAAGTCTTATTATTTAAAAAATACATTTTGTAAGGCTATAGCTGCTGTTGATAGTGGTTTCTCTGATGGATGTGGGCAAAGTAAATTGAAAATTTTCTGGAAAAGATTCACCATTTTAGATGTCATGGGAGGAGGTCAAAATATCAACAATAATAGGAGTTTGGAATAAGTTGATTCCAACCCTCATAGATGACTTTGAGGCCTTCAAGACTTCAGTAGAGGGAGTATCTGCAGAAGTGGTAGATATAGCAAGAAAGCTAGAATTAGAAGTGAAGCCTGAACATGTGATGAAATTGCTGAAATCTCATAATAAAACTTGAACAGATGAGGTGTAGCTTTTTATGGATGAGCAAAGAAAGTGGTTTCTTGAGATGAAATCTACTTCTGGCAAAGATGCTGTGAAGATTGTTGAAATGACAGCAAAGGATTTAGAATATTATATGAACTTAGTTGAAAAAGCAGCAGCTGGGTTTGAGAGTATTGATTCTAGTTCTGACATAAGTTCTACTGTGGGTAAAATGCTATCAAATAGCATCACATTTTACAGAGGAGTCTTTTGTGAAAGATCCAATCTATATGATAAACTTAATTGCTGTCTTACTTTAAGAAATTGTCACAGCCACTTCAACCTTCAGAAACAACCTCATTGATCAGTCAGCAGCCATTAACAGCAGGCAAGACTCTCCACCAGCAAAAAGAAAACGACTTGCTGAAGGCTCAGGTGATCATTAGAATTTTTTAGCAATAAAGTATTTTAAAATTAAGGTATGTATATGTTTTAGGCATAATATATTGCACACAAAATAGATTACTGTTTAATGTAAACATAACTTTTGTATGCGTTGGGAAACAAAAAAATTCATGTGACTCACTTTACTGAGATATTCACTTTATTGGGGTGGTCCGGAACTAAACCTGCAATATCTCCAAAGTATACCTGCATTTAGTCTGAGATAGTAAAAACTAGCTATTAAAACATCATAATTCTTGCAAATCTATTACATAGCTTAGGGACTGTAATACATCATAAGTTAGGTTTGTGAAATGCAGGCATGTACAACTCAAAAGCATTCAACTCTAATATTGAATTTTATTTTCTTCTGTTTTCTTTTCTGTAGCAGTTTTCCTCCCTTGAGGCATGAAAGATCTAAGGTCTGGTTTGAAGGGAGGAAGAAAAACGGGGAAAGAAGACATTACCAAGAGCAAAAAGCACGTAGATAATATACCAAAAATTATCTTGAAACATAGAAAATTTATTGGAAGAACAAAGATAATTATCAGATTAACATTCATAAAAGGGGAATTAAGACATCTTTTTAAAGAAATTAAAAGATTGGGTAGATAAAAAATGAATAAGAACATAGAGTACATGAACAACACAATTAAGACTGATGAAACATTCACACGTATGTACAACACTGTATTCAACATAGAATAGTTCTGTCAGCCTCTGAGCCCAAGCTAAGCCATCATATCTCCTGTGACCTGCACGTATACATCCAGATGACCTGAAGCAACTGTAGAATCACAAAAGAAGTGAAAATGGCTGGTTCCTGCCTTAACTGATGACATCACTTTGTGAAATTCCTTCTCCTGGCTCAGAAGCTCTCCCACTGAATACCTTGTGACTCCTGCCCCTGCCCGCCAGAGAACAACCCCTTTGACTGTAATTTTCCATTACCTACCCAAATCCTATAAAACTGCCCCACCCCATCTCCCTTTGCTGACTCTCTTTTTGGACTCAGTCCACCTGAACCCAGGTGATTAAAAAGGTTTATTGCTCACACAAAGCCTGTTTGGTGATCTCGTCACACAGATGTGCATGACAAGTTCTTTTTTGATCACCTCTAGAATGTATTTTTTAAATTGTCCATGTATTTCAAAAAACCAAACACCACATGTTCTCACTCATAGGTGGGAATTGAACAATGAGAACACATGGACACAGGAAGGGGAACATCACACACTGGGGCCTGTTGTGGGGTGGGGGAAGGGGGAAGGGATAGCATTAGGAGATATACCTAATGTTAAATGACGAGTTAATGGGTGCAGCACACCAACATGGCACATGTATACATATGTAACAAACCTGCATGTTGTGAACATGTACCTTAAAATTTAAGGTATAATAAAAATAAATAAAAAAATAAATTGTCCATGTATTAGACTACATAGAAAACAACACATTCTCCAAAGTAGACCTCATAAAAGCCACATTTTAAAAATTAATTAATTATTCTAATTACAATAACTAATTATAAGTATGTACACATCACAATTTAAAATCTCTACACTTGAATGTTAACAAAAAGTATTCTAAATAATTCCTATGTTAAAGAAGAAGAAATCAAATTGACATTATAGATGATCTAGCAATAAGCACATATAAAAACCTGTTGAATTTAGCCAAAGCATTATTCAAAGAAAAATTTGTAGTCTTAAATTTACTCCTTGGAAAAAAATAAGTACTACATAAAGTAAGTAAATATTTAAGTCAAAAAAAGAACAATACATAAGCCTAAAAATGTAGAAGACAGAAATCAATACAAGTTAAAGACTGAAATTAATAAAATAAAAACATATAAAAAATCCAGTGCTTCAATTAACAACTAGTATTCTTCCAAGAAAACAATAAAATGGAAAAATTTTGCCAAGTCAAAAAACATGAAAAGAGATAAGTCACAAATGTCATTAGAAACAAAAAAGTACATATAATTATATTAATAGAAGAAATAAAATTCATTATGTTAATACATTTGGCAATGTAAAGTGGAAAAATCAATAGAAAAATATAAATAATCAAAATTTAATCACGAACTTGACTTCTGGGGAGGAGGAGCAAATGGCAAAATGGAAGCCTCCACTGATCATCCTCCCTGCAAGGACACTCAATTGAACTGTTGCAGGCTGAAGGAGTGAGGATCGTGATCAACTCAGTATACCACTGGAGGCTATATGAGTAAACAGCAAACTGTTCTCATGAAAGCAGGATGATGGAAAACTGACAAACTGTGTCTGCCACCCAGAGGGAATGCTGAGGGCAGTCACAACCCAGGCACAACTGTTTCTTGTGATTAGGCACATCTGGAGCCAGTTAGAAATAATGTGAACCTGTGATCAATTAAGCAGCTGATCAATCATTATCTCCTCCTCCCTGCTCTTTCTACCCAATAAATACGAAGGGCTGTAGAAGTTCAGGGCTGCTGCTGCTTTTGCTCACTAGAAGCAGGGAGCCCTCTTCTTCTTCCCTGGTTATGCTTCCTTTAAAATAGTTACTTTTGTCTTAAGTTTTCATTTGTACATTTGTCCCCGTCCTTCGTTCAGTCTCATAATGATGGTCTCAAGTAGTAACAGTAGTAACTGTTGTAGTGATGGTCTCAAGTAGTAACCGTGGCAGTCAGACACAAGTGGCACCCGAACAGGGACTATCAGGGACTATCAGGGACAAACAGAGACCTGAAGGGACCTGAGGAGGCCTGAAGGGACAAATAGAGATAAGTAGGGATAAATAGAAATAAATAGAGATAAATAGAGACAAATAGAGATAGGTAGGGAAAGACAGGGACTTGCAGGAACTTACAGGAACTAACAAGGACCATAGGGACAGACAGAGACAGATAGGGATAGATAAAGACTAGCAAAGTCTAGCAGAGACTAGTAGAGACTAGCAGAGACTTGCAGGGACAGACAGGGACAGATAGGGACAGATAGGATCCTATAGGGACTTGAACGAGGAAGGTCTGCTGGAGCAGAAAAAACTAAAGCCCAGAAAAAACTAAAACCAACCAGATGAATGAGAAACCCCATTACAAGTCTGCCGGCAACAACATAAGGTCAGTGCTCTAAAAAGGTACTGGTGAGTACCCTAGAGGTACAAAGAATGGGAAGTTCTTGAATCAGGGTAACATGGGGAAGGATTTGGTTATTTCTTTTCTCATTTTTGTTTGGAGTGGGAGTTTTGTACATACCATCTTTTTGTTATTATTTCAGGGTTTGAGAGAGTTTTTTTTGCCCCACCTACAGCACCTATCAAGGTGAACAGGAGAAGGAGAATGAAAATTGGCTTGTACCATCTTCTTTTGTGGTTGCAGAAACGCTAAGTGTTATAAGTGTAGAAAAACAGGATACATGGAATTAGTTTTGGGTAAAAGTCACTTAACTTACAGGGCATTACTCTAGTCCTAGGAGCTGTTGATTTGGATTATGAAGGAGAAATTTAAGTGGTGGTAATGTCACAAGATCTTTGGGTTTTTGAACCAGGGAGAATATATTGCTCAACTGTTGCTTATTCCCTGAAAATTGTACCCTTCTCCACCAAAGGAGAAACAAGGGAATCAGGGATTTGGAAGTGCAACTACATGGGAAATTTATCTTTCACAACCCATGGCATCTAATAGACCCACCTGTAGAGTGCAAATTGAAGGCTAAAGGATCGCTTTTTTGGTATACTGTTGCAAATTTTGCAATCCTTTCTCAATTAATTCAAAAACAAAAAGGGAGAGATGTTGCAGGCCAAAAGAGTGAGGGTTGTGATCAACTCAGTATACCACTGGAGGCTATATGAGTAAACAGCAAACTCTTCTCATGAAAGCAGGATATTGGAAAACTGACAAACTGTGTCTGTCACCTGGAAGGAATGCTGAGGGCAGTCACAACCTGGGCACAAGTGTTTCTTGTGATTAGGCACATCTGAAGCCTGTTAGCAATAATGTGAACCTATGATCAATTAAGCAGCTGATCAATCATTATCTCCTCCTCCCTACTCTTTCTACCTAATAAATACGAAGGTCTGTAGAGGTTCAGGTGGCTGCCTTTGCTCACTAGAAGCAGGGAGCCCTCTTCTTCTCTCTTCTTCTTCCACATGTTACCTTTCCTTTAAAATAGTTACTTTTGTCTTAAGTTTTCATTTCTGCATACGTCCCCCTTCATGCAGTCTTGTAATGATGGTCTTAAGTAGTAACAGTAGTAACTGTCATAGTGATGGTCTCAAGTAGTAACTGTGGCAGTCAGCCACATTCAATAACTACCTACACTAAAAAATCACCTTCATAAGAACTAAAAATCATGTGAACAATCACAGTACCTGGTTTTAACTTCATATCACTGAAAGAGGCACTGAGGAGGGTAGGATAGACAGTCTTGAATTGCGGATGTCAGTCACCCTTCCCCCATCCTCACAGTGGTTGTGTACCATGAAGACTCTGTGCACTTGGAGGACGGAGAGTGCAGCAATTATGGGACTTTGTGTTGGAACTCAGTACTACCCTGTCACAGTGGAAAGCAACACAGGGCAGAACTCAGCTGGTGCCCATGGAGGGAGCATTTCAACCAGTCCTAGCCAGATGGGAACCACTCATCTGAGTGGTTGGAACTTGAGTTCCAGCAAGCCTCACCACTCTGGGCTAAAGTGCTCTGGGGTTCTAAATAAACTTGAAAGGCAGTCTAGGCCACAAGGACTGCAACTCCTAGGCAAGTCTTAATGCTGTGTTAGGCTCAGAGCCAGTGGACTTTGGGGACACAGGACCTAGTGAAACACCAGTCAGGGTGGCTAAGGAAGTGCTTGTGCTACCCTTCACCAAACCCCAGGCAGTGCAGCTCACAGCACTGAAAGACTTCTTCCTTCCACATGAGGAGAGGGAAGAGTAAATAAAACTTTGTTTTGTATCTTGGTTACCAGCTAAGCCACAGTAGGCTAGGGCACTGGGCAGAGTTGTAAGTCTCCTATTCTTGGCCCTAGCACCTGGACAATGCTTCTGGACACACTCTGGGCCAAAGAAATCTTGCTGCCATGAAGAAAAGGACCCAGTCTTGCCAGGATTCATCACGTGCTGACTAAGGAGCCCTTGTGCCCTGAATAATCAGGGGCAGCAGCTGGGTAGCACATGCCATGGTCCTTGGGTGAGATGCTGAGATGTGCTGGCTTTAGGTATGACCTACTACATTCCAACATGGCTATGAGGAGAGACTCCTTCTGCTTGAGAAAAGCAGGGGTAAGAGTAAAGGGGACTTTGCCTGTAATCCAGCACTTTGGGAGGCCGAGGTGAGTGGATCACCTGAGGTCAGAAGTTTGAGACCAGCCTGGCCAACATGGTGAAACCCCATCTCCAGTAAAAATATGAAAATTAGCCAGACGTGGTGGTAGGTGATTGTAGTCTCAGCTACTCGGGAGGCTGAGGCAGGAGAATTGCTGGAATCTGGGAGGCGGAGGTTGCAGCGAGCCGAGATCACGCCATTGCACTCCAGCCCAGTGGACAAAAGCAAGACTCCTCAAAAAAAAAAAAAAAAAAAGGATAAAGCAGACTTTGTCATGTGCTTCAGGTGCCAGCTCAGCCACAGTGGGGTGGAGAGCCAAGCAGGCTTTTGGGGGTCCCCAATTCCAGACCTTGCCTCTTGGATGCCATTTCTGAGCCTGCCCTGGGCAATCTACAAAAATAACACTTCACCTACATGGATACATACAGACTGAAAGTGAATCTACCCCAGGGGAAGACCAGTGCCTTGAAGGGTGAGTCTGAGACCTGGCAGCATTCACCACAAGCTGACTGAGGAGGCTTGGGCTTTAAGTGAACATTGGCAGTGGCCTGGCAGAACTCCTACTGGACCAGCAGTGGTGGTAGCCACTAGGAGAGGCTCCTCTGATTGTGGTAAGTTAAGGGTGCAAGGGGAAGGACCTTGTCTTGTGGTTTGAGGGGCAGCTTAGATGCAGTAGAATAGAATACCAGATAGATTTCTGAAGTTTTTGATTCAAATCCTGGGCTCCCAGCTGCATTTCTAGACCTGCCCAGGGCCTGGGGGAATTTGCTGCCCTTAAGGGAAGAACACAAGCCTGGTTGGCTTCTTCATCTGCTGATTGCAGAGCCCTAGGGCATTGAAGAAACATGGACAGTAGCCAGGCAGTGGTTACAACAGGCCTTGGGCAAGACAAAGTGCTGTGCTGGCTTCAGGTCTCACCTAGCACAGTCCCAATGGTGGTGGCCACAAGGGTACTTGTATCATCCCTTCCTCAGCTCCAGGCAGCTCAGCCAAGAGAGACTGCATTTGTTTGGGGGGAAGTAAGGGAAAAGAACAGGGTCTCTGCCTGGTAATTCAGATAATTCTTCTGGATCTTAATCAAGACCATCAAGACTGTGCCTCTACAAGTCTCCAAGAGCACTACTGAGTTCTGGGTGCTCCCTAATGCAGATATGGCTGTAGTGACACAAAAACATAGATCACAACACCCAGGTCCCTGCAAATACTTGGGAAACCTTCCCAAGAAGGATGGGTACAAACAAGCACAAACTACAGAGACTACAATAAATACCTAACTCTTCAATGCCCAGACACTGACAAACATCCACAAGCATTAAGACCATCCAGTAAAACATGACCTTACTCAATGAACTGAATAAGGTGCCAAGGACCAATCCTGGAGACACAGGAAAATGTGGCCTTTCAGACAGAGAATTTAAAATACTTGATTTGAGGAAACTCAATGAAATTTAAGACACACAGAGAAGTAAACTAGAATTTTATCAGATAAATTTAGCAAAGAGATTGAAATTAAAAAGAATCAGGCAGAAATTCTGGAGCTGAAAAATGCAATTGACATACTAAAGAATGCAAGTCTCTTAACAGCGAAATTGATTGAGCAGAAGAAAGACTTAGTGAGCTTGAAGATAGATTATTTTAAAATACATGGTCAAAGGAGACACAAGAAAAAAGAATAAAAAGGAATGAAGTACATGTATAATATCTAGAAAATAGCCCCAAATGGGCAAATCTCAGAGTTATGGCCTTAAAGAAGAGATAGAGAGGGAGACAGGAGTAGAAAGTTTATTCAAAGGGACAATAACAGAGAACATCCTAATCCTAGAGAAAGATATCAATATTAAAGTATAAGAATGTGATAGAACACCAAGCAGATTTAATCTAAAGAAGACTACCTCAAGGCATTTGATAATCAAACTCCCAAAAGTCAAGGATAAAGAAAGAATCCTAGAAGCACTAAGAGAAAAGAAACAAATAATGACTTACTTTGGGAGGCTGAAGCACATGGATCACTTGAGGTCAGGAGTTTGAGACCAGCCTGGACAACATGGTGAAACCCCACCTCTACCAAAAATACAAAAAATGACCAGGAGTGGTGGTGCACTCTTGTAGTCCCAGCTACTTGGGAGTCTGAGACAGGGGAATTGCTTGAACCCGGGAGGTGGAGGTTGCAGTGATCTGAGATTGCACCACTGCACTCCAGCCTGGGCGACAAAGAAGACTCCGTCTCAAACAAAACAAAACAAAAAAACACACACAAAAAAATCATAAAATGGAGCTTCAATATGTCTGGCAGCAGACTTATCAGTGGAAACCTTATAGCCAGGGGAGAGTGGGATGACATATTTAAAGTGCTAAAGGGGCCAGGTGCAGTGGCTCACACCTGTAATACCAGCACTTTGGGGGCTGAGGTGGGTGGATCACTTGAGGCCAGGAGTTCAAGACCAGACTGGGCAACATGGCAGAACCCCATCGCTACTAAAAATACAAAAATTAGCCGGGTGTGGTGGTGTGTGCCTGTGGTCCCACCTACTTGGGAGACTGAGGCACAAGAATCACTGGAACCCAGGAGGTGGAGGTTGCAATGAGCCAAGATCGCGCCACTGCACTCCAGCCTGGGCAACAGAGTGAGATTCTGTCTCAAAAATAAATAAATAAATAAATAAATAAAATAAATAGTGCTAAAGGAAGATTTTTTTAAACCCTAGAACAGAATACCTGATGAAAACATCCTTTAAACATGAAGGATAAATAAAGACTTTCGAGACACACAAAAGCTATGGGATTTCATCAACACCAGAACAAGAAATGCTAAAGGGAGGTTTAAATCTGAAAGAAATTGAAGTTAATGAGCAAAAAGAAATCATCTGAAGGTACAAAACTCACTGGTAATAGTAAGTACTCAGAGAAACACAGAATATTATAACACCATAATTGTGGTGCATAACCTACTCATATCTTGTGTAGAAAGACTAAAAGATTAACTGATCAAAAATAATTACTACAACAACTTTTCAACACATACATAGTACAGCAAGATATAAATAGAAACAACAAAAATTTAAAATGCAGCGGGATAAAGTTAAAGTGTAGAGTTTTTTATTAGTTTTATCTTTGCTTGTTTGCTAGCTGCTGTGTTTGTTTATGCGATTAGTGTTAAGTTGTCATCAGTTTACAATAATAGATTATAAGATATTATTTTTAGCCTCACAATAACCTCAAATCAAAAAGCATACAATGAATGCACAAAACATAAAAAGCAAGAAATTAAAGCATACCACCAGAGAAAATTGCCTTTGTTTAAAGGACGATAAGAACAAAAGGAAGAAGGAAGTGAAGACCATAACCAGAAAACAAATAAGAAAATGGCAGGAGTAAGTATTTATTTTCAATAACAACATTGAATGTAGTTGGACTAAACTCACCAATCAAAGACATAAAATGACTGAATGGATAAAAAATAAGACTGAACAATCTACAAAAACAGCATGTTACCTATATAGACACAAGTAGACTGAAAATAAAGCAATGGAAAAATATTTTATGCTAGTGGAAATCAAAAAGAGTAGGAGTGGCTATGCTTATATAAGATAAAATAGATTTCAAGACAAAAATTATAAAAAAAGGGCAGAGGAAGTCATTATATAATGATAAATGGGTCAATTCAGAAAGAAGATATAACAATTTTAAATATCTATGCACTCAACTATGGAGCACCCAGATGTATAAAGCAAATATTGTTAGAGCTAGAGAGAGAGACAGACCCCAATACAATAATAGCTGGAGACCGCAATATTCCACTTTCAGCATTGGATAGATCTTCCAGACAGAAAATCAACAAAGAAAAATCAGACTTAATCTGCACTACTGACCAAATGAACCTGGTAGATATTTGTAGAATATTTCACCCAATGGTTGCAGAATACACATTCTTTTCTGCAGCAAATGAATCATTCTCAAGGATAAACCATATATTAGGCCACAAAATAAGTCTTAAAACATTCAAAAACATTGAAATAATATCAAGCATCTTCTCTGACCACAATGGAATAAAACTAGAAATCAAAAACGGGAGGAATTTTGGAAACTATACTAACACATAAAAGTTAACAATATGCTCCTGAATGACCAGTGGGTCAATAAAGAAATTAAAAAGGGAATTTAAAAATGTTGTAAAACAGATGATAGTGGAAACACAACATACCAAATCCTACAGGATACAGAGAAAGCACTGCTGAGAGGGAAGTTTATAGCGATATGCACCTAGATCAAAAAAGTAGAATACTTCAAATAAACAACCTAACAATGCATCTTAAAGAACTAGAAGAGCAAGAGCCAACCAAACCCAAAATTAGTAGAAGAAAATGAATAATAAAGATTGAGCAGAATTAAAGGAAATTGAGATACAGAAAACAATTTTAAAAATCAATGAAATGAAAAGTTGTTTTTTTGAAAAGATAAACTGAATTGACAAAGCTTTAGCCAGACTAAGAAAAAAAGAGAAAAACCCAAATAAATAAAACCAGAGATTAAAAAAGAGATATTAAAACTATAACAGTAATACAAAGGATATTAATGGCTACTGTGAGCAACTATATGCCAAAAAATTGGAAAACATAGAAGAAGCCAATAAATTCTGAGATACATACATTGTACCAGGAAGAAATTCAAAATCTGAACAGGTCAATAGCAAGTAATGAGGTCAAAACCATAATAAAAAGTCTTCCAGCAAAGCCAAGCTCAGGACCTGATAGCTTTGCTACTGAATTTTACCAAACATTTAAAGAACTAATGCCATTTCTACTGTAACTATTCCAAAAAATAGAGGAGGAAGGAATACTTCTGAATTCATTCTACAAGGCCTGTGGTACCCTGATACCAAAACCAGACAAAGACACATCAAAAAAAGAAAACTACAGGCCAATATCCATGATAAATATTGATGCAAAAACCCTCAACAAACTACTAGTGATCTGATTCAACAACACATTAAAAAGATCATTCATCATGACCAAGTGTGATTTATCCCAGGGATGCAAGGCTGGTTCAACATATGCAAATCAATTGATATGATATATCATATCAACAAAATGAAGGACAAAAACCATATGATCATTTCAACTGATGATGAAAAAGAATCTGATAAAATTCAACATCCCTTCATGATAAAAATCCCTCAAAAAACTGGATATAAAAGAAATATAACTGAACATAATAAAAGCCATATGTGACAGACCCACAGCTAGCATAATACTGAATGGGAAAAAACTGAAAGTTTTTCCTCTAAGTTATGGAACACAACACAGACGCCCACTTTCACCACTGTTATTCAACATAGTACTGGAAATCCCAGCTAAAGCAATCAAATAAGAGAAAGGAATAATGGGCATCCAAATTGGAAAGGAAGAAGTTAAATTATCCTTGTTTGCAGATGATATGATATTATATTTGGAAAAACCTAAAGAGTCTGCCAAAAAGTTATTATAACAGATAAACAAGTTCAATAAAATTGCAGGATATGAAATCAACATACAAAAATCAGTAGCATTTCTATATGCCAACAGTAAATAATCTGAAAAGGAAACAACGAAGTAATCCTATTTACAATAGCTACAAATTAAATAAAATACCTTGGAATTAGCCAAAGAAGTATAAGATCTGTACACTGAAAACTATAAAACACTGATGAAAGAAATTGAAGAGCACACACAAAAAATAGAAAGATACTCTATGTTCATGGATTGGGAGAATCAATATTGTTAAAATGTTTATACTTCCCAAAGCAATCTACAGATTCAACGCAATCCCTATCAAAATTCCAATGACATTCTTCACAGAAATAGAAAAAAACCACTAAAATTTATATGGAATCACAAAAGACTCAGAATAGCCAAAGCTACCCAGAGCAAAAAGAACAAAACTGAAGGAATTACATTACCTGGCTTCAAATTATACCACAGAACTATGTTAACCAAAACAGCATGATACTGGAATAAAAAACGGAAACATAGACCAACGGAATAGAATAAAGAACTCAGAAACAAATCCATACATCTATAGTGAATTCATTTTCCACAAAGGTGCTAAGAACATACTTTGGGGAAGGGGCAGTCTCTTCAATAAGCGATGCTGGGAAAACTGGATATCCATATGCAGAAGAATGAAACTAGATCCCTATCTCTCACCATGTAAAAAACCAAATCAAAATGGATTAAAGACTTAAATCTAGGACCTCAAACTATGAAACTACTAAACAACAACATTGAGGAACCTCTCCAGGACATTGAACTGGAAAAAGATTTCTTAAGCATATGCCCCACAAGCATAGGCAACCAAAACAAAAATAGATAAATGGGATCACATCAAATTAAAAAGCTTCTGTACAGGAAAGGATGCATCAATAAAGTGAGGAGACAACCCACTGAATGGGAGAAAATATCTGCAAACTACTCATCTGACTAGGGACTAATAAGCAGAATATATAAAGAACTCCAACAACCTTGGCCAGGCGCAGTGGCTCATGCCTGTAATGCCAGTACTTTGGGAGGCCGAGATGGGTTCATTACTTGAGGTAAGGAGTTTGGGACCAGCCTGGCCAACATGGTGAAACCCTGTCTCTACTAAAAATACAAAAATTAGCTGGGCATGGTGGTATGCACCTGTAATCCCAGCTACTAGGGAGGCTGAGGCATGAGAATCGCTTCAAGCCAGGAGGCAGAGGTTGCAGTGAGCCGAGATCATGCCACTGCACTCCAGCCTGGGTGACAGAGTGAGACTCTGTCTCAAAAAAAAAAAAAAAAAGAACTTCAATAACTCTATAGGAAAAATCTAAAATTTGGTTAAAATATGGGCAAAAAAATCTGAATAGACCTTTCTCAAAAGAAGTCATGCAAATGGAAAACAGGTATATGAAAAGTGCTCAACACCACTGATTATCAGAGAAATGCAATCAAAACTACAGTGAGATATCATCTCACCCTCATTAAAATGGCTTTTATTCAAAAGACAACCAATAACATATGCAGGTGAGAATGTGCAGAAAAAGTGACCCTTGTATAGTTTTGATGAGAATGTAAATTAGTACAATCACTATGGAGAACAGTTTGGAGGCTCATCAAAAAACTAAAATTAGAGCTACCATGTGATCCAGTAATCCTACTGCTAGGTATATACACCAAAGAAAGGAAATCAGTATATCAAAGAAGTATCTGCACTCCCATGTTTATTTCAGCACTATTCACAATAGCCAAGATTTGGAAACAAACTAAGGGTCCATCAGCAGATGAATGGATAAAGAAAATGTGTATATATACACAACAGAGTATTGTTTAGTGATAAAAATGAATGAAAGTCTGTCATTTGCCACAACATGGATGGAACTGGAGGTCATTATGTTATGTGAAATAAGCCAGGCACAGAAAGACACATTTCACATCTTTTGACAATTATGAAACTAAGAATTAAAACAACTGAAATCATGGAGATAGAGAGTAGAAGGATGGTTACCAGATACTGGGAAGGGTAGTGGGGGTGCATTGTGGGGAAGTGGGAATTGTTAATGGTGACTAAAAACAGTGAGAATGAACAAGATCTAGTATTTGATAGGAGAACAGGGTGACAGGGTGACTACAGTCAATCATAATTTAATTGTACATTTCAAAATAGCTAAAAGTAATAATTGGATTGTTTGTAACACAAAGAATAAATGTTGAGGTGATGGATACTCCATTTACCCTGATGTGATTATTATGCATTGTATGCCTGTATCAAAGTATCTCATGTACCCCATAAATATTGTACCTTCTATGTTCCTACAAAAAATAAAAATTTTAAAAAGTTCACAACTTAAAAACTTGACTTCTGGAAGGCATAGTAAGGACTTCTGCAATAGAAGTAATCTCTTCTAAAAAAGCAATTTGAATGCCGGCAAAAAACTGTCGGGTGGGAGCAGTGGCTCACGCCTGTAATCCCAGCACTTTGGAAGGCAGAGGCAGGCGGATCATCTGAGGTCAGGAGTTCGAGACAAGCCTGGCCAACGTGGTGCAACCCCCGTCTCTTCTAAAAATACAAAAATTAGCTGGGCATGGTGGTGGGCGCCTGTAATCCCAGCTACTTGGGAGGCTGAGGCAGGAGAATTGCTTGAACCCAGGAGGCGGAGGTTTCAGTCAGCTGAGATCATGCCATTGCACTCCAGCCTGGGAGACAAGAATGAAACTCCATCTCAAAAACAAACAAACAAACAAACAAACAAACAGTCAAAACCAAGTCTTTTAGAACTCTGGAAATTCAAGTTTTGTAACAACCAGAAAAGTATTTATTCGAGAAAACTGGCTGAACCTCAGTAGAAACTGCGGGCCTTGTGGCATTTCAATTTGCTTTAATTCTATTATAACTTCCTTTTCCCAGTTCTGTGTAAACCTTGAAAGCCAAGAGTCATACAATTACGGTCATTATGAAAACCAGCAGCCTTAGAAATCACTGGAGGAAACAGAAAGACTTTGGAGTTCCCCAAATTTTCATCTCTAGAGAATAATTACTGTTTTATTTCTCAAAACACATTAAAAAAACTCCATTCTCATGGTTTGTCTTATCCCACCTGACTCATAGCTCACCTTGAACAACTATACACTAACAAAGTGGATAAATTTCTGGAGACATACAAGCTACCAAGATTGAATCAGGAAGAAATAGAAAACCTGAATAGACCAATGAATAATGAAATCAAATCAGTAATAAAAGCCTCCCCCAAAAAAATGTCCAGGACCATATGGCTTCTCTGCCAAATTTTACCAAACATTCAAAGAATTAACCCCAATTCTAATCAAATTCTTCCAAAAAATTGAAGAAAAGAGAATTATTCCCAACTCATTCTTTGAAGCCAACATTACCCTGATACCAAAAGAAGACAAGGATACAAGAAAGAAAGAAAACTACAGGCCAATATCCCGGATGAACATTATGCAAAAATTACCAGTAAAATACTAGCAACAGCTTATCAAAAATAATAAGAATACACTGTGATCAAGTGGGATTTATTCCAGCACTGTGAGGATCATTCAACATATGCAAGTTGGTAAATGTGATACATCACAATAGAATGAAGGACAAAAATCATACGATCACCTCATAGATGCAGAAAAAAGCAGTGGACAAAACTCAATATCTCTTCATGATAAAAACACTAGGCCAGGCATGGTGGCTCACACCTATAATCCCAGCACTTTTGGAGGCTGAGTTGGGTGGATCACTTGAACTCAGGAGTTCAAGACCTGCCTGGGCAACATAGTGAAACCCTGTCTCTACAAAAAACACAAAAATTAGCCGGGTACAGTGGTGTGCATCTGTAGTTCCAGCTACTCAGGAGATTGAGGCAGGAGAATCACTTGAGCCCAGGAGGCAGAGGTTGCAAGATCATGCCACTATACTCCAGCCTGGGCAATGGGAGTGATACCTTGTCTCAAAAACAAAAACGAAAACAAAAATAAAAAAACTCTCAACAAACTAGGCATAGAATAAACACACTTCATGTGGTAGTCCATTTCCATTGCTATTAAAAAAAATACCTGAGCCTTGGTAACTTAAAAAGAAAAGAGGTTTATTTGGCTGATAGTTCTGCAGATTATACATGAAGCATAATGAGGGCCTCAGGAAGTTTACAACCACGGCAGAAGGTGAAGGGGAGCCAGCATATCACATGGTGAGAGAGGGGGATTGTATGGTAGCTCTAATTTTAGTTTTTTGATGAGCCTCCAAACTGTTCTCCATAGTGGTTGTCTTAATTTATATTCCAGTTTTCCACTTTGTTAGTGTAGAGTTGTTCATAATGTTCTCTAATGATCTATTATATTATTGTATTGGAATCTATTTCTCCCTTTGTAGCTAATAATATTTACTTTATGTATCTAGGTGCTCTGGTATTGGGTACATATATGTTTAGAATAGTTATATCATCTTGCTGAATTGGTCCCATTATTATATAATGACCTTATTTGTCTCTTTTTAAGGTCTTTGACTTAAAGTTTATTTTATCTAATATGAGTATAGCTACTGATGCTTGCTTTGGTTTTTATTTGCTTGAAATAGAATCTTTTTCAATCCCTTTACTTTCAGTTGTCTGTGTCTTTATAGGTGAGATGAGTTTCTCATAGGCAGCATATAGTTGGGTCATAATTTTTTATCTATTTGGCCAGCCTATATCTTTTATATTATATACGTGAGGGCTTATTCCCATAATTTTAGTAACTGATTTCTAATTGTTCTTTTCTCTTTTATTGTTTATCATTGTGGTTTGGCAGTATTCTGTGGTGGTAACATTTGAGTCTTTCCTTGCTTATGTATTAGCTCTACCAGTGGTTTTTATTTTTGTGTGTGTTTTTGTGATGGTAGATACCATTCTTTCACTTCTGGGTGTAGGTCTCACTTAAACATTTCTTGTAGGTCTGGTCTAGTAGTGATGCATTCCCTCAGCTTTTGCTTGCCTGGAAAAGACTTTATTTTTTTCTTTATTCATGAAGGATAACTTTGCTGGGTATAATATTCATGCCGCGTTTTTTTTTTTTCTTTCTTTCAGTACTTTGGATATATTATTCCACTCTCTCCTGGACTGTAGGATTTCTGCTGAGAAATCTGCTGTTATTCCGATGAGGATTCCTTTATAAATGCCCAGATGCTTTTCTCTTGCTGATTTTAGAATTCTCTTTTTGTCTTTGGCTTTTGACAGTTTGACTATAATGTGCTGTGGAGAAGACCTTCTTGAATTCTATTTGAGGACCTCTGAGCCTCCTGTATCTGGATGTCTAAATCTCCTGCTAGACTTGCAAAGTTTTCATCTATTATTTTATTAAATAGCTTTTCTAATTCTTTTGTTTTTTTCTTTGCTTTCTAGGACACAAAAAATCCAAATGTTTGGTCACTTTATGGTGTCCCATATGTCACATAGGCTTTGCTCATTCTTTTTTATTCTTTTTCCTTTATTTTCATCTGACTGAGTTATTTCAAAAGACCTATCTTCAATTTCTAAGATTCTTTCTTCTGCTTGATCTAGTTGTTCTGCTTGATCCGTTGTTGAAGTTTTCATATGTATTTTGTATTTCATTCTATAAATTCTTCATTTCCAGAATTTCTATATGGTTCTTTTTTATTATATCTATCTCTTTGGTAAATTTTCCATTCATATCCTGAATTGTTTTTCTGATTCCATTGTATTTTTTTTGTCTTGTCTGTCACTGAGTTTCTTTAAAATCAATATTTTGAATTTTGGGGGAGATTTCATAAATTCATACATTTCTTTTTGATTGAGATCTGTTGCTGGAGAATTATGCTGTTCCTTTGGAGGTTTCATATTTCCTTGCTTTTTCATGTTTCTTATGTCCTTACATTGATATCTGCACATCTGGTAACAGTCTCCAGATAGCTTCCTGTGTAACAGTTTCTTCTTCCAGTTTTCTGAGTTTGCTTTCAGTGGGAAGGACATTTTTCTTTCTTTTTTGAGACAGAGTCTCACTCTGTCACCCAGGCTGGAGTACAGTGGCCTGATCTTGGCTTACTGCAAGTTCCGGGAAGGACATTTTTCTAAAGATGTATCTATAGTGTTGGTTGGGTAGGGTGCTTTGGCTTTGATTGTGGGTACATGTGGTAGTGTAGCCTCTGTGTGATTTCTTCAGCTGTAAACAAGTCAGTGGTATCTGCGATTTCCTCTTTGGCTTAGGGTGTGGTTCTTAGTGGAGGTTGTGATGAAGTTTCGCTGGGGACTGGAATGCCATGGCCAGTCCTTTGGCCCCATTGTTGGCAGCAGCAGTCTGAGCATGCCTGTCTTTGGGCACCAGAGCAGCATGTACTCACACTAGTGTTGGTAAGTCCGGACGGGTTGATTCTTGGACCTCCAGGTGCCTTGCTTGGGTGCCAGGAGGGGCAGCAGTAGTCTGGGTGGTTAGGTAGGTTCTTGGGGCCCCCGGGCAGCAGGAAGTGTGGGTTATGGCAGTAGCAATGGTGGGACAACCCTCTGGGACCCAAGTGTTCTTGGTCCATGTTAAGGTGTGACTGGCTAAGTGGGCCAGTCCCCAGGCCTGCAGGTGGCACATGGGGGTGGGTGCCAGCTATGGTTGTTGTAGCAGTTTGGGTAGGCCTGACTTCAGACCCTGGGAGGAGTGCTCAAGTACCAATGGTAGTGGACTGGGCTGGGCAATTCCCAGGCACCTGAATGGTATGCTTGAGTATTTGGGGGATGAAGCTGGGCTGGGCAGACCTGTCCTGAGGCCTCCTACTGGTGCATGCAGGAGCTTGCTCTGCTATGCTGTGGCAGGGTGATCTCGTAGCCACCAGTGGAATGGTTAGGTTGTGGCAGCAGTAGCGATACTGCAGCCCTGCTACTAGGGAGTACAGGATTGCTTTCAGCGAGAACAGCTATAGGCAGGCAGTTGGGGGACACACACTTTACTTACACTTTGGCCCCCACAGCAGCCTGCAGCTGCAGAAATTGTGGATTGTGGTTTTTGTCCTTGGGGCATGTGAAGATGCTTGGCCACTCCTTTCCTGGGAGTGTGGGGTTGCTGCCAATGGCTCCTGACTCAACCCTGGCAGTAGTGGCTACAGATAGAAAATGTCAACTGGGCTCCGAAGATGTGGACATGCAAGGGCTGTTGGTCCCCAGGGCAGGAAGCATTCTAATAGATATCGGGCTCCAAAAATGATGCCATGCTGCAGCTGCTTAGTACTCAGGGGTTTGTAGGCCTCAGCACGAGCTCCCTCTCTGGAGCAATGCCATTGCACAGTCTCCAGACAGCTCCCTGTGTTAGTCTCAGGTCCTGTATGGGTTGAGGTGCTCTCTTGTGGTTAGACTTGTTGGAGTCCATGGTGGGAGTTTGGGCCACTAGGGGTCTCTTACTGACCCTTCATCTGCATTAGGGAGCCTCTCCAGGCTTCCAGTTGATGCCGGCTGAGTAGGCCGCTGCACTTTCCTGTTCTTCCTTGCATTTGGTGCTTCCCATCAATTACCTGTTGAATTCCAGTGTGCTCTCCTAGACAAAGTATTCAAAGTGTGATTATCCACTCACCATTTTGGTTTTTCTCCATGGAAGAGGTAAGTAACAGATGCATCTAATCAGCCATCTTGAAGCCCCTTCCTTCTGCACTAACCACTCCTATTCAACATTATTCTGGAGGTTCTAGCAAGGGCAGTTAGGCAAGAAAAAGAAATAAAAAGAATTCCAATTGGAAAGAAAAAATAAAACAATCTCCAAGGCATGATCTTATATATACAAAATCCTAATAAATACAAAATAATTAGAACAAATAAATGAGTTTATCAAGGTTGCAGAATACACAATCAATATACAAAAACCAAGTGACTTACGTACACAAAAAACAATCTGAAAATGAAGTTAAGAAAAATTTTGATTTACGATAGTATCAAAAAGTGAATTACTTGGCAGTAAATTGAACAAAACAAGTGCAAGACTTATATTCTAAAAATGACAAAACATACATGAAAGAAATTAAAGAAACCCAAAAATAAGTAAAAAGACTTTTCCTGCTCACGAATCAGAAGAGTTAATATTGTTAATATGGCAGCACTTCCCAAATTGATCTGCAGATTCAATTCAATCCCTATCAAAAACCCAGCTGAGTTCATTTAGAAATTGAAGAACTGATTCGAAAATTCTTATGAAGTTGCAAGGCACTCAGAATAGTCAAAGCAATATTGAAAAAAAAGAACAAATTTGAGAACTCACACTTCTTGATTTCAAAACTTACTACAAAGATATAGTCATCAAGATTATGTAGTACTGGCATAAGGACAGATACATAGATCAATGGAGTAGAATGGAGAGTTCATAAATAAACCTATGCATCTACGATCAACTGATTTTTGACATGGGTACCAAGACCACTCAAGGGGCAGGGGAAGAATCATCTTTTCAATGCATGATACTGGGAAAACAGGATGGCCATACACACACACACACACACACACACACACACACACACACACAAAAGATAGACCCCCCCCACCTCACTCCATATACAAAAATAAATAAATGTAGGTTATAGACATAAATATAAGAGCTAGAACTACAAAGCTCTCAGAAGAAAACATGGAATTAAATAGTCAACAGGCACCTGAAAAGATGCTCAACATCATTAGTCATTTGGGAAATAAAAATTAAAATCACAATGAGAAATAACTTTGTATTCACTGAGATGGCTGTAATTAAAACAAGAAGTCTTGGTGAAGGTGTGGAGAAATTGGGATCCTCATAAATTGCTGGCAGGAATATGAAATAGTATACACACTTTGCAAGTTTGGAAAATTTAGTTCCTCAAAATGTTATAGAGTTATCATATGACACATTAATTCCAGGTATATATAGGAATAGATTTAAGTATGTATATCTATATTCTACATATATACCCAACAGAGTTGAAAACATGGCTAAGAAAAACTTGTACACAAATATTCATAGCAGTATTATTCATAATAACCCCAAAGCAGAAACAACCCAATGTCCATCAACTGAAGAAGGGATAAACAAAATGTGACAGTCATAAAATGAAATATTATTTTGCCATAAAAATAAGTTAAGTTTTAGTAATATTCTACAGCATAGACGAACATTGAAGTAATTATGTTAAGTGAAAGAAGCCAGACATAAATGGCCACATGTATGAATCATGCATGGCAGTATGATTTCATTTATATGAAATCTC
Source organism: Pongo abelii (assembly GCF_028885655.2). Taxonomy (NCBI): domain Eukaryota; kingdom Metazoa; phylum Chordata; class Mammalia; order Primates; family Hominidae; genus Pongo; species Pongo abelii. Next base: position 15,905,951 of record NC_085928.1, read on the forward strand.
CAGGATAGGCAAATTCATAGAGACAGGAAATAGATTAGTAGTTGCCAGAGGCTAGGGCAAGGAGGAAATGGGGAGTGACTGCTAATAGATATGTGGTTTCCCTTTGGAGTGATTAAAATCTTCTGGAATTAGATAGCAGTGATCAATGCACATCCCTGTGAATATACTAAATACTATTGAATTATACATTTTTCTAAAAGCAAACTTTTTGGTATGTGAATTGTATCCTAATAAAGCTATTATTAAAAATTTAATCAAGATAAGGTGAAAAATTTGAAGATATCAATAAAAATAGAAGAAACAGAAAAGTAGTCCAATAAATCAATAAATGGAGAGTAATGTGATTTTCTTCATAGAAAGATTTAGTATTATAATGTTACAAAAGCATAATGTGTTCACAAATTAATAGGTAAATTCAGTGTAATCTCAATGAAAATTAATAACTTTGAAAAAGAATCCCCTTCAAAATGATTCTAAAGTTCATCTGGAACAATAAATGCACAAGAATAACCAATAAAATTTTGAAACAAGAAAAATAAGAGTAGCTTGCTTCACCAGAACAAAATCTATTATGAAGTTAATGACTAGAGAGTAGAAAACTGGATCCAAGAAGACTATAATTATTTCATGATAAATGAACAATTGCTAAAGTTTTGGGACAAAATCATACCTCACAACATATGCAAAGCTAAATTCCGCATAAATTAAATAAATACAAAGAACAAGACTATTAGAACAAAACACTGGAGAATATTTTTATAACCTTGGGATGGTTAAAACCCTCCTAAACTAGATTAAAAACAGGTATAAAATGGGAAAAACAGATGGATCTAAATATATACAAATTAAAAATTTCTGTCCAATAAAAGGCACTAGAATAAACAAAGAAAATGTGGGAAATATTTGCAATGTGCATAATAGGCAATATATTTTGGTAAAGAGACCACTTCTTTTCTTTTCTTTTCTTTTTCTTTTTTCTTTTTTTTTGAGATGGAGTTTCACTCTTGGCACCCAGGCTGGAGTGCAATGGCGTGATCTCAGCTCACCGCAACCTCTGCCTCCTGGGGTCAAGTGATTCTTCGGCCTCAGCCTACTGAGTAGCTGGGATTGCAGGCACTGGCCACCATGCCTGGCTACTGTTTTTTTTGAATTTTTAGTACAGATGGGGTTTCACCATGTTGGCTAGGCTGGTCTTGAACTCCTGACCTCAGGTGGTCCACCCACCTCGACCTCCCAAAGTGCTGGGATTACAGGTGTGAGCCACCACACCTGGCTGGTAATAGACCACTTCTACAAATCAGTAAGTAAAATAGGAACAAACTAAGAATAATGAGAAAGATACATGAACAAGCAATTCACAGATGAAAAAACCCAGGTAGCTAATAATATGAAAAGACTTTTAGCCTCTCTAGGCATTGTGGAAATGCATATTAAAATAATGAGATATTTTTGATATCGGATTGACTAAAAAATGTTCTTTTAAGTTTGATACAACCCATGGTTGGAGATAGTGTGGAGGAATGAGTATTTTCATACATGGTTGATAGAAGTTTAAATGATATAGCCTATTTAGATGGTAATTTGACATTATCTACCAAAAGTTCAAATATACATACTTTTTGACTTAGTGATTTTACCTTTAAGAATGTAGCCTCTAAAAATACATGTCAGTCTTAACAACATCTCCCTGCAGAGAATAAGTGGTATTTAATAGTTTCCCTTGTGCAGAGAAACCGAGATTCCCAGGTGCAGAGAAACTAGGATCCTCATCAGTATTGATGGAAATGAAAACCACTTTATCACTATTTATCAAAAGTTCAAAAATTTCATGCTATCTAACCCAGTGAACTTCATTGCTGGGAATTCATCATGAGGAAGTTATCCTAACTGTGGTAAAAGCTTTCTGTCTAAAGATGTTCATAATATCATTATCCTTAATAGCTAAACATTTGAATTTATTTAAAAGTCCAAAATAGGGAAACATTAAATAAACCACAGCAAATCTGCTCAATAGACTATTATGACACCACTGAAAATGATGTTTATGATATTATTCACATAGAAAGTGCTTCTGAGATTATATTTTGCAAAATGTCAGCGTATTAGATTACACATGAGTTATCATTGCAGATGTCTTGGGCAAATATTCATTGAATTCAAATGTCTGCCACTTGGAAAGCCCTTTTCACGTATCAGCACCAAGGCAGTCTACCCCTTTTGGCTGTTTCCCCATTCTCTGCCCTTGTCAGCAAGCTTTCTCCTGTGTCTGCATTTCCGAGTTTGCCCACACTGCCACCTGTTTCTTTGCTGTTTCTTGGCTTCTACCATTTCTTCCAGCATCTGCAGCGGCTCTCCTCTCCTGCACCATCTTTGCCTTCATTCCCCAAGGCTTCAGGATACTAGGATACTAGACTTTTACTGAGCATTTAGAGATAATGGAGTGGAGGGTTGAAAATGGCACTGAAAGGAGTATCGGAATGAATGTACATTACTGTTGCTAGAACTCACTGTTCTCTCCCCTCAGTGGGATTCTGGTGCCAACTGTCAAAATAGTAATGTGATTTTTCCTCCCAGTGAAAAAAATCATATGCATCTTTGAACTGAGGAAGTATATGATGGTTTCAATCAGTCATGCCTTCATGAGTGATTTAACAGCCAACAGCTCTGTTCTCTGAAGTTGGGCCCAAGTTCAGCTAGAAGGATTAGCACTGTCTGCTGCAGCCTGGGGAGCACCTCAAGTCGGCCATCTTAGTCAGATTAGTGTTAACATTCTGTGATTAAATAGGGCTATATGCTGAGCTCATTTCCACAGGCCAGAGAGGAAATCAAATTCTCCAGCCTTAGAATAGAGACAGCTTGTGTTGTGCCAGAACCATATTAGAAAAAATAAAACAAAACTGTATTTGCTTTTCTGCAAAACGATGCTGCCCTCATATCCACGTGCCGGAAGAAAGATGAGTCATGTGGCTCTGTGCCCTGGTCAGCCATGTCCACAGGCTGCAGCCAGTGGTCAAGGACAGGACAGGAAATGACCTTAAGATGCCCACCACAGTTTGCTGCTGGAAAGGACAGCTACCAGTGTCTTCAGGATATTTAAAGGGGCTGCAATCTTATTAAGCTCCTGTTAATAAGCACAACTTCCTTATTTATTAGGATAAAGTGGCCTGGGATTAGAGAGAGAACCTAGTCTTTAGCACTCAGCAAATGGAAAAACAGAAAAAACATTTTTTTTCTGAATTATCCCACAGCTGTGAACCCAGGATTAACTATTTTACTGTCACAGTATTGACTTCAACTGTGATGTACCAAGCTCATTTCTGAGTGTTTATTTCTGTCTCAATTCTTGATTTTTAAAATTGTTGCTAACTGATTATTGAGAAAACCGTAGTTGTAAATATCAAACTTCCTTTCCAAATAGTGGCTTAGGCACATTTGAGAAGAAAAATTCCACCCTCATTTTTCTTTGTGGTAGAAAGCAAATCTTGGATTTTAGAAGATCTATTGATTGAGTCCATCACATTTTCTAGCCTTTTCTAGGATGAAGCTTACCCTTTCAGGTAGAAAAGCCTGAAGAGTGTCTCTCTTCTTCCCTGAGAATCCCTGTTTATTCCTTGTCACAGCCTGGTTTGGGACTGAGTGCAAGTCAGAGTGAGACCTCTTTCACCCCAGGGGCCAGGTTCCCGTGAACGGAGTTCCCCTGCAGAGCTTAAATTAGCAGTAAACACTCAGGGAGACAGCCAGAGGTAGTGGCCCTGCAGGCAGGCACCACCCCATCATCGGACAGTTCATGATTTGGCATATTGTGGCTGGGGAGGTGAAGCAGGTAACAGAATAGAAGAGAGAATTTCTGCAGCTCGATTGGGAGAGGCAAAACATGTGAGCTGACTCAGACCATCAGAGCGTGGGATAGAGCTCTGGTCAGGAAAGAGAGCTCCAGATTTGAGTGTGGGGACTGGTGCCAGGTTGGTGGCCTGCTAGGGAAAGCTAATGCCATGCAAACTTGTGTGCTGAGCAGTTGGTAGTGAAGCCTCTATGGCCAGCATGAGTTTTCCTTTTTGCTAAACTTGTCTAAGAAAATGCCCATAAGTATTACTTAGTACTTATTTATTTATTTATTTAAATAAAGAATATCCAAATTGCTCTCTACCTAGGAAGGTGGAAGGTCAATAGGTCCAGCAAGGAACTTGGGCCAGATAAATGGAGGAACTTATTTCCTTTCCATGCCTGGAGGGCTTAGCTGGGCTTGGCTGTCTTGAAATGCCTCCAAGTCCGAGGTGGCAATTTGCAGAACATATTGACCGGCTCAGTGGTGAAAAAATTATACATTATAAAATTATAATGCCCATCATGTATTAAGCACTCAAAAAGACTCTGGGAGACCCATTATTTATTCACATTTTACACATGAGAAAACTGAGGCAGAGACAATGAGGTAAACCACCTGCCTAACATTATACAGCTGGTGGAGCAGAGAGTTGGCTATAGATGCCAGGCCTCAAGTGCAAGGAAGACAGTGGCCCGTTCCTGCCTTTTCAGGGTTTCTTCTAAGATCTTGAAACCCTGAGGGTATAATGGCTGATTTTCCAGATGACAGTGACAGGGAAAATGTGGATTCATTGGCTCCATGTTCTATCTTCTGTTTTTTTCATAGTGCAAATATTATAGTTTGGTTCTGTGACAAGATCTCCATTGTTACTATGAGGGCCTTTCTCAAGGTATAGAAGGTATTTACACATCACTGTTTCAAACAGTACTCAAAATGCACTTTTATTTAGTTTGCTATCTGATTGTTCATCCAAGCCCAGAGTATTTATCTGGATCAGGTTCATCTGACAACTCCAAAGTGATTTTTCCACCCCTACGTGCTCCAAATCCCTTACGCTAGGAGTTTTTTTTTTCTGTCACCTGTTTGTTGGCTCAGTTTTCTCAGAACTTTGTTTCTCAGAGCAACAGTGACTCATGCTATGCTAAGTCAGCAGAGCAGCAAGAGAGAGGCAGGCATAGTCAAACCTGGAGTCTGGCCCTGTCAGGGAAGATGGCTCTGGGGAAACTGGTGTCAGACAAACAATGTGTGGGGCCCATGGTATGAAAGCCACAGGGATCGGAAAATTAGAATACAGTATGATGCGAGCTGTCATGGAGGTCAGCTCAGCACATTGGAAGTTCCAACACCCACTCTCTCTCATAGCACCCTATGCTTTTCTTTCTTCATACTTGACAGTATGTGATGAGTATACATGTTTAATGATTTGTTAAATGTATGTTGTTTTCATTAGACTATGAGCTCCATGAGGGCAAAAATCTTGTCTGCTTTATTCACAGCTGTATAACCAAGGCCTAGCACTGTGCCTGGCATATGATAACTAATGAGTATTAATTGAATAAATAAATGAATGAATGGCAACCATTCTACCCTGTGAAGTCCCAAGGACTGCCTCTCACAGAAGATGAGCTAAATGTTGTAGGGTGGATTGTAAAGATCAGGTGGATCAGGTGGGAAGAGAGAATCAGTAAGGGATTTATAGGCAAAGGAAGTCACAAGTGGCTTCTGATTTCTGCGCAATAAATTTATATTTAGTAGAGAATATTATATTTTCAATATAAGATACTAAAATGAAGTAAAGGAAAAGATCAATGAATTTGACTATACCAAAATGAAAAATGTTGGTATTTTACATTGTGCCATAAACAAAAGACACAACATATTGGAAGTAAACGATTACAATGTGTATAATAGGTAAATGACTTGTATTATATGTATGTATAAAATAATTCTTAATAAAACAATTCTTACAAGTCAGTAACTAGAGACAAACAACTTACTAAAAAAATGGTTGAGAGGCCAGGCATGTTGGCAGCACACCTGTAATTCCAGCACTTTGGGAGGCCAAGGTAGGAGGATCACTTGAGACCAGGAGTTTGAGACTAGCCTGAGAAACATAGCAGGACCCCGTCTCTAAAAAAAAAAAAAAAAAATTAGCCAGGCATAATGAAATTAGCTATAAGGCAGGCTAAGGCAGGAAGATCCCTTGAGCTTAGGAATTCAAGGCTGCAGTGAGCTATGATTATGCCACTGCACTCCCGCCTGGGTGACAGAGCATGACTTTGTCTCAAATTTAAAAATAAAATAATAAAATAAAAGTAAACTTATTTGAAAACTGGGTGGGAGAGGTAACATTAGCAATCACTGAAAATGGAAAAAAAGTGCTTCTTTAGTAATAATCAGGGAATTGCAAATTCAAACAATGAGATACCATTTTCATTTTTTGGACTAAAAATTGTTAAAAGATTGATAATGTTCAGTGTTACTGAGGGCCTAAGGAGACAGGTACCGTCATACACTACTTGAAGAAGTGTAAATTGGTGCAATCACCTTAGGGAGTAATTTGGCAGTACCTATTAAAAAATTAAAAGTTCCGTCTAGCAATTCCACTTCTCAAAAGCTAATAGTCAAGAAATGCTCCTGTGCCAATGAGGCAGATGCAAAGGTAGTCATTAACAATATTTGTATTAGTAAACAACCTACAGGTTCACCTGTGAAAGAAGGAAATAGAATGAAGTGGATTTATAGGCTCTGACATGATTAGAAATCCAATGTACGCTGTTAAGTGGGGGAAAAGTGACTAATAGAAATACTGAAATTTTTATATAAAGAGCAATTTGTAGAAAATAATACTTTATACTAGATATTTTCTATACATACATATGCAAATGCAAAGAAGTAATGAAAGAATGTACCAAATTGCTAACTGTGATCACGTCTGGAGAGGGAAAGAGGACTAGGAATGAAGATGGTAGTCAAAGGGGACTTTTCATTTCTCTATAATGTTTCAGCTTTAAAAAAATTATATGCACCATTTATGGTATTAAATACTTAAAAATATACTTATCTGCCATAAGCATTTCATTGTCCTGTGTCCATTTGGAAGTGGGATATCCTTACATTAAAGCAGGGGTTTTGATCAGAGTTCTCATCTTTTTAGGAAAATGGCAACGTTACTTCCTTTGTTTGGTTGAACATCGAAATACATTCCAGGTTCTTGTGAGAAAATAGAACTTTGAGTTCTTCATCAGCAAATTCTTATTGAAAATTTAATTTTGAGAGACAGCAGTCACAGAACATTGCATAGAAGACATACAAGCCATCTATTCTTCAGATGGTTTGTATTTTATTCTTAGCTCTAGTTTGATTATCAGAGCACTTATCTTGGATCACATTGTTTTTGCCTATGTAAAGTTGCTTCAGTTTTTGTCATTGTTCTCTAGTGAGGTCATGGAATTTATGATTGTATCTACTACTGGGTTGTTATTAAAGATACTGTCTGATACACTTCATGATCATCCCCTTTTAAAACCTTGGGAAAATTTTTTTCATGTCTCAGTAACAAAACCAGAATTTGCTTCCCCAGAGCAGTTGGTTTATGAATATTTTACCTGATTGTGTTCTTAACTTTGCCTTACCAGCTATGAAGCACAGATTCAAATTGTAGCCTTCTTCTGGCACCCAAATTAATTCACATTTGCATGCATTTTGTGAATTATTTTTACTTTTGATTTAAAACTTATTTTGCCTGCCTTGATTTTCCTTTTATTCTAGTTTCATTACCTATAGTAAACTATTCTGTAGACTATTTTAAAAGTTCATTTTTAGAAACTGCTTTAACTGTTTTTGTGTTTTAAAAATTAAACAGAAGGATAAAATGAATAAAATAAAACCTCTCTTTTACTGGAACCATAAAAATAATCTAAAAAATTAGCACATTGCTGTTAGACAAAACAAACACACAACCATAAAAAACACCAATGTGAATAGGAACTGATTTGATAACTTTTCAAAGATCTCACAATTTTGTGTTCATCCACATACACTAGTTATGGGTCTTGGTTTCTATTGGAAATAGCTCAAATTCAATAGATGTTCCTCTTCCTCAATACAAGTTTTTTTTTTTTTTTTTTTTTTTTAAGGAGGCCAATCACTGGAGAAGAATGATGATAAATGTAGTGGATTGAATGGCAGCCTCCAAAAAGATTGAATGGCCGACATTAATGGAAATGAAGAAGAGACACTAAAACACTGACTCAAGAAGCTTAATAAAGCCTAAACAACATAAATAAAAAGAAATCCGTATCTACACACATTATCATGAAACTTTAGAATTTCAAAGACAAAGAGAAAATTTTAAAAGAAGCCAGAGGCCAGGCATGGTGGCTCATGCCTGTAATCCCAACACGTTGGGAGGCTGAGGTGGGCAGAACATGAAGTCAGGAGATCAAGATCATCCTGGCCAACATGGTGAAACCCCATCTCTACTAAAAATACAAAAATTAGCTGGGCATGGCAGTGCATGCCTGTAGTCCCAGCTACTTGAGAGGCTGAGGCAGGAGAGTTGCTTGAAGCGGGGAGGCAGAGGCTGCAGTGAGCTGAGACTGCACCACTGCACTCCAGCCTGGGTGACAGAGCGAGACTCCATCTCAAAAAAAAAAAAAAGGGAAGGTGGAGCCAAGATGGCCGAATAGGAACAGCTCCAGTCTACAGCTCCCAGCGTGAGTGACGCAGAAGACGGGTGAGTTCTGCATTTCCAACTGAGGTACCAGGTTCATCTCACTGGGGAGTGCCAGACAGTGGGCACAGGACAATGGGTGCAGTGCACTGTGCATGAGCCGAAGCAGGGCGAGGCATCACCTCTCCTGGGAAGCACAAGGGGTCAGGGAATTCCCTTTCCTAGTCAAAGAAAGGGGTGACAGACTGCACCTGGAAAATTGGGTCACTCCCACTCTAATACTGCACGTTTCCAATGGGCTTAACAAATGGCACACCAGGAGATTATATTTTGCACCTGCCTCGGAGGGTCCTACACCCACGCAGCCTTGTTCATTGCTAGCACAGCAGTCTGAGATCAAACTGCGAGGCGGCAGCAAGGCTGGGGGAGGGGTGCCCGCCATTGCTCAGGCTTGAGTAGGTAAACAAAGTGGCCAGGAAGTTTGAACTGGGTGGAGCCCACCACAGCTCAAGGAGGCCTGCCTGCCTCTGTAGGCTCCACCTCTGGGGGCAGGGCACAGACAAACAAAAGACAGCAATAACCTTGGCAGACTTAAATGTCCCTGTCTGACAGCTTTGAAGAGAGTAGTGGTTCTCCCAGCACGCAGCTTGAGATCTGAGAATGGGCAGACTGCCTCCTCAACTGGGTCCCTGACCCCCGAGTAGCGTAACTGGGAGGCACCCCCCAGTAGGGGCGCACTGACACCTCACATGGCCAGGTACTCCTCTGAGACAAAACTTCCAGAGGAACGATCAGGCAGCAGCATTTGCAGTTCACCAATATCTGCTGTTCTGCAGCCACTGCTGCTGATACCCAGGCAAACAGGGTCTGGAGTGGACCTCCAGTAAACTCCAACAGACCTGCAGCTGAGGGTCCTGACTGTTAGAAGGAAAACTAACAAACAGAAAGGACATCCACACCAAAAACCCATCTGTACGTCACCATCATCAAAGACCAAAGGTAGATAAAACCACAAAGATGAGGGAAAAAACAGAGAAGAAAAACCGGAAACTCTAAAAATCAGAGCACCTCTCCTCCTCCAAAGGAACGCAGCTCCTCACCAGCAACGGAACAAAGCTGGACAGAGAATGATTTTGACGAGCTGAGAGAGGAAGGCTTCAGAAGGTCAAACTACTCCAAGCTGAAGGAGGAAGTTCGAACCAATGTCAAAGAACTTAAAAACTTTGAAAAAAAATTAGACGAATGGATAACTAGAATAATCAATGCAGAGAAGTCCTTAAAGGACCTGATGGAGCTGAAAACCACAGCACGAGAACTACGTGATGAATGCACAAGCCTCAGTAACCGATACAATCAACAGGAAGAACGGGTATCAGCGATGGAAGACGAATGAATGAAATGAAGTGTGAAGAGAAGTTTAGAGAAAAAAGAATAAAAAGAAACAAACAAAGCCTCCAAGAAGTATGGGACTATGTGAAAAGACCAAATCTACGTCTGATTGGTGTACCTGAAAGTGATGGGGAGAATGGAACCAAGTTGGAAAACACTCTGCAGGATATTATCCGGGAGAACTTCCCCAATCTAGCAAGGCAGGCCGACATTCAGATTCAGGAAATACAGAGAACGCCACAAAGATACTCCTCGAGAAGAGCAACTCCAAGACACATAATTGTCAGATTCACCAAAGTTGAAATAAAGGAAAAAATGTTAAGGGCAGCCAGAGAGAAAGGTCGGGTTACCCACAAAGGGAAGCCCATCAGACTAACAGCGGATCTCTTGGCAGAAACTCTGCAAGCCAGAAGAGAGTGGGGGCCAATATTCAACATTCCTAAAGAAAAGAATTTTCAACCCAGAATTTCATATCCAGCCAAACTAAGCTTCATAAGTGAAGGAGAAATAAAATCCTTTACAGACAAGCAAATGCTGAGAGATTTTGTCACCACCAGGCCTGCCCTAAAAGAGCTCCTGAAGGAAGCACTAAACATGGAAAGGAACAACCGGTACCAGCCACTGCAAAATCAAGCCAAAATGTAAAGACCATCGAGACTAGAAGAGACTGCATCAACTAACGAGCAAAATACCCAGCTAACATCATGACAGGATCAAATTCACACATAACAATACTAACCTTAAACATAAATGGGCTAAGTGCTCCAATTAAAAGGCACGGACTGGCAAATTGGATAAAGAGTCAAGACCCATCAGTGTGCTGTATTCAGGAAACCCATCTCATGTGCAGAGACACACATAGGCTCAAAATAAAGGGATGGAGGAAGATCTACCAAGCAAATGGAAAACAAAAAGAGGCAGGGGTTGCAATCCTAGTCTCAGATAAAACAGACTTTAAACCAACAAAGGTCAAAAGAGACAACGAAGGCCATTACATAATGGTAAAGGGATCAATTCAACTAGAAGAACTAACTATCCTAAATATATATGCACCCAATACAGGAGCACCTAGATTCCTAAAGCAAGTCCTTAGTGACCTACAAAGAGACTTAGACTCCCACACAATAATAATGGGAGACTTTAACACCCCACTGTCAACATTAGACAGATCGACGAGAGAGAAAGTTAAAAAGGATATCCAGGAATTGAACTCAGCTCTGCACCAAATGGACTTAATAGACATCTACAGAACTCTCCACCCCAAATCAACAGAATATACATTCTTTTCAGCACCACACCACACCTATTCCAAAATTGACCACATAGTTGGAAGTAAAGCACTCCCCAGCAAATGTAAAAGAACAGAAATTATAACAAACTGTCTCTCAGACCACAGTGCAATCAAACTAGAACTCAGGATTAAGAAACTCACTCAAAACCACTCAACTACATGGAAACTGAACAACCTGCTCCTGAATGACTACTGGGTACATAAGGAAATGAAGGCAGAAATAAAGATGTTCTTTGAAACCAACGAGAACAAAGACACAACATACCAGAATCTCTGGGACACATTTAAAGCAGTGTGTAGAGGGAAATCTACAGCACTAAATGCCCACAAGAGAAAGCAGAAAAGATCTAAAATTGACACCCTAACATCACAATTAAAAGAACTAGAGAGGCAAGAGCAAACACATTCAAAAGCTAGCAGAAGGCAAGAAATAATTAATATCAGAGCATAACTGAAGGAAATAGAAGCACAAAAAACCCTTCAAAAAATCAATGAATCCAGGAGATAGTTTTTTTGAAAAGATCAACAAAATTGAAAGACCGCTAGCAAGACTAATAAAGAAAAAAAGAGAGAAAAATCAAATAGATGCAATAAAAAATGATAAAGGGGATATCACCACCGATCCCACAGGAATACAAACTACCATCAGAGAATGCTATAAACACCTCTACGCAAATAAACTAGAAAATCTAGAAGAAATGGATAAATTTGTCGACACATACACTCTCCCAAGACTAAACAAGGAAGAAGTTGAATCTCTGAATAGACCAATAACAGGCTCTGAAATTGTGGCAATAAACAATAGCTTACCAACCAAAAAGAGTCCAGAACCAGACGAATTCACAGCCAAATTCTACCAGAGGTAAAAGGAGGAACTGGTACCATTCCTTCTGAAACTATTCCAATCAATAGAAAAAGAGGGAATCCTCCCTAACTCATTTTATGTGGCCAGCATCATCCTGATACCAAAGCCTGGCAGAGACACAACGAAAAAAGAGAATTTTAGACCAATATCCTTGATGAACATTGATGCAAAAATCCTCAATAAAATACTGGAAAACCGAATCCAGCAGCACATCAAAAAGCTTATCCACCATGATCAAGAGGGCTTCATCCCTGGGATGCAAGGCTGGTTCAATATACACAAATCAATAAATGTAATCCAGCATACAAACAGAACCAAAGACAAAAACCACATGATTATCTCAATAGATGCAGAAAAGGCCTTTGACAAAATTCAACACCTTCATGCTAAAAACTCTCAATAAATTAGGTATTGATGGGACGTATCTCAAAATAATAAGAGCTATCTATGACAAACCCACAGCAAATATCATACTGAATGGACAAAAACTGGAAGCATTCCTTTTGAAAACTGGCACAAGACAGGGATGCCCTCTCTCACCACTCCTATTCAACATAGTGTTGGAAGTTCTGGCCAGGGCAATCAGGCAGAAGAAAGAAACAAAGGGTATTCAATTAGGAAAAGAGGAAGTCAAATTGTCCCTGTTTGCAGATGACATGATTGTATATCTAGAAAACCCCATCGTCTCAGCCCAAAATCTCCTTAAGGTGATAAACAACTTCAGCAAAGTCTCAGGATACAAAATCAATGTACAAAAATCACAGGCATTCCTTTACACCAATAACAGACAAACAGAGAGCCAAATCATGATTGAACTCCCATTCACAATTACTTCAAAGAAAATAAAACACCTAGGAATCCAACTTGCAAGGGATGTGAAGAACCTCTTCAAGGAGAACCACAAACCACTGCTCGGTGAAATAAAAGAGGATACAAACAGGTGGAAGAACATTCCATGCTCACGGGTAGGAAGAATCAATATCATGAAAATGGCCATACTGCCCAAGGTAATTTACAGATTCAATGCCATCATCTTCAAGCTACCAATGACTTTCTTCACAGAACTGGAAAAAACTACCTTAAAGTTCATATGGAATCAGAAAAGAGCCCACATCTCCAAGTCAATCCTAAGCCAAAAGAATAAAGCTGGAGGCATCATGCTACCTGACTTCAAACTATACTACAAGCCTACAGTAACCAAAACAGCATGGTACTGGTACCAAAACAGAGATATAGATCAATGGAACAGAACAGAGCCCTCAGAAATAACGCTGCATATCTACAACTATCTGATCTTTGACAAACCTGAGAAAAACAAGCAATGGGGAAAGGATTCCCTATTTAGTAAATGGTGCTGGGAAAACTGGCTAGCCATATGTAGAAAGCTGAAACTGCATCCCTTCCTTACACTTTATACAAAAATTAATTCAAGATGGATTAAAGACTTAAACATTAGACCTAAAACCATAAAAACCCTAGAAGAAAACCTAGGCATTACCATTCGGGACATAGGCATGGGCAAGGACTTCATATCTAAAACACCAAAAGCAATGGCAACAAAAGCCAAAATTGACAAATGGGATCTAATTAAACTAAAGAGCTTCTGCACAGCAAAAGAAACTACCATCAGAGTGAACAGGCAACCTACAAAATGGGAGAAAATTTTTGCAACCTACTCATCTGACAAAGGGCTAATATCCAGAATCTATAATGAACTCAAACAAATTTACAAGAAAAAAACAAACAACCCCATCAAAAAGTGGACAAAGGATATGAACAGACACTTCTCGAAAGAAGACATTTATGCAGCCAAAAGACACATGAAAAAATGCTCATCATCACTGGCCATCAGAGAAATGCAAATCAAAACCACAATGAGATACCATCTCACACCAGTTAGAATGGCAATCATTAAAAAGTCGGGAAACAACAGGTGCTGGAGAGGATGTGGAGAAATAGGAACACTTTTACACTGTTGGTGGGACTGTAAACTAGTTCAACCATTGTGGGAGTCAGTGTGGCGATTCCTCAAGGATCTAGAACTAGAAATACCATTTGACCCAGCCATCCCATTACTGGGTATATACCCAAAGGACTATAAATCATGCTGTTATAAAGACACATGCACATGTATGTTTATTGTGGCACTATTCACAATAGCAAAGACTTGGAACCAACCCAAATGTCCAACAATGATAGACTGGATTAAGAAAATGTGGCACATATACACCATGGAATACTATGCAGCCATAAAAAATGATGAGTTCATGTCCTTTGTAGGGACATGGATGGAACTGGAAATCATCATTCTCAGTAAACTATCACAAGGACAAAAAACCAAACACCGCATGTTCTCACTCATAGATGGGAACTGAACAATGAGAACACATGGACACAGGAGGGGAATATCACACTCTGGGGACTGTTGTGGGGTGAGGGGACGGGGGAGGGATAGCATTAGGACATATACCTGATGTAAATGACGAGTTAATGGGTGCAGCACACCAGCATGGCACATGTATACATATGTAACTAACCTGCACATTGTGCACATGTACCCTAAAACTTAAAGTATAATAAAAAAAAATTGATAGACCGCTAGCAAGACTAATAGAGAAGAAAAGAGAGAAGAGTCAAATAGATGCAATAAAAAAATGACAGTGGGGATATCACCACCAATCCCACAGAAATACAAACTACCATCAGAGAATACTATAAACACCACTACGCAAATAAACTAGAAAATCTAGAAGAAATGGATAAATTTGTCGACACATACACTCTCCCAAGACTAAACAAGGAAGAAGTTGAATCTCTGAATAGACCAATAACAGGCTCTGAAATTGAGGCAATAATTAATAGCTTACCCACCTAAAAAAGTCCAGGACCAGATGGATTCACAGCCAAATTCTACCAGAGGTACAAGGAGGAACTGGTGCCATTCCTTCTGAAACTATTCCAATCAATAGAAAAAGAGGGAATCCTCCCTAACTCATTTTATGTGGCCAGCATCATCCTGATACCAAAGCCTGGCAGAGACACAACGAAAAAAGAGAATTTTAGACCAATATCCTTGATGAACATTGATGCAAAAATCCTCAATAAAATACTGGAAAACCGAATCCAGCAGCACATCAAAAAGCTTATCCACCATGATCAAGAGGGCTTCATCCCTGGGATGCAAGGCTGGTTCAATATACACAAATCAATAAATGTAATCCAGCATACAAACAGAACCAAAGACAAAAACCACATGATTATCTCAATAGATGCAGAAAAGGCCTTTGACAAAATTCAACACCTTCATGCTAAAAACTCTCAATAAATTAGGTATTGATGGGACGTATCTCAAAATAATAAGAGCTATCTATGACAAACCCACAGCAAATATCATACTGAATGGACAAAAACTGGAAGCATTCCTTTTGAAAACTGGCACAAGACAGGGATGCCCTCTCTCACCACTCCTATTCAACATAGTGTTGGAAGTTCTGGCCAGGGCAATCAGGCAGAAGAAAGAAACAAAGGGTATTCAATTAGGAAAAGAGGAAGTCAAATTGTCCCTGTTTGCAGATGACATGATTGTATATCTAGAAAACCCCATCGTCTCAGCCCAAAATCTCCTTAAGGTGATAAACAACTTCAGCAAAGTCTCAGGATACAAAATCAATGTACAAAAATCACAGGCATTCCTTTACACCAATAACAGACAAACAGAGAGCCAAATCATGATTGAACTCCCATTCACAATTACTTCAAAGAAAATAAAACACCTAGGAATCCAACTTGCAAGGGATGTGAAGAACCTCTTCAAGGAGAACCACAAACCACTGCTCGGTGAAATAAAAGAGGATACAAACAGGTGGAAGAACATTCCATGCTCACGGGTAGGAAGAATCAATATCATGAAAATGGCCATACTGCCCAAGGTAATTTACAGATTCAATGCCATCATCTTCAAGCTACCAATGACTTTCTTCACAGAACTGGAAAAAACTACCTTAAAGTTCATATGGAATCAGAAAAGAGCCCACATCTCCAAGTCAATCCTAAGCCAAAAGAATAAAGCTGGAGGCATCATGCTACCTGACTTCAAACTATACTACAAGCCTACAGTAACCAAAACAGCATGGTACTGGTACCAAAACAGAGATATAGATCAATGGAACAGAACAGAGCCCTCAGAAATAACGCTGCATATCTACAACTATCTGATCTTTGACAAACCTGAGAAAAACAAGCAATGGGGAAAGGATTCCCTATTTAGTAAATGGTGCTGGGAAAACTGGCTAGCCATATGTAGAAAGCTGAAACTGCATCCCTTCCTTACACTTTATACAAAAATTAATTCAAGATGGATTAAAGACTTAAACATTAGACCTAAAACCATAAAAACCCTAGAAGAAAACCTAGGCATTACCATTCGGGACATAGGCATGGGCAAGGACTTCATATCTAAAACACCAAAAGCAATGGCAACAAAAGCCAAAATTGACAAATGGGATCTAATTAAACTAAAGAGCTTCTGCACAGCAAAAGAAACTACCATCAGAGTGAACAGGCAACCTACAAAATGGGAGAAAATTTTTGCAACCTACTCATCTGACAAAGGGCTAATATCCAGAATCTATAATGAACTCAAACAAATTTACAAGAAAAAAACAAACAACCCCATCAAAAAGTGGACAAAGGATATGAACAGACACTTCTCGAAAGAAGACATTTATGCAGCCAAAAGACACATGAAAAAATGCTCATCATCACTGGCCATCAGAGAAATGCAAATCAAAACCACAATGAGATACCATCTCACACCAGTTAGAATGGCAATCATTAAAAAGTCGGGAAACAACAGGTGCTGGAGAGGATGTGGAGAAATAGGAACACTTTTACACTGTTGGTGGGACTGTAAACTAGTTCAACCATTGTGGGAGTCAGTGTGGCGATTCCTCAAGGATCTAGAACTAGAAATACCATTTGACCCAGCCATCCCATTACTGGGTATATACCCAAAGGACTATAAATCATGCTGTTATAAAGACACATGCACATGTATGTTTATTGTGGCACTATTCACAATAGCAAAGACTTGGAACCAACCCAAATGTCCAACAATGATAGACTGGATTAAGAAAATGTGGCACATATACACCATGGAATACTATGCAGCCATAAAAAATGATGAGTTCATGTCCTTTGTAGGGACATGGATGGAACTGGAAATCATCATTCTCAGTAAACTATCACAAGGACAAAAAACCAAACACCGCATGTTCTCACTCATAGATGGGAACTGAACAATGAGAACACATGGACACAGGAGGGGAATATCACACTCTGGGGACTGTTGTGGGGTGAGGGGACGGGGGAGGGATAGCATTAGGACATATACCTGATGTAAATGACGAGTTAATGGGTGCAGCACACCAGCATGGCACATGTATACATATGTAACTAACCTGCACATTGTGCACATGTACCCTAAAACTTAAAGTATAATAAAAAAAAATTGATAGACCGCTAGCAAGACTAATAGAGAAGAAAAGAGAGAAGAGTCAAATAGATGCAATAAAAAAATGACAGTGGGGATATCACCACCAATCCCACAGAAATACAAACTACCATCAGAGAATACTATAAACACCACTACGCAAATAAACTAGAAAATCTAGAAGAAATGGATAAATTTGTCGACACATACACTCTCCCAAGACTAAACAAGGAAGAAGTTGAATCTCTGAATAGACCAATAACAGGCTCTGAAATTGAGGCAATAATTAATAGCTTACCCACCTAAAAAAGTCCAGGACCAGATGGATTCACAGCCAAATTCTACCAGAGGTACAAGGAGGAACTGGTGCCATTCCTTCTGAAACTATTCCAATCAATAGAAAAAGAGGGAATCCTCCCTAACTCATTTTATGTGGCCAGCATCATCCTGATACCAAAGCCTGGCAGAGACACAACGAAAAAAGAGAATTTTAGACCAATATCCTTGATGAACATTGATGCAAAAATCCTCAATAAAATACTGGCAAACCGAATCCAGCAGCACATCAAAAAGCTTATCCACCATGATCAAGTGGGCTTCATCCCTGGGATGCAAGGCTGGTTCAATATACACAAATCAATAAATGTAATCCAGCATATAAACAGAACCAAAGACAAAAACCACATGATTATCTCAATAGATGCAGAAAAGGCCTTTGACAAAATTCAACAACTCTTCACGCTAAAAACTCTCAATAAATTAGGTATTGATGGGACGTATCTCAAAATAATAAGAGCTATCTATGACAAACCCACAGCAAATATCATACTGAATGGACAAAAACTGGAAGCATTCCCTTTGAAAACTGGCACAAGACAGGGATGCTCTCTCTCACCACTCCTATTCAACATAGTGTTGGAAGTTCTGGCCAGGGCAATCAGGCAGGGAAAGGAAATAAAGGGCATTCAATTAGGAAAAGAGGAAGTGAAATTGCACCTGTTTGCAGATGATATGATTGTATATTTATAAAACCCCATCGTCTCAGCCCAAAATCTCCTTAAGGTGATAAACAACTTCAGCAAAGTCTCAGGATACAAAATCAATGTGCAAATATCACAAGCATTCTTATACACCAATAACAGACAAACAGAGAGCCAAATCATGAGTGAACTCCCATTCACAATTACTTCAAAGAAAATAAAACACCTAGGAATCCAACTTGCAAGGGATGTGAAGAACCTCTTCAAGGACAACCACAAACCACTGCTCAATGAAATAAAAGAGGATAGAAACAAATGGAAGAACATTCCATGCTCATGGGTAGGAAGAATCAATATCGTGAAAATGGCCATTCTGCCCAAGGTAATTTATAGATTCAATGCCATCCCCTTCAAGCTACCAATGACTTTCTTCACAGAATTGGAAAAAACTACTTTAAAGTTCATATGGAACCAAAAAAGAGCCCACATCTCCAAGTCAATCCTAAGCCAAAAAGAACAAAGCTGGAGGCGTCATGCTACCTGACTTCAAACTATGCTACAAGGCTACAGTAACCAAAACAGCATGGTACTGGTACCAAAACAGAGATATAGATCAATGGAACAGAACAGAGCCCTCAGAAATAACGCTGCATATCTACAACTATCTGATCTTTGACAAACCTGAGAAAAACAAGCAATGGGGAAAGGATTCCCTATTTAGTAAATGGTGCTGGGAAAACTGGCTAGCCATATGTAGAAAGCTGAAACTGCATCCCTTCCTTACACCTTATACAAAAATTAATTCAAGCTGGATTAAAAACTTAAACATTAGACCTAAAACCATAAAAACCCTAGAAGAAAACCTAGGCATTACCATTCGGGACATAGGTATGGGCAAGGACTTCATGTCTAAAACACCAAAAGCAATGGCAACAAAAGCCAAAATTGACAAATGGGATCTAATTAAACTAAAGAGCTTCTGCACAGCAAAAGAAACTACCATCAGAGTGAACAGGCAACCTACAAAATGGGAGAAAATTTTCGCAACCTACTCATTTGACAAAGGGCTAATATCCAGAATCTACAATGAACTCCAACAAATTTACAAGAAAAAAACAAACAACCCCATCAAAAAGTGGGCGAAGGATATGAACAGACACTTCTCGAAAGAAGACATTTATGCAGCCAAAAAACACACGAAAAAATGCTCATCGTCATTGGCCATCAGAGAAATGCAAATCAAAACCACAATGAGATACCATCTCACACCAGTTAGAATGGCAATCATTAAAAAGTCAGGAAACAACAGGTGCTGGAGAGGATGTGGAGAAATAGGAACACTTTTATACTGTTGGTGGGACTGTAAACTAGTTCAACCATTGTGGGAGTCAGTGTGGCGATTCCTCAGGGATCTAGAACACCATTTGACCCAGCCATCCCATTACTGGGTATATACCCAAAGGATTATAAATCATGCTGCTGTAAAGACACATGCACATGTATGTTTATTGTGGCACTATTCACAATAGCAAAGACTTGGAAGCAACCCAAAATGTCCAACAATGATAGACTGGATTAAGAAAATGTGGCACATATACACCATGGAATACTATGCAGCCATAAAAAATGATGAGTTCATGTCCTTTGTAGGGACATGGATGAAGCTGGAAACCATCATTCTGAGCAAACTATCGCAAGGACAAAAAACCAAATGCCACATATTCTCACTCATAGGTCGAAATTGAACAATGAGAACACATGGACACAGGAAGGGGAACATCACACACCGGGGACTGTTTTGGGGTCGGGGGAGGGAGGAGGCATAGCATTAGGAGATATACCTAATGCTAGATGACGAGTTAATGGGTGCAGCATACCAACATGGCACATGTATACATATGTAACAAACCTGCACGTTGTGCACATGTATCCTAAAACTTAAAGTATAATAATAATAATAATAATAATAAAAAGAAAAAGAAAAAAGACAGATTGCTTTTAAAGAAGTAACAACTTGTCAGTTGGCTTCTCAACATAATGAGGAGTGCTAAAAGACAGTGGAATAATAACCTTCAATGCACTGAGAAAATAATTGCCAACATACAATTTTACACCTGTCATGAATAGGGTAAATACAAACTAAGAGATTTTTCCAACAGCAGATCCTCACTAAAAGAATTTCTAATGTGTATACTCCTTATACAGGAAGAAAATAATCCTACAGAGAAAGGCTGTAATGTAAAAAGAAATAAAGTGCAGTGAAGAGTAAATATGTGGGTAAATCTAAGGGAAATGAATCAAATAAAGGAATAGTGATGTTGTTATTGTTACAAGAAGAAAATATATTTAAATACATGAAAAAATAATATGTAAGTTGGAAGGAGTTTAAATGATATTAAAATGTTCTGTGGACCTTGTTCAATAAGAGATAGTGATTAATTGTAGACTTCCATAAGTTAAGCTTGTATGTGGTAATTTCTATAGAAGCCTTTCAAATAATGGAAAGAGAATGTTTAATTTCATACCGAGTGCAGAAAAAAACTAGTATGTTTTAAAACAATCTAAAAAAGGCAATAAAAAAAGAGAAAACACACATGGAACAGGTGAGACAAATGAAAAGCACAAAATAAAATGATAGATTTAAGCAGAAATGTATCTGCAATTATAATAAATATAATAATTAATAAACAGGTGGTATGGTTTGAATATGTCCTCCAAAGTTTATGTGTTAGAAACTTAATTATCAATGCAACAGTGTTGAGAAGTGGGACCTGAACTTTAAGAGGTGATTAAGTTATGAGGGCTCTGTTCTCATAAATGGATTATGTCATTATTGCAGGAGTGGGTTCATTATTGTGAGAGTGAGTTCTTCATAAAAGCAGATTTGCCCCCTTTTCTCTCTCTCTGTCTCATGCATGTTTATGCCTGTGTGCTTGTGTGCTCTCTTGCCTTTCCACCTTCCACCATGGGATGACACAGCAAGAAGGCCCTTGCCAGATGAGGGCCCCTCAGCCTCACTTCCCAGCTTCCAGAACTGGAAGAGATAAATCTCTAATTTTTATGAATTTCCCAGTCTCAGGTATTCTATCAGGTATTCAGTACAGAACAAACTAATACACTTATCCCATTGATAATGTAAAGCCCACTTCTGACATAGAATTTAACAGATATTACTGGATTTTCAATAACCCTTATTCCCCTCTTACCAGGTCCTACAGCTCCTTTGGCATATTTTCTCTCTGTTCCCTTAGCAAGCCTCGTACTTCCTCAATCAAGTTTTGCTGATTTTTTTTTCCTTTCTAACTTTTATTTTAGGTTTGGGGGTACATGTGCAGGTTTGTTATATGGGTAAATTGCATGTCTTGGGGATTTGGCGTACAGATTATTTCATCACTTAGGTAATGCTCATAGAACCCGATAGATAGTTTTTTGATTCTCACCCTCTTCCCACCCTCCACCTTTAAAAATGTGTCTGGAAGCCAGATGAAAAGTTAGGGCAGATCCTGAGTAGGGTAAGTATTACCTTATAAATAGGGTTGACAGATTTAGCAATAAAAATACAGGATACAGGAGATTATGATACTGTAATAATTCATGAAAATTTAATAATTCACAGTTTATCTGAAATTAAAATTTAATTGGGCATCTTGCATTTTATCTGGCAACTTTATTTGCAAAGCATTGCCTCATTTGATACCTCTTAATAGCCTTCAAGAAATAGAAGGTCTCTATCTAACAAGGGAGAGTTGGTCACTTCTGCAGACCAAGGGGTTTAGGCAACTAAAAATTCTTTTTAAAATCCTCAACCTGATCTTCAGTTGTGCAGCTCTCCTGCTGCAGGAAATGAGTGTCTTTAAATGCTTCCAAGGAGATACTTTGACTCTCACAGTTTGCTTAAACTTTTTTTTTTTTTTGAGACTCACTCTGTCGCCCAGGCTGGAGTGCAGTGGCGTGATCTCAGCTCAATGCAACCTCCACCTCCCAGGTTCAAGCGATTCTCCTGCCTCAGCCTCCTGAATAGCTGGGATTACAGGCACCTGCCACCACAACAGGCTAATTTTTTGTATTTTTAGTAGAGATGGGGTCTCAGCATGTTGGCCAAGCTGGTCTTGACCTGCTGACCTCAAATGATTCAACCCCCTCGGCCTCCCAAAGTGCTGGAATTACAGGTGTGGGCCACTGCACCTGGCCTTAAAGTTGTTGATTAATAGATCTGAGCCTGAGATTTTTCTTTCTGCCGTGAATCAATAATAATTAACAATAGCTATCCAATTCCACAATCCTTTCTTGCAGGTACTATTACCCTACAAGCCCCAACTGCCTGAGGCAGGAGTTTCTAAACTTGTCAGCACATGGGAATAACCTGGGAGTGTCTAAAAATACCGGTGCCAGTGTCCTAAACCCAGAGATTGTAATGTAATTAGTCTTAGGTGTGGTCTGGGCCTAGGAATTTTTAAGTTTCCCAGGTGACTTTAATGTGCAGATCACTGGAACCACTAGCCTAGGATATTGTACCAGTTAGAGCATCCCCTTGCACCTGTATCCTGTTACAGCTCACTACAGGTAAAAGCCTTAAAAATCCACTTTCACAGTGTCTTAGTCCTTTTCTGTTGCCACAAAAATACTTTTTGGTGTGTGGCACGCAGCATCCAGGCAGTATCATCACCTGGTCCTATTGTTGTCCAGCTGGTGAGTAATCCAGCGACAAAATCCTGCACTTACTGTCTGCTTCCTAGGACCCTTCCTGGTATCAACTTTCTTAGGTAGGCTTCCTCAGAAGCAGAACCTAAGGCAGGTAATCTTATCCAAGTGATATGTGTGGAACACTCTCAAGAAAAGAGAGTGAGGAAGGCAGGACAGGGTAAGGATGAAAGCAAGAATGTGGTCTTAGCTAGTGACTAGCTTTAGTGCCTGATCCTGGGGCAACTCTGGAACACAAATTCTACTGCAGAGTTATCCCTACCCTGAGGCAGGGGGGTGAACTTTTGTACCCCTACGTCAGTTAATCATTGGCTGAGGTCTGTCCCTAGAGGGGTGATGGAGGGCTGGAGTATAGCTTCTTAGCCAGGGCCAGGACTAGGGTGAAGTGAGCAGGGTAAAATTTGAGAGAAAGTAAAAAACTCAACAATCAAAATTAATATGATTTTAATACAATATATTAAATAAATAAAAATGAATTTAAAAATTCATGATGAACACAATGAAGTTTTAAATAAAGATAGAATTAGGGGAAGGGGTTCTTATTTGGTCAAGGACAAGTCTCACAAAGAGAGCAACTATAGGTTGTTAACAGTCAACACAGCATCTGGGGGATGGATGCCTTGGCCAGGTAAGGGTGGGGAACCAACAATATCTATTATACCACCTTTCTCCCATTCTATTTACTTAATTTTGGGTTAACTCTATTCTCCTAGGATTTGGGGGAGGGAGCAGAAGAGAAAAATACTTGGTCTTTTTAATAAAGCCAAAAATCTCTGGCCATGGTGATTGCTTTAGGGATGAACTTGTGACCCAAATGAGCCCAATCTGCATCCTCCTCAAGGATGTTTTTGCTGGAGGTAACAGAAAAGATGCTGCAGACAACATACACTGGAGCCATCTCTGGTCATTTTTGCCAGCTGCACAGAGGAATCTTCCTATAATAGGAGAGACAGAGATCAACATGAAAAGAAAATCTGAGCCAAGAACAAAACCTGAGAGAGAAAGCGGGTGGGCTGAAAATATTGATTGTGCCTTTGGACTCAGCAAGGTCAACACTTTTCCATTCTATAATTTATCAGTTAGGAATTATTTTTTGTATGGAATAGAAAGCTTGAATTAAGGAGCAAAACCAACTTGAGGAATAAAAAGGGGGTTGAAGGAGAGAAGGAGAGAGAGAGCAAGAAGAAAACAGTCTATTGGCTCACATAATGGAAAAGCCCAGGAGTAGATTTGTTTCAAGTGTGGCTGGAAAAAGGTTGTGCATGACATCACCATGATCCATGGATCTTCTTTCTTAGAACTGGCTCCATCTTCAGGTCAAATATGAATCAGACAATAAGCTGAGTGACAGATATTCTGGTTTCCTCAAAACTCTACTTATCCACTTTTGACAATGGTTCCATGATTCCTGAATCAAACATCCATGCCTGGATTCTGCTTTCTTCAGGATGGATTATTTCCTAGCATCCTCCTTTTCTCCACCAGTTTTCTCCTCATGATCACTTATACCTGAATCATAGCAGAGGACAACATGGGCTCATATCACACCTCTTCCTCCTGCCACAATACAGCAAAACACAAGTTCACTGTTTTGCTGCTCTCATAATTTTTTTCTTCTCTAAATTCTCAGAATGTCTCAATTTACTCTTCTTTCCGTTTGATTCCCCCTTCTCTTCTTAAAACAACTTTTTAGACTTTTGCAAGGTAGCCTTTTTTTTTTCTTCCCAAGATAATGTATGTAAACTATTTAACACAGTACCTGGCACATGGTATGCTCAATAAACAGCACTGTGGAGGAGAAGGAGGAAGAAGAGGAGGAAGGGATGAACAATAATGTACCTTACATAGGTTTAAGAAGATATAAAATTTTTTTTTGTCTTTGCAACTTTACTACATTTTCTTTATTCAGTCCACCATTCATGGGCATCTGGGTTGATTCCATGTCTTTGGTAATTGTAAATAGTACTGTCATGAACATATGTGTGCATGTATCTTTATGGTAGAACAATTTGTATTCCTTTGTATTCCAATTTGTATTCCAGTTTTATACACAATAACAGGATTGCTGGGTCGAATGGTAGTTCTGTTTTAAGTTCTTTGAGAACTCTCCAGACTGCTTTACACAGCAGCTGAACTAATTTACACTCCTACCAGCAGTGTGCAAGTGTTCCCTTTTCTCTGCAACCTTGCCAGCATCTGTTATTTTTTGGCTTTTTAATAGTAGCCATTATGACTGGTATGAGATGGTATCTCACTGTGGTTTTGATTTGCATTTCCCCAATGATTAGTGATACTGAGCATTTTGTCATATGCTTGTTGGCTATATGTATATCTTCTTTTGAAAACTGTCTGTTCATTAATGTCCTTTGCCCACTTTTAAATGGGGTTGTTTGGTTTTTGCCTGTTGATTTAAGTTCCTTTTATATTCTGAATATTAGACCTTTGTCAGATGCATGGTTTGCAAATATTTTCTCCCATTCTGTAGGTTGTCTCTTTTCTGTGTTGATAGTTTCTTTTGCTGTGCAGAAGCTTTTTAGTTTAATTAGGACCCACTTACCAGTTTTTGTTTTTGTTGTAATTCCTTTTGGAGTCTTCATCATGAAGTCTTTGCCAGGGCCAATGTCCAGAACAGTATTTCCTAGGTTTTCTTCTATGGTTTTATAGTTTTAGGTTTTACATTTAAGTCTTTAATCCATCTTGAGTTGATTTTTGTATATGGTGAAATGTAGGAGTCCGGTTTCAATCTTCTGCCTATTGGCTAGCCAGCTATCCCAGCACCATTTATTGAATAGAGAATCCTTTCCCATTGTTTGTTAATGTTGATTTTGTCAAATATCAGATGGTTGTAGGTGTGTGGCTTTATTTCTGGGTTCTCTAACCTGTTCCATTTGTCTATGTATCTGTTTTTGTAACAGTACCATGCTGTTTGGGTTATGATAGCTTTGTAGTATAGTTTGAAGTCAGGTAATGTGATGCCTCTGGCTTTGTTCTTTTTGCTTAGGATCACTTTGGCTATTTGGGCTCCTTTTTGATTCTGAAGTAAGAGGCAGGACTGGACTCTGGGCTCAGACATCAGACCAAATTGAGGACTAGCTCAATTGAGACATGCCCTAGGGATGGGGCACAAGCAGCTTTCCATAAGACATACCCACCAGTGTGCTATGTCAGCTTACAATTTCCATGGCAACACCTGCAAGTTACTGCCCCTTTTCATGGCAGTGACCTGACAACCCAGAAGTTACCACTCTTTCTAGAAATTTCTGCATAATCCACCCCTTAATTTGCATGTAATTAAAAGTAGATATGACTGCAGAACTGCCTTTGAGCTACTGCTGTCAGCACACTGCATGTGGGGTAGCCCTGCTCTACAGGAGCAGTCACAGAGCTATAACACTGCCACCTCAATAAAGCTGTTTTCTTTTACCACCAACTCACTTTTTTTTTTTTTGAGACGGAGTCTAACTCTGTCACCCAGGCTGGAGTGCAGTGGCGTGATCTTGGCTCACTGCAAGCTCTGCCTCCCAGGTTCACGCCATTCTCCTCCCTCAGCCTCCCAAGTAGCTGGGACTACAGGTGCCAGCCACCACACCTGGCTAATTTTTTGTATTTTTAGTACAAAAAATACTAACCGGGTTAGTACTAACTGGGTTAGTATTAACCGGGTTAATACTGACCGGGTTTCACCATAGCCAGGATGGTTTCTATCTCCTGACCTCATGATCCGCCTGCTTCGGCCTCCCAAAGTGCTGGGATTACAGGCATGAGCCACCAACTCACTTTTGAATTCTTTACTGAGCAAAGCCAAGGACTCTCCCAGGATAAGCCCCAATTTGAGGCTCGTCTGCCTTTCATGAATTCCATCTGAATTTTAGAATAGATGTTTCTAATTCTGTGAAAAATGTCATTGGTTGTTTGGTAAGAATAGCATTGAATCTGTAAATTGCTTTGGGTAGCATGGCCATTTTAACGATATTGATTCTTCCTATCTATGAGCATGTGATATATTTCCATTTGTTTGTATCTTCTCTGATTTCTTTCAGCAGTATTTTGTAATTCTCATTGTAGAGATTGTTCACTTCCCTGGTTTAGCTGTATTTTATTTTTTTTGTGGCAATTGTGAATGGGATTGCATTCTTGAGTTGGCACTTATGTACCATGTTACTGGTATGTAAAAATGTTACTTTGTACCCTGGATACATTGATTCTGAGTCCTGAAACTTTGCTGAAGTTGTTTATCAGATCCAGAGCCTTTCGGAAGAGACTACGGGGTTTTCTAGATATAGGATCATAGCATTTGAGTGTTTCTAATGCCTAAGACCCTGATGATCAAGAGTTTTCTTATATCGTAACTGTATTTCCTGCTGCAAATAAACCACTCCTAATAAGTTCTCCATATAAGTAATTTCTCAGGGAGAATGAAAACTCTTAAAATTCTCATTGATATGCCATCTTGTTTCTTTAAGTCTTCTACAATATATTTTTTCCCAGCTAAAACACTTTAAACTCTGAGAACAGTCACACATATTAATATGCATGGCTGGTTTAGACACAGGAACAAGATTTATTGTTTTTTAAAAAAGCATTTCTTCCTTTTCTTTTCTTTTTAAATTGATAACAGGAGTCTCAAAAATACTCCCAGACTGTAACTCCAAGAGAGTTCAACAAACACATTGAAAATTGGAGGAAAGCTAGTAAATGTGTTTTTTAAAAAATGTGTAAAGGAACTTATTTGATTGGATGGGTTGACTTTTTGAAGCAAAAAGTGGAATAGACTTGTTTTTCCATCAAGTGGACACAGCTCAACTGTTCTTACAGAGGTTGAGACCTGAAACCTGGGGGCAAATACTTGATGTGTGTAGTTAAAAAGTGGCAGATAGACTGGTGGAAACAGCATGTAACTAGTTTGTGTCACCAGTTAGCATTGTAACTATACCCTAATATGTTCTAATAATAAGCTTCAGGTATATGTTCTGGGTTGCAAAATATGAATTTAAGAAAATGTTTTAATTATTTGGCAGTTAGTGATCTGAAAGCAATCGGCTCCTGCTTCTTGCTCCATACTCTGTGCCTCTGGTCTCTCATGCCAGAAATTAGCCCCTACCTCACCCCTGTGCTGGGTCTATGCTAAAGAAAAGGATCTTTTCAACATGGTGACTAAATAAAAAACTGTGATTTCTAATACTATTTCCAATCTGCTAGCTATGCCTGGGCTATCCAACTTTTCCAACATTATATTTTAGGATTTCTTTTTCCCCATATCATTTGAGTGCAGAAAGCTCCTGTGGTCCATCTCCAATAAAGCAGCTCCTGTTAGTTTCTATTTCCCTCTGATTTGAGTTTACTTTTGTTATGGAGTCTACCTTGTCCTGCTCCTGGTCTGATAAGCTTGGGCACCAAGATCTAATCTAGAAATTTCAGGAGGCTTCTGCTAGTTCAGCTCCTTAGAAATGCCAAACTTGTTGAGGCTAACTGTGCCTGTTTCCTAATTGGTTTACCTGCCTCCAATTTGCACAGCCCTCCCTGATACAAACCATCCTCTACACGGCTGCTCCTCAAGACAAGGGCTTTCCAAAATATTAACTGGGAGCCTTTGTTCCTTTTTATTCTCTGCTTAACTGCTTAGAATTTCATGTTATATTTAGTAAGGAATGAGCTTCCTCTTATCTTCACAAAGAAGTAGATATTATTGATTGTCTGGAAATAATCTTGACAAAGGAAAGATAAAGGAGGTCCCAGGAACTTGGCTTTGGTCTCAGAAGGTAAAGATGGAAAAGTTCCATGTGCGTAAGGTGAGAGCATGAATCATCTCAGTCCCCAAGATGAGATCCTGAGAGTGGGACTTCATGTGAGGCTGATGCAGGAGGAGTTGTAGGAGCATTTCTGGCTTTCAGCAGGGTGTTGGAAGACTTCTGGGCTGAGTGTTCTATGAAAGAATCCAAGCCCACGCCTGTTAATCCATGTACAGCCCAACCTACAACTCCTCCTACATCAGCCTCACATGAAGTTGCCATCCTCCCACTACTAATTCTCACTCACCATCCTCAAGCCCACCCTGTTGAAACAAGCTACCCAATTGCTTGTTTGTCATGGCTTTTTTATTTTTCTTCCCTTTCCTTTTTTAAACACTATAATCCTTATCTTTTGGATTGCTGTTGATCCTGTAAGGTAGGTAGATATTATTAACCCTATTTTACAAATAAGAAAACTGAAAATCAGAGAGATTAAGTAATTAGCCCAAGGTCACACAGTCAAGTGTAGTGGTGTCAGGTCTATCTGACCTGAAGTCCATGATCTTCCTTCATTATGCTCTGTTGACACTCATTTTCCAGCTCTTCTAGTTAACAGGAAGTTTAGAGGGGCACAGTGGGGTGGGAAGAACCCTGGACTGAAAAATCAGGAACCTGAGTTCTGGTCATGGCTCTTTTTGGTGTTGGGTGAATTGCTCCCTTCTCTGCCCTCATCTGCCACATACAATGCAAAGGTTCTTCTCATTGCTTTCTGAATTTCTTCCATTTCTAATAGACTGTTAGGACAATTTAGTGACTTTTTACTCTGTACTTGGTATATTTAGGAAAGTGAGTTCACAATGTTTAATCTGAGTCAATGTTATAATCAGATCATGGGAAGAGAAACCCACTTTGCCACATGCTACAAGTACGATAGGGCTATGGTACTAAAAACACATGGAGTAAGTAAATTTATGCATACTGAATAAGGAATGTAGAGGTTCCATCACTACTCACACCCACCCCTCTTCTCTCACTTGGCTCCCAAAATACTAGCAGCTATACCTCCACCTTCCAAGCAAGATACTGAAAAATTACCAGCTCAAAAAAGAAGATCTAAAAATGATTTCCTAAAAATGTCTTGCTCCAGATCCCTCTGCCATGAAGCTAAAGTTGACAAACCCATCCATAAACTCAGATCCTCCAAATTTTTAGTTTTTCACTCTTAATTGTGAACAGACAATCAAGTATCATCAGACAGCTGGGAATCCTTTAACATGGATGATATAGATCAAAGCAAACAAACAGGAAGAAATAACTTGGAATATAAAACTTTAAAAACAAACAACCTAATCGTTAATATCCTAAGACAGTTAAGAGATAATATTTCAACCATTAGGAACAGGTTCCTTGCAAAAAGAAACATTCAGAAAACAAAAAAGAGCTCTGAAAATAAAACATGATAGCAGAAGTAAAAAATACAACAGAAAGGCTGGAAGATAAACGAGAAAATCTCTAGGAAATGGAACAAAAAACAAAATATGGGCAACAGGAGAGAAAATAACAAAATTGGAGGATCAGTCTAGGAGATTCAACATTCAGGAATCTGACATTCTAAAATGAGAGACTAGTGAAATAGAGGGGAAAAATAATCAATGAAATAATTCAGGAAAATTTTCCTGGAGGGAAAGACATGAGTTTCCAGAAGAAAAGTCCATTTGAGTGTTAATCACAATGGACAAACAGGCATTTCATGACAAAATCTTAGAACACTGAGCAGATTCTAAAAGCTTTCATGTAAAAAGATAAGGAGTCAGAATATTTGTAGATTTCTCAAGAGCAACACTGGAAACTATGGACAATGAAAATAATTTCCAGCCCAAATTTTTATACCAAGCAAAATTATTATTAATAGTTAAGCAGGAAAGTAAGATAAAGACATTTTCAGATACATAAAATTTCATTAAATATATTTCCTACAGATCCTTTCTCAGAAAGCTGCTGGAGCAAGCTACTGAAGGATATGCACCACCAAAGTGAGGGGGTAAATCAAGAAAGACAACTATATGGACATAGGAATTGGGAGATCCCTTCAGGGTAACTGTTGCTCACCAGACCTAGGGTGTAACTTGTTCAGATTGGAGCAGGTTTTAAACTTTGTAACTAAGGACAGTGAAGGATTCTATATCTGTAAGTATCTTTTCTTCTGAAGTGAACAGGTAGACATAGTAAAATCCAATGGAATCTCACTTTTATTATAAGATCCACAATGATGCTAGAATATTGGTGAGAATGAAAACTTATACATACAGATGTATGTTTTTAATATGAAGGATTACACTGAAGACTGATGTCAATCATCCTAGAAAGAGTATTCTGGTTTCTGTAGACTGTAGTGTAAAGTAAAACCAAATCTGCCTGAATAAGGGGAATATGTGTATGTGTGTGTACACACACTTATATATAGGCATAGTGTGACTATGAATGGATACCCAGGAAGCTGGAGACCAGAGTTGTGTGGCTAGGGAAAGGGAATGTGAGGGAGACCTTTTCACTATTTACCTTCTTATTTCTCTTGGTGTGTTGGACAGAATGCAGGGTAAGAGAGATAGGAGACTGGGATCAGTTGGGAGGTGACTGACATGTTTTTGGTATGAATAAAGAAGGTCCTGAATAAGAAAATAAGAGGTGGGTGTGAAAGTGGGAGGAATGCTTTCCTGGCCTAGTGATGACTGATAACAGAATGAGGCAGGAGCAAAGGGGTGAGCAGTGGGTGCTGAGGGAAAGGTTGAATGCAGTCATCAGAGATGACTCTTTGCTTTCAAGCCTCGGTTAATGTATTAGTTCCTTCTCACACTGCTAATAAAGACACACCCAAGACTGGATAATTTATAAAGGAAGGAGGTTTAATTGACTCACAGTTCAGCAGGGCTGATGAGGCCTCAGGAAACTTAAATCATGGTGGAAGGGGAAGCAAACATATCCTCTTTCACAGGATGATAGGAAGGAGAAGTGCCAAGCAAAAGGCAGAAAAGCCTCTTATAAAACCATCACATCTCATGAGAACTCACTCACTATCATGAGAACAGCAGCATGGGGGTAACTGCCCACATGATTCAATTACCTCCCACTGGGTCCCTCCCACAACACGTGGAGATTATGGAAACTACAATTCAAGATGAGATTTGGATGGGGACACAGCCAAACCATATAATTTCACCCCTGGCTCCTCCCAAATCTCATGTCCTTACATTTCAAAATACAATCATGCCTTTCCAACAGTCCCCCAAAGTCTTAACTCATTCCAGCATTAACCCAAAAGTCCAAGTCCAAAGTCTCATCTGAGACAAGGCAAGTATCTTCTGCCTATGAGCCTGTAAAATCAAAAGAAAGTTAGTAACTTCCTAGACACAATGGGGGTACAGGCATCGAGTAAATATACCCATTCCAAATGGGAGAAATTCACTAAAACAAAGGGACTACAGGCCCCGTGCAAGTCCAAAATCCAGTGGGGCAGTGAAATCTTAAAGCTCCAAAATGATCTCTTTTGACTCTATCTCTCACATCTAGGTCATGCTGATGCAAGAGGTGGGCTCCCATGGCCTTGGGCAGCTTGGCCTCTGTGGCTTTGCAGGGTACAGCCCCCTCCTGGCTTCCTTCATGGGTTGGCATTGAGTGTCGGTGACTTTTCCAGGTGCATGGTTTGTGGACCTACAGTTCTGGGGTCTGGATGATGGTGGCCCTCTTCTCATAGCTCCCCTAGGCAGTGCCCCAGTGGGGACTCTGTGTGGGGGCTCCAACCCCACATTTCCCTTCTGCACTGCCCTTGCAGAGGTTCTCCATGAGAGCTCTACCACTGCAGCAAACTTCTGCCTGGACATCCAGGTGTTCCCATACATCCTCTGAAATCTACAGGGAGGTTCCCAAACCTCAATTCTTGACTTGTGTGTACCTGCAGGCTCACTGTGCTGAAGCTGCCAAGACTTGGGGCTTGCACCCTCTGAAGCCATGACCTGAACTGTATCTTGGCCTCTTTTAGCCATGGCTGGGATGCAGGGCACCAAGTCCCAAAACTGCACAAAGCAGCAAGGCCTCAGGCCTGGCCCAGGAAACCATTTTTCCCTCCTAGGCCTCTTAGCCTGTGATGAGAAGGGCTGCTGTGAAGACTTCTGACATGTCCTGGAGGCATTTTCCCATTATCTTGGCAATTAACATTTGGCTCCTTGTTACTTATGCAAATTTCTGCAGCTGGCTTGAATTTCTCCTCAGAAAATGGGTTTTCTTTTCTATCACACTGTCAGGCTGCAAATTTTCCAAACTTTTAAACAAAAGTTCCAATTCCAAACATATTTTTGGGAATACATAAAACTGAATGCTTTTAACAGCACAAAAGTTACATCTTGGATGCTTTGCTGCTTAGAAATTTCTTCTGCCAGATACCCTAAATCATCTCTCTCAAGTTCAAAGTCCCACAAATATCTAGGGCAGGGGAAAAATGCCACCAGTGTCTTTGCTAAAACATAGCAAGAGTAACCTTTATTCCAGTTCCCAACAAGTTCCTCTTCTCTATCTGAGACCACCTCAGCCTGTATTTCATTGTCCATATTACTATCAGCATTTTGGTCAAAGCCATTCAACAAGTCTCTAGGAAGTTCCAAACTTTCCTACATCTTCCTATCTTCTTCTGAGCCCTCCAAACTGTTCCAACCTCTGCCTGTTACCAAGCTCTGCCACTTACAAAGTTAACAATGTTGGGTAAATTACTCTGACTTATCTCTATGTTTAGATTTTCTCATCAGCATAATAGGCATAATATTCCATTACCTACATCATAGGGTCATTGTGAGGATTAAATAGGATAATGAGTTTAAAGGTTTAGATGAATGACTGGTATATGGTAAATGTGAAATAATGTTAGCTAGTACTATTCTGCCTAATGACCTTTTTCAACCTTCTTTTTCTTTCCCCTAGTCTTAGAATACAGCAGTTCAGATAATTTAATATACAAAGGAGGGATGTTCTCACCAAAGGGCATGTTAATATTTCATTCAATCTTTAAATAGATATGTTTTGAGAAAACAAAAAAGAATTCTGAAAAGAATACATGACACCAGAAATAAAAATATAACAGAAGTTAGAAGACAAAGTTGAGGGACTCTTTAAGAAATACAGCAAAAGACAAAAAGATGGATAATAGGATAGACAACTATCTTAGTTGTCTAAGGATCCATTGGTGAGAAATTAAACACATTCCTGCCCTCACAGAGTCTAGGTCATTTTCTTTTGTCCAGAGTTTTCCTGGCTCTTCTCACATGCTGTATGTATATATGCATTTATTTTATAATCATGGTGTTTTCAAGGAATATTTTTACATTAAGCTTTTGTTTAATGTACATATAAGTACATAATTAAAAAATTACACACTACAGGTTACAAACTCAAAAGTAAGCTTCCCTTCCTTATTCCAGATTTCTTAGTTGTCCTCAAAAACAACCATTCTTACTTGATTTTTTATGACTCATTACTGAGATAAACATACAGAAGTATACAAGCCTCCTTTCTCAAATAATGGTAGGGGAAAGGGAGGAGGAGAAGATACAGGATGTGTCAGAGGCTTCTAGCCATAGAGATGTAAAGAGAAAGGAAGTACATTCAGAGGACAGAGTGGGGAACATCAGACCACAAGGGTTGAGTAGTACTCTTGAAGCCAAAGCAGAAAATGTAGACTTTTAAATGAATGTAAAAAACATTTATTAAAAACTGTGCTGCACAAAACATGTTAGAAACTAGCCAGGTGCTAGGAGTCTAATCAAGGCAGGGGCAGGGTACACACATGAGAATATTACATGGACAAGCTTGTCTAGCATGGCAGTCTATAACCCTTGAGGGTTTACATAAAATAAAGGAATATTTTCGTGGCTCAGGCTCCCCAGAGTTCTCTTTATGTTTGGGCAGAGACTGCCCCATCCCTTACTGATCCCACCTTAGAGCCAGGTTTCCAAAGTCATTTCTCCCAGTATATCTGTCTCTGTATGCAAGTTTCCTCTGGTTGCCTTGAGCAAAAACAATCATCCAACTCAAATTTGCTAGCCCTATGCTGGGCCAGCCCATGTTCCCGTAGGACATCTGTAGGCTAAGTAAGCCCCTGGGTGATCTGCGTCTTGGTCTTCCTAATTCCGTTGCAGCTCTTCCTCTCTCAGCCAGGAGTGGAAAGTCCTAAGCCTCCTTCCATTCATCCCAGTGTCAAGGTGATGGCTCTCCCTCCCCAGCTCTGCTTCCAGGAAGATGACATCCCAATAACTTGGGTATCACCAAAACCCCTCCCTGACCACCAGGGAAACTGCTGTCTGTCTTATGTCCATTTGGACAGACTGTCCATCTGTTGCTTGTTTCAAGACTTGTTGATGGGGTGGACAGACCAGACATTTCATGTATTTCTGTGGATCAAGATCTCTCTTTTTTTTCTCTCTCTCTTTTGAGTACTGTGATCTTTTTTGGTTCTTTCACAGCTTCCCCAGGCCATCTCACTAGTCAGTTCTTCAAGAGAAACAGGGTTCACAAGCTCCGGCATTTTCCTGTTTTTTCAGTTCTCTCCACTAGGGCTTGTTGGGCGGAGCAAGCCTCCTCAATATTAGCAACAGCCCAGATAGAAGTGGCTCCAGGTTCTAACTCTGCCTCTCCTAATTTCCCCAAATTTAGGTTGGTCTGCTCATTGTTGCCTGTACTCTAGGTCACCGTTTTCCTTACTGACCCTGACAGAGGGATGAGAACTCCTTAGCAGGGGTAGACTTTTCTCTAGAGCATAGTAATCACACTATTACAGTACATAGATCTCTATGTTTCAAGATATTAACACTGTAAGGTCATAAATACATAAGTACCACCCAGACTGAGGAGGTAGTTGTTTAGTCACAGGTACACAAGATTCAGTGGGGCACCAGCTTAGAATTCTGGGCAGATAAAAGGCAGTTTTCCAGAAATTGAGAGGTCTATTTAAAAAAACACAATCTATGAAATTAAGAGAAGAATCTGATCTGGAGGAGGTATTGGTCCTAAATTTTATTTCCAGGTCATGAACCACTAAGCTGTGCTTGGCCCATAAGTGTGCTCTGAAGTGAAAAGAAGCAGTAAGAGAATTAAAGTCTGCTCTTGGCATACAGAGCAGAGCTGGAGTCACAGGGAGGCTATTCCACTTAGGGGGAGTCCTGGAGCGCCCTTATTACTGATGGTAATGTCTTTTTGCCTTCTGGAAGAAATCAAAAAGTTGCCCAGAAACTTACAAAGGAAAAAGGTAGAAAAAATGAATACTTGTATGGGCTTTACTCTTTAATTAAAAACATGTATCACTTTTGTCGCAGGAAGATGTCTTCGAACTTTTAAAAACACGCTGGGCTTCATCAGATCTTTCAGGTATATGGATTTTTTCTCTGGAGAAATAGAAGAAAAGATTAGGTAATATTTCACATTTGAGCTACTTTCTTTTTCTAGATTTCAATGATAGGGCAGAATAGAGGTTGCCATTGGAACAGCAATGAGGAAAAACAAACTATTGAAGAGAAAGATGGAGAAGGCAAGAGAAAAGAACCACGGTCTACACTGTCATCTGTGCTTCAACAGCTACCCTCTATTTCTGCCTGGCCCTTCCCATGCCCTCTGCTGGTTCTCTGCTGCCTGCCCTCTGCAGGCTCTTCCAGACCATTTCTGAAACTGAGTGTGACAGGGTAGGCAGGATTTCAGCACCCTTTCTCATTGTCCAAGGGTGCCCAGAATTATTAGTCTTGTTGCTAGAATCACAGTGGCTGGTATATCTGGATTAGTGCTGGGTACTCTTGGTTGTCTCTGCACCCTGGGGGTTATGACCGTTATCTCTGAAACCAGGCTTGTGACTGAGGGTTGCTTTGATCCTATGGGTATGCAGTCAGAGCCTTGATATTCCTGAGAGCTTAATTTCTCAGGACGGATAGAGGTACAGACTATCTGATAGCTTCACGTTGTGAAAGGACTGATCACCACGAACTTTTATGTATTCATCATGCATCAATCACTCTTTCAACATTTATTGAGAACCTGCTATATGCCAGACACCATGCTAAGTGCTAGCAGCACAATGATGAGCTTAACTGGTATGGTCTTTGCCCTTCATAGGATTTAGTTTAGTCTAGTTTATAGAGTTTAATAAGATAATTACACAAATATGTAACCATAATCTGGTGTTATTAAGAAAAAGCCAAGGGATCCACATGATACTGTAACAAGTTGACATTTTCTAGTTTGGGAAAGGGTTTTTAAGAAAGTGCTGCTTGAGGCAAGATCTGAAGAATGAGGTAAAGAAGTGGCAGAAGAACATCTAAACAGGGTCATAGCAAATACTAAGATGCTCAGCCTGAAGCAAACATGTTATCATTCCCCACTTCTTCATTTATTCATTCCACACATGTAGGATGCCCACTAATCTAGGCACTGTGCCAGGTACTGGGGTTACTGTGGCAGATAAGATGCAGCCCATGTTCACCACCTCTGAAATCTTTGGTGTTGACTTTTACTTGACCATGACAGAGCTTGTCATGCTTTCTGGGCATTGTGCATTGGATACCCTGTCATCCATTAACAGGTTATTTTCTTCTAGGTCTTAACTAGTTTTATTTTCCTCTCCCTCTCCATTAGTTCAGGTTTGCTGAGGTCTCAACATATGTTAGGCATAAGCCTATTCAAGTAACAGGCACTCTGGGGATTATACCTCTCTCATCAATGTCTCAGGGTCAGGATTTACCTTTTCTTGGTCTGTTCACTCTCTTCCCTCTCCATTGTGTTGGTTCCTGAAAGACACCAAGAACAATCTTCAAAAATGTATTCCTCATAGATACCAAGAGAAGGAAAGTTTGAAAAGGCTTCAAAGTTCTGGGACTCAGAGAGAAATTGTTGTAACTTTATATATGGAAGAGATAGTTACTCAAATGATGCAATTTCAGGGGGATTGGGAAGAAGTTTCTTGCATTCAAAAAGTATATGCCTTCCCTTGCTCACTGTGCCTTAAGTTCTAACACTGGAAATAGATTTTTCACTTATATCTTTATCCTGGCTAACCAAAAATACCATTGGGAGGGGTAATATATTTAGTTTTAGCAATCATTTTGTGTTTGGAAGAGTTTCTAATCCTTTTCTGAAAGCAAGCTTTATAAGGAGGAGGAAAAGAAGTCTTGAAGATGTTGATGCCTAAATGGGCTAGCCAGATGGTGCTAAGAATATTACACAATGTTGCATGGGCAAGGAGAAGTGGGAAATTTCTAGCCAGCTAGAACTCACAAAGCCTGAGTTGCTATTGATAGGGACTTGCTACTGACACAACTTGGGATGTAAATTTCTCTAGGCTGACTGTTGTGATGATGCTATTGTCCCACATAAACCCCAACAGGTTGCTAACCTGGGTGTCCATGGAGGTATTTATAGACCACAAGAATCCACTCAACAATACCTCTGATGGTTTTGTGATTCTGTCTTTACTAAATAGAGCATTCTTGAACACTTCCTGTCATTGGAAGTTCTCTTTTATGTGTGTATGTGTGTATTTAAAAACAATCAGCTTTTATGAGGCCACAAAGTCATAAGAATGATATAATGGACTTGGGTACTTGGGGGGAAGAGTGAGAGGTGGATGAGGGATAAAAGACTACACATTGGGTACAGTGGACATTGCTTGGGTGACAGGTGCATCAAAATCTCAGAAATCACCACTAAAGAACTCATCCATGTAACCGAAAACCACCTGTTCCCCAAAAACTATTGAAATAAAATAAAAATAAAAGATAAAAACAATCAGCTTTATGGAGGTATAATTAATAAATAATAAAACCCAATCATTTTCAGTTTAGAGTTTGGTGATTTTAACGAATATATATAGTCACATAACCACCACCACAATCAAGATCGAGAACATTTTTATAAGCCAAAATAGTTCGCTTTTCAGCTGATTCCCTTCCCCCATCCCATGGATAACCATGAATCTACTTACAATAGTTTTGCTTTTTCTCAAATTTCATATACATGAAATTGTATAATGTGTATTCTTCTTGTGCCTGGATTGTTTCACTTAGCATAATGCTTTTGAGATTTATCTATGTTCTTGTGTATTATTAGTAGTCCATTCCTTTCTATAGCTTTGCAGTATTTCATTGTATAAATATACCACCGCCAACTGATGAAAATTTAGGATGCCAGGTTTGGTATTATGAAGCAAGCTGCTATGAACATTTGTGTATGAGTCTTTATATATTTTTAAATTTTTAAAAATTTCTGTTTGGTGAATGTCTAGGATTTCTGGGTTGTATAGCAGTACATGAGAGTTTCAGTTGCTTCTTATCCTCTCCAGCACTTGATGTTTATCAGACCTTTTAATTTTAGCCATTCTAGAGGGTGTGCAGTGGTATCTCATTATAGTTTTAATTTGTACTTCCCTGATGACTAATGATGTTGTGACTGTGCTCATCGGCCATTTGTATATCTTCTTCTGTTATGTATCTGTTCAAGTCTCTTGCTTCATGCCTTTTATTAAATGGATTGTCTTCTTCCTAATGAGTTGCAATATGTAATTATATATTCTGGATACAAGTCCTTTATCAGATATATATTTTGCAAACGTTTTCTCCCTGTCGGTGGTTTGACTTTTCCTTTTTTAAACAAAGTCAAAGAACAAAAGTTTTCCATATTGATGACATCCATTTTATCTTTTTATGATATGGTTTTTGCTTTCTGTGTCCTATCTAAGAAGACTTGCCTAACTTAAGTTTACAAAGATTTTCTCCCCTGTTTTCTTTCAGAAGTCCTTTCATTTTAATTTTTAATATATAAGTTACTTTGTGTGTGTCTAGGTTCATACTTTTTCCATGTGGATATCTAATTGTCTCAACACTATCTGTTGAAAAGACTATCCTTTCTGCATGGAATTACCTTGGTACCTTTGTCAACAGTGTGAATCTATTTTTGACTCTCTATTTTGTTCCATTGACTGATATGTCTGTCCTTTTACAAATATCACACTGTATTAATTACTATAACTATATAGTAAATATTGAAATTAGGTAGGTTAAGTCCACCTTTGTTCTTTTTTTTTTTTGAGAGGGAGTTTCGCTCTTGTTACCCAGGCTGGAGTGCAGTGGCA
This sequence comes from Pongo abelii, assembly GCF_028885655.2. Classification (NCBI taxonomy): domain Eukaryota; kingdom Metazoa; phylum Chordata; class Mammalia; order Primates; family Hominidae; genus Pongo; species Pongo abelii. The sequence goes on from NC_085928.1 coordinate 15,946,050, forward strand.
TGATCTCAGCTCACAGCAACCTCTGCCTCCCGGGTTCAAGCCATTCTCCTGCCTCAGCCTCCGGAGTAGCTGGGATTACAGGCATGCGCCACCATGCCTGGCTAATTTTGTATTTTTAACCTTTGTTCTTATTTTTCAGAATTGTTTTGGCAATTGTAGGTTCTTTGCATTTCCCTATAACTTTTAGAGTAAGATTTTTAGTATCTATTAAAGAGCTTACCAGGATTTTGATTGTAATTACATTTAATCCATAGATTAACTTGGAGAGAATGGATATCTTAACATCTAGTCTTCTGATTCATAAACATGGCCTATGTCTCCATTTATTTTGGTTTACTTTAATTTCTCCAGTAGTAATATTGTATAGTTTTCAGTATATAGACCTTGTACTTGTTTTGTTAAATTTATTTCCAAGTTTTTAATATTATTTGATGCTATTGTAAATGCTATTAATTTTTTTCAGTGTAAATTGCTTTTGTTAGTATATAGAAATAATTGATTTTGTGTATTGACTTTGTATCCTGTGTCTTTGCTACACTCACTTATCAGTTTTAATAGGTTTTTGATAGACTCCTCAGGATTTTCTACAAGCATGATCATTATCTGTGAAAAAAGACAGTTTTACTTCCTTTCCAATCTCTATGTCTTTTATTTCTTTTTCTAGTCTTGTTTCTCTGGCTATGACCTCCAGCACAATGTGGAACAAAAGTAGAGAGAGTGGACATCCTCCTACTTTCCCCATCTTAAGGTAAAAGCAATCAGTCTTTTATCATGAAATATTATGCTAACAGAAGAATTTTTGGTAGACGTTCTTAGTCAGGTTGAGGAAGTCATCCTGTATTCCTATTTTTATGAGAGTTTTTCTTTCCATTTAAAACTATGAATGGTTATTAATTTTGTCAAAAGCTTTTCCTGTATCCATTGACATGATCATATGTTTTTTTTCTTTTTAGTTTATTTATGTAGTAAAGGTTATTGCCTGATTTTTGAATGTTGAGCTTACCTGTGTTTCTTGAATAAACCCCACTTGATCATGATGTATTATACTTTTAACATATTGCTAGATTTTAGTTGCTAATTTTGTTAAGCATTTCACGAGAGATGTTTGTAGTTTTCTTTTCTTGCAATGTCTTTTCCTAGTTCAGTATCAGGGCTTCCCTGCCTTCAGAGGGGCCTGGACACTGGCTCCAGGCAGCAAACTAGAGCCATCATAGGGCTTATCTCATTTTTTCTTTCCTTCACTCAGGGACTACAGTTTTCTGCTGTCTGTCATCCGATCTCTGAAAACAGTTGTTTCATATATTTTGTCTGCTTTCTAGTTGTTTATGGAAAGAGGGCAATTCCTATAGCAGTTAATCCTTTGTTGGAGGAAGAAGAAGTCTACTTCTTCTATACAATTTTAAAGACTATTTATTTATTTATTTATTTATTTATTTATATTTTTTAAGACGGAATCTCGATCTTCTGTCACCCAGGCTGGAGTGCAGTGGTGTGATCTTGGCTCACTGCAACCTCTGCCTCCCAGGTTCAAGCGATTCTCCTGCCTCAGCCTCCCAAGTAGCTGGGATTACAGGTGCCCACCATCACACCCAGCTAATTTTTGTATGTTTAGTAGAAATGGGATTTCACCATGTTGGCCAGGCAGGTCTCGAACTCCTGACTTAAGGTGATCTGCCTGCCTCAGCCTCCAAAAGTGCTGGGATTACAGGTGTGAGCCACCACCCCTGGCCTAAAAGACCTTTTAATTATTAGAAAAGTCTCTCTTAATTCCTTATACCCTCTCATGACCTTCATTCATTGAGATGCCCTTTAGAGTCATACCATCAAGCTCAATCTTTGCATCCTATGGTAGCTCTTTAGATATTTGAAGACAGCATTTCTGTTCTCTCCAGGCCTTCTTTCAGGTGAAGCATCATCAGTTACTTGAGCTATTTCTTAATTGACTGAGTTCTCAGATGCTTTATAAATCTGGTTATGTTCTATTTTTGTAAAGTTTCTTCTTAAAAATAATGGTGTTTATAAGGACATGAATAGACAATTCTCAAAAGAAAATATACAAATGGCCAATAAACATGAAAAAACTTCAATATCACTAACTATCAGGGAAATGCAAATTAAAACCACCATAAGATACCACCTTACTCCTGCAAGAATGGCTATTATTAAAAAATCAAAAAATAATAGATGTTGGCATGGATATGGTGAAAAGGGAACATGTTTACACTGCTGGTGGGAATGTAAACTAGTACAAACACTATGGAAAACAGTATGGAGATTCCTTAAAGAAGTAAAAGTAGAACTCTACTATTTAATTCAGCAATCCTACTACTGGGTATATACCCAAAGGAAAATAATTCATTATATGAAAAAGACACATGCACATGCATGTTTATAGCAGCACAATTTGCAATTCCAAAAATAAGGAACCAACCTAAATGTCCATCAACCAATGAGTGGATAAGGAAAATGTGGTAAATATCCCTTATGGAATATTACTCAGCCATAAAAAGAAACAAAATAATGGCATTTGCAGCAACTTGGATGGAACCAGAGACCATTATTCTAAGTGAAGTAACTCAAGAATTGAGAAACAAATATTGTATGTTTTCACTGATAAGTGGGAGCTAAACTATGAGGATGCAAAGACATAAGAATAATATAATGGACTTTGGGGACTCAGAGGAAAGAGTGGGAGGGGTGAGAGATAAAAGACTACACACTGGTGCAGTGTACACTGCTTGAGTGACAGGTGGCACCAAAGTCTCAGAAATCACCACTAAATAACTTATCCATGTAACCAAAAACCACCTAGTTTAGTTCAGTAGTTCCCAAAAAACTATTCAAATAAAAATTTTGAAAAAGAATCTTATTATAAATGTAAAAAAAAGGTACTTATAGTTGAATGCAGTATTTCAGATGTCTTCAGACTAACACAAAATAAATTATCCTTTTATACCCATGACAAAATAGTCACCATATCAAAAAAAGCCACTATCAAAAAAATGAAAGAGACAACTAAAAGGTAGATTCTAAACTTTTAAATTTGATTACAAATTTAGCATTTTGAAGGGGAAATGTGATGATATCACTAACTTTCAGTTTTTAAGCCTGTGAATATTTCTGTTTAAATGTTGGTTAAAAATGTATCACGAGGTCAAGAGATCAAGACCATCCTGGCCAACATGGTAAAACCCCGTCTCTACTAAAAATACAAAAATTAGCTGGGCTTGGTGATGCGCACCTGTAGTCCCAGCTACCTGGGAGGCTGAGGCAGGAGAATCGTTTGAACCTGGGAGGCAGAGGTTGCGGTGAGCTGAGATCGTGCCACTGCACTCCAGCCTGGTGACAGAGTGAGGCTCTGTCTCACACACACACACACACACACACACACAAAGAAAAAATAATAATAATAATAATAATTTCTTTTGAAAAACAAACTTTACCTTTAAGAAATCATTCCTGAAACAGCTGAGACTCCTAGGTTTGTTCTAGGGAGGCAAGTTGTAAAAACCATTGTTGCTAGGGCATTGTATACAGATTTCAGTCACACAAAACCCAAATGAGGAAGTAAAATTTCAGGGAGAGCTATTTTAGTCTTTCTCCCAATGTGTAAGCTGATAGGGTGATTTCTGTTTGGGAAAAGACAGTAATTCATAGTTATAAATTCTCATGCCTTATCTGCCCTATTTGACAAAACAAAAAAAGAGAAGAGAGATTGGAAACTGGCTAGAATAACTATGGCATTTCCTTTTTAGTCATTTAAACAGCCTAAACTGGGTAAATATATACAGTTGAGGCATAGAAAATCTATAATGAGAAAACACTGGACAGGACTTTTGGTGCCAAGTTAGTTAGTTTGAGGACTGTCTCCTCCGAGAAAGGGATTAACACTGGAGTAGGAGGAAGCTCCACTTTTGGAGAAATTCCTACCAGTTATCAGTAAGCTTGTGTCTCTGTGGAGGGATCTGCTGTTTCCACATTGGTCTCTTGGCAGAATTCAGCTCCTTATAGTTGCAGAACTGAGATCCTAATTTCCTTAATGGCTGGCTGTCAACTGAGAGCCACTTCCAGCTTCTAGAAGCTACTTACATTCCTTGGCTCATGGCTTCCTCCTTCCATCTTCAAAGCTAGAAATGCTGGATTGAGCTTCTTAAGTTTCAGATCTCTCCTTCTTCCAGTTCATTTCTCTATCCCAGCTAGGAAAGATTCTCTGACTCATGTGATTATATTGGGCCCACCTGGATAATCCAGGCTAATCTCACCATCTCAAGCTTGGTGCCTTAATCACCTATGTGAAGTTCCTTTTGCCATGTAAGAACATATTACAGGTTCTGGAGTATAGGAGGTGGACGTCTTGTGGGGGGCATTATTTTGCCTATCACATGGCCAATGCCAGGAGTACCCACAAAGCAATGGTAGATATTGCTGAAGTTACAGAATCCAAATTTACAAATATATCATATCTATAATGGCATAGTTATACCTGTTGCACCTCCCTCCCTACAGTGATGGCAAGGCTACTGTCTTTGATCAAACTCATTGGCATGGATGACTGTCTGAATAAATAACTTTTTCTTACCAATATTCTTCATTACATTCTTAGGAGTCATATATGTACCACCCAGCCCAATCTGACCATCTCATCTGTACCTACAGAGCTTATTTAACCACCTTCTAACTTCTCTCATGTGAACACACATATCCTGTTTATCTCCCCTATCTAGTCTCCTGATTTTTTTCTGATTGCCCCATGGAGGAAGAAACATCCTTAATCTTTTTCTCTATCCCTTCTTTGTTTCATTTGTAAGCTGATCATTCTAATGTGAAGAAAAATTTAGGAAACAGCTTATTCCCAAGATGTAAGTCACTTCTTTATATTTGACTAATTTTAAATGGCAATGAGGTTGAAAGAAAGTGAAGCTCAAAACTCTCACCTTGAAAAGTCAAATCCTGGACAAGCATGATATGTCTTTACATCTGTGCTATGAATTTTATACTTTTATATCATAGAAATCTCTCAGCACACTCCATACATTGGCAGTTTGAATGGCTCTGCCACATGCTTTGTATTAATTTATTTAAATTTTATGATTGCTCCCCAATTTCTTATTTTTAAAGTACAGCAGGATGCATTGAATGACTGCTAATGTCATCCATCTATTTTCTAGATAGATTTTAAAATCAGTATACTGAAAAACAAGATGCTGGCCAGAGGCAATACTCATCTCGTGCTTTCTACCATAAGTGAGTTAGAAGGTTACCTTAATTATTAGCGCCAATCAAACTAATTACTACTGGAGGCAATTACTAAGATAAAGTCCAATCTTAGCTTAGAACCTGCCCAAACTACAAAAAAAGCATGGCATTATTATAAAGTTAGGGACCACTTTGTCCCCATTAAACATTTTTATAACAGAAGTCAGTGGGGAAGGTGTTTATAATAACAAAACTATTGGACTAACTCAAGTGTCCAAAAAATGAGGTTGGTTAAATAAATAAATTAAGGTGTATCCACATAAGGGAATATCTTGCAGCCATTTAAAATGATGCTGTAGAATGATATTTATGACATTGAAAATTGTCTTGCTACATTTAGTATAACAAAGTTAGAACACAGTACATATATTATCCAAATTATGAAAAATAGCCCTTATGATAATCCTAATTATGGAAAACAACATAGATTGATACATAGAAAAATCTTAAAGATAGGCACCAAAAATGTTTGTGTAATCATTTTTTCTTATTAGTAGAGTTATAGGTGATTTTATTTTTGGTATATATGATAATGGATATGTATTACTTAGAAATTAGTAAAAGTTAATATTGTTTGTTATAAGTCAATGGGCAATAATTCATCTAACTTATTTCATAAGAAACCTAGATTTTTTTAGAGACGAGAAGCTGATTCTTGTGGTCATTTAGCAAATATCCCTGCTTAAACACCACCAGGTCCACAGTCTTTAACATTTAGGAGTGGTTTTACCATTTTACTTTATGTATATGTCACAGTAACCTCAAGAAGTGAGGTAGATAAAGCAAATAATAATCAGTTTTCCCTGGAAACCAGAAGTACATTTGTAAACCTGAGGTTAGAAATGTTGCCTTTCTTTGAAGTCCAAGAGCAACATAATCTGCTGCTGCCAGTCTGTATAGGCTCAAAACTCCAAGGAAAAACCTTTTTTCCCAACAACTTCCTGACTTTTTGCCAGTCTAGGCTCAGCCAACAAGCTGCAGAAGGCTGCCAGCCGATTGGGAAGTAGGTGCAAAGTGGCAGTCTGTGGGGAGGACAAGGACTCACTCACCACATTTATAAGAGTTGCGAGGCTGCTTCTTCTTCTTCCATTTCCATAGAATTAGACAGAAAGCCATCACACATATAATAACTGTTGGAAGTACAGCTGTAATCCAAGGGATGTGGTCTGGGGGAGGCTGAGGGTCCTCAAGCTCTACAAATGACCACAAATTTTCAATCAGCCAGGAGAGTCATTTACAAAAGGGTTCTGCTAGCTGCTCTTCTCTTTATTTACCTGCCAGCCTCTCCCCAGGGTTCTAAGGCCAGAGAAGCCTGAAATCCACAATAGGAGGCCATAGAAAGTCCCAGTCTCTGGGCCTCGGCAGTGACCTAAGAATCAAGCCCATGCCTCTGGCCAAATGCCTGGACTGAGCTGCCATGCCTTCCTGGAGGTGGGGATAACACCGACCATGATCAGGAAGAAGAGGGTCAGCCTGGCCCGTGATTCTGGAATCTGGGTGAGGTGTCTGTGCTGAGGCTCTGCACGTGCAGTCATTTGTGCTGTGCCTGCTATCCTGCCCCCCTCTGCAGTCATTTCCCAAGCCCTGAAGATCCTCTCGTGATGATTCTTCTGTCCACTATCATCTCCAGACACCTCTCACTTGGACAAATGCAACAGCTTCCACAGGCCTCTACCTCTAGTTTTCATTTGCTTGTTTGTTTAGTTTTTTCCTACTGAGGTCACAGCAGGTTTCCTCTGCATGGCTTTCAGCGTGTCTCATCTACTAAAAAACCTTTGATGTTTCTTCATGCCTTGAGGAACCTTCACGCCTTCAGGACCTACTTCCTTACATGAGAACTCCTAAGTTTCTGGACAGTTGGAAAACAGACTTTGTGGGGAAAACTTAGAATGGAGTCACCCACTTTAAAGACATTTTTGGGAACAGTTCTGGTAGCTAATCCCAAATTTCAGGAAAACTAGGACCAGCTGATCTATTAGCTTAGCTATAATTTGTAGACACATGCCCTGTTTCTGGGATGGTAAGAAGTTGTTGGCATTGCAGGCCATATTTAATCCCTTTTGAGTCTGTCCCAGTCTATTCCACTTGAGCCAGTTTGGCACTCCCACTAAAGGGGGTTAGGGGTTATACTTACTAATGTGGAGGCTGCTACCTTTCAACATGCAAAAAAGACCCCTTGACTCAGAGTCTAACCTATCTCTGATCAAGCGATAGAATGGGAAACCCAGAGAGGCAAGCCCCATCTTCCTGAGGCAGCTAGAGCTGAAACATTTCTGAAGATGGGGGTACCTGTTGAAGTTTGGCAGAACAGTAGTTGAGAAGCAGCAGGAAGGTGAGCCATGATGAGGTTATAGTGGTGGCAAGCCCCTGTTAATTTGTAGACTATGGGAGCCGTAACAGAGGGCCCTGGGGCATGTCATATATGGTGATGTTGGTGGCCACAAGATGGCCACCAATCAAACTAATTACACATTGAAGGAGGTACTGAACTTCAGGCATAGCTTGGAGAGGCTTCTATCTGGCCAAGAGAGGATACAGGAGAAGCAACTGGGACAGGACGAGTGGCTCCACCATTTACTGGACTCTCAGAGGCTGAAGTGTCTGAGTAGGAAGAAGTCAGTAGCAGGAGATGAGATTGGCCCAGTTGTAAAGTTGGTTCATGGGGATTGGCCCCATGGGCTGTTCACAGACCAAATTATATCTGAACAACAAGACACTGGGAGAAAGGAGGCGATAAAGCCAGGGTATGGAGCAAGGAGTTGGATGGATGTCACTGGAGGGGGCAAGCCAAGAATCATTGCTGGAGAAGGGGTCAAGGTAAGAAGAAGGCAGATGTGGGGGTCAAGGTCAGCACAGGCAGTGATGGGACAGGGTAGATGCAGACCACCTTTATTCCAGGAGGGAATCTTGCAGTTACAGCTTCTTAAAACAGGAGTCAAATATAGACACATGCCCTCCCGGGTAAATCCAGGACTTTAAAATGTCAGGCTCCTATTAGTGGCTACTGCTTAGTTTCAATCCTTTCCTCCACTGAACTGGTCCCTGAAGAATACTTGTGAACACCCAAGCATTTCTGCCTCCAAGGCTTTCTTTGACATACCTCCTGCACTTATGTCAGATACAGTTGAGCCACTGTGGTCCTCTCACCTGCTGAGCCCAGATATTGTCTCAAATTTTTTCTGCTACGGAAGTCACCACAGTTTTGGGAACCTGTCATCCAGAATGCCCTCCCCTCCTCACCACATTTATTAACCCCAATAATTTATTTTACATGTTACAAGGTACCCCTTCCTTTAGGAACCATTCCCTGACCCTCAGGGATCTTGCCTACCTCTGAATGCCCATAAAACTCATTACCAGTCACTTTTGTTTTAAATTTAGTCAGATATTTCCATGGAATAAAATTTAGATTCCAATTCAACCTTTTAAAAATCCAGTTTTTCATGTGTGCACATTACAGGGTTCTGATTCTATTGGAAGGTCCTCAAGGGCAGAGGGGGTGTCATATCTTTTTGTTTTCACTCCTGCGACCAATAATGTCCCAAATGGTTCTATATTCACAATAAATACCATTTGTATGTCTGCATGTATGCATGGTGTGTGTGTGTGTGTGTGTGTGTGTGTGTGTGCAAGCACATGTATGTGTTGTAATCAAAGAAAGAATTCTAGCCTGGAGGAATCCTGCAATTTTTAATCAAAACTTCAGAATCCTCCATCCAAAGGTAAACCAAGAGACTGAGTCAGTTTCAGGGCTAAAAGCATATTTCTTCAAGTGCAACATAGGCTCGTAGCCTCCTGGACCCTGCATCACTCAGGAGAAGCAGGAGCCCTCCATCTGGGTCCTTCCTAACAGCGTCATAAAATGGCCCAGTTGGAGGTTTCCTAGCAAGTCGGGGACGTTGGATGATCTGCCTTAAGCATTTGTGTGTAATACCTGCTGAAAGAAATAGTCTTGGAAAACAGCTTTACCTATAGAGAAAGGTGAGGATAAAAGCCGTATCTTGTCAGTTTCCAGAACACAGAAGATGGTCATATTGCTCGTAACATCAGGGAATGAAACAGACAAGCTGATGGAAACATCGTACAGTTCTGTGACATTATCTTGAGATTTCTGCATAACACCATCATACTCGATAGTTGAATTCTTGGTTCTTAGCAAAACACTCATCTTCTTAGGTTCTGGGTAACCATGTATAGATGAGCAGGTCAAATTTATGTACACATTTTCTGTTATATTAGAAATTGGTACTATTTCAGGTTGACTGAAGTTAGCTGAAAGCAGAAGAGAGATACAAAAAAATCAATCTAAGTTTAGATGTATCCAGGAGGGAATAGCAAATAACTGGGTACTTGATCTGGGGCTCATTGGGGGCACACCTGGGAGCCTCAGGGTGTCTAAAATGTGACCCTCAGCCCAAGGTGAGTGCCACATAATGACTTCATGCTTATTTTTCAACAATAGAGTTTGGGGCCATACTTACTTCCTGCTTATCCAAATCAAGGGGGTGCTCTCTAAGTGAAAGGAGGGCTGTAATTGAGTCACCAAAGGTTTACAATGAAGCCACTGTTTCCAGGGAGTAGAGTCTTTGGAAGGAGAAGTGGTCTGACTCTAGGGCCCAGGTGTCCCATGGGGCACATTCCAGCTCACCAGACTAAGAGAGCAGAAAGGGATTGAGCTGGAGTCTCACCAGGAACTGACAGATTTCATGGTGCTGAGATGCCCTGTGTCATATCTTTCAGAAACCCAAGCAGGATTGTGGTAAGTGAGTGGGTGGAGATTTTGGAATTTGAAGTTCAGAACACTGATTTTTGGCATGATCATCAAAGTGTCTTCATAACATACTCTAAGAAGAAGGCCAAATCCAGCTATTTTAGGGAAAAATACATGCTCTTAATAAACACAGTGTTTCTCTTGCCTTTGTTTGCCATTCTCACTTTCTGGCTGTCCAGGATCACTGGCATGGAGCCCCTAGACCTGTGTCATGTGCCTTCTGTCAGAAAAAATCTCTTGTTCTTTTATAGTTACTAGGTAGTTTGCAGGTTCTACAAACTAATTTATAATTTAGTATATTCTTACTAAAAGGTCTGTCATTTGTGTGTCATCTTTATAAGTTTTGCTATATCAATGTACTATTTGAGCACTCTTCTTGGACTCTATGTGGTCTATAGAAGGTGAATTGCCAGACCGTATTTAGCTTTATTAACAACATCTGTGAAATCACATGTTGCGTAAGTTAGAGTTTTTCTAATATACATTAAAACAAATACAACATGACTTTTCAAAATGCTTATCTGTGTCCCACCTAAAACATTTCCAATGGTACCTGATCACATTTTGAAAACACGGATTTAGCACTTGGTTAACTGTTCCTAAAGCCCTGCAGCCTAGTTTAAATCACACAGGGTTCAAAGGGAGCAGCTCTCCATTCTATTTTTACTTTTGCTTCTGTTTTACTCTATGGTTTTAGAATAGGTGTTGATCTGCCTTTTCAAGTTTCATCAAAAATTAACCTGGATCCAGTAATACCACACCTGGGTATTTTCTCTAGAGAACTGAGAACTTATGTTCACACAAAAACCTGTATGTGAATGTTTACAGCAGCCTTATTCATAAGAACCCCAAACCAGAAACAACCCAATGTCTTTTACTGAGTTGAATGGATAAACAATAAAATGCTACTCAGCAATAAAAAGGGACAAGATCAATATGTGCAACAACTTGGGTGAATCTCAAAGGCATGCTAAATGAAAGAAGCCAGTCTTAAAAGGTTACATACTGTATGGCTCCACTTATGTGACACTGTCAAAAAGACAAAACTATAGGATGCCCAACAAGGGTTACGAGTGCAGACAGGGTATGACTCTATGAAGGGATAGCCTGAGGGAAATTTTTAGGGTGATAGAAATGCTCTATGTCCTGTGGCGGTTACCTAAATCCATACAAGATCTATAAAATCGGCAGAACAGTATACCAAAACAAAAAAAAAATAATTTTACTGTGTGATAGTTTTAAAAAAATCTGTAGTGGCATTTATGCCTTCCAAGGTCTGGTGAAGCAGAGGAGCTGGTTTGTAAGTTTGTGGGTTATGTTTGTTGGGTTTTTTTCCGTTCTGTCTACCAGGTTCATGGTTGTGGCAGTAAACAACTCATAAGCAACCTAGAGGAGGCTGAAGGGAAAACCCAAATGTGTCAGCTGTCCCCTTTGCTAGGAGCTCCAGGCAAAGATTTAGTAGGTGAAAAATCTTGGACCCAAGGAAAAAAAATGAATATAAGACATCTGAGGCCTTTATGGTTATACAAACTTTGTGATGGCCAAATTACCCATGGTTTTTACCATGGGTAATTAGCCATATTTGTTCAATTAGCTCTATTTTTTTCCCCAAAGCAGATTTTTACTGATCCTTCAGAAGCAGACTATAAAAAGTACAAAAGACTTTCAGTTCCCTACTCCCAGACTCTACACTCCCTTCAAATGCACTTCCCAGAAGTGGCTGTCCTCTGCCTTCTCTCTATAGACCCCCCTTTTCCCCTGGGCCCCTCAAGTCCCCCTCCAACGTTTTTCTAACTCATTTGCAGTCCCATCTGAGAAGGCTAAGAATCTGAACACACCATTGACCACATACCAAGCACTGACAGTTCAGAATTCATCTGGTGGATGCGAATCATTCCTGTGGGCTTTTTGTGATGGATGATACATTGATACAAGCCCTTGTCCTTGATCTGAAGATTGTGAAGTCTCAGGGTCCAACTGTCCGGATCAAAACTTGTGCGGCCCATATACTTGGAATGAACGCTGTCAAATTTCTCTTTGCCTAAGTATACCTCGTTCAGAACCAAGTTTTCCTGGTCCTGCCAAAATACTACTAGCTCACTCAGGCTTCGGTTTTGAGAGTTTGCAAATTGGCATGGCAGGTCTGCAGTCTCATTGAAATAAGCTTGAATCTTCAGGGGAGCAGCACCTAAAAAGGAAGGCTAAGGATTAGGGAGGGAGAAACAAGAGGAAAGGGGAAAAAACCTCCATTTCTCTTTATACAATACCCAGATACTATCTTATCAGTAATCATGCTGAAGAATAATATTAAGCTCTGGAACTGTGCACACATGCTTGGCATCTGGAGATTAGGACCTTTGTCCTTGCTTCACTGCTGACTAAATGTGTGGCCTTGTACAAAGTGCAATCTTTATGAGCCTCAGTTTCCTCATCTGATTAATGAAGTAGTTGACTAAATGTTCTAAGGGTCTTTCTAGCACTGTGGTTCTGTGAATTTAAATTGCAGGACAGGGAAAAACCAGTAGAGTTAGACAACCCATTCACCCACCAGTTACCTTCCTATAACCTTAATTTTAGTTCTCATCACTGTAGCTGTTACATGTTCCATAACGTCTACACCATCACCAAAAGCTTTCCCCTCTCCCCCATCCACATATTCCTTGGTCTGCTATGATGAAAATATTGCTGATAATGGTAATAAATTACAGCCCCCCTTTATTATACTTCATTAGTTGGGGAATCACATTGAGTAACATCTTTGAAATTCAAATAGCTCCCTTTACAGAACTTCCCCTATGACTGCTGCTCCCATGGCCAGCACTCCCAAGGATGTCAAATGCTTTAGAAATGACTTCGATAGTGAACCAAGGCCTTTATTTTCAGTGACCTCTCTAAGCCCTTTCAGAGATCAGAAAGAGAACTGGGCAAATTTGATGGTTGTTTTGGGATTGTGGTGGTCAATGACCATTTAAGGCACATGAGTGAAATGCTGGAAATGAATCATAGATGGGCAGGTGAGGATGTGCTTTGGGAGTATTGGGGAAACCCCAGGCACCACAAACTTGCTGCTCCCAGTATGCACTGACCCTGGACAATTTTACAACCATAGACATCATGCTGGAAGTGTTCAGAGAAAGGCTTTAGTCCTTGAGGGCACTTTGGGGTTTGTGGGAAGGATGTGGGCCACCCAACTACTTAAATGTGAATGATCACAGGGTTTGTGTAGGACCTTTTCTAGGTTACAGAATTACTTGAGACTTGGCAAAAAAAAAAAAAAAAAAAAAAGTAAGCAGTGGTGGGTGAGAAGTACGGGGGTGGAGAGTGGGAAGGCTGTTTCTTACTTAATACGAAGTTAGATGCCACCTTGGAGAGGAAGTTAGTGTAAGTTCTAAATAAAATTTCATCATTCAGGATTTATGTGAAGGCATGTTGACATTGAGGAGGAAAGGGAGGAGATGGGTTGATGAGAGAGATGAGAGGAGTTTCATTTGAAGAGTTCTTAGTGGGGGAGTAATTAAATTGATGTGGTTTCTCTTGAAAGAGGGAATAGAAGGACAAATAACAGTGACATGCACTTGTCAAACTAAACTGTGTACAGAGTGGCCCAGTGAGAATACATAATCAAGGGGTTGGTGGTGGTCTTGAACTCTTAGGGAAGCAGACAGCAGGCATCAGTGGGAGTTTGCACAAATATGAATCACTGCCTATTTCACTACACTCACTAGGACCCTGTGAAGTACTTGAGGTATAAAATGCACCACCTGTAGAGGATGCATACCGGTATTGGAGGGAGGAGGGAAAATCTATATGGGTACCCTGACAGTGGAAGGGAGACCTAAGGAATATTTAGTGTGTTTATTAATCACCTTACAAGGCAAACCTGAGGCTTCTGCAGCCTTTGCTGAGCTCTTAATGTAATGCAAGAGTGCCACCTACTGTAAAAGCTTCTAGCATTGTCTCTGAGGAAATACTGGTTTTAGTCTAAATTGTCATGTAATATAGGGCAGATGACCTAACGGAGAAACCAAACACACAGTTAAAAATTCTGCCAATTAACAGTCAATGTTATGTTATTACTCAGCTGTCAGTTGTGCCTTCTGGACCTGGAAATGACTTCGTCTTTAGCTGCTTCTGTCCCCTTGATTTACATATATGTTTGTTTGTTTTTTTCTGTAGAGCCTCACAGTATCTTCTTTCCTTCCCATCCATTCTCTCTACTCACAGACCAGTCTAACTCCGCTGACCCAGGCCCCTTCTCCCAAAGATTACAACGGCTTTCTCTTCCACTCATCGAGTGCTCCCTTCTTCACCTAGCAACTGAAAGTGTGATGTATGGACCAATGAGATTCACGTCACCTGTGGGCTGGTCTGAAACACGGAATCTCTGGCCCCACCCAAGACTACTGATTCAGAACCTGCATTTTAACAAGAGCTATAGTTTGAGCAGCTGCTGTAGAGAATCTCTGCCTCTGTCTCCAGAGTGGATCACAGAAAATGACATGAAAAATTTTTTTCCATCCATTCCTCCTCAGACTCCCTCTCCTCCCCATGGGGTGGAAATCACTTTGAAATCCATTCTGAGTGGAACTGAAAGTATTTTGCAATTTATACTCCATAGCACCTCACCAACCATTGGCTTCCATGATCTCACACAGAGCCAGGCATGGGGGATGCTGCTAATCCTTTCTCTGACTAAATGGGGAAAGTTTGGCTCAAGGTCTGTGATCACCAAATGACTTCAGGCCTTCCATTTTATGACCCCAGACCTCAAGCCACCTAGCAACTGGACTTACTGGGACTCCATAGGTGGGTAAGCATTGAGAATCTCTCCCTTCCCCAGCACTTGGGTAAGAGGAATGGTCGAAGTCTAGTTACAATGGGTTGCTATGATGTCAGGAACAAGTTGCTCAAGAATACAGCGAGATGCCTTCGTAATCAGCTGAAGGAATTTGTTTCAAAGGATAATTAAGGACTTTCTGAGCAATATACTCTACTGTTGGAATGCCACTCAAAAACTGTAATTTGCTAGCCTTACGAAGTCTCTGACCCCACTGGGACTTCAGTGTTCCCTGGCTGCTATCCCCAAATGCGTATCTTATATATTTAAGAATTATCTCTTCTTTATGTTCCTATGCTTATCTGTACTAAAAAAAATTCCTTCTTTTACTAAACTTCCTCCAAAGTTTTACTTGGCCCTTTGGAAGCCTCATTCCATTACTTACTACAAGGAAACTCTCCCACATCTTTAACCCCTTCATTGACTGTTTCCCCTGAGTTTATTATTTCAGTGAAATCTGGCTTCACCCAAAGGAAGCCACTTGCTCCAGCCCCAGCTACTGTTTGTTTTATCACACTTTGTGGGGACTTTGAGCAACACCCTCCACTTTTGAGGTGTCTGACTCTCATTGCTTGTAGCTACTAAATCACTACCACCTTGCTCAATGAGGATTTTGGCATTAGATGCAAGGTCTTGCTAACAATTTGGGTGACTTCTTCATGAATGAGTCTAACAACCTTGCCTCAAATTTCTTTGATCTTGTCAACTCCACAGGTCTTCACCCACAGACTATTTCAGCAGCTGCCCCCCACCCTCTTATGACATAACCCTAAAACTTTTCACCTGGAGCAGCTCAGTCCCTAGAATCTTAATCTCAATATACTAATCTCTGTCCACAACCTCCTACTCATTCAGGTTTTACTCTTGCTTACTCCTTCTGCATCTGTTGTTCAACTTCATCAAGACCTCAGCTTTATCCAGACCCTGTAGTGCAGTGTTTTCCACAAGAACTCTTAGTGATAATGGAAATGCTCTGTCTCTGTGCTGAACAATATGATAGCCACCAGCCCCTGTGGCTATTGAGCAATTGATACATAGCTAGTATGACTGAGAAGCTGAATTTTTAATTAACTGAAATTTAAGTAGTCACATATGGCTAGTGGTTATTATATTGAAACAATGCAACAATAGTATGTCTTTGTAATTATTCCTTGCCACAACTTCAATAAACACACCCCTTTGTCTCTATAAAATTTACCCTGGGGACACTCTACTTTTGGTCTACATATTTGTTCTTACAACTGGGCAATTGAGCAGTTCTGGAGGAAATTATTCAGTTGTGCAGACTGGTGACATTCCAAATCTGCAGTGTCATCTCACTTCACTTGGCCTCCAGGCTATTCACCTGGTTCACCACCGTTACTTCAAACACAAACCTTGTGCTACTGCTTTTAGTTTCTCTTTCCCTTGGAGTCAAACTCCCTGAAAGAGTAAGCAGCAATTGCTGCCTTTACTCCCAGCCTCCCACCCCCACCTCTCTACTGAAACTCCCTGACAAAGGTTGTTGGTGACTTCACACCATGGCCAAGGCTTGAGCTCTTTTCAGATCTCAACTCATTTGACCGCTGTGTCAAATGTTAAGTGTTGGCATCTCTCCTCATTGAAATGCTCTATTCTTTCCCAATCTCTGATTTCCTCATTAATTTTCTCAAATCACTGTTTAATTTTGGTAACCTTGAGTGCGTGTTCTTGATCTTCTTATTCTCCATACTTTCCTGGTTTTTCTCCTCTAGCCCCATGGATTCAACTGTCAAGTAAAAGCTAATAACTCCCAGGTGCTTACTGCTAGCCTATAACTTTCACTAGAGTTTCAGATACCTGTATTCAACTTCCTGCTGGATGTCTCTACCTAGATAGCAACAGGTACTCTCTTCCTCCCCTTCAGCCTTCCTCTACTCTATCTCAAGGAATGCTTCCCTGTCTGGGAATGGCCAGACAACCCTCTTCTGTCTACAATCATCTAAATCATCTGTATAACCAAGATGAATCATCTGTGTACCCAAAATACCCAACAGAGGCTCTACACAAGTGTGTCTGAGGAGATCTAGAACTACTACAGCCAGAGCTGAACTCCAATATGTTAAGAAAAGGGTGGAGGAGACTAATGTAATTGTCTCCTAACTCATCTGCCTGCTCCATCCTTGTCCCCAGGTCTAGTTTCTCAAGCCAAAATGATCCCTTAAAAATACAGCTCCAATCACATAATCCTCCTGCTCAGAAGCCTCTGATGCCTTCCCACCAAACTGAAAATTATATCCAGATCCCTTCCCCTCACACTGAGAACTATATCCCAAGTCCTTCCCCTGGCCTTACAAGATGTCATGTAATTGGGTCCCCAATACCTATCAGGCCTCTTTCCCCTGCTTACTCTGCCCCAGCCACACTGGCTTCCTTGACATACCTCCAAAAGATCACACGCCTCTGTCTCAAGTCCTCTTCTCATGTTGTTCCCTCTGTCTGGAAGGTTCTTCCTCCAGACAGTCTCACAGCTACTCCTTCACTTCATGTAGGTCTTTCATTAAATGCTACCTCCCAGGGAGATTTCTCTAACTAGTCTATTGAAGATAGCATGCTTGGCATTCTGTCCCTCATGCTGACTTATATTTATAGCGGTACTTATCATGACATGACATGACATGGTATGTTTGGTTATTGTCTGTCTCTCCTGAGAGGTCTGAGTTCTGATTAAAAATCTATGTGTGATTTTTCAGACCTGACCACAGGCAATTAAAGAGGCTTAATCTGACAAGCCTTGCTGAGGAAGTTGCCCTTTCTACAGCAGACTTGGTGCACAGTCAGTGCACGGCAGTCGCTGAAGGGGGTTGCAATCAATATCTCAGCCTCCCGCCAGTCATGCTTTTTCACATACTTGCAGTCTTAGCCCAGGCACCCTCATTCTTAGGTCTCTTTATCTGAGGCTCTGGGATGAGGTCTTCAGGCACCTCTGCTGAAGCCTCCTCATCATGGAGAAGACACTTTTCCCCACTCAGACGCAGTACCTAGCACTTTTCCACTCCCTGCCTTGAAGACACTGTTTTCCACTCTGACTCAGTACCTAGTATTTTTTCCACTCCTAGCCTTAAAGACACTATTCCCCACGCTAACTCAGTACCTTGTACTTTTCCATTCCTAGCCCTCTCGCCTCATTTTCCTCATGAATTCTCCCCACCCTTGGATTCCTCCACCCCCAGGTCCATAAAACTGCTAGAGCCTCTCATTTGGGGCTTTTTCAATGGTAAGGCGACCCCCTAAGTCTGCACTGATTCACCTGATCCTCGACTGGTATACTCACTCTATGTGGGGAAATGGAACAGGCAGAGTCTGCCCTTCCTCCCATTTTAGCCTCTTGATTATACCGTCGTAGTAAGAGATTAAAAGCTGAACTATTTTATTTCTGTTTTACTGCTATAATTGGCTCCTCTGACACCTGACAACTCAGCTCTCTCTCTCCCAGCTCAGCTGAGCAGCTGACATCTCCCATTAGAATAAGCTCCATGACAGCAGGGGCTTTGTCACTTTTCCTCACTGCGACATTTCCAGTACCTGCAATTGTCCCTTACAAATATGAAGCACTCAATAAGTAATTGTTGAAGAAATGAATGGAAAAATCTCAAGAATAACTAGGGAAATGCAATTTAAACCTCAGTGAGAAACCATTCTTTTTGCCCATCTGATTGGCACATATTAAAAAAAATACTGGTAATACCCAGTGTCCACGAGAGTGTTAGGAAAATGGGTCCTAACTGCTGAATTTACTGCTGGTAAAATTCTAAATTGGTACAACCTTTTTGGAAGACAGTTGGTAATATGTAAGAAAATTAATTATGGGCTTAAGCATTGACTTAACAACTCAATTTCTTAAGAATTCATTCTACAAAAAGATACATGTGCACAAAATTAGAGGTACACAGGTAGGCATTGTTTATAAGAACAATACACTGGAAATAAGTTAAATGGTTTAACAAATAATGATATATCCATATAAAGTAATGCCATGTAGCTGTGAAACAGAAAGCTATAAAGCAGTACACTATTATAACTAATAGTATGGATTCTGGACAGCGTGAGTTCAATCTCAGCTCAACTACGCACTGCCTGTGTTACTATAGGCAAATTACTTAACTCCCCTGGGTCTCAGTTTCCTCTTGCGAAAAACAGGAACAATAATGGTACCTACCTCATAGGTTTGTTGTGAGGATTAAAGAAATGAATATTTGAGTTAGTGTTGGATCAAATACTGGCCTGTGGTAAGCATTAATTGATTTACTTGTTTTTGTTTTTTTATTTATTTTTAACATTATTAATGATAGAGAACAATGTCTATCGACATAAAATCAATAATTTATAGATAAATTTACTCAAAAAATTTTAAATAAGTATATTTAGGATACTTA
Organism: Pongo abelii; assembly: GCF_028885655.2. Classification (NCBI taxonomy): domain Eukaryota; kingdom Metazoa; phylum Chordata; class Mammalia; order Primates; family Hominidae; genus Pongo; species Pongo abelii. Next base: position 15,965,308 of record NC_085928.1, read on the forward strand.
AAAAGATATTTGAAGTAACATCAAAAAGTACAAAAAATTATAAAACATAAAAATAAATAGGCCATGCCTATAATCCCAGGACTTTAAGAAGCAGAGAAGAGATAATCACTTAAAAGGAGTTCAAGATCAGCCTGGGCACAAAGCGAGACCCCGTCTCTAAAGCAAAACAAAACAACAACAAAAAAAACAAGCCAGGCATGGTGGCATGTACTTATAGTGCCAGCTTTTCAGGTGGCTGAGGCAGAAACATCTCTTAAGCCTGGGAATTAGAGGCTGCAGTAAGCTTTGATGGCACCACTGCACTCCTCTAGCCTGGGTGACAGAGTTTTTTGCTTCCATAAATCTCAACAGTATTTCTGGGGACAAAATAACCAGGTTACATATTTTGGAAATGGCATTAAAACTCCCCTCTCACAAAGGAAAAATAAGCCACAGTCTCTCAAACACTTGCTCCTTCCAAAAAAAATGTCTGCTTGCCTTGGGAGTCTCTCTGTTCCATACCAATTTCACTCTCGCTCCCAAACAACCCTATACACATCCTATTCAGTGATTGTCTTCCACTAAATCAACTGGTCTGATTGCTCATTTTCTCTGGAACCCACTAAAAGCCCTCCTGAAACAATCAACTAATTTGGGGGTAAGATACTCCCTACTAGATAACATACATCTATTTTTAAAAACACTGAAATGGTGGCTTAACATAAAGGGGTGAATCCAATAGAACTATTAGGCTCCATGACAATTCTTTGGGAATGATAGGTCTCAGCGGTCTATTCACCTCCAGGTGATGGTTTTAATGAGGGCTATCAACAACAGCAGGAAATGGGAGTCAAAAGTAACCATCCACGCAGATATCTGCAAAAATCTGGGGGGAAAACAGTGGACCTTTCCACAGGAATGAGGGTTTGAGCCAATCTTACATAAATCTTAAAGTGGGCGGGCGCAGTGGCTCATGCCTGTCTGTAATCCCAGCACTTTGGGAGGTCGAGGCGGGCAGATCACCTGAGGTCAGGAGTTTGAGACTAGCATGGCCAACATGGTGAAACCCCGTCTCTACCAAAAATACAAAAATTAGCTGGGTGTGGTGGTAGGTGTCTGTAATCCCTGCTACTTGGGAGGCTGAGGCAAGAGAATCACTTGAACCTGGGAGGCGGGGGTTGCCATGAGCCAAGATCATGCCATTGCACTTTAGCCTGGACAACAGAGTGAGACTCCATCTCAAAAAAAAAAAAAAATCTTAAAGTGAAGAAATATTCCAACTACCACTCCAGGTGTATGAAATTAACTAGAGGTGTTGTTCAAGAGAAATGAGAAGCCCTAGGACCCAGAGAACCCTCAGACAAAAAGAGAGCAGCTACCAAAACTCAAACTGGAAAGATACTTCCTCCTGATGTGGGAGCTACTGATTTTTCAAAAACCTCTCTGGCTCCAGCCTAAAATTGTGATGGAGGTGCCAGGGCAGCAGCAAACAGAGCTTGAAAGTTAGAAGTGCCTCTGCAAGTGGCACTAGGAATTCCTTTCGCTTTATAAATATAAGGCACAAACTGTAACCTAATTCTGCAAGGCCACGGGTGCCCGTTTCAGTCTTAAACTCCCATCCAATTTTACCCTCAAGAGCAGGGGCAGCAAATAGTACTGTGTCAAATTTCCATGACAGAGGACACAAAATATAAGGGAGGGAAAAGTGAAACAGAATTGCTTCACTGTATTGCTATTTCTATGCCATGAAATGAATTATTCAGCTCTATATTTTGGGGGTGGATTATGTGGGCCAATTGCATCTCCTTTCTCCCTTTGGAAGCCTGCCCTGTGGCTAGGTCACTGTTCACCAGCCCAGTAAGCAGAGGTGTGCCCTGAGAAGAAATAATTCAAATAGAATCTGATTTGTTGTTGCTTTTCATCGTGTGTGAATTACTGGCAATGTTATTTTCTGATCTGATGTCATGGGCTTTCTATTCCACTTTAAAATTGTACTGCCAAAAATATAGTCACTTATTCTCTCATCACCGTAAAACTTAAACAGTTACCATTTGAGGTTGTTGCCTTCAATATTGATAACTCTCTTCTCAGGAGCTAAGAAACTTCTAAGAAGTGTCAACGGCAAGTAAAGGCCAAAAGTGACACCTGAACTCAGTTTTCATAGAGTGTCTCGGCTTTACTTTCTCACTTTCAGTGTGCAGAGTCAGAAAATTTGGTGGGAAATAGTGTTCCAGTTTAGTGTTTTCTGGAAATGTGTTTCCAGGGCATTTTTCTTCCTTCTCTCCCAGATCTTGAGAGCTGGGCTGGTCACTTTGATGAGAAGGGCTTGGGCCCAAGCTCTTGGGTCAACTGAGGTGTCACTGGATGAACATGGATGAGGCGGAAGCTATTTTATCCACCAAAGCTGTTCAGGCCCCATGGAAGAAGTCTTACCACTTATTCATGGTTTACCACAAGAGTTAGGAGAAGAGTCAAGTGAACAAATGCTAAATCTACATTGCTGGGTGTGAATCCAAGCTCTGCCACTTAGTAGCTCTGTCGCTCTTGGGTAAATTACTTCACCTCTCTGGGCTTTAGTGACCACTTCTTAAAATGGGAAATAATAACAAGACCTAAAGCAGAAAGTTATTGTGAGGCTCAAATGAGTTAATATTTATGAGGTACTTAGAACAGTACCAGGCACAAAGTAAGGCAAATATATATGTATATATATGCATATACAGTCATGTACTGCACAGCAACATTTCAGTCATATACAATGGTGGTCCCATAAGATTATAACACCATATTTTTACTGTATCTTTTCTATGCTTAGATATGTTCAGATACTAAAATACTTACCATTGTGTTACAACACCTACAGTATTCAGCACAGTAACATGCTGTGCAGGCTTGTAGCCTAGGAGCAATAGGCTGTGCCAGGTAGCCTAGGTACGGAGCAGGCTATGCTATCTAGTTTTGTGTAAGGACACCCTGTGATGATTACAAAATGACAAAATCGCCTAACAATGTGTTTCTCAGAACATACCCCTGTTGTTAAACAATTCATGACTGTGTGTATATACGCACTTATCAAATAAATAAAAATAAGTCATGTGCGATGGCTCATGCATATAATTCTAGCACTTGGGGAGGCTGAGGTGGGAGAATTGCTTGAGCCCAGGTAATCGAAGCCACAGTGAGCTGTGACTGTGCCACTGTACTCCAGCCTGGGTGACAGAGAGAGATGCTGTCTCAAAAAAATAATAATAATAATAAATAAACAAATAAGAAGTGGGATGAGAAGGGAATCTTATTGGATAATGTTCTCTAGAGTCTTGTCTCCTTGCCTTGCTCTCTGACACACACATACCTCCCACCTCCCCAGCAGCTAAGGTAGCAGGTCATGGGCCCTGGGGGTTGGAAGCTGCTGTTGTTACCTAAGTCAGTGATCAGCTGGCACATCTACAGACCTCACACTCAAGGACTCCACAAGCTCAAGGTGCTAAGCAGAAAAACAGAAATCCCAAAAGGCTTATCCCAGCCAGCATGGATCTGAGGGACCATCTCTTTGTAGTTCCCTGACTCCTCATCATGCACAGCAGACATGGGGACAGTGGCCAAGGGCCTGGTGTGTGGCCATCTGGAGGAAGTGAACTCATGGCTGGTGGCCTGTGGGTGCTGTAGCCAAACTTCAGGCTCAGTTCACCTCCCTGTCTTAGTGGGGTGGCTTCCCTCTCAGGCCTGCAGGTGGAGACAAGGAGCAGCAGGAAGGGGTGGGCCAGGAGTAACTACAAGACACTGAGTCACAGGGTACATGGCAGGGACCGCAGCCAACTCTTGTTTATAGATGAAGAAACTGAAACTCAAAGTGGAACTGTAAACAGGGAAGATCTGAGTTTTGTGAGGCTGAATGCTGTTAAAATTTTGAGGGGAGGTGGTGGATAGTTAAGAAAAAGAATGTAGAATTCAAATACAAAATGCCCCTGACTGCTAACACCACCAGACAGGAGGAGAATGGCATGGAGGGGAAAGTTGCAGAGGAAGGAGACATTGGTCATAACTGATTGTGGTTAAAATATCTTACTTATTCAAATTTTACCAAAGCATAAGACATGTGACCACACTGCTAGGGGGCGCTTCACAGGGTCTTGAGGGGGATTTAGAAAGAGTTGTGCCAATGGAGGGCTCTGAAGCTTCAGCTTCATTGGCTCCACTATAAATCAGCTGACACAATTAGCTGAAGATCCATAGTTGTCAGGAAGCCATGGCAACCATGATATATGTGCATGGGCTATAGGGAAGGGAGTGAGAGAGGGTAGGGAAGTCAGGGACGTGAAAGCCAGTGCTCCGTATGAAGGGAGACTTTTGGAATTCTATCAGTTGTTTCCTAGGAGCCTGAGAAAGACAGAAACAGGGTCAGCGAAGACCAGAAGAGAATATGTGTGGAACAAAAGAGTCAAGTCTCAGGAGCCTCAGTGCAGCAGCCTTCCCCCATCCCCATGGGATAGGCCAGGCTACCCTACTCTGAGCATCTAGGCTCACTGATGTGAGACTGCAGAGGAGGAAGAAGCACACAGGGGGAGAGCTCCATCCCAGCTGCCTGCCATCAGCTGCTCTCAATCATAACACTTCCTTCTTCTCCAGGAAAGTCTTTTTTGCATGTGGTCTTGTACAATGCTCAGTAGAAAGTGAGTAAAACCCACCAAGTCTCAGGCCTGGGCTTGCTGTGGTCAGACTCATCAGGAGACAGTAGGATTCCAGGACTTAACAAAGCTGAAAGGTTCTTACCAGAGAGCAGGAAGGCCATCACAAAGAGAGTGTTACTCAGTCCCATAGTGCTAGAGTCAAAAAAGAAAAGATAAAACTTGATTAGAAAAGGAAACTGAAAACCGATGTTCACCAAAACATGACTTGGAAGTGGAGTTTGAGATTCACTTGGGTTCTCGGGTGTGCAGAGACAATGCCAGGGCTTCATCAAAGCCATTTCCTTTTGCTCTTAGCTCCATCGATAGGTCACATTTCCCAGCCTCCCCTGCAGTTATATAGGCCATGAGACTGGCTTCTAGCCAATGGAATTGTGGGCAGAAAAGATGTTTCTTCCAGATCTGGCTGCTAAAGTCTCCTCTCTTTCCTCTCTCTCCTGCCTTCTTAGCAGCAGGGGATCCAGAGGAAATGTCCAAGGGCCTAGAAAATCGCAAAGTTACAATGGAAGGGAACTGGTTTGCTTAATAAACTAGTAAAGCAGCTCTCTTTACACCTCTCCCACAACTGATCTACATTGGATTGTAATATTGGCAAAAAATAAAATTTGAGGGATTGATTATTGCCGTAGCTAGTATTATTTATCTTGACCAACACAACAGGCATGATGGGGGCAATCAGAGAGTATTGCATTTACGCTTAGAAATCAGCCTTCCTTCTGTTTTCCTGTGGTTCTCAACTTTTACTCCAACTTGAATGTGAGTAAAAATCACCTGGAGAGTTTCCTGGGCCTCATCCACAGAAAGTCTGGCTTAGTAAGTTGGGATGAAACCCATGAATTTTTATGTTTAACAACATAAGGTGATGACAATGCTGCCGGCCCAAGGACCACACTTTGAGAGCAATTCACTTAATCTACATGATGAAGCCAAGAAAAAGGATATGCTTTGCTTTATAACCTCTATCTTCTTTCTTCCTCTCCCTCCTCCCTGCTTCACTACCCATGCACTTACCCTAACTAGCACCAAAAAGGCTGCTTAGTGGCTTATAAGGAAGCAAAGAATAAGGAGAGGTGACCAACATTAGATGCGATCAGGCACATTCAGGATGGTATGGCCATACACAGGAAAGATGACCAACATGAGAAACAGGTGGAAAAGCAAACCAAATACAGAGCCAGGGACAAGGCCAGTGCTAAATGCCTGCCCTAGAAATCTGCCCAATTTGCACTGAGGGGGACATAAGTTTGGTTTATAGCTTTTTAACAGCCAATGTAAAAAAGGAAAGCCTAACCAGTGAATTAATTCACAGGTCTGTCCACTAAATTCATATGTCTGTTGATAAAAACAAATCAATTCTTTCCAGGAAAAGATGCACAACTATTCTTGATTGAATAGCAGAAATGTATTCCCCAGACGGTGTTGTCTAGAAGCCATCTGTGTTTCTTTCCTCTGCTCTCATAGCACCCAGTGCAGGGCATTGGGCTAGAAGTGTCTGTTATGTTTTTTTTTTTCCTTCTAGACTATATCTTTTTTTTTTTTTAATAAATAGTTTTGAATTGATCATGGTACTAAATGTAGATGGTACTAAATTTGAAAGATAAAGGTGATAAATAGTGGAAAGCAAGTCTCCCTCCCAGCCTTGTCCCCTAGGTGTCTAGTTTTCTTCCACAGAGGTAACAGGGTGATCATTGTTACATGTTACCGGTTTCTTGCCTCTATTTAAAGTTACTTTAGACAAAACTAAACAAAAACATTGACCCATATTCTGTTTTCTTTTTATTTTTAAGCACAAATGGTAGCATACTATGTACAGTTTTGCACACATATGACTACCTTGGAGATTATTCTGTATCAGCATGTAATGAGTATCCTCATGCTAAAAGTTGCATATTAGTATATTGTATTCTGTTGGATGCTAATAATATATATATATTTCCAGACCACTACTGATGGATACTAACGTTGTTTCCAATCTTTTGTTGCAATGGAAAACCTGGATTATATGCCATATCACACAGGTGGGAGTAAGCTATATTCCTAGAAGTAGAATTGTTTGACCAAAAGGTTGAAGAATAGTTGCAAATTGTTCTCCCCTGAGATTATATGTTTATGCTCTGATCAACACAAGAGTGCTTATTTTCATGTACCTTTTGCCAACGTGTTTTCTAATTTGTGATCTTTAGCAATAGGAAAGGGTGAAATTACATCTCATAAGTTTTAGAAATCTTTATTAGTTGTGGCATAATACACATAAAATTTGCCATCTTCACCTTTTGAGTGTACAGTGGTATGAAATACATTCACATTGTTGTGCAGTCATCACTACATCCATCTTCAGAACTCTTTCATCTTGCAAAACTAAGCCTCTATACCCATTAAACAATAACTCTTCTTTCTCTCCTCCTCTCAGCTCTTGCCAACCACCATTCCAGCTTCTGTTTCCATGAATTTGACTGCTTAGGGTATAAGTAAACTCATACAGTATTTGTCTTTTTGTGACTGGCTTATTTCACTTAGCATAATGTATTCAAGGGCCATCCACATTGTAGCATGTGTTTGAATTTCCTTTCTTTCTAAGACTAACTGATATTCCACTCTATGTACATACTACATTTTGTTTATACATTCATTTTTGATGGACATTTGAGTTGCTTCCACCTTTTGGCTATTGTGCATAATGCTGGTATGAACAAGGGTGTACAAATATCTCTTTAAGACTCTGCTTTCAGTTCTTTTGGGTATATACCCAGAAGGGGAATTGCTAGATCATGTGGTCATTCTATTTTTAATTTTCTGAGGAACTGCTACACTATTTTCCATAGCAGCTACATCACTTTACATTCCCATCGACAACTGGAACAAGAGCTCCAATTTCTCCACATCCTTGCCAACACTTGTTCAATTCTCATATTCTGTGATAAGTAGGTTGCTGTTGGTGATTTAGTATGAGGAAGCTCACTGGAATCAGACAGAGAACTCTGTTCCCATGCTGTGCGCTTGTGTGGTGTCAGCTTTGGCTCAATAGGTAATGCCCAAACTCTGAAATCTATTGGCTGGAAGGGAGGGAGGCAGCAATCAGGAACCAGCTGTTCAGCTCTTACATGGAACACCTACTGCATATTTTAGCAACTGAAAATATTTGCAACTAGTCACAAAGTATTAATTTTATATGTATAAAAGAGTTTCTACAAATCAATAAGAAAAATAAGAAAAAAGCCAAAGACCCAAATTAAAAGCGGGCAAAAGAAATGTACAGATAGTATGTGGAACTGGAAATAACTAACTCATACATTTGAAAAGATGGTCATACTCAAAATAAAAGAAATTCAATATAAAATGACAGTGAGAACCACTTCCTACTCATTAGGCTGGCTACTACTAAAAAAAAAAAAAAAAAAAAGAAGAGGGCCTTTTGAATCTGAACTCCCACCTAATATAGGAATCGCTCATGGTTTGCAAACTAAAAAACCATTCTGTTTGACCTAACCAAAGACAATTTTTCTTCTGGGGTGGCATGACAAACAGGGACACAAATCAAATTATATTTTACTATAAATTTAACAAATCACCTTTCATTCAAATAATTACATGAAATCAGTATTGCTCTGAGGAATCTTGGACAAATGGCCCCTGTAGTTCACACAGTGGGGAGAAGCACTGACCCTGACAAGGAATCAGTACCATTTTTGATTTCTCAGTTTGGAAACTCTCTCTTCCCCTGGGTTAGAAGCTGCTTCTCCTTACCTTCCTTCTGTCAATACTAGTTTTGTCCTCTGAAGCTATCCAGAGTAAGCCTAACACACTTCTGCCAAAGTCCGTCAAGGATTTGGTGACAGCAACCACATCTCTCCTCAAAATCCTGCCTGGCCCAGGAGTAACAATCCTTCCAGTAAGCTTCATTAATGTTAATTTGGAGACCATACACCATCCTAGAAAACACTCTGGACACTTAGTTTATCAGTGACCCTGTCGTAATAGGATGCTAAAATACTCAAGATTGATATGATTTTCTTTTATGAAGTACAAGTGCCCCATATGAAGAATTTCTCTCCGTTCTAGCCATGATGTGTGTGTGCGAGGGTGTGGGCTGGGTTAGGAAGCCAGTTTCTCCAATGTCATTGGCCGTGAAGAAGAGTAGAAATGTCCCCACTCCCTCAGGAATGAACCTCCAACCACAACCAGAAGCCATAACTTTCTCCAGTGGGCCTGTAAAGTGGAAACTCTTGCCTTCGGAGGGAGAGAGCAAAAAGGGGAATGGAAGAGGAAAGAACCTAAGAATTTACTGGGGGGATTCTCTGAGAGGAGATTTCTGTCAGCTAAGTACAGAATAAGGTCTATGAATAAGGTGGGTGAACTAGTCAGAAATCTAAAAAGAGGAGCCTCCACATAACTGGAGGTTCACTCCAGAAACCAAGAAGAGCACCTGCTGTAATCCACTTTCACTTACTTTGTATGTCTGGCCCATCAGAGAACACGAGTAAGAGTTGGCTAAATGATTAATTGTACTATTACTGCTCACAACAGGGTGAGATTATTTGTCCCCGTGTTACAGATGAAGGAATGGAGTCTCAGAGAGGTCACAGTACTTGCCCTAGGCTGCCCAGCTAGTAAATGGTACAGCTGAGATTTAAACCCATGCAGCCTCACTGTGTTTCTTTCACACTGGTGTAGCACCTTTAAAAATGCCAACCAGTTTTTGCTCTGCCACAGGAGCCAGTGGAAAGGACTCTGATGTTATCTAGCCTCTGAGACAGAGAGGAGCAGCACAGCCTAGGGCCAGGTGTGATGGTGGCTCCTGGAATCGAGAGGACTCCAGAGAGACAGACTGGGGTGGGAGAAGAAGAGGCCCCAAAGCATCCCTTTGCATCAGAAGGGTTTCTGCCCTGAGCTGCTGTTCATTCTGCAAACACTGCTTGAATACCCACTGTGTGCCAGGTACAGAGAGTTCTTCTCCACTTTAACCTGGTCAGGCACCAGCTTCCCAGCGTGGGTTTAGGCTTCAGGTGCACACTATTGTGGACCGTCTAAGCCACATCTAGAAGAGCTCTGGGGAAATATGACTACTTGGGAAGAAAAGGAAGGAGCTAAGAAGAGGTATCTTTGTGTCTGAGGTCTGAAGGAGCGTATGCGCTCTTGTTCAGGCAAAGGGCAGGATGAGGGGAGGTAGGATGGCAGCAGCCAGTAATGGGGTGGGACAGGGGAGTGCAGAGGGGATGAAACAGGAAGTGAGAGGAGGGGTCCACAGTAGATGTTGGAGAGCAACAAAGAAAAAGATTTATTTCACAACTTTGTCTAGAATGTTAGTGGTAACCGGAGTATCAGGAAAAATGCTGAGAAGTTTGCTGGTGCCTCAGAAGGTTATTTATTGAGGTAGTCTTTCAGGCAAACATTTGCTACATCTACTCAGTGTCAGACTTGTTCTAGAGGTTGAGGGGTTGTAAAGACCTGTAGGCCTTGGTCCCTCACCTGGCACTAAAAAGAAGAAAAAGTGTCCACAAATAACTACAATGCAGGCTCCAGGGCCAGTGTGGAAGGTGGTAGGTAGTCCTTGGCTTCTCGTGAGGTATACAAGAGTTCTTGCCCTGAGCAAAGCAGGGGACACCACAGTCTCTGTGGAGGAAGGATTAGGTCGGCCTCAGCCCAGCAGCATTCAGGGCCCAGCTCACTGCCTTCTGCAGATTCATACTTGTGTTTGGATAAGCCAGGCCTGCTGGACTGGCATGTCATCAGCTCGCTGAGAGGAGAGTAGAGCTCCAGTGCAACACCAGCTGCCTGGGGCCTTGGCTTGCCTCTGGGTGTGACATGCTGCACAGCGTTACTTCTCAGAGCACCAGGACCTGAAGTTTCGTCTTCTGCATTCCCCTGTCCCACCCCATTACTGGCTGCTGCCATCCTACCTCCCCTCATCCTGCCCTTTGCCTGAACAAGAGCGCATACGCTCCTTCAGACCTCAGACACAAAGATACCTCTTCTTAGTTCCTTCCTTTTCTGCCCAAGTAGTCGTATTTCCCCAGAGCTCTTCTAGATGTGGCTTAGACGGTCCACAATAGTGTGCACCTGAAGCCTAAACCCACGCTGGGAAGCTGGTGCCTGTCCAGGTTACAGCAGAGAAGAACTCTGTACCTGGCACACAGTGGGTATTCGAGCAGTGTTTGCAGAATGAATAGCAGCTCAGGGCAGAAACCGTCTTGAGCAGCTCAGGGCAGAAACTCTCTTTGAGATACTGGGAGGAGTAAGATAGGCTTATTTCCTTCTTTATAAAGTTTCTGAACTACAAAATAAGAAGATTACTGGGAATCAAATATATTTGAATTTTAGCAAGGCTTCTGACAGAGTGTCTCATGATATACTTGACAGCAATATGGAGAAATGTGGGATTAATATTGATACAGTTATTACTCATTCATTCATTTGCTGTTGGTTCATTCATTCATTCGTTTCTTCCACAAATATTTATTGAACCAGGCATTGTGTTTGGTGCTAGGAATATAATGAGCAAAACCAGAAACAGTTCCTCTTCACATGGTTGCCTACGGTTTAGTAGAAAAGCAAGATAGTGATCAAGTAATCATACAAAGAAATGTAAAACTAGCTATGACAAGTGCTACAAAAGAGAGGTTCACGGTACTTTGAGAGCCCATAAGAGGACCAGCCTAAACTGAGATCTGAAGAATGATATAATAGATTAAAAAGAAACACATATTCTTAGCTACTCCTCCTCCCATGAAAAGGTAGAGTTGGATCTTCTCTCTTTGAATCTGGGCTAGCCTGAGTGACCTGTTTGACCATAGAATGCAGTACAAGGGATATTCTGGGACTTCGAGAGCTTGGTCATAAGAAGCCTCACAGCTTCTACCTGTCTCTCTGGGAGTACATTTTCTGGAGTTCTGAGCCACCAAGTAAGATGTCCCACTACTCCGAGACCATCATGCTAGAGAGGCCTGTATAGCTGTTTGGGTCAATGGTCCCAGCTGAGCCTTCCACCTATCCCTGCGAAGCCACCAGACATGTGAATAAAATCTTGGATCTTCTAGATCAGGGGTCAGCAAACTACAGCCTGTAGGCCAAATCGGGCTACCACCTATTTTTATTAATAATTGTACTGGAACACCGCTATGTCTATTGTAAATTATTATCTATGGCTGCTTTTGCAGTACAATGGAAGAGTTGAACAGCTATGATGGAGACCGCATGGCCTGCAAAGCTGAAAACATTTTCTATGTGGCCTTTCATAGAAAAAACTGCTTGACCCCTGCTCTAGATCAGCACTGTCCAATAAGAATATAAAACAGGCCAGGTGTGGTGGCTCATGCTTGTAATCCCAGTACTTTGGGAGGCTGAGGTGGGCGGATCACCTGAGGTCAGGAGTTTGAGACCAGCCTGGCCATTATGGGGAAACCCCGTCTCTAATACGTCTCTAAATACAAAAATTAGCTGGGCATAGTGGCGGGCGCCTGTAATTTCAGCTACTCAGGAGGCTGAGGCAGGAGAATCACTTGAACCTGGGAGGCAGAGTTTGCGATGAGCAGAGATCACGCCACTGCACTCCACCCTGGGCAACAGAGTAAGACTCCATCTCAGAAAAAAAGAATATAATACAAGCCACAATTACAAGCCACAGATATAATTTGAAAACTTGTAGTAGTCACATTAAAGAAATTAAAAAGAAATAGGTGACATTAATTTTAATAACATATTTTATGTTGTCTAATGTATCTGAAATATTATAATCTCAACATGTAATCAGAATAAAAATTATTAATGAATATTTTAAATTTTTTTTGGTGGTACCAAATCTCCAATAATCATGTGGGTGTTTTATAGTTATAGCACATCTCAATTAGAACTGGCTGCATTTCAGGTGATCAGTGGCTACCAAACTGGACAGTGCATCTCCAGATCAGCCCATCCATCAGCTTAATAACATCAGGTGATATCAATTGATGGCATGAGGAACAGAAAAATCAGCCAAGGCCTGCTCAAATTCCTGACCCCAAACATTGTGAGAGAGGGTAAAGGATTCATTGTTCTAAGCTGCTAAGTTTGGGGACAGTTTGTAACGTACCAATACGCAAACAGAACAGATTGAATAGGTAGGTGCTAAGTAGCTGAAGGGCTTGGGAATTGACAGGAAGAGTTCTCGGCAAAGGGAACAGCATATGCAAAGGTGCTGAGGCAGGAAGACACGTGAGAGAAGGTACGAGGAGGTCCCTGTGGCCAAAATGAAGAGACAGGTGAAAGACAAGGCTGAAGAGGTGAGCAGGGGCCAGATCACACTTGTGTTATGGGTCAGTTAAAGATTTCGGTCTTTATGTGTGAACCACCAAAGAAATTAGAACTGAGAGTGACATCATCAGATTTGCATTTTGAAAAGATGACCGTGGTTTCTGTGTAGCAAATGGATGATAGGGAAGCCAGGACAGATGCAGGAAGACCAATCAGTTGGCTACTGCAATTGTTTGAGTGAAAGAAGATGGCTGTTTGGTCTGGGATAGTAGCAGGTGAAGTGAGGGAAAAGTGGATAGATCAAGAAATATTTAGAATAATAATTAACAGGATGTGGTGATAGATCAATACGGGAAATGAGCACAAAGTATCGTCTGATTTATTCATTTATTCATTTGACTCAGCAACTGCATCATTCCTGTCTAAAAGACTGATCCCACTGTGGATGCTACAAGACTCTGTGTTTCACTATTTCACTTTTATGTATTTAGTAAAACTACTAATAAAAGCAACAGAAATCAAACTTCTGCTGTGCAGATGGCACAAAATGAGACAGATACCTCAAAAATGGGTTAGCTGAATTAATATTCATAAAGCCTGAAAAGAGAGACTAATACTAACATGATGAATCTCCTGAGGGTAAGTGTAAGAATCTGTACTTCAGTTTTGAAATAACCACTGTGTAAGAGGAAGAAGTGGACACAGGAGAAATAGTCTATCCATAGTAAACATAAAAATCACATAAATGTTAGTGTGGCATGGCTAACTAAAATTTCATCCAATCCTAGTGTAGGATTCATTCACTGAACTCTGTGCTAATCAGACCACATCACTTGTGGTATCACATTCTGTGAGGTCAGTTATACTTGAATGACACTGACAAATTCGGTTTATCAAGGGGAAGGGCAGCAAGGTTCACTAGTGAATAATGAAATTATGTAAAATGAAGAACAACTAAAAGGACTAGGGTAATGAACCTGAAGAAGAAAAGATTGCAAGTATATGCTGGGTGTCTGCAAATATGTAAGGGCCCTTCCATGGGAGGATACATACACTGTTGCTGAAGGGCAAGTAGTTCCAATAACTAAAAGTTACAGGGAGCCAGATTTCAGTTCCAGACGATGGAAAACTTTTAATAGAAAGCTACAACCATTTCTTGTGTGGTGATAAGCTCCCTGTCACAAGTACTATTCAAACCAAAGAGGGGGTAATAACACAGAAGAGACATTTTAGGAGCGAATCTCTAATTGAGTGAGTGGTTGAACTCATAACTTTTCAGTTCACCTCTAAGATTCTCATTACATTTCCAGGAATAAGGAGAAATAAAGGAGAACATCTGGACACTCCATCGCTCTCACCCTGAGTCAGTTCCTCTCATTTTTAACACAGTAGACAATACGGTACATTTAAAGAATCCCTGTCTGGGTAGAGTCTGCTGAGCTGGCTACAAGTGATCCAGGGCTTCAGAAGGAGAATAGCAAGCACTCCTACAGCTTGGAAGGGTGGTGTAAAGGTGGTAATAGTTGAGCTGAGCTTTGACAGGTGAGTCAGACTTGGTCTCAGAACTGTACCCTGCATGTTAGAACTTGCACGAGTCGATTTCTGTTACAGCAGATGAGGTTCCACCCTGTATTGGTTCTAAGTAATTAAGTCCACTCATTCTGATACTCCAACTCATGAGGGCTGTTAGCCTGGGCCACTGCACTGTTTAACAGTCTTCCTCTGAGAAACGCTGTCTTCCTTTAACAATAACAATTGTTAATTTCCTAGAACTCAACGTGGTAGCTATCTTCCTCTGTCCTTGAAAGGCTCTGCAAGCTTCCAATAATTCTCCCCTAGACAGATTCCTGATAATATATAACCCTGCATCCGAGGCATCTGTTTAATGGGTCTCAAAGAACTGATGCTTCCGAAAGAACCACTTTTTAGTGTCGATTGAGTTTCACTGGATAAATATTTCAGCCATATTTTTGATACACACATACATGCACGCACATGTAAAAACATCAAGTATAACCTTTTTGATGATTTTCATTGGTATATATTCTTTGACAGCTTTCTGAGACACAATCAAATAACAGTTTTTAAGTACACATGGAAATGGAGGAGTGACCATGGAATTTTTATAGGACAATAAGAAAAGCTGACTGGACTGCAGCAGAGGATGTCTTTGGATAAATAACGGGAGATTAGTTTCTATAAGTAAAGCAAGGAGCAAGATAGCTTAATAGGGCATGGAAAGTCAAATAAGGAATTCATATTTAATTTAACAGAAAATTGGAAGTTTGGAATTAATAGTTTGGGAGCAGAAAAATGGTGTAATGTCAGCTTAAAGAAAATAAGCCTGTCAAGAGGTGACGGCTGGTATCAGGGTGATCAAGAAAGCCAGTATTACAGGCTCATCGACTTGAGATGGTGAGCCTGAAGCAGTAAAGAGGCGGTCGGCATGATGAGGAAGGGATGGGTGTGAGGGCTGCCTCGATGGAACATGAACACTTCTTGGTGTCTGGTGGACAGAGGACACGACTGGAGGTGGAGACGTCCTCCATCCTGAGCTCTGTTTTCCTCAAGCTCCCACCAGCCATGTCTCCTTCTGGCTTAGGCTGGATTTTATGTCTGACTTGGTTTCCAGTCTCTCCTTGGAGCAAATCCCCCTTATCCCCATTTGTGGAGAGTTTTCTGACCGAATGCTTGTTTTCTTTCGTGAGTTGTTCTTTCTGAAACTCATTTGAGAGCACAGTGTTTCCACGGAGACATGAGGAGAGCTGCATCAGGGATGTGTAGGTGCAGAGAAGAAATGTCTTTGCAGATTTAGAAGGAGCAGAGAGTGCTTTTATCCACCTTCCAATATTGTAGGCAACTGAAATATTAAAATGAAGAGTGTGTTCCCCTCACTGGCCTAGAAGAAGGAGCATAGCATGGCGATAGCATTTAGCTTTTCCGTTCCCCCAAGAGCAAATCTGTGTACAAGACATACGCCTAGTTCTCCGAGTTGTATCTAGAATCGAAACTTTCTGAATCAAGGCACACCCTATTTCAAACTATTGATGAATTTGAAAACGACTTTTTTTTCCTTTTTGCCAAAAAGGTAAGGATCATGCAAAGTTTCACAGTGCTTCTCCTAGTCTGTACTCATCCACTCGAGGGCTCTGACTGCCAGGAATGAGGCTCATAGAACTCACTAAAAGGGAGCCATGCCCATCCTGGTCCCCTAAGGTAGCCTGATTCTTGTTTTCTCAGAAACAGCATCATGGTCAAAGAGAGGAAGCCAACGTTTCAGGGCCACAACTTGAGGGGCCTTCTCTCCCCATTCTGTGCACCAGTCCTACCCTGCTGCTTGGAATTCCCACATTACTCATTCTTTGGGCTAAGGCATTTTTTGAAAGCCCCTGTTAAAATGCAAATGCTAGCTGGAAGGAGGAGGGTTTTTTTGTTTGTTTGTTTTTAAGCTATTAGACATTAGTTTCAAGTTGATTTATCTAAAAAGGACATGGAACTTAGAAAGGAATCATATCCATCCATGAATAAAGGAGGACGAATTGGGAACGATTTGCTTCCTGGTGTTGAGGTCTCAGGGTGGTGATGGGGAGGTGGAAAGTGCTGAAGACACACTTTTCTTCCTCCACACATATTCAAAATGGCGCCTATTTCCCAAACCTCAGCCCGAGTGTAAGCCAATGTACAGTTCGGAAACAGCGCTGTATAGGAGAAGAGAGGAGAGATAAGGGCCAGTAAAGGGCTGTGTGCCCAGCCTATGGCCCTATCCTTTCTCCCACCCCACAGATACTCTTACCTGCCCGGCCATGAAAGGTGGATTGCCCGCACTAGAATGGACTGTGGAAAAATGCCCAGGGACCTCTCTGCCACTCTCTGTGCTTGCTTTTGCTCTAGTTTTATCTCTTTGAAGCTTCAATCCCCTGGCCTAGGGACCCCTAACCTCAACTCCCACCTCAGTCTGATTTTTGAAACATGGTATTTCAACCTTGATTTTTCTACTGAAGAATCTGGCTTGGCTCATCTCTTCATCTTTCTCATGTTTTCTCCCCACCTGCCCTAGCCTCAACTCCATACAATCCCATTCTCACCCCCACCCAGGAAGAGGAATATGAAATTCAAGAATAGACTAACCAAAATATCAAATGCAAAGGCTTAGTAATTAATCAGCTGATATAGTCACATAGAACAATTTCCTTCCCTTTAAAGCACTATTGCTATGTAGTCATGTTTAGTGTGATTAAATTAATGTGATTTCCCCACTAGGCTAGAAACCAAGAGTACAGCTTTTCCTTATGTCTTTTATGCTACCTGTTAAGTCCCTAGTACTTGGAACATAGCAAGCACTTAATAACTATATTAGGAATACATAAATAGAGATTTATAAAAGCTTCCATTATACACAGGATAGCTCACATAAATAATATTAATGGTATCTGCAGCAGCAGACATAACACGAACTGCAAGTCTGAGCACATAAATAGACACATTTTAGTACAGGGCCTTAGTCCCAAGATTGAGGTTACATGTAAGATAAGCAGTTCATTTCCTTCATTATTACAGTTTAACAGGAGTAGGAAGTTCCCTTTGTCAAAAACTATTTTCATCTGGCTCTCCAGAACCTTAAATTACTATTAATAGAGATGATATTTTAAGCCCGTTTGCAAATACAAATGCAAATAGGTTCACCGTATGTGAAACACAGTATGTTCAATCACTTGCCTGGGCTCTTTTTTGACCCAAGAATATTTCTTTTTAAATTAGATCTTGGTCTCTGGTGCCAAGTGGGGCTAATTTTGGGATGGGGCACTTGGATGGGAAGAAATATTGGGGAAGGGTCTCTGGACCAGAGAAGGGAAAGGTCAAACAGGAAAGCCAAGTAAGTCCGTTGCAGAGAGGCTGCAAGAGGAGGAAATCCCCCTTCTCTGGATTTCCCACTGGCACAGGGGACTCAGGCGGGGCCAGCTGACATCTTTGAATTGCTTCTTCTAGAACAGAGGCTGCTCGGAGACCCCAGCACCCCAAAGCCAAGAACAGCTGCCAGTTATTTGGTAAGTGGCACCTTCTATTTCCTGCCTATTCTGTCTCAGCTCACGAAAAACAGATGAAGGGATCTGGCAGGAAGAGACAGATTTTTGTAATATCCTACCTCCAATGTAGTCAATCTGAGAAGCAAACCTGATGGTCAGAGGTTTTAAGCATGCTCTCTGCAATCCCTTTTACTCAGTCTCTGGCCGGCCATTAGCACATCAGCATCTCTGCCCCAGATGCAGCTTGCAGCTTTATCTCATGCCACTCCCTAGGCGTCTGAGCCTCCACAAACATACCTGTCACAAATGCCTGTCCACTGCAGCTCCAAAAAGAGACCAGATGCATAAGCACAGCAGCATTCCCAAGGAACACAGAAGCAAGGTGGTAAGAATAAACCAAAAGGAGTATTTGCGAGCTCCCCGTACCTCCTAAGGCTCCTTGTAGAGAGAGAAATAATGCCAGGACTGACGGTAGAACTCAAATACAGAAAGGGGAACTGACTAGAGAAACAACACCACAGCCAGGGACAGTGCTCTTGCTTGGTTCCAAATAACTTCTGCCGGCAGGTGGGCATTTCCACTGATGAGAATGACTACAAACGTACCCTCGGAGCATGAGTGTAAAGCCCTGGGAAACCCCCAAAGGCAGCCCCATCCACAAACGTGACAAAGACACCTTCCCTGACAGATTCCCAGAGATCCCAGAGTACACACAGCCTTTGAAGCCCATAGGTGAAAATACAGTTCAGTTCAACAAATGTGGGCAACCATGTGGACGGCACTGAGCTCCACAGGGCTTCAGAAGACAGCCTTCAATGAGTGAGGGCAGAGAGGCCATGTGCTTCACTTCTAGCCCTTCCCCAAAATCATTCATTAAGTACATCTCTCCACCCATCCTGTTAGAAGGCAATTGACATACACAAACTTCATTTTCAGATGATCCTAATCTAACCCCAATTGTACGAATCTAGAATGTTTCTGTTACCTTGGTACACTATTCCTGGAAGTGGGTGGTACTCTTGAGTTTGGCTACAAGTCATAAGCAGAAGTGGGAAAAGTGTGTAAATGCCCAGTAGATTTCTCCAAACCTAGTGCTTCAGCGGGGACAGTTTCACTCGTATATGATCCTCCCCCAGGTGCGTGCCTCCTTTTTCTGCCCTGATCAGGCACTGCAAAGTCCTCTGCTCAGTGTGGGGGACATTTATGTGCCTCTGAGGTCTGTGGCACTTGAGCTTAAAAAGAGAGAAGCAGCACCCTCTGGGCATGCCTCCCTGATCTCTTGGAGGCTAGCTGTGTCCTGTGAAGCAGGAGACATTAAAAGTGACAAAGTGACAGTTTGTTGTTGACAGGGTTGGGAAGGCTCATCCACACAAAAGCGTGTGGTGCAAGGGAAGGGGTGTGGGTTTGGAACTGGTGGTCCGAGGTCCAGTCCTGGCTTGACCACTGGACCCTGGGCCAATTATTGAACATGTTTGAATGTCAGTCTTCTCACTTATGAAATGTGACTTATAATCACTTCTTTGCTGCATTGTTGTGAAAAACAAAGGAAACCTTGCCTGTAAATCATGTGGCAGAGTATGCCAAGTAGTTATTTCGTCTTCATTATTACTTTCCTATTTTCTTTTCAGACTTTCCCAATTCTTACTTTGACCTTTGCACAAAGATCTCCCTTCTGTCACTACAGAGGTCTGTAAACAGGTCTGTAAAACCCTTCACCTTTCACCCAGGGCTTCTCAAACCCACAGGGCTCCCCCAGGGTCCAGGGTCTTGACTCACAGGGTCATCACTTCCTCTCAGCCATTCTATGTTCAGACCCTGGAAATTTCATCCTTCATACAGATAGATCCCATCTGGGGTTTTCCTCTGGATTTTACAATCACAGATTTTGCTGTTGTTTGAAAAGGTTCATTTGATTTTCTTATTGTGACATATGATCAATTACCCACCTATCAGAGCATAGGGGAAGTAACTCATATTTCACTTAATTTTCATGTTTCCTTCTTTTCCTTGTACTCAGCAGTCCAAATATAAGACAGGCTAAATTGAAAGGCTAGCTATCAAAATATTTGGAGTAGTATTTCCCAAACTTTCATCATTCTAGCTACTAGTACCACTTCATACTCATGTAAAATCTGTTTCATTATTTATACAGTATTTTTATAACATACTTTAAGTAAATCTGTTTAGAAAAAAATCTTTGTGTTAATACTAAATTAGAAAGCAGTATCATTATCCATAAACATATCAGTAAAAATAACATATCACACTGAGCTTTGGAGTCATAGAGACCTGTGTTCAAACCCTGCTCCACTACTTAATGCCTGTGTGTTCTTGGGGCAGTTATTTAACCTCTCTGAGCTTTGGCTTCCTCACAGAAGTAATACTAAATATCTCATAGGCATGTCATGACGGGTAAATAGAATGGCATATATATGGTGCTTAGCACAGATCCTGGCAATAGTAGACTCTTAAAAAACAAGTTGTTTTATTGTTTTCCCTTCCATAGCACTTCTTTAATCTACTTATTTCAGTTCCTACTTAGAGCAGCCTCCTTCAATGCTGTAACGTAGAATGATATTAAAAGGAGTAAAGAGAGATGAATGGTGAGGCAGGCAGCAGAAATGAGGGGTGATACGGTGTCATGGAATTCTCTTATTCTCCAACTTAGCTAGAGTTGCTGGACTGTAAGGGACCTCAAAAGTCATCATTCCAGTCTCTCACTCAAGCAAGGACCCTTTCAGTGTCATGACAGATGCGTGTCTAGCCTGTACTTTCTTACTTGTCAAGTTGGGAAATTCACTATTTGAAAAGAGAGTTAACAGAAAAATGTCTTTTTTATAAATAATCCCCAAACTACTGCCACTCACTCCTCCAATCCGTAAGTACCATTTACTTGTCTCTGTCCTGTTTTCTAGAACTACCAGAACATATTATTTTATCCTTTTATATAAACCCTTCCAAACAGCTGAAAGCTGATTTTGTAAATTTTCTTAATAGTCTCTCCTCTCAGCTAAATACTACAGTGTTCTCAACTGCCCCTCATGTCGATGGTCTCTAGGACCCTCATCCATTGGCAGCTCTGCCACCAGCACCCTTCTCCCTGAGTCAGTCAACCTACCTCCTAGCAGAGAAGGCTCTCAGGGCAGAACAGGCAGCGAACAAGATCACTTTTGTTAATGAGTCAGAGATTGAATTAGCCTTTCAACAGTTGCAGGGGGTTGCTGACCACGGCTTTTTTTTTTCACATGTCAAGTCAGATCGCAACCCCCTTGCCCCATCTTGTTTGTGTCACAGGCTAGCAGTCAGCCAATCAAAATTCCTCTGACTCCCACATATGTCATCAGAGCCAAGGGTGGAGCGGGGCCAACTGTGATGGTGGCCAACAGTGTTGTCCTTGGCTGACAAGAGGCCGAGCCCAGTGGAGAAGATCAGTTCCTTGTGTTTGGTGAGGAGGAAGTTGCTGAGGTTACTTCAGAAAGCTGCTTTCTGTGTGGCGCTGCTTCCTCCACTGCCTCATTCTCCAACGCTCTCAGGACTGAAGAGGCCAAGGCTGCAAGGAGAAGCAACCAGAGGAGGAGAGGCTACACACAGCAGCTGGTGTGTGTGGGTGTGGAAGTTGACCTCACCAAACTTCACCAGAGAGAGTCCCCTGAGGACCACACAATCAAGATCTACTCCATGTGCCAGAGCCAGAAACCCGTGGGAGTCTAGAAACATCTGAACATTTAGCTGAGTTTTCCAATTTCAGCCATCTGTTTGTTGTTATATGGAAGTGGCCTCCTGTGGCCAGTGGTCAAGTCTAAAAGCACTCTAGGAGGTGGTGCTGATGGTAGTTCTAATACAGAATAGTTTCCACAAATAATTAGAGCAGCATTATTTATTGAAACGTTAATTAGTGTTTGTTTCCTAAGCTTTCTTGATGCAGAGGTTTGTGCAAGGGGGAAAGCAGAAGAGATACAAGTTCAAAGGTTCATCCAGACTTTTGTGAAAGCCCATGGAAGAGGTGATACCGGTGGCTTAGAGGTGAAAAGAGAGGAAGAGAGTGCTTTCGAAATGCAAGAAGAAGGGAGGGCAGGGGATGGTTGTCTGGGTCCTGTGAGCAGTAGAAACCCAACTGCCCCTCTGTCAGTGCTCCCGAGGGTGTAGCAACCTCAGGTGTGATGGCTCATGCCTAGAAAGGCAGCGTGCTTTGCTCATGGGGCCCAGCGTCAGTAGATATTCTCTTTCCCCACTGTGGCATGGGGGCAGGGAGCTGCCGGACTTCACAGACCACTATGGGCTCAGATAGTAAGGGTGCCAATGGCAACCAGGACAGACTAGGGACTTGAGGCCCTTCCATCATTTTCCGGGTACCAGGTGAACTTCTTGAATTCTGACTGGGCTGCAGGAAAGGAAGGAGACTCCTGCATGACTCAGTTACAGTCTCTTGTTCAACTGGCAGAATTGAGGCTCACAGGTAGGATTAAGTTGAGTTAAAGGAAGTTTTCAAAGTGATGATTTCGCATGTACTTGGATTCATGGACAGAAATTCATATCCTATGCATAATATAATCTATGTGAGAAGGGCCAGGATTTCACTGTAAACACAGTTCCTGAATTATTCTTAATTTAGAAGTGATGCAGCTCAGGACTGGGTTGTCTTCTTACTCCCAGCCCTGCTGCACAATTGCCAATAAAGCAGGATTGTCAGCCACAGCCCCCAGGACTTGACACTCCCCTTTAATTAAACCCTGCTGGGTCCATAGTTCCCTGACATCACCTGAGAGTGAACATAAGACATTTGCAATAAATTTTTGTTTTTACTGCTACTGTAAATTGTATTTTTAAAACCCTTCCTCCTTAAAGCAGAAACATGTATCAACCATTATATGAATAAAAAGACATGCCACAGATTGGGAAAAAAAAAATTGCAAAAGATATATCTGATAAAGGACTGGTATCCAAAATACACAAAGAACTCTTATAACTCAAAGATAAAAGAACAAACAGCCCAATTTAATAAGGAGCAAAAGATCTGAACATATACCTCACCAAAGAAGGTACACGGACAGCAAATAAGCATATGAAAAGATGATCAGCATCATACATCACTAGAGAATTGCAAATTAAAACAGTAAGATACCACTACACATCTACTAGAATGGCTAAAATCCAAAAATTTGACAATACCAAATGCTGCTGAGGATGTGGAGCAACAGGAAGCCTCATTCATTGCTGGTAAGAATGCAAAACGGTAAAACTACTTGGGGAGATAGTTCAGCAGTTTCTTAAAAAACTAAATATACTCTTACCATATGATCCAGCAGTCACACTTCTAGGTATATTTACTCAATTGAATTGAAGACTTATGTCCACACAAAACCTACACATGAATATGTATAGCCACTTTATTCATAATTAGCAACTAAGATGCCCCTCAGTTGGTAAAGCTGTGGTATATCCAGACAATGAAATATTATGTGGTAATAAATAGAAATGAGCCATCAAGATGTGAAAAGACATGGAGAAAACTTAAATGCATATTGCTTAATGAAAGAAGCCAATCTGAAAAGGGTACATACTGTATGATTCCAAAGATAGAACATTCTGGAAAAGACAAAACTGTGGAGACAGTAAAAAGATCAGTGGTTTCCAGGGGTTGGGGAGGGGTGGGAATGGTGAACAGGCAGAGCACAGGGGATTCTTAGGGCAGTGAAGCTATTCTATATGATACTATAATGGTGGATACATGACATTGCGTATTTGTCAAAATCCATAGAACTGTACAACCCAAAGAGAGAAACTTAATGTAAATTATGGGCTTTAAATAATAATAATAACGAAGCAACAATGGCTTAATTGTAAGAAATACATCACACTAATGCAAGATGGTAAAAATAGGGGAAATTGTGTGCCACAAAGGGAGTAGATGGGAATTCTCGTACTATGTGCTCAATTTTTTGAAAATCTAAAACTGTTCTAAAAATAAGTAAAGTCTGTTAATTAAAAAAAAAAACACACTCACTAACCACATACACAGATTTCTGGTAAAGTAACTAAATTAATAATGTGACATTTTAGAGGGCTGCTAGACTAGTGGGAAAGAAAATTAGCATCAATTTCACAGTCCACGTGTTCACTTCCCCATGTTGCACCTTGGAATCAAATGCTATACATAGAACGTTGTTGCAAAAAGTCTCCTTTTGTATTTCTACCTTTTATTTTGACACTTTCTGCATTTTTCTGGTGCAGAACCCTAGACTTTTATGTCAATTCCTTAGGTAAATTAAAGAAAAGGCCCCAGTTTTCTAAGGGCCAGATCAATTTTTAAAAATAGCTTTCAGTTCCATGTTTCTGAAGGAACATTCTTAGAAATGTAATGAGTTTCTTGTTTCTTTGAGGGGGCGATACAATTTTAACTTGTACTTTAAAAGCAAATTTTACATAGTTAAGCATTAGAAGTTGAGTATTTTTCTTTGTGTGAGCCAAAATTTTGCATTTATACCATACCAGTGAGTTACCGAGGTGGGATGGGATGGACCCTCACTCTCATAACTTCTAACACGTCCTCCATTCCCATCCTAGGCTGGGTTTTTCTGCCTCCCTAGCTGCCCTGGGGAATCTTCTTTTATTTACTTTCTCATGATGCAAATTCACACCTACCATTCATGCATGCTAAGGAAGAGGCAATGTGTATTGTTTTCTTGCATTCGATCAATTTCTGAACCCAGAAACTAGGACCCAGGGACACATTTTTTCTAGATGTCTTCAAGCAAGAAGTCAGAAAGGCAAGGGATACCAAGAGGTATTTTCAGGATTCTACAAGTGAATGCAGAAGACTGTCTTCACTGTCTCTCAAAATCACATGGTGGCTTCGGCAGCAAAATACACTTATTTGGATTGAAGACTGAATTTGCTTATATTAAAAGGTAGGTTCAGGAAAAAATTGTCAAAAGGGTAAGCATTAGGGTGTATGCATTTTAGAAAAAGTACCATTGTACTGGGGATAAGTATAGCCTTCAGATGTGCAGTTGCTTTAGCAGAAAGGGCAATGAGGAAGATGAGAAGGATGGGTGCCTGGATAGAGCTCAGGCTAGTGACAACTGCAGCACGTGGAGAACAAACAACCCCATACCCAGGGTCTAAGTGAGGTCTCTGGTCTGATGGAGACAGGGCAGAGTGGAGTTGAGGTGTTCTGGAGCATGCCCACAATCAGGAGCTCCTGAGAAGTGTGTGGAGGAAGGTCCATCCCTGGAGGCAGGCCACAGGGGCCAGGGGGAACCTGGACCACAGGGCAGGGAAGGAAGGCTAAGCCAGAGAAGGAGTGTAGTGTGGGAAACTGATGGGCTCACAACTCACTCCATGGACACGGACACTAAAGACCACAGTCTAGCAGCAAGACTACATCCAGAGCACCCCTCCTTCCTCACCTGCCTGTCGTGTATCTCAACACCTCATGGCAGAGGTTGGCCAAGGTTTCAGAGGTGGTGCCAGGGCTGCATAGGAACTGGCAATCACTATTGACTCTAGCAACACACAAATATGCACATTTTCATGCTTTACCTTTGTTCCTATCCATCTTCGAATCTCAGTAATATTTCCCATTTTCCAATAACACCTTAAAATTCACAGATGTAATTTCACCATTTGGAATTTCTAGTTTTTTTTTTTTTATTTCCTTCATTCAATTAACAAATGCTTAACTAGCTCTGACTGAATGAAGGCCTTGGACTGGTCTTGAGATCCAAGATGAGCTAAGAAGTGTGGTCCCCGCCCTCCTAGAGACCATAGTTGAATGCAGGAGACCTACACTGA
Organism: Pongo abelii; assembly: GCF_028885655.2. Taxonomy (NCBI): domain Eukaryota; kingdom Metazoa; phylum Chordata; class Mammalia; order Primates; family Hominidae; genus Pongo; species Pongo abelii. The sequence goes on from NC_085928.1 coordinate 15,991,016, forward strand.
TTTAATAAAGTCAGGGTACTAGTCACCAAAAGATTTTCAACATTATACAATTTCAGTTATGCATGATATCCTCATGATTAAACACCATCTTAAGAGCATGAGGTAGATTCTAGTTAGTTGTGTAGATTACAACTAAGAAAAGTTTTCCCCTGGTCTCTTGTCTCAGGAATAGGTTTCTCGATATATCTGTTCTTCTCTTCATATTTTAAATGGTTAGGGTGCCTGCATAAACATTTGTCATGGATAAGACTGTAGAGAGGACTTCCTGGGGGAAGGACGGTCTAAATGATTTAACTTCCTTTCCAATTTAATAATTCTGTATTCTAGTTATTCAGTAGGATTTACAATCTAATCTTACAATCTCAGGACTTCTTCTGATAGGTTATACAAAAGATGGTCTATTATTTAACAAATAACATAACTATGTAAAATATTTCTAATCAAATGAAATATATACAGCGGCACATTTAAAAATTAAATATCAATAAACTACCAACACCTGTGATGTCACCTTTCAGAACTCAAAGTAAATACCTGATTCCAAAACTTGTTATCTTTTCGATCTTTATCTGAGAATATTAAACCAATATTCAGAAGACTGTGATTCTGAATTTAAGTGGCCTATTTGTCTAAGGGTGTGCATTTACATATTCTGAGAAACTGTCATTTCTTTACAAAGCACATGACATTTGCCATTTTCTTTATAACCTCAGTTAGAAGAAATAAAATGAGGTAATATTCTAAACATAAAAGTTGCTTGAAGGTTAAGTTCATATTTTTTTTCTATGTGTGCAGGGGAAGGGATATAATACATAACAAAACTAACACATTTTAACAAATGGGCAGCATATTTAATATTTAGGGAAGCATGAAGATCTGTGAAAGCACCTTATGTAAAATATTTATTTGAGTATAAATTAAATGTACACTACAAAGTAAAATAAAATAGATTGGGGTATATAGAACACAGGCAATATGACTAAACTTGTTAAAAAACAAAACCAGTGGTTTTTTAAATCAGTGATTTTTTTTTTAAGTTTCCATTTCACAACAGAGGTGGGGACGGGGCACTGCACATTCAAAAACTTACTTCCCTGTGGCATCTTTGTGACCAAAGCAAGGCACTTAAGACTTCTCTGAACACTTAAAATGTACATTTGTCAACCTGGGCTTGTAGTTTTCAAGTCGGTGATGCAGAATCATAGAGTTGCAATTTTTGCAGCTCCTTGCTACTTCCATCACATGCTTTATCTGGAAGACTTGAAGGGTCTGACACCACACAGAGGCATTACTGCCTGAAAGAAATTTTCTGGTAAAAGAAGGTGTCATTCTTTCTACTCTTCAGCAATGTGAGTAAGGGATGGCCTCTTTTGAAAAGTGTCTCAATTTCAGCTTTACTCAAATCTTATTTAATATTGCAAACAATCTTAACTTGCACTAGCTGGCTACAGTTTTAATGTGAGGAGTTGGAATTTTTAAGAAGGACAGCATTTGTAAACCAATTTGATCTTTGCATTTGGTGGACTGCAGATAAAATATTGCATTTGAGTTGCATTTTCACTGTGGATGGCCTATTTGCATACAAACAAAAGAGATTATTTTTAAAAAGAGATTTTCTGTGTTTTTGTTTTGGTCTCTTGGGATGACTGTGGTAAGGACGAAGGGACCAGGCCATTTTCATACCTTGGATTTTACATATTGTGTTTATGTCACCCTGTATTCTTTCTTCCTCACCATTCACTTTCAATTCATTGGTGGCCAGTTTTAGAGTCTTTGTCATCTCTTGTTTGGACGATTGACTGCAACAGCCTTGTGGCTGGCTCCCTTCATTATCTTTCATGGAAAACAATTTGATTATGAAACTTCCTTCCTTTAAAGACCCATGCCTTACTCCTCATGAGTTAGTGGTCACACTTCTCAGCAAGAAACACAAGGCCTTTCAAAGCATGAATTCAATTTTTCTCTTCTGATTTTATCACCCAACCCATAAAACTGCCCCCACAACCCATACAACAGTTTCACTTGAACCATTCACTGTTCCGTGACCATCTTCCCCACCATCCCCTACCCCTAGAACCTTTGAAAACGTTTTGCTGTCTTTACCTTTCTGGAAGCTGTTTCTTCTGCCTGGAATGTCTTCCCTGCTTTCTCTACTGCAATACTCTACTCTTCCTTACAGATCTAGATCATGCCACAGTTGGAGCCCGAACCCTTCCCTCTTTTTTTCACCATATCTTTATCTTCCTTAGTCCCTCTTCACACTATTTGTTTTTCCATTATAACAGTTTCCTCATCGTGTTAAAAATCCACTACTCATACAGCTGGCCTGCTCTGAGTTCCACAAGTTTGGGGAACGTGTTTCATTTCCCTTTGCACTCCTGGTACTTAGCATAGTAACAGGCCCAGAGTGGAGGCTCAGTTAAGTATCTATTTATTAAAGTCAATCTCTATTAACTGATTACTATGAGCTACGCACTCTGCTAGAACTCTAAGGCACCCTAAGTATTTTAAATGCATTACTTCATTTAATCCTCACAATAAATATTTTTAAAAAATTTATAGGTGAGGAAACTGACTTTCAGAGGGTTTTGGCCAGCTGCCAAAGATCACACAGCTAGTGTGACCCTCAAGCTTTTAGCAGGATATAGAATTGAATCTGTTTTCATTTCTAGCTGATAATGCTATGTGACTGCTGTTAGAATGTTGGATAGATGTCAGTGTCCCTTTTTTGGATAGAATGCTGAGCAGCTGGGCACCTTTTAAGTAAGTTCTTAGCCTTGTCCCTGGTCACTTCTTTCTTCTGACTCTGAGCTATGCACTTGATATTTCTTCATTCACCCTCGTATTCCTTACCCTCGGAACGTGGAAACCATTCAACCTTCTAAGTGACAAAGAAACTGAGGCTCAAAGAAGGTAATAACCTGTCCAAAGTTCCTTTAATCATAGGAAATATTTTTCCTAAGGCCCCCAGAACTGAATGGTTCTTGACTGGTACCCTCAGCCAATGCCTGAAGAGTGTGTAAAGGGATTACTCTGCCTGATTGTTTGAAAATAAAATTAGAAACATTTAAGGAGCTGGGTTTTGGCTTGTTTTTCTTTTTTTCTAACTTTTCCCCTGCAACCATGAACACTTAACAAGCCAGAGAGGTCTCCTGGAAACAGAATCTTGGGTCAGCCACAGAATGGACACATTAACTTTTCTACTGCCTGTCATCTAAACTCTCTGTTTCCTTCAAATTTACATGTCTGTATTGAGCCCCCAGTCAAGTTTCCCCCTCTCCCCCAATTCAATTTCTTCTAACACCCAGAGATCTTGGAGAGCAGAATGCAAATGGCCTTTTCCTTAGAATCTTATCTCCTCAAAGGAGTGGAATGGCTGGGTCCAGACTTGCAAATGACCTTCATTTCTGGACTCCCAGTTCTCACCTCCTTGATCCATAGGTTATTCCTTCTTCCTTTTTGGGGCCTCACTTTCCAGACCAAAGCTCTTAGACTCAAGCATCTGCAGCATCCAAGCAGCTCATATAAATGAGGCAGGCAGGTTGCATAGGAAGAGGAGAGCTTATACCCACTGGAAGCTGGGCAGCCTCTGCCAGATTCACCAGTTGTTACCATGTGGGATTATTAGCACACTGTTACTAGATATTCCAATTCTCCAGAAGAGCTGGAAATCTAAACTTATGTGAATTCTCCAGATTTTTGAAATATTGGCAATTAATTATGATTAAGGTTTTTGTTTTGTTTTGTTGTTTTGATGACCATTGTCTATGGACCATTTTTAGTCCACCAGCTTTTACTTTTCAATCTCTGGCTTTTACCTTTATCGTATAGTTGCCAGAAATTGTTTTGGACATGGCTCAACACAGCTCTCTCCAAGCTCAAATCTTTTCATCCACAAATGTTTCTTGCTGCTAGAAGTAATGTCTTCCTTCCCTGATCTGCCATAATATATAGCATGGTTGTTCATAGCTTGGCTCTGGAATCAGATTGGCATTTGGAATCCTGATTCTGTTGTCAGCTATGTAACTAAGCGAGACTCAGTTTTCACTTATGGAAAATCAAGGATAATACTACTTACCTCCTGCAGTTATGATGATTAAATGAGATCATATATGATACAATATAGTATACCATAATTACTGTCAGAGGCTAAGACATATTAGATATGGTGATATCTCTTCCCATAGAAACTTCTAAACAGGATTTCTATCTGATTCATGTTCATCTTTCCAACATTAAATAAAACTTTATTGAATAAATTAACAGTCAAATAGTTTCAGCCCACTACTTTCTCGCTCTGACTCACTACAGCCTGGGCCCCAATATAATATTCCTAAAATATTCCATTTACAATTTTCTCACTCTCTCCTGAACCTCTGATGCACTAACAGAGGTCAGAGGTAAAACTGGTGATTTATACCAAACCAGCCCCTCCAGACATTGAGCTATTATATAAATATTAGGATTTCACTGGTAAGTTTGTCTTTCTGGCTCCTCCTGAAATATAAGACTTGGCTGTTCTGAATCACATCCTTATACACAGGACAACAGAGTGGTGACCAGAAGCACTTCTCGAAATGGGGCTCGCCTGTGGGCATACACAGCTTCTACCATTCATACGTCACAGAGCTGTACATAAACCACAGGCCTGCATCACTCACTTCCGTCATCTGAGGATCTATGTTTGCCATTCATGGCATAGGGGCTGTACCTCACTACTAGATTACTTTTCAACTTGATTTCATCCTGCTCAGCAGAGCAATGTAATTGTACTGAAGATCTGGCAATTTTAGTCAAAGAAATAACCCTATTTCCATAATCCCACCAATCAAGAGGTAACTACTATGACTATTTTGACATATTTGTTTGCTATGTTATTTTTATGCTTTTTTTTTTTCCTCTTGGTGCTCCCCCTTGCTCCAGCATCATCCCCACCTTAGGAGCAGCTACGCTTCGTTGTCCTGCTTTGTCAGCCGTGTGTCACAACTGTCTGGTCTGGATGGTGGAGAGGCATGGTTTATGCACTGCCTCAAAGGCTGCCTGTGAAAAGACACTTTCCCTTCCCCTTTCTCTCTTGTTTGGCTGATTCATCTGTCCTTGGATGGTTTTGCATAAGCTGACTTTTTGGAGTTGTTGGGCAGCTCCTGATCCAAGATTAAGAACATTGTTTATTTGTTTTGTAAACCAATATTTATGCCAAGGTTTTTCTGTGCAAATATATTCTCAATTAAAACACCGGCTTCTCAATTCCTGATATGGAGCTTTCTTTCTAAAATTCTTTCTAGGCCAGGTGCGGTGGGTCACACCTATAATCCAGCACTTTAGAAGGCCGAGGTGGGCAGATCACTTGAGGTCAGGAGTTTGAAACCAGCCCCATGATGAAACTGTGTCTCTACTAAAAATACAAGAAAATTAGCTGGGTGTGGTGGCGTGTTCTGAACCCAGGAGGTGAAGGTTGCAGTGAACTGAGATTGCACTACTGCACTCCAGCCTAGGTGACAAAGTGAGTGAGACTCTGTCTTTAAAAAAAAAAAAAAAAAATTCTTTCTATGTACTTACTTAGTTTTAGGAACCATTTACCAAAATAAAACACACATTCTGTGGATTATTTTCTTTACAATTCTGTATGTAGCCTTATGTTGTCTTCTCTCATTAAGGAGTCATTATTAACTTCATTTTTAACTTACTTACCTATTCATCTACTTATTTAGGTTGATTCTTATTTTTCATTATATTAAATAATGTAATAAACATTTTGGTGCACAAATATGTTTCTGTAGCCCTTGTTATTTAACTAGTTAGATCCCTAGAGGTGAAATTATTAAAGCAAGATATATAAATATTTTTATAATTAAAAAACGGTAGTTTATATATCTTCTAGAATTAGAAGTGTAAGTTTGAATACAGTTCATGATTACTAATGAGCAAAAAAATCTTTGTAAATGAAAAGCAAACTTAAAATATTTGAAGTCCAGAAAGAGAAAAAGAAAGTTTTCACAGACAACTTCATGAAAGCACTTACATGATTACTATTATAGAATAGAATTTTATTTTAATGATTTTGGCATCCTACCTTACATGAAATTTATTTTAGGCGGCTTTATTGCTTGACTTTCACCTGATTCAACTGCATTTGGCATGCCCTTCTCTTATCTATAGTCAGGAGGTCTACTATAGCAACTTCTAGGTTATAGGTAAGAGTCCATCTGCTGGAAATCAAACAGAAAAGGCAGAACTAAAGAACTCTGACAATTAAAAATATAGGAAATAATAGATTTTAAAGCAAAGAATGCGAGTCCTAAAATATCTTATTTCCATAGGACTTCCTGTCCATTATAAATTGTTATATTCCTCATGGCATTGGCAAGTGCTTAGTAGCCTAATCTTACAGAGGACACTGAAGTTCAGGAAGCTGATAGGTTTCCCAAAGTGATACCACTAATAAATAGAAGATGATTTATTAACTACTTATTATTTGGTACCAACCAAACTAGCTCAAAACCCTGGCATTTATCTAAGACATCATACTGCCTACAGACAAATAGGAAACAGCTACCTTCATGCTCCTGTGAAACGTCATACCCTGTTATAAAAATCTTATAAAAAATCACCTTTCATATATTTACCACAAAACTGAAATTCTTGAGAACAGAAATCATGTTTACTCATACTCATCTTTGGTGTATTTTTAATGTTTAGCACAGTGTCTGGAACAAAGATGCTGAATGAACTGAAAAAAAATGTACTAAGGACATGGAGAAATTGGCAGTGCCCAGAATGGGTGTCTGCTTGTACAACCATTTTTAAGACTCTTGATATATGTTGACATATTGCTTTCCAGAAATGTTCTTCCCATTCATATTCCCACAATCAGTAGTATATGAAAGTATCCTCTTATTGCATACTTATTAGCATGATTACTCCCAACCATCCCAAAATCCACATAAAAGGAGAATATCTTGTGTTTGAATTGGCATTTCTTTAATATTTAGTGAAGATGAACATTTTTAGTTTTTTTTTTTTTACTTTTTAAACTTTTCATTTTTAAATAATTATTGATTCAAAAGAAGTTGAAAAAATGTACAGGGAAGTCCTGTGTACCTTCACCCAGCTTCCTTCAGTGGTAACATCTTGCATACACAGTTTGTGTTACGATTCACCCACTGAGGGACTTTTTTTCCCAGTTTTTTACTATTATGAATAAAGCTGGTATAAATATTCATATACTGATTTTTGAAGGAGCATAGGCTTTTATTTCTCTGGGATCAAAACCCAAGAATACAGTTGCTGGGTCATATACTAAATGCATGTTTGGTTTTATAAGAAACTGCCAAACTGTTTTCTAGAGTGGCTTAACCATTGTACATTCCCAACAAGCAATCTATGCATGATCCAGTTTCTCTGCATCCTGCCAGCATTTGGTGTTGTCATTATCTTTTATTATTTTAACCATTTTTATAGGTAGGTAGTGGTTTAATTTTTTCATAAAGACAAATGATGTTGACTCTCTTATATGGTTGTTCACCATCTGTGTATTTTCTTTGGAGAAATGTCTTTTTATATCTTTTGCCCATTTTTCTGATTGGATTGTTTGTTTTACTGTCTAATCTGATACAGGAAAATATCTCATTGGTGTTTGAATTGGCATTTCTTTAGTATTTGGTGAGAATGAACTTTTTGTCATGTTTATTTCTTTTTAAAACAATTACTGAATTATTAACTGCATTAATTGCTTTTGTCATTTCATAATTGTGGGTTTCTATTTCTAAATAGACTTAAAAAAAGTATCAGCAATTTCATTTGTATTCATCACAGTACCTTAAACTATCAGGCTCTTGATAAAGATTTATTGTTTAGTTGGTTGAAAATAGTTGTAATATTGGGGTGATAATCTAGGTTGGCCTTGATTAATCTAGGTAGTCGAGTATTTTAGGTTTATCCAGTTTTACCATTTTCTGGCCTGTATTGACTAATTGGTTCACTTAACCAAATGTTCATTCCTTTTATTTTTACTTGATGTTTCAGTGCAAATCTGATTCATTTGGCACCTAATAATATAGAGCTGTGACATTAGGGTTGTTTGGCTTATCATATTCCTGCCACTACAGAAAGATTAATTTTGACTCAAAGCTTTCTAAGAAAGTGTTTTAATACTTCTCTATTCCAATCTCCAATGGGTTTTTTTCCCCATTCTGTTTATTGATGTAAATTATAAATGATCCCTGAAATTCCTCTTGGGCTTGTTTTCTTCTTTATCTCACCAGATTCACCAGAGGCTTTACCTTTGCGAAGCCTCAAATCTCGACTTGCCTCTGAACTGACAATACAGAATAGAATCTGTATGTTATGTGCACTCAAAATCCAACAAGTAAAATGACTGCAAAAATTATTTTCTTCCTGAAATCCTTCCCAAACTAGTTTTGGGTGGGAAAAATAAAGTATTGGATTTTATTTTTGGTTACCCTTTTTTTTTTTTAATTTAAATTAAAATTTTTTTAGGAATGGGAGTCTCGCTATGTTGCTCAGACTGGTCTTGAACGGAACTCCTCGCCTCAAGCCATCCTCCCACCTCAGCCTCCTGAGTCACTGGGATTACAGGCATGAGCCATTGACCTCAGCGCTGTTTAACCTTTAAAATGGAGGAAGGAAGAACTCTGGGTCTGGCTGGCTTGGCTCCAGATTATTTCCACGGACAGCAGAGGTGAGTTTACTCCAGTGAGGAGGTCTCATTTTATCACCAGATTTTCTGCAGGAGACCATCTGTGCTGCCTCCATTTTCCGAGCTCTCCAAAGTCTACTGCCTCCACTCAACTGGGAGTGTTCTGCAAAGGTCACTGAGGGCCTCTGGACTGACATTTTCAGTCATTCTCCTACTTCGCCTTTCTGCAGAATTTGACCTGTGACTACACTCTGCTTTGTGAAATGTTTCTACTCTTAATTTAAGTGATGTAATCCTGTTTTGGTTTCTTTCCCTCCTCCCTGATGCACTTATTCACAACTTCTTTCTCTGGCTGTATGCACTCTCACCAAGTGTATTAGTTTGCTGGGGCTGTGGTAACAAAGTACCACAAACTGGGGTGGCTTAAACAACAAAAATTTATTTTTTTTCTGGAAGCCAGGAGTCCAAACTTAGGGTTTCCACAGGGTTGGTTCTTTCTGGAGGTTGTGGGGAAAGACTCTGTTGCGAGCCTTTCTCCCTGGCTTGTATGTGGATGGCCGCCTTCTCCCTGTGTCTTCACACCGCTTTTCTGCTGTGTGTTTCCCTTCCTTACAATAAGCACAACAATTGTCTTGGATTAGGACCCACCCTAATGACCTCATTTAAATTTTATTATCTCTGTAAAGACCCTATCTCCAAATATGATCAAATCCTGAAGTCCTGGGAGTTAGGATTTCAACATATGAATTTTGAGGGAGCCACAATTCAATGCTTAACATGTAGTCACTACAGTTACCTTTCATGCCACATCTCATGTGTTCAACATGGAAAGCTTGGTAAATATGCTCTTTCCATGAATGCATTCTCCTCTTTCTTGCACCCATCTCCCCACTTGATTTCTTTCTTTTTTTTTTTTTTTTTTTTGAGATGGAGTCTCACTCTGTCACCCAGGCTGGAGTGCAATGGTGCTATCTCAGCTCACTGCAACCTCTGCCTCCCGGGTTCAAGTTATTCTCGTGCCTCAGTCTCCCAAGTAGCTGGGACTACAGGCCCACTTGATTTCTATGATACCACTTTTCTCCTGAGCTGCTCCAGTCTCTCTAGCCCCTCCTCAGTATCTATTGTAGATTCTTCTTCCTCATCTCCCTCCTTAAATGTCAAGGTTTTCCAAGTTCTGTCCTTGGCTTCCTCTCAATCCTCCATCCTCTCTGCTACTGAATTGACCCACAGTGAGAATTTCAACTGTCAACCGTACTTATGCAGAAGACTCTTCATGTGCATTCCAGGCCATCCCTCTTTTTTGAACTTGCACCTAAATATCTACTTGTCTGCTTGGACATCTCCATCCAACTGCTCCACAGGCACCTCAAACTCAACACGTTAGAGAAGGAATTCACCATCTGTCTTTTCTCTCTGCCTGACGCAAACCCACTCTGCTTCCTATACCTTCCATTTTGTGAAGGATGCCACTATGCACTTAGATCTCTCCTCCTCTCCCAGTGTCTACATCTGTCAAAAACCAAATTCTGTCAATTCTGGTGCTAAAATATCTCTTAAATGCATCCTCTCCTCTCTGATCCCACCATAACTGCCCTGGTTTCATGCCCTCACCATTTCCCCTTGGCTTACTCCAATAGTCTCCTAAATGATCTCCGTGTCACTCCAAATCAGTTTGCATTCTTCTGCCAGGGGATTTTTTTAAAGTAAATTTTATCATGTCTCTATTTGTTGATGATTCTTCAAACTTAGGCTGTTCCTTTAGGATGATTATAGTTGGATGCCTGGACTGTGGGCTCCTTGTTCTGGCCCCACCCAGCTTCATCCTCTATTATTACTCCCCATTAGGCATCTTCTCAAAGCTATACTTAAAATTCCCCCATGCACCTAGACCCCGTTTGTCTATTTAATTACCCAGGCCTTGAGACTTTAAACTACATTAACCTCCCATGAAGCCCATAGCTGGTGGCCTACAAAAGCCCCAGTGTCTCTGAGTCATCTGCTCTCTCTTGCACTAGCTCTTTGCTCCAGGCTTCATTCCTGCTCCTAACTTGACTCTCAGTTTCCTTAACTTCACCTGCCTTTCTACCATTTGGCTTCCCGCTATCATCAGTCACTCCCTGGAGGCTGGCCTTGTCCTTGGGTTCTGCTTGTTTTAGATCAGCTCCTCCATCCCAAAAGCACAACTTGGGGTTGTCCTGCCAGGCTCAGAGGATACTGAACATTTCTGCTGGAAAAAACCTTCCTCCATTCTGTTCTTAGTAATGCCGTTAAGTGGTTGTATAATCTTGGACAAATCACTTTTCCTCTGTTTCTTAATCCAAACAGTAATAGTAATAAAAACTACTAACAATTCTTGAGTACTTAGCAGGATATGGATTATCTCATTAAAATTTCACAACTACTTTATGACATATTACCATACTCCCATTTTACACACAAGAAACTGGGAATTACAATGGTTAAGCAACTTGTCCAAAATCACACAGCTAGGAAGTTGGGGAACTGGTATTCAAACCCCAGCAGCCTGGCTTCAATGTGCGGCCAGTTAGCCACTGCACTGTCCTCCCTCTCAATATGCAACTCACCCTAGAGAGCCATGCGATCACTTCCGTAAAATAAGGGAAGAGTGCTCCAGCCTGTTCTAAATATAAAATTCTATCAGAACATGCCTTTCAAGATCTAATGAGTTATGGGTAGAGTGGGTGTATTTAGAAGAGGATTCAAGAGATGAAGAAAGATAAATGCAAAGGGCTAAAGCCCTAACTATGGAATCTCACAACTTATAAATTATCACACATCGCTAGATGGTTACTTCTCTGAGAAAAACCAGCTATTGTTTTTTTTAATCTTAAATATTTAACTTTATTTTTCTGCCAACAGATGGGATTCAAATTGAAAAGCACACAGTGGAAAATACAAACTACCTATATTTCTGATTAATATTGTTTGTATACATGTATCATGTATAAAAGTGATAGCACTGTTCATTCTGCATTTTTCCCCTTTAACTAAACCATTATGAATTGTTCTACAATGGAATTTCAAATAATTACATGGTATTCCATTATGGATGTTCCATAATCAACCAATCACTTGTTTTTAAACATGTAAATTGTTTCTAAGATTTTCCTTATTAGAAACAATAGCAAGAAAAATATCCATCACTAAAACTTTACAAACATGTATTATTATATCTTAAAATAAATTCCTAAAAGGTGAATTGCTTGGTTAAAGGGCATATACATTTTAAAGGCTTTTGATATGTATCACTAGATTATTTTCCAGAAAGATGATATCACCACTAGTGGGCAACTAGGGTACAAATAATCCTCCCTTCTTAGCAAGATAGAGGATTCTTGCTTGCTTGCTTTTTAAAACTTAATATTTATCTCTTTGACAGAGAAAAAAATGATACTTCACTGTTGTTTTAATTTGCATTTATTTCATCTCTTATGAGAGCAAACATTGTTTAATGGCTATTATTGGTTCATGACCAATCTTCAGGCACTGTGAAACAAAAGGAATCTTAACAAGTTCAATATAGACAGCAGCCTATGGTTTTTTAGACCTCTGCAGACAGTGCTAGCATAATTAAGTAGTATCCCCTCTATGGTACCACAAAAATTATAAATTTTGAAATTCTTTTTTTCTTCATACAAGTATAACACTTCAAAATTCCCCTGGAGCAAAAGGAATCTTTACTGGAAAATTAAATTTTAATCTTCTGAAATAAAAGCAACAAAGCTTTTTCTCAAACCAGTAAGCACTGGGTAGATGAAAGTTACTTCGATTTTCAAAGAACAGTAATTATAAATACATAGTGACGGCCGGGTGCGCGGTGGCTCCCGCCTGTAATCCCAGCACTTTGGGAGGCCGAGGTGGGCAGATCACAAGGTCAAGAGATTGAGACCATCCTGGCCGACATGATGAAACCCCGTCTCTACTAAAAATACAAAAATTAGCCGGGCGTGGTGGTGCGTGCCTGTAGTCCCAGCTACTCAGGAGACTGAGGAAGGAGAATCGTTTGAATCCGAGAGGCAGAGGTTGCAGTGAGCTGAGATTGCGCCACTGCACTCCAGCTTGGCGACAGAGTGAGACTCTGTCTCAAAAATAAATAATTAAAAATAAATAAATAAATAAATACACAGTGACTGGTGCCAGCTGCCGCCATCCAAGAGAAGGGCGGGTGTGACTCCTTCCAGGAAGTCTCCACAGCATGGAGAAACCTTCTGGCACACAGCGAAGCGGGCAGTAAAGATTTTAGCTCTATCCCTTATGAATAGTGTGAACTTTGGCAAGTTATTTAGCCTCTTTAAGCCACAGTTACCTCATCTGTCAAAAAGAATGACGGTATCTTTCCAAAAGTCATTGTGAAGAATAAAATTCAGTGAAATAACACCAGTAAAGTACCCAGCACACCATGCATGTTCAATACATGGTAACTAATTTAATCACTCTACCTCCTTCCACTACCCAACCCTGCCCAAAATCTCCCATGGCCTGACTATGACATATTAACTGAGTTTTGCATTTTCTCCTTATACCTCTTTTTTCTCTTTCTCTTTCTTGATCTCTCTCCCTCTACCTTCTCTATCTCATTCCTCCACCCTCAGACCAAACTGACCCTGGTAGACAAAAAACATATTCCCTGTTATTTGTCATTCGTATGCAGATATTTTAAAAATTCCTGATTCTTCACTTAAAATCAATGACTGTAACATTCAGTATTTGAATAACAGATTTACAAAACCAAAATTAGGCACCTAAAAATATATATAACTACCACCAATGAACTGCTTTGGGCATTGCAAATAATTCTTGCCTTCATGCGACAAAGATCTTTTGTAGAAAAAAAAAGCTTCTCCACTTAGGAACTAAGTGAAGGACACACATCAAAGCACCATCTTCAACCTCAGCCTTTCACTGCAGTCACAACTTATAACTTCTCTGCAAAGAATAAGAATTCTTACTCACCACTGGGGATCCATTTTGGCTGCTTCTGCTGTGACCTAATACCTGGAAATGACCCCACTCATCCGTGTGTCTGTGCTAGTCCCTGTTACAACAGCAGAGAAGCAAAGCTTTCACCCTGTGCAAGTCTTCCTCGGCAATGACTGTATACCTACCCAGCTAACTTTCTTTAAGAGAAGCTGTTCCTCTTTTCTCTACAGATTTTGACCACACTTGAGGAAGAAATTTAACCCTTTCCTTGCAGTTTAAATTCATTGACGTAGGTCTACATGTATTAAAGAATATATAATTCAGTAGCTTGAGTTCCAGACATGAGGTTAAGATGAGCCTGACTAAAAAAAATCTCCCCTCTTGAAATTCCCTCAAAAAACCTAGAAAATAAAATAATTAGAAAGAGAAAACAAACCTCCGCAGCTACAAAATAGAATAAAGAGGCATTCTACAGATTTTGGTAAGATAATAAAAAGTGATTTATTGTGGATGTGGATTGGGAGTGAGTAGCCACCTAACCCTGCCAATTTCCACAACCAAAGTCTGGAGAGTTTCACTGAGCTGGGGTGGCGGTGGGAGATGGGGAGATGTTCTGTGAGGACTGCATAACCAAGGAGGGCAAACAGAAGCTACTGCTTTTATTATTTCATTCCTTCTATAGCCAAGGATTACATTGATGAAAGCAAATATTCTGAAACAGAAGTCTGAAAAAAAGGCAGCATTATAAAATTAATAGATGTCCCTAAGAGATAAACATAGAATTAATAAACAGAAACTATACTAGAAGATATTTCCTCGTATGAATTAAAATGGGCATCATCTAGAAACTCAAACTGTTTAGTATATCAAAGCAAAAGTTATGAAAATTGATTCTCATCCAGGCAAATAATTGTGAATATTTTAAATTCCAAAGGCAAAACTAAAAACAAAATGAAAACATAGAATGACTACAGAGAAACAAAAAACAACTTGGCATCTTATTCAACCCTAAATGGCAAAAAATAACAGAACAATATCTGCAGAATTTTGAGTTAGCATTATCTACCTAGATAAGATGCCAGTTAAGTGTCAAGTCAATAGAAATATGTCACCAAGCAGGCAAGAAAACAACAAGTGCAACAGAAATACCACCACCAAGACAGCCTTCCTAAATAAATTATTTAAGGATATATTCCAGAATAATAAATGAATTAAAATAGAAAGCCTTAAAATGGAGAAGCCATGGCTGAAAACACCAGTGCTGAGCTTTAAAGCAAGTTAAACATGGAGAAATAAGATTAAATAATTATAAATTAGTTTAGACCAAAATGCTAAATAAGAAAAACTTATTAGAAGTAGATTACATATATTATTTCAAGGAAGTTTAAAAATAACAGATGACATCACTGCTAACTAGAGTAAGGAAGCAAAATCAACACAATTATTAATCTTCAAATAAGAAGATAGAACAATTATTATTTTATCAACTTTGATAATTTCATCCGGATTTGAGAATTTTTAAAAATGAAGACAGCAATGATATAAAATAAGTTATCTATCTTCAAAATTATTGCAGAGCAGGAGTGCAAATAAAATAGTATTTATAACTACATGACACATCAGAAATAAGATGAGATAAAAAAAATCCATGTAAATCTCATTTGTTATAAGTATAAATATTAAAGGTATGGGATGTCATTTTTCAGTTTCTTGGTAGCAATGTACACACTCAAATTTCCATTTCTTGGTATCAATGCATACACTCAAATTTTTATTTAAGATAGCATAAGCATTTTCTCCTGTTATCATAAACTTTTTAGTAGTCATTAAATAGTACATTAATAGTACATCAAGTATACACTGTGAAAGCTGGCTGTAATGGCACATACCTGTAATCCTGGCTACTCAGGAGGCTGAGGTGGGAATATTGCTTGAACCCAGGAGTTTGAGACCATCTTGGGCAACATAATGAGACCTTGTCTTATACACACAAAAAAGGTATATATTGTAGTAAAATTATCTTCCTAATATCAGACAGTTTTAGCTTTCAGTATTTTTATATTACAATTTTCTGATTAATATATTTAGTATATATATTTAGGAGTTTTTAGTATTTATTAGTTATCCATTGCCATATAACAAAGTATCTCAAAAATTTATTTCCTTAAAACAATAAATGTTTAGGGATTGATATCCAGAATATATGATTAAAAAAACTCCTACAACTTTGCAGAAGAAACAACAAACAATTAAAAAGTAGGCAAAAGAGTTGAACAGACTTTCTTCAAGGGAGATATACAAACGGCCAATACTCACATGAAAATGTGCTCAAAACCACTAGTCATTAGGGAAATGCAAATCAAAACCACAGTGAACGTCAGCAAGATGGCAGAATAAGAAACCCCAGCCTGTGCTCCCTCCCACAGAGACACTAACTTAACTATACACAGACCGATTCCTTTTGTGAGAAATCCAGAAGCTGGCTAAGAGGCTACATCACGCTAGATGAGCAAAAAAAGCAACGGCACTGAAGCCAGTGGGAAAATTCATAGTATACCCTCACCATAGTCTGTCCTCTTGGCACAGTGCCACATGGTTAGGAGGAAATTCCCAGTTCTTGGCTTCTCCCTGAAGAAGAAATGAGAAGACTAGACCATATAACCAAAGTTCTGACTTTTTGGCCGGGCGCAGTGGCTCACGCCTGTAATCCCAGCACTTTGGGAGGCCAAGGCAGGCGGATCACTTGAGGTCAGGAGTTTGAGATCAGCCCGGTCAACATGGTGAAACCCGATCTCTACTAAACATACAAAAATTAGCCAGGCATGCTGGCACATTCCTCCCAGCTACTTGGAAGGCCGAGGCAGGAGAATTGCTTGAACCCGGGAGGCGGAGGTTGCAGTGAGCCGAGATTGCACCATTGCACTCCAGCCTGGGCAAAGAGGCGACACACCGTCTCAAAAAAACAACAACAAAAAAACCCAAAGTTCTGACTTTCTTGGGGGCTGCCTGAGGGACTAGCCTCTGTCTTACCTGTCTTAGAGAGTTAACAGGACCCACCATACTCTAGATGCCTGGGGGACACTGAGAACAAAAAAATACTGGGTGATATATTGCTGTCCTAGAGGGTTCTTGCTACAGCAGATACAGACTGATACAGTTCAGTGGCCTGTCCCTAGGGAACATGGAAAAGAGTGAAGCATGCAACCAATATTCCTGCGTTTTGGGGAAATGGGGAGATGCCCATAGGATTGGTTTCTTTCTTGCCTGTCTTGAATCACTGGCATACTCTAGATGCCTGGGGCCCCATGAAAAGAAACCAAAGAGCTGAACAGCATGATGCCATTTCAGCGGACCTGTGGCACAGCAGAGGCCAATATAGCTCAGTGCCCTCTTCTTCAGGAAGGCAAGAGAAAAATAGAACATGTGTCCAGAATTCTGGCTTTTCAAGGGGCTGCCAAAGGGACTGGTTTCCATGTATCCCCATTTAAGGCAGAGAAGGTCTAACATACTTTAGAAGACTAGGGGCTGCCAAGAACAAAAAAAAAGAGCTGGACCGTGTGCTGCTACTTTGGAGGACACACACTATAGAAGACAGACAACAGGAGGAGCAAGAGATAATGAACTCGTCAAAAAGAGAAGCCAGAAAATCTCTCTACTTAGGAATCTACGTGCACAAGCCCAGAGAAAACGTATCCACAGAAAATGTTTGCGAGGTCCCCAGAATCTTTAGCCAGGCTAAAGATTATGAAGGTCTTTCCCAGTACAAAGCCAGCTGGTAAAGACTGGAAGAAGTGGCTGGTTTTTGTTGTTGTTTGTTTGTTTTGTTTTTTAATATGCAGATACCAACACAAAGTTCTAAGAAATATGAAGAAATGGGAAATGGTCAAGTCAAAGAAACAAAATAAGTCTCCAGAAACAGATCCTAAAGAAACAGAGGTATATGAATTATGTGACAAAAAAATTCCAAATAACCATCATATTGATGCTCAATCAGTTCAGGAAAGTGATGCATGAACCAATGAGAAATTCAATAAGGGTAGAAAATATTAAAAGGAACCAAACAGAAATTTTAGAGCTGAAGAATGCAATTTTAACTGAACTAAAAAATTCACTAGAGGGGTTCAACTGCAGATTTGATCAAGCAGAAAAAATAATCAGCAATTCAATTACAAGTCATTTGAAATCATCCAGAGGAGCAAAAAGGAACAATAAAAATAACAACAAAGAAAATAAGTAAAGAAAGCTCGAGAGACTTATTGGACACCATCAAATGGACCAATATATGTATTAGAGCAGTCCAAGAAAGAGAAGGGTTGGAGAGCTCATTTAAATAAATAATGGCTGAAAACTTCTCAATTCTGAGGGAGAAAATGGACTACAGATCCAAGAAGCCCAACAGGCCTAAATAAGATGAACCCAAACAAATCCACAATGAAGCACATTATAATCAAATTGTCAAAAGTCAAAAAGAGAATTTTGAAAGCAACAAGAGAAAAGCAGTTCATTACATACAAGGACACTCCTATAAGATTAGCAATGGATTTCTTAGCAGAAACTTTGAAGGACAAAAGGGAATGAGATGATGTATTAAAAGTGCTGAAAGAAAAGAACCAGCCAACCAAGAATACTCTCTCTGGCAAAACTGGCCTTCAAAAATGAGAAATAAAGACTTTCCTAAACAAACAAAAGCAGAATAAGTTCATCACTAGAGTTGCCTTTCAAGAAATGCTAAAGAGAGTCCTTCAAGTTGAAATGGAAAGATACTAAACAGCAATACAAAAACATGAAAGTATAAAGCTAACTGGTAAAGATAGATATATAGACAGGTACAGAATACTGTAATAGTGTAACAGTATTGTGTAAATCACTTAATTCTGGTATAAAAGTTAAAAAAACAAAAGCATAGAAGTAATTATAATTATAAAAATATATTAATGGCTGTACATTATTAAAAATATAATTTGTGACATCCGTAACTGTGTGTGGGGGAAGTAAAAGCAAAGTCTTTATATGAAGCTGAATTTAAGTTTTATCGGCTTTAAAAAGATAGTTATATCTATAAGCTGTTTTATGTAAGTCCCACGATGAGCACAAAGAAAATACCTGTGGAATTTCCACGAAAGAAAGTAAGAAAGGTGTAAAATCATGTCACTATAAAAAAATCAATGAAACACGAAGGAAGATAGCAAGAGATAAAAAGAGCAACAGAATAGCTACAACACAAAAAACAAATTTCAAAATGTTGATAGTAACCCCTTTTCTATCAATAATTACTTTAAATATGAATGGACTAAGCTGCCCAAATGACATAGCACAGTTGAATGAGTTTTAAAAAAATAAGATCCAACTATGCACTGTCTACAAGATTCACTTTAGATTTAAGAACACACATAGGCTGAAAGTATAAGGATGGAAAAATATTCCATGCGAATGATAACCAAAAGAGGGCAGGAGTAGCCATACCTACAAAAGATAAAATAGACTTTATCTTCGTAAGTTTGTGCAACTATAGTAAGATATCTGAAATTGGGTAATTTATAAATAACAGAAATTGATTTCTTACAGCTATGGAGATTGGGAAGTCAAAGGTGCTGGCATTCAAGTCTTGTGAAGGCTTTCTTGCTGTATCCTCACATGGTGGAAGAAGGACAAAAAGAGATAAATTGCTGTGTCCTCACATGGTGGAAGAGTAGAAGAGCAAAAAGGGCCTAAGCCAGTTCTCTCTAGGCATTTGATGAGGCTGTAATCCATCCATGAAGGTGGATATTTCATTATTTAATCACGTCCCAAGAGGCTCCACCTCTTAAAACCACTACAATGGGGATTAAGTTTCAACACATGAATTTTTGGGGACATTCAGACCATAACAGACTTTAAATCAAAAATTGTCAAAAGAAACACAGAAAGACATCATATAATGATAAAAGGTTGAATTCACCGGAAAGATATAACAATGATAAATTTATATGCACCAACATCAGAATACCTAAGTATATGAAGCAAACATTGACAAAACTGAAGGGAGAAATAGACAGCAACATTATAATAATAGAGGATTTTAATACCCTAGTTCCAATAAAGGTTAGAACATCTAGACAAAAGATCAATTAGTTAACAAGGGGCTTGATCGACACTATAGACCAAATGGACCTGACAAACATACACAGAACATTCTACCTAATAGCAGCAGAATTCACATTTTTCCCAAGAACACACAGAACTTTTTTTTAATAGATCACATGCTGGATCACAAAACAAGTCCTATCACATTTAAGATTGAAATCATACCAAGTATCTTTTCCAATCACAATGGAATGAAACCAGAAATCAATATTAGAAGGAAAATTGGAAAATTCACAAATATGTGGAAATGCAACAACATACTCTGGAACAAATGGATCAAAGAATGAATCAAAAGGGAAATTAGAAAATATCTAGAAACAAAGAAAATAGACAACATACCAACCTTTATGGAATGCAGCAAATGCAATACTAAAAGGGAAGTTGATAACAATAAACATATTAAAAATATCTCAAATAAAAAATCTAACTCTACATGTTAAATAACTAAAAAAAGAAGAACAAGCTAAGCCCAAAGTTAGCAGAGAAAGGAAGTAATGATTAAAACATAAAGGTGGCTTATGCCTGTAATCCCAGCACTTTGGGAACCCAAGGTAGGAGGATCAGGTGTCCAAGACCAGCCTGGGCAACATAGCAAGACCCTGTCTCTATACAAAAAAAAAAAAAGAAGACTCAGATAAGAGGAAAAATGAAATAGGAGACATTGCAATTGATGCCACAGAAATTTAAAAAATGTTGTAAGAGACTGTTGTGAACACTTACGTTCCAACAAATTGGATAACCTAAAAGAAATGGACACATTCCTAGAAACAGAACCTACCAAAGCTGAATCATAAAGAAATAGACAATCTGAACAGACCTATAACTAGTAATCAGATTGAATCATCAATCAAAAACTTCCCATTAAAGAAAAGCCCAAGACCAGATGACTTCACTGGTGAATTCTATCAAACATTTAAAGAAGAATTAACACTAATCCTTCTCAAATTCTTCCAAAAATTTGAAGAGGAGAGAACACTTCCAAACTCATTTTACAAGGCCAGTGTTAACCTGACAGCAAAGCCAGAAAAAGACACTACAAGAAAAGAAAACTACAGGCCAATATCCCTGATGCAAAAATCTTCAATAAAATACCAGCAAACCAAATTCTATTGTACATTAAAAGGATTATACTCTATGACCAAGTGGGATTTATCCCTGGAATGCAAAGATGATTCAACATATGAAAATCAATATGGTACATCATTAAAATCATATGGTCATCTCAATAGACACAGAAAATATACTTGGTAAAATTCAACACTCTTTCATCATAAAACCCTCAACAAACTAGGAATAGAAGGAAAGAAGGAATTTACCTCAACATAATAAAGGGAATATTTGAAAATCCCACTGCTAGCATCACACTTAATGGTGAAAAACAGAAAGCTTTTCCTTGATGAGGAACAAGGTAAGTGTGCCTACTTCATCACTTCTATTCAACACAGTGCTGGATGCCCTAGCTAAGTAATTGGGTAAGAAAAAGAAATAAAGGGCATTCAAATTGGAAAGAAAGAAGTAACATTATCTGTGTTCACAGATGATGTGATCTTATATATAGAAAACTCTAAAGATTCCACCAGAAAAAAAAAGTTAGATCTAATAAACGAATTCAGTAAAGTTGCAAGATACAAAATCAACATACAAAAATCAGTTGCTTTTCTATACACTAACAATGAACAACCTGCAAAGGAAATTAAGAAAACAATTCAATTTATAATAGCACCAAAAATTCTTAAAAACTTAGAAATAAACTTAAACAAAAAGGTAAAAGACCCATATGCTGAAAACTGCAAAGCATCAATGAAAGAAATTAAGAAGACAAAGATAAATGGAAAGATAGCCGTCTTAGTCGGTTTTGTGCTGCTATGACAGACTACCTGACACTGCGTAATTTATAAACAATAGAAATTTATTTCTCGTGGCTTCACATGCTGGGAAGTCCAATAACAAGTTGTCAGCATCTTTCAAGGGGCTTCTTGCTGCATCATCCCATGGCAGAAGGCAGAAGGGCAAGACAGGGAGACAGTGAGAGAGAACAAAAAGGGACCTAATTCACTTCTGTAACAAACTTATGGCAGTGATAACAAACCCACTCCTGTGATAATGACATTAATCCATTCATAAGGGAGGGAGTCCTCCTGACCTAAAATTATCTCATTAGGCCCCATCTCCCAACACTGTTACATTGGTAATTAAGTTTCCAACACTTGCTTTTGGGGGGGTACATTCAAAGCACAGCATTTGTCACCTGCATATCTTCTTTGGTAAGGTGTCTGTTAAGGTTTTTGGCCCATTTTAAATCAGTTGTTCATTTTCCTATTGCTGAGTTTTAGGAGTTCTTTATATATTTTGGATAACAGTTTTTTAAAAATTAAATATGTCTTTTGCAAATATTTTCTTCTAGTCTGTGTCTTGTCTTTTCATACTCTTGATGGTGTCTTTCACAAAGCAGAGATTTTTAATTTTAATAAAGTATAACTCATCAATTATTTCTTTCATGCATTGTGCCTTTGGTGTTGTACCCACACAGTCATGAATGGATCCAAGGTCATCTATATTTTCTTTTATGTCATCTTCTAGTATTGCAGTTTTTCATTTTAAATTTAGGCCTATGACCCATTTTGAGCTAATTCTTGTTTTTTTTTTCTTTTCTTTTTTTTTTTTGCATCTGGATTTCCAGTTGTTCTAGCATTATTTGTTGAAAATGGTATCTTCTTCATTGTATACCATTTGCTCCTTTGTCAAATATCACTTGACTGTATTTTTGTAGGTCTATTTCTGGGCTCTCTATTGATCTATAATCTATTCTTTTGCTAATACCACACTGTCTTGACTACTGTAGCTTTATAATAAGTCTTGAAGTTAGGTGTATCAGTCCTCCAAGTTTGCTGTTTTTCTTCAATTTTCTAAGATATTATTTTTTATATTTTCCTTTCCCAACATGTTTGCACTAAGACATTTTTGAAATTCAGATATTTTATATATTTTGTAGTAAAACTATGGATATTTTTTATGCAACTTCTTCCAACCCCTTTGAATCTGACAAAACCCATTTCCCAACTTGAAATAAAACTTTTCGATTTTATCTTTTTTGGTTTCTAAGATTGCAGTTTTGTTTTTTTTTTCTTTTATTATTATTATTATTATTATTATTATTATTATTATTATTATACTTTAGGTTTTATGGTACATGTGCGCAATGTGCAGGTAAGTTACATATGTATACATGTGCCATGCTGGTGCGCTGCACCCACCAACTCGTCATCTAGCATTAGGTATATCTCCCAGTGCTATCCCTCGCCCCTCCCCCCACCCCACAACAGTCCCCAGAGTGTGATGTTCCCTTTCCTGTGTCCATGTGTTCTCATTGTTTAATTCCCACCTATGAGTGAGAATATGCGGTGTTTGGTTTTTTGTTCTTGCGATAGTTTACTGAGAATGATGATTTCCAGTTTCATCCATGTCCCTACAAAGGACGTGAACTCATCATTTTTTATGGCTGCATAGTATTCCATGGTGTATATGTGCCACATTTTCTTAATCCAGTCTATCATTGTTGGACATTTGGGTTGGTTCCAAGTCTTTGCTATTGTGAATAATGCCGCAATAAACATACGTGTGCATGTGTCTTTATAGCAGCATGATTTACAGTCCTTTGGGTATATACCCAGTAATGGGATGGCTGGGTCGAATGGAATTTCTAGTTCTAGATCAATCACAAGCATTCTTATACATCAATAACAGACAAACAGAGAGCCAAATCATGAGTGAACTCCCATTCACAATTGCTTCAAAGAGAATAAAATACCTAGGAATCCAACTTACAAGGGATGTGAAAGACCTCTTCAAGGAGAACTACAAACCACTGCTCAGGGAAATAAAAGAGGATACAAACAAATGGAAGAACATTCCATGCTCATGGGTAGGAAGAATCAATATCATGAAAATGGCCATCCTTCCCAAGGTAATTTACAGATTCAATGCCATCCCCATCAAGCTACCAATGACTTTCTTCACAGAATTGGAAAAAACTACTTTAAAGTTCATATGGAACCAAAAAAGAGCCCGCATCGCCAAGTCAATCCTAAGCCAAAAGAACAAAGCTGGAGGCATCACACTACCTGACTTCAAACTATACTACAAGGCTACAGTAACCAAAACAGCATGGTACTGGTACCAAAACAGAGATATAGATCAATGGAACAGAACAGAGCCATCAGAAATAATGCCACATATCTACAAGTATCTGATCTTTGACAAACCTGACAAAAACAAGAAATGGGGAAAGGATTCCCTATTTAATAAATGGTGCTAGGAAAACTGGCTAGCCATATGTAGAAAGCTGAAACTGGATCCCTTCCTTACACCTTATACAAAAATCAATTCAAGATGGATTAAAGACTTAAATGTTAGACCTAAAACCATAAAAACCCTAGAAGAAAACCTAGGCATTACCATTCAGGACATAGGCATGGGCAAGGACTTCATGTCTAAAACACCAAAAGCAATGGCAACAAAAGCCAAAATTGACAAATGGGATCTAATTAAACTAAAGAGCTTCTGCACAGCAAAAGAAACTACCATCAGAGTGAACAGGCAACCTACAAAATGGGAGAAAATTTTCGCAACCTACTCATCTGACAAAGGGCTAATATCCAGAATCTACAATGAACTCCAACAAATTTACAAGAAAAAAACAAACAACCCCATCAAAAAGTGGGCGAAGGACATGAACAGACACTTCTCAAAAGAAGACATTTATGCAGCCAAAAAACACATGAAAAAATGCTCACCATCACTGGCCATCAGAGAAATGCAAATCAAAACCACAATGAGATACCATCTCACACCAGTTAGAATGGCAATCATTAAAAAGTCAGGAAACAACAGGTGCTGGAGAGGATGTGGAGAAATAGGAACACTTTTACACTGTTGGTGGGACTGTAAACTAGTTCAACCCTTGTGGAAGTCAGTGTGGCAATTCCTCAGGGATCTAGAACTAGAAGATTGCAGTTTTACATGTAACTTTATGTAAAATTGACTTTACTAAGTTGGTGAGGTGAGAATATAAATAAATCCTTTCCCTCATTTTAAACCAGTTGTTCCCTTGTTATTTGTTTAATTCTGGTTTACTCCTCCACTGATTTGTGATGTTTTCTTAGTAATATTGTAAAATCTTTCATGTATGTGAAATAATATACAGCGTGGGGACAATTATGTATCATACTCTTAATTAACATAGATTTAAAATATCTTATAATAATTTTAGTATCCATTAAGGCTATCTCTTAATTTATTTTTGAAATCTTCAAAAGTCATAGTAATTATCCTTTCTATTTACATTCTGAAGTAATTTTATCGTATTTTAAAATGTAGTCTCTCTTTAACTGAGTCTTTTAAGAACTTGTCAGTAAATTTTACAATTGTGCTATTAACATTTATTTTATTTTTCCCCATGTTATAAACACATAATACATTGTTAAAATTTTGCTTTAAACAATCAATTATCTTTTAGCACATTGAAATATAAGTAACAATAAATTTTATCTTACCCTCATTTATTCTGTTTTCAAATCTCTTCATTTCTTCGTGTATATTCTAGTTTCTAACCCATATTATACATCATATTTCTTCTGCCTGAAAAACATTTTTTCTTTTAAAATTTCTTGCGGTGTATGTCTGCTGGCAATGAATTTTACCAGTATTTGTCTGAAAAAGTCTTTATTTCTCCATTGCTTCTGAAAAATATTTTTGCTGCATAAAGAGTATGGGGTCAACAGTTTTCTTTCTTACAGCACTTTAAATATATCCCTTTACTGTCTTTTTACTTACATGGTTTCTGGAAGAAAATGTCTGCTGTAATTCTTATCTTGTTTTTCTACATGTAATATCTTTTTTTCTCTACTTGTAATATCTTTTTTTCTCTGGCTACTTTTAAAATTTTCTGTCTTTGGTTTTTAGTGGTTTGAATCTAACGTGCCTAGAAGTGAGTTTTTTGCTTTTGGTTTTTGGTATTTATACTTCCTGGTGTTCTCTGAGCTTCTTAGACCTGTGGTTGGAGGTATGCTATTAATTTTAACAAATTCTTGGTTATTATTTCTTCAGATATTTCTTATGTCTTATATTCTGTCTCTCTGATCCTCTTAAATTTCAATACATGTATGTTATATCACTTGATGTTTTCCTCCAGCTCTTAGTGGTTCTGTTTTATTTTCACTCTCTTTTTCCTCTGTGCATATCTGTTTGTGTAATTTCTGTTGACCTATTTTCAAGTTCTCTTTCTTTTTAAAATTTTTTCAGAATTTTATTTTTTAATTGACAATTAATAATTGTACACAAAGGGTGCATAACAATATTTTGCTACACATAATGTATGGTGATCAGATCAGAAGTTCCCTTTCTTTTGCTGTGGTCTGACAGGTTGGTTTAAGGCATTATTTATTTCTGTCCATGCGTTTTTTTATATCTAGCATTTCTATTGATTCTCTCTTACAGTTTTTGTCTTTCTGCTGAAAATATCTGTCTGAGCTTGCATGCTATTTACCCTTTGCAATAAGTTATTTGATATATTAATTATAGCTGTTTTAAATTCCATGTCAGTTAATTCCAACATCTTTGTCATATCTGTATCTGATTCTGAAGATTCCTTTGTCTCTTCAAATTTTGTTATTTCTTGCCATTTTGTGTGCCCTATAGTTTTTTTGTTGCAAGTTAGGTGTGTTGTATAAGATAGTAAATACTGAGGTAAACATATTATATGCTGCAGACAAACATGCCTTTCCTTCTGCAAGGCCTTTAGTAGTATGGGGATTTACATTAATTTAGCATGGAGTTCAGTTGGATTTGAAGTTTGTTGTTAGTATCTTTGACCTCAGTGCACTATAGGCTTCAGATTTCTTTAGTAATACCTATGCTAGGGTATGGGCTATTTGCCAGAGTGTTTCTCTAAATGTCTGCTCCCCACTTGGCTTTGTGTTTCCCTGCTTTGTTTTGGATCTTCCCTTCACACTGCTCCACAGAATGAATTTGTCTCTTGCAACTCTCTGAGCTATATTCTGTTCTTATTTTACTTGGTTTATTAGAGTGGTTATGATGGTGGGGGACAGTTCTCTGATATTCTGATCAGGTTTTGTAGTAGTCTATTTTCACATTTCTATAAAGAACTACCTAAGACTGGGTAATTTTTGAAGAAAAGAGGTTTAATTGATTCACAGTTCCACAGGTGTACAAAAGCATGGCTGGCAGCCCTCAGGAAACTTACAATCATGGTAGAAGGTGAAGGAGGAGCAAGCACATCCTACCATGGTGGAAGAGGAAAGAGAGAGAGACAGAGACAGAGTGACAGAGAGACAGAGAGAGAGAGAGAGGAAGTACCACACACTTTTAAGCCATCAAACATCATGAGAACTCATTCACTATCATGAGAACAATAAGGAGGAAATCTGCCCCATGATCTAGTCACCTCCCATAAGGCCTCTCCTCCAATTCAATATGAGATTTGGGTGGGGACACAAATCCAAACCATATCATTCTGCCCCTGGCCCCTCCAAAATCTCATGTTCTTCTCACATTGCAAAATACAATTATCCCTTCTCAGCAGCCCCCTAGACTTAAGTCATTTCAGCATTAACTCAAAAGTCCACAGTCCAAAGTCTCATCTGAGACAAGGCAAGTCCTTTCTATAAGCCTGTAAAATCAAAAGTAAGTTAGTGACTTCCAAGATACAATAGGGGTACAGGCCTTGGGTAAATGCTCCCATTCCAAATGGGAGAAATTGGCCAAAACAAAGGGGCTACAGGCCCCATGAAAGTCTGAAACCCAGCAGGGCAGTCATTAAATCTTAAAGCTCCAAAATAATATCCTCTGATTCAATGTCTCACACCCGTGGCACACTTATGAAAGGGGTGGGCTCCCACAGCCTTGGGTGGCTCCGCCCCAGTGACTCTGCAGGGTACGGCCCCTTTGGCTGCTTTCATGGGCTGGTGTTGAGTGCCTGAGGCTTTTCCAGGTACACAGTGTGAGCTGTTGGTGGACCTACCATTCTGGGGTCTGGGAATGATGGTCCTCTTTTCACAGTTCCACGAGGCAGTGCCCCAGTGGGGACTCTGTTTGGAGGCTCCAACCCCACAATTCCCCTCTGCACTGCCCTAATAAAGATTCTCCATGAGGGCTCCACCCTTTCACCAGACTTCTGCCTGAACATCCAGGCATTTCCATACATCCTCTGAAATCTAGGCAGAAGTTTTGAAACCTCAACTCTTGCCTTCTGCACACCTGCTGGCCTAACACCATGTGGAAGA
Source organism: Pongo abelii (assembly GCF_028885655.2). NCBI lineage: Eukaryota > Metazoa > Chordata > Mammalia > Primates > Hominidae > Pongo > Pongo abelii. The sequence continues at coordinate 16,019,039 of NC_085928.1, forward strand.
CACCAAGGCTTGGGGCTTGCACCCTCTGAAGCCGTGGTCTGAGCTGTACCTTGGCCCCTTTTAGCCATGGCTGGAGCTGGAGCAGCTGGGATGCAGGGTGCCATATCCTGAGGCTGCACAGAGGAGTTGGGCCATGGGCCTGGCCCATGAAACCATTTTTCCCTCCTAGGCCTCTGAGCCTGTAATGGGAGTGGCTGCTATGAAAGTCTCTGAAATGCCCTAGAGACATTTTCCCCATTGTTTTGGTTATTAACATTTGGCTCCTCTTTACTTATGCAAATTCCTGCAGCAGGCTTGAATTTCTCCCCAGAAAATGGGTTTTTCTTTTCTACCACATGGCAGGGCTACAAATTTTCTAAACGTTTATGCTCTGCTTCCTCCCTTTTTTTTTTTTTGAAATGGGGTCTTGCTCTGTCACCCAGACTGGAGTGCAGTGGCATGATCTCGGCTCACTGAAAGCTCCACCTCCCGGGATCACACCATTCTCCTGCCTCAGCCTCCTGAGTAGCTGGGACTACAGGTGCCTGCCACCATGCCCAGCTAATTTTTTGTATTTTTAGTAGAGATGGGGTTTCTGTGTGTTAGCCAGGATTGTCTTGATTTCCTGACCTTGTGATCTGCCCACGGCCTCCCAAAGTGCTGGGATTACAGGCGTGAGCCACCACACCTAGCATCTGCTTCCCTTTTAAATATGAGTTTCAGTTTCAGATAATCTCTTTATTCATGCATATGAATGTACATTTTTAGAAACAGCAAGGTCACCTCTTGAATACTTTGCTACTAAGAAGTTTCTTCCACCAGATGCCCTAAATCATCTCTTTTGAGTTCAAAATTTCGCAGATCTCTAGGGCAGGAGCAAAATGCCACCAGTTTCTTTGCTAAAGCATAGTAAGGGTGACCTTTACTCCAGTTCCCAATAAGTTCCTCATCTCTATCTGAGACTACCTCAGCCTAGACTTCATTGTTCATGTCACTATCAGCATTTTGGTCAAAATCATTCAACAAGTCTCTAGGAAGTTTCAAACTTTCTCACATCTTCCTATCTTCTTCTGAGCCCTCCCAACTGTTCCAACCTCTGCCTATTACCCAGTTCCAAAGTCACTTACACATTTTTAGGTATCTTTGTAGCAATCCCCCACTTTCCTGATACCAATATTCTGTATTAGTTCATTTTCACACTGATCTAAAGAACTACATGAGACTGGGTAATTTTTGAAGAAAAGAGATTTAATTGACTCACTGTTCCACAGGCTGAACAGAAGCATGGGTGGGAAGCCTCAGAAACTTACAATCATGGTGGAAGGCAAAGGGGAAGCAAGCACGTCTTACCATGGTGGAGCAGGAAAGAGAGGGAAGAGGGAAGTGCCACACACTTTCAAACCATCAAATCTTGTGAGAATTCACTCACTATCATGAGAATAGCAAGGAGGAAATCTGCCCCCATGATCCAATCACCTCTTACCAGGCTTCTCCTCCAATTTGACATAAGATTTGAGCAGGGACACAAATCCAAACCATATAAGGTGTCTTTTTTTGGAGAAAAGACATACAAATTTATTGATGTATACATAGGGAGAACCATAGAGTGATTATCCTAGGTTTCCATTCTAATCAGGCATTGTGAACCTGCTTCATGGGGGCCTTCACTGGTGTTACAACCCCTCCTCTAGCTCTAGTACTAAGCCTAGAACCTATTCTTGCCCTTCTCCCAGGGATAAACTTTTTTTTCTTGTTTTCCTACCCCAGTGGCAATGGGTTGCCACAGCACCCTAAGAACAAAATTTTTGTTTCCTTTATACCTACAGGGTAAGCGTTCTGTTCCATAGGGAAGATAGAGTAGATGAGTCTGGGCAGAGTTTTGGCAATAGTTGCTGTCCCCTCACCAAGCCAGCCTGGTGATGAAAACTTTCTAAGAATTTTTTCCAATTTTTCTCTTGAGCTCCTAGTGGGATTTGATATGGTTTGGCTGTGTCCCTACCAAAATCTCATCTTGAATTCCTGCACGTTGTGGGAGGGACCCAGTGGGAGGTGATTGAATCATGGGGGCAGGTCTTTCCCATGCTCTTCTCATGACAGTGAATGAGTCTCACAAGATCTGATGGTTTCAAAAAGGAGTGTTCCCTTGTACAGCTCTGTCTTTGCCTGCCGCCATCCACATAAGATGTGACCTGATCCTCCTTGCTTTCTGCCACGATTGTGAGGCTTCCCCAGCCATGTGGAACTGTAAGTCCAATTAAGCCTCTTTCTTTTGTAAATTCCCCAGTCTCGGGTATGTCTTTATCAACAGCATGAAAACAGACTAACACAGAGTTCTTATAGGAAAAAAAAAAAAAAACCTGCGAGAAAGTGTGAACTCTAAGGGGTTTACTGTATCACAGTAGCCCATACTTAGCATTTAACAATTTATTAAAGTTTTCTAGCTTGATTCTTGTTACTGGCTTACATGGCATCTGGAAGCATCAGCTAAGGTAATAAAATGCTCTGATCTTGTTTTTCCGTGTATGAGCTTGCTTTTTCCAGATTTTGTTGAATTTTTGCCCTGTGACCTCAGTTCTCTTAGGGATTCAAGAAATTTTATTTGTTTGCAGTTTGTCCAGGATTTTCTTGTCATAAGGATGAAAACAACTCTCTTTCTAGCTCTCTACATCTCTGAGGTGAAATCAGAACTAATATCTATAACTTTTAATATATAATTTCTAGAACTCAATGAAAATTAACCAGACACAAGAAGTTGCTGGATTTAACCTTGTGGTCAATATATTTAAAAATCAACTGTACCTCTATATACCAACAACAAATAAAATGTTAAAAATTAAATAATACTATTTAACATCAAGGGGTATGTGAAATTTCTTCTAAGTTCTTACATTGGAAGGCTTAATAACATAAAAATTCCAATTCTTCCCAAATTGGTCTATTGATTTAATGCAATCCCAATTAAAACCCTAGCAGATTTTTATGGAAATTGACAAGCCAATTCCAAAATATATGTAGAAATGCAAAGAACCAAGAATAGTTAAGTCATTCTTGAAGAAGAAAAATGAGGTGGAAGGACTTGTTCTGGTAGATATCAAGACTTTTGTAGAGTTATAATAGTTAAAAGAGTGTGATGCTGGCACAAGGACAGGCAAATAGACCAATGGAAGAGAATCCAGAATCAGATTTACACATGTATGGTCACTTGATTTGGGGTAAAGATGACACTGCTGGGCAGCAGGAAATAAATTTCATTTTCAATGAAAATGTGCTCAGAAAATTGTTTATCCATAAAAGAAATAATAATTAAACTTAACCCCTATCTCACAGCTCAGTTCCACGTGGATTGTAGATCTAAATGTAAGAGGCAAAATATAATAGTATTAGGAGATAATGAAGAAAAAAATCTTCATGACCTGGGGAATACAGCATTCCTTATATAAAACACAAAAATCTTGAGGACTTTAAAGGAGAAGATTGATAAATTAAACTTTATTAAAATAAATAATAAAAATATCTGTTTATCAAACAATAGCATTAAGAGAGCAAAATGGCAAGTCACAAATTGAGAGAAGGTACTTTGAACTTGTATAATCACAAACACACTATATCCAGGACACATAAGAAACTTCTACAAACTCCAGTAAGAAAAAGGAAAGTGAATAAATAAAAAAACAAAAGATTCCACCGAGACTCAAGAAAGGATATCCAAAAGTTCAAGAGTCCAATAAACATGAAGAAGTGTTCAACGCTATTAGTCATTAGGGAAATGCAAATTAAACCACAGCAAAATACCGTCTCACACCCACCAGCAGAGCTATAATTGAAAAGATTGTTAGCTCCAAATGTTGCCAAGGATGTGGAACAACTAAAAATCTCAAACACTGGTAATGTGTAGGTAAATTTGGAAAAATCTTTGGCGTATCCTACTAAGTTTGGACATATGCATACTACATGAGTTATCTATTGCCGCATAACAAAGTACCCTAAGACTTAATGATTTAAAACAACAAACATGTTTCCTCACTGTTTCTGTGCGTCAGGAATTTGACAGCAGCTTGGCTGTATGGTTTTTAACTTAGTGTCTCTCATGAGTTAGAAGTCAAGGTGGCAATTCTTCCGAAGACTGGACTGCAGCTGGAACATTCCTTTTTAAGATGGCTCACTCCCTTGATTATTGGCAGAAATTCTTGGTTCCTCACATGGGAGTGAGCCATCCCTTCTCACCACGTGGACCTTTCCATAGTACTGCTTGAGCATTCTCATGACATGGCAACTGACTTTTCCTAGAGTGGACAAGGAAGAAGCTATAATGCCTTTTATGACCTAGGCCTGGAGGTATTACACTACCACTTCTGCTATTCTGTGTACCAGAAGTAAGTCACTAAGTCCAGCCCACACTTGAGGGTCATGGATTTAGTCTCCTCCTTTTGAAGGGAGGACGGTTGAAGAATTTATGGACATGTCTTAAGATCACCATACATATCCTATGACCAAACAATTTTACCTCGAGCTATAGAAGCAAAAATGGATGGATGGGTGACCCTCAAAACAGCGTAACATGTGAAAGAATGTTTATAGCATCATTATTCATAATAGCCAATTAGCAGAAATTAAATGTCTATCAATAATAGAATGGATAAACACATTGCAGTATATTCTAATACAATGGAATACTATTCAGAAATGAACATAAACTACAAACACATGCAAAAACACAGAAGAATCTCACCAACATATTATTAAGCAAAAGAGATAAACCCCCAGAATGTGTACTACATTGTTGTTTTATACAAATGTTAAAAGGAGGCAAAGCCAATCTAAAATATAAGAAGTCAAAATGGTGGTTACCTTTGGGGAGAAGCAAGGAGGGAATAATTAAGCAGGGTTACAAGAGAGTTACAAGAGGGAGGTTCCGTTCTATATTTTGTCCTGAGTGGTGGTTGCAAAGGTATATTTACATTGTGATAGCTCGTTCAGCCATGCATTACTGATTTGTGCATATTTCAGAATTGCCTTATACTTCAATTTTTAAAAATTGTTAAGATATCAAGGAAATAAACAGTACTCTTCCAGCAAGAAAGAAAACAGGTATGTGTGCAATTTGGCTTGAAAGTAGCCAGTGTGTAATATCTGCTTTAGACCCAGGGTTGGTGTCCTATTGCATTTGGGCTGCTATAAAAAACTACTATAGACTGGATGGTTTATAAACAACAGAAATTTGTTTCTCATAGTTCTGAAGGCTGTGAAGTCCAAGATCAAGATTCTGGCAGATTCAATGTCTGGCGAGGACAGACTTGCTGGTTCATAGATGGCTATCTTCTCTCTGAGTTCTTACATGGCAGAAAGGGTCAGAGAGTTCTTTGGGGGTCTCTCTTTTAAGGGCACTAATCCCATTCATGAGGGCTCCAACCTCATGACTTAATCACCTCCCAAAGATCCCATCTCCAAATACCATCACCTTGGGGACTAGGTTTCAACATATGAATTTGGGAGCACAGAAATATTCAGTCTCTAGCAGTTGATAAATGCAATCTGTGGCAGGCCTCAAAGCATATAGTTGTGGTAGACTTTGGTGGTAAGCATCAGTCTATTCCCACAAAGTCTGAGTTGTAGAATGTTGGTTCTGAAAAGACCTTCTGGATCATTTGGTCCAGTGATTTTTCAAACTGACCTCCCTGGCAGAGACAACCCCTTAGGTACTCCACAGGATGTCAGAAATTCTCAGAACACAGTGTGAAAACTACTGATCTAGCTAACTCCCTGGTGCTACAAATAAAGAAACTAATATTTAGAGAGACTGTTACTTGTTTAGAGTTATGCAGCTACTTGTGGCAATGTCCAGAGATTCATTCCCATCTGAATGTAATATCACAGGTTATGCTGTTCTGGTGGAGAAGGAAGAAAGGGGAAATGTTACACATCTCAGGGCCATGAGCTTTGGAGTAGGTACTCTTCTAGTCTGTCATTCTAGGTGATGAAAAAGAGAAAGTTAGCAAAGAGAAGCTGAGATATAAAACATGTTAGAAAGTGTTCCATTTAGGGGTTGCCCTGGGGAATGCCCTATTTTGTCACCAAGATGCAAGACATTCTCTCATTCAACTCATGCTTTAACTAGCTTCTCAGCTCTGGCTGCACATCAGAACCACCTGAGAACTTTAATAAGATACTGCTTCCTGGGCCTCCCCAAATACTAATTGAAACAGACTTTCTGGAGTGAGCTGGAAAGAATAGGATATTTTGATCCTCATTGAGCTTAACCAAGATGTATGTGGACTGACCTCATCATTTCAGAGTAGCTCTGACTGCTCAGAAGAGTAAGAAACACTTAGAGAGAGAGAAAAAAAAAAACAAAACAAAACCCTTGCCTCTTTGTTCTGGGACTGAGCTCACAGAGGTAATGAAAGGGAAACCATTAAAATCATCCATAGTTGGCTACAAAGTGGTGGCATGATTCAGCACAAGGAATTCACATCTACTAATCACAGCCTCTTGCATTTTGGTCAAGAAGAGATTGCAAAGAGATGGGGGGATGTGGGGACAGTGGCAACTGGCAATGACAGGGAAGGGGAGAAGCATGTGGCTGAGTGGTATTGTGTCTGTTTCCATATTGATTAATAATTTTCTCTCTCTCCCTCCCCTCCCCCTGCTTCATGTTGTCAAAGGAGGTGGTGGCAAACTTCAGACACTCTACCTTTGTTGCTATGACTTGAGGACTTGAACCTCTTCTCTGCGGCTCTAGTCCTAGGAATGCAGCCCCCATTTGTCCTTGGTTTCTCCCCTTATAATAAAATGTTGCAAGAATTAGATTCTTAGGCTGTGCATGGCAAGTGCAATTAAAGTTCCTTGGTTTTATAAGTGGCTTTTGGCAGACCATGGAGTCTACACTTCTACTTATAATGGGTGGATCCTAGCAAGACTTTTCTCTGAGAGAGGTCACCCTTAAAGATACTTTAGTTCTCCATTCCTTTTTCCAGCTAAGGGAGCCTGACATCTTCCTAACCTGGATTCTTCTCCCCTTTGAAGTGTAGAATGCCAGAAGTGAAAAGAACCAAAGAGATTATTACATCCAGTTTCCATTTTGTAGATTAAAAACACACTTGAACAAAAGTGATTTATGTAAGGTTACCCAGTATGTCAGGGGAAATGTCAAGGTACAAACACACTTGGTTTAATTCTATAGTAAAAGGTCACTAGTTTTTGTCTTTAAAATATTTATAATGATAAAATATGCCAAAGGTACATAAAAGTACATAAAATAATAGGCACCGTCTATCTTATATCACCTAAATTTAAATGATTTTGCATGTCTAGTGTGTTTCATATGTTTGTAAAAAAATAAAATGTTAAGGATTCAGCTAAAGCACCCCCTAATCCATCTCTCTCTTCCCTCCCTCCTCAGGAGTAACAACATTTAAGACTGGTGAGTCCCATTCCCCTGAATATATATATATATATATATTTTTTTTTAGCCGGAGTGTCACCCGTCGCCCAGGCTGGAGTGCAGTGGCTGGATCTCGGCTCACTGCAAACTCCGCTACACTGGTTAAAGCGATTTTCCTGTCTCAGCCTCCTGAGTAGTTGGGATTACAGGTGTGCACCACCACGCCTGGCTAATTTTTGTATTTTTAGTAGAGACGGGGTTTCACCATGTTGGCCAGGCTGTTCATGAACTCCTGACCTCAAGTGTTCCACTCACCTCTGCCTCCCAAAGTGCTGGGATTACAGGCATGAGCCACCACGCCTGGCCCCCTGTATATTTTTATACTTTGTTCTACATACATATGTATCTTCCATAATACTATGCGATATTGTTTTGTGTCTTAATTAGCATAATGCTTTAGTCTTTTACAGCTTCTTTATTCACACAACATTATATTTTTAATATTCACCCATGTTGTAAATCTAGTTAATTCACTTTAACAGCTGCATATAATCTCATTTGTGAATAAACACCACCCTATTTGTCTATTATTCCTCCATTATAAAGTTGTTCCCAAGTTTTGCACAAATTGCTTTGCAATGAACATCCTTGCACATGTACCTGTGTTCAAGAATGAGTTTCTATAGAGTAAAGACCTTGAAGGGAAATTACAGGGTCCTGGGATATGTACACTTTTAATTCTACAAGATATTGTCAAATTGTTCAACAAAGTGGTTGACTCAATTTATACTTCTCACATGTTTGCCAATACTTAGCTAGCTCAGACTTTTACATTTTAACCAATTTGATGGATATGAAATACCATTTGTTGTTTTGGTTTCCATTGTCCTGATTACCTGTACAAGTTGAGTGTCTTCTAATGTTTACTAGTGAATCAGATTGCTTCTTATGTGAATTACATGTTTATATGCCTTAGCAGAGGGTTGTCTTCTACTGATTTTTAAGGAGTTCTTTATATATTTCCAGTTATAACTTTTTTGCCTTTTTCATGAACAGCAAATATCTTTTCCTAGTTTGTGACTTTTAAAAAAAAATTTTATGTAGTCTTTTGCTTACAGAACTTTTTAATTTAATATAGTTGAATGAGAATAACAAACTGTTTTTCCTTTCACACAATACTTCACTTCTGACACAAGATGTGAGGGTATTTTTTCCATACCAAGCAGTTTTCCTCTTCTTTTTTTTTTTTTGAGATGGAGACTCGCTCTGTCGCCCAGGCTGGAGTGCAGTGGTGCAATCTCGGCTCACTGCAAGCTCCACCTCCCGGGTTCACACCATTCTCCTGCCTCAGCCTCCCAAGTAGCTGGGACTACAGGCGCCCACCACCATGCCCAGCTAATTTTCTTTTTTTTTTGTATTTTTAGTAGAGACAGGGTTTCACCATGTTAGCCAGGATGGTCTCGATCTCCTGACCTAGTGATCTGCCCGCCTTGGCCTCCCAAAGTGATGGGATTACAGGCATGAGCCACCGCACCTGGCCAGTTTTCCACTTCTTGGTGGACACCAAGTGAACATCCTACAATTTTACTCAATTCTAATACAATTACCTGGAGATAGCATCAGATCCCAAAGATTAAGGGTTCAGCCCCGTGAGACTGTCCCTTCCAATTTCAGATGCCAATTGCGAGTCAAGGTTATCACCTATATCTCTGATCGTCTGGCTATAAATTGGAGGTACTCACAACCCCCTTGTCAGGTTCAATAATTTTCTAGAATTGCTAACAGAACTCAGGTAAACAGTTTACTTCCTAGATTACTAGTTTGTTATAAAGCATACAACTCAGGAACAGCCAGATGGAAGTGATGTGCAGGGCAAGGAATGGGGGAAGGTAGGCCCTCTCCAGGTGCGCTGCCCTCTCAGCACCTCCACATGGTCGGCACCATGAAAGCTCTCCAAACGCCATCCTTTGGGGGTTTTATGGAGGCCTCATTACACAGACATGATTGATTAAATCATTTGTCATTGGTGACTGAACTCAATCTCCAGCCCCTCTTCCCTCCCTGGCACTACCCCCCATCCACAAACTAGGAGTCATCAGTCATCTTATTAGCATATTTATCAGTCAATTTTCACACTGCTGATAAAGACATACCCAAAATTGGGTATTTATAAAGAAAAAGAGCTTTAATGGACTCACAGTTCCACTTGTCCGGGTAGGCCTCACAATCACGGCAGAAGGCGAAAGAGTCATCTTACATGGCGTCAGAAAAGAGAGAAATGAGAGCCAAGCAAAAGCGGAAATGCTGGATAAAACCATCAGCTCTCATGAGACTTATTCACTCCCTGAGAACAGTATGGGGGAAAACTGCCCCATGATTCAATTATCTTCCATGGGGTCCCTCTCACAACATGTGGGAATTATGGGAGTTACAATTCAAGATGAGATTTGGGTGAAGACACAGCCAAACCATATTAGCACACAAAAACATAATTATTACTCCAGAGATTCCAAGGGTTTTATATGCCAGGAAAGGGGTGAGGGAGACTAAATACATGTTTCTTATTATGTTGCAATAGTTTATATATCAGTCTCCCTTAATGAGTTATTCTTTTTATTTTCTGTTGAAATTTTCATTCTTTTTTTCAAGGTCATATGGGTATTCTGTATTTTCTTCTAAAAGCTTGAAGTTTTTGCATTTAACAATGAGATTTTAATTAGTTTGGAATTCATTTTGTACGTGGTATCAAGAAAGAATACATTTTATCTTTTAACATAAGAAAAATCAATTGCCCCAGCATCACCTATAGAATAGTTTATGGCTGTCCCCCTGAATTACGATGCCACCTCTGTGATATATCAAGTTCCCCATCTATATGAGTATCTACTTACGGAGTTTTACATTCTTCTTGTCTGTTTGTCTATCCATGTGCCAATGCCACACTTTCCACTGCTCTAGATTTCTAATTTTGAAGTCTGACAATGCAAATTCTTCTTCTTCTAAATTGTCTTGTCTATTTACTACCTTATAATTTCCAGTTAATTTTAGAAATGGTTTGTAAAATTCTGAAAAATTTTTCAGATTCTTATTAGAAATACATAGAATTTGTTAATTTGGGAAGAATTGTCATCCTTAATGATACTGAGGGTTCTTATCCAAGAACATGATATATCTTTGCATTTATTTAGGTCTTTAAAAAAATGTTTCAGTCCAGGCATAGTGGCTCACTCCTGTAATCCCAGCACTTTGGGGGTCCAAGGTGGGTGGACCACTTGAGGTCAGGAGTTCAAGACCAGCCTGGCCAACATGGTGAAACCCCATCTCTACTAAAAACACAAAAATTAGCTGGGCGTAGTGGTGGGGGCCGGTAATCCCAACTATTCAGGAGGCTGAGGCAGGAGAATCTCTTGAACCTGGGAGGTGGAGGTTGCAGTGAGCCGAGACTGCGCCACTGCACTCCAGCCTGGGTGACAAGAGTAAAACTCCGTCTCAAAAAACAAAACAAAACAAAACATGTTTTCATTGAGAATGCTGGCTTGATACTAACTTAAAACAGTTACAAAAAAAGAAAAAAGTGTTTTCAGTAACTGTTTACAATTTTCTTCATTAAGCTATTCCACATATTTTGTTGGACTTATTTCTGGTTACTTAATAGATTTATTGTGTATTTTAAAGTCATATCTTCCAAATATATGTTGCTGGTATATTCAAATGTCAGTGACATTAATATATTGATCTTGTTTCCAGGAACCACTCTTGTTAGTTCTTATATATAATGTATAGATTCTCTTAATATTCTGTGTAGATAACGTAATATTATCAATAATATTTTTACTCTTCATTTTCAGCCTTTTAATTCTATTTTATAATTGTGTTGGCTAGAATATCCAGTATCATGTTGAATAAGAGTTGTAATAATAAACATACTTGTTCCCAGACCCCTTTCATTAGCTTCCACCACCTCCTGCTTTTATCCTTACTCCAAGATTGTTTTGTTCTAGGCCACTAGCCAAGAAGTAAGTCTCTCAGTCCCTGCTGACCTAGACTTCCCTGTACAGGCATGCAGCTCCTACAAACCTCATTCAGCCAGTTGCGCTTAATAAAGGTGTCCAACCATCCTTAGGAGTTTTATTTTGGTGGTCCAGTACTCTCTAGTGCAATGTGTCTGAGGTGCTTGAAAACATTTTATTCTTTCTATATGTTTATGTTCATTAAAGGAATCACCATCTATCTAGGGTCAATAGTCAGAAACCTGTATCCTTCTCTCAATCCCCACACTAATTGATCATCAATTATGTCAGTTCCACATTCTACATAACTGTCAAAATATTCTCTCTTCTCCATTTCCAACACCAGTTATTGGCTTGGGCCCTCAGTTCTCCCACCTTAACTATAGTAACAGTTTCCTAACTAGTCTCCCTGTCTTTCTTCTAAATTCCTGAACACCATTCTTCTCACTGCTGCCAAGTTTATCTTTTGAAAACACAATTCTCATTATGCCTCTCTGGATTCAAAATGCTTCATTGGTTCTCCATTGTCTCCTGCATGAAGTCTTAGTTCTCCAGCTGGTCATACAAACTCTTTTTTTATTCTGGCTAGCTCTCTAACACACCAGCCTAGCAAAACTTAAGTGCTTATTGTTCAGCTATGCTGTTTATTGGTGCTGTGATTTTTGTATAGGCTGGTCTCTCTGCTTGGATTGCTCTGGCAAAGTCATATTCATTTTCAAACCTAGAGCAGATGTCCCTTCCTCCAGGAATTATTGATAAAGAGTGCAACAAATATTTATTGAGTATATCTATATTTCAGATACTATGCTAGATGCTGGGAATACAAAATGCATAAGACATAGTCTGAATCTTCTAGTGTCAATCACCTACTTACACTTCTTACCTCCCTTTAGCTTTAAGTGCCTGGTGCATGATTTTTACTTACCTGATTCTTCATTCTTTTCCCTGTATGTCTACAAAATCTTCCCCATTCTTGATAAATACCGTACACATATAAATGTACAAATATTACATTATTCTCAAATACAGATGCACATATATAGTATTCAGAAAACACACAGTATTCAGAAACATTCATAGACACAGTTTCAACTAGGAAGTACGATTATAAATGATGAGATAACAGCTTAGTACTTTGTGGTCAGATCCTAGCTCAGTCAACACACAGAAGCATTGTACAGCTAGGGTGGTGAAGGGTATTGTGTTCTGAAAATAGATTGCCTAAATTTGCATCTCAGCTCTGCTACTTACAAGCTGGGTAGACTTGGGTAAGTTAATGAACCTTTGCACCTCATCTGTAAAATGGGGACAATGATGATCCCTGCGTCATAGTGCTGTTCAATACAAATTATTGTATTTGTATTTACTTCAATAATGAAAGTGCTTGGAAGCTAGTTTGAGCGTAGTGAGTTATCTCAATTGGTTGTTCCCAGTCAGCTACAGATAGAATTCCTTGTTGTCTTTCCCCCATTCTCACTAGCGCACTTAGCTAGCATTTTTAAAAAAGTGCCCCGAATAGTGCCTAAGACAATGTGTTTAATACATGGTAGCTATTATTATAACTTTGTATAGGAGGAAGTCACTATCAGCAGGTCAAGTGATTTTTACTTTATATCTAGCAATGAAAGAACTGCTGTTGTTCTGAGCCAAGTACATACTCTTATTTAATCTTTATTGGACGAATGGCACATGTAGGAAGAATGACTGGCCCAAAAGAGCCCAGAGCTGTGGGATTCAGTTTTCCCTTATGTAGAGCTAAATAACATATGTGGAAAGAAATTGTATTAGCACACATTGACAGAGCCAGCTAGCTGTAAACACAGACAGATGGAAATATATTAATAGCTATGTGAGGGTCTACAGTGTACCAGCTAAGAGCACAAACTCTGGAGTCAGATCACCTCACCTAGGCTCATTATTCTGCCATTTACCAGCATCGTAACATTGAGCAAGTTATCTCTTTGTACCTCCGTTTCCACATCTATAAAATGGGATTGATAATAATAGCCCTTATTTCATGCAGTTACTGTAAGACTTTAATGAAATAAAGCATGTGAAGCACTAAGAACATTGCTTGGTACATAGTACATAATAAATGATGAAGAAAAAAGATGCACACGGTAGACAGAGAAACGGGTGAAAATAAGTCATCTAAGTGTTCACTTCAAGAGAAGCAATGAAGGTAGATGTTCAACTGGATAAGTAATTCCCAAGGGAAAAATAAGGAAATTCTAATTCTAATGCACTTGAGATAAACTTTATTAAAGCTATTTTTCATTTGTTTATATAGAAGTCTCCAACTTATCCTCCCAATTATGTTTGGTTTACAGCACCAGGATTTCCCAAAATATGTTCCATGGAGCATCTGCCCTAAACCATATGTGAGAAAAAAGGGTTTTGTGGCTGAATGACTTTGGGGGAATGCTGAGTGCCGTATTTCTTTCTATATTCAAATGTACATTAACACTCTAAGGTTTAATATGTCCTGAAAAATTGTTTCATTTAGTTTAATCCAGCATTTCTTGAATTGACTTAATAATAGGGCCCTTTTTTCATATACTGTGTATTAACATTCCAGGGAACTACTGTTCAATGGAACAAACATGGGAGAAATGCTGGCTTAGATGAATATTAAAATGGCCTTTATACCAAAGCGGGGGCTGAGGGGTATAGGGGGGAGGTGTGGGAAAGACAGGGCTCACATGTCTTTTTAGACTGGAATTGAGCATTTGCCGAAGACTATTCACAAACCCGGAAACTATGCAAATCCCTCAGGATCACAGACATCCAAACATACACAGTGTTGCTGGGAGCATGTACAGGGTCTTTAGAGGGGGTTGAGGGACTTGACCCCCAACCCTCACACTGCAGCTTCCTCCTGCTGCTGCTGCTGCTGCTCCTGCTGTGCTAGGATCCCTCCACGGAAGACCTATAAGGCTCCTAAACATTTTACCATCTATCTTTGGCCACATACTTCCTGAATTTACTCTCTGGAAGAGAAGAGGCCCACTGGGGAAAAGAGAAGCCAGATCCAGGAGGGAACTGGAAGAAGGAAAGACAGGGAGAAGAGACTGGGTTAAGATCCCGCATCAGATCTAGGACAAGGATGCTCCTCTGGGTGGAGACGAAGTGAGGGATATCAGCAACGCAGGGTAAGGGGCCCTCTCACAGCAGAGCAGGGCATAACATGAGCTCAGGAGAAAAAAATATTGACTTCTAAGGTTAGTGACCAGAATGGGAGCTTCCTGAAACTGTGTTTAATGAATTTAATGAATTTTTATTCATTTATTTTTCTTGAAGAAAAATGTGATGGCTGGTGGGCTTCCTGCCGTGGAAGGAAAGACTGAGATTACATGCTACGTGGCCTGGTGCAAAGAGACCTAGAGTCTTTGCAAAGCAAAAGGTCAAAACCTTGATCTGACAAGGTCAAAACCTTGGTAGGGGCTGAGGTCTGTGAGTGGCTTCTCAGTGACAATGAAGGATAAGAAAAAATAAAATAAATATATACCTACTTATAATATTTTTATAAGAAAAAATAAACATTAGAATAATATTAAAATAAATAATAGAATAAATAAATAAATACACCTATTTGAACAATGCCTAGCTATAGAAAGCGGCAGCGGGATTTTTTTAAACTCTCATAACTTTATATTTTTCTATAATATTTGACTTTTATAGTTGTAGAAACTTGAGTCAACTTCTCTAGTTTATCTCTACCTTCTAGAAACACATATTTATTTGTTTATTTATTTATTTATTTATTTAATTTTTTATTTTCGAGACCGCGTTTCGCTCTGTCGCCCAGGCTGGAGTGCAGTGGCGCGATCTCCGCTTGCTGCAACCTCCGCCTCCCAGGTTCAAGCAATTCTCGGGCCTCAGCCTCCCGAGTAGCTGAGATTACAGGGGCTTGCCACCACGCAGGGCTGTTTTGTATTTTTATTAGAGACAGGGTTTCGCCATATAGGTCAGGCTGGTCTTGAACTCCTGACCTCAGGTGATCCACCCGCCTCGGCCTCCCAAAGTGCTGGGATTACAGGCGTGAGCCACTGCGCCTGGCCTAGAAACGAATCTTTAGTTTCTAGAAAATCTGAACAGACATTACGTGTAAACTTCATATTACTGTGTTTTTAGTGAAACAAACAATGTTTTGCAAGTATTTATAAGGGAATGGCAATATAACGCAGGAAACACACCCTACAAGGTTATATCCACATAATTCTAGAAGAAGGGGGGATACATTTGCAGGTGGTGAGATTTCCCGAGAACTTCTGGAGGAAAGTGGGAATCTTCTCGGTCGGCGGGGTGGGGGACGGTGTTTCAGCGAGCAGGAGGCGGCGGCAGGTAGGGAAGGTGGCCGCAGTCCCCCGAGAGCCGGGGGCGGAGCAGGAAACGGCGGCGCGCGGGGCGGGAGGCGGAGCCGCGGGGAGCGCCGCAGGTGGGGACTAGCCGGGCGGCACCTGCCCCGGGACCAGAGCTGACGCTCCCTCCCCGCTGCGCCGAGTGAGGGGAAACCCGAGGGGTTCCTTGGAGAAGGTGGTGCGTCCTGGGGCGGCAGCTGAGGAAGAAAGACGCAGTGCCCCGAAGCCACTGAGCTGAAAAGGGCCAGAAAGGGGGCGGCATGGCATGGCCCAAACTGCCCGCACCTTGGCTGCTGCTCTGCACCTGGCTCCCAGCAGGTGAGCCTTGGAAAAATGGTACCCACCCTGGACCCAAGGAGACAGGAAGCCATTGTGGCCTGGCCTTGCAGAGCTGGCCGCGGGCAGGGCAGTGGAGGCCTGGGCCGCGCTCTGGTGGCGCTTGGCATGGGCGCCAGGAGGTGCGGGGACTGGATCGAGTTTCTGCCTGTGGGAACCTGTTGCTTTTCTCTTTTGTTAGTCCAGGCCCTTCCCAAACAGGTGCAACTAAGAAACCTGGAGCCTTTGAGCTTTCCTTCCTGCAGTCATTAGGCAGTTCTTGATCTCTGAAGCTGAACTGATAGGGGCAAAAGCACCGTTCTTAAAAATTCCTACTTTTTCCTTTCTTCTGATATGGTGACAACCATATTGGCCCAGAAGTGCATATATTTCATTTCTGGGAGGTTATAATATGTCCTCAGTATATAAAGCAATGTTTGGCCAGAATCTGAATCTATTGTGCAGGACCACAACGTGTGCTTCTGGGCTAACCATGTTCAATGTCACTTTTCTACTTTCTTTGTATCCAGTCACTGCCCTAACTTTACCCCTTGCTCATCCCGCATCAGGTGTCCAACCATCTACCCTCTCAGGCTTCATTCTCTTACCCTCCACACCAATCTCCTCTCTGTTTTGGAAAACATGATTTTGTGTATCTCTGTGTGTGTCCTGGAAAGCTGACAGAAGTGTGTCTCTCCACGAGTGAAACCAGGTAGGAAAGGGTAGCTGAGGGACGGAATGGGCAGGGTCTTTCAGCTCTTTTCCAATTAGGATGTAGGTGTGGCCTTGCAAAGAAGAATTTATAAGTTCCCTTGGAAGCTCCACCCTGTTTTATTTCATTTTACCCCTCCCCTCCCTTTCGGAATAGCTGCCCTCTTACCTCTAAGTTGTCAGTGGAAGGACAACTTAGGGTTTGCTCACAGACCAATTTGAGTCTTGTATTTTTAGGTTGGGAACAGATGCAATATGAAGGTGTGTCGGCAGAATGTTCTTTTTACAAGCTCGATAAGACATAAGAATTTCTCAGGTATAATCAAATCTTATTCAGACAGGATTCTACCGTAACTTAAGCGTAATGCTGAGAATAAAAGGGAGAGAGGCTTGCAAAAGGGTAGGGAAACTAGAAAATTGATATCCCCAAGGCCCTCTGGCTTACAAGATTTTCTACAGGATATAGACCCTAGAAACTGTCTGAAGTTGACAAGACTAGATGTTGGACACCCACGATGCACAGGGAAGTAACTAAACCTCACCTCAATTTGTGTCCAAAATTTCACCAAACACCAGCTTAGGCTATGAATGCAAATTTATAAAAATCCCACAGCTTTGCACAGTCTTCTCTCCTGTGCCTCCCCTGCTCATCTCAGCTGGGGATTTCTGAAGCTTGAGCTACCTTTTTAGAAAAAAATAGAGTTCTGCTCCCACCTCTGCCCCTGGGTATTCTATCCCCAGAATTAAGACTTCGTAATCCTAAGCAAACCTCTAAACTCACCTTCACTTTATAGATGAGAAATTGATATTTCAACTGTTTGACTCCAACACTTGGAGGGGAAATAGCTATTTTAGCAGATAGTTTTCCTAGGTGTAGAAATGTAAATAAACTACATTCAGCTATTTAATGTGGTTTGTGTCAATGATGTTTATGTGACACTGGGCAAGTTACTAAACTATTCAAAGCTTCCAGTAAATAGCAATTATTATAGTACATATCTCATACAGCTTTTGTGAGGATTAAGTGAAATCAAGGTTTTAAAGTGCTTAATAGAGTGCCTGAACAAAGTGAGGGAAAGCTTAATATTAGCTAGGGTGATAACAGTCAGGAATTAGAGCCAGGTAGGATTGTTTAAAGCTAACTTTAAGGAAACAAGGTTCTCTATTCCTCCTTCCCCTATGGCTAAGAAATTTGAGCTACAGTAACAGGTGATTATCAGGTTGGAATTCTGAATCTCCCTCTTACTAGTTGTGACTTTGGATGGATTACTTAAACTGCCTTTGTCTGGAAAACAGGTGAAATTCCTGACAAGCCAACTCCCTGTGCCCTCTCAATAAGGCCAACTATTGTTGGGTGGATTAAGGTCAAGCACAGTGTCAATGACATGCTGCAACTGTGATATGCACTTTGGAAAACCCTGTACTAGAGTGTGTTCGTTTTGGTCCATCACCTTGTTCTCTCCTGTCTCTAAAGAAGAGTCAACCCAATTCTCTGATTAGCCTCCAAGTTCCCACAATTGCAAAGTGTGAGGCAGCAGTAAAATTGTGTCATATTTAGGTACTTGTTGGTCACTGTGGCTTGGGCCCCTAATGAAGCTTCTGAGGCCAGGGAGTCTTGTGATATTATCACAGTCCTTGTGCTCTGAGCTGTGTAGAGATCAGTTGTCAGAAGTAGGTGTGTGTGGTCTTCACTCAGGAAATACTGGGCATAAGTCCTTCTCTACTCCCCCACTTTTTCCTTAATTTTTAAGCCAAACTACCCGAAGTGTCTGTCAAGCTTCCTCTCTTGCTCTCAATATCTATCAAAGCAGTGGTTTCTGATTTTTTTTCACAGCTCCCAGAAAGATCCAAGTACATTGTGACATGTATGCACACATATACAGTTTATAAAATGGAAGCAAAATGATCACAAAAATTTTATTACTAAGTTGAATAAAATAATAACAATTGATATTACATATTATCTTACTGATATTAAAATTCATTTAAAAAATCATCCCCACATTAACAATATTAAATATAAACACCCTGTAAGTTGATTTTCTCAAAACCCGCTGCAAACTGCAATATGCACTTTGGAAAACCCTGTACTAAAGTGTGTTCATTTTGGTCCATCACCTTGATCCCTCCTGTCTCTAAAGAAGAGTCAACCCAATTCTCAAATTAGCCTCCAAGTTCCCACAATTGCAAAGTGTGAGGCAGTAGTAAAATTGTGTCATATTTAGGTACTTGCTAGTCACTGTGGCTTGGGGCCCCTAATGAAACTTCTGGGGTCAAGGAGTCTTGTGATATTATCACAGTCCTTGTGCTCTGAGCTATGTAGAGATCAGTTGCCAGAGGGGTGTGTGTGGGGGTAGGTGTGTAATTCTCTGAAAGTTTTTTCTTCAGAAATAAATACACTTTTGGGGCTGGGTGCAGTGGCTCATGTCTGTAATCCCAGCACTTTGGGAGGCCACGGTGAGCGGATCACCTAAGGTCAGGAGTTCGAGACCAGCCTGGCCAACATGGTAAAACCCCATCTTTACTAAAAGTATAAAAATTAGCTAAGCATGGTAGCATGCACCTGTAGTGCCAGCTAGTTGGGAGGCTGAGGCACTTGAATCCGGGAGGTGGAGGTTGCAGTGAGCTGAGATCACGCCACTTCACTCTAGTTTGGGCGACAGAGTGAGACTGTGTCTCAAAAAATAACAACAAAAAAAAAAAAACAAAAAGAAAGAAATACACTTTTAACACACAAGTGATATGTGAATATCTGCTCCTTAAAACATTCAAATAAGGCTAAAGTAAGTACCATTGTTGGCTAATAGCTCTGGTTGCCTTCATCCAATGTCAAAGTTTATTCTCAGAATGAAAGTTTAGTGTCCCCGCCGATCCCCCAAACTCTAAAAGGATGTGTGTCATTTCTGCTTTAGTGAATTTTTTTTTTAACATCATAGTGTGGTGTTAACTTGCAGATCCACACAGCTATCAACTTGTATTATCATTCTTTGGGAAATCAGACAACTGACCCCTAAGTAAGAATATCCTTAGAGAGACAGCATCTAGAACAGTAATTTTTCCTGGGTGGTGGGGGTGGACATATGGACCATACTGTAGACTTAATGAAATCTTACAAAGTTCCCTGATATAGCTCAGGGTGAGGGGGTATGGGTGATGGGTGGGAGACTGTCCACTCAACTGCTCCCTTGTCTCCTTGGGAGCTCCTGAATACCTTCCCAGAATCCCAGAGCTCTGTTGAACACAGGTAGAAATCACTCCCAGCCTTTATCTTCCCCTCCCAGCCAGTTTTATAGATAAGGAAATCTGGACCCAAGTCATGTGTCTCAGGTTGACAGAGTGGAGTTAGTTTGAGAACTGGGACCAGAACCCTGGTGTCTTCACCCTTTCTCCATTGCTCTCTCTCCTATTTCATACTGTGGAGCAGGTTTTTGTTTGTTTGTTTGTTTGTTTTTTTAAATTATACTGGGTTACATGTGCAGAATGTGCACTTTTGTTACATAGGTATACACATGCCATAGTGGTTTGCTGCACCCATCAACCCGTCACCTACATTAGGTATTTCTCCTAATGTTATCCCTCCCCTACCCTCCCACCCCAACAGGCCCTGGTATGTGATGTTCCCCTCCCTGTGTCCATGTGTTCTCATTATTCAACTCCCACTTATGAGTGAGAACATGCGGTGTTTGGTTTTTTGTCCTTGTGATAGTTTGCTGAGAATGATGGTTCCCAGCTTCATCAATGTCCCTGCAAAGGACATGAACTCATCCTTTTTTATGGATGTATAGTATTCCATGGTGTATATGTGCCACATTTTCTTAATCCAGTCTATCATTGATGGACATTTGGGTTGGTTCCAAGTCTTTGCTCTTGTGAATAGTGCTGAAATAGACATATGTGTGCATGTGTCTCTATCGTAGAATGATTTATAATCCTTTGGATATATGCCCAGTAATGGGATTACTGGGTCAAATGGTATTTCTAGTTCTAGATCCTTGAGGAATCACCACACTGTCTTCCACAATGGTTGAACTAATTTACGCTCCCACCAACAGTATAAAAGCGTTCCTATTTTTCCACAACCTCTCCAGCATCTGTCGTTTCCTGACTTTTAATGATCACCATTCTAACTGGCATCAGATGGTATCTCA
This sequence comes from Pongo abelii, assembly GCF_028885655.2. Taxonomy (NCBI): domain Eukaryota; kingdom Metazoa; phylum Chordata; class Mammalia; order Primates; family Hominidae; genus Pongo; species Pongo abelii. The sequence goes on from NC_085928.1 coordinate 16,039,944, forward strand.
TTGTGGTTTTGATTTGCTTTTCTCTAATGACCAGTGATGACCAGCATTTTTTCATATGTCTGTTGGCTGCATAAATGTCTTCTTTTGAGAAGTGTCTGTTCATATCCTTTGCCCATTTTTTGATGGGGTTGTTTGCTTTTTTCTTGTAAATTTGTTTAAGTTCTTTGTAGATTCTGGATATTAGCCCTTTGTCAGATGGATAGATTGCAAAATTTTCTCCCATTCTGTAGGCTGCCTGTTCACTCTGATGATAGTTTAAGTTTGTTTTGTTTAATTGAATTCTAGTATACAGAAATAGAAACAGGTGTCTGCTTCCTGGATGTCTAACTAAATGCTCATGTTTAAACATCTTGCCCCAACAACAATGCAGTGAAACAAGCTGTTGGGTGATTAGTGTACAGTCTACCTGGGTTTCTTTTACCATAATAATTTATTTCATTATCTGAAGTCCTTGGGGGAAAATAAAATTGTGTGTTTTAAGAATTGAGAAGACTCTGGCCAGGCACAGTGGCTCACGCCTGTAATCCTAACACTTTGGGAGGCCAAGGCAGGTGGATCATTTGAAGTCAGGAGTTCGCGACCAGCCTGGCCAACATGGCGAAACCCCTTCTCTACAAAAAATACAAAAATTAGCCCAATGTGGTGGCAGGTGCCTGTAATCCAAGCTACTCGGGAGGCTGAAGCAGGAGAATCACTTGAACCCGGGGGGGGCGGAGGTTGCAGTGAGCTGAGATCGCGCCATTTCACTCCAGCCTGGGCAGAAGAGACTCCTTCTCAAAAATAAATAAATAAAATAAAGTAAAGAATTGAGAAGACTCTGGCCATGTCCCCAGTTCTTTCTAGATCTCCCAATCTGCAACTCTTGGGATAAGGTGGAATCAGAGGAAAGCAATTTTGACACTTTTTTTATTTATCATAACCAGGTAATCACTGAGTTCTGTTACTTAGTCCCAGGATCTGCCCCTTCTTTTCTATTTTGGGTGACAATTCTTATACTAGCCTACTTTAAGCATCTTCTTGCCTCTAGTCCTGCTACTTCTCCGTCTACTTCCAACCATTCTCTATGCAGATGATAGGTTAAACCTACCTGAGTTAATCATTCCCACTTTCATTTTAATCTTCCATCCAAAGAAGCTCCATTAGATCCCTATAGCTTATGAGACTGGGCTAAAGCTCTTTGTTTGAAATTCAAGGCTGACTAATTCTGGGCTCACTACTCTGGGAAGCCTTGTCCCCACAGATACAGGCATGGTCTTATTGTATAACCTTTCTCCTCAACACACACCCTTCTTTCTTGCTTTTTGTCTGGCTGTACTAGACATGGTTAATGTTAACCATTTTTTGAAATTTTAGGGCACTTAAAATTTGTTCCAAGCAATTTAGTCTATCTTGCATGAATGTATCTGTTCTTTTGTTTAGCAAATGTTTAATGTGCACTTGGTGCAAGACATCGTGCTGGCAAACAAAAGCCATCACGGCTCTGGCCCCGGTGGTGCTTATTGTCTAAAGGGGATTCAAGTGAATGTAGAAATACAACTGTGACAAGGCCAGGAAAGAAGGATACAAGGTACCACAAGAGCACTTAGTAGATGGATTTCGCTCAGTCAGGAGGCCCTCCCTGAAGGGATGATGCATGAGTACTGAGGAACGATGAATTCAAACCAAAGTAATAGCATCTGCAAGACTGCTGGATAGGAGCTTAGTGTGTGTGAGAGATGAGAAGAATGTTAGCGGGACTGAGTGAAGGAAGCCGCAGGAAGAGTGGTGGAGTTGAGGCCAGAGGAGTGTGTAGGACCAGAAGTGCATGTCTGCGTGGGTCATGGTAGGAGGTTTTGTGTTTATCTTAACAGAAATGCACAGCTGTTAGAGGTTTTTAAGGAGGAGGAATTGGGAGACTAAGAGCAATGTGGAATCCACCTGTCAGGGGGAACCAGCACATGCATGAGTACAGTACTAGGTAAGCACAGGTGATATGGAGGCTGGACATGATAGTAGCTTGTGCTAGGATAGTAGTGAAATTGGAGAGAGAGAGAGATTCTGGAAATATTTCAGCGATAAATAAGCCCAATCTGATGATAGACTGTGTGTTAGTCCGTTCTCATGCTGCTATAAAGAACTGCCTGAGATTGTGTAATTTATAAAGGAAAGAGGTTTAATTCACTTACAGTTCTGCAGGGCTGGGGAGGCCTCAGGAAACTTATAATCATGGCAGAACGGGAAGCAAACATGTCCTTTTTCACATGGTGGCAGGAGAAATGATTGCCCAGTGAAGGGGAAGCTCCTTATAAAACCACTGGATCTTGTGAGAACTCACTATCATGAAAATAGAATGGGGAAACCACCCCAAGATTCAGTTATCTCCACCTGGTCCCTCCCACAACACATACGGATTATGGGAACTACAATTCAAGATGAGATTTGGGTGGGGACACAGCCAAACCATGTCAGACTGTATATCAAGAGCAAAGGAAGAAAAGATACCAGGATGATTCCTTCCTAGTTTTTGGTCTTTTCCATTCACTGAGATGGGAAATGTGGGAGAGGCCCAAGTTTGTATGGAAGGATGTTGATTTAGATTTTGGGCTTGATTTAGAATTTGAAACAACCAAGAAGAACTATCAGGAGCATTTGGATACATGTGTTTGTTTTAGTCCCTTATTGTACAGGAGTAAGATTTAATATTCGATGCTCTCGTAGTTTCTGATCAATGCTATAAAACTCATCCGTGACAGGAACTACTTTGTCTGTGTGTTTACTTGTTTATCATTGACTCTCCTACCAGGAGCACAAGTTCCAAGATTGCAGGAACCTGTATCTCTTATTTGCTACTAGTGACTGGCTCAGAGTGTGTACTCAATAAATGAATGAATGTGTGTGTTCTGGTCATGCCTAAATTTGCATGTGCTCTGAGATTAGTGTGTGGAGACATGAGTCACTAACCTGGGTGAATGACTTTGGGAAACCCCAAGCATCTGCCCCTCAACCAGGTCTCGGCCTCTCCCCCTGGTAACCAAAAGGATGTTAAGTTCAAACCACCTGAGTGGCTATTTATTTCACTTAGTAGTTTATCAAAAAAAAATTTAAAGATTGATATTTCCCCTTTTGAATAGGTTGTGGTGAAACATGGGACTGTCACTCACTATTTATGGGAATATACATTTCTTTCCCTAAGTATCTATTTGAATAGAAAAGGCTTATTCCCTTTAGCTCACTTTGAGATATATATTCTACTGGAATAAAAGAACGCATGTGAAGACGTACTTATATAAACATATTCATTTCAGTAATTCATGTCAGCATTGCTTATAATACTTAAAAGTCAGAAACAACCTAAATGTCCATAATTTGGAAAATATGTAAATAAAAGTGGCTCATTGATGGAGTGAAATGTTCATGCAGTTACTAAAAAAATAGATCTGCATATACTGATATACAATATATCATTAGTTTGAAGAAAAAGTCACAAATCAATGTACATAATATGATTAATTTTTAAAAAAACAACAACATAGGAAAAGATGTGAAGGGATGTAGACCAAATTGTCAACAGCAGTACCTCTGGAAAGTGGAATTCATGGTGAGCAAGGAGGAACTTTTTACTTGATACCCCCTCCACTGTTTGAAGTTTCTCACTTATTTATTTTGTATTAACAAACAGAAAAAGAAAGAAGGGCTTCTGTACAAAATGATTAAAATAAATTTGTGAATGTCCCTTAAGTGTGTGAATATTCCTCAAAGGGTTAAATCTCAACCATTTAGAAAACTTATCCAGAAGACATGGTAGTGTAGTGGAGGTCTAAGCTTAAATCCAGCTTTGCTACTTTCTAGCTCTGTGGCCTTAAGCAGATTACTTAATCTCTCAGAATTTTCCTCATCAATGAAATTGAGAGAAAGTAAAGCTTATCTCATCAGTTTCTTGCAAAGGTTAAATGAGATAATGTATAATAAAACGCCCAATACTGTGTCATACAACATAGTAAGTGCTCAGCACATAGCACTTTCCTTTTCAGGGGGTGCTGCACTATTGAGTGTTGCATTGCCAGACCTTGGATAAACACACAGTACCTAGACATCATTCCTCTCCCCACCCATCTGCTTTCCCGGTCTCCTCCTCTCTCTGCTCTCCCCATCCTTTCCTTCTTGTTCATGACCACTCCCTCTTGTCTTTGTCTCTTCTTGTCCATGGCTAGTCACTTCTTGTCTTGCTCCTTCTTGTTCATAGCTAGTCCCTCTTCTCCTTGATTCCTCTCATATTTGCACTGTTATCTGAGGAAATGTAACAAGCACTGATGGTAAATATGCTTGGTGAGATAGCCTGCTCAGACATAAACTCTGATAGTATTGAACCTGTGTGCATTTTGTTAACCTGCCACATGGAATCAGGGTGATTGTATACCTGAAAAACACTCAGGAATCAATTCCTGTCAGTCCCAGGCCACTGTCCCTTGCCAGCAAAGACCTGCCTTCACCCCCCTGCCTACCATCCCTTCCAAGCAGGCCCGTTCGTGGGAAAGGAGGGGAAGTGCCATCTAGTCCTTCAAAATAGTTCTTAATTTAAAAAATATTTTAGAATATATACCTATATTCCTATACTGTGTGAGTATCTTCTAGAAACTAAAACTCCTTCTTGCCCAATCTAATACTACACAGGAAATGAGGAATAAAAAATGTGCAAAGATGTGCATGTGTTTAGGAACAGATGACATTTAGTTGTAAAGATACTCTGCCCTGGTTGGTGTGTTTCCTTCTGTTTTAGTGTAGGATGGTAGTCCCCACTCAGCACAGCAGCCTGGCCTTGGAAAGTACCTGATGGCGGGAATCAGAGAATCCCCTTCCCCTTCTCTCCTTCCCATGAGCTCTGATATCTCATCTGAAGTTTCCTTTCTACCCAAGTGACAGGTCCCCTTCCCTTCTTTCACAGAGCCAGGCAAGCTGTGAATGAGTCTACCAGGGTACAAAGCTACGAAACTTTTGAAGCTTTTGAGGCACCAACTCATTTTGCAAAGAGAAGACAATCATGATAGTTTACATTTGTATCATTTTTTCAAAATGCTTTTACATGCTAGTCTCAGTGGATCTGGAACTCCTGAAGTAGTCAAGATAAATACAAATGATACAAATGATAGCTTAGGTTTGTTGAATGTCTGTATGTGCCAGGCTCTTTGCTAAATGGGGGGCATTTTTTTATGCTCACCACAACCCTCTGAGGCAGGTATTATCTTCATCTCAGTTTTGCATACAAAGGAAAACAATAGTTTGGAAATAACTTGCTGGGTCAACTTCTGACTCTAACCAAATTCCCTTTTCTGACCCCCAGCAACTAATGTTGACTAGAGTGTTTAATAAACTGCTGCTTATATTACATTACCATTCAGCTGTTAGGGATTGGAGACAGAATCTGAACTCAGGGAGTCAGGCTCTAGAATTAACGTTTTTAAAAGAAAATGATAGAGACAGCTAGGAAATGAGGAGTCAATGAACTGGGGAGGAGAAAATGCCACAGGATAAAGGAAATTTAAGAATAGAAAAAAAATTAAGAATTTGAAAACTTGTAGTAAGCCTGAAAGAGCAAAGTTGTAACTAGGATGACTATAATCAGGGCATTTCTCTTTTTTGATCCTGTTCACATTTTCAGCCTGATTTGCTGCTTTGGGTCCTTTCTTGAAAACTCCACCTGCTTAGTTCTGTGCGTGCCTAGTGTGGTTAGGTTTACAGAGAAGTTAGAGGATACAGGAAAAGAAAGTGGGGAGATTTTTGCCTTTGAGATGGACTGTCTTGCTACTGCCTTTCCTTCCCAATCTGGAAAATCCGACTGCTTTTTAAGAGCCTGGTGCCTGACTTCTACTTTGGAAGATCAAGCTTGCCTGCTTGGGAAAAATTGGGATTTGGTGTCAGCAAGGCCCAAGCTCAAATCCTGATGCTGACACTTTTTAGGTATGTGATGTTGGACACGTGGGGGTGTGGCTTATACTCTGAACTGAACTTCTGCCCACCTATATGAGCAGGGCTGTTGCCCAGCTGAGGGGGTTTGTGAGAATTAGAGACCAAGAATGTACATCACCCGGTGCATAATATATGCTAAGGAACCACAGCAACAACTGAGAAATGGGAAAAGAGTTTGCTGGGTTGTTCAGTACCTCTTCTCCTGGGACTCTTTCCGTGTGTGTGTGTGTGTGTGTGTGTGTGTGTGTGTGAGAGAGAGAGAGAGAGAGAGAGAGAGAGACACGGCAGGGGGTGGACATGTGAGGTCTGCGCAGGATGCTGTGGGGCTGGCTGGCAGACCCCTGGAGAGAGCGTGAATGAGCTCGAGATGGCCAGAACTTGTTGAACCTGGCAGATATCAAGGCTTGATATTCACACAGGGATGAAATAGAAGAGAAGATAAAAGAGTATCCAAGCAGCAAAGTCAGTGCTGACGTTGGTATAGGTGAGTTGTGTCACCCCAAATGTGGTTTGTCCACAATAAGGGCATTCATGGAAGGGGAACTGAGTGATCACCTTTCTCCCCATTTCCCCTCCTCAAGGGTGTCAGATTCTGCAATCTTCAAAGCTACCCCACGGCAATTTCTGACTCTAACCAAATTTCCTTTTCTGACCCCCAGCAAACCTGGTCTCCCTGCTCCCAAATGCTCTACCTCTATACAGGTGATATTGACTAGAGTGTTGAATAAACTGCTATTTATATCAAATTACATTCAGCCAAATAAAGAGCCTACATGTTCTTTATTTCACCGTGTCAGAGTGACTGCAACAGTTATATTTTAATTATTGCTCACATAGCCTGGCCCCCAGCTCAAATTATTTGCAAACTTGTGAATACCAATTATCTTTTATTTAAAGAATAGCCAAGCTGAGAGGCAGGAGCACTGCTCAGGGACAGAATCTCGACTCTGACCCCCTTAGAAAAAACGAATGACCACAGACAAGTCCCTTAAATTTCCAAGCCTCAGATTTGTTGTACAGGAAGTGAGCACAGCTAATCTTCTCCCAGGTATCACATTTAATATATAAAAGAATATATTTGAAGATGCTGTTGAACCTAAGGTTTTATTTAGACCAATATCCGTGTTTTCCTCTCTCTTCTCATTGGTATGTGTGTTATGGAACCAAATAAGCCAGTGTTGACAATGGCAATCTATTCATTGTGAAAATCTTATCTGTGGCTGCTTCTACTGTTCACATAAAACTGTGGTTGGTGAGATCTCCAAGGTCTATTTCAGGTCAGTTCTGGAAGAAAAGAAACAAACAAACAAACAAACAAAAAACACACAAAGGGGTAGTCAGAGAGAAAGAACAAGAACCAAAGATTAGATTAAGAAAGCCATGTTAGGCTTGAGATGCTGGTCACTGGCCCTTCCATTCTAATTGGCCTGATTTCTGGGACTCTACAGCTTATGGAGACAGCAGCTTTTTTTCCCAAAACCACTCAAGGTTTATTTTAAAAATGATATTTTTTTTCATTTACAGCTGAGTGGGGAAGTCATCTATCTTCCTAAAAACACCACTTTCACCCATTACTGTTCTTCAGAAAAGACTTCAGTGATGATCCATGGACAAGAAATTGACACTGGATTGTGATTTAGACTTCGCCCCATCGCCCCACCTCCCACTCACCACCACCAGCCCGGACTTATTTATCTTCTCTGTTTTCCATAAAGCTGGAGACACAGCTAGATTGGTTTCCCCCAGGTTACCCAAGTAACTGCCCCTTCCTGATAAGGCTCTTTGCTCCCTCCTTTCTTGCTTACTGAAACAACGATTTTCTCTGCCTTCTTCCTACTTCTCATGCGTGATCTTAGTTCTACCTGCTTCTTGGAGCCTAGGTTAAGTCATTTCCTTTCATGAAGTCTTCCTGCCCACAGCTCTCACCTGCACTGCTGCAGAGTCTCTATCCAGCACATCTGCCATGGGGCATCTGCATCACAGCCCAGTCCTGGAGAAAGGTTGTCAGGCCATTTCTGTGAGTGCCTGTCCTAAACAGCATTCTGCTGTCTGTCTATGGATGTGAGGAACCCAGATGCAGGTGCCTATCAGAAGTTTAAGAGGACAGTCTTATAAGGGCTGTGACCAGTAGGTTAGGCAGGACCCAAGAATCATGTGACTCTAGCCTTCAAGACATGCCCACCTAGCTGCTCCGTAAGATAATAACTACATTTGTTTTGTTTGTGGGAGTACCTTGGTCAAAATGAAGGTGGCTCCGTTTGAAAACTCTGTTGGAGAAAACCCCAACTCCAACCTCTTTCTCCTTGGCCCTCGTAATAAGGGGAAAAAGGGAAGAGACTCACATACTAACACTAATGTGGCAGTGTATGTGCAAGGCTTCATGCCAAGGACAGTGGATTATCTCATTGCATTCTTGCAAGGACCTGTGAGGCTAGCACTATCATCATCTCCATTCATGGCTCAGAAACGAGCTCAGAGAGAGTAAATAACTTGTTCAAAATTCAAGTAAATATTAAAGTTTGATTTGAACCCAGCTGCATCTGAATCTAAAGCCTGTGTGTGTGTGTGTGTGTGTGTGTGTGTGTGTGTGTGTGTGTGTTTTAAATTGAGTCTACACCAGTGGTTCTCAGAGTATGGTCCTCAGAGCAGTAGCATCAGCATCTCCTGGAAATTAGTTAGAAATTTATATCAATTGCTGTGTGCAGTGGCTCACGCCTATAACCCCAGCACTTTGGGAGGCTGAGGCTGGAGGATTGCTTGAGGTTAGGAGTTCAAGACCAGAACATAGCAAGACTTCATCTCTACTAAAAAATTAAAAAGTTAGTCAGGCATGGTGGTGCACGCCCGTAGTCTCAGCTACTTGGGAGGCTGAGACGGGAGGATCACTTGAACCCAGGAGGTCAAGGTTGCAATGAGCCATGATTGCACCACTGCACTCTAGCCTGGGCAACAGAGCAAGACTGTATCTCAAAAAAAAAAAAAGAAAAAAGAAAGAAAGAAAGAAAAAAAGAAGGCCAGGTGCAGTGGCTCAGGCCGGGCTCAGTGGCTCACACCTGTAATCCCAGCACTTTGGGAGGCTGAGGTGGGTGGATCATTTGAGGTCAGGAGTTTGAGCCTAGCCTGGCCAACACAGTGAAACCCTGCGTCTACTAAAAAATACAAAAATTAGCCAGGCATGATGGTAGGCGCCTGTGATCCCAGCTACTTGGCAGGCTGAGGCAGGAGAATCCCATGAACCTGAGAGGTGGAGGTTGCAGTGAGCTGAGATCGTGCCATTGCACTCCAGCCTCGGTGACAGAGTGAGACTCTATCTCAAAAAAAAAAAAGAAAGAAAGAAAAGAAAAAAAAAGAAAAAAAAATGTGTGTCACTGGGCCTCACCCAAATCCTATGGGAACTAGAAACTCCTAGCATAGGGCTCAGTGATCTGGGCTGTCACAAGTCCTCTGGTGATGCATACTCGAGTTTGAGTACTACTGCTCCACATTAAACCTCCCACTAGAGAACCCCTTTATAACTCGGCCTAGAAACAAAACTAACATAGGAATGTTCCAAGGTGCTGGTTATGTCTGGACCCCTGACTGTGCCAAAGTCCCACCTGACATTTTGGTGCTACCTAATCCCTTATCAAGGCACACCTGGAGCTTTAAGTATGCCTGTAGGTTTGGAGGGTAGGGAGAGGATATTTTTTAAAAGGAAAAATCTCCTCTTAATTTCTTAAAGTTTTTCTTGATCCAGTTTGTCACATCTGTTTTATTTGCTCTATGCTTATGCTGACTGCCTGTACTGCTGAATTTCCACTGGTTAATATATTCTTAGTCATTCATTCCATCATTTATTCAACAAGCATTTGTTGGGTGCCAAGTAGGTGACAGGCACAGTACTGGGCACTGGTATTTGAGCAATGACTTTGAGAAGGCCGACTGCGTTTTTCTCTGAGCCCACAGTGAGCAGACCATCAACAAGAAGCATGAAAAGTGCTGCCTAGGGGTAGGATGACGCACTTAGGAAAAAAATAGGGAGGCCCCTCTCCCAGACTTGTAGACAGGAGGGCTGCTGGAAGAGGTAGGGTTCCAGACACAGAACCCTGTCTACGGGCTAGACAGAAGTAGAAACCCTGTTCAGCTGAGGTCCCAAGGCACGAATCATAATTAGCCCAGGGAAGAGAGTGGAGCAGTGGCAGGTGATGTGGAAGAGTGCTCCAGGCTGAGAGAGCTGCACCTGGAGAAGAGAATGGTCTTAGCATTCTTAGAAAAGCTCAGAATGGCTGACCCCTCGAGTGGGAGATGGGACGTGAAGGGACATGGGGCAGATGAGAAGGGCAGTAGGCTGACCTAACGGGTTTCGTAGGCCTGGTTAGGGAGCTTGAACTTTATCCTTAGGAAATGGGAAACCACTTTAAGAAGAGACGTGATGTGAGGAAAAAAAAATATATTAGCAGTGTCACTTTAGTACAAATGTGGCTTTATTTTGATACAATCCTTATATTGTTGTTGGATATGTCATCACTGTTAATGCACTGTAAATTCCTGGGAGTTTTCCTCACTCCTTTCTTCTTATGTCCCTCTGAGGCTGCTGAGTGTGTTCTCACCCCACCCCACCCGCCCAGGTGAGTAAGAACCCAGACTCTGTCTGTGAGCTCCTAGCCAGGGTCAGGCAGGATGGCAGGCAATATCTTTTGCTCATTTGCATTGCTTTTCTTACCCATGAGCAGATGTAGGTCACCTTCAGCATTTTCTCCTGCTCTTGGCTTTAGGGTGCCTGTCCTTGCTTGTGACAGTCCAGCACACAGAACGCTATGTCACCCTGTTTGCCTCTATCATCCTCAAATGTGACTACACCACCTCTGCCCAGCTCCAGGACGTGGTGGTGACATGGCGCTTCAAGTCCTTCTGCAAGGACCCTATCTTTGACTACTACTCAGCATGTGAGTATCCTTACCCCCTTGGCCCTCTGTGGGTCCCAGACACCTCTGTGACATACTGCGGTTAGGGTTGAGGGATTATTTAGGATTACAAATCTTGGTAGTGAGGAGAAGACACAAAGATCACCTAATGCAGCTCCTCTGTTTGATAGATAAACAAACGGAGCCCAGGTAGATGAAATAATGTATTCAAGGTCACATACTAGTTTATTTTAAAATTTTTTCCTGCTTTGTTCTCAAAAAAATTTAAAGAAACTTAAACATTAGGCAAAAGTCCTGCCTCCCTGTCCATTCCTGGTTCCATGCCAGTGTGCTGAGCTGATGATGCAGGCCCGCCTCCCCTCACCCCCACCACCTTAGAATGCAGGCAAGAAGACTCAACACTCAGCACAAATGATGAGTGGTCATTTGTGAAGTCTCTTGCTCCTTGCTATATTCCCTTCTTCAGTCTGCCTTCGGGAAGATGGTCATTCCTCTGCTGACTAAGCCCTCCAGTGCCCCCCAAGCAGCCCTTTAACTGTGGGGACTCTCTTAGTGCTACACAACTCTGCCTTAGAGTTGGCCAGTCCTGCCTTTCAGTAACAACTGCCCCAGGCATGTGGGTTGTGCTGTCTGGTTCAGAGCTCTTTCCTAGTTGCCCATTTCTGCCTTCTCTCAAAGAACAAAGGAACCTAGAACCACCCCACTGTTAGCACCAAGACAATTAATTTTTTGGAGATTTTGAGAATAGAAGTGGACACCCTGTTTATAGGAAAAAGTGAGCCTCCTGAGAAGAAGCAAAGGGAGAGGGAGGCATTAGTCTTTACCTTTTTGAGCCCTTGAGCTAATGTCTCACAATATGATTTGAGTAGAACCTCAAGAGCTGTCTGAGACACACACTGAGTCTGCCATTGTCCCCAGAAGACTCCTCTCTAAATTGAGGCATTGTTTCCTGGGGGTTACTCTTAAAATGCCTGAGTTAAGTGGCCAGGGAGGACAGGCTAGGGGAGCAGGCATTTGCCAGGGGCAGATATAGCAGCTCTCAGACCCTATATTTTCTGTTTTGGTTTTTTTTTTTTTGGTTTGTTTTTGTTTTTGTTTTTGTTTTTGTTTTGAGATGGAGTTTCGCTCTTGTTGCCCAGGCTAGAGTGCAATGGCATGATCTCAACTCATCGCAACCTCTGCCTCCTGGGTTCAAGTGACTCTCCTGCCTTAGCCTCCCGAGTAGGTGGGGCTACAGGCATGTGACCTTATGTTTTAAGGGCAGGTGGATGAATTCCATGGGAGCAGAGAGAGGCTGGGGTAACTCTGAAAATGAGACAAAGGAAGTTAGAATAGAGCTGGTATGAAAATGATGGTCAGGAGTCTGGCTGCTCAAAATGTGGTGTCTGGTATCGCCAGGGAGCATATTAGAAATGAGAATCTCAGACCCCACTCTAGACCTGCGGAATCAGGATCTTCATGATTAACAAGAGTTCCAAGGGATGAATAGTCCTGGGAAAAATTGAGACACTTCACTGTGTCTCACGCCCGGAGCAGGAAGGGAACCTTTTTTTGTGGGAACCCCCTATTGCTGTGTGACTCTAGTGTGCCGTCTCTCCTCAGCATACCAGGCAGCTTTATCCCTGGGCCAAGACCCATCCAATGACTGCAACGACAACCAGCGGGAAGTTCGCATCGTGGCCCAGCGGCGGGGGCAGAATGAGCCCGTGCTGGGGGTAGATTACCGGCAGCGCAAGATCACCATCCAGAACCGTGAGTGCGGGGGAGGTGTCAGGGGAACTGGGGGTAGGGGGAGGTGCAGACACCAGGCCTGGCAGGCTGAGTCAGCGTGGGATTTCCCATTTCTTTCTGCTGCCTGTTGGTCTACTTGGTCACTGTCATTGTTTGAGGAAAGTGCCAGCTTCACAGAATGTGCTGCACCAGCTGAAGTTACTTCCCTGGAAGTTGGTCTCTGGACCAGAGGTTGTTCTGTTGCTATCTATAGCTTTGGCTAAAGGTCTAGGGGTGAATGGTTCCCTTTGCTTTTCTGAGATTCAGGGCTAAGGTGTGGATCAGGTTTCTTTGATTCCTTCCACAAATTGCTCTCAGGGCCTACTGAAACCTCAGGGCCTACTGAAACCCCAGGTCCCTGAGTTTCCCTCCGGCTATTCCTGTTGTTCATATGGAAGGAAATAGGGTCCTCTGAGCAGATGACCACCTTGAGACCACTGTCCTCCACTGATAGAGGAAAGAACACTGGGCTTGGACTAAAAAGCCCCAAGTGAGAGTCCTAGTGCTTCCTCTCACTAGCTCAGTGACCAATGATCAGTTATTTTCTTTGGCTTCTGTTTCTTCATCTGAACGACGGGCATCATGGTATCTTCCTCCCTACTCCAAAGTGAATATCTAGCGCAATACATGAGAGCTGTGTCTAAAGCCTATCTATTCTCTGTGCCCAGTGCAGGGAGTAGTGGAGAGAGCCCTGACTCTGGAGTCAGGTGCGGGTGTGCATCCCAATTCTGCATTTACAGGGTATATGAACCTGGGCAAGCCTCTCCGATTTTTCAGCCTCAATTTCTATAAAATGGGACTTGCCATAGTACCTAGCTCATAGAGATTTGTGGGGACTAAGATAATATGTATACAGCATTTAGCAAACAGGAAGTGGGCAGTAAGCATTAGTTATCACTCCGTGTACTTTTGGGTAAATGGCTTAGCCTAGCTCCTCATATTTCTATTGTGTAATCCACAGTTGCTGCCATAGACCAGCACTGAATTCAGAGCCTATTTCAATGGGCTTTATGTGCTGTGTTAAATAAATATTTGTTAGTTAAAAGGGGAAAAAGGGAAGAATACACCCAGTGGGCCACTCATGGTGGCCGTTGCTACAATATCAAGGAATCAGTGAATATTCTGACTGTTTAAATGTAGGTCACTTAACGGGAACCAGTTTAATAATTGCTTTCAGTTTTGTCTATAACACTTAAGTCTGATATTTTTTTTTTTTACATTCGGCATCTGATTTCCCCAAGCCAGCCCTCAGTTTTAGGGTACATCTGTCCTTCTTTTCTAGTCTTCAGGGGCATCTTCAAAGATCCAAGGTGGTTCTGCCTTTTCCAAAGCCAGCAGAATTTGTTCTTATCTGACCTCAAAGTTTCAAGCCTCTTTAATTAGCAAATTACCTGAACAGTTTCTGAAGGATGGAAATCCCCATAGTAGCTAGTCCCTGCCCTTATTTTTTTTTTTTTCCTAAAAACATGAAGGTAAATACCTTCCACTACTTCTACTCCCAGCCACCTTTGGCTCAAACCCTGCTTCATTCTTACTACCACAGGAATACATTAGTATTCCTCTCTGTTTTTATTTCTGTCTCCAGGCTTGTTGGGACTTCCTGAAGCCCTTGTTTTCTGACACTTTTTTGCCTATGCCTGCATCATTTGAGATGACCCTGTCAAATCAGTCCTTAGATCCTTTAAAATATTAACATATCTGAAAACTCTTTTTACTCTGACATCCCTAAAATACTCTTTATGTCACCAATAAAAATTAGAGCAGATTTACAATACACATCATACCCTGAGGGGGAGTTTTTTAAAAGCACTTTCATCATTTTTCCAAGTCTGGGGTAAACTTATTTCTGGGAAAGGTAGTAGGTTTGGAAAATAGTGGGTAGGAAAAAATTGTAGATATTGACGTAGAAAGAGAAGGAAACAGAAGTCAAAGTTAGGTCCACTGGTGCGTGACCTTGCATTTTTGTTTCATTTCCTCAATAAACATTTCTTGACAAACAGATAATAAAGAATTGCAGATATTACCACCAACTTAGCAGGAGCAAGTCTGTAATGCTAAGGTTCCGTGGCACTTACTGTGGGTGAGGGAGCTGGAACTGCCACTGCACTTCACATGGAGGCTGCCCTGATGCCTTTGACTGGATTTTAAACCCTTTCAGGACAGAAAAGGGTCTTGTTTCTCTTTACATCTCCTCGGTGCCTGACATAATGCTGGACCCACAAAAGGGCTTTAGTGAATATTTATTGACTTTGCTAAACTTGAACATAAATATTAACCATTCATTTTAAATTCCTTGTAGATGCTGGATATTAGACATTTGTCAGATGGATAGATTGCAAAAATTTTCTCGCATTCTGTAGGTTGTCTGTCCACCCTGATGATCTTATAAGTGGAAGCTGGATGACGAGAATGCATGGACACACGGGGGGAACAATACACACTGCGGCCTGTTGGAGGGTGCCGGGGTGTAGGAGGAAGAGCGTCAGGAGGAACAGCTAATGGATGCTGGGCTTAATACCTAGGTGATGGGATGATCTGTGCAGCAAACCACCATGGCACACGTTTACCTATGTAACAAACCTGCACATGTACCCCTGACCTTAAAATTAAAAATAAATGAATATACAGCAAATATATATATAAATCATTCATCTATCCTAATGGAGGTACACAAAAAACCTGAGTGCCCACTAGAACTGAAACTCTTCTTGAGTTACATTTACTCTTAAAATACTGGCATTTTATCTTTATTCAAGTTCATCTCATACCTGTCCTTCAGGATCCAGAGATAACTGCTCATTTTAGGCTGATAAGGGACCCAGAATGTGGAGTTTTTCCACCCAATTTAGAGAAGACAGGAAAGCTTGGTGGTTAAGAGTACCAGCTTTGAGGCAGAGAGATGTGGGTTTGAACCTACCTCTGATGAGCATTGTCTGTATGTTGTTAGGCCAGTTCCTTTGAGTCTTGATTTTCCTCATCTGAAATGCAGCTAAATAATCATTTCCACTGTACCAGTTAGGATTAGGTTTGATTGCGAGTAAGTAAAAGCCCCATATACTGGCAACTTAAACAGTATTTTATTTTTAACTTTTTTTTGAGATAGGGTCTCACTGTATTGCCCAGGCTGGACTGCATTGGCACACTCATAGCTCACTGCAGCTTCAACTTCCTGGGCTCAAGTGATCCTCCCACCTTGGTCTCCAGAGAAGCTGGGACTATAGGCGCATGCCACCATGCCTGGATAATTTTTTTATTATTATTTTTTATAAATGCAAGGTCTTGCCATGCTGCCCAGGTCTTGAGGCTGTCATGGGTTAGAAACCAGTGCTCTCTCCTCTGACACTGGCACTTTGTCCCTCCTTACTGTGTAGGAGCAGATCTTGTGATTAATGAAGTGATGTGGTGGGACCATGGAGTGTATTACTGCACCATTGAGGCTCCAGGGGACACATCAGGAGACCCCGATAAGGAAGTAAAGCTCATCGTCCTGCGTAAGTGCTACTGGAACTTTCTATACAGTCACCCTCACTGCCGTAACACTTTTACTCACAGGAAAAAACAAAAACAGAAATAAGCAAGCCTAAGTTCTTGTCATTGGATTATCAACCTCTGAAGTTCCCTTATCAAAGCTAAACTTTTACTTTTTTGCCGGTATATTGCTCAACTTTAACCTGTAGGTCAAGAGCTGTGTTTATGAGACCTCTATGATATCAGAACTGGAAGTATTCCCTCCCCCTGAATATTTAGTTCAGCCGCTGCTTGGCTTCTCCCCTGCAGACTGGCTGACAGTGATCTTCATCATCCTGGGAGCCCTCCTCCTCCTGCTGCTGATTGGAGTGTGCTGGTGCCAGTGCTGTCCTCAGTATTGCTGCTGCTACATCCGCTGTCCCTGCTGTCCCGCCCGCTGCTGCTGTCCTGAGGAAGGTGAGAGGGGACAGACAAGCAGTGTAATGGAGTGGATTAGGGACCAGGACCTCAAGCAGATCAGCTTCAAGTGCCAGGTCAAAAGTTCTTCCAGGTTCTCTTCCATGCCCTTCTCCCATCATAGGAACAGAGGACATTAGCCTCAGCCCTGAAAATGATGCCTGGGGAGGCCAGGTAGCCACATGGAAGGACATTTGCCTGTCCACTTCTCAGGCTGCCTAAAGCATCTCTCAGGTAGCTCTGCCTACTGATGGCATTTCCTCAGCAGCCCTGATGCGCCTGTGCTTCAATCTTCATTCCTAGCACTGACCTCATTTGGACATAAGGCGGGCTGGAGCGAGTGGTTTAAATAAGCCAGTAAGAGAGAAGGTCACTTGTAAAGGAAAACAAAACTGTTTTTTCCTATTCTCACATGCCATTTGATACTTCTGACACCAAGTGTGTGTGTGTTTTCCCCATACAAAAAGGAATTCTTCAGCGCACACCAACTGAATGTCCTATAATTTAACTCAATTCTGATGCTATTTACCTGGAAATAGCACCAGACCCCACAGGTGGAAGGCTTAGTCCCACAAGACCACCCCCTACTTCAGATGCTAATTGCAGTTGCAACTAGTAGGTTGTCACCTGTGCTTCTGAGCAAATGGCTATAAATTGGGAGTTACAATGACCCTTTCCTCCAGTTCAATTAATTTGCTAGAGCAGTTCACAGAATTTAAGGGAACAGTTTACTTACGTTTACTCACTTACTACAAAGAATATTTAAAAGAATACAAGTGAACAGCCAAATGAAGAGATGTACAGAGCAAGGTATGTGGGAGCAAGGAGGGGCTTCCATGTCCTCTCCAGGTGTGCCACCCTCCCAGTACCTCCGTCTTCAGCAGCCAGGAAGCTCATTGAACCTAGTCCTTTTGGGTTTTTATGGAAACTTCATTACATAGGCATGATTGATTAAGTCACTGGCTATCGGTGATCAAGTCAACCTTCAGCCACTCTCCCCTCTCCAGAGGTCAGGAGGTAGGGATGATTTCTGTTTCTTCTTTTTTTTTTTTTCCTCCTTAACTTAATTTTTGGCTGCCACCTCCAGGTTTTCTGACTCAACCTGTCAGGGGTAGGACCTGAGAATTTTTATTTCTCTAGCAATCAAAATGAGTGACTGAGGCATAAGTCTCAGATCATTGAGGTTTATTGAGCTAGCTTGAGGGCATACCCAGGGAAAAAACATAAGTCACAGATGCATCTGTGGCTGTTTTTTTTCCAAAGAGCTTCCCAGGAGGTTTAGTATTTTCCTTAAGAAGTGGGAGGCAGCAATGAAACAAATGATTATATACTTGTGAAACTTTAGTTAGTGCCCAGCAAATCTATATTTTACATAAGATAAGGTGAATATTAGAAAAGGGGAAAAGAAGAATTAGACCTTATCTTGCCTTTGTTCTGTACCTGGGAAGATAAACTAGTAATTGACATTATCCACGTGGAGTCTTTTGAAAGGGCTGGTCACTGTGAGAGGGGATATAATGAAGTGAGTCTGACCTCCCATCCCGTCATGGCCATGAACTTAGCTTCCAAGGTTTCTCTGGGGTCCCCTTGGTCAAGAGGGGGTCTGTTAGTCATTTGGGGGCTTAGAACTTTATTTGTATTTCTTATCTCAAAAGTTCCCAGGTGATGTGCTGCTGCTGGTAGAGGGGCCACACTTTAAGAATCCTTGAGTTAGGGCAAGGGAAGAGGGAGCAGATGATCTTGCTTTCAGTGTGATCTTCCTTTGGACTAACATCTGATCCTTTAAAACAGAACTGTAACAGAAGTGTGCCCTAAAAAATGTTGGCTACAGAATACATGGTAAAGGCAAAATAATACAAAATTATTCCATAAAGTTATTTTCTTGGTCAAATAGATGGAATAGCACCAACTGCTTTAAATAGAAGGTTTTTAATTTTTTTTTTTGGCTTTTGTTTTCAATAACATTTCCTCTTCCTGATGATCTAAATAAAGTACTATATTGTAGGAAATTTGAGAAATTCAGGAAAATGTAATGACTCATCTGAGTACCCAGAGATAACCACCTTTATCAGTTAGAACCATTTGAAAGGAAATTTTTTAAGGGAAAAATAATGAATGACCTATTAAGATAGAAACAAAACCTGATCTACAATGTGAAGAAAGTTGGTGGCCTGAGTCTGGTTTCAGGCCTGTGCTCCGAGGTTGCTGTCTTATAGGAAAAGAGAACTAACTTTTATTGGATGTCTGATGTGTAGTCCCCTTGCATACATTTCCTCACTGAATCCCCACAACCACCCTAGAAGGCAGAAGTCATCCCTGTTTAACAGATGGGAGACCAAAGGTCAGAAAAGCCCCACAGCTAGGAAGTAGCAGTGGCTTTGCAGAGTTGAATCCGTGTTCATCTGACTTGTGAGAATCTGCATTCCTATGGCAGAGACTGCCACAGCCTCTGTGGCAGTGGATCACTGTGGGATTGGCTAAGACACCATAGGAGGGGAAAAGTTGCGGAGGATGCAACATTGGACTGTGGGGCCCCCTACCTTTCAGGGATCTTAGGGAGGAGGCCATGGAGAAGTCACTGTCACTGGAGTAATAATATGCAGGATGAGATAAGAAAAACCCACCCAAGATGACTGCTTAGACTCCCTAGGTTCGTGGGGCACTAAAAGCAGGCAAGACTGGGGACAAAGCTAACATAAATGATAAGTGCACCCCTTATTAGTAAACTAATAAATGGAGGTTCTGGGGGAGAGTTGTTTCTCCTGAGGGATTAGATTCATATTAAAAAACTAGTAAAATCAAGAAATGTAGATTACAAAGGTCCCTGAACTTGGGCCGATGAGGTCACTTTCAAAGTGAGTCACTGGGGCAGACTGTCCTGAGAAGTTTGTTGACAAGAAGAATTGCATGGAAGGGCATGAGTTATTAAAGAAAGCTCTTTGGTTAGAGCAGTAAGGAGTTATTGTTGGTGTTTGTAGAATAAGGTAGTCCTAAACATGTTTATAAGCAAAGAACCAAGGTTAATATCAAATGAGTAAAGTGAAGCATTAAGAAGTGAGGTCACTGATGAGTGATGAAGCTGGTAGGAGTGGCCTCAGCCCTACAAGGAAAGAACTGGCCTTAGAAAGGGAGCGGAAGGGAAAGTGAAGCAGCCTGGCCTCTGAAGACAGAAAGGAAGTCATTAAAATGTGGAGGATGATTAAGATGTAAGGGAGGAAGCTGAGGGAGCTCACATCTGCCTGACTCGATTTCAGCAAATCAAAATTCTAGATGCAGAAGGAAGCTTCAAGAAACATGTCAGTGATTCTTGAACTTCTTTGATCACATCCCACCTCCCCAACCTGCTCCCACTTTCTAGTGAGAGTTAAAAAAGGATTAGAGCGGAGAAAAATGAAAATAAGACCAAATTT
Organism: Pongo abelii; assembly: GCF_028885655.2. NCBI lineage: Eukaryota > Metazoa > Chordata > Mammalia > Primates > Hominidae > Pongo > Pongo abelii. Next base: position 16,059,895 of record NC_085928.1, read on the forward strand.
TAGTAACCCTTGATAGTTCACCTAATAGTGGTAAACAGCCCTCGGTAGGACTTAAAGATAGACATTTTTGAAATGGAAACGTATTTTTTCCCTAAGAACTGGAGAAATGGCTTTCATCTCTAGAGTAGTTACTAGCCCTACTTACTGGAGAACTTCCAGGCATGCCCAGCAGTAGGCCACAGCCACAGTGAGACTCTCTGATCTCTCCTGCCCCATCTCCTTCTACCTCACAGCTGAGGGAAGTGAAGTCGAGGGAGATTTTTCCACAATTACTTGTTACAGCCTGTTAGCAGTGGGCCCTGGACTAAACCTAGGTTTCTTGGCTCCATGTTCAGGGCTGGTTCCTCTTCATCAATAGAGATGAAGTCATCAGCAGAAAGTTAACAGGCGGGGGAAGACCTAAGAGGTGGGGAATGTTTAACCTGCTGCTATAGAGGAGGGAATGCATGTTTGAGAGGTCAAAAAGGAAAGCCCTATTGGGAGGAGGACTATTTGAGGTCAGTTGCCTGGCTGGGACCCAGAAGCATCTGCTGGTAGTTTCCTAAAGCTAAAATGACAAGAGTTCAAAGGGGCATCAGATTCTAGGAAGCACCTGAGGATGTCCCAGAAATGACTGGTCAGTCAAATCAGGGAGGACTGGTAGTTTTGGAGAAAGCAAATAGACTAAGTGACCATAGGTTAAAAGAAGGGCAAGGGCTGGGCGTGGTGGCTCATGCCTGTAATCTCAGTACTTTGGGAGGCCGAGGCAGGCAGATCGCCTGAGGTCAGGAGTTCAAGACCAGCCTGGCCAACATGGTGAAACCGTATCTCTACTAAAAATAACAAAAATTAGCTGAGCATGGTGGTGGGAGCCTGTAATCCCAGCTACTCGGGAGGCTGACAGAAGAATCGCTTGAACCCCAGAGGCAAAGGTTACAGTGAGCCGAGATCATGCCATTGCACTCCAGCCTGGGTGACATAGCGAGACTCCATCTCAAACAAAACAAAACAAAACAAAAAAACAAAACAAGGGCAAGAATGGGTTCTGTAAGAGTGGAGAGGGGATGGTAAGGAATGGTGACCAAAGGGTTGTTGAGAATCCTCAGCAGTCAATTCCAAGTTAACTCCTACATTATTGGAACAGGGAGCTTGTTGAAAACACAAATTTTCTTGCCTTGTGTTAGACCAACTGAAGGAGAGTCCCTGGGAGTGAGACTTAGAAAGCTGTATTTTTAACAAGCTCATTAAGGGTGACTAAGGCAGATTTTACTCCACTGAGGTTAAGAGGTAACTTATTGGGAGTCTTTTGCAGCTTTGTTGCCTTGTCCAGGTTTCCTACTTTTATTGCCTAGCTGATTCCCTGTTAGGTGAGCAACAGATACCCCTGATAGCCTAGACATCCTGTGAGGCTGTTTCCAGGGATGCGGGGGAAGGCAGGCAAGAGAAAAGCTCAAAGGCTATGTCTTCCATCGTGTTTCACTAGTTTTAGTGCAAGAAGGAAGGGTGAGACCCTGGAAAAAAAGGTATGGCAGCTAAGGGAGCAGGTGAGTTAATCTCTGGACTGTGTAAAAAAACTCAGGGAAATGTCAGAAACACTCATGGAGGATCTGGAAGGGTTGTTAGAGAGTTATTTGTGGAGGGAGTCCCATTAGTGAAAAAATCATTTGAGAAGCAAAGAGGAAGCACAACTCTGCCTTTCTTCCTGATTGAAGGAAGCAGGAGGAGTGGCTAAATGGGAATAGGAGTGGCTAAATAAATCTGGAAGAAGCGAGGATTCCATTAAAGGGGTACAGTGGGTAGGGTTGTTCTCCTTGGAATCAGATGTCCCCAGGCTATGGAAGGAGAGACTAGTCTGGAGTGGACTTTGAAAGGTCTAGAGCTGAGTTAGAGAGAGGTAAATTCCCCTGCAGGGAAGGTTTTTTGCTTCATCACAGAAAATAAAGGAGTCTGGGGACTTGGCGGTGTGGCACACAAAGAGCGTAGGCTTGAGCGTCACACAGGTTCACACCCTGGCTCTGCCAGTCGCTAGCTGTGGGACTTTAGGCTGGGAAGGTAATCTCTCTGAGCCCAGCTTCCTCATTGGATTCCCACATGAAGAGATTTTTCAGAGAACTAGTTAGCTTATGTAAAGTAAATTACATGTATAAGGCTGGGCATTCCAGTATGTGTGTTGGTGGTGGCCAGTAGAGGGAGCTAGGGAGAGGCATCTCTGCAGAGGGAGAGGGCAGTGCTGAGCCTGTGGACCTGTCTTCAGGGAGGCTTCAGGCTATCAGTTGGCATGAAGGTGTAGCTGCTGGGGGAGCTGCTGCAAGTTTGCGTCTGATTTCCTCCAGGCTAGGCTGTGACTCACACTGGGGGTTGGAGCTCCGGACACTTCTGGGGACTCTGTTACAACCACTTCCTGTTGTGCTGGAAGTTTCATACTGGAATCACTGGGCAGCCCACTGGATGACCCCTTTGCTGCTGGCCTTGGCAAACCCTACACCCTATGTGGCTGTGTTCAGGATGCCAGCTTTCTGCCCCCTTCTACTGTGCCTGGCCCTGCTGTTTTAGGGGTGCCCACAGGGCCAGGGAAGCAAGGAGGAACTGAGAATGCCAGGCTGGGGCCTATCCTCGTTCACACTGAGGCTGGCACTTCCTGCACTTAACGTACAGGCACACGTCCAACACGCGTGGATAGGCAGATCCCTTAGGAAACATAAGGCACTCAGCCACAACTACCCCAAAATAGAAAAGCATGAACAAAAACAACAAAATGCTTTTGTTTTTAATTTGTACTTACTGAGGGTTGTATGCCTCAGACCAGCCCCACCTAAGGGGCTGGAGTGACATTTTTATGGATCCCTTGCACTACTTTTTTTATATGATTTTCTTTGCCATAAAAGGAAATAGTATTTCTCATCTCCCTTCCCTGCTTCCACCCCACCCCTTAGAAATTCCCCTACTTAGGGACAATCGCAATACTTAATAAGGCGGGAAGAGTAGAAAGGACCCACTGGAATCTACTTGAGCTTTTTGCATGCCCTTGCCTTCTTCCCACAAGTTTTCTTCCACCCAGGGTTGGCATGCCAGCTAGAAACACCGTTCCATGCAATTGCCAAGTAATTCTGCCCATTATCTTCAGTATCATGTCCTTCCCTTTTTCTTTCACTCTGAGCAGATGCCCCCAGCCCCTGACTCACAGCCTCCTCTAAGTCCTTTGCATCTGGACCTTCTGTTTCTGGCCTTTGGCTTCTAGTTTTATTGGCCTATGGCCCAATAATTCATTGTATGCTAGTATCCATGAATCTACCTATGCATTTTGGGTGACCTTAGGAATGGGCAAGATGATGAAATGATTTTGAGGCTAGGAAGTCAAGTTTTAAGAATATACTTTCCTGGGGTACAGAAGTTGCAGTCTTGAAGATAATTTAATTCCAGCTCCTCGCCAGGGGTACATTTAATTTACTACCCCCTTAACCCTTACTCCCATGTAAGATAGGTGAGAATGGACAAGAGAAGCTGGCCTCTTGCAAGGCCCTTAGGTGGAAAGAAGTGAAGTGGGAGGTGTGGGCTTGCCCTGGCTGAGGGTCTGCGTTTCTCCTTCTTCCCCTGCAGCCCTGGCCCGCCACCGCTACATGAAGCAGGCCCAGGCCCTAGGTCCTCAGATGATGGAAAAACCCCTGTACTGGGGGGCGGACAGGAGCTCCCAGGTTTCATCTTATCCAATGCACCCGCTGCTGCAGCGAGGTAAACTCTTCCAGAGATTTGGGATAGGGGAGGGCAGAGGGCAAGGGCAGGAACATGGGCTACATCAAGGCCTCTGTGACCAATGCGGCAGGCATCTTCATGATGGAGGATGGGAGGGAGTCATGCTAACCAATGTCACATTTTGATGTCCTGATTCTGAGGTGTATGTTTTGGGCCATTTGTTTATATGTCCTGTCCTTGTTTCCATTCAGATTTGTCCCTGCGGTCCAGCCTCCCGCAGATGCCAATGACCCAGACCACCAATCACCCTCCCATTGCCAATGGTGTCCTGGAGTATTTGGAGAAAGAACTGCGGAACCTCAACCTGGCCCAGCCTCTGCCCCCCGACCTCAAAGCCAGATTTGGCCATCCCTGCAGCATGCTGTCCTCCCTGGGCTCTGAAGTCGTGGAACGCAGAATCATCCACCTGCCCCCACTGATCAGAGACCTGTCATCCTCAAGGAGGACCAGTGACTCCCTGCACCAGCAGTGGCTCACCCCAATTCCCTCCAGGCCCTGGGATCTGAGGGAGGGGAGAAGGCAGCACCATTACCCTGATTTCCACCAGGAGCTCCAGGACCGGGGGCCAAAGTCTTGGGCATTGGAAAGAAGGGAGTTGGACCCATCGTGGAGTGGAAGGCACCGTAGCTCTAGGCTGAATGGGTCACCCATACACTGGTCAGACAGGGACAGCCTAAGCGATGTCCCCTCATCCATCGAGGCACGCTGGCAGCCGAGCCACCCTCCTTTCAGGAGCCGCTGTCAGGAGAGGCCCCGCAGGCCCAGCCCCCGGGAGAGCACTCAGAGGCACGGGAGACGACGCAGGCACCGCAGCTACTCTCCTCCCCTGCCCTCTGGCCTCAGTTCCTGGAGCTCTGAAGAGGACAAGGAGAGGCAGCCCCAGAGCTGGGGGGCCCACCGCCGCCGCTCGCACTCCCCACACTGGCCCGAGGAGAAGCCGCCTAGCTACCGCTCACTGGATGTCACTCCAGGCAAGAATAGCAGGAAAAAAGGGAGTGTGGAGAGGCGCTCGGTGAGCCTGGGGCATCCTGCTGAGGGTTGGGCATGGGCAGAGAGGAGCCTCCAGCCAGGCATGACCACAGCCAACACAGGCTGCCTCTCATTCCGCCACAGAGGGTGCCTCCTCCCTGTTTTGCCCAAATTACACGGTGGGCTGGGTGGACTACCTCTTGTTAGAGCTAAAGAAATCAAGCAAGTGCAGAGTGCAGGGAGAGTTCACTGCCTGTGAAGGGCCTTCTCACCGTCGCTTCGGCTGTCATAGCAGTCCTGTAGGGCAGGCCAAGCGAGGTCACAGGAGAAAATGAGGCTCAGCATGATGAAGCACCTTGCAAGCCATGAGCTAGGACTTGAATGCAGGCCGTTGTGGCTAAAGCCTCACCTCCCTTCACAGCTGCTTTGCTTTCTTTACTTAGCAACCTATTTCCATACCCCAGATTAGAACACTGGGCCTGACAGAAGAGGCTTGTTAAGTCAGCATGCGAGGCCCTGATATATATGAGGTTGGGACCCTCTGAGACATCCCCTGGAAAGGACCATTAAACTGATTTTTAAAACCCTGATATTCCACATATGGGCCAAAACATTAAGATTCTGTGAATAGGCAAGATGCCAATGGGTGCCAGACATAGTTAAAAGGGGAACACAGAAGGAAGTAGGCCTTTAGGGCCCCTAGATGCAGATCTTTTGTATTTTTTTAAAGAAGTGACTTTAAAAATTATTTGGGGCTGAGCGTGGTGGCTCACGCCTGTAATCCCAGCACTTTGGGAGGCCGAGGCGGATGGATCAGCTGAGGTCAGGAGTTCAAGACCAGCCTGGTCAACATGGTGAAACCGTGTCTCTACTAAAAATACAAAAAATTAGCTGGGTGTGGTGGCGGGTGCCTGTAATCCCAGCTACTTGGGAGGCTGAGGCAGGAGAATCACTTGAATCTGGGAAGAGGAGGTTGCAGTGAGCTGAGATCGTGCCATTGCACTCCAGCCTGGGTGACAAGAGCAAAACTCTGTCTCAAAAAAAAAAAATTTATAATTAATACATCCAAATGACAGCATTCCTTTAATGTTGCCACTTTGCAAAGATATGTTGTCATTGCTCAAAAACATTAATAAACTGACTCAGAGCCAACTTACAGGCTACCCATGAAGATCTTTTCTCTATTTGACCAAAATCCTTTTCTCTTTTGCTTCTGTTGAGATGGTCAAAGGTATATGCAGTAACTCTGAAATAAGTTCCCGGAGCAGAGAGATATTATAAAAGAAGAAATGTAGTCTGTCACAGGCTTTGAGGGATACAACTGTCATTTGGAAGTACATGTTCTGCTGTGAGTTTTTTTAAAAACTCAATCACACACATGGTGTGTGCAAAGGAGCAGGCCTCTTAGGAGAGCCACAGTGCTGCTCTTTCTAGAGCAGAGCCTTGGTGAGAGAGTGATTTGTGAGGAAGGTAGCAAAGACCAGCAGACATTTCTGTAATAATCAATGGCAATTATGTCATCTTCTCACAGATGTCCCTTGAGTGACAAGGATCAACAATAGTGAAAATAGCTACCCTTTGCTAAGCGGTACTGAGTTATAGACATCTTATATAACATCTTACTTAATCCTCACAACAACCCTGTGTGTTTTGTACTATTATCCTCATTTACAGATGATACAACTATTTCTTCCGTGTTACCAGTAAGAAAATTACGTCCTGAAAGAAAACACAATCACACTTCCTTTACTCATGTAGTGACTAAACCAGGTCTCTTCATTATAACAACAACAACAAAAAAAAAAGTTAAGATCCAGTTTTGGGCCCCAAATCTACATGCTATCTTCTTCTAAGTTAAATTATTTTCTTTTCTTTATTTTCTGTAAGTTAAATTATGTGGCTTCTTGTAAGTGAGAGAAGGGTGAGGAATACCAGTTATATTCCAGACACTGGATAAGCCCTTTAAGCCCTTTCCAAGCTTTCTTTTTTTTCTTTTTGAGACAGAGTCTCGTTCTGTCACCAGGCTGAGGGCAGTGGTGCGATCTCGGCTCTCTGCAACCTCTGCCTCCCCAGTTCAAGCGATTCTCCAGCCTCAGCCTCCTGATGAGCTGGGACTACAGGCATATGCCAGCACACCCAGCTAACTTTTGTATTTTTAGTACAGATGGGGTTTCACCATGTTGGCCAGGATGGTCTCGGTCTCTTGACCTCGTGATCCGCCCACGTCGGCCTCCCAAAGTGCTGGGATTACAGGCATGAGCCACTGTGCCTGGCCTCCAAGCTTTATTTCATTTAATCCTCACAACTATGGGAGCCTCTGAGAGGTCGAGTAGCATGCCTAAAGCCACACAGCCAATAGGGAGTGAAGCTCAGGTTTGAACTGCGCTTTGATTCTCAAGCCTGTGCCCTTTCAATAATTCATGCTGCCTCCTTAGAGAGAAGCATAGTCAAGTGCACTGGCATGTACCCATAGTCCCAGCTACTCAGGAGGATAGGAGGATCACTTGAGCCCAGGTTCTAGGCTCAGTGAGCCATGATTGCACCACTGCACTCCAGCCTGAGCAATAGAATGCAACCTTGACTCAGAAAAAAAAGGAACAGAGAAAGAGATTATCATTTGGAGTCAATGATATCTTCTGGTGACTTTATTTCTTCCTCATTTTCTGAAAATATCACAGCTTCCTTTGCCACCTACCACAACCAAACCAAATTTTCAATTGTAAAGTTACTCCCAAGAAGCAAAGATTTTGTACAAGAAAGTATAAAAGCCTCCATTGTTTGGAGCCTCTTTGAGCTTATCTCCCAGGGAGTTATCACTTTACTTACCACATTCAACTTCCCATTCATATTCTGACAGTGAGCAGAGGCCCAGGATCAAAGCTTGATTTGGCAGATTGCTCAGTTTGAAGGCACTGTGTTTAGTTTGTTTTGTTTATAACTGGAATTTTGAATGCCTTTACTGAGGCAAATTCTGCAGGGCCAAAGTCTTGCTGTTCCCTCCTCTCCTTGGGGCTGGCTGCTGCTTCTTACACAGGCTGCCTTCCTAGCCTCTGGAGTCACTGGAGCTTGTAGTGAAACATCATAACACAATTGGGCCTCTAGATGGTGACCTTCCATCATGCAGCACTGGAAGTTCCTGTTCATTGCTTGAGTTGATAAGATGTATCACTATTTTCCTAAAGCAGGCTTTCAGCAGCTACAGCTTTACCATAACTTTTTATAAAATGCTTATTTAAAATACTTCATTTGGCATTTAGAAAAACATAAATGGAACAACTTTTTTGTTGTTGTTCATGTGGAACCTTCACTCTCAAGCGTAATGTTTAACAAATAGATACTGACAAACAAGGGCTTCCATGCAGATGATTTCATGGGAACCTGAAATAGATAGGAACTATATGTTACACAGTGCCCATGAGAAAATGGAGGTTATATTGAGGGATCTTCCACTCAACTTCAGAACCAGGATTTCAGCCAAGATCTTCTCAATTCAGGTTTGGTGGCCTTTTCACTCCACTGAAGCTATAACCTCAGAAATATAAGGAGCAAAAACTTCAAGCTTTTACCTTCAGTGGATACAGACTTGAGTGGCCCAGGCTCCTGGACTCCTTCCAATGAATTATCTTTCTTTCTAATCTTGCCCTAAGACATTCTCAAGTTATTTCTGGCTTGTTCCAAACTTGGCCAGTATACACCTGTTCTAATACAAGAGAAAACCACTGTGTTCTTTCTTCTCCAAGCTAAATTCAGACTTTCTATAGAGAATCCCAGATTTTTTCTTGACTTTTTGATTTAATTTTTAAAAAGTTTTATGTCGGCATTCTTAATCTCCTGCTTTCAACAAAATGTCTACTCCTTGATCATGTCTAGGTTTTCTTTTAGCAAACTTGGACAAGTTCCTTTTACTGCATTTCATTGTTTTCCATTATGTCAGAGAACATTTATCCTGCAGTATTTTGATTAGAAATCATAACCCCTAAAACTCACTTTCATGATAAATTGGAGACTTTTTTTTTATAGCAACATGAATGTACATACATATGTGATCCCTTTTGAGCAGTATATTTTAGGACAGATACCTCGTTCTCCTATTTCAAATAAGATGAGGAAGGTTACATTCATGGACCACAACTATAAGTATTCAAAACTTAAATAAAATGATCCCCTACCATAGCTAGAGAAATATGAGAAATGTAAACCACAGTTCTTCACCCTCACCGAGGAAGTGGAAAAAGCCCAAAGACCAAGTAGAGTGGAATAACTTCTGAAAAAAGCCACTGAGTTTGGTCAGGAAGAAGTAATTAGTGATCTTTGAAAAACAACTTCAGAGAAATACTAAGGTTTGAAGCCAAACTTGTTAGAAAAGGGCTGGGAAGGAATGATTCAGGAGATTATAAAAAGGAAAAAGAGAACTGAGCAATGTCTTCATGAATGAATGGGAGAGAGATGGACTGAAGAATGGAACAGGGTACCCCTTTTTCAGTCTAAGGGAGACTTGAAGGTATTAGAAAACAGAGCAAGAGGCAGAGTGAATTAGACTGGAAGAAATTTTCAGAAATTAAAGGTATTTGAGGGAGTCTCTAGAGAGGTAAGCAAGAAAAACCTAAGCCTGGGGAGAGAGATTGGTTTCATGAAGAGTAAAGAAATATTTTTTAGGTTCAGATATGCTGTCCTGGCAGCCACCACCCACTTAGGATTTGTGAATCAAGAGCACCTTATGTGTAACATGCATAGACGGATTGCACTGACTGGATTTTGTGTGTGTGTGTATTCTTCTATTTCCCAGGAGAAAGACAGCTCTCATAGTGGAAGGAGTGTGGTCATTTAGTCACCAAGCACAGCACAACTTCTGTGGCTACTTCTCGGCTCCTGTATGTCATCAGCATCACCTAGATTTCCAGCTGACTTGGGACCTGCAAGTCTGAATCTAACAGTTTTTGGCTTAGATTCTGAGAATCAAATAGAAGAATTTTAAATACAAGAGTTTGAGATTGGGTGTAGTGGCTCACACCTGTAATCACAGCACTTTGGGAGGCTAAAGTGAAAGAATCACTTGAGACTAGGAGTTTAAGATCAGCCTTGGAAACACAGTGAGACTCTGTCTCTACAAAAAATAAAAAAAATTAGTTAGGTGTGGTGGCATGCACTTGTAGTCCCAGCTACTCAAGGGGCTGAGGCAGAAGGATCCCTTGAGCCCAGGAGTGCAAGGCTGCAATGAGCCAGGATCCCGTGATCACACATCTGTATTCCAGCCTGGGCAATAGAGCAAGTCCCCATTACTAAAAAAACCAAAAAGCCAAAAAACAAAAAAGTTAGAGTTCGAGGAATTACCAACTGTAGTTTTAGCCTTGGTTCATGCTCTCTTGCATATTTATATAGCCTCTGACTTGTAATGGACCCTGACTGGAATGTGATCCCTCAGGAACTTAGTAGCCTGAGTCTTTCAGTAGATTACACTGCCCAGAACCCTGGCCATTCTCAAAATGAGAACTTGGGAATCTTTAAGAAGAAATCAAACACGTTTCAGGAAAAGGAAATCTATGGAGTAGTATAGGGACATTCCCATGGGAATGTATCTTCCTCCATGGCATGTCTTGAGGGTCCTTTCTTGTTAGGAGTTTATCCTGCCAGCCCATAAATGGACTATTTATTATAAGTGTAGAAAATCACAGAGAAGCAGTTTTGCACCAGCCTTATTCCTGTGCCTTGTTTTCCTCTTGCTCTTTTTTACCTGTATATCTAATTTATATTTTCATATATATTGTGTATTGATTGAAGTCACTTTAAATCCTTCTTGGGAATGACACAGTATATAAATAAGGAAGAAAGAAAACATGACAAGCTGAGCATGCTGCTCCAAATAAATATCTGCTTTCCTACTTTGGTGCATTTGATTGGATTAAGCCACCTTCACCACTAAAGTTCAGAGAAGACCCCGACCAACCGAGGGAGTTCTGGAGCTACCATTCTCCTGGCACTACTCAGCCTTTCAGAGTTGAGATTTCCCAAGCAGAAGCATCCAGACAGGTCTTGCCACTCAGAGGGCCCCAGGAAGAAAGGACTGTATTTTCACTATAATAGGCTCAACTAACCCCTCCCATTTTTCTCAGCCCCTTTGGAGCTTCATGAATCCATCTGTCCTTGATGAAGAGATCCACACTGAGCAGACTGGAATGAGATGGCCTGAGTGGAGGAGAGTATGTGTGTATGTTCTTTAACAGTATATCCTTATGTGCTCACTTTAGATCCCATTTATTGACACATCCATTTTCCCCCAGTCTCATTAATTTAATTACATGTGGAGAAAATCGGTTAAATTTCTGCATTAGGTAGACTTCTCTGGGATTTTTGATTATTCATATTTAATTGGATCTAAATTAGCAAAAAAAAAAATATATTTACAGATAATGTAGATGTAACATTCAGTAGGTGAGAGACTTCTGGTCTGGACAAGATGGCATTGTCCCATTTCCCCTGCTATGCCCTGCTAAGCACAACTTAATAAATTTTGGGAATGGTACAAGAGAAAGCCAAAGGAGAATTCTAAAAGGTGTTAAGAAGAAAGCAGGTTGGTTTGAAAACCCAGGACCAGAAGAACAGCACAGAGGCAGGGCATTTTATATCCCCCTAACTATCAGAAGGTATTTCCTGACTTTCCATCTAGCAGCAGAAGGTAGCCCAGTAGCTCATTCTTCCCCCTGAACCTAATGGAGTCCCTCTGGCAACCTCAGGCAAGGGGACTGATTGGGAGTCCTACAAAAAAAATAAGTGACCAGGGGAAGCACCCTTATTCCCTGCTGGGTCAGAAACTCCTCTTTTCCAAGGAAAGATACTGAGGTGGACAGGAGGAGCTAGTAAGAGAAACCTAGGAAAAATAGGTGGTCCAGTTGGGGAAGCCTTTTTGCACAGGCCTAAGACTGTCCTCTCCTGCCCAGAGATACTAGGATTGGTTGGTAGAACCAGGAAAAGGGACCTGTCATAGCCAACATCCCTGAAGCCAGCAACCTGGTCACAGAAGCCACGATGTGGAAGCAAGACTCTCCTCCCAGGCCCAGAGAAATCTGGGCAGCTAGAGGCACCTGCAGGATTTATCATAGCCCACCCTCACCAAGAGACACCTGGCAACCCAGCCAGGGAAATTCCTCCCGCCCTTTCAGGCAGCACTAACAGAGACAAGTGGGAGCCCTACATAAACCAAGCAACTAAACACTACAAGGGCTCTGAAAATTAAGCTGCCATTAGAATTACAGCCCACAAAAGTAGGCTAAAACTGTATGCTAAACCTAAACAGAGTGATTCCTTGCAAAATAAAATATTTAAATAGAAATGAGTCTCATAACATAATAGGCAAAATGTTCAGAGTGCAAATCAAGAACCAATAAAATCACAACTTGAGTGAAAAAGGAAATCAATGGATTCCAGCACTGAGATGAACCAGATATTGGAAATTATCTGATAAGAATTTTAAAGCAGACATCATAAAAATGCTACAACAATCAATTACAAATTCTCTTGAAACATGAAAAAACAGAAAAACCTCAGAAAAAAAGAAGTTTTATCAAAAGGAAACATGAAAATTATAGAACTGAAAAATACAATAACAAACTGAAAACTCACTGGATATGCTTAATAGTACAGTAGAGATTATGGGAGATAAAATCTTTGAACTTGAGGACAGAACAATAGAATTTACCCAATCTGAAAAATAGAGAGAAAATAAACCAGAAAAAATAAACGGACCTCAGGGACCTATGGAACAATAACAAAATATCCAGCATTCATATTATCAGAGTAACAGAAAGTAAAGGAGAAAAAGGGTAGAGATGAATGAGTATTTGAAAAAATAAGGCTGAAAACATTCCAAATTAGATAGAAGACACTAACTTAGAGATTCAAGAAGCCAGATGAATCCCACAGAAGAAAAAAAAAAATCCATGCCCAGGCGCATTATAATTTTTTGAAAACTAAAGACAAAGTCCTGAAAGCAGCAAGTGAGAAATAGTGCATTACTTGTAGGGGAACACCAATTTGAATGGATTTCTTATCTGAAACCATAAATAAGGAAGTGGCCAAATATTTTTTAAGGGATGAAAGAAAAGAATCATCTCCTATAATTTTAGATCTGGCAAAACTATCTTTTGAAAACAAAACATTCTTAGGAATGAAGGGATTATAAAAACATTAACAGATGAATGAAAACTAAAAGATTTTGTGACTAGCGAATCTACCCATAAAAGACTAGCTAAAGGAAGTTCTTCAAACAGAAAAGAAATTATAAAAGAAGGAAACTTAGAACATCAGAAAGGAAAGAAAAAATAGAGCAGAAATACGGGTTCATATGATAGACAATTTTTTCCTTATGGGTTTTAGAGAATATATTTTATGATTAAAACAAAAATTTGTAACACCATCTGATACGTAAAACAATCATATTTAAAGGTGGGGAAGCCAAAGAGACCTGAATGGAAGTGAGGTTTCCACACTTCATTTGAAGTGGTGAATATTGATACCAGTACATTGTTATAAGTAGCATGTGTAACACCCAGAGCAACCACTATGAAAACTATACAAAGTGACAAACTCAGAAGTATTACAAATAAATCAAGATGGAATCTAAAACGTGTTTAAATAAGCTGCAGAAAGGCAAGAAAGATAAATGAGAACCAGAGGAGACAAATAGAAAATAAATAACAAAATAACAGACTAAAGTGCTAAAATATCAGTAAACACTGGACCTTAAATGTAAATGGTCTAAATATACCAATCAAAAGACAGACATTGGTAGAGTGAGTTAAAAACCATCCATAATCCTATGTGCTGCATATAAGAAACTCATTTCAAGTTCAAACACAGATGAGTTGAAAGTAAAAAAGGATGGAAAAAGATATATCACATACACATTAATACTTTTTAAAAAAAACAGGAGTAGCAATAGTAGTGTGATAAAGTAGACTGCAAAGCAAAGAAAATTGCCAGAGACAAAGAGGGATATTATATAATGATAAGAGGATCAATTAGGAAGACACATTATACTAAATGTGTACAAACTAAACCACAGAGCCTTAAATGCCTGAAGCAGCAATTGATAAAGCTGAAATGAGAAATAGAAGAATCTGTAATTATGGTTGGGAACTTCAATATCATTCTCCTCTTTCCCCATTAACTAATAGAACTATGAAGTAGAAAAATCACCAGGATATGGAAAATCTGAGCAACACAATCAATCAACAGGATCTAATTAACATTTATAAGACATACCACTTAACAATACATTTTTCTCAATTGCCCATGCACTATTCATCAAATAGAAAAAGATATAAAATATATAGTAAAACAAACTTGACAAATTTAAAAGAATTGAAATCATGTGCTCTGGCCATAATGGAATTAAACTGAAAGTCTCTAACAAAGACAAACAGGAGACTCTTGAAACACTTGAAAATTAAATAACACACTTCTAAATAATCTATGGGTCAAACAGGGAGTCTCAAAGGAAATTAAAAGGATAAATGAAAACATATCAAAGTACGTGGGATGCAGCTAAAGCAGTACTAAGAATAAAATTCATAGCACTATATACTTACATTAAAAATGAAGAAAGGGGCACTTGATCTCTCATGTTGCCCACTTGGCCCTCTTCCAAATGTACTTCCTTTCGTTCCTTCTCTAAAACTTTTTAATAAACTTTCACTCCCCCCAAAAAAAAAATTAAGAGAGGTGTCATATCGATAATTTAAGTTCCTACTTTTCCTCAAAAAAGAGGAGCAAAATAAATCCAAAGCAAGCAGAAGGAATAAAGTAGTAAAGAGCAGAAGCCAATGAAATTGAAAACAGGAGAATCTTACCAAAAAATGCAATGAAAGGAAAAGATAGTTCTTCAGAAAATTGTAATAAAATCAATAAACCTCTAGCAACATTGACAAAAATAGAAAATGAGTCACCAATATGAGGACTTGAACAAGAACTCTCATTTCAAATACTGCAACCATTAAAAAAGATAATAGTATTACATATGGCTTTATGCTCATAAATTTGACAATTTAGAATAAATGGACCAATTCCATGAGAACCAAACTACAAAAACTCAGATGAAATAGACAATCTAAATAGCCCTATTATTATTAAGGAGATTAAATTTTTGATAAAAAAATCTCTTCAAAGGCTGAGTGCGGTGGCTCACGCCTGTAATCCCAGCACTTTGGGAGGCTGAGGTGGGTGGGTCACAAGGTCAGGAGATAGAAACTATCCTGGCCAACATGGTGAAACCTCGTCTCTACTAAAAGCACAAATTAGCTGGGTGTGGTGGCACACACCTGTAATCCCAGCTACTCAGGAGGCTGAGGCAGGAGAATCACTTGAACCCAGGAGGCAGAGGTTGCAGTGAGCTGAGATCAAGGCACTGCACTCCAGCCTGGCGACAGAGTGAGACTGTGTCTCAAAAAAAAAAAAAAAAAAAAAGCTCTCCAAAATAAAATCTCCAGGCCCAGACCCAGATGGTCTCACTAATTCTACTAAACCTTCAAAGGGGAATTAACACCAACTTTATATAATCTCTTTCAGAAAATAGAAGAGGAAATATTTCCCAATTTATTTAGAAGGCCAGTACAAAGCCAAAGACATTACAAAAAAACAAAAAAAACCCCAAACATCTCTCCTAAAATTAGAAGCAAAAATCCTTTATAGAGCATTAGCAAATCTTTTAATACACCATGAACAAGTGGGATTTATTCCAAATAAGCAAGCTTAGTTCCCAGAATAGACCAAACATTCTTGAAAAATCTTGAAAAATAAAATTGGAGGATTTACATACTTCTCAACTTTATAATGTACTATAAAATAATCAAGATAGTGCAGTATTGACATATTGATCAATGTGACATAAATTAAGAGTCCAGAAATAAACTCCTATACCTGTGGATAAATTGATTTTTGACAAAGCTGCTAAGGCAATTCAATGAGGGAAAGATAGTATTTTCTATAAATGGTGATGGACCACTTGTTTAGTCATATGCAAAAAGATGGATTTAGACTCTTACACCTTATACAAAAATTAACTTCAAATGGACAATAGACCTAAATGTAAGAGCTAAACCCCAAAAAGTATAGAAAAATCTTTTTTGTCCTTAGGTAAGGCAGAGTCCTTAGATATGACACCAATAGCATAATCCTCAAAAGAAAAAATGTATAAATTGGATTTCATCAAAATGTAAAACTTTTGTATTTCAAAAGAACACCATTAAGAAAACAAAATACAAACTACAACCTTAGAGAACATATTTGCAAATCATATTTCTGATAAGGTACTTCTAACCAGAATATATCAGGAGGGCTTACAACTCAATAATAAGACAAACCCAACCTGTTTTAAATGGGCAACGTTTAAATAGAGACTTCATCAAAGAAGATATAAAAATTGGCAACAAGCACATGAAAAGATGATATACATCATTAGGGAAATGCAAATTAAAACCACAGTGAGATACCACGTCATAGCCACCAGAATGGTGAGTTACTCTGCTAGGGTTGCCATAACAAAATATCACAGACTGGGTGGCTTAACAGAAATTTACTTCTCATAGTTCTGGAGACTGAAGTCCAAGATTAAGGTGCCTGCAGATTTGGTTTCTCCTGAGGCCTCTTTTCCTTGGCTTGCAGATAGTAGCCTTCTCACTTTCTCTCTCATATGTCCTGATCTTTTCTTTCTAGGACACCAGTCAGATTGGAGTAGGACATACCCTAAATATCCTCATTTTAACTTAATGCCATCCTTAAAAGACTTATTTCCAAATATAGTTACATTCTGAGGTACTGAGGGGTTAGTGCTTCAACATATGAATTTGGGGGGCAGGGACACAATTCACTCCATGACGTGGTAGGCATATCCATGGACTTCCATAATAAAAGGGAATAAATTACTGACATGCTGCAACATGGATGAGTTCAAAAACATTATACTAAAGAAAAGAAGCCAGATACAAAGACCACATATTAAGTGATTCTATTTGTATGGAATGTCCAGAAAAGGCAAATCTATAGAGACAGAAAGTAAATTAGTGGTTACCCAGCACTGGAGTGGGAATAGAGATGGTAAGTGAACATGAAGGTTATTTTCAGAGTGATGGAAATATTCTAAAATTGGTTGTTATGATGATCAAACAACTTTGTAGATTTACTAAAAATTGTTAACTTGTACAAGCATAACAAGTGAATTTTCTGATTTGTATATTACACCTCAATGAAAATTTTAAGCATAGTAAATGAGCATCATTCCAAGTATTTTTTTCTCTGCTTATACAGAATGAGAGCAATAGATAACCTTTTAAAATGTGTTCATATGAATGCTACTACTTTTAGTCAAAAAAAAAAAACAAAAACAAAAAACTTTTGCTGGTTGTAGTGGCTCACACCTGTAATTCCAGCACTTTGGGGGCCAGAGGTCGGGGGATTACTTGAGCTCAGGAATTACAGACTAGCCTCAGCAACATAGCGAGACCTCGTATCTACTAACAATAAAAATTTTTAAAAATTAGCCAGGCACAGTGGCATGTGCTTGTACTCCCAGCTACTTGGAGGCTGAGGTGGGAGGATTGCTTGAGCCTAGAAGGTCAAGGCTGCAGTGAGCTATGACCGTGTCACTGCACTCCAGCCTGGGCAACAGAATGAGACCTTGTCTAAGAAAAATAAAAAATAAAACCTGTTTTGCTGGATTTTAACAGAAGAAAAGTAAATTGAAAGGAAACTAGAGGAATTGTTAAACTTTAAATCTTTCATTTCAAGAGATTTTATTTCTTAAAGGAACCCTCCTAGATTATGAAAAAAGACAAAGGAAAACATGATGCAGTTAGAATCATTGTGCTTTAAACCCTCAGGTTTCAAATGGACTTCCTGGTATTGAAAATGAAAATACTGACACTCTCACACTTCCTCTAATATTACAGCTCTGCATCTCTCAACTTAGTTTTATTGTTACAGTAAACAAAACTAGTTATGTTTATTTTAGAAAACCCAAAAAAGATAATTTTCATTCAAAGTTATTTTCCAACTTCCACAGAAGGGGAACAAAGAATTCTGGTGGTCATCTTAGAAATCAAAGCTGTTCTGATCTTTTAGGATTCTGCAGAAAAAAAAAAGCTGCACTTTTTTGTGGGAGTTTTTATAGAGGACAGTGTTCATAGAGTTCACTTGAAGTTCAGGTACATACATACATGAACTAGCCAAGCCTTCAGATTTATTTTAATCATCTCAAACATATTTCACAATTTTTGACAAACATAAAGGTTTACATTTCAGATGAGTCAGACAGTTTAACAGCACCAGAGCCTTAATTTCTTTAGCTTGAATGGAAGGAAAGTAGGCAGAGAAATATAGTAGTAGGTAAAGATAGAGCATTGTCAAGTTTTATATTACTGGAAACCTCATCTGAACCTGAGGTTAGTAAATATAACCTGTATAAGTCTGTTTTCATGCTGCTGATAAAGATATACCTGAGACTGGGCAATTTACAAAAGAAAGAGGTTTAATTGGACTTACAGTTCCACATGGCTGGGGAAGCCTCACAATCATGGCAGAAAGCAAGGAGGAGCAGGTCACATCTTATGTGGATGGCGGCAGGCAAAGAGAGCAGTGCAGGGGAACACCCATTTTAAAACCATCACATCTCGTGCATCACATTCTCATTCACTATCATGAGAACAGCACAGGAAAGACCTGCCCCCATGATTCAATCACCTCCCACCCGGTCCCTCTCAAAACATGTGGGAATTCAAGATGGAGATTTGGGCGGGGCCACAGCCAAACTGTATCATTCTGCCCCTGGCCCTTCCCAAATCTCATGTCCTCACATTTCAAAACCAATCATGCCTTCCCATCAGTCCCCCAAAATCTCAGCTCATTTCAGCATTAACCCAGAAGTCCAAGTTTAAAGTCCCATCTAGACAAGGCACGTCCCTTCACCTATGAGCCTGTAAAATCAAAAGCAAGTTAGCTACTTCCTAGATACGATGGAAATACAGGCATTAGGTAAATACAGCCATTCCAAATGGGAGAAATTGGCTAAAACAAAGGAGTGAAGGCCCCATGCAAGTCTGAAATCCAGCAGAGCAGTCAAATCTTAAAGTTCTGAAATGATCTCCTTTAACTCCACGTCTTGCATCCAGGTCACACTGATGCAAGAGATGGGTTCCCATGGTCTTGGGCAGCTCCACCCCTGTGGCTTTGCAGGATACAGCCTCCCTCCTAGCTGATTTCATGGGCTGGCGTTGAGTGCCTGTGGCTTTTCCAGGTGCATGGTGCAAGCTGTCAGTGGATCTACCATTCTGGGATCTAGAGGACAGTGGCCCTCTTCTCACAGCTCCACTAGGCAGTGCCTCAGTAGGGACTCTTTGTGGGGGCTCCAACCCCACATTTCTCTTTTGCACTGCCCTAGCAGAGGTTCTGCATGAGGGCCTTGCCCCTGCAGCAAACTTTTGCCTGGGCATCCAGGCACTTCCATACATCTTCTGAAACCTAGGCAGAGGTTCCCAAACCTCAGTTCTTGACTTCTGTGCACCCACATGCCCAATACCACATGGAAGCTGCCAAGGCTTGGGCTTGCACCCTCTGAAGCCATGGCCTGAGCTCTAAGTTGGCCCCTTTCAACCACAGCTGGAGCAGCTGGGACACAGGCCACCAAGTCCTTAGACTGCACACAGCATGGGGACCCTGGGCCTGGCCCACAAAACCACTTTTTCCTCCTGGGTCTCCATGTCTGTGATGGGAGGGGCTGCCATGAAGGTCTCTGACATGGCCAGGAGAGACTTTCCCCATAGTCTTGGGGATTAACATTAGGCTCCTTGCTACTTATACAAATTTCTGCAATCGGCTTGAATTTCTCCCCAGAAAATGGTTTTTTAAAAATTTTCTATTGCATAGTCAGGCTGCAAATTTTCCAAGATTTTATGCTCTGCTTCCCTTATAAAACTGAATGCATTTAACAGCACCCAAGTCACCTCTTGAATTCTTTGTTGCTTAGAAATTTCTTCTTCCAGATACCCTAAATCATCTCTCTCAAGTTGAAAGTTCCACAAATCTTTAGGGCAGTGGCAAAATGCCGCCAGTCTCTTTGCTAAAACATAACAAAAGTCACCTTCACTCCAGTTCCCAACAAATTCCTTATCTCCATCTAGACCACCTCAGCCTGGACCTTATTGTTCACATCACTATCGGCATTTTTCTTAAAGCCATTCAACAAGTCTCTAGGAAGCTCCAAACTTTCCCACATTTTCCTGTCTTCTTCTGAGCTCTCCAAACTGTTCCAACCTCTGCCTGTTACCCAGTTCATAAGTTACTTCCACATTTTTGGTTATCTTTTCAGCAACTCTACTGGTACCAATTTACTGTATTAGTCCGTTTTCATGCTGCCAATAAATACATACCCAAGACTGGGCAATTTACAAAATAAAGAGGTTTAATTGGACTTATGGTTCCACATGGCTGGGGCAGCCTCACAATCATGGCAGAAAGCAAGGAGGAGCAGGTCACATCTTATGTAAACGGCAGCAGACAAAGAGAGCTGTGCAGGGGAACGCCCCTTTTTAAAACCATCAGATCTCATGAGACTCATTCACTATCAGGAGAACAGCACGGGAAAGACCTGCCCCCATGATTCAATCACCTCCAATTGGGTCCCTCCCACAACACGTGGGAATTCAAGATGGAGATCTGGGCAGGGACAAAGCCAAACCATATCACAAACTTTCTTTAGACAGCCAGGTCATAAATATACTGTAACCCCTAGATCCTATTATCAGAAAAAAAAGTGTGACTTTATCATCTTATGGCTTTTGCAAAAGGTTCTCTAGAAGGCAATGTTCCTAGAGTCTGTTCATGTTTATAAAAGCTGTTGGTGGACCTAAAACTTCAACTACATCTTGGTATAAGTTTCTATTTAGAATATTATCATTTGGTATTACATGTTGCTGTGGAAAAAACTGAGGACAGTCTATTTTTTTTTTCTTCTTCTTCTGTAAATCAATGGCTCTTAAAAGTATGACATGTTGCTGTGGAAAAAAACTGAGGACAGTCTATTTTTTTTTCTTCTTCTTCTTCTTTTGTAGATCAATGGTTCTTAAAAGTATGACCCCTGGATTAGCAACATCAATATCACCTGAGAATTTGTTAAAATGCAAATTCTCAGGCCCATTTTATGGCTACAGAATTAGAAATTCTGAGTATAAAGTTGAATAGCCTGTTTTAACAATACATCCAGGTACTTCTCATGCATACTAAAGTGTGATAACTAATTAAATATTTACCTTTTCTGCCTGAGTGCTTGAAGAAGTTTTGCCTTGAAATTCAATAACCTAATCCAGGATATAATTGAGAGCTCTTTATCAAAATTTTCTATATTCATCTTTCAATATGTACTCTAGCTGGTAAAGTATGCAGAGTGAACAAATAAATCACTTGGCTTTTATGACTGGATGACCATACATTTTCCCAACATGTTTATTACTAGTGCCCCCTTTCACTCTCAAAATTGCTCTAGCTGGAGTGATCAATTATATGGTCACCCTACTTATGACCAGTGATTCCAGTGGTTTTCAAAATATGTATGGCTGATCAAGATGCTGAGGGATTCTGTGGAAGCACTGATAAGAGAATTAGAGGAGAGGCCTATAGCATTTTGGAGCAAAATCGTGCCTGATTTGAAAATTAATTACCCTCATTTTGAGAGATAGCATTTGGCTTGCTATTGGGCCATAGTAGAGACTGAACACCTACTTGACTGTAGGACAGTAGGACACTCAAGTCAGTTCCCCACATGAATTTGGTGTCTTATCTATCACCATAGAGTCCGGCATGGCAGCAACACTCCTCCAGCATGTGGTATATTGACCTTAAGCAGGTACTAAAGTCAAGAGTAAATTGGATGAGCAGATGGCTATCACTCCTGGTGTGCCTACTCCCATCACACTGCCATCTTACTCTCATCTATACCTGAGCCACATGGAGTGTTCTCTATGATCAGTTGATTGAAAAAGGAAAACATGTGAAGCTAGTTTATAAATGGTTCTCCATGAAAACTGGAGATAGACTTCGGCAATGCAGCAGCCCCACCAAGGGGTGGAATTCCTTCCAGTGGGCAGAATTTTAAGCAGGCTATCTCACTGCCCATTTTGCCTAAAGAAGAGATGACCCAAGGAACAGATCTACAGTAATGCAGGGATTGGGGCTAATGATTAGCAGGTCAGAGACACAAAACGAGTAAGATGTAAGGATTTATAACAAGTTGGCCTGAAGAAAGAGGTATGTGAAGGGATCTCTTAAAGTAAACTCAGAGTGTGAGAATATTTGTGTCCTATGTAAATACTCACCAAATGACTTCTATTGCAGAGAAAACATTCTTTACCCAGGTAAACATGACTACCCTCCAATTTCCACATGCAGGGCTCTATGATCAATTATTCAACAACAAAGATTCCTGTGGGTCAAATCATTATAATTACCCTACCAGCCTTTCTCCTATTAAAATAAGCAGGCCAAATTGTTTCTGGTAAATTGGTGTAATTCATTAGTCTCTGCCACCCTGAGATGTCATCATTCTTATTGAAATCATAGAGACTATTTCAATATTGGTATTTTCCAACTTCATCTCTGGCATACAGAAATCAGCCACAATGGTGCTCTTCAAATATGTTGGTACTACCTTCATTTATGCTTTTCTCTATGCTGTTATTGAAACTGACTTTGCAAAATCATGACAGTAAGAGAAATTTGACATAGTTGACTCCATCTTGCTTCTGATCTCCAAGCTGTCCTTGGTCATTGCTGGGCATAGGCCAAGCTAACTTTGGAAATGATTTATAGTTTTACCTTAAAGCAAAGATTATAATAGTCCTTTCCAAAACTAAACTGCCTTTATAAAAGTAATGAAAGTCCAGAAGGTTAGGATTGTGAAAGGGGCCTGAATTCTGAAAAGATAGGCATAGTTTCTATAATTCCTTACTGCTCATGGGTCATGTAGCCAGAGGTCACAAAACTTGTGACTTTCCTAACTGTTCTTATAAGTAATATCACTATTGTACAACCTAAGATTGTTTTTTTAAGATGCTTTTCAGACTGATACCACCTGGACTCATGACTTATGACTCAGTGGATCCTATTGCCCCAAACAGAGGCAGACTCAGCATATGAAGATTGTTTTCCAAACCCCTATGATTTCATCCTCAACCAATCAGCAGCACCCATTCCCTAGCCCCCTGCCCACCAAATTGTCCATAAAATCCCTAACCTCCAGGTCTTTGGGGAGACTGATTTGAGTGATAAATTTGTCTCCCGAGTCAGCCAGACTCACATCAATTAAATTCTTTCTGTCTTGCAATGTTGTGGTCTCAGTGGGTTGATTTTTATCTGTTCAGTGGGCAAGAAGAACCCATTGGGTGATTACGTTATGACAGGTATGTCTTCAGGGCTGGAATGGCTCAGTGAGTAACACAAAACAAATTCACTTTAACATTCTGATAAAAGAAAAATAGCTCAGGGCAATGGCAAAATTTAGCAGGCCCAGAGAAACACTGGTATGGGACTTTAGTCATACCCTTTACCCATGTCCAAAGGCAATTACTTAAAGACATTTTGTTCCTAATAGCTGCCTCACTCATTATCTTCAGGTTCCTGGAATTTGTGATACAAAGAACAGTGTATAGCCAATTAATAGCTTGCATTGTTTTAAGGTAAATTGTTTGTAAAGAACTCAGGAACTGCCTCTTCTTTTTTCCTTAAAAACCTACTTGTAACTGCTGTGAATCAGAGTGTATATTCAGGGCAACTTGAATCTATGCTCCCCGGTGGCCATCCACAAGCTTTAGGCCCAAATAAACTCTCTACTTAATCATATTTTCTGAATCTAGTTATTTAAGGTTGACAATTCTTATCTCCCTAAATCTTTCTTTCTTTCTCTGCAAGGGATTTCTGAAGTCTCAACTCAACATAGGCCAAAGTAAATATAATTTTCAGTCTACCACTAAAAAACAAAAAACACAAAAAAAGAGAGAACTCTTCCAACTGTGTGTGTTAGACATTGAATGCAGAATCTTTTGTAAGTGCACCTATATAATAATTTCAACCTAATGTAATCACCTCATGGGTTCTTCCTGCCCACTGCACAGACAAAGCCAATTCACCGAAACCATGGCATTGCAATAAATAGAGTTTAATTGACATGAGGCCAGCCATGCCACATGGGAGATGGAGTTATTACTCAAATCAATCTCCTGGAAAATTCAGAGGCTAGTCTTTCCAAGGATAGTTTGGTGGGCCCAGGAGTCTGAGTGGGGCCATAGAAGTGGTTGGCAGGTGCCAGTGGAACCACTGGTCATCAGAAATGCAAAAACCTGAAAAGACATCTCAAAAGGTCAATCTTAGGCTCTATAATAGTGATGTTATCTGCAGGAATAATTGGGGAAGTTGCAAATCTTGTGACTTCTGGAGTATGGCTGGTAATCCACACCTTCGTAGAATTCAGGCTCCTTTTATCGTCCTAACCTGATGGCCTTTCGTTAGCTTTAGAAAGGTGATGTAGCTTTGGAGAAGGGCTACTATTATTTAAACTATAAACTAAATATCTCCTAAATTTAGCTTGGTCTGAGCCCAAGAATGATTAAATGAACCCTTTTCCTCTTTAGAGAAAAAAAGTGCAGCTCACTGCCAGCACTCATTTAATTTTACATAAACACGCTCTTTGAGGCCGAAGCGAATTTGACTGATTTTCAACGTGAAAATAAAATATAAAGACCATTTTTGGAGTTATTTCTAAACAGAATTAACATCAGAATCATCTGAATCATAAGAATAATCTATTTCAGAAAAATCAGACTCATCAAATGAATCTTCAGCTGACAACTGTTTGAGAACGATGTTAACATCATGCATAGGAATGCTATATTTTCTAGAATTTGACATTTTCAACAATTGAGAATTACTATATTTTGTAAATGGAAACACCACTACTAAAAACAGAATACTATAAATAGAGTGATGTCTTTTGTTTCCAAAATTGATATACTAGAGCGATCCAAAAATAATAATAAAAGCGAGATATTTTGCAGCAAAGTTATCTCAGGGTAAGCACTGCAGCTGCAAGTGCCACCAGCAAGTATTCTTAGGGCAAATGGGAAAAGGGTTAAGGACAATTTGGAGGTTAAAGACAAGATGGGGGTTGGTTAGATCAGATCTCTTTCACTGTCGTAATTTTCTTAGTGTTATAATTTTTGCAAAGGCAGTTTCACTAACTTAAATTTATATCCCTGGGGCATTACCCTTATAATTCCATTTCACGTATATTCCCCCAGGTTTTTACCAATAAAACCTAGTTCTGTTTGGTAAATGTTTTGCTATATAGGCCCTCTTGTTGCAAGTTTGACTTTGTAAATGGCCCTTGGGCTCTGGGAGGAAAGCAACTGTTGGGCCACGTGGTTGTATCTTTAGTTTTGTAAGGAATTGCCAAACTGTTTTATAGTGTGGCTATATCTTTCCAGACTTCCAGCACAATGTATGAGTGATCCAGTTTCTTAGCACCCTAATCAGAATTTACTGTTGCTACTATTTTTTAGCTATTCTGATAGATGTGTAGTGATATTTTATTCTGGTTTTGAAGCAGTGTCATTGTCTGGGGTAAATCCTTGAGGTTTGTTGTCTCATGTCAAGGGAATCAAGGACATGGACACACAAGTAGTGAATTTAAGAGTGGAAGTTTCATAGGTGAAAGAAAGAACAGAGAATAGCTCTCTCCCCTGCAGAGAGAGAGGGGTGCCCAGGTGGGTCTTCTGGTTCCGTGGTGAAGTGCATGGGGTTTTATAGACTGGCTTGAGGAGGCAGTGTCTGATTCACATAGGGCCCAAAGATTGGTTGGACCAGGTGTGCCATTTATATAGCAAGCGAGGAAGGTGGCCACCCCACCCTAATCTTTTATTATGCAAATGGGGTCTCTTCCTGGCTGGTGCCATGTTGTCTGTTCCTTACTGTACACATGGTTGGCAAAGAAAAAAGGGAGATGGAGGTGCCACGTTGAACATGCCTAGCCCACAGGTAGCCTTTTCCTATTGGCACGGCTGCTGGCATTCACCCATGCAAGCTTCCAGCTTGCTTATCTATGTCTGCAGATTGATTTTACAGGCTGCTCTTTATTAGAAAAATGATTTGGGAGCTGCTTTTCATTAAAAGGAAAACCTTACCAAGAACTTCCTTACCCTCACTATCTGTCTAAATAATTTCTTTTTAACTCTTATATCAGTTTTAATTTCTGTTTCTCTAGTGGCTAATGGTGTCAAATATCTTTTCATGTGCTTACCTATTATCTGTATGTCCTATTAAGAGATGTCTCTGCATGTCTTTTGCCTATTTTCTAAATGAATTATTTATTTTATTAGTGTTGAGTTTTTGAGAGTTCTTATTACAGATACTAGTTCTTTACTGAATATGTGGTTTGCAAATGTTTTTGATCAGCCTGTAGTTTGTCTTTTAACCCTCTTCATATGGGGTTTCACAAAGCAAATTTTGATGGAGTTCAACTTATCAATTTTCCCTTTTTAAAATTATGCTTTAGTAACAATTCTTAAAAACTCTGCCTAACTTTAGACCCTGAAGATTTTCTCCTACTTTTTAAAATAAAGTTTTATGATTTTATGCTTGACATTTAAGTCTATAATGCATTTTGAGTTAACTTTTCTGTAATGTGTGAGGTTTAATTGGAAGTGTTTGTTTTCATTTTTTGTTTGTTGGTTCAGTTTGTTTTTTGGTTGTTTTCATGTGTGTGGACAGGAGGCTGTTGGATTTTTTAACCTAAGAATGTCCAATGATTCCAGCACTTTTTGTTGAAAAGGCTGTCTTTTCTTCATTGAATTGCTTTTGCACCTCTATCAAAAATCAGTGTAATAATCAACACAATACCAAAGAAGAACAAATTTGGAGGACTGACACTACCTGATTTCAAGCCACACCATATAGCTACATTAATCAAGTTTGGCATTAGCAAGAGAATAAACAAATAGATCAATTGAACAGAATAGAGAGCCCCAAAATAGACCCAACAAATACAGTCAACTCATCTTTGACAAAGGAGCAAATGCAATACAATGGATCAAGGAGAGCCTTTTCAATATATGGTGCTAGAACAACTAAAAATCCACATGCCAAAAACTGAAAGTAGGCCATGCATGGCAGCTCATGCCTATAGTCCCAGCACTTTGGAAAGATGAGGTGGGAGGATCCCTTGGGCTCAGGACTTCAAGACCAGCCTGGGCACATGGCAAGACCTTGGCTCTACTAGCAGCAGCAACAACAACAACAACAACAACAACAACAAAATTAACCAGATGTGAAGGTGCACACCTGTAGTCTAAGCTACTTGGGAGGCTGATGTGGGAGGCTTGCTTGAGCCCAGAAGGTCAAGCCTTCAGCGAGCCATGATTGCATTGCATCACTGGGCAATAGAGTGAGACTCCAGCCTGGGCAATAGAGTGAGACCCTGTTTCAAAAACAAAAACAATAAACCAAAACTGAAACTAGACACAAACTTTATACCTCTTACAAAAATTAACTCAAAATAGATCATAGACCTTAAAGTAAAATGCAAAAACTATAATATAAAACTCCTAGCAGATAACAGGAAAAAGTCTAGATGACCTTGAGTTTGGTAATGACTTTGAGACATAACACCAAAGGCAAGATTAATAAAAGAAATAATTGATAAGCTAGACTTCATTAAAATAAAAAACTTCTTCAGGCAAAGTCTGATGGAAAGTCTTTGGCTTGGCTTCTTAGTCTACAGAGGCTTTTAAAAAGTCAAATCTGAGATTTCCTGTTAGAAGTTCCAGTAAAGCAAACTTAAAAAGAGCCTTTATGGTTAATCACCATTCTTGCTGCACTTATGTAAATAATCATGTCATGTTTAATGAGACTGATTTATTTTGCAAACAAATTAGTTTTACTACAATTATCTTTGGCAGACATGTGGGTGACTAGAGAGAGAAAAATGTTTCAGTAGAAAATCCTAGTGTACTATGTGTAACATAGTGTACTATCTGTAACAAGATTAGATTATCAGATCTAGCACTATTCATTGTCTTCGAGGTTTTGTTAGACTAAACTGGATCCTGAATTGCGTAGTTTCCTTGAATATCTGACTACAACTCTCCAAGCTAGCATTTCCAATTGTCTCCCACCTTTCTGACTTGAAACCGTTCACAGCTAAGACTGCCCTTTTCCTAAAGTTCTGAAAGCTAAAGCTGGATGACTTGATATAAATTCCAGATAAATCACCACAAAAGCTCAAATATAGACAACCTTGATGCCTGTTGCTGTGTGGGCCACTCAGAAATTTCACTAGAACATGCTATGATATCACCAGAGATATTCAAACCACAAACCAGGAAGACCCATTAGATTTAAACTGCCATCCTCATTCCACCATCTAAGAGGCTTTGAGATCAAATCTAGAACTCTCTCACGTGACTGCCTTTTGGACTCAGAAGCTGATTTATCATTTTTTTCCAGTGATTAACCTTTAGTTTTTTTGTGTCCATAGAATGACTCTACTTAAATACTTGTTTGCTTGCACCATATAGAGGCCTACCTTTGATGGGAACCCACCTGCAACACTGCCACCTGCAATGATACACAACTTTCTAACTCAATTGACCTGAGTTTAACTGAACTCAGGACTAAGAGACTGGCTCCATAAGATATGGGACTGCGAATTCAGCTTTTGTATGTGAAACTTTCTGAAAATAAGGTTCAAAGGGAGGACTGTAAGTGACTAGAATATGCCACTTTGGCATAAGGATTATTTTGAGCTGAAGACAAGTGGGAAAAAGCAGATATAAGAAGAGTTCTCTGTTCTTCCACTATTTGCCTAAAAGCAGGACATAAATTCACCAATGTGTCCCTCCTCCCCTTTCTACCAGGAAGGATAGCCCCTTACCAGCCTGGGGATCAGCACCAGAGCAACCTAGGTAATGAGCTTTATTAACTAGTCTGTATCTACCATTTATTTGCCTTTCTATAATTTGCCACCCTTAGAGACTCAAAGTCTTTTTCCTTTGTCTTGTCATTTCTCTAAATTTGCTATTGTTTGTTGAAGATTATACATAAGCTGGAATTCAAAGCCACCTCTGAGATATACTCATTTTTGTGAGTATCTCCCACATATACATAAGATACATGTTATTAAACTTTATTTGTTTAAAACGAACACAGCCACAGACTGGATGGAACTATTTGCAGAATACATTATCTGATAAATGACATGTATCCAAAATATACAAAAAACTCTTCAAACCCACAATAAGTAAACAAACAACCCAACTTTAAAATGGACAAAATATCTGTATAGATGGCAAATTCGCCAAAGAAGATATGCAAATAGCAAATAAGATATAAAATAGGAAAATAAGCCTATGAAAACATGCTCAATATTATATGCCATTAAAGCATTGAAAATTAAAACAAGATACTTCTACACACCTATTAGAATGGCTAAAATCTGAAACACTGAGAACACCAAATGCTGGTGAGCATGTGGAGCAATTGGAACCCTCATTCACTGTTCAGGAGAATGTAAAATTGTATAGAACTTTGGAAGATAACTGTGGTAGTTTCTTACAAAGCTAAACATAGGCTTACCGTATGATAGAGAAATTCTGCTCCTAGGCATTTACCCAAATGAACTGAAAATGTGTGTTTACACAAAAACCTCCATAAGAATGTTTATAGCAGCTTTATTCATAATTATCAAAAGTTAGAGGCAACCAAGATGTTCTTCAATGGGTGAATGTATAAACAAACTATGGTACATCTATACAATAGCATATTTCTCAGTGATAAAAAGAAATGAGACCGCATGCAGTGACTCACGTCTGTAATCCCAGAACTTTGAGAGGCCAAGGCAGGATGATTGCGTGAACCCAGGAGTTTCAGACCACCCCTGGCAACATAGTGAGACCCCCTGTCTCTATAAAAAAAGAAAAGAAAAGAAAAAAGAGAAATGAAGTATCAAGCCATGAAAAGACATGAAGGAATGTATATTGCTAAGTGAAAAATAGCAGTCTGAAAAAGCTACATCCTGTATGATCTCAACTATATGACAGGCTGGGTGAGGTGAAATTTAGAAATTGTAAAAATTCACTGGTTGCCAAGATTTTAGGGTAGGGGGAGAGATGAATAGGTGGAGCACAGGTCATTTTTAGGGCAGAGAAACTCTTCTGTATGATACTATAATGGTGGATATATGACATTCCCACATTTGTCAAAACCCATAGAACTATACAACACAAAGAGTGAATCCTAATGTAAACTATGGATTTTGGTTAATAATTATGTATCAATATTGATTAGTTAATTGTAATATTATGTGCAACCCTAATGCAAGATGTTAGTAATAGAAGAAACTAGGGGTGGGGCAGGGAGGGAATGGGGGTTTATGGAAACTCTACTTTCTTTTTTATTATTATTTTTAAATTTATTTTTAATTTTTGTGGTGTATGGTAGATGTATATTTATGGAATACATGAGATATTTTGATACAGACATACAATGTATAAAAATCAAATTAGGGTAAATGTGGTATCCATCACCTTAAGTATTTATCCTTATGTTGTTTTACAAACAATCCAATTTTACCATTTTAGATATTCTGAAATGTACCATAAATTATTGTTGACTACAGTTGCTCTGTTTTGCTATCAAATACTAGATCTTATTCATCCTAACTATATTTTTATACCCATTAACCATCCCCAGGTTGAATAGGAGGGATGAGAGAAGGCACCCTTGTCTTACGCCAGTTATTAAGAGAAATGCTTCCAGCTTTTGCCCATTCAGTACAATGTTGTCTCTGCGAGGTTTTGGTATCAGGGTGATGCTGGCCTCATAGAATGCATTGGGGAGGAGTCCCTTCTCTTCAAATTTTTGGAATAGTTTCAGTAGGAATGGTACTAGTTCTTCTTTGTACATCTGGTAGAATTTGGCTGGGAATCCATCAGGTACTAGGCTTTTTTTGGTTGATAGGGTATTTATTACTGATGCAATTTCAGAGCTAGATATTGGTCATTCAGGAAATCACCTTCTTCCTGGTTCAGTCTTGGGAGGGTGTATGTGTCCAGAAATGGATCCATCTCTTTTAGGTTTTCTAGTTTGTGTGCATAGAGGTGTTCATAGTAGTTTCTGATGGTTATTTTTTATTTCTATGGGGTTAGTAGTAACATTTCCTTCATCATTTCTAATTGTGTTTATTTGCATCTTCTCTATTTTCTTCATTAGTCTAGCTAGCAGCCTATCTTATTATTTTTTTCAAAAAACCAACTCTTGCATTAGTTGAACTTTTGAATGAATTCTCTTCTTTTTCAGAGATGCCAGTAATTCATAAATTAGACCTCTTTACATAATTCCATACTTCTCAGAGGTTTTGTTCATTTCTTTTTATTCTTTTCTTAAATTTTATTTATTTTTTGACTGTCTTATTTCAGAGAGCCTATCTTCAAGTTCTGAGATCATGTTTTGTGTCTTGATTTCCTTCAGGTTAAGCTATGAATTTCCTTCTTAACACTGCCTTAGCTGTGCCTCAGATATTCTGGTATGTTGTATCTTTGTTCTCATTAGTTTCAAAGAATGTATTGATTTCTGCCTTAATTTCATTATTTACCCAAAAGTCATTCAGGAGCATGTTGTTTCATTTCCATGTAATTGCATGGTTTTGAGTGATTCTTAGTCTTGACTTCTATTTTTATTGCAGTGTTGTCTGAGAGTGTGTTTGGTATGATGTTTGTTCTTTGCATTTCTGAGGATTGTTTTATGTTCAACTATGGGTTGATTTTAGAGCATGTGACATGCGGTGATGAGAAGAATTTATACTCTGTTGTTTTTTGTTGGAGAGTTCTGTAGAGGTCTATCAGTTCCATTTGGTCCAATGTTGAGTTCAGGTCCTGAATATCTTTGTTAATTTTCTGCCTCGATGATCTGTCTAATACTGTCAGTGGAGTGTTGAAGTCTCCCACTACTATTGTGTGGAAGTCTATATCTTTTTGTAGGTCTCTAAGAACTTGCTTCATGAATCTGGGTACTCCTGTGTTGGGTGCATACATATTTAGGATAGTTAGGTCTTCTTGTTGAATTGAACCCTTTAGCATTTTGTAATGCCCTTCTTTGTCTTTTTTGATCTTTGTTGGTTTGTAGTCTGTTTTGTCTGAAATTAGGATTGCAACTCCTGCTTTTTTCTGTATTCCGTTTGCTTAGTCAATTTTTCCCCATCCCTTTATTTTGAACCTATGGATGTCATTACGTGTCCAATGGGTCTCTCAAAGACAGCATACCATTGGGTCTTACTTTTTTATCCAGCTTACCGCTCTGTGTCTTTTAAGTGGGGCATTTAGCACATTTACATTTAAGGTTAGTATTAATATGTGCGGATTTGATCCTGTCATTGCGTTGTTAGCTGGTTATTATGCTGGATTATTCATGTGGTTGCTTTATAGTGCCACTGGTCTGTGTATTTAAATATGTTTCTGTATTAGCTGGTAGCAGTATTTCCTTTCAATATTTAGTGGTACCTTCAAGATCTCTTGTAAGGCAGGTTCCTCGACATTTGCTTATCTGAAAAGGATCTTATTTCTCCTTTGTTTAGGAAGCTTAGTTTGGCTAGATATGAAATTCCTCGTTTAATATATTTTTTATTTAAGAATATTGAATATAGGCCCCTAATCTCTTCTGGTTTATAGGGTTTCAGCTGAAAGGTCTACTGTCAGTCTGATGGGGTTTCCTTTGTAGGTGACTTACCCTTTCTCTCTAGCTGCCTTCAACATTCTTTCTTTCATTTCAACCTTGGAAAATCTGACAACTATGTGTCTTGGGGATGATCTTCTTGTGTAAAATCTTGCAGGAGTTCTTATGTTTTCTGAATTTGACTGTTGGCCTCTCTAGCAAGGTTGGGGAAGTTTTCATGGAAGATATCCTAAAATATGTTTTCCAAGTTGCTTGCTTTCTCACCCTCCCTTTCAGAGATGCCAGTGATTAATAGATTTGGCCTCTTTACATAATTTCATACTTCTTGGAGGTTTTGAACATCCATTTTTATTCTTTAATTTTATTTATTTTTGTCTGACTGCCTTGTTTCAGAGACCCAGTTTTCAAGTTCTGAGATTCTTTCCTCAGCTTGTTTTATTCTGCTGTTAATACTTGTGACTGCATTGTGAAATTCTTGTATTTGTGTTATTCGTCTCTGTCAGATCCATTAGGTTCTTTTTTTTACCAGCTATTTTGTCCTTCAGCTCCTGTATTATTTTATTGTGATTCTTAGTTTCCTTGGATTGGGTTTTGCCATTCTCCTGATTCTCGATGATCTTCATTCCTATCCATATTCTGAATTCTATTTCTATCATTTCAGCCAGCTTAGCTTGGTCAAGAACTTTTGTTGGTGAACTGGTGCAGTTGTTTGAAGGACATATGACACTCTGGCCATGAGAGTTACTGGAGTTCTTGTGTTGGTTCTTTCTCATCTCTGCATGTGGATGTTCCTTTAACTGCAGTGTAGATTGAGTCAATAGACCTCTTTTCTGGATGTTTTCACAGAGCCAAGACTTTGTGCAGGTTCTTTATTTGAAGCTGACTTCTTGTCTTTGGTTTCAGAGTGGGGTATGTAAGTGAGGTATTTGGGGTGTTGAAGTTTTGGGTTGTGATCCAGTAGGTGGCACTTACATGTATTGGTCAGTTGATAGACTCTTGCTCAGTTGTATGGCTCCTCAAAAAACCTCCAAGAAGTATGAATTATGTAAAGAGGCCAAATCTGTGAATCACAACTGCACTCCTCACTGTTTCCTCACAGTTGCAGCCATGTTCTCTCTCAATGCTCTGAAAGGGTGGGTCCCTCTCCCCCTTGAATGCTGGCTGTAGATCACAGCTTGGCACTCCTGGGCTGCCCACTGAAGCTCTGGGGCAATCTCAGTGTTTATGCTCCTTCCCCAACTTGGAGGCAGCAGAGGAAGGGTTCTTAGTAGCAGTTATGGCCAAGGGTATTTTGCTTGTCTCCTGGGGGCTCCACCCAGAAATATGTAGGTCAGCAGTTGCTCAGTGCAATCAGCCCAGGATGGAAGGTCTGTGCGGTGGGCCCACGCTGGAGACTTCCTGTCTGGTGATGAGCAGGGTGGTTGGATGGGTCCTGTAGGAGACAGACTGGCCTCCTCTTCTTGGGTCTACTGCAGCTTGTTGGAGGTGTGGATAAGGCCTTAGGGTCTTTGCTCCTTTGTTAGTACGAGGGTAGCAAGGGCAGTTCCACTGCAGAGGCAGTGACAGAGAGGCTTTCATTTTCCCTGGGGGCTTTGTTCAGGGAGTTGCAGGGCTGCTACTGGCTTGATAGCTCTGGCGGTGGATGGCTGGAGGCCCAGGCCTGGAGGACCTGCCCAGTGAGGAGATATGGAAATGGGGATCCACATAACCATCTGGCCGCTTTTTTATAGGGCTGCTGCAGTATGGTGGGAGCCCACTCCATTCCCTAGTCACCTTGGATTTTCCAGTACCTGGAGGTATCAACAGTGAAGGCTGTGAAACAGCAAATATGGTGGCCTGCCCCTCCCTCTGGGAGCTTTGTCCCAGGGAGGTACAGACCTATTGCCAGCCTGAATGTACCTGTAGGATGTGGCTGGAGACTCCAGTTGGGAGTTCCCACCCAGCGAGGAGAAACAGGATTGGGGACCCACTTTAAAAAGCAGTCTGGTCACATTTTTGTAGGGCAGCTGTGCTATGCTTGGGGTCTGCTACTGCCCCTGGTTACCTAAGATTCTCCTAAGCCTGAAGGCCAGAATGGTTAAGTAACCCAAACAGGAAAGATGGCAGCCTGGCCCTCCCTTTGGGAACTGCATTCCAGGGAGGCTTTAAATCTCTGTCAGCTGGAGAGCACTGGCGAGGGTAGCTGGAGACCCTGGTTGGGAGGTCCCACTTAGTAAGGAGGAATGGGATTGGAGACCTGCTTTACAAAGCAGTCTGGTCATGTTTTTGTAGAGCAGCTATGCTCTGCTGGGGGACCACTTTCATCCCCCAGGTGGCTGGGACTCTCTAAACCCTGAAGGCTGGAATGGCTAATTGTCCAAAGAGCAAAGACGGCAGCCCACCTCTCCCTCTGGGAGCTCCATCCCAGGGAGGTTTTAAATCTCTATCAGCCAGAAACCACCAGTAGGGGTGGTTCAAGACCCTAGTTGGAGGTCCTGCCCAGTGAGGAGGAATGGGATTGGGACACGTTTAAAAAAGCAATCTGGCCATGTTTTTGTAGCACAGCTATGCTGTGCTGGGGGATCACTTCAGCCTCCAGTTGGCTTGGACTCCCCAAAGCCTGAAGGCTGGAACCACTAAGTTGGCCAAATGGCAAAGATGGCACGCCACCCCTCCCCACTAGGAGCTCTGTCTCAGTGACGTGTAATACTGCTATCAGTGGCTGGTTGGAGTTCCAATTTAGTGGGTCTTCTCCTATGAGGTACCTGCAGACTATGCTGCTCAGCCCCCTGGATTCAACCATTTTCCTAGGGATGTGTACAGGGGTCTAACCTCCCACTTTGCTGGAGTTGCAGTTACTTTTGCTGTGAATCCTGGAAAGCCCAGGTATCCAAGGCTCCCAGATCTCTTCATGTGCCTGAGTGGCTGCTCTGCCAAGACTCCACATACCTCTTTGTGTCAGACTGAAGGCCCTGGTGGAGTGAGTTCAACCCAAGGGTTGTAAAGATCCATGGGAGAAGTGTGGGTTCCCAGGGTTGCACATTCACTCACTGTTTTCCTGAGTTGGGGAGGGTCCTCTGGCTCTGTATCTCTCCCAGGCAGGCTATCATCCTGCCTTCCTCCATGGGTTGAGTTTCGTTGATTAGTCCTGATGCATATACCTGGATGTTTTAGTTGAAGGTGCTGTATTTATTTGCCTTTTCCATTCTTCTTTGTATTAGTTTGTTTTCATGCTGCTGATAAAGACATATCCAAGACTGGGAAGAAAAAGAGGTTTAATTGGACTTACAGTTCCGCATGGCTGGGGAGGCCTCAGAATCATGGAGGGAGGCAAAAGGCACTTCTTACATGGAGGTGGCAAGAGAAAAATGAGGAGGAAGCAAAAGCAGAAGCCTCTGATAAACCCATCAGTTCTCATGAGACTTATTCACTATCACGAGAATAGCACAGGAAAGATTGGCTCCTGTGATTCAATTACTTCCCCCTGGGTCACTCCCACAACACATGGGAATTCTGGGAGATACAATTCAAGTTGAGATTTGAATGAGGACACAGCCAAACCATATCACTCTCCATTTGAGCCACACACACCAGCTGCTTCTAGTCAGCCATCTTGATCACCCCCTTGTAGTTTTCAAAGTAGAGATCTTTCACTTTCGTCAAGTTAATTCTTAAGTATTTCATTTTATTTGTAGCTATTGTAAGTGGGATTAGTTTCCTGATTTCTTTTTCAGATGGTTTACTTTTGGCATATAGAACTGCTACTAAGTTTTATATGTTGATTTTGTATCCTGCAACTTTACTGAATTTGTTTATCAGTTCTAATAGTTTCTTGGTGGAGTCTTTAGGTCTTTCCAAATATAAGATCATACCATCTGCAAACAAGAATAATTTGTTTTCTCCCTTTCCAAGTTGGATGTCCTTTATTTCTTTATCTTTTCTAATTGCTCTAGCTAGGACATCCAGTACTATGTTGAATAACAGTGGTGACAGTTGGCATCCTTGTTATGTTCCAGATCTCAGAGGAAAGGCTTTCAGTTTTTCCCCATTCAGTATGATACTAGCTGTGAGTCTGTCATATATGGCTTTTGTTGTGTTGAGTTATGTTTGTTCTATATTCAGAAGGTTTTTAGCTTCTTAATTTTTTTATCATCTTGATTTCTTCATTGACCTACTGGTCATTCAAGTGCATTAATTTCCATGTGTTTGTATATTTTCCAAAATTGCTCTTGTTATTAATTTCTAGTTTAATGATCATTTGGTTTTTGTCCTTCATGCTGTTGATAAGATATATCACATTGATTAATTTGCATTTTTTGAACCATCCTTGCATCCCTGGGATAAATCCCATTTGGTCACAAAAAATGATCTTTTAAATGTGTTGTTAAATTCAGTTTGCTAGTACTTGGTTAAGGATTTTTGCATCAATGTTCATTAGGGATATCGGCCTGTAGTTTTCTCTTTTTAATGTGTCTTTGTCTGATTTTGGTATCAGGGTAATACTAGCCTCATATAATAAGTTTGTAAGTATTTACTCCTCACCTATTTTTTTGGAATAGTTTGAGTAGAACTTCTATTCATTCTTCTTTAAATGTTTGGTAAAATTCAGCAGAAAACCCATTAGGGCCCAGGCTTTCCTTTGCTGGGAGACTTTATTACAGCTTTGATCTTGTTACTTGTTATTGCTCTGTTCAGGTTTTGAATTTTTTCACAGTTAAATCTTGGTAGGCTGTAGTGTCAAGGAATTTATCCATTTCTTCTAGGTTTTTCCAATATATTGATTTTTCCAATTTATTAGAGGCTACTGCTCCCAATATACACTTGAATAACCAATAGCCTCTAATAATCCTCCTAATTTCTGTGGTATTAGTTTTAATGTCCCTTTTTTCATTTCTAATTTTATTTATTTAGATCTCTCTCTTTTTTTAAGTCTGGCTAAAGGTTTGACTTTCTCTTTTCAAAACACCAACTTTACATTTTGTGGATCTTTTGTATTCTTTGTTTCAATTTTATTTAGTTCTGTTTTTATCTTTTTTTATATTTTCCCTAGTAATTTTGGGTTTAGTTTGCTCTTGCTTTTCTAGTTCTTTAAGATAAATCATTTTTTTTATTTGAAGTTTTCCTACTTTTTTGATGTAGGCACTTACAGCTACAAACTTTCCACTTAGTACTGCTTTTCCTATATCCCATAGGTTTTGGTATATTATGTTTCCATTATTATTTGTTTCAATAAATTCTTAAATTTTCTTCTTAATTTCTTCATTGACCTACTGGTCATTCAAGTGTGTATTGTTTAATTTCTGTGTGTTTGTATAGTTTCCAAAATTCCTCTTGTTATTGATTTCTAGTTTAATTCCATTGTGGTCAGAGAATATACTTGATATAATTTCAATTTTTTTTGATGTTTAAAGACTTGTTTAGTGGCCTAACATATAGCCTATCATTGATAATGATCCATGTGCTTAGAAGAATGTTTATTTTGCAGCCATGTGATGAAATGTTCTGTAGATGTTTATTAGGTCCATTCGGCCTAATAAGATTAAGTCTGATGTTCCTCTTTTCATTTTCTGTCTGGTTGGTCTGTCCAATGCTGAAAGTGGGGTGTTGAACTCTCCAGCTATTATTGTATTGAAGTCTATATCTCTCTTTATCTGTAACAATATTTGCTTTATATTTCTAGGCGCTTCAATATTGAGTGCATATGTATTTTCAATTGTTATATCCTCTTGCTGAATTGACCCTTTTATCATTTTATAATTACCTTCTTGGTCTCTTTTTATAGTTTTTGTCTTGAAATATATTTTGTCTGACATAAGTCTAGCTACTCCTTCTCTTTTTTGGTTTTCACTTGCATGGTATATATTTTTCCATCGCTTTATAGTCAGTCTATGTATGTTTTTATAGGTAAAATGTGTTTCTTGTAGGTGACATATTCTAGGTCTTGGGTTTTTTTTCTTTTTTTTTAAATCAGTTCAGCCACTCTATGTCTTCTAATTGGAGAGTTTAGTCCAGTTACATTCAATGTTATTATTGATAAGAACTTACTACTGCCATCTTGTTATTTGTTTTCTGGTTTGTGGCCTGCTCTTCCTTCTTTCCTTTCTCCCTGTCTTCCTTTTACTGAAGGTAATTTTCTCTGGTGGTATGCAATGACGCTTGCAAATATCTCATAATCCATTATTTTAAACTAATGGCAACTCAACACTAATTACATAAACAACAAAAAGAACTAACAAGGCAAGAGCATACTAATGAAAACTCAACACTTTAACTTCATCCCCCAACTTTTTAACTTTTTGTTGTTTCTATTTACATCTTTTTGTACTGTCTATGTCTTAAAAAGTTATTTGACATGGTTTGGATTTATGTCCCTGCCCAATTTCATGTCAAATTGTAATTCCCAGTGTTGGAGGAGGGGCCTGGTGGGAGGTGATTAGATCATTGGGGCAGACTTCCCCATTTGTTGCTGTTCTTGTGATAGAGTTCTCACGAGATCTGGTTGTTTCAAGTGTATGGCACCTCCCCCACTCTCTCTTCCTCCTGCTCCAAAGCCTGTGGAACTGTGAGCCAATTAAACCTCTTTTCTTTGTAAATTACCCAGTCTCAGGCATTTCTTTAGAGCAGTGTAAGAATGGACTAATACATTATTTTAGTTATTATTTTTGATCAGTTTATCTTTGAGTCTTTCTATTGAAGACATGAGTAGTTTACACACTGCAATTACAGTCATAACCGTCTGTGTTTTTCTGTGTATTTACTACTACCAGTGAGTTTTGTACCTTCAGAGATTTCTTATTGCTCATTAACATCCTCTTCTTTTGGACTGAAGGACTTTAGCATTTCTCGTAGGACAGGCCTGGTGATGATGAAATCCTGCAGCTTTTGTTTGTCTGGGAAAGTCTTCATTTCTCCTTCATGTTTGAAAGATATTTTTGCTGGATATACTATTCTGGAATAAAAGTTATTTTCCTTCAGCCCTTTAAATATGTCATGCTACTTTCTGCTGGCCTATAAGGTTTTTGCTGAGAAGTCTGCTACCAGACACATATTGGAGCTCCATTGTATATTATCTGTTTCTTTTCTCTTGTTGCTTTTAGGTTTTTTTTTTTTTTTTTTTTTTTTTAACTCTTTTCTCTCCTCTTTTCAAGCAGAAGAAAGAAGTCTCTCCCAGAGCTGCCAGTTGCACTGCTTGTGTTTGGAGGAGGATGGCACAGGCATTCCCTTGCTGCCTTGGCTAGTGTCTCACTAGGTCTCCTGCCCCCCAAGTCCATTGGTCTGAGCCCAACACAGCACCAGGACTTGTCCAGTAATTGCAGTTCTTGAAGCCTAGACCGACTTTCAAATTTATTTAAGACCCATAGCACTTTAGCCCATGGTGGCAAGACTTGCCAGAACTCAGGTTCCAAACACTGGGATGGATGATTTGCCTCTGGCATAGCTGGTCTAAATGCTCTCTGTGTGGGCACCAGCAGATTACTGCCCAGTATGACTTTCTACTGTGACAGGGAAGCACTAAGTTTCAATGCAAAGATCCCACAATCACGGTGCTTTCCCTTCCCCAATTGCAGATTTCCTCTCTGCATCATGTGGTCACTGCCAGGGATGGGAGAAGGGTGGCATCAGCAGTTCAAGACTTTCTTTCCTACCCTCTTCAGTTCCTCTTTCACTAATACGAAGTCAAACCAATTACTGTGCTCACTTACCTAATGTTTCATTCTTATGAAGGTGCTTTTTTGTGTGGATAGTTGTTAAGTTTGGTGTTCCTCTAGGGAGGACAATCAATGCAGGCTTCTGTTCAGCCATCTTGCTCTGGCTGTCTTGGAAACTACTTTCTGTGCCATTTTTCTTTAAAAAAATTATTTTTGGTTTCAATAGCTTTAGTGGTACAAGTGATTTTTGGTTACAAGTTTGAATTATATAGTGGTGAAATCTGTGATTTTAGTGTACACATCACCCAAATGGTGTATATTATACCCACTAGATGGTTTTTCATCCCGTAGTCCTTTCCCACCCTATCCCTTCTGAGACTCCAATGTCCATTATACCACTCTGTATGCCTTTGCATACCCATAGCTTAGGTCCCACTTATAAGTGAGAACACATGGTATTTTATTTTCCATTCCTGAGTTACTTCACTTAGGATAATTGCCTCCAATTCTATCCAAGTCGCACAAAAGACACTATTTTGTTCTTTTTAATGCCTGATTAGTAGTATTGCATTATATATCTATATCTGGATCATCTATCTATCTATCTCTCTATCTATCTATCCATATACATCCCACATTTTCTTTATCCACTCATGGATGGGTATTTAGGTTGATTCTGTATCTTTGCAATTGTGAATTGGGCCATGATAAACATATGAGTGTAGGTGTCTTCTTTATATAATGTCTTCTTTTCCTTTGGATAGATACCCAGTAGTGGGTTGTTTGGATCTACCTATTTAATAAATAGAACAATTGAGTATTTCTTTTGGCCTAGAGCATAAAATAGTCACTGAAACACAAAGAGACCCAAGAAAGTTGAGGAACCTCTGATTTAGCGTCATGAAGGGCCAAAAATTTTGACAGAAAAGAAACTTTATACTCAACATTGTAGGCCAGATATTTGTTTTGGGGTAATGCAATATAGTGAAAAAAACAAGAAGGAGGAAGAGGAGCGGGAAGGGAAAGGAGGAAGTAGTAGAATAAGAATGGCCATTAACTGAGCACTTATTAAGTGCCAGGCTTTGTGCTAAGCATTTTACCTACAATAATATTTTTCAATATAAGGCCTGTGCCATCATAGTACATATTGGATTTTCTCTGTTCTCGGTAAAACAGCCATTACCCAAAGCAAACTTGGCAGCCCTGTGCCTCTTCCTGCCAGGCACCCCCTGGACTTCCCTACAAAATAGCAACTTAATGAGCCAAGCAGGGGACCTTTATGACCTTGCTCCAGCACCATGGCTGATATTTGTTATGCTTAACTATTGCTTGGCCTTCCTAATGTTAAATATTTAGCATTCCACCCTTGTTCAGTCCTCACAGCAACACCTTTGGGGATGCCGATTCCAATGGCCCAAAATATATCTTGCCTTTGCAGCCAGTTTACATTTTTCTTGATGTGAGAGATAACCCTAAATATGAGGAGATCTTTCTCTGAAGTTTGATCAGCTGACACAAATTTCCCAATTTTTAAGGACACTACCTAATATTTTATTCAAATTTTAAAAATCAACAAATATATATTTTGCAAGAGGCAAATCTGTGTGTGTGTGTGTGTGTGTGTGTGTAATGTAATGCAATGCCTAGAGCAATCACTTTAAAAAGCTGCATAAAGAGATGTACTCACAAACACTATAGATAAAACAAGATAGAATTCTAAAAAAAAAAAAAGTTGACATAACCCACAGGAAGGCAGAAAAAGACAAATAGAACATGCAGAAAAAAAATAAAATGGCAGACATAAGCCCTAACATATAAGAATTACATTAAAAGTCAACGGGGCAGGCAGGGCGCAGTGGCTCACGCCTGTAATCCCAGAACTTTGGGAGGCCGAGGCGGGCAGATCACGAAGTCAGGAGTTAAGACCAGCCTGACCAACATGGTGAAACCCCGTCTCTACTAAAAATACAAAAATTAGCCAGGTATGGTGGTGGATGTCTGTAATCCCAGCTACTCAGGAGGCTGAGCCAGGAAAATCACTTGAACCCAGGAGGCGGAGGTTGCAGTGAGCCGAGATCGTGCCACTGCACTCCAGCCTGGGTGACAGAGTGAGACACTGTCTCAAAAAAAAAAAAAAGAAAAAAAAAAAGTCAATGGGGCTGGGTGCAGTGGCTCACACCTGTGATACCACCACTTTGGGAGGCTGAAGTGGGAGGATTACTTGAGGTCAGGGGTTCAAGAACAGCCTGGGAAACATAGCAAGACCTTAACTCTATGAAAGAATAAAAAAAATTAGCCAGGTATAGTGGTGTGTGCCTGTAACCCCAGCTACTCAGGAGGCTGAGGAAGAAAAATTGCTTGAGCCCAGGAGTTCTAGGTTACAGTGAGCTATGATCACATGACTGCACTCCAGCCTGCACTCCAGACCCTGTCTCCAAAAAAAAAAAGGGTTAACTACCCCATAATAACAAGCTAAACAAGAAAAGTTACATGATCATATTAATCAAAGAAGAAACAAATTTGACAAAATTTAACACTCATTCATGATAATAAAAAAAACTTTCAGAAAAACAGGAATAGAAGGGAACTGCTTCAGAATTGATAAAGATCATCTACTAAAAACATACAGCTATTAATAAACTTAATGTTTATAGATGTTGGTGGGGATGGTAAAAGGGATGGTAGAAAGGGATGGTACACTGCTGGTGGGAATGTAAATT
This sequence comes from Pongo abelii, assembly GCF_028885655.2. Lineage (NCBI taxonomy): Eukaryota > Metazoa > Chordata > Mammalia > Primates > Hominidae > Pongo > Pongo abelii. The sequence continues at coordinate 16,102,694 of NC_085928.1, forward strand.
AGTACAACCTTTATGGAAAACAGTATGAAGATTTATAAAGAACTAAAAGAAGATCTACCATTTGATCCAGCAAAACCAAGATGGTGACAAGAGTAACCTCTTGTTGTCCTCACTGCTACACTCTCACCAGTGCCATGACAGTTTACAAATGCCATGACAGTATCAGGAAGTTACCCTATATGGTCTAAAAAAGGGAACCATGAATAATCCACCCTTTGTTTAGCATATAATAAAGAAATAAGCCTGGGCACAGTGGCTTGCGCCCGTAATCCCAGCACTTTGGGAGGCCGAGGCGGGTTGATCATGAGGTCAGGAGATCGAGAGCATCCTGGCCAACATGGTGAAACCCCGTCTCTACTAAAATACAAAAAAAAAAAATAGCCGGGTGTGGTGGTGGGCGCCTGTAGTCCCAGCTACTCGGGAGGCTGAAGCAAGAGAATGGTGTGAACTCGGGAGGTGGAGGTTGCAGTGAGCCGAGATTGCACCACTGCACTCCAGCCTGGGCGACAGAGAGAGACTGACTCAAAAAGAGAAAGAAAGAAAGAAAGAAAGAAAGAAAGAAAGAAAGAAAGAAAGAAAGAAAGAAAGAAAGAAAGAAAGAAAGAAAGAAAGAAAGAAAGAAAGAAAGAAAGAAAGAAAGAAAGAAAGAAAGAAAGAAAGAAAGAAGGAAGGAAGGAAGGAAGGAAGGAAGGAAGGAAGGAAGGAAGGAAGGAAGGAAGGAAGGAAGGAAGGAAGGAAGGAAGGAAGGAAAGAAAGGAAGGAGGGAAGAAAGGAAGAAAGGAAGAAAGGAAGAAAAGAAAGAAAGGAAGAAAGAAAGAAAGAAAAGAAAGAAAGGAAGAAAGAAAGAAAGAAAGAAAGAAAAAAAAGGGCACCCAGGAGCCCTCGGGGCTGCAATGTCTATGGTGTAGCCATTCTTTTATTCCTCTACTTTCTTAATAAACTTGTTTTCACTTTATGTACTCACTCTGAATTCTTTCTTTCTTGAGACCCAGGAACCCTCTCTTGGGGTCTGGCTTGGGACCCCTTTCTGGGTAACATCTTTCTGGCAACCATGAAGGGACGAAACTGAGGAGATCCCCCAGGAAATAGACTGCAGCACTGATTGGTTGACTTTGGGTAAGTGGTGGTGAGGCAGGAAAATAGGGTCTGGAGACAAGGAACATAAGGCCGATTCACACTTCAGCTATGACAGGAAATAATCTCCCCATGACGCATACACCGAATAAATGACTTTGTAACTTTACTTCATCCTCTCCATTTATATAGGGCATACACGAAGAAACCAATGATATCCTCTAGGGATATCTTTTTTTGTTGCTGTTGAGACAGGGTCTTGCTCTGCCACCCTAGGCTGGAATGCAGTGGCTCACTGCAACCTCTGCCTCCCAGGCTTGAGTGACCCTCCCACCTCAATCTCTCAAGTAGCTGGGACTACAGGTACACACCACCACACCTGGATAATTGTTGAATTTTTTTGTAAAGACAGGTTTTTTTTTTTGTTGTTTTTTTTTCATGTTGCCCAGGCTGGTCAATTCCTTTTATACCTACACTTGGAGTAGTGTGATGTTGGCTAATCTATTTTGGAGGAAAACCACCGTTTTTGATAGAATTAAGGAATTCTAGAATGCAAAGAAATTTTTAGGTAACCTAGGGCTCGCTCCTAGGATTTTCTCCTTATTTTGCTGATGAGGAGAGGTAGATAGCATGTAGTTGGATCCTGTTTTTTCATCCAATGTGATAATTTTTCACTTCTGATTAAAGGGTTTACTCCATTTATATTTAATGTTGGGCTTATATGGTTTATATTTAATGGTTGGATTTATAGCTGTCATTCGACTGTGTTCTACGTGTCTCATGTTTTTGGTTGCTGTATTGCTTCTTTATAGCCTTCGTTTGTGTTAAATATGTGTTTTATATTGCACCATTTTACTTTGTTGGTGTTTTAGCACTACTCTTTAGAGTAATATTCTTAGTGGTTGCTCTAGGAATTGCAATATACACGCTCGTTTGAAACAACCTAGCTTTGACTAATACTAACTTTAGTATATAGAAACTTTGTTCCAATATAGCATCATTTTCTCTCCCCTCCTTTGTATTATTGTAATAGAAATTTTATTTATATATGTTATAATGCCAAAATAAACTTATATGATTACTGTTTTATTCAATTGTCTTTTAACTCCATTTAGAGAAAAAAAAGTAAAAAGTATATTTATACGATTTCTTATATTTATCTATATAATTACCTCTATTGATGCTATTTCTTTGGAGGGATTCAAGTACTATCTTCTAGTTTCATTTCTTTTCAGTCTGAATGATTTTCTTTAGAATTTATTTAAAACAACAACAACAACAACAAAATAAAAACTAGAATCTTGCTCTGTCGCCTAAGCTGGAGTGCAGTGGCACAGTCTTGGCTCACTGCAATCTTTGCCTCCCAGGTTCAAGCTATTCTCCTGTAGCTGGGATTAAAGGCATGCACTAGCATGCCCTGATAATTTTTGTATTTTTAGTAGAGATGGGGTTTCACCATAGTGGCCAGGCTGGTCTGGAACTCCTGACCTCAAGCAATCTGCCTACCTCAGCCTCCCAAAGTGCTGGGATTACAGGCATGAGCCACCGCACCCAGCTAGAATTTCTTATAGGACAGGTATGCTAGTGACAAACTATCTTAATCTTTCTTTATCTGGTAATGCCTTTATTTTGCTTTCAATTTTGAAGAATAGTTTTTCTGGATATATAATTCTTGGTGGTCAGTTTCTTCTTTCTCTTTCAATACTTTGAATATGTCAATTTATTGACTTCTGAGCTCCATTATTTCTGATAAGAAGCAAGTTGTTAATCTTATTATTTCTCATATGTGAATAATTATTTTTTATTTTTGCTGCTTCTAAGATTTTTCTCTTTTTATTTGACTTTTGATGGTTTGACTATGATATGTCTAGATGTGGATCTCTTTATGTTTAGGCTACTTGGAGTTCTTTAAACTTTTTGGATGTGTAGATTTAATGTTTTCCAGCAAACTTGGGACATTTTCAGCTACTATATCTTCAATAGTTTATTTTTCTTCTTCCTCCCTTCTCTCCTTTTGGAACTTCTATTTTGCATATGTTGGCATGCCAGTTGTTTTTCATTGTTTCTGACACTCTGTTACTTTTTTAAAGTTCTTTTGTTTGTTTGTTTCTTTAGACTGGATAACGTCTATTGACCTATCTTGAAGTTCACTGATTCCGTTTTTCAGCCTAAACTTGCTGTTGAATCTTCTATTAAGTTTTTTATTTGTTACTGTACTTTTTAATTCCAGAGTTTCTCTTTGGTTCTTTAATTTCTATCTTTCTATTGATATTGTCTGTCTAATGAGGAATTGTTTTCATATTTGTTTTAAATTATTTAAAAGTGGTTTTCTTTAATTTTCCAAACATATTTATAATAAGCTGATTTAAAGGTTTTCTCTATTAAGTATGCTCTTCAGATAGTATGGGCCACAGTCTCCTGTTTCTTTGCATGTGTTGTACTTTTTTGTCAAAAATTATACATTTTAGATTTTTTTTTTTTTGCTAAACACCAGAGTATTTTAATGACTCTGAAATTTTATTACCCCACCCACACCAGGGTTTGTTGTTGTCTGTTTAGCAATTTACCTAGGCTAGTTCTATAGAGTCCCCGCAGTATGCTGCCACAGAAATCTACGCTCACTTTTTAAAAAATTATTGTTTCTATTTTTAAACCTAACTTCCTAAGGGTTGCCCTGTGTTTACATAATTCAGGGGTCAGACAATGATTGGTTAGAACGTTTTCTTAAACGACTTGAATAAGTAAATCTTCTGCAACTGGCTGAGGGAAGCTGTTTATGAGTTTCCACATGCCTTCAAAGTTCAGGCAGTTTATAAATTTGCCTTAGGTTTCATTGCCTGCTTACACTGAGCTCCAAGGTCAGTAAGAGATGAATAAGTAACTAGGCCCCTGTTGGTGTTTCCTGAACATGCATGCAGCCTTGAACATGCACACAACCTTCTAAATCCCCAGGAACATTACAGACATATTATAGAGCTTATCAAAGTCCCCTGTGGCTCTCTTGTTTCTCAGGTAACCCTATAAAATATTTGTTAGTCTCTTGGTGCCTCAACCTATATTGCAGCCCTAAGCAGTTGCAATGCTGACTTTGAGCAGATTGCTTCTAATTGCTATTCTTTTCATGAATATCCAGAGATACAGCTTTTTTGAGGTTCTCCAAGTCAGATCAGTTCCTTCCAGCAGACACAAGTCCTCAAGACTACCTTATCACAGAGCTGACACTCAGAGAGAGAAAAAGATGGAAAATATAAAAAAGAACATAAGAAACATAAGGAATAACATGAACAAATCTGACTTTCATATAATTGGAGCTCCAAAACGAGAGCAGAGAGAGAAAGAGAGAATAGGGAAGAGATGATCTTTGAAAAGTTAATGGCTAAAATTTTCCCAAAACTAATGAAAGACATAAAGCCACTGAGGCATGAATTCCTGAAAATCCCAAGCAGGATGAATATAAAGAAAGTCACATCTTGGCACATTACAGTAACACTAATAAAAACCAAGTTCAAAGAAAAAAATTTATAACAGCCTGAGGGGGAGAAATATTACCTTCAGTTTTTAATTGATTTGGTGCTGACTTTCAATAAAATGGTGGCAGTGAGAATATAAGTAGTGAAAAAAGTAACTGGTAATCTAGAATTACAGACCCAGAAAATACACCCAGCAAAAATATCCTGCAAAAATGAAGAAGAAATGAAAATGTTGTCAGAATAACAAGAACAGAGAATACTTCCTAAGCAGAATTACACTAAAATTACTATAAAAGGTAGTTCTTCAGGCAGAAGGAAAATAATTTCAGATAAAAGCCTAGAAATTCAGTAAGGAGTGAAAGACAATAGAAAGAGTAATTATATGGATTAATCTAAATGAATATTGAGGATATGCAACACTAATATATTGTCTTGTGGGGTGTAAAATATGTTTAGGATTAAAATACATGAAAACAATAAAACAAAAGGTAGAAGAGACTAAATGGAATTATAATGTTCTAAAATCTGAGCATTGCTGGGGAAGAGGTTAAATTAATCATGTATATTTACTATAAGAAGTTCAGGATGTATGTAACAACCCAAGGGTAATCACTTAATTAAAAAAAGAATATATAATAGAAAAAGTTAATAGTGGGGTAATGAAACTAAATATTTGATTAATCCAAAAAGAAGGCATAAAAGAAAAGTAGGGCCAGACATGGTGGCTCATGCCTGTAATCCTAGCATTTTGGGAGGTCGAGGGTGGTGGATCACTTGAGATCAGGAGTTTGAGACCAGCCTGACCAACATAGTGAAACCCCTTCTCTACTAAAAATACAAAAATTAGCCGGGCATGGTGGCGCATGTCTGTAATCACAGCTACTTGGGAGGCTGAGGCAGGAGAATTGCATGAACCCGAGACGTGGACGTTGCAGTGAGCTGAGATCACACCACTGCACTCCAGCCTGGGTGACATAGCAAGACTCTGTCTCAAAAAAAAAAACAGAAAAGTAAAAGGAATATAAAAGAGGTTAAGTAGAAAACAAATAATAAGATGGTAGATAAAATCTAAATATTATCAATAATTCTACTAAATGTAAACAGACTAAATATTCCAGGTGGAAGACTAAGATAGCCTGAATTTTTTTTTTTTTTAGACAAAGTTTTGCTCTTGTTGCCCAGGCTGGAGTGCAGTGGTGCAATCTCAGCTCACTGTAACCTCCACCTCCCAGGTTCAAGCGATTCTCTTGCCTCAGCCTCCTGAGTAGCTGGGATTACAGGCATCTGCCATCATGCCCAGCTAATTTTTTGTATTTTTAGTAGAGACAGGATTTCACCATGTTGGTCAGGCTAGTCTCGAACTCCCCCTGACCTCAGGTGATCCACTTGCCTCAGCCTCCCAAAGTGCTGGGTTTATAAGCGTGAGCCACCGCACCTGGCCGATAGCCTGAATTTTTAAAAAAGAAAACCTACATGGTGCCTACAAGAGACCACATCTTGAAGATAAAATCGCAGAAATATGTAAAGTAAAAGGATTGAAAAAGATATCCCATAAAAGTGTAAAGGAAAATGGGTTCAGCTACATTAATATGAGATAAAGTAAATTTTAGGTAAGAAGCTTTGTAGAGATAAAGAGGGGTATGATATAATGATAAAGGATTAATTTGCCATATATCATATAACAATTTAAAATCTATATGTACCTACAATATAGCCTCAAAATATGTAAAGCAAATTTGGCAGAAATAGACAAATCTTCAATTATATTAGGAGACATTTGCTCTAGTTGACATATAGAACATGGCACACAACAAAATACACATTCTTTTTTTTTTTTTTTTTTTTTTTTTTGAGAGGGGGACTTGCTCTATTGCATGCTGTAGTGTAGTAGTGCAATTATAGCTCACTGCAGCCTTGAGCTGCTGGGCTCGAGCTATCCTCCCACCTCAGCCTCTCAAGTAGCTGGGATTACAAGTGCGAGTCACCATACCTGGCAAAATACATATTCTTTTTTTCAAGTATACATGCAATATTTACATAAATTTATCTGGATAGAATACTAAATCATAGGCCAGATGCAGTGGGTCATGGCTGTAATCCCAGCTTTTTGGGAAGCCAAGGTGGAAAGATCACTTGAGCTCAGGAGTTGGAGACCAGCCTATTCAAGATAGTGAGACCTGGTCTCTACAAAAAAAATAAAAAAAATTAGTTAGGTATGTTGACACACACCTGTGGTCCTAGCTACTTGAGAGGTTGAGGTGGGAGGATTGCTTGAGCCCAAGGAAATTGAGGCTGCAGTGAGCCATGATTGCACCACTGCACTCCAGCCTGGGCAACAGAGCAAGACCTTGTCTCAAAAAAAAAAAAAAAAAAAAAAAAAAAAAAAAGAAGAAGAAGAAGAAGAAAGGACTATAAAACAAATTTGTTGCCTCCACAAATTTCATAGGATTGTATTTCCATCAGAATGTGTTCTCTGATCACAGTAGAATTAAGGTAGGTATTAATAAAAAAAGAATAATTTAGAACATCTTTGATATTCTTAGAAATTAAGCAATGCACTTCTAAATAACCCATAGATAAAGAGGAAATGAAAAATAAATTAGAAATCCTTTAAAACTGTTGGGTGGATCACTTGAGGTCAGGAGTTCGAGACTCAGCTAGCCAACATGGTGAAACCCCGCCTCTACTAAAAATACAAAAATTAGCTGGGCATAGTGGCAGGTGCCTGTAATCCCAACCACTTGGGAGGCTGAGGCAGAAGAATTGCTTGAACCTGGGAGGCGGAGGTTGCAGTGAGCCAAGATCGAGCCACTGCACTGCAGCCTGGGCAACATAGTGAGATTCCATCTCAAAAACAAACTAACAAACTGGATTATATTTAAAAATTGCATTGTAATGAAAATGCAACATGTCAAAATAAATAGGATCCTGCAGTTGAGCAAAGGAAATGAAACACTACAATATACCTGTGACACAAGGTAGAAAATTATGAATGTCTTCACCAAATAACAAACAGAGCTCTACTGAGGTTTAGAGGTAGGAGCAGGTGTATCCCAGAGGTGGACCACAAAAGACCTCATAGAAGTGGTGACATTTAAATGAGGTTTTAAACAAATATGATGTAAAGTTGGTGCTATAGAATAGAGGTAAGAAGAAAAATGTCTAATAGGTTGCAGCTCAAGTTGTGATCACAGAAAAATTAATCAAATTTTAAAAAATAATTGCCTAAGTACACATATTATAAAAAGAATACAGGCTGAAAAATCAACCCATCTTAAGAAATTGGAAAAAAAAAAGAAATTAGAAAGAGAAAAGCAAGTTTGAAGACTCAATATTGGAAAAGATCTATTCTGTAGATGTAATGCAATCCTGATTGAGATCTCAACAAATCTGTGTGTATATGTGTTGCATACATGCAACTTGACAAGGGCCATAGCAAAGATAAGGCTAGATAGGTAGGTAGGGGCCAGGGCAGATAGGACATTGTTGATCTTATTATGGAGTTGGAAGTTTATCCTTAAAGTAGGGAGCAATGAAGGGTTGTTACGCAGATGAGCTATATATTAAAATATATCACATTGATAACAGTTTTAAGAAAAAATAGATTAAGCATAAAAGGTTGTTGTAAAAATCTAGAGATATAATGGTGATTTTGATAGTGGCAATAGGAAAGGATAGAAGTGGACAGATGTGAAACCTATTTAGTAGGTAGGTTTCAAGACTTGTTACTAGAGTCAATGGATAATGCCTATGTTCCTAATTTGGAAAATGGGTAGACGGTATTGAATTTTGAACCATATAATCATACTCTTGTGATATTCTCCTGCAGTTCCAGGCAGCCCAGAAAGAGGAATAGAAATAATATAGATTTGTGTAGTGGTACAGATTAGCAGAAATGATGAAAGTCAAGAAAGGGGAAAATTTTGAGGTGGTAGCAAACAAAGAGCTAAAATAATTGACCATGGTGTCCAGGTTAGTTTCAAGACAAATGAAACCATACTGGAATGTAATCTGAGAGAAGTGAGACATATCAATTGAAGATTACAATAAAAACAAACAGTGAGTTCGATTAAGAGGAAGGAGAAAAGTAAACGTGCAGAAGATTAATATTAGAGAAGATTTTTTAAATGGAGATCTTGCAGGTAGCATCCTTCACGGCATATTTAAGTTTGACATATAGCTTAGTCTGAGGATGATTGAGTTATCTTAGGTAAAATGGAGGTCATGGAATTTCAAAAGAGGTCAAAGAATTGTGAGTCCTGGATGTTAATGGTTTCTGTTAATGGATGTGGGAAACACCAAAAGTGATTGTAGAAGATAAGACAGAAAAAGATTGAGAGTCAGATACTACAATTAGAAAAACACAAAGCTATTGATAGAAAATTTCTGAAAATTGAAAAACTTTTGAGCTCATTGATGGCAAGAATTGTGTTTCATTCATCCTTGTCTTTTTTGAATATAGCACATCTAGAACATAGCAAGTGCTCAACAAATATTTGCTGGTTGAACTGACTCCATTGCCTTTTATTCCTCAGAAATGTGTATTTGCCCATGGTATGCTAGATAGCTATTTCAAATGGAGAGATCAGGTGATGAAGAGGTGATCTAAGAACTGAGTGACAAGAGTCAACCCAAGATCAGGGGAAAGAATATTCTAGGCAGTGGAAAGATCTTGTCAGGAACAATCTTGGCATGTTTCAGAAGCAAAGATTGCTAGTGTAGTTGCAGCTTATTGGTCAAGGGAGAAGAAAACGATAAATGTGGCTGGACACAGTGGCTCACACCTGTAATCTCAGCACTTTGTGAGGCCGAGGTAGGGGGATCACTTGCGTCCAGGAGTTTGAGACCAGCCTGGGCAACATAGCGAGACTTAGTCTTGACAAAAAATAAAAAACTAGTTGGGCATGGTGGCACATCCTGTAGTTCCAGCTGCTAGGGAGGCTGAGGAGGGAGGATTGCTTGAGTGCTGGAGGTTGAGGCTGCAGTGAGCCATGATCACAGCACTTCACTCAGCTTGGGTGACAGAGTGAGACCCTGTTTCAAAAAAAAAAAGAAGGAAGGACCATCAAATTGAATTAAATTGTGAAGGAAAAAGGATTTAGGCAAACATACCTAGAAATTACCAGAACCCAGGTTTACTAATAGGAAAAAGTACTTTCTTTAGGTCAAAGATAAAAATTGTTTTTTATCTAATTACAACACAGAGTGTGTCATTTATATTAAACTGCATTCTCCTGAGTTTCCTCATATTTCATAGGTCACCCATCTCATGGCCTTTGCTGCATCCTCCTCTTCTCCAAACCTCCAATGTTGGAGGACCCCCCAAGCTCACCCATTCCTTGACCATTTCTCTCTCTCTCTTTTTTTTAGAGATGGGGTCTTACTCTATGGGCCAAGCTGGAGTGCAGTGGTGTGATCATCACTCCCTGTAGCCTCAAACTCCTGGGCTCCAGCAACCCTCCTTACCTCAGGCTTCTGAGTAGCTGGGACTACAGGTGCACACCAGCACACCCGGACCTACATGATCTGATCCCTAGCTTCCTTTGACTGTATATTTTACCTCTTTGCCCCTTATTTTGTCAAACTGTCCTTCTTGCTCATCATTTCTCTATACACATTCACTTCTTGGGAAATCTCTTCCAGTTTCATGGCTTTAAATACCATATATATGCTGATGATTCTCAAGTTTATGTTTCTAGCTCCAACCTCTTACCTGATCTTCAGATTCATATATGAAACTGCTAACTCAATGTCTCTAATTGGATACCCATTAGCATGGGTAGAAGCTCAACATGTCCAAAACAAAACTCTTACCAGAAAATTTTTCTTATCCTAGTCTTTGCTATTTCTAGAAAATTGCATCATGATTCATCCTTACTACTTAGGACCAAATCTAGGAGTGAGCTTTTTTCTTTCTTTTTCTTTTCTTTTCTTTTGTCTTCCTTCCTTCCTTCCTTCCTTCCTTCCTTCCTTCCTTCCTTCCTTCCTTCCTTCCTTCCTTCCTTCCTTCCTTCCTTCCTTCCTTCCTTCCTTCCTTCCTTCCTTCCTTCCTTCCTTCCTTCCTTCCTTCCTTCCTTCCTTCCTTCCTTCCTTCCTTTCTCTCTCTCTCTCTCTCCCCCGCTGCTTCTTTCTTTTTAAGACAGGGTCCTATTGTCCAGGCTGGAGTACAGTACTGTGATCATAGCTCATTGCAGCTTTAAGCACCTGGGCTCAAGGGATTGTTCTGCCTCAGCCTCCTGAGAAGCTGGGGTTGCAGGTACACAGCACCACACCTGGCTAATTTTTTTATTTTTATTTCTTGCAGAGAGGGGGGTCTCATTATGTTGCCTAGAATGGTCTTGAACTCCTGGCTTCAAAGAATCTTCCTGCCTTATCCTTGCAAAGAATTGAGATTACAAGTGTAAGGCACCACATGTGGCTCATTTCTTTCTTTTAAATTGTGTACAGGAAGGGGAACATCACACTTCAGGGACTGTTGTGGGTTGGGGGGAGGGGGGAGGGATAACATTGGGAGATATACCTAATGCTAGATGACGAGTTGGTGGGTGCAGTGCACCAGCATGGCACATGTATACATATGTAACTTACTGCACATTGGGCACATGTACCATAAAACCTAAAGTATAATAATAATAATAATAATAATAATTACAATAAAAGAAAAAAAAATAAAAAGTAAAAAATTGTGTATCCAAACTACACTCAAATCTTGTCAGTTCTAGCTTAAAGTTTAATTCCAAGTCAAACCGTTTCTCTCCACCTCCACTACCATCTATTGCCTAAACTATTGCAAAAGCCTCCTAACTTAACTCCCTACTTCTTTTCCTTGCTGACTATAGATAATTCTCCCCTTAGCAGCCAAAGTGATCTTAAATGATCACATTATGTCACTCTCATGTTCTAAACTTCCAATGGTTTCACTTGTCACTTAGAATAACATCAAAATGTCTTACAATGGTGACAGTCATATATGACCATATATAGTCAGAGAGTCTTTAATATGCAAATGTTAAGAAAAACTGCATATTGCAGTTTCAGTCAATGACAGACCATGTATGTGATGGCGGTCCCATTAGATTATAATACTGCATTTTACCTCTTTTCCAATTTGTGTGTCTACATTTTTTCAAATGAATTATGTCATTCACTTTTTTAAAAATTGATACATAACAGATATAGACATTTTCAGAGCACATACGAATAATTTGATACATCTATATAATGTGTAAAGTTTTTTGTACCTTTTCTATGTTTAGATATGTTTTTGTACCTTTTCTATGTTTAGATATGTTTAAGTATAAAAATACCATTGTGTTACAATTGCCTACAGCATTTAATACAGTAACATGCTGTGCAGGTTTGTAGCCTAGGAGAAACAGTCTACACCATATAGCTTAGATGTGTAGTAGGCTGTACCATAGGTTTGTGTACGTACACTCTATGATGTTTGCATAATGACAAAATTGCCTAACAATGCATTCCTCAAATGTATCCCTGTCATTAGGTGATAAGTGCTAGAATGTAAGCCCACATTATGATGTAGTTTCCAAAAACAACTCATGTTACCTTACACTGCATTAACAGAAGTGCATTGTTTGAAGAAAGGCAGGTGCTAGTTCTTCCAGTCAGACTACTTTGGAATGTTATATTTGACTCCAGGTATTTCATATTAAGATATCTTAATATTAATTGCTGTATTTCAGATAAAGAATGTTTTTCAGAAGAGAGAAAGTAGGATGGTAAAAGGACAAATTATGCCTGGTGAGGAACAATTACAGGAACCGAGAATCTTTACCTTGAATACTTGATGATTAGGGAAGAGCCATGAAAGTTCTCCCCAAATAGCTAAACATCTGACACATGAAAAAGGGGATATACATATTCTTTTTCTTTTTTTTTTTTTTTTTTGAGATGAAGTCTCACTCTTGTCCCCCAGGCTAGAGTGTGATGGCGCAATCTCGGCTCATTGCAACCTCCGCCTCCCGGGTTCAAGCAATTCTTCTGCTTCAGCCTCCTGAGTAGCTAGGATTACAGGCACCTGCCATCACACCTGGCTAATTTTTGTATTTTTAGTAGAGACACAGTTTCACCATGTTGGCCAGGCTTGTCTCAAACTCCTGACCTCAGGTGATCCACCTGTCTCAGCCTCCCAAAGTGCTGGGATTACAGGCGTGAGCCACTGTGCCTGGCCAGCTGTTATACTTATTCTTGTTAGCTACAGGGGAAAAAAAAAAACAATGGTAGGAGGTTTCAGAGAGGAAGCTCAGCACTTACAAAGAAGAACTGCTCAACAGTTTTTTCTAAACCAATGTTCTGCAGAATACTAAACATGTTAATTTAAACAAGGTATCTTGTGTCTTTACTGCAGGATATCTCAGAGTCTTTAATATGCAAATGTTAAGAAAAGGATACAGTATGCCACATTTCCCAAACTTATTTGTCCATAGACACTTCTATTTACAGAACTGTGTTAATGTCTCTTGAAACAATGGTCATAGAACAGTTTGGGTTAAAGCTATTTAAAAATGAACAGGCTGTCTTCTAAACAAGTAGGGTCAGGTTCACATCAAGATATCTGGAAAAACTGGTTGGTCTGGCTGCTGCTCTTATACTTCTGAAATGCTTGTCATTAAAACTGAAGTATATAAAGTTTGGGCACTTAGAGCAATTTCTCTTATCTGTTAACGGTAACATTATATGTTAATATTAACAGGTGCTTGTTAACATGAACATTGTTACCTATTAACATTAACAGTATGAGACCCAACACTATTCTACATGAGAATAATGTTTTAAAACCAATGGAAATGAAGCTCTCTAGAACAGTGATTCTGAACTTTTTTCCTAGTAACACACTGCACAGTCATGTCATTCCCGTGTCTGTCCTCTGATTCATTCATTGTGTGTGAGGTAATGTTTCTCAATTTTTTTTCATGACCATACACATACACAAATAAAACCCTCATGCTCTACCATCCCTACTCCCACAAATTTTGATAGGAACCTCACATAGGACCATGCTCCTCTATTGACATTTCCATTTTAGAACCTCAAACCTAGAGCATTAATGTAACTTTTTTTTTAATAAAAAGAAAATTTCTAGGCTTCAAGGCAGAAATGGTATTTAAAACTTATGGGAAAAGTAAATCAGGAAAACAATATTAAAAAGGAACTACTACTTTGATATTTTTGAGGCTAAATGGAAACATTAATAAAGGAAGTTGGACTTATAGAAACATTGTTGTTATTGAATATTTGCTGCAATAAGCAAGACAAGGTGTAATAATAAAAAGCTGGGTCAGCAAGGTTGACAAGACAAGGTTGCAAATTATAATTATTGTTTATACAACTGTTCACTGAAGGGCATAGACCAGCGCCATAGAGGCTAAGAAGAATGTAGTCTGTAAAAGAATGACTGGCTCTTCAGGATTTCTACAACTTACACCTGTTCCTGTTCTCCAGAACCATGTTTACTAATGTTTACTATCTCTAATCTGGTTTCCATTATCTATCCATACTGAGAAAGGAGTATTTGGATAAGTAAATAAAATACTATCATAATTAGAAAGATATAACTTCTCCTGTGTTTTAATAAAATGGCATTCTGCTTCCTACCATCTATATTGACAAATTTACTAAAGTCATATCAAACCTAGATAGCGGACAAACCAGGCCCTGGCTGGACCAGATCACATCATACATACCAATTCTTGAGGCCCCTGTGAATAGCATAATTACATTGCTTATTAAAAAAAACTTGAAATACCATTTCTTTGTTATTCTGCAATTTTGCCTCTAAATCAGCACCTCAAAAATTATGGCCATCAGTCCTAAATGGCAGTTACCTATAAAGGAATTCCCATAACTTTGCATACCCACAGAGAATGATCTCCATTATACGTGTGTATTTTCATGGCCATTTGGAGACACCAGGCCAGCTCCAGCAACACTGCACAAGTTTTAATGAGTTCACTGATGGACAGGCAGACATAGAGTCTCTGGGGCCTTGTTTAAAGATGTACTGGAAAACCAGTCCTGGAACTTCTGTCATTGGAGAAAGGTGGAGGAGATCAGCTCTGATATGCTGCTATCTCTCTTGTCTAATCCAGTAGAAGAAAAAAATGCTTGAAGACAGGGCCAGGAATTGGGGTCAGGACAGAATCTAGGGAGTCATCAGAGTTTTGTCTTCTTGGTCTCTAGGTTGATCATGTTCCCTTGGATGTGAGGAATCTGCTTATCTGCTGGACCCCGCATATCCTCTGTCTTTACAGGAACATAGTAGTAGCCCATGATGGAGAAGATCAGGCAGATCACCAGCAGGAGGCAGGAAAACAAAATGAATTCGGCCCACTGCAGGGGGAAATAAATATGAGAAGAATATGGAGAAACCTGAAACTAAAGAGATCTTTACAGGATGAGGAGTGGGGAGCAGACTGACCTGGGATCACCAGTTTAACCAGACTTTTGCTGGACAAAGACTGGGTTCACTGGCCTCTCCTCACATAGGTATATTGTAGTCATTATTGCCACTTACATATGTCTATTTTCCTGGTAAAGTCTGTATATCTAACCCATTTCACGTCACAGCACTGAATGGGGAATATGGGAAGCAGAGAGATAGGGGGAAAGGGAGAAGAGAAAGCTGGAGGAAAAACTTGAGTAGAAATGAATCCTGCTTCCCTCAGATCCATACCTGTACCAGGCCACTGAACTGTGCCACAACAAGCACGATGATATTCCCAACTGCAATTGTCAATAGCCAAGCTGCCTGGAGTACAGATTTCATGCTAGAGGGAGCCTGGGGATGACACAAGTTTGAAAGTAAACAAACTCCCTTCACTGCCCTCATGCCCCATGCATCCAGGAAACTTCTCCCACAAAAGCTTCCAAGTTAGAACTTCTCTTATTAAGTTCAGCTATCACATTGATTCAGAGGGTGTTAATAATGTAAACAGTAAGAATAAGATGAAGCTCCTAACTGAATATTTTTAAATTCATTATGTCATATAATCTTCATTACAACCCTAAGAGATAAGTTCTATTAGTATTCTTATACATTTAAAAAATAGCATTACAGACTGGGCGCAGTAGCTCAAGCCTGTAATCCTAGCACTTTGGGAGGCCAAGGTGGGCAGATCATCCAAGGTCAGGAGTTAGAGACCAGCCTGGCCAACATGGTGAAACCCTGTCTCTACTAAAAATACAAAAATTAGCCAGGAATGGTGGTATGCGCCTATAATCCCAGCTACTCAAGAGGCCGAGGCAGGAGAATCGCTTGAAACGGGGAGGCAGATGGAGTCTCGCTCTGTCGCTCAGGCTGGAATGCAGTGAGCTGAGATCACGCCACTGCACTCCAGCCTGGGCAACAGCATTACAGAGATAGTAATTTACTTGCTCAAGGTTACACAATTGGTCATGAAGCCAAAATTTGAACATGGGAAATCTGACTCTGCAGCTCTTCATTTTAATCTTTAATCTCTTTCCTAGAACCCCAAAATCATAGACTCCCATGCTGCACTGTCATGACCTGGGGAGTCAAGATGTTCAGGTCATATATGTTCAGGGTCATAAATAAGGTATCCAAGGCCAAAAGAGATAACATACCTATTTAAGTCAGTGCTAGAATTAAAATTCACCACCCTTCAAGCAATGTCTCAATTTCTAACTTCTATTTGCAAAAACTTACCTGAGAATAAGAAAACTCAAGACCTGTGACAGAGAACATGACCTCCCCAGCTGTAACCAGGGCATATTGTGGTAGCTGCCATGCAATGGACATTTTGTTGGCTGGAATGTCTTCAATCTTCCAGGCCTGAAGACCCTGATTGGTGTTCTTAGGGAAAGAGAAAATGGAAATGGACTTGTCAGTAGTCTCAAGTAAATATTTCTAACTACAGCATTCTACGATCTTATATCCAACCTTTTTGTATTTTCATTCTTCTGCCACTTTTAGGAAATTGAGCATTTCTACACAATTCCAGCTTTTCAAAACTTCTTTTGGTAATATTATGCTCACTCGCCTAGATTCAGTCAGATATCATTATTGACAGACTTTATTATTATTATTATTATTATACTTTACGTTTTATGGTACATGTGCGCAATGTGACAGAGACTTTAAATGAGAGAATATTTTGATATTGCAGTTTGGATTTCCACCATTTTGCCCTATCAGGCATTTTGATCCTGGACAACATTTTAAACATAAAATGGCATCCGAATTACACAAACAATAAATTTTCAGAAAGCATTTTCTTGAGAAAAGTTTAATTTCTTATTCCACTTTCTATGTAAGTACAACTAAAGTGCTTTTAACATTTGCTATTTTGATTTTTAATTTACTGAAATTACTTTTATTGGAATGAATTATTCTCTTGATAACACATTGAAGTTTTACTGGTCAATTTTTAAAAATCCATATCAAATGCCACCTACTATTTTGATTTCTCTTCATTGACTTTTTTCTTTTTTGAGACAGGATCTTGCTCTGTCACCCAGGTTGAAGTGCAGCAGCACAATCACAGCTCACTATAGCCTCAAACTCCTGGGCTCAAGCAATCCTTCTGCCTCAGCCTCCCAAGTAGCTGGGACTACAAGTATATGCCACCATGCCTAGCTAACTTAAAAATTTGAAAATTTTTTGTAGAAATGGAGTGTCATGTTGACCAAGCTAGTCTTGAGCTCCTGGCTTCAAGCAACCCTCCTTCTTTGGCCTCCCAAATTGCTGGGGTTACAGGCACGAGCCACAGTGCCTGGCCCAAGCCATTATTTTTTAACTCAAAATTTAAAAATTCAAATTTTGTCAAAAAGATGTGATTTTTCTGTAAAATTTTGGTTAAAAAGAGTTTTTTTCCAGGTGAAGTTTTTGTTAATATTACCAGATATATGTGATTCCACAATCAGCTTTTGTTTCTTTGGTCTAAAAGTACTTTAACTATATGTATGTTTTTAGCTATGGTTGGTTTTATGTAGATTATATCTACTAATATCTTTTATTACAAATGAAATAACATTTTTAAAATTATATGTATATTTATTAAAGGGGCTCAAAAAAAGAAAACGGAAGAAAAACTTTTATATATATGTATTAGTCCATTTTCACACTGCTATAAAGTACTGTCCAAGTACTTTATAAAGGGAAGAGATTTAATTGACTCACAATTCCACATGGCTGGGGAGGCCTCAGGAAACTTACAATCATGGTAGAAGGTGAAGGGGAAGCAAGCTTAGACCTTCTCACATGGTGGCAGGAGACAGAAGAGTGAGGAGCAAAGGGGGAAGAGCCCCTTATAAAACCATCATATCTCATGAGAAGTCACTCACTATCACAAGAACAGGATCAGGGAAACCGCCTCCACGATCCAGTCACCTCCCACCAGGTCTCTCCCTAGACATGTGGGGATTATGGGGATTACAATTCAAGATGAGATTTGGGTGGGGACACAAGGCCTAACCATATGAATATATTTCTTGAAGTAAAACTATTATTAGGAATTAGGTATAATATCCAGATACATGAGACAAAAACAGCACAGTTAAAATATCACGGTCAAAAGTCCTTCAGATGAAAAGTCTTTGAAATCTAAATGCCCTTAATCCTCTGAATCAAATGGTTGTTGGATCTCAAATAGTAAGATAAAAGAATCTTCTTTTCCTTTAGTTGACAGTGTAAATAATACCTAGGCATCTGTTTGTATTTTCTCAGCATAAGAAGAGACTATGGCCAGAGCTTCTAAATCAAAGTCAGATACTTAAATGCTCATAGGCAGGTAATTAAGTAAATGAAAGAGGCTGCAAGGAAATGATGGGGCCTATGATGAACTGGACAGCACAGGTCCCATCTAAAGGGCACGGCCACTACAGCACTAGACAGTTGACACAGTATAATACCTGTTAGAAAATCTTCTGATTTTTTTCCCAAGAAATGTTAGTAATACAAATTCATAGGTGTAATCTCTTGAATTTATTGGCAATTAATTCTTTTGTTATTTTTGTCAGTACTGTGCATGCCAAACAAGACAGGACTATGAAAGAAATTGGGCCTCCAGAGCCCCAATTTATGGCCTCTACTCTAGATGCTTATTAGATCCTGGTATTCAGAAACAATACATATGGCCTCTATCTTGAATGGCATATGAGAGACAGAAGAAACAGAAAATGGAATAACACCAGGAACACAAGTATTATGGGCTGAATCATGTCCCCCAAAACTCATATGTTGAAGTCCTAAAACCAAGTACCTCAGAATATAAACTTATTGGGAAACAAGATTGTTATATACATAATTAGTAACATTGAAATAAGGTCATTAGGGTGGGTCTAATCCAATGACAGGTATCCTTATTAAAAAGGGGGTCAATTTGGACACAGTCAGACACATAGGAAGAACACCATGTGAAGATGAAGGCAGATATTAGGGTGATTCTTCTATATACCAAGGAATACCAAATATTTCCAGCAAATTGCCAGAAGCCATGGCAGAGGCATGGAACAGATTATTCACAGCCCTCAGAAGGAACCAGTCCTACCAATACCTTCATCTCAGACTTCTAGCCACCATAATTGTGAGACAATGAATTTCTATCCCATAAGCCACTCAGCTTTGTGGTGCTTTGTCATAGCAGCCCTAGAAAATTAATAGAATTATAGCCAGGTGCAGTGGTTAATACCTGTAATCCAAGCACTTTGGGAGGTTGAGGCAGAAGAATCACTTGAGTCCAGGAGTTAGAGACTAGCTTGGTCAACATAGTGACCTCTTCTCTTTAAAAAAAACATGTTTGTAATTAATTCGGCATGGTAGCACATGCCCGTAGTCCCAGCTACTTGAAAGGCTGAGACAAAAGGATCACTTGAGCCCAGGAGTTCCAGGCTACAGTGAACTATGATTGCAGCACTGCACTGTATCATGGACAACAGGTCGAGACCCTATTTCTTTGTTTTCTTTTTTTTTGAGACGGAGTCCCGCTCTGTTGCCCAGGCTGGAGTGCAGTGGCGGGATCTCAGCTCACTGCAAGCTCTGCCTCCCGGGTTCACGCCATTCTCCTGCCTCAGCCTCCCAAGTAGCTGGGACTACAGGCGCCCGCCACCACGCCCTGCTAATTTTTTATATTTTTATTAGAGACGGGGTTTCACCGTGTTAGCCAGGATGGTCTTGATCTCCTGACCTCGTGATCCACCCGCCTCGGCCTCCCGAAGTGCTGGGATTATAGGCGTGAGCCACCGCGCCCGACTAAGACCCTATTTCTAAAAAGAAGAAGAAGAAGGAGGAGGACAAGAAGGTGGAGGAGGAGGTTAATAGAATTAGGTTGGTTTAATATCTAAAAATCAATTGTTGTGATACACCGTATCCGTAAAATAAGGGACAAAACCACATTACCATCTCAATAAATGCAGGAAAAGCATTTGATAAAATTCAACCCCTGCTCATGGTAAAACAAACAAACAGAAAACTCTCCAACAGACTAGGAATAGCAAGGAACTTTCTCAATCTGACAGAGTATCTATGAAAAATACACAGATTACACCCTTAATGATAAAAGACTGAATGCTCTCCCCTTAAAAGTATGTCTGCTTTTACCACTTCTATTCAATATTGTAC
The DNA here is from genome assembly GCF_028885655.2 of Pongo abelii. NCBI lineage: Eukaryota > Metazoa > Chordata > Mammalia > Primates > Hominidae > Pongo > Pongo abelii. The sequence goes on from NC_085928.1 coordinate 16,122,836, forward strand.
TAGAGGTTCCAGCCAGAGCAAGTGACAAGGAAAAGAAACAAAAAGCATCCAGATTGAAAATGAAAAAGTAAAGCTATCTCTATTTGCTAATGATAAGATCTTGTATGTAGAAAGTCTAAGGGATCCACTAAAAAAACCCATTAGCACTAATAAATGAGTTCAGCAAGATTGCACAATGCAAAATCAATATACAAAAGTCAACTGTATTTCTGTAATTTGCAATGGAAAATTTGAAAATGAAATTAAGAAAAGGATTCCATTAACCACAGCTTCAAAAAGAATAAAATAAGTAGGAATAAATTTAACAAAATAAATGTAAAATGTATACTCTGAAAATAACATGTGCTGTGCATGGCCGTTCATGCCTATAATCCTAGCTACTCAGGAGAATGAGCAGAGAGGATCACTTGAGGCCAGAAGTTTAGAGACGAGCCTGGGAAACATAGCAAGACCCTGTCTCTAAAAAGGAACCTTAGTCTGGGCATGATGGCTCACACCTGTAATCCTAGCACTTTGGAAGGCCAAGGCAGGAGGATTACTTGAGGCCAGGAGTTTGAGATCATCATGGTCAACATAGCAAGACCTCAATCTCTACAAAAAATTAAAAAATTAACCAGGAGCAGTGGTACATGCCTGTAGTCCTAGCTATTCAGGAGGCTGAGGCAGGAGTGTCATTTGAGCCCAGGAGTTCAAGGCTACAGTGAGCTATGATAGTGCCACTGTGCTCCAGCCTGGGCCATAGAATGAGACCTCATGTCTAAATAAGATAAAATAAAATAAAATAAACTACAAAACATTGTTGAAAAAATTAAAGAAGACCTAAATAAATAGAAAGATATCTCATGTTCACTGATCAGAAGACTTAATATTGTTAATATGGCAATAGTATTCCCTAAAATGATCTTCAGACTCAATGCAATCCCTATCAAAATCCCAGCTGGCTTCTGATCTTAAGATGACCCTAAAATTCATGTGAAAATTCATGGGACCCAGAATGGGCAGATCAATCTTAAAAAAGAAGAAGCCTGGAGACTCATACTTTCTGAATTCAAATCTTACTACAAAGCAACAGTAATCAAGACAGTGTGGTACTGGCACAAGGATAAACATACAGATCAATGAAATGGACTTAAGAGTCCAGAAAAATGCCTTTACATTTATGATCAATTGAATTTTGATAAAAATGTCAAGAACATTTAATAGGGGAAGAATAGTCTTTTCCAGAAATTGTCCTGGGACAACTAGATATACATATACAAAAGAATGAGGCTGGACCTTATACCATATACCATATACAAAATTTATCTCAAAATGAATTAACTATAAAACTCTTACAAGAAAACATAGGCACAGATTCTTATGACTTTGGATTAGATATGACATCAAAAGCACAATCAACCAAAGAAAAAACAGATAAATTGAACTTCATCATAACTAAAAATTTTTCTGCTTCAACAGATACCATCAAGAAAGTTAAAAGACAACCTACTGAAAGTGAGATTTTGCAAATTATATATGATAACAGATATATCTAAAAATATATAAAGAATGCTTAAAACTAATAAAAAAATACAAATAACCAAATTAGAAATTAGGCAGAGGATCTGAAGAGACACTTCTTCAAAGAAAATACACAAATGACTGATAAAGACAAGAAAAAATGCTCCAAATCTTTAGCCATCAGGGGAATGGCAATGAAAACCACAATGAGATGTCATTTCACACCCACACTGAGTGGCTATAATAAAAAGACACAAAACAAGTGTTGGTGAAGATGTAGAAAAACTGCAACTCATATACGTGATTGGTGGAAATGTAAACAGTGCAGTCACTTTGGAAAAGTCCACAAATGGTTAAACATAGAGTCACCATGTGACCCAGCAATTCCACTGCTAGTAACCTATCGAAAAGAAATGAAAACATATGTCCACATAAAACTTGTACATGAATGTTCATAACAGCATTATTCCCAAGAGTCAAACGGTAGAAACAATTCAAATGTACATCAATTGATAAATAAATAAAATGTATTATATCCATGCAATGGAATATTACCTTGCAATAAAAAGAAATAAAACACTGATACATGCTACAACATGGAAGAGGCTTGAAAAACATGCTAAGTGAAAGAAGCCAGACACAAAATGGCACATACTGTATGATTCCATTTATATGACATATCCAGAATAGAATTTACAGAAAAAGTAGACTAGTGGTTTAAGAGGAAATGGGGAATGACTGCTAATGGGTATGTTATTTTTTGGGAGGGGTGATAAAAAGTGTTCCTAAATGGCACAAATCTGTGAATATAGTAAAAACCATTGAATATATATTATTGGATATATATTCCTTCTATATAATGAACACATATTAACATATATTGACTATACTAATATATTTAAAATCATTGGATACTTTAAGTGGGTGAATTTTATGGTATATCAATTATATCTCAATAAAGCTGTTATAAAAATGACACACCAAAGGGATCAAGTTAATTAAATTAATTAATTAGTAAAATAAATAGAACTTTGTAGATTGGATTCTCATCAAACCTCTAGAAATGTTTTCTCTTTTTCTTATTCACTATCTTTTAGTATTTAATACAGTATGAATAGCAATGAAATAACAAGATTAAAGTCAAGATTGACATCAAAATTAAAATCAGAGTTACTCTGCCCTGACTGCTAGGACAATTGTTTTTGACAGATCACAGTTAACTGATCCCCAAACTTTGTGTAGGGATTGACATTATTATCAGTTTCAGTATTTCAGACTGTGACATGCTAGCAGATCAAATTTCCAGAGAGTGAGAAGATCTGCATATGAAGCCGGCCAAGAAGACATAAGTACTTTTTCATAAATAACTTGTTTGCTTGGAGACATAATGAGACTGGAGCAGGCCGTGGCATCTCACAGTGATGGCTCAAGATAAATTATGTCTCTCCTTCCCCAAGACCCTTTGCTTGTTGTTGATGTTATCTCTTAACAACCCCTACAGAGACAGTGGGCTTTCTAAAGTCACTGTAGAGCCAGGTGCGTTGACTCACGCTTGTAATCTCAGCACTTTGGGAGGCTGAGGCTGGTGGATCATCTGAGGTCAGGAGTTTGAGATCAGCCTGGCCAACATGGCAAAACCCCATCTCTACTAAAAATACAAAAATTAGCTGGGCATGGTGGTAGTGTATGCCTGTAATCCCAGATACTTGGGGAGGTTGAGGCAGAAGAATCACTTTAACCTGGGAGGGAGAGGTTGCAGTGAGTCGAGATGGTGCCACTGCACTCCAGCCTGGGCAACGAGAGCGAAACTCCGTCTCAAAAAAAATAAAAATAAAAATAAATAAAGTCAATGTAGAACCTGTCATCTTATGCTAGAAATAAATATATGTGTCTGCTTTGCCACAGAGTCTTCTGTTTTGTTTTCTGCCCCTGCCTAGAGGATCCCAGGAGACATATATATATGGAGAGAGGGTAAGGAGGTGGCTGTGAGCTACTTACATTAGTAATAACAAACAGATATGCTGCACCAAAGTCTAGAAGACCCAAATTCAGAGAAAAGTTCTTATCTTCTGTTCTACAATGTACTGAGGGGTATCTGGAACAGGATGAATTTAGGTTAGAATAAATATCAAGGCTTAGAAAAGCATTCCCATCTCCAGGCGAAAGTGATCTCATCTCTCTACTGATGGTGAGGAAAGCAGTGAAGCCACTAATTATCTTTGAAGAGAAATGTTTCTTGGAGTAGGTTATTTTCATGCCAGGCTTCTGTCCCTGATTTGAGCTCTTTATTGCCTGTCAGGTATTTTCTAAAATATTCAACCTAAATAAAGAAGTTACAAATCATATTCTTTTGTTAACTTAAGTACCATGTGAATTTTCCTCATGCAAATCTTATGACTTAGTAGAACAGGCTATAACAGTGAACCTGAGAAGATAAGCTCTAAGTAATGAAGTGCCAGTGTAAGGTACCAAAGTATCTTCTTTAGTAGAAATGGAAACCAGTAAACTTTGAGAAACTCACAGAGACGGACTGTGTTAACTATACAGAGATGGGCTGTGTTAACTATATAGTGTGGTCTTCACGGCAATCGTGATCTCAACATATCTGTGCAGGAAAAAAGTGAGACTGAGGGAAGGAAGCAAGAGTTGGAAAAGATCAGTAGTGTGTCTATACTCAAAATTAGACCACATGCACCTAAGTTCCCCACCTATATACAAAGATAGCACTTAAAAAACAATTATTGAAAGTAAAATGTCCACAGGGGCAATGCACTTACTCTCCTCTTTGCACAGTTCTATAAGCAGACACACCATAGTCTTCACCAACATTGAGAGAGGTATCTGTACTCAGGGAGATGTTGACATCTTTATGCAAAGTGTTAACAAACCTGAGGGTAGAGATATTATTTACATATCAAACAAACAGTAACACCTGATAAAAGAGGTTAGGGGCCTTTTATGTTTCGGGTATAACTATATCCCCAGTGCCTAAGTGCCTAGAATAGTGGCTGGCACGTAAAAGGTACCTAATGTATATTGTTAACTAGACAAATGAATGAACCCACACGTAAAAAGTAATCCATAGTCTTAGCTATCCCTAACTTTCTTTTTCTTGAACTTTTATCTGTCACATCCTCACCAGACCTCTAGCTAGACGGACACTATCACGATCATTCATGGAAATCTGAATTTCCTCACTAATCCAGCTTAGGTGCATCTAATTTATTTCCCTTATAATGGTGGAATCTATCAACTGAGACTTTACTAAGAAAAATAAGATAATTATGCATATATAAAGATATGATAGTATTTACATAAAACTGATATCTTATCCTCTTATAAATGAAGTCCAATGTGACCTATGCAAAACTCAGACTCCCAGCCCAGAGTAGGTTGTTATAATTGTTTTGGAGTCTGCAGAAACTTTGGACCCTTCCAGAACCATCTTTCTATTTTTCTGAATCTGGCACCTAGATTGTCTTCTTAGGATGGATTTTGGTACATTTCTATTTTGATAGTTTTTGATTTGGTCTCTGGCCCCAGTTTTTGATTTGGTCTCTGGTACCTAATGTATATTGTTAACTAGACAAATGAATGAACCCACACGTAAAAAGTAATCTATAGTCTTAGCTGTCCCTAACTTTCTTTTTCTTGAACTTTTATCTGTCATATCCTCACCAGACCTCTAGCTAGATGGACACTATCATGATCATTCATGGAAATCTGAATTTCCTCACTAATCCAGCTTAGGTGCATCTAATTTATTTCCCTTATAATGGTGGAATCTATCAACTGAGACTTTACTAAGAAAAATAAGATAATTATGCATATATAAAGATATGATAGTATTTACATAAAACTGATATCTTATCCTCTTATAAATGAAGTCCAATGTGACCTATGCAAAACTCAGACTCCCAGCCCAGAGTAGGTTGTTATAATTGTTTTGGAGTCTGCAGAAACTTTGGACCCTTCCAGAACCATCTTTCTATTTTTCTGAACCTGGCACCTAGATTGTGCTCTCAGGATGGGTTTTGGTACATTTCCATTTTGATAGTTTTTGATTTGGTCTCTGGCCCCAGGAATAAGAAGGACATTTCCCTCTAGAGTCCTGAATGTTGATTCGTAGACTTTAGATCATTCTACATTGACCTAGAAAATGCCCCTTCTGGGGGCCCATGGCTCTCTGACCTCACATTGTCTTATTTTGAGCTGTTTACTTTTTTTGAAGCATATTCAAAAGCAAGTTATTATGACTGTCCCACCCTTCAGTGAAATCCAGACTTTTCACTAAAAGTTCTCCACTAAAATGCTATTCTCAACAGCAACCACCTGACCTTGGTGGCCATAGACCTGTGTATCTGTCCATTTCATATCTAATACCGGCCACAGAGAACACATGTCCTAGTGGGTACTCCATCTCTGTAACTGTCCATCACCATTTGACAAGACCCTTCAGCCTTATCTGGATGCAAAACTAAGTCTTTTGACTCCAAATGTGTGCTATACCATGATGCCTCTATAGGCTTAAAATAAAAACTATACTTTAAAAGATATATATTCAACTATCAAAAATGAAGGGAGGATTATTTTCTCTCTTCCACATTTCTCTCTGGCGATCACAAAGAGAAAAGTACTCAGTTATTTTCCTGAGAGCAAGATAAATAGATAAAATTCAGCAGAAAGGATTTATGCCCCAGAGTACAGGGGGCATACACAGATAGAGACATCTTTGAACCCCACATGAGAAAAGAAGCCTATCTGCCTCTCACTGCCCTAGAAAATGCCTTTTGACACCAGTGCCCCTGGCATTCTAGGAGAGGGAATTCCTGTTCAGAACAAGTAGAATGCAGCCCTAAAGATTAGAAGAGATCCAAGATTCAAGAAAACAGAGTGGCCTGGAATCTCATTGACATTCAAACCTCACGGTTGTCATCCCATTGGTTGTTTTGCTTTCTGTATCCTTTACCTGCAACAGAGGAAAGTAAAAATCAGTAACAGCTGATGAAATAAGACCTATACTCAGAAAATTTTATCATCAGGCAGATCCTTGGTAAGATGTTGATGAGACAGTCATATTACTTTGAGATGACAACTTAAAACACAGGCAATTCCTCAACTTACCATCATGCTGGAGATACTGTTCCCATCTTCACGAATGACAAGACTGTACCAGTTCTTCTCCTGCACAGAATGCTCAGTGTAGAGAGACAAATTGTGATATTTCAGGTGGAAGTGAAAATCCTGGCTTTTTGTTTTCAGGTGCAGTTTGGAATAGTGTGGTGTTTTCTGTAAAATGAAGAACATAAAATGAAGGTCACATACACCTTTTACTCCATATTGGACATCACGATGTAGCATCTCAGGGTAGGTGACCTCATCAGACACTTTCAACCTAGTAATTCCTTTCTTTAACCTAGCCATTTTATTTCTTAGAATCTATCCTAAGAAATAATCAGAGGCATGCATAAATATTTATGAATAAGAATGTTCATTATAGGATTATGTATAATAATAAAAACTGAATACCTATGTGGAAATGTCTAAATAAACTATGGTATATCTATAGAATGGAATATTATATGCCCATTAAAATCATGTGCTCAAAGATTATCTGAAGACATGGGAAGATGCTTATGATACAATTAATGTTAAGGAAAAATCAAGATCAATATAGCATACAGAGTTTCTAATTCATTCAGGTATACACCTCACCTGAAAGGATTTGATGGACTCTATTAACAGAGAATTGTTTTCATTTCCCACCACTGTCACCTTCACCTCATCATCTGCCAGATTCAAGACTTGTAGGAAAACCTCCTGGGGACCTGACTGGGCTGGGGCCATTTCCTTAGAGCAAAGAACACATGTCAGAATCACCAACAAATAATCCTTCAGATACAATGGCAACACATATCTCAGTTGTTTCTGACAGCCTAGTCCACTAGCCAAGTAGACATAGTTTTCTCTCTCTGAAAAATATTTGGCTTAGAAAACTCTAAAGGCAGCTTGGAGAGGGAAACATCAGCTCATTGTAGCAAGTACCAATGCCAGCTTACAAACTCGATGCTTTTTGACTCAGCTGTGGCCTCATCTGTAATAGTGGCTATTCAATCTGCCAAAAGGTTTTTACTTGAGTATCTAGAAAGGCATCACATAAGCCTGTGTTCCCTAAGGAGATGGCTATCTTGGATATTAGTGTTTGAGAATTCCCTGAAAATACATTCTGAGTCACTCAGGTGGGAGGTGGGCCTCATTTTGCAATGCTGTTTTACCCCTGTATCTACTTATTTATCACAAATACTTATGATGCACCTTTTATAAAACAGGTACTGTGCTAGGTCCCAGGGAATCATGATTGAACAAGTCAAAAGAGCAAATAAGAAAGATATGATCCTGCCCTCATAGAGCTTAAGAATTACTGAACTCACATTTATTTTTATCTCTACAGCTGCTGCAACTGCAAATGCCAGGCACACTAGGATCATACCAACAGCCATTTTCCTAAGTGATCTGTGGTGGAAAGGAGAAACAATTATATCTAAACTTTAGACTCTAAAGGATGAAATCCAAACTCTGTAGCCTATTATTAAAGACTGCATTAGGCTGTTCTTGCATTGCTATAAAGAAATACCTGAGACTGGGTAATTTATAAAGAAAAGAAATTTAATTGGCTTATGGTTCTGCAGCTTTACAGGAAGCACAGTGCTGGCATCTTCCCAGCTTCTGGTGAAACCTCGAGGAGCTTTCAATCATGGGAGAAGCCAAAGGTGGAATAGGCATGTCACATAGTGAAAGCAGAAGCAAGCGAGGAGGTGGGAGGTGCCACACACTTTTAAATGACCAGATCTTGTGAGAACTCATTCACTATCATGAGGATAGCACCACAGAATGGTGCTAAACCCTTCATGAGAATTCACTCCCATGATCCAATCATGTCCCACCAGGCCCCACCTTTATCACTGGGAATTACATTTCAAAATGATATTTTGGCAGGGACAAATATTCAAACTATATCATTCCATTTATAGCCCCCCAAAAATCTCATGTCCTTCTCATGTTGCAAAATACAATTATACCTTCCCAATAGTCCCCCAAATTTTAACTCATTCCAGCACAAACTCAATCAAAAGTTTCAAGTCCAAAGTCTCATTTGAAATAAGTCAAGTCCCTTCCACCCATGAGCCTATAAAATCAAAACAACTTATTGACTCCCCAAATAAAATGGGGGTATAGGCACTGGGTAAACATTCCCATTCCAAAAGGGAGAAACTGGCCAAAACAAATGGGCTACAGGCCCCAGGCAAGTCTGAAACCCAGCAGGGCAGTTATTAAATCTTAAAGTTCCAGAATAATCTCCTTTGACTCCATGTCCCACATTCAGGGCACACCAGTACAAGGGGTGGGCTCCCAAGGACTTGGATAGCTCCACCCCTGTGGCTTTGCAGAGTTCAGCCCCTGTGGCTGCTCTCACAGGTTGTTGAGTGCCTGTGGTTTTCCAGGCCCAGGGTGCAAGCTGCCAGTGGGTCTATCATTCTGGGGTCTGGAGGATGGTGTTCCCCTTCTCACAGCTCCACTAGGCAGTGTCCTTGTGGGGACTCTGTGTGGGGGCTCCAACCCCACATTTTACCTCCACACTGCCCTAGTAGAGGTACTCTCTGGGGGCTCCACCCCTGCAGCAGGTTTCTGCGTGAACACCCACACTTTCTCATACAGCCTCTGAAATCTAGGTGAAGGGTGCCAAGCATTCTTCATTCTTGCACTCTGTATGCCTGCAGGCTTAACACCATGTAGAAGCCACCAAGGTTTATGGCTTGTACCCTCTGGGGAAACAGGCATGTCACATGGTGAAAGCAGGAGCAAGTGAAGGGTAGGGAGATACTACATGCTTTTAAATGGTCAGATCTCACTAGAACTCACTATCATGAGGACAGCACCAATGGGATAGCACTAAACCATTCATGAGGAATTCATCCCCATGATCCAACTACCTCCCACCAGACCCCACCTCCAACATCCAACATTGGGGATTACATTTCAGCATGAGATTTGAGTGGGTACAAATATTCAAACTATATCAAAGACTTTTCCTGATTTGATCCCAATTACTTTTCTTTTTTAAATCCATGTTTCCATGACCAATTACTTTTCAAGGGATTTCCTAGAACTCCCCTTCCTACATTCTTCCTTCTTCTTGTTCTTGAGTCACATTGAACTGCTCTTCTCTGTGATACACCACATTTACCCACCTCCATCTTTGCTTATGATGGTTTTTCTATTTGCTTTGTCATAATACCAAAAATAATGGCAATACAACCAGGTTTATTGAACAAATACCATATGCCAAGTGCCGTACATGCTTTACCTCACATTCCTCTGCAGAAATCTGTTGGCCTTGGCAGGGGAGGGACTTTTTCTTTTCTATATCTCCTTGGCACTTGATCTTCCCTTCTTAGGACACTTATTTTACCTGTGTAGTAGTTGTATTTTATATATATATACTCTAGCCCCTTTACTAAGTAATAAACTCTTTGAGGGAAATGTGGTTTTTTTGTTTTTTTTTTGCTTGATTTATATTTTCATGACACTTGGTCCTAAACTTCCCAACATCTGCTCAATGAACAAATGACAAAGGGCCATTTTCATTTGGTAAAGTGGTCATCAAAGTGAAATTGCTATTAAATCAAGAATGAAAGAAGGCTTGAAACCTTCTTTTGCGAAACTCTAAAAAAGACTAATCCTTCTATTTAGAAAAAATTTCAGGCAGTAATTGGGAATAATTCAGTCCCCAGTCCTTCTAGGTTCCCCATTTGTTTCGTAGGGACAAAGGAGATTTAAAGGGATTAGTAGTCATCAAAGGCCTTGAGTTTCTTTGAAGAGACAACATTCAAGAACAAAGAAGAAAGTTGGTTTAGGAGCTAAATTTCACATATTTTTGGTTTGGCATGAAACCTAGACCTGCCCCTTCAACATTACACAGTTAAGTCCACAGTAATGGCTTCGACTCTCATTAATTATATCTAATTCTCATTTTTCAGGGTCAATAGGCACTTAGTCTAACATGGAAAAATAGAAGCAGATAGATGATAAACCAAAACCAATCATCACTAAGAAAAATACTGACATTGAATCTTTATCAAACTGGGCAAAGACTGAGTCAATTTGGAGTAATCCATACAGACATAGTGAACACTTACGAGAAGTTAATTCCACACTTGGAGACCAGACGATAAATGACAAAGTCAAACAACGGGATGAAGATAAGAACCAGAAGGGGATTTAGAACCTGTAACACCATGACAAAAAGGATTAGCTACAAATATTCTCCTATTATGAGTGTGAGCACTGCACTCATTTGCTTGTGTATACTCTGTCTCACATCTACACACACTTTTGTCATTGTAAGTACAGAATGACTCCACATTCCTCAGTCCATTTACACCCAAGACCCTATTTCCCTTGCACAGCATTTTAGCTTTCAAATATCCCAAGGGACAAGTTTCACTCTGAGCCTGTCTTTCTGCCAGTCTTATTGTGAGCTCTTTCCTCTCATGACTTCATTGCTCACAAAATAAGCCTTACAATTTCTTTTACAAGATTTTCATTATACTATCTTGACTTGGAAAAAAATCCAATGCTTATACTTTACCTGTGGCAAGCTAAGTACTTAACAGGGAATGTGAAGGAGAAGGGTGGGGCTTAAAGAGAATGTTTTCATGTTGAAGCTTGGCCCTTATCAGTGTACAAGGAGAAAAGCATCAAATTATGGTTGTTAATCCTAATACTGCAGGTGGAGGCACAGATAAGGAAACAAGTAAGTCCCCATGGCTATAGAAGAGTCACATACCTGCATCTGGTCCGGCTGAAGCACAAAAAACCCCTGAAACATTTTAACAAATTAATTTAGATGATGTCTGAAGAAAAGAAAAAAAATTGTTGGCCTAGATCAATAATTTTGCTAGTTAGCAAGTGAGAAACATATGAGAGAAAATTCATCAGGCCTTTGGTTCAGGGCCACTATTTTGCTGTTAAGATTATTTGGGGGATGGGAACAGACTTGGGAAAGCTTCTGGTTATGTTTGCCAGGCAGATGGGCCTAAGGGAGAAATTCTTTTCTATGTATTATGCTTTCCTTAACTTGAAAGAGAATAGAATCAGTGCATTTTTATTGATCTCAGCAACTGCAGTTCTAGGTTGTAATAATATGAAGGGCAAGACATCATGGTTAGGGTGAAGACTCCCCCTGACACATAGTGTTTCCAAAGTTGTTCTCCAGAGGGTCAACAAGAAGACCACCATGGTAAATAAGAGACAGCCAGAGGAAGGGAAAAGGTAAAATTATATTTTGCAGGCTCCAAATAGACTGACTAATAAGACCCTGGTATCATTCTACTCTGTCTTTCAAAAACTGAGAAGATAGAAAAATAATACACTAATCTAGGAAAAGAACAATTGAGAGCAGAGATGGTACCTTATTTGAGTGGGCTAAAGAATGGAGTTTGGAAAAAGAGAAAATAATATGTATAACCTTCTCATTCTTTCCATATCCATACATACAAAATATTCCATTTCCCACAGGTCCCATGCTGTGATCCTTGTTGAAGAGATAGACCAATTGTGTAGTAGTGCCACTCAAACCTGTCCCTGCTGTGCTCTGGGATAGGCTTAGACAGAAGAAAATCATTATCCCAGGTTATGCATCACTTCATTTGCTAGCCTCTCAATACTTCCTCGTATACATTGAAACTTTCTCATCCTTATGTTTCTGATTTCTAAAGAGAAGATTCTGGTTTTTATTTCTAAACTAGCTTTCTTTATCTTTGCCTACACGGTACCTTCAGGCTAAAAGCACTTCTCTGAAGATCTTGTTTGTTTTCAGGCAAAACCACAAAGAAATTAATTTTTTCCCAATATGGATGATGAAGAAAATAATAGACTTCTCTGGAAAATCTCTTCTACTCACCAAATTCCCATTCATCCTGATGGCTTGCAAAGTCCATCGTGAACCCTAGGGCAAACAGATCCTGTTATGAGAAATCCCTTTCCTGTGAGAGGGAAATGGCTGTAAGGAGCGGTAATGTCCAAAAGAACTATTCTTACCTGCTGATCCAAAAGAGCCCAGAACATGGGCAATGGGATATAAAGGAATAGTACCCTGGTCAGTGCCTTTACATCCATAATGAGCTGCTTCTGCAAAAAGGAGGAAGAATGGGCAGAAATGCTAGAAGTTCTGTACATGGCTTTCTTGCTTAAAGTAGAAGTGTCCAAAAAACAGTAGACAGGAGGTTGAATGCAGTAGGATAGAATTATTTTGAACATTAGGAAAGACTCTATCAAGCCATAAGATGTTTCTGCATTTCCAACTTACTGGATATTTCTCAGCTGCCCAGTCTAGCCAGTGCTGTCGCTTTGAAATGTCTCCAGAACGGTTCTTGAAACGATTGGAAATAGCAAACTAGGGCAGAGCATAGACATCATGGGAGAGACAAAGAGAAAAACATCCTCTGCCTTTTCCAACTTATTATACCTTCCTTCAAACACCATACTTTTAGTGACTTATTCCAACTCTTTGACCTAATCAGGCATTGAATTTCAGAATATTTCTGATATAATTTTATCTATCACTTTAAGAAAGAACTTGCCATTCAAAATAAAAAATAACAACAAAAAAAGAAAAAATGTTATCTGTCTATATATAATTACGTTTCAGAAGATTTTTGCCAACTTAAAAAGATGATTACTTTTTTTAACTTAATGGTTAAGTAGAGGCATAAGAAGAAGACTGGTTAATCTCAGCTTGTTAAAAAACATGAAATAGAACAGAGGTCATTGAGAAAAATGTATGCCCATGTTTGAAGGCCCATATTCTCAGCATAGCATCTCTTTCTTTTGATTGAAAAAGGCAAGAAAACAATTTATGGACTTACCCAGATACATTTGAAAACTTGAGCCACTATGTTTCCTTCAGGGGGTGGTTTATTGTATATTTTGCTTCCCATTGCAAACACAACTGCAGTTGATACACAAACAAGGTTCTTAGCTTCTCATTTATTAGGTTGGTGCAAAGGTTATTGCAGTTTTGCCATTACTTTCAATGGCAAAAACCGCAATAACTTTTGCACCAACCTAAATAGCACATTCAGTATATCAGCACTAAGGACAGGCTGCTGAACTGTGGGAGTGGCTGGCAAATCTCATAAAGAGGGAACTGACTTACATTTCCTGACTTTTGGAGTTATCAAAATTGCAGGAGCCAAGAGAAGATAAAATGGTATGTTGTTAAGAGAGATATCTATTGAGACTTTCATGTAATCACAGAAGTGGAAGTCATCTTTGACTTCTTACTCTTCTTTCTCCATCTCCATATCTGAAATGTTACCAAGTTTTATTGGTCTTCTTTCTTTAATGTATTGCTTATTTGCCCCCTCTTTCACTTTACTACTGCTACCACTCTTGTTCAGGACTTCACAACTTGTACTTTGGATTATTAAAATGGCCACCAACTAGTTTCTCATTCCCTAGTCTCTTCCTTCTTTAATCTGATGCCAAATGTTTCTTTCCAGGATCTATTAATACTTAACTGACCCAAACTCCTGACATGAAAGACCTTCCCAAATTCATTGTTATCCTAATGGTTATTGTTATCCCTACCATCTATTTGAAGGTTTATCACATGTAACTTGTTAAGCATTTTACATACATTAACTGATTTAGCTTGACAAAATATGTACCACTACCTCTATTTTATACATGAAGGAATATTAAGGAAATTAAGCACCTTGTACAAGATTACACTGCTAGAAGACACCAGAACTGGACTTTTGACCTGAGGCTTGACTGACTCAAAAATCTATGTATTTAATCCTTATAATGCATCTCACTCACTAATTCTTACACCACATACTGTACTAGACACTACTGGTAACACAGGTGAAAAAAACAAGGTCCCTGTCCTCAAAGGAGTTCACCTCAACCTGCAGTTTCCCACTTTATATTTCACCAATCTTTTTGAGATACCCTATGCTGTAACCACTATTCATCATTTCTACAAACACTTCTATTCTATACTATTTCTGTTCTTGAGCTCATTCTGTTTCTTTCAGCCCATATCTCTGTCCTTTAACCACATCTCCACAGCTAATTGTAAGGGAATTTCATTTCTTTAATTTTCCTTTTATTTTCCAAATTAACAATGAGCTGGTATTACCTTTGTAGTTATAAAATAGTGTTTTTTTTTCAATTTCATTCAATTAAAATCAGTAGAAAAACTCCATCTTGGTTCCCTCCCAGATGCACTTTCCTCCTTAACAGATTTCTCAGCTTCAGCGTGATGCGCCTCTAGTAGATCCTCTGCTAAAGATGATTTTCTCAGTGACCAGTAGCATTTTCCAGTATCCTTACACATCAGAATGCACAAATCAGTTTACTTTTCTCTGCCATCACTTTTCAATATCTCCATTCCTCTCATTCAGATTCACTCTACCACTTTTTCTCATTTATCCTCTCAATTTCCCCAAAGCTTCTCCAAATAGCATCCTTTATCTATAACACCCTTCTCGTGGTCGATAGAAAAAATAGTTCAGTGGAGGAATGCTAACCCTGAGAGTCAAGTGGGCAGATAAAAAAGTACCTAGATGGCTGGGCGCAGTGGCTCACACCCGTAAACTTAGCAGTTTGGAAGCTTAAGGCGGATGGATTACAGGGTCGAGAGATCGAGCTGACCAACCTGGCCAACATGGTGAAACCCCGTCTCTGCTAAAAATACAAAAATTAGCTGGGCGTGGTGGCGCGCACCTGTAGTCCCAGCTACTTAGGCGCTAAGGCAGGAGAATCACTTGAACCTCGGAGGCGGAGGTTGCAGGGAGCTGAGATTGCGCCACCACACTCCAGCCTGCTGATACAGCGAGACTCTGTCTCCAAAAATAAAAAAAATAAAAAAGAGATACCCAGACAAGAGGAAAATTTTGGGTAGGAAATAAACTGCTCCTGAAACTAAGAATGATCCTAGAAAGAGGCTGGACACCTCAGGAATGCTGGTTGCAATAGTGACAGTGGAGTGATAATAGGAAGACTTATGTAATCAACTAAAGTCATACTTACATGTCAAAGACACTTAACTAAAGAAGATGAGTATAAACCTTGAATTTCTCTACTATCTACTCCTTCTAGTAGATGATGTTGCCTCTTACTTCACAAAGAAAATGGAAACCTTCAAATGGAAACTCCTTCAACTCTCTGCCACCAAATCTATTAATTCTTGTATCCACACTCATCCTGTCCTCCCTCCAGGTAGGTGAAGGTGATATTACTCCTCCTATCCAAAGCTAATTTGTTCATATGTTTTTTCATACTGATTATACTGTCTTTATCTTGTCTCTTCAACCTCTTTCTCCACTGGATTATTCCTAATAATATTCACACATGCTCAATATCCTCTCTTGAATCCATGTCACCTTCCAACTATAAATACTATTTCACTTTCTGACTGATCGTGACAAGAGACAGACAAATTCCTAGGCAGACACGGACGGGTCCCAGTGAAACCCGACCTTCAAGCCAAAGACAGTTTAAAGTCTGAAAACCGAGTTGCCGGTTCCTGATAGAGTCCACGGCCTGAGTGAGAACTTCTATCTCCGTCTTATCCTCTCTCTCCATTGGTTCCTTTTGGATGATTCCTTTTAACCAATCAAGTGGTACTTTTTCCAAACCCACCCATGGACCAATCAGCATGCACTCCCCCAATCAAAGCCCATAAAAAACCCACAATAAGCCTCACAGACGGCTACCTATTTCGGGTCCCCTCTAGGAGCTCAGAGCTTTCCTTCTGCCACTCAATAAAATTCTTCTCTGCTTTACTCACTCTCTGGTGTCCACACACCCCATTCCTCTTTGTCATGGGACAAGAACCCGGAACTTGCTGAGCTGTGGGTGGTGGGAATGAAAGGTCTGTGATACCCCTGGGCAGCTCGCCAAGCTATGGGCAGCGGGAATAAAAGAGCCGTAACACGCTCCCGCTGGCTAGACTACAGGAGAGAGTTGTAACATGCTCCTGCTCGTTGAACTATAGGAGTGAACAGCTGTAACATTTCTGGGGGCTCAGACCTCAGGACTCCCTGAGCAGGAGCTGTAACACCTCTTAGGGCTCTGCAATTGCTAGCATCTCTGAGTTTTTGGGTGCCACCGTGTTCCCCTTGTCTAGATGCCGCACCCAACACAGAAGCTGCTCGCTACATGCCCAGTCCAGTCGTAGGCTGAGCGAGCCCAGTGGGCCAGAGCAAGGCCCAGACAGAGGCGGCAGTGGCCACAGAGATTTCTGGCTGACAAAGCAGCACCGAAGGAATCCTGTAACATTTACTTCTCAGTCTCCTCCAATCAGTCTTCAGCCTCCACCATTTACCATAACTGATCTAATCATATCAGTGACCTCCTTGTTGCTGTATTTAATAGACATCTGTCACCCTTATCTTAATCTCCCACTCAGGAACATTTATCACTCTGAATGAATCTCTTCTTGAAATCTCTTGGTATCCAAGATAACACTATTACCACTTTGGCCATTCCTTCTTAGTCTCGTTTGTGGGCTTTTCCTCTTTGCCTGTTTTTAAATCCTGGCATTTCTTGAAGTTTGAACCTACCCCCCCACCCCACTTTTTTTTTTAACCTTACTCTTACTAGCTTTTAGTTATCTATCTTCATTTCATGGTTTATTGCTACCCATATACTAATGACTCCAGATCTATATCTGCAGTGTAAACATTTCTTCTAAGCTCTAATCCTGTATTTCCAAATAACTGTTTGGTAACTCCAATTAAATATTCCAAGAACATATAAAATGCAACATGTTCAAAACTAAATTTATCAACATTGCCCCAAACTGGCTTTTCCTCACTATCTCAGTTAATAACCCCACTACCTACCCAGTTGTTCAAGGTCCAGAACACTACATTAAACCTTGACTTATCTTCTCCCTCACTTAACATATCTAATCATTCTAAGGTTTGTTAATTCAACCAGTGCCAGATTAGGGTAAACTGAGTGAAGCACTCATCTCAAGCACTAAATTTAAGCAAGTATCAAAAAATTCGGTAATCAAAATAAATATTATCCTTGCCTCACTCCAACACAATCCTTTCTCTACATTATAGAAACATCATTGAAAAATTAAAATCTAGCAATTATTCCTCTGTTAAAATGTTTTTAGAGTTCCCCACTCTCCCTCACAATAAAGTTCTAATTTCTTTTTGGTTTAAATTGTGGGGTGGTGGGGGGGGGAGGGATAGCATTGGGAGATATACCTAATGCTAGATGATGAGTTAGTGGGTGCAGTGCGCCAGCATGGCACATGTATACATATGTAACTAACCTGCACATTGCACACATGTACCCTAAAACCTAAAGTATGATAATAATAAATTAAAAATAAAAATAAAAATAAATAAATAAATAAATAAAGGCCCTTCGTTATCTGGTTTCTGGCAGTTTCTCCTCTTTATCATTCTTTTTTATTCTTTAGGTAATCTGAATGCCTTTAAAACCTTTAAACATGTCATGCTATTTCTCAGCCTCTTGTCTTACAGCTACTGTAACCTCTTTCTGCATCACTTATAATTTCTTTATTGATTAATTGCTGTTTGGCCCTTAGGTCTCACCTTAAATGTCATTTCTTTAGGCAAACTTTTTACAACCCCCAAAGTATTATTTATTTATTTATTATTTTATTCATTTATTTATTTTTGAGACAGGGGCTTGCTCTGTTGCCCAGGCTGAAGTGCAGTGGCACAATCATGGCTCATTGCAGCCTTGACCTTCTGGGCTCAAGCAATCCTCCCATCTCAGCCTCCCAAATAGTTGGGATCATAGGTGTGCGCCATCATACTCGGCTAATTTTTAAATGTTTGTATAGATGGAGTCATGCTATGTTGTCTAGGATGGTCTCAAACTCCTGAGCTCACACAATCCTCCTGTCTCGGCCTCCCAAAGTGCTGGGATTACAGGTGTGAGCCACTATGCCTGGTCCTTCAAGGTCTTAATTAAACATTGCTTCTATGCATTCCCATAGCTCTCTCTGTACTTTCCTAGATCATACTATATTGATCTGGGAAATAATGATCATATTATATTGTAAATTCTTTTTATTTGTTTGTCTTCCTCTCCCTACTGAACTATATAAGTTCTTTGGGAACATGAATGCTCTAGGTATTTAATTCACCAATGTGATCCCAATACCTAGCACATAATATGGTACACAATAGGTTCATTAAATGTTGGTTAAAAAAATGAGTGAATGAAAAAATAAATTAATTGGCTGGGCGCAGTGGCTCACGCCTGTAATCCTAGCACTTTGGGAGGCTGAGGCGGGCAGATAATGAGGTCAGGAGATCAAGACCATCCTGGCTAACACGGTGAAACCCCGTCTCTACTAAAAATACAAAAAATTAGCCAGGCATGGTGGTGGGCACCTGTAGTCCCAGCTACTTGGGAGGCTGAGGCAGGAGAATGGCGTGAACCCGGGACGCGGAGCTTGCAGTGAGCCGAGATCATGCCACTGCACTCCAGCCTGGGCGACAGAGCGAGACTCCGTCTCAAAAAAGAAAAAAGAAATTAATTACAGTAAAAGATCAGAGAATTGAGTTATTGATTAGCACCCAGAAAACTGAAGCTGCTGACTAATAATGACAGCTAGCACTTGTTTAACATTTCATAATTTATGAAACATTTCATTTATAGCATCTCTGTTTTATCTTCATAATTACTCTGTTATGTAAATATTATTATCATGCAAATATTCGGGAAAATATTTGGCTTTGAATGCAGAAGGAAGTAAAGAATATATTATCACAGCTCACCTATAATAAATTCCCTTGGCATTGGGAATTCTGAGTACTACTATCAGTGCCCTCCCATCAACCCTCTGGTAGAAAATACACTGAACATTGAGTCTCTAAGCTGTTTTTCTTCTGTTGAGCTCTTTATGGGTTTGCACTGGATATCTTCCAGGGGGGTGTCACCCTAAGGCTCAGAGTGGAGAACAGGTTTCCAGGTCAATGATTAGAAATAATTATGCCCAAGTTTTCTCTTAGGCTGTGTAAAATAAGGAACACCACATCCTTCTTCTCTTCCAGGACTGGGTTCTCAGGGATAAAGAGAATGCCACTTGATTTAAGTTGCATTAATTTTCACCTACTTATCCAACTCCTCTTATTCTCTTTACTCAAGGGCAAACTCTTTGGGGGCACTACAGAGCAGGGCAGATATAGCTAAACCTAGAAGTTGTTTTAAAAGTCTTGGAGAATTTAAAATCTTTTCCAATTACCAGATAAATAAGTATCATATGAAGTAAACTAGTTTGAAAGAGGATTACCTTCCTTGCTTCCCTATATATTGTAGTGTAGAGCAGTGGATCTCCACCTTGACTGTACATTAGAATGACCTGAGATACTAAAAAAATGCCAAAGTCCCTGACTGGCCCAGAGTTTGATCTTTTTTAAGGCTCCCCAGAAAGCATCTTATTGGTTATGCAACCTTAGGCACTTTTTTCTTAGTTTCTGACTTCATTCAGAATCTATCTCCAAAGTTGAGGGGAAACCCTTACAATAACAGTTACCTAATAGGCCTGGTGTGAGGACTGAATGAAACAGCTTGTGTAAAGTGCCTACATGATGCTTTACATGTATCAGGTATCAATGATTATTAGTTTCCTTTGCTTCACTGCACTTACCAAGTGCAATTACCATGAGCAGTCCTGGAACTCCAAAAGCTAATGCATAGCAGTCTTCTCCAAAACACTGCACATCTCCTGAAGAAAATGGGATAGGAGGAGGAAAGTAACTCTGAGTCTTGAATATTTGATGTTTTATTCTACAAGCTCAGGTTGTTGAATAAACCTGAGCTTGTAGAATAGACATAACCACCCTCTTTCCTCCCATCACCTAATCCATAGTTCTTCTTTTGGGCCAGACAAATCAAGGCTAAAATAAATTTTCACAGATTATCAAGCTCTTATAAAAGGAGGCTATGGACAGGAGAAAGCCTTGAACAGCTTTTTGGCTGACCAGAGCAAAGCCTTATACAGGGCCCCTCAAAAAAAATCCTAACCTCTCAGCATGGGTGTGATAAATGTAGAAATCAAGCTCCCTGCATTGATGGACAGGTAGAAGACTGAGAAGTATCTGGTCCGTTCCTCTGCCTGAAACAAACAGGATAAATCATCAGTGCAATATGTCCCCTAGCTCCAGCCCCACTCCATGTTCAGATTCAGAGCTGAAGGTACATACAAAGGGAAAGATTCAGATATTGCCTCCACAATATCTGAATTTCATATTATTAATAGATATTTAAAAACATTGCTGGCTGACCCCAATCATTTACTCACCTTTCAAACTCCAGAGCAGCTTTAGCATTCTTTTCCTGCCTTTGCATAGGTTAAAAATAATCTTCCTGTCTTCAGTGCCACTACTGTGTCCTGTATATAGCTTTTCTAATGTTAATGTCTTTGCATTAAATGTCTGGGTTTTTTATTTCATGTGTGTGTTTGTGTTTTGTTTTTGTTTTTTTGTTTTTTTTGTTGTTGTTGTTTTTTTTTTGAGATGGAGTCTCACTCTGTTGCCCAGGCTGGAGTGCAGTGGTGCAATCTCAGCTCGCTGCAAACTCCGCCTCCCGGGTTCAAGCCATTCTCCTGCCTCTGCCTCCCGTGTCTGTTTTTTCAGTATGTTGTGAGTTTCTTTAGAGCAGAAATTTTATCTCACTCATTTCTGTAATCCCCAATACCTAGCACAGCATCCGACATATATTAGGGACTCGATAAATGTTTATTGACTGTATTAACTAAGTGAATGCCTGATTTAGTTAAATAATAGATTTTGTGGTAGGAGTGTGTGGTAGGAATAGTACCAGAACATAGGACAGTGGAGTCAACTGTTAATGAAGGAGAATAGTTCACCTAGTGCTTAACGGAGATTTGCCAGAGAGTCTAAAAAGAAATCATCTGGCTTAGAAGTGGCTAGTGGAAACCTGGAGGCAGATTTGTCTTACTAATTGAAATATCTTTGTGGAGCAGTTACCAAATGAAACAACTTTCAAATAAAGTTGCTGATGTTTCATTCATTATACACCGACATGCTTCATTCTGACACCCCAGATCTCTCCCTGCCACATTAGAACAACGAGTCCTTCCCCATTTTCTATTTACAGTGTGTTTTGTTTCCTCTCCTGGTTTCAATTTAAACCTTATTCCACTCATCTAAATTGTATAGCTCATCACACACAGGATCCCACTTGCCAAAAGTTGGTTCTTTCTCCAAAGTCAGCAAGCAATTATGATCTATGGACTCTTGGACAGATAAAGAGTATAAAATAACCCAAATGGTCTGAAAGGTAAGAAAAACACTGGAAGACAGGACAAGATAGCAGAGGCAGAAAGAGATAATAGGCATTATGTCAGAGTGAAAGAGGGAAGAGGAAAGAGAGAGAGAGAGAGTGGCGGGGGTTGGGGGGGAGAGAGAGAAAGAGAGAAGGGGTGGGGGAGAAAAAGAGAAACTGGAAAAAAGATAACAGTTATAGAAGAGGGAATGGATACATGAAGACAGACAAAACTGAAAACTGGAAGCAAAAGTGAGGAAGCCAGAAATGTTGACAGATCTAGAAATAGACTATTTCCTTGCCTATTTGTCACTGCTTTCTCATGAAGGCCCATTTATTTTTCACCACTGGTAATGGAAAGTATTTAGGAAGAGAGGGAATGATCAGTCAGGGAAATTCATCTATAGACATTCATTATGTTTCCTTGCAATTGGTCATTTTCCCCTTTCATGGAATCTCAAAACGAGATACTTAAATCATCTGTATACTACTCATCACCTCCCATTCCCAAAGTGCTTACCACATTTCTTCCTAAATACCTAAAGTTAGAGTAAACTTACTACTTCCAATTGTTTGAAGTTTTTCCACCCATCAAGCAAAACGCTGGCTTCTTGGAGGCTTTCACTCATTGGTCTCAGGTTTAATCGCTGACATCCTTCCAGCATCTATAAGCAGCTATAGTATTCTCCTCAATTCTTGTCCGGGCTAACTATCCCTATTTCCTTCAACCTTTCCTCATAAGACATGCCTTTAGTTCATCTACCACCCTGGTCTCTTTCCTTTGAAACTGTTTCAGTTTTCCTCACTATTAATGGCCAGTATCCAGCATTGAATACAACTGCTCAGATAAGATTTGACCAGTAGATTACTTCAATCTTGGCAAATGGCTACCTGCCAGATACCCCCGTTAATGTTGGCTCTATATTCTTGAAAATACAAAATAACAGGATTCTTACATGTTTTTCTTCAAACTGGTCTCCACCAAAAGCTGCCACACAGGGTTTGATGCCTCCTGTCCCCAAAGCTATTAGACTCAGGCCGATCAATGATAGGACTCTGAAATGGAGAGGTGAGAATGCCAACCATGTTGATACTAAATGCACCTGTAGAGATGGACTACAGAGCTGCAGAGGGGAAAAAATGTGTACAAGGGCAAAGATCCCCTTCACATTTCTACCCCATGGGTACTTTCCATTTGCCTTTATTCCTAGGAGGTATTCATGGGCACTTACCCTATTTATGATCTTTCAGCCTCTGCAAGAAAGTATGCATTATGTTGGAAGATTTCATCCCTGGTAGTTCCATTTACCCCTTATGAGCATCCGATAGAAACAGATACTGAAGGAACTCCAAAGCTAACACATTGGTTCCCAATCTTGTTTTGGTCAAAGGAGTACTTCAATAGAAAGACCTTTTAATGACCTGATCTCACATATCCTTACCAAAATTAAAAAAAAAAAGTTCAAATTCATCATAATTAATAGCAACAGTGTCAAAGATTTTTGACGGGACACCAATAAGAAAGTAATATTTATTAAATATCAAGGCCAGATGCAGAGGCTACGTCTGTAATCCCAGCACTTTGGGAAGCCGAAGCAGGTGGATCACCTGAGGTCAGGAGTTCAAGACCAGCCTGGCCAACATGGTAAAACCCCATCTTTACTAAAAATACACACATTAGCCGGGCATGGTGGCAGCCACCTGTAATCCCAGTGACTCGGGAGGCTGAGGTGGGAGAATCACTTGAACCCAGGAGGCAAAGGTTTCAGTGAGCCGAAATCACACCACTGCACTCCAGCCTGGCCAACAGAGCAAGACTCTGTCTAAAAACAAACAAACAAACAAACAAAATTTCTAACTCATAGGATAAACACATGTACACAGGCACACAGGCACATTATAATATGAATACATATAAACTGCTTTGTGAACAGCTGTAATCCTCTCTTCTGACTGAATAGACAGACATCAGAATTTATCAAATGCCTCTGATCCCATAAACATCAATAGCAACTGAAATATATGGAACTACACATAAATGTAAATATTCGAAGCTTTGAGTATGACTTCTACAATTAATTATAAGGAAACATTATAGAGTTTTTTTTAACCCTGGTAAAGTATAGATGCATGGATGAATAAAAAGGTGAGGGAATATGTAGGGTATGAAGGTTTTGATTATTTTCAAGCATATGAAGAGGATACTAACTAGGCATTCTACAAGTCCCAAAAACAGATGAGCTCAGATAAAGTAGGAAAGAGTTCAACTGGTCATAAGACGGTTTTTCTTAACCAGTTTTGTAGTAAAACTGTAGATTGAAAATAAAGGGACATCTCTGGTAAGAAAACAGAAAATCATTTGTAACGAATGTCTGAGAAAAGTAGTTTAGTTGATTCCATGATTTTACTCACGTGTGTACCACTTGTCCTCCTAGTATTGGTAAGGCACCCAAGGACTTGATCACATGGCCAAGCACATACACCAAGGAGAGATAGATAATTGTCCTGTTGAGAGAGCTAAATCAGTCAGTCTAAAACCAGAATTGAGAGACTTGAATAATACAGACTTAGGGTTCATACTGTTCTCAGTGTGGGGATAAATGGAGGAGGAGGAGGAGGAGGGAGGAGGAAAGAATTATCTGAGAAATCCAAATAGAGACAATAATGGTGAATGAAGTGAACAGACTAGGAAAAAGGAGTGGAATTCTTCACTCTTTAGTGTTAGAGGTAATAGACATTCCGTTCAAGTTCCCTTTCTATACTCACCTTCCCCTTTGCCTCTACCCACTCACTCCACACATACACAGAGAAACCCTACTTTGTACAGACATGACAAGAACAAGGTGGATTTGTAGCAAAAGTGACAATGCTTTAAATTGGGAGAACCAGTAGAAGAGGATATTTGGACCTTAGGTGTTTTTCTCAAGGAATATCTTCTGCTGTAGAGAGCACGAAGGGTCAAGGAAGAACTCCAAGTAAACAGGAGTGGCTAACCCAAACGACTTCCTCAAAACTCAAGAAGCACTGGGAGGTAAAAAGCTCTCGGGTTCAGCCTAGGTAACTTGGACTCTTGGATTAATTGTAATCCTCACCACAGTTTCCTCAGGGACAAGTTAACAAGGGTAAGAAAGGAGCCAGGGACTTAGAATAGACTGTCCAGTGACAAAAATCATGCAGTTGGAAGGAACATCCTGTTGTATTGTTTTCTCAAAGAACTTGAACAGCAAATAGAAAGTAGAAGAATAAGAAACTCCAGTAAGAACATATAGAGAGATTCACACATTGAAATATGGCACACTACAACATATATTCCTGATGTGTACTACCACACCAGCATTCCCACATATAAGTAGAATGTTAGCATTATAATGAACCTTGGAAATTACACAGTTTACACCTGCAGTTTTTAAGGTGTTATATGCTAATGTGGAATACAGAGAATAGAATGGAATAAAGACAGCAAAGAGAGGCCAGAGATGTCAGAACTCTCAGGATGTGGATTTCTCATTCTAAGTGCCTAATCCTTGGGTTAGCTTTCTAGGGAAGAGAACTTAAAGTGTATGGCGGGTAGGGGACAAGAAGTTAGGTGACTAGGCCGGGCACGGTGGCTCACGCTTGTAATCCCAGCACTTTGGGGGGCCAAGGCGGGTAGATCACGAGGTCAGGAGATCGAGACCATCCTGACCAACATGGTGAAACCCTGTGTCTACCAAAAATACAAAAATTAGCTGGGCGTGGTGACATGCACCTATAATCCCAGCTAGCGGGGAGGCTGAGGCAGGAGAATCGCTTGAACCAGGGAGTCAGAGGTTGCAGTGAGCCGAGAGATGGTGCCACTGCACTCCAGACTGGTGACAGAGCAAGACTCTGTCTCAAAAAAAAAGAAGAAGTTAGGTGACTAATCTAGGACTAATAAACATCAGGGGAGGGGACAAGCTTTCCCAAAAGATCTTGTAGCATCTTCTAGAGAAAGGTTCTCTTTGTTGTAATAAAAAGAATAAATAGAAAGGGAATAAAAAGGATCAGAAAAAAAAATGCTAGCTATCATGAACCCCAAACAGATGATCTATGTTAGATCATCATAGAGGAAAAAAAAAAGGAGTTTGAGCTGGAGTGATATAGTCTGGGTAGTAAAATCAATATCCAATTGATGGACTAAATCAGGGGTGTCCAATCTTCTGGCTTCCCTGGGTCACATTGGAAGATATATTGTCTTGGGCCACACATAAAATACACCAACACTAACAATAATTGGTGAGCTAAAAAAAAAAATCTAATAATGTTTTAAGAAAGTTTATAAATTTGTATTGGGCCACATTCAAAGCTGTCCTGGGCTACATGTGGCCTGCAGGCTGCAGGTTGGACAAGCTTGGACTAAATGAATGAGAGAAGTGTAAGTGGTTTAGGAGGAAAATAGGCAACTTATAGATTAAAAAAACAACAAAAAAACAAAAACAACAAACAAACAAAAACCTCATAGGAAATAGTTAAATATGAAGGCTATAAGAGAGGAAACTAATGGCAGGAAACTAATAGGAGGAGCAAGAAGTCAAGAGACCTGAAAATTCTGCATTTGAAATGAGATATTAGGGTCATTGTAATCCCAACCATAGGACACAAAAATGCTTTAGGTTGACTTCACTAATCCTTCAATTTTACAAATCAAGAAACTGAAATCCAGACAGGTCAAATGACATTTCTAAACAGTGACTTTTGGGCCAGTTGCAGTGGTTCACCCCTGTAATCCCAGAACTTTGGGAGGCTGAGGTGGACAGATCACTTCAGGTCAGGAGTTCAAGACCAGCCTGGCCAACATGGTGAAACCCCACCTCCACTAAAAATACAAAAATTTGCCAGGCATGGTGGTGCATGCCTGTAATCCCAGCTACTTGGGAGGCTGAGATAGGAGGATCACTTTAAAGCAGGAGGTGGAGGTTGCAGTGAGTCGAGATCTCACAACACTACACTCCAGCCTGGGAGACAGAGCGAGACTCCATCTCAAAGAAATAAAAAATAAATAAATAAATAAAAATAAAAATAAATAAATGAACAGTGACTTTTTTTTTATTGTAGAGATGGGGTCTTGCTATGTTGACCAGGCTGGTCCCAAACTCCTGGCCTCAAGCAATCATCCTGCCTCAGCCTCCCAAAGTGCTGGGATTACAGGCATGAGCCGCTACACCTGGCCCCAAAGTGACATTTTAATTAGTATTAGGGTTAGGTGTAGAGCTTCTATATTTAACCCATAATCCAGCATTCCTTTGGTTTTATCATGAATAAGTTAATGTGGAAAAAGGAAATGGAAGAGAAAGAAGTAATACATTTTATTTCACCATAAGAATATAAAAAGCCACAGCCATTCTTAATAGGTGCTTAGGAACTAAGAAGAGGTATATACAGAGGCTGAGAGTGTGTAGTGATGGCAGAGGAAGAGACCTTGCATGAAGAAAAGAAGGTCAGTTCTGATCAGACAAAAAAGAGGAGAGAGAAAGGACATACTATACAGACCCACTCAGAGAAAGAGAAAAGAGAAGTGTGGAGAGGACATTCAAAAGCATAATAACTCCAAGATGGCTGAATAGGAACAGCTCCGGTCTGTAGCTCCTAGCATGGTTGATGCAGAAGATGGTGATTTCTGCATTTCCTGCTAAGGTACCTGGCTCATTTCACTGGGACTGGTTGGACAGTGGGTGCAGCCCACAGAGGGTGAGCTGAAGCAGGGTGGAGCATCGCCTCACCCCGGAAGCACAAGCGGTCGGGGGATTTCCCTTTCCTAGCCAAGGGAAGCCATGACAGACTGTACCTGGAAAATCACGACACTCCCACCCAAATACTGTGGTTTTCCAAAGGTCTTAGCAAACGGAACACCAGGAGATTATATCCTGCGCCTGGCTCGGTGGGTCCCATGCCCATGGAGCTTTGCTCACTGTTAGCGCAGCAGTCTGAGATCAACCCACGAGGCAGCAGCCTAGCGGGGTGGGGGGGGCATCTGCCATTGCTGAGGCTTGAGTAGGTAAACAAAGCAGCTGGGGAAGCTTGAACTGGGCCGAGCCCACTGCAGCTCTGCAAGTCCTGCTGCCTCTGTAGACCCCACCTCTGGGGTCAGGGCATAGCAGAACAAAAGGCAGCAGAAACTTCTGCAGACTTAAATGTCCCTGTCTGACAGCTCTGAAGAGAGCACTGGTTCTCCCAGCAGGGTTTTTGAGCTCTGAGAACAGACAGACTGCCTCCTCAAGTGGGTCCCTGAAGCCTGTGTAGCCTAACTGGGAGACACCTCTCAGTAGGGACCGACTGACACTTCATACAGGCGGGTGTCCCTCTGGGACGAAGTTTCCAGAGGAAGGATCAGGCAGCAATATTTGCTGTTCTGCAACATTTGCTGTTCTGCAACATTTGCTGTTCTGCAGCCTCCGCTGGTGATACCCAGGCAAACAGGGTCTGGAGTAGACCTCTAGCAAACTCCAACAGACCTGCAGCTGAGGGACCTGACTGTTAGAAGGAAAACTAACAAATAGGAAGAAATAGCATCAACATCAACAGAAAGGACATCCACACCAAAACCCCATCTGTAGGTCACCAGCATCAAAGACCAAAGGTAGATAAAAACCACAAAGATGGGGAGAAACCAGAGGAGAAAAGCTGAAAATTCTAAAACCAGAGCGCCTCTTCTCCTCCAAAGGATTGCAGCTCCTTGCCAGCAACAGAACAAAGCTGGACGGAGAATGACTTTGATGAGCTGAAAGAAGTAGGCTTCAGAAGGTCGGTAATAACAAACTTCTTCAAGCTAAAGGAGAATGTTCGAACCCATTACAAGGAAGCTAAAAACCTTGAAAAAAGATTAGATGAATGGCTAACTAGAATAAACACTGTAGAGAAGACCTTAAATGACCTGATGGAGATGAAAACCATGGCACGAGAACTATGTGATGCATGCACAAGCTTCAATAGCTGACTCAATCAAGTGGAAGAAAGGGTATCAGTGATGGTAGATCAAATTAATGAAATAAAGCAAGAAGAGAAGTTTAGAGAAAAAAGAATAAAAAGAAATGAACAAAGCCTCAAAGAAATATAGGACTATGTGAAAAGACCAAATCTACACTTGATTGGTGTACCTGAAACTGACAGGGAGAATGGAACCAAGTTGGAAAACACTCTTCAAGATATTATCCAGGAGAACTTCCCCAACCTAGCAAGGCAGGCCAACATTCAAATTCAGAGAATACCACAAAGATACTCCTCGAGAAGGGCAACCCCGAGACACATAATTGTCAGATTCACCAATGTTGAAATGAAGGAAAAAATGTTAAGGGCAGCCAGAGAGAAAGGTCGGGTTATCCACAAAGGGAAGCCCATCAGACTAACAGTGGATCTCTCGGCAGAAACTCTACAAGCCAGAAGACAGTGGGGGGCAATATTCAACATTCTCAAAGAAAAGAATTTTCAACCCAGAACTTCATATCCAGCCAAATTAAGCTTCATAAGTGAAGGAGAAATAAAATCCTTTACAGACAAGCAAATGCTGAGAGATTTTGTCACCACCAGGCCTGCCTTATAAGAGCTCCTGAAGGAAGCACTAAACATGGAAAGGAACAACCAGTACCCGCCACTGCAAAAAATGCCAAATTGTAAAGACCATCAATGCTAGAAAGAAACTGCATCAACTAACGGGCAAAATAACCAGCTAACATCATAATGACAGGATCAAATTCACACATAACAATATTAACCTTAAATGTAAATGGGCTGAATGCCCCAATTAAAAGACATAGAGTGACAAATTGGATAAAGAGTCAAGACCCATCAGTGTGCTATATTCAGGAGACACATCTCACGTGCAGAGACATACATACGCTCAAAATAAAGGGATAGGGGAAGATCTACCAAATCTACCAAGTAAATGGAGAGCAAAAAAAAAGCAGGGGTTGCAATCCTAGTCTCTGATAAAACAGACTTTAAACCAACAAAGATCAAAAGAGACAAGGAAGGCCATTACATAATGGGAAAGGGATCAATTCAACAAGAAGACCTAGCTATCCTAAATATATATGCACCCAGTACAGGAGCACCCAGATTCATAAAGCAAGTCCTTAGAGACCTACAAAGAGACCTAGACTCCCAAACAATAATAATGGAAGAACTTAACACCCCACTGTCAATATCAGACAGAACAACGAGACAGAAGGTTAACAAGGATATCCAGGACATGAACTCAGCTCTGCACCAAGTGGACCTAATAAACATCTACAGAACTCCCCACCCCAAATCAACAGAATATACATTCTTCTCAGCACCACATCACACTTATTCCAAAATTGACCACATAGTTGGAAGTAAAGCACTCCTCAGCAAATTAAAAAAAAAAAAGAAATCACAACAAACTGTCTCTCAGAACACAGTGCAATCAAATTAGAACTCAGGATTAAGAAACTCACTCAAAACGCGCAACTACGTGGAAACTGAACAACCTGCTCCTGAATGACCACTGGGTACATAACAAAATGAAGGCAGAAATAAAGATGTCCTTTGAAACCAATGAGAACAAAGACACAATGTACCAGAATCTCTGGGACACATTTAAAGCAGTGTGTAGAGGGAAACTTATAGCACTAAATGCCCACAAGAGAAAGCAGAAAAGATCTAAAATCGACACCCTAACATCACCATTAAAAGAACTAGAGAAGCAAGAGCAAACAAATTCAAAAGCTAGCAGAAGGCAAGAAATAACTAAGATCAGAGCAGAACTGAAGGAGATAGAGACACAAAAAACCCTTCAAAAAATCAATGAATCCAGGAGCTGGTTTTTTGAAAAGATCAACAAAATTGATAGACCACTAGCAAGACTAATAAAGAAGAAAAGAGAGAGGAATCAAATAGATACAATAAAAAATGATAAAGGGGATATCACCACCAATCCCACAGTAATACAAACTACCATCAGAGAATACTGTAAACACCTCTACGCAAATAAACTAGAAAATCTAGAAGAAATGGATAAATTCCTGGACACATATACCCTCCCAAGACCAAACCAGAAAGAAGTTGAATCTCTGACTAGATCAGTAACAGGTTCTGAAATTGAGGCAATAATTAATAGCCTACCAACCAAAAAAAGGTCAGGACCAGATGGATTCACAGCTAAATTCTACCAGAGGTAGAAAGAGGGGCTGGTACCATTCCTTCTGAAACTATTCCAATCAGTAGAAAAAGAGGGACTCCTCCCTAACTCATTTTATGAGGCCAGCGTCATCCTGATACGAAAGGCTGGTAGAGACAACAAAGAAAGAGAATTTTAGACCAGTATCCCTGGTGAACACCTATGTGAAAATCCTCAATAAAAACTGGCAAACTGAATCCAGCAGCACATCAAAAAGCTTATCCACCATGATCAAGTCGGCTTCATCCCTGGGATGCAAGGCTGGTTCAACATACACCAATCAATAAACATAATCCAGCATATGAACACAATGAACAACAAAAACCACCTGATTATCTCAATAGATGCAGAAAAGGCCTTTGACAAAATTCAACAGCCCTTCATGCTAAAAACTCTCAATAAACTAGGTATTGATGGAACGTATCTCAAAATAATAAGAGATATTTATGACAAACCCACAGCCAATATCATACTGAATGGGCAAAAACTGGAAGCATTCCCTTTGAAAACTGGCACAAGACAGGGATGCCCTCTTTCACCACTCCTATTCAACATAGTGTTGGAAGTTCTGGCCAGCGCAATCAGGCGGAAGAAAGAAATAAAGGGTATTCAATTAGGAAAAGAGGAAGTCAGATTGTCCCTGTTTGCAGATGACATGATTATATATTTAGAAAACCCCACTGTCTCAGCCCAAAATCTCCTTAAGCTGATAAGCAACTTCAGCAAAGTCTCAGGATACAAAATCAATGTGAAAAAAATCACAAGCATTCCTATACACCAATAACGGACAGAGAGCCAAATCATGAGTGAACTCCCATTCACAATTGCTACAAAGAGAATAAAATACCTAGGAATCCAACTTATAAGGGATGTGAAGGACCTCTTCAAGGAGAACTACAAACCATTGCTCAACGAAATAAAAGAGGATACAAACAAATGGAAGAAAATTCCATGCTCACGGATAGGAAGAGTCAATATTGTGAAAATGGCCATACTGCCCAAGGTAATTTATAGATTAAATGGCCATCCCCATCAAGCTACCAATGACTTTCTTCACAGAAGTGGAAAAAACTACTTTGAAGTTCATATGGACACAAAAATAGCCCACATTGCCAAGACAATCCTAAGCAAAAAGAACAAAGCTGGAGGTGTCATGCTACCTGACTTCAAACAATACTACAAGGCGACAGTAACCAAAACAGCATGGTACTGGTACCAAAACACATATATAGACCAATGGAACAGAACAGAGGCCTCAGAAATAACACCACACATCTACAACCATCTGATCTTTGACAAACCTGACAAAAACTGACAATGGGGAAAGGATTCCCTATTTAATAAATGGTGCTGGGAAAACTGGCTAGCCATATGTAGAAAGCTGAAACTGGATCCCTTCCTTACACCTTATACAAAAATTAATTCAAGATGGATTAAAGACTTAAATGTTAGACCTAAAACCATAAAAACCCTAGAAGAAAACCTAGGCAATACCATTCAGGACATAGGCATGGGCAAAGACTTCATGACTAAAACACCAAAAGCAACGGCAACAAAAGCCAAAATAGACAAATGGGATCTAATTAAATTAAAGAGCTTCTGCACAGCAAAAGAAACTACCATCAGAGTGAACAGGCAACCTACAGAATGGGAGAAAATTTTTGCAATCTACCCATCTGACAAAGGGCTAATATCTAGAATCTACAAAGAACTTAAACAAATTTACAAGAAAAAAACAAACAACCCCATCAACAAGTGGGCAAAGGATATGAACAGACACTTATCAAAAGAAGACATTTCTGCAGCCAACAGACACATGAAAAAATGCTCATCATCACTGGCCATCAAAGAAATGCAAATCAAAACCACCATGAGATACCATCTCACACCAGTTAGAATGTCAGTCATTAAAAAGGCAGGAGACAGCAGATGCTGGAGAGGATGTGGAGAAATAGGAACACTTACACTGTTGGTGGGACTGTAAACTAGTTCAACCATTGTGGAAGACAGGGATCTAGAACTAGAAATACCATTTGACCCAGTCATCCCATTACTGGGTATATACCCAAAGGATTATAAATCATGCTGCTATAAAGACACATGCATACGTATGTTTATTGCAGCACTATTCACAATAGCAAAACCATGCAACCAAGCCAAATGTCCATCAATGATAGACTGGATTAAGAAAATGTGGCACATATACACCATGGAATACTATGCAATCATAAAAAATGATGAGTTCATGTCCTTTGCAGGGACGTGGATGAAGCTAGAAACCATCATGCTGAGCAAACTATCACAAGGACAGAAAACCAAACACCGCATGTTCTCACTCATAGGTGGGAATTGAACAATGAGAAGACTTGGACACAGGGGGGGAACATCACACACGGGGGCCTGTCATGGAGTGGGGGGCTGGTGGAGGGATAGCATTAGGAGAAATACCTAATGTAAATGGCGAGTTCATGGGTGCAACAAACCAACATGGCACATGTATACCTATGTAACAAACCTGCATGTTGTGCACGTGTACCCTAGAACTTAAAGTATAATAAAAAATAAAAATTAAAATTAAATTAAAATAAAAAACCATAATAAACACGTTTAAGACAGTGGTTCTAAGTGATTGCCCAGGTCAAAAATCAAAACTGATGAGCCTGGGTAATAGGATATAAAATCTAGGAACTATGACTAAAAATGTTTTCCTTTCTTAAAACCAACTTGACACTACAAATAGCATCCTTGAGAAACCAATATGCATGTTTAATAATTTTTGTTTTCCCACTGCGTACCTATTGATTAGTCTTTCCTGTGTGTAGCTCTGAAGGAAGCCTCACTTCTTTCCTGGCATAGGGAGTTCCTTAAACAAGAGTCAGGGACTCTGAATGCCCATTTCCTCTTAACTTATCTATTAATCTGGGATAGCAAACAGAGGAAAGATTTTTAATAGAAGTTGTTTACTAACTTCAGGAAATTGACCCTTCAAGGTTTGAACAATCTTTCTAATGTCATAGAAGGCTTTTCACCCTCAAAGTAACACAGATTAAAAGTAAACACACACCACACACACACACACACAAACACATACTCAGGCAGAGAAACATGAGAGGTGGGGAAGAACTTAACGGTTTGAAACAAAAATCTATCCATTTTCCTCTAGCAAATGAAGAAAATAGGCTACAGGTTCAAATTAGAAAAGATAGTAAAGAAACAGTCTTGTCTTTTTTCTGATTTTCCAACTTAAGGAAGGGTAGTTTTAAATACTTATTCCCTTTTGTTGCTGTTATCATCAGTATATGTTACACACACATGCACACACACACACACACACACAAACATGACTACAGGAGAACAAGTTATCCACATTTTCTCAAACTACTCCCTTTGTGAAAGAGATACCAATCACCCCCAAGTTTTCTTATTTAAAAAGCAACCAAAATACCCACAATAAAATAAAAGTAACCTTCATGCCTATCTACATGTATCTGCAGTCATGTGGCTACATTTGAGGGTCTGAGGGTGAATAAATTTATGAATTTGAAGATTTACTGTGGGCCTGCTACGTGCTAGGCACTATTCTACATGCTCTTGGATAAAAATATAAATCACAGCCAGGCACAGTGGCTCACACTTGTAATCCCAGCAATCTGGGAGACAGAGGTGGGTGGACCACTTGAGGTCAACAGTTCCAGACCAGCCTGGCCAACATGGTGAAATCTCATCTCTACTAAAAATACAAAAATTAGCTGGGTATGGTGGTACATGCGTATAATCCCAGCTACTCAGGAGGCTGAGGCAGGAGAATCGCTTGGACCTGGGAGGCAGAGGTTGCAGCGAGCCGAGATTGCATCACTGCACTCCAGCCTGGGCAACAGAGCGAGACTTTGTCTCAACAACAAAAAATATGTATATTATATATATACTTATATATTATACATATTATATACCTTCATATAATATATAAATGACTGGGGTGGGTGGGGAAAAATATATATAAATGACTTTGTCCTCTAAGTGTTTGAAAGAAGATATCAGATTCATATATAAATAATTAAATAACTATAATAAGATAGAGTTTAGTAAATGTCATATAAGGGTGAGAAAACAAAGAACTCAGAAAACACTAAATTACTTCCGGCTATAGTAAAAGATGAGGGGGCAGAGAATACTCCATAGCATAGGTGGTATTTGAGTGAGCCTTACAGGGTTTGGACATGAAAGGGTGGGGAAGAAGGGGTTTCCATGAAGCAAAAACAATGCAAACAGACATGAAAAAGAGATGTCATTGGATATGATTACAGAAATATTAGTATTACATTTTCCTCTAGTGGCCATTCTTGAAAGGAGATAAGTATGACAATAAGCACAGAAAAGTCAGTTGGAGTGAGATTAGTAGACAGTGATTTAATAGTCATCAGAAATTGCTGAGCAGAGTAGTAATATGATCAGGATTTCTTTTAGGAAAATTAATTTGGCAGTATCCTATATGCTCAATTGTAGGAAAAAGACATGGGAAGCAGTAAAAACATTTTAGATGTCCATTTTAATATCTCAATTTAAAGACATTGAGACAATGAAGACCAAAACTGGGTGATGGCAACTAATGCAGTGGCTGTTGTGCTGAAAAGGGATAAATGTGAGAGAGATTGTGGCAAACAGAATTGGTAGAATTTGATAACTGATTGAATGTGGGAATGTAGAGAAGCCAGAAGAAAGAACAGATTTGAGGAGGTGAATGCCAATATGTAATTCACTGGAATTTGAGGAGCCATCTGCATATAGCTAATATCAACACCACAGAATTTGCTAAGGAAGAATCTAGACAAAGAGAAGATGGTAAAAGTTATAACCTGGGAAAATGCTTACACTCAGGAAAGAGTGAAGTAAACAAGAGGCAAAAGAGAAGCCAGATAAATAAGAAAAGATATAAGAGGATGAGAGTGAGAAAAATATACTGTAGAGAAGGCCAGGGAGTTTCACAGAAATGATAAACAGACTGAAATGTTAATAACAAGTTCAAAATGAGTAAGAATTTACAAAAGACCACTGGAATTTGTTAATGAAGAAATACTTACCAGTGATCTTAGGGAGTAATTTCAGAAGGAAAAAAGATAATTTATAGTATATCTTATTGTACTACAATATGATCTGTATTAAAGCTATTTGAATATGAACAATATGAATTAGGTAGTATGTGTAATTCACCTCTTCATCCTCCATGGTTCCTTGGACAAACAGAAGGTGCTCAATAAACATTTATTGAATTAAATTGGGTCAAATCAAATTAAATTGAATTGGATTATATTGCATTACATTATATTACTCTACCATAAGAACTGATAATGAAGAGTGAGAAAGGCAACACATACAGAGGATTATTTTTATAATATGGGGTTAACGGTAATAAGAGAAAAATGATAGGAACAGAGAGTCAAGATGAGTTTTGTTCATTTAAAGCTATTAAAGATTTGCTCCTGCTTCTAGTCGAAGGAAAAGACTCTGGTTCTCTGGGAGAATTTGAAGGCAAGAGAGAGGAATAGTGAGGGTACAGAGACCCTAGGGAGAGTGAGCTAGGT
Source organism: Pongo abelii (assembly GCF_028885655.2). Lineage (NCBI taxonomy): Eukaryota > Metazoa > Chordata > Mammalia > Primates > Hominidae > Pongo > Pongo abelii. The sequence continues at coordinate 16,159,427 of NC_085928.1, forward strand.
GATGGTGATACATACATAAAAACTGATCAAGGTGTACAGTTAAGGCTTTTGAATTTGTGTACTTTATGTAAGTTATAACCCAATAAAAATAAATTAAAAACAATAATAAATACATCAAGAAGGATTGATTTGAGAGCACAGGTGGAGGTTGTTAAATTTTCTCTGAACAATTCTCTGAATTAATATTTCTCTAAATTGTTTCTCTGAAACGATTGCTCACCAAATCCTGTAACTGTACTTCTTCAATCTTAAAGGAAGTTATTTTTTAAATAAACAAAAGTGGTATGTCATGTATATGAATCTTTATTCTACAACTGAATAAATAGATTATGGCTTGCACTTTTTATTCTGCAAGTAGTGCCAATCTCCTATCTAGATAAACTTGGTGACTACTACTACAAATGTAGCAAACGTAGATCTCAGCTACTCACCCACCATTCCTCTTCCAAGTCAAGGAACCGTTCAGTACTGTGTTATGTCTATAGGTATATATTAGGTGCTGATTAAACACTTTTAGAATAATGAATATATATTGGCCAAAGTAAGCTATAAACCACTGTTTACTAAAGAGAATTCCTTGGAACACTAGGTCCACAAAATATCCAGAAAAAATAGTCCATAGTCAAACTAGTTTGGGAAACACTACATACTACAACCTTCTGTGGAGATTTTATAGTTCATATTAGCATATTTAAGGCTATAAGAAGTCATGCAGTAAGGGAACACTTTTAGCTTTGCTCAGCCTAACAGTTTCCAAACCTGTTTGACCACAAGAGCTTTATTTTCCCACATAACTCATTATGTTTTATAGTTTTGAACAGAATGCCCTTTGAGAAATGCTCATTTAGACAAATCCATGGATGACAGGTCCATAGAAAATAATTGGGCAGTGGATATCCACGATCCATTTCTAAGCTTATCCGTTTAATGTTATAGGGGACAATTATAGCATTATACCATGTTATATCTCTTGGTGCTATGTTCACGGACTTAAAAGATACTGAACTGAATGAACCAATAGTCTAACTCATGAAAATATTAGATTCATAAGAAGGAAACTACAAAAGACGTTAGAGAAGAGAAATAGATGGTAAAAGAGCTGAAAAGAGACACTCATAAGAAGATCCTAAAGGAGGTGGGATAACTCAATCTGGAGAAGAGATGGAGAAAGTATCAAATAACTACATAAAAGCATCTAAAATTCGATTTTTTTTTTTTTTTTTTGAGACAGAGTCTTCTTCTGTTGCCCAGGCTGGAGTGCAGTGGCATGATCTTGGCTGACTGCAACCTCTGCCTCCCAGATTCAACCAATTATCCTGCCTCAGCCTCCCAAGTAGCTGGGATTACAGGTGCCCGCCACCATGCTTGGCTAATTTTTGTATTTTTAGTAGAGACGGGGTTTCGCCATGTTAGCCAGGCTAGTCTCAAACTCCTGACCTCAGGCAATCTGCCCGCCTCAGCCTCCCAAAGTGCTGGGATTACAGGTGTGAGCCACCGCACCTGGCTAAAATTAGAAATTTGCTGGTGGATAGTGCTCTCTATCTCCAACAAGATCAGAGCAAGATTTAATATTAAATTACGGAATGGAAGGTTAAAATTAGTTTCAAGGAACAAAAGATACCGCAACTGAAGAGGATGTAAACACATTGGAAAAACTGATAATGAAAAGAATAGCCTTTCCTTGTTGCCACAGAGATTCTTTTTTTTTTCATTTCCCACACTACACAGATGTACAGAGATTCTTATTTTTCACGTGTGACAGAGGTATGTTCTTACTCAGAAGCAAGAGGCTAGAAGTGATAGCCTTCTGCACAACCTGTGAAACTCGTAGGGATGTGACCTCCCATCTTCCTTACTTGAATTTTCCCAACCACGAGTCAGCAATGGCTGCTCCCAGGATGGGAGTAAAATAACAGAGGCTGCTGAAGGCATGGTATATAGATGTGGAGGTATCTTCATTCCAGTGCAGGAAATACAGGAAATACAGGATCAGCACAGCTGTAGTGGGAAAAAAAAGGAGGCGTGGGGAGACAAAACAAGATAGATGCATTAAAGTGACTTATGGAAAAAAATATTTAATCTCTGGTCTTTATAATGTGATTTTGGCCTTCAGCACTCCCATCAGTGACATGACTGAGAAGTGACTGCCAGGCAGTAGAAGCAGGGCCCCATGGGATTTGTGGGAGTGAATGGGACTATGTTGAATGTACAAATATAATACTCCTCCCTTCAGTCTATGCACACCCCTAGCATCATTTAGGCCAACCATGAACATAACATGGTGCTTCCAATATCCCTTCCCTCTCTTCTCCTTCCCAGCAACAAGATGATAAGAGCTCTTATCTGAATTCCATTCTTCATACCTGCTCCTCAGGTATGAGCTCTTAGCCAAGAACTGTTAGCTCATACCTGAGGAAAAGGTATGAAAAATGTAACTCAGATAATGAGAGCTTTCCCACTTTTTTTTTTTTTTAAGAGATGAGTTCTTGCTATGTTGCCCAGACTGGAATGCAGTGGCCATTCACTGGCACAATTACAGGTGCCCGATAACCTTGAACTCCTGGGCCCAAGCAATCCTCCTGCTTCAGCCTCCCAAGTAGTTGGGGTTACAGGCACATGCCATCATGTCCAGCTCCACCCACTTACCCATTCTCAAAGTCTGTGTTCTGGTTTGTCTCAGGCCTTTCTGATCTTGGCCTATATATTAGGTGAAATCCTATGAGAGATTTATTGGAAGTCTTGGCCAAAGTAAAGGACCAATTTGGACCAAGGCAGAAAGAGTGGACTCGGGAAATAAGTGCATATAAAGAGACCAGGCTGTCACAAACATGGGGTGAGGGTGGGTGGAGGAGAGTAGGTAGGACTCTTGGACACAAAATTACCTTTCATTCCATAATAGGAAAAGCGCTCGCAGAATTCATTCACCACAATGAAGGCAATGCTCAGTGGATAGTTGGAGCCACAGATTGTCTATTCAACAAGAAGGCAATGATTCAAGCATGAGCTGTTTTTCCCTGTTTCAACAATTAGATTTCTTCAAAACTGAAAAATTCATTTATTTCAAATCGTCATGGTAGGTAGTAGAGCAATGGTCTCTACTCTTCATGACACACCTATTAGGTAACACTAAAAGTGCTTACATTACTGATTTAGAAATAATAGAAGCTAATCTGAATATTATTTTGTTTCTTGTTTATTTTACATGGACTTGCTCAAATATTCCTTGGACCTGCTCATCTTCCCACAACTACTAAATGAAAAGCCTAGGGCTCTGGGGCAGAAGAATGGTGATATTTACTTCCTAGGAACAGAATAAAGAGGTAGCCTATGGAATACCTGATATCCAAGCAGTGAGATTCAGATGTCAGTCTCTGCTTAGCTCCACTGTGGGGACTGACCCCTCTTGTCCCCAGCTGTTCTGTTTGCCATGCTGGGAGGAATCCTGGCAATATGATAGCTTCTACTTCAGAGGCTGCTGGAGCCAGGCACAGAGCCCAACATGGAGGGCAGAGATTCCTAAGGGTAAGCTAATTGATCACATTGACTTTAGGCAGAGTTCTTAAATCCTGTAAAATTAAATGCCTACTCTTCCTACTAAAGAGATTCTATAACATTTTCATGATAATCCTACTGGACATTAAAAGAATTATGCTTTTCATGTAATATATCAGTCAGAATATAAGGAATGTTATGTTTTATTTTAATTCCCTATCTATTACAATAGACCAACTAACATGAGAGGAGACATAGAGGTATCTGTCCTCAGTACAGTCAAATCTTGTAAGATTTATATTGCCTCATTTCATGAGAAGTATATACATCTTTGCAAGTAGCCCTAAATTCTTTGGGACCAGAAGAGATATCATTAACTAAAAAAATAGGCAAAATAATAAAGTAATGTATTATTCTTTTAACCCTAGGGATATATATAAATGATCCTCCTAAATATTAATATATTTTAATGTTTTATAATAACTTGTTTGAAACAGACAATGAACTGGGCTTCTTACCTTCGCAGCTCACAGCTTGAGAATTATGCAATCTGGAGTTTAGCTGACACACTGTTAGCTAGTTAGGCAACACCGCCACTGGCTGTGTTAACATACTGATACTGGCATTGTCACTACACCTGTCTCAAATCCTCTGTTCTGTTATTCCAAAGAAATGAGAATAACATCACCTTTTGGCCCACAGTAAGAACTCAGTAAATATTGGCTATCATTACTACATCCTCCCCACTTACAGAATTTTAATGTAAGAATTGACTGAGATGATGAGTTTAGAAGTGCTTTAGCGAGTATATAAATGCAAAACATTACTATTCTCTGTTTCTGTGTCCTATCTCTCACAGTAAACTGGGAACACATAGTAACAGAAATTGGATCTATTCTGAAACTTCCATTGATGTTCAGCAGAAGACTCTGCACACAGGGAGAACTAAGGGCAGAGTTTTTATATTGGTAAAGAAAGAACAATCACACACAGTTCTCTAGACAAGAATGCTTGCCAAGTTTCCCTGGACATTCAAATTGCTTTTTTCCCCCCAGGGAAACAGAATATGCAATGAAATTCAGCAAGTCCCTGGATCCCAACTGAAGAACTTTGACTACCTCTTCCTGCTGCTTTATGTAAAGGAAGCTTCTGTTTAGATTTGGTTTCAGGTGAATTCTAAATCCAAGAGAGAATCATTTTAATACCCTAATACAGCTCAGCTGGAAGCTCCGGAGCCCAAGGAAGAGAGCCAAAAGAGGGAGGCCATTCCTCTCAGAGGCAGGATTGAATCTAAGGACTCACCGGAGATGGCTTCTTTGGAGGGCTAGGCGGTCGAGGTGGTACCTCTTCAATGGAGACAGGTGAAAAAAGAGTTTCCTTGGACTCATTTTTCTGGAAAGGATTCATGGCTGGCTCCTTACTCTCTCTCTCTCCTCAAGCATTTGGCTTTAGTAGGCAGTTAGGACAGCTGCCAGCCTACTCTGAAAAGGAGGACTGGGAGGGGGAGCCGGTGGCTTCAGCAACTGAGTTTAACTCTGTGGGTGTCAGCTTCAATAGCTTCCTGATCCAGAGCAAAGCAGGAAGCTATAGTTAAAAAGAATGTGTAAAAGTACAGCACAGCAAAGTGAAAACATGCCAAAGATAGAATGAAACAATGCTAGAGAACTGATTAGAAAATCTATGTTTAAGAAAGATTATCTTAGCAAAGGAGTAGAAGATAGTTAAGAACACAACACCTCGAGCACAGATTGAAAAACTGATTCCAAGGTCAGGCGCGGTGGTTCACGCATATAATCCTAGCACTTTGGAAGGCCCAGGCAGGCGGATCATTTTAGGTCAGGAATTCAAGACTAGCCTGGCCAACATGGTGAAACCCTGTCTCTACTAAAAATACAAAAAAAAAAAAAAATTAGCTGGGTGTGGTGGCGGGCACCTATAATCCCAGCTACTCAGGAGGCTAAGGCAGAAGAATCACTTGAACCCGGGAGGTGGAGGTTGCGGTGAGCTGAGATTGCACCATTGCACTCCAGCCTGGGCAACAAGAGCGAAATTCCATTTCCCAAAAAAAAAAAAAAAAAAAAGAAAAACTGATTTCAAGGTAACAATAGCTGTAATTTATTGAACATCTATTGGAAGGTTAATATATATGAATTACATCTATGTTGTATGTATATATAACATATACATTTATTCTAATTCATATTACTATCCCCATTTTATAGAAAGTAATGTTCCCAGAGGTTAAGAAATTTGTTCAAAGTACTTGTCCAGTAAGTGGCAGATCTGGAATTTTCACTATGCCATGACAGCTGGGAAAAGTGGAGTTAGTATCAGTCATTATTCAGGTATGGAGGTTACATAAATGGAATGTAGGAATGCAGAGGATTAAAATGCATTGGAGAAGGAAAGTCATCATAAAACTGAGTTTGGGAGATAAGAAAGATGGTGAGTTTTGGCTGGGTGCAGCGGCTCACGCCTATAATCCCAACACTTTGGCAGGCCGAGGTGGGCTGATCACAGCTCAGGAGTTCAAGATTAGCCTGGCCAACATAGTGAAACCCCATCTCTACTAAAAATACAAAAATTAGCTGGGTGTGGTGGCACACGCCTGTAGTCCCAGCTACTCAGGAGGCTGAGGCACGAGAATCATTTGAACCCAAGAGGCAGAGGTTGCAGTGAGCCAAGACCCCACCACTGCACTCCAGCCTGGGCGACAGAGCAAGACTTGAAAGAAAGAAAGAAAAGAAGGGAAAGAAAGGAAAGAAAGAAAAGAAAAGAAAGGAAGGAAGGAGACTTTTGTTTTCAACATCATAAAAGTTCAGCTAGAAATAGCCTATAAGCAATTAAAGAGGTGGGGCTAAAGAAAATGAGAGAAAAGGATTGGTGATATACATTTGGGAACCATTTTTCTTCTTTGCTAAAGTCATTCCTTATATTTTCATTTTCTCACTTCAAGATTAATCTACTTTTTCATTTAATAAATAAAATTTAATTTGAGCAAAAATTGTGAACCAGTTACTTTCTAGGTACTGTTGTGAACACCATTTTCCTTAATTATACATTTAGTCCTTATCAGAAGAGGAACAAGAACAAATATGATAATGCTAGGTGCATTTTATGCTGTGTTATTTTTGTCAAGCCAAAGAAGTAAAAGAATAACAAGAGAGCATGGTGCCCCTCTAGTTGTTTGTCAAAAGAAAAGGGAAAAGAAAGGCTAGAGAGCTATAAAAGAAATAAGAAAAATGAAGACTAAAGCAACAAGGTCAGGCAACATCAGAATGAATTATTTTATTTGAAAATACAAGAGAGAAAACCTATAACTCTATCCCTCACAAAATTTTTACATTAACTATTCAAATAATTTATTGAAAAATAGGGCCAGGATAAACTGTCTTTTCTTCTCTAAACTTTAACTCAGACTTTGACCGTATCTTCTCAGCTTCTATTACACCCCTCATTTCTACTGTCTCCCACCAACCTTTACCCAAAGAACAGTCCAGCTTCATTTCTGACTGTGGCATTAATAATTAAGCTATAGTTATTCTTTCAGGAAGCACTGCCATTTCTGACTTGGTTTGGTTAATGACTTTGGATGGAAAATAAATGGTCAGAAGTTACTAGTCAAGTTAACTAGCAGAGGCACAGATGCCTTGAAGATCCACTTATGTCGTGGCTTTCCTTGATCTGGCAGAGTAGATGGAATAGCACCTGTATGCAATGTACCAATTTATTTGTGCTCATAGGTATCCCAAATACTAAACTTTGGAGTATTGGCAGTGGTTTTCTGACACTCCTTTGTTTAGACAAAATTCTTCTTTTGATTATGGCAATATAGTGATAGTATTCACAGGATCAAATAATATCAGAGATGGAAGGAATCTTAATCTTGTCCTATGTGAGTGAAACTTCCGTGAGGATAAGAATCATTTTCCTTTGGAAATTCCAATTCAGTAGATCTCGGTAGGGATCTAAGAATCTTTGTTTTCAACAAGCACCTCTAGCAATTCTTACGCTAGGAATTTGGGAAACACTGGTCATAAATTTTCTCCTATTCTAGCCTGAAGGATATTTCAGAGGAATTCAGAAGCGACAAAGCAAGGACTGGAACCCTAGGCTCCCAAGGCACAGTCTTGAGCCATTTATATAATATTAAGATGGCTCTTAAATCCTATTATTTTGCTAACATCAGATAGAAGGAGAAAGGGAAAAGATAAAAAGAAAGCACCTCCCAGACAGAAATGAGCACCAACTATTCTGAGACAAACAATAATAAAAGTGAAAGAATCTAAGTATCAGTGATGAGTAAAGAATATTTGTGTCCTTAGTGATTACAACACCAGAAAACATTTATTATGACATATGATAAAGTTTTAGTTATATATACATAAAAGTAGACTGCCGCTCTAAGTTAATAGAATCTAATATAGTCAGAGAGAAGAGGAAAATATGAAATTAAAAGGAAACATATATTTAACAAGTTCTCTAAATTAAAATACACAAAAATAAATTGTATCAAACATCAGTCACAAAGAAATAGAAAAGGGAAATCTAAGGAATACATTTATATACTTATTTATATAAATAGATTTAGGAATAAATCTAACAAAAGATCTTCTAGACCTCAATATTAAAAACTATAAAATTTTACTGAAAGAAATTGAAGAAGATCTAAATAAATGGAAACATACCATGCTTATGATTTGGAAGGCTCATATTGTAAAGATGTCAACATTTCTCAAAACATTCTACAGTTCTAAAACAAAATCCCAGCAGGTTTTGTGAGTATAGAAAATGACAAGCTGACTTTTTAAAGTCAACTTGGAAGTGCAAAGAGCCAAGGATAGCAAAGTCAATCTTAAAGAATAACGGTGGACGATTGTATTACCCAATCTAAGACCTATTTTAAAGATAGTTATTATATCAGAGTGGAATTGACACAGATACATAGGACAACCAATGAAACAACACAGAGTTCAGAAAATGATTCACACACATAATGTTTATAACAAAGATGATGCTGCAATACAGTGAAGAAAATGATGTTGATTTCAATAAATAAACACCATTTGAATATCCATACCCCCTAAATTATTTTGACCCTTATTTTACAACACACACAAAAATAATTTGTATATAAATTGCCTATCTAAATGTTAAAGTAAAAAAAAAATGTCTTTAGAGGAAAACATAAGAGAACATCTTTATGATTGTGGAGTATGTCAGCATTTCTCTTTTTTTCTTTCTTTTTTTTTTTTTTTGAGACGGAGTCTCTGCTCTGTTGCCCAGGCTGGAATGCAGTGGCACGATCTCTCTGCAACCTCCACCTCCCGGGTTCAAACGATTCCCCTGCCTCAGCCTCCTGAGTAGCTGGGATTACGGGCACGCGACACCACACCCGGCTAATTTTTGTATTTTTAGTAGAGATGGGGCTTCACCATGTTGGTCAGGCTGGTCTCAAACTCCTGACCTCGTGATCAGCCCACCTCGGTCTCCCAAAGTGCTGGAATTACAGGCATGAGCTACTGTACCTGGCCAGTATTTCTTAAATAAGATATAAAATATGGTAACCATGAAATAAAAAAAAGATATGTTGGACAATATTAAAATTGAGAACTTTTGTTGACCACTCTGCAAATTGTCAAAAGACAATTTACAGAGGGGAAGAAAATATTTGTGTTACATATATCTGTCAAAGGATTTGTGTCCAGATTATATAAGTAACTGCATAAATCAATAACAAAAAGATTAATAAGTAAATGGAAAAATATTCAAAAGATCTGAACAGCCGACACGGTGGCTCACGCCTGTAATCCCAGCACTTTGGGAGGCCGAGACAGGTGGATCACCTGAGGTCAGGAGTTTGAGACCAGCCTGGCCAACATGGTGAAACCCCGTCTCTACTAAAACTACAAAAAATTAGCTGGGTGTGGTGGCGGGCGCCTGTAATCCCAGCTACTTGAGAGACTGAGGCAAGACAGTTGCTTGAACCTGGGAGGCGGAGGTTGCAGTGAGCTGAGATGGCACCACTGCACTCCAGCCTGGGCGATAGAGCAAGACTCTGTCTCAAAAGAAAAAAAAAAAAGATTCGAACAGATATTTTACAAAAAGAAAACCCAAGTAGCCAATAAATCTGTGAACAGGTTATCAACTGTATGGAGGTAAATACAGTTCATTTAGCTAGTCCTATATTGATGTATGCTCAGGTTTAGTCTTGGGAAAGGAAACTATCTCGGGCCTCTTCAAGCTGGGAATTACTCAGGGCAAGTCTGCCTCCCATTCTATTCAGTCATCCCTCTGCTCACAGAGACAGATGATGCATATTCTGATTGCCTCCTTTGGAAAGACTTATCAGAAACTTGAATGCAACCATCTGTCTCTCACCTTCCTGTGACCTGGAAGCGCCCAGTTGTGGGGGCTCTGCGTTGAGTTGTCTCCACCTTTCTGGACGGAACTAATGTATTTCTTACATATATTGATTGATGTCTCATATCTCCCTAAAATGTAAAAAACCAAGCTATGTCCCAACCACCTTGGGCATAAGTCATCAGAACTTCCTGAGGCTGTGTCACCGGCTAGTCCTCAGCCTTGGTAAAATAAACTTTCTAAGTTAACTGAGACTGCCAGGCCTGTAATCCCAGTACTTTGGGAGGCTGAGGGGGGCGGATCACTTGAGGTCAGCAGTTTGAGACCAGCTTGACCAACATGGTGAAACCTCATCTCTACTAAAAATATGAAAATTGGCCAGGTGTGGTGGCCGGCACCTGTAATCCCAGCTACTCTGGAGGCTGAGGCAGGAGAATCGCTTGAACCGGAGAGGCGGAGGTTGCAGTGAGCCGAGACCCCGTCATTGCATTCCAGCCTGGGCAACAAGAGCGAAACTTCGTCTCAAGTAAATAAATAAATAAATTAATTAACTAAGACATGTCTCAAATTTTCAGGGCTCACAGTCTTTTTCTATTATAAGTAATACTGCAATAATAACATTGCACAGAAGTTAAATATATGTGTAGGATAAATTTCCAAGAAGTGAGACTGCCGAGCCAAAATATATGCTTTTATAATTTTTGGAACTGCCTATTCATTTTCTTTGCCCATTTTTCTAGAGTCGTTTGTCCCCTTCTTGTAAATTTGTAAGATCAGTTTAAACATTATTGATATTAATGTTCTGCCATCCTCTATATTGCAATATTTTTCCTATTGATTTTATTTATGGACTTTTAAAATTAAACATACTTGAAGTAAATGCACAAATCTTAAGTGTACAGCTCTGTTAATTTTTATATATGTGTAACTCACACAAGCACTACCTAGATAATGTTAAAAAAATTTCTAGCACGTGAATGCCAAAAGTCCTTCAGAGATAATACCACTGCCTCCCTTCTGCCTCCCAGTCAAACCCTCCTCCCTCAAGGTCACTGTTCCACAAAATGGTACTCTGAGTGGCCAAAGACTGGACAGATATCATATCCAAACCACTTTAAGCCAACAAGACTTTGTCCTTCGCTAATGGATCTGTATGTGTAAGGGAATACATTCAAAGAACATGTTATTTTCAAGTCTTCCCAAGTTCTATTTTTCATCAGGCCCTTTTGCGTTTACTATGCACATGCCTCAGGATTGGTCAGGAGTGTGTGAATAGCTTAGGCCATCTCTGGTTTCTGCTGCACATGTACCCAGTCTCAGCCTGAAACACAATTGCCCCAACTAGGATTGCAGCCTCAGGGCAGTAGGGCCAATAAGCTCTTGGCCTTCTCTCCCTAGTCAGCATCCCAGAAGTCACTTTCACTTAAAATGTTTCTGGGCATGAGTGTCAACTACCCCTTCAAATTGAGTGAGTTTCTTTCAGGAGACAGAGAAGTTGCCAGTCCTGAAAATATTAGTTATCAATCTTTTCATAATATATTTTTATTATACTTTTTTTCCATTCTTGGGTTCCTAATTTTGATTCATGTCTTAATAAATTAGAAATTACTACAATAATTATTATAGGAATGGTATATGAATGATAGAATTCCTGAATTCTTATATGTCTAAGAATACCTTCTTACCAAACTATGGATGACATCTGATGAATACATAATTCATAGGTCACATTAATACCCTTGCACAGATGCAGCTTTATTACCTTTAGATTTTAGTCTTGTAGAATAATTCAAAGTCCTTTGATTTTTGTTCTTTTGTAGCCAACTTACTTTTTCTGCTTGCATGCTTACATTACCATCAGTTTTTTTTTTTTTTTTTTGAGACGGAGTCTCACTCTGTCACCCAGGCTGGAGCGCAGTGGCGAGATCTCTGCTCCCTGTAAGCTCCACCTCCTGAGTTCACGCCATTCTCCAGCCTCAGCCTCCTGAGTAGCTGGGACTACAGGCGCCCGCCACCACACCCAGCTAATTTTTTTTTTTTGTATTTTTAGTAGAGACAGGGTTTCACCATGTTAGCCAGGATGGTCTCGATCTCCTGATCTCGTGATCCGCCCGCCTCGGCCTCCCAAAGTGCTAGGATTACAGGTGTGAGCCACCGCGCCCAGCCTACCATCAGTTTAATCAAACCATTCAGTACGGATCAAACCAAAAGTGTATATGTTTAGAATCATGTCAGGATCATCAGTTGTTTCTGGCAGAGAACCTTTTATCTGAGAACTTATCTAACCCACTAGCTCCCTACATTTTGGTATCTGAAAACACATCAAATAAGGAGATACAAAAGCATGGGAGATATTATTTCATTCTTCTCTCTCTGAGGTACTTATATATACCCTTGAGTGGTATAAAGAATGATATACTATGTATTCGATCCATAAAAAAAGGTCTTTAAGAATGTTTCACTTATGAGGGATATAATAAGGAGGGGAAATGATGTACTGAAGATGTACTGTTCAGCTTGCTGGAAGTTTGAAAATATAATGCATGTTATACAGCCAGCTTTATCAGCTCATATCACCATGCCCCCATTTCTGGTAGTGTTAACACCAAAAAGAAAACTCAGCATAACAACTTTCAGTAAAAACCATTGTAATTACTATATTAAAATGATAAGCATTTTACTAGCCACTTTGAATTATGAGCTTGCTTATTAATTATGAGTTAAGTAGTAAATAACATAGTTGTAGTTCTTGGCTAAGTATTGATAAATAAAATAGAAATGAAAATGAAGACAGATTAACTAAAATTAGGCTAGAAAGAGAAAAGGAGAAAGCAAGATAAAAATAAAAACTTATAAATTAAAAAAAAACTACACAAATTCCAAAGGTAAGAAATTGAATTCAAAAATTTTTCATTATTGACGAAACTTGGAAGCAACCAAGATGTCCTTCAGTAGCTGAGTTGATCAATAAACTGTGATACATTCAGACAATAGGAGAGTATTCAAACTCAAAAAAAAATGGGCTATCAAACCATGAAAGACATGGAGGAAACTTAAATGCATATTATTAAGTGAAAGAAACTAATCTGAAAAGGCTATGTTCTGTATGATTCCAACTACACGACATTCTGGAAAATGCAAAACTATGGAGACAATAAGATTAGTAGTTGCTGGGGGTTAGAGGGAAAGGACGAATGAATAGGCAGAACACAGGATTTTTAGGGCAGTGATACTATTCTGAGTGTTACTAAAATGATGAATACACATTTGTCAAAAATCCATAGAATGTACAACATCAAGACTGAACCCTAATGTAAACTATGGACTTTATGTAATAATGATCTATCAATGTAGGCTCATCTATTTTAACAAATGTGCCACTCTGGTGTGGGATATTGATAATGAGGGGAGAAGAAATAAGACCTTCTCAACTTTGTTATGAACCTAAAACTTCAACTTTGCTATGAACCTAAAACTGCCGTATTTTATTATATATATATAACTTTATATATAATATATATTTATATATAAACTGTCTAAAACACAATAAATAAATTTATATAAATAAACTGTCTAAAAAACAAATACATAACATCAACTGAAATTTCTGAATCAAATTTAATTTCTTTTCTCATCAAAAGTTAAGACATATTTCCCTCAGTCTTAGGAATTTTTATTGTTAATACAAAATAAATTATACATGCTGTATAAATTTTTATTTATAGCTAAATATTTCTTCAGTCATCACTGTCACTTCCTGATTCACTCAGCTGCAAATCATTTCCTAAAATAAGAAAGAAATAACAAAACTGTAGTAATTAAATATTTAATATTTATTTTTGCATAACATAAATTTTACACAAGATATAGCCCCCAAGCGTGATTCTGTTTACCTAGTATTTTGCTTATTCTGTAATTCAGTGACACAATTATTAACTCAAATAATTAATACTGCGTGTAAAGAAAAAATATACCACCAAACTTCAGCACAGTTTTAGTATTTCCTGGCATCCATTTTAGTCTTCTTTTACATATCCCCATCTCTCTTTTTTTATCTCACTGATTTAATTAAATCGGGAAATGAGAAAAATGTAGTTTAGAAGATTAAACTATATCATTTTGAAGAGTGAAAAAAATGTTATTTTTTTTACTTAAAATGGAGTCAAAATCATTAAATAATATATGTCAAGGATAATTCACCATTGATTCCTTTTGTAATTCATTTATGTACTTACAGTCATAGAGCTTACAGTCCAGTGGGGGAGACAGACAGTAAACAAATAAACAAATATATAACATAATGCCAAGTAGGGATAAGTGCCATGGAAAAATGAAAATGGGTATGGAGATGGCAGTGGCAGGTGCTATTTTAAATAGGGTAGTTTTGAAGGCCTTTTTGAGGGCTGACATTTGAACAGAGATCCAAATATAGGAAGAAAGTCATAAAAAATGGAGAATGTGGAGGTGAAGTGACCAGGCTAAAAGAACAGAAGTGCAAATGCCCCAAGGCAGGAGCATATTTGTTGCATTCTCTGACGTGCAAGAAGGCCACTGTGGAGGGAGGAGCCAAGATGGCCGAATAGGAACAGCTCCGGTCTACAGCTCCCAGCGCGAGCGACGCAGAAGACGGGTGATTTCTGCATTTCCATCTGAGGTACCGTGTTCATCTCACTAGGGAGTGCCAGACAGTGGGCGCAGGTCAGTGGGTGAGCGCACCGTGCGCCAGCCGAAGCAGGGGCGAGGCATTGCCTCACTCGGGAAGCGCAAGGGGTCAGGGAGTTCCCCTTCCAGAGGTGACAGACGGCACCTGGAAAATCGGGCCACTCCCACCCGAATACTGTGCTTTTCCGACGGGCTTAGGAAACGGTGCCCCAGGAGAGTATAGCCCGCACCTGGCTCAGAGGGTCCTACGCCCACGGAGTCTCGCTGATTGCTAGCACAGCAGTCTGAGATCAAGCAGCAAGTCGGCAGCGAGGCTGGGGGAGGGGCGCCCGCCATTGCCCAGGCTCGCTTAGGTAAACAAAGCAGCCTGGAAGCTTGAACTGGGTGGAGCCCACCACAGCTCAAGGAGGCCTGCCTGCCTCTGTAGGCTCCACCTCTGGGGGCAGGGCACAGACAAACAAAAAGACAGCAGTAACCTCTGCAGACTTAAATGTCCCTGTCTGACAGCTGTGAGGAGAGCAGTGGTTCTCCCAGCACGCAGCTGGAGATCTGAGAACGGGCTGACTGCCTCCTCAAGTGGGTCCCTGACCCCTGACCCCCGAGCAGCCTAACTGGGAGGCACCCCCCAGCAGGGGCAGACTGACACCTCACACGGCCGG
This sequence comes from Pongo abelii, assembly GCF_028885655.2. Taxonomy (NCBI): domain Eukaryota; kingdom Metazoa; phylum Chordata; class Mammalia; order Primates; family Hominidae; genus Pongo; species Pongo abelii. The sequence goes on from NC_085928.1 coordinate 16,174,603, forward strand.
CCAGGTACTCCAACAGACCTGCAGCTGAGGGTTCTGTCTGTTAGAAGGAAAACTAACAGAAAGGACATCCACACCAAAAACCCATCTGTACATCACCATCATCAAAGACCAAAAGTAGATAAAACCACAAAGATGGGGAAAAAACAGAGCAGAAAAACTGGAAACTCTAAAAACCAGAGTACCTCTCCTCCTCCAAAGGAACGCAGTTCCTCACCAGCAACGGAACAAAGCTGGACGGAGAATGACTTTGACGAGCTGAGAGAAGAAGGCTTCAGACGATCAAATTACTCTGAGCTACGGGAGGATATTCAATCCAAAGGCAAAGAAGTTGAAAACTTTGAAAAAAATTTAGAAGAATGTATAGCTAGAATAACCAATACAGAGAAGTGCTTAAAGGAGCTGATGGAGCTGAAAACCAAGGCTCGAGAACTACGTGAAGAATGCAGAAGCCTCAGGAGCCGATGCGATCAAATGGAAGAAAGGGTATCAGCCCTGGAAGATGAAATGAATGAAATGAAGCGAGAAGGGAAGTTTAGAGAAAAAAGAATAAAAAGAAACGAGCAAAGCCTCCAAGAAATGTGGGACTATGTGAAAAGACCAAATCTACGTCTGATTGGTGTACCTGAAAGTGATGGGGAGAATGGAAACAAGTTGGAAAACACTCTGCAGGATATTATCCAGGAGAACTTCCCCAATCTAGCAAGGCAGGCCAACATTCAGATTCAGGAAATACAGAGAACGCCACAAAGATACTCTTCGAGAAGAGCAACTCCAAGACACATAATTGTCAGATTCACCAAAGTTGAAATGAAGGAAAAAATGTTAAGGGCAGCCAGAGAGAAAGGACGGGTTACCATCAAAGGGAAGCCCATCAGACTAACAGCGGATCTCTCAGCAGAAACCCTACAAGCCAGAAGAGAGTGGGGGCCAATATTCAACATTCTTAAAGAAAAGAATTTTCAACCCAGAATTTCATATCCTGCCAAACTAAGCTTCATAAGTGAAGGAGAAATAAAATACTTTACAGACAAGCAAATGCTGAGAGATTTTGTCACCACCAGGCCTGCCCTAAAAGAGCTCTTGAAGGAAGTGCTAAACATGGAAAGGCACAACCGGTACCAGCCACTGCAAAATCATTCCGAAATGTAAAGACCATTGAGACTAGGAAGAGACTGCATCAACTAACGAGCAAAACATCGAGCTAACATCATAATGACAGGATCAAATTCACACATAACAATATTAACTTTAAATGTAAATGGACTAAATGGTCCAATTAAACGACACAGACTGGCAAATTGGATAAAGACTCAAGACCCATCAGTGTGCTGTATTCAGGAAACCCATCTCACGTGCAGAGACACACATAGGCTCAAAATAAAAGGATGGAGGAAGATCTACCAAGCAAATGGAAAACAAAAAAAGGCAGGGGTTGCAATCCTAGTCTCTGATAAAACAGACTTTAAACCAACAAAGATCAAAAGAGACAAAGAAGGCCATTACATAATGGTAAAGGGATTAATTCAACAAGAAGAGCTAACTATCCTAAATATATATGCACCCAATACAGGAGCACCCAGATTCATAAAGCAAGTCCTGAGTGACCTACAAAGAGACTTAGACTCCCACACATTAATAATGGGAGACTTTAACACCCCACTGTCAACATTAGACAGATCAACGAGACAGAAAGTCAACAAGGATACCCAGGAATTGAACTCAGCTCTGCACCAAGCAGACCTAATAGACATCTACAGAACTCTCCACCCCAAATCAACAGAATATACATTTTTTTCAGCACCACACCACACCTATTCCAAAATTGACCATATCCTTGGAAGTAAAGCTCTCCTCAATAAATGTAAAAGAACAGAAATTATAACAAACTGTCTCTCAGATCACAGTGCAATCAAGCTAGAACTCAGGATTAAGAATCTCACTCAAAACCGCTCAACTACGTGGAAACTGAACAACCTGCTCCTGAATGACTACTGGGTACATAACGAAATGAAGGCAGAAATAAAGATGTTCTTTGAAACCAACGAGAACCAAGACACAACATACCAGAATCTCTGGGATGCATTCAAAGCAGTGTGTAGAGGGAAATTTATAGCACTAAATGCCCACAAGAGAAAGCAGGAAAGATCCAAAATTGACACCCTAACATCACAATTAAAAGAACTAGAAAAGCAAGAGCAAACACATTCAAAAGCTAGCAGAAGGCAAGAAATAACTAAAATCAGAGCAGAACTGAAGGAAATAGAGACACAAAAAACCGTTCAAAAAATTAATGAATCCAGGAGCTGGTTTTTTGAAAGGATCAACAAAATTGATAGACCGCTAGCAAGATTAATAAAGAAAAAAAGAGAGAAGAATCAAATAGATGCAATAAAAAATGATAAAGGGGATATCACCACCGATCCCACAGAAATACAAACTACCATCAGAGAATATTACAAACACCTCTATGCAAATAAACTAGAAAATCTAGAAGAAATGGATAAATTCCTCAACACATACACCCTCCCAAGACTAAACCAAGAAGAAGTTCAATCTCTGAATAGACCAATAACAGGAGCTGAAATTATGGCAATAATCAATAGCTTACCAACCAAAAAAAGTCCAGGACCAGATGGGTTCACAGCCGAATTCTACCAGAGGTACAAGGAGGAGCTGGTACCATTCCTTCTGAAACTATTCCAATCAATAGAAAAAGAGGGAATCCTCCCTAACTCATTTTATGAGGCCAGCATCATCCTGATACCAAAGCCTGGCAGAGACACAACAAAAAAAGAGAATTTTAGACCAATATCCTTGATGAACATTGATGCAAAAATCCTCAATAAAATACTGGCAAACAGAATCCAGCAGCACATCAAAAAGCTTATCCACCATGATCAAGTGGGCTTCATCCCTGGGATGCAAGGCTGGTTCAATATACGCAAATCAATAAATGTAATCCAGCATATAAACAGAACCAAAGACAAAAACCACATGATTATCTCAATAGATGCAGAAAAGGCCTTTGACAAAATTCAACAACCCTTCATGCTAAAAACTCTCAATAAATTAGGAATTGATGGGACGTATCTCAAAATAATAAGAGCTATTTATGACAAACCCACAGCCAATATCATACTGAATGGGCAAAAACTGGAAGCATTCCCTTTGAAAACTGGCACAAGACAGGGATGCCCTCTCTCGCCACTTCTATTCAACATAGTGTTGGAAGTTCTGGCCAGGGCAATTAGGCAGGAGAAGGAAATCAAGGGTATTCAATTAGGAAAAGAGGAAGTCAAATTGTCCCTGTTTGCAGATGACATGATAGTATATCTAGAAAACCCCATTGTCTCAGCCCAAAATCTCCTTAAGCTGATAAGCAACTTCAGCAAAGTCTCAGGATACAAAATCAATGTGCAAAAATCACAAGCATTCTTATACATCAATAACAGACAAACAGAGAGCCAAATCATGAGTGAACTCCCATTCACAATTGCTTCAAAGAGAATAAAATACCTAGGAATCCAACTTACAAGGGATGTGAAAGACCTCTTCAAGGAGAACTACAAACCACTGCTCAAGGAAATAAAAGAGGATACAAACAAATGGAAGAACATTCCATGCTCATGGGTAGGAAGAATCAATATCATGAAAATGGCCATCCTTCCCAAGGTAATTTACAGATTCAATGCCATCCCCATCAAGCTACCAATGACTTTCTTCACAGAATTGGAAAAAACTACTTTAAAGTTCATATGGAACCAAAAAAGAGCCCGCATCGCCAAGTCAATCCTAAGCCAAAAGAACAAAGCTGGAGGCATCACGCTACCTGACTTCAAACTATACTACAAGGCTACAGTAACCAAAACAGCATGGTACTGGTACCAAAACAGAGATATAGATCAATGGAACAGAACAGAGCCGTCAGAAATAATGCCACATATCTACAACCATCTGATCTTTGACAAACCTGAGAAAAACAAGAAATGGGGAAAGGATTCCCTATTTAATAAATGGTGCTGGGAAAACTGGCTAGCCATATGTAGAAAGCTGAAACTGGATCCCTTCCTTACACCTTATACAAAAATCAATTCAAGATGGATTAAAGACTTAAATGTTAAACCTAAAACCATAAAAACCCTAGAAGAAAACCTAGGCAATACCATTCAGGACATAGGCATGGGCAAGGACTTCATGTCTAAAACACCAAAAGCAATGGCAACAAAAGCCAAAATTGACAAATGGGATCTAATTAAACTAAAGAGCTTCTGCACAGCAAAGGAAACTACCATCAGAGTGAACAGGCAACCTACAAAATGGGAGAAAATTTTCGCAACCTACTCATCTGACAAAGGGCTAATATCCAGAATCTACAATGAACTCCAACAAATTTACAAGAAAAAAACAAACAACCCCATCAAAAAGTGGGCAAAGGACATGAACAGACACTTCTCAAAAGAAGACATTTATGCAGCCAAAAGACACATGAAAAAATGCTCACCATCACTGGCCATCAGAGAAATGCAAATCAAAACCACAATGAGATACCATCTCACACCAGTTAGAATGGCAATCATTAAAAAGTCAGGAAACAACAGGTGCTGGAGAGGATGTGGAGAAATAGGAACACTTTTACACTGTTGGTGGGACTGTAAACTAGTTCAACCATTGTGGAAGTCAGTGTGGCGATTCCTCAGGGATCTAGAACTAGAAATTCCATTCGACCCAGCCATCCCATTACTGGGTATATACCCAAAGGACTATAAATCATGCTGCTATAAAGACACATGCACACGTATGTTTATTGCGGCATTATTCACAATAGCAAAGACTTGGAACCAACCCAAATGTCCAACAATGATAGACTGGATTAAGAAAATGTGGCACATCTACACCATGGAATACTATGCAGCCATAAGAAATGATGAGTTCATGTCCTTTGTAGGGACATGGATGAAATTGGAAATCATCATTCTCAGTAAACTATCGCAAGAACAAAAAACCAAACACCGCATATTCTCACTCATAGGTGGGAATTGAACAATGAGAACACATGGACACAGGAAGGGGAACATCACACTTCAGGGACTGTTGTGGGTCGGGGGGAGGGGGGAGGGATAACATTGGGAGATATACCTAATGCTAGATGACGAGTTGGTGGGTGCAGTGCACCAGCATGGCACATGTATACATATGTAACTAACTGCACATTGGGCACATGTACCATAAAACCTAAAGTATAATAATAATAATAATAATAATTACAATAAAAGAAAAAAAAAAAAGAAGAAAAAAAAAAAAAAAAAAAAAAAAAAAAAAAAAAAGAAGGCCACTGTGAGTGGAATGGAATGAATAAGGAAGATAACAGTAGTAAATGAGGTCAGAAAGATATCCAGAAGGTCATGGTAAAAACTTTGGATTTTGTTTGAAAATGTAATGAGAATTCATGAGAAAATTTTAAGCAGGCAACTAACTGAAAACCGGTTGTAGATCAGTAAATACGCCATAATGGTGTGGAAGAAACACAGAAACAAGAGAGCAGTTGTAAGTCTAATGCAGTCTCTCATGTAAGGAATAATGTTGGCTTTGACTCAGGTAGTCTGGGGGAGGTGACGCTAAGTGGTCAGATTCATAATGTACTTTGAAGACAGAGTTTATAGGACTAATTAAAACATTGAATTTAGGGTACAAGAGAAAGAAGTGAAGAATGACCCCAAGGTTTTTGTTCTGAACAACTGGATAAGTCATTTACTGAGTTATCATTTACTGAGATGAGAAACACCAGAGGAACATGGTTGTAGAAGAAAAATCACAAGTTCAATTTTGATGTGGTAAATTTGAGATACCTAGTAAATACCCAAATATATATGGTACTGGCAGTTGGATATACAAGTCTGGAGCTAAAGGTAGAGGCTGGAGCTAGAAATAAAGATTTGAGAGTCATTGATCGTACAGGTTTATCTGAAGCAAACAGACTGAATGAAATCACTTAGGTAGTAAATTACAATGGTTAAAAAAATTCTTGTATTTTTTAACTAATCCACAATCAAAAAAGTTGGCATGTTTTGAAATCAATACCTAATTTAAGAAGAATAGTTTTTAGGCCACGTATAAATTATAAGATGTCTCAGTCTTTCGCATGAACTGCAGAACTGATAACATCATTTGATAAAGAAATCTGCTAGGCCGGGCACGCGGTGGCTCATGCCTGTAATCCCAGCACTTTGGGAGGCTGAGGCGGGCGGATCATGCGGTCAAGAGATTGAGACCATCTTGGCCAACATGGTGAAACCCCGTCTCTACTAAAAATACAAAATTATCTGGGCATGGTGGCGCATGCCTGTAGTCCCAGCTACTCGGGAGGCTGAGGCAGGAGAATCACTTGAACCTAGGAGGTGGAGGTTGCAGTAAGCCGAGATCACGCCACTGCACTCCAGCCTGGTGACAGAGTGAAACTCCATCTCAAAAAAATAAATAAATAAATAAATAAATAAGAAAATCTGCTAAAACTTCTTCTGCGCATCTGGTTCTCATGACCATCTCATCACTTTCATTTCTTTTTTTTTTTGAGATGGAGTTTCACTCTTGTCACCCAGGCTGGAGCACAATGGCGCTATCTCGGCTCACTGCAACCTCCACCTCCCTGGTTCAAGTGACTCTCCTGCCTCAGCCTCCCGAGTAGCTGGGATTACAGGCATGCGCCACCATGCCTGGCTAATTTTTTTGTATTTTCAGTAGAGTCAGGGTTTCACCATGTTGGCCAGGCTGGTCTCGAACTCCTGACCTCAGGTGAATCACCTACCTTGCCCTCCCAAAGTGCTGAGATTACAGGTGTGAGCCACCTTGCCTGACGCATTTCATAATTTTCAAGGATTAAGTTTCCACTTATAGAACTATTATATGACATAAGAATGTTATATGATGCCTGTAATATGAGTTTTTCAAGTGACACAAACCCAAACGTACTCAGGGTTCCATTTTGCCTTTATAGACTTTATGCTATCAAGGTTAGGAAATATTCAGTCAAGTTTTGAAGATATAAGATTAGCCTTTGATTATGAGTTGCTTAGTAAAGAAAATGTGCTTTCAATCATAGCTGTAATTATGACTCAGAAAAAGAGAGTTTACCCATAAAAATATATTCAGGCATTTAAATCAAGTTATCACTGAGAGTAGTACTGCCCCCCAGGGGATGATACAGAAATTTACATGAGGGGTTGCTTGTCCTGTTGGCTGTAGATTGCTAATAGCATTTAGTGGGAGGGGAGTTTAGGAATGCTAAATATCTTGCAATGGACGAACCAGTCTTGCAAAATAAAGAACTCTTCTACATTCTGTGAAATTTTTGAAAGTCTGGTGGAATATGTACTTGGAAGATCTATTTATAAATTTAAAACCAGAGCTGAAGTACATTTTCATAAATTCCAAGTATTGTTTTGCACATATTTAATTGAAACTTACAAGTATGCAGCTATCATGTAAACTGAAGACGATTTTGTTTTGTATTTTTTAAAAACTTTTCAAAAATTTTCTTTTAAAAATAGTTTGGGGCAACACATTAGTAACATCAATGCTGCTCATTGTATTTGGAGCAGCAACACAGCATAACAACACTTGTCTGTATAGTCAGCGGTAGATGCAATTTTTTAATATATACGCATATACTTTTCTAGTCCTTATTTCTACAGGTTAAATAAAAAGAAAAATTGTTGACAATATGAGTTGAATGTTGTTTTGTTTTTCTTAAATCCAAACCTATGCATTAAAAGTAACTGCAAAAACATGGTTACTTCATTGTATCTTCTGATATAGCTATTCTTTAACATTTACAAAGTTAGAACACATATTATTATAAATTTTTTATTTTTCCTTTATATTAAATTAATGCTTTTCAAAGATGTATGTACACAGATTATATTAAGCTATGAAATTCATTTCAAAATAGTAAAGGAGAATTAAAAATATCTGTTACAAAAGGGGGTGTTAGGTCTTATAAAGCTGAGCAATGGGATGATTGCAGTAATGGTCAGAGATGGTTTATTTCATTAGGAAACTCCTAGTTTAGATACATCAGGAAAAGAAATTTCACTATTTTTACTTAAAAAAAAAAAAAACAACCACCTCCCAAGTGGTTATTACTGACAGACAAAAACACTACGGACTTTACTTTTGCGTATATCTTTTGCATCTAATAATCTTTCCAAATTATTTTATTAGTTCTATCGTTTGCTGATTCTTTTGGATTTCCTATGTAGATAATTTACATTCCTACAAATTAAGAGTATTTTATTTCTTGTTTCCAATTTTTATATCATATTTCTTTTACTTGTTTTATTGTATTTCCTAGCAAATTCAATAGAGTGCTCAACGGAAATAACATTAGTCCTCTTTGTCTTGTTCTTGAATTAAACGGGAATGCTCCTAACGTCTCTATTAGTATGATGTTTGTAGGAGTTCTGTTTTTTGGTCATTAACTTTTATAAAGCTAAGAAAATCCTATTATGTTCATCCTTTGGTAAATGTTTTTATTTATTTTACTTTATTTTTTTTTTTGAGACAGAGTCTCACTCTGTCGCTTAGGCTGGAGTGCAGTGACAAGATCTCAGCTCACTGTAAACTCCACCTCCTGGGTTTGAGCAATTCTCATGCCTCAGCCTCCTGAGTAGCTGGGATTATGGGTGTGTACCAGCATGCCTGGCTAATTTTTGTATTTTTAGTAGAGACAGGGTTTCATCATGTTGCTCAGGCTGGTCTCGAACTCCTGGCCTCAAGTGACCCGCCTGCCCCGTCCTCCCAAAGTGCTGGGATTACAAGTGTGAACTACTGTGCCCAGCCTCAAGTACATGTTTTCAAATTAATAAATATTGAATTTTGTCAAGTTATTCATTTGTTGAAATGATCATATGGGTTTACTTCTATAATCTGTTAATGTGGTGAATTAGATTGATACCATTTCATATGTTTAACATTTCTTACATTTCTGTGATGACCCTTATTTGGTTGTGATTTGGTAAATTATACTTTTTCTACAAAACCATCCGTTCCTATGTCAAATTTATTGGAATAAATTTTTTAATAAAATTATAATTAAGGCTGGGTGCATTGGCTCACACCTGCAATCACAGCACTTTGGGAGACTGAGGCGGGTGGATTGCCTGAGCTCAGGAGTTCGAGACCAGCCTGGGCAACACAATGAAACCCCATCTCTACTAAAATACAAAAAAATTAGCCGGGTGTGGCAGCATGCGCCTGTAGTCCCAGCTACTTGGGAGGCTGAGGCAGAAGAATTGCTTGAACCTGGGAGGCAGAGGTTGCAGTGAGTTGAGACTGTGCCACTGGACTCCAGCCTGGGCAACAGAGTAAGGCTCTGTCTCCAAAAAAAAATAATAATAATAATAATTTTTTAAAAATAACAAATTGGAAAACCTAATGATAATTGATAAATTTGTGGACATATACCACCTACCAAGATTGAACCAAGAAAAAATAGAAAACATGAACAGGTCAAGTACAAGTAATAAGACTGAATCAGTAATAAAAAGTCTCCCATCAAAAAAAAGTTCAGGACCTGATGGCTTCAATACTGAATTCTACCAAACATTTAAAGAATAAATACCAATTCTTCTCAAATTCTTCCAGAAAACTGAAGAGGTGAGAATTCTTCCAAACTCATTCTATGAGGCCAGCATTACCCTGATACTGAAACCAGACAAAGACACAACTATAGGTCAATATCTCTGATGCAAATACATGCAAAAATCCTCAACAAATAGTAGCAAACCAAATCCAACAGCACATTAAGAGGATCATTCACCATGGTAAGTGGGATTTATCCCAGAGATGTAGGAATAGTTCAACATACTCAAATCAATAAATGTGAAATATCACACCAACAGAATGAAGGACAAAAACCATATGATTATCTCAATAGATGCAGAAAAAGCATTTGATAAAATTCAACATCACTTTATGATAAAAAACCCTCCACAAACTAGATCTAGAAGGAGTGTACCTCAACATAATAAAGTCCATATAAGAGAAACCCACAGTTAACATTATACTAAATGGGGAAAAGCCGAAAGCTTTTCTTCTAGGAGCTGGAACAATATAAGGATGCTCACTCTCACCATTCTTATTAAACACAGCACTGGAAGTCCTAGCCAGAGCAAAGAAACAAGAGAGAAAAATAAAGGGCATCCAAATTGTAAAGGAGGAAGTCAAACTGTCCCTGTTTGCAGATGATAAAATCTTATAAAGAGAAAACCCTAAAAGCTCCACAAAAAACTCAGCATTGATAAACAATTTCAGTAAAGTTGCAAGATACAAAAATCAACATACAAAAATTATTAGCATTTCTATAAACCAACAAGAAGAAATCAAGAAAGCAATCCCATTTACAATAGCTAAACACACACACACACACACACACACACACACACACACACACACACACCCCAAAACACTAAGGTCCAGGACAGTGGCTCATGCCTGTATTCTCAGTGCTTTAGGAGGCCAAGGCAGGAGGACTGCCTGAGGCCAGGAGTTCAAGACCAGGTTGTGCAACACAGTGAGACTCAGTCTCTATTTAAAAAAAAAAAAAAAATTAGCTGGCATGGTGGTGCACACCTACAGTCCCAGCAACTTGGGAGCTTGGGGAGGGAAGATCACTTGACCCCAGGAGTTCAAGGCTGCAGTGAGCTGTAATCATGCCATTACCTTTCAGCCTGGGCAACAGAGCAAGACCCTGTCTTTAATTAAAAAACAAAACAAAACAACAACACAACAACAAACCTAGGAATAAATTTAACCAAGAAGGTGAAAGAGCTTCACAAGGAAGACTATAAAACACTGATGAAAGAAATGGAAGTGGTCACAAAAAATGGAAAGACATGCCATGTTCATAGATTGAAAGAATTATAATGTGAAAATAACAATACTACCAAAAGCAATCTACAGATCCAATGCAATACCTATCAAAATACCAAAGACATTCTTCACAGATACAAAAAAAAATCATAAGCTTCATATAGAAGCACAGATGATGCCAAATAGCCAAAGCAACCCTGAACAAAAAGAACAAAGCTGGAGGCACCACACTACCTAAGAAAACAGCATGGTATTGGCATAAAAATAGACACATAGACCAATGGAACAGAATAGAGAACCCAGAAATAAATCCACATATTTATAGTCAATTGATTTTTCACAAAGTCACCAAGAACATTTTGTGGGGGAAAGGACAGTCTCTTCAATAAATGGTGCTGAGAAACTGGTTATCCTTAAAAAAAAAAAAAAGAAAGAAAGAAAAGAAGAAAAAAAGGAACTAGACCCCCATTTCTTACTATAAACAAAATCAAAATGGATTAAAGACTCAATTCTAAGACCTGAAACTGTGAAACTACTAGAAGAAAACATTAGGGAAACATTCTAAGAGATTCATCTGGGCCACGATTTTTTTGTATGTAAGACCTGAAAACACTGACAACAAAAGTAAAAGTAGACAAGTGGGATCACATCAAACTAAAAAGCTTCTGCACCACAAAAGAAACAATCAATGGAGTAAAGGGACAATCTACAGAAGGGGAGAAAATATTTGCAAAGTATCCATCCAACAAGGGATTAAAAACCAGAATATATAGAAATTCAAACAACTCAATGGCCAAAGAACCCCCATATAATACCAATTAAAAATGCGCAAATAATCCAAGTAGATTTTTCTCAAAAGAAGACATTTAAAATCAATGATTTTAAAAAATGCACACAGGCATATGAAAAAATACTCATCATCACTAATAATTAGGGAAATGCATATCAAAAGCATAAAGAGACATCATCTCACCCCAGTTAAAATGGCTATTATTGGAAAGACAAAAATAACATGCTGACAAGGACACAAAGGGAAGGCTTGTGGGAATGTAAATTAGTACAGGCACTATGGAAAACAGTATGGAGGTTCCTCAAAAAACTATATAGATCTACTATATGTTCCAGCAATCTCACTGCTAGGTATATTTCCAAAAGAAAGGAACTCAGTATATCAAAGTGATGTCTGCAAGCCCATGTTTATTGCAGCATTATTCACAAGAGCCAATATATGGAATCAATCTAAGTGTCCATTAATGGATGAATAAATAATTAATATACATAGAATACTATTCAGACATAAAAAGGAATGGAATCTTGTCATTGGCAGCAATATGAATGGAACTGGAAGTCATTATGTTAAGTGAAATAAGCCAGGCACAGAAAGAAAAATATCATATGGTTTCACTCACATGTGAGAGTTAATAAAGTCTATCTCATGGAGATAGAGAGTAGAATGATGGTTACCAGAGGCTCGGAAAGGTGAAGACAGGGATAAACAGAGGTTGGTTAGTGGGTACAAAAATACAGTTAAATAAATTTAATAAGTTCTAGTGTTCAACAGCACAGTAGGATGACTATAGTTAACAACAATTTATTGTATATTTCAAAATAGCTAAAAAAGAAGATTTGAAATGTTCTTAACCCCCTAAAAAGGACAAATGTTTGAGGTAATGTATATCCTAATTATCCAGATTTGATCACTACACATTGTATGCTGGTATCAAATTATCACGTGTAAGTCATAAATATGTATATTGTATATCAATAATTTTTAAAAATATACTTATAATTTTAACTTAATTTTCTTCCTTAATATTGTCTATTTGAGATTTTTCTATTTTTCTTCTCAGCCCTTGTTAAAGATTGGTCTATTCTATTGGTCTATTTTGTTAGTTTTCAAAGAAACAAATTTTTAGTTTTGTTGATTTTCTAATGTTTCCTTATCTATTATTTTCATTATTATTATTTTATTATTATATTTATATTATCTATTATTTTATTATTATCTATTATCTATTATCTATTTCTATATCTATTATCTATGATTTTATAATGTTTCATTATCTATTACATTAACTTCTATTCGTCTATATTATTTTCTTTCTCTGCTTTAAGATGTTATTGTTCTTCTAGTACCTCAAAGCGAACCTTTCACTCATTTATCTTCAATTTTTTTAAATAACATTTTGAGATTATAAATTTCCCTATAATGAGCTGGACACAGTGGTATATGCCTGCAGTACTAGATACTGGGGAAGCTGAGGCAGGAGAATCACTTGAGCCCCTGAGTTCGAGGCTGTAGTGCACCATGTTTGCACCTGTGACCACTACACTCCAGCCTGAGCAACAAAGTGAGACTCCATCTCTAAAATAAAGTTAATCAATTAATGAATTAATTAAATTTCCTATTATCCTTTAAAATATATCCTTGGAAGTACCAAAACTGCTGTGATATTTATTATTTATTATTTTTTATCTTCATAACAGTATTCAATTTTTTAATATTGTTCAATTATAAATATTTTGTAATTTCATTGTAGTTGCCTTTTAACATGTAAGTTATTTGGCATGTGCTTTGAAATTTAGGTCTGGGGAGGAGCCAAGATGGCCGAATAGGAACAGCTCCCGTCTACAGCTCCCAGCGTGAGCGTCGCAGAAGATGGGTGATTTCTGCATTTCCATCTGAGGTACCGGGTTCATCCCACTAGGGAGTGCCAGAGAGTGGGCGCAGGACAGTGGGGGCAACGCACCGTGCATGAGCCAAAGCAGGGCGAGGCATTGCCTCACTCGGGAAGTGCAAGGGGTCAGGGAGTTCCCTTTCCTGGTCAAGAGGTGACAGACAGCACCTGGAAAATTGGGCCACTCCCACCCGAATACTGTGCTTTTCCGACGGGCTTAGGAAACGGCGCACCAGGAGATTATAGCCCGCACATCGTGGCTCAGAGGGTCCTACACCCACACAGTCTCCCTGATTGCTAGCACAGCAGTCTGAGATCAAACTGCAAGGTGGCAGCGAGGCTGGGGGAGGGGCGCCCGCCATTGCCCAGGCTCGCTTAGGTAAAAAAAGCAGCTGGGAAGTTTGAACTGGGTGGAGCCAACCACAGCTCAAGGAGGTCTGCCTGCCTCTGTAGGCTCCACCTCTGGGGGCAGGGCACAGACAAACAAAAAGACAGCAGTAACCTCTGCAGTCTTAAATGGCCCTGTCTGACAGCTTTGAGGAGAGCAGTGGTTCTCCCAGCAAGCAGCTGGAGATCTGAGAACGGGCAGACTGCCTCCTCAAGTGGGTCCCTGACCCCTGACCCCCGAGCAGCCTAACTGGGAGGCACCCCCCAATAGGGGCTGACTGACACCTCACACGGCCGGGTACTCCTCTGAGACAAAACTTCCAGAGGAAAGATCAGACAGCAGCATTCGCAGATCACAAAAATCCGCGGTTCTGCAGACACTGCTGCTGATACCCAGGCAAACAGGGTCTGGAGTGGACCTCTAGCAAACTCCAACAGACCTGCAGCTGAGGATCCTGTCTGTTAGAAGGAAAACTAACAAACAGAAAGGACACCCACACTAAAAACCCATCTGTACAACACCATCATCAAAGACCAAAAGTAGATAAAACCACAAAGATGGGGAAAAAACAGAGCAGAAAAACTGGAAACTCTAAAAAGCAGAGCACCTCTCCTCCTCCAAAGGAACGCAGTTCCTCACCAGCAATGGAACAAAGCTGGATGGAGAATGACTTTGACAAGTTGAGAGAAGGCTTCAGACAATCAAACTACTCCGAGTTACAGGAGGAAATTCAAACCAAAGGCAAAGAAGTTGAAAACTTCGAAAAAACTTTAGACGAATGTATAACTAGAATAACCAATACAGAGAAGCGCTTAAAGCAGCTGATGGAGCTGAAAGCCAAGGCTCGAGAACTACACGAAGACTGCAGAAGCCTCAGGAGCCGATGCGACCAACTGGAAGAAAGGGTATCAGTGATGGAAGATGAAATGAATGAAATGAAGTGAGAAGGGAAGTTTAGAGAAAAAAGAATAAAAAGAAATGAACTAAGCCTCCAAGAAATGTGGCACTATGAGAAAAGACCAAATCTACGTCTGATTGGTGTACCTGAAAGTGACGAGGAGAATGGAACCAAGTTGGAAAACACTCAGCAGAATATTATCCGGGAGAACTTCCCCAATCTAGCAAGGCAGGCCAACATTCAGATTCAGGAAATACAGAGAACACCACAAAGATACTCCTCGAGAAGGGCAACTCCAAGACACATAATTGTCAGATTCACCAAAGTTGAAATGAAGGAAAAAATGTTAAGGGCAGCCAGAGAGAAAGGTCGGGTTACCCACAAAGGGAAGCCCATCAGACTAACAGCGGATCTCTCGGCAGAAACTCTACAAGCCAGAAGAGAGTAGGGGCCGATATTCAACATTCTTAAAGAAAAAAATTTTCAACCCAGAATTTCATATCCTGCCAAACTAAGCTTCATAAGTGAAGGAGAAATAAATGCTGGGAGATTTTGTCACCACCAGGCCTGCCCTAAAAGAGCTCCTGAAGGAAGCACTAAACATGGAAAGGCACAACCAGTACCAGCCACTGCAAAATCATGCCAAAATGTAAAGACCATCGAGACTAGGAAGAAACTGCATCAACTAACGAGCAAAATAACCAGCTAACATCATAATGACAGGATCAAATTCACACATAACAATATTAACTTTAAATGTAAATGGACTAAATGCTCCAATTAAAAGACACAGACTGGCAAATTGGATAAAGAGTCAAGACCCATCAGTGTGCTGTATTCAGGAAACCCATCTCACGTGCAGAGACACACATAGGCTCAAAATAAAAGGATGGAGGAAGATCTACCAAGCAAATAGAAAACAAAAAAAGGCAGAGGTGGCAATCCTAGTCTGTGATAAAACAGACTTTAAACCAACAAAGATCAAAAGAGACAAAGAAGGCCATTACATAATGGTAAAGGGATCAATTCAACAAGAAGAGCTAACTATCCTAAATATATATGCACCCAATACAGGAGCACCCAGATTCATAAAGCAAGTCCTGAGTGACCTACAAAGAGACTTAGACTCCCACACAACAATGATGGGAGACTTTAACACCCCACTGTCAACATTAGACAGATCAATGAGACAGAAAGTTAACAAGGATACCCAGGAATTCAACTCAGCTGTGCACCAAGCAGACCTAATAGACATCTACAGAACTCTCCACCCCAAATCAACAGACTATACATTTTTTTAGCACCACACCACACCTATTCCAAAATTGACCACATAGTTGGAAGTAAAGCTCTCCTCAGCAAATGTAAAGGAACAGAAATTATAACAAACTGTCTCTCAGACCACAGTGCAATCAAACTAGAACTCAGGATTAAGAAACTCACTCAAAACCGCTCAACTACATGGAAACTGAACAACCTGCTCCTGAATGACTACTGGGTACATAATGAAATGAAGGCAGAAATAAAGATGTTCTTTGAAACCAACGAGAACAAAGACACAATGTACCAGAATCTCTGGGACACATTCAAAGCAGTGTGTAGAGGGAAATTTATAGCACTAAATGCCCACAAGAGAAAGCAGGAAAGATCCAAAATTGACACCCTAACATCACAATTAAAAGAACTAGAAAAGCAATAGCAAACACATTCAAAAGCTAGCAGAAGGCAAGAAATAACTAAAATCAGAGCAGAACTAAAGGAAATAGAGACACAAAAAACCCTTCACAAAATTAATGAATCCAGGAGCTGGTTTTTTGAAAAGATCAACAAAACTGATAGACCGCTAGCAAGACTAATAAAGAAAAAAAGAGAGAAGAATCAAATAGACGCAATAAAAAATGATAAAGGGGATATCACCACCGATCCCACAGAAATACAAACTACCATCAGAGAATACTACAAAGACCTCTACGCAAACAAACTAGAAAATCTAGAAGAAATGGATAAATTCCTGGACACATACACTCTCCCAAGACTAAACCAGGAAGAAGTTGAATCTCTGAATAGACCAATAACAGGCTCTGAAATTGTGGCAATAATCAATAGCTTACCAACCAAAAAGAGTCCAGGACCAGATGGATTCACAGCTGAATTCTATCAGAGGTACAAGGAGGAACTGGTACCATTCCTTCTGAAACTATTCCAATCAATAGAAAAAGAGGGAATCCTCCCTAACTCATTTTATGAGGCCAGCATCATCCTGATACCAAAGCCTGGCAGAGACACAACAAAAAAAGAGAATTTTAGACCAATATCCTTGATGAACATTGATGCAAAAATCCTCAATAAAATACTGGCAAACCGAATCCAGCATAACATCAAAAAGCTTATCCACCATGATGAAGTGGGCTTCATCCCTGGGATGCAAGGCTGGTTCAATATACGCAAATCAATAAATGTAATCCAGCATATAAACAGAACCAAAGACAAAAACCACATGATTATCTCAATAGATGCAGAAAAGGCCTTTGACAAAATTCAACAACCCTTCATGCTAAAACCTCTCAATAAATTAGGTATTGATGGGACATATCTCAAAATAATAAGAGCTATCTATGACAAACCCACAGCCAATATCATCCTGAATGGGCAAAAACTGGAAGCATTCCGTTTGAAAACTGGCACAAGACAGGGATGCCCTCTCTCACCACTCCTTTTCAACATAGTGTTGGAAGTTCTGGCCAGGGCAATTAGGCAGGAGAAGGAAATAAAGGGTATTCAATTAGGAAAAGAGGAAGTCAAATGGTCCCTGTTTGCAGACGACATGATTGTATATCTAGAAAACCCCATTGTCTCAGCCCAAAATCTCCTTAAGCTGATATGTAACTTCAGCAAAGTCTCAGGATACAAAATCAATGTACAAAAATCACAAGCATTCTTATACACCGATAACAGACAAACAGAGAGCCAAATCATGAGTGAACTCCCATTCACAATTGCTTCAAAGAGAATAAAATACCTAGGAATCCAACTCACAAGGGACGTGAAAGACCTCTTCGAGGAGAACTACAAACCACTGCTCAATGAAATAAAAGAGGATACAAAGAAATGGAAGAACATTCCATGCTCATGGGTAGGAAGAATCAATATCGTGAAAATGGCCATACTGCCCAAGGTAATTTATAGATTCAATGCCATCCCCATCAAGCTACCAATGACTTTCTTCACAGAATTCGAAAAAACTAACCTGCACATTATGCACATGTATCCTAAAACTTAAAGTATAATAATAATAATAAAAAAAAGAAATTTAGGTCTAAACTTATTTTAAATTAATTTTTATTTATTTATATTTTCATCATATTATAATCATAATATGTTCATTAAAAAAATGAATTCTTTGAAATCTGTTATTGCCTTTGTCCTAGTAAGAGGTAAATTTCTGTAAATGTTTCATATGTACCTTAAATATGACCACTCGCTTTGCATTTTTGGATTGTAGGATTCTATGTATTCACTATTAGAACAGGTATGTCTATTATGTATTTACAGATTTCATACCCTTACTAAATTTTTTCTGCTTGATTACAGATTCATAAACTCTCCCACTAAAATAGACTTGTCAACTTCTACTACTTCTGTTATGTTTTATACACACACACACACACACACGCACACACACACATACATAGTGAAGATATTACATGCATACAAATTCAGAATTGTTTATCTTCCAGGTGAACTGAACCTTTTCTCATAATTTATCAAGTCCCTTTATCTCTAGGAGTACATTTTGCCTTAAAGTCTATTATTTCTGATATTGATGATCCAGATTTTTGTTATAATTACTACTTAGCTAGCATCTTTTTTTCTATCTCTTTATTTTCCATATGGTTTTTAGACAATTTGTTATAATCAGCATATGGCATTTTTAAAAATCTAATCTGATAATCTGTTTCTTATTAGGTGGATATAATGCTTTGCTTTTGTTATTACTGATATATTGAGAGTTATTTCTACTTCATATTTTCTGTTTTGCGTTGATCAATCACTTTCTTTCACTTCTCCTTCTCTGCTTTCTACTAGATAAAGTTTTCTAAGTTCCCTGGTTTTCCCACTGATGATGTGGAAACTATAGATTGTATTTATTAATTAAATGGTACCCTTAACATTTTAGGATACATAACTAACTACAAATTTATCTAATAAAGTCAGATTCAGTGTTTCTATTCTCCTAACACGACATGGATCTTAGCATACTTAAACTACTAATTGAATACTCTCTCAGCAACTATTGTCTAGAGTTTTAGCTTTAATCTTCAAAAAACATTTTACAAATGTACAAACATCTAAAACAGACTTGTTATCTTTACAGTCAAAGGTTAATCAAATTTCCTGACATTTTATCTATTTTTTTGTTCACTACTGTTTCTCATATTCCACACTTTCCTTCTGTTTTCACTTTTCTTTCTGCTGAAATATATATATAACATATATAATATGTCTGTTAATAATACATTTGTTAAATTCTACAGACAATAAGCTGTTTTTGTGTGCCTGAAAATTATTTTACTCTTGAATGACATTGTGTTTGGGTATAAAATTCTAGCTAGAATTATTTTCCTTCAACACTTGAAAGATATTTCCCCCACTATCTTTTGGCTTACCTATCTAGCTAAGAGTGTCTGCTGTCAGCCTATTCTTTCGTAGTTTGTCTTCTCTGTAGTTTTTAAGGTTATTTCATCCTTGATGTTCTGTAGTTTCACTATCATGTTTTGAGGTCTAGATTTATTTTTATTTATCCTGCTTATTAGCTGAAGTAACAATTCATGGGTTTCTTCAATTCTGGAAAATTCTCAGGATTAAGTTTTTATACTATCTCCTCCATTCCTTCTTGGACTTCCTATTGTGTAATGTTCAGTCTTCTCAATCTTTTCTATCTCTAAGCTGGTCTCCCACTTTATTTTTCTCTCTCTCTTGTATTGTGTTCTGGGATAGTTCCTCAATATTATCTTCTATTTCACCAATTTATTCGTCAACTGTAACCAGTCTACAGTTTTTCTCATTTATTGGTTTTTTAAAAATGTCAATGACCAGTCTAATTTATTCTTCTTTATAATCTATTAGATTTGTTTCATTTCTTCCTGGCTTTGTTTTATCATTCTTTTAAAAGCTGTATCTTCATTTATCTCTTTGAATGTTTTTAGCATACTTATTTAAATGTCTTTGTCTTAATTGCTCTGTAAAAAGATTTTCATTTGGAAAGAATCCCTGCTCTGTTAATTTTGTTGGCTGACTTTCTTAGCATTAGACTTTTTTCTTCTGTTTTAGAATTAAGTTTGCTCATTTTGAGTGGAAAATTTCTGTTTTTCTCTATCCTCACACCACTCTGACAGGGTTTTGTAGTTCCCTCCACCTAGTCCTCTGAGCTCCATTACCAGAAACAGGTTTCATAATCACATTTGGAGTTGTTATCCTCTGGGTATATTAGAGATATGCTAGATCCCTTCAAGGAGTCAATGGATATAAAGGTTCTACAGACCCTATGCCCACACCTTCTAAAACACAGTAGCCTCACTCAATATGTAAATGTCTGTTTCTTCCAATCTCTTTTATTAATTGGCTATTTCTTCCAGTCTCCTTTTATTATTTATCCCCACCTCTATCAACCCTCTCTCCCTTTCCCCACTACCCCTCAACAACACACATTCTCTAGCTTCAAATAGAAAGTATGACTCAGGGTCACTGAATCAGAACTTTTAAACTATTAAAACTATTAAAAGTTGTGATTATATTATTATACCTGTCCCTGAAAGTTCTGATTATTTCCCTAAAACTTTCCCTAAAAGTTCTCATTATATTATTATATCTTTCCCTGAAAGTTCTGATTATTTCCCTAAAAGTTTCCCTAAAAGTTCTCATTATATTATTATACCTTTCCCTGAAAGTACCAAGATCCTTACCAATATCACCTTCTTTTGAACTCAGATCCAATGGCTTCAGCTCCACTAAGCCCACTGTTTTGTGTTTATAGTCCAGTTCTTCTCTTTGGAGATGTTTATCTTATATTTGATTCTGGCCATGTCTGGGTTTTACCTTTTAATACTTTATCCATTGTTCCTATTTGTTTGGCACAGAAGGGGTTTTAAAAACATAAATTCACTATGCCATGTTTTACTAAAAAACTATTCTAGATTTAAAAAGAAATTCTAAAATATAAAATATCCTGAACCCCTTCAAAGTTCTACAAGGCATTGTGACCTCCACTTTCAATGAGGAAACTGAAGTTACAAGAAAGTTAAGTGTAGTGTTATTAGTTACATAGCTAATAAGTGATAAGGAAGTCAGGAATATAATACAGATATGCTGATTCCTAGACATGTGCTCAATTTACTATAGAACTTACTAATTTCTGGAAAATTTTTCCTAGCGTTTACTCAGATTCTCATTTAGTACAACCAAGCTGAGTTTTCTCCATGTTCTCTTGGCCATTCAAAAAATCAGATATTCCAGTGTTACTTCCCAAATCAAGAATAACACTAAATAACTGGAAATTCAAAATGTCTTTGCTGGTCCCTAATTAACCCATAGTTTTACCAATTCTCTGCCTCTCAGTCTTGGCTTCTCCCTTCTTTAGTTCTATTGTTAGTCTAAAGCTAGTCAGTCTTTCCTAGCTGCTTATTTTTTCATTATTAATAAACATAGTGAGATTAATTTTAAATATACAGAAAATTCCATTCTCCCTGGGTAATACCAACCTGCATGCCTTTATTAAAAAGTATTTGCTGAGCATCTATTATGTGTCAAGTACCATGTGCTAAGTGCTAGAATTCAATGATAAGCAAAAACAAACAAGGTCCTTGTTCTCATGGAACATTATACTCTAGAGAAAGAGAGCAAATCACACAAATTAATGTAAATTTACAACTGTCAAACAATTGATATAAAGAAGACATATCTGATATTCTAAAGGTCTATAAAAGATAGGAGCTTGTCAGAAAGGTGAAGAAGACTTCCTAGAGGAAGTAACTTTGAACTATAATCTAAAGGAGAAAAAATTATGTGAAAAGAAGAAAGTGTTTCTGGCTGAATGGACAGCATGAGTAAGGGTCCTGATGTGAGTGAAAGTATTTGAATATAGCGGCAAAAAGAAAGCACATATTGTTAGAAAAGAAAAATCAAGACCATTATGTTAAGGTGTTTTGCCTCTATATTAAAAGAAATTACAAGCTATTAAAAAGTATAAAGCAGAAGAGACGACAAATTGTATTAGAATTGTGAAAAAAAATCAATATGGCTACAATATACATAATGGATCAAAAATGGGCTTGACTACATAAAGGGGTGAACCAGTTAGGTCATTGTAGTAGATAAGGCAAGAAATAATAGGTTGAACTACTGTGATAGTGGTGGAGATGCAGAGAAGCAGATGACTTTGAGAAATATAGAGGAGGCAAAACAAATAGGACTTGATGAAGGAGTGGCTACACTGTAAAGAGGAAGAACTTCAGCCATTGAAAATAATTAGACTTATGATTTGCATAATTAGATGTATGCTACCTTCACTAAGAGGTAACACAGTGAGCCAAAGATTGATTATGAGTTGGTTTTGGACAAAGTAAATTTGAAGGTGATGAGATGATGGGAGATGATGTTAAACATGTGTCTAAAGCCTAGAGGTTTGAATCAGAGATATAAATTTGCAAGTTACCTATACTTAAGTATTGACTGCAACAGAAACATGGAGGAGGTTATTTAGGGAGAAATTGTAGAATGAAAAGAAAAAAAGAACCCAAAAGTAAGCCTTGTGAAACTCCAACTTTAATGACTGAGCAGAGGATCATATAAACTTGAAAAGGAGTGAGAGGAAAGATTATCTAGAGAGATGGGAGAAAAACCAAGAAGGCATTATGTGGCAGATTCAAAAGAAAACCATAATTCAATAAAAATGTAATTGTTAATAGTATCAAATGCATAAAATAGGAATCTTTTTCTTTATCCAAATATTAGGTCACAATCAATACGGCTTCACTATAAATTCTTACTTTTCCAATTGCCTGTGTTTATGTATACTTACTTAAAGTATGCATCAGAAGGCCACTGTTGTCTCGAAATCTATTATGACTGGCATCTATATCAGGAATCCTGTACTGTGTCATGGCAGGATGTCCTGAGACACAATTCCCTGTATCAGAAGTAGAGGATTTGCAGTCTTCATCTTCTGAGTCACTAGAACTATCCTCACTACTTGAAGATGATGAACTTTTGGAATCTGATGAACTATCACAACTACTCATCTGGTCCATTAGACTAGCTTCTGCCTTCAGTTCTGAAAATAAGACAGAAATGAATAGATAGGTTAAATAAAAAATGCTAAATAAATATAATAAAAATTGAATGTATTAGTTTTTAAGAAACTGTTGAAACTAAAATCAAACATACATTTACAGTACTTAAAGCATTTTATTAAAAAACAAAACTCTTCTACTATCAAGCCATACTTCAATGATTGGATTACAGAAACTAAAAGGGATAGACAAGGTCTAAATCTAAATTCCACATTTATTTAAACCATTGTACTTAAATATACAGGTAATGCAAATATAAAGTAAATACTGTGAAAAAGTATAAAAATTAAAATCTATTTTGGCAGAAACTGTCTTCTGACTATTTTTTATTCCTTTAAATACATATAATATAATGTGATAATGTAACAGATGAACGTCATTCTTTTCCTGGTTTTCCTAGAGAACATTTTGATGAAGCATCTATAGGTTTCCCCCCACTCCCTTAATAAGCATTTAAAATATTCTAAGTATTTTTGAAAAGCCAGTTCCTATTATAACTTTGGCTATAAATATTTCTGTAGATAAAAAGAATAATAATGATGTCGTCTTTTGTTTAGCATTTTTCAAGTTCTAGACACACAGAAAAATTATAGTTGGGAAGGTCTTCAGCTACCATTTAGAACAACTTCATAATTTTATAAATGAGGGAATGAAGATCCAGAAATGTCAAAAGTTGTCAGTTATTTATGAGTGGAGGCAAATCTACTCTCTTTCAAGTCAATATTTTCCTATATGATACAAATGTCAAATAGTTGAACAAAATTTTTTAAACCAAAAAATTCTAAGTGAATAATACACTCAGTTAACACATTGACATTTGATATAATCTTAGTACACTGCTACATTAAGTTAACTGGTAATTTTTAGCCCACTTCCTCAATCTCCCTATTATAGATACACTGGCTTTCTATTATTTGACCACATTAAATCCATTTCCAGGCTATGTTCTTCGTACTAGCTGTTTCCTCTGCCTGGTATATTCTTCACCTAGATCTTTTGTTTGTTTATTTGTTTGTTTAATACATAATTTCCATAAAGTAAAATGTACAGCTAGATAAATTTTAGCATGTATAAACCCTGTATATCTACCACTGAGATCAAGATATAGAATATTTCCATCCCCATGAATATTCTCCTATGCTCTTTTCCAGTCACTAATCACCATTTTGACTTTTATTACCAAAGATTTTTGTCTATTCTTGAACTTCATACAAATAGATTCACTCAGCATGTACTTTTTGGTCTGCCTTCTTTCAACATAATGTTTTTATATTTACTCATGTTACTGAATTAATCTGTAGCCTATTCTTCTCTACTGCTATAATATTATATTATATTATATAAATATACCACAAGTTAGTTACCCATTTTCTATTTATGGATATTTGGGTTGTTTTCAGTTTTGGATATTATTAATAAAGTTGTTATGAAAATTCCTTTACAAGTCCTTTTGAACTTATATACACATTCTCTTAGGTAGAAAGAGAGAAATTGCCAAGTCACGATAGGCATAGGTCTAATTTCATTAAAAACTCCCAGTTTTCAAACTGATTTTACACTCCAACCAGCAAGGTATGAGTCACAGATGCTTCATATCTTCCCTCACTAGGGCACACACACACTTGGTATAGTGAGTCTGATGGGTGTACAATGGTATCTTCTTGTAGTTTTAATTTTCATTTCTTTGATGTGATAATATGAAGCAGTGTTTTTTTATATGCTTACGGGCCATTTGAATATCTTTTTTGAAAAGGCTGTTCGAATCTTTTGTCCATTTTTATATTTGTTTGTCTTTTTCTTACTGATTTGTAAGAGTTCTTTATAGCTAATTCTTCTGGCTATGAGCCCTTTGTCACACTTTTGGCATTTGTGAATATTTCTTCCAGGTTCCCCCAAGTCTGTAGCTAGGCTTTTCATTTCATTAATGGTGTCTCTTGAGAAGATTCTAGATCTCTGAAAGGCTGGCTCCTTCTTGAATCGGTTTAAGTGTACCCTTCTCAAAAGGTTCCTTCCTCTCCATTTTCCAATCCCCATTGCTTAGTTTAATTCTCTTCAAGACACTTATTTCTGAAATTCATTTGGATACTTATTTGTTTACTGCTTGTATCTTCCCTACCCTCCCTCTCACCCTCATCCATACCCCTAAATATATGTGAGAATAGGAATGTTGTCTTGTTCATGTTGTGTAATTATTGTTACACAATGTTGGATTCAATTTGCTAATATTTCATTGATAATTTTTTAGTTTAAGTTCATCAGAGATATTGGTTCATAGTTTTCCTTTTCTTGTACTATCTTTATCTGGTTTGGGTATTGGGGGTAATACCGGCCTCATAAATGAGCTTAGAAATATTCCTTCCTATTCCTTTTTCCAGAAGAGATTGTGTAATGTCAGTGTTAATTCTCTTTAAATGTTTGGTAGACTTCTTGGTCTGGCTATTTTTTGGGGGAGTGCTTTTTAATTACTAATTTAATTTATTTAATATTGATAGAACTATTCAAGTTGCTTACTTCACCTTGGTTGAGTTTTGGCAGTTTTTAGCTTTTGAGGAACTAGTCCATTTCCTCTAAACTGTCAAATTTATGAGCACAAAGCTATAATATTTCTTTTCTTTTCTTTTTAGATAGGGTCTTGCTCTGTCACCCAGGCTGGAGTGCAGTGGCACAATTATGGCTCACTGCAGCCTCAACCTCATGGGCTCAAGCAATCCGCTCACCTCAGCCTCCTGAGTAGCTGGGACTACTCAGGTGCACACCACCATGCCTGACTGCCTGAGTAATCTAAAAAAAAAATTTTTTTTGTAGAGACTCTGTATTGCCTAGGCTGGTCTCAAATTCCTGGGCTCAAGCAATCCTCTTGCCTTGGCCTCCGAAAGTGTTGGGATTACAGGTGTGAACCACCGCACCCAGCCTACCATTTCTTTATAATACTTTTAATGGCTACTGGATCTGTAGTAAATTCATTACTTTCCTGATTATAGATAGAAGTTGTACTTTAAATTCCTGATATTCGTAATTTGTGCCTTCTGTCTTTTCATTTTTATCAATCTTACTAGAAGTTTATCAACAGTGTTCTCTGATGACTGCCTTTTTGTTTCATTAATTTTCTCTATTGTTTTCAATTTCATTGATATCACTTCTTATTTTCATTATTTGTCTCTTTTTGCTTGCTTTGGGTTTAATCTGCTTTTCTTTTTCTAGTTTCCTAAAAAAGGGACTTAAATTAATTAATATGATAACTTTCC
Organism: Pongo abelii; assembly: GCF_028885655.2. Lineage (NCBI taxonomy): Eukaryota > Metazoa > Chordata > Mammalia > Primates > Hominidae > Pongo > Pongo abelii. Next base: position 16,201,026 of record NC_085928.1, read on the forward strand.
TCACTTCTAATGTAAGCATTTAGTGCCATAAATTTCCCTCTCAGAACTTCTTTAGTTGCATTACACATATTTTGGCATGCTATGTTTACTTAATACATTTAGCTGCATGTATTTTTAATTTCCTTTGATGATTCTTCTTTAACCCATGGATCTTTTAGAAATGTGTTGTTTAATTTTCAAGTGTTTAGAGATTTCTCCTGTTGTCTGTTATTGATTTTTAGTTTGAATCCATTATGGTCAGATACATAGTCTGTATGACTTCAGTCTCTATAAATCTATTGAGATTTGTTTTATGGCCCAGGATATGGTCTGTCTTAGTAAATATTCCATGGGCACTTGAAACAAAATGTGTATTCTGCTGTTGTGTGGCATGTTACATATCTGTCAATTACATCATGTTGGTTGATCGTGTTACTCAGATCTCCTATATATGTGCTGATTTTCTGTCTAGTAGTTCTATTAGTTGCTGAGAGCAGAGTGTTGAAATACCCAGGCATAATTGTGGATTTGCAGATTTCTCTTTTCAGTTCTATCAGTTTTTGCTTCATGTTTTTCTCAGTTCAGTTCAGTTGTTAGATGTATACACATTTATGTCTTTCTGGTAAATTAATACTTTAATCATTATTAATGTACCTCTTTGTAGTAATTTATTTTGCCTTTTTTTTTCTTTTGAGATGGAGTCTCACTCTGTCACCCAAGCTGCAGTGCAGTGGCGTGATCTCAGCTCACTGCAGCCTCCGCCTCCCAAGTTCAAGCGATTCTCCTGCCTCAGCTTCCTGAGTGGCTGGGATTAAGGTGCGTGCCACCGTGCTTGGCTAATTTTTGTATTTTTAGTAGGGATGGGGTTTCACCATGTTGGCCAGGCTGGTCACGAACTCCTGACCTCAAGTGATCTGCCTGCCTCGGCCTCCCAAAGTGCTGGGATCACAGGCGTGAGCCACTGCGCCCGGCCTATTTTGCTCTTAAGTCATCTTTATCTGATATTAATACGGCCACATGTTTGTGCTTTTTAAAATTAATGTTTAAATGGTATATATTTTCTATACTTTTACTTTCAAGCTACATATTTCATTAATTTCTTATAAACAGCATATAGTTGGGTGTGCTTTTTATACAGTCTGCCAATATCTGCGTTTTAATTGGCTTATTTAGACGATATATGTTTAAAGTAATTATTGATATATGTTAGGGTTTAAGTGTGTCAATTTGTTATTTGTTTTCTGTTTGCTTCCTCTGTATTTCATTTCTCTGTTTTGCTTGTCTTGCCTTTCTGTAGGTTACTTGAAACATTTTAGAATGCCATCTCAATTAATTTATAAAGTTTTAAAAGGTATCATTTTGTTTATTTTTCTTAGTGGTTGGTTTGGGTTTTTCAATATACATACCTGACTTGTCAATGCATTCCCATTCTAAGTAAACCTCATATCCACTTTGAAATATCATTATTTTGGGAATCAGAGGTATTATCATTTTTGTTTCAGTCATCACATATGATTTAGAAAAGTCATGAGGAAAACCATAATCAATTGTACTTATTGATATGTTTGCTCTTTCTGTTGTTGTTTCTCTCTTCCTGATACTCTAAGATTCCTTCATTTAACGTTTCTCTTCTGTCTGAATGACTTTATATAGCCAATATTTAAGGATAGTTTCCTAGGAACAAATTCTTTCAGTTTTCCTTTCTGAAGCAGGCTATTTGGCCTTCATTATTGAAGAATCATTTCGGTAGATATAGAATTCACACTTAACATTTTTTTTCTTCTAGCACTTGAAATATATTATGCCACTCCTTTCTGGGCTCCATGGCTTCAGATGAGAAATCGGATGTTAACTGAATGGTATTCTTTCATAGGTAATATGTCATTTCTTTCTTGCTTTCAACCCTTTTCTCTTTGCCTTTAGTTTTCAGATGTTTCATTATGATGTACCTTGGCATCAATTTCTTTGGGTTTATCCTATTTGGGGTTTGTTCAGGTTTTTACATCTATGGGTTTATGTCTTTCATAAAACTTGGGAAGTTTTTGCACATATTTCTTTAAACACTCTTTTAACCCTGCTCTACCTTTTCTTTGAGACTCCAATGACACAAATATTGGATATTTTATCATTCTTCCACAGATTCTTGGGGACATGCTCATCTTATTTCAGTCTATTTTCTATTTTCAAGTTGAGTGGATTCTATACATCCACAAGTAAACTGATTCTATCCACTCCCTAGCACTGAGCCCATCCAGTGAGTATTTTTGTTGTTATTGTATTTGTCAGTTCTATAATTTCCATTTGATTCTTACTTAAAACTTCTATTTATTTAATGTGATTTTCTATTTTTTTTTTCATTTGTTTCAAGGGAATGTATAACTGAACGATATTCGTGATAGTTGTTTAAAGATCATTGTCAGATAATTCTAACATTTGATTCATCTTCGTGTTGGTATCAGTTGATTGTCTTTTCTCATTCATGTGATTCTCCTGAATCACAAATTATGGTACGACAGGTAATTTTATTTTCTTTTTCTTTTTCTTTTTTTTTTTTTTTTAAATGGAGTTTTGCTCTGTCGCCCAGGCTGGAGCGCAGTGGCACAATCTTGGCTCACTGCAACCTCCACCTCCTGGGTTCAAGCAATTCTCCTGCCTCAGCCTCCCAAGTAGCTGGAATTATAGGTGCGTGCCACCACACCCAGCTAATTTTTGTATTTTAGTAGAGACAGGGTTTCACCACGTTGGCCAGGCTGGTCTCAAACTCCTGACCTCAAGTGATCTGCTCGCCTTGGCCTCCCAAAGTTCTGGGATTACAGATGTGAGCCACCGCACCCAGCCATGACAGGTAATTTTCTATTATATCTTGGATATCTTAGTTTTTATGCTAGGGGAGATCTATATCTTATTCAAATTTTTAATTTTAGTAGGCAATCACTCTGTTTAGGTTTAGTATGCATATTCTTGCCTACTGTTGTGGGCTGTGGTTTAAATGACAATCTCGTTTTCAGAGTTCTTACAGTATTGTCTTGGTCTTCTCAACTAAATCTCCAGCAGCTGGGGTCCCTGATGATCCCTGCTGGTGCTACGTGAAGGAAAGAAGGGACTTCACCAGGCAAGGAGATGTGGTGCGTATAGGTGGGGAAAGGGAGTCTCTTGCCTGGGATAAAGGGTGCTTCCTGAGCCAGGCAATTTTTTGTTGTGATTGGCTCCCCTGTTTGGAGGGGTGGAGGAAAGGAAAGTGCTTCCTAGCAAAGTGTTTGTTGTGGCAGGATTCCCTTTATTGGTGCGATCCAGTCTCAAGATGTCTTTAGATGAGAGAGAAGATTCTTAGGTTAATAGGGCAGGGGGGCAGGTCTGGGAGGTAGAGTGGTATAAACAGTCTTCCCAGGCTGAATGCTTATTATGGTAGAATTCTACTTGCAGGGACCTTCTGGCCATAGAGTGTCTCTGATGGAGGAAGGGAACCTTAGGCCAGGCATACAAGGAGAACACTTTGAGGAATGCAGTCACTCACTGCGGTATCTTCCTATTTGCTGGTACTCCCAGCTGTGAGTTGTCTCTGGGTAGGGGAGTAGAATTTTAGATCCGTCTTATTTCTTTTTTTAAAAAAATATATTTTTTTATAGAGATGGGGTCCTGCTATCTTAAACTCCTGGCCTCAAAAGACCCTCCCACCTCGGCCTCCTAAAGTGCTGGGATTACAGGTGTGAGCCACTGCACCTAGTCTCTATTTTATCTCTCAAACTCAATTCTAGATAGCTCAAAGATGTAAGTGTAAAATTTAAGCTACAAAAATATTAGTACAACTGCCAGACATAAGCTTGAAAAGGTGATTCAACCATTTTAACAGTAGTCAGTGGCACAGTAGGGTCAAGAAAATATTTTATAGAATGCAATCTAAGGAATATGTTATACAAATATCTCAAGGTAAATGAAGTTCCATTCTCATGTTAGAAATAGAAAGCTTTATGGTTGGAGATCATGTTAACTTATCCTCTACGACTTTCTTTTTTTAACTTTTAATTTTTACAATTTTTTTTTTTTTCAGGTGTGAAATTTATGCTTTATTTCTTTTTTTTTTTTTCTTTTATTATTATTAATTTTTACAATTTTTTAATTGAGGTGAGGTTTCACCATGTTGCCTAGGCTGTTCTCGAACTCCTTGGCTCAAATGATCCTCCCACCTTGGGACCCCAAAGTGCTGGAATTATAGGCATGAGCCACTGTGCCTTGCCTCCTCTACAACGTTCTTTTCCCTGAGTTATGCTTTGATACAATGCTTTTATTAAGGCCTCTATTAAAAAACTACCACATGGAAGAACTTCTACTTGTACTGTAAAATTACTGTTGAGAATACTATATAAAGTTTAATGCTCCCTAGAAAAAGGTTCCATATGATGAATTCCTTTTAGAATTTAGTAACAGGAAGAAGTCTGATTCTTTGTAACCTATCAGATAATACAACATATGCTGCTTGTGTCTCCCTTATGTCTTGGTGATTAGAAGCTCAGAGCTAAATTATTATTATTTTTATTTTTATTTTTATTTTTTTGAGGCAGTCTCACTCTGTCACCCAGGCTGGAATGCAGTGGCACAATCACGGCTCACTGCAGGCTTGACCTCCCCATGCTCAAGTAATCCTCCCAGCTTAGCCTCCCAAGTAGCTGGGACTACAGGCATACACCACCACACCCAGCTAATTTTGTATTTTTTTGTAGAGATTGGGTTTTACCATGTTGCCCAGGCTGGTCTCAAACTCCTGAGCTCAAGTGATCCATCTGCCTTGTCCTCCCAAAGTGCTGGGATTATAGGTGTGCACCACCACACCCAGCAATTTAATGTGTTAATGATTAGCAAATTTGCCTTCTCTTCCCCTTCAATATCTTGATTTTCTGTACCAATATTTTATTGTATTCATATATAAAAAGACATCGTAATTCAAATCGATTTGGAAGCAGGCATGGTGTAAAAAAAAAATAAAATTCAAGACCCATTGTATCGCCAAGGGTTCTGGACTTGTCTTTTTTATTGTTTGCATAGGAGCTACTAATCGATTAGAGAATGAATACTCTACTGGGCTTAGAAGGGAACACTGAAATTGGACAGCTATGTGAAAATTTTAAGAAGGCAAAGTGTAGAAGCAAATATACTTTAGTGACCAGGGTCTCACTGCAGCCACAATTACTACAACATCGATAACCCACACTGCAGCTAGAAAAAAAATGGAGATTTAAGTTTTCTTACTTACAAAAGGACTGTATGTACTTCCCCAAAAATACCTCCCTTCTGAGAAGTAAGCAGCAATTCAGAAAAAGTTGCCTGCTTATTCTGCTTACTATATTTCCCCATTTCCCTATGGAATTGGTGACATCTTAAATATCTACAGTTTGGCCATACATAAAAAATTTTGACAGGAAGATGCTGTGAGGAATTGAATTTGAGTCATCACAATTGCCAAAAAGAAGAAAACTCTAGTTATATATATCTAAAGAGTCATTTTTTTTTTACCCTGAATAGTAATTTAAAATGATACAAGGGGAGGTTCCAAGATGGCTGAATAGGAACAGCTCCAGTCTACAGCTCCCACTGTGAGCCATGCAGAAGATGGGTGATTTCTGCATTTCCAACTGAGGTACTGAGTTCGTCTCACTGGGGCTTGTTGGACAGTGGGTGCAGCCCACGGAGTGTGAGCTGAAGCAGGGCAGGGCATTGCCTCACCTGGGAAGTGCAAGGGGTCGGGGAATTCCCTTTCCTAGCAAAGGGAAGCTGTGACAGACAGTACCTGGAAAATCGGGACACTCCCACCCCTAATACTGTGCTTTTCCAATGGTCTTAGCAAACGGCAAACCAGGTGATTATATCCTGCACCTGGCTCGGAGGGTCCCATGCCCACAGAGCCTCATTCACTGCTAGCACAGCAGTCTGAGATCAAACTGCAAGGTGGCAGGGAGGCTGAGGGAGGGGCATCTCGCCATTGCTGAGACTTGAGTAGGTAAACAAAGCAGCCTGGAAGCTTGAACCAGGTGGAGCCCACCGCAGCTCAAAGAGGCCTGCCTGCATCTGTAGACTCCACCTCTGGGGGCAGGGCATAGCTGAACAAAAGGCAGCAGAAACTTCTGCAGACTTAAACATCCCTGTCTGACAGCTTTGAAGAGAGTAGTGGTTCTCCCAGCACAGACTTCGAGATCTGAGAACGGACAGACTTCCTCCTCAAGTGGGTCCCTGACCCCCGAGTAGCCTAACTGGGAGACACCTCCCAGTAGGGGCCAAATGACTTTGACGAGTAGAGAGAAGAAGTCTTCAGACGATCGGTGATAACAAACTTCTCCCAGCTAAAGGAGGATGTTCGAACCCATCACAAAGAAGCTAAAAACCTTGAAAAAAGACTAGATGAATGGCTAACTAGAATAAACAGCTTAGAGAAGACCTTAAATGACCTGATGAAGCTGAAAACCATGGCACGAGAACTACGTGATGCTTCCACAAGCTTCAGTAGCCAATTAGATCAAGTGGAAGAAAGGGTTTCAGTGATTGAAGATCAAATGAATGAAATGAAGTGAGAAGAGAAGTTTAGAGTAAAAAGAGTAAAAAGAAATGAACAAAGCCTCCAGGAATATGGGACAATGTGAAAAGACCAAATCTACGTTTGATTAGTGTACCTCAAAGTGACAGGGAGAATGGAACCAAGTTGGAAAACACTCTTCAGGATATTATCCAAGAGAACTTCCCCAACCTAGCAACACAGACCAACATTCAAATTCAGGAAATACAGAGAACACCACAAAGATACTCCTCGAGAAGAGCAACTCCAAGAAACATAATTGTCAGATTCACCAACGTTGAAATGAAGGAAAAAATGTTAAAGGCAGCCAGAGAGAAATGTCGGGTTACCCACAAAGGGAAGCCCATCAGACTAACAGCAGATCTCTCGGCAGAAACTCTACAAGCCAGAAGAGCATGGGGGCCAATATTCAACATTCTTAAAGAAAAGAATTTTCAACCCAGAATTTCATACCCAGCCAAACTAATTCATAAGTGAAGGAGAAATAAAATCCTTTACAGACAAGCAAATGCTGAGAGATTTTCTCACCACCAGGCCTGCCCTAAAAGAGCTCCTGAAGGAAGCACTAAACATGGAAAGGAACAACTGGTACCAGCCACTACAAAAACATGCCAAATTGTAAAGACCATTGATGCTAGGAAGAAACTACATGAACTAATGAGCAAAATAACCAGCCAACATCATAATGACAGGATCAAATTCACACATAACAATATTAACCTTAAATGTAAATAAGCTAAATGCTCCAATTAAAAGACACAGACTGGCAAATTGGATAAAGAGTCAAGACCCATCAGTGTGCTGTATTCAGGAGACACATCTCACATGCAGAGACACACATAGGCTCAAAATAAAGGGATGGAGGAAGATCTATCATGCAAATGGAAAACAAAAAAAAAGCTGGGGTTGGAATACTATTTTCTGACAAAACAGACGTTAAACCAACAAAGATCAAAAGAGACAAGGAAGGCCATTACATAATGGAAAGGGATCAATTCAACAAGAAGACCTAACTATCCTAAATATATATGCACCCAGTACAGGAGAACCCAGATTCATAAAGCAAGTCCTTAGAGACATACAAAGAGACTTAGACTCCCAAACAATAATAATGGGAGACTTTAACACCCCACTGTCAATATTAGACAGATCAATGAGACAGAAGGTTAACAAGGATATACAGGATATGAACTCAGCTCTGCACCAAGCGGACCTAATAAACATCTACAGAACTCTCCACCCCAAATCAATAGAATATACATTCTTCTCAGCACCACATCACACTTATTCCAAAATTGACCACATAGTTGGAAGTAAAGCTCTCCTCAGCAAATATAAAAGAATAGAAATCACAACAAACTGTCTCTCAGACCACAGTGCAATCAAATTAGAACTCAGGATTAAGAAACTCACTCAAAACGCACAACTACATGGAAACTGAACAACCTGCTCCTGAATGACTACTGGGTACATAACAAAATGAAGGCAGAAATAAAGATGTCCTTTGAAACCAATGAGAAAAAAGACACAACATACCAGAATCTCTGGGACACATTTAAAGCAGTGTGTAGAGGGAAATTTATAGCACTAAATGCCCACAAGAGAAAGCAGGAAAGACCTAAAATTGACACCCTAACATCACCATTAAAAGAACTAAAGAAGCAAGAGCAAACAAATTCAAAAGCTAGCAGAAGGCAAGAAATAACTAAGATCAGAGCAGAACTAAAGGAGATAGAGACATAAAAAAACCCTTCAAAAAATCAATGAATCCAGGAGCTGGTTTTTGAAAAGATCAACAAAATTGATAGACCACTAGCAAGACTAATAAAGAAGAAAGAGAAGAATCAAATAGATACAATAACAAATGATAAACAGGATATCACCACTGATCCCACAGAAATACAAACTACCATCAGAGAATACTACAAACACCTCTACGCAAATAAACTAGAAAATCTAGAAGAAATGGATAAATTCCTGGACACATACACCCTCCCAAGACTAAACCAGGAAGAAATTGAATCCCTGAATAGACCAATACAGGCTCTGAAATTGAGGCAACAATTAATAGCCTACCAACCAAAAAAAGGCCAGGACCAGATGGATTCACAGCCGAATTCTACCAGAAGTAGAAAGAGGAGCTGGTACCATTCCTTCTGAAACTATTCCAATCAATAGAAAAAGACAGAATCCTCCCTAACTCATTTTATGAGGCCAGCATCATCCTGATACCAAAGCCTGGCAGAGACACAACAAAAAAAGGGAATTTTAGACCAGTATCCCTGGTGAACACCAATGCAAAAATCCTCAATAAAATACTGGCAAACTGAATCCAGCAGCACATCAAAAAGCTTATCCCTCATGATCAACTCGGCTTCATCCCTGGGATGCAAGGCTGGTTCAACATATGCCAATCAATAAATGTAATCCATCACATAAACAGAACCAATGACAAAAACCACCTGATTATCTCAATAGATACAGAAAAGGCCTTTGACAAAATTCAACAGCCCTTCATGCTAAAAACTCTCAATAAACTAGGTATTGATGGAACGTATCTCAAAATAATAAGAGCTATTTATGACAAACCCACAGCCAATATCATACTGAATGGGCAAAAACTGGAAGCATTCCCTTTGAAAACTGGCACAAGATAGGGATGCCCTCTTTCACCACTCCTATTCAACATAGTGTTGGAAGTTCTGGCCAGGGCAATCAGGCAGGAGAAAGAAACAAAGGGTATTCAATTAGGAAAAGAGGAAGTCAAATTGTCCCTGTTTGCAGATGACATGATTGTGTATTTAGTAAACCCCATCATCTCAGCCCCAAATCTCCTTAAGCTGATAAGCAACTTCAGCAAAGTCTCAGGATACAAAATCAACGTGCAAAAATCACAAGCATTCCTATACACCAATAACAGACAAACAGAGAGCCAAATCATGAGTGAACTCCCATTCACAATTGCTTCAAAGAGAATAAAATACCTAGGAATCCAACTTACAAGGGATGTGAAGGACCTCTTCAAGCAGAACTACAAACCACTGCTCAACAAAATAAAAGAGGACACAAACAAATGGAAGAATATTCCATGCTCATGGATAGGAAGAGTCAATATGGTGAAAATGGCCATACTCCCCAAGGTAATTTATAGATTCAATGCCATCCCCATCAAGCTATCAATGGCTTTCTTCAGAGAATTGGAAAAAAACTACTTTAAAGTCATACGGACACAAAAAAGAGCCGGCATTGCCAAGACAATCCTAAGCAAAAAGAACAAAGCTGGAAGCATCATGCTACCTGACTTCAAAATATACTGCAAGGCTGCAGTAACCAAAACAGCATAGTACTGTACCAAAACACATATATAAACCAATGGAACATAACAGAGGCTTCAGAAATCACACCACACATCTACAATCATCTGATCTTTGACAAACCTGACACAAACAAGCAATGGGGAAAGGATTCCCTATTTAATACATGGTGCTGGGAAAACTGGCTAGCCATATGTAAAAAGCTGAAACTGGATCCTTTCCTTACACCTTATACTAAAATTAATTCAAGATGGATTAAAGACTTAAATGTTAGACCTAAAACCATAAAAACCCTAGAAGAAAACCTAGGCAATACCATTCAGGACATAGGCATGGGCAAGGACTTCATGACTAAAACACCAAAAGCAATGGCAACAAAAGGCAAAATAGACAAATGGGATATAATTAAACTAAAGAGCTTCTGCACAGCAAAAGAAACTACCATCAGAGTGAACAGGCAACCTACAGAATGGGAGAAAATTTTTGCAACTTACCCATTTGACAAAGGGCTAATATCCAGAATCTACAAAGAACTTACACAATTTTACAAGAAAAAAACAAACAACCCCATCAACAAGTGAGCAAAGGATATGAACAGACACTTCTCAAAAGAAGACATTTATGCAGCCAACAGACACATGAAAAAATGCTCATCATCACTGGTCATCAGAGAAATGCAAATCAAAACCACAATGAGATACCATCTCACACCAGTTAGAATGGTGACCATTAAAAAGGCAGGAAACAACAGGTGCTGGAGAGGATGTGGAGAAATAGGAACACTTTTACACTGTTGATGGGACTGTAAACTAGTTCAACCATTGTGGAAGACTGTGTGGCAATTCCTCAAGGATCTAGAACTAGAAATACCATTTGACCTAGCCATCCCATTACTGGGTATATACCCAAAGGATTATAAATCATGCTGCTATAAAGACACATGCACACGTATGTTTATTGCAGCACTATTCACAACAGCAAAGACTTGGAACCAACCCAAATGTCCATCAATGATAGACTGGATTAAGAAAATGTGGCACATATACACCATGGAATACTATGCAGCCATAAAAAAGGATGCATTCACGTCCTTTGTAGGGACATGGATGAAGCTGGAAATCATCATTCTGAGCAAACTACTGCAAGGACAGAAAACCAAACACCACATGTTCTCACTCATAGGTGGGAATTGAACAACGAGAACACTTGGACACAGGGTGTCCATCACACACCGGGACCTGTCATGGGGTGGGGGGAGAGGGGAGGGATAGCATTAGGAGAAATACCTAATGTAAATGATGAGTTAATAGGTGCAGCACACCAACATGCCACATGTATACATATGTAACAAACCTGCATGTTGTGTACATGTACCCTAGAACTTAAAGTATAACAAAAAAATAAATAAAATGATACAAATTCTCTTATATGTATATTGCTTACATAAAACTAAAAATCATAAGCTACATCATTACCTCAGAAAAATGCAAAATTACAAAAAATATTATGCTTTTGGTAAACATTTATAATTAGTACCACTGTTAATTAAAATGAAAAAATTCATCTAGCATTTCTTTTTCTTTTTTTTTTTGAGATGGAGTCTCACCCTGTCACCCAGGCTGGAGTGCAGTGGCGCGATCTCGGCTCACTGCAACCTCTGCCTCCCAGGTTCAAGTGATTCTTCTGCCTCAGCCTGCCGAGTAGGTGGGACCACAGGCGGATGCCACCATGCCCAGCTAATTTTTGTATTTTTAGCAGAGATGGGGTTTCACCATGTTGGCCAGGCTGGTGTTGAACTACTGACCTCATGATCCGCCTGCCTCGGCCTCCTAAAGTGCTGGGATTACAGGTGTGAGCCACTGTGCCTGGCCTTAACATTTCTTAATTATCTCTTATAAAGGGATGTTACATACACTTAGATTTTACCTCTTTCGATATCATCTATTGGAGATGCTGGGGACATCTTATCTTCAGATGGAGAATGTTTTACAAGATTGGGAGTCCTGGCTGAATTCCACATTTGTTGTTGCTGTTGTTCTTTACGATACTGAATTTTACTGCTTCCTTCAACTCTGCAATTAAGAATATCAGATATTGAAACAGGTATGACAGCAATGTAACAAAAATTTCAACTTACAAAGTTACTAAAACTGACCACTTATTCTTTTCCTAAACATCTTTAGAATAATATTCCATAATTAAAACGTTAATTTGTTCATTATTTAACAAGTATTTATCAAGTTCTATTTCTGTGATACACATGTCCATTGAGGGATACAAACAAGAACAAAAACAAAACCAGTGCCGGGCTTGGTGCCTCATGCCTGTAATCCCAGCATATTGGGAGGCTGAAGTGGGAGGATTACTTGAGGCCAGGAATTCAAGACCAGCCTGGTCAACATAATTAGACCCTGTCTGTATAAAAATAATAAAAATATTAGCTGGGCATGATGATGCACACCTGTAATCTCAGCTACTTAGGAGACTGTGGGAGGATCATTTGAGCCCAGGAGTTAGAAGCTGCAGTAAGCTATGATTGCGCCACTGCACTCCAGCCTGGGTGACAGAATGAGACCCTGTCTCATAAAACAAAAACAAAAACAAAAATCCAGGCTGGTGCAGTGGCTCATGCCTGTAATCCCAGCACTTTTGGAGGCTGAGGAAGGAAGATGGTTTGAGGCCAGGAGTTCAAGACCAGCCTGGGCAATATAATGAGACCCTCCATCTCTATTTAAAAATAAATAAAGCAACAACCAAAAAAAAAAAAAAAAAGCCATTGCTTAAATTGAACAGATAAGATATTCATAAATGACTAAAATAAAAGGAAAAATATAGGTGTATAGCAGGTATGATATATTCCATAAGTTCTAAGATTATCATTTCTGTTAAAACTAAATCACTTCTACAGTTTGCATTCATAAGACAGGCATGATAATAAAGGAGATTCATATACTTCTTTCTCAATATCTTTAAGAAGAGTGTATAACAAAAGTATGCTTGATTTTTGCCTCTCCCATTTCCAGTCACCAAATCCTGTCAGTTCTTCCTTCAAAAAGTCTTTAGAACCTCACTTTTCTCTTCATTCCTGCCCTCAAAAATCCTGGTTTATACATGTTTCTGATTCCTACATTGTTTCATTTACTCAGTTTCTCTACTGAATTAATGTTTTAAAACAAAACTGTAAACATGCCAATCCCTGGTTAAAAAGATTTTAATATGTAACCACTACCAGCAAGATAATGTCCTAATTTCTTAGTTAATATTGATGGCACTAACCTCAACCAACAGTTACAACCTTACCTCTAGCCCAATATCAACATCGCCCCCTACTTTCCAAAACATATACACAGGTACAGAGACAAACCTCTGCTCCGTTCAAGTAGGTCTTACTCATTGGCGCTGAATAAGTCAGATATCAAACTTGTCTTACATCCTCATCTCCTCTCTAATCAATTAAATCGGTATTTCACAAACTTTCTTCTGGTGTGAATCACAGCAGGGCATGGATGGTAGAGGTGAGGGGATATTAAAAAATAGAGTTTCCCAGGATCCTTCTCTGATTTAAGGTTGGATTCGGGAACTAATTTTTAACAAGCACTCAAGGTAATTCTTATGATCCTAACCTCCTCTTAAGGTACATCAAAAAGGCCTCCCTGAATTTTCCAATCTACTATTACTTCTCCTTTTTCTTAATTCCTAGAGCAATTTTTGTCTATACTATTTGCATGGCTTTTAGAGCAAACATCCTTATATTACATGGTAAGTAATGTGTTACCTATTTCCAAAAAGGATTTGAGATGGGTATATTCTCCTATTGACTGTTTAAATGGAATAGTCTGTTTATCTGAATAAAATGCAGAAGTTTTGAGGTGTTTGCAGAGCAAACTTTCCTTTTTCTAGTACCTTACACATCCTAGGTACTCAATAAATTTTTACTAATGAAGATGAAATTATTTTAGAGAATGTATAATGGCTTCCTTCAATTCAGTTATACAGAAGTATCTGCAATAGGATAAAAAGTGTACCTATACCTATAGAAAGCATTTAGAAGCAAAACAAGCTTTTATATATCACAGGGTGATGTGGTAAAAAGCTTTTGGCTTAGGATCTCCACCAAATTTAAACTTAGAAGAAGATTAAAACATTTTTGTACCACACAGAAATAACTCTTATATTATAATGTGACTTAATATAGTAAATTTTTTCCTGACATTTCCTTAGAAATTTATGTTTATAATATAATTTATTTCATTAAACCACATACCTTGTTTTTTTTACAGTGATGTTGCTGCTGAGTTTTTCTAGTCGACATTCTCCAGTATCATGGTTAATAATCAAAATGCATTCTTTTAAGTAAGGTTTTTTTGAACCTTTGAAAACAGTTACTGGTGGAGTTGAACCCTGTTTAAAAAGTTAATTATTATTACTTAAAATTTATCATAGGAATTCAGTTGGGAAGGCCTTTGAAATCTTGATTCTGGGTTTCTCCTTCTATGCTATACTTCAAGTCACCCATAAACTACCTAAATTTACTACCCTGAATCCAAAGAGTGTAGTAAAAAAGACAGATGAAGATAGGCTGAAATCTCAAAGCTGCTGTCGTTGAGGAAAGGGAAGAGAGGAGGTACTCACCTTGGGACAGTAAAGATTTGTTTCTTTGGCCTATAATGAGTAATTGAGATTCAATTCGAATACAACCAATATATTTTATGGATAAGGAAACAGAGCCTTGCATCATATTTTCTATTCCTCCTTTTTTTTTGAGACAGAGTCTTGCTCTGTTGCCCGGGCTGGAGTGCAATGGCACGATCTCAGCTCACTGCAACCTCCACCTCCCGGATTCAAGTGATTCTCCTGCCTCAGCCTCCAGAGTAGTTGGGACTATAGGCATGGACAACCACGCCCAGCTAATTTTTATATTTTTAGTAGAGACGGGGTTTCACCATGTTGGTCAGGCTGGTCTCGAACTCCTGACCTCAAGTAATCCACCCATCTCAGTCTCCCAAAGTGCTGTGATTACAGGCATGAGCCACTGCGCCCAGCCTCCTCATCTTCTTTCTTATTGCCTTATAAGTTTAATTTTTAAAATCTGGCATTTTCTTAAAGCAGTACCTCCCTATGCATATTAAGGAACACCTCTTACACTAAACCCACTAATTAATTTTAGCATAATTAAAAGTGAGATAAGCAGACATTATGTGCTTAATGATGTCACATGAAAGTACACTGCGCCATCCATAAAATACTCTTGCCAAAAACCCCAAAGAATTTAATTCTTATCAAACCCCAAAGAATCTGTAATCCAGCCTGCCCTTAGATATATAACTACCAATTTATAGAAAATAGAAGGAATAGAGGAGCAAGTTAAATACATCCAGATAGAAGTAATTTGAAGTCCAGAATGTAGGTATATTCTCTAGGATAGATAATACCGTTTTTCCAACAAACCAATGGCATAAAAAAGGGAAGAGAGCCAGGTGCAGGCACTGTAGTACCAGCTACTTGTGGAGGATGGGTGCTGAAGCGGGAGGACAGCTTGAAGCCAGGAGTTCTAGGCTTCAGTGTGACATAACCACATCCATGAATAGCCACTGCACTCCAACCTGGGCAACACAGTGAGACTCTGTCTCTAAAAAAGATAAATTAAAAAAGAGGCGGAGAGGAAAGGAAGGGACTTTTAAAGAATAAAAGGGACAAGAAATACAATATTCAAATACAATGTAGAAATCTTATTTGGATTCTAGTTAGGACATTTTACAGACAAATGTCTGTAAAAACACATTTTTGAGATCATCACAAAATTGTGACTATGGACGAAGTATTATTATCAATTATGTTATTTGTGATAATAGCATGGTGCTTAGATAAAATGTCCTTATCAGTTAGAGATACATAAGTAAGCACTGATGAAATGGCACATTGTCTGGAATTTGCTATACAATATGCCAAGGAAAAAAATGGTAAGACATTAGATTAAAAAATAAAAAGATTAGCAAAATGTTGATAATTGTTAAAGCTCAGTGATGGGTACATGTCATTCATTATACAATTCTGTTGGCAATAGAAGAAACATAGATCATTACTAATAAACTACATCTACTTACATGCTCCTCCCCTATCTTTTGTCCCTGCCCCATCAAACCTGAAGGAATTTTACATTTGTCATTCTTTTGCTTTATCCCACATATATGTATTTCTAAACAATTATTTGTGTATGTTTGTCTTTGAAGTTTATAAAAGTACATTACATTTTAGTGGATTTATCATAATAATTTTGTCAAATATTACAAAAATAATAAAATGGTACTGTTAGATCATGTTAGAAAAGGATGAGCTCTAAAAAGGCTAAGTGGTGTATCATATTAAAGTTAATCATTAGAGATTTACTAAATGACCACTAGGAGGAGTATAAGATAAATTTGGTAATTGAAAATGCCATAAAAGATGGGTAGGTTAGAGATTTCTGAAGGTATGGAGGGAAAATTATAAATGTACAATAAAGGAACAGTTGTTTGTGGGTTTTTTACCTCTCCCAAAGACTAAAGTAATCTACAGAAAATCAAGAATGCACAACACATAGATGAAGACATGTCTGGGCTAGCTCTAAAACGGTTAGATGTGGAGCACTTAGTTGAAGCCCTGGTAAGCTGGAGAGTCAGGAGCATGATCCTAACAAAACAAAGTGGGTCTACTTGGCTGGTAAGTAAATTTTTCAGATGTGTTGACTGAAACAAGTAAGATACCCCAAAATAGTTACCTAAGGACTCCAAATTACAGTTGATAAGAGATTTGTGCAATATATTCTTCTTAATGATATCTGTAGTCTCAATTAGAATGGAATACATCTAAAAATTACAATGTATTATTGTTCTCTGAGCTCCTGAAAATAAGAACTAATCATTAATTTTTTAAAAATTGCTCTCAGCACCTGAAGAAGTACCAAGACCTTTATAAATATTCAATGAATGTTAAATACGAACAATATAGACAATTTCTGGTCATAAGTAACAAATGAAACAAATCTTTCATAATCTCTACACCTGCCATCTACATTTTGAACAAGTTTTATAAATGTAAACTTTCTCCCTCATTAAATTGAGCACCATTCCTAACTTTTAAGCTTCAGTTTCTGTCCATTCCTTATTCAATACCCCAAGAAAGGCAACTAGTAAAGTACCAGACAACTACTAAGCATATGAACTATCATTGCCTCTAAATAACTATTGAATACCTCCTATCAGCTCCATGTTCACTGTGATTACACACCTTCAATTGTCATTCACCTAGATTATTGTTATTCTCCTCCCTACTCTCTTTCCAATTTTGTTCCCCATTCTGCAGGCAGGCAAATCTAATCGTATTGTTCCCATGCTTAAAAATCTTTCTGTGCTTAAAAAACTATGTATTCAGATAAAGCCATATTCCATAAACCTGCACATGGACCCTCCATGATCTTCTCATCTACTCTCCAACTTTCTCAATTTGCCACTGTTTACAAACCACATAGAATTGCTTATAATTGGTTTACATGAATGACTGACTTAGGATGGTCAACCAAAAGACAAAACTGCAAAATAAAATATAAAATAAGTGAGTGGGCCATGTGTGGTGACTCATGCGTGTAATCCCACCATTTTAGATGGCTAAGGATCACTTGAGCCCAGGAGTTTCCGACCAGCATGGGCAACATGGGGACAACCTGTGTCCACAAAAAAAAATTAAAAATTAGTTGGGCATGGTGGTGCACATTTGTAGTCCTAGTTGCTTGGAAGGCTGAGGCAGGAGGCTTGCTTGAGCCCAGGAGTTTGAGGCTGCAGTGGGCTATAATTGTGCCACTGCACTCCAGCCTGAGTGGCAGAATGAAATCTTGTCTCTAAAAAATAAATAAAATAAAATAAGTGTGTGCATATGTTATTTGAGGGAATAAAAGGACTCTTAACCATACAACAAAGGAATCAGAACCAACACCTCAACATAGGGGAATGAAGAGAAAATATAAATATAAATAAAAGAAGTGATAAAAGAAATCTGGCTATTTATATATACTTAACTTTAAAAGGATAAGAATAGACTTGGCCGGGCATGGTGGCTCATGCCTGCAATCCCAGCACTTTGGGAGGCCAAGGGAGGTGGATCATCTGAGGTCAGGAGTTCGAGACCAGCCTGGTCAACATGGTGAACCCTCAACTCTACTAAAAATGCAAAAAATTAGCTGGGCGTGGTGGCGGGCACCGCCTGTAATCCCAGCTACTTGGGAGGCTGAGGCAGGAGAATTGCTCGAACCTAGGAGGTGGAGGTTGCAGTGAGCCAAGATTGCGCCACTGCACTCCAGCCTGGGTGACAGAGCGAGACTCCGTCTCAAAAAATAATAAAAAAAAAAGAATAAGAATAGACTGAGAATGTATAATGTAAGAGCTAAATAAATATTCTTGACATGAAGACATTCTATAATGTAATACAATATCTTGGCAAAAACTTAGGTGTTTGGCTGAGGTGGAAAGAAAGAGAAGCGGAAGGGAGGAGAAAAAAGTCTTATTATTAAGGGATAATAAATGTATTCTAAAAATCTCACTTGATAGAGGTAGGAAAATAATGGAGGAACTCAGTTTTCATATAAGAAAATAAAATCATATGCCTCATTATGAACGCCAGGAAAAGAAAATAATCAATAATGGAATGGAAAAGTATACTAGTACTCCCAAAGTAATAAGAGTAATGAAAAAAAGTAATGAAAAAAAAATCAAAGACAAAGGGAAAAAAAGAAATGGTTGGTAAAACTAATAAAGAATATAAAAGAAGAAACAACAAATACTTAAAAACTAATAAACTATAAGATAAATAAAAATGAAATATATCAATTTTGAACTAAATGTGAATAGACTGAATAGACAGTATTCTCCCAATAAAAACAGAAAGTGCCAAACTGGGTTTAAAAATAAAACAGCATATTATATTAACAAAAGATATACTTCATACAAAATGTCAGCTAAATGAAAGGAAGAGACACTAAGATTCTATGAATACACAAAAGAAAAAAAGTAAAAGTAGCTATATAAATGTCAGCTAAATAAAAGGAAGAGACACTAAGATTCTATGAACACACAAAAGAAAAAAAGGTTGATATATATATATACATACATATATATATCAGAGAAGTAGGCACTTAAGCTTAAAAACACAAAAATAGGACAAAAATGTTATTTTGTAATAATTAAAGATATACTTCATTAAGAAATATAACTTTAAAAGGATGTTAAAATAGGACTCTGGTCCTAAAATCAGGTGAGGTCCCAAGAATGTAATGGACTATTTTCCTATGTCGGCTAAGTAAACCCATTGGAGAAAACCAGACTAGGTACATTTGGGAAGGGACTTTGCCCAAGAGGGTCATCTGGAATACCCCTCATACATATAGGAGCCTCATAAGTGTAGGATTTGAGGGTTGAATTATACATAACCACTAGAAATGCATTGCCTGAATAATAGAAGGATAGTTAGAAGTTTCCAGTGGGCTATTTCGTAAAAGCCCACAGAAGCACCCCGTAAGATAAAGAGTCAACGCCAAAAATATGCCAATCTCAGCACCAATGACAAATCTTAACAGTCAAGTTAAGTAAAACTTTTTCTTTCAAAATTCAACACTTCGAAATTTTGTAGCAATCATAGAGAACTGTTTGTAAGAAGAGAGATTTGTAAATGCCCACTATTTAACCAGACTATCAGTGTTCGTTTTTATTAGTTTTTTTCTATTTGGTAATACCATAGAAACCTAAGACAAATGGAATTAGAAAATATACCCTATCAAAGAACCAAAGGTACTCTTAAAATTATAATATAATAAAAGCTCTATTTTATGGTCTGACTCTAAGCTTCCTAGGCGGTTATACCAGGATGATGAAAGCAAGTTCATGTAAACAATAGAAGAATCTAAATGCCTCAAACTCATAACCATTACATTTCCACAAAATACCTACAGAATTAAGAACACTGAAGAAAAGCAAACCTCCTACCTCCTTAAAGATGTTCTTTAAGTGAAGGGGGAAACCCCTCACAAAGTCTATTTGAGAATGTAATTTCCATTGTTATTCACGATTGTTCAAGGACTACATACCCAGGAGAAACAATATTTGCTTTTGACAGACAGTAATCTAAATAACTCTTTCATTCTCTTTTTTTTGTGGCGGGGGGGCTTTTAAAATAATCCTTATTTTTTAAAAGTTAATATGTGCATTATAGGAAACTGAAAAACACAAGAAGCAAAGAACAAAGTCATTCACAATTACAAGCAGTTTATAGTTTGACATGTTCTTCTAGATCCTGTGTGTGTGTGTAGACACAACATCCAATTTCATGGGACTGAGATTGTACAGTATGTATCATGATTTTTCACACATCATGAATATTTACCAATTCAAAATTCCAAAGCTGTATGAGTATTTTGATAACCAAGAATACACTACACCAACTCAAACTGCTAAAAAAGAAAAAAGTAATCCTGCCTTTCTTGGGACAAAAATTTCATAGAAGACAAAAATGGCAACACGTCTCTAGATAAAAGCATTGGCAGAGTTGAGAATTAAATGCTGCATTCCCTTAATGCTCAATTTAAAATGAAACACACAGCAACAGAATACACTAAGTATAATGTTTTTAAGAGAATTCATTAGCAGATCTATACCATTAAAATATTAGCAAAGTATATTTCCATTGAATTACTTAATGTATTCCTATAGTACAGGCAAAAGAGATGCATACATCAATGGCTATCAAAATGTAAGTATGGACATATATGGACACATCTGCATACATCTCTGCCTGTATACTTCCTTCTGCCCCTCTGCTGCCAACCTAATGAACAAGTCCTGACATACACTGCTCAGAGGTGGCTTAACAATTCCATGTCCAAGATGCATCTTTTCTATCAATTATAACAAAGGTATTTACAAATTGGCTAATTCACTAGCTCTAGTTTTTATCGTAAGTTGTCACCCCATTCATAAAGCTTAGATGTTGCAAAATAATGAACTTTGTCCACAATGAACACAGGCACTTTAGTAAAAACGCTCATATAGACCTGTGGTTATCATCTAAAACCATTGTCTAGATATGGAGATACTAGCAAAGAGCCCTTCCCTTCATCCTTCCTCTTCTCCCTCTTCCACCATCCCAGTGACTAAGTATAGGATGTCTAGCTCCAAGAGATGGACTAATAAAGGTCACCCCCAGAAGACAGGCCTTCCTAAAGACTAATAAAAGGACATTCATAAAGGGACTGATTTACTACATCTATTTTTAACATACTTTGAGCATTAAGACTTATCCTTTAATACACAATATTAACTAAAATGCACATATAGAACAATGGTTAGACCATCTGAACTAATCTCAGGAGCACAGAACCCTTCTCCTTGCATACCTCCTCCCCCCCTCTCCCCAACTCTTTCATTTTCACTGTTTAAATGAGTTATAATTAATTTATATTATATAATAGACCCTTTATCAATCTGATTCCTAAATATCTAAATATTACCCTCCTTGTCCTCATATGCACCCCTTTTGACCTAGCCTACATATACGCCTACATATGTAACTACATATATGCCACTAGGCATTATATGTAGTTCTTCAGATGTTTAACAAACTTTCTTTTGTTGTTGTATCTTAGTCCTTGTTTTTTCTTTTCTCTGACTAAAATGTCCTTCCCTCCCTCCTTTACCTGGGTAATTTTAACTCATCTTCAAAACTCAGCGTATCCTGATGTCTCCTCTCTGTACCCTGGCTGAGATACCTCTCTTTCCTGTTTCTATAATACTCTATGTATATCTTTTTATAGTTCTTAGATTTCTACATTTTAATCAGTTATTTCCTGTCTCTCCCATTAAATGATAAAATGTTTCAGGACACTGACTGTGTCTAGTCTACTTCTGTATTCCCAGTGGCAGCTACCTAGAATAGGACTTATCACACAGAATGTCCATGCATATACACACACACAAATACTGAGGCATATTCTTTTTTGGACATATCTGTGGGGGCTTGTGGAAAGGGGCGGTGGTGGTGGTAGTGACGTTTTCCCAAATGACTTCTTTACAATTTCTGAAATTTACAATTCGCAGGCTTGAAAACATAGGCCTCCTGTAACTGTGCTTCCTTTAAGACATATTGCAATTGAGACCATAACCAAACACCTGGAAGATGGTAACTCTTGGTTAAAGCAAGATATGAATGAATGACAAGGGTTTATTATTAAACATAAGCATCCTCATTTCTTTGGAGGAGAAGAGCAATGCAAGGGATGAGGATGGGAGGACGGCAACTTGAGAAAACAATATTCTACTTGGCAAAAAAAAAAAATCCAACTAAAGTGATTCTGCAAACCAATCATTACTGATCAATAATGCTATATAGCCTGAGACAATAGACTAGTGGTTCCTGTTTGTTGTTGTTGTTGTTTGTTTGTTTGTTTTTTGAGACAGAGTTTCGCTCTTGTTGCCCAGGCTGGAGTGGAATGCTGCAATGGTTCCTGTTGTTAATGTGAGGCCTTAAACTTTTAAAATTCAGTGGTTGGTTCAGGTTTTTCTTTAATAAACATCATAAAGCAAAGAAGCCTTAGGTTACTGGAGATTAAATTTCTAAATTGTTTTAGAGATACTAGAACCTGAACAATTTTTCATAACAGAGTAATACAAAGATTAACTCATCTACAACATCTCATACTAAATAGATTTTTCATTTCCTTCAGTTCCAGAGAAAACAAATGGAAATATTCAATAAAAAGCCCATGCAAATTTAATTAGCCTTAGGAAAATCTCCAGAGACGGTTACTGACACAGTCTGACATAACAGTGGGCTCTCATCCCATTACTGGGTATATACCCAAAGGACTATAAATCATGCTGCTATAAAGACACATGCACACGTATGTTTATTGCGGCATTATTCACAATAGCAAAGACTTGGAACCAACCCAAATGTCCAACAATGATAGACTGGATTAAGAAAATGTGGCACATATACACCATGGAATACTATGCAGCCATAAAAAATGATGAGTTCACGTCCTTTGTAGGGACATGGATGAAATTGGAAATCATCATTCTCAGTAAACTATCGCAAGAACAAAAAACCAAACACCACATATTCTCACTCATAGGTGGGAATTGAACAATGAGAACACATGGACACAGGAAGGGGAACATCACACTTCGGGGACTGTTGTGGGGTGGGGGGAGGGGGGAGGGATAGCATTGGGAGATATACCTAATGCTAGATGACGAGTTGGTGGGTGCAGCGCACCAGCATGGCACATGTATACATATGTAACTTACCTGCACATTGCACACATGTACCATAAAACCTAAAGTATAATAATAATAATAATAATAATAATTAAAAAAAAAAAAAAAAAAAGACATATGTAAAATTATAGCAAACCCTTACTTCCCACTAATCTAGTAAACTTTTTAAACTTTTGTTTCACTCAGCATACATATACAATCAGGACAAGTTATCTTTTTCTGTTTTTAATTTTTAGAAGTAAATAATTTTATTTGACTTTAATGGAGATCAAAGTAGCCAAATGTACTTTACTATACAGTTGATTTTTTTTTTTCACACACAGAAGTAAAATGCCTAGCATAGTGTTTTCTCTAATTTGCAATCTGGTCTGAGTATTGCAACTAATTCCACTTAATTCAACACTTGCTGAGTAGTTACTATTTGCAATGTTCTGTGTCGAGCCTTGTGGCATCAGAAACATAAGTTTGTAGATCTTGCCCTCTAGGTATTCACAGTTTAGCAACTCAATAAAAAATCTTAATTCTCGAATGGAATAGACCAAAGGGTGCAGAGAAACTTGACAAGAAAGCTATAATGTTATAAATTCAGAAATACCAGATTCCCTGAATCAAAAAACCAGAATATAAACAAATAAGCAAACAAAAAAGCTCCTTTCTAAAATCCTCACCACCACTAAAAATTACCACAAAAAGAAAGCTTAGAGATTTGAAAGCTTAGATATTTGAATATTAGTGCTTAAAAATTAATAGTTAAAGGAATATATACTTTATTTTTTTTTACGTTTAACCTAATTTTATTCATGCTTGCCTTGGGATGGGGAATAGATCATTCAGTAAAAACATACAGTAAAAACAAAATATCTTATCATGTACAACTTTTAAACTACAGTAATGATGTATCTTAATTACTTCCATGCACACAAGTCTAACATTCTTTTTTTTTTAAAAAAAAGCACAATTAAGACTTCTAGGAGCATTTTATAATAAAGTAATTCCTAATTAATTTTTCTTTGTAGATCAGGCACCTCCAAAATACAAATTCCTATACACAGTGAGCACGTTACTTAAAATGAACACTTAAGTAAATTAAGTATGTGGACAGCCTTAGGATAAGCTGACATTATAGATTCAGCTAGGTAGGCAACAAACCATAGTGCGAAATGGAAAAAGTGTATTTGCAAATAAATCTTTAAAACTAAGTTAATTTTTATAATTAAATACAGAAGATATACTAATTTGCTAAAATAAATAAGATGTGATGTATTAACACTTCACTATAAAGAATGCATACCAGAACATTTATAAACAGTGAATGAGTTATTATTATTATTATTATTATTATTATTATACTTTAGGTTTTATGGTGAATGAGTTTTATTAAGAATAGTTTACTACAACAAAGGCTGGCTAAATAGAAGTGCATTTTGTGAAGCACTATGGGTGGTATATGTTTTGCCACATACTCTTGTTACCTTGAGGTAGATAACACACGTGTACCAAATAGGGCATTCATTTTCAGTTGCTGCTGGTATCACGTGTTTTAAGAAATGTGTACAGTATGAAAACCTTGAAAATACTCATGAATGAAAAATGTCTTAAAAAATAGCTATTTTCATGCAATTATGTATAGTCTCACTGTGTAAATTTCAAGGCAAGGTTTGTTTCCTGTAAAACAGATCATTGTTCTATGAAAAAAAAAAAAAAAAACAGTGGGCTCTCAATAAATGGTTAACTGATAAAAATAAGAAAAAGACAGCAGATGAGAGGATAGAGAGTTCACTTGCTATACGTATAACCATGGTAAACCATCTCATTAATGCATAAAGGAGAATGTGGACGGACTAGCACAAAACCACCCCTATTACAAAAATTAAACAAAACAAAGAAAAAATCTCAAAAAATCCAGCATTTTCTTTATGTATTAAAGTATAAAGTTACAGTCTTGATTTTTTTCTGAGAATAGACAAAGTCAGTATAAAAGAAAAGAAAAAGAAACTTAAGCTGAATACTCAAAAATTTCTAACTCAAGGACTGAGAAAACTAGAGCATACAACAAAGAACTTGTATTTTTATGCAAATAGTATTTGGTACCGTTACTTGGATACATCTGGAAATTTTTTTAATGGACAAAACTTTTGGTTAGGGCCTCCCTGACAGTCTCTTTCTTTTTAAAACCACTCCTCAAACTCCAGCTGAAGTTCTTTCAAAAACACAATCTAATCATTAGAATTCTAATAATTGGACTTTCAGCCAGAGATTGAGGAGTGGTTTTAAAAAGAAAGAGATTTTCTAATCTAACAAATCTAATCATGTTACCTCTCTGTATTAAAACTTCTAATGGTTTTCTAATACCTACGGGATAAAGTCCAAATTCTACATTACAACATAAAATATCCTTCACAATTTCATCTTGACCTACTTTTCTAGTCTCTGTTGCTATCAATCATTTTTCTTTTTCTTTTTCTTTCTTTCTTTCTTTCTTTTGAGACAGAGTCTCGCTCTGTCGCCCAGGCTGGAGTGCAGTGGCGTGATCTCAGCTCACTGCAACCTCTGCCTCCCAGGTTCCAGCGATTCTCCTGCCTCAGCCTCCCAAATAGCTGGGACTACAGGTGCCCACCACCACGACTGGCTAATTTTTGTATTTTTAGTAGAGACAGGGCTTCACCACATTGGCCAAGCTGGCCTGGAACTCCTGACCTCGTGATCCACCCACTTCGGCCTCCCAAAGTGCTGGGATTACAGGGGTGAGCCACCGCGCCCAGCCCATTTTTCATTATACTATGATTTACTACGTAAAGTCACTTATTCCACAAACTCTTTGTTCTTTCAGCATCAGAGCTTTTCACATAATGTTCTGTTTGCTTATTCTACCCCTTGTCTACCCAATAAAATCTTACTTGTCCTTTAAAGACTCAGCTGAAATATTGCTTGCTTTAGAAGCTTTTTAAGATTCCACCAGGCAGAGTATTTGCTTCTACTTATGTGGTTACATAGAATTTCGTATATGCACTAACTTATAACACTAGATGTTTATGTGTCTGTCTGCTATAAAAGATTAGGACTAGAAGGCAAGCGATATGTTACTATCCTAAGGTCAGTGTTTAAAATCTGGCTTACAGTAGGAATTTAATAAATATTTGTTTAGACTCTAATTTTTTTTCAAATCATTTGCTATGATAGTTCTTGGAACTATTAAATGGACTAAAGTATTGTAAGATTTTTTTTGCCTAAAGTAGTTTAAAATATGGTTTTTGCTTTGCTGTGCTTATTAATTACTTTAACCAATAATCACTACACAAATTGTGCAATTATTTTCATTTAAATTTACTGAGCATCCCACAAAAGTGATCACTTTAAATATACAGAAATACTCACTTCTATATTTGGCAGAGTTATGGTCACCTGTTCACCTTCACCGACCTCAAGGTATCCTTCAGAAGAAGTGTCAATAGAAGCAGGTTTGAAGTCATCTAAAAATAGATACAAATACCAATTTTTATAAAATGTAATAATATTTGGATATTAAAAATTATGAGCATGTTTCAGAATGATAAATCATTTTTCAAGAGCTTTGTAATTAAAATGGTTTAAAGTACCAAATGAACAAACAAAATACAATCTAGTTTATTTATTTCTGTATGCATAATTCTGAGAAAAAAGAAATAGCTATACTCTAAAACAGAATTACTCACACCCATGCTTCCACAGAATCCTGTTTAGACCAAGATGAACCTGACTAATGTGTTCTACTGCTAAAAACTAAATAATGTCAGTGTTTTCACAACTTGCTAAAAAACTGATATAGGTAGAATGTTTTCAATTTTCAGTCCTTTTTTCCCATAAATTTTTCTTTTTTATGTTATTTTTAATGGCTGCTGACTTAGTTCATGAATGTTGGCCCATAAATTTTTTTTAAAGCACATTTGGTGCCTACTACCACTTGTCTGTCATTCTACTACCACTTGTCTGTCATTCTATCAGAACAAAATGAATGAATACATAGCAAATACAGTACATATTAATGAAGAAACTTAAGAAAAACTAATCTTTCCAGTTTAACAGTTTTTTTCATGAATATGTACACCACTAAATGATGTATAATTTAACCAAATCTGTCACTTTAGAAGATCTTAAAATAAAATTTAATTTTGAGTTAAATCATAGTTCAAACAATGCCATTAAAATCTATCATCTAGGAGGAAATTCAGGGTACTAAGATATTTCACATGTTAAACAAGCCTAAAAACCTCTAAGCAATTAAAGCCATTTAAAACTAATTCATATGAATATACATCAACAACTAATAATTCTGATATATAGTTCCCTGTGGTATATTTACATTAACTCCTTATTAAAATACAGTATAATGCAAAAGAGAACAAAAATTAAGCTTTGACTTTTACACAGTGACACATGTAACCACCAACCAAATCAAGACATAGAACATTACCAGCTCCACAGAGGCCCCTCCCAGTTATTACCCATTGTTCCAAAAGATTAATCTTCATATTAACAAAAAGGCCCCAAAGGCAAAAAGTCTAAATCCAAAGTAATGGATATTTATAAGTGGAATTTAGGGAATTATAATTAGCAAACCTTGGGAAAGGAGAATTTTCCAATAATCATCAAATTATTGCTCTGTCAATAAACAAAGGCTGGCCCTGCTTCACGATGACAATTAAAATAGCTGACATTTATGGAACACTTACTACATGCCAGGCACCATGCTTAACACTTCATATTTACCTCTTACAACAACTCTGAAATAAATGAAATCCATTCCTCTATTCCTTAAATAAACATAAATGCAAGCGAATATAAACAATTTACAGAAAGTATTTTTATAATATAGTTTATTCTTCATGCTGCTTTAATTCAAAATTGAATAAGATCTTGATGCTTATTCCTAGATTTTAAGATACAGTTATAAAAATAACATAAGCAATATGAAAATGTGAAAGAGTTTTGATTTACAATATATCCCTAGAAAGTATAATTGAAGAATCAAAAGATAAAGATTAGACTGAAAATAAGTTGAGGAGTTTGTTAGCAGTGGCAAAGTGAGAAAAGTGAAAGGTATAATTAAGGTGTTAAGTTTTAGATGCTTGAAAAGGGTTTGGACTGAGGGAAATAAGTTTTAAATAATGTCAATTGTTGAAAGGACAGTGCTATTGAGGAGAAAAAAATTAGAACTGAACTTGAGTAAGTATCACAGAGATAAAGTAGAAGAAGCCAGAAAATCTAAGAGAATGAACACAGATATGAACCAAAACAACAATAATAACAGCTATTACATGCTGATCAATTTTAAAAGTTTTTCCTGATGATTTTTACTTTGAAGCTTCACACCAATCCTGAAAAGTAGTGAATACCCCTATCTTACAGATAAGGGAAGTGAGGGTGGAATAAAATTAAGTTCCTTGCCCAAGATCATGCAACTGTTTTCTAAATCTAGAAAAACGAACTACAAAACCCAGTTAGAATAAAAAAGATGAAAGGTTGGCCAAGATATATCAATGTCAACAAAGAGAGAAAAAAACTTTAGTTTGGGCTAGCAAATACCATTTATGAATCTAAAATAAGAACCAAAGTCATTTTATATGGATATATACAGTAGAAATGAAATAACTGCCTCATAAAATGTTTCACTATTTATAAATAAGTTATCATCATGCCCTATGTGGGTGCCCATACTAGTGGACTTCGTTGATCCGCAACTTTATTTATTATTATTATTTTTTGAGACAGAGTCTCTCTCTGTCCTGCATGCTGGAGTGCAGTGGCTAGATCTCGGCTCACTGCAACCTCTGCCTTCCGGGTTCAAGCGATTCTCCTGCCTCAATTTCCTGAGTAGCTGGGATTACAGGCACGCGCCACCACACCCGGAAATTTTTTAATTTTTGAGACGGAGTCTCTCTGTCGCCTATGCTGGAGTGCAGTGGTGCGATCTCGGCTCACTGCAACCTCCGCCTCCCGCGTTCAAGCGATTCTTCTGCCTCAGCCTCCTGAGTAGCTGGGATTACGGGCGCGCACCACCATATCCAGCTAATTTTTGTATTTTTAGTAGAGACGGTTTCACCATGTTGGTCAGGCTGGTCTCAAGCTCCTGACCTCGTGATCCGCCCGCCTCGACCTCCCAAAGTGCTGGGATTACAGGCGTGAGCCACCGCGCCCGGACTTATTTTTTATATTTTTAGTAAACACGGAGTTGCACCATGTTGGTCAGGCTGGTCTTGAATTCCTGGCCTCAAATGTTCCACCTGCCTCAGCCTCCCAAAGTGCTGGGATTACAGGCATGAGCCACTGCGCCTGGCTGGTCCTCAACTTTCTTTTTCTTTCTTTTTTCGAGACAGGGTCTCCCTCTGCCGCCTAGGATGGAGTACAGTGGCGCGATTTCGTCTCACTGTACCGTACGCCTCCTGGGTTCAAGTGATTCTCTCGCCTCAGCCTCCTGAGTAGCTGAGATTACAAGTGTGCGCCACTATAGCCCGGCTAATTTTTGTATTTTTAGTAGAGGCGGGGTTTCACCAAATTGGTCAGGCTGGTCTTGAACTCCCGACCTCAGGTGATCTGCCCGCGTCCGCCTCCCAAAGTGCTGGGATTACAGGTGTGAGCCACCGTGCCCGGTAGTCCTCAACTTTCTAATTGTAACTATCCTTCAAAGTTCTGCTCATCAATCTAAGTATTACTCTAAATATTCCACTATGTCCTTCATCATTTACATCTAATTATTGTATCTTCTTTAATATTTTTCAAAGCCATCCCCTTCCATTCTTGCTGTTGACAAGCTAGTTTTCTATCAGCTAAAGTACTGGAATACCTTATGGTCTGCCCTTCTGCTTTTCTCTATCCTTTTGCTCTCTTAGAATTTGAATCCTATCTCAAAGTCCCCTCTTTTCTGAAGCTATTTCAGGGTGCAGTCCTTTCCGTACTACCCAGAATCTCAATTTCTTCTCCATTCCCGTAGCATTTACTAAACCATTAATCAAAACCTATCATAAACTACCTACCTGATATTATTTACCTTTTTTTTTTTTTTTTTTTTTTTTGAGATGGAGTCTTGCTCTGTCCCCAGGCTGGAGTGCAGTGGCGAGATCTCGGCTCACTGCAACCTCCACTCCTGGGTTCATGCCGTTGTCCTGCCTCAGCCTCCCGAATAGCTGGGACCACAGGTGCCCGCCACCACTCCTGGCTAATATTTTTTGTACTTTTAGTAGAGACGGGGTTTCACCATGTCAGCCAGGATGGTCTCGATCTCCTGACCTCATGATCTGCCTGCCTCGGCCGCCCAAAGTGCTGGGATTACAGGCATGACCCACCGCACCCGGCCCTTTTTTTTTTTCAGACGAAGTCTCCCTCTGTCACCAGGCTGGGGTGCAGTGGTGCAGTGATGCCATCTTGGCCCACTACAATCTCCGCCTCCCTGGTTCAAGCGATTCTCCTGCCTCAGCCTCCTGAGTGGCTGGGATTACAGGCGCGCGCCACCACAGGCCGCTAATTTTTGTATTTTTAGTAGAAACGGGATTTCTCCATGTTGTTCAGGCTGGTCTGGAACTCCTGACCTCGTGATCCGCCCACCTCAGCCTCCGAAAGTGATGGGATTACAGGCGTAAGCCACTGCGCCCGGCATTTTTTTTTTTTTCCTGAGGGAATCTCACTCTGTCGCCCAGGGTAGAGTGCAGCGGCGCGATCTCGGCTCACCGCAACCTCCCCCTCTTGGGTTCAAGCAATTCTCTCTCAGCCTTCCAAGAAGCTGGATTACAGGCGTCCGCCACCACGCCCGGCTAAGTTTTGTATTTTCAGTAGAGACAGGGTTTCACCATCTTGAACAGGCTGGTCTTGAATTGCTGACTTCGTGATCCACCCTCCTCAGCCTCCCAAAGTGCTGGGATTACAGGTGTGAGGCACGGTGCCTGGCCTATTATTTACCTTTTCGTGGACATGTCCTATTAGATTGTAATTTTTTAAAGCATAGTACTCATACTTTAATTTCTCCAGATAGTGGCTCTAGCACAGTGCCTTTAACGTAATGGATATACAAGAGATCTTGTAGTTCATTCAGGTTCATATTGTTCACTCTTCTCTGAATCACTTCTAAACTTATTTTAAGTATATATAAGGTGTTAAATTATGTGTAAAATGCTTGTTTTCTAATTATTTCCTATGGGTCAGATTCATCTCTACTTCAAAACTCTCAATCTCTTTAGGGTAGACTGCCATTTTCCTTTCATACTTTTCACCAGTATACTTCTGTTCTCATAGACAGCATCCATTATTAATATTTGACAATAAAGAACTTTCTATGATAAATATTTAAAACCTTAGAAATGACATCCCAGAATAAAACTATGGCCCTCTGACTTCTAATATTTTTCTCACAATGACACAAAGGGAAATACTGGAAGGTATGGTTGTCATTTAACTACAGCTAAATGATGCTTTAGACAGGCCAGCAACGTAACCCAGGCAGTCAAGCTGACCAGTGGGAATCATAGTGACACGGAGGATGAATAAGCCCAATCTCATAACTATGCTCCACCCAACTGCTGCCAAGAGAAGATATGGGCTCAATGTTGCCAGCTTATCATGTGATTTTTAAAGATAAGCTGAAAATCTAGATTTTTCATATAAAAGGTCCTGAATGTTAGGTATTTGCAACTAACTCAAGATAAAACAACAATGGTGTGGACTAAACAAAGCACTTCTAAAGTCAAGCTCAGCCTATATGCTATTAATCTATAACCTCTGTTTTAGTGTTTATGAAGTGATTTTTTTCTTTACAATATACTATCAATTTTCATCTTCACAACAAAATTTTGGGTTGAATATTTTGCCCACCTTTTACTCATGGCGAACTCCTTTAAAGTAATGAAGTCAATAAATGATGAAGTCAGGAACTCAAGCCACATAATTTATCTCCTCATATTATATAGCCTATTTGTCTTACATCCACAGATCTTAACTTGTATGTATGTGTATGAGGAGCAGTATTAGGAGATGAGAGACAGTCATAAATCCCTGTGAAAACCTGATGAAAATTATAGACCAATCATTGATCCTCTCCACAGAAAAATACATATATGAACATACATATCAAATACTGTACAATCCCAAGGGGTTCACAGGTCCCTGAAGCCTACATAGATGCTTGTAGTATATGAGATTATCTGCAAGAGACAAATGTATGCAAAATATCTTTAGCTTTACTTAATGATAAACATAAATTCATAATCAATAAATCTACCAAAACTATTCTGAATCTATTTATATTTCTAATTATTCTACTGTTAGGATTAATAAATTCTACTCTTTATTACCCGTTATATCAAGCAGTGTTGTCTTTTGTCTTCACACACTTTTTTTAAAGTATATAACTTCTGAGTTTCAAGTGGTTTAGTTCCAGAATTAAAGAATTTGTTGAATAATCTCATGTTCATACTTTCTGTATGCTTCTAAATGTCAAATGTATTCTATTCTAAGTTGCTATGATTCCAGACTAAATAGTTCATTTCTCAGTTCTCCTTGGTTTGGAAACCCTACCACCAACTATACCATTTATTTATTCTCTCTGGATTTCTTTCATCTATGCAATTTTTTTCAGGTTTACAATGGAATTACTTATTATATTGCATGAAGAGTAGAAAACCATTTTCTACTTTGTATTTAATACTTTTTCTGCCAATGTTTATCGCTTTTCTGATTATTTTGACTGGAACATCACATAATGCCAATATTTTCATAAGAATCCACAATTATTATCATCAGTTTATTTTCCAGGATTTGAATGAATTCAACCAACTCCAAAACCCACACTGCTCATTAGCTCATCATTTAAGGACACAAAAAAGTGGTGTCATTTACAAACTTAGGATTTCACAATTCATTCCCTTATCTGGATATAAATAGTAAAACTAGTACTACTCCCAATTCAAAATTGATTCTAGTAGGTCCTGTTATTGAAACTCTTCTACCCAGTAAAGCACCTGTTGCTAAGCATTCAGCTTATCGTTGATAGAACATCCCATGCCCTTCCTACCACATGCCAGACTATCTTTTTGATAGTTTTTATAGCTAAACTCTAATAAATGCTGTTTCAAAGTCTGACTAAATTACATTCATTAGCACCCCTCGTATACATATGACTATAACTCTTCAACATTAATGGTGACTAGTATTTATTCTCTACCCTGTGGCAAATATTGTGCCAGGTTGTTTATGCTATCTTATTTAATCCTTACAAAAACCATGAAATGTAAATATTACTATTATCTTTTAGCCATAAGAAAACTGAGGTTGAGAGCTTAGAGAATGTTTCCAAAGTCACATTACATATATAGGTGGTGGAGGCCAGGATTCACATCCGGGTTTGCCTGAAGTCTTAGACAGGCAGAATTGCTCCTGTAAATAAAGGCAGAATATTACTTTCTCTCCAATGACATTGGCTTGAGGGTTGGTTATAAATTAGGTCCACCTTATCTGTATGAACATCAGCTTCATACTATTCTACAGTTTTCAAACCTCACACTGAGTTCTTAAGAGTGAGGATTACATTGGAAATGAACCTGTCCTCAAGAATAATAAACAGTTTTATTTAAATAAATCTAAAATGATTCTGTGCCATTACCACACCTGCTTCAACAACAACAAAAAAAATAAGGACTGAAAGCCTTTCTAATAGTTCTGTCTTCCACAGGACTAAGTGTGTATTCAAACATGTATGTTTGTTTATTTATTATTGTCATTATTATTGTTGTTTTGCTTATTTTTGTTTATTTTCATTCTTGTAGCTGGATCATCTGATCCTCTGACTTTCAAGACACTGGCATTTTCGAACCTTTATAAATGAAAGGCTTTGAAGGACCTGCAAGATTATTTTCAAAGGCAATCTTTTATTCATTTAAATTGGGATTTGTGCCCTACATAAGAAAATATATACCCAAATCATATAGAAATATATTCTTAAGCAAATTTTTATAATCTTAAGCCCTTGTAACTTGAAAAATTAATATTAAGACCATTGCATACCTGAGAAGGAAGAGAAAAGGAGAGAGTAGATACTATTTGAGAAAAAGGCATGCAGAAACCAGATAAAGACGCATATCACACTTCCAGGAAATGGGACTGAAGAGACAGAGAAACTGCAGAGCCAGCACAGCACTATCTCATTGTGGGGAGCTCTGGATGAGAAAGTATATGATAAAGAAGAATAAACAAGGGACACTGTCGAAGAGTTTCTGTTCACAAATATCTCACCCATTTATTCTACCAATTTGATGTTAATTTTGCTTTAAAAAACCCTTTTAGTAAATATATTCTTGCAGGGTTAAAACCAGTGGTTCTTCATACCTTTACTCTGAGTAACTATAACTAAATTGTCTACAGCTTAAATAAACTTTTGGGAGAATATATGTTTTAATTAGTTGTTTCGATTGAACCATGGAACATTTCAGAGTAAAAACCATAAAGGTCTCTAAACAACCCGAGAACAGAATGACTGAGAAAGGCGGAATGATGAGATATTAAGGAAGGGCAAGGCTGGGGAAAGGAAGTGAAAAAATACAGTTTTACCACAGAAAAATGAGAGGTTATGATTCAGTGATCTCGAAGTTTCCTTCCCTCTCTACAATTCTATGACAGCTGTTATGCAAAAAACGAATGTCTTACACATAAAAACTTATATGCTATATTTTCCTTCCTGGAATCTATATCATCCAACTGCTAAAGCAAAAGAGCTCCTTTTTCTACTCCAACAACATAAAAGAGAATAATTTATTAAAACTAGTTCCAGAGGACATAAAGAAAACCAAAGGGTAGAAATCATAGGGAGGTAAGCATCTTCCAAATAAAGAAATTAATAACACACCCTCGAATACTTTGATAATCAGTATTTGATAACTGAGTGAAATCTGGGGTCCAAAGAGATATATAGATCATTGGGATGGTTGAGAATTTCTCCCTTTGCAAAGAACACACCAAATAAGAACCCTCATCTGCCAGAGGTGAGAAAAAGTGAAGAAAAGAGAGAATATTGCCCCACCAGCCTCAAGGCATTCAACTTTCCCGGCATTCGGTCCTTAGTCCCTTCCCATTTGTCACCTTATTATTTTCCTGTCCACCCTTGCATCATCCACCTGTCACGTCTGTCTCCACAGTCACCTCTACAGACTTTTTTCACACTTTCCCTTCCTGTCTGCTGGTCTCAACGCTCTCTGCCCAGGGTTTACCCACATTTGCTCTACTCCGATTCCTTCCACCGACCCCCTAAGACTCCGAGCAGGATAGAGGATCGCGCTGCCTCCCCCCTCCCCGCCCCGTAGTCTCCAACAGTGTAAGGGGTACTGTGGGAACAAAACCCAGAGGGGTTTGTGCCTCTTCACCCCCATCCCGGGAGGCTCCCCCTCTATCCCCGGATGGTCCTCACTCACAGCGTACAGTGTGGAAG
Organism: Pongo abelii; assembly: GCF_028885655.2. Lineage (NCBI taxonomy): Eukaryota > Metazoa > Chordata > Mammalia > Primates > Hominidae > Pongo > Pongo abelii. Next base: position 16,236,621 of record NC_085928.1, read on the forward strand.
GCGCAGCGCGGCTGCTTCTCGAAACTCTCCCCTAACTTGAGAACCCGCTCGCGACGGTCTAGGTGTGAGAATCCCGCTGCGCTATTCATAATTACTCTCCTGTTCTGATTTTAACTCCGCCACCAGCGCTCACTATCTGCCACCTCAGCCTGAAGTAGCCGCACTTGATCCCGCCAGCCAAGTCACCACAGACTCCACCCCGCGCCCGACGCGCACCGCCCCACCGGGAGCGTCTCACGTTCTGATTGGCTTATTGGCAAAGGGCGCTCGGCCTCTTGACTCCGAGGCTCCTAGTCCCGCCTCCAGGCCCCTTCCCGCGTCGCGACGCACGCTGCCCCGGGAAGGCCGCGGCGCTGTGGTGCGGCGTGGGAGCCGGGTTCTTTAGTGGAAGAACGCGAAGCGAGGATGAGGTAACTTATCTGAGGTGGTGGCTGGGGAGGGAGAGGGCCCCAGGGCGCCTACCAGGAGGCCAGGACCCCAGGCTCCTGGACGAAGTCAGCCGGCTTGTAAGAGCTCTTAACGGGAGAATCGGCCTGCCCTCACGCCCAGTCTGTAGAGATCTGGTGTGGAAACTGAGGCCTGGGGAGGTGCCGTGTCCGGGCACAGGGCCTAGTGTCTTGTTCAAGGCCTAGTAGCGCGAAAGCCGGGTCTAGAATCTGGAGTAAAGGAGCCCAGCGGCCCCAGAATCTCGGTCCTTAGACTTGAAGCGACGCTGTTACCTCAGTAATCGTTTTCTGACCTTTTTGTACCAGAGGAAGTTTCTTGTGGTCTTAGGACTGGAGAAGGGGATGTGTAGTGGGGAGGAGAAAGAGGATTCGGAGATAGGAACCACAGACATTCAGGATCAGCCGCAACAGGATCGCACTGAATTTCCTTTTCATTTATTTTCCTCACAGTGATCCGTGGAGGCAGTAACAGGCGCGGCGAGGCAGACGTGATTCCCGAAGAATCAAGGCTGGGCCGGACCCGGTGGCCTGGCAACAGGGTAGTAGCATTAAAATAGATAAATAATTGTCTTTTTGTGTCAAATTTCATAAATTTAATGTAAAGATGGGAGAAATGTTGAATTATAGGAGAAACACTCAAGAGAAAGTTTACAGATGGTTTCCATAACAGGTGGTTTTTCAGGGTAATTACGCAATCCTGCTGCACTCCCTCACCTTCTGCCTTAGACACATTTGTCAGTTGATTTTTGGGTAGGTGATTATGTCTCCTTCAACCTGTCTGTGTATATCCTACCCTTTGAAGGTGTGCCGAAGCTGTTTCATATTGCAGTTAAATGCTTTAAGCCAGATGGTGGCTCTAGTTTGAACCCCTGCTTTATACTTAACAGTGTGACTTTGTGCCAGCTAATTACATTCTCCAGAGTTTAAGTACGCTCATTGTTCAAATTGGGAAAAAAATAATAGTACCTGTTCCTTAGAGTTGTTGGAATGATTAAATGAGTTAATACATGAAAGCAATTGGAACAATTCCTGGAGCATAATAAGAGGTCTACAAATGGTTATTATTTAAGGCCCAGCTCTGCACTTATACTACATTTTAAGACCATCTTGGTGGCTGCCTTCTCTTCTAAATAGAATCATTCTAGGAAGTAGGAATTGCTATTTTGTTTACAGCACGAAAAATGGTTCAGAGAAGCCCAGTCCTCTGACTTTGTGGCCTGTATTCTTATCTGTGTCATCTATTTAGCATTTAACATATATCTGATATTCTTAAGTGTATTTTTTGTATGTGTGTGTGTGTACACATGTACATAAACATACTTTTCTTTCCCAACCAGAACAGTAGCAGAGAGTATGTCTTGTGTAGAATCTTTGCATCTACTACATCTACCATACTGCTCTGCACATATTTGTTGATGACAATAATGATTTAGTGATGTTTTATTACGGTAGCCAGCAGGGCACAAACTGTTTTGAGCCTATTTTACTTTAGAGAGGCTTCCAACTATAAATCTGAGCTTTCTCTATTGTAACAAGAGAAAAACAGAAAGTCAAGAAATTGAGGCTCAGAATGCCTGAGGTTTGTGCATTTACTCATTCTTTCAACATGTATTTAGCAAATCCTACTACGTGCCAGATACTAGTCTAGCCACTGGGAATATAGTTGTGAACCAAAGATATAAGAAGGCAGCCACCAAAGATGGTCTTAAAATATAGTATGATGGTAGAGCTGGGCTTTAATAATAACCATTTGGAGAGCTCTTACTATGTACCAGGAATTGTTTCAATTGCTTTCATGTATTAACTCATTTAATCATCTCTAAGGGATAGGTAGGTTGCCCTCATGAAGCTTACCTTCTGAGGTGAATTTTCTCCAAACATATATTGAAATGAGCTATGTTGTACTAGCTCAAGAATAGACAAACAGATTAAATTACTAGAAACTAAGTAGAGTCCAAAAAGATACGCTGTGTATGTGTATGTATACATAGTGCATGAAAATGTGACATTTCAGATTGTTTCTGTTATGTCTAGTCATAACTCGTTACCTTATGAATTTATGACTACTATGTACATTTTTTAATCCATCAATAACTTTAACATTAAAAATTTAGATTCTTATATGACACCATTCACAAAAATACCTTACTTTAGAAGATATGTAAGGAAAACAAAACCAAAAAAACATGAAGATTTGGAGAATGTTTTTTACCTTTTGGGTTAGAGAGGACCTTTCTAAACAGGACACAAAAGACAGATGTCATAGAGGAATAGATTGTTATATTTCATATGTAAAAATTGTAAAAATGGCTGGGAGCTGTGGCTCATGCCTGTAATCCCGGCACTTTGGGAGGTCGAAGTGGGCAGACCACTTGAGGTCATGAGTTCAAGACCAGCCTGGCCAACGTGATGAAACCCCATCTCTACTAAAAATACAAAAATTAGCTGGGCATGGTGGCACACGCCTGTAATCCCAGCTACTCGGGAGGCTGAGGCATGAGAATCACTTGAACCCGGGAGGTGGAGGATGCAGTGAGCTGAGATTGTACCACTGCACTGCAGCCAGGGTAAACAGAGTGAGACTCTCTCTCAAAAAAAAAAAAAAAAAAATTGTAAAATTATGGTAAAGACCCCATAGTCAAATTTAAAAGAATAAATGACAAGGAGAAAATTTTACAGCCAATATAAAAGAGAAAAGATTCCTATCCACGTATGAAAAGCTTCTGCAAAAGAATAAGACAAACCGATAGAAATATAGTCAAGGGATATGAATAGAAAATACATAAAAGAAATAATGGCCAGTGAACACGAAATGTGCCTGACCTCCCTAATAATCAAAGAAATACAAATTAAAACACAATCATACCAATTTTCATCTAACAGATTGGCAAAAATGTAAAGGATCATGTGTATATTCATTGCAGTGTTGCTTGTAATAGCATACAGCTTGAGTGACCTCCAGTAGAGGTGATGTTTAAATATATTTTGCTGCATTCTTAAAAAGGAAATGTAGCATAATGCAGCCATTTGGAAAGAATGAGATAACTATATGCACTCTCTTTGAAAGTTTTGTGACTACTATGTGCCAGGAGTTGCACTGGACTTTCTTTAAGGTATTTTCAGCAAACCTGTCTTTTAATGATTTATATTGTACCTAATAAGAGATATATGAATGGAGAAACAGTTTTTGCTCTCACATCATGACAGTCAACACAAAAGACTTCTGTGACCAAATGTGTGGAGATTTCTTCCACCAACAAGCAAGCAATCAATTCTGCAGCGGACACCAGCTGGGTATCATCTAATTCAATTCTGACACTGTCTACTTGGAGATAGGGTCAGATCCCTTAGGTTTAGGGCTTAGTCCCACAAGAGTGGCCCCCATTTCTGATGCCAGTCCAAGCCCTAAGTTGTTTTACCTGTGCTTCTGACTGACCAGCTATACATGGGGAATCCTACCACCCCCTCCTTGGGGTGTATTAATTTGCTAGAGGAGCTAACAAAACTGAGGGAAGCATGTTTTCCAGTTTATTATAAAGATATTACAGAGACCCTGGGCAACATGGAGAAACCCTGTCTCTACTAAAAATACAAAAAATTAGCCGAGCGTTATGGCTCGCAAGTGTAGTCCCAGCTACTTGGGAGGCTGAGGTGGGAGAATCACCTGAACCTGAGAAGTCTAGGCTTCAGTGAGCCATAATTGTACCACTGCCCTCCAGCCTGGGCAACAGGAGTGAGATCTTGTCTCCAAAAAAAATAAAAAATAAAAAAGATATTAGGATGCAAATGAAGAGATGCATACTGTGAAGTATGGGAAGGGGCACAGAGCTTCCATGTCCTCCCTGTCTGTGATATCCAGGAAATTCCTCCAGGAACTTCCACATGTTCAGCTGTCCAGTAGCTCTTTGTACCCCATCCTCTTGAGCCTTTTATGGAGATTTCAATGGATAGGCATGACTGAAGCATGGACAATCATTTTGGAAATGTGATTGGACAAAAAAGCTATGATCTAATACTAATAGACTGAGTGGGGAAACCCAGCAAGGCCTGTCTGCTCAGATTCTTCTTGGCTTCTCTGTTCAGCATTCCTTCCAGAATATAGGGCAAGACCCATTCTGAAATGGGGATCTTATGACCTACAGCTAGACAAGATAGGTCACAGAAAGGCAGGGATGATTAGAGTTCTGCTTTGGAGAGAAGGAGCAGGTGTAAGGAGGAGAGCAGAAAGTCAGAAATAGATTCTGTTTTCTGAGGCCTAAAGCACCCTAACATAACAAGACTGTATGTAACAAAGGCGATGGGAGTTATGAGCCAGGAACTGTGGACAAAAACATATACATGTATATGTATATATGTATGTATGGAAATGATCACAAGCTCTACTTCATAGCCCTGTTGTGAGGATTAGACAAAACAGTGTATAGTATATTAACATAGTGCTTAGCTTATATTAAACAGTTGATACATGTTAGCTTTACTATAAATAAGGAAATACGCTTTTATTATGTGAGGATATCTTTGAGCTTCAAATGCTTTAAAACTTTTTTTTTTAGAGACAGGGTCTTGCTTTGTTGACCAGGCTAGTCTTGAACACCTATTCTCAAGCGATTCTTCAGCCTTAAACTTTGTTTACATAGAGAAAGTTTTAGCAACAAATTAGGATATGGACCTTGTTTTTTAATGTTAGGAGAATTGATTTTATTCAATATACTATTTACTTATTTATTTATTATTATTATTATTTTGAGACAGAGTGTAGCTCTGTCACTCAGGCTGGAGTGCAGTGATGTGATCTCGGGTCACTGCAACCTCCATCTCCTGGGTTCAAGCTATTCTGCCTCAGCCTCCTGAGTAACTGGGATTACAGGCACGCGCCACCATGCCCAGCTGATTTTTTGTATTCTTAGTAGAGATGGGGTTTCACCATGTTGGCCAGGCTGGTCTTGAACTCCTGACTGCAAGTGATTCACCTGCCTTGGCCTCCCAAAGTGCTGGGATTACAGGTGTGAGCCACTGCCCCTGGCCTTATTCACTATACTATTTAGAAGCAATCTTTGCTTATCTTATATTTATGTAACATTTCTGAGCATTAGTGTGTTGAAGGTCAGTGCTTCACTAGGAGGGCTCACAGGACTCAGAATATAGTGTACTTACAGCTATGATTTATTACAGTGAAGGGAAATAAAGCAAAATCAGCAAAGGGAAAAAGCATATTGGGGGAAATCAGGTACAAACTTCTGAGTTCTCTCCCAGTGGAGTTACATAGGATATGCTTAATTCCTCCAGCAACCAGCTGTGACAACATGTTTGAAGTGTTGTCTACCAAGGAAGCTCAACTAGACACTCAGTGATCAGAATTTTTATTGGAGGATGGCCACATAGGCACCCTCTATATAGGTACTCTCGACTGGCATGTACCAGAGTTCTAAGACTCCTGGAAGGAAGGCAGGTATTCAGCATGAACCACATTGTTTTTCATAAACAGTTTTAGGCACAGGGAGCCACTCTTATCAGAGAATGGCAGAAACCCTCCTGAAATCTAAGTTCTAGATGCCAGTCAAGGGCCAACCTTGTAAGCACACCTTTGAAAGGATAGTAGTCTTAGGCCTGTCATGTTAGCTCCTTTTTGCAGTTTTTCTTGTGTGATTAAAGGAAGTTAATTCCTATCCTAGAATTATTGTACAGATTAGAGAGAGAATGTGAAGCTCCTATCACAGTTCCTGACTCTTAATGAGTGCACAATAAACAATACCTGCTATAGCTGTTACATGTGAGGTATAGGAATCTTGAGCTGTTTTACACTGGTTAGAAAAACCAGTTTTCTATAAGGAAGAAATGAAAAAATCTACATTCTGCTTCTCAAACAAGGCAAGAAAAGCTGTTTTTATTTATATTGAAATTATATTTCAAACATTATTTAGGTAGTGAACATTTCCTGGCTTTTTGATCTTTATTCTCTGATTCTGTTAAAATATAGGTAATAAGAGAAATGAAGCCAACAGGTACAGACCCAAGGATCTTATCTATAGCTGCTGAAGTTGCAAAAAGCCCTGAGCAGAATGTCCCTGTTATACTGTTGAAGTTAAAAGGTAAGAAAATCTTCTTGTGATTAGATAGCATTTTAAGTGAAAAATGGTTCCATCGTTGGTACAATTTTAACATTTCTTTTAAATTTGTTCAGAGAAGTCTTAACACTATAATAGAACAGTAATTTTTCCTTCTAATATATTTTTAGTGATTATTCAACATATAAAAATACAAATAGCTCCTGGGTGTATTAAGCAAAAATAAATATATCTTATTTCCTTTTGCCTTAGAAATAATAAACATCACACCTTTAGGAAGCTCAGAGTTGAAGAAAATCAAACAAGATATATATTGTTATGATCTCATTCAATATTGCCTCTTGGTCCTCAGTCAAGATTGTTCTCGAATCCAGGGTGGTTGGACTACAATTTCCCAGCTTACACAGATATTAAGGTAAAATAAAGCAGTAAGTCAGCTGTTCTTGAGGGATGTAGTAGTTGATTCTGATTTTCAATATTTGCTTTTTATTTATCTGCCTAACAAGCATTGGCAACCTCCTGTTGTAGGTTTTGGTTGTACTTTTCCTTCATATTATATGTTATTATTCATAATTTTACTTCAGATTATTTGACTATCTAAAATTTTCCTCCACAAGCTTAATGAAGATGGTGATCATTTTTTTTCTCACCACTGAATTCCAAGTGCCTAATATACTCTTTATTGATTAAGGAATTTTTAAAGAAGTGAAGAAATTAAGGCACTGGCTCTGTACCTGAGAAACTTAAAATAGAGATTGGGTGACAGTCATGTAAGTATATGATACAAAGCAGAATGAAATGATACAAAGCAGAATGAAATCAGTGCTAAAATGAAAGTATGCAAGCAAGTACTATAGGAGAACTGATAAAGAAACATTCATTTCACTATATCAATTTAGCTATCAACTGTGTATTTCATTAAGCAACCCAAATACTGTCAATAAAATTTAGAAGTAGAACTTACTGATCTACTGCCATGCTAGAAATTAATAGAAGAGAAATAAACATTTTTTAAAGGAGGTAGTAAAATAAACCAGATGTTCTTAGTGCCTAAGCTACTTCCTGATTAATAAGTGAAAGTATGTATTTACTAACTGGATCCTAGCCTTCTTTTTTTGTTTTTCCTGAATAAGCCATTTGAGTTTAATAAGCTATTCCCACTGAAAGGGTTTGTCTTAGATGCTAGATTTCTAAGCTGCTTAATCCTACTGTGTTACTTGGTAAAGGCCAAATTTAAAGTATACAGTTACAAAGAACAGTTAAAAAATATATGTGATATTCTTTTTCATACTTTAATTTTCAAGATTGATTTTCTTAAGTAAATAAAGCCTTATGATTTTGTTTTGATTAGATATGCTAGTTTATGATGATATTGATTAAGCCAGGCTCTCGGGTGGAATTCAAGACTTAAGAAATTCCCATGTTTCTGAATGCACAAATAAACATAATTCCGTTTGTTAATCTTCTCAATCAAAATAGATACTCTTAAGTAATTAACTTTAGGAACCAAAGAGAAAGGAAAAGCTGATACATGTGAGCATTAGCCCATTAACTTCAGGAACCCAGGTGCAAATAAACAACAACAACAAAAAAAAGTGATACATGTAAATAGTAGCCACTTAGGTTTTTTTTTTTAACTTTTATTTTAGGTTCAGGGGTACATGTGGAGGTTTGTTTTATAGGTAAATTGCATACTCAATGTTTGTTCTCACTTATAAGTGAGAATATGCAGTGTTTGGCTTTCTGTTCCTGTGTTAGTTCACTTAGGTTAATGGCCTTCAGCTCCATCCATGTTGCTGCAAAGGACATGATCTTGTTCTTTTTTATGGCTGCATAGTATTCCATGGTGTATATGTACCACCCCAAAGAAATATACCATTTTCTTTATCCAGTCTGCCATTGATTACTTAGATTTTTAACAGGCTCAATACATAGTTGTTACTGCTTATTAGTGTCCATACATTTTGTTGAAAAGACTCAACAGCAGTTTTTGTTCATTAGAGTACACACATAGAGACCATTCTTGGGTTTGAGGCTCTTTTGAATGTTAGTTTACAGAAAAACCTTTTATTGTTGAGACTTCTGACTTATGTTCAGGAAATGACTTTTATGTACAATTTTAAGAGGATCTTTTTCTCTAAGTGACTTTCTCTCCTCTAATGTATATTGTAAAGTGTTCCTACTAGAGTTAGGTTTTGCCGTTTGTCCTTCTGATATAAGGAATATGCAAGTGAGTATTTTGCAAAAAGTAGATCTATTGGAAGGTAAAATTGGTATGAAATTAGTGTTTGGTTTCCTTATGTATCCCTTGCAAACAAATCCCACCTGGGCATTTTTCAGCTATTGGGTGTCTAAAATGTATTAATTAACACAAATGCTTTTCATAAATTAAACTCTCAAGGTATCCTATAGCTTTGAGAATGATTATAGCCAATTCACCGAAAACTTAGCTTCTCTTTATTGTGAGCCAAGTGTCTTTTATTTGCTGAATGAGCTGATATGTAGGTTTTTAGGACATGTAAATCCCAGACCTAAGTACAAGCATGGTCCATACCACTGTTTACTTTTCTAGAAAGTTGTTAGACTAATTTTTCAACAAAAATTCTTTATTGGCTTGGTAACAAAAGAAGCATACTAAAAATTCTCAGTAAGGCACAGTGTCTCTAGAAGCTTGAGCATTCAACATAAACTTCTAATTAACACAAACTTGTGCTCTTATTTCAGCCATTGCTGTGTGGGCTTGGAGCCAGGAGAAGATGCAGAGGAATTTTACAATGAATTACTTCCATCAGCTGCAGAAAATTTTCTAGTTTTGGGGAGACAATTACAAACATGTTTTATCAATGCAGCTAAGGTATGTGTTTATTTAGTCTTTTGTAGCTAAATCAGTTTAATTCTTAAGAAGCTGTTTTGTTATTTTTTAAATGTGCAATATTTGGCTGAAAGTACAATTAAAGTAGTGAATTTAAACATTTTGAAAGTTACAACCTTCCAAAAATCATCTCTATGTTTGAAAAATTTTTAATGCTGACTGAAGCATGCCATTTGATTTATTGAAGGATCTGCCTTGCTACTTTACTTTTGGGCAGCACCCATAGACAATTATTTCCATAACATCTTTCTAAACATACTTTTTACTTAAATTAACAGTAGAGGAAAGTATGTTCTCTAGGGCTAGGGCTTTTCTAAGTAGCTCCAGTAGTGAAGAATAAAGGTGAACTTCCTATTTGATCTCTCATGTCGTCTCCAGTCAAAATATTCAACCCAAACTTAGGGGTCTTTTCAAGTATTTCTTGGTTGCATTTTGCTAGATGCTATACATATGCTCTTTTTTTGACCCAGGGATTTAGAAGTGTGTTGCTTATTTCCAAATATTTGAAGATCTACTAGATACTTTATTGTTATCAATTTCTAATTTAATTATTTTTTGGTCAGATAACATTCTCTATATCATTTCAATCCTTTGGAATTTTTTCAGACTTGTTTTATGGCCCTCCCCATATGTTTTATCTTTGTGAATGTTCTGTTAAAAGAAACTTTTGTGGGCCGGGCACGGTGGCTCACACCTGTAATCCCAGCAGTTTGGGAGGCCAAGGTGGGCGGATCACCTGAGGTCGGGAGTTTGAGACCAGCCTGACCAACATGGAGAAACCCTGTCTCTACTAAAAATGCAAAATTAGCTGGGCATGGTGGCGCATGCCTATAATCCCAGATACTTGGGAGGCTGAGGCAGGAGGATCACTTGAACCCAGGAGGCGGAGGTTGCAGTGAGCCAAGATAGTGCCATTGCACTCCAGCCTGGGCAACAAGAGCAAAACTCCATCTGAGAAAAAAAAAAAAAAGAAAGAAACCTTTGCTTTGCACAGTTCCATTTTAACTGAAACTCGTGCATGTCAGAACCATGCAAAGGTTTTGATATGCACAGGTTTTATTTAATATGGTGCCATGCAAAAGCTAGGACTACTTGTATACCCAAATGTGAACTCTGCAGTTGTATGTAATGTTCTATAAATGTTAATTAGGTCAGTTCGGTTAGTAGATTTGTTGAAGTCTTCTAAATTCTTTTTTTTTTTCTTGTCTACATTTCTGCTTTTTAGTGAGCAAGGGTATTAAAATTTCCAACTATGATTGCGGATTTGTCTAATTCTGTCTTTAGTTCTATATGGTTTTGCTTCACGTATTACAAAGCTCTGTGATTAGATACACATTTAGGAATAGTGTATCTTCTGGATGAATGAAAGCTATTATCATTATGAACTGGTCTTTTTTTTTTTTTTTTTAACCTTACTCATGGACTCAGGTCACATGAAATGATCTTTATCTCTGATAATACACCTTATTTTGAAGTCTACTTTGTTTACTATTACGAATATTGCCACTGCAGTTTTCTTATGATTAGTGTTTACATGATACACTTTCTGCAGTTTCACCTTTCATGGTTTCAGTTACCCATGGCCAATAGTGGTTCAAAAATATTAAATGGAGAATTCCAGAAATAAACAATTAAATTTTAAATGGCATGCTGTTCTGCATAGCATGATGAAATCTCATAGTGTCCTTCCCAGGATGTGAAGCACCCCTTGACCAGCATATCAGCACTGTATAGGCTACCTGCCGGTTGGTCGCTTAGTAGCTGGTCTCAGTTTTCAGATTTAAAAAAAAGTATATATAGGGTTCAGTACTATCCACACTTTCAGGCATCCACTGGGGGTCTTGGAATATGTCTTCCATTGATAAGGGGGAGACTATTGTACATCATTTCTCAACCTTTATTTTTTAACCTCTGTCTTATACTTAAAATGAGTCTGTTTTAAATAGCATATTGTCAGGTCTTGCTTTTTCATCTAGTCTGACAAGCTGTTGTTTTAAAGGGTTATCATTTACTTGCATTTAATCTAATTTGTGGTATGGTTAGGTTTAATTCTACCATTTTGCTATTTTTAAGAAATTTGTTCCCAGTTTCTATCTTTTGTGCTATTTTGTCATGTATTTTACTTTTACATATATTATAAAATCTACCATGTGTTATTTTTACTTTAAATAGTGTATTGACTTTTCAATAATTTAAAGAAATGAAAGAAAAATGATTTTTTATATCTACTATGTCTGGTTGTCTTTATTCCTTCAAACAGATCTGAATTTTCATTTGGTATCATTTCCTTTAAGCCTGACAACCTCCTTTAGCATATCTTACAGTGCAATTCTGCTGGTAATGAATTCTCTCAGCTGTTTGGTTATCTGAAAATGTCTTCATGATGCCTTCACTTTTGAGGAATATTTCTGTTGCATGTGTATAATTCTACTTCATCAATTTTTTTCCCCTTTTTGCACTTTAAAGATTTTTTTCCATTGTCTTCTGGCATCTTTTGTTTCTGATGTAAATTCAGCCTTCATTCTTGTTGTCATTCTCCTAAACATATTGCACCTTTTTATCTTTGACTTCTTTAAGATGTTCTCTTCTTTTGGTTTATTTTGTTTTATTTTCAGCAATTTTACTTTGATGAACCTTGTTGTAGATTTCCTGATGTCTATCTTGCTTGGAGTTCCTGAGCTTCATGTGTCTGAGTTAATGTATTCATATTAAGAAAATTTTCAGCTAATATTTTTTCAAATACTTTTGTTTGCCCTATTCTCTCTACCTTCCCTCTGGGACTTCTGGTTGTTGAGGCTGTCTTCATCCTTTTGTTGTTGTTGTTTATTTCAGTTTTGATAATTTCTATTGGTCTGTCTTCAAGTACACTGACCCTATCTTCTACAGTGTCTAATGTGCTAATAATCCTACCTAGTGAATTTTTCATTTCATACATTGTATTGTTCTATGATTTTTGTTTGCTTGTCTTATAGATTGTTTACCATATTTATTATAGTTATTTTTAAGTTGTTGTTTATAAATCCAATACCTGGATCATTTGAGAGTCTTTTTATTATCTGTTTTTTCTCTTAATACTGGGTCAAATTTTTCTGCTTCTTCACATGTCTATTAATTTTTTGTTTTATAATGGTAACTGTGAATGACACATTATAGAAATTCGTATCTTCCTCTGAAGACTTGAGAGCAGTTAAATTCTGGCAGATCAATTGTTCCTGTGGAGGATTGGCTTTAGCCTTTCTTTGGAGAGGTTTACTTCAGTTTTGCTATTAGAGTATTGCCTTTAGTCCTGGTTCACAGTCCTTATACCTAAGGTGAGATCCTTCTGTGGTTTAAATGGAAAGCCCACCATGTTAACCCAGACCATCTGACTTGGAAGAACCTAAACTCCAAACTCTGTATACCCAGCACTAGGCAAATGATGAAATTGCTGGTAATTTCTTTCAGCCTTTCAGCTGTAGATTCTTCTGGGTTCCATGGAGCCTTTTCTCTCATATGTACAGTTTAAGAGTCAAGAATTCAATGGAAGTTTGTATATAGATTTTGAAGCTCTCTACTTTGAGGATCACTTCTTTAACTGTTCTGGCAGCCCCAAGCTCCAAATTCTGACTCCTCAGCCAAGTTATACTGCAACTTCTTATTTGAACTCTTTTCCCTTGTTGATAAACACACACTGGGAAAAGCCAGGCATATTAGTCAGGTTTCTTCAGAAAAACAGAACCAATAGAAGATATACGGAGACAGAGAAAGAAAGAGAAAGTGCTTGATTATAAGGAATTGGCAATTATGGAGGCTAACAAGTCCTGAGATTTGCAGTTGGTAAGCTGGAGACCCAGGAAAGCTGATGGTATAGTCTGAGTTTAAAGGCCTTAGAATCAGGAGAACTGATAGCATAGTGCCAGTCCAAATGCCAGCAGACTCGAGATCCATGAAGAAGCAGTGTTTCAGTTTGAGTCTGAAGTCAGGGAAAACTGATGTCCTAACTCAAAGGCAGTCAGGCAAGAGGAATTTCCCTTTATGTGGGAGAGGGTCAATCTTTTGTTCTACTCAAGCCTTCAACTGATTGTATGAGGCCCACCCACATTAAGGAAAGCAATCTGCTTTTTACTCAGACTAAAAATTTGAATGTTAAACTTATCTAAAAATACCCTTACAGAAACACCCAGAATAATCTTTGACAATCACACAAGATAAATTTAGATTTCAGTCAGTACATTTTATTTCAGGGTCACGTCTGTGTGCCTTTGCTTGCTATCTAAAACATTCAAACAATTGCTTTTTATATTTTTTCCTGAGTTTATACATTTGGTCAGCAAAAGCTTAGGTCAACAAACTATGGCCTGTGGGCTAAATCCAGCTTATTTTTTAAAATTAAGTTGTATTGGAACACAGCTACACTTATTTGTTTATATTATCCATGACTACTTTCACTATAGCCACAGAGTTCAGTAGTTTCTAGAGACTGTAATGCCTAAAATATTTTCTGGCCCACAACTAACAGGAAAGTAAGTTCTACAAAGGGGAAGAGTAGGGAACAACCAATGTGAACAAGAGTGATTCGAAAAAGCTTTGTGGAGCCAATGGTACCTGGTCTATCTATCTCTAAAGCATGGATGAGATTTGGAAATATGAGGGCATTACAGGCAGGGGAAATGGATAAGACCGGGAAAGAGGAATAAGTATGACATCTTTGAGTCCCAGTGCAGATACCTACCAGAGTTAGGTAGAGTATTCTCATTCAGAAAGATTGAAAGCCAGATGTGGTGGCTCACGCCTGTATAATCCCAGCACTTTGGGAGGCTGAGATGGCAGGATCACTTGACCCCAGGAGTTCAAGACCAACCTGGGCAACATAGCAAGACCTAGCCAAGTGTGGTTGCGCATGCCTGTCTTCCTAGCTACTCAGGAGGCTAAGGCAGGAGGATTGCTTGAGCCCAGGAGTTCACGGCTGCAGTGAGCTATGATCATGTCACCGCACACCAGCTTTGGCAACAGAGCAAGATCCTATCTCTTTAAAAAAAAAAGGAAAAAACAGAAAAAGAGTTTGAACTTGATTCTACAATAGCAAAGAGGCTTTTTTTTTTTGAGGAGACATAAGAGTATGCTGGAGAGAGTGGAAGAAGAGACCATTTTAAATTATTGCAGTAAGCTAGAAGAACTAAGGTGATAAGTGTCTTGACTCACTATGACTTTGGAAAAATAGAGGGTCAAATGAAATACTAAGAAAAAAATTGTAAGAATATAAAAGGTGTAATATCAGACACTGCTTTTATACAGATAATATATAACATATTAATGATGAGTCTAAGTTGAGTCTAAGGTTTCAAGGCCTTATAGATGTTTAAGACAAGTGATAAGCCAGAGGTAAAAGCTGGGAAAAAGGATGCAATCCCTTTGAAATTAGTTGCATTTTCAAGTGGAAATGTCTAGCATGGAATTGAAGTTAGATTGAGAGGTCAGGACTATGGCTATAGGTTAGAAAGTCCTCTTATGAATGCTAATTAAAACTTTGAAGAGGAGCATACTAGAGGATGAGCTTTCCTAGGGATGTGGTGTAGAGATAATATCTGAAGGCTGTGTTCAGAGCCTTAGAGATGTCTGACATAGATGCAATGTATTTGGGCAAATTGAGGAATTATGGCTCAATATGCTAGATGGATGAAGAAAACTGAAGGAAAAGAAGTTGAGGCATTTTTAATTTTTTAATAAATATTTGTCATCTTGAAGAGATGAATTTGCTAGGTGCTCTACCTGCCATTTAAATAATTTAAGTAGTGATGTCTAGTTCATGGCCTCATGGTCTGTTCTGCATAGTATAATATGGTAGCCATTAACCCTGTGTATCAGTTGAGCAATTGAAATGTGCCTTTGTAACTGAGGAAATGAAAATTTTATTTAATTTTAATTATTTTAAATTTAAAAATTGATGATCAATTCTGTTAGGAAACTTAAGTGTGTTTGGAACAACTTGAGTATGTGAATCTACTTTTACAACTGTAAGTTTTATAAAATCTAAATACATACCAAGAATTTCTAATGAAAATTTAGCCTCCAAGTAGAGATCTGCTCCAAGTATATTCACCAGATTTCAAAGAAATACCAAAAATTTTTTATATATATTCCATGCTAAAAATGCTAATATAAAATATATTGTTATTTGTTTTACCTATTTCTTTTTACTTTTTAAAAACGTTGCTACTAGAAAACTTAACATTATCTAGATGGCTCACATTATATTTCTATTGGACGGCAACACTATAGAGTTAGATTACTCGTGAGTAAAAATCATTCAAAATTCAGCATGATATTTGTTTCAGGTATGCTCATTCTCTTAAAACAAGACTAATAATGTTGAAAAAGCATAATAATTAATCATTAATTACTATGTTTAATAAGTATATAATTGGGTATAAGATATTAAAAATATGAATAACTAGATACTTTTAGGTACTTATTGCATTATTCTTTTTGTCAGGGGTCCCCAGCCCCCAGGCCACAGACTAGTACTCGTCCACGGCCTGTCAGAAACCCAGCCACACAGCAGGAAGTAAGTGGCGGGCAAGTGAGTGAGCAAAGCTTCATCTGTATTTACAGCCACTCCACATTGCTCACATTACCACCTGAGCTCTGCCTCCTGTCAGATCAGCGGTAACATTAGATTCTCCTAAGAGCATAAATCCTATTGTGAACTGTGCAGGTGAGAGATCTAGGTTGCAGGCTCATTATGAGAATCTAATGCCTGATGATTTGTCACTGTCTCCTATCACCCTCAGATGAGACTCTCTAGTTGCAGGAAAACAAGCTCAGGGCTTCTACTGATTCTACATTATGGTGAGTTGTATAATTATTTCATTATGTATTACAATGTAATAATAATATAAATAAAGCACACAATAAATGTAATGGACTTGAGTCATCCCCAAAACATCCTTCCCCTTGGCCCCCTAGTTCATGGAGAAATTATCTTCCATGAAACCGGTCCCTGGTGCAAAAAAGGTTAGGGACCACTGCTTTAAGTAATTTTAAACACAGTTCTCTAACTTTAAGTTGATTTTCCTTATTGAAAGGCGCTTTTAAAAGTTGCTGTTTGCTTCCACCCTCACAAGATATTCCCAGTTTATTAGCTTCAGATTTAGGTCCTCTTAAGCTTTGTCTGAATGCCTAGCTTCTGACTGCCTTCTAAATTTAACTCTTTTTCTTCATTTACACACTGATTCTAGGTGCCTTTCTGGTTCTTATTCATGGTCATCTTCTGACCTTTATTGCCTGCCCCTGCATACATTTGACACATAGATATTATAATCTCTCTTTTAAAATCTGTTCGGGTTTTTTTGGTAATACTTATCAATTATCAATCAGTCTCTTGCTTGTTTTCTTGTTTGTTTTTCCTAAAAGTGTTTACTATCTCCTTTGGGCTCTATCTTCAAGTTGTCTAATAACTACAAGCTCACATGTCTTTACTACTACCTTGACTTCCAACTGCTGGGCCCTGCCCTAAGTCCGGTTTGCCTACATGCTTCTCTCTTCTTTTGGCTTCCCTGTTTGAAGACAGTTTCTTAGCTCCACATGGGGAATGTAGCAGGATTATTTTGCTCCAAGCTGTCAGTTGATTTTTTAAAAAATGATATTTCCTCACTAGGTACCCGCAAGTGGGAATCCAAAAATAAGTAATGAGGAGAGTGGAACTGGGCATTAATGAATACATTATATTAATATGCAAACTATTTTTACCTTTTGACAGCAGAGGTTCATCTTAGAATTTATATGAAGTGATAAGTCTACAAGGCTGAAACTCCTTTACCTTAGAAGAGTTCTTGGCTATATGTACATTTGGGCCTACTACTATATCAGAGCTTGAGCAGATTCACAACTTTTGTCAATTATGGACAGAGATATTAATAACTCAGTCACTTGACTTACTCTGTTCGGGCTGCTGTAACAAAATACCATAGACTCGGTGACTTAAAGACATTTATTTCTTATAGTTCTGGAGACTAAGAAGTCCAAGATCAAGAAGCCAACAGATTCACTTCCTCATGGGGCCCACTTCCTGGCTTGCAGATAGCCACTCTCTTGTGTGCTCACATGACCTCCTGTTTGTGTTTGTGTGGAGAGGGAGAGGGAGCTCTCTTGTCTCTTTCATGTCTTTTCCTTCTTTCTTTCTTATAAGGGCGCTAATCCCATCATAAGAACACCACCCTCATAACCCAATCTAAACCTCAAAAGTCTCCACCATCACATTAGAGGTTAGGGTTTCAACATATGAGTTTTCCGGGACACAAACAGTCCATAATGATCACCAGGTTATATTAAGTTCTATTTATGGTGCTTTGAGTATATAAAGAATAGACACAGTCTTACATTTAAGGAATTCCCAGGCTAATAGAGTAGAAAAGGTCTTAGCCATTTTTAATAGAAAACCTAAAATAGATGTATTTTTAGTTTAAGAATTTTTTTTTTTAATTAGAAGAATGAAATTGAATGAGAGGTATAATAGTACAGACAACATGCTGGTTTGAGTATAAGAAATACTGGTGGCAGACAATGTTTTTTCTTTTCTTTTCTTTTTTATTATACTTTCAGTTCTGGGATATATGTGCTGGATGCCCAGGTTTGTTACATGGGTATACATGTGCCATGGTGGTTTCCTGCACCCATCAACTCGTCGTCTAGGTTTTAAGCCCTGCATGCATTAGGTATTTGTCCTAATGCTATCCCTCCCCTTGCTCCCCACCCCCTGACAGGCCACAGTATGTGATGTTCCCCTCCGTGTGTCCATGTGTTCTCATTGTTCGACTCCCGCTTATGAGTGAGAACATGCAGTGTTTGGTTTTCTGTTCCTGTGTTAGTTTGCTGAGAATGATGGTTTCCACCTTCATCCATGTCCCTGCAAAGGACATGAACTCATTCTTTTTTATGGCTGCATAGTATTCCATGGTGTATATGTGCCACATTTCTTTGTCCAATCTATCATTGATGGGCATTTGGTTTGGTTCCAAGACTTTGCTATTGTAAATAGTGCTGCAGTAAACATACGTGTGCATGTGTCTTTATAGTAGAATGATTTATAATCCTTTGGGTATATATCCAGTAATGGAATAGCTGGGTCAAATGGTATTTCTGATTCTAGATTCTTGAGCAGTCACCACACTGTCTTCCACAATGGTTGAACTTACATTCCCACCAACAGTGTAAAAGCATTCCTATTTCTCCACATCCTCTCCAGCATCTGTTGTTTCCTGACTTTTCAATGATCGCCACTCTAACTGGAGTGAGAGGGTATCTCATTGTGGTTTTGATTTGCATTTCTCTAGTGACCAGTAATGATGAGCTTTTTTTCATATGTTTGTTGGCCTCATAAATGTCTTCTTTTGAGAAGTGTCTATTCATATCCTTCACCCACTTTTTGATGTTTTTTTTCTTGTAAATTTGTTTAAGTTCCTTTTAGATTCTTGATATTCGACCTTCATCAGATGGGTAGATTGCAAAAATTTTCTCCTATTCTGTAGGTTGCCTGTTCACTCTGATGATAGTTTCTTTTGCCATGCAGAAGCTCTTTAGTTTAATTAGATCCCATTTGTCTATTTTGGCTTTTGCTGCAATTGCTTTTTGTGTTTTAGCCATGAAATCTTTGCCTATGCCTATGTCCTGAATGGTATTGCCTAGGTTTTCTTCTAGAGTTTGTATAGTTTTAGGTCTTATGTTTAAGTCTTTAATCCATCTTAAGTTAATTTTCATATAAGGTGTAAGGAAGGGGTCCAGTTTCAGTTTTCTGCATATGGCTAGCCAGTTTTCCCAGTACCATTTATTAAATAGGGAATCCTTTCCCCATTTCTTGTTTTTGTCAGGTTTGTCAAAGATCAGATGGTTGTAGATGTGTGGTGTTATTTCTGAGGCCTCTGCTCTGTTCCATTGGTCTATATATGTGTTTTGGTACCAGTACCATGCTGTTTTGGTTACTGTAGCCTTGTATAGTTTGAAGTCAGGTAGCATGATGCCTCCAGCTTTGTTCTTTTTGCTTAGGATTGTCTTGGCTATATGGGCTCTTTTTTTTTTTTTTTTTTGGTTCCATATGAAATGTAAAGTAGTTTTTTCTAAATCTGTGAAGAAAGTCAATGGTAGTTTGATGGAAATAGCATTGAATCTATAAATTACTTTGGGCAGTATGGCCATCTTCACGATATTGATTCTTTCTCTCCATAAGCATGGAATTTTTTTCCATTTGTTTGTGTCTTCTGTTATTTCCTTGAGCAGTATTTTGTAGTTCTCCTTGAAGAGGTCCTTCACGTCCCTTGTAAGTTGTATTCCTAGGTATTTTATTCTGTTTGTAGCAATTGTGAATGGGAATTCACTTACGATTTGTCTCTGTGTTTGTCTATCATTGGTGTATAGGAATGCTTGTGATTTTTGCACATTGGTTTTGTATCTTGAGACTTTGCTGAAGTTGCTTATCAGCTTAAGGAGGTTTTGGGCTGAGGCGATGGGGTTTTCTAAATATACAGTCATATCATCTGCAATCAGAGACAATTTGACTTTCTCTCTTCCTATTCGAATACGCTTTCTTTCTCCTGCCTGATTGCCCTGGCCAGAACGTCTAATACTATGTTGAATAGGGGTGGAGAGAGAGGGCATCTTTGTCTTGTGCCGGTTTTCCAAGGGAATGCTTCCGGCTTTTGCCCATTCAGTATGATGTTGGCTGTGGGTTTCTCATAAATAGTTATTATTATTTTGAAATATGTTCCATTGATACCTAGTTCATTGAGAGTTTTTAGCATGAATGGGGTGTTGAATTTTATTGGAGGCCTTTTCTGCATCCATTGAAATAATCATGTGATTTTTGTCATTGATTCTGTTTATGTGATGGATTACTTTTATTGATTTGCATGTATTAAACTATCCTTGCATCGAGTGATGAAGCCGACTTAATCGTGGTTGATAAGTTTTTTGATGTGCTGCTGGATTCGGTTTGCCAGTATTTTATTGAGGATTTTCACATTGATGTTCATGAGAGATACTGGCCTGAAATTTTCTTTTTTTTGTGGTGTCTGTGCCAGGTTTTGGTATCAGGATGATCCTGCCCTCAGAAAATGAGTTAGGGAGGAGTCCCTCTTTTTGTATTGTTTGGAATAGCTTCAGAAGGAATGGTACCAGCTCCTCTTTGTACCTCTGGTAGAATTCAGCTGTGAATCCGTCTGGTCCTGGGCTTTTTTTGGTTGGTAGGCTATTAATTACTGCCTCAATTTCAGAACTTGCTATTGGTCTATTCAGGGATTCAGCTTCTTCCTGGTTTAGTCTTGGGAGGGTGTATGTGTCCAGGAATTTGTCCATTTCTTCTAGATTTTCTAGTTTATTTGTGTAGAGGTGTTTATAGTGTTCTCTGATGGTAGTTTGTATTTCTGTGGGATCAGTGGTGATATCCGCTTTATCATTTTTTATTGTGTCTATCTGATTCTTCTCGCCTTTCTTTTTTATTAGTCTGGCTAGCGGTTCTATTTTATTAATCTTTTCAGAAAACCAGCTCCTGGATTCATTGATTTTTTGAAGGGTTTTTCGTGTCTCTATCTCCTTCAGTTCTGCTCTAATCTTAGTTATTTCTTGTCTTCTGCTAGCTTTTGAATTTGTCTGCTCTTGCTTCTCTAGTTCTCTTAATTGTGATGTTAGGGTGTCGATTTTAGATCTTTCCCACTTTCTCCTGTGGGCATTTAGTGCTATAAATTTCCCTCTACACACTGCTCTAGCTGAGTCCCAGAGATTATGGTACATTGTGTCTTTGTTCTCATTGGTTTCAAATAACTTATTTATTTCTGCCTTTGGTTATTTACCCAGTACTCACTCAGGAGCAGCTTGTTCCGTTTCCATGTAGTTGTGTGGTTTTGAGTGAGTTTCTTAATCCTGAGTTCTAATTTGATTGCACCGTGGACTGAGACTGTTTGTTATGATTTCTGTTCGTTTGCATTTGCTGAGGAGTGTTTTACTTCCAATTATGTGGTTGATTTTAGAATAAGTGCGATGTGGTGCTGAGAAGAATGTATATTCTATTTATTTGGGGTGGAGAGTTCTGTAGATGTCTATTAGGTCTGCTTGGTCCAGAGCTGAGTTAATTTTCTGTCTCATTGATCTGTCTAATATTGACAGTGGGGTGTTAAAGTCTCTCACTGTTATTGTGTGGGAGTCTAAGTCTCTTCGTCGGTCTCTAAGAATTTGCTTTATGAATCTGGGTGCTCCTGTATTGGGTGCATATATATTTAGGATAGTTAGCTCTTTTTGTTGCATTGATCCCTTTACCATTACATAATGCCCTTCTTTGTCTTTTTTGATCTTTGTTGGTTTAAAGTCTGTTTTATCAGAGACTAGGATTGCAACTCCTGCTTTTTTTTGCTTTCCATTTGCTTGGTAAATATTCCTCCATCCCTTTATTTTGAGCCTATGTGTGTATTTGCATGTGAGATGGGTCTCCTGAATACAGCACACAGATGGGTTGAGACTGTTTATACAATTTGCCAGTCTGTGTCTTTTAATTGGGGCATGTAGCCCATTTAAATTTAAGGTTAATATTGTTATGTGTGAATTTGATCCTGTCATTATGATGATGGCTGGTTATTTTGCACATTAGTTGATGCAGTTTCTTCATAGTGTCAATGGTCTTTAGAATTTGGTATGTTTTTGCAGTGCTTGGTACCGGTTTTTCATTTCCATATTTAGTGCTTCCTTCAGGACTCTTGTAAAGCCTGGTGGTGACAAAATCTCTCAGCATTTGCTTGTCTGTAAAGGATTTTATTTCTCTTTCACTTATGAAGCTTAGTTTGGCTAGACGTGAAATTCTGGGTTGAAAATTATTTCCTTTAAGAATGTTGAATATCGGCCTGCACTCTTTTCTGGCTTGTAGGGTTTCTGCAGAGAGATCCGCTGTTAGTCTGATGGGCTTCCCTTTGTGGGTAACCCGACCTTTCTCTCTGGCTGCCCTTAACATTTTTTCTTTCATTTCAACCTTGGTGAATCTGATGATTATGTGTGTTGGGGTTGCTCTTGTTGAAGAGTATCTTAGTGGTGTTCTCTGTATTTCCTGAATTTGAATGTTGACCTGTCTTGCTAGGTTGGGGATGTTCTCCTGGATAATATCCTGAAGAGTGTTTTCCAACTCTGTTCCATTCTCCTCGTCACTTTCAGGTACACCAGTCAAATGTAGGTTTGGTCTTTTCACATAGTCCCATATTTCTTGGAGGCTTTTGTTCATTCCTTTTCATCCTTTTTTCTCTAATCTTGTCTTCATGCTTTATGTCATTGAACTAATCTTCAGTCTCTTATATCCTGTCTTCTGCTTGATCAATTTGGGTATTGATACTTGTGTATGCTTCAAGAAGTTCTTGTGTTGTGTTTTTCAGCTCTATCAGGTCATTTATGTTCTCTTCTAAACTGGTTATTCTAGTTAGGAATTTGTCTGACCTTTTTTCAAGGTTCTTAACTTCCTTGCGTTGGGTTAGAACATGCTCCTTTAGTTCAGAGGAGTTTGTTATTACCTACCTTCTGAAGCCTACTTCTGTCAATTCATCAAACTCATTTTCTGTCCAGTTTTGTTCCCTTGCTGGGGAGGAGTTGTGATCTTTTGATGGAGAAGAGGCATTCCGGTTTTTGGAATTTTTAGCCTTTTTGCACTGGGTTTTCCTCATCTTCATGGATTTATCTACCTTTGGTCTTTGATGCTGGTGACCTTCAGGTGGGGTTTCTGTGTGGACGTCCTTTTTGTTGATGTTGATGCTATTCCTTTGTTAGTTTTCCTTCTAACAGTCAGGCCCCCTGCTGCAGGTCTGCTGGAGTTTGCTGGAGGTCCACTCCAGACCATGTATGCCTGGGTATCACCAGCTGAGGCTACAGAACAGCAAACATTGCTGCCTGTTCCTTCTTCTGGAAGCTTCGTCCCAGAGGGGCACCCATCAGGTGCCAGCCAGAGCTCTCCTGTAGGTGTCTGTTGACCCCTGCTGGGAGGTGTCTCCCAGTGAGGAGGCACAGGGGTCAGGGACCCACTTGAGGAAGCAGTCTGTCCCTTAGCAGAGCTTGAGCGCTGTGCTGGGAGATGCTCTGCTCTCTTCAGAGCTGGCAGGCAGGAACATTTAAGTCTGCTGAAGCTGTGCCTACAGCCTCCCTTTCCCCCAGGTGCTCAGTCCCAGGGTGATGGGAGTTTTATGTATAAGCCTCTTACTGGGGCTGCTGCCTTTCTTTCAGAGATGCCCTGCCCATAGATGAGGCATCTAGAGAGGCAGTCTGGGTACAGCAGCACTGTACTTTGAGGTGCTGTAGCGGGCTCTCCCCAGTTCAAACTTCCCCACAGCTTTATTTACACTGTGAGGAGAAAACTGCCTACTCAAACCTCAGTAATGGCAGATGCCCCTCACCCCATCAAGCTGGAGAGTCCCAGGTTGACTTCAGACTGCTGTGCTGGCAGTGAGAATTTCAAGCCAGTGGTTCTTAGCTTGCCGGGCTCTGTGGGGGTTGGATCCGCTGACCTACACCACTTGGCTCCCTGGCGTCAGCCCTTTTTTCAGGGGAGTGAATGGTTTTGTCTTGCTGGTATTCCAGGTGCCACTGGGATATGAAAAAAAAACTCTTGCAGCTAGCTCAGTGTCTGCCCAAACGGCCGCTCAATTCTGTGCTTGAAACCCAGGGCCCTGGTTGTGTAGGCACCCAAGGGAATCTCCTGGTCTACGGGTTGTGAAGACTGTGGGAAAAGCATCGTATCTGGGCCTGAATGCACCGTTTCTCATGTCACGGTCCCTTACGGCTTCCCTTGGCTAGAGGAGGGAGTTCCCCGACCCCTTGGGCTTCCTGGATGAGACAGTGCCCCACCCTGCTTCGGATCACCCTCTGTGGGCTGCATCCACTGTCTAACCAGTCCCAATAAGATGAGCTGGGTACCTCCATTGGAAATGCAGAAATCACCCCCACCTGCATTGATCTCGCTGGGAGCTACAGACTGGAGCTGTTCGTATTCAGCCATCTTGCCAGCCACTCTTTCTTCTAGATTTTCTAGTTTATTTGCATAGAGGTATTTATAGTATTCTCTGATGGTAGTTTGTATTTCTGTGGGATCAGTGGTGATATCCCCTTTATCATTTTTTATTGTGTGTAGTGGACTCTTCTCTCTTTTCTTCTTTATGAATCTGGCTAGCAGTCTATCTATTTTGTTAATCTTTTCAGAAAACCACCTCCTGGATTCATTTTTTTTTTTTTGGAAGGGTTTTTTGTGTCTCTGTCTCCTTCAGTTCTGCTCTGATCTTAGTTATTTCTTGTCTTCTACTAGCTTTTGAATTTTCTTGCTCTTGCTTCTCTAGTTCTCTTAATTGTAATGTTAGGGTGTCAATTTTAGATCTTTCCCACTTTCTCCTGTGGGCATTTAGTGCTGTGAATTTCCCTCTAAACACTGCTGTAGCTGAGTTGCAGAGATTCTGGTATGTTGTGTCTTTGTTCTCATTGGTTTCAAATAACTTATTTATTTCTGCCTTAATTTTCTTATTTACCCAGTAGTCATTCAGGAACAGGTTGTTCAGCTTCCATGTAGTTGTGTGGTTTTGAGTGACTTTATTAATCCTGAGTTCTAATGTGATTGCAATGTGGACTGAGACTGTTTGTTATGATTTCTGTTCTTTTGCATTTGCTGAGGAGTGTTTTACTTCCAATTATGTGGTCAATTTTAGAAAAAGTGCGATGTGGTGCTGAGAAGAATGTATATTCTGTTGATTTGGGGTGGAGAGTTCTGTAGATGTCTATTAGGTCTGCTTGGTCCAGAGCTGAGTTCAAGTCCTAAATATCCTTCTTAATTTTCTGTCTCATTGGTCTGTCTAATATTGACAGTGGGGTGTTAAAGTCTCTCACTATTATTGTGTGGGAGTCTAAGTCTCTTCATCAGTCTCTAAGAATTTGCTTTATGAATCTGGGTGCTCCTGTATTGGGTGCATATATATTTAGGATAGTTAGCTCTTCTTGTTGCATTGATCCCTTTACCATTACATAATGCCCTTCTTTGTCTTTTTTGATCTTTGTTGGTTTAAAGTCTGTTTTATCAGAGACTAGGATTGCAACTCCTGCTTTTTTTTGCTTTCCATTTGCTTGGTAAATATTCCTCCATCCCTTTATTTTGAGCCTATGTGTGTATTTGCATGTGAGACGGGTCTCCTGAATACAGCACACAGATGGGTTGAGACTGTTTATACAATTTGCCAGTCTGTGTCTTTTAATTGGGGCATGTAGCCCATTTAAATTTAAGGTTAATATTGTTATGTGTGAATTTGATCCTGTCATTATGATGATGGCTGGTTATTTTGCACATTAGTTGATGCAGTTTCTTCATAGTGTCAATGGTCTTTAGAATTTGGTATGTTTTTGCAGTGCTTGGTACCGGTTTTTCATTTCCATATTTAGTGCTTCCTTCAGGACTCTTGTAAAGCCTGGTGGTGACAAAATCTCTCAGCATTTGCTTGTCTGTAAAGGATTTTATTTCTCCTTCACTTATGAAGCTTAGTTTGGCTAGACGTGAAATTCTGGGTTGAAAATTATTTCCTTTAAGAATGTTGAATATCGGCCTGCACTCTTTTCTGGTTTGTAGGGTTTCTGCAGAGAGATCTGCTGTTAGTCTGATGGGCTTCCCTTTGTGGGTAACCTGACCTTTCTCTCTGGCTGCCCCTAAGATTTATTCCTTCATTTCAACCTTGGAGAATCTGACAATTATGTGTGTTGGGGTTGGTATTCTCGAGGAGTATCTTAGTGGTATTCTCTGTATTTCTTGAATTTGAATGTTGGCTTGTCTTGCTAGGCTGGGGATGTTCTCCTAGGTAATACCCTGAAGTGTTTTCCAACTTGGTTCCATTCTCCCCATCACCTTCAGGTACACCAAGCAATCATACGTTTATCTTTTCACATAGTTCCATATTTCTTGGAGTCTTTGTTCATTTCTTTTCATTCTTCTTTCTCTAATCTTCTCTTCACACTTTGTTTCTTTATTTTATTTTATTATTATTATACTTTAAGTTTTAGGATACATGTGCACAATGTGTAGGTTAGTTACATATGTATACATGTGCCATGCTGGTGTGCTGCACCCATTAACTCGTCATTTAGCATTGGGTATATCTCCTAATGCTATCCCTCCCCACTCCCCCTACCCCACAACAGTCCCCAGAGAGTGATGTTCCCCTTCCTGTGCCCATGTGTTCTCATTGTTCAAATCCCACCTATGAGTGAGAACATGCGGTATTTGGTTTTCTACCCTTGCAATAGTTTACTGAGAATGATGATTTCCAATTTCATCCATGTCCCTACAAAGGACATGAACTCATCATTTTTTATGGCTGCATAGTATTCCATGGTGTATATGTGCCACATTTTCTTAATCCAGTCTATCACTGTTGGACATTTGGGTTTGTTCCAAGTCTTTGCTATTGTGAATAGTCCTGCAGTAAACATACATGTGCATGTGTCTTTATAGCAGCATAATTTATAGTCCTTTGGGTATATACCCAGTAATGGGATGGCTGGGTTAAATGGTATTTCTAGTTCTAGATCCCTGAGGAATCGCCACACTGACTTCCACAATGGTTGAACTAGTTTACAGTCCCACCAAGAGTGTAAAAGTGTTCCTATTTCTCCACATCCTCTCCAGCACCTGTTGGTTCCTGACTTTTTAATGATTGCCATTCCAACTGGTGTGAGATGGTATCTCATTGTGGTTTTGATTTGCATTTCTCTGATGGCCAGTGATGGTGAGCATTTTTTCATATGTCTTTTGGCTGCATAAATGTCTTCTTTTGAGAAGTGTCTGTTCATGTCCTTTGCCCACTTTTTGATGGGGTTGTTTGTTTTTTTCTTGTAAATTTGTTTGAGTTCATTGTAGATTCTGGATATTAGCCCTTTGTCAGATGAGTAGGTTGCAAAAATTTTCTCCCATTTTGTAGGTTGCCTGTTCACTCTGATGGTAGTTTCTTTTGCTGTGCAGAAGCTCTTGAGTTTAATTAGATCCCGTTTGTCAATTTTGGCTTTTGTTGCCATTGCTTTTGGTGTTCTAGACATGAAGTCCTTGCCCATGCCTATGTCCTGAATGGTAATGCCTAGGTTTTCTTCTAGGGTTTTTATGGTTTTAAATCTAACAGTTAAGTCTTTAATCCATCTTGAATTACTTTTTGTATAAGGTGTAAGGAAGGGATCCAGTTTTAGCTTTCTACATATGGCTAGCCAGTTTTCCCAGCACCATTTATTAAATAGGGAATCCTTTCCCCATTGCTTGTTTTTCTCAGGTTTGTCAAAGATCAGATAGTGGTAGATATGCAGCGTTATTTCTGAGGGCTCTATTCTTTTCCATTGATCTATAGCTCTGTTTTGGTACCAGTACCATGCTGTTTTGGTTACTGTAGCCTTGTAGTATTGTTTGAAGTCAGGTAGTGTGATGCCTCCAGCTTTGTTCTTTTGGCTTAGGATTGACTTGGCGATGCGGGCTCTTTTTTGGTTCCATATGAACTTTAAAGTAGTTTTTTCCAATTCTGTGAAGAAAGTCATTGGTAGCTTGATGGGGATGGCATTGAATCTATAAATTACCTTGGGCAGTATGGCCATTTTCATGGTATTGATTCTTCCTACCCATGAGCATGGAATGTTCTTCCATTTGTTTGTATCCTCTTTTATTTCATTGAGCAGTGGTTTGTAGTTCTCCTTGAAGAAGTCCTTCACATCTCTTGTGAGTTGAATTCCTAGGTATTTTATTCTCTTTGAAGCAATTGTGAATGGGAGTTCACTCATGATTTGGCTCTCTGTTTGTCTGTTATTGGTGTATAGGAATGCTTGTGATTTTTGCACGTTGATTTTGTATCCTGAGACTTTGCTGAAGTTGCTTATCAGCTTAAGGAGATTTTGGGCTGAGACAATGGGGTTTTCTAAATATACAATCATGTCATCTGCAAACAGGGACAATTTGACTTCCTCTTTTCCTAATTGAATACCCTTTATTTCCTTCTCCTGCCTAATTGCCCTGGCCAGAACTTCCAACACTATGTTGAATAGGAGTAGTGAGGGAGGGCATCCCTGTCTTGTGCCAGTTTTCAAAGGGAATGCTTCCAGTTTTTGCCCATTCAGTATGATATTGGCTGTGGGTTTGTCATAGATAGCTCTTATTATTTTGAGATACATCCCATCAATACCTAATTTATTGAGAGTTTTTAGCATGAAGGGTTGTTGAATTTTGTCAAAGGCCTCTTCAGCATCTATTGAGATAATCATGTGGTTTTTGTCTTTGGTTCTGTTTATATGCTGGATTACATTTATTGATTTGTGTATATTGAACCAGCCTTGCATCCCAGGGATGAAGCCCACTTGATCATGGTGGATAAGCTTTTTGATGTGCTGCTGGATTCGTTTTGCCAGTATTTTATTGAGGGTTTTTGCATCAATGTTCATCAAGGATATTGGTCTAAAATTCTCTTTTTTTGTTGTGTCTCTGCCCGGCTTTGGCATCAGGATGATGCTGGCCTCATAAAATGAGTTAGGGAGGATTCCCTCTTTTTCTATTGATTGGAATAGTTTCAGAAAGAATGGTACCAGTTCCTCCTTGTACCTCTGGTAGAATTTGGCCGTGAATCCATCTGGTCCTGGACTCTTTTTGGTTGGTAAGCTATTGCTTATTGCCACAATTTCAGATCCTGTTATTGGTCTATTCAGAGATTCAGCTTCTTCCTGGTTTAATCTTGGGAGAGTGTATGTGTCCAGGAATTTATCCATTTCTTCTAGATTTTCTAGTTTATTTGCATAGAGGTGTTTGTAGTATTCTCTGATGGTAGTTTGTATTTCTGTGGGATCGGTGGTGATATTCCCTTTATCATTTTTTATTGCGTCTATTTCATTCTTCTCTTTTTTTTCTTTATTAGTCTTGCTAGCGGTCTATCAATTTTGTTGATCCTTTCAAAAAACCAGCTCCTGGATTCATTAATTTTTTGAAGGGTTTTTTTTGTCTCTATTTCCTTCAGTTCTGCTCTGATTTTAGTTATTTCTTGCCTTCTGCTAGCTTTTGAATGTGTTTGCTCTTGCTTTTCTAGTTCTTTTAGTAATGTTAGGGTGTCAATTTTGGATCTTTCCTGCTTTCTCTTGTGGGCATTTAGTGCTATGAATTTCCCTCTACCTACTGCTTTGAATGTGTCCCAGAGATTCTGGTATGTTGTGTCTTTGTTCTCGTTGGTTTCAAAGAACATCTTTATTTCTGCCTTCATTTCGTTATGTACCCGGTAGTCATTCAGGAGCAGGTTGTTCAGTTTCCATGTAGTTGAGCGGTTTTGAGTGAGTTTCTTAATCCTGAGTTCTAGTTTGATTGCACTGTGGTCTGAGATAGAGTTTGTTATAATTTCTGTTCTTTTACATTTGCTGAGGAGAGCTTTACTTCCAACTATGTGGTCAATTTTGGAATAGGTGTGGTATGGTGCTGAAAAAAATGTATATTCTGTTGATTTGGGGTGGAGAGTTCTGTAGATGTCTATTAGGTCTGCTTGGTGCACAGCTGAGTTCAATTCCTGGGTATGCTTGTTAACTTTCTGTCTCGTTGATCTGTCTAATGTTGACAGTGGGGTGTTGAAGTCTCCCATTATTATTGTGTGGGAGTCTAAGTCTCTTTGTAGGTCACTCAGGACTTGCTTTTTGTATCTGGGTGCTCCTGTATTGGGTGCATATATATTTAGGATAGTTAGCTCTTCTTGTTGAATTGATCCCTTTATCATTATGTAATGGCCTTCTTTGTCTCTTTTGATCTTTGTTGGTTTAAAGTCTGTTTTATCAGTGACTAGGATTGCAACCCCTGCCTTTTTTTGTTTTCCATTTGCTTCGTAGATCTTCCTCCATCCTTTTATTTTGAGCCTATGTGTGTCTCTGCACATGAGATGGGTTTCCTGAATACAGCACACTGATGGGTCTTGACTCTTTATCCAGTTTGCCAGTCTGCATCTTTTAATTGGAGCATTTAGTCCATTTACATTTAAAGTTAATATTGTTATGTGTGAATTTGATCCTGTCATTATGATGTTAGCTGGTTATTTTGCTCGTTAGTTGATGCAGTTTCTTCTTAGTCTTGATGGTCTTTACATTTTAGCATGATTTTGCAGCGGCTTGTACCGGTTGTGCCTTCCCATGTTTAGTGCTTCCTTCAGGAGCTCTTTTAGGGCAGGCCTGGTGGTGACAAAATCTCACAGCATTTGCTTGTCTGTAAAGGATTTTATTTCTCCTTCACTTGTGAAGCTTAGTTTGGCTGGATATGAAATTCTGGGTTGAAAATTCTTTTCTTTAACAATGTTGAATATTGGCCCCCACTCTCTTCTGGCTTGTAGAGTTTCTGCCGAGATATCCGCTGTTAGTCTGATGGACTTCCCTTTGTGGGTAACCCGACCTTTCTCTCTGACTGCCCTTAACATTTTTTCCTTCATTTCATCTTTGGTGAATCTGACAATTATATGTCTTGGAGTTGCCCTTCTCGAGGAGTATCTTTGTGGCATTCTCTGTATTTCCTGAATCTGAATGTTGGTCTGCCTTGCTAGATTGGGGAAGTTCTCCTGGATAATATCCTGCAGAGTGTTTTCCAACTTGGTTCCATTCTCCCTGTCACTTTCAGGTACACCAATCAGACGTAGATTTGGTCTTTTCACATAGTCCCATACTTCTTGGAGGCTTTGTTCGTTTCTTTTTATTCTTTTTTCTCTAAACTTCCTTTCTCGCTTCATTTCATTCATTTCATCTTCCATCACTGATACCCTTTCTTCCAGTTGATAGCATCGGCTCCTGAGGCTTCTGCATTCTTCACGTAGTTCTCGAGCCTTGGCTTTCGGCTCCCTCAGCTCCTTTAAGCACTTCTCTGTATTGGTTATTCTAGTTATACATTCGTCTAAATTTTTTTCAGAGTTTTTAACTTCCTTGCCTTTGGTTTGAATTTCCTCCTGTAGCTCAGAGTAGTTTGATCGTCTGAAGCGTTCTTCTCTCAACTTGACAAAGTCATTCTCCGTCCAGCTTTGTTCCGTTGCTGGTGAGGAACTGCGTTCCTTTGGAGGAGGAGAGGCGCTCTGCTTTTTAGAGTTTCCAGTTTTTGTGCTCTGTTTTTTCCCCATCTTTGTGGTTTTATCTACTTTTGGTCTTTGATGATGGTGATGTACAGATGGGTTTTTGGTGTGGATGTCCTTTCTGTTTGTTAGTCTTCCTTCTAACAGACAGGACCCTCAGCTGCAGGTGTGTTGGAGTTTGGTAGAGGTCCACTCCAGGCCCTGTTTGCCTGGGTATCAGCAGCAGTGGCTGCAGAACAGCGGATTTTCGTGATCCGCGAATGCTGCCGTCTGATCATTCCTCTGGAAGTTTTGTCTCAGAGGAGTACCCGGCCGTGTGAGGTGTCAGTCTGCCCCTACTGGCGGGTGCCTCCCAGTTAGGCTGCTCGGGGGTCAGGGATCAGGGACCCACTTGAGGAGGCAGTCTGCCCGTTCTCAGATCTCCAGCTGCTTGTTGGGAGAACCACTGCTCTCCTCAAAGCTGTCAGACAGGGCCATTTAAGTCTGCAGAGGTTACTGCTGTCTTTTTGTTTGTCTGTGCCCGCCCCTAGAGGTGGAGCCTACAGAGTCAGGCAGGCCTCCTTGAGCTGTGGTGGGCTCCACCCAGTTGGAGCTTCCCAGCTGCTTTGTTTACCTAAGTGATCCTGGGCAATGGCGTGTGCCCCTCCCCCAGCCTCGCTGCCACCTTGCAGTTTGATCTCAGGCTGCTGTGCTAGCAATCAGCGAGACTCGGTGGGTTTAGGACCCTCTGAGCCAGGTGCGGGATATAATCTCCTGGTGCGCCGTTTTTTAATCCCATTGGAAAAGCGCAGTATTAGGGTGGGAGTGACCCGATTTTCCAGTGCCGTCTGTCACCCCTTTCTTTGACTAGGAAAGGGAACTGCCTGACCCCTTGCACTTCCCGAGTGAGGCAATGCCTCGCCCTGCTTTGGCTGGCGCACGGTGCACTGCACCCACTGTCCTGCGCTCACTGTCTGGCACTCCCTAGTAAGATGAACCCAGTACCTCAGATGGAAATGCAGAAATCACCCGTCTTCTGCGTCGCTCATGCTGTGAGCTGTAGACCGGAGCTGTTCCTATTTGGCCATCTTGGCTGCCACACACTTTATTTCATTAAGTTGATCTTCATTGTCTTATATCCTTCCTTCTCCTTGATCAATTTGGCTGTTGATACTTGTGTATGCTTCATGAAGTTCTCGTGCTGTGTTTTTCAGCTCCATCAGGTCATTTATGTTCTCCTCTAAACTGGTTATTCTAGTTAGCAATTTGTCTAACCTTTTTTCAAGGTTCTTAGCTTCCTTACACTGGATTAGAACATGCTCCTTCAGCTCAGAGGAGTTTGTTATTACCCACCTTCCGAAGCCTACTTCTGTTAATTCATCAAACTCATTCTTGGTCCACTTTTGTGCCCTTGCTGGGGAGGAATCGCGATCATTTGGTGGAGAAGAGGCGTTCTGGTTTTTGGAATGTTCAGCCTGTTTGTGCTGGTTTTTCTTCATCTTCGTGGGTTTATCTACCTTTGATCTTCTATGCTGATGACCTTTGGATGGGGATTTTGTGTGGGTTTCCTTTTTGTTGATGTTGATGTTATTGCTTTCTGTTTGTTAGTTTTCCTTCTAAGAGGTCCCTCTTCTGCAGGTCTGCTGGAGTTTGCTGGAGGTCCACTCCAGACCCTGTTTGCCTGGGTATCAGCAGCAGAGGCTGCAGAACAGCAAATATTACTCTCAGCTCCTTCCTCTGGAAGCTTCGTCTCAGAGTGGCACCCACCTGATGCCTGCCAGAGCTCTCCTGTATGGAGGTGTCTCCCAGTCTGGAGGCACGGGCTCAGGGACCCACTTGAGGAGGCATTCTGTTCCTTAGCAGAGCTCTGGCACTAACAAATTCAAATTCAGTATATCAGTTGTGCTTGGAGATGCGCCGCTCTCTTCAGAGGTGGCAGGCAGGAACATTTAAGTCTGCTGAAACTGCACCCACAGTCTCCCCTGTCCCCAGGTGCTCTGTCCCAGGGAGATGGGAGTTTTATGTATAAGCCTCTTACTGGGGCTGCTGCCTTTGTTTCAGAGATGACTTGCCCAGTGAGGAGGAATCTAGAGAGGCAGTCTGGCCACAGCTGCCTTGCTGTGCTGCAGTGAGTTCCACCCAGTCCAAACTTCCCAGTGGCGTCCTTAACACTGTGAGGGGAAAACTGCCTACTCAAGCCTCAGTAATGGTGGATGCCCTTCCCACCACCAAGCTCAATTGTCTCAGGTTGGTCGACTTCAGACTGCTGTGCTGGGAGCGAGAATTTCAAGCCAGTGGTTCTTAGCTTGCTGGGCTCCGTGGGAGCTGGACCCGCTGAACAAGACCTCTTGGCTCCTTGGCTTCAGACCCCTTTCCAGGGGAGTGAACAGTCTGTCTTGCTAGGGTTTTAGCCACCACTGAGGTATAAAAAGAAACTCCTGCAGCTAGCTCAGTGTCTGCCCAAACAGCTGACCAATTTTGTGCTTGAAACCCAGGGCCCTGGTGGTTTAGGCACACAGGGAATCTCCTGGTCTGTGGGTTGCAAAATCCATGGGAAAAACTTAGTATCTGGGCCGGATAGCACAGTCCCTCCCTTCCCTTGGCTAGGGGAGGGAGGTCCCCAGCCTCTTGCACTTCCCAGGTGAGGCAATGCGCCACTCGGCTTCTGCTTGCCATCTGTGGGCTGCGCCCATTGTCTAACCAGTCCCATTGAGATGAACTGGGTACCTCAGTTGGAAATGCAGAATCACTGCCTTCTGCATTGGTATGGCTGAGAGCTTCAGACCAGAGCTGTTCCCCTTCAACCATCTTGCCAGATCCCCCTGGCAGAGAATTTAACTCAGTGGTAGAGCGTATGTGTTCCATGTAATAGGTTACAAATTCCATTTCTGATTTCTCCACTGGCATTTTGTGGGATGTTAGCACTAAATAAATATTTGCTAGATTTAGTTTAATTCAGGTTAGTTGAAGTCACATAAACTATAGGAATTATGTTGGATTTGATTTCTTTTGCTGGCTGTGCCACAAACTAACTCTAGGTTCTATAGCAAATCACTGGATTTCACTGTATCTCATTTTCCTCATTTGTAAAATAATTTCTGTCCCATTAATAGCTCAGACCATTATGTAAGCTTTATCTTTTCTTCAAAGCACCTTTATTTAATATTCCTATTTAAGAGCATTAATAATTCTTTTTCCTTATATATTATTAAAATTATGTATTAATATGTTATGTATTTGTATATTACTTTCATTATAAATATACTTATTCAGTTAATTATTTTCATTTATAGAATCCTTAATGCTTTTCATAATATTTTTCTGTCCTTTATTATTGTATTTTTATTGAGATAAAAGATTCTTTAATGTTATCCAAGAATTAATTGGCTACAGAAAAAGTAAGGCCACTTAACCACAGGGCAAAATTAAAACAGGGGCATAAAAAAGATGTGACAAAAACTTGAATTAATTTATTAGTCTATTTACCTAGGAGCTTTTCAATCAGATTTTTGTTTTAATTAGATAGTACGTAGTTAGTAGATCATATGGTGGGACATACATGTTCTGGCCTAAAATACAAAGTGGTTTTGTGTGAGTGTATGTGATAATTTTGATTTAAAGGTAAATTTTGTTAACCTGCCTCAGGAACAATGAATTTGTGGGTGACATTATCTCACATGCATTTTAAGGAAAGTAGGAAGTCTAAGAGTACAACACTATCTTTTGGGATTGACAACAATGAGAATTACCATGCCCTTTCTGATGTATCTTTAGGTAAAACTCTGGCAAAGGTAGTTTCCTGAACTAAAAGGATAAAAGGATTCTTGCTCTAATGTGACGTTTCTTATGAGTTTTTTTTTTTCCATTGTTATATTCAAGTCAGCACTTGTCAGTTTACTAAATACCTGTGTAGCTCTGTGCTAGAATATTAGAAAGAAAATACTTTCATTATTATAAAGAATAATCATGGCAATCATAATATTTTTGCTGGTCTCATCATTACTTTTGGGCTATAGTACAAACATTCAGGACATGGATGAGATTAGTGACCTTTATCCAATGTTCCACTAAAGTTACATGGCCAATAAATGACAAAATTGTAAATGGAATCTATACTTCTTATTTCTCCTTGTGGCACTCTAATTTATAATAATTTCTCATCCTACTTTCCAGAAAGGAAGAGCCAGAAAAAATTGTCATTTATTTGTTGACTAAATGTTGATTGAACATTTACTATGTGTCAGAACTGTCCTAGAAACTGAGTTTGTATGGGGAGCTAAATGACATGATCTCCGCCCTCCTAAACTTATGAGTAGAAATTGGAACTGAAATACACTATTAATAATGCTTCTCATGCTGACATCTACATTTGCATATTGCAGTTATTTTCACCCAAGTTGTATAACCAAATCAACCACCTAACTTTGTGCAAGTACAGATATCCCAACTGCCTTTGGAGATTCAAATTCAGTATATTTGAACTAAAGCTTGTGCATAGATGTGTTTAAGAAGCTCAACAGGTGATTCTGATGCATAGCAAGTATTAAGAAATCCTAGTGTATCAACTTGTAGCCCTTACACTACTTATATTGTTTTATTTTATCTGGATAACAACTATTTCTAGTAGATATTACTATCCTGTAACCACAAGTTTTACAAATTAAGAAACTAAAGGCAACAAAATCATTTCCCTCATAAATAGCGAAGTTCAATCCAGAAACTGTATCCTCTAACTCCCCAGAGAGAAGTCTCCTTAAAAAAAAAAAAAAAAAAAAACTATAGAAAAGTAAACTGGGCTTATCTTTTATGTTAAGGCTGAAGAAAAAGATGAATTACTACACTTTTTCCAAATTGTGACTGATTCTCTCTTCTGGCTTTTGGGAGGCCATGTTGAACTTATTCAGAATGGTAAGAGAAAAGATTTTAATGTAACTAATAGCTATTGTAGAGTCAACTGCTAACAGTTTGATCTTTTTTTCCAAAAACAAATGCCACATTAACTGTGCAGATAACCACACTGAAATGAAACCATGTTGAAATAAGCTCACAATTTTTTAAAATGGATATTCCAGTTTTACATAGCCAACATCAACAATGTGAATATTAAGGAGAATACTGTTGAAATAAAACTTTAGCTTTTTCTGTTTAGCAAATCTAAGATGAAGACAAATGATAATTTGAGCAGTTTATTCCTGAAAATAACTTCTAAGTTTAAAAGATTACAGTCAGTGTTTTAGACCTATCATGAGAGAAATCCCTATGTTCAGGGTGGATATGATTTAACTCATATAGTCTAACTATCCAAGTAAGAATAAGCTTTTATTTAATGACTTTTTAGTAAACTTGGAAGTTATAGGCTATTTCTGTTTACATTGAGAGATATAAACATGTATGAGTTTTATGTTTTCTTAAGACTGAAAAAATAATTCTTAGTTACATTCATGGTGCTCTGCCTAGAAAAATTTCATCTAATATAGATGTAACACTTTAAGAATATTTTTTAAGTAATACTTGAACTGAAATTTTACTTTTAGCTTTTCTCCTCAGAATCATTGCATGCACATAATTTAAAGAGTCAAATAGTTCTATAAGGATCATTAAAACACACACAATCCCTGACCCTCATGCCCATTCCATTTCTCATTTTCCAAAGGCAACTACTTTCAGTTAGTATAACTAATACCTTTGGTAGTTATGCTTAGTTATTGAGCATGGAATGGAATGGAAACTGACATTTATTAGAAATGTTCCCTGTTCTACGATATTTTACATTAGCTCATGTGAGAGCTATTATTTCTAGTTTTACAGATGAAGAAATAGTTTCTAAGAGGTTAAGCAACTTGTATGAGTATCCAGTGCTAAATCGTTATAACTGGCTGCTCAGAGCTTAAAGATTACAAATCAATAAAAGGAAATTTTTGTAGTTAGTGTATTCATTATTATATAAAACAGTATGTCACAAAATTAAATTTTTTAAGGATGTGAGCAACCACTTATAGTCATCTGTGCCATTTCCATTTCCTTATATTCTGTCTTTGCAGGAAATTTGTTTTTATTCACTGAAATTCATTGATAGAAGAAAAAGATTCAGATTTAGGATACGATATCTTCAATTTAAAGAGAGATAACAGTAGATTCTTAGCTTAGTATTTATGCCTATTTTCTGACTATATTCATAAAAATGAAATGACTTATTTATGGCTATTTAAAATTGCCATGAATTTTACATCTTAAAGTCTTCTTTATTGTAGAGTCTACAAAGTCAGAAAGTTTAGCAGAGATGGTCATGCTTTGATTTGATTTGAAAAGAACAAAATCTTCCGTTGTTATCATAAAATCTTTAATCTTTCTTTTTTTTTCTTTTCCTTTAGTACTACAAAGTGATCATTTCTTACATTTACTGCAAGCTGACAATGTCCAAATAGGATCTGCAGTCATGATGATGCTACAGAATATACTACAGATCAACAGGTGACTTGGTTTTTACAAAATGTTACTGTTTTTTTTTTTTTATCAGAAGCATTACCAATTTTATTCCAATTTTGCTAAAATTGACTGCATATGACTTGCATATAATGTATATACAAGTATATGCACTATATACTTGTATATAATGCTGAAGTTCCATCACCATTGTCTTTCAGAAAAAAATTAATATAAAATACTACAAAAGACTGGAAA
Organism: Pongo abelii; assembly: GCF_028885655.2. Classification (NCBI taxonomy): domain Eukaryota; kingdom Metazoa; phylum Chordata; class Mammalia; order Primates; family Hominidae; genus Pongo; species Pongo abelii. The sequence goes on from NC_085928.1 coordinate 16,274,728, forward strand.
TTTATTATTAAATTGATACGTTATAACAGAGCTTAAGATTTTAGCTCAAATCTCAGGCTTAAAGAAGAGAATTAGTGTGATAATCTGAATAAAAATATTGAGATCACAACAAAAAATGTTTAATCACATTTATTTAATAAACTTCAAGCTCGGTAGTTTTACAGATGCTCAAGAAGGGTATAAAAGAAGCAACTGGCAATTATTCAGGGTAAAATGAAAGAGCAGAGTATACACAATTGAAATAATCCATTCTTTCAGTTTAGTATGAATTTATTATGCAGCTGCTGTGTGTCATTGCAGTTATAGAGTTGATTAAGATATAAACCTTGTCTTCAAAGAGCTTACAATAGAATGGAAAAGACAGACACACAAATGTCATTGTATACATTAAGTTACAATATTAAAAGTGACCATAAATGTTAATAACCCAAACCGAGGGGAGGTGCTTCCTGGAGAAGGTAATATCTGAGATGAAACTTCAAGGATAGTATATTGGCCAGGGAGGAAGAGGAGAAAGAGAAAGCAGTATTTCCAGGCAACATAAGCAAAAGCACAGAGATAAGAAACAACATGCTGAGGATGAAAAGTAGGTACAAATTCATTATTGTTGGGATATAAATTTCCATATAGGGAGGTTACTAGCAAGCTTGGCTGAGACTCAAAGTCATGAAGAATTTATGTGCTGTGTTAAGGGAATGGAGTCTAATCCTATAGACAACAGGGACCATTGAAGATTTTTTTTTTTATGTTCTTTTTTTTTTTTCCTCTTTTTTTTATTATTATTATACTTTAAGTTTTAGGGTACATGTGCACAATGTGTAGGTTAGTTACATATGTATACATGTGCCATGCTGGTGTGCTGCACCCATTAACTCATCATTTAGCATTAGGTATATCTCCTAATGCTATCCCTCCCCACTCCCCCCACCCCACAACAGTCCCCAGAGTGTGATGTTCCCCTTCCTGTGTCCGTGTGTTCTCATTGTTCAATTCCCATCTATGAGTGAGAACATGCGGTGTTTGGTTTTTTGTCCTTGCGATAGTTTACTGAGAATGATGATTTCCAATTTCATCCATGTCCCTACAAAGGACATGAACTCATCATTTTTTATGGCTGCATAGTATTCCATGGTGTATATGTGCCACATTTTCTTAATCCAGTCTATCACTGTTGGACATTTGGGTTTGTTCCAAGTCTTTGCTATTGTGAATAGTGCCGCAATAAACATACGTGTGCATGTGTCTTTATAGCAGCATGATTTATAGTCCTTTGGGTATATACCCAGAATGGGATGGCTGGGTCAAATGGTATTTCTAGTTCTAGATCCCTGAGGAATCGCCACACTGACTTCCACAATGGTTGAACTAGTTTACAGTCCCACCAAGAGTGTAAAAGTGTTCCTATTTCTCCACATACTCTCCAGCACCTGTTGTTTCCTGACTTTTTAATGATTGCCATTCCAACTGGTGTGAGATGGTATCTCATTGTGGTTTTGATTTGCATTTCTCTGATGGCCAGTGATGATGAGCATTTTTTCATGTGTCTTTTGGCTGCACAAATGTCTCCTTTTGAGAATTGTCTGTTCATACCCTTTGCCCACTTTTTGATGGGGTTGTTTGTTTTTTTCTTGTAAATTTGTTTGAGTTCATTGTAGATTCTGGATATTAGCCCTTTGTCAGATGAGTAGGTTGTGAAAATTTTCTCCCATTTTGTAGGTTGCCTGTTCACTCTGATGGTAGTTTCTTTTGCTGTGCAGAAGCTCTTGAGTTTAATTAGATCCCATTTGTCAATTTTGGCTTTTGTTGCCATTGCTTTTGGTGTTCTAGACATGAAGTCCTTGCCCATGCCTGTGTCCTGAATGGTAATGCCTAGGTTTTCTTCTAGGGTTTTTATGGTTTTAAATCTAACAGTTAAGTCTTTAATCCATCTTGAATTAATTTTTGTATAAGGTGTAAGGAAGGGATCCAGTTTTAGCTTTCTACATATGGCTAGCCAGTTTTCCCAGCACCATTTATTAAATAGGGAATCCTTTCCCCATTCCTTGTTTTTGTCAGGTTTGTCAAAGATCAGATAGTTGTAGCTATGCGGTGTTATTTCTGACGGCTCTAGTCTGTTCCATTGATCTATATCTCTGTTTTGGTACCAGTACCATGCTGTTTTGGTTACTGCAGCCTTGTAGTATAGTTTGAAGTCAGGTAGCATGATGCCTCCAGCTTTGTTCTTTTGGCTTAGGATTGACTTGGCGATGCGGGCTCTTTTTTGGTTCCATATGAACTTTAAAGTAGTTTTTTCCAATTCTGTGAAGAAAGTCATTGGTAGCTTGATGGGGATGGCATTGAATCTATAAATTACCTTGGGCAGTATGGCCATTTTCATGATATTGATTCTTCCTACCCATGAGCATGGAATGTTCTTCCATTTGTTTGTATCCTCTTTTATTTCATTGAGCAGTGGTTTGTAGTTCTCCTTGAAGAGGTCCTTCACGTCCCTTGTAAGTTGGATTCCTAGGTATTTTATTCTCTTTGAAGCAATTGTGAATGGGAGTTCACTCATGATTTGGCTCTCTGTTTGTCTGTTATTGGTGTATAAGAATGCTTGTGATTTTTGTACATTCATTTTGTATCCTGAGACTTTGCTGAAGTTGCTTATCAGCTTAAGGAGATTTTGGGCTGAGACAATGGGGTTTTCTAGATATACAATCATGTCATCTGCAAACAGGGACAATTTGACTTCCTCTTTTCCTAATTGAATACCCTTGATTTCCTTCTCCTGCCTGATTGCCCTGGCCAGAACTTCCAACACTGTTGAATAGGAGTGGTGAGAGAGGGCATCCCTGTCTTGTGCCAGTTTTCAAAGGGAATGCTTCCAGTTTTTGCCCATTCAGTATGATATTGGCTGTGGGTTTGTCATAGATAGCTCTTATTATTTTGAGATACATCCCATCAATACCTAATTTATTGAGAGGTTTTAGCATGAAGGGTTGTTGAATTTTGTCAAAGGCCTTTTCTGCATCTATTGAGATAATCATGTGGTTTTTGTCTTTGGTTCTGTTTATATGCTGGATTACATTTATTGATTTGTGTATATTGAACCAGCCTTGCACCCCAGAGATGAAGCCTACTTGATCTTGGTGGATAAGCTTTTTGATGTGCTGCTGGATTCGGTTTGCCAGTATTTTATTGAGGATTTTTGCATCAATGTTCATCAAGGATATTGGTCTCAAATTCTGTTTTTTGGTTGTGTCTCTGCCCGGCTTTGGTATCAGGATGATGCTGGCCTCATAAAATGAGTTAGGGAGGATTCCCTCTTTTTCTATTGATTAGAATAGTTTCAGAAGGAATGGTACCAGTTCCTCCTTGTACCTCTGGTAGAATTCGGCTGGGAATCCATCTGGTCCTGGACTCTTTTTGGTTGGTAAGCTATTGATTATTGCCACAATTTCAGAGCCTGTTATTGGTCTATTCAGAGATTCAACTTCTTCCTGGTTTAGTCTTGGGAGAGTGTATGTGTCCAGGAATGTATCCATTTCTTCTAGATTTTCTAGTTCATTTGTGTAGAGGTGTTTGTAGTATTCTCTGATGGTAGTTTGTATTTCTGTGGGATCGGTAGTGATATTCCCTTTATCATTTTTTATTGCGTCTATTTCATTCTTCTCTCTTTTTTTCTTTATTAGTCTTGCTAGCGGTCTATCAATTTTGTTGATCCTTTCAAAAAACCAGCTCCTGGATTCATTAATTTTGTGAAGGGTTTTTTTTGTCTCTATTTCCTTCAGTTCTGCTCTGATTTTAGTTATTTCTTGCCTTCTGCTAGCTTTTGAATGTGTTTGCTCTTGCTTTTCTAGTTCTTTTAATTGTGATGTTAAGGGTGTCAATTTTGGATCTTTCCTGCTTTCTCTTGTGGGCATTTAGTGCTATGAATTTCCCTCTACCCACTGCTTTGAATGTGTCCCAGAGATTCTGGTATGTTGTGTCTTTGTTCTCGTTGGTTTCAAAGAACATCTTTATTTCTGCCTTCATTTCGTTATGTACCCGGTAGTCATTCAGGAGCAGGTTGTTCAGTTTCCATGTAGTTGAGCCGTTTTGAGTGAGTTTCTTAATCCTGAGTTCTAGTTTGATTGCACTGTGGTCTGAGAGACAGTTTGTTATAATTTCTGTTCTTTTACATTTGCTGAGGAGAGCTTTACTTCCAACTATGTGGTCAATTTTGGAATAGGTGTGGTATGGTGCTGAAAAAAATGTATATTCTGTTGATTTGGGGTGGAGAGTTCTGTAGATGTCTATTAGTTCTGCTTGGTGCACAGCTGAGTTCAATTCCTGGGTATGCTTGTTAACTTTCTGTCTCGTTGATCTGTCTAATGTTGACAGTGGGGTGTTAAAGTCTCCCATTATTAATGTGTGGGAGTCTAAGTCTCTTTGTAGGTCACTCAGAACTTGCTTTATGAATCTAGGTGCTCCTGTATTGGGTGCATATATATTTAGGATAGTTAGCTCTTCTTGTTGAATTGATCCTTTTACCATTATGTAATGGCCTTCTTTGTCTCTTTTGATCTTTGTTGGTTTAAAGTCTGTTTTATCAGTGACTAGGATTGCAACCCCTGCCTTTTTTTATTTTCCATTTGCTTGGTAGATCTTCCTCCATCCTTTTATTTTGAGCCTGTGTGTGTCTCTGCACATGAGATGGGTTTCCTGAATACAGCACACTGAATGGGTCTTGACTCTTTATCCAATTTGCCAGTCTGTGTCTTTTAATTGGAGCATTTAGTCCATTTACATTTAAAGTTAATATTGTTATGTGTGAATTTGATCCTGTCATTATGATGTTAGCTGGTTATTTTGCTCGTTAGTTGATGCAGTTTCTTCCTAGTCTCGATGGTCTTTACATTTTGGCATCCTTTTGCAGTGGCTGGTACCAGTTGTTCCTTTCCATGTTTAGTGCTTCCTTCAGGAGCTCTTTTAGGGCAGGCCTGGTGGTGACAAAATCTCACAGCATTTGCTTGTCTGTAAAGGATTTTATTTCTCCTTCACTTATGAAGCTTAGTTTGGCAGGATATGAAATTCTGGGTTGAAAATTCTCTTCTTCAAGAATGTTGAATATTGGCCCCCACTCTCTTCTGGCTTGTAGAGTTTCTGCTGAGAGATCCACTGTTAGTCTGATGGACTTCCCTTTGTGGGTAACCCGACCTTTCTCTCTGACTGCCCTTAACATTTTTTCCTTCATTTCAATTTTGGTGAATCTGACAATTATGTGTCTTGGAGTTGCCCTTCTCGAGGAGTATCTTTGTGGCGTTCTCTGTATTTCCTGAATCTGAATGTCGGTCTGCCTTGCTAGATTGGGGAAGTTCTCCTGGATAGTATCCTGCAGAGTGTTTTCCAACTTGGTTCCATGCTCCCTGTCGCTTTCACTTACACCAGTCAGATGCAGATTTGGTCTTTTCACATAGTCCCATACTTCTTGGAGGCTTTGTTCATTTCTTTTTATTCTTTTTTCTCTAAACTTCCCTTCTTGCTTCATTTCATTCATTTCATCTTCCATCACTGATACCCTTTCTTCCATTTGATCGCATCGGCTCCTGAGGCTTCTGCATTCTTCACGTAGTTCTCAAGCCTTGGCTTTCGGCTCCCTCAGCTCCTTTAAGCACTTCTCTGTATTGGTTATTCTAGTTATACATTCGTCTAAATTTTTTTCAAAGTTTTTAACTTCTTTGCCTTTGGTTTGAATTTCCTCCTGTAGCTCAGAGTAGTTTGATCGTCTCAAGCGTTCTTCTCTCAACTTGACAAAGTCATTCTCCATCCAGCTTTGTTCCGTTGCTGGTGAGGAACTGCGTTCCTTTGGAGGAGGAGAGGCACTCTGCTTTTTAGAGTTTCCAGTTTTTGTGCTCTGTTTTTTCCCCATCTTTGTGGTTTTATCTACTTTTGGTCTTTGATGATGGTGATGTACACATGGGTTTTTGGTGTGGATGTCCTTTCTTTTTGTTAGTTTTCCTTCTAACAGACAGGACCCTCAGCTGCAGGTTGGAGTTTGGTAGAGGTCCACTCCAGGCCCTGTTTGCCTGGGTATCAGCAGCGGTGGCTGCAGAACAGCGGATTTTCGTGAACCGCGAATGCTGCTGTCTGATCATTCCTCTGGAAGTTTTGTCTCAGAGGAGTACTCGGCCGTGTGAGGTGTCAGTCTGCCCCTACTAGCGAGTGCCTCCCAGTTAGGCTGCTCGGGGGTCAGGGGTCAGGGACCCACTTGAGGAGGCAGTCTGCCCGTTCTCAGATCTCCAGCTGCTTGTTGGGAGAACCACTGCTCTCCTCAAAGCTGTCAGACAGGGCCATTTAAGTCTGCAGAGGTTACTGCTGTCTTTTTGTTTGTCTGTGCCCTGCCCCTAGAGGTGGAGCCTACAGAGGCAGGCAGGCCTCCTTGAGCTGTGGTGGGCTCCACCCAGTTGGAGCTTCCCAGCTGCTTTGTTTACCTAAGTGAGCCTGGGCAATGGCAGGCGCCCCTCCCCCAGCCTCGCTCCCGCCTTGCAGTTTGATCTCAGACTGCTGTGCTAGCAATCAGCGAGACTCCGTGGGCGTAGGACCCTCCGAGCCAGGTGCGGGATATAATCTCCTGGTGCGCCGTTTCCTAAGCCCGTCGGAAAAGCGCGGTATTCGGGTGGGAGTGACCCGATTGTCCAGGTGCCATCTGTCACCCCTTTCCTTGAGCAGGAAAGGGAACTCTCTGATCCCTTGCACTTCCCGAGTGAGGCAATGCCTCGCCCTGCTTCGGCTGGTGCACGGTGCGCTGCACCCACTGTCCTGCGCCTACTGTCTGGCACTCCTTAGTGAGATGAACCCAGTACCTCAGATGGAAATGCAGAAATCACCCATCTTCTGCGTCGCTCATGCTGTGAGCTGTAGCCCAGACCTGTTCCGATTCGGCCATCTTGGCTCCTCCCCAGCAATTTCTGAAGATTTTTAAAGTAGACAAAAGTGGTCAGATTACATTTCAGTTTGTTACTCTGGTGACTTTGTGAAGGTAGATTAAGGGGAAGAAAACTCTATACAAAAAAGTCATAGTAGTCCAAGTGAAGTAATGATATCTTGTCCTTGGGCATTAGTACCTGGGATATGGAGTTTTTAAAATAATGAATTAAAATCATCAGGACTTTACTTCCACTTCTGATCAAGATGGAATAGTAGGGATGCATTTATCCTCCCACCTGAAAAAAAGGACAAAAACATGGAACATAATTTTTTGAGAAACTGGATATCAGTCAGTGAAAGAAAGTAAGCTCAGAGAAAAAGGAATCAACAAGGTGAATCTTACAATTGCTGTAACTTACAGTATTGAGAGTTTCCAGGTTGAAGTATTGGGAGAGGCATCCCAGCCAGCTTGAGTTGAAGCGATAGAGCTCAGAGTCTGGAGAGAACAAAATGGCTAGAGTTCACAATCAGAATACTAGAGAAGAGAGCTATACACATAGAGAACCCCAGAGATCTGCAGAGGGTATCCTTCAAGTATTAAGTAGAGTACTGATCTGCACATTGTAAGGAACTACCCAATGCCAGGGATAACAATAATCCAAAAGGATTAAAAGGAACAGTGCAAGGAGCTCACACAGGGCCAGAAATAATGCCTGTTTCCAACAGCCAAACTGGAAAGCCTCATAAACAGTGGGTCATTGGGTAGAGTGTTCAGGAAGGTTTTACCCCAGTAGTGAGGAATAATTAGCATTAGAACGAGCACTATTCCAGATCATAAAAGCAAGACCCAAAAGGGTCAAACTGTTTCCAAGTAACTTAACTGCATGTGGTTATTGAACCTGGCTGTGTTTTAAAATTTATTTTATTGTAGGTTATACAAAAGTAGAAAGTTCACTAGAAATGGCTATCCTTCGATTTGGCTTTAAAAAGGATGAGAAAAATCCCACTTGTGCCATCATAGAATATTTGCTTTGATGACTCTTTTTTTCAATTTCTTTATTACTGTAAAATGACTATTTCTTGCAGTTACTGCAAACTGATAGATTCTACAGTCATGACTATGCTACAAAACATACTACGATTCAACAGGTGATTTGATTTTACTGGTACTGAAATACTGGGCATGCAAATAAACAAGAAAACAGGATCTAAAATGAGAAGAATTAATCAAGACTGATAGATATGTTGGAATTAACAGACAAGGACACTAGTTATTATAACCATATTCCATATATTTAAAAATGTTGAATACAGACATATAAGACTCAAAGTGAATTTCTAGACATGAAATCTACAATATCTGCGATGAAAAATACACTGGATGGGATTAACAGCAGATTAACATTGCAGATTAGTGAACTTTAAGGCATATCAGTAGAAACTATCCAAAATGAAACAAAAAAGAAACAAGAGGAAAGAAAAGCATATCAGTGAACTGTGGGACAACTTGAACAACCTTACATAGGTGTAATCAGAGTACGTAAAGCAGGCAGTAGGGTCACAAAAAAATGTGTGAAGAAGTTATGGCTTAACATTTTCCAAATTTGATGAAAACTATAAACATGCAGATTCAAAAAGGTCATCAAACCCCAAGGGCAATAAATATGAAGAAAATTCCACATTGAGGCACATCGTAATCAAAATGCTCAAACCAGTGATAAAGAGAAAAATCTTAAAAGCAACCAGAGATGAAAAAACATTATATAGAGAAATAGAGATAAGAATGACAGCAACTTTCTTATCAGAAACAACACAAGTAAAAAGACAGTTGAATACTGAAAAAGAAAACTGTCAAATTAGAATTTTATGCTCAGCAGAAATATATTCAAAAGCAAAGATGAAATACTTCTTCAGAAATCACCAGCAGATCAACACTACAAAAAATATTCAAGGAGGTCCTTCCATCAGAAGGGAAATTCATCTACACAAAGAAATAGAGTATCGGAAATGGTGATTACATAAACATATAAGATAGTTTTTCTTATATTATTTTAATATATCTATAATATGTTTGCCTATGCAAAAATAATAATGTATTTGAGGAACATGTGTATAAGTAGAATGTATTCCAAAAAGGCATTAAGGCTGGGAGGAGATAAATGGAAGTATACTGATTTAAGGCTCTTATACTATACATGAAGTGGTATAATATCACTGTGATAAGTGATAAGACTGTGATAAATTGAAATGTATACTTTGAACCTCAAAGCAATGAAGAAAATAGCAAAACAAAGAATTTACAGCTGATAAGCCAACAAAGGCAATAAAAATGAATCATTGAAAAATATGCAATCCAGAAGAAGGAAGTAAAAAAAAAAAAAAAGAACAAAGGAGAAACAAAACCAAGTGGTAGATTTAAACCTATCTATATTAGATGTAAATGTGGAAAAACTAAAGTTAAAAGACAGATTGACAGATTGGATTTAAAAAGTACAAGCCTACTGTATGCTGTCTACCAGAAATGCACCTTAGATATAAAGACACAAGTAGGTTAAAAGTAATGGGGTGGAACAAGATATACCATGCTTATACTACAGAAAGTTGAAGTACCTGTATTAGTATCAGATAAAGTAAGTTACAGAACAAAGAATATTTCTAGTGCTAAAGAAGGTTATTTCATAATCATAAAAAAGTCAGTTCATCAAAAGGATGTGTTTGTTTATTGACCTAATAGAGTTTTAAAATACACAAGTAAAAATTGACAAGAACTACAAGGAGAAATCCTCAATTAAAGCAAAAGATGTTAATATACCTCTTTTGATATTTAATAGACTAAGTAGGCAAAAAATTAGTATGACCACAGAAGATTTGAACAATAATATCAACCAATTTGACCTGACTGACATTTTACAAACATTCTACCAAACAGTAGCAGAATACATGTTCTTTTCAAATGCAGATGGAACATTTACAAAGAAGGGTGCATATTCCGGGCCATAAATAAAGTCTCAAGAAACATAAAAGGGGCTGGGCATGGTGGCTCACGCCTGTAATCTCAGCACTTTGCTGAGGTGAGCAGATCACTTAAGTCCAGGAGATCGAGACCAGCCTGGGCAGTATGGCAAAACCCCATCTCTACAAAAAGTACAAAAAATTAGCTGGGCATGGTGGCACGTGCCTCTAGTCCCAGCTACTTGGGATGCTGAGGTGGGAGAATCACTTGAGCCCAGGAAGCAGAGGTTGCAGTGAGTTGAGATCACGTCACTACACTCCAGCCTAGGTGACAGAGCGAGACCCTGTCTCAAAAAAAAAGAAAAAAGAAACGTAAAAGGATTTCAGTTATACAAAGTATGTTCTCTGGCCTCGATGGAATTAAGTTGGAAATTGATGCCAAGATCTCTGAAAAGTCCCCAGATATGTGGGAAATAATAACATTCATCTAAATAACTCACAAGACAAAGGAGAAATCAAAAGTGAAATTAGAAATTATTTTTAAATGAATGGAAATAAAAGCAACATGAGAATTTCTGGGGAAATTCTTAATTAAAGCAGAATGATACTTAGGGGAAAATTTATATCAGTAATGCCTATATATTAGAAAAGAAGAAAAATCTCAAATCATTGACCTCAGCTTTCCCCTTTAAGAAACTAGGAAAAGAAGGGGGAATTAAACTCTAAGCAGAAGAAAGAAAATGATAAAGGTTGAGCAGAAATCAATAAAATTCTAAGCAAACGTGATAGAGAAAATAAACCATAAACTGGATCTTTGAGAAGACTGAAGTTTTTTGAGAAAACAAACCATAAACTGGCTCTTTGAGAAGAAGAAACCTGTAGCAAGATTAATATGGAAAGGAAAAGACAATACAAATGACCAATCTCAGGAATTAGAGAGGTAACATCGTAACAGAGTCTACAAATACTAAAAATATCACAAGGGAATAATATGAACAACTTTATGCTTATAAAATTTATTGAAAGACACAAACTACCAAAATTTACGCAAGGGGCATCAGAGAACCCAAATATACTCTAGATAGCTATAAAGAAAAATTGAATTTGTAGCTAAAAACCTTCCCACAAAGAGAACTCCAGGTCTGGATGGCTTTTTCACTGGTAAATTCTATTAAGCACTTCAGGAAGAAATAATAATCTTAAGCCAACTTTTCTAGAAAATCGAAAAGGAGGAAACACTTTCAACTCATTCTATGAGGTCAGCATTATCCTCATACCAAAATCAAACAAAGACATTATAAGAAAAGAAAACTACTCATCAGTGTACTCATAAACATAGAAATGTTCTGAACAAAATTTTATAAGTCAAATTCAACAATATATTAAAAAGTTAATACATCATGAATAAGTCTGGTTTATCCCGGGATTCAGGGCTGGTTTAATATTCTAAAGTCAGTCATTGTAACTTACGTTAACAAGTTAAAACGGAAAAAACATACCATCATATCAGTAGATACAGAAAAAGCTTTTGACAAAATCCATTATCTACCCCTGATTTTAATTTAAAAAAAAAAAAAAAAAAAAGTCCTTGCAGCAAAGTAGTAATAGAAGGGAACTTTCTCAGAAAGCAGATCGGTGGTTGCCTGGGCATAGAATGATAGGGAAGGCAACAAGGGAGGAACTACAATGAAATACAAGGAAGCTTTTAGGGGTGATAGATATATTCATTTTCTTGTTTTATGTTGGTGAAACATGTCAAACTGATGAAATTATATGCTTTACATATATGCAGTTTGTTGTATATCAATTATATTTTTAAAAAGCTATTTAAAACAAAAATTATGAGGACTTGGTGAATGTTTTGATATGAGGTAGATAAAATAAATGGTGCAGTCAGATATGATACCAAGTTTTCTGTATTGGGTGATTAGACTGTGGTATGTGAAATATATAAGAAGTTGGTTTTGTGAGACAGATGATTAATTCAATGTTGGTTATGTTGAGTATAGGTAGTTCAACAAGCAGTAAAAGTAAGTATCTATATAAAGACTTATACACAAATGTTCATTGAGGTTTATTTGTGAAAAACAAGGACTAGCTAAAACTCAAATGTCCATCAGGTGAATAGGTAAACTAACTTCTGGAAGAGATTGGGACTAGAGTTACAGATTTACAAATCAGTTTATACATGGTAGTGAAAAACATGACAGAAAGTGAGATTAGTAGGAAGTGTGAATACAGTGAGAAAATAAATGGCTTGAAAATGGAGTCTTGGGGAATAACCTTTTAGGGTTATACTGGGGAAGTGGAGCCCACAAAGACAAATGAAAAAAGAATGGTCAGAAAAGTATGGGTGGAAGGTAGAGGGGAGACCAGAACTTTGTATCACAGAAGCTGAGTAAGTAGAAAGTATCAGATACAAACAAGTCTAGGAAAAGAATCACTTATGATATATATGTGACTTGACATTTGGGAAGTTATACTGATGAACTTATCAAGGATAGTATAGTGAAATAGTAAAAAATGAAAACTAGATGCAGTGGTTTGAGAAATGAGATGTGAGATAGTGGCGACAGAGAAGATTGGATTAGAAGAGAAGCAGAGAGATAAGATGGTAGTGGTATAGAGAGGATGTCTTTAAGATTAGGAGGTTGAAGAGCATCTAAAAGCATTCAAACTACTGTATTACATTATAGCACAAATTCTTGGTGGGATATGGAATAAAGATGTGATAAGATTGGGATAGGGATATCTGTAGAAGGCTTTCTGAGATGAGCATATTTTTTATCTGAGTTTTGAATGGTGTGATGGCATTGACTGATGGGAAAGGGTGAGCATCCTAGGCATAGGGAATAGCATGTGAGAGACACAGTGGCACAGAAGTAGATGTCACAAAGATTCTCACATATTTTGATTGGATAACTTTATAAAGTCTTTCAACTCAGAGATTTTTACATTTAAGGTATGTTGCTGATCTCTTCTCTTAACAAAATTATTTTAGTAACTACTAAAGTACAATTTTCAAAAAGCTCAAACATGAGTCTTATACAAATATAAAATTTGACTGCTCAAAATTTTATTCAACTAATTAATGAGGAAACAAATAAGATATTTATACAGGGTCAAAGGAGAATTTGAGGAAAATAGATTTATGGAGTTGGTTTGTCGAAGGAATGTAGAAATAAATTTGCTGATAGATTTTTAAAAATTTGCTAATAGGAAAATATGACTTATAAAGCAATGTAGCCTTTAGAATTACCTTCTCTACTGGACAGAAATCATTTGTATTGCTTTGAATAAGAGTCTGTTTACATTGCTCTTAGATAAGAATAAGAGTCTTTGGCATTGTTTTCTACCAGCCAACCTCTATTTTTACAGAATTGTAAAATATTTTAATAGTGAGTAGAAAATTAAACAGAGGTACATACGCCTAGAAAATCACATACTCCTTATGGGGGTAAATAAAAGGATACTCACTAACCCTTTCCTTTTGACTATTTCTAAGTTTTAGATCATTTTTCACGACATCAGTCATACAAGATGGGTTGTTAGTATAATGAAGGAAATACCAAGGAAGGATTTTAAGTTTCTCCTATATTAAGCACAAGATAGAATTCCTATGGCATTTTTGTCTTTGTACATCATTTAACAATTAACTGTGTACATGTCTTGATTTCACTTTTATCATTGCCTTGAAGCTTTTAAATTATTTATTGTTTAGTATTTTGCACATTTATCTTTCCTCCTTGATTTGATTGCAGGCTTCTCAAAGGAGAGGGCTTTGGCTACTTTGTATTCTCTATTGTACCTAGCACACATGGTACCTTGCACATAGTAGGAATTCAATAAATATTAAGTGACTGAATATGATATCTTCTTGGAACCAACATATATTTGAAAAAGTGGTTATATTCTTGGATCAGGACACAGTCCAGCATCAAGTTACTGAATCTTATATTTTGAATTTGTTGTGATACCTGTGCATCAATTAGTAATGGTACTTTTTTTTAATTTTGTTCTATTAGTGGTGATTTACTCAGAATAGGAAGAAAAGCCCTGTATTCAATTTTAGATGAAGTTATTTTCAAGCTTTTTTCAACTCCTAGTCCAGTCATAAGAAGTACTGCTACAAAACTCCTACTGTTGATGGCTGAATCCCATCAGGAAATTTTGATTTTACTAAGACAAAGTACCTGCTACAAAGGTAGTGCATTCATTCTTTCTTTTCTTGGGATTCTCAAAAAGAAAATTTTTATTGATGGTTTATGAAAAACAAAATTCTTATATTTTAAAGAGTTGATAACTGAACTATGTAGATAAAACTCACAACAGATACCAATTCAGAAAAAAAAGTCTTTATATAATCAAGCTATCTTCATGTCACTACAGATAGCATGTGGAAGATACTTTTCTGATCAGGTTGCCATAAATATTTACTCCCTCTCTGACAAAAAGGTTGTGTGTTGAATATACCATATAGTATAGTAAAATAATGACCAAAAAGATCAGTGACCTTATCAAGACCAGCTTTAGTGGAGAAAATGGAGCTGTGTTTGAGAGGCCAGTAGCCCTTATGGTATTTTGAACTATCAATAATTACTCAACACTGCCTTTCCTCAAAAACAAACAAAAAAAATTGCCTTACCTCCAAAATCAAATACATATGTGAATTAAAAGTCAGAAATTTTGAGGATAAAAGGAGTAAGTGTATATATATTCTCATATAATAGCTTTCATTTAATTGAGCATTTACTGTGTGTCAGGCACATTCTATATACTTTATATGCATTAAAATATTTAATCTTTACAACAATCCTATGGGATAGATATTCTTATCCTTATTTTATAGATATAGAAACAGAGACATGGTAATTTGCCCAAGGTCACAAAGGTAGTATATATATTTTTTAATTGCCAAGCAAAGTTATATGTTATCTTTGTTTTATTTCTTTGCTGACCAGAGCCATGTATGTATTATAATCTATTTTTTTATTCAACGTGGTCAAGAAATGGGATTCTAGTTCATTAAATATACTTACTAATATAGGGTTATACTGTATGGGAATTTTTAAAGGTTAGAATATAATATGATGCATTTAATACCTAAACAACTAGAAAGGTCTTTATCATTCTTGATGATTTTGAAGACATTGTAATAATGTACCTTGAATTAGTCATTACTGAGGGTATTGTAGGAATAGAGAGGGAAAGTACCAGTAATAGAGCTGTTTAGTTGATATTGTGCCAGATAGACATTTTTCAATTCTGTAATTCAATTCCTAAAGAAATGTGAATGTCCAACAGAGTCGTTATAAAGGAATTTTACCTGAATTCTTTTCCCTTTCTTTGACTTATATCTCAATAGCAGAACTTATTCAGGTCCCTGAAGATATTTTACAGTTATTAATACTGCTGAGAACTTGGGTGTTGAAGAGAGTATAAGGCATTAAAAGATCCATATAGTGGTTTCCCGAATTATACACTACAAGGCAATTTTACCTTATGTATTTATTTTGAATACACACATTATAATACATCATTTCAGCATACCCTGGAAATAGTACTTACTTTGTACCTTTACTACTACTGTGTATTATTTTGGCATGAAAATGTACTATACACTTCACCTATAATGTTTTCCCAGGAACCTATTGATTTGCCCCAAATTATATATGTTACCATATGTTTATATTTAATAATATTTTTCAACTAATAATGACTAATAATAATCTGCATAAGTGCTTCCACAGGGCAAGCATTTAATGAATATGTGTCTGTAGTAATTTATCTTTAAAATGTTTCCATTTAAGTATTTTTGTTCAAATAAAAAAAAATATATCTCTACTTTTTGATTTACCACAGTGATTCCATCCAGCTCCTTTTTTTTTTTTATTAAAGAGATTGTCTAGACACATTTTTTTTTTATCAGATCCCACAATTGAGCACGTAAGAATTTTCACGAGGGAGGAATATCTTAAAGATTTCAACCTGGAATTCTCTGAGAAAAGGAAAAAGAAAAATCGTGTGATTAATTTTGTTTTCATTTGTTTTTAAGCCAGACTTTTTAGCTTCAAATTAATACTGATTAGATAACAAAATCATATTTTATTATTATAATAATAGTTGTACCTTTTGCTATTCCATTTCAGGACTCAGAAGTCTACTAAGTAAACAGGAAACTGGGACCGAATTCAGTCAAGAACTTAGACAACTTATTGGCCTTTTAAGCCCAACGGTCTATCAGGAAGTAGAAGAGCAGGTATTAAGTTACAAAAAAAAAAAAAAATTGCATGATATTAGCTGACTATATTAAACCTTAGTTTTCCTTAAATGTTCCTCACTTTCTTTCTCTTAAGACTTCAAGCAAAATACCCCCAAAATAGAAATATCTTTAAATTTTTTACTCAGGAGGTTGAGGCAGGAGGATTGCTTGAGTCCAGGAATTGGAGACTGCCCTATGATCACACCCATGAATAGCCACTGCACCCCAGCCTGGTCAACATAGCAAAACCCCATCTTTAAAATACAATGTTACAAAATTGTATCTCTCCTCCATTCAACCTGCTGAAAAACATAATTTCAATCTCCCATTTACATCTGTTTATAGATACTGCCACATCAGTTTCATTCAGCATTTCTCATGAAAGCCCCATCTCTGATGTTTATTTTCTTTTATCTATAAGCTATTTAAACTTTTAAAATTGTTTTTCCAAAAAAATCTCTAATTGTAGCAAACTGTATTTATGGTCACCTATGGCTACCCTTCTTGTTCTTTGAGATACAACAATAATGCCTTTTCCTTTGTGTAAGAAATGGTATTAATAAAAATTATTTAGAAATTTGAGGCAGCAAGTTATTGATTATTTCATCATACTTCCTCTAGTATACTCAAAATGATGGCTCTAAATAGCCCATTCAACAGGAAGAGGCATAGAGCTTTCTGATTTCCAGATAAAGACTTAAATATGGAAAGCATCTAAAATGACTAAAGATATTTTTTAATTTAAAAGGAAAAGGGGACATTGTATATCCAAAATCCAAAACCAAAAAGGCAATAAATTGAAAAATACAAGCAGAAACCATGAAAAGAAGTCCAGTAAGGCAGGAGAATGGGTTGGGGGAGGCTGGAAGGAAGAGTGCAGATGAAGGGAATTTCTTTTTTCTGTATATATGAACCGTCATGAGTTTAGATTAATCTCAAAACTATGCATGTGCTCAAATTCATATTGATTAGGTAACAAAATCATAAAACTATCTTTTGTTATTAATAGTTGTACCCTTTGCCATTCCATTTGAGGACTCAGAAGTCTATTAAGTAAACAGGAGACTGGGACAGAATTCAGTCAAGAACTCAGGCAGCTCACTGACCTTTTAAGCCCAATGGTCTGTCAGGAGAATAGCATATCAAAAGCTTACAGAACTAAACAGAGATTCGAGCAAACATCCACAATGGTCAACAGAGCTTATAGTTTGAACCTAACTAGGTTGATTGCCTATTAAGTAAAAACATTAACATGTTAGCTCAAAAAAGATATTCAGGTGGACTATGAAATCTTTGAAAAGGAAATGGAAGTGAGATTATTCCGGGAGAATTTGGAGCTAACTAGACTATGTCTTGAGTATGTTCTAGAAATTGCCTTACCAAGCCTAACATACCTCCTTTGGGAGGTAAGGTTTAATATTCTTACCCATCTTGTTAGAGCTAGAGATTAATACTTGCCCTGACCTGATACTTTAAGAGGTAACCTTTTTTTTTTTAAAAGACCTTCCTAGAGATATCTCTAAATTATTTTCGGCATTTCAGAAACTACATCAGGCAGCATGCTTGATTCAAGCCTATTGGAAGGGTTTTCAGACAAGAAAGAGATTAAAGAAGCTTCCATATGCTGTGATTGCTTTGCAGAGGAGTTTCAGGTAAAAAAATTTGGTGAGGGGATTGATGATCATAGAATCTTACTAGAGTACAGTTCAATTGAAATTTAGGTGATTTTTTAAAAATTTCCTACTATGTTTCTTGTTATGTTTTCATTTTTTCCCCATACGTTTCTGGGTACCAACACTCCAGTAACCAGATGCACTTTCAAAGCAAAGGATGTAAGACAGGAATCTGATGTGTCAAATATGCAGTCCTATCCACTTAATAAGATATTTGGGGAGGGGCCAAGCCTACAAAGGGAGCCAATGATAGTTATATTATTAAACCCTCAAAACCAACAGTTATCGTAATTTTGTGTATATAATTATAACAATAACATGTATGCGTATAAGAGTTTAAGTCTGTTAACCTGATTTTCCTGAATAAATATGGCATGGATGGATATCTTCATTGAATTATGATATAGTTTGGCATTTATTTCAAGTAGACTGAAAAGGAAATACTGAAGACATAGCCCACTTTCTGAAATGACTTAACCAATCCAGATCCTCCAAGATCACAGAACAGGGAAAAATAACTTAGCTTCTAGGTAATTTCTGATAAAGAAGATCTGTTTCAGAGGTGACTTTTTTAAGCAGCCTAACTTAAAGCCAAGCTTTAGTTTGCTAAAATGAAACTGGCATTTTACAGAAGTTAATTTTTTATAGAAAACTGAAACTATTCTTTTAATAACTGCAGATGCATTTCTCAGTTATAAAAACATTTAAAAATAGCTCTGGGGTTCAAAATACTATGTAGTCACAGAGTTGAAGACATTGAAATCACTCTAGCTAACTGTGTCTCTTAGTGGGTATCCTATTAATTGATGAACGTTTTCTTCAGGGAAGAATTAAAGATGGATTTTAAATATTGGGCGTGAATATTGTTGGTAGCAAAGAAACGAATTAATTTTTAAATATATATCAAATGCCTAGTATATGCCAGGGGATCCATCCCCTGGCAGTTTAACAGATTCGAGTTTGTATCTCACTTCAGCAGCTTACTGGTTGAATGAACTTGGACAATCCCCCACCTCTCTCAGCCTCAAAATTCCAATCTATAAAATGAGAATAATAGTTTATACACTTGTATGATCAAGATAATGTAAAATTTGAGATAATACAAAGTTTTTAGCATATTATCTGGCACTTAAAAAATGATAGGAGGAAAAATGCATATGGCACATTTTCTATCCTTGAAAATTTACAAATCTAGGTAGACAGATGCATTAAATAGGTAGTACTAATGAGAGGCAAGTATTATCCATCTATTATTACTCAAAGTTTATTGCCTATCTTACAAGCTGTTTTTTTTTAAAGCATATCTGTGGTTAGATAAATTTGGGAAATATTGAGTACTTTTTGAGTCACAGTGTATATTTTTCTACCCAAAGCATCTGAGGTGCTCTTGGTATTGCCTCTGTGGTGAATTCAGATGGAGTAGGTATTACTTATGGATTCCACCTGCTATCATCCTTAGTTACCTGTCATCTTAAATTTAAAGGTGCCCTTATACATGGATTCAGAGCATTAATGTTTAGTCCCACAAGAGTTCCCAAATTTGCTCATATACTCTCTTTCAATATTAAAATCTCTATTTAAAAGTAGCCCAGGATTACGATTTTTTTCTACTTAGAAGTGTATCTAGGGAATCTAATATTCCATTATTTTAAAATAGAAATTCCATTGCTTTCTTTATGTAACCAGAAGAGTTATAAATACTTCCATTAAAAAAGATAAGCTGTGAAGCAAAAATTATTTAAGTCTCACATTTTGTGTTTGTTGCCTTTCCAGTATTTTTGCATTTGAGGTTCCAGAATATACTGAAATGCAGTTCTAACCTGTTGGATTCTATTTAATTTTTTAATTTTCAGTTTTCCCCAGTTCAGCACCTTCCCTCTTCTATTAGTTGTAACAGTTCATGCAAATGTCTCTTGCTTCCTTTGTAGCTTGGTTTTTTTTCAAAGGTTATTTCTGTCTCTTTGTGCTCAGGTCTTATCTCAGTAATTTCCCCCTCCCATGGTTTTGGGAGAGAGTGCCCACCAGTCACACTTATGGGTCCAGATTGATTAGTGTTCTTTAGATTCAGCAAGAGGCATTCTTTTATAGTCACACCCTTGCTAATGCACTTTCATAATGGTTTCTTTTTTATTTAGTCATTTCTCATATTAAGAAACTTTACTATCTCTTAAGTACTCTTCTTCAGCAAGGTTTTCTGAAGCAGCTAACAGCTGCTCTAGTTATCTTAGAGAAACCTCACAATTTACCTACCTCTATCATAGTGCTGATTTTTAAGTGTTTTAATTACATTTGTTGATTTCATCTTGAAACTGAACTTCTTAAATGCAGATAGCATCTTTTTTCTCTCTCTCCCTCTGAGGCACAATGTCTTGGCAGCAGAAAGTTTGGTCAGCTCTCACTTTAATGGTAAAAATTCAGATTGATTAAATGTAAATCATGGAATTTACTTATTTTCAGAATATGACATCTGATCAGTCATTTCATTTTCAGAAGTGTAGTACAGATGCCAGGTGGTCCAGTGCCTACTAATTCTTACAAAGAAACCAGTTAGAAGAATAATTGTTTGATTTTTGAGTGATTAGAGAAACTCTGAACAAAATAACTAGATGTTATTTAATAATAAATGGGGGAATTACATTCAAAATCACTTCAGTTCCTAATAAATGTTTTCAAATATGAAAGTAAAACATATGAATCCAATAAGCACACCTGTTTACAATTTAGTCCCTATTTAAATCACCAGATCTCACTTTTGTCCTGTCTTTCTGGTTTGTACTTTACTTCCACCTTCATGCTCCATAGTCTTTTCATTTTTGCCATATTTCATAGCCTACATGCCTAAATTGTTTCTCAAATCCAGTTTTCTGACAGATTAAATATTCTAGCAGATGCAATTTTAATGACTACTATGTTTTTCATACTAATAGTGTAAAATGGTATTTAAAATATTGATAATGCAGTATTAGACATTATAATCTATAGCCAATTAGAAGTTAGAGGTAGTTTTTTGTCGTTGTTGTTGTTTTGAGGCAGAGTCTCACTCTGTCACTCAGGCTGGAGTGCAGTGGCACGATCTTGGCTCACTGCAACCTCCACCTCCCAGGTTCAAGCTCCTGCCTCAGCCTTCCAAGTAGATGGGACTACAAGTGCACACCATCACACCCAGCTAATTTTTGTATTTTTGGTAGAAATGGGGTTTCACTATGTTGGCCAGGCTGGTCTCAAACTCCTGACCTCAGGTGATCCACCCACCTTGGCCTCCCAAAGTGCTGGGATTACAGGTGTGAGCCACCGTGCGCGGCCGCAGAGGTAGTTTTTTTAAAAATCAGTTTAAAAGGAGGCTCTGTTTAGGGCCTGCTCTCTTTTACCCTCTATGAATGGGTAAGAGATAAAACAAAGAGCAAGAGACACTTAGAACTATTCAACTAGCCCTAGATCTTCTCTGGAATCTTTTGACCCACATATACTTTTGAGGTCTTCTCTATCCTTGATAATAGGGATAAGAAAGAAGTTTCAAAACAAATAAATACTCTGCCCTAAGTAGAAAGCTAGAGAAAATTTAAGTTGTAATTGATGGAAGAATTCATGAGAAACAACCACAGGAACTATTTTGAGTTGAAAATTCAGTTGAAAAATCATAATAATCCTCTCTAACTATACTATAATGAAGTCTGACTATTAAGAGTACAAAGCTATAGCCAAGGTACCACATTTGTTTACAGTTTAATTCTAAGAATACAGTTTAAAAAAAAGATCTAAGAGAAAATGTTCTTGAGGGAGACACATGTCAAATTAAGTCTATAGAGGTAAAGTAAGTAGTTTGTTCTGCCTCTCTTCTTATCCTCGTTTTCTTTTTCTGTGGGTGTCTGAAAGCATTTTGAGTATATTTACTGTAAACTGACACTTGTAGTCTCCTTACATAGTGATATTGGAAGCAACAAAAACTAGATGGGAATGGCTAAGGAGAAATTTTGGTGAATAAAAGCAGATAATACAGAAATTATAATTATATAAAATGTTTGTGGCCACATGAAAATTTTCATAACCAGTTATGAAAGTAATGTTCAGTTGTCAATAATTGAGAAATAGGCATAAGAAGAAAATAAAGATCAACTGTAATTACACCATGCAGTAAAAATCACTTGAAATTTTAATGTTTTTTATTTATTTTTCTGTGTAAGTAAATGTAAGTTTTTTGACACAATTTTGATCTCATTCTTCTATATCCTGATTTTCCTTTTACCTGACATTAGATCATCAGTATATTCTCATGTCACTAAACATTCTTCGAACATTTTATGTTTTCATAGTTCATAGAATCCCATCCCATCAGGTGAATGAACCAGTATCTGTTTGTCCAACTCCCTGTTGTGAGACAAAGTTTGTTTTCAACTTGTTACTGTTGTAATACTGTGGAGAACATTTTTGAACATAAATTTTTACATATATATCTGATTATTTCCTTAAGAAAATTATTTGTAATGGAATTAATTGGTCATCACTTTTAAGGCTTTTTATTTATATATTTCAAATATTTTTCCAGACTTTTAATGCATATATTCAAATATTTCTCCAGAAATGTTGCGCAACAGCAGCAGATGACAACCTTGTTAACACTAGAAATTATCTTAAAATTTTTTCTGTTTACATTTATTTGATTACTAGTGAGATTATGCATTTTTTCATATGATTTATGAAAATTATGTATAACACACTGTTTCCATCACAGATCCAAACGATCAAAGATGTTGCTGGAGATAAATAGGCAGAAAGAAGAAGAGGACCTCAAATTACAATTGCAGCTTCAAAGACAGAGAGCCATGAGACTTTCCCGAGAATTGCAGCTGAGTATGCTCGAAATAGTTCATCCAGGTGAGTGGCAATATCAACTTTATAAATATAAGAATATTTAGGTTATCTTTTAACAAACCAAGTTTTCTAGCTAAGTGATGATTTTTTTTTAAATTTGGACTTTTCTCCTTTTTCTCTGTTTTTCAGATAAACTTTATTAGATCTTCTGAGTTCAAAAACGGTTACTATTTTTTCAATTCAGACCTATTAGTTGACGATGAACAATCTCCCCACCAGTTTTTTTTTCTTATCCTTCAGATAATTTAGTGAAACATAAAAATTTATGCATAAAGATAGCTGTTAGAGACACAAAGATACTTCTTGAACTGAAACAAGGAGCTGGAATATTATTACATTCTGCCATCAGAACTTAACTCATTCCTTAGTACAAATGTGACATCTTCTTGCAGCCTTTGACAGACTAAGCTGAAATTAATAAGAAGGTGTGGTCTGAGAGGTCTTAGTGGTTTCAGTATTATCTTCAAATTCTTTTACCTGTCTTCTTGTTATTCGATCCAGGGTCCTTCACTAGCCCTTTATTTCACTTCATCTCCATTAAATATAGATGTTTTCTAGGGTTGCATCCTCACCTTATTCCTGTCATTTTGCTCTTCCTGGGGTATCCATCCGTAACTGCAGCTCAACTCTCAGCTGAGTGCTGAGCAGTCTCAAATCTGGTCTCCATCTTCACCTACTCTCCTAAGCTCTTAGAGCAGAATTGCCCAAGAGAAATTTTTACAAAAATGAAAGGTTGTATATCTATACCATCCAGTAGGGTAGCCAGTGGCTAGAGATGGCTATCGAGTATTTGAAATATGGCTAGTGCACTGAAGGACCTGAATTTTAATTTTACTTTATTTTAACCCAAGTAGCCACTTGTGAATAGTTTCTACTCTATTGAATAACACACCTCTGTAGCCAACTGCCTATTGGATCCAGCTTTACCTGGATATCCGTAGGCATCCCAAACACCAAAGTCATTATCTTACCCTTCAGATTTCCTTTTCCTTTATTCCCCATCTCAGGTAATGGCACCAACAACTTACTCAGTTTCCCATTTGAGACATCCTAGAGTCCTTTCCCTCTTTTACCTCCATATCCAATTGATCATTAAATTATATCAGTTTCTTATACTCCCCCAAATACACGCCCCTTTTTATTAACAATTCTACGGCCTTATTCTGTCACATATGTACTGTGAACCCTGGGCTGTATGCTGAGCAACTCCAAGAAAGCAAAAAGAAAGTCATCTGTATAACTGACTGAGTGACTTAAGAGAAATTTGGAAGCGTGTAGAGTAGAGAACACATACACACATTTTGCCCTTTCTCTCTGGTGGTACTGAATGACTTCTTAATCGTGTACTTAGGATTTTTTTTCTTTTTTATTGTTCTTTGTGTCAGATTTTCAGCCATTTTCTTATTACTCTACCACAAAAATATTATATGAGTTCTTTCTGTAAAGAAGCTGCATAATCTGGGAAAGCTCTGTTTCTAAAATCTTAGAACCGTGGTAAAATAATAGAATTGGGAAAATTAGTGAACAATATTGACAAAAATAAAAATGCAAGATTATTATTATCATTGTCATGATTCCAGAACTTAAGAAAGCATGGTAGTGAGTATGTTGTAACAGTGTCTATCATCTTTTTAGGTCAGGTGGAGAAACTCTATCGGGAAATGGAAGAGAAATCAGCATTGATTATCCAGAAACATTGGAGAGGGTACAGGGAAAGGAAAAATTTTCACCAACAGAGGCAGTCTCTCATAGAGTATAAAGCAGCTGTCACACTTCAAAGAGCAGTGAGTCTAATGTAGTGAAAAGAGTTCTGAATCAAGAGGCAAAAACATGAGTTCAAAACTGACTTTGCTAATTACCTGTTGTAAAGCCTTGGTCAAGACACTTAGTTTTTTCTTTTGTAAAAGAAAAACCCCTTACCTTTGGCCAAGCTGATTTAGACACTCAGTCCTTAGTACTGCCTTAGAACCTTGTACATCATTTACTATACTGCAATGTTGTTTTGTTAATTATTTCCCTTCTTACTTGGGCTGTGAGTTCTTCAAGAAGAAGGAGCTAAGTCATATTGTTGTCAGCTCATCACATGTGCTTGATGTATGAATAGATGTTTACCCTTACTCTTTTCACTCAGTTGTTATGTGGATCAGATACCCTAATTTATGGGAATGTATTTTGTAAATTACAAAGTTCTGTGCAAGTGCAGCATGTGATATTTGATTTTTTTAATGCACAGATGAGATATTAGGTATATTTAGATCATTATAACATTTTAATTGTAGAATTGTATTTTTTTTTTTTCAAGACGGATTCTTGCTCTGTTGCAAGGCTGAAGTGCAATGGCACGATCTTGGCTCACTACAACCTCCGCCTCCCAGGTTCAAGCAATTCTCCTGCCTCAGCCTCCCGAGTAGCTGGGACTACAGGCATGCACCACCACACCCATCTAATTTTTGTATTTTTAGTAGAGACGGGGTTTCACCATATTGGCCAGGATGGTCTCGATCTCTAGACCTCGTGATCTGCCCACCTCAGCCTCCGAAAGTGCTGGGATTACAGGCGTGAGCCACCACGCCCGGCCTCTTATTCTTAAATAGCAATCTTTCTGTGATCTCTCTAGAGCATAGTACTATTTTGTTGCCTTGGAAAAGCATAGTACAAGGTGGTTTTTTAAATTTAATGACTAGTTTTCCTAACATCCAGTTGTTCTCTTATACATGGTTAACTTTCATATTAGGATGTCAGGTCCTATAGCATTTAGCCTAACAATCCCTTACTGAATTTTTGAGTCAATTTCAGTTTTCTACTGTGATAGATTTTGAACAGTCTCTGTGATTAACTTTTTACGAAGTTTTTTTTTTTTTAATCATCCAAAAAACATAGTAGAATAAATACTAGAGAAATAGGAAGAGATGCCTGCCTCCTACTCCTTCTTCAGGCTCTTCTGGGGATCTCAGGTTGTATCTGCAACAAACAGTCCTGCACCATCACTGTATCACACGTACTCCTGATTTTTACCTTCTGCTAAACAAAGCCATCTAAGGGATAACCAGTTGATATTAGGGTTGGAGACACTTCCTTTGGAGTAACCTCTGGCTTCTTTCTAATACTTTTACCTCATAAATACCTCCTTTTTAAAGTCTTCCCTGTCATAGAGTTAGCTGGGCCCTTATTAAGTTGACTTACTACCTTGCCTGATTTAGATGACCCCAATACTTTGTAAAAGGATCCTCTACTGTAAAGTGAAATATCCTGGTTTGCCTACCATTTCTTAGAGAAAAAAGTAGGGGTCATCATAGGAACATATCTGAAGGCTATGAAGGCAAAGTTGTTTTGGCTTTTATACTTCCCATTGGCACGAAAGGAAGATTAGTCACATTTGCCTCATATCTGCTTTAGCTAAAAAAGGAATGAGTCTCTGTTTAAGAGCAAAAAGGGATGGGTCAAGGTCATGTTTATAGTCTTTGCATCTCATTAATAAAAATAAGATGAAGTCAAAGCAAAGTTAGCCAAAATGGAAAAGGAAATAAGAGGGTTACTTTTTTTTTTTTTTTTTTAAGAGACATGGTCTCACTCTGTCACCCAGGCTAGAGTACAGTGGTGTGTTCATAGTTCATCACAGCCTTGAACTCCTGGGCTAAAGTGATCCTCCTGCCTCAGCCTCCCTAAGCGCTGAGATTATAGGCATGAACCACCATGCCTGGCCAAGAATTACTTTCAAAGAAGGAAAAGAGAAAGAAAAATGGGAAAGTACACTGAGAAAAGAAATAGAAAAATAGAGAAGATTAAAACAAGGCAATAGTCAATAAAGGATATATTTTGCCATATTTTTAAAGCATCCTTTTCTTCTCTTTTCTTTTCTTTTTTTTTCTTTTGAGACAGAATCTCTGTCTGTCTCCTAGGCTGGAGTGCAGAGGTGCAATCATACCCCACTGGAGCCTTGATCTGCGAGGCTCAAGAGATCCTCCCACCTCAGCCTCCGTAGTAGCTGGGACTACAGGCTTGCACCACCAAGCCCAGCTAATTTTTTTTTTTTTTTCAGTAGAGACTAAGTCTCACTCTGTTGTCCAGGGTGGTCTCCAACTCCTGAGCTCAAGTGATCCTCCCACCTCACCCTCCCAAAGTGCTGGAATTACAGGTGTGAGCCACTGTGCCTGGCCTAAAGTATCCTTTTCTAAGACACACTAGAGACCTGCACTGTTCAATAAAATGATCATTAAGCATACGTAGCTGGCTATGGAGAACTTGACACGTAGCAAGTCCAAATTGAAATGTGTTGTAAGTGTAAAATACCCACCAGATTTTGAAAATGTAGCATGAAGAAAAAGTGTAAAGTATCTCATTAATACTTTTTTATATTGATTACATGATGAAATACTAATATTTTGTGTATATTGTTATATGTTTTATATAACTCAGTAAATATTGTTTCGCCCATTTTTTATTTTCTTATTGTGACTACTAGAAAATTTAAAATTACATGTATGACTCACATTATATTTCTGTTGGAACTGCAACTGATCTTGCTAAGAAAAAAATGGGAAATAATTCATTAGCCTCATTGAAAGTAATATACCGGCCTGGGCAATGTCGCAAAACCTCATCTCTACTAAAAATACAAAAATTAGCCAGGCGTGGTAGCATGTACTGGTAGTCCCAGCTACTCTGGAAACTGAAGTGGGGGAAAATCACCTGAGCCTGGGAAGTTGAGGTTGCAGTGAGCTGTGATCACACCACTGCACCCCAGCCTGTGCAATAGGAATAAGACCCTGCCTCAAAAAAAAAAAAAAAAAAAAAAAAGTAATATAAAGGAGTAGGAATATCCTTTCAATGAGTGTGTCCCTCAGGAAGAACTGGTTATTAGTGTCCTTGGCAGGAAAAGAAAGGCCAGAACGGTTATCCACCTTCTGTTCCTCTCTTACTTGATGCAAAAACAGAGGCATTGTTTCTCCAGGAGCTAAAAATTGAGGAAATTTGCTAAAAGAGAAAAATCAGGGAAAGGGGAGAATAGAAAGAAAGAAGAGAGTCTCAACAGAAGGATGCAAGCACAGTTGAAAACTCAAGTACCATACTGAAAACAAGGCCGGGCACCGTGACTCATGCCTGTAAATCCCAGCACTTTGGGAGGCTGAGGCGGGAGGATCACTTGAACTCAGGAGTTTGAGACCAGCCTAGGACACATAATAAGACTCTTTCTCTACAAAAAATTAGCTGGGCTTGATGGCACATATCTGTAGTCCGGGCTACTCGGGAGGCTGAAGTGGGAAGATCACTTGAGCCCAGGAGGTTGAGGCTGCAGTGAGCCATAATCAAGCCACTGTACTCCAGCCAGGGTGACAGAGTGAGACCCTGTCTTAAAAAAAATGCCAAAAAGTAGGGGTACTAGGGAAATTTTCTAAACCGCTTCTTAGTGCCCACTCTTAAATATCAGCTGAAAGATAAGTATCACTGAATATCTGAGGAAAGCCAAAGAGAAAACAAATGGAATAAAACTACTTGATATAATATAAACATTGCAGGTATAAGGAAAAAAATTTTTTAATCTGTTATTAATATCCTCAGAGAGATAAGGAAAGGTAATATAAGAAACAAAACCAAGATACCATATAAAATGGAGCACATAGAATAAAATTTGACAGGGAAAACTGAAAGACTAATAAAAGGACTGTGGGGGAAAAGTTAAAGAAATCTCACAAAAAGCAAGGAAAAAAGATTTTGCCAGTGGCACACACCTGTAATCTCAGCTACTCAGAAGGCTAAGGCAGCAGGATGGCATTAGCTCAGGAGTTCTAGGCCA
The DNA here is from genome assembly GCF_028885655.2 of Pongo abelii. Classification (NCBI taxonomy): domain Eukaryota; kingdom Metazoa; phylum Chordata; class Mammalia; order Primates; family Hominidae; genus Pongo; species Pongo abelii. The sequence goes on from NC_085928.1 coordinate 16,303,169, forward strand.
GCCTGGTCAACATATGAAATATCATTAGAAAAAGAAAAAAATAGAATCTTTAATTAAAAAAAAAAAAATGGATAGAAAAGACTACCAGTCTAGGAGGTCAAACAGCCAAACATTTGAAATCAAGAACAAGAAAAAACAGAAGACGGAAAATCAAGAACAAGAAAAAACAGAAGATGGAAAATCAAATAACTTAAGATTTCCAAGAACTGAATGTCATGAATTTGAGATTAAGGGGACCAATTAAGTGTCCAATACAGTGACAGAAACACTTCTACATTTGTTTCATAATACTGTAAGATGTACTAGGAACAAAAGGACTTCTTGACAGGAACATTGGAAACTAAAAAGTATTGAACTAAGATTGTCACATATTTGAAGGAAAATGATTTCCAACTAGAATTCTATACCCAACCAAATTATTAATTAAAGATAAGGACAGACCAAAGACATTTTTAGATAAGAGGGAATAACCTGAGAAAGAAGGCAACATGGAGTCCAAGAAACACAAGGGAAAGATGAAAAGTTGTCACTGAGATGATGGTGAATGGAGACCACAGGATGACAGCTATGCCCAAGGTGTAGAGAGCAGTCAATCCAAATTACAGCAGGTCAGGAAGCTCCAGAAAATGTGTCCAAGAAAAGAATTTGATAGAATGGCTGATGTATTTTAATGTGTTGAAAATTAGGGCAGGGTTTGTAAAATATAATCGGTAGTATGGAAAACAAAGCATGGGAGAAAAGAGAATTAATAATTCCAGAGAAAATAAAAATGTGCAAGAAAGGAAAAGTAATTATAGTATACTATATTGTTCAAAAGTGAATAGCCTTTATGTGGTCATAATTTTGTAAACATTGAACATTAATTTAACATTAAAATTATGATGTAATAATATAGGATGGATGGGGAGTAGAAACAGTGAAAGACAGCTAAATTCATACATTTCATACAAGAAAATCAATAGATGATACCTATATCTGAAAAAAAAATCATGGAAAAATGGATGGAGCTAAATATCAAAAGAATAACCTGAATTAAATTGTTGCCCTTGAATCAGGGGACAGGGTAAGTGGGTAACTCTAGTAAGAATTCTAGTAATTCTTATGAAACTGACAAATTAAACAATAGCATTCTAGTAATTCTTACAAAACTGACACATTAAACAATAGAGTTACATCAGCAAACTTTTCTGGGAAGGGCTATATAATAAAATATTTTAGGCTTTGCAGGTCATGCAGTGTGTCACATGTATTCAGTTATAGCACAAAAGCAGCCAATGAGCATGGCTGTGTTCCAATAAAATGTTATTTGTAGAAGTGGGACGCGATGGCTCACGTCTGTAATCCCAGCTCTTTGGGAGGCCGAGGCGGGCAGATCACAAGGTCAAGAGATCACAGCCTGGCTAACATGGTGAAATCCCATCTCTACTAAAAAATACAAAAATTAGCTGGGCATGGTGGTGCACGCCTGTAATCCCAGCTACTCAGGGGGCTGAGGCAGGGGAATTGCTTGAACCTGGCGGGGTGGAGGTTGCAGTGAGCTGGGATTGTGCCACTGCACTCCAGCCTGGTGACAGAGCGAGACTCCATCTCAAAAAAAAAAAAAATGTTATTTATAAACATTAGATTTTGAATCTCATATAATTTTACATGCCACTAAATATTCTTTTATAATTTTACATGCCACTAAATATTTTTTTCCCTTTAAATTAACAATGTAAAATGAAAAACAAAACAAAACAAAAAAACAAAAACAACCACACACACATTTTTAGCTCTCAAGCCCTATGAAAACAGGCAGCAGGCTGGATTTGGCCTGTGGGCCATGATTTGCTGACCCCTGCTTTAAACAATGTGGACATGTAACTTTGATGAAAATAAAAACTACGAAGACACGAGCAGAGTGAAAACAATTGGAAAGAATAATTGTAAATTTGTCCCATATCATGCCTATTACAAAATTTCTTTTTACCAGAGTACATTCTGAAGGACATGAGAAAGAATTCAGACAGAAATATACTGTCTCCTTGGTGTTTACAATAGGCTGTGTAGAATTAAGATCCCTTTTTTCTATAGACACAGAACCTGTCCTCTAGAGATCAAGTGCCTTGCCCAGAATCATAGTTTATAAGGGACTAGAATTGAGACTAGAATCTATTGCTCTTTTTTCCTCTTCATTGCTTACTGCAGAAATAATATGTGACTATATCCTTGTAAAAAGCACTACAGAAGACTGTATATTTTAAAAGTCACTGTTCTGCATTTTGTCACAGTCCTATTCCCCTCCTTATACACACTCAGAGTTAATCATTATTGCAATGTGATCACTACCATATGTTGTAGTGAGAAAATAGTTCTATTAGTTAAGGGAGAAAAATCACAAACCTTCAATTTTTTTTCTTCCAGGCACTTAAATTCCTAGCGAAGTGCCATAAGAAAAAGAAACTATTTGCTCCTTGGCGAGGACTCCAAGAACTCACTGATGCACGCCGAGTTGAACTGAAGAAACAAGTGGATGACTATGTCAGAAGACATTTGGTATGTAAGCTTCTGTACCATATCAGTATTACATTATTCCAGTGCATGATATTGATAAATGTATGTGTGTGTGTGTGTGTGTGTGTGTGTGTGTGTACATTTATTGCTGGTATAAGGTAATGCATTGGCTTTACCATAGAAGTAATGGTATATCTTTTTCTAGTTACATAGCCATAGAGGTATAGTCAGTGGTGAAGGAGACTCTGCTTTAAATCAGTTTTTTCCCATACTATGTCAATAAGACTCGTTCATTGCTTCTTTTGCAATAGTACAGTAAAACTTGGACTATTTTGAACCTTCCAGAAAGAGTATATGGAACTGTCAATCAATGATTATTCGTTCTTACATTTGTTGGACTACTAATGTACCTCCAGAAGCCAATAAGATATAGCATTTGACTATTTGCCTCTAATGATCTTACCACAATAATACTGCTAGCACCTTTATCCCAATAGAAATGTCCGTATCTTTGACTTTCTATGACCACAGTATGGCAGGTCACCTGTTATTCACTTCTCCCACCTGAATTCTTGACCATCTACTCCTATGTGTCTTCAAAGGTCATTTCCCTTTCTGCCTTGGGAGTAACTCACCACTCCTGTCATTAATTTTAATCACCTGCACCTTTGCTGATTACCTCTCCTTTCTTTTCTCTTACTGCTTCTCCCATGCTTTCACACTTATGTAATTTTATGGAGAAAGTTGGCAGTTTATACATTTCAATCTATCAGAATTATTCCCTCATTTGAACCAAGCACTCATAGTGTATCTTGGTGCTTTTCACGAGTTTTGTTGTGATTGTGGTGGTGGTGTTTGTGCCTGAGTTCATTCTCTCTCTCTCTCTCACACACATACACACATACACACACACAGATACACACACACACTTCTAAAATTTGAAGGTTCTGGATAACTGATGTTAGAGGCTTGATGTGATATTTAGGGAGTCCTATCATTCACCCTTTTATTCCTCCAGAGTGCCCAAAATGAAAGGACTTTTTGTAACAAACAGACAAAAACTACTATACAAATGGAAATGAAGTACAAATATATTAGTAGCTGAGCATGTATCTGGTAACCACTGGAACACAGCAATGGTAAAACCTGAATTGGATAGCAAAGCTTAGTCCAGGAAGTGTAAATAAGCCCTCTTACTTTCCGCTTCTGCTAATCTGGATTCAGGGACCTAAAACCTAATGGAGTCTGTGGAGAAAGAGAGGAGGAAAAGACCACCCTTCTATGTCAGGCCCTCTGTGATTACCATAAAGAGGCAGACAATGGAAAAAGTTCTGACATTTGTTTCTGGCCAAGATGGAGTAACAGGATTTACTTCCTGCCTGTACAGATGGATTTACTTCCTGCCTGAAACAACCAGAAAAAGAAACAAACATAAACAGATAAAATGTATGAAATCGTTTTCCAGACCCTGGACCTCAGACAACAAAGAACAATAATCTCTGAGAGGGAACAAAGCAAGCCCTATAATTACCCCAGCTTACTGCCTTGAAAGAGTTTCTAGGCCATAGCTCAAGGAAGAGAACAGAGAAGAGCTCTTTAGAATCCTTGAGTTAAGGAGATGGCACTGAGAGTCGGGTGACACCAAGGGAACTAGACTTCATAGAACAGAGTACCAGAGTAAAGAGAGCTGCAAAGACAGAGAACCCCAGATACCTACAGAATCTACCCCTTGAGTATTCTCCAGAATACTAATTGGCATGTACATGTGAGGAAATTATCCAAAGCCAAATTATCCAGTCATCTGAAAAGGTAAGATGGAAGTGTGTCTGGAACTCACATAGGTCCAGGAATAGTATCTGTTCCCATCAAATACGCTGGAGAAACTCATAATTCACAGGATATTGTGAAGAGTACTCAGGAAGACCTTCCCTTAATAGTAGATTATGATTAGCCTAGACAGCTCCATTCTGCCAAATTATAAAATCAAGAGTCAAAAAAAGATTAAAATGTTTTCATGTAATTTAACAGCATCCCAAAAAAGACTCAAAATTTTAAGAAATATCAAAATATCCAGCACCCAACAAGGTAAAAGTCACAATGTCTAGCAGCTAATCAAATATTAAAGGCATGCATGGAAGTAGGAAAACAGGACCCATAATGAGGAGGATATTCAATCAAACCAACCCAGAAATTACATAGATGTTAAAATTGGCAGAGAAGGGCATTAAAAGTCATTATAACTGTATTCTGTATGTTCAAAAAGTCAAGTAGAAATATGGAAAATATAAAAAAAAAACCTGAATCAAACTCCTAGAAATAAAAACTTCAAAGTATGGTGTGAAAAATATACTTGATCAAATTAATAGCAGATTAGACTTTGCTGGATGGAAGATTAATAAAGATGAAGCCATAGTAGTAGATACTGCACAAAATGAGTCACAGAGAGGGGAAAAAAGAGAAAAATATTTGAAAAGACCATTACTGAGCTGTGGGACTGTAAGTGGCCCAATAAATGAAAACTTGGAATCCCTGAAGGAGATGTGGAGAAAAATAATGGCTGAAAACTTTCCAAACTAAAAATGATAAGCCCATACCCAAACCAGTTAAGGTACATGGAAAAAACTGTGCCAAGGAATATCATAATCAAAATTGTCAAACCAGTGATACAGTGAAAATCTTAAAAACAAAAAAATTTTTTTATATATATATTTTTTATTATACTTTAAGTTCTAGGGTACATGTGCACAAGGTGCATGTTTGTTACATATGTATACATGTGCCATGTTGGTGTGTAAAAAAATTTTTTAACGTTACGTAAAGACAAAAATTACATTACAGTGCAAGCAAGAAGATATCTTTTTTTTTTTTTTTTTTGGAGACAGAGTTTCGCTGTTGTCGCCCAGGCTGGAATGTAGTGGTGCAATCTCTGCAACCGCCGCCTCCTGGGTTCAAGTGATTCTCCTGCCTCAGCCTCCCAGGTAGCTAGAATTACAGGCGCCTGCCATCACGGTGAGCTAATTTTTGTATTTTTGGTAGAAATGGGGTTTCACCATGTTTGCCAGGCTGGTCTCGAACTCCTGACCCCAGGTGATCCACCCATCTCAGCCTCCCAAAGTGCTGGGATTACAGGCGTGAGCCGCCGCCCCTGGCCGAAGATATCTTGCTTTAAAGTACTGAAAGGAAAAAAAGTTGTCAACCTAGAATTCTGTACCTGGCAAAAAAAATTGTTAAAAAAAAAAAAAAGATTTTTTCAGACATACAAAAGCTGAAAGACTTGATCACCAGTACACTTGCACTACCAAAAATGTTAAATCCTTAAAGTTGTAAAGGATTTAATGTTCCAGAAATGTTAAATTCTTTTTATTTGTATAGATTGAGGGAGTAAAAATGCACATTTACATGCCTACATTGCAAGCTCCTGCCCAGCAAAATAAACAGTCAACAGTAAACAGCCTATAGAATGGGAAAAAATAGTTGCAAGATATACATCTAACAAAGGGCTAATATCTAGAATCTACAAGGAACTCAACTCAAGAAGAAAAAGACAACCCCATTAAAAAGTGGGCAAAGCCAGGTGCTGTGGCTCATGCTTGTAATCTCAGCACTTTGGAATGCCAAGGCCGGGAGGATTGCTTGAGCCCAGGAATTCGAGACCAGCTTAAGCGACATGGTGAGACCTGGTCTCTACAAAAAATTTAAAAATTAGCCAGGAATGGTGGTGCCTGTCTGTGGTCCCAGCTACTTGGGAGGCTGAGGTGGGGCGATCACTTGAGCTCAGGAGGTTGGGGCTGCAGTGAGGCATGTTCATGCTACTGCACTCCAGCCTGTGTGTCCGAGTGAGACCCTGTCTCAAAAAAAAAAAAAGGTGGGCAAGAAACATGAACAGATGTATATACAAGTGGTCAACAAACAATGAAAAATGCTCAATATCACTAATCATCAGAGAAATGTAAAGTAAAATCATAATAAATAATCATATTATACCAGTTAAAATGGCTATTATACTAGTTAAAATGGCTATTACTACAAAGTCAAAAACAACAGATGTTAGCAAGGATGTGGAGAAAAGGGAACACTTACACACTGTTAGTGGGAATGTAAATTAGAAATGTTAAGTTCTTTAAGGTGTAAAAGACTTAACATTTCTGTTTAAAATGATGCCAGGAAAAGATACCAGAGAGAAATCTGGCTCTACATAAAGAAATTAAGAGCATTGGAAATGGTAATTACAGCCATGTGTCACATAATGAATTTTCAGTCAGTGTTGGACCATATATACAACAGTGGTCACATAATATTGTAATGGTATATTTTTACTGGACATTTTCTATATTTATATATGTTTACATATACAAAAACTTACCATTGCATTAAAATTGCTTACAGTATTCAATACAATAACATGCTGTACAGATTTGTAGCCTAAGAGCAATAGGGTATACCACATAGCCTACGTATGTAGTAGTCTATACCATTTAAGTTTCTGTAGGTACACTCAATGACATGTGCACAGTGACAGAATCACCTAACAGCACATGTATAGCAAACTAATTATTGACAGAGATGTAGTTAATGCAGTAGAAAAACTGGAGCAATTGGCTATTCACATGTCAAAAAAAATTGAACTTGAAGCCGTACTTCACTTCATATACAAAATTTAACTCAAAGTAGATCATAGGCCTAAATGCAAAACCTAAAACTATAAAACTTCTAAAAGGAAACAATGGAGAAATATCGTGACCTTTCTTGAATACAATACCAGAAGCATCATTCAAAAAGGAAAATTTGATAAATTGGCTTTATTGAAATTTAAAACTTCTCTTCATAAGACACCATTAAGAGAATTAAAGAAACAAGGCACAGATTGGGAGAATATCATTGCCAAGCATGTATTTGATAAAGGTCCTATATCCATAATATAGAAAGAACTCTCAAAACTAAACAGTAAGAAAACATATGAACTAGTTGTTTTGTTTTTTAAATGGACAAAAGCTTTGAACAGATACTTCACCAAAAGATAGATGACAAATAAACACATGAAAAATGCATCATTAGTCACTAAGGAAAATGCACATTAAAACCACAATAAGGGCCCAGCACAGTGGCTCATACCTGTCATCCTAACACTTTGGGAGGCCAAGGTGGGAGGATTGCTTCAGCCCAACAGTTTGAGACCAGCCTAGATAACATAGTGAGACCCTATCTCTATTTTTTTAATAAAAATTTAAGATTTTTCAAAAAATAACCCACAGTAAGATACTTCATACCTGTTGGAATTTTTAAAATGGAACATGCCAAATGTTAGCAAGCATGTGGCAGAGTCACCACTTATGGGAATGTAAAAGAGTACAACTACTTTGGAAGACAGTTCAACAGTTTCTTTAAAAATTAAACATACATCTATCATACGATTCAGCCATTCTACTCCTAGATATTTACCCCAGAGAAAAAGAAATATATGTCCATACAGACACTTGTACATGAATGCTCATGGCCAAAAACTAGAACCATGGAGTACCATTCAGCATGTATAAAGGAATAAATTGATACTCTCAACAACATGGATGAATCTCTGGCCGGGCACGGTGGCTCACGCCCGTAATTCCAGCACTTTGAGAGGCCAAGGCAGGTGGATTGCTTGAGCCCGGGAGTTCGAGGCTGCAGTGAGCAGTGATGGCACCACTGCACTCTATCCTGGGTGACAGAGTGAGACCCTGTCTTAGAAAAAAATTTTTAAAGAAAAAGAAAAAAAAAACATGGATGAATCTCAAAATAATTATGCTAAATGAAAGAAGCCAGACAGAGTAGAATACATTCTTTATGATTCCCTTTATGTAAATTCTAAAAATATAAATTAATCTATAGTAACATTAAATAGATAAGTAGTTGCTTGGGACAAGTAGTTGGTGGATGGGTAGGGTGAGGATAAGGGTTTACAAAAGGGCACAAGGAAACTTGGTAGTGATGAACTAGGTATGTGTATGTCAAAGCTTAGCAAATTGTACCCTTTCGATATTTGTTGTTTAGTGTATGTTATTTTTACGTCAATAAGCTATATTTTTTAAAAAGTTGTTTTAACCTAAATGCTTAAAAAAAATTAAGGGGTCCTGAGATTTTAAAAATAATCAGCCTGGCCACCAATAAAACATGGCCAATGAATCTCTTCTTTTTAATTATTATTATACTTTAAGTTCTGGGATACATGTGCAGAACATGCAGGTTTGTTACATAGGTATACACGTGCCATGGGTGGTTTGGGACCCATCAACCTGTCATCTACATTAGGTTTTTCTCCTAATGCTATCCTATCCCTCCCTTAGCTCCCCACCCCCCGATAGGCCCCAGTGTGTGATGTTCCCCTCCCTGCGTCCACGTGTTCTCATTGTTCAACTTCCACTTATGGTTGAGAACATGCAGTGTTTGGTTTTCTGTTCTTGTATTAGTTTGCTGAGAATGATGGTTTCCAGCTTCATCCATGTCCCTGCAAAGGACATGAACTCATCCTTTTTAATGGCTGCATAGTATTCCATGGTGAGTATGGCCAGTGAATCTCTTAAGTGCCGATCAATCATATTAGCAACTCCTCCCTTAGCCAAGCACCAGAACCGAATTGGAGAGAGGGGCAGAACCACAACTGAAAGATTTTTCCTGTGAGCAGAGGTAGAATGAAGACAGACAGAAGCATGCCTCCTCTCCAACAAATAGATAATCAGTTCCTAAACTCTGTAGAGAGGACTATATTGCTTTTAACAGTTTTAATCATTTACAAATTTAATCACCTTTATAAAAATTACATACCCAAGCCCCACACACCCCAAGAAATTCTGATACAGTAAGTTTTGTGTGGCCTCATGTATCTGTATTTTTAAAATTTATTTATTTTCAGGGTGGTAAAATATATAAAATATAAAAATTACCATTTTAACTATGTTTAAATGTAGTTTGGTAGCATTAAGTACATTCATATTGTTTGTGCAAGCTTCACCACCATCCGTCTTCAGAACTTTTTTCATCTTGCAGAACTGAAACTCTGTATCCATTAAACACTAACTCACCATTCCCTCACTACCCAGCTCCTGGCAACCACCATTCTATTTTCTGTCTCTATGAATTTGCCTACTCTAAGTACCTCATGAGTGGAATCGTACTTCATTGTTTCAGTTGGTATAATGTCTTCAAGGTTCATGTTTTAGCATATATCGGAATTTTCTACTTTTTAAAGACTGAATAATATTCCATTATATATACTACATTTTGTTTATCCAAGGAACACTTGGGTTCCTTCCACTCTTTGGCTATTGTGAATAATGCTGCTGTGACCATGTGTGTACAAATATCTGTGTGTGTACTTGCTTTCAATTCTTTTGGGTGAGTATCCGAAATGGAAATGCTAGATTGTATGCTAATTCTTTTTAAAAATTTTTTTGAGGAACTGCCATACTGTTTTCCATAGTGGCTGTACCATTTTACTTTTCTACCAGTCACACACAGGGTTCCAGTTTCTGTACATCCTTGTCAACATTAGTTATTTTTGTTGTAGTCATTGTTTTTGATAGCAGCTAATAGATACGAAGTTGTATCTTATGGTTTGAACTTGCACTTTCCTAATCAGTGATTTTGAGCATCTTTTCATGTGTTTATTGGCCATTTCTTTATCTTTTTTGGAGAAATGTCTGTTCAAGTCATTTGTTTATTTTTTTTTCCACAGGGTTGTATTTTGTTCATTTTTTAATCAGGTTGTTTTTTGTAGAGTTTTGGGAGTTCTTTATATATTATGGAGATTAATCCCTTAGATACATGATTTGCAAACATTTTATGCCATTCTGTGGACTGCCAGTTAACTTTCTTGATAGTGATCTTTGGTGCACCAAAGTTTTTAATTTTGATGAAGTTCATTTTGTCTAGTTTTTGTTGTTTTTTTTTTCCTGTGCTTTGGTGTCGTATGAAGAAATCATCACCAAAACCAATGTCATGATGCTTTTCCTGTGTTTTCTTCTGGGAGTTTTACAGTTTTAGTTCTTATGTTTAGGTCTTTGATCTCTCTTTTTCTAATACACTATATGTAGTTCTGATGCATGCTCCTGTTTTTCTTTTTTTTAAGTGCTTCTTTAGCCATACTCTAGTGCACCTGTTTAAGATCCTGTGGCTGAGAAGTAAGGTTTTAGTGGAACAGGGTCATATCCAGGATCAGGAACAGGAATATTTGAGAAAGCTGTGGTGTCAGGTTCTTTATCACCTCCAAAGTTAAGATTATTTCATCCTTGCCCAAACTAATCAGTTAAATTCCCCTTAAATTAGCTGACTAGCCAAAAGAACGTGGTCCTTTGGATGATTTTGTCCCTTGTTCTGTGAATCCAGAAGCAGTTACAACATATGGCTTGGATAAGTTTGGGAGTGAGAATGGGATAAGAAGTAAAACAAAGAAACAAAGGGACTGGCCTTGTTACACCTGTTATAGGCCAGTGTTTTTTTGTTTGTTTGTTTGTTTGTTTGTTTTTAGGCAGAGTCTTGCTCTGTTGCCTAGGCTGGAGAGCAATGGCGCAATCTCGGCTCAATGCAAAATCTGCCTCCCAGGTTCAAGTAATTCTCCCGCCTCAGCCTCCCGAGTAGCTGGGATTACAGGCACCCACCATCATGCCCGGCTAATTTTTGTAGAGATGGGTTTTCACCATGTTGGCCAGGCTGGTCTTGAACTCCTGACCTTAGATGATCCACCCACCTTGGCCTCCCAGAGTGCTGGGATTACAGGCGTGAGCCACCACACCCGGCCCCAGGCCAGTGTCTTTACCAAACCATTTGTAATTTTTCACTGTGTTCTCTCAAGCTTATCTCTTCTCCCATAATTCCACAGTGTCTGAGAAAGTAAAGTATGGGCGCATACAAAAAAGAAAGACAAAAAACTTCTCCACCATTATTTTTATCTAAAACTTTTAAGAGACTGTTTAATACTTGCATAAGAGTACAAGATAGACATCAATCGTAAGATTCAATTGATAAAATGAGAGACAGCTAAGCAGTCTAAAACCTCTGCTAAGTGGTTGGGTACTTTGATACCTATGTCCTCTCTGTGACAGGTTTTTCTGTCCTGTGTTTCCAGGGCTCTCCAATGTCAGATGTGGTCAGTAGGGAGCTCCATGCCCAAGCTCAAGAACGACTGCAACACTACTTTATGGGCAGGGCCCTAGAAGAGCGAGCCCAGCAGCACAGAGAAGCTCTGATGGTACAGATCAGCACCAACGTTGAACAGCTAATGAGTATGTGCTCATTTTACTTTCGTTCTCTAAAAGGAACAACCTATGCGAGGTTTGCGACATCCAAAACCTTCAGAAGGAAACCATTAGTAAGCATCTTTAGCTCATCCCCTAACCTCAGGAAATTTCTACATAGATCAGACCAGCACACAATGTTTTCAAATGATGCGGATTTTGTAACCTCCTTCTTACCTGTTTCCCCAAGCCTTGCCATCATTCATATGTGTCACCCCAAAGTTATTAATTTCAGATGCTGAGCCCTACTAGCTATCTTTTACTATGTAATCTGAAAAGCTTTTGGTCATATTTTATAAGTAGATGATGACAATAGTTTACAGTGCCATTCACTTGTAGAGCATTTTATAATTTTTCTTTGATTATTATTTTGAGATGGAGTCTCGCTCTGTTGCCAGGCTGGAGCACAGTGGTGTAATCTTGGCTCACTGCAGCCTCCGCCTCCCAGGTTCAAGCGATTCTCCTGCCTCAGCCTCCCCGAGTAGCTGGGACTATAGATGCGCACCACCATGCCCAGCTAATTTTTGTAGTTTCAGTAGAGACGGAGTTTCACCATGTTGGCCAGGATGGTCTCGATCTCTTGACCTTGTGACCTGCCTACCTCGGCCTTCCAAAGTGCTGGGATTATAGGCATGAGCCACCGCGCCTGGTCTATAATTTTTAATGAAGCACTTTACAAAAATGAATTCATCATAACCACTGATACATTTAATGAGAGATCCCATCCATGAAGCCCCTGTGTTTCAGTCAGCCTCTTGGATTTCTTTAGTATATGTAAACAGAAAGGACCAGTGTTTTCTATTTAATGGCCACTACTTGAGAATTTTATATTTTTAAATTGGATAAATGGCTGAAACTGAGCCTCTCATCTATAGGATGAGGTTCTATTAAAGTTTCTATTCTTTAAATAAACCATCTTGGCTGGGCGAGGTGGCTCATGCCTCTAATCCCAGCACTTTGGGAGGCTGAAGTGGGCGGATCACGAGGTCAGGAGTTCGAGACCAGCATGACCAACATGGTGAAACCCCATCTCTACTGAAAATACAAAAATTAGCTGGGCATGGTGGCAGGTGCCTGTAATCCCAGCTACTCAGGAGGCTGAGGCAGGAGAATTGCTTGAACCCAGGAGGCGGAGGTTGTAGTAAGCAGAGATCGCGCCAGTGCACTCCAGCCTAGGTGACAGAGTGAGACTCTGTCTCAAAAAATAATAATAAAAATAAGTAAATAAACCATCTTACAAAAATCTACATCTTTTTAAATTCCTTTAAACACAGAAATGGCCGGGCACGGTGGCTCACACCTGTAAGCCCAACGTTTTGGGATGCCAAGGTAGGTGGATCATCTGAGGTCAGGAGTTCGAGACCAGCCTGACCAACATGGTGAAACCCCCATCTCTACTAAAAATACAAAATTAGCTGGGCATGGTGGCGCACGCCTGTAATGCCAGTACTCAGGAGGCTGAGGTAGGAGAATCGCTTGAACCCAGGAGGCGGAGGTTGCAGTGAGCCAAGATCGTGCCATGGCATTCCAGCCTGGGCAACAAGAGCAAAACTCCATCTCAAAAAAAACAGAAATGGGCCGAATATGTTGACACATGGCTGTAATCCCAACACTTAGGGAAGCTGAGGCAGAAGGATTGCTTGAGTCCAGGAGTTTGAGACCAGCCTGGGCAGCATAGTGAGATCTCTACAAAAAAAGAAAAAACATTAGCTGGGTATGGTGGCATAGTCCCAGGTACTTAGGAAGCTGAGGTGGGAGAATCACTTGAGCCCAGGAGGTTGAGGCTGCAGTGAGCTGTGATCATGCTACTGCACTCCAGCTTAGGCAATACAGCAAGACCCTTTCTCAAAAGTAGTACATTCAGAGTTGGAATGCTGTTTCTGCCTGCAGAGTTACAGCTCTGTAGCTTCCAAGTTCCTACCTGCTTGGCATAGGACTCTTCTGCTCATCTGTTTATTTTGTGTCCACTACAGAGGCACCAAGTCTGAAGGAGGCAGAAGGGAAAGAACCTGAGCTCTTCCTAAGTAGATCCAGGCCTGTGGCAGCCAAGGCCAAGCAGGCCCATCTCACAGCCCTGAAGCACATACAAGCACCCTGGTGGAAGAAGCTTGGAGAAGAATCTGGAGATGAGATTGATGTTCCAAAGGATGAGCTTAGTATAGAATTAGAAACTTTATTCATTGGTGGAACCAAACCACCTTAGTGAGTAACCCTAAGAATTGACACAAATCTCATATTTTAGGAGATTATATTGGTTCTGCCTCTGGCATGCTGGTAGACTAGGGCCATCCTAACTTATTATTTTCCAGAGGTACTCCTCCAGACAAGACCTGCAGTAAGCAAAGAGTTATATTCTACCTCTCTCTCAATTTTCTTTTTCTTTTCTCTGTATCCTCATCCTTGGCCACACACAGATTTGTGTGGCTTTTATTGTAGAACTAAACTTAGCATAGTGTTCTGTTGTTTACATGAAGTGTGTTTTTCTTTGGTTTCTGCTGTTTTCTAACTAAAGATTTTTTTCTAAATAAATATTTTCAACAATTGATTTGAAAAATTTGTCAGGATTATTTCAACTTTTCACATTTGTTATCTGAAATTCCTATTTCCTGTTAACATAGGAGGTGTGTGCAGACTTTATTAATGTGAGGAAAAGAAATGCTCAATTGAAGGACATTTCCCTGTTTTCTATAAAGCAATGGTTGAACTTGTTTTCTATTTTGTTATTTCTAAAAGGAACTACATACCAAAAAAATGCATTCTTTCTATTAAACTATGAGAACTATATAATGTACTGTTTCCCTTTTTGTCTTTTCTGCTAGGAATCTCAGAGCTAAATATAATGTTTAATTTTTGTTATAATCCTAGGTACCTTTATGATTATTTGGTTCCAACCTAATACTTTTCAGTTTCCCTGTTTACTTTAAATATGTTTTAATACCATAACACTGAAGCCATTTCAATATGTGTTTGTAACAATATAGAATTTAAGTTAAAATCAATTAACAAATCATGACTCCATATCATAAAGAATCTGGAAGATGCTGTTTGTAAAATGAGTAAAAATACCAGTGTTTCTGGATGTAAAGACCAAATTGTATAATGTTGTGCAATCTCTAATGTTAACTTTAGTAAAATTATAATCAAAATTCCTATATTTGTACTTATAATTGGAAAAGAAATGTAGAAAAATTATGTAAGAGTGTTGCTCCCAATTTAGCAAAGAAAATGCCAGATAATCTAGAACAATAATTTTTCTTGAGCCCATTAGATAGCTGAGGACTCAAGCCAACCATGTAAACTGGGATAGGAGTCTGTATCTGTGAAATGAAGTATTTCATCTATAGTAGAGCACAAGAGAGAAGTGGCTAGGTAAGAAGAAATCAAATAAAATTTTAGCAAATTCTTAAAGGGCAGGTGTGGGCTAGCATGTCTATTTAGAATATCTAAGAGCCACAGACATAAGAAGTTGGGCCTCTACCAAATGCTCACAAGAAAGATTGAAAGTTAAGGCCAGGCACAGTGCCTCACTCCTATAATCCCAGCACTTTGGGAGGCCGAGGCAGGTGGACTGCTTGAGCCCAGGAGTTCAAGGCCAGCCTGGTCAACATAGTGAGACCCTGTCTCTACTAAAAATACAAAAATTAGCTGGACGTGGTGGCGTGCGCCTGTAGTCCCAGCTACTCAGGAGGCTGAGGCAGGAAGATTGCTCGAGTCCAGGAGGCAGAGGTTGCAGTGAGCTGAGATCGTGCCACTGTACTGCAGCCAGGGCAACAGAGTGAGATCCTGTCAAAAAAAAAAAAAAAAAAAAGGTTGGGAGCAAGGCAAGAGGCCTGAAGAAGACCTTTGTGGTACAGGCAAGCATGAAGTGATAGGCTGCTACTGGGTGACACAGACAAAGTCCTCACTTCCCCTTTTAAAAGTCTTAAGCTGCTAGAGCAAGGGCAGTGAATCTCTCTTACCTTTAAGGCTCAGGCAAGATTCCATTGCATGTAAGGAAGGAATGAGGGAAGGATAGGAAACACTAGCCCCAGACGCAAGCAAAGATCCAGTTTCGCTGAGGTAGAGGTAGAAACAAAAATGTTTCATCACCTAGGGGAGGGAAAAGAAATCGTCTTGGGCCCCAAAACTCCATATCAATACAAAAGAGAGATCCGCTAGTGATGGGGAGGAATCTCCTACCCAAGACCAACCACAGACACAAGGCATTTTGGCTTTTCTGGGGCATATGAATAGGAACCCTGAGAAAGTCTTACCTTCAACCACAGGCAGAAGAGACAGCCTAAGATTTAAGATAGATTGGGACAACACCACCCCTATCCCAACAATGATCCTGGCACCAGGTAATAAACAAGAGCAGTTTACCACTAAGATAGGAAAAAGTGTATGGAGAGAGACCTCTGGTGGCAAAGGAATACAGAGATGGCTCAACATGGAGAGTAGAGCAAGAACACAAAAAGCCTCCCAGAACCCGCCTTAAGCACAGGTAACAACAGCTAAAAAAGGAATTTGAAGACTATGATGCTGTGTTAAGCTGTTTATAAAGAAATATCTGAGACTGGGTAATTTTTAAAGAAAAGAGATTTAACTGGCTCATGGCTCTGCAGGCTTTATAGGAAACATGGTGCTGGCATCTGCTTGGCTTCTAGGGAGGCCTCAAGAAGCTTACAATCATGGCAGAAGGCAAAGGAGGAATAGGCACATCCCATGATGAAAGCAGGAGCAAGCAGAGAGAGAGTGGTGGGAGGAGGTGCCATACACCTTTAAATGACCACATCTAACAAGAACGCACTATCATGAAGACAGCGCAAAGCCAGGATGGATCTGCCCCCATGATCCAAACACCTCCCACCAGGCCCCACCTCCAGCATTGGGGATTACAATTCAACATGAGATTTGGGCAGGGAAAAATAGCCAAACTATATCAGATAACGTTTTTAGGTAGGCTATGATGAGTTGTTGCAAACCCTAGAGCAACCACTGAAATAATAATAAAAAAGAGGTATAAGATAATAGTGAAGATATAATGGAATTGTAAAATAACTAGCAAAAGGATAGTTTTTAATCCAATTATATCAATAACACACTAAATGTAAATAACCTTGATTTTGACTTTGGGAATCTATTACTAAGCAGATAAATGGGAGATAAGAAATGTTGCTTTCTAAACTTGTCCTGGCCCCTCTATGCTCTCTTTAAATTACATTTGCAAACTTGCCTCTTATCTCATTAGCTCATCATTTTCTTATAGTTCCTTATCATACTCACAAAGTGAAACATTTTTTCCTGAAAGTTTCCTTACTCACATCCTAAAGTTCATTAGAACTTTTCACTCTGCCAAGTTTCTGCAGGTGATAGGTTTACAAATAGTTTCACTACTTAATGCAGTTTGTCAGTTTTCTAATTTCCTTGCATGTGTTTCCAGCCTATGCTTGCTGCCTGGTCACAAAGATGGCACCACGTATTGTAGGGTTTTCTTTCATGGAAACATCCCATATCTAGCTACCAATTTTAGTTTTAATTATAGCTATATCACAAACCACCCTAAAACTTAGTACTTTAAGACAACAACTATTCCATCCAAGGCAGAGTAACAGAGACCATATTTGCCCTCCCGCCTGAAAAACACAAAAGCAAACAAATAATTTATGAAACAACAGTTTTAAAGACACTGAACATCAAACAATGAAGAAATGTCTCTACAGGAAATGAATGAGTGAAACCAATTATTGCCACAGCTTAATGCCAGGAGGAAATAGGTCATGGTGCATTTTTCCCAATTTCTGCTTTCCAGTTCACTTTCTACATTCACACTGTAAGTATCCTCCATCTCACATTTTTTTTTATATTCTTAGAGGCAAGGGACTTCACATATAATACTGTGATCCCCTGCATCTCTAGAATGTTTTAAGAAGCTTCTTTATCATTTCATATGTCCTCCTTCCACTGATAATTATCCCCTTTATACTGATGAAGAAATCGGGCATTGAGACATAGGGATTTTGCTCCAGTCACTACAGCCAAATTAATGTTTGAGTGGAAAGACACCGAGTAAAGTGCTCAGACGTGACCTAAGACAACATTCTAGGAGTCAGGGTGCTGGCAATGGTAAACTCAGATTTCCCTTTTTCTGACACGTTCACCAGCCAAAGCAACGTGCCCAGAAAGTTTCTTTTTTTTTTTTTTTTTTCCTGTCTTATGCTCTCTCTGCTAACTTTTCCCAGCTGAGTCCTTTTCTGCACCAAGGTTTGACAATCACTAGCCAAACAAAACCTATCGCTGCTTCTCTTCCTTCTCTTCCTCAGTACCCCAAAGTTTTCATGGCAATGGCAAATCTAGGGATTGCCTGTTGAAACCAAGAGACAGTAGATGGGTTTTGTTTTTGTCTGAGGAGAGACTCCAGTTATGGAGATAACCAGAAACGGAAGAAGGAACAACAGGTGGCAGACAGGTAAGGAATGTTCTCTAAGTATGAAGGCAAAGGGCACAGGATACTCAAGGCATCTGTGTGAGAGACTGCAAGTGTACAAAGAGACTGTGTGTATATGTGATAAGAGTCTGCTATCATTTTCTTCCTCTTGCTTTGTCTCATTCACTGTCCGTATTGCTGCTGGACAAAAATCATAGAACTAGGCCCCCAGGAATTTATGTTCGGATCCTTATGCCTTCTTCCTCAAGCAGTGAGGCTACTATCTATAAAGACTGCTATCCCCTTTACCAGTCTCTCTCTCTTGCTCTCTCTCTCTTTGGATCTTAACCCTGAGGGTCTGGAGATGGGTCTGAGCTCATTGTCCTGCTGTCTCCTGCATCTCCTTGCCTAAGCACTAAGGCTATGCTGGCTGGCTGGTTCCATTCTTTTTCATTTTAGTTTGCTCTCATTGGTGGTTTGATAATAGTGGGATGAACACCAGAGCCTGGGGCTAGTGGGTGGTAGGCTGCAGCCTTCTTCTGACACCAGGAATTTGCAGCTTATAAGGACCTTAATGTCTCTATGCACTCATTTTTAAACTGCAGACGGATGGTTGGTTACCTAACCTTTAAAACATCTGATGAGATTGTTGCCTCTTTTAATTTTAGAGAAAGGATAGTCCTCAATCAATTTTGATTTCAAGAAGATAGTTCTTAATATCTAATGGAACTTAGTGGCAAAGTCCACTCTCTGGTTTAATCCTTTGAGAAGACAGGGAAACTAACTGGACAGCAACTTTACCCCCTCTGGAATCATTTTATAATTACGCATTTCAAGTTTAGATAGTATTTACTGACTTTCTGCTATAGATAAGGAAATTAGCCTGCTCATGGCTTCTAACCTTCTTTCTCCCACCTTTAGACTTTTATTTTTTTTAATTCTAATAACATTTATATTCTGTTCTATTACCTTAACTTCCACAATTATTCAGTCTCCATTTTACGTTGAAATCGATTCAGTCCTCACTATCAGTCTTTTACCATTTCTTCTCAATTTCTAAATATTTTTATTCACCTCTTGGTTATCTGGATTTTGTGGCCAAAATTCTGTCAAGGAAGATTTATGAGTATTGTATTTCTTGAGTGTTCACATATTTAAGACTGGCTGTCTTTGAGCTTTACAGTTAAAAGGACAACTTGACTGGACATAACATTTTAGGATCACACTTTAGGGTCATTATTTTCCTCAGAATTGTGTAGACATCACATCACTATTTTCTGTCACTGAAAGATGCTATGGAGAAATCTGCATGTAACCCAGAGTAGTTTAGTTTCTCTCTCTTTCTTTTTCTCTCTATCTCTCCCTCCCTCCCTCCCCCTCTTTCCTGTTCTTTCAGATTAAGGGATAGCATACATAAAGTGCACTTATATGTAAAAATGACTCCTTCAAAGTTAGCATCTTTTGGTTTAAAATTCATTATCAAATCTCTTTGAAGACTGGTAAATGCCTCATTATTTTCTTTAGCCTAAACAGTGTGCCAGCTTTTCTTTTTCTTTCTTTGTGAATGCGGTTTTCATCTTTCTTGGCTGCTCTCTGTAGATTCTCCAATATTTCTTAATTTCAGTATAATTCCTCAAATATTTTTGAGCACTTATCATGTCCCAGTGACTGTGCCAGGTGCTGGGAACTCAAAGAAAGTAATAAAGGACTCTCAGGAAGCTCTTTGTCTAGAGGGAGAGAGAGAGAGAGAGAGAGAGAGATAAGAGGGGATGATAATGACACAGCCTTGTTACTGGCATTAAAAGCCAGTACCAAGGCTGGTTTGGAACAGAACAGAGAACCCAGAAATAAATCCACATATTTACAATTTAACTCATTTTTTTCCAACTTTTATTTTAGATATGGGGGTACATGTACAGGTTTTTTAGAAGAGTATATTGCACTCAGGTAATAAGCATAATACTCAATAGGTAGATTTTTGACCCATGCCCTTCTTCCTCCCCTCTCCAGTAGTCTGCAGTGTCTATTGTTCCCATGTTTATGTCTATGGGTGTTCAATGTTTAGCTCTGTTAAAAGAAAAACTTCAGCCAAATTAAATTTAAAGGAGTTTAATTGAGCAATGAACGATTCACGAATCGGGCGGCCTCCTGAGCCGAAGTAGGCTCTGAGACTCAGGCGCAGCCCCTTGGTGGAAGAAGATTTATTGACAGAAAAAGGAAAGCGATAACAGAAAACGGAAGTGAGGTACAGAAGCAGCTAGATTGGTTACAGCTCGGTGTTTGTCTTATTTGAACACAGTTTGAACAGTTGGCTACATTTGATTGGCCAAAATTCAGTGATTGGTACAAGTGTAGGCTACCATCTGTTTATACCTCCACTTGTTATAGTTCACAATGTACAGAGAAACCTTTAGGCTGAACTTAAAATATGTAAGGAGGCAGCTTTAGGCTAAACTTGATTTAATAGCTCCCACTTATAAGAACATGCGATATTTTGTTCTCTGTTCCTACGTTAATTCACTTAAGATTATGGTCTCCAGCTTCATCCATGTTGCTGCAAAGGATATGATTTCATTCTTTTATGGACGCACATTTAACTCATTTTTGACAAAGGTGCCAAGAACATACATTGGAAAAAGAACAAACTCTTCAATAAATGGTACTGGGAAAACTGGATATTCATGTGCAGCATGAAACTAGGACCCTATCTTTTGCCACATACAAAAATCAAATCAAAAATCAAAACAGATTAAAGACTTATTTCTCTTTTTTTTTTTTTTTTTTTGAGATGGAGTCTCACTTTGTTGTCCAGGCTGGAGTACAGTGGTGTGATTTTGGCTCACTGCAACCTTCACCTCCAGGGTTCAAGCTGTTCTGCCTCAGCCTTCTGAGTAACTGGAATTACAGGTGCCCGCCACCAAGCCTGATTAATTTTTGTATTTTTGGTAGAGATGAGGTTTCACCATGTTGGCCAGGCTGGTCTCGAACTCCTGACCTCAAGTGATCCGCCCACTTCAGCCTCCCAAAGTGCTGGGATTACAGGCGTGAGCCACCGCACCTGGCTTAAAGACTTAATTCTAAGACATGAAACTACTAGAAGAAAACATTGGGGAAGTACTCCAGGACATTGGTCTGGGCAAAAATTTCTTGAGTATGACCTCAAAAGCACAGGCAACCAAAGCAAAAACAGTTTTACATTTTTTTTTTTTTTTTTTTTGAGACAGAGTTTCACTCTTGTTGCCCAGGCTGGAGTGCAATGGCCTGATCTTGGCTCACCACAACTTCCACCTCCCGGGTTTGAGCAATTCTCCTGCCTCAGCCTCTCGAGTAGCTGGGATTACAGGCATGTGCCACCACACCTGGCTAATTTTTTGTATTTTTAGTAGAGATGGGGTTTCTCCATGTTGGCCAGGCTGGTCTCGAACTCCCGACCTTAGGTGATCCACCCACCTCGGCCTCCTAAAGCGCTGGGATTACAGGTGTGAGCCACCGCACCCAGTCAGTTTTACTTTTTTTACCCAAGATGGTGGATTAGAAACTTTCAGTATGCCTCAGCCATTTGGAAATAGCAAAATAGTGCATAAACTCAGTGCTGGGCACGGTGGCTCATGCCTGTAATCCCAGCACTTTGGGAGGCCAAGGCGGGCGGATCACTTGAGGTCAGGAGTTTGAGACCAGCCTGGCCAACGTGGTGAAACCCTGTTTCCATTAAAAATACAAAAATTAGCCGGGCGTGGTAGCGCATGCCTGTAGTCCCAGCTACTGGGGAGGCTGAGGCAGGAGAATTGCCTGAACCTGGGAGGCGAAGGTTGCAATGAGTGGAGATCGTGCCACTGCACTCCAGCCTGGGCGACAGAGCAAGACTCCGTCTCAGAAGAAACAATAATAATAATAATAATAATAATAATAATAATAAACTCTGGGAAGAAAATAGGAATTCATCAGAATAGTGAAGGACACCCCAGACCCTGAGGAGGAGAAGAATAAGCAGCCCGCATGATGGCATTCAGCTGATAAAGTGAATGAAGCCCTAGTTCATGAAAGAGGCAGCCAATCCCAATCTTCCCTGTGTTTCTTACCTTCCTGCTAGTGATCTGTGCAACCCAGGCCAAGGGAAAGCACCCTGTTTCCTCCAAGCCCAGGAGCGAGCTTGGGGAGGAGCTGAGAGACAGAGAGAGGGAAAGACACTGGAAAAAGCTGCAGACATTTTCCCAGACCTAGGACTGAAAGGAGGAAGCCATTTTTAATCTGGGCTCATACAAAGTCATTGTTTGGCGACCTGGCAACAGCAGCCACTGCAGACATTTTAGTCTCAGGCTAGAGATTGCTCTGGAGTAGGGGAAAGACCCCCACAGCTAGAACTGTGCTTGCTCTGGAGTGGGGGAAGAAACCCCACAGCCAGAATTGAGCAGTGAGTATGGGAGCACCCCAACAGTAGGTACTGAAATTAGGTTCTCTTCCATCGCAGGACTGGAGTGGGAGGAGAATTGCTGAAGCCAAGGCTTCTCCTGGGTAGGATGACTTGCAGCCAGGCATAGCTTTGTGACCTGGAACCAGTCTATGTGTGTCATTACTGAGTGCCTTAGCATGCTCCCTTGGTCAGTTTGGGAGAGAGTGCCCCACGTGCTCCTAGGGGAGAGAGGGAGTTGGACCCCTACTCACCTGGACATCCAACTCTTGGCATGGACCACCCTTCAGGGTGGAGAAAATGCAGACCACCAAAGCCTCCCTTGGATTAAAGGAAATGAAAGTGCAGTGCCAGCCACTGAAGGGGGCAACACCAAAGCTCTTGGAGATTTGGAGAAGGGGTTATCTCTTGCACCCTGCCCCCATCACCGGTGCACTGCTACAGATGTGGCAGCAACACTTTCTATTGTGGACCAGAAACATGGGCTGAAAGAGGCACTTCTCAGGCTTCTCCAGGGCCTCCACTCCTACCAAAGACCAGTTACACTGGGGAAAGATGTTTTTCACCCTTTTCTGTTCCCTCTGTCCCACCAAGGGTGAGCATGCAGAGTTAAGAACCTCTTGGTGGCTTTTACTCTCAAGCACTATCTATTGGTCTGCAGCTTGAATTATACCACCAAACAAAAATACATTGCTACATCGAGCAACATTTGAGAAAGTCACTGTACAAATCTGTCTGCAACCGAGGAACCTATACAGAGCCCTGGCCCTCTGAAAGCATCCAGAAATGAAGCCTGTCATATACAACATACACCACAGTCATACCCTCAAGAGAAAAAAAGAATAAAAAATAAAAAGCCTCACCTCATCAAAAAGCTTCAGCTTCACTCACTTTATCAGCTGAATGCCATCAGAGTGGCTGCTTAACCACTTTCTCCCCTTATGCACTATTTTGCTATTTCCAAGTGGCTGAGGCACCCTGAAAGCCTCTAATCCACCATCTTGAGTAAAAAAAGTAAAACTCTGTTTGCTTTGGTTGCCTGTGCTTTTCAGGTCTTACTCAACAAAAGAGAAATAAAATCCTTATCAGACAAGTAATTGCTAAGTGAATTTATCACCACCCTATAAGAGATGCTTAAGGAAGTTCTAAACATGAAAATGAAAGAATGATACTCACTACCATAAGAGCACACATAGGCACATAGCCCATGGATCCTGACTCATGTATAAAGCAACTACATAAGCAAAACTACAAATCAAGTAGCTAACAACAGTATGACAAACAAAATCTCACATATTAACTCTGAATGTAAACAAATTTAAATGTTCCACTTAAAAGACATAGAGTGGGAAATTGAATTTAGAAAAACGCCCATCTTTCTGCTGCCTTCAGGAAATTCATGTCACATGTATTGATACCCACAGGGTCAAAGTAAAGGGAGGGAAAAAGACCTATCACGCAAATGAAAAACAAAAAGGAGCAGGGGTTGCTATTCTTTTATCAGATAAAACAGACTTTAAAACAACGGTTAAAAAAGAATAAAGAAGGGCATTACATAATTCAATTCAACAAGAAGATTTAATTATCCTAAATATGTATGCACCCAACATTGAAGCACCCAGCTTTATGAAATAAGTACTTTTAGACTTACAAAAAGACTTAGACACTCACACAATAATAGTGGGGTATCCCACTGACAGAAACAAATGAAAATAGAGACACAACACTTCAAAACCTCTGAGATGCGGCAAAAGCAGTGTTAAGAGGAAAGTTTATAGTGCTAAAAACCAACATCAAGATAGAAAGATCTCAAATTAACAATCTAACATCACACCTAAAGGAACTAGAGAAACAAGAATAAACTAATCCCAAAAGTGGCAAAAGAAAGTAAGTAACTAAACTCAGAGCAGAACTAAATGCAATTAAGACCAAAAAAACCATACAAAGGATCAATGAAACAAAAAGTTCTTTTTTTAAAGAATAAACAAGATTGACAGACTGCTTTAGATTAACAAAGAAAAAAGAGAGAAGATCCAAATAAAATCAGAAATGACAAAGGTGACATTATAACCAATCCCACTGAAATACAAAAGATCCTCTGCGACTATTATGAACACACCTATGTGCACAAACTAGAAAATCTAAAGGGAAAGAATAAATACCTGGAAACACACAACCTCCCAAGAATAAATCAGGAAGAAATCAAAACCTTAAACATACATATAATAAGCTCCAAAGTTGAATCAGTAAGAAAAAAACCTACCAACCAAAACAGTCCTGAACCAGATGAATTCACAGCAAAATTCCACCAGATATACAAAGAAGAGCTGGTATCAATCTTACTGAAAATATTCCAAAAAGCTGAGGAGAAAAGATCCCTCCCTAACTCATTCTACAAACCAGTATCATGCTGATATAAAAATCTAGCAATGTCACAACAAAAAAAGAAAACTTCAGGCCAATACTCTTAATGAACATAAACACAAAATTCCTCAACAAAATACTAGCAAATTGAATCCAACAGCACAGCAGAAAGTTAATTCACCGCAATCGAGTGGGCTTTATTCCTAGGATGCAAGGTTAGTTCAGCGTATGCAAATCAATAAATGTGACCCACCACATAAACAGAATTAAAAACGAAAACCATATGATTATTTCAATCGATGCAGAAAATGCATTTGATAAAATCCAACATCTCTTCATGATAAACACACTCAACAAACTAGACATAGAAGGGACACACCTCAAAATAATAAGAGCCATCTACTAAAAACCCATAACCAACATCATACTGAAGGGGCAAAAGCTGGAAGTATTTTCCCTAAGAACCAGAACAAGACAAAGATGTTCACTCTTACTACCTGTATTCGACATAGAGCTGGAAGTCCTAGCCAGAGCAATCAGGCAAGAGAAAGAAAAGGCATCCTGATAAGAAAAGAGGAAGTCAAATTATCTCTCTTTGCTAATGATACGATTCTATACCTAGAAAACTCTAAAGACTCTACCAAAAGACCCCTACACCTGATGAACGACTTCAGTAGAGTTTCAGGACACAAAATCAACATACAAAAATCAGTAGCATTTCTATACACTGATAACTCTCAAGCTGAGAGCCAAATCAAGAACACAATCTCATTTACAATATCTACAAAAATAAAATAAGATTTCTAGGAATACATCTGACCAAGGAGGTGAAATATTTCTATAAGGAGAACTACAAAACGCTGCTGAAAGAAATCAAAGACAACACAAACAAATGGAAAAACATTCCATGCTCATGGATTGGAAGAATCGATTTCATTAACATTTTCATAGTGCTGAAATCAATCCACAGATTCAATGCTATTTCTAACAAATGACCAAGGCCATTTTTCACAGAACTAGAAAAAAAACTATTATAAAATATTCGTATGGAACCAAAAAAGAGCCCAAATAGCCAAAGCAATTTTGAGCACCAAGGACAAAGTCAGAGGTATCACATTACCCGACTTCAAATGATACTACAAAGCTAGAGTAATCAAAACAATGGTATTGGTACAAAAACAGACACAGAGACCAATGGAACAGAATAGAGAATGGAAAAATACCTTAGACAAGTTTATATTTTAACTAAGTTTATTTGAGCGAAGAAAAACAAAACAGAGCAAAACAAAACAAAGGAAAGCAAAATAAAACATGAATGATTTGTGAATCTGGCAGCTCTTCGAGCCAGAGTGGATTGAGAGAGCCCACCAATAACATTATCTGACATGAGTTATAAGAAATGAAAGTGTAATGCAGAGACAACTTAATTGGTTAATTGGTTACAGAGCTTCCTGCAATCAACTAAAGCTCAGCTGCTATAGTTAAACTCCATATTGGTTTGGCGTGTTAGACTTAGTGTAGGTTCCTAGTCCAAATCAGTGGTCTCTCATAAATTTTATTTAACAGAAGACATGATGACGAAATGTATTGTGCTATCCTGGATGAGATTCTACCACAGAAAAAAAAAGACAGTAGGTAAAAACTAAGGAAATCTGAATAACGTATGGACGTTGGTTAATTTTAAAAGTTACAGAAACTTATGGTTAAATACATCATATTTAAAACAAAGTAATATGTTTACTGCATCTGTATGGGGGAAATTGTGTGTGTGTGTGTGTGTCTGTGTATGTGTGTTCCTGCACATCTCTCCACATTCAATGAAGGCATATTGATAGCTTGAAATTAGACATGGTGAGATGGTGGGAATGGTAATATCACAGAAATAAGTAAACACTACAAGTCCAAAATTTTCCCCTGCAGTAACATTTCTCCTGGTTGCTAAATGCTTACCAGCATATCACTAGCTATAACCCAACTAAATAAAAGTTCTTTGGGTTCCTCATTAATAGTCAAGTGCTTGAGAGCTGCCAATCAAAGATAATCATTTCAGCATTTGTCTTTTATAGCTGGTCTCTTGCCTAGCCTGTTGAGAATGTAATAATATGCTATTTATAGACCCTTCATCAGATCATCCTACCTGACCCTTCCCAGGAACCTACAGATAATAATAACAATACTACTAATAATAAATAATTCTTAACATTTGTTGTGTGATATGTACCAGATTCTGTGCTAAGAATTTTACAGTCATTATCTTATTTAATCCTCACAACAACCCTTTAAAATAGGAACATTGATAATTTCCATTTTACAGATGTAAAAAATAAGATGAGAAGCATAAAATGGTCCAAGGTTAAGCCCATTTTATATAACTCTAAAATGAACTGCTTATTCATTTCATTTAATCATTCATTCACTCACCCACCCTTTTCGTACTTGGGTTATGTGTAGACATTTAATTCTTTGTATGCAAATGGTCCATCCACTTTATGGAGGCCCTCTTGAGGGCTGGAATGGTGCCCTATAACTTTTTCTAGTCCTCTTATTATGTACTCTGAGATGCTCAATTAGCTAAATGACTGAGCTCTCAGTGTTTGACCAAGAATCTATTATATCAGAGATATTAAACTCTAAAATACATCTATTCATTCAATGAACATCTATAAGCATTTATAAGGCAAAAGACACTGTAATAGATGCAGAAAACAGGTAAGAGTCTCTGCTAGTGGAGGTTTCATCTCAGTAGAAGAGATAAACATTTAAAAAATAAATGTGTGTGTGATGACTATTATTTTGCAGGGAGGGATTTTTGTGTGAGAGCCATTAGCTTAGTCCTAGAGATGTTCAGAGGAAACACCTCAAAGAATGAATTGAAGGGTGAACTGACAGTTGAAGGAGTAGAATGGGAATGTTCCAGGCAGAGGGAATGAAAAAAGTATTTTATCTGTTAAACCAGTTTATAATTTAGGAGGCACTCAGTAACTATTTGTTAAGAATGGATTTGCCTAGCACACATGCAAAAGTGTACTTGCCCTGCCATTCAGATATCCAAACAATTTTAAGTACTCTGAATTTTCATATAATATACTCACAATAATAAAAAATAAGCAGAATAGAAATACGAATCAAAATAAGTTAAATGAATTAATATGGAATGAATAAATTGGTTTCACAGAATGCCCATATATGACATAGAGAAGACAACAGAGTTGAGGCAAGGTCCTCGATGGCCATCTCTAGAATATGCACCTCTCAGTGCCACATAGGCATAAAGAGGAAGTCACATATCTTAATGGAAAAGAATTTTCCAGGGTTAGGAGAAAACACCTGTTTCCTACAAAAGTTTTATAAGACATCTCATTACTAAATCTATGAATTATGCAGCCTTCATTTATATTAATCAGCCTGTATTTCTTGTGCCTGTCAGCTAAATTAAAATCTGTGTGAAGGAGAGGACTGAGAAGGTTGGTTATCTGGAGGGTTGGGAGGAATAGGGCAGGAGGCAGAGGTTCAGGCTAAATTCCCTTCTGGGGTCAAAAGCGGGTCTGTAAACAGCTGGCTATACAAAACCTGTTGACAACTTGGTTTTGACTCTAGGTTGAATACACTTTCCTAAATAATGTGCTTAGGCCCCTAAAGTAGTAAATCTAGAAAATATCCCAAATGTTAAAGATTTCCTGATAAAGATCATGGGGAGTGTATTGAATAGGACACATCTAGGACGAGGTTAGAGACATTTAGGGAATCCGTAGACTTTCTCACAATATCTGCTCTACATGCAAATCTTCACATTTACTAGTTGTATCAGCAATAGTGGGGAGTGTTTTTAAATCTGGGTGATGTTCTTTGTTAGGGTAAAGCTTAGTGAAACACTCCATGGAAGTGCTTGTAAAGCATATCTGAGATGTCAGTTTGATATGTAATTTGAGTTACAGTGGCCTCTTTGTGCTGGTATATTAACCCATTAAATAGACCTATGTCCTGAGAAAACTCTATAGTACTTAAGAGCTCCCCAAAGAGGGGCCTGCCACCTATCTCCTAAGATACATGATAATAACATTCCTCACTTTGATGGGCTGGAGAAATCCCCCTTACATAGCCTGCTTTCAGGCCTGTGATTCTTTCTTAGATCCTGGATCAAGAATAAGCCATACCAGTGTCTGGCACAAGGTCTGTGCTTAGTTAAGTACTTGTTGAATGAATGCTGAGTAACAGCTTTCTGGTCACACCTCCTAGGAATTTTCTTTGATTTAAGATTTTAGATTCCTTATGCCCCTTGCTCTAGGTGCTCCAGGATGAGAAAGTCACCATCGCTCCTCATATGACTTCTTCATTTATTATAAATGCTCAGTAATGATTCATAGAGTAATAGTGCCTGAGTTCTTATGGAATGAATGCTGCTGCTGCTTCTCCATAGTTCCACTCCCTTTGAAAAGTGGAAATGGCATATGGATCCAAGCATAGAGACCGAGCCCACCTATCTGGGCCTTCTCTGACACATTGCTCATCATGGATGGATTTCAGAGTTTCATTCCTGGCTCCACGAGCTCCATAATGACCCAGAGTCTGCTGATTCTGTTGGGGAAGACCCTTGGAGTTAGCAGATGCCTTGATTTTAGAGCCTAGCCAACTCTAGGCCCTTCAGTCAAATAGTTGTGACATCTCTAGCTCCTGTAGACATGGAGTTTTAACAGGAATTTCTTCATCTATCAGAAAAGGAGTTCCCAGTCAGAAACCATGCTTGGGAGGCAATCTTTGTCATTCTTCATGCAAGGATGGCTGGCTCCTTTAGCTCTCCGGCTCCCCAATATGCCAGCGTTCCTGCTCAGCCCTCCCTACCTTTGGGCAAACTATAGTGATGCTTGAGGATGCTCAGTGAGAGCTGAAAGACAAGCATTGAGGTCTTAATACCAAGGCAGGAGCAGGAGTCTCTGATGCTTCTGAGAAACCTGGAACCATGACATCTATTCATTCTACATCTTCAGCCTTCCTAAGTCTCAACCTGCCATGCTCACTCCTCATTCCAAAATTAATCAAGCAGGAGGCAGCGAAGCACCTTGCCTGCAGCTCCACAGATAGAACGAACCCCCAGATCTCAATCACCTGCACCTCAGAAATGGACTACATACAGGGACCTGCAGAGACCAAAGGCCTAGAGCTGGGCAGGAAAATACACATCAAGGGCTTCTGTACATTCTAAGTTTTGAGAAGTTCAAGAGGATGAAACAAAAATCATCAGGCCTTGCCTCAGTTTCCCTAAAGCTAGCCCAGTTCTCTGTAAGCCTAGTGCCTAATTAGGAGGGCCAACATTCCAGAGAGGAAAGTCAGGAGAACAAAAACCCAAATTCCCCTAGAAAGCTTCCTCTGGCATCTGTTTCTAGGAGTCAATTGGTTCGAGGGATGGTTATCAACTGTGACATGGAGACAAATGGTCTGAAATCTATCTCATGTCATGTTGGCCTCCTTTGAATACCAGAACAGAGCCCACACAATTCACAGAGCAGCAGTTCCTCTGTCCTGAGCACTGATGGGTCCCCAGTTCGTATCTGCTGCAGCTGCATTTTGCAGGTAGACCCTAGTCAAGAAGAGGGTACTGGTGTGTGACCAGATATCTCCACATTTTCCAGAGGAGATACCCATGATTCATAAAACTTTTATTTTGAAGTGCCACCATCAAGCTGCCTAACTTCATGCTTAAAGCACCTGACTTTTCAAACTTCAGAGCCTGTCTCCAAAAAAATAAAGGATGGAATCATTGGTTTGGCTCTGGACCTGATTAGGAAGAAATAGAGAACTGATGCAGCCAGTAGTGCCAGATTCTGTGAGAGAATGCTCTGCTAAATGGTTCCATCACCTACTTTTGGAAGCCCTTTTGTTGGCTGTAGATTTTGCCTATTGTGACAGGAATTTTTCTTATCCCTGATAAGTGCCTTAAAATAAACCTGAGCTTCCTCAATTTTGAGCAAGTCTCTCAAAGGACTTCTTGGCTGAGGCTGTGTCTGAATTCAGTAAACCTCCCAAGTAGGCCTCAACTTGCTTAGAACCATGATACTGAAGCTGAATCATTTGTAACTAGGTTCGATTAGAGGTGGTTGAGGAAGTATCTATTCTGGAAATATGCTGCCTTAAGACAAGCCCAAACCATCAAAATGGAAAATTTCGAAAATTATGAAAAGAGGGACAAATAGCCTAGTTCCTTTGCATAAGCCATTCCACTACATTTGATGACCTTCCTGCCACATCTGCCCTGCCACACCCTGCCCCCATATGCCCATATGTTCACCCTCTTCCAAACCTTTAATCCAAAGCAATTTCTAAGAGGCAATTCTTTTAAGCACATAACACTCTGACTAATCCTTCGATCTGTAATGCCTTGAGCTTCTGTACAACGTATGTTTTTCTTTTGAACTTACCTGTATACTGCTTAGAAGTTATTTTAAGGCATTGTGTGTGTGTGTATATATATATATACACACACACACACACACATATACATATATAATAATCTATAACTGGATTGCAAACATCTTGAAAATAAAGACAACATTTTCCTCTTTATTATGTCCAATAGAGCACTAGTTATGTGTCCTGTACCCAGTGGTTGACCAATGAACTCCTTTCCCCGTTTTCAGAGATAATTCACTGAGGAATTGGTTGTAACCTTGCTTCCAGTAGCATAGTCCTAAGGCTTCCAGGACCCTCTAAATCCCAAAATGCTAAGCTTGCTGCCCTGGACAATAGTAATTCCTCTTTGGAGAGTTCCCATCGCAAATGAGAAAGAGGAAAGGAAGAAAAGATCACAGCAGACTCAAATATCTGGAGAGGAAAGGTCAGCCTGTGGGTAGTGAGCAGAACACCAGGCAGTGCAGTGTAGTGTTTACATGTCAGAATCTCTGAATATGAATCATGGCTCCACCATTTTACTGAGGATAAAGAGCCTAATCTACATGTAAGGGATTGATGCCTAGCAGCATGAAGTTAACATTCCATAAGTTATCTATAAGTCTCTTAGTTTCTGGGACAGCAGCCAAATTGTGTTGTCTAGTATGATGTCTGATATGAATTTGGGCATTTGAGTTGAATCAGGGAAAGTGTTATGGGGTGGAGTGGTCCATGATCCAACTTTCAGGTGCCCACCTGGGTGCAGGAACAAAGATGTGCTGCTCTGGCTGGAGATAGCCAACATGAGTGAGGTGCTGCTTGGTAAGTAAATCTCTGTAGCCCTCACTGAATAGAGCTGCATTGTCTCTGGTGAGGCAGGTGAAATTTCTGTTCTAAGTCAGTCATGATGACCCCACAGACAACTATTTGACCATCACAAGAATAAAACTACTGAATTCTACTGCAGGAAACTGAAATAAATAGAGATGAGTTCAGGGACACAGGAAAGGTTACGGAGCTACAGAGATAACATAAGGGGACACCTAGATGGTCTCAGGGTGTGTATGGCAATTTGGGTTCTATTCTCAAGAGATTACAGTTGATTATCTCACCACAGGTCCTTTCCTCCCACCCTGAATTCCCCTGCCTTTAGTTCTGAGCTCCAGGGACCTCTAGCTAACCCATTATCTCGTTCTCTTTTTCCCCTAAGTTGCCTTGTAATTATGCTCTTTTATGATTCAACTTTCCTCTCCAAAACTCCCCCGGCTGCCCCTTGTCCCAAGGGCAGTGGTTCCAACGACTTCTAGAAACAGATGCCACTGGTTAGTGCCTTACAATAAACTTGAACTCCTTCAATTTTGAACAAGTCTCTCAAGGGACAGATGTCCCTGCTATCTTTTAGGCATCCTGGACCCTGGTTGTGACCACTAATCCAGCCCTGGTGTTTTTTTGCACCTAGTGGTGTTCTGGCACTTCAGAGAGACGTCAGATTCAGCCCTACTGACATGGCTTGGCACCCATGGAAGCCTGCCAGGAAGGAAAAATGCAGCTGAAGACTGCTGCATCCATGCCCCAGCACGGGGTCCCCAACTCCCGGACCACGGACTGGTACCAGTCCGTGGCCTGTTAGGAACCAGGCCGCACAGCAGGAGGTGTACAGCGGGCGATGGAGCATTTCTGCCCGAGCTCCGCGTCCTGTCAGATCAGCTGCCGCCTTAGATTCTCAAAGGAGCGCGAACCCTACTGTGAACTGCTCACGCGAGGACTCTAGGTTGCACGCTTCTTATGAGACTCTAACTAATGCCAGATAATCTGAGGTGGAAGAGTTTCATCCTGAAACCACGTCCTACCCCGCCACCAGCCCGTTTCGTCTTCCATGAAACCAGTCCCTGGTGCCAAAAAGGGTGGGGACCACTGCCCCAGCATATTCAGAAGCCCAGGTCAAAGGAGACCCAGGAATTTGCTCTTCCAGTCATCACCTCCTTGTCCCTTTCCAGAATGTGCATTTCCTCTGTATTGCTGATGCCAATAATCTCTGGCCCCTCCTACTGCTTCTTGTCCAGCACCAGCCCCTACTCTTGTGGATAATCTACAGTACAAGCATGGGGGTGGGGCTTAAATTCTAGTAGTCCTGCCAGCTTTTTGGTTTCCCGGCATATGAAGGCCAAGGAATTCAGAAAAATGATCTTTCTTAGGCTTGGACTATGTGGTGTTTGGTACACTCTGGATCCTTCTGGGAATTTTGCTCATGTAGGGAAATACAACAAATAAGGACCCAGGGCAGGGCAAGTATACAGAGATATTTTTATACAAAATCCAAATCTCATAATTAAGGTTCATCTTCACCCCAAGAGAATCCTGATTAATGCAGATTTTTTATTTAATGACTGTATGTAAAACTAATTCTAGAGACCAGCTATGTGAGAGACACACATATCATTAGGGAGCAGTGTCAGCTGTTGATGCGGCCTGCTGGGCATCTCAGTCCTGAACAGCTGCAGTTGATATTCAGCAACATTCTGTTGCTCATTGAAGTCCTGGAGAGCCTGCAGAAGATGTTCCAAGCCCTGCCTCATGTCGGGCTTTGGAAGGGCTAGGGCTCTAACTGCGCTATTAGTTTCAGTGGCCCTGCCACGGAGCCACCACTTGATTGCCCACCCTGGTTTTACCTCTTTCTTGTTACAGGCCCCATGAAGCTGCCCTGAAAATAGATACTTTTGTAAACAATATCTTTGGCTAGAGTAAATATGGAGAAAGAAAAGTGTAATGACAAAGGTAATCACAGTTAAACTACAAAAAGACCTTTTTTTCTTTTTTCTCTTTTCTTTTTTTTAGACCTGAATTAGCTGGGAAACATTCCATCTGTTCCTGTGCTCTGTATAGATTGTATAGCATAGGAAATATCTGTTCCTTGAAAGCTTGTCTTAGTCTGGGATGTTATAAAAATATCATAGACTGGGTGGCTTATAAACAACAGAAATTTATTTCTCATAATTTTGGAGTTTGAGAAGTCTAAGATTAAGGCACTGGTGTTGCGTGAGGGCTCACTTCATGGCTCACAGACGCCATCTTCTCATTCATCCTCACATGGCAAAAGAGGCAAGGGAGCTAAGCGCGGTAGCTCATGCCTCTAATCCTAGCACTTTGGGAGGCCGAGACAGGTGTATTGCTTGAGCCCAAGAGTTAAAGACCAGCCTGGGCAACATGGCAAAATCCAATCTCTACAAAAAAAAAAAAAAAAAAAAACCCACAAAAATTAGCTGGGCATGGTGGCGTACACTTGTAGTCTCAACTACTCAGGAGGCTGAGGTGAGATGATCACCTAAGCCCTGGAAGTTGAGGTTGCAGTGAGCCAAAATTATGCCACCGCACCCCAGCCCAAGAGTGAGACCCTGTCTCAAAAAAAAAAAAAAAAAAAAAAAAGACAAGGGAGCACTCTGGGGTCTCTTTTATAAGGGCACTAATCTCATTCATGAGGTCTCTACCTTCATGACCTAATTATCTCCCAAAGGCCCTACCCCCTCATACTATAAAATTGACAGGACATCAGCATATAAATTTTGCCGGGAACACAAATATTCAGTCTATAACAAAGCCCCAAAAGCAATTGCCTGAAAAACTGTCTGGATTGTATACTTTTCTTCTGAGATCAACAACTTTTAAATGTTTTTTTTTCTAGAAGATGTCAGATTCCTCTACTTTTTCTTGAGTCAAATTTGGAAATATATGTATATGCATACATTCCTTTATTTTTTGGCACAGTTTTAGATTTACAGACACATTGAGCAGACATACAGAGTTTTATATATTCATCTCATCCTCCCCCTACTTCCCACTTCTCAGCAGTTTCCCCTATTATTACCATGTTTATTACATTTGATGAATCAATATTGAGACATTAACTAAAGTCCACAGTTTACATTAAAATTTACTCTTTATGTTATATAGTTTTATGGAGTTTGACAAATGCACAATACCGCATATCCACCACTGCAGTATCATACAAAATAGTTTCTCTCCCTTAAAATATTCTCTCTATTCCATATATTAATCCTTCTTTGCCCCTTCCCAACCCCATCCATGACAGCCACTGATTTTCTTTTACTGTTTCTATAGTTTTGACTCTTTCAAAATGTCATATTGCTGGACCACACAGTATATAGCCTTTTCAGACTGATTGCTTTCACTTAACAATAAGCATTTAACGTTCCTCCATGTCTTTTCATGGCTTGATTGCTCAATTCTTTTTATCACTGAATAATGTTCAATTGTATGAAATACCACAGTATATCCATTTATCTACTGAAGGACATATTCGTTGCTTTCAAGTTTTGGGAATTACGAATAAAGCTGCTATAAACATTCGTGTGCAAGTGTTTTTGTGGACATACATTTTCACTGATTTTGATATATCTAGGAGCATGATTGCTGGATGGTATGGTCAATCTATGTTTAGCTTTGTAAGAAACTGCTTAACTGTCTTCCAAAGTGGTTGTATCATTTTACATTCCCATCAGTAATAAATGTGAGTTCCTGTTGTTCTACATGCTTGCCAGCAGTTGATGATGTCCGGGTTTTGGATTTTTGTCATTCAAATAGGTGTGTGGTGGTATCTTATTTTTCCTTTAATTTGCAATTCCCTAGTAACATATGATGTTGACTTCCTTTCCTTTCCTTTCCCCTCCTTCCCTCCCTTCTTCCTTCCTTCCTTCTCCCTCCTTCCCTCCCTCCCTCCATCTTCCTTCCTTCCTTCCTTCCTTCCTTCCTTCCTTCCTTCCTTCCTTCCTTCCTTCCTTCCTTCCTTCCTTCCTTCCTTCCTTCCTTCCTTCCTTCCTTCCTTCCTTCCTTCCTTCCTTCCTTCCTTCCTTTCTTTTTCTCTCTCTCTCAGACAGAGTCTCCCTGGGGCCCCCAGGCTGGAGTGCAGTGGCGCAATCTAGCTCATTGCAATCTCCACCTCCCGGGTTCAAGCGATGCTCCTGACTCAGCCTCCTGAGTAGCTGGGATTACTGGCACGCGCCACCACGCCTGGTTAATTTTTGTATTTTTTTAAGTAGACACGGGGGTTTCATCATGTTGGTCAGGCTGGTCTTAAACTTCTGACCTTGTGATCTGCCTGCCTCGGCCTTCCAAAGTGCTGGGATTACAGGCGTGAGCTATCGTGCCTGGCTGCATTTTTTCGTGTGCTTATTTGCCATCTGTGTATCTTCTTTGGTGAGGTGTCTGTTCAGATCTTTTGCCCACTTGTGAATTTTTTTAATTAAAATTTTTGCATTATAAGAGTTCCTTGTGTATTTTAGGTAACAGTCCTTTATCAAATAGGTATTCTACAAGTATTTTCTCCCAGTCTGTGCCTTGTTTTTTTAATCTTCTTAACAGTGCCTTTTACAGAGCAGAAGTTTTTCATTTTAATCAAGTCCAACTCATTGTGTCTCCCCCCTGCCCCGCACATTGGCTCATGCTTTTGGTGTTGTATCTGAAAAGTCATCACCAAACTCAAAGTCACCTAGAGTCTCAAATTATCCTATAGATGTTTCATAGTTTTACATTTTATATTTACATCTTAAGATCCATTTTGAGTTAATTTTTATAAAAGGTATAATGTGTGTGTCAATTTTTGAATGTGGATTTCCAGTTGTTCTAGCACCATGTATTGAAAAGACTCTTTTCGCCATTGAATTGCCTTTGCTCCATTCTCAAAGATCAGTTGTCTACATTTACGTGGATCTATTTTGGGGCTCTCCATTCTGTTCTATTGGTCTATTTGTCTATTCTTTTGCCAATACCATGCTGTTTTGTTTACTGTAGCTGTGTAGTTAAGTCTTGAAGTTGGGTAATGTCAGTCCTCCAACTTTGTTCTTCTTGAATATTCTGTGGATAATTCTGGGTCTTTTACTTTTTCATATAAAATTCAGAATTAATTTGTTGATATCCACAAAATAATGTGCTAAGATTTTGATTGAGATCTTATTGAATCTACAGATAAAGTTGGGAAGAATTGACATCGCAACAATACTGATGCTTTCTGGGAATATGGAATATTTCTCAATTTATTTAGATTTTAATTTTTTTAATCAGAGGTTTGCTAGTTTCCTTCACATAGAGCCTGTACATATTTTGTTAGATTTATGCCTAAGTATTTATTTCTTCTTTATTTTTTTGAGGCTAATGTAAATGGTATTGTGTTTTTAATTTCAAATTCCAATTGTTCTTTGCCGAGGAAAGCAATTGACCTTTTACCCTGTAGCCTTGTTAAAATTCCTTATTAATTCCAGGAGGTTTTTGTTTATTCTTAGGTATTTTTTACATAAAAAATCATGTCATCTACAAAGACAGTTTTATTTATTACTTTCTAGTATGAATATCTTTTATTTCCCTTTCTTGTCTTACATTAGGCAGGAGGTTTAGTATAATGTCACTTAGGAGTAGTGAGAGGGGACATCCTTACCTTGTTCCTGATCTTAGAGGGAAAGCATCTAGTTTCTCACCATTAAGAATCTGCAATATTTTTCTATCAAGTTGAGTAAATATCCTTCGATTCCTAGTTTTCTGAGGTTTGTTTTTTTTTTTTTTATCATGAATGGGTGTTGATTTTTTTTCTTCTTCTCCCACCTTCCCTCTTCTTCTTTCCCCACCTTCTTTCCTCAGCTTCTTTTCCCTATCCCCACCTTCCCTCTTCTTCTTCCCCCACCGTCCCTCTTCTTCTTCCCCCACCGTCCCTCTTCTTCTTCCCCCACCATCCCTCTTCTTCTTTCCTTTCCCCACCATCCCTCTTCTTCTTTCCTTTCCCCACCATCCCTTTCTTTCCCCACCTTCCCTCTTCTTCTTTCCCGTCTTTCTTTCCTCACCTTCCTTCTTCTTTTTCCCCCCTCATCTCCCTTCCTCTTTCCCCACCATCCCTCTTCTTCTTTCCCCACCTTCCCTCTTCTTGTGAAAATATTTTTCTTCATTGGTTGATGTGATCATGTGATTGTATATTTTTGCATATAATTGATATATCTCAAAGTTATATTTTTCAAGACAATTTCTTATTTCTCTAATATTTTAAGTTTATTCATATAGAATTATATGTTGGATATTTTATTTATTTAATAAATATTTATTGAGTATATACTATGCTGAAAATACATTAGGTATGGAAGATACATTAATAAATAAGGCTGCATGAAAGTTTTGGAATAAGTTTGCATTTGGTATAGGGGAAGGTAAGATGATGATGAGGAAAGAACTGAAAAAGGGGAGAGGGAATTGGGCAATAGTAAATCACAGAGAATGTGACATTTCTTGTCTTTCAACTTTTCCTCCCTGTACTTTCAATTAGGGAAATGGTCACTCTCTAAAGGACACCTGAATGACTCCACATTTCTGTGATTTCTGCAGTCTCTAACTGCTCTGGAGCTTAGAGTCATATCCAAACCCCTTAGCATAAAATGGCACAATTTTATGACCTACTCTTTGCTTATTCGTTCAGTCATATCACTTATATCAGATTGCCCAAATGGTCCATGCACATGCTGCTCCATCTACCTCCACTATTCTGCACCTTCTTTTTTGCTGGGGCAACCCCTAATTATCTTTTATTATCTTGATCACCCTCTCAGAGCCTAAATTGCTTCCATTAAGTTGCATTCTAAATTATTTCCAGTCCTTCAGTGAACTTAGAAATAATATCAGTTTCGCTCTTTAACTTCTCCACTTCATTTTCTTCCTTCACGCCCCTAGTGTTCATTATAATTCTCACCATAC
This sequence comes from Pongo abelii, assembly GCF_028885655.2. Taxonomy (NCBI): domain Eukaryota; kingdom Metazoa; phylum Chordata; class Mammalia; order Primates; family Hominidae; genus Pongo; species Pongo abelii. The sequence goes on from NC_085928.1 coordinate 16,342,230, forward strand.
TGTGCTCACCCAATAACAGAAGGTAGAGCCGTAAGAAGACCTACTAGACAGACAAAATTCTAATCTCTTCTCCCATAAGAAAGTTTCATTGTGTTAAAACTGAAACGTAAATTCTAAGGTTGAATGTGGAAATAAGTATGTAGAAAGGTAAATTTTGTGTAAGGGAGTACAATAGGACTCTCAGTGATGGTTTCTATTTTCTCTAAGATAGAAGCAAGTTCATCTGCTAGGAGTGTGAGGTGTAGATATGGGGTTGGGACTTAAAGAGAATGTTAAAGGTTTGAATAATTGTGGCAAATAGGAGAGGAAGCTGAAGACAAGAAGGATTTGGGAGTGTGCTGAAGATGGAGTTCAGCTGGAAACTGAATGTGTAGTGGTCAGGACATTGATGTCACTGATGACATTGTCCTGATGTCTCCTGCAGCATTTTGCTCCCCAAAGGTAGGAGTAGAGACCAATGGTTGGACTGATGCAGGTTTAGGACTTTGCTGGGTGAATACAATCAGGGATATAAGAATATGATGTATTCATGAAGTACTGCAGCATTGACATTGAATAACCACTTCAAATTCTGTCTCTGCCCCTCACCATGTGACCTTGTGTGAATTATTTAACCTTCTGAAGTCTTATTGTCTCACATTTAAAATAAGGATAACTATATATACTTTATTAATTTAACAGATATTGAGTGCCCTCCTCTATACTTCTCTAGGACCTGGAGGTAAAGCTGAGATCAAAATTACTACCTTCCTGGAGCTTATAATCTAATGAGAAGAGAGATATGAGATAAATGAAATATATAGTACGTTAGATGGCAAAATGCTTAGGGGAAAAAGAAGCAAATAAGTATAGTGCATGCAGGAAACTGCAATTTTATTTATGTTTGTATTGATACATATTTGTACATATTTATGGGGTGTGGTAGTTTGATATATGCATGCAATGTGTAATGATCAAATCAGGGTGTTTAGGATATCTATCACCTCGAACATTTATCATTTCTTTGTGTTGGGAACATTTCTAATCTTCTAGTTATTTTGAAATATATAACATATTGTTAACTATAGTCACCCTACTGTGTTATCAAACACTTCAACTTATTCCTTCTATCTATGTTTGTACCCATTAACCAGTCTCTTCCCTGCCTCCCCCAACTCCACCTTCCCAGCCTCTGGTACTTATCTCTACTCCATGAGATCAACTTTTTAAGCTCCCACATGAGTGAGACCATGGGATATTTGTCTTTCTGTGCCAGACTTATTTCACTTAGCATAATGACCTCCAGTTCTGTAAGATGGGCAGCCAGGAAAGGCCTTACTGAGCTGATGTTTGAATTGTGAAGTTATGTAATCATTACGATGAGTATACATACAATGGGCCAGCTGAGTGCACAGTAAGATTCAATAAATTCAAACTAACATTACTCTTATTGCCAAGAGAGTGCCTGAAATGACAGGTCATTGGGAGCTGGCTACTTTCCCTCCCTTTCCTTAGGGGTTTAAGGAAAGCATGAGTGATTTCAGTCTTTTGCTGGAGCTCCTCACTGACACTCATTGCAGAGCCTGAGCCCTCAACTCTCAACCTTTGCTTAGGTTCTGGCTTAGGCTCCACTTTGTAAGAGGCACCTTCCTAGTATTCACTACTCTCTCTCTCACAATCATGTCCTTACAGACATTGCTGATCCTCTTTCATACTGACACCGCGTTCTAGTCCGAGTTCCATCACTAAGTCGCTTTTTGACTTTGGGCAAGTTACTTCTATGGTTAATTATTTTTCATCAACAAAATCAAAAGGTGAAACTAGACAAACAACTAAGAGGCTCCAGTATTTTTTGAATCTAAGAGTCCCATATCCCCCACTCCCTTCTCACAGCTCATTCAACAATCCTAATGGCAGCAGGTGCCCGCAGTCTCAAGTCTCTGCGGAGGCCCAAGCCGCAGTCTCGGTCAGTCACAGCCGACAAAGCAGAGGAATTGAAGGAAGCCAGCATAACCACCTCACACTGACAACATCTGACCTTTCCCAGAACGCCCGCCCACTCGGCACTTCCTGTCCCTCCCCAGATCTTGTTCCGGGGCACCTACTCGCGTCTAATCACGCCCCTCATTCACTCTTTAGGGTCCATTGGCTGTTTCTTTGAGGAAGCGGAGCATCTTCTGTCGTTGATTGGTTTCCGTCATTGTTGATAGGTTGGTAACAAACAAGGCGTGCCTGGTCTCCCTGGTAACGTCCTGCCGATAGTTCTGATTGGTCGGTGTCTTAATCCCATCTTCCGTCCCAACTGCTAGTGGCTGAGTCCCTGGTGGGGCGCGGCGGTGGAAGGTGTCGCTATAGGGTTCCCGAGCTGACGTGGCTTGAATTGGGAGGGTGGCAGCTGGAGCCTCAGGCGGCAGCGCTTTTAGGTGAGTGGGGGGGCGCTACCCAACCCTCTGCGAGTCCAATAACGGTCACCCCCGCCAGAGGGGCCGCGGGAGCTGCCCAAGCAGCTACACCGGAGTCCCCTCCTCGCCCCGCCTCTCCCGGATTCAGTCCTGGATCCGGCCCTTCACCCGCCTCCTTCACCTACCAGGCCTCGTTCTAGTAGCCCACAAGCCTCTCGGCCTCTCCGGTGGGCCTTCGGGGTCGCCCTGCGCAGACTTGGACCACTTGCTCACGGTCTGTCCCCTCCCAGGTACGTTTCTCCTCTGGGAGCGACGGGGAAAAGCGCCTAGGTCAGTCCTGTCCGCACGGCCTTGTTCCTGGAGCGGCCTGCCTAAGTCGGCCTCGGTACGCAGCCGCTGACGTCAGAAAGAACCTGCCGGGCCCCTGTGCTCAGGCCCTAAACAAACTTGGTGTCCTGAAGGGGAGGCGCGACCAAAAGAAATCAAAGGTCTTTAGGGCGGAGATCACAGAATCATTGGAGATATTAATGCAAACGGAGGCCTGTCCAATAATCCTGCTAATGCTAATGGGTTACTGGAAAGATGAGAAGAGAGGAAAGATCCCAACGATCCCGTCAACACGAAAATCCCAGGAATCAGAGGTGGGCAGGCTGTTAGAGAAAAAGAAACCTCGAAGAGAGTTCCCGAGGAAAAATAACTTGGTTTGATGGTGTGGAGTATGTTTAATCTGCACAACCGGAATGTGAAAGGGAGGGTGAGTCCCTTGAGGAATGAGGAATATATTTGTCTGACTTATTTAAAGAACTCTAGTTGGTCTATGGGGAGCGGACAGTTTGAGAGTGGGACAGGGATATTTACAATCATGGATAAGTACTTTCACTTTTGGAAATAGTTGGAAGCTGTCTGAGCACTTAAAGGACCTTCTTACAGTTCTGTGCAAGATGCAAGCAAGTGGAGGGCTCTTTGCAGAAGGGCCGGAGGCCTTTCCAAAAGCGTGAATTGATAAGATTTAGATGGTCAGAATGGTTATGAAGGGGCAAACTCAGGAAATATCCTATTGGAAAAATGGCAGGATTTGGTTTTGGAATAGATGCAGGAAAATGTTGAAGAGTACTCAAAAGTTGCAGGCATTGTACATTAACTGCTTCATAGCTTTTACTTCTCGTCCCTTGACCACAGAATGACCATTTAATGTTTTTCTTTTCACTGCATTAACATTTTTTACTACCTCAGTAGCTTCCAAACCTTTTTAATTCCACTCCCTATCAGTAAAACATTTTTGAGCATGCATCTCCCCAAATGTTGTATGTTTAATTATTTATAGTGTATGACTACCACTGTAAATATGTTGTGTATAATATGAAATATGCAAAAGTATAAACGTAAAAGAATGAAATTCTTAAAAAGCCTTGTCCACACCTTGGAACCTCCCAACCCAATTTGACAATCACGTAAAGATACTTCCTTGTTTTTCAAGAAGGTCGTTGGCATTTCTGGCATCCAGACTCTGGGATGCAGTCTTTCTTAAACATGATCTTTAGAAGATTTTTTTCAACCTTCTGCTTGAGGTTTATAGGCCCCCTTTCTTTTTCTCCCCTTGATTAATGGATTAATTAAAGGGATGTTGAGTTTATCCTTGTTTATAAAATAAATCATTCATTAATTTCTCTAGGTTAATTACTATTAGGAATACCGCTGATCATTACATACCAGTCTGTGGTTAGAAACCATTATGTAAAAGAAGACTAAGCTCTATATTGCTGTATTTTTAAGTAAGCTATTTTAAAATCAGCTATATGCTTTTGATAAAAGGAAATTTAATACAGAAGGATACAATGTAAAAAGAAAAGTCTTTTTCTTCTCTATCTACTGATCTACCCATCTCCATTCCCCACTTCCCAGAAGTAAGCACTGTAAATAATTTCTTGCTTATATTTAAGAAATTTTCTGATCATAATAAAGCACAGGATAATATATACCCCCTTCTGTCTTTCCCACAAGTGGAATCCTAATACACATGCTTTTGCCATTTAATACCGTATATTAGGCACTTTCAATATCCATGGGTATAAAACTACCTCATCCTTTTTATGGCTACACAGCAGTTCTTTGTAAAAATATAAAAATAGTATTTAGCCTGTCCCCATTGATGGACATTTAGATTTTCAGTCATTAGCCATCAAAACACTGCTGTAGTGAACATCCATGTATATATATCCTAGGGCCCTTGTGTGAACCTGTCTGTGGTATAAACAATATGGAATTATTTGGGGCCATACTACTATGAATCATTTTAGTTTACGTACTGCTTAAAAAAAAAAGTACTTACCTAACTATTAACATAGTGCCTTTATCCCCTCATTCTGTTTTCAACCCGAGTGAAGAATATTGGATAATGAGATTATTCAGAAAATAAAATATTTTCTGTGTATCTTCACCCACCAAGAAGGTTTGTCGAACTATGTGACTGGGGAAATTACTTAACATCCCTCTGCCTTAGTTTACTCACCTTAAAACTGGGAATATTGACCGTACTCCCTCTTGCGGTTGTTTTAAGAATAAAGTGAGTTAGGCTGGGCGCAGTGGCTCACGCCTGTAATCCCAGCACTTTGGGAGGCCGAGGCGGGTGGATCACTTGAAGTCAGGAGTTTGAGACCAGCCTGGCCAACATGGTGAAACCCCTGTCTCTACTAAAAATACCAAAAATTAGCCAGTCGTGGCAGCAGGTACCAGTAATCCCAGTTACTCGGGAGGCTCAGGCAGGAGAATCGCTTGAACCCAGGAGGCAGAGATTGCAGTGAGATCGCACCGCTGCACTCCAGCCTGGGCAACAATAGTGAAACTCCGTCTCAAAATAAATAAAATAAATAAATAAATAAAGTGAGTTAAATAAGGAAAAGTAAGTTATGTATAAAGATATTGGAGCAGTGCTTGGCAGGTCATGCTGTGTGTGTATGTTATAGCTACCACTTACTTTTAAATTCATTTAATTAAAATAGTGGCTTCTGCATCATGAAAAATAGTTGTTCATTTTCTAATTGTAAAATTATGTCATAATATCGAATATGTTATTTCCAGCTATACAGCACTACCTATTAGTCCCTCAACTTGGTTGAAAATCACTTCGAGATTTAAGGAATTAAGGACAGCTACTGAGGCTTAACTAAATAAGCATGAAATAAGTTTGAGGAGTCACCTCAACTGAAACCTAACCACCTTCTCTGTGTTTCTGTGGGAAAATGTGATTTAAATTCCAAAGTAGATGGCATATATGCATATATACACAGGCATGCTCTCACTGTCTTCAGTTATTTTGCTTATTTTCCTGTGCATATTGTTCTGTTTTTGGTGGCTAGGGACATGCTTTATAATTCTTTTTATATTTTTATAGTTCCTCGCATAATGCTCAACACCAGGTGGTTGTTATAAGAATAATCGTTGATAACAGTGAAGACTTGGAGAAAATAAAACTTACCTAATTCTAAGTGCCACTTCAACACATAAGTGTTAAGGTCCTATGGCAGGGTTTGTGAAAGCTGTGACCAGCATAGACTTTGAGGAATTGTTTTATTTGCCTTAGTGTTTTATGGAATCCCTGGCCTTGGCATGAAGCTCTGTGTTTTATTCTTTTCCTTAGTTGCTATTCATTATTTTGGTGCTTTATAAAATAACAGCAAGAACATTGTCCAACAGTCATACATATTCCTTACATGAATTTATGGCTATGAATATGAATATTTCCCCTTTATTAATTTTTACATATACGTATACATATACATACACGTATACATATGTATATACATACATAAATTTATGACTATGAATATGAATATTTTCCCCTTTATTAATTTTTATCTATACATTTGCCCATTTCTGTCCTCAGTGAGCCTAATAGAGGGGAGTACCCATCTTTCTTCATTTAGCTTAAGCATGGCTACTTACTGGCTTTCTTGCCCTGTGGTTCCCAGCCTTTGAGCTACCAGAAGCCTACAACTGTGGCTGAGATGCCCTTCCATTTACATTTCCAGATTATTCCTTTAATGTCAACAGCTATAGAGTACGGGGCATTAGAATGGTCCTTGTCAGTCTTCATTTTAAGATGAGGAAACTGACGCACTAAGGTGACTTACCCACTATGATGGAGCTTCTTATTGAGCCAGGGTGGAAAACTCAGTTCCTTGGCTCCCAGTTTGGTGCTCTTCCCACTATGTCACCTGCTTTCCTGTGGATCTCTGAGATTGTTAAATCAATCTATGAGAGACTCCTTTGGTCCTGCCTGAACTGGTACAACTCTAGCACTCTCTCAGATTTTTATCTCATTTAAATATTAGTCTTTCCTTTCTTAAAATGTACATATTTTTAAATGGTTATGTGAGAAAAGTAATCTATTTTTCCTTTAAATAGCTTTTTGTTTTATTCTATCAATCTTTTTATTTTTTATTTATTTATTTATTTTATTTATTTATTTTTATTTTATTTTATTATTATTATACTTTAAGTTTCAGGGTACATGTGCACAATGTGCAAGTTAGTTACGTATGTATACATGTGCCATGCTGGTTTGCTGCACCCATTAACTCGTCATTTAGCATTAGGTATATCTCCTAAAGCTATCCCTCCCCCCTCCCCCCACCCCACAACAGTCCCCAGAGTGTGATGTTCCCCTTCCTGTGTCCATGTGTTCTCATTGTTCAATTCCCATCTATGAGTGAGAATATGCGGTGTTTGGTTTTTTGTTCTTGCGATAGTTTACTGAGAATGATGCTTTCCATTTTCATCCATGTCCCTACAAAGGACATGAACTCATCAATTTTTATGGCTGCATAGTATTCCATGGTGTATATGTGCCACATTTTCTTAATCCAGTCTATCACTGTTGGACATTTGGGTTGGTTCCAAGTCTTTGCTATTGTGATTAGTGCTGCAATAAACATACGTGTGCATGTGTCTTTATAGCAGCATGATTTATAGTCCTTTGGGTATATACCCAGTAATGGGATGGCTGGGTCAAATGGTATTTCTAGTTCTAGATCCCTGAGGAGTCGCCACACTGACTTCCACAAGGGTTGAACTAGTTTACAGTCCCACCAACAGTGTAAGTGTTCCTATTTCTCCACATCCTCTCCAGCACCTGTTGTTTCCTGACTTTTTAATGATTGCCATTCTAACTGGTGTGAGATGGTATCTCATTGTGGTTTTGATTTGCATTTCTCTGATGGCCAGTGATGGTGAGCATTTTTTCATGTGTTTTTTGGCTGCATAAATGTCTTCTTTTGAGAAGTGTCTGTTCATGTCCTTCACCCACTTCTTGATGGGGTTGTTTGTTTTTTTCTTGTAAATTTGTTGGAGTTCATTGTAGATTCTGGATATTAGCCCTTTGTCAGTTGAGTAGGTTGCAAAAATTTTCTACCATTTTGTAGGTTGCCTGTTCACTCTGATGGTAGTTTCTTTTGCTGTGCAGAAGCTCTTGAGTTTAATTAGATCCCATTTGTCAATTTTGGCTTTGTTGCCATTGCTTTTGGTGTTCTAGACATGAAGTCCTTGCCCATGCCTATGTCCTGAATGGTAATGCCTAGGTTTTCTTCTAGGGTTTTTATGGTTTTAGGTCTAATGTTTAAGTCTTTAATCCATCTTGAATTGATTTTTGTATAAGGTGTAAGGAAGGGATCCAGTTTCAGCTTTCTACATATGGCTAGCCAGTTTTCCCAGCACCATTTATTAAATAGGGAATCCTTTCCCCATTGCTTGTTTTTGTCAGGTTTGTCAAAGATCAGATAGTTGTAGGTATGCGGCATTATTTCTGAGGGCTCTGTTCTGTTCCATTGATCTGTATCTCTGTTTTGGTACCAGTACCATGCTGTTTTGGTTACTGTAGCCTTGTAGTATAGTTTGAAGTCAGGTAGCGTGATGCCTCCAGCTTTGTTCTTTTGGCTTAGGATTGACTTGGCGATGCGGGCTCTTTTTTGGTTCCATATAAACTTGAAAGTAGTTTTTTCCAATTCTGTGAAGAAAGTCATTGGTAGCTTGATGGGGATGGCATTGAATCTGTAAATTACCTTGGGCAGTATGGCCATTTTCACGATATTGATTCTTCCTACCCATGAGCATGGAATGTTCTTCCATTTGTTTGTATCCTCTTTTATTTCATTGAGCAGTGGTTTGTAGTTCTCCTTGAAGAGGTCCTTCATGTCCCTTGTAAGTTGGATTCCTAGGTATTTTATTCTCTTTGAAACAATTGTGAATGGGAGTTCACTCATGATTTGGCTCTCTGTTTGTCTGTTATTGGTGTATAAGAATGCTTGTGATTTTTGTACGTTGATTTTGTATCCTGAGACTTTGCTGAAGTTGCTTATCAGCTTAAGGAGATTTTGGGCTGAGACAATGGGGTTTTCTAGATATACAATCATGTCATCTGCAAACAGGGACAATTTGACTTCCTCTTTTCCTAATTGAATACTCTTTATTTCCTTCTCCTGCCTAATTGCCCTGGCCAGAACTTCCAACACTATGTTGAATAGGAGTGGTGAGAGAGGGCATCCCTGTCTTGTGCCAGTTTTCAAAGGGAATGCTTCTAGTTTTTGCCCATTCAGTATCATATTGGCTGTGGGTTTGTCATAGATAGCTCTTATTACTTTGAGATACATCCCATCAATACCTAATTTATTGAGAGTTTTTAGCATGAAGGGTTATTGAATTTTGTCAAAGGCCTTTTCGACATCTATTGAGATAATCATGTGGTTTTTGTCTTTTGTTGTGTTTATATGCTGGATTACCTTTATTGATTTGCGTATGTTGAACCAGCCTTGCATCCCAGGGATGAAGCCCGCTTGATCTTGCTGGATAAGCTTTTTGATGTTCTGCTGGATTCAGTTTGCCAGTATTTTGTTAAGGATTTTTGCATCAATGTTCATCAAGGATATTGGTCTAAAATTTTCTTTTTTGGTTGTGTCTCTGCCTGGCTTTGGTATCAGGATGATGCTGGCCTCATAAAATGAGTTAGGGAGGATTCCCTCTTTTTCTGTTGATTGGAATAGTTTCAGAAGGAATGGTACCAGTTCCTCCTTGTACCTCTGGTAGAATTTGGCTGTGAATCCATCTGGTCCTGGACTCTTTTTGGTTGGTAAGCTATTGCTTATTGCCACAATTTCAGAGCCTGTTATTGGTCCATTCAGAGATTCAACTTCTTCCTGGTTTAGTCTTGGGAGGGTATATGTGTCGAGGAATTTATCCATTTCTTCTAGATTTTCTAGTTTATTTGCATAGAGGTGTTTGTAGTATTCTCTGATGGTAGTTTGTATTTCTGTGGGATCAGTGGTGATATCTCCTTTATCATTTTTTATTGCGTGTATTTGATTCTTCTCTCTTTTCTTCTTTATTATTCTTGCTAGCGGTCTATCAATTTTGTTGATCCTTTCAAAAAACCTGCTCCTGGATTCATTAATTTTGTGAAGGGTTTTTTTGTGTCTATTTCCTTCAGTTCTGCTCTGATTTTAGTTATTTCTTGCTTCCCGCTAGCTTTGAATGTGTTTGCTCTTGCTTTTCTAGTTCTTTTAATTGTGATGTTAGGGTGTCAATTTTGGATCTTTCCTGCTTTCTCTTGTGGGCATTTAGTGCTATAAATTTCCCTCTACATACTGCTTTGAATGTGTCCCAGAGATTCTGGTATGTTGTGTCTTTGTTCTCATTGGTTTCAAAGAACATCTTTATTTCTGCCTTCATTTCGTTATGTACCCAGTAGTCATTCAGGAGCAGGTTGTTCAGTTTCCATGTAGTTGAGTGGTTTTGAGTGAGTTTCTTAATCCTGAGTTCTAGTTTGATTGCACTGTGGTCTGAGATACAGTTTGTTATAATTTCTGATCTTTTACATTTGCTGAGGAGAGCTTTACTTCCAACTATGTGGTCAATTTTGGAATAGGTGTGGTGTGGTGCTGAAAAAAATGTATATTCTGTTGATTTGGAGTAGAGAGTTCTGTAGATGTCTATTAGGTCCGCTTGGTGCAGAGCTGAGTTCAATTCCTGGGTATCCTTGTTAACTTTCTGTCTCGTTGATCTGTCTAATGTTGACAGTGGGGTGTTGAAGTCTCCCATTATTATTGTGTGGGAGTCTAAGTCTCTTTGTAGGTCACTCAGGACTTGCTTTATGAATCTGGGTGCTCCTGTATTGGGTGCATATATATTTAGGATAGTTAGCTCTTCTTGTTGAATTGATCCCTTTACCATTATGTAATGGCCTTCTTTGTCTCTCTTGATCTTTCTTGGTTTAAAGTCTGTTTTGTCAGAGAATAGTATTCCAACCCCTGCCTTTTTTTGTTTTCTATTTGCTTGGTAGATCTTCCTCCATCCTTTTATTTTGAGCCTATGTGTGTCTCTGCACGTGAGATGGGTTTCCTGAATACAGCACACTGATGGGTCTTGAGTCTTTATCCAGTTTGCCAGTCTGTGTCTTTTAATTGGAGCATTTAGTCCATTTACATTTAAAGTTAATATTGTTATGTGTGAATTTGATCCTGTCGTTATGATGTTAGCTGGTTATTTTGCTCGTTAGTTGATGCAGTTTCTTCCTAGCATCGATGCTCTTTACAATTTGGCATGATTTTGTAGTGGCTGGTACCGGTTATTCCTTTCCATGTTTAGTGCTTCCTTCAGGGCTCTTTTAGGGCAGGCCTGGTGGTGACAAAATCTCTCAGCATTTGCTTGTCTGTAAAGTATTTTATTTCTGCTTCACTTATGAAGCTTAGTTTGGCTGGATATGAAATTCTGGGTTGAAAATTCTTTTCTTTAAGAATGTTGAATATTGGCCCCCACTCTCTTCTGGCTTGTAGAGTTTCTGCCAAGAGATTCGCTGTTTGTCTGATGGACTTCCCTTTGTGGGTAACCCGACCTTTCTCTCTGGCTGCCCTTAACGTTTTTTCTTTCATTTCAATTTTGGTGAATGTGACAATTATGTGTCTTGGAGTTGCCCTTCTCGAGGAGTATCTTTGTGGCGTTCTCTGTATTTCCTGAATCTGAATGTTGGCCTGCCTTGCTAGATTGGGGAAGTTCTCCTGGATAATATCCTGCAGAGTGTTTTCCAACTTAGTTCCATTCTCCCCGTCACTTTCAGGTACACCAATCAGACATAGATTTGGTCTTTTCACATAGTCCCATATTTCTTGGAGGCTTTGTTCGTTTCTTTTTATTCTTTTTTCTCTAAACTTCCTTTCTCACTTCATTTCATTCATTTCATCTTCCGTCACTGATACCCTTTCTTCCAGTTGATTGCATCGGCTCCTGAGGCTTCTGCATTCTTCGCGTAGTTCTCGATCCTTGGCTTTCAGCTCTATCAGCTCTTTTAAGCACTTCTCTGTATTGGTTATTCTAGTTATACGTTCGTCTAAATTTTTTTCAAAGTTTTCAACTTCTTTGCCTTTGATTTGAATTTCCTCCTGTAGCTCGGAGTAGTTTGATTGTCTGAAGCCTTCTTCTCTCAACTCATCAAAGTCATTCTCCGTCCAGCTTTGTTCCATTGTTGGTGAGGAGCTGCGTTCCTTTGGAGGAGGAGAGGCGCTCTGCTTTTTAGAGTTTCCAGTTTTTGTGCTCTGTTTTTTCCCCATCTTTGTGGTTTTATCTACTTTTGGTCTTTGATGATGGTGATGTACAGATGGGTTTTTGGTGTGGATGTCCTTTCTGTTTGTTAGTTTTCCTTCTAACAGACAGGACCCTCAGCTGCAGGTCTGTTGGAGTTTGCTAGAGGTCCACTCCAGACCCTGTTTGCCTGGGTATCAGCAGCGGTGGCTGCAGAACAGCGGATTTTTGTGATCCGCGAATGCTGCTGTCTGATCATTCCTCTGGAAGTTTTGTCTCAGAGGAGTACCCGGCCATGTGAGGTGTCAGTCTGCCCCTACTGGCGGGTGCCTCCCAGTTAGGCTGCTCGGGGGTCAGGGGTCAGGGACCCACTTGAGGAGGCAGTCTGCCCGTTCTCAGATCTCCAGCTGCTTGCTGGGAGAACCACTGCTGTCTTCAAAGCTGTCAGACAGGGCCATTTAAGTCTGCAGAGGTTACTGCTGTCTTTTTGTTTGTCTGTGCCCTGCCCCCAGAGGTGGAGCCTACAGAGGCAGGCAGGCCTCCTTGAGCTGCTCCAGCTTCGCGGCTGCTTTGTTTACCTAAGCAAGCCTGGGCAATGGCGGGCACCCCTCCCCCAGCCTCGCTGCCACCTTGCAGTTTGATCTCAGACTGCTGTGCTAGCAATTAGCCAGACTCCGTGGGCGTAGGATCCTCCGAGCCAGGTGCGGGATATAATCTCCTGGTGCGCCGGTTTTTAAGTCCGTCGGAAAAGCACAGTATTGAGGTGGGAGTGACCCGATTTTCCAGGTGCCATCTGTCACCCCTTTATTTGACTAGGAAAGGGAACTCCCTGACCCCTTGCTGCGTTCCTTTGGACGCATTCCTTTGCTCACATTCCCAAGTGAGGCAATGCCTTGCCCTGCTTCCGCTTGCGCACAGTGCACTCACTGCACCCACTGTCCTGGGCCCACTGTCTGGCACTCCCTAGTGAGATGAACCTGGTACCTCAGATGGAAATGCAGAAATCACCCGTCTTCTGCGTCGCTCACACTGGGAGCTATAGACCGGAGCTGTTCCTATTCGGCCATCTTGGCTCCACCCCCCAGTATTTTTAATTTTATTCTTTTTTTTTTTTTTTTTTTTCAGACAAGGTCTTGTTCTGTTGCCCAGGCTGGAGTGCAGTGGTGTGATCATAGCTGACTGCACTCTCAAACTCCTGGGCTCAAGTGATCCTCCTGCCTCAGCCTCCCAAATATCTGGGACTGCAGGCATATGCTAGGGTGCCCAGCTAATTAATTTTTTTTTTTTTTTGTAGAGACAGAGTCTCACTATGTTGCTCAGGCTGGTCTTGAACTCTTGAGCTCAAGCCATCCTCTCACTTAAGCCTTCTAAAGTGCCGGGATTACAGGCGTGAGCCACCTTGCCTGGCTGCTATTGTATTATATATTTAACCAAGGGACCTTGAAGTGTCTTAATTTCTGAGTGTCAGTTTTCCCTCTATAAAATGGGGATGATGATAATACTTATCTTGCAGATTTTGTTAAGATTAAAGAGTATATAATGTGGTACACTCACTTTGCATTTAAATTAAATGTTTCTCAATAATTGTTGCTATTAATATTATCATTATTATCCTGTGTTCATGTGTATGTGTTCCTCGTTTGCTATGATATTGAGTGATATTCAGTAGGATGCTGGTGGGCACACTCCTTTCTAGGGAGGGTCAATCAGAAACTCATGTGGTAGTTGTATGGGTTTCCATAATGGATTTCATAATAATTAATGATATTTGAATTACTAGAATAAATCCACTTGGTGATAATAGTTTTCAGTATCTAGTCAGATTTAGTTTGCTAATATTTTATTTAAAATTCTAATTAAAATTTATTTAGAATGTTGGCATCAGTATTCATAGGGAGATGGTTTGTAATTTTTCATTTTCTTTTTCTATGTTTTGGAGCAATATAAACAGCAACTTCTGTAGCACTTAGATTATCTCATTTTTGACAATTTGGTAAAATTTTCTAATAGCAACTATTTCTAGTGTTTTAGCATTGGTGACTTATTTTATAATTTTTCCATGGAAATTTATGTATTTATAATTACTATTCCTAGAGGTATTAATTTTGATTAACTGTATTTTTTTATTATACTTTAAGTTCTAGGGTACATGTGCACAACGTGCAGGTTTGTTACATAGGTATATATGTGCCATTTTGGTTTCCTGCACCCATCAACTCGTCATTTACATTAGGTATTTCTCCTAATGCTATCCCTTCCCCAGCCCCCAACCCCCAACAGGTCCCGGTGTGTTATGTTCCCTGCCCTGTGTCCAAGTGTTCTCATTGTTCAATTCCCACCTATGAGTGAGAACGTGGTGTTTGATTTCTGTCCTTGTGATAGTTTGCCGAGAATGATGGTTTCCAGCTTCATCCACGTCCCTGCCAAGGACATTAACTCATCCTTTTTTATGGCTGCATAGTATTCCTTGGTGTATATGTGCCACATTTTCTTAATCCAATCTATCATTGATGGACATTTGGATTGGTTCCAAGTCTTTGCTATTGTGAATAGTGCCGCAATAAACATACATATGCATGTGTCTTTATAGTAGCATGATTTATAATCCTTTGGGTATATAACCAGTAATGGGATCGCTGGGTCAAGTGGTATTTCTAGTTCTGATCCTTGAGGAATTGCCACACTGTCTTCCAAAATGGTTGAACTAATTTACACTACCACCAATAGTGTAAAAGCGTTCCTATTTTTCCACAACCTCTCCAGCACCTGTTGTTTCCTGACTTTTTAATGATGGCCATTCTAACTGGCGTGAGATGGTATCTCATTGTAGTTTTGATTTGCATTTCTCTGATGATCAGTGATGGTGAGCATTTTTCCATGTGTCTGTTGGCTGCATAAATGTCTTCTTTTGAGAAGTGTCTGTTCATATCCTTTGCCCACTTTTTGATGGTGTTATTTTTTTTCTTGTAAATTTGTTTAAGTTCTTTGTAGATTCTGGATATTAGCCCTTTGTCAGATGAGTAGATTGCAAAAATTTTCTCCCATTCTGTAGGTTGCCTGTTCACTCTGATGGTAGTTTCTTTTGCTGTGCAGAAGCTCTTTAGTTTAATTAGATCCCATTTGTCTATTTTGGCTTTTTTTGCCATTGCTTTTGGTGTTTTAGTCATGAAGTCTTTGCCCATGCCTATGTCCTGAATGGTATTGCCTAGGTTTTCTTCTAGGGTTTTTTATGGTTTTAGGTCTAACATTTAAGTCTTTAATCCATCTTGAATTAATTTTTGTATAAGGTACAAGGAAGGGATCCAGTTTCAGCTTTCTCCATATGGCTAGCCAGTTTTCCCAGCACCATTTATTAAATAGGGAGTCCTTTCCCCATTCCTTGTTTTTGTCAGGTTTGTCAAAGATTAGATGGTTGTAGATGTGTGGTGTTATTTCTGAGGCCTCTGTCCTGTTCCATTGGTCTATGTATGTGTTTTGGTACCAGTACCATGCTGTTTTGGTTACTGTTGCCTTGTAGTATAGTTTGAAGTCAGGTAGCATGATGCCTCCAGCTTTGTTCTTTTTGCTTAGGATTGTCTTGGCTATGCGGGCTCTTTTTTGGTTCTATATGAACTTTAAAGTAGTTTTTTCCAATTTTGTGAAGAAAGTCATTGGTAGCTTGATGGGGATGGCATTGAATCTATAAATTATCTTGGACAGTATGGCCCAGTGTGCTGTAATTCTTATTCATACATATTCAAATTATCCTTTTAGCCAATGGGAACCTGTGTCCATTGAAAGCTTCCTATCTTGTATGACAAGATGTTTCAGGATCATTTTGTACATTTCCACTTTAGAAATGGAATTAGCCATTTCTGTAAGAAAACCTTCTTTTAAAAACTTTTTTAAATATGGGAAAGAGTATTTCAAGACCCCAATCTAGGCACTAGAGATATTTATTGCTTCTCAGTTTGTCATTACTTTTAAGCCTTTTCGGTGGACAGAGCTAGGAAAATATGTGAACAAATATAAAATACTGAATTGTCATTTCACACTGATTGTTCCTATTCAGATTCAAAGATTAGTTTGTATTTCGGGGTTCTTAATTTCTTCTGTATTACATCTGTATCTTCTTTTCATAACTGAAAATACAGAATTAGTGTATCCATAATTACTCATTTGCTTTAATTCTACATTTCACATATAGTAATCTAGGAGTGATGATACTAATATCACCACCACAACCACTTTAGACGAGATCGAGTGTGTTCAGGATGGTATGGCCATAGACAACAACCACCTTTAATTATTGAAAATTGTTTAAAAATGTTTTTTATTTTTTGCATATGCTATTCACATTCTTCCCGATTTTTTTTCATGGTTGTCCTATATATTGTCAGAGCATATAATCAGTACATACTATGCTGTGTCTCCTCCAGTCTTTACTTAGTCTTAATTCTGTTAGTAACCATATATTTAATGCTCACCACTAGTTCTTATAATGATGTTTCTTTAGTCATTTGAATTGCCTCAAGTTTTGCCTCTAGTAAATTCTTTAGGAAAGGCTTAAGGGAATATTCATATTTCATGAATTTTCTTGCTTGTTCATAACATTTTGTCTGTGTTTTTTATATCTAAAGGTTGTGTTTGCCAGAAATAGAATCCTTGGCTCACTTTTTCTTTTCTTGAATATCTCAAATTTGTAACTCATTTTTTTTTTCTGGCAAAAACATTGCTGTTGAAAAATCTAATGCTTTCTTTTCTTTATCTTACTAGTCATATGATCTTTTAGCCTAAAGCCTAAAGGATTTTTTTAAGTCCAGTAATTTTACTAGAGTGTTTTGTTGGTCATTCTGAGTTGACATTCTGAGGTACATTGTGGGCTCTTTCAAGATGTAGTTTCCAATCTTTTTAAAAAAATTTTCAAATAAATATTCTTGGATTATGATTTTTCATATTTATGCTGTTTCTTTGCTTTGCTTTTCTTATTCAGGGAATCCTGTTATTCATATTACTTATCTTCAGTATTTGTTTCTCGCAAATCCTACGTAACTCTTAATTTCTTACATTTTTTTAAAATAAACAAATTATTAGGAATTATTTCAGATCACTACAGAAAGTTTACTACAGAAAATTTGCAAAGATAGTGCAGAAGTCTGGTGTATCCTTTGCTTAGTATTCCCTAAGATTAACATGTGACATTAGCAGTGTACAAAATTAAGAAACCAACATTGGTACATTAGTATTAACTGAAGTCCAGACGTTGTTCACCTTTCACCAGTTTCTCCATTAATGTCCATTTTCTCTTCCAGGATTCAATTCAGGATATCATGTTGCATTTAGTTCATTTCTTTTTCATTTGTTTTTTAAATATGAAGACAATTGTAGAGTCACATGCAGTTGTAGGAAATAATACAGAGCTCTTTTATACACTTTGTTGTTTCTTCCAGTGGTAACATTTTGCAAAACTAATACATAATATCACAATTAGGATATTGAGATTGATATATTCCCCAGTTTTACTTGTATATTCATTTGTATATGTATGTGTGTGTATCATTAAGTTCTGCAGTGTTATATCACCTGTGTAGGTTCCTGTATCCACTGCCACAGTCAAGATACTGAACAGTTGCAACACCACAAGGATCCCTTGTGTTGCCTTGTTATGACCACAGTCACTTCCCACCCCAACCCCTCTTTAACCATTGGTAATCACTAATCTTTCCTCCATTTCTAAAATTTTGTCATTTCAAAAATGTTATGGAAGTATGGAATTGTATAATATGTAACCCTTTGGGACTGGCTTTTTTTCATTCAATGTAGTTTTCTGGAGATCCATCTAAGTTGTTGGGTCCATCAGTAGTTCATTGTTTTTTATTTCTGAGAAGTATGCGATGGCATGTATGTACCAGTTTGTTTAACCATTTCCCCGTATATACCAGTTTGCTTAACCATCTATTAATAGAAATAAAGCTGCTATGAATGTTTATATACAGCAGGTTCTCGTGTGAACTTAAGTTTTCTTTTCTCTAAGATAAATGCCGGAGAGTGGAATTGAGGGTCATAAGGTAGTTGCATATCTAGTTTTTTAGGTCATTTCTTTTTGATTTTTAAAATTATGCTTCATTTCAACTTTGCTTTTTTTAATGACATGGTTTGTTATATTTACTCATTTTCCTGTTCCTTCTAGTTTCATCTTCATTTCCAAAATGATTTTTTAAATTTTTCAGTCACTTCTTGTTTTCACTTTATTTCTGGGTTTTTCTATTTCTGGTGTTTATTTTTTCACATCTTATGTCATTTTTAATGCCTTTTAGTTCCTTCAGTAGATTTAAGTGCTTATAGTTTTGAACTGTTTTTTTGAGCATGGCTCTCTGACATGCTTCCATTTTCTGTCAGGATGTTATTATGATCGTTTTCCTCCTTTTTTTTTCTTCTAGTAATGTATCTGAATTGTGTTACTTTTCAGTTGCTCTTTTTTTCTTTTTTGAGACAGGGTCTTACTCTGTCACCCGGGCTGGAGTGTAGGGGTGTGATTATGGCTCACTGCAGCCTCCACCTCTTGGGCTCAAGCAATCTTCCCACCTCAGCCACCTGAATAGCTGGGCCTACATGCATGTACCACCATGACTGGCTGACTTTTTAAAAAAATTTTGTAGAGATGGGATCTTGCTATGTTGCTCAGGCTAGTCTTGAACTCCTAGGCTCAAGTGATCCTCCCACCTCAGCCTCCCAAAGTGCTAGGATTACAGGATGAGCTAGCACGCCTGGCCTCAGTAGTTCATTTTTAATATGAATTTAGTGTTGCTGAACTTTTAGAAAGAGATTTTATACAGCTTTTGTAACTTGATAAGGTTTCCTCTTGTGCTGTTTTCAGACATTGTTGAACTATATGGCAGCTGGATTTCTCGGATTTCCTGCCTTTCTTTCCTTGCCACTTTCACCTGCTCTTTATCTGGACCTCCTCTTTCCTTAGGCACTTAATTTTAATTCTCCTCTCAGCAGATTCTCCTCAGTGTGGGACCCTATCCTGCAAGACAGCCCCAACTCTTCAGTTCTGAGAATTAATAAAAAGGTCCAGACTGCCTTAGCTCTTTCAGCCCTCATAGGCCCCTGGCAGGTACCTGTTATTGGAATGGGAAGACCCCTCCTTGTATCAACTACTGTTCTGTAATTCGCTTGGCGCATTTGCCAGTGAATGCCCACTGGCTCTTATGAGGTCCTCTTGGTGTTGTACTCCTCTGGCTTCCCTCAGTTTCCTCCCAGTTGAACACCAGTGACTCCCAGATCTTGTGACTGTTGGCGGTTTGTCTATATCCACGTTTATTTTGGGGTTTGTAGGAAACTTTGTTAAGTAGTTTTTTGGTAAAGGCTGTCCATGGATCTTTTGTTATCTAGTTGCTTTGTCTGTTTTTATGTGGGAATAAAAGAAGATACAAAATCCATGGGGCCCCTTGCTACTCCCATCTTCTCAGAATCCCATCAGTTGGTTATTTTGTTTTCTTTGTTCCAAAGTGGTCTGAAAAATCTGAAGATAAAATGATTCTGTTTGATAAGTTAGATTCCATTATGATTTTCTTTGATTAGCAGAAATCTATATGTTTAAGAAACTCTTTAGTGATGGTATTCATTTCCTTCATTAAAAGTTAACCAAAGAAAATATGATCTCTAAAGTTGAAAAGAAAGTTTAGAATCTGTATACTGCTGAATTGTGATTTTTTTATCCTGATTATAGCTGTGGTTCTCATGCCTTGAATAAAGTTATATATGGCCCTATGTACTCATGTATGACACTGTGTTGCCCTTCCAGTATTTAGATATGAAGTTATATATGATCCTGCACTGCCTTCCTAGGGAACAGTTCACTTTTTCTATTTCTGTCTCACGTATCTTTTCCAAGTGATGTGCTACTTAGATTACCCAAGACAACCTATTAAAAAAACAGGTATCTCTCATCACTTCTTTCTTTAGAACCATGGCTGCCCTAAACACTATTATTATCCCCAGTAGAAGAAAACTGTAGCAGAGCCTAGTTTCATTTAAGTGTTTATTTTGTACAATAGTTTTTATATTTCTTTCTGCTGAGGGTTTTTTTTTTTTTTGAGACAGGGTGTTGCTGTGTTGCCCAGGCTGGAGTGCAGTGGTGCGAATCTTGGCTCACTGCAACCTCCACCTCCCAGGTTCAAGTGATTCGTCTGCCTCAGCCTCCTGAGTAGCTGGGATTACAGGCACGTGCCACCACACCCGGCTAATTTTTGTATTTTTAGTAGAGATGAGATTTCACCATGTTGGTCAGACTGGTCTCAAACTCCTGACCTCGTGATCCACCCGCCTCAGCCTCCCAGAGTGCTGGGATTACAGGCATGAGCCACCACACCCGGTCCCTGCTGAGGGTTTTAAAAGCCAAATAACATTTTATCACAAAATGTAAAATTAGGCATAATCACGTAAACTAATGCTATGCACGGTCCAGTTCTATTTTGATTTTTCCTATCAAAGCATTAATATGCTTCTCATTTTCATGGACTTTATGGACTAGCAGTTGACACTGATCTGAATATGTAGCCTACACAGTGGTTATAAAAGTAAATTGATTTTGGAATAACTTTAGATTTACATACAACTTGGGAAGATTAGACAGACAGTTATTGTATACACCTTATCTAGCATCCTCTAATGTTAGCATTTTACACAACCATGGTAGGTTTTTCAAAACAGAGAACATAGGTGCAATGCCATAATCTAAACTATAGGTAGACTTCATTCAGATTTCACCATTTTTTCCAGTAATGTCCTTATTATGTTTCAGAACCTAATCCAGGATACTGCCTTGCATTTATTTATTTATTTATTTAGAGAGAGGGTCTCACTCTGGCACCCAGGCTGGAGTGCAGTGGTGCGATCTCAGCTCACTGCAACCTCTGTCTCCCAGGTTCAAGTGATTCTCCCATCTCAGACTGCCCAATAGCTGGAACTACAGGTGCATGCCACCACACCCGGCTAATTTTTGTATTTTTTAGTAGAGACGGAGTTTCACCATGTTGGCCAGGCTGGTCTCGAACTACTGACGTCAAGTGATCTGCCTGCCTCGGCCTCCCAAAGTGCCAGGATTACAGGCGTGAGCCACTGTGCCCGGCCTACTTTGCATTTAATCAGCATGTCTCCTTGTCTTCTCTAATCTGTGACAGTTTCTTAGTTTTTTGTTGTTTTTCATTACTTTGACAGTTTTGAAGAGTATTGGTCAGGTATTTTTAGAATGTCCCTGAATTTAGGTTTTCCCAATGTTTTCTCATGATTAGACTGGGCTTACGGGTTTTGCAGAAGAATACCCCAGAGGTAAAGTACCCTTCTTATCACATTATATCAGGGGTTACATGATATTACGATGATTTATCACTGGCGATGTTAATCTTGATCACTTGGTTGAGGTGGTGGTTGCCAAGTCTCACCACTCTGATGTTGCTGTTTTTCTTTTTTCATATTCTATTCTTTGGAAGTGAGTCACTAGGTCCAGCCTATATTGAAGGAGAGGGAATTAAGCTCCATTTTTAGAGGGGGACGTATCTACATAAATTATTTGGAATTCTTTTGTAAGGAAGATTTGTCTCTACCATTAATTTATTTAATGATTTATTTATATCAGTATTGACTGATGGGTATTTAATTTTTTATTTGGGTTATAATCCATATAATCCAATACTATTGTTATTTATTCTGTGACTCAAATTATTCTAGCATTGATCATTGGGAGCTCCTTCAGGTTGGCTTCTGGTCACATACCCCGTTTTTTTTCTTTTTCTTTTTTGAACACTTCCTTACTTTCTGGCTCCCTGCCCCAACCCTAGATAGGCAGCTATTTCTCCAAGGAACCCTAGTTCCTTTTATTGGAGATTGGCATTTAGAAATCGAGATCTGGATGCTGGATGTGCTCATTGCTACTGAGGTGTTACAGTTTCTAGGACTGCTCATTGCTACTGAGGTGTTACTGTTTCTAGGACTTTTCAGTGGACATGGCTAGAATATATATTTCTCTGTAATAACTGATTATTTATAATGCATACATATCTATACTTATTTCTGCATGTATCTATTTACATATATATTAAAATAAACATGAGTTCATACTGATATCTCTGACTCTAATCCAGTACCATGGGGTTTATCCTAGCCTTCTTGCCTTATTTGTAACTTCTTTCACTGATAGTAAAAAACCTGAATCTCATTATCTACAATTTACTTACTCATTTAACCCTAGTGTACAATGAAGTAGTTTCAGAATTGCTAACCCATACCACTGTGAGAAAGAAATTTACCAAGTAGAGTACAGTGTTTATGTCAGTTCTTTTTGTCTTTATCCTTATAGTACCCAGTCAAAACACCATTTTTGTTTCTTAGGTTAGCCCCATCTCCTTCAGTGAGGTTATATCATATATTTATAATATAGTTAGATCTATTTGTCACAGTCTGCATTCCATTTTTGGAACTCCTGACATCCTGGCTGAAGTTTTAAAAAAATTGTATACAATTAAGTTTGCTCTTTGGAATGTACAGTTCAGTGAGTTTTGACAAATGCATATGGTTATGAATTTACTACTTCAAGATCATACAGAACAGTTCCTTCACCTTAAAAATTCCCTTGTGTTGCTCTTTTATATTCAGCCACATCTCCTTCCCTCAAGCCCTGACAGCTGTATTTGTGTGGGTTAATTTCTGGACTTCTTCAAAATGTTATATAAGTAGAATAATATCATGTATATCTTTTAATGTTTAGCTTATTCCATGTAGCAAAAGGCATTTTAGGTTTAAGTATTGTGTTGTGTGAATCAATTGTTCATTCTTTTGCTGAGTAGTATTCCATTTTTCAGATGTGCTACAGTTTGTTATTCATTCACTTGTTGAAGGGTATCTTGGCTATTTTCAGAATCTGTGATTATGAGTAAACCTACTATAAACTTGGTTAGATGCCTAGGAGTGGGATTGGTAAATGTACGTTTAGCTTTTAAAGAAACTGTCAAACAGTTTTCCAAAGTAGCTGTACCATTTTGTATTCTAATCTGCAGGCATTGAAAGTTCCTGTTGCTCTATATCCCTGCCAGCATTAAAAAATAAACATTTTAGCAATTCTAATAGGTAGGTAGTGGTATTTCATTTTGCTTTTAATGAGTATTTTCCTAATGCCAGATTACCTTAAGCATCTTTTCATATATTTATTTACCATCCATCTATCTTCTTTGGTGAAGTACCTATTCACGTCTCTTGCACATTTCTTTATCAGGTGTTTTACTTTATTGATGTTGAGTTTTAAGATATTTTTATTGTTTTAGATTCTGGATACAAGTTATTTACTGGATATGCTATTTGTAAATATTTTCTCCTAATCTATGACTTGTCTTTTTTTTTTTTTTTTTTTTTCGAGACAGAGTCTTGCTCTGTTGCCCAGGCTGGAGTGCAGTGGCGTGATCTTAGCTCACTGCAATCCGTGCCTTCCAGGTTCAAGCGATTCTTGTGCCTCAGCCTCGTGAGTAGCTGGGACTACAGGCATGTGCCATCACGCCCAGCTTATTTTTGTATTTTTAGTAGAGGTGGGGTTTGGCCATGTTGGCCAGGCTGGTCTTGAACTCCTGGCCTCAACTGATCTGCTTGCCTCAGCCTCCCAAAGTGCTGGGATTACAGGTGTGAGCCACCACGCCTGGCTTCAGTGACTTGTCTTTTCATTTTCTTAACATTGTCTTCACAAAGCAAAAGTTGTATGTTTTGATAAATTTTTAATCAATATTTTTTATAATGTATTGTGCTTTTTTGGTGTCTAAAAGCTCATTGCCAAATTCAGCATCACAAAAATGTTCTCCTGTGTTTATTTCTAAAACCTTTACAATTTAAGTTTAGGTCTCTGATCCATTTTGAGATATGCTTTGTATAAGGTGCGAGTTGTATGTCAAGGTTCACTCTTTTTCAGATGTCCAATTGTTCCATAACCATTTATTGAAAAGACTGTCCTTTCTCAACTTAATTGCATTTGTACTTTTGTTAAAAATCAGTTGACTCGATTTGTATGTGTCTATTTCTAGGCTCTCCATTTTGTTCCATTTATCTGTGTGTCTATACTTTCACCAGTGCTGCCCTGTCTTGTAATTGTAGTGAGTAATTTCCACACTCCTTGCCTTTTCATATGTTTTAGAGTCAGCTTTTTGATGTTTACTAAAAGCTTGCTGGGATTAAGTTTGGAATTGCACTAATTTTATAGGTCAAAATGGGGAGAATTGATACTTTAACATTATAGAGTTCAAATGCATGTATGTGTTTTATTTCTACATTTATTTAGATTTTTTATGTCTTCCTCAGTTTTTCAATTAGTTTTCAGCATTCAGCAAATTCCGCACATATTTTGTTAGCTGTCTACCCAAGTCCTGCTCTGTTTATTCAGTGCTGTTGTAAATGGTATTCTTATTGGTTTCAAATTCCTCTTGTTCATTTTAATGGAAATACAGTTGACTTTTTTTTTTTCTTTGAGACGGATCAATCTAGGCTCACTGCAAGCTCCACCTCCTGGGGTCATGCCATTCTCCTGCCTCAGCCTCCAGAGTAGCTGGGACTATAGGCACCCGCCACCACACCCGGCTAATTTTTTGTATTTTTAGTGGAGTTGGGGTTTCACAGTGTTAGCCAAGATGGTGTCGATCTCCTGACCTCGTGATCCGCCCGCCCCGGCCTCCCAAAGTGCTGGGATTACAGGCATGAGCCACCGCACCTGGCCTGTAGTTGACTTTTATATAGTGACTTTGTATCCTGCAACCTTGCTAAATTCACTTATTCTAGGAGTTGTTTTTTAAGGAAAGTCTACATGGACAATCATTTTGCTAGTTGAGACAGTTTTATATTTCTTCCTTTCCAATTTGTATTTCTTTTCTTTTTCTTGCTTGTTGCATTGGCTGGGACTTCCAGGATAGTGTTAGGTAGAAGTAGTAAGAGATGACATCTTTGCCTTGTTTCTCATATGGTGAGAACATTCAGTTTCTCACCATTAATTATGATGTTGGCTGGAAGTTTTTTAAAGATGCCCTTTATTAGGTTAAGGAAATTTACTTCTTAGTTTGCTGAGAATGAATTATTCTTATTGTGAATTCATAATCATGAATAGATATTGAAATGTGTCAAATGCTTTTTCTCAATCTATTGATATTATGTGGTTTTCCTTATTTAGTCTATTAATATGGTGAATTACATTGATTTTCATATTTTGAATTAGCATTACATTTCTTGAACCCCACTTGGTTGTGTTGTATTATCTTTTTATATATTACTGGATTTAATTAGCTAATATTTTATGGAGTATTTTGAGTATTTTGTTGACTGTGACCATGAGGAACATTGGTCTTTAGTTTTCTTGTAATATCTTTGCCTGCTTTTAGTATTAGGGCAATGCTGGTCTGGTAAAATAAGTTAGAAGGTGTTCCTTCCTTTTCTATCTTCTGGCATAGATTATATAAAATTGATATTATTCCTCAAATGTTTGTTGTTACCTACTAATAAAGCCACCTTGATCTGGAGTTTTCTTTTTTTAGAAGGTTTTTAATGTATGAATTCAATTTCATATTTATATGTGTGTGTGTATATATATGTGTGTGTGTCTGTACACACACATGCACCCACACACATCTACTCATTTATATTCAGGTTCTCTATTTCTTCTTGAGCTTTTGGTAGCTTGAATCTTTCAGTGAACTGACCCATTTTGTCTACATGGATGAACTTAAAAGTATAGGGCTATTTGTAGTGTTTATTATCTTTTAATGTATGTTAGATCATTAATGATGTTTCCTCTTTAATTTATGATGCCCGTAATTTGTGTCTTCTCTATTTTTTTCTTGGTCATCTTGACTAGAGTTTTATCAATTTTATTGATCTTTTCAGGTAATCAACTTTTGGTTTTATTGATATTCTCTATTTTTCTATTTTTATTGATTTCTACTCTGATTTTTATTTTTATTTTTCTGCTTACACTGGCTGTAATTTGTTCTTCTTTTTCTAATTTTCTATAGAAGAATCGTAGGTTACTGATTTCTGTCCTTCCTCCTTTTCTAATAT
The DNA here is from genome assembly GCF_028885655.2 of Pongo abelii. NCBI lineage: Eukaryota > Metazoa > Chordata > Mammalia > Primates > Hominidae > Pongo > Pongo abelii. The sequence continues at coordinate 16,368,239 of NC_085928.1, forward strand.
ATGCATTTAATGCTGTACATTTTGAACAAAGTTTATATTTAAATTTTAGCAAAGCCACATGGTTTATCAAGAAAGCTTTCTGAAAGAATGGGGTTCATTGGGCACATAAAAAGAAAAATGTTGCAGTATCATGGAGTTTATTTGAACAAGTGGGAGAGAATAACAGTCTGACAGAGGAAGAAAGAATAAGACATTCATGTTTGGGCATGTGCCTGTAGTCTCAGCTACTGGAAAGGCTGAGGTGGGAGGATCGCTTGAGCCCAGGAAGCAGAGGTTGCAGTGAGCTGAGATTGCGTCCCTGTACTCCAGCCTGCGCGACAGAGCAAGACCCTGTCTCAAAAAAAAAAAAAAAAAAAAAGATAAAGAAAAAAGAAATTCATGTTTGTAAGTGAAACTACTATGAAAGAAGGGCATTAAAGATAAAAACTACCTTTACGGTGTATTTAACAATTATAGATTTAACATTGTATTTAACATTGTATTAATATTTAATGATTAGGTACTTACATTTTATTTTAGAAATGATGTTAGTGATGGTGATAACCTCTGTACAACTGCCACTGAAAAGAACAGTGTGTGACTACACTGTAAGTACTCAAATGCCTTTTTGAAGACATCATTGTGCTGCAGACTGTGTCTAATACAAATCACCTGTATGGTATTCTTTTTTCATTCACGGATGATATGGTTATCAATATAGGAGAAGCCTATGTTCATTTTGCTGATTCTTAGTTTTTCTTCCCCCCCTTCTTTTCCTACAGAAATGCTGAGCCGATTATCAGGATTAGCAAATGTTGTTTTGCATGAATTATCAGGAGATGATGACACTGATCAGAATATGAGGGCTCCCTTAGACCCTGTGAGTAGTTGTGTTCTGATTTAAACTGAAGACATATGTTCTGTGTTCTTCTAAGGAAAATAATTTAAGACAGAAGGGTGTGAGAAGCCTCCCTGGTACTAGGTGAAGCGAGGATTAAGAAAAATATTGAAATTTTATAAGTGATCCTTCTCTTGTAAGTTTTTAGCTTAAAAGCCACAGTGATGGGAAACAAGTCCTGGATACAATTTGAAAGGGCTTTCTCGTTTGTCTCCCTGGGCCTTGTTTAGTGCCAGATTGTTTTAAGTCCTTTGTTCTCATCCTTGGCTATTCCTGTTCCACAGGAAAGGTCTAAGTGACAAATGAGGAAACTGGAACACCTTTTGGGTTTCAGAATATCTGTTTGCTTTATAATTTCATTTACCACTTCTCTTATAGTTTGTATTGTATTTTCTTTTTTTTTTTAAGATGACACAGATTGGCAGTATGTATTATATTTTTTGAAGTCCACATAAGGAATTAATAAAAGTCCTTAGTTTTCTGAAAAGACAAGAAGTAATGCTTAGTGGTTAAGAGAGTTTTACTTAACTACTCTCTTAATTTTAACTTTTGGCCTTTACTCTTACTGGTTTATGATTTTTGCTTTCCTTTATTTTTCTCTTTGGTAAAATTAGGATAATAATACCTTAAATGGGATAATGTTTGTAAAATGCTTAACATTTATAAAATACTTAATATATTGTAATGGCTATGATAATGATTATTATTGGATCACAGTTAGATTCTTAAGTTAACAAGAATATGAATTGGGCAAAACATAGAAAGTTGGAATGAAGAAACTCCTGTTAGAAAGTTAATTAATACCTTTTCCTGGTGCACTGGCAACTTTTTTCCTAAATATTAGGAATTACACCAAGAATCTGACATGGAATTTAATAATACTACACAAGAAGATGTTCAGGAGCGCCTGGCTTATGCAGAGCAATTGGTGGTGGAGCTAAAAGATATTATTAGACAGAAGGATGTTCAACTGCAGCAGAAAGATGAAGCTCTACAGGTACTATTGTTTTTATCCTTTCTTGTGGAGCATTTGATAAAGGACAGATGATACACTACTCACTTTAATTTTTGTCTCCACTTAGATTATTAGGGAATCTGATTATCTCCCTAGTACTGTAACCTTATGCCTACTGAAAATAACTTTTGGGTCGGGCGTGGTAGCTCACACCTGTAATCCCAGCATTTTGGGAGGCTTTCTTGAGGCCAGGAGTTCGAGATCAGCCTGGGCAACATAGTGAGACCCTGTCTCCACAAAAAAATAATTAAAAAAAAATTATCTGGGCATGGTAGTGGGCACCTGTAGTCCCAGCTACTCTGGAGGCTGAGATAGGAGGATCAGTTGAGCCTAGGAGTTAGAGGCTGCAGTGAGTTGTGATTGTGCCACTCCACTCCAGCCCTGGTGACAGAGAGAAACCCTGTCTCTAAAAGTAATAATAATACAAATAACTTTTAGTATGTGCTAGATAAGAGGTGAATAAACATTTATGTATTTACCATCATTGTTTTTGGGCAGGAAGAAAGAAAAGCTGCTGATAACAAAATTAAAAAACTGAAACTTCATGCGAAGGCCAAATTAACTTCTTTGAATAAACACATAGAAGAAATGAAAGCACAAGGAGGGACTGTTCTGCCTGCAGAACTTCAGTCAGAGGAGCAACTTTCCAAGGTATGGTGACTGGATATAGTGTATATTTCCTAAGTTGAAAAAACCTACCAATACAGCAGATCTTCACCAATCACAAACATTTAGGATGCTAAAATGATACAGCACTAAATAATTTTTTTTTTTTCCTTATAGAGCTTATAGTTCAGCTGGACTGTAGGCCACACACAGGGAGAATGAAAGGCCTACAGAAAACATGGATATGAAATGCCAGTTGTGACCCAGACTTTCAGGGATTAAAAAAGGCTTGCAGGAAGAAATAAGTACTGAAGTGAGGCATTTAGAGAGGAGGGAAACATACCTTTTGGAGGAGTTTCATCATTGATTAGAAGATTAAACTAGATTATCTCTAAGGTTTCTTCCAGCTCTGAAACTTTTTAATTCAATGACTTAACACAGAATATTCTGTGTCCTCATATAGTCATATAGTGGTGGATTAAAGCTTCATGCATGTGGGCTGAATCAGCTGAATTACCTTGGACTCTCTAAAAGGGAGGCTCTCTAGGTTTATGACTGCAGCCAACAAAGCAGTTTAAGGTTGGAGATACAGAGGAGGAGTAAGGAAAGTACTGCCCTGTGAGGAATATTGTCCCAATACTCAAATTTTCATTATCTTTCCTCTGTGGTTAAACTCCACATATTCACATTCAGTCAGCTATTTAGGGAACAAGAAACTTCAGTTTTGTGGAGAGTTTCGTACAGATTATATGGAGGCAGGCATATCACATGCATACTGTAGTTATAGAGTGAGCCTAGACTTCACCATGTGTAAGAAATCTTTTTATTTTTTTAGTTTCATTTTGTTTTACTCTTTGACCTGCTAGTATTCTTAGTTCTTGGGAAATGAGATTTTAATCAGTTTTCTAGGCACAACCCTTGGGATCGCTAGTTAGTGACCCAGTTCCTGCTTAGTCTTTCCTCTCAGGGGCTAATGATCAGAGAACATTACTTTCCCTGAATTGATAACCTTATTTAACTTCTTGAAGCTTATTTTAAAAGCTTTTCTCAATCTTCTCAAATAATTTCACCTTGATCCTTCTTTTCCTTTTGGTTTTTCCTCTGTCAGTTCTCTTCCCCTCACTGTGGTAGCACCAACCTCTCTCCTCATATTGCTTTGTTCCCTCCAGCTTCTCCTCAGCTATGGTGTCAGATTTTTAAATTATCCATTTTATACTCTGCTTTTTAATTTAATTTTTAGCTCTGAGACCTTAAAGCAGTAATGTCTTAGAGCTCATTTTGTTCCTCTGTTAAAGAAATGATTTCTAAGTTTTAGCAATCAGTCATAGCAACCCTTTAACTATTATATACTCAGTACAGAGCTAGGTATTCTGTGGAAAGTATAGTTGAAGAAATGACAACAGTCCTCAGGTGCTTGACTGACTTATGTGAAAGTATAAAAGTATTCTTTGTAATTCCAGTAAGCAGAAATAGCTTTGTTTAGGGAGTTGGGAGGGACTAAATTTACAGAGGGGCAGAATCTCAGTCTAAGGGAGAGCTTTTGGAAAAAAAAATAGATTATTGAAAAATTTGGATTTCCCCTCACTGGCCCTTTTCGGATGTTTTGCTTCTCACTTAACAACAGCTATAGTTTCCTGAGCTCTCTCCTTGATTCTTCAAGGCAACAAGACTTCGGGTTTTCTATTAAGGTTTATTCCTGCATGGCACTGATTGGTTTTGCCCTCAGAATAAAAGCTGTCAAAATGGGAAACTCGGTACCATTTCTTCCAATTATCACATCCCCTCCAGTATCTTCCTGCTTTTGGTTGCTCTCCAGTATTTTCAGATAGCTGTTTTCTATATTGTCCACAGTTTTGGGTTCACATGCTTGGTGTGAGGGGAAAAACAAACAAACAAACAAACAAAAAATATATATATATATATTTCACAGTTTATAGCTATTATGTGAGGGAGGGTAGGTCTAACAGGAACTGCTTGGCCATACAAAAACTGGACAACCCTAAGATTTCTTATTTGTTAGATCAGCTGGTTTTTCTTGCTCCCATCAGTTTAATAAAATTATAACTAAATGGTTGTAAATGAAAAATTAGAATAAAATATCAAATATATATTAATTGTAATTCTTTTAAATAATGACTTTATCTCCTGCATTTTCAGCATGACAAGAGTTCTACAGAGGAAGAGATGGAAGTAGAAAAGATAAAACATAAGCTCCAGGAGAAGGAGGAACTAATCAGCACTTTGCAAGCCCAGCTTACTCAGGCACAGGCAGAACAAGCTGCACAGGTAGGGATGGAAGTTACTTCATAATCATTAGGTTAACGAATCACTAAAACCAATGGATTATTATGTGACAAATACATTTTTCTAGATGCACAATGGGTATTTATCTATGTATATATCAGTCTCCTTCTTTTCTTTGTTTCTTCTTGTCTGGTAATTTTATTAGAATATGCATTGGTGTTTGTCATTTTTAGTTGTTATTCATAGATACCCAGTATACTCTTTCAATATATGGTTTCACACATTTTAAGTTTGTTTTTTTGTTTGTTGTTTTATTTCACTTTAGGCATTCTATTTTTTGTTTTTGTGTTTTTTCTGTTTTTTATCTTCTATACTGCAATGATTTTTTTCTTTTCTATTGGATTTTTCATGAGTTCAGTCACCTCATTTCTGATTTTTCTAAATCTGATTTATGTTTTTCTCTCATCTCTGTATAATTTTTTTTTCTTTTCTTTTCTTTTGAGACAGGATCTCACTCTGTTGCCCAGGCTGGAGTGGAGCAGCATAATCTCAGCTCTCTGCAACCTCTGCTTGCCAGGTTCAAGCAATTCTCCTGCCTCAGCCTCCCGAGTAGCTGGGATTACAGGCATGCACCACCATGCCTGGCTAATTTTTTGTATTTTTAGTAGAAATGGGGTTTCATGTTAGCTAGGCTGGTCTGGAACTCCTGACCTCAAGTGATCCACCTGCCTGGGCCTCCCAAAGTGCTGGGATTACAGGTGTGAGCCACCATGCCTGGCCTGTATAATTTTCTTAATTTTTAAAAACTTTTTGAAATAGATTGCAATTTTGATTTTTTTTTTAGTGTGCCTCTGGTATGCTTTTATCACCTATAATCATATCATTCTGCTCCTTAGTTTTTAATTTATAATAACAGAAATTTAATTTAATTTAAATAAAAGAATTTATTTCTTACATTTATGGAGGCTGAGAAGTCTAAAGTTGAGGGACTGCAACTGGTGAGGGTCTTCTTGCTGATAGGGCTCTCAGTGGTGTCCCAAGGCAACGCAAGTCACCACATAGTGAGGGGGCTGATTGTGCTAATTTGCCAGCTCAGGTCTCTCTTCTTCTTATAAAGCTACCAGTTCCCCTTCTATGACAACCCATTAATCCATTAATCTATGAATGTGTTAATCCATTCCTGAGGTCAGAGACCTCCTGAACCAATCCTTTCTTAAAGGCCTCTTGTCATACTGGGGATTCAGTTTCAACATGAGTTTTGGAGGGGACATTCACACCATAGCCTTCCACCCTTGGCCCTCCAAAACTCATATTCTTCTCACATACAAATACATTAATTGCATCCCCGCAGCCCCAAAGTCTTAGCTCATTCCTGCACCAATTTCTGTGAGCCTGTGAAATAAAAACACATTATCTTCCTCCAAGATACAATGGTAGGACAAGCATAGGGTTCACATTCTCATTCTAAAAGGCAGAACTAGGCAAGAAGAAAGAAAGTAACAGACCCCAAACAAGTTTGAAAACCAAGAGAGTAGACATTGGGCCTTAAAATTCCAGAATAATCTTCTTTTACTCCATTTTCAGCATCCTCTGCAGGTACAGGGGTTGGGTCCCCAAGACCTCAGGCAGTTCTGTCCCTATGGCTTTGCTGGGCTTAGTCCAGCCAGCTCTCCCAGGCTGACTTTGCATTGCACACTGGTAGCTCTATAGTTCTGGTATGGCAGTGGTAGTCCCACACCATGGTTCCACTAGGCATTACTCTAGTGGGGACTCTGCAGGGCAATTCCGACCCCTCATTTCCTCTTGGCATTGCTCTAATGGGGCTTTCTGTGGTGGTTCTGCCCCGAGACAAGTCTCTGCCTGAGCCCCCTGGCTATTGATGACATCCTTCGATATGTGAGTGGAGACTACCAAGCCTCCACAGCTCTTGCTTTCTGTGAGCCTGCAGAATTAGCACCATGTGGATGTTACCAAGTTTTACAACTCGTACCTTTTGAGCTGTGGTATGAGCCATACCTGGGGCTGCTTTGCACTAACCAGAACAGCTGGGCTGCAAGGAGCAGTGTCCTGAAGTGGCACAGAGCAGTGGTGTCTCAGGGCCTATTCACAGAAACCGTTCTGTCCTCTTAGGGCTTTGGGCCTGTGATGGGGACTGTTGGGGCAGCCTTAAAGATTTCTAAAATGCATTCTGAAATACCTTTAGGGCCTTTTCCCATTGTCTTGACTATTAGTAACTGGCTCCCTTTTAGCCATGTTAATTTCTTTAGCAAGTGGTGGCTGTGCATTCTTGGATTCCCGTCCTGAAATCTTCTTCGATTCTTTACCACATGGCCAGGTTGCAAATTTTCCAATTTTTTTTTTTTTGCTCTGTTTTCTTTTTCTCTGTTCACTGTAAGCAGATAGAAGTAACCATACAGCAGCTCAAGCAGTTTGCTGCTTAAAATTTTCTCCTGCCATATACCCTAGTTCATCACTCTCAAGCTCAGCCTTCTACAAAGTTCTTGGCCATATGAAAACTGGACAAGTTCAGCCAAGTTCATTGCTAATTTATAACAAGGATGGGCTTTACTCTAGTTTATGATACTTCGTTCCTCATTTCTGTCTGAAACCTCACCAGAATGGGCTTTACTATTTATATTTCTATCAGCATTGTGGTCACAACCGCTTAACCAGTCTCCAAGGAGTGCTAAGCTTTCTGTAGTTGTCTTATCTTCTAAGCCCTCATCAGAATCTAGGCTTTTTTTTTTTTTTTTTTTTAGCTAGTTCCTCAGAATTCTTTCAGCCTCTGCCCATTACCCAGTTCCAAAACTGCTTCCACATTTTCAAATAATCATTATCAACGATGACCCCACTTGTCAATACCAATTTTCCTTTTTAGTCTGTTTTCTCTTGCTTATAACAGAATACCTGAAACTGGGTAATTTATAAGAAGTTATGGAGGCTGAGAAGACCAAGGGTGAGACGCTGCATCTGGTGAGGGTCCTCTTGCTAGTGGGGGCTACTCTGTTTTTTTAATAGTAACTTAAATGGGATATGACCTTCATCCTTTTCTGTTCCTTATTTTTGTGTCAAATTCATTTTCCTAAACCTCTATTTGGAAGGAGGCTTGATTCAGGAAAGCTTTTCTTAACAGACTTCCTTTTTCTATTGTTTTTGTGTTGTGTTCAAAGATATGGGAGCTGGATTTCTGAGATTTCCTGGCTTTCTTCCTTCTGCCCTTCACTTTGGTTTATGCCAGCACTGTCCGATAGTAATAGGTTTATTTGTAATAATTAAAGACTGGAAACAACTCACATGCCCATCAATAGGGAAATATTTAAACTGTGGTATATCCACACACTGGAATACTACTTAGAAGTGAAGAGGAACCAACTATACAACAATAGAAGGCCTTCATTTTAAATTTTGAAATGTGTCTATATTTATTTTTGAACTTGGAAAATAATTCAATTATAATAAATGTTTATATTGCAATTTAATTATTAGTTATGATTAAATTGGTATCAACTGTTACTAATACTGTCTGCATTAAGTATACAGATAAACATATTACAGTGTTATATGGGGTCTAGAAAAAAGTTAAACTGAATCAACCCATCGATACCAACTGCATGTACACTTGTTGCTTGTGCAACACCTCAACAGTAACTTACATGATGCAACAGATAAGATGAAATATAATCATGCCAAAACAAAGTTGTGCTTAATGGAAAAATAATCTATATTTCAGTTTTCAAATTAAAATTAAATAATGTTAAAAATTAAAAGTATTTCTTTTTTATCAGACCCATTTCAAGCCCTCTGTATCCACATGTGGCTAGTTGATACTAAATTATACAATATGTTTGTAGACCTCTTTCTTCTGTCTCTTTAATTCCTTTTCTGCATAATTTTTATTTCACTCCTGGCAGTTTCTTCTTAGTACAGGTTCATGTCTCAGAAGGGAGCCATGATGAGTCAGTTTTGAGAGTTCAGGGGGCCTAGCTTGCTCTAGCCCTTTTAGTCCTTCTTACTGTGCACCCCTTGCATTTACCTAGTATTAAGGAATGGCAAAGCCCTGCCACTGTTCTAAAATTGGCCAACTGTTCATTCCAGCAAATAAATACATTGGCTGTTTAGGGGTGTCCCTTTCTCAGAGCCATCAGATTTCACTCTTTTGCTGCCTTCTTTTTCTTACACAATGTAAGACTCTAATACAATGTAGTTCTTGTGGGTTTTGGTGGTTTGTCCTTTTTAGCTTGTATTTTAGGGTTTTTAGGACGGTCTGCCTAATTTTACTGTAAATGTTATCTGTGGTTTTTTTGGTTTTACTATCTTGTGCTGTCTCTATGTGAGGAGTCAGAGAAATTGGAAAATTGCCACTACTGCTTCTGTCTTCTTCTGACAAATAAAATTTTGATAATGCATGCAATTTCCTTTTGTGTTCAATGGAAACTAGAAGGAAATATGGTAGGCATTTAGGTCAAGCAAGAAAGGAAGGTCAAAGAATTAATAATGCTAATTCTTTTGCTTAAATAATTTTTTTTCCTTCTGTGTCTTCGGTTTGATAAGAGTTCTACAGAGATGGAAGAATTTGTAATGATGAAGCAACAGCTCCAGGAGAAGGAAGAACTCATTAGCACTTTACAAGCCCAGCTCAGCCAGACACAGGCAGAGCAAGCTGCACAGGTAGGGACCTCACAAAATTAGGATAAAGAGCCGTGAAGTCCAGTGGGTTATTACGCACAAGTCAATTCAGTGAGTCACTTTAAAAAATCTTAGTAGATAAAAGTATAGTGGCATGGGTATTGCACTAGAAATTAGAAGGATATGTAGTAGAAGAGATTAGGAGATGTGTGGTAGGTAAGTGTGTCATTAGGGAATACCAGAAAACCTCACAATGTGTTATTTACCTTGATGAATTTTCTATAGCCTAATTGATGACTGTTTCTTAGTTCTGCATGTCCAGAAACTTAATTTTAATAGCAGACAGAGATTCAGTCTTTTAGGAATGGGCTCATGCTGAGTTCAAAAGCATTAAGAATTAGACCAATAAGTAAACCAAAAGAAATAAAAATAATTAGGTTCATTCTTTCCCAAAATAATATCTATCTTAATAGGAAATAAATTATAGTTAGATTACTTAGTGAGCCTGTAATGAGAAAGTGGTGTAGGTCATGTGATTTTATGTTAAACGGCACCAGTATGTGACATTCTTCTTCCCATTTTTTTCATCTGTCAAGACCAGACCATTTGGATTGGCATCCTCAACTTTTTCTATTTTTCTAGGTTTCTTGGTTGGCCATCTACTCCTACATGTTTATTTTTGAAATTGGGTCTCACTCTGTTGCCCAAGCTGGAGTACAAGTGGTACAATCATAGCTCACTGCAGCCTCAATCTCCTGGGCTCAAGCCATCCTCTCACTCACCTCAGCCTCCCAAGTAGCTGGGACTACAGACATGTGCTCCCACATCTGGCTAAATTTTTTACATTTTTTGAAGAGACAGGTTCTCACTATGTTGCCCAGGCAGGCCTTGCACTCCTGAGTTCAAGTGATCCTCACACCTCGGCCTCCCAAAGTGCTGGGATTACAGGCACTGTAATTTTTTTGGGGGAGTGGGGGGCAGCGGTGGGGGAATGCTTATGAATCATGAAAGATTTTTTTCCCTGAAGTACCTTTGTACATAGCTAATTATCTATTAGGTGTTTACTTTATTAATAATTTGTAGTATTAGTGGTGCCTTCTCTCTGTGGTTGGCCTACTGCTGTGTATACAGTTAAAATTGTATATCCTGAAATTCTTGGTTTTACCTATTAGCTTTTATTGTGTCCTTTTTAAATTTTTTATTATTTTTTATTGTGTCCTTTTTATGTATAAGCACTATATACAGTGCAGGATGAAGAAATACAAAATATGGTTTTTAACCTATGCGTTGCTAAAATATGGAAAGCCAAGATACGTAAATGTGTTAAGAGATTCATCGTAACTTAAGGCTTTCCGAATAAGTGCCAAAGCAAGCAGCAATACAAACAAAATATTTTGGGAGGCGAAAGAGGTTACTGTGAGTATGACAGTTAAGGAAAATTACATGGAGAAGTTGGGATTTAGGCAAAACCATGATAGATAGATAATATTCCAGACAAGCTGAGGGAGATATTTCAGTGATGGGGAACGATGTGAGCAAAACTGCAGAGAAGGAAAAGAATATGGAACATTTATGGGAAAGGAATTAGAAATATTTGGCTAATGAAAGACTCCAGTGCCTACACACTTGAAACACAAGAGTCCAAATTCCTAGTGAGGTCAGAATCCAGATAATAAAAACATTATGAGGATTTTTTTTTCTCCTACCAAAAAAGAGAGCCAAAGTTTGATTCAAGGTGTCACAAACTGAGATATCAGCAGTAAAGGACCAATGCAAAATGGGCACGCTAACAGCTGAGCAGCATGCTCCACTGTAGATCTTAAGGAGATGAATAAGCAGATGCACGCACGCACAACCTGAAAACAAGACAGAAGCACTGATACTGAGTAGCTCACCATCAGTCCATTTATTTCCATTTCATTCTGTTCAGAGTCAGTTAAAAATGAGCATGATCTAGAAGGCTGCAAGTAATGACAGCTGAAAACAGCTGTCTGGGGAGGTCGTGTGGATTTAGAAGCACACGAGGTTCTTTGGTAGAAGCAATTCTTTGAAAATAAGATTAGAAAGATTGGTATTTCCAGTTGTAGAGAATCTTGAATAAATGATATGTTAGTTTGAATTTTCACTTATAGGGCATGAGAATTTTACTGAAAGCTTTTCAGCCATGAGCAAGAAGTGTCCAGGGTTTATATAGAAATCAAACTTAACTTCACCTTATGTGTTTAATATCTTAATCTTTTTAGAACTTTAAAAAGTACACTTCTTGTATATTTAAAACATTTCTAGTAACCATGAACATATGATTTTTGATCAAAATTTATGTTTAGGCTAACTTCTGAATTTGAAAATAGGCTTTCTCTTGCATTTCGTAGTTACTGTCCAGCCTATCTCTCTTCCAACATCCTCATCCTTGACAATCAAAATTTCACTTTAAAAAGCTACTATCAAGTCTCAGTGTCTGTCTTGGAAAGTAGTCTGTGAGTTTTATTTGTGCAATATTCGGGGAGTGTAACTTGCATAGTTTCTCTGGTATGTGTCTTCAGTTGAGTTCCATGCAGCAGGTGGTCCGAGAGAAAGATGCCCGCTTTGAAACACAAGTTCGTCTTCATGAAGATGAGCTTCTTCAGTTAGTAACCCAGGCAGATGTGGAAACAGAGATGCAACAGGTGTGTTGCTAAAACTCAGTAGAATGACTGTCATTTTGGTTAATATTTAATCCATCACAGCCAATTTCCTACCCTTACCCACTGCTCTTCATTTGGTGTTAGTGTTTTCCTTATTGGCCTCTTTCGTGTCCTTGTCTTCTGTTGCATAAAAATTATTTATTTTTTCTTATCCTTTTCTTGCCTTTTACCCCTCTAATCAGGTTGTTGGTGCTCAAAAGCTGAGTTTAGTTGGTGAAAATTTATGTGGTAGTCAAAAATTGGTTTCTCTTCAGTTTCTGATTATAGCTACCTTTGTGCATTACACACCTAACCCAAAGCTTCAAATCAATGAAGTCAGTTTTAAATATTCAAAAAATTAGAGAAGAAAAAGAATGATTTTGAAGACATGAAGTCTTTTATTAGATCAGTAATTCTTTTCTAAAAAAATTTGAGTAGATTTTGAAAATTGACTTCATTGTATTTGAGTTCACCATCTACTAACTCAAAGTATTTGATTTCACTTAGTGTGTAGTGCAGTGTGGTACTGAAAGGCACTTCAGTGATACTTTATGTTTGATCTGTTTAATTAGATTGAAAATTAATTAGAATTAATTAGAACAGAAACTTTTAAGTTCTAAGCAATCTTTCAGAATGCACCACTAAATAAAGTTTTAGAATACAACATATTATTAAGTAGAATACTAATTGTATATGTGTATCATTGCTTTATTTATTCAACAAGTGTTTTTCAAGTGCCTGCCCAGTGCATGAAACTAGGAGAAGAGAAATGATTCTTGCCTGCAGAGAATGTTCTCTTGGGTGGGTAAGATGTGCATGTACCTATGCTATCTAGGTACAGGTTATTAACTGTATGATTTTGAAGGCAGATATGTGTTACTGTTTTTTCTAATTTTTAAAGAGGCTCCCTAATTCAGGGACTTGCTTGTGTCTGGGTCTGGTTGTTGGTGGTGCTCTGGAGAAGACATTTTGGAGAGTCTTTGTTGCTGCTGGATGGGGAGCATGGCATGCTGGTCTCCCACTCTTTAAACTGTCATTTTCAACACCCCAAAATTTAAGTACACAAATCTACATGACATTTTGAAAGATAAGCAAATATGAGCACTCATTTGTTAGCATATTATGTCTAAAATGTTTTCTTCTCAGAAATTGAGGGTGCTGCAAAGGAAGCTTGAGGAACATGAAGAATCCTTGGTGGGCCGTGCTCAGGTCGTTGACTTGCTGCAACAGGAGCTGACTGCTGCTGAGCAGAGAAACCAGGTACTGCCTTTTAATCTTTACTTCCTGTCTTGGTGGGTATTCATTTCCACTTTCGTTTGCTAGGCAGTAGATATAAAAGCCTACTTAAAGTCTTCAGAGAATTGATGCCATTTATTCATTCTTTCAACGAATGCCTCGTACTTAAGTGGTGGGGATGCAGTACAGTTATGAGCAAAATTAAATACAGTTCTTTCCGTCATGGAGCATACATTGCACTTCTTTATTGTTGCTCTTTCCCTTTGCCATTTTAGTTCTAGGGTCCTAGTTTATCTAGAATGTCATACAGATTGAGTATGCCTAATCTGAAAATCCAAAATGCTGCAAAATCTGAAACTTTCTGAGCACCAACATGACACCACAAGTGGAAAATGCCACAACTAACCTCGTGGAACAGGGTAACAGATCAAAGGCAAATATGCACAAAATCATTTAAAATACTGTATAAAATTGTCTTTAGGCTATGTGTATACGATGTATATGAAACAAATGAATTTCATGTTTAGACTTGGGTCCCATCCCAGGATATCCAAGATATTCCAAAATCTTAAAAAAATGGAAAACTGAAATACTTCTGGTCCTAAGCATTTAGAATAAGGGATACTTGGCCTGTATTATCCTTTAGTGAGTTTCTTTTTCATCAGTTACTCTTCTCTGTCTTGAATGGTTTTTGTGCTTTGTATACAGTCCCATCTTTTCTTGTTTTTGTAAATTGACCTTCTGTTAGATTGAAATGATCTTATTCTGCAATATTCCCTTGAATCTGAAGGTAATCAGTAATGCTGATCTGACTATAATCCATCCTGCCATTTTCTTTCTCATATTGTCCTGATCTTCATTCTCATTGAATTCCATTGAATTCCACTTTGCTTCTCCAGTATGTTAATTCTTCCTTACCCTTGCTCCTTTCTGTGTCCTATATGGACCCATGCTTGACAATTTGAACTACCTTTTTTCTAGCCCTTGGATTCCTTGTGTTCCTATCCTGTCACATCCAAGTAGTCTCATCATAATGCAGAATTGGTGCTACAGTCCACATTCTCTGTTTGTTTTTCTGGGTGCCTGTGTGCTGCTGGAGAAAGTCAGCCATCTCCTCTCTTCTTAATTTTCAACTCTCCTTCTTGAGAAGGGCTTTCTCTCTAGCATAGAAACATGTTCCCATTTTTTTCCATCCTACAAGAAAAAGCACTTTACAATGCTTGTTGAAATGAAATAATGTATTTATGGCTCATGAGACTTTGTCTTTTTTCTTAGATTCTCTCTCAGCAGTTACAGCAGATGGAAGCTGAGCATAATACTTTGAGGAACACTGTGGAAACAGAAAGAGAGGAGTCCAAGACTCTACTGGAAAAGATGGAACTTGAAGTGGCAGAGAGAAAATTATCCTTCCATAATCTGCAGGAAGAAATGCGTCATCTTTTAGAACAGTTTGAGCAAGCAGGCCAAGCCCAGGCTGAACTAGAGTCTCGGTATAGTGCTTTGGAGCAGAAGCACAAAGCAGAAATGGAAGAGAAGACCTCTCATATTTTGAGTCTTCAAAAGACTGGACAAGAGCTGCAGTCTGCCTGTGATGCTCTAAAGGATCAAAATTCAAAGCTTCTCCAAGATAAGAATGAACAGGCAGTTCAGTCAGCCCAGACCATTCAGCAACTGGAAGGTCAGTAGCTGATTGCTTTTGAAGTCCACGTCTCTACCATCTGAGTGGCTTGTATTTCATATTTTCAGGGATCTGTTAATGAAATCTTTACTCAAACCAATTGAACCAATAGAAGGACTGAGAAAAACAGCTCTTCTGAACTTCTTGATGCATTTTTCTTGCCTCTGACTGGCTATAATCTTTCTTAATATTATAATTATCATTATAATACTAAAAATGTGATAGTGGTGTTCCAGATATTAAATAGAATGCTATGTTAAATATGACGGATCTGAAGGATCCAATGACTGAAATGAGTAGGATTTGAATTAGTTTTTGGAAAACTCAGGCCAGATCTAGGTGCATAGGTTAGGAGACTAAATTGCATGGAGTCATCCATAAATCTAAAGAAGGATGGATCTCAATGCTTTTCTTATAGGTGAAAATCTCTTTTCACCTGATTTCTTTTCTTATAGGTGAAAATTTATCTTTTATGAAGGTACAAAGGAAACGTTTTAAAAATGTGTTATTATAAAAGTAATATGTGCCTCTAAAAAATTGAACATTTTAGAACTTTATAAATTAAAAAGTGAAACTTCCTCAACACCAATACTCCATCTCACCAATCCTCTTCCCCAAATTATAACCTTTACTAATAGATTGGCATAGACATAAAGGAAAGATCTTAGAAAGAATTAAGTTGAAAATTTGTATTGAATAACTGAACGTTAGCCAGACAGGTTTTTTTTGGTTTGTTTTTTGTTTTTTGTTTTTTTTTTGAGACAGAGTTTTGCTCTTGTTGCCCAGGATGGAGTGCAATGGTGTAATCTCGGCTCACTGCAACCTCTGTCTCCCGGATTCAAGTGATTCTCCTGCCTCAGCCTCCCAAGTACCTGGGATTACAGGCATGCGCCACCACACCTGGCTAATTTTGTATTTTTAATAGAGACCGGGCTTCTCCATGTTGGTCAGGCTGGTCTCAAACTCCTGACCTCAGGTGATCTGCCCGCCTCAGCCTCCCACAGTGCTGGGATTATAGGCGTGAGCCACCGCGCCCTAGCCAGATGGTTTTGAAGGGCATCACACAAGACCAGGGTGTTACATGAGCAAGCTTTTCTCTTAAGCATGTTGATGTTTAAAACCATGTAGTGGAATCTTGGTGGGATCCATAATACCTAAGTCGAGAGTGAAGAAAACAAAAACCCTAAAGCCATTTTCAAGGGGGAAAGGGACAATGAACTTTTAAAAAATGCCTAGGGCCGGGCGTGGTGGCTCACGCCTGCTATTCCAGCACTTTGGGGAAGTCAAGGTGGGGGGGGATTACCTGAGATCAGGAGTTTGAGACCAGCCTGGCCAACATGGTGAAACCCCATCTCTACTAAAGATACAAAAAAAAAAAAAAAATTAGCCAGGCATGGTGACACATGCCTATAATCCTGGCTACTTGGAAGGCTGAGGCAAGAGAATTCTTGAACCATGAGTCAGAGGTTACAGTGAGCCAAGATCGCACCACTGCACTCCAACCTGAGCAACAGAGGGAGACTCTGTCTCCAAAAAAAAAAAAAAAAAAAAAAAAAAATGCCTAGGCCTATTTTATTTTACTTTTGAAGGAAGTGATTTACTGAGGTGTCCTTTGGTTCTTGAGAACATTTAACATTTAGCTAATAATAATGGTGTCATTGGCATCATAATTTTAACTAAGGTAACTAAACTAGTAAACAGCATACAGTGTATCTTTAGAAGATAATAATAACTATATTTCAGACTTGAAGCAAATATTACATTTATTTTTTTCTTTTCCTTAGATCAACTCCAGCAAAAATCCAAAGAAATTAGCCAATTTCTAAATAGACTGCCCTTGCAACAACATGAAACAGCATCTCAGACTTCTTTCCCAGATGTTTATAATGAGGGCACACAGGTAATTAAATGTGAACTTCTTATGAATATTAACTATTTGTCTTTGCTGTATCCGTACTTCGGTGCTCTAATGAGGATTTATTCCAGAGAGCTATATAAACCTTCTGTTTTTTCTGCCTGAAAAAATACTTTTTTGAGGACAATTCTATTTGAAAGGAATCATGAAAGGCATTAATGCAGTGTTTCAACAATAAAGAATGAGAAAATAATAGATAACAATACCATGGTCTCAGAAGCCTTTCTGATTCTAAGGTCTTAACAATTTGTATTGGAGATGAATCATTACTTTTGCTTTTATAGTTAATTTTCCCAGTTCAGAAGTCTTTTTTTTTTTTTTTTTTTTTTTGGTAAACCAAGATTTGATCAGGTTTGGTAAACATGAGTCAGTCTAATCAAACTTAAAAGTCTACTATGGAAATCATATTGTTCCCATTAATTAATAACAGTAAAAAAAATATATAATGGCCAATTAGCTTCTTATTGGCCAGTATATTCTTTCTTCCATCTACAAAAATCTCTGTAGAGAGCTAGATTATAGTCATTGAAGGCTGATTCAGGCTGATTGAGCCTGAATATCAGAATGAAGGTAGTTAGTTTGATGTTCTTAATTGACTAATGTCAAGTTGAGATAACTAGATTCAGTCATTTCCATTCTAAGATTATACCCTTCCAAACTCACAAACATATTGGTCAGCAGAGTCTTGTCGTTCCTGGGCTGTGCTGTCCACTGATAAAAATTTTTGCCTCTTGGTTTCTAGCATCTAGGCTTTCAAATCTCTTCTGTTCTCCCATTCTCGACTTTTTCCTCCAATGTTTTGTTAAGACATTTTCCAACCATTCAAATAAGTTGAAAGAGTTTTGTAGCGAACATCTGTATACGCACCATCTGAATTCTGTCATTAACATGTTACCACGTTTGCTTTATCAAATGTCTATCTATTTATTCATCCCTCTGCCCATCCATCAGTTCATCTTAAATTTATAATACATTTCACTGTAAGTTGTGGACATCAGTACATTTCTTTCTAAATTTGTCAGCATTCTTATCATTGACTATATTTTAATATTTATTTATAATTGTTCTTTTTCTTTTGAGGTAAGATTTACAAACCTTTAAATGCACAGATCTTAAGTATACCATTCCTTGAGTTTTGACAAATGCATACACCTGTGTTACCCAAACCCCTATTCAAGATATATCACATTACCATCACCTCTCAAAGTATCCCTGTACCCCTTTACAGTCATCCTCACCCTTCCCCTCTAAAGACAACTACTGATTTTTCACCATAGATTAATTTTGCTTGTTTTACAACATCATATACATTTAACCATACAATAGGTCCTCTTATGTGTAAAGTTTTTACTCAGCGTATTTGGAGATTCATCCATATTGTGCATGTATTATAATTTAATCTTTAATATTGCTGAGAAGTATTTTGTTTTATGAACATGCTGAATTTTCCTTTGCATGATGGTACTGCATTTTCCTATTGATGGACACCTGGGCTTTTTCATGCTTTGGCTATTATGAGTTAAACTGCTATGAACATTCTCATACAAATAGTTATGTGGATGTATGTTTTCATTTATCTTCAGTAAATACTAGTTGAGGAATTGCTTTGCTGGGTCATAGAGTACCTATGTATTTGGCTTTATAAGGAACTGCCAGGTCTTTTCCCAAAGTGGTTGTACTATTTTTTTTTTTCCAAGACGGAGTCTTGCTCTGTCGCCCAGGCTGGAGTGCAGTGGTGCAATCTCGGCTCACTTGCAACCTCGACCTCCTGGGTTCAGGCAATTCTCCTGCCTCAGCCTCCCAAGTAGCTGGGATTACAGGTACTCACCACCACGCCCGGCTAATTTTTGTATTTTTGGTAGAGACAGGGTTTCACCATGTTGGCCAGGCTGATCTCAAACTCCTGACCTCATGATCCACCCACCTCGGCCTCCCAAAGTGCTGGGATTACAGGCATGAGCCACCACACCTGGCTGTGGTTGTACTATTTTATACTCCCACCTAAAATATATGAGAGTTCCATTTGTTCCACATCTTCTCCAAGATTTGGTGGTGTCAGTTTTAAAACATTTTAGCCATTCTAATGGGTATGTAGTGGTATTTCATTGTGTTTGCATTTCCCTGATGACAAATTATGTTGAACTTTTTTTCTTGAGATTCTTAGCCATATGTATACCTTCTATTGGTGAAGTGTCTGTTCACATCATTTCCCCATTCTTAAAATTGAGTTCTTTGTCTTTTTATTATAAAGTAGGAATTCTTTATATATTCTGAATGTCAATCTATTATCGTATATGTTTGGTGAGTATTTTCTCCCATGCTGTGGCTTTGTGGCTTGCCTATTCATTTTCATTATGATATATTTTCATTAGCATACACTTTTAAATTTTGATGAACTTAATTATTTATCATTTTTTATTGTTTTTTTTTTCTGTGTCCTGTCTGTGAAACCTTTGCTTAGCCCCAGTTCATGAAGATATTGTCTTACGCTTTCTTCCACAAGCTTTATGGTTTTAGTTTTCATATAAAGTCTCTGAATCTCAAATGAATTTTTGTGTGTGTTGTAAGGTGAAGGTCAAGTTGTTTTGTTTTTTCCCATATGGCTATTTCGTTGTTTCAGCACCATTTCTTAAGGAGACTTTACTTTCCTCATTGGATTCTTTTGGTACCTTCGTTGCAAATCAAAGACTAATACATTTATTTCTGAATTTTCTGTTCTGTTATATTGATCTATTTGTCAGTCCCTATGCCAGTATCACAGTCTTCATTATTGTAGTTTGTTGTTAGTCTTGAAGTCAAGTATTAATAGTATAAAGTCCTCCAACTTTGTTCTTCTTTTCAAGATTGCTTTGACTATTCCAGGTCCTTTCCACATAAATTATACAGTCAGCTTCTCAAATTCTACTTTTTAAAAAAAGACAGATGAGATTTTGAATTGGTATTGTGTGGACTCTATTGATCAATTTAAGGAGAACTGACAACACTACTGAACTTTTAAATCTACGAATATAGTATATATCTCCATTTATTTAGATCTTTAATTTCTTTCAGCAGTGTTTTGTAGTTTTCATTGGAGAAATTGTGTACATTATAACATTTATTCTGAAGTAGTTAATATTTTTGATACTATTATAGATGGAATTATTTTTATTTCATTTTCCAGTGTATGCTAATATGTAAGTATACAACTGAATTTTATTAAGCTTATATTCTGTGACCTTGATAAACAAATTAATTTTATTGGTTTTAGTCTCTTTTTGTAGATTCTCTAGGATTTTCTCTGTAAGCAATCATGTCATCTGAAAATAAAGACAAATTTTACTTCTTTCTAATTTTTATGCCTCCAGTATACTGTTTAATAGAAGTGGTGAGACTGGACCTTCTTGCATTGTTTCTAATCTAAGAGGAAAGTGTTCCATAATTTACCATTGGCTGTGATACTTGTTTTAGGTTTTTAAGGAATTTCCTCTATCAGATAATCCTCAATCTTTTAGAGGAATTTTTCTCTTAGTTTTTTTGGTATTACTTAATTTTTTCTTAATTTTTAAAATAAACTTTCTCTTAATTTTTTTTTGATATTTCTAGGCTATGTGGTTCTTCTATGAGTAATAACAAATGTCTAGTTGTAGCAAACCTCCTAAAAATTTTTCTATTTATTTATTTTTTGAGATGGAGTTTCACTGTTGCCCATGCTGGAGTGCAGTGGTGTGATCTCAGCTCACTGCGACCTCCATTTCCCAGGTTCAAGTGATTCTCCTGCCTCAGCCTCCCAGGTAGTTGGGACTACAGGTGCCCACCAACACCCCCGGCTAATTTTTGTTACTTTAGTAGAGACAGGGTTTTGCCACGTTGGCCAGGCTGGTCTGAAACTCCTAACCATACCTCCTAATCATTGGTGATCTACCCGCCTTGGCCTCCCAAAGTGCTGACATTACAGGCGTGCGCCACTGCGCCTGGCCTTTTTTTTTTTTTCTTTTTAAAAAATTTTATTTATTTATTTGTTTTGAGACAGAGTCACTCCATCACCCAGGCCGGAGTGTAGTGGTGCAATGACAGCTCACTGCAGCCTCAATCTCCTGGGCTTAAGTGATCCTCCCACCTCAGCCTCCTAAGTAGTTGGGACTACAGGCACATGCCACCATGCCCGGCTATTTTTGTGTGTTTGTTTGTTTATTTATTTATTGGTGGAAATGGAATTTCATCATGTTGCCCAGGCTGGTATAGAACTTCTGGACTCAAGCAATCCCCCTCCCTTGGCCTCCAAAAATGCTGGAATTATAGGCATGAGCCACCACACCCAACCACAATATATTTGTTGAAAAAAATCTGCATATAAGTGAACTCATGTAGTTCAAACCCATGTTCAAGAGTTAACTGTATTATCCTTTGTCTATATTACTGAATTTGATTTGCTAGTATTTTGTGAAAGATTTTTGTATTCATGTTTATGAAGGATATTAGTCTACAGTTTTCTTGTTTTATAATATCTTTATCAGGTTTTGGTATTAAGGGTATGGCAGCCTCATAATATGTTCCCTTTTCTATTTTCTGGGAGTGTTTCCTTTCTTTCTATTTTATGAGAGTTTGTATGTGATTGGTATTATTTCGGTTTTTGAAAATAATTTTTTAAATACTTTTTTTTAAAAGAATTCACCAATGAAACCATCTGAGTTTGGAGTTTTAGGAAGGTTTTGATAATGAATTGAATTTCCTTTACAGATATAAGGCTAATAATAAGATTTTTTTTTTTTTTCCACTCTGTGCCAGTTTTGGTTTGTTTGGGCTTTTTTTTTTTTTTTTCCTGGGGTTTTGTCCATTTCATTGAAGATGTTCTATTTTTGTCATAACGTTGGTTACAATATTTACTTTTTATCCTTTTAATGCCTGTAAGCACTGATCCCTGCTGTTGTTAATTTGTGCTTCATTTTCGTTATCAGTCTATGTAGAATTTATTCAGCTTTTTTCCCCCATCTTTTCAAAGAAGCACTTTTGGTCTTGTTAATTTTCTCTGTTGCTGATTATTTTCATTTTCATTGATTTCTACTCTTTAGTATTTCTTTCTACTTACTTGGATTTACTTTGCTCTTTTTATAGCTTCTTAAGGTGAAACTTTATATCAAAGATTTCAGGTCTTCTTTTCTCATATGAACATTTAAAATTAACACAGTTCCCTCTAAGCATAGCTTGTTATGTTGTGGTTTTTTAATCATTTCAGTTTTTAAAGGTTTTTCTAAGTTTCTCTGTGATTTTTTGATTGACCATGGATTGTTTAGAAGTGTGTTCTAAATAAACACATTGTTGTAGAATATCCAGATATTTGGTTTTATTTCTAGATATCTTATTGATTTCTAATATAATTTCATTATGATCAGAGAATATGTTTTATATGACTTCAATCCTTTGAAATTTATTGAGACATATTTTATGACACAGCATATGGTGTCTTGGTGAACATACCTTGTACACTTGTAAATAGTGTGTATTCTGTAGTTATTGGATGTAATGTTCTACAAATAGCACTTAGATCATAGTATTGTTCAGGTTATCTTTGTCTTTGACTTTCTGGTTATTGAAACATTTGCTAAGAGGGGGTTGAAATCTCCAACTATGACTGTGGAATTGTCTGTTTCTTCTTTTAATGTAGTCATTTTTTGCTTCTTGGAAATTGGAATCTCTGTTATTAGTACATACACATTTATTTTTCAGATAAAATGTTCCTTTTTCACTTACAAAATGTTACGCTATCTCTAGTAATACTTCTTTATTTACATTTCTCTGTATCTGGCATTAATAAAATAATTCAGTCTTATGTTTATTGCTTGAATGGTATATTCTTTTCTATCCTTTTACTTTTAACTTATGTCTTTCTTTAAAGTGAATGTCTTGAAGGCAACATATAGTTGGGTTATACTTTTTTATTTCTTCTCTTCTTTGTGATTGGAGTGCCTAGTCCTTTTAATGTAATTATTGATGTGATTGGATTTAGGTCTACCATTTTGTTTTCTGTTTTTTCCCCTCTGTTTTCCCTTCTTCTTTTTTCCTGCCTTCTATTCGATAATTAGAAGTTTCTTGAATTTAACTTTCATTTATTGATTGACAACTTTTTCTTTTAAACAGCTCTATTAAAGGTATACTTGACATACAGTAATGCGTACACATTTAAAGTATACAGTTTAAAGAGGGTTTTGTTTGTTTGTTCATTTGTTTTTTGAAACAGGGTCTTGTTCTCTCACCCAGGCTGGAGTGCAGTCACATGATCACAGCTCACTATAGCCTTAACTTTCTGGGCTCAAGCAATCCTCTCACCTCAGCTTCCTGAATAGCTGGGACCACAGGCATGTGCCACCATGCCTGGCCAATTTTTTTTTTTTTTTTTTTTTGTAGAGACAAGGTCTCACTATGTTGCCCAGGCTGGCCTCAAACTAACTCCTGGGCTCAAGTGATCCTTCTGCCTTTGTCTCCCAAAGTGCTGGGATTACAGGTATAAGCCACAGCACCCAGAACAATTTGATAACATATAAAACCATCACTGCTATCAAGAAAATGAACATATTCATCATCTCTAGAAGTTTTCTCATGTCCTCTTTTAATCTTTTCCCTCACATCTTTCTCTACCTAGACAACCACTGATCTGCTTTCTGTCATTATAGATTTTTAAAAAGTTTATATAAGTTGTATATGCACTTTTGTTGGCTTACTCAGCATACTTATTTGAGATTCATCCTAATGTTTGTTTAGTAATAATTCATTCCATTGTATTGTTGAGTATGTTGTAAACAGCACAATTTGTGTAACCATTGACTCATTGATGGATAATTTGGGTTGTGGACAGTTTTGGCTAATACATATGAAGTATTTATGTTTATGTTTTAAGGAGATTAAAATAAGAAAATAAATCTTAACTACCATTGCAGTTACCATTTCTGGTACTTTTCATTCTTTGGTGGTAGATCAGAGATTGCCAATCCTTTTATGTATAGTAAATATTTTAGGCTTTGTGGGTCATACAGTCTTTGTTGCAAGTACTCAACTCTGCCATTGTAGAGCGAGAACAGACATAGAGCCAAGGTAAACAAATGTTTGTGGTTATGTTCCAATAAAACTTTATTTATGCAGGCCTCCAAAGTTTGTCAAACCTTGGCTTCATATTTCCATCTGGTATCATTTTTCTCCTATCTGAAGGACTTTTTTTTTTTTTTTTTAAATAGAGACAGGTTCTCATTTTGTCACCCAGGCTAGAGTGCAGTAGCATGATGATGGCTCACTGCAGCCTCATCCTCCTGGGCTCAAGTGATTCTTCCACATTTGCCTCCAGAGTAGCTGTGACTACAGGCATGCAACATGATACCCAGCTAATTTTTTTTTTTTACTTTTAGTAGAGATGAGATCTTGCTAAGTTACCTGGGCTGGCTGGTTTTAACCCCCTGAGCTCAAATGATCCTCCTGCCTTGGCCTCCCAAAGTGCTGGGATTACAGGTGTGAGCTACTGCACCTGGCTCTGAGGGACTTCTTTTAATTTTTGTGTCTGTGTGCACATGGATGTGTGTGCAAGTCTGCTGGTCATGGGGTTTTTTGTTTGTTTGTTTTTGTTTTTGTTTTTTTTTGAGACGGAGTCTCGCTTTGTCACCAGGCTGGAGTGCAGTGGTACAATCTCGGCTCACTGCAATCTCCACCTCCTGGGTTCAAGTGATTGTCCTGCCTCAGCCTCCTGAGTAGCTGGTACTACAGGAACCCACCACCACACCTGGCTATTTTTTTGTTTGTTTTGTTTTTGTATTTTTGGTAGAGACGGGGTTTCACCGTGTTGGCCAGGATGGTCTCAATCTCTTGACCTCATGATCCACCAGCCTCGGCCTCCCAAAGTGCTGGGATTACAGGCGTGAGTCACTGTGCCCGGCCAGTCATGGGTTCTAATAACACTATGTCTGAAGACATCTTTATCTCACCATTGTTGTTGAAAGATTATTTTTTTGCTGACTAGAATTCTACATTGAAAGTTTTTTTTTCTTTCATTTCTCTAAGTGTATTACTCTATTGTCTTCTTTCTTGCATTTTGGTTTTTTTGTTGGTTTTTTTTTTTTTTTTTTTTTCTTTGAGACAGTCTCACTGTGTCATCCAGGCTGGAGTGCAGTGGTGCAATCTCAACTCACTGTAACCTCCACTTTCCGGGTTCAAGTGATTCTCCTGCCTCAGCCTCCCATGTAGCTTGGATTACAGACACCCATCGCCACGCCTGGCTAATTTTGTATTTTTAGTAGAGATGGGGTTTTGCCGTGTTGGCCAGGCTAGTCTCGAACTCTGGTCTCAAGCAATCCACCCCCCTCAGTCTCCCAAAGTGCTGGGATTACAGGCATGAGCCACTGCACCCGGCCCTTGCATTTTGTTTTTAATAAGAAATCTGCTGTCATGCTTCTCTCTTTCTCTTTTTTGCTGCCTGTTTTTAGGATTTTACCACTGTTTTTGAGCACTTGAATTATGATGTACCTTGACATAGCAAGTTTCTTGTGATTGGGGTTCATTGAGCTTTTTCAATCTCTGTGTTTATAGTTTTGGAAGATTTTCTGCCGTGAATTAGTCAAATATATATATTTTTCTGACTCCCTACTCTTCTTGGGGAATTCCAATTACATGTATATTAGATTACTTGAAGTTGTTCCAAAACTCATTAATGGGCTTTTAATTTTTTTTTTTTTTTTTGAAATGGAGTCTTGCTCTGTTGCCCAGGCGGGAGTGCAGTGACGCAATCTCAGCTCACTGCAACCTCTGCCTCCCGGGTTCAAGTGATTCTCCTTTGTTTCTATCTTTGTTTTGTTAACATATTTTGGAGCTTTTTAAATGGGATTCAGTTAGATTCTTTGAAAAAAACTTGGTCCTTTCAGATCTTGCTGCTTTGATTTGTTAGGAGGGTTCGAATCAGTGCTTAGTCATTCCATACTCCTGAGGCAAGACCTTGCTGAGAATTCTACTCAATGCCCTGAGAAGTGTTTTTTCACATTTGGCTGTATAACTGACACTTCCGGGTTTTGTGTGAGCACCAAGTGCTATTCTTTAATCTCTTCAGATAGGTAGGGGTAGTTCAGGTAGCCTTGGATGCTTTCCTCACAGTCATGTGCTGCTCTGTATTTCACTGAACACTTGTTCAGTCCCTTTGCAGATCTGCAGAGTTTTCTCTTTATGTGACTTTTTCCCACCTGGTATTCTATTCCGTGAACTGCAGCCATCTTGCTCTTTCTTGACTGTCAGCTCTGTCTCATGAACTTAGGGAGTCTACCAGGCTCAGCCTATGTTCCCCCTTCTTGGACCACAGCCTGAAAACTCTCTTAAGGCATGAAGCTTGGTCGGTTTTAGGGATCACTTTATTTGTTTTCTGCCTCTCTCAGAGATAATTATCCTTTGTTGCTTGATATCCAGTATTCTGAAAATGATTATTTTATTCTTTTGTCTGGTTTTGGTTGTTATTGCTTCAGGTAGGAGGTTAAATCTGTTCCATGTTACTTAGTCTTTAGCAGAAGCAAAAGTCCTCTATTGGGTATTGAGCTATATCTTTTTACAAAAATTTTTTAAGTGGTTGCTCTAGGAAGTATAACATATATCCATAACTTTTCAGTCTTCTTGAGTTAATACTGTACTACTTCACTTAAAAGGTAGAATCTTCATAATCATATACCCTCACCCTATTCCTTATGCCACAGTTGTTGTATGTATTATATTAACAAAAGTGATAAGCCTCAGCACACAATTTTAATATTTGTGCTTAAAATGGTTATATATATTTGAAAGACATTAAGAGGAAAATATTGACCTTAACATTTATACACATATTTACCATTTGTAATGCCCTTTCCTCTCTGATGATCAGATATCTATTTGATACCATTTTCTTCAGCCTCTACAACAACCCATAATATTATAGTATAGGTCTGTCTGTGAAAAAATTTTCTTAGTTTTTTTCTTATCTAAAAATGTCTTTATTTTACTTTTATTCTTGAATGATATTTGCTACTGGATATTATAATTCTGGATTGACAATTTTTCTTTCAGAACTTTTTTTTTTTTTTTTTTTGAGATGGAGTTTCGCTCTTGTCACCCAGGCTGGGGTGCAATAGCACAATCTCGGCTCACTGCAACCTGTGCCTCCTGGGTTCGAGCGATTCTCCTGCCTCAGCCTCCTGAGTAGCTAGGATTACAGGCATGAGTCACCACGCCTGGCTAATTTTGTATTTTAGTAGAGACGGAGTTTCTCTGTGTTGGTCAAGCTGGTCTTGAACTCGCAACCTCAGATGATCCACCTGCCTCGCCCTCCCAAACTGCTGGGATTATAGGCATGAGCCACTGCGTCCAGCCTTTCTTTCAGTACTTTAAAGAAGGTGTGTCCCTCTTCTGACCTATATTTTTTCCCTAACAATTAGTCAGTAGTCATTCGAATTATTGTTCCTCTGTATGTAAAGTGTCATTTTTCCATGGAGATTTTAAGACTTTCCTTTTATCCTTGTCTATGATGTACTTAGTTATAGTTTTCGTTGTCATTTTCTTGCTTGCTTTTGTTGAGTTTCTTACATATATAACATTATGTTTGAGAAATTTTTGGCCATTTCTTAAAATATTTTTTTCTTCCCATTCTGTCCCTCGTCTCTTCTGGTACTCCAATTACACGTATATTGAACCTTTTAATATTGTCCCACGTGTTCCTGAGGTTGTATTCATTTTTTTTCAATTTTTTTAATTCTTCTGTCTTCAGATTGGATAATTTCAGTAGATTTATCGTCTTCAATTCACCAAGACTTTCTTCTGTCGTCTGTATTCTACTGTTAAACCTATCACATTGAAATTTTCATTTCAGATAATATGTTTATTCATTCTAGAATTTCAAACTGGTTCATTATTTTTTTTTGTTTTACTAAGATTTCCTTTCTTCTCATTCATTATGAGCATATTCATTTATGGCCTAAGCATAGATATAATAGCTTCTTTATTAAAATTCTTGTTTGCTACTTACAAAATCTGCATCATTTTATGGCTAGAACCTGTTGATTACATTTTTTTTCGTTGACAATGGGTCACACTTTCTTTATGCGTGAATGACTTTGTTTTGAATTCTGGATGTTGTGTTTTGTTCTCAAGATTCTATTTTATTATTTCTAAAATTTCAATTACTTTTTATCAGACAGTAAGTTGGACTCAAACCCCAAACTCTGGCCTATGATAGAGAGGCATCAAAACTCAGTTCAGTTATTTTTGCCTTAGCTGGGCTGCTTTAAGTCAGTCCAACAAATACATTGTGCCATTGTTCAGCCAGAAATTTCAGCTAAGTTTATACACAGAATTCAGGGCTCCTCCTTCCTAACTCTTTTTCTTCTCTCCGATCTCCCTCCTCACATCCTGGCAGCTATGTTTGTCCCAAACTCTTCTCATTCTTCAAGCCAGAAATATCTGTGGCTATTCTATTGGAATTTTACTTGCCCTGTATACTGCAAACTGGGAACTTCCCTCAAGATAAAAGCCATAAAAACCCTAAATTCATCCCTTGCTATTTATTTTAAACATCGAATGAAGATTTTGGGGTCAAGTATGCTGTAAAGACCCTCATGGCTTAAAAATTCTACAATTATATGAAAATTTTATAGAATAATATCCATGGAGAATAAAAAAAATATATAAAGACATAAAACTAAAGATGTGGCATAATTAGATATATGCCTATCCTTAGGAAAACCAAAAATTCTGGATGTATAAATTAAGCCAAGGGAATTTTTATTATACTTGGAAAACAAAAAAAAAATGTATAAATCTTCTTCCTTTCTTAAGAGGTACGTATTCCTTTGCCTCTATTCCTCTTTGTGGAACCTCTCTTCATGTTCATTCTCCTTCAGGAGAGAGACCATGTTACTTGGTGGCATTAATCTAATCTTTTAATACTATTTGTTTGTGAACCTGAAAATGTTCTTTCTTATGCTATAGACTTGGGATTTCTATCTTTGTAATCCAGGCTTCAATCTTAAATTTAAAAGCCAATGAACTTGATATTTGTGTGAAATATTTTATTTCTTTTTCTAAATCTTTAGATAAAACACTTTTCTTCAAAGATTACCTAGGCAGATAAGTAGATGTTATTTTTAAAGTATTTTCATGGCTGGAGAACTTCTAGAAGACAAAAATGCTGGAGGCTATCTGGGCGTTAGTGTGAGAATTTTCTACTGGAGAATCATTAATTTGTTGTCTTTCTACAATTTAGGCAGTCACTGAGGAGAATATTGCTTCTTTACAGAAGAGAGTGGTAGAACTAGAGAATGAAAAGGGAGCCTTGCTCCTTAGTTCTATAGAGCTGGAGGAGCTGAAAGCTGAGAATGGTATGTATAAAAGAAAACCATAATTCTCTGTCTTCTTATCCCACAAGTGCCTCTACTTTTATCACTAATTATGTATAACATGTAGAATTCTCTGATTCCATGATAATAAAGATTTAGATAATAGAGCTGGTAACTATCAAAGATAATACACATTAAACAATTAGAGCATAGTATCAGTGTTTACATAAGTACAACATTTTGCAATATGGACTATACATGCTGCAGGATTTCTTTATAACTCATAATCATTTTGGAATGGTCATCATATCCTATAGGAAGTATGGCTTGAACAGGACCTTAATAAGATGATTTTTAAAATAGGTAAAATGAAGAAAGAAAGGACATTCTGGTAATAAATTTGTGGGATGAGGTAACAGAGATCAGTAAAAAGGTTTAAAGGTAGAAACTATGTTGTGAGTGAGTGGTTTATGCTCGTGCTGTACCCTGCTTAGAATCCTGCTCCTTTCCTTTAGTCTGGATGATTCTTACTCATCTTTCAGGCCTCGACTAGCACATTATCTTTTTCAGGAATTTTGTATTGATCCCCAAAAGTTGGGTTAAATGATTTTTTTTTGTGCTTCCATAACATCCTTGTATACTTTTAACATTGTATTAAAATGATCTGTTTGTATGTTTGTCTTTTTCACTATATTATAAGCTCTTCAAAGTTTAAATATAAGCTCTTCAAGGGCAGGGGCCATTTTTTTTTCCATCTTTGCTTTACCCAAAACTAGTATACTACCTGGCAAATAATGGCTACTGAATAAAGTTTTGTTGGATTGAACTGAACATAGCATTTTATCCTATTGGATTGTGTGTGAACAGTTAGTGAGAATGAAGACGCGTCTCCTTCCACTTATATGCTTCATGTAGCCTTTATGGATTTAGTAGCATGTCGTTAATGCTTTATTGATCTAATTCATCTTTAACTGACTACTACCCTTTATCATCTAGGAGTGAGAATGAATAGCAAGTAAAGGTTGTAAAACTTTTATTAAACTCTAGAGCCAGTATTTCTAACTTAACCATTTTACAGTTTTCCACTTAGATCTAAATGGAAGCTTATGCACTTGTATTAGACGATTCCCACTATTTCTAATAAGTAAAGAACACCACAAATTCAGCTCATTATTTAACCCATTCAGAGCACTTCTTTGAGACCTTATCCATGATACTTATTTTGCAGTTTTGCAAACAGTCTGTATCCTGTCCATGTGGCTTCACATGGTTTGGAGGTATTATATGGGTTCCATTCCTTTGCTCTTTCCTGCAGGGATCACTGACCTTAAGGTTTTCTGTATTGGTTTTTGTGTCTGGCCTTATAGATTACTTTTACCTTGTATGTCATGTTGTTTTCAACTCACCTTTTGCACTGACATTTCTACCACTGTACTCCTTTTTCAAGTAATCTTGTGAAACATCTGAACATATATACTGTCTTGAATTCCCTTGTCTCATCTATGGTGCCTTTCCTATGTGCCAGGCACTATTCTAGTTGCTGGGGATATAGCTATGAACATATTGGAGGGGAAGACAGACTACAAACCTGTTTATACACAGAAGAAAATTTCAGAGAATGATAAGTATTAGGCTAAAAATAAAACAGGGTATTTCAAGTATGCCTTGGAGAAGAGGAACGCAGAATTAGAGTAGTGACAGTAGGCCTTTCCGAGGACTTTAAACCTGAATGATGAAAAGGGGACAGCCATGCAAAGAGGCTAAGCAAAGAGCATTCCAGGCAGAGAAAAAAGCAGTACAAATGTCCTCAGGTGTGAATGAACTTGATAAGTTTGCAGAAGAGAAAACAGACCAGTGTTTTTGGAGCAGAGTGAACAAAAAGGGGGCAATACAAGAAGAGGAGGTTGGAGAATTAGTAGGGTCAAAGCATGAGGGTTCCTGTAGGTCACATTAAGACATTTGGATACAGTGTAAAAAATATATATATTTTTTCCTTTGGTGTATCTATCTTCTCAGGAAGAATATAAGCTTCTTGAGGATATTGATATTGATGCTCAATATATACACATTGTCACAGAACTTGGGTTAAAACTCCAAAGACTTGGATTCTAATCCCAGCTCCCTGAACTAGCTGCGTAACCTTTTGGGTCGTGTCATTTCTTTGTTTCCTTATATGATCATTGAGGAGATAGGATAGCTCCCTTTTAGTGCTGAAATTTGATATCTTTATGAACATTGAAGAACATTGTAAGTGCTATATTAATGCAAAATATATATTACAAACATAGCAGGATTATGGATAAATTATATGTATTGTCCTAGAAGTTCCTGATTATGCCACAGAAATAACTGCTTTATGTCCTGCATCCTGGCATCCTTCTCCTTTCAAACCTTCCACTATTTAGTATACTTCACTCAGGTTCATTATCATCACCTAGTACTGTTCTATCTTATATCTCATGTAATCATATCCTCTTGCCACTTCTTTATTTTAATAAGGCTTTCACCTCTCCCAAACTATTTTATTTTTTAAAAAATTATTTCATGCAATTCAAATAGCTTCACATGCAATCCTGTTTTTTCACACACTCCACATATATCTTCTAAAGATATTTATTTTGTGACTTTCAGAAAAGCTGTCTTCTCAGATTACTCTCCTGGAGGCTCAGAATAGAACTGGGGAGGCAGATAGAGAAGTCAGTGAGGTAAGTGATGTGTTCTTAATATAACTAGAACATGAACTAGATTAAGAGAAGGTAGCTTCATATGAAAACACGTCTATAATTTTCTAGTGTTGCCAGAGAAGTACATTACCTATAGAGTGAGATCTATTAAAGAGATTCATAATGGTTATTATATCTCATTTATTGTTACTTGTTTCTGAATATTAGAATTCATTGTTCTAAAGCAACACAAATACAGTAGCTACTAATTTGGGATTTGATAACCCATTTTTTTATACTGGGTTATCATCTATCTCAGCTTCTTTGTTCATCTTGGAAAAGTTTCTCAGTGAAGAGATTAGATAAGATTGGCACAGCTTTACTAAAATTAAATAAAAAGGGATCTTTGGAGAATGATCCTTTTAATAATCTGAAAATTACTATAAGAAGTGTATGGTTGCTTAGTATCATTCTGTTGATTTAAGAGTATTGTGAGCTGCGTTGTGTTTAGTTAGCTGTGTTTTTCTAATCAGTAAGTCAGTGATAGAATCATACATGCCCTTGAGGAATAATGTGGCTTCCTAACAAAAGTATCTGCTTACTTTTTTAAAACAATCAATTAGGAGTTTTATTCTGAAGGAAAAAAAGCTTCTTATGTAAGGAATATCTAGAAAATGAATTCCAGATTTCCTTAGGTCTTTTGAATAGGGCTTGACTTCAGTGCGGGATTTGCAGAGTGCCCTTGGAGGTCCAGTTGGGAGATACAAACTGATTTTAAAAGGATTTAGCAGTGTTATAGTACAAAGAAGGTTTTGACTAAAAAGTCTGAAGTTTTAGAAGATGAAATGCAAGTTTTTAGTTGGGCTATTCTTTTAATGTTATAAAACATTTGATTACAGCTTTTTTTTTTCTTTTTTAAAAATAGATCAGCATTGTTGATATTGCCAACAAGAGGAGCTCTTCTGCTGAGGAAAGTGGACAAGATGTTCTAGAAAACACATTTTCTCAGAAACATAAAGAATTATCCGTTTTATTGTTGGAAATGAAAGAAGCTCAAGAGGAAATTGCATTTCTTAAATTACAGCTCCAGGGGAAAAGGGCTGAGGAAGGAGATCATGAGGTCCTTGACCAGAAAGAAATGAAACAGATGGAGGGTGAGGGAATAGCTCCAATTAAAATGAAAGTATTTCTTGAAGATACAGGGCAAGATTTTCCCTTAATGCCAAATGAAGAGAGCAGTCTTCCAGCAGTTGAAAAAGAACAGGCGAGCACTGAACATCAAAGTAGAACATCTGAGGAAATATCTTTAAATGATGCTGGAGTAGAATTGAAATCAACAAAGCAGGATGGTAATAAATCCCTTTCTGCTGTACCAGATATTGGTCAGTGTCATCAGGATGAGTTGGAAAGGTTAAAAAGTCAAATTTTGGAGCTTGAGCTAAACTTTCATAAAGTACAAGAAATCTATGAGAAAAATTTAGATGAGAAAGCTAAGGAAATTAGCAACCTAAACCAGTTGATTGAGGAGTTTAAGAAAAATGCTGACAACAACCGCAGTGCATTCACTGCTTTGTCTGAAGAAAGAGACCAGCTTCTCTCTCAGGTGAAGGAACTTAGCATAGTAACAGAATTGAGGGCTCAGGTAAAGCAACTGGAAATGAACCTTGCAGAAGCAGAAAGGCAAAGAAGACTTGATTATGAAAGCCAAACTGCCCATGACAATCTGCTCACTGAACAGATCCATAGTCTCAGCATAGAAGCCAAATCTAAAGATGTGAAAATTGAAGTTTTACAGAATGAACTGGATGATGTGCAGCTTCAGTTTTCTGAGCAGAGTACCCTGATAAGAAGCCTTCAAAGCCAGCTGCAAAATAAGGAAAGTGAAGTGCTTGAGGGGGCAGAACGTGTGAGGCATATCTTAAGTAAGGTGGAAGAACTGTCCCAGGCTCTTTCACAGAAGGAACTTGAAATAGCAAAAATGGATCAGCTCTTACTAGAGAAAAAGAGAGATGTGGAAACCCTCCAACAAACCATCGAGGAGAAGGATCAACAAGTGACAGAAATCAGCTTTAGTATGACTGAGAAAATGGTTCAGCTTAATGAAGAGAAGTTTTCTCTTGGGGTTGAAATTAAGACTCTTAAAGAACAGCTAAATTTATTATCCAGAGCGGAGGAAGCAAAAAAAGAGCAGGTGGAAGAAGATAATGAAGTTGCTTCTGACCTTAAACAAAATTATAGTGAGATGAGCCCAGCAAGACAAATAAGTAAGGAAGAACTTCAGCATGAATTTGACCTTCTGAAGAAAGAAAATGAGCAGAGAAAGAGAAAGCTCCAGGCAGCTCTTATTAACAGAAAGGAGCTTCTGCAAAGAGTCAGTAGATTGGAAGAGGAATTAGCCAACTTGAAAGATGAATCTAAGAAAGAAATCTCACTCAGTGAGAGTGAGAGGGGAGAAGTGGAAGAAGATAAAGAAAACAAAGAATACTCAGAAAAATGTGTGACTTCTAAGTGCCAAGAAATAGAAATTTATTTAAAACAGACAATATCTGAGAAAGAAGTGGAACTAGAGCATATAAGGAAGGATTTGGAAGAAAAGATGGCAGCTGAAGAGCAATTACAGGCTGTGGTCAAACAGATGAATCAGACCTTGCAAGATAAAACAAACCAAATAGATTTGCTCCAAGCAGAAATCAGTGAAAACCAAGCAATTATCCAGAAGTTAACCACAAGTAACACGGATGCAAGTGATGGGGACTCTGTAGCACTTGTAAAGGAAACAGTGGTGATAAGTCCACCTTGTACAGGTAGTAGTGAACACTGGAAACCAGAACTAGAAGAAAAGATACTGGCCCTTGAAAAAGAAAAGGAGCAACTTCAAAAGAAGCTACAGGAAGCCTTAACCTCCCGCAAGGCAATTCTTAAAAAGGCACAGGAGAAAGAAAGACATCTCAGGGAGGAGCTAAAGCAACAGAAAGATGACTATAATCGCTTGCAAGAACGGTTTGATGAGCAAAGCAAGGAAAATGAGAATATTGGAGACCAGCTAAGGCAACTCCAGATTCAAGTAAGGGAATCCATAGATGGAAAACTCCCAAGCACAGACCAGCAGGAATCGTGTTCTCCCACTCCAGGTTTAGAAGAACCTTTATTCAAAGCCACAGAACAGCATCACACTCAACCTGTTTTAGAGTCCAACTTGTGCCCAGACTGGCCTTCTCATTCTGAAGATGCGAGTACTCTGCAGGGCGGAACTTCTGTTGCCCAGATTAAGGCCCAGCTGAAGGAAATAGAGGCTGAGAAAGTAGAGTTAGAATTGAAAGTTAGTTCTACAACAAGTGAGCTTACTAAAAAATCAGAAGAGGTATTTCAGTTACAAGAGCAGATAAATAAACAGGGTTTAGAAATCGAGAGTCTAAAGACAGCATCCCATGAAGCTGAAGTCCGTGCAGAAAGCCTGCAGCAGAAATTGGAAAGCAGCCAACTACAAATTGCTGGCCTAGAACATCTAAGAGAATTGCAACCTGAACTAGATGAACTGCAAAAACTCATAAGCAAAAAGGAAGAAGACGTTAGCTATCTTTCTGGACAACTTAATGAGAAAGAAGCAGCTCTCACTAAAATACAGACAGAGATAACAGAACAAGAAGATTTAATTAAGGCTCTGCATACACAGCTAGAAATGCAAGCCAAAGAGCATGGTGAGAGGATAAAGCAGCTACAGGTGGAACTTTGTGAAATGAAGCAAAAACCAGAAGAGATTGGAGAAGAAAGTAGAGCAAAGCAACAAATACAAAGGAAACTGCAAGCTGCCCTTATTTCCCGAAAAGAAGCACTAAAAGAAAACAAAAGTCTCCAAGAGGAATTGTCTTTGGCCAGAGGTACCATTGAACGTCTCACCAAGTCTCTGGCAGATGTGGAAAGCCAAGTTTCTGCTCAAAATAAAGAAAAAGATACAGCCTTAGGAAGGTTAGCTCTTCTTCAAGAAGAAAGAGACAAACTCATTACAGAAGTGGACAGGTCTTTATTGGAAAATCAAAGTCTCAGTGGCTCCTGTGAAAGTCTAAAACTAGCTCTAGAGGGTCTTACTGAAGACAAGGAAAAGTTAGTGAAGGAAATTGAATCTTTGAAATCTTCTAAGATTGCAGAAAGTACCGAGTGGCAAGAGAAACACAAGGAGCTACAAAAAGAGTATGAAATTCTTCTGCAGTCCTATGAGAATGTTAGTAATGAAGCAGAAAGGATTCAGCATGTGGTGGAAACTGTGAGGCAGGAGAAACAAGAACTGTATGGCAAGTTAAGAAGCACAGAGGCAAACAAGAAGGAGACAGAAAAGCAGTTGCAGGAAGCTGAGCAAGAAATGGAGGAAATGAAAGAAAAGATGAGAAAGTTTGCTAAATCTAAACAGCAGAAAATCCTAGAGCTGGAAGAAGAGAATTACCGGCTTAGGGCAGAGGTGCACCCTGCAGGAGATACAGCTAAAGAGTGTATGGAAACACTTCTTTCTTCCAATGCCAGCATGAAAGAAGAACTTGAAAGGGTCAAAATGGAGTATGAAACCCTTTCTAAGAAGTTTCAGTCTTTAATGTCTGAGAAAGACTCTCTAAGTGAAGAGGTTCAAGATTTAAAGCATCAGATAGAAGGTAATGTATCTAAACAAGCTAACCTAGAGGCCACCGAGAAACATGATAACCAAACGAATGTCACTGAAGAGGCAAC
Source organism: Pongo abelii (assembly GCF_028885655.2). Taxonomy (NCBI): domain Eukaryota; kingdom Metazoa; phylum Chordata; class Mammalia; order Primates; family Hominidae; genus Pongo; species Pongo abelii. The sequence goes on from NC_085928.1 coordinate 16,404,783, forward strand.
ACAGTCTATACCAGGTGAGACTGAAGAGCAAGACTCTCTGAGTATGAGCACAAGACCTGCATGTTTAGAATCAGTTCCATCAGCGAACAGTGCCAACCCTGCTGTAAGTGAGGATTTCAGCTCACATGATGAAATTAATAACTACCTACAGCAGATTGATCAGCTCAAAGAAAGAATTGCTGGATTAGAGGAGGAGAAGCAGAAAAACAAGGAATTTAGCCAGACTTTAGAAAATGAGAAAAATGCCTTACTGAGTCAAATATCAACAAAGGATGGTGAACTAAAAATGCTTCAGGAAGAAGTAACCAAAATGAACTTGTTAAATCAGCAAATCCAAGAAGAACTCTCCAGAGTTACCAAACTAAAGGAGACAGCAGAAGAAGAGAAAGATGATTTGGAAGAGAGGCTTATGAATCAATTAGCAGAACTTAATGGAAGCATTGGGAATTACTGTCAGGATGTTACAGATGCCCAAATAAAAAATGAGCTATTGGAATCTGAAATGAAGAACCTTAAAAAGTGTGTGAGTGAATTGGAAGAAGAAAAGCAGCAGTTAGTTAAGGAAAAAACTAAGGTGGAATCAGAAATACGAAAGGAATATTTGGAGAAAATACAAGGTGCTCAGAAAGAACCTGGAAATAAAAGCCATGCAAAGGAACTTCAGGAACTGTTAAAAGAAAAACAACAAGAAGTAAAGCAGCTACAGAAGGACTGCATCAGGTATCAAGAGAAAATTAGTGCTCTGGAGAGAACTGTTAAAGCTCTAGAATTTGTTCAAACTGAATCTCAAAAAGATTTGGAAATAACCAAAGAAAATCTGGCTCAAGCAGTTGAACACCGCAAAAAGGCACAAGCAGAATTAGCTAGCTTCAAAGTCCTGCTAGATGACACTCAAAGTGAAGCAGCAAGGGTCCTAGCAGACAATCTCAAGTTGAAAAAGGAACTTCAGTCAAATAAAGAATCAGTTAAAAGCCAGATGAAACAAAAGGATGAAGATCTTGAGCGAAGACTGGAACAGGCAGAAGAGAAGCACCTGAAAGAGAAGAAGAATATGCAAGAGAAACTGGATGCTTTGCACAGAGAAAAAGTCCACTTGGAAGAGACAATTGGAGAGATTCAGGTTACTTTGAACAAGAAAGACAAGGAAGTTCAGCAACTTCAGGAAAACTTGGACAGTACTGTGGCCCAGCTTGCAGCCTTTACTAAGAGCATGTCTTCCCTCCAGGATGATCGCGACAGGGTGATAGATGAAGCTAAGAAATGGGAGAGGAAGTTTAGTGATGCGATTCAAACCAAAGAAGAAGAAATTAGACTCAAAGAAGATAATTGCAGTGTTCTAAAAGATCAACTTAGACAGATGTCCATCCATATGGAGGAATTAAAGATTAACATTTCCAGGTAAATGAGTAGTGAATTTTTCCTCCTCCAGAGGTAGCTTCAAGCAAAGAAAGTCTCTAAACTATTTCTGTTTCCTTTTAGACAATGGGACTAATTTTGGCATAAATTTCCACGGAAGATACATTCTCTCTCACTTCTGACTTTTTTTGGCAAATAACAATCCTGCTACAACTGCATGAACATGAAAAGTTCACATCTTCTCTTCCCATCTTTCTATTGAGAGATTTCTGTACTTCTGTTTTGTTTTGTTTAAGGTGGAGTCTTGCTCTGTCACCCAGGCTGGAGTGCAGGGTGCAATTTTGGCTCACTGCAACCTCTGCCTCCTGGGTTCAAGCAATTCTCCTGCCTCAGCCTCCCGAGTAGCTGGGATTACAGGAGCCTACCAACACGCCCAGCTAATTTTTTGTATTTTTAGTAGAGATGGGGTTTCACCATGTTGGCCAGGCTGGTCTCGAACTCCTGACCTCAGGTGATCCACCCACCTCAGCCTCCCAAAGTGCTGGGATTACAGGCATGAGCCATTGCACCTGGCCTCTGTATTTCTTTTCATTTCCATTTCAACTACTCTTGCCTGGATTTTTACCACAGTACTCTCAAATTAATTGCCTAGTCTCATCTTTTCTTCTTCCTTTAGTCCACATTAATTCATACTGCATATACCTCTTAGAGTTATTTTTTCTCAAATTTAAATTTTCTATCACTTTTTAAGCTCGAGAACTAACAATGTCTCTCATCCTTTGTATTCCTTACTTCTAATAGGACCTTTCTATTCTAAAATAGATTTCCTCAGTGTCTTTCATATCAAGATTATCCCTTAGAGAAGCCAAACATTAGCTTGTCTGGAGCAAAGTAGAATAAAATAGGAGAAAATGTTACTTTTCAGTGTTGAAAACCATGTCACTAAAATAAGTGACATATTTTGGAGTTTATGACTTAAATATATGAACCTTTAGGTGTGATATACCTTTAATACATAGCACTCAGTAGATAAACATGTAGGTGCAGAGAATTAATACCTCTTCAGTAAAACGTTTAACACCTGTTATGAATGTTAATTCATTTGTAAATCTATTGAGTACATGTTATAGTATTTGTTCCTTGGGAAACATAGTTTTTTTTCTTGAAATCTGTAACTAATGACCTTCTCTCTGTTTCAGGCTTGAACATGACAAGCAGATTTGGGAGTCCAAGGCCCAGACAGAGGTCCAGCTTCAGCAGAAGGTCTGTGATACTCTACAGGGGGAAAACAAAGAACTTTCGTCCCAGCTAGAAGAGACACGCCACCTATACCACAATTCTCAGAATGAATTAGCTAAGTTGGAATCAGAACTTAAGATTCTCAAAGACCAGTTGACTGATTTAAGTAACTCTTTAGAAAAATGTAAGGAACAAAAAGAAAACTTAGAAGGGATCATAAGGCAGCAAGAGGCTGATATTCAAAATTCTAAGTTCAGTTATGAACAACTGGAGACTGATCTTCAGGCCTCCAGAGAACTGACCAGTAGGCTGCATGAAGAAATAAATATGAAAGAACAAAAGATTATAAGCCTGCTTTCTGGCAAGGAAGAGGCAATCCAAGTAGCTATTGCTGAACTGCGTCAGCAACATGATAAAGAAATTAAAGAGCTGGAAAACCTGCTGTCCCAGGAGGAAGAGGAGAATATTGTTTTAGAAGAGGAGAACAAAAAGGCTGTTGATAAAACCAATCGGCTTATGGAAACACTGAAAACCATCAAAAAGGAAAACATTCAGCAAAAGGCACAGTTGGATTCCTTTGTTAAATCCATGTCTTCTCTCCAAAATGATCGAGACCGCATAGTGGGTGACTATCAACAGCTGGAAGAGCGACATCTCTCTGTAATCTTGGAAAAAGACCAACTCATCCAAGAGGCTGCTGCGGAGAATAATAAGCTTAAAGAAGAAATACGAGGCTTGAGAAGTCATATGGATGATCTCAATTCTGAGAATGCCAAGCTAGATGCAGAACTGATCCAATATAGAGAAGACCTGAACCAAGTGATATCAATAAAGGACAGCCAACAAAAGCAGCTTCTTGAAGCTCAACTTCAGCAAAATAAGGAGCTGAAAAATAAATATGCTAAATTAGAAGAAAAGCTGAAGGAATCTGAGGAAGCAAATGAGGATCTGCAGAGGTCCTTTAATGCCCTACAAGAAGAGAAACAAGATTTATCTAAAGAGATTGAGAGTTTGAAAGTATCTATATCCCAGCTAACAAGACAAGTAACAGCCTTGCAAGAAGAAGGTACTTTAGGACTCTATCATGCCCAGTTAAAAGTAAAAGAAGAAGAGGTACAGAGGTTAAGTGCTTTGTTTTCCTCCTCTCAAAAGAGAATTACAGAACTGGAAGAAGAATTGGTTTGTGTTCAAAAGGAAGCTGCCAAGAAGGTAGGTGAAATTGAAGATAAACTGAAGAAAGAATTAAAGCATCTTCATCATGATGCAGGGATAATGAGAAATGAAACTGAAACAGCAGAAGAGAGAGTGGCAGAGCTAGCAAGAGATCTGGTGGAGATGGAACAGAAATTACTCATGGTCACCAAAGAAAATAAAGGTCTCACAGCACAAATTCAGTCTTTTGGAAGGTCTATGAGTTCCTTGCAAAATAGTAGAGATCATGCCAATGAGGAACTTGATGAACTGAAAAGGAAATATGATGCCAGTCTGAAGGAACTGGCACAGTTGAAAGAACAGAGACTCTTAAACAGAGAGAGAGATGCTCTTCTTTCTGAAACCGCCTTTTCAATGAACTCCACTGAAGAGAACAGCTTGTCTCACCTTGAGAAACTTAACCAACAGCTCCTATCCAAAGATGAGCAACTGCTTCACTTGTCCTCACAACTAGAAGATTCTTATAACCAAGTGCAGTCCTTTTCCAAGGCTATGGCCAGTCTGCAGAATGAGAGAGATCACCTGTGGAATGAGCTGGAGAAATTTCGAAAGTCAGAGGAAGGGAAGCAGAGGTCTGCAGCTCAGCCTTCCACCAGCCTGGCTGAAGTACAGAGTTTAAAAAAAGCTATGTCTTCACTCCAAAATGACAGAGACAGACTAGTGAGTAACTAGTTCTTTCTTTCTGATCTGTTTAAGAGTTTTTGAACCTTTCTTTAAATTTATTTTTATAGAAAAGGATAAACACATTCTTATACATATTATCTGGGCATTCAGGGGAAGTATTATGTATCCCACAGGTTCTGTTTGGTCTTAGAGAAACACAGAAACATGATTTAAATTGCTAAACCTGCCAATACCATTAGAAAAAAAATCAGAAATTTCCTTGGCACAAAACTCTCCATTGGTTATAAAAGGACTAAGAGGTGGAGAGCTGTTTTATATATTTTATATACACAAAGACACATGTAAATGTTTCCAGAATTTGTCATAGCTTAACTGAAAGAAAGTAAAAGGACCACCTAGTGCCTTCTTACAGTGAAGTATAAGGATCATTTAGTGGCTTGCTTACAATTTAGCAATAGATTATCTGGTAGAATTTGGAGCAGAAAGGACTCAGTTCATCTCATGGATAACTCAACCCTAATTTGTCAAAAATAAAAAAAAGTAATGTAAAAAGAGTTTCTTTAAATAAGTTTAAATGACTTTTTAGTAAAGTTTTATTTGCAAGCTGAACCATTTGCCCACTTCCTTTTAATACCCAACATTTCCAATGGGAGAAAAAGTTAAAGAGGCTTCCTAATGCTGACATTTGACAGCTTTTAGTAGGAGCCAGGAGTTTAATCCAGGTCTCCCAAGATTCAGGGGCAAAAACTGGAACTGTATGAGCCAAGCCAGGTTGTCGGGATTCTACTGCTCCTAGGCTCAAGCAGTCCTCCTGCCTCAGCCTCCCAAATAGCTGGGATTACAGGCATGAGCCACCACTCTTGGCTTGTTAGGGGATTCTACTTTGCAACATTACGGTCTTCACTTTCATGCTAGTCTGTTAACTCTATCAAGGCTTTGTATTTGTAGGAAAATAGGCCAAATAGGAAATAAATGGAGTTTTGAAAGGCTAGGCTTTCCATTTTGAAATGTGACCCATACCCAGAATCTGAAAATTCTAATTTTTAAGATTCGCTCTAGTGAAAAGATTATTACCCCTAACTGTAGAGTGAGTTTTTCCTTTTCATTGTAGGTAATTGTATTCATTCCTATCTCACTTAATATCCTATATTTATAGACAGTCTTTCCCCTTTTGTAATCTGAACAAAGCCTCTCTGTTCACTTATGGTTTTGACTTCTAACATACACATACTTGTTTATATTTTTAAAATAATTTGAGTTTAGCTGACTTTGCCCTGGGAGCTTGGCCTTTTGTCTGTCTTTTCAGACCATAAATGCAAAAGGTTCTATTCATCAGGATGGTATGTGCCTCAAAGCTGTAATTTATGATATGCTGGTATTGATTATCTTCTAAGTCAAAATCTTTTTTCATGGAGCTGTTAGGATTGATTCTGAGTTAGCTAACTATGTTTAATTCAGTGAATTGTTTTATTATTCTTATCTGTTATAAACACTAGGCACTAAACTTTGCACATTTTTGTCTGCTGGATAGTTACAGCCAAGCCAACTTTTTTATTTTCGTGTTTCTGTAATTCACAGTCATATTATTCTGTTCCCAAAGGCTCATAACTGTGATTTTATTTTATTTAACCATCAAGATGTATCACTCCTTTATTCACAATGTGCCTCAAATATTTTTATTTTCCATCTTCAACATCCTAAGATAAGCTGTAACACTTTACCCTTAAACTGTTGTAATAATGTTGCTTCCAGGTTCTCATCTCACCAGTATTTTCAGACCATGGCCATATAAGTCTTTCTGAAACTCTACTGTATTACCGCACTACTCAAAAATATTTAAAAGTTGTACTATCTTTAGAATAGACTTAGTATTCAAACCCCCTTTAGTCTGGCATTTAAGACCCTGTTTTTTTTGTTTGTTTGTTTGTTTGTTTATTTTTGTTTTTGTTTTTGTTTTTTTTTTTGAGATGGAGTCTTGCTGTCTCACCCAGGCTGGAGTGCAGTGGTGCAATCTTGGCTCACTGCAACCTCCGCCTCCCAGGTTCAAGCAATTCTCCTGCCTCAGCCTCCCAAGTAGCTGGGACTACAGGCATGCACCACCATGCCTAGCTAATTTTTCTATTTTTAGTAGAGATGGGGTTTCACCATATTGGCCAGGCTGATCTTAAACTCCTGGTCTCAAGTGATCCACCTGCCTCGGCTCCCAAAGTGCTGGAATTACAGGCGTGAGCCACCGCACCTGGCCAAGACCCTGTAATTTATCCATACCTTTCCAGCATTCCCTTTTACTGCTCCCTACTCATACCCTTCATTCATGCCAAACTGATCTACTCAGTATGTAATAATCACACCTGGTACTTCCTACTTACCCATATTATCATCAGCAGCCAAAATGTTCTCCCAATTGCTTTCCTTTTTTGAGTATCTATTTCCCACTATTTAAAGGTCATTCCAGAGCTCAAATCCTCTTCTTACATTTCGTGATTGCCTGATTGTCTTTTGCCTTTGTACTTCCCTAGTATTTTACTTATCATTTGTCCCATATTGCCTTATTGTGTGTGTGTGTGTGTGTGTATATATATGCTTAATTTCTATACACTATTTTTTATTTCCCCAATTAGATTGCAAACTCCTGGTGTCATGTCTTATACTTATTTGTACATCTTTAGCATAGAATTGACTAAGCAGATGGCATAACTCTAGGGTGCCTGTATTTATCTATACTCTCCTCATTCTGAAAATGACTTGGGGTAGCATATAAAGATATAAACAGTTTTTCAAGATAAAATAAAAGGGACTGAGAAGGAGGAGAAAAAGAGGATAGGCTAGAAAAAGATCAAACCAGGAGTAAGGTTAGTGTCCCAAGGGGAAGTCACCATATCCTGTACTGTGTGAGAGGGATCCATAGTTTGCTCTGAGGTTTCTATTAGCCATTAGAAAGAGGGAATGAAAACCACATGCATGAACTGCAGTATTTGTAGTCTAGGAGAAAAGGAGAAAGAAAAATCACCTACTCAAGACAAGAATAGTCTTTAAGTATTGAGGCCTGTAAGAAATTTCTTCTGTGTTCCCATAAAGACAACACTATGCAGTTGTGAAACATCCATTACTTCTCTACAGTAAATATAATAATGTGTTTTTTAGGGTTTTTATTTAGCTGTCCCTTAATGCAAGTGCAGAGCAAAAGAATTATGTCCAGTTCACTAAAACTACCACTCCAAGGAGCTAAAATGCAGTCCCAGGCACACAGCTTTCTGATGATCCATTCTAGGGTACCTCTAGTCTAGTATCTAGACTAGAGGAGTGAGTAGATTGCATAAAGGAATATGTTTTTACCTTAAATCAAAACAAAAATATGTTTTGGGGTTTGGGTTAAAAATAAAGTTATATGGCACATATTTAATTAGTCACTAAATTCTACAATGTTTGGTGGGAAAAGCTAAGAGTAGCACTACCTCAACCCCATTTCTTCTGAGGCAGTTTGCTTTCAACCTTTTAGCTTATTCTTTCAGTATTTCCTCTGTATGTAAATATCATGCTTATATTGCATTTTTGGCTCTTTGTTGCATCAACTATTGACTTTCTTTACACTAACAGGGTTTAGCTCTCTGTACTCTCCCTGCTTTCACAGTAAACCCTGTTAGTGTATGCACTTTTTATTTATGTATTTATGTATGTATGTATGTATGTATGTATTTATTTATTTATTTTGAAACAGAGTCTCGCTCTATTGCCACGCTGGAGTGCAGTGGTGCCATCTCAGCTCACTGCAACCTCTGCCTCCCAGGTTCAAGGGATTCTTCTGCCTCAGCCTCCCGAGTAGCTGGGACTACAGGTGCATGCCACCTTACCCGGCTAATTTTTGTATTTTTAGTAGAGACAGGGTTTCACCATGTTGGCCAGGATGGTCTCAATCTTTTGACCTCGTGATCCACCTGCCTCGGCCTCCCAAAGTGTTGGGATTACAGGCGTGAGCCACTGCACCCGGCCAGTGTGTGCACATTTTAATACAAACCCCTTCCTCATTTTCTTGATGTAATTTAATTTTAATTTTGGTTAAATCAATTCAGAGTTACATTTTTATGACTACAAATGCTACTAGAGCATTAGAGACATGTTACTTTTATTTTCCTGAGTCTTTCTGTTTTTCCCAGATTAATAACTGTTTTTGTTATTGTTGTTCCTTAGTTTTCTTTGTACTTAATGTAATTTAACCTCAGATTTACTGCCATTTGTCCACATCTCCTTTCAAGATGTTTATTCCCATCAATTTCATCTTCAGGAAGAAAATTCTCCTGGAGTACCTGATTTGCTCCTATATCAACCAGTGGCCCTGTACTCCTAGGATACCCTTTCTATCCCAGAATATTTCCCTTCACCTTTCTCCTATATTAGATCTCCTATTTCATCTATTCTATGTATTCCTTTTCTTGGTTTTGTGCCATCTTTTTCTTGGAATAAATCATTCAGTAGCTCCCTAAGAAATGATACATGGAAGGTAAATTTATTGAAAATGTCTTTTTATCTCTCTTATCTGATTGATAGTTTTGCTGGATATAGAATTCTAGGCTGAAAATAATTTCCCTTCAAAATTGTGAAGACATTGGTTTATTGCTTTTTAGCTTATACGTGGTTCACAAGTCTAAAGCTATTCTGATTCCTGATCCTTTGTATGTGATCTGTTTCTCACTTCCCTTCCCCTCACCCCACCTTCCCTCCCTTTCTCCCCTATTCTGAAATTTTTTGATAGTATAATTTCGTATAGGTCTTTTTTTCTTCATCATGCTAACTAGTCCTTTGAATCTAAGAAATCATACTAGCAGCTTTTTGGAAATTTCATTGAATTATTTTTTACCATTTTCCTCTATCCTTTTTCTCTGTTGTCTTATTTCTGAAATGTTTGTTATTTAGATGTAGGACCTTCTTGATTGCTTCTCTAATTTTCTTACCTTTTCCCTTTTTTTTTTTTTTTTTTTTTTTTTTTGCTGTATTTCTCTGGAGGATTTTCTCACCTTTGTCTTTTGATTCCGAAATTTTTTTCATTTTTGCCATTATGTTCTTAATTTCTAGGGATTTTTTTTCTTTGTCTCATAGATAGTTTTTTTTTTTTTTTTTTTTTTTGAGACGGTGTCTCGCTCTGTCGCCCAGGCTGGAGTGCAATGGCGTGATCTCGGCTTACTGCAACTTCCGCCTCCTGGGTTCAAGCAATTCTCCTGCCTCAGCTTCCTGAGTAGCTGGGACTATAGGCACCCGCCAGCGCGCCCAGCTAATTTTTATATTTTTAATAGAGACGGGGTTTCACCATGTTGGCCAGGATGGTCTCGATCTCTTGACCTCGTGATCCGCCCCCCTCGGCCCCCCAAAGTGCTGGGATTATAGGCGTGAGCCACCGTGCCCGGCCGGTAGATTTTCTTCTCTTTCTAAGGCTAGTGGTGGTAGTTTTGTTTTTTGACATTTCTTATAATGAGTTTTTCTTTATAATATTTAATTTATGCTATAATGTTTCTTATTTACAATGTTATCTCTTAAATCTTTGAGTACATTACATTTTCTCCCCTGATAATCTCTTCTAAATTACCTTCTCTAGTTGGTTTTCTTCCCTTCCTTAATGTTAGCCATTCTTCAGGTGAAGTTTAATCCTCGATGTACTCTTCATTTTTAAGGGGAGGGTCTAAAAGCTTGTGGGTAGGACTTACCAACGGAGTTTCATGGCATGATGGTCTTATTGAGCTTATTGGTAGCCCTTATCTCAGTATCTTTAGTTTCTCTTGGGCTGGTCAGATTTTCAAGAGAAGACTTCTCATTTCATTTGTGGAGGGAAAAGGCCTTCTACCAGCACTCTTCAAGCTCAGTAGGTGAAAGGCTTCAAGCACTCAGGAAGCATGCATTCACTTTATTTGGAACAATACCCTTACTTGTAACTGTGCCTCAGGTGCCATAGTCCACAGACACTTCTTTTACCTCTCCAGAGAATAAAATTAGTTGTCTGTTGGGGTAACAAAAAGTGTGGAGCTGAGGAGGGTACCTATAAATGAAGTTGTTTTCTGGCTGGGTGCAGTGGCTCACGTCTGTAATCCCAGCACTTTGGGAGGCCAAGGTGGAAGGATCACTTGAGTCCAGGAGTTTGAGACCAGCCTGGGCAACATATTGAGACTCCGTCTCTCCAAAAAAAATAAAAAATAAAAAATAAAAGAAATTGCTTCTTAAGCAGCTTTCATCTAGACCTCCTTATCTCAGCTATCACCTCCCTCCTACCCCCATCACCATCTTTTCCAGAGGTGCCTGATGCTGTTAATTCCTCAGCCTTTTGAAGATTCTGCAGAGTAAGTTCTACTGATTCTTGAATTTTCTTACTGCCAGCTTTAGATTCTGCTTTCTCAGATCTGTTAAGTCAGTTACCACTTACTCATCTGCTTTTCAGCTTCCAAAATTAATTTTATTGCTGCTGATTCCTCTATTGTTTTTCCTGTTCTTGTGTTTTGTGCTTTAAAAAATGCTATTATTTTAGCTTTAGCGATGTTTCTAAGTGGGTGAAAGAGGTGTGTGAACAAGACCCCCATCTTTGCCCAGATGTCCTGACATTATTTCTCCCTTACTAAGCTTTTAATGAGTATTGGAGATAAAGAGGTTGAAAATATATCTGAAATGTAGGTAGGCAGTGTTGTTAATTAAAGGCAAGTCTGTCATCATCACTAACTTTATGTGTGAAGTGCATTAATTTGCTTGTTTACTTCTCATATTCTTATGAAAAAGGTACTATAATTATCTTCATTTAATAGATGAGGAAAATTAGCCTGGGCAACAGAGGAAGACTCCCTCTCAAAACAAAAAACAAAAAACAAAAAAAAAAAAAAAAAAAAAAAGAAGAGTATGAGGAACATGCATTGGGTCACACGTCCAAGAAGTAGTAGGATATCTAACTCCAGAGTCTAAGTGTCCTTAACCACTGAGCAGCACTGCCTTCTTTATAATCATTATCCGCTAAGCTACAGTTAAGATTGATAGCCCTGTAGGAAAGTTAAGAACCCTAACAAGGACACATGACTAGTTCTTGTTTTAGGATGTGACCACCCACAGTGAAGCTGTAGGTCTCTTAAGTCTACCCCACGTCAGAATTGTAGCCCTAAAGTGAACTGAGGACCTAAGGAGCTGGGGGAAGGAGTGGAAGTTGCAGGAATAGTCAGACCCTGTAGCCTTGATGGCAGCTCCATGGGTGATTTCCACCAGCCTAGCTGCATGTATTTCACCACTTTAGAGACTTATGCTGCAGTGATATGTCATCAGTGGACTGTTAGGTGCTGGTTTCATGTTGTGGTGTCTGACTACTTAGTAGGGAGCTACCAATGACTTACAGTTAGATGAATGAGATGTGACAAATAATCCTTTTACTTTCCCTTTGGTTAAAGCTGAAGGAATTGAAGAATCTGCAGCAGCAATACTTACAGATTAATCAAGAGATCACTGAGTTACGTCCACTGAAGGCTCAACTTCAGGAGTATCAAGATAAGACAAAAACATTTCAGATTATGCAAGAAGACCTCAGGCAGGAAAACCTCTCCTGGCAGCATGAGCTGCATCAGCTCAGGTACTATAATCCCTCCTTTTCAACTCTTTTCATTTTAACTTTTTATTTTGAAATAATTGTAGATTTGGGAAAATAGTGCAGAGAGCTTCTATGTACCCTTCACCCAGTTTCTTCCAGTGGTGACATCTTACATAACTGTAGCACAGTATCAAAACCAGAAAACTGCCATTGGTACAATTCACAGACCACATTCAGATTCCACCAGTTTTACATGCACTGATTTGAGTATCTGTGTGTGTGGTTCTATGCAATTTTGTGACATGTATATTTAAGCACCACCAAAACCAAAATACAGAACTAGTCCATCACCACAAATATGTCCTTTGTGCTACTAGTTTATAGTCACGTTCCTCCCTTCCCTACTTCCTCACATCCTTAACCCCTAGCAACCACTAATCTGTTTTCAATTTTGTCATTTTGAGAATGTTTTCTAACTGGAATGTTGCAGTATATAACCCTTTGAAATTGGCTTTTTTCATGTGCCATAATGCCCTTGAGATCCATCAGTTTTGTTGTATGTATCAATAGTTCATTCTTTTCAGTATAAATAATGTTTCATATTTTGAATATACCACTGTATTCACCTGTTGAAGGACATGCATATTGTTTTTAATTTTTAGCTATTCTAATAATACTACTATGAACATTTGTGTATAGATTTTTGTGTGGACCTAAGTTTTCATTTATTTGGGATAATTGCCCAGGAGTGCAAATGCTGGTTCATATAATAAGTGAATGTTTTGTTTTTTAAGAAATTGCAAAACCACTTTGCATAATGGCCGAACATCTTTTTAATGTGTGTATTTGACATCCATATATCTTCTTTGATGAAATATCTGTTCATGTCTTTTGTCTGTTTTCTAATTGGGTTAATTTTTTACTGTTAAGTTTTAAGCATTCTTTATATATTATAGGTATGCGTTCTGTGTTTGATTTGCGGTTTGCAAATATTTTTTCCCAATTTGCAGCTTATCTTTTCATCTCCCTCCACAGGGTCTTTTTAATTTTGATGAAATCCAATTTATTGATTATTTTCTCTTTATCATTCAGATTTGGTATTTTCTATTTGATTTTCAAGTTCTCTGCTTCCTGCCTCCATTCTGCTGTAGCACCCAGTGAGTTAGCTTTTTATTTTGGATATTGTATTTTTCAGTTCTAAAATTTCCATTCAGTTCTTCTTTATATCTTCTATTTCTTTGCTGAAGCTTTCCATGCTTTTTCCAGGATGTTAGTAATCGCTTGTTTAAGCATTTCTATGATGGCTGCTGTAAAATCCTTGTCATATAATTCTAATATCTGTGTCACCTCAGTGTTATAATCTGTTGATTTCCTTTTCTTAATCAAGTTGTGGTTTTCCTGGTTCTTGGTATGATGAGTGATTTTTAGTTATATTCTGGACATTTTGGAGATTATAAGACTTTCAGTCTTATTTGAATCTTCTGCATTAGCAGGCTTCACTGACACCACACCAGCAGGGGAAGGAAGACACTAGGTGGATGGTGAACTCCAGGCACCCCATTCAACTTTCGTTGATACCCCTAAAAGGAAGGAATGCCCTGATACTGCCAGGAAGAAGTGGAAGTCCATGCTCCCCACATGGCCTCCATTGATACTGTGCTGGAAGGAATGGAGAGGGGCACCTCATTATTGCCAGGTGGTGGTGAAAGTCCAGGCTATCCGCTTAGCTTCCACTGACACTATGGGGAATGGTTGAAGAGGGGCATCTTGTTACCACTGGGTAGTACTCAAAGTCCAGATTCCCCACTTGATCTCTTCTGATACCACCTCTGCAGGGACAAGGAAGAGTGCCTTATTAACCTTGTTATGGTGGAGGGGGATGTCCAGGCCCCACATGTTGCTTCCACTGATACCACAGTGGGAGTGGGGAGAGGAGGGGCAGTCGGAGAGAGGCGCCTTCTTAGCACTAGGTGATTGTAAGAGTCCAAGCTCCATATTTGGCCTTTTCTGACACTACTCCAGTAAGGAGGGTGAGGTGTACCTTGTTATCACCAGCCAATAATGTACCTAGCTTGTCTACCAGGTCTTTGTTAATGGGAGTGGTGAGATACTGTGTTTTTTCCATGTTGTTTGCCTGGAGTATGGTGGTTATTATCATTAATGTCTCTGTCTAGCTAGACTGTCCCTTCCTGGTCCTTTGGCAAGACTGAGTAAACTTGGTACTCATTGGTGTTTCCGGGTCATGGAATTCTCCAGTATCCAGTTTGGGATATGCAGAATACAAATGGTAAACCAAGGAACTTGCCACCATGTCATTCCTCAAGTCTGGAGATCCCTAGCTGGTTTGCCACCGTCCTTCTAAATTTTCTTATGTTTGTTTTTATTTATAAGGCCCAAGGGTTTTATCTAGGCAGGTTAAGTATTCCTTATCTGAAATGCTTGGGATTGGAAGTGTTTTGGATTGCGGATTTTTTTGGATTTTGGAATATTTGCATTATCTAATGAGCATTTCCTTTGAGTGTCATGTCAGTGCTCAAAAATTTTTGGATTTTGAAGTATTTCTGATTTTCTGATTAGGGATGCTCAGCCTTATTTGGAGGAATAAGGAGAAATGTGTCTATTTTATTCTGTCTAGAACCAGAAATCCTAGCTCTTTTCTTTTTAAGGAACAGAACAATAATAATGCTATCATGGCAGAAGAAATTAAGATAGGAGCTATAATTCTGATTTTTTTTAATTCAGTTTTTCTAACAAATTTAATCCCAAGATTAAACACTTAGTGTATAAAAACAGGTCTAGTTATTGCAGCCTCATTTTTGGGAGGTTGTTACTTTTAACTTAAGATGGTTCATGCTGCCTTAATAAATTCAAACTTGGCTGGGTGCGGTGGCTCACACCTGTAATCCTAGCACTTTGGGAGGCCAAGGCAGGTAGATCATGTGAGGTCAGGAGTTCGAGACCAGCCTGGCCATCTCTACCAAAAATACAAAAATCAGCTGGGCATGGTGGCGTGCGCCTGTAATCCCAGCTGCTTGGGAGACTGAGGCAGGAGAATTGCTTGAACCCGGGAGGTGGAGGTTGCAGTGAGCCAACATCATGCCACTGCACTCTAGCCTGGGCAACAGAGTGAGACCCTATTTCAAAAAAAATATATATATATTCAAAAAGCTTTCAAGATTTGATATTAAAAGGAGAATTACCATGTTGGACATTGCTGCTGATCAAGCAGCACCTGCTTTGTCTCACCAGTGCTAGCGGACAAGAGGCAAATGAATACAGAAAATATGAGTTGGAGTCTCAATTTCTATCCAGCTTACAAGGGGCCATTAGAATGACAACTGTCAATATAGTATAAATATCATGACATCTCTAAGAGAGTTCTTAATGTTCAGACACAGGAGATTTCAAACCTTAAGCACATTGATATAGCAAAATGCTTTTTAGAATTTAATGATTTAAACTTTATGGAGTAAAATTACATCTAAAAGATTTTCATATTTAACATCTTTATGGACTTGATTATAAGTGAACATTTATCAAGCTCATTGCATGGAGTTGGCAGCTTCCCCAGATAATACAAGAACAAATTTTTTCTTTAAACAAATGATGATGATTGCAGAGCAAGTAAAAAGAAAAAGGCAAAACAACTGAGTTTTGCTCTCTAGAAATATAAATTTGTTTCTTCTTTTGAAATTGAATATGTAACTTACCTGCACATTGCGCACATGTACCATAAAACCTAAAGTATAATAATAATAATAATAATAATAAAAAAAAGAAAAAAAAAAAAAAAGAAATTGAATCTCAAGAGAAAAGATAAATTGCTCCATTTTAACCTCCATTTTTCTTCAGGGAACAGCACCCCAGCTTTATTCTGTTAGAATCTTAATTTATCATCAAAAGTTTAGGTGCTTGCTGTGTCCTTCAGATGCACTTGAGTTTAGGGCCCTCCAAAGGTGATTGGTACCGCATCAGAGCATCGCTTGATGCCTCTCATCTTATCTCCACATCACCTAGAACTACAGAAATATTAAAGTGTTCAGCTACTAGTGTAAACCTAAGAAGAGCTGCAAAGCTCTAAAGGCTTATTTCCTGCAGCCTTTCTTTAAATTTCCTCTAATGGCAATCTAAAAGGATATTTATTTTCCTTATTTCCTTATATAATTGACCCTTAGGGAAGAGAAAAGGAGATAAAGAAAAAAAGATTTCTGTTTTTTCCCCACATTTTCTCTCTTTCCACCTGTTTCTTAGCCTTTCTTTCTTTACCTTCCAGATTTGAGTAACTTTGAAGATGAGCAAAATGCTGAGGTTACAGGTGCGAGCTACCATGCCCAGTTATAAGTATATTTTTACCTGTGCTTGTGTCATGTTTTTTCTAGGATGGAGAAGAGTTCCTGGGAAATACATGAGAGGAGAATGCAGGAACAGTACCTTATGGCTATCTCAGATAAAGATCAGCAGCTCAGTCATCTGCAGAATCTTATAAGGGAATTGAGGTCTTCCTCCCAGACTCAGCCTCTCAAAGTGCAATACCAAAGACAGGTGAGTAATTTCAATGCTGATTGTTACTCAGAGATAAATTTTTAAACAAATGATGATGATTGCAAGGTTTTTTTTTTTAAGACACTACCCAGAAAGCATCAGCTTCCTACAAATTAAGTGCCCATCTGCCACTATTAAGTGCCTATAAACCACCTTATGATTTCTATGGGGCAGACAGGATTTCTAGAGGGAAGGAATTAAGCATGCGCAATCTTAGGAGAGAATCTCATCAATGTTTGTGTCCTGGCAGGCATCCCCAGAGACATCAGCTTCCCCAGATGGGTCACAAAATCTGGTTTATGAGACAGAACTTCTCAGGACCCAGCTCAATGACAGTTTAAAGGAAGTTCACCAAAAGGAGTTAAGAATTCAGCAACTGAACAGCAAGGTAAGTGTTTCTTGTTAGACTGGAATTCAGTTTCTTTTTTCCATGACTGGAACAAGAAGGCAAGTAGAAGCCAATTCAGCATAGAGTCCCAGCTGTAGCATATCTTAGGGTACAGAAGTTTCACCTTTCTCAGAACCTGGGTGCTTATTCCAAAGCACTGGACACAGGGCCATTTCTTGTTCTTTGCCCTTGGTGAGTCCTTGGGAATGATCGGATAAATCCAGACAGTAAGAGTACAGAAGCCAACTACTTTAGGAAGCCTTCCCCCTGACCTGTATCACTTGTAGTAATGCTGAGGCTACTCCCTACCCCACCGTCTTAAGAATTGTCCTCCTGTTGCTCACTGACTATTCAAAATATTCTTTAGTGGCACCTGCCCTAGTTCTGCCCTCTTGAGAGGAACTCATCTAAGTAGTCTATGATAGAACTACAAGATATTTAGAGATCAATCAGAATCAGAAGTCAAGAGATTAGCTTTGAGGAGAGCCAAGAATGCCCAAAAATTGTATGCACAGTAGTGTGTGTGTGTGTGTAAGCTTTTCATCACAAGAACTCATCAGTTGACCAAGGGGTCTGTGATCCAAAAATTATAAAGATCTCTAGGATGTTTTCACAGATGAGGAAAAAGGCCCTGGAGTAGTAAGTAACTTGCCTGAGGTGTTAGGAGGAAGTCAGTCTGAGATAAACGTGATCATGCATGTGGAAAAGCACAGTGCCTGCATATGTAGAAGGTACTTATTAAATGTAGTCAGATTCAACTAATTGACACTGAAGTATCAGAGACTACACTATTAACTTGGAGGAGACATTTGCAGTTTTTAAAGTCTGCAGGCCCAAATGAATTAGTTAAACTGCAGACCCTTTATTGGTAGATTTGTCTGGGAGTTTTCAAAGGGACTCCAGAGCAGCTCCCATGGAGTTCCCCTTCCAGCGAATCAGCTATTTCCAGAAGTTCCACCCTTTACAGCTCTAGCCTGTCTGTTTTTTCCATAAACTAACTCCCATCTCAGCCCTGTTACATTTACTCTCCAAACATTAGGCTCTGAATCACATTGGGCATTTTTCTGTCTAGGACAGTGTTTTAAACTGAAATTCAGGATCATTAATAAATGATGAAATCATTTTGGTGGGTAACAACTAAAAAAATTTTTAATGTTTTATTGAAGTAAAACATACAGAAAAGTAAACAAATCATAAGTACAGCATGATATATTTTCACCAAGTGAAGATACCCATATAATCAGCACCCAGATTTAGAATCAGAACATACCAGAACTCCAGAAGTCCCTTGTGTCTTCTGTTCACTCCTACTCACTTAGAACTACATATAAATGGAGTCATACCTTCTCTTTTGTATTGCTTCATTTATTTTGTGAGATTCATCCATGTCGTTGCATATAATGTCATTTTTCCACTCTCATGCTGTGTAGTATTGCATTTTAGGCATATACCACAATCTCTATTCTGTTGAAGGACATTTGGGCTTCTCCAGTTTGGGGCTATTACAAATAGTGCAGTTGGTGTTTTTACAAAAAAAAGAAATGAGGTAAAAACATGTATGTAATATATAATAAAGAATATGTCTGTCTTTGAAAAACTTTAGTTTTAATTGTATATATTTATATACTGGGTTCTAAGTCATAAAGTTGTGTTTTTTAACACCTTTATTGAGATATGTAATTCCACTTAAAGTGTGAGAAACACTGCATAGGTCACTGTCATTCTGAGTGAGAAACAGTTTTTCCTTTAGAACTCAACTGTAAGAAAGGCACCTCATTCCTAGCCTTATTCAGTCATTAAACTAATAACTATTATTTGTCTTCCATGAGCCTGGCTGTATGCTAGATACTGAGGATATACATATTCCTTCATGAGCTCAGTCTCACTCTGAATGAGTCCCAGCTAAACAGGAGAATTGCTGTTTTAGCCCCAGGATGAGATTGTAGTAGATGGGCTGTCAGCATAGATTGTTCTTCTCTAAGCCACTGCCCTAATTCTTTCTTCAGATGTTCAGGTTTTATATTTATAGTTGGCCCTTCATATTGGTGGTTTCTGCATTCACAGATATAACTAACTGTAGATTGAAAATATTCAGGAAAAAAACATGAATTTTAAAAATACAGTATAATAACTATTCATATAGCATTTGTATTGTATTAGGTATTGTAAGTAATCTAGAGATTATTTAAAGTATATGGGAGGCCACAGGTAACCTTGTACTGAACAGGGAAAAATTGAAGGCCTTTCCTCCAAGATCTGGAATAAGACAAGGATGCCTACTTTCACCACTGTTATTCAATATATTACTAGACACCCTAGCTAGAGCAATTAGGCAAAATAAAAAAAAAAAAAAGCGCATCCAGATTGGAAAGGAAGAGGTCAAATTAGCCTTTTTGCAGATGATATGACCTTATACTTAGAAAAACCTAAAGAATCCACCAAAAAACTGTTAGAACTGATAAATGAATTCAGTAAAGTTGCAGGAGACAAAATCAACAGGCAAAAATCAGTAGCATTTATATATGCCAACAGCAAACAATCTGGAAAAGAAATCAAGAAAGCAATCCCAGTCAGCCATGGTGGCTCATGCCTGTAATCCTTGCACTTTGGGAGGCCAAGGTGGGCGGATCACTTGAGGCCAGGAGTTTGAGACCAATCTTGCCAACATGGCGAAATCCCTTCTCTACTAAAAATACAAAAATTAGCCAGGCATGGTGGTGCATGCCTGTAATCCCAGCTACTCACATGGCTGAGGCATGTGAATCACTTGAACCTGGGAGGCAGAGGTTGCAGTGAGCCGAGATCGCACCACTGCACTCCAGCCTAGGCGACAGAGAGAGACTGTGTTTCAAAAACAGATAGATAGATAGATAGATAGATAGATAGATAGATAGATAGATAGATAGATAGATTGCAATCCCATTTATAATAGCTACAAAGAATTTAAAATACTTAGGAATCAATTTAACCAAAGAAATGAAAGATTTATAAAACACTGTGAAAGAAATTGAAGAGGACACTAAAAAAGGGAAAGATATTTCATGCTCATGGATTAGAAGAATTAATATCATTAAAATGACAGTACTACACAAAGCAATCTACAGATTAAATGCAATCCCTATCAAAATACCAATGACATTCTTCACAAAAATGGAAAAAAAAATTTAATGTATATGTAACCACAAAAACTCCTAACTAGCCAAAGCAATCTTGATTAAAAAGAGGAAAACTGGGCCGAGTGTGGTGGCTTACGCCTGTAATCCCAGCACTTTGGGAAGCCGAGGTGAGTGGATCACCTGAGGTCAGGAGTTCGAGACCAGCCTGGCCAACATGGTGAAACCCCGTCTCTACTAAAAATACAAAAATTAGCTGGGCGTGATGGTGGGGGCCTGTAATCCCAGCTACTCGGGAGGCTGAGACAGAGAGCTGCTTGAACCCGGGAGGTGGAGGTTACAGTGAGCTGAGATCGCGCCACTGCACTCCAGCCTGGGTGACAGAGCGAGACTCCGTCTCAAAAAAAAGAAAACAAAAACCAAAAAACAAAAAAACACACAAAACAAAGCTGGAAGCATCACACTACCTGTTTAATGAGCATGATACTGGCATAAAAACAGACACACAGAACACCAGTGAAACAATTAAAAACCCAGGTATAAAGCCAGGCATTTAGGGGCAACTTGTCTTTGACAAAGGCACTAAGAACATACGATGGAGAAAGGACAATCTCTCCAATAAATAGTGCTGGGAAAACTGGATATCTGTATGCAGAAAAATAAAACTAGACTCCTATCTCTCATCATGCAAAAATCAAATCAAAATGGATTAAAGACTTAATTCTAAGATCTGAAACTATGAAACTACTAGAGCAAAACTTGTGGAAATGCTTCAGGACATGGATCTGGCCAAGGCTTTTTTTTGTGTAAGTCCTGAAGAGTACAGGCAACCAAGGCAAAAGTAGACAAATGGGATTACAGCAAGTAAAAGACTTCTGTACAGCAAAGGAAGCAATCAACAGAGTGAAGAGACAATCCACAGAATGAGAGAAAACATTTGCAAACTACCCATCTAACAAGGGATTAATAACCAGAATATATAAGGGACTCAAACAATTAAATAGCAAGAAAACAAATAACTCAATTTAAAAGTGGGCAAAAGATCTGAATAGACATTTCTCAAAAGAAGACATGCAAATGGCCAACAGATATAAAAAAAAATACTCAGCATCACTAATCATCAGAGAATTGTAAATCAAAGCTATAGTGAGATGTCATCTCACCTCTGCTGAAATGGCTTTTATCAAAAAGACAGGCAGTAACAGATGCTGGTAAGGTTGCAGAGAAAGGGGGAGCTCCCATACACTGTTAGCAATGTAAGTTAGTACAGCCACTGTGGAGAACAGTATGGAGGTATCTCAAAAAGCTAAAAATAGAACTACCATATGATCCAGCAACCCACATATCTAAAAGAAAGGAAATCAATATATCAAAAAGACATCTGTACTCCCATGTTTATTGGAGCACTATTCATAAAAAAAAAAAACATAGAATCAACCTAAGTACCCATCAACAGACGAATAGATTAAGAATGTGGTATATGTACACAAGGGAATATTATTCAGCTATAAAGAGGTATGAAATTCTGTCATTTGTGGCAACATAGATGGAACTGGAGGACATTATGTTAAGTGAAATAAGCCAAGAACAGAAAGACAAATATCACATTCTCACTCGTGTGGGAGCAAAAAAAAGTGAATCTCATGAAGTTATAGAGTGCATTGGTAGTTACTAAAGGCTGGGAAGGATAAAGGAGAGGAGGGAATGAAGAGAAGTTGATTAATGGGTACAAATACATGGTTTGATAGAAGAAATAAGACCTAGTGTTAGGTAAATCAATAGGTGATTATAGTTTACCACAATCTATTGTATATTTCAAAATAGCTAGAACAGAAGAATTTAAATGCTTCTAGCATAAAGGAAAGACAAATACTTAAGGTGATGGATATTCCAGATACACTGATTTGATCTTTACAAATTATATGAATATATTACATTATAGCATGTATCCTGAAACTATGTACATCTATTACGCATGAATTAAAAAAATTTTTAAGTATATGGGAGGTTGTGTATAAGTTATATGCAAATACCCTGCCATTATATATAAGGGATTTGAGCGTCCTCGAATTTTGGTATACTGGGAGTTGGGGGTCCGGGGGTGGTCCTGAAACCAATACCCTATAGATAACAAGGGATGACCGCATTTCTACCAGCTGTTTGGATGTTTGTATGTAATGTAAGAATGTGCTAGAAACTTAAAAACATGAGATCAATGATTAGTGACATAATGTAGTCTAAATTGTTCCCTCCTATTTCGTTTTTACAGGTATAGATACAGTGAAATATAGTAGCTTATAAGCTAGAGGAGAGGTCAGCAAACTTTTCCTTCAGGCTCAGACAATATTTTAGGTTTGTTGACTGTATGGTCTTTGTTAACAACTACTCATCTTTGCAGTTGTAACACAAAAGCAGCCATAGACAATATAGAATCAATTGGGCTGGTTGTGTTCCAGTAAAACCTTATTTACGATAAAAGGGCAGCAGGCCTTGGATCATAGTTTGCCAACCCCTAAACTAGAAGGACCTATGTTTTTGTTTTTGGTATGGTTTGGACTGTTCATTGTGGCCAGGAAAATTAACTTCCTCTAGGTTAAGGGAAGAACATGTTGTTCCCTGTCTCAGAATCCAATAGTTGTCATTGTACCCAGTTAACTCTCTTCAAATTAGCATCACTTCCCAAATATTTGTATCCTTTCCTAACTATTCCCACCTCCTCCCACAACCCCCCCCAAAAAACCCTATAATTTTCTTAACTTTCCTTGCTAGACTGTCAGATTGGACACCATCAGATAGTAGATAGAGCTCTAGACTTGGAATCAAGAACCACACTTGAGTCCTGGTTTGACATCTACTAGCCATTTGTAAACAAGGACAGAAATCCTTTCTCTACCTCTCTGAAATAAGATGATACTGGTGAAAGTACTTTGTAAGCTAACATTGCTCTTCAGAATGACAAACACAAAAAACAACCCTACATCTGAAGAGCAATTTTCGGCTAACAGAGCACTTTTACAAGTATGTATGGATTATCTTGTTCTAATTTTCTATTTGCATCAAATGCCCTTTCTCACAGTTGTCTCTAGAAAACTGTCGCCTCTCCTCTAAAACATTGTTTCTTTCAACTTTTTTTCACAAAAACTTGCAAAAAAGAATCATCAAGAAAAAATTGAACATACAACTGGTATACTGGGTTCCTCTCATATAATGTAGATGGTCCTAAAGTAGATAACTTGGAGAGACATCTCCATGGTTATTAATGTACCTGGAGGCTAATCACAGCTAAAACTTAAAACTTGACAGCCTGCAAGTGAGAGAATTATAGTTCCAGAGTACCAAATTCAAATCAATGGGTAGAAGCTACAATAGGTAAATTTTTCATTCACTATAAAGATGAATTTTCAGTTTTTTAAATGGTTTGGATTGCTTTGTCAGGTAGTGGGCGCCCTGACACTGAACACGTTCAAGGGAAGACTGAACGATGACCTGTTAGTCATGCAGTAGAGGAGAGTCCTGCTTTAAGGGACTGAAATGTTTCTACCTGGGAGAATCTATGCTCTCAACACAGTTTCTGACATATACATATACATGTTGGGATTTATTCTGTTTCTCCCTTCTACCACATATTATAATTTTTTATTCTATTCTCTCAGTAACTTATAACTCTTTATGGCATTGAGGAATCTGCCTAGTAATATTGTTGCACAGATTTTGGGGTGACAGCTCTCTTCAGCCATATTGAGTTCTGGAGATTATAGTCATTTGTTAGTAGCATGAACTTTGACCCTGAGGTACTGCCTTCTCCCTCTTATGTACCCAGAATAGCCTATCTAATTAGATTGCTTATGGACTTCTGCTTCATGGTTTTTCAGTTAATGTACTGGGCACCATTTAAAAAAACAAAACAAAACAAAAAAACCTTTCTGCTACTCCTCCGGAATTGTTTTCTGTTTTGGTCAAAAAAAATTATGCTTTTTCCAACTTTGAAGGCACACAAAGTGCTATTGTTGCTATTGCTGAAACAAAGGTCTTCCATAAGAAAATTAGATCCTGAAAACTCAGAACAGTTCACCTAAGCACTGCTTATAGTACTGCAGGATGGTGCTTATCCTCGCTTCTGTTTCAGTTCTCTCAGCTACTGGAAGAGAAAAACACCCTTTCCATTCAGCTCTGTGATACCAGTCAGAGTCTTCGTGAGAACCAGCAGCACTATGGTGACCTTTTAAATCACTGTGCAGTCTTGGAGAAGCAGGTTCAAGAGCTGCAGGCGGTGAGTAAGGAGAAGGTGAGAGATTGGGAGAAGTGTGATGAAATTTAGTGCAAGTGGTGAAGCACTAAAGAGCAGTATGGAAGAAGTTAATGTAATTAGGGGTCAGGGAAGAAAGTGGGAGAGAAGAAAGAGTTAATTGAGATGGGAATAAGGTCTGAGAAAAATTACAGTGAAGCAATTAGAAGAAAAAGATCAGTGAAATGGTAGGAGAGAAATTAAAACATGAGTAGGAAACAGTGATGACTGAGACTTTTGGTACTCTGAGACAGAGAAAGTGTTGATTTTACTTTAAGTAATAAGAAAATTGTAGGAAACTTTGGACCTGAGAAACAAAACAGGCAGCACTGTTGACAGCCAGGGAGAGGAGGGCAGCGTTGAAGTTGGAGGAGACTGAGAATTAGTATGGAGACGTATAGGATACGGAGGAGGAGAAGGGGGTTGGGAGGGGCTGGGCAAGCAAGGGAACGATCAAAGTGGCATCTGGAAAAGCCATAAGCATCCACAGCAGACTTAACTTTTTTTTTTTTTTTTTTGAGACAGAGTGTTGCTCTGTCGCCCAGGCTGAAATGCAGTAGCACGATCTCGGCTCACTGCAACCTCCATCTCCTGGGTTCAAGCAATTGTCTGCCTCAGCCTCCCGAGTTGCTGGGATTACAGGTGCCTGCCACCCCACCCGGCTAATTTTTTGTATTTTTAGTGGAGACAGGGTTTCACCATCTTGGCCAGGCTGGTCTTGAACTCCTGATCTTGTGATCCACCCGCCTCGGCCTCCCAAAGTGCTGGGATTACAGGCTTGAGCCATGGCGCCCGGCCCAGACTTAACTTTTAAGAGGAGAAATTCAAGAATGAGAATCTGGGAGAAAAATCTAATCAAGACAAGAGTTTTATGTAGGTGAGTAATCTGCTAGAGCAGAAGCTTCTCACTTCTAAATTTGAACTTAAGAATTATAAGCGGGGATAGTCCTCTGTAAACGAGCTCTCATTTTGCTCGAGTACACTTTCTTAAGAGCTTTCATCACTGAATTACTAAGCTTATTCTTCTTCCAGGGGCCACTAAATATAGATGTTGCTCCAGGAGCTCCCCAGGAAAAGAATGGAGTTCACAGAAAGAGTGACCCTGAGGAACTAAGGGAACCGCAGCAAAGGTAGGGGAGTGGCTCTCTCAACCCTGGAGCATACACCAGAGTCCAGAAATTGGGCAGTAATCTAGATTTAACTGGAGTCCTTTATATGGATTTAATATGTCTTATTATCTTAGTAGCCTCACAGAAGTGATGTGAGGATCAAATAGTAACAATAATAACTAACATTTGTGTGTGAAAAGTTTGTAAAAAAGAGGAACAGCAACACACACACACCACTAACAACTACTCTATGATAGTAAAATGAAAGATAATCAGTTCCTGAAATTTCTTTAGGTATTTTCTACAGCTTCATTTAATCCCTCTACAGCTTTGCTTTTGAAATATCGTGTTCAGACAAGCTTCTATGAATTTTCTTGCTTTAGAACCTTATGAAGACTTTGAATCCCTTGTATTAGCAACCGTTTTCTGCATCTGATGATGCCTTTTGTTTTCCTCTCATCCTTAAGCTTTTCTGAAGCTCAGCAGCAGCTATGCAACACCAGACAGGAAGTAAATGAATTAAGGAAGCTGCTGGAAGAAGAACGAGACCAAAGAGTGGCTGCTGAGAATGCTCTCTCTGTGGCTGAGGAGCAGATCAGACGGTAAAGGCTGAGGGAGATAGCCTCTGTTCCCTTCCGATCCTTTCTGATCATACTCATGTACACTTCCTGCCAGACTTAGGATGTCTTAAGATCTTTTTCTCATCTTGAGATAGTTGCTGCAATGAGTTTACCGACATTGTGGTCACCCAAGAGAACACTGTACTTTTGGAGTATAGGAGAGTCAGTGTTTTCTAAAACAGTTGTTCTTAGAGAATAATAATGATATCTACCATTATTGAAAGATATTTTATTTCATCCTAACCATAACTATATGAGGTAGGTGTTGGGTTCTCTAGAGGACCAAATAAGTGACAACCTCATTTTCTACCTGAGATCTGAATCCATGGAAATCTTTTTTAAAAGATTAAAAGATTGCTTTATAAATGATGTTAAGAGAATGTAGCTTTTTATTTGTTGGCAGATGCACTTCCTAACCCTGAACTTCCCCTCCCAGTCACAGACAATGTTGGGCCAAGGTAGACCTCCTTCACAGAAAATCCTGCTCTTGCCAAACAAGAGCATTGGAGTAACAGAGTGAACTGTGCTTCCTATGAGCAGTTTGCTCCAAGTGTAATTTGGAAGGGCAGAGCTACACATCCCTAGTTCCTTATTCTCATCAAAAGAATCACTATGCATGAGAGGATAGAGAGTTGCTACAAGTATTTTGCTGCTGGAAGTCCCTTTCCATGGAAAATATCGTTAAAAGCAGGCACTTTTATTATATTTTGGGAGAAAGCCACCTATGTATATGATCACTTTCCTCAGAGAATGACATTTCTGATATTAATGCCTTCTTGTAAAGTTTATGTGGCAAGAGGTGACAGCCCCATTGAGCAGGTCTTACTTGAGATACCTTTCTTTCCAATCCAACATATTCACAACTTCTTAATTTTCGTCACCTATTCAGGCCTTGATATGCAGCTTTGAGGGTGGGCCAGCTTTGCTTAAATGCCTTGTGTGGTGTCTTGCCATTTCTGCCGAGCATTTTCAGGCCTGTGCCCTCATGACTGTTTCTCTTCTACTTGCTATTGAATTGTTTAGACCAGTGAAACCTGGCCAATGGGGAGGTTGATCTCCCTCTTGTGTAACTAACCTGTCCCAAACCAACTGAGACTGCATGTGTGGGATGATGACTCTTGAGCCTGTGGGCAAGCCGTATTAATTCAAGCCACAATTCCCTCTTTAGCTCTGATGCAGAATGGAAGTTGGGGTAGCTAATTAAGGGCTGCCTGCCTAGTCCAGGTACCGCCATTTTAATGTTAGAATCTCACATGTACTCTAAAGAGCAGGTGGAACTCAGTGGCCTTCCAGTTTAAAGGCAGCCAGTACCATCTTCCTCATCAATACCTACAGACTTCTCATCCTTCCTCAGCATAGCCTATGTTGACAGACTGACCTCCATAGTAACAGACCATGCTGTTCCAGATCAAAGCTGCTTCTGAAAAGCTTATCACGTGGAGGAATAGACACAGAAGGTGTATTTTTTAGTCAGCCTGGCTCTCAGGAGGGAAGCAGGAAAGAAGGAGCTAGGCTGTGCATGCTCAGTTCTCTTTCTAGACTCACAGATTGGATTAAGGTGTTTGTTCTCTCCTGGAGAAAAGAATGTGTCCTGCAGAGAGCCCAAGAGTATTAAACTAATGGATATCCTTTCATAAGGAGAAAACATGAAGAGTAGAGGCAAGGGTTTCATCCTCTCTTCCCCAATGAAAAAGTTCATCCCTATAGGCAAATGCTTGATCAAATGTGCTGTGTTACATGCAGCTCCTTTGTTCGTTTGACATAACCATTGAGTGAGTAACGGCAGCTTCTTCATTAAATGGAGAAGTTCCAGTATTAATAAGCAAATCAGCAAACACTGAGCCAGAAGGCAGTAGAGACTGCCAATTCAATTTAATTTTTTTTAGTTCAATTTAATTTTTAAAACCCCACAGAAATCTTCTTTGGATGCTTTTGCCTATTAGCCTTTGATAAAAGAAAAAAATGTAATGAGTTTCTCCAAGTCAGGTGTGGTGTGGTGGAAAAAAGAACGTGAGGCTTGAAAGACAAAGCTGGGTATTGAATTCTGGCTCTGCCGCCATGGGCAAGTAATTTAACCTCTGTAAGCCTTAGCACTTTGAAGATAATAAGACCAACCTCAAAACCTCAGGATTAAATGTATGTGAAGCACCCAGCCTAGAGCCTGATACATAGTAAGTAGGCAGTCACTTCCTGATAGTTATTGTCACATTTTGCTGCTGCTGAAGGAAACGTATCTGCTGGTACCCCCCTTGCATGGGGTTGGGTTTGTGGGAGCAGCTTTTGCTGCAAGTCTCCTCCTGTGCTGCATTGTGTGGCAGGATGACTGGGAAGACTGGGCCTGATCAGCCTCTCATGCTAGGAACCAATGCTATGCCTCTTTTTTTTCTCAACTCAGGTTGGAGCACAGTGAATGGGACTCTTCTCGGACTCCTATCATTGGCTCCTGTGGCACTCAGGAGCAGGCACTGTTAATAGATCTTACAAGCAACAGTTGTCGAAGGGTAAGAAGGAAGAAGGATAAAGAGAGGGTGTTTTATTATCTACCAGGGCTGGCTATGCTGGAGGCAAGGAGCTGAGGAGAAGGAATGTGGAAGTCCAGCCACTGAGCAGCTGATGAGTCTAAGGCTGGAAGGGTGTGAAAGATTAGAAGAACCTGGTGGAATTTGCCAAGTTGTTGACTCTGAGGCAACTTTCCTCTCAGAATACCACTTTCTACAGTGGTTGGGTCAGCTTTGCTTAAGTGCAAGACTAGTAGGAGGGAAAGCAACATAGCCTTATGGGGTGAAAACTCTCTGAGTTTCACATTTTTCTTTCAGACCCGGAGTGGCATTGGATGGAAGCGAGTCCTGCGTTCACTCTGTCATTCACGGACCCGAGTGCCACTTCTAGCAGCCATCTACTTTCTAATGATTCATGTCCTGCTCATTCTGTGTTTTACGGGCCATCTATAGACTTAGTTGTTACTCTTTGGACCACTCCCCTCAGAACTTGGAATTCTCTCAGCTCTAACATCAGAACATCAATTCCAGTGGAACAGTCTTCCCATTTACAGGTCTTCTCTCCAACTCTTCACGGAAAGTGCCTGCAAAAACAGAGGTGGATACAAGGACAAGTTGGAGCTGCAGGGACTGGCGAGTCTGCTTTCTTCTACTGCCCTGAGCCTGAACACTTCTGCTTAATCTGAGAATCACATTTGGTTTGTTGAGCCTAATATTTGTTGAGATTTTGCAGGACCCTGATCTTTTGTGGTCCTGTAAAAGATACTGAGGAATGTCTTTCAGCCAAGCCAAGAGGATGGTTTCAATAAACCTAATAATCTGAAGTTCAGTATCATTTTGATTGATAACTTTCTTTGCCTCGTTTGCCTGTATTTTCTCCTGTTTCAGGGGGAAGGTGGCTCTGCCATAAACAGAGTTCAGGGAAATGAACATGTCACCTCATAGGACATCTGATTTAGGTCTCTTGCAGAATAGGGTGGTGAGAGCTGAAGGAACTCCCTGGGGGTTTTCGCTGTTAGATCACATGGGAGGACAGCATCTTTTTCCCTGCCAATTTCAGATATAATTGGAGGGAGAATTTCAGGTCCTAGACTATAAGGATAGAATCCCTTTGCTTTTGCCTTTGATCACATGTATACTAAGGTATTAAGTGGCCCAAGTCTTTCCTTTCACCAAAGGGCAGGGAAAAGCGTCCAGGAATATCCGGATATTCCTGGAATGTGGACCCTGAGACAGTGCCCAGGGGCCACTGGGAGCCAGTATTAGGCATTGACTCTCAGCCAGGAGGCTGACTGGTCTAACACCACATTGCAACTCCTGGCCTCTTGAAGTACTAAGCTACTTTGCTGTTAGTGACAGTTATTACAGTTTCTCAGCCCCGTTGTCTCTGCCCTCTGTGGCAATGGAAGGAGAATATAGAGAAGACAAAATTAAATATAGATAGACCTGAGAAGGACAGCCAGGATAGAATTCCATTTGTGCCTATTCCCTGTCTCCCCTCCCCTCCCCTCCCCATCCTACCCGTTGGTTATTTTCTCATTGTATACATGATGCGTTCACTGCCTAGTCTCTCCCTAAAGAAGAGAGAAGACCAGTGGGCTGACTGATCTGCTCTAAATCTACTGTGGTGATTAAATCTTGGTTACAACATCCTGGGAAGTTTCCTGAAC
The DNA here is from genome assembly GCF_028885655.2 of Pongo abelii. Lineage (NCBI taxonomy): Eukaryota > Metazoa > Chordata > Mammalia > Primates > Hominidae > Pongo > Pongo abelii. The sequence goes on from NC_085928.1 coordinate 16,434,982, forward strand.
AACTGTAAAATAATAAAATTATTTTCAGAATGAAGAGTTTGTGTGTATGTGTGTGTATGTGTGAGTGAATGGATATGTGCACAGGTGCTTCGGTACCTGTGTTTGCATGCTGGGGGGTGGAAGGTGGGTAAGGGAAGTAGGGAAGGAGGTAGCCAGGAATGGTTACAGGGGTAGAAAGCTCTACATATTCAGGCTTTCTTCTCACTGGCCAATATCAGTGACGGCTGCATGTGTTTTTCCAGCCTTAGCTGCTAGACCCCAGGTGATGAATGTAGTGAGGAAATCCTATCCTAACACTGAACCAAATAAGCTGGGCCTTAGGGCATGAAATTGATGCAGGTCCATGCATGGTCCTGGGAGAACTCTTGTCTGGCACATAGTGAAAACATTAGGCCCCTAGGGATCCCTCTGGGTGGGAATGGGAGAAGAGAAACTTAATAGCATGTAGCAGGTTAGATAGGCATTATTATGTTTTGTTTTGTTGGGTTTTTTTTTGAGACCGAGTTTCACTCGCTCAGGCTGGAGTACAATGGCACAATCTCAACTCACTGCAACCTCCGCCTTCCAGTTTCAAGCGATTCTCCTGCCTCAGTCTCCCAAGTAGCTGGGATTACAGTCACCTGCCACCATGCCCGGCTAATCTTTGCACTTTTAGTAGAGATGGAGTTTCACTATGTTGGCCAGTCTGGTCTCAAACTCCTGACCTTGTGATCCACCCACCTCGGCCTCCCAAAGTGCTGGGATTAGAGGCGTGAGCCTCCGTGCCCAGCTATTATGGATTTTTATATTAAGTTGCTGCTTGAGAGAAGATAGCTCACTTTCTCAAAGTACAATAAGTGGTTTAATTGAACCAAGTCTATCTGGCTTCAAGGCCCATTCTCTTTCTGTGTGATACACCTCACTACCTCATCAGTAATGAACTTGTGACATTTGCTAAGGAAAGATAGGGCTTCTTGGTGTCATCTCTGATTAATTTCTATAGTTTCTCTAGAGAACTGTGTACCTGGATGGTGTGTCACAGCATCTAGTCTAAATCGTGTTTTGACACTACATGAGGATTCCAAGTGATTTTAAAAGACTATTTTCCCTTCTACAAATGTACTCTTCCTTATCATAACTTTGATACCACCATGATATATAGGCAATAAAGTAGGAGGAATAAATAAAGCTTCCCCAGGCGTAGAATCCTTAGATTTGGAAGTGACAGAGGCTTCATATTCCTAATGCAGAAAAGTGCCTGTATCATGGGCCAGTTTCATCCAGTCCTGCTTAAACTCCTTGGAGAATGCACCGTTGTGAACAAATCAAGAAGTCCACAATCAAGATTAGGAGAGGCTAGATTGGATACAATGACAGACACCCTCAAATTCTCAGTAGCCAAAACAAAGGACTATTTTTTAGTGAAAGACTCCAGGGAATTGAACAATGAGAACACATGGACACAGGAAGGGGAACATCACACTTTGGGGACTGTTGTGGGGTGGGGGGAGGGGGGAGGGATAGCATTGGGAGATATACCTAATGCTAGATGGCGAGTTAGTGGGTGCAGCGCACCAGCATGGCACATGTATACTTATGTAACTTACCTGCACATTGCGCACATGTACCATAAAACCTAAAGTATAATAATAATAATTTAAAAAAAAAGAAAAAAAAGAAAAAAGACTCCAATTCTCTCACATGGTGGATGGGGCTCCACTTGTGTTCTTTCTCACTCAGGGACCCAGTCTGCTGGAGGAGCCAATATGGAGAATTGCAGGTTGCCTTGGGCAGTGGTGAAAGCATGGCAAAGCTTGCAGTGGTCTTACAGTCTCCGCCAGAAAGTGGTTATCTGTCACTGGCCAAAACAAGTCACCTGAGTAAGTCTGACTTCAAGAGGGAAGGGAGGGGCAGCAAGTCTTGACACGCAGTAAAACAGGATACCACAAAGACCTTCTTCCATCAACTGACCAGCACCTGGTTCTTTCAGAATTCCTCCTACTCTCTGGAGCCAAATCTTTGGTTTGTTAGCTCAGACTCCACAGTGCCCCAAACAAGCTAGGAAACTCTCCTTCCATGTCTTGCCTTTTCCCTCATGAGTTATTCCCTTCTGGCATTCAATTGGTCGATGTTTATTTGAACATCTATATAAAAACTCCACTTTTAAGTGCTGTGGGTAATATAGGAGTGAGTTTCTTTTTAAGTCTCATGCTTCAAAACCCAAATATAAATCACTTTTCCCATAAAGCCTTTCTTGATGAATACACCCAATACCAAATGCTCTGAATTCCTTTACTTCTCAAATGTAACTGCCACCCTATTTAGGACACAATGCTGTTCTACAGCATTCTCTAATGTGTTTTCTGGTTGAATGTTTGTTTCTCTCACTAGATTACAAACTCAGAGTCAAAGCAGCATTTTCTATGACTGCCCTATGACCCCCATTGTCAAAACCTTGCAAAAGACCAGGCACAGAAACATTTAATCCTTTTAAAATTTAAGTGTCTAAAGCAGAAGGAACTGACTCAAATTTCAGGAAGTAGCTGTGAGGATGGGGTGGCAGGAAATGACGAAAACCTGAATACGGAACTGAAGCAGCAGCTCAGTTTCTCACTCCGAAGTGGCAGCAGCCAGAGAGGGAGTCGGTGTGGACGCGAGAAGCCGGGCACTTAGAACAGAGGCTCGCACAGGTGGAGGTGGGTACTCTGAGCCATGGGACAGTTGGGAAACACATAGTAAGAGTTGAGGAGGAACCTACCTGGCTCTTAGTCCTTGGTGATGGGCAAGGTCACCACTAGTAGGCTTTTATCCTTTTATAGCCAGAAGGCCTGGTTGTGAGTGGTTGTAGCAAATCAGCATCTGGAGATAGAAACAGAAGGGAGGGGCTTAAACCCAAGGCAAATGATTCAGGAGCCATCTAGCACCAACATCAAGCAAAGTGTTGCCTGGTTTCTGCTGACAATCTACAACCCACTCTAAGGCCTGTCTCCCCTAGGTACTGAGTTGGGAGGAGGACCACAGGAGACGAAAACAGTGTCTGCCCTTGAAGAGCATATGGTCTCAGGGAAACAAACCCACATAGGAAATGTAACAGATCAGGAAGTAGTCACTGATTAGCACTGAGTACCAAGTGCTGATGGAGCCCAAGAGACGGCATGATTGTTCTGCTGGGGCTAGTTTCTGTGTTCGTAGATCACAGAATCCCAGAATGTCAGAAATCAAGGAGACTACAGATTAGCTACGTTAACCCCTTCATTATTTTCCACTGGGGAAATCAGAGATAATTGCTGATTTGCCAAATTATTAAAGTTAGTATTTCTTAATCGCCTGGTCTGGTACCTGGCAAATGAGTACCTACTCTGTTTGTATCCCTTGTGATGGTCCCTCAGAGGCTTAGTCACCAAGCTGGGATGACAGCCAGGGCTTCTGACTCCCAGTCCTGTACTTTGATGCAGGAGGTCAGCATTGCAACAAGGCCTCACCAGATTACTCTCTGGTTCTCACCTCTAGATAGCACTTCTTACCTCTCTGGTTTCTAGTCAATAGGTCAAGAATATTAGATAAATTGTCTCTATTTCAGAAACTTTTTATTTCAAAAATGGGTGAATGGGAGGGTCAGGCTGAGGCCTCAGAGGAGCCACAGGAAGGAGGTTGGGACCATCAGTCCTCATTGCTTCCTTATTGCTCATGACTATTTCAGAAACTTCTCCATTCCAGTTTTCTGTGTGACAGTCCTTTTGTTGCACAGCAGCCCGGGAACCAGGGGATGAGAAGCAGAGGGGTAGTAAGGATGCAGGATTCTAAGTCTTGTTTTGCTGTCTCCACCCGCATCAGGGAAAGCCGAGCTGCTTTCAGCCGTGACTCACGGCTGACTCGGTCAATATCTCTCCGGTGTCCCCTTAGCATCTCTTTAACTGATTTACCCAGACTTCCCCTGGGCTGGTTTTTAAGGGGTTGCTCAATGGAGAAGATGGAGTTTTCAAGTGGAAATAGAAAACTGGAGAATCTGAAGGCCTAGGTAGGTAGAGACAGGAGAACCTGAGGAGTGGTTGTAAAGGGACTCTTTGGAGACAATGGAGAGCATGGGGAAGGTCTCCAATGGGATGTGGTGTCTGAGGACAGAAGGGTTGCCAGCTAGCAAGTGCTGCCAGGGTCGAGAAGTCTCAGTGGCGACCACAGCAGATGAGCATTTTCTGTTGTTACTTCTTCACACCAAGATCCACAGATGCAGAGCAACTGTGCTGCTCTTCCTTCTGCACAGTCCGGAAGGCCGACTAGAACACTGGGAATGCCCTAGCAGAATAAGTTTGGCACCCTTCCAAGCTAGTGTTCTCTAAATATTTCTGCAACATTTATTTAGTTGATAAAAATTGAATACCTCTTAATGTTCAAAATCAGATTTATTACATATTATTCTTTTTTCTTTTCTACGATAAATTGTCAACTTGAAAACATGCTATTTTTTGAATTACTTTTCTTTAGCAATTAATTGAACCATTTTTAAAAAATTGAGTAATAACTGACTTATTCCCAGCAAATAATGCTTTCCCAATGCATTGTTCCATGTGGAAATTTCAGCCGACTGTCCCTGCTGACCTTACACAGCTGTGAGGTGACCAGACTCAGTATGGATGTGGGACAGCACTTGGACCAGAGGCTGGAAAAATTCTCAGTATAGTTCAGCAGGTTGTAAAGAGGGATGTAGATGTTCACTTTGTGAGAAGCAGAACCAATTTGTATTTCAACAGCGACAAAGGAATCATATATAGAAACCTGAGTGAAATGAGGCCATAATTCTAGGGATATTATAGCACCCCTCATTGCCAACCACCTTCAGCCACTGCCTGGCTGGCCTCGGGACACAAGTGAACAATTCCAGCAATTTTGACTCATGGGTTACCTAGTGTTACCCACACCCATGATGACTTCTCTCTAGCCCCAGGTGGGCCCAGGCCACATCAGTTCATCTTGAATAAAGTCCCATCTCTCATCTTGTAACTGAGCAGAAAAGCCTTCCTACAACTCCCATTTGCTTTGCTTCATTTTCTATTTTCTTCTAAGAAAAAAAAATGGCAGGAAATATTGGGCTGCTATATTTTGACTTCAGCATTCCTATTTTCCCTCCTCTTGATCCTTTTTTGTCCCTAATTATTCCCATCTCCGGTCTCTCTCAGATGTGGAAGTCTGTAGTGGGCCATGATGTGTCTGTTTCCGTGGAGACCCAGGGTGATGATTGGGACACAGATCCTGACTTTGTGGTGAGTTTGGAAGTAGTTTTGCTTGGACAGTGCAGAGGGTGGGGTGGGGAGGGCATATAGGCCACTCTGTGACCTTTGAGGATGCTTGGAAAAGGGCCTTCTAGGACTGAGACAGCCCTCATACTGGGACTAATTGGTAGGACAATTGGCTGTCACCTGTGGGGCATGCATGATACCTGGTATCAGGGATGAAAGGAGACAGGTGTGGGTGAGTTTGCCAGTGTGATTGACAGGCCATGTCAGGCTATACTGAAGGTGAGAAGCAGGTGAACCTGGGTCTCCCCTGGCCCATGATCCAGGATTCAAGCTGGACATGTGTAACTGGGGGATTAAAAAGCTGTAGGAGACCAGATGGGGTAGGCATGAAGTATGCAGAGGAGGAATGGAGGTTTCAGAGCTCACTAATTTAATTCTTTGTGTTTTCTTGTTTGTTTGTTTTTTGAGACAGTCTCACTCTGTCGCCCTGGCTGGAGTGCAGTGGTGCAATCTCGGCTCACTGCAACCTCTGCCTCCCAGGTTCAAGCGATTCTCCTACCTCAGCCTCCCGAGTAGTCCCTGTAGCTGGGACTACAGGTGCATGCCACCACACCTGGCTAATTTTTGTATTTTTTTAGTAGAGATGGGGTTTCACCATGTTGGCCAAGCTAGTCTTGAGCTCCTGACCTCAAGAGATCCACTCGCCTAGGCCTCCTAAAATGCTAGGATTACAGGCATAAGCCACTACGCATGGCCTCACCGGTTTAATTCTTACATGGGGTCAGGATGGGATAAATATAGAGGGGATGTGAATAAAGACCCAGACTGAAGAAGGCAGTGGACACGGGACATGCAGGGCATGTGTCAGTTGGGTGGCCCTTCTCAATGTGGCACATTTCTTGCCGTCATGTATTACTGCGTGCTGTTGTTTGCAGAATGACATCTCTGAAAAGGAGCAACGATGGGGAGCCAAGACCATCGAGGGCTCTGGACGCACAGAACACATCAAGTAGGTGCCAAAAGGACTGGGGAAAAGGAAGGGGGTTATGGGAAGAGCCCAAAGAAAACTCAGAGACTTGGGGGAAGATGAGGGAGGAAAAGGATAGGGTAGTTCATGTCTATGTATTATTGTGTTTGTTTTTTTCTATAGTCTGTTCCTGTGTGTACCTGTGTGTGTCATTGCGTATTTCCATTTTATGTCTCTCCTCTTACCCTCCTCAACACTATTATCTGTCTTTTATACCTAACAACTCTACTATTTCCCCAAGTGGGTCTATTGGATTAACTGCCTCCCTTCCTTTAGTAAGGCATGAGAGATTCATAGAGGAAGTGGCCCAAATACTAAGGTCCTCTCTATCTATCTACCTGGCAATCATCTATCTCCTATCTATCTCTTCAGATAAATGTAAATATATATTTAGAATTCAGGGTGACTTCCTTCAGATGAACTAAGAACAATTCAGTAAAATGTCAAGGTGAAGAACTCAGAATAAATGCTATAAAAAGAGGCCACTTCAGCTCCCATACCTGGCCCAAATAACTTTTAAAATACAGATTTGTACTTAGCTATTTGACAGAAGTTGGAAGCCATGAATGGTAATATGAAGAAATGTAACACTTGGAAAACCTGTTGATAAAAACTATTTTGGCAACGATGTTCAGGGATCTTTAAGATTATAGCCCCATATGCATTTTACCAGAAACAAACAAACAAACAAAACCCTCTGATACCAGAAGATAAAAGGAACTTACAGACATATCCAGGGGTTTCTGTGGGATATGTCATACATTCAGCCTGAGAGATCCCCTCCTCTCTTCCATGGATGATTCAGGATCATCTAACCAGGACCATCTGCTTTGGATAGTATCAGAATGTCAAACATTAGTAGCAAGGTAGACACAATAAATAGTGTAACAAGCAAAAATTCAACAACTACACACAAAATGGCAAGATTAATACAGTTTTAAGCTCCATTTTTAACTCCCCCCACCGTACCCTAAAAGCAGGGTTTTTACCTCTAGATTTTAAAAAGTGTCAGTGGATGACCACATTGCACAAGCAACACACTGTGAAAGCCTGGCACAAGTTTCTACAACTGGATGACAGTACCGCATTGTTTAATCAGAAATAAATGGTTTCGGCCAGGTGTGGTGGCTCATGCTTGTAATCCCAAAACTTTGGGAGGCCGAGGCAGGAAGATCACTTGAGGTCAGGAGTTCAAGACCAGCTTGGGCAACATGATGAAACCCTGTGTCTACTAAAAATACAAAAATTAGCCGGGCATGGTGGCGGGCACCTGTAATCCCAGCTACTCAGGAGGCCGAAGCACGAGTCTATTGAACCCAGGAGGCACAGGTTGCATAGAGCTGAGATTGCACCACTGCACTCCAGCCAGGGTGATAGAGCGAGACTCGGTCTCAATAAATAAATAAATAAATAAATGGTTTCAATTAAGTAGCTATAATGAATATTATTCTTAAACCACGCCATTCTGGAAAAAGATTGAAACAATGGAACAGGGTCATTCAGGAAGCTTCTGTGATACCCCTCTATAGACTCATAGATCAAAAAAAAAAAAAAAAAAAACCACAAGACCCTTTTCCTTTTCTGAATAAAGACCACTCAACGCTGGTATTCTGGGAATTGTCCAGATGAGGATGCACACTTCATACCTTTTTTCTCCCAGTGCCTGTTTCATATATAGGAGGTAGGAATACAATATTTTAAGGAAGTCTCCTAAATTCCTGCCATAATCTTATGGAAAGAGCTTGAATTTGGATATCAGATAGATTTAGATTCAATTCCTAACTCTGCCACTCTTAGCAATGTGAACTCGGTCACATAACTTTTTTGAACCTCAGCTTATTTATCAAACGGGGATAAGAATAGCAACCCTAGCTTTGCACAGTGGTGATATTGTAGCCAATGAGGTTTATCTGAGGTGTGAGTATTGCTAATTGAAAACTTTTCCCAACACTCCGCCATGACGACTTGCAATATAGTAGGCATTGGCAAAAAAAAAAAAAAAAAAAAAAAAAAAAGCAAGCAACCCTCATAAAAAAATGAAATAACTTAAAAAAAAATAGCCACCCTGAAGATGTATAGTTAGAGTTCAATGGGATAGCCAATGTCTAATGCAGTACTTAGCACTTCTGAGCAGCTCAGTGATGTTATTTTTGTTTCCTGTTAATATAGGTTAGTTTAATCAGATTTCCTTTCTAAAATCTAACAAACGTGTAAACAGACAACAGCCCTTTTTTCTCCTAAGTGGTGTTTACCTGGACTGTTGTATTGTGCAACTCCTGTACACAGATCACTCTGACTGGTGCTGCCTGGAGTGGTACAACATAGTGACCCTGCACATTTCCTTGTTAACCTAACTGAATCTATCAGATAGAATAAACAATGGAGATATTGACAAAAAAAGCTCGCTCATCTCCCATTTACCCAGGTTATCAAGGAGTAAAAGCCTAGTATCTGCTGGTAACAGGCCAGGTGGCTTTAGACAAGTCCCTTTTCCTCTCTGATTCTCATTTTGCCCATCTGGATCAAAAAGACCTCTAGAGGACTTTCCAGTAGTAAGTCTTCACTATTTGGGGATTCCGTCTCGTTAGTGTGGGCTAAGCCAGTCTTTAACATCTGATGGGAATCACCATGGTCCTTGGAAAGGAGAGGGAAATTGGAGAGGAGAACAGTAGCTGTAGATGCTAACACTGACAGATCCCAAAATGAAAAAAGAAAAAACAAACAAACAAAACAAAACAAAACAGTAGCTGTAGAGCTGAGACGACTAAAAGCAGGAAAAGGAAGTGATTGTAGTTCTTACTAATCTTACTACCTTCCCCACACCGTGATGTCTCTTTTTAGGTCTGTCTTGAATAAATTTAGTTTGGATAGTAATTTGGTAATTCAGTGAATAACTCAAATGGTCCTATGCCTCCCTTATCTGTTCTGTAAAGGAACTGCCTGGTTTTCAAGAACTATGACCCTTCTCTCCACCTTCTTTTCTCCACTCTTGCCCATTCATTCTCAAGACTCAAGGGTGTCTTTTCCCTTGACCAGGTTGTTTATTTTCAAATCTGTCACAGACTGATACTTTTGCAAAATAAAATAAAACTGAGTTTCTGGAAAAATAAATGGTTAAAAATAACATAGACAATACAAACACAGTTTTTATTTTTAAATTCAACAGAAATAAAATCACAACGTTGTCAGGCATGCTAGTCTGTGCCTATAGACCCAGCTACCCAGGAGGCTGAGGCAGGAGGATCACTTGAGTCCAGTAGTTCTGGGCTATAGTGCTCTATGCTGATTGGGTCTCCACACTGAATTCTGAATCAATATAGTGACCTCCCACCTCCCAGGAGCAGGGGACCATAGGTTGCCTAAGAAGGGGTGAACTTGCCCAGGTCAGAAATGGAGCAGGTCAGAACTCCAGTGCTGATCAGTAGTGGGACTGTGTCTGTGAGTAGCCACTGCACTCCAGCCTGGGCTACAGTGAGACCCCATTTCTAAAAAAGAAAAAGAAAAAGAATAAAATCACTATGTCAAATTGCTATAAAAGTTTCTAAACACATATTCTCAATTTTTATTCTTATTTCCCTGTGAAACAGAAACAGTTCAGCTTGTGGACCACACACTGAGTGGCACTGCTCTGGAATAATCTTTCAGCGCTTCCTGGAACCTGTCTGGCCTTTAGATTAAATCTTTACTGAGCTATAACCATAGGATGTCTGCCTCAGTGGCCCTGTCCTTTTTCTTGTGCCCTGACATTTTATAGCAAGTGGAAATAAAGAATGGTGTAATGCCAAGAGTATAGAAATAGAATTCTGGAGCTCTAGGGACTGATTCCAGCTCTGCTGTAAAAGGGCTCATGATGCTGAGGAGAGTAATAATATTTTAGCATCCTATCTTGATTTCCAGTGTGACTGGAGATTATAGTACCATCCCTGTTTACCTCACAGGGGTACTGGGAAGAGCCATGGCTATAACTTAAGAATAATGGCTAACATTTATTAAGCTATTATATGTCATGCAAAACACTGAGTACTTCTTAAAAACAATCTTATATCATAGATGACATTGGCATCCTGATTTCACAGAAAAGTGAATGGATATATTAATGTTTAGCAATTTGTCCAAGGATACAGAGATACAGGTTGAGCATCCTTAATCCAAAAATTCAAAATCTAAAATGTTCCAAAATCTAAAATTTTTGAAAACCCACATGATACCACAAGTAGAAAATTCCACACCTGACTACATGTGATGGGTCGCAGTCAAAATTAAGGTGCACAACAGTTTTTTCAGCGTCCCCAAGGGAAAAATAAAGTTACCTTCATTTATTTATTTCTTCTTTAATATCTTCCTTAATATAGTGTATATGACACATAAATGAATTTCCTGTTTACACATGGGTCTCATCCCCAAGATATCTCATTATGTATATGCAAATATTCCAAAATCTGAAAAAAATCCTGAATCCAAAACACTTCTGGTCTCAAGCATTTGGGATGAGGGATACTCAGCCTGTAGTAATTTGAATTCAGCTCAGTCTGACTCCATGGGCTGAAATCTTAACCAATATATTGTTTTTGTCTAATAAACATAATATCGTCATGTCCATAATTCTTTTGTTGAAATGAAATGCAAATTCCCATGAGCTAAGCTATTGCCATTCCCTAAGGCTGCTTGCTATTCTGTTTACAGTGACAAAGTACTTGATAAGTTGGCCTTAATAATACTACAATCACTTCATAAACAAACCTCTTTATGAGTGCCCAAAGTCTCTTTCATTTAATGTTTTCGTCACTTTATTATTTTTCAAAAATTAACTTTGTTTTTTTTGAGGCAGAGTTTCGCTCTGTCATCCAGGCTGGAGTGCAGTGGTACGATCTTGGCTCACTGAAACCTCCGCCTCTGCCTCCCAGCTTCAAGTGATTCTCCTACCTCAGCTTCCTGAGTAGCTGGGATTACAGGCATGTGCCACCTCGCCCAGCTAATTTGTGTATTTTTAGTAGAGGCGGGGTTTCACCATGTTGGCCAGGCTGGTCTTGAACTCCTGACCTCAAGTGATCCACCTGCCTCAACCTCCTACAGTGCTGGGATTACAGGTGTAAGCCACTATGCCCAGGCAAAAATTAACTTTATTGATAGCTAATCATTATAAGCAAATAGTTCAATGAGTTTTGACTATATATATAATATAACCACCATGCAATCAAGATATAGAATGTATCTATTACCATGAAAATTTCCCTGCACCTCTTTGCAGTCAATACACCCCGTACTGATCTTTTTGTCACTATAGATTAGTTTTGTCTGGCATAGAATTTCATGCAAACAGAATAATAAAGAATGTATTGTTTTGTGTTGTCTTCTTTCAGCATAATGTTTTCCAGATTTATCCATGGTATTGTGTATATAAGTCTTTTGTTCTTTTATATTGTCAAGTAGTATCCCATTGTATGGATATGTCACAGTTTGATTATTCATTATCCTGTCAATAGACATTTGGATTATTGACAATTTGGATCTATTACAAATGAAACTGTCATGGGCATTTGGGTACAAATCTTTTTGTTGACATATCCTTATTTCTCTTGGGAAATTGCCAGAAGTAGAATTGCTGAGTCATATAATAAGTGTATGTTAAACATTTTGAGAGACTCTCAAACTCTTTTCCAAAGGGAATTTACCCTCTTTCATTCCTACCAGTAATGTGTGGGTTTCAGATGCTCCACATTTTTGTCAACATTTGTTATTGTTAGTATTTTTAAATTTAGTTGAGTGCAGTGGCTCATGCCTGTAATTCCAGCACTTTAGGAGGCCAAGGCAGGAGGATGACTTGAGCCCAGGAGTTCAAGACCATCTGGACAACGTGGAGAGATTCTGAGTCTGCAAAAAAATTAAAAATTGGCTGGGTGTGGGGATGCTCACCTGTATTCTGAGCTATTCGGGAGGCTGAGGCAGGAGAAGCACTTGAGCCCAGGGGGTTGAGGCTGCAGTGAGCCATGTTTGCCCCACTGCACTCCAGCCTGGGTGACAGACTGAGATCTTCTCTAAAAGACAAACAAAACAAAACAACAACAACAACAACAACAACAAAACCAACTTAACCACTCTTTTAAGTTAATTTGAATTTCTCTGATGACCAGTTTTATTGAGTATATTTTCATTTGCCATTCATATATCTTCATATATCTTCTTTATGAAGTATCTGTTCACATCTTTTTCTCACTTTTAAAGTGAGTTGTTTGTCTTTTTATTAAGTTGCTGAAAGTTCTTCATATATTCTGGATGTAAGTCTTTTGTGAAATATGTGTTTTATAAGTGTATTCTCCCAGAACATAACTTGCTTTTTCACTTTATTGATTGATTGATTGATTGAGATGGAGTCTTGCTCTGTTGCCCAGGCTGGAGTGCAGTGACATGATCTCAGCTCACTGCAACCTCTGCCTCCTGGGTTCAAGCGATTCTGCTGCTTTGGCCTCCTGAGTAACTGGGACTCAGGCGCCCGCCACCACGCCCGGCTAATTTTTGTATTTTTGGTAGAGACGGAGTTTCACCATAGTGGCTAGGCTGGTCTCGAGCTCCTGATCATGTGATCCACCCGCCTCGACCTCGCAAAGTGCTGAGATTACAGGCGTGAGCCACCGCGCTTGGCCACTTTTTCATTTTACTAATGGCATCTTTTTAAGAGCAAAAGATCTTAATCTGATGAAGTCTAATTTATTGAAAAAAAAGTTTATGGGGCTAATGCTTTATATGTCTAAGAAATATTTACCTACCCCAAAGTTGTGAAGACTTTCTTTGATGTTTTGTCCTAAAGGACTTACAGTTTTAGCTTTTACATTTAAGTCTATGATCCATTTCAAGTAGACTTTTCTGTGCAGTGTGAGGTCAAGATTGAGGTTCATTTTTTTCCATGTGATTATTTAGTTTTTCACCACTATTAAAAGAGTATCCTGTTCCCATTGACTTACCTGGCATCTTTGACCACACACGTGGGTCTATTTCTGGACTCTATTCTGTTCTGTTGATCTATTTTCTACCCTGACAGCATACCGTACTGCACTGATTATTGTAGCTTTATAAGTCAAGAAATCATGTAGTCCTCAACTTTGCTCTCCTTTAAAAAAAAAAAAGAAACAAAAGATTTTACTATTCCAGGACTTTACATTTTCACATAAATTTTACAATTCACTAGTCAATTCCTACAAGAACGCCTGTTCAGATTTTGATTGGGATTGCATTGAATCTATAGATCATTTTAGAGAGAATTGACATCTTAATGATATTGAGTTTTCCAATCCATGAACATGGGCTATCTCTCCATTTATTTAGGTCTTCTTTAGTATTTTCAGAAATATTTTTTAGTGTTTAGGTCTTGCACATACTTTAAGTTTATCCTAAAATGTTTCATATTATTTCATGTATTTATATTTAACTTTCAGTTTCCAAATGTTTATGGCCATTATGTAAAAATACAATTGATTTTTATATAATGACCTTGTATCCTGTGACCTTGCCAAATGCACAATGCTTTAGTAGCTTTTTTTGTGTGAATTATTTAGGATTTTCTACATACATGATCAGGTCATCTGTGAATAAAAACCTTATATTCTGAGTCACTCACATTTGTGCTTTTAGTTTTGTAATAAAAAACAAACACAGATTGAGGAATGAGTCATCTTTGAGGTGCTACATTTTGCTTTGTTCACATAAACTGCATTGCTTTACCAATCCAAAGTCTTTTAAAACTTAAATTGGATATCTGAGAGTTAACATGTCAAAAGTTTCTTAGGCACAACACAGCATATTGAATTGGAATTTTTTGTTTTCCTCTCTATCTCTTCCAGCTGTCCTCTATCTCCATACATTAAACATCTTTGTGTCCTCAGAGCCTAACAGTACCTCACACTTTAAAGTTTTTTAGTTAGTAGTTATCAAATGAAGGAATGACATAATGAAGACCTGTTTAGGCCGGGCATGGTGGCTCACGCCTGTAATCCCAGCACTTTGGGAGGCCAAGGCAAGAGGATCACTTGAGGTCAGGAGTTTGAGACCAGCCTGGCCAACGTGGTGAAACACTGTCTCTATTAAAAATACAAAATCTAGCTGGGCATGACATGCATGCCTATAATCCCAGCTACTCTGGAGGCTGAGGCAAGAGAATCGCTTGAACCCGGGAGGCAGAGATTGCAGTGAGCTGAGATCATGCCACTGCACTCCAGCCTGCGCGACAGAGCGAGATTCTGTCTTGGTAATAATAATAATAATAATAATAAGAAGAAGAAGAAGAAGAAGAAGAATAACCTGTTTAGAATGACTTCAGCTATAACCTAAAGAAGTCTGTTTTCTTTGGGCCTCAACAATTTCATTCAAATTATATTATCTGTTGGTATGATCCCCTGACTAGTTTTTCTGTTATCCTTTAGATGAATATTCCTGAGTATCATTTTCTAATCCCTTTTAAAAACTTGTTTTAACTATAATATAGTTATAACCCATTTAACAAGTATTATATTCATTAAAAAATTGCAGATTTTTTCCATTTGAAAGTAAATTTTGGCCCCATTTTCTTCATCTTTCATCTGAATACTTCAGTTGGATTCTTCCAGTGCTGGATTCTTCCAGCACTTGGCTTAATTTCATCTGGTTCGTAGCCAGCTTTCTAAAATTAACTGTGGCTAAAGCTGAGAAGACTTTTTTAAAAGACCTTTAGTGGAATTATCTACTAAAGGCCACCACATGGATCTATTCTTCCATAAAAGAAGACAATTTCTGCTGTGAGACAGCCATTCTACGTATAACCAATGTGTCTGGTTGTCCTGAGCTGATAAAGTCCCAGCTCACCATCTAACATCACTATCTCAATACCCTAACCCCTCATTGCTTGCTGCAGAAAGTCAAATTTCTTATTTAGGGTTCTCTTGCCCAAATGTTTCCAAGAATCCCCGGATCCTTATATGTGTCCAAATAACAGATCTGATTGTCACATGGGGCTGAGCTATCACTTCATATCCTCAGGCCAAAGAGGTTGGCCAAGATGGCTTTCTGCCCTCTTAATTGTTGCAGTTACCTTTCATGGTAAAGATGGAAGTGGGTGTGAAGTAAGAAAAAGAATGCCTTTTTTTGGTGGTGCTTTCTCTTAGGGATAGAGGTGTCCCTTCAAATCAAGATAATTTGAGGCTTAAAGTGTTATGGCAATTATTGTGAGTGGATTTTGTTAGTTAGTTTTCATTAGTCCTTAGTTTTCTCAGGTATTATCAGCCTGGGGGGAAGGGGCAGAAGATCTTAATTCATGACCAAAAAGCATAAAAAATACTACTAATGTTTAAATAAATTTCCCCAATTCTGTGTTTTTATAAGCATTATTTTTAATGACTTCCTAGTACACTAGTGAAAGGTAGTATTTCAATTTATTGAACTATTATCCAACCATTGGTCATATAGATTGTTTCTTAGTTATTGCTATTATATACGATGCTTCAATGAGTATCATTTAGACATTAAGGACATTAAGCTTTGCCATATTTAAAATCATTTGCCTGATGTAGACTCCTAAAACTAGAATGTGTAGGTCCAATGGTATGTGAATATTTTTCTGCTTTTTGAGACACATCCTCTGATTGATAGAAAGCAGATCCATTCAGAAAAGAAAATAACTTTCCAGTTATCAGAATATAGGTGTCATTGTCCTCTAATATTGAAGAACATGAAAAATGGGACTAAAGATCAGAAGGTTATTTTAGTGAGCAAAATAACAGACTAGAGGAAATATTATTGGCCTATGGAGAGTTTAAATCAGGCTATAGTATGCAGGCTAGACTGATCTTTTACTTCTAGACCCATCGCTAGTATATTTTGGGGGCCCAGGTTATTACTGAAAATAAACAGGACAGACTTCAAGACTTCCATTTTTCTGGGAAGATGGGTTTGTTGATCTCCCTGGGATAGATATAGATGAGCCTTTGTCATGTGGTTTCTTCCAGCATCCACCAGCTGAGGAACAAAGTTTCAGCGGAGCATGATGTTCTCAAGAAGAAAGAGATGGAGTCAGGGCCCAAAGCATCCCATGGCTATGGAGGACGGTTTGGAGTAGAAAGAGACCGAATGGACAAGGTAAGTTGAAAGGGAAAGATTTGCTTTAAAAAAATACATTAAAAAATTGATATATTATATATACTTATATATTTTGTAAATATGTATAAATAATTATATATAATTATATACCTCTGTAATAAGAGCCAATTATATATAAGTATATATAATTGACTCTATAATAAATAATTGGCTCTATAATAATTGGCTATAAAATAATTGGCTCTATAAGAGCCAATTGTATATAAGTATATAATTATATAAGTATATATTTATTATATATACTTATATATTTTATGTATGTTATAATAAATATAATATAATATATTTTATATATGCTCATATATAAGTATCTATATGAGTATATATAAAATATAATATATAAACTATATATAAGTATATATAAAATATAATATATATTATATATTAATTATAGTATATAATATTAATATTACATATTATTAATATATAATGTGTAATATAATGTATTAATAATGTAGATTATATGTTATATAATATGATATATAATATATAATATAGATATAATATATTATATATACTTATATATAGTATCTGTTATATATAAGTATATAGTTACATATAAGTATTATATATAAGTATATAATTAATATATTATATATTAATACATTATATATTATATACTTATATATTTATAAATATATATTATTAATATATGCAACATAATTATAAGTAAATGTAAATATATAAATTTATATTATATGTATATTTTAATATATTATAAGTATATGATATATTTATATTATAAATATATAGTTTATTCATAAATATATAGTATATAATATTTAAGTATATATAAAATATTTCACTAAAACACCCAGATACTTTTGTTCTAGATCAAAATATATATTTTTTGACTCATTTATTGGTTCATGAGTTAAAACTTATTCAAAAGTACAGTATTCATTTGGTCTCTAAAATATAATGTCCACATATTATTTGTATCAATTTTTTCTGATCTCAACACATAAGATATACATGGCAGAAAATAAAAGCCAAGATATTGGAACTGCTGGCCTGTTGTAGCCCCAACCACACTGCAACTCCTAGACCAAGAAGACAGGAAACACAAGTGGAGAAGGAAAAAATATGTTTTAAAATCATTTGCTGCTTTTAAATGTTTATGTATTATGTCTATGTTGCAACTTCTCTTTATTATTTTCTTTACTGTGTATTTAGTGATTTTTTTTGTATATATGTCCTACATTACATGTTGTATAAAGCTCAGAGTTCACTTCTGAACTTTGATGGCCATACAGGAGCAAAGATCTAGAACAAAATCACTGGCTCTCCTAGTGAAATATTCCATCCTGGCTATGGCGTCCGGTCAGTCCCCTTGGTCTTTCCTCCACACTACCCCACACTACGCTCTGTTCTGCTGCACAGTGCTCTTGTTTCAGCTCTTTTTGTTTCTGGTTTAAACACTGCTCTGTCTACCTAGTCTCTATCCCCTGGTTCCCAGCCCATCCTATGGGAGTGTTCAGAATGAAGGATTCCTAATGGTATTAAAGAAGAACAGGGATGAGCAGGTCTCCAGAAAAAGTCATCTTGCTCTCCCATCTCATATTCCTTGGCACCACTGTCAGAGGCCATAGATCTGACCCAGAATGGAATTTCTTACATGCCTACATCCCACTCCATCTCTGTATTTATTTTTTTAAGGTCATTTTTATCTTTTCACTCACTCCATCCTTGATTTTTCTCAGAGTGCAGTGGGCCATGAGTATGTTGCCGAGGTGGAGAAGCACTCTTCTCAGACGGATGCTGCCAAAGGCTTTGGGGGCAAGTACGGAGTTGAGAGGGACAGGACAGACAAGGTAAGTGACCACTCTGTCTCTCAACCACTCACCTCCAGTCATGTGAAGTTGCCCACACTCACTCCTGGATGGAGGCACATGCTTCTTTGTTGAAAGACAGGACAGTGGATGCTGTGAGGACCTGACACCATCACAAAGATACCTCCCTCAGCAAGTTCCTTGGTGCCAGTGTTGGAAGCCACATGCTGAGCTGAAAGACAGTGATTCAAATAAGGAGAAGACTTTCAAACTGTGTGTTTGAATGAATAATTCCTCAAGCCACTGGTTTTTATTATACTCATATGCATGAAGATAGAACAGAGAATCGTCTAAGCTCTTCTTTTGGCTTAACATCAGAACCTTATAAATACTCATGCCGTTTAGGAAAACAGAGTCATCAGTTTAAATATTATTGCCATGGAAGCAGATAATCCAGTTAAACAACTAATTAGGGTTACTATTTACAGAATTTAGCGTCAATCTATGAAGTCCAGATATCTTTAAAGACTCCTTTGTACAAAACAAAACAAAATGTTGTTTTAAAGAGAAAAAAAAGTACCGTATGATTACAATATCATATTGTTGACAGGAGAGTAAGATTGATAACTCATTGATGTTTTTAGTTTCATGCCTTGTTAGGTCGGATTCTTTGAACTCATTTTTTATGGCGCAGAATGGTGTCTCCTGCCCTGCAGCTGCACAGAGAGAGGACATCTCCTTCACAGTTAGCTGAGATTTTTTCTTTGTTTTTACCAACGGTTAATTAGGTGGACATGAATCCTTAAAGCTAAAGATTGGAAGCTAAGGCAGCTAAGTTCTAGAACTTAATTGTTTGCATCATGGGGGGTAAAACCATGAAAAACAAAACCAGGAAAGTTTAAAACATACTGCAAAGCTAAGGGAAGATGTAGAAGGCAATAGTAGAATATGGAGCATGCAATGTTCTAGAATCAGGATGGAATTCCCTGTTCCATCTTGGCACCACTCTTGCCTGCCTTTGCTTAATCTCCGATTCTTACATCTTTTGCTCACAAGCCACAAATGGAATCACCCAGTCAGTGTGTCATGTAAATCAAGAAACAATACATATTAATTAGTTTTTAATATGCAAAAACCCAGACTTGCTTAGATACCCATAGTTCCTGAGCCAGATGGAGAACAAAGCTCCAAAACTCTGCGGTAATGTTGGGTATCTGGGCAACATGTCCAGTCCCAGAGCCAGCTAGGATCCAGACTCTCCTGGTTGCAGTTATCCCACCAAAATCCACATATTTGTGTTGCCATTATTGAGTAATGAAAGAGAAGAGGCACAGCATTATCAACTGGGAATAGGGTAATGTCTCTTCATGAGCAGAGTGCTTTATACTTTACAAGGCACTTTTCTAGGTATCACATTTCACCTTTGTGAGGATTCGTTAGGAAGAAAAGCACTAAGTTAGCGAATGAACCTAAGTAGACACTTTACCTTGTCCCATTTAGTTCTCATGATATCCCAAATGAAGAGGGATCATTTCTCTCATTTTACAGTCGAGGTAGATAAGGCAGGCATGCCTCTCCTGATTTTGTATTAAAAGAGACTGGGGCTTAGTAATATAAAGGAATGTGCCTAAACTTCAACAACTATAAATAGGGGATGTAGGGTTTGAACCTAAAACTGTCTGTGTCCAGGGCCTATGTTCATTGCTCTGTAGTATCCTGTGTCCATACCAGCCTGTTTCTACATTAAACACCCATACTCAGCCTGAAGCCCCTACAAACTACCTCTGGGGCTGGCTGGGAGTAAGGTGAGGTTAGGAAGGGGAAAACCTGTCAGCTCTGACTCTAACCAATTCTCTCTCCTCTTCTCTGTAGTCAGCAGTCGGCTTTGATTATAAAGGAGAAGTGGAGAAGCACACATCTCAGAAAGGCAAGGACACTGTACTTCACTCAGCCTCAGCAATCTGACTGGCAGGCTCTTCTGCTAAGACTTTATCTTCCAACAGTTGTCATCAGCTTTTTAACTTCCATGACCCAGCTCACCACTATTTTATTTACTTTTTGTTCATTTGTTTGTTTTTGAGACAGGGTCTTGCACTGTCACCCAGGCGGGAGTGCAGTGGCACAATCACGGGTCACTGCAGCTTTGACTTCCTGGGCTCAAGCGATCCTCCCACCTCAGCGTTCTGAGTAGCTGTGACTACAGGTGTGCACCACCATGCCTGGCTAATTTTTTATTCTTTGTAGAGATGGAGTCTCACTATGTTGCCCAGGCAGTGTCGAACTTTTTGGCTCAAGTGATTCTCCCCTTTCACCCTCTCAAAGCGCTGGGATTACAGGCATGAGCCACCGCACCCAGCGCTATTTTATATACTTTTTTATTTTTTTTGAGAGGGAGTCTCGCTCTGTCACCCAGGCTAGAGTGCAGTGGCGCTATCGTGGCTCACTGCAAGCCCTGCATCCTGGGTTCACGCCATTTTCCTGCCTCAGCCTCCCGAGTAGCTAGGACTACAGGCGACTGCCACCACGCCTGGCTAATTTTTTTTTGTATTTTTAGTAGAGATGGGGTTTCACTGTGTTAGCCAAGATGGTCTCGATCTCCTGACCTCGTGATCCACCCGTCTTGGCCTCCCAAAGTGCTGGGATTATAGGTGAGAGCCACCGTGCCCGGCCCTATTTTATATGCTTTTTAAACCCAGCGTGTACTTGCTTCTCTTTTTCTCCATGATCACTTTCTATAATATTGATTAAGTTTTTTTTTTTTTTTTTTTTTGAGACGGAGTCTGGCTCTGTCGCCCAGGCTGGAGTGCAGTGGCGCAATCTCGGCTCACTGCAAGTTCCGCCTCCCGGGTCCATGCCATTCTCCTGCCTTAGCCTCCCGAGTAGCTGAGACTACAGACGCCCGCCACTACGCAGGGCTAATTTTTGTATTTTTAGGGAGATGGGGTTTCACCGTGTTAGCCAGGATGGTCTCGATCTCCTGACCTCGTAATCCGCCTGCCTCGGCCCCCCAAAGTGCTAGGATTACAGGCTTGAGCCACTGCACCCGGCCATATCGATCCAGTTTTTGAATCCCTCTTTTTTCTCTAATGGATTGAAAATAAGGTATTCTATTCCTTTTTTTTAGAAGGTTATTCCTGAATTTTAACATGCATCTTTGACTTAAATTTAAAATTAATCACAATCTCTTCCTGAGTATAACAGAAACATAGAATATTTTAACTACATTCTTTTTAACCAACCATATTGTTGTTGTTCAGTATATTGGTTCCATCTTATTCCGTCTTATTATTGATTCCATCTTATAAACCCCACAAAAATGAATCATTATTATTACTTAGTAAATGCTTATTTAAATTGACCAAGGTATTTACCTATTTCCTAGCTCGACATTGCTTATTGTATTTCATTGTTTCACCTTTGTGTCTTCTATTTCCTTCTTGCTAAAATATTCCATTGATAATTCTTTTAATGTCTATGAAAGAACTTTCAGTCTTTGAAAAATGTCTTTATGTTGCATCATTCTTCATTTTTTATTTTCCCTTCATCACTTTGAAGATCTTATTTCATTGTCTCTCTCTTGTGTCAGACTATCATTCCTGAGTAGGTAACATGTCTTATATCTCTGGGTTTTTTTTTAATTAAAGGTTTTCTTTTGGTCTCTGATATTCTTCACTATTATTAGGGTGTGTCTGGATGTTAGATCTACTTTTATTATCCTATATGGGACTTACTGCCCTTTTTCAACCTCAGATGTGACTTTCATTATAGGAAGTTCTCAGGAATTTTCTCTTTGAATAATACCTCTTCTCTCTTCTCTTTATGTCCCTGTGCCGCATTCTGGGTTATTCCTTTAGATCTAGGTTAAGTTCACTAATTCTCCCTTTAGCTGTATTTCATTATTGTTTAAGCTGTCCATTACGTTTTAAACTTTCTTTCAAATATCTTCCCTTCCCTTCCTTTCCCTTCCCTTCCCTGCCCTGCCCTGCCCTCCCCTCCCCTTCCCTTGCCTTCCCTCTCTTTTTTTAGATAAAGTCTCGTTATGTTGCCCAGGCTGGCCTCAAACTCCTGGGCTGAAGTGATCCTTCTGCCTTGGCCTCCCAAAGTGCTGGGATTACAGGCATGAGCCACCACATCAGATATTTTCATTTCTGAAGTTTCTTTTGGTTCTATTGCACATCTGCTGATTCATTTTCCATAAGACATTATGGTTTCATTACGGTTCCCTGTGCCTCTTCTTTAAGCTGTTTAATTATTTTAAACATGTACTTTGCCGTTTCTTTCATATTTTATATTATTTGCAGTTCTTGGCTGTGCCATTTCTTCTGACTAATCTGCTGTTCCTCATGGTTATTTATTTCCTTGATGGTTTGTAATCTTTGTTTATACACTTATTTTAGTGAAGAAGAGGGATATTTGTTTTATGAGAATTTCATGTGCCCTGGGTTTAGTAAGTACCTCATCCAGGGAAATATTGCCTCTACTTCTGGCTCAACTCTAGAGGTCTTAATAGTAATGCACATTTTTTTTCCTTTATTGTTATTTTTTCCCATGGAGTTCAAGTCTTTCTGGTTTTTAAGTTGGTTATGGTATGTTGTGCTTTTCAAGGAATTTGTTCATTCTGTCTGTGTTGTCAGGTTTATTGGCATAAATTCATTTATAATATTTTCTTCTTTTTAACTTCTGTAAGATTTCTAGTGATATGAAATGCCTATTTTCATTTCTGATCTTACTTATTTGTGTTTTTTCTCTTTTTAATTATTCTTACTAGAAGTTCATCAATTTTATTACTCTTTCCAAAGAACAAGCTTTTGGCTTTGCTAATTTTCTCTATAGTTTACCTGTTTTAAAAAATGTATTGGTTTCTGCTCTTATCTTTATTATGTTTTTCTTCTACTTAGTATTGATTTAGTTTGTTCTTTTTCTAGCCTCTTAAGGTAGAAACTTAGGTAATTGATTTTAAGCCTTCCTTTACTATATGGGCACTTAAAAAGCTATACATTTCCCTCTGAACACTATGTTCATTTGCTACAAACATTTGCTACATTCATCAAATATTATATGTGTTTTAATTTTCATTCATCACAAACCCATGGTCCCAGCTATTCAGGGGACTAATGTGGGAGGATCACTTGAGCCCAGGAGGTTGAGGCTGTAGCAAGCCATGATTGTGCCACTACATTTCAGCCTGGGCAACAGAGTGAGACCCTGTCTCAGAAAAACAACAACAACAACAACAACAAAAAAAGAAATCATTCAGTTAAAAATATTTTCTTATTTCCCTTGTAATTTCTTCTTTGACACATGTATTATTTAAAAGCAGTTATTGATTTTCTGAGTATCAGGAAAATTTTCTAGATAATTTTATTGGTATTGACTTCTACTTTAATTCTATTGTGATCAGAATATGATCTCTAATATTTCAGTCTTTTGAAATGTACTGAGACTTACTGTCTTAGAGACTTATGGAATGGCACATGGTCTATTTGGTCAATGTTCTATATGCATGAAAAAAAGCATATTCTGTAGTTTGGGGTATAGTGTTGTGTAAGAGTCAATTAGGTCTTATTAGTTGATAATGTTTGGATCTTCTATAATTTTACTGATTCGTTTTTGCCTAAAATACCTATTAATTAATGAAAGAATGGTGTTAAAATTTTCAACTACTATTACAGATTTGTCTATTTCTCTTTCTACTTCTGTCAGCTTTTGCATTGTGTGTGTGTGTGTGTGTGTGTGTGTGTGTGTGTGTGTGTGTGTGTGTGTGTGTTGGAGTCTTGCAATGTTTCTCAGGCTGGTCTCAAACTCCTGGGCTCAAGTCACCCTCCTGCGTCAGCCTTCTGAGTAGCTGGGACTACAGGCATTCACCACACCTGGTTTTTTATATTTTTCTTTTATTTGAGAGCTTCATGAATTTTGGTTCTGTGAATAGGTTTATGCCAGCATACATATTCCTGATGAAAGGTATTGTTCTTTTATCATTGGAGCATGTCTTTCTTGTCTCTTAGAATGCACTTTGTCTTGAGATCACTTTGTCTCATATTCATGCCATCTTTCTTATGCTTACTCTTTCCAAAATGTTTATTTTCCTGGATCAGTATTTAGTTAATTTCTCATCTTAGAATTCCTGCATCACGTAAGTGGAAAAAAAAAATGTGTATTTGCATTCTACACTCAGATGTAGGCTTGGAGTTTCCAAGTCTCATAAGCAAATTTTCCCCCTATCAAATATTGAACAGGCTACAAGCCCCCTTCACAATTTTCCTGGGTAAATGAGTAGAATTTTTCTAGTACTCTTTTATAGGAGTGGACAGAGCTTCGTTTCTGGCTTTCTTCCCTCCTCCCCCATTCTTATATGGAAATCAGAATCACAGAGCCTCGATCCTAATCCCTATTCATTACATTTGGAATTTAAAATCTGACCAGGTGTGGTAGTTCACGCAGCACTTTCGGAGGCTGAGGTGGGTGGGTCCTTTGAGCCCAGGAGTTTAAGGCTAGCCTGGGCAACATAGTGAGATCCTATCACTACAGATTTTTTTTTTTTTTAATTAGCAAGGCATGGTGACACATGCCTGTGGTCCCAGTTACTCAGGAGGATTGCTTGACCCCAGGAGTTCAAGGTTACAGTGAGCCATGATTGTACCCTTCACTCTAGCCTGGGCAAAAGGCAAGACCCTATCTCTAAAAACAAACAAAAAATCCCCCCAAAATGTCCTTGGGTTTTCTGTGGTGTCAGTTCGTAATTATCTTCACACATACAGCTTTGATTCATCTGTTTGTCTCTGGTTTCTGGAGCCCGGATTTTTTCCCTTTCTTTTCTTCTGAGCTTCGCTTTTTTTTTTTGGAGATGGAGTCTCGCTCTGTCACCCAGGCTGGAGTGCAATGGTGCGATCTCGGCTCACTGCAGCCTCCACCTCCCATGTTCAAGTGACTTTCCTGTCTCAGCCTCCCCAGTAGCTGGGGCTACAGACACACATCACCATGCCTGGATAATTTTTGTATTTTTTAGTAGAGACAGTGTTTCCCCATTTTGGCCAGGCTGGTCTCAAATTCCTGACCTCAGGTGATCCACCTGCCTCGGCCCCTAAAGTGCTGGGATTACAGGCATGAGCACCGTGCCTGGCCTGAGCTTCACTCTTTAAAACACAATTGTTATGTTTTATCTGACATTTCTATGTGCTTACATGGGAGTAGGGGAAAGGCATACATTTCATGTATCTGCCTTTTTTTTTCCTGCAATCTCCTCACTCCCTATACTTGCCCCTTCTTGAAGAAGAAGGGAGAAAATGGAATGTTCTTCTCATCTTGGCATGGAAATGAGAGAAGAGAGGGAAAAAGTAAGCAGTATTCAATTAAAAGACTACTTAAGACATGGCTTCTCTTTAATTCCCCTGTATTCAAGCCCTGCTTTTTTCCCAGGCCCCTAACACTCTGTACCCATTCCTGCTGACCTCTCTTCTCCAGCACTTCCCTTTGTGCTGGAGCCTAAGGGTGGGCTCTCATGACTGCTCCTTCGACCACAGATTACTCTCGTGGCTTTGGTGGCCGGTACGGGGTGGAGAAGGATAAACGGGACAAAGCAGCTCTGGGATATGACTACAAGGGAGAGACGGAGAAACACGAGTCCCAGCGAGGTGAGTTGGGTTTGGAAGGGGGGAAGGTCACAGATAGCACAGGGCTCTCCTTCCTTCCTTTCTGGAAGCTCACCCGGGGGCCCCAGAATACAGAGGGGCAGATGTGCAGAGCAGGGGGTGCCAGGGCAGTAAGCACATGTGTGGGGACTGGTGGTGGTAGTGAGGGGAGAGAGGAGAGATGGAGAGGAAAACAGAAGGATTAAGAGCAGGGCCTAGGAGGGAAGTGAGAGAGAAGGGGGCGTTGAGGAAGGAATGAGGACAGACAGGCTGGGTGATGGTCAAAAGATGGTTTGCCATGAGTCTTAGAGGGATCTCTGCTGTCTTCACAGAAGATAAAGAGGTTTACTGCTTCCCTGGAACCCATAGGGATGGCTGGAGTGCTCTATTTTTTCCTATTTCTTTTACATTTTTCCTTATCTATTGCTTTCTGCTTTCCATGTTTCCCTACTTCCATCTTTGTCTTCTCCATTCGCTCCCAGATTTTTTCCCCATCTGTTTCCCTCTCTTCCCATCCATGCCTCCCTCTATCCTCTGATTCTCACATTTCCTCCTACATCTGTTTTCCACATTCCTGTTTTTCTTCCCACTGATTCTTCTCACCACCCATTCCCAGTATTTTGATCTCCTATAACTCAGAACTTTCTGTCCTGCAGATTATGCCAAGGGCTTTGGTGGCCAGTATGGAATCCAGAAGGACCGAGTGGATAAGGTAAAGCACCAGAACACCAATGTCTTAAGAAGAGTTCCCTAAGTTTAGGAAAGTGTGCAGAGAAGAGCGTGAAGAAGGCTGGGAGAGGGAGGGGACGGTGGTGCTGGGCACACAGAGCCTGTCCTGCTGGCGTCCTGCACTCCCCACTGACTGCCCTCAGCGTCTAAGGGGCACGTCTTCCAAAGCCTGAGCTTTGAGGACAGTGGGAGAGGCATAAAGAGACACAGATAAACCACAGGGAAAGGTCTCATTGGACTAGAAATTGTATTGATTTCTTGGCATTGCTTAACCCAATCTTAAGTCTCTTCCTACCCCATGCCATTGTCCTCCCTACTCTAGTTCCTCCTCATGCATTGGCCAGGGGCCCTGCTACATTCTAGGCAACTGGGCTTGGAGATATGAGATTCTAAGGTCACTGAGCTGCCGAAAGGGGGAGCTGAACTCAGCAGTTAAGAACTTTTTTACCCCCTCTCTACCACAAAACAACACTGGAACATGCTGTCCAGCTGTTGAGCATCCAATAGTTAGGGATACCTCCTATAGTGACCCCCAACCCCCAATACCGCCTCCAGGTCACCACTACCCTTGCCCCTCTCCCACAACACACGTGCTGTTCTCCTGCCTGCAGAGCGCTGTTGGCTTCAATGAAATGGAGGCCCCGACCACAGCTTATAAGAAGACGACGCCCATAGAAGCCGGTGAGGCTTAGTGATTCACTCTCCATGCACCTCACTTCCTTCTCCCTCATTCTTTTTCTTCCCCAGACTATATCCTCCATGCCTTTAACTACCTAGATTAGCTGAGTTAGACCTGATCCCTATCCTCATATTCCCAGATTCTGTCTTTCCTAGAAAAACCAGGTAAGGCGGAGCTCACGCCTGTAATCCCAGCACTTTGGGACGCTAAAGTGGGAGGATTGCTTGAGCTCAGGAATTTAAGAACAGCTTGGACAACATGGGGAAACCCCATCTCTATAAAAAAATACAAAAATTAGCCAGGCATGGTGGTGAGCACCTATAATCCCAGCTACTTGGGAGGCTGAGGCAGGAGAATCGCTTGAACCCAGGAGGCGGAAGTTGGAGTGAGCTGAGATCATGCCACTGAACTCCAGCCTGCGTGACAGAGTGAGATGAAAGAAAGAAAGAAAGAGAGAGAGAGAGTGAGAGAGGAGAGAGAGAAGGAAAGAAAGAAAGAGGAAGAAAGAAGGAAAGAAAGAAGAAGAAAGAAAGAAAGAAAGAAAGAAAGAAAGAAAGAAAGAAAGAAAGAAAGAAAGAAAGAAAGAAGGAAAAGAAAGAAAGAGAAAGAAAGAAAGAAAGAAAGAAACTCAAGTGGATAGACAGAGTGACATCGGGGAAGGAATTGGAGGCAGAGAACTTGGGACAGGTGTGGGGTGGCGTGGGAACATTGGTGGGGAACC
Organism: Pongo abelii; assembly: GCF_028885655.2. Classification (NCBI taxonomy): domain Eukaryota; kingdom Metazoa; phylum Chordata; class Mammalia; order Primates; family Hominidae; genus Pongo; species Pongo abelii. The sequence goes on from NC_085928.1 coordinate 16,462,873, forward strand.
ACTTGGGAAGGACACACAGGGATAGGAGCTTCGGATGGGGTTGAGGATGAGTGGTGGCTCGAAGAAGGCATACAGATTTATGGAATATGTACAGGGGAGGATGCTGGTTGGAAGCCCAGAGTTTACAATTTAGAAAGGACACAAGTCAGCTGGGAATGGTGGCTCACACCTGTAATCCCAGCACTTTGGGAGGCTGAAGTAGGATAATCACTTGAACCCAAGAGTTCAAAATGAGGCTGGGCAACACAGCAAGATCCCCTCTCTACAAAAAATACAAAAATTAGCCAGGTGTGGTGGTGCGCACCTGTGGTCCCAACTACTCCAGAGGCTGAGGTAGGAGGATTGCTTGAGCCTGGGAGGTTGAGGCTGCAGTGTCCCATGTCTGTACCACTGCACTCCAGCCTGGGCTGAGACCCTGTCTCAAGAAAAAAAAAAAAAAAAGACACGAGTCTTAGGTCGTATAGCCTGGCTTTATAAAAATCCAGGCTTCAGGGCTATGCCATCCTCCTATTATCCCCTTGTTCCTCTATCAATACCTCTTTACCTTCCTGTCCCACAAATCCCTCCTCCTGGATATTTAACTGATTCCCCTTCTTCCTTCAAGTGCCACGCCCTTCCCCACCCTCCAATCCAAGACAACCCTAATTTTTCTTGCCTGTGTCTGCAGCTTCTAGTGGTGCCCGTGGGCTGAAGGCGAAATTTGAGTCCATGGCTGAGGAGAAGAGGAAGCGAGAGGAAGAGGAGAAGGCACAGCAGGTGGCCAGGAGGCAACAGGAGCGAAAGGCTGTGACAAAGATGAGCCCTGAGGCTCCACAGCCAGTGATAGCTATGGAAGAGGCAGCAGTAGGGGCCCCACTGCCCAAGAAAATCTCCTCAGAGGTGAGCGCCTGGCCCTCTGGGATCCATATCCAGGATATCTTGCCCAGACAGGAGCCTAAGGGGTCCAAACCATTGGCAGAAAATAAGGCAAAGGCCTCCCCTGGGTTAGGCAAGGTCTGTTGTCTCTGTCTTTAGAAGACTTCAGTCTGACTGTAATTGGACCTCCCATCAGAATGTTAGAAAAAACCCTCAAGATTTACATAGTACAACAGAAAGCAAGTCACCAGCCAGCACAGCCAATTATTGCTGTAGGAACTATGAGGAAGGGGCCGTCACTTCAGGTTGGAGCCCATCTTGAGGGATGAGTTCCATTTGAATTGGCAGAGAGTGGGAGAGGGTGTTCCTGGTAAATGTAATGGTGAAGACATGCATGGTGTGGTGGTTCATGCCTGTAATCCTAGCACTTGGGAAGGCCAAGGTGAGAGGATCACTTGAAGCCAGGAGTTCTAGACCAACCTGGGCAACATAGTAAGACCCTATCTCTATAAAAACAATTAAAAAATTAGCTGGGCATTGTGGTGCCTGCCTATAGTCCCAGCTACTTGGGAGGCTTAGAGAGGAGGATCGTTTGAGCCCAAGAGTTTGAGGCTACAGTGAGCTATGATCTCACCACTGTTGCTCTAGCCAGGGCAGCAGAGTGAGACCCTGTCTCAAAAAATATATAAAATAAAATAAAAAGAATGAAGATGGGCCGAGCATGGTGGCTTACGCCTGTAATCCCAGCACTTTGGGAGGCCAAGGCAGCCAGATCACGAAGTCAGGAGGTCAGGAGTTCAAGACCAGCCTGACCAACATAGTGAAACCCTGTCTCTACTAAAAATACAAAAATTAGCCAGGCATAGTGGCACGTGCCTGTAATCCCAGCTTCTCAGGAGGCTGAGGCAGGAGAATCGCTTGAACCCAGGAGGCGGAAGTTGCAATGAGCTGAGATCACGCCACTGCACTCCAGCCTGGGCTACAGAGCGAGAGTCAATCTCGAAAAAAAAAAAAAGAGTGAAGATGGAGGCTTGCTTACTTGAGAGATGCTTCATACTCCACAGGCCTGGCCTCCAGCTGGGACTCCTCCATCATCAGAGTCTGAGCCTGTGAGAACCAGCAGGGAACACCCAGTGCCCTTGCTGCCCATTAGGCAGACTCTCCCGGAGGTGAGCAAACCCCCAAAGATTCTCTGCTCCCACCCCATCTCCTCGAGTCTTAGGAAGGTGGGCTGTGCAGGGTGGCCAACCATCCTGGTTTGCCTTGCACTGTTCTGCTGTTAGCACTGAAGACCTTGCCTTCTGGGAAACTACTCTGTCCTGGGCAAACTAGGAGAGATGATTATCCTAGCTGTGGTAGCTCAACAATGTGCTTTTGCTTCAATGTTTTCTTGGTCTCCCAAAGAATCTGACTTGTTTTCTACTTCCCTCCCCTCACACCTTTTACATTCTCTTCCCATTGTCTCTGGAATGTGTTTTGGGTGGGTGGGTGTGGGAGGAGATTGAAGAATGAAGATGGATGAAAGGCTGTGTTCCCCGGGAGAGGCTGTTAGATGGAGGCAAGGGTGGAGGGGAGAAGAGGCAGGGTGGTGAAGGGGAGGGGGGTCTTATCAGTCCTCCATTGAGTCCTTCTGGAAAGTGGAAGTCACAGTGCTCCGCACTGTCTCTTCTCAGGACAATGAGGAGCCCCCAGCTCTGCCCCCTAGGACTCTGGAAGGCCTCCAGGTGGAGGAAGAGCCAGTGTACGAAGCAGAGCCTGAGCCCGAGCCTGAGAATGACTATGAGGATGTTGAGGAGATGGACAGGCACGAGCAGGAGGATGAACCAGAGGGGGACTATGAGGAGGTGCTCGAGCCTGAAGATTCTTCTTTTTCTTCTGCTCTGGCTGGTGAGTGATGGGAGAAGAAGCAGGAGAATTTGGTCATGTCCAGGGGAGGGTAAGAGGAAGAAGAATTTCTCCATTGCCCCAGTAGGATCTTTCTCTGTTTGCCTTCTTCATGTTGATGATACCATGTTGTTTTTCTCATTATGCAGGATCTTCAGGCTGCCCGGCTGGGACTGGGGCTCTGGGGATCTCAGCTGTGGCTCTATATGATTACCAAGGAGGTAGGTTGGGAGTGGCCTGAGGAGCCTGGTACCTGGAGGCCCCTGATATAAGACAGGGGAACATATGAAAAGCGAGATTCATGTCTGACCATTCTAACATCCCCTCAACTTTCTCCCCAGAGGGAAGTGATGAGCTTTCCTTTGATCCGGACGATGTAATCACTGACATTGAGATGGTGGACGAGGGCTGGTGGCGGGGACGTTGCCATGGCCACTTTGGACTCTTCCCTGCAAATTATGTCAAGCTTTTGGAGTGACAAGAGCTCACTGTCTACTGCAACTGTGCCATGTCCAAAGTGGCTCTGCCTCCTTTCCCTCCCTATTCCTGCTGCAAATGTCTAACCAGATGAGGTTCTGGACAGACTTCCCTCTCCCGCTTCATTAAGGGCTTGGGGCAGAGACAGCATGGGGAAGGAGGTCTCCTTCCCCAAGAGTCCTTTCTATCCTGGATGAGCTCATGGACATTTCTCTTGTGTTCCTGCCTCCTTCCCCATGAACACCTCTCTGCCACCCCAACCTCTGCCCTCCTCCTCTGTGAGCTCTGGGCTTCCCGGTTTGTTTACCGGGGAAAGTACGTCTAGATTGTGTGGTTTGCCTGGTTGTGCTATTTGCCCACTTTCCTTCCCTGAAGAAATATCTCTGAACCTTCTTTCTGTTCAGTCCTAAAATTCGAAATAAAGTGAGACTATGGTTCACCTGTATGCTGAGGTATATATTACTTTTTGTGTGGCCCTCATGGCCCCAAATCTTAAGGCTCCAACCTTTCCTCTTCCAGGCATATCCAGGAGACCTTCTCTTATCACTGCCAATTCCCCTGCACCCTAGATGTCAAAGGCTAGGCCTTTTCCTTAGGCTGAACTTTTTTTTTTTTTTTTTGAGAAGGAGTTTTGCTCTGTCACCCAGGCTGGGGTGCCACAGAGTGATCTCAGCTCACTGCAGCCTCCACTTCCCGGGTTCAAGAGATTCTCCTGCCTCAGCCTCCCAAGTAGCTGTGACTACAGGTGTGCACCACCATGCCTGGCTAATTTTTGTATTTTTAGTAGAGATGGGGCTTCCCCATGTTGGCCAGGTTGATCTTGAACTCCTGACCTCAGGTGATCGCCCCCCTTAGCCTCCCAAAGTGCTGGGATTCCAGGCATAAGCCACTGCACCTGGCCTCCTTAGGCTGCATTTTAAACCCAGTCCAAAACAGATCAGCCTGAGCAATGGCTGGGCATAGTGGTGTGGGCCTATAGTCCCAGCTACTCAGTAGTCTGAGGTGGGAGAATCACCTGAGCCTGGGAAGTCAAAGTCAAGGTTTCAGTGAGCTGTGATCACACCACTGCACTCCAGCCTGGGCGACAGAGTGAGACCCTGTCTCAAAAAAAAAAACAAAGAAAAGATGGAGAAGGCATTGGGATCGAGGAGGAGCTAGAATGAGTTGCTAAGACCCACAGTTAGTTGCTCCAGGGCTTCATAGAGTTGGTGAGATGCCCAGCAGGGTGTCCAAGGGAGAGAATTCAGCCATGGGTTCATAGTTTCTGTTTCTGGTTGGGCCAGTAAAGCCCCTTTCTCATTCCTCTTTTCTGCTTATCACTAGAGACAGAAACTAAAAACCATGGCTTCAGGCTGCTAAAAGCCTAAAACAAAACAAAACAGAACAACAACACAATAAGGCAGGTTGGACAAGTTTGGTCTCAAGCTTGTGCTCTGGTCTTTCTTCATGATACACACTTGGTTTCAGCGACTTCTATGCCTGTGAATCACACATCTGTCTCTAGACCTAACTTATCAGATTCACCCAATTAGCCTTTCAGAGTGCAAAGCAGCTTTTATTTTCTCTTCTAGAGACGTTGATGTTTCTAGTATACAGATGTCAGTCACCACAGATATACTCAATCTCATTCTTCATTTCAATTTGATTTGACATCACACATAAACCAGACTTTTATAGTGATTTTCGTGACACATCTTCAAATTCCACCTTGCTTTTCACTTCTTCCTTTGTTGTGAGATAGAAACTTCTTTTCCAGACTCTTATGCTACTAAGGCAGCAAGGTCCTCTCTGGCCCAGTTCTACAGACCTCAGCCTCCATATTCGGCTGATCTCTACTCTGGACTGCCTTTCTTGGTGATGATACTCACCAAGGGCTCTGCCCATAGACATCTTCCCTCCCTGTGTACACAGTCCCTCTTTGCTCCCCTTAGCTGTTTCTAAATCTAAAGCCACATCTAGCTGTCTTGCCTCTGTCAGGTAACACTCGCTGTTCATGCTGTTCACTCCAGCTTCCTCTCACAAATCATTTCTGTCTAATCCATAGTCTCTCTGAAAGGTTTGGTGCCACTGCCCTCTCACTATGAAGTGTGCTTGTCTTATTGAAGCTCGTGCTTCAGTACGGCTCTGAAGGCAGCAACTGGAGGGGGAGAGTGCGGCTGGAAGTGTGCAACCCACAAAGCAGTTGTGGGCAGTGCCACTCTCCTGAACCAAGGCTTCCCCAACTCACCCGGTTTGGGAAGGGAAAGCCTTCTGCCCTCTGCCTTTCTCTATGTAGCACCTTATTTCTCCTCCATCCGTCCATAGCCCCTGATTTTCTTCTCCATTGGTCTATAGTTTCCGTTTCTATTTCTATTAAAATCACAAACCCAGAGTGGACTTTAGGAGCTTTTATCCTCCATGTAGGAAGGACTAGATTCAAAACACGTCGAACTACCACCTGGACAACTCTCTTCCTTCCTTCCCACTGCAGTGTTAGCTTCTTTCCAGTTACTCATCTTCACGGAATAAAACCTTAGGTCACACCCTAGTCATATTTTTAGAAAAGGGTGCCTTATATACAAATATGAAATACAAATCAAAGGATGGGATTAGGAAAAATAGAGTGACATTACCAAATAGTACCGAGTGGCATATTACGATGAAAAGATGAGCATATTTCTGGTCTGGGACTTGCTCTACTGCCTTCTTGACTCTTTTCAGAGGTTTCACCTACTTCATCTACACCAGCTCTGAGCCATGTTTAGAGAGAACCCAGGAAATAAAAGCACCCAGATTGACTAGATTGTTTCTTTTGTTGGCTAAATTCTTTATCCTCTCTTTCCCTTCAATGCCTGTCCTTTTCTTTTCCTATTTCCCACTTGCTTGAGGACTGCTAGGACTGCCGGGAAAATGACACCAATTACAGTGAGATGAATATAAACACAAGGCTAATAACTCAACGCTCCTGGCTTCAGGCATAACGAAAGAGAGCTGAAAGGATACATTCTTGTGTGTAGCTGAAGGACATGAAGCCATACCAAACAAATCATTTCCTTCTGGTTCCCAGCTTAAAATCACCACATGTCTAAAACCTATTTCATAAATAAAGAGCTGCATTAAATCATAACTATTGTGGATAGCTATGTGCGATAAGATTTTGCTGTACTAAAAAATAAGCATATCCTAACTTATTGTCACTAGTATGACATCCTTCAGGGATTTTCAATGGGGAGCCATTTTGCTCCCCGACATTTAGCAGTGTCTGGTGACATTTTTGATTGTTGCCACTGTGGGGGTGCTACTGCCATTTAATGGATAGGCCAAGGATGCTGCCAAGTATCCTGTAGTACACAGAACAGTCCCTTGCAACAAAGAATTATCCAGTTCAGGCAGGGCGCAGTGGCTCACACCTGTAATCTCAGCACTTTGGAAGGCCAAGGCGGGCGAGTCACCTGAGGTCAGGAGTTTGAGACCAGCCTGAACAACATGGAGAAACCCCGTCTCTACTAAAAATACTACTAAAAATACAAAATTAGCCAGGCAGGTAATCCCAGCTACTCGGGAGGCTGAGGCAGGAGAATTGCTTGAACCCAGGAGGCAGAGGTTGCGGTGAGCCGAGATCATGTCATTGCGCTCCAGCCTGGACAACAAGAGTGAAACTCCATCCCCTCCCCACCTAGAAAAAAAAAAAAAAAGAATTATCCATTTAAAAATGTCAATAGTTCCAAGGCTAGGAAGCCCTGCTTTAGGGGATGCCAGTTTCTACTGTGTCTTTTTCTCTTTTACTTTTGTTCTTATGAATATTCACTGTTTGATACCAAAAATAGCAGTATCATCCATTTTTGTCAGACTGAAAACATGACCAGAAATATGGATGGGTAGGAGCAATTTCAGGGAGCCATTATGTTCGCATGTCTTCCTCTCCAAGACCCCAATGGGGTACCCAAGTGGTGTCTAGGAGCTGGTGACTGGCGCCATAGGAACTGCAGTGGGCCTTGTATGGACTTTGCCAAAGGTGTGGTCTCCCTGGGCTGCCCTATGCATTCTGGCATGACGCTGAGGTTGGCATTATGTATTGAGATCATTTCAGATAGCACAGGGTGGCCCAGGGCCATGCCTATGTTCTGCCAAACTCAGAACATAATTTTCAGAAGAAAAAAATCTTGACCCTTAAATCATTATTAAAATATTACAAAGTAAGTTGGTGACTTTTTGTCCTAATGTTCTCCATAAATATGGTGTCTCGTTTGGACTCCCCATCTATCAAGGCTTTCCTGCTATATGTTGCCAAGATTCTAACAACAGACTCTGTGATCCCATTTCTGCCCCTCATGTTTTGGCCTGTGGTGTCTTCAAGGCTGCTATGCTCAGCCAGGGGCTCTCCTGTGTCAGGCTGTGTTAGGACTACCCTGGCCTAGAGGCAGTAGAATAACCAAAATGAGCCCTGGACTTGACCATCAAAACAGACCCAGCTCCAGAGCCTCCAGCTTTGTTCCCTTCACCCTGCGTTCCCTGGGGAGTAACTCTCTGCACCTTAGTCCCATCTTGCATTTCCTGTCCCATAAATTTGAAAATGCTTTGTGAACTAAAAAGCCCATGTAAAAGCACAGGCCTGTACTGGTTATGGAATTTCGTGCTCTCTCATCGCTTAAGAAACTGGATCGGTCTTCCAAATGGCCTCAAATTACTTATTTTCTTCTCAGACCAATCTATTTTAGAAAGAAAGAAAAAAGAAAAGAAAAGAAAAAAGGAAACAAGTCATCAATGTGGCACTATGGTACAAGACATGGCTTAGGAAATTCTTAGGCCTTGTGCTGAGGTTTCGAAGGACATTGCGTGTTCCAATACACCCCGATAAGCAAATAGGCAGTTTACACAAGGGAGTCCTCAAAACCACACTCTGTCCTACTTCAGGAACTCCGAGAAGAAATCCAAGAAGGATGCATCGAGTGGCATCTGAATTTTTAGGAGACGTATCTTCCTCGTGGTCTGACTCTAAAGGTGGAGACTAAGCTCTCTCGGGCCTGCTCACGGGGCTGACACATGCTGGTCAAAAGAATCGGGTCAGTTTTGTGCTCTACAATGTTGAAAGGACAGGACTTCAGGTGCTCAGACATGGAGGTGACTTCATTAAACTCCCAGCTCTTGATTTTGGAGAAAAGGCTGCTGAACTGCCAGATCTGTTGAGAAAGATAGAAGTTCAAAGGTGAATATAGGGGCATTACCCTCTGGCTGGCTTTATTTGGGCACTATAAGGAAATATCCTCCTGGTCTTCATATTCTTAGACTCCAGGGTGTTTAGTGGCTCCTGCAGACATTTGGTAGCCCCTTCTCCAGCATCCAATTCCTAGTTCCCCCTGCCAACCAATAATCTTCCCAAGCAGCCCTGTAGTTGTGAGAATCACTAACACCAATCAGCATATTGACACACACTCTCCCTTGCTCCTCCACCAGCAAGTGATTAATTTTAAAGTAGATGCACAGGTCAAATCAGGACAATTAGTACCAGTGCAACTCTTATTCCAGAACTTTTGTTGGAGATACCAAAAAGCAGATTCTCTTTTTCTTTCTCTACTTGAACTGCAAAGCTGAAGTCCTAGGAGGTATCAGCAATCACCAGAGACCACCGAGTGAGAACTATGTTACAATGTAGCCATTATTGAGGAAGTAGAGGTAAAAAATAGAAAGAAGAGATGTCATTTGGGGGCATTTTTTGAGCTGTTAGATCAAGCCTTACCTGAAGCCATTACCTTTAGACTTTTTAGTTACATAGGCCAATAAATTCCCTTTATTGTTTATGCCACTTTAGGTTGATTTTCTATTGCTTGAAATTAAAGTATTGTAACTCATAAGAGTCTCACTAGAATGGGAACCCCATAGGAGAATTCTATGAGTTCTGAAATATCCTCTGATCTTTCCACCTGGGATGTGATGGCAAAGTCACCGTTTTCAAGTCTGGTTATATGAGTAGGCATAGCCTAATACTCTTTCAATCTGACTACTTCACCTACAGTTTCTTGTCCTTGTTGCTATGTAGGAAAAGTGGGTTTTTTGAGATCTTAGAACTGTTTCCCTTTTTACTTTAAAAATCTATTCTAATGTGAGTATCCTTTAGCCCCAACTAAATTTTCTTTATTTCTTTCTGCAAGGAAATTAGCTTGTCCCAAACAATATCTGAGAGTGGTCAGCCATCATTGAATTGGGGACAAACTTGAGCCAAAAAATAATGGGATTTCTAGTATCTAAATTAAATTATTTACATCAGATTTTAGGCGTTTTTAGACAATACTATCCCTGAAGGCAGTGTGTTAGTCTTCATTCATGTTTCTTCCTAATACGTGCTTGGTTGGCAATCAGTGTTTATTTAACACTTGAATGCAGGCATGTATACAAGAGAGAGTCTTTTTGAGGAAGACTGCTCAGGAATAAATAATGGAAAACATACAAAATGTTTTAGACATGATCAATACAAATAGATGCAAACAACTCTAACTCCCCAATGCCAATTTGCAAATACCACATATTAGGAAGAAATTCAACAGTGAGATTATAGAATTATTGACCTAAATGGGCATCACAAATTCATGGTTCACATTACCAACATGTTTACCATGAGAAAGGATGCTACAGGCACTGGGATATGATGAATTAGGTGCCTCACTTCAGTATGGTACAAGCTGGTAGAAATTATAATACAGTTAAACAAACATGACCTATTGGGGAAAAGGAACAAGGTATTTCTGAAGGGAAAGGTTCTTTGATTTATAGAGCAGAGTGTTTTTTGAACACTTAAATTAGCACTTGAACCGGGGAAATCAGTGGGCCAAATTCATTTAGAATTTCAAAATACCTTCATCAAAGGCAAAAACTGTTTTAAAAAATTAGTTGATATGGGACTGAGGAGATTTGTTGGCCTCCTGTATCAATCAGAGTCACAGCAGGGAACAGGCAGCACTCTCAGACTGGGTAATTTGAAGAGATTTTTTTTTTAAAGGAATGATTTACAGACACGAGAGCAGGGTATAGGAAAGCCATGAGATACGGTGCAATATCCAGGGTGAGTAGCTACCTAGAGAGTTATGCCCTGGGCCTGAAGGAGAAGAAGGAAGGTTGTTGGATCCCGGAGTGAGTAATTTTGTGTAGAGAGCCACCTGATAAAGCCACCTTCAGTGGAGGGATGGCACCTGCTTAAAGTGTCACAAAGGGGAGGAACCATGCAGGGTGGAAGCCAGGAGAATAGATACTTCAACCTCATTCTTCCCTTCCTGCCATCTCCTGCTGACACGCTCCATTTACGTTAGCCCCACTGGAAGCTGGAGGGTAAGGGAGCCAGCTGAGGCAATCTGTCCAGGTCAGCCTCCTGGGGGACAGACAGGGTGGAGAAGGATGGAGAATGGGTCTTGAGAGCAAACAGAAGATATTCAGCACACATACACAGATGAACAGGCACTACCCTCTGGATTGCTATTTATGTGTTTATAGGTCTGTCTTTTCTGCTAAACTGACCTCCTTGAGTCAGTCTTATTCTCAGCAACTGTTCCCATGCCTAGTACCCTGCTTGGCACATAAAAAGCTCTTTAAAGCCAGGCGCGGTGGCTCACGCCTATAATCCCAGCACTTTGGGAGGCTGAGGCTGGTGGATCACCTGAGGTTGGGAGTTCAAGACCAGCCTGACCAACATGGAGAAACCCCGTCTCTACTAAAAATACAAAATTAGCTGGGTGTGGTAGTGCATGCCTGTAATCCCAGATACTTGGGAGGCTGAGGCAGGAGAATCGCTTGAACCTGGGACGTGGAGGTTGCGGTGAGCCAAGATCATGCCATTGCACTCCAGCCTGGGCAATAAGAGCGAAACTCCATCTCAAATAAAAAAAAAAAAGGCCTTTAAAAATATTTGTTAAGGCCAGGTGCAGTGGCTCACACCTGTAATTTTAGCACTTTCGGAGGCCGAAATGGGAGGATCACTTGAGGTCAGGAGTTCAAAACCAGCCTGCACAACACAGTGAGACTCCACCTCAATTTAAAAATTAGTCAGATGTGGTGATGCAAATCTGTAGTCCCAGCTACTTGGAAGACTGAGGCAAGAGGATCACTTGAGCCCAGAAGTTCAAGGCTGTGGTAAGCTATGATTGCACCACTGCACTTCTGCCTGGGCAACAGAGAGAGAACCTGTCTATAAAAAATGAAACAAAAAATTGCTGAATGAGTCAATCAATAAATGAGTGTTTACTTACCTCTCTGTGGACTCTCCAGGAGGTGCCTCCATGGGAATATCTCTTTTTCTTCCATTGCAAAAGGACCATTCCTCTCTCTTGTAACAAAGTGGCACAGATATTCCTCATCAACACAGACACCTGGGAAAGCTGGGCCAGGCTGACGCTGTCCAAGAACCCAGCAATGTACTTCAAAATCTCCAGGGGCAGGCTGGTTAAAGAATTCTGGCTTTTTCCTCCATGACCCAAAAGATGGTTGTTCTTCCTTCCCTCGCTCAGCTCTGAAGCAACCTCCGGCTTAATGGCAAAGGTCTTGAGCTCCTGGCTATAGATTACTTTTGCCTTTTGCCCTGGGGGACGGAAATGGTTTTGAACAAATGTACATCCCAAGTAGGCGAGGGGGCATCGATGCTGGAACCAGCCATTGAGACATGACTGAATGTCTGTGTGGACATTCTTGAAGTGCAGGGGAAACTCATCCCTCCTGAAGAATTTGTTGCAAGTGAAAGTGAAGGCAGAGCTGCTTTTGTTGTGTCTCCTGGTCACACACTCGCTGTGGAGCTCCACGTGGAGTCCCCCTGGGGTGGCAGTGGTTAGATCAGCCAGCACTGTCCCAGAGGAAAACTGTTCTGGCTCAAAGTTGTATGTTTGTGTGGCAAAATCCATGAACAGTCCATCAATGCTTCTGGATTCAGAGATGACGTGGCCTTTGAGTTCTCTTTCCAAAGCACACTGGAGGGTGGTCTTGATGAGATCTGATTTGGGCAGGTCCTCCACAGTGATCCCCAAATCTGAAGTATCCACTGCCTTGTGTTCACTTGGCTTACAACTCAACATGGCATCTCCAAGTCGAGCTCGCTTTCCACAGTAGCTCACAGGAACTTTGAAGGTGTAAACAGTCTTAACTTCCTGAGCCTCAAGCTTGCCATAAACAAAGTCTCTCTCCTTGGGTGTACAAGCGGGCATCTGACCAAAGTGAATCAGCATCCGCCCATTGTGCACTAGATACATGTTATAGTCCTTTGCATCCACAGCTGTTTTCAGTCTTTCCAGAACACCATCCTGCCAAGGGGCAAGCCCTGTGGTTTCCATGGCTGTACGAACGTCCTGCTGCTTCTGATTTTCCTGTGGTTCTTTCTTTTGGGGAGCGCCCTCTCCTTCTACCATGTTGTTGCCACTGGAAATCTGTTCTTTCTCTGGGTCATTCTTGTTCTTGCTCTCACAGCTCGCTGATGAATTTGTTAAAGCAGAGGCTGCGTGCTCTTTGCTGAAAATATTTTCCCACTGGCCAAACTTGACCAGGTCCATCCCTTCTTTGGTTTTGGCTAGCACCTCCCGTTCTTCTTGACTTAGCTCTGCCATCTCCCCATTAGTTGCTGACAGACCATGTGGTACCAAACTGATATCCACTCCACCCACTGCTCCTCCCATTTCCTCCACACTGTTTTCACCATTCACAGTTGGTTCCTCCTCAGTAGCCTCTCTAGTTTCTGGGAAAAGTTCCACCATTTTCAAGGATCTGAAGAGGACCTTCTGGTCCTGCAGGGCCAGGGCTGTGTCCAAACACTCCTCACTGGGGGTCTCTTTCATAATATTCTCATGAAGGGTGGTTTCAGAGTCCACATTTGGCCAGCGGTTCCACTCCATGGAGCAGCAGACCACGCTGGCGGGGCACACCTGCAGGTGCTTGGCCAGTTTGTGGCGGGACATGGACAGAGGGCAGCCATATTCAGAGTTGAGGCATGGAACCTGCTCTAAAGGGCAGAGGAGCTGGTGCTCTGCCTCTTTGCACATATGGAAGGTGGCACCACAGAGCAGGTGGCAGCTTATTACCAGGCAGGAGGTGTTGGGTTCCACAGGAATGTGGCAGTGGCGGTTGAAGCATCCCTCGCAATGCCTGTGGTGCCCTGGCGGGGGCCTGCGGGCTTTCCCCTGGACACACCAAGGACAGGGGAAAGAAAACAAATGAATACTGAGGAGAAGCTCTATGCATGTCTATGACTGTTTTAATTGACATATTTCCTGTTTATACCTGCTTTTTGTAGAAACCTTGAAATATATGGAATATCACAATCCCACAATCCAGAAATAACAACTATAAGTACTTTTTAGAATTTTCCAATAGTTTATTGTATATATGTAGTAGATGTGTTTAGAATAGGAAAAAAAGAATTGAATATAATGGACTACACTGTTGACAATTGTTATTTTTGAGTTGTGGATTACAGGTTATTTATATCATATGGATAATACTATGAATACAACTTTTCATCCTGCTTTTTACCTTGCTATTAGAGCATGAAACTAGATTGTTTTATTAGTTATTCTTTACAGACTTTCTTCATAATGGCAGTGTAACATTCCGGAATACGGGTGTGCCATCATTTAATCAACTACCACCAGAGGGCGGGCTGGGAGGACAGCAGCCATGTCTGGTTTTGCTCGCATTTATGTCCCTAGCATCTAGCATGGGACCTGGACCTTTGTGGGTATTCAGTGCTCGCTGAATGAAGGAATTGCTAGCCATTTAGATTATTGCTGGCTTTTTGACTATTTTATTTAAATTTTCACTTAAACTCTTTGCTCAAAAATCCTTCTCAACTGTTTTCCCCTTACTCTGTGTCAATTTCTTCCAAGTTCTGTTCAGCATCTCTGGTTTGGAAAAAAGTTGATAAATATCATCAAACCATAAGAGCAAGTCTGCTAGCTTGGGCTACAGGATAAATGAAGGAAGACCTGGACCTCTCAATGGTGAAGCTTCAATAAGCTCCTGGTGCTTACCATGGCGCCCCAATTTCTTCTTGCTTCTTAGCTCTAGGGGAAAATATGAATATAAATAATTAGTAAGAAAAGCAGTTAGGTTACCTATATTAATAGGGGCTAAAGAGACTTCACACACTGTCTCATTTAATTCCTTCCACCATCCTGGAGGTGTCTTTATCCCCATTTTTGAGTCAAGGAAACAGAAGCTTGAAGGTAAGTAACTTGTCCAAGGTCACACAGCTGCTAAGTGATGGAATCAGCTTTGTAATCCAGGCCATGCTGGCCCATGTTGTTTTCACTGACCCCCACTGCCCTCTGATAGGGCATATTACCAATCATGGGATGTGTAACTTCTGCTTCCTATAACTTTCTCCATTGTCTGCTGACAATTATCCTGGCATTCTAAACACTCTTCTACCCACAATCTGGCCTAGGTTACCTTCTAATCTTCTCTTCCACTGGGGCTTCCTGTCCACTTAGAGGTGAGCCTGACATCTAACTTTGTCTGGGGCAGTGTGTAGGTGTCTGTGAAACATCTGTAACATGCCATTTCCCCTGGTATATTCAGCTGTGCTAGAGCAGGGGTCAAAACCCCAAAGGTCCCAGAAGTTGACTGAACAGAGACTCTGGCAAGTGAAAGAGAAAATGCCCTGTCTTCAGGGAAATGAAATTTCTCAGCCTTGGTTAATTGACGCCATGTGGGAATGTGTTGCCAGACCTGGTTTTTCCAGAGACAGTGGGGATGCGGACTTTTGTGAGTGGTGATGTGGTTTAGTGTTTAGAAGGCAGATCGCACGGGTTTCCACCCTGGTGCTACAAGTCAGTGGCTGTGAGACTTTGGGAAAGTTACTTCACTTCTTTGCTCATCAGTTTCCCCATCTGTAGAGAGAGGATAATAATAGTACCTATCCCATAGTGCTGCTGTAAGGAGTAAATGAGCTAAATATACATGAAACTCTTAGAACATTGCTTGTTTCACAGGAAGTGATCTATACATGTTTGCTATTATAAAGTAGTATTTTATATTTCATCACAATGCAAAATATTTTACTACATAATATATCGAAATAAAAATACTCTGAATTTTAAATGTTAACAACTAACTTAATTTAAAACAACACTCTATTTGAGCCAAGGAAAAACATGAATGCTGGCCAGATAGGATCTGTAGGTTGCCAGTTTGCAATATCTGGTCTAGAGAATTTGTAACATAATTTCAGCACTGTGTTAGTCTGTGATGGAGTGGGGAGGTTAGCATCCAAATGTCAGAAGATCCATAAGTTTAAAATTTGGCCAGGCGCAATGGCTCACACCTGTAATCTCAGCACTTTGTGAGGCTGAGGTGGGTTGATTGCTTGAGCCCAGGAGTTCAAGACCAGTCTGAGAAACATAGCGATACCCTGTCTCTACTAAAAAAAAAAAAAAAAAACAATTAAAAAATTAGTGGGGCATGGTGGTGCACACCTATGGTCCCAGCTACTTGAGAGTGACGCTGACATGGGAGGATCGCTTGAGCCTGAGATGTCGAGGCTGCAGTGAGCTGTAATGGCACCATTGCACTCCAGCCTGAGTGAGAGAGTAAGACCCTGTCTCAAAAACAAACAAACAAACAAAAAACCATTTTACTTTACTTTAGAATTTGCCAATTCATTGTGGGTAAAATTTCCCCCAACTTAAAAAAAAAAAAAAAGACATTTCAAATATCCAGAAAAGGTGAAGGAATACATACAACGAACACCAAAATATACTTTATCTAGATTCAACAATTGCTAACATTTTACCATTTTTGTGTCCTTTCTTTCTCTCCTCTCTGTCTCTCTCTCAATCTCTCCCCGCCCCCCAACCACACACACACACATACACACACACACACACACACACACACACACACACACACACACAGAGTTTTGGCTGAGCCACTTGAAAATAAGTTGCCAGCCGGGAGCGGTGGCTCAAGCCTGTAACCCCAACACTTTGGGAGGCCAAAGTGGGTGGATCACCTGACATCAGGAGTTCAAGTCCAGCCTAGTCAACATGGTGAAACCCGTCTCTACTAAAACTCCAAAAAAAAAAAAAAAATTAACTGGGCACTGTGGCATGTGCCTGTAATCCCAGCTACTCGGGAGGCTGAGGCAGGAGAATTGTTTGAACCCAGGAAGCAGAGGTGGCAGTGAATTGAGATCGCGCCACTGCACTCCAGCCTGGGTGACAGAGCAAAACTCCATCTCAAAAAAAAAAAAAAAACAAGAAGGAAAGAAAATAAGCTGCTGATATAAGACGCTTTATCCCTAAGTACTTCAGCTTGTACTTCCTGAGAATAAAGACTTATAATAATATTATCTCACCTAAGAAAACTAAAAATACTTTTCTAATATCATGTAAAATGCCTATAGTCACATTTCTCCAGTTGTCTCCAAAATGTCTAGTATAGTTATTTTTAAATTTTTAATATTTTTATTTATTAAACATTTTTATTGATATATAATAATTGTACATATTTTGGGGGTATATGCAATATTTTGATGCCCGTATACAATGTGGAATGATCGAATCAGGGTAATTGGGATATCCATCACCTCAAACACTTTTCTTTATGTTGGGAACATTATAATTCTTCTCTTTTAGCTTTTTTTTGACAGAGCCTTGCTCTGTTGCCCAGCCTGGAGTGCAGTGGCACATCGCAGCTCACTGAAACCTCCACCTCCTGGGTTCAAGTGATTCTTCTGCCTCAGCTTCCCAAGTAGCTGGGATTACAATCAGGTGCTACCACGCCTGGCTAATTTTTGTGTTTTTAGTAGAGACAGGGTTCCACCATGTTGGCCAGTCTAGTCTTGAACTCCTGACCTCAAGTGATCCACCTGCCTCGGCCTCCAAAAGTGCTGGGATTACAGGTGTGAGCCACTATGCCTGGCCTCTTTCAGTTATTTTGAGATATACAATAAATTATTGTTAATTATAATTTTTCTACTGTATTATCAAATACTAGAACTTATTTCTTCTAACTGTATTTTAAAAAAATTTTTGTTGTTGTTTTTTGAGACAGAGTCTCACACTGTTGCCCAGGCTGGAGTGCAATGGCGCAATCTCGGCTCACTGCAACCTCCGCCTCCCAGGTTCAAGCGATTCTCCTGCCTCAGCCTCCCGAGTAGCTAGGATTACAGGTGCCCACCACCATGCCCAGCTAATTTTTTGTATTTTTAGTAGAGACGGGGTTTCACCATGTTGTCCAGGATGGTCTCGATCTCTTGATCTCGTGATCCGCCCGCCTCAGCCTCCCAAAGTGCTGGGATTACAGGTGTGAGCCACCATGCCCAGCCCAAAATTTTTTAATTGATACATAGTATTTGTGCATATTTATGGTGTACATGTGATATTTTCTTATATGCATATAGAATCTGTAATCATCAAGTCAGGATATTTAGGTCATCATCTCAAGTATTTATCATTTCTATGTGTTGGGAACATTTGAAGGCCTCTCTTCTAGCTATTTTGAAATATACAATACATTGTTGCTAGCTATAGTCACCCTACTCTGCTATCAAACACTAAAACTTGTTTTCTCTGTCTGTTCATATCCATTCACCAACCTCTCTTCTTCCCTCTCCTACTATCCCCTACACCCTTCCCAGCCTCTGGTAACTATCATTCACTCTCTACCTCCATGTGATCAACTTTTTTAGTTCTCACATATGAGCGAGAACATGCAATATGTGTCTTTCTATGTCTGGCTTTAAGACCTCTCATTTTTGAACAAGGATCCTTTTAATGTCAATTTGTTCCATTTGATTGCCAAGTCTTTTTAGCCTCTTTAATCTGGAACAGTCCCCCACATTTTCTTTTTCAGGAGAGACAGCCTTAAATCACAAGGAAATTATAGTCTGGTTCATTCATTTATTAGTTCCTCCACTCATTTACCCACTCAGCAAACATCTGTTGATTACCTACTACTACTTGCCAGTAAGTGAGCATAAGGATCACCTGGACGGCTTGTTAGAGCCTTAAACACTATTGTTCATTAGAGTCAGCTGTGATGCTTGCTAAACCTATAGATCCGCACTGTTCAATATGACAGTCACCAGCCACATGTGGCTATTTAAATTTAATCAAAATGCAATAAAATGAATAATTCAGTTTCTCAGTCACATTAGCCACATTTCAAGTGCTCAATCGCCACGTGTGGCTAGTAGCTCCTCTTTAGGACAACACAGAATAGAACATTCCCATCTTCACAAAAAGTTCCACTGCTACAGGTGCTGGCTGTACCCCTGGACTTGAGGGAAGGATGTACTCCTGGAATTTACATGTTTAACACACTCCCCATCCGATTCTTATGCACATTAATAAATGAGAACCCTTGTTCTGGACCCCACTGGGGCTACTGAGTGTGAAAGAGGAATTACGGTAGAGTGCTCTATACTCCTAATAGCCTTAGTCAGGGGGCGGGTGAGAAGTCGCAAGCAGGAGCATCAAACAGGGTCAGGGCCCAGCAGAAGATAAACAAAGGTGTTAAAGCCAGAGAAGGAGAGGAACAGAGCAGGGTGGCTGAGAGGCTTGGACTGTGCTATGGTCTGAATGTTTGTATCCCCCCTCAAATTCATATGTGGAAATCTAATTCCCAATGTGAGGGTGTCTGGTGGTGGGGCCTTCGAGAAGTGATTACGTTAGAGGAAGCTCTGCTTACCAAGCCTCTGGTTTAATAAGACATGACCAGAGTGACTCCATCTTAAAGTGAATAGCGAGGCACTCACAAGACACCTGTAAGGTTAATACTTATGGTCTGAAAATAGCCACATCCCAAGCTGACCACCACTTATAATTACAGAATATTTATGGCCAGACAAAACTTCTCCCACCAAGCCTGCAGAGTGCTCAGATGTCCTGAGAGTGCAGCCCTTTTTACTTAAAGATAATGTTAATGAGCAAGTTGAGGTGAAAAGATAGATGGTCTTCGATAACACTGACAGCAGCTACCTTTAGTGGGCACATCTGCCCATTTCAAGTTTAATTTAGCTCCTTATAGTTTCCTTATAGTTTCTTTCTTTCTTCTTTTTTTTGGAGACACAGTCTCACTCTGTTGCTCTGTTGCCCAGGCTGGAGTGCAGTGGTGCTATCTTGGCTCACTGCAACCTCCGCCTCCCGGGTTCAAATGATTCTCCCACCTCAACCTCCCAGTAGCTGGGATTAAAGACGCGCACCACCACGCCTGGCTAATTTAATATTTTTAGAAGAGACGCGGTTTTGCCATGTTGGCCAGGCTTGTTCCAAACTCCTGACCTCAAGGAATCTGCCTGCCTCGGGTTTCTTATAAGTAGAGACACTAACAAAAGAGGGAGCGTTCCTCCTTCTGCTGCAGATGCCCTAGTCTGTAACAGAGTAGTTTCCAACAAATGTGCTACTTTTTTTTTTTTTTTTTTTGAGATGCTCTCTCTGTTGCCCAGGCTGGAGTGCAGTGGCATGATCTTGGCTTACTGCAACCTCCATCTCCCAGGTTCAAGCAATTCTCCTGTCTCAGTCTCCCGAGTAGCTGGGACTACAGGCACGTGCCACCACACCCAGCAGACTTTTTGTGGGGGGTTCATCGTGTTAGCCAGGATAGTCTCTATCTCCTGACCTCGTGATCCACCCGCCTCGGCCTTCCAAAGTGCTGGGATTACAGGTGAAAGCCTCCGCACCCGGCAAATGTACTTCTTTCATTTGCCTCAAATCCTTTCCTGTGAGAATCCAAGAACCCACTCTTGGTGTCTGGGTCGTGACCCTCTTTTCCTGCAACATCCTTCTGGTGTCCTTTTATGGGGATGGACAATAAGAAGAGACTCCCACTCAGAAGGAAAACAGTCTGTGCAGCATCAATTGGCCGACTTTGGGTAAGTGGGGCTCATTTTAGAGTTATTAAGCTATTCCAGGGGACAAGGAGGCTTGTCCACTGCTACTTGAGTTTGAGGCCCAGGGCCCAAGGAGTTAGAAGCCCCAGGGTTTATTTGGAAAATGGATTTGGCCCTATGAGATGTTTGCCATTATCTCCTTGGGAGTAATCCACCTTGTGCTCTCTGTTGCTGGCCTGAGCGTACTGCTTCTTGTCTCCTGTCAGCTTGCTGCCTTTGTTTCACAGAAGCCCTGAGGCTGCCACGGGAAGGATGGCCCAAACAGTTTACCATTTTCTTTTTCTTTCTCGGCTGGGGTGCAATGGTGTGATTTTGGCTCACTGCAACCTCTGCCTCCTGCGTTCAAGCAATTCTCCTGCCTCAGCCTCCTGAGTAGCTAGGATTACAGGCACACACCACCACGCCCAGCTAATTTTTTTTTTTTTTTTTTTTTTTTTGAGCTGGAGTCTCGCTCTGTCACCAGGCTAGAAGGAATGTAGTGGCACAATCTTGGCTCACTGCAACCTCTGCCTTCCGGATTCAAGCGATTCTCCTGCCTCAGCCTTCCAAGTAGTTGGGACTACAGGCAAGCACCACCACACCCAGCTAATTTTTGTGTTTTTAATAGATACAGGGTTTCACCATGTTGGCCAGGATGGTCTCGATCTCTTGACCTTGTGATCTGCCCACCTCGGCCTCCCAAAGTGCTGGGATTACAGACATGAGCCACTGCACCCAGTCTAATTTTTGTATTTTTAGTAAAGACAGTGTTTCACCATGTTGGCCAGGCTGGTCTCGAACTCCTGATCTCAAGTTGTCTGCCCACCTCGGCCTCCCAAAGTGTTGGGATTACAGGCGTAAGCCACCATGCCCGGCCACCAGACAGTTTAGCTTTTACTTTCCTTGCCTCTCCTCTGACTTAATTCGCCACTTGTCTGAGGGACACTGGAAACAAGAAGTCACTCAGGATCTAGTCTTTTTGTACCTTAATTATTGGAAGAGATGGGCAATAACTTCTCCATTACTGCAGTTACAAGTTAAAGTGTGGTATTGAACAGCCATATGTGACAAGATTAGAAATGCCCTTTAAGAAAAAGCCTCTTTTATGTCTGTCCCTGCAAAAAATTAGCCCCAGAATGGAGGACAGGAGACTTTTTCTTAACAGTTTTCTCTTGTCTATGAATCAGAAGATCATCTTTCATTGGCTGGTCACGGACAGCCGGGCCCTGCTTTCTAGACCCAGAATGTCATTTTTGCCCTGAAATAGTTTTGTCAGGGGATCCCAAGTTACAGCTTGCCCACTTCCCTTGTTTGGTTCAACATCTTTTTTTTGCTGAGTTCCTTGTGGCATTGCCTCAGGCGACCATGGGTCTGCTTACCTGTTCTTATTATCTGATATGAACAAGGGGACCCTACTGGCTCCAGGACTTCCTCGCTTGGCCAAATTGGCACTAAGAATTATCTTGTCCCTTTTAGTGTAGCTCGGCTGGAGGCAGTACAATCTTGCGGACAAGGAGTGGTATTCAGCACCTTCAGTCCTGGTGGAGAACGCGGTATCTATCCTGAAGAGCTCACTGCTAGGGTGCATTGTAACCTATTAGGGAAGGGAAGGTTTAAACTGGATGGGCTTAAGATAATTTTTTTTTTTCCGAGACGGAGTCTCGCTCTGTCACCCAGGCTGGAGTGCAGTGGCTGGATCTCGGCTCACTGAAAGCTCCGCTTCCCGGGTTCTCGCCATTCTCCTGCCTCAGCCTCCCGAGTAGCTGGGACCGCAGGCGCCCGCCACCATGCCCAGCTAATTTTTTTTTGTATTTTTAGTAGAGACGGGGTTTCACTGTGTTAGCCAGGATGGTCTCGATCAGCTGACCTCGTGATCCGCCAGCCTCGGCCTCCCAAAGTGCTGGGATTACAGGCTTGAGCCACGGCGCCTGGCTGAGAAATTTTTTTTTTAAATATAACACTGGCCCCAATATCCTTTGAGAGGACCAGAGAGGTGGACCTCAGGTGTTACAGCGGCCCCTAACACTATACTTCGGCTTGATTTGTTTTGTAGAAGGGAAACTAAGTGCGGAGAAATACTCTATGTGCAGGCCTTCCTAATGGTTAGTCAGGATAAGGATTTAAAATACGCTTGTATATGCTTGATAGAAGGAAAGAAAAATGAGGGACTAGGCATAATTCATGACCACTTATGCAAGTGCCTCCTAATCCCAGGCTTCCCCCAGCTGGTCCCGGACTCCCCACTGTAAGTTCAAGTGCTCCGGAGGAACAAAGTCAGTCTCCTAGTTCCCCAGAAGTGTCCAAAGTATTATTAACCTCTCCTAGCTATTTGGGGATGTCCGATGTCCGCCATCACCTCCTCCTTACCCTTCAAGCCCTGTCTTACATTCGTTCCCCAAAGAGCCTAGCCCCACCAGCACCACTCTCAGTGGGGCCTCTTACCAGCCGTCAAAGTTGACTCTTTGCTCTCTTCAGGAGGTGGCAGATGGTGACAGGGGCACTTTATGGGTACATGTACCCTTTTCTGTGCCTGACAGCCTTATGCCAGGGAAAATTCAGCTGGTTTTTAGAGGGTCTAGGAAAATTCATAGATGAGTTTGAGAGACTAACATTGACATATTGTAGGGAAAAGAGAGATCAGACTGTTACTGTGTTTATGTAGAAAGGGAAGACATAAGAGACTCCATTTTGAAAAAGACCTGTACTTTAAACAATTGCTTTGCTGAGATGTTGTTAATTTGTAGCTTTGCCCCAGCCACTTTGCCCCATCCTCTTTGACCCAACCTGGAGCTCACAAAAACATGTGTTGTATAAAATCAAGGTTTAAGGGATCTAGGGCTGTGCAGGACATGCCTTGTTAACAAAATGTTTACAAGCAGTATACTTGGTAAAGGTCATCGCCATTCTCTAGTCTCAATAAACTAGAGGCACAATGCACTGCGGAAAGCCGCAGGGACCTCTGCCCTTGAAAGCGAAGTATTGTCCAAGGTTTCTCCCCATGTGATAGTCTGAAATATGGCCTCATGGGATGAGAAAGCCTGACACCCGTAAAGGGTCTGTGCTGAGGTGGATTAGTAAAAGAGGAAAGCCTCTTGCCATTGGGATAGAGGAAGACCACTGTCTCCTGCCTGCCCCTGGGAACTGAATGTCTTGGTATAAAACTTGATTGTACATTTGTTCAATTCTGAGATCAGAGAAAAACCGCCCTATGGTGGGAGTCAAGACATGTTTACAGCAATGCTGTCTTGTTATTCTTTACTCTGCTGAGATGTTTGGGTGGAGAGAAACATAAATCTGGCCTACGTGCACATCCAGGCATAGTACCATTCCTTGAACTTAACTATGACATAGATTCTATTGCTCCCATGTTTGTTGCTGACCTTCTCCTTATTATCACCTTGCCCTCCTACTACATTCCTTTTTGCTGAAATAATGAAGATAATAATCAAAAAAAACTGAGGGAACTCAGAGACCGGTGCCGGTGCAGGTCCTTGGTATGCTGAGCGCCGGTCCCCTGGGCCCACTGTTGTTTCTCTATACTTTGTCTCTGTGTCTTATTTCTTTTCTTAGTCTCTCGTCCCACCCGACTAGAAATACCCACAGGTGTGGAGGGGCAGGCCACCCCTTCAACATATGATTTAACCTGGCAAGATTTGCATATACTTCTGTCTACCTGCTTCACAGAAGAAGAAAAGCAGCATATTATGGGAGCTGTTAAAGTATATGCAGATGGAGTGGCAGCCTGCAACCAGGGGCATGACATCTATCCAGTAGGAGGTACAGCAGTTCCTGACTGGGACCTAAATTGGAGTTATTAAGAGGAAGTAAGTTTGGACAGCCAAGGTGGGCAGATCACTTGAGGTCAGGAGTTTGAGACCAGCCTGGGCAATGTGGTGAAACCCTGTCTCTACTAAAAACACAAAAATTAGCCATATGTGGTGGCATGTGCCTGTGGTCCCAGCTACTTAGGAAGCTGAGCCAGGAACACTCACCTGAATCTGGGAGGTGGAGGTTGCAGTGAGCCAAGATCTTGCCACTGCACCCCAGCCTGGGCAACAGAGTAAGACTCCGTCTTGAGGAAAAAAACAACAAAAAAAGGAAGTAAGAACCTAGAGAGGAGAAACCATATGATTATTTGCCTCCTTGAAGCAATGAGAAGATTTGTGATAAAGCCTGTTAATTATGATAAAGTCAGGGAAATTACTCAGGGAAAGGATGAAAACCCAACCTTGTTCCAAGGGCAGTTAATTGAGGCCTTGAGGAAATATACTAACACTGACCCTGACTCCAAGGAGGGACAGGCATTGCTAGGAGTTCATTTCATAACCCAGTCTGCTCCTGATATCTGCAGGAAGCTACAAAAGCAAACTTAGGCCCTTGGACTTCCATAAATCAGCTTTTAGACATGACTTTTACAATTTTCAATGGCCAAGATAGGACAGAGGAGGCAGAGAAAGTAAAGCAAATCTCCCAAAAGGCCCAGCTTTTAGCTGCAGCCTTGAGCTCTCCACCCCTTCAGAGCCAGCCCCTTATCCCCCAAGCCCTGCCAGAGGAAGCTAGCAGGCAGAAAGCCCCATTCTGGGCCTCTGAGCCACTGTGCCCTGGGCCACTGTGTCCTGGGTGTAAACCAATGTGTTTTCTGTAAGAAGGTTGGTCACTGGAAGAGGGAATGCCCTGTGCTCCCAAGAGTCGGCTCCTGAACACATAATGGCCCAGCAGACCTAAGAGTGACCGGCCCGAGACTTCACACATCAGATCCTGTTGGACAATTAGCCATTGCTCTGGAGGAGACTCAGGTGACTCTTGAAGTGGCAGATAAGATTATTAATTTCTTATTCAATACGGGAGCAGTTTACTTTGTTCTGGCCCAGCATAATGGAGCCCTGTCTTCTATAGCTGTACAGGCATTGATGGGCAAGCCCAGAAATGCCACTTTCCTTATCCTTTAAGCTGTCCTTCAGGGACTCTGGTTTTCTTGCATGGCGTTTTAGTACTACCTGCATGCCCTACCCCTTACTGGGGAGGAATTTATTGATTCGGCTGCAAGGCATGGTTACCTTCAGAGAGCATAAAGCAAACGAGTGTTACTTTTGTTCCTCTCCCCTGAGGAGAGAAAAAAGGAAGATAAGGATGCACTTTTCTGCACCCAATGCATCCAGATCCACACCTCTGTTTGACTTTGAATGGAATGATCCAGATACTCATTCAACCTCACAACTAACCTGGACAGTTCTCCCTCAAGGGTTGCAGGATAACCCACACTTGTCTGGAAATGCTCTAGCTAAGGACTTGAAGAATCTACAACTGCAAAAGGGCACAATTATCTAGTATGTAGACGATTTGCTCATTGCTAGCCCAACTACAGAGAACTCGGATAATACTACTGTTAAATTGCTAAATTTCCTGGGAACTAGTGGATATAGGGTGTCACCACACAAGGCTCAGATTTCTACTCAGAAAGTCAAATATTTTGAATATGTCTTTTTTAATAAATTTTTTCATTATTTACTATTTGTTTCTCTTTTTCTTATTTATAACACTCCTCCAGAATCAATTTGGGATGCATCTTAACCTCTGGTACCCAAACAATAGCCTCAGAATGGAAGGAAGCTCATTCAAGAGCCCCATACCAAGAAACCAATGTGGGCCTTTTTAGGGATGGCTGGGTTCTGCCATTTATGGGTGCCTGGATTTGGGCAAACATTTCAAGCCTCTATGTGAGGTTCTGTAAAGGACAGAATTAAAACCCTTTGATTGGAATGAGAATTGCAGACAAAACTTCAATACTGTCAAAGCCAAATTGGGCTCTGCTCCAGCCTTAGGAATCCCCAACTTGGATAAGCCATTTTTCCTTTATGTGGCCAAAAAGCAAGGTATGGCCTTGGATGTTCTTGTCCAAAAATTGGGGAATATTCCACAGCCAGTAGCCTATTTTTCTAAGCAACTCGACCATGTGTCTTCTGCACGGCCTGGATGCCTTTGGGCTGTTGCAGCTACTGCTTTTCTGGTAGATGAAGCTAATACACTAACATTAGGACAGCACCTGGAGGTTTTGACCACACACCAAGTCCAGGGGGTCCTAGAAGCTAAAGGGCACCAGTGGATGATGGGAGGATGTTTATTAAAGCATCAGGCCTTATTGTTAGACACACCAGACATAATTCTTAAAGTTCGCCAAGTAAACCCAGCTGCTTGTCTGCCAGGGTCCACAGACGCTCTAAACCATTCCTGCATACAGGTTATGGAGCAAATTTATTCTAGCTGGCCAAACTTAAGAGATGAGCCCCTTAACAATCCTGAGACAGAATGGTTTACAGATGGAAGCTGAGCTAATTGCTCTTACTAGGGCCCTGCAATTGGAAAAGGATGTAAAAATTAACATTTATGATGATTCCAAGCATGCCTTTTTAATGCTTCACCGTCATGCCGACATTTGGAAAGAGTGGGGACTCCTCACCGCTAAGGACTCCCCCAGAAAACATCACTCAGATATTTTGAGCTTGTTAGATGCTGTTTTACTGCCAAAAGAAATGGCTGAAATTCATTGCAGAGCACATTTTGATGATATTATTAAAGGAAATGCCCTTGCGGATGTGGGGGCCAAGGCCACTGCACTAAAAGAACCAGTTACACTTATGGGCATCGTAGTGCCCACAGCCCCAGACATAGCTAAGCCAGTGTACTCCAAGGAAGAACAAAAATGGGCCAGGGATCACAATTTGGCCTGGGACCCCTCTGGCTGGCTAATGATAATAAATTACTAATGCCAAGTGCCAATCAGTGTAAAATAGTTAAGCATTTTCATAATTCCACTCATTTGGGAAGGGATTCTTTATTTCAGTTGATATCTTATTTATTTATGGGAAAACTTTTCAAGACACTAAAACAGATGACTTCGGCCTGAAAGCTCTGTGCCCAAAAAAACCCAAGGAGCCAGCCATTGCCCCCACCTCTAGTTAAACCTGTCCAACATAAAGGAACCTATCTGGGCGAAGTCTGGCAACTAGACTTTATTTAAATGCCTCTATGTAGGGGATTCAAATATTTACTGGTGTTTATTGTTACCTTCACTGGTTAGGTTAAGGCTTTCTCCCACTTGATCCAAAAGAGCTTTACAGGTCTCGGCCAGGTGTGGTGGCTCACGCCTGTAATCCCAGCACTTTGGGAGGCCGAGGTGGGCGGATCATGAGGTCAGGAGATCGAGACCATCCTGGCTAACACAGTGAAACCCTGTCTCTACTAAAAATACAAAAAATTAGCCGGGCGTGGTAGCGGGCACCTGTAGTCTCAGCTACTTGGGAGGCTGAGGCAGGAGAATGGCATGAACCTGGGAGGCAGAGCTTGCAGTGAGCCAAGATCGTGCCACTGCACTCCAGTCTGGGCGACAGAGTGAGACTCCATCTCACAAAAAAAAAAAAAAAAAAAAAGAGCTTTAGAGGTCTCTAAATTTTTTTTTTTTTTTTTGAGATGGAGTTCCACTCTTGTCGCTCAAGCTGGAGTGCAGTGGCATGATCTCGGCTCACTGCAACCTCAGCCTCGTGAGTTCAAGCGATTCTCCTGCCTCAGCCTTCCAAGTAGCTGGGACTACAGGCATGCACCACTATGCCTAGCTAATTTTTGTATTTTTAGTGGAGACAAGGTTTCACCATATTGGCCAGGCTAGTCTCAAACTCTTGACTTCAGGTGATCCGCCTGCCTAGGCCTTTCAAAGTGCTGGGAATACAGGCATGAGCCACCACACCAAGCCTATCTATAAGTTTGTTAAAAGAAATAATTTATCAGTTTGGATTACCGGAAAGATTGCAAAGTAGCTATGGCCCCTCTTTCACGGCAGGCATAACCCAATACCTATCCTTGGCATTGGGAATCCAGTATCATCTTCATTCTGCATGGAGACCCCAATCCTCTGGAAAGGTGGAAAGGGTTAATCATAGGCTAAAGAGGACTCCAGCTAACTTTTGCCAGGAAACATCAGAGACCTAGCTATCTCTATTGCCTGTAGCTTTACTGCAGGTTTGAGCTGCTCCAAAGGGAAACTTATAATTAAGTCCTTTTGCATTAACATATGGAAGGCCTTTCCTAACTGCAGATCTCCTAATAGATGAAATGATTCATTAATTACAAAAATACGTTATCAATCTAGGACAAGTGCAAAACGCATTGTGTGAATATGGATATAAAAGCCTTTCCCTCCCCACATGAGAGGAAAATTCTGTTTCAGTTCAACTAGGGTATTTAACCTTACTAAAGACTTGAATGGAAGGGTCTCTAGCGACCAGCTTTCCCCAATGTGGAAAGGACTATATCAAGTGCTCTGAGCACTCCAATAGCAGTTAAACTGCAAGGGATTCACAGTTAAGTACATTTGTCTTGAATTAAACCTGTTTCTTATGGAGCCCCACAAGCTACCGACGCCCAGTCTGCTAATCTACTCTACTCTTGTGAGCCAGTAGAAGGTCTACATTTCTGACACCCAGTCTGCTAATCTAGTCTACTCTTGTGAGCCAGTAGAAGGTCTGCACTTCCTCTTCAGGAGAAATCCTTGGAAGCTTCTTACTACAAAGTGATGCTCTAGATAAGCTTGGGGGCAAGGTTAGTCTTCCTGATCCTCCTCCTGGTCATCTTTTACTTTTACTGGTATGAGTCTGTCCCAGCTGTGGGTAAGCAATATCTATGCCCTTACAGGATATAACTATAGAAGGTAGCTTCTCTTTTATTCGTATCTGTTTTGGGGCTTCCATCCTTCATTTCACTATTGCTGGAGGTTCAAATCTTTTCTTACAGTGGGCACAGGACTATGCCGATGTCCTCTTGCTGGATTTGTGAGCTATTGCCCTTCTCTAGCACCTCAGGCTTGCCCTGGTGGATATCCCCCACACAGGGACATGCTTAGATAACTTACAGACATACTTAGAGGGACTTAAACAATGGACAGAAGCACAGACGTCTGGCCTGACTTGGAACAATGTAACCCAATGGCCAATTAATAACAATTTTAGCAATTCTGGGCATAAGAAGCCATTCTCAGTAAATGAGACCACAGAAAAGTTTCTTGCACTGGGCACCTCCTTTCTAGACCCAAAGATAAACATCCAAACTAAAAAGCTCAAAAACTCCAGTTTTGAAGAATGATTTCTTGAGATTTGGGATGGTTTTCTATGCTAATCACCTCTGCAGGACACCTAAGTCAGGTAGTCCCATTGTGTTAGGAACAATGGAATCACTCCCTTGATGCTCTGACAAATGCTACTTGTGTCATAGGATGGATTCCTGCAAGACAATGCCAACATACCATAGTCCTACAACAAATGGACTTATCCGCTACCGATTGGTTGCAACAACCAAAACCCAACTGATATGCATCCCTTAGGAACTCATTGAATATGTGGCACCAATCTTTGGCCGTGATTGCCTTCTGGGTGGCTAGGACATTGTACGTGAAGCTTATCTTGACCCCAGGTCACTGGACAAAGACTACTTAAAAAAGCCAGCCGGGCTGGCCTGGTGACTCATGCCTGTAATCCCAGCACTTTGGGAGGCCAAGGTGGATGAATCACTTGAGGTCAGGAATTTGAGACCAGCCTGGCCAATTATCCGGGTGTGGTGGTGCGCACCAGTAATCCCAGCTACTTGGCAGGCTGAGGCAGGAAAATTGCTTGAATCCGGGAAGTAGAGGTTGCAGTGAGCTGAGACCATGCCACCACACTCCAGCCTCGGCAACAGAGGGAGACTGTGTCAAAAAAATAAATAAATAAATAAAAAATAAATCCAGCCAACCTTCTCCACATAACCAGTATGTGGGCCAGATCCATTTTTCATGGGTATAACCACTTGGCCTCACTCTTCCTACCGTCTATTAGATTATAAGATGCTATCTGGCATGTTGAGGTCATTGCCAATGATACCTCATGAGCTGTAAGTAACAGCCTGTGAGATATATCTTTTATAAATGCTGAAAGGTATTATATGCGTAAGGCTGTCATGCAAAACAGAATGTCATTAGATACTCTGACTGTGGCACAGGGAGGAACCTGTGCTATTATCAGAATCAAATATTGTATATATATCCCAAATAACTCAGACAATATTTCTTTGGCCCTCCAGATATGCATCAACAAATTAAAGCCATCTCTAATCCCACACTTTCTTTAGATAATGGCTAACATTGTGGTTTGGGTCAGGGCCATCATGGTGGAAAAAGTTCCCTTTGTCACCCCGGCTATAATAATTGGAATAGGCATAGCTTTATGTTGTGGATTTTATTGTTGCTGCATGTTTTGTATGGAATGTAGGGTTCACTAGGCCCTATTCTTATTATTAATCCTTAATTCGCAATGTATGGTACTCATATATCATGATTTATAATTATAGCTATAATTCTTATAAGTTTCTATGTTTAGGATATCAACTTATGAGTGACCTACAAACCTGCAGACCTATTGCTCCTCCAGTTAACTGCAACAGCTTCAAGCTGCCTCTGGTTAAGACCCCTCCCAACATGGCAGGTCCCTTAAAGTTAGGCAGAGTTAACATCAATGACCTTTTTCAGCAGGAAGAGGTTGCAGAAGACTGACCTCTGCCCTTCAGTGTCCCTTAGGATTAAGGGTCCACTCATGACAGAAGGGAGAAATATGTTAGAGGAACCCCTATTTACCAGGCCTCTGGCTTAATAAAACATGACCAGAGCTGGGCGTGGTGGCCCACGCCTGTAATCCCAGCACTTTGGGAGGCCAAGACAGGCAGATCACCAGGTCAAGAGATTGAGACCATCCTGGCTAACATGGTGAAACCCCGTCTCTACTAAAAATACAAAAAATTAGCTGGGTGTGGTGGCACATGCCTTTAGTCCCAGCTCCTTGGGAGGCTGAGGCAGGAGAATCGCTTGAGCTGGGGAGGCAGAGGTTGCAGTGAGCTGAGATCGTGCCACTGCACTCCAGCCTGGGCGACAGAGTGAGACTCCATCTCAAAAAAATAAATAAATAAATAAAATAAAATAAAAAAGAACCATGACCAGAGTGATGTCATCTTTCAGTGAATAGTGAGGCACCCACAAAGCACCTATAAGGTTAATACTTATGGTCTGAAAATAGCCACATCCCAAGCTGACCACCACTTATAATTACAGAATATTTATGGCCAGACAAAACATCTCTCACCAAGCCTGCAGAATGCCCAGATGTCCTGAGAGTGCAGCCCTCTTTGCTTAAAGATAATGTTAAAGAGCAAGCTGAGGTTAAAGGATTGATGGTCTTTGATAACACTAACAGCCACTACCTTTAGTGAGCACATCGGAGCATGTCTGCACATTCCAAGTTTAATTTACCTCTTTATAGTTTCTTATAAAAGAAACTATAAAACACTAACAAAAGATGGAGTGCTCCTCCTCTTGCTGAGGATGTCCTAGTCTGTAACAGAGTAGTTTCCAATAAACTTGCTATTTCACTGTGCTCTGTGACTTGCCTCGAATTCTTTCCTGTGGGAATCTGAGAATCTGCTCTTGGGGTCTGGATCAGGACACTATTTTCTGGCAACAATTAAGACATCAGGGTAAAACCCTCATGAATAGAATTAGTGCCCTTATAAAAGAAGCCCGAGAGAGATCCTTTGTCCCTTCCACCACATGAGGACAGGAGTAAAAGATGGCAGTCTGTGACCCAAGAAGACCCTTACGAGACACAGAATCTGCTGGCATCTTGATCTTGGCTTTTCCAGTCTCCAAATAGTTTCTGTTGTCTGTAAGCTGCTCAGTCTAGAATCTTTTGTTATAGAAGCCTGAATGGACAAAAATAGACCGTGGTGGAGCAGAATAGGATCCAGCAGGAAACACATCTTTTGGGTCCAAGAGTCCAGCTACTGTTCTCTTAACATGCAATGTAATGTAGAGGTAGATTCCTGCCATATTCCAGGTCACTTTTGGAAAAAAAAAGAGTCCATTATGGACTTAACGTGGAAATTTTTAAATATTAGGCTAAAGCATCTGGCATTATTTGATACACAATAGGGAGCCATTTAACACTGTAATTGGGGTGTTAAGTAAGAGTACTGGAGGAATAAATGGAGTAGGAAGACCTAGAGTTAGAAGCTGCTGTGTAGAGAATGCGATGGAAGCTTGGATGGGTGAGACCAATGACAGTAAAAATAGTCAAGATGAGACACATAGAAGACATTACAAAGGGAGAATCACATTTTTATTTCTGGCTGGGATGGTAAAAAAGGAAACAAAGTTGATGCCAAGATTTCGAACCAGGAAGAAAGAATGTTGGCTATAATTTTTGAGAAAAATAGAGATCTAAAGAGGGAACAATTTGGGGAGGAAAGGTGGGTCCTGAAAGTTTAATACAAGTTGCTTGAGAGGATGATAGATCTCATGGATGGGAAGATGAGGGACTGGAATGTGGAGATGCAGATTTGTGAAGTATCCACTTACAAGTGAGAGAGGAAGCCATATGTGGGAAAGTAAAAACAGAATAGAAATTGGAGCCATGAAGTACATAGCCAAGTATGACGGCTTTGGGGGAAATTAGGAAGAAGTAGAACCAGAGAAGGAGAGATCAGAGAGCTAAAAGAGTCAGGACTTATGTTGTCACAGATGCAAAGAAAAAGTGAGCTACGGCCTCAAATGATACTGCAAAGTTAAGAACAATGATGACAATGCCACTGCTTATGGCAGGTCCCCAAAGAGCTCTTGCCAGAGCAAGTGTGGCATTTTAGCTGTGCAGTGGGACCCTTGGCCATTGAAAATGTGTTGTTTGCTTGTAGAGGAAGGAAAAGCTATTAAGCATACACTCCATTGTTGGCAGGGCCTGTCCTGGCTGAGAGAATGTGGCCATCTATTTTTATTCAGAAGAGAAATTCACCAATGAGGACAAAGTCTGGATAATTCAGAGTCCCCTGCTGCTTTTTAGGTGGGAAAGAAGGGGAAAATCACAAATGGAATAATGCTCTGTGAAAAAAGCTACCAGCTCCAGGAATGTCTAACTTCATATTTGCCAGCCTGTTCTGTCATTAAGTTGTGCTCAGTTCCTGGGAAGGAAAAGAAGGGCTGGCTAGTTCGGTGTGCTTCTATGTGTGCAGTGAGAACTCTGCCCCAGCAGCAGGGCTGTGTCTGGCTGGAGGGACACTGGTGACTAACTCTGAAGCTCTATCATTTCTTACCCTTCAGCACTATGGAGTATGGTTCTTGGTAACAGTATTATTGAAGCTGGAAACATTTGTGGTGCAGCCTTATTGTTCTCCAGCTCCTTGAAGTTACTTGAAAATGTCTCTTTAAGAAATAACAAAGATGCTTTTTTTTTTTCATGTTGCTATTTAAAGCTCTCCTACCAGGCTTTGGAGCTACACCCGATGAGTGACTTTGAGAGAGGACATGTGCAGAGCAGAAAGGCACGGTAAGTGGAGACCACTCCAGAGAAGTTTGGCAATGAAAGGAAGGGGGAAGATGAAATAGCCTCACATCTATAAACAAATCACATCTGAGCCTTTTGTTGTGTATGTGTGGGAAATTGTTCTCACTGATATAAGGGTCAATCTGGAACTCTCGATAGTCTAATCATGGCTGGGTAAGTGGGATGACCAATTTGTCCTGGTTTGCCTAGGACTCTCCTGGTTTAGCACTGAAAGTCCCATATCCCAGAAAATGCCTGAGTCCCGGGCAAACCTGGACAGTTGATTGATCACCTTAAGTAGGAGCCAACTGGTGTTGCCCCAAAATGATCAAATTAGATATATCATTGGTTGCCTTGCGATAGAAGATGCACTGTTCTCCCAATCTTCTCTGTTCTTGCGCACAGTAACAGGATCCTTATCCCCCATGGGGTTTGTATGACTTTCCTAGATTGAGAGATTTCTCTGCATTTTGGGTGCCACGGAGGCAGAGAAATGAAATTTTAGTGCCTTTCCTATGCTTTCACATAGCACCTCATTTAATTCTCACAACAACCATGTGAGGTGGGTACTACCATTTCCAATTTATGAATAAGGATTCTGAGGCACAAAGAGGCCTAGGCCTGTCTGTCTTCAAACTCTATACTCTTTGCTACATCACACTTGGTCCTCAAAGGCCCATGGAGACACAGGTGTTTGATCCACATGGTCTGGGGAAAATGCAAGCCCATCACTAGAGTTGGGGCACAGAATAGTGTCCACATGTATTAATCTTTTCAGGTTGTAAAGGAGCCAGATGCCCTTCCTTAGGAAGCACCTCCATCCTTATGGTGATTATTTTGATACTTCTTTGGATCATATCCAAAGAAATTTCTGCCCTCTCTGAGTACAGAAAACAAGAGAAGCATCCAGGCCCAATGGCTTTGCGTTTCAGAGGATATAACTGTGAAAGGGAAGGTTGTAGGGTTAAAAACTATGCACTACATAAGTCAGGTGCTGTGGCAAATGTCTGTAATCCCAGCACATTGGGAGGCCAAGATGGGAGATTGCTTGAGCTCAGGAGATTGAGACCAGCCTGGGCAACACAGCAAGACCTTGTCTCTACTAAAAAAAAAAAAAAAAAAAATCAGCCAAGTGTGACACATGCCTGTAGTCTTAGCTGCTTGGAGGGCTGGCACGGGAGGATTGCTTGAGCCTGGGAGATTGAGACTGCAGTGAGCCGTGATCATGCCACTGCATTCCAGCCTGGGCAACACAGCAAGATCCTGTGTGTATATATATGTATGTATGTTTAGACAGGGCATGGTGGCTTATGCCTGTAATCCCACCACTTTGGGAGGCTGAGGCAGGCAGATCACCTGAGGTCAGGAGTTTGAGACCAGTTTGGTCAGCATGGAAAAACCTCATCTCTACTAAAAATACAAAAATTATCCAGGCATGATAGTGCACACTTGTAATCTCAGCTACTTGGGAAGCTGAGGCATGAGAATCTCTTGAACCCGGGAGGCAGAGTTTGCAGTGAGTGGAGTTTGTGCCACTGCACTCCAGCCTGGGCACCAGAGTGAGACTCCGTCTCCAAAAAAATATATATATATATACGTGTGTGTGTGTGTGTGTGTGTGTATGCACTACAATATGGATTCTGATATTTAAAATGAAATACCTACTAGATCAAAGCACTCAGATTATAGAAACTCTTCACTGTGAAAAGGTTGACAAAAAATCTATGCCTGAGACAGAGTATGGCTATTCAGGTGCCATTTCCCTTTTAATTACTATGCCTTGTATTCACTTTTTTTTTTTCTTTTTTTTGAGTCAGAGTCTTGCTCCTGTTGCCCAGGCTGGAGTGCAGTGGCACGATCTTGGCTTACTGCAACCTCCACCTCCCGGGTTCAAGTGACTCTCCTTCCTCAGCCTCCTGAGTAGCTGGGATTTCAGGCATGCACCATCACACTCAGCTAATTTTTGTATTTTTAGTAGAGATGGGGTTTTGCCATGTTGGCCAGCTGGTCTCAAACTCCGGGCCTCAGGTAATCCACCCACCTCGGCCTCCCAAAGTGCTAGGATTACAGGCGTGAGCCACCACGCCTGGCCCCTGTGTTCACATTTAAATTCTTACTTCTTGTCTGAACAAGCAGTATGTTCTATCCTCTTAAAAATGAACTACAGTTAAATATATGGTCAACACATTTTCTCCAAAATATGAGTTTTAAAGTTCCCCTGTCTAGAGGAGTTAGCAGTCAAACTAATATAGTTTAGATTTAAATAGTCCCAAGGTCTACACGGAATGTGCTGGACGTAGTTTAAATGAAACAGGCTGGTGGAAGGACCAGGTGTGTGAGCCTGAGGCATAGCTTGTTTTTTAAAGAAATAGGGAAGCATTTAGCACCTGGCAAGGGGGCAGCAACTTGATTTGATGCAGATTGTGGTGCTGTGTGGATGACGCAGAAAGGTGTAAATTGGGCCCAGTTCAGTGGCTCATGCCTGTAATCCCAGCACTGTGGGAGACCAAGGTGGGAGGATTGCCAGTTAGGTGGGAAGGCCTTGACGAAAGATCTAGAAAAGGAGTGGGCAAATTCTACCCACTTCTTTTCATCTCCACCACTGCCCAATGCCAGGCATCATCCTTGCTCATCCGGGTGTAGTGCAATGGGTTTATAATCAGTCTTACTCCTTCCATTTTGCACCATGGCTCAATTCACACACCAGGTCTTTCCACCAACTCATATTCCATTTAAACTACATCTAGCACATCTAGTAAAATCTAGTTCTGTATGAATATTTGGAGTATTTAAATCTAAGTCATATTATGTTGACTGCTAAGACAGGGGAATTTTAAAGCTCCTATTTTGGGGAGAATGGATTGGCAATATTTACCAGCAGAAAGCGTAATTTTTCACAACTTACAAAACTAGGTTATTACTCCCCCACTTAAAATTTCCAGTGGATTCCCTTCACAAGGAAATAAACTCTGAAGTCCTTCTCTTGGCCCATGAGGCCATGTATGAGCTCTCCCTTGCTTGCTCTTTCGCCTGACCTCCCGCCCTTATGCACTTTGCTCTGGTCTTGTCACTTATTCCAGCACAGGGCCTGTGTACCTGCTCTTTCTACAAGGAGAATTTTCCTCTTGTTCTGTATTTGCTCTGTGGACTCCTTCTTGCCACTTAGTTTTCTGCTTACATGTTACCTCCACAGAGAGTCCTTACCTGACACCCCCAATATAAAGTAAATCAGTGAGCACTCCCATGAATAAACTGAGTGATTTTTGACAAATTAATCTACCTAAAGCTAATTTATTAATTCAAAAATAGGGTTTATAAGCAGGGCACAGTGGCTCACACCTGTAATCCCAGCACTTTGGGAGGCCAAGGCAGGTGGATCCCTTGAGGTCAGGAGTTTGACACCAGCCTGGCCAACGTGGAGAAACCCTGTCTCTAGTAAAAATACAAAAAAGTAGCCGGGTGTGGTGTCAGGCACCTGTAATCCCAGCTGCTCGGGAGACTGAGGCTCAAGAATCACTTGAACCCGGGAGGCAGAGGTTGCGGTGAGCCAAGATCACGCCACTGCACTCCAGCCTGGTCAACAGAGTGAAATTCTGTCTCAAAAAAAAAAAAGGGCCTGTAATAACCAATAGGGTTGCACAAGCATCCAATGAGATGAAATAGGGAGTGTGTAATAGATGAGTCACTCTAAGAGGAAGGTCCTTCTCATGGTCACCTCCCTCCTCCAGGCCTTCATGTGTTCCCACTGCCCTCCTGTAGCCGTGTCTGGCCTTTCCATTTTCAGTCCCCCTCACTCCAATGTATCTTATATTCCACTGTCAGTTTGATGATATTCAAATTCTATTTTTTAAAAATTATTTCCTCACTCTTTTAAGAATGTAAGCCTCCACACATCCCCCCACTTTCGGCCCCCTTTAATCACCACGAGCCATTCCTTAAGCACTTAGGAATTCAAATAGTACTGCTTTAGGACTGAAACTTTGTAGATGCCATAAAGACAACTTGAAGGCATCTTTATTTCCTAGGCCAAAATTTGTAAATTTTTTTGCTCATCTGCATTATTCTGCTCATTAAGAAAAAAGGAAAGTGTGGTCCTTGCAACTTGCCTTCTCTCTTGTGATTGGTTGGCAGTTGGCAGAACCTGGCAAAGTTGCTGTGATGGTGAGAATGGTGAGAGAGGTTCCAATGATGGGCACAAGTGTTGTCACCAGCGAGGTGTGTGCAGGCAGTGGAAGGAGGTCTGACCAGAATATCAACAGAGGGTGATAATACTTCTTAAGGACCCACCAAATGGGCTTCTAGGGACTGAGAGTGAGTAGAGCCAACACTGCCCCCAGCACTCAGTCAATGAACATTGAATAGGATTGAACTGAATTAAACTGAACCCTTAAAAAGGCAGCATTTTAAAAGCTGCGAGAGTAATTTGAAACAAATTTAGGAAGAAAGTAGAGTGATGTCAGATGTATGCTAATTGGGGCTGCTTTTTTTTTAAGGTGAAAAGGAAATCATTTCAACTTAGGTTAATGTAGACCTCATTGAAGAAAAGACCTCAGTAGGCTGGATTTATAATAGATGCTCTGAGCACTGCCAGATTGTTTGCAGGGGATTAAAGTACATGTTCTTTTAAACACTTGGCAGGCATAGAATCCGAAATCTGGATCAGGCAGATAATAAGAAATCCGTATTCCATAGCTTCTCAAACTTCAACATGCAAAGGAATCACCCGGGCAGCCTTTTTAAAATGCAGATTCTGATCCAGTGGGACCAGGGTGAGGCCTGAGACTCTTCCCTTGTAACAAAATCCAGATGAAGGTGATGGTCTAAGGACCTCATTTTGAAAGGAAAGGGTCTGTTTTAACCTCTTTGTTTCCTAGAGGAGAAACTGAGGCTCTGAGAAGTGAAATGTCTTGCCTATGCTCCCAGAGTCTCTGGCTCTAGTCACGTGCCTTTTTTCTATTGTGCTTTGATGTTTTATTGAGAGAGTCTGTAGAAATCACAGCACCACACAAAGCTACCTGAGTGGTGACAGCCAAGACATGTTGGCAGCTTAGATGGTACCAAGGGCAGAGGAGGACGAAGCGTGGAAGGAGGAGGAGGTGGTGACCAAGTGTTGCTGGCCAACAAAGTCATGCTAACTCATATAGCAGGTGTATTTAAATC
This sequence comes from Pongo abelii, assembly GCF_028885655.2. NCBI lineage: Eukaryota > Metazoa > Chordata > Mammalia > Primates > Hominidae > Pongo > Pongo abelii. Next base: position 16,501,450 of record NC_085928.1, read on the forward strand.
ACTGACTCAAGCAAAAGAGAATGGGATTAACAGATAATAGTTTTAACATTCTCTATAATTTTAAAGTTAGTAGGCAAACAGGGTTGATGTCAGGGAGATATTTTTAGGCAAGGGGCCCTCTCAGCACCCCTCACATGATGTCAGTAACTAAACTATTCTGCCTCCTCATGTGGCTGGCGCTGGCAATAATGATTTATTTCTGAGCTTTAACTTCAGTGAAAATGACAAGGTTAAAAGTTAAAGGTCAAAGATATTTTTAACTCTTAACCTATTAACCAGCCAATTAATTAGTTACTTTAATTATGCATTGTTGACCTGTTTCCCTGCTATGGATATTTAATTGTAGGGAAAGAAAATGTATAAAGTTAATTATTAAAGTAATCTCTTTGCCTTCTTGAGATTTTAACACAATCAATTTGCTGAGGCTAATTCCCACATTGGGTTCCATAATCCTTGGCTTTGACGCTGCGATTCCAGTACCTTCACTGTATCCTAAAACATAACCACCCTCTCCCAGATCCATTCCACTTAGCAATCTGAAGTTTTCCACCTATACTAGAAATCTCTCTACCTTTATACTTATTAGTTATTGAATTAGCTAGTTAATTCTTATATCTGGTGCTTATGTATCAGTACTATTCTATTAAATTACTGTTGTATTGGCCAAGATAGTGCTAAAGTAACTGGATTATCTAGGAGTAGCTGGGACTCAACCTGTCTGCTTGGTTACTTGTAAGCCAACACACCCTAGTTTCACCAGGACAGCACCCCAGCATACACCTTGGAGACCTTGGTGCTGTGGAAGCCCTAGAAAAATTAAATGAAGTTAGGTGATTATACACAGTGAATTTGCTTGTGCCCAGGAAACAGGCATAATGATAACCCAGACACCTATAGCAGAGTCTTGGGGTACATATGGAGGTTACAGAGACAGGCAGGAAGGAACCAGGAGTTAAGGTATCTGAATAGTTACTTTAGGTCTCCTTTTACTTGGCATCGGTGGCTTTAGCCTGTACACATCAAAGGTCAGAGTGTACAGAATCCCTTTTGCTGCATAGGCCACTTCCCAGGATGTCCTTAGCTGAACTTTGAACCAGTGAAAAACAAGAAAATAAACACTGCTCTCTTACCTTGCCAATTTTTAGTGCATGCAACACTATACAGTTATTCCAGAAGTGAGACACTGTCTAAAGTTATAACTTTTGATACCTCAAGCGTCATTAGTCATTTTACTTTTATCCCTCTGAATATGCAAAATTGTTCAAGCTTGTAACAATCTTTGGTTTTGTTGCATAAGCCTATATAAGTTTTTCAACTTGAAAAATATTTCACTTGTATTTCATGGATGCATTTTGGACTCAAGAGAGCTGGGGAGAAGAGGGCCACACTTAGAGAATATTGTTGGAGAAAAAAAGGTTTTAAATTCTGCGGAGTTTAAATAGTACATACAGAAAATACAGTTGTGCTTATTAACCAGTAGTATGACACAGCAGACGAAATTTTAAGCTACATGAGAATGACTTGCAAACAAACATAGCAAATGTTGACTGGAGAAAAGATCACAGCATTTAGACTTCAGAAAATAGAAATTCTGATCGGGCACAGCGGCTCATGCTTGTACTCTCAGCACTTTGGGAGGCCGAAGCGGGTGGATCACTTGAGGCCAGGAGTTCAAGACCAGCCTGGCCAACATGGTGAAACCCCGTCTCTACTAAAAATACAAAAATTAGCCAGGCGTGGTGCCACAGGCCTGTAGTGCCAGCTACTCAGGAGGCTGAAGCAGGAGGCTGTCTTGAATCTAGAAGGTGGAGGTTGCAGTGAGCTGAGACTGCACCACTGCACTCCAGCCTGAGTGACAGAGTGAGAGTCTGTCTCAAAAAAATAATAACAATGAATTAAATAAATAAATAAGTAAATAAATAAATAATAGAAATTCTGGGCTAGGCACAGTGGCTCACACCTGTAATCCGAGCACTTTTGGAGGCTGAGGTGGGCGGATCACTTGAGGCCAGGAGTTCAAGACCAGCCTTGCCATCAAGGTGAAACTCCATCTTTACTAAAAAAATACAAAAATTGGCCGGATGTGGTGCTGTGTGCCTGTAGTCTCAGCTACTCGGAAGGCTGAGGCAGGAGAATCACTAGAACCTGGGAGGTAGGGGCTGCAGTGAGCCAAGATGGTGCCACTGCACTCCAGCCTGGGTGACAGAGCAAGACTGTCTCAAAAAAGAAAGAAAAGGAAATAGAAATCCTGGATTCTAGGCCTTCCACTTGTTTCCTCACCACCTCCTCCACTCCCCCAGATCCCCCCACCCATCACCATGTTGTAACTTTACAGATATCATAACTACTCTGGTTGATTATAGAAGAAAGAACCTAAGCTGTCAGAAAGCAAGTACTCTACCTGCTCTTGAATTGGAAACAGAAATTTACACATGGCTGGATCTCATTCTCAGTGCCAGCCTTTCCCCCACATCTTTACATAACTAATTTGCTTAACAATCCTCTTCCACAGGACACAAAAGTGATATTCGGCTCAGCTTCATCTGCATATTCACCTCTGAATGTCCTCGTCATGGTGCACCTGCTCCTGTTTGAATGCTTACCTTAATGGAACAGGCTGAGTCAGCATCTGCTTGCACCTGAACCCTTGATTGCAAGTAAGTGGATTGCCGGGAGGTGGCTGGGTTGCATCAGCTGCAGTAGAGGACAGAGTTCTGTTGGGAAGGCAGGGAAAGGAGCGAAAACTTCAACAGAAATAGTCCAAGTGTTGCGAAGTTAAAAATAAAACGATATCACAAGGGGCAATGTGACCAGGCTCAGCTTACGACTTTTTCCTTCCCCTGTATTTATCAACACTCAATCTCTACTGGAGTGGCATTTAGCAGGGGAAACTGAATGGGAAGTGAAGTTTTATATCAATAGGTTTTCTTTCCCTCGAGGAAGGAGGAAAATCCTTTTAAGAAGGATCATTTTCAAGGCCAGAACAGCCTCTCAGATTCCTGTATGTGCAGTCGGCAGGCCCAGCTGTGCTGGAGGAGGCTGGCAGAACCTTCAGGACTGGCTGCTGCTCTAATTATAACCATGCTCCTCACCTAAACCCATCACTGGCTGAAGCAGCAACTTGTGCAAATGACATGCTGTCCTGCTTCAGTTTCTCCTATCTCTTGTCATGACAAGTAAGTGTCTGTCCTCCCCTGGTCCTTTCATCTTTCCTGGAAAAGGGAGAGTTTGTAATTCAGAAACCAGGTGTAGAGTAAATCCAGTGTGAGAGAATTAGAGGTTGTAGGACGCTTTAGCTGTCATTTAGTCCAACTCCCTCTTTTTAGAGATGAGGAGACAGAGATTCAGAAAAGGGAAATTGCTCATCCAAGGTCACACATCTCGTTAGTGGAAGAGCCACAGGAAAGCCCCAGAGAGCTTGTTTAACTCTCAGTCTAGCGTTCTTTATCTTATCGTCTTCAGATAAACTCATTCAGGATCTTATGAGGAAAAAAATATAGAGAATCCCGGCTTTAGTGTTTTCTTTTTTTTTTTTCTTTTTTTTTTTTTTTTTGAGACAGAGTCTCGCTCTGTTGCCCAGGATAGAGTGCAGTGGCGCAATCTCGGCTCACTGCAACCTCCACCTCCCGGGTTCAAGTGATTCTCCTGCCTCAGCCTCCTGAGTAGCTGAGTAGTAGGCACATGCCACCATACCTGGCTAATTTTTGTATTTTTAGTAGAGACGGGGTTTCACCATGTTTGTCACGCTGGTCTTGAAATTCTGACCTCATGATCCTCCCACCTCAGCCTCCCAAAGCGCTGGGATTAGGTATGTGATTTTGACCAATTTACTTAACCATTTTCTATTTCAGTTTTCCCCATTATGAAATGGTGATGATACTTGGTGTGACCACATGTAACTATGTCAGTACACATAAGGCACATGAATGATATGTACCACATACCAAGTGCTCCACAATGCCAGCTGTTATTTGAATGTATTTGAATGTATTTTGACTAAGAGCAGATGTGCTAAATTTGGCTGTGATTAACAGCCGTCCAATTAACCTTTCCCCTGGATTCTTCATACGTATATGTCCATGGAGGTAAACTTATTTAGAATGAGCAAATAGCAGTTGAAAATTGTAAAAAATTTCTACACTGATCTTGTATCTTGAAACTTTGCTGAACTGGTTTATTAGTTCTACTAGTTTTCTTGTGGATTCCTTAGGATTTTCAAGATCATGCCATCTGTTAACAGAAATATTTTAACTTCTTTCTTTGCGATTTGGATGCCTTTTACTTCCTTTTCTTGCCGTTTTTCCCTGCCTAGAACTTCCAGCACTATGTTTAACAAGAGTGATGAGAGTGGCCACACTTCACTTGTTCCTGATCTTAGAGGGGAAGCATTCAGTCTTCCACCAATAAGTACAATGTTACCTGTGGATTTTTGTAGATGGCCTTTATCAAGTTGAAGGAGGGGAGTTTGATAGTTTGTTCTAGTTTGTTGAGTGAATCAAGAAAGAGTGTGGATCTTCATCAAATGCTTTTTCTGTGCCCAGCAAGATGATCATGTGGTTTTTGTCCTTTATTCTGTTAATATCATGTATTACATTGATGAATTTTTTTATGTTGAATCAATCTTCCATTCCTGAATAAACCCTACTTGGTCATGGTATCTATCCTTTTTATATGTTGCTAAATTTAGTTTGTTAGTATTTTATTGAGAATTTGTTTTTTCAAGTCGGATGCATAATGTGCCAATGTTGAAACAAGGTTCGAGGGTGGCACTCACACATCCATGTGAATGCCCAATCATCACATTCATGAACTACAAAAGGATCTTATTGAGGATTTTTGCATCTATATTCAGAAGAGGTATTACAGGTTGAGTATCCCCAATCTGAAATCTGAATTCCAAAATGCTTTAAAATCCAAAATTATTTGAGCGCTGGTGTGACACCACAAGAGGAAAGTTCCACACTTGGCCTCATATGATGGGTCATAGTCAAAACGCAGTCCAAACTTTGTTTCATGCGCAGAGTTACTTAAAATATTGTGCAGTTACCTTCAGGCTATGTATATAAGGTGTATATGAAACATAAATGAGTTGTGTTTAGGCTGGTGTCCCATCCCCAAGATATCTCATTATGTATGTGCAAACATTCCAAAAACTCCAAATCTGAAACGCTTCTGGTTCCAAGCATTTCCGATAGGGGATACTCACTATAGTCCGTAGTTCCCTTATGGCATCTTTGTTCAGCTTTGGTATCCGGATAATATCGATCTCATAAAATGAGTTCCCTCCTCTTTTGTTTTTTGGAAAAGTTTGTGAAGGATTGGTGTTAATTCTTCTTTAAACATTTTGGTAGAATATAGCAGTGAAGCCATCTGGGACCGGGCTTTTCTTTGTGGTAAGTTTTCAATTGTTAACTCAATCTCTGTGCTTGTTATAACTCTGTCTTAGTCTGTTTTTGTGTTGTTATAACAGAATACCTGAGACTGGGTAATTTATGAAGAGAGATTTATTTCTTACAGTTCTGAAGGCTGGGAAGTCTTCCAGTCTCAGATGGAAGATGGAGGGGCCACACCTGGCCAGGGCCTTCATGTTTCATCCTCCCATGGCAGAAGGAAGGGAGAGGAGGAGGTAAGAGAGAGAGAGAGAGATAGAGGTGGGGGTGGGGATAAAGATTTTGGGGAAGAAGAAGGCTGAACCCATCCTTTTATCAGGAACCCGCTTCTGAGATAACTAACCCACTCCCACAATTATGGCATTAATCTATTCATGGGGGCTCTGCCTAGTAACCCTTAAAGGTCCCACCTCTCAAAGCTGTTGCTTTGGGGATTAAGTTTCCAATGCATGAGCTGTGGGGGACACATTCATACCATAGCAAGTTCTATTCACAGCATCTATTTCTTGTGGAGTCAGATTTGGTATTCTGTGTCTTCCTAGGAATTTGTCCATTTCATTTAAGTTATCTAATTTGTTGGCATTCAATTGTTCATAGTATTTCTTTCTAATAATTTTTATTTCTATAAGTTTGGTAATAAAATCTTGACTTTTGTTTCTGATTCTAATAACTTGAGTCTTTTGAGGGGGTGGTCAATCTAGCTAAATGTTTGCCATTTTGTTGATCTTTTCAAAGAACCAGCTTTTGATTTCATAAATTTTTTCTGTATTGCTTTTCTATTCTCTATTTCATTTATTTCTGCTCTAGGCTTTCCTTTCTGCTTTCTTTGGACTGTTATTGTCAATTATTGAGAATGTTGTATGAATATACCGTATTATGACTATGTATTGGTGAAGTTTTCTTAAGAATTTTAATTTTTGTTAAAATTTGCCTCATATATTTTTGGTATATGTTTTTAAGTATATTTAAGTTCAAAGTTGTTATATATTTCAGGTTAATTGTTCCTTTTGTTGTTGTCTAATATACTTCATTTCTAAAAAAACTGTTTTGGCCAGGTGAGGTAGCTCACACCTGTAATCTCAGCCCTTTGGGAGGCTGAGACGGGAGGATCACTTGAGCTCAGGAGTTTGAGGCCAGCCTGGGCAACATGGCAAAACCCGTCTCTACTAAAAATACAAAAATTAGCCGGGCATGGTGGCGTACACCTGTAGTCCCAGCTACTTGGGAGGCTAAGGCAGGAGAGTCGTTTGAACCCGGGAGGAGGAGGTTGCAGTGAGCGGAGATTGCACAGCCTGGGTGACAGAGCAAGACTCCATCTCAATAAAAAAGTTTTGCCTTAAAGTTTAATTTGACAAATATTAATAAAACTATGCCACTTCCTTCCTATGTAAAACTATTGATCTGAGACTTTTAAAAATATATATATAAGTATTTGAAGCTATAAATTTCCTTCTAAGTATTGATTTAGCTTCATCCCATGTTTTAGTTTGTTGTGCTTTTGTTTTTTTCAGTTAAAAGTGTTTTCCAATTTTACTCATTATTTCTTCTATTTATGTATTTATTGAGACAGTATCACTGTGTTGCTCAAGCTGGAGTGCAGTGGCACAGTCACAGCTCACTGCAGCCTTGACCTCTGTGGCTCAAGGGATGCTCTTACCTCAGCCTCCCAAGTAGCTGGGACCATGGGCTCTGGCCGTCATGCCCAGCTAATTTTTTATTTTTTGTAGACACAGGGTTTTGCCATGTTGGTCAGACTGTGATTACCTCTTTAACCATTGGTTATTTAGGAATGTGTTGTTTAATATCCACATATTTGTGAATTTCCCAAATTTTATTGATTTCTAATTTCATTCCATCATGTTTGGAGAACACACTGCATAAGTTCAATCCTTGTGATTCTCCTGCCTCAGCCTCCCAAGTAGCTGGGACTACAGGTGCGTGCCACCATGCCCAGCTAATTTTTTTTTTTTTTTTTTTTTTTTTTTTTGTATTTTTAGTAGAGGCAGGATTTCACCATGTTGGCCAGGATGATCTCAATCTCTTGACCTTGTGATCTACCCACCTTGGCCTCCCAGCGTGCTGGGATTACAGGTGTGAGCCACCGCACCTGGACTATTCAAAACATTTTCTATGTCCTTTTTTAAGTTTTGAAGTTTTCTCCACAGAGGTATTAATTTTCTTTGTGAATTTCTAGGTACTTTTACATTTTTCATTGAGAGGTAATTATCTTATGTTTCTTTATTTTTTTTATTTTTTATTTTTTTTTAAGGCTGGAGTGCAGTGGTGCGATCTCAGCTCACTGCAACCTCCACCTCCCGGGTTCAAGCAATTTTCCTTCCTCAGCCTCCTGGGTAGCTGGGATTACAGGCGTGTGCCACCATGCCTGGCTATTTTTTTTTTTTTTTTTTTTTTTTTTTGTATTTTTAGTAGAGGCGGGATTTCACCATGTTGGTCAGGCTGGTCTCAATCTCCTGACCTCATGATCCGCCCACCTCGGCCTCCCAAAGTGCGGGATTACAGGCGTGAGCCACCACTCCCGGCCCTTATGTTTCTTTATTACTGGTGTTCAGAAATGGTATTAATTTTGTAGGTTGATCTTGTGGCTGGAAAATATGCTAACTTGTCATTCTAAAAGTTTGACTCTTTATTTTGTGAGTTTTGCAAGTTTATCATCTCACCTTCAAAAATCTGTTTTTATTTCTTCCTGTGCTAGTTTTTACACCTCTTATTATGTCTGGACCATTGTACTATATATATATATATATTTTTTTTTTTCATTGTACTATATTAAAACTAGTGGTGACAGTAATTTCCCCTCAAATTAGGACTGAAAGTCCCATTTTAAAAAACCCCAAATTCAGCCTGGGCAACAAGGCAAAACCCCATCTCCACTAAAAATACAAAAATTAGCCACACATGGTGGCGCATGTCTGTAGTCTCAGTTACTCAGAAGGCTGAGGTGGGAGGATTGTTTGAGCCCAGGAGGCAGAGGCTGCAGTGAGCCAAGATGGTGCCACTGCACTCCAGCCTGGATGACAGAGTGCTGTCTACAAAAAACAAACATCAAACAAAAAATTGGAAACAAAATGTAAGTTTATAACTTTCTCTCATTAAAAGTGGATGATAGTGTACTCACTTCCGCAACACGTATACTAAAATCAGAATCATACAGAGAGAAAAGTGGGTGATGGTTTCTTTGGTTTCCTTGAAAAAAAGTGTTTTTAAACTAGATAACCCGGCCGGGTGTGATGGTGCACTCCTGTATTCCTAGCACTTTGGGAGGCTGTGGCAGGTGGATGGCATTAAGTCCAGGAGTTGGAGACCAGCCTGGGCAACATGGCAAAACCTCGTCTCTACAAAAAATACAAAAATTGGCCGGGCTCGGTGGCTCATGTCTGTAATCCCAGCACTTTGGGAGGTCAAGGCAGGCGGATCACTGGAGGTCAGGAGTTCAAGACTAGCCTGGGCAATGTGGTGAAACCCTGTCTCTACTAAAAATACAAAAGTTAGCCAGGCATGGTGGCACATGCCTGTAATCCTAGCTACTCAGGAGGCTGACACAGGAGAATCACTTGAACCCCAGGAGGTGGAGGTTGCAGTGAGCCGAGATCCCGCCACTGCACTCCATCCTGGGTGACAGTGCGAGACTCTGTCTCAAAAAAAAAAAAAAAAAAAAAAAAATTAGCCAGGTGTGGTGGCGGGCACCTGTAGTCCTAGCTACTCAGGAGGCTGAGATGGGAGGATCACCTGAGCCCAGGAGGTCAAGGCTTTTGTGAGCCGTGATTGTACCACTGCATTCCAGCCTGGGTGACAGAATGAGAGCTAGTTTCAAAAAAATAAAAGTGGATAACCCCCAAAACCACTGTCCTACTTTTAGAAAATCCAAGATAGTTTTGGGAAGGGAATTTTGGAGTCTCATTGGCCATGAAAGGGACTAGGCAGGCTTCTCAGGGAGAATTGTGGGGCTGATTACGTAGTGCCCAGCTCTACTTGGAAAACTCTTTTCACAACATTTACATGGAAATCAGAGACACAGACCCAGATGTTTGGGTTAAAATGAGACAAAAGAAAAAACAGTCATGTACAAGAGGCAAGAAGACCACTTTTTTAAATGGTCTATATTTATTAGTACTCTGGTGAGAGAAATCCCAAGTCTACCATATTGGAGGTTTTCTGGAATTCCAGGCTATCTGTTAGACTGTAGGCTTCAAAGTCTTGGCTTGTCATACTGGGCCAGGTTCGTGCTGGAGATAGGCCTACAGCTGGACCAGCAAAGGTGCTGAGAGAGGAACCCTGTCCTCCTACCTGGTACTTTGTGGGTGAGAGATACTGATACAGACAGTGGAAAGAAGAGCTGGATATCTCATTCTCATCAGGAAGATTGTACAGTTCTATGATTTGGAATATGTCATAGGCATCAGAGTACAAAGCAGGAACCGAGGCCACCAGCCTCTCCCACTGAGTATCTTGCATTTGGAAGTCACTTGTGGAACTCTCAGTGAAGGTAGAGTTCCATGCCCAATTGGAAGGGTCTAAGGGCTGAGGTGGAAGGGAGCTGTAGAAATCTGAAATTACAGGAGAAAAAGCATAAGGACTGGGGAATGTTCTGGGGGAAGTGGGCACATTCTTCTTGGATGGAAGGATCTGGTTTCGTTGCTTTGCTGATTGCCGCTGCTGCTGCTGCTGCTGCTGCTGCTGCTTCTGCTTCTTCAATTTGAATCGCCGGTTCCTGAACCAAACCTGGGAGTGGGGAAGAGGGGAGATTGTGGTCTGTTATTGGAGGAGGCATTGGAGGGTTCTCCTGAGTGAAAACAGCCAGGTTATAATCTTCATGTCCTCTCTAATTCACCATGACAATGGGCTCTGCAAGAGCAGAGATGGCATGACTGGAGTCAACAGGAGGGATGATGAAGATCAGGTCTGGGACCCCGGAAAGGAAGAAAGCGGGTGTGTTTCAGGGTTTGTGCTGGGTGTTCAGAGATAGGGTCCTGAACTCTAGAGAAGAGAGGCTAGTTCAGGGATCTAGGATCTAGGGAGAGGTGAAGAATTTGAACTGAAGGATTTTTAAGGATTATTTTAGGAGGCCTCTCCTACAAGGAATACTCCAATAAAAATGTATGGCCAGTCACGGTGGCTCACACCTGTAATCCCAGCACTTTGAGAGTCTGAGGCGAGAGGATAACTTGAGCTCAGGAGTTTGAGACCAGCCTGGGCAACATAGTGAGACCCCATCTCTAAAAAAAGAGAAAAAAGAAAAACGTCATGGGCTTTAGCAGGCTCAGAGGTTAGAGGGAGTATTATTTGTCTGTTGGTAGCATTATGAATAAACAGATTGCAGGGCTTTGCTTAAAAAGACTCTAAGCGAGGAGTCTGTCTGGATAAGCACCTTTCCGCTATTTGAACTCTATAGCACAAGTATTAAAAATAAGATTTCTGGAGTTTTAGTTCTAGCAACACTATTTTTTATCTCTGTGGCCGTCACTTTGCCTCTGAACCTCATTTTTTTCTCATTTTTCAAACTGCATGAGAGTGAGGCCAGTATTTGCGATGTCCCCAGTTTGATACCGTTTCAGTAGGTACTCAGTTAATGAAATATTATTGTGGGGCAGGGGTGGAGGGTGGGGAATTTCCAGGCTGGATAGGTGAATGTGGCTTGGATAGGGGTACCAAGCACACCACAGGGGATCAGACCTTTACTGTTGACTCCGGTAGGTCGAGTCTCAAAGCTAGTTTCTCCTGAAGATTTCTATCTGGGAACATGGTCTGGCTAAACAGAGCTTCTAGCTCTTCATACTGTTGGTGGGTGAAAGAAGTACGTTCTTGATGCCTTCTCCGTATTGCTTCAGGGCAGAGATAAAGAAGGGGTGGTTACATTTACATTACCAATCTCTCCCCCCCACCAAAAAAACAAAAACCAAAAAACAAATCACCATGGTGAGTCTCCCATGCCTTTCCTCCAACCAGGCTTAGGATCCAGAAAATGCAGATCCCAGGTCTTGAGTCTGAATGGCCGAGCCCTGCGTAACAATGCTCTGTTCTCCGCTTTCTGAGACTTTGTCTCTGATAGGACATGAGTTACCTCTTCAATTTTCTGTGTACTCAATCTGTTCACTCTGGAAACTGGCTCCCTTGAGTTTCAGTTTGCCCTGACTGCACTGAAAAGTTTTCTGTTTTACTTTTATTCTCGGGTACTCAGTCTTTCTACCCTACCTAATCTCAGGACAGTGGATAGTAGCTTCTGTCTTCTCATCTTTCTCACACTTTTGTTATTCTAGAAACTAGGAATATTCTGTGCAAGAGCTAGCCAAAAATTTTTTTTAATTATGAAATAGAAAAAACTAGGAATAAACCCCATGTCTTTGCACATGAATATAGCCCACTCTTCTAAATGGGTTTCCTCTCTTCATTTATTTGTTCAGGAATCCAGTCCATCTCATCTCGCAAATAGGCTCTTTTCTTTTCTTTGCTTTGCTTTGCTCTTCTTTTCTTTCTTTCCTTCCTTCCTTCCTTTCTCTCTCTCTCTGTCTTTTTTTAGAGACAGGGTCTTGCTCTATTGCCCAGGCTGAATGCTGTGGCATGATCATAGTTCATTGTAACCTTGAACTCTTGAGCTCCTGCAATCCTCTGGCCTCATCCTCCTGAGTAGCTAGGACTACAGGCACTATCACCACTCCGGGCTAATTAAAAAACTTTTTCTTTCATAGAGATGGGGTTTCCTTACATTGCTCAGGCTGATGTTGAACTCCTGGGCTCAAGTGATCCTCCTGCCTTGGCCTCCCAAAGTGTTGGGATTACAGATGTGAACCACCGTGCCTGGTAGAGCTTTTTCTTTTATGGGATTTCTGAGGCTCTATTCATTACTTTGGGGAAAAGAAATCAAACGTGGTCAGCACGATGTGCTCACACTTGTAATCCCAGCACTTATGGGAGGCCAAGGTAAGAGCATCACGTGAGTGGAGGAGTTGGAGACCAGCCTGGGCAATGTAGGGAGACCCTGTCTCTATGAAAAATTAAAAAATTAGCTGGGCATGGTTGCATGTACCTGTGGTCCCAACTGTTCTTGAGGCTGAGGTGGGAGGATTGCTTGAGCCAGGAGGTTGAGGCTGTAGTGAACCATGATCGTGTCACTGCGTAATAACTATTCTTGGGGCTGAGGTGGGAGAATTGCCTGAGCCCGGGAGGTTGAGGCTATAGTGAACTATAATTGTGTCACTGCACAATCATGCGTCAGCCTGGGTGACAGAGCGAGACCCTGTCTCAAAATAAAATAAAATAAAATAAAATAAAAATAAATATGTATAGAAGATTGAAAAAGTATAGTTTTTTAATGGCAATGAAAAGGAAAAGGGTTTTTTCTTTAAAAATTATCGGCCAGGTGTGATGACTCACACCTGTAATCCCAGCACTTTGGAAGGCTGAGGCAGGTGAATCACTTGAAGTCAGGAGTTCGAGACCAGCCTGGCCAACATGATGAAACCCTGTCTCCACTAAAACAACAAAAATTAGCCAGGCATAGTGGTGCATGCCTGTAATCCCAGCTACGAGGGAGGCTGAGGCATGAGAATTGCTTGAACCCAGGAGGCGGAGGTTGCAGTGAACCAGATCATTCCATTGCACTCTGGCCTGGGTGACAGAGCGAGATTCTGTCTCCAAAAAAAAAAAAAAAAATCCTGCAATTATCAAAATTTGGCCATACACAGTGGCTCACACTTATAATCCCAGCACTTTGGGAGGCCAAGGCAGGAGAATTGCTTGAGGCCAGGAATTTAAGACCAACCTGAGAAATATAATGAGACCCTGTCCCTACAGAAAATGTTTAAAAATTAGGTGGGCATTGTAGCACATGCCTGTGGTCCCAGCTATGGGAGGCTAAGGTGGGATGATCACTTTAACCCAGGAGGTCAAGGCTATAGTGAGCTACTATCGTGTCACTGCACTCTAGCATGGGCAATAGAGAGAGACCCTGGCTCTAGAAAAATAAATAAAATAAAAATAAAAGGAGGAAAGGTCCTCACTTGGACCTCCCTTCTTGTACTTAGAAGTCCATAATACCAATACTAAAATCAGGCAAAAATAAACACTATAGATAAAACTATAGGCTAATGCCACTTATGAACATAAGTGAAAATAACCTATATAAAACATATTTAATCCCACTTTAAATGTACATATTTCTAAATTTATATCTTATTTTTTCAGTTCATATATATATGTGAAATCCAATATACTTAGAAATATCGATTTTTTTCTGCTCACATTTAATAAAATTATTCTACTCAAACTGTATTTACCTTAGATAGCCATATCTTAAATATTCTGAGCCTGTTCTTTTAATTAAATAACATCATTTTACCAGGCACTTATTCTTTACTTTCAAATAAGTAGTTTGTGATACAATATTTCTGGAATGTGTCTATGGAATACTGTTACTGGGAATTTTGTTCTAAGCCACAGGAAACTTATTTATATAATATTAAGATAACCACTTTCCCCCCACACTCATCCCATAGGGCTGCATTTGTGACTTCCACAACCTAACTACTTACTGTAAATTGTTTAAAAATAAGAACTTGATTTATTCATTTATTTGGAAAAGCAATATGTACAAATAGTACAAAATTGAAACCATCCCTATTCCCCAACTACCCAATTACTCTCTAGAGCTGTTCTGTTCAGTACAGTAGCCACTGCTTCAAATGACTATTAATCATGGGAAATGTGGCTAGTTCCGCTGAGGAGCTGATTTTTTTTTTTTTTTTTACAGAGTCTCCCTTGTCAGCCCAGGCTGGAGTGCAGTGCAGTGGCTTGATCACAGCTCACTGCAACTGCCATCTCCCTGGCTCAAGTGATTCTCCCACCTCAGCCTCCCAAGTAGCTGGGACTAGAGGTGCGCACACCATGACTGGCTAATTTCTGTGTGTGTGTAGAGATGAGGTTTTGCTACATTGTCCGGGCTGGTCTCAAACCCCTGGGCTCAAGTCATCCTCCCACTTCCACCTCCCAAAGTGCTAGAATTACAGATATGAGCCACTGTGCCTGTAATTTTTAATTTTATTAAATGTTAATTTAAAATTAAAAACTGATAGTGCAATTATTGGGAAACTAGTATGCTTGGAACAACTTGGGTACGTCAACCTTTTTTCAACTGTGATTTTATGAAATCTAAATGCAGATCAAGTATTTCTCATGAAATATTTAGCATCTAGACTGAGATATGCGAAGTGTATTCACTGGATTTCAAAGTCTTGCTATGAACAAAGAATGTAAACCATCTCATTGGATTATATTTTGTCTGCTTAACCAAATTGTTACATTTTATTAATGTGTTGCATTCAATGTTATATATACATTGTTTAATTACCTATTAAAAGTAAAGTTAGAAGCTTTAAACTTACTATTTTGGCCAGGCATGATGGCTCACACCTGTAATCCCAGCACTTTGGGCAGACCACTTGAGGTCAGGAGTTCGAGACCAGCCTAGCCAACATGGCAAAACCGCATCTCTACTAAAAATACAAAAATTAGCCTGGCGTGGTGGCGTGTGCCTGTAAGCCCAGCTACTTGAGGCACGAGAGTCGCTTGAACCCGGGAGGCAGAGGTTGCAGTGAGCTGAGATCATGCCATTGCACTCCTGGGTGACAGAGCGAGACTTGGCCTCAAAAAAGAAATAATAATAATAAACTTACTATCTACTTGTGTGTATCTAAACACAACATATAAAAGTAAATTAAATAAAAAACATATAGATGATAAAGTAAAGGAAGCAGTGGGTTTTTGTGTGTGTTTTTAGCTTTTTACATACTTTTGAATCATTAGCTTGCTTCTGTATTTATTCAAAATGTCCCTTGAAACAGGACTGTCTCTACTAAAAATACAAAAAATTAGCCAGGTGTGGTGGCACAAACCTGTAATCCCAGCTACTCAGGAGGTTGAGGCAGGAAAATCACTTGAACCCAGGAGGCAGAGATTGTGGTGAGCCAAGTCCGCATCACTGCACACCAGCCTGGGCGAAAAAGTGAGATTTCATCTCAAAAAAAAAAAAGTATATATACACACACACTTTTCTTTGTAACTCAAAATTATAATTTATGAATATATAGAGAGTAGACTAGAAAAATTCTGAGAAACCTGTTGTAATGACAACCTCAGAAAGGAGGTAGAATAGAACTGATAGAAATGGTCAAGTACTTTTGTTTTATCTCCATTATCTTAATTTATTTTGTTTATTTATTTTATTATTATTTTTGGAGATGAGGTCAGGCGTTCGAGACCAGCCTGACCAACATGGTGAAACCCCGTCTCTACTAAAAATACAAAAATCAGCTGGGCATGGTGGTGCATGCCTGTAATCCCAGCTACTTGGTAGGCTGAGGCAGGGGAATCACTTGAACACGGGAGGCGGAGGTTGCAGTGAGATAAGGTCTTGCTCTGTCTTAGGAGTTCGAGACCAGTCTGGATCACATGGTGAAATCCCGTCTCTGCAAAAAAGGGTGTAGTGGCACGCACCTGTATTCCCAGCTACTCGGGAGGCTGAGGTGGGAGAATCAGTTGAACCTGGGAGGCTGAGGCTGCAGTAAGCCGAGACCGCGCCACTGCACTCCAGCTTGGATAACGGAGTGAAACCTGTCTCAAAAGAAAAGAAAAGAAAAGAAAGAAAAGAAAGAAAGAAAATATAAATTTGATTTTGGAAGGCCAGGTGCAGTGGCTCATGCCTGTAATCCCAGCACTTTGGGAGGCTGAGGCGGGCAGATCACGAGGTCTCGCTATGTTGCCCAGGCTGGTGTCTAAACACCTAGGCTCAAGGGATCCTCCTGCCTCAGCCTTCACGTAGCTGGGACTAAAGGTGCACCACCATACCCAGCTCATCAGCCTCCTGATTCTATTCCAGGAAAACCCATCTCAATCAAATATGACCAACATATAAGATATTTAGTCCTAGATTTAGGTCTGTTATATTCACACCTGGTAACCACCCTCTTGGGGAAGGACAAGTGGGCTCCCTGAGAAGAGAGACAGACTACAGAAAGGGCACAGGGGAACAGTGCTTGCTGGAACTGGCTTGGTCCTGTGGTATCAAGGACACACTGGAATCACTCATGCTGCTTAAAATATGTGGCTGAGGAGTCACAAAGGATGCCCTATTCATCGGAGTATTGTGGAAATAAACATTATATACTTGAAAGTATTTTCAGTCAGCCTTGGCTAAAATGAAAATTAAAGAAACTATAGATCAGTTTGGTATCAGATAAGAAAAAATAAAAAGCCTGGAGCCAGGATATACTTTGAGTTACAAATACTTCAATAATTATAAATGCAGAGCTAAGTTATTTTTTAGGGTAATGTGATAAGGAAGATTAAGTCAAGGAAACATCACATACGGACAACTACCAATGACATCCCGGGAAAACTCACATCCATGTGGGGCACATTTCTTCCAGAAATTTAAAAGTATATCTGCTGTCTTCTGAAAACTTTGATCTATTTCTTATTCAGTTAGCTCAAGGAGTCCATAATATGCAAGTTGCACTGTGGAAAAGTTTTAACCAGTAATCTTGATATATGTTCAATAGTAGAAATTTTGCTTTTAAAACTATACTTTTCAGGCCGGGCACGGTGGCTCACGCCTTTAATTCCAGCACTTTGGGGGGCTGAGGCAGGTGGATCACGAGGTCAGGAGATCAAGACCATCCTGTCTAACATGGTGAAACCCTGTCTCTACTAAAAATACAGAAAAAAAAAAAAAAACAGCCGGGTGTGGTGGCGGGTGCCTGCAGTCCCAGCTACTTGGTAGGCTGAGGCAGGGGAATCACTTGAACACGGGAGGCGGAGGTTGCAGTGAGATAAGGTCTTGCTCTGTCTTAGGAGTTCGAGACCAGTCTGGATCACATGGTGAAATCCCGTCTCTGCAAAAAAGGGTGTAGTGGCACGCACCTGTATTCCCAGCACTTTGGGAGGCTGAGGTGGGTGGATTACCTGATCTCCTGAGGCAGGAGAATGGCATGAACCTGGGAGGCAGAACTTGCAGTGAGCTGAGATCGCGCCACTGCCCACCAGCCTGGGCAACAGAGCGAGACTCAGTTTTTTTAAAAAAAAAGATAAAACTATACTTTTCTAGGAATGTGATTATGAACCCATTACCCAAACTCTTCACCTCAATTTCTTTTTTAAAATTTTTTAATTTTTTAAATACAGATGGGGTCTCGCTATGTTGCCCAGGCTAATCTCAAACTCCTTGGCTCAAGTGATTCTCCCACCTCAGCCTCCCAAAGTGCTAGAATTATAGGTGGAAGCCACCACACCCAGCCCACCTCAGTTTCATCAAGCATAAAAGGGGAATATGGCCGGATGCGGTGGCTCACACCTGTAATCCCAGCACTTTGGGAGGCTGAGGTGGGTGGATTACCTGAGGTCAGGAGTTTGAGATCAGCCTGACCAACATGGAGAAACCCCATCTCTACTAAAAATACAAAATTAGCCAGGCGTGGTGGCGCATGCCTGTAAATCCCAGCTACTCTGGAGGCTGAGGCAGGAGAATCACTTGAAACTGGGAGGCAGGAGGCTGCAGTGAGCCATGATTGTGCCATTGCACTCCAGCCTGGGCAACAAGAGTAAAACTCTGTCTCAAAAAAAAAAAAAAAAAAAAAAAAAGTGGGGTAGGGGGAATGTTAAGAGTACGTACTTTAGGCCAGGTGTGGTGGCTCATGCCTGTATTCCCAGCACTTTGGGAGGCCAAGACGAGCAGATTGCTTGAAGTCAGAAGTTTGAGACCAGCCTGGCCAACATGGTGAAACCCTGTCTCTACCAAAAACACAAAAATTAGCCAGATATGGTGGCAAGCACCTGTAATCCCAGCTACTCAAAAGGCTGAGGTAGGAGAATCGCTTGAACCCTGGGAGGCGGAAGTTGCAGTGAGCTGAGATTGCACCACTGCACTCCAGCCTGGGCGACAGAATGAGACCTTGCCACACACACAAAAATGAATACCTACTTTATAATAGGGTTTGTAAATTTATTACATGAATGTATTAATGTAAGGCACTAATTATATTGATTTATTAATGTAAAAGCATTAATACACTAGAATAATGTGTGGCACATTGTATGCACAACATACCTCTCTTTTGTAAATTAATTTTATTTTAGTTTAGAGTATGTCACTGAAAATGAAGTCTTTTCAGCAATGTAATGTGACATGTAAAATATAAAATATACTTTTCTGGCCAGGCATGGTGGCTCATGCTTGTAATCCCAGCACTTTGGGAGGCCAAGGCAGGCGGGTGGATCACTTGAGGTCAGGACTTCAAGACCAGCCTGGTCAACATGGTGAAACCCTGTCTTTACTGAAAATACAAAAAATTAGCTGGTGTGGTGCCACACACCTGTAATCCCAGCTACTCAGAAGGCTGAGGCAGGAGAATCGCTTGAACCCAGGAGGTGGAGGTTGCAGTGAGCCAAGACCGTGCCACTGCACTCCAGCCTGGGGGAAAAGGTGAGACTCCATTAAAAAAAAAAAATATATATATATATATATATATATATGTACGTGTAGATATATATACACACACACACACACATATATATACACAACACACTTTTCTTTATAACTTAAAATTATAATTTACGAATATATAGAGAGTAGACTAGAAAAATTCTGAGAAACCTGTTGCAATGACAACCTCAGAGAGGAGGTAGAATAGAACTGTTAGAAATGGTCATCAAGTACTTTTGTTTTATCTCCATTATCTTAATTTACTTTATTATTATTTTTAGAGACAAGGTCTTGCTCTGTCTTAGCAGTTTGAGATCATTCTGGACCACATGATGAAATCTCGTCTCTACAAAAGAAGGTGTAGTGGCACTCACCTCTATTCCCAGCTATTCGGGAGGCTGAGGTGGGAGGATCAGTTGAACTTGGGAGGTTGAGGCTGCAGTAAGCCGAGACTGTGCCACTGCACTCCAGCTGGGATAACATAGTGAAACCTGTCTTAAAAAAAGAAAAGGAAAGAAAGAAAAAGAAAGAAGAAAGAAAGAAAGAGAAAGAAAAAGAAAGAAAGAAAGAAAGAGAGAAAGAAAAAGAAAGAAAGAAAGAAAGAAAGAAAGAAAGAAAGAAAGAAAGAAAGAAAGAGAAAGAAAGAACAATGAGAATATAAATTTGAGTTTGGAAGGTCAGGCGTGGTGGCTCACGCCTGTAATCCCAGCACTTTGGGAGGCCGAGGCGGGCAGATCACAAGGTGAGGCGTTTCAGACCAGCCTGACCAACATGGTGAAATCCTGTCTCTACTAAAAATACAAAAATTAGCTGGGCGTGGTGGTGCGTGCCTGTAATCCCAGCTACTCGGTAGGCTGAGGCAGGGGAATCACTTGAACTCAGGAGGCAGAAGTTGCGGTGAGTCGAGATCATACTACTGCACTCCAGCCTGGGTGACAGAGCAAGACTCCATCTCAGAAATAAATAAATAAATAAATTGAGTTTGGAAATAGACACACTTCAGCCACTGGACCATCCAAACCGCTACAGTCTCAGGGAACACATATGTCCATTATTATTAGAAAATTTGAGTTGGGCACTGTTGATGACATCAGTAATTTCAGCATTTAGGGAGGCAGAGCATTCAGCTTGACCTTAGGAGTCAAGACCAGCCTGGACAACATAGTGAGACCCCCTCCACAAAAAGGAAAAAAAAAGAAAATTTGGCAAAACATAAATGTCTGTTTACATGGAGAGTCTCAGTTTTTACATTTATAAAATAAAAAAGAATAGCTTTATTTTAGTGAGTCACTTCACAGATTATGTACAATGAGACCTTATTTTCCTCTTCCTTTTCTCTTTGTCCTACATTTATTTCATTTATTTCCAACCACACTTTTTTTTTTTTTAATGTTTGAGACAGACCCTCCCCGGAACACCCAGGCTAGAGTGCAATGGCTCAATCTCAGCTCACTGCAACCTCCACTCCACAGCTTCAAGCGATTCTCCTGCCTCAGCCTCCCAAGTAGCTGAGACTACAGGCGCTCGCCACCATGCTGGCTAATTTTTTTACTTTTATTAGAGACAGTGTTTCACCATATCGGCAACACTGCCCTCAAATGATCCACCCACCTCGGTCTCCCAAAGTGCTGGGATTACAGGCATGAGACACTGTGCCTGACCCAGCCATACCTTCTTAATTGAGCCAGAGAGTGACACTCTGAAGTGATGATGCCCCCGCCTCAAGAGGCCGTGCATGCTTCTGTGCTCACTCTCATGCCTGGCCTCTCTCTGTCTCACACACTCTCTCCCTCCAAGCCTGGACTAGCCTGCTAGACGATGAGAGACTATAGTGAAAAGACTTCATATTCTGCAACATAGGCTACCTTAAATGAGTTTACAGCTAGTCAACCCTCAAGCATGCAAGAGATGCCAGCCAAGATCAGAACTGGCCAGCTGGCTTGTAGATTTTTTTCTTTTGAAATGGAGTCTCGCTCTGTTGCCAGGCTGGGGTGCAGTGGCACAATCTTGGCTCACTGCAATCTCTGTCTCCTGGGTTTAAGAGATTCTCCTGCCACAGCCTCCCGAGTAGCTGGGACTACAGGTGCGTGCCACCACGCTCAGCTAATTTTTGTATTTTTAGTAGAGATGGGGTTTCACCATGTTGGCCAGGATGGTCTCGATCTCTTGACCCTGTGATCCGCCTGCCTCGGCCTCCCAAAGTGCTGAGATTACAGGCATGAGCTACTGCACCTGGCCTGGCTTGTAGATTGATAAACAACAACAAATGCTTATTTTTTTAAAACCACTGAAATTGTGTGAAACAGCAATGACTAATTTGTACATACATTTGGTCTTCAAACATATCAATTTTCTGAACTTTCTTCTGTTCTCTCAGTTCTCACCATGTTCCTGCAGCTTGTATTTCCACATTACCATTCTGCTGGGGATTTTCTGCAAAATTCTTAGCCATGTACTGTGTGAGATGTAAGAAATAACAGTTCTACTTGGTGTGTAACATGTTCTTCCACATCTCCTAAATTTGGGGTCCCTAATCCCTGGGCCACAAACTGGTATGGGTCCATGGCCTGTTAGGAACTGGGCCACACAGCAGGAGGTGAGCGGCGAATGAGTCAGTGAAGCTTCATCTGTATTTACAGTCGCTCCCCATAGCTCACATTATTGCCAGAGCTCCGCCTCCTGTCAGATCAGCTGGTAGCATTAGATTCTCATAGGAGCATGAATCCTGTTGTGAACTGCACAGGTAAGGGATCTAAGCTGGGTGCTCATTATGAGAATCTAATGCCCGGTGATCTGTCACTGTCTCCCATCACCAACAGATGGGAGCATCTGGTTACAGGAAGACAAGCTCAGGTCTCCCACTGATTCTACATTATGGTGAGTTGTATAATTATTTCATTATATATTACAATGTAATAATAATAGAAATAAAATGTGCAATAAATGTAATGTCCTTGGATCATCCCCAAACCAGCCCCCCAACCAGTCCGTGGAAAAACTGTCTTCCACAAAACCAGTCCCTGGTGCCAAAAAGGTTGGAGACTGCTGCCCTGAATGCTTCTGGAAAAAGCTTTTCACACCTTTCAGTAAATATATTTATTTTATAAGATGGGGTCTCACTATATTGCCTAGGCTGGTCTTGAACTGGTAAGTCTATTTTTAATTTTTGAGGTACCATCATACTGTTTTTCACAGCCGCAGTGCCATTTTACATTCCTGCAAACATTCTAATTTCTCCCCATCCTCACCAACACTTGTTCTTTTCTGTTTCTTTGATAGTTGTCATCCTAACGGGTGTGGTTTTGATTTTCTTTCCCCTAATAATTAATGTTGCTGAGCATCTTTCATGGATTTGTCCATTTGTGTATCTTCTTTGGAGAAAGATCTATTCAAGTTTTTTGCCTTTTTTTTTTTTTGAGATGGAGGTTTGCTCTTGTTGCCCAGGCTGGAGTGCAATGGTACGATCTCAGCTCACCGCAACCTCTGCCTCCTGGGTTCAAGTGATTCTCCTGCCTCAGCCTCCCAAGTAGCTGGGATTACAGGCATGCACCACCACACCCGGCTAATTTTGTATCTTTAGTAGAGACAGGGTTTCTCCATGTTGGTCAGGCTGATCTTGAACTCCTGACCTCAGGTTTTTGCCCATTTTTAATTGGATTTTTTTTATTGTTGTTGAGTTCTAGTTTTGTATATATTATAGCTATTAACCCCTTATTAGATAAATGCTTTGCAAATATTTTCTCCCACTCCACAGTTTGCCATTTTACTTTTTTTTTTTCTCTTTTGAGACAGAGTCTCTCTCTCTCTGTCACCCAAGCTGGAGTGCAGTGGCGTGATCTCTGCTGCAGTCTCCGTCTCCCAAGTTCAAGCGATTCTCCCACCTCAAGCCTCCCAAGTAGCTGAGATTACAGGCGCCTGCTACCACGCTTGGCTAATTTTTGTATTTTTAGTAGAGATGGGGTTTCACCATGTTGGCCAGGCTGCTCTAGAACTCCTGACCTCAGGTGATCCACGCATCTTGGCCTCGCAAAGTGCTGGGATCACAGGCATGAGCCACCATGCCCGGCCCCATTTCACTCTTTTGATTGTGTCCTTTGATCATACAAGTTTTTATTTTTAATGTAGTCTAATTTATCTATTTTTATTATTTTGTTGCTTGTGCTTTTGGTGTCATATCCAAGAAACCATTGCTAAATCAAATGTCATAAAGCTTTTCCTCTATGTTTTTTCTATGAGCTTTGCAATTTTAGCTTTTGTGTTTAGGACTTGATCCATTTTAATTTTTGCATGTGGTAAGGCAAGGATCCAGCATCATTCTTTTGCATGTGGATATTCAGTTTTCCCAACACCATTTGTTTCAGAGACTGTCCTCTCCCAATTGAATGGCCTTAGCACCTTTGTTGACTATGTGTGCAAGGATGTATTTCTGGACTTTGCTCTCTTCTATTGGTCTATATATCTGTCTTTATGCCAGCACCACAGTCTTTGATTACTGTAATTTGTAATAAATGTTGAGATTATGTACTATGAGGCCTCCAGCTTTGTTCATCTGTTCATCTTTTTCAACATTATTTTGGCTATTTGGGATTCCTTGAGACTTTATATAAATTTTTGGATAGACTTTTTTTAGTTTCTGCAAAAAGCACCATTGGGATTTTTATAGGGATTGCATTAAATCTTTAAATTGCTTAGGTAGTATTGACATATTAACAATATTAAGCCTGGCCGGGCACTGGTGGCTCACGCCTGTAATCTCAGCACTTTGGAAGTCCGAGGCGCGTGGATCACCCAAGGTCAGGAGTTCAAGACCATCTAGCCTGATCAACATGGTGAAACTCTGTCTCTACTAAAAATACAAAATTAGCCGGGTGTGGTAGCGCCTGCCTGTAATCCCAGCTATTTGGGAGGCTGAGGCAGGAGAATCGTTTGATCCTGGGAGGCGTAGGTTGCAGTGATCCGAGATCGCTCCATTGCACTCCAGCCTGGGCAACAAGAGCTAAACTCCGTCTTTAAAAATAATAATAATAATAATAATAATAAAAATATTAAAGCCGGCCAGGCGCGGTGGCTCATGCCTGTAATCCCAGGACTTTGGGAAGCAGAGGCAGGCGGATCACAAGGTCAGGAGTCAGCCGGGCGTGGTGGCTCACGCCTATAATCCCAGTACTTTGAGAGGCCAAGGCGGGTGGATCACCAGAGGTCGGGAGATCCGAGACCATCCTGGTTAACATGGTGAAACCCCATCTCTACTAAAAATACAAAAAAATTAGCCAGGCATGGTGCCACATGCCTGTAATCCCAGCTACTCAGGAGGCTGAGGCAGGAGAATTGCTTGAACCTGGGAGACGGAGGTTGCAGTGAGCTGAGATCGCACCATTGCACTCCAGCCTGGGCAACAAGAGCGGAAACTCCATCTCAAAAACAAACAAACAAACAAAACCCCAAAGGTCAGTAGTTTGAGACCAGCCTGGCCAATATGGTGAAACCCCATCTCTACTAAAAATACAAAAAAAAAAAAAATTAGCCGGGTATGGTGGTGCATGCCTGTAGTCCCAGCTACTTGGGAGGCTGAGGCAGAAGAATCACTTGAACCCGGGAGGTGGAGTTTGCAATGAGCCAAAATTGTGACACTGCACTGCCAGCCTGGGTGACAGAGCAAGACTCTGTCTCAAAAAAAAAAAAAAATAATAATAATAATATTAAGCCTTCCCATTTATGCACATGGAGTGTCTTTCCATTTGTGTCTTTAATTTATTTCAGCAACATTTTATAGTTTTCAATGGACAAGTCTTTCACATCCTTAGTTAAGTTTATTTCTTAGTACTTAATTATTTTTGATGCTATTGTAAATGGAGTTATTTTTATAATTTTCTTTTCTGATTGCTTATTATTAGTGTATAGAAAAACCAGATTTTTATACAGTTTTACATATTTTTAAAGGTAAACATTGTATACAAACAATGTTTGGAAAATCTCCAGGATAAAATATCAAATAACAAATATATATTTCAGAACAATTCACTAAGATACACCTTATATAAATAAATCTCCTTATACACGTATACAATACTACTCTGAATAATGAGCTTTTTTTGTTTTTGTTTTTGTTTTCATTTTCCCTCTATATTGGGCCACAATATACCTGCCTTGGAAAAGGAGATTTCTCAGTTCCTATCTGTCTATGCTTCAGATCTTTTCTCCTAGAAAAACATGCTCACTTACTCTATATATTATATTCTTAGCTTATCTCTCATAATTTGAATCAACCATGGGCCAAAGGCCCATTTAATTTGAAATATATTTCTCCTTTTATGATGGGAAGACTTTCTGAATAGATTTTTAAAAACAATCAATAGCTGCCTTAAAACAAATGCAAAATGCAATTATAGGGCCGCATGAGAATGGGGCAGTAGAAAGGCAAAGAGGAGAAAGAAGGATGATACTCACTGGGACTAGCTGGATCCTGTGGTGGTATCACCTTCATGTTGGAATAATTCCTTTTGATGAAAGGGTCTGGCTGGGGATTCTCTGGGGCCATTCTGTTCATCATGGTTTCTGAAATCTGAGATGGAAGGCCTATGAGATAGGGAATGCTGATGAGGAATTCATTCGCTGGATAGCAATGTTTTCAAGGAGCCTGGGCTTGCTGTATGACCTCTGGCAAGTGAAGTTAACCCCCAATTCCTCTACCTCAGCTGGAAAATGATTCATATTTTATACCATAGAGAAATACTCTAGCTGTACTTGTCAAAAATGAAACTTTAGAAATAACAAAAGAAATCCTGTGTCAATATCTTTGTGACTCAAAGTAGAGGGATATTTCTTTGATGAGATTGTTGAAGTGCAATCTATACACGAAAAGATAGAGATCAAATGACCACAGATTTCTCATCAGAAACAAAGACAGTTCTTTTAGCACTTCAAAGATTTTGTTCCACTGTCAACTTAGATTCTTTTTTACACCACTTGCCATCACTCCCAATCAACTCAGATTCCGTATCCAGGGAAAATATCTTTCAGGAAAGAAGGTGAAATGAATACATTCTCTGAACTATGAGAATCTGTGGCCAGTAGTCCTGTTCTGTGGAGTATTAAAGAAAATTCTTCCTAAGAGGGAAAATTGGAACTTCAAGAATAAAGGAAAAGCCACACATATGGTAAATATCTGGTTACATATAATAGGTCTTAAATTTTTAAAAGCTATTTGGAATATATATGAATATTGAAAGCAAAAATTACCATATTGTTTATTGGTTTTGTTTTGTTTACTTTTAATTTTGAACTAATTTCAGATTCACAAGAAATTGCAAAATAATATATGTGGTTAAGGTGCTGCACACACTTCAGCTAGCCTCTCTCAGTGGTGACATCTTGCATGTTATTTTACTTTTTCACTCTTATTCTATAACAAATGTACAGGGGAATAAATTTAGAAGAGCTTCTTAATTCATAAACCAATATTTTGCAAATGACCGGTATGTAATATTACAAAATCCTGCATGGGTAAAAGATCCACTCAAAGTTCAATGTAGACCAATGGATTTCAATGTGACAGAATTTGGAAAGTTCATTCATATGATTTCAAATTTCACATTGCAGGATGGGCATGGTGGCTCACGCCTGTAATCCCGGCACTTTGAAAGGCTGAGGAGGGTGAATTACTTGAGGTCAGCAGTTCGAGACCAGCCTGACCAACATGGTAAAGCCCCATCTCTACTAAGAATACGAAAATTAGCTGGGCGTGGTGGCACGCACCTGTAGTCCCAGCTACTAGGGAGGCTGAGGCAGAAGAATCGCTTGAACCCGGGAGGCAGAGGTTGCAGTGAGCCGAGATCATGCCACTACACTCCAGCCTGGGCGACAGAGCGAGACTCTGTCTCAAAAAAAAAAAAAAAAAAAAAGTTTTCACGTTGCAACTCATCTTTAAGAAACTGCTACTTGTTGAGTTTCTGTTGTAGTTTTAAAGAATATCCACAATTATTTCAAAGGCTACAAGAATACTCCTTTTTCTAGCATCACATCTGTATGAGGTCAGATTTTCTTCTTAGACTTCAACAGAGTAATGCATCAGAAAAGGTGACTGCAAAAGCAGAAGAGAATTCTGCCATCTTCCATTAAGCCCTAAAATACTAAAATGTAAAACAATGTCATTGGTCTCACAATTTTTTTGTGTGTGGAAAATGTAGTTAACACGTAATGCATTTATCATTTTATTTTGAAAGGAATGAATAAATATATTTTAATTCCAGTTTTCACTTTGAATGTGGTAAATATCTAGGTATATCCTATAGAAACAAAAGTTCTTTGGAGTCCTCAACAACTTTTAAGAATATAAAGAGGTTCTGAGACCAAAAAATTTGAACAGCAATAACAACAGATGGCCTAAGCCTTGGCATTTAATTGAAAAGAAATTAAACTTCACTAAGCATCTGTTCTTCAGTACAATCCTAAGAGCAAATAAATGATGCAGTAACATTCAGTAGCGACATTAGGATACTGTCAGACATCCAAGTGCTTCATATACATGATTCATGTGATCCTCGACAAACACATGGGGTAATGGACAATTATTATCAACCTCTTAAAGATGAAGAGACATGAGATCTAAAAGTTTGGTCAGTAAGAGGAGAAGCATAGCTGGGAAGGAATCAGGTCTTACCGACTCTTGTACACACAGTCTAAACCCTGGCCCACTTTCCTGGGATGGGCATTGAGAGTCTGCAGCTTAAACTAGCATATTAAACAAACAAAGAAGCAAACGATTCAACTGGTCTATAGTGCTTTCCCTGGTTGAGGCTATCAAGAGCATAAGGCAGAATTGCCACCAGCAGAACCACATTTACTCAGCAATTTTTTATTGCCTTCCTCCTACAAATGGGCACTTACGTAGGTCTGTGGATTCTGCAATGAACGAAGTACACAAAAATAGTTGCTATGATGGAGTTTACATTCTAATTAAGGATTTCCAAAGGCCTGGCTAACACAGACGGGGAAAGTTTGGGAGCCCTGCAAAACAGACAACCCACACTCAGTAAGTAAGGAGTCTCACATTCACTCCCTGATTTTCATGAGGTGGTCAGTCTTTCTGACCTTCCTTCTGTCCCCAACTTGCAACCGTCTATATCATGTCCCTCTAATGTGAATGGGCTGAGTGGTTTGCATCCTTTAATATTGCTCCTTTGATTTTTCAAATCCTCTTTGAGCACTTAAAGCCCCACATTCTGGCTATCCTCCCCGCCCCCACCCCGTGCTTACCTGTCATGAATCCCCTTAGACTAACCATTTTCAGTCCTACGTGGTGTGTCTCTCTCTGGAAATGCAGTTTCCTTAGTGTGTCCTCATGCAGAAGACCCTGTATTTAAATGTAATTTTTATACAATCAGACCTCCTCCTGCCCCTGCACCACCCAGACACACCCTGATGTCCCACCCTTCATTCATTCATTTGTTCATTCAATAAAAGTATGCTTACAGCATAGTGTAACTATTGCTGAAAATTGTCATTATTTTTTTTTATACTCAAATTTCCTACCTTTGACAACCCTTCAAGGCGACTCCTGTGCTTTTTGATGCAACCACCTTTTTACTTTTACACTTGGGTTGTTCAAAGTTTTAGGTGTAAAATTCCTCTAGGCGTGGTAACACACGCCTGTGGTCTGAGGTATTCGGAAGGCTGAGGTGGAAGGATCACTTGGGCCTGGGAGGTTGAGGCTGCAGTGAGCCCTAATTGCACCAGTCTACTCCAGTCTGGGCAACAGAGCGAGACAGCAAGACCCCACCTCAAAAAAATAAAAGTAAAGTTTTAGGAGTGTATCTTTAAAATAGTGATCCGATCTAAGAATTTTCATATGGAATAATCCATTTATGTTTGATAGGATAAGAACACAGTAATCCCACCTTATCCACAGTTTTGCTTTTTGTGGTTTCAGTCAACTGCCATCCAAAAATATTAAACGGAAACTTCCATAAATAAAAAATGTGTAAGTTTTCATTTCTTTTCTTTTCGAGACGGAGTTTCACTCTTGTTGCCCAGGTTGGAGTGCAATGGCATGATCTCGGCTCACTGCAATATCCACCTCCCTGGTTCAAGCGATTCTCCTGCCTCAGCCTCCCAAGTAGCTACGATTAGAGGCACGTGCAACCACACCAGCTATTTTTGTATTTTTTTAGTAGAGACGGGGTTTCACCATGTTGATCAGGCTGTCTTGAACTTCTGACCTCAAGTGATCCACCCGCCTTGGCCTCCCAGAGTGCTGGGATTACAAGCGTAAGCCACCATGCCCAGCCCTTTTTTTTTTAATGCTCAAATTTTAAATTGGCTGTACTGCTCCGCCCAGGATGTGACTCATCCCTTTGTGCACTGTATCCATGCTGTATAAGCTACCTGGCCTATACAATGTGGTCGTATAGGAAGAAACCGAGGATCCTGGAATGTATCCCCATGGATAATGGGGGGATCACTACTTATTTCTACCTAATTTCTTACAATCTTTGTGTGTTTTTAACTTTTCCAGCCTTCTGTTAGAATGGTTGCCTTTTATTTTCTCCCCCTCTCAAATGGTATGTAAGTTATATGCAAGATTTAAAGTTACATTATTTTTATTTATTTATTCTTTGTTTAGAGATGGTATTCACTCTGTCACCCAAGCTGGACTGCAGTGGTGCCATCATGGCTCACTGCAGCCTTGACCTCCTGGGCTAAAATGATTCTCTCACTTCAGCCTCCCCAGTAGCTGGGACTACAGGTATGCACCACCACCCCCAGCTAATTAAAAAAAATTTTTTTTTGTAGAGATGGGGTGTTGCTAGGTTGCCCAGGCTGGTCTAGAACTCCTGGGCCCAAGTGATCCTCCTGCCTTGGCCCCTCAAAATGCTGGGATTACAGGCATGAATTACTATGTCCAGCCTAAGTTTGCTTTTATGTTCCTAAAAGTAGTCATTATTATTTTTGTCATAAATATTTATTTAGATTTAACCATATGTTTATCAAGTGCTTTGATCTCATCATTGCTTCTTTCATCCTCTTTCTTTTGGGCACAGTTTTATTTTTTCTGATGTAGAATCAAAAATAGTTCTTTTAATTGTAAACATTTTCAAACTTTCTTTGTCTAAAATGTCTTTATTACATTATCATTCTTGCATAATAGGTTAGGTGAGTACAGAAGCCACTTATTTGAGAAGTCTGCTAACATCCAAACTTTTATTCCTTTGCAGGTAATTGTTATCTACTCTCTAGTTGCTTTTATTTTATTTTATTTTTCTAAGATGGAATCTTGCTCTGTCACCCAGGCTGGAGTGCAGTGGCACGATCTCGGCTCACTGCAACCTCTGCCTCCCAGGTTCAAGCAATTCTCCTGCCTCAGCCTCCTGACTAGCTGAGATTACAGGTTCGAGCCACCACGTCCCAGCTATATATATACATATATATATATTTTGTGTGTGTGTGTGTGTGTGTTTTTTAGTAGAGACGGAGTTTTACCATGTTGGCCAGGCTGGCCTCAAACTACTGATCTAGTGATCCGCCTGCCACGGCCTCCTAAAGTGCTGAGATTATAGGCATGAGCCACTGTGCCCGGCCTCTAGTTGCTTTTAAAAGATGTATGCTTTGTCCAGAGTGTCTCAGCCTCCCGAATAGCTGGGAGGCATACAGGCGCCCGCCACCGTGCCCAGCTAATTTTAGAATTTTTGGTAGAGACAGGGTTTCAGCATATTGGTCAGGCTGGTCTCAAACTCCTGACCTCAAGTGATCCTCCCGTCTTGGCCTCCCAAAGTGTTGGAATTACAGGCGTGAGCCACCATGCCCAGCCTCTCCTGAACTTTCAGAGCTGCAGCTTGTTTAGCCATAATGCCAGAGTCTGATATGTATCTTTTATCACTGTGGCTGATACTTTTTCTTGACGTTTAATTTTGTTTTTTCTGTAGTACTGTGCCCACTCAGCCCTGCCACCATCTCCCTCAAAATGACTGAAGTCTTACTTATTCATCTGTTTATTTGTTTTTTAAATTTATTCATTAATTGATGACTTATTTATTGAGCACCTACTGGTAACAAGCACTATTCTGGGACTAAGCAGGGTGGAAGGGGTCTCCAATTATGACTATAACACAGTTGTCTCTTGCTTCCCACTTTGGTAGTACTATCAGCTTGCTAGCCTACACTTCCCTGGACCAGGGAGGGGGCTCTGACCCTTGATCCTTCCTGCTCCTCTGCCAGCTGGCCCAGAGGGCACAAGTCTTAGACTAACGTATCAGATCTAGAAACAAAACATGAAAGCTGTTGGTCTGCATCCTACCAAAGAAAGAAGATTCACTCTTGTTGCCCAGGCGGGAATGCAATAGCGTGATCTAGGCTCACTGCAACCTCCTGGTTCAAGCGATTCTTCTGCCTCAGCCTCCCTAGCAGCTGGGACTACAGGCGCCTGCCACCATGCCTGGCTAATTTTTGTATTTTTAGTAGAGATGGGGTTTACCATGTTGACCAGGCTGGTCTTGAACTCCCAACCTCAGGTGATCCACCCCCCTCAGCCTCCCAAAGTGCTGGGAATTACAGGCGTGAGCCACTGCGCCCAGCAATGCCTAAATCTTTTGGCGTTAAAAAATTTAGTCATTTTTGGCTGGGTGAGGTGGCTCACGCCTATAATCCCAGCACTTTGGGAGGCTGAGGCGGGCAGATCATGAGGTCAGGAGATCGACACCATCCTGGCCAACATGGTGAAACCCCGTCTCTACTAAATACAAAAAATTAGCCGGGCGTGGTGGCGGGCGCCTATAGTCCCAGCTATTCGGGAAGCTGAGGCAGGGGAATCGCTTGAACCCGGGAGGCGGAGGTTGCAGTGAGCCGAGATTGCGCTACTGCACTCCAGCCTGGTGACAAAGTGAGACTCTGTCTCAAAAAAAAAAAAAAAAAAAAAGATTTAGGCATTAAAGAATCGATCCAGGAAATGGGACAATATTTGACAGATGTTGCAGAAAGAGCTAACACAGTAGGTACAGAGAAACCTCACAATTTAACCCAATATCTCTCCCAAAATCTCTATCTTATTCTTCTCAGCAGTATCTCACTCCTTTTTTTTTTTTTTTTTAAGAGATAGGTCTCCCCTGAAGACACTGCTGGTGTGATCATAGCTCACTGCAGCCTCAAACTCCAGTGCTCAAGTAATCCTCAAGTAAGCCTCTTGAGTAGCTGGGACTACAGGTGCGTGACACCACACCTATTATTATTATTATTATTATTATTATTATTATTATTATTATTATTTTGTAGAGATGGGATTTCCCTATGTTGCTTAGACTTGGCTTCAAGAGATACTCCCAGGCCAGGCACGGTGGCTCATGCCTGTAATCCCAGTATTTTGGGAGACCGAGGTGGGTGGATCGCCTGAGGTTGGGTTTCAAGACCAGCCTGGCCAACATGACAAAACCCCATCTCTACTAAAAATATGAAAATTAGCCAGGCCCAGTGGTGCGCGCCTGTAGTCCCAGCTAATACTACTCAGGAGGTGGAGGTGGGAGAATCGCTTGAACCAGGGAGACAGAGGTTGCAGTGAGCCAAGATTGGGCCACTGAACTCCAGCCTGGGCAAGGCACTGAGACTCCATGTCAAAAAAGAAAAGAGAGAGATGATCCTCCCACCTCAGCCACCCAAAGTGCTGGGATTATAGGCATGAGCCATCGTGTCCAGCCAACTTTCATTTATTTATGCATTTTTGAGACAGGATCTTGCTCTGTTGACCAGGCTGGGGTGCAGTGGCATGATCATAGCTCACTGCAGCCTTGACCTCCCAGACTCAAATGATCCTCCCACTCTAGACTCCAGAGTTGCTGGGACCATAGGTGTGAACCACTGTGCCCAGCCCCTCAGCCAACTTTTTAAATGTCTCTTGGTTATCTATGCCTACCAAATTCTCTTATTCCTGTCAGTCTGTTGCACTCCTATCCATCTCCTCCTTCCTCTTTCCCTCCCTTTCTCCTCTAATTCTCCTCTTTTACCCTTCCTCTCTCTAAATCTCTTTCAAAACTCAATTTCTCAGCCAGGCGCGGTGGCTCAAGCCTGTAGTCCTGGCACTTGGGGAGGCCGAGGCGGGTGAATCACTTGAGGTCAGGAGTTCCAGACAAGGCTGGCCAACATGTCGAAACTCCGTCTCTACTAAAAATATAAAAATTAGCTGGGCATGGGGGTGCATGCCTGTAATCCTAGCTACTCGGGAGGCTGAGGCGGGAGGACTGCTTGAGGCTGGGAGGCAGAGGTTGCAGTAAGCTGAGATTGAGCCACTGCATTCCAGCCTGGGTGAGAGAGCAAGACTCCATCTCAAAGAAAAAAAAAAGAAAATATACTGAAACAAAAAGGCCAATAAAGAAAAACCAAAATTAAAGAGAGAAGGAAGCAAACTATTAACAGGGGTTCTTAAGGGATTGGGATTCCCTTGAACAGACGCATAGTTCACTATTGTCATTTTTTTTTTATAAGAATGAGAAAAAGGCTGCACGCAGTGGCTCACACCTATAATCCCAACACTTTGGGAGTCCGAGGCAGGAGAATCACTTGAGCCCAG
Organism: Pongo abelii; assembly: GCF_028885655.2. Classification (NCBI taxonomy): domain Eukaryota; kingdom Metazoa; phylum Chordata; class Mammalia; order Primates; family Hominidae; genus Pongo; species Pongo abelii. Next base: position 16,534,880 of record NC_085928.1, read on the forward strand.
GAATTTGAGACTAGCCTGTGCAACATGCCCAGACCCTGTCTCTAATTATTTTTTAATGAGAAAAAAATGAAAATTTAAAATAAATCAGATTTGCTGAACTCTTTCTCCATCTCTTCCCCATTTTCAGCCTGTTTATATGCTGAGCTTTACCTTGAGTGGACCTAGGGTAGGGACAAGCCCCGCTTTGCCCTCAGGCAGCTCCTCCTTTCTTTTCTCTACCCTTCTGTTTTCCTAACTGGTGGGAAATGCAGATTCCTTTCTTGCAGATAGAAGCCAGTCTGTGAAGAGGTAAGACTGTAGGAGTGCCCTGTAGCACAAAGGGGAGAGAATGTCCTAGGTGAGAGCACCCCAGATGACAGCAAAGATTCCCAGCTTCAGCAATGAGCCAGGAGAGAACTGTCAGCAGAGGTAGAAGCCCATGGCTTGTGTTGAAAGGGAGGGAAATTGTCTGGAAGGAGCCTTAGGGGCCTGCTCTTAATCTCCACTCCCACCCTGAGGGAAGATCCTGTGCAGCTATGTGGCATAGATTATGGTTGTTGGGGATATTGTGTCTTCATTCCAGTAAATCCATTTATTCATCCTAAAAGACTAGTGCCCTTGGGACAAGACCCTTATTCCAGGAGCTGGTCTTGTTTCTGAAAGTCTGATTGGCTCATTCTTCCTTATCCCCAGGTTGCTTCTTTTATTTTTAATTTTTTTATTATACTTTAAGTTTTAGGGTATACATGTGCCATGTTGGTGTGCTGCACCCATTAACTTGCCATTTAGCATTAGGTATATCTCCTAATGCTATCCCTCCCCCCTCCCCCCACCCCACAACAGTCCCCAGAGTGTGATGTTCCCATTCCTGTGTCCATGTGTTCTCATTGTTCAATTTCCACCTATGAGTGAGAACATGCGGTGTTTGGTTTTTTGTCCTTGCGATAGTTTACTGAGAATGATGATTTCCAGTTTCATCCATGTCCCTACAAAGGACATGAACTCATCATTTTTTATGGCTGCATAGTATTCCACGGTGTATATGTGCCACATTTTCTTAATCCAGTCTATCATTGTTGGACATTTGGGTTGGTTCCAAGTCTTTGCTATTGTGAATAGTGCCGCAATAAACATACGTGTGCATGTGTCTTTACAGCAGCATGATTTATAGTCCTTTGGGTATATACCCAGTAATGGGATGGCTAGGTCAATTGGTATTTCTAGTTCTAGATCCCTGAGGAATCGCCACACTGACTTCCACAATGGTTGAACTAGTTTACAGTCCCACCAACAGTGTAAAAGTGTTCCTATTTCTCCACATCCTCTCCAGCACCTGTTGTTTCCTGACTTTTTAATGATTGCCATTCTAACTGGTGTGAGATGGTATCTCATTGTGGTTTTGATTTGCATTTCTCTGATGGCCAGTGATGATGAGCATTTTTTCATGTGTCTTCTTCTCCAGCTCGCCCTCCTCTGAGCTTGGCAGGGCCTAAGACTCCTCCCTAACTCCTGCCTGCCAGTGTCCTTGTTCAAATGTGAAGAGCTAAAAGAAGGCAAAGATGTAAATAAAACTTTGGCAGTTTCCCCAGAAGTAAAAATATCTGCAAGATGAGGAGAAGGACAGAAAAGGAAGGATAAGGACAGTGAGAAAATGTAGAAAACAGTGAGAATGGGCCTGGAGCCAGAATATATGCATCTAGGTTCCACTATTTACTAGATGTGTGGCCTTGGGCATTTTTTTTTTTTTTCAGACAGAGTCTCGCTCTGTCGCCCAGGCTGGAGTGCAGTGGCACAATCTCGGCTCGCTGCAAGCTCCGCCTCCCGGCTTCACGCCATTCTCCTGCCTCAGCCTCCCGAGTAGCTGGGACTAGCGCCCGCCACAGCGCCCGGCTAATGTTTTGCATTTTTAGTAGAGATGGGGTTTCACCATGTTAGCCAGGATGGTCTCAATCTCCTGACCTCGTGATCCGCCTGTCTTGGCCTCCCAAAGTGCTGGGATTACAGGCGTGAACTACCACACCCGGCCAACCTTGGGCATGTTACCTAACCTTTTGGGGTGGTTCTGAGGTTGTCAACCCAAGTAACAAATGGAAAGAGGCCCTCTAAAAGGAAAAGATATAAATCTGGGAATAGAGCATTGCAAAGGGAATACACATGCCATAATAAATTATGGGCATATTCAGGGAGGTAGAGGAAGACAAAGATGTTTAAAGGAAAAAATGAAGAGAATTACATAATTATTTTGAAACAATTATCCCCGGCTACAAAAATCGATAACAAGGATGATGCCAGTCTGAGGTTGGACAGGCAATTGCTAGGCAGATGTCCTTGCAGAAGTATCTTTTGTGTAAGATCGCGATGGCCACTGTGCAAGGTTGTATTTTTGGCAGAATCTTTTGTGATAGTTTTTGTTATCAGGCATATGAGCCTGAGGACCTTCTATTCACGGCCTTCCCCAGCTCTTTTCGTCAGGATTTTTGTTTTTGTTTTTAATATTAATGACACCATATTGGTTCTGATTACTTTCACAAGGTTAAAGCGATTAATATCACTGGAGCAATCAGAACATTAAATCATCTGTGATATTGTGATTTACAGTAAGATATATATGCACATGTGTATTTCCTGGCACAGAGCTCCGCAAAGTCAGAATCTCCAGTCTGGAGTGATAAGCGTGTGTTTTGTATGTCAACACAATGACGGGTAGCTGGCAGCCCCTAGGTAGCTTCAGTGTGGGGCTGGTCACAAGAAAGACCAAGGCATGATTAGAGGATTGGGGCTTTCAGCCCCACCCTCCAATCTTCAAGGAGAGGACAGAAGGCTAAAGGTTAAGATGGTCACTAATGGCCAATAATCCAGTCAATCATGCTTACATAATGAAACCTCCATAAAAACCCAAGAGGACAGGGTTTAGAAGAGCGTCTGGATAGCTGAACATGATGAAGTTCCTGAAGGGTGGTGAGCCCAGAGCAGGCATGGAAGCTCTGCACCCCTTCCCACAAACCTTGCCATAGGTATCCCTTCGTGTGGCTCTTCAGTATCTTTTATTATATCCTTTATTAATAAACCAGTAAACGTAAGTAAAGTGTTTACCAGGTACAGTGGCGCATGCCTGTAATCCCAACACTTTGACAGACCGAGGTGAGAGGATCACTTGAGGCCAGGGGTTTGAGCCCAGTCTGGATAAAATAGTGAGACTTCATCTCTACAAAAAAATAAAAAAATATTAGCTGGGCAAGGTGGCACATGCCTGCAGTCCCGGCTACTCAGGAGCTGAGGTGGGAGGATCCCTTGAGCCCAGAAGGTCAAGGCTGCAGTGAGCTAGGATTGCACCACTGCACTCCAGACTAGGCAACAGAATGAACCCTGTCTCAAAAACAAAACAAAACCATGTTTCTCTGAGTTCTGTGAGCCACTCAAGCAAATTAATTATACCCAAAGACGGGGTTGTGGGAACCCAAATTTATAGCCAGTTGGTCAGAGTATAGACCATAACCTGTGCTTGCAACAGGCATCTGAAGTGGGGACAGCCTTGTGGGACTGAGCTCTTGACCTGCTGGATCAGATGCTATTTCCAGGTAGGTAGTGTCAGAATTGAACTCAATTAGGGGACACTCAGCTGGTGCCCACTGGAGAATCTGCTGCAGAATTGGTTGCTGCTGGGGAGAAATCCCCATATACGTTTTGGTGACCCCAGGTGAGGTGGTCTTTTTTTTTTTTTTTTTTGAGACGGAGTCTCGCTCTGTTGCCTAGGCTGGAGTGCAGTGGCGTGATCTCGGCTCACTGCAAGCTCCGCCTCCCGGGTTCAAGGGATTCCCCTGCCTCAGCCTCCTGAGTAGCTGGGACTACAGGCGCCCACAACAACGCCCGGCTAATTTGTTTGTATTTTTAGTAGAGACAGGGTTTCACTGTGTTAGCCAGGATAGTCTCGATCTCCTGACCTTGTGATCTGCCGGCCTCGGCCTCCCAAAGTGCTGGGATTACAGGGGTGAGCCACCGCGCCCGGCGAGGTGGTCTTATATTGAGAGTTAGGGTAGGAAAAGACCAAAGTGGGTTTTTTTCTATACTTTTAGACTCCCTAATAATAAGCACTCTGCACCCCAGGAAGACAATAAGTCTGGAAGTAGGCAGACATAATTAACAACAGCTCTTGTTTGTTTAGTAATTGATTGCTTGGGGGATAGTGTGCATTCACTTATGATGTGCCAGGTCCCCGGTTATGCATTTTATTTGTATTTAACTCTCATGTCAAACTTCTGAAATAGATTATTATTATATATATATATATATTTTTTTTTTTTTTTTTTTTTTTTGAGACGGAGTCTAGCCCTGTCGCCCAGGCTGGAGTGCAATGGTGTGGTGATCTTGGCTCACTGCAACTTCCACCTCCTGGGTTCAAGCAATTCTCCTGCCTCAGCCTCCCGAGTAGCTGGGACTACAGGCACATGCCACCATGCCCAGGTAATTTTTTGTGTCTTTAGTAGAGATGGGGTTTCACCATGTTGGCCAGTCTGGTCTCGAACTCCTGACCTCGTGATCCACCTACCTCGGCCTCCCAAAGTGCTGGGATTACAGGCGTGATTATGTTCTTATCAGTAGGAAAAGTGGGGCTTATATGGATACGACAGCGTGCCCAAGGTTATACTCAGGAGGTGGCAGAGCCGAGTTCTAATTCAAGACTTTTCTGACTCCAAAGACTTTGCTCACAACCCCCACTCTATATATAGAGATGAGTCACAAAAATTAGAAGTGTGAAGGAAGGAAAAAATTCAATGAGATTCAGAGATAGAAAAACAGAAAGTCAGAGGCAGAGAAGGAGAAAATAGGAGGGAGAGACAACAAAACAGCCGGAGCAGTGACTGAGGGAAAGAAAGAAATTGAAACCCTTGAAGACAGAGGCAGAGAGAGAAAGAGATTTTTATTTTATTTAATTAATTAATTTATTTATTTTTGAGATGGACTCTCGCTCTGTCGCCTAGGCTGGAGTGCAGTCGTGCGATCTTGGCTCACTGCAAGCTCTGCCTCCTGGGTTCATGCCATTCGTCTGCCTCAGCCTCCCGAGTACCTGGGACTACAGGCACCCACCACCAAGCCTGGCTAATTTTTAAAATATTTTTAGTAGAGACGGGGTTTCACCCTGTTAGCCAGGATGGTCTCGATCTCCTGACCTTGTGATCCACCCTCCTCGGCCTCCCAAAGTCCTGGGATTACAGGTGTGAGCCACTGCACCCGGCCCAAGAAAGAGATTTCTAAAAACATCTGGAAAAGAGACAGAGGCAGAGTTGACAAAGATGGAGACAAGATTAGACAGAAAAAGAAAGCACATGACTGAAATCTTTTTTATATTTATTTTTTGGAGACAAGGTCTCACTCTGTTGCCCAGGCTGCAGTGCAGTGGCATGATCATGGCTCACTACAGCCTTGACCTCCTAAGCCCCAGTGTGCACCAACATGCCCGGCTCCTTTTTTTTTTTTTTTGGAGACAGAGTCTCATTCCATCACCCAGGCTGGAGTGGAGTGCAGTGATGCGATCTCAGCTCACTGCAAACTCCACCTCCTGGGCTCAAGCAATCCTCCCACCTCAGCCTCCCGAGTAGCTAGGATCACAGGCGTGGGTCACCACGCCTGGCTAATTTTAGTATTTTTAGTAGAGATGGTGTTTCGCCATGTTGCTCAGGCTGGTCTGAAACTCCTGGGCTCAAGCAATCTACCCGCCTCAGCCTCCCAAAATGCTAGGCTTACAGGTGTGAGCCACTGGAAATATAATTCTTGACCTTTGCCTCATTCTTCCTTCATTGGTGAAAGCCTCTTTCAAGGGTGTGGTGGTGCATGCCTGTAGTCCAGCTACTTGGGAGGATGAGGCAGGAAGATCACCGGAGCCTGGGCATTACAGGCTACAGTGTGCTGATTGTGCCTGTGAAAAGCCACTGCAGTCCAGCCTGGACAACACAGGGAGGCCTTGTCTCAAAAAAAAAAGTCTTCTTCAAGGTTTTCATAGCTATTCCCTCTCTCATTCCAGGAGGAAGAAAAAGGACAAATCAGACTAAGGAAATCAGGGCACAGATATCAAACTCCAAGAGATTCAAAGTTTAGGAGTCATTCTCAAATGCTCACAACTCTTGTCTCTAATATGAGCGGTTAATATTTATATCTCAGGGAACATAGCACACTCAGTAAAGCCTTCCTCAGACTAAACCTCTCTTTTTCCAAGTCAAAGAACAAAAGTGAAAAACTTTAGAAAACGTAGTCAGATGGTTTGAAATTGAGATTCACAAAAGGGGAGACTGGGTCCCATTCATTCATCACTGTATCCCAGAGCCCAGCAATGTGTCTGACATAGTGGTCACTCACTCATTTCGCAGATATCCGTGAGTCTCTGCTATGTGTCATACATTGTACTAAGTGCTGGAGATAAGACATAGAAGGCAAAGTTCCTGCCTTCATGGAACTTACTTTCTGGTGAGGAAGTCTATAAAAATGTAAATAAATGCAAACGGCCAGGTGTGGTGGCTCATGCCTGTAATCCCAGCACTTTGCAAGGCCCAGGCAGGTGGACTGCTTGAGGCCAGGAGTTCAAGACCAGCTAGGCCAACATGGTGAAAAAAACATGTCTACTAAAAATACAAAAATTGCTGGGCATGGTTGTACACGCCTGTAGTCCCAGCTGCTTGGGAGGCTGAGGTGGAAGAATTGCTTGAACCCAGGAAGGGGAGGTTGCAGTTAGCAGAGACTGTGCTACTGCACTCCAGCCTGGGTGACAGAGAAAGATTCTGTCTCAAAAAAAAAAAGAAAAAAGTTAAAAATGTAAACAATACATTACAGAGACTTATAAGTGTTATGAAGAATATGAAGCAGAAGAAGAGAAAAGAGAGCTGAGCCAATGGGGGATATTTAGAAAGGGTGGTCAAGGAAGGCCTCACTGAGAAGATAACTTTTAAAGCTGAATATCTGTGGAATAATTGCATGAATTAATGTAATCTTTTTCTTTTTTTCTTTCTCATTTGTAAAAGAAATGGGTGGGCCTTGATCAACTACAATTTTGATTGTGACAAAATATTTTAGGAAAACCCTAAAATCAATGTTTAAAGTTGATCTTCCATAACTAAGTGAGCAGAAACCCTCAAGTCCAAACAGTTTCCTGAATATTTTTCTTAAAGGACACAAGATAGTCCATGGGAAGAGGAAATGCCAAGATCCCAGCTGCTGGGAATATCCTTTTCCCAAGGAGGAAGAAATTAAGAAATGGGGCCAGGCGAGGTGGCTCACGCCTGTAATCTCAGCACTTTGGGAGGCCGAGATGGGGAAATCACCTGAGGTCAGGAGTTCGAGGCCAGCCTGCCCAACATGGTGAAACCCCGTCTCTACTAAAAAATACAAAAAAAAATTAGCTAGACGTGGTGGCGGGTACCTGCAATCCCAGCTACTGGGGAGGCTGAGGCAAGATAATTGCTTGAACCCAGGAGTCAGAGGTTGCACTGAGCCAAGATCACACCACTGCACTCTAGCCTGGGCAACAGAGCAGGACTCTGTCTCAAAAAAAAAAAAAAAAAAAGAAAGAAAGAAAGAAATTAAGAAATGGGTATAATAGAGTGGGAAAGGCTAATGTATTTCTAATTAGAAATCTGGAAGAGAGAGACAATATATTTGAGCAGTGATACAGTTTGGATATTTGTCCCCACCCAAACCTTATGTTGAATTGTAATCCCCAGTGTTGGAGGTGGGGTTTGGTGGGAGGTTTGGATCATGGGGGTGGATACTTCATTAAGGGCTTGGGCCATCCTCTTGGTGATAAGTGAGCTCTCAGACTCTGAGTTTATACAAGACCTGATCATTTAAAAGTGTGTCACACTCCCACCCCACACCCATGCACTCTCTCTCAGTTGCTCCTTTCTCCATGTGAGGTGCTTGCTCCCCCTTTGCCTTCCACTATGATTATAAGCTTTCTGAGGCCTCCCTAGAAGTTGAGTAGATGCTTCGTGTAAAGCCTGCAGAACCGTGAGCCAATTAAACTTCTTTCTTTTACAAATTACCCAGTCTCAGGTCTCCCTTTCCGTCCCTCCCTCCCTCCCTCCCTTCCTTCATCTCTCTTTTTCTTTCTTTCGCTCTTTCTTTCTCTTTTTCTTTCTTTCCCTCTTTCTTTCTTTCTCTTTTCTTTCCTTCCTTTCTTTCATCTTTCTTTCCTTCTTTTTTCTTTCTTTTCTTTCTTTCTGTCTCTCTCTCTTCTTTCTTTCATGGAGTTTCATTCACTCTTTCACTCAGGCTGGAGTGAAGTGGCGCGATCTCCGCTCACTGCAACCTCCGCCCCCAGGGTTCAAGAGATTCTTCTGCCTCAGTCTGCTGAGTAGCTGGAATTACAGGCATGTGCCGCCATGCCCAGCAAATTTTCGTATTTTTAGTAGAGACGGGGTTTCGCCATGTTGGTCAGGCTCATCTGGAACTCCTGACCCTTAGAGATCCACCCACCTCAGCCTCCCAAAGTGCTGGGATTACAGGCGTGAGCCACCACATCCGGCCTTGTTTTGTTTGTTTGTTTGTTTTTTAGATGGAGTCTTGCTCTGTTGGCCAGGCTGGAGTGCAGTGGCACGATCTTGGCTTGGCTGGAGTGCAGTGGTATGATCTCAGCTCACTGCAACCTCTGCCTCCTGGCTTCAAGGGATTCTCCTGTCTCAGCCTCCCGAGTAGCTGAGATCACCGGCATACACCACCACGCCCGGCTCATTTTTGTATTTTTTGGTAGAGATGGGGTTTCACCATGTTAGCTAAGCTAATCTCAAACTCCTGACCACAGGTATCTGCCTGCCTCAGCCTCCTGAAGTGCTGGGATTACAGGCATGAGCCACTGTGACTGGCATAATCTACTTATTTCTATTGAGTGTGTCTATGTGTTTATATTTTTCCAAAATATTTGTATCATGCTTCCTATTAAATTTTGCAAGCCACTTTTTTCTCTTAAATATCAATATGAACAATTTTGCTTTTTGAAATTAATTGCTAATTCACTTAGCTCCAACTGTCCCCTCATCTTCTAACTCATTTCTTTTTTTTTTTTTTTTTTTTTTGAGATGGAGTCTCGCTCTGTTGCCCAGGCTAGAGTGCAGTGGCTCACTGCAACCTCCACCTCCAGGATTCAAGTGATTCTCCTGCCTCTGCCTACTGAGTAGCTGGGATTACAGGCACCCACCACCACACCTGTCTATTTTTTTTTTTTTTTTTTGTATTTTTAGTAGAGACAGGGTTTCACCATCTTGGCAGGCTGTTCTTGAACTCCTGATCTTGTGATCCACCCACCTTGGCCTCCCAAAGTGCTGGGATTACAGGCGTGAGCCACCACTCCTGGCGGGTTTTTTTTTTTTTTTTTTTTGACAGAATCTTGCTCTGTCGCCCAAACTGGAATGCAATGTCGCCATCTGGGTTCACTGCAACCTCTGTCTCCTGGGTTCAATCGATTCTTGTGCCTCAGCCTCTTGAGTAGCTGGGGCTACAGGCACGCAGCCACCACGACCAGCTAATTTTTGTATTTTTAGTAGAGATGGGGTTTCACCATGTTGGCCAGGCTGGTCTTGAACTCCTGAACTCAAGTGATCCGCCCGCCTCAGCCTCCCAAGGTGCTAAGTCACTGCTCTCAGCCTTAATTTTTTTTTTTAAATATAGAGACAAGAAGAGGAGCTTTCATTATTCTCTGCATGTCCCACTCGACTCTCCCTCCAATTTCTCTGATTTAGACTGGGTCTCTAAGAATGCTCTGGACAGGAGAACTTGAGCATTTTTCTACAGAAGACCAGGACAGGGACAGAAAGCTACTGGCAAGAGGAGCACAGGGTGTGGCAGAGAACAGTAAGAATGGCAGAAGATAGTTGGGAGGAGTGAGATGTGTTCTGGTCTGAGTAAGAGGGGAGGAGCAAAATAAGATGGAAGGGCTGAGGTACCAAAGGAAAGCAGAAGATGCCCACCTTTTTGTGAATTTCACACAGAGAAAATAATATATATCTTTTACAAATTAAAGTATGAAATAGAGTAGGTAACATAAAAGAGTCTGAGGCAGTGGAATTACGATACAAATTGCTTCTGTCTATTCTCTCTCATTATGTTGCAAACCGTGTGCAAGTGCCTGTAAGTGCATGATCTTATGGAGTGTGCGAGGTAGGTACATTACTCCCACTTTGCTGATGAGATAATCGAAGCTTAGAGAGCTGAAGTGAGTTGAGATTAGCTTTGTCCACCTTGACATCACAGAAACACATTTAGAAAAATGGAAGGAGTAAAAGAGGAGAACCAGAGATGGTCAAAGGGGAAAAAAGGTAGCAGGGAAGTTAGAGGAGGGATGGGAGATAACAAATGCATAAATAGCATTAACCATAAGAGAAAAGATGTATAAATTCAGCACCGTAAATATCAAGAACATGGTCTCAGCTGCAGACTAGCTTCAGTCTCATTTCAGGAGGAAGCTCTGTAGCACAAATCTGCAGCATTGATAGCAGTCAGGCCCTGGCCGAAAGGGTAGATGGTGGTGCATAGGCCATACAAAGACAGCTTCTGTTTGTCCCTGAGATATTCCTCTGAGGAGGAGGCAGCTGTGAGTTATCAACCAACACGGCAGCCAGGGGTTGGGTCAATCACCCAGTAAAAGTCCCTGAGATATTCCTCTGAGGAAGGGGCAGCTGTGAGTTATCAGCCAACACAGCAGCCAGGGGTTGGGTCAAACAACCAGTAAAAGGGATCTGGGAAGGGCAGTATCATACACTGTAAATGTCTGTTTGTAAAAAGCTGGTTAAAAGACTAAAAGGTGAGAATTCTGCTTCTAGGATGATGAAGTAGACATGCTTTCCCCCATTCCTCCTGAGAAGTGGAACTAAAAGCCCTGACCATTATATGTAAACAAATGTATGAAGATTCCGAAGGCAGACCAGGCAAGGACCTGGGGAACCAAAAAACTAAACTTTTGTGAATTGCTTGGGTTTTGTTTGTTTTTTGTTTGTTTGTTTGTTTTATATATTCTAAACTGGACACTGGCGAGGCCAGCAACCTGGAAATGCCAATGAACACAAACCAAAACCAAAAGCAAAACAAAACAACAACAATAAGAAGTCACAAGAAAATTCTGTTTTCTCTAGTCCAGGGACAAAGAAAGGTCAGCCAAGCAAGACAGGCCAGACAGAAAACATATTTTTTTTTTTTTTTTTTGAGATGGAGTCTCACTCTGTCACCCACGCTGGAGTGCAGTGGTACGATCTTCGCCCACTGCAACCTCTGCCTCCTGAGTTCAAGTGATTCTCCTGCCTCAGCCTCCAGAGTAACTGGGATTACAGGCACACGCCACTACGCCTGGCTAATTTTGTACTTTTTGTAGAGATAGGGTTTCACCATGTGGGCCAGGCTGGTCTCAAACTTCTGACCTCAAGTGATCCACCTGCCTCGGCCTCCCAAAGTGCTGGGATTACAGGGATGAGCCACTGCCCCCAGCCAACAATACTTTTCAGTTGTTTATAAATTATGCAATCAAAGGAATTTTAATATAGCAGCCAAACTAAGACAGGACTATGTATGAATCTGGAAGTTATGGGTTTGTGTTCTTACATGTTCAAGTAATTTAGTCTTTTTATTGGGATTCACTCTTTAGTTTTACTACCTTCAAGTTGGCTTTCTGATGTTTTAACCTAGACTTTTGAAGTTATTTCAATTGTGCTTTCATCTGCATCCACAAGTAAGCTATTTCAACTAGTTCTTTGAGGCATTGTGGAAAAATAGGTCTTTGTCAGAGTTCCTTGTTAATTTAAGCCTCTTATTAAAACTTTCTCACTGAAGCCACCTGAATTCAAGTCAGCCTCATCTCTTGGGTGCACTGGTGTTTTTCTTTTCTTTTCTTTTTTTTTTTGAGACGGAGTCTCACTCTGTCACCCAGGGTGGAGTGCAGTGGCGCAATCTCAGCTCACTGCAACCTCTGACTCCCGGGTTCAAGCGATTCTCCTGCCTCAGCCTCCCAAGTATCTGGGATTACAGGTGCATGCCACCATGCCTGGCTAATTTTTTTGTATTTTTAGTAGAGACAGGGTTTCACTGTGTTAGCCAGGATGGTCTCGATCTCCTGACCTTGTGATCCACCTGCCTCGGCCTCCCAAAGTGCTGGGTTTACAGGCACGAGCCACCATGCCTGGCCTTTCTTTTCTTTCTTTTTTTTTTTTTTAATAGAGACGGGGTTTCTCCATGTTGGTCAGGCTGGTCTCGAACTCTCGACCTCATGTGATCCACCTGCCTCGGCCTCCCAAAGTGCTGGGATTACAGGTGTGAGCCATCGCGCCCGGCCGCACTGGTGGTTTTCAATTCCAGCATGTCAGAATACCTGGGGAGCTTTTAAGACATGTCAGTGCCTGCACTCCATCCCAGATCAATTAACTCAGAATCTCCAGGGGTATTATAATATTTTAAAAGCTCCTTAGGGATTCTAATGTGTACCACTGGACTTGTTTTAGTTGAGAGTCACTGGATTTCAAACACAAAATCTCCTTAATTAGCATCTCCTTTGTTCTGAGTACCTTAGACCTAATCAGTACTACTCTTATTCACGTTCGTTGTTTATTTTCCAGCTCTTTCTTTCTTTGCCCTTTCGTAAATCACTTCCACTCACATCACGTGAGAAACAGTTTTCAGTCTGGGTAGATAATTCTGTTTTAGTCAATTCACAAATGTAGTTTGAGTAATATTTTTGGTTGTTTTTATTTTTATTTTTGAAACCGGGTCACTCGGGGGATTGCAGTGTTGCCATCACAACTCATGCCTCAACCTCCTGGGTTCAAGCTATCCTCTCTTCTCAACCTCCCTAGTAGCTGGGGCTACAGGCATGTGCCACCACTCCTGACTAATTTTTAAATTTTTTGTAGAAATAGGGTTTCACTATGTTGTGCAGGCTAGGCTCAAACTCCTGGGCTCAAGTGATCTTCCCGCCTTGGCCTCCCAAAGTGTTAGGTTTATAGGTGTCAGCCACTGTGCCTGGCCTAGTTTGGGCAAAATTTTATTTTTCCATAAACTTCTGAAATTTCCATGGGAAATCACTCTTGATAATTTATGTAAACTTATAAAAAAATCAGATGATGTTTTTGAATGTACATCAATTATTGTTATTTGAGGGCTTTTTTTCTTCTGTTTTTAGCAATATTAAAGTGAAAAAGAAACCACTTTGAGTATGGCACATCTTCCTTAAAATTCTAAATATTATATTTAAAAAACTTTTGAAATTCATAACTAAGTTGATTAAAATCAGGGAATCCTTTGTAGGACAGAAATGTCAAACACATTCTAGAGGATTAAGAAAAGCACTAGACCCAAAGTTTTCCATAGTGATGCCTGCTGTTTCCCCTGGAGTCTAGAGCATGGATTATGGGCTCTGGGGGATAGGAATCTGTTGTTCCCAGCAGGGTGAGAGGTAAGATCTAAAATTCTTTGCATAGGCCAGGTGTGGTGGCTCATGCCTGTAATCCCAGCACTTTGGGAGGCCAAGACGGGTGGATCACTTGAGGTCAGGAGTTCAAGACTAGCCTGGCCAACATGGTGAAACCCCATCTCTACCAAAAAATACAAAAATGAGCTGGGCGTGGTGATGCCCACCTGTGGTCCCAGCTACTCGGGAGGCTGAGGCACGAGAATCACTTGAACCTGGGAGGTGGAGGTTGCAGTGAGCTGAGATTGCACCACTGCGCTCCAGCCTGGGCAACAGAGTGAGACTCTGTCTCAAAAAAAAAAAAAAAAAAAAAAATTTCTGCAGAAAGCCAAAACCCAAGAAAGGCAGCACTCTCAGTAAATGAAGCAGAGAAATATCTGTCCTGCAGATTGAGACAATAAGGATGCAAGCCTGCACAAACCTGACTCTGGGTATCTAGCATAATTCTACTACTTCTATATTTTAAAAAAAGCCAAAGATTAAATTTAAAGTGATCCGCAATTGGTATGTCTCCCAGGTAACTGGCGGAAGTATGTGTAAATTTTATTTGGAGGGGTTTACTCAGACCTTGAATTTTTTTTTTTTTTTTTTTTTTGAGACTGAGTCTTGCTCTATCACCCAGGCTGGAGTGCAATGGTGTTGTAGCAGGATGAGCCGCAGACAAAACCTCTCAGACACCGAGTTGTAGAAGGAAGGGCTTTATTCAGCTGGGAGCATCGGTGAGCTACTATCTCAAAATCTGAGCTCCCCGAGTGCACAGTTTCTGTCCTTTTTAAGGGCTCACAACACTAAAGATTTCATACGAAAGGATCGTGATTGATTGAGCAATCTAGGGGATATGTAATAGGGGTTTCATGCACTGGTATTCAGAAAGCAACAGAACAGGGCAGGGAGTTTCACAATGTTCTTCTATACAATGTGTGGAATCTATGAAGAACATCAGTTTCTAAGTTATGAGTTGATTTTTAACTACTGGGTTTAGGCCAGGCAGGCCCAGGCCTGGCGCCGGGCTGCCTGTCTTTGGTTTTACTTCCTTGTTTTTTTTTGTTTTTGTTTTTGTTTTTTTAAAAAAACAGGTACTGAGTATAATACAATATAAAACAATAGGAGAGGGTCTCTCTCTTCCCAATATGAGAGGGTCTCTCTCTTCCCTCAGTGTGATCCTGGCTCACTGCAACTTCCACCTCCTGGGTTCAAGCCATTCTCCTGCCTTAGCCTCCCAAGTAGCTGGGACCACAGGTGCACCACTAGGCCCGGCTAATTTTTGTATTTTTAGTAGAGACGGGGTTTCACCATGTTGGCCAGGCTGGTCTCGAACTCCTGACCTCAAATGATTCACCTGCCTTGGCCTCCCAAAGTGCTGGGATTACAGGTGTGAGCCACTGCACCCGGCCTCCTTGAAGAATTATCACAGGCAAAATTCCAAGGAACACAAGGTTAGACACAATACAGATGGAAAATGCTTCTGGTATTTTAATATTAGTTATTATGATAACTGTTAGCATAAACACCTTTAATATTTTTGAGAAATAGCCTTCTCTTCTCCATTTTCAGAGTTTTTCTGAAAAAATTAGAAATGTTGAACATTTAAAATAAATTTAAAATAAATTATATATTTTAAAATATTCTCCAGGCTTTTGGTAGGATGACATAAAACTTTCAATTCCTTTCTAATTATTTTTCTGATTTGATCATAGTTCACCTAATAATAAAAACAGAATAGCTTTGTAAGAGATTTTTCTAGTTTAGTCTTTTCCCAGCAAAATGTTGAATTTAAATTCGGAGCTATATTAGAACATCTAAATATTTTCTCTGAATAGTATTTATTATGTGCCGGCACTATTCTAAGTACTTTACACATATTGACTTATTCAGTCCTCAAAATAACCAAACAGGTTGTTACAATTATTATCTCTATCATATAGATGAGGACATAGAGGCACAAAAGGGTTACACGGTAATCCCAGCACTTTGGGAGGCGGAGGTGGACGGGTCATTTGAGGTCAGGAGTTCGAGACCAGCCTGACCAACATGGTGAAATCCTGTCTCTACTAAAAATACAAAAATTAGCCAGGTGTGGTGGTGTGGGCCTGTAATCCCAGCTACTTGGGAGGCTGAGGCAGGAGAAACGCTTGAACCTGGGAGGCAGAGGTTGCAGTCAGCAGAGATCAAGCCACTGCATTCCATCCTGGGCCACAGAGTGGGACACTCCGTCTCAAAAAAAAAAAAAAAAAAAGGGTTAAGCAAGTTGCCCAAGATCTCACAGCTACTAAGTTTCAAACCTAGACTGACTGCCTCCAGAGTTGCACTGTTAACCCTTAAGTTACACTGCATCTGAGAAAGTTCTTTCTTGGCTACAATCTAGGGATCTCTCTCTCTCTCTCTCTTTTTTTTTTTTTTTGAGACAGAGTCTTCCTCTGTCGCCCAGGTTGGAGTGCAGTGGTGCTATCTCGGCTCACTACAACCACCGCCTCCCGGGTTCAAGCGATTCTCCCGCCCGAGTAGCTGGGACTACAGGCACCCGCTATCATGCCCGGCTAACTTTTGTATTTTTGTAGAGACGGGGTTTTACCATGTTGGCCAGGCTGGTCTAGAACTGCTGACCTCAGGTGATGCACTCGTCTCCGCCTCCCAAAGTGCTGGGATTACAGGCGTGAGCCACCACTCCCGGCAGGATCTCTTTTATTTCTTCAATAGTATTCTATTCATTTCTGCGCAAGCATATGGCACACTTCATTAACTGACTTGTTTAATGTCTGCCTTATTCTCTAGACTCTTTCTCTTTGAGAGCAGGAACCATTTTATGCCATTCCACTGCCATTTACCCAGTGGCTAGCTTACAGTAGATACTCAATAAATAGTTGTTGAATGCGTAAAAGGCGAAGAAAAAATGTTTCATTCACGGAGTAATGTCGCCATCTCGTGGAACTTTAGAATATTGTCATTTAAATCACTTAAAAAAATAAGGTTATCACTGAAAGAAGATGGTTCGAATGCTATTTTCCAGATTGTATTCGAGTGTGTGTGTGTGTTTTTTTTTTAAATTGGACTGGACCTTTTGAGATTTTTAGTGCTCTAGAATTGCACAGCCTCTTCAGGTCAGGCTTAGGGCCTACTAGGTTTGCTTGGTGAAATGAATTGTGCAACTAGGTAATGAATGGTCACTGTTTTACGTTCAGAACTCGTTCTCTTCTACCTTTACAAAAGGGACAACACAGATGCATTACTAAGCTCCTGGCTCGTAACGATCCCTGGGGTATATTCAGAGCCCCTTCCTCGCGGCGTTTATAGGGGTCTGTCAGCCAGCAATCCCCAATTCCTCATTACATATTCCTCACAATGCTTGCTGACTAAAGTGGAAATTGTGTTCAGAAATAGCCCTGCCCTACCATCATACACTAGGAGAAAGGGGGAAATTATGCTCCATTAGAAACCCTAGACTATCTCGCATAATGCTTCTCAATCTGAAATAATTTTTTACAAAATACCAATACGTTAAGAAGAGCTACTTTCCTGATCTACCTATTATGGGCAGCCCATTTTATGAAGTTAGCATGGCCTTCCTATTCAAACCAGAAATGGACAAAAAGAGAAGGAAGGTTTTTAGGTCAGTATGGTTATAACTGTAGATTCTGTATTCTTCCTCTTTAATCTACCTCTCATATTAACCAACCAGGAGGTTGGAAGCCGGAAGTCTTAGACGCCAGCGAGAGCCGCTCCTTCCCCACGATTCTATGGCTTTCGGGTTACTTACGCCACGGATAACTCTATGGTTCCGGGGCGGGCCGGGAGGTTTGAGTTTGAAGACCGGCGGGAAGATGTCCGCACCTGTTGCCAAGCCAGGGTTCTACCGAGAGGGAGGACGCTGGGACTGTGGCTTGCCCTGATCGGCCGAGAAGGGTTTGCCATGAATCTTCTGCGTCGGAGTGGGAAACGGCGGCGTTCAGAATCAGGCTCAGATTCGTTCTCGGGAAGCGGCGGTGACAGCAGTGCCAGCCCCCAGCTCCTCTCTGGGTCCGTGCTGAGCCCGCCGCCGGGCCTGGGTCGCTGCCTGAAGGACCGCGGCCGTCAGTCGGCCGCAGCTGCAGGTGCTCCAGGAACCCGGGAGGCCGCGGGCAACGGGGGCAGCTCCGCCGGGCCATGGGTCGGGAGGTGTCCTCACCCCACGGGGCTTGCTTCATTGCATACCCCATTGGGCTTCTACTCCCCTTCTCTGTGACTGGGGCCTGGTGTGGCAGGTCACTTTCTGTTCAGACATACACGTGTTTTCAGTGATCACCTGGTATTAATGTTCACGTGGCTTCTGGATCTTTCGACCTTTACAGAAACAACTTCCTAGTTAGCCTCATCCCATCACCTGTTGGGGGGCTCGTTCCTCACAGTACCCAGTACTCCTCACAGACCCTTAAGGCAGTATTGTTGGGCCTGGAGTATGGCACAGGCTGTTCGGCGTCCAGGGGAAGGCTGGAAGGGATTCGTAATGAGATCGGTTGGGTGTCCCGTGGATGTCGACCCAGTTTTTTAAAATCGTTAGTTGTGCAGTCGTCATGGAACTAAAACTTACTATAAATAGAAACTCACCTAACTTAGCTTTGTAATGCTTCCATATTGCCCTCCTCCCCCAACTACACCCGTAATTCCAACACTCTTTATCTACTGTGTATTGCACGCTTTTTTGTTTGTTTGAGGCTTTTAAGGAATTTTTATTATATGCAGTAAATAACAATTTATTACTTTTCTATACATGGTCAATTTCTCATAAGATTCTTGAAGACAGGATGTGCTTTAAAGAGCTTCATTTCAACACACAGGAATTCCAACACACGGTGAAGTGCTAACTGTAAAACTCAAATATTAGAAGTAAATTAAATTTTAATTTTTTCTTTTTCCTAAAAGGAGAATGCAAGCCTACAGTTCCTGACTACCAAATAGACAAGCTACTATTGGCAAATTGGGGACTTCCTAAAGCAGTTCTGGAAAAATACCACAGTTTTGGTGTAAAAAAGATGTTCGAATGGCAGGCAGAGTGCCTTTTGCTTGGACAAGTCCTGGAAGGAAAGAATTTAGTTTATTCAGGTATCCAAATTTATGTAAACTAATTACTATTTTTAAGATATGAATGTAAAGAATATTGAGGTAGTTGTGGTTCTTTTAAAAGGTGAATGAGGCAGTGCTTTATAACTAGCGAAAATCTTAACAATATGTGTGAAAAGTGGAGTTTTATTATTTATATTTAAATTACAAAAGTTTTATTGTTTGACTGGGGTGGGGGGAAGCAAGAAAAATGACAATTTAAAGAGTGGGCAATTCTGCCTGCCATTATTCTCAACAAACATATATCCTAGTGAGTGTGCAATGGGCGATATAAATCTGCCCTTCCCCTGTTTGATCCTGGTTGCTTTTCAGGGTATGAACATTATCATTATGTGTTTGCTAATTTACCTTTATTTTTTCTTGAGACAGAGTCTCTCTCCAGGCTGGAGTGCAGTGGCACTATGTGGGCTTACTGCAATTTCCACCTCCCAGGTACAAGTGATTCTCCTGCCTCAGCCTCCCAAGTAGCTGGAATTACAGGCGTGCGCCACCAGGCCCAGCTACTTTTTTGTATTTTTAGTAGAGATGGGATTTCACCAGGTTGGCCAGGCTGGTCTTGAACTTCTGACCTCAAGTGATCTGCCCACCTTAGCCTCCCAAAGTGCTGGGATTATAGGTGTGAGTCACCGTGCCCAGCTGTAGATTGACCTGTTTGTACAGGGTTGTGTATACAAACAACAAGTAATATACTTTATATAAAATTTTTATGGGTTTTCTTTTTTTTTCGAGATGGAGTCTTGCTCTGTCGCCCAGACTGGAGTGCAATGGAGTTGTCTCGGCTCACTGCAAACTCTGCCTCCCGGGTTCAAGTGATTCTCCTGCCTCAGCCTCCTGAGTAGCTAGGATTACAGATGCCCGCCGCCATGCCCAGCTAATTTTCGTATTTTTAGTAGAGACGGGGTTTCACCGTCTTGGTCAGGCTGGTCTCGAACTCCTGACCTCAGGTGATCCACCCACCTCAGCCTCCCAAAGTCCTGGGATTACAGGCATGAGCCACAGTGCCTGGCCCTATATGGGTTTTCAAGGGCAACTATGGCATTCACAATTTTTAACCCATGCTTACTACACTGACTTTAATCATTTGGTAAGATGCGATTCCTTTGCGTCAGTTTTCTCCAAAATTATGAGTCACACAGATTTTTCATTATGGCTGTAAGGAAGAATTAAATAATTATCAGCAGATATAAGTTCAGGCAGTGGAATTAGACTGGTTGGATTTGAAAACTATCACTTACTGGCTATGCAGCCTCACAGATTACTTAGGAAGAGCGAGAGAGTGTATATGTGTTTGTGAGTATGTGTGCCTTGGTAGTACTTAGAGTTGATTAAATTATTTCATGTATAAAAGTTCAGAACAGTTTTTGGCACATAGAAAGTACTTGTATTGTGAAAAGGCATTACAAAAAATAAAATACAAAATAAAATACTCATAAATGCTAAGAAGTCATAGTTAGTGGCAGTGGCATAATGGCTTGACCATTTCAATTGCTTGAAACTGAAACTTGGGTATCATTCAGAATTCTGGTCACCAGCTTATACAATTAATCACCAAGTCCTGGTGTCTGTTACCTCATATATCTCTTGCTTCTGACTCCTTTCTGTTTTTAGGCCCATTACCTGGTACAGCTCATTATCATCTTTCTTCTAGATTATGCAATAGCTTTGAAACTAGTTCATTCTTTTCCTCTGATCTTGCCCTGCTCCTGCAGCCAAAGTGGTCTTTTCTTTTGATGGAGTTTTGCTCTTGTTGCCCAGGCTGGAGTACAATGGCACAATCTCAGCTCACTGCAACCTCTGCCTCCCGGGTTCAAGCGATTCTCCTGCCTCAGCCTCCCGAGTAGCTGGAATCACAGGCGCCTGCCACCACGCCTGGCCCCAAAGTGGTCTTTTTTAAAAAAATGTTTGTTTAAATTTTTTGTAGAGATGGGGGTGGCACTGTGTTGCCCAGGCTGGTCTTGAACTCCTGGGCTCAAGTGATCCTCCCAAAGTTTTGAGATGACAGGCATAATTCACTGTGCCCAGTCCAAAGTGATCTTTATAAAGTACAAATATGATCTTGTCACTCCTTTTCATAAAACTCATCAGTCACACTGCATTGCTTTCAGGACAAGGTTTAAACTCCTTAAATGGTGGGATTATAAACCTTCCTTGTGGCACTTTCATATCTCTTCTTTTATACCCCTGGGGTACTTTATACTCCATGCTTACTAAATTACCTACTGTGTCATCTGAACATGCCAGGCTTTCTTCTAGGCCTTTGTACCATATGCTGTTTCTTAGGCATGGCATTCCTTTCCTCTTTTTTTTTTCGGAACGGAGTCTCACTGTATCACCCATGCTAGAGTGCAATGGCGTGACTGCAACTCACTGCAGCCTCCTTTTCCTGGGTTCATGTGGTTCTCAGGCCTCAGCCTCCCAAGATGCTGGGATTACAGACATACACCACCTTGCCCATCTCGGCCTCCCAAAGTGCTGGGATTGCAGGTGTCAGCCACCACCCTGGCCTCCTCTTGCTTTCTTCCTTACCTTCTCATAAATTCTGTTTCATTTCCGTAAGATTCCTTGTAACTCTTTTCCTTCCACTTCTTTTTTTTTTTCCCTTTTGAGACGGAGTCTCACTGTCGCCCAGGCTGGAGTGCAGTGGGGTGATCTCGGCTCACTGCAACCTCTGCCTCCCAGGATCAAGCGATTCTTGTGCCTCAGCCTCCTGAGTAACTGGGATTACAGGTGCCCGCCACCACGCCCGGCTATTTTTCTTTGTTTTGTTATTTTTATAGTAATAGAGATGGGGTTTTACCATGTTGTCCAGGATGGTTTCAAACTCCTGACCTCAAGTGATCCCCCGGCCTTGGCCTCCTAAAGTGCTGGGATTACAGCCATGAGCCACTGTGCCCAGCCCTTTTCCTCAACTTCGATCATAGCTCCTATCATAATAAAATTGTTCATCTACTTCCTCAAAGCAGGCCTTTTACCCATTTGGTACTTAAAGGAAAGGATCTTTAGGTATAAACTAGGTACTCAGTAGTATTCATCATATTGCTGATATAAAGATTTGTTTACACTGTTTTTAGTTGAGACTATTAAGACAGGTGGTTTAAAGTAAAGGGCATTTCAGGGTATAAAGATTTTAAGTGTTATTGGGCCCTTAGTGATCGGTTAGCCTTAGGCTCTGTAATACTACACATGGCTTAAAACATTTATTAATGAATTGTACCAAATATTACTTTTTCCTTATAATCTTGTGGAATAATCATGTTTTAGCTCCTACAAGTGCTGGGAAGACTCTTGTGGCAGAATTACTTATTTTGAAGCGGGTTTTGGAAATGCAGAAGAAAGCTTTGTTTATTCTTCCCTTTGTTTCTGTGGCTAAAGAGAAGAAATACTACCTCCAGGTAATGTTTTTTACTAAGTTTGAAATAGTGAAAGGCTCATTATTGGCAGTCTTGGTTTCATTCATTTGAAATAGAATTATAAAAGCAAGTGGAAAACAAAGTTTCTTCATTGTGTCCTATGTAGCTTTAAGAGGCTACTGCCTAAAGCATTAAAAATTTACAGTAGGGGGCTGGGTGTGGTAGCTCACGCCTGTGATCCCAGCACTTTGGGAGGCCGAGGTGGGCGGATCACCTGAGGTCAGGAGATCGAGACCAGCTTGGCCAACATGGTGAAACCCCATCCCTACTAAAAATACAAAAATTAGCTGGGTGTTGTGGTGCACACCTGTAATCCCAGCTACTCAAGAGGCTGAGGCTTGAACCTGGGAGATGGAGGTTGCAGTAAGCCGAGATTGCTCTATTGCACTCCAGCCTGGGCAACAGAGTAAGACTCTGTCTCAAAAAAAAAAAAAAAAAAATTAAAGAAAAAAAAATTTACAGAAGGAAATTAAAAGAAAATTATTATTGCATTAAAGAGAAGGGGCCATCAAATCAAAAGAATAATTGGTGAAAATTGTGTAAAAATTTGTAAACCTTTTCTTAGGAAATAAACAGAATACTTAAACTAGCATATAAACATGCACATTAAGAATCAGCATTTAACTGAACAGTAGAACTAGACTGAAGCATAGAAAGGGAAGAATGTTTAAGGAAGCATATCCTGCCCTAATTGAGGGCTATTTAGGAATATTTAGGGGATGAAGGTCAAGATCCATTGGTGCTTATGTAAAGCTCCCAGTATGATCTGTTCCTCTGCTCTGCAAAAATGACTAACAGTAGTTTACATCAATATGATGCTCACAGTTTTTAGGGCATTTTCACAAATACAATGTTTTATTAAATGGAATAAATTTACTGTTGTGATTTCTGCAGTGAAAAATATGTGCTTTTGGAATGGAAAGATCGTTATACTGATTGTTAAAGAAATGTGGGTTCTAGTCCCAGTTTTGCCACTAACTATGTCTTTAGGCCGGGCATATAACCTGCTGGGCCTCAGTTTTTTTATTTGTAAAATTAGGATGTTAACCCTTAGCACTGTGGGTTAACTCAGTAAACACTCAGGAAAATTTTATTGAATGAATAGCTCTAAATTTCTATGGTTCTATAAATCTTTTTAACAGTTATTTCAGAGGCACAATAGCCAACAAAGCTGGTCCTACATGGTAACATCACTCAACTTAGACCCAAAGTAACAAAATGATGAAAGGATCCTTTTTATTGAAAGGTATGTTAGTTAAAAGTTAAACTAAAAAAAAAAAATTATTATAAAAGTCCCACTGAATTTGACTTTTAAAAACTTTTCTTCCAATTACATTAAAAAATTGGTCATTAGTAGGATAATGAGACTATTTTCCTCATGAAGTATAAATTTGTTTCTTAAAGTGTTATAGCTAGTTTCTTGCTATTTATTAGATTAAAAATGTTAGTGCTTAAGGTAGTTTTTCTCCAATTTTAATTCCTATAAATAGCTCTTAGAACTTTTTAGATTATTATGCTGTCATTAAAATGGCATAATTTTATTTGACTCTTAACAGTTTTGTCAGTTCTAAACTTCATATTTTTAGTGTATGATCTAAAAAGAACCAGTGTGTCCTGGCCAGAAACAACTGATGACAGTAATCTGGTAGATGTCTTTAGATACTTATGTCTATGTTCTGGGATAGAACCAGTTTATAACTCTTGAATTTCAAGTTTTTTCACCTATATTGTTCCTTTTTACTCAATTCAGAGTCTGTTTCAGGAAGTAGGAATAAAAGTAGACGGTTATATGGGCAGCACCTCTCCATCAAGGCATTTCTCTTCATTGGATATTGCAGTCTGCACAATTGAGAGAGCCAATGGTCTGATCAATCGCCTCATAGAGGAAAATAAGATGGATCTGTTAGGTAAGAAAGTTAGAAAATAAGTAAATACTTTCTATTGCTATTTTTGATGGAATGAAGTGGAGCTGTTGTGATTTCTCTAGGTCCCATTTGTTTTTCTATTGTCTATTATCTACTTCTGGAGGCAAGAATTGGCATCTGTAATGTTAGGAACGCTGTGTTTATAAGTTTTGTGTCCTGCTGCTGTTACTGACTCCGTTACATTGCATTTTTGTACTTTACAAAACGTAGAGGATATCCTTGAGCCCTCAATAATTTCTCCTTACTTCTTTCTTATCTAAACTTTACCAGGAATAGAAGGAAGCCTGCTGGGCCAGATCTGCCATTTTGCAGTTAGTGTATATGTGTTTTTGTTATTATATTCTGCTGCTATGATGTCTGTTTTGGGCTTGGACCCAGAGTCTACCATTTAGCATGGAAATGGTAGGAAGCTAAAGAAACTGACACTCTATTTGAGCTTGGGATTCTGGGAAGATTTTCTATGTTAATGCATTTTTTTGCCATTATGGAAAGGCCATTATGTAGAGGTAGCAACAGGAATAGAAGGATTGCAGCAGCAGAAGTAGCAAGAATATCAGCTAATTATTGAGAACCTGGTGAACTTAAAAATACCATGGTAAAGTTATGGTAGGGTAGGGGTGGAGGGTGGGAATCAGACATAGGCTGTGCTCCATAAAGCTTGGAGAGAGAAATTGCAATTGATTTGTACCAGAATTGTCTTATTACTTGTGACCCCATTGGACTTTAAATATTTGAGAGTTGCAATAGACTCCTAGTAAGTGCTATTTCCAATGTACCTAGGACAGTGCCTGGCACATGGTAGGCAGAATACTTTTTTTTTTTTTGGTGAATGAATAAGTGCTAAAATAACTCATCAGACAGTACAATTTTGGAGATAGCTTATTGATAGGAAAAAGAACATCATGTGTCATTAAGAAGTACCCTATTGTCTCCTCAAATTCCTTTTCACCAGAAAGTTGTCTTTTGGTGGGGAGAATTTGGGGTGGGGAGAATACCAGTGCATGTGGAAACTATGTTGTTATGAAAATGTTTAACTAAAGAAAGTATTGGTTGATACTGAATTTTCAGTAATTCTTAAGAATCATTCCAAGTATATACATAGGTTAAATTCTCCAAGTAGTGAAGGACATTGTGATCATATTTATGTTTTGCAGTATGATGACTCACTAGCCTACCATATTAAAAAAAAAAAATCTCTTAAAATTGTCTTTTTCTTCTGGACCCTCTTATGTTTTTTCTAAGCTACTAACATGAGTATGTATGTTTTCTCATTGAAAAGTCAATACATTGAAAGCTGACATAGATGTCTTTGATATTTCATTGTATGTTTATTTCAGTGAAGTTGCTAGTTTAGAAGAGTAATGAGAGGCAGTTTTCGCTGGGTTTGTTTAGCCCTGAGTAAGCTAATAATTGATTTTTAGATCCAGTATACCTTGTAGTATGACTGCCTGTAATACCTGAAACATCTTGGAAAAGAATTGCCCATTATAAGGAATATGATTTTTGATTTATGGTTTGAAGTTTGCATCACTTGCAATGTATTATATAGTGTATTATATCTTATATCACTGTGTGATATAAGATATTGAGTCTTTTAAATGCCTTCTTGGCGCAGTCATAAAAAGAATGAAATCATGTACTTTGTAGCAAAGCCACATGGATGCAGCTGGAGCCATTATCCTAAGCCAATTAACACAGGAACAGAAAACCAAGTACCACATGTTCTCACTCGTAAGTGGGAATTAACCTTTGAGTACTCATGGACATAAAGATGGCAACAACAGAAGCTGGGGACTACTAGAAGGGAACAAGTGTTGAAAAACTATTTAATAATAGGGTTCTATTGCTAAGTACCTGGGTGATGGGATCATTTGTATCCAAACCTCAGCATTACACAATATACCCAGGTAACAAACCTTCACATGTACCTCCTGAATCTAAAATATAAGTTGATATAAAGGAAATTAAATAGAGTGAAATAAAAGTTGGAAAAAAATTCTTCATGGATGTGAGATTCTGTAAAAACCTAGTATCTGGAAAATCTTTTTAGGAATGGTGGTTGTGGATGAATTACATATGCTGGGAGACTCTCACCGAGGGTATCTGCTGGAACTTTTGCTGACCAAGATTTGCTATATTACTCGGAAATCAGCATCTTGGTAAGTACGTGAAATAACTGAGTTCCTGAGATTTCAAACAATGTTGAGAAAGTGTCTGAAAAAATGCATAAGTATGAGTTAAATAAACTAAGGGAGTGTAATATTTTTCTTATTGAGAAAACTTATGTATAGTAGTTTGTTTTTGCTCCAGAAGTCAGTCCAGGCATGGTGGCTGACACCTGTAATCCCAGCACTTTGGAAGGCTGATGTGGGAGGATCAGTTGAGCCTGAGTTCCAGACCAGCCTGGGCAACACAGTGAGACCCCATTTCTATAAATAATAAAAAAAATTAGGTGGGCATGGTGGCACACACCTGTAGTCCCAGCTTCTCAGGAGGCTGAGGCAGGAGGATTACTTAAGCCCAAGAGTTCCAGGCTGCAATGAGGTATGATTGTGCCACTTTACTCTAGCCTGGGCAACAGAGCAAGACCATGTCTCTAACAACAACAGAAAAAGTATTTCAGGTTGAAACTGATTTTAGATTACGTGTAAACATTCTTAATTTT
The DNA here is from genome assembly GCF_028885655.2 of Pongo abelii. Lineage (NCBI taxonomy): Eukaryota > Metazoa > Chordata > Mammalia > Primates > Hominidae > Pongo > Pongo abelii. Next base: position 16,561,385 of record NC_085928.1, read on the forward strand.
CTGACTGCTCACCTTTCAATGTATACCTTTTTATTATAGATTTTGAAAAATCTAGTTTCTGTATTTATCATCTATATATATATAAGTAGTCAGGCTAATTTTGAAAAATAGTATTTTTTTAGCCCTCACTTCTCAGAGGCAACTACCTTTCAACTCTTCTAGCTTTTTAAAAATATTTACAGCAGCATCTCTAATTGTGGCTACTTAATTTTTTAAATTTCAGACCTTATATATTGACTTTTACTATGAAAGATGAAGATCTAGCTTTCTTTTAAATTTTTTACTAACCACTACCCAATCGTCTCCCTTCTCTGCAGTCTCTCCTTATCCTCTCATTATCTTCCTGTTCTTCAAATATAGTTATGTTATGATTTTGCTTAGATCATTATTCAGTGTTACACTATTATGACTATATAAATGACATTGGTAACTGGGCTATAGTATAATATGATTAATTTTGCTTTTCTAAACAACTTTTTGTTTTCTCTGAAATTAATAACTGTCTTTTTTGTTTGATGGCTTGGTTTTCCAGATACTTACTGCTAATTTATCCCTAGCCTCCTCCCCAGTTGTGTATTCTACCACATTTGCTATTCTGCCAGTCATCTTCTTGAAGATTTTCCTAAAGCCCTTCAAGTTGTTCCAATCTAGATAGGTGATTAATCTATATATGTGCTACATAGCAATCATCTTGGGATTCCCTTCCCCCAACCAATTTTTTGACCATATGGTCTGTCTTGATTTACTGTCTCATTTTGGTGGGAATATCTTCCAGGAACTTCTACTTTATTTCAGTGAACACACATAGGTATACATTTTTTGAGAACTTGCATGTCTGAAAATGCCTCATAATTCTTTTTTTTTTTTTTTTTGGGGGGGGGGGATGGAGTTTCACTCTTTTGCCCAGGCTGCAGTGAAGTGGCGTGATCTTGGCTCACTGCAACCTCCATCTCCCGGGTTCAAGCGATTCTCCTGCCTCAGCTTCCTGAGTAGCTGGGATTATAGGCGTCTGCCACCACACCCAGCTAATTTGTGTATTTTTAGTAGAGACAGGGTTTCACCATGTTGGCCAGGCTGGTCTCGAACGCCTGACCTCAGGTGATCTACCCACCTCGGCCTCCCAAAGTGCTAGGTTTATAGGCATGAGCCACCGTGCCCGGCCTCCATAATTATGGACTGTCCAGGTATAAAAGTCAAGATTAGAAATACTTTTCCTTCAGAGTTATCAAGGCATTACTTCATTTTCTCATTGCTATTGAGAAATTCAGTGCTATGCAGGTTTTTCATCCTTTGTATACAATTTTTTAAATTCTGTCTGGGAGTTTTTAGGCGCTCCTCTTTTTCCACAGTGATGTGAAATTTCATACTGATGTGTGTTGGTGTTGGTCTATTTTTAGTCATTGTGCTGGGTACTCAATAGATTCTTTTCAGTTAAGGGAGAATTGAACACATCTCTCTTGTGATAGAACAAGCAGATAACCATCTATATCCCAAATCACTAGGGATATAGAAAATATGATTAATATAATCAGCAAATTTGACCTAATGGATATATATTGAACAATTACCTCAAAACAGCAGAGTACCTGTTCATTTGAGTTACACATGGAACATTTATTAAAAAGTTTTCCATATGCTGGACTATAAAGCAAGTCTTAACATATTTTAATGGATTCATATCATTTATTTTCTAACAACAGCGAATTTAGCTATAAGAAAAGCATAACTAGAAAATGTCTACATGACTAGAAATAAACACATTTTTGACACATTTTTAGATCAAAAAAGTAATCACAAGAGAAGTTAGAAAATAGTTTGAACTGAAAGTATAATAATATCTCTTAACAAAACTTGTGAAGGGCAGCAAAAGTTGTTTTTAAAAGGAAATTGATAGCATAAAATGTATATATTATTAAGGAAGAGAGACTGAGAATCAATTATTTAATTATCCATCCCAATAACTTAGAAAAAAGGCCAAGCATGGTGGCTCATGCCTGTAATCCCAGCCCTTTGGGAGGCCGGGGCAGGCAGATCACTTGAGGCCAGCTCTAGACGAGCCTGCCCAACATGGCAAAACCCTGTCTCTACTAAAAATACAAAATTTGGCTGGGCATGGTGATGCATACCTGCAATCCCAGCTACTCAGGTGGCATAAGAATCATTTGAACCCTGGAGGTAGAGGTTGCCATGAGCCAAGATTGTGCCTTTGCACTCCAGCCTGAGTGACAGAGCTAGACCCTGTCTCAAAAAAAAAAGTAAAATAATGCAACAGAAAGCTTGATAAACTAATAAAAACAGAGCAAAAAACGAAAGAGGAAAGTCACTATCTAGACATTCAAAAATTCTGCAAATGAATAAGAAAAACACAACCCACTATATAAATGGACAAAAAAACAGGCTTTTGAAACGGTATTGGCCGGGCACGGTGGCTCACGCCTGTAATCCCAGCACTTTGGGAGGCCAAGGCGGGCAGATCACGAGGTCAGGAGATTGAGACCATCCTGGCTAACATGGTGAAAACCCGTCTCTACTAAAAATACAAAAAATTAGCCGGGCGTGGTGGCGGGCACCTGTAGTCCCAGCTACTTGGGAGGTTGAGGCAGGAGAATGGTGTGAACCCAGGAGGCGGAGCTTGCAGTGAGTAGGCGACAGAGTGAGACTCCGTCTCAAAAAAAAAAAAAAAAAAAAAAAAAAAGAAACAGGGTATCCACATGGTTCATACACATGAAGTGATGCTCAGTAGTCTCACTGGTTATCAGGGAACTGTAAATTACTTCTTCAAAGAAATACTGGCTAGGCACAGTGGCTCACTCCTGTAATCCCAGCACTTCGGGAGGCTGAGGCGGGCAGATCACAAGGTCAGGACTTCGAGACCAGCCTGGCCAACACAGTGAAACCCTGTCTCTACTAAACATACAAAAATTAGCCGGGTGTGGTGGTACACACCTGTAGTCCCAGCTACTCGGGATGCTGAGGCGGGAGAATCGCTTGAACCTGGGAGGCGGAGGTTGCAGTGAGCCGAGACAGGTCCATTGCACTCCAGCCTGGGTGACAGAGCAAGACCCTGTCTAAAAAAAAAGAAATACTATCACATACTCTCTATTACTGCCAACATTAAAAAGATTGACAATACCAAGTGGTGATAAGATTATGGAACAATAGAAAACACAGATTGTGGAGGTGTTACTTTGAAAAACAATGTGGGATTATCTACTAAAATTGAAGATAATCTGTGACTCAGTATTCTGTGGCTCAGTAATTTTATTCTTAGGTATATATCCTAAAGAAATGTATGCATGTGTGTACCAAAGGACATAACCAAGAATATTGTTAGCAACACTAATTATTAATGTATTATATATCTTTTAATGTTCTTTTCATTTGTTTTTTTATAGTCAGGCAGATCTAGCCAGTTCTGTGTCTAATGCTGTGCAAATTGTTGGCATGAGTGCTACCCTTCCTAATTTGGAGCTTGTGGCTTCCTGGTTGAATGCTGAACTCTACCATACCGACTTTCGCCCTGTACCGCTTTTGGAGTCAGTAAAAGTTGGAAATTCCATATATGACTCTTCAATGAAACTTGTGAGGGAATTTGAGCCCATGCTACAAGTGAAGGTAAATCAATATATTTACATCACTACTATTTGTATCTGTGTGTTTGATTTCATTTTCTAGCAAATTGCTAACAAATTCTGAATGATGTAATTGGGAGTTACATATACATTAGGATTAATATTAAGCTAATTGGTTTCCTTTTAAAGGATTGGTGGTGAGCTGGGCGTGGTGGCTGACGTCTGTAATCCCAACATGCTGGGAGGCCGAGGTGGGTGGATCACTTGAGGTCAGCAGTTAGAGACCATCATGGCCAACATGTGAAACCCTGTCGCTACTAAAAATACGGAAATTAGCTGGGCGTGGTGGTGGGCGCCTGTAATCCCAGCTGCTTGGGAGGCTGAGGCAGGAGAATTGCTTGAACATGGGAGGCAGAGGCTGCAGTGAGCTGAGATCGTGGCACTGCACTCCAGCCTGGGCAACAGAGTAAGACTCCGTCCTCCACCAAAAAAAATATTGGTGGTGATGGTAAGAGAGGAAATGTAGTTGTACCCTTAATTTAAATAAATAATTGTTTCCTGATATATAATATAAACATTTTAAAAAAATAACTGATCTTGTAGCTTTTTCTTTTTACTGGGAAAAGATTTTCTTATGGTTTAGTTTACACTAACTGCTAGTGTGCGAGATTAACTTTTTTGTTAAATGGTAGGTATAATATATAGTAGAGTGAAAATAATATTATTTTTGTAGTCTGATAGATCTACCTCTGATACTTAATAGAGATATTTGATATGGCTGAGATAGTAGTTGAATCACAAAACCTATCTGAACCTCATATCTTCATCTATTAAATAGGATATTATAATCCCTATCTTGAATATTATAAGAATTAAATATGATTTTTAAAAATTATCTGGTATCTAGAAAGTGCTTGATAAATAAGTACCCTCCCATACTCCCAAAAACACTTTAATCCTGAGGTTAAAGAACTGACTCATGTACATTGGTGGAGTTGTGCCTCTGAGTACTAAAACAGCTAAGGGTCATTTTAGAATTGGAAATAGAATTGGAAATTCATGTGTTTCACTAACTACCTAGGTATGCATTTGTAGCTTCTGCATGCTTGGTATGGAATCTTGCTTGCTTTGCTCCGTGCCCCATATTTCGCCTGGCTATGCCTTGGTTACTTCAGTACATTTATATGTGAACACATTCATTTGCTCTCCTGTTAATTTTTTTCTTCTTTTACCATGTCTGTGCCTCCACACTTTTGAACCACTTATACTTCTTAACTGGATTATTGAAATATTTCCTAATTGTTCTCTCTGCTTCTGACCTTGTCCCTTTCAGTCTATGCTTACAGGAGCTAGTGAGCTATTTAAAATGAACATCAGATCATGTTACCCTTCTTCTCAGAAACTTGCAGTGGCTTTCTGTTTCATTTAGAATAAAAGCCAGTGTCTTCTTAGCAGTCTATAAGGTCCTACATGATCTACATCCCCCGCCCCCCTTAGTGCTCTGACTCTGTCTACTATGTTCCCTCTCACTTCCTTCACACTGGCCTCTGCTGTTTTTTAATATACCAAGAGTTTCCGGCCTCAGGTTCTCTTTTTCTAGAATACTTTCCCCTTAGGGCCATCAGTGTGGTTTACTCTTTCACCTTTGGACTTTTTTACTCAAATGTCACCGTCTTAGACCTTCCCTAGCCAACTTGTCTAAATTATAGTGTTCTCCCTTACATGGTCTCTATTTCTTTCCCTTAGCACTTTTCAAAACCAAACATATTATGTTTTTTTGTTTTTTTGATTTTTTTTTTTTTTTTGAGGTGGAGTTTAGCTCTTGTTGCCCAGGCTGGAGTGCAATGGCGTGATCTCAGCTCACCGCAACCTCCACCTCCCGGGTTCAAGTGATTCTTTTGCTTCAGCCTCCCGAGTAGCTGGGATTACAGGCGTGCGCCACCATGCCCAACTAATTTTGTATTTTTACTAGAGACGGAGCTTCTCCATGTTGGTCAGGCTGGTCTCGAGCTCCCGACCTCAGGCCTTGGCCTCCCAAAGCGCTGGGATTACAGGAGTGAGCCACTGCACCCGGCCCCTTATGTATTTTACTTAACTCATTTTTGTAATTATCTATCTCTTCCTACTGGAGTAGAAACGTTATGAGGGTAGAGCTTTTTTTCTGCTTTGTTCGCAGCTCCATCCCCAGTACCTAGAACAATATTTGACATATAGTAAATATTTGTTTAATGAGTGAATAGATGGATGCATTAATCCAGTTTTTAATTCATACATTGACATACTTCCAGTATGGAGAACTTGCAGGGCCACCACAGTGTATTCACACATGCCCTTTTGTTCGTCTGAAATGTGTTACCTTTCATTGAGATAATGTTTCCCCACCTTCACATCTCAGCTAAATTGTTTTCTTAGGACAATTTTTCTTTCAGATCTTTCTGTCAAATATGAGGCCTCAAAACACTGTAAAACTCTCTTTTAATGGTATATATTATTGTTGTATTTTATATTTATTTATTTAGTACAGATGCTGTTCAACTTGTGATGGGGTTATATCCTGATAAACTCATTGTAAGTTGAAAATGCCTTTAATACATTTAACCTACTGAATATCATAGCTTAGCCTAGCCTACCTTAAATGTTCTCAGAACATTTACATTAGCCTATAGTTGGGCAAAATCATCTAGCACAAAGCCTGTTTTATAATAAAGTGTTGAATATCTTATAATTTAATGAATACTGTGCTGAGAGTGAAAAATAGGAGTTGTATGGGCACCCAAAGTATGGTTTCTATTGAGTGCATACTGCTTTTGCACCATTGTAAAACAAAAAAAATCATAAAGTCCAACCATTTTAAGTTGGGGACATCTGTATTTTAATGTGTCTCTCGGTGAGACTATAAACCCCTTGACTATTAGGATCTTGACTTTCTTTTTACTCAATATTGTATTCCCATTGCCTGAGGGTTGGAGCTCAATAAATATTAGTTGAATGAATAGTAAGTATTTCTTTCACTTTTCATCATTAGGAGTTTAATTTTTCTTCTTTTTTTTCCTTTCTTTTGTTATTGACTTTGTAACTGATTTTCATTATGCCTTCAAGAAGAAAAAGCTTCCCCAGAAAGGAAAATGAGTGCTTTTAAACTGATGTGAGAATCTTTTGAAAGTACCACTAAAGTGGTTATTTATCTTTCTTTTTTAGGGAGATGAGGACCATGTTGTTAGTTTATGTTATGAGACAATTCGTGATAACCATTCAGTATTACTTTTTTGTCCATCAAAGAAATGGTGTGAGAAGCTGGCAGATATCATTGCTCGAGAGTTTTATAATCTACGTCATCAAGCTGAGGGTGAGTTATGGATGGAAAGGAAAGCCTTCATGCTTAGTACATTTGCTTGAAAGTAATGGTAGTGATTATATTAGCAAAAACATGGCTTTTGTTCATCGTTGTCACTGCCTGCCCACTAGGTGGTACCCTTTTTACCAAACTGTGCTTTTGTGATTCTAATCATATTCCGTCCCTAGTATAGACTATGTATACACACACGCTTAGACTAATCAGCTTTAGATTTTTAGAATACTGGGTATATACTACAGTTCTTTATCAGGGATCCATGGGCTTTAAGAGTTTGATCATTGGAGCCCTTAAATTGGATGCAAAACTTCACATGTAGACATTTCTTTGGGGAAAGTAACCATATCTTTCTTTATATTTCCAAAGGAATATGTAACTCTGAAAAGAATCATACACACATACATATATATGTATAAGTTGACCCTTGAATGACATGGGTTGGAATTGTGTGCGTTCGTTTATATGTGGATTGTTTTTCAATACATAATATATTAGAAAATGTTTTGGTGATTTGTGTTAATTTGAAAAAACTGACAAGCTATGTAGCCTAGAAACATGAAAACATTAAAAAACAAAAAGAAAAAGGTATGTCATGTAGCCTAAAACATATGTAGATACTAGTCTATTTTATCACATACTACCTTAAAATATACACAAATCTATTATTTATTTATTATTATTTTTTGAGACAGAGTCTTGCACCGTTGCTTAGGCTGGAATACAGTGGCGTGATCTCGGCTCACTGCAACCTCTGCCTCCTGGGTTCAAACGATTCTTCCATCTTAGCCTTCCCAGTAGCTGGGATTACAAGCACCCACCATCACGCCCGGCTAATTTTTGTATTTGTGTAGAGATGAGGTTTCACCATGTTAGCCAGGATGGTCTTGAACTCCTGATCCGAAGTGATCTGCCTGCCTCGGCCTCCCAAAATGCTGGGATTACAGGCATGAGCCACGGTGCCCGGCCCAAATCTTTTATTAAAAATTAAAATTTCTGCCAGGCATGGTGGCTCATGGCTGTAATCCCAGCACTTTGGGAGGCTGAGGAGGGTGGATCACCTGAGGTCAGGAGTTCGAGACCAGCCTGGCTAACATAGTGAAACCTCGTTTCTACTAAATACAAAAAATTAGCTGGGTGTGGTGGTGCACGCCTGTAATCCCAGCTACTCAGGAGGCTGAGGATTGGGAGAATCACTTGAACCCGGGAGGCAGAGGTTGCAGTGAGCTGAGATCGTGCCATTGCACTCCAGCGTGGGCAACAAGAGTGAAACTCCATCTCAAAAAAAAAAAAAAAAAAAAAGTTAAAATTTCCAGCCCAGCCAACATGGTGAAACCCCATCTCTCCTAAATACAAAAATTAGCTGGATGTGATGGCGGGCACCTGTAATCCTAGCTACATGGGAGGATGAGGCAGGAGAATCACTTGAACCTGGGAGGTGGAGGCTGCAGTGACCACTTTACTCTAACCTGGGTGACAGAGTGAGACCCTCTCTCGAATAAATAAATAAATATTTATCAAAACTTATGCACACAGACACAGACGATACATGGCCCCATTCACACAAGAAAAATGTAAACAAATGTAAAGAGGCAGTGTTAAATCATAACTGCATAAAATTAACCGTAGTATATACTGTACTAATACTGTAATAATTTTATAGCCACCTCCTGCTGCTGTTGCAGTGAGCTCACGTGTTGTGAGTATGCACTTAAAATATGACGCTTATCATCTTCATATGAGCAGTTTGTGTCTCATAAATTGCATATTGCAGTAAAAAGTAATTTATCATGTTTCTCATGTACTTTTCATCATATTTAGTGCAGTACTGTAAACCTTGAATAATAACATGGGACCAATCTGAGGTGCCACTAGTGGTGCTAGAAGTGTTCCGAAGAAGCAGAGAAAAGTTGTGGCATTCTAAGAAAAAATTGAATTGCTTGCTATGTACCATAAGTTGAGGTCTGCAGCTGCATTTACTATTTTAAGATAAATGAATCGAGCCTAAGTACTACTGTAAAAAAAGAAGGAAATTTGTGAAGCTATTGCTGTAGCTTTGCACATTTTATGAAATACTTTTTCATCTGATTTTGAAAATGCAGTTTTATGTGGCTGCAGAATCACTATATGAAAGGCATACCTGCTGGGTGAGGTGGCTTACGTCGATAATTCCAGCACTTTGGAAGGCCAAGGCAGGAGGATCACTTGTGTCCAGGAGTTCGAGACCAGCATGGGCAACATAGTGAGATCTTATCTCTACAAAAGTTAAAAAATTAGGCCGGGCATGGTGGTTCACACCTGTAATCCCAGCACTTTGGGAAGATGAGGTGGGCGGATCACCTGAGGTCAGAAGTTTGAGACCAGCCTGGACAACATGGTGAAACCCTGTCTCTACTAAAAAATATAAAAATTAGCCAGGTGTGGTGGTGCATGCCTGTAGTCCCAGCCACTTGGGAGGCTCAGGCAGGAGAATTGCTTGAACCTGGGAGGCAGAGGTTGCAGTGAGCTGAGATCGTGCCACTGCACTCCAGCCTGGGCAACAGAGGGAGACTCCATCTCAAAAAAAAATAGCCAGGTGTGGTGATGTGTGCCTATAGTTCCAGCTACTTGGGAGGCTGAGGTGGGAGGATCATTTGAGCCTGGGAGGTAAAGGGTGCAGTTAGCCATGATCGTGCTACTGTGCTCAGCTCAGTCTGGGTGGCAGAGTGAGACCCTGTCGCCACAGATGTGCACGCATGCGTGCGCATGCACACACACACACATACACACACACACAAGAAATGCATACCTATAGACTCTACTATGATTTCAGAAAAAGTGAAGTCCATATGGCAACTTAAAGCAAAGGGATCTAAAGCTGGATAATTTAATGCCAGCAAAAGATGGTTGGATAATTTTAGAAAGAGGTTTATATGTGGATTTTTTTCAATACATAATATATTGGAAAATTTTTTGGTGATTTGTATTAATTTGAAAAAATGTCAAGATAACAGGAGATGCAAGACCAAGAGGCTGCAGATGAGTTCCAAGATACCATTAAGAAAATTATTGAGGAGAAAGGATATCTGCCTGAACAGATTTTTAATGCAGATGGAAGTGCCCTATTCTGAAAAAAAAAAAAAAAAAAAAAAAAAATTGCCACAAAGAACCCATTTATTAGTAAGGAAAAGAAGAAAGCACCAGGAATTAAGGCAGGAAGGGATAGACTAACTCTTGTTTTGTGCAAATGCAGTTGGGTTTATGATCAGGACTACTCATATCTATAAAACAGCTAATACTCAAGCCTTAGAGGGAATAGATAAACACTGGTTGCCATTCTTTTGGTTGTACAAGAAGGACTGGAGAGTGAGAATGCTTTCTCTGGATTCGTTTCATCGATGCTTTGTCTCTGAAGTCAGGAAATACATTGCCAGTAAGGGACTGCCTTTTAACTTTCTTTTGATATTGAACAATGCCCTGGGCCATCCAGAACCCCGTGAGTTCAACACTTAAGGCATCAAAGTGATCTACTTACCCCCAAACACAGCATCTCTAATTTAGTCTGTAGATCAAGGGGTCATGAGGACATTTAAAGCTCATTACACACTGTAACCTATGGAAAGGACTGTCAACATTATGGAAGAGAACCCCAATAGAACATTGTGAAAGTTTTGAAGGATTATTCCATTGAAGATGCCATTGTTGTTATAGGGAAAGCTGTGAAAGCCTGCATGCCCAAAATGATAAATTCCTGCTGGAGAAAACTGTGTCCACATATTGCACATGAATTCACATAGGATTTATGACAGAGCCAATGAACGAAATTATGAAAGAGATTATGAAAATGGCAAAAAAAAAAGGTGGAGGTAGAGTTTCAAGATATGGATCTTGGAGAAATTCAAGAGCTAGTAGACACCACACCAGAGGAATTAACAGAAGATGACTTGAAGGAAATGAGTGCTTCCAAACAAGTGCCAGATGGTGAGTAAGAAGACATAGAAGAAGCAGTGCCAGAAAACAAGTTGACATTAGACAATTTGGCAGAAGGATTCTAATTATTCAAGACTGCTTCTGACTTTTTTTATGGCACGGACCCTTCTATGATATCGGCACTGAAACGACAGCAAATGGCGAAAGGATTGGTACCGTATATAAACATTTTTAGAGAATGAAAAAGCAAAAACAGGCAGAAATTATAATGTATTTACGTAAAGTTACACCAAGCGTGCCTGCCTCTACTGCCATCACTTCTGCCTCTGCCACCCCTGAGACAGCAAGATGAACCCCTTCTCTTTCTTCTTCGTCAGCCTACTCAAGGTAAAGATGATGAAGATGAAGACCTTTATGATGATCTACTTCTAGTTAATGAACAGTAAATGTATTTTCTCTTTTTTGTTTTCTTTTTTTTTTTTTTTGAGACGGAGTCTCGCTCTTTTGCCCAGGCTGGAGTGCAGTGGCGCTATCTTGGCCCACTGCAAGCTCCGCCTCCTGGGTTCACACCATTCTCCTGCCTCAGCCTCCCGAGTAGCTGGGACTACAGGTGCCCATCACCACTCCCGGCTAATTTTTTGTATTTTTAGTAGAGATGGGGTTTCACTGTGTTAGCCAGGATGGTCTCAATCTCCTGACCTCGTGATCCACCTGCCTTGGCCTCCCAAAGTGCTGGGATTACAGGTGTGAGTCACCTCCTATTAGTAGTTAACTTTTGGGTAAGTCAAGTTGTGTGCAGATTTTTGACTGGGGGTTTCTGTGTTTCTAACTCCTGTGTTGTTTAACAGTCAACTTTGTGTGTGTGTGTGTGTGTGTGTGTGTGTGTGTGTGTATTTATACACATATATATACACGCACATGCATGTATATACAAATGTATTTTAAAATAAGCTTTGAGGTATTATTTATAAGAAAATGTACCCATTTTGTATGTATATGATACATTTTAACAAATGCATACATCTGTTTAACCATACTATAATCAACACCTAGAACATTTTCATTACCCTAAAATATTCTCTTTTCTTTTGCTGTCTCTTCCCTCTATCCCAGACTTAGGCAACTGTTGATCTCTGCTTGCTGTCACTTTAGATTACTTGTGCTTTTCTAAAAATTCCACATAAATGAAGTCATACAGTATGTATGTGTCTTCTGTATCTAGCTTGCTTTCACTCAGCCTGGTGTGGTTGATGTACACCCAGGTTGTTAAGTTATCAGTTTGTTCCTTTTTTTGTTGCCAAATGGTGATCTAGTATATACTAATGGCTATAATCATTAGTATATATTTTTACTAATTCTAGAGTGAACACTGTTGCCTCACTATTTTTACTAGTCTGTGGTGCTTTGGGGTCCAAGATAAATACAAGGAAGACAGGGACCAGTTCTAGTCACAGAATATTAGGATATTTTATTAATTAATTATACCAGTGGCATCATGAGTATAAGTGATGGAAATCTCAAGCCTAGCTCTAACAAGTAAACTTTGCCTGAAGTTTATATTGGCTGGGCTATTGTTTAACAGTATATTATCTCTTCCAGTTTCCCCTTAACTGGTACTTTCTATACTGGGTTAGCTTATTTCCTTACATTTTACCATGGCCATTTATAATCCTTAATAACCAGAATCATCATCATTTTCTTTTCTTGAGATTTTATTGTCTTGGTTTGTAGCAGTGGTTCCCAAATGCTAGTGCTTGGACTGGAGCCTGGTCTGTGATGAGATTTTTATCAGAAAAATAAAGACAAGGCAGCACATTATTTATAAAGCTGCAGTTTACCTTCTGAAATTATTCCTACTCATTTTTTAATGTTAAATGTCTTTTTTTGAAATAAAAATATTGATAGTTAAGGTTTTAAAAAATTAATTGCCCTCAGGAAAATAAAAAATTGGCAACTCTGTGATTCCTTAAAATTTTAAAAAAAGTTTACCTAAAAATTTAAAAATGTATGAAATATGATATATATTTAAATATATATATTTGTATTATTTTCAACTGACACATAATAATTCTAGAACATACATTTATTTATTTTCCTTTTTTGTGTGTGTTTTTGTTTTTTTTTTTTTGAGACAGGGTCTTGCTCTGTTGTCCAGGATGGAATGCAGTAGCATGATCTCAGCTCACTCTAATCTCTACCTCATGGGCTCAAGTGATCCTCCCACTTCAGCCTCCCGAGTAGCTGGGGCTATAGGTGCATGCCACCATGGCTGGCTAATTTTTTTGTATTTTTTTTAGAGATGGGATTTTGCCACATTTCCCAGGCTGGTCTCAAACTCCTGGATTCAAGTGATCTGTCCACTTTGGCCTCCCAAATTTCTGGGATTACAGGTGTCAGCCACCGTGCCCAGCCATATATTTACTGTTTATGAAAAGTTTTACAAGTTCAAAAATCCAAAAATCTGGAAAATTTTTAAAGAAAACATATAAGTATGTAAAGCTTTTACTGCATGTAACAAAGTTAAGGCTGGGAGGTGGCTCATGCCTATAATCTCAGCACTTTGGGAGGCCAAGGTGGGGAGGATTGCTTAAGCCCAGGAGTTTGAGACGAGCCTGGGCAACCTAGGGAGACCCTATCTCTACAAGTAAAAAAAAAAAAAATACTAGCTGGGCATAGTGGCACGTGTGTCTGGTCCTAACTAACCAGGAGATTGAGGTAGGAGGATTGCTTGAGCCCAGGAGGTCGAGACTGCCGTGAGCAGGGATTGTGCCACTGTACTCCAGCCTGGGTGACAGAGTGAGACCCTGTCTCAAAAAAACGTTAAGCTCTTACTGGGGGAGAGGACAAAAAACAGAGGGTACTATTTAATTAACTACCAGATTAATGCCAAAGAGGCAAGAATAATTTCACAGAGAAGTAGGCTTTTTCGTGACGGGATTGGTGAAACCCTCTGATGCTGCTACTGCTGGTTGGTGGTACATACCTTGAGCAAGGGTTTTGATTTTGGGGCTTTGAGTGGTAATCAGTATCCGTAATACTCTACTTCCTCAGCAGGTTCCTTTGATCCCCTCCTGTAGGCTTGGTCTTACCCTTATACAGTTTCCTAAACTTTGGCGCACATTGGAATTGCCTGGGGAGATTTAAAAATTCATCATGTCCAGGTCATACCCCACACCAATTATATAACAATGTCCAGGATTAAGAACCAGGCATCAGTATTCTTAAAAGATCTCCAGGAGATTATAGTATGCAGCAGTTTCAGAACCATTCCCCTGCTATTTAGCTCTATTATGATTTAGACAGATACACTTAAAGAAGCTGAGCTAGAAGCAAATGGTGTTGATAATTTTTTTGTGACAGGATTGGTGAAACCCTCTGAATGCCCACCAGTAATTCTGGAACAAAAAGAACTCCTGGAAGTGATGGATCAGTTAAGACGTTTGCCTTCAGGACTGGACTCTGTATTACAGAAAACTATACCATGGGGAGTAGCATTTCATCATGCAGGTATTTCATATTTATAATCTGTTATTAAGAAACCTCCAAAATTCCTCATACTGTCTTAACTTTTATATTTGCGTACATTTATTTCTTGTTAAACACACTTAATATCCTTAGATTTCTTTTTAAGAAATTGTGTGGGCTGGGCATGGTGGCTCACTCCTGTAATCCCAGCACTTTGGGAGGCTGAAGCAAGTGGATCACCTGAGATCAGGAGTTCAAGACCAGCCTGGCCAACATGGCGAAACCCCATCTCTACTAAAAATACAAAAATCAGCTGGGCATTGTGGCACGCACCTGTAATTCCAGTTTCTCGGGAGGCTGAGGCAGGGAGAATTGCTTGAACCCAGGAGGCGGAGGTTACAGTGAGCTGAGATCGTGCCATTGTACTCCAACCTGGGTGACAGAGCGAAATTGTGTGATAGATTAAACAGGAGTAAAACGAACATGTTTCAGTTTACTTATTTGTATATAGTAGTCTCCCCTTGTTCACTGAAACTATGTTCCAAGACCCCCAGTGGATATCTGAAACCACAGATAGTACCAGCCCCACATATATGTTTTTTCATAGCATATTAAAACTTTTAAATGCATTTGAAATGTGTGTGTGTGAGGAGGTATATATATATATATGGTATATAGTAGTCCTTTGTGAGGAATATGTTCCAAGATCCTCAGTGGATGCCTGAAACCACAGATAGTACAAACCCTCTATATACTATGTTCTTTCCTATATAGTCACATTATATAGTGCCAGTAGTGTATACAGCATGGATACACTGAATAAAGGGATAATTCATGTCCTGGGTGGTAGGACATGCAATTTAAAACTTATGAGTTGATTATTTCTGGAATTTTCCTCTTTATATTTTTGACTTTGGGTAATTTAAACTATAGAAAGCAAAACCACAGATGGGGGAAAACTGCTATATACACACACACAAAATTTACATTGTATGTAATTTATGATGCATACTAAAAAAGTGAACACCTGTGTACCCACCACTTAATTTTAAAACTAGAACCCCAGCCCTTTAAATTTTAAATAAAATTGAAAATGAGCCAGCTAAGTATATATTCTATACATTGTTTTTCATTTACTCATGTTTTGTTCATCACGTATTTATGTCAGAGGTATATCTGACCAATGTGATGCATAGGCCCTGAAGATATCTTGATGAATAAGGCATATCACTACCCACAAGGAGTTCATTGTCTAGAACAGTGGTTAGCAAGTTATAGTCTGCTGGTCAAGTCTAGCCTACCATCTGTTTTTGTAAATAAAGTTTTATTGGAACACAGTCATGCCCATTTGTTCTGTTGCTGCTTTCATGTCACAGTGGCAAGGTGGAATAGTTGCAGCAGAGACCTGACCTGCTGTTTTCCACAGGAACAGGAAAAGTTTGTGGACCCCTGGTCTAGAAAATAAGATAGAGGTATACTACAGGCAGCAGATTCCACTCTTTTTTTGTTATTGTTGTTGTTGTTTTGTGAGACTGAGTCTCGCTCTGTTGCCCAGGCTGGAGTGCAGTGATGTGATCTCGGCTCACTGCAAACTCTGCCTCCCAGGTTCAAGTGATTCTCCTGCCTCAGCCTCCTGATTAGCTGGGATTACAGGCACCCATCACACACACAGCTAATTTTTGTATTTTTAGTAGAGGCGGGGTTTCACCATGTTGGCCAGGCTGGTCTCGAACTCCTGACCTCAAGTGATCCACCTGCCTCAGCCTCCCAAAGTGCTGGGATTACAGGCATGAGCCACCGTGCCCGGCCAGATTATATTGTTAAAGAGGTAGACTGTGATGACTCCTTTGTCAACAGTCATAACAATAGTTTCAAAAATCTTTAGAGGCTTGAAGCAGACTCTCAAATCCATTTGTAAGTGAACACATATAATATTTTCATTATATATCAATAAATATATAAAAACCTCCTTTTTTTAGGTCTTACTTTTGAGGAGAGGGATATCATTGAAGGAGCCTTTCGTCAAGGTCTCATTCGGGTCTTGGCGGCAACTTCTACTCTTTCTTCTGGGGTGAATTTACCTGCACGTCGTGTGATTATTCGAACTCCTATTTTTGGTGGTCGACCTCTAGATATTCTTACTTATAAGCAGATGGTTGGTCGTGCTGGCAGGAAAGGAGTGGACACAGTAGGTAAGTGAGTTTGAATTTAATTGTAGCAGCATTGCTGAAGGACAGTGTCTACTTGAAATTTGACTAGTGCCTGGCAGCCTGTTTCTCATCATGCTGTATTTCTTTATTATCCAATGCACTAATGTCATCATTTTGGATTCACTTAATATTTATAGTGAATATGAGTTATAATTTTCGTATATGTATATCATCAACTGTTGATTTTCTACAAATGTTGAATTAAGTTTTTCTTTTGTATTGTATACAGTAAAATGATTTAGTATTATGTAAATCAAGATGACTTCTTATTACTTAGCTGGAAGATGATTTTTAATTTCTAGGTGTAGTCTACTCTTTAGCACTAATTAATTTTCACAGATGTTAGTTCAACTTAGGTGACTGGTCTCAGAAATCAGACAAGGATGCTGGGACGCACCCTCACACTTTGGGAATAGGAACTTGACATCCCATCTTTTTTCTCAAAATTGGTGCTGGCTCTGAAAAAACACCTTTTCATTTTTTTACCTTGTATCAGCAAGTTATGATTTTTTTTTACCAGCAATCCAAACAAAAGTTTTGTCTTAAGCAGTGAGGAAGAGGTTTGTTTGAATTAAATGTCAAAACGGCAGCAAGCTTTATTTCTAATGTGCTGTATCATTATATGTGTAACTAAGTCGTTATCAGCCATCTAACATTGAAGAACCTTGGGAGGAACATTCCCTGCCACTTTCTACTCTAGGACATAATTGTCATCTTTCTACTCTAGGACATAATTGACTCCAATATTTTATTAGATATGTCAAAAAAAAAAAACAAACAGGCAAACAGTTCTGTGGCTACTGAAGAGAAATTAGGAAATCCAGGAGAATAAGGAAAGTGGTTGGGAAATGGATATTCTGGGCAGAGGAAGCTGGGTAGTACACTGAGGAAGTAACTTTTAGAATAAACTGACTTGTCACATGAAGTCCCCAAATATGTCAGTTCTCATTATTCATGGATTCCATATTTGAATTTTCCACCTTAACAGAATTTATTCAGAATCCCGAAATAATACCTCTGGGGCTTTTGCGGACATATGCAGATCTGCGAAAAATTTGAATCTTTCCAAGCGCACTTTCCCTGCTGCGGTTGAACAAGCCAAAGCTCTGCGTTTTTGTTTCAGGTCTTATACTGTGAACAAGCTTCTTTTTAATGGGCTAGTTAGTGCCACATTTTTGACATTTTTGTGCTTTTAGTCGGTGATTTTGCTGTTTAACATGACCCCCAAGCAAAGTACTGAAATGCTATCTAATGTTCCCCAGTGCATTAAGGCTGTGATGTGCCTTATGGAGAAAGTATGTGATAAGTTTTCTTTAGGCATGAATTATAATGCTGTTGGCTGGAGCTCAATGTAAACAACTACATACATTAAATAAGATGTCTTTAAACAGAAACATGCATAAAACAAGGTTTTGTATTGATTAAGTGATGAAAACGTTTTTACTAGAGGCTTGCAGGAACCTAGTCATCTATTTTCCTTGGCAGCAAGGGTTCAGTATTCTGTGTTCGTGGCAACTTTATAGAACATTACTACCACAAATACCAAAAATTGACCGTCATTTATTGGTAACTGGATTAGTTAGAATATAAATTCACTGCTGTAACAAAAACCAATACAATAAGTATTAACAAGATGGATGTTAGTTTCTTTCTCATATAACAGTAAAATTGTATTCTAGGCCTTATATGATGTAATTGTAATTTAGGCCTTACATGATGGCTGTAGTGTGTCGGGGACCTAGTCTTCTATTTTGTTTTAACATTTTCAGCAATGTAGTTTCTATCCTCGGTATATGATGGCTAGTCTAGTCTCTCTCATCACATCTGCATTTCAGCCATCAGGAAGGGAAGATGAGGAAGCAAAGAGCATGCCCTGCCCTTTAAGGCTGCTGCTCAGAAGTTGCACATAGTATTTCTCTTCACATACAATGGGCCAGAACTTTCACATGGTTACATTCCCCAACTGTAAGAGAGGCTGGGAAATATAATCTTTTGCTTGGGTGGCCACGTGCTCCACTAATACTTCAGAGGATGTGCATGGCTATTGGAACAGCTTTCAGTCTCAGTACCAGTAATAAATGACCCATTTACAATCCCAGAAGGGCATTGGTCAGCCTTTATTTTAAGCCCTGAAAATTTTGATGATTAAAAAAAAAAAAATCTTCCAATTTGTTGGATTTTTCCTACAGCTGACATCAGAGACATTTATCCTGTTTCTCTCTTACTTGACCTACAAAATATGCAGATTACATATATATGCTTAAAAAGAGTTGAGGGAAGAGAGTGAGAGTCTTCCTTCCCATTCCTTTTTGCCCACCTCTGTCCATCCCCAGTTTTCAGTGGACTCACACCTCTGGGGAATGTAGTATAAGTCCATTTTACATTGATAATTGTCTCTCAGGGATGGAGGGTCTTTTAGTTAATGTAGAAGATAAGGAGAAATAAGAAATAAGATGAGATCTTATTTGCCTTGTTATGTTCTTAGCTTATATTTATTATGGGAAAGAACAATTGGAAGGTTAGGGCCCTGGGCTAATTATCAAGCCTTAAATCAGATAACATTCAAACAGAACTAAAATATACTGTAATAAGTTTATTTCTGAGGTCTTAAAGACTTCCAAGCTTTTGATCTTGTATATCATTATATTTCAGGATGTGATATGACTTGCTCATAACTTCAAGCTAATGAAGAATGTAGGAATATAGTGTTTTATATTCACTATGGAGACTTAAATACTTGGTCATGCTTTTTGTATCATGTAGCATCATTGGAAATTCTGTGTATTTTATATTCCTGGACGGCACATGGTGTTTTATTTAGATGACACTTCAGTCTTTCCATAGACTACTTAGAAGCTTCCAGTATAGGATGATGGTGCTTTGTGCCAAAATAGCAATTTGCAAGTTCAGCGGTCAGTAATAAATTATTTGATTCTAAATAATTTCAACTTCCCTCTTGTGATGTGGATGAGCCCTCCCCAGGCAGGTTGTTGCAGGAACCTGTACATATATACTGATGTTCATTTGGACATTTTATAAACCTTGCCCATTCAGGAAAAGGGCAGTTCATTTTGTTGAAGAATCAAAGCCCCGGAAGACCTTTAAACAGCCCAAAGTGGCTTGTTTATCTTGCTGCTAATGCTAGTTGATTCATTTTCTAGGTAATTTATATGTGTGTGTTTTCTTTCTTAAGCTG
This sequence comes from Pongo abelii, assembly GCF_028885655.2. Taxonomy (NCBI): domain Eukaryota; kingdom Metazoa; phylum Chordata; class Mammalia; order Primates; family Hominidae; genus Pongo; species Pongo abelii. The sequence continues at coordinate 16,581,086 of NC_085928.1, forward strand.
GGCTGTTTTGTAGCCATTGCAAGAGCCAGGTGTTATATTCATGTGATTTTTAAAAATTGGATATTGACAAATTATAATTGTATATATTTTTGAGGCACAGAGTGATGCTATCTGTATACAATGCAAAATGATGGAATTAAGCCAGTTAACATATCACCCCCAAATACTTAACCATTTATTCTTCTTGTCTAACTGAAACATTGTACTCTTTGACCATCTTCTCATCCCTCCAACTCCCTAATCTCTCTCTCTTCTGCTTGATTGAGCCTGCTACTAAAGCTTTGATTGCATTTTTCAGTTCAGTCATTGTATTCTTCATCTCTAAGATTTCTGTTTCTTTTTTATTGTTTCTATTTCTTTGTCAAACTTCTTGTTTTGTTTGTATATTGTTTTCCAAATTTTATTTAATTTTTTATCCATATATCCTTGTAGTTCATTGGACTTTTTTAGGAGAATTATTCTGGATTCTTTCTCATTTCACAGATCTTCATTTCTTTAGGGTTCATTGTTGGAGCTTTGTTAGTTTCTTTTGAAGGTATCTTGGCTTCCTGGTTCTTTGTAATCTGTGCTCTTGTGTTGGTATCTGCACATTTGAGGAGACAGCTACCTCTTTGGCTTTTATAGGTGTTCTTTGGCAGGGATAGAACTTCACTTGTCTAGCCTTTGATTCTGAATAGGCCAACTGGCAGCAGCCCTGAGCAGGCAAAGCTTGCTTTGGATTCTGTAGATAGTTGGGCTGCTGCCTTTGCTCTGAGTTTGGGTGGGACTGCTGGCTGGGCTCTGTTATCAGGTGAACCCACAAGCTGAGCTCTGCAGTCAGGCAGAGTTGCTGGTTTGGCACTGCAATCACCTCTCGGCTGGGCCCCAGAGTGTATTCCTTGGCCAGATGATACCCCTATTTGAGATCTGTGCTTGGACAGTGTTGCAGGCTGGGCCCCGAGGTTAGGTGGAGTTGCTATTCTGGACCAGTGGGCCAGCTGCTGTGCTCAGTGGAAATGCATGATTGAGCATGGTGGCTCATGCCTGTAATCCCAGTGACTTGGGAGGCTGAGATGGGAGGATCGCTTGAGCCCAGGAGTTTCAGGCTTCAGTGAGTTATGATCATGCCACCGCACTCCAATGTGAGTGACAGAGATCCCACCTCTAAAAATAAAATAAAATAAATGCACATCTGAGGTTTGCCTCCCTGCCTAGGTGGGGACTTGGAGTGGGCTTTGAGACTGAACTGAGGGCTGTTTAAACGTCCACCCTTGGCAGAACTAGTCCCTGCACTTTGCAAAAATGCAGTATGATAGGCATCTTCCACCTGGGGCAGGTCCTTGAGGCTGAGCTTGAGCACTGTTTAAAATCCCAGGTTTGGCAGAACTAGCCCCTGCTCCTTTCCAAAATGCACTGTGATGGTCATCTCCTTTCCTGGGCAGGGTCCTCATGAGCTTTGACGCTGGGCCTGGAGGCTGACCGTCTAAAGATTCAAGCCAGGTAGAATTTCCTACTACTTCTAGAAGTGATCAGTTTGGCTTTGTCCTGGGCTACACTGTTTAGCTGTTAGCTGGTACCTCTGATTGGGCACCACCACTGGCAGGTACACAGAGCTACCACCAAGATCTGCATGCTGGTTGCCGTGAGCTCTGCCTCCTTGCTTTGTTTCTGCCTGACCCCAGGTGATCTAGCTGTGCTGTTACCCGGCATGTTCTCTGTGAGGTGAGACTGGAGTTGGTTTCTTGGGAAGCCTCTTGGAATGCTAGGGAAGCTCTATGTTCTCTGGTTTTCTTTTCCCACTGTAGAAGCCATGAGCCCTGGGGATTCCTTTCTGTGTGGTACTATGCTGACTTAGGGGAGTGGAAGGGCTGATGAGGTCAAAGTGAGATAGTTTCTCTTACGATATCTTGCAATTTTTATGTAGTTTTGTGGTCCATGCATAAGTTTCAGACTTATTCCCAAGTTTTGGGTTTTTTTTTTTTTTTTTTTGGTTATTTTTTTTTTTTTTTTTTTTTATACATGGAATTTTGCTCTTGTTGCCCAGGCTGGAGTGCGATGGCGCAATATCAGTTTACTGCAACCTCCACCTTCTGGGCTCAAGCGATTCTCTTGCCTCAGCCTCCCAAGTAGCTGGAATTATAGGAATATATCATCATGGCTGGCTAATTTTGTATTTTTAGTAGAGATGGGGTTTCACCATGTTGGTTAGGCTAGTCTTGAACTCCTGACCTCAGGTGATCTGCCCACCTTGGCCTCCCACAGTGCTGGGATTACAGGCATGAGCCACCACGCCTGGCCTCTTTTTTTTTTTTTTTTGAGATGGAGTTTCACTCTTGTTGCCCAGGCTAGAGTGCAGTGGCACAATCTTGGCTCACTGCAACCTCCACCTCCAGGGCTCAAGCGATTCTCCTGCCTCAGCCTCCCAAGTAGCTGAGATTACAGGAATGTGCCATCACGCCTGGCTAATTTTGTATTTTTAGTAGAGATGGCGTTTCACCATGTTGGTTAGGCTGGTCTCGAACTCCTGACCTAAGTGATCCACACTCCTTGGCCTCCCAAAATGCTGGGATTACAGGTATAAGCCACTGGGCCTGGTGGCAGTTTTGGGGTTTTCACAAAGGTGTTCTTGTCTGCAGATAGAAGCTAGTTGAAGCTTCTGGGGAGGGGGTTAGTAAAGCCTCCTAAACCACCATCTTGCTGACATCTTGTTTTCCTTTTTTTTTTTGAGATGGAGTCTCTGTCGCCAGGCTGGAGTGCAGTGGCGTGATCTCGGCTCACTGCAACCTCTGACTCCTGGGTTCAAGTGATTCTCATGCCTCAGCCTCCTGAGTAGCTGGGACTACAGGTGCATGCCACCATGCCCAGCTAATTTTTGTATTTTTAGTAGAGGCGGGGTTTCACCATGTTGGCCAGGCTGGTCTCCATCTCTTAACCTCGTGATCTGCCCTCCTCGGCCTCCCAAAGTGCTGGGATCACAGGTGTGAGCCACCGTGTCCGGCTGTTTTGCTTTTTTAATGGTGCCTATCTTTATAATCATTTCTGGGATAAATAGCCATTGATCAAGTTTATAATCCCTTTACTTTATCCTATCTTGATTCTCAGTTTGGCAGTTGGGAAGGATAATCTGTACCTTCTCTTTGCCTGGGGTGGTAAGGATATTCCAGCTCTGTGCCAGTTTTATTAAAAAAAAAAAAAGTATTCTTCATTTGTCTTTTTGAACCTCTTACCTGTTTTCTTTCCCACAGTATTGGATTCATTTTTGAAGAAAAATTATGATTCTCTCTAGTCATAATTGTTGCAATAATAGTTTGTATTTGTTCAAATCGTATAGTTGTATATGGGCTTAACATATAAGTGCTTTCATGTATTTTTGTTCATTTGGTTGTCACAATAAAGCATTTAGATTAGTAAATGTTGTAATATAAATTTTGGGTATCTACAAGTATTTTTGAATTTACTTTATCATAACTGGTAACAATTTACATTTGCATTTTACTTTACTGGTTTGAAAGTACCTCTATTAATTACTTCATTATTCAATAATAATGGTTAATCCTGTAGGGGAAGAAAAAGACTTTTCCTCCGCTTTCTTAGGTTCTGCAGTTGGGACCTGCTAATTAAATTGACAGATTAACAGGAGAAAAGGCATATAAACTTTATTTGATGCTAATATTTTAATTTTTATGTATGTGGAAGCCTTTATAGAAAAGGATTGAAGACCTGAGAAACTGTTTAACCTGGGGTCTTATATAACATTTTAACAATGGGCAGTAAATTGTGGAGAAGTGATAAGAAAAAGGAAAAGGTATCTGGGCTTCTAGAGGCAACAAATTGTGAGAAGGTAAATATATGGGGGAAACTAATGGAAGATGGAAGTTATTTTAGTAGGTAGAGTTTGTTTGTGCAGACCCATCTCAGTGCTGACCTGTGTCCAGTGATAAGGGTTGTTGTCCTGTATGGGAGAGGGAAGGGAAAACATCATCACAAAGGGAAAAATTTATTCTTGCTTTTAGGCAGATAGGGAGAGGACAAAGAGTTCTTTCTGTGTTTGCTGCTTCCCAGTGACCTTCAGCTCAAAATAATCCTTATGCCAAAGTGGCATATTTTGGAGTAGCATATCCTGATCCCCTTCTGTCCAAAGTTCAAAAAATAGCCATAATTTTATTACCATAACAACCGCTATCATCTCTTGTCTCCTTTTAAGCAAAGTAAGGCAACTTAAAATCTCTTTAGCAGATATCTTATGGAATTATATTGGGATTTTGCAAATGCATATCTTTTGGTTATAGGCGAGAGTATCTTAATTTGTAAGAACTCTGAGAAATCAAAAGGCATAGCTCTCCTTCAGGGTTCTCTAAAGCCTGTTCGCAGCTGTCTGCAAAGACGAGAAGGAGAAGAAGTAACTGCCAGCATGATACGAGCTATTCTGGAGGTAAGAGAGAGTTTATTAAATTACCATTTGCTCTTTTATGCCTAAATTAAAGTGGTAAAATATTAGTATATGAAAATCTTAGCTTTATTTATTTTTTTTAATTTATTTTTGAGACAGAGTCTCACTCTGTCACCCAGGCTGGAGTACAATGGCATGATCTCAGCTCCCTGCAACCTCCGCCTCCTGGGTTCAAGCAATTCTCCTGCCCCAGCCTCCCGAGTAGCTGGGATTACAGGCACACACCACCATCCCTGGCTAATTTTTGTACTTTTAATAGAGATTGGATTTCACCATGTTGGCTAGGCTGGTCTTGAACCAGCCTTCAGGTGATCTGCCTGCCTTGGCCTCCCAAAGTGCTGGGATTACAGGTGTTAGCCACTGTGCCCGGTGCTTTATATTTTTTGTTTTGTTTTGTTTTTGAGATGGAGTCTCGCTGTGTTATCCAAAATTTCAGATGAATTTAATGATTCATTTCTTTTTCTTTTTTTTTTTTTTTTTTTGAGATGAAGTCTCGCTCTGTTGCCAAGCTGGAATGCAGTGGCGCAATCTCAGCTCACTGCAGCCTCTGGCTCCTGGGTTCAAGGAATTCTCATGCCTCAGCCTCCTGAGTAGCTGGGACCACAGGTGCCTGCCACCACAACCAGTTAATTTTTTTTTTTTTTTTTTGAGACGGAGTGTCGCTCTGTTGCCCAGGCTGGAGTGCAGTGGCATGATCTCGGCTCACTGCAAACTCTGCTTCCTGGGTTCACACCATTCTCCTGCCTCAGCCTCCTGAGTAGCTGGGACTACAGGCGCCCACCACCACGCCCGGCTAATTTTTGTATTTTCAGTAGAGACGGGGTTTCACCATGTTGGCCAGGATGGTCTCGATCTCCTGACCTCGTGATCTGCCTGCCTCGGCCTCCCAAAGTGCTGGGATTACAGATGTGAGCCACCATGCCCAGCTCACCCAGTTAATTTTTGTATTTTCAGTAAAGATGGAATTTCACCGTGTTGACCAGGATGGTCTCAATCTCCTGACCTCGTGATCTGCCCGCCTCGGCCTCCCAAAGTGCTGGGATTGCAGGCGTGAGCCACCATGCCTGGCCCACTTATTTTTCTTTTTAAGAAAATATTTTATCTACTTTAAGGAGAACTTTTCTGTTGTCATTAGGTGTTATCAACAGTTACAGTGAGTGGTGATGGGAAAGTTAATAAAGAATCTCTACATTAAGATTCTAAGAACATTTTAAAAAATGAGAATTAAATAGCTTTCTTTATTTTATATTAGAGGGCTTGCATGTTTTATTTATTTATTTTTTTAATTTTTTTTTTTGAGATGGAGTCTCGGAGTCTCGCTCTGTCACCCAGGCTGGAGTGCAGTGGCGTGATCTCGGCTCGCGGCAAGCTCCGCCTCTTGGGTTCATGCCATTCTTCTGCCTCAGCCTCCCAAGTAGCTGGGACTACAGGCGCCCGCCACCAGCCCGGCTAATTTTTTGTATTTTTAGTAGAGACGGGGTTTCACCGTGTTAACCAGGATGGTCTCCATCTCCAGACCTCGTGATCCACCCGCCTCGTACTCCCAAAGTGCTGGGATTACAGGCGTGAGCCACCGTGCCCAGCGGCTTGCATGTTTTCTTAAAAAGCTACAGAAATTTTCAAATATCTTCTTTCAGATAATAGTTGGTGGAGTGGCAAGTACATCACAAGATATGCATACTTACGCTGCCTGCACATTTTTGGCTGCAAGTATGAAAGATGGGAAGCAAGGAATTCAGAGAAATCAAGAGTCTGTTCAGCTTGGAGCAATTGAGGCCTGTGTGATGTGGCTACTAGAAAATGAATTCATCCAGAGTACAGAAGCCAGTGATGGAACAGAAGGTAAGTGTGACTTCTCAGTTGCAGTTTACGCACTTTTTCATCTTTAGTGAGAGTGTATGACTGCTCAGTGAATGGAAATTGTCTTTTCATGTAGTGTAAAAGGAACTTGATTTTTTGAGCAGCGTATCAACTCATTTTCAGTAAATCAGTATTGTATTTAGCAACTTCAGATCATTATTATAGAGCCTGCTCATACATTTTCATGCGCTGGATAAGGTACTATTTATAAAATTTATCAGCCGGGAGGGTTAGCATGGAATACAGAAAGATAGTATTTTGTTTTATTTTATTTTGAATGTTTGTTCCTCTGTTTCCTCACCCTAACCCTAAACCAGGAAAGGTGTATCATCCAACACATCTTGGTTCGGCTACTCTTTCTTCTTCACTTTCTCCAGCCGATACTTTAGATATTTTTGCTGACCTGCAAAGAGCAATGAAGGGCTTTGTTTTAGAGAATGATCTTCATATTCTCTATCTGGTAAGTTCTGTTTTAACGATTATGTTTGTGAAAATAGGGAGAAAAAAATAGATATATAATCCTGAACATCAAAGATACCCTAACAGAACATCTGGTCTGTTTTCCATGCCTAGGTTAGTACTGGTGGGAATAGAGAAGAGGTAAGAAGAGAATTGTTTTAAAGTAATAATCTAAATGTTCTAGTTACCTTTAAATTTATTTTCTCCAACCTCCTTTCAAAAAAGATTTGAGTTGTTTTATAAAAAATATATATTTTTACAATGTATAAAAGAACAGCAAAGGAAAATGGGATATCAGAAAATTAAAGATAAGATCATGATGTAAAACTCAAGCAAAGGTCTGTACACAAACATGCATGCCATTAAGTCATGTCCAATGCTGTTGTCTACTTTGATTCTGGGTTTTCTAGCAACCAAAAGAAAGAGGAAAGCTTGATTAGTGTTAATATTCATAAGATAAAAAACAAAACAAGTTTAGGAAAAACATTGCGTTTCCCTGCCTAAGAGAAATTTAGTCCTAAAAGGATACTTTGGAACTTAACATTGTTGATAAAAATCTCTATAATAAATGCAATAAGGAATTTTAAAAGTTTGTTTACATTAGACAATGCTCTGTGAATATTATTTTGTATAACAAATATATTAATAAGAATTGGATAGTGTTTGAGGTCATATTCTCTGGCAAGAACCTGATCAGAAATAATTAATTTTGTCAGTTAAGAGCAGATGCATGCATTTTGATAAGCAAGTGATAGGGGGAGGTGAGTGAAGTTGAAATTGTCATTAGAATGAAGGGGGCTTATCAGGAAATGTGTTTCAATAAAAAACACTATGTAGTGAGCAGAGGGGAAATGTCTAGACAGTGCCAATTTTCTTTTATTACAAACTCGCATAATACATGGGTGATAATAGGCTCAAAGGTCTGTGCCCAAGAATGTGGCTGGGAGGAATCTCAAAGCAGGTTTCACTGGTCATCTATCATGGCCTTAAAAATAAGTCTCATTTATTATACAGTGGCTAAGATTGTGGGCTCTAGGGTCAGACTGCCTTAGTTCAACTTTTGACCTCATCACTTAGTAATCGTACAATCTTGGGTAAGTACTTAACCTCTCTTAAGATTCCATTTCCTCATTTGTAAAATGGAGATAATAATACCCACCTCAGGGCTGATAGTCTTTGATGAATGTTTGGTATCTGAATAAATATTTAATAACATCTATTATTTCTAGTAAATTCTCCCATAAACATTATGCAAGTCATTTGCCAAATTACCTAACTACTCCTACTCCTGTTGCCTCTCTAAAACATGAAGACTGTTGGCAGTGTTAGTATGCTGAATGCTTGTGGTTAGCGGTCTTGTGTACTTCTCTCACCATTCGAGTTGTATGCCCTTCAAGAGTTAGTTGTGTTCCCAAACTTGTTCATGTCAGTTTGCTTCTGAGAAAATTAGGCTGAGGCAGAAGGATCACCTGAGGCCAGGAATTTGAGACCAGCATGGGCAACAGAGCAAGAATCTGTTGCTACCAAAAAATAAAAAATAAAAATAAAAATTAGTTGTGTGTGGTGGTGCATGCCGGTAATCCCAGCCACTTGGAAGGCTGAGACAGAAGAATCACTTGAGTCCAGGAGTTCTAGGTTATAGTGAGCTATGATCGTGCCACCATGCTCCAGCCTTGGTGACAGCAAGAGACCTCATCTCTTAAAAACAAACAAAAAAATATAAGTGAGGTAACTGAAAGCTCTGAGAAAAAGTTACAGGAGTTTAGACAGGGAAGAAACTAAAAGGACACTGCTCAAAGTTTATTTTGCAATTATCTCTAATTTTTATTTATTTATTTATTTTTTTGAGTAGAGTCTCACTCTGTTGCCCAGGCTGGAGTGCAGTGGCACAGTCTTGGCTCATTGCAACCTCTGCCTCCCAGGTTCAAGCGATTCTTGTGCTTTAGCCTCCTGAGTAGCTGGGACTACAGGTGCATGCCACCACACCTGGCTAATTTTTGTATTTTTTAGTAGAGACAGGGTTTTACCATGTTGGCCAGGCTGGTCTTGAAGTCCTGACCTCAAGTGATCCACCCTCCTCGGCCTCCCAAAGTGCTGGGATTACCGGTGTGAGCCATCGCACCAGGCCAACGATTATCTTTAATATCTAACTTCACATTACAAAACATAAACTGGATTTCTTAGACAATGTATTGTGGTTATGGTTTAAGAAAGCCATGGTAAATTCTAATCAACAGACTCATGCTCAAAAGGCCTTGACCCCTAGCTGAAAGCATTGGCAATTAAAATACATTTATGTTTTAAGTTAGACAAAACATTTAGTGTTTGCATGTACTGTTTTATATTTTGAATATATAAAACATTTCTGTGATTCAAAATTCAGAACTATATAAACAGGAATAGACAGAGAAGTCTGACTCCTATATCCATCCCTTCCATGCCTTTTCCACCCACCTTTCATAGATGACTGTTTTCATTCATTTTTTAATGTATCTCTTCTCTTTTTCAATTTTACAGAAATCATCAGACATACATATTCTTCACCTTTTTTATACAGAGGGTAGCATGCTGTATACATTATAACTTTTTTTTTTCTTAACAGTGTATCTTGGAAATCACTTCATATCAATTCATTTTTTATTCTTTTTTATAACTCTATAATTCTGTTGTGTAGGTGGATGTACCGTTGTTTATTCTATCAGTTCCCTATTGATGGACATTTGGATCATTTTCAGTATTTTGTTGTGGCAAGTTATGCTGCAGTAAATAACGTGGTACACACAGTGTTTAGTTTTTATGGAGGTGTATCTTTAGGAAAGACTCCCGGAAGTGAAATGTAAAACCATAAGTGATTTTGGTTTTGAAAAGTTGACCTCTGTAGAGTTTGTATCATTTTCCTGTTTTACCAGTGATATATTAGAGTAGTTGTTTTTTCACAGCTTCACGAGTAGAGAGTATATGGTCAAACTTTTGTATTTTTGAGTGTAGTTTTAGTTTACATTTTTTTACATTATGAGTAAATTTGAACATTTTCCCCATTTATATAAAATGTCCAGAATGGCAGTCTATAGAAACAAAAAGTACATTTACTGCATTTGTAGTTACCCAGGGCTGGGGGAATGTGAGGAGGTTGGATGAAAATGGAGAGTGATTGCTAATGGGTACAGGGCTCCCCACCTCCCTCCCCAGTGAATTGTCCATGTCTTTTGCTCATTGTTCTGTTGTGTGTGTGTTTTTTTGTTTCTGTTTTGTTTTGTAGTTTTAAAGGTTTTTTTATATATTAGGGAGATTGGAGCTTTGTGGTATAAGTAGAAGGATTTTCCTCTTGGTTTTCCACTCGTCTTTTGACTTTGCTTATTGTATGTTTTGTCTAGTAGTTGAATTTATGAACTTTTGAATTAGTGAGAAATTTTTTTGCTCTGAGATTATTAAGGAATTCACCCACATTTTCTTCAAGTAATTGTATAGTTGTGATCTCCCTATTTTTTTTTTTTTTTTTTTTGAGATGGAGTTTCACTCTTGTCGCCCAGGCTGGAGTGCAATGGTGCAATCTCGGCTCACTGCAACCTCTGCCTCCTGGGTTCAAGCGATTCTCCTGCCTCAGCCTCCTGAGTAGCTGGGATTACAGACATGCGCCATCACGCCTGGCTAATTCTGTTTTTTTTTTTTGTTTTTTTTTTTAAGTGGAGATGGGGTTTCTCCATGTTGGTCAGACTGGTCTTGAACTTCCACCTTCAGGTGGTCCACCTGCCTTGGCCTCCCGAAGTGCTGGGATGAGCCACTGCCTGGCCTGCCCCTATTTTGAGCTCTGCTTCATTTGGAGTGTATTCTAGTACATGGTTCTTCAGTTTCATGTTTTTTTCATAATGGCTATCTGTAATCTCAGTATCATTTATTAAAAAATTCATTTACACAATGACTCAAGATGGCAACTTTTATCTTTTGTATTTCCATTTGTATTTGGGTACATTTCTTTTTTTTTTTTTTTTTTTTTTTTTCTTTTATTTTTATTTTTTATTTTTTATTTTTTATTATACTTTAAGTTCTAGGGTACGTGTGCACAACGTGCAGGTTTGTTACATATGTATACATGGGCCATGTTGGTGCACTGCACCCATTAACTCGTCATTTACATTAGGTACATCTCCTAATGCTATCCCTCCCCCTTCCCCCCACCCTACAACAAGCCCCGGTGTGTGATGTTCCCCTTCCAGTGTCCAAGTGTTCTCATTGTTCAATTCCCACCTATGAGTGAGAACATGCAGTGTTTGGTTTTGTGTCCTTGCAATAGTTTGCTGAAAATGATGGTTTCCAGCTTCATCCATGTCCCTACCAAGGAGATGAACTCATCATTTTTTATGGCTGCATAGTATTCCATGATGTATATGTGCCACATTTTCTTTTTTTTTTTTTTTTTTTTTTTTCTTTCTTTCTTTTATTATTATCATTATTATTATTATCATTATTATACTTTAGGTTTTATGGTACATGTGCGCAATGTGCAGGTAAGTTACATATGTATACATGTGCCATGCTGGTGCGCTGCACCCACCAACTTGTCATCTAGCATTAGGTATATCTCCCAACGCTATCCCTCCCCCCCTCCCCCCACCCCACAACAGTCCCCGAAGTGTGATGTTCCCCTTCCTGTGTCCATGTGTTCTCATTGTTCAATTCCCATCTATGAGTGAGAATATGCGGTGTTTGGTTTTTTGTTCTTGCGATAGTTTACTGAGAATGATGATTTCCAGTTTCATCCATGTCCCTACAAAGGACGTGAACTCATCCTTTTTTATGGCTGCATAGTATTCCATGGTGTATATGTGCCACATTTTCTTAATCCAGTCTATCATTGTTGGACATTTGGGTTGGTTCCAAGTCTTTGCTATTGTGAATAATGCGGCAATAAACATACGTGTGCATGTGTCTTTATAGCAGCATGATTTATAGTCCTTTGGGTATATACCCAGTAATGGGATGGCTGGGTCGAATGGAATTTCTAGTTCTAGATCCCTGAGGAATCGCCACACTGACTTCCACAAGGGTTGAACTAGTTTACAGTCCCACCAACAGTGTAAAAGTGTTCCTATTTCTCCACATCCTCTCCAGCACCTGTTGTTTCCTGACTTTTTAATGATCGCCATTCTAACTGGTGTGAGATGGTATCTCATTGTGGTTTTGATTTGCATTTCTCTGATGGCCAGTGATGGTGAGCATTTTTTCATGTGTTTTTTGGCTGCATAAATGTCTTCTTTTGAGAAGTGTCTGTTCATGTCCTTCGCCCACTTTTTGATGGGGTTGTTTGTTTTTTTCTTGTAAATTTGTTGGAGTTCATTGTAGATTCTGGATATTAGCCCTTTGTCAGATGAGTTGGTTGCGAAAATGTTCTCCCATTTTGTAGGTTGCCTGTTCACTCTGATGGTAGTTTCCTTTGCTGTGCAGAAGCTCTTTAGTTTAATTAGATCCCATTTGTCAATTTTGGCTTTTGTTGCCATTGCTTTTGGTGTTTTAGACATGAAGTCCTTGCCCATGCCTATGTCCTGAATGGTAATGCCTAGGTTTTCTTCTAGGGTTTTTATGGTTTTAGGTCTAACATTTAAGTCTTTAATCCATCTTGAATTGATTTTTGTATAAGGTGTAAGGAAGGGATCCAGTTTCAGCTTTCTACATATAGCTAGCCAGTTTTCCCAGCACCATTTATTAAATAGGGAATCCTTTCCCCATTTCTTGTTTTTGTCAGGTTTGTCAAAGATCAGATACTTGTAGATATGTGGCATTATTTCTGACGGCTCTGTTCTGTTCCATTGATCTATATCTCTGTTTTGGTACCAGTACCATGCTGTTTTGGTTACTGTAGCCTTGTAGTATAGTTTGAAGTCAGGTAGTGTGATGCCTCCAGCTTTGTTCTTTTGGCTTAGGATTGACTTGGCGATGCGGGCTCTTTTTTGGTTCCATATGAACTTTAAAGTAGTTTTTTCCAATTCTGTGAAGAAAGTCATTGGTAGCTTGATGGGGATGGCATTGAATCTGTAAATTACCTTGGGAAGGATGGCCATTTTCATGATATTGATTCTTCCTACCCATGAGCATGGAATGTTCTTCCATTTGTTTGTATCCTCTTTTATTTCCTTGAGCAGTGGTTTGTAGTTCTCCTTGAAGAGGTCTTTCACATCCCTTGTAAGTTGGATTCCTAGGTATTTTATTCTCTTTGAAGCAATTATGAATGGGAGTTCACTCATGATTTGGCTCTCTGTTTCTCTGTTATTGATGTATAAGAATGCTTGTGATTTTTGCACATTGATTTTGTATCCTGAGACTTTGCTGAAGTTGCTTATCAGCTTAAGGAGATTTTGGGCTGAGACAATGGGGTTTTCTAGATATACTATCATGTCATCTGCAAACAAGGACAATTTGACTTCCTCTTTTCCTAATTGAATACCCTTTATTTCCTTCTCCTGCCTAATTGCCCTGGCCAGAACTTCCAACACTATGTTGAATAGAAGTGGTGAGAGAGGGCATCCCTGTCTTGTGCCAGTTTTCAAAGGGAATGCTTCCAGTTTTTGCCCATTCAGTATGATATTGGCTGTGGGTTTGTCATAAATAGCTCTTATTATTTTGAGATACGTCCCATCAATTCCTAATTTATTGAGAGTTTTTAGCATGAAGGGTTGTTGAATTTTGTCAAAGGCCTTTTCTGCATCTATTGAGATAATCATGTGGTTTTTGTCTTTGGTTCTGTTTATATGCTGGATTACATTTATTGATTTGCGTATATTGAACCAGCCTTGCATCCCAGGGATGAAGCCCACTTGATCATGGTGGATAAGCTTTTTGATGTGCTGCTGGATTCTGTTTGCCAGTATCTTATTGAGGATTTTTGCATCAATGTTCATCAAGGATATTGGTCTAAAATTCTCTTTTTTTGTTGTGTCTCTGCCAGGCTTTGGTATCAGGATGATGCTGGCCTCATAAAAGGAGTTAGGGAGGATTCCCTCTTTTTCTATTGATTGGAATAGTTTCAGAAGGAATGGTACCAGCTCCTCCTTGTACCTCTGGTAGAATTCGGCTGTGAACCCATCTGGTCCTGGACTTTTTTTGGTTGGTAAGCTATTGATTATTGCCACAATTTCAGCTCCTGTTATTGGTCTATTCAGAGATTCAACTTCTTCCTGGTTTAGTCTTGGGAGGGTGTATGTGTTGAGGAATTTATCCATTTCTTCTAGATTTTCTAGTTTATTTGCATAGAGGTGTTTGTAATATTCTCTGATGGTAGTTTGTATTTCTGTGGGATCGGTGGTGATATCCCCTTTATCATTTTTTATTGCATCTATTTGATTCTTCTCTCTTTTTTTCTTTATTAATCTTGCTAGCGGTCTATCAATTTTGTTGATCCTTTCAAAAAACCAGCTCCTGGATTCATTGATTTTTTGAAGGGTTTTTTGTGTCTCTATTTCCTTCAGTTCTGCTCTGATTTTAGTTATTTCTTGCCTTCTGCTAGCTTTTGAATGTGTTTGCTCTTGCTTTTCTAGTTCTTTTAATTGTGATGTTAGGGTGTCAATTTTGGATCTATCCTGCTTTCTCTTGTGGGCATTTAGTGCTATAAATTTCCCTCTACACACTGCTTTGAATGCATCCCAGAGATTCTGGTATGTTGTGTCTTGGTTCTCGTTGGTTTCAAAGAACATCTTTATTTCTGCCTTCATTTCGTTATGTACCCAGTAGTCATTCAGGAGCAGGTTGTTCAGTTTCCACGTAGTTGAGCGGTTTTGAGTGAGATTCTTAATCCTGAGTTCTAGCTTGATTGCACTGTGATCTGAGAGACAGTTTGTTACAATTTCTGTTCTTTTACATTTATTGAGGAGAGCTTTACTTCCAAGTATATGGTCAATTTTGGAATAGGTGTGGTGTGGTGCTGAAAAAAATGTATATTCTGTTGATTTGGGGTGGAGAGTTCTGTAGATGTCTATTAGGTCTGCTTGGTGCAGAGCTGAGTTCAATTCCTGGGTATCCTTGTTGACTTTCTGTCTCGTCGATCTGTCTAATGTTGACAGTGGGGTGTTAAAGTCTCCCATTATTAATGTGTGGGAGTCTAAGTCTCTTTGTAGGTCACTCAGGACTTGCTTTATGAATCTGGGTGCTCCTGTATTGGGTGCATATATATTTAGGATAGTTAGCTCTTCTTGTTGAATTAATCCCTTTACCATTATGTAATGGCCTTCTTTGTCTCTTTTGATCTTTGTTGGTTTAAAGTCTGTTTTATCAGAGACTAGGATTGCAACCCCTGCCTTTTTTTGTTTTCCATTTGCTTGGTAGATCTTCCTCCATCCTTTTATTTTGAGCCTATGTGTGTCTCTGCACGTGAGATGGGTTTCCTGAATACAGCACACTGATGGGTCTTGAGTCTTTATCCAATTTGCCAGTCTGTGTCTTTTAATTGGAGCATTTAGTCCATTTACATTTAAAGTTAATATTGTTATGTGTGAATCTGATCCTGTCATTATGATGTTAGCTGGATATTTTTCTCGTTAGTTGATGCAGTCTCTTCCTAGTCTCGATGGTCTTTACATTTTGGTATGATTTTGCAGTGGCTGGTACCGGTTGTGCCTTTCCATGTTTAGCGCTTCCTTCAGGAGCTCTTTTAGGGCAGGCCTGGTGGTGACAAAATCTCTCAGCATTTGCTTGTCTGTAAAGTATTTTATTTCTCCTTCACTTATGAAGCTTAGTTTGGCAGGATATGAAATTCTGGGTTGAAAATTCTTTTCTTTAAGAATGTTGAATATTGGCCCCCACTCTCTTCTGGCTTGTAGGGTTTCTGCCGAGAGATCCGCTGTTAGTCTGATGGGCTTCCCTTTGATGGTAACCCGACCTTTCTCTCTGGCTGCCCTTAACATTTTTTCCTTCATTTCAACTTTGGTGAATCTGACAATTATGTGTCTTGGAGTTGCTCTTCTCGAGGAGTATCTTTGTGGCGTTCTCTGTATTTCCTGAATCTGAATGTTGGCCTGCCTTGCTAGATTGGGGAAGTTCTCCTGGATAATATCCTGTAGAGTGTTTTCCAACTTGTTTCCATTCTCCCCGTCACTTTCAGGTACACCAATCAGACGTAGATTTGGTCTTTTCACATAGTCCCACATTTCCTGGAGGCTTTGCTCGTTTCTTTTTATTCTTTTTTCTCTAAACTTCCCTTCTCGCTTCATTTCATTCATTTCATCTTCCAGGGCTGATACCCTTTCTTCCATTTGATCGCATCGGCTCCTGAGGCTTCTGCATTCTTCACGTAGTTCTCGAGCCTTGGTTTTCAGCTCCATCAGCTCCTTTAAGCACTTCTCTGTATTGGTTATTCTAGTTATACATTCTTCTAAATTTTTTTCAAAGTTTTCAACTTCTTTGCCTTTGGTTTGAATATCCTCCCGTAGCTCGGAGTAATTTGATCGTCTGAAGCCTTCTTCTCTCAGCTCGTCAAAGTCATTCTCCGTCCGGCTTTGTTCCGTTGCTGGTGAGGAACTGCGTTCCTTTGGAGGAGGAGAGGTACTCTGGTTTTTAGAGTTTCCAGTTTTTCTGCTCTGTTTTTTCCCCATCTTTGTGGTTTTATCTACTTTTGGTCTTTGATGATGGTGATGTACAGATGGGTTTTTGGTGTGGATGTCCTTTCTGTTAGTTTTCCTTCTAACAGACAGAACCCTCAGCTGCAGGTCTGTTGGAGTACCTGGCCGGCCGTGTGAGGTGTCAGTCTGCCCCTGCTGGGGGATGCCTCCCAGTTAGGCTACTCGGGGGTCAGGGGTCAGGAACCCACTTGAGGAGGCAGTCAGCCGGTTCTCAGATCTCCAGCTGCGTGCTGGGAGAACCACTGCTCTCCTCACAGCTGTCAGACAGGGACATTTAAGTCTGCAGAGGTTACTGCTGTCTTTTTGTTTGTCTGTGCCCTGCCCCCAGAGGTGGAGCCTACAGAGGCAGGCAGGCCTCCTTGAGCTGTGGTGGGCTCCACCCAGTTCAAGCTTCCAGGCTGCTTTGTTTACCTAAGCGAGCCTGGGCAATGGCGGGTGCCCCTCCCCCAGCCTCGCTGCCGACTTGCTGTTTGATCTCAGACTGCTGTGCTAGCAATCAGCGAGACTCCGTGGGCGTAGGACCCTCTGAGCCAGGTGCGGGCTATACTCTCCTGGGGCACCGGTTCCTAAGCCCGTCGGAAAAGCACAGTATTCGGGTGGGAGTGGCCCGATTTTCCAGGTGCCGTCTGTCACCCCTGGGAGGGGAACTCCCTGACCCCTTGCGCTTCCCGAGTGAGGCAATGCCTCGCCCCTGCTTCGGCTGGCGCACAGTGCGCTCACCCACTGACCTGCGCCCACTGTCTGGCACTCCCTAGTGAGATGAACACGGTACCTCAGATGGAAATGCAGAAATCACCCGTCTTCTGCGTCGCTCGCACTGGGAGCTGTAGACCAGAGCTGTTCCTATTCGGCCATCTTGGCTCCTCCCCCGTATTTGGGTACATTTCTAATTCCATTTGTCGTTGTGTATATTCCTGTTTCACTTGTTAGTCTGACAAAAGACCAGTTTGACTGGTTTTTGTGCCAGTGCCTCTGTTTTAATTAAAAACTTTCTGGTAGGGCAAGTTTCCCTTCATTGCTCTGCTTTTTCAGTGTTCATAGCTATTCTTTTTGGCTTACTGTATTAGTCCATTCTCACACTGCTATAAAGAAATTATGGAGACGGGGATATTTATAAAGAAAAGAGGTTTAATTGGCTCATGATTCTGCAGGCTGTACAGGAAGCACAGTGGCTTCTGCTTCTGGGGAGGCCTCAGAAAGCTTCCAATCATGGCAGAAAGTGAAGGGGAAGCAGGCACATCTTATATGGCCAGAGCAAGAGGAAGAGAGTGAGAGAGATGCGGGAGGTGCCACTCACTTTTAAACAACTAGATCTCACGAGAACTCACTATTGCAATGACAGCACCAAGGGGGGTGGTGTTAAACCATAAGAAACGGTCTTCATGATCCAATCACCTGCCACCAGGTGCTATCTCCAGCATTGGAGATTACATTTCAACATGAAATTCGGTGGAGACACATATCTATACTATATAAATCTACACTTGGGCCCCTAAATCTCATGACCTTCTCACATTCCAAAATACAATCATCCCTTCCCAACAGTCCCCCGAAGTCTTAACTCATTGCATCATTAACTCAAAAGTCCAAAGTCTCATCTGAGAGAAGGCTAGTGCTTTCCACCGATGAGCCTGTGAAATAAAAAAACTAAGTTAGTTACTCCCAAGATGCAATGGGGTTACAGGCATTGGATAAATACTTCCATTCCAAAAGGGAGTATCTGAGTTGGTTGGGTTGTGTAATCCTTTTTATGTTGCTAGATTTGGTTTGCTGGTATTTTCTTGCTAGTATTTTATTTGGTTTGCTAGTATTTTTGTCATAAGATACATTGACCTGTAATTCTGTTTTCTCGTGATGTCTTTGTGTGGTTTTGGAGTAATACTAACTGCGCAGTATGAGTTAGTGTGTCCGGAATTGGTGGGTTCTTGGTCTCACTGACTACAAGAATGAAGCCGCGGACCCTCGCGGTGAGTGTTACAGCTCTTAAGGTGGCGCGTCTGCAGTTTGTTCCTTCTGATGTTCGGATGTGTTCGGAGTTTCTTCCTTCTGGTGGGTTCGTAGTCTTGCTGGCTCAGGAGTGAAGCTGCAGACCTTTGCGGTGAGTGTTACAGCTCTTAAGGCAGCACGTCTGGAGTTGTTCGTTCCTCCTGGTGGGCTCATGGTCTCGCTGGGTTCAGGAGTGAAGCTGCAGATCTTCGCGGTGAGTGTTACAGCTCATAAAAGCAGCGTGGACTCAAAGAGTGAGCAGTAACAAGATTTATTGCGAAGAGCGAAAGAACAAAGCTTCCACAGTGTGGAAGGGGACCCCAGCGGGTTGCCAATGCTGGCTCCGGCAGCCTGCTTTTATTCTCTTATTTGGCCCCACCCACATCCTGCTGATTGGTAGAGCTGAGTGGCCTGATTTGACAGGGTGCTGATTGGTGCGTGTACAATCCCTGAGCTAGATACAAAGGTTCTCCATGTCCCCATCAGATTAGCTAGATACAGAGTTTCGACACACAGGTTCTCCAAGGCCCCACCAGAGCAGCTAGATACAGAGTATCCATTGGTGCACTCACAAACCTTGAGCTAAACACAGGGTGCTGATAGATGTGTTTACAAACCTTGAGCTAGATACAGAGTGCCGATTGGTGTGTTTACAATCCCTGAGCTAGACATAAAGGTTCTCCAAGGCCCCACCAGAGCAGCTAGATACAGAGTGTCGATTGGTACACTCACAGACTTTGAGCTAAATACAGAGTGCCGATTGGTGTGTTTACAATCCCTGAGCTAGACATAAAGGTTCTCCAAGGCCCCACCAGGGCAGCTAGCTACTGAGTGTCAATTGGTGCACTCACAGACCTTGAGCTAAATACAGAGTGCCGATTGGTGTGTTTACAATCCCTGAGCTAGACATAAAGGTTCTCCAAGGCCCCACCAGAGCAGCTAGATACAGAGTGTCAATTGGTGCACTCACAGACCTTGAGCTAAATACAGAGTGCCAATTGGTGTGTTTACAATCCCTGAGCTAGACATAAAGGTTCTCCAAGGCCCCACCAGAGCAGCTAGATACAGAGTGTCGACTGGTGCACTCACAAACCTTGAGCTAAACACAGGGTGCTGATTGGTGTGTTTACAATCCCTGAGCTAGATATAAAGACTCTCCATGTCCTCACCAGACTCAGGAGCCCAGCTGGCTTCACCTAGTGGATCCCGCACCGGGGCTGCAGGTGGAGCTGCCTGCCAGTCCTACGCCATGTGCTGGCACTCCTTAGCCCTTGGGTGGTCGATGGGACTGGGCGCCGTGGAGCAGGGGGCGGCGCTTGTCGGCGAGGCTCGGGCTGCACAGGAACCCACGGAGGCGGGGGAAGGCTCAGGCATGGTGGGCTGCAGTCACGAGGCCTTCCCTGCCGGAAGGCAGCTAAGGCTCGGCGAGAAATCGAGCACAGCGCCGGTGGGCTGGCACTGCTGAGGGACCCAGTATACCCTCCACAGCCGCTGGCCCGGGTGCTAAGTCCCTCATTGCCCGGGGCCGGCAGGGCCGGCCGGCTGCTCCAAGTGCGGGGCCCGCCAAGCTCATGCCCACCCGGAACTCCAGCTGGCCCGCAAGCGCCGCACACAACCCCGGTTCCCGCTCGCGCCTCTCCCTCCACACCTCCCTGCAAGCTGAGGGAGTGGGCTCCGGCCTTGGCCAGCCCAGAAAGGGGCTCCCACAGTGCAGCGGTGGGCTGAAGGCCTCCTCAAGTGCCGCCAAAATGGAAGCCCAGGCAGAGGAGGCGCCAAGAGCGAGCGAGGGCTGTGAGGACTGCCAGCACGGTGTCACCTCTCATTAGGATATATTTCTTCCTCTTCTGTTTTTTTTTGAAGAATTTGTTAAAGATTGCTATTAATTGTTATTTAAATGTTTAGTAGATTTCACCAGTCAAGCCACCTGGGCCTGGGCTTTACTTTGGAGTAAATGTTTTGATGATGAATTTAATCTTTTTACTTTTTGTAACTATTCAGAGTTTCGATTTTTTCTTCAATCGGTTTTGGTAGTTTGTGTATTTCCAGAAAATAGTCCACGTAGATTATCTAATTTGTTGGCATTTAGTTGTTCATAGTATTCCCTTATAATCCTTTTTATTTATGTAAGGATGGTGGGGGTGGTTCCTCTTTCATGCCTGATTTTAGTAATTTGAATCTTCCTGCATCATTTCTTGATCAGTCCAGCTAAATATTTTTCAATTTTGTTTTCTTTTCATTCTTTCTTTCAGCGGATCATCTGAGGTCAGGAGTTCGAGACCAGCCTGGCCAACACGGTGAAACCCTGTCTGTACTAAAAATACAAAATTACAAAATACAAAAATTAGCTGGGCGTGGTGGCACTCGCCTGTAATCCCAGCTACTCAGGAGGCTGAGGCAGAAGAATCACTTGAACCTGGGAGGCAGAGGTTGCAGTGAGCCGAGATTGCGCCACTGCACTCCAGCCTGGGTGACAGAGTGAGACTCCATCTCAAAAGTAATTTTTTCTGTACTGAACTTGCAGTTTATTTTGTCATTATTCCCTAAACAATACAGTATATCAGCTATTTACGTAGTATTTATGTGGTATTAGGTATTATAATTACGCTAGATGACTACTCTGTATATGGCAGGATGTGCATAGGTTATATACAGACACTATCATTTTATATCAGAGACTTGAGCATCCACGGATTTTGTTATCTGCAGGAGGTCCTGGAACCAATCACCCACAGATAACAAGAGACAACTATGCATTTTGCTATGGTTTGGTGGAGTTCTATAGATGTCTCTTAGGTCTAATTGACTTAGAGTGTTATTTTAGTCTTCTATTTCCTTTTGATTTTCTTAGTAGTTTATTCATTGTTGAAAGTCGGGTATTGAAGTTTTCAACTACAGTCGGTATTCTCAGGGAATTTGTTCCCCTGTACCTCTTTTACTGCTCTTTTTTGAATGAAGGGAATATTTTCTAGTATAGTCATTATTGCTTAAGGACAGTGATACATTCTGAGAATTGCATCTTTAGGCAATTTCATTGTTGTGTGAATATTACAGAGTGTGCTTACACAAATTTAGATGGTATAGCCTGCTACACACCTAGGATATATGGTATAACCTTACTGCTTCTAGGCTACAAACTTGTTTGGCATGTTACTCTACTGAATACTGTAGGCAGTTGTAATACAATGGTAAGTATTTGTGTATCTACACATTTCTAAACATAGAAAAGGTAATGCAACGTGCTAGATGTTTGATGACTATGATGTCACTAGGCAATATTAATTTTTCAGCTCCATTATAATCTTATGGGACTACTGTCATAGATGCAGTTTGTCATTGACCAAAATGTCATTATGCAGCACAAAACACTATGACATTTTAATTTTGCACATTTTTCTTTATATTTTTTGCCATTTTTTTTAGTGGTTACTTAAAGGATTATCAGGTACAGCTTAAAATTTATACTAACTTAATTGCAGTGAAATAAAGATGTATTCTTAAATAACTCTATTTCGATTCCTTTTTTTGTGCCATTGTTGTACTTATTACATCATTATGTGTTGCAAACCTAACAGTACATTGTTATACTTAGTATTTTATGTAATTTAATGTTTTTAGAGAAGCTGAGAGAAGAAAGGAGAGTAAATGTAGGTTTACAGAGTTTGCTTCATTAACATTCTTATTTATGATTGTGTTTTTTTCTTCATTTATTTCTGTGGATTTGGGACACCATCTCTTGTCATTTCCTTAGTCCAGTACAGCTTTGCTTCCACCTGCCTCCTGTGGGCTGATACTGTCGAATATATTGTGAGTTTTATATGTTATGGGCCCAACAATACAATTATATGCATATTGGCAGGTTGTGGTGGCTCATGCCTATAATCTCAGCACTTTGGTAGGCTGAGGCGGGTGGACCACTTGAGGTCAGGAGTTCAAGACCAGCCTGGTCATCATGGTGAGGCCCCATCTTTACTAAAAATACAAAAATGAGTTGGGTGTAGTGGTGCATACCTGTAATTCTAACTACTCAGGAGGCTGAGGCACAAGAATCACTTGAACCTGGGAGGTAGAGGTTGCAGTGAGCTGAGATTGTGTCCAGCCTGGGCAACTGACTGAGACCCTATCTCAAACAAACTAACAAACAAACCCAATACAGTACAATTATATGCATATTGTTTTATACGTTGCCTATCAGTCAGGAGAAGAAAAGAGAAATATGTAATGATACTGTTTTTATATGTACCCACATAATTTCCTTTGTTGACTCCCTTTTTTGTTTGGAATTGAAATATGGTTTTGGGTGAGTTTCTTTCAACCTGAAGAGCTTTCTTTATTATTTGTTTCTTTTTTTTTTTTTTTTTTTTTTTTGGAGACAGAGTCTCATTCTGTTGCCCAGGCTGGAGTGCAGTGGTGCAGTGGTGCAGTCTCTACTCACTGCAACCTCCGCCTCCCAGGTTCAAGCAATTCTCATGCCTCAGCCTCCCAAGTCCCTGGGATTACAGGCATGCACCACCACTCCTGGGTAATTTTTTTTGTATTTTTAGTAGATACAGGGTTTTGCCATGTTGACCAGGCTAGTCTTGAACTCCTGACCTCAAGTGATCCAATCCCCCCCACCCCCCGCCCACCCAGCCTCCCAAAGTTCTGGGATTACAGGCATGAGCCGCTGCGCCTGGCTAGCATTTCTTATAAAATGGATTTGCTAGCAAAATTTTCTCAGGTTTTGTTTATCTGGAAATATTTCTGTTATTTTTATTTTTGAAAAATAACTCTCCTTTATATAATATTCTTAGTTGAGGCTGGGCGTGGTAGCTCATGCCTGTAATCCTAGCACTTTGGGAGGCTGAGGCAGGTAGATGGCTTGAGCCTAGAAGTTTGAGACCAGCAACATGGTGAAACTCCGTCTGTACCAGAAAAATACAAAAATTAGCCAGGTGTGGTGGTATGCATCTGTAGTCCCAGCTACCTGGGAGGCTGAGGTGGGAGGATGGCTTCCGCCCAGGAGGTGGAGGTTGCAGTGAGCTGAGATTGTGCCACCGCGCTCCAGCCAGGGTGACAGAGCCAGACCCTGTTTCAAAAGAAAAAACAATGTTTAGTTGACAGATTTCTTTTTCTTTGAGCAGTTTGAATATGTCATCTCACTGCATTTTTTGGCCTTCTTGTTTCTGGTGAGAAGTTAGCTCTTAATCTTATCAGGTTTCTCTTACATATGATGACTTTTTCTTGCTGTTTTCAAGATTTTTTTTCTTCAGTTTTAATGTTTTGACTGTGATGCGTCTTTGTGTGGATGTCTTTGTATGTATCCTGCTTGGAGTTCACTGAGTTTCTTGGATACGTAGGTTAATGTTGTCCATCAAATTTGGAATACTTTTAGCCATAATTTCTTCAGATGATTTTCCTTTTCCTTTCTATCTTCTCCTGGTACTCATTATGCATATGTTGGTACACTTAGTATTTCCCATATTCCTTTAAGGCTGTGTTCATTTTTTCTGCTTTCTCCTCTCCCTCTTTCAGATTGCATAGTCTTTATTAATCTATTCATGTTTGCTGATTCTTTCTTATGCCAGCTTGGATATACTGTTGATCTCTCTAGTAAATTATCCATTTTAGGTCCAGGTTTGGTGGCTCACACCTTTAATCCTAGCACTTTGGAAGGCCAAGGCCAAGGCAGGAGTGTTATTTGAGTTCAAGAGTTCAAGACCAACCTGGGCAACATAATAAACCCCATTTTAGTTACTGCACTTTTTTTTTTTTTTTTTTTTTGAGACAGGTTCTTGCTTTGTTGCCCAAACAAGAGTACAGTGGCACAATTATGGCTCACTGCAGCCTTGACCTTCTGGGCTCAAGCAGTCTTCCCACCTCAGCCTCCCAAGTAGCTGGGACCACAGGCATGTGCCATCATCCCTGGCTAATTTTTGTATTTTTTTGTAGAGACAGTGTTTCACCATGTTGCCCATGCTTATCTCGAACTCCTGAGCTCCAGTGGTCTCCCCTCTCAGCCTCCCAAAGTGCTGGGTTTATAGGCATGAGCCACTGTGCCTGGCCAGTTATTGTACTTTTAACTCCAGAATTTTCATTTGGTTCTTTTAAAAATAATTTTCTCTTTATTGTATTCTCTACTTAATGAGACATTGGCATCATGCCTTTTACTTCAAGCATGGTTTTTGTTTTTGTTTTTACCATATTTATAATATTTGCTTTGAAGTCTTTACTTATTTCAATAGCTGGACCCTCTCAAAGGTATTTCTTTTCATTTCTTTTGCCTGCTTTTCCCCCTGTGTTTGAGACATACTTTCCTATTTCTTACGTGTTTCATAATTTTTGTTGAATCTTGACATTTTGGGTAATATATCAACTCTGAATATTGATTCTTTCTTCCCTTATCTCCTCTATGTTATTGATTCTTTCTTGAAAATTACTCAGAATACTTAAGATTGTACCTACAGTTAGAATATTGATATTAGAAGTGTCTATAATTAAAAACTTAGGTTCTGGCCAGGCGCAGTGGCTGATGCCTGTAATCCCAGCATTTTGAGAGTCTGAGGCAGGAGAATTGCTTGAAGCCAGGAGTCTGAGACCAACCTGGGCAACAGAATAAAACCCAGTTTCACCAAAAAAATTAAAAAATTAGGCAGACGTGGTGGCACTCACCTTGTAGCCCCAGCTATTTGGGAGGCTGAGGTGGGAGGATTGCTTGAGCACAGGAGGTTGAAGCTGCAGTGAACTAGATCCCAGCCTGGATGATAGAACAAGACCTTGTCTCAAAAAAAAAAAAAAAGACTTGGGTTCTATGAAATCCAGTTTGTATGCTTAGTGATCTCTTTCCATTTGTCCCGGCAGGGCATTGTTTGTGAATAAATGATGTTTCCATATGAATGAGGTATTATCACAGTTAGACATTTTTGTAAATCCTGAGGCCTTTGTCTTTTTATTTTAAGTAATTTTATTTTATTGTAATTTTTTTTGAGATGGAGTCTTGCTCTGTTGCCCAGGCTGGAGTGTGGTGGCACAGTCATAGCTTACTGTAGCCTCAAACTCCTGGGCTCAAGCGATCCTCCTGCCTTGGCCTCCTACAGTGTTGGGATTACAGGCATGAACCACCACAGTTGGCCATTTTATTTATTTTATTTTATTTCATTTTTTTAGAGACAGAGTCTCACCTGGTCAGTTGAGCTAGAGTGCAGTGGTGCAGTCATAGCTCACTGTGGCCTCAAACTTTTGGGTTCAAGTGATCTTTCCATCTCAGCCTTCTGAGTAGCTAGGACTACAGGCGCATACCATCATGCCTGGCATTTGTCTTTAATATGAAGGTTATGTATAATGGTTTTTTGTAATATAATGGTTTTAGTTAATGAATAATACTCTTCCTTTTAGGTTACACCTATGTTTGAGGATTGGACTACTATTGATTGGTATCGATTTTTCTGTTTATGGGAGAAGTTGCCAACTTCAATGAAAAGGGTGGCAGAGCTAGTGGGAGTTGAAGAGGGGTTCTTGGCCCGTTGTGTGAAAGGAAAAGTAGTAGCCAGAACTGAGAGACAGCATCGACAAATGGCCATCCATAAAAGGTAAACGTCAAGGTCTCTGGGCTCTCGGTATTTAACACAGTGTCTTGCATGTAGTAGATGCCCAGTTTATTGTAGTCACTTTCATTGTCAATAAAATCAAAATTTTGGCAGAGTATAAGATTTTTCAGTTATCTTCTTTTTCATTTTCTTTTTTTTTTTAATTTTGAAATGGAGTTTTGTTCTTGTTGCCCAGGCTGGAGTGCAATAGCGCGATCTCAGCTCACCGCAACCTCCGCCTCCCAGGTTCAAGCGATTCTGCTGCCTCAGCCTCCTGAGTAGCTGGGATTACAGGCATGTGCCACCATGCCTGGCTCATTTTATATTTTTAATAGAGATGGGGTTTCTCCATGTTGGTCAGGCTGGTCTCAAACTCCTGACCTCAGGTGATCCACCCGCCTCCGCCTCCCAAAGTGCTGGGATTACAGGCGTGAGCCACCACGCCCCAGCAAGTTTTCTATATTTACTAAATTTATTGGTATTTTAGTTTCTTTCTGCAGCTCACAGTTTAGCAGCCATTATATATAAAGATCTTATCTTTTAAGGTAGAATATTTAATTACCTCTCTTTTGTAAAGAAGGTGTTGATCAGAAGAACCACCAACTTACTGTGACTTCACCTGGGGTTATGCTTTATATCATGCTTAAAAGTGATTCATTACCAATAGAGAAGAAGAGCTAATTAAAAGATTCAGGTGGAAAAATTGGTACAGGCTGTTAGCTTCTTTGAAATATAATGAAATTGGGTGGGTGCAGTGGCTCACGCCTGTAATCCCAGCACTTTGGGAGGCCAAAGTGGGCAGATCACTTGAGGTCAGGAGTTCGAGACCAGCCTGGCCAATGTGGTAAAACCCTGTCTCTACTAAAAATACAAAAATTAGCCGTTTGTGGTGGTGTGCACCTGTAATCCCAGCTACTTGGGAGGCTGAGGTGGGGGAATTGCTTGAACCCAGGAGATGGAGGTTGCAGTGAGCCAAGATTGCACCACTGCACTCCAGCCTGGGCAACAGAGTGAGACTCCGTCTCAAAAAAAAATGATTTTTCTTAAAAAGCAGTCTGTAGTATATTATTTATAATATGGTTAAGTATAAATTTTATAAGGATTTATATACTTGGATTACTTTTGCTACTGTTGCCTTTCAAATCAAAATTGGATGCTATATTTATATTGTCATTTTATTGGAGTAATGATATACATGTAGCTGTATATCAAGTTACCTTTTAAATTTTTGTGTCATCACATTTCTTGAACCAAGTCTCATTTCTTGTTAGCAGCAGTTTTGAATATGGGCAACTTTTTGTTATACAGACATTAATTCTTTACTATAGTACTAATGCAAGTCAAAACTTGCTTTGCAAGCATTGACCTCAATCTTTGTCCAGTAACCCTATTTTCTATTAAGAATCTCACCACAGTGTATTATATAAGCCCTCCGTTGCCTTTCCAGTTCTTAGTCATTTTTCAACACACACTGTATCTCCTAGTAGGCGTGAAGTATCTCTTACCATGCTTTTGATTATTTATTCCCAGGTTTTTCACCAGTCTTGTGCTATTAGATTTAATCAGTGAAGTTCCCTTAAGGGAAATTAATCAGAAATATGGATGCAATCGTGGACAGATTCAGTCTTTGCAACAGTCAGCTGCTGTTTACGCAGGTCAGTTAAACAAAGGGTTTCACATTTATTTAATACTGTGATTTGAGGTTGAGTTAAGATTACTTTTTTTTTTTCAAATTCCATTTTATTGTAGGCTTCTTTAAAAGTGCTGTAATTTTGTACAGTTCTTGTCATCATCAGAAAATTCAAAACTATGGCTCCTCACGGCTCAGTACCATGTTACAGAGGATTGGTAACTAGCTGAATGTCTTGGCCTCTATTCCTTAGCAACCTGCTGACTATCCTCCTTTCTGTTTTCCTTTTCTTTTTCCTGTTGCAAGAAGAAACAGAAACAAAGTTCTCTGTGGTCTCCCCTTTCTCATTAAGGTACTGATTGCCAGGCACGGTGGCTCATGCCTGTAATCCCAGCACTTTGGGAGGCCGAGTCGGGTGGATCACGAGGTCAGGAGTTCAAGACCAGCCTGGCCAAGATGGTGAAACCCCATCTCTGCTGAAAATACAAAAAATTAGCCAGGTGTAGTGGTAGGCGCTTATAATCCCAGCTACTCGGGAGGCTGGGGCAGAGAATTGCTTGAACCCGCGAGGTGGAGGTTGCAGTGAGCTGAGATCGCACCACTGCACTCTCGCCTGGGTGACAGAGCGAGACTCTGTCTCAACAGAAAAAAAAAAGTACTGATTAATACATATTGTTGAGGAGAAGGATGAAAGATGGAGAGGGATTTCTGAACTCCTGTCTGACTGTTATAAAAATGATCTAAGGAACCACTGGTCTGCCTTAATGTATTAAACCCTAAGCAAACGAGAAATTCTGGGTCTGATTTTACTAAGGAATCCTTACAAGCCCTTAAGAAGGAAACTATGGGCTACAAGAGGGTGTGTTATATGTATAATAGGTTTCATCGTGAAGATATATGTTTATGAGGGAGTACTACGGGGAAGATGAGAAGAGGTAGTAGTAAGAAGGGAGGCACTCACTCTTTTTTTTTTTTTTTTTTTTGAGATGGAGTCTCACTCTGTCTCCCAGGCTGGAGTGCAGTGGCGCCATCTCGGCTCACTGAAAGCTCTGCCTCCCGGGTTAATGCCATTCTCCTGCCTCAGCCTCCTGAGTAGCTGGGACTACAGGCGCCCGGCACCATGCCCGGCTAATTTTTTCTTGTATTTTTAGTGGAGACAGGGTTCCACTGTGTTAGCCAGGATGGTCTCGATCTCCTGACCTCATGGTCCACCCATCTCAGCCTCCTAAAGTGCTGGGATTACAGGTGTGAGCCACCCGCGCCCGGCCGGGAGGGACTCACTCTTAGACTCACTGGTATCAAAGATGAAAGACTGCCTCTAGGGGTTTATGTTCTTGTAGGGAAGTGTAACAAAATTTTAATTCAACAAATGTCTTTATGACATGGCACTTGTTTTGGTTTCTTTATTCCAAGGCAGTGCAGCTATTGAGCTCAGCAACCTTTCTTTGAAGAAAATGCAGGTGGGAACTTCACTCTTTCTAGTTCTCTCAGCACTTGAATATTTAAACCACCTCTTGTTTTCCTCTAGGTGGAAAGAGTCCCTTCCTTTTTTTTTTGAGATGGAGTTTCTCTCTTGTTGCCCAGGCTGGAGTGCAATGGCATGATCTTGGCTCACCACAACCCCCGCCTCCCGAGTTCAAGCGGTTCTCCTGCCTCAGCCTCCCGAGGAACTGGGATTACAGGCATGCACCACCATGCCTGGCTAATTTTGTATTTTTAGTAGAGATGGGGTTTCTCCATGTTGGTCAGGCTGGTCTCAAACTCCTGACCTCAGGTGAACCACCCACCTCCACCTCCCAAAGTGCTGGGATTACAGGCGTGAGCCACTGCCCCCAGCATCTTTACATGGTTTTTTTTTTTTTTTTTTTTAATTTGTATTATTTTAATTATTTTTATATACAGAAAACTCAACAGTGTACATTTAACCAAGTTTAGTGGCAAGTTCTTTAGCCTTTGCCTTTTCAAGCTTGACGATACGAGCCACAGACTTAGGACCCAGGACGTTGCCACCCCAGTGATGGTGGATCTCATCATATCTGTCGTTGTAATTGGTCCTGATAGCTTCCACCAGCTTAGCCAAAGCGCCTTTGTCTTCCGAGTTCACCTGTGTGAAAGCGACAGTGGTGCAGGTCTTCCTGTGGACTGGACGTCCCAGTCTTGCCTTCCCCTTGATAATGCAGTAAGGGACTTTTTTACAACACAGGGCAGGCAAGAAGACAACCAGCTTGATGGGATCCGCGTCGTGTGCAATCACCACCAGCTGAGCTTTCTTGTTCTCCACCAAGGTGGTGACAGTGTTAACTCCTGCTCGAAGGACAGGTGGTCTCTTGGTGGGGACGTCCCCTTTGCCAGCAGCTTTCTTCTTGGCCCAGGCCAACAGCCTCTGCTTCTTCTCTTGCTTTGTCTCTGGTCTGTACTTGTGGGCCAGCTTAAGCAGCTGAGTAGCTGTTTGGCGGTCCAGGGCCTGGGTGAACTGGTTAATTGCAGGAGGCACTTTCAGCCGCTTACAGAGGATGGCTCTCTGCCGCTGCAACCTGATATAGCGGGGCCATTTCACAAAGCAGGTGAGGTCTCTTTTGGGCTAGATATCCTGTCCAATGCCAAAATTCTTAGGCCTTTTCTCAAACAGGGGATTCACCACTTTCTTAGCCTCCTGCTTCTTCACGACAGCACGGCCGGAGCCACCTTCTTTCCCTTGGCCTTCTTTCCTTTCGGCATCTTGGGCGGCGGGAGGAGAGAGACCTTTACATGTTTTTAAGAGTTCTCTTTTGCTTAAGAAAGATAGAGAGAGAGGAATGAATTAGGGTGAGGGCTTCTTGTTTGTTTTGTGTTTATGTGCTCTGCCTCAGTTTTCATGTGTTAACTTGAGGATTAAGAATAAATAAGATGACATTTAATGTCATCTCATAAAACTTAGCACATTTATTGTCCAATTAGTTAAGGCTCTTAATATATATCTGCTCCCTTGTTAACTTACACCTTGGGCCTTGTTAAATCTTACAATTTTGCAGGGAAAAAACAAAAGAAAATATAAATACATCTAAAGAAATGGAGAATTCGTCTGTAAAAAAAATTGAGTTCAACAAATATTCTATGAATGTTCTAGGGATGATTACAGTATTTTCCAACCGTCTGGGCTGGCACAACATGGAACTACTACTTTCCGAATTTCAGAAGCGTCTTACGTTTGGCATCCAGAGGGAGCTGTGTGACCTGGTTCGGGTATCCTTACTAAATGCTCAGAGAGCCAGGGTTCTCTATGCTTCTGGCTTTCATACTGTGGCAGACCTTGCTAGAGCAAATATTGTGGAGGTGGAGGTGATTCTGAAAAATGCTGTGCCTTTCAAAAGGTAAGAAAATACCTTTACCTACATGGGCTTATGAAATAAAAAAAAAAATCATGTCAATTTTAAAATAATAGATAATGTATTAAAGTATTTTTCTCTTAAATAATCTTATTATATACTTGGTGTAAGTGGAAGAAAATATGGCTAATTTTTCCCCGTTGCAGATGACTTTTTTTTTTTTGAGATGAAGTCTCACTCTTATTACCCAGGCTGGAGTGCCATGGTGCGATCTCGGCTCACTGCGACCTCCGCCTCCTGGGTTCAAGCGATTCTCCTGCCTCAGCCTCCCGAGTAGCTGGGATTATAGGCGCCCACCACCAGGCACAGCTAATTTTTGTATTTTTAGTAGAGACAGGGTTTCACCATGTTGGCCAGGCTGGTCTTGAACTCCTGACCTCAGGCAATCCGCCCGCCTCAGCCTCCCAAAGTGCTGGGATTATAGGCGTGAGCCAGTGCGCCCGGCCGCAGATTACTTTTTATTTTGTTGATTTTAAAAATAATACATGACTTAAAAACATTTCTACTAGACCGTCTGAGTGGGGCTGGGCACAGTGACTCACGCCTGTAATCCCAGTACTTTGGGAGGCTGAGGCTGATTGTTTGAGCTTAGGAGTTCAAGACTAGCCTGGGCAACATAGCAAGATCTCATCGCTACTAAAATTGAAAAAAAAAAAAAAATAGCTTGGCATGGTGGCATGTGCCTATAGTCCCAGCTACTTGGGGATATGAGGCTGGAGAGTTGGTTGAGCCCAGGAGGTTGAGGCTGCAGTTAAGCCCTGATAGTGCCACTGAACTCCAGCCTGGGTGACTGAGTAAGATTGTGTCTCAAAAAAAAAGTACTGAGCAAAAGTTTGGTATCAATGATTTCTGCTTTGATGAATTTTGATTTTGATCTGCTTTGATGGATTTTGATAATTTTGATGTGATTTCATTATATATCTCGGGCTCATCTTACACTTTAGGCAAGAGCATTTTAAAATACATTCCTCTGAAATGTTCTTTGGAATGCTAGTGTCCTTCAAAACAATTTGTGAGAAGATTCCTTGATTATTTTTTTGTATATATGTCTGAATAACCAATTTATTGAATGGGCAAGACTCAGTATATAAATCAAGGAATAGCTTAATTATTTTTTCTACCACTGTTTTTTTGAACTCACTCTTATATGAAATCTCAGGCAGATTCTATAGGTATTTAGTTACTTTCAGGTACTAACAACCAGTTTTATTTTCAGGTATTAAACAATTTGTTTCAAATGGAAGCATCAATCTCATTTCCAGTTAGTGTTTCTTGCCTCCCACTCACTTTAAACCTGACTCCCAGCTCTGAGACCTTAACCTGTGTGGGAAGGGATGGGGTATAGTATTTTACTATCCTCTTTGCTCTTGCATATCTCTTGCCCATGGAAGACAATTTTTCCACAGACTGGGGGTGGAGGTGGGGGTACGGGGATGGTGGAGATGGTTTGGTTTTAGGATGAAACAAAACAATTAGATTCTCATAAGGAGCACGCAACCTAGATTCCTTGCATGTACAGTTCACAATAGGGTTTGCTGCAGCTGATCTGACAGGAGGCGGAGCTCAGGCAGCAATGCTCCCTTGCCTGTAGCTCACCTCCTGCTGTGCGGCCCAGTTCCTAACAGGCCATGGACTGGTACTGGTCTGCATCTCAGGGGTTGAGGACCCCTGGTTTAGACTTTTAACTGGCCACTTGGAATCTGTCCACACTTGCACGGTTTAGAGATCAGTCAGAGATTTGGGCAGAGTTTATATGAAGAATTACGAGTTGTTCTCTAGTTATCTGTTCTAGACTGCCTTAAATTTCCAACTAATGTAGTTACTCTTAACTCTCTTCTGACTTCATCAATCAGTGAACTCCAGGTTTTTATCTAAGTTTTTAGCTAACCTACAGGGTGCTGACTGGTCCCTGCCTTCAGGTAAAAAGTGAAAATTCACCCATTGCCATTTCTTTCTTCCAAGTCTCAACCCCCCTCCAATTTCTGCTTTCTTTTGTTCATTTTCTAGTCCCTTCATATATTTTGCCCAGAGTTTATATTGTGTATTGTACAGAAGGATTTGTTTTCTTTCTTGTCTTGTCTTTTTTTTTTTTTTTTTTTTTTGTGACAGAGTCTCGCTCTGTTGCCCTGGAGTGCAATGGCGTGATCTTGGCTCACTGCAACCTCTGCCTCCTGGGTTCAAGCAATTCTTCTGTCTTAGCCTCCCAAGTAGCTGGGACTACAGGCCTCCCAAGTAGCTGGGACTACAGGCACACGCCACCACACCTGGCCAATTTTTGTATTTTTAGTAGAGAAAGAGTTTTACCGTATTGGTCAGGCTGGTCTTGAACTCCTGACCTCAGGTAATTTACCCACCTTGGCCTCCCAAAGTGCTGGGATTACAGGCATGAGCCACTGCGCACAGCCTTTTAAAAAATTTTTTTAATGAGACAAGGTCCTGCTCTGTCACCCTGGCTGGAGTGCAGTGGGATGATCTTTTCTCACTGTAACGCCTCCTGGGTTCGAGCGATTCTCATGCCTCAGCCTCCCAAGCAGCTGGAATTACAGGTACCCACTACCATTCCTGGCTGATTTTTTGTATTTTTAGTAGAGATAGTGTTTCACCATGTTGGCCAGGCTGGTCTCAAACTCGTTGCCTCAAGTGATTCGCCTTCCTCGGTCTCCCAAAGTGCTGGGATTACAAGTGTGAGCTACCGCGCCAGGCTGGATGTTTTTCAATGAAAGTTTTATGGCTTTCACTTTTTTAAAGGCTTCTACTTAAAGAATCTGTTTTAGTGAAGGCTTACTTTATTATGCCGTTTAAAAACTACAGAACCACCCACCCTTTTCTGGTGCCTCATTTTTGTATACAACTCTTATCACCAGGTAATACAGAATGCATTTTAAACTTTTGTTTATTTTCTGAATTCCCCAGCTAGAATGTGCCATGAGAGCAGATACATTTCTCTCTCTTCTTCATTGTTATTTTTCCAGTTCTTAGAACAGCTCAGATTGCATGTTTAATAAATATTTGCCTTACGAATGAATGAATTCATTTCTGTGTTTTCCCATTTCCTTGTGTAGTGCCCGGAAAGCAGTGGATGAGGAAGAGGAAGCAGTTGAAGAACGTCGGAATATGCGAACTATCTGGGTGACTGGCAGAAAAGGTTTAACTGAAAGGGAAGCAGCAGCCCTTATAGTGGAAGAAGCCAGAATGATTCTGCAGCAGGACTTAGTTGAAATGGGAGTGCAATGGAATCCATGTGCCCTGTTACATTCTAGTACATGCTCATTGACTCATAGTGAGTCCGAAGTAAAGGAACACACATTTATATCCCAAACTAAGAGTTCTTATAAAAAATTAACCTCAGAGAACAAAAGTAACACCATATTTAGTGATTCTTATATTAAACATTCACCAAATATAGTGCAAGACTTAAATAAAAGTAGAGAGCATACAAGTTCCTTTAATTGTAATTTCCAGAATGGGAATCAAGAACATCAGAGATGTTCCATTTTCAGAGCAAGAAAACGGGCCTCTTTGGATATAAATAAAGAGAAGCCAGGAGCCTCTCAGAATGAGGGGAAAACAAGCAATAAGAAAGTTGTTCAGACTTTTTCACAGAAAACAAAAAAGGCACCTTTGAATTTCAATTCAGAAAAGATGAGCAGAAGTTTTCGATCTTGGAAACATAGAAAGCATCTAAAGCGATCTAGGGACAGCAGTACCCTGAAAGACTCTAGAGCGTGTAGAATCCATTTACAAGGACAGACTCTGTCTAATCCTAGTATTTGTGAAGACCCATTTGCCTTAGATGAGAAGAAAACGGAATTTAGAAATTCAGGGCCATTTGCTAAAAACGTCTCTTTGAGTGGTAAGGAAAAAGATAATAAAACATCATTCCCATTACAAATAAAGCAAAATTGTTCATGGAACATAACACTAACTAATGATAATTTTGTGGAACATATTGTCACAAGATCTCAGAGTAAAAATGTGACTTGTCAGGCCACTAATGTGGTTAGTGAAAAGGGCAGAGGAGTAGCTGTTGAGGCAGAAAAAATAAATGAAGTGTTGATACAAAATGGTTCAAAACACCAGAATGTTTATATGAAACACCATGACACCCATCCAATTAACAAGTACCCGCGAAAGCAATCTCATGAACAGACAAGCACTTTTACCAAACAGAAAAATATAATAGAGAGACAAATGCCCTGTGAAGCAGTCAGTAGTTACACAAATAGAGACTCAAATGTTACTATCAATTGTGAAAGGATAAAGCTTAATACAGAGGAAAATAAACCAAGTCATTTTCAGGCATTAGGAGATGATATAAGCAGAACTGCGATACCCAGTGAAGTACTTCCATCAACTGGAGCATTTAGCAAATCAGGAGGCCAGCATGAGAATTTTCTAAATATTTCTAGACTGCAAGAAAAAACAGGTACTTATACAACAAACAAAACTAAAAATAATCATGTTTCTGACTTAGGTTTAGTCCTCTGTGATTTTGAAGATAGTTTCTACCTGGATACTCAGTCAGAGGAAATAATACAACAGATGGCAACCGAAAATGCCAAACTAGGAGCAAAGGACACCAACCTCGCAGCAGGGATAATGCAGAAGAGCTTAGTCCAACAGAACTCGATGAGCTCTTTTCAGAACGAGTGTCACATTCCTTTTCCTGCTGAACAGCACCCTCTAGGAGTGACTAAGATAGATCATTTGGACCTTAAGACTGTAGGTACTATGAAACAAAGCACTGATTTACATGGGGTTGATATCCTGACTCCAGAAAGCCCGATTTTCCATTCTCCAATACTATTGGAGGAAAATGGTCTTTTTTTAAAAAAGAATGAACTTTCTGTTACTGATTCTCAATTAAATAGTTTTCTTCAAGGTTATCAAACACAAGAAACTGTGAAACCAGTTATACCTCTGATTCCTCAAAAGAGAACTCCCACTGGTGTAGAAGGAGAATGTCTTCCAGTTCCTGAAACAAGTTTGAATATGAGTGATAGTTTACTATTTGATAGTTTCAGTGATGACTATCTAGTAAAAGAACAATTACCTGATGTGCAAATGAAAGGACCCCTTCCTTCAGAAGTAACATCAAACCATTTTAGTGATTCTCTGTGTCTACAACAAGAAGACCTAATTAAAAAATCAAATGTAAATGAGAATCAAGATACCTGCCAGCAGTTGACTTGTTCCAATGATGAATCTATTATATTTTCAGAAATGAATTCTGTTCAGATGGTTGAAGCTTTGGACAATGCGGATATATTTCGTGTCCAAGAGAAGAATCATACTGTAGTATCTCCTAGAGCATTAGAACTAAGTGATCCAGTACTTGATGAGCACCACCAAGGTGATCAAGATGGAGGAGATCAAGATGAAAGGGCTGAAAAATCAAAATTAACTGGGACCAGGCAAAATCATTCATTCATATGGTCAGGGACATCATTTGATCTAAGTCCAGGACTGCAAAGGTTTTTAGATAAAGTATCCAGTCCTCTAGAAAATGAAAAGCTAAAATCAATGACTATAAACTTGTCTAGTTTGAATGGAAAAAATACAGAGTTAAATGAACAAGAAGTTATTTCAAACTTGGAGACAAAACAAGTGCAGGGAATTTCATTTTCTTCTAATAATGAAGTAAACAGCAAGATTGAGATGCTAGAAAACAATGCCAATCATGATGAAACCTCATCCCTCTTACCTGGTAAAGAAAGTGATATAGTTGATGATAATGGTCTCATTCCTCCTACACCCATTCCAACATCTGCTTCTAAGCTGACATTTCCAGGGATTCTTGAAACACCCGTAAACCTTTGGAAAACTAATAATGTTTTACAACGTGGTGAAAGTTATTTATTTGGCTCACCTTCAGATATTAAAAACCACGATTTAAGTCCGGAGAGTAGAAATGGGTTCAAAGACAACAGCCCTATTAGTGACACAAGCTTTTCACTTCAGTTATCACAGGATGGATTACAGTTAACTCCAGCCTCAAGCAGTTCAGAAAGTTTGGCCATAATTGATGTAGCAAGTGACCAAAATCTTTTTCAAACATTCATTAAGGAGTGGCGGTGCAAAAAGCGATTTTCCATCTCACTGGCTTGTGAAAAGATTAGAAGTTTGACATCTTCTAAAACTGCTACTATTGGCGGTAGATTTAAGCAAGGTAAGAATTTTTTTAATTTTATCTTTTCATATTTATAAACTACTTAGTAGACTGAGATAAGAGTTAGATTTCTCAATGTTAGATATTAAATATAATCTATTCAAATTGTAGTATGTATCTCCTCTGTGGATTTATGTGTAGAACAGCCTTATTTATTCAGCATACCTAAATTAATTAATGGTAGTTGCCCTCCAGTATAAGAGGTGCATGTAATATATATTAGAATAAAAGTTTACAAAAATAAAGATAATATGTATTTTGAATATGAATGTGACATTTCTTTTATGGTATATTAATGTTGTAACATAATGGTTTTTATTAATCACCAGGGCTCATGAATTCTTTTCTTTTTTCTTTTTCTCCTTTCTTTCTTTTCTTTTCTTTCTTTCTCTCTTTCTCTCTCTCTCTCTCTGTCTCTCTTTCTCTCTTTCTTTCCTCTTTCTTTGTCTTGTTCAGTTGCCCAGGCTGGAGTGCAGTGGTGTGATCTTGATCTTCGCTCACTGCAACCTCCACTTTCTGAGTTCAAGCGATTCTCCTGCCTCAGCCTCCCAAGCAGCTAGAAGTACAGGCATGTGCACCATGCCCAGCTAATTTCTGTATTTTTAGTAGAGATGGGGTTTCACCATGTTGTCCAGGGTGGTCTCAAACTCCGGACCTCAAGTGATCCACCTGTGTTAGCCTTTCAAAGTGCTGGGATTACCGGCGTGAGCCACTGCGCCCAGCCTCATGAATTATTATTATTATTATTATTATTATTATTATTATTATTATTATTATTTAGACAGAATCTCGCTGTTGGCCAGGCTGGAGTGCAGTGGCATGATCTCGGCTCACTGCAACCTCTGCTCACTGCAACCTCTGCCTCTCGGGTTCAAGCAATTCTCCTGCCTCAGCCTCTTGAGTAGCTGGGACTACAGGTGTATGCCACCATGCCTGGCTAATTTTTTTATTTTGTATTTTAGTACAGATGGGGTTTCACCGTGTTAGCCAGGATGGTCTCAATCCCCTGACCTCGTGATCCACCCACCTCGGCCTCCCAGAGTGCTGGGATTACAGGCGTGAGCCACCATGCCCGGCCTCATAAATTATTTTCTATTAAATTGTAATATCCTTGTTTGCTTATGTAATTACAAAATTACATTGCTAATAGGAACTTTGTTCTTCACAGTGTACATTAGCTACATTTTCCAAGATTTATCTTGAGTAGAACTTAGACCTCCATGATAGTCATGAATTGTATACTGAAATGTTGCTTCCAAAACCTTGTGGAGCTCTTCCAGGTTTTGAGAGAGTTGAACCTTTTGGTCAAGTAAGGCTATGTATATTCCTGTCTTATTGCATGAGCTCTGCCATCTGGATTGTGGGGACCAGTTGTAGTCAGCTGTGGAAATCAGGTGTTTGATTAGATTTATTAAACCTTGCTATTTTATGAATTAATTTGTTCATGAAGGTTTGAGTATTTGTCTGATTTTCAATTCATGGAGCAGATGTGTTAACCACAACTTTTATGTACTTTTAGTGTTGAATAGCACTTTCCATTTTTGATGTAACAAACAAAATTGAGCACATTTTCTGTATCAGGCTATATAATAGAGGCTAGAGGGATAAAAAAGTTCACCTAAATTTAATAAATATGTACTAAGTTCCTATGTGCCAGTTATTTTCCTGCTACTAGGGATATAATTATCAATAAGACAGATTGATTCTTGACCTTTATAAAATTGGAGATACATTATTTTAGGAAAAAATGTTGACTCTCGATACAAAATTATGTTTCTTCACTAAGGAATAATAGTCTTTATTTTTCTGGAGTTTCTTAGCTAAGAATTGCTGAATTTGCTGCAAAATATTTGTAGTATGCAAATGATCTGTAATTTTGTTTGAGTTATAAAATTTGAAATGCAGCCTCCCTTTCTTGACATTAATCATTATAGATTTATTTTAACAAATCTTTGGTAGCTTTTTCGTAGTCACAGCTATCTTAATTGATGGGAAGCCTAGAAAGATCTTACTTATACTTAAAATGACTATCCAAATGCATATTTTAAGATCTGGAAATTTTGCCTATCAAAGATAGGTTTTTAATTATAATTGTTTTAACAATTTATGTAATGTCTTTATTTTTAGAGATTTTTAACTATTTCACTTTTGTTTTACTTAGCTAGCTCACCTCAGGAAATTCCTATTAGAGATGATGGATTTCCCATTAAAGGTTGTGATGACATCTTGGTGGTTGGACTGGCAGTATGCTGGGGTGGAAGGGATGCCTACTATTTTTCACTGCAGAAGGAACAAAAGCATTCTGGTAAGTCATGAGTATTTGGTTAAGTCACTATGTAATTAGTGTAACATCCATTAGGGTAGTGATCTTATATTTTGAGAATAATTTCTTGATATTTACCTAGGATTTATTTTTAGAGTTTAATTTTTTTTTTTTTTTTTGAGACAGAATGTCACTCTTTTGCCCAGGCTGGAGTACAATGGCATGATCTTGGCTCACTACAACCTTCACCTCCTGGGTTCAAGCGATTCTCCTGCCTCAGCCTCCCAAGTAGCTGCTATTACAAGCATGTGCCACCGCGCCGGCTAATTTTGTATTTTTTTAGTAGAGACAGGGTTTTACCATGTTGGTCAGGCGGGTCTTGAACTCCTTACCTCAGGTGATCCACCCGCCTTGGCCTCCCAAAGTGTTGGGATTACAGGCGTGAGCCATTGTGCCTGGCAAAAATTGTAATTTTTTGGAGAGCAGCTGGCA
The DNA here is from genome assembly GCF_028885655.2 of Pongo abelii. Classification (NCBI taxonomy): domain Eukaryota; kingdom Metazoa; phylum Chordata; class Mammalia; order Primates; family Hominidae; genus Pongo; species Pongo abelii. Next base: position 16,620,906 of record NC_085928.1, read on the forward strand.
TGTACATTATTGCATATATTAACTAGAATTAGTGTTTTAAGAAGCACTTCCTTACTTCTCCCTGCCTGTCACACGACACTATTCATGCTATGGGTTTTTCCTCTGAGGGGGCAGTGCAGCCTCAGGGACTCTCTTGCCACCTTTAGGGTTTGGTTTTGAAGACTAAACGATGGCAGTTTATTTTCAGTCTTCTGTCCTCCCATTGAATGGGTCTGAAACTCATCTAGAGGGAATGTTGAGCTAGAGATCTATAGTAGTCAAATCATATAAACTTTGGAGAAGTCTTTGGAGTGGAAAGGATGTAATCTGGAAACACCCTGTGATCTGACTGTGGTTGTTGGATACCCCAGCTGATAGGTTGGTTTTGGACAGGAGCAAAATTAATAAGGAAACATTTTAAAGGATGATGTATAGTGTCTGTTCCTTAGTAAGCATGAAATATTTTCAGTTGTTTTGCAGGAAAATATGTTGGGGTGAGTAGTTACTTAAGCTTTTTTTAATTTTGGATAGAATAGTATCTGTTCATACTAAATCTCTCTTTAAAATTTATTTCCAAATACTTTTCCTGTCTTTAACTCCTCATTTTGGCAAATGTAATTTTGTTTTTAGAAGTATTAATGTTTAATATTTTCTCCCACCTAATTAAGTAGAGCATTAAAACTCTTCTAACCCAAATCATAATTTTTAGATTATGACGCACTTCATCTACATAGCTGATATGACCTGGATAAGATGCTGAATTACTTGTCACATGGAACCAGACTCTTAGGCTTCTGAGTCTTTTTCAGTCTTTCTACTAAAGATTGCTGCTTCAAATGAATGCATGTAATTTTTGCCTTAAAAATGTTTTTTCCTTTTTTTTTTTTTTAAAGAAATTAGTGCCAGTTTGGTTCCACCTTCTTTAGATCCAAGCCTGACTTTGAAAGACAGGATGTGGTACCTTCAATCTTGCTTGCGAAAGGAATCTGATCAAGAATGTTCTGTTGTCATCTATGACTTCATCCAGAGCTATAAAATTCTTCTTCTTTCTTGTGGCATCTCCTTGGAGCAAAGTTATGAAGATCCTAAGGTTCTATGTCTTATTTAATTTTTATATACTTAAAACAACATTTTTAGTGTTAATTCTTAAATGACTTGGTATTTACTTAGCATCAATAATGCAGCTTAAGTATTTTAGAGTAGTCACTTCTTTATTCAATAATGTCATCTACCCAGAATAGAATATCATGCACCAAATATCTCTGTGTAGATAAAAACAGAGATGTCACAAATTTGGAGCCCTAAAGTTTATGTCTTTCCTCAGAGATTTTTAAAAAATTTAATTTGGGTCATAAGTCCTAAGTTTTCTGTCTAATAGTAAATTGGAAGTGAAATGAGAACAGATTTAGGTGTATGATAGCAGGAGGTCTTAAATATTCATGAGGGTGGAGGCAGAAAATTGGAAAAGAGTGTGAATAAGATGTCAAAAAGAATTGTAGTTAGTGGCCATTTAGCATAGAGGCAAATCCCCTTACTGGCTCCTGAGAACTTTCCTTTATAATAGCAAAGTATGATGCACTCTTCATAATGATTACTTAGTTAAGAAACATGTTAACTTTTACATCAGACTATTTCATTCAATATTCCCCTATAAAACCTTATTCTTAACCTACAAAAGAAATAATTGAGTCATATAGTAAAGTAATTGTCAGAATTATGAACAGGGCTTAGATTCACTTATTCTAATCCAGTTAATGATCTGCCTGATCTAGTATTAGGAACTACAGGACTCCTAGTCTCTTGAGGAAGTTGGAAATAGCAATCAAATGAATAATTGGATGGTTCTGGTGACAGACCCCCCCATTCTGAGGGGAAAGTCTAGAGGCTTTCTGAAACTCTGGATATAAACTTTTAATGGTAAAACATTTATGCGTCACTTTTTTTTTTTTTTTTGAGATGAAGTTTTGCTCTTGTTGCCCAGGCTGGGGTGCAGTGGTGCGATCTCGGCTCACTGCAACCTCCACCTCCCAGGTTCAAGCGATTCTTTTGCCTCAGCCTCCTGAGTAGCTGGGATTACAGGTGCCCACCACCATGCCCAGCTAATTTTTTGTGTATTTAGTAGAGACAGGGTTTCACCATGTTGACCAGGCTAATCTTGAACTTCTGACCTCAGGTGATCAACCCGCCTCAGTCTCCCAAAGTGCTGGGATTACAGGCATCAGCCACCACACCCGGCGCCTCACTTCTTTTGATGATGAAGGAATTAAATATACCTAAAACCTCACAGGCCCATCTTTATTACAGTAGCTTAGCCCAAATTAGCCTTAGTGGAGGAGTCCGTCTTCATTTTCAGACACATGGTTTGAGTTTGCTGAGACACACTTGTTTTTCAAGCCTACTGCTAAACTGGATGGGCCTGAGCATTGTAGTAATGGAATAGTTACAACTTTTCTTTCTTTGAAAGCTACTGCTGTTGTTGCTACCAAAAATGAGTCCTGTTACAATTATTCTTTCCTTCTTTCCTGGGAAGACCACTGAATAAATATTAAATGAAAATGAATGAGGTTAGAAATGAGCTGTCTTTTTTTCCCTTTTCATTTAGAGGTACAAAAGTGTCTGAAAAAAATCAGGAAAATATTCTCATTGCTATCCCATTCAGGTGGCATGCTGGTTACTAGATCCAGATTCTCAGGAGCCGACTCTTCACAGCATAGTTACCAATTTTCTTCCTCATGAGCTTCCACTCCTAGAAGGGATGGAGACCAGCCAAGGGATTCAAAGCCTGGGGCTAAATGTTGGCAGTGAGCATTCTGGGCGATACAGAGCATCTGTGGAGTCCATTCTCATCTTCAACTCTATGAATCAGCTCAACTCTTTGTTGCAGAAGGAAAACCTTCAAGGTAAAAACCAAGTTTCTGGCATTTATATGTTATAGATTAGAGATAGAGATTTAGCCACTCTTTATCAAAAATGGGTAAATTACACATTTATGCAAATCCTACCTTTGGATTGTCTAGTGCTTTTTTTCTGTAAAAGGCCAGGGAGTAAATATTTTTGGCTTTGTAAACTAAACCATCTCTATCATAAATACTCAACTCTGCCATTGTAGCAAAAGAGCAGCTGTAGACAAGACCAAAACAAATGGCTGTCTTCCAATAACACTTTACAAAAACATGCAACTAATGTTAGTTTCACCATAATTTGCTGACTTCTGGCCCTTGTGTGAAGAAGAGAATTACAAAATCGCATTTGTGCAGTTGTTGCTAATTTTGTATTTGAACTTTATCAAAGGATTTTTATTCACACTTAGAAGACATCCTTAATGGATTTCAAAAAGTTAACTCTTTTCTTTTTGGAACTATTAACAAACAGATGTTTTTTCACAGCAAGGGATAATCATGAGAGTCTCTTTTTTCCCTCATGACAAATAACATGAATTTATTGTCGTTGTTATCTGCTGGCCCAGATCGAGCACCCTGACTACAGAGAGCTTAACGGATGCTTATGGTAGAGATGTGAAGTAGAACAAATTTGGCTTCATTGTGAGGAGTGACTGAATTTATTGACTAATCAACAGGTACTAGAAAATAGATGGTTGAATTCATACAGACTAGGGTTTGGATCTGGGCTATCCACTTATGAGCTGAGGGACTTTGGGCAAACTACCAAAACTGTAAGTCTGGTTCTTATAAAGTTGTTCTAAGGATTAAATAAGATAGTGAATATGGGCAGTGTTTGTCACAGAGCAGGTGCTTATTATGTTAGTTGATTATTATAATTTTTAACTTTCACAATTTCAATGTGCTTTTGAAACCCCTTTTTTTTTCTGCACTTTCAAAAATGTATGGCTAGCCTGGCTCAGTGGTTCCTGCCTGTAGTCCCAGCTACTCAGGAGTCTAAGGTGGGAGGATCACTGGGGCCCAGAAGTTTGAGACCAGCCTGGACCACATAGTGAGACCCCATCTCAAAAAAAAAGGGTGGTTAGGAGGTATTAAATGCATTTTTGTACAGTGTTAATGCTTTCTTATTCATAGAATTCAAGAATTGAAGTGCACTGAGATAAGGGAAGTTTTTGGAGAGAATGTAGACAGCTATCAGATTTAGTTTGAATATAATTATTTCTTTGTAGAAAGAGATATAGATATGTTTTATTTTTAAAATTTTTCTGTTAGCCAGGAGGTATTCTCATCTGATATAGAGAGATATTTTAACTACAACTTTGATTTCTTTAATAACTGTAAGATTATTCAGTTATTTCTTTTTGAATATATTTGGTAAGCTATATATATATATTTTTTTTTCCAAATCTTTTTTTTCTTTTTATTACTCCACTGTGACATTCCCAACCTATATATTTTTAAGGAATTTATGTTTCATCTAAATTTTCAAATTTATTGGTATACAGCTATTGCTAAGTCTCTCTTTTTTACATCTCTGGTCTATTTGTTATATTCTCTTTTTCTTTCATAATATTATTATTTAATGTCACTTGAAGTTTTCCCAATTTTCTAGTCTTTTCAAAGAACCAACCTTTGCCTTTGATTCTTCCTATTACTTTTGTTTTCTATTTCCTTGATTTCTGTCCACATCTATATTATCTATTTTCTTCTAGTTCCCCTGACTTTATTTTATAGTCATTTTTCAATATTCATAACTTTGACCTTAAAACCATTACTTCTCAAATTATTTTTTTTCTTTTCTAACTTAAGAATATAAGGCAGCTGGGTGCAGTGGCTCATGCCTGTAATCCCAGCACTCTGGGAGGCTGAGGCGGGTGGATCACTTGAGGCCAGGAGTTTGAGACCAGCCTGGCCAACATGGTGAAACCCTGTCTCTACTAAAAATGCAAAAATTAGCTGGGTGTGGTTGCATGCACCTGTAATCCCAGCTACTCGGGAGGCTGAGGCACAAGAATCACTCGAACCCCGGAGGCGGAGGTTGCAGTGAGCAGAGATTCCGCCACTGCACTCCAGTCTGGGCAATAGAGTAAGGATCTGTATCACACACACACACACACACACACACACACACACACACACACACACAAAATATATATATATGGCTGTAAATTTTCCTCAAAGCACTACTTTTATTGTATTCCACAGTTTTGATGTGTATACACACACACACATACACACACACACACACACTTTTTTTTTTTGTAGAGATGGGGGTCTTGCTATGTTGCCCAGGCTGGTCTCGAACTCTTGCCCTCAAGCAGTCCTCCTGCCTTTGCCTCCCAAAGTGCTGGGATCATAGGTGTGAGCCACTATTCCTGGCCTGATAATATTCTTATCATGCTAGATATTTTTAGATTTCTAATATATTTTTTCACTCACAAATTATTTAGAAGAATGGTTTTTAATTCCCAAATATTTAGAAACTTTTATTTTGTATTTTTATGATATTTAAACTTAATTGTGTTGTAGTTAGAGTACATGGTTGTATAATACTAATTCTTGAAATTTTTAGCGAATGATTCATTATCTAAAACCTGAACTATTGTGTAAATGCTCTATGTGCACACGAAAGAATGTGTACTCTAATTCTGGATGCACAATTTTATATGTCTGTTAAGTCAAAGTTGTTTTTAAAATATTCTATGTCTAATTTTCCCTGTGATTCAATCAATTTTAACTTTGTTTTGAGGCCATTTTATTAGGGGGGTGTGTGTTTAAAATTGATTTGTCTTCCTGGTGAATTAAACCTTCTATTATTGTATTATGACCATCTGTATTACAAATAATGATTTTTATTCTTAGTCTGTTTTCTTATATGAATATGGCAACATCAGCTTTCTCTTAATATTACTTCATGTAGCTTTTTTCTATCCCTTTTAACCTTTCTAGGTTCCTATCTTCAGACATGTCTTATAAACAAAGTATAGCTCGTTTATTTTTCAGGCTTAACATTTTTTTTTTTTTTTTTTTTTTACAAATTTGCCAATTGTGATTCTTGATGTGTTTCTGCTTATTTGATTATTGATACACTTGTTCTCTATTTTCCTACTATTTTATTTTGTTTCTAGTCACTTTTTGTTTTGTAAGTAGTTCATTCACAGTTGTGCAATATTCTAACTAGTCCTTATCTGCAATTTTGGGGATCTAAATTTCTTCTTGGTTGTTTCTTCTGAGTCCTATTCACATTTCTTTGCTGTCTTGTATTTTTCATATTTTTTGTGAGTTCATACAGGATTTATGATGATCAAGGATCCCTGCAGGACTTACGTGGGGGAAATCTTCCCTTAGAAAGGTTTTGCTCCTGCCTCTGCTGGGTACCACACTACCCTGCACCCAAGGACCGCAGTAGCCTTTGAGAGTTTTGTTTCAGAACAGGAGTCTGAGACTCAGCTCCTCATCCTGTTGTTGTTTCAAGGATCTATATCCCCTTAACTTTTTTTGCTATGGGACTCCATTCCCATAACAACCTTGCTCCTTCCTAATGGCTATGGATGCAGGCTAGCTTCCTGCCACTCTTACTTTGTGCTTCTCTGATCGTTCCTGTTCTGACCCAAGTTCATTATTTCTCTAGTCTCAAGTAACATGAATTTCTCCACTAGTTCCAGGCTTCTAAAGCCAGGCTCTGACGGCCTCATACCTTCTGCAGGTAGTTAGAGGCCAGTAACTCTCATTTGTTTCTTTGCTTTTCGTGGTGGTTACAGGTGTCCCTGGAGATTTCTCATGCTAATTGAGACCAGGAGTGCCTCAAATAATGTTTGTGTGGAGCTGGGGAGGGTGGGCCAGGGTTGCTCAGATTCCTAGTGACTCAATACTGGAAGCTGAAGTCTTAGGGATTCTTTCTTAATGATTTAGGACAGCATTTCCTATAGTACATTCCATGGATGCTTTCTTTTCAAGATGTTAATAAGTATTATATGAAAAAAGGGTTTAATGGTCAAATAAGTTTGGGACTTTCACTTAAAATAAAATTAAATAGTTGTCTTTGCAGGGCCTTTAATATATAAGTTAAGTCTGCCTTATCCAAAATGTGGGACCAGAAGTGTATTACATTTCAGATTTTTTTGGATTTTGGAATATTTGCATATATATAATGAGATATCTTGGGGATGAGACCCAAGTCTAAATGTAGAATTCATATATCCTATAGACATAGCCTAAAGATAATTTTATACAATGTATTTAATAATTTTGTGCACAAAATAAAATTGTGTACACTGAACCATCAGAAAGCAAAGGTATCACTGTGTCAGTCACTCATGTAGGCAGTCTGTGGTTGTCTGGCAGAAAAGATATATTGAAGCTGAATGGGGCAAGGAGGGGCTTTTTTCCTTTAGAGACGCTGAATAAACTTTGTGTTGTACACCTGCGTTTTGACTGTGCCCTGTCACGTAAAGTCAGGTATGGAATGTCCTACTTGTGGTGTCATGTCAGTGCTCAGAAAGTTTCAGATTTTGGAGCATTTTGGATTTCAGAATAAGGTTGATTGTTATGCTCCTGCTAAGAGTAGAAGCAGAAACATCTTAGGGGAAATACAGTCTCTTGTAATCCAGACTAGTCACAAGATTGCCAACTCTTCTACTCTCTGCAGAGACAAGGATAGTTGTCCAGTGCTAAACTAGCCTGTACTTTTCCACCTTTCATTGTTGGCTTGAGGATGCTGCTCGGGAGACTGGCTCCTGAAGGATACCTTGGTAACATTTCTGGATTTTCCTAGATGAATTCTGTATAGTTTAGGTAAGGCTGCTGATCTAGCCACTTAGCCAATGAATTAACGTTTTAATTTTCTTTTCTCTTCCAGATGTTTTCCGTAAGGTGGAAATGCCCTCTCAGTACTGCTTGTCCTTGCTAGAACTAAATGGAATCGGCTTTAGTACTGCAGAATGTGAAAGTCAGAAACATATAATGCAAGCCAAGCTGGATGCAATTGAGACCCAGGCCTATCAACTAGCTGGCCACAGTTTTTCTTTCACCAGTTCAGATGACATTGCTGAGGTTGTATCATGGGGCTAGGGATATAGATACATAATTTTTAGAGTTAAAATGATTGTGTGTGTGTGTATATGTGTGTGTGTGTGTATATGTGTGTGTGTGTGTGTGTGTATTTACCTGAACACCAGAGGTCAGTAAAATGAAACAGCCAGTTAACCAGGTTGCTTTGAGAATATTCTAGCATCTAATTTGTAAATTATATCTGTATTTAATTTACAAATAAAGGAAGGTAATAAAGAGGACTTCTAGAGTGTAAGCTCCTTGAGAAGGAGATTTGCCTGGAACAGAGGAGGGACTCACTAAGTATTTGTTGAAGAAATGATTGGTACTGGTGGTTGCATGACAGCATAGCTATTTCTCCAGGAAGTTAGTAATTTCATGAGCCCTTACCCCTTCCTTGCTTGCCCTAACATCTTTCTATAGCATAGGAAACTGGATATTTTTCTGAATTAAATGAAAAAGGGATTTTTGTGCTCGTGAATTCTCATCATTTAGCTTCCACTTATAAGTGAGAACATGCAGTATTTGATTTTCTGTTCCTTCGTTAACACATTTAAAAGAAAATGAGGAACTTGGTTTCTCTTATTCATGTGTTGAATTCAGTGGTGCCTTTTTTTTCTTTTTGGTATCTGCTTTTCAAATCCCCAAGCCAATACCTAGCTGACTGCACATAAAATTACATAGGCAACTTATAGAAAATATAGAATCTCTGTTTCAGCACAAGTAGGTTTGGGGCAAAGGCAGGAATTGCTGCCTTTGTGATTCAGATGGGCCTGAAAGCATGTAAGCTACAGGCCTCGAGCAAATCCTGGACTAAGAGTAAAGGGCCTTTGATAGTATTGGCTTCTTAGTCCTGCATGTCAAAATGGCAGTTACCTGGAACGTAATTTGTATGTGAAGTTTCACAGTTAATTCTGAAAGCTTCACCAAAAAAAAAAAAAAAAAAAATGCTTAGGCTAAAGAACTTCTAAATATGTAACTTGAGATCTTTGTGTTGTCTTTAATCATAATGGGTCTCTCTTCCTGGGTTTGCTGCTTTATTGTTACTTTAATAGTGTTTTATTTTTCCTATCCAGTTGCTTGGTTTTTTTCTCCTATACTGCCATTCATGTACCCTTTGATACCTATACTAGGGTTGCCTGATAAAATATGGCACATCCAGTTTGAAATTTGTATTTCATCCTGTAATTTTTGAAAACATAGATGAACCTGAAGGACATTATGCTAAGTGAAATAAGGCAGTTACAGAAAGATAAGTACCATATGTTTCAGATGATCTCACTATATGTGGAATCCAATGAAGTTGAACTCCTCGAAGTAGAAAGTGGAACAGTTGTTACCAGAGGCTGGGGGAGTAGGGAGCGGGCAAATGGGGAGTTGCTAATCAAAGGGTATAAAGTTTTGGATAGGGGAATGGGGAGTTGTTTATCAAAGGGTACAAAGTTTCAGATAAACAGGAGGAATCGATTCTAATATTTATTGTACACAAGGGTGACTACAGTCAATAGTAATGTATTATATATTTCAAAGTAACTAAGAGTAAATTTCAAATGTCTTACGATAAAAAATGATAAGTGTGGTGATCAATATGTTAATCAGCTTAATTTAATCACACCACATTGTATACTTACATCAAAACATCATCTTGTACCCCATGAATGTATACAACTATAATTTGTCAATAAAATCAGGTAAACAATGGATAACAATTTAGTATAAGTATGCCCCATGCAACTCAAATTTAACTGGGCATTTTGTAATTTTATTTGGTATATGTGGCAACCCTAATCCCTATACATGCATATGTTCATATCTGTGTAACACAGTTCTTGGGCTAAATAGTTACTGACATCTGTAGTAAGCCTCAGTACCTTTCATTCCTAAAACCCTAGTTCAAACTGGAACCAGATCATTGTTTCTGTCCTCATTACTATTCTAGAGAAGCACAGGGATTATCTTCCCTTCTACCCCTGGCTCAACTTGTGGGAAAAATTCTTGTACTTACACAAATAGTTTCAATTTTTAGAATTATTACTGGGAAAATAATCCAAGGTTCACTAAAACCCACTCAAAGTATATAAGTGAATGATTAGGTATAATAGATAATGTTCTGAATTGCCCTAGTTTCATCCCCTCTAATCTGAGCTTGTGTTACATGGGGTCTTCCACCTCCCGCACAGCACGGTCCTGGTGTCTTCAGTGGGTGCTACTGGCCCTCTCTAGCATTCATTATTGCCACATTGTATTGGCCACCTTCTCCTAACTTTTTGTGCCTGGGGACTATCAGGGCCCAGCATTGTGGTGGTGGGACTAGATGACTTTTCAGACCCCTTCCTACTTTAGTGTTTTCTGATTTTTGTAATGAGACAATAGCCATGTAAGCTTCCATGTTGATCTATGGGGCTTAACTGATTGAGCAGCCTCATTTAGGAGAGCTCACAAATTCTTAGAGCAATAAGTCTCAATGTCAATAACTTGTTTGCCAGTTGCTCAGCACAGCGCATATACATGCCTGTGTTCCTGACTGCTTAAAAGCTGGCTGTGTATGGTGGCTCATGCCTATAGCCCCACCACTTTGGGAGGCTGAAGCAGGTGGATTGCTTGAGCTTAGGAGTTTGAGACCACCCTGGCCAACATGGCAAAATCCTGTCTCTACCAAAGATACAAAAATTAGCTGGGCATGGTGGTGCATGCCTGTGGCCCTAGCTACTCGGGAGGCTGAGGTGGGAGGATCACTTGAGCCCAGGAAGTGAAGGCTATAGTGAGCTGTGATCACACCACTACACTCTGGCCTGGGTAACAGTGAGATCCTGTCTCAAAAAAAAAAAAAAAGGACTTGTGTTAGTATTAATTAATCTGATAGTGTCTAATTAGAGTATGGATAGACTACCTGACATATAAATTTTGATTGCCATCATTTATTAAATATGGTAATTCCAAATTATCCACAGAAACATTATTTCAATCCATGTTGAACTATAGAGATTGTTTTCTAAAATAACTTAAAATATTTTCTGAATGATAATCCTTGCAAGTTTCATTCTTGACTAAAGAGACATTAATTTCTTGCAGGTTTTATTTTTGGAATTGAAGTTGCCCCCAAATGGAGAGATGAAAAACCAAGGCAGCAAGAAGACTCTGGGTTCTACCAGAAGAGGGATTGACAATGGACGCAAGCTAAGGCTGGGAAGACAGTTCAGCACTAGTAAGGTGCTCTTTGGGGCAGTCACAGAGCAGAGCAGAACCTAAACTGCTTTTAACATTTTAGTGTCTAGAAAGAATGCTGTTGAAATCAACATCTTAGCCTACCATTTGAATTTACCCAGATATAAATTAACACATTGGTTTGTGGTTTGGTAGCCCACAAATTCTGTGGAGATATTCTAACATGGAAAATCCGAATCATAATCTAAGTTAGCCGTTGTGTCCTTCCTTCCTATCATTAAAATGGTGTAAAGGTTTATAAAGGTGTACCACCATGCCCGGCTAATTTTTGTATTTTTAGTGGAGTCTGGGTTTCACCATGTTGGCCAGGCTGGTCTTGAACTCCTGACCTCAAGGGATCCTCCCGCCTCAGCCTCCCAACGTGCTGGGATTACAGGCATGAGCCACTGCACCAGGCCCTGATTTAAGAATTTAATCTGCTAATTTCAAAGTACAATTGTTAATCATAATCCATGGGAACTATGCATTAGTGGGAGAGAAGAGATAAAGGGCTTAATTTTGCATTTTTACAGATGTTTCAGGGGAAAAATAGGGTAGAAAATATAGCCACATAGCTGTCCAAGTTGCTGTTATGTAGAATTGTGGTCCTTATACCATTATCTATGATTTGTCTGCTCCTAGGAAGTTTCCTTAGCTCCAGGCTATAGCACAATTTTTAATTTAATCTCACTGGCCCTTTTACTCACAAGTTTCTGTTCCTTAATAGTTCACTGAAAGTCTATAGTATGAAAAATTCAGTTTTAAAAATAAATGTCTCCTGATTACCTTGATAAGGAAACCATATAAGTATCCGGGCAAGCACAAAAACAACTGGGATACTTCCAGTCATGTGAGGAGCGAAGGAGGAAAATGCATAAAGAAAACAGATGATGTAAAATAAACTTTTGGTGGGGTGTGGGGAGGCAGTTACTTTGTTAAACTGACAATTCATTTATTTTTTTGAAAAAGGTAGTTTTAAATTGATACTGCTCAGTATTACCACATTTCCATTTTATAAACTGTAGTTATAGTTTTATCAATATGGTGGTTTAAAAAAAAACCCCAAGTAATAGTTTTGAGTTGTAGATATTACTCTCAAATTTAATTTTGAGACTGTATTATTTACAGAAAAGAGATTCTAGCTTGCCATGGAATTTGGACAAGAATTCAATCTTACCTTATGTTTTTTTGGCAGGATGTTTTAAATAAATTAAAGGCATTACATCCTTTACCAGGCTTGATATTAGAATGGAGAAGAATCACTAATGCTATTACCAAAGTGGTCTTTCCCCTTCAGCGGGAAAAGCGTCTTAATCCTTTTCTTGGAATGGAAAGAATCTATCCTGTATCACAGTCGCACACTGCTACAGGTGATGAGAAATCTTAAGTATAAACAATATCCAATTTTGAAGGAACAACATTTTCATATGTAATATTTCTTATGATGGCCAAGAATTCAAGTGTTGATCAAGGGGTTCAGTGAAGTTTTACAACTATAAAATACATGCTTTATCCAAAGCATAGATAGATACTACCTGGGTACAGAGATGAGTATTGGTTCCTGCTTTTATTTTTATTTATTTATTTATTTTTGTTTTTTGAGACAGAGTTTCACTGTTGTTGGCCAGGCTGGAGTGCGGTGGCATGATCTTAGCTCCCTGCAACCTCCGCCTCCCTGCAACCTCCGCCTCCCAGGTTCAAGTGATTCTCCTGCTTCAACCTCCCGAGTAGCTGGGATTACAGGCGCATACTACCACATCTGGCTAATTTTTGTATTTTTAGTAGAGATGGGGTTTCGTCACGTTGGTCAGGCTGGTCTCGAACTCCTGACCTTAGGTGATCCACCCGCCTCGGCCTCCCAAAGTGCTGGGATTAGAGGCATGAGCCACTGCGCCCAGCCTGGTTCTTGCTTTTAAGAACTTGTATAGAGTAACTGGGATGTCTGAGACAGTACTTGCAACGTGAGTATACACAGGAATTAAATATTTGAGTCAGTGGTCTTATCTAATTTCAGTCCCAGCCCTTTTTTGAGCCTCTTAAGATTTCTCCACCTTGAATCTGAGTAGGCCTCTGGGGGCATCTGTATAAGTAAGTGTCTTATTTTACCCAAGCAGAAAAGAAAGCTTTAGAGTCCTTTGGTTATCTCATGGTCCTCCTGAGATAAGTAAGAGTGTAATCTTATGAAGAAAAATGTATTCTTTCTCTAGGCAGTACAAAACTCTAAATATTTGCTAAATGTGATGTGTAGTAGAAGAAAAGGTGGCTTTAACTCATTCATAGAGGAGGCGGGCAGTTTAGATTGGTGGTGTAGAATGTGGGCTTTGACATCAGAAATCAGGGTTTGAATCCTGGTTCTGTGAATCTTTAGACAAGATACTTAACCTCTCAATGCCTACGTTTTTTTTCATGTATAAAACAAGGTAATAGGCTGGGCACAGGGGCTGCTGCCTGTAATCCCAGCACTTTGGGAGGCCAAGATGGGAGGGTCACTTGAGCCCAGGAGTTTGAGACTAGCCTGGGCAAGATAGTGAAACCATGTCTCCATAGAAAGTCAAAAAATTAGCCATGTGTGGTATCTTGTGCCTGTAGTCCCAGCCACTTGGGAGGCTGAGGTAGAAGGATTGCTTGAGCCTGGGAGATCAAGGCTACAGTGAGCTGTGATTGAGCCACTGCACTTCAGCCTGGGCAACAGAGTGAGACCCTGTCTCAGTCAATCAATAAATAAGCCAATAAACAAATAAACAAGGTAATAACAGTCTTACCTCACCTGGTAATTCTGAGGATTAAATAGGTTCATAGATGTATTTAGAATAGTGCATGGCTCCTAGAAAGTGCTCACTATCAGTTGCTGCTGTTACCCAGTGCGGAGGCTCCGTGAGGCGCTGCTTTTCTCTGCTTGCTTTATCCCTTGTTCTAAATTTTCTAAACTTGTCCCATCCTAGTGATATCTTGTCCTGTTAGTATTTAAATTTCACTTTGAAACATATGCTAATGATATAAACTTACGTAAAGTAAAATCCTCCATGATGAAAAGACAATATCAACCTAGAATTTTCTTTTATTTTTATTTATTTATTTATTTATTTATTTATTTATTTTTGAGATGGAGTCTCGCTCTGTCGCCAGGTTGGAGTGCAGTGGCGTGATCTTGGCTCACTGCAACCTCCGCCTCCTGGGTTCAAGTGATTCTCCTGCCTCAGCTAATTTTTATATTTTTAGTAGAGACAGTGTTTCACTATGTTGGCCAGGATGGTCTCGATCTCTTGACCTCGTGATCCACCCACCTCAGCCTCCCAAAGTGCTGGGATTACAGGCATTAGCCACCGCGCCCAGCAACCTAGAATTTTCAATGGTGTTGCACATTTATTTGTTCTTTACAAAGCAGAAGATAAAATCAGTAATAACCCTTCTGCTTTGTTATTTGTTTGTAAAGAACAAATAAATGTGCAACATTTATTTTGATTTTATTACTGATTTTACTCATTAGTGATTTTAGAAATGTATTTTAATAATATTTTATAATGCTTATATTTAGAAATACAAACTTAAGCATAGCAAAGCCATTTCATGAATATACTTCATATCCATTAAGCTACATATTCATTCTTTGTAATTTATTTTTACCACTTTTTTGGTCTGCCAGTGTTGCTTCATTAATTCAACTAATAGACCAGAGTAGTGTGCTGAATATTAAGTGTTACAGAAAAGAAGACAATGTGTTGTTGTAAAAAGAGCCTTGGATGCCTTCCTCTGCTGTTTGTTAGCTTTGTAACACTGAACAGGCCATTTAATGACAACAATTATATTAAAGGTTATCATTAACTGAGCACTTATTTTGTGCTAAAAGCTAAATGACAAAGACATAATATCAGGGGATCATTCAAAAAAACAACGTCCAAGTCACTTAAAAGGTCTGATTTATCAGAAGATGATGGAGTTATACATAGCTAGTAGACAGCCTGTTACAATGAAGAGTGTGTCATAAAATAGAGTTTTAGTGTTGCTGATAGTGTTATAAAAAAATCACAGTAACAAAATTACTCAAACTTTTTTGGAGTGATACTTAACATGTTTTCATGTTTTAGAGAAATTCAACCAATAAGTAAACAAAAGATGTAAAATATATTTGGAAATAAAGGCTTTATAAGCATTTTTGTTTGTTTGTTTGTTTTTGTTTTTGAGATGGAGTCTCACTCTGTTGCCCAGGCTGGAGTACAGTGGCATGATCTCGGCTCAATGCAACCTCCGCCTCCCAGGTTCAAGCAATTCTCTTGCCACAGCCTCCTAAGTAGCTGAGGATTGCAGGCACCCGCCACCATGCCCAGCTAATTTTTTGTGTTTTTAGTGGAGACGGGGTTTCACTATTTTGGCCAGGCTTATAAGCGTTTTTTTTAAAAAACAGCTTTCTGTTCACTGGAAAATTTACTATTAACCACCTGATTCAAGTCTCACCTGATTCAGTACTTCTAGTAAGTACTATTGTTGATTCTCTTGATGAATGACAATGATGATGAAGAAAAACAGCCAGATGATGTCTGAAAGTGATGTTTTTAGAAGCTTCAGTGGTTGTTTCTCCTAAGATTCATTTGATTAGCCTCTACTCATTAATATGACCACTAACATGTTATAGTGCTGAAATCTGATACTCATTTTAGCATAAGAATAATAGTTCAGTTTATCAAATTACTTCTCATTGTGGGATGGTTTTCTGTGTAAAACAGAGTATTGTAGCCAATTCATACATTCATTTATTTTGGGATGGTCTTGTACTTATTTTATCATTGTTAGACACATGAACATGATGAAAAATATTTAAATATAAATGTATTTCAGTTCAGCATTGATAGTCTGCATTTTTAAGATAATCCAGAAATGTGAATACTGTTAAAACAAATACTAGATTTTTTTTTCCTAATTTTATGTCTTTATTCTGCTTGATTTTAGGACGAATAACCTTTACAGAACCAAATATTCAGAATGTGCCAAGAGATTTTGAAATCAAAATGCCAACACTAGTAGGAGAAAGCCCACCTTCTCAAGCTGTAGGCAAAGGCCTACTTCCCATGGGCAGGTAGGCGCTGCTTCTCTGTATCTGTATTAATAAACTTTTGTAAGTATGAATGGCTCAAAATAGCTTATTAGACAAATAAATGAAATTAGTTTAATTTTATGTTTCAGACATACCCATTTCTGTCCTAGACCATTTTGAATCCTGAGTCCCATCTATAAAGAAGCTAATTCATGTTTAATTCAATGTTTGCTAAAAAAAGTTCTAGTATCTTTGTTAAGCTTTAAAGTGAGTCTCAGATAAAGATTTGGTTTTCTTTGTTTGTTTGTTTTTTTTGAGACGGAGTCTTGCTCTCTTGCCCAGACTGGAGTGCAGTGGTGCGATCTCAGCTTACTGCAACCTCCACCTCCTGGGCTCGAGCAATCCTCCCACCTCAGCCTCATGAGTAGCTGGGACCACAGGCGTGTGCCACCATGCCTAGCTAATTTTTGTAGAGACAAGGGTCTCACTTTGTTGCCCTAACTAGACCTGAACTCCTGGGCTCAAGCAATCTACTCGCCTCGGCTTCCCAAAGTGCTGGTATTACAGGTGTGAGCTACCACACCCAGCCCTCAATAAGGTTTTTATTAAGTTTTTTAGACGGAAATACTGATGTTACTGAAAATCAGACCTTTTTCATATATTTGAGACTGCTGCATGTCTAACTGATGATGTTGTTTGCACCACAGAGGAAAATATAAGAAGGGTTGCAGCCTGAACCCTAGATGCCAGGCACAGATGGAGGAGAGAGCTGCAGACAGAGGAATGCCATTTTCAATTAGCATGCGACATGCCTTTGTGCCTTTCCCAGGTAAGGTGGCTGATAGCTTTGAAGCTTCTCATTGCTGTGAGAATGTTTTTCAAAGCATGGATAAATCCTGAAATATGAGTGAGACTTAGAGCATGCATTGGTCCTTCCATCTTTCTGTCTACGGTGGAGCCTGCCTTTCTCCTTTGTCGTGCCAGGTTTATAGCAGTCATCGTCTCCATGATCTGCTCTGTGGGAAACTTTTATGGTGTGTGCTCAGCAGCAGCAGTCTGCTGAAACCACGTTTTCTAACGTCATTGTAAACTTCTTTGCAAAGTCCTGTTGGTTTTGTCAGTCTTCATCTTCTTTAACTTGTTTACAGCATTTGTCACTGTTAATCAACTCCTTCAATTTCTCTTCTCCCTTGACCTCTAAGGGCAGTTTTTCTCTCCTTCTAACTTGTTTGCTTTTATGTTTTTTCTCTCTTTTTCTGCACTGCTGCTTCCTATTGCATGGGGTGGCCCCTAAGGCTATTCTCATTCTGCCTGACCTCTCCTCAGTACTCTAGTCATAAATCTTTTGTTGTCAAGACATTTGGAAGTGATGATGTAACTTGCAGATCATCCCAACTGTTAGTATACATATTTGTTCTTTAATCTTTCACCAGCTGGCAAGTCCTAGTGAGCACAATTAACCATCTGAATTTACTTAAATTCCATCAGAAACTTATATGCCAATGGTGAATTCAGACCTATGATGACATGTCCTGCTTGGCAATTTTTAGTTTTACTTATGTCTAAACTATCAGCATACACAATTCTATCAAAGTTATCCAAGGGAGTCCCCAGAAGGTCTATGTGGTGTATGGTAATTTTGTTTGTTTGTTTTTTTTCCTTTTGAGATGGAGTTTCCCTCTTGTTGCCCAGGCTGGAGTGCAATGGCGCGATCTCGGCTCAGCGCAACCTCCGCCTCCCAGGTTCAAGTGATTCTCCTGCCTCAGCCTCCCGAGTAGCTGGGATTACAAGCATGGGCCACCACGCCTGGCTAATTTTGTATTTTTAGTAGAGACAGGGTTTCTCCATGTTGGTCAGGCTGGTCTCAAACTCCAAACTTCAGGTGATCCGCCTGCCTCAGCCTCCCAAAGTGCTGGGATTACAAGCGTGAGCCACTGTGCCTGGCTAAGGTGTATGGTAATTTCTTTCTTTCCTTTTTTTTTTTTTTTTTTGAGACAGAGTCTCACTCTCGCCCAGGCTGGAGTGCAACGAGTTTTCTTAAAACTCATGAATCAGTTTTTTTTTTTTCCTGCAGCTTCCTCACCCCTCTCAGTCTTCATAGAAATTCTGGAGTAGGAAAATGCGATTGATATACTGAATAGTACATTAGAGTCTCCTTGCTCTGGATTAGACTTTGGCTTAAGAGAATGTTGTGGCTGGTTTCATTTTTTTTATCCAGACCACTTAAATTTTCTCCATATTAGCAATAAGCCTGTTTTGCCTTCTTGTCATTTGTGTGTTCAGTGGAGTAACACTTGTAATTTCCTTCAAGAACTTTTCCTTTGCATTCACAACTTGGCTAACTGTATGGCACAAGAGGCCTAGCTTTCAACCTATCTCAACTTTTGACATGCCTTCCTCACTAAGCTTAATCATTTCTAGCTTTTTGGTTTAACATGAGAGAGATGCGACTTTCCCTTTCACTTGAACACTTAGAGGCCATTGCCATTGTAGGGTGATTAATTGGCCTAATTTTAATATTGTATCTCAGGGAATAGGGAGTTCTGAGAGAGAGGGGAGAAAGGTGGGGGAACAGCCAGTCAGTGGAGTAGTTAGAACACACACAAAATTGATCAATGAAGTTCACTCTTACATGAGTGTGGTTCATGGGTTGTAATAATAGTAATATCAAAGATCACCATAACAGATAATAATGAGAGGGTTTGAAATAATGTGAGCATCACTATTAATAAAATGTGCCAGAGTGAGCACATGCTGTTGGAAAAATGGTGCTGAAACACTTGCTCCACTCAGAGTTGCCAAAAACCTTTAATTTCTTTAAAAAAAAAAAAAAACTGCAATATCTGTGAGGCATAATAAAGTCCAATAAAGCAAGGTATGCTTGATTTTATAAAACTTACATTTTGAAAAAGTAGATCACATGCCCACGTTGTTTCAAACATACTCAAAAGTATTTCTTGCAAGGCATGGTGGCTCACACCTGTAATCCCAGCACTTTGGGAGGCCGAAGCAGGAAGATTGCTTGAGTCCAGGACTTCACGACCAGCCTGGGCAACGAAGGGGGACCCCATCTTTACAGAAAGTCAACAAATTAGCTAGGCATGGTGGTGCGCACCTGTAGTCCCAGCTACTCAGGAGGATGTGGTGGGAATATTATGTCACTTGAGCCCAAGAGGTCGGGGCTGCAGTGAGCCGTGATCATGCCACTGCACTCCAGCCTAGGTGAAAAAGCAAGACCCTATCTCAAAAAGAAAAAAAAATTTCCAGTAACTGAATTGAGTACCAGAAACTCATTTTTTAAAAAATTGCATCTGTATTGACAAAGCTGGTTCATGTTTTTTCAGAAGTATTAATTTGACTTTGAAGCAGAAACATCCATTACAAAACAATGTCTATACAAGTTAAGTAAATTTACTAATTCTTATGTTACTCATTATTACAAGTTGAGTATCCTTTATCTCAAATCCTTGGGACCAAAAGTATTTCAGATTTTGGAATATTTGCATATACATAATGTGATATCTTAGGGATGGGATCCAAGTCATAATGTGAAATTTATGTTTCATATACATCTTATAGACATAGCCTAAAGGTAATTTATACAATATTTTAAATTTTGTTCATGAAGCAAAGTTATAACTTTGACCTGTTACAAGAGGTCAGTTGTGGAACTTTCCATTTGTGGCATCATGTCAGTGCCCAGAACATTTTAGATTTTAGAACAGTTTGGATTTTGAATTTTCAGATTAGGGATGCTGTACCTATAGTATGTCAAATTCAAAGGAGTATTACTTAAATAAAAAAGCGACTCTAAATTCATCAACATCAGAGCATTTTTAAAAATTTTTAATATTTTCAGTTTATATAACGTTGATTGTAATTAAACTATACTGCATATTGATTTATGCTTGAAAAATGCATAAAATTATTATTATTATTATTGTTGTTATTGTTTTTGGTAGAGATGGGGGTCCCACTATGTTACCCAGGCTGGTCTGGAACTCCTGGGCTCAAGTGATCCTCCAGCCTTGGCTTCCCAAATTATTGGGATTACAGGTGTGAGCCACTGCACCCAGCCCATTATTAATTTGTTTTATGAAAAGTTTTCATTTCCAAATACATTCTCTTACCTGTCTAGCTAGGTCAGAAGTACGTTTTTCGCTTTCTTGGAGCCTCAAATATATGCTGTGTGATATCAGTCAAAAAACATAAATCACATTGTTCTTTTTGTCTTTGATTACTGAATACTTGGCAAATGTTCTTTTGTTTCAAGAAAATATTGAATTGGAGTACAGTTAATCTTTGTAGGACTCTCATGAATCAAACAATGAGCTTTGACAGAGTACACAAGATTGTTAAATTCATTGTTAGAAATTTTCAACAGTCCTTAAGCTGGTGATGACTGAGCATTTATACACATCTATATTAACTGTATTGTAACACTTTTGATGGTCTGATTTAGAAAACTAAACATAAATCTTTTTTATATATATAGTGGAATGAAGAAATAGGGAAACATCATTCTCCTGTTTAAAAATCTAAAAAAATAGAGGTTTTTAATGACAAAGCTAGAGCATTGTCTGTATGATGAAAACTAATTTTTTCATATCTACTTAAAATTCTTCTTTGACAAATGTAAAAGATTCTAAAATATCTGTGCCACTGGTTTGATTTTGTAAGCTAAGAATGGTGTTTTCTTTATAAATTTGGAAGTCCACTGAGACAAAGCCTATTCAGAATATTAATTAAGCAGTTTCTCTGTTATGGGACAATTTATCCAAAGCCAAAAAAGAAACACTTGCAATTTGATTGATCTATGATACTGTTAGGTTACCTGTAGAATCTATAGATAATTGTTTGGTGGTGTATTAGTCCGTTGTCATGCTGCTAATAAAGACCTACCTGAGACTGGGTAATTTATAAAGGAAGGAGGTTTGATGGACTCACAGTTCCACATTGCTGGGGAGGCCTCACAATCATGGTGGAAGATGAAGGAAAAGCAAAGGGACATCTTGACATCTTACATGGCGGCAGGCAAGAGCTTATGCAGGGGAACTCCCATTTATAAAACCATCAGATCTCGTGAGACTGACTCACTACCATGAGAACAGTATGGGGGAAACCACCCCCATGATTCAATTATCTTCACCTGGCCTCTTGACATGTGAGTTTTGTTACAATTCAAGGTGAGATTTGGATGGAGACATAGCCAGACCATATCAGGTGTGCTATTTGAAGATCTTTTGCTTTTCATAAAATGTGATTGATTCTTGTTATTCATGGTAGTTGCATTCTACAAAGCCACAAGGAACACTAAATTAAACAAATACTGAAGCATTGCTGCTAGTATGTGGACGTTATGGTTGCCACCTTGTTGAATCTTTGGATTTTGTAGTCTTCACTAATAGAATATAAAGTTTTCTTTTGTCAGACAATTTACTTTCACATCAGCTTGGTCATTTTGAGGCTTTTAAAGCTTTGCTAACAAATGTTTAGAGTAGCCTGCACTCTAGGGCTAGGTTATTCCTGTTCATAGGTGTGGCCTTTCTGGAGTCTACTTGGTGCTAAAGTTGTTTAACAAGATCTTTTCTCAGTCTTGTTTGTTACAGCTTGATCATTTCTCAGCATTCAAGAATATGTTGTTGAAGTAGTTGTTCAGCTGAAAGCTATGGAGTATTTGTTCTTCCTTTAGTAATATTTATTTCTTCAGTGTTTGTTCTTTGCCTGGTGCCCTGCACTTTTCTCCCTGCACAACTTAATATTTGGTCAAAAATCCAAGGGAATTCCTGTGCGTATTTCTGGTGCTCCTTTTGTGCACACCTTTTTTCTCTCCAAATTCCAGATGCCTCAAAGCCCCAAACTCTAGACTGTGTTTCCTTAGTTCAGAGACAGATACAGTGCTGTGCTTCAGCTCCCTTTCCCTGCTACAGATTCTGGAAAATGCCTCCATTCAGATCCCTGAGACCTTTGTGTGGCTCACCTCATTTTCTTCCCTTCTCAGTGATTATAGTTCTGCATGGCTTGTTGTCTAATATCTGAGAACCGTTTTTTTTTTTTTTTCCATATAATTTGTCCAATTTTATGGTTGTCTGTGGTAGGAAGTCCACCAAAGTTGTGGCCGTTTACAGTTTGAGTATCCCTTGTGTGAAATGCTTGAGACTAGAAGTGTTTTAGATTTTGATTTTATTTTTTGATTTTAGAATATTTACACTATATTTACCAATTGAACATTTCTAATCCAAAAATCCGTAATCTGAAATGCCCCAGTGAGCATGATGTTTGAACATCTCGTTGGTGCTCAAAAGTTTTGGATTTTGGAGCATATTGGATTTTGGAATTTCGGATTAGGGATGCTCAACCTGTATTTTAAATTAGTATTTATCTCTGTTTTTGAATAGGTTATTCATTAACATAGTTCAGAAATCAACATGATATAAAAGATGTGTGTTGGGAAGCTTTGCTTCCTTCCCTGTCATCTACACTATCCTTCCCAACTCTTATAGATTACTACATGTATGAGGCTTTTTATGTATTTTGACAGTATTTCTTTATGCAGATATAAGCAAATATGAGTATATAATCTTTTCTTTCCCTATTTTTATACAAAATTAGCATTCTGTATACACTGTTATGTACCTTGCTTTTTTCATGTAATGTTTCTTTTTCTTTTTTTGAGACGGAGTCTCACTCTGTCACCAGGCTGGAGTACAGTGGTACGATCTCAGTTCACTGCAACCTCCAGCTCCCTGGTTCAAGCAATTCTCCAGCCTCAGCCTCCTGAGTAGCCGGGATTACAGGCATGCACCACCACGCCCAGCTAATTTTTGTATGTTTAGTAGAGACAGAGTTTCACCATGTTGGCCAGGATGGTCTCGATCTCCTGACCTCATGATCCGCCTGCCTTGGACTCCCAAAGTGCTAGGATTACAGGCATGAGTCACTGTGCCTGGCTGTAATGTTTCTGTACCAGAGATTTGTGCTTATCAATAAGGACGTTTAAACAAAAACCAGTTTAAGGTATGTTCAGGTAGTCTGTGCAGCAATCTGTGGGCTTGTTTGCCGAGTCGTGTAGTAAAAACCTGTTTAATTTCGATAGATATTGTTGAATTGCCAACGAATGGGGAGGAGATTACCATTTTACTTCTCAGTAACAATGTACGAGTGTTTTTCTCCTCAGCCTTGTCACAGAGTGTTGTCCAACTTTTGTAATTTTTGCAATACAGGTGAAGAAAAATTGTTTCTTGCCATAGATTTTTCATTTCTCTTATGAAGTTGAGCATTCTTTATTATGTTTAAGGTTCTTTTGTTTTTAGTATGTCTGAGCTTCTTATTCATAGTTTGTCTTTTCCTCCACAAGTAACAACTCTTCTTACGAAATGGCAATGAGTCTTTTGTAAGATCAGTTGCAAATATTTTTCTAATTTTTCTTTGACCCTGCTTTTATTTTTTTAACTTTGTTTTTGTTTTGTCTTGCTTATCTAATCCACCCATTTCTAATCTATAGGTAAATTATTTTAATCCTTTTAATAACTTGCTCACCTGTTGACCACTTGATTTTTTCACTGAATGACTTTGTTATTGTCAAATCAGGGCATACATTTCTCTCCAGCCCACTTAACATTTGCACACATTGGACACCAGTTTTTTCATTAATTCATTCATTCAACAACCATTTGTTAAGGGCCTATTATCTACCAGCAACTGTGCAAGGTTTTCTGTAGAATGAAAAGGAAAATTAAGTTTCCTATTCTTAAGTACTCAGAGCAAAATAAGAGAGGCATGAAAGCACCATTTTGGATTATGTGCCAGGTGCTGTAGGAACACTGAGGAACGCACTTCACAGTGGGCAGATGTCAGGGTGGCTTTACCCATATTATATATTCTTGAAAGCTACATGGAAAAAAATGACCTAAGATACAGAGCCGAATTCCATCATATTAAGAGGAAGGTTTTAACTTTTGACATGTGATTTCAAAGTTCTAAGTTAGAACTAAATTTTTGTCATCCTGCTCAATTATATGATATAGAACTTGGATTGTGTGATATAGAACTTTGTACTAGCTTTTCTGAAATCACTTCTACTTCAGGTGGTTTAATACTGGCTGCTGACTACTCTCAGCTTGAACTGAGGATCTTGGCACATTTATCCCATGATCGTCGTCTCATTCAAGTGTTAAACACTGGAGCTGATGTTTTCAGGAGCATTGCAGCAGAATGGAAGATGATAGAGCCAGAGTCTGTTGGGGATGATCTGAGGCAGCAGGCAAAACAGGTGATTTTAGTGAACATGCTTAATATAAAGGAGAAGAATTTAGTGACTCAAAAAAAATTAAAAATGGTCTCAATTATTTGCAACTGAGAAACAGTTTCTCCAACTTTGGATCTTTCAAAGCACAGTTCATCTGAGCTTATCTCATGGTATTCATTATATTTTCTTTTGTGGAGGCAGTAGGAAGAACCAAAAAGACTGAGATCTGAGGCTACTTCGTGTCAGGAAAACCATATGCATTTAAAGCCATTATTTGGCTAGTCACAGTGCCTGGTACTCAGTAGATGTCATTGTGGTAGTGGTGGTCAGAGTGTGTGTGTTCGTACACACCCACATGTGTGCACATATGTGTACTTAAAAAACATCTTTCCAGGCCAGGCGTGGAAAGTGTAATCCCAGCACTCTGGGAGGCTGAGGTGGGTGGATCATGAGGTCAGGAGATCGAGACCATCCTGGCTAACACAGTGAAACCCCATCTCTACTAAAAATACAAAAACTTAGCCAGCTGTGGTGGTGGGCGCCTGTAGTCCCAGCTACTCGGGAGGCTGAGGCAGGAGAATGGCATGAACCCAGGAGGCGGAGCTTGCAGTGAGCTGAGATAGCACCACTGCACTCCAGCCTGGGTGACAGAGCGAGATGCTGTCTCAAAAAAAAAAAAAAAAAAAATCTTTCTAGTCTGTAAGTGTTCTGAGGTAAAGTTCCATATTTTCATTTTTATATTTTTTTATAGCATCAAGCCATAGTCCTTTGTATAGAAGGTGGTGTCTAAATGTTTGTTGAAAAAATATTGCTGACCTGTAGATTATAGTTAGTACCTGATAGCTTTTTAGCTCTTGGAGTTATTGGTTAGTTAATCCACCTATGAAACTTCATGCTGCCTTTGTAACTTTGAAATGGATCCATGTTAGTTTCTACTCTGGATAACTATTAGGCAAAGAGTAAGTCAGAGGCCACATTTATACCATTCCTTGGCCTGGGTTAACACTGATACTTTCTTACCACATGACCCGTGGGAAATCTGATGCCATTTGCAAGACAGTAGGATTGCTAGCTGAGGTAAATGCACACCACTGTACTCTGAGATCCTGCTGCTTTTGTTTCACATTTACACTTCTAGTTCCTCATAGCTGTAGTTTTTTTTTTTTTTTTGTGGAGAGGTGGGGTCTCAATTTGTTGCCCAGGCTGGTCTTGAACTCCCGGCCTCGAGTGATCCTCCCACCTTAGCCTCCCAAAGTGCTGAGATAGTAGGCATGAGCCACTGCACCCAGCCTCACAGCTGTACTTCTTGACTGGCTCATCAAGCATGGAACACTTTCTCTAACCACCTGTTTAGCACCAACACTTGTTTCTTCCACTATTTAAAAAGCCAGCTCTGTCCTCTGTCTATTTAATCCCCAGAGAGGTTCTGCATTTAGCAAGAATCAAACCCTAGGTAAAATAGATAATATTCCCATATTTAATTCTCATAACCCATGAGATAGCTATTATTATTACTATCACCATTTTATAGAGGAGGAAACTGAAGCACAGAAAGTAACTTGCTTAAGGTCATGCAGCTATAAGTGGTAGACCAAGAATAAATTCAGAATGCCAGAACTTGGGCACCCGACTTCCTATCCAACACACTTATCCGCTGGAGACAACTGCTTCTATTTAACAGACTCCTGCATGATTTAATAGTGTTTATGCTATACCAGTTTTTGTTTGTGTCACCATGCACTGAACCACCTAATCCCTGAGCCTTGCTGAGATCTCAGACAGCACTAAGCAACATGAGTTAAAAAAAAAAAAACAACAGGAGTAACAACAAAACAAAATGTGAAAAAGAAAAAAAGGAAAGGAAAAAAGCATTAAAAACTTGCTGGTGGGGGCGGTTCCAAGATGGCCGAATAGGAACAGCTCCAGTCTACAGTTCCCAGCGTAAGCAAAGCAGAAGACAGGTGATTTCTGCATTTCCAACTGAGGTACCAGGTTCATCTCACTGGGGCTTATTGGACAGTGGGTGCAGGACAGCGGGTGCAGCCCACTGAGCATGAGCCGAAGCAGGGCGAGGCATCGCCTCACCTGGGAAGCACAAGGGGTCAAGGAATTCCCTTTCCTAGCCAAGGGAAGCTGTGACAGATGGCACCTGGAAAATCGGGTCACTCCCATCCTAATACTGTGCTTTTCCAAGGGTCTTAGCAAACGGCACATCAAGAGATTATATCCTGTGCATGGCTCAGAGGGTACCATGCCCACGGAGCCTCGCTGATTGCTAGCACAGCAGTCTGAGATCGAACTGCAAGGCGGCAGTGAGGCTGGGGGAGGGGCGCCCGCCAGTGCTGAGGCTTGAGTAGGTAAACAAAGAGGCCAGGAAGCTTGAACTGGGTGGAGCCCACCGCAGCTCAAGGAGGCCTGCCTGCCTCTGTAGACTCCACCTCTGGGGGCAGGACATAGCCAAACAAAAGGCAGCAGAAACCTCTGCAGACTTAAATGTCCCTGTCGGACAGCTTTGAAGAGAGTAGTGGTTCTCCCCACATGGAGTTTGAGATTTGAGAACGGACAGACTGCCTCCTCAAGTGGGTCCCTGACCCCCGAGTAGCCTAACTGGGAGGCACCCCCCAAGTAGGGGCAGGCTGACACCTCACATGGCCAGTTACCCCTCTGAGACAAAGCTTCCAGAGGAGTGATCAGGCAGCAACATTTGCTATTCAGCAATATTCACTGTTCTGCAGCTTCTGCTGCTGATCCCGAGGCAAACAGGGTCTGGAGTGGACCTCCAGCAAACTCCAACAGACCTGCAGCTGAGGGCCCTGACTGTTACAAGGAAAACTAACAAACAGAAAGGACATCCACACCAAAACCCCATCTGTACGTCACCATCATCAAAGACCAAAGGTAGATAAAACCACAAAGATGGGGAAAAAACAGAGCAGAAAAGCTGAAAATTCTAAACATCAGAGTGCCTCTCCCCTCCAAAGGAACTCAGCTCCTCGCCAGCAATGGAACAAAGCTGGACAGAGAATGACTTTGATGAGTTGAGAGAAGAAGGCTTCAGACAATCAAACTTCTCCAAGCTAAAGGAGGAAGTTCGAACCCATTGCAAAGAAGCTAAAAACCTTGAAAAAAGATTAGACAAATGGCTAACTAGAATAACCAGTGTAGAGAAGTCCTTAAATGACCTGATGAAGCTGAAAACCATGGCACGAGAACTACGTGATGAATGCACAAGCTTCAGTAGCCAATTCGATCAACTGGAAGAAAGGTTATTAGTGATTGAAGATCAAATGAATGAAATGAAGCAAGAAGAGAAGTTTAGAGAAAAAAAATAAAAAGAACAAAGCCTCCAAGAAATACGGGACTATGTGAAGACCAAATCTACATCTGATTGGTGTACCTGAAAGTGACGGGGAGAATGGAACCAAGTTGGAAAACACTCTGCAGAATATTATCCAGGAGAACTTCCCCAATCTAGCAAGGCAGGCCAACATTCAAATTCAGGAAATCCAGAGAACACCACAAAGATACTCCTCGAGAAGAGCAACTCCAAGACACATAATTGTCAGATTCACCAAAGTTGAAATGAAGGAAAAAATGTTAAGGGCAGCCAGAGAGAAAGGTCGGGTTACCCACAAAGGGAAGCCCATCAGACTAACAGCTGATCTCTTGGCAGAAACTCTACAAGCCAGAAGAGAGTGGGGGCCAATATTCAACATTCTTAAAGGAAAGAATTTTCACCCCAGAATTTCATATCAAGCCAAACTAAGCTTCATAAGTGAAGGAGAAATAAAATCCTTAACAGACAAGCAAATGCTGAGAGATTTTGTCACCACCAGGCCTGCCCTAAAAGAGCTCCTGAAGGAAGCACTAAACATGGAAAGGAACAACCTGTACCAGCCACTGCAAAATCATGCCAAATTGTAAAGACCATCGAGGCTAGGAAGAAACTGCATCAACTAATGAGCAAAATAACCAGCTAAGATTATAATAACAGGATCAAATTCACACATAATAATATTAACCTTAAATGTAAATGGGCTAAATGCTCCAGTTAGAAGACACAGACTGGCAAATTGGATAAAGAGTCAAGACCCATCAGTGTGCTGTATTCAGGAGACGCATCTCACGTGCAGAGACACACATAGGCTCAAAATAAAGGGATGGAGGAAGATCTACCAAGCAAATGGAAAACAAAAAAAGGCAGGGGTTGCAATCCTAGTCTCTGATAAAACAGACTTTAAACCAACAAAGATCAAAAGAGACAAAGAAGGCCATTACATAATGGTGAAGGGATCAATTCAACAAGAAGAGCTAACTATCCTAAATATATATGCACCCAATACAGGAGCACCCAGATTCATAAAGCAAGTCCTGAGTGACCTACACAGAGACTTAGACTCCCACACAATAATAAAAGGAGATTTTAACACCCCACTGTCAACATTAGACAGACCAATGAGACAGAAAGTTAACAAGGATATCCAGGAATTGAACTCAGCTCTGCACCAAGCGGACCTAATAGACATCTACAGAACTCTCTACCCCAGATCAACAAAATATACATTCTTCTCAGCATCACATGGCACTTATTCCAAAATTGACCACATAGTTGGAAGTAAAGCACCCCTCAGCAAATGTAAAAGAACAGAAATTATAACAAACTGTCTCTCAGGCAACAGTGCAATCAAACTAGAACTCAGGATTAAGAAACTCACTCAAAACCGCTCAACTACATGGAAACTGAACAACTTGCTCCTGAATGGCTACTGGGTACATAACAAAATGCAGGCAGAAATAAAGATGTTCTTTGAAACCAATGAGAACAAAGACACAACATACCAGAATCTCTGGGACACATTTAAAGCAGTGTGTAGAAGGAAATGTGTAGCACTAAATGCCCACAAGAGAAAGCAGGAAAGATCTAAAACTGACACCCTAACATCACAATTAAAAGAACTAGAGAAGCAAGAGCAAACATTCAAAAGCTAGTAGAAGGCAAGAAATAACTAAGATCAGAGCAGAACTGAAGGAGATAGAGACACAAAAAAACCCTTCAAAAAATCAGTGAATCCAGGAGCTGGTTTTTGGAAAAGATCAACAAAATTGATAGACCACTAGCAAGACTAATAAAGAAGAACAGAGAGAAGAATCAAACAGATGCAACAAAAAGTGATAAAGGAGATATCACCATCTATCTCACAGAAATACAAACTACCATCAGAGAATACCATAAACACCTCTATGCAAATAAACTAGAAAATCTAGAAGAAATGGATAAATTCCTGGACACATACACCCTCCCAAGACTAAACCAGGAAGAAGTTGAATCTCTGAATAGACCAATAACAGGCTCTGAAATTGAGGCAATAATTAATAGCCTACCAACCAAAAAAAGTCCAGGACCACATGGATTCACAGCCTAATTCTACCAGAGGTGCAAGGAGGAGCTGGTACCATTCCTTCTGAAACTATTCCAATCAATAGAAAAAGAGGGAATCCTCCCTAACTCATTTTATGAGGCCAGCATCATCCTGATACCAAAGCCTGGCAGAGACACAACAAAAAAAGAGAATTTTAGACCAATATCCCTGATGAACATCGATGAAAAAATCCTCAATAAAATACTGGCAAACCGAATCCGGCAGCACCTCAAAAAGCTTATCCGTCATGATCAAGTGGGCTTCATCCCTGGGATGCAAGGCTGGTTCAACATATGCAAATCAATAAACATAATCCAGCATATAAACAGAATCAGAGACAAAAACCACATGATTATCTCAATAGATGAAGAAAAGGCCTTTGACAAAATTCAACAGCCCTTCATGCTAAAAACCCTCAATAAATAGGTATTGATGGGATGTATCTCAAAATAATAAGAGCTATTTGTGACAAACCCACAGCCAATATCATACTGAATGGGCAAAAACTGGAAGCATTCCCTTTGAAAACTGGCACAAGACAGCGATGCCCTCTCTCACCACTCCTATTCAACATAGTGTTGGAAGTTCTGGCCAGAGCAATCAGGCAGGAGAAAGAAATAAAGGGTATTCAATTAGGAAAAGAGGAAGTCAAATTGTCCCTGTTTGCAGATGACATGATTGTATATCTAGAAAACCCCATCGTCTCAGCCCAAAATCTCCTTAAGCTGATAAGCGACTTCAGCAATGTCTCAGGATACAAAATCAATGTGCAAAAATCACAGCATTCCTATACACCAGTAACAGACAAACAGAGAGCCAAATCGTGAGTGAACTCCCATTCACAATTCCTTCAAAGACAATAAAATACCTAGGAATCCAACTTACAAGGGATGTGAAGGACCTCTTCAAGGAGAACTACAAGCCACTGCTCAAAGAAAGGAGGACACAAACAAATGCAAGAATAGTCCATGCTCATGGATAGGAAGAATCAATATCGTGAAAATGGCCATACTGCCCAAGGTAATTTATAAATTCAATGCCATCCCCATCAAGCTACCAATGACTTTCTTCACAGAATTGGAAAAAACTACTTTAAAGTTCATATGAAACCAAAAAAGAGCCCGCATTGCCAAGTCAATCCTAAGCCAAGAGAACAAAGCTGGAGGCATCACGCTACCTGACTTCAAACTATACTACAAGGCTACAGTAACCAAAACAGCGTGGTACTGATACCAAGACAGAGATATAGACCAATGGAACAGAACAGAGCCCTCAGAAATAATACCACAGCTGATCTGATGATCTACAACCATCTGATCTTTGATAAACCTGACAAAAACAATCAATGGGGAAAGGATTCCCTATTTAATAAATGATGCTGGCAAAACTGGCTAGTCATATGTAGAAAGCTGAAACTGGATCCCTTCCTTACACCTTATACAAAAATTAATTCAAGATGGATTAAAGACTTAAATGTTAGACCTAAAACCATAAAAACCCTAGAGGAAAACCTAGGCAATATCATTCAGGACGTAGGCATGGGCAAGGACTTCATGTCTAAAACACCAAAAGCAATGGCAACAAAAGGCAAAATTGACAAATGGGATCTAATTAAACTCAAGAGCTTCTGCACAGCAAAATAAACTACCATCAGAGTGAATAGGCAACCTACAGAATGGGAGAAAATTTTTGCAATCTACTCATCTGACAAAGGGCTAATATCCAGAATCTACAAGGAACTCAAACAAATTTACAAGGAAAAAACAAACAACCCTATCAAAAAGTGGGCAAAGGATATGAACAGACACTTCTCAAAAGAAGACATTTATGCACCCAACAGACACATGAAAAAATGCTCGTCATCACTGGCCATCAGAGAAATCCAAATCAAAACCGCAAGGAGATACCATCTCACACCAGTTAGAATGGCGATCAGTAAAAAGTCAGGAAACAACAGGTGCTGGAGAGGATGTGGAGAAATAGGAACACTTTTACACTGTTGGTGGCACTGTAAACCAGTTCAACCATTGTGGAAGACAGTGTGGCGATTCCTCAGGGATCTAGAACTAGAAATACCATTTGACCCAGCCATCCCATTACTGGTATATACCCAAAGGATTATAAATCATGCTGCTATAAAGGCACATGCACACGTGTGTTTATTGTGGCACTGTTCACAATAGCAAAGACTTGGAACCAACCCAAATGCCCATCAATGATAGACTGGATTAAGAAAATGTGGCCCATATACACCATGGAATACTATGCAGCTGTAATGAGTTCATGTCCTTTGTAGGGACATGGATGAAACTGGAAACCATCATTCTGAGCAAACTATCACAAGGACAAAAAACCAAACACCGCATGTTCTCACTCATAGGTGGGAATTGAATAATGAGAACACTTGGAGACAGGGCAGGGAACATCACACACCAGGGCCCGTTGTGGGGTTGGGGGAGAGGGGAGCGATAGCATTAGGAGATACACCTGATATAAATGTCAAGTTAATATAAATGTCATGTTGGTGCAGCACACCAACATGGCAAGTGTATACATATGTAATAAACCTGCACATTGTGCACATGTACCCTAGAACTTAAAGTATAATTAACAAATAATAATAAAAAAGTGAAAAAATAAAAAATAAAATAAAAAATTTGGGGATGGTGGTAGACTTTAGTTAGCTTATCATGTTGAAAGTTTTTTTGGAATTCTGACAATCATGCAAGTTATCTTTTTAGATTTTATTTAATGATATACAGAGCTTGCTTTATGTCAGTTTCCTACAGTTATAAGTAATAACTCATTTAAACCTAACAATCCCATGATGTAGATATTACTGTCTTCATTTTGTAGATGAAGAAATTAAGATACAAATTGGTTAAGTGACTTGTGCAAGATTATAATTTTGTGATTGATAGAGCTAGGCTTTGAACGCCAGCCATCCTTATGATTAAATCAGACTTTCTTTAATTGCCTATTTAGATCATTTCCCTTCACTACTCCCGAAATTTTCTTAGGAGTTTTTTGTTTGTATTTAAGTGAATTAAATTCTGCAGTTGTGGCATTTTAGGTGGCTACGAGGTGAGGAGGATATTTTTTTCCAGTTAAGTCTTTGTCATAACGTCACAAAGACTACTCTTTCTACGCTTCAAGTCTTCTTCAAAGGCAAGAAGAGGGATGTTTGTTTTTTTTTTTTTTTTTTTTTTTTTTTTTTTTCAGAGAGAGAAATAAACTTTTATTGTGTTAAGCCATTTTAGACCTTGGGATTTGTTATAGCAGCTAGCATTACTTACCCTAAATAATAAAAAAATGGTTTTTGAAATCAAGGTAAAAGATGGTGGTGTTATTAGCAGGCCTAAATGCATAAAACTCTCTTTTTTACTAGTTCAATTGGATTTGAATTGAGATATCAAAATTGATACTCTTATTGCTATAGCATACAATAGCCAGAAAAACTAGCTGGTATCCAGTCAGCTGTTCATTGTGCTATTTTATCATGTTCAACAACTGGTTTGTCTGATATTTAAGTTAAATTAACAGGTATTTAAATTCAAGAGACTATTTGGTAACATAAAATAAATTTTCTTTTTTTTTTTTTTTTTTCTTTTATTATTATTATTATTATTATTATTATACTTTAGGTTTTATGGTACATGTGCGCAATGTGCAGGTAAGTTACATATGTATACATGTGCCATGCTGGTGCGCTGCACCCACCAACTCGTCATCTAGCATTAGGTATATCTCCCAATGCTATCCCTCCCCCCTCCCCCCACCCCACAACAGTCCCCAGAGTGTGATGTTCCCCTTCCTGTGTCCATGTGTTCTCATTGTTCAATTCCCACCTATGAGTGAGAATATGCGGTGTTTGGTTTTTTGTTCTTGCGATAGTTTACTGAGAATGATGATTTCCAATTTCATCCATGTCCCTACAAAGGACGTGAACTCATCATTTTTTATGGCTGCATAGTATTCCATGGTGTATATGTGCCACATTTTCTTAATCCAGTCTATCATTGTTGGACATTTGGGTTGGTTCCAAGTCTTTGCTATTGTGAATAATGCCGCAATAAACATACGTGTGCATGTGTCTTTATAGCAGCATGATTTATAGTCCTTTGGGTATATACCCAGTAATGGGATGGCTGGGTCGAATGGAATTTCTAGTTCTAGATCCCTGAGGAATCGCCACACTGACTTCCACAAGGGTTGAACTAGTTTACAGTCCCACCAACAGTGTAAAAGTGTTCCTATTTCTCCACATCCTCTCCAGCACCTGTTGTTTCCTGACTTTTTAATGATTGCCATTCTAACTGGTGTGAGATGGTATCTCATTGTGGTTTTGATTTGCATTTCTCTGATGGCCAGTGATGGTGAGCATTTTTTCATGTGTTTTTTGGCTGCATAAATGTCTTCTTTTGAGAAGTGTCTGTTCATGTCCTTCGCCCACTTTTTGATGGGGTTGTTTGTTTTTTTCTTGTAAATTTGTTGGAGTTCATTGTAGATTCCCTAACATCACAATTAAAAGAACTAGAAAAGCAAGAGCAAACACATTCAAAAGCTAGCAGAAGGCAAGAAATAACTAAAATCAGAGCAGAACTGAAGGAAATAGAGACACAAAAAACCCTTCAAAAAATAAATGAATCCAGGAGCTGGTTTTTTGAAAGGATCAACAAAATTGATAGACCGCTAGCAAGATTAATAAAGAAAAAAAGAGAGAAGAATCAAATAGATGCAATAAAAAATGATAAAGGGGATATCACCACCGATCCCACAGAAATACAAACTACCATCAGAGAATATTACAAACACCTCTATGCAAATAAACTAGAAAATCTAGAAGAAATGGATAAATTCCTCGACACATACACCCTCCCAAGACTAAACCAGGAAGAAGTTGAATCTCTGAATAGACCAATAACAGGAGCTGAAATTGTGGCAATAATCAATAGCTTACCAACCAAAAAAAGTCCAGGTCCAGATGGATTCACAGCCGAATTCTACCAGAGGTACAAGGAGGAGCTGGTACCATTCCTTCTGAAACTATTCCAATCAATAGAAAAAGAGGGAATCCTCCCTAATTCATTTTATGAGGCCAGCGTCATCCTGATACCAAAGCCTGGCAGAGACACAACAAAAAAAGAGAATTTTAGACCAATATCCTTGATGAACATTGATGCAAAAATCCTCAATAAAATACTGGCAAACAGAATCCAGCAGCACATCAAAAAGCTTATCCACCATGATCAAGTGGGCTTCATCCCTGGGATGCAAGGCTGGTTCAATATACGCAAATCAATAAATGTAATCCAGCATATAAACAGAACGAAAGACAAAAACCACATGATTATCTCAATAGATGCAGAAAAGGCCTTTGACAAAATTCAACAATCCTTCATGCTAAAAACTCTCAATAAATTAGGAATTGATGGGACGTATCTCAAAATAATAAGAGCTATTTATGACAAACCCACAGCCAATATCATACTGAATGGGCAAAAACTGGAAGCATTCCCTTTGAAAACTGGCACAAGACAGGGATGCCCTCTCTCGCCACTTCTATTCAACATAGTGTTGGAAGTTCTGGCCAGGGCAATTAGGCAGGAGAAGGAAATCAAGGGTATTCAATTAGGAAAAGAGGAAATCAAATTGTCCCTGTTTGCAGATGACATGATAGTATATCTAGAAAACCCCATTGTCTCAGCCCAAAATCTCCTTAAGCTGATAAGCAACTTCAGCAAAGTCTCAGGATACAAAATCAACGTGCAAAAATCACAAGCATTCTTATACATCAATAACAGACAAACAGAGAGCCAAATCATGAGTGAACTCCCATTCACAATTGCTTCAAAGAGAATAAAATACCTAGGAATCCAACTTACAAGGGATGTGAAAGACCTCTTCAAGGAGAACTACAAACCACTGCTCAAGGAAATAAAAGAGGATACAAACAAATGGAAGAACATTCCATGCTCATGGGTAGGAAGAATCAATATCATGAAAATGGCCATCCTTCCCAAGGTAATTTACAGATTCAATGCCATCCCCATCAAGCTACCAATGACTTTCTTCTCAGAATTGGAAAAAACTACTTTAAAGTTCATATGGAACCAAAAAAGAGCCCGCATCGCCAAGTCAATCCTAAGCCAAAAGAACAAAGCTGGAGGCATCACACTACCTGACTTCAAACTATACTACAAGGCTACAGTAACCAAAACAGCATGGTACTGGTACCAAAACAGAGATATAGATCAATGGAACAGAACAGAGCCGTCAGAAATAATGCCACATATCTACAAGTATCTGATCTTTGACAAACCTGACAAAAACAAGAAATGGGGAAAGGATTGCCTATTTAATAAATGGTGCTGGGAAAACTGGCTAGCCATATGTAGGAAGCTGAAACTGGATCCCTTCCTTACACCTTATACAAAAATCAATTCAAGATGGATTAAAGACTTAAATGTTAGACCTAAAACCATAAAAACCCTAGAAGAAAACCTAGGCATTACCATTCAGGACATAGGCATGGGCAAGGACTTCATGTCTAAAACACCAAAAGCAATGGCAACAAAAGCCAAAATTGACAAATGGGATCTAATTAAACTCAAGAGCTTCTGCACAGCAAAAGAAACCACCATCAGAGTGAACAGGCAACCTACAAAATGGGAGAAAATTTTCGCAACCTACTCATCTGACAAAGGGCTAATATCCAGAAGAGGGATGTTTGTAATGCTTCTCTTCCCTGACTCCTAGGCACTTGAAGTGGAAGTTAATGAAGTTCTGTGAGGAGTAAAAAGTTGCTATAAAGACTGCTGGATAAAGGACAAATAGTCAAAAATAAATTTTTCCTTAGATCACACATACGTATTCATTCATACTCCCTCCTGCCCTCCTCTCTCTCTCTCAAAAAGTAATGCTGAAAGGCAGAAAAGATGTTTGCTGGATATCAGTCTCTGTGGATCTAACCCACCAAAAGCAATCTAATCATTTTTTCACTCACTATGAAATAAAAAGTTTGCCAAAATTCCCATCCTAATGAACCCTTTTATTTGCATTTTATGTACTTATAACCTTTATTTGTTGGATGACTCCCTTTCAGATTTGCTATGGGATCATTTATGGAATGGGAGCTAAATCTTTGGGAGAGCAGATGGGCATTAAAGAAAATGATGCTGCATGCTATATTGACTCCTTCAAATCCAGATACACAGGTAATTTATCTTCTAGATAGTATTCTTTTCAACCATCTTACCATATTATATTTTTAAAAATTTGTGTAATGGAATTTTCTTTTGAAATATCTATTAGTCAGAAGTTTTCATCAGGCATTGTTAAGGGTAAATAATATTAACCTTATAATCACTTACTACGATGTAATAATGTTATTTCATATTTTTCATTAAAGTAGGAACGGAATAGTAAAATGTAGTTGATGTAAATCTACTGTGTCATTGTGAACAACCCATAAAATCTAGGAGTTGACTTGCGCTTTGGTTTAGATAGCTGTAGTTTGAAACAGTAAACTATT
Organism: Pongo abelii; assembly: GCF_028885655.2. Lineage (NCBI taxonomy): Eukaryota > Metazoa > Chordata > Mammalia > Primates > Hominidae > Pongo > Pongo abelii. The sequence goes on from NC_085928.1 coordinate 16,658,269, forward strand.
GAGTATATATACTAGGAACTCTGATAATTGCTGATTAAATATATGAGGAATTCTGAGAACAATTGCTGTTATAGAGCAGTTTGAGTATTGTCTTAAATGATCTTTTTTGCCTGTTTGTTGTGGTATAATTTACGTATAATAATTAGATTCACCCTGAAAACGGTATATAGTTCTGTGAATTTTGACAAATGCATATGGTCATAAAATTTACACCACAACCAAGATATAGAACCATTACTCTATCATCCCAAAAAGTTCTTTTATGCTCTTTTTAAATCAACCCTGTCCCTTATCCCCATTGGTACTGAAGCAAACAATACAGTACTGGGCATGGTGGCTCACGTCTGTAATCCCAGCACTTTGGGAGGCCGAGGTGGGCAGATCACGAGGTCAAGAGATCGAGACCATCTTGGCCAACATGGTGAAACCCCATCTCTACCAAAAATACAAAAATTACCTGGGCGTGGTGGCATGCACCTGCAAGCCCCAGCTACTCGGAGGCTGAGGCAGGAGAATTGCTTGAACCTGGGAGGCGGAGGTGCAGTGAGCCGAGATCGCACCATTGCACTCCAGCCTGGGGGTCAAGAATGAAACTCCATCCCCAAAAATAAAATAAAATAAGAAATGAGAAGAATCAAGCAGAAATTCTGAAGTAGGAAAATACAATTGATATACTGAAGAGTATCAGAGTCTCTTAATATAGCAGAATTATTCAAGCAGAAGAATTACTGAGTTTGAAGACAGGCTATTTGGAAATTCACAGAGGAGACAAAAAACTATTAAAAAGGATGAAGCACACCTGTAATATCAGAAAATAGCTTCAAAAGGGCAAATCTAAGAGTTACTGGCCTTAAGGAGGAGTAGAGAAGGAGATAGGAGTAGACAGTGTATTCAGAGGGATAATAAAGAACTTTCCAAACCTAGGGAAAGATATCAATATTCAAGTAAAAGAAAGTTATAGAACAGATTTAACCCAAAGAAGACTGCCTCAAGACATGTAACAATCAAACTCCCAAAGGTCAAGGATAAAGAAAGGATCCTAAAAGCAGCAATAGAAAATAATCAAATAATATACAATGGAGCTTCAATATGTCTGGCAGCAGAGTTTTTAGTGGCATGAAGTGCCGAAGGAAAAACAGCTTTTACCCTGGAATAATATATCAGGCAAAAATACTAATATCCTTCAAACATGAAGGAGAAATAAAGACTTTCTCAGACAAATGAAAGCTGAGGGATTTCATCAACACCAGAGTTGTCCTACAAGAAATGCCAAAAAGAGTTCTACAATTAGAAAGAAAAGGATGTTAATGAGCAATAACAAATCATCTAAAGGTACAGAACTCACTGGTAATATTAAGTACGCAGAGAGACACAGACTATTATAACATTGTAATTGTGATATATAAACTATTATCTTAAATAGAAAGATAAAAATATTAATCAAAAATAACTGTAACAGCCTTTCAAGACATTGGCAGTATAATACGATATAAATATAAACAACAAAAAAGTTAAAACGTGGGCCAGGCACGGTGGGTCACACCTGTAATCCCAGCAATTTGGGAGGCAGAGACAGGCAGATCACCTGAGGTCAGGAGTTCAAGGCCAACACGGTGAAACCCCATCTCTACAAAAAAATACAAAAATTAACCTGACATGGTGGTAGGTGCCTGTAATCCTAGCTACTTGGGAGGCTGAGGTGAAAGAATCACTTGAACCCGGGAGGCGGAGGTTGCAGTGAGCCAAGATTGCACCATTGCACTCCAGCCTGGGAGACAGGGTGAGACTCTTTCTCAAAAAAAAAAAAAAAAAAAAGGGTTATAAGACATTATTTGCAAGTCTCATGGTAACCTCAAATAAAAAAACATACAACAGATACACAAAAACTAAAAAGCAAGAAATTAAATCATACCACCAGAAAAAATCACCTTTATTAAAAGGAAGACAGGAATGAAGGAAAGAAGGAGGAAAAAAAACCACAAAACAACCAGTAAACAACAAAATGATGTTGTCCTTAACTGTCAATAATAACATTGCATGTAAATGAACTAAACTTTCCAATAAAAAGACATAGAGTGGCTGGATAGATTTTTTAAAAAAAGAAAAACAAGACCCAGTGATCTGTTGCCTACAAGAAACACATTTCACCTCTAAAGATATAGACTGAAAATAAAGGGACGGAAAAGAGATTCCATCCCAATAAAAACCAAAAAAGATCAAGAGTAGCTATACTATTTATCAGACAAAATAGATTTCAAGACAAAAACTATGGAAAGAGACAAGGTCATTATATAATGTCTTTTACATTATATAATACTCCTTTTGAGTCAGTTAAGCAAGAGAATATAAGAATTGTAATATGCACCCAGTATTGGAGCACCTGGACATATAAAACAAATATCATTAGAGCTAAAGAGAGAGAGAGAGCCCAATAATAATAACTGGAGATTTCAACACCCCTCTTTGAGCAGTGGACAGATATTCCAGACAGAAAATCAACAAAGAAATTATACTAAATCTGCACTATAGACCAAATGGACCTAATAGATATTTACAGAACATTTCATTTAATGGCCACACAATACACATTCTTCTCCTCAGCACATGGATTATTCTCTAGGATAGACTATATGTTAGATAACAAAACAAGTTTTAAAATATTCAAAAAGTTAATATCAAGTATCTACTCTGACCACAATGGAATAAAACTAGAAATCACTAACAAGGAATTTTGGAAACTATACAAACATGGAAATTAAACAATATGCTCTTGAGTGACCAGTGAGTCAATTAAAAAATTAAGAAAGAAAATTTAAAATTTCTTGAAACAAATGACAATGGAAATACAACACACCAACACCTATGAGATACAGCAAAAGCAGTGCTAAGAAGGAAGTTTATAGCTATAAGTGCCTACATTAAAAAAAAAAAAGAAGAAAAACTTCAAATAACCTAAAATGCATCTTAAAGAACTAGAAAAATAAGAGCAAGGCAAATCCAAAATTAGTAGAGGAAAAGAAATAATAAAGATCAGAGCAAAAGTAAAGAATGAAATTGAAACAAAGAATACAAAAAAACAACAAAACAAAAAGTTGGTTATTGGTTTTTTTTTTTTTGAGATGGAGTCTTGCTCTGTCACCCAAGCTGGTGGGCAGTGGCGTGATCTTGGCTCACTGCAACATCCGCCTCCTAGGTTCAAGCAATTTTCCTGTCTCAGCCTCCCAAGTAGCTGGGATTACAGGTATGCGCCACCATGCCTGGCTAGTTTTTGTATTTTTAGTAGAGACAGCGTTTTGCCATGTTGGCCAGGTTGGTCATGAACTCCTGGCCTCAAGTGATCTGCCCATCTTGGCCTCCCAAAGTGCTGGGATTACAGGCTTGAGCCACTGCACCTGGCCTGAAAATAAGTTGGTTTTTTGAAAACATAAAATTGACACACCTTTAGCCAGACTAAGAAAAAAGGAGAAGATCCAAATCAATAAAATCAGAAATGAAAAAGGAGACAGCACAATGAATACTCCGGAAATTCAAAGGATCATTAGTGGCTACTGAGCAGCTATATGCCAGTAATTTGGAAAATCTAGAAGAAATGGGTAAATTCCTAGACATATGCAACCTGCCAAGATTGAACCATGAAGAAATCTAAAACCTGACGAGTCTAAGAACAAATAATGAGATCGAAGCCATAATAAAAAGTCTTCCACAAAGAAAAGCCTGGGGCTCAATGGCTTCCCTGCTGAATTCTACCAACAATTTAAATAACTAATACCAATCCTACTGAAACTGTTCTGGAAAATAGGGGAGGAGAGAACACTTCCAAACTCATTCTGTGAGGCCAGTATTACCCTAATACCAAAACCAGACAAAGACATAGCGAAACAAAAAAATAAAACCTACCTACTGGCCAATATTTCTGATGAAAATTGATGCAAACATCCTCAACAAAATAGTAGCAAATGGAATTCAACAACGTATTAGAAAGATCATTCATCATAACCAACCTGGGATGCAAGGATGGTTCAACATATGGAAATCTATCAATGTGATACATCATATCAACAGAATGAAGAATAAAAACAGTATCATTTCAATTGATGCTGAAAAGGCATTTGATAAAATTCAACATTCCTTCATCATGAAAACCCTCAAAAAACTGGGTTTACAAGAAACATGCCTCTACATAATAAAAACCATGTATGATAGACCCACAGCTAGTGTCACACTGAATGGGGAAAAAATGAAAGCCTTTTCTCTAAGACCTGGAACACGACAAGGATGCCCACTTTTGCTTTCATCACTGTTATTCAACATAGTACTGGAAGTCCTAGCTCGAGCAATCAGATAAGAGAAAGAAATAAAGGACATCCACATTGGAAAGGAAGAGGTCAAATTCTCCTTGTTTGTAGAAGATACAATCTTATATATCGAAAAACCTAATGACTCCATCAAAAAACTATTAGAACAGACAAACAAATTCCTTAGTACAGTTGCAGGATACAAGGTCAACATACAAACATCAGTAGCATTTGTATATGCCAGGAGCAAACAATCTGAAAAAGAAATCAGGAAAGTAATCTCATTTATAATAGCTACAAATAAAATTAAACACTTAGGAATTAGCCAAAGAAGTGAAAGATCTATGTAAGGAAAACTTATAAAATACTGATACTAGAAATTGCAGAGGACACAAAAATATGAAAAAATATTCCATGTTCATAGATTGGAAGAATCAATATTGTTAAAATGTTCATACTCCCCAAATCAATCAACAGATTTAATGCATTCCCTATCAAAATACCAATGACATTCCTCACTCTTCACAGAAATTTAAAAAAAAAAAAGTACTACAATTTACATGGAACCACAAAAGACCTAGAATAGCCAAAGCTATCCTGTGCAAAAAGAACAAAACTGGAGAAATCACATTACCTGACTTCAAATTATGCTACAGACATATAGTAACCAAAATGACATGGTACTGGTATAAAACAGACACAAAGATCAATAGAACAGAATAGAGAACCCAGAAAGAAACCCACACATCTACAGTGAACTCATTTTCAATAAAGGTACCAAGAACATATATTGGGGAAAAGACAGTCTCTTCAATAAATGGTGTGGGGACAACTGGATATGCAGAAGAATGAAACTGGACCCCTATCTCTCTATATATACAAAATAAAATCAAAATGGATTAAAAACTTTAAGACCTCGAATTGTGAAACTATTACAAGAAAACATGGGGGAAACTCTCCAGTATGTCAGTCTGGGCAAAGATTTCTTAAGCAATACTCACAAGTGCAGGCAACCACAGCAAAAATAGACAAATGAGATCACATCAGGTTTAAAAAAAACTGCATAGCAAAGGAAACAACCAACAAAGTGAAGAGACAGCCCACAGAATGGGAGAAAATATTTGCAGATACCCATTTGACAAGAGATTAATAAGCAGAATATATGAGGAGCTCAAATAACTCTGTAGAAAAAAAAATCTGATTTTAAAATGGACAAAAGCTCTGAATAGACATTTTTCAAATAAAGACATACAAATGGCAAACAGGTTTATGAAAAGATGCTCAACATCATTGATCATCAGAGAAATACAAATTAGAACTAGAATGTGATATCATCTCACACCAGTTAAAATGGCTTTTATCCAAAAGACAGGTGATAACAAATGCAGGTGAAGATGTAGAGAAAAAGGAACCATCATTCAATTTTGGTGGGAATGTAAATTAGTACAACTACTGTGGAGAACAGTTTGGAGGTTTCTCAAAAAACTAAAAATAGGCTGGGCGTGGTGGCTCACGCCTGTAATTCCAACACTCTGGGAGGCTGAGGCGGGTGGATCACAAGGTCAGGAGTTTGAGACCAGCCTGGCCAATATGGTGAAACCCTATCTCTACTAAATATACAAAAATTAGCCAGGCATGGTAGTGGGCACCTGTATCCCAACCACTTGGGAGGCTAAGGCAGGAGAATCGCTTGAACCGGGAGGCAGAGGTTGCAATGAGCTGAGGTCGTGCCACTGCACTCCAGCCTGGGCAACAGAGTGAGACTCCATCTCAAAAACAAAACAAACCAAAACAAAAAACTAAAAATAAAGCTATCATATGATCCAGCAATCACACTGCTAGGTACATACCCCAAAGAAAGGAAATCTGTGTACTGAAAAGATATCTGCATACACTCCCATGTTTATTGCAGCACTATTCACGATAGCCAGGATTTGGAAGCATCCTCAGTGTCCATCAGCAGATGAATGGATAAAGAAAATGTACATGTACACAATGGAGTACTATCCAGCCATAGAAAAGAAAGATCTTGTCATTTGCAACAACATGGATGGAACTGGAGGTCATTATGTTAAGTGAAATAAGCCAGGCACAGAAAGACAAACTTCACATGTTCTCAGTTATTTGTCACTCAGCTAAAAATTAAAGCAATTGAACTCATGGAGATAGAGAGTAGAGTAATGGTTACCGGAAGCTGGGAAGGGTATTGGGGTTAGGGGGTATTGTTAATAGGTACAAAGAAATAGTTAGAATGACTAAGAACTAGTATTTGCTAGCACAACAGGGTGACTATAGTTAATAATAATTAATTGTACATTTAAAGATGACTAAAAGAGTATAACTGGAATGTTTACAACACAAATGATAAATGCTTGAGATGATGAGTACTCCATTTTCCCTCATGTGATTATTATGCATTGCATGCCTGTATCATAATATCTCATGTACCCCATAAATATGTACACCTACTATGTACCCACAAAAATTAAAAATTTATGAAAAATGTAAAAGCAGGGTACAAACTGGGAAGAAATATTTGCAGTACTTCCATCGAACAAAGGATGTATATCCAGAATATATGAAGAACTTTTACCATTCAATGCTCAGAAGCTACACAGTCCGATAAATTAAAGGTCAAAAGATTTGAAGACACACTTTACCAAAGATATGAATGACCACATTAAACATTGTCATTATTTGTCATCAAGCAAAAGCAAATTGAGATGCCAAAAACAAAGAGATGTCATTACAAAAACACTAGAATGGCCAATATTAAAAACACCGTCTTTTACATTGTTCATTTTTTTGTAAAATGGTAAAACTACTTTGGAGAACAATATGGCTCTTTTGTATAAAGTTAAACATCCATTTAACTATATAACCCTGCAATTCTACTATCAGGTATTTGTGCAAGAAAAATGAAAGCATGTCCAAAGGAAGGCTCGTATGTGAATATTATAGCAGCTTTATTCACAACAGCCAGATACTGAGAACAGGCCACATGTCTATCAACAGGAAAATGTATAAACAAATTTTGTTATACCTCCACAACAGAATAGTATAGATCAAGGAATAGTAATTAAATATTGATATTCAGTACAATATTGATGATTCTTAAAAATGTTTTTCTTAGCAAAAGAAGGCAGACACAAATGAGCATATACAGTGTCATTCAATTTGTATGGTATTCATGAACATGAAAAACTTAAGAGTATCATAAAGCAGATGAGTGAGTGTCTGAGGGTGATCATGGGGCCTGACTGTATAGGGAGATGAACATGTTTCGTATCTTGTAGTAGTAGCTGCAGGGGTGTGTATATTTGTTCAGATGCCTCAAGCTGTTTAAAGTGAGTGCATTTTGTTGCATGTAAATTATACCTCAGCACTGATTTTTTTTTAAAGTAGCTCTTTCAATTTGAGTATTTGGAGGTCTCCTATAGGAGTTTGGTAAGAGATTTTGTAGAGGTGCAGCCTCTTAAATCTCACCCTTTTCTTTCCTCTTTACCCAAAAATATCACAGTAATTCTTAAACAGAAAAAGATGAGAGTCCAGTGGCTTTTGGAAATTCCCATGCTATTGATTACATATCACCAACAGCAAAGGATTCATCCTGGAGATGCTTAAGACATAATGACTGACCCAGATTGCAAAGGATGAATGCTGGTCTAGGAAATAGGAATATGTTTGAAAACTACACTACACATAGTTTTTTTTAATTTTAAGAAGTGGGTCATGTTTATTCCTAGTGAAATATTTGTCGTAACTCATGCATTAATTTCAGCAAGGTCCTACTTTGGATCATAGTGTAGATGGTAACAAGGAGCTATTGAAATGTTTTAAACCTAGGAATGATAAGATGAAAGAGTAAAAGGGGATTCACACAATCAACAGACACTTGTGAAAAGTGATGTGGAATAGTCTTAAGATCCTGGAATAAAGACACCTAGATATCTGCCCCGTTCTGGAATTTTTAGTTTTATGTTTTGTTTTTGTTGTTGTTACTCAAAAAACAAAGGCCATGTAGTGGCTCACACCTGTAATCCTAGCACTTTGGGAGGCCGAGGTGGGCAGATCGCTTGAGCTCAGATGTTTGAGACCAGCCTGGGCCATATTACGAAACCTCATCTCTACAAAAAATACAAAAATTATCCTGGCATCGTGACGCGGTGCCTGTAGTTCTACCTATGCAGGAGGCTGAGGTGGGAGGATCTCCTGAGCTTGGGGAGATCCAGGCTGCAGTGAACCATGATAGCACCACTGCACTCCCACCTGGGTGACAGAGTGAGTGAGATCCTGTCTCAAAAACAAAAAAACCCAAAGAGTTAGAGTATTTCATTTCTAAAGTCTCTTTTATTTCTAACTTTTTGAGTCTAGAAAAAGTGAATGAAAGTTTGTATGCCTGATTTGACGATATGATATTAATGTTAAGAATCATCGTGGGGTTTTGGTATATTTTGCTATATTTAAGCCAGTGAATGAAGTGAAGGATAGACTTTGGTTCTAATTAATTATTTCTGTATTTTCTTTATAGGGATTAATCAATTCATGACAGAGACAGTGAAGAATTGTAAAAGAGACGGGTTTGTTCAGACCATTTTGGGAAGGCGTAGATATTTGCCAGGAATCAAAGACAACAACCCTTATCGTAAAGCTCATGTATGTTGAAATTTTATAGGAATTTTAACTTAACATTTCAATGACATGTACTTTTTCAGCAGAATAAATACTACAAATATCCGTTTTAGGGATTACTGGCATATTAATTGGATTTTCTGTATAGACAAGATCAACCATTGGTTTCATTAAGGACTTTGAAGTGATGGCACATGCCAGTATTTGCTGAACAGAGTCTGGGGGATTAATGTAAACATGTGTTTACTTAATAATACTTTAAACATGTTCTGTTGCCAGTAAACCAATTATTTATTAGCTTAGATAATAAGTTGTAAATGAACTTAATTTTTACATTTGCTAATTATTCTTTGTTTCCTATACAATATACTAATTTATCATATCATACCAATTTGCTAACATTCCTCAGAGATTAGCCAGTCATTAAATTTTGATTAATTTTTGGTTCATTCTACTTGTTTGCTTATTTTAAAAGCACTATCTGGCCAGGTACAGTGGCTCATGCCTGTAGTCCCAGCACTTTGGAAGGCTGAGGCAGGAGGATTGCTTGAGCCCAGGAGTTTGAGACCAGCTTGGGCAACATAGTGAGACCCCCTATGTCTATAAAAATAAATAAATTAACTGAGTGAGGTAGTGCAATGCCTGTAGTCTTAGCTACTTGGGAGGCTGAGGTGGGAGGATTGCTTGAGCCCAGGAATTGGAGGCTGCAGTGAGCCATGATTGAACCACTGTATTCCAGCCTAGGTGGCAGAATGAGACCCTATGTTTAATTAAAAAAAAAAAAAAAAAAAGTGCTATCTCATTAGAGATTATTAAGATATCCCAAATAGTGAATAAGGCTATTTTTAACGGCATTTAAAAGACTTATTGATATTTGCTCAAATTATGTTTAAGTCTCTTTCTGAATTCATTGGGATTCATGAAAGTATTCTGCATATCTAAGTATTTAAGCTTCTAGTATAGTTCATATCTTCCATTTTAACTAGATGTTTTTTGCCCTTCACCCATGACTTTGTGTTTTAGTGCTCATTAGACATTGTATGTAATGAAAATACCCCGCTAAACTTCTGTCTGGAGCTCAAAGCCTTCAGAGCATTAATGCTTTCAGGGACTGTGGAAGAATAGTTGGCTTTTTGTTACTGCTTTACTCTCTAGCCTCCCATATATCCACATGCAAATATCAGGTATTTATCAGGCTTTTACCATATATCTAAGTGAACTAGTAACTTTAGTTGATGGACTAGGAAACTTAAGTTTTCAGTCTTGGAAGAGATAATGCAAACAAAAAAAAATATATGAAAACATCATTGATATACTTATTTAGGTTTCAGGGAGAAGGAAAGACTTAAACAGATTCTTGAAGGCTAAAGTTTAGGCTGTTGGGAATGAGAAAAAGACAATCACAAAAGGATAACTGAGTGAGGACTGGCTAGAAGCCAAACTGGTAGGAATGGAGAGTTTGAGTTGTCACGTAGGGGTAGATAATTTTCTCCTGGATAGATGGAGCCAGCTAGAACCTAGGAGACTAAAAGGCTTCTTCTAAATGACAGAAGGCTTTTAGTGGCAGGCTGAGAAATTTGGACTCGATCTAATAATATGAATTGATCATGTTTTCTGGAATTTACATGATAAAAAATGGAATATATAGTTATTAATATAAATGAATCATATAAGTTTGTGAAAATTAATATTATTGTACCTGAAGATGCAAGAGAGTAATAAGACTTTTTCATGCCAAATACTTCAGTGTTAAAGTTCTGATTCATTATGTTGCTGCTGAGGAAAAATATTCCAGCCCTCTGAATTAGGAATAGAGTAAACATAGCCAGGTTGTTTTTTGGTTTTGGTTTTGGTTTTTGCTTTTGTTCAAACTTTTGTTGTACTGAAAAATACATTCTCACACATAGAGAATGTAGATTTCACTAAATTATCACAGAGCTACACCTGTGTAACTACCACTCAGGGCAAGAAATAGAATACTGTCAGTGCCCCAGAAGCGCCCCTCATGCATCCTCCTAATCATCACCCATCACCTTCCCAGAAATAGCCACTGTTATAACTTCTAACACTATAGTTTTGTTTTGCATTTTTTTGAGCTCCATATACATCATATATGTATATTTTGTCTCTAGCTTCTATCAGAATTACATGGGTAAGTCATTCTTGTTGTTTCATGTAGAAATAGCTGTATACTCTTATATGAATATACCATAATTTATCTATTTTTCTCTTGATGAGAACTTGGGTTGTCAGTTTGAAGCTAAGCTGTTGTGTTTTTGAACATGCTTGTACAAGGTTCTTGGTGCACATATACATGCATTTATGTTTGGTAAAGACACAGTGGTGGGATTGCTGTGTATTTTCAACTTCAGTAGATAAAGCCAAATTGTTTTCTGTGGAGATTATAGCAGTTTGTCCTCCCATCAGAAGAGTATGTGAGTCCTCACTGCTCTGCATTCTTGTCGACACTTCCTATTAAGCTAATATAATTTTAGCTATTCTGGTGGGTATAAAGTAGTATCCTGTAGTTTTAATTTGTGTTTCCTTGGCTACTAGTGAGGTAACCTTAAAAATGAGCAACCTTACAAATGTGTATTAGCCATTTAGTTATTTTTTCATGGGTAAATACCTATTCTGGTTTTCTTTTTAATTTTTCTGTTGAGTTTTCTGCATTTTTTCTTATCAATTTGTAGGAACCTGTTACTGGTTACACGTGTAGAAAATATTCTCTCCCACATTGTGTCTGGCCTTTTCTCCCACTCATTAGTAATTTTAGGTGTGGAGAGAGGTTTTTGTTTTATTTTGTTTTTCTTAAAGACAGGGTCTCACTATGTTGCCCAGGCTGGTTTCAAACTCCTGGTCTCAACTGATCCTCTTGCCTTAGCCTCCTGAGTAGCTGAGATTACAGGCATTTAATATACTAGAAGTTGGGTATAGCTCAGATGACAGAGGACTAGAGAATACCTCTCATGTTACATTGACCCCCCTCCCTGGAGTAGATCTTTTTCATTTTCTGAGACATTTTGGGGCACCGGGAATGATATTCATGTATAGATTATACCTGGATATTAATCCAGACTCCCTTCTCTACTCTTCCAAGATGATTAATTTTAGTAGGCATGGTTCCCTGCCAAGAAGCACTTGGCAGCAGTCATTTCAAGGAAGTTGTAACTGAATACCCAGGGATCTAGGATGTGCATTTTCACTAGCGGCTAAGGATTTGCCTCAGCAGCCCATGAAAAGCTCTGATTCACATCAGAGGGCTCCATACCTGCAGGGCTCAAACTCTATATTAAAGACCAAGAGGCCATTGGTATAGAGGGTGTGCTTAGGACATTCCAACCCACCTCCCAAAGAACGATATTCTACTTATTTAGGATTAAGATTATTTTGAGGAGCAGATCTTTTAGAATAATATCTAGAACAGCTAGAACACTGATGAGCTAAATACATTCTAAGTGCAAAGTAGTTTTTGGATCCTAACTGAGTAGTCAAGATATCTAAGCTGAAGCAATCTGACCTTCTTATATATGTCTGGAACAGCTAGAACACTGATGAGCTAAATACATTCTAAGTGCAGAGTAGTTTTTGGATCCTAACTGAGTAGTCAAGATATCTAAGCTGAAGCAACCTGACCTTCTTATATTTTTGTCTGCCCTAATGTGGAAACCCCAGAATCTAGAGCCCTGGATCATGATAGTTGTTATTCTTAGGATGCAGCCTAATAGTTGGTGTTCTGGGTCACATCTCAGTCCAGCTTTCCAGTCTGGCTGCAGATGTGAGCACTGAACTGTGGACACTAAAGGAAAGTATGAAACCATGTTGGCATATCTGGTGGAGCACCTGTTAATTGTTTTTTCTAGGCTGAGCGTCAAGCTATCAACACAACAGTCCAAGGATCGGCAGCTGATATTGTCAAAATAGCCACAGTTAACATTCAGAAGCAATTAGAGACCTTCCACTCAACCTTCAAATCCCATGGTCATCGAGAGGGTATGCTCCAAAGTGACCGAACAGGTTTGTTCATAGATGAGGCCTGTGCTGTAACATGATGAGAATAATTGTATCAGAAATGTAAATGGGAAGTATTTTTTATTTTATTTCTCAACAGTTCTCAAATGTTTTGGTCTCACGATGTCTTTATACTATTAGAAATTATTAAGGATTTCAAAGAGCTCTTGTTTTTCTGGGTTATGTCTATATATTTACCATATTATAAATTAAAACAGGGAATTTTAAAACATTAGCATTTAAAGTAATTACAGACTCACCATATTTTGACATGTGACATATTTTTATGAAAATAACTACATCTTTTAAGAACTAAAGAAAATTCTTGATAGGTGGCTTTATTTTACATATGTGGAAATCTCTTTAATGTTTGGCTTAAGAGAACACAGCTGGCTGTTTGTATCTGCTTCTGTATTCAATCTGTTGTAATATCCCATGTCCTGTAACCCTCTTTGGGAAACTCTTTGTACAGTCTGGGATGATGCATGTCTCAATTTGTGGGAGACAGATGGGTTTCCCAGGATGTGGAATTTCACTTCTATACCAGGACAGTTGGCCACTTTGCTGCACTCTTATAAGAAAATGCAACTGAAAAAGGCAAATAGCCTCATAGTGTTATTATGAAAGTAATTTCGACTGCAGATTTGGGATCCTCTGTGGTCTTCAGACCATACTTTAAGAATATGCTGATATTCCTGTTTATGACCTGCAGTGTTCTCTGGTCTTAGAATATACTCTTCATCTCTTTATCACATATGTTCCTTTGCTGATATTGTTTTCTTGTTCTTACTTTCAGAATATTTTCCATGAGTTTTCCCTTTATTGCTTGGATAAATTATTTCTTGTACTAACAAGTACAGTGAAATTTTCTTTTTTTCTTCTGTCACATGTCCATATTTCTGCTTTAAATACTATTTCACTGTCACTGAGATTGTCAAACCATGACAGCAGACCTTATTTTTTTTTTTTTTTTTTGAGACAGAGTTTCACTCTGTCACCCAGGCTGGAGTGCAGTGGTATGATCTCAGCTCACTGCAACCTCTGCCTCCTGGGTTCAAGGGATTTTCCTACCTCAGCTTCCCGAGTAGCTGGGATTATGGGAATGTGCCACCATGCCTGGCTAATTTAAAATTTTTTTTTTTTTTTTTTTTAGTAGAGAGGGGGTTTCACCATGTTGTCCAGGCTGTTCTAGAACTCCTGACCTCAAGTGATCTGCCTGCCAAGTTTGGCTTCCCAAAGTGTTGGGATTACAAGCGTGAGCCATTGCGTCCAGCCAGGAGGCATGTTTTAAATTTTCCTGGGAAGAAATTAAGGTTTGGTGCATAGAGAGGAAGAAAAAGCTGCTAGAGATGGGTCAGAAAGGTCATGATTAGTTATTGAGGATGAGATTTGCTATTTCTGGAAGAGACATACATACAGGTTATAGATAATAATACAGCCAGTTATAACGTGTTCGCTTATGTACAAAGATACGTAGATACAAAAGTTTATTTTCTCATTAAGTGAGGATTATTAATTTTGTCATCAGTCCCCCTTGAAATATCTGAGGCCCCTCATTCATTTTGAGTGTGGGACTATGTGTATATATACACACACATACACATTTATATTTAATTGAGAGAGAATATATAATTAAACTTATTTGGGGAGTAATACTGTGCTGTGTGCTTTGGGGATTTAGAAGTAAAAGTTATCAATCTATGTTTAAATTTAAGGTCTATTTAAGAAAGGAGAGGAAGGTATGATACCTGACTGAAGTATTTGTATTAATTCCACACAGCAGAGTGATAAATGTCAAAATGAGGATACAGACAGTAATGACTTTAAGAGTCAGTGGAAGGCGATATGGCTCTGTCACTGAGGATGGCTTCATGGTGTCATGCCAGCTTAAAGTAGCACTGGGTCAGTAGGATGAAAGGAAGGTGAGCGTGAGGAAGCAGACCACATGGGGAACAAGAGCATCATGGCATTCTAGGTCAGAAGCCAGGTAGTCAAGGGAAATCAAGAGGGCAAAGGCATGGTCATCAGAAAGCAGAAAAGCTAGAGCATCCAGACAGTCAATGGTGTGAGCCAAGTGTGGCTTCATGGGGCAGATCAGATTTCAGCTGAACAGGTGAACAGAGGTACAGCCTTTGCAGTCCTAGTGTGGAAGCAGCTTGCTGCAGCCTCAGGTGCTTTTGTTTGCTTACTGTGTGAGAGCCACCTCTAAGCAAACTGGCACTGCAGATAGTGACAGTTGAAGAACTCTCTCCCTGAGGGAAGCACCAGATACTGAGGGAGATGGTACTCATGCTGGACCTGAAAGATAAGTAGGGAATTTGGACAACAGAAAGGAAGGTGACTGCTATGAGGTTTAAGCAAACAAGTAAAGGCAGTTCCAGTAAAGGTGTTCATGTTGAGCTTTATCTTTTTGGTCAGAAGGGCATAATCTGTACCACTAGGTCCAGCTAATGAGGAAATAGTAACTAAGTCTAGTATATATTTTGGAGTTATGGCTACTGGAAGGTATGGATTATCTCCACAGAAAAACGTACAGACATAGACTCTTACATATAACTGCAAGGGGTTTATGTACTCTCTGAAGTCCACTTTGGGAATCTAGATTTAGAATTACTTGTTTGGAGTGTGTACGGTTCAGTTGGGGAAGCACCAATTCTATCATGATGACACTTCTGGCCATAAAAAGACATGAGGGAGTGTCCCCCTTAAGAAACACTGCCTAACAATATTAGTTTGCTTTCTGGGGCAGGAATCAGGCCCCATACCTCCCTGGTGCTATTACTCAGATGGTGGTAGGGGGACTCCATGGATAGAGAAAATATTAGTTATTCGTGAGAAATAAGTTGGACTAGAGCTTGGAGCAGAGTTCCTCACACCCCATTGACTGAATTCTTTGGGAGACTCCTTCTTTCTGGGAGGAAGTTTGTGAGTTTATACCGGATACTTAGGGTAGGTAGCGACCAGCAAGTAGTTCTTTTCCTGATAGTTCTTAGTCTTGTGTGTTTTAATCTTCTCATTAAAATTTCTCAGAGTTACTCAATCTCTAAAAACATTCTTCTATGACTTAGCGACATGCTGATCAGTTTTGCTCCTTTTTCATGAAGTAGGATTGTCACAAAAGAGAAAACTGCAAGGGATGTTCTGCCCAATCAGAGGAGGCTTCTTCATCCTTCAACTCCATGATGAACTCCTATATGAAGTGGCAGAAGAAGATGTTGTTCAGGTATTTTTGCAATGCTTGTGTCCATTCCATAGGAAGCCAGGACACTGTATTGTCAGGCTGACAGCTTTGTTTTCTATGCATGAGGATTTTGGAACTCTACCCTAGCCCTGGGATGGCTGTATAAATGTTGAGTCCTTACAGGTAGAAAAGGAGCTAAGAGTGTTCCGTTTTGTACTAGTTCTTAGTAAGTGAAGAAATCGCCAATGCAAGATGTTTTTGTCTTGGAGGAATTAAACAAAAATTTGGAGTCTTTCCCTTAGGGTTTCTAAGCTCCAAGCATTCTAGCAAAAACTTTCAGAAATTCCTGCTCATCAGTGAAGAAGAGTTTGAGATGTCTTTTTATTTATTTATTTATTTTATTTTTTATTTTTTCTGATTTAGCATTTTAAGCACCATTGGGTGAAGAGCTCCAGTCTGGTTTATAACCTTCTCAGGGGATGGTTTGGGAAACATTCTTTGACTGGGCAGAGTTTGTTAACCTCATTTTTTTTTTTTTTTTCCTTAGGTAGCTCAGATTGTCAAGAATGAAATGGAAAGTGCTGTAAAACTGTCTGTGAAATTGAAAGTTAAAGTGAAAATAGGCGCCAGCTGGGGAGAGCTGAAGGACTTTGATGTGTAACTGTGCTGTTGATGAAGTCCTCCCAGGGAAGCCTGTGCAGATACAGTCACCTGGAAAGAACAGAGATTACCCTTTCACCTACCTCAGGAAAACAAACTTTCAAGTCTTGATAGACTAAGCCTAGTAATTTTATAGTGAGAGTTTCAAACTATATACCAGGGTCTATCTTTATAGCATCAAAAACTTCTGGGGTTATGGGGGAAGTAGAATACCAAGTACAATAGTTACATTCACTTTCAAAGAGCATCTATGAATTTGCCTTTTGTAATGTACTGTGGCTTTAAACATATTCAGAACAGATGCTTGAAATATGCACTTAGCACTTTGGCTCCACATCTGTCTGAGTAAACCATGGAGAAAATGAAGCCACTGCCTCTATTGACCCCGACAGGAGCCATAGGCAGATAAAGATTTGGTTTCACCCTAGTGGTGTTAGGCATTGTGTGTGACTTTTTTTCCTCTAATATCAATTTTAGAGTACTGAAATAGTATTTTAAAGTAGTATTGGCTAATAAATTATGAATTCTATAAAGTGGTAAGACTTGGTATGGTTGGAGTCTAGGAATGAATATTCATGAAATGTTTCTTATTGCTTTTCCTTCCCTAATTCATACAATGAATGTATTTGGAATACTTACATGTTATAAAATAAACTATACCTCTTCAAGAGGTATCC
Organism: Pongo abelii; assembly: GCF_028885655.2. Taxonomy (NCBI): domain Eukaryota; kingdom Metazoa; phylum Chordata; class Mammalia; order Primates; family Hominidae; genus Pongo; species Pongo abelii. The sequence goes on from NC_085928.1 coordinate 16,675,725, forward strand.
TGTTCTGTAAGATCAGATGTTTTTATTGCAGGTAAATATAATACTGCCAGAGACAGAAAATACCCCCTTATCAGTCCCTTAGTGCCTCTTTCTGTTTGTGGCATGGTGAGAAAACCCATGCTGAAAAGATTGTACTTTGTGATCCCAGTCAGAGGGATGGAGCTAATCTTTTTGCTGTTGAAATAAAATGAATTTATGAGAAACTTTATATCAACAATTGTTTTGTTAAAAATTGTAGTTGGTCTAAGAGTGTTCCTTATTTAGTTACTCCATAGCTTGTTCATAGGAAGCACTGATTATATTCTTAATCAGTTACCAGAAGAGCTCTTTTATGTTTATTAATCAGAATAGTGAAAAAAAGATAGTTGCTTTATAAAATGTAATGCATTATCAGTAGTTGGGTATTAATGCATAAGAGACCTAGACATAATTTTTTTGGGGGGGTGGGGTGAGAAAGGCAGAGATGGCAGCAGTAAGAGGGAAGAATATCATTATTTCTTTTTCCATATTTACCTGTACTATGTTTCTCAAAAGCTGAAGTGCTGTCAGTATTCTGGTAGGCTTGAAAGATCTGGCACAAGAGAAAGCTGAATCTGTTTACCTGTGAGTGTTCTTCAAACATGAGGGCAAGCAAAAGTCCCTTCTGCCTCATTCTCTGCAGCCGTGGCCCAGCATGTGTAGTCACATGCATTTTCTCATTCTGTTTGACCTGTCAGCTGGACCTGAAACAGGCCATCCTCATTTTGCATGATTCAGATGTGCACAAATCCCAGTTACTATGGTTTACTTAATAACACGAGTCTCGCCTGCAACACAATTCAAAATTTCAGTTACCAGTGGATATTAACTGTGACTAACGGCATGAAATTCAAACTTCACTGATAGTTCTTCAAACCACAACCACTGTATAAATAAGAAATGCACATTGTGTTATGCAGAATAATGCCCCCCACCCCAAAGTTCACATCCTAATTCCTAAAATCTGTGAACTATTATTACATGGCAAAAGGGACCTTGTTGATGTGATTAAGTTAGAGATCATGAGGTGGGGGATTATCCTGGATTATCTCAATGGTTCCATTGTAATCACCAGGGTCTTTATAAGAGGGAAGCAGATGGTCAGAGTCAGGGAAGATGTGACAATAGAAACAGAGAAAGATTTGAAGATGCTACACTGCCGGCTTTAAAGTGGGAAGAAGGGGCCATGAGCCAAGGAATGCAGGAACCCTCAAAAAATTGGAAAAGGTAAGGAAATGGATTCTCTCCTAGAACCTTTTGAAGGGATGTAGCCCTGCCAACACCTTGACTCTAGCCCAGTAAAGACCATTTTGGACTTCTGTCCTTTAGAACTGCAAGACAATAATTTGAGTTGTTTTGAGCTAGTAAGTTTGTGGAATTGGTAGCAGTAATAGGAAATTCATACATGCATCATGATGAGGACCAGTTACATCACTTCTTCCAAAGGCTGTCTATGATTGGTCACTTCACATCTGTTATTCACTTTACTTGCAGATGGCAAAATATGGTTGTGTTGATTGCTTGTCTCCCAGTGGTAAATCCACATTATACAAAAATGGATAATCAAAAGTGGAAGTTGGCTAATAAAGATCAAAGTGTACCAGAGAAGTAAAAAATAACACTGGAAGTGAAATTCAAATTAAACATAAATGGAATTACAGAAGAACTACCTGCCTGGGAATGCTGACACTGCTGCTGTTTGAGATACAGTAGATAGGCAACCTGAGAAACAGTAAAGGCACAATTAACATAAATGAGGAAAATGGTCGTGACAAAAGGATAAAGATGTCCCAGAGGAAGTGATGCCAACAAAAAACTTCATTAATTTTTAATCTATAACTTTAATTCCATCAAAGTCTCATCAGGATTTTATATTTTTTAGATAGATAGTATCTTAAAACTCACCCGAAGAAAAAAATACCAGTACCTGGCCGGGTGCAGTGGCTCACGCCTGTAATCCCAGCACGTTGGGAGGCTGAGGCAGGTGGATCATGAGGTCAAGAGATTGAGACCATCCTGGCCAACATGGCAAAACCCCATCTCTACTAAAAATACAAAAAATTAGCCGGGTGTGGCGGTGGGTGCCTGTAATCTCAGCTACTTGAGAGGCTGATGCAGGAGAATCACTTGAACCCGGGAGGTGGAGGTTGAAGTGAGCTGAGATCATGCCATTGCACTCCAGCCTGGACAAAAAGAGCAAAACTCTGTCTCACAAAAAAAAAAAAAAAACCAGTACCTATCAAACTTGAGAAATAACAAAGATTTGTATCAGATATTAGGATGTGTTACAAAGATATAATAGTTTAAAATTATATAGACGGGATAGAAATAGGTAAGAGTATTAAAACAGACTAAAGAATTTAAGAAACAGACTTACACACATATGAGAAACGATTAAAATGTCATTTCAAATTAGTGGTGAAAGATGGGCTGTTCATAAACAGCGATGTAGTGATGAGTATCCATTGGTAAAAATATCAAGTTGGATCTCTATCTCAAATGTTCACAAAATACTCCAGATGGATTAAAAGCCTAAATATTTAAAAGAAGAGTATGAAAGTAAATTTAAAAAATATGAGAATGTTTATGACTTTATAGAAATAAAAGTCTTCTTTAAAACAAAGTTCTAAAATCATAAAGGTAAAAGATAAAACTTGACTACATTATAAAGAAAAATTTTCAGTATAAAAAGGGACATCAATAAAGTTAAATCATGAAAGACACTGAACTGTCTAACCCAGGGGCCATGGTACAACAGCAAATCCGAAACAGATCCATAGCCTAAGTAAGGCTGAGTTAGCAAGCGAGGACCATATGGTGCTAACCCCAAGTGAGAGCAAACCACACATTCATCAGTTGTACTTCAGCACATATCAGTGGAAGGTGCTCAAGGGTCACAACAGACCAGCCACTGTTACAGAGTCCCAGAGGATCCTAGGAGGAAGACAAGGACCAGCACCCCTCCTTTCTTATCATGAGTTAATGTAAGCCTTCCCCTAAACCCAGAAGCCAATCTTGGAAGGAGGAAGAGGGAGAGACTACACAATTCCTAGGAAGACTCAAAGGCAAGGAAAAATCAGTCATAGAAAATAAGCTACATTTTAAAAATCAACAACAGACAAATGATCTGTAGTAGAGTCTGACTCCATCTTTTGATGTTTGCCGACAAGTTTTGAGCCTCTATTCTCCCATTTCCTCTTCTGTCCACATCTGAGTAAGCTGAGAAGAAATCCAGTGCTCCCTTCTTTGGTGCCAATGGGATTTTCAAACCCTGTAAGCCCCATGCTGCAACCCCTGGCCCACCTTCTGACCACAGTAAAAACCCAGTCTCTTCCTTTTTCTCTCAAGTTGCCTTGCTCTCTGCAGAAAGCCTCACTGAGTAATAAACCTTTTCATATCAGTAAAATTCCAATTAAAACAATAAGATGCCATTTTCATCTTTCACAGTGTGAAAAAATAAAAATATTTGAAAATAGGTGAAGATGAAACTAATTTTTATACACTGATAGAAGAATTTCGTCAACATCTAATTAAATTGTGTAAATGAGCTTGCCCTTTAATTCAGCAATTCCACTTGACATTAACATCTTCCCTAGAGAAAACACTTGCATGTATGCAAAATACATGTGCAGATGTACACTGCAGTCTTGTTTGTAATATCAATAGATTGGAAAATATCTAAATACTAGTAAAAGAGTGGTAGCAAGTTATGGTTTATTGACACCATGGGATAATATAAGTGAGTTAAAAACAATGAATTATAGGTACCGACATAGAACGATCCGAGACATAGTAGAGACATGAATAAACACGTTGCAGCATAGAAAAATTTTTCAGAAGGAAACACAGCAAACTATGACTCGTTAATTTAGATGAGTAGGAGGTAACCAAGGGAAATACTCACTTGATCTTGTCTAAATTTATCATATGACTATTACAATATGCATTTATGTATTATTCGTGCAATTAAAATACATTTTAAAAAATGTTTAAATAATGGTTGGATTCCCAAACCAGCTGACGAGACCATTGTTTAAGCTGCAAAGCAGCTGTCCACTTGCTATGAAAGGTAGAAGACAATGCCGTTGAAGTGCAAATAATACAGCAAGATTGGAAATATTTTATTTTTATAATTTTATTTTGGAATAACTTAAAACCTAGGTAAAAGTTTGAAGAATAATGCCAAGAATCCCAATCAAGTCAGAAATCACCATTCAAGTTTTGTTAATTTCTCCAGTTATGTCATTTATAGCAAAAGGGTCCAATCCAAGACCAAGAGTTGCACCTAGTTGTCATGACTGTCTAGTCTCCTTAAATCCAGAACATACATCTTTCCTTGACTTTTATGACACTGAAAATTTTTAATAGAGGGCAGATATTTTATAGAATGTCACTCAATTTGGTTTTGTTTATTGCCTCAAGATTAGACCTTGATTCTGCCTTTTTGGCAGGAATATTGCAGAGGTGATACTGGGTTCTTACTCACTGCATCCTGTCAGGTGGCACATGATGTTGATTTGTTTCCTTGCTGGTGGTGGTAACTCTGATCACTTGATTAAGATGGTGTCTGCCATGTTTCTGTAGTTATATTTTTCTTTATGATTAGCAAATTTTTTGTGTGAAAATACTTTGACTATGGAAATATCCTCTTCCTCTGTCCCACTTTACCTCACTAGTTTTAGCATCCACTGGTATTTGTTGCCCAAGTCATTATGATAATGGTTGCCAAATGGTAATTTTAAAGTTCCATCTACATTTATTTATTTGTCGACATTCTATTGTAAGGAAGAGTTTTTGCTTTCTCCTTTTATTTATATTAATGTGGACTAGTGTGTACTTATTAAGTTATTGTTATGACTTTTTTTTATTACACTTTAAGTTTTAGGGTACATGTGCACAATGTGCAGGTTAGTTACATATGTATACATGTGCCATGCTGGTGTGCTGTACCCATTAACTCGTCATTTAGCATTAGGTGTATCTCCTAAAGCTATCCCTCCCCCCTCCCCCTACCCCACAACAGGCCCCAGAGTGTGATGTTCCCCTTCCTGTGTCCATGTGTTCTCATTGTTCAATTCCCACCTATGAGTGAGAACATGCAGTGTTTGGTTTTTTGTTCCTGCGATAGTTTACTGAGAATGATGATTTCCAGTTTCATCCATGTCCCTACAAAAGACATAAACTCATCATTTTTTATGGCTGCATAGTATTCCATGGTGTATATGTGCCACATTTTCTTAATCCAGTCTATCATTGTTGGACATTTGGGTTGGTTCCAAGTCTTTGCTATTGTGAATAGTGCCACAATAAACATATGTGTGCCTGTGTCTTTATAGCAGCATGATTTATAGTCCTTTGGGTATATACCCAGTAATGGGATGGCTGGGTCAAATGGTATTTCTAGTTCTAGATCCCTGAGGAATCGCCACACTGACTTCCACAATAGTTGAACTAGTTTACAGTTCCACCAACAGTGTAAAAGTGTTCCTATTTCTCCACATCCTCTCCAGCACCTGTTGTTTCCTGACTTTTTAATGATTGCGATTCTAACTGGTGTGAGATGGTATCTCACTGTGGTTTCGATTTGCATTTCTCTGATGGCCAGTGATGGTGAGCATTTTTTCATGTGTTTTTTGGCTGCATAAATGTCTTCTTTTGAGAAGTGTCTGTTCATGTCCTTCGCCCACGTTTCGATGGGGTTCTTTGTTTTTTTCTTGTAAATTTGTTGGAGTTCACTGTAGATTCTGGATATTAGCCCTTTGTCAGATGAGTAGGTTGTGAAAATTTTCTCCCATTTTGTAGGTTGCCCGTTCACTCTGATGGTAGTTTCTTTTGCTGTGCAGAAGCTCTTTAGTTTAATTAGATCCCATTTGTCAATTTTGGCTTTTGCTGCCATTGCTTTTGGTGTTTTAGACATGAAGTCCTTGCGCATGCCTATGTCCTGAATGGTAATGCCTAGGTTTTCGTCTAGGGTTTTTATGGTTTTAGGTCTAACGTTTAAGTCTTTAATCCATCTTGAATTAATTTTTGTATAAGGTGTAAGGAAGGGATCCAGTTTCAGCTTTCTACATATGGCTAGCCAGTTTTCTCAGAACCATTTATTAAATAGGGAATCCTTTCCCCATTGATTGTTTTTCTCAGGTTTGTCAAAGATCAGATAGTTGTAGATATGCGGCGTTATTTCTGAGGGCTCTGTTCTGTTCCATTGATCTATATCTCTGTTTTGGTACCAGTACCATGCTGTTTTGGTTACTGTAGCCTTGTAGTATAGTTTGAAGTCAGGTAGCGTGATGCCTCCAGCTTTGTTCTTTTGGCTTAGGATTGACTTGGCAATGCAGGCTCTTTTTTGGTTCCATATGAACTTTAAAGTAGTTTTTTCCAATTCTGTGAAGAAAGTCATTGGTAGCTTGATGGGGATGGCATTGAATCTATAAATTACCTTGGGCAGTATGGCCATTTTCATGATATTGATTCTTCCTACCCATGAGCATGGAATGTTCTTCCATTTGTTTGTATCCTCTTTTATTTCATGGAGCAGTGGTTTGTAGTTCTCCTTGAAGATGTCCTTCATGTCCCTTGTAAGTTGGATTCCTAGGTATTTTATTCTCTTTGAAGCAATCATGAATGGGAGTTCACTCATGATTTGGCTCTCTGTTTGTCTGTTATCGGTGTATAAGAATGCTTGTGATTTTTGTACATTGATTTTGTATCCTGAGACATTGCTGAAGTTGCTTATCAGCTTAAGGAGATTTTGGGGTGAGACAATGGGGCTTTGTAGATACAATCATGTCATCTGCAAACAGGGACAATTTGACTTCTTCTTTTCCTAACTGAATACCCTTTATTTCCTTCTCCTGCCTAATTGCCCTGGCCAGAACTTCCAACACTATGTTGAGTAGGAGTGGTGAGAGAGGGCATCCCTGTCATGTGCCAGTTTTCAAAGGGAATGCTTCCAGTTTTTGCCCATTCAGTATGATATTGGCTGTGGGTTTGTCATAGATAGCTCTTATTATTTTGAGATACGTCCCATCAATACCTAATTTATGGAGAGTTTTTAGCATGAAGTGTTGTTGAATTTTGTCAAAGGCCTTTTCTGCATCTATTGAGATAATCATGTGGTTTTTGTCTTTGGTTCTGTTTATATGCTGGATTACATTTATTGATTTGCGTATATTGAACCAGCCTTGCATCCCAGGGATGAAGCCCACTTGATCATGGTGGATAAGCTTTTTGATGTGCTGCTGGATTCTGTTTGCCAGTATTTTATTGAGGATTTTTGCATCAATGTTCATGAAGGATATTTGTCTAAACTCGTTTTTGGTTGTGTCTCTGCCCGGCTTTGGTATCAGGTTGATGCTGGCCTCATAAAATGAGTTAAGGAGGATTCCCTCTTTTTCTATTGATTGGAATCGTTTCAGAAGGAATGGTACCAGTTCCTCCTTGTACCTCTGGTAGAATTAGGCTGTGAATCCATCTGGTCCTGGACTCTTTTTGGTTGGTAAACTATTGATTATTGCCACAATTTCAGAGCCTGTTATTGGTCTATTCAGAGATTCAACTTCTTCCTGGTTTAGTCTTGGGAGGGTGTATGTGTCCAGGAATTTATCCATTTCTTCTAGATTTTCTAGTTTATTTGCATAGAGGTGTTTGTACTATTCTCTAATGGTAGTTTGTATTTCTGTGGGATTGGTGGTGATATCCCCTTTATCATTTTTTATTGCGTCTATTTGATTCTTCTCTCTTTTCTTCTTTATTAGTCTTGCTAGTGGTCTATCAATTTTGTTGATCCTTTCAAAAAACCAGCTCCTGGATTCATTAATTTTTTGAAGGGTTTTTTGTGTCTCTATTTCCTTCAGTTCTGCTCTGATATTACTTATTTCTTGCCTTCTGCTAACTTTTGAATGTGTTTGCTCTTGCTTTTCTAGTTCTTTCAATTGTGATGTTAGGGTGTCAGTTTTGGATCTTTCCTGCTTTCTCTTGTGGGCATTTAGTGCTGTAAATTTCCCTCTACACACTGCTTTGAATGTGTCCCAGAGATTCTGGTATGTTGTGTCTTTGTTCTCATTGGTTTCAAAGAACATCTTTATTTCTGCCTTCATTTTGTTATGCACCCAGTAGTCATTCAGGAGCAGGTTGTTCAGTTTCCATGTAGTTGAGCAGTTTTGAGTGAGTTTCTTAATCCTGAGTTCTAGTTTGATTGCACTGTGGTCTGAGAGACAGTTTGCTATAATTTCTGATCTTTTACATTTGCTGAGGAGTGCTTTACTTCCAACTATGTGGTCAATTTTGGAATAAGTGCCATGTGGTGCTGAGAAGAATGTATATTCTGTTGATTTGGGGTGGAGAATTCTGTAGATGTCTATTAAGTCCGCTTGGTGCAGAGCTGAGTTCAATTCCTGGGTATGCTTGTTAACTTTCTGTCTCATTGATCTGTCTAATGTTGACAGTGGGGTGTTAAAGTCTCCTATTATTATTGTGTGGGAGTCTAAGTCTCTTTGTAGGTCACTCAGGACTTGCTTTATGAATCTGGGTGCTCCTGTATTGGGTGCATATATATTTAGGATAGTTAGCTCTTCTTGTTGAATTGATCCCTTTACCATTATGTAATGGCCTTCTTTGTCTCTCTTGATCTTTGTTGGTTTAAAGTCTGTTTTATCAGAGACTAGGATTGCAACCCCTGCCTTTTTTTGTTTTCCATTTGCTTGGTAGATCTCCCTCTGTCCTTTTATTTTGAGCCTATATGTGTCTCTGCACGTGAGATGGGTTTCCTGAATACAGCACACTGATGGGTCTTGACTCTTTATCCAATTTGCCAGTCTGTGTCTTTTAATTGGAGCATTTAGGCCATTTACATTTAAAGTTAATATTGTTATGTGTGAATTTGATCCTGTCATTATGATGTTAGCTGGTTATTTTCTCGTTAGTTGATGCAGTTTCTTCCTAGCCTTGATGGTCTTTACAATTTGGCATGATTTTGCAGTGGCTGGTACAGGTTGTTCCTTTCCATGTTTAGTGCTTCCTTCAGGAGCTCTTTTAGGGCAGGCCTGGTGGTGACAAAATCTCTCAGCATTTGCTTGTCTGTAAAGTGTTTTGTTTCTCCTTCACTTATGAAGCTTAGTTTGGCTGGATATGAAATTCTGGGTTGAAAATTCTTTTCTTTAAGAATGTTGAATATTGGCCCCCACTCTCTTCTGGCTTGTAGAGTTTCTGCCGAGAGATCAGCTGTTAGTCTGATGGGCTTCCCTTTGTGGGTAACCCGACCTTTCTCTCTGGCTGCCCTTAACATTTTTTCCTTCATTTCAACTTTGGTGAATCTGACAATTATGTGTCTTGGAGTTGCTCTTCTCGAGGAGTATCTTTGTGGTGTTCTCTGTATTTCCTGAATCTGAATGTTGGCCTGCCTTGCTAGATTGGGGAAGTTCTCCTGGATAATATCCTGCAGAGTGTTTTCCAACTTGGTTCCATTCTCCCCGTCACTTTCAGGTACACCAATCAGATGCAGATTTGGTCTTTTCACATAGTCCCATATTTCTTGGAGGCTTTGTTCGTTTCTTTTTATTCTTTTTTCTCTAAACTTCCCTTCTTGCTTCATTTCATTCATTTCATCTTCCATCACTGATACCCTTTCTTCCAGTTGATCGCATCGGCTCCTGAGGCTTCTGCATTCTTCACGTAGTTCTCGAGCATTGGCTTTCAGCCCCATCAGCTCCTTTAAGCACTTCTCTGTATTGGTTATCCTAGTTATACATTCATCTAAATTTTTTTCAAAGTTTTCAACTTCTTTGCCTTTGGTTTGAATTTCCTCCTGTAGCTTGGAGTAGTTTGATCGTCTGAAGCCTTCTTCTCTCAACTCATCAAAGTCATTCTCCGTCCAGCTTTGTTCCATTGCTGGTGAGGAGCTGTGTTCCTTTGGAGGAGGAGAGGCGCTCTGCTTTTTAGAGTTTCCAGTTTTTCTGCTCTGTTTCTTCCCCATCTTTGTGGTTTTATCTACTTTTGGTCTTTGATGATGGTGATGTACAGATGGGTTTTTGGTGTGGATGTCATTTCTGCTTGTTAGTTTTCCTTCTAACAGACAGGACCCTCAGCTGCAGGTCTGTTGGAGTTTGCTAGAGGTCTACTCCAGACCCTGTTTTCCTGGGTACCAGCAGCCGTGGCTGCAGAACAGCGGATTTTCATGAACCGTGAATGCTGCTGTCTGATGGTTCCTCTGGAAGTTTTGTCTCAGAGGAGTGCCCGCCGTGTGAGGTGTCAGTCTGCCCCTACTGGGGGGTGCCTCCCAGTTAGGCTGCTCATGGGTCAAGGGTCAGGGACCCACTGGAGGAGGCAGTCTGCCCATTCTCAGATCTCCAGCTGCTTGCTGGGAGAACCACTCCTCTCTTCAAAGCTGTCAGAGAGGGACATTTAAGCCTGCAGAAGTTACTGCTATGTTTTTGTTTGTCTGTGCCCTGCACCCAGAAGTGGAGCCTACAGAGGCAGGCAGGCCTCCTTGAGCTGTGGTGGGCTCCACCCAGTTCGAGCTTCTGGGCTGCTTTGTTTACCTAAGCAAGCCTGGGCAATGGCCAGCACCCCTCCCCCAGTCTGGCTGCTGCCTTGCAGTTTGATCTCAGACTGCTGTGCTAGCAATCAGCGAGATTCCGTGGGCGTAGGACCCTCCAAGCCAGGTGCGGGATATAATGTCCCAGTGCGCTGTTTTTTAACCCCGTCGGAAAAGCACAGTATTGGGGTGGGAGTGACCCGATTTTCCAGGTGCCGTCTGTCACCCCTTTCTTTGACTAGGAATGGGAACTCCCTGACCCCTTGCGCTTCCCGAGTGAGGCAATGCCTCGCCCTGCTTCGGCTGGTGCACGGTGTGCTGCACCCTCTGTCCTGTGCCCACTGTCTGGCACTCCCTAGTGAGATGATCCCGGTACCTCAGATGGAAATGCAGAAATCACCTGTCTTCTGCGTAGCTCACGCTGGGAGCTGTAGACCGGAGCTGTTCCTATTCGGCCATCTTGGCTGCCACCCACTGTTATGACTTTTGATGCTTTTTCCTTTTTCTTTTCTTTTTAGTATTATTATTATTTTTTTGGGGGTAGAGACAGGGTCTTGCTATGTTACCCAGGCTGGTCTCGAACTTTTGGTCTCAAGCAATCCTCCCACCTTGGCCTCCCAAAGTGCTGGGATGAGCCACCGCACCTGGCCCTGATGCTCAAATTATACCTGATTTGTCCTAAGCTAGCTTGTCCTTAAGCTTGCCCTAAGCTAGCTTGTCCTTAAGCTAGCTGATGTGTCCTTTTGACATGTCCCTATTCTTTGAATACTTTATTTTCTGACACAAAAATGTTCTAGCCTTAAAATCAGACATTTCTTCAGAGAGCTCCAGTTCGTTTTAGCAGAGAATAGTAATTGGAAATCAATATCCAGGCACTAGTTGTGCTCATTGCTCCAGTGGGTGAGGGGCTTGCTCCCTGTCCTCTTGGTGTGCAGAATTAGGAAATATATATGTACCACACAGGCACGTGTGCACACACACACCTTTATATCACATATATATGTAAACTATGTAGCGATACCCATATATATTTGTATACATTATTTATACACACTTTATATATATGTAAAAATTTACACTGATACTTCCAATTCTAATCTAATACCACAGGGTTTATTCTCGCTTTCCTTTTTAATTTTTCCTTTCTTTGTTCTCCATCAGTGAGAAACCTGGCTCCCATAGGATCAATATACTTATTAATAATTGCTCAATGTCCTGTATGTAGCCAACCTCCTGACCCCACTGGGCTGCCTTCTGCCCTGCTCCAATGCCAACATCACACGCCATCACTGACCACTGAAGGGCTGACCCTGCCACTTCACTCCAGTGCTGTCTCCTGTGGGCTGCCCTTCTCACCCTACTCCAATGCAATCTTTGTATGGGGATGCCATCACCAACCTTTTTGAGTATGGCTGACTTTTGGAATGAATGAATGAAAGGAAAGAAAGGAGGAAGGAAGGGAGGAGAGGAAAGGGCAGCAGGGAACAGAGGGAGGGAGGGGGTGAGGAAGAAACGGGAAGGAAGGGAAGGAGGAAGAAAGGAAGTCAAATCAGTATTTCAAATATTGAATGCAAGTATCTGAAGCTTGAGTTATTGTAATTCAAAAATAAGAAAGTAAATGGATCCCTTTGAAGAAATTCTGATAGAGAAAAATTCCGAAAAGGAATTTTGTATTTTAAAGGGTCAGTATGCATATTTGTATTTTTAATCAACAAGTTTTTTAGCCTAGAGTTGGTTGGCTGTTTTTTTCAATTTTTATATGGTACTAAAATTAGGAGAAAAATTATGGTGGTGGGGAAATTTTCCTGAGATTAAATTAGACAGGATTTGGAAGAATAAAGTCAGTTGTTTACAGCCAGAGTATAGATAAATATGGGGAAAGTGCCTGTAAGAGGAATTAACTATGCATATGAAAGCCAGAGGCGCAGGAGAGCACACTCTCCAGAGAACTGTTGGAGGTCTTGAGTTAATGAATGTTTATCAACTTCTAGGAGCTGGAATAAGCCCACAGTAGCTTAATTTTTCTGCCTGGATGAGGACAAAGCCTGAGCTGAAAAGAAGTGAGGAAGTAAGGTCTGCATGTTGAGTTTGTAGGTACATCTTATCCACCTTGGTTTCGTTTGATGCATTATTAAATTATTTTTGCTTGTACTTCACTGAAGGTGGACTTCAATCAACATCATCAGAAGTTGTCTTTAAAGTCTTCCAACAAAAAGTAACACATCTCCTCAAATTGATGGATATTTTGAATGGCTATTGGGTTAATAAATTCTAGTAAAATGTGTGAGTTTTGGGAAGTTGTATTTGATAAGATTTGCTGTACATTGCTCTCCCACCCCCCCTGCCTTTTGAAAACAATTACACTTTGCAAAACCATAGTTAATAGTGTTATAAATGGGTCTTACCTCTGTCCATATGTAATTTTGGCAAAATGATTAGTGCATGACATCATGACATAAGAGAGCATCTATGTACAAACATATACAATTTTATTGATATCTCTACAGACTACAAGAATTTTGTTAAGTATAGTCACAATTGCTGAGTGCAACAGAAAAATAGTAATTTGTCATTTTCTGAAAAGATGCAAAAATTCTGAAGATGAAAGAAAGATACATCAATGATGTCATCTGTTTCTTATTTCCTAGAATAAAACATCACATAATTAAGTACTAAAAATTATAGGTTATTAGAGATTCTGTTCTGTGTACAATTGTCCAAAACCACCATCTAGTTTATTTTCTGGCTTTGCAGTCAAGAAGGGTGGGCCAACAGCAGAGGAAAAGCAGTATGAGAGGCGATAACTCTGAGTTTCTTCTCATTATGTGTTACTGCCTTTGATAGGCTGGACTCTCCTTTTTTGAAGGTGTAAGCACCCTTTCAGGGCACTGGATGTCATATAGGAAGTTACAGGTATTATTTTCCTTTAAACACATGTCCAAAGACTAAGAAAATAAATCCAAGTGGCCCTGGGAGCTTTTGATTGAGATAACAATCAAAAAGGAAGATTTGTTCTTCCTTTTTGCTAAGACCAAGTCCAGTGAAATATACCTACAGCAGAACAGGTACCTGGTACCCATGTCTCCTCCAGAAGAAGAATGAATAATAAATTTGGACCTAATTTAGCAAATGATTGTTTTGAGAATTTCCACTGTCTAAATATGAAGAATTAGTTTTCCATTTAGCTTTATATGCTGTTGAATTTACTGTGCTACTTCTGGTGTCTTGTGATGTCACATGTGTAAGATAATTGAAAAAAAAAACCTAGACATTTGAATTGGAATAATTGATGGACAAGTCACATAGGAGAATATCACAAAGATGGTTATTAAGAGTTGATGGAGCACTGCCTGGTCAGAAATTCTCAAATGCTTTTGTTCTGTGAGACATACAGAATAAATACCATTACTATATCTTACATCTTGCCTTCCCTGACCACTCAGAACTGGGGCTGGAGCACCAGCCAAGGCAGACAAACAAGTTTTCCTTAGTTGGCCATAAAGCAGTGATAATCAACTTTGGCTGGACGTTAGAACCACCTTGGAGGCTTTCACAAATATTGGTGTCTGGTTCTCACTCCAAATGATTTTAATATAATTGGGAATTTAAAAATTTCCTGAGGTGATTCTTATGTACAGTCAAGGTTGAGAATCACTCCTCTAGATAAATGTGTAAATCAAAGCATCCATTTGTGCATCTGATTCCTTAAAGCCTCTTTCACTTCACTGTGGCTCCCATGTCCTTCCTCACCATGACCTTCTTGCACCAAATTGGTACTTCCTCCTCCTTTTCTAAGACAGACCTTACCTATTCTACATTTCATGCTTTCAGGGCTATGTTGTCTGCAAACACACACACTAAACTTGTTATGTTGACAACCATGTTCCCTGGAATGGTGCATACTAGAGGTACTGCTCAAACCAAGTACACCACAAGTATTTCTAGCACCTAGGACAGTGTGCATGTGAAATAGTACCTAGCCAAAAATGGAGTTGCATGACAGAGGACAGAGGTGAAGAAGCTGTGAAAGCTACCACGTTTCTCCTGACACAGAGACCGAGACCTGATATGAATGTTTTGACTTCTTTTGCATTGCCGTGTGTGAGCCAACATGGTCAAGTTACAATTCTTTTTTCTCATAGCAGCAGGCTGTAATCACACAGATATGCTCCCAGTTTGACCCAATGATCCTAAGCCAAGGAGAGGATTTTTAGCTTACTTTTCTAGATTGGCTTCATTTTTCCCTTCTGCTTGAACGTAAGAATCTATTTTAATCTTCCTCAGCCAATCTTAGGCCTAATCTGATTCTTTTTTCTCTCAAAGTCATGGTGATCCCTTCATGTAGATAAAGTATAGATGGTGCCTTTAAAACTGGTACATGGGTCACATAAAAAGGGACTCCAACAGTAAACTTTTTCCTTCAGATCCCTAAAAACTTTGAGGGAAAGGAGTTGGATTTTGATTTATTAATTTGAGAATCACTTTCAAAAGATTTGAAAAAATTGTCTTTGTGACTGAATCACTGGAAAACATCTCATTCAGTTCTGTCACTGTCCTTTCAGAGTTCCAGTCAGACAATGATCTTGACAGTGATTGGGGCCCTAAAGTCTGGGGCTCAGTGAAGTGTAAGAAGCAAAGTCAGTAGTACTGCTTTTGTAGGCGATTAAAACAAATGAGGAATCAATCATCCCTCCCTCCAAACTCCAAGATTAATGGATGATTTCAAGGTAGGGACTATTGCTCACGTTATTATCAGGGAAACAAATACTTCTAGCTTCTCATAGATGAATAAATGAAAAGGCCCATTTTCTACTGTAACACTAAGAAGGCCTTATCTTCCGAGGAAATCACAGGGAGACAAGGTCAACTTGTGGGACTGTGGTTTGCAAGCCTTATCTTCTGATGTCGCTTTAGCAAATACAGTGTAATTTTGATGGTAACTAAGGCTCAGAGTCACTTTCTGTATCATTGTCCAAGTTACTAGGAGTATTTTTCTTATGTTCCAAAATAGAAGAAAGATAGTAAAGATGAGACTATGCAAAGGATTACATGGATCAACAGTACTTATTTTCCAAAGATGAGGATAAGATGATGATGGTAGTGGTGGCAATGGTGTGTGTGTGTGTGTGTGTGTGTGTGTGTGTGTGTACGCGTGCACGCGCGCGCACTAAGGTCAGTGCAACAGAACAAAAATGTTCAAAGAGAAAAATCACATCCACATTAGATTCTTCTTATTGCTATCTCTTTGAATTATAAAATAATTTTGATACAGTAAAACCTCATTAATTTGGATTCCACTAACCAGGAGTTTGTGAGATGAAGTTACCCTTACGTTAAGGAAGAGTTTATAAAAACAATTTTGAAAGACACGTTTTAACTACTTCAAAGAGCCTTTTCTTTTCAAGCATTTGAGAAGCACTTGTTTACTTCCAATTGGTGTGCTAATTATAAACTTTTGATCTGTTCACTGAGGCCAAAGTTTTAAGCACTTCTACAGTGAAATGCTGTAATGTCCTTTTTGATATTTTCTCTGTGTGCCTTAAAATATTCTGTAGTTGTTATTTTTCACTGATTCCTATAAGGTTTCGTCAAAATTGTATTTTATTGCATATGAACCACACATGTAATTTTGGGTATAATAATTTATCTTGCTAAGACACTGTATACTTATTGTACAGTTTTATACAACAACATATATTACATATTCACACAATCTACCTTTTGTATGATGTAGAATAGTGGCTGTAAACTGGGAGAAATTTTGGCAATGACTGGAGACATTTTGATTGTCATTACTAGGAGGTTCTTACTGGCATCTAGTAGACAGAGGCCAGGGATGTTGCTAACATCCTACAATACACAGGACAGTTCCCCACAACAAAGACTTTCAGCTAACAGTGTTGCTATTGAGAAATCTCGACGTAGATCAAGTTAAAACAAGTTAAATCTTATTGAGGGCTTCAGAGATACTCATCAAATGTACTGCTACTTTGGACTGAATTTCACTATTTCTAAAATAAACTAATATTTTACTCTTTTAGTCTTTTTAAAAATACAGAAATGATAAAGTATTTGTTCTGAAAATCAGAAAACTAAGTCTTTGAAACAGATGGTACAAATAATACATTGCAATTTGGCCACTAGTATTTTCTAGATCCTAATCTTAAGTTTCTTTAATATTTTTACCATATAATTTTATAACTCTATAAATTATACAGTCATGTAATGTCTGTGTTTCCAAGCCAGATTCTGTTACCGTAAGGCTGTTCACAGGAGTCTGGGAGATTCAGAGAGGCTTTTTTAACCAGAGGATTCAAGGACTCTGAGAAATGCTATCCTAGTCTACATTATCTAACTCTTTCACTCATCTTTGTCCTTCTCAAAATTACTGAGAACATTGTACCACTAGAAACATTTGCTACAACATACAACTTCTAGCAAAAAATTAGACTAAAAAGGAAATAAAAATACCATTTTTTGGCTAATAAAATAACCTGAAATCCAGGAAAATTGTGAAGTCTTAAGAAACACAAATGTAAATCCCATAAGACCTTGATAAACAAAAATTCAATAAGCCAAAACCATAATTAAAAATTTTCTTGAAGAAACAACATATTACAGGATGGGTCCTGGAATATGTATATATACATTCCTGTAACTTTTGACTTCCAGAATCATGTTAAATGGTAGTAGGTGTCTCTATTTGGTTTTGACTCTGGTGCTTTTCTGGTGAGTTATAGATACCTTGTATCATGTTAAGGATATTCTTTATTCCAGCTTTAAAAGAGCTTTTAATAAGGGACAGGTGTTTGGCAACTATTGACATAATCTGGTGGCTTATATTATTTGACCTAGGGACAAAAGCATTGATTTTGTATCATTAAATTCTTTATGTATTTCTGTTGTCTATAATGATAACTGAGGCCAAGATAGCAAACACATCACTATATTTTATAAAGATTTCCAGTGGTAAGTATCGAACAAATTTCCAGTGGTAAGTATCAAACCGAAAGGTGTTTTCTAAGGAAAGCCCTTGTAAATCAGAAATGTCATAAATCAGAATCCCTTTCCCAAAACATTAACTGAGGTTTTACTGAATCACACTAAAGAGAATGACCAGTTTGGTTTGTGAATGTCAGGAGCGCAAGAGCACCTTTCGATGGCAGACCCTACTGGGTTTGAACAGTAATATACTGTGTAACTGGCAGACAAGGATACGAATGAAGCTTTTAAAATATATCACTTTAGAAACTGAAATTGGGGTGTGTGAAATTTCCCTTTTTGTGAAGTCAGTTCTCATAGCTAACTCTATTGTTCCTATAGATTCCCCAAACCTACTACCAACTCCCCTATAGAGTACAAGCCAGGCTGAAGAAAATGCTTTGAGGTGACCCAACCCTGCATGGTTTGTGCTAAAAACAGCAACCCATTCTGAAGGTGATAGAAATGAAACTAATTGTGTTGGGAATAATTTACTGTACTGGCAATATTTGATTTTGACAGAACTGTGAATGATGTAAAACATGGAGAGAGAACATTAATCAGACTCTTGCCATAAGAATTCAATAATGTTCTAGTACAATGAAAGTTACAGATGAGGAGAAAACTCTGGGTTCTTGTTTTGTTTTCCTTTTCAGTTGGGTATGGCAAATATATTTGAAATGCACTGACATCTTCAAATGCAGATTTTTTAAATTGTTGAGTGTGGCCCAATTGATAGAAATAGTTTACCATGAATCTTTTTTTCTTGTATCACAACATGCTTTTTTTCTTTTCCTCTTAAGATGTTAATTTATCATGCAAAGATTTTTTTTCATTAAGTGCATTAATACTTTTGTTTGTACAGGAATTTTCAAATCAAGAGGACTCCCCGTAGTTACTAAATATAAATCCTTATTGAATGACATGCCAAGATGATAGCTCCATTCCACATGGGAAAAGGCAAATTCAGCCATATCTTGGGATTTTAACCAGGGCTCCAGCCTTTGGGTTGCACAGCGTCTCTGATACATCTCCTTTATGATAATTTCAGATTGACTGTAAATGGAACATTTTGTAGAAGAAACTGGCTTCTAGCAGTTGAATAGTGATGCTGGGAATAAATTTGGTTTCCCTGAATATGGTTTCTCAAAGCAGTCACAGCTTCTTTAGAAGTTAGAATTGGTACCATTTCTTATCCTTGTATTTCAGCATTAACTGCAAAGAAAAAATAGCTACCATAAGACGCTAGAATACTTTAAAAGTGCTATTCAAAGCAAGGCCATTTTGAGCTAATCATGCAAATCTAATCTCAAAACTTATAATCAAACTGAGTGGTTCCTTTTATTTTGTGAAATAAAGTGCATATGAGAAAGATTTTAAAAATAAACAAGCTGTAAAGACTCAGCTGATAGAAAATGATTTTTCATGACTGAGACAAAATGGAGGATGTGGATCCCAGATGTATCAGAACCAATGGATAATTTTCTTTAATTATCCCCTAAGGTAAAGAAGTATCGATACATTAAAGTATTTTTTTTAAAAAAACCTTTTATCTCCCAAGCACTGGGAGAATTATAATACTTAGAAGAGATCCAGGTTACCATGATTCTCATACAGGATTACTTATGTGGATCTCTGTTTAAGCTTTCTTGTGCAGATCCTAAATGTTTAAAGTTACTCCTGTATGAAGATGTCTGTATTTACTTAGTTTACCTCATGTGCATGTTTGGAAAATGCTTCTGCACTGGTCATCATGCCTGCAGTTTTCTCTTCCAGCTCTCCTAGCCTCTGTCCTCTTTCGTCAAGTGCAATCCGTGCACGGGTCAGCTCTCCCATCACCCCTCCAGCAGCGCCTTTCATCCCTTCTATACTACCTGGTCCAGGAATGTGTTGCGCAAGGCTGCGGGATGCTTTTCCTGCTGAAGCTTCCCCAACTGAGAATATAAGCAATAGCAATTTAAAACATTTTGTCAGTAATTCAAATAGTCAAGCTTGTCACCAAGACAAAGTACTATTATTACATTCTACTGTCATAATTCTCATTAAAAGAGAGTCTTATTTGGTCCAGTCATATATGTATTTGGAGATGTTAGCACTTAAGAAAAATGCTAAGAAAGAGACCGTTATCATAGGCCTTTTGTATGTGTGTGTGTTCCATACAATATGGCATAATTGCATTTCTTGATGCTGAATTGGAATATTCAAATATGTGACTTCATATTTAATCCATATTAATGTTTGTTCCAAGCTTAGGCCTGATCATTTGCTTAAATTTCTGCCTAAGTTTTTATTTCAGCCTTCTCGGTTCACCTTCATGTATAAGCCTTTGTAGGCCTCAGGTTCTCTTTCTCTCTCTTTCTGTCTCTCTCTCTCTGTAAATACTGAAAAATGGGGTATATGAATATATGAATGATGGTCATGTATGTTAAAAAATTGATTTATAAAACAAACAGCATTTACCCATATAAGTTACATATGTTAAAAATTTGTGGCTGGGCATGGTGGCTCATGCCTGTAATCCCAACACTTTGGGAGGCTGAAGCGGGCAGATCACCTGAGGTCAGGAGTTCCAGACCAGCCTAGCCAACATGGTGAAACCCTGTCTCTACCAAAAATACAAAATTAGCTGGGAGTGGTGATATGCGCCTGTAGTCCCAGCTACTCGGGAGGCTGAGGCACGAGAATCTCTTGAACCAGGGAGGTGAAGGTTGCAGTGGCCTATGATTGTGCCACTTTACTCTAAAGCCTGGGCAACCAAGTGAGATTCTGTCTTTTTTTTATTTTTATGTTTTTAAGGAAAAAAACAGCTATTTTGGCAGAAATTTAGTTAGAATTCCCAAGGATGTAATATTGGAATGGATTCTAGATTTTTTTTAAATAAGAGTGGATGGAATCTAATTTTTTTAAAATAATAGCCTTATTGAGATATAATTCATATAACATTTATCCATTTAAAGTGTAAAATTCACTTGTTTTTAGTGTATTCACAAAGTAGTACGACCATCACCACTATCTGATTGCAGAACATATACATAACTCCAAAAAGAAACCCCATGCTCATTGGCAGTCTCTCCCTGTTCCTTCCTTGCCTCAGCCCCTGGCAATCATTAATCTACTTTCAGTCTTTCTGAATTTGCCCATTCTAGACCTTTTATATAAATGGAATCATACAATATGTGGCCTTTTCTTGTCTGGCTTCTTTCACTTAGCAAGATGTTTTCAAGGTTTATCCATGTTGTACCATGTATCAGTACTTCATTCCTTTTCATGGCCAAATAATATTCTATTGTATGAAGGAGCCTAGATGTTTTTGCATAAAAGTTCCAGAGGAAGAGAATTTTGATCTATAGGACCAAATGATGGTAGGATATTCTGGAAAATATATTCATACCTTCTCTCTGAAAATTTTCCCTAGTATCTTCCTATTATTTAAACATCTACCAGTGAGGCTGGGTGCAATGGCTCATGTCTGTAATTCCAGCAGTTTGGGAGAGTGAGGTGGGCAGATCACCTGAGGTCAGGAGTTCAAGACCAACCTAGCCAACATAGCGAAACCTCGTCTCTACTAAAACTGCAAAAATTAGCCAGGCATGGTGGGCGCCTATAATTCCAGCTACTTGGGAGGCTGAGGCAGGAGAAGCGCTTGAACCTGGGAGGCAGTTTCAGTGACCCTAGATCAGGCCACTGCACTCCAGCCTGGGCAACAGAGCAAGACTCTGTCTCAAATAAATAAATAAATAAATAAATAAATAAATATCTACCAGTGAGACTTTGATAAACCATAATACTTTTTGATTTTGTTTATCAAAGTCTCATTGGTAGATTTTTAAAGTAATTTATTCTGTAGGATTGATAAATCTTACATTCTGAATAAGGAATCTGTTTTCCAGCAGTGATTAAAGTCAGGCAGATTCAAAAATCTTTTTTCCAGACTTTTTTGAATACCTTCACATTGCCATGCAGGTATGATCTACTTGCAAATGAGATATTTATTAGCTTGCTCATTATATGTGTGAATTATATGTATCATTTTTGTTAAACAATTTCCTAATATGAAGTGACCACTTTCCATGTTTGGTAAATGGAAATGATTTTTATGGTACAGAAGGAAACAAATATTCAAACTTTAAGATAGGTGCAAAAAATACGTAGTCTAGAATTTGAGATCACATATTACATTAAGTTACACACACAAATACACATACACAGAAACATGTCTTCTATTTTGCAATACGTTTCTATAATCAGGAATTTACTCACAGAGCTCTTCTCTGTCAAATGTTTGTCCACTTCCACCAAACAGTCCCTTGAGAAAGCCTCTGTTTTGAGCTTCTGGTGTCTCTATGGGAGTAAACAAATCTCCTAGCATGTCCTGTATCAAATTCAAAGAAAAAAGCATTAGAACAACTAAAAAATCAATTAATATACAAAAAGGTAACACTGTGGTATATTAGGACACATCATGAAAAAACAGTCTGCTTTTCATATATTTTCATGGTGATTTTTGCTGTGCTCACAGTTCTCCCTCTGGCATTTCTTTTATTCCTCCCCTTCTATAGTAACAAACATTCTAAAATTTTCCTTTATCTGTCCTCTTCTCTTCTTCCTTCCACCAAAGCATGGGAAGCTAATATAGCTACCCTAGGATTAATTTCCATCTGTGCTCAATAATTACCACTAGACTTCTGATCCTTTTTCAGTCACTATAGCTTCTTTTTTATTCTGGTACCCTTTCCTGAACCAAGCATAGACTGCCCTATGAAATAGGACAGCTTTGGTGGTATGTGGAAGGTTGGATCTATTTTTGTAGGAGTACAAAACTATAAAATGGTTAAAGATAATTTAAATGAGTCAAAATAGGCAGCTACTGTATAGGGTGAAGTACAATTGTTTTCAATATTTGGTGAGCTTTACAATGACTAGAGAAATGCTTGTTAGAAATGCAGATATCCAGGCTGCATTCCACATACATGAAATCAGACTCTACATAGATGTACTCTCGTTATCTACATTTTTACCAGACCTTGCTCCCCAGGTCTTTCTAAAGAAGACCAAAGTTGAAGAACCATCAGTGTGGAGAAAGGAACTTAGACTGAGTCAGGAGATCTGTGACCTAATATTGGTTTCCTATGAACTTCCAGTATGATTTTAACTGCATCATCTCCCCTTACCTCTACTGAAACCTGTGCTCTTCCTCCTGAAGCCCTTCTCTTTGGAAATGGCAACATCATCTATTTGGTTCCCCAAGCCAGAAACCAAGAAATGACTAATTCCTTCCTTTCCACTCCTATTATCGAATAACCCTAAATCCAGCTGATTACACTTTATAGCTATTGAATCTGCTAACTTTTCTCCATCCTCATGCTTCCTGAAAACCAACTGCCATACTATAACCAGAATATTTATTTTAATAAACAAATCTGCTAAAACTTTTTAATGACCACTGCCCTTGGGATAAATGCTATAATAGATTCCTTAGGGAGCTTACAAGGGGCTGCAAGATCTACTCAACTAATTCTCCAGCACAACACCTCCACTCCCAATTCTACACTTTCTTGGCAGTTTCCTTAGCCCTGAGGCTTTCGCATGCCACTACTTCTGTCTAAAGTATCTTACCTTTTTCATCCCCAACCATTCAGTCACCTGGATAACTCCTATTTACCATCTGGAAGTCAGTTGTGCCCATAATCCTTCTCTAACTTCTTTTTATTAAGGGACACACAAAATAAATATATATCCAATGGGTTAGAATTGGGCATTTGTCTCTGATTGTAGCAGTAGGCATAGACTAGAAACAGGATAGCTGTAAAAGTTTATCTAACCTTAAGTGAGGATGGTCACAAAATTTTTAAAAAGCATGTTAGAGAGTCAATGGGTTAAACCACCTCCCCTCTGCTCCATCAACCCAGGTGTCCTTCTTATATGTCTCCCCAGTACTGGCACAGCCATATGTAGCAGTTTCCACAGAGTAGTATGATTGTCTGTTTACCTCTGTCTCTCCACATTAGCAGGCAGGGACTTGTATCTTATTTATTAGCATGTTCCTAGAGTCTAGCCAAGTATTAGGCATACAGAAAAAACTCAATAAATATCTGTAGAATGACAATGGTGATGATAGTAATATTTATTATTATTTATTTTAAAAAAACATACTATATTCCAGGCACTGAGCTCAGTCTTTTATATGAATTCTTACTAAATTCTGACAACAATGCTCCAAAGTAGAGTGTACAGATAGGTTAAGTAAAATGCCCAAAGTCACACAAATGGAGGAGCCAAAATACAACTCAAATAGTTCAGAGCTTATGCTCTTAACCCCTATATTATAATAAATATGTTTTAGTTTTCCTATTTGTAAAATGAGGGGGTTTAATTAGTTAAATGTCCAAGATGCTTTTAAAAAATGTTGTGACCATTCTTACACAAGGTTAGACATTTATATCTATCCTGTTTCTAGGCTATGCTTACTGCTACAATAAAAGACAAATGCTCAATTCTAACCCACAGGATATATGTTTATTTTGTGTGTCCCTTAATCACAAGGTTTCTTCAAGAGTTCTTGAACTCCCTGAATGGTATGGAATTTTTTTGTGTGTACACACATATTTTCCACCCTGAGGGGAGAGTTTATAATCTTTTATAAGATTCTCCATATGCAAAAACAATAAAATAAATAGATTAGCTATTAATATGAATGATCTTTCCATTGTCTCCCTCTTTCTTATTATTTCTGTGCAATACCTAGAACTATACTAGAAGTTGGTAGGCTCAAGATGAAGAATATATATTCAAAACATGTTATTGGAAGGGCACATTTATTGTCTGACCTAATAATATTTTAGTCTTTAGACATCTTTCTCATTCTCTCAACCATGTCCAATGTCTTTTTCATAAATAACTCTTGACCTACCTGTAGATTATCACACATTTCTTGGCTGTATGTTAACCGCTGAATTTCAGTAGGAGAGACGAGGTATAATGCCTGTCCTTCATTGGTAAAACAAAATGTTCGTGCTATCCTCATGTCTGTCAGTGGCAAATAATTAACATCCAACATTGGGCGAAGACTAGGTAGGCTGGATGGAAAAAAGTAAATCCATATATCATATGCAGGTTGTTAGAAGCAGATATTTACATAAAACCAGTAATTTTTATTCTATTATTTTATGGTTGTTTCTTTTTATTTTTTTATTTTTATATTTTTTTGAGACAGAGTCTTGCTCTATCACCCAAGCTGGAGTGCAGTGGAGTCAGCTCACTGCAATCTTGCCTTCCAGGTTCAAGTGATTCTCATGCCTCAGCCACCTGAGTAGCTGGAACTACAGGCGTGCGCCACCACACCTGGCTAATTTTTGTATTTTTAGTAGAGACAGGGTTTTTCCATGTTGGCCAGGCTGGTCTTGAATTCCTGACTTCAAGTGATCCACCTGCCTTGGCCTCCTAAAGTGCTGGGATTATAGACATGAGCCACTATACCCGGCCTGGTTGTTTCTTCTTATCTTCAAGGCTCAGTGGTAATAAACTAGACTTTCTTTTTTCTTTTTCTTTCTTTTTGGAGGGAGAAACAACTTTATTTTCATCAGAAATAGTAATGTTTATAAATTTGTTTATAGTAGTTTGTAAACTATTATCAGAAATACTAATGTCAATAAACCACTTAAACTTTAAGAGATAATTGGGAACTATGATGAGGGTGATAATAAAAGGAGAAATCTTACAAAAATTAACGTGGATGTTATGCTTGCTCTAAGATTAAGTCACTTAGGGAAACAGATTCAATATTATCCAATGGCTTAACCTTCCTTCCTTCCTTTTGTTCCCTTTTTGGTGGTGGTTGGGTTACAAAGAGTAGTGTCTTCTGCCCTGAAGGTAGTAGTAGTATGGTGGGTGCCTAGAGGTCAATTATTGGTTTAGAAGAGATTCAGGCTCTTAACTTCTACACGTGCTTTCCAGGAGGGGGAACAGTTTCTTTCTCAGCCCTGTGTGAGGACCATGTTAACCCAGAAAGTGTTCTCAGACCACTGGGTGCCCATTCTCAGTGCTAGAAACAGGAAGACCCTGGTTTCCTGGCAGAAGTTATGGATCCTACAGTTTTCTCTCCATCAAACTTTAAGTCACAGTAAGACAGGACTCTGGAGTCACAGGCACAGCCAGGAGAGGTCAGCATCCTTATGCTGACTCCTGTTCCTGGACATGGGTCTTAAGATCCAATAAACTAGACTTTCACATGAAATCATATAAATAAAAAAAATCACAGGCACAGTTCTTTTAATTCACATAGATGCTTAGCAAATGTTCTTGATGGATTAAAGGCAGTGGCCAGCAATTTCAGGGGCACTTTTTGTGGCACTTCACATGTTCCTACAATGACTTACTATGTCAGAAACACCACAGCTAGAAACTGTCTGACTGCATACTTGGTCTATTGTCTTTTTTAAGGCAAAACTGACAGAGATGTGGTGTGGGTCCAGTTCACTGTGCCTGGAAATGAAGTGGCTTTGCTCCCCATTCCTTTACTCACTCTATACACAGGAAATGAAAATTACCCATAACTTAGGGCAACTGCACTGGAGGCATGACTAATAAGTAAATATGGCCAAGACTGTAAGGGAATGAGAATAAGTTATAAATAATAGATCAGAATTTGCACATCCACATGAATACCATCTGAATTGTCTTACCCCATGGCTATATGCTTATCCTAATGTAGCAGATAATTTTGCTAAAATATTCATCAGAATGTCCTTTTGGATACTGTTTTTCGAGCCAGTTTTACAAACCACTGAAGAAAACCAGTCTCATTACCTTTTAATCAGACCTTTAATGCCAAAAGGGAAAAGGTAAACTTGTAATTAAATAAATTTTGAAGCCATTATACTGATTCTAAGTGTGCACAATGATTTTAAATTGTCCCAGATCATAAAACCAGCACCTTGAAAAAAAATACTGATTTCCTTTATCAAAGTGGTTTGTAACTATACTTTGAGACCTGGAAATTTACTATGTAAAATGGGACCTGAAATCTGTGCTATTGGAATAAGCACTGTGCTGTCCAATATGGTAGCCAGTAACCACATGTAGCTATTGAGCAGTTGATACGTTGCTTGTCTGAATTGAGATGTGCTGTAAATGTAAATTACACACTGGATTCAAAAGCTTCATTGATGAAAGAATTACCTAATATCTTAAAAAGACATTAAAAGATGATCTGTTGTAGCACTTCTGGTAACTAAGCTCCTTAAGATATGAGTCTAAACCAATCCCAGTTAAACAGATTTCCATGACAGATTCAGTCAAATTAAAGGGTGGAGTTGAGGAAGAGGTTCCAACTGACTTTTCTGATGTGCTACATTGTCTATATTGTATAATAACAAGTAAGCCAAGAAAAGAAAATTAAAGAGGTGTAGTCACTTCAGGTAGGAAAAGAGAAAGAGCAAGTCAGTTGCTAACTGCTAGGAAACAATTGCTCTTATAACAGAAGAAAAAAGACTTTCTTCTATGCAGCACACTTTAATAAAGAAATAGCGTAAGCCAAAGAATAAAATAAATACCAATGAGTCCATATTGCTATAAATGAGTGATCAAACAACTTAATAAATTGGGAATGAGGGACAAATCCCCTGTGCAGAAGAGTGTCAAACAACATCTATAGATACTCCATTCTAAGGGACAGCAATATGACTCCCTTTTCCTTAGGAAGACACCGCACATAGTGACTTCTTTCCACAAAGTATAGATGAGAAAGGGGGAAAATAATAACTTTACAGTGGAGAAAGCTGGCAAACACTAGCTTAGCCAGGTGATCAAGATTAACATCATAGTCTTAAACCATGTTGATAGTAGGTACCTTTGATATAACGTGATAAGAATAGCAATTTACATCAGGTGTCTTCCTCTCAAAAACTGATAACCCCAGTCTAATCATGAGAAAAATCTCAGGCAAATTCCAATAGGAGGGCATTCTACAATATACTCAACCATTACTTTTGAAAACTGTCAAGGTTATTAAAAGGAACATCTATGAAACTGTCATAGCTAAGAGAAGCCTAAAAAGATATGACAAATAAATATAAGGTATTATACTGGGTGAGATCCTGTAACAGAAAAAGGGCATAAGTGGGAGCTAAGGAAACCTGAGTAAGTGATACATTTTAGCTAATTTGGATCAATGTTGATTCAGTGATTGTAACAAACACACCATATTAAAATAACATCTTAATAACAGGAGAAACTGCAAGGACTGCGTGGGAACTCTCCGTACTATCTCCTCAATTTTTCTGTAAATCTAAAACCGTTCTAAAATAAAGTGTTTATTTTTAAAGAGAAAAAAAAAAAAAAGAAATAGCGTCAGGTAACTAAAGGTGGATCTCACAAAAAGTGTCTCTTACAGACAAGTTTGAGAATTCATACAAAGATAAGCCTCTTCTATTTCTCCTCTCTACTCTCAAACTTGCTTTTCTGGGTCTGGGTACTTAGGATCTAAGCAACCATTGGCTAGCTACCTGATATCTATCAGAAAACTAGGACTTGAGAAGACTGGGCTCAGGAGAGTTACCTTCTGATAAGTTCTGGAAAGATCCTGGGAATATAGTCAGTATGGGAAAATGAATGAGGCCAGGTGCATGCTAATTTGTAGGATTCATTTCTTTAAACCATACAGCAGAGTACATACCATTGTTTCCTAGCCACACTTTATGTATATGTATTATTAAAATCATATCAAAATTATTTCCTTTTCAGATATTTTTGAGGATCCTTAGGAACACATGAAGAATTTCTACTATGACACAATATCAAAGTAACCATTATCATGTCAAGCAGCTTTTATAAAGGACAGAGGAAGACAGATACCATTTATCAATGACTCAGTGTATGTGTGTGAGAGATACACACATTTACACACATACACAAATAGACCTTTTTTCCCCCCAAATCTGAGGCGTGTCTGGGAGTTAAATCATTTTCAAACAAGATTGAAATGACCTTATCAGAAATTCCTAAAAACAGTTTGAGAAAGGGGGAACTAGATAGAAAAGAATCAGAAATATATGAGAGAATGAACAGACCATAAAATGATTATTTTTATTCAAAATTTTCTCCTACTACTTTCCCTTGGCTTACAAATCTGCTCATATTTTCCATATTTAAAAAAAAACACTCTCAAAACCTAGTTTCACCCTTAAATGACTTTCCTGGCTCATCTCTCTTTTAACCACAAAATTTCCTGAAAGAATAATCAATACCAGGGGAAAATGGCCCGTAAATATTTATGATAGTAAATATTTTAGGCTTTCTGGGCCATATAGTCTCTGTTGCAACTACTCAACTCTGCCCTGTAGTGCAAAAGCAGCCATAGTCAATATACAGAAACGTGGGTGTGGCTATGTTCCAAAACTTTTATTTATGGGCATTGACATTTAAAATTAGTATAATTTTCACATATCATGAAATATTCTTCTTCTCTTTGAGTTTTTTCAACCATTAAATATGTAAAAACCATTCTTAATGCTTGCAGGCTGTACAAAATCAGATAGGGGAATGGAGGTAGATTTTGTTTTGGATATTAATTTGCCAAACCCTGATCTACACCACTGCCTCTATTCTTGTCTCCTTGAAAATTAGCTTTTGTTTCCACCATGCTGCTAAGATTTGCTTTCTCAAAGATCATTAATATCCCACCAGTTGTGAGATCTACTGTTTTTTTCTTGTATCCAAATTCTTTGACCTCTCTGCTATATTTTACTCTCTCTTGACCACCTCTTTTGTTTTAATATTCTTCTCTTTTTATTTAATGAAGTTATACAATTCTGGTCCTTTCCTGTCTTTCTAATAACTTCTTCTCAATCTCCTTTGCTGCATCTTCTTCTTTCTTTCACTACATAAACGTAGAATACCCCCCATGTTTCTATCCTCAGCTCAGTCAATTTCTTGTTTCTTTTTATGCTATCTTTTTTATTATCTCATTTGCTGACATAACTTTTACTGATGCGTTTACACAGATGACTTCCAAAGCTGGACCTTCCACATATATTTTTCTAAGAGTGCAAGTCTTAAATTTATTGCTAAACCTCTGCTGGATGGCTTATAACACCTCAAATTTCAAATATTTATTCTCAATTTATTATTAAATTTCTTTTTATCGGCTTTTTCAAATCCTTCTGACTTTCCTATATGTTAATAACATAACCATTATCTAAGTTCAAAAAAATTTTTAACCTTTAAACTCTCTTCTAACCTCGAGATTTAACAACCTCCATTACTGTTCACAACCAATCAGCTTTGCATTCAATAAGTTTCCCTTACACCTGTTTCCTCGTTGCCTTCAATACAGACACCACTTCAGTTCAAAAGCCTATCTCAACTTCTCCCTCCCTGTGTATGTCCTAACACATGGCTAGAGAAGGTTAATTATCTGCTTAAAACCCCATTTCCTATTAATTGATAAATGTCAAACTCAGCCTGACATTCAAGGTCCTCAACAGTTTGCTTCAAACTACCTCTCCATGTTACTGTCCTCCCAACAACTCTTCTTTTATAATACGTGTTCAACTATGCTGTGACTTTGAACTCTGGGAACTTAGTTTGTAGCTAGAAAATTCAATCCCATATTTCCTCTGTTGGAATTTATATTTTCTTTTTGTTATAATGCCTGTGTATCTATCTTACCTCCCAAGTTAGACAGTGAGTTTCTTAAGGGTTAGGACCATGTTTTACTAAGTTTTATATCCTTCACAGGCCTAGCACAATGCTCGTCTCAATGATTTTTGGAAATAAGTAAGATATTAAAAAAATGACAGTGACTTCTATATAGTACATGTTTATGAGCTATTTGCTGAATTCATAAAATCATTAGGTAATTATTTTTGTGTCTCGTAAATTTTATTTCATTTCACTAACAGTAGAATGAAATTTCTTGACCAATATTTTATTTTAAAAGTATGTGATAACTTTTAATTTTCAGACTGGCCTCACTTTTCCTAGACTTGCAACCTCAGGCAAACTGTGTAACTTTAATTTATTAACACATGTAAAATGGAGGATGCAAATAATAGTTTATTTTCCTATGTCCTACAGAAGTTCTAAGGATCAAATGAAATTCTGTATGTAAATTTCTTTGGTGAAGTATGAAACAGGAAAAGTAAAAGTTAACTTCTTTTCCATTTAGCTTATTCATCTTTTATTTCCAGTGCTTAGTCTAGCATCTGGGAGATATGCTCAATAAATATTTGTTGAATGATTGAAAAATCATTCTTTTCTTAGATTCCTTCATAGCAATTAAAAATATATTTCACTCACAATGCCAAGCATTTTTAGCAAAAAAGAAAAACCAAAACAAAACATGAAAACCCCAAACTCTCATCAAATTGTTGAACAATAAAACATCCAGAAACATAATGAAACAATGATCTCAGGTTGCTTCTTGATAACGTCTGCACATAACATATATTTTTTAGAATTGTACCTTGCTGGTATTGTTGTGATTACCAGATAATTTATAAGAAGGCAAGTACCTCATTATCATGATATGTCCATTAGCACAAAAGCATGCCAAGCAGGCACTGTTACACATGACCACCACATTTGCTTGCAGTATAAAAGATGTCTCCGTGATGTTATGAACATAAAGGCAAGTCTGAGAAGGCAGTGAGAAGACTTTGGCTTGTTTTTCTGAGCAGATTATTGTATACTGATGATCTCCTATTTCTTGGGATGCAGAAGATGAGTTCATTACCACTTTCCTTCTCCAAGATTTTTCATTTTCATCTATGTTGTTTGGATCCCTCCAAACTTCATATGGCGGTTGCATTAATCCACCCATTCGGTCCATACAGGAGAATGTTAGCACAGCTCCCTTCAATGAGAGAAATGTACCTATAAAAACAAATGGACATCACCAACATGTCAAATTCATTCTAAAGCATCTATGGGGAATTAAAGTTTTACATTGTGATAATTTATACCTATAGAGTCATAATATTGCCCTAATGTATATGAATTTGTAGATTTGTGAGCTCATCTGTTATAATAAGTTGGAATCATAGAATGTTAGGTCTAAAAGGAACTTAAGACGTCAACTGGTCAAACCCTCTCATTATATTAAAAAATAAGAAAAAACAAACCCAGAAAGATTATGAAAGTTGGGCCAGGTCACACAGCAAGTTAGGTCACAGCCTAGATTAGAACTCAGATTTTTCTGATTCCTACCCCAGGATTCTTTCATTATACTATATGGTCCCCCTTAAAGTCCTTTTATAAAAAAGAAAATTTTAAAAATGTACATATTTTATTTATTCAAATAACTTCAACTGAAAAAATAATCACACAATCTTATTTGATTTTCTTATTTCATAGACTAATTTGCTAGAAAATGCTTGATTTTTCTTCAAAATCAAACACTTAAGAAGAAATTTCAATATCTAGAATTCATGGTGGCAATTTTAATCGTATGAAAAAGACAAAACAATTACCTTCAGCTCTTAGGTAGGCTTTTGCATCTTTACACAGAAAGGGGTTTTACTCACCTGGATTCTCCAAGGTTGACAATGTATGTCAGATTATTGCCTATAGGTGATTTTCACCAGTCTTGGAGGACAATATACTATAAAGCTTAGGAGGTAGTTTGGGCTCTATTGATCTTTGGATATTTCCAGAGTCTTCCCTAAGCAGTACCCTATTAGCCCTTTCTTTCCTTTGTCCTTTTACATCATGCAGAGAGAGTAAGTATGTTAGCTTAGACTCATATGCTTCAAGGGTGTACATGTGACAGAGACTTGAAAAGGGAAGGGTGACAGATAAAAATATATTCATTTAGAAAGTACTTATAAAGTCCTTAAAATTTATCAAATTGAAAAGAGTATATTGGGATGATCTAATATCTTAGTTGTGTTTTTAAATCCACTTTAAAACTAAGAAATCTATAAATGTATATAAGGGTAACAGCAGAGGCTAGGGGAGTAGAGGTTTAGGTGCTGCAGTTTAAGGGTTAAGGGATAAAAGAACATCTCTCCCAATCTCCCATGAAGGAAAAATGCCAAAAGCTATGAAGAATGATTTAATTAAAATTAACCTAGGATTGATCCTGCTATTCAGTAAAACCACATTTTCATAACTACCTGCCATAGAAAGACTTTTCTAAGTATATCTTTGCATCCTTGATTTAGAGATGGCTGACAGTAGGTTAAAAAGACAAGAAATCCACATTTTGAAAGCCATTTTACTTTATACTCATTGCATACAATCTGTCAGCATCAAAATGAATTTCTCAATAAGCTGCCCTTGCCAAAACAGCTGCTTTGTTTCTTAATTTTTAGTCATAAATGCTTTGATTATATTCTGTTCATTAGGTTTATACAGGGTTTAAGTTTTCCAAACAATGTATTATTAATCGTTTAGAATTCTTTCTTTAATCTTTTCTAACTGGAAAAAACTCAAGTAAATCTAAATTATAAGCAGCTACTACTTCAGAAATACACTTACAAAG
The DNA here is from genome assembly GCF_028885655.2 of Pongo abelii. NCBI lineage: Eukaryota > Metazoa > Chordata > Mammalia > Primates > Hominidae > Pongo > Pongo abelii. The sequence goes on from NC_085928.1 coordinate 16,708,739, forward strand.
TATGCTTAAACTTATGGGCTTCAATAATAAGATCTTAATTAATTAGGACTTTCCTCTTAAAGAAGAACTCACTGGCTAGGAGTGTACTTTACTCCAGCTTTCCCAAATAACCAGCCTTGCCCACTACAACCTTCATTCAATCAATACATACAGTATCAAGGACATTCTATGTGCTCTAGGTTCTATTTTAGTCATAGTCAATACAGCAGTGAATAAAACAGACAAAAGTCCCTGCCTTCATAAAACTTACTTTCTATGGTAGAGATAGATAATATGTCTGATAAATAAGTAATCATATGGGATATTAGATAGTAATGAGTACTAAGGAAAAAATTAAAGCAGAAAAGAAGATAGGAATTCTTGAAAAAAGGTAGATAAATTTTAAATAGTGTTAGAGACTGAATGTTTGCATCCCCTGCCAACCTCTTGTAAAAAAAAATCATATGTTAAAGCCCCAAACCCCACTATGGATCTATTTGAAGAGGGAGCCTTCAAGGAAATAATTAAGATTAAATGAGATCATAAGGGTATGGCTCTAATCTGATAGAATTAGTGTCCTTTTAAAAAGAGATACCAGAGTACATGCTCTCTCTCTCTCTCCCCCTCCCTATATGTACACAAAGGAAAGGCCATGGGAACACACAGCAAGAAGGCAGCCATCTGCAACCCAAAGGAAGAGACCTCACTAGACATCTGCCCTGCTGGCACCTTGAACTTAGAGTTTCAGTCTCCAGAACTGAGAGAAAATAAATTTCTGCTGTTTAAGCCACTGAGTCTGTGGTATTTCATTATGGCAACCTGAGCAAACTAATAAAGAAGGGAAGGCTTCTTTTCATCATCCTGTGGGAATTAGGGTTCAGGAAACCAGCACAAAATACTGATATTCTATGACTGTTGTGAATAATAAATTATCCTTTGTCTCTGAGCCAGGAGTTTCATGTCTTCTGTCAGCATCGAAACTGGCAACCTAACTTTATTAGCTTACAAGTAGAATAAAATCTCAGATTCTTCATAGATCTTGACTTTCTAGAATGCCAAGAAGATTCATAGTAGGTAAGATCAGAGAGATAAAGTAGAGCAAGATCATGTTGGTTCTTTCAGGACATGGTAAAGACCTAGACTTTTACTTAGCGTGAGATGGAAGGATTTTGAGAATGGAAGTGATGTAATCTAACTTTCATGTAACAGAATCACCCTACCTCCTGGGTGTATCCTAAAGGGAACCAAGGCTGGAAGCAGGGAGAGCAGTGAAGAGGTTAGTGTATTAGTCTGCGTGAAAAATGGATAGAGGCTTGGTTGAACTGTGTGGTAATAGTAGAGATGGTGAGCAATGTCAGAATCTGAGTGTATTGTAAAGGTTGTGCCAGCAGGATTTGTTAACAAATTGGATTTAGGGTATGAAAGAAATATGGGGGTCAAGGGTGATTCCAATGTTTTTGACCTGAGAAACTGGAAGAATGGAATTGTCATTAATAGATGTAGAAAAGTGTGAGAGGAATGACAGGAATACCAGGAGCTCAGGTTTGAACATGTTAAGTTTGAGATACTTACTAAACACAAATGGATATCAAATAGCTGGATATATGTTAGGAATTTGGGGAGAGGTCCAGACTATAAATATAAATGTATGATCCATTAGACATTTAAAGGCATGAAGCTGGCTGAATTCATCTAGTGCTTCAATATAAAGAGAAAAGTTTCAAAGAATCAGTCTTGGGGCATTCTGGTTTAAGTCCACTGAAATGGAGGAGGAACAAGCAAAAGAGATTGAGAAGGAATAGCTAGAAGGTAGGAAGAAAATCAGGTGAAAATAGCACTTTAGAATTTGAAGTGTTTTAAGGTAGGAATGGTAGCCTGTGTAATACGTTGCCGATATGTCAAATAAGATGTTGCCTGAGAAATGACCAAGAATTCCTATCTCCTTTTCTGCTCTAATTTTTCCTTAGTACTTATTAGTATCTAATATCCCACATAATTACTTATTTATCGCACATATTATCTATCTCTACCATGGAAAGTAAGTTTTATGAAGGCAAAGACTTTTGTCTGTTTTATTCACTACTATATTGCCCATGATTAAAACAGGCTAGAATCCATTGTTTCTCTTTTTTAATGGAAGATATGACAATATATTTATATAATGATTCAGTAGAAAAAAACATTTATTATAAAGGAAACAAAGGAAAAATTGCTGGATTGACTTTCTTAAGTAGGTGAAAGCAGGTAAAGTCTAGTATATAAGTGGAGTCTAGTGTATAAACAGAGTCTAGAGTATAAGTGGAATATAGTGAATAACTACCACCCAGTTCACACAAGCCTCTATCCATTTTTCATCCAGACTATTATATTAACCTCTTCACTGCTCTCCCTGCTTCCAACCTTGATTCCCTTTAGGATAGGCCAGGAGATAGAATGATTCTGTTAAATGAATCACCTAGTTAGAAGCTTAGTTTAGTAACTGTAACAGGAGAGAACATGCAGGCCATGAAGATACAAGCAGATAGGTTGGTAGATGTGATGATAACTGTTGAAGTTTTTATCTGACTGTTTCAATTTTCTCAATAAAAGAGGACACATGGTGATTGCTGAGATTGAAGATAGAAAAGTAAGTTTTGAAGACTTAAAGAGACTAGAGAAAATATGTAATTGTTAGCCAGGCATGATGGCATGCCTGTAGTCCCAGCTACTCAGGTGGCTGAGACGGGAGGATCGCTTGAGTCTAGTAGTTCAGGGCGACAGTGAGCTATGATTGCACCATTGCACTCCAGCCTGGGTGACAGAGTGAGACCTCATCTATACAAAACAAAACACACACACACACATACACAGACATAAACAACCAAAAGGATAAACAAGAAAATATGCAATTGTTGTCCAGGAGTGCAGGCGCAAGGACTAGGAAAATATAGTATGATTACCTAGCAACATAAGAGCCCACTTGAAGTTAGTGATGATTTATGGTAAAATGAGACACTTTAGTGTGGTTATGTATTTTTCTCTAGCCATATTCAGCTACATGGGTTTAGAAATAGGATAGGTAGAGTTGAATTTAACCAGGTTTGAGATTAAGCTGAAAAAGCATGACAAAGCAAACAAAGCAAAAAGGAGGCAAGAGAGTTGAAAATGCATGAAAGAAAAGCATTATAGAGCTTGACTGTGAAATTTAAGTTAGAAAGTGGGAAAATGAAGGGGGTGAATGACAATGAAAATGGTAGGATCAATAGATTAAGGTTCCAGTGAGGATGAAGAATTATATTAAAGTTGGAGTCTTAAGGAGCCTGAGATATTTACTTTCCTTTTCCCTTACATACATTGTTTAAACTTTAATTGTCTCTCAACTTCCACAGAACTTCTCAATTCCTATCTAGAATGTAAGCTCTTTGAGGACAGAAACTTCGTATGACTTCGTCATTACTTTATCTTCAATGCTTATTATAATATCTGGACATGTCATGTGTTCAATAAACATTTATTAACTTCCTGACTACTCCAGTTCAGTCTTAATTATGGATTTTTAAACTCCTATTTTATATTATATACTCAAGATCAGCTACACAATTTGTGGGCCTAGCACAAAATGAAAATGCACTAGGCCTACATTATGAGGGACTTTTTATTCAAAAATTGGGAGAAGAGTTACCATTGAAGGTTGTAAATTATAAAGCTTTTTTCTTTCTTCTGTGGTCTCTCTCTTTAGTGTTTTTATATTTGCTATTTATGTTCTATGTAAAGGAAAGTTAACATTTTTTATTATTCATCTTTATAATATTCTATATAAGAACATTTAACCTCTATTTTGAACTGTAACAAAAACATAATAGCTAGTCTCCAGAGCTACGAAATGATTATCCACATGGAGTTGGCCAGAAAAGACAAACCAGTCCGTCTCAGGAAGGTTGGAAGGTGGAAGACAGGGTCCTTCAAGTCCAGACCAGATCTGAGGGAGCATATTCTTAGGTATGGGGATATCTCTTTCAGCTTGAGAGTACTTGCAAGATGAGTGCAGACTTTCACAGGCATCTGAGGGTCTCACCACATGACTTCAGTTACTTAAGTACATTTGAGTCTGATGGCTGCCAAGTTTCTCCTCTTTACAGCAATAAGACCCCATCCTGCCACCTCAAACCATAGAAGATGGGTGACTCCCAGAAAGTCTTTAAAATTGTTTGCTAGGAAGTGCTAGCTACCTGGAACAGGACTGGTTAAGAGTCTCAATCTGAGACATGGCCTCTGGTTGGCTGACCACATGCTAGAGTCACCAAGTGCTACCAACTCAGGATAAGGATGGCTGCTTCCATGCCCCAAAATGTCACCAGGCATATGCCTGACCCTGACCACCTCTATGTATACTCCAGGCCCCAAAAGCAGTGGAAAGTGAAAGTGGAATGCCTCTCTCCCCACAAACTAAGTCATCGCCTGGGTGAGAGGTAGGTGGGAGGTAGGCTGCTCATGAGCAGAGGCTTCAAGCCCCTGGTGCATGCTCCATTGTCTCATTGGTCTTTACTTACAAAGCATATATCAAAAGATAAAATTATTAAGAATTTTAAGACTTTAAGAGCAGAGGGCCTTCTGGGAGCAGAACCCTGTGTATCAGTAGACAAAAGGGGCAAGTAAGGTTTCATTTTTGTAGACTCAGCACATCTGGGAACTTACTAAAAATGCAAATTCTCAGACCCCACCTCAGACCTACTGAATCAGAAACTTTGGGGGCGGGGCCCAGTAATCTGTGTTGTAATGAATCCTTCAAGTGATTTTGATGCAGACAAAAGTGATAGGTGTTGAGAACAGGCCCCCCAAAATCTGGCCATAAACTGGCCCCAAAACTAGCCATAAACAAAATCTCTGCAGCACTGTGACATGTTCATGATGGCCATAATGCCCATGCTGGAAGGTTGTGGGTTTACTAGAATGAGGGCAAGGAACACCTGGCCCTCCCAGGGCGGAAAACTGCTTAAAGGTATTCTTAAGCCACAAACAATAGCATGAGCGATCTGTGCCTTAAGGACATGCTCCTGCTGCAGTTAACTAGCCCAACCTATTCCTTAATTCAGCCCATCCCTTCATTTCCCATAAGGGATACTTTTAGTTAATTTAATATCTATAGAAACAATGCTAATGACTGGCTTGCTGTTAATAAATACATGGGTAAATCTCTGTTCAGGGCTCTCAACTCTGAAGGCTATGAGATCCCTGATTTCCCACTTCACACCTCTATATTTCTGTGTGTGTGTCTTTAATTCCTCTAGCGCCACTGGGTTAGGGTCTCCCCGACCGAGCTGGTCTCAGCAAGTGGCATCCATCATGGGGGCTCGAATCCAGGTCGAACAGTTGCCAGAGCAATGGTTGGAGAACGTGGAACTAGCTGGAGGACACCCGAGTACTCTTAAAGCAATCCACATGGTGAGTAAGAAGGGGAGCTCAGAAGTGTCAGGGTAACAATGGGACAAGTGTGGGGTCTGGTTCATTCCACCTTGGAACTTTTTCACACTGATGAGGAGGAGGAAGGAGAGTCTAATGAAGTAACAGAAGAGGTTACAGACCAGGTTTATTTGCCAGCTAAAGCTAAAGTGGCAAAGGAGGGAGAGGTTCATCCCTACCCTTCTGCACCCCCTCATTATTATTTTGAAGAAAAAGGGTGGCCTGACCCTCCAGATCTTTCTTTTCCGGAGGACACTGGGTGAAAAGTAGTTGCCCCAGTGACTGTTCGAGCAGCGCCTCGAGCGACCACTCTTAGTTCTATTCAGGCAGGAATTCAGCAAGCTAGAAGAGAGGGTGATTTAGAGGCTTGGCAGTTCCCTGTTAGAATACACCCCCCAGATCAACAGGGAAATATTATAGCTACATTTGAGCCTTTTCCTTTTAAATTTGGGAAAGCACATTTAGTTGATTATATCAAGGCCTGTGATGGTATTGGAGGTAATCTGCATAAAGCTACTTTGTTGGCCCAGGCAATGGCAGGACTGAGAGTGGATAAAGGAAATACTCATTTCCTGGAGCTTATTTTAACTGTGGGAAGCATGGTCGTACTAAAAAAGAATGTAGAAAAAATCAGCAAGTCAGGCCGCCAGATAAGGGAAAAAAGAAAACTGCTGAGCCTGAAATATGTCTAAAATGTAAAAAAGGAAAACATTGGGCTAAGCAGTGTCACTCTAGGTTTGATAAAGATGGGAACCCGATTTCAGGAAATGCCATGAGGGGCCCGTCCTGGGCACTGTTCTAAACCGGGGCATTTCCAGTTCAGGCCATTCCCTCACCCCTATACAATGTCTGTCCGCCACCACAGCCAGTAGTGCCGCAGAGATTTATGCTGCACAAAAGCTGTGAGTCTTCTGCCTGGAGAACCCCCACAAAAGGTCTCAACAGGAGTCTGTGGATCCTTGCCAGTGGGGACAATAGGATTACTTTTAGAAAGGTCTAGTTTAAGTTTAAAAGGGGTACAAATACATACAGGAGTCATTGATTCAGATTACAATGGGGAAATTCAAATTGTTATATCTACTTCTGTTCCCTGGAAAGCAGAGCCAGGAGAGCACACAGCACAGCTCCTGATTGTGCTGTATGTGGGAATGGGAAAAAGTAAAATTAAACGAACAGGAGGATTTGGAAGCACAAATAAACAAGGCAAAGCAGCTTATTGAGTAAATCAAATTACTGATAAATGTCCTACCTGTGAAATAACTATTCAGGGAAAGAAATTTAAAGGTTTGGTAGATACAGGAGTGGACATTTCAATCATTTCTCTACAGCACTGGCCGTCTGCGTGGCCAATTCAACTTGCTCAATTTAACATAGTTGGAGTTGGTAAAGCCCCTGATGTATATCAAAGTAGTTGTATTTTGCATTGTGAAGGGCCCGATGGACAACCTGGGACTAGTCAACCAATTATAACTTCTGTACCTATAAATTTATGGTGAAGAGATTTATTACAGCAATGAGGAGCACAAGTTCTAATTCCAGAACAATTATATAGCCCTTAAAGTCAACATATAATGCATGAAATGGGGTATGTCCCTGGTATGGGACTAGAAAAAAATTTGCAAGGTTTGAAAGAACCGCTTCAAGTGGAAAGACAATGTTCCCACCAAAGATTAGGATATCATTCTTGATGGCGGCCATTGTTAAGCCTCCAGAACCTATACCTTTAAAATGGTTAACAGATAAGCCAATTTGGATAGAACAATGGCCGCTAAGTAAAGAGAAACTGGAGGCGTTAGAGGAATTAGTTACTGAACAATTAGAAAATGGGCACATAGCTCCAACATTTTCACCTTGGAATTTTCCAGTTTTCATAATTAAGAAAAAATAAGGTAAATGGTGAATGTTAACTGATTTAAGAGTCATCAATTCAGTTATACAACCTATGGGAGCATTACAGCCAGGATTGCCTTCTCCTGCTATCATTCCTAAAAATTGGCCTTTAATAGTCATAGATTTAAAAGACTGTTTCTTTACTATCCCCTTAGCTGAGCAATACTGTGAACGGTTGGCATTTACAATTCCTGCAGTAAACAACCTGCAGCCTGCTAAGCATTTTCATTGTTTCACAGATGGGTCTAGTAATGGTAAAGCTTCTTATTCTGGATCGAAAAGTAAAGTTTTCCAGACACCCTATACTTCAGCTCAAAAAGCAGAGCTTGTAGCTGTAATCGAGGTATTGAGTGCTTTTGATATGCCTATTAATGTGATTTCTGATTCTTCATATGTGGTTCATTCCACACAGTTAATTGAAAATGCTCAGTTACAATTTCATACAGATGAACAACCAATGACTTTATTTACCCAATTGCAAACAGCAGTTAGAAGTAGAATGCACCCTTTTTACATCACTCACATTAGGGCTCATATACCTCTTCCAGGACCTTTGACTGAAGGAAATCAAATGGCTGATCGCCTAGTTGCTAATGCAATATCTAATGCTAGACACTTTCACAATTTAACCCATGTCAATGCCTCTGGTCTCAAATGCAGATACAGCATTACCTGGAAAGAAGCTAAAAATATTATCCAGAGATGCCCAACTTACCAAATGGTACATTCTTCATCTTTTACAGGAGGAGTTAATCCTCGAGGATTGGAACCTAACTCTCTTTGGCAAATGGATGTCACACATATTCTCTCGTTTGGGAGACTAGCATATGCACATGTATGTGTGGACACCTTTTTTCACTTTGGGCTACATGCCAATCAGGAGAGTCTTCTGCCTGTGTTAAACGTCACCTTTTGCAGTGCAGGTGATGGGCATTCCAGCCTCTACTAAAACAGATAATGCCCCAGGCTATACTAGCCAAGCTTTAGCTACATTTTTCTCTATGTGGAATATTAAACACATTACTAGTATCCCATACAATTCTCAAGGACAAGCCATAATGGAAAGAATGAATCTTTCCCTAAAACAGCAGTTGCAAAAGCAGACAGGGGGAAATAGAGAATATGGAACACTGCAGATACAACTGAATCTAGCATTATTAACTTTAAATTTTTTGAGCCTGCCCAAAGGCCAGATGTTATCAGCAGCTGAACAGCATCTACAGAAACCAGCTGCAAAGACAGAAGAAGAACAACTGATTTGGTGGGGAGATCTGATAACAAAAAGTTGGGAAATAGGTAAAATAATAACTTGGAGTAGAGGTTGTGCTTGTGTTTCTCCAGGCCAAAATCAACAGTTGATTTGGATACCATCAAGACACCTGAAACCTTTTCATAAGCCAGATGCCGAGGAAGAGATTCTGGGAGGATCCCGAGGACCCCCCTGGTTGCAGCCATGTTGAGACTGATGCTGAGGAGGACCCCAGCTGTCACGAGCAACACCCATCGAACACAGCCACCCACCTGGGGACAGATCAAGAAACTGTCACAGATGGCAGAAGAAAACCTGAGGAAAGCGGGACAACCACTCACAATGAGTAATATAATGGTAGCTATGATAGTGGTATCACCATTGCCGTGAGTATTCCTTCAACAAGGGCTGACACAGAGAACAATTATATTTATTGGGCATATTTATCAACCTTGGCTGGCAATAATGCCTAGATGTAATCACTCTGATGCAGTTACACATGCTTTCTGATCTCAGTATTTACCATAATAAATCTGCTCCTATAATTGAGGCATACCACCCTCAAAAACCTATTTGTAAACAAAATTGAACCTGATCAGAAAAAATGCAAGAATATTTTATTAATGACTAAAGGTTTAGCAGAAACAATTTAACATACGTATCATACTCATCTGTAAGACTATGCTTTTGGAAAACTCAGCCTTAATTAAAAATCATAATTTTTAATTTCCTATTTGTTTGAAAAAATTTTCATCATTTTGTATTTATATTTCCACAGTCCAAGATTATTTCTTCTGTTTCAGACTTTTCTTATGTGACATAGAAGAGTTTTGTTTTGTTTTTGGTTTGGTTTAGCCTGAAAAAAGATGTAAAATTGCAAATACCTCAAAACTACATGCCCAAGTAAGGATGTGTATAATTGACAGTCTTTCAATGTTTGCCAGTTACACATCTAAAGGGTTACTTACTATTTCTGCTCTATTAAGAAAAGAACTATATATCTAGTTCATTGAATTTTTGCAAAGAATGATAATAGATTTTTTTCTCTGTCTATATAAGAAGGTGCCCTATTCTGGCAAAAGTCTGAATTCATGCCACTAACAAATGACAAAAGGGTAAGTGAAGTTTTGTTTTTGATAATACCTGAACCTGAAGGGAATTTCATTTTTCTTTAGTGAATTTTAAAAATCTAAAAATCCTTTAAAACCCTCAACAGCCTGTAATCCCAGCACTTTGGGAGGCCGAGGCAGGTGGATCACAAGGTCAGGAGATCAAGACCATCCTGGCTAACATGTGAAACCCCGTCTCTACTAAAAAATACAAAAAATTAGACAGGCGTGGTAGCGGGCGCCTGTAGTCCCAGCTACTCGGGAGGCTGAGGCAGGAGAATGGCCTGAACCCAGGAGGTGGAGCTTGCAGTGAGCTGAGATCGTGCCACTGCACTCCAGCCTGGGCAACAGAGTGAGACTGTCTCAAAAAAAAAAAAAAAAAAAAAAAACTCTCAACAAACTAGACATAGAAAGAATATGCTTCAAAATAATAAGTCATATATGACAAACCCATAGCCAACATCATACTGAACAGCGAAATGTTGAAAGCATTCCCCCTAAAAACTGGAACAAGATAAGGATGTATACTTTCACCACTCCTATGCAACATGCTACTGGAAGTCCTAACCAGAGCAATTAGGCAAGAGAAAAAAAAAAAAGGCAGTCAAATTGGAAAAAAGGAAGTCAAATTATTGCTGTTCACTGATTATATGATCTTATAACTAGAAAACCCTAAAGACTCCTTCAAAAGACTCCTAGATTTGATAAATGACCTCAGCAAAGTTTCAGTATATAAAAATCAATGTATAAAAATCAGTACCACTTTTATACGCTAATAATGATCAAGCTGAGAACCAAAAGAAGAAATCAATCCCATTTATAACAGCTATTAAAAATACCTAGGAATACATTAATCAAGGAGGTGAAAGATCGCTACATGGAAAATTTAAAAAACACTAGTGAAAGAAATTGAGATGACACAAACAAATGAAAAAACATCCCATACTCATAGATTGGAAGAATCAATATCATTAAAATGATCATACTGCCCAAAACAATCTACTGATTCAACACAATTCCTATCAATTTGCCAACAGCATTCTTCACAGAATTAGAAAAAATAATTCTAAAATTCATATGGAACCGAAACAGTCTGAATAGCCAAAGAAATCCTAAGCAAAAAGAATGAAGCTGCAGGTTTCACATTGCCTGACTTCAAATTATACTACAAGGCTGTAATAACCAAAACAGCAGAGTACTGGTATAAACATAGATAGATAAATGGACAGAATAGAAGACCCAGAAATAAAACTATATACCTACAACTAACTGATCTTTGAGAAAGTCAACAAAAGCATCCACTAAGAAAAGAACATCTTATTTAATAAATGGTTCTGCAAAAATTGTGTAACCGTATGCAGGAGAATAAAACTGGACTCATATCTCTCAACATATACAAAAAGAACTCAAGGTGAATTACAGATTTAAATGTAAGACCTGAAACTATAAAAATGCTAGAAGGAAACCTAGCAAAAACTCTTGTGTGGACATTGGCTTAGGTGAAGAATTCGTGACTAAGACCTCAAAAGCAAATGTGGCAAAACTAAAAATAGACAAATAGGACTTAATTAAACTGAAAAGCTTATGCACAGAAAAAGAAATAAACAACAGAGTGAATAAATAACTTGAGGAATGGGAAAAATATTTGCCAACAATGCATCTGAAAAAGAGCTAATACCCAGAATCTGCAAGGAACTCAAGCAATTCAAAAGGAAAACACAAATAACCCCATTAAAAAGTGAGCAAAATACATGAACAGGCACTTTTCAAAACAACACATACAAATGGCTAAGGAACAAAAAAAAAAATGCTCAACATCATTAATCATGAGAGAAATGAAAATTAAAACCATAATAAGATACCATCTTACACCAGTCAGAATGGCTATTAATAAAAAATAAAAAAAATAGACTTTGGCAAAGATGCAGAGAAAAGGGAACACTTATACAGTACTGATGGGAATTAATTTAGTACAACTTCTATGGAAAGCAATATGGAGATGTCTAAAATAACTAAAAATAGAACTACCTTTTGATCAAGTGATCCCACTACCTACTATTTACACAAAAGAAAAGAAATAATCATATCAAAAAGACACAAGCATGTGTATGTTTATTGCAGCACTATTTACAATAGCAAAGTCATGGGATCAACCTAAGAGTCTATCAATGGGCAATTGGATTAAAAATGTGATATATATATATATGTCATGAAATACTACTGAGTCATAATAAAATGAAATCATTGCTTTATACTTGACTACACACTGGGCTTATTAAGTGAACAACAAGGAGTTTGGTTTGTCTAGGGCCCAGGATATGTAGTGAAAGGTCAAAGACTATAAGGCTGGAAAAGAATGGTGGAGCTGGGGAATGGAAGATCTAAATGCCAAGGATTCCTTTCAATTGCTATATAAAAAAATGTAAAGACTGGGGGGGTGTTCCAAGATGGCTGAATAGGAACAGCTCTGGTCTGCAGCTCCCAGCGTGATCGACACAGAAGATGGGTGATTTCTGCATTCCAACTGAGGTAACTGGTTCATCTCATTGGGACTGGTTGGACAGTGGGTGCAGCCCATGGAGGGTGAGCTGAAGCAGGGCGGGGCATTGTCACCTTACATGGGAAGCACAAGGGGTGGGGGGATTTCCCTTTACTAGTCAAGGGAAGCTATGACTGACTACCTGGAAAAACAGGGCACTCCTGCCCAAATACTGAACTTTTCCCAAGGTCATAGCAACTGGCAAACAATGTGATTCTCTCCCATGCCTGACTTGGCGGGTCCCATGCCCATGGAGCCTTGCTCACTGCTAGCACAGCAGTCTGAGATTGATCTGCAAGGCAGCAGCCTGGCTGGGGAGGGGTGTCTGCCATTGCTGAGGCTTGAGTAGGTAAACAGAGTGGCTGGGAAACTCAAACTGGGTAGAGCCCACCGCAGCTCAACAAGGCCTACTGTCTCTAGACTCCACCTCTGTGGGCAGGGCATAGCTGAACAAAAGGTAGCAGACAACTTCTGGAGACTTAAACGTCCCAGTTTGACAGCTCTGAAGAGAGCAGTGGTTCTCCAAGCATGGTGTTTGAACTCTGAGAACAGACAGACTGCCTCCTCAAGTGGGTCCCTGACCCCCATGTAGAATAACTGGGAGACACCTCCCAGTAGGGGCAGACAGGCACCTCATATAGGTGGCTGCCCCTCTGGGACGAAGCTTCCAGAGGAATGATCAGGCAGCAATATTTGATGTTCTGCAATATTTGCTGTTCTGCAGCCTCTGCTGGTGATACCAAGGCAAACAGGGTCTGGAGTGGGCCTCCAGCAAACTCAACAGACCTGCAGCTGAGGGACCTGACTGTTAAAAGGAAAACTAACAAATAGATAGGAATAGCATCAACATCAACAAAAAGGTCATCTACACCAAAACCCCATCTCTAGGTCACCAACATCAAAGACCAAAGGTAGATAAAACCACAAAGATGGGGAGAAACCAGAGCAGAAAAGCTGAAAATTCTAAAATCAGAGTGCCTCTTCTCTTCCAAAGGATCACAGCTCCTCACCAGCAAAAGAGCAAAGCTGGAAAGGGAATGACTTTGACAAGTTGACAGAAGTAGGCTTCAGAAAGTCGGTAATAAGAAACTTCTCCAAGCTAAAGGAGGATGCTCAAACCCATTGCAAGGAAGCTAAAAAGCTTGAAAAAAGATTAGACAAATGGCTAACTAGAATAAACAGTGTAGAGAAGACCTTAAATGACCTGATGGAGCTAAAACCATGGCACGAGAACTTCATGACACATGCACAAGCTTCAATAGCCAATTCAATCAAGGGGAAGAAAGGGTATCTATCAGTGATGGAAGATCAAATTAATGAAATAAAGTGAGAAAACAAGGTAGAGAAAGAAAAGTAAAAAGAAATGAACAAAGCCTCCAAGAAATATGGGACTATGTGAAAAAACCAAATCTATGTCTGATTGGTGTACCTGAAAGTGATGGGGAGAATGGGACCAAGTTGAAAAACACTCTTCAGGATATTATCCAGGAGAACTTCCCCAACTTAGCAAGGCAGGCCAACATTCAAATTCAGGAAATACGAGAACACCAAAAAGATACTCCTCGAGAAGAGCAACCTCGAGACACATAATTGTCAGACTCACCAAGGTTGAAATGAAGGAAAAAATGTTAAGGGCAGCCAGAGAGAAAGGTTGAGTTACCCACAAATGGAAGCCCATCAAACTAACAGTGGATCTCTTGGCAGAAACTCTACAAGCCAGAAGAGAGTGGGGGCCAATATTCAACATTCTTAAAGAAAAGAATTTTCAACCCAGAATTTCATATCCAAACTAAGCTTCATAAGTGAAGAAGAAATAAAATCCTTTACAGATAAGCAAATACTGAGAGATTTTGTCACCACCAGGCTTGCCATACAAGAGCTTCTGAAGGAATCAGTAAACATGGAAAGAAACAACCGGTACCAGCCACTGCAAAAACATGCCAAATTGTAAAGACCATTGGTGCTATGAAGAAACTGAATCAATTAATGGGCAAAATAACCAGCTAACATCATAATGACAGGAACAAATTCACATATAACAATATTAACCTTAAATGTAAATGGGCTAAATGCCCCAATTAAAAGATACAGACTGGCAAATTGGATAGAGTCAAGACCCATCAGTGTACTATATTCAGGAGACCCATCTCACATGCAAAGACGCACATAGGCTCAAAGTAAAGGGATGGAGGAAGATCTACCAAGCAAATAGAAAGCAAAAAAAAAAAGAGCAGGGATTGCAATCCTAGTCTCTGATAAAACAGACTTTATACCAACAAAGGTCAAAAGAGACAAAGAAGGCCATTACATAATGGTAAAGGGATCAACTCAACAAGAGGTAACTTTCCTAAATATATATGAACCCAATACGGGAGCATCCAGATTCATAAAGCAAGTCCTTAGAGACATACAAAGAGACTTAAACTCCCACACAATAATAATGGGAGACTTTAACACCCTACTGTCAACATTAGACAGATCAACGACACAGAAGGTTAACAAGGATATCCAGGACTTGAACTCAGCTCTGCAAAAAGCAGACCTAATAGACATCTACAGAACATTCCATCCCAAATCAACAGAATATACATTCTTCTCAGCACCACATCAAACTTGTTCCAAAATTGACCACATAATTGGAAGTAAAGCACTCCTCAGTAAATGTAAAAGAACAGAAATCACAACAAACTGTCTCTCAGACCACAGTGCAATCAAATTAGAACTCAGGATTAAGAAACTCACTCAAAACCACACAACTACATGGAAACTGAACAACTTGCTCCTGAATGACTACTGGGTAAATAACAAAATGAAGGCAGAAATAAAGTTGTTCTTTGAAACCAATGAGAAAAAAGATACAATGTACCAGGATCTCTGGGACACATTTAAAGCAGTGTGTAGAGGGAAATGTATAGCACTAAATGCCCACAAGAGAAAGCAGGAAAGATCTAAAATCAACAACCTAACATCACAATTAAAAGAACGAGAGATGCAAGAGCAAACAAATTCAAAAGCTAACAGAAGGCAAGAAATAACTAAGATGAGAGCAGAACTGAAAGAGACAGAGACACAAAAAACCCTTCAAAAAATCAGTGAATCCAGAAGCTGGTTTTTTGAAAAGATCAACAAAATTGATAGACAACTAGCAAGAGTAATAAAGAAGAAAAGAGAGAAGAATAAAATAGATGCAATAAAAATGATAAAAGGGATATCACCACTCATCCCACAGAAATACAAACTACCGTCAGAGAATACTATAAACACCTCTACTCAAATAAACTAGAAAATCTAGAAGAAATGGATAAATTCCTGGACACACACACTCTCCCAAGACTAAACCAGGAAGAAGTTGAATCTCTGAATAGACCAATAACAGGCTCTGAGATTGAGGCAATAATTAATAGCCTACCAACCAAAAAAAGTCCAGGACCAGATGGATTTGCAGCTGTATTCTACCAGAGGCACAAAGAGAAGCTGGTGCCATTCCTTCTCAAAGTATTCCAATCAATAGAAAAAGAGGGAATCCTCCCAAATTCATTTTATGAGGCCCACATCATCCTTATACCAAAGTCTGGCAGAGACAAAACAAAAAAGAGAATTTTAGACCAATATCCATGATGAACATCAATGTGAAAATCCTCAATAAAATACTGACAAACGAATCCAGCAGCACATTGAAAAGCTTATCCACCACGATCAAGTCGGCTTCTTCCCTGGGATGCAAGGCTGGTTCAACATACACAAATCAATAAACGTAATCCATCACATAAACAGAACAAATGACAAAAACCACATGGTTATCTCAATAGATATAGAAAAGGCCTTTGACAAAATTCAACAGCGCTTCAGGCTAAAAACTCTCAATAAACTAGGTATTGATGGAACGTATCTCAAAATAATAAGACCTATTTATGACAAACTCACAGCCAATATGATGCTGACTGGGCAAAAACTGGAAGCATTCCCTTTCCAGCACAAGACAAGGATGCCCTCTCTCACCACTCCTATTCAGCATAGTGTTGGAAGTTCTGGCCAGGGCAATCAGGCAAGAGAAAGAAATAAGAGGTATTCAATTAGGAAAAGAGGAAGTCAAATTGTCTCTGTTTTCAAATGACATGATTGTATATTTAGAAAACCCCATTGTCTCAGCCCAAAATCTCCTTAAGCTGATAAGCAACTTCAGCAAAGTCTCAGGACACAAAATCAACGTGCAAAAATAACAGACATTCCTATACAGCAATAACAGACAAACAGAGAGCCAAATCATGAGTGAACTCCCATTCACAATTGCTACAAAGAGAATACCTAGGAATCCAACTTACAAGGGATGTGAAGGACCTCTTCAAAGAGAACTACAAATCACTGCTCAAGGAAATAAAAGAGGACAGAAACAAATGGAAGAATATTCCATGCTCATGGATAGGAAGAATCAATATTGTGAAAATGGCCATACTGCCCAAGGTAATTTATAGATTCAATGCCATCCCTATCAAGCTACCAATGACTTTCTTCACAGAATTGGAAAAAACTACTTTAAAGTTCATATGGAACCAAAAAAGAGCCCGCATTGCCAAGACAATCCTAAGCAAAAAGAACAAAGCTGGAGGCATCAAGCTACCTGACTTCAAACTATACTACAAGGCTACAGTAACCAAAACAGTATGGTACTGGTACCAAAACAGAGATATAGACCAATGGAACAGAATAGAGGCATCAGAAATAACACCACACATCTACAACCATCTGATCTTTGACAAACCTGAGAAAAACAAGAAATGGGGAAAGGATTCCCTATTTAATAAATGGTGCTGGGAAAACTGGCTAGCCATATGTAGAAAGCTGAAACTGGATCCTTTCCTTACACCTTATACAAAAATTAATTCAAGATGGATTAAAGACTTAAATGTTAGACCTAAAACCATAAAAACCCTAGAAGAAAACCTAGGCAATACCATTCAGGACATAGGCATGGGCAAGGACTTCATGACTAAAACACCAAAAGCAATGGCAACAAAAGCCAAAATAGACAAATAGGATCTAATTAAACTAAAGAACTTCTGTCTGGCAAAAGAAACTGCCATCAGAGTGAATAGGCAACCTACAGAATGGGAGAAAATTTTTGCAATCTACCCATCTGACAAAGGGCTAATGTCCAGAATCTACAAAGAACCCAAACAAATTTACACTAAAAAAACAAGGAACCCCATCAAAAAGTGGGCAAAGGATTTGAACAGACACTTCTCAAAACAAGACATATATGCAGACAACAGACACATGAAAAAATGCTCATCATCACTGGTCATGAGAGAAATGCAAATCAAAACCACAGTGAGATACCATCTCACACCAGTTAGAATGGCAGTCATTAAAAAGTCAGGAAACAACAGATGCTGGAGAGGATGTGGAAAAATAGGAATGCTTTTACACTGCTGGTGGGAGTGTAAATTAGTTCAACCATTATGGAAGACAGTGTGGCAATTCCTCAAGGATCTGGAACTAGAATTACCATTTGACCCAGCCATCCCATTACTGGGTATATACACAAAGGATTATAAATCATGCTACTATAAAGATGCATGCACACATATGTTTATTGCAGCACTATTCACAATAGCAAAGACTTGGAAGCAACCCAAATGTCCATCGGTGACAGACTGGATTAAGAAAATTTGGCACATATATACCATGGAATACTATGCAGCCATAAAAAAGGATGAGTTCATGTCCTTTGCAGGGAAATGGATGAAGCTGGAAACCATCATTCTCAGCAAACTATCACAAGGACAGAAAACCAAACACTGCATGTTCTCACTCATAGGTGGGAATTGAACAATGAGATCATTTGGACACAGGGCAGGGAACATCACACACTGGAGCCTGTCAGTGGGTGGGGATCTGGGGGAGGGAGATAGCATTAGGAGAAATACCTAATGTAAATGATGAGTTGATGGGTGCAGCAAACCAACATGGCACATGTATACCTATATATCCAACCTGCACATGGTGCACATGTACCCTAGAACTTAAAGTATAATAAAATAAATAAATAAATAATGAAATTACTGCCCTTTGCAGCAATGTGAATGCAGCTGGAGGCTGTTATCCTAAATAAAATGACTCAGAAAGTCAAAAACTACATGTTCTCACTTACAAGTTGGAGCTAAACAATGGGTACACATGAACATATGAAACAGAATAAGAGATACTGGTAACTCCAAAAGGTGCTAAATATTGAAACCTATAAATGGGGAGTATATATGTTGACTACTGTGTATGAGGCCTTTATTAATTCTTGTTCAGTCAAATATAATGATTATGTTTGATTTTACTATGCTTTTATTGTATTAGTTCTTATTGCAGTTTAGAGGAGATAAAATGTGTGAATTTCATAAGTATATTTGAAATATACCCATCTTGTATCAAAGGATCTTAACTAAATAATACTTTAATAAAGTTTTTCATCAAGGTTTAGACTTAGGATTAAAAATAATATTCTAATTTCAATTAAATAATTTCCAGACAAAGCCTATTAACCAGTTTTATATTATATCTATAAGAAAGCACATTAACTCATTTTCATATTTATATAAATTAATTTACTAGTTCTTCAGTTGAGAAGTAGACTTTAATGGAATTGAATGCTGGAAAATAAGTTTGACTTAGGGAGTAAGGCTGGGACAACTCCAGAGTAGACAGGGTAGATCCAAAAGTGAAAATTCAATGATGAAAATAATACTGGTATATGACCAGTATGAAGGCAGTGAGTATAAGGGATCAGAAGAAAAAAATTGAAGTTATGGAGGCTATTTAGGTAGCATGATGGCTATTAATTACATTTCTGTTAATATTCTACTACTAACAGAAATGAAAGAGTGTTAAAAATAACTAGTTTGGAAGTTGATATGGTTTGGATGTTTGTCCCCTCCAAATCTCATGTTGAAATGTAATCTCCAATGTTGGAGGTAGGGGCCTAATGGGACGTATTGGATCATGAGGATGGATCCCTCATGAATGGCTTAGCCCCATCTCCTTGGTGATTAGTGAGTTCTCTCTCTGCTAGTTCACATAAGATCTGGTTATTTAAAATTATGTGGTACTTCCCTCCTCTCTCTCTTGCTTTTCCTCTTGCCATGTAATGTGCCTGTTCCCTCTTTGCCTTCCACCATGATTGGAAGATTCCTGAGGCCTCACCAGAAGCTAAGCAAATGTCAGCACCATGATTCCTGTACAGCCTGAAGAGCTGTAAGCCAATTAAACCTCTTTTCTTTATAAGTTGCCCAATCTGAGGTATTCCTTTATAGCAATGAAAAAGCATCTACCACTGGGGTAAGGAGAATGAATTTATTCTGGAGAATTTTGACTTTAATCATGAATTTAAATCTTGAGTTTGATTATGAGATATATATATTATATATATACACAGATATATTATATATACGTTACAAAGCATGCTAGGTACTTTGTATGGCAGAACTGATCATTATAGAATAAATTATAGTTGGCAGCATAAAGAGTTAAATAGAAACAAATAAAACTTAAAATGAGTTTTAACAAATTTCTCACCAAGTTGCTAGTGGAGAGTAAAATTCCTAGGGGAGGAAATGAGGATGGGGAGGGGGGACAGAGAAGGGACAAAGTTTGCTAGTGGCAGAATTTTCATTTTTTTCCTTTATATTTTGATTTTTACAATTATAAAATTTAAAATTTAATAACTAGATCTTGAAAAAAAAACCCAGTGTTTTGCAGTGTTTTGTACTGAAAAAATAATCTACTAGGTAGTCTTTTCCTTCTTCACATGATTTATAAGGCACTGTATAATCATTCCCTGCCTACTTTTCCATCCTCATTTAGTATCATTCTATCTACAGGCTCCAGCTATGCCATGTCCTCTCTTACTTCTAGATTTTTACTCACAGTGTACTGACTTACTCTTTCAAAAAAATTTTTTTTCTAGAGAGAGGGTCTCCCAGTGTTGCCCAGGCTGGTCTCGAACTCCTGGGCTCTAGCATTCCTGCCACTTTGGTCTTCGAAAATGCTGAGATTACAATTGTGAGCCACTGCGCCCAGCCTCTGAATTACTCTTAAACATCAGTACTGTACACTTCCTCCCAAACTTGTCCAACTTCCACTTCAGATGTCATCTTTGTTAGGGAGCTCTTCCCCAAATCCCCCTGCCATGCTGCCATGGTATTCTTTATTTCTCTTAGTGTAATTTCCATTATTATACTTTCTTTATTGTAATTTTGTGTTTAATTTTGTTTTTCCCTACAAGTCTCTGAAAACAGGGACCATTGTATCCCCAGTGCTTACTTCGGTGGTATGGGCTTGGTAAATGTTTGTTGAATGAGTGGATAAATTTCAACATAGACTGTTTTCAAGTCTAAGGAAACTATTTGACTCATGAATTTTCCTAGGCCGGCTGACAAAAGTTTATTTAACAATGTTTTTACAGGAAAAAAAGATGCATTCAAGGTCAGAGAGCATGTCACTCACTTCAGCACTGACAATGGACAAGTGCTAAATGCCCCTAAATCCAAACCTTCTTTAATGGTTCCCATAAGCTATGGCAGCAACCATAATAACATAAACAGTACCCATAATAGTTCCCATAAGCTTGGGCAGAGACTCATGGGTATAGGAAAGAAAATAGATATGGCAAGGAGAGTGAAGACCAGGACAGATAGTCAATAAGTAGGCTCTGAAAGAGGAAGCACAAAATTTTCTACTTTAAATTTAAACAAGATTTCTGTCACCTTTATCTTTTCCCTCCTTTCTTTTTACTGCCATAAATTATGGCTCCCAAGTAGACTTTCTTTCTTGTAATGGTTAATTACAGAACAAATATGGGAACCCAGACTCATGGCTTTCTCCTTTATATACATCTTTTTTAACAAATTAATAGAGTGTATTTTTAACAGCAGTTTCAGATTTAAAGAAAATTGAACAGATAGTATAAAGAGTTCCCACATACCCCTTCTGTCATTTCCTTTATTATTAACATCTTGTATAAGTGTGGCACATTTGATTTAATTAATTAACTAAATTTTATTATTTTTTATTGAGATGGAGTCTCACTCTTGTCACCCAGGCTGGAGTGCAGTGGTGAGATTATGGCTTACTGCATGCTCATCCTTCTGGGCTCAGGCGCACACCACCATGCCTGGCTAATTTTAAAAAATTATTTGTAGAGATGGGGTCTCATTATGCTTCCCAGACTGGTCTTGAACTCCTGGGCTCAAGCAATCCTCCTACCTTGGCCTCCCAAAGTGCTGGGATTATAGGTGTGAGCCACTGCACGCAGCAATTTTTTAAAAAATATATATTTAAAAAATTTTTTGGTAGTGATGGGGTCTCATTATGTTGCCCAGGCTGGCCTTGGATTCCTGGCCTCAAGTAGTCTTTCTCCCTCAGCCTTCCAAAGTGCAGGAATTATAGGCATGAGCCACTGTGCCCAGCCAATGAACTGATGTTGACACATATTATTAACTAAAGTCTTGAAAGAATAGTGACATAGAGACTTGGAGAAGATAGCTTCCCATTAAATCTTAAATAGAAATAGATAAAGAAAAAGTTTTCAAATATTTACAAAATAGTGTCAAAAGTTAAATCTATACTTATTTTGTATTTTGTCATCATTTTTTGGTCTAAGTATATGTGCTAAGAATGACAAAGAATTTCCCTATAATATTGAGAGATCTGCTTTATTAGTCCAGGGATTGCTTATTTCTATGCTTGTGATACAGAAAACCACATTTGTTAGAATATTTCTAATTACGAAATTGTCTTTCACTTACAGCTTTAAACTTGTGTGACAGTGGAAGCTGACTGTACCTTTAAACTTGTGAGGAATGCCTGGTACATATTAGATGTCCAATATATGTAATCTTTTATTGAGTTAAAGAATGAATTGAATTAATAATTAATAATTCATTATGGTCTCACTGATTTGACTCCAACTAACTCACCAGTCAAAAGAATTGTGTATATTTCTTTATAATTAGGAATATAGTAAAATATATTTTTCATTGTGAACTATATGTTAAAATAAAGTAATCATCACGATTAACTTTTAAACACAAATCTGAATTTGCCACATTAGTAGAGAACTGACTATTCTACCTACAATCTTGTCATATGTACTTAGCACATTAGTTAAAGAAAACACAAGTGTAACCTTCTATATAATATATATCCTTTTAAAATAAAACCCTTATCCTACAGAGTAATGAAATTTTTTGACTTAAAAACTATCTGCAAATTTCTTATATAGGAAACAGGGAAACAATAAAATTAGTGATAAGAACAAATTAGGAATAACAGGAGGAATCATACTTATCTATTCTTCAAAAAGAAAAAAGATAATTCAAGGGGGAAGAGAATACAACATATGCTTGGCAACGATACTTACAACATTGGTCAAATTCTCTAAGCACTAGCATGAAAAGGAAAGAAATTGTGTGGCATGCTTTTGAAACAAGATGGGAAGGTTATAAACGTCTTTAGAAATCCACCTTAGGTCAGATAGCTTCTAGCTTAATTATTCTGAGTTCTTCAATGATGATGTAAAAACACTCATGCTCTGATCTGGCATGGAACTTTGGGTAAATGCTTCAATTTGTTAAAAATAAATTTAAGTTTTGCATTAAGGTTTTCCTCAGTGCTTTTCAGGAACTTATTTCCCACGTCATTGTTCAGGTTGGCACTTCCACAGTTTACTACCGAAGAAATGGTTGTACTCTTTTACCCCAAAGGAAAGTTACAGTATGACAAATGTTGGGATGGTGTATGATGTATAAAATTCTTAATAGTTCCCGTTGTGCAGAATACTTATAACCTTTGCTCCAAATCAATACAAATTTATGTTTATAATACCTTATATCTAAATTTGAAAAAGTAACAGTGAAGGAATGAATGAATACAAACTCTTACCACTTGGCAATACCATGACTGGCTCTGTAAACCTTTGTTCATCTGCTAATGGTAGGTTTAAGGAGATGATTAACACCATTCCCAGACTGGTTCCAACGAACAGACAAGGAGAGATGGTAGAGTCATTTTTCCGTGCAAAGGATTCCATGAAGTATAGTGCTGTAATTGCTTCTTTAGAATCTTTGTCAATACTGGAGATACTAGAGCTTCTAGAACGATTATAGGAATTTTCTCGGTTTTCTATGGAAATAAATAAAAAAACCCATACAAATCGTTAGTATATTTCCACAATAACATCAGATTTAATATATAAAAACCAAAATTATGAGGAGGAAGTAAAATTTCATTGTTTGTTGATTGACCTGGGAGGGAGCTTATCCAGTTCACCAGCTTATTTTGAAGATGGAGAAACTGAAGTCTAGAAGTATAATTCATAAGCTTAAGCAGACCTAGGACTAGAATTGGAGGCTCCTGAGTTCCAGCTCACCATTTTTCTTTCTCTATGTTAACTCACAAGTTAGTTGAAATTCTTTTACCTAGAAAAAAGATTTAGTCTAAATAGTAACGGTTACAAGAATTTCTGACATCACTTAAATTGTGCTTCCCTCCTACCTCTAAATTGTTGGAAGTATCCCTAACAGTTTCTTGTCAATTCCAAAGACAATATTGTGGCGATTGGCATGAAAGGGCTTATCAGGATCACAAATCTTCTGTGGCAAACATATTCTATATCTGGGATAATTACAATTGTAAAAATTAACATTTCTACCAAGGCCAAAATGCAAATTTTATCTCCCTGAACTGGTTTCAGGCTGTTACCTTTAATTCAAATGCAGTCCTAACTTTGCCTAGGGCTAAACAAAGAGTATAGACTATATGCCATCCTGTTGATGGTGGTAATCTTTCTGAGAGTGCTTCAGCTCACTTAAAAAAAAAAAAAAAACAGGATGGTTTCAGGTTCTCCTGTCATCAACACTTGTACATGTGCACACTCCAATAAGCATAAACTCACACAGCTCAGTGAAATGTTATCAAGGTTGTCCTGCTCTTATAATCTCTCCAGAGTACAAGTTCTTCATATTTTTCTTTCTATGGCCTTCACTCTCTTTTCCCTCTTGATAGGTACACATGTAACTCATAATTGTTTTTATAGAAAGAGGCTAAATATAGGCTCCTCAGACTTTTTTTCTAGGAAACAAAATACAGTATTCCTAATTTCTCCTTTTTATCTCTTAGCAAATTTATAAAAATAATTGTTTGTCATAAAATTTAGAGATGAGAGGGAGCTTGGAGGTTATATGTTTTACAGATTTGGAGACAAACTTAGAGTTTAGTAATTTTCTCAGAATCCAGGACAAATTAGAGGTAGAAGTATCTAAAATTCAAAATTCCCACCTCTCATTACAGTGATTGAGAGTGCTACTTCTGGCTGGGTGTGGTGGCTAATACCTGTCTGTAACCCCAGTGCTTGAGGCCAGGAGTTCAAGACTACCCTGGGCAACTTAGTGAGATACCGTCTCTACAAAAACTGAAAAATAAGCTGGATGTGGTGGTGTGCACCTGTACCTCCAGCTGCTTGGGAGGCTGAGGCAGGAGCATCACTTAAGTTCAGGAGTTAGAGGCTGCAGTGCGCTATGATTATGCCACTGTAATCCAACCTCAGCAACAGAATGAGATCTTAAAAAAATAAAAATTAAAAGGGGGCTACTTCTTTTATAATCATTACATGTTGCTTCTTTTATAATATGCTAGCTATTATATGGCTCCAAATCTTTTCCATCCATGGTTCATCACCATACAAAGTTGATACTCACAGACACCTGTTAGAGAAATAACATCATTATCTGCATATCTAAGGGATCAGATTTAGTATAGCATAATATTTAAAAAACCAAAAACTTAAATATAATTTTTTAAAATTTGAAGACCAATATAGATCACTGTCAAAAGTTTTCAGGAGTAGTAAATAGAGACTTACTTCACAGCATAGAATTACTATCGCAAATCTTCCTAAAATTATTTTTTTTCCCATCTCTTTCTCCAAAGTTCCTTATCAATAAGACAGTTGCAGCAAAGTTACAAAATTCCCCTTTTTTTGCCCCCGTAAAAATTTCTGGTCTCTGGCTCTTGTAATTTACTCCCCTCCCCTACCGCCCCACACTTATTCCATAAATAAGCAAATAGACCTTCCTTTTAAAAATATATGAAGATGAAAATTGCCAACTTTAGAATTTAAAATCTTGCCTTTGTTCTTGGTCACATTCATTTGACAACTGAGGAAATTAAGGTTGCAATACATTAAATATCTACAGATAGAGACACCAAAAACTTACCACTGGGATTGAAATAAATTCTTAATTATTATGGGAAGGGTAGGGAAGAGATTAAGGCATAGGTCTCCCTTTGTACAGAGGAGGGGGTAGTTACCTATAAGCAGAGACATTCTGGTTTTAGAGGTGAGGAAGGAGGTGGAGTGAGGAATGGAGTTGGAGTTATGGCCACAGCTCCATCAGGCTCTCAGTTATTCACTGACTAGTAGTTTTTTAATATCTTTCATATGTGATCTCCATCCAATATCTCTGTTCCCATTACCATGGTAAACCAAATTTTAACTGTACCAAAACAATTTAATATGTTTAACATACCTTCTGTTGTAACTGGTAAAGAAATCTCCATGCAGGCTGCTGACTGGGCTTTTCGAAATGGTGGTCTTCCAGGACCCCAGCGATTTACTTTTGAAACATCGGCACTAGAAAGACGTTTTCCAAAACTGCAACTCTGAGAAGTTGGACTTGTGCAGTGTCCATTTACATGGTCTGTGCCAAGAGGAGGAAGGCAGCATACATATAATAATTAACTCTTAATATAAAGGAATACAAGTGTGTAGATTAACAAATGAAGATGAGCAACAATTCCTTTATTTTCTAAACCACATGAATATAGTTAAGTCTTTGTTCTTTTAAGACTTAGTCATAATTTTAGTAGTTAGCCAAAAATTTCAAAAGATATTTATTAAGTATAAGATTCATTTTTTTAATATTTTGGCTGTGTAACATAGATTAAAATTGATTCTATATCTCTACCATGTATTCTGTCATTATAGTATTAAACTTTTTGTTGCATAACTTAAATATACAATGAAAGTACCTTAAGTGCTGGGAGTTTAAAAAGATAGAATAGAAGCATTTTTTTAAAAATTTTACTTTAAGTTCTGGGATACATGTGCAGAATGTGCAGGTTTGTTACATAGGTATACATGCACCATGGTGGTTTGCTGTACCTATCAACCTGTTTTCTAGGTTTTAACCCCCACATGCATTAGGTATTTGTCCTAATACTCTCCCTCCCCTTTCCCCCCACCCGCTGACAGGCCTCAGTGTGTGATGTTCCCCTCCCTGTAACCATGTGTTTTCATTGTTTAACTCCCACTTATGAATGAGAACATGTGGTGTTTGGTTTTCTGTTCCTGTGTTAGTTTGCTGAGAATGATGGTTTCCAGCTTCATCCATTTCCCTGCAAAGGACATGAACTCATTCTTTTTTATGTCTGCATAGTATTCCATGGTGTATATGTGCCACATTTCTTTATCCAGTCTATCATTGATGGGTATTTGGGTTGGTTCCAAGTCTTTGCTATTGTAAACAGTGCTTCAAGAAACATATGTGTGCATGTGTCTTTATAGTAGAAAGATTTATAATCCTTTGGGTATATACCCCATAATGGGATTGCTGGGTCAAATGGTATTTCTGGTTCTAGATCTTTGAGGAATTGCCACGCTGTTTCCACAATGGTTGAACTAATTTACACTCCCACCAACAGTGTAAAAGTTTTCTATTTCTCCACATTCTCTCCAGCATCTGTTGTTTCCTGACTTTTTAATGATTGCCATTCTAACTGGCCTGAGATGGTATCTCATTGTGGTTTTGATTTGCATTTCTCTAATGACCAGTGATGATGAGCTTTTTTCATATGTTTGTTGGCCACTTCTTTTGAGAAGTGTCTGTTCACAGCCTTTGCCCACTTTTTGATGGGACTGTTTTATTCTTGTAAATTTGTCTAAGTTCCTTGTAGATTCTAGATATTAGCCTTTTGTCAGGTGGATAGATTACAAAAATTTTCTCCTACTCTGTATGTTGCCTGTTCACTCTGATGATAGTTTCTTTTGCTGTGCAGAAGCTCTTTAGTTTAATTAGATCCCATTTGTCAATGTTGGCTTTTGTTGCAATTGCTTTTGGTGTTGTAGTCATGAAATCTTTGCCCATGCCTATGTCCTGAATGGAAGTTCTGGCCAGGGCAATCAGGAAAGAGAACGAAATAAAGGGTATTTAAATAGGAAGAGAGAAAGCCAAATTGTCTCTGTTTGCAGATGACATGATTGTATATTTAGAAAACCCTATGGTCTCAGCCCAAAATCTCCTTCAGCTGATAAGCAACTTCAGCAAAGTCTCAGGATACAAAATCAATGTGCAAAAATCACAAGCATTCTTATACACCAATAATAGACAAACAGAGAGCCAAATCATGAGTGAACGCCCATTCACAATTGCTTCAAAGAGAATAAAATACCTAGGAATCCAACTTACAAGGGACGTGAAGGACCTCTTCAAGGAGAACTACAAACTACTGCTCAAAGAAATAAAAGAGGACACAAACAAATGGAAAAACATTCCATGCTCATGGATAGGAAGAATCAGTATCGTGCAAATGGCCATACTGCCCAAAGCAATTTATAGATTCAATGCTATTCCTATCAAGCTACTTTCTTCACAGAATTAGAAAAAACGCTACTTTGAGTTTCATATGGAACCAAAAAAGAGCCCATATAGCCAAGACAATCTTAAGCAAAAAGAACAAAGCTGGAGGCATCAAGCTACCTGACTTCAAACTATACCACAAGGCTATAGTAACCAAAACGGCATGATACTGGTACCAAAACAGATATATAGACCAGTGGAACACAACGGAGGCCTCAGAAATAATACCACACATCTACAACCATCTGATCTTTGAGAAACCTGACAAAAACAAGCAATGGGAAAAGAATTCCCTATTTAATCGATGGTGCTGGGAAAACTGGCTAGCCATATGCAGAAAACTGAAACTGGACCCCTTCCTTACACCTTATACAAAAATTAACTCCAGATGGATTAAAGACTCAAACCCAAAACCTAAAACCATAAAAACCCTAGAAGAACAGGAGCATCTTACTGTGCAGTTAAGAAGGGTACATAAGAATATTGGTTCTGGGGCCAGGCCAGACTGCCTGGAATCAAATCTCAGTTCTGCCACTTACTAGTTGTATAGATTACTGAAATCTTCATGCATTAGTTGCCTCTTCTGTAAATTTGGAATATTATTACCTACCTAATGGAGTTATTGTGATAATACATGTCAAATGCTAGAATATGTGCTGGCATACAGTAAACTCAGAACAAAAGTTAATTACTATTGTCAGTCTTGTTCCAGAGTATAAAACTACTCACGTCCAAGATAAGAGTACTGTTTATTTAGACCTTGTGAGTTTGGCTCTGTTTTGATAGAACTTAAAAACTTGGCAATGCATTAAAGTATGTCTTATTTTTCTTAATGCTAACAAATTATATTTGAAACATCATCTCGTAGTTCAGCAATACGTAGAATACATTTTAAAATGTGTTTCTTTGGTCATAGAAATGAAGACAGAGTGCCACGGAGAAAAATCATGTTTATTGGCCATGTTGAACATGAAGAACTAGTACTTGTTTTCCACTACAATATAGCCTTACTGTATTATAGAGTTTGAAAAGGTATGATTGTACATTTCTTGGATTCCCTTGCAGATAGTGCAAAGATGAAAATTAGTTTTCACCATTTAAACGGGCTGGCATGTTAAAAAATGGGAGTTAACATTTATCAAACACTTAAATGCTGGGCACTTTATACACATTACCTCATTTAACCTTCACAACAATCCTGCAATGTAGCTGTTTTTTCTATTATCCTGATTTTGCAGATGAAGAAACTAAAGCTCAGAAAAAATCAATAAGAAAATTTTCTCATATCACATACATAATAATCATGGAGGCAGAATTCTAATCCAGAGTTGCTCACTTACTGTCTGTATGCTTAAACATTTGACTACAGGGTCAGGTAAAATATTTCGGAAGGAGTGGAAATTTTGAAGACATATTTAGTAGGGTTTTAAGAGGCACATGTAATGCACACTCAGATCCAGGCCTTTTGGATTCTGACTATAATGTGCCTTGGAGAGGACATTTTAAAATTAAATCTATTTGGGGATTATCGAACTTTCCATATCTGGATGTTTATATGTCTTCCAAGACTTAGGAACTTTTCAGTTATTTCATTAAGTTTTCTTTTTTTGGTATAAATTTAAAGGGTACAAATGCAATTTTGTTACATGAATATATTGCATAGTGATGAAGTCTGGGCTTTTAGTGGAATCACATCTGAATAAGTACTCTGTACCTGGTAAGTAATTTCTCCTCTCTCACTCCCCCTCCCAGCCTCCCACCCTTCTGAGTCTTCAATGTCCATTATTCTGCACTCTATGTCCATGTGTACAAATTATTTAGCTCCCACTTATGAGTTAGAATATGCAGTATTTTTCTATGCCTTTTTCCTTCTTTTCTGTTTCTGCAACTTCTAAAATTTGATTATTTGTTTGCTTGTTTCCCACGTCTCCTAGGCTTTCCTAACTCCTTCTCATTCTTTCTTCTTTCTCCCTCCCTCTTTTCCTCCCTCCACAACACCCCCATACCACCTTTGTCTGATTGGGTTATTTCAAAAGACCTGGGTTCAAGTTCAGAAATTCTTTCTTCTGCTTGGTCTAGTCTACTGTTAAAGTACTCAATTGTATTTTTTTATTCCATTCACTGAATTCCTCAGCTCTAGGATTTGTTTGGTTCTTTTTTATGATATCTCTTTGTTGAAATTCTCATTCAGCTCAGGAATTTTCTTATTTCTTTGTATTTATCTGTATACTCTTGTATCTTGCTAGATTTCCTTAAGATCATTATTTTAAATTCCTTCTCAGGCATTTCATAGATTTTTTTTCCTTTGGGGTTTGTTACTGGAGAATTATTGTGTTCCTTTGGAGGTATCATGTTTTCTTGATTTTTTGTGTTCACATGTCCTTACATTGATATTTCCACAGCTGGTACAACTGTCACTTTTCCCAATTTTATAAAGTAGCTTCCATAGAGAAATATTTTTTCCTGTTGATGTATCTATAATGTAAGTTGGGTACATGGCTTTGGCTTTGGTTCTGGATGGGCACCATAGTGTAGTCTCCATGTGATTACTTTGGCTGTAATCAGTATTGGAGATGTCTGCAAGTTCCTTAGTGGCATAGGCTGCAGTTGTTTTTGGAGGCTGTGGTGAGGATTTGCTGGGGATGGAGGTGCCAAGTGGGATGGTCCTCAGGTCTCTTGGTGGGGTATGTGAGCATCAGCAGTGATGGCAGTGGGCCAGTTCTTGGTTCCCTGGGGGGCACATGCAGGTGTCAGTGGTGGGAGTATGGGCCCTGAGTAGGCTGGTCTTTGGGCCCTCAGGTGGAGCACACAGGTGCCGGCAGGTGAGGTGGCCTGCTCCTTGAGTCCCTGGGTAGGATGCATGCATTGGCACTGGCAGTGGCAATAGCAGGTGGGTCCTCTGGTGCCTGAGTGGAGTGCACAGACACTGGTGGTTTCAGCAGGCCAGTAGGACCAGTCTGCAGGCCACTGAGTGGCATGCGTGGGTGCCAGCAGTGAGCCAGATGGCCCAGTCCCTAGGCCTCTGGGTGTGGTGTACAGGCACTAGTGGTGTCCATAGTAGGGCAGGCAGGCTGATCCCTGCTCCCCTGGGTGGGGCATGTGAGTGTACAGCCTCTCTGATGTGCTAGATCAGCTGCTCCCTGGGATGTAGGGTGCTGCATGGCTCGGGTGCCAGAAATGTGGTTATACCACTGGGTCAGCTGGCATAGCAACACTGCAGCCTTCTGGGTGGATGTGGAGGGATGTTGGAGATGCAGGAGTCATTGGGCACCAGGGCAGGATGTAGTTTGGTGTTGACTCTGCTCTCAAAATGGCACCATATTGTAGCAGCTTGGGTCCCAGAGGTCCCAGCACGAATTCCCTCCCTGGAACAATGCAGTCTTGTGGACTCCAGGAAGCTCCTTATACTAGGCTCAGGGCCCAAGAGGGCCAAAGGGCTTTCTTATAGCTAGGACTGCAGGCATTTGTGGTTGGAATGTGGACTGCTAGGAATCTCTCACTTACCGTTTCTCCTGCATTGGAGCATCCCTCCTAGGTGTGAGCCAATCCAACTGAGTGCCTTGCTTCCTTTTCTATGCTCCCATCTCAAACTTCCATGCCTCAAAGGGTCCCTATTGTTTTCTTACTGGATTCATTAATTCTTCCCTAGATTTTCTACCTGATACATTGTTACCTACTTGCTGTAGGCTCCTAATATATTGAGATAAAATTATTTGGTTAAGAAGGTTAAGAACAAGTTTTACTCTTGGATATATTAAGCAATGTCATGTTCTAGCAGTGATCTCTGGGTATTGTAGTTTCTACCTCCAATTTACTTATTCTTTTAAAAACAGATTTTAATTTTTAAAATTTTAACTTCCTTAGAGTCTCACTTCCATTTAGACAAAAAGTTAGTATTTTCTTTGAGTATCCTTCTGCAATTAGTCTAATTATTTTTTTCCAACAGAAATAGAAGCATAGGTTGAATTCCAGCTCCAAGATGGCTGACTAGATGCAGCCAGGGGAACATCTCCTACCAAGAGACCAGGATACTGGGGAGACTGGCACACTCCTATCAGATCTTCAGAGGGAAGGCATTGAGAGCAGATGGAGGGAAGACACAGGGGCTGGGCTAAAGGAGAAGAAAGCTGGGAAACCTGCATTGGGCTACCACACACCACGACTTGTTCCCTGACCCCAATGACTCCTGCAAAAGGGGTGAGTTGAGCAGTCAAGAAGGAACCTGCTATTGCCATGGGCCTCTGGAATCCCAGCAGGAGGAGACCCCTTAGCCACAATGGGCATTTGAATTGGCAGGGAAAGCTGCTTAGAGAAGAGAGAAGCATTAAGGAAAGAACTCCAGCTAGCGCCCAGAGGGTTTGGTGTGGGAGCACCTGTAATGGAGCAGACCAGGGATGCCCGTCACCCTAGGCTCAACTTGCTCCCATAAGAGCTTTAACCCTAGAGGAACTGTCAGGCCTGAACTCTATAGGGTGGTTTTGCCCATGAGACAGAGGCAGTCTGACCTGAGCACCCCTCAGTCTTCTGGCCTCTCCCAGGCCCCCAGCCTGGCTAAGCCTGCCTGTAGTGCAGCCCCTAGGTACCTCCTGGGGGCCCTTATCATAGCTCCTGTGCTGGTGGACTGTGCCTGACTGGCAGAGTGCTCCAGCAGAGAGTGCCCCTGCCTGCACCACACTGAGCCCTCCCCCAACAGCAGCCTCCATGCTGCTTTGCCCACAGGAACTCACCTGTAGCCACCTCCACATTGCTTTGCCAGCACATGTGTGTGCAGGTAGACACAGCCTTCCCTTCCCTGCCAGTGTAAATATGCATGAGCACCCTGTCATGACACTACTGCCAGTGGAGTGCACCTTGTCTCACTTCTCCCAGCGGCACCACCATTGTTGTCGGAGCATTGGCGGTCAAGGAGCCCACTGGCCCTGCCCTGCCTGTGCCCCACCTGTGCAGCAACTCTGCCACTGGTGAAAACTAGGCACAGAAAATAGTGGCCCTGGCCCTGGCACTGGGCGGCCACCACTACCAGCATGAACATGCACAAATGGCACACACAGCACCCACCAGTGCTCCCATGATAACACCACCACTAGCATGAACGCATGCACAGTTGCCTACAGGGGCCCCTGGTCCACACCGTCCCCACCCCCCAGACATACTGCCACTACTACTGCTGTGAATGCCTGCTCAAAGGCTGGCACCCTGGTACCTATCAGCACTCTGCTGCAGCCAATGAGAGTCTACCCTGCTGCACTGCTGCTGCTGCTAGCATGTGCAAATAAGAACAGAATCTGCTGCCACCACCCTATGAAGTGCTTTGTGTCCATGGTTGGCATTACCCATTGGAATGCTGTGACCAGTGGCCAGGACACTCTGGCCCCTCCAGTGCAGTAGATTCCTAAACTCAAGGAGCCAGAGATCAAAGGCAAGGCCTGAAAGGAGTCCTCAAGAGTTAGAGCTTGCAGTCCAGGTGTCCTAAGCTGAGCCTTGGCCCCCAAAAATCTTGCCATAGTGAAGAAAGTAGTTGGCTGGGCCCATGTTATACCACAATCAAACCCCCAAGGTCATCAAATAGAATAAAAGAAAAAAAATACTCATCCAAAGGACAACAACTTCAAAGACTGCAAGAACATCAGCCCATAAAGATGAGAAAGAACTACTGCAAGAACTCTGACCACTCAAAAAGCCAGTGTCTTCTTTCCTCCAAATTACCACATTAGTTCTCCAGCAAGGGTTCTTAACTGGGCTAAGATGGCTGAAATGACAGAAATAGAATTCAGAATATGGATAGGAACGAAGATCATCAAGATTCAGAAGAATGTTGAAACCCAACCTAAAAAAGCTAAGAATCACAATAAAATAATACAGGAGTGGACAGACAAAACAGCCAGTGCAGGAAAGAATGTAACTGAGCTGATAGAGCTAAAAAACACTCTACAAGAATTTCATAATGAAATCACAAGTATTAACAACAGAATAGACTAAGCTGAGGAAAGAATTTCAGAGCTTGAAGATTGGCTTTCTGAAATAATAGAGTCAGAAAATAATAAAGAAAAAAGCATGAAAATGAATGAAGAAAACCTCTGAGAAATATGAAATTATGTAAAGAGACTGAATCTATGACTCATTGGCATTCCTGAAACTGATGGAGAGAATGGAAGCAACATAGAAAACACATTTATGATATCATCTGTATTAGTCCATTCTCACACTGCTATAGAGACACACCTGAGGCTGGGTATTTTATCAAGAAAAGGTGTTTAGTTAACTCACGGTTCTTTGGGCTGTACAGGCTTCTGCTTCTGAGGAGGCCTCAGGAAACTTACAATCATGGCGGAAAGTGAAGGGGAAGCAGTCACATCTTCACATAGCCAGGAGGAATGGGGGAGGTGCTATACACTTTTTTTGAGACAGAGTCTCCCTCTGTTGCCCGGGGTGGAGTGCAGTGGTGCAATGTCAGCTCACCGCAATCTCTGCCTCCTGGGTTCAAGTGATTCTCTTGCCTCAGCCTCCCGAGTAGCTGGGATTACAGGTGCCTGCCATCATGCCTGGCTAATTTTTTTTGTATTTTTAGTAGAGACAGGGGTTTCACCATGTTGGCCAGGTTGGTCTTGAACTCCTGACCTCAAGTGATCCACCTGCCTCGGCCTCCCAAAGTGCTGGATTTACAAACATGAGCCACCACGCCTAGCCACTGCCCACTTTTAAACAAGCGTATCTCAGGAGAACTCTATCACAAGAACAGCAAGGGGGAAGTCTACCCCCATGATTCAATCACTGCCAATCAGGTCCCTCCTCCAACACTGGGAATTACAATTCGACATGAGATTTAGGTGGGGACACAGAGCCAAACCATATCATTATCTATAAGAACTTACCCAACCTAGCTAGAGAGGCTAGGATTCACATTCAGGAAATGCAGAGAAACCCAGCAAAGAAGACCACAAGAAGATCATCCCCAAGAAACATAATCATCAGATTCCCCAACGTCAAAATGAATGAAAATATTTTAAAGGCAGCTGGAGAGAAAGGACAGGTCACCTACAAAGGGAAGCCCATCAGACTAAAGTGGATTTCTCAGCAGAAAACCTACAAGCCAGAATCTCTAGTGAATTGACTGGTGAAAGGCTTTTCTGAAGCCAGTGAGTAAGGACTGGAGGAAGTGACTGCAGACTTCAAGGAACATGAAAAAGAAAATCAAAGAAAAAATAAAAAAAAACATGACACCACCACAGGAACAAAATAAACCTCCAGTGGCCAACCCCAAAGAAAGAGACCTTTAAGAAATGTCTGACAAAGAATTCAAAATAATCATCTTTAGAATTTCAGTGACCTAAAAAGAACAAAGAAGAAAGAAAAAACTAAACAAAATCAGGAAAACAATATCTGAAAAAAGAGAAGTTCAACAAAGGGATAGAAACCATTAAAAAAAAAAAGCCAAACAGGAGGATTCTGAGATGGAATAGGAAGCAACAGAAAACTCTAGACAACAATTGCACTGACAGAATTTGAAAGAACTACTGTGGAACTCTGGAGTTTATTGAAGACATACAACTTTCAGCGGAAGGCTTAGATGGTAAATTGCAGCTAATTTTGGTCAATTTTAGCTCTTAGCTCAGTAGTAGCTACCTATACCCCACTCCCAATCCCCTGCCAGGCAGCTGTGCACCTGTTCCTGGAACAGCTTGCACACAACTTTCAGGAGACAGGGTGGACCAACAAAACCCCCCTCTATCCTAAAAAAATAAGGGATTTGTGTCTTGATCATTGATGACTGCTTCTGATCACAGAAGTGCAAACAAAGAACTGGGCAGCCATTGTTGTTGTTGCACTTACCCTCATTCCTGCAAGCCCTACACCCTCTGTCTGAAGTGACTTCCAAGGCATTTAAAGCTCCGCTGCCACTCCATCAACTCCTTCATTTTTCTCTTCTTCTTTCGAGAGCCAGACATTAAAGAATTAGACATTAAGAAAACAACTGCATATACAGGTAAAATTAAAAAATGACCACACACACCCAAAGAAAAGCTCAGAAAAGGCTTAAGAAGACCTTAAGATTACACCCCAGACCAGTCCTTGGCACAGAGACAGATTACAACTGTAAAGCAAATTAATAAATAAAACCTAAAGCAATAACAGCAACAAAATAAACCCTAGAAAATGGAGAAAATATGATTTCCAGAGTTATTACATTATTAAATTAAAAAGTTCCCTTTAAACAAAAAAAAAAAATGATAATATACACAAAGAGACAGGGAAGGATGGCCCATTGAAAGAAAAAAATAGCAACAGAAATTATCCCTGAAAAAGTCCTGAGGGTAGAACTACTAGATAAATACTTTAAAACAACTGTCTTAATGATGCTTAAAGAACTAAAGAAAGATGGGGAGACAGTCAAGTAAAGGATGTGTGAACAAAATATAAATATCAGTAAAGAGATAGAAAACCTAAAAAGAAACCAGAAAGAAACTCTGGAGCTTAAAAGTATAATAACTGAAATGAAACATTCACTAGAAGAATTCAAAGGCAGATTTGAGCAGACAGAAGAATTAGCAAACTTGTAGATTAAAAAATGAATATTATCAACTCTGAAAAACAGAAAGAAAAAAATTCAAAATGGTGAACAGAGGCTAAGTGACATATGCATCCCCATTAAGTAAAAAGTCAATATTGTGGAAACTCCAGAAAAAAAAGAGAAGAGAGACAGAAAGGAGCAGAGAGAATATTTGAATAAATAATGACTGAAAACTTCTCAAATTTGATGAAACACATGAATATAAACAATCAAGAAGCTCAATGAATTCCAAGGAAGATAAACTCAAAAAGACTCACATTGAGACATTATTACAAAGCTTTCAAAAGTCAAAGATGGCTCATGCCTATAACTCCAGCACTTTGGGAGGCCAAGGCAGGAAGATTGCTTGAGTTCAGGAGTTTGAGACCATCCTGGGCAACATAGGAAGACCTGGTCTCTACAAAGAAAAAAAAAAAATAGAAAAGGAAAAAAAATTAGCCAAGTGTGGTGGCAAATGCCTATAGTCCCAGCTAATCAGGAAGCTGAGGCAAGAGGATCTATTTGAGTCCAGGATGTTAAGGCTGCTATAAGCCATAATCAATCAGGCCACTACATTCTATCCTGGGTGACAAAGTGAGATCCTGTTTCAAAAAAAAAAAAAACAAAAACAAAAACAACAAAAAAACAAGAGTTAAAGACAAAGACAGAACCTTGAAAGCAGCAATAAAGAAGTGACACATCATATACAAGGCATCCTTAATAAGATAATCAGCATATTCTTGATGCTGATTATGAAAACTTTGGATGGAAAGTAGAAGGCGGGAATGAATATATTTAAAATGCTAAAAGGAAAAAAAATTCAACCAAGAGTCTTATATCTGGCAAAAGTGTCCTTCAAAAGTAAGGGATAAATTAAAATATTCCCAGATAAACAAAAGCTAAGGGAGATTGTTACCACCAGATCCGCCCTGTAAGAAATGTGCAAAGGAGTCCTGCAGGGTGAAATAAAAGGATATTAGGTAGTAACTCAAAGCCATATGAAGGAATAAAGATCTCAGTAAAGACAAATACAAGGGCAATTGTACAAGCTAGTGTTATTGGAACAATGGTTTGTAACCACACCTTTTGGTTTCTACATAATTTAAGAGATAAATACATTTAAAAGAATTATTAGTTCATGCTGTGGGGTACATATGGTATAAAAATGTAATTTTAGAACATTAACAACTGAAAGAAGTGAGAAAGAAGCTGTAAAGTATCAGAATTTCTGTAAGCTATTGAAGTTAAGCTGGTATCAATTCAAATCTTAGTGTTATAACTTTAGGATATTAAATGTAAGACAAATGGTAACCATAAAATTAGCTATAAAATATACCAAAAGGAAATGAGAAAGGAATCTAAACATCCCATTTAACAGTCAGCTAAACACACACAAGACCACACACAAACAGTAATAAAAAAATGGAGTACAAAAAAGCTATAAGGCCTATAGAAGAGAAATCATAAAATAACAGAAATCCCTCTTTATCAGCAATTACTTTAAATGTAAGTGAATTAAAGCCTCTACTCAAAAGACAGAGATTGACTGAATGGATAAAAACACATAGTCTAACCATACGTGGTTTATAACAGACTCACTTTTGAAACAGAGTCACAAATAAATTGAAAGTGAAAGGACGGAAAAAGAGATTCCATGCAAATGGTATCCAAAACAGAGTGGGGTAGCCATATCAATATCAGACAAAACGGCCTTTAAATTTATAAAGTTAAAAGAGACTAAGAAGGACATTATATTTTCTAAAAAGCTGAACATATTAAGAAGATACAACAATTATAAATATTTAAGCCTCTAAT
The DNA here is from genome assembly GCF_028885655.2 of Pongo abelii. NCBI lineage: Eukaryota > Metazoa > Chordata > Mammalia > Primates > Hominidae > Pongo > Pongo abelii. Next base: position 16,746,990 of record NC_085928.1, read on the forward strand.
GAGAGACCATTAAAATATATGAAGCAAAAAATGAGAGAAAATAGAAATATACAGTTCTATAATAGTTGTACAATTCAGTATTCCACACTGAGAAATAGATAGACCAACCAGACAGAAGTAAGAGAAAAGAGGACTTAATACAATAAACCAACTAGATCTAACAGTGATCTATAACACTCTATACATCAACAAAAGTATACGCATTCGTTTCAAGTGCACATGAGACATCATCCAGGATAGGCTGTATGTTAGACCATAATTGAAGTCTTGATAGACTTAAAAAGATAGATGCCATACAAAGTGTCTTCTATGAGCACAGTGGAATGAAGTTAGAAATCAATAACAGAAGTACAATTGAGAAATTAACAAAGTTGTGGAAATTAAACAACACTGTCTTAACCAATGGATCAAGGCAGAAATCAGGAAGAAAATTAGAAAATAATTAGAGATAAATGAAAACAAAAATACAACATACGAAAAACATATAAGATACAGTGAAAGCAGTGCAAAGGGGAAAATTTGTAGCTATAAATACTTATAATAAAAAATAAGAAAAATCTCAAGCCAACAACCTAACTTTACAACTCGAGAAAGCAGAAAAAGAAAAAAAGAACCCAAAGCAAGTAACAGAAAACATAAATATTAGAGCAGAATTTAAAAATTAGAGAATAGAAAAACCACAGAGAAAATCAATGAAATCAAAAATTGGGTCCTCAGAAAATCAACAAAATTGATAAAACTTTAGTTATATATAATAAGAAACAGAGAGAGAAGAGTCAAATTACTAAAATCAGAAGTGAAAATGGGGACATTATTGCTGATTCTATGGAAATAAAAAGAATTTTAAGATAGTATTATGAACATTTGTATGCCAACAAACTGGATAATCTAGATGAAAAAATAATTCCTAAAACACAAAACTTGCCATGACCAAGTCACAAAGAAATACAAACCGTGAATAGACTTATAACTAGTAAAAATATTTAATCAGTAATAAAAAATCTTCTGATTAAAAAAAAGGAAGAAAAAAAGCCCTGAACCTGTTGGCTTCAACTGGTGTATTCTGCCAAATCTTTAAAGAAGAGTAATATCACACCTTGTAAACTTTTCCAAAAATTGAAGAGGACCAACACTTCTAACTCAATCTATAAGGCCAGCATTACCCTGTTACCAAGCTAGAGAAAGACACTACAACTATAAACTATATTGACTATATTAATATTCCTCATGAATAGTGATGCAAAATACTCAATAGAATACTGTTAAATAGAATTCAATATTAATGGAATTATACACTATAACCAAGTAGAATATATTTCTGGAATATAAGGATGATTTAACATGTGAAAATTAATCATTGCAATATATTAAGGTTATAAATTAATAAAATAAATATACCAAGCAGACTCAGATGGAGACTCAAAAAAAGAGTGGAAAAACCCACATAATTATCTCAATTGAGCAGAAAAAGCATTTGATGAAACTCACCACCCTTTTATAATAAAAACACTCAACAAATTAGAAATAGAAAGAAATTATCTCAATATAATAAAAGCCATATATAAAAACAAAGATTCACAAAAAACTATTAGAGCTAATAAATACATTTAGTAAAGCAGAAGAATATAAAGTCAACACATAAAAGTCAGTTGCATTTCTTTATATAAACAATCAGCAAAGGAAATTATAAAAATTTTTATCTACAATAGCATGAAAAAGAATAAAATGCTTAAGAATTAAATTTAACCAAGGAGGTGAAACACTTGTACAATGACATCTATAAAACATTACTGAAAAAATTAAAGAACATATAAACAAAGGAAAATATATCCCATGTTCATGGATTAGAGGACTTAATATTGTTAAGATGTCAATATAACCCAAAGTGATCTATGGATTCAATGCAACCTCTATGAAAATCCATTTTTTTTTTGCAGATATAGAACAACACATCCTTAACTTCATCTGGAATCTCACGGCCAAATCTAATAGCCAAAATAATTTTGAAAGAGAAGAATAAAGTTGGAAGATTTACAATTTCTGATTTCAAAACTTACTACACAGCTGTAATAAGACATTTTGGTACTGTTATAAGGAGTGACATATAGACTATTGGAATAGAATCTAGATCCCATAAACAAACACTCTCATATATGGTCAAATCAATTTTGACAAGGATACTGAGCCCATTGAGTTAAGAAAGAATAGTTTCTTCACTAAATCGTGCAGGTAAAACTTGATGGTGCAGGTAAAACTTGATTATCTCTTAGAAGCTACAAAGGGCAAAAGTTAATGACATTACATTTGGTAACAATTTCTAAAATATGATATCAAAGGCACAAACAAGAAATGAAAAAATAGACAACTGGACTTCATAAACATTTAAAAATTGTGTACCTCAAATGACACTATCAACAGAGTAAAAAGGCCACACATAGAGTGGAAGAAAATATTTGCTAATCATATATCTGGTAAGGGACTATTATTATCTGGAATATATAAAGAACTCCTAAAACTCAACAATAACAAAATAAACAACTCAATTCAATAATGGGCAAAGATAGGAGGTGTAGCAAGATGGCAGAATAGAAAACTCCACCAATCATCTCCCCTTGCCCCCAGCAAGGGCACCAAGCTAACAAATATCTACACAGAAAAAAAAAACCCACCTTCATAAGAACCAAGAATCAGGTGAGTGCTCATAACACCTGGTTTTAACTTCATATCTTTAAAAGAGGCACTAAGGAGACAGAAAAAACAGTTCTGAATCACTGATGCCACTCCTCCTCTTGGTAGTGGTGGTGTGGTGTGTAGAGTATCTGGGTGCTCCGGGAGGGAGGGAGAAAACAGTAATTGTGAGGCATTGAAATCAGTGCTGTCCTGTTAGAGCTTAAAGGTAAACTAAACCAAACTCAGCTGATGTCCATCCACAGAGAGAGAATTTCAACCATCCCTAGCCAGAGGGGAACTGCCAATCCCAGCAGTCTGAACTTGAGTATGTGGAAACATCACCACCAAGGGCTACAGCTCTCTGTGTCTCCAAATAAATTTGAAAGGCGGTTTACTCGACAGGCAACCTACAAAATGGGAGAAAATTTTCGCAAACTACTCATCTGACAAAGGGCTAATATCCAGAATCTACAATGAACTCAAACAAATTTACAAGAAAAAAACAACCCCATGAAAAAGTGGGCAAAGGACATGAACAGACACTTCTCAAATGAAGACATTTATGCAGCCAAAAAACACATGAAAAAATGCTCACCATCACTGGCCATCAGAGAAATGCAAATCAAAACCACAGTGAGATACCATCTCACACCAGTTAGAATGGCAATCATTAAAAAGTCAGGAAACAACAGGTGCTGGAGAGGATGTGGAGAAATAGGAACACTTTTACACTCTTGGTGGGACTGTAAACTAGTTCAACCATTGTGGAAGTCAGTGTGGCGATTCCTCAGGGATCTAGAACTAGAAATACCATCTGACCCAGCCATCCCATTACTGAGTATATACCCAAAGGACTATAAATCATGCTGCTATAAAGACACATGCACACGTATGTTTATGGCGGCACTATTCACAATAGCAAAGACTTGGAACCAATCCAAATGTCCAACAATGATAGACTGGATTAAGAAAATGTGGCACATATACACCATGGAATACTATGCAGCCATAAAAAATGATGAGTTCATGTCCGCTGTAGGGACATGGATGAAATTGGAAATCATCATTCTCAGTAAACTTGCAAGGACAAAAAACCAAACACTGCATGTTCTCACTCATAGGTGGGAATTGAACAATGAGAACACATGGACACAGGGAGGGGAACATCACACTCTGGGGACTGTGGTGGGGTGGGGGGAGGGGGGAGGGATAGCATTAGGAGATATACCTAATGCTAAATGACGTGTTAATGGGTGCAGCACACCAGCATGGCACATGTATACATATATAACTAACCTACACATTGTGCACATGTACCCTAAAACTTAAAGTATAATAATAATAATAATAATAATAATAATAATAATAATAATAAAAAGAAAGGCAGTGTAGGGCATAAGGACTAAAACTCTTAGGTGAGTCCTAGTGCTGAACTAGGCCCAGAGATAGTGGACTGGTTGGGGAAGAGTGCGGGGCAAACAACATATTGAGACACCAGCTGGGTCAGCCAAGGGACTGCTGGTATCACCTCTCCCATAACCCCAGGCTGCACAGCTCATGGCTCCAATAGAGACCCCTTCTTTCTGATTAAGGACAGGAGAGAAAAGAGTGGAGAGGACTTTGTCTTGCATCTAGGATAACAATTCAGTCACATCAGGATAGGGCACTGGTCAGAGTCTTGAGTCCCCTATTCCAGGCCCTATCTCTCAGAAAAAATTTCTAAACATCACCTGGGCCAGAAAGGAACCCAGTGCTTTGAAGGAAAGAACCCAGTTCTGGCAGCATAGATCACCTGCTAACTATAGAGCCCCTGGGCCCTGAATAACCAGCAGCAATATCCAGGTCCAATGTTAAGGACCTTGGATGAACCCCTGAGACTTGCCAGTTTCAGGTGAGACTCAGCACATTATCAGCTGTGGTGGCTATGGGGCAAAACTCCTTCTGCTTGAGAAAAGCAGAAGGAAATGTAAAGGGGAGTTTGTCTTGTACCTTAGGTATCAGCACAGCCACAGAGGAGGAGAGCACCAAGCAGGCTCTTGGGGTCCCTGATTCCAGGACATGACTCTTAGATGGCATTTCTAGATCTGTCCTGGGCCAGAGGGTAATTTGCTGCTGTGAAGGCTGGGTCTCAGGCCAGGCAGCATTCACAATAAGCTGACTTAAGTGACCTTGGACCTTAATGGAATGTTAGTGGTAGCCTGACAGTACTTCTCATGGCCTGGGGTGGTGGCGGCTGTGGGGTGGAGCTCCTCTGCTTTTAAAAAAGGAGGGAAGAGTGGGAAGGACTCTGTCTTGTGTTTTGGGTGCCAGCCCTGGCTCCCAGACAGCACTTCTGGACCTACCCAGGACCTAGGGGGCCTTGCCACCCTTGAAGAGAAGGAAACAAGCTTGGCTGGCTTTGCTACTTGCAGATCGTAGAGCCCCAGGACCTTGAGTGAACATAGGCATTAGCCAGGGAGTGATTATAGCAGGCCTTGGGTGAGACCCAGTGCTGTACTAAATTTAGGTCTGACTCAGCACAGTAATAGTAGTGGTGGCCACAAGGGTGTCACTTCACCCCCAGCTTAAGGTGGCTTAGAGTAGAGAGAGAGAGAGACTCTGTATGTTTGCGAGAAAGTAAGTAAAGAATAAGAGTCTCTGTCATGTAACTCAGATAATTCTCCCAGATTTGTCCAAGACTATTAAAGCAGTACTTCTATGAGTCTGCAAGAACTATAGCATTACTGGGCTTGGGGTGCCCCCAAAGCAGATACAGCTTAGATCACAATACCCAAGTCCTTTCAAATATCTGGAAAGCCTTCCAAGAAGTATGGATACAAATAAGACCTGACCATGAAGACTAAGATAAATACCTAACTCTTCAATGCCCACACACCAAAGAACATCTACTAGCATCAACACTATCCAGGAAAACATGACTTCACCAAATGAACTAAATAAGGCACCAGAGACCAATCCTAGAGAAAGAGAGATATGTGACCTTTCACATAGAGAACACAAAATAGCTGTGTTGAGGAAACTAAAAAAAAATTCGAGATAACATAGGGAAGGAATTCAGAATTCCATCAGATAAATTTAAAATGAGATTGAAATAATCAAAAGAATCAAGCAGAAAATCTGGAGCTGAAAAATGCAATTGGCATACTGAAGGATGCATAAGAGTGTTTAAATAGAATTGATCAAGCAGAAGAAAGAATTACTGAGCCTGAAGACAGGCTATTTAAAATACACAATCAGAAGAGACAAAAGAAATGAGAATAAAAAAGAATGAAGCATGCCTACAATATCTGGAAAATAGCCTCAAAAGGCAAACCTAAGACATGTCCTTAAAGAGAAGGTAGGGAAGGAGATAGGAGTAGAAGTTTTATTCAAAGGAATAATAACAGAGAGCTTCCAAAACCTAGAGAAAGATATTAATATTCAAATAAAGAAGATTATAGAACACCAAGAAGATTTAACTCCAAGAATACTGCCTCAAGGCATTTAATAATCAAACTCCCAAAAGTCAAGGATAAAGAAAGGACTCTAAAAGTAGCAAGAGAAAAGAAACAAATAACATACAATGGAGCTCAAATGCTGGGCAGCAGACTTTTCAGTGGAAACTTTACAGGATAGGAGAAAGTAGCATGACATATTTAAAGTGCTGAAGGAAAAACCTTTTACCCTAGAATAGTATATCTGGTGAAAATATCCTCGAAACATGCGGAACTAATAAAGACTTTCCTAGACAAACAAAAGCTGAGGGATTTCATCAATACCAGATCCATCCTACAAGAAATGCTAAAGGGAGTATTTCAATCAGAAAGAAAAGGACATTAATGAGCAATATATAACTACCTGAAGGTACAAAACTTGCTGGTAATAGCAAATACACAGAAAAGCATAAAATATTATAACACTGTAACTGTGGTGTATAAACTACTCTTATCCTAAGGAGAAAGACTAAATGATGAAATAAAAAATAATAACTACAACTTTTTTCAAGACATAGTACAATAAGACATAAATAGAAAAAACAAAAAGTAAAAAGCCGGGGGACAAAGTTAAGGTGAGTTTTTATTAGTTTTATTTTTTGCTGTTGGTTTATGCAAATAGTTGTTATCAGGTTAAATAGCGGGTTATAAGATAGCATTCGCATAGCTCATGGTAACCTCAAACCAAAAAACATACAATGAATACATAAAAAATAAAAAGCAAGAAACAAAATCATATCACCCGAAAATATCATGTTCACTTGAGGAAGACAGGAATGAAAGAAGGAAGAGAAGACCACAAAACAACCAGAAAACCAACAACAAAATGCCAGGAGTAAGTCCTTACTTACCAGAGCAACTCCAAGACACATAATTGTCAGATTCACCAAAGTTGAAATGAAGGAAAAAATGTTAAGGGCAGCCAGAGAGAAAGGTGGGTTACCCACAAAGGGAAGCCCATCAGATTAACAGCGGATCTCTTGGCAGGAATTCTACAAGCCAGAAGAGAGTGGGGGCCAATATTCAACATTGTTAAAGACAAAAATTTTCAACCCAGAATTTCATATCCAGCCAAACTAAGCTTCATAAGTGAAGGAGAAATAAAATCCTTTACAGACAAGCAAATGCTGAGAGATTTTGTCACCACCAGGCCTGCCCTAAAACAGCTCCTGAAGGAAGCACTAAACATGGAAAGGAACAACCGGTACCAGCCACTGCAAAATCATGCCAAATTGTAAAGATCATCGAGGCTAGGAAGAAACTGCATCAACTAATGAGCAAAATAACCAGCTAACATCATAATGACAGGATCAAATTCACACATAACAATATTAACTTTAAATGTAAATGGACTAAACGCTCCAATTAAAAGACACAGACTGGCAAATTGGATAAAGAGTCAAGACCCATCAGTGTGCTGTATTCAGGAAACCAATCTCACGTGCAGAGACATACATAGGCTCAAAATAAAAGGATGGAGGAAGATCTACCAAGCAAATGGAAAACAAAAAAAGGCAGGGGTTGCAATCCTAGTCTCTGATAAAACAGACTTTAAACCAACAAAGATCAAAAGAGACAAAGAAGGCTATTACATAATGGTAAAGGGATCAATTCAACAAGAAGAGCTAACTATCCTAAATATATACGCACCCAATACAGGAGCACCCAGATTCATAAAGCAAGTCCTGAGTGACCTACAAAGAGACTTAGACTCCCACACAATAATAATGGGAGAATTTAACACCCCACTGTCAACATTAGACAGATCAATGAGACACAAAGTTAACAAGGATACCCAGGAATTGAACTCAGCTCTGCACCAAGCGGACCTAATAGACATCTACAGAACTCTCCAACCCAAATCAACAGAATATACATTCCATCTCAGCACCACACCACACCTATTCCAAAATTGACCACATTGTTGGAAGTAAAGCTCTCCTCAGCAAATGTAAAAGAACAGAAATTATAACAAACTGTCTCTCAGACCACAGTGCAATCAAACTAGAACTCAGGATTAAGAAACTCACTCAAAACTGCTCAACTATGTGGAAACTGAACAACCTGCTCCTGAATGACTATTGGGTACATAACAAAATGAAGGCAGAAATAAAGATGTTCTTTGAAACCAACGAGAACAAAGACACAACATACCAGAATCTCTGGGACGCATTCAAAGCAGTGTGTAGAGGGAAATTTATAGCACTAAATGCCCACGAGAGAAAGCAGGAAAGATCCAAAATTGACACCCTAACATCACAATTAAAAGAACTAGAAAAGCAAGAGCAAACACATTCAAAAGCTAGCAGAAGGCAAGAAATAAGTAACATCAGAGCAGAACTGAAGGAGATAGAGACACAAAAAACCCTTCAAAAAATTAATGAATCCAGGAGCTGGTTTTTTGAAAGGATCAACAAAATTGATAGACCGCTAGCAAGACTAATAAAGAAGAAAAGAGAGAAGAATCAAATAGATGCAATAAATAATGATAAAGGGGATATCACCACCAATCCCACAGAAATACAAACTAACATCAGAGAATACTACAAACACCTCTACGCAAATAAACTAGAAAATCTAGAAGAAATGGATAAATTCCTCGACACATACACCCTCCCAGGACTAAACCAGGAAGAAGTTGAATCTCTGAACAGACCAATAACAGGCTCTGAAATTGTGGCAATAATCAATAGTTTACCAACCAAAAAGAGTCCAGGACCAGATGGATTCACAGCCTAATTCTACCAGAGGTACAAGGAGGAACTGGTACCATTCCTTCTGAAACTATTCCAATCAATAGAAAAAGAGGGGATCCTCCCTAACTCATTTTATGAGGCCAGCATCATCCTGATACCAAAGCCTGGCAGAGACACAACAAAAAACGAGAAGTTTAGACCAATATCCTTGATGAACATTGATGCAAAAATCCTCAATAAAATACTGGCAAATCGAATCCAGCAGCACATCAAAAAGCTTATCTACCATGATCAAGTGGGCTTCATCCCTGGGATGCAAGGCTGGTTCAATATACACAAATCAATAAATGTAATCCAGCATATAAACAGAACCAAAGACAAAAACCACATGATTATCTCAATAGATGCAGGAAAGACCTTTGACAAAATTCAACAACCTTCATGCTAAAAACTCTCAATAAATTAGGTATTGATGGGACATATCTCAAAATAATAGGAGCTATCTATGACAAACCCACAGCCAATATCATACTGAATGGGCAAAAACTGGAAGCATTCCCTGTGAAAACTGGCACAAGACAGGGATGCCCTCTCTCACCACTTCTATTCAACAGTGTTGGAAGCTCTCGCCAGGGCAATTAGGCAGGAGAAGGAAATAAAGGGTATTCAATTAGGAAAAGAGGAAGTCAAATTGTCCTGTTTGCAGATGACATAATTGTATATCCAGAAAACCCCATTGTCTCAGCCCAAAATCTCCTTAAGCTGATAAGCAACTTCAGCAAAGTCTCAGGATACAAAATCAATGTACAAAAATCACAAGCATTCTTATACATCAATAACAGACAAACAGAGAGCCAAATCATGAGTGAACTCCCATTCACAATTGCTTCAAAGAGAATAAAATACCTAGGAATCCAACTTACAAGGGACATGAAGGACCTCTTCAAGAAGAACTACAAACTACTGCTCAATGAAATAAAAGAGGATACAAACAAATGGAAGAACATACCATGCTCATGGGTAGGAAGAATCAGTATCGTGAAAATGGCCATACTGCCCAAGGTAATTGATAGATTCAATGCCATCCCCATCAAGCTACCAATGACTTTCTTCACAGAATTGGAAAAAACTACCTTAAAATTTATATGGAACCAAAAAAGAGCCCGCATTGCCAAGTCAATCCTAAGCCAGAAGAACAAAGCTGGCAGCATTATGCTACCTGACTTCAAACCATACCACAACGCTACAGTAACCAAAACAGCATGGTACTGGTACCAAAACAGAGATATAGATCAATGGAACAGAACAGAGCCCTCAGAAATAACGCCGCATATCTACAACTATCTGATCTTTGACAAACTTGAGAAAAACAAGCAATGGGGAAAGAATTCCCTATTTAATAAATGGTGCTGGGAAAACTGGCTAGTCATATGTAGAAAGCTGAAACTGGATCCCTTCCTTATACCTTATACAAAAATTAATTCAAGATGGATTAAAGACTTAAATGTTAGACCTAAAACCATAAAAACCCTAGAAGAAAACCTAGGCATTACCATTCAGGACATAGGCAAGGGCAAGGACTTCATGTCTAAAACACCAAAAGCAATGGCAACAAAAGCCAAAATTGACAAATGGGATCTAATTAAACTAAAGAGCTTCTGCATAGCAAAAGAAACTACCATCAGAGTGAACAGGCAATCTACAGAATGGGAGAAAATTTTTGCAATCTACTCATCTGACAAAGGGCTAATATCCAGAATCTACGATGAACTCAAATTTACAAGAAAAAAACAAACAACTCCATGAAAAAGTGGGCGAAGGACATGAACAGACACTTCTCAAAAGAAGACATTTATGCAGCCAAAAAACACATGAAAAAATGCTCATCATCACTGGCCATCAGAGAAATGCAAATCAAAACCACAATGAGATACCATCTCACACCAGTTAGAATGGCAATCATTAAAAAGTCAGGAAACAACAGGTGCTGGAGAGGATGTGGAGAAATAGGAACACTTTTACACTGTCGGTGGGACTGTAAACTAGTTCAACCATTGTGGAAGTCAGTGTGACGATTCCTCAGGGATCTAGAACTCGAAATACCATTTGACCCAGCCATCCCATTACTGGGTATATACCCAAAGGACTATAAATCATGCTACTATAAAGACACATGCACTCGTATGTTTATTGCAGCACTATTCACAATAGCAAAGACTTGGAACCAATCCAAATGTCCAACAATGATAGACTGGATTAAGAAAATGTGAGACATATACTCCATGGAATACTATGCAGCCATAAAAAATGATGAGTTAATGTCCGCTGTAGGGACATGGATGAAATTGGAAATCATCATTCTCAGTAAACTATTGCAAGGACAAAAAACCAAACACCACATGTTCTCACTCATAGGTGGGAATTGAACAATGAGAACACATGGACATAGGAAGGGGAACGTCACACTCTGGGGACGGTTGTGGGGTGGGGGAGTGGGGAGGGATAACATTAGGAGATATACCTAATGCTAAATGACGAGTTAATGGGTGCAGCACACCAGCATGGCACATGTATACATATGTAACTAACCTGCACATTGTGCACATGTACCCTAAAACTTAAAGTATAATAATAATAAAATAAAAAAAATAAAAAAAGAAAGTAAATGGATTAAACTCTTCAATCAAAAGACACAGAATAGCTGAATGGATGAAAAAAGATCCATTGATCTGCTGCCTAGAAGAAAACACTTCGCCTATAAAGACACACGTTGACTAAAAATAAAAGCATAGAAAAAGATATTCTATGCCAATTGAAACCAAAAAAAGAGGAGTCACTATACTTATATCAGAAGAAATAGATTTCATGATAAAAACTATAAGAAGAGAAAAGAAGATCACTATAAAATAATGAAGGGGTCAATTCAGCAAGAGGATATAACAATTTTAAAATATATATGTACCCAATATGGGAACACCTATATATATTATATTATATATATTATATATATGTTATATATAATACATTACATATATTATATATAATATAATATATATTACATATATTATATTATACATATAATATATGTATATAATTATATATAATTATATATAATGTGTATAATTTTATATGTATATAATATTATACATATTATATATGTATAATATTATATGTATATAATATTATACATATTATATATATGTATAATATTATATGTATATAACCACAAAAGACTCAGAATAGTCAAAGCTATCTTAAGTAAAAAGAACCAAACTGGAGGAATCACATTACCAGACTTCAAATTATACTACAGAGGTACAAATTATACTACAGAGGTATAGTTACCAAAACAGCATGGTACTGGCATAAAAACAGACATATTGACCAATGGGACAGAATAGAGAACCCAGAAACAAATCCACACACCTACAGTGAGCTCATTTTTGAGAAAGGTGCCAAGAACATATGCTGGGGAAAAGACAGCATCTTCAATAAATGGCACTGGGGAAACTGGATATCCCTGTGCAAAACAATGAAAATAGACCTCTACATCTCACCGTATACAAAAATCAAATCAAAATGGATTAAAGACTTAAATATAAGACCTCAAACTATGAAAGTACTACAAGATTGGGGTATATCTCTAGGACATTGGTCTGGGCAAAGACTTCTTATGCAACACCCCACAAGTACCCCCAAAGTAAACATGAACAAATGGGATCACATCAAGTTAAAAAGCTCTGCACAGCAAAGGATACAATCAACAAAGTGAAGAAACAAACCACAGAATGGGAGAAAATATTTTCAAACTACCCCTCTGATAAGGAATTAATAACCAAAATACATAAAAAGCTCAAAACAACTCTATATGAAAAAAAATCTAATAATCTGATCAAAAGATGGGCAAAAGATTTGAATAGACTTTTCTAAAAAATCACGTACAAATGGAAAACAGGCTTATGAAAAGGTGCTCAACATCAATGATCATCAGAGAAATGCAAATCAAAACTAATGAGATATCATCTCGCTTCATTTAAAATGGCTTATATCCAAAAGACAGGCAGTAACAAATGCTGGCAAGGATATGGAGAAGAGGGAACTTTCATGCACTGCTGGTGGGAATATGAATTAGCAAAACTGCGAACAGTTTGGAGGTTCCTCCAAACTAAAAACTGAGCTACCTACTATATGATCCAGCAATCCTACTATTGGGTACATACTCAAAGAATGTACATTGAAAAGACATCCACTATCCTATATTTGCAAAAAACCTAAGCATCCATCCATACATGAATAAATAAACAAAACATGCTACATATATGCAATGGAGTATTATTCAATCATATCAAATAATAAAAGCCTGTCATTTGTAACAAGATAGATGGAACTGGAGATTATTAAGTGAAATAAGCCAGGCACAAAAAGACAAACATTAAATATTCTCACTTATTTGTGCGATCTAAAAATAAAATCAATTAAACTCATGGACAGAGAGAGTAGAATGCTTATATGGTTTGGCTCTGTGTCGCCACCCAAATCCCACCACCACAAGTCACCTCGTGGGAGGTGACTGAATCGTGGTGGTGGTTTCTAATGGTTTGGCACAATCCCCCTAGTGCTGCCTCATGATAGAGTTCTCACCAGATCTGGTTGTTTAAAAACATGCAGCACTGCCCCCTTTGCTCTCTCTTCCTCCTTCTCTGGCCATGAGAAGACATGCCTCGCTTCCCCTTCACCTTCCACCATGAGTATAAGTTTCCTGAGGCCTCCCCAGCCATGTGGAACTGTGAGTCAATTAAATTTATTTTCTTTATGAATTACCCAGTCTCAGGTAGTTCTTTATAGCAGTGTGAGAATGGACGAATACAGAAAATTACCAGAGGGTGAGAAGGGTAGTGGGGGGTTAGGGAGGTGTTGGGGATGGTTATTGGGTAGAAAAAATTAGAAAGAAAGAATAAGACCTACTATTTGACAGAACAATAGGGTGACTACAGTCAATAATAATTGTATCTTTTAAAACAACTTAAAGAATGTAATTGGATTGTTTGTAACTCAAAGGATAAATGCTTGAGGGGATGCATATCCCATTTTCCATTATATGGTTATTTCACAATGCATGTAATCAAAACATCTCATGTGCCCCATAAATATATATACCCACAATGTACCCACAAATTTTTTTTAAAAGATTTTTAAAAAAGAAAAAAAGATTTTAAAATATTGCTTTTCCACTTCATAAATAGGTATTTGAGTGATGATGTTATGAGGCAGCTTCTCTGTAGCTCTATTGCTGTCTGTGGTTGTGGCTCTTTTGTATGTGTGTGGAAGTGTTCCATGGCTGACATTTTATGCTGCATGCTCTATTTTGGAATACCTAGTTTGGAGACTAAGATCAAGTATCCATCACCATCATAGTTACAGAGCCTTCAGCAGCAGTCTTGGCCAGTGGCTACAACAATGTTATTCTCCAAGACAAATGATATATTCAGGAGAGGCAGCAACTTCTTTCAGAGCTGAAATTTGCACTCTGAAGCATCAGCAAAGAACATGTTGCTATGATAGCTCATCCAGGCCAGAGAGCTCCCATAGACAAATTGAACCTGGGACCCAGTCTCCAGTGGCACCAAACTCTGACATCAGCTAATCAAAAGGCATCTTGCTGTCCCATGGCATACTGGTTGGGTTTTCAAACATTAATGTATGCAGAAACACTCTTCATTTGAAGTCACATGAACCTGCTACTAGCAAAACATTGTTGGAATGCCAATCCAAACAAAGGACAATGAAATTAATTGGCCTTTAAATTAACTTGCTTATCCACTATTCATTCTCACACACACATAACAAGCGATGCTCCACTACCTACAACAATTTTGTTCTCTAGGAGGGACCACTTCACAAAAGTAGTTGCATGATTAATTCTCAGGATCACCAGGGTTAGCTTCCAGACACCATCTTTCTGACTCATGCAAATGATAATGTGGTCATGCTTGGGAGCCCAGTCAGTACCTGTGATTGTGCTTCTGGAGTTTATGAGATTTCACTATTGGCTCCCATTCTTCTTACAGATGTGGACTTTGTGATTATTCAGGCCAAGGGCAATTTGGGTATGATCCCTGTTCCAGGAATGACAGGTGACTGGCTCTAGGAAAAACTGTTGCAGAGACAAAATTCTTGCTGTTTTCAAAGGTAGAAAGCTGGGATTGAGGCACTCCTGAAAGGCTCAGACTGGAGAATTTGAAGACTGACCAGTCCTTTGAATGGGCTCTGGCCAGTTATACCACTTTTTATAGTAGGTTATGTCTTCTTTTCGTTTAAAAATATGCTGGTCCAGGTTCCAAGATGGCCAAATAGGAACAGCTCTGGTCTGCAGCTCCCAGCGTGATCGATGCAGAAGATGGGTGATTTCTGCATTTCCTACTGAGGTACTTGGTTCATCTCACTTTGAGTGGTTGGATAGTGGGTGCAGCCCATGGAGGGTGAGCTGAAGCAGGGCAGGGTATTGCCTCACCCGGGAAGCGCAAGGGGTTGGGAGATTTCCCTTTCCTAGCAAAGGGAAGCTGTGACAGACTGTACCTGGAAAAATGGGATACTCCCACCCAAATACTGTGCTTTTCCCAAAGTCTTAGCAACGGGCAGACAAGGAGATGCTCTCCTGTGCCTGGTTCGGCAGGTCCCACGCCCACAGAGCCTTGCTCACTGCTAGCGCAGCAATCTGAGATTGAGCTGTGAGGTGGCAGCCTGGCTTGGGGAGGGGCATCCGCCACTGCTGAGGCTTCAGTAGGTAAACAAAGTGGCCAGGAAGCTCAAAATAAGTGGAGCTTACCACAGCTTAGCAAGGCCTACTGCCTCTAGACTTCTCCTCTGTGGGCAGGGCTTAGCTGAACAAAAGGCAGCAGACAACTTCTGCAGACATAAATGTCCCTGTCTGATAGCTCTGAAGAGAGCAGTGGTTCTCCCAGCATGGGGTTTGAGCTCTGAGAACAGACAGGCTGCCTCCTAAGTGGGTCGCTGACCCCCATTCAGCCTAACTGGCAGACACCTCTCAGTAGAGGCTGACAGATACCTCATATAAGTGGGTGCCCCTCTGGGACGAAGCTTCCAGAGGAAGGATTAGGCAGCAATATTTGCTGTTCCACAGCCTCCACTGGTGATACCCAGGCAAACAGGGTCTGGAGTGGGCCTCCAGCAAACTCTAACAGACCTGCAGCTGGGGGACCTGACTGTAAGAAGGAAAACTAACAAACAGAAAGGAATAGCATCAACATCAACAATAAGAACATCTACACCAAAACCCCATCTGCAGGTCACCAACATCAAAGACCAAAAGTAGATAAGACCACATAGATGAAGAGAAACCAGAGCAGAAAAGCTGAAAATTCTAAAAATCAGTGTGGCTCTTCTCCTCCCAAGGACTGCAGCTCCTCGCCAGTAACGGAACAAAGCTGGACGGAGAATGACTTTAACGAGTTGACAGAAGTAGGCTTCAGAAGGTAGGTAATAACAAACTTCTCCAAGTTAAATGAGCAGGTTAGAACCCATCGCAAGGAAGCTAAAAACCTTGAAAAAAGGTTAGAAGAAATGCTAAATAGAATAAACAGCATAGAGAAGATCTTAAATGACCTCATGGAGCTGAAAACCACGGCGCAAGAAATTCGTGATGCATGCACAAGCTTCAATAGCTGATTTGATCAAGTGGAAGAAAGGGTATCAGTGATGGAAGATCAAATTAATGAAATAAAGTGAGAAAACAAGGTAGATAAAAACGAGTAAAAAGAAATGAACAAAGCCTCAAAGAAATATGGGACTATGTGAAAAGACTAAATCTAGTTTGATTGGTGTACCTGAAAGTCACAGTGAGAATGGAACAAAGTTGGAAAACACTCTGCAGGGCATTATCCAGGATAACTTCCCCAACTTAGCAAAGCAGGCCAACATTCAAATTAAGGAAATATAGAGAACATTACAAAGATACTCCTTGAGAAGAGCAACCCCAAGGCACATAACTGTCAGATTCACCAAAGTTGAAATGAAGGAAAAAATGTTAAGGGCAGCCAGAGAGAATGGTCGAGTTACCCACAAAAGGAAGCCATCAGACTAACAGCAGATCTCTCAGCAGAAATCCTACAAGCCAGAAAAGAGTGGGAGCCAATATTCAACATTTTTAAATAATTTTTAACCCAGAAATTCATATCCAGCGAAACTAAGCTTCATAACTGAAGGAGAAATAAAATCCTTTACAGACAAGCAAATGCTCAGAGATTTTGTAACCACCAAACCTGCCTTACAAGAGCTCCTGAAGAAAGTACTAAACATGGAAAGAAACAATTGGTACCAGCCACTGCAAAAACATGCCAAATTGTAAAGATCATAGATGCTAGGAAGAAACCGCATCAATTAACGTGCAAAATAACCAGCTAACATCATAATGACAGGATCAAACTCACACATAACAATATTAACCTTAAATGTAAATGGGCTAAATGCGCCAATTAAGACACAGACTGGCAAATTGGATAAAGAGTCAAGACCCACCAGTGTGCTGTATTCAAGAGACCCATGTCACGTGCAAAAACACACATAAGCTCAAAATAAAGGGATAGAGGAAGATCTACAAAGCACATGGAAAGCAAAAAAAAAAAAAAAAGCAGGGGTTGCAATTCTAGCCTCTGATAAAAGAGACTTTAAACCAACAAAGATCAAAAGAGACAAAGAAGACCATTACATAATGGCAAAGGGTTCAATTCAACAAGAAGAGCTAACTATGCTAAATATATATGCACCCAATACAGGAGCACCCAGATTCATAAAGCAAGTCCTTACAGACATACAAAAAGACTTAGGTTCCCACACAATAATAATGGGAAATTTTAACACCCCACTGTCAATATTAGGCAGATCAATGAGACAGAAAGTTAACAAGGATATCCAGGACTTGAACTCAGCACTGCAACAAGCAGACCTAATAGACATCTACAGAACTCTCCACCTCAAATCAACAGAATATACATTTTTCTCAGCACTACATCACACTTATTCTAAAATTGACCACATAATTGGAAGTAAAGCACTCCTCAGTAAAGTAAAAGAGCAGAAATCACAACAAACTGTCTCTCAGACCACAGTGCAATCAAATTAGAACTCAGGATTAAGAAACTCACTCAAAACTGCTCAACGATATGGAAACTGAACAACTTGCTATTGAATGACTACTGGGTAAATAACGAAATGAGGGCAGAAATAAAGATGTTCTTTGAAACCAATGAGAAAAAAGACACAATGTACCAGAATCTCTGGGACACATTTAAAGCAGTGTGTAGAAGGAAATGTATAGCACTAAATGCCCACAAGAGAAAGCAGGATAGATCTAAAATTGACCCCCTAACATCACAATTAAAAGAACTACAGAAGCAAGAGGAAAGAAATTCAAAAGCTAGCAGAAGGCAAGAAATAACTAAGATCAGAGCAGATCTGAAAGAGACAGAGACCCAAAAAACCCTTCAAAAAATCAATGAATCCAGGAGCTGGTTTTTTGAAAAGATCAACAAAATTGATAGACCACTACCAAGACTAATACATAATAAAAGAGAGAAGAATCAAATAGATGCAATAAAAAATGATAAAAAGGATATCACCACCGATCCCACAGAAATACATACTACCTTTGGAGAATACTATAAACACGTCTATGCAAATAAACTAGAAAATCTAGAAGAAAGGGATAAATTCCTGGACACACACACCCTCCAAAGACTAAACCAGGAAAAAGTTGAATCTTTGAATAGACCAATAATAGACCAATAACAGGCTCTAAAATTGTGGCAATAATTAATAGCCTATCAACCAAAAAAAGTCCAGGACCAGATGGATTCACAGCCAAATTCCACCAGAGGTACAAAGAGGAGCTGGTACCATACCTTCTGAAACTATTCCCATCAATAGAAAAAGAGGGGATCCTCCCTAAGTCATTTTATGAGGTCAACATCATCCTGATACCAAAGCCTGGCAGAGACACAACAAAAAAAGAGAATTTTAGAACAATATCCCTGATGAACATGGATGCAAAAATGCTCAATAAAATACAGGCAAACCAAATCCAGCACCACATCAAAAAGCTTATCCAACACGATCAGGTTGGCTTCCTCCCTGGGATGCAACACTAGTTCAACATACGCAAATCAATAAACATAATCCATCACATAAACAGAACGAATGACAAAAACCACATGATTATCTCAATAGATGCAGAAAAGGCCTTTGACAAAACTCAACAGCCCTTCATGCTAAGAACTCTCAATAAACTAGATATTGATGGAACGCAGCTCAAAATAATAAGAGCTATTTATGACAAACCCACAGCCAATATCATACTGAATGGGCAAACATTGGAAGCATTCCCGTTGAAAATCGGCACAAGACAAGGATGCCCTCTCTCACCACTCCTATTTAACATAATGTTGGAAGTTCTTGCCAGGGCAATCAGGCAAGAGAAAGAAATAAACAGTATTCAATTAGGAAAAGAAGAGTCAAATTGTCCCTGTTTGCAGATGACATGATTATATATTTAGAAAACCCCATTGTCTCAGCCCAAAATCTCCTTATCTGATAAGCAACTTCAGCAAACTCTCTGGATACAAAATCAATGTGCAAAACTCACAATCATTCCTATACAGAAATAACAGACAAACAGAGAGCCAAATCATGAGTGAATTCCCATTTGCAATTGCTACAAAGAGAATAGAATACCTAGGAATCCAGCTTACAAGGGATGTGAAGGACTTCTTCAAGGAGAACTACAAACCACTGCTCAACAAAATAAAGAAGACACAATCAAATGGAAGAACATTCCATACTCATGGATAGGAAGAATCAATATCGTGAAAATGGCCACACTTCCCAAGGTAATTTATAGATTCAATGCCATCCCCATCAAGCTACCAATGACTTTCTTCACAGAATTGGAAAAAACTACTTTAAAGTTCATATGGAACCAAAAAAGAGCCTGCATTGCCAAGTCAATCCTAATCCAAAAGAACAAAGCTGGAGGCATCACACTACCTGACTTCAAACTATACTACAAGGCTACAGTAACCAAAACAGCATGATACTGGTACCAAAACAGAGATATAGACCAATGGAACAGAACAGAGCCCTCAGAAATAACACCACACATCTACAATCATCTGATCTTTGACAAACCTGACAAAAACAAGAAATGGGGAAAGCATTCCCTATTTAATGGTGCTGGGAAAACTGACCAGCCATATGTAGAAAGCTGAAACTGGATCCCTTAATTACACCTTATACAAAAATTAATTCAAGATAGATTAAAGACTTAAATGTTAGACCTAAAATCATAAAAGCCCTAAAAGAAAACCTAGGCAATACCATTCAGGACATGGGCAAGGACTTCATGAATAATACAGCAAAAGCAATGGCAACAAAAGGCAAAATAGACAAATGGGATCTAATTAAACTAAAGAGCTTCTGCACAGCAAGAGAAACTACCATCAGAGTGAACAGGCACCATATAAATGGGAGAAAATTGTTGCAATCTACCTATATGACGAAGGGCTAATATCTAGAATCTACAAAGAACTTAAACAAATTTACAAGAAAAAAACAAACAACCCCATCAAAAAGTGGGCAAAGGATATGAACAGACACTTCTCAAAAGAAGACTTCTGGAGAGCAGTCATTCTCCCAGCATGCAGCTTGAGATCTGAGAACGGACAGACTGCCTCCTCAAGTGGGTCCCTGACCCCTGAGTAGCCTGACTGGGAGGCACCCCCCAGTAGGGGCAGACTGACACCTGACACAGCCGGGTACTCCTCTGAGACAAAACTTCCAGAGGAACGATCAGGCAGCCACATTTGCTGTTCACCAATATCCGCTGTTCTGCAGCCTCTGCTGCTGATACCCAGGCAAACAGGGTCTGGAGGGGAACTCTGGCAAACTCCAACAGACCTGCAGCTGAGGGTCCTGACTGTTAGAAGGAAAACTAACAAACAGAAAGGACATCCACACCAAAATCCCATCTGTACGTCACTATCTTCAAAGACCAAATGTTGATAAAACCACAAAGATGGGGAAAAAACAGAGCAGAAAAACTGAAAATTCTAAAAACCAGAGCACCTCTCCTCCTCCAAAGGAAGGCAGCTCCTCACCAGCAACAGAACAAAGCTGGACAGAGAATGATTTTGATGAGTTGAGAGAAGAAGGCTTCAGATGATCAAACTACTCCGAGCTAAAGGAAGAAGTTCGAACCCATGGCAAAGAAGTTAAAAACCTTGAAAAAAGATTAGACGAATGGCTAACTAGAATAATCAATGGACAGAAGTCCGTAAAGGACCTGATGGAGCTGAAAACCATGGGACGAGAACTAAGTGATGAATGCACAAGCCTCAGTAGCTGATTCGATCAAATGGAAGAAAGGGTATCCGTGATTGAAGAGCAAATGAATGAAATGAAGACAGAAGAGTAGTTTAGAGAAAAAAAGAATAAAAAGAAATGAACAAAGCCTCCAAGAAATATGGGACTATGTGAAAAGACCAAATCTACATCTGATTGGTGTACCTGAAAGTGACGGGGAGAATGGAACCAAGTTGGAAAACAATCTGCAGAATATCATCCAGGAGAACTTCCCCAATCTAGCAAAGCAGGCCAACATTCAAATTCAAGAAATCCAGAGAACACCACAAAGATACTCCTCGAGAAGAGCAACTCCAAGACACATAATTGTCAGATTCACCAAAGTTGAAATGAAGGAAAAAATGTTAAGGGCAGCCAGAGAGAAAGGTCGGGTTACCCACAAAGGGAAGCCCATCAGATTAACAGCGGATCTCTCGGCAGAAACTACAAGCCAGAAGAGAGTGGGGGCCAATATTCAACATTCTTAAAGAAAAGAATTTTCAACCCAGAATTTCATATCCAGCCAAACCAAGCTTCATAAGTGAAGGAGAAATAAGATCCTTTACAGACAAGCAAATGCTGAGAGATTTTGTCACCACCAGGCCTGCCCTAAAAGAGCTCCTGAAGGAAGCACTAAACATGGAAAGGAATAACTGGTACCAGCCACTGCAAAAACATGCCAAATTGTAAAGACCATCGAGGCTAGGAAGAAACTGCATCAACTAATGAGCAAAATAACCAGCTAACATCATAATGACAGGATCGAATTCACACATAACAATATTAACCTTAAATGTAAATGGGTTAAATGCTCCAAATAAAAGACACAGACTGGCAAATTGGATAAAGAGTAAAGACCCATCAGTGTGCTGTATTCAGGAAACCCATCTCATGTGCAGAGACACACATAGGCTCAAAATAAAGGGATGGAGGAAGATCTACCAAGCAAATGGAAAACAAAAAAAGGCAGGGGTTGTAATCCTAGTCTCTGATAAAACAGATTTTAAACGAACAAAGATTTAAAGAGACAAAGAAGGGTATTACATAATGGTAAAGGGATCAATTCAGCAAGACGAGCTAACTATCCTAAATAGATACGCACCCAATACAGGAGCACCCAGATTCATAAAGCAAGTCCTGAGTGACCTACAAAGAGACTTAGACTCCCACACAATAATAATGGGAGACTTTAACACCCCACTGTCAACATTAGACAGATCAATGAGACAGAAAGTTAACAAGCATACCCAGGAATTGAACTCAGCTCTGCACCAAGCAGACCTAATAGACATCTACAGAACTCTCCACCCCAAATCAACAGAATATACATTCTTCTCAGCACCACACCACACGTATTCCAAAATGGACCACATAGTTGGAAGTAAAGCTCTCCTCAGCAAATGTAAAAGAACAGAAATGATAACAAACTGTCTCTCAGACCACACTGCAATCAAATTAGAATTCAGGATTAAGAAACTCACTCAAAACCGCTCAACTTCATGGAAACTGAACAACCTGCTCCTGAATGACTATTGGGTACATAACAAAATGAAGGCAGAAATAAAGATGTTCTTTGAAACCAATAAGAACAAAGACACAGCGTACCAGAATCTCCGGGACACATTTAAAGAAGTGTGTAGAGGGAAATTTATAGCACTAAATGCCCACAAGAGAAAGCAGGAAAGATCTAAAACTGACACTCTAACATCACAATTAAAAGAAATAGAGAAGCAAGAGCAAACACATTCAAAAGCTAACAGAAGGCAAGAAATAACTAACATCAGAGCAGAACTGAAGGAGATAGAGACACAAAAAACCCTTCAAAAAATCAGTGAATCCAGGAGCTGGTTTTTGGAAAAGATCAACAAAATTGATAGACCGATAGCAAGACTAATAAAGAAGAAAAGAGAGAAGAATCAAATAGATGCAATAAACAATGATAAAGGGGATATCACCACCAATCCCACAGAAATACAAACTACCATCAGAGAATACTATAAACACCTCTACGCAAATAAACTAGAAAATCTAGAAGAAATGGATAAATTCCTCGACACATACACCCTCCCAGGACTAAACCAGGAAGAAGTTGAATCTCTGAATAGACCAATAACAGGCTCTAAAATTGCGGCAATAATTAATAGCTTATCAACCAAAAAGAGTCCAGGACCAGATGGATTCACAGCCTAATTCTACCAGAGGTACAAGGAGGAGCTGGTACCATTCCTTCTGAAACGATTCCAATCAATAGACAAAGAGGGGATCCTCCCTAACTCATTTTATGAGGGCACCATCATCCTGATACCAAAGCCTGGCAGAGACACAACCAAAAAAGAGAAGTTTAGACGAATATCCTTGATGAACATTGATGCAAAAATCCTCAATAAAATACTGGCAAATCGAATCCAGCAGCACATCAAAAAGCTTATCCACCATGGTCAAGTGGGCTTCATCCCTGGGATGCAAGGCTGGTTCAACATATGCAAATCAATAAATGTAATCCAGCATATAAACAGAACCAACAACAAAAACCACATGATTATCTCAATAGATATAGAAAAGGCCTTTGACAAAATTCAACAACACTTCATGCTAAAAACTCTCAATAAATTAGGTATTGATGGGACATATCTCAAAATAATAAGAGCTATCTATGACAAACCCACAGCCAATATCATACTGAATGGGCAAAAACTGGAAGCATTCCCTTTGAAAACTGGCACAAGACAGGGATGCCCTCTGTCACCACTCCTATTCAACATAGTGTTGGAAGTTCTGGACAGGGCAATCAGGCAGGAGAAGGAAATAAAGGGTATTCAATTAGGAAAAGAGGAAATCAAATTGTCCCTGTTTGCAACGACATGATTGTACATCTAGAAAACCCCATCGTCTCAGCCCAAAATCTCCTTAAGCTGATAAGCAACTTCAGCAAAGTCTCAGGATACAAAATCAATGTGCAAAACTCACAATCATTCCTATACAGAAATAACAGACAAACAGAGAGCCAAATCATGAGTGAATTCCCATTTGCAATTGCTACAAAGAGAATAGAATACCTAGGAATCCAGCTTACAAGGGATGTGAAGGACTTCTTCAAGGAGAACTACAAACCACTGCTCAACAAAATAAAGAAGACACAATCAAATGGAAGAACATTCCATACTCATGGATAGGAAGAATCAATATCGTGAAAATGGCCACACTTCCCAAGGTAATTTATAGATTCAATGCCATCCCCATCAAGCTACCAATGACTTTCTTCACAGAATTGGAAAAAACTACTTTAAAGTTCATATGGAACCAAAAAAGAGCCTGCATTGCCAAGTCAATCCTAAGCCAAAAGAACAAAGCTGGAGGCATCACGCTACCTGACTTCAAACTATACTACAAGGCTACAGTAACCAAAACAGCATGGTACTGGTACCAAAACAGAGATATAGACCAATGGAACAGAACAGAACCCTCAGAAATAATGCCGCATATCTACAACTATCTGATTTTTGACAAACCTGACAAAAACAAGAAATGGGGAAAGGATTCCTTACTTAATAAAGGGTGCTGGGAAAACTGGCTAGCCATATGTAGAAAGCTGAAACTGGATCCCTTCCTCACATCTTATACAAAAATTAATTCAAAATGGATTAAAGACTTAAATGTTAGACCTAAACCCATAAAAACCCTAGAAGAAAACCTAGGCAATACCATTCAGGACATAGGCATGGGCAAGGACTTCATGTCTAAAATACCAAAAGCAATGGCAACAAAAGCCAAAATTGATAAATGGGATCTAATTAAGCTAAAGAGCCTCTGCACAGCCAAAGAAACCACCATCAGGGTGAACAGGCAACCTACAGAATGGGAGAAAATTTTTGCAACCTACTCATCTGACAAAGAGCTAATATCCAGAATCTACAATGAACTCAAACAAATTTACAAGAAAAAAACAAACAACTCCATCAAAAAGTGGGCAAAGGATATGAACAGACACTTCTCGAAAGAAGACATTTATGCAGCCAACAGGCACATGAAAAAATGCTCATCATCACTGGCCATCAGAGAAATGCATATCAAAACCACAATGACATACCACCTCACACCAGTTAGAATGGCAATCATTAAAAAGTCAGGAAACAACAGGTGCTGGAGAGGATGTGGAGAAATAGGAACACTTTTACACTCTTGGTGGGACTGTAAACTAGTTCAACCATTGTGGAAGTCGGTGTGGCGATTCCTCAGGGATCTAGAACTAGAAATACCATTTGGCCCAGCCATCCCATTACTGGGTATATACCCAAAGGACTATAAATCATGCTGCTATAAAGACACATGCACACGAATGTTTATGGCAGCACTATTCACAATAGCAAAGAGTTGGATCCAAACCAAATGTCCATCAGTGATAGACTGGATTAAGAAAATGTGGCACATATACACCATGGATTACTATGCAGCCATAAAAAACGATGAGTTCATGTCCTTTGTAGGGACATGGATGAAGCTGGAAACCATCATTCTGAGCAAACTATTGCAAGGACAAAAAACCAAACACCACATGTTCTCATTCATAGGTGGGAATTGAACAATGAGAACACATGGACACAGGAAGGGGAACATCATACACCGGGGACTGTTGTGGGGTGGGGGGAGGGGGGAGGGATAGCATTAGGAGATATACCTAATGCTAAATGACAAGTTAATGGGTGCAGCACACCAACATGGTACATGTATACATATGTAACAAACCCACACGTTGTGCACATGTACCCCAAAACTTAAAGTATAATAATAACAAAAAAAAAGAAAAAAAAGAAAAAATCTAGAAGAACAAAGACTAAATCATTAACAGTGGCTACTGAAGATGAGCAGTTTGGGATTAGGGAAGGAGGCAGGTGACATTTCCTTTAGTTATATTGTCTGAATTTAAAAATTACTGTGTAAAAAAAGAAGACTTCTGTGCAGTCAACAGACACATGAGAAAATGCTCATTATCTCTGGTCATGAGAGAAATGCAAATCAATACCACAATGAAATACTATCTCACGCCAGTTAGAATGGCAGTCATTAAAGAGTCAGGAAACAACAGATGCTGGAGAGGATGTGGAGAAATAGGAACACTTTTACACTGTTGGTGGGAGTGTAAATTAGTTCAACCATTGCGGAAGACAGTGTGGTGATCCCTCAAGGATCTAGAACTAGAAATACCATTTGACCCAGCCATCCCATTACTGGGTATATACCCAAAGGATTATAAATCATGCTACTATGAAGACACATGCATATGTATGTTTATTGCGGCACTATTCACAATAGCAAATACTTGGAAACAATCCACATGTCCATCAATGATAGACTCAATTAAGAAAATGTGGTACATATACAGCATGGAATACTATGCAGTCATAAAAAGGATGAGTTCATGTCCTTTGTAGGGACATGGATGAACCTGGAAACCATCATTCTCAGCAAACTGTCACAAGGACAAAAAACCAAACACTGCATGTTCTCACTCATAAGTGGTAACTGAACAATGAGATCACTTGGATACAGGGTGAGGAACATCACACACGGGGTCCTGTCAGGTGGTAGGGGGCTGAGGGAGGGATAGCATTAGGAGAAATACCTAATGTAAATAATGAGTCGATGGGTGCAGCAAACCAACATGGCACATGTATACCTATGTATCAAACCTGCATGTTGTGCACATGTACCCTAGAACTTAAAGTTTAATTTAAAAATATGCTTTCTGTACTTACTTTTTTAATATATACAAAAATGTGTATATATATAATCCGATATGTATATAAAGATCTTATATATATAATCTTTTATATATAAACTTCTTTGTAATTTTAAAGTTTTGGGATATTTTAATATTTTTCTAATGGTCACCTTGAAGATGTATTCTTAATTCTTTACTTTTTAAGTTATCCTCTATGTATCGTATCAATTGATTTCCCTTTATGAAAGGTGAAATTAGTATAATTCCTCTTCCTTCTACTTCTCTTTGCTCTCAGTTCACCACCAATTAACCACCAAATATAGTTATAGAATTATTAACTCTTTTATTGGGTACTTTAACCTCCTCTTTGCCTCCTATATTTCAATTTTGAAAATTACACTATTGTATTTGTATTGTCATGGATTTTAACTTGACATTCTATTTTACAATCATATTTACCACCATTGCTTAACTTTAGTTCTACAATTAAATGAATTAAATAGCACCTGTCTTTTAACCATGGCCTCTTCATGTATCTTTTTGTTGGCTGAAGATAATCCCGTAGCAGATTTTTTTTTTGTAAGGGCTTAGGGAGACCAATGTTGCACTTAATAGTATTCTAGTATAATTCCTAATGTTATGTGCCAGCCCCTCAATTACATACATTCAAGGCTTGAATTCTATTAATTTACTTTTAGGTTTTTAAATTAAAGCTCCTGTTTATTAGGAATGAGAAATGTTTATGCAGTTGACCCTTGAACAACAAGGGTTTGAACTGTGCAGTTTCACTCGTCTGTGAATATTTTTCTTTCTTTAATTTTTAATTGTTGTGGGTAAATAGTATGTGTATATATTTATGGGGTGGATGACATATATTGATACAGGCATACAATGTATAATAATCAGGGTAAATGGGATATCTATCACATCAAGCAATTATCCTTCCTTTGTGTTACAAAAAGTCCAATTATATTATTTAAGTTATTTTAAAATATACAATAAATTATTGACTGTAGTCATGTTGTGCTAGCAAATACTAGTCTTATTCATTCTTTCTATTTTTTATACTCATTAACTATCCCACTTTCCCTTCACTACCCTTCTCAGCCTCTAGTATCTCTCTATGTCCATGATTTCAACTGTTTTAAATTTTAGTTCCCACAAATAAGTGAGAACATGTTGTTTGTCTTTCTGTGTCTGGCTTATTTCACTTAACATAATTACCCCCAGTTCCATTCATGTTGTAAACAACAGGATCTCTCATTCTTTGGTGTGGTTGAATACTACTCCATTGTGTATATCTACCATATTTTCTTTATCCATTCATCCACTGATGGACACTTAAATTGCTTCCAAATCTTGGCTACTGTGAATAGTGCTGCAATCTATGGGACTGCAGATATCTCTTCCATATACAAATTTCCATTCTTCTGGCTATACACTTGGTAGTGGGATTGCTGGATCATATGGTAGCTGCAGTTTTAGTATTTTGAGGAACTTCTAAACAGTTCTCCATAGTGGCTGTACTAATTTACATTCCCACTAACAGTGCTTTTCTCCACATCCTTGTCAGCATTTGTTATTCCCTGTCTTTTGGATATAAGCCATTTCAACTGGAGTGAGATAATACCTCATCGTAGTTTTGATTTGCATTTTTCTGAAGATCAAGGATGTCGAGCACCTTTATGTGCTTGTTGAGCACATAAACCTGTTTTCCAGTCAAAATATGTCTTATGTTGAGAAATGTCTATTCAGATTTTTTGCCCATTTTAAAAGCAGACTATTAGCTTTTTTTCCTACAGAGTTGTTTGAGCTCCTTATATATTCTGGTTATTAATTCCTTGTCAGAGGGGTAGTTTGCAAATATTTTCTCCCATTCTGTGGGTTATCTCTGCACTTAGTTGATTATTTCCTTTCTTCTGCAGAATCTTTTTAGCTTGATGTAATACCATTTTTTTTTCTATTTTTTATTTGAGGTTACCATGAGACTTGCAAATAATATCTTATAACCCATTATTTTAAACTGATGACAAGTTAACACTGATTGCATAAACAAGCTAGCAAAGAGAAAACTAATAAAAGCTCTACACTTTAACTTTGTCTCCCTGCTTTTTAACTTTTTGTTGTTTCTATTTATATGCTATTATACTATTTATGACTTGAAAAGTTGTTGTTATTTTTTATTGGTTCAACTGGGTCTTTCTACTTAAGTTATGAGCAATTTACATACCGCAATCCCAGTGTTATAATATTCTGTGCCTTCATATACACCATGGAATACTATGCAGCCATAAAAAAGGATGAGTTCATGTCCTTTGCAGGAACATGGATGAAGTTGAAAACCATCATTCTAAGCAAACTATCACAAGGACAGAAAACCAAACACCGCATGTACTCACTCATGGGTGGGAGTTGAACAATGAACATATGGACATGGGGCGGGGAATATCACACACTGAGGCCCGTCGCGGGGTGGGAGGCTGGGGGAGGGATAGCATTAGGAGAAACACCTAATGTAAATGATGAGTTGATGGGTGCAGCAAACCAACATGGGCACATGTATACCTGTGGAACAAAGCTGCATGTTGTGCACATGTACCCTAGAACTTAAAGTATAATTTTAAAAAAATGTAAAAAAAAGACATTACTACCTTGGAAAAAATAATATTCTGTGCCTTTCTACACTTTATCAAAGATCATTTGGTTGTAAGTATTTGGCTGTATTTCTGGATTCTCTGTTGCATTCTACTGGTCTATGTATCTACTTTTATACCAGTAACATCTTGTTTTGGTTACTACAGCATTGTAGTATAATTTGAAGTCGGGTAATGCGATACCTCTAGCTTTATTCATTTTGCTTAGAATTGCTTTGGCTATTTGGGCTCTTTTTTGGTTCCATATGAATTTTTGGATTTTTTTTTCTAATTTTGTGAAAAATAATTTGGTATTTTGATAGGAATTTCAGTGAATATGCAGCTTCCTTTGAGCAATATGATCATTTGTGTGATACTGATTCTTCCAATCCATGAGCATGGCACGTATTTCCATTTGTTTGTATCATCTGTGATTCCTTTCAGTGGTGTTTTGTAGACCTCCTTGTAGAGATCTTTCACCTCCCTGGTTAAATATATTCCTAGGTTTTTTTTTTTTTAGCTATTATATAAGGGATTGAGTTTTTTATTTGATTCTCAGCTTGGTCATTGTTGGCATGCAGCAGAGCTACTGATTTGTGTACATGGATTTTGTAACCTGAGACTTTACTGAATTCATTTCTCAAATCTAGGAGTCTTTTGGAGGGATCTTTAGGTTTTTCTAGTTACACAATCATACCGTCGGCAAATATAAATAGTTCGACTTCCTCTTTTCTGATTTGGAATTCCTTTCTTTCTCTTGACTGATTGGCCTGGCTACGACTTCCAGTACTATACTGAATAGAAGTGGTAAAAGTGGGCATCCTTGTCTTATTCCAGTTCTTAGGGGGAATGCTTTTGACTTCTTCCTATTCAGTGTGTGATGTTGGCTGTGGTTTTTCATATGTAGCTTTTATTATTTTGAGATATGTTCCTTCTATATCTAATTTGTTGAGAGTTTTATAAAAGGATGCTGTATTTTATCAAATGCTGTTTGCATCTATTGAGATATCATATGGTTTTTGTTTTTAATTCTGTTTACATGGTGAATCACATTTGTTGACCTGCATATGTTGAACCATCCCTGCATCCCTGGGATAAAACCCACTTAATCATAGTTAATTATCTTTTTGATGTGCTGTTGGGTTTAGTTTGCTAGTATTTTGTTGAAGATTTCTGCATCTATGTTAATCAGGAATATTGGTCTGTCATTTTGTGTTTTTTTGTTTTTTGTTTGTTTTGTTTTGTATGCCCTTTCCTGGCTTTGGTATCAAGGTGATACTGGCTTCATAGAATGAGTTAGGAAGGATTCCTTCTTTCTCAGTCTTTTAGAATAGTTTCAGTAAAATTGGTGCCAATTCTTTGAATGTCTGGTAGAATTTGGCTGTGCATTTGTATGGCTCATGGCTTTTTTTAGGAGGACAACTTTGTTAAATTACTGATTCAATCTCACTGCTTGTTGTTGGTCTGTTCAGAATTTCTGTTTCATCCTGACTCAAGCTGGGGAGGTGGTATGTTTCCAGGAATTTATTAATTCCCTATAGATTTTCTAGTTTATGTGCACGGAGGTGTTCATAGTAGTCTTAAATAATCTTTTGTATTCCTGTGGTATCAGCTGTAATGCCTCCATTTTCCTTCCTTCCTTCCTTCTTTCCTTCCTCTTTCTTTCTTTCTCTTTCTTTCTTTCTCTCTCTTTCTCTCTTCCTCTTTCCCTTTCTTTCTCTCTCTTTCTTTCTTTCTTTCTTTTTCTTTCTTTCTTTCTTTTCTTTCTTTCTCTCTTTCTCTCTCTCTCTTTTTTTTTTTTTGACAGAACTGCAACCTCTGCCTCCCAGGTTCAGGTGATTCTCCTGCTTCAGTCTCCCAAGTAGCTGGGATTACAGGCGGCGCCACCACGCCCAGCTAATTTTTGTATTTTTAGTAGAGACAGGGTTTCACCATGTTGGCTAGGCTGGTCTCAAACTCTTGACATCAAGTGATCCACCCGCCTCAGACTCCCAAAGTGCTGGGATTACAGGTGTGAACCACCGCACCTGGCCATCTATTTTCATTTCTAATTGAGTTTGTTTGATTCTTCTTTTCTTGGTTAATCTAGCTAATAGTCTACCAATTTTATTTTTTCAAAGAACCAACTTTTTGTTTTGTCGATCTATTGTATTATTTTTCTTTGTTCTAATTTCATTTAGTTCTGCTCTGATCTTTATTATTTCTTTTCTTCTGGTAGCTTTGGGTTTGGTTTGTTCTTGCTTCTCTGGTTCCTTGAGGTGTGATGTTAGGTTGCCAATTTGTTTCATTTCAGACTTTTTGATGTAGGCATTTAGTGCTATAAACTTTCATCTCAGCACTGCTTTTTCTGTATCCCAGAGGTTTTGATAACTTGTGTAATTATTATCATTCACTTTAAAGAATTTTTAAATTTTCATCTTGATTTCATTTTTTACCCCCAAATCATTCAGGAGGAGATTAATTTTTAAGCATTTGTATAGTTTTGAGTGTTCCTTTTGGTGTTAATTATTGGTTTTATTCCACTGTGGTCCAAGAAGGTACTTGATATAATTTCAATTTTTAAAAATTTATTGAGACTTGTTTTGTGGGCTATCATATGGTCTATTTTGGAGAATGTTCCATGTGCTGAGGAGAGTAATGTATATTCTGAAGCTCTTGAGTAAATTGTCCCGTAAATTCTGTTAGTTATATTTGTTCTAGAATGCAGTTTAAGTACAACATTTTCTTGCTCACTTTCTGCCTTCATTATCTGTCTAGTGCTGTCAGTGGAGTGTTGAGTCCCCCACAATTATTGATGATGTCTATCTCTTTTCTTAGGTCTAGTAGTAATTTTTTATGAATCTGGAAGCTCCATAGTAAGGAGTAAGTAATGTATATTAAGGATTGTAATATCTTCTTGCTGGGGATTGATTCTTTTATCTTTATATAATGACTTTTTTTTTTTTTTTTTTTACTGTTGTTGCTTTAAAGTTTGTTCTGTCTAACATAAGAATAACTACTCCTGCTGCTTTTTCTTATATTGGCATGGAATATCTTTTTCCACCTCTTTACCTCGAGTTTCTAAGAATCCTTGCATTAGGTGAATCTCTTGAAGAGAGCTGATATTTGGTTTGTGATTTTTAATTTTTTTGTTTAACTTTTATTTTAGGCTTAGGTGTATATGTGCTGATTTGTTATATAAGTAAACTCATGTCATGGGGGTTTGTTGTACAGATTACTTCATCACCCAGGTACTAAGCCTGGTACTGAATAGTTATTTCTTCTGATCCTCTCCCTCCTCCCACCCACCACCCTCAAGTAGACCCCAGTGTCTGTTTTCCTCTCTTTGTGTCCACGTGTTCTCATCATTTAGCTCCCACTTGTAAATGAGAACATGCAGTATTTGGTTTTCTGTTCCTGCATTCATTTGCTAAGGATGATGGCCTCCAGGATCCATCCATGTTCTTGCAAAGGACATGATCTCATTCTTTTTTATGGCTGTGTCGTATTCCATGGTGTATATGTACCATATTTTCTTTATTTAATCTGCCATTGATGGGCATTTAGGTTGATTCCATGTCTTTGCTATTGTGAGTAAGTGCTGCAATGAATACACATGTGCATGTGTTTTTATGGTAGAATGATTTCTATTCCTTTGGATATATACCTGTAATGGGATTGCTGAGTCAGATGGTAGATGTGTTTTCAGCTCTTTAAGGAGTTGCCACGCTGCTTTCCACAATAGTTTAACTAATTTACACTCCCACCAACAGTGTATAAGCATTCCCTTTTCTCTGCAACTTTGCACCATCTGTTATTTTTTTTTTTTTACTTTTTATTAATAGCCATTCTGACTGGTATGAAATAATATCTCCTTGTGGATTTTTTTGTTTGTTTGTTTGTTTGGTTGGTTGGTTGGTTTTTTTGAGACAGGGTCTTGCTGACGCCCAGGCTGGGGCACAGTGGCACAATCTTGGTTTATTGCAATCTCTGCCTACTGGGCTCAAGTGATCCTTCCACCTCAGCCTCCCAAGTAGCTAGGGCTACAAGCATGCACCACTGCTCCCAGCTAAATTTTGTAGTTTTTGTAGAGAAGAGGTTTTGCCATGTTTCCTAGGCTGGTCTCAAACTATTGGGCTCAAGTGATCTGCCCACCTCAGCCTCCCAAACTGCTGAGACTACAGGCATGAGCCACCAGGCCCAGCCTCTCATTGTGGTTTTGATTTGCATTTCTCTAATAATCACTGATATTGAGCTTTTTTTCATATGCTCATTGACCACATATATGTCTTCTTTTGAAAAGTGTCTATTCATATCATTTAACCACATTTTAATGGGATTGTTTGCTTTTGTAATTTGCTTAAGTTCCTCTTAGATGCTGGATATTAGTCCTTTGTCAGATACATAGTTTGAAAATATTTTCTCCCATTCTGTAGGCTGTCTGTTTACACTGTTAATAGTTTCTCTTGCTGTGCAGAAGCTCTTAAGTTTAATTATATCCCATTTATCACTTTTTGCCTTTGTTGTGATTGCTTTTGGTGTCTCCGTCATGAAATATTTGCCAGTTTCTATGTCCAGAATGATATTGCCCAGCTTGACTTCCAGGGTTTTTATAGTTTTGGGTTTTACATTTAAGTCTTTCCTCCATCTTGAGTTGATTTTTGTATGTGGTGTAAAGAAGGGATCCAGTTTCAGTCTTCTGCATGTAGCTAGCCAGTTATGCCAGCACCATTTATTGAATAAGGAGTCCATAGATAAGATGGTTGTAGGTGTGTGGCCTTATTTCTGGGCTCTCTATTCTGTTCAATTGGTCTATGTGTCTGTTTTTGTACCAGTCCCATGCTATTTTGGTTACTGTAGCCCTGTAGTATCGTTTGAAGTTGGGTAACATGATGCTTCCAGTTTTGTTCTTTTTGATTAAAATTGCCTTGGTTATTTGGGCTCTTTTTTGGTTACATATCAATTTTAAATAGTTTTTTTCTAGTTCTGTGAAGCATGGCATTGGTAGTTTGACAGTAATGAATCTCTAAATTGCTTCAGGCAATATGGCAATTTTAATGATATTGATTCTTCCTATCCATGAACATGGATATTTTTCCATTTGTTTGTGTCATCTCTGTTTTCTTTAAGCAGTGTTTTGTAATTTCATTGTAGAGATCTTTCATCTTCCTTTTAAGCTGTATTACTAGGTATTTTATTCTTTTTGTGGCAGTTGTGAATGAGATTGTGTTTTTGATTTGGCTGTTGGCTTGGCTATTGTTGGTGTATAGAAATGCTAGTAATTTTTGTACATTGATTCTTGTATCCTAAAACATTGCTGAAGGTGTTTATCAGCTGCAGGAGCTTTTTGTCTATAACTATAGGGTTTTCTAGATATAAAATCATGTCATCTGCAAACAGGAATTGTTTGACTTTCTCTCTTCTTGTTTGAATGCTCTTTATTTCTTTCTTTTGCCTGATTGCTCTTTGCCAGGGCTTCCAATACTCTGTTAAATAGGAGTGGTGGGTGAGCATACTTGTGCCAGTTTTCAAGGGGAATACTTCCAGCTTTTGCCCATTCAGTATGATGTTGGCTGTGGGTTTGTCATAGATGACTTTTATTATTTTGAGGTATATTCCTTCATTACCTAGTATGTTGAGAGTTTTTAACATGAAAGGATGTTGAACTGAGATGATCACGTGGTTTCTATCTTTAGTTCTGTTTATGATGAATCACATTTATTGATTTGCATATGTTGGACCTACCTTGCATCCCAGGGATAAAGCCTACTTGATTGTGTTGGAATAGCTTTTTGATGTGTTGCTGGATTTGATTTGCAAGTATTTTTTTGAGATTTTTGCATCAATGACCATCAAGGCTATTGTCCCAAAGTTTTCTTTTTTTTTTTTTTTTTTGTTGTGTCCCTGCCAGGTTTTGATATCAGGATGATGCTGACCTCAAAGAATGAGTTGGAGAGAAATCCCTCCTCCTCAATTCTTTGGGATAGTTTCAGCTGGAATGATACATTTCTTCTTTGCATATCTGGTAGAATTCAGCCATGAATCCTTCTGGACCTGGACTTTTTTGGTTGGTAGGTGTATTAGTCAGTTTTCACGTTGCTGATAAAGACATACCCAAGACTGGACAATTTACAAAAGACAGAGGTTTAATTGGACTTACAGTTCCATGTGGCTGGGGAAGCTTCACAATCATGGTGGAGGGCAAAAAGGAGCAAGTCATGTCTTACATGGATGGCGGCAGGCAAAGAAAGAATGAGAACCAAGCAAAAGGGGTTTCTCCTTATAAAACCATCAGATCTCATGAGACTGCTCCCCACGAGAGCAGTATGGGGGAGACTGCTGCCATGATTCAATTATCTCCCACCAGGTCCCTCCCACAACAATGGGAATTATGGGAGATATAATTCAAGATGAGATCTGGGTGGGGACACAGCCAAACCATATCAGTAGGCTATTATTAACAAGCTCAATTTTGGAGCTTGTTATTGGTCTGTTGAGTGAATCAATTTCCTCCTGGTTCAGTCTTGGGATGGTGTCTGTGTCCGGAAATTTATCCATTTCTTCTAGGTTTTCTAGTTTCTGTGCATAGAGGTGTTTATAGTAGCCCCTGCTGGTTACTTGTATTTCTTTGGGGTCAGTGGTAACCTCCCCTTTGTTGTTTGTAATTGCATTTAATTGAATCTTCTCTTTTATTCTTTATTAGTCTAGTTAGCAGCTTATCTTATTATTTTTTTTTTCAAAAATCCAGCTCCTAATTTCATTGATCTTTTGAATGTTTTTGTGTGTGTGTGTCCCAATCTCCTTCAGTTCAGCTCTGATTTTGGTTATTTCTTGTCTTCTGCTATGGGGTTGGTTTGCTCTTGGTCCTCTAAGTGTTTTTAGTTGTGACATTAGGTTGTTAATTTGAGATCTTTCCAACTTTTTGATATGGGTATTTTGTGCTATAAATTTCCTTCTTAATACTGACTTAGCTGTGTCCCAGAGATTCTGGTATGTTGTATCTTTGTTTTCGTTTCAAAGAACTTCTTGATTTCTGCCTTAATTTCATTCTGTATATTTTAAGTAGAGCATTTAGACCATTTACATTTAACATTACTATTGAGATGTGAGGTACTGTTCCAATCATCATGCTGATTGCTAACTAGATGCTTTATTTTCTTCATGTGTTATTATTTTATAGGCCCTGTGAGTTTAAGCCTTTCATGAGTTTCCATTCTGGTGCACATTGATCTTTGGTTTCAAGATTTTGCCCCCTTTTAGCATTTTTTTTATAGGGCTGGTGTGGTAGTGGCAAGTTCCCACAGCCTTTGCTTGTCTGAAAAAGACTTTATTTCTCCTTCATGTATGCAACTCAGTTTTGCTGGATTACAAGATTCTTGGCTGATAGTTATTATGTTTAAGGAGGCTAAAGATAAAGCCCGAATCCCTTCTGGTTTTCCTGTATAGGTTACCTGGTGCTTTTTTTTTCACTGTTCTTACCATTCTTTACTTCACTTTGACTTTAAATAGCTTGATGACAAATGCCTTGGTGATGGTGATGTCCTTTTTGCAATGAATCTCCCAGGAGTTCTTTGAACTTCTTGTACTTGAACGTTTACGTTTACATCTCTAGCAAGGCCAGTGAAGTTTTCCTTAATTATTCCCTCAGCTAGGTTTTCTAGACTTTTTGGTTTTTCTTCTCCTTCAGAAACACCAATGATTTTTAAGTTTGGCCATTTTACATAATCCCATATTTATTGAAGACTTTGTTCATTTTTTTAAACTTATTTTTGTCTGAATTAATTCAAAATTTTGTCTTGAAGCTCTGAAATTCTTTCTTCTACTTGGTCTAGTCTATTGTTAAAAGTTTCTGCTGCATTTCATAATTCCTTAAATGTGTCTTTTATTTCCAGAAGTTCTGGTTTTTTTTTTTGAAAATATCTATCTCTATAGAAAAGTTTTTATTCATATCCTGAATTGTTATTTTTAAAAATTTTTTCATGTCCGTTTTCTCCTTTCTCTTGTATCTCCTGAAGTAACTTAATAATCAACCCTTTGAATTCTTTATCTGGTGTTTTAAAGATTTCATCTTGGTTTGGATCCATTGTTGAAGACCTAGTATGATCTTTTGGGGGTACTATAGTAACTTGTTTTGTCATATTGCCAAAATTATTTTTCTGGTTCCTTCTCATTTGGGTAAACTATTTCTTCTAATTATTTTTGGATTTATTTTTAATTCATCTGTGATTTTTTAAAATTTTCTTTTTTTTTTGTCTCTTAAAGTTGTGACTTTAATGATTATAGTTTTTGTAACCTAATTTGGCTCTGGGCGCTTTCAGAGGTGAAGACTCTGTATGAGTTTCTTGGTTATAGAAAGTCTTTGTATGATGGCTTTGTCAGAGGCTGGTTGTGGTAGCAATATGCTTGGTGTGTGAGCAGGTTCACTGTCTCCTGCAGGGCTAGAATGGCAGAAGTTTCTGGAAGCTTATCTTGTTCCCCATTGGTGTGCACTTTTTTATTTAGTTATTTTTTTCCCCAACATTTTATTTATTGGGTTGAAATGTTCAGGCTTCAGGCCAGTAGGGGAGGTGTCTGGGGGTAAAAACCAGATGTAGCTAAAGTATGTGGGTAGATGCAATACCCAATGTTGGGGAGAGATCACAGCCTTGACAAAGGTAGCTGGGAGAATTCTCAGTGAAATGCACTGTGGTCTTTTCAGGGGGAAGGGAGAGAGCCACCTCAGCTCCTCTGCCAGGCCAGAAGGAAAGCTACTCAACTCCCAGACACACTCCTCACCCAGTGTTTCACCTATTCAGATTAGACAGGCACCTCTTTTCATCTGCAGGAATTTTGATATTCCAAGTAGAGAGGAACTATGATTCTACCTTTCATGCAAGCCTGAACTTGGAGGATGCTCCTTCTGTGGAAAAGAAGTCACCCTGAAATGTTCCATAAAGGATGTCTACAGGTACACTCATGCTAAGCTCCCATGGGAGAAGCCTCAACTGTATCTGCAGTGGTGAGCAAGGGGGAGAAGTTTCCATCTCCAAGATCTTTCATGAGCACCCGGGCTGCCTGACTGTTGGGGGAGAGCTGCAGACTTCTTGCTGAGCTCAGCACTGCAGCAGTGCCTCTGCTGAAAGAAACTTCCCACATGTGGAAAGTTTGGTACTCAAGACCTGCCATCTGGATTCTTCTGTCCCACAGGATACCTCCTTAATGTTGTGCACTCCCTCTTCCCCTAGC
This sequence comes from Pongo abelii, assembly GCF_028885655.2. Classification (NCBI taxonomy): domain Eukaryota; kingdom Metazoa; phylum Chordata; class Mammalia; order Primates; family Hominidae; genus Pongo; species Pongo abelii. Next base: position 16,785,796 of record NC_085928.1, read on the forward strand.
TGTAGGAGTCCCTGAAGGCCAGACTACTGTGAATGCTGCTCCTCTGGGTCTAGCTGCCCAGTGGGGCTGCCACGCTCCAGGATGGTAGTGGGGACTGTCTGCAAGGGATCCAGGTACATGACCTGTCCTCAAGTCTGCCAGCAGCAGGTATTAGCACCAGCTCTGATGGTGGTGACAGGCGAGTGATATAGATTCTGTGAGATTCCTTGGTTATAAATAGGCTTACTGTGTTGGCTTTCTCAAATGCCAGCTCTAGTAGTAATGAACCGGTCATGTGAACAGACTCAGGATCTCTTGGTTAGCCAGGGTGATGCAGGCAATGTTGGTAGCTGAGGTCAGGCACAAGTTTTCTCCTTCTTGGGCGCTGTGTTATTCTGCCTGCAGATGCTGTTGTGGGCTGTGTCAGTTGGTCTCCAGCCAGGGGGTGGCATTTGCAAAAGAGCACCAGCTGTGGTGGTAGTGGTGGGATTTGTGCTTGTCTTATGTTAGTTACCCAGGGGAGGTACTCTGATGTCTCAAGTGTTACCCAGGAAAGGTACCCTAGTGTCTCAGGCAATGAGTGAGGTCATAGACCTCCCAAAAGTTTCTGTCCTTTGTATTAAGCCGTTAGGGTGGGTAGAGGAGCAAAGCCAGGTGGTGGCTGGGTCAGGTTAAGTCTGCACTCTGGCTCTCCACATGTGGGTGCAAGAAGCAGCCCCGGGGAAATCAGAAGGCAGTTCTCTGCTGCTGGGGTAATGTTCCAAGGAGAAGTGCAGCTGCCTCTGCTGCCCAGAAGAGTCTGCTAGAGGAGTGGGGAGTAGCAGGCAGCAGTAAGCCCCACCCAGCTCCCACATACTTGGCAAGGCAGGTTTCACACCTACAGTGTTCCACTAGCAGCAGCTAGCTAGGTTCTGAGCAGTCTGCACTCAGAAGGCTTATGCCCCATGCCATAAGCCTTCCCTGTTGAGATAGAAACTGTGGCTTTCAGGCCATGCCCCTACCAGTCTGCCCATGAAGCAGAAATATTGCATAATTATTAAAACCCTGATGAACATTCCATTTAGTGAGCATGTATGGAAGCAGAAATATTGTTCCAATATTAGTGTTTTGCTATTCAGTAGTAAATATTTAATATGCAAACAGAAATATGTGAAAAGCAATTGTCTTACATTAAATAAGTGTATCTTTATGTAGATATTTCTCATATGTGGCGTGACAAGTAGTTTCTTATTTAATTCAGAAAGAGGAATGTGGGGGAACAGGGTCTTGCTGTGTCACCCAGGCTGGAGTGCAGTGGTGCAATATCGGCTCACTGCATCCTCCTCCTCCTGGGTTCAAGCGATTCTCCTGCCTCAGCCTCCCAAGTAGGTGGATTATAGGCGCCTGCCACCATGCCTGGCTAATTTTTGTGTTTTTAGTAGAGACGAGGTTTCACCATGTTGGTCAGGCTGGTCTTGAACTCCTGACCTCAAGCAGTCCCCCCGCCTCAGCCTCCCAAAGCACTGAGATTACAGGCATGAGCCACCCGCCCCGCCCCTACTACATTCTTTACATTCTATCTGTTTGAGTATTTCCATGATAGAACCTCCAAAAATATAAAAAACATTCTAATTTGGGATTGCTATAATTGCCACAGAATTTCCTCCTATTCAAGCTCAAACTACTTTTCTTTACCATTTATTGATTTGTCTCAGTTCTAACCTCTGGACCAATAAACAGTAATTAACTGGTTCTTGCTCCCACATGCCAGATCTTAAAGCACCTGGAGAGACTTAGTGGACACCTTCAGGTACCCTTAGGTCAGCAGGAATTGTATTTTAAGAAGCATTGCAGGTTATACTGACATCAAGAGGTTGACAGATGGCATTTCAAAAAGCAATCTTTTAAGTCTGCATGAGTATTAACCAACCTACGGGACTTTTACCCAAGATAAGAAGGTACATAAGAAGTACTTCCTGAAGTGCAGCTCAGATTTTCCATACAAGAGAAGCCATATTGTTCTTAGTTGTTGAATTAGACATAGATGCGCATACAGATACAAATGTACATTATATATATGATATATATACATACACACATATACATTATATATATGTGTGTATATATATATAACTTTTCTGGGCTTTTTAAGGTGATTATGATTAGTTCTTTTTTTAAGTAATTAAAATTTTTCATCATATTTTTTATATTCCATTTTCTAATGAGTAACAGAAGGTGGTAGTTACAAGGAACAGTAGTGCCCCTATTAGGAGAGGTTAGATGCATTTTTTTCCCTTTGTATAGCTCCACACAGACACTCTTGCTTTTCTCCATGGTAAGTTTCCTGGCATTTATGAAGCGAAGCCTAGTTTATTTTTTATTTTTTTTTTGAGACAGAGTCTTGCTCTAGCGCCCATGCTGGATTGCAGTGGCGTGATCTCAGCTCACTGCAACCTCTGCCTCCTGGGTTCAAGAGATTCTCCTGCCTCAGCCTCCTGAGTAGCTGGGATTACAGGCGCATGCCACCATGCCCGGCTAAGTTTTTAAATTTTTAGTAGAGACGGGGTTTCACTATGTTGGTCAGGCTGGTCTCGAACTCCTGACCTCAGGAAATCTACCTGCCTCGGCCTCCCAAAGTGCTGAGTTTACAAGCGTGAGCCACCAGGCCCAGCTGTGAAGCCTAGTTTTTAAGAACACAAATGAGCTGGATTCAAATCATGACTCAACCATCTGCCCTGGGCTAATAGTTACTTAATTTCAGAAAGATTGATGCTTCCCTTCCTCTGTAAAATAAGGATAATAATTGTCTGTACTTCACAAGAATCTTGTCAGGATTAATGAAAGGAATGTGTGTAAAGCCCTTAGCATAGTGTATGGTATATGGCAAGCATTCAATGTTAGCTATTATTTTCATTATTAAACTTAGTTGGCAAGAAAAGATTGTCATTCTATAGTATTCTATGTCAGAAATAATTTATCTGGGCAACATGTTCTACTGAAAATCTAGTGCCTGGCATTAAACAGCACACTTGATAAAGCCTTCGATTGTATATAATACTGTTATTTCCTCTGCACAATAGTATGTCCTAACAAACTTGAATTATAATGGGCTTATTTATTTTCTCTAAAAATCTCCTTAAGTCACATTGTGCATCCTCACATTGAATGGTCTCTTTAATCCTTCACATCCTGAAAAACTGCCTGTCTTAGCTCACAAAAGTAACACGGCAAAAAGTACCATATGTAATCCAGTTGGAGTCAGGGAATATTACCACAGCAAGTGTTAGAATTATAACAATTTGATTTCTTATGCCCACAGTCTTGTTAGATTCTGAGCAAATTGTCAGGAAATTTTTGTTACTTTAACATGCTGTAGCATACTTTTTGAAAACAGAAACAAAATCAAAAACAAAAGAAAGAAAATCTGTAGAATTATACACTAAAATATGAATGTTATTTTACATAAATTGTACTTTAATAAATACGACTAAAAAAAGAAACAAAATACATAGGAAAGCATCCCCACAGATTGGATTAATCACTTACCTAATTACATCTATCAACTTCTGAATTACCTAGTAATTGTTAAGTGGTATAGCATGAAAGACTAAAAATTATGAAAATGAGTGAAAGGATTCACTGATGGCAAAATACACAATAATAGTCATCTATATATTCTGGCCTAAAGATCAGATGATGGCCTAGCCTCACAACAGCAGCAGATTATAAACCTTTGTGAAAGTATTTATCTCTACTCCTAGACTCGTTCTTTCCAAATTTATGTTCAATTATAGTATTGCGGCAGAGTAATCAATAGTCTGGTGGCTTACCATAGCTTATGTGAGAATGAGGTTTTATGCTTATCCCTAAATAAAAACAGAATTGCAGGCATTACAATATGGTTTTGTCTAGGGGACTTCATGTGTTTTGACTGTATCATCTTTCTTCAATCATCTGTATATTCGTATGCCTTTCTGCTGACTCCTAATTCAATTCAAAGTCAATAGATAGTGCAGCCTGGTTCACCATAACGATGTTGTATTGGCTACAAATAAGTCTCAGTCAGATCATTGGTTCTATATCTGAATTAAAATTTTAGGAACAGATTAAACCCTGAATCAAAGTCTGCATATGGCTACTACTTTAATGGGAGATATCACAAAGAGGTTAGAAGTTTCTAATTCAAAGCTTCTGATCAATTGCTTCTTACTTTGAAATGACAGAATTTACTTTTTGATTTCCAGTGAAGAATTTCTACTTTGTTATGGCTAAGCTACAATGAATATTTGGAAGTCCAGAATGGTCGAAGGGACCAAGCTGAGTCTCTTCAGGCCATGGATATTCACCACTGCTTTTATAATAATCACTACCATATATTATTGAGCATCTATGTCCTGAACACTGGCACACAATTAAGTGTAAGAAATCTGCTAAAGTTATTACTGTAGAAAGTGAGAGGGCAAGGTCAAATTTTTCTCCAAAATTGACTCCAAAGCTATGCCATTTCCACTAAGCAACATAATCTCCTTGATACAGAAGATACCACCTGTGTGGTCTGGATGTATTCTCTGAAATAAATAAATACATTAAATTAAAATAAAAGTTGCTTAGATTAAAATGTTTTTAGTTTATGTACTTATGAATTTATCTATTTACTGATTAATTAGCCGACTGGTTGGAATACAGTAACAAATTTCATTTGTCTCTACCTTTCCCTAAGCCAGAAACTAAGATAAGATAAAAACACTTAATATGTATAGAGATGAAGTTAAAACAAAAAAAGCAAGCATTCTGGGGTCACCATGCCATGGTAAAGGCATGAAAAGCCTACATATCTCTAATTTTGTTGCAATTTTCCCGTTTTTTCCCAAGATGTGGTTAAGATACAACTGGGTAAAGAGGTATTTTTTATTAGAATTTGCTCTAGCATGACAATGTTTAATGTTGTGACACTACTTTCATCTTAAAATATGTAATATATTTCTATTTGGACAATGTTAATGAGTCCATGACTATTAATGTCATATAGTTGTTCGATGATTATAAAACTTCATTTCTGTTAAGGTTAATGTCTATTTTGAATTATAAACTTACAGTGATAACTGAGTTTTTCAACCCACTTTTTTTTTTTTAGTAGACATAATAGGAGGCCAAATAATTTGGGCCAAATAATCAGAGGACCTTGAAGTCTGAAGACTTGGGTTCAGACTAAGCCATTACTAGCACAGTGACCTTGGGAAAGCCATAGAATCTTTTCTTAGCCATAATTTCTCCATTCATATGAAATAAGAACAATAATAGTATTGCATAGATGTAAGGATTAAAGATAATACATATGAAAAATACCTTGTTTGCTTTAAAGTACTATACAAATGTTGATTATAATTTTTAGTAAAAAAGGCTTAATACATTCAAAAGGTGATAATGTTGTTGATTTATGAACTGTTAAGAACTAAAAAGTTTTTCCAGAAACTTTAATGGTAAACTATATTTTTTCTGATGTTTCATGGAATGTATATTTCTTAAGTTCTATTAAATTTCTTTGTTAAAATATTTCACAGCTCAGCTACTTTTCATTTTCTCACTGTTTGAATGTCCCATAATTTTAATTGTGATTATTTTTTGTAATTCCCAAATTAATTTTTCTCATTTAATTAATGAACATTAGGGAAAAAATGAATATAACTAACTTGGAACTCCACCTCTACTCACTTAAATAGTCTGAACTTTAGTTTTCTCATCAGAAAGAGGCATATGCTAGGGGTGTTGTATTACATAAGAGAAAAATAAAATACTGTTTGAAAAATTGTGGATAATTATGATCTCTATCTTCCTTGGCTACTGACTTTATTTGGGTACTAGAACATTAACAGTTCATACTTTGTGGAGTTGTAAAACTAGCCACAGTCATTTTGCGATAATGCCTAATTTCAGGAGGCTGTGCAACCTGTGTTTGAGTGTTGTTTTTTTTTTTTTAAACCCTATGAGCTAGCATGGGGTAAAAGAAAACAAATGTCAAAGACTGCATAAAATTTAGATTATAGGACCTTCCTTTCTATTCACTGTCTTTGAGAGATAACGTTGCCTCTTTGAGGCAATTTTTTCATAAAGTTTCCATGGTTATCATAGTTGTTTCTGATTATAGAAAATATTTCACGGTATTATGAAGAATTACAGAGAATATTTTAAAAATCTTACTATTGTTTGGATCTTAAGATTTCACTGAATTCTCTATTGACCGTCCCCCCGACCCCCTTACTTTCTTACAGACCTGAGAAAACTAATCAGGTTTAGAGTACAAAAACAACACTACCAAAATTTTGTGGAAAATTTCCAAACATTTCACAAAAGCCTTAGGGATTCCTACTTCATATCTCATGAAGTGTCTCTGGCTTTATATTTGCTTCAGGGAAATTTGTTTTCATACATCATGAAGGACTTGTGTTTCCAGCACAACAAATGAGAATAAAGTTTTGAGACAAGTTGTGAAGCCTAGAAAATTGTGGAGATATGAATAACTTTTGTTTGTTCATAAAGAGATTTTCATCTTCACCTGGCGAGTGATATACTTGATTCCTCTGTCTCATAGCTGATATTTCATTCCTATAAAAGCCTGGTGCTGACTTGGTAGCAAGTCCTAAAGGAAGGGAATACAAAACTATTGGCATGGAGTACCTTAGCCTAAGTGAACCATTAATTTTTACCTTTAATAAAGTTGAATTTCATAATAACTATTTGGAAAGATCTGCATTTTGTTTCCTTATCTAAAATAAAGATAAATACTGCTCCAACAAAGGACTGTTTGGAGGGAGAAGAAAGGTTTTTTGAGACTACAGTAGGACTTTAGGCACATAGGAATGCCCAGAAGGAGCATTCAAACTAGGCTATAAGACCAAGCTCTGATCCAATCCTGAGAATAACAGAGTTTGGTACTCCTTTGTTAGTATTTTGCGACTAGACTCTATGATATTTTAATAAAGACATTTAATAAAGATTTATATTTCTATCATCCTAGCCTTCACTTGAACTTCATAGCATAATAAATGTGTTGTAGATTGTGCAGTGAGAATTATGAAGGTGAATGCCTACACAGGTAGCAGCAGTGTCAGGACCTAATGCTAGTATAGAAAAAGATATTAATCCAAGTAAAGAATTAGAAAAAAGGCATACATTCAATAGGACATTAGAAAAACAAACAACGTTTAGAAAGACACAGCCCCACAGTTGAAAGCTTGTTAAGTTTTCAATTCTTTGTCCAAATAAAAAGGATCTGTTTTCTTTAAGAGGTTGTAGTCCTGTACTAGGTAAGTGAAGCTAGGGCTGATTGTTAGCACCTATTCACCCTCTTGGGAGGTCAAGTTGTACAGTACAAGTTGGTGAGTAAAAAAAGGTTGTACAGCCTTTAAAAAAGTATGAACAATTTATATAATTAAAGTTTAATGTTTATTTATGCATTTGAAGTTTGTTTATTTTGTTCATTAGTTTATCCTCAGTGAATAGCATAATGTCTAGCTGTAGAAACTGGAAATTATTTGATGTATAGTTGAGTGAATGAATAGATAATATAAAGTGTTATATTATCTTGGAAACTGAGAACATTGGCATTCCATTTGACTCAAGGATTCTTCAAGCTCCCAATCTCTGCTCTTTTCTCCTGTATTATCCTCAAGAAAATGTTTAAGTCTGAACCCTCACTCTATTTTATCTGTAGTTCACTGTGGTATAAGGAAGTTTGAGATCCACACAGAAAATCAGAGTTATAATCTTTCACCATATACAAAAATGAATGCAAGATGGGTTAAATATTTCAATGTAAGACCTCAAACTATAAGAATCCTAGAAGAAAACCTAGGAAACACCATTGTGAACACTGGCCTTGAAAAAGAATTTATGACTTAAATCCTCAAAAACAATTGCAACAAAAACAAAAATTGATGAGTGGGACCTAATTAAAGAGCTTCTGCATAGCAAGAGAAACAATCAATAGGGTGGACAGACAAGCTACAGAATGGGAGAAAATATTTGTAACCTATGCATCCAACTAAGTTATAATATCCAGAATCTATAAGGAAGTTAAACAATTTAACAAGCACAAAACATATAACTTCATTAAGAGTAGGCAAAAGACATGAACAGACACTTCTCAAAAGAAGACACAAGCAGCCAACAAACATACCAAAAAATGCTCAACATCATTAATCATTAAAGAAATCCAAATCAAAACCACAATAAGATACCATCTTAAACCAGTCAGAATAGCTGTTATTAAAAAGTCAACAAACAACAGATGCTGGTGAAGCTGCAGAGGAAAGGGAACACTTACATATTGTTGATGGGAATGTAAATTAGTTCTGCCCTTGAGGAAAGCAGATTGGAGATTTCTCAAATAACTTAGAACTACTATTCAGCCTAGCAATCCCATTACTGGGCATATATCTGCACTCCCACCGCACCCCCCCCCACACACACACAAAAAGAAGTAGTTCTACCAAAAAGACACATACACATATATGTTCATTGCAACACTATACACAATAGAAAAGACATGGAATTAACCAGGTGCCCATCAGCAGTGGACTGGATAAAGAAAATGTGGTTCATATACACCATGGAATGCTATGCAGCCATAAAAAAGAAAGTCATGTCTTTTTTTTTTTTTTGGTGCAGTTTCGCTCTTGTTGCCCAAGCTGGAGTGCAATGGCACTATCTCAGCTCACCACAACCTCCACCTCTTGGGTTCAAGTGATTCTCCTGCCTCAGCCTCCCTAGTAGCCGGGTTTGCAGGCATGCACCACCACACCCAGCTAACTTTTTATTTTTAGTAGAGACTGGGTTTCTCCATGTTGGTTAGGCTGGTCTCAAACTCCCAACCTCAGGTGATCCGCCCACCTTGGCCTCCCAAAGTGCTGAGATTACAGGTGTGAGCCACCGCGCCCAGCCAAAAATCATGTCCTTTAAAGCAACATGGATGCAGCTGGATGGAAGTCATTACCCTAAGCAAATTAACGCAGGAACTGAAAACCAAATACTGCATGTTCTTACTTATAAGTGAGAGCTAAACACTGGGTATTCATGGACATAAAGATGGCAACCATAGACACTGGGGGATACTAGAGGGGAAAGGAAGGAAGGGGGACAAGAGTAGGGTTGGTAAACTAACTGTAGGGTACTATGCTCACTGCCGGGGTAATGGGATGATTTGTATCTCAAACCTTGGCTTCATGCAATATACCCATGTAACAAACCTGCACATGTAACCCCTGAATCTAAAATAAAAGTTGAAATTATATTAAAAAGAGAATATCAGAGTTATAAAATGATTACTGGTTTCTGGTTTGCCTAATTCCTGACCTCCTTTATTCAGAGACATCTGCATCAATCTTTTCATCTGTAGCAGATTTAAAGGGGTGAGAGCTGAGATTCCCAAACAGACACCTATAGGGGAGGTAACTACTGAAAAAATATTTTTTAAATGTTTCATAGGGCAGTAATTCTCAAGTGGTCTGGAGACCAGCAGCCTTAGCATCAGCTAAGAGCTTGCTAGAAATACAAAATCTCAGGCCCCATCTCAGATCTACTGAATCAGAATGCAGCAATTCCTGTAACAGCAAGAGATTACAGAATGTAGTTTTAGGTGTATGTGTGGCTATTGTATACATATTGTATTGTATTTTGGAAATTATAATGGGCACACTGTCCTTTAAATGACCCTCTAATATAACACAATCAATTATCATTCTCTTTCATGGAAAATGAACAAAATCAGTAAATATTGTGATTATTTCCAATATTCTTAAGTAGTAAACTCCATTCGCACTTTTCCCAGAAGGATGCATTTCACATAGTTTAACAAATATAACATTTAATGATTACAAACCTGTTATAAGGAAAAAAAATCTCTCATTCCTCAGTTATTATTACTTATAATTTAAAGTTGCTACTAAAGAAGAGTGGGACCTGTCTAGTAGACCAGTATCAAGTAAGGTATTGAAGTGACAAATGAATCTTATCACAATCCATCATTTCTGCCTCAAGTAACATAATACAAAAATAGTCAAAGTTTTCCTGCTTTGAAACAATCTACTTAATTGCATGTGCAGTTTTCTGAGTCTGCTTTGAAATTAAAAATAAAGTGTGGGCTGGGCACGGTGGCTCACGCCTGTAATCCCAGCACTTTGGGAGGCCGAGGTGGGCGGATCACCAGGTCAGGAGATCGAGACTATCCTGGCTAACACGGTGAAACCCCGTCTCTACTAAAAATACAAAAAATCAGCTGGGTGTGTGACACGCTCCTGTAGTCCCAGCTACTTGGGAGGCTGAGGCAGGAGAATCCTTGAACCTCGGAGGCAGAGAATGCAGTGAGCTGAGATTGCGCCACTGCACTTCAGCCTGGGTGACAGAGCAAGACTTCGTCTAAAAAAAAAAAAAAAGTGTGGTCGTTGTGCATTGTGGTGGTGTTCCTAAATCTGCTGTACCATTAACAAAAGAAGAAACATCATAGGCAAAGGGCTAAAAACAGCATATCTACCAAAAACTGACAGCAATTATAATAATTAATTATGAATTATTGAAACCCTTATCAATGAGACTGGGAACAAGAAAAGAAGTCTACTTATACCACATCTATTCAACATTGTATTGAAGACCCTAGCCAATTTTTTCCTTTAGAAGGAGAAAATGGAGGTTTCATTTTCACAAGGGGCATACTTGGATACGTAGATAATCCAAAAGAATTTTACAAACTATAAGAATTAAGAAATAGATTTAGCAAGTTTCCTGGATGCAAGCTCAATATACAAAAATTAGCTGTATTTTCATATTCTAACCACAAATAATAAGAAAAAGACATAAAAATAACACAATAATAGGAAAAAAAACAAACATAAAGGAATAAGTTTAATGAAAGATGTGCAAGATCTCTACAAAAAACCCCAAAAATATTACCGAAAGTAGACACACATAAACAGAGAGATACTAAACGAAAAATTCAATATTGTTGAATATGTTAATTCTGCCCAGTTGATCTATAGATCCAGTGAAATCATAATAAAAATCTAAGCATGTTTGTGTGTGAACTGACAAATTCTTTATAAAAGTTATATGAAAATACAAAAAGGTAGAACAGCTATAATGATCTTTAAAAAACTTTTAAAAATTATTATCATGTTTAATGAGACGGGGTCTCGCTATGCTGCCCAGGCTGGTCTTCAAACTCATGGCCTCAAGTGATCCTCCCTCCTTGGCTTCCCAAAGTGCTGGGATTACAGGCATGAGCCACTGTGCCTGGCCAGCTATAACAAAATTTGAAGTTAGGTACGTAAATTTGATAAAGGGTATTGAATTATATTTTATATTGAAGATTTATAAGCATGGGAAAATATGATCAAAGTAATATTTTAAGAATATTAATTTTATAACATGACATGCAAACTTAATTGTAAAAGGTGAAGAGAGAAAATACAGACATTTACTAGAATATTTGTATGATACCATAGGTATGAGGCAATAAATACCTAAATTGGGCTGGTGTCAATGAGAATGCAAAAGGCAGGGTAAACATATGAGATAATCTTTACAATAAGATCAATAAAATAAGAATTAAAAATATACGACTAAAAGAAAAATTTATATAGGATATAATTAGATTATACATAGCCTAGATTCCTGAAGAATAAGAATAAAGAACTAACAACTTTTCAGGGATGGAATAAATGGAAGAAATGCTGCAATTCTAAATTAATTTCTACAAGTCCAAATTTGTTGCTTTATAATGGCATTATTAAACTTTTATAAATTTGTATAAGGTTCAAATTAAAATAATGTAAATAAAAAAGAACTACAGTTTCTTGTCTGTAAGAACAGATCTATCATTCAGTAAAGATATACCTAATGATTTTGGTGTTTAAAAACTCATACAAAACTATATATACATTATAGAAAAATCATAATTATCAAATATGTAAAAATTTTAAAAAACAGGCCAACCAGTCATATTCCCACCACCCAAAAATAACTGTTAACTTTTTTTTTTTAACAGACAGTACCTTAAAGATTTATCCCTAGGAATCTTTATTCTCACATTTTAAATATATTTTAATGGGTGCACACTTTGTCTTGATGTTTTGCTTCATATCATATTCTATTATCACTTTTCCTTGTCAATAAATATACATGTTTCCAAACTGTGGTCTAGAGGAATGGTATCATTTGCTGCTGCATATATACTGTATATTTCCCAGTAATTCAGCTCTAGCCAGAAGATGAGAAGTTTCTGTATATTACCAATTTTTATTCAATAGTTAGTAAGCATTATTAATGTATCTGCAAAATAACTTTCCTTTAAAATGTCTTTTAAAGTGTTGCACTTTTACCTCTGATCTTAATTTTATTTTGAGATAAAAATATTTTAAAAGACATTTATTTGTATTTGATATTTGGAATCAAATTTCTTACAGTAAATTTAATGAATGGAATTATACCTAATTACTAAAATTATAAATTTCACATTATAAAGATCATGAAAATAAAGCAATAGATTACTGCAGTGAATTACCAGAAGTCTGGAAAATACCACTCACGTTTACCTGAGGTAGGAGACTTGCAGCGATCAAGTTCTAGGGGAACTGGACTGTCACTCAGTTCAGTTAAACCTGAAAATACAATGAAAAAAAAATGAGATAAATTTTGCTAGCATTTTGTAGGTTATTCTTATTTCTTAATTCCTACAAGTTTAAAAGGATTTTTTTCATGTGAAAACTACTTTACCATGTCCAAGTTACATCAATTATTCTGAATTTTAAAAATATTTTTGTTAATTTTTTTTTATTTTTATAGAGACAGGATCTCATTATGTTACCCAGGCTGGTCTTGAACTCCTGGGCTGAAGCAATACTCCCACCTCAGCTTCCCAAAGTGTTGGGATTACAGGTGTGAGCTACCATGCCTGGCCTATTCTGAAAATTTGTTTAAACAAGTGATACAGGAAAAAATAAGGAGAGGTAACTGATTGACATGCAAGAGTATTTAAACATGGATGGTACAAAGATATAAAATCCTTTTTTAACTATTTTTATAAGAAATAGCTACTTTAATAAATGACCTAATTTTATCTGAAAATAGATCATAAATAATAAGAATTAGAAAGGGTTTTAACAATACCTAATCAAATATCCTCTCAGGAGGTATGATTATTGGCTTTTAAAAGATCTTTAAAAACTGCTACAAATTCTAAATTTTATATGTATTTATAGAAATGTAGTATTGTATATTACATACTGTGTTTTGTTCAATAGTATCAAATTCCTTATAATAAGCACTATATTTTTCTCTTTCCAATATTTCTTAATTTTTATTCTGCCACTTTTCTGACAAATGCAACAATAGACACAACAGATTAATAAACATTTTATAATTCTTTCTACTTGCCAATCTGTATTTATATGGTATTTGTAAAATGTTCTTCATTATGGTTTTTCTATCTTTGTTAGAAAGTCTCACAGACTTTCTTTTGTGAAATAAATATTCATAGTTTCTATTTTAATCTGTCTCCATGCTCAGAAACATTTGAGAGCTATTTTCAATGACCGAAATAATCTTTGTTCCTATTCTTTCCCATCACCCTCTTCTTTATACAATTTATAGCAATAAGCTTGTGGTAGGTAAAAAAAAAATCACAGAATTTTGGAACCAAAAGGTGCCTTGTGACAACCTAGCCCAACTCCTGTGTTTTATAAGTGAGAAACTGTAACTTCAAAGAGTTTAAGCTATTTATTCAAAGTCAGAGAAGTAAGTCAATAACAGAGCTTGAAAAGGACACAGAACTCAGATTTTTTATTCTGCACTCACATTTCAATTGCTTATAGAGCACTGAACACCAAATGCAAAGCTTACTGTTTGCTCTATTTTTTACTTCATTGAACATTATTTTCAAGTCTTTCAATGTAATGCTCATCCAATTTTAAATTTCTGTTTGTAATCATAGTACACATAATATTTACTGATATAAATATTACCATTAATCTGGAAATAGGCATTCATCAAACTAAACTATGTCAAACACGGTCTTAACCCTAGATATACAAATTAGATAGGAAAAAGTTTGACTAAATAAGCAGTAAGTGTTAATCCACAGAGTTGCTATAAGAGTTTTCCAGGCACTCCTTGAAAGTGTACTGACTTGAATAGGCTTTGCTATCTGACAGCAAATTAGAAACTGCAAGTTATAAAGAGGAGGAGGCTGCTAGAACTAGACACATTAAGAAAAGTAACGTAGAGCAACAGTGAAAGAATGGGCAGAGAAAGGAACTGTAATGACTAGTGAGTGAGAGATCTGGGACCATTTATCAGAGGTGGGTGTTTTACAGATCTCTGAAAGGCTTTAAAGACATCACTGTAAGTTGAGTCAGTGAATCAAATTTATTGAATGCCTACTGTGCCACACGTTCTTTGTAGTAATAGTAATAACAGCAACTAATATCTATTATTTTGTACCTAATCCTCCGCTAAATACTTTGTATAAATTATCCTTTTCCCACCTACCAATATAATTACAGGGGTTATAATATTAATCACATCATACAGATAAGAAAACAGGGGAAGAAAGGCTATTACATCAATTCTCCAAAGTTAAATAGCTAAGAGGAAGGATAGGATTTGGTCACTATAATATAGTTAATAAGTAAGAAAGCATGATGCATGCGTTAGAAAGAGTTTCCTCAAAATTTTAAAATACAAAATTTGGTGGTTAAAGAGCTAAGCTCATTTGTCCGGAAAATACCATCTTTTCTATTTCTGTACTGTCTATTGATTCTGTCATTTTCCCTAGCTCCTTCTGAATTCACCTACTTTCCTGATGAAGGTAGGAATTGAACTGAATATGGATCTAACAATAATAGTAAAACTACTTCCACGTGCCAATTTACAATGTGTCAAAACCCTAAAGTAAATAATTTTATAGTTATCATCATTAAATACTATATAGTTATTCAAAACAATCATTATTTAAAAACAAACATTTTTTGGACTATAGAAGTAATGCTTTGTCCCTCTAGAAAACTTGGAAGATACAGAAAAGTGATGGAGGGGATTAAAAAATACACAATTTCATCATAATTTTGGCTTTTTTCTTCCTTTTTTTTTTGAGACAGAATCTCACTGTCGCCCAGGCTGGAATGCATTGATGCATTCTCGGCTCTCTGCAACCTCCGCCTCCTGGGTCTCAACCAGTTCTCCTGCCTCAGCCTCTCAAGTAGCTGGGATTACAGGTGTGTGCCACCAAGTCCAGCTAATTTTTATATCTTTAGTAGAGACGGGGTTTCACCATATTGGTCAGGCTGGTCTCGAACTCCTGACCTCAAGTGATCTGCCTGCCTCGGCCTCCCAAAGTGCTGGGATTACAGGCGTGAGCCATCACACCTGGCCCCTTCCATGATGATTTTTAATCCAATAAAGAGAGTTTCATATTCTGATTTTTCTATATAACATTTATTTCATAAACAATTCCACCATTTAAAAAATTTATCAAATCATTATAAAGATATACCACACTTTTAATTTAACATTCCTCTATTGTGAAACATTTGGATTTTCCAATCTTTACTATACTAAATAAAGCCACAATAAATACCTATATGTCAAAATCTTTGATTTGTTTGTGCTTTTCCTTTAAAGATTTCCATAATCTTTCCACTATGGTAATGACAGGGACTGTCCATTTTGCATTCTCCCTAGCAACTTACAGGAGTTCCAATTGCTCAATATCTCCACCAACACTAGGTAATAGTCTCTTAAAATCTTAATCCTTCTGGTCATAGTAGTATCTTATTATGATTTTAAACTTCTCTGATGACTATAGATAGCTGGAACATTTTCATGTGCTTATTGGCTAATCATATATCTTCATGATTCTATCCAAATTTTTGGTTTATTTTTTATGTTGGACTGCTTATATTTGTGTTATGTAGTAGTAAGAATTCTTCATATATTTTAGGTAAGAATTAATAGTCAAAAAAAGGCATTGTGAATTTTTCTTTCAGTATGTGATTTATCTTTTAATTTGCTTAATGGTGTCTTTTTATTTATTTATTTATTTTTTTTTTGAGACAGAGTCTTGCTCTGTTGCCCAGGCTGGAGTGCAGTGGCACAATCTTGGCTCACTGCAACCTTGACCTCCCAGGTTCAAGTGATTCTCCTGCTTCAGCCTCCCAAGTAGCTGGGATTACAGGTGTGGGCCACCATGCCTGGCTAATTTTGGTATTTTTAGTAGAGACATGGTTTCACCATGTTGGCCAGACTGGTCTCAAACTCCTGACCTCCAGTGGTCCACCTGCCTTGGCCTCCCAAGGTGCTAGGATTACAGGCATAAGCCACCACACCTGGCCTCTTTTGTTTTTGAGGTGGAGTCTCGCTCTGTCACCCAGGCTGGAGTGCAGTGGCACGATTTCAGCTCACTGCAAGCTCTGCCTCCTGGGTTCACACCACTCTCCTGCCTCAGCCTTCGGAATAGAGTAGCTGGGACTACAGGTGTCCGCCACCACGCCTGGCTAATTTCTTGTATTTTTAGTAGAGACGGGGTTTCACCATGTTAGCCAGGATGGTCTCGATCTCCTGACCTCGTGATCCGCCCGCCTCGGCCTCCCAAAGTGATGGGAGTACAGGCATGAGCCACTGTGCCCAGCCTATGCCTGGCCTCTTAACAGTGCCTTTTGATGAGCAGAAATTTAATTTACTTGAAGAACAATTTATTATTTTTATTGTAATTTCTTTTTGATTCCTGTCTAAGTAGTCAGTGCCAAACCTATGATCATGAAGATATTATCGTTTTCTTCTAGAACTTTAAAAATGATTGGCTGTGACATGAAGTAGGAATTAAAGTTCATTTTTCCTCCTATTTGTTTGCCCAGTTGTTCCACCATTATTTGTTAAAAAGACTTCATTGATTTTTATTGGTGCCTTTGTCAAAAACGAATTGGCCATACATGTGTGGATCTATTACTGGACTTTTTATTCTGTAATGATTGGTTTATTTGTCTTTTTTTCAATTACCACACTATCATAATTAATGTGGCTTTAAGGCACATCTTGAAATCAGGTAGTGAAGTTCTCCAATTTTGTTCTTCTTTTCCAAGAGTGTTTTAGTTATTCCAGATCCTTTGCATTTCCGCATAAATTTTAGAATCACTTTCTCAAGTTCTACAAATAATATGTTAGTTTTTTTATGGGACTGTGATAAACATATGGCTTAATTTGGTAGAATAAAGATCTTTTAAAAATTGAGTCTTCCAACCTGTAAGCCTGGTATTCCCCTCCATTTAAATAATTTTTTAAATGTTTCTTTCTGCAATATTTTGGAGATTTTGGTATCGAGGTCTTCTATATAGCATTTTTCCAGTCATCTAATTCTTTTTTGATCTTCTGTCTAGTTCTTGTTAAAAGTGGAACTTTGAAATTTCCAACAATTATTATTGACTTTCTCTTTTTGATCATGTTAGGCATTGCTTCATGTATTTTGTAACTCTTGTTATTTGGGACATATATGTTTTAATTATTGTGTCATCTTGATTGACAATTTTATCATTATAAAAGGTCACTTTTTATTCTAGTGACATTCTGTTTGCTTTAAAATCTATTTTTTTAAATGGTATTAGTACAGTAACTCCAGTTTTCTTACGGCTGTTTTTCATATGATCTTTTCCTATTCATTTTCAACCTATTTACACCTTTAAATCTAAAATCTCTCTCATAAACAGCATATAGTCAGATCTTGACTTTTTTTTAAAAAAGTCTCACAGTCTATGTCTTTTGATTGGATTGTTTAATCCCTTAACATTTAATATTATTGATATAGTTGGGTTACACTCGTCATTTTCCTTTTGGTTTTCTCTGTCTCATGTCTTTTTTTGATCCTCTAGTCCTCTTTTACTGCTTTGTTTGGCATTAAGTGAATATTTTCTTGTGTAGCATTTCATTCCTTTAATTAATCTTTCATCATATTTTCTGGAGTTTTCCTAGTGGTTAAACTTACCATATACATTAGAACTTACTGTATACGTCTTATCAGAGTCTACTGCAGATGTATACTGACTCAATTCCAGTGAGATACAGAAATGTTAATTTTTAATAGCTATATTCTCTCTTATGTGCTGTTATTGGTATACAAAGTAAATCTATATATTTTACAAGCCAATAAAACATTATAATTACTACTTTATATAATTTTATTTCTTTTATAACAGCTAAGAAATAAGAAGAACAAGCATATATTTATAACCTTCTGATTTACCATTTACCATTTTTTGTTCTCTTTATTTGTTCTGGTGAATCCAGGCTATCATCTGGAATAATCTGATAACTCAAACACAACTTTGCTCCCACTCACTTCCTTTATGCTGTTATTGACAAATGTATTTAATTTCTATATGTTATAGATCCCCAAATAACAATTATATATATGTTGTTTTACAAACTGCTTTAAAAATCAGCTGAGAGAAGAAATATGCATTTATACTCTTTCATAATTACATAGTTACCTTAACAATGCTCTTTGTTCCTTTGTGTAGATTTAAATTACAATCTAGGTTCACTTTCTTTCAGCCTGAAAAACTTCCTTTAGTATTTCTTGTAAGGTGGCTCTGCTAGTAATAAATTCTGTTTTTGTTTACCTGACAATGTCTATTTCACCTACATTTTTGAAAAATACTTTTGCTGGATATGAGGTTCTTTTAAAAATTTAATTTTACTTTAAGTTCTGGGATACATATGTAGGACGTGCAGGTTTCTTACATAGGTAAACGTTTGCCACAGTGGTTTGCTGCACTTATCAACCTATCACCTAGGCATTAAGCCCCACATGCATTAGTTATTTATGCTGATGCTCTCCCTCCCCCTGCTCCAACAACAGGCCCCAGTGTGTTGTTCCCCTCTGGATATAAGTTTCTTGAATGACAGTTTTTTCGTTTGACAAATTTGAATATGTCATCCCATTCCCTTTTGGCCTCCATTGTTTCTGATGAGCTGTTAATCTTGTAAGAGTTCCATGTATGTGACAAGTCATTTTTCTCTTATTGCTTTCAAGATTTTCTTTTTGTTTTTTGCCTTGTAGTGTGTTTCAGCATGTTTACTATGATGCATCTGGTTGTAGATATTTTTCCATTTATCTTCTCAGAGTTCATGGAACTTCTTGGATGTGTAATTAATGCTTTTCATAAAATTTCGGAAGTTTTCAGTCATTATCTCTTCAAATATTTTTCTCCTTTTTCTCTGACTCTCCTCTCCTTCTGCTAATCCTATTATGTATATGTTGGTACACTTAATTGTGTCCCATGTTTCTCTGAGACTTTATTTTTCTTCATATTTTTTTCTCTCTGTCCTTCAGAATGCACTGTCTCTATAAACCTATTTTCAAGTTTACTGGTTGTTATTTTTGCTAGTTCAAATCTACTGCTGAGTCCCACTACTGAATTTTTCTTTTCACTTACTGTACCTTTCAACTCCAGAATTTCCATTTGGTTCTTTTTGTAACTTCTATTTCTTTATTTATGTTCTTGATTTGATGAGACATTGTCATCATAGCTTCCTTTACTTCTTTAAGCATAGTGTCTTCCAGTTCTTTAAGCATATTTATAATGGTTGTTTTGAGGTCTTGGTCTGTTCAATCCAACATCTGGGCCTTCTCACAGGAAATTTTTGTTGCTTTTTTTCCCTGGGAATGAGCCACACTTTGTTTCTTTGCAAGTCTCATGATATTTTGTTGAGAACTGGATATTTTAGGTAATATATTGTATCACTTCTGGGTACTGATGACTGATTCCTCTCTCCCCTCTCCAGTTTTTGCTGTTTGCTTATTTATTTATTTAGTGACTTGGCTAGACTATTTTCGTGAGGTTTATTTCCTCTACATTGTGAAGACTTTGAGGTTGCTTCTCAGAAGGCACAGTATTCAGTGTATATACAGTCACTCTGGGATGGCAGTGATTTTAGCAGGGTTCTCTTTAACTATCTCCTTCATCTGTCTATTAACCTGTCTGCCTCTGTTAATATCATATACAGCTGTTACACTGCCGAATCACAGCTGGGTAATTGCTCTATTATTTTATTGTTTTTCAAGCTTAGCATCCACCAGATGTTCTATTACTTTTGACAGTACCCTGGGACATACATTGTACAGTATTCTGATCTAATTTAATTTGATAAGGGGTCATTTTTGAGGCTAGTCTTTGAGGTTTAAATCCCAGGAGGGCTCTTCTTAGCAGTCTCTTTCATTGGTTCTCACTGGTCTAGTTTGCTGCCCCTAATTAAGAGGTGCTATCAATTACTTCCTCTTATTTCATTATCACCAAATTTCCCATTGGTCTTGAGAACACACTTAGGCTTGAACTTTCCCACACTGTTTCATATAAGGCTAGTCACTTTGGGGAGGGCTTTGAAGCTCTCTATTCACATAGACTGCATTTCTTTCCTGGGCAAAACCTTTGAGCCACTATTCTGGGCCCTGGGCAAAGGTGGTATCCTCTGGTCTTCTCAGCTTATCTTTTCTAGCATAAAACTTCTGCCCTATGAGCCAGATGGGGTTAAGGGCAATCAGGGATTCAATATTTTATGACTGAGGTCTATGCCTGGGGTAGAGCTTCTGTCCTGTGAGTAGGGGATGGGCGTAAGGGAGCCTCTGACCTCTTGGTAACACTTCACAGGAATTTGGTCTCTTCAACTTGGAGTTGGAGAGGATGAGAAATGCTGGCAACCTGGAAGGGGGAGAGGAATTAAGTGAGTTGTGGTTCAAGTGCCACAGACTCTCATTGTTTCTACCAAGTTTCAGTAGATTTTCTTGAATAAATATGTCTTCATTTGCTATATGCCCTTAGGACAATTTCTGGAGATTTTACATGGTTGTTTTTAAAATAGCTTTCACAAATTATGCTTTTCCACTCAGGAATAGGTCCATGATACTCCTCAGGCTGCCAGCTGGAAGTCTATCCTGTACATGGTATTTTTTTAAAGTTCATTTTCAAATTGTTTGCTTTTATATAGAAATATAATTAATTGTTTCTACTGACATGCGTTCTTCAATCTTGCTAAATTCACTTATTATTTTTGTAGTTTCCTTTGGGTTTTCTACATACACCATCATACCATTGGCAAGTAAAGAAAGTTTTAAATTTTCTTTCTAATCTTTAGGCATATAATTTTTTAATCTTGCTTTTTGTCCTTACTAGGTTATGAACTACAATGTTGAATAAAAGTGATGATAGTAAACATCTTCCCCTGGTTACTGATTCTACAAAAAAAATTCAGTATTTCACAATCAAGTATGATGCTGTAGATTTTTCTTAGTAGGATTTATTCTATTGAGGAAATATTCTTCTATTCTTGTTTTGTTAAGGATTTTTATTTTAAAATATCGAATTTTGTCAAATGTTTTCACATGTATTGATATGACTGTATTATTTTCTCCTTTATTATGTTAATCAGTATTTTACCTTCATTGATTTTCAAATTTTAAACTTGCATTCCTGGGATAAATCCACCTTGGTTATGATGCTTTATCTTTCTTTTATATGTTTATCTTCCATTTGCTAATATTTTATTTCTGATTTTTGCATCTAGTTCCATAAATGAGACTGACTTGTACTTTTATTGTACGGCCTTTGTCAAGTTTTAGTTATCAACATTGTGCTGGTTTCAGATAAACAGTTGGAAAGATTTCCTTCTTCTTTTATTTCCTGGAAGAATTTGCATTAGATTGGTGTTACTTCTTCCATAAATGTTTGATAGCATTAACAAGTGCAGCCATCTGGGGCTTGTAGTTTTCTTTGTTGTGGGTATTTAATTTTGAATTCAAA
Organism: Pongo abelii; assembly: GCF_028885655.2. Taxonomy (NCBI): domain Eukaryota; kingdom Metazoa; phylum Chordata; class Mammalia; order Primates; family Hominidae; genus Pongo; species Pongo abelii. The sequence continues at coordinate 16,807,590 of NC_085928.1, forward strand.
AATTTTAATGATAGGGGCTACTTATATTTTCCAATGTGTTTGGTGTTACATTTAGTAAGTTTTGTCTTTCAAGGAATCTCTTAATTTCATCTAAATAGTCAATTTCTGGGAATAGAGTTAATAATCTTACTTTATTATTTTTAATGTCTGTAGAATTCACAGTGATGCTTTTTTTTCACTCCTGGTATTAATTATGTTTCTTCTTTCTGGATCAGTATTGTTAGGGTTTTATATAATATTTTTGAAGAACTGTTCTGGGGTTTTGTTGATCTACTGTGGTTTGACCTCTATTTCGTTCATTTTTGATGATTACTATTTCCTTTACATTGGGTGGTTTTCATTGCTCTTACTTTTTAATGTCTTAATCAAGAGCTTTAGATCATGAAGTAGAGATTTAAAAAAAAATCTAACATAGCATCTAATGTTCTAAATTTTCCTCTAAGCACTCCTTCAGTAATATCTCATAAATTTTGATATGTTGTGTTTGTACTTTCACTCAGTTCAAAAATATTTTAAAATTTCCTTTGTAATTTCTTTTTTAAGCGATGAGCTATGTAGAGATGTGTTGCTTAATTTTCAGGTATTAGGGAATTTTATACATATTGTTGATTCCTAATTTAATTCCTTTTGTGGCCAGAGAACATATTCTATTTAATTTCAAATATTTGTAATTTATTATAACTTGTTTTATCGCTCAGTCTATCCTTGTGAATGTTACGTGCTTACATGAAAATAATTTGTATTTTCAATTGCATTGTGTAGATGTGTATGTTATTAGATCAATTTGGTTAAGAGAGTTACTTTAGTTTTTTATAATCTTACCAATTTTTGTCTATTCGTTCTTTCAGTTATGATGAATTTCCAGCAATGATGGTAGAATTGTCTATTTCTAGTTTTGACAGTTTTTGCTTCATATATTTTGAATAGTTCTTATTAGGTTTATGCAAATATGTAGGATTTTTATATCATTTTGGTCATTTATTTTATTAATTTGAACTGTTTATCTCCTTGCCTTGAAGTCTACTTCATCTAATATTAATATAGCCATATCAGCTTTCTTGGGGATAGTGTTTTCATGGAATTCTTTTCCCCTTCTTTTACTTTCAACCTATTTATTTATTTATTTTTTATACTTTAAGTTTTAGGGTACATGTGCACAACATGCAGGTTTGTTACATATGTATACATGCGCCATGTTGGTGTGCTGCACACATTAACTCATCATTTACATTAGGTATATCTCCTAATGCTATCCCTCCCCTCTCCTGCCACCCCACAACAGGCCCTGGTGTGTGATGTTCCCCTTCCTGTGTCCATGTGTTCTCATTGTTCAATTCCCACCTATGAGTGAGAACATGCGGTGTTTGGTTTTTTGTCCTTGCAAGAGTTTGCTCAGAATGATGGTTTCCAGCTTCATCCATGCCCCTACAAAGGACATGAACTCATCATTTTTTATGGCTGCATAGTATTCCATGGTGTATATGTGCCACATTTACTTAATCCAGTCTATCATTGATGGACATTTGGGTTGGTTCCAAGTCTTTGCTATTGTGAATAGTGCCAGAATAAACATACGTGTGCATGTGTCTTTATAGCAGTATGATTTATAATCCTTTGGGTATATACCCAGTAATGGGATGGCTGGGTCAAATGGTATTTCTACTTCTAGATCCCTGAGGAATCGCCATACTGACTTCCACAATGGTTGAACTAGTTTACAGTCCCACCAACAGTGTAAAAGTGTTCCTATTTCTCCACATCCTCTCCAGCACCTGTTGTTTCCTGACTTTTTACTGATCGCCATTCTAACTGGTGTGAGATGGTATCTCATTGTGGTTTTGATTTGCATTTCTCTGATGGCCAGTGAGGATGAGCATTTTTTCATGTGTCTTTTGGCTGCATAAATGTCTTCTTTTGAGAAATGTCTGTTCATATCTTTTGCCCACCTGTTGATGGGGTTGTTTTTTTCTTGTAAATTTGTTTGAGTTCATTGTAGATTCTGGTTATTAGCCCTTTGTCAGATGAGTAGGTTGCAAAAATTTTCTCCCATTCCGTAGGTTGCCTGTTCACTCTGATGGTGGTTTCTTTTGCTGTGCAGAAGCTCTTGAGTTTAATTAGATCCCATTTATCAATTTTGGCTTTTGTTGCCATTGCTTTTGGTGTTTTAGACATGAAGTCCTTGCCCATGCCTATATGCTGAATGGTATTGCTTAGGTTTTCTTCTAGAGTTTTTACGGTTTTAGGTCTAACATTTAAGTATTTAATCCATCTTGAATTAATTTTTTTATAAGGTGCAAGGAAGGGATCCAGTTTCAGCTTTCTACATATGGCTAGCCAGTTTTCCCAGCACCGTTTATTAAATGGGGAATCCTTTCCCCATTTCTTGTTTTTGTCAGGTTTGTCAAAGATCAGATATATGTAGATAGGTGGCATTATTTTTGAGGGTTCTGTTCTGTTCCATTGGTCTATATCTCTGTTTGGTACCAGTACTGCTGTGGAAAGATCTAAAATTGACACCCTAACATCACAATTAAAAGAACAAGAGAAGCAAGAGCAAACACATTCAAAAGCTAGCAGAAGGCAAGAAATAACTAAGATCAGAGAAGAACTGAAGGAGATAGAGACACAAAAAACCCTTCAAAAAATCAGTGAATCCAGGAACTGGTTTTTGGAAAAGATCAACAAAATTGATAGACCACTAACAAGACTAATAAAGAAGAAAAGAGAAAAGAATCAGATAGACGCAATAAAAAATGATAAAGGGGATATCACCACCAATCCCACAGAAATACAAACTACCATCAGAGAATACTATAAACACCTCTATGCGAATAAACTAGAAAATCTAGAAGAAATGGATAAATTCGTTGACACATACACCCTCCTAAGACTAAACCAGGAAGAAGTTGAATCTCTGAATAGACCAATAACAGGCTCTGAAATTGAGGCAATAATTAATAGCCTACCAACCAAAAAAAAGTCCAGGACCAGATGTATGCACAGCCGAATTCTACCAGAGGTACGAGGAGGAGCTGGTACCATTCCTTCTGAAACTATTCCAATCAATAGAAAAAGAGAGAATCCTCTCTAACTCATTTTATGAGGCCAGCATCATCCTGATAGCAAAGCCGGGCAGAGACACAACCAAAAAAGAGAAGTTTAGACCAATATCCCTGATGAATATCAATGCAAAAATCCTCAATAAAATACTGGCAAACCAAATCCAGCGGCACATCAAAAAGCTTATCCACCATGGTCACGTGGGCTTCATCCCTGGGATGCAAGGCTGGTTCAACATACGCAATCAATAAACATAATCCAGCATATAAACAGAACCAACGACAAAAACCACGTGATTATCTCAATAGATGCAGAAAAGGCCTTTGACAAAATTCAACAACACTTCATGCTAAAAACTCTCAATAAATTAAGCATTGATGGGATGTATATCAAAATAATAAGAGCTATATATGACAAACCCACAGCCAATATCATACTGAATGGGCAAAAACTGGAAGCATTCCCTGTGAAAACTGGCACAAGACAGGGATGCCCTCTGTCACCACTCCTATTCAACATAGTGTTAGAAGTTCTGGCCAGGGCAATCAGGCAGGAGAAGGAAATAAAGGGCATTCAATTAGGAAAAGAGGAAGTCAAATTGTCCCTGCTTGCAGATGACATGATTGTATATCTGGAAAACCCCATCGTCTCAGCCCAAAATCTCCTTAAGCTGATAAGCAACTTCAGCAGTCTCAGGATACAAAATCAATGTGCAAAAATAACAAGCATTCTTATACACCAATAACAGACAAACAGAGAGCCAAATCATGAGTGAACTCCCATTCACAATTACTTCAAAGAGAATAAAATACCTAGGAATCCAACTTACAAGGGATGTGAAGGACCTCTTCAAGGAGAACTACAAATCACTGCTCAAGGAAATAAAAGAGGATACAAACAAATGGAAGAACATTCCATGCCCATGGGTAGGAAGAATCAATATTGTGAAAATGGCCATACTGCCCAAGGTAATTTATAGATTCAATGCCATCCCCATCAAGCTACCAATGACTTTTTTCACAGAATTGGAAAAAACTACTTTGAAGTTCATATGGAACCAAAAAAGATCCCGCATTGCCAAATCAATCCTAAGCCAAAAGAACAAAGCTGGAGGCATCATGCTACCTGACTTCAAACTATACTACAAGACTACAGTAATCAACCTATTTATGTTTTTATAATTAACGTGCATCTTTATAAATAGCATATATACTGTTTTTGGTATTTGTTTCTTTTTAATCCTGTCTCAGAAACTCTTTTTCTTTTTTTTGCAATGTTTATTTATATTTAATATAATCTTTGATGGGGTTAGGTTTATGTCTATCATCTTTCTAATTGTTTTCAGTTTGTCCCCTCAGTTCTTTTTTTTTTTACTGTTACTCATTTCTGTCTTTTGAGAAAATAAAATATACTTAGTATTCAATTTTATCATCTCTTTGGCTTCTTAGCTACACCTCTCCGTTTTATTTTCTTTAATGGTTGTTCTAGGGACTATAATGTGCATCTATTTGTTAGATTCATTACAGTCCATCTTTAATTATTCTTACATCACTTCTCCTATGTTGAAAAAAACAACAGTATAATTCTGTATACTTCTATTCTATACTTTGTGTTACTGTTGTCATACATTTTACTTCTACATGTTATAAATCTCATAATACATTGTTACTTCTGAAAGAGTAACAAAGAATTTAAGGAAAGACAAAATACCTTTTTATATTTACCCACATATTTATTATTTCCAGTGCTTTTCATTCTTACCTGTATTCCTAATTTTCCATCAGTTTTTTTCATCTGCTTTAAAACGTTTCTTTACTATTGCTTATAGTACAGATCTATTAATTCATGTACTTTCATTTTTGAATGATATTTTTGCTAGATATAGAATTCTGGATTGACCATTATTTTTCTCTAGCACTTAAAAGATGTCATTATGTTGTCTCTAGCTTCAATTATTTCTGACGGAAAAAATCACTCATTATTCATATTTTTCCCTTGGATTTGTATATGTGTGTATGTTTCTGTACTGCTTTTAAGATTTTCTCTTGTAGGTTGGTTTTAGTAGTTTGCCTATAATGTCTTAAGTGTGGTTTTCTTTGTATTTTTTTTTTTTTTGAGATGAGGTCTCTGTTGCCCAGGCTGGAGTGCAGTGGTGCAATCATGGCTGACTGCAACCTCTGCCTCCCAGCTCAAGCAATCCTCCAACCTCAGCCTCGAAAGTAGCTGGGACCACAGGTGCATGCCCAGCTAACTTTCTGTAGTTTTTGGTAGAGACAGGGTTTCGCCATGTTGGTCCGGCTGGTCTTGAACTCCTGAGTTCAAATGATCCACCTGCCTCAGCCTCCCAAAGTGCTGGGATTTCAAGCATGAACCACCATGCCCGGCCTTTTTGTATTTTTCTAGTTTAGGGTGTTTTGAGCTTCCTGGATCTTTAAGTTGATGCTTTTCATCAAATTTGGAAAAACTTTCAGCCAAAGTCACTGATGTTCATTTAGCTTCATTATTATTATTATTTTTTAACTCTGTGCTTCTGTTTGGATCATTTCTAGTGATGTGTATTCAAGTTAACTGATAGTTCCTAGTGCTGTGCAATATATTGTTAAAGCAATCATGTGAATTTTTGTTTTTGAAAGGAATGCCTTTTTATTCAAAAAGTCCAATTTAGTTTCCTTGGTAGTAAGTATAAAGGGTGCCTTGACACTTCCATAAAGACGTTTAAATGTTACTGTCTCTGAAAAAACAGTTTTAGAATACGAAACCTTTATCCTCAAGGTTTCTATGAATATGAAACTCCTCAAGGAGGAAAAACATCACCAGCTTAATTATTTCTATAAAATATCTTCCTCATTTGCTTTTCATGTTGCTAGTGGGAAAAGATAACAATACTGTTTTCAAAAAATGATGACGATAGATGAATTCATGAAACTTGCTTTTGATTTTTTTTCTACTTAATACCTCAATTCAGAGGTCAGAGATGAATATAGGATTATATATTATCCTTCCATGTTGATTTTTACAAGATCTGCTAGGAGAGCAAATACAATTGAAAATATGCTGTTGTGTTGGTGATTGTTACCCTACACTGACTTCACAAAGGTTCTTATAATTAAGAGAAGAACCCCAAAGACACTTAACTCTACATATATAATCAACACATATATTCAATGGTAAAAAACACACAACATGAAATCTACCTTCTAAACAAATTTTTAAGTGTACATTACAGTACTGTTTACCATATTCACACTGTTGTACAGCAGATATTTAGAACTTGTTCATCTTGTATAACTCAAACTGTGTATCCACTGAACAGTAGCTCTCCATTTTTCCCTCTCCACAGATCCTGGCAATCATGATTCTACTTTCTGCTTCTGTGAGTTTGACTATTTTAGATATACAGCATATAAGTGGAATCATATAATATTTGTCCTTCTATGACTGGCTTATTTCATCTAGTGTAATGTCCTGAAGGCTCATCATGTTGTAGCATATGACAAGATTTTCTTTTTCTTTAAGGCTAATATTCTATTGTATGTATCCACTACATTTCTTTATTCATTCATCTGTCTGCAGATATTTAGGTTGTGTAGAAGCTTTTAGTTTGATGCGCTATCACTTACATATTTTTGCCTTTATTACCTGTGCTTTTGATGTCATATTCAAGAATTCATTGCTAAGACCAATGTTATGAAGATTTTCACCTATATTTTCTTCTGGAAGTTTTACAGTTTTAGGTCTTACGTTTAATTTTGAAATGCATTTTGAATTTATTGTCATGTATTGTGTAAGATAATACAAATAGCCAACAGTTATATGAAAATAACATCAATAATCAACATCACTAATTATCAGAGAAATGCAGATTGAAACTACCATGAGATATCACCTCATACCTGTTAGGATGGCCATTATAAAAAACAAAACAAACAAACAAAAACAGAAAATAACAAGTGTTGATGAGGATGTGGAGAAATTGGAATCATTGTGCCCTATTGGTGGGCATGTAAAATGGTACAGCTGTGATGGAAAACAGCAATGAGGGTCATCAAAAAATAAAAAATAGAACCACCATATGATCCAGCAATCCTACTTCTGGGTATTTATGCAAAATAATTGAAAACAGGATTCTCAAAGAAATATTAGCATTCTCATGTTCAATGCAGCATTATTCATTAACAGCTAAGAAACAATCATGAACTTTTAATTTCACATATTTTATTTTTAAGTTCTATAATTTCCATTTGGTTCTTTTTCAGCGTTTCAGTTTCTCTTCTAAAATTCCCCAACATATTTACTCAGCCAAACCATCTTTTCCTATATATTCTTTTGGCAGTTGGGAGCGGAGTCTCACTCTGTCGCCCAGGCTGGAGTGCAGTGGCGCGATCTTGGCTCACTGCAACTTCCACCTCCTGGGTTCAAGCAATTCTCATGCCTCAGCCTCCCAAGTAGCTGGGACTACAGGCATGCACCACCACACCCAGCTAATTTTTCTATTTTTAGTAGAGGCAGGGTTTTACCATGTTGTCCAGGCTAGTCTGGACCTCCTGATCTCAGGTGATCTGCCCACCTCTGCCTCCCAAAGTGCTAGGATTATGGGTGTGAGCCACCATGCTGAGCCTCTTTTCCTATATATTCTTATAATAGTTCTTTTAAAGTTCTTGGCTTCTAATCTCAATTTGGGTCATCTATGGATCTGCTTCGACTGATTATTGTCCCCCCACTCAATTATGAGTCACAATTTTCTGCTTCTTTGCATGTTTTCTAATTTCTGATGGTATGCTCTGTGCACAACAGTAGTAAAAACTAAAGAATCATTCATATATGTATATTATCACTAATATCAGGAATATCTTATACACACACACACATATATAATGTAGAATCATTAGGATTCTGCTAAGTATTTAACTAAGCTGGGGCTGGGCTGTAGCTTTAATAAGATTAAGTTCCACTCTTGTTTCAAATTGGACTATGAAAACACTCTGCAGGATATTATCCAGGAGAACTTCCCCAATCTAGCAAGGCAGGCCAACATTCAGATTCAGGAAATACTGAGAACGCCACAAAGATACTCCTCGAGAAGAGCAACTCCAAGACACATAATTATCAGATTCACCAAAGTTGAAATGAAGGGAAAAAATGTTAAGGGCAGCCAGAGAGAAAGGTCGGGTTACCATCAAAGGGAATCCCATCAGACTAACAGCGGATCTGTCGGCAGAAACCCTATAAGCCAGAAGAGAGTGGGGGCCAATATTCAACATTCTTAAAGAAAAGAATTTTCAACCCAGAATTTCATATCCAGCCAAACTAAGCTTCATAAGTGAAGGAGAAATAAAATACTTTACAGACAAGCAAATGCTGAGAGATTTTGTCACCACCAGGCCTGCCCTAAAAGAGCTCCTGAAGGAAGCGCTAAACATGGAAAGGAACAACCGGTACCAGCCACTGCAAAATCATGCCAAAATGTAAAGACCATTGAGACTAGGAAGAGACTGCATCAACTAACGAGCAAAATAAAGAGCTAACATCATAATGACAGGATCAAATTCACACATAACAATATTAACTTTAAATGTAAGTGGACTAAATGCTCCAATTAAAAGACACAGACTGGCAAATTGGATAAAGACTCAAGACCCATCAGTGTGCTGTATTCAGGAAACCAATCTCACCTGCAGAGACACACATAGGCTCAAAATAAAAGGACAGAGGAAGATCTACCAAGCAAATGGAAAACAAAAAAAGGCAGGGGTTGCAATCCTAGTCTCTGATAAAACAGACTTTAAGCCAACAAAGATCAAAAGAGACAAAGAAGGCCATTACATAACGGTAAAGGGATTAATTCAACAAGAAGAGCTAACTATCCTAAATATATATGCACCCAATACAGGAGCACCCAGATTCATAAAGCAAGTCCTGAGTGACCTACAAAGAGACTTAGACTCCCACACATTAATAATGGGAGAGTTTAACACCCCACTGTCAACATTAGACAGATCAATGAGACACAAAGTCAACAAGGATACCCAGGAATTGAACTCAGCTCTGCACCAAGTGGACCTGATAGACATCTACAGAACTCTCCACCCCAAATCAGCAGAATATACATTTTTTTCAGCACCACACCACACCTATTCCAAAATTGACCACATACTTGGAAGTAACGCTCTCCTCAATAAATGTAAAAGAACAGAAATTATAACAAACTATCTCTCAGATCACAGTGCAATCAAGCTAGAACTCAGGATTAAGAATCTCACTCAAAACCGCTCAACTACATGGAAACTGAACAACCTGCTCCTGAATGACTACTGGGTACATAACGAAATGAAGGCAGAAATAAAGATGTTCTTTGAAACCAACGAGAACAAAGACACAACATACCAGAATCTCTGGGATGCATTCAAAGCAGTGTGTAGAGGGAAATTTATAGCACTAAATGCCCAGAAGAGAAAGCAGGAAAGATCCAAAATTGACACCCTAATATCACAATTAAAAGAACTAGAAAAGCAAGAGCAAACACCTTCAAAAGCTAGCAGAAGGCAAGAAATAACTAAAATCAGAGCAGAACTGAAGGAAATAGAGACACAAAAAACCCTTCAAAAAATTAATGAATCCAGGAGCTGGTTTTTTGAAAGGATCAACAAAATTGATAGACTGCTAGCAAGATTAATAAAGAAAAAAAGAGAGAAGAATCAAATAGATGCAATAAAAAATGATAAAGGGGATATCACCACCGATCCCACGGAAATACAAACTACCATCAGAGAATATTACAAACATCTCTATGCAAATAAACTAGAAAATCTAGAAGAAATGGATAAATTCCTCAACACATACACCCTCCCAAGACTAAACCAGGAAGAAGTTGAATCTCTGAATAGACCAATAACAGGAGCTGAAATTGTGGCAATAATCAATAGCTTACCAACCAAAAAAAGTCCAGGACCAGATGGGTTCACAGCCGAATTCTACCAGAGGTACAAGGAGGAGCTGGTACCATTCCTTCTGAAACTATTCCAATCAATAGAAAAAGAGGGAATCCTCCCTAACTCATTTTATGAGGCCAGCATCATCCTGATACCAAAGCCTGGCAGAGACACAACAAAAAAAGAGAATTTTAGACCAATATCCTTGATGAACATTGATGCAAAAATCCTCAACAAAATACTGGCAAACAAAATCCAGCAGCACATCAAAAAGCTTATGCACCATGATCAAGTGGGCTTCATCCCTGGGATGCAAGGCTGGTTCAATATACGCAAATCAATAAATGTAATCCAACATATAAACAGAACCAAAGACAAAAACCACATGATTATCTCAATAGATGCAGAAAAGGCCTTTGACAAAATTCAACAACCCTTCATGCTAAAAACTCTCAATAAATTAGGTATTGATGGGACGTATCTCAAAATAATAAGAGCTATCTATGACAAACCCACAGCCAATATCATACTGAATGGGCAAAAACTGGAAGCATTCCCTTTGAAAACTGGCACAAGACAGGGATGCCCTCTCTCACCACTTCTATGCAACATAGTGTTGGAAGTTCTGGCCAGGGCAATTAGGCAAGAGAAGGAAATAAAGGGTATTCAATTAGGAAAAGAGGAAGTCAAATTGTCCCTGTTTGCAGATGACATGATTGTATATCTAGAAAACCCCACTGTCTCAGCCCAAAATCTCCTTAAGCTGATAAGCAACTTCAGCAAAGTCTCAGGATACAAAATCAATGTACAAAAATCACAAGCATTCTTATACGTCAATAACAGACAAACAGAGAGCCAAATCATGAGTGAACTCCCATTCACAATTGCTTCAAAGAGAATCAAATACCTAGGAATCCAACTTACAAGGGATGTGAAGGACCTCTTCAAGGAGAACTACAAACCACTGCTCAAGGAAATAAAAGAGGATACAAACAAATGGAAGAACATTCCATGCTCATGGGTAGGAAGAATCAATATCGTGAAAATGGCCATCCTTCCCAAGGTAATGTACAGATTCAATGCCATCCCCGTCAAGCTACCAATGACTTTCTTCACAGAATTGGAAAAAACTACTTTAAAGTTCATATGGAACCAAAAAAGATCCTGCATTGCCAAGTCAATCCTAAGCCAAAAGAACAAAGCTGGAGGCATCACACTACCTGACTTCAAACCATACTACAAGGCTACAGTAACCAAAACAGCATGGTACAGGTACTAAAACAGAGATATAGATCAATGGAACAGAACAGAGCCCTCAGAAATAACGCCGCATATCTACAACTATCTGATCTTTGACAAACTTGAGAAAAACAAGAAATGGGGAAAGGATTGCCTATTTAATAAATGGTGCTGGGAAAACTGGCTAGCCATATGTAGAAAGCTGAAACTGGATCCCTTCCTTACACCTTATACAAAAATTAATTCAAGATGGATTAAAGACTTAAATGTTAGACCTAAAACCATAAAAACCCTAGAAGAAAACCTAGGCATTACCATTCAGGACATAGGCATGGGCAAGGACTTCATGTCTAAAACACCAAAAGCAATGGCAACAAAAGCCAAAATTGACAAATGGGATCTAATTAAACTAAAGAGCTTCTGCACAGCAAAGGAAACTACCATCAGAGTGAACAGGCAACCTACAGAATGGGAGAAAATTTTCGCAACCTACTCATCTGACAAAGCGCTAATATCCAGAATCTACAATGAACTCCAACAAATTTACAAGAAAAAAAACAAACAACCCCATCAAAAGGTGGGCAAAGGACATGAACAGACACTTCTCAAAAGAAGACATTTATGCAGCCAAAAAACACATGAAAAAATGCTCACCATCACTGGCCATCAGAGAAATGCAAATCAAAACCACAATGAGATACCATCTCACACCAGTTAGAATGGCAATCATTAAAAAGTCAGGAAACAACAGGTGCTGGAGAGGATGTGGAGAAATAGGAACACTTTTACACTGTTGGTGGGACTGTAAACTTGTTCAACCCTTGTGGAAGTCAGTGTGGCGATTCCTCAGGGATCTAGAACTAGAAATTCCATTTGACCCAGCCATCCCATTACTGGGTATATACCCAAAGGACTATAAATCATGCTGCTATAAAGACACATGCACACGTATGTTTATTGCGGCATTATTCACAATAGCAAAGACTTGGAACCAACCCAAATGTCCAACAATGATAGACTGGATTAAGAAAATGTGGCACATATACACCATGGAATACTATGCAGCCATAAAAAATGATGAGTTCATGTCCTTTGTAGGGACATGGATGAAATTGGAAATCATCATTCTCAGTAAACTATCGCAAGAACAAAAAACCAAACACCGCATATTCTCACTCATAGGTGGGAACTGAACAATGAGAACACATGGACACAGGAAGGGGAACATCACACTTCAGGGACTGTTGTGGGGTGGGGGGAGGGGGGAGGGATAGCATTGGGAGATATACCTAATGCTAGATGACGAGTTAGTGGGTGCAGCGCACCAGCATGGCATACGTATACATATGTAACTTACCTGCACATTGCGCACATGTACCATAAAACCTAAAGTATAATAATAATAATAATAATAATAATAAATTTTAAAAAAAAGAAAATCTCTCTTTATTTCTCAATCCAACACTCAATCTTTTATACCCCTTTGCCAAGGGACTGATTGTTATTTGTATTGGTATTTGTGCAGTGACACAGTTGGGATGCTGTTTCAGATAGTTTTAATTCATCTTAATGCAACTTTTGGTTAAATTCTATAATTACCCCAGAATACAGCACATTAAGACTGCATAAATTTCTCTGCCTTCCAGTACACCTGCATTGCTACTTTTGCAGAAAAATTCTGAGATTGATGAGGGTTTAGTGGCAGACAATTGCTAACTTGAATGATTTATTTTTCTATTTAGGGCTCTTTCAAATTCCAATCTATAGGTCAGCCCAAACAGCCATTAAACCTCACTGGCTATTTTCTATTCCTTTCAGTCTGTCTATCTATCAAAAGCCCACTCTTTCCCCCACCTATACCCAGGTCAGTCACTAGCCCCAGGTATGGAAGCAGCAGTAGCTCTCTGCTCACCTGTGAATGGCTCTTCTCTCTCTGGCATTCAGTTAATTAGACTTCTTTGAATGTATCACTCTTCCATAGCCCCATAGAAAAGGATAATTTTAATTTTATTGTTGTCATTACCATAGGATTTTGTTGTTTTCATCATTGTTCCTACCATGGGGATGAAGGTCTTTTATGTCTTTTAACATCCTATCTGGAAATGGAAAGCCCCTCTTTCACTTATATTTGAAATATTGGAAATACTGTGAAAGCTGGATTGAAGACAGGAGGAATCAGTGGAATGGAAACCAGTTAAGTTGATTAATCCATTACTGACATTAGTAGGTATTCTACTAAAATACTGAGGGTACACGTCAAACATCATGCTTTTGCTAATACTCTAATGAGCACTAAATGGTGAAATTTCCCCAAGATTTTATGTGGATAAAGCTGTGTCTGACACGTGAATAGAGTAAAGCAAATTGGCTACCAAACTTGAAGGTTTTTACAGTGATTCATCAGAAAATATGTAATAAATTCTGGTTGGAACAGATACAGAACTTTTATGGTAAATAAACAATTGAGAATCAGAAATATGATCTCCTGACTACTGTGAATCACACCAACTTTTATAACTTAAAAATATACAGCTGTGATGTAGCTTACTTGGTAATATAATAAGATAGTACTTTAAGTAATAACTTGCAAACATCAAATAAAATATCAGTATTCTCTAGGAGACTTATACCCAATAGACAAATATTTCCATCCATATAGTCTACACTTTAAAATTTTTGCTTACTAAATTATTATTTACCATTCTGTTCTAAATGTTTTCAATTTGATTTCACATTTTGGCCAGATAATATTTTGTTGTAGAAATACATTGTAGATGTAGGTGTCAGTAGACTATCCCTACTCTTCAGTTGTGACAATCAAAAAGTTCACAGACATTGCCAAATATCCCTGGGGTACAATATCATTCCTAGTTGAGAGACTGTTTTATTTGTCTGACTCACAATGAGATTACTGTTAACTAACGTCAAGAAAATTCACACATACTGCTAGGTAATATCTCCTGTATTTTGTATGTTTTTGTTGATTTTTGTAAATTCAAAGATAGAAATATATTTTTTCCTACTAATTACAATTCAATGTAGTTGATTTTCAACATAAAGCTTTGTAGTAAGAAATTTACACTGTAAAACTGATTTTAAAAGAAAAAAAAACTACTAAAATACTGAACTGAAAATCAGATATAACAATCACTTGTTTTATCTCTCAGTGAAACAATGTACTTTTCAATGTATCTCTTCATTCTGTAGCTCTCTCATTCCTTTTAAAAAGTCCGTCTATAATAATAGACAAAGCCTCCTATTAAATGTCAGTCCTTGTACCTGTGCTTTGATTCCCATTCCTTCTCACTTTCTTAAGAATTTTTTTCCTTTAGTTATCCCCTCTTTCCCTTATCCTCAATCTCTTTTTCTATGGATCATTCTGTATTCACATAGACTAAAAATATGCTCTTTTCTCTAAAATTAACAAAACCCCAAACTACTCCTTTTAACATCTTACTCCAATCCAGGTATTAATCTATTTTTCAGCACCCCTTCATAACCAAATATCTTTAAAGAGGTATTCAGTTGTGCTGTTTCCTCACCTGCCACTCTTCAGTTTAACAATATTTTGGCTTCTATTTCATTGCTTTTCTAAAATTGCTTTTTAAAGGGTCACTAACAACTTTCACAGAGCCAGACACACTCTAATCACTTTTCTGAACCTATCCTACTTAGCTTATCTGTAGCATCTGATGGAGTATACCACTTCTTGAAACATTCCCCAGGTTTTTTGTTTTGTTTTGTTTTGTTTTTTCTTCTGTGAAGGTCTTTTCCTTTTTCTCTTCTCCCTGGCAACTCCTCTTCTTCCTGAAATTAAATGTTGAAATTCCTGATATCTCTATTCACAAATCTCCTTTTCTTCCCTACTTCCTTCTCTCTCTGTCTTGCTTTCTCTTTTTCTCTCGTCTTCTTCCTTCTATGCTTCCTCCTTCCCCTCCTCTTCTTCTAGGTAATTTCATTTATTCCCATGCCATTATATACCACCTATATGCTAAAGACTCAAATTATTGCCCTAGACCTCTCATCTGATATTCAGACCTACTTGTCCACTTGACATCTCCATTTATACAACAGACATAATAACATTTAACATGTCTAAAACTGAACTCTTTATTTCCTACCACCACATGCCCCCTCCTATCTCAGGCTTCTTCACCTTTGTAAAAAATATCATGACAATCAGTGGCTCAAGCCAAAATCTGGGAATAATCTTTGATTCCACTCTCTTATCTCTCACATTGAATTATAATCAGTAGCTCTGTAAATGCTAATGATTTCTGAATCTATCCTTTTTTCTCCAACAGCGTTGCTATCACCCTAGTCAAGGCCACTTCATTTCCTGCTGGAGCGCAATACTCGCCTTCTAATGGGTACACCAGCTTGCTTTCCTTTTTGGCTCCACAATACTTTCTTCACACAGCAGTGTGGATATTTATAGTCATAAAGCAAAGCATATCATTCCCCTGCTTAAATTAAAATATAATTTCTTGTAATTACTTCAGAAGCTTTTATGATCTTGTCCTTACTCATCTCTACAACAAAATCTTCACTCACTTTTTCTCTTCCGCACAACACTGTAGCTTCCTTGCATTCTTTCTCTTTCTAGATGATATAGTTAAATCCTTTACCATCTTAGAACCTTCTATTTTATTTATTTATTGAGGCAGAGTTTTGCTCTTGTTGCCCAAGCTGGAGTGCAATGGCACCATCTCGGCTCACTGCAACCTCCACCTCCCGGGTTCAAGCGATTCTCCTGCCTCAGTCTCCCAAGTAGCTGGGATTACAGGCACCCGCCAATACACCCGGCTAATTTTTTGTATTTTTAGTAGAGACAGGGTTTCGCCATATTGGCCAGGCTTGTCTTGAACTCCTGACCTCAGGTGATCCGCCCACCTTGGCCTCCCAAAGTGCTGGGATTACAGGCATGAGCCACTGCACCCGGCCTAGAACCTTCTTACAAGCTGTTCACTCTGCTTGGAATGTGCTCTTCCCCGCTCTTCTTTGCACTAGTTCTTCTTTTAAAAAATAGGCTTTTTAAGGTTTAATTAATATGTTTATAAAATGTACTATTTGAATACATTTTAACATACGTATACATCCATAAAACCATCTCTGCAATTAACATAATAAACACGTCTGTCATGCTTAAGAGTTTCTTTGTGCCCTTTTGAAACCCTCTCTTCCAGCCCTCACCACATGTGTCCCTTCCCATTCCCAGGCAATTACTAATCTGCTTTCCGTCACTACGCATTGGTTTTCATTTCCTGGAATTCTATAGAAATGGAATCATACAGTAATGTGTCCTTTTTTTTCCTGATTATTTTTACTCACTACAATTATTTTGGATTCATCCATGTTGTAGTAGTTATCAATAGTATATCCTTTTTTATTGCGGAGCAGAGCACCATTGTTTGGATTTGCCAGAATTTGTTTATCCATTTACTTAATAAAAATTTGAGCTGTTTTAGTTTTTAAAATTAAAAAATTTTTTTTTCGTTTTAATAGGTTTTTAGGTAACAAGTGGCGTTTATTTACATGGATAAGTAGCGGTGATTCCTGAGATTTTAGTGCACCCATAACCAAGCAGTGTGCACTACCCACTGTGTCATCTTTTATCCCTCACCTACCTCCCACCCTTTCCCTTGAGTCCCTAAAATCCACTGTATCATTCTTATGCCTTTGCAGCCTCATAACTTAGCTCCCACTTATAAGTGAGAACTTATAATGTTTGGTTTTCCATTCCTGAGTTACTTCACTTAGCATAACGGTCTCCAACTCCATCCAGGTTGCTGCAAATGCCATCATTTCATTACTTTTTATGGCTGAGTAGTATTCCATGATATACCACATTTTCTTTATCCACTCGTTGATTGATGGCCATTTGGGTTGGTTCCATATTATTGCAATTGTGAATTGTGCTGCTATAAACTGCATGTGCAAGTGTCTTTTTCATATAATGACTTCTTTTCCTCTGGGTAGATACCCAGTGGTGGGATTGCTGGATCGAATGGTAGATCTACTTTTGGTTCTTTAAGGAATCTTCATACTGTTTTCCATAGTAGTTGTAGTAGTTTACATTCCTACCAGCAGTGTAAAAGGGTTATCTTTTCACTATATCCATGCTAACATGTATTATTTTTGATTTTTAAATTACGGCCATTCTTGCAGGAGAAAGATGGTATTGCATTGTGGTTTTGATTTGCATTTCCCTGATAATTAGTGATGTTGAGCATTTTTATGTGTTTGTTGGCCATTTGTATATCTTCCTTTGAGAATTGTCTATTCATGTCTTTAACTCACTTTTTGATGGGATTATTTGATTTTTTTTCTCGCTGATTTGAGTTCCTATAGATTCTAGATATTAGTCCTTGTCAGATGCATAGTTTGTGAAAATTTTCTCCCACTCTGTGGGTTGTCTGTTTACTGATTATTTATTTTGTTGTGAGGAAGTTTTTAGTTTAATTAAGTCCCAACTATTTATCTTTGTTTTTGCTGCATTTGCTTTTGGGTTCTTGGTCATAAAGTCTATGTTTAAGCCAATGTCTAGAAAGGTTTTTCCAATGTTATCTTCATAATTTCTATGGTTTCAGGTCTTAGATTTAAGTCTTTGATTCATCCTGAGTTGATTTTTGTATAAGGGGAGAGATGATGATCCAGTTTCATTTTTCTACATGTGGCTTGCCAATTATGCCAGGATCATTTATTGAATAGGGTGTCCTTTCCCCACTTTATATTATTGTTCACTTTGTTGATGAGTTGGCTGCAAGTATTTGGCTTTATTTCTGGGCTCTCTGTTTCGTTCCATTGGTCTATGTGCCTATCTTTATGTCAGTACCATGAAGTTTTGGTAATGATAGCCTTGTAGTGTAGTTTGAAGTCAAGTAATGTGATGCCTCCAGATTTTTTCTTTTTGCTTAGTCTTGCTTTGACTATGTGGGCTTTTTTGGTACTGTGTGAATGAATTTTAGGATTGTTTTTTCTAGTTTTGTGAAGAATAATGATGGTATTTTGATGGAAATTCCATTGAATTTGTAGATTGCTTTTGATAGTATGGTCATTTTCACAATACTGATTCTACCCATCCATGAGCATGGCATGTATTTCCATTTGTTTGTGTTGTCCATTATTTATTTCAGCAGTGTTTTGTAGTTTTCCTTGTAGAGATCGTTCACCTCCTTAGTTAGGTAAATTTCTAAGTATTTTATTTTATTTTTTTTACAGCTGTTGTAAAAGGGGTTGAGTTCTTAATTTGATTCTCAGCTTGGTCACTATTGGTATATAGCAGTGCTATTGATTTGTGTACATTGATTTTGTATCCTAAACCTTTACTAAATTCACTTATCAGATCCATGTGCTTTTTGGATGTGTCTTTAGGGTATTCTAGGCATACAATCTTATCATTGGCAAATAGTGACCGTTGGATCTCCTCTCTGCTGATTCGTATGCCCTTTATTTATTTCTCTTGTCTGGTTGCTCTGGCTAGGACTTCCAGTACTATGTTGACTAGAAGTGGTGAAGATGGACATCTTTGTTTTTTTCTAATTCTCAGAAGGAATGTTTTCAGCTTTCCCCCATTCCATAAAATGTTGGCTGTACATCTGTCATAGATGGCTTTTATTACCCCTAGTTGTTTTCCTTCTGTGCCGATTTTGCTGAGGGTTTTAATCATAAAGAGATGATGAATTATATCAAATGCTTTTTCTGCATCTATTGAGATTATCATACGATTTTAAATTTTGTTTCTGTGATGTATCACATTTATTGACTTGTGTATGTTAAACCATCCCTGCATCCCTGGTATGAAACCCACTTGATTGTGGTAGATTATCTTCTTGATATGCTGTTACATTTGGTTAGCTAGTATTTTGTTGAGGATTTTTGCACGTACGTTCACCAGTGATATCAGTCTGTAGTTTTCTTTTTCGTTATGTCCTTTCTTGGTTTTGATATTAGGGTGATACTGGCTTCACAGAATGATTTGGGGGAGGATTCCCTCTTTCTCTATCTTTTGGAATAGTTTCAATAGGATTGGTCCCAATTCTTACCAATTCTTTTTTGAATGTCTGATAGAATTCAGCTGTGAATCCATCTGGTCCTGGACTTTTTTTTTGTTGGCAATTTTTTAAATTACCATTTTAATCTCACTGCTTGTTATTGGTTGGTTCAGAGTTTCTATTTCTTCCTGGTTTAATCCAGGAGGGTTGTATATTTCCAGGAATTTATCCATCTTCTCTAGGTTTTCTAGTTTGTGTGCATAAAGGTGATCATCGTAGTCTTGAATGACCTTTTGTATTTCTGTTGTATTGGTTGTAATATTTCCCATTTCTTTCTAATTGAGTTTATTTGGATCTTCTCTCTTCTTTTCTTGGTTAATCTCATTAATGTTCTGTCAATTTTGTTAATCTTTTCAAAGAACCACCTTTTGGTTCATTTATCTTTTGTATTTTTTGTTTGTTTCAATTTCATTTAGTTCTGCTCTGATCTTTGTTATTTCTTTTTTTCTGCTGGGTTTGGGTTTGTTCTTGTTTCTCTAGTTCCTTGAGGTGTGACCTTAGATTGTCTGTTTGTGCTCTTTCAGACTTTTTGATTTAGGCATTTAATGCTATGAACTCTCCTCTTGGCACTGCTTTTGCTGTATCCCAGAGGTTTTGATAGGTTGTGCCACTATTACCATTCAGTCCAAAGAATTTTTAAATTTCCATCTTGATTTCATTGTTGACCCAACTATCATTCAGGGGCAGATTATTTAATTTCTATGTATTTGCATAGTTTTGAGGGTTCCTTTTGGAGTTGATTCCACTGTGTGAATTTTATTCCACTGTGGTCTGAGAGAGTACTTGATATAATTTTGACTTTTAAAAATTTATTGAGACTTGTTTTGTGGCCTATCATATGGTCTATCCTGGTTAATGTTCCATGTGCTCATGAATAGAATGTATATTCTGCAGTTGTTGGGTAGAATGTTCTGTAAATATCTGTTAAGTCCATTTGTTCTAGGGTATAGTTTAAGTCCATTGTTTCTTTGTTGACTTTCTGTCTTAGTGACCTGTCTAGTGTTGTCAGTGGAGTGATGAAGTACTGCACTATTATTGTGTTGTTGTTTATCTCATTTCTTAGGTCTAGTAGTGATTGTTTTATAAATTTGGGAGCTCCAGTGTTAGATGCATATAAATCTAGAATTGTTATATTTTCCTGTTGGACTAGTCCTTTTATCATATTTAATGTCCCTTCTTGTCTTCTTTAACTATTGTTGCTTTAAAGTCTGTTTTGTCTGATATAAGAATAGCTACTCCTGCTCACTTTTGGTGTCCATTTGCATGGAATGTTTTTCTACTCCTTTACCTTAAGTCTATGTGAGTCCTTATGTGTTGGGCGAGTCTCTTGAAGTGAAGAGATACTTGGCTGGTGAACTGCATGTTGTGGGAGTTTGTTGTACAGATTATTTAGTCACCCAGTAATAAGTATAGTACCTGGTAGATATTTTTTAAATCCTCTCCCCGCTCTCACACTCCACCCTCAAGTAGGCCCCAGTGTCTGTTGTTCACTTCTTTTTGTGCATGTGACATAGGACCTGACAAAGATTTCATGATGAAGATGACAAAAGCAATTACAACAAAAACAAAAATTGACAAATAGGACCTAATCAAACTAAACAGCTTGAGCACAGCTATAAAAACTATCAACAGAGTATACAGACAACCTTCAGGATAGGAGAAAATATTTGCAAATTATGCATCCAACAAAGGTTTAATACTCAGAATCTGTAAGAAATGTAAACAAATTTGTAACAAAAAAACAAACGATTTTATTAAAAAGTAGGCAAAAGACATAAATAGACACCTTTCTAAAGAAGACATACATGCAGCCAACAAGCATATGAAAAATGCTCAACACCTCCAATCGTTAGAGAAATGCAAATCAAAACCACAATGAGATACCATCTCACACCAGTCAGAATGTCCATTATTACAAAGTCAAAAAATAACAGATGTTGGAGAGACTGTGGATAAAAGGG
The DNA here is from genome assembly GCF_028885655.2 of Pongo abelii. Taxonomy (NCBI): domain Eukaryota; kingdom Metazoa; phylum Chordata; class Mammalia; order Primates; family Hominidae; genus Pongo; species Pongo abelii. The sequence goes on from NC_085928.1 coordinate 16,828,833, forward strand.
AATGCTTATACACTGTTGGTAAGAGTGTATATTAGTTCAGCCATTGTGGAAATCATTGTGGCAATTTCTCAAAGAACTTAAAACAGAATTATCACTCAACCCAGCAATCCCACTATTATGTATATACCCAAAGAAATATAACTTGTGATTTACCATAAAAACACATGCATGCGTATGTTTACTGCAGCACTATTCACAATGGCAATAACATGGAATCAATCTAAATGCCCATCAACAGTAGACTGGATTAAGAAAATGTCATACATATACACCATGGAACACTACACAGCCATAAAAAAGAATGAAATCATGTCATTTGCAGCAACATGAATAGAACTGGAGGCCATTATTCTAAGCTAACTAATGCAAGAACAGATTCTTCTTTTTAAAAGCTGTTTTGGCTACTCTAAATCCTTTGAATTTCTGTATGAACTTAGGATCAGTTTGTCAGTTCCTACAAGAACATCTGTATTTTTATTGGGATCTAGCATTGAAACTACAAATCGATTTGGAATGAACTGCCATCTTAATAAAATTGAGTTTTGTGAGACATAAACTTGGTGTAACTATTTATTTAAGTCTTCTTAACTTTTCTTAGCATTGTTTTCTGGTTTTCCATGTGTGGGTCTTTCTTTTTTTTTTTTTTTTTTTGAGATGGAGTCTCGCTCTGTCACTCAGGCTGGAGTGCAGTGGTGCGATCTCGGCTCACTGCAACCTCTGCCTCCCAGGTTCAAGCAATTCTCCTGCCTCAGCCTCCTGAGTAGCTGCGATTACAGGTGCCTGCCACCACGCCCAGCTAATTTTTGTATTTTTAGTACAGACGGGGTTTCACCATGTTGGTCAGGCTGGTCTCGAACCCCTGACCTCGCGAGCCACCCAACTCAGCCTCCCAAAGTGCTGGGATTACAGGCATGAGCCACCGCGCCCGGCCCATCGATGTGTGGGTCTTTCGTATCTGTTGTCTCATTTATGGCTAAGTACTTCTTATTTTTGATGATATTGTAAATGGTAATTTTAAATTTCAATTTCAGATTGTTGTATGCATATAGAAATACAATGGAATTTTGTATATTAACCTTATATCCTGCACATTGTTAAACTCATATTTTTAGTTCTAGTAGCTGTTTTTGGCAGATTTCATTAAATTTTCTTCATAGACAATCATGTGTTTTGTGAATAAAGACTATTTACCTTCTTCTTCCTTTCCAATCTAGATAACTTTTATTTCTTATTCTTGCTTGACAACATTGTCTAAAATTTCCAGTACAATGTTAAATAGAAGTGGATGTGAGTTATGAACTTTTTCTAGTTGGGGTAGTGGAAATGGCACTATTTCCTTTATTTGAGTGTTGGGCACTGTTTGCTTTAATCCTTTCAGATGGCTCTTTACCTGTTCCTGAATAGCTGCATCATATGTATACGTTGATCAGCACTTTGCTCTAGGAGGAAACACTGTAGATCTCTGAAATTCTTTTGTGAGCTGTAGATGCTTTGGTTTCTCTGGTTTCTCATCTTCATCTCCCAGCCTAAAAAGCTCAGTGGTTTCCTCCTGGGCTTCCCCTCCCTTTGCTACTGTCTAGAAATTATCTTGCCATAGTAAATGGGTGTGATTGTTAGGTTTCCCATCTGTCCCATCATTTTTTTTTTCATTGTTTGATACCCTGTGTCTTAAAAACCATTGTTTTCATTTATTTTGTCTATTTTGGGGGAATGGGTGTGGGGTTTTCAGGCAGGAGGTTAAATCTGGTACTTGTTACTCTATCTTTCTATCTTGGTTGGTAGTGAGAATCTAAAGCTTTGACTATTTCTTATCTTGCAAAACTTCACTTAAATGTTTCCATGTTGGATAGGCCATTCTCTGACAACACTTCCAAAAATAGGTCCACCTTATCTCATTTTTCCCTATTATTGCATTGCCACCTTTCTTCAATTATCTATGACTTTATCTGTATACTACCTGTTATAAATGAAAGGAAAAGACCATAATTGTTTCACTCATCACTATATACTTAATGCCTAGAAAAATGTTTGACACAAGAGATGCTCAGTAAAATATTATTTGAATGAATGCATTTTTCCCCATTTATTGTTTACCATAATTTTTGCTGATTTGTTTCTTAAAGCATTTCTTCTTTAATTTTTTTTGTTTACTTCTCCATTCCTGACTTTCTGTTCGTTTTAAAATACTTATTTGGACACAGGAAGGGGAACATCACACTTCGGGGACTGTTGTGGGGTGGGGGGAGCGGGGAGGGATAGCATTGGGAGAGATACCTAATGCTAGATGACGAGTTGGTGGGTGCAGCGCACCAGCATGGCACATGTATACATATGTAACTTACCTGCACATTGCACACATGTACCATAAAACCTAAAGTATAATAATAATGATAATAATAATAATAAAATAAAAAATAAAAAAATTAAAAAAAATAAAATACTTATTTGCCTTTCTTGGATAGTTCTCTTATCATCCCCTTTTCTTTTATTTCTTCTTTATTTTTTAGGTGTTTTTAGGATCTGTTATCATACCCCTACCCTCTGAAAAGAAAGGGATAATAGGCCTGGGACTCTCCAAAGGATCCTTTGTTGCATAACTAGAAATTGATGCACAAGCAATGTAGACAATTCTCTACATTAAGCCTACTTTTCAAACTTCCCTTGATTCAAATGGCATAATATCAGTTTTTAAATAGCAAAATTTATGTGATTATCACAAGTAGAACTGTTGCTAGGCAATGAGGCAGCAGCCTGAGTTTTAGCTCTAAGTATTCCATAGATTTCTTATGATTCTGGAAGTTATTTAACCTCTCTGTGGTGTGGGTTGGTTCATCTTTTATAATAACTAACATTTATAGAATCACTTTTGTTAACATTAACCCAGAAAAGTTCTACAACTCTCTAAGGGAGGTAGAAATTGCAATTTTTACTTTATATACTAGAAGAAAGAAACTCAGAGTGATTAAATGCCTTGTTTAAGATTATAAATGTATGAAGTAGCTAATAAATGGAAAAGGTAAAACAATGTAAATCTTCTGATCAGATGTCTGCTGTTCTTTTCAAAGCGTTTTTCTGCTTCTAAAAATCATAATCTGTAAAATACGAAAGTTTTCTTTCAACTACAAAATTTTATTATTCTATGATGTGAAAGTTTTGCAGCTTGGTAATTTAAAGATTTGGGGAGGTCAGCTGTTTGGAGCCTAACCTATGGAATAAGGTGACCAGTAAAAGAGTCATTGATATAATTTCATTGATAGTGTGCAAAAACTGAGTTGTTTTCTGATTATAAAATAATGGACTTGGTTTCCAATGTTCCTGAAACTTTAAAAAAGACACTTAGAGATCCAAGATTATACAGTGAAAAGCCTATCAAGTAATTTTAGTGTCAGATAGGCATAAGTTTGGGTCCCACTTATTCTGTGTGGCTTTGAGAGACTAATTTCATTTTTTTTCAACTTCAATTTTCTCATGTGTAGAGAAATATACTAATATATATCAATCTGCCTCAAAGGGTTATAATCACTAGTAGATAATATAACACTGAGTCAAACTGACTAGCAGAGTAGAATAGATAATCAATGGAACTGGGTTCTATCACCCCAAATATGAACAATGCATATATGCTTTTCTGAAAGTTAGGAAACAATTAAGGAAAAGGCTGAGCAGTGTCTACTATAATAAAGTGAGACTATAGAAATATAATCAGATTATATTATCCAATAGTTAAACTTCAAGTCAAATTTTCATAAAATGTATTTTGAAAAGCAATTGTAGGATATGCCTCTGAGTGGTTAAAGAATCAATCCCTTTTCATAATATACAATATCGATCATTCAGAGAAGACTTTTAGGAAATCTGATTTGAAATCCTAGAGCTTGTCTGAGCCCCTGTGGGGCCCACTGGTAGACACGGAGGATTTCTTTAAGTCCTTCTACAGACTTGATTTTACTTCTGACTTAAAACGTTAGGTCTCTAGTTAGAAACTATGATTACTTTTGCAAAATTCTGGTGAACCCATTACCTAGTTCTTCTCTCGTTTGTCAGATTTGAAAAGTTTTCTGGCAGTTCATGTGAGAGAATAAAGCCTGCTGCCATGCTCTATCCTACTGACATCACCATTTACTTACAGATCTTATGACTTGTGCTAGATGTAGGGAATATCAAGAATTTTAGATATGGTCTTGAGATTCTTGTCATGCATTTGGAAAGGTAAAACAAAAGTATAAAAGTAAGTAGCCATACAAATGAATCTAGGCTAAACGTCAACTAAATGGTTCGGGCAAGCCTGTACTGTGTACAAACCTGGACACTGGAAGCATTTAAATAAAGGAATTGGCACAGCAGGGCTCTCATGGTGGTAGGAAAGGCTTACTACAGAAAGTAAACTTTCAGCAGGGCATTTCCAGAGAGGGGATAATATGAATAAATCATAATGGTAGTAAGATACAAAAATTTGGCTTAAGAGGAGAATAGTAGAAAATCCATTTGAGGATGTTGATAGAAATTATACTTTAGAGGATCCTGAATGATGGGCTGAAAAAAAACTCTGAAGGAAATATAAGGAATATAAGAAAATATATTATTGAGATTTCTTTTAAAAGAAATATTATTGAGAACTTTTAAAAACTTTACATCATGGCTGATACTATAGGATCTTGATGAACTAAGAGCCCGTTTCTGCTCCTGATCTTCAGTCTCCAATTTAGCTTCTTAGCATAAAATAATTACAAGTTTATTACAGAAATATCAGAATATATTGTAAAGCTAAAAGAAGTCTGTAAAATCCACAAGGTCATGTTCCAGAAACTTTTCTGTCTCCATACACACACACAGACACACACACACACACACACACACACAAATGTAGGAGATCCTACCTTCAGAAGGCTAAACTGGGATTCTGAAGTCTGAATATGTGTATTAAACTACCCTAAGACTATTTACAGAAAGGTTTTGGCTGAAATCCTTTATGTGGTGCAGAGGATGGGTGTGAAAAAATGGCACAGAGCAGGAATCAGCAAATTTTTAATATAAAGAATAGGATAGTAAACATTTTAGGCCTTGTGGGCATATAGTTTCTGTTGCAGCTCCTCAACTCTGCCATTGTAGTGTGAAAGCATTTAAGGACAATATATAAATGAATGATTGTGACTGCGTTCCAATAAAACTCTATTACAGAAACTGAAATTTCATAAAATTTTCAGATGTCAAGAAATATCATAGTTATCATAGTATCAAATAAGCTTCTGTTTTAGGAGCAGCAGAAGCCAACATAGATACCAATATTCTCACATACAGCAACAGGAACAGAGTGGGAAGGATTCCTAAAAGGGGGTGCTCTGCTAGAGTAGAAAACTAGAGAATATTTACGAGCAAAAATTACTCAACTTCTGGGCATTCCCAGGAACATTTTAAGGATTTCACAGAGACTGACTTATGTAAGCTAAGGGCATAAACCAGTAAAGTTTTAGGTTTTATTACCGATAAGATTCCATTAGGATCTATGAACTGGTGAGGTCTGAAGAAATTCAGGTTACAAACAACATATATGTGTGAGTGTGTGTATATAATGTATAATGTATATGTTATACAACTATAAGGCCATTTTGTATATATTGTTAAACAACCTGCTTTTTAACAGAATATATTAACATATGATAAACATTTTTTATGTCAATAAATATTTACCCATAACATCACTAGTCTCATCTGTACCTCCAGTCACACACACTCTCACTCTTCATCCTTTCTATACCAGTTTTTCTAATTGCTTACTCTAGACATCTTTGGATCTGTGTTTGATACCATGGTAAATGTTGATCTTATTTACTTGTTTACTTTTTACCTTAATTATCCTACTTTATAATGTTTGAGTGCCTTAAATCACCATAGAAATATGTTTGTATATTTTAATAAAAATCATCAGAAATCAGGAATACTTAGTTATCTTCAAGGAATATAATTATTTAAAAGAAGCAAATATTGTGACCCTGGTTAGAATAGTATTATAAAATGGCCAAAGCATAAGGTTGTCAAAATAAGAAAGCATTGACTTATTACTGATACTGGTGCATCAGTAATAAGTTTTATTATTTACAGGGCATCACAACTCTTCCTCCTCAAAATAAAAGACAGTGACTCTTGGAATAGTAGGACATGGTCTGCATGGTTGGAAATAAACACTGAAACAATGGGTATGATTGAATGGGTACAGGACAATAATGGATTGAAATATTTCTATAATAATTTTTATTAAAATTATCAGGTTGCACACTATAACAAAACAAAAATTTGCATGCATGCTGAATGTGTTTTAAGAAACACATTACTGAGCACCGATGTATGGATTTAACTCAAGCATTATGTCTTAAAAAGGCTATTTGCCTAACCTTTATATAACTTACTCTGATAAGAAGTACGGATCCGTTTCGTTAAATCAGGATAAAAGTTAGACAGGCCACGCATGCAAAAGTTGTCTTTGGAACATGCCAGAACACCAGCATCAGCAGCAGGCAGAAGAAAGAGAAAAAAAGTCTAAAGTGAAAGGAAGTGATATCATACCAGAATCTAGAACAGCCAAGATGAAGAAATTGCAGCAAGATTAGGTAATTAAATTAGAAGGAGATATTAATAAAATAAATCAATTATAAAGTAAGAGGTGACAGATGAATGATGAGAATGCGGTAGTAATTTTAATATTTATTTAAATATTTAATATAAAAATATTTATAAATATTTATTATCTTATTTAAATGTCTTATAAAAGTAGATGGCATATTTTCCCTATATGTTTTTACAAAATACACTTCTTTGGCTTGTAACTAATATGTATAAATTATTTCATTAATATAAAAATGATTGTCTTTAATCTTTCAGCAATTAAAAAGAAAGCTAAAGATTTCAGTCTTTAATACTTCATTGTTATAAAGTGAGTTCTCATTGTGTCATCTTGTACACTAAACACAAACTGAGTTTATAACTTCACAGATTTTCCTGATTTTAAAGTCATCAATGTTCTAAGCTCTAGTAGTAACTGTTAAGGTTCAAGCAGTTTAATTTAAATTAAATAACAATTGTATTACCTTTGTCAAAATATATACTTTTTTTGCCCCACTGTGTATATCCAGCAAGTGATTTAGATATTGTCATAGGATTCACAGATTTTCTGATTATATTGGTGCTTTTAGCATTGCAAACTGAACACCTGAAATATGGTTATTATGACTGAGGAACTAAATTTTTAATTATAAATAGCCTACTACCCCCAACATCTTTCTATCCTAGAGTCCATCAACTTCAAACTTGTCTTTCCCAATCATGAGGAAACCTCATGTTATGTGAATGTACAGTTGCATTTTGTCTTCCTTTCAAAATCTGGTAGTGATAGAGGCAAAATCTCTAGAAATTGAAATTTCTAGCTCTCCTAAAATATTGCTAAAAGTTGAGATCCCTCACTAAAAACCTTTGGTTTCTGAAAGAGAAATTTTGTGCCCCTCAAAAGGGTCTAAACTGGTAATTCAGAAATGATTGAGTTTTGCAAAAGAAAGGATAACAAGAAGAGTTTCAGTACAAGTTTCATTAGTCCAAAAAGGAAATTCATTTATTATCACATTTGGATGTTAAATTTGACATACCTGCCACTTGGAAAATAACACCTACCATCATGTACCCTTTTTATTTTTTATTATATTTTCCTATGGTCATATTTAGTAATATCCTCAATATTCAATAAATTATTTTAAATAATACAATGTAGAAATTTTATTTTATTTACTTATTTAAAAATTTTAAAAGCTATTATTATTATTATTATTATATTATTATTTGAGATGGGGTCACACTATGTCACCTAGACTGGTCTTGAATTCCTGGCCTCAAGAAATCCTCTCACTTTGGCCTCCCAAAGTACTGGAATTACAGGCATAAGCCACCATATCTGGCCCAAAGTAGAAGATTTTAAAGGATTGTCTAAAATAACACTTAATATTATAGAAGCATTTTCATCTGCAACCTTTTGGCCTAATTTTTTTTTACCAACTGGACTGTCAATGGACAGAAAATATGCAAAACTTTGGCAGTGTTTATAAAGCCAACTATTTGGATATATACTAAAATTTCAGTAAAACTTTGGATAATTGGCATATCAAAGTTTGGCATTAAATCCTAATTACCTTAAGTTTATTTTCTTTTACAGTTAAATACATCAATTTATTGATCCTGCCAAGAAAAATGCCACCTGTCATAGTACTTTAAAAATGTTAAAGAAAAATGTTTATTGAATTGTGAAAATACCTCCAGGAAGGTCATCATCCAACAAGGAAAGGTGTTAGCTACAATATGGAATTAATTTAAAAAATTAAAAGTAGTAAATGACCTAAAATTACCTTTTTAAAGGGAACAGATATTTTAGAAGAAAGTTAACCTGTTTAACACAACCATTGCAAGCAGTTTTTTCAACTACAGAACCCTAATTTTCGTAGCATTTTTACATTTAATAGCTTCCCATTTTCTGTTATTTCTTAGGAATTAAACCTAAGAAAGTTGAGATGCTTCCTAACTTCAACAGCAAATTGAAGTTTAAACATACACACCCCTAACCCTTTCAAAGATTCTCACAATGTTTCTGCCCAATTTATTTTACTTACATGATTTTGTAAATTATGTTGATTTTATTTTGCCATGCATTTGAATAGTATCAGAGAAAAAAGACAAGAAATCTAAAAGTAAGAACACAGATGACCAAATCAAGTCCATAACTCATCTTGTTTTATCTCCTACCTGCAATGAACTGTTTGTTTTTTCGAGGAGACCGTGGTTGTCGCTGGTATAAGTCACTTGATCTATATAGGTCAATGGTCCCCATACTTAACAGTACTGTCTTCTGTATAAAATCCACCACAGCCAACCCATTGCAGTTCCCAAATGCAACTCTAAGAGAGAAAAAAAAATGCAACTAGAATGTATCACAACAAGCATGATTATTTTTATCTTCAAATCAATCACAGGATTATTGAAAAGTAATGTCTTAAGGTTGGGGGAGTTGGGCAGTGATTTGTGTAAAGTCAAGGATGCCTTGCCTTTATGATGGATAAACTGTCTTCGTATAATAGGCATACAATTTACTGTAAAAAAAGGATGATCGGCAATTATATTTTGCCAGCAGTTTTATCATGTAAGTCGTGATTACCCAATCCACTGTTTAAACTAGACCTTATGTTTTCACAGAAGAATCACACAAAACATTTTTGCTATGCGAGGGGGAGATAGGTTAAGAAATGTCACTAGCTAAAGATGCTTATGTATGTAATTAGATGCCTTTTTCAAATAAAATTATAATTACTAGACTCCAAATTAATTATCTTCTGAAAGAGAGAAAAATAAAAATTAACTTCATATATCAAAGGCACTGACACTATATTAGAAATGAGGAGATACAAAAAGGTAAATGTTTCTTACTTTCGTGCTCTTTATTTTGTGCCCCTTTCAAAAAGATAAAGAGACCATTTGATTAATTACTTAACTAAATCTCCTGAGAAATTTTAAAAAGACAGCTCTTCTAAGTAGGCATTTTGATTGTCTTAACCATTAGGCATACATTAACTCTCATTTTTCTCCATTTACAACATGCCCTCTAGCTGAACAATTCTGTCTGTGCTTTTTGCTTCGTAAACTAAATAAACACTAGTTATAGGAATGTTGTTTTGCTTGTTTTATGTACGTTCCATGTTGTATTATTTAGATTGAGTCTTGTTTACAAACCATCTGCTTACTCTTAAAATGGTTCTTTCCACTTCACCACACAAGTTAAAACACAACAACAACACTTCTACCTATACTAGATGTTTTGCTAATTCACATAGAGCTCTACATTTTCCAGTAAGACAAACTTTGGAAACTGAAAATAAGTATTGTTATACTGGTCAGATCTGGGTTTAATTCTCATCTCTATCACTTACAGGATATGTGACTTTGAGAAAAATTAATGAATCTTGCTTGGCCTTAGCTTCTTTATAATGATAATTACACTTCTATATTTATCTGGTTCACAGAGCTTTTATGACTATCAAGTCAGAAAATTATTTTTAAAGTACGTTGAAATTTTTCCATGCAAAAAAGAATTGATCTTAATATTATAAGTAAATGCAATATTATACATGTTACCAGTTATAACAAATTCGTATCTTTAAACTTTTTATGTTAAAATATAGCAAATTACTTCTGCTTACAGACACCATAGAGTATCTAAATGCAATAATGACTGAAAAAATGTAGGCAACTAGGATGCATGACATTCTATATACCATAAATAATTATTTTTGTCTTGGAATTAAAAATAAGAATACTGAGAAGTTATAGCTTAGGGCTGGGGAAGTCAGGCAGCAGTTGTCAGAAAGTTGGTAGAGACAAGATTTAATCTCCTATTTTAAATTACTAGAAAATTGGGCAAAAATATATTTTAAACAACGGTTTTCACATATTGGTCAATAGGCAACATAGAATAAGATGAGAGAAGGATAGCAACCAAGGTAATACATTTCACAAATGTTCTGTGTTAGCGACTGAAGATAGTTCCCAGGCTTGGGTACAGGAAACTAAAACTCAAAGAGAGATTGATGGTCTCATTTAATTGAGGAGGCAGAGATGAGAGACTGAGACTACAAAGACAGCTACAACTAATAAGGCAAAATAAACTGCACAGAGAGAGAATACCAGAGATTTGCAGAAAGATGTCCTTGAGACTTTGGCTGTGTACTAATCTGTGCATCCATGTGCAGAAGCTACTCAAGGCCTATAAAAGAGCCACCAAAAAGATAAGGCAGAACAATTCACAGAGCTCACACAAGGCTAAGAATATTTTATGTTACTACCAATGAAACTGCAGAGCTCTCCTAATACATGGAACAGCAGATATAGGAGCGTCACTTCAGTAGCGAGACAAATTAGCTACAGATTCCAGGTAACTTAATTTAATTCCAGGAAAGAATTGAACACTACTAAAAAAAGGCATAAAATACCACCAAAAATGTAAAATTCACAATATCCAGTATATAAAAAGTAGCAGGCATATAAAGAATCAGGAAAATATGATAACCAGAGGAAAAAATGACTCAATAGAAACATATCCAGAAATGAAAGAGATGATAAAACTAGCAGATGGAAAATATTGAAAGTGCTTTTAAAAGCATATTACAGATAATCAAGAGGGTTGAGGAAAACACAAATGTGACAAAGGAAGGAATGGAAGACATAAAAAAGCCTTAGAGATATAAATGTATATGAAATTTAAACATTATCTGCACATTAGACATTATAGTAGAAAAGAATAGAGAATGCTATCCTCTGAATGTTTGTGTTTTCCAAAAATTAATACATTAAAACTTAACCCCCAAGATGATTGTACTAAGAGGTGGGAACTTTGGAAGGTGACTAGGTCATGAAAATGGAGCTCTCATGGATAAAATTAGGCCCCTTATAAAAGAGGCCCTAGAGGGCTGCCTCATCCCTTCCATTATGTGACGATGAATTTAGAAGGTACTATCTATAAGGAACAGGTTCTCATCAGACATCAAATCTACTGGTGCCTTGATATTAGACTTCTCAGCCTTCAGAACTGTGAGAAATAAATTTCTGTTGTTTATAAGCTACCAAATTTACAGTATTTTTGTTTACAACATCCCAGACTAAGACAGTGAACTTGAAGAAATAATAGAAATTACCTAAAATGAAATGAGATTTTTAAAACTTTAAAAAATAAAACTCCATAATTGGAGTTTCATAAAGGAAGAACAACAGAAAACATATTTGAAAAAATGATAGCCAATTTAGATAAATGACAGACAAAATTTGAAGATAGTAATAAGCCTGCAGATAATAGAAACTTAAAGATCCCAAGCAGAATAAGAATGAAGAAAAACAAAATGTTATCATAATCATATTGCTGAAGACAACTAATAATAAAGAGAAAATGTTAAAAGCTGGCAGTTAAAAAAATATTTCTTACATGTAAAAATTAAAATGATAAAATCATTTAAAAAATTAGATGAAACTATACAAACCAAAAGATAATGGTGTGGCATCTTTACAGTAAGAAATAAAAATAATGTCAACCTAAAATTGTATACCCAGCAAATACATCTTTCAAGCAGTGGAAAAGAATTTTTGCAAAAAAACAAAAGCTGAAGGAATTCATCACTCACATAAATGGAATACAAAAATAATAAGGGAAATCTTAGACAGAAAAAAATGATTCCAGATGGAAATATGGATCTCCACTACATAATGAAGAGCAACAAAAATGTTAAATATGAAAATTAATATTAAAGACTTTTTTCATTTCTTTAAAGGATAATTCACTAAAGCAAAATTAATAACAATGTATTGTGTGGTTTATAACATATGGAAGTAAATTTATGACAATAATGCAAAAAACAGGAGGATAAATAGAAGTATGCTGTTGTAAAGTTATTAAAATATATGAAAAGTGGTATCATTCCATTTATTTGTCTACTTATTTGATAATTCAAAGATACATATTGTAAGCCTGAGAGCAAACAAACAAAAAACTAAAAGAAGTATACCTAATAAATCAATAATGAAGATAAAATAGAATCATTAAAAGATATGCAATCTTTCCCTGAGAAGAAGGCAGAGAAAAAGAAGCAAAAAAAAAAAAAAAGGGAAGGGGGGGACAAATAGAAAAACAAATTAGAAAATGTTTGGCTTAAACCCAATCACGTAGATAAGTATATTAATGTAAATGATTGAAACACTCCAATTATGGGCAGAGATTGCCTGAGTGGATAAAAAGTAAGACCCAACTATATGGTGCCTACAACAAATCCACTTTAAATATAAAAGAAAATGATGGAAAACATTTACAATGAAAACACTAATTTAAAAAACGCTCAAACGACTATACTAATATAGACAAAGTCTATTTCAGAACAAGGAAATTTTGAGAGATATATAGGGAGAATGATTAAGGAATCAATTTCTTAAGAAGATATAGCAATCCTAAATGTGGATTCATCTTATAATAGAGCTTCAAAATTCATGAAAACCAATAGAACTCAAAGGGAAAATAGACAAATCTACAATTAAGGTGTACTATGCAAACATTCCTCTTTTAATAACTGATAGAATAATTAGAGACAACAAATCAGTAAGGATATAGAATTTGTAAGCGACACTATGAACCTCCTTCACTGAACTAAAATTTATGGAACTCTTGAATCAACATTCATAGTGGCATTGCAATTATGAAATACATATGAATAAATTTAACAACAAATGTGGAAAATCTGTACATTAAAAATTATAATTATTGTTGAGAGAAATTAAAGAAGACTTAAGTAAATTGAAAGATGTACCTTGCTTAATGGTTAGAAAATTCAATATTGTTAATTTTCCCCAGATTGATCTACAAATTCACAGCAATTTCAAACAAAATCACAGCAGACTTCTTTTTAACTTAAGAAACTTAAAACATGATTGTAAAATATGTAGAGAAATATAATAGACCTAGAATAGCCCAAATTGTTCTAAAAATAAGAAAGTTTGAGGATACAGACTATATAATCTTAAGACTTAATTAAAAGTACAGGAATCAAGACAGGCTGGTATTGGTATAAAGACAGACCTAGATATTGGTGGAACAGATGAGTACCTGGAAATAAACTCACACATACATGGTCAAATAATATTTGACAAAAGTGCTAAGAAACATATATAATCCTCAACAAATGATGATGAAGCAATTGTATATTCACAAGTAAATAATTGACTGCTCTCTTACCTTGGGTTATAAGTCAGGGCTTTTACCTACTTTCACTGGGGCTTCAGACTACTGCTCTGCATCCTGCCCCTGCTGTGACCTGACAGGCCTCTGATACACCCTGTTGTCACTGGACCCATGTTACTGCTATGTTCCATACTATTACTATGTCTCATCAACCCTGGGACCAAGTCATCATGGCATGCCCCAAAGATGACACAGGTTCTTACTCTATAGGCAATCTGTATATGCCCAGGCCTCAGACATTGGTGTCAATGCCAAATAAAAAAAATGCACCCGTGCCCCAGGCACCACCTCAGTTACATGTGCCTCTGACCTCAGAGCCCTGGCTTCATGGCTGCTCTGGGCACCTGCACCCAGAACCAGCATTGCTGACTGTGCACCAGTGCCCAGGATCCCAACACCACCACAGCTGCATGTGTGCCAGCACATAAGACTTGGTGCCAAAAGGAATCACTTTGGCTAGAACTTCCCTATGTGAGATAAAAGTTGAATAGGAGAAACTCAATAGCTTTCAATACTGAGAACCTTAACAGCCTTAACCACTATAGTTACTACAGACATCTGGAACTTTGGCTTCTGCCATGGATACCTGCAGTATTTGCCAACACTGACTTCGGCTGATTAAACTGCATTGAGACCATACCTGTGTCTTTCTTAAAACAGGAGATGTTGCACCCCATCCAGCTGGTGCCCTTGTAGCCATTCACAGCTGAAAGCATTTCCCCACTGTATCTACTTCAAAAAGACCAGATCAGGTGACTTGTTGCCTCAAATAGACAAACATCAATGCAAGTTCACTAAAAACACAAAAAAGCAGGGAATGATAACACTGGCAAAGGAACACAATAGCTATCCAGGAACTGACCTCAACAAAATGGAGATCTATTAGTTATCTGAAAAATGATTTAAAATAATTATTTTTCAAATTCAAAATAATTATTTTAATTCTTTTAAGGAAGCTCAAGCTGAGCAAGACAGAAGAGTAAACAGACAACTCAAGAAACAATGGAAAATAATACCTGAATAAAATTTAAAGTTCAACAAAAAGAAATCACAAAAAAGAACCAAATAGAAATTCTGGAGCTAAAAGAATAATGAATGAAAGAAAAAATGCAATAGAGAGCTCTACTAGCTGACTTGATCAAGCAAAAGAAAGAATTTAAAAACTTGACAGATCTTTTGAAATTATACTATCAGAGTAGAAAAAATAGATAAGAATAGAAAAGAGGAAAGAAACCCTATAGAACACTGAAAATAACAAAAAACAGAAAAGAAACCCTTATGGAACACTATCAAGAGGACCAATAGTCATATTATGGGAGATTCAGAGGAAGAGCGAGAAAGGGACAGAGAGTACATTTAAAGAAATAATGGTTGAAAACTTTGATAACCTTGAGAGAAATATACAGAAACAGATTTATGAAGTTCCAAGGTTCCCAAACAGATTCAATCCAAAAGACAGCTTCACACAGACACATTATAATCAAACTGCCAAACACAAAAAAAATTGAAAGCAGTAAGAGAATAGTAACTTGTTAAATACAAGGGAACAGTCATAGTGCTAACAGACGACTTCTCAGCAGAAACCATACAGCACCAGGGAATGGGATGATTTATTCAAAGCGCAAAAAGAAAAAAAACTGCCAGCCAACAATATTGTATCTAGCAAAATTGTTCTTCAGAAATGAAGGAGAGATACTTTCACAGACAAACAAAAGTGATGATGAAGTTCATCACCACTAGACCTGTCTGACAAGAAATGCTAAAGGGATCTTAAATTAAGCTAAAATGGAAGGGTGTTCATTAGTAACATGAAATCATATAAAAGCATAAAATATACTTATAAATGTAAATTTACAGTTAAATTCACAATATTGTAGTACTGAAATGATGGTGTATAAATCAACTTTAAGTCCAGTATAAAGGTCAAAAGACAAAAGTATTAAAAGTAACTATAGGTATAATATTTTGTTGTTTTGTTAAACTCACAATATAAAATATATATAAATATAAAATGTGTGCTGGAGGAGAGTGACAGGTAAAACGGTAGAGATTTTGAATGAAATTGAAGTTGAGTTGTTATTATTTCTAAATAGACTCTTATTAAGTATAAGATGTTCCACATAAGCCTCATGGTAGCTGTAAAACAGAAACATAGTAGATCTATATGAGATAAAGAGAAAAGAATCAAAGCATATCACTACAGAAAATCAACAAAGCACAAGGGAACACAGCAAGCAAGAAAGAAAGGACAAAGAATCCATTAAAAATAACCAGAAAATAAAAATGGCATTGTAAATTTGTACCCACTAATCATTACTTTAAATGTAAATGGTTTAAATTCTCCAAACAAAAGGAAGAGTGGCTGAATGGATTAAAAATTAAGATCCAACTGTATGCTGCCTACAAGAGATTAACTTTAGCCTTACACATAGGCTGAAAGTGAAGGGATGAACATGACTTTCTATAAAAATGGAAGCTAAAATAGAGCAGAGGTAGCTTAATTATATCAGAAAAGAATAGACTTTAAGTTAAAAACTGTCATAAGACAAAGAGGATCATTATATAACAATAAAGAAGTCAATCCATCAAGAAGATATAACAACTATGAATACATATGTGCCCAATATCAGAACACCTAAATATGTAAAGCAAATATTAACACAACTGAAGGGAGATACAAACAGCAATTCAATAAAAGTAGGGCATTTCACACTTACTTTCAACAATAGATACATTATCTAGACAAAAAGTCAGTAAAGAAAATTGGACCTGAATTATATGTTAGTGCAGATGGATCTAACGGACACATACAGAATATTCCATTCAACAGCAGAAGAACACACATTCTTCTCCAGCACATGTGAGACATTCTTCAGAACAGATAACACGTTAGACCAAATCTTAGCTGATTGAAATCATATCAAGTACCTTTCCTGATCACAATAGTCTAAAATTAGAAATCAATAACAGGATGAAAATTTTAAAATAGCACAAATATCTCCTGCTCCACCATAGTAAGATGTGCTTGCTTCCCCTTCACCTTCCACCATGATTGTAAGTTTCCTGAGGCCTCCCAGCCATGCTTCCAGCACAGCCTGCAGAACTGTGAGTAAATTAAACCTCTTTTCTTCATAAATTACCCAATCTCACACATGTCTTTATAGTAGTGTGAGAATGGACTAATACAGTTTTAATTGATGCAGTAAAAGGATTTGACTGAATTCACAAGCCATTCATGATAAAAAGATTTCTTAGAAGAATCTAAAAGTAAGAATATAAAAGAATAAATGATAAGCTACTTCAAAATTATATCCTCTATATATCCTTCAAAATTGTATCTCATATATATCAAAAAATGTTCAATGTTTATGTTTTTTCTTAGCTCTGTATACTGATAGGGGCTAGAGGCAATGACAACAATAGAAATGAGCATCTATTGTGCCCAGATATTATTTTCTAAATAACATTCTCCAATAAAAGAAGACTAAGATAGCTGATTCCAGGGGCAGACTAAAGAGTATACAAGATACACATGGAACATCACATTGTACTGGAAAATAACAAACTGCTAAAAAACGATGGGAACGTATCAAAAGGACATAGAAGCCATTTTGATGGGGTTCCATATGGTCAAATCTGGAAGAATTAGAGCATCACAGGCACAAATGATAGTAACAGATCTTAACTCACTGAATAAAATGCAAATCTGTGATTTCATACTTATATAGTAAAAAAGTAAATAAATGTTTATATAGGATAGGGAGTTATGGTCTCTTAATAGTAGAATCTAACATAAATATAGAAGGGATAACAGAGAATAACCAATGGATGCTAAAAGTAATGGGTGAAAGTTTGATGAGTAAGAAGTTTACAAACTTTCAAGTATCTCCCCATAAATTATTACCTATGAAGGGAAACAGCAACTTCATAGTGGAGAAACCTGGTATATATCACCTTAACAAACAATCAAAATTAGCACCACTAAAATTAGGACAATATATGATCATGTACCTTCTGATAAGATAAACTGAGAAGACATGACATTGTTTCTGTGGTATTCCTGCCAAAACGCTTAATTTACTCTCATCATGAGGAAATATCAGACAAACTCAGCTGAGGTACAGTTAACAATATAATTGGCTGTACTCTAAAAATATGAAGGTTAAAAAATAAATGCTGGGCCAGGCACAGTGGCTCATGCCTGTAATCTCAGCACTTTGGGAGGCCTAGGTGGGTGGATCACATGAGGTCAGGAGTTCAAGGCCAGCCTGGTCAACATGGCATAACACCATCTCTACTAAAAATACAAAAATTAGCTGGGTGTGGTGGTGCATGCCTGTAATCCTAGCTACTCAGGAGGCTGAGGCATGAGAATTGCTTGAACCCAGGAGGCGAAGGTTGCAGTTAGCTGAGATCGTGCCACTGCACTCCAGCCTGGGCAATAGAGCGAGACTGTATCTAAAAAAAAATGCTGAAGAACTGCCCCCGATTAAAGGAGATTAAGAAGAAATGAAAACTAAAAGCAATGCAAGATCCTGGATTTGATTCTGTTCCGGGAATAGACAACATAAATGACATTATTGGGACATATCTAGAAACTTAATATGGTATGTTAAGTAGAAAATAGTCCTGAATCAATGTTGAATTTCTTAACTTAATAAATACACTATGCTTATGATGTAAAAAAAAAAGCTCTTCTTCTTAGGAAACATAAACTGAAAGAGTAAGACCAGTTTTCAGTTCTTAAATTTGTTACATTATCTTTCCAAGTTCAGAGCAAAACCCTCAATATGAGTGACTACTCATATTTTAACAAAAGCCCAATATCACAACATACCCAAAGGGAACAAGACTGAATTTCAAAGGTTCTTACAAGAATTCTATTCCAGCAAAAACTTCTTAAACTGAAATGTGAGATATGCAATTTACTTCTAAACACAGACTCAAATGGCAAGTAACACAACTTAAGCTCTAAGGATCTCACAGGCTAATATAAACAAACTGGCTCAATTAATCCTAAATAATAATGTACAACTGGTCACATTACAATTGGTAGACCATTCTCCATTAGTACTTCACTGTACTGCACAGTCCTTTTAGTGAAGGCATTTACAGTTATGTTTGTATAAAGAGACATCCCAGAATAGTAAAGCTTAGGGGCATCTCCCAACTTTGAGACATTTCAGGGTCGTAGAGATAAAAAACCTCTCTTCTTCCCCAGAGAATATTTGCTTATGTTCCAGAGTAAAGATAAATGGGCAGTTCACCAGCAGACCTACATAAGATGTGAGTTTTTAAAACTTGGAGTTCCTCTTTTATTATGCACCCAGCTGCACATGCAAGTACCATCTGCTATTCACCACGTTCCTCTGTGGGCTCAGGGAACTGATGCAAGATCTTGCACTAAGCTGCTGCTTTTGCTGTCACTAATAAACTGTCTTTGTTCTGACCCAGAGGACTATTTTCTATATATATATATATATATATATATATATATATATATGAAATACTGTCACAGACAAATTTACTATTTTCTAAGAGGGAAACATCTTAGACCCTTCGCAGTTTCTGACTTAACAGTTGCCCCTTGATATGTTCTTCAAAAGAGTAAACAATTAATAGTGAATGGAATAGTAAGGCCACTGAGTTAACTAAAGTTGACCACATTAATCCTTGAAAATTATTTTCCTAGTTAGACTTCGGCCAACCAGGATTTAGAACATCAAGTGGTTTCTAAATATTTCTTATAATAATCATGATTGTCTTATGCTTTTTTCCTCCCTTAATGTCCAATGTCCAGACACTTAAATGCTGCTACATAGGCATTGTAATGAGGTACTATATAATGAATAATCTGTTCTATAAAGAGACTGAGGCCCTCATGGTCAGTCAGCTTGGGGGTTGAGTTTGACCAAAAGGGTGAAATTGAGAAATTATAAGAAGAATGATAAAGACCTGGTGTAATTCAGAAGGGCATACTACTAAATGATAATGACATAAATAACACAGAAAATGTCTTCCATATATGTGTGACTAACAACAGCTAAAGCCTTTTGGAAAAGCTAGAAATAAATGAAATCGGTTTAGTTGATGATTCATACAGCTGTCCAAAAGCAAATACCCTGACTGGTCTTTTGGCTGGCTGCTAACTCATTAGCATCTCACAATGAAAAAAAAAATAGAAAATTCATTGTTTAGAAAGTGGCTGTGGTTTTTCTCTCTCTGCTTTTCCCTTTTTATTATATATAAATGCTTTGTTTGCATTCATTAGATGAAATCAATCTATTATTGGTTTAATGTGTTCAAGTATATAATATGGTAATAATCAATATATATCTTTCAGTTATTCTTTTATTATACTTTAAGTTCTGGGATACATGTACAGAACGTGCAGGTTTGTTACATAGGTATACATGTGCCATGGGGGTTTGC
Source organism: Pongo abelii (assembly GCF_028885655.2). Classification (NCBI taxonomy): domain Eukaryota; kingdom Metazoa; phylum Chordata; class Mammalia; order Primates; family Hominidae; genus Pongo; species Pongo abelii. The sequence continues at coordinate 16,849,066 of NC_085928.1, forward strand.
TGCACCCATCAACCCATTATCTACATTAGGTACTTCTCCTAATGCTACCCCTCCCCTAGCACCCCACCCCCTGACAGGTCCCAGTGTGTGATGTTCCCCTCCCCGTGTCCATGTGTTCTCATTGTTCAACTCCCACTTATGAGTGGGAACATGTGGTGTTTGGTTTTCTGTTCCTGTGTTAGTTTGCTGAGAATGGTTTCCAGCTTCATCCATGTCCCTGCAAAGGACATGAACTCATACATTTTCATGGCTGCATAGTATTCCATGGTGTATATGTGCCACATTTTCTTTATCCAGTCTATCGTTGATGGGCATTCTGGTTGGTTCCAAGTCTTTGCTATTGTGAACAGTGCTGCAATAAACATATGTGTGCATGTGTCTTTATAGTAGAATGATTTATAATCCTTTGGGTATATATCCAGTAATGGGATTGCTGGGTCAAATAATATTTCTGGTTTGAGATCCTTGAGGAATCACCACAACTGTCTTCCACAATGGCTGAACAAATTTACACTGCCACCAACAGTGTAAAAGCGTTCCTATTTCTCCACATCCTCTCCAGCATCTGTTGTTTCCTGACTTTTTAATAATCACCATTCTAACTGGCATGAGATAATATCTCATTGTAATTTTAATTTGCATTTCTCTAATGACCAATGATGATGAGCTTTTTTTCATATATTTGTTGGCTGCATAAATGTCTTCTTTTGAGAAGTGTCTGTTCATATCTTTTGCCAACTTTTTGATGGGGTTGTTTTTTTCTTGTAAATTTGTTTAAGTTCTTTTTAGATTCTAGATATTAGACCTTTGCCAGATGGATAAATTGCAAAAATTTTCACCCACTGTGTAGATTGCCTGTTCACTCTGATGATAGTTTCTTTTGCTGTGCAAAAGCTCTTTAGTTTAATTAGATCCCATTTGTCAATTTTGGCTTTTGTTACCATTGCTTTTGGTGTTTTAGTCATGAAGTCTTTGCCCATGCCTATGTCCTGAATGGTATTGCCTAGGTTTTCTTCTAGGGTTTTTATGATTTCAGGTCTTATGTTTAAGTCTTTAATCCATCTTGTGCTAATTTTTGTATAAGGTCTAAGGAAAGGCTCTAATTTCAGTTTTCTGCATATAGCTAGCCAGATTTCCCAACACCATTTTTTAAATAGGGAATCCTTTCACCATTGCTTGTTTTTGTCAGGTTTGTCAAAGATCAGATGGTTGTAGATGTGTAGTGTTATTTCTGAGGACTCGGTTCTGTTCCATTGGTCTATATATCTGTTTTAGTACCAGTATTATGCTGTTTTGTTTACTGTAGCCTTGTAGTATAGTTTGAAGTCAGGTAGCACGATGCCTCCAGCTTTGTTCTTTTTACTTAGAATTATCTTAACTATACTGTGTCCGGAATTGGTGGATTCTTGGTCTCACTGACTTCAAGAATGAAGTCACGGACCCACGCGGTGAGTGTTACAGCTCTTAAGGTGGCACGTCTGGAGTTTGTTCCTTCTGATGTTCGGATGTGTTTGGAGTTTCTTCCTTCTGGTGGGTTCGTGGTCTCGCTGGCTCAGGAGTGAAGCTGCAGACCTTCGCGGTGAGTGTTACAGCTCTTAAGGCGGCATGTCTGGAGTTGTTCATTCCTCCCGGTGGGCTCGTGGTCTCACTGGCTACAGGAGTGAAGCTGCAGACCTTCGCAGTGAGTGTTACAGCTCATAAAAGCAGTGTGGACCCAAAGAGTGAGCAGTAGCAAGATTTATTGCAAAGAGCAAAAGAACAAAGCTTCTACAGTGTGGAAGGGGACCCGAGTGGGTTGCCACTGCTGGCTTGGGCAGCCTGCTTTTATTCTCTTATCTGGCCCCACCCACATCCTGCTGACTGGTAGAGCCAAGTGGTCTGTTTTGACAGGGCGCTGATTGGTGCGTTTACAATCCCTGAGCTAGACACAAAGGTTCTCCACCTCCCCACCAGATTAGCTAGATATAGAGTGTCCACACAAAGGTTCTCCAAGTCCCCACCAGAGTAGCTAGATACAGAGTGCCGACTGGTGCATTCACAAACCCTGAGCTAGACACAGGGTGCTGATTGGTGTGTTTGTGTTTACAAACCTTGAGCTAGATACAGAGTGCCAATTGGTGTATTTACAATCCCTGAGCTAGACATAAAGTTTCTCCAAGGCCCCACCAGAGTAGCTAGATAGAGTGTAGATTGGTGCATTCACAAACCCTTAGCTAGACACAGGGTGCTGATTGGTGTGTTTACAAACCTTGAGCTAGATACAGAGTGCCGATTGGTGTATTTGCAATCCCTGAGCTAGACATAAAGGTTCTCCACGTCCCCACCAGACTCAGGAGCCCAGCTGGCTTCACCCAGTGGATCCCGAACCAGGGCTTCAGGTGGAGCTGCCTGCCAGTCCTGCGCCATGCACCTGCACTCCTCAGCCCTTGGGTGGTCGATGGGACTGGGCACCCTGGTGCAGGGGACTGCCCTGGTGGGGGAGGCTCCGGCCGCACAGCAGCGTGGGGAGAGTGGGGGCGGTGTGTGGAGGCTCAGGCATGGCGGGCTGCAGGTCCCAAGGAGGCAGCTAAGGCCCTGCGAGAAATCGAGTGCAGCACCGGTGGGCCGACACTGCTGGGGAACCCAGCACACCCTCTGCAGCCGCTGGCCGAGGTGCTAAGCCCCTCATTGCCTGGGGCTGGCAGGGCAAGCTGGCTGCTCCCAGTGCGGGGCCCACCAAGACCACACCCACCCGGAACTCGTGCTGGCCTGCAAGCCCGGCGCACAGCCCTGGTTCCTGCCGGCGCCTCTCCCTCCACACCTCCCCACAAGCTGAGGGAGCCGGCTCCGGCCTTGGCCAGCCCAGAAAGGGGCTCCCACAGTGCAGTGGTGGGCTGACGGGCTCCTCAAGTGCCGCCAAAGTGGGAGCCTAGGCAGAGGAGGTAGGTAGAGGGAACGAGGGCTGTGAGGCCTGCCAGCACACTGTCACCTCTCAATACGGGCTCTCTTTTGGTTCCATATGGAATTTAAAGTAGTTTTTTATAATTCTGTGAAGAAAGTCAATGGTAGCTTGATGGGGATAGCATTGAATCTATGAGCATGGAATGTTTTTCCATCTGTTTGTGTCCTCTCTTATTTCCTTGAGCAGTGGTTTGTAGTTCTCCTTGAAGAGGTGCTTCACATCCCTTCTAAGTGGTACTCCTAGGTATTTTATTCTCTTTGTAGCAATTGTGAATGAGAGTTCACTCTGTTTGTCTGTTATGGTTGTATAGGAATGCTAGTGATTTTTGCACATTGATTTTGTATCCTGCCACTTTGTTGAAGTTGCTTATCAGCTTAAGGAGATTTGGGGCTGAAACAATGGGGTTTTCTAAATATACAATCATGTCATCTGCAAACAGAGACAATTTGACTTCCTCCCTTTTTATTTGAATATGCTTTATTTCTTTCTCTTGCCTGATTGCCTTGGCCAGAACTTCCAATATTAATGTTGAACAGGAGTGGTGAGAGACCGCATCTTTATCGTGTGCCAGTTTTCAAAGGGAATGCATCCAGCTTTTGCCTATTGAGTATGATATTGGCTGTGGGTTTGTCATAAATAGCTCTTATTATTTTGAGATACATTCCATCACTACCTAGTTTATTGAGAGTTTTTAGCCTGAAGGGGTGTTGAATTTTATCAAAGGTCTTTTCTACATCTGTTGAGATAATCAAGTGGTTGTCATTGGTTCTGTTTATGTGATGGATTACGTTTATTGATTTGCATATGTTGAAGCAACCTTGCATCCCAGGTATGAAGCCAATTTGATCGTGGTGAATAAGCTTTTTGATGTGCTGCTGGATTCAGTTTGCCAGTATTTTATTGAGGATTTTTGCATCGATATTCATCAGGGATATTGGCCTGACATTTTCTTTTTTGTTGTGTCTCTGCCAGGTTTTGGTATCAGGGTGATGCTGGCCACATAAAATGAGTTAGGGAGGAGTCCCTCTTTTTCTATTGTTTTGAATAGAAATGGTACCAGCTCCTCTTTGTACCTCTGGTAGAATTCGGCTGTGAATCCATCTGCTCCTGGACATTTTTTGGTTGGTAGGCTATTAATTACTGCCTCAGTTTTAGAACTTGTTATTGGTCTGTTCAGGGATTCGACTTTTTCCTGGTTTAGTCTTGCGAGGGTATATGAGTCCAGGAATTTATCCATTTCTTCTAGATTTTCTAGTTTATTATAAACTAGAATACTAGTTTATAGTATTCTCTGATGGTAGTTTGTATTTCTGTGGGATTAGTGGTGATATCCCTTTATCATTTTTTATTGTTTCTGTTTGATTCTTCTATCTTTTCTTCTTTATTCATCTGGCTAGTGGTCTATCTATTTAGTTAATCTTTTCAAAAAACCAGCTCCCGGATTCATTGATTTTCCGAAGGGTTTTTCATGTCTCTATCACCTTCAGTTCCACTCTGATTTTAGTTATTTCTTCTGCTAGCTTTTGAATAATTTTGAATATTTATTTTGAATAAATAAGAGAACTTATTTATTTCTGCATTAATTTCATTACTTACCAAGTAGTCCTTTAGGAAAAGGTTGTTCAGTTTCCATGTAGTTGCGTGGTTTTGAGTGAGTATCTTAATCCTGAGTTCTAATTTGATTGCACTGTGGTCTCAGAGACTGTTTATTATGATTTCTGTTCTTTTGCATTTGCTGAGGAGTGTTTTACTTCCAATTATGTGGTCAATTTTAGAATAAGTGCATTGTGGTGCTGAGAAGAATGTATATTCGTTGATGTGGGATGGAGAGTTCTGTAGATGTTTATTAGGTCCACTTGTTCCAGAGCTGAGTTCAAGTCCAGAATATCCTTATTAATTTTCTGTCTCGTTGATCTGTCTAATATTGACAGTGGGGTGTAAAAGTCTCCCTATTATTGTGTGGGAGTCTAAGTTTCTTTGTCTGTCTCTAAGAACTTGCTTTATGAATCTGGGTGCTTCTGTATTGGGTGCATATATATAGTTAGCTCTTCTTGCTACATTGATCCCTTTAATATTATGTAATGCCCTTGTTTGTCTTTTTTGATCTTTGGTTGTTTAAAGTCTGTTTTATCAGAGACTAGGATTGCAATCCTTTTTTTTTTTTTTTTTGTGCTTTCCATTAGCTTGGTAAACATTCCTCCATCCCTTTATTTTGAGCCTATGTGTGTCTTTGCACATACGATGGGTCTCCTGAATATAGCACACCAATGGTGCTTACTTTTTATCCAATTTGCCAGTCTGTGTCTTTTAATTGGGGCATTTAGCCCATTTACATTTAAGGTTAATATTGTTATGTGTAAATTTGATCCTGTCATTATGATGCTAGCTGGTTATTTTGCCTGTTAGTTGATGCAGTTTCTTCTTAGTGTCGATGGTCTTTACAATATGATATGTTTTTGCAGTGGCTAGTACCGGTTTTTTCTTTCCAAAACTCCATGGGAGTTTTATGGGACTTACTTTGAAGTTATTTCCCCCTTCTTTTTTCCTAATTCTTCCTTTAGAATGGGTATGTTTACTTTGTGCTGATGTCACCATTGTATTTTGGAAACATATAACTTGTTTGATTTCATAAGCTCACAGTTGGAGGAGAATCTGCCTCAGCTTTCCTCAGGAGCTCTTGTGAGGCAGGCCTGGTGGGGACAAAATCTCTCAGCATTTGCTTGTCTGTAAAGGATTTTATTTCTCCTTCACTTATGAAGCTTAGTTTGGCTGGATATGAAATTCTGAGTTGAAAATTCTTTTCTTTAAGAGTGTTGAATATTGGCCCCTACTCTCTTCTGGCTTGTAAGGTTTCTGCAGAGAGAACCTCTGTTAGTCCGATGGGCTTTCCCTTGTGGGTAACCTGACCTTTCTCTCTGGCTGCCCTTAACATGTTTTCCGTCATTTCAACCTTGGTGAATCTGACAAGTATGTGTATTGTGGTTGCTCTCTCAAGGCGTATCTTTGTGATATTCTCTGTATATCCTGAATTTGAATGTTGCCTGTCTTGCTAGGTTGGGGAAGTTCTCCTGGATAATATCCTGAAGAGCGTTTTCCAGCTTGGTTCCCTTCGCCCTGTCACTTTCAGGTACACCAATCAAACCTAGGTTTGGTCTTTTCACATAGTCCCATATTTCTTGGAGGCTTTGTTCATTCCTTTTCATTCTTTTTGCTCTAATCCTTTATTCATGCTTTATTTCATTAAGTTGATCTTCAATCTCTGATATCCTTTCTTCTGCTTGATCGATTTGGCTATTTATACTTGTGTATGCTTCACGTGCTGTGTTTTTCAGCTCCATCAGGTCATTTATCTTCTTCTCTAAACTGGTTATCCTACTTAGCAGTTCCTTTAACCTTTTTTCAAGGTTCTTAGCTTCCTTGCATTGGGTTAGAACATGCTCCTTTAGCTCAGAGGAGTTTATTATTACCTGCCTTCTGAAGCCTGCATCTGTCAATTCGTCAAACTCATTCTCCATTCAGTTTTGTTCCCTTGCTGGTGAGGAATTGTGATGATTTAGAGGAGAAGAGGCTTTCTTGTTTTTGGAATTTTCATCGTTTTGCACTGTTTTTTCCTCATGTTCGTGGATTTATCTACCTTTGGTCTTTGATGTTGGTGACCTTCGGATGGGGTTTTTGTGTGAATGTCCTTTTTGCTGATGTTGATGTTATTCTTTTCTGTTTGTTAGTTTTCCTTTTAATAGTCAGGTCCCTCTGCTGCAGGTCTGCTGGAGTTTGCTGGGAGGTCCACTCCAGACCCTGTTTGCCTGGGTATCACTAGTGGAGGCTGCAGAACAGCAAAGATTGCTGCCTGTTCCTTCTTTGGAAGATTTGTCCCAGAGGGACACCCTCCAGATGCCAGCCAGAGCTCTCCTGTATGAGGTGTCTGTCGACCCATGCTGGCTAGTGTCTCCCAGTCAGGAGGCACATGGGTCAAGGATCCACTTGAGGAGGCAGTCTGTCCCTTAGCAGAGCTCAAGTGCTGTGCTGGGAGATCCACTTCTCTCTTCAGAGCCAGCAGGCAGGAACATTTAAGTCTGCTGAAGCTGTGCCCACAGCCACCCCTTCCCCCAGGTGCTCTGTCCCAGGGAGATGGGAGTTTTATGGGACTTACTTTGGAGCCATTATCCCTTTCTTTTTTCCTAATTCTTCGTTTTAGAATGGGTATGTTTACCTTGTGCTGATCCTACCATTGTATTTTGGAAACATATAACTTGTTTGATTTCATAAGGTAACAGTTGGAGAAGAATCTGCCTCAGAATGAATCATACCTTGAGTCTCACCCATATATGATTTAGGTGACTTTTTTTTTGGAGATGGAGTTTCACTCTGTCACCCAGGCTGGAGTGCAATGGTGCAATCTCAACTCACTGCAACCTCTGCCTCCTGGATTCAAGCGATTCTCAGTATCCCTAGTAGCTGGATTACAGGCACGTGCCACCACGCACCCCTAATTTTTACAATGTTAGTAGAGATGGGGTTTCACCATGTTTGCCAGGCTGTTCTCAAACTCCTGACCTCAGGTGATCCACCTGCCCTGGCCTCCCAAAGTGCTGAGATTACAAGCATAAGCCACTACATCCAGCCCAGATGATATTTTGATGAGACTTTGAACGTTAAACTTTTGAGTTAATGCTAAAATGTTTTAAGACTTTTGGAGCGATTAGAATCAAATGAATGTATTTGGCATATGAGAAGGACATAAATTTTGGGAAGCAAGGTCACAATGTTATGGTCTGAATTTTTGTGTTTCCCCAAATTCAGACCATCTAATCCTCAAGGTGATGGTATTAAGAGTTGGGGCCTTGGGAAAGTGACTGGGTCTTTGGGAGGACTCCGCCATTATGAATGGAATTCATTTTCTCATAAAAGAAGTCTGAGGGAGTTTGTTCACTCTTTCTGCCAAGCACAAACAAAGCTAGAAGGTACTATCTTTGAAGCAGAGAGCAAAGCAGAGAGCCAGACACTGAATCTCCTGAGACCTTGATTTTGGACTTTCCAGCCTCCAGAACTGTGAGCAATAAATCTCGGCTGTTACAAATTACCCATTTGTAAGATAATTTGTTAAGCAGCCCAAATGGACTAAGAAACTTCTCTTATTTTTTCCTCAAAGACAAAGCCTCAAACATAGAGCATATTTGCTAAAAAGTATCAGATTAAGAAAAATTCCTTCCATTTTAGCTATTAGTTTCTTTTGAAGTCATAAATGGATATTTAATTTTATCAGATGTTTTTGTTTTTTGCATTCCTGACCAGACCATCATATGGTTTTTCTAGTTTATTTGCTAATGTGATGTATTACACTGATTCATTTAAAATGTTTAAAAACCTTGAATTCCTGGTGTAAACCAAACTTGGTTATGATATGTTATCTTTTTTAATTGCTAGATTTATCTATATTTTGGTTGGGATTTTAAATCCATGTTCATAAATGATATAGACTTACAACTTTCTCTTTTTGTAATACCCTTTTCAAGTTTTTGCATCGAGTTATGTTGGCCATAAAATGAGATGAAAATGATTTCATCTTTAATAATTCTCAGGAACATTTAAAGTAATACTTGTACAATTTATTTCTTTAAAACTTGGTGGAATTTACTCTAGTAGCCACATGAGCTAGGATTTTTGCAGTGGAGGCTCTCTATGAGATAGATGTCCAAGCTGTCATTTTCATACAAGTGTCAGTTATTCAGAAGCTCTGTAATAACTTTCACCTCCACAGTTCCCTTATAAGGGAAATGTGTTTTTTATCTGACCTATTCTAACAACCTTCAGCTTCTGAACCAGCTGACACATCTTTATAGTCTCTGAATTCTGAAGTCCCCTTGTCTTTACAGGTCAAACTCTAGAGAAGTGAACTCAGAAGATGGCTTGAGCTCAACTATCTTTCACGGTAATTACTTGGGCTAGAGAATAATCATATATTCTTACCATATCAAATAATGAAACAATAGGCTGTCCCACAGTCCATTCCTCCTCTCCCATCATCCATCAACTGTTGTTGCCAGCTTTCCTATCAAATAATATTCTAGTAAAGAAGCAAGCACCCAATACTCTATGTTCACATATATCCTCCACATCCCCCTGAAGAAAACTCCAGGTACTCAAAGATAAGACTTTTTTTCATGGACTCCTTACTGGTAGTTTCAAGGCATTCTCTTGGAGCTTATAAGACTCAGCTTAGGAAGTACAGAAATAAAAGTGAAATATATAAGGTAATGTATTATTTGATAAAAGTTGATTCCAAATAAGCATAGAAAGATGAAGTATTCAGGAAACAGTATTGGCACAATTCTTAGTCATCAGGAAAAAATATAGTTTAATAGTTATTTCATATCTTATACTTAAAAAAATTCCAGATAGATTAAAGCTTTAAACATAGAAACAAAAACCATATTAGAGAGAACATTTTTTTTGTTTTTATTACATTTTTATTATTATCTTGAAGTGAGGAAGGACTTTTTAAATAAGACACAAATTCAGAGCCATAAAAGATAACAAAAAATAGAATTGCAAAAAATTCTTTAAAGTAGAAACCATCTTAAACAAAGTCATAAAGCAAAAAAAAGCAGGGAAGATCATTGCAAATTACACTATAGAGAAAGCTAACTTCCCTAATATGCAAACAGTTTTCACAAATCTCTATGAAGGCCAACAACTTTACAGACAAATGGACAAAGAATAGAAACAGAATGTCACAAAACAGGAAAAGATGTTCCATTTCACTTAAGATATAAGAAAATTTTACTGATATTATAATAACATACTACTGTTTACTTAACAAACTGACCAGGATGGAAAGTTTGATTATACATTGTAGTTAGAAAGGTTGTAGGAAAGTAGACATTCTAAACATTGCTGGTGGGAGTATAGTTTGACACAACCTCTATGGAGGGCTACAACCTAGAAATAAGGATTAACTGAAATTAAATTAGCCTATAATGGGAATAAAATCCAACTTTCAAAGACCTGATGTCTGCTTGAATTATGTTGTTCTGATCCTTCAATAGTTTTTTGACCTAGACTGCCAGAGGAAATGTAGATACTTTCTGGAGGAAAGTATCATCTAGAACCTCAAATTATAATGTTCATTTCTCAATTAAAAAAAAACAAACAACTAAGAAAAAAACCATACAAACTGATATACATGAACATAATATAATGTGACCCAAAACTAAGAAATGTAATAGACTAGATACCAAATATGGAAGTATCAAACACATATTTAAAGTAACACATTTTTAAAGTCATAAATTCAATATGTTCAAAGAAATAAAGAAAAGAGTGATAATTTAGGAAGAGAACAGGGTGTTTTAAAATAATCAAATGTAAGGTCTAGAACTGAAAAATAAAATAGCTGAAATTGAACTCCATGGGAGGATCTACCATCAGATTAGACACAGTTGAAGAGGGAGTTAGTGAATTCTAAAGGATAAGTCAAAAGAAAGTATCCAAAATGAAATATAAAGAGAAAAAAAGACAGAATATAAAAACAAACAACACAGTATAAGTGTAATAAAATCCTAACAATCTCCTACTAACATCAAAATTGGGAACACTATCACAGGTTTGACTTCAAGAAAGAACAAAAAACCATAATGTAAATTTAAATTATTTTTCTTATATATTGTTTAATAAAAATTCAGGTGAGGGCTTCTTTTCATTTTTAGGACTTAAGCAAGGAACATCTAAAAAATCAAACATATTAGCTAAATAATACATATCAGAAAAAGTTTAATACTTACATTCCATATGCTGAGCTTACAGCAAGACTAGTAATCTGTTGTGGAGGTTCACCATCTACCCACACCAATTGAATAACAAGTTCTGCTTGATATCCTGGAGGCATTCGCAGTGGCCGTGTCTTAACACTTTAAGAACAAAAACAATCCTATTATATACAGTTTAAATAAACATGGTCAAACTTATCTTGAGAATTTACATAGAATCATGCTACAGAATTATACAACACCAGGCATTGCAGGCAGCATGCAGATGGATGGTGCCTTCTAGCTTTCTCAAAATACACTGAGTCCCTTATGATTACTTAGTTATTTCTTTATGTGGCTTTTCAGTCAGGTCCACAACTTCAACTGGCCTTTATCATTTCAATTTTTTCTTTTGAAAATATTATTTTAAGTTATTTTTATTATGTAATTATTTTTCTAATGTAATATATGTTACATATATATTAGTTATAAAGCATAACAATAAAACAAATGACCGTTAACCTACCCTCCAGTGTAAGAGTTCAACATATCTAGCATCTGAATTCCTATTTTCCTTTAAAGCTGACTAATATCCTTCTCTCATACTTCCCAACAAACCAATTATCAAATACTATTGATGCTACTTTCAAAAAATATATCCACTAGCTAAAATTTTTTGATGATGTTTCCTCTTTGTAGATTTTCCTCCTAGTAATATTTGCTCATATTTCCTTCTTTTTATGTACTTCAAAAGAAAAGTTTTGAGAAGACAATCAATGATTAGAAAAGTATAGCATCTGCTAATTGTATGAATTTTGCTCCTAAAATCTTATTTCTAAATTTTCCATAAGCATATTTGTAAGAAATGAGAAAACTAGCTATCTAAAGTTTTTTGAGTGGCAAATGTAGATATGCAGCTCAAAGAAATTCCCTGCTTAGGCTTAATTCTCCAGCCAGCTAACACTAGAAATATTTGATTTGATGGTATAGAAGCAGTAAGTAGTAATTTATACTCTATTACTAAAAATCACAAAAACAATAAAATATTACTATGGGCTTTGTTAACTTTAGGTTTTATTGAACATGATGCAAATCTTTGTTTAGCTTATTAATAAATAACAGTTTTAAAAAAGAAAGATTACACAATATACTAGCAATCATGACAGAAATCCTTTTTTCTAATATAGAACTCTTGTAGTAGATAGGAAACTTGGTTTTCTTTTTTATTACAAGAAAGCTAAAGAAATTACATAAACATACTTCTTAAAAAATTATCATTATTTTTTTTTGGAGACAGGGTCTTACTGTCACCCAGGCTGGAGTGCAGTGGCAAGACCGTAGCTCACTGCAACCTTAAACTCCTGGGCTAAAATGATTCTCCCACCTCAGCCTCCCTAGTAGCTGGAACTACAGGTGTGTACCATCACACCCAGCTAATTTTTAAATTTTTTGTAGATACAAGCTCTTGCTATGTTGCCCAGGCTGGTCTCAAACTCCTAGTCTCAAGCATTCCTCCCACCTCAGCCTCCCAAAGTGTTGGGAGTACAGGCGTGAGCCATCACACCCCATAAAAATACTTTTTCAATTGGAAAGTATCATGCAAGTCGCCAAGTTTCTGCCTGCCAAACTTCCTATTCTGTGAAAGCCATGTTTTCTTTAGAGTCCTTCTGGGAAGGAAATATATAAATAAGTGAATGAAGGGTGAAAATATTATGCCCTCTTCACAGATGTTCAAAGAAAAGACCAGAGTAACCCCTGAAGAATTGTAGATCACTTGACAACAACTTGATAATTAGAGAAAATTAATTTTATTTGTCACAGTTTCAAAGACATATGATTAATATCTAAAATTGTTTTAAAATTTGGTAGAAACTCTTACTTGAGGCATGGGATACTGTCCTTTGTTACTCCTTCACTAGCAACAGTGTTAGTGCTCCCAGAAAGACTCCTTGAAGAAGGAAGCTGGGTTGAGAGATCTGGAAACGGAGGACTTGTTTCTGGTTCAGGGGTAATAATATCTTCAACATCATACTGAAGTCGTACCTCTAATGACTTAAAAAAATCAAGTTTAAATTTAATTTAAGTCACACTAATGATCATCATTTTAATTTAATCTAAGTCATAATAAATAATCACATTAAAATACCTGATAACTTTTTAGGAATCATTCACACAGTTTTTTTCAAATTAATAAGTTCAATACTATTTATAGGAAAGTTGAGAAGTATCTCATACTATATCAAACAGTTAATTATATGGAATATTCAATGGCAATCACAAAAAATGTAAATTTTTAAACTTCAGAATTAAAAGAAAAATACCTCAGTGAAGATAAAGTTTTTATACAATAAATATACTTTAAGATATAGTATAAATTACAATTTGATATATGATAAAATGAGAAGTTGATTATGGTTATTCCAATGAAAGAAATTAAACTTTTTTCATATACACACACAAACGTGTATGTGTGTGTGTAGTGTGTATGTTTGTGTGTGTATGAAAAAAATTACTTGTTTAAAGCCTTTTAGTATAAAAAACTTTCATTGCATTTTAACTTTGCATTAATTCACTAAAAATTTTCCAAAAGAAATTCTATATTTTTGGTTGTTTGTTTCATTACCTTGGCTTTTGTTTAATTAGCTGATCAGAATGACTTGATAAAAAGCATATAATAATTTACATAGGAATAAAAAGGTGACCTAAAAGCCTTTATTAAACTAAAAAAGTTTTAAAATTAAATACTTTATGAATGCATAAAATGCATTAAATGATTTAATTAGAACTGATTTTATAACACATATTTGCCTTATAATGTAAAAATGAGCATTTTTAAGATTGAAAACAATTACTTACAAAAATGTCATTATGGGAATATCACCAAAATTACTGTCATAATTATTTTAAAACTACAGAAAAACCTCTGGTGGTGACAATACAGTTACCAATTATTGAGTGCTTACTACAGTAAGGACACTATTATAATGTCTTTATATAATCATCACAAGAACCCTATGAAATTGTTATTTGTATTTCAAGTTTATTTTTATTTTCCATTTTCCCATTTTATTTACACAGGGAACTGTACATGTGATGAAACTGAATCATAGCTACATTCTACTACTGACTTATGACTTGTTCAGAGTCACACAGGTATTTAATGGGAAAGCCAGAATTAAAACCTCGGTTTATCTGACTCCAAAGCCTTAGCTTTTAGCTACTATACAATAAAAGGGTGATATTAATTTTAGCTGTTGAGGTAAAAACACTTATACACAGGCCTATAGTAAATAATCTTTATATTCTGGTAAAAGGGGCAAGGTAGAGAAGGATAATTGTTTATAGGTGGCTTCATTTAGAATTAATTTATCCCATAAAATCATTATTCTTTTGAATAAGCAGAGTATTTCATTGATTTAAAAATTAAGATTAGGTAAGGTTGCCCCATAATTAGATCCACTCCATAAAAATGTTGCTACATAGAAAATCATTAAAAATAACCTTATTGTAGCTGAGAAACAATCATTTATGGCAAACAGTTGATGAGAAAATACAAATCAGATAAACTTAAAAATTAATAAAAGTATAGAACAAAGCCTGCATTAATTTGATTTTTATACAAAAATAAATCAATAACTATATGTATAAAACCTATACATTTTATTAGTATATATAGAAGAATATATAGGTGTATGTTCCACAATATATACATATTTCAAAACATCATGTTGTAGAGTTGACTTATTTCGGCCAGGTAGATGAAACTCACATAACATCAAAGAGAAAAATGAGAAAATTGTAACGTTTAATTTGTAACAAGATTAACTTAAAATACTAAGCTTGTTTTGACATTGAAAAAAATACCAAGTTTTGATAGAGAATTGTTTTGGCCTTTTAGGCCAAACCATTTATTAATATGTTACAGTAAGTAACAATAATAATTTAAAATCCTATGAATTGTATTACTAGCCACATACTGCACACTTCATGGAAACCATACCAAGTAGTAGTCAAATCTATGATAATAGCTTTCTTTTAATAACTGTAAAAGTGAAAGTTAAATTTTAAATAACTTACCACTATTTCTGTTGTAATTTCATGTCTGCTGAATTTATAAATTATGACATATGCAGAGACTCCTGATACACAGAATATTCTGCTCTCTGGACACCAGTAAATCATCTGAATGGCAAATGGGTCTTCCTCTACAATTTCACATGTTTGTTTTCCTTCTCCTACCTTCTGTTTTTCAAACACTTTTGAAGTTTTTAGCTTGTACAGCATCTGCAGAGTTACTATAAGACATCGAAGCACAGTTATCTCCTAATTTAAACTTAATTCTTAGTTATTATTAAAGCTTTTCCAATATAGTTGTTAAACAACAAAAGTAAACCTAAGTAGACAAAGTGAATTACATTTTAATCAGTAAAGCATTCAATGCCATGCTTTCATATCAGTACAGCAGCTAGAGGGAGACTACAGGGAAAAAATAAAAGTTCCTTGAATATATACTACATACCAAGGAATACATAGTTGCTTTCTTGTGTCATTCTCAGAAAAGTCTCATGAAGGAAGTATTTTTATCATTATTTATTGATAAAATATTGGGGCACAGAAAGTCTAAAATGGGAATACTGAAAATAATTCTTCCCTAGCGGAGACTCCTCAATTCTTTATCTCAGTTTTCCCCTTTGATTGTTAGGTGAGAGGTTGATGGTATTCCTAGAGGGTTTACTCCTCTCAACAAATTTTTAGACACTCCTTGAGATAAGAAACATTGTAATTTACCAGTTAGCAATATTGGGAGTCCAAGAATCTGTTAACTATTTGAGAAGGGATCTTTTCTGAGTGGCTCTGTGTCAAGAAAGGGTCAGATATAATCTCATTCATTGTGTTTGTGAACCGTTTTTAACAATATTTGTCAAGAAAGGGTCAGATATAATCTCATACATTGTGTTTGTGAACCGTTTTTAACAATATTTGAGGGAATATTTTTCTATTGGAGACCATGATGATAATAACTCTCTATAAAAGAACTATGATTCTACAAAGGATTCTTGAGTAAAGTTTTAAATATGAGTCCTGTGAAAAGGGCATCACCTGAATCTAATAATGAGAAACATTAGTCAAAACCAGAGTGAAAGAGATTCTATAAAATAACTGGCCTGAACTCCTCAAAAATGTCAGTGTCATGAAATGAAGACTCAGGAACTTTTCCAGATTTTTTAAAACTCAGAAGATACAATGACTAAATGCAAAAATAATCCTGGATTTTTTTGTTGTAAAGAATATTAATTTGCGGCCGGGCGCAGTGGCTCACGCCTGTAATCTCAGCACTTTGGGAGGCCAAGGCGGGCAGATCACCAGGTCAGGAGATCGAGACCATCCTGGCTAACGTGGTGAAACCCCGTCTCTACTAAAAATACAAAAAGAAAAACAAAAAAATTAGCGGGGCGTGGTGGCGGGCGCCTGTGGTCCCAGCTACTCTATTCCGGAGGCTGAGGCAGGAGAATGGCGTGAACCCAGGGGGCGAAGCTTGCAGTGAGCCGAGATTGCGCCACTGCACTCCAGCCTGGCCGACAGAGCAAGACTCCGTCAAAAAAAAAAAAAGTATATATATTTATGTATATATATTTATGTGTGTATATATATGTATATATATTTATGTGTGTATATATATACATATATATACACACATATATGTATATATATAAATTTGCAAAAGCTGAATAAAATCCGGAGATTAGATAATAGTGTTGTGTCAGTGTTAATCTATTGGTTTTGATGACTGAAGTCCAGTTATATAAGCGCATGTTTGTAGGAAATACACACTGAAGTATTTAGGGGTATGTAATGTGTCTCCAACTTACTCTCCAATGCATAAGAAAAAAAGCTATATGTATATATGTACGTGTGAGAGAGAAAAATGTATGGAAGGAAGAGATAAAGAGTAACAGAGAGCCAGGGAGAGGAAAGGAATATTTGGAGAATCTGGTTGAGAGGTATAAAACATTTCATAGTACTTTTTTTTTTTTTGCAATTTTTTTGTAAGCTTGAAATTATGTCAAGCTAAAATAGATTTTTTTAAAAAATGGACAAAAGATTGTATTGGGTGCTATAGCCTGGCTTCTGAGGTCAGATAGGGTATCATTCCTATGATTATTTATGTTACATGACAACAGTAAAATGATATTGTAGACATCATTAAGGTCCCTAATTAGTTGACTTTGAGTTAATCAACAAAGAGCTTATTCTTAACAAGCCAAACCTAATCAGATGGCCCCCTTAAAAGAGGGACTGAGGCCCTCCCTGAAGGCAAAGAGACACTCTTGCTAGCTTTGAAGCAGCAAGCTACCATGAGCTCTGAATGTGCAAGAAAATGAAGTCTGCCAACGATTACGTAAGCTTGGAAGAGAGCCTTCGGTCTCATGAAACCTCAGCCCCAGCCAACACCTTGATCACAGTCTTGTGAGACCCTGAGCAAAGGACCCAGCGAAGGTATAATCAAATTCCTAACACACAGAAACAGTGAGATGATAAATGGGTATTGTTTTAAGTTGTTAAATTGTGGTAATTTATTACTCAGCAATAGAAAAC
Organism: Pongo abelii; assembly: GCF_028885655.2. NCBI lineage: Eukaryota > Metazoa > Chordata > Mammalia > Primates > Hominidae > Pongo > Pongo abelii. The sequence continues at coordinate 16,866,349 of NC_085928.1, forward strand.
TAAGATACATAATAATATAAACTCAGTTATTCAAATTCATTTCGCTTTCTGTATTAGACAGTGTTTCACAAAGTTAGCAAACTAAGTAATTTTTTTAAGACATCCATTAAGTTGGAGATATGACCTTGATTACAGTGAAAATATTAAACATGCTGCAATCATTTGCAATTTATATTCTAAATGCGATAAAATATTTATTTAAAAATTAACTTCTCAAAATATTATTATGCATGCTTAAGGGTGTTATTCACTCTAATAATTAAAGTGTTAAATTGTCCTCTACATTTTATTTTTATTTATTTTTATTTTTATTTTTATTTTTGGAGATGGAGTCTTGCTCTGTCACCCAGGCTGGAGTGCAGTGGTGTGATCTCGGCTCATTGCAACCTCTGCCTCCCGGGTTCCAGCAATTCTCCTGCCTCAGCCTCCCGAGTAGCTGGGACCACAGGCGCACGCTGCCACACCCAGCTAATTTATATATGTATATATATTTTAGTAGAGATGGGGTTTCACCGTGTTGCCCAGGCTGGTTTCGAACTCCTGAGCTCAGGCAATCCGCCTGCTTAGGCCTCCCAAAGTGCTAGGATTACAGATGTGAGCCACTGCGCCTGGCCCTCCACATTTTAAAAGCCAAAAAGTGACTTTGAGGTGGTGGGAAAGGAGCAATGGCATCACTATACGATGAATTTTGTTTCAGGAACAAACTCAGGTTTGCATGAGAAGATTCATCAACAGAAAGTCTGTTGTCCTTTGGAGTTTCTCTTTAGGCACTTGCTTTTTATTATGTGAAGTCAGAAAGGGACTTCAGAATGCATGGGTTTAGATCTTTTAATCCTTTTCTCTTGCTGATAGTTGGTTTGCTTGCTCAAGGGACTCTACCTTGTGGGCTAAGAGTATCATCAATATTCAACCTTCTTCCTCTGCTTGTGTGTTTATTGCAGTCTTCCTCAGAAGCTATTCATTTCTACAGCTTCAAACATCATTATGCTGCTTCTTCATTGGTTTCCATTTCTGACTGTTCTCCTTACCTGCTGGATATTTTTACTTGAATTTTATGGTTTTACTAAAAAATTCAAAGCTCTCTTATATTCCTTATTTCCAAAAGAGTTACCTACATCTTTCTGGTTACTCATCTTCAGAAACTTAGAGTTACTGTTAACTTGTTCTTCACTCCTATTCCTGTCAAAAGTTAACTAACTTCCAAAACTCACACTAAATGTTAACTCCATCAAAATACCTTTCCTGGATCTACCAGGTCTCAATAAGACTCTCCCATTTCTGATAGCAAATAGATCTGGGGTACTGCATTTAGAGTTCTTATATTGTTTTCCCTATAGTTATATATGTGCATTTCTTTATCTTTTCTAATGACTACATTTTTTCTGAAGGGTATATATGAGTATAATGAAGTCTTAAGTATCTTTGCATTCCTTCAACATTGAGCAGAGTACCTTATTTATTCTTTAAGTTACATAATTCTCAAGAATTTAAAAAGAGTTCTTACAGTTATCAAATCATTTGATCTTTGCAGGATGTGGTAGATGAGTGGGGGAAAAAAGTGAAGACTAGAGGGATATAAGCACTTGGCGAAGACCACACAGGTAGAGGGTGAAGGAAATTCCTTGAACAGAGTTAATTTGACAAAGTTTGGTACTTTTTCTGATGTATCATGCCTCTTGTAGATATAATGGGTTGCTGACAAAGAGTGACTTAGTCTTGTTTACCTTATATTATAGAAGAGAAGTAAAGCAGAGATAATACTTTCAACTGATCTAACAATGTAGGTAATGGATTTTTGTAACACAGCCACATATGTATGCTAAAAATATATCTGAAATTTTAATTGTCCAAACTAAAAAGTGGTAGCTGGCTATAAGTAAATATTAACCAATTGGTTTCTGTTGTACAGAAACTTGAAACTTACTTGCAGAAGCATCCCAAAATTTTATTGATCCATCTGCATGACTAGATGAGAAATAAATTAGCATTAATTAAGTATACTAAATAAAAATCATAATCACTCCAAATGTACAGAAACTTGAGTTACTGTTGATACAATTTTGATTCAAAAATACCACTTTAATGAAAACTAATGTATGCTAAACCATTTCTAAGCTTAAAACAATGGCTCATTTCTTAAACAATATACTAAAATCTAAAGATTAGAAAAAGAACAATAATTCCTTAGACTTTACTGTAAAAAGGTTATATGTGTAATGGAGAACAATGAAAAATGGCCTGTGGAAAGTGAACAGCATATTTTCATGTAAAATTATTTATATTCAATAAAAGGATAGATAATTTTGATATTAATATAAATATGAATTGAATATCATAGTAAAATTAAACTTGTTTCAAAATATAAAAGCAAATCACCAAATATATCTAGAGTTGCATCATTATTTGGTAATAATCAAATGTCAATTCTATAAAAACTCATTGAGAAAATAGAAGAAGATATAATACTTCCCAACACTTTTGATGAACTCAGCATTACCCTGACACCAAAACCACATAAAAACATTACAAGAAAAGAAAATTACAAACCGATATTCCTCATGAGAATAGGCATAAAAATTGTCAACAAAATACTGGCAATGCAAATCAAGTAATATATAGAAAGGATAGTACATAATGACTAAGTGGGTTTTCTTACGAATGTAAGACAAACACTTAAAAAATCAACTACCATATTAAAATTCACCATATTGACAGATTACAAAAGAAAATCCATATAGTCATCTCAATAAATGCAGAAAAAGCATTTGACATGATTTATCATCCATTCCTAAAAAAAATTTCAATAAACTAGGAACACAGGAAATTTCTATAACCAGATAAAGGGTGTGTAGGAACAACCTACAGATATCTCCTAACATACATAATAATGAAAGATTGAATGTTTTCCTCTAAGATCAGGAGCAAAGCCAAAAAAATGTTCACTCTCACCATTCTTATTCAACATCTTATTGGAGGTGTTAAGCACTGAAATAGGGAAGAAAAAGAAATAAAAGGCATACAGACTAAAAGGGAAGAAATAAAATTGTTTGTATTTGCAGATTATATGGCTATGTAGAAAATCTCAGAGATTCTATAAAAAGGATACTGGAACTCATAAATGATTAGCACAATTGTAAGACACAATATCAATATACAAAAATCAATTACATTTCCATTGAATAGCAATAGACATTTGGAAATAACAAAATAGTACCACTTACAACAGTGCCAAAACCAAGAAATAGATAAAATCTAACACAATTTGTGCCAGATCTGTATGCTGAAAATTATAAGATGTTGACCAAAAAATAAGGCATTAATAAAAGGAGATATATATTATTGATAATTGTATGACTTATTAGATGTTTGTTCCCCTAAATGGCATATAAATTCAATGTAATCACAATTAAAATATGGTAAAACAATTTTTTGTAGAAATAAACAAACTGATGGTCATACTGCCCAAAGCAATGTGCAGATTCATCACTATTCCTATCAGACTACCAACATCATTCCTCACAGAAGTAGAAAAAAAACTTCAAAAATTCATATGAAACCAAAAAAGAACCTGAATAGCTAAACAAAAAGAACAAAGCAGGAGGCATCACACTACTCAACTTCAAACTATACTATAAGGCTACAGTAAACAAAACAGCATGGTACCGGTACAAAAACAGACACACAGACCAACGGAACAGAAGAGAAAACTGAGAAATAAAGCCTCACACCTACAACCATGTGACCTTTGACAAGGCTGACAAAAACAAACAATGGGGAAAGAACTCCTTATTCAATAAGGGGTGCTGGGATAACTGGCTAGCCATATGCAAAAGAGTGAAAACTAGACCCTTACCTTTCACCATATACAAAAATTAACTCAAAATGGATTAAGGATTTAAATGTAATACCTCAAACTACTAAAATCCTAGAAGAAAACCTAAGAAATACCCTTCTTGATATCAGCCTTGGCAAAGAATTTATGGCCAAGCCCCCAGAAATGATTGTGACAAAACCAAAAATTGACATGTAAGAACTAATTAAACTCAAGAGCTTCTGCACAGCAAAAGAAACTATCAACAGACTAAACAGACAACCTACACAATGGGAGAAAATATTTGCAAACTATGCATCTGACAAAGGTCTAATACCCAGAATCCATGAGGAACTTGAACAAACCAAAAAGCGAAAAACAGATAATCCCATTAAAAAGTGGGCAAAAGACATGAACAGACGCTTCTCAAAAGAAGACATACAAGCAGCCAACAAACATGAAAAAATGCCATCATCACTAATCATCAGAGAAATGAAAATCAAAACATGGCCAGGTACGGTGGCTCATGCTTGTAATCCCAACACTTTGGGAGGCTGAGGCCCGCAGACCAGCAGATTACCTGAGGTCAGGAGTTCTAGACCAGCCTGGCCAAAATGGTGAAACCCTGTCTCTACTAAAGGTACAAAAATTAGCCAGGCGTGGTGGCACATTCTTATAATCCCAGCTACTGGGGAGGCTGAGGCAGGAGAATTGCTTGAGCTCGGGAGGCAGAGACTGCAGTGAGCCGAGATTGTGCCACTGCACTCCAGCCAGGCCAACAGAGCAAGAGTCTGTCTCAAAAAAATTAAAAAAAAAAGGAAAAAGAAAAAGAAAATCAAAACACAGTAGGATACCATCGTACAACAGTCAGAATGGCTATTATTAAAAAGTCAAATAGTAACAGATGCTTGCCAGATGGCAGAGAAAAGAGAATGCTTAAACATTGTTGGTGGGAATGTAAATTAGTTAAGCCACTACTGAAAGTGGAAAGCAGTTGGGGGATTTCTCAAAGAACTTAAAACAGAGCTACCATTTGACCCAGCAATCCCATTACTGGGTATATAACCAAACCAATATAAATCATTATACCTAAAAGGCACATGAACTCATATGTTCATTGCTGTGCTATTTACAATGGCACATGGAATCAACCTAGGTACTCAACAACAGTGGATTGGATAAAGAAAATATGGTACATATATATCATGGAATATTACACAGCCATAAAAAAGTGAAATCATGTCCTTTACGGCAACATGGATGGAGCTGGAGGCTATAATCCTAAGTAAGCCAGCACAGGAACAGAAAACTAAATACCACATGTTCTCACATATAACTGGGAGCTAAACATTAAGTACACATAGTACACATGGACATAAACACAGAAACAATAGACACTGCAGTCTACTAGAGTGGGGGGGGAAGGATAGGGATTTGGATTGAAAACTACCTATTGGGTATTATGCTCACTACCTGCATCTAGTATACCCATGTAACAATCCTACACATGTACCCTTGAATCTAAAATAAAAGCTGAAATTATTTTTTCAAAAGAAAAGAAACTAGATAAGCCAAAGCAATTTTGAAAAATAAAAACAAAGTTGGAGAACTCAAACTACATACGGTTTAATTCTCACCCTAAAGCTCCAATAAAGTTTTTGTGCTACTGGTGAAAAACAGACACATATATCAGTGAAACATAGTAGAGAATCCAGAAATAGAACCCTATGTATATAGCCAACTGATTTTTTATTTTGAGAGGGGGTTATTCACTGAGTGGCTTACTCTACTTTAATAGCTTTATTCAGATGTAATTTACATAACTATAAAATTCACCCACTGTGAGTGTACAGTTTGATAATTTTTAGTAAATTTACACAGTTGTCACATTGACACCATCATCCAGTTTTAGAATATTTCCATTACCCCAAAAAGTTACCTCACGGCAATATGCAACCCTCTTTCCCATCCCCAGTAGATCGCCAATGATCTACTTTCTGCTTATATAGATTCATTTTTTCTTAGAATTTTTATATAAGTGGAACCCACATAATATCTACTGCATTTTGTGTCTGCATTATGCACTTCGCATAATGTTTTTGAGGATAATCTTTCTTACATGTATTAATAATTTGTTCCTTTTTGTTGCTAAATAGTATTCCATTGTATGGATATGCTCTATTTACCCCTTCACCAAATGATGAACATTTGGGTTGTTTTCAGCTTTTGGCTGTTACAAATAAAGATGCTATGAATGACTTTGCATGTTTACTCTAATTATAAACTTATAGATATTTTTAAATTTTATTACTGAAAAATCTGCAGGATGTTGGTCTGGGACTCTATATACCCTAACAAAATTTAATTCTATTTTATTTTTCATCATATAATACTTGATATGAAAATAACAATGTATGTAACATAGATTTAATATACAGAATATAATCGTATTGAAACCACTCAACCAAATAACTAACATTACTAATAACTTGCATCTACAGATGTGTGGTCTAACAGAGCAGTCCCCAACCTTTTTGGTACCAGGGACTAGTTTCGTGGAAAACAACTTTTCCACAGATGGGGGTGGTGAGAGATGGATTCAGGATGAAACTGTTCCACCTCAGATCATCAGGCATTAGTTAGATTCTCATAAGAAGCGTGCAAGCTAGATCTCTTGCATGTGCAGTTCACAATAGGGTTCGTACTCCTATGAGAATCCAATGCTGTCCCTGATCTAACAGGAGGCAGAGCTCAGGTGGTAATGCTCACTTGCCTGCCGCTTACCTTCTGCTGTGTGGCCTGGTTCCTAACAGGCCATGGACTGGTACTGGTCTGCAGCCCAGGGGTTGTGGACCCCTGGCCTAACATATTACTTATCCTGGAACAACGTCCATGTGTGCTTAAGGAGAATATTTTTCTCCTATTGCTAGTTGTAGTGTTTTGTATATCTGTTAGGCCCAATTGTTCTATAGTGTTTTTCAAATACCCTGTTTCCTTCTTGATCTTTTGTCTAGTTGATGTGTTCATTACTGAAAATGTGATATTGAAATATACTACTATTATTGTGTTATTCTGTTTGTTTCTTCAATTTTGTCAATGTTTGCTTCATATATTTTGATGCTCTGTTGTTATGTTCATATGTATTTGTACTTTTTATATTTTTCTGTTGGATTGACTCTTTTATTATTAGGTAATGTCTTTCTTTGTCCCTTGTGAGTTATTGACTTAAAGTCCAATATAAATGTGTTCATCTCGTTTTCTTTTGGTTACAATTTGCATGGTACATCTTTTTCTATCCTTTCACTTTCAACCTACGTGTGTCCTTAAATCTAAAGTGAGTTTCTTGGAGGCAGCATATAGTTCTACTTTTTTCAATCAAGCCATTCTATGTCTTTTGATTAGGGAGTTTAATCAATTTACATTTAACATAATTATTGGTACAGAAGAACTTACTAATGCCATTTTATTATTTTCTATATGTTATGTGGTTATTTTGACTTTCTTTTCTTCTCTTGCTGGCTTCCTTTGTGTTTTATTTTTTTTAGTGACATACTTTTATTCCTTTTTCATTTTCTTTTGTGCATCTTCTATAGGCATTTTCTTTGTGTTTATCATCAGCATTACATAAAATATCTTCTAGTTATACCAATCTATTTTAAACTATAACAACTTTAACTACATACAAAAAATCTACTCCTTTACATTCACCCTCTCTTCATGTTATTGATGTCACAAATTACATATTTTTATATTTTGCATCTATTATCATAGTATTATAGTAATTTTTATGTTGTTATTGTTTAAATTATATGCCAGAAATCAAAGTGACTTATCCACCACCTTTACAACCTTACAATATTCTATATTTGTCTATAAATTCAACTTTACCAGAGAGCTTTTAAGTTTTTGTATGCTTCGGTGGTGTTGTCTAGTGTGTTTGTTTCAACTGAAGGAACTTTCAGCAATTCATGTAAGACATGTCTAGTTGTGATGAATTCCTTCAGTTTTTGTTTATATAAGGAGGTCTTATTGCTCCTTCATTTTCGAAGTTCGTTATGCCAAATATAGCATTCTAAGTTGGTGGTTTTTTTTTCTTTCAGCACTTTGAGTATATTATCCCACTCCCTTCTTGTCTACCATGCTTCTGCTAAAAAACCTGCTGACAATCTCATGGGGATTTCCTTGCATGTGATAAGAACTTTTCTTCTTGATGCTTTCAAGATATTCTTTTTGTCTTTGATTTTTGACAGTTTGATTATAATGTGCCTCTTTATGAGCTTCTTTGGGTTCATATTATTAGACTTGTTTAAGCTTCTTGAATTTGAATTTCCATTTCTTTCCTCCAACTTGAGAAATTTTTTCCATTATTTCTTCAAGTAAGCGCTCTGCTCCGTTCTCTCTACTCTATTCTCTCTCTCTGTCTCTCTCTCTCAATCCCTGCCCCTTCTTAAATTCCCATAATGTGTACATCAGTCCACCTGAATGTGTTTGTAAGGCTCTTAGGCCTTCTTTTTGTTCCTCTGACTCAATAATTTCAAGTGACCTATTTTCAAGTTCACCGATTCTTTCTTCTGCTTGGCCAAGTCTGTTGTTGACATTCTGTAATGAATTTTTCAAATCAGTTATCATATACTTGAGATCTAGAATTGTTTCTTTTTAATAATTTCAAACTCTGTTGATATTCTCATTTGGTTCATGCATCATTTCCCTAATTTTGTTTAGTTTTCTATTTGTATTCTCTAATATATTGAGTTTCTTTAAGATGATTATTTTGAACTCTTTGTCAGGTAATACACAGATTTCTGTTTCTTTTTTTTTTTTTTCTTTTATTGTAATTATTATTATTATTATTATTATTATTATACTTTAGGTTTTATGGTACATGTGCCCAATGTGCAGTAAGTTACATGTGTATACATGTGCCATGCTGGTGCACTGCACCCACCAACTCGTCATCTAGCATTAGGTATATCTCCCAATGTTATCCCTCCCCCCTCCCCCCAACCCACAACAGTCCCCGAAGTGTGATGTTCCCCTTCCTGTGTCCATGTGTTCTCATTGTTCAATTCCCACCTATGAGTGAGAATATGCGGTGTTTGGTTTTTTGTTCTTGCGATAGTTTACTGAGAATGATGATTTCCAATTTCATCCATGTCCCTACAAAGGACATGAACTCATCATTTCTTATGGCTGCATAGTATTCCATGGTGTAGATGTGCCACATTTTCTTAATCCAGTCTATCATTGTTGGACATTTGGGTTGGTTCCAAGTCTTTGCTATTGTGAATAATGCGGCAATAAACATACGTGTGCATGTGTCTTTATAGCAGCATGATTTATAGTCCTTTGGGTATATACCCAGTAATGGGATGGCTGGGTCGAATGGAATTTCTAGTTCTAGATCCCTGAGGAATCGCCACACTGACTTCCACAAGGGTTGAACTAGTTTACAGTCCCACCAACAGTGTAAAAGTGTTCCTATTTCTCCACATCCTCTCCAGCACCTGTTGTTTCCTGACTTTTTAATGATCGCCATTCTAACTGGTGTGAGATGGTATCTCATTGTGGTTTTGATTTGCATTTCTCTGATGGCCAGTGATGGTGAGCATTTTTTCATGTGTCTTTTGGCTGCATAAATGTCTTCTTTTGAGAAGTGTCTGTTCATGTCCTTCGCCCACTTTTTGATGGGGTTGTTTGTTTTTTTCTTGTAAATTTGTTGGAGTTCATTGTAGATTCTGGATATTAGCCCTTTGTCAGATAAGTAGGTTGCGAAAATTTTCTCCCATTTTGTAGGTTGCCTGTTCACTCTGATGGTAGTTTCCTTTGCTGTGCAGAAGCTCTTTAGTTTAATTAGATCCCATTTGTCAATTTTGGCTTTTGTTGCCATTGCTTTTGGTGTTTTAGACATGAAGTCCTTGCCCATGCCTATGTCCTGAATGGTATTGCCTAGGTTTTCTTCTAGGGTTTTTATGGTTTTAGGTCTAACATTTAAGTCTTTAATCCATCTTGAATTGATTTTTGTATAAGGTGTAAGGAAGGGATCCAGTTTCAGCTTTCTACATATGGCTAGCCAGTTTTCCCAGCACCATTTATTAAATAGGGAATCCTTTCCCCATTTCTTGTTTTTCTCAGGTTTGTCAAAGATCAGATGGTTGTAGATATGTGGCATTATTTCTGACGGCTCTGTTCTGTTCCATTGATCTATATCTCTGTTTTGGTACCAGTACCATGCTGTTTTGGTTACTGTAGCCTTGTAGTATAGTTTGAAGTCAGGTAGCGTGATGCCTCCAGCTTTGTTCTTTTGGCTTAGGATTGACTTGGCGATGCGGGCTCTTTTTTGATTCCATATGAACTTTAAAGTAGTTTTTTCCAATTCTGTGAAGAAAGTCATTGGTAGCTTGATGGGGATGGCATTGAATCTGTAAATTACCTTGGGAAGGATGGCCATTTTCATGATATTGATTCTTCCTACCCATGAGCATGGAATGTTCTTCCATTTGTTTGTATCCTCTTTTATTTCCTTGAGCAGTGGTTTGTAGTTCTCCTTGAAGAGGTCTTTCACATCCCTTGTAAGTTGGATTCCTAGGTATTTTATTCTCTTTGAAGCAATTGTGAATGGGAGTTCACTCATGATTTGGCTCTCTGTTTGTCTGTTATTGATGTATAAGAATGCTTGTGATTTTTGCACATTGATTTTGTATCCTGAGACTTTGCTGAAGTTGCTTATCAGCTTAAGGAGATTTTGGGCTGAGACAATGGGGTTTTCTAGATATACTATCATGTCATCTGCAAACAGGGACAATTTGACTTCCTCTTTTCCTAATTGAATACCCTTGATTTCCTTCTCCTGCCTAATTGCCCTGGCCAGAACTTCCAACACTATGTTGAATAGAAGTGGCGAGAGAGGGCATCCCTGTCTTGTGCCAGTTTTCAAAGGGAATGCTTTCAGTTTTTGCCCATTCAGTATGATATTGGCTGTGGGTTTGTCATAAATAGCTCTTATTATTTTGAGATACGTCCCATCAATTCCTAATTTATTGAGAGTTTTTAGCATGAAGGGTTGTTGAATTTTGTCAAAGGCCTTTTCTGCATCTATTGAGATAATCATGTGGTTTTTGTCTTTGGTTCTGTTTATATGCTGGATTACATTTATTGATTTGCGTATATTGAACCAGCCTTGCATCCCAGGGATGAAGCCCACTTGATCATGGTGGATAAGCTTTTTGATGTGCTGCTGGATTCTGTTTGCCAGTATTTTATTGAGGATTTTTGCATCAATGTTCATCAAGGATATTGGTCTAAAATTCTCTTTTTTGGTTGTGTCTCTGCCAGGCTTTGGTATCAGGATGATGCTGGCCTCATAAAATGAGTTAGGGAGGATTTCCTCTTTTTCTATTGATTGGAATAGTTTCAGAAGGAATGGTACCAGCTCCTCCTTGTACCTCTGGTAGAATTCGGCTGTGAACCCATCTGGTCCTGGACTTTTTTTGGTTGGTAAGCTATTGATTATTGCCATAATTTCAGCTCCTGTTATTGGTCTATTCAGAGATTGAACTTCTTCTTGGTTTAGTCTTGGGAGGGTGTATGTGTTGAGGAATTTATCCATTTCTTCTAGATTTTCTAGTTTATTTGCATAGAGGTGTTTGTAATATTCTCTGATGGTAGTTTGTATTTCTGTGGGATCAGTGGTGATATCCCCTTTATCATTTTTTATTGCATCTATTTGATTCTTCTCTCTTTTTTTCTTCATTAATCTTGCTAGCGGTCTATCAATTTTGTTGATCCTTTCAAAAAACCAGCTCCTGGATTCATTTATTTTTTGAAGGGTTTTTTGTGTCTCTATTTCCTTCAGTTCTGCTCTGATTTTAGTTATTTCTTGCCTTCTGCTAGCTTTTGAATGTGTTTGCTCTTGCTTTTCTAGTTCTTTTAATTGTGATGTTAGGGTGTCAATTTTGGATCTTTCCTGCTTTCTCTTGTGGGCATTTAGTGCTATAAATTTCCCTCTACACACTGCTTTGAATGCATCCCAGAGATTCTGGTATGTTGTGTCTTGGTTCTCGTTGGTTTCAAAGAACATCTTTATTTCTGCCTTCATTTCGTTATGTACCCAGTAGTCATTCAGGAGCAGGTTGTTCAGTTTCCACGTAGTTGAGCGGTTTTGAGTGAGATTCTTAATCCTGAGTTCTAGCTTGATTGCACTGTGATCTGAGAGACAGTTTGTTACAATTTCTGTTCTTTTACATTTATTGAGGAGAGCTTTACTTCCAAGGATATGGTCAATTTTGGAATAGGTGTGGTGTGGTGCTGAAAAAAATGTATATTCTGTTGATTTGGGGTGGAGAGTTCTGTAGATGTCTATTAGGTCTGCTTGGTGCAGAGCTGAGTTCAATTCCTGGGTATCCTTGTTGACTTTCTGTCTCGTTGATCTGTCTAATGTTGACAGTGGGGTGTTAAAATCTCCCATTATTAATGTGTGGGAGTCTAAGTCTCTTTGTAGGTCACTCAGGACTTGCTTTATGAATCTGGGTGCTCCTGTATTGGTTGCATATATATTTAGGATAGTTAGCTCTTCTTGTTGAATTAATCCCTTTACCATTATGTAATGGCCTTCTTTGTCTCTTTTGATCTTTGTTGGTTTAAAGTCTGTTTTATCAGAGACTAGGATTGCAACCCCTGCCTTTTTTTGTTTTCCATTTGCTTGGTAGATCTTCCTCCATCCTTTTATTTTGAGCCTATGTGTGTCTCTGCACGTGAGATGGGTTTCCTGAATACAGCACACTGATGGGTCTTGAGTCTTTATCCAATTTGCCAGTCTGTGTCTTTTAATTGGACCATTTAGTCCATTTACATTTAAAGTTAATATTGTTATGTGTGAATTTGATCCTGTCATTATGATGTTAGCTCGATGTTTTGCTTGTTAGTTGATGCAGTCTCTTCCTAGTCTCAATGGTCTTTACATTTCGGTGTGATTTTGCAGTGGCTGGTACCGGTTGTGCCTTTCCATGTTTAGCGCTTCCTTCAAGAGCTCTTTTAGGGCAGGCCTGGTGGTGACAAAATCTCTCAGCATTTGCTTGTCTGTAAAGTATTTTATTTCTCCTTCACTTATGAAGCTTAGTTTGGCAGGATATGAAATTCTGGGTTGAAAATTCTTTTCTTTAAGAATGTTGAATATTGGCCCCCACTCTCTTCTGGCTTGTAGGGTTTCTGCCGAGAGATCCGCTGTTAGTCTGATGGGCTTCCCTTTGATGGTAACCCGTCCTTTCTCTCTGGCTGCCCTTAACATTTTTTCCTTCATTTCAACTTTGGTGAATCTGACAATTATGTGTCTTGGAGTTGCTCTTCTCGAAGAGTATCTTTGTGGCGTTCTCTGTATTTCCTGAATCTGAATGTTGGCCTGCCTTCCTAGATTGGGGAAGTTCTCCTGGATAATATCCTGCAGAGTGTTTTCCAACTTGTTTCCATTCTCCCCATCACTTTCAGGTACACCAATCAGACGTAGATTTGGTCTTTTCACATAGTCCCACATTTCTTGGAGGCTTTGCTCGTTTCGTTTTATTCTTTTTTCTCTAAACTTCCCTTCTCGCTTCATTTCATTCATTTCATCTTCCAGGGCTGATACCCTTTCTTCCATTTGATCGCATCGGCTCCTGAGGCTTCTGCATTCTTCACGTAGTTCTCGAGCCTTGGTTTTCAGCTCCATCAGCTCCTTTAAGCACTTTTCTGTATTGGTTATTCTAGTTATACATTCTTCTAAATTTTTTTCAAAGTTTTCAACTTCTTTGCCTTTGGATTGAATATCCTCCCGTAGCTCGGAGTAATTTGATCGTCTGAAGCCTTCTTCTCTCAGCTCGTCAAAGTCATTCTCCGTCCAGCTTTGTTCCGTTGCTGGTGAGGAACTGCGTTCCTTTGGAGGAGGAGAGGTACTCTGGTTTTTAGAGTTTCCAGTTTTTCTGCTCTGTTTTTTCCCCATCTTTGTGGTTTTATCTACTTTTGGTCTTTGATGATGGTGATGTACAGATGGGTTTTTGGTGTGGATGTCCTTTCTGTTAGTTTTCCTTCTAACAGACAGAACCCTCAGCTGCAGGTCTGTTGGAGTACCTGGCCGGCCGTGTGAGGTGTCAGTCTGCCCCTGCTGGGGGGTGCCTCCCAGTTAGGCTGCTCGGGGGTCAGGGGTCAGGGACCCACTTGAGGAGGCAGTCAGCCAGTTCTCAGATCTCCAGCTGCGTGCTGGGAGAACCACTGCTCTCCTCACAGCTGTCAGACAGGGACATTTAAGTCTGCAGAGGTTACTGCTGTCTTTTTGTTTGTCTGTGCCCTGCCCCCAGAGGTGGAGCCTACAGAGGCAGGCAGGCCTCCTTGAGCTGTGGTGGGCTCCACCCAGTTCAAGCTTCCAGGCTGCTTTGTTTACCTAAGCGAGCCTGGGCAATGGCGGGCGCCCCTCCCCCAGCCTCGCTGCCGACTTGCTGCTTGATCTCAGACTGCTGTGCTAGCAATCAGCGAGACTCCGTGGGCGTAGGACCCTCTGAGCCAGGTGCGGGCTATACTCTCCTGGGGCACCGTTTCCTAAGCCCGTCGGAAAAGCACAGTATTCGGGTGGGAGTGGCCCGATTTTCCAGGTGCCGTCTGTCACCTCTGGAAGGGGAACTCCCTGACCCCTTGCGCTTCCCGAGTGAGGCAATGCCTCACCCCTGCTTCGGCTGGCGCACGGTGCGCTCACCCACTGACCTGCGCCCACTGTCTGGCACTCCCTAGTGAGATGAACACGGTACCTCAGATGGAAATGCAGAAATCACCCGTCTTCTGCGTCGCTCGCGCTGGGAGCTGTAGACCGGAGCTGTTCCTATTCGGCCATCTTGGCTCCTCCCCCCAGATTTCTGTTTCTTTAACCCTTTTCCCATTTAGAATAAAAAGTACAGTTCGCTTCCAGTGCTCCTTTAATTTTACATAAACACACTTTTTGACGCTGAAGAAAATCTGACTGGTTTTCAATGTGAAAATAAAATATGAAAACTGTTCCTGGAGTTATTTCTGAACAGAACTAACATCTGAATAGTCTATTTCGGAAAAAATAAATTCATCAAATGAATCCTCAGCCAACAACTGTACAAGAATGATGTTAACTTCACATGTAGGAATGCTATGTTTTCTAGGGTAAGACATTTTCAGTGATGGAGAATTACTATATTTTGTAAATGGAAATACCACTGCTAAAACCAGAATGCTATAAATAGAATGCTGTCTTTTATTTCCAAAGTTAATATGTTAGAGTGATATGACAATAATAATAAAAGTGAGATATTTTGAGGCAAGGTTATCTTGGCATAAATGTTATAGCTGCAAGTGCTGCCAGTGAGTACTCTTCGGGCAAGTAGGAAAAGGGTTAAAATCAGGTACTAGAATTTTTTTTTTTTTGTCTCTTTGATTGGGCCCTGTTTCCCTGTCTCTTTGTATGCTTTATTTTTGTTGACTTTAATGTGAAAAATTAGTCACATCCTTATGGACTGACTTTGTACAGAGGACATTTTTCATAAATAAGCCCAGGTAGAGATTCTAAGAGCCTCTCAAACCTTTTATGGGAATTTGTCTTGTCTGGGCTTGTGCACGTAATTCCTAACTAGTGAAGTTTTCCAGTTTCTTTTTCAGGAACTTGTAGTATCTTGCTGCTCTAGTATCTGTCTGAAATACTGCAGGTTCTCTGATGCTACAAGCCACTGAAATATATTTTGCTCTCAGTGGCACCCAGGTATCCAAAGTATGCCAGATCTCTATCAGATGATACAGAAACTAGTCCCTTGAGCAGCCGCTATAACATATATCCGGAACATTGTGTATATCTTCCACTCTTTTCTTTCCCTCAAAAAGGTGAAGCCATAAGTTGCACTTTTCCTCCTAATTGTGAGCTCTGCCAGCTTGGAAAAAGGGCTGATGTGGCTGAAATGCCCTGCTTTTCTTACCCATTTCAATGAGATCATTCTTGGCTTTGAGCTTGTCTGGGGTACTGTGACTTCCTAAACGGTTTCTGAAGTTGTCTTAATGGCTTTTTGGACCACATATTGTTGTAAAGTGAGTGTGCCTGTGGAGAACAAAGTCTAGGGCTTCCTATTCTGTCACCTTGTTGATGTCACTGTCAATTAATTCTTTTTTATAGTTTTTTTTCTGTCTTTTTACTCTCAAATTGTCTATGCTGTTATATTTGAAGTGAGTGTATTGCAGATAACATATAGTTGGTCATGTTTTTAACCCACTCTGTCAATCTCTATATTTGAATGGAAGTATTTAGACCATTTCTATTTAATATAATTACTGATATGTTAGGGCTTCAGTATACCATATAATTTTTTCTGTTTCCTTTTTTTCTGCCTTCCTGTTACCTGAATTATTATAGTGCTTCCATTTTGATGTGTCAGTAGTGTTTTTAAGTGTACCTCTGCATAATTTTTACAGTTTTTTTAGGTATTACATTGTACCACAACTTATCACATTCTATGAGTGTCATTTTATTACCAGTTCAAGATATATAAAAGCCTTAACTCTCTTTACATCCTTTTACCCTCTCCTATTTATAATTGTGTTAAATATCTCCTCTATACACATTTAGAACCACACCAGACAATGTGATTATAGTAACATCAGCCACTGTTACTATAATCTTTGCTTCAACCATAAAATATACGTTTAAAAATCCAAGAGATGGAAAGCCTATTGTATTTATCCATACTTTTGTTATTGCATTATTTCTTCCTTCTTGATGAACCAAGGTTCATTTCCTTTCTGCATAGGGAAATTCCTTTAGCTACTTTTTTAACAGTAGATTTGGTGTTGAAAAATTCTCATAGTTTATTGCATCTGGAAATTATGGATTTTGATCTTGATTTTGCCTTAATTCTTGAAGGATATTTTCATTGGGTATAGGATTCAGGATTGATAGTTCTTTTCTTTCAGTACTTGAAAAATACTCATTTTTCCTTTTGGCAGGCAGGGTTTCTGATGAAAAATCTGCTGTCATTCAAATTGGTTTGGCCCTATAGGTTAGATGTCATTTCTCTATTGTGGCTTTCCAGATTTTTTTCTTTTAGTGTTTACTGTTCAGAAGTTTGATGATAATTTATCTTGGTATAGATTTATTGGGGTTTGCTCAGCTTCTGGAATCTGAAGGTTCATGTTGTTTTGCTAAATTTGATAAGTTTTCAGCCATTATTTCCTTAATACTTTGCAGTCCCACCCTCTTTCTTCTCTCCTTCCTCATTTATTTCTGCTGACACAGGGAAGGGGCTAAGGAGTGGTAGCTACTAATTACTGCTAGGCAGTGGTGAGAATTCTGGCTCCCCACGGACACCACAGGGGAGGGGTTTCACCTACCATGATTCAAAGCCCCAGCTCCCTACTCTGCTTTATCTGACACTCTGGGAAGTTGGGGGTACCTCATTATACCCTGATAAGGGTGAAAGTCTAAGCTCTTCACTTGGCCTTTACTGGAGTGAGTTGGGGTGGGGCCACATTGTGTGTGTGGGAGGAAGGTGTGTGTGTGTGTATGTGTGTGTGTATATGTGTGTGTGTTGTTGTTAAACCTAAGTAGAGAGATTATTTTCTAAATGTTTTCTGTCTTGATACACTGCCGCTTTCTTCATTCCATGGTTAAAGAGAGCTAGATTTTGTTGGGATTTTTAATTTGTGTTCATTCCCAGTTCTAGGTTACTAGCTTCTTTAGCTCTAATTCTGGGATATGTGAGGCAGAAAGAAAACTTAGAGAACTGACTTCCATGCCATTCTCTAAGACTTAGGGGTCCTACCTGTTCTGACGCTTCTTCACATTTCCCAGTCATCTTATGTTTGTCTTATATGTAATATCCAGAGTTTTTAGTTGTTTAGTGGGAAGAATAGGAAAAAATATATTTACTCTATCTCCCCATTAGCAGATCCCTTAATTACTTTTTAAATCTCATATTTATCATTAGCTATGTCTTTATTTTTGTTCATAATATTAAAACATCAAGTGAGTTGTCATACAAAGGAGTGTTATTTCTGGTGCTGTAAGTTTTGAGAAATATTTAAAATAACCATCTCATACAGATACAGAGCAGTGATTCCTGAATTTGGCAGAAATAGATAAGTGTTTGTAAGGGCCTTTGTAAAGCTAATATTCTGTGATTTCCAATGAAGACTAATATCTCATGACTTCCCAACTTTGACCTTCTCCTGGTGATATAATCTATGCTTTCTTTTTTGTTATTATGTTTCCAATCGTTTGATTATATCCTCTGTCAAGATGAGAATCTTTGGATAGAAGCTATTTCTTATATTTTTACTTTTACTTAAACTATTATTCTGCATAGAACACAATTATGGAAAAGTATCAAGACTCAGTAAACATCTTTTTGTTGACGAACTAATAACTCACAAAATACATCTACTTACCCAGTAATAATAATTTCTGGATATGTTTGTGCTCCAAGGTTCCAAGCTCCTCCACTGATTGGCCACTCCTAAATAGATTATCCAGAAAGAATATATATACATGTTTAAATGGCTTAGAAATTTAAAATGAAAATAGCTTAAAATAATGATAAAAAGTTCACTTAAACAAATAACTGTAAAATAATCAAGAATTAAGTGTGTAGCTGTCTTTTAATTCTTTCATTGGACAAACACCTCTAAATGCACAATTCCATCTCCCTTAAAAATATATATTTTAATCAATCTTACCATTTATATAAACAAATCAAAGAAGTATTTTTAATCGTAAAAATACAGTGTTGCTACATGTGTCATATAGTCTGTGTACCACCAAACTACTGTGGTGCCATTTAACATAGAAGCTATGTAAATAGTGTCTCTTGAAGTTGTCCATCCCAACAGCCCTGGGAGAATAACAGAAATCATAATAGATAATCTGTTGCAATTGTAAATAGTTGAATCTTGTAGTAAACTATAACAAAAAATTCTAGGATGTTATTTAACAAATAACTTTTAATAATTATGTTTCCTAAACCATTAATTAATTAATTAATTATAAACTAGGAAGACCTGAGTCTTTTTATTTTCTTAAAACATATTTTTTCATCTAAAATAAAGGTTACATCTTATGACTCAAATATATATTAGTATAAGTACATACTTAGTATATAAATGTACATAATAGATAAGTATATCTTAGTATATAATTATATACCTTCTGTATAAGAAATTATATTTCTATAGGCTTAAAGCTATGTAGCATTTAGAAAATTTGAATTTAAGAAGTTATGTCTTTAATAGATGTTGGCTTATAACTTAAAAAGAATTTAGTTAAGTCCTTCTATATACAATGTAAGAAAATAAAGTAATGGGAAAAAGTATGATCATGTGATATGAATACAAGAAAAGTTATTTATAATTTCTACTTTTACCTTATTACTGTATCCTTGTTTTTTATGCTTGACTCCTATAGAATACAGTACTAGAATCAAATCCGGAGGACAATCTGCAAAGTATGCTGTGCATGTAACTGGTGATTCGTGAATGTCCATGGGATATGGATTTTCAAAGATTGGAAAACTAATAGATAAAGACAATATATCAGTGTTATTTTACAAAGAAAAAAGTAGAAAATAATTTTGATAAAGTAAGCCCTAAAATGTCTCTAAACATTACTATAAATTTTGCTTCTTTTTTAAGTACCATAAAACAAGAATTGTATGAACAAAAATGCTTTTTGTAATAATAATTTATAAAATGTAATATTAATACTAGTAAAATTTTACTCAAGCTCAAAATTAACTTCTCATAATTCTAACATTCCACAGTGGCATTGCTTTGCTAATATAGATACAATGAATTCTATTAATCTGAAACTATTATATAACAAGTTTACTTAGTTAATTCATTAAAAATAAACTAAGCACTTTACCTATATACAATGGTAAATATTTATTTAGTATCCTTATAAATATTAAAATATAAGTAAATTTTGACTTTCTTTCAATGGGAGTGCTATGGTTTGGATGTTTGTCCCCTCCAAACCTCATCTTGAAATTTAGTCCTCAGTGTTGGAGGTGGAGCCTAATGAGAGGTGTTTGGCTTATGGGGCAGATCCTTCATGAATTGATTAATGTCCTGTCCTGGAGGTGAATGAGTTCTCCCTTTTTGTTCCTGTGAGAGCTGGTTGTTAAAAAGAGCCTGGAGCCTCCTCCTTCTCGCTTGTTTCTTCTTTCATCATGTAATCTCTGCACACACCAGCTCAGCCTCCCTTCACCTTTCACCATGAGTGAAAACAGCTGAGGTTCTCACCACATACAGATGCCCAATCTTGTAAACAAAATAAACTTTAAAAAAAAAAAAATTACTAGCATCAGGTATTCCTTTATAGTAACACAAAACAGACTAAGACAGAAAATTAGTACTGAGGAGCGGGATGTTGCTATAAAGATACCTGAAATTGTGGAAGCACTTTAGAAATGAGTGATGGGTAGAGGTCGGAAGAGTTTGGAGAGCTCAGAAGATAAAAGGATGAGGGAAAGTTTGGAACTTCTTAGAGATTGGTTAAGTAGTTGTGACCAAAATACTGACAGAAATATGGGCAGAAAAGGCCATGCTAATGAGGTCTCAGACAGAAATTAGGAACTTATTGGAACTGGAGCAAATATCCCCATTGTTGCACTGTAGCAAAAAACCTGGCTGCATTGTTGCATTGTAGCAGAGAATTTGGCTGCATTATGGAAGGCTAGCCTTAAGAGAGATGACCTAGAGTATCTGGAAGAAAAAAATTCTAAGCAGCAAAGTGCTCAAGAAGTGGCATTGTTACTTTTAACAGCTTACACTAAATTATGTCCATAATGGAATCACCTAAAGGAAGAATCTATAATTAAAAGGGACATAGAGCATTAATATTTGAAAAATTTGCAACCTGGCCATGTGGTAGTAAAGAAAAGAATGTTTTCAGGAGAGGAATCTAAGCAACTACTTGCTAAAGAGATTAGCATGACCAGTAAGAGAGCAAGGTATTAATAGTCAAGACAATGGACAAAAGGTGCTTCAGAAATCTTTGAGGCCACCCATCCCATCACAGTCACAGGAGCCTAGGAGAACAGAATGGCTTTGGGGGACAGGCCTAGGGCACCACTGCCCTGTGCCCCTTTGGGTCACTGTTCCTCACATCCCTACAACTCCAGCTCCCACTATGGCTCAAATGGACCCAGCTACTGCTGGGGTTCCTGCTCCAGAGGGCACAAGCCATAGCCTTGGTGGCATCCACATGGTGTTAAGTCTGCAGGCGCCCAGAACACAAGAGCCATGGAAGCTTGGCAGCTGCCCCCTAGATATCAGAGGATATATCAAAAAGCCTGGGTGTCCATGCTGAAACCTGCCACATAGGCAGAGCCACGAGCAGTGTGCAACCTCACTCTGGAAAAGACTCAGGCATTCAACTCCAACATATGAAAGCAGCCACATGGGCTGTGCACAGCAAAAACATGGGGACAGGACTGCCAAGGCCTTGGGAGCCCACCCCTTGCACCAATGTTCCCAGGATGCAGGACATGGAGTCAAAGAAGATTATTTTGGAGCTTTAAGATTTAATGTCTACTCTGCTGTGTTTTAAAGCTGCATGAGACTTGTTACACCTTTCTACTGGAATGGAAATGTTTACCCAATACCTATACAACCATTTTTACCTTGGAAGTAAAGAACTTGTTTCATATTTTATAAGCTTACAGCTGAAAGTAACTTACTTTGTGTCTCAGATGAGACTTTGGACTTTGAACTTTTGAATGGATGTTAAAATGAATTAAGACTTTTGAGACTATTGGAAAGGAATGATTGTATCTTATATGTGAGGACATGAGTTTTGGGGATTCAGGTGAAGAATGCTATGATCGGGATGTTTTTCCCCTTCACAGGAGCAGATTCCTCATGAATAGATTAATGTCTTCCCTTAAGGACGAGTTCCCACTCTTAGTTCCCATGAGAGCTGGTTGTTTAAAAAAGCCTGAAACCTGTCCCCTCTCTCTCTTGCTTTCTTTCTCACCATGTGATTTCTGCAAACTCTGACTTCCCTTCACATTCTGAGATGAGTAGAAACAGCCTGAGACCCTCAACAGATACAGACACTCAACCTTGGACTTCCCAGACATCAGAATTGTGAGCCAAACAAATAATTTTTCTTTATAAATTATCTAGCCTTGAGTATTCCTTTATAACAATATAAAAGGGACTAAGACAAAGAGGTAATATATAGGAAATTTTTAAATTTTTTTGCAGGAATAATGAAAAGATATGTGTCATATGTAGGTTTGTATATATGTGACTGTGTATATCTAAAAGATCATTTCCTATGTAAACTAGAGAACATAGTTGGAATGAAGACTTATGGATGTAAGAATTTTCATATCCTCAAGCCTACTATAATCTTAAAAAGGAAACGAGTACAGAATCAAATTTAAAATTCCTGTAGCTATTTAGAACATCATATGTACAAGGCACTGTACTAGGAGAAAATTAGTATTATTCTATGCTGTATCTGTTCCAGGTCTGTGTCATCCTATAACTTCTGACACACTGTGTTTTTTAGGGTAGGAGGTGCTTGTTACAAAACAGTTTTTTGCCATATTATTAGGAGCTTAATTAAAAAATTAGGAGTTTAGTCCAGTCTCCAGAGAATATAGTGTGTGTGTGTGTGTGTGTGTGTGTGTGTGTTCTGGCAGGAGTTCTCTTTCTACCAATCTGAAGTGTTGCAGATAGTATCCCAAATAAGAATAGTTATATATGCAAAATCAGGTAAAGGAACAACTCATGTCTAGTTAAGTGACAAGTAGGTTAAACTAGAGGTACCAGAGGTTAAACTAGATATATCAGAGATTCTCTGTTTGAGAGTAGAAATTATTAATATTTCTAAGATTACAGAGTTAGAAGATAAATGGATCCCCTTGAAGACCAGGCCTACAATTTAGAATTTGATAATAGCAAGAGGTAACGATAATACGCTCCTGAAAAAGTGAAATATTGTGAAAATTTTTGAGAAAAATTATTTTAATACATTGGCAAAGAGTAGGCAAAAAGATATTAAAAAGAGAAATAATAACTAAAAATTTACTAGAGGAATTTAGACATAAAGAAATCAAGAATAGAAATAATTTGTAAACCCTAATGCTTGCCTTTGGGTTGGGGATTAAATGGAAAGAAAAAGATAAAAAGAAAAAAAATTGAAAAAGATTCCAAAGTTACAACTTGTTTAACATTCAATATAGCTGAGAGGTAACCATTTGGAGGGAAACAGAACATACTCAGTTTTTGACATGTTAAATTTCACGTAATAACCAATGAAATGGGAATGCCACATAGATTTTAATACATGCTAAAGAAGGTAAATGTTAGATGAAAACTTGCAAACAAAATGTTAATTCACATACTTATATAGGGTAATGAAAAGCACAAGAATGTATGTATACATAAAATGGTAACTTTTATGTTATACATAGTCTATCACAATAAAACAAAATTTAAATGAAAGTATATACATATATATATTGAAGAAAGTGGGCATGAAAGCTAAAGTATAATGGGCCTGCAAAGATGTTAGATACTTAGACAAAGTACGAGTAACCAACAAATATGACGTAGAAAGAAGAGTTGAGTACCAATGAGATTAGAAGAGTACGTTTTAATAAGACTCATATTAGAACTTCTTAGAGGAATAAGCATAAATCCTTACATCTACCCAAAAAGTGTAATGTTGATAAATAGGGCAGTTAAGCAGAATTCCCAGTTATGATGATTTAATGGCCCAAATCCTACATCCCTTTCAAAATACTGAGAATATCTGCAAATTAGTATGAGGAAGAACCCTGGATCTTACATTTACAAACAACTTGAAGAGTAGAATTTGGACTGATTTATTCAACAAAAATTTATTGAGAGCTGACTCCATGTGGAGACAGAGCCCCTCCTCCATGGAGCCTACAGCCTAGTGCGGAGACAATCTTTAAGCAACAGCAAATAGAAAATTGTATCTGTGTCAAAAGCTATGAAGAGAGAAATGTGGGGGGCATGAGAGCTCATACTAGAATATGTGGCCAAATTATATAATGATTTTTTTTAAAATAAGGAAGTGATATCAGACTTGAGAATCTTACAGATATTAATAAGAAGAAAAAATGAAGAGAAAGTTATTCCAGGCCAAGGAGAGACAACTTACAAAATTGTGTTACAAATATATGAGGCTAAAAGATCAGTGTGTGAAGAACATATAATGATGGAAATTAGTTTCATGCTATTACCATTATAATAAAAATGTATAGTTAGATTTTTACTGACAATGTAAAGGAGTGGAGAGCACCACTATTATAGCATTATTCTACAGTTGTTTCAATTGCCTGTAACATAATGAAAAAGGAAAAAAAGTAAAAGAAGGCCCCTGTCTTCTCTGCCCCTGAGATTCTGGTCTTCTGTGTTGTCTGCAGCAGTAGTGCAATAATACTTTTATCATGTGTCATTTTCCATTACTCAGCTATCACATTGTACAAGTTTTCATAATGATTGATTTTCTTTAAGGAAACAACAAAAATGTGATCAATTTTATGTGTCCTGAGTCTCCAATGCTTCTGTTCAAACATCAGGTGCTGCCTTTAAGTTGTCTCACAATTTTTTCAGTGTTTCCCAAATTCTTCTGGTTTCATTTTCACCATTGAACCAAAGTGCATTTCTGTAATTCTAGCAAACCAATATTCACACAAAGAATATTTCCTATCTAAAGAATACAAATGCCAATAATCTAAAATAAATAGTGTGTGAAAGTGTTAATTTGTACATGGATAACTTACTTGCTTTGTGTCAGATCAACTACAATGAGATCTTTCTCCAGAAGTACTACAACAGCATAGGGTTCTTGAAATTCTACAAGTAAAAACAAAAAAATGAAAAGTTTTCATATTGTATATACTATAAAATCAGCACAATTGCATTTCCTTTATCCCTATACAAATATTATTTAAATGATGTGAGAAGACCAAACTGTAAGCCAAAGTAAGAAGTAACAAAGAGCACTTAAAAAAAGTTGTGCTTCTCAAATTTAATATTAAGATCACCAAAAAGAACAAGAAAAAAATTTAAAGTAGCATAGTATAGAGTTAAATATATCTCAATAATCATGGAGTGATGATAATATTGGATTATGTGAAGACAGTGAATCTGTCACCTGATCTCACAAACATTTATCTTATCCTTCCATAACCTTTGTATTTTAGATCTGATTTTATGCCTACAAGGAGATGTACTGAGGGAATAGTATCTCTGCTTCTCTGGGATACGACATATATTCACATCCATATAAGAGCAACACTGCTTATAATAAAAAGTTTACTTTCAATTCAATGTAATTTGAAATATATTTATAGGTTGTGTAACCATATCATATCAGTCTGGTTCAACTTTTACATAACAAAGCTCTTCAGTTGCCATGGACACCCAGATTGAAGGCCACGTAACCTGAACATACCAAGATAAACCAAGCATGCAACCACAGGTAGAACCTAAGTGCCCAGAACAAGGAACAGCGACAAAAATTAAGAAGCATACATTGCATGGTAGGCTGCAGGATCCAATCAGATAGAGCCCTGGTATCATAGCAGGGCATCATCCTATGGCATCATCCTATGGCAAGATCCAATCAGATCATGCCTCATTACCCTCTGACTATAAAACCTTCCCCAATCCCCAGCTTTGGGAGACAGACTTGAGATCTGTCTCCTTGCCAGTTCACTCATGATAAACCTTTCTTGCTGCAAAAACCTGGTGCTTCAGTGTTTGGCTTTCCATTGTGCAGGGGCAAATGGACCCAGTTTAGTTCAATAACAAAGTTGGTGACCCAGATTGGACTTCTCTAAATCCTTTCAGGGCAGTTTTGCCTGTGGCTCACCAGCTCCATATCAAGGATGGGATCCACTTGAGGGTCTGAGCAGCTGTCCAGGTGTTTTACTCAGTGATTTGCTCTTGGTTCCTGTCTCCCCAGCATGGCCCTGCTGACTTTTGGTGCTTTTACTTTCATTTTTGCAGCAAAAAGAAGTTTTGAATTTTGGAACACATTTTTTTTCCTCTTTTTTATTTTTATTTTGTGGTGAATTAATCTCTGTATAAGTGACCAACTCTCAGCTCCTTTCTTATCAACTTCCACTAGGGAGCCTTGTCAACCTCCACAAGGGGGCTTTGTTAGGGGATTTCAACTTTGATTGAAAGAAGAATAAGGGGGTATGCTCACATGGCACTCTTGATTATAAATTTGACTAGGAACTTGACTGGGAACTTGGAACTTGGATGTGTATATGTATACGTGTCAAGTTTAGGGTTTGTCTAGTCACTTGTTTAATGTTGTTAAGACCACTCAGCAAACCCTGAAGGAGCTGCCAGTGGCAGCCAAGGAGGCCTGACTCAGGGTCGCTGTCTATTCCAGTCAACTAGACTGAGTAAATTATTTGCTTGATTATCGGCTGGAGGTCAACCTTCCTCATCCAGAATGGACTAAAGATGTCCGAAGCTTGCAGGGACAAGTTTGAGCCTTATCTGTTTGCTCCCATTGAGGGGATCAAACTCAGAGTCCAAAATGCTGTGGTTTGTCTTGTTTGATTGGCTTTTTCTGTTTCTGTTTGTATTCTGATATGAGAAGTAATATTTGGCTTAAGCAGCAGTTAATATTTTGACGGCAGAGAAACAGCCGAATTAGAAAATTATTTAATTGAGGGACTACATTGCTCCCTCCAGCCCTTTTAGGTACTCCTAGGTGACTAAGGGATACCCAACCCATTGGGTGATTCACTGGGAAGGAAGGAATCTCCATAAGTACCACATTGCAGACCCAAAATATATATATCTCTTTCTAGTGCAGGGCCTTGCTCTAGCCATCTGAGATAAACTTCCAAGCAAAATGGGGAATGTTAATTGTAGCAGGACTCAGCAGCACAAGCCATAAAGGTACAACAGTGGCCAAAGAAAATGCTTCTTCCTTTCTTGTGGTCCTTAAAGCCTTCAGGCAATACACTGACATTAACCCTGAACACCCAGGTAACCTGAGAGTTTTACCAGTCAGAGTGCCCCTGGCATAAGAGGAAAACTACAAAAAGTAGAAAAGGTGTTGGGAATATCAATATCTCAAGTAGTCGAGATTGCCTTTAAGGCATTTAATCATCTTATTCAAGTCCAGGAAGGGCAAAAGCAATGCGACATGAGACAACAAGCTATGCTGCTTGCTGCGGCTCTTGGCCACAACCAGTTGAGGTGCAAGATGGAGCATGCTAGGAAAAACAAATGGCCATGGGTAAGACCCCTAGGGACCCCACTGCTGGCCAAAATGGCTGTACACTCTTGAGGCCACGATGTGCATATTATAAACAAGAGGACCATTGGAAATGGGAGTGCCCTAACCATCCTGGCAGGTGGAGAAAGAAGCTGCCCATTAATCAGCCCACCAGATATCAGTTTCTGATAGTGATTAAAAATAAAGGGACTGGGGATCCTCTATGACGTAGGAACCTTAGGTAATAACTAATGTAGAAAAGAGACTTATGGGCTTTCTAATTGATTCCAGAGCTAACCTTCTTCCACTAGCTCCTCTCTTCCTGCCCGTCCGCCCAACTACTTTGCTACTCTGGTTTCTCTAAAATTCAGTAAGGGGCTTCAGCCACGTGGAACAGAAAAATTTAAACTAAAATTGTTAGTTTAACAGTGACGAAGTTTGAATCTAACTATCCCTTTTAACTAGTGAGTTATGCCTGACATATGGCTAAAGCTTTAAAAATTAAAGCTACATGATCATTATTTGTATCTGGCTGCATGTACAAGTCTGGTTGTATTTGTCTATGGTACCAAATCGGCTTATAAATAGATGAGTACTCATAAATTAAGCAAATAAGACCAGGCACTTTTCAAATTCATGTTTGACTTAGAAATCTT
Source organism: Pongo abelii (assembly GCF_028885655.2). Taxonomy (NCBI): domain Eukaryota; kingdom Metazoa; phylum Chordata; class Mammalia; order Primates; family Hominidae; genus Pongo; species Pongo abelii. The sequence continues at coordinate 16,894,073 of NC_085928.1, forward strand.
TTGGCAAATGGGACTAGTCTAAGATTGTCGATTTGATGGGAATGCCTGTGTCCTCTGAATTATTTGACTTTAAGGTCATTACTTTTATAATATTTGACTGATATGCAGTTATATAAAATAATTAATAGATAAATAATTTGGAATGACGACTAGTTTGTCTATTATCTCAGTTTTCATAAGTAATCTCAGCACACTGCTAAAAATAAATAAATAAAGGCAAATGGGATAAATAGCTATAAATTTTTATGTAATTTGAAACCCTAAATTAAATAATAGATACTCATTAAATGTACAAGTCATTTTCAAATATGATAAAAACTGAAACAAACTGCTGAACATAAATAGGGTTGTCCTTGGCTTCTTAAATTTAATAGAAAGACTAGAAAGACTAAGAGAAAGACTAAATATGCATAAAAATATATTATAGGGAAATACGTTTTTCTGACAATTATAAAATGGCTCTTGGCCAAGTATGGTGGCTCACGCCTATACTCTCAGCACTTTGGGAGGCTAAGGTGGGAGGAATGTTTGAGGCCAGAAGTTTGAGACCACCCTGGGTAACAAGGCAAGACTACATCTCTACAAAAAAAATAAATAATTAGCCAGGTATGGTGACACACACTTGGAGTTTCAGCTACTTGGGGGGCTGAGGTGAGAGGATTGCTTGAGCCCGGGAGTTTGAGGCTGCAGTGAGCCATGATCATGCCACTGCACTCTAGCCTGGGCAAAAGGGCAAGACCTTGTCTCTAAAAAAAATAAAAAAATGAAAAATAATAAAAATAAAATGGTTCTTATCTGTTAAATAATTATATGTAACAGGCAATTCAAGATTTTGTGCTTCCTATGTTTTTAATAAAATTTAAGGTTACTAGAAGCCAAAAATTCCAATTGATATATAATTCTGTATATAAAGTATGCCAAAGTAAGGTGTGTTTAATAAGAGAAAAAAAATTATAAGAGGAAAAAAATGTCTTTTATTGAGAAAAAATAATTTTTTCTAATTCAAAGGTTATTTAAAGGGAGTGTCAAAATGTGGATTTAGGAAGGAAATAGAAATAAGATAGAAAGGAACTGTAAATAGGAGAGACAGAAAGAGATGTAAGGAGAGTTATAGATGTAAAGATAAGAGAATAATTTTGCATGAGAAAGTCTTGCGTGGTAAATCTTTTTCCTAGAGTGATATAACTGGTTACTTAAGAAGAAAGAGGAAGTATAGAGTGAGGCAGGGTGTCTCAGTAATCCATAGATGGTCTGAGTAAATCATGATAAGGTTCATGAATGGGAACTTATGAAGGAAATTCTGGGTGTGATTAAGCTGGCTATAATTAAACGAAATTATTTGTGACAGTCTTTCTACAGAATAAACTTTGATGTTAAAATACACTGATACAAAGTTTAAAAATTTGGTCACCTATGTTAAAACAACAAAGGTTTCCTTTCTTTTCTTTTCTTCTCTTCTCTTTTCTTTTCTTCTTTTTTTTTCTGAGACGCAGTCTCACTCTATTGCCCAGGTTGGAGTGCAGTGGCGTGATCTCAGCTCACTGGAACTTCCACCTTTCAGGTTCAAGCGATTCTTCTGCCTCAGCCTCCTGAGTAGCTGGGATTACAGATGTGTGCCACCTCACCCAGCTGATTTTTGTATTTTCAGTAGAGATGGGGGTTTCACCATGTTGGCCAGGCTGGTCTTGAACTTCTGACCTCAGGCCATCCACTGCCTCAGCCTCCCAAAGTGTTGGGATTACAGGCATGAGCCACTGCACCCAGCCAATAAAGGTTTAATTGCTTTTAGTAAGATTGCAAGAGGTTTTGATTTTTAATTCTGAAATGTGTTTAACAACCATCCTCTGAATTACAAACAAGTTTCTATTTCTGTCACATTTCTTCCTGAGAACTACCTAGTTTCTCTGGTTTTACTTTTATCCTGAAGGTCCAGAAAAGCAATGTTTTACCCAGTATAACTTGATTGAGTACTCTTGGCTTTTCTTTATGTGTCTGAATTATTTTATGTAACCAGAACTTCATACGCTCTTGCTAAGAACCACATATTCCCTGCTCAAGGAGCCTAGGAAACACAGATTCTGTGTTTTACCAAGAAAACTTCCTGTACTTCATGCTGTCTTTGTTGGTTTTTGACTACTTCAGAAAACTGAACTTTACAAGGGTTAAGGTTTTTACATCCATGTAACTTTCTGTATTGCTTTTGAAATCTTCTGATTTTTACTCTTACTTTGGTTGAATAAGTAACTATTATTTAGCAGTGAACCACCATTCTATTAAAGAAAGTAGTTTTTGAAATTTTTAACATCTTTGGCAGGTCTCTCCAGGACCCAAATCTTAAATTAAGCCTTTTGGCCTAAAATTAATTTTACAATTTTCCACATAGGCCCCCTGAAGAGCCTCAAAGGGTTTATCTCTCATCTTGTACAGATATTAAATGATTAGGTTTATTTGGTAAATAATACAGGAAGGGCTGTCAAATAATGAATGGTGTTTAACTTCCCTTAAGTTATATTTGTGTGCTTTATTAAAAAGTGTAAAATTGTATAGGATTCCTAAAATTCTGATATGCCAAGATATGTGTCATAATAATGATTATTATGTTAAATGATTGTATGCCACCAAAATATCTAAATTGCCTTGTCAATTGAAAATTCTCATCATATCTTTGGCTATGATTGTTCTGGGTTTTTGTCATCCACAGTTACTGTTTTGAATTCTTCTCTAGAAGTATTTGCAATGGGCTATAGTCCAAAATTGCTAATCAAAATAAAGAAAAAAGTTTTTTTGAAACACAGTCTTACTCTGTTCCCCAGGCTGGAGTACAGTGGTGCAATCAGAGCTCGCTGCAGCTTCCATCTCCTGGGCTCAAGTTTGATCCTCCTACCTCAGCCTCTGGAGTAGCTAAGACTACAGGCATGTACCACCACACTCAGATAATTTTTTTGACTTTTAGTAGAAACAGATCTTGCTATGTTGTGCAGGCTGGTCTTGAAATCCTGAGCTCAAGCTATTCTCCCACACAGCCTCCCAAAGTGCTGGGATTACAGGTGTGAGCCACTGCACCTGGCCAACCAAACAGAATTATTTAAATGAAATTAAGTAATTGATAAGGATAATGTTTTTGTTGCTTAAATGTTTTGTTTTCCAAATTCAAGGAGATTTTCTGACATAAGCTATCTATAGCTTGCAATATTTTGGTAAAGTATCCTCTATTGAACAAAGGTGGAAGCATTTGCTTTTTCTCCCTACTTGATTCATTAAAATTCAGAAGCTATACATGAGTATTCTTATTTTTATTTATATAAGTTAAATAAAAATCTTATCTCTCTTGAAAGCAGGATACAATTGGGAACATTGGTTATATTACCAAGGTATGTACTGAAATGTTATATGTAAAAATGTGCCTAAAATGCCTGTCTTCAAGAGTTCCTAGCTTTACAGTAAGTAAAAACTATCACTTCCTGGTAGGCCCAAGAACCTTAAGACTGTAAGTAAAATCTAATGCCTGACTTGGTCTGGCCATCTAGCTTCAAGAGGTTCTAATATCTGAGATTTCTTATATGATCAATGTGGAGAGGAAAAGTTATGCTTCTAAGAAAAGCAAAAGTGTATCTGTTATTAGAGTGTAACATTATGCATTGCCCTAAAGTCCTTGCTATTTGGCTATAGACTGGACTAGATTCTGAATTCTCCTAAGATCCTCTAACATTTGGTTATAACTAAATCCTGATGGAGTCCCCTAGCCCTCTTTCCCCAGTCCAGACTAGGGATGCTCTCGGGACATTCAGGGGATTTCCCCTTTTAAAATCTAACCAACTAGGTGAATTAAAATATCAGAATTGGACACAAACTGTATCCATAGGATACTATAGTTTCCTTGTCTCAAAGAAGTTGATGTTGTCTCTTCTTTTGTAAAAGCCACAGTGAAAATAGTAACGGGGCCCCCCTCACTGTCTGTGTTCCACACTCTAATGGGGCTCTCCTCAATTCACATCACAAGAAGTCTAGCAAACTATGCAGTTCTTTTTCTATCCTCACCTCCCCTTACCATGACCCAATATAACTTGCTTAATTCTGCCACTTTACTTATCTTTCCTGATGTCAGGTCTGTCCAACAGGCAGAACTGCATGCTCTTACTAGACATGTCTTTTAGCCAAAGGTAAAACGGCCAATTATTTATACAGATGGCAAGCATGCCTTGGGATAGCTCACAATCTTAGTATCTGTGTGAAATATGTCCACAATACCATATTGGAAAACCATTTCATGCCTTCATGGACCACTTCACGTTACCAAAAAGTCCCTTTGAGGCATGGCAACAATATTTTTTTCAGCTCCCTGTCTCTCAAGGATATCGGTATGTACTAGTTACAGTTTGCATGTTTTAGCATTGCATTGAAGCCTTCTATTGTCAACAGGCCACAGCCATGGCAGTAGTTAAGGCCCTGTTGGAAAATTTATACCAACCTTAGAAGTCTCTCAAGGGCTTCATAATGCATGAGGAACTCATTTTACAGGGCAAATTATTGAAAACATTTGTATAATTTGGCCTATTTATCAACATCGCCATTGTGCTTACCACCTCTAGTCCTCTGGACTGGTGAAACAGACCAAGGGAATAATAAAAGCCCAATTGGCAAAGATTTGTGGTGTGGTATTTAGCCTGCCATGGCCCAAGGCCCTTTCTTTAGTCCTCCTTAACCCTGGCACGCTTTCAGTGTTCCTTCGTAGAGTTCTAAATTCATCTAGATGGTCAGGGTAGCCAACACATTTGTGGTAGTCTCTAATCTTTACTGATCCCCTTCCAATTAGGACTCCTCATTGGCAGTCATTTCTGCTTGTCCCATTGGCCCCTGTACACCTCCTGGGAAAGAATTTTGTACAAATCTGCCGGGTCCATATTTCCTTCTCCCAAAAAGGGGGAAATAATATTAGCGTTATCTCACCAGGAGATCTGGCCTCAGAAATGGCTTTTACCGTAATTCTCATCTCTCGAGTTGGCCTCACTAACAGTACTCACCCTCCTCTCCACAAGCTACCAATTGTGCCCCGAGAGTCCTGGGGCACAATCCAACACCAATGATAATCCCAGAGATTACAGCTGGGGATGTACTCAAGGATGTGATTTACATGGAGAATAATCCTCTAATGAAGGAGCTAGATTAGGAAGGCTTCTGGGGTCCTGGTTTGGACTAGGTTCTGCTTGAAATGGATATATGGTCAGAAACCTTTCTGGCACTGTCAATAGAGTTAAAGTACATCTCCTAGCTTTTGACAAGTGAAAAGTTCCATCCTCATTATCACTTTGCTAAAAAACAAAGATTTTTATATATGGCTTGAAAGTGAATAGGAATGGTTACATTGCATTTATGCTTTATTGGAATGTTAGGACATTATTAGAAATTGTCCTAACATCTCTACCAATGTGCAGAAATTTATATACACACAGACCACACATTCTCAATTTCTATTGCTCACACATCTTCTTCCTCAAGGCTTTTCATAGGAGGCATTTTCCTAAGCTCAGCTGTTGGTCCTCTGTTCTTTCTTCCTACATTCTTTCATTATTCATTTTTGTAACTCCAAAGAACACTTATATTCTGATGATTCATAAATATTGTAAGACAGTTTCTCTCTTCTTCTGTTCTCTAAACAACTCTACTCTCTCATAATCAGACTTACCTTTCTCTGTTTCCAAAAACTGCTATTACTATGCATGAAACCACGACTATTTAGCTTAAAAATTAATACATTATTTATACTCTGAACCATACAACTCAGCACTTACTTAAGGTCTTTCATTACTTAAACTTAACAAGTCATAATAATCTCACTCATCTGATCAGATTTCATGCAATTTGACATCAGAGATTAGTTTAATACTTTATCTGTATGCTCAACAAGTTCTTGTAGTACTGGGGCCATAGAATGATTCAATAATTATTTGACAATTAAAAACATAAGTAAATTGTCTGTCCTAGTAACTTTGGAAATAAAGTGCTACATTGATTATTATTTAATATCAATTTATCCCATCTTTTAAATGTGAGACTAAATAATTTAAAGTAAGTTAATACATATAATAATGGAACTCACAACATATATATTTTTATAGTTTAAGAAGTATGCTCACTTAACCTTCCAGTAGTCGTGTGGAGACCATATTACTATTCTCTTTCCACAAACAATAAATAAAACTCATAAATGTAAAGTGACTTGCCCAAGTTCACCTAGCTAGTAAGTGGCAGAGCTAAATCATAACCTCACATATTCTGTCCCCAAGTCCAGTGCTCTTTCCCTTATATCTGCATATTCACTCTTAAAAATATAGTAATGTATATACACATACTATGTTGTTGTAACATGACTCATATTTCCTTTTTTATGTTTTCACTTTTCTCACTTTTTAGATTTATTTATTTATTTATTTATTTATCTATTTATTTGTTTGAGATGGAATCTCATTATGTTGCCCAGGCTGGTCTTGAACTCCTGGACTCAAATGATCTGCCTGCCTTGGCCTCTCAAAGTGCTGGGATTACAGGCATGAGTCACCACACCTGGCCACTTTATTAAAATATTTCATCATTATTAGATTTCATTATACAGATTGCATATAAGTTTAGACTAGTTGTTATGTTTACAAAAAGTCTTTATATTCAGGATAATAAAAATATATAAGCATTTCTCCTCCCAAAGGCCCTTCTGACTATTCTCAAAATTTTAAAAAGTCATTAACAACATATCTGCAATACTAGAGTAATCAGAGGTGCTGCAGTTGCATCTGAAGCAAAGCCAGATGTGAAACAGATGCAGCACCACCACAGTTACAGATTACTGATATCAGGTAAGTGCTTTAACTTTGATTGGCTTTGGGATGCAATTGATGGAGCTGGTCTGAGAGAGGCTATTAAGAGACCTCAGCTTCCCCAAGTGATTTCACCCTGGACCCTTATCAGACCCTCCCAGCTCAGCTTCCACCATCTAATCAAAGTTTAAAGCACTTACCTGATATTAGAACCTGAAATGCCAGTATTGCTGTACTACATCTGTGTTATTTCCAGTTTGTCAAGTAGGTACAATTGCAGAACCTGTTCCAGCACCTGTAGCTCACAGCGTTATACCACAGTAGACATCTGCTGCCAAAACTGAAAATATCTAACCTTAATTTTGTTAGAAATTTGTCATTTCCAAAATGATTTTCAACATTAATAGTTTCATTTTAGTTACTTACCATTTGGATAGGGCGTTTCACATAAAGTTAGGAATTCAACAATAGGATGATCCATTTCAAGTACTGTAATTGCTTTTCCATGCATGATGGTTAAACTTGGTCTTCTACAAGCTTTGTCATAGGACAGCCCACCAGAGAATATTATGAATGGTTCGCTACATAGGAAAAAACATTAATGAGACTCAGAAGTCCTTTAAAATGACACAAAGTCACAGGACTGAACCTATAAAGAACAGGTTTTGTTGTATACCATATAACATGACAGGCAGCAAAAAACTTGCCCGGCTCAAAATTTCTCATTCAATAACCTACTATTCTACCATTTCCCACTTTCTAGATGTACATTCTCACATTTAATTTACTAACGGACCAGTCTAAACATGTTGGGGTAGGTTTGGGGAAAGACAGTGAGCTTGGAGGAAGGTAGATGTGCTCACTGACTCGCAAAAGGACATATTCACATACTTTACTTGGTTCCCAAACTCTAAATCACTATCATTGGAATATTAGTCTATGTTAGAATATCAGATTAATTAGCTGGCCTATGGGGTCTAAAATCTGTACAAGAGAAAAGAGGCAAATTTTAATATAAAATGAAATGTGACAGTGGAAAGCTCAGAATGGCAGAGGGTAAAATAAGAATTCTAGATAATGGAGTTTCTGTGAAAAAAGAGTAAAGATAAAAAGATGGAGAAAGCTAATACGTAAGAGAAGGATAGCTAATCAAAGATAAATTGCCTTTTCTATTTTACTTGTGGCCAGTCTATAGATCAGTATAAACTCCATATATCTTGCTCAACTAACTTTAAACAAGATTTTTGGTCTGTTGCTTTATAAGATACAATTAGATAATGGAGTGGGGTTAAGATTCCTCTAAAACATTATAGCTATCTGAAAATTATGAAGTCATTTCACAGTTTTTCATTTTTCATTTCTCAAATCAATACTTACATATCTCTGGTGTATATGTACAAAAGAAAAAGTGTGTTAGCAGGAAGTAATTTCAAGAAGTAAGAAGTAAATACCAAATTGAAAATATTCTTTTCTAATTTTTTTAAAGAACTAGAGGCCTTTATTGTATCGAATTATTTGAGAATATAATGCTCATCTACATAATTCACTTACATCCTATTTGTTAAGCTGAAGAATCTACTTGTTTCTAGAAATAGCTCTGTAAGATTTCGTTTTCTCTTCCGTTTTGTACTGTGTGTGGTGTCAAACATTATCAGTGGGACATTTACTAATCTTATGCTGGCTACATAACCAAAAAGGGGGGTTTTTTAACAAAGTTTCTATACAAATCTACATATAAAATGCTTGTATTATTTTCTATTTATAATTCTATCTTAATATTCTGACATAAATATTAGAGTTATAAGCAAAATAAACAAAAATACTCTAACTTATTTTACTTCAGTTGATTTGAGTAATAGTCTTGCACCAGTGATTTGATATGGTAAATGACCAACCTACTAATGGTGCCATTAAAAAGCACATTTGTTATTTCTATAAAATGTATATTTATTATTAATAAGATTTATCCAGATTTAAAAAGCATTTCTAATATAGTTATTTATGAAATAGTGTGGGGGTTTTTACCTTTGTTTTTTGCTTTGTTTTGAAAAAAAAAGGCCACAACTTAAGAGAATGTAGTATCTTTTCATAATATTAATAATAATATTAAGCTTAACTACCTACCATTAATATTAATAAAGGCCATAAGTATCTATTTTTTTCCTGTGTAAAAGTAGGTGAATTTACTCTCATCCCCTAATACTAACCCAAACATAGGATAAGGAGCAATTTACCTCCCCTGCTTTTTTGTATATACATTGGAAATATGTCCTCTCTAATATTGAAAGGAAGTAAAACCTCTTCTGCTGTAATTACGACTCTGCATCAGAATACTCTGGGTCTGAAGTTAGTTGTTAATATATATGCATTTCTCTATAAACTACTGAGTGATTGAATAAAAAGTTATTTCCTCAGGAAAGTGCTCAGGGAACCACTCATGGTTAACTGTACTAAATATTTAATTATCATATTTAATCCTCATAAGCAATGTCCTCATTTTATTAATGAGGTTAAATAACAGCTAAGAAGCAACAATCAAAAGAAAATTGAGATCTACCAGACTCCAAAGCCTATGATTCTAAACACTCCTATATATTGCCTCTAGTAATAAATAGCTACCATTTACTGAGTGCTTACCATGTGGCATGTATTGTGCTATGTGTATATATAAAGTAAATTTTGTGTAATCCTCACAACAACCTTGATGAAGAAAGTACTATTAGTCCCATTTTATACATGAAGAATCTGGGATTAATGCAGATTAAACTTGTCCAGGGTCAAGCAGCTAGTGAGTACCAGGACAAAGGTTCAAACCCAGACTCAAAAGCCCACATTTTTCATTTTTAGTTTAATGTTTCCCAAACTGTGGAATACAACTTGGTAGTTGTCCAGCAGAAAAAAATTAAATTTGATAATTTGATAAGCACTTGCAAAACCATATCTCCTTTTAGGAATTTTGCATTTCATAGCATATGTTAAAAATTCTGAGAAATCATATGGCAAGCAATCCAATTTACTTTTATAGAATTCAAAATTTCTCACATTTATTAGATTACAGATCCTTTTTCTTCCATGAATATCATTAGTGATTAAAGGAACAGAGTTGTTTGATAATGCTGTACCACACTAAATGTTGTACCACACTAAACTGTGTCAGGTGTTATTTAATAGAAAGATTCTATTAAGGGATACCTATCAGATGGATTCTTATAAAAGAAATAAATGACCATATACTTGAAATGTCCTCATACTTAAAGAAAGCATTAATAAAAAACTAACAAATTATGGATACAAAACTTGGATGAATCTCAAAGGCATTCTGCTGAGTGAAAGAAGCTAGGCTTAAAAGGTTACATAATATATAACCACATATGTGTAACAGTTTCCAAAAGGCAAAACTATAGTGATGGAGAACAGATCAGTGGTTGCCAAGGGTTAGGAGTTGGGGAGAGGAGTGACTATAAAGGGACAGAAAGGGAGAGTTGTGGGAAATGATGGAAATATTCTTTATTTTTATTGTGGTGATAGTTTTAGAAATCACACATGTGTTTAAAAACATGAAACTGTACACCAAAAGAAAAATAGTTAATTTTACTGTATGTATAATTTGTAAAATACATAAAGAAAACAGCATTAAAAGTTTGTTCCAATGAAGGCAACAAGATTAAACAAATTGTGTAACATAATAATAAATATTAAATGCTAACATATATTGAGTATTTATGATATTCTAGGCATCGCATGCAGAATTTTACGTGCATTCTTTTATTTAATCCTTATAACATCCCAATGAGATAACTACTATTATTATCTCCATTTAACAGATGGGTATACTGAGGCTTGGAGAACTTAATTATACATAAAGCCTATCAGTAGGCTGCCATAATAGGAACAGATTAAAAGATTAGCAGAAAATAATTTTCTTTAGCTTAAGAGAACCTAATAATTCTAGTGGTAGTCAGTATATAAATCAATATTCCTATCTTGAAGAAGATAAAATTATTAAGCCTAGAGGCCATCTTAGTTGGAGTGTCAGTAAGCAAATTGGTGATTGGGGATAAATGATTCCCATATACATAGCTGTTTATCCCTGAAAATGTAAAGCAAGTCTGCGATTGGCTGGTCTGACATAAAACCGAGAAGAAAACACATCCCTTACATGTGCTATCTATGCAGTCCAGTAAGAGACCCTATTGCTGCAGCTTATATGGTAGAGCTCTTCCTAAGGTTCCTGTTTCTGTGACAGCCATCCTGACTTATAACTGTACAGTTTTTGCTGTGTAATAGTTGGAGCAGGGATATAGCTATATAATTCCACTTCCTAACTGTGGCCCGTTTTGCTGTGGCAATAAATTTTAGTATTCTTAACCTCACTGCCCCTCTGCTTTTTAACCTCCTTTTGTGCTAAGCTCCAGAGGTAATAAAGTAGTAATCACAAAAAATAGAAGCAATGTACTAATGTACACAAGTAGGTGGGATGACAGTAATTATCATCAATAATATGATTATTTCACATTACAAATATGAAGAGTTAATTTACACATAGTTGTATTATTGACTAGCAAAAAATTAAGAATACTTGAATAATTTTAACAATATGAAATAATGATGACAATAATAATAGTAACTATTAAGAAACCCACTATGTGTCTTCATCAAACTGAGGACATTACAGGCTGTATCCATTATTTCATTTAATTCTCATGAATATCATAGTGAGATAGGTATTGTTGATAAGGAAACTAAACTTTAAGAGAGGTAATTAAACTTTGCAAGGTCACACAACTGTCTTACTTCAAAGCCGATGATTTTAATTATTACTTTACACTGCCTTAACTTGAGTTTTTGATTTCTAAAAATATGTTCTCTTCACTTTCATCTCTTCCTCCCTTTGCTTGGCAACATCTGATCATCCTTAAAGTCCCATCTAAGGCATCTCCTTGCCAAAGAATTTTCCTGATCTCTCTCTTCATGGTTCTCCTCCCTACTCCCCTCAAGGCTGGGTTAGGTGCTCTTTTTCTGTGCGCCCATAGCATATTTCTATAAAAGTAACTTCCATATTGTATGGAAATCACTAGTTTATGTCCTTGCCTCTACTGCTAGAACATAACAAATTCAAAAGCAAGCAGTAATCTTATTTCAGAACATAAAACAAATCGCATAGTACATGGTATATAGTAATAACTACTAAATAATACTATATACTATATATTATACAGTATATTATATTAGCATAGATAGTATATTATATATAAGCTAGTAGTAAATAGTAATATATAGTATATTATACTATATATAGTATATATTATATATACTATATATAGTAAATATATTATACTATATATAGTATATATTATATTATACTACATAGTATACTATATATATCATACTATATGGTATATTACAGTATATATATTATACAATATATTATATAGTAATAACTACTAAACTATAGTAGTAACTACTAAATGTTGTTTTAACTGAATTAAACTGAATACTGTTGAGAATCCAACAGAAATACAAATTTTATTTTTATTTATTTATTTATTTTCTTTTTTTTTTTTCCTTTATTATTATTATTATACTTTAGACTCTATGGTACATGTGCGCATAGTGCAAGTACGTTACATATGTATACATGTGCCATGCTGGTGCGCTGCACCCACCAACTCGTCATCTAGCATTAGGTATATCTCCCAATGCTATCCCTCCCCCCTCCCCCCACCCCACAACAGTCCCCGAAGTGTGATGTTCCCCTTCCTGTGTCCATGTGCTCTCATTGTTCAATTCCCACCTATGAGTGACAATATGCGGTGTTTGGTTTTTTGTTCTTGCGATAGTTTACTGAGAATGATGATTTCCAGTTTCATCCATGTCCCTACAAAGGACATGAACTCATCATTTTTTATGGCTGCATAGTATTCCATAGTGTATATGTGCCACATTTTCTTAATCCAGTCTATCATTGTTGGACATTTGGGTTGGTTCCAAGTCTTTGCTATTGTGAATAATGCTGCAATAAACATACTTGTGCATGTGTCTTTATAGCAGGATGATTTATAGTCCTTTGGGTATATACCCAGTAATGGGATGGCTGGGTCAAATGGAATTTCTAGTTCTAGATCCCTGAGGAATCGCCACACTGACTTCCACAAGGGTTGAACAAGTTTACAGTCCCACCAACAGTGTAAAAGTGTTCCTATTTCTCCACATCCTCTCCAGCACCTGTTGTTTCCTGACTTTTTAATGATTGCCATTCTAACTGGTGTGAGATGGTATCTCATTGTGGTTTTGATTTGCATTTCTCTGATGGCCAGTGATGGTGAGCATTTTTTCATGTGTTTTTTGGCTGCATAAATGTCTTCTTTTGAGAAGTGTCTGTTCATGTCCTTTGCCCACTTTTTGATGGGGTTGTTTGTTTTTTTCTTGTAAATTTGTTGGAGTTCATTGTAGATTCTGGATATTAGCCCTTTGTCAGATGAGTAGGTTGTGAAAATTTTCTCCCATTTTGTAGGTTGCCTGTTCACTCTGATGGTAGTTTCCTTTGCTGTGCAGAAGCTCTTTACTTTAATTAGATCCCATTTGTCAATTTTGGCTTTTGTTGCCATTGCTTTTGGTGTTTTAGACATGAAGTCCTTGCCCATGCCTATGTCCTGAATGGTAATGCCTAGGTTGTCTTCTAGGGTTTTTATGGTTTCAGGTCTAACATTTAAGTCTTTAATCCATCTTGAATTAATTTTTGTATAAGGTGTAAGGAAGGGATCCAGTTTCAGCTTTCTACATATGGCTAGCCAGTTTTCCCAGCACCATTTATTAAATAGGGAATACTTTCCCCATTTCTTGTTTTTGTCAGGTTTGTCAAAGATCAGATAGTTGTAGATATGTGGCATTATTTCTGACGGCTCTGTTCTGTTCCATTGATCTATATCTCTGTTTTGGTACCAGTACCATGCTGTTTTGGTTACTGTAGCCTTGTAGTATAGTTTGAAGTCAGGTAGTGTGATGCCTCCAGCTTTGTTCTTTTGGCTTAGGATTGACTTGGCGATGCGGGCTCTTTTTTGGTTCCATATGAACTTTAAAGTAGTTTTTTCCAATTCTGTGAAGAAAGTCATTGGTAACTTGATGGGGATGGCATTGAATCTGTAAATTACCTTGGGAAGGATGGCCATTTTCATGATATTGATTCTTCCTACCCATGAGCATGGAATGTTCTTCCATTTGTTTGTATCCTCTTTTATTTCCTTGAGCAGTGGTTTGTAGTTCTCCTTGAAGAGGTCCTTCACATCCCTTGTAAGTTGGATTCCTAGGAATTTGATTCTCTTTGAAGCAATTGTGAATGGGAGTTCACTCATGATTTGGCTCTCTGTTTGTCTGTTATTGATGTATAAGAATGCTTGTGATTTTTGTACATTGATTTTGTATCCTGAGACTTTGCTGAAGTTCCTTATCAGCTTAAGGAGATTTTGGGCTGAGACAATGGGGTTTTCTAGATATACAATCATGTCATCTGCAAACAGGGACAATTTGACTTCCTCTTTTCCTAATTGAATACCCTTGATTTCCTTCTCCTGCCTAATTGCCCTGGCCAGAACTTCCAACACAATGTTGAATAGAAGTGGTGAGAGAGGGCATCCCTGTCTTGTGCCAGTTTTCAAAGGGAATGCTTCCAGTTTTTGCCCATTCAGTATGATATTGGCTGTGGGTTTGTCATAGATAGCTCTTATTATTTTGAGATACATCCCATCAATACCTAATTTATTGAGAGTTTTTAGCATGAAGTGTTGTTGAATTTTGTCAAAGGCCTTTTCTGCATCTATTGAGATAATCATGTGATTTTTGTCTTTGGTTCTGTTTATATGCTGGATTACATTTATTGATTTGCGTATATTGAACCAGCCTTGCATCCCAGGGATGAAGCCCACTTGATCATGGTGGATAAGCTTTTTGATGTGCTGCTGGATTCTGTTTGCCAGAATTTTATTGAGGATTTTTGCATCAATGTTCATCAAGGATATTGGTCTAAAATTCTCTTTTTTGGTTGTGTCTCTGCCAGGCTTTGGTATCAGGATGATGCTGGCCTCATAAAATGAGTTAGGGAGGATTCCCTCTTTTTCTATTGATTGGAATAGTTTCAGAAGGAATGGTACCAGCTCCTCCTTGTACCTCTGGTAGAATTCGGCTGTGAACCCATCTGGTCCTGGACTTTTTTTGGTTGGTAAGCTATTGATTATTGCCTCAATTTCAGCTCCTGTTATTGGTCTATTCAGAGATTCAACTTCTTCCTGGTTTAGTCTTGGGAGGGTGTATGTGTTGAGGAATTTATCCATTTCTTCTAGATTTTCTAGTTTATTTGCGTAGAGGTGTTTGTAATATTCTCTGATGGTAGTTTGTATTTCTGTGGGATCCGTGGTGATATCCCGTTTATCATTTTTTATTGCATCTATTTGATTCTTCTCTCTTTTTTTCTTTATTAATCTTGCTAGCGGTCTATCAATTTTGTTGATCCTTTCAAAAAGCCAGCTCCTGGATTCATTTATTTTTTAAGGGTTTTTTGTGTCTCTATTTCCTTCAGTTCTGCTCTGATTTTAGTTATTTCTTGACTTATGCTAGCTTTTGAATGTGTTTGCTCTTGCTTTTCTAGTTCTTTTAATTGTGATGTTAGGGTGTCAATTTTGGATCTTTCCTGCTTTCTCTTGTGGGCGTTTAGTGCTATAAATTTCCCTCTACACACTGCTTTGAATGCATCCCAGAGGTTCTGGTATGTTGTGTCTTTGTTCTCGTTGGTTTCAAAGAACATCTTTATTTCTGCCTTCATTTTGTTATGTACCCAGTAGTCATTCAGGAGCAGGTTGTTCAGTTTCCATGTAGTTGAGCGGTTTTGAGTGAGATTCTTAATCCTGAGTTCTAGCTTGATTGCACTGTGATCTGAGAGATAGTTTGTTATAATTTCTGTTCTTTTACATTTATTGAGGACAGCTTTACTTCCAAGTATATGTTCAATTTTGGAATAGGTGTGGTGTGGTGCTGAAAAAAATGTATATTCTGTTGATTTGGGGTGGAGAGTTCTGTAGATGTCTATTAGGTCCGCTTGGTGCAGAGCTGAGTTCAATTCCTGGGTATCCTTGTTGACTTTCTGTCTCGTTGATCTGTCTAATGTTGACAGTGGGGTGTTAAAGTCTCCCATTATTAATGTGTGGGTGTCTAAGTCTCTTTGTAGGTCACTCAGGACTTGCTTTATGAATCTGGGTGCTCCTGTATTGGGTGCATATATATTTAGGATAGTTAGCTCTTCTTGTTGAATTAATCCCTTTACCATTATGTAATGGCCTTCTTTGTCTCTTTTGATCTTTGTTGGTTTAAAGTCCGTTTTATCAGAGACTAGGATTGCAACCCCTGCCTTTTTTTGTTTTCCATTTGCTTGGTAGATCTTCATCCTTTTATTTTGAGCCTATGTGTGTCTCTGCACGTGAGATGGGTTTCCTGAATACAGCACACTGATGGGTCCTGAGTCTTTATCCGATTTGCCAGTCTGTGTCTCTTAATTGGAGCATTTAGTCCATTTACATTTAAAGTTAATATTGTTATGTGTGAATTTGATCCTGTCATTATGATGTTAGCTGGTTATTTTGCTCGTTAGTTGATGCAGTCTCTTCCTAGTCTCGATGGTCTTTACATTTTGGTATGATTTTGCAGTGGCTGGTACCTGTTGTGCCTTTCCATGTTTAGCGCTTCCTTCAGGAGCTCTTTTAGGGCAGGCCTGGTGGTGACAAAATCTCTCAGCATTTGCTTGTCTGTAAAGTACTTTATTTCTCCTTCACTTATGAAGCTTAGTTTGGCAGGATATGAAATTCTGGGTTGAAAATTCTTTTCTTTAAGAATGTTGAATATTGGCCCCCACTCTCTTCTGGCTTGTAGGGTTTCTGCCGAGGCTGGGGGAGGGGCGCCCGCCATTGCCCAGGCTCGCTTAGGTAAACAAAGCAGCCTGGAAGCTTGAACTGGGTGGAGCCCACCACAGCTCAAGGAGGCCTGCCTGCCTCTGTAGGCTCCACCTCTGGGGGTAGGGCACAGACAAAAAGACAGCAGTAACCTCTGCAGACTTAAATGTCCCTGTCTGACAGCTTTGAGGAGAGCAGTGTTTCTCCCAGCACGCAGCTGGAGATCTGAGAACGGGCTGACTGCCTCCTCAAGTGGGTCCCTGACCCCTGACCCCTGAGCAGCCTAACTGGGAGGCACCCCCCAGTAGGGGCAGACTGACACCTCACACGGCCGGCCAGGTACTCCAACAGACCTGCAGCTGAGGGTCCTGTCTGTTAGAAGGAAAACTAACAGAAAGGACATCCACACCAAAAACCCATCTGTACATCACCATCATCAAAGACCAAAAGTAGATAAAACCAAAAGATGGGGAAAAAACAGAGCAGAAAAACTGGAAACTCTAAAAAGCAGAGTACCTCTCCTCCAAAGGAACGCAGTTCCTCACCAGCAACGGAACAAAGCTGGACGGAGAATGACTTCGATGAGCTGAGAGAAGAAGGCTTCAGACGATCAAATTACTCCGAGCTACGGGAGGATATTCAAACCAAAGGCAAAGAAGTTGAAAACTTTGAAAAAAATTTGGAAGAATGTGTAACTAGAATAACCAATACAGAGAAGTGCTTAAAGGAGCTGATGGAGCTGAAAACCAAGGCTTGAGAACTACGTGAAGAATGCAGAAGCCTCAGGAGCCGATGCGATCAAATGGAAGAAAGGGTATCAGCCCTGGAAGATGAAATGAATGAAATGAAGCGAGAAGGGAAGTTTAGAGAAAAAAGAATAAAAAGAAATGAGCAAAGCCTCCAAGAAATGTGGGACTATGTGAAAAGACCAAATCTACGTCTGATTGGCGTACCTGAAAGTGACCGGGAGAACGGAAACAAGTTGGAAAACACTCTGCAGGATATTATCCAGGAGAACTTCCCCCATCTAGCAAGGCAGGCCAACATTCAGATTCAGGAAATACAGAGAACGCCACAAAGATGCTCCTCAAGAAGAGCAACTCCAAGACACATAATTGTCAGATTCACCAAAGTTGAAATGAAGGAAAAAATGTTAAGGGCAGCCAGAGAGAAAGGTCGGGTTACCATCAAAGGGAAGCCCATCAGACTAACAGCGGATCTCTCGGCAGAAATACAAATTTTAAAGACCTCTGAGCAACAAAATAGATGTCATAAAGTCCATGCATGTATATATTGTCATGGAAGAACCTCTCAGGTATCATATGGATCTATTTGCTCTCATTTTACAAGTTTGGCTTTCAAGTTTCTTAGTCTATAGAAAATCAAAGATTGGATACTAGTAGACAACACAATAAAAATTATAAGAAATCCTCATGGCTCAAAACTGAAGGAAAGCGAAAAGATTTTTAAAAATATATAAAAGTGAAGCAGAATCTGGGCTAGCAAGATGGCCAAATAGGAACAGCTCTGGTCTGCAGCTCCCAGCGAGATCAACACAGAAGTTAAGTGATTTCTGCATTTCCAACGGAGGTACCTAGATCATGTAACTGGGAATGATTAGACAGTGGGTGCAGACCACGCAGGGTGAGCAGAAGCAGGGTGGGGCATCACCTCACCCGGGAAGCGCAAGGGGCCGAAGAACTTCCTCCCCTAGCCAAGGGAAGCCATGAAGGACTGTGTTGTGAGGAAGAGTGCATTCTGTCCCATATACTACGCTTTTCCCATGGTCTTCACAACACGTAGACAAGGAGATTCCTTCCAGTGCCTATGTCATCGGGGCCCTGGGTTTAAAGCGCAAAACTGGGCAGCCATTTGGGCAGACACCAAGCTAGCTGAAGGAGTTTCTTTCCATACCTCGCTGGCACCTGGAATGCCAGCAAGACAGAACCATTCACTTCCCAGGAAAGGGGGCTGAAGCCAGGGAGCCAAGTGGTCTAGCTCAGTGGATCCCAACCCCACAGGGCACAGCAAGCTAAGAGCCACTGGTTTGAAATTCTCACTGCCAGCACAGCAGTCTGAGGTCGATCTGGGAAGTGCCAGCTTGGTTGGGGGAGGAGCATCACCATTACTGAGGCTTGAGTACATGATATTGCCCTGACAGTGTAAACGAAGCCTCTAGGAAGTTCGACCTGGACAGAGCCCACCACAGCTCCACAAAGAGGCTGTAGCCAGAGGGCCTCTCTAGATTCCTCCTCTCTGGGCAGGACATCTCTGAAAGAAAGGCAGCAGCCCCAGGCAGAGGCTTATAGATAAAACTCCCATCTCCCTGGGACAGAGCACCTGGTGGAGGGGTGGCTGTGGGCGCAGCTTCAGCTGACTTAAACATTCCTGCCTGCTGGCTCTGAAGAGAGCAGCAGATCTCCCAGCACAGCACTTGAGCTCTGCTAAGGGACAGACAGCCTCTTCAAGTGGGCCCTTGACACCCATGCCTCCTGACTGGGAGACACCTCCCAGCAGGGATCGACAGACACCTCATACAGGAGAGCTCCAGTTGGCATCTGGCGGGTGCCCCTCTAAGATGAAGCTTCCAGAGGAAGGAACAGGCAGCAATCTTTGCCGTTCTATAGACTCCTGTGGTGATACCCAGGCAAACAGGGTCTGGAGTGAACCTCCAGCAAACTCCAGCAAAACTGCAGCAGAGGGGCCTGACTGTTAGAAGGAAAACTGACAAACAGAAAGGAATAGCATCAACATTAACAAAAAGGACACCCACACAAAAACCCCATCTGAAGGTCACCAAGACCAAAGGTAGATAAATCCATGAAGATGAGAAAAAAAAGTATAAAAAGGCTGAAACTTCCAAAAACCAGAAAGCCTCTCCTCCTCCAAAGGATCACAACTCCTCGCCAGCTAGGGAACAAAACTGGATGGAGAATGAGTTTGACGAATTGAAAGACATAGGCTTCAGAGGTGGGTAATAACAAAATCCTCTGAGCTAAAGGAGCATGTTCTAAACCAATGCAAGGAAATTAAAAACCTTGAAAAAAGTTAGAGGAACTGCTAACTAGAATAACCAGTTTAGAGAAGAAGATAAATGACCTTGGAGCTGAAAAACACAGCACATGAAGCATACACAAGTATCAATAGCCAAATTGATCAGTGAAAGAAAGGATATCAGAGATTGAAGATCAACTTAATGAAATAAAGCATGAAGACAACATTAGAGAAAAAAGAATGAAAAGGAATGAACAAAGCCTCCAAGAAATATGTAACTATGTGAAAAGACCAAACCTATGTTTGATTGGTGTACTTCAAAGTGACGGGGAGAATGGAACAGAGTTGGAAAACACTCTTCAGCATATTATCCAGGAGAACTTCCCCAACCTAGCAAGACAAGCCAACATTCAAATTCAGAAAATAAAGAGAATATCATAAAGATACTGCTAGAGAAGAGCAACCTCAAGACACATAATTGTCAGATTCACCAAGGTTGAAATAAAGGAAAAAATGTTAAAGGCAGCCAGAGAGAAAGGTTGGGTTACCCACAAAGGGAAGCCCATCAGACTAACACCAGTTCTCTCTGCAGAAACCCTACAAGCCAGAAAAAAGTTGGGGCCAATATTCAACACTATTAAAGAAAAGAATTTTCAAACCAGAATTTCATATCCAGCCAAACTAAGCTTCATAAGCGCAGGGGAAATAAAATCCTTTACAGACAAGCAAATGCTGAGAGATTTTGCCACCACAAGGCCTGCCTTACAAGAGCTCCTGATGAAAGTACTAAATTTGGAAACAAAAAACTGGTACTAGCCACTGCAAAAACATACCATATTGTAAAGACCATAGACACTATGAAGAAACTGCATCAACTAATGGGCAAAATAACCAGCTAGCATCATAATGACAGGATGAAATTTATACATAACAATATTAACCTTACATGTAAATGGGCTAAATGCCCCAATTAAAAGACACAGACTGGCAAATTGGATAAAGAGTCAAGACCCATCAGTGTGCTGTATTAAGGAGACCCATCTTATGTGCAAAGACACACATAGGCTCACAATAAAGGGATGGAGAACTGTTTACCAAGCAAATGGAAAGAAAAAAAAAAGCAGGGGTTGCAATCCTAATCTCTGATAAAACAGTCTTAAACAAAGATCAAAAAAGACAAACAAGGGCATTACATAATGGTAAAGGGATCAATGCAAGAAGAAGAGGTAACTATCCTAAATATATATGCAACCAATACAGGAGCACCCAGATTCATAAAGTAAGTTCTTAGAGACCTACAAAAAAACTTGGACTCCCACACAATAATAGTGGAAGACTTTAACTCCCCACTGTCAATATTAGACAGGTCAATGAGACAAAAAATTAAAAAGGCTATTCAGGACTTGAACTCAGCTCTGGACCAAGTGGACCTAATAGACATCTACAGAACTCTGCACCACAAATCAACAGAATATACATTCTTCTCAGCGCCACAATGCACTTATTCTAAAATTGACGACATAATTGGAAGTAAAACATTCCCCAGCAAATGCAAAAGAACAAAAATCGTAACAGTCTTTCAGACCACAGTGCAATCAAATTAGAACTCAGGATTGAGAAACTCACTCAAAACCACAAAACTACATGGAAACTGAACAACCTTCTCCTGAATGACAACTGGGTAAACAATGAAATTAAGGCAGAAATAAATAATTTCCTTGAAACCAATGAGAAAAAAGACACAATGTACCAGAATCTCTGGGAAACAGCTAAAGCAGTGTTCAGAGAGAAATTTATAGCACTAAATGCCCACAGGAGAAAGCAAGAAAGATCTAAAATTGACACCCTAACATCACAGTTAAAAGAACTAGAGAAGCAAGAGCAAACACATTTAAAAGCTAGCAGAAGGCAAGAAATAACTAAGATCATAGTGGAACTGAAGGAGATAGAGACATGAAAAACCCTTCAAAAAAATAAATGAATCCAGGTGCTGGGTTTTTGAAAAGATTAACAAAATACATAGACAACTAGCCAGCCTAATAAATAAGAAAAGTGAGATGAATCAAATAGACACAATAAAAAATGATAAAGGGGATATCATCACTGATCCCACAGAAATACAAACTACCATCAGAGAATACTATAAGCACCTCTATGCAAATAAACTAGAAAATCTAGAATAAATGGATAAATTCCTAACCACATATACCCTCCCAAGACTAACCCAGGAAAAAGTCAAATCCCTGAACAGACAAATAAGTTCTAAAATTGAGGCAGTAATTAATAGCCTACCAACCCAAAAAAGCACGGGACCAGATGGATTTACAGCCGAATTCTACCAGAGGTACAACGAGGAGTTGGTACCATTCCTTCTGAAACTATTCCAAACAATAGAAAAAGAGAGACTCCTCCCTAACTCATTTTATGAGGCCAGGGTCATCCTGATACCAAAACCTGGCAGAGACACAACAACAACAAAAAAATTTCAGGCCAATATCCCTGATGAACATCAATGCAAAAATCCTCAATAAAATACTGGCAAACCAAATACAAGAGCACATAAAAAAGCTCATCCACTACGATCAAGTTGGCTTCATACCTGGGATGCAAGGTTGATTCAATGTACGCAATTCAATAAATGTAATCCATCACATAAATAGAACCAATGACAAAAACCACATGATTATCTCAATAGATGTAGAAAAGGCCTTTGATAAAATTCAACACCCCTTCATGCTAAAAACTCTCAATAAGCTAGGTATTGAAACATATTTCAAAATAATTAGAGCTATTTATGAGAAACCCACAGCCAATATCATACTCAGTAGGCAAAAGCTGGAAACATTCCCTTTGAAAACAGGCACAAGATAAGGATGAGTTCTCTCACCACTCCTATTCAACATAGTATTGGAAGTTCTGGCCAGGGCAGTCAGGCAAGAGAAAGAAATAAAGGGTATTCAAATAGAAAGGGAGGAAGTCAAATTGTCTCTGTTTGCAGATGACATGATTGTATATTTAGAAAACCTCATTGTCTTAGCCCAAAATCTCCTTAAGCTGATAAGCAACTTCAGCAAAGTCTCAGGATACAAAACTAATTTGCAAAAATCACAAGAATTCCTATACACCAATAACAGACAGAGAACCAAATCGTGAGTGAACTCACATTCACAATTGCTACAAAGAGAATAAAATACCTAGGAATACAATTTACAAGGGATGTGAAGGACCTCTTCAAGGAGAACTACAAACCACTCCTCAGGGAAATAAGAGAGGACACAAACAAATGGAAAAGCATTCCATGCTCTTGGATAGGAAGAATCAATATCACAAAAATGGCCACACTGCTCAAAATACTTCATAGATTTAATGCTATCCCCCTCAAGCTACCATTGCCTTTCTTCACAGAATTAGAAAAAACTACTTTAAATTTCATATGGAAGCAAAAAAGAGCCTGTATAGCCAAGACAATGCTAAGCAAAAATAACAAAGCTGGAGGAATCATGCTACCTGACTTCAAACTATACTAAAAGGCTATAGTAATGAAAACAGCAGGCTTCTGGTACCAAAACAGATATACAGACCAATGGAACAGAACCGAGGCCTCAGAAATAACTCCACCCATCTACAACCATATGATCTTTGACGAACCTGACAAAAACAAGCAATGGGGAAAGGATTCCCCATTTAATAAATGGTGGTGGGAAAACTGGCTACCCATGTGCAAAAAACTGAAACTGGACCCCTTCCTTACACCTTATATAAAAATTAGCACAAGATGGATTAAAGACTTAAACTTAAGACCTAAAACCATAAAACCCTAGAAGAAAACCTAGGCAATATCATTCAGGACATAGGCATGGGCAAACACTTCATGACTAAAATACTAAAAGCAATGGCAACAAAAGGCAAAATTGACAAATGGGATCTAATTAAAGATCTTCTGTAAAGCAAAAGAAACTATCATCAGAGTGAACAGGCAACCTACAGAATGGGAGAATATTTTTGCAATCTATCCATCTGACAAAGGGCTAATATCCACAATATACAAGGAATGTAAGCAAATTTACAAGAAAACAACAAATCAGAACTTCATCTAAAAGTTGGTGAAGTATATGAATAGACACTTCTCAAAAGAAGACATTTATGCGGCCAACAAACATGAAAAAAAGCTCATCATCACTGGTCATTAGAGAAATGCAAATCAAAACCCTAATGAGATACAATCTCATGCCAGTTAGAATGGCGATCATTAAAAAGTCAGGAAACAGGCCAGCATGTGGGCTCACTCCTGTAATCCCAGCAGTTTGGGAGGCTGAGGCGGGTGGATCATGAGGTCAAGAGATGGAGACCATCCTGGCCAACATGGTGTAACCCTGTCTCTACTAAAGTAAATACAAAAATTAGCTGGGCATGGTGGCACATGCCTGTAGTCACAGTTACTCAGGACGCTGGGGCAGGAGAATTGCTTGAACCCCGGAGGCAGAGGTTGCAGTGAGCCAAGATCATGCTACTGCGCTCCAGCCTGGAGACAGAGCGAGACTCCGTCTCAAAAAAAAAAAAAAAGAAAAAAGGAAATAAGAGATGCTGGAGAAGATGTACAAAAAATAGGAATGCTTCTTTGAAAACTGGCACAAGACAGGGATGCTCTCTCTCACCACTCCTATTCAACATAGTGTTGGAAGTTCTGACCACGGCAATCAGGCAGGAGAAATAAATAAAGGGTTTTCAATTAAGAAAAGAGGAAGTCAAATTGTCCCTGTTTGCAGATGACATGATTGTATATTTAGAAAACCCCATCATCTCAGCCCCAAATTTCCTTAAGCTGATAAGCAACTTCAGCAAAGTCTCAGGATACAAAATCAATGTGCAAAAATCACAAGAATTCCTATACACCAATAACAGACAGAGGCCAAATCGTGAGTAAACTCACATTCACAATTGCTACAAAGAGAATAAAATACCTAGGAATCCAACTTACAAGGGATGTCAAGGACCTCTTTAAGGAGAACTTCAAACCACTGTTCAACGAAATAAAAGAGGACACAAACAAACGGAAGAACATTCCATGCTCATGGGTAGGAAGAATCAATATCGTGAAAATGGCCATACTGCCCATTGTAATTTATAGATTCAATGCCATCCCCATCAAGCTACCAAAGACTTTCTTCACAGAATTGAAAAAACTACTTTAAAGTTCATATGGAACCCAAAAAGGGCCCGTATTGCCAAGACAATCCTAAGCCAAATAAACAAAGCTGAAGGCATCACACTACCTGACTTCAAACTATATTACAAGGCCATAGTAACCAAAAGAGCATGGTACTGGTATCAAAACAGAGATATAGACTAATGGAACAGAACAGAGACCTCAGAAATAATACCACACATCTACAACCATCTGATCTTTGACAAACCTGACAAAAACAAGAAATGGGGAAAGGATTCCCTATTTAATAAATGATGCTGGCAAAACTGGCTAGCCATATGTAGAAAGCTGAAACTGGATCCCTTACTTACACCTTATAGAAAAATTAATTCAAGATGGATTAAAGACTTAAATGTTAGACCTAAAACCATAAAAACCCTAGAAGAAAACCTAGGCGATACCATTCAGGACATAGGCATGGGCAAGGACTTCATGTCTAAAACACCAAAAGCAATGGCAACAAAAGCCAAAATTGACAAATGGGATCTAATTAAACTAAAGAGCTTCTGCACAGCAAAAGAAACTACCATCAGAGTGAACAGGCAACCTACAGAATGGGAGAAAATTTTTGCAATCTACTCATCTGACAAAGAGCTAATATCCAGAATCTACAAAGAACTCAAACAAATTTACAAGAAAAAATCAAACAACCCCATCAAAAAGTGGGCAAAGGGTATGAACAGACACTTCTCAAAAGAAGACATTTATGCAGCCAAAAGACACATGAAAAAATGCTCATCATCACTGGCCATCAGAGAAATGCAAATCAAAACCACAGTGAAATACTATCTCACACAAGTTAGAATGGCGATCATTAAAAAGTCAGGAAACAACAGTTGTTGGAGAGGATGTAGAGAAATAGGAACACTTTTACATTGTTGGTGGGACTGTAAACTAGTTCAACCATTGTGGAAGACAGTGTGGCGATTCCTCAAGAATCTAGAACTAGAAATACCATTTGACCCAGCCATCCCATTACTGGTTATATATCCAAATGATTATAAATCATGCTGCTATAAAGACACATGCACACGTATGTTTATTGCAGCACTATTTACAGTAGCAAAGACTTGGAACCAACCCAAATGTCCATCAGTGATAGACTGGATTAAGAAAATGTGGCACATATACACCATGGAATACTATGCAGCCATGAAAAAGGATGAGTTCATGTCCTTTGTAGGGACATGGATGAAGCTGGAAACCATCAATCTCAGCAAACTATCACAAGGACAAAAAACCAAACACTGCATGTTCTCACTCATAGGTGGGAATTGAACAATGAGAACACTTGGAAACAGGAAGGGGAACATCACACACTGGGGCCTGTCATGGGGTGGGGAGGGAGGGGAGGGATAGCATTAGGAGATATACCTAATGTAAATGACAAGTTAATGGGTGCAGCACACCAACATGGCACATGTATACATATGTAACAAACCTGCACGTTGTGCACATGTACCCTAGAACTTAAAGTATAATAATAAAATAAAAATAAAGAATAAAAAAACCCCAAAAAATAGGAATGCTTTTACAGTGTTGTTGGGAGTGTAAATTAGTTCCACCGTTGTGGAAGACATGGTGGCGATTCCTCAAGGATCTAGAACCAGAAATACCATTTGACCAAGCAATCCCCTTTCTGGGTATGTATCTAAAGGATTATAAATCATTCTACTGTAAAGACACATGCACATGTATGTTTATTGCAGCACTATTCACTATAGCAAAGACTTGGAACCAACCCAAATGCCCATCAATGATAGACTGGATAATGAAAATGTAGCACATATACGCTATGGAATAATACTGTGCGGCTATTAAAAAAGACAAGTTCACGTCCTTTGCAGGGACATGCATGGAGCTGGAAACCATCATTCTCAGCAAAGTAACACAGGAACAGAAAACCAAACACTGCATATTCTCCCTCATTATTGGGAATCGAACAATGAAAATACATGGACATAGGGAGGGGAACATCACACACTGTGGCCTGTTGGGGGTTGTGGGGGTTGGGAGGCTAGGGGAGGGATAGCATTAGGAGAAATACCTAATGTAGATGACGGGTTGATGGGTGCAGCAAACCACCATGGCATGTGTATAACTATGTAACAAACCTGCACATTTTGCACATGTATTCCAAAACTTAAAGTATAATAAACTATATATATGTGAAAAAAACCCACAAAATAATACCACAAGCTGCTAGGAATAGTTAATATAGTGTCCTGCACCTTAATAATCCTTGAAGTGCAATACCACATAAGAAATATTGTAAATAATGTTGAACCTGAAAACTCAAGCAAAGCTTAAACTATAAGTAATATTTCAAGAGGCAAAATATACGTCATATATTTCACATTTCCATTAATAATGATTAAATTTGAAACTTTCTAATACTTTAGTTATAATGGTATAAAACATGGTTTTTTGGTTATTAGTATTTTTTTATTATTATACTTTAAGTTCTAGGGTACATGTGCACAACATGCAGGTTTGTTACATATGTATACATGCGCCATGTTGGTGTGCTGCACCCATTAACTCGTCATTTACATTAGATATATCTCCTAATGCTATCCTTCCCCCCTCCCCCCACCCCATGACAGGCCCTGGTGTGTGATGTTCCCCTTCCTGTTTCCAAGTGTTCTCACTGTTCAATTCCCATCTATGAGTGAGAACATGCGGTGTTTCGTTTTTTGTCCTTGTGATAGTTTACTGAGAATGATGATTTCCAATTTCATCCATGTCCCTACAAAGGACATGAACTCATCATTTTTTATGGCTGCATGGTATTCCATGGTGTATATGTGCCACATTTTCTTAATCCAGTCTATCATTGATGGACATTTGGGTTGGTTCCAAGTCTTTGCTATTGTGAATAGTGCTGCAATAAACATACGTGTGCATGTGTCTTTATAGCAGCATGATTTATAATCATTTGGGTATATACCCAGTAATGGGATGGCTGGGTCAAATGGCATTTCTAGTTCTAGACCCTTGAGGAATTGCCACACTGACTTCCACAATGGTTGAACTAGTTTACAGTCCCACCAACAGTGTAAAAGTGTTCCTATTTCTCCACATCCTCTCCAGCAACTGTTGTTTCCTGACTTTTTAATGATCGCCATTCTAACTTGTGTGAGATGGTATTTCACTGTGGTTTTGATTTGCATTTCTCTGATGGCCAGTGATGATGAGCATTTTTTCATGTGTCTGTTGGCTGTATAAATGTCTTCTTTTGAGAAGCGTCTGTTCATATCCTTCACCCACTTTTTGATGGGGTTGTTTGATTTTTTCTTGTAAATTTGTTTGAGTTCTTTGTAAATTCTGGATATTAGCCCTTTGTCAGATGAGTAGATTACAAAAATTTTCTCCCATTCTGTAGGTTGCCTGTTCACTCTGATGGTAGGTTCTTTCACCAGACAGAAGCTCTCTAGTTTAATTAGATCCCATTTGTCAATTTTGGCTTTTGTTGCCATTGCTTTTGGTGTTTTAGACATGAAGTCCTTGCCCACACTTATGTCCTGCATGGTATCGCCTAGGTTTTCTTCTAGGGTTTTTATGGTTTTAGGTCTAACATTTAAGTCTTTAATCCATCTTGAATTAATTTTTCTATAAGGTGTAAGTAAGGGATCCAGTTTCAGCTTTCTACATATGGCTAGCCAGTTTTGCCAGCATCATTTATTAAATAGGGAATCCTTTCCCCATTTCTTGTTTTTGTCAGGTTTGTCAAAGATCAGATGGTTGTAGATGTGTGGTGTTATTTCGGAGGGCTCTGTTCAAACAGTGGTCATTTTTATCAGTTAATGCATAGTAGGCTAAAGAGATATTTATATACAGATAAAATAACAGGTTAAAAATGAGCATAATTTTGTACTATTAAAATTTTAAAAGAGCAGTTATAAACAAATATTCAGTATACCTATGATACCAAGAAAACATTATAAAATGATCATATTATTAATATAAACTAGGATTATTTAATTTGAATTAAAATAAATTTAATGTTTAGGCAAGATTTATTATGGTAATTCTCAATGAGCGTATTGCCAGTAATTATTATTGCCAAGTAAAAGGAACTTGTTGATTTATAGGATATGGCTACTTTTTTTTTTTTTTTGAGACAGAGTGTCGCTCTGTTGCCCAGGCTGAAGTGCAGTGGCACCATCTTGGCTCACTGCAACCTCCACCTCCAGGGCTCAAAGGATTCTTGTGCCTCAGCCTCCCAGGTAGCTGGGATTACAGGCACGTGCCACCATGCCCAGCTAATTTTTTTTTGTGTTTCTAGCAGAGGCAGGGTTTTGCCATGTTGCCCAGGCTGGTCTCAATCTCGTAACCTCAGGTGATCCACCCATCTTAGCCTCCCAAAGTGCTGGGGTTACAGGCGTGAGGCAGGGCACCCAGCCGGATATGGCTACTTTAAACACAAAATAATATTTTACTAAATACTATTATTTTCATATTTTTCAACACCTTAAAATTTAGTACTTTTTATTAAATTAATATACATAACTTTATTTTTTGAACAAACTGTAATCTTCCGACTTCAGAATGTAAGATCTTAAAGTACAGACACTTGGTTATGTATTTAAGTCTTTCACATGCAATATTAATGGGCACATTGCTTCTGCTTAATAAATCCTACTACTTGTAATATGCATGGCCAGAAGTCCTTTACTGTTAAAATTAATGTGTATAATACTTGTCTAAATGTTCATTTAGAATCCTGAAATAATTAACACTTCTAATTTATAATATTCATAATAATAATCATCAGAGATATGTCTACGAGACGACAACAAGTCAATTATGTTAATATGGAGGATTCAGTTGTATTTACAATTATGTAAAACTTTAAACAATATATTAATATTAAAGGTCATCTGCATTTTTTGTCTCTGCTTTGTATCCCTCTTTCCCTAAAGTAAAAATGCATACCTGTTTTTGCAGGTCTTGTATTCTACTTTAAGAATTGGTTTACAAGATTCAGATTTTCTTCCTTCTCTTTGACTTTTTCCTAAAGAAAAAAAGATTTAATTGAATCTAATTTAAATTATATTCATCTGTAAGAATTAAAAAATTTGACTAAAGGAATTTAAAGATAAAGGAATAATAATGTAATTATATGTTTGTCATAACAGGATAAACTTATATCTATGAATCCTAATATTTTTGTTGCATTTGTAAACAATCTTTAGAGTTGCAATAATTGTCTGCTATATAATTCATAAAATTACCTGCAAAATTATATAACTTTTATCACTTTACATCCTTCACACATAAATGTAATTTCATGTGGAGTTATTTTAATTATTTAAGTTTGAAGACAAAATAAGTTTAGAATTGAAGACCACACATACATACTTATCTACATAATGAAATGTATTACTATTGCTATGGTTTGAACGTGCCCCCCAAAATTCATGTGTTGGAAACTTAATCCCCAATGCAACAGTATTGAGAATGAGACTTTTAAGAGGTGATTAGGACATGGGGGCTTTGCCCTCATGGATGAATTAATACAGTTATTGTGAGAGTGGGTTGGTTATCATGGGAGTGAGTTTCTGATGAAAGGATTAGCTCAGCCCCCTTCCCTCTCTTGCAGATCTCTCAACATGTGATACCTTCCACCATGTTATAGCACAGTAAGAAGTCCCTCATCAGATGTTGCACCTCAATCTTGGACTTTCCAGCCTCCAGAATCATAAGCCAAATAAACCTCTATTGTTTATACATTGCATAGTGTGTAGTATTCTGTTACAGCAACACAAAACAGACTAGGACAAAAATGACAATCCATACTAGGATCAATATTTTATCTATACTACATGCAAACTCCTTTCATAAAGAGAAATACTTGCTATTTAAAGCATACAATGAGCTATTAAAATTATTCTATTTCTATCAAATACATTTTTTTTAAAACTTCCATTAGACAATGAACACAGATACTACATTTCATGATTTTTAAAAATCATTTTAATGATGTATTCATTTTGCATAAAACAAAAATGATAATTTCTTATAGGGGATGGGTTATTCTGTTTAGACTCCATAAGATTTTGAATAAAGGATCAAAAAGAGAAGGAAATACAAGTGAAGCTACTTCTGCACATAACATGCTTATCTTTCTAGTTATGCTTTCAGTTTAATTCTATGTCTCATTTTGGTTAAATTGGCATGTGTTCTGAAATGCAATATTTGTTTCTTTTTTATTTTCAGTAAGTACCCTTATTTATTCTTGTATTACCACAGTTGTTTATCTATTACATAGATATCTATGTAATACATTGTTTATCTATTACATATCTATTACATAGAAGTTTACATGCATATAGCTTTAAATTTTCAGATTGGCTTCAGAATAACATAAGCAAATCCAAATAGGATATCAAGATAGCTTTATTCAACTTGTTTAAAGGGCAAGGAATTAACAAACAACAAATCAATATCTGCTGCTTGGCATGCTTTCTGAAATTGCCTTTTCTTTATTTTACCCTATGTTGACTAAAGAAACAAATAATAAAAAATTGACCATAATCATTCACACTGTAAAAAAATATACATATCTGTGCCATATGTAAAATAGAATTGCTAACATTATATGCAGATCATGATGACTTAGAAAGAGAAAACTTTTGCTCAGGGACTTGTCTGAACAATAGTCTTTTTTTTTTTTTTTTTTTTTTTTGAGACAGAGTCTCACTCTGTCACCCAGGCTGGAGTGCAGTGGTGCAATCTTGGCTCATTGCAACCTCTGCCTCCTGGGTTCCAGTGATTCTCCTGCCTCAGCCTCCCGAGTAGCTGGAACTACAGGTGTGTGCCACCATGTCCGGCTAATTTTTTGTATTTTTAGTAGAGACAGAATTTCACCGTGTTAGCCAGGATGGTCTCAATCTCCTGACCTCGTGATCCACCTGTTCTCAACCTCCCAAAGTGCTGGGATTACAGGTATGAGCCACCAAGCCCAGCCCTGAACAATAGTCTTAAGGTTGAGAAATAGATGGTTGGAGATTACTGGCTTTGGTAATGATGTGGGAATAGAGAGAAATAAAAAAAGTGACACAGCCAGGGGAGAGATCCATTCCCCTTAGTTTATATGTGTTTTCCATCCAGCACTTCACTAAATTGTCAAACCATTAATTGAACAAAACAGTATATTTGCAGTTGTTTGTACATATTAAAGCATTTTTAATCAATATACATCAGAGTCATCAATTGATTTCAGTGGGAAAGAATAATTATATAATTACTTGTTAAGTTAACATTTTCCTTCAGTTTCCAACTCTACCAATTTTTTCTTGGGAGATAATTTTTGTGCTTTGATTATATTTATTGACTGTCAGTAATTGAAACATGATTAAATGTCATGTTGCATATCACAACATTATCAACAATTACATTTCTTACTATTCCTAAAATTCAGAGTAGCGTATCAAGTGTTAGGGTATTAAAAACTAAATTCCAGAGGCTTAAAATTCACTGTATTAAAAAATAAGTACAAATGAAAATATGAAGTACTATAATGAAATGAGTGATAAGCATAAAGTGCTGTAGAGGTTGAGATTAAAACTGGTTTTATTGACAGGCCAATTTGACTAGATTAAAAGATTTGTGAGGGGAAATAGGGGAAATAATGTTAATGAGGTACAAAATAGCCAATCAATGGCAATCTCTAAACTTATTTTCAGTATAGACAATGGAGAATTATGAGAAGCTTTCAAGTTAGGGAGTGA
Source organism: Pongo abelii (assembly GCF_028885655.2). Taxonomy (NCBI): domain Eukaryota; kingdom Metazoa; phylum Chordata; class Mammalia; order Primates; family Hominidae; genus Pongo; species Pongo abelii. Next base: position 16,926,753 of record NC_085928.1, read on the forward strand.
TGAGTGTAAAGCAATGTTTCAAAACTATTAATATGACTTCATTTAATACAGCAATTTTGAGGGTGTAAGAGACTGATGCTGGAAGAACACGGAGATTATTGTAACAGCACAGAAAAAAAACAGAAAAAAAGAATGAAGGAGTATGAACAATCTCAAAGAAATGTGGAATACCATTAATCACAAGAATATACATAATGGAAATAGAAGAAAAGGAAAGAAAGGAACACAAACATTTTTTAAAATAATGGTTGAAAACTTTCCTAAATTTGATGGAAAGCATTATCTATGCTTTAAGAAGCTCAATAAACTCCAAGTAGGATAAAGAAATCTCTACTCAGACACATCCCAGTAAACATGCTTAAAAGAAAAAAAAAACACCTTGAAAGCAGTGTGTATAAAAGAACCCTATTAAGATTAACAGCTAACTTTTAGAAACAATGGAGGCTGAAAGGCAATGGAATGTGATATGACATATTTAAAATAGTAGAAGAGAAAAAGTCTGCCAACCAAGAGTCTTATGTTGAGCAAAGCTGTCTTTCAAAAATAAAGATGAAATAAAGATAATTTCCAGATAAACAAAGACTGAGAGAATTTGTTGATAACAGAGCTATCTTACAAAAAATACTAAAAAAAGTCCTTCAGGCTGAAAGAAAGTGACCCCAGCAAGTAATTTAAGTCTACACAAAGAACAGAGTACCAGTAAAGGTAACTAGGTAGATAATTACAATGGCATAATTGCATATTTATTCTCCAACCACCTCTTAACTGACTTAAAAATCAATTATATAAAACAATATGTATATAATTGTGTTGTGAGATCTGTATATATATTTGCCAATAACAACAAAAAGGAGGTGGGTGAGAGCAAAGCTATATTGGAACAAGGAAAAGATACCAGTTGATAATTTGAATCTACAGCAACAAATGAAGAAAACCAAAAATGATAAGCAAAAACGTCAATGTAACAGATTCTATGAATATATACTTGATCTACATTTTTGTTAACGTCCTTAAAAGACATAGAATTATATAAGATTTAATAATAATTTAATTTAAACAATGTATTATTGGATTTGCAGCACATATAGATATAACATGTGTAACAAAAAATTGGACAAAAAAAGGAGAAGAAGAGCAGAGCACAATGGCTGATACCTGTAATCCCAGCAATTTGGGAGGCCAAGGTGGGTGGATCACCTGAGGTCAGGAGTTCGAGACCGGCCTGGCCAACATGGTGAAACCCCATCTCTACTAATAATACAAAAATTAGCCAGGTGTGGCGGCACGTGCCTGTAATCCTAGCTACTTGGGAGGCTGAGGCATGAGAATTCCTTGAACCCAGGAGGGGGCCAATAGTCAACATTCTTAAAGAAAATAATTTTCAAACGAGAATTTCATATCCAGCCAAGCTAAGCTTAATAAGCACATAAATAAAATGCTTTCCAGACAAGGCAAATGTTGAGAGATATTGTCACCACCAGGCCTGCCTTACAAGAGCTCCTGAAGGAAGCACTAAATATGGAAAAAAAAAAAAAAACAGTACTGGCCACTGCAAAAACATACAAAAATATAAAGACCAATGACACTATGAAGAAACTGCATCAACTAATGTACAAAATAACCAGCTAGCATCATAATTATAGGATCAAATTCACACATAACAATATTAACTTTTAATGTAAATGGGCTAAAGTCTCCAATTAAAGACAAGACAGGCAAATTGGATAAAGAATCAAGACCCATCGATGTGCTGCATCAGGAGACCCATCTCACATGTAAAGACACACTTAGCCTCAAAATAAAAAGATGGAGGAATATTTACCAAGCAAATAGAAAGCAAAAAAACAGCAGGGGTTGCAATCCTAGTCTCTGATAAAACAGACTTTAAACCAACAAAGATCAAAAAAGGAAAAGAAGGGCATTACATAATGGTAAAGGGATCAATGCAACAAGAAGAGCTAACTATCCTAAACATATATGCTCCCAATACAGTAGTATACACATACTGGAATATGAGCCAATATCCCACCCAGATTCATAAGACAAGTTCTTAGAGACCTACAGAGAGACTTGGACTCCCGCATAGTAATAGTGGGAGAATTTAACACCCCACTATCAATATTAAACAGATCAACAAGACAGAAAATTAACAAGGATATTCAGGACTTGAAGTCGGCCCTGGAACAAGAGGACCTAATAGATATCTGCAGAACTCTCCACCACAAATCAACAGAATATACATTCTTCTCAGTGCCACATAACACTTATTCTAAAATCGACCACATAATTGGAAACAAAACACTCCTCAGCAAATGCAAACAAATGGAAATCACAGCAAACAGTCTCTCAGACCACAGTGCAATCAAATTAGAACTCAGGATTAAGAAACTCACTCAAAACCACACAACTAATGGAAATTGAATAACCTGCTCCTGAATGACTACTGGGTAAATAACAAAATTAAGGCAGTAATAAATAAGCTATTTGAAACCAATGAGAACAAAGAGAGAGACAATGAACCCAGAATCTCTGGGACACAGATAAAGCAGTGTTAAGAGCAGAATTTATAGCACTAAATGCCCACATCAGAAAGCAAGAAAGATAAAAAATCAACACACTAACATCACAATGAAAAAAACTAGAGAAGAAAGAGCAAACAAATTCAAAAGCTAGCAGAAGACAAGAAATAACTAAGATCAGAGTGGAACTGAAGGAGATAGAGACATGAAAAACTCTTCAAAAAATCAATGCATCCAGGAGCTGGTTTTTTGAAAAGATTAACAAAATAGACTGCTAGCTAGACTAATGAAGAAGAAAAGAGAGAAGAATCAAATAGATGCAATAAGAAATGATAAAGGGGATATCACCACTGATCACACAGAAATACAAACTAGCATCAGAGAATACTATTAGCACCTCTATGCAAATAAACTAGAAAATCTGGAAGAAATGGATAAATTCCTGGACACATACACCCTCCCAAGACTAAAACCGGAAGAAGTTAAATCCTGGAATGTACCAGTAACAAGCTCTGAAATTGAGGCAGTAATTAATAGCCTACTAACAAAAAAGTCCAAGAACGGATGGATTCACAGCCAAATTCTACCAGAGGTACAAAGAGCAGCTGGAACCATTCCTTCTGAAACTAGTCCAAACAAAATAAAAAGAGGGACTCCTCCCTAACTCATTTTGTGAGGTCAGCATCATCCTGATACCAAAACCTGGCAGAGACACAACAAAAAAAGAAAATTTCAGGCCAATATCCCTGATGAACATCAATATGAAAATCTTCAATAAAATACTGGCAGACCAAATCCAGCAGCACATCAAAAAGCTTACCCACCATGATCAAGTCGACTTCGCCCCTGGGATGCAAGGCTAGCTCAACATACACAAGTCAATAAACATAATCCATCACATAAACAGAACTAATGACAAAAACCACATGATTATCTCAATAGATGCAGAAAAGGCCTTTGATCAAATTCAACATCCCTTCATGCTAAAAACTCTCAATAAACTAGGTATTGATAGAACATATGTAAAAATAATAAAAGCTATTTATGAAAAACCCACAGCCAATATCATACTGAATGTGCAAAAGCTGGAAGCATTCCCTTTGAAAACTGGCACAAGACAAGGGTGCGGTCTCTCACCACTCCTATTCAACATAGTATTAGAAGTTCTGGCCAGGGCAATCAGGCAAGAGAAAGAAATGAAAGGTATTCAGTTAGGAAAAGAGGAAGTCATATTGTCTCTGTTTGCAGATGACATGATTGTATATTTAGAAAACCCCATCGTCTCAGCCCAAAATCTCCTTAAGCTGATAAGCAACTTCAGCAGTCTCAAGATACAAAATCAGTGTGCAAAAATCACAAGCATTCTTGCACGTCGATAATAGACAAGTAGAGAGCCAAATCATGAGTGAACGCCTATTCACAATTGCTACAAAGAAAATAAAATACCTAGGAATACAACTTATAAGGGACGTAAAGGACCTCTTCAAGGAGAATGACAAACCACTGCAAGGTAATCAGAGAGCACACAAACAAATGGAAAAAAATTGTATGCTCATGGATAGGAAGAATCAATATTGTGAAATGGCCATACTGTTCAAAGTAATTTATAGATTTAATGAAATTCCAACAAGCTACCTTTGACTTTCTTTGCAGAATTAGAAAATTCTACTTTAAATTTCATGTGGAACTAAAAAATAACCCGTATAGCTAAGACAATCCTAAGCAAAAAAAACAAAGCTAGAAGCATCACGCTACCTGAGTTCACACTATACTACAAGGCTATAGTAATCAAAACAGCATGGTACTGGAACCAAAACAGATATATAGACCAATGGAACAGAACAAAGACCTCAGAAATAATACCACACATCTACAACCATCTGATCTTCAACAAACTTGGCAAAAACAAGCAATGGGGAAGGGATTCCCTATTTAATAAATGGTGCTGGGAAAACTGGCTAGCCATATGCAGAAAACAGAAACTGGACCTCCTCCTTACACCTTATACAAAAATTAGCTCAAGAAGAATTAAAGACTTCAATGTAAGACCTAAACCCATAAAAATCCTAGAAGAAACCCTAGGCAATACCATTCAGACATAGGCATGGGCAAAGACTTCATGACTAAAACATCAAAAGCAATGGCAACAAAAGCCAAAATTGACATATGGGATCTAATCAAACATATGAGCTTCTGCACAGCAAAAGAAACTATCATCAGAGTGAATAGGCAACCTACAGAATGGGAGAAAATTTTTACAAGCTATCCATCTGACAAAGGTCTAATATCCAGAATCTACAAGGAACGTTAACAAATTTACAAGAAAAAAAAAAAACATCAAAAAGAAAAGTGGGGGAAGGATACGAACAGACACTTCTCAAAAGACATTTATGTGGCTAAGAAAGATATGAAAAAAGGTTCATCATCACTTGTCATTAGAGAAATGCAAATCAAAACCACAATGAGATACCATCTCACACCAGTTAGAATGGCTATTAAAGAGTCAGGAAAGAACAGACGCTGTGAGTCTGTGAAGAAATAGAAATGCTTTTACACTGTTGGTGGCAGTGTAAATTACTTGAATCAATGTGGAAGACAGTGTGGTGGTTCCTCAAGGATCTAGAACCGGAAACACCATTTGACCCAGCAATCCCACTCCTGGGTATATATCCAAAGAATTATAAATCATTCTACTATAAAGACACATGCATGCATATGTTTATTGCAGCACTATTCACAATAGCAAAAACTTGGAACCAACCCAAATGTCCATCAATGATAGACTGGATTAAGAAAATGCAGCACATATACACCATGGAATACTATGTAACCATAAAATAGAATGAGTTCATGTCCTTTGCCGGGACATAGATGAAGCTGGAAGCCATCATTCTCAGCAAATTTACACAGGAACAGAAAACCAAACTCTCACTCATAATTGGGAGTTGGACAATGAGAACACATGGACCCAGGGAGGGGAACATCAAATACCGGGGCATGCTGTGGGGCAGGGGGGATGGGGAGGGAGAGTATTAGGACAAATACCTAATGTATGTGGGGCTTAAAACCTAGATGATGGGTTGACAGGTGCAGCAAACCACCATGGCACATGTATACCTATGTAACAGACCTACACATTCTGCCTATGTATCCCAGAACTTAAAGTAAATAAATAAATAAATAAATAGAAATTAAATTTTTTAAAAATATTCATTTAATGTTAAAAAAAAGTAAAGGAGGAGTACAAGGAAAAAAGGCATGAACATATGGAAAATAAAAACTAAATTTACAGACATCAATCTAACAGTACCAACAATAACATTAAATGTGAATTGATTAAACATTCCAGTCAAAAGGAAGATATAGTATGACTGCACAAAACAAGCAAATAGTATCCAACTATATGCTTTCTACAGGAGACATGCTTTGATCAAAGATACAAAAAAGTTTAAAGCAAACCATAAAAAAGGACATAACATGGAAATAGCAGCCGTAAGAAATCTTCAGTGGCTATACTAATATCTGACTGAATAACAAATGAAAGAAATGAAAAATACTTTGTGAAGAATGAAATGAAGATATAACATACTAAAAACTCCAGTATGCAGCTTAAGCAATGCTGAGAGGAAAATTTATAGCCATAAGCAAGTATGTTAAAAAAAAAAGGAAAAGAAAAGAAAAGAAAAAAAGGCTGAGCCCAGTGGGTTGCACCTGTAATCCCAGCACTTTGGGAGGCTGGGGTGGAAAGACTACTTGAGTCCAGGGTATTGAGACCAGACTGGGTAACATAGGTAGACCTTGTCTCAATCAATCAGTCAATCAATCAATCAATAATCTGGGCATCGTAGCAAAGGCCTGTAGTCCCAACTACTTGAAAGGCTGAGGTGGGAAGATCACTTGAGCCAGGGAGGTTGAGGCTGCAGTGAGCCATGATCCATGATCATGCCACTGCACTCCTGCCTGTGTGACAGAATGAGACCCTGTCTCAAAAAAAGAAGAAAAGAAAAGAAAAAAATCTCAAATCAATATCCTCACCATTCACATTAAAACAGAGAAAAATTAAAAAAACTAAACTGAAAGCAAACAGAAAAAAGGAAATAAAGATTATAGCAGAAATTAATGAAGTATTAAAGAAAAAAATAAATACAAAAACAAATAATCTAAAAGTTGGTTTTTTGAACACAGATAAAAGGAAAGACCTCCATTTTTATGGACTGGGAGAATTAATATTGCCAGGTGCGGTGGCTCATGCCTGTAATCCCAGCACTTTGGGAGGCCGAGGCAGTTACCTGAGGTAAAAAGTTCGAGACCAGCCTGACCAACATGGTGAAATCCCATCTCTACTAAAAATACAAAAAAATTAGCCAGGCATAGTCGTGGGAGGCTGAGGCAGGAGAATTGCTTGAACCCGGCAGGCAGAGGTTGCGGTGAGCCAAGATTGCGCCACTGCACTCCAACCTGGGTGAGACAGCAAGACTGTCTTAAAAAAAAAAAAAAAAAAGAATTGATATTGTTAAAATTCCCATGCTATCCAAACTGATCTATAGATTCAATGAAATCCATATGAAAATACCAAGGAAATACTTCACAGAAATAGAAAAAAACAATCCTAAAATTCACATGGAACCACAAAAGACCCCAAATAGCCAAAGTAATATTGAATAAGAATAACAATGCTGGAGGCATCCCACTTTCTGATTTCAAAATATATTACAAAGTTAAGTGGGATTGAATCAAACTAAAAAGCATCTGCAGAGCAAAGAAAACAAGCAATAGAGTGACAAATGTGTCCCGGGGGGCAGGGCCAGGGCTTGGATCTTACTGTGTGCCCAGTCTCCTTCTTTTCCCTGTGGGTTCCACCATTCTCCCATCCTAATGGCATCGTTAGGGATTGGAAAGCAGGTATTGTTGACGGGAACCAGGAGATTTGAGCTGTAGTCCTGTCCCCACTGCTCATTGACTTCGTCCTTGGATGAGTCACTCAATCTATTAGTTTACTAAAGCAGAAAATGTGATACACACACACACACTAATTCACTGAAATATTATTCAGCTTTTATAATAAAGTAAATCCTGACATTTATGACAACTTGGATGAACCTGGAGGATATCATGCTAAGTGAAACAATTCAGACACAGAAAGACAAATATTGCATTATCTCACATATGCAAAAGGGGAAATACACTTAGAGAAACTAGAATGGTAGTTGCGAGGGTGAAGCAGGGGAGGGGAAAAGGAAGAAAATGACAATTATGTGATGCGATGGATGTTAATTTATATAAAATATTGAGTTGTATACCTTAAATATATTCAATTTTTGTCTCTTATAATTCAATAAAGCTGAAAAAAGTTGCTTCTTTGAAAAGGTCAAAACGATTGACAAAACTTTAGTTAGGTTGACCAAGAGAAGAAGAGAAACTAACATTATTATAATCAAGAGTGAAGGCCGGGCACGGTGGCTCACACCTGTAATCCCAGCACTTTGGGAAGCCCAGGCGGGCAGATCACGAGGTCAAGAGATCGAGACCATCCTGGCCAACATAATGAAATCCCATCTAAATTTTGTATTAAAAAAATACAAAAATTAGCTGGGCATGGTGGCGTGTGCCTGTAGTCCCAGCTACTCGGGAGGCCGAGGCTGAAGAATCGCTTGAACCTAGGAGGCGGAGGTTGCAGTGAGCCAAGATCTCGCCACTGCACTCCAGCCTGGTGACAGAGCTAGACTCCATCTCAAAAAAAAAAAAAAAAAAAAAAAGTGAAAAGAGGGACATATCTCAGAGAATTAAAAAGATTGTAATGGAGTATTATGAATAACAATATTCCAACAAATCAGATAACCTGTACAAAATGGATAAATTCCTAGAAAATTACAAACTATCAAAACTGACTTTAGAAGATATGAATAGACATAACAAGTAATAAAATGAATTTGTAATTGGAAAAATCTCTCATAAAGAATAGCCCAGGCCCAGATGGCTTCACTGTTGAATTCTACCCAACATTTGAGGAAGAATTAGTACCAATTTTTCACAAACCCTCCAAAAAAACAGAAGAGGAGGAAACACTTCCCAACTCATTCTATGAGGCCACTTCTTATAGCAGTCTGTTATGTTCTCTAAATGTTAAACACAAAGTTACTTTTTTTTTTCAAGACAGGGAGTGCAGTGGCATGATCATAGCTCACTGCAGCCTGGAACTCCTGGGCTCAAGCAATCCTGGGCTCAAGTAATCCTCCTGCTTAGGCCTCAAAAATCACTGATAAATGAATAAATAAAATATGATAAAATGGAATCTTATTCACCAATAAATAGGAATAAAGTACTCGTACGACATGAATGAATCGTAAAAGAATTTTGTTAAGAGAAAAAAAGCCAGTGACAAAATGCCAAATATTGTATGGTTTTACTGCTTTGTAATGGCTATAACAGACAAATTCATACACACAGAGACTAAAGTAGTTATTGCCTAGGGTTGCAAGGTTTGGAGAGAAAGGGGAGTAACTGGTAATATGTACGTGGTTTCTTTTTAGAGTAATGAAAATATCATAACATTGATTTGGTGATGGTTACAAACTTCACTGAATATATTCAAAATCATTGAATCATATACTTTAAATGGGTAAATTGTAGGATATGTCATTTATTTCAACAAAACATTTACTAAAACAAGTATCTAAAATTTCTTTTTATTATTATTATTATATGTTAACTTCTAGGGTACATGTGCACAACGTGCAAGTTTGTTACATAGGTATACATGTACCATGTTGGTTTGCTGCACCCATTAACTTATCATTTACATTAGGTATTTCTCCTAATGCTATCCCTCCCCCGACCCCTACCCCATGACAGGCCCCCGTGCATGATGTTCCCTGTTCTGTGTCCAAGTGTTCTCATTGTTCAATTCCCACCTATGAGTGAGAACATACAGTGTTTGGTTTTCTGTCCTTGTGATAGTTTGCTGAGAATGATGGTTTCCAGCTTCATCCATGTACCTGCAAAGGAAAATGAACTCATCCTTTTTTATGACTGCATAGTATTCCATAGTGTATATGTGCCACATTTTCTAAATCCAGTCTGTCATTGATGGACATTTGGGTTGGTTTCAAGTTTTTGCTATTGTGAGTAGTGCCACAATAAACATACATGTGCATGTTTCTTTATACTAGTGTGATTTATAATCCTTTGGGTATATACCCAGTAATGGGATGGCTGGGTCAAATGGTATTTCTAGCTCTAGATCCATGAGGAAACGCCAGACTATCTTCCACAATGGCTGGACTAATTTAAACTCCCACTAACAGTGTAAAAGTGTTCCTATTTCTCCACATCCTCTCCAGCACCTGTTGTTTCCTGACTTTTTAATGATCGCCATTCTAACTTGTGTGAGATGGTATCTCATTGTGGTTTTGATTTGCATTTCTCTGATGGCAAGTGATGATGAACATTTTTTCATGTGCCTTTTGGCTGCATAAATGTCTTCTTTTGAGAAGCATCTGTTCATATCCTTTGCCCAGTTGTTGATGGGGTTGTCGATGCAAAAATCCTCAAAAAAATACTGGCAAACTGAATCCAGCAGCACATCAAAAAGCTTATCCACCATGATCAAGTGGGCTTCATCCCTGGGATGCAAGGCTGGTTCAACATATGCAAATCAATAAACGTAATCCAGCATATAAACAGAACCAAAGACAAAAACCACATGATTATCTCAATAGATGCAGGAAAGGTTTTTGACAAAATTCAACAAACCTTCATGCTAAAATCTCTCAATAAATTAGGTATTGATGGGATGTATCTCAAAATAATAAGAGCTATCTATGACAAACCCACAGTCAATATACTGAATGGGCAAAAACTGGAAGCATTCCCTTTGAAAACTGGCACAAGACAGGGATGCTCTCTCTCACCACTCCTATTCAACATAGTGTTGGAAGTTCTGACCATGGCAATCAGCAGGAGAAGGAAATAAAGGGTATTCAGTTAGGAAAAGAGGAAGTCAAATTGTCCCTGTTTGCAGATGACATGATTGTATATCTAGAAAATCCCATCGTCTCAGCCCACAATCTCCTTAAGCTGATAGGCAACTTTAGCAAAGTCTCAGGATACAAAATCGATGTGCAAATATCACAAGCATTCTTACACACCAATAACAGACAGAGAGCCAAATCATGAGTGAACTCTCATTCACAACTGCTTCAAAGAGAATAAAATACCTAGGAATCCAACTTACAAGGGACATGAAGGACCTCTTCAAGGAGAACTACAAACCACTGCTCAATGAAATAAAAGAGGATACAAACAAATGGAAGAACATTCCATGCTCATGGGTAGGAAGAATCAATATCATAAAAATGGCCATACTGCCCAAGGTAATTTATAGATTCAATGCCGTCTCCATCAAGCTACCAATGACTTTCTTCACATAATTGGAAAAAACAACTTTAAAGTTCATATGGAACCAAAAAAGGTCCCGCATTGCCAAGACAATCGTAAGCCAAAAGAATAAACCTGGAGGCATCATGCTACCTGACTTCAAACTATACTACAAGGCTATAGTAACCAAAACAGCATGGTACTGGTACCAAAACAGCATGGTACTGGTACCAAAACAGAGATATAGATCAATGGAACAGAATAGAGCCCTCAGGAATAATACCACACATCTACAACCATCTGATCTTTGACAAACCTGACAAAAACAAGAAATGGGGAAAGGATTCCCTGTTTAATAAATGGTGCTGGGAAAACTGGCTACCCATCTGTAGAAAGCTGAAACTGGATCCCTTCCTTACACCTTATACAAAAATTAATTCAAGATGGATTAAAGACTTAAATGTTAGACCTAAAACCATAAAAACCCTAGAAGAAAACCTAGGCAATACCATTCAGGACATAGGCATGGGCAAGGACTTCATGTCTAAAACACCAAAAGCAATGGCAACAAAAGCCAAAATTGAGAAATGGGATCTAATTAAACTAAAGAGCTTCTGCACAGCAAAAGAAACTACGATCAGAGTGAACAGGCAACCTCCTACAGAATGGGAGAAAATGTTTGCAATCTACTCATCTGACAAACGGCTAATATCCAGAATCTACAATGAACTCAAACAAATTTACAAGTTGCAGTTTCTTCAGAGTGTCGACGGTCTTTAAAATTTGGTATGTATGTTTTTGCAGTGGCTGGGAGTGGTTTTTCCTTTCCATGTTTAGTGCTTCCTTCAGGAGCTCTTGTAAGGCAGGCCTGGTAGTGGCAATATCAGCATTTGCTTATCTGTAAAGGATTTTATTTCTCCTTTGCTTATGAAACTATTTGGCTGGATATGAAATTCTGGGTTGAAAATTCTTTGCTTTAAGAATGTTGAATATTGGTCCCCACTCTCTTTTGGCTTGTAGGGTTTCTGCTGAGAGATCTGCTGTTAGTCTGATGGGCTTTCCTTTGTGGGTAACCTGACCTTTCTCTCTGGCTGCCCTTGACATTTTTTCTTTCATTTCAAACTTGACGAATCAGACAATTATGTGTCTTGGGTTTGCTTTTCTCGAGGAGTATCTTTGTGGTGTTCTCTGTATTTCCTGAATTTGAATGTTGGCCTGTCTTGCTAGGTTGGGGAAGTTCTCCTGGATAATATCCTGAAGAGTGTTTTCCAACTTGGTTCCATTCTCTCCATCGCTTTCAGGTACACCAATCAAATGTAGATTTGGTCTTTTCACATAGTCCCGTATTTCTTGGAGGCTTTGTTCATTCCTTTTCATTCTTTTTTCTCTAATCTTGTCTTCACATTTTATTTCATTAAGGTGATCTTCAGTCTCTGATATCCTGTCTTCTCCTTGATCTATTTGGCTATTGATACTTGTGTATGCTTCATGAAGTTCTTGTGCTGTGTTTTTCAGCTCCATCAGGCCATGTATGTTCTTCTCTAAACTGGTTATTCTAGTTAGCAATTTCTCTAACCTTTTTTCAAGGTTCTTAACTTCCTTACATTGGGTTAGAACATGCTCCTTTAGCTTGGAGGAGTTTGTTATTACTCATCTTCTGAAGCCTACTTCTGTCGATTCATCAAACTCATTCTCCATCCAGTTTTGTTCCCTAGCTGGCGAGGAGTTGTGAACCTTTGGAGGAGAAGAGGCATTCTGGTTTATTGAATTTTCAGCCTTTTTGCACTGTTTTTTTCTCATCTTCATGGATTTATCTACCTTCGGTCCTTGATGTTGGTGACCTTTGTATGCGGTTTTTGGGTGTACATCCTTTTTGTTGATGTTGATGCTATTCCTTTCTGTTTGTTAGTTTTCCTTCTAACAGTCAGGCCCCTCTTCTCCAGGTCTGCTGGAGTTTGCTGGAGGTCCATTCCAGACCCTGTTTGCCTGGGTATCACCAGTGGAGGCTGCAGAACAGCAAAGATAGCTGTCTCTTCCTTCCTCTGGAAGGAAGTGCCAGCTGGCACTAGCCAGATGCCAGCTGGAGCTCTCCTGTATGAGGTGTCTGTCGACCCCTGCTGGAAGCTGTCTCCCAGTCAGGAGGCACAGGGGTCAGGGACCTACTTGAGGAGGCTTTCTCTTTCCTTTCTTTCCTTTCCTTGCCCTTCCTTGCTTCCTTGCTTCCTTCCTCCCTTCCTTCCTCCCTTCCTTCCTTCTTTCTTTCTTCCTCCTTCCCTCCCTCCCTTCCCCCTCCCTCCCTCCCTTCCTTTTCTTTTTCTTTCTTTCTTCTTTCCTTTCTTTTCTCTCTCTCTTCTTTCTTTCTTCCTTTCAATTTTTCTTTCTCTCTTTTTCTTGCTTGCTTGCTGTTGTAAAAGGGGCTGTGTTCTTGAACTGATTCTCAGCTTGGTCACTGTTGGTGTATATCAGTGCTACTGATTGTGTACACTGATTTGTTTTGTCCTGAAACTTTACTGATTTATTTATCAAATTTGGGAACTTTCTGGATTAGTCTTTAGGGTTTTCTAGGGATACAATCATATCATTGGTGTACAGCAACAGTTTGAGTTCCTCTTTTCCAATTTGGATGCCTTTCATTTTATTCTCTTGCCTGATTGCTTTATGACTTCCGGTATTATGTTGACTAGAAGTGGTGAAAGTGGGCATCCTTGTATTGTTCTAGTTTTCAGGGAGAATGCTTTCAACTTTTCCCTATTCAGTATGATGTTGACTGTGGGTTTGTCTTAGATGGCTTTTATTACTTTGACATATGTCCTTTCTATGCCAATTTTGTGAGTGTTTTCATATTAATGGGATGCTGGATTTTGTCAAGTACTTTTTCTCCACCAATTTTTGTTTTAAATTCTGTTTATGTGATGTATCACATGTATTCACCCATGTATGTTAAGCTATCCCTGCATCACTGGTATGAAACCCACTTGATTATGATGTGTAATCTTTTTGATATGCTGTTAAATTCGGTTAGCTAGTATTTTGTTAAGGATTTTTGCATCTATGTTCATCAGGGATATTGGTCTGTCATTAATAGTAGCCTTGAATGATCTTTTGCTTTTCTAAGGTATCAGTTGTAATATCTCTCCTTTCATTTCTAATTGAGCTTGTTTGGATGCTCTCTCTTGTTTTCTTGGTTAATCTAACTAATGGTCTATCAATTTTGTGTATCTTTTCAAAGAACCAGCTTTTTGTTTCATTTATCTTTTGCATATTTTTTGTTTCAATTTCATTTAGTTCTGCACTGATCTTTGTTAATTCTTTTCTTCTGCTGGGTTTGGATTTAGTTTGTTCTTGTTTCTCTAGTTCCTTGAGGTGTGTTCTTTCAGACTTTTTGATGTAGGCATTTAATGCTGTAAGCTTTTTCTATTAGCACAGCTTTGCTTTATACCAAAGGTCTTGATAAGTTGTGTAACAATTACCATTTAGTTTAAAGAATTTCTAAATTTAAATCTTGATTTCCTTATTAACCCAAAGATAATTCAAGAGCAGATTATTTAATTTCCATGTATTTGTTAATGTTGAGGATTCCTTTTAAAATAAATTTCCAGTTTTATTCCACCATAGTCTGAGAACATACTTGATATGATTTAGATTTTCTTAAATTTATTGAGACTTATTTTGTGGCCTATCATATGGTCTATCTTGGAGAATGTTCCACGTGCTGATGAGAAGAATGTATATTCTGCACTTGGGTAGAATATTCTGTAAATATGTGTTAAGTCCACTTGGTCTAGCATATAGTTTAAGTTTACTGTTTCTTTGATGCCTTTCTGTCTTGATGATCTGTGTAGTGCTGTCAGTGGAGTATTGAAGTCTCCCACCATTACTGTGTTGCCATCTCTCTCATTTCTTAGGTCTAGTAGTAATGGTTTCATAAATTTTGGAGCACCAGTGTTAGGTACATATATATTTAGGATTGTAGTATTTTCCTTCTTGTTTTTTTTTTTAACTGTTGTTGCTTTAAAGTCGATTTTGTCTGATATAAGAATAGCTACTCCTGTTTGCTTTTGGTTTACATTTGCATGGAATATGTTTTTCCACCCCTTTACCTGAAGTTTATGTGAGTCCTTATGTGTTAGGTGAATCTCTTAAAGATGGTAGACACTTGGTTGTTTTTTGTTTGTTTGTTTTTGTTTTTTGTTTTCTTTGAGATAGAGTCTCACTCTATCACCCAGGCTGGAGTGCAGTGGCACAATCTCAGCTCACTGAAGCCTCCAACTACCTCCTGGGTTCAAGCAATTCTCCTGCCTCATCCTCTCCAGTAGGTGGGATTACAGGCATCTACCACCATGCCCAGCAAATTTTTGTATTTTTGGTAGAGAAGGGGTTTCACCATGCTGGCCAGGTTGATCTTGAACTCCTGACCTGAAGTGATCTGCCCGCCTTGGTCTCCCAAAGTGCTGGGATTACAGGCATTAGCCACTGCGCCTAGCCGGTTGGTGAGGTTTTATCCATTCTGCCATTTTGTATATTTTAAGTGGGGCCCTTAGGCCATTTACATTCAATGTTAGTATTGAGATGTGAGGTACTGCTCCTTTCCTCTCTTCTCCTCTCCTCTCTTTTCTTTTCTTTTTTCTTTTCTTAATGGAGTTTCACTCTTGTTGCCCAGGCTGGAGTGCAATGGCACTATCTCAGCTAACTGAAACCTCCACCTCCCAGGTTCAGGCCATTTACATTCAATGTTAGTACTGAGATGTGAGATGCTGTTCCCTCCTCTCCCCTCCCCTCCCCCTCCCCTCCTCTCTCTTCTCCTCTCTTCTCTTCTTTTCTCTTCTTTTGTTTTCTTCTTTTCTTTTCGAGACAGAGTTTCACTCTTGTTGCCCAGGCTGGAGTGCAATGGCACAATCTCAGGCCATTTACATTCAATGTTAGTATTGAGATGTGAGGTACTGTTTCCTTTCTTCCTTTCCTTCTCCCCTCCCCTTCCCTCCCTTACCCTCCACTTCTTTTCTCTTCTCTTCTTTTCTCTTTCTCTTTCTTTTCTTTTCTCTTCTCTTCTCTTGTCTTCTCTTCTCTTGTTTTTCTTTTCAAGTCAGAGTTTCACTCTTGTTGTCCAGGCTGGAGTGCAATGGCACGATCTTGGCTCACTGCGAACGCCACCTCCCAGGTTCAAGTGATTCTCCTGCCTCAGCCTCCCAAGTAGCTGAGATTACAGGCATAAGCTACCACGCCTAGCTAATTTTGCATTTTCAGTATAGACGGGGTTTCACCATGTTGGTCAGGCTGGTCTTGAACCCCTGAACTCAAGTGATCCACCTGCCTCAGCCTCCCAAAAGTGCTGGTATTACAGGCCTGAGCCACTGTGCCCAGCTGGTGAGGTACTGTTCTATTCATTATGTAAGTTATTGCCTAAATACCTTGCTCGTTTGTTTGTTTTTTCATTGTATTGTTGTTTTATAGGCCCTATGAGCTTTATGGTTTAAGGAGTTTCTATTTTGGTGTATTTGGGGGTTTTGTTTCAAGATTCAAAACTCCTTTATAGCATTTCCAGTACTGCTGGTGTAGTAGTGGCAAATTCTCTCAGCGTTTGTTTGAAAAAGACTTTACGTCTCTCCTTCATTAATGAAGCTTAGTTTTGCTGGATACCAAATTCTTGGCTGACAAGTATTTTGTTTAAGTAGGCTAAAGATGGGACCCCAATCCCTTCTGGCTTGTAAAGTTTCTGCTGACAAATCTGCTGCTAATCTGACAGGTTTTCCTTTATGGGTTACCTGATACTTTGACAGCTCTCAAGATTCTTTCCTTCATCTTGACTTTGGACCACCTGATGACTATGTGCCTTGGTGATGATCTTTTTTGTGATGAATTTCCCAGGAGTTCTTTGAGCTTCTTGTATTTGGATGTCTAGATCTCTAGTAAGGCCGGGAAAGTTTTCCTCAATTATTCCCTCAAATAAATTTTCCAAACTTTTTATTTCTATTCTTCCTCAGGAACACCAATTATTCTTAGGTTTGGGCATTTCACATGATTCTATATTTCTTGGAGACTTGGTTCATCTTTTAAAATTCTTTTTTCTTTGTTTTTGTCTGATTGGGTTAATTCAAAAGCCTTGTCTTCAAGCTCTGAAGTTCTTTCTTCTACTTGTTCTAGTCCATTGTTGAAACTTTCCACTGTATTTTGTATTTCCCTAAGTGTGTCTTTCATTTCCAGAAGTTGTGATTGTTTTTTCTTTATGATATCTATTTCTCTGGAAAATTTTTCATCCATATCCAATATATATTTTTTAATTTCTTTAAGTTGGTTTTCACCTTTCTCTGGTATTTCCTTGAGTAGCTCAATAATCAATCTGAATTCTTTATCTGGCAGTTCAGAGATTTCTTCTTGGGTTGGATCCATTGCTGGAGAGCTAGTGTGATCATTTAGGGGTATTAGAGAACCCTGTTTTGTCGTATTACCAGAATTACTGTCTTGATTCCTTCTTATTTGGGTAGACTATTTCTTCAAATTGTCTTTGAATTTCTTTTTGACTGGACTGTTTACGTATGGTACTTTTTGCTTAGAATTACTTTTTTTTCCCTCTTATGGATCATACTTTAATGTTTATTTTTGCCTATTTTGATTTTTTGTGCTTTAGAGGTGAAGACTTCGTATGAGTTCCTTAGTTATAAAGTCTCTGGGCACTGGCTTTTCCTGATGTTGGTTATTGTAGTTATGTTCTTGGTGTGTGGGTGAGTTCACTGTCTCCTATGGAATTGGAATGGCAGGGATCTCTTGAAGCTTATCTCGTTCTCTCACAGTGTATAATTTATTTATTTATTTTCTTTTTCTCCAGTTTTTAATTTACTCAGTTGATGTGGGGAGGTATCCTTTGGTGAGCACTTGCCCCAGGTCATAAGCTTTCCCACTGAGAAAGCAAGCACAGCTTTCAGGCCATGCCCCTCCCCATCTTCCTGTAATGCCAAGTGCCCACGCCTGTGCTCGTATCTGCCACAGTTCCCATTTGTGCCGCAGATTCTTTTAAAGGGGGTTTATTCCCACTATAAATTAACACAAGATTCTGCTGGAAGCTTCTTTCACCCTGTGACTCTTCCCTAATTCTGCTGGCTGCCTGACTCTTCCCTAATTCTGCTGGCTGGCTTCCCTCAGGGTGCCTGTAAGATATAGTCAGGGATGGCTTCCCTGGGCTTGAGCTAGAGACTGAGAATGCCTACATGGCTCTTCTCAATGCTACTTCTACTTTCATATTTTGCACCATTCCCTAAATCCATTCCAGCTCCAGGTAAGGTTAAAGCCTTCTCCTGTGATCTGGATTTTCAGATTCCCCAGTGGAGATGTACATTCAGAGGAAGATTCTCCCCACCTCACACTCTGCAAACTTGTTTCCCCTTTTATTTTATGTTGTTTTAAAGAGTTTTTATATAAATCAGTAGAAGATCATTTATTTTTTAATTAATTTTGTTGTACTTCAATGTCATCAAAAGATGCTTTATTATCCCTACTTTATAAAATTTATTAAGATTTTCCTTGTTATTTAACATATAGACAATTAAAAAATATTCCATATGTATTTCAACACATGTAATATGCCATCATCTTTCACTCACTGGAACACGGAAACATGGCCAACTTACCTGTAAGGGAGACTAGAAAATGTAGTTTTTTTTTTAATTGTAGTAAAATACAACAAACATAAAATTTAAAATCAACTATTTTTCAGTGTACAGTTCAGTGGCAGTAAGTAGATTCACATTGTTGTGCAACCGTCACCACCATTAATCTCCAGAACTTTTTGTCTTCCTTAACTGAAACTCTGAACCCATTAAACAATAACTCCTTATATCCCCTTTTCCCTTAACCTCTGGCAACCACCATTCTCCTTTTTGCCTCTGTGAATTTGATAGTATAGGTACCTTATATAAATGGAATCATACAGTATTTGTCTTCTTGTGCCTGGCTTACTCCACTTAGCATAATATTCTCAAGGTTCATCCATGTTGTAGCATGTTCAGAATTTCCCTGTTTTTCAAAGCTGAATCACATTCCATTTGATGTATATACCACATTTTGTTTATCCAGTCATCTGTTGAAGGACAATTCAGTCGCTCCCTTCTTTTGGCTCTTATGAATAATGTGGCAATGAATATGAGTATACACATATCTCAAGTCACTGCTTTCCTTTCTTTTGGGCATATGCCCAGAAGTGAAACTGCTAGATCAAATAGTAAGTCTACTTTTAATTTTTTTGAGAAACCACCATACTGTTTTCCACAGAAGCTGTATCATTTAAATTTGCACCAACAGTGCACAAATGTTCCAGTTGCTCCACATTCTTGCTAACATTTGTTATTTTCTAGTTTTTGTTTTGTTTTGTTTTTGGCAGTAATCATCCTAATGGATGTGAGGTGGTATTTTCATTATGGTTTTAATTCACATTTTCCTAATGATTGGTGATGTTGAGCATCGTTTCATGTGCTAATTGGCTAACTGGCATATCTTCTTTGAAGAAATGTCTATTCAAATTGGCTGCCTACTTTAAAAATTCGGTTATTTGTAGTTGTTGTTGTTGAGTTGTAGGAATTCTTTACATTTTCTGGATATTCACCCTTTATGAGATATATAATTTAGAAATATTTTTCCCCACTCAGTGAGTTGTCTTTTCATATTGTTGATTGTGTTCTTTGATGAGAAAAAGTAAATATATTTTTATTTTAGTAGGTGAATTAAGCCTGTCTAAACTTACGGTTATAGTTGATGACATGTGGGCTCAGCCATGCCATATTATTTTATAGTGTCTTTGTTTTGTTCGTTGTTATATTTAATATATGTTGTGATGCTTCATTGTGGGTGAGAATTCTGATGCCACCCATTTTTTTTCCTTTATAAATAATCTAGTCTTTTGCATATTGGCCTAGCAGATTTTTTTCCCTTTGTCTTAAAAGTAGAAATTTCCTAAAAAATGAGTTACCAATTTTCGCAGACACAAAGTAGGTCCTTCAAATATATAGATTCAGAGTTTTTATTTACAAAAGCTATCTCAATTATAATTTTAAATATTACTTCTGTTTAGTGCTTTGTTCTTTCTAGATACTTCAATTAAACTTTTGTTATAATTTCTTTGCTGATCTTCTATATTTATTACTTTCTGCTCTGCTTTTTTTTTAAAAAAACTCCTTCATTTTGTAATGTTTGTTTTATTGGTTGTTCTCACCCCTTTTCTCAGTCACCCTTATTGGGTTGTCAGCTGAGAACATTTGTTCTTTGTCATTTTATCTTTATTTTTGAGATGATTTTGTCTTTTTATTGACTTACTTTCTTGAAGTCAGTTGATTTTTATTTCATATTTCCTAAGGTTTTGTTGCCCATTTCTGTCATAATTTTTAAATTTTTGATTTGAGGTTACTTTTCATATCTGAAAATGCTTAAGAATATTAGTTATTTTGGGAGTGTTAAATGACAGTTTTTCAATACTTCATCTTTTTTTTTTTTTTTTTTGGCCAGTTTGGCTAGATGTTTATTGATTTTAACCTTTTCAAAGAACTCCTTTTTGGTTTCATTGATTATCTGTTTTCTTTTTGTCTTTAATTTTATTGATAGTTGCTACAATCCTTATTTCTTTCTTTATTCTTGCTTTGGGTTTGATTTTGTCTTCTTGTTTTAAGTAAGCCTTCCTTACTGATTTTAGATCTTTTCTAATGTAAGCATATAATGCTCTAAATTTCCACCCAAATTCTGTGTTATTATTATGCCTCAAATTTTGTTATGCTATAGTCTCATTTTTATTCATTTCAGAACAATTTTTTTTGAGATAGAGTCTTGCTCTGTTGCCTAGGCTGGAATGCAATGGCACAATCTCGGCTCACTGCAACCTCTGCCTCCTGTGTTCAGGCAATTCTCTCGCCTCAGCTTCCCAAGTAGCTGGGATTACAGGTGCGTGCCACCACGCCCAGCTAATTTTGGTATTTTAGTGCAGATGGGGTTTCACCATGTTGACCAGGCTAGTCTTGAACTCCTGATCTCAAGTGATTCACCCACCTCAGCCTCCCAAAGTGCTGGGATTACAGGAGTAAGCCACCACGCCTGGTCAAAAATTTTTTAATTTCTCTTAGGATTTTGTCATTGTCTTATGGGTTATATAGAAGTGAGCTGTATAATCTCCAAACAAATGGGGATTTTATAGATATTTTTCTGTTATTCTACCTCAGACTGTTATGGTCTGTGATCATATTTTGTGTGATTTCTATTACTTTAAATTTGTTAAAGTTCATCTTATGGCCCATAACATGGGCTATTTGGATTAGTGTCCCATTTCCACTTTAAAAAAAATTGTGTGCATTCTGCTACTCTTGTGTTGACTGTTCTACATATGTCAGTTAGGTCAATCAGTTGATAGGGTTCAGGCTACCAATATCATGCCCACTTGTTCTATCAATTACTGAGAGATTAGTTTTGAAGTTTCCAAATATAGCTGTGGATTTGTCTATTTCTCCTTTCAGATCTATAAATTTTTGTCTCATGTATTCTGAAGAGCTGTCTTAGGTACATACACAGTTAGCATTATTATGTCTTCTTGAGAAATGCCTTTATTATTATTTTATTATTGGGTTATGCCACTCTTTGTCTCTAATAATATTCCTTTATATCTACATTGTTGAAATTAGTACAGCTACACTAGCTTTCTTTTGGTTGGCATTTGTAAGCTATATCTTTTTTTTTTTAACTGTCAACTTATCTATAGTTTTATATTTAAAGCTTGTTTCCTGTAGACAACATGTAGTTGAGTCTTGCTTTTTTCAAAATTGAATATTAGAATCACTGTCTTTTAATTGGCATGTTTAAGCATTAAAATGAATATTGATATACTTGGATTTAAAATCTACCATATTTGTTATTTTCTATTTGTTCTTTGTTTCTTTTTTCCCTCCTTTTCTGCCTTCTATGGGTTTAATTGAGTATTTTAATGGTTCTATTTCATCTGCACTATTTACTTAACATTTATACTTGAAAAACTTTTAGTGATTGTCCTAGGGTTTAAAATATACATTTCAAAACTTATAATTTAAAATGTATCAGCATGCTTGCTTTGTCTCTTGAGACTGTGTGTGTCTGCCTTGTCATACGCCTCATAAATGTATGCGGAATGTTGAACATGTACAGGACAAGAGATATGGAGATAAATGTTTTTATGCTTGGAGATGAACATATTTTTTTTCTAGGCCTTTAGTGTGGATGTTAGCACTAATCTAGCCAGTAGTTACAGTGGGTTTGGAGTTTATTGTTGCTATGGTTACCTTCAGTGCACCAAACCTTCAAATTTCTCTAGAGATGCCTGTTATTTAGGGCGTGGGCTATTTGCCAGAGGGTTTTTCTCAATCTTTGTTCCCCAGAGATAATCTGTCTCCTACAGTTTGTCCAGTTGTATCTACTGTTATTTTTCCTTGTTACATGTCATATAGTTTAAATTTTGGCAAACTGGTGTGTGGACAGTAGATACAGTGTTCTCTTATTTGTACTGTGAACACAGTTTTTTTGCAGGATAAGCTTCAAAAGTGTTTCTCTCCCTCTTCCGGTAGTTGTGCAGGCCTGGCATATATCCCTTCCATTCCTCTAAAGGTAGGGTTGTCTGGGGTTTTCTTCCTGTTCCCTTTCCCCAGCTCAGTGAATTTCATCCAGTGCCTTAAATTGACAGTTTTGTTACTCTTCTTCCTCTACAGGCTTTTGTCAATAAAATAAATAGAGGACATTTGGCTTTGGCTGCTGTTTCCTTTCTCCAGCAAGAACCCTGAAGGAAGCTTTCTCTGGATTCACTCTGATTTTCCCTGTGGTTGGTTGGTAAGGTCATGGAGGAAAATGCTGAAAGAGGGTACAAAGACCTTATGTCTGTAGCCCCAGGGGGCGTTATACCTTCATATTAGTCCATATTCAACTTTCAGAAATTCATTTAAAAATTTTTGCAAAATCTTTCTATTGGCTTTAGTGGCCTCCAAGGGTGTCTGCCCTAAGCAAGCGAAGATTCAGTTCTTGTTTCTCCAAAATTGGCACATTTCTCTCCCCAGATTTCAAATTACAGTTGACCCTTCAGAAACATGGGTTTAGACTGCATGGGTCAACTTATGCACAAACTTTTTTCAGTAAGTATATTGGAAGTTTTTGGAGATTTAAGAGAATCTGAAAAAACATGCAGACAAACAGCTTTAGCCTAAAATATCAGAAAAAAACTAAAGAAAAGCTATGCCATGAATATGTAGAAAATATATAGATACTAGTCTATATTATCATTTACTACCATAAAATATATACAAATATATCACAGAAGTTAAAATTTATTAAAACTTATATACACAAATATTTACAGAATGTACAGGTGCCAGTTGCAGTCAAGAGAAATGCAAAAAACTGTAAAGATGCAGTATTAAACCGTAACTGTGTAATATTAACTATAATCCACACTAGAACTCTGAAATAATTTCAAAGCCACCTCCTATTGCTATTGCAGCAAGCTCAAGTGCTGCAAATATCTGCTTAAAATGCCATGTGACACTAGTCATCTCAGTATGAGCAGTTCATCTCTCCAGCACATTGCATATCACAGTAAAAGGTGATCCCTCTGGTTCTTACATATTTTTCATCGTGTTTAGTGCAATATCAAAAACCTTAAATCGCGTCATGGAACCCATACAAAGTGCCACTAGTGATGCTGGAAATGTTCCTAACAAGCAGAAAAAAGTAATGACATTACGAATAAAAGCTGAATTGCATGGTATATATTATAAATCAAGGTCTGCAGCTGCAGTTGTCCACCATTTCAGACACGATTCGTCTTGTAAAGAGATAACACAAACTGATGATATTGATAAATACAGTACAGTATTCTAAATGTATTTTCTCTTCCTTATGATTTTCTTAATAACATTTTCTTTTCTCTAAGGGTAAGTATGTAATACATATAATACGCAAAATAGTTGTTAATCGATTATGTTATTTGTAAAGCTTCTGGTCAACAGTAGGCTATTAGTTGTTAAGTTTTTGGAGAGTCAAAACTTATACATAGATTTTTTACTGCATTGGTGGGGAGTTGCTGCCCCTCACACTCATATTGTTCAAGAGTAAACTATGGTTGTTTGCCCTACAACCTGAGTTCTCTGATAAGTTTAATAAAAGTTGTTAATTTAAAGTTTGTCCAGCATTTTTTATTGTTGCTAAAGTGAGAGCACTATTCTATTATTATTATTATTATTATTATTATTATTATACTTTAAGTTCTGGGGTAAATGCACAAAGCATGCAGGTTTGTTACATAAGTATACACGTGCCATGGTGGTTTGCTGCACCCATTAACCTGTGATCTACATTAGGTATTTCTCCTAATGCTATCCCTCCGCTAGCCCCCCATCTCCTGACAGGCCCCAGTGTGTGATGTTCCCCTCCCTATGTCCATGTGTTCTCACAGTTTGACTCCCAATTATGAGTGAGAACATGCGGTGTTTGGTTTTCTGTTCTTGTGTTAGTTTACTGAGAATGATGGTTTCCAGCTTCATCCATGTCCTTGCAAAGTACATGAACTCATCCCTTTTATGGCTGCATAGTATTCCATGGTGTGTATGTGTCACAGTTTCTTTATCCAGTCTATCACTGATGGACATTTGGGTTGGTTCCAAGTATTTGCTATTGTGAACAGTGCTGCAATAAACATACATGTGCATGTGTCTTTATAATAGAATGATTTAAAATCCTTTGGGTATATACCCAGTAATGGGATAGCTGAGTCAAATGTTATTTCTAGTTCTAGATCCTTGAGGAATCACCACAGTGTTTCCACAATGGTTGAACTAATTTACACTCCCACCAACAATGTAAAAGCATTCGTATTTCTCCACATCCTCTCCAGCATCTATTGTTTCCTGACTTTTTAATGATTGCCATTCTAACTGGCCTGAGATGGTATCTCATTGTGGTTTTGATTTGCAGTTCTCTAATGACCAGTGATGACAAGCTGTTTTTCATAAGTTTGTTGGTTGCATAAATGTCTTCTTTTGAGAAGTACCTGTACATACCCTTTGCCCACTTTTTGATGGGGTTGTTTTTCTCTTGTAAACTTGTTAAGTTCCTTGTAGATTCTGGATATTAGCCCTTTGTCAGATGGATAGATTGCAAAAATTTTCTCCCATTCTGTAGGTTGCCTGTCCATTCTGATGGTAGTTTCTTTTGATGTGCAGAAGCTCTTTTGTTTAATTAGATCCCATTTGTCAATTTTGCCTTTTGTTGCCATTGCTTTTGGTGTCTTAGTCATGAAGTTTTGCCCATGCCTATATCCTGAATGGTACTGCCTAGATTTTCTTCTAGGGTTTTTATGGTTTTGGGTCTTACATTTAAGTCTTTAATCCATCTTGAGTTAATTTTTGTACAAGGTCTAAGAAAGGGGTCCAGTTTCAGTTAGCTGCATATGGCTAGCCAGTTTTCCCAACACAATTTATTAAATAGGGAATCCTTTCCTCATTGCTTGTTTTTGTCAGGTTTGTCAAAGATCATGTGGTTGTAGATGTGTCGTGCTATTTCTGAGGCCTTGGTTCTGTTCCATTGGTCTATATATCAGTTTTGGTACCACTACCATGCTGTTTTGGTTACTGTAGCCTTGTAGTATAGTTTGAAGTCAAGTAGTGTGATGCCTCCAGCTTTGTTCTTTTTTGCTTAGGATTGTCTTGGGTAAACAGGCTCTTTTTTGCTTCCATATGAAATTTAAAGTAGTTTTTTCTAATTCTGTGAAGAAAGTCAATGGTAGCTTGATGGGGATAGCATTGAATCTATAAATTACTTTGGGCAGTATGGCCATTTTCATGATATTGATTCTTCCTATCCTTGAGCATGGAATGCTTTTCCATTTGTTTGTGTTCTCTCCTATTTCCTTGAGCAGTGGTTTGTAGTTCTGCTTGAAGAGGTCTTACACATCCCTTGTAAGTTGTATTCCTAGGTATTTTATTCTCTTTGTAGCAGTTGTGAATGAGAGTTCACTCATGATTTGGCTCTCTATTATTGGTGTATAGGAATGCTTGTGACTTTACACATTGATTTTGTATTCTGAGACTTTGCTTAAGTTGCTTATCAGCTTAAGGAGATTTTGGGCTGAGACGATGGGGTTTTCTAAATATAAAATCATGTCATCTGCTAACAGAGACAATATGACTTCCTCTCTTCCTATTTGAATACCCTTTATTTCTTTCTTTTGCCTGATTGCCCTGGCCAGAACTTCCAATACTATGTTGAATAGCAGTGGTAAGAGATGCCATCCTTGTCTTGTGCCAGTTTTCAAAGGGAATGCTTCCAGTTTTTGTCCATTGAGTATGATATTGGCTGTGGGTTTGTCATAAATAGCTCTTATTATTGTAAGTTACGTTCCATCAATTCCTAGTTTATTGAGAGTTTTTAGCATGAAGGGGTGCTGAACTTTATCAAAGTCCTCTTCTGCATTGAAGGCCTTTTCTGCATCTATTGAGATAATCATGTGGTTGTTCTCATTGATTCTGTTTATGTGATGGTTTACATTTATTGATTTGCATATGTTGAACCAGCCTTGCTTCCCAGGGATGAACCCAACTTGATCATGGTGGATAAGCTTTGTGATGTGCTGCTGGATTCTGTTTACCAGTATTTTATTGAGCATTTTTGCATCAATGTTCATCAGGGATATTGGCCTGAAATTTTCTTTTTTTGTTGTGTCTCTGCCAGGTGTTGGTATCAGGATGATGCTGGCCTCATAAAATGAGTTAGGGAGGATTTCCTCTTTTTCTATTGCTTGAAATAATTTCAGAAGGAATGGTACCATCTCCTCTTTGTACCCTGGGAGAATTCGGCTGTGAATCTGTCTGGTTGTTTTTGGTTGGTAGGCTAATAATTACTGCCTCAATTTTAGAACTTGTAATTGGTCTGTTCAGGGATTGGACTTCTTCCTGGTTTAGTCTTGGGAGGGTATATGTGGTTAGGAATTTATCCATTTCTTCTAGATTTTCTATTTTATTTGCATAGAAGTGTTTATAGTATTCTCTGATGGTAGTTTGTATTTTTGTGGGATCAGTGGTGACATACACTTTATCATTTTTTATTGTGTCTATTTGATTCTTGTCTCTATTCTTCTGTATTAGCCTGACTAGTGGTCTATTTTGTTGATGTTTTCAGAAAACCAACTCCTAGATTCATTGATTTTTTGATGGGTTTTTCAAGTTTCTGTCTCCTTCAGTTCTGCTCTGATCTTAGTTATTTCTTGTCTTCTGCTAGCTTTTGAATTTGTTTCCTCTTGCTTCTCTAGTTCTTTTTACTGTGATGTTAGGGTGTCAATTTTAGATCTTTCCCACTTTCTCCTGTGGGCATTTAGTGCTATAAATTTCCCTCTAAACACTACTTTAGCTGTGTCCCAGAGATTCTGCTATGTTGTGTCTTTGTTCTCATTGGTTTCAAATATCTTATTTATTTCTGCCTTAATTTCATTATTTACTGACCAGTAGTCAGGAGCACATTGTTAAGTTTCCAAGTAGTTGTGCGGTTTTGATTGAGTTTCTTAATCCTGAGTTCTAATTTGATTGCACTGTGGTCTGAGAGACTGTTTGTTATGATATCTGTTCTTTTGCATTT
The DNA here is from genome assembly GCF_028885655.2 of Pongo abelii. NCBI lineage: Eukaryota > Metazoa > Chordata > Mammalia > Primates > Hominidae > Pongo > Pongo abelii. Next base: position 16,954,259 of record NC_085928.1, read on the forward strand.
GCTGAGGAGTGTTTTACTTCCAATTATGTGGTCAATTTTAGAATAAGTGCAGTGTGGTTCTGAGAAGAATGTATATTCTGTTGATTTGGGGTGGAGAGTTCTGTAGATGTCTATTAAGTCTGTGTGGTCCAGAGCTGAGTTCAAGTCCTGAATATCCTTGTTAATCTTCTGTCTCATGGATCTGTCTAACATAGACAGTAGAGTGTTGAAGTCTCCCACTATTATTGTGTGGGGCCTAAGTCTTATTGTAGGTCTCTAAGAACTTGCTTTATGAATCTGGGTGCTCCTGTATTGGTTGCATATATATTTGGGATTGTTAGCTCTTCTTGTTGCATTGATCCCTTTACCATTATGTAATGCCCTTCTTTGTCTCTTTTGATCTTTGTTGGTTTAAAGTCTGTTTTATCAAAGACTAGGATTGCAACTCTTGCTTTTTTTTTTTTTTTTCGCTTTCCATTTGCTTGGTAAATATTCCTCCATCCCTTTATTTTGAACCTATGTATATCTTACCACCTGAGATGGGTCTCCTGAATACAGCACACTGATGGGTCTTTACTCTTTATCCAATTTGCCAGTCCGTGTCTTTTAATTGGGGCATTTAGCCCGTTTATATGTAAGGTTAATATTGTTATGTGTGAATTTGATCCTGTCTTTATGATGCTAGCTGTTTATTTTGCCCATTAGTTGATGCAGTTTCTTCAGAGTATTGATGATCCTTACAATTTGGCATGTTTTTGCAGTGGCTGGTACAGATTGTTCCTTTCCATGTTTAGTGCTTCCTTCAGGAGCACTTGTAAGGCAGGCCTGGTGGGGACAGTATCTTTCAGCATTTGCTTGTCTGTAAGTGATTTTATTTCTCCTTTGCTTATGAAGCTTAGTTTGGCTGGATATGAAATTCTGGGTTGAAAATTCTTTTCTTTAAGAATATTGCATATTGGTCCCCACTCTCTTCTGGCTTGTAGGATTTCTGCAGCAAGATCTGCTGTTAGTCTAATGGGCTTTCCTTTGTGGGTAACCTGACCTTTCTGTCTGGCTGCCCTTAACATTTTTTCCTTCATTTCAACCTTGGTAAATCTGACAATTGTGTCTTGGGGTTGCTCTTCTCGAGGAGTATCTTTGTGGTGTTCGCTGTATTTCCTGAATTTGAATGTTGGCCTGTCTTGCTAGGTTGGGGAAATTCTCCTGGATAATATCCTGAAGAGTGTTTTCCAGCTTGGTTCCATTCTCTCCTTCACTTTTAGGTACACCAATCAAACATAGGTTTGGTCTTTCCACATAGTCCCATATTTCTTGGAGGCTTTGTTCATTCCGTTTCATTCTTTTTTCTCTAATCTTGTCTTCACACGCTTTATTTCATTAAGCTGATCTTCAATCTCTGTTATCCTGTCTTCCGCTTGATCAGTTCAGCTATTGATACTTGTGTATGCTTCACGAAGTTCTTGTGCTGTGTTTTTCAGCTCCATCAGGTCATTTATATTCTTCTCTAAACTGGTTATTCTAGTTAGCAATTCTTCTAACCTTTTTTCAAGGTTCTTTTCTTCCTTGCGCTGGGTTAGAACATCCTCCTTTAGCTCAGAGGAGTTTGTTATTACTCACCTCCTGAAGCCTACTTCTGTCAATTCGTCAAACTCATTCTCCATCAAGTTTTGTTCCCTTGCTGGCGAGGTGTTGTGATCATGTGGAGAAGGAGAAGAGCCATTCTGGTTTTTGGAATTTTCAGTGTTTTTGTCCTGGTTTCTCCCCATCTTCATAGATTTATCTACCTTTGGTCTTTGATGTTGGTGACCTTCAGATGGGGTTTCTCAGTGGGTGTCTTTTTTGTTGATGTTGATGCTCTTCCTTTCTGTTTGTCAGTTTTCCTTCTAAGAGTCAGGGCCTTTTTCTCCAGGTCTGCTGGAGTTTGCTGGAGGTCCACTCCAGACCCTGTTTGCCTGGGTATCACCAGTGGTGGCTGCAGAACAGCAAAGATTGCTGCCTGTTCCTTCCTCTGGAAGCTTGTCCCAGATGGGCACCCACCAGATGCCAGCCAGAGCTCTCCTGTATGAGGTATCTGTTGGCCCCTGCTGGGAGGTGTCTCCAAGTCAGGAGGCATGGGGGTCAGGGACCCACTTGAGGAGGCAATCTGACCCTTAGCAGAGCTCGAACGCTGTGCTGGGAGATCCACTGCTTTCTTCAGAGCCAGCAGGTAGGGACGTTTATGTCTGCTGAAACTGCACCCACAGCCGCCCCTTCCCCCAGGTGCTCTCTCCCAGGGAGATGGGAGTTTTATCTGTAAGTCCCTGACTGGGGCTGTTATCTTATTTTTTTCAGAGATGCCCTGCCCAGAGAGAAGGAATCTGGAGAGGCAGTCTGGCTACAGTTGTTTTGCTGAGTTAAGGAGGGCTCCACCCAGTTTGAACTTCTTGGTGGCTTTGTTTACACTCTGAGGGGAAAACAGCCTACTGAAGCCTCAGAAAAATAGTAGACACCACTTCCCTAAAGTGGGATCTATACTCTTTCCAGGTCTACATCTAGAAGGTGAAACCTAAACTACCTGTGGTTGTTTTTGATGAGAATTTTTAGCAGCTAAAATATCTTTATTTTCTGTTTACTTTTTTCTTTTATACCATCTTTTTATGAGGATGGATTCCAATGGTTGTTAATTTGAAATGTGTATTCTCTATAGACCAGAATTAACACATAAGCAGTTAGGTTAGCTTACTATATTTCTTAGATTTAGAGCAACTTCTCATTTTGGCAAAGTACAGTTTTATTAACTGTACTTCATTTATGTGTGTGTGGAGGTGTTGATATGTATTTTGATTTTGTAATTTTCTTTTGTTTCTGGAGGACCCTCTATTTTCAATGCTTGCTTCCTTGTTTCTCTTTACCACTTGGCCTCCAAGAGTTGTATCCTCTTTTATTTCAGAAATGGTATCCTCCAAAGACTGCTAATTCTAGTCTGGCATATTTTTAGGCTCCTTCATTTTTTTTCTGAACAGTTTTATTTTGATATAGAATTAAGGAAAATTTACTAAAAAAATCTCTTCTATATCATTTACCCAAGTTCTCTAGTTCTTTATTTCCACAATTGCCTTATCATATTCTTTCTCTTTATATGCTATTATTTCACTTCTGAGCTATTTGAGAGCAAGTTGCAGATATTTTGTCGTTTCATCTCTAAGTAAGTCAGAGAAGCAAGAGAAGACTCTCTCTGAAAAACTTTCAAAATCCTCAATCTAATCCTACTCTATGTATTAATATTGAGCAATGACCTTTCAACCCAATATCATTACACTAAAAGGAGTTAGACACTGATAAAAATAAGCAGAAACAGTAAACAGCTTTATACTTCCAATAACTGTGGACATTAGAATAGTTAGACCCAGAATATAGAAGACATGTGTATGTAATGATTAAAGAAATAAAGGATATTATCCCAAAGACCAAAAGATTATTAGATTTGCAAATTATGAATATGTAAAATTATAATCTGCAAAACTAACTTTGGAAATAAAAACTAATTATAGAAATTAAGAAAATTAATTTCACAAAAAGCAGAATATACATAGCTGAAGAGAAAATTAGTGAAAGAAGTTATATCTGAAAAAAATTACCCAGAATGCAGTACAGAAAAGCAAGGAGACAGAAAAAAACATTATATTGAAATATATGAAAGCCAGGAACAGTGGCTCATGCCTGTAATCCCAGCACTTTGGGAGGCTGAGGTTGGAGGATCATTTGAGCCCAAGAATTTGAGACCAGCCCAGGCAACATGCGAAAACTTGTGTCTACAAAAAGTACAAAAATTAGCTGGGTGTGGTGGCACACACCTGTAGTCCCAGCTACTCAGGAGGGAGGATCACTTAAGTCCAAGAGGCAGAGGTTGCAGTGAGCTGGGATCACACCACTGCACTCCAGCCTGGGTGACAGAGCCAGACCCTGTCTCAAAAAAAAAAAAAGTGAAAAGCTTAATATGTCTAAAATACATTTGAGAAGAGAATAGAATGGAACGGGGCGATATTTAAAGAGAAAATAGCGGTAACTTTTCATGACAAATAAAAAATGTAAATCTATAGATCAAAAAAACCCAGTGTATTCCAAAATGAGACAAGCCAAGTATAAAGAGGTGCCCGGAGAATCTCCAACCGGCCTGCCCACTGGGAGGAATGCACACTGGGGTGTAGCCTCGGGAAGTTCGCACCATTTGCAGTGGGGAGGAGCCTGACCTCTTCTGTTTGGGAGTGGTAACCTGGGGTTCAATCTGTGAGACAGGAAGCCTGTTAGCAGGACTCTCGCTTTGCTGAGAGTCCTTGTTTCCCTTTTTTTCCTTTTCACCCAATAAACCCTGCTCTTCTCACCCTTCAAAGTGTCTGCGAGCTTAACATTTCATGGTCGTGTTGTAAGAACCAGTTTTTTCCTACAACAAAAGCCGGATAAGGAAAGAGATGTCCAACCTAAACACACTTTAATGAAATCATAAAATATCAAAGATACGGATAAAATTGTAATAGAAGTCACAGAAAGGATGAATCACCACAAAAGAATGAAAATTGTGTGACTGAATACTTCCAACAATAAAATGGTAGCCTGGCAAACATTGTATAATATCATCATAGCTCTGGGGGAAAATAGTTCCCAATGCGGGATTATATATATGCAAATAAAACATCTTTCAATAATGTGGGTGAAATGGAGGCATTTAGAGATTAGCAAAAGATGAAAAAACATTCATATATAAACTAAAGGAACTTCCAAACTTTTAAAGCATACGCTTTTTTTTAACCTTACCTAGAGCTGAAACACTTCATTTTTTAAAATAAATTTTATCATACATATTTAAGGTCTACGACATGATGTTATGGAATGTACATAGATGGTAAACATGTCACTATAGTGAGGCAAATTAACATATCCATCATCTCACATATTTAACCATTTTTTTGGTGGCAAAAGCAGCTAAAATTCTTAGCAGAAATCTCAAATACAATTTTATTAACTTTAGTCCTTACGCTGCGGATTAAATTTGAACTTGTTCTTCTATATATCTGCTACTTTGTATCCTCTGACCTACATCTCCCTGTTTTCTCCCCCAGGCTCTCCTGCCCCTGGTAACCACTGTTTTATTCTCTCAGTATATTTGACTTTTTAAAAAAATTTCACATGTGAGACAATGCAATACTTTTCCTTCTGTGTCTAGCTTATTTCACTTAGCATACTGTCCTCTAGGTTCAGCTATGTTGTGGCAAATGACAAGATATCTTTCTTTTTTAAGGCTGCATAAAATTACATTGTATTTAAATACCTTGGTTTCTTTATCCATGCATCAGTCAACAGACACTTAGGCTGTTTTCATATCTTGGCTATTGTGAATATTGTCATGAACATGGGAGTGCAGATAACTTTATAGGGTGGTGATTTCATTTCCTTTGGGTATATACCCATAAGAGAAACTGCTGGGTTTCTATCTTAGTTCTATTTTTAATTTCTTTAGGAACCTCCATACTTTATTAGTTTTCCATAATGACTGTACCAATCTACATTCTCACCAATAGTTTACAAAGATTCCCTTTTCTCTATATACCTGCCAACATTTGTTATCTCTTGACTTTTTGATAACAGCCATCCTAATAGGTGTGAGATGATTTCTCATAGTGGTTTTGATTGGCATTTCCTTGATGATAAATGATGCTGAGCACCTTTTTACATACGTGTTGGCCATTTTTATGTCTTCTTTGGAGAAATGTATATTCAGGTCCTTCACTCATTTTTTAATGGAGTTATAAGAGAGATAGAAAAAGATTAGTGATTACCTAGAGCTGAAGGAGTGGGGATGGAAATGAACTGCTAGTGGGTATGGGGTTTTTTGGGGGAGTGATGAAAATGTTCTAAATTTATTAAACAATTAAAAGAATTGTGTTGATGATTGCACAACTATGAATATATTAAAAAATCATTGAAGCTTATACTTTAAATTGCTGTTGTGAACTATATCTCAATAAACCTGTTTTTTAAAGAACGAAGTTTAAGCTCTCCAAAGTATAGCAGAAAATTTAGAATAAAATCTATTGTCACTTATCTCTCAGAGTTTCTAGTTTAACATTCTCTTTTGGAGTCTTTAGATTACTTATTCTCATGCTTACCATCTCAGTGACATTTAAAATTTTTTTAAAAACCTGATATATTAAACATTTTATTTATTTCAGTAAGAATCATTCAGGGCATCAAACCTTCCAAACTGCCTGTAATTAACCGTTACTTCTTGTTTAAATAATTTTCCTATTGTGTTTATCTTTGCTATATATTTGCATGTCTAATTTTAAAAACCCTGTAATTATTTTTCTTTTTTATTATTTATTAAACTTTAAGTTCTGGGATGTATGTGCACAAAGTGCAGGTTTGTTACATAGGTAATCATGTGCCATGGTGGTTTGCTACACCCATCAACCCATCATCTAGGTTTTAAGCCCGGCATGCATTAGGTATTTGTCCTAATGCTCTCCCTCTCCTTGACACCATCCACCACTCAGACCCTACTATGTGATGTTCCCCTCCCTGTGTCCATGTGTTCTCACTGCTCAACTCCCTACTTATGAGTGAGAACATGCAGTGTTTGGTTTTCTGTTCCTGTGTTAGTTTGCTGAGAATGATGGTTTCCAGCTTCATCCATGTCCCTACAAAGGACATGAACTCTTTCTTTTGTATGGCTGCATAGTATTCCATGGTGTATATGTGCCACGTTTTCTTTATCCAGTCTATCATTGATGGACATTTGGGTTGGTTCCAAGTCTTTGCTATTGTGAATACTGCTGCAATAAACATACATGCGCATGTGTCTTTATAGCAGAATGATTTATAATCCTTTGGATATATATCCAGTAATGGGATTGCTGGGTCAAATGCTATTTCTGGTTCTAGATTCTTGAGGAATCGCCAGACTGTCTTCCACAATGGTTGAACTAATTTACACTCCCAACAGTGTAAAAGCATTTCTATTTCTCCACATCCTCTCCAGCATCTGTTGTTTCCTGACGTTTAATGATTGCCATTCTAACTGGTGTGAGATGGTATCTCATTGTGGTTTTGATTTGCATTTCTCTAACGACCAGTGATGATGAGCGTTTTTTCATATGTTTGTTGGTCACATGAATGTCTTCTTTTGAGAAGTGTCTGTTCATATTCTTTGCCCACTTTTTGATGGGGTTGTTTGATTTTTTTCTTGTAAATTTGTTTAAATTCCTTGTAGATTCTGGATATCAGCCCTTTGTCAGATGGATAGATTGCAAAAATTTTCTCCCATTCTGTAGCTTGCTCCCATTCTGTAGGTTGTTCACTCTGATGGCAGTTTCTTTTGCTGTGCAGAAGCTTTTTAGTTTAATTAGATCCCATTTGTCAATTTTGCCTTTTGTTGCCATTGCTTTTGTTGTTTTAGTCATGAAGTCTTTGCCCATGCCTATGTCCTGAATGGTATTGCCTAGGTTTTCTTCTAGGGTTTTTATGGTTTGAGGTCTTATGTTTAAGTCTTTAATCCACCTTGAGTTGATTTTTGTATAAGGCATAAGGAAGGGGTCCAGTTCAGTTTTCTGCATATCGCTAGCCAGTTTTCCCAGCACCATTTATTAAATAGGGAACCCTTTCCCCATTGCGCATTTTTGTCAGGGAAAACCCTGTAATTATTTTTCTTGGGAACAAACTCAATTTACAAAGTAATATGTGGGAAATCAATGTCTTCATACTATTGAATTTAGTATGCATACATATGGTATGTTTGTAATTTATTCAAGTTTTCTCTTGTATGTTCCATATTAGAAATAATACTTCACATGTACATTAAGGCTTATTCCGATGTATTCTTGTGGGTGCTGTGATCCAAAATGGTTCTCTTCATCCATTATATTTTGTTTGTTTTGTGTACAGAATTCTACTGTTACATGTAATAGTTTTCCTAATTCATTTTTGTTTTGTGTTGTCTAATTGCATTATAAGAAACTAAAATTTTGAATACTGTTTCTAAATTTTTAAGTATCATATTTCATTTTCAAGTCTAATAATATTGGCTAGTATTTCCAGGAAAATATTAAATAAAAGTGGTAATTGTGGACACCCCTGTCCTGCTTCTGAGCAAAATTTTCACTATTAAGTATTTGATAGGATTTGGTTTAATAACGTATATGTAGATATGTGTTGTATTTGTATGTGTGTATGATTGCATGTGTAACTGGTAGCACTGCAATTGAAAATACACATTTGAAACCATAAATACATATTTGAAACCATTGAACAGGAAAAATCGATGTTTGCAGCAACAGCAGCAACCAGCTATAAGAGCAATGCCATCAACAGTGCTAATCTTGAGTAAAACAGCTGATGATCCAGCAAATTATATATCTTATATATATATATATGAGAAGCTTGGTAGAACCCTTAACAGAATGAACTTGAAGAAACCAAGCCTAGACATAAAGCAGTCAAATTGCTGAAAATAAAAGATACCCCGCAAAATTTTGAAAGCAATTGGAGAAAAGTGACACATTATATAAAGAGGAAGCAAAATTCAAGCTACTACAGATTCCTCATTCAGAAATTATGGAAGGCAGAAGATCATGTAAAGTGTTCATCACCTTAAAACCAAAACACACATGCCCACACAAACTGTCAGTTCAGGAATCTAAATCCGGGAAAAATGGCCTCCAAAAAAGGAAAGCAAAAAAAAAAAAAGTAAAAGCCAAACAAAACAAAAATGAACTTCCAGATAAAGGAAGCTACATGAATTCATTTCCACTAGAACTACAAGAAAAATTAAATAATGTTCTTGTATCTTCAGGAACAAATGAAAATGATAAATAGCAAAGAAAATTCAAAAGACTGTTTTTCCTCTTAATTAAAAAAAGACGTGATGATTTAAAGCAAAAATTATAACAATATATTTGGATGTACTATATGATAACCATAGTGTAAAGGACAGTAGGGGAAGAGAAATAGATCTACATGGTTACAAGATTTGCACACTTTATGTGAAGTGTTACAATGTTAGCTCTAATAGGCTTTGAACAGTTAAGGAAGTATATTGTAATCCCTGGAGCAACCAATAAAAAATATGTGAAAATAAAATGCTTAGATTAATATTTAAATTAAAATGGAATTCTAATAGAAAATATTGAAATAACCTCCAAGAAGGCAAAAAGAGAAAAGAGGGAAAAATATGACGGGACCCACAAAACAAATAATAAAGTGATAGGCCAAAATTCAATCTCATCAGTAATTACATTTAATATTAATAGATTGAACTCTGACTAGATAAAAGCACAAGACTCAACTATGGTTATTCCCAGTATCCGTTGATTCCAGGACTCCCCCTCCTATACCCAAATCCACAAATGCTTAAGTCTGTTATATAAAATGGCATAATATTTGCATATAACCTACATACATCCTCCTGTATACTTTAAATCATCTCTAGATTACTTATACGCAATAGTGTGACACTATGCAAATAGTTGTGATACTGCATTGTTTCCTTTTATTTGTATTATTTTAAATTTTTGTATTTTTAATTTTTTTTTCTCAGAACACTTTTGATCTTTGGTTTTGTTGAATCTTTGGGTAAAGAACCTGTGTATACAAAAGGTATAGGAACTATGCTCTTTATAGGATATGTAATGGATGCCTAATAATAGATCCCCAAAATAAATAAAGCAAAAATGGGCAGAATTAAACTGAGAAGTGTGCACTTCTATAATCATATTAGGAAATTTAATAACACTCTCTCAGCAATTGATAGCACTAGACAAGTATCAGTTCAATTACAGGGAATCTGGAAAATACCATCAACTACCTTGACCTATTTGTTTTTTGAAGTACGTAAAACAGAAATGAACAGAATTACAAAGGAAAATCCATTATAAGAGCAATGTTAACTTGCTTCTCTAAGGATTGAAATATCAGAACAAAAAATTAGCAACAATTTAAACCATACAAAATGAAAAACACAATTTCAAGTTTGACCTTTATGTCACAATTAGAAAATGTACATTCTTCCCAAGCACACTTAGAATGCTATGGTAATTGGCTCTGCACTGATTATAAAGCAAATCTCAGTAAATTTTGTAGAACTAGTTATGTCACATTCTCTGGCTACGATTTCAAAATCCATCATAAAAAACATGCTTAGAAATTGAGGCTGGGTGTGGTTGCTCACACCTATAATTCTAGCACTTTGTGAGGCCAAAGAGGGAGGATCACTTGAGGCCTCCAGAGGCTTAGGACCAGCCTGGGCAACATAGCAAGACCCATCTTTGATTAATAATAATAACACAAATAATAAAAATGAAAATGTTTAGAAAATAGAAAGCACATGTCTAACTAATGGGTCAAAGGAGAATTATAATAGGAATTATAGAAAATATCTCAAACTAAATATTAATGAAAATTATATATGATTAATAATATTACATTTAAAGACTTATAGGATATATCTAAAGTGGTACTTAGAGAAAAGTTTTATTTTAGAAAATAAAAATGGCTAAAACAAAAGGGAAAAAAATAAACCCAAAGAATGTCAATAGATATGACAATAAATGCCTCTATTATCAAAATCACTGGTGCTTATGTTATTGTGAGGCAACAGGAATATAATCTGATTTATATATTATAAAAGACATCAAGGCTGATGTGTTGAACAACCTGTAAGCAGAACTTTATTTCAACAGAAAAGCAGAATAACAGAAAACAATTCAAACTGATGAAATAAATACGGATATAGTAAAAAAATGAAAGTATCAAATGTCCAGTCTAGCCAAAAGAACTAATAGAAACTGATATTTGAGAAGAACATAAGGAAGTAAGTAGAAAATTTATGACTAGCTCATATTACACTTTTACATATAAAAGGCATGAGAATTGGGGGTTAGCTGGGGGTGTGTGGAGAGAACCTATCCCCTATTGTAGAAATAAATAGTTAATCCTCAGTAGTATGTATAGCTAATATCTATCCAAGGTTTCTGTAATGGCAATCTCTAAATAAAGCATCTCTAACTAAGCATCTAAATGTAAAGTAATCTCTAAGTAAACCAGCTAAAGACTAAAACATTTACATCCTGGAAGAATGTTGCCATAATTTAATCATTTACTGATGGAGCATGTAACTATGGTACAAAAAAATGGCAGACAAACAGCATGAAATAATTCTAAGAATGCTTGTGATCTATGGGTCACTCATTACACAAAACATACCACTACACTTTCCAAGTGGGACATGATAATGAATGCTCAGAAACTGTAAAATAGAATATGTTTGATCAACTGTTAGGTTCTGACATACCTATTATTACAAATAATCAATGGCATGAGGTAAACATAGAACTCAGATCATCACCAATATTATCAAATAATTTAGTCATCTGAATTATACATATTTATACATTTGAATTGTTTATTCTTCCCCGTTAGGTATAGAGATCCAATATAAATCCTCGATTAAGATTAAAATCCTCATTTAGGATTAAACTGCTCTTCTCAATGTGGAAGGCAATAAGAAAAGTAAAACCTAAAATTAAAACCACAGTCTTCATAACTTAGTGGAATCAAATGGCAGAAATGGAAACAAGTGGGAGAATCTAGAAAACAATAGACTATAAAGTAGTATAGGAATTAAGTCTGAAAGTCAGATCTAAATAGTGCCATTCTCTCACTGGCTCCTCAGCCCTTAAAAGCGACAAAATTTCCTATATTATCTCCTCTGCCCCAGATATATCAACCATCCATTATCCAATTTTTGGTTGGGACAGTACATAAGTACAGCTTACAAAATAGGGATGTGGGTTGGTAGGAAGAAGGGAAGTATGGAAAGTTTACGGTAGAATGTTGGGATCTGTAGGTGGTATAAAAGGGATATTTAGAACCAGAAGCTATGTCCTATTACTTTTTTCTACCAAACACATTAATACCATCTCTCTTACTTCAAGTCAAGGCACTGAATCGCCAGTGTTTATTCCTTTTGAAAGCATATATCTTACCATGTGGAATTGTGGTCTGGAAAGGGCGACTTGGGCTTTTCAGGTTCCATAAAGTCAAACTACCATCTGAATGGCTGCACATGAATTGTTTGCCCTCATGATGCCAATCAATTGAATGAATAGCCTAATAAAATAACAATTAAAAACAAGTAGAGGGGGAAAAAAGTAGATAGGTTATATCATTCTATATTCCAAAGAAAAACTATTCTGATATAAAATTATTATACTAACGACACTTAAAAAACATAATTTCTCTGACCCATATCAGACTATAATTTCTGGTAAGATGAAGTCCTATTTCCTCCTAACACAGCCAATTAAAAGAATAATTTAAGTAAGAGCTACCATCTGAAGGCTTTCTATGTGCCAAACCCCAAGGCAAGCATTTTATACACATTATTTCATTTAATCCTATAAAAAAGTGTATGATTTTTCAATTTACACATGGTGAAACAGGCCTTGAGAGATTGAGATACTTGCTCAAGTCAACTCAAAACCAAGGTCTAACTACGAAAAACATTCTCAATCATTGCACTGTATTGCCCTCTTGCATATACTATTTCAATCAATTTAAAGCAAGAAAGGTTTAAATTTTCTTTTATATTTTCAGGTTAACTCTGTAGTTTTGAGTCAGATAAGATTCAAAAGTAATTACAGCCATCCCTCAGTATCCATTGGGGATTAGTTAGAGAACTCCCACACTCCCTCAGATTCTAAAATCCACAGATGCTCAAGTCCCTTATATAAAACAGCATACTATTTGCATACAACCTATGAATATCCTCCCATATACTTTAAATCATCCCTAGATTACTAATAGAATGTAAATGATATGTAAGTAGTTATACTATACTGTCTTTTTATTTGTATTATTATAAATTATTATATTGTTTTAAAATTATTTTTTGTTTTTAAAATATTTTCTATTATAGTTAGTTGAATCCAAGGATATGGAATTTATGGATATGGAGGGCTGACTGTATTCCATTTTCCCAAGCTATTGTATTCCCAATGCTAGCATAATGACCAGCATAAAGTAAGTACTCAATAAATATCTGTTGACTGAATTAGTAATTAATGTCACAAGCATTTCCACACCCTTGGTATTCTTTCTAAATTAATAAAGTATATACAGAACTTGGGTAAAGTACTAAGTACTATGAGAAAAATTCGAGTAGACATAAAGGCAGAAAAGAAGAATACAACATCTTTTCCTTAAAGACACTTATAAAACAGCAAGAGAGAGAAGATTAATATAAGTGAATACTAATCGTATTTATTTTTTGAAACTTCACACATAGACACATACAACTAAAACTTCCAAACTAAGTTACACATACATAACTGATAAAAGTTCTAAACAATCAGTATTATTGGAGTTGCCGATAACTGATGGCTAAAGTAATTATTAAACATATCATCAAGAAAATAAGATTTGATTAAATGGAAAAAGCAACATGAAATCCTGGACTTGTGTTTTCTCTCACTCTGTGGCCTTCATTACTAAGCAGAGATTTCTTTTTTGCTAGGGTCCAGCAGAGGAAGTTAGAGGGAAAATACTTCTTTCTCTTCTCCTCTGCTTGTTTCTTCTCCCTTCTGTAGGTGGTTCAAGGGAAGGTCACATCTTCTTGCCTCCCCTACATGTTAACTTTGATGAGCCTCATTTAACTTAAAGTTGTCTCAAACTGTTTTGCCATCAAAGATGGAGGCAGAAAAGGCACTCTCAACCCTAAACTTTCTTATTTCACTGAATTTCTATTGACTGGAAAGAACAGATATAAAAATAATAGCTAAAATAAAGCCAAAGTAAATCAGTACTATTAAAGAAGTATATTTATTGTTTAGAAAAGCAAGCATGTAAAACCAACTTGTTATCAGAGATCAGGTCTCATATAGTGCATTACTGAGTAGCTAGCATTTGATCTAACTTGATAGATAAATATTCAATTTCTATTTATTAGATTCTACCCCTCTCTTTTCTCAAAAAAAGGGAGGGGGGCTCAGAGGGCTTACTGAAAAAAAACAAACAAATACAATACAACTAATCCAAAAAGAATTTTAAGAGATAGAAACAGAATTTTAAACATAAAATGCTAGCTAGTTTTATCAACTCAGTGGCTGAGACTGAGTTTCTTGATAACATGAAAGAAGAAGGAAATCCAAAAAACTGGATAACAATATGGAAAAAAGGAAATGCAGCAGTTCTTAAGAAATTAAAAAATTTTCCTCAGGCCAAACTCTGAGGGATTTCTTTGTGAAAGATTACTTAAGAATTATTGACATAATGAAAGAAAAATTTTACAGTTAATGTGAAAGTAAAATTCATATATTTGTTTCTAAAAATAACCTTGGATTTCCAAAACAAAACTCAATTCATCAATGGCTATTTATGAAGAAGCTAGTTAAATTGTCTAAATAGTTTTACAGGGGCTAAAGACCTAACAGAATTTTGATATACAGAAGAGGAAAGAAGGCAGTTCATGATGAGAAGTTAGAAGGAGCAAAGGCTCAGAGATAAGCAATAAGTGTTATATATGGAAGATAGTGAGTAATATGTCTGAAATGTGGGGAATGTATAGAAGGATGTTAAAAATTTAACTAAAGAGGAATGATAGCACTAGGACCTTAAATCTCAAGTCAAGCAATATGGACTTTGTATTGTTGACAATTGAGAGCTATTCAAAGGTTCTGTTGTAGAGAATTCCATAATCTGTTTTAAAATGATAATCTTGTTAATGAAGGATATATTGAAGAGGTAAGACATCAAAGGAAAAGTGGTTGTGATTAGTTAAAATGCTCTTATAGTGATCCAGGCAAAAGATAACAACTTACACTAGGACATTGGAAGTGGGAATTAGAAAAGAGGAAATAAATGAGACAATATAAAATCAGAATCAGAAAGGCTGCAGAAACTGATTGCATATACAACATGATGATGGAAGAGACAAATATTACTTTGAGGGGTCTAAACTGAATTAACTAAACCAGACTTAAAAACCAGAAGAAAACATAGAAGGAGGTTTAGATATTTAAATACAAATTCAATGCCAATGGGATATGTTGCTGGATTTATCTAATATATTGTTAGATATTTAGATCTAGAGTTCAAGAAGGAGGTAAAGGCTACATTTATATGGATGTTCTTTTTTTAGCATAAAGGTAATATTTGAAATAAGAGAGAATATAAACATTAGAAAGTATAAATTGGAGAGAGAAGAAATGAGGGTAAAGACATAATATCCTGAAGAATATCAATAATGTAAAGGAGAGCTAAGGGAAAAATCAGTTATGGAAAAAGGGTGCATGATAAATGAGGTGGAAAGACACAGACAAGTGAATAAATTATTTTAAGGAGGAGAAACTGAGGTAAAGCCACAGGTTTAGTGAGGAATTTAAAGGCTAGGATGAGGTCACTGTGTGTAGTAATGAAGAGCTCATTGGTGACTTATGAAAAACCATTTCAGGTAAGTATTAAGCTGCTTTCTAGATATGAGAGGTAAAGTGCTGAGGAGAGGCTGAAAAGTTTGGTAGTAAAATGAAGTATTTAACTATCTCTATTAAAACAATAGAGCATATAATGACGCATTAAAATAGATAAAGATGACAGATTTATATACATATATCAGATGTCAATAACTTCTAGGTATAAATTACATATATTTGTACTAACTCACTTAGGCAGCTGCTAATCTTTATTTTAAAATTTCACTGAAATTTTACTCTCTTTTTAAGGCTCAAAACGTTTCTTCCATACTTTTTAAGGCCATAGGAAAGCTAGATGATTCAGCATTTTCCTTTGGGTTTCCTTTTGAGCTGGTTATTCTAATTCCAACTGGCTAAATATTCCCATGGTGTTTGTATTCTTATTTAGCTGCTAGTGTTGAGAGAGGGAGGAGAGGGAGCACTATCCATCCCCATCTTTATGATTTGTATAACAAAAGGAAAATCCTAGCTTAGCTCCCTAAGACCATCTTTTCTTATGATTCAAGATGCTGAAGAATTTGATTATAAAGAACATAACTGCATGATATTACTTACCAGATTATTTTTCACCAATCATGAAAAAAATTACCCAGCTGCCATTTTATTTTATTTCTAAACTTTTTTACCACTATGAGAACACTGATAACGAATTGTGCAGCTTATGAAATAGGTGAAGGCTTATATCTTTAAGCACCGAAACTTAAAAAATTAACTGTTATGAGGGGGATGGGAGAGAACATGTAAAGTATTCTAGGGTGACTACAGGTTCATTTGGAGACTTTTTTTATCCCTCCAATGATAAAATGAGGAAGTGTTCTAAAATAAATGTGTGTGTGTGTTTCATTTTCTAATTATTTCAGTGCTGCTTTAAATTATTTGGCACTCTTCCTATATAAGATTAGGTTTTACTGGACATAAATTTTTGACATATATTTTCCCCCTATCTCTTCCTACTCCCACCATTTTCAAATTGAATTAATAGCACAGATGATCACCTTTGTTTCTACAGGTACAAAAGGTAATTTCCCTTTTAATCTGTTGCCCCCAGTTTTACCATCTTCTTATTAGCCTCTCCTGAATGGAAAAATAATTAATGGCCCGGAATTAATATTTGAACAACTGAAGTGTCAACTGGGAGATTATTTCTTGATGAATAGGAGTTTGTTGCTTCCCCTAAATACAAACTTAATCAAGTCTCAATTACATACAATAAAACTTACTTCAAGATCTTGTCATTTAATAAGTGTCACTTATTAAGATCTCATCACTTATTAAGTATTACTATTTACAAAATTTTTCTTTATTCTAAGAAGGCAAGTATTAGAAGACAAGACCTTTCAAACTGACTTGAACTTCTTGCCACTGAAAAGGAATTTTCTAAGGAAGGTGTGAATAGTGTCTTTAGAGACCTTAAGGACAATGAGGCACAACGTAGCATGGAGCCTAGAGAAAGGAAAAGCAGTTGAGACAAAGTTGGGGATATAGTACAGGCGACAGGCACCCAAGTATATAAGATTGACAAGCCAGGATCTATTAACAAATGCAAAGTATATAAGATTCCACAAGAGGGCCCCGAAATAGGCAGTCAAGGCAGAATTTCCTCTTCAGAGAAAAATCTAGAGATAGAACTTACACAAATACTAAAAGACAGTGTGAAGCACTGGGTCAGAATCAGGCAACTTCCCAAGGCTAAACATATTGGTAAAGTGCAAAGCTTAAAAGTAGTAAACAGGCATAACGTCACAATACTCTTTCAAACATTTCGGTAGAAATCACTTACCTCATCATAATAAACTCTCAGTTCTGCTCTTTTAGATTTCAAGTCCCAGAATACTACAGTACCATTTTCATAACCTATTAGCAGCTGGAAAACATTAGAACAATCATTTTCTTAATTCTAGCATTAATTTTAACTTGCTTCAAATAAAGTTTAATGTTAATAAAGTAAAATCATACCACATAACACAACCTTATTTAGAATAAATTTTTCTAGAACTTGAATATAGGTTTTCTACATTTAAAAAATGGCAAACTCTGCTTCAATATGAACACTTACCAGTAAACCACCTAATTTCAAAAAGGAAATAAGGAGGAATATAAATATATATGACATGATATAAAATAAGTATGAAAATTGGAAGAAAAGAAAAATGGGATAGAAAATGAAGATGAAATAAAACATGAAATGGGATAAGATTAATGAACTATGTATATGCCATTCAGTCCTATGCACTTGAGAAATGTGGCTTCAAATTTGGCTTCAAATTTCTTCTACCAAATCCCATTTTCTCTTTGACCGAATTCAATATTTTAAACTGATGTTTTATGAACCCTCTGAAGATTATAAAGTTATTCTAGAGATTCACATCATTAAAAAGATTAATATTTATTTTAAAATCAATAAATAAGATAATTAATAAAATATTATTTCTTTAAAATAGAAGAATTTTAGAACATATCGTGATTATAATATGATCATCTTTAAGACTCAGTCATTAAGCTAAACAATGCTAGCCATACTGATAACTTTTGCTGTTAAATGATTCTCAATTATTATTTGTATCCTTCCTATTTTATTGTTACCAATGACAGAAAATTTAACCTATCATTGGTTAGGGAAAAAAAATAAGACGAAGGATAAAAATAGCCAATGTTAAAATAATGATATATTTCTGACAGATTTGCCTTAAGATGATTTCCTTGAAATACATTAGTAGTATTCCTCTGATGAAAATTCTTATACACTGCATAAAGATGTATCAATAACTTCAAAAAACCATTGGTAAGAACAGAAAATATAGTGGTGGTTATAACCTAAGCCTGCAGAGCATCCTGAGACCTTATCACTTATCTCGACATCTTACAATGAGACACAAAAAATAACAAAAATAAACCAGCTAGTAGTTTTCGCAGTACAAACACAAAAGGTTTCAAATATCAGTTCATTAAAGCAATATACATTTATTTTTGAAGCTATAACAAAAATGCTTGGTTATTAAACCACACACAATAAATGTTAAAATTGACAAAAAATTGAGCTTTTTACATGTTAACGTGAAGTAAATGGCATATATGACTTGCTAAGTGAAAATGTCGAAACTAAATACATATTTGAGTAATATTTCTTAAAATAAAATTGATATGACTGTACTAAGTGTACTAAGATATATTTTAACTTCAGATTGATTTTTTTTACATACAAGAGAAAATGATGAATAATGAAACCAATTTCTTTCCTTTTTTTTTGAGACAGAGGACAGAGTCTTACTCTGTCACCCAGGGTGGAGTGCAGTGGCACAATCTCTGCTCACTGCAACCTCCGCCTCCTGGGTTCAAGAGATTCTGTGCCTCAGCCTCCTGAATAGCTGGGATTACAGGCATCTGCCACCACACCTGGCTAATTTTTGTATTTTTAGTAGAGATGGGGTTTCACCATGTTGGCCAGGCTGGTTTCGAACTCCTGACCTCAGGTGATCTGCCCCCTTGGCCTCCCGAAGTGCTGGGATTACAGGCATGAGCCACCATGCCCAGCCAATAAAACCAGTTTTATTGAGTGTATGAGACTCTTGGCAAGGAGATATTGGCAAGGAGGTTCATTAGCCTAAAAAGTTTGGAAAATATAACTTAAGCAATAAAATAAATAATATAATCTTTCTAAATTTGAGCCCCAAGATTTAATAAAATAATATCCTAAAACACTATTATATTTTATTAAAGTAAATATCTGAAAGACAAAAGTTGCTTTGCTTATAAAATATTGCTAGCAATAGGCCCAGTAAATCACAAAATATAACATACTGAATCTCAAAAACACCATAAACTGTTGAGATAAGTATACAAGATTATGATTTAGAAAACATGATATTAGAATCAGTTACAGAATTAGAAAAGAGAAAAGCATCCCCCTGACATGCAGGAGACATTAGACAAGGCCACTCTGTGACCATGAGGAACCAAGACAAAAATAAGAGCACTCTGCAATAATATTTGACCACACCAAAACAGGAACAATGCCCAAACCACAAATTATATATACATATTTTTTAAACAGAAAATGTCTCTCACAATAGAAGCAAGTACCATAAAGGCAAAGAAGTAGGGTTACTTCTTCACCATGATATCATTAGAACCTACACTAGTGTCTGAAAAAAAATAGGTATTTGGTGAATAACAAATTAATTGTTAAATGCCAAAAAATCAAAATTGTAGATATTATATTCTAACCACAGTAAAATAAAATTAGAAGTCATGACAAAAATATTTTGAAAACTAAAAAATATATCTGTAGGTAATTAATAAGCAAAGAAGAAATCATAATGAAATATATAAAATAGAACTGAACAAAAATGCCTCACAAGACACAGATGAATCTTAAGAGGAAATTTTATGGTTTTGTAAATATGTATGTAGAGAAGAAAAACTGAAAATGTTTTAATGATATAAGCATTTGACTTTGAAAAGTAAAGAAAAAAGTAAATCTCAGGAAGCAGAAGAAAAAATAATGAGCCACCTTATTCAAGAGCAAAGGATACCACCTTTTATTTATTCAACTATACGTTTATATCTTTTAGGAAGTTTGAAAGTTTTCCACATATTGATTTTCTTGCTAATTTTATACCTAGTTATTTTAACTTTCTTATTGCTATTTTATATGGGTTCTTCTCTTCATTACCTTTTCTAATAGGGTATTATTTCTATAGTTAGATTTTAGTATACATCTTTCTAAATTATTTTGTTTGTATTCATTTTAAGGTTGATTCTCTTTGCCATTCCAGATATATTATCATATAATCTAAAATAGAGACTACTTTATTTTTTTCCAATTTGTATGTCTCTAATTGTTTGTATCTATCTAACTGCTTTGCTAAAAATCACCCTAGAGTATTAAAAATAGTAGAGAGGCTGAGCATCCTTGCCTTCTTCCTGACTTTGGTGGCTATGCCTCTAGTGTTTCCCCATTAAATAAGATCCTGAATTCTGGGGAGGGAGGGAGGGAGAGGGCATAGAAAGAGAGAGAGAGAGACATTTAAAGAAGTATAAATTGATTTATATGTTATACATTTCTTTTATTAGGAATAGGTTTTTAATTTTAAAATAAATATTTTTGTTGAAATATATATAATGTACACAGATTATAGATGTATATTTAATGAATTATGATGAAGTAAACAAACCCATGAAACTACAATCCACATTAAAGAATACAATAGAAAGACAAGTAATACAAGAAAAACAATACAAGCCATTCAGAAGCCTATTTCGTACTCTTACCTAGTTAATATTCCCACTCTCTTCTCTAAAAATAACCACTATCCTGACTTCTAACACTATAGGGTACTGTTACCTGTTTTGAATTAGACAGGTAGAATTATACAATACATATTGCTCTCTTTCTTGCTTCTATTTCTATTATATTTGTAGCATTAGTTAATTTAATTTCATTATTAAAATAGTATTTCATTGTTTGGCTATGGCACTACCACAAATTAATTTATTCATTTTACAGTTGATGTAATAATACTGCCATGAACAACCTTGTACATATCTTTTGGTAAATACATATATGCATTTCTGTTAAATGTATATTGATCCATAGGATATTAGTATGTTTAACTTTAATAGATACTGCCAAGCAGTTTTCCAAAGTGGTTATACCAACCACTGCATGTTTTCATTCTCACAAAATGTATATGAGTTCCAATTCCTTCTCATCTAATGACCAATATTGTGAATAGCTGTACAATGTTAAATTAAAGGAATAAATCATAGCCATCTTTGTCTCATTTCTCATTTCAGGAGGAAAATTTATATTAATTCATCATTAAGGAGGATGTTTTCATAGCTTTGGGAAAATTAACAAAGTTCATATTAATGAAATTCCTTTCTTTCCCTAGTGTACCAAGAGATTTTTATAATGAAGAGAAGGTAAATTTTATTAAATGCTGCTTATTAGCTATTTTTATTACCATATATTTTTCTCCTTATTTCTGTGAATTGCATTGACTGATTCTGACAAGTTAAACCAAATGTACTACTAGGGGGAGCATAAATTGGTTGTGATTTTTTGTGCCTTCTCTTTCATTCTTGATCAGACTTGCCAGAGATGCATCAATTTTGTTAGTATTTTCAAAGAACTGCTTTTGCTAATGTACTAAATTTTTGTTTTCTGTTCTTTTAATTTCCACTCTCATCTTTTGAATTAGGGTTCTCCGAAAAATTAGAACCAATAGATGTTTTTCTATGTATAGAAAAAGATATTTATTATGAGGAATTGGCTCACGTGATTATGAAGGCTGACAAGTCCCAAGATCTGCAGGGTGAGTTGGCAAGCGGGAGATCCAGGAGAGCTGATGGTGTGCCAGTCTGAGTCTGAAGACCTGAGAACCAGGAGAACCAATGGTATAGTTCCAGGCTGAAGGTCAGCAGGCTCAAGAACCAGGAAGAGCCGATGTTCCAGTTAGAGTCCAAAGGCAAGAAAAAGCTGATGTCTCAGTTCAAAAGCAGTCAGGCAGGAAGAATTCTCTCTTACTTGAAAGAGGGTTAGCCTTTTTGTTCTATTCAGGCCTTCAGCTGATTGATGAGACCCACTCACATTAAGAATGGCAATCTGCTTTACTGTCTACAGATTTAAATATTCATCTCAACCAAAACATCCTCACCTAAACCTTTAGAATGATGTTTGACCAATATTTGGTCACCTCAAGGCCCAGTCAAGTTGACACACAAAATTAACCATTATATCTTTATTGTTATCTTTCTACTACTTTCTTTGGGTTTAATGCACTGTTTATCTAGCTTACTGGGTTGGATATTAAGATCACTGATTTTCAGCTTTTCTTCGCTTTTTAATAAATGCAATATAAACTATAAATTTTCCTGGAGGCACAGCTTTAGCTACATTCCACAAGTTTTTGATATGTCATGTTGTTATTGCAATTTTGTTTAAAATATATTCTAATTTTTTAATCCTCTGAAATTTATTGGCATGTTTTTTGGTTCAGCAAATATACAACTTTGGTAAATACTCTATAAGCACTTGAAAATAATGTGTGGTCTGCTAGTACTATATACATAATGTATTATATGTGTCAACTTGGTTAAGTTGTTAATCGTGTGGTTTTAGTTTTCTTTATCCACACTAATTATTTCTTTGCTTGTTTTCTCAGTGACTGGAAGAGGTTTGTTAAAATCTCCAACTACAATTGTAGATTTAAGTATTTTTCATTTTAGTTCTGTCCAATTTTTAAAATTTTTTTAGTTCTATCAAATTATACATACACACGCATCATGATTCCATGCAAAATGAAAACACAATTCAGATAAGCACGTTTTAGTTAACATGGTACCATGCAAAGTAAGCACTACCTGTATACTATAAATCTATGTCATCACTAGGCATATACAAATTTAGGATTATTACATCTTCTGCTGAATTAACCAATTTCTATTATAAAATATCCTTAAAAAGGTTTTTGCCTTAAAGTCTATATCCTCTGATATTAGTATGGTTACACAAGTTTTCTTTGGTTATGGTTTACATACTATATCCTTTTGCAGTTTTGCATTAAACTTTTCTACATCTGTAAGTTGAAAGTGTATCTCTTGTAACGGCATATTGTTGTTTTAGCAGTTTGCAAATTATTGTCTGGTAATTAGCCTATTTAGTCAGTTTACATTTAATATAATTGCTGACATATTTTAGAACAAAGCTACCTACTTATCTTGTATTTGTCCCATTTGTTTAATGTGTCCTCCCTTTTTTTGGGAAGGGAGTTGGTTAGTAATTTTTTCTTATCCTAATTTTCCACTCTATTAACTTATCCATTATACATACATTTATTATTCTTTTAGTGTTACCCACCAGAATAAAAATTTTTCATGACTTATCAAATTATAATGTAAATTAGTACTTGTGCTACTTTCTGGAAATTATAAGGACTGTATTAGGGTTCTCCAGAGAAACAGAATCAATAGGATATATATATCTGTATAGATATATAAGAAGGAATTTATTATGCAAATTGGTTCATGTAATTATGCAGGATTAGAAGTTCCACAATATGCTCTCTATAAGCTGACGAAGTAGGAAAACTGGGATTGTAATTTAGTCTGTGTTTGAAGGCCTGAGAACCAGAGAAGTGGGAGAGGCCTGGTTAAGAAGAGTCTGAAGTCCTGAGAACCTTGAGCTGATATTCAAAAGCAGGAAAGGATAGATGTCCCAGTTCCAGTAGAGAGAGCAAATTCATCTTTCGTGTTTTTTGTTCTATCCTAACCTCAATAAACTGGATAATGTCTACTCACATTGGTGAGGGCAGATATTCTTCACTCAGTCTACTAATTCAAATGGTCATTTATTCTGGAAACACTTTCACAGACATACTAAAAATAATGTTTTACCAACTCTCTGAGTATTCCTTAATCCAGTCAGCTTGATGTGTAAAATTAACCATCATAAAGACATTGGCAATTAAATTTAGTGAACGTCATCCCAACTTGTATCATAATTCTCAATATATTACACTCCAAGAAGTCATTATTATTTTTATAAAATATTTCCTTAGTTTAATGCATGTTTGTGGTTCTTTATTCTTTTCTTCATCTCTGTTCTTATATAATAGATCATTTTCATTTTCTTAAACAAGTCTTTTAGGTTTTTCCTCAGTGAAGATTTGATGTTGATGAATTGCTGCAAATTTTGTTTGCTGAAAATAATTTGATGACATGTTTTAAATTATATTTTTGTAGAGTATAGAATTCTGCCAGTGGAAGGACTGATCTGATTATCAAAATTGGAAATACAATGGGTGCTAAATTTTATTCAAAGACTTTTTCAGCATCAATAAAGATAATCATTTGTTCTTAGACCTATTAGCGATATAAATTATATTGATGGATTTTGTAATAGTACCTATCCTTGCATCCCTGGAGTAAAACACCACTAGTCATAATGAATTATTTTTTAATGTGCTGGTGGGATTCTGTCTCCTAATATTTTATTTAAGCTTTTTCCATTAATATTTTATTTTATTGTAGTAAGAACACTGAACATGAGATCTACCCTATTAACAAATTTATAAATATATAGTACATTACTGTTGACTCTAGATACAATGTTGCACAGCAGATTTCTAAAGTTTATACATCAATCAAGCTTGCTTGACTGAAACTTTAAGTTCACTGATTAGTATCTCTGCATTTCAACCTCCCCCAGCCCATCAGCCACCATTACACTCTTTGATTCTATATATATGACTATTTTAGATACCTGATATAAGTTGAATGGTGAAGAATTTGTCTTTCTATGACTGGTCATTTCACTTCACATAATATCCTCCAGGTTTATCCATGTTGTCACATATTGTAAAATTTCCTTATTTATTAAGGCTGAAAAGTATTCCATTGTAGAAATACCATGTGTATTATAGCTACACGAGAGGATACTCTTCCGCCCTAATAACGGCTGGGTAACCACATGTTGTTTATTCATCTGCCAATGGCCATTTAGGCCATTTCCACATATTGGCTATTGCCAAAAGTATTATGATTTATTTCTCTTTGAGATCTTGATTTCAATTCTTTTGTATAAATATCCAGAAGGGGGACTGCTGTATTATACAGGTAGTTTCATTTTTAATTTTTTGAGGAACCTCCACACTGCTTTCCATAGTGGTTGAAGCATTTTGCAGTCCCACCATACAAGTGTTCCAATATCTTCACATCCTTATCAAAAGGTGTCTTTTGGTTTAAAATACATATACATAATAATGATCCTAGTATCTATTCTTGGTTTTGATTTGCATTTCTCTAATGATTAATAACATTAAGCACTTTTCCATATACCTGATCTTAGGCATTCTTTGTGTGTGTGGTTACCGTAGGACTTACATAAAATCTAATGCTCTGTTTTAAGCTGATAATACCTTAAGTTCAATAGTATACCAAAACTCTACACTGAAACTTCTCTTCCCCTGACACATACTTTATAGTATAGACATTGGAGAAATGTCTATTTAAGACCTAAGCCCATTTTAAAATCGGGTTACTAGATTTTTTTTTTTTTTTTTTTACTATTGAATTGTATGAGTTTCTTATGTATTTTGCAGATTAACCCTTTACAGATACATGGCTTGCAAAAATTTTCTCCTATTCTCTACATTGTGTTTTCACGCTGTTGATTGTTTCTTTTGCTATACAGAAGCTTTTTAGTTTGACCTTGTCCTACATGTTTATTTTTGTTTTCATTGTAGTTACTTTCAGTGTCATGTTTATAGAGCCATGACATTGTCAAAACCAGCGTCATGAAGCTTTTCTTCTATGTTTTTTCTACATATTTCAGAGTTTAAGGTCTTATGTTTATTTCAGAGTTTAAGGTCTTATGTTTAAGTCTTTAATCCATTTTGAATTGATGTTTTTAGTAAGATGTATGCAAAAGGTCTAATTACATTCTTATACATGTGGATATCCAGTTTTCTCAATACCACTTGTTTAAAATATCCTTTCTACACTGTGTATTCTTGGCACCCTTGTCAAAGATCAGTTGACCACATATGTGTGGATTATTTCTGGGCTCTCTATTCTGTTCCATTGGTCTATATGTCTGTTTTTATGCAATTGTCATACTATATTAATTATTGTAGCCTTGTAATTTAGCTTAAAATCAGAAAGTGTTATTATTATGTGTTGAACAATCCTTGCACTTCAGAGATAGATCCCACTTGATCATGATGCATGATTATTTTAATGTGCTCTTGGATTCAGTTTGCCAGTATTTTGTTGAGGATTTTTGCATCTATTTCATCATGAATATTCACCTACAGTTTTATTTTCTTGTGATATATTGGTCTAGTTTTGGTGTCAGGGTAACGCTGATGACAATGTTTTCCCCTCTTCAAGTTTTTTTTTTTTTTAATTTGAGGACTGATGTTAATTCTTCAAATTTTTGGTAGAATTCACTAGTGAAGCCATCCTGAGCTTTTCCTCGCTAAGAGGTTTTTCATTACTAATTCAATCTCTATACTAGTTCTTAGACTTTCTATTTCTTCATGGTTTGTCTTGGCCGGTTTTATGTTTCTAAGAATTTACTCAATCCTTCTAGATTATACAGTTTGTTGGTATATAACTGTTCTTATTAGTCTCTTATGATCCTTATTTCTGTGGCATCAGTTGTAAATCTCTCCTTTCATTTCTGATTTTATTTACTTGAATTTTAAATCTTTTTTACTTAGTGTAGCTGAGTTTGTCAATTTTGTTGATCTTTTCAAATAATAACTCTCAGTTTTGTTGATTTTCTTTTTTATCCATTTCATTTATTTCTGCTCTAATCTTTATTTCCTTCCTTCCGCTACATTTGTGCTTAGTTTGCTCTTCCTTTTCTAGTTCCTTGAGGTAAAGTTGTAAGTTTGCAGGTCTTTCTTATTTTTTAATGTAAGCATTTATTGCTAGAACTTCCCTCTTAGTATTGCTTTTGCCGCATCCCATAATTTTTGATAGAGTGTGTTTTCATTTTTGTTTGTCTCAAGATATTTTCTAATTTCTTTTTTGATTTCTTATTGAGGCAATGGTTGTTTAGGGATGTATTGTTTAATTTCTATATATTTGTACATTTTGGAGTTTTCTTCCACTATTGATTTCTAGTTTTATTACATTGTGGTCAGAAAGGATACTTGGTATCATTTCAATCTTCTTAAATGTATTAAGGTTTGTTTCATGGCCTAACATGTTATCTATTCTGGAGAATATTCCATGTGTGCTTGAGAAAAATGTATATCTTTCTGCTGTTGGGTGGAAAGTTCTGTATATATGTTAAGTCCATTTGGTCTGTAGTGTTATTGAAGCCCTCTGATTCCTTTTAATATATCTGAATAATCTGTCTATTATTGAAAGCAGAGTACTGAAGTCTCTTACTATCATTGCATTACTATCTATTTCTCCCTTCAGTTCTGACAATATTTGCCTTATATATTTAGGTGCTCTGATATCAGATGTGTATATATTTATAATCATTATTTTCTTCTTGGTGGATAGACCTTTTTATTGTCCTTCTTTGTCTCATGATAATTTTTGACTTAAAGTCTATGGTGTCTGCAATAATAATAGACATCCCTCCACACTTTTGTTTACTATTTGCATAAATTATCATTTGCATGAAACATCTTTTTCAGTCTTTATATATCCTTAAATGGAAAGGGAGTTTACTGTAGACAGCATATGGTTGGGTCTTGTTTTTTATTTTTTATTTTTCTAAATCAATTCAGATACTTTGTATCTTTTGATTGGGGAGATCAATTCATTAACATTTAAAATAATTATTGACAGGGAATGATTTGCCATTTTGTTAGTTGTTTTCTGTTTGTCTTATAACTCTTTTGTCTGTCTTTTCCTCTCTTACTGTCTTCCTTTATGTTTTTTATTGATATGCTTTGATTTCTTTTTATTTTGTGTAACTTCTTAGGCATTCTTTGTGTGTGTGGTTACCTTAGGACTTGCATAAAATCTAATGCTCTATTTTAAGCAATAACACCTTAAGTTCAATAGTATACCAAAACTCTACACTTAAACTTCTCTTCCCCTGACACATACTTTATAGTATTGTTGTCATAATTTTCATCTACTTATATGGTGTATCTTCTAACATAATTTTCAGTTATAGTTATTTTTAATAATTGTGTCCTTTGAATTACTTTACTGCAATTACTTTTGCACTGTCCTAATAGAATTAAGTGATGTACCCATCATCATCTCATGCTACAGTATTCTGAATTTGTTTGTATATTTACCCTTATCAATAAGTTTTACATTTTTTTTTTTTTTGAGACAGAGTTTCACTCTTGTTGACCAAGCTGGAGTGCAATGGCACAATCTCAGCTCACTGCAACCTCTGCCTCCCGGGTTCAAGCGATTCTCCTGCCTCAGCCTCCCGAATAGCTGGGATTACAGGCATGTGCCACCACCCCAAGCTAATTTTGTATTTTTAGTAGAGACAGGGTTTCTCTGTGTTGGTCAGGCTAGTCTCAAACTCCCAATCTCAGGTGATCTGCCCGGCTTGGCCTCACAAGTGCTGGGATTACAGGTGTGAAACACCATGCCTGGCCTAAGTTTCACACTTCCTTCTGCTATTGCATTGCTGTTTAACATACTTTTCTTTCAATTTCGGTATTTTTTCAGTCTTTAAAAAGTTTATTTCTTTTATATTGACAGATAACATTGTATGTTTTTATCACACATAACACAGTATTTTGAAATATATATACATTGTGGAATGGTTAAACTTATAGTTAACAAAAGCATTACCTCACATAGTTATCATTTTGTGATAAGATCACATAACATCTACGCTCTATATTCTTCAACAGTGCAATATATCATTAACTATAATCACCTTGTAATACATTAGATCTCTTAAAATTTATTCCTGCTACATAACTGTAATTATGTTATTCTTTGACCAACATGTCCTCATCCATTCCTCCTCATTAACCACCTCAGCAGCCGATAAGTACCTTTCCTCTCTCTACTTCAATGTAATCAATTTTTTAAAATTCCACATATGAGTGAGATGATATGGAATTTATCTTTCTGTTTCTGGCTTATTTCCCTTAATGTAGGGTCCTCCAGGTTCATCCATGTTGTCCCAGATGAGAAGATTTCATCATTTTATATGGCTGAATAGTATTCCATCGTGAATATATACCATATTTTCTTTATCTATTTATCCAATGATGGATAATTACATTGATTCCATATCTTGGCCATTGTTAATAATGTTGTGATGAACATGGGAATGCAGATATCTCTTGGATATATTGACTGCAATTCATTTAGTTATATACCCAGTAGTGGTATTGCTGAATCATATGGTATTTCTATTTTTAATTTGAGGAATCTCCATACTATTTTCTACAATGGTTATACCAATTTACATTACCCTTTCTCCATATCTTCACCAGTACTTATTATCTTTTGTCTTTTTGATAATGGCAATTCTAAATGCGGTGAGGTGATAGCTCACCGTGGTTTTGATTTGCATTTCCCTGATGATGAGCGATGTTGAGCATTTCACTATATACTTGTTGGCCATTTATAATATGTCTTCTTTTGAAAAATGTCTATTGTCATTCATAGTTTGAGGAATTACACTTAATTATTTAATTTATTTTAATTTTTTAACATAGTGAGAAATGAGTGTTTCATGTCATTCTTCCACATGTGCATATACATGTCTATTTTGTCCATTTTTTGATTGGGTTGTTTGGTTTTTTATGGTGAGTTGTTTGAGTCCCTTATACTCTTGAATGTATAGTTGACAAATATTTTCTCTCATTCTGTAGGTGATCTTTTTTTCCCAACTCTTTTATTGTCACTTTCAGCATAAGTGATGGTTTGTCCAACATACTTTGAAGTCTGCTTATAGTAATAACTGTTCTGCTACTAAGTATGGTTTCCTTTGCATTGTCCTCCCTCTTCAAGTTTCATACATTTGAGAATTAATCCTGACTGGTTGCAATAGAATATGTACCATTTTCTTTTGAGACTAAATGATGGTGATGACCGCATATTCTCACTCATAGGTGGGAATTGAACAATGAGAACACATGGACACAGGAAGGGGAACATCACACTTCAGGGACTGTTGTGGGTTGGGGGGAGGGGGGAGGGATAACATTGGGAGATATACCTAATGCTAGATGACGAGTTGGTGGGTGCAGTGCACCAGCATGGCACATGTATACATATGTAACTAAATGCACATTGGGCACATGTACCATAAAACCTAAAGTATAATAATAATAATAATAATAATTACAATAAAAGAAAAAAAAAAAAAAAAAAAGTTGAAAAAAAAAAAAAAAAAAAAAAAAAAAAAAGATGGTGATGAGGTTAATGTTCTCACTGCCTTTGAATTACCGTTTTGATTCAGAACTCGGAATAAAAATAGAATTTATATCCTCCAGGTAAGTAGATATTTATTATATCTGTTCTTATAGTGTGATTGTTAAGAGCATTGACTCTGAGCCACATTGCCTAGGTTTGAACACTAATTCTGATACTTACAAGCAACACGATCTTGGGTAAGTTAATTCATATTCCGCCTTAATTTTTTCATGTGTAATAGTACCCCTCTCATAGAGTTTTTTAAAATTTGACATGTGTCATTCTTTTTCTTTTTAGTTGACATATAATAATTGTACATGTTTATAAGAAAGAGTGCTTTTTTACATTTGAACAATGTGTAATGACCAAATCACAATAATTAGCATATCTATCACCTTAAATATTCATAATTAATTTGTGTTATGAACATTCAAAATCTTCTTCAGCTTTTATAAATATACACTAAATAATTGTTAATCATATTCAACCTATAGTGCTACAGAATGCTAAAACTCATTCCTTCCATATAGATGTAATTTTGTATCCATTAACCAACTTCTCCCTTTCTTCCCCTTGCCTTCTACTCTTCCTAGTTTCTAATAACCACAATGCTACTTTAATTCTGTGAGCTCAATTTTTGTTTAACCCTCCAATATGAGTAAGAACATATTTATTTTTCTATAACTAACATTTCACTTGTAGATTGTCTTTTCACTCTGTTGTTTCCTTTGCTATGCAAACATTTTTGTGTGTGATATAATCTCATTTGTCTATTTTAACTTTTGTTGCCTGTGCTCTTGAGTTCTTATTCAAAAAACTCCTTGCCCATACCCATGTCATAAAGCATTTCCCCTATGTTTTCTTCCAGTAGGTTCACAGTTTGAGGAATTACACTTAATTATTTAATCTATTTTAATTTTTTCATATAGTGAGAAATGAGTGTCTTATGTCATTCTTCCACATGTGCATATACAGTTTTCCCAATATTATTTATTAAGGAGACTTTCCTTTCTTTATTGCATATTTTTGGCACATTTGTCAAAAATCAATTGGCTGTATATGTGTGGATGTTTATTTTGGGCTCTCTAATATGTTCCATCAGCCTATGTGTCTGTTTTTATGCCAGCACCATGCTGTTTTGGTTACTATAGCATTGTGATATACTTTGAAGTCAGGTAATGTGATGCCTTCAGCTTTGTTCTTTTTGGTCAAGACTGCTTTGGTTATTTAGAGTCTCTTGTGGTTCCATACAAACTTTGTGATGTTTTTTCTATTTCTGTGAAGAATGATATTGGTATTTTGATAGAAATTGTATTGAATCTATAGATCACACTGAGTGGTAAAAATATTTTAACTATATTAATTATCCTAATCCTTGAATATGGGATAGCTTTCCATTTATGTGTCTTCAATTCTCTTATCAATGTTTTATAATTTCCAATGTAGAGATCTTTCACCTCCTTAAATTTATTTCCAGTTTTTTTAGTGGATATGGTAAACAGAATTGTTTATTTCTTTCACAAATAATTTACTATTAGCATACACATATACTACTGACTTTTGCATGTTGATTTTATAACCTGCAACTTAACTCACTTACAAATTCTAAAAGCCTTTTAGTGGAGTATTTAGGGATTTCTATGTATAAAATCATGTCATCAGCAAAAAGGGACAATTTAACTTCCTCCTATCAAATTTAGATGCCTTATATTTCTTTCACTTGCCTAGTTGCTCTGGTCAGGACTTCCAGTACTGTGTTGTATAGGACTGCCAAGAGTGGACATCCTTACCTTGTTCCAGATGTCAGAAAAAAAGTTTTTAACTTTTTCCCATTCAGTATGATGTTAGCTGTGGCTCTGTCAATTGTGGCCCTTATTGGGTTGAGGTACAATCCTTCTATATAATTTACTGAAAATGTAAATCATAAAGGAATGTTGACTTTTGTCATATGCCTTTTCTCCATGTATTAAAATGACCATATGGTTTTTGTCCTTCATTCTGTTAATATGATGTATTATGTTTATTGATTTGAATATGTTGAACCATCTTTGTATTCCTGCAATAAATCTCACTTGGTCATAATGAATGATCTTTTTAATGTGCTGTTGAATTTGGTTGAGTATTTTGTTAAACATTTTGCATCTACGTTCAACAGGAATATTTGCCTGCAGTTTTCTTTTTTATTATGTCCTTACCTGGTTTTGGTATCCAGGTATTTATCTATTTCTTCTAGGCTTTCCAGTCTGTTGGCATAAAATTGTTCACAAGAGTCTGCCAATCTTTTGAATTTCTGTGGTATCAGATGTAACTTTTTTTCATCTCTGATTTTATTTATTTGGTCTTCATTCTTTTTTCTTAGTCTAGCTAAAAGTTTGCCAATTTTGTTTATATTTTTAAAAAACCAACACTTTTTTTATTCTTTTCAACTTTTATTTTAGGTTTAAGGGGTACGTGTGCAGATTTGGTACATGGGGAAATTGCATGTTATCAGGGTTTGGTGTACAAATAGTTTTGTCACCCAGGTAATTAGCATAATACTTGATAGGTAGTTTTTCAATCCTCACCCTCCTCCCACCCTCCACCCTAAAATAGGCAGCAGTGTCTACTGTTCCCTTCTTTGTGTCTGTGTGTACACAATGTTTAGCTCCCATTTATAAGGAGCACATGGAGTATTTGGTTTTCTGTTCCTGTGTTAATTTGGTTAGAATAATGGCCCCCAGCTCCCTCCATGTGCTGCAAAGGCCATGACCTCATTTTTTAAAATAGCTATGTAGTATTCCATGGTGTATATGTAGCACATTTTCTTCATCCAGTCCACCATTGATGGGCACTTAGGTTGATTCCATGTCTCTGCTATTGTGAATAGTACTGCAATGAACATACACATGCATGTGTCTTTATGGTAGAACAATTTATAATTTCTTTGGCTATATACCCAGCAGTGAGACTGCTGGATCAAATGGTAGCTCTGCTTTCAGTTCTTTGGAAAACCTCTAGATCGCTTTCCACAATGGCTTAACTAATTTACATTCCCACCAGCAGTGTATAAGTGTTACCTATTCTCTCCAACCTTGCTGGCATCTGTTATTTTTAAAAAATTGTAGTGATAGCCATTCTCACTGATGTGAGATGGTATCTTATTGTAGTTTTGATTTGGGTCTCCCTAATGATTAGTGATATTAAGCACTGCAACTAAGGTTTATTCTAGTCTCAAGGCTGCTGAAGTAGGCAAGAAGTGATGTGGGTTGGATTCTGAGTTTGCTTTGCTGGGGCCCATGGGTTCCTAATTGACACCAGGGCAGGTCTAGAGGCTCTGCCTGTGCATACCAGTCTAGAGTCAGGAGCTGTGGTGGGGAGGGATCTGCCAGATGTTGAGTTTTACTGTGGTGGGCACTATACTGGGTTCTACAGCAAAACTCTATGCTTGTACTTTCCTTCGCCAAGCAAATGATTTTTCTCTCTGTGCTGTGCTGCCTGGTATTGGAAAAAGGGAGACATGAGTTATCCTCTGGCTGCTGAACTTATACCCAAAGTCCACTGCTACTAAGATGAGCATGGCACCAGGGCATGCCTAAAGCCCACAGCAGCTATAACCTGCCTGCCACTGAGGTTTATCCAGGGACTAAGGGCACTGTAGTTGGCCAGCGGTGATGCAGGCCAGAACTCAAGTTCATTCCACCACGGCCATGGGTTCCTGTCTGGCACCTGAACATGCTAAGGCCTTCAGTAGCTATAGCCCGCCTGTCACTGAGGATTACTGGGGGCTTGAGGCCACTGTAGTTAACCAGAGGTAATGCAGACTGGAACTTCAGCCCATTGGATGGTGTTGTGGATTTTCATGACACCAGGGTGGTCTAGAGCAGGGGGTCCCCAAATCCTGGCCACAGTACCAGTCTGTGGCCTGTTAGGAACCAGATCACATAGCAGGAGGTGAATGGCAGGTAAGCAAGTGAAGAGTCATCTGTATTTACAGCTGATCCCCGTCACTCGCATTACCACCAGAGCTCCACCTCCTGTCAGATCAGCTGCAGCATTAGATTCTCATTGGATTCTGAACCCTATTGTAAAGTACACATGCAAGGGATCTAGGTTGCATGCTCCTTATGAGAATCTAATTCCTGATGATCTGTCATTAATCTAATTCCTGATGATCCATCACCCCCAGATGGGACCGTATAGTTGCAGGAAAACAAGCTTAGCACTCCCACTGATTCTACATTATGGTGAGTTGTATGGGGTGACTATCACTGATGAGTCTTACTTCACCATTGCTATGGTTTGAATGTCTCCTCACAGGCAACCTACAGAATGGGAGAAAATTTTTGCAATCTACTCATCTGACAAAGGGCTAATATCCAGAATCTACAAAGAACTCAAACAAACTTACAAGAAAAGAAAACAAACAACACCATCAAAAAGTGGGCAAAGGATATGAACAGATACTTCTCAAAAGAAGACATTTATGCAGCCAACAGACTATGAAAAAATGCTCATCATTACTGGCCATCAGAGAAATGCAAATCAAAACCACAATGAGATACCATCTCATGCCAGTTAGAATGGCGATAATTAAAAAGTCAGGAAACAACAGGTGCTGGAGAAGATGTGGAGAAACAGGAACACTTTTACACTGTTGGTGGGACTGCAAACTAGTTCAACCATTGTGGAAGACAGTGTGGAGATTCCTCAGGGATCTAGAACTAGAAATACCATTTGACCCAGCCATCCCATTACTGGGTATATACCCAAAGGATTATAAATCATGCTGCTATAAAGGCACATGCACATGTATGTTTATTGCGGCACTATTCACAATAGCAAAGACTTGGAACCAACCCAAATGTCCATCAATGATAGACTGGATTAAGAAAATGTGGCACATATACACTATGGAATACTATGCAGTCATAAAAAAGGATGAGTTCATGTCCTTTGTAAGGATATGGATGAAGCTGGAAACCATCATTCTCAGCAAACTATCACAAGAACAAAAAACCAAACACCACACATTCTCACTCATAGGCGGGAATTGAACAATGAGAACACTTGGACACAGGAAGGGGAACATCACACACCAGGGCCTGTTATGGGATGGGGGAAGCAGGGAGGGAAAGCATTAGGAGATATACCTAATGTAAATGACAAGTTAATGGGTGCAGCACACCAACATGGCACATGTATACATATGTAACAAACTTACACATTGTACACATGTAACCTAGAACTTAAAGTATAATTTAAAAAAAAAAAGAAATTTAATCTCCAATGTAGCAGTATTGACAAGTGGGGCCTTTAAGAGGTAACTCAATCATGCAAGCTCTGTCCTAATGAATGAATTAATGGGTTAATGAATTAATGAAGCATCATGGGAGGAGAACTAGTGGCTGTATAAGAGAAGAAAGACCTGAGCTAGGATATTAGCACACTCTGCTCCCTTACCATTTGATGCCCTGCACCACCTCGGGACACCAGAGTCCCTACCAGCAAGAAGGTTCTCACCAAATGCCTTCCCTAGACCTCAGACTCCCCAGCCTTCATAAATGTGATAAATAAATTCCTTTTCTTTATGAATTTCTCAGTTTTAAGCATTCTATTACAATCAACAGAAAAATGAACTAAGAGAGCTGATATGGTTTGGCTCTGTGTCCCCACCTAAATCTCATCTCAAATTGTAATCACCATGTGTCAAGGTTGGGAACTGGTGGCAGGTGACTGGATCATGTAATCCCTTGTTGTTCTCTTGATAATGAGGGAGTTCTCATGAGATCTGATGGTTCTAAAGTGTGGCATTTCCCCTTTGCTCGCTCTCTCACCTGTCGCCATGTAAGACATGCCTTGCTTCCTCTTTGCCTTGCGCCATGATTGTAAGTTTCTTAAGGCCTCCCCAGCCATGCAGAACTGTGAGTCAATTAAACCTCTTTTGCTTATAAATTACCCAGTCTCAGATAGTATCTTCCTAGCAGTGTGAGAATGGACTAATACAACAGCCATCTTGCTCCCTTTTGCTTCAACTTGAAGAACTCTTTAGCATTTCTTGCAAGTCAGATCTAGTG
The DNA here is from genome assembly GCF_028885655.2 of Pongo abelii. NCBI lineage: Eukaryota > Metazoa > Chordata > Mammalia > Primates > Hominidae > Pongo > Pongo abelii. The sequence continues at coordinate 16,990,659 of NC_085928.1, forward strand.
GTGGTAAACTTCCTGAGCTTTTGTTTGTCTGGGAAAGGTTTTATCTCTCTTACATTTTTGAAGGACAGTTTCATTGAGTGTACTATTCCTGATGGACAGTATTTTTTTTCTTTTAGGATGTGAATATATTATACCATTCCTTTCTGTCCTGCAATTTTTCTGCTAAAAACTGTGGATTATCTTATAAAGATTCCCTTGTATGTGACAATCCACTTTTTCTTGCTGCTTTAAAAATCCTTTCTTTGTCCTTGACTTCTGACAATCTGATAATAACATATCTGAACGTAGATTTCTTTGGGTTCATTTTATTTGGTATTCCTTGGGCTTCCTGGGTTTGGATATCTACATTCCCCAGATTTGGGAGGCTTTCAATCATTACATCTTTTTTCTTTTTCATAAAATCAGGGTCTTGTCATGTTGTCCAGGCTGGTCTCTAACTCTTGGGCTTAAGCAATCCTCTCACATCAGCCTCTCAAACTGCAGGGAATACAGGCATAAGCCACCATACCTAGCTCTCATCGTTTGTTTAAATAAGCCTTCTGGTCCTTGATATGCTTCTTCTCATTATGGATCTTCTATAATACACATAGTGGCCCACTTTAATTGTACCCCATAAGTCCCATAAGCCATCTTCCCTGTTCTTCATTCTGTTTTCCTTTTGCTTTTCTGTCTGAATTATTTCTAGTTACCTATCTTTGGGTTCAATGATCCTTTCTTCTACTTTATCTAGTCTGCTATTGACCCCTATAGTGATTTTTTTTTCAGTTCTATTATTGTGTTCTTCAGCTCCATGCCTTCTGTTTAGTACTTTTAAATATCTTCTCTTTGCTGAAAATTCTAGTTTTGTTCATGAATTGCATTATTGACCTCAGTGAGTCTCTTTTTGAGAGTTATTTTAATTCTCTATCAGGTAAGTCATATAAATCTATTTCATTAGGGTTGGTTTCCATTATCTTATTCTTTGTTTAAAAATTGTTTGCCTGATTCTTCATTTTCCTTGACTCTTTATGTTGCTTTCTGCACTTTAGGCAAAGCAGGCATCTCTCTCAGTCTTCCTGAAATGTCCTCAAAGAGAAGTCCCCCACCAATTGGCCTACACAGAGATTCTGAGGACTTCTATCTACTCTTTCCTTTCCCATGGAGATACAGGCATCTGTGGTCTTTATCTTCTCACTCTGTGCTGACCCCAGTGGGGTAGCTATGGCATCTACCAGCTCAAGCCACCACCTTGTTTCTTCCCAGGCAGCTAGATGTTCCAGACCCATCAGAGCTTCAGGACTGGTGAGATGTGTGCTAGTGTTTTTGGCACCCCCAAAGAAGTTGGGGCACTGGATGCACAGATCCACTCTTTTCAACCTAAGGGGTAAGCTGAGAGCTGGGATTTTTCATCTGTCCTCTGTGCTAAGCAGCAGGGCAGGGAGGGTCAAAAGTGTTTATCAGCGCAATTTGCTGCCTCCATTCTTGTCTAGGCAGGTAGGCTGTTTCAGAGCTGTCAGTGCTCTAAGACTGGCAAGATAGAAGCCAATTCTCTGGGGAGCCCCTTTGGAAAAATTGAGGTGCTAAACATATGAACAAAGTTCTTACCTCCCTTAGGTGAAGCTGCAACCCAGGAAATCTCTCCTCGACCATATGGCACTGCACCAGGAGCAAGGTTTCTGGTAAGAAGGCATCCTGAATCTCCTTACTGGTGTTAATGAATCTGGTTTCATGTTATCCTGGGGTTTAGAAACTTTTCAATTACTTTGTCATTTCTCACAAAGGGAATTTATATGTGAATTGTAGCTGAATCTGTGTGTTTGTGAGAATGAAAGCCCAGGCTTCCTATTCTGCCACTTTGCTGATATCACTCCTTTTCCATTGATATTAATACATCCAATAAATCCAGTTTTCTTTTTATGCAACTTTTATTAGGTTTAATTATCACTCTTATAATTGCTTCATAAAAACAATTTGAATTTTTTTCTTTTTTGAAACTATACTCAGAACAGGGGTTGGTAAACTTTTTCTGTAATAGACCAAACAGTACATATTTTAGGCTTTCTAGACTACACAATCTCCAATAAAACTTTATTTAAAATAATAACAGGCAGGCCATATTTGTCCCACTGGCCATAGTTTGGCAATCTCTTTTTAAGAACAGTCTATGTAGCATTGGTATTATCTAATATTTGAAAAATTTGTAAAATTCCATTATAAAGTCATTTGTCTTGTACTTTTGGGTGGGAGTAATAATTTAATAACTTTCTCATTTTCTTAAACTTTCTGTCTCCATTGGTATCACTGTTAATAATTTCCCTATGGGATTACCCATTTTATGTAGGCTTTTATATCTACCTGCTTAGAGCTCTGTAAAATGATTTAACTCAAAAGTTTAAAAATGTCCTTAGTTTTAGTATGATTTCCTCTTGTTTCATGTATTATCCTGTGTAACTTTGTTTTCTCCATGTTTTTCTTGATTAGGTTGGATGTTGGTTTGCATATTTTGTTTATGTTCTATTCAAAGAACTAGCATGTTGATTAATTTATAACATAGCTTACAATCAGAACTAACTGAAGTTCTGCTCTTATCTCTTTATGTCTGTTATGCTTCCTTTTGCTTTATTTTCTTGATCTTTTTTCTAGCTTTCTGTTTCATATTAGATTTATGTATTTTAATTTATAATTCTATTGATATATGATTTAAAGACTACAAAATGTTTTGGTAATTATTTTCATTATATGCCATAGATTCTGATATATATATCACTATTTTGATGTTTATATGTTCACCTATTTTGATTTGTATTTTCTACTTGATCTAATAGTTGTTTAATGAAGAGTTTTAACATTTTCAAGTGGAAGAAAATTTTTCTGAATTTTAAATTATTGTGTCATTATTCATATGAAATGCATAATACAGTATACTGCAATTGGCTCTACCCACTGTGATGATTTTCTTTACCAGGGTCATTCAGGGTTAGCCCTTAGTAGAGATGTAATTGAGCAACAGTCTGTAACCAGCTAATGGCAACCAATCTTCTCACTTGTCTATGAAGTAGGCATAACTTCTTTTCTCCTCTGTCAATTGGTTTTAGGTATTTCCCTCCAATCCCATGAGATTATATATGTAGGTCGAGAGGGAGGCATTTTTGCAACAGATGGAATTCTGGGCTCGGTGTACATCTAATTCACTAACAGCTCTTGAAAACTCAAGGCTAACATCCTAAATATACCATGTCTCCCACCCAATTTTATGACTCAGTGAATATAATATGTAACTCATAATGGACAGCACAGGTAACATAGTCATTCGGCGTTCCATGGTTCAGTCTCTACAAGGGCCCAGGAGCATGTCAGGAGTTGCTTTGAAAATGGATAGTAACTGCTATGACTCCTCTAGAGGGATTTCCAATAGAACATTTTATCTACCAGGTGCATTAAGTTCTATCAGATCTATAAAATCATACATCCCAAGTAGTACAGTAGCTTGCAAAGCATCTTTGACTTAGGGGACAAACACTACCAGCTTTTTCTCTAGGCTTTCACTCAAAACTGGCGGACTTTTGGGTGATATAAAAATTAGTTGATTCAGTAATTTCAAGGACATTATAAACTATGATTCAAATCCAAAAGCCCCAGCAAGTGATGTGACACTTTCTTAGGGAAAGTAAAATTGCTTATGCTTTAATTTAGAGGAGATGCTCTGTATGCCGCAGACCCTAAGACCCTCAAAATCTTCATATCTGGCACAGGCCCCTGGATCTTTGTGGTATTTTCTTCCCACCCTCTGAAACATGAATCTTATGAGTTATAAAGGTACTCACCAAGTCTGCTCACCAGATCCAGTTAGCATTACATAGGCAAAAAAGTGAATTGGTATACTTTCTAAAGAATGTCCAGACAATCAAGATTCCTGAGAATTATATTATGACTGAGAGCAGGAAAAATAACATAGTCCTGGAGAAAGATTTTGAATTTATACTGCAGTCCTTTCTTTCATTCCCCTCTGTTGATGAATATGGGGTCCATCCCACATCCATGTGAAAAAAAGATTTCACTAAATATATAATTGTATATTAGGTACCATAGGTTGTGTTGATCTATACCCATAAAATCTAGGCAGCCGTGATTGGGACTGTCACCTGGTTATTTTTATAGCGATGTACTATTACCAACCTCAATCTATTTTGTTTTTTTGCAAAACCTACACAATGGAACTCAACAATATGTATTGGTGACCACTACCATTATGTCATTCAAGTCTAATTGTGCTAATCTCTGCAGTTCCTTCAGAGATGCTATATTGCTTCTGATTACAATACTGGCAGAGGAAGACAGTTTCAGGAGATTCCATTTTCCTTTCCCACTGTGTGCCTCTAATTGCAGGGTAAGCAAACCAATATGAGTATTATTCCAGCTACTAAGCATATCTGTCAAGTTATACATTTGGAGAAAATAACTGGGTATGTCTGCATACCCACTAGATCTACTGTGAGATTAGACTTGGGCCAAAACTCCGTCTATCAACTGGGTATTTAATTCCGTATGTCTTGCCTCTAACTGGAGGACCATAATTGCTTTTTTTAAATTTCCCAGTATTAATGTCTGCTCTGACCCTATATCTAACAGTCCTGAAAACTAAACAGTTACTCCTGCAAATGATCACAGATGTTTCTATAATTACTATATGTACTTATTATAGCATTTCAGGATTCTTTTTCAGTGACAACTAGCTCCTTTTTTAATCAATAGATTCTGAATCTGCAAACTGACTTATATTTGAAAACCTGATGAGATATTGTGATTTTCCATTTTGAGGGTGACTGTCAAAAATTAAACTGCTTTTAATTTTTTTCTGATCATGCAAGGCAAACAACATTCCAGTCAGCTTCCCACCTTATTTTGCTCCTACAAACATCATGATATATTAGCCATTACCATAGATTCCTGCATTGCCACTCCAGCCTTGCTGCTTATTATGGTAATTAAGCCCATATTGCCAGATGGTTAAATTTTGTGACCTGGCCTATACAATCCATGAATATTATGGAACCTGGCTCTCTTCCATCAACTCCTACTGTCAACAAGGGCCTTAAAAGGGACAACCACTACCAAGCTTCTCAAATATGCTAATATTTTCCTTTCTAGGGCATTTCTTATTAGGTTAAGTGAAGACAGTCTCCTCAGAAGCCTCCTAAGGAACACAGTCAAAAGGTGAGTTGCCGGAACAAACATAATACATTCGTTTTAACATTATCATCCCCCGATCCCTTCTTTAATACCATACCAAAAGACTCTGATATCTCTACTTTATTTACTATATGACTTTTTTTTAGTCTAGGCTTCAAGGGGCCATCCCAGCAAATTACTAATAGGACCATATCCAAGTGTCCCTGCCAAAGCACTAAATCCAAAATCATAAGTAACTGCCCCCATAAAAATAAAGTCTCCTCTATGCAGCCCCCAAGTTCAAGTCCTTAAAAACCACTCTAAACACATTTCATTGGTGAATGACAGTATTAGTCATCTCCTCAATTCCTTTGGTAGGTATTCTATTTCTTTCAAGTATAGTTTATTTATTCCTGGAGGAAGATTTATGCTTCTGTGTTAGGCTGTGCTGAGATCTGATATCTGATTCTGGTTGTTTGCCTGGATGTAATGATACTGGAGGTGGTCTTGTGGGGAAAAACATCATCATACGAGGAAATTATTTTAGGTGAAGTCATTACACAGTCACCCAGAAAAGGGAAACTGTTCTCCTCCAGAAATGGTGAAAGAGGTACTTCTGCTGACCAGAAGTGTTTCAGGAAATTGGGGGTTGCTGGGGTTTACAATATTCTCAGGCTTATCCATGCAAATTTTTCCATCCCAGGTTAATAGTTGAATAGTGCTCTCAAAAATTCATGTGCACCCAGAACCTCAGAATGTGACTTTATTCAGAAATAGAATCTTTGCAGATGTAATTAGTTAAGGATTTCAAGAGGAAATCATTCTGGATTTAGGGTGGGCCCTAAATCCCATCCTAGGCCCACCCTAAATCCAATGACTGCTGTTGTTATCAAAAGAGGAGAAGACATAGAGAAGATCATGTGAAATGGAAAATGAAGGCAGAGATTGGTGTTATACTGCCACAAGTCAAGGAACATCAGGAGCCACCTAAGCTGGAAAAGGCAAGGAAGAAGTCTCCTCTAGAGTCTTCAGAGGGAGCGCAGCCTAACTGATACTTTAGTTTTAGACTTCTGGTTGTTAGAACTAGGAAAAAATAAACTTCTTTGTTTTAAGTCACCCACATTGTGGTCATATGTTATGGCAGCCATAGGAAACTAATATACAAAGGTCATACTCTTTCCTTATCAGGGCTCTGATTTTAACAAATGAGACCTACCAAAGTTATGTATTTGGTCTCCTTATAAGCAGCTCCTGGGCCTATTTTTAGCACAGTCTTCCCTAGAGCTACATGAGGTAAGAGTTCCTTTAAATATACCTTAGAGGACTTCTGGGATTTGGTAAATCAGTAATTAAGTGTTCTGAGATGATGTAGGAAGAATAAAGGACTCCCAAAGACATCCACACTCTAATCCTTGGAATCTGTCAATATGTTCCTTACATAACAACAACAACAAAAAAAAAGATTTTATAAAAGTGAAGAACGTTTCCCAGTTGTGGTGAGAAAGAGGCACAATTGTGGAAGAAGAGTCAGAGAGATACTATGCTGTTGGATTTGAAGATAGACAAAGGGGCTGCAAGCCAAGGAATTTTGCAGCCTCTGAAAAAGGCAAGAAATCAGATTATCTTCTAGAATTACTAAAAAGGAATGCAACCCTGCTGATACCTTGATTTTTGCCCAGTGAGACCTGTGTTGAACTTCTGGCCTACAGAACTGAAAGATAATAAATTGTTTTGTTTTAAGCCATTGAATTTATGATAATTTATTTTGACAATGGGAAACTAATACAAGTGCCCTCAAAGGAAGTTATTTTATTTCATCATCATTATGTAATTATCATTACCCCATATCAATTAAACACCATGACTACTTGATCTCCCTTTGTCTTATCTTTCTAGCAGAGAAAAATTAGTCCCTAATCACAGAAGAACACTTTTAAAGTAACTGTGATGTCACTGCATGGAAGAGTTTAATTCATTTCACCTGGTACCTTCAACAGGTTTGCTGATTTTAGACAGGAGACAACCTAACTTCAAAAATCCAATACTGAGGGTTTACAAACTAGAACAGGAGTTGGCAAACTTTTTATGTAAAGGCCAGATAGTGAACATTTTAGGCTTTGCAGCCCAACTGCTCAGCTTTACTCTTACAGCAAGAAAGCAGCCACAGACATATGTTAATGAATGAGCATGGCTGTGTTCAATAAAACATTTTGAGAAAACAGGCAGCATGCCAGATTTGGTTTGTGGCTGTAGTTTCCAGTCCCTTATCTAGAATAATTGTAGTAACTGTTATCTTAACCAGGAGTGTGTACAAAAAAAGCCTGAGGCAGGGTTTAATCCCACTGTTTAAGGGAGGAGTGCAATCTCAGGGTTGCAATAATAAAAGAAAGATGATTCATTATCACACTAACTACTATTTCATGGGGAGAAGCAGAAGAGACATCACTGGTCAGGTGTAGCATGGTCTTGCAAGAAATCTCCAAAAGTTTATGTGAGAAAACTATGTCTCAAATTAGCCAAATAATAAGGAGGAAGAGAGGAAGAATTTATTACGTGTCTCTTGCCTAACATTGGTCAAGGTTTTCTCCATGGGAGGTTAACACCCCCTCTCAGAATTGTGTCATTTGACCCCTTTGGTGTGTGTTAGGGAAGCCAGATTGAATGCCTTATGTTGTAGCACATCTTCTGAATCCAGAATTAATGAAAGGAGCCAGAGACCTGGAAATAGCTCAATTAATTTTGCCAAACATGAAGTGAAGCAAACAGTCCTTGTTTGGGAGATCATTTGTTTGGGAGACAAGAGAAGCGAAGAGAATTCAAGCAGATTCAGTCAATGCTGTACCAAATCAATACAGGCATCTCTCAGCTCAAGAGTACCCTTTTGTATTCGATAGACCAATGCACAGTTTCTTTATAAATGATATATTGGGGGAAAGATGGCCTATTTTCTGATTCTATGACATTATCTTGATTTTTTTTTTTTTTTTTTTGAGATGGAGTCTTGCTCTGTTGCCCAGGCTAGAATGCAGTGGCATAATGTCAGCTCACTGCAACCTCCACCTCCTGGGTTCAAGCAATTCTCTTGCCTCAGCTTCCAAGTAGCTGGGACTACAGGCGCATGCCACCACGCCAGGCTAATTTTTTGTGTGTTTTTGGTACAGACAGGGTTCCACCATGTTGGCCAGGCTGGTCTTGAACTCCTGACCTCAGGTGATCCGCCCACCTCGGCCTCCCAAAGTGCTGGAATTACAGGCGTGAGCCATCATGCCCAACCATATTATCTTGATTTTGTAGGAACCTTAACTTTAGCAGTTTGTTCCTTCTTGCACTTCACCAATTAGCTTCCAAGGGAAGCTTTCCCCTTCCAAGTTGAATTTATCCCAGAAATACAAATATGTTTAAAGTTAGAAAATCTATTAACATAATTCAACAAATTAACAAGTTAAGAAATAATAATATTGATACATGTAGAAAGCATTCAATAAAATTTGACACTATTCATAATTTTAAACTCTTAGAATATTGGAAATAGGTGGAATGTTTTTAACTTCATAAAAGCAATCAAAGATCTGCAACAACCGTTTTACTTAATGCTGAAATCGTGGAGGCATTTCCTTTGAAGTTGGAAACAAAAAAAAGTTCCCACTAAAACAATTTTTACTCAACACTGCACTGGGGTCCTAGTCAATAAAACAAAAAAGATATATATAACCATAAATATTGGAAAGGAAGAAAATTTGTCTATATTTTCTGTTTTTATAAATAGAATATTCCAGAGAATCTAAGGACAGCTATTAAAAACAAAACATTCAATGATGCAACTGAATACAAAATATTAAAAAATCAATAATATTTGATAATCTAAAGATAATCAATTATGAAACTTATTTTAAGAAGATTAAGTCACAAGTCACAAGAGCAATAAACTCTATAAGGTACTTATTATCGAATTAAGCTAGCAGAAGATATAAAAGACTTTTATAAAAAATTTATAGTTATACAGCAAAACAAATGAAAGCCAAAGTAAAGATATTTATAGATGGAACACCCATATCTTAACATGTAAATTTTCTATAAGTTATACATTCAAATTTCAAACAAAATCCCAATTGAGAATCACATTGAGCTTGATAAGCTGATTCCAAAATTCATATACTAGAAGAATGAGTCAGAAATAGCCAAGATAATTTAGAAAAAGAAAAGGGACCAGCTTACCAGATATCAAGACATTTTGTAAGTTATTATAATTAATAAAGTATGTCATTAGTATAATAGTAGATAAATAATTCAGCAAAAGGTTAAGCCCAGGAAACCTACCCAAATATTGGAACTTGATATGTGAGTGAGGTGTATAAATCAATGGAAAATAGATTCACTATACAATAAATGAATTATTTACATGTGCAAATAAAAGTCTACTGCATGAAACCATCATAAAATAAATTACGTGAAGATTAAAATCTAATTGTGAAATGCAAGGTCTTAAAACCAATAGAAAAAAATAGAATTGTATTTTCTCTCTGGTAGGGAAATATTTACTGAATAAGAAACAAAAAGCGAGAATCACATGAAAAGACTGATAAAACTGCATATATTAAAATAAAAAAAAACTTCTGTGACAAAAGACTATTGATGGAAAAACTGATATACAAGAAGTAAAGTGATTTATTCAAGATTATATGCTAATAAATGCTAGAGCCACAACTCAAACCTATAGTTTTCTGATGCCAATATTCATTTATTTTGCAGTCCTTTTAATTTGTAATTAAACAATTGCCACATTATATTCTTTCATAAAAATTTGAACAACACAAATAAAATAAGAATATCTTTGACCATTTTCCCCAATTCCAATCTTTAGTGTTCTCCCAGATTTGTCTATATTCTTTCAGGCTTTTTTTTTCTTAGGCATTTGAATATGCAAGTACAAATATAAAGGCAATGTTCAAGTGGTTTTATACCTTACTGTTCTGCAACTTTTCTTTTAAAAAATGTGTCTTAAAGAACTTTCCATATCAACACAGCATTCCACAGTATGAATATATCAGCATTCATTTATTCAATATTCTATTAAGAGACATTTAGACTATTTTAATAGTTTGCACCATTAGTCACATAAACAATATAGATATCGGAAATGAATTTTCTAGGTCATAACAAATTCTAAAAATGAATATATGTTTTAAATGTTGATAATGCTTAATTGCTCATCCTGGTATATATACATATATTTAGATGGCTATTTCCCAGTGCTTTTTCCATTCTCTGATATTTTAAATTAATAATTTTAGTGTTTAACATTTTGTCAGTATGATGTTGACAAATTGTATATTGTATTTCCCTAATTACTAGTGAGACTGTTTCCTCCTCACTGCCAAATCCTTCTCTCTAGAAGTAAGAGGCAATGACATCAACTTTTAAAATCATCTTTTTTGGTAGACTTATTTTCATATGTCTAAATATGTTTATATTGATATTTTCTGATTTAGTCATTAGATATTATATATTGATTTCTTACTACAAGATGAGGATTTAGTACAAGTTCTTTATATATTTTACGTGTTCATTATTTGTGACATGTAGGAAATATTACCTCCCACTTTGTTGGCTATCTCTTATTATGAGAGTCTTCTTATAGCATATGCCCTAAAGTTTTTAGATTTTGCCCGAGTGTCCCTACTCCACAGTAACTAACAACCCTATCCTACAAGCATCTTTGAATACTTTCTGAGTTGTGATTTTAATGTTTATTAAACATTGGTTCTTTATGTATCTATGAGGCAGAGATCTTATTATTCTTTTCAAAGTGAAGAACCAATTATCCAGTACCATTTATTCAATAGCTGATTATGTCCTCAGACATCTTCTTTAAAATATATAACATTTTTCCAAATACCTGAACTATTTGGGGATTTATCTATTTAGATACACTGGTCTTCTTGTGTACCCCTGTACCAATATAACACTGTATTTCTTTTTCAAAAATGTCATGGCTATTCATATACATTTTCTTTTCTTAATAAATTTTAAAATCACCTTTTGAATTCTTAAAAAATAAACTCTGATGGCACCTGATTGGAATTACATTGTACTTGTGGATCAATTTGAAGGGATCCAATTTTATTCCTTGGGTGGGTGGACTTGCCTTTCAGGTTCGATTTTTGATAGGCTAATTCAGTTTCTATCCTTTAAAAATAAAGAACCAAACCTATATACTAAATAATTTATTAATATTAATTAATTATTAAAAATATCTAATTTTCATGTTTTCAACTGTTTCCTCACCATCAAAGGCAAATTATGAAATAATCAAAGTGAATAAGAATTATTTCTGTAATCTGATAACATTTTATCTATTAGTACATGTTAATGAAATCAAGATTGGCTAATTTATGTTATTTAATATTGGTCATTTTTCATTACCAAACTGAGTAACAAAGGCAAATTATAATCATATTATTAAATTCAAGCATAGAGTATTTGAAAATTAAAGTTGTTCTACATGTTATCATTCTCAAAATGCCAGAATTAAATACCGATTTTATCTCTCAGTAAAGCTAAAGACTTAATTTGGGACCATCAGTAGCATGATTAATTAATTCATTCATTTACTCATTCGTTGATTCAACACATTTTCATTTTACATAATATAAAATGCTATCAACTGGGCTAGATACTAGATATAAAATAATAGTAAGAAACACCTTTTTTCAAGAATGGGGAAAATAAAAGTAGTAATAAAGATATCATAATACTTACTTTGCCTTCATCTCTTGGGCTGTCACTTAAATGTACAACTGGACCTGGATGAGTCTTGGTGGATCTGTTAAATCAATTCAAAACAATAATTAAAAACCAAACATTAAAATACCTTACCACTAGAGACTGAAACAAAGAAATTAAGATTACACTGGAATAAAATCCCACCATTCTAGCGTTAAGCTCAGATTCACTTAAGTTTTTGATTTACTTTACCAATACTAACTGCATTTCTGTTTACTAACTACAAACTACTTATTTATGTTTTTTTTTTAAATCAGGTTAAAACACAAAGATCCTAATAACAATGGGGTTCTTTATTATTTGAAACATTTGTTGTCAGATAAGCGCCTCTGAATTTTTTTAATTGAATTTTTATTTACATAGATAAAAGAACACTACAGCTACAAAGGTAATGGTGTAAAACTGTCTCAATTAAATTGCAAAGTACATACCTGATTTAAGATTTCCTTTTACACGAAATCTCCTCTGATTATTTTCCCCTAAAGAAAAGTACAGTGGCACCTTTGATTTAAAAATAAATCTACTCTAGTGATAACCCTTTTACAGAAAAACAAAAAATTGGAGTGAAACCTAGTTCACTGGTTATACCACACTTGTCAGGTTATTTAGTATAATAAATAACAGATAATTATGAGTCTAACAGAATATTGTTAAAAGACCTGGGCTCTCTATCAATCTGACTTTAAATTTATTCTACTCTCATATCTGGCATGTTTCTTTTATAAGCTAGTTTAACTTACATCACTTTGAAAATGATTATGTCATGATTAAATATGATCTGATCTAAGAAGGGTTTTATTATTGCTCCACTTTCCACAGCCTTTCTCCATGACCTAACAGTGCCAAATTATTATTATGATTATATTAACATAGTTTCAGTTTCTTTCTTAAGCACACATGAAAACTATCAAAGATTCTATACAAAACAATGAAGAAGATTTAAATCTTAGAAACTATTTGGAATCAGAGAAAAGTGACAAATTAATTCTAGGATCTCCTGATACTGACCCCTCAGAGTTACCAAGGGGAATAAACACAGATTCATTGGATATTGATGAATTTTGTCAGTGGATTCATCTTAAATATTTTCATCTAACAAAGGAAATATTAGCACTGACCTTACTGAATAATTGTGCAGATTAGAAGATACATACAGCATCTAATACTATGGCAAAACATAGTATGCATTCAATAAATAGTATGTATTATGATTGATGTGATAATTGGAAATCAGAGTTACTATTTGCATTCTAGAATATATGCAGGAAGAAAAGAAATTAAACAGGGCTTCATAAAAAGTTTACAGAGCTTTCTTTAATTCTTTCCACATTTATATGTAACATATCATTTATACATAAATTCAGTGTTCTATAAAGGTATAAATGCCTCTGATAAGGTTTAATGTCTTTAAATTATCCTCCAGGAATTCATAATTGCCAACAAACCATAGCCTCTCCGTCTCTTGGTTTGATTGCACTAACACTTACCAAAGTGTACTTTATGATAAGTGAGTGTTCTATATTTTAAAACTTTGGGAAACCCTGAATTAAAGTTAAATATATTTTTCCCTACACAATTTCTTAGAGCCTGTGCTATGCCAATGAGCATTGTAAATCTTCAGTACTTTACAAAATTATTAGCCCATTGAATCCTTTTTCTTTGATCATATTAATGAAATCACAGAAATTTGTTTTGGGAAACACTACTCGGATCACATGCGAGACTCTTGTGTTTAGATCCTTAAACTATAAAATATTCTAGTTCTGAAAATAATCGAACATTAAACTTCTGTTATTTGTAGTTACTTTTTCAGACTCTAGAAGAAACATTATTTACTGTCTTAAACAAACATAGAACACATCAAAAGTGAAGAGGAAAAAGGGTTCACATTATTTCACTACGTAGAGATAATGCCTATTAACATTTTGGGGTATTTCTTCTGGCTTGTTCCCTAACATTAAACTTCCAAAACCACAAAGCACTCCTGGCAAAACTTATGGTCATGAGAAATTGACCTAAAAATAAAAAAGCATCTGTGGACTTTGGATTCTGAAAATTACAAAAAAATTACTTTAGATAGAATTATCAATGAATTATTTTCATGTATTAGCCACCTTAAAAAATGTGCAGTAATTCTTCTAGGTATCCCTATTTAGTTATCTTTCTCCCATTCACTAAAGTAGCCTTCTTGATATTAGTTTCCATTATGGACTTTTCATTATCTTCCCATATCTTAAATATTGATATTCTATGGTATCCTGTCCTAGACTGCCATGTATTCCCATATAATATATGGCCACAAATTCAAAACCCTACAGGAATCAGGCAGGTATTGCAAATGAGTAAAATAGGCTGAATAAGAACTGTACCAACCTGGATAGCACATTACCCACCAACATAAGGAAAGTTACTACTCATTTGCAGTTGATTATTGCCATACAGGAATGCTAGACTAGGACTGTTTCACCAAAAAGTCCAAATTTTTATCTTCATTCTACCAATTTTTAAATATTAGAAAGTCATAATTCAGAGCATATTTAAATACTCTGATGGCCAAACAAAATATATCTATGAGTCATAATTAGTTCAATGGCTATTAGTTTGCTAACTTTTCTCTACATACTCTTTATGCACAATTTCATCTGTTCATCTGGTTTTAACAACCCAGTAAATTCTGATCTCTCTCATTACCTTCAGATCCATATATATTCCACCTCTTGCTATTCTTCAATACCAACTCCACTTGAAAGTCTTATAAACACATACAATTCAATGGACCTAAAATTGAACTTATTATTTTACTCTCAACCTACTCAATCTCTTGCACTTTCACTAAATGGCACCATTATACACCATTGCTGAAGGCAAACACTGGGAAGTCATCCTTAATTTTTCCCTGTTATTATTCCCTCTTTTAAATATTTCTTTAATATGTTGGTTTATCTCCACTCCTACAACACCAACGTAACTTTTACCAAGAACACAGTCTTTCTTTCTCTCCAATTATTTCTCCATACTTGCATTCAGGGTAGTACTCCTAAAATATAGATTTGATTGAGATCTGCTTATAACCCTCAAAATCTAGCTCCCTATTAGTCTTTAAAATCTGAACTTCTCAAATTGGCTTACAAGACCTTTCATGTTATAAAACCTGATTACCTTCCAGCTTTATCCCTTGCTATCCTATCCGCCAGCCATTCCAACAAACTAAAAACTGCAGTACTTAAAATTTCTGGGCATAGAGCAGAAAATTATCTTATATTCCATTGCATCCTTTAAATATTCTGTTCCCTCTGCCTGGAATGTCCTTGTCCCTGGTATTTTACTCATCTAACTGAAACTCACCCCTTGGATCTCAGCATAGATGTAACATTCTTCACAGATACCACTTTGAGATCCCATGTCTATATTATAATAGATGCCCTTCTTATGGAATTGCCATATTATATTACCCATACATTGTAATTGCCTTTTTATTTAACTTTGCCTCCATTAAACTGGAAGTCCCAGGAGGACAGAAATTATGTCTTCTCTGTTCATAGTTGTTTCTAGTATCTATCATATAATAGAGATCAATAAACATGTTTGAATGATGTTAAACATGATTCTTACACTTTCATGATTTGATTATAAATTTCATGCTCAAATTTTAATCATATGTGGAAAAAAAGCTTACATTTTTTAAAAATGTTAGGGCTGCCCTACAGAAATAGCTGTTTCTATGCTATCACCTGGTACATATTTTCCCATATAAATATTTTTTAATGATAGTTTAGTTCTATACTGTTATTTTATAAGGTATTCTTAAAATATCACTGTTTAAATGAAAAATTTGTCCCAGGTTCCAAATAACCAATATATACATTTTGGAAACACAACTATTCATACTCTTGGGAATTGCCTCTAATTGCAATTAGACTAATTCACTAAAAATAGAAACAGGCTGAAAAATAAACATTAAATGAAAAGTATTTCAATAAGGATTTAAAATAGAAACAATCTCATATTTTTTAGATAATTCTTGCATTTGTCCTACTTAGAAAATATATTATTAAAATTCATGGACTAAAATTATATTTATTAAATGAGTCTTCTTAATTAAATGCATATTTTATTACTGTCCCATACACCTGACACATATTAACAGGAAGTTACATACATTTTCTAACGTATCTCAAGAGGTAGAGAGCAATGAAAAGACAGTTCCAGGAGATTGGAAATTGGCATTTAAAATGATATCTGTCACAGTGGAATTAGAATTCTATGGAACATATTTTTGGAAATCTGGTCTAAATAAATCAAGAGACATTCAGGAAGTGATGGCATGTGGTTTACTAATAATTTCTCAGAGATATTTCAAGAACATTTTCAGAACCATGTACAACTCGATAAAACACAGGTTTATATATAAAACAGTAGATGCTATTCTAATGCTGAATCATGTGTATATTACGAAAAATAAAAATGCCTTATTTTAGCTCTTTAATTTCTCCTGATTTTAGCCTCCCTTATAATATACATTTTAAAAACTCTTCATTAGTCTTGAAATTGTATAGACTATATAAACACATTAAAATAAAGTATAAGTCACTAGTTCACGTAGTAATCTGAACCATGAAAAGGATTTGTTACATAAATGAATATAAGAACAGCATTGCAAGAGTGGTGAAATGTTTAATTTGCTTAAGATAACAAATTCTTCTCAATTACTTTAGCAGCATTCAACCTGAATGCAAATGATGCATCTATATATTTTCACTAATATTGAATTTGTTTAAAAGTTTTATAACTGAATCTTCTCTTGTTCATCTAAGCCTGTATGTTTTTATCAATATCCTGAAACAATATTATGTAAAAACTATTAAATTCAGCCCTTTTATTGCTTTTATAGGACTAGAATTACAGGGGAAAAGGACCCTCCCAAATACCTAATAAAGTAACTTTGGGGGGAAACATAATTGTTTATAGGATTAATGTTTTTAGAAATATTCACACAGAACAATAAAACGAGCAAAATAGCTCAAACCAATTATCTTGAAAACATAAAAAGTTGTAAGTCAATAGCAGTGTGTATGTAAAAATTTATCATACTAATGCTTCAATAATGTCATCAATCATTTAGTATCTACTTTGGAAAGCACAGAAATAAGCCAAGTATGAACAAGAAAAGAACAATAAACAAAAATCCTGCTCTGGAGCAGTTCCTAATCTAATGAGGGAGAAAGAATTATCATTAATAAAAGACCCATTCAGACATAATACAAAAGGAGTATCATGACAAGAGTATAACTAGTAACAACCTTCCTTATGAAGCAATATACATGCATATTGAAACATTAAGATTAGGTAAAAGATTTATTTCCAGCGTCAAGCTTCACAAAAATAGGGTGTTTTAATCAGAATTTTTCAGAATAATTTTGTAACTTAGACTATATATGAGGCAGAAAATGAGCCAGCTTCAAGTCAAACATCTTATCAAAGACCTAATATGTATAGAGCATAAACATCTGTTAAATAAAAGTTGTTTTTCTGATTAATAATTTTACTAGAAGAATTGCTTATGTATGTACTACAAATAGATGGTGATATAGTTTGGATATTTGTCCCTGCCCAAAGCTCATGTTGAATTGTAATCCCTAAATGTTGAAGGTGGGGACTAGTGGGAGGTATTTGGATCATGGGAAGTGGATTTCTCTTGAATGGTTTAGCACCATCCCCTTAGGGCTCTTCTTGTAATAGTGAGTTCTTGCCATAGTAAGTGAGTTCTTGCAGTAGTGAATGAATTCTTGTGAGATCTTGTTGTTTGAAAGTGTGTGGCACCTCCCCCTAACTCCTCCTCTTGCTCCTGCTTTCACTATGTGACATGCCTGCTCCTAACTTCTACCATGATTGTAAGCTTCCTGAGGCCTCCCTGGAAGCTAAGCAGACGCCAGCACCATGCTTCCTGTAAAGGCTGTAGAACCATAAGTCAATTAAACCTCTTTTCTATATAAATTATCTTGTCTCAGGGATTCCTTTATAGCAATGCAAAATGGCTGAATACAGATGGCTTGAAATTCCACAGAGTTTGATATTTGGAGAATTTCACATTTTACATGTACAGAAACTTAAATATCAGTGCCAAAGCCAAAGTGGTAATTGCCATCAATCATACACCCAAAAAAACTATGTATAACATAACCTAAAAGATATTTGAGCCCTGAACAATATTTTAATGAGGCAAGAAAAGAATAAGCTACAAGCATTAAAATCATATGCAGTGATCATGATTATTTTTACATAACACAATTCATTCTCACTGAAAGTGGCTATACTAAGCTTGATTATAATGAAGTGAGATTTCCATGTATAACTTTTAGAATAAGCCCTACTATTTTGTCATCACATTTTTAGATATAAAGCTTAATTATTTATGGTATTTGGAAAGCCTAAAATATTGTAATATCTATTTTTAAAAGCTTTTATGGCTTTAAGCTATTTTACTGAACTTTTCACTCAAATTCATTATAAATTAGTAATAGATGTATCAAATAACTGTAATTTGACCTATATGTTACATAACTATATTCAGTATTTAAGCCAATAAAGTGATATCCAAGTTCAAACTTACAGTTCAATTGCCTTGTTCCACATGATAACATATCCAGAAAGAATGAAGGATTCAATATTTACAATATGTGTATTTCCTCTTTCTGTTCCAACATAAAGCCATTTACTCTGGAAAGGTAGATGACAGTAAGTAATTCTGAAAGAAAGAAAATTATAATTAAAATATCTAAATTTTACATTTGGTCAGCATAATATTTTCCTTACATGTATTATATAGTGATAACTATATAAATAATAAAATGTACTATATACTCAAGTATAGCATGTAGTTATTCATTGACAGTATAGGATAAACAACAATATTATAGCATTAAAAACAATAATGTTAATAAGCACTATTAAATAAGTGCCTATATGGGCATTAATTTACATTATTTCTAATTCTGAAAACAGCAAAACAGATATGTATTTCTGCTTTAAAAAAATGAAACTGTGGCTGAATTTTTTTGTTTACTTGCCTAAGACAGCTAATAAGCGGCAAAACCGGGATTCAAATCCTTTCCTGTTTGGTTACAAAATTAACACCTTTCACTAAGCTACATTTTTTTCTATTTTTAAGATCATATTTGCTTCAAATACATGAATTTCATATTATCATATTTCATAAACTTAATATTTGCTTCAAATACATAAAGATCATATTTGCTGCAAAACATAAATTTCAGAGTTTACAGAGAAGTGGTAGCTATGTCTACATGAGATGATAAATTATTTAGTTTTTCTTCAGATGTTTGACATCTAAGCAGTAAAAAGAAAACTTATAAAGTCAGAGATCCACTGTATTTTTCCCTTCATTTTATTGTTCTGTTTTCATCTTCACAATGGGCTCTCTGACTAGCTCTAGGACCTGTTCCATAGCCAGAGCAACCATGACTCCTACATATGAAATATGGGAATTTACAGAGTCCTCTATTCACAACATTATCACTCCTTCTAGTTTGGCCTAATCATGCTTTTTAGTTACTCTACAAAAGAGGAGGATAAGTTCATAGTTATCTCTTGTCAGACAGACCAATAATTTTTTCAAAAAAAATGTGAATGACATATTTCCAACATGATATTGTCTTTTACTTCTTTATATAAAAATAAAAAGGCCAGGCGCGGTGGCTCATGCCTGTAATCCAAGCACTTTGGGAGGCCGAGGCGGGTGGATCATGAGGTCAAGAGATCAAGACCATCCTGGCCAATGTGGTGAAACCCGGTCTCTACAAAAAATACAAAAAATTAGCCGGGTGTGGTGGTGGGCACCCGTAGTCCCACCTACTTGGGAGGCTGAGGCAGGAGAATCACTTGAACCCAGAAGATAGAGGTTGCAGTGAGCCGAGATTGTGCCACTGCACGCCAGCCTGGCGACAGAGCAAGACTCCGTGTCACAAAAAAAAAAAAAGAATAAAAGTGAACATCCAGCGTGTCCAGTTTATATTCTCAGTCTGGTTCACTGAAGTTTTCAACAGTCTGTTTCTTTGAACCAAACTTCATCTATTATTCAAAGTACCCTGCACACTACATTCAAAAAAATTAAAAGCCCTGCTATTAGATAAGCAATTACTATTGACAATAGTAATTGTGTAGCCTATATGATGTCGGAAAATTTTGATTAAAACCTAAAATCTAGAATTGCTGTTGCCAAGGGATATTTAATAATGTTGCATAGGAAATAACTTGATGGTCATGTTTCAAGGCAATGAAGAATCAATTTTCAATTCAATCTTAGGTAGAAAGAGGAAACTCACTTTAAAGAGGATTAAGATCATCCTTTCTGAATTACAGGGACAGTGGAAAAAACGATAATCCCATAAAAGAAGTCATAAATATAGGGGTTCAAGTAGAAAAAAAGCAAACCTGAATATTACATAGTCACTTCCAGGGTTAAGAAGAAAAGTGTAAGAACTACCAGGTTTCAGTAATGAGACAGAACTAGAACTATTCCTTGAACTAGTAACTACCTTTTTCCTCAACCTTATTAAATATAAACTAGAGCCTTTATATCAGACAGGTTTCACCTTATATTCAATGTCCAACTGATGAGTAGTGGTTACAAAAACTAGATAAAGATTTTCAGGTTTTAACTGAACCCCCCCAAAAAGAGTAATAGGATTACTTAGAATGATTGCCATAGATAAAGGAAAAGATATACTAACACTTGTGCTGTGTATTTGCTAACTCTAATGTATGATTAGTCAATACCTTTATACAACTCAATTTATTGTATTTTATAATTACACTTTCATTTGTAACTTATTTCTACCACCACTACCTGATAGATGAAGGATTTTTTCTATTGCATGTAAGCCTTGGAAAAATAATATTAATCCTATATCCATATTAACTATCATTAAATAATTGAAGATATCCTTAGCTTTCCATCCATTCATCCATACAATCTTCACTGAATAACTCCTTATAAAAAAGTATTTTTGCGGGGAGGGACCAAGATGATTGACTGGAAATAGCTGCGGTCGGAGGCTCCCACCGAGAAGAATGAAAACGGCGAGAGAAGAACGAAAACTGCAAGTGAACCCCGCACCGGCAGCTGAGATATCCAAGTTCTCTCATTGGGACTGAATAGTTAGTTGGCACAACCCACAGAGAGCCAGCAAAAGCAGAGTGGAGCAATAGCCCACCTGGGAGCTGCAAGTAACAAGGGGAACTCCCACTCCCAGCCAAGCAAGGTGGTGAGTGTGCTACCTACCACCAGGAAAACCATGCTTTTTCCACGAATCTGTGCAACCCGCAAATCAGAAGATCCCCTCTGTGAGCCTATGTGACCAGGGCCTTGGGTCCCAAGCAGAGCTGTGCAGATTCTCGGCGGCCGCTCAGCTGGGGATTAAGATTACCAAATTCCTGAGGGGAGGGGCAGCTGACATCACTGCAGCTGCCTGCTGCCTAAGATGACTGAGTCCTGGGGGGAGGGGTGGCAGCCATAATTGCAGCTCCATTCTGCCACTTTTTCCCTGCTGGTGCGAGGGAGACTAAGCGGTTTGGACTCAGGAGGAATTTCCCACAGTGTAGCACAGCCGCTGTGGTGGATCATGGCCATAATGCCTCTTTAGGCTGGACCCTGACCCATCCCTCCTCACTGGATGGGGGCCTCTCTGCAGGAATTTCAGAAACTCCAGCTAGGGATTTACAGACAGAACTCTGATCTCCCTGGGATAGAGCCCCTTGCAGGAGGGGCAGCCATGGTCTCCATGGATCAGTGGACTTAGTCTTTCCCCCGATGGCTCTGCAGAACCTGGGAAGTGCAGATGAGTGGGATTCCCCCCACCACAGTGCAACCCCTCTGCCAAAGGCCAGTCAGAGTGCTTTGTTAAGTGGATTCCTGATCCCATGCCTCCTGACTGGGTGAAACCCCCCAACAAGGGTCGCCAGACACCTTATTTAGGACCATTCCTGCTGGTATAAGGTTGGTGCCCCTCTGGGATGGAGCTCCCAGAAAAAGTAGCAGGCAGTCATCTTTGCTGTTCTGCAGCCTCCACTGGTGACACCTTCAGGTGTGGGAGGGACCCAGGCAAATAGGGTCTGGAGTGGACCCCCAGCAAACCAGAAGAGGGGCCTGACCGTTAAAAGAATTACAAATAGAAAGCAGCAACAACATTAACAAAAAAGTCCCCACAAAAACCCCATCCAAAGGTCAGCAGCCTCAAAGATCAAAGTTAGATAAACTCCTGCAGAGTGTTTTTCAACTTGGTTCCATTCTCCCCGTCACTTTCAGGTACACCAATCAGACGTAGATTTGGTCTTTTCACATAGTCCCATATTTCTTGAAGGCTTTGTTCGTTTCTTTTTATTCTTTTTTCTCTAAACTTCCCTTCTCGCTTCATTTCATTCATTTCATCTTCCATCACTGATACCCTTTCTTCCAGTTGATCGTGTCGGCTCCTGAGGCTTCTACATTCTTCACGTAGTTCTCGAGCCTTGGCTTTCAGTTCCGTCAGCTCCTTTAAGCACTTCTCTGCATTGGTTATTCTAGTTATATATTCGTCTAAATTTTTTTCAAAGTTTTCAACTTCTTTGCCTTTGGTTTGAATTTCCTCCTGTAGCTCGGAGTAGTTTGATCGTCTGAAGCCTTCTTCTCTCAACTCGTCAAAGTCATTCTCCGTCCAGCTTTGTTTCATTGCTGGTGAGGAGCTGCGTTCCTTTGGAGGAGGAGAGGGGCTCTGCTTTTTAGAGTTTCCAGTTTTTCTGCTCTGTTTTTTCCCCATCTTTGTGGTTTTATCTACTTTTGGTCTTTGATGATGGTGATGTACAGATGGGTTTTTGGTGTGGATGTCCTTTCTGTTTGTTAGTTTTCCTTCTAACAGACAGGACCCTCAGCTGCAGATCTGTTGGAGCTTGCTAGAGGTCCAACCCTGTTTGCCTGGGTACCAACAGCGGTGGCTGCAGAACAGTGGATTTTTGTGAATCTCAAATGCTGCTTTCTGATTGTTCCTCTGGAAGTTTTGTCTCAGAGGAGTACCTGGCCATGTGAGGTGTCAGTCTGCCCCTACTGGGGGGTGCCTCCCAGTTAGGCTGCTCAGGGGTCAGGGGTCAGGGACCCACTTGAGGAGGCAGTCTGCCGGTTCTCAGATCTCCAGCTGCGTGCTGGGAGAACCACTGCTGTCTTCAAAGCTGTCAGACAGGGACATTTAAGTCTGCAGAGGTTACTGCTGTCTTTTTGTTTGTCTGTGCCCTGCCCCCAGAGGTGGAGCCTACAGAGGCAGGCAGGCCTCCTTAAGCTGTGGTGGGCTCCACCCAGTTCGAGCTTCTGGCTGCTTTGTTTACC
The DNA here is from genome assembly GCF_028885655.2 of Pongo abelii. Taxonomy (NCBI): domain Eukaryota; kingdom Metazoa; phylum Chordata; class Mammalia; order Primates; family Hominidae; genus Pongo; species Pongo abelii. The sequence goes on from NC_085928.1 coordinate 17,013,964, forward strand.
TAAGCAGGCCTGGGAAATTGTGGGTGCCCCTCCCCCAGCCTCGCTGCCGCCTTGCGGTTTGATCTCAGACTGCTGTGCTAGCAATGAGTGAGACTCCGTGGGCGTAGGACCCTCTGAGCCATGTGCGGGATATAATCTCCTGGTGCGCCGTATTTTAAGCCCGTCGGAAAAGCACGGTATTGGGGTGGGAGTGACCCGATTTTCTAGGTGTCGTCTGTCACCCCTTTCTTTGACTAGGAAAGGGAACTCCCTGACCCCTTGTGCTTCCCGAGTGAGGCAATGCCTTGCCCTGCTTTGGCTCGCGCATGGTGCGCTGCACCCACTGTCCTGCGCCCACTGTCTGGCACTCCCTAGTGAGATGAACCCGGTACCTCAGATGGAAATGCAGAAATCACCCATCTTCTGCATCGCTCACACTGGGAGCTGTAGACCGGAGCTGTTCCTATTCGGCCATCTTGGCTCCAGCCCCCCTTCTTTATAATATATTATAAAGACCTTGCTAATTTGCTTAAAGGTCTTGCCAATTTGTTTAACAAAAAAAATGATATTCTCTCCATATATGATATATGTAAAAATATATGATTTTCTATTTGGCTTATGTACATATAAGAAAGAAAATTATGTTACATATTATATTTGCTTATATATGTACATAATGAACGTCTATAAAGAAACAATAAATTAATTACACTGTTTAGCTCTACTGAGGGGAAGTAAGTAAGTGTCCAGGGGACAGGAATAGAAGAAAGATCCTTTATTGTATATACTGTTGTACCTTTTGAATGTCAAACCCAGTAAATAAATTAGTTATGCAACACTTTGAAAAGAATCAAAGCCAGTTCAAATTGCCTTTATAAAATAATATTTTAAATGTGGGTTATAAATTGGGTCTGCAAAAGCCAATTCAGATGGATCCAGTTTGCCAGAGATTTCATAAATTATGGAGTTTTCAACAAAATATTGCTTCCTTCCAGTTTAGCTAATATTTTTCAGAAATTCTCTGATAATAAGTAGCAGAACACTAGAGTAAGAAAAACTAAATATACATAATAAGTACAGATAATTTAAGGGTCTGTATATCATAGCCTACATTTGAATTTCACTCAAAAGCCATATAAAACAACTCTATGCTTTCTCCAGTATTACGTAAATTTATGATTGTGATAGCAAGGACTGCTATGCCTAAAATATGAATGTTTTAGTTTATTCATTACTCAGATCATGCATTACAAAAATCAAGACATTTTTTCTTCCTTATTTAGGTTTAAAATTGTATTTGTAAGAAGTCCAAGGATCATCCACCAGAAATAGAATATATAATCCTTACCAGATGCAACGGTTCATACTTGTAATCCTAATACTTTGTAAGGCCAACGCAGGAGGGTAGCTTGAGCCCAGTAGTTCAAGTCTAGCCTAGGTAACACAGTGAGACCCCAGGTGAAGCACAATGGCTCATGCCTCTAATCCCAGCACTTTGGGAGGCTAAGATGGGAGGATTGCTTGAGCCCAGGAATTTGAAACCAGCCTGGGCAACATGAAGAGACTCTGTCTCTACAAAAAAAAAAAAAAAAAAAAAAAAAAAAATTAAAAATTAGCCAGGTATCATAGTGCACACCTATAGTCCAGCTAATCAGGAGGCTAAGATGGGAGGATTGCCTGAGCCCAGGAATTTGAAACCAGCCTGGGCAACATGAAGAGAATCTGTCTCTACAAAAAAAAAAAAAAAAGAAAATTAACATTAGCCAGGCATCATAGTGCACACCTCAGGAAGCTAAGGTGGGAGGATTACTGGAGCCCAGGAATTCAAGGTTGTAGTGAGCCGTGCTCATGCTACTGTACTCCAGTTTAGGTGACAGAGTGAGACCATGTCTCAAAAAAAGCATAGTAAGAAACCATCTCTACTTTAAAAAAAAAATAGCTGGGCATGGTAGCACATGCCCATAGTCCCAGCACTTAAGGAGGCTGAGGCGGGAGGATTGCTTGAGCCCAGGAGTTTGAGGCTGCAGTGAGCTATGATCACACCATTCCTCTCCAGCCTGGGAGACAGAGCAGGACCCTGTCTCCAATAATAATACTCCAATAATAGTAATAGTAATAATGAAAGCCTATTACTTAACAATCGAAGGCTGGTTTCTGCCTTCAAAAATTGTAAGACTAAAGACTGTAGGTGCCCTAATAAAATAAGCTAAAATTTATAGTATAAATTCTACAAACTGAAACACATTTAGCATAAACATAAGAGTACTTGGAAAATTTACAGAATTAAATGACTAATATCAGATGTTTTGGAGACTGTCCCAAAAGATGCTTGGTTAAATTCTCCTATATGACCTGAACCTCCCATTCACCATACTTTGATAGATAATTTTATCTCCTCCAATAAGTTATGATCATAATGAATATTCTCATATTACATGACAATATGTATGTATCTTTCTTAAGAGATAAATATCAGATTTATCTTCAATGTAAGCATTAAAACATTTTCAAAGTTCCTGTGATTGAAACTTAAATCTGTCAGCTTGCTCTTTTATGTTTCTACCAATTAATCTAACCCAGTTGATAATAAAATTACAATTGGAAATCATCACCACTAATCAATTCTTCCTCCCAAAAAGGCCATAAAAGGGGCCAGAACATTTCCTTCAACATTCCAATTGTGAGGGGAAATAAAAACACTCTGTCCATCCAAATAAAAGTATACAGTCAGATCTACTCGAAGTATTAGAAGAAAAATCTTACCAGCAGAGAGAAAGATAAAATCAATATGGTAATCTATATAGGTAATATTTTACTGGTAAAGAAAAAGAAACAGTATAACAACTCTTTTTTTTATTTTATTATTATTATACTTTAAGTTTTCGGGTACATGTGCACAATGGGCAGGTTTGTTACAAATGTGTACATGTGCCATGTTGGTGTGCTGCACCCATTAATTCGTCATTTAGCATTAGGTATATCTCCTAATGCTATTCCTCCCCACTCCCCCGACCCCACAAGAGTCCCCGGAGTGTGATGTTCCCCTTCCTGTGTCCATGTGTTCTCATTGTTCAATTCCCGCCTAAGTGAGAACACGCGGTGTTTGTTTTTTTGTCCTTGTGATAGTTTGCTGAGATTGATGGTTTCCAGTTTCGTCCATGTCCCTACAAAGGACATGAACTCTTCATTTTTTATGGCTGCATAGTAATCCAAGGTGTATATATGCCACATTTTCTTAATCCAGTCCATTGTTGTTGGACATTTGGCTTGCTTCCAAGTCTTTGCTATTGTGAATAGTGCCACCATAAACATACGTGTGCATGTGTCTTTATAGCAGCATGATTTATAATCATTTGGGTATATACCCAGTAATGGGATGGCTGGGTCAAATGGTATTTCTAGTTCTAGATCCCTGAGGAATCGCCACACTGACTTCCACAAGGGTTGAACTAGTTTACAGCCCCACCAACAGTGTAAAAGTGTTCCTATTTCTCCACATCCTCTCCAGCACCTGTTGTTTCCTGACTTTTTAATGATTGCCATTCTAACTGGTGTGAGATGATATCTCATTGTGGTTTTGATTTGCATTTCTCTGATGGCCAGTGATGATGAGCACTTTTTCATGTGTCTTTTGGCTGCAAAAATGTCTTCTTTTGAGAAGTGTCTGTTCACATCCTTTGCCCACTTTTTGATGGGGTTGTTTGTTTTTTTCTTGTAAATTTGTTTGAGTTCATTGTAGATTCTGGATATTAGCCCTTTGTCAGATGATTAGGTTGCAAAAATTTTCTCCCATTTTGTAGGCTGCCTGTTCACTCTGATGGTAGTTTCTTTTGCTGTGCAGAAGCTCTTTAGTTTAATTAGATCCCATTTGTCAATTTTGGCTTTTGTTGCCATTGCTTTTGGTGTTTTAGACATGAAGTCCTTGCCCATGCCTATGCCCTGAATGGTATTGCCTAGGTTTTCTTCTAGGGTTTTTACGGTTTTAGGTCTAACATGTAAGTCTTTAATCCATCTTGAATTAATTTTTGTATAAGGTGTAAGGAAGGGATCCAGTTTCAGCTTTCTACATATGGCTAGCCAGTTTTCCCAGCACCATTTATTAAATAGGGAATCCTTTCCCCATTGCTTGTTTTTCTCAGGTTTGTCAAAGATCAGATGGTTGTAGATATGCGGCATTATTTCTGAGGGCTCTGTTCTGTTCCATTGATCTATGTCTCTGTTTTGGTACCAGTACCATGCTGTTTTGGTTACTGTAGCCTTGTAGTATAGTTTGAAGTCAGGTAGCGTGATGCCTCAGCCTTTGTTCTTTTGGCTTAGGATTGACTTGGAGATGTGGGCTCTTTTTTGGTTCCATATGAACTTTGAAGTAGTTTTTTCCAATTCTGTGAAGAAAGTCATTGGTAGCTTGATGGGGATGTCATTGAATCTGTCAATTATCTTGGGCAGTATGGCCATTTTCACGATATTGATTCTTCCTACCGATGAGCATGGAATGTTCTTCCATTTCTTTGTATCCTCTTTTATTTTATTGAGTAGTGGTTTGTAGTTCTCCTTGAAAAGGTCCTTCATATCACTTGTAAGTTGGATTCCTAGGTATTTTATTTTCTTTGAAGCAATTGTGAATGGGAGTTCACTCATGATTTGGCTCTCTGTCTGTTATTGGTGTATAAGAATGCTTGTGATTTTTGTACATTGATTTTGTATCCTGAGACTTTGCTGAAGTTGCTTATCAGCTTAGGGAGATTTTGGGCTGAGACAATGGGGCTTTCTAGATATACAACCATGTCATCTGCAAACAGGGACAATTTGACTTCCTCTTTTCCTAATTGAATACCCTTTACTTCCTTCTCCTGCCTGATTGTCCTGGCCAGAACTTCCAACACTATGTAGAATAGGAGTGGTGAGAGAGGGCATCCCTGTCTTATGCCAGTTTTCGAAGGGAATGCGTCCAGTTTTTTCCCATCCAGTATGATATTGGCTGTGGGTTTGTCATAGATAGCTCTTATTATTTTGAGATATGTCCGATCAATACCTAATTTATTGAGAGTTTTTAGCATGAAGTGTTGTTGAATTTTGTCAAAGGGCTTTTCTGCATCTATTGAGATAATCATGTGGTTTTTGTCTTTGGTTCTGTTTATATGCTGGATTACATTTATTGATTTGTGTATGTTGAACCAGCCTTGCATCCCAGGGATGAAGCCCACTTGATCATGGTGGATAAGCTTTTTGATGTGCTGCTGGATTTGGTTTGCCAGTATTTTATTGAGGATTTTGCATCAATGTTCATCAAGGATATTGGTCTAAAATTCTCTTTTTTGGTTGTGTCTCTGCCAGGCTTTGGTATCAGGATGATGCTGGCCTCATAAAATGAGTTAGGGAGGATTCCCTCTTTTTCTACTGATTGGAATAGTTTCAGAAGGAATGGTACCAGTTCCTCCTTGTACCTCTGGTAGAATTCGGCCGTGAATCCATCTGGTCTTGGACTTTTTTTGGTTGGTAAACTATTGATTATTGCCACAATTTCAGAGCCCGTTATTGGTCTATTCAGAGATTCAACTTCTTCCTGGTTTAGTCTTGGGAGGGTGTATGTGTCCAGGAATTTATCCATTTCTTCTAGATTTTCTAGTTTATTTGCGTAGAGGTGTTTGTAGTATTCTCTGATGGTAGTTTGTATTTCTGTGGGATCGGTGGTGATATCCTCTTTATCATTTTTTATTGCATCTATTTGATTCTTCTCTCTTTTCTTCTTTATTAGTCTTGCTAGTGGTCTATCAATTTTGTTGGTCTTCTCAAAAAACCAGCTCCTAGATTCATTAATTTTTTGAAGGTTTTTTTGTGTCTCTATTTCCTTCAGTTCTGCTCTGATTTTAGTTATTTCTTGCCTTCTGCTAGCTTTTGAATGTGTTTGCTCTTGCTTTTCTAGTTCTTTTCATTGTGATGTTAGGGTGTCAACTTTGGATATTTCCTGCTTTCTCTTGTGGGCATTTAGTGCTATAAATTTCCCTCTACACACTGTTTTGAATGTATCCGAGAGATTCTTGTATGTTGTGTCTTTGTTCTCGCTGGTTTCAAAGAACATCTTTATTTCTGCCTTTATTTCGTTATGTACCCAGTAGTCATTCAGGAGCAGGTTGTTCAGTTTCCATGTAGTTGAGTGGTTTTGAGCGAGTTTCTTAGTCCTGGTTCTAGTTTGATTGCACTGTGGTCTGAAAGACCATTTGTTACAATTTCTGTTCTTTTATATTTGCTGAGGCGTGCTTTACTTCCAACTATGTGGTCCATTTTGGAAGAGGTTTGGTGTGGTGCTGAAAAAAATGTATATTCTGTTGATTTGGGGTGGAGAGTTCTGTAGATGTCTGTTAGGGCCACTTGGTGCAGAGCTGAGTTCAATTCCTGGGTATCCTTGTTAACTTTCTGTCTCGTTAATCTATCTAATGTTGACAGTGGGGTGTTAAAGTCTCCCATTATTATTGTTTGGGAGTCTAAGTCTCTTTGTAGGTCACTAAGGACTTGCTTTATGAATCTGGGTGCTCCTGTATTGGGTGCATATATATTTAGGATAGTTAGCTCTTCTTGTTGAATTGATCCCTTTACCATTATGTAATGGCCTTCTTTGTCTCTTTTGATCTTTGTTGGTTTAAAGTCTGTTTTATCAGAGACTAGGATTGCAACCCCTGCCTTTTTTTGTTTTCCATTTGCTGGGTAGATCTTCCTCCATCCCTTTATTTTGAGCCTATGTGTGTCTCTGTATGTGAGATGGGTTTCCTGAATACAGCACACTGATGGGTCTTGACTCTTTATCCAATTTGCCAGTCTGTGTCTCTTAAGTGGAGCATTTAGCCCATTTACATTTAAAGTTAATATTGTTATGTCTGTATTTGGTCCTGTCATTATGATGTTAGCTGGTTATTTTGCTCGTTAGTTGATGCAGATTCTTCCTAGCCTTGATGGTCTTTACATTTTTGGCATGTTTTTGCAGTGGCTGGTACTGGTTACTCCTTTCCATGTTTAGTGCTTCCTTCAGGAGCTCTTTTAGGGCAGGCCTGGTGGTGACAAAATCTCTCAGCATTTGCTTGTCTGTAAAGTATTTTATTTCTCCTTCATTTATGAAGCTTAGTTTGGCTGGATATGAAATTCTGTTTTGAAAATTCTTTTCTTTAAGAATGTTGAATATTGGCCCCCACTCTCTTCTGAACAACTCTTTACTTATCTTAAAATTTTTCTATATCCTCAAAATTTCTGCTACATTACTTATTTTAAACTAAAATAACCAAAATTAGGACTAAAGAAATAAGACCTATCTAGTTTCAACAAATGTCTAAAATATAAATTCCTTTCCTGATAAAAAAAAAAAAAAGACTAAGTTTAGAGATTTGGGGTGAGATAGCTGACTAGAAGTGGGTAATGAGCACCACTCTCATGGACAGAAGAAACAGTGGTGAATGGACACTAGCTCTTCAACCAGAACATCCAGGTGGAAACATGGGGATTTATTAGGGAAACAGCATCACCCACAGTGAACAGAGAAGAGCAAGACAGGACAATTGCCCACCCAGAAGTGGCACGGAGCCAGGGGAGTCTTCGCATCACAGGGAACAGTGAGTGAGTGAGAGTCCCCAGGGGTTCACACTTCTGTCATGGACCTTTGCATCCTTGGACTCAGGATTAGGAGATTTCTCATGATCCCCGCAACCAGGGCTTCCAGACAAACATGCAAAGAGTTATGTGGAGTCTGGGCAGAGCCATCACTCAGGTACTCACAGACTCCCAGGAGTATTGGATCCCCAGGCAACTCAACACCAGCAGATGCAGCTCTAGTAATGGAGGAGGCCAGGCTCCCTCACATGTCCCCAGGAAAGGGGCTGAATCCATGCAGCTGAAGAGTAACCAGGCCCAGTAGGCCTTATCCTGCAAGGTGCTACAGGCCTCATCTCTGTAGCACCTTGCAGGATAAGACCCACGGGCCTGGGACACTAGTAAGACCACCACAGCCCTACCAGAATTCTCGGATCAGGAGCAGCTCTGTGCTTTTCTGGGACAAGCTCCTAGAGGGAGAAGCAGACCACATCCACAACCCTCCCTCCTGTTTGCCCTCAGGCTGGGGAGTGTATGCAGTGATTGGGGCAATCATAGATACCCAGTACAAGGCAGCCACCTTAAGGCAAAGTAGCCAGATTGTTTTCCACAGGAGCCCCCACCCCTGCTACTTCTCACTGAGCAAGGCCTCCTGACCTAGAACCTCAACCACCACAAACTGGGCTCTTAGGCCACTACCAGCTCTCCACTTCCCTAGGACAGAGCTCTCAGTGGGAGAGGCAGGCCACCATGTTTGTTGCCCTACAACCTTCCCCACTGATACTCTCAAGATCAGGAGGGTACACAGTGATTAGGGACTACCATGAACCCCTAGAACAGTGCAACCACCTTACAGAAAAGCAGCAGACTGTTTTCTACATGAGTGCCCAACCCTGCTATGCTTCTCTGGGCAGTGTCTCCCTACCAGGGTCTCTAGCCACCCCCTACCTAGGCTCTCAGGCTAGTAGCAGCTCTGTGCTTTTCTGGGACAGAGCTCAAAGAAGGAGCAAGCAGGCCACCATTTTTGTTGCCCTGCAGTCCTTGCTCCTGTTGCCCTCGGGATTGAGAGGAAGTATAGTGGTTGGGGACCGATACAAACCTCTAGCACAACACAGCCACTTTATGGAAAAGCAGCCAGACTTGTCCACATGCCTCCACAACTCTTCACTGGGCAATGCCTCTTGACCTGGGCTCCCAGCATCTGCAGTCCCAGCTACTCAAGAGGCTGAGGTAGGAGAATCACTTGAACCAGGGAGGCGGAGGTTGCAGTGAGCCAAGATTGTGCCACTGCACTCTAGCCTGGGCAATAGAGCGAGACTCCGTCTTAAAAAAAAAAAAACACTCAAACTGATGTGATAGAGTGGAAAACACACTACAAGAATTTCATAATGTAATTGCAAGTATTAACAGAAGAATAGACCAAGTTCAGGAAAGAATCTGAGAGCTCAACGACTGGTTCTCTGAACTAACTCAGTCAGAGAAAGAAAATGAACAAAACGCTCAAAAATAAAGGATTATGTAAAGAGACAAAATCTACAATTCATTAGTATCCCTGAAAGAGATAAGGAGAGAGCAAGCAACTTGGAAAATATATTTCAGAATATCACCCATGAAAATGTCCCCAGCCTCACTAGAGAGGCCAAAATAAAAATTCAGGAAATGCAGAGAACCAACGTGAGACACTACACAAAAAGACCATGGCCAAGACACATAATTAGATTCTCCAAGGCTGAAATAAAAGGGAAAAAGTGAAAGGCAGCTGGAGAGAAGGGGCAAGTCACCTACAAAGGAAACCCCATCAGGCTAACAGAGGACCTTTCAATAGAAACCTTACAAGCCAGAAGAAATTGGGAGTCTATATTCAGCCTTATTAAATAAAACAATTTCCAAGCAAGAATTTCATATCCAGCCAAACTAAGCTTCATAAACCTAGGAGAAATTAGATCCTTTCCAGATAAGCAAATGCTAAGGGAATTTATGACCACCAGACCTGCCTTACAAGAGGTCCTGAAAGGAGTGCTAAATATGGAAAGCAAAGACTGTTATAAGCTACTATAAAAACACACTTAGGTACACAAACTGTTGACCCTATAAAGCAACCACACAAACAAGTCTGCACAATAGCCAGCTAGAAACATGATGAAAGGATCAAATCCACACACATAAATATTAAACTTGAATGTAAATTGGCTAAATGCTCCAATTAAAAGGCACAGAGTGGCAAGCTGTATAAAGGAGCAGGACTGAATGGTATGCTGTCTTCAAGAGACCCATCTCCCATGTAATGACACCCATAGGCTCAGCGTAAAGGGATAGAGGAAAATCTACCAAGCAAATGGCAGTCAGAAAAAAGCAGGGGTTGCTATTTCAGACAAAACATACTTTAAGCTAACAAAGATCAAAAAAGACAAGGAAGGACATTACATAATGGTAAAGGGTTCAATTCAACAAGAATGCTTAACTATCCTAAATATATATGCACCCAACACAGGAGCACCCAGATTCATAAAGCGAATTCTTACAGACCTACAAAGAGACTTAGATTCCCACACAATAATAGTGGGAGACTTCTACATCCTACTGACAGTTTTTAGATAGACCATCCAGTCAGAAAATTAACAAAGATTTTCAGGATCTAAACTTAACACTTGACCAAATGGAACTATTAGACATCTACAAAATGCCCTACCCAAAAGGAACAGAATATACCGTCTTCTCATCTGCACATAGCACATACTCTAAAATCAACCACACAACTGGACATAAAACAATCCTCAGAAAATCTAAAAAAAATGAAACCATACCAACCACACTCTCAGGCCATAATGCAATAAAAATAAAAATAAATACTAAGAAAATCACTCAAAACCATACAATTGGATGGAAATTAAACAACCTGGTCCTGAATGACTTTTGGGTAAACAATGAAATTATGGCAGACATCAAGAAATTCTCTGGAACTACTGAGAACCAAGAAAACATACCAGAATCTCTAGGACACAGCTAAAGTAGTTCTAAGAGGAAAGTTTATAGTGCTAAAGGTCCACATCAAAAATTCATAAAATCTCAAATTAGCAACCTAACATTACACCTAGAGGAACTAGAGAAACAATACAAAACAAACCCAAAGCTAGCAAAAGACAAGAAATAACTAAAATCAGAGCTGAAATGAAGGAAACTAAGAGGCAAAAAAAACAAACAAAAGATCAATGAGTATAAGAGTTGGTTTTTTGACATAAGAAATATGATAGACCACTAGCCAGGCTAATAAAAAGAAAAAGAGAGAAGATCCAAATAAACAATCATAAATGCCAAAAAAGGCATTACCACCAACCCCACAGAAATATAAAAAACCCTCAGAGATTGCTATGAACACCTCTATGCACATAGACTAGAAAACCTAAAATAAATGAATACATTCCTGGAAACATACAAACTCCCAAGATTGAGCCAGGGAGAAATTGAATCCCTGGACAGACCAATAAAGAGTTCCAAAATTAAATCACTAATAAAAAGCCTACCAACCATAAAGGACCCAGGACAAGAATGATTCACAGCCAAATTCCATCAGATGCATAAAGAATAGCTTGTACCATTCTAACTGAAACTACTCCAAAAAATTGAGGAGGAGGAACTCCTCTCCAACTGATTCTATGAGGCCAGCTTCATCCTGATACCAAAACCTGGTAGAAATACAACAAAAAAATCTTCAGGCCAATATCCTTGATGAACACAGATGTAAAAATTCTCAACAAAATGCTAGCAAACTGAGTCCTGCAGCACGTGAAAAAGCTAATCAACCACACTCAAGCAGGCTTTATCCCGGGATGCAAGGTTGGTTCAATAATCACAATAAATAAATGCGATCTACTACATAAACAGAACTGAAAACAAAAACCACATGACTATCTCAATAGATGCAGAAAAGACCTCTGGTACAATTCAATGTCCTTCATGTTAAAAACCCTCAACAAACTAGACATTAAAGGAACATATTTCAAAATAACAAGAGCCATCTATGACAAACTCACAGCCAACATCATACTGAATGGGCGAAAGCTGGAAGCATTCCCCTTGAAAACCAAAACAAGACAAGGATGCCATCTCTCACCATTCCTAGTCAACATAGACTGGAAGTCCTAGGCAGAGCAATAATGCAAGAGAAAGAAATAAAAGGCCTGTAAATATTAATAGGAAGAAAAGAAGTTGAACTATCTCTCTTTGAAGATAATATGAGTCTACACATAGAAAACCCCATAATCTCAGCCCAAAAACTCCTTAAGCTAATAAACATTGCATTAGTAGGTGACTGGATCTATATCTATTATGCATTTTCTACAAAAAAGAAACCACTATGAAAGTAAGCATGAATATTAAATTATTTCTAGCTGTTGAGATTATGAGGAAAAAAGCCTGTCAAGTTAACAAGAACTTGCTCAGGAAATAATTTTGTTGTACGTTAAGAAATCGTTTAATTCATAGATTCTTACCGTTCCCGTTTAAATTTAAGAGAATGGAGAATGGCTGGCCTTTTTTGTCTAAGGTTCCACAAATGAAGTGTATCATCTGAACTTGCACTGACCAAGGCACCCTAGAACAAAAAGAAGATAAAGTAAGTGTGTGGTTTACTTAATTTAGGGTTTTTATGAAGCACAAACAAGCTAATTTACTCAATTTTTACTACCTGAAGAGTTACTTGTGTTAACTCAGAAATATAAGGAAGGATAGGTGCATAAACTTCAATCAGGAAGGGTAAGAATGCTGAAAGTAGAAGAGGCAACTGACCCACTGCATTTCAACGGTCAGGGAGACTAGCTTAAGGAATATTTATTTACCAACAGAGAGGATTAATTATTATAGCATTGTTATGACCATTAAAGGTTTTTCTTTGGGAAAAAATAGTTTAGGGATGGTTTTTGTTTCTACTATTTACACATATACTATATAGCCTTACAGAGAAGAAAATATTCAATGCAGTCTTACAAAATTGAATACAGGTCATATAAAAATTCTCCTTTGCAAGAATTTTCTGTATATTTGGAAAGTGTATATTCTTCCTAAAAAGTATATTTGGTATAATTTAATTTGCTTCTTATAGTCCAAGAAGCTTCATCAATTATAAAGGAAAATATCCATAATAAAAGAAAACATTTCTCCAACTAGAATTTAGTGTAACTATAAAATTATACTAAGATTCCTTTTATATAGCACCACCAAATACAAATGAATCCTATTTTGTATACAATAGGATATTTTCTACATCTTAATGTGGCAGAAAGCATATGGACAGATAATAACTGTTTGTATGACTTTGCATATATGCTTAAACTATTTATTTGACTGGGTTAAATCAGATCATTTAAAAATGTTAGAACTTTTACCATAATGACAGTTAACCAGCTGAAAATGTCGATGCTTACCCATTAACAGATCCTAAATCCAGCGCATTAAATGTGTTCTCTAAGAGTGATCTTTCAGAACCTTGGTTGTCCTGAGATACCTAAAAGGCTTTTTATATTTTCCAAAGTACTTTGTTAGAAGTAATCTCTCATAGTTTATAGTATCAATCACAGATATCCCATTTAGATACTAGGAAGAACTATATTGAAATTGCTAGCATTTATTTCTTCTTTAGGAATTAGAAGAGAGAAGATAGGAATCTAAATGCCCTTCTATAATAATTTCTAAACCAAAAAAATGCTCATGTATCCTATGATGGGTCTCTTTATATTGGGTACCTGTGATTTTAGTCTGAGAGAGAAATGGCTTTATAAAAATAGAAACATAATCAAAGATCATATCCATGAAAATATTTAGAAATTTGTATGATTTACATATTTATATCTAATTACATATATACATGTTCAAAGATGTATATATTGATATACACATCTTAACATGAACTCAGATAATTTCCTTCCATGAAATAGGAGGTATTCTATATAAGCCTTGAGAATTTTTGTATTTGTTTGCCTGTTTTATTTGTATACTGTACATATGCTTCCTATAAACAAACTAGAAATTTATTAGGATATCTTGGAAGCATTTGATGAGTTACACTTGATTTTTTTGAGATACAGTATACTGGTCTCATTTCTCAGAGAGGTGGAAGTTCACCTGAGATGGGGTGAGGATAGAACATGATATGTAACAACAATAAAACATTCTCTACAAGAGATAGTTACATGCTATACAGAAGATATAACATGCCAAAGGCAATGTTATTAAAGTAGCATATATTCAATAATATCTTAGTGTAATACCTAAATAATTCTACTGAGGAACTCAGTGTTCTTTTTTTGTTTGTTTGTTTGTTTTTGAAATGGAGTCTCGCTCTGTCGCCAGGCTGGAGTGCAGTGGTGCGATCTTAGCTCACTGCAACCTCTGCCTCCCAGGTTCAAGCAATTCTCCTGCCTCAGCCTCCGGAGTAGCTGGGACTACAGGTGTGTGCCACCACATCCAACTAATTTTTGTAATTTTAGTAGAGACGGGGTTTCACCATGTTGGCCAGGATGGTCTTGATCTCTTGACCTCGTGATCCACCCGCCTTAACTTCCCAAAGTGCTAGGATTACAGGCGTAAGCCACCGTGCCTGGCCAGTATTCTTAATTCTGTGATAAAACTGAGATGTAACTTATCATCGGAGGGAAGTGAACAGTACCACTAAGCATAACAGCACCAACAGAGACAGACACATGAAAGTAAGCACAACAGCAGAGTGTCTAGGTTCATTTATAAAAACAAAGTGAACCTACCAAAAGCACTATAAAGATCTGTGAAAATGTTTAAAATTAAGAATAGAAAAACCAGTTAGGTCAGAAACTGAGAAGTTTGGGAAAAGATACAGAAGCTTTGTGTGAGGTACACAGGGCGAGTAGTTCAGGATAAATGACGTGAACAAGGCAAGGAGGTTGAAGGCTTGTCTTTATTTATTCTTAGTTATGTACCACAGGGGCAAACTTAGGACCTGGAAGACAAATCTCAAAGGATCAGACCCAGTGCAAATCACATGGAAACAAATTATGCCTGTAAGTATACATCCATACAGAAGGCAAAAAGCTGAGATCCCTCAACAAGGAACTACAGAGTATCACTGAGACCTTGAGAAGCCTGACATTCTAGATAATAATGAGCAGTTATTACAATGAAATATTTTTCAAATGTTTTCTTTACCTTCCTTTCTCATTTCAGTACCCCATAGCAAGTGTGCCTACATGGTGAAATATGCTATATGCTACGTTTGTCAATAAAGAGGATCTCATAGTCTTCCAAGAAAGATTTTGAGCCAAGAGAAGTGAAAAGTGAACATTTGCCAATCTCTTTCTTGCCTTGGGTTACCTCTGATATGAAGTTCTATGAGACATTTTACCCACATTTATAATTGTAAGTTCTTAGGAAGATAAACAGATATAGATATATGCAAATATATGCAGACACTGAATGAAAGATCATTGTCATGCCATGAGAAAATAACCAAACATTTTTTTCCAAGGCACTGAGTTCAGTCTTCTAAGTGCCTGCATTTGGCATGGCACAAACTTTTAAAGCATTTTTGCATTGACTGGCTCACTTAATACAAAAGAAGGTCTAGAAGACTCTAATTTCCACTATAAAAATCTGATTTAAGAAAGCCTAAAGTAGCCTTCTACTAATGGAATATCTGCAACCTCTCTGAGCTTCATAAATACATATTTTGTTTTTAGAGAGTTCCTCATCACCATAATGTTATAAAAATGTAGATACAGTAGAGAGCTAATTTCCATAATAACTATGGACACAAAAATAACTACAAATGCATATCTATTCCAACAAATGTATTTGGAGATATATACAGATAAAAGGGCCCATACGTATATAAGCAAAAAGATCATTTCAGGGAAGATAAAGATAAAATATGAAGTTAGGCCTTGATTACAAAATTTAAGTTGGTGGGAAGTGAGTGTATAGAAAAAAAATTAATGGCCAGTGAAGCAATCAAAAGACATTAGGATTTTTTTTAATTTAAATAATTAAACTAAATTATGCTATATAGTAACAATAACAGAATATGGTATATACAATCTTTTTTCTTTAAAATTTAATAAATTAACCAATACAGGAGTACAGTCTTTTGTGAAAAATATAATCAGAAGTAATATTGCATGCATATATATTTAAGAATTTAGAATCACAGTATTTAAAAGATTACATCAACTGATTCACTGCGTAGTGGGCGAGTGTGTGATTTAAGTAGTCAAAAAATAATCCTTACCTCATTGATCAAAAATTGGAGCTGTAGGACAGCTGCACCACTTTCATGTTGGCAATAGCAATCAACACCAGGTCTCCCGAGTCTAATATAATAAAAGTCAAGGATTCTAACATTTTAATTAGCACCAATATTAATGAGCAAAGAAACTAACTTATTTATCAACAGATGTTTTGCTATTTAGTTTCCCTTATTTTTATAAATAGTTGAAAAATCTTACTCTTAGTAGTTGTAAGTTAAATTGTATAGCTCAGATGTTTAATATTCCAACAATTTGAAAAAAAGAATACAATAAGGAATTTGAAAGATGGCAGCTTTTTCCATGAAGTTAAACAAGAATTGGGAATCTAGATACACCTCACTTCATTTAAGATTTTTTAATTGATTAAACACTAGTTTCACTACAATAAATTCAAAGTGAGTCAATAATTTGGTATAATTAAATCATAAGATGAGTTTAAAAAGACACAGGTAAATATGTTGATAATCTTGACATATAAAAAATCTTCTAAGCATAATTTAAAACCCAGAGATCATAAAGAAATAGACTGATATATTTGACTAAATAAAAGTATAAAATATCTACATAGAAAAACATGATAAATAAGGTAAAAAACCAAGAAAACTGGAAAATAAATGGTAACAAGTCATCTACACTATGCTACATAACATATAAGTAAGAGAGAGAAAAAAAAGGAAGGAGGAGGAATGAAGGTAAAAAAAACAGAATGAGAAAACACCATGTAACAAAATTTACTTTCATATTCTATACCAAATGATCTGATATATATGTATATTTACTTATTTGTTTGCTTGCATAAAGATAAAAATTAGATGAGAGTCTCCACTTATGGTCATAATGAGGAATGTGGGCCAGATTTATTCACCACCTAAAACAATTAAAAATCTGTACAAAATGTATGTAACAAATTTTAAGACATTGCGTATCAGGTAGGAAATGACAATGATCCCTGAAAGACAGAAAATATATAAGGCGAGGCTTATGATAGCCCCAGTTTACTGCCTAGAGAGAATTTCAAGGCTCCAGCACAAGGAGGGGGAACCCAGATAAAATCTAGCAGGCCTACTGAGTGAGGAGACAGAACTAACAGTCTAGGGAGGCCAGGGACAACTAGAGTTCATAGGGTTGAGTAGCAAAGAAGAAAATGTAACACAAAAAGAGCTCTAGAGATTTGCAGAAGGGTCCTCCTCAAATCTTTAGCTAAGTACTAAGGAAGGAATAAGTTTGAAGAAACTACCTGAAACTGAGGAAAGAACAAACCAAGAAGAAAAAGAATCCTTCTTGAAGAATAAATCAAGAAAACAAACCAAAAATAAAGTTTATGTTGAGGCAAGAATTTTTCATGTTCCCACCAGCAAAAGTGCAAACCCTCAGAATTCACATGCAAAGTACTCAGAGAATATTACCTCAGTATGAGGAAAAATTCCTCCCTAAGATAAAGACTGCTCTGGTTCTGCTTAGCAATACTGAAAACCAGGTTACAAAAGGATCAAACTGTTCCACATAGCTTAACTGCATACTAAACAAAGATCAAGGATAATTATAGAAATACAAAAACCTTTAGCACTCAAAAATGTAAAATTCAAGAGGTATGGCATTCACTGCAGAGAAGTAAAAAATATAACTTGTAACAAGGAGAAATATCAATAGAAAGAGACCCAGAAATAAAACAGGATAGAAATAATAGAGATAGTAAAACATTTATTATACTACACTGCATATGTTGAAGAAGGTAGAGAGGAGATTGAGCATGTTAAGTAGATATACAGCAGATAGATCTATCTATCCATCCATATATCTACCTATCTATCTCAAATAGAATATCTAGAGTTTTTTTTAAAATACATTGAAGATTAGTGAACTTGAAAATATGTCAATAAAAACTATCCAAAATATAACACAGAGAAAAAAATAACAGAGGGGTAGAGGAAGAACAGCACACCATTGAACTGTGGGTCAATGTCAAATGGCCTAATTAGTTGTAATTTGAGTAATAAAAAAGAGAAAGAGGAGGGAGAGAAGAGATAAAATATTTTTTAAATAATGACCAAAATTAAATTATCTTCAAAAATGAAACTGAAATGAAGACACTTTTCAGACACATAAAACTGAAACAATTCATCATGAAAAGACCTGCACTAAAAGGAATGTTAAAGAGGGTCTTCAGGGAAAAGGGAAATGATATAAAATAGTATCTGGATATACAAAAAGGAAAAAAGAACATTTAAAATGATAAATATATGGGTAAATATAAAATACAAGTTATCTTTAAAAAATAATCTACTGTTTAAAGCAAAAATAATAATAGTACATTTGTGGTTTATAACGTATGTAGAAGTAAAATGATATTAACAATAACACAAAGGCCAATAGGAGGGGAAATAGAAACTTTACTATTATACTATTCATAAACTAGTATAACATTAATTGAAGGTAAACTTATATAAGGTACAGCTGTACACTATTAATATAAACCATAAGGCAATCACCAAGAAGATTATAGCTAATTAGCCAACAAAGGAGACAAAATGAAATCATTAAAAAGTTTAACAAAAAATAAGGCAGAATATTGTTGGGGGGGGCTAAGAACTAGTAAGATAAATAGAAAACAAAGAGCAAGATGGTAGATTTATACCCAGCCATACCAATACCACACTAAATGCAAACAGTATAAACACCCCATTTAAAATGCAGTGATTGTCAGAAAAGACAAAAATGCAGACCTAAGTATATGCTTCGTACAGAAATCTCCTTTAAATATATACAAATAGGTTAATATATACAAATAGGTTAAAAGTTAAAACATGGAAAATTATACACCATACTAACATTAATTAAGATATAGGTGGAAAGATATATTAATATACAGTAAAGTTGATTTCAGAATACAGAACATTACCAGGGTTAAAGGTGGTCACTTCATAATAATAAATGGGTCAAATTATTTAAAAAAATTAAAATCCTAAATTATACACCTAATTACAGAGCTTAAAATACATAATACAAAATTGATAGAACCACAAACAGAAACAGATGAATTCACAATTATAGTTTGAGTTTTTAGCACCCCTTTCTCGATAACTAATATAAGACAAAATTAGTAAAAATGAAGAAGACATAAGTAAAAGGCTATCAACCAACCTGACCCAATTGGCATTTATAAAACATACAACCCAAAAAGAGCAGAATAAATATACTTTTGAAGTATAAAATAAACAATTACTAAGAGATACAATATTTCGAACTATAAAACAAGAATCAAAGCATTTAAAAGTATTGAAATCATAAAGAGTATAGTTTCTGACCATAGTTGAATTTGAAATTAATAACATCCAGAAAACCCTCCAAATGTTTGAAAATTAAATTATAAACTACTAAAGAAGCATTGATAAAAAAACATAACAGTAATTAAATAATTTAATAAACTAATAAAAATATATCAAAGGTGTGAGATGCAGCTAAAGCAGCAGTTTGAGAAAAATTTAGAGCTTTTATTACCTATATTAGCAAAGAAAAAGATCTTAAATTATGTAAGCTTTCATCTTAAGAAGGTAGAAAAAGAAGAGCAAATTAATTTCAAAACCAGAAAAAAAGGAGAACAATAATAAAGATGATCAGATAAATCAATAAAATAGAAACAGATTAACAATTTAAAAAAACAGTGAAACCAAAAGCTGGTTTGAAAAATTCAATGAAATTAATAAACCTTCCACCAGAGTGATCAAGGTAAAAAGAAAGTACACACATTTCCTTTATAAGGAAAGGAATATTACCATAAAAACTTTAGAAATTAAAAAGACAACAAACAAATATTATTTAAAAAATTATGTCAATAAATTTGACAATCTAAATGAAATGGACAAATTCCCAGAAAGACACAAATTACACAAGGAGAAGCAGGAAATTTAACAGCACTATACAAATTAATGAAACTGAATTCCAATTAAAATTATTTCCTCAAAGAAAACTCCAGGTCAAGATACCATTACTTATAAAATAAAATCTATGACACATTTAGAGGAAAAAATAATGCCAATTCTATAAAATTCCTGCAGAAAAATAGAGAGGAAGAAAGATTTTCTGACTCATTCTATAAAAATACTTTTATTCTAATACCAAATCATGACAAACGATATCATAAAACAAGAAAACTTCAGACTAATATCTCTCATGAATATAGATTCAAAAAATACCAATAAAAAATGTTGGCAAATTGAATACAACAACATATAAAAAGACTATAGTGCTTCATAAGGCCAAGGCAGGAGGATCACTTGAAGCCAGGATTTCAAGACCAGCCTGGGAAACATAGCAAGATCCCATCTCTACAAAACTTTAAAAGATAATAAAATTAGCTGGGTTCAGTGGCACATACCTGTGATCCCAGATAGTAAGGACGGTGGGGCAAGAAGATCGCTTAAGTCCAGGAGTTTAAGGTTATAGTGAGCTATGATCACACCTCTGCACTCCCGTCTGGATGACAGAGTAGAGCCTTTCAGAAAAAAAAGAAAAAGAAAGACAGAAAAAAAAAAGCCAGGTGTGGTGGCTCACTTCTGGAATCCCAATACTTTGGGAAGCCAAAGCAGAACGATTGCTTGAAGCCAGGAGTTCAAGACCAGCCTGGCCAACATAGTGAGACCCCATCTCTACAAATAAGATTTTTGAAAAATTAGCTGTGCATAATGATGTGTGCCAGTAGTCCCAGCTACTCAGCAGGCTTAGGTGGGAGGATTTCCTGAGCCCAGGAGTTTGAGGCTTCAGTGAGCTATGACCGTGCCACTGAACTCAAGCCTGGGTGACAGAGAAAGACCTCATCTCTAGAAAATATATATTTTTTAAATTTTTTAAAGAATTATAAAATATAACCAGTGGGATTTATGCCAGGAATGCAATGTTGGTTGAACATTTAAAAAAATCAATCAATGTAAGTCATCCTATCAACTGAAAACAAAACCAATCATTTTGATAGATACAGAAAAAGCATTTGACAAAATTTAAGATGCTTTCATAATAAAATCTCCCAGTAAACTAGGAAAAGTGAACTTCCTCAATCTGATTAAGTGCATTTAAGGAAAATTTGTACATTATTCTTAACAGCAAGAGGAACAATACTTTCTACCTAGGATAATGAATAAAGCAAGAATCATCTATCATTATTTCTATTTACTATCATGCTAGATACTAGAAGTACTATCAAGTGCATTAAGGTGAGAAAAATAAAAAGCATGCAGGCTGGAAAGGAAGACAACTCTATTTGCAGAAAACATCAAATTTATATAGGAAAACCATAAGAAAGCCATAAAATATTACTGAAACAAATAATAAGGTTGTAGAAAGCAAAATCAATTTTTTTTAAGATGGAGTCTCACTCGTGTTGCCCAGGCTGGAGTGCAGTGGCTCAATATCAGCTCACTGCAACCTCTGCCTCCTGGGTTCAAGCAATTCTCCTGCCTCAGCCTCCCAAGCAAGTGGGATTACAGGAGCCCACAACCGTGCCCAGCTAATCTTTGTAGTTTTAGTAGAGATGGGATTTCACCATGTTGGCTAGGCTGGTCTCAAACTCCTGATCTCAAGTGAACCGCCCACCTCAGCCTCCCAAAGTGCTGGATTACAGGTGTGAGCCACCATGC
The DNA here is from genome assembly GCF_028885655.2 of Pongo abelii. Lineage (NCBI taxonomy): Eukaryota > Metazoa > Chordata > Mammalia > Primates > Hominidae > Pongo > Pongo abelii. The sequence continues at coordinate 17,035,418 of NC_085928.1, forward strand.
CCAGCCCCCAAATTTTTAAATCAATTGTAATTCTATCTACTAGCAAAGACCAATTATATATTAAGAAAAATTCATTTAAAACAGCATCAAGAAATACTTTGGAATAAGTTTAACAAAAGATGTTTTAAGACCTGTTCACTGAAAGCTATAAAATATTACAAAGAGAAATTAAAGACCAAAATAAATGAAGATTTTCAAGATTCAATATTGTTAAGATGGCAACTTTCCCTAAATTGACCTAGATTCATTAAAATGACAATATTTCCCAAAGCAATCTACAGATTCAATGCAATTTCTATCAAAATACTAATGTCATTTTTCACAGAATTAGAAAAAAATCTTAAAATTCATATGGAACCAACAAAAGTGCCAGAATAGCCACAGCAATCTTAAGCAGAAAGAACAAAGCTGAAGACATAACATTGCCCGGCCTCACATTATACTACAAAGCTACAGTAACCCAAACAGCATGATATTGATATAAAAATAGACATATATATCAATAGAACAGAATCAAGAACCCAGAAATAAAGCCACATGTCTACACCCAACTGATACTTAATAAAGTCAATGAAAGCATACACTGGGAAAGGACATCCTTTTCAATAAATGGTGCTGGGAAAATTGGATTGTCATGTGCAGAAACATGAAACTGGACTCCTATCTCTCACTATATACAAAAACCAACTCAAGATGGAGTAAAAACTTAAATGTATGACCTCAAACTATAGAACTACTAGAAGAAAACTTGGGAAAACTCTTCTGGACATTGGCCTAGGCAAAGGATTCATTATTAAGACCTCAAAAGCACAAGCAACAAAAACAAAAATAGGCAAGTGGGGCTTAATTAAAATAAAACCTTCTGACAAAAAGGAAACAATCAACAGAATGAATAGCCAACCTACAGAATGGGAGAAAATATGCGCAAACTATTCTGGGGACTGACATCCAAAATCTACAAGGAACTCAAACAACTCAACAACAGTAAAACAAATAATCCCATTAAAAAACAGGCAAAGGACATGAACAGGCATTTTTTCCAAAGACCTACAAATTGCCAACAAGTATATAAAAAATGCTCTACAACACTATTCATTAGAGAAATACAAATTAAAACCACAATAAGATATGATCTTATGTCAGAATGACTATTATTAAAAAGTCAAAAAATAACAGATGTTGGCAAGGATGTGGAGGAAAGGGAACACTTATACATTGTTGGTGGGAATATAAACTAGTACAAACTCTGTGGAAAATAGTATGGATATTTCTCAAAGAACTAAAAATATAACTACTATTCAATCCAGCAATCCCACTATTAGGTATCTACCCAAAGGAGAAGAAATCATCATACCAAAAAGATAACTCCACTTATAAGTTTATTGCAGCACTATTCACAATAGCAGACACATGGAATCAATCTAAGTGTCCATTAATGGATGATTCGATAAAGAAAATGTGAGCTAGATAGATACATAGGTGGATTGATGGATAGATAGATAGATAGATAGATAGATAGATAGATAGATAGATAGACAGACAGATAGATAGATAAATGATATAGAAACAGCTATATAGATATATAATGGAATATTATCCAGCCATAAAAAATGAAATCATATCTTTTGCAGCAATATGAATGGAATTAGAGGCCATTACCTTAAGTTAGGTCAACTCAGAAACTGTCAAATATTACAGTCTCACTTACAGATGGGAGTTAAATAACATGTCCACATGGACATAAAGTGTGAAATAATAGACATTGGACACTCAGAAAGGTGGGAGGGAGGAGAATGAGGGATGAGAAATTACTTAATGGGTATAATGTATATTATTTGGGTAATGGTTACACTAAGAACTCAGAATTCACCACTATGTAGTATATTCATGCAACAGAACTGCAATTGTACCCCTTAAATGTATATAAATTTCAGAAAAAAATAAAGAAAACAATGGTTTTCTGTTTTGTTTATATCACTAACCTCCGTTTGCTACCTAGAGAGTGGCATATTGTAGATGTTCATTTTAAAATAATATCCAAAGCTTAGTTTCCTAGTGCTATTTTAGTAGTTACTATCCAAAAGACTTGCATAGCATCAATTTTTAAAAACATAGAAATGGCAAGAGAAAATACTATTTTTAATAAGAGTTAAAATATTTCAAGATCTTTTAAGTATTTCTTAAAGCAGTAATGTATTAATCAGTTTAATTCATGTTTTCACAGGCTGCTTGATACTTTTCAGCTGTGACATTTAGTTTACATAATTAAACAAATGTTCACAAAACTCAAAGTATATAATTTTATATAAAACACTATAATTTATCTTTCAATTATTAAAAAAAGTTCTTAGTTATAAGACTATATAGCAGTTAATGCTAAAATTACAAATACAATTACAGACTACTTGGTAATATATTGGTTTAACACCAAGTGGGTAAACATACCATAAAAAAACACATGAATTTATTACCTAGTGGCTAATAAGGTCACAAATAACAACTTTCTAGTAGCTAAATTCAATGATCACTTTTCATTCTTTCTCTGATTTGATCCCTACTGCAATATTTGACTTTATAATCAAAACTTTCTTCATGATACATTCTTCTTCCTTTGGCTTTTTATAATAACAAGACTCCAATTTCTTTCTTTTTGGCCATCACTTCTAAAGTTCCCTTGGGAAATTATTTTTCTCTACTTCTTATATATTTTCCTACATTCTTTTCTAGACCTACTTCTTTTCATACCTTACTCACTCCTCCTGGGCCATCTCAGCTTTCAATTACCATTATATGTTTATGATTCCAAAATCTTTATCTGCAGCTCAGAATTCTTCCTCAAATTTCAGAAAATGTATCTAAATACCCAGTAGATCACTCTACTTGTATGTACCACAAAAGTCTTTTACTTAGCGTGTAACAAACTGGTTATCTTTCCTACCAAATCCTGCTTTGCTTTTTCTGTATCCTATCTCAGTGAGTGACAAAACCTTCCACTATGATGGTCAGGCCTATCATCCATTATTCTATTCCAAATTCAACATATTATGTTAGTCAATTCTACTTTTAAGCATCTCTTGAGTACATCTATTTTTACCCATTCTTAATGCTACTATCAAATCTTTCACGTTGCAACTCCTTAACTGGTCTCCTTGTGTAGTGGTTAATTTTATGTCCACTTAGGTACCCAGTTTTTGACCAAATACCAGTCTAAATCTTGCTATGAAGGTATTTTTTATGTGATTAATATTTAAATCAGCAGACTTTGAATACAGCAGGTTACCCTTCATAATATGGATGGGCCTTCTGTTGAAGGCCTTATAAGACTGAGTTCCCTGAGAAAGAATTCTGACTCCAGACTGCCTTTAGATGTAAGACAGAAACATCAATCATCCCTGGATCTCCAGCCTGCCAACCTGCCCTACAGATTTTGGATTTGCCAGCCTCCATAGTTGTGTGAGCCAATTTCTTAAAATAATCTAGATAGTTGATTGATTGATTGGTTGATGAATAGACAGAAATAGAAATATATACACATACATAGATATATACATATATGTATGCACACACGTACATAAACATCCTATTGGTTGTGTATTCTGACCTTGCTTCCAACCTATTTTCCACAATGCATCCTCAATCATCTTTCTACAATGAAAATCTCATAATGCCATTCCTATTTAAAAGTCTCCTGCCATGAGAATAATATTCAAATTCCTTATGGGGTTTTAATCATGTGGTTTATGGGGTGTTTCACGAACTGCTTGCTGCTTATCTTTCAGCCTTTTCCCTCTCTAAGTAATTCTCACATGCAATAAAGATACAGTGGGAGAAGAGATCATAATTTGTTTTAAGAGTGTCAATACATCCACATTAGGTCACCTCTATAGCATGGTTTGCGATGTTGCTCTTGGAAGCTTGTCTTGAACTCATTTTTCCAACTCTCCCAGTAAGTTACCCAATATCCATTTAATAAACTCCCTTTCTTTTTTGGGGAGAGGGGAGCTATTGCTTTAATTGATCAGGTTTAAAAAGCCATTGAATTTTCCTAAAATATTGATTCTCAAGCTTTATCATGCATCAAAATCATCTACAGGACATGTTAATATACAGATGGCTGAGCCCTACCCTGAGAATTTCTGATACAGTAGTTTTAGGGTGGGGCCTGGGAATTCTGGGAATTTATATGTTTTTTTATACTTTAAGTACTGGGATACAGGTGCAGAACGTGCAAGTTTGTTACACAGGTATACATGTGCCATGGTGGTTTGCTGCACCCATCAACCCATCATCTACATTAGGTATTCCTCCTAATGCTATCCCTCCTCTAGTCCAACACCCCACAACATGACCCGGTGTGTGATGTTCACCACACTGTGTCCACGTGTTCTCATTGTTCAACTCCCACTTCTGAGTGAGAACATGCAGTGTTTGGTTTTCTGTTCCTGTGTTAGTTTGCTGAGAATCATAACTTCCAGCTTCATCCATGTCCCTGCAAAGGACATGAATTAATCCTTTTCTATGGCTGTATAATATTCCATGGTGTATATGCACCACATTTTCTTTATCCACTCCTACCACTGATGGGCATTTGGGCTGGTTCCAAGTCTTTGCTATTGTGAATAGTGCTGCAATAAACATATGTGTGCATATGTCTTTATAGCAGCACGATTTATAATCCTTTGGGTATACACCCAGTAATGGGATTGCAGAGTCAAATGGTATTTCTGGTTCTAGATCCTTGAGGAATCATCACACTGTCTTCCACAATGGTTGAACTAATTTACACACCCACCAACAGTGTAAAAGTGTTCCTATTTCTCCACATCCTCTCCAGCATCTGTTGTTTCCTGACTTTTTAATAATCACCATTGTAACTGGCATTAGATGGTATCTCATTGTAGTTTTGATTTGCATTTCTCTAATGACCAGTGATGATGAGCTTTTTCTCATATGTATGTTGGCCTCATAAATGTCTTCTTTTGAGAAGTCTCTGTTCATACCCTTTGCCCACTTCTTGATGGTGTTGTTTGCTTTTTTCTTGTAAATTTGTTTAAGTTCCTTGTAGATTCTGCATATTAGCCCTTTGTCAGATGGATAGATTCAAAAAAAATTCTCCCATTCTGTAGCTTGCCTGTTCACTCTGATGATAGTTTCTTTTGCTGTGCAGAATCTCTTTAGTTTAATTAGATCCCATTTGTCAATTTTGCCTTTTGTTGCCATTGCTTTTGGTATTTTAGTCATGAAGTCTTTGCCCATGCCTATGTCCTGAATGGTATTGCCTAGGTTTTCCTCTAGGGTTTTCATGGTTTTAGGTCTTACATTTAAGTCTTTAATCCATCTTGCATTAATTGTTGTATAAGGTGTAAGGAAAGGGTCCAGTTTCAGCATATGGCTAGCCAGTTTTCCCAACACCATTTATAAAATGGGGAATCCTTTCCCCATTTCTTGTTTTTGTCAGATTTGTCAAAGATCAGATGGTTGTAGATGTGTGGTGTTATTTATGAGGCCTCTGTTGTGTTCCATTGGTCTATATATCTGTTTTGCTACCAGTACCATGCTGTTTTGGTTACTGTAAGCCTTGCAGTATAGTTTGAAGTCACATAGCGTGATGCCTCCAGCTTTGTTCTTTTTGCTTAGGATTGTCTTGGCTATATGGGCTCTTTTTTGGTTCCATATGAAATTTAAAGTAGTATTTTCTAATTCTGTGAAGAAAGTCAGTGGTAGCTTGATGGGGATAGCATTGAATCTATAAATTACTTTGGTCAGTATGGCCATTTTCACGATATTGATTCTTCCTATCCATAAGCATGAAATGTTTTTCCATTTGTTTGTGTCCTCTCTTATTTCCTTGAGCAGTAGTTTGTAGTTCTTCTTGAAGAGGTTCTTCACATCCCTTGTATGTTGTATTCCTAGGTATTTTATTCTCTTTGTAGCAATTGTGAATGGGAGAATAAACTCCCTTTCTAATCAATCAGCCAACTAGTTTCTATTGTTAGCAATTAACAACCACAACTTATATGGCAGTTGTTGTCAGGAATTAAGTGGTACAAAAGCAGAACCTGAATGTGGAATTTTGGCTAAGTGAAGGAAGCAAAGTAACAGAAGTGAGGATATAGCCACTGCACTGATTACTATTTAAATTTAAATTATTGGTAGGTTTTGTTTTATTTTCTTTGCTACTACCGGAAAAAAATGATGGTTCCAACAGCTTATACAAGATCTCCAAAGAAAATGATAATCTTATTTTTGAAAACTGACTGTAGATATAAATGAAGCAATATTTCTAAAAGACCTTAGAATATTTTTGATGTTTCTACTGTAGAAAATGTAAGGGACACCCTGGGAATGCAGAGAAGTGGATAGCTTTACTATTGAATATCATATAATCACTACAAGACTCTTGCAATGATTTTTGAGGAAAGAAGACCTACATAAAAATTTCTAAGTTTTTGAGGATATTCTAGTAACTTACAGCCATTGGTCAAGCAAGTTATAGAGTACCAATTAATTTTTCCATTATTAATAATATCAACTACAGAAAAGAAAATACTGCAAAAATTTCTGCTATAGCCTGAAAAAGTTATTATTTCTATTTATTAATAGCATAATAATCTATGTATTACACAGCAAACAATCCACTTAATACTTCTAAACTTAATGAAAATGTAGTCAGTGATTTTGAAATAATTCAGCTGTGAAAATTGAAATTAATTCTAATGTTTCTATTAATTTAGATACAATTTTTGAAGATACTTGTATTAATTAATTTATTTAACAAATGTATATTGCGTATGTGATTTCTGAAGAAATTTAACTGACTGAATTTTTATTTCCAGAACAGATTATTTCTGGCCCTATTGCATATCACCAAATAAACTGAGTGACAGTTTACAGAGTACTCAAACATTATGGTGATAGAGAAAAGTAGAAAAAATCAAACTAATAGCTGAGAGCTGAGGATATGTGAAAGGAAAGGTGAAGAATAAAATATATGGTGACTATCAGTGTAGTAGGTAGAATAATGCACCCTGCCCCGAAGATGTCCATGTCCTAATCCCTGAAACCTTTGAATATGTTATGTTACATGACAAGGTGAAATTAAGGTTGCAGATGGAATGAAGGTCACTGTTTGGCTGACCATGAGATGGGGAGATTATCTTGGATTACTCAGGTGGGCTCACCATAACTACAAGAGTCCTTATAAGTGAAAACAAACAAACAAAAAAAAAGACACAGGGGAGTTAGTGTCAGGGTAATGCAACATGAAATAGACTCCACTGAGCATTGTGGACTTTGAAGATGGAAAGGGGACAAGAGCCAAAGAACAAAGGCAGCCTTTAGAAGCTGAAAAAGGAAGGAAAACAAATTCTTCCCTACAGCCTCCAGAAAGAAGTGCAGCTCTTCCAACACATTGATATTAACCAAGTGAGACTCATTTTGGGCTTCTGATCTCCAAAACTGTAAGATTCAAAGGACTTACCCTATATGGATGCTATTAAGTTAACCTTTCAGTTCCTCTTGACCCTGAAATCCCACGGGGGTGACTTTTTCCTTTTGTTACACTAATTTCCTTAAATCATGATTAACTAAATGAATTTGAGTACTCTCTTTCAGAATGTACTAACATATTGGATTTACATGGCTCTCAAAAGTATTCTGAAATGGAATGAGACACATTTTGATCATGTGCTTATAGGACTTAGGAATCCAATGGATATATACATATATATATACACACACATACACATATATACAAGCACATATATATATACACATAAATAGAAAAACTTACATTCATTTTGAAGAGGATCAGAATATGCCACACCAATATATGCCACTTTGGCATATGGATTATTTTGAGCTGAAGGCAATTGAGAATGAACAAATGTAGAAAGAAGTCTACTCAGAGCTTCTCTTGTCTGACTAAAAGCAGAAACTTACGGAAGGGAGGGCTGCTTGGAATAACCTGTTTTTGTAGTGCAACCTAGAAATATAACTATATATATATATTTTTTAAATTATATTTTAAGTGTTAGGGTACATGTGCACAACGTGAAGGTTTGTTACATATGTATATAACTATATTATATATCTGCCACCTCTTCCTGATTTTACTTTTTCTTCCTCTTTTAGTTACTCTTTTCTCTTATTCCTATTTTTTCAGTGTCAAATTTCTTGAATCACTAATGGATGCTTTCTCTGCTTATTCAACTTGCATTCAGTCTTTATCCTATCTTCATCAAACTTCGTCATCCATCTTTTCTCTGAAACTACATTAGCTAAGTCATAAATTACCTAACTGCCAAACCATTGAACACTGTTGTACATATGAGGATATATCAGTGAACAAGACATAAAAGCTCTTGCTCTCATATTGCTATATTTTACTTGAAGGGAAACAACAGCAAACAAATAAGCAAAATGAGAAAATATAAGCTAGTGATGTGTTATAATGAAAATAAAATAGGAATATGTGATAAAGAGTGTTTTGTGGTTAAGTTGTCTCTTAAGGAAAGGCTCTGTTAGTAGGTGACTTTAAAGCTCAGACATGAATATAAAAGATTTAACTAGGCAATAATCCAGGTGATCTAGAACAAAGACATTTAATTGTGAATTAACTTGAGTTATTAAAAGAACTGTAAAAGGTTAATAGTGCTTGGAGCACAGTGATTGAGGCTGGAGAAGAAGCAAGTACTAGATCATATAGACACCTTTACTTATTTATTTATTTATTTTTATTTTATTATTATTATACTTTAAGTTTTAGGGTACATATGCACAATGTGCAGGGGAATATAGACACCTTTAAATCAAGGTGATACATTTGAATTTTATTTTAGATGTAATGAAAAGTCACTGAAAGCTTTTAAGCACGGGAATTAAATATAATTTAATTATAATTTAATTATAATTATATATAATTTATAAAATTATAAATATATTTCTATATAATATATTGATAATACTAATATATTATTAACATTAATATATTATACATTATGATATATTGATATAATTTATATATTATAAAATATATAAATAATATAATAATATTATAATTTAATAATACACTTTTACAAATTACTTTATATAAGTAATACTCTAGAGGGATTCAAAAACAGAAGCAGTAAGGTTGGTTTTAGTAGGATGTTTCTTCATTAAGCAATTTATTCCTAAATGCCAGATAAGATAACTAATATAATCCCACGTATCAGGTAAAAATATACCTGAGTCAACAGTTCATGGTTTACAGAAACTATTGGAATTTGAGAGCCAAGAGCAGGTTTTGGAAATTCAAACACCTGCAAAATTTAGACAGTTAAAAATTAACTTAAATGAATAAAGTGTAAGAAATATATGGAACACTAAAAACTTTAGTAAACTGGAAAGTCTGTACAATTTAAAGAAACAGCTATGCTTCAGCTTCAGCTGATAATTGCTATATGAGAACTCAGGCTCAGATCTGATTATTCAAGAGAAAATATTTGCATTATAATATTTATATTTATATATAATATATACTTTAAAAGAGCAAACCATATAGGGTTGAGTTATAAGCAATAGTATTTCTTGCTATCCCAACTACTCCCTCAATCTACTGTGTACATCCTAAGCTATTCAAGGAATCATTTTGAAAACTCCTTTTCACTAGGTCCAGCATAGGGAGATAGGGAAGCATTTCCTATTCTTCAAAAATAGGGGAGGCTTAGAAACCACCAAAACTCTCTTTAAAGAAATATTTCTAATCTCTAACATCTCTCTTGGCCTCTCTAACTTCTCTTATTAATTGAGTTGGGTGGTTACCTAAGAGTCACAAATTACTTTTTAATTTTCTCTTCAAGCCTTGCCAAGGTAATTCAGTGCCTTGCTTTGGAATTTGGGGAATATTTGCCACGTAGTTTTGGAGACTTCAATTTAAACTGTCATTTTAACATTCTGTTATATACAATATTAGAATGATACTGTTCAAAGCATTGAGAAATTAAGTGATTTTTCATGATCAAAAAACCAGGGCATGATAGAAGTAGAATTCTAATCCAGGATTTTCTAAATCAATTGCTCAAGCTTTATGCACTATTTTTGTTGTCTTTATTATCTTTTAATTTCTGTAAGGATCAAATCTATATACTTGTGTTTATACATTTATGGGCTATATATCATGGAATAGATGTTGTAGAGAAGGAAAAATTTTCTCCAACCTCTTACATTTTCTACTTCAGTGTTGCAAATTAAATTAACAAATGACATTAATGGTAGAATGAGTTTATAAATTTTATTGATGGTAATATTTTTATTTTACCTGCATGGGGCTTCACAGAAAAGAAGTGGAAACCCAAAGAGATGGTTAGACTTGACAGCTTACATAGCACTAGAAGTTACCTGAATTCCAGAGCTGAATGTATCCGAGAGCTGACAGAACACTGAAAGGTATTTGAATTTCAAACACCAAGAGTGGAGGTATCTCAATGCTCAACCAGAGGCATTCAGTAGTAACCCCAGAAAGATTTTACCTTAGTGGTAGGACTGAAGAATTCCTAAAGTAAAGCCACTCTAGACCCATCCTAATTCCCTAATGGCATATGAGGCAAAGCATATTTTCATATGCTTATTCGTGATCCATATAGCCTCTTTGGTGATATCTGTTCAGAAATTTTACCAATGTTTAAATTAGGTTGTTTCCTTATTGTTGAGTTTTTAAAGTTCTGTAAGCTTGTGGACAGCAATACTTTTTCAGATATATGTTTTGCAAATATTTTCTCCAAGTCTGTGGCCTCTCTTTTGACTCCTTTAAGAGTGTCTTTCACAGGGCAATTTTTATTTTTTCATTTTTTGTTTAAGAATACATTTTTAGGCCAGGCGGGGTGGCTCATGCCTGTAATCCCAGCACTTTGGGAGGCCAAGGCGGGCAGATCACAAGGTCAGGAGATCGAGACCATCCTGGCTAACACGGTAAAACTCCATCTCTACTAAAAATACAAAAAAAATTAGCTGGGCATGGTGGTGGGCACCTGTAGTCCCAGCTACTTGGGAGGCTGAGGTAGGAGAATGGCGTGAACCCAGGAGGCAGAGCTTGCAGTGAGCCGAGATTGCAGCACTGCACTCCAGCCTGGGCGACGGAGTGAGACTTCTTCTAGAATTTTTACGGTGTCAGGTCTTAGATTTAAGTCTTTGATCCACCTTGAGCTGATTTTTGTATAAAGTGAGAGACGAGAATCCAGTTTCGTTTATACACCTGGCTTGCCAATTATCCCAGCACCATTTGTTAAATATGGTGTCCTTTCCTCATCTTATGTTTTTGTTTACTTTGTCAAAGATAAGTTGGCTGTATTTCTGCGTTCTCTATCCTGTTCCATTTGTCTACATAAGTATTTTTATACCAGTACCAATGTTTTGGTAACCATAGCCTTGTAGCGTAGTTTGCAATGGGATAATGTGATACCTCCATATTTGTTCTTTTTGCTTTGTCTTGCTTTGGCTAGGTGGGCTCTTTTTTGGTTCCATATGAATTTTATGATTGTATTTTCTAGTTCTGTGAAGAATGATGGTGGTATTTAGATGATAATTGCATTGAATTTGTAGATTGCTTTTGGAAGTATAGTCATTTTCACAATACTGATTCTATCCATCCATGATCATGGAAGGGGTGTCCATTTGTTTGCATCATCTGATTTCTTTCAGCAGTGTTTTGTAGTTTTCCTTGTACAGGCCTTTAATCTCCTTGGTTAAGTATATTCCTAAGTGTTTTTTTTGCAACTATTGTAAAAGGAATTGAGCTGGATTTGATTCTCAACTTGGTAACTGTTGGTGTATAGAAGAGCTACTGATTTGTGTGCATTATTTTTGTATCCTGAAACTTTGCTGAATCTATTTACCAGTTCTAGGAGCTTTTTAGATGAGTCTTTAGGGTTTTCTAGGTATACAATCATCACAAACAGCAACAGTTTGACTTCCTCTTTACCAGTTTGGATGCCCTTTCTTTCTTTCTCTTGTCTAATTGCTCTGGCTAGGATTTCCAGTACTATGTTGAATAGAAGTGGTGAAAGTGGGCATCTTTATCTTTTTCCAGTTCTCAGGTGGAATGCTTTCAACTTTTCCCCATTCAGTATAATGTTGGCTGTGGGTTTGTCATAGATGGTTTTACCTTAAGGTATGTCCCTTCTCTGCCAATTTTACTGAGGGTTTTAATCATAAAGCGGTGCTGGATTTTGTCAAATGCCTTTTCTACGTCTATTGAGATGATCATGTGAGTTTGGTTTTTAATCCTATTTATGTGGTATATCACACTTATTGACTTGTGTATGCTAAACTATCCCTGCATCCCTGGTATGAAACCCACTTGATCATGGTGGATTATATTTTTAATATGGTCTTGGATTCGGTTAGCTAGTATTTTGTTGAGGATTTTTGCATCTATGTTAATCAGGGATATTAGTCTGTAGTTTACTTTTTATTTAAGGTCCTTTCTTGGTTTTGATATTAGGATTTGATTTAAAGAGGATTACCTCTTTTATCTTTTAGAATAGTGTCAATAGCATTGGTACCGATTCTTCTTTGATTGTCTAATAGAATACAGCTGTTAATCCACCTGGTCCTGGACTTTTTTTGTTGTTGTTGGTAACTTTTTAATTACAATTTCAATCTTGCTGCTTGTTACTGGTCTGTTTAGAGTTTCTATTTCTTCCTGGTTTACTCTAAGAGGTTTGTGTATTTCCAGCACTTTATCCATCTCCTCCAGGTTTTCTAGTTTATGCACATTAAGGTGTTCATAGTAGCTTTGAATGATCTTTTGTATTTCTGTGGTATCGGTTGTAATATCTCCTGTTTCATTTCTAATTGGGTTTATTTGGATCTTCTCTCTTCTTTTCTTGGTTAATCTTGCTAATGGCCTATCAATTTTATTTATCTTTTCAAAGTACCAGTTTTTGTTTAATTTATCTTTTGTATATTTTTTAGTTTCAATTTCATTTAGTTCTGCTCTGTTATTGGTTATGACTTTTCTTCTGCTGGGTTTGGGTTTGGTTTGGTTTGTTCTTGTTTCTCTAGTTTCTTGAGGTGTGACCTTAGATTGTCTATTTGTGCTCTTTCAGACTTTTTTATATAGGCATTTAATGCTATGAACTTTCCTCTTAGCACCAGCTTTGCTGTATTCCAGGGGATTTGATAGGTTGTGTCACTATTATCGTTCAGTTCAAAGAATTTTAAATTTTCCTCTTGATTTCATTGTTGACCCAGCAATCATTCAGGAATAGGTTATTTAATTTCCATTATTTGCATGGTTTTGAGGTTCCTTTTGAAGTTGATTTCCAGTTTTATTCCACTATAATAGAGGGAGCACTTGCTATAATTTCGATTTTCTTAAATTTGTTGAGACTTGTTTTGTGGCCTGTGATATGGTCTTTCTTGGAGAATGTTCCATATGCTAATGAATGGAAGGTATATTCTGCAGTTGTTGGGTAGAATGTTCTGTAAATATCTGTTAAGTCCATTTGTTCTAGGGTATAGTTTAAGTCCATTGTTTCTTTGTTCACTTTCTGACTTGATGACCTGTCTTAAAGTCCCACACTATTATTGTGCTGCTGTCTATCTCATTTCTTAGGTCTAGTAGTAATTGTTTCATGAATTTGGGAGCTCCAGTGTGGGATGCCTATATATTTAGGATTGTCATATTTTCCTGTTGGACTAATCCTTTTATCATTATACTATGTCCCTCTTTTTTTAACTGCTGTTGCTTTAAACTTTGTTTTGTCTGATATTAAAAAATAGCTACTCCTGTTTGCTTCTGGAGTCCAGTTGCATGGACTATGTTTTTCCACCCCTTTATCTTAAGTTTATGTGAGTACTTATGTGGAAGGTGAGTCTCTCGAAAACAGCAGATACTTGGTTGGTAAATTCTTATCCATTCTGCCATTCTATATCTTTCAAGTGGAGAAATTAGGCCATTTACGTTCAATGTTAGCATTGAGATATAAGGTACTATTGTACTCATTGTGCTATTTGTTGCCTGAATACCTTGTTGGGTTTTTTTTTTCATTGTATTGTTTTATAGGTACTGTGAGTTTTATGCTTTAAGTAGATTCTATTTTGGTGTATTTCAAGGATTTGTTTCAAGATTTAGAACTCCCTTTAGTAGTTCTTGTAGTGCTGGCTTGGTAGTGGCAAATTCTCTCAGAATTTGTTTGTCTGAAAAAGACTGTATCTTCCCTTCATTTATGAAGCTTAGTTTCACTTGATAAAAAATTCTTGCCTGATAATTGTTTTGTTTAAGGAAACTAAAGATAGGACCCAATCCCTTCTAGCTTGTATGGTTTCTGCTGAGAAATCTGCTGTTAATCTGATAGGTTTTCCTTTATAGGTTACCTGATGCTTTTGCCTCACAGCTCTTAAGATTATTTCCTTCATCGTGATTTTAGATAGCCGATAACTATGTGTCTAGGTGATTATCTTTTTGCAATAAATTTCCCAGGTGTTCTTTGAGCTTCTTGTATTTGGATGTCTAGATCTCTAGCAAGGCTGGGGAAGTTTTCCTTGATTATTCCCTCAAATATGTTTTCCAAACTTTTAGATTTCTCCTCTTCCTGGGGAACACCAATATTTTTAGGTTTGACCATTTAACATCCCAAACGTCTTGGAGGCATTTTTTTTTCTTTTTCCTTTGTCTTTGTTGGATTGGATTAAATCAAAAGTCCTGTCTTCAAGTTCTGAAGTTCTTTCTTCTACTTGTTCAATATTATTGCTGAGCCTTTCCAGTGCATTTTGTAGTTCTCTAAGTGTGTTCTTCATTTCAAGAAGTTGTGATTGTTTTTTATTTATGCTATCTATTTCACTCGCGATTCTTCCATTTGTATCCTGTATCACTTTTTCTTATTTCGTTAAGTTGGACTTCACCTTTCTCTGGTGCCTCCTTGATTGGCTTAGTAGTCGACCTTCTGAATTCTTTTTCTGGCAATTCAGAGGTTTTGTTTTGGTTTGGATCCATTGCTGGTGAGCTAATGTGATCTTTTGGGGGTGTCAAAGAATCTTATTTTGTCATATTACTGGAATTGTTTTTCCAGTTTCTTCTCACATGGGTAGATTTTGTCAGTGGGAAGATCTGGGACTCCAGGGCTGCTGTTCAGATTCTTTTGTCCCATGGAGTGATCCCTTGATGTGGTGCTCTCCCCTTTCTCCTGCGGTGGAGCTTCCTGAGAGCCAAACGGCGCGATTGTTATTTCTCTTCCAGATCTAGTCCCCTAGCGGAGCTACTGCGCTCTGGGCTGGTACTGGATGGGGAGTGTCTGCAAAGAGTCCTGTGATGTGATCCATTATCAGGTCTCTAAGCCATGGATACCAGGACCTGCTCCAGTGCAGATGGCAGGGGAGTGAAGTGGACTCTGTGAAGGTCCTTGGTTGTATTTTTGGTAAGTGTGTTGGTTTTGTGTTGGTTGGCCTCCAGCCATGAGGTGTGGCTTTCAAGAGCACATCAGCTGTAGTTGTATAGGGAGGATACAAGCTTGCCCTATGGTCACCTTTGGATAAGTATTCAGGTATCTCAGGTAGTGTGCAGGCCCATACAGCTCCCAAGGCATTATGTCATTTCTCTTCGATTAGGGTGGGTAGACAAAGACCATCAGTTGGGGGGCAGGGTTAGGCATGTCTGAGCTCAGACTCTCCTTGGGCAGGGCTTGCTGTGGCTGCTGTGAGGAATGGGGTTGTGGTTTTCAGGCCAATGGAGATATGTTCCGGGGGGATTACGGCTGCCTCTGCTGCATGCCACAGGTCACCAGGGAAGTGGGGAAAAGCCTGCAGCCACAGGCCTGACCCAGTTCCCAGGCAGCCTGCAGCCGAAACGCCAGTCTCACTCCTACTGTGCCCCCTCAACAGCACAGAGTTTATTTCCAGGCCGCCAGTGAGCAGGGCTGAGAACCTGCCCCAGGTTACAAGCCTCTAAGCTGAGAAAGCAAGCAGGCTCATGGTTCCTTGGCTGTCCCATAGAGCCTGCAGCAGCAATCCACCTCCTTCAAAGGGTCTGTGGATTCTCTTGTCTTTCTTGGTATGTTCCTGCAGTAGTTCATGAAGTAAAAGTTCCTGATGTGGGTCTCCACATGCTGCTCTGTCTATCCAAGTGGTAGCTGCAAGTTAGTTCTGCCTCCTATCTGCCATTTTGTGCCTTATTTTAATAAAATCCAAGTTATCGATTCTTTTCTTACTATTGTACCTAAAAAGCTATTACCAAACCCACATCACCCAAGTTTTCTTCTGTTAGCATCTAAGAGTTTTATAATTTTGTGTTTTACATTTAAGCCTATGATCCATTTTGGGTTGATTTTTGTGAAAGATGTAAGGACTGTGTCTGGATTTTTTTTTTTTTTTTTTTGGTATATGGATGTCCAGTTGTTCCAGCATCATTTGTTTCAAAGACTATACTTTCCCCACTGAATTGCCATTGTCTCTTTGTCAAAGATTAGTTGATTGTATCTATATAGATCTATTTTGGTGTTATCTATTCTGTATCATTGATCTATTTATTTATTCTTTTACCTGTAAAACACAGTTTTTTTTTCTTTTTTACTATCCTTTATTTTTTATTTTATTTTCTTATGATTATACTTTAAGTTTTACTACATGTGCACAATGTGCAGGTTAGTTACATATGTATACATGTGCCATGCTGGTATGCTGCACCCATTAACTTGTCATTTAGCAATAGGTATATCTCCTAAAGCTATCCCTCCCCCCTCCCACACCCCACAACAGTCCCCAGAGTGTGATGTTCCCCTTCCTGTATCCATGTGTTCTCATTGTTCAATTCCCACCTATGAGTGAGAATATGTGGTGTTTGGTTTTTTGTTCTTGCAATAGTTTACTGAGAATGACGATTTCCAATTTCATCCATGTCCCTACAAAGGACATGAACTCATCATTTTTTATGGCTGCATAGTATTCCATGGTGTATATGTACCACATTTTCTTAATCCAGTCTATCATTGTTGGACATTTGGATTGGTTCCAAGTCTTTGCTATTGTGAATAATGCTGCAATAAACATACGTGTGCATGTGTCTTTATAGCAGCATGATTTATAATCATTTGGGTATATACCCAGTAATGGGATGGCTGGGTCAAATGGTATTTCTAGTTCTAGATCCCTGAGGAATCGCCACACTGACTTCCACAATGGTTGAACTAGTTTACAGTCCCACCAACAGTGTAAAAGTGTTCCTATTTCTCCACATCCTCTCCAGCACCTGTTGTTTCCTGACTTTTTAATGATTGCCATTCTAACTGGTGTGAGATGGTATCTCATTGTGGTTTTGATTTGCATTTCTCTGATGGCCAGTGATGATGAGCATTTTTTCATGTGTCTTTTGGCAGCATAAATGTCTTCTTTTGAGAAGTGTCTGTTCATATACTTTGCCCACTTTTTGATGGGGCTGTTTGTTTTTTTCTTGAAGATTTGTTGGAGTTGATTGTAGATTCTGGATATTAGCCCTTTGTCAGATGAGTAGGTTACGAAAATTTTCTCCCATTTTGTAGGTTGCCTGTTCACTCTGATGGTAGTTTCTTTTGCTGTGCAGAAGCTCTTTAGTTTAATTAGATCCTATTTGCCAATTTTGGCTTTTCTTGTCATTGGTTTTGGTGTTTTAGACATGAAGTCCTTGCCCACGCCTATGTCCTGAATGGTAATGCCTAGGTTTTTGTCTAGGGTTTTTATGGTTTTAGGTCTAACATGTAAGTCTTTAATCCATCCTGAATTAATTTTTGTATAAGGTGTAAGGAACGGATCCAGTTTCAGCTTTCTCCATATGGCTAGCCAGTTTTCCCACCACCATTTATTAAATAGGGAATCCTTTCCCCATTGCTTGTTTTTCTCAGGTTTGTCAAAGATCAGATAGTTGTAGATATGCGGCATTATTTCTGAGGGCTCTGTTCTGCTCCATTGATCTGTATCTCTGTTTTTGTACTAGTACCATGCTGTTTTGATTACTGTAGCCTTGTAGTATAGTTTAAAGTCAGGTAGCGTGATACCTCCAGCTTTGTTCTTTTGGCTTAAGATTGACTTGGCAATGCAGGCTCTTTTTTTGGTTCCATATGAACTTTAAAGCAGTTTTTCCCAATTCTGTGAAAAACTCATTGGTAGCTTGATGGGGATGGCATTGAATCTATAAATTACCTTCAGCACTATGGCCATTTTTACAATATTGATTCTTCCTACCCATAAGCATGGAATGTTCTTCCATTTGTTTGTATCCTCTTTTATTTCCTTGAGCAGTGGTTTGTAGTTCTCCTTAAAGAGGTCTTTCACATCCCTTGTAAGTTGGATTCCTAGGTATTTTATTCTCTTTGAAGCAATTGTGAATGGGAGTTCACTCATGATTTGGCTCTCTGTTTGTCTGTTATTGGTGTATAAGAATGCTTGTGATTTTTGTACATTGATTTTGTATCCTGAGACTTTGCTGAAGTTGCTTATCAGCTTAAGGAGATTTTGGGCTGAGACGATAGGGTTTTCTAGATATACAATCATGTCATCTGCAAACAAGGACAATTTGACTTCCTCTTTTCCTAATTGAATACCCTTGATTTCCTTCTCCTGCCTGATTGCCCTGGCCAGAACTTCCAACACTATGTTGAATAGGAGTGGTGAGAGAGGGTGTCCCTGTCTTGTGCCAGTTTTCAAAGGGAATACTTCCAGGTTTTGCCCATTCAGTATGATATTGGCTGTGGGTTTGTCATAGATTGCTCTCATTATTTTGAGATACGTCTCATCAATACCTAATTTATTGAGAGTTTTTAGCATGAAGGGTTGTTGAATTTTGTCAAAGGCCTTTTCTGCATCTATTGAGATAATCATGTGGTTTTTGTCTTTGGTTCTGTTTATATGCTGGATTACATTTATTGATTTGTGTATATTGAACCAGCCTTGCATCCCAGGGATGAAGCCCACTTGATCATGGTGGATAAGCTTTTTGATGTGCTGCTGGATTTGGTTTGCCAGTATTTTATTGAGGATTTTTGCATCAATGTTTATCAAGGATATTCGTCTAAAATTCTCTTTTTTGGTTGTGTCTCTGACCGGCTTTGGTATCAGGATGATGCTGGCCTCATAAAATGAGTTAGGGAGGATTCCCTCTTTTTCTATTGATTGGAATAGTTTCAGAAGGAATAGTACCACTTCCTCCTTGTACCTCTGGTATAATTCGGCTGTGAATCCATCTGGCCTGGACTCTTTTTGGTTGGTAAGCTATTGATTATTGCCAGACTTTCAGAGCCCGTTATTGGTCTATTCAGAGAGTCAACTTCTTCCTGGTTTAGTCTTGGGAGAGTGTATGTGTCGAGGAATTTATCCATTTCTTCTAGATTTTCTAGTTTATTTGCATAGAGGTGTTTGTAGTATTCTCCAATGGTACTTTGTATTTCTGTGGGATTGGTGGTGATATCCCCTTTATCATTTTTTATTCTGTCTATTTGATTCTTCTCTCTTTTCTTCTTTATTAGTCTTGCTAGCAGTCTATCAATTTTGTTGATCCTTTCAACAAACCAGCTCCTAGCTTCATTAATTTTTTGAAGGGTTTTTTGTGTCTCTATTTCCTTCAGTTCTGCTCTGATTTTAGTTATTTCTTGCCTTCTGCTAGCTTTTGAAGGTGTTTGCTCTTGCTTTTCTAGGTCTTTTAATGGTGATGTTAGGGTGTCAATTTTAGATCTTTCCTGATTTCTCTTGTGGGCGTTTAGTGCTATAAATTTCCCTCTACACACTGCTTTGAATGTGTCCCAGAGATTCTGGTATGTTGTGTCTTTGTTCTCATTGGTTTCAAAGAACGTCTTTATTTCTACGTTCATTTCGTTATGTACCCAGTAGTCATTCAGGAGCAGGTTGTTCAGTTTCCATGTGGTTGAGCAGTTTTGAGTGAGTTTCTTACTCCTGAGTTCTAGTTTGATTGCACTGTGGTCTGAGAGACAGTTTGTTATAATTTCTGTTCTTTTACATTTGCTGAGGAGTGCTTTACTTCCAACTATGTGGTCCATTTTGGAATAGGTGTGGTGTGGTGCTGAAAAGAATGTATATTCTGTTGATTTGGGGTGGAGAGTTCTGTAGATGTCTATTAGGTCCGCTTGGTGCAGAGCTGAGTTCAATTCCTGGATATCCTTGTTAACTTTCTGTCTCGTTAATCTGTATAATGTTGACAGTGGGGTGTTAAAGTCTCCCATTATTATTGTGTGGGAGTCTAAGTCTCTTTGTAGGTTACTCAGACTTGTTTAATGAATCTGGGTGCTCCTGTATTGGGTGCATATATATTTAGGATAGTTAGCTCTTCTTGTTGAATTGATCCCTTTACCATTATGTAATGGCCTTCTTTGTCTCTTGATCTTTGTTGTTTTAAAGTCTGTTATATCAGAGACTAGGATTGCAACTCATGCCTTTTTTTGATTTCCATTTGCTTGGTAGATCTTCCTCCATCCTTTTATTTTGAGCCTATGTGTGTTTCTGCACGTGAGATGGGTTTCCTGAATACAGCACACTGATGGGTCTTGCCTCTTTATCCAATTTGCCAGTCTCTGTCTTTTAATTGGAGCATTTAGTCCATTTACATTTAAAGTTAATATTGTTATGTATGAATTTGATCCTGTCATTATGATGTGAGCTGGTTATTTTGCTCATTAGTTGATGCAGTTTCTTCCTAGCGTTGATAGTCTTTACAATTTGGCATGATTTTGCAGTGGCTGGTACCGGTTGTTCCTTTCCATGTTTAGTGCTTCCTTCAGGAGCTCTTTTAGGGCAGGCCTGGTGGTGACAAAATCTCTCAGCATTTGCTTGTCTGTAAAGGATTTTATTTCTCCTTCACTTATGAAGCTTAGTTTGGCTGGATATGACATTGAAATTCTGGGTTGAAAATCCTTTTCTTTAAGAATGTTGAATATTGCCCCCCACTCTCTTCTTGCTTGTAGAGTTTCTGCTGAGAGATCCGCTGTTAGTCTGATGGGCTTCCCTTTGTGGGTAACCCGACCTTTCTCTCTGGCTGCCCTTAACATTTTTTCCTTCATTTCAACTTTGGTGAATCTGACAATTATGTGTCTTGGAGTTGCTCTTCTCGAGGAGTATCTTTGTGGCGTTCTCTGTATTTCCTGAATCTGAATGTTGGCCTGCCTTGCTAGATTGGGGAAGTTCTCCTGGATAATGTCTTGCAGAGTGTTTTCCAACTTGATTCCATTCTCCCCGTCACTTTCAAGTACACCAATCAGATGTAAATTTGGTCTTTTCACATAGTCCCATATTTCTTGGAGGCTTTGTTCATTTCTTTTTATTCTTTTTTCTCTAAACTTCCCTTCTCGCTTCATTTCATTCATTTCATCTTCCATCACTGATATCCTTTCTTCCAGTTGATCACATTGGCTCCTGAGGCTTCTGCATTCTTCACGTAGTTCTCGAGCATTGGCTTTCAGCTCCATCAGCTCCTTTAAGCACTTCTCTGTATTGGTTTTTCTAGTTATACATTCATCTAAATTTTTTTCAAAGTTTTTAACTTCTTTGCCTTTGGTTTGAATTTCCTCCTGTAGCTCAGAGTAGTTTGATCGTCTGAAGCCTTCTTCTCTCAGCTCGTCAAAGTCATTCTCCGTCCAGCTTTGTTCCGTTGCTGGTGAGGTACTGCGTTCCTTTGGAGGAGGAGAGGTGCTCTGCTTTTTAGAGTTTCCAGTTTTTCTGCTCTGTTTTTTCCCCATCTTTGTGGTTTCATCTACTTTTGGTCTTTGATGATGGTGATGTACAGATGGGTTTTTGGTGTGGATGTCCTTTCTGTTTGTTAGTTTTCCTTCTAACAGACAGGACCCTCAGCTGCAGGTCTGTTGGAGTTTTCTAGAGGTCCACTCCAGACCCTGTTTGCCTGGGTATCAGCAGCAGCAGCTGCAGAACAGCGGATTTTCATAAACCGCGAATGCTGCAGTCTGATCATTCCTCTGGAAGTTTTGTCTCAGAGGAGTACCCGGCTGCGTGAGGTGTCAGTCTGCCCCTACTGGGGGGTGCCTCCCAGTTAGGCTGCTCGGGGGTCAGGGGTCAGGGACCAACTTGAGGAGGCATTCTGCCCGTTCTCAGATCTCCAGCTGCATGCTGGGAGAACCATTGCTCTCTTCAAAGCTGTCAGACAGCAACATTTAAGTCTGCAGAGGTTACTGCTGTCTTTTTGTTTGTCTGTGCCCTGCCCCCCAGAGGTGGAGCCTACAGAGGCAGGCAGGCCTCCTTGAGGTGTGGTGGGCTCCACCCAGTTTGAGCTTCCCAGCTGCTTTGTTTACCTAAGCAAGCATGGGCAATGGCGGGCGCCCCTCTCCCAGCCTCACTGCCGCCTTGCGGTTTGATCTCAGACTGCTGTGCTAGCAATCAGTGAGACTCCGTGAGCATAGGACCCTCCGAGCCACGTGCGGGATATAATCTCCTGGTGTGCCGTTTTTTAAGCCCGTCGGAAAAGTGCAGTATTAGGGTGGGAGTGACCCGATTTTCCAGGTGCCATCTGTCACCCCTTTCTTTGACTAGGAAAAGGAACTCCCTGATCCCTTGTGCTTCCCGAGTGAGGCAATGCCTCGCCCTGGTTCGACCCGTGCACGGTGCGTTGCATCCACTGTCCTGCACCCACTGTCTGGCACTCCCTAGTGAGATGAACCTGGTACCTCAGATGGAAATGCAGAAATCACCTGTCTTCTGTGTCACTCACACTGGGAGCTGTAGACCAGAGCTGTTCCTATTCGGCCATCTTGGCTGCTCTCAACACTGTCTTAATTACTGTAGCTTTATAGGACTTGAAGTCCAGTAATGACGGTCTCCCAACTGCTCTCCTTCAAGATTGTGTTGGCTATTCTGGGTCTTTTGCCATTCCATATGCACTTTGAAATCAGTTTGCTATTATCTACAAAATAACTTGCTGGGACTAAATTGAATCTATAGATCAAGTTGGAAAGAACTCAGTCTTGACAATGTTGAATATTGCTATCCATGTACATGGAATAGCTCTTCATTCATTTGAAAAAGGGCCTCCCTCTGTCACCCAGGCTGGAGTGCAGTGGCGTGATCATGGCTCACTGCAACCTTGAACTTCTGGGCTCAAGTGATCCTCTCAACTCAGCCTCCTGGGTAGCTAGGACTACAGGCTCATGCAACAACACATGGCTATTTTTTTTGTTTTGTTTAGAAACTGGGGTCTCACAACATTGTCCCGGGCCAGAATTGAACTCCTGGCCTCAAGAAATCCTCCTGCCTCAGCCTCCCAAAATGTTATGATTACAGCCATGAACCATCACACTCGCCACCCCCCCATTTATTTAGATCTTCTATGATTTCTTTCATCAGAGTCTTCTGATTTTCGTTATATAGATCTTACATGTATTTTGTTATATTTATATACAAGTATTTCAGTTCCTTTAGATTCCAATGTAAATGGTACTGTGTTTTTAATTGTTCATTGCTGGTATATAAGAAAGCAACTGACTTACATATATTTACCTCATATCCTGCAACCTTGCTGTAATCACTTGTTAGTTCCAGAAGTGTTTTTGTTGATTCTGTGGGATGTGCTACATAATCATGTCATCTGCAAACAAAGATAGTGTTATTTCTTCTTTCCCAATCTGTATATCTTCTGTTTGCTTTTCTGATCTTACTGTGTTACAGTTGGACTTCCACTAAGATGTTAAATAGAAATCCTTGGGGATACATCCTTATCTTGTTCATGATCTTAGCAGGTAAGCATCTAGTTCCTTACAATTAAGTATAATGTTGCTGTAGGTTCTTGGTAGATGTTCTTTATCAAGTTGAAGAAGTTCCCTTCCATTCCTAGTTTGTTGAGGGTTTTTATCATGTGTGGGTGTGAGATTTTGTCAAATGCAATGCTTACTCTGCATGTACTGATATAATCATTTAATTGTTTTTTCTGTAGCCTGTTGGTGTGATGGTTTACATTAATTTTTTTAATGCTATCTGAGCCTTGTATAACTGGAATAAATCCCACTTGGTCATAGCGTATAATTCTTTTTATACATTGTTGGATTTGATTTGCTAATATTTTGTAGATGATTTTTGCATTTATACTCATGAGACATATTGGTCTGTAGTTTTCCTTTCTTGTAATGTCTTTGTCTGGACTTGATACTTGGGTAATGCTAATCCTCCTGGGATGAATTGGAAATGTTCCATCTGCTTCTATTTTCTGGAAGAGATTACAGAGAACTGATATAATTTTTTCCTTGAATGTTTTGTTAGAATTCACCAGTAAACACATGTGGGCCTGGTGCTTTCTGTTTTGGAAGATTACTAATAATTGGTTTAATTTCTTCAATAGGTACAGGCCTATTCAGATTATCTATCTGTCTTCAGGTAAGTTTGCTACATTATGTCTTTCAAAGATCAAATATAGTTCTTCTGTTTTGCTCACTCTCTTCTGCTTCTGGTAGTCCAAACGCACATCTATGTTACACCTTTTGAAACTGTCACACAGTTATTGGATATTCTATTCATCACCCCACCCCGAATTGCCTTCCTTCTTTACATTTCCATTTGAGAAGTTTCTACTTATCTATCTTCAAACTCAATGACTCATTCTATGTCTGAGTCTAATCTATAGATACATACATCAAAGTCATTGTTTCTGTACAGTGTTTTTTATTTCTAGAATTTCCTTTTGAATCTTAGAGTTTCCACCTCTAGGCTTTCATTATTCATCTTCCATGTTGCTTACCTGTATACATTTTGTCTAATCCCTACATTAAATCTTTTCACATAGTTTCATTGTTATTTTAAATTCCTTTTCTAACAATTCCATAATCTATGCTATTGCTGACTCTGGTTCTGTTAACTGCTGTATCTGTTTAGATGATTGTATTTTTTCTGGTCTTTGAAATGCCTTGTAATTTTTTGTTGAAAACCACACGTTTGTATTGGTTAACAGGAACTGAGGTAAATGACCTTTAGAGTATTTACGTTAATCTGTGTAAGTGCACTTGATGTGTGCTATGGCCATATATGCCAGAGACTTCAAATTTCACTAGTGTCTTCGTTTGTGCCTTTGTTCTTGACTTTGGGCTTCTTGAAATATTCCTCCTCAGACAGAGTCTGCAGTTGTTATTATATGAAGACTGGTTAGTGTGTTATGGTAAGACATGGGAGAAGGAAAATGCTCAATGATTTTATGATTAAATCTCAGTCTCGATATAATGGGTCTGTGTGTCTGGGCTGTGACATTCACAAGTGTTTCTCCAGTTGTAACACCTTTTACCCCCAACTGATGAGACAGGAAGGCCAAGGTGGCTAAAGTTGAGCAATGCCCTTCCCCTACCTTGAATAAGGCTCTAGTAAAGCCTTTTTTCCAGGAAAATACTTTTTTGTTAGGGAGAATGCTCTGAGTATATTTTACAATGCTTATTCTTCCCTTCACCCTACCAGAGTCATAAAGGAATCTTTCTCAGATCTCTACCATGAGAACCTGGTGGATTCCCTAAAAGGAAAAGTATTGGGGGTTCCCTAACATTTCAGTACCCAGCAGTTTCTCATTCTCATGCTAGTCCCACATTCAACGCCCAGCAATTTGAAAAAAGGTTACTATTTGAGTGTTCCTATCAGTTTATGGCTTTAGTGGCTTCTGTACTATCTGTGACCATCTGGATTTGCTTTTCTCTTCAGGTTTCTGGCTGTAGGTTTACACTGAAATCTCAGTTCTCTAATAGGTCCAAGAAAAGTTGTTAATTTTAAGACTGATCAACATCTTATTGTTTTAAGAATGGGAGTAACAATTTCCAACCTCTTTGCACGTTGAAGTTGAAACCAGAAATATAATGAACAGATTTTTTAAATTATTAAACCAATCATAAATTCTTGTATTAATCCCTAGCTGGGTCAACTTGTTGCTATTTTGTTAAAGAGTTTTAAATCACCTTGTCAATATTTACCAAAAATAAAAACAAAAAGAAAACGAACTGTGTTGAAATCATGATTAGGATTGGATTGAATCTCTAGCAATTTGGAAAGAAATAACATCTTAATGACACTGAGTCATTCAATACACAAACATGATCTTTTTCTCCACTGATTTCGTCTTCTATAGTTTCTATCTGCAATGTTCTATAATTTTCAGTATAGAGGTCTTGAATATCCTTTGTTCAATTATCCCTAAGTACTTTATTATTTTTATCAATATTAAAGCTAATTTTTATTTAGTTTTTCAATTGATTACTCATATTACATAAAAATATAATTATTAAATATTTGTTTCTGTAATCTTGCTAAGTTTACTTATTAGGTCTAATAGTTGCTTTTTAGATTCATTGAGATTTTTACATAATCAATATGTAGATCTGCAAATACAGACAAGTACTGGAAAGAATATGAATCTACTGAAACAGTGACATATTGCTGGTGAGAGTGTAAAATTGTACCCCTATTTTGGAAAATAGCTTGGCAATTTCCTATAAAGTTAAATATATATTTACCATAAGACACCTAATGTTTCGTATTCATAATAGCCAAAAGATAGAAAAACAAGTCCATGAACAAGTGAATAAATAAGCAAACTGTGACATATCTATACATTTGTATACTACTCAGCAATAATAAGTCATGCACTACTGATACATAAGTCTTGAACTACAAGATTAAATCATTATGCTGAAGGAAATACCTCAGACAGAAAACAATATATACTGTATAATTCCATTTATATGGAACTCAAAAAAAGACAACCCTGATATGTGGTGACAGAAGGTTAGTAGTGTTTTCCTATAGCAGATTTTGAGGTAAGAGGTAGATATTGTAGATGACACAAACAAATAGAAAATCCAAATTCTTCATGGATTGGAAGAATTAATATCATTAAAATGTCCATACTGCTCAAAACAATCTACAGACTCAACACTATTCCTCTTTTATTTCACTGAGCAGTGGTTTGTAGTTCTCCTTGAAGAGGTCCTTCACATCTCTTGTAAGTGGGATTCCTAGGTATTTTATTCTCTTTGAAGCAATTGTGAATGGGAGTTCACTCATGATTCAGCTCTCTGTTTGTCTGTTAATGGTGTATAGGAATGCTTTTGATTTTTGCAGATTTATTTTGTATTCTGAGACTTTGCTAAAGTTGCTTATCAGCTTAAGGAGATTTTGGGCTGAGACGATGGGGTTTTCCAGATATACAATCATGTCATCTGAAAACAGGGACAATTTGACTTCCTCTTTTCCTAATTGTATACCCTTGATTTCCTTCTCCTCCCTGATTGCCCTGGCCAGAACTTCCAACACTATGTTGAATAGGAGTGGTGAGAGAGGGCGTCCCTGTCTTGTGCCAGTTTTCAAAAGGAATACTTCCAGTTTTTGCCCATTCAGTATGATATTGGCTGTGGGTTTGTCATAGATGGCTCTCATTATTTTGAGATACATTCCATCAATACCTAATTTATTGAGAGTTTTTAGCATGAAGTGTTGTTGAATTTTGTCAAAGGCCTTTTCTGCATCTATTGAGATAATCATGTGGTTTTTGTCTTTGGTTCTGTTTATATGCTGGATTACATTTATTGATTTGCGTATATTGAACCAGCCTTGCATTCCAGGGATGAAGCCCACTTGATCATGGTGGATAAGCTTTTTGATGTGCTGCTGGATTCGGTTTGCCAGTATTTTATTCAGGATTTTTGCATCAATGTTCATCAAGGATATGGGTCTAAAATTCTCTTTTTTGGTTGTGTCTCTGCCAGCCTTTGCTATCAGGATGATGCTGGCCTCATAAAATGAGTTAGGGAGGATTCCTTCTTTTTCTATTGATTGGAATAGTTTCAGAAGGAATGGTACCAGTTCCTCCTTGTACCGCTGGTAGAATTCGGCTGTGAATCCATCTGGTCCTTGACTCTTTTTGGTTGGTAAGCTATTGATTATTGCCACAATTTCAGAGCCCATTCTTCGTCTATTCAGAGATTCAACTTCTTCCTGGTTTAGTCTTGGGAGGGTGTATGTGTCCAGGAATTTATCCATTTCTTCTAGATTTTCTAGTTTATTCGCGTAGAGGTGTTTGTAGTATTCCCTGATGGTAGTTTGTATTTCTGTGGGATCAGTGGTGATATCCTCTTTATAATTTTTTATTGCATCTATTTGATTCTTCTCTCTTTTGTTCTTTATTAGTGTTGCTAGTGGTCTATCAATTCTGTTGATCTTTCCAAAAAACCAGCTCCTGGATTCATTAATTTTTCGAAGGGTTTTTTGTGTCTCTATTTCCTTCAGTTCTGCTCTGATTTTAGTTATTTCTTGCCTTCTGCTAGCTTTTGAATGCGTTTGCAAGAAATGGAAGAACATTCCATGCTCATGGGTAGGAAGAATCAATATTGTGAAAATGGCCATACTGCCCAAGGTAATTTATAGATTCAATGCCATCCCCATCAAGCTACCAATGACTTTCTTCACAGAATTGGAAAAAACTACTTTCAGCTTCATATGGAATCAAAACAGAGCCTGCATCGCCAAGTCAATCCTAAGCCAAAGGAACAAAGCTGGAGGCATCACACTACTTGACTTCAAACTATACTACAAAGCTACAGTAACCAAAACAGCATGGTACTGGTACCAAAACAGAGATATAGATCAATGGAACAGAACACAGCCCTCAGAAATAACGCCACATATCTACAACTATCTGATCTTTGACAAACCTGAGAAAAACAAGCAATGGGGAAAGGATTCCCTATTTAATAAATGGTGCTGGGAAAACTGGCTAGCCATATGTAGAAAGTTGAAACTGGATCCCTTCTTTACACCTTATACAAAAATTAATTCAACATGGATTAAAGACTTAAACGTTAGACCTAAAACCATAA
Source organism: Pongo abelii (assembly GCF_028885655.2). Lineage (NCBI taxonomy): Eukaryota > Metazoa > Chordata > Mammalia > Primates > Hominidae > Pongo > Pongo abelii. The sequence goes on from NC_085928.1 coordinate 17,064,217, forward strand.
AAACCCTAGAAGAAAACCTAGGCAATACCATTCTGGACATAGGCATGGGCAAGGACTTCATGTCTACAACACCAAAAGCAATGGCAACAAAAGGCAAAATTGACAAATGGGATCTAATTAAACTCAAGAGCTTCTGCACAGCAAAAGAAACTACCATCAGAGTGAACAGGCAACCTACAAAATGGGAGAAAATTTTCGCAACCTACTCATCTGACAAAGGGCTAATATCCAGAATCTACAATGAACACCAACAAATTTACGAGAAAAAAACAAACAACCCCATCAAAAAGTGGGCGAAGGACATGAACAGGCACTTCTCAAAAGCAGACATTTATGCAGCCAAAAGACACATGAAAAAATGCTCACCATCACTGGCCATCAGAGAAATGCAAATCAAAACCACAATGAGATACCATCTCACACCAGTTAGAATGGCGATCATTAAAAAGTCAGGAAACAACAGGTGCTGGAGAGGATGTGGAGAAATAGGAACACTTTTACACTGTTGGTTGGACTGTAAACTAGTTCAACCATTGTGGAAGTCAGTGTGGCGATTCCTCGGGGATCCAGAACTAGAAATACCATTTGACCCAGCCATCCCATTACTGGGTATATACTCAAAGGACTGTAAATCATGCTGCTATAAAGACACATGCACACGTATGTTTATTGCGGCATTATTCACAATAGCAAAGACTTGGAACCAACCCAAATGTCCAACAATGATAGACTGGATTAAGAAAATGTGGCACATATACACCATGGAATACTATGCAGTCATAAAAAATGATGAGTTCATGTCCTTTGTAGGGACATGGATGACATTGGAAATCATCATTCTCAGTAAACTATTGCAAGAACAAAAAACCGAACACCGCATATTCTCACTCATAGGTGGGAAGTGAACAATGAGAACACATGGACACAGGAAGGGGAACATCACACTCTGGGGGCTGTTGTGGGGTGGGGGGAGGTGGGAGGGATAGCATTGGGAGATATACCTAAAGTATAATAATAATAAAAAAAAAAGAAAAAAAAAGATGGATTAAAGACTTACATGTTAGACCTAAAACCATAAAAACCCTAGAAGAAAACCTAGGCATTACCATTCAGAATATAGGCATGGGCAAGAACTTCATATCTAAAACACCAAAAGCAATGGCAACAAAAGCCAAAATTGACAAATGGGATCTAATTAAACTCAAGAGCTTCTTCACAGCAAAAGAAACTACCATCAGAGTGAACAGGCAACCTACAAAATGGGAGAAAATTTTCGCAACCTACTCATCTGACAAAGGGCTAATATCCAAAATCTACAATGAACTCAAACAAATTTACAAGAAAAAAACAAACAACCCCATCAAAAAGTGGGCTAAGGACATGAACAGACACTTCTCAAAAGAAGACATTTATGCTGCCAAAAGACACATGAAAAAATGCTCACCATCACTGGCCATCAGAGAAATGCAAATCAAAACCACCATGAGATACCATCTCACACCAGTTAGAATGGCGATCATTAAAAAGTCAGGAACCAACAGGTGCTGGAGAGGATGTGGAGAAATAAGAACACTTTTACACTGTTGGTGGGACTGTAAACTAGTTCAACCCTTGTGGAAGTCAGTGTGGCGATTCCTCAGGGATCTAGAACTTGAAATACCATTTGACCCAGCCATCCCATTACTGGGTATATACCCAAAGGACTATAAATCATTCTGCTATAAAGACACATGCACACGTATGTTTACCGAGGCTCTATTCACAATAGCAAAGACTTGGAACCAAGCCAAATGTCCAACAATGATAGACTGGATTAAGAAAATGTGGCACATATACACCACAGAATACTATGCAGCCATAAAAAATGATGAGTTCATGTCCTTTGTAGGGACATGGATGAAACTGGAAATCATCATTCTCAGTAAACTGTTGCAAGAACAAAAAACCAAACACCGCATATTCTCACTCATAGGTGGGAATTGAACAATGAGAACACATGGACACAGGAAGGGAACATCACACTCTGGGGACTGTTGTGGGGTGGGGGAAGGGGGGAGGACTAGCATTAGGAGATACACCTATTGCTAAATGACGAATGAATGGTGCAGCACACCAGCATGGCACATGTATACATATGTAACTAAGCCACACATTGTGCACATGTACCCAAAAACTTAAAGTATAATAATAATAAAAAATAAATAAAGTGTATATAAACTTTATTTTTATGTTTATAAGAAGTGTATATAAACTTTATTTATATGTTTCTCAAATATATTATATGTTTCTCAAATATATGTATATAAAGTGTATATAAACTTAAAAAAACAAAACAAAACAAAAAAAACACTATTCCTATCCATTTACCAACATGACTTTTCATGGAATTAGAAAAAAAAATTCTAAAATTCACATGGAACCAAAAGAGCCTGAATAGCCAATATAATTCTAAGCAAAAATATCAAAGCTGGAGGCATCATATTACCTGACTTCGAACTATATGGCAAGGTTACAGTAATCAAAACAGCATGGTACTGGTACAAAAACAGACATATAGACCAATGGAACAGAATAGAGAGCCCAGAAATAATGCTGTATACCTACAACCATCTGATCTTTGACAAAGCTGACAAAAATAAACAACAGGGAAAGGATATCCTAATTCAATAAATGATGCTGGGAAAACTGACTAACCATATGTAGAATGAAACTAATCTCCTACTTCTCACCATAAAAAAGGTTAAATTAAAATGGATTAAAGACTTAAATGTGACATCTCAAACTATACAATCTTAGAAGAAAATCTGGGAAATACCCTTTTAGATATTAACCTCAAAAGCAAATGCAACAAAACCAAAAATTGACAGTTGGGACCTAATTGAACTAAAACCTTCCATACAGCAAAAGAAACTATCAACAGACTAAACAAATGACCTACAGAATGGGAGAAAATATTTGCAAACCAGGCATCCAACAAAGGACTAATATGCAAAACCTATAAGGAACAAATAACTCCGCTGAAAGTGGGCAAAGATCATGAACAGACACCTATCCAAAGAAGATATACAAGCACCCAACAAACATATAAAAAATGCTCAACATCACTAATCATCAGAAAGATGCAAATTAAAACCACAATGTGATACCGTCTCACACCAGTCAGAATGGCTATTATTAAAAAGTCAGAAAATAACAGATGTTGGCAAGGTTGCCAAGAAAAGAGAACACTTATATACCATTGGTGGGAATGCAAATTAGTTCAGCCTCTGTGGAAAGCAGTTTGGAGATTTCTCAAAGTAAAAGCAGAATTACCATTTAACCTAGCAATCCCATTAATGGGTATATATCCAAAGGAAAATAAATCATTCCACCAAAAAGTCATTTGGCCTCATATGTTTATTACAGCACTATTCATAATAGCAAGGATATGGAATCAACCCAGGTGCCCATCAATGATGGATTGGATAAAGAAAATGTGGTACATATACACCACGAAATACTATGAAGCCATAAAAAAAGAACAAAATCGTGTCCATTGTGGCAACATGGATGCAGCTGAAGGCCATTATCTTAAGCAAATTACTAAAGAAACAGAAAATCAAATACTGCATCTTCTCACTTGTAAGTGGGAACTAAACACTGAGTATACATGGACACAAAGATAGGAACCATAAATATTGGAGATATCAAAAGGGTGGAGGGAAGAAGCAAGGTAGATAAGGATTGAAAAACTACCTGTCAGGTACTTTGTTTCCTACTTGGGTGATGGGATCACTAGAAGCCCAAACCTCAGTATCAAACAACATACCAATGTAACAAACCTGCACACGCACATGTATCCCCTAAATCTAAGAATAATAATAACAATAATAATTACCCAACTAAAACTGAGCAAGATATTTAAATCGACATTACTCTAAAGGAAATATACAAACTGACAATAAATGCATGAAAAGAAGGTCAACATCATTAGTCCAGGGACATACCTATCAAAATCACCATGAAATACCACTCTACAGCCACTAAGATGGCTATATTCAAAAAAATAAATAATAGCAAGTGTTGGTAAAGATATCCATATGGAAGATACAAAGAAATTTAAGATCTAACACATTGCTGGTGGGAATATGAAACCATGCAGCCTTTTTGGAATTCAATAATAGCAGCTCCTCATAATGTAAAACATAGAGTTACCACATGATGCAGCAATTTCCTTCCTGAATACATGCCCAAGACAAATGAAAACATGCACGCAAAAACCTGTGCATAAATGTTCATAGAAGCATGATTTATAATAACCAAAAAGTAGAAAGGCAATCCAAATATCCATCAACTACTGTAATGAATACATAATAAAATGTGGTATATCCATAAAATGGAATTTTATTTGCCAATAAAAAATCAAGTATTGATACATGCAACAACACGCATAAACTTTGCAAACATTATATTAAATGAAATAAGTCAGTCACAAAAGACTACATATTGCATGATTTCATTTATATAAAATTTCCACAATAGGGAAATCTATATAGACAGAAATTAGATCCATAGTAGCTAGGATTAGAAGGATTTGGGGGGAAATAGAAAATAGAAAGTGACTGTCTAATAGGTACAGAAGTGATGGAAATGTTCTAAAATTCACTGTAGTAATTATTGCACAACCCCGTGAACATACCAAAATCACTGAATTGTTTACTTTAAATGATTAAATTTTGTGGTAGCCAAGTTATGTGTTAATAAAGCAGCTTAAAAAGTTTAACAACAAAACAAAAAAAAAGATATAACAAATTCATTATAAGTGTCCAGCTTTGGACAGGAAAGGGGCTGAGAAAGAGGATTTGAGATCTTAATTGTATCTGTAATAACTGTTTTTTTTTAAAGTGAGTATTACCAGGAGTAACATCTGTTCATTTTGGATGGCAGATTTCTTAGACTTTGTTACAGCATTCTAAGTATTTTCTAAGTACATTTAGCTATAATGGTAAGCAGGTGAATGAGGATGAAGTTTGAGAAGAATAGAGGGTACCAAGAACTGATAGTGGTGCACTAGTATCACTTGTCCTTATACCATTTGAGTGTCCACTAGGCTAACTCCCAATTATTTGAAAATCTCAGAATGCTCAAACTGGGAAAATATTGTCCTTGCTATAAAAAGAAAGGGTTGCAGGACTCATCTAATAGGTACTGGCAAAAACCAGGAGACCATACTGAGAAATGGATTTTAGAAGCACTGAACTGGGGAGAGTATAGCATATAAGAATGAATAAGGGGAGGGGGATTTTACTGATGCAGAGACACTTTTCTAGAACTGAGGATTTAACATGGTAGGAAGTACACCTGCAGCCAAACCTAAATGTTACTGGGATAGTTCCAAGGTTAAAAAATGACTATGATAATGAGGTTGAGATGCTGTAACTACCTCGGCGAAGTACAAAGAAAGCAGTCCCGAAACTCAAAAAGTAGACATACTAGATTTAAAACATAATACAAGAAAGACAACCAACTGATTATATTCCCCTACTGAACCCAAATAATATTTCTTTCACCAAAGCAATAAGTACAACCGGCCCTTGAACAACACGAGTTCAAATTATGTTAGTCCACTTACACATGAATTTTTTATTTGCCTCTGCCACCCCAGAGACAGCAAGACAAACCACTTCTCTTCCATCTCCTTCTCAGCCTACTCAAAGTAAAGATAACAAGGATGAAGACCCTTATGACAATCTACTTCCACTAAATGAATAAATATATTTTCTCTTTCTTATGATTTTCTTAATAATATTTTCTTTTCTCTAGCTTACTTTATTATACAAATACAGTATACAACACATTTAATGTATGAGATAGGTATTAATTGACTGTTTATGTTATTAGTAAGGCTTGCAGTCAACAGTAGGCTATTAGTAAAGTTTTTGTAGAGTCAAAAGTTGTACATGGGTTTTTGACGGTGTGGCAGATCAGTTCCCCTAACTCCCGTGTTGTTCAAGGGTCAACTATTATCTGCTAGTGAGAAGCTCAGTGATAGTTTCTTCTGCTTGCCAGGATTGATGGTAGGGAATAATGTTATAACACTAGGTTCTCTAGTATCAATGAGAAAAAAAAAAAACAGAATTCTGGAATAGCAGAAGACTAATGTTAGACACCAAAATGGAAAATTAAAATACCTTGCCCAGTTTCCATAAATGAGCCAGTTCTCAGATCCAGAGCCTATCAATTGAAGGGGAGACCAATTCCTCTTGAAGAAGATGCTGTAGTGCCACAACAACCATGTGTAGTAGTGATTCTCTCACTTCTTCCCCAAAGATATATATAGCCATTTACCTAAATAATTATGTACTGGTGAAAGGGAATACTCGAATCTCTTAAGGATTGTTGAACTTGGAGACTCAAAACACTATCATGGCCCCCCATATGCCCAATTAATTAATAGGTCTGAGTTCTCCAAAAATCATATGAATCATAGCAGACAATTGTAAATTCCTACAAATTTAACCAAGTGGTATTTCAATCACAGTTGTAATATCAGATGAAGTATCTTTATTAGAACATGTCAACATAGCCTCTAGCACGTGGTGTGCAACTGTTGATGTGTTGAAAACATTCCCATTTTTAAAACTCAGTAGGAGTCCAAGCAGATGCCTTTCGAGTTCTTGAGCTAGGCCATGCTGTGTCTGCATAGAGAACGTTCATCATTCAAAAAGAAATTCCTGACATACTACTAGGCCCTTGTAGACACTAAATAGGGGATCTAGAAAAAACATTATGACCCACCAAATAAGAAGAGTTGGCACAATAGCAAAAACATGATAGAAGTGGTACATTCAGAATTAGGCCCAACTAAGTTCATATGTAAGTGACTCAGATCCCCATTTCACTTTTCTCTAATTGCACCATTATTGCTTCCTCTGCTCATAGCTATGAACATGTAGGTGTTTCCTTATAACTACCACAAAGAGGAGAAATAAGAATGGGCCTTTTTAATAAATGGGTCATCTCCATAAGGTGGTACAGTAATAAATGAACTGCTACCACATTCAGATGTGGTTGTGGAAAAACAGTGGTGAAGGGAATTCCTCTCACTGAGCAAGGATCCAAGCAGTACACTTAGTCATAAACTTGGTGTGGACAGAGAAGTAATGTGAGGAAGGATAAATGCAGACTGTTGGGCAGTTGCAAATGGCCTGATTGGTTGGTCAGGAGCCTGGAAAATAAATTGGAAGATTAGAGACAAAGAGGGAGAAGAAGCATGTGAATGAATCTAGGGGAGTGCATGCAAGGTATGTGGATTCTTATTTCTTATGTCAATGCCTAACATAGTACATCTACCATTGAAGAGACACTAAAAACCCAGTTAAGTAGGATGACCATTTGGTGAAGATAAGTCAGCCATTGTCTGTCCTAAGCCACCCCACTGCCTTCATAATGAGGAACAGAGTGACCAGGTGGCAGGAATGGAGGTTACGCATGGAACCAATGTTGTGAAATCCTTCTCTTTAAAGTTCATCTACTCACCATCTCTACTGTATATCCAACCAGTCAGAAGAATCCAAGCTAAACCATCAATATGGTATCATTCCTCAAAAGATCAACCACCCACCTGGTAAAAAAAAAATTGATTATATTAAACCATAAGAAACTATTCCATCCTGGAAAAGATAGATATTTTATTTATTATGATTGCTACGTATTCCAAATATGGATTTTCCTTGTGCTGGACCACTATCTGAGAAACATAAAGTGATTTAGCCTCAACAAATTTCATATAAAATTGCCTCAAGCCAAAGGACCCAGTTGACAATGAAGGAGATGAAATAAAGGACACATTACCATTGAATATACTAGTAGTACTATTATCACATAAGCTAAAAGCTAGCAGCCTAAGAGTGTGCTGGAATAGCCTCTTAAACCATTGTAAGGAACCAGCTTAAACATGATACTATATAGTTTTAAGTGTGTTATTATTCAAGATGAGGATTAATACTTCCAGTCAACGGCCATTATTTGGTGTTGTATCCCCATTAGTTGTAATATATAGGTTTGAGAACCAAAAAGTAGAAGTAGAAATGGCTTCCTCATACCATCATTCTCAATGTCTATTTTGGAAATGTGCAATTCCTGTCTATATAAATTTAGTCTCTGTTGCACTAGAGACATTAGTTCCAGGGAAGGGAATGCTTCTACAAGGGGATATAAGAATTACAGTAAACCTAAGGCTACCACTTGGATACTTTGGAATCTCTCAGACACTAGACCAGCTGGCAAAGGAATGAGTTATTATACAGGGAACTGACCCTGATTATTATGAGGAGCTAGAGTTGTTGCTACAAAAAGTGGTCCAGGAGAAGCTTATTATTGAGGTGTCCATGCCGAGTAGTAATCACATATAAGCAAATGGAGAAAGCACAGCTTAACAAGTACTTTGACACCCAGAAAAGGCCTACATAAACCCAGTAGGAAAGAAACCTAAAATAGCAGAAGTGCTGGCTGAGAGTAAGGAAAATCTATAAAAAACGGTAAAAGAAAAAAAAGATAAATATCTATTACAACCTTAGAATTAACCATAGCAGCAGGAAAGTATAGTTTTTTCCACTAACTCTCCTATTATAAGTTTTATTTTCAATGTCATAACTGAATAACACCTGTAAGAATTAGTTTACATAGTAAACTTAACATGGAGCATAAGAGTAACTGTGTAGTAAAAGATGTGTATCTGTAGAAGATGCTGTCAGTATCCTGACCATATTCTTTTGACCATTATGATTTCTATGCAGGCAGAGTAACCTTCAACTACAAACAGTTAAAGGCTTTCTCTAGCCACTGATGCTCAGTCGGCCTATGTAAACAACAGATCAGAAGTACTAGTGAATAATATCCCACCCTCATCCTGTTATCTCTTGCTGCCTCAAGTAATGATTAACAGAGTTGAATATCTCATTCCTCAGGAGAATAATGCTACTATATCTATTAAAGAATTTTAATTTCTAGTTTAAAACTTTCCAAGAAAAAAATTCATACCCAAATGGTTTCACTGTGGAATTCCAGCAAACATTTACGAATTAAAAAAACACTAATTTCACATAAACTCTTCCCAAATATAGAAAAGAAGCAAATAATTCCCAATTAAATTTGAGGCCAGAATTTTATTAATAACTACACCGGCCAAAACCATTATCATAAAAGAAAGCTACAGACAAATATTCTTTAGAAACATGGAAAAACAGTCAACAAAATCCTTAGTGATCAAAAAGAACAATATATAAATAAGATAGATAATATATCATAATTGAGGGGGCTTATCACAGAAATCTAAAGTAACTTCAACATCTTTCCAAAATTAATGTACTTTAACATACAAGTAGAATTTAAAAATGTAAAAGTATAATTTCAATAACTGTTTTAAAAAGCTGGAGAACTTCCCCAATCTAGCAAGGCAGGCCAATACTCACATTCAGGAAATACAGAGAATGCTACAAAGATACTCCTCGAGAAGAGCAACTCCAAGACACATAATTGTCAGATTCACCAAAGTTGAAATGAAGGAAAAAATGTTAAGGGCAGCCAGAGAGAAAGGTCGGGTTACCCACAAAGGGAAGCCCATCAGACTAACAGCAGATCTCTCGGCAGAAACTCTACAAGCCAGAAGAGAGTGGGGGCCAATACGCAACATTCTTAAAGAAAAGAATTTTCAATGCAGAATTTCATATCCAGCCAAACTAAGCTTATAACTGAAGGAGAAATAAAATCCTTTACAGACAAGCAAATGCTGAGAGATTTTGTCACCACCAGGCCTGCCCTAAAAGAGCTCCTGAAGGAGGCACTAAACATAGAAAGGAAAAACTGGCACCAGCCACTGCAAGAACATGCCAAATTGTAAAGACCATCGAGGCTAGGAAGAAACTGCATCAACTAACGAGCAAAATAACCAGCTCACATCATAATGACAGGATCAAATTCATACATAACAATATTAACCCTAAATGTAAATGGACTAAATGCTCCAATTAAAAGACACAGACTGGCAAAGTGCATAAAGAGTCAAGACCCATCAGTGTGCTGTATTCAGGAAACCCATCTCACATGCAGAGACACACATATCCTCAAAATAAAGGGATGGAGGAAGATCTACCAAGCAAATGGAAAACAAAAAAAGGCATGGGTTGCAATCCTAGTCTCTGATAAAACAGACCTTAAATCAACAAAGATCAAGACAAAGAAGGCCATTACATAACAGTAAAGGGATCAATTCAACAAGAAGAGCTAACTATCCTAAATATATATGCACCCAATACAGGAGCACCCAGATCCATAAAGCAAGTCCTTAGAGACCTACAAAGAGACTTAGACTCCCACACAATAATAAACGGAGACTTTAACACCCCACTGTCAACATTAGACAGATCAATGAGACAGAAAGTTAACAAGGATATCCAGGAATTGAACTCAGCTCTGCACCAAGCAGACCTAATAGACATCTACAGAACTCTCCACACCAAATCATCAGAATACACATTCTTTTCAGCACCACACCACACCTATTCCAAAAGTGACCACATAGTTGGAAGTAAAGCACTCCTCAGCAAATGTAAAAGAACAGAAGTTATAACAAACTGTCTCTCAGACCACAGTGCAATCAAATTAGAACTCAGGATTAAGAAACTCACTCAAAACCTCTCAACTACATGGAAACTGAATAGCCTGCTCCTGAATGACTACTGGGTACATAAGGAAATGAAGGCAGAAATAAAGATGTTCTTTGAAACCAATGAGAACAAAAACACAACATACCAGAATCTCTGGGACACATTTAAAGCAGTGTGTACAGGGAAATATATAGCACTAAACGCCCACAAGAGAAAGCAGGAAAGATCTAAAATTGACACCCTAACATCACCATTAAAAGAACTAGAGAAGCAAGAGCAAACACATTCAAAAGCTAGCAGAAGGCAAGAAATAACTAAAATCAGAGCAGAACTGAAAGAGATAGAGACACAAAAAACCCTTCAAAACATCAATGAATCCAGGAGCTGGTTTTTGGAAAAGATCAACAAAATTGATAGACCGCTAGCAATATTAATAAAGAAGAAAAGAGAGAAGAATCAAATAGACGCAATAAAAAATGATAAAGGGGATATCACCACCAATCCCACAGAAATACAAACTGCCATCAGAGAATACTATAAACACCTCTATACAAATAAACTAGAAAATCTAGAAGAAACAGATAAATTCTTGGACACATACACCCTCTCAAGACCAAATCAGGAAGAAGTTGAATATCTGAATAGACCAATAACAGGCTCTGACATTGAGGCAATAATTAATAGCTTACCAACTAAAAAAAGTCAAGGACCAGATGGATTCACAGCCGAATTCTACCAGAGGTACAAGGAGGAGCTGGTACCATTCCTTCTGAAACTATTCCAATCAATAGAAAAAGAGGGAATCCTCCCTTACTCATTTTATGAGGCCAGCATTATCCTGATACCAAAGCCTGGCAGAGACACAACAAAACAAGAGAATTTTAGACCAATATCCCTGATGAACATTGATGCAAAAATCCTCAATAAAATACTGGCAAACCAAATCCAGCAGCACATCAAAAAGCTTATCCACCATGATCAAGGGGGCTTCATCCTTGGGATGCAAGGCTGGTTCAATATACACAAATCAATAAATGTAATCCAGCATATAAATAGAACCAATGACAAAACCCACATGATTATCTCAATAGATGCAGAAAAGCCCTTTGACAAAATTCAACAAATCTTCATGCTAAAAACTCTCAATAAATTAGGTATTGATGGGACGTATCTCAAAATAATAAGAGCTATTTATGACAAACCCACAGCCAATATCATACTGGATGGGAAAAACCTGGAAGTATTCCCTTTGAAAACTGGCACAAGACAGGGATGCCCTCTCTCACCACTCCGGTTCAACATAGTGTTGGAAGTTCTGGCCAGGGCAATCAGGCAGGAGAAGGAAATAAAGGGTATTCAATTAGGAAAAGAGGAAGTCAAATTGTCCTTGTTTGCAGATGACATGATTGTATATCTAGAAAACCCTATCGTCTCAGCCCAAAATCTCCTTAAGCTGACAAGCAACTTCAGCAAAGTCTCAGGATACAAAATCAATGTGCAAAAATCACAAGCATTCTTATACACCAATAACAAACAGAGAACCAAATCCTGAGTGAACTCCCATTCCCAATTGCTTCAAAGAGAATAAAATACATAGGAATCTCACTTACAAGGGATGTGAAGGACCTCTTCAAGGAGAACTACAAACCACTGCTCAATGAAATAAAAGAGGATACAAACAAATGGAATAACATTCCATGCTCGTGGCTAGGGAGAAGCAATATCGTGAAAATGGACATACTGCCCAAGGTAATTTATAGATTCAACGCCATCCCCATCAAGCTACCAATGACTTTCTTCACAGAATTGGAAAAAACTACTTTAAAGTTCATATGGAACCAAAAAAGAGCCCACATTGCCAAGTCAATCCTAAGCCAAAAGAACGAAGCTGGAGGCATCACGCTACCTGGCTTCAAACTATACTACAAGGCTACAGTAACCAAAACAGCATGGTACTGCTACCAAAACAGAGATATAGATCAATGGAACAGAACAGAGCCCTCAGAAATAATGCCACACATCAACAACTATCTGATCTTTGACAAATCTGACAAAAACAAGAAATGGGGAAAGGATTCCCTATTTAATAAATGGTGCTGGGAAAACTGGCTAGCCATATGTAGAAAGCTGAAACTGGATCCCTTCCTTACACCTTATACAAAAATTAATTCAAGATGGATTAAAAACTTAAATGTTAGACCTAAAACCAGAAAAACCCTAGAAGAAAACCTAGGCAATACCTTTCAGGACATAGGCATGGGCAAGGACTTCATGTCTAAAACACCAAAAGCAATGACAACAAAAGGCAAAATTGACAACTGAGATCTAATTAAACTCAAGAGCTTCTGCACAGCAAAAGAAACTACCATCAGAGTGAACAGGCAACCTACAGAATGGGAGAAAATGTTTGCAATCTACTCATCTGACAAAGGGCTAATATCCAGAATCTACAATGAACTCAAACAAATTTACAAGAAAGATACAACCCCATCAAAAAGTGGGCAAAGCATATGAACAGATACTTCTTAAAAGAAGACATTTATGCAGCCAAAAGACACATGAAAAAATGCTCATCATCACTGGCCATCAGAGAAATGCAAATCAAAACCACAATGAGATACCATCTCACACCAGTTAGAATGGCGATCATTAAAAAGTCAGGAAACAACAGGTGCTGGAGAGGATGTGGAGAAATAGGAACACTTTTACACTGTTGGTGGGACTGTAAACTAGTTCAACCATTGTGGAAGTCAGTGTGGCGATTCCTCGGGGATCTAGAACTAGAAATATCATTTGACCCAGCCATCCCATTACTGGGTATATACCCAAAGGATTATAAATCATGCTACTATGAAGACATATGCACACGTATGTTTATGGTGGCACTATTCACACTAGCAAAGACTTGGAACCAACCCAAATGTCCAACAATGATAGACTGGATCAAGAAAATGTGGCACATATACACCATGGAATACTATGTAGCCATAAAAAATGATGAGTTCATGTCCTTTGTAGGGACATGGATGAGGCTGGAAACCATCATTCTCAGCAAACCATCGCAAGGATAAAAAACCAAACACCACATGTTCTCACTCATAGGTGGGAATTGAACAATGAGAACACATGGACACAGGAAGGGGAACATCACACACCAGGGCCTGTTGTGGGGTGGGGGGCTGGGGGAGGGATTGCATTAGGAGATATACCTAATGTTAAATTACGAGTTAATCTCTTAAAAGAAAATATAGTAAAAATACTTTAATACTGATCTTGGTAAAGATTTTTTTGAATATGATACCAAAAGCAAAGGCAACAACAACAACAAAATAAACAAATGGGACTATATCAAACTGAGTTTCTGCAAATAAAATAATCAACAAAATTAAAGGCCGTTGAAGATTAGCAGAACATATTTGCAAACCATATATCTGATATGCATATATAAAAGAAACTCATATAACTCAATAACAAAAAAAAAAAGACTCAAATTTTAAAACGGGCAAATGACCTGAATAGATATTTTCCAAAGAAGACACACAACAGATGGACAACAGATATATGAAAAGGCGCTCAACATTATTAATCATCAGGGAAGCACTAATCAAAACCACAATGAGATATTACCTCACATCGGTTTGAATGCCTATTATCAAAGAGAAGAAAGATAAGTGTTGATGAGAATGTGAAGAAAAAGAAACACCTGTACACTATTAGTGAAAAACATAAATTGGTACAGCCATTTTGGAAAACAATAAAAAGGATCCTCAAAGAATTAAAAATACTATATGATCCAGTAATCCCTCTTCTGGGTATATATGAAAAAGGAAATAAAATCAGTATGTCATAGATATATCTGCACTTGAAGGTTCATTAAAGCATTATTCATTATAGCCATAATATGAGAACAACCTAAGTGTCTGTCAATGGATGAATGGATAAAAAAAAATGTGGTGAATGCATACAATAGAATATTATTCAGCCTTGAAAAAGAAGAAAGAGCCAAGATGGCTGACTAGACACAGCTAGAAAGAGCTTCTCTCACTGAGTGGCCAAACCATGAAGATCAGCACACCCCAAGGAAATCTTCAGAAGGAAAGCTTTGAGAGTGAATGGACAGAGAATGCAGAATCTGGGATGAAGGGAGAGGAAGCTGGGAACCCTATACAGGGTTGCAGAGCACCAGGACTCATTCCTGGCCCCACAAACCTCCTGGAGAAAGACTGAGTTAAATAGGCATGGAGTGGCCCACTCTTGCCATGTAACCAAGGACACCTAGATGCAGGAGACTCCATGAGCTCCAAGCGGGAGCTGCTTGGGAGTTAGCAGAGACAGGACTCCAGCCTGCAAAGTCCAGAGGGTTTGATGTGGGAATGGCTGCAGTGGAGCACAGCCAGGGATACCCATCCCCCAAGGCTCACCACACTGTTCCAGGTGGCTTAGGTCTTTTTTGACTGTCAAACCTGCACAGAACAGAGCTATCGTGCCTGTAGGATGTGACCAGTCTGATCTGAGTATCCCCTTTCTGCAAGAATTCCCAAGGATCCCTGCCTGGCCACATCCACTTGCAGTGTAGCCTCAGATGCTCCACCAGGGCACTTCCAAGCAGCTACTGCTATAGCTCTTTTACTGGAAGACCCAACCTAACTGTAAGAGAGTTTTTTCACATGGGCCTTGCCAGCATGCATCCACCTGCAGCCTCCCCAATGGCTACGCCAGTGCACATGCCTATGCACAGACCCTGCCATGCTGCTGCCACCTGCCACTCCCAGCACATGCATGTGGGCATGGATCCTGTTGCCATCACCTTGACAAAGTGCTTTTTCCAGCATCCACCAATGCAGTATCATTGCCAGAGGACCAGAAACACTTGCCCCCTTCCCCCCGCCACCCCAGCCAAGTACATCAAATGCTTAACTTTGAGAAGCCAGAGAACAAAGCCATAGGCTTGGTCCCGGCAACCCCAGGATTAAAGTGCACAGCCCAAGAGTGCTGAGTTGAGCCGTGGCCTCCTGAAATCATCCAGGAATGAAGCCAGTCAACTAAACCCAACTTATACCACAGTCAAACACTCAAAGGTAGCAAAGAATATAAAAAGAAAAAGCCCCATCCAAAGGACAGCAACTTCAAAGATTAAAGGAACATCAGCCCACACAGATGAGAATTAGTGCAAGAACCCTGGCAACTCTAAAATCCAGAGTGCTTTCTTACCTCCAAATGACCATATTAGCTTCCCAGCAATAGTTCTTAACCAAACTGAAATAAATGGCTGAAATGACAGACATAGAATTCAGGACCTAGATGGCAATGGCAATGATCATCAAGATTCAGGAGAAAGTTGAAATTCAACACAAAAGAAATCTAAGAAATCCAGTAAAACAATTCAAGAGCAGAAAGATGAAATAGCCATTTAAGAAAGAACCTAACTGATCTGACAGACATGAAAAACTCGCCACAAGAATTTCATAATTCAATTGGAAATACTAACAGCAGAATATACTAAGTTCAGGAAAGAGCCTCAGAATTCAAAGACTGGTTCTTCAAATCTATTCAGTCAAGACAAAAATAAGGAAAAAAGAATGTAAAAGAATGAACATAATATATAAGATATATGGAATTTTTTATAGACCAAATCTATGACTCCTTAGTATCACTGAAAGAGAGGGGGAGAGAGCAAGCAACTTGTAATACTATATTTGAGGATTTTCTTCATGAAAATTTCCGCAACCTCACTAGAGAGGTTGACATTCAAATTCAGGAAATTCAGAGAACCCCTGGGAGATACTATGCAAGATGACCACCCCCAAAACACACAGTCATCAGATTCTCCAAGCTCAGTGTGAAGGACGAAATATTAAAGACAGCTAGAGAGAAGGGGAGGTCACCTAAAAAGGGAGCCCCATCAGGCTAACAGCAGAACTTTCAGCAGAAACCCTGTAAGCTAGAAAAGATTGGGGGCCTATATTCAACATCATTAAAGAAAAGAAATGTCAATCACAAATTTCATATCCCACCAAACTAAAGGAGAAATGAAATATTTTTCAGACAAGCAAATAAAGGAGACAAATAAATAAAGGAGAAATGCAATATTTTTCAGACAAGCAAATGCTAAGAAAATTTGTTGCCATCAGACCTGCCTTACAAGAGATCTTTAAGGAAGTGCTAAACCTGAAAATGAAAGACTTACCACCCATCACAAAAACATATATAAGTACACAGACCATTGACACTATAAAGCAACTACACAATAAAGTCTACAAAAAAAAAAAACCCAGCTAACAACACAATGACAGGATCAAATTGGCACATGTCAATATTAATCTTGAACATAAATGGGCTAAATGACTCATTTTAAAGGCACAGCATAATCAATTAGATAAAGAAGCAACACCCAACTGTACGCTGTCTTCAAGAGACCAATGTCACATGTAATGACACACATAGGATCAAATTAAAGTGATGGAGAAAGTTCTGTCATGAAAATGGAAAAGAAAAAAGAATTGGGGTTGCTATTCTTATTTCAGATGAAACAAACTTTAAACCACAACATCAAAAGTAACAAGGAAGGTGTAATCCCAGCACTTTGGAAGGCCAAGGTAGACAGATCACTTCAGATCAGGAGTTCGAGACAAGCCTGGTCAACACGGTGAAACCACATCTCTACTAAAAATACAAAAATTACCTTAACATGTTGGCATATGCCTGTAGTCCCAGCTACTCAGGAGGCTGAGCCACAAGAATCACTTGAACCCGGGAGGAAGAGGTTGCAATGAGCCAAAATCATGCCACTGCTCTCCAGCCTGGGTGACAGAATGAGACTCCATCACCCAGATCATAGGACAATAAAAACAGAAATCAATATGAAGAAGATCTCACAAAACATACAATTATATGAAAATTAAACAATCTACTCCTCAATGATTTTTGAGTAAACAATGAAATTAAGCAGAAATCAAGAAATTCATTGACCATCTTAACAATATTGATTCTTCCTATAAATGAGATTGGAGTGTTTTTCCATTCATTTCTGTCATCTCTGACTTCATTCAGCAATATTTTGTAATTCTGATTATACAGATCTTCCACTGCCCAGGTTAGCTGCACTCCTAGATTTTTGTTCATTTTGTGGCTATTGTGAAGAGGAACGCATTCTTGATTTAACTCTCAGCTTGGATGTTTTTGGTGTATAGGAATGCTATTGATTTTTGAACATCAATTTTGTATCTTAAAACTTTGCAGCAAACTAACAGAAAAACAGAAAACCAAACACCGCATGTTCTCACTCATAAGTGGGAGTTGAACAATAAGAACACAAGGACACAAGGAGGGGAGCATCACACACTGGGGCCTGTTGGGGAATGGTCAGCTAGGGGAGGGATAGCATTAGGAGAAATACCTAATGTAGATGATGGGTTGATGGGTGCAGCAAACCACCATGGCACGTGTATACCTATGTAACAAACCTGCACGTTCTGCACATGTACCCCAAAACTTAAAGTATAATATTAAAAAAAACTTTACCAAAGATGTTTATCAGATCAAGGACCTTTGGGGCAGAGATTACAGGGTTTCCTGGGCATAAAATCGTATTGTCTGCAAACAGGGATCATTTAACTTCCTCTCTTCCTATTTGGAGGACTTTACTTCTTTCTCTTCCCTGATTGCTCTGGCCAGGACTTCCAGTACTATGTTGAATTGGAGTGGTAAAAGGGGGCATATTTGTCTTGTTGTGGTTTTAGAGGGGAATAATTACAGCTATTGCCCATTTAGTATGATTTTGGCTGTGGGATTTTCATAGATGGCACTAATTATTTTGAAGTATGTTCCTTCAATGCCTAGTTTGTTGAGGGTTTTTAACATGAAGGGATCTTGAATTGTATAGAAAGCTTTATCTGCAACTATTGAGATGATCATGTGGTTTTTGTTTTTAGCTCTGTTTATGTGATGAATCAAAATTATTGATTTGCATATGTTGAACAAAACTTGCATTCTAGGGATAAAGTGTATTTGATCATAGTGGATTAGCTTTTGGATGTGCTGCTGAATTCAGTTTGCTTGTATTTCATTTGCTTATATTTCTGCATCCACATTCAAAGACAATATTGACCTGAAGTTTTCTTTTTTCATTGCCTCTCTACACAGCACAGGAAACTATCAACAGAGTAAACAGACAATCTACAGAATGAGAGAAAATATTTGCAAGCTATGTATCTGACAAAGGTCTAATATCCAGACTACAAGGAACTTAAAAACAAATTAAAAAGCAAAAAACAAACAAGCCCACTAAAAATTGGGCAAAGGACATGAACAGATGCTACTCAAAAGAAGACATACACATGGCCAACAAGCATATGAAAAAATGCTCAATCATTAGAGAAATGCACATTAAAATCACAATAAAATATATCATACCAGTCAGAATGGCTACTGAAAAGTAAAAAAATAACAGATATTGGCACAGTTATGGAGAAAAGGGAATGCTTATTCACTGCTGATGGCAATGTAAATTAGTTCCACTCCTGTGGAAACCAGTTTGGAGAATTCTCAAAGAACTTAAAACAGAACTACCACTCAACTCAAAAAAAAAAAAAAAATCCCATTAGTGGGTATATACCCAAGACAATATAAATCATTCTACCATAAAGACACATGCATGCATATGTTCAGTGAAGCACTGTTCACAATAGGAAAGACATGGAATCAACCTAAATGTCCATCAGTGGTGAACAGGATAAAGGAAGTGTGATATATATACACCATGGAATATTATGCAGCCATTAAAAAATCATTTTCTTTGCAGTAACATGGATGGAGCTACAGGCCATTAAACTAAGCATGTTAACACAGGAACAGAAAACCAATACTGCATGTTCTCACTTATATAAGTGGGAGCTGAACATTGAGTACACATGGATAAAAATGATGAAACACCAGTGTCTACTTGAGGGTGGTCAGTGAAAGGAGGATGAGGATTGAAAAACTATTGACTACTATGCTCATTACCTGAGTGATGATATAATATGTAGACCAAATCCCCATGACATGCAATTTACCCATGTAACAAACCTGAACATGTACCCCCTGAACCTAGAATAAAAGTTGGAAAGCAAGAAAAGTGGGAATTTCTCTCATTTGCAACAACATGGATGAATGTGGAGGATATTAAGATAAGCGAAAAACTCCAGACACAGATAGAAAAACAATGTGTGATCATACATATATGTGAAATCTAAAAAAGTTGAATTCATAGGAGCAGGGTAAAATGGTGGCTACCAGTGGCAAGGAGGTTGGGAAAATGGGGGAGATATTGGTCAAAGTGTACAAAGTTTCAGTTATATAGGCTGAATGAGTTTTAGAGGTCTAATTTAGAGCATGACGACTATAGCTACTAATACTGTGTTGTATACTTGAAGTTTGCTAAAAGAACAGACCTTAAGTCTCCTCAACACCCCTCAAAATGGTAACTATGTGAGTATATGAAGACAAAGATACGTTAATTGACTTGACTATAGTAATCTCAAAAAATATATATGACATTGTATACCTTAAATATACATTATATTAATTTAAATTTTTTAAATTAAAAATAACTATCACTAAAAATTTCCCAATTTTATTGAAAATGTAAACTTACAGATGCAAAAATCTGAGTAAACACCAAATAAGATAAACCCAGAGATATGTATGCCAAGGCACATCATAATTAAGCTTTAAAAACTAAAACAAAACAAAACAAAACAAAAATATGGAAAGCAGCCAGAAAAAAATACTGTATTACAAATAAAAATGAATTTGAATGATGGCATGTCTCTCTTCTGAAACTATAGAGACCAGAATGAGATGTTACATTTTTCAGGTTCTGAAAGAAAACTGCTAATTGTGTATTCTACACCCAGAAAAAAATATCCTTTAGGAATGAGAGTGAAATAAAGACATTCTCAGATGAAGAAAAACGAAGATAATTTGATTTTGTAAAACCTACCCTTGAAAATGGCTAAAGGAATTTCCCTAACAGAAAGGAAATGATAAGAAAAGAAGTCTTGAAACTTCAGAAGGGAAATAGTAACATAACAACGGGTGGAAAATGTGGTTCAATATAATAAACTATTCTAATTCTTATTAGTTTCTTAAGTCATATTTGATTGTTGAAGCCACAATTATAACATTATCTGATACGGTGCTCAATGTATGTAAAAAATACTTAATTATATTATTCTAGGGTAAGGAGATTTAAATGGAAGTAAGGTTTCCATGCCTCACTAAGAGTAAAAAAATGTTGATAACAGTACACTGTGATAATTTACATGTTTATTGTACTACTGAGAGAAATCATTAAGAAAATTCTACAAAGCAATATACTCAAAACAACATAAATAAACATTAAATCATCAAAAATGTTCAATTAATGCACAAGAAGGTAAGAAAAGAGAAACAGAAGAACAAGAAAAAGAGGAAACAGCGAAGTGTAGTGGCTTATGCCTGTACTTCTAGATATTTGGGAGGCCAAGGCAGAAGGATCACTTGAGCCCAGGAGTTCAAAATCAGCCTGGTTGACACAGGGAAACCCCACATCTACAAAAAATAAAAAAAATCAGCCAGGCATGGTGGAACACTCCTGCGATCCCAGCTACTGGGGAGGCTGAGGTGAAAGGATCGCTTGAGCCTGGAAGGTCAAGGTTGCTGTGAGCCATGATCATGCATGCCATTGCACTCCAGCCTGGATGACAGAGAAAAATTCTGTTTCAAAATAAGAAAAGAAAACAAAAAGAGAAAACAAGCAGAAAACAATTTTTTAATTGGCAGACTTAATCCCTAAAATATAATTACCTTAATGGTAAATGTCTTAATATACCAATTTTTAAAAGTAGGTTGAGGAAATGGATAAACTCCTGGTTACATAAAACCTCCCAAAATTGAACCTGGAAAAAAAACAGAAAACCTGGACACACCAATAATGGATAACAAGATTGAATCAGTAATAAAAAGTCTTCCAACAAAGAAAAGCCCAGAATCCAATGGCTTCACTGCCAAGTTCTACCAAATGTATGAAGAACTAACACCAATTGTCCTCAAACTATTCCAAAAAATTGAAGAGTAAATTCCCCCTAATTCAACGTATAAGGCCAGAAATACCCTGATAAAAAACCAGACAACCATAAAACAAAAAAGAAAACTACAGACCATTACCCATGATGAAAAAAGATGCAAAAATCAACAGAATACTAGCAAACCCAATCAAACAGCACATCAGAAAGATAATATAGCATGATCAAGTAGGATTTATCTCAGAAAGGCAAGGGTACTTCAACATATGCAAAGCAGTAAATGAAATACATCAACAAAATAAGGACACAAATCATATGATCATCTAAACAGAGAAAAGGACTAGATAAAATTCAACATCTCAACCCTCAAAATAAAAAATGCTCAACAAACTAGGCATTGAAGAAACATACCTTAACATGAAAAAGGTCATATATGACAAACCCACAGCTAACATCATACTGAATGTGGAAATGCTGACAGCCTTTTTTCTAAGACACAGAAAAAGAAAAGGATACCCATTTTCACCACATCTATAAAACATAGTACTGAAAATTCTAGCTAGAGCAATTAGGCAGGAGAAAAAAATAAAAGGCATCCAAATTAGAAAAGAGGAAGTCAAACTGTCCCTTTGCAGAAATAATCTTATATTCAGAAAAACTTAAAGACTGCACTAAAAAATTCTTAGAACTAATAAACAAATTCATTAAAGTTGCAGGACAAAAAAAAATTGGCATGCAAAAATCAGTAGCATTTCTATACATCAATTATGAACAAGTTGAAAAAGAAATTGAGACAGCAATCCCATTTACAACAGTCACAAAAATAAAAAGGAATACATTTAACAAAGGAGTTGAAAGACCTCTCCAAGGAAAACTACCAAACACTGATGAAAGAAATTTAAGAGGACACAAACAGATGGAAAGATATCCCATGCTCATGAATTGGAAGAATTATTATTATTTAAATGACCATACTACCCAAAGCCATCTGTACGTTCAATGCAATCTCTATTAAAAAATCAATGATATTCTCACAAAAATAGAAAAAAATCCTATAATTTATACGGAACCAAAAAGAGCCTGAGTAGCACAAGCAATCCTAAAGAAAAAGAACAAAGCTGGAAGCATCACACTACCTGACTTCAAAATATATTACAAAGCAATACAGACAAAACAGCATGATATGGACATAAAAACAGACATGTAGACCAATGGAACAGAACACAGAATTCACAAATAAATCCACATATTTAAAACCAACTCATTTTGGTGCGAAGAACATACAATGGGGAAAGGACAGTCTCTTCAATAAACAGGGTTGGGAAAACTGGATATATCCATACGTAGAACAATAAAACTAGACCCCTAAATCTCAGAATATGCAAAACTCAACTCCAAATGCGTAAAGCCTTAAACGTAAGACCTGGAACTATAAAAATACTAGAAGAAAACATAGGGGAAACACTGCAGTACATGGTATAAGAAATGATTTATCTAAAAAGACCGTAAAAGCACAGGCAACAAAAACAAAAATAGACAAATAAGATGATATTAAATTGAAAACCTACTGCAGAGCCAAGAAAACAATTAACAGAGTGAAGAGGCTACCTGTTCAATAAGAGAACATATTTGCAAACTATCCGTCTAACAAGGGACTAATATCCAGAGTATATAGGGAACTCAAATAGTTCAACAGCAAAAACAAACAAACAAATAAATAATCCCATTAAAAACTGGGCAAAAGACCAGGGCAGACATTTCTCAAAAGAAGACATACAAATGGTCAAAAGGCACATGAAAAACGCTTAACATCACTAAACATCAGGTATGTGCAAAACGAAACCACAATGAGATATCATCTTACTCCAGTTAAAATATCTATTATCAAAAAGACAAAAATAGCAGATACTGGCAAGGATGTGGAGAAAAGGAACTCTTATACACGGGTGGCAGCAATCTAAATTAGTATAGGCATTACAGAAAACAATATTTAGGTTCCTCAAAAAGCTAAAAATAGAACTACCATATTATCCAGCATTCTACTACTGAGTATTTATCCAAAGGAAACGAAATTAGTGTAACAAAGGAATATCAGCAGTTCCATGTTTATTACAGCACTATTCACAACTGCAAAGATATAGAATCAAGCTGTTTCCAACAATGGATAAATAAATAAGAAAAATGTGATATATATACAAAATGAAATCTATTCAGTTATTTAAAAAAAAGAATAAAATCCTGTCATTTGCAGCAGCATGGATAGAACTGCAGGTCCGTCATGTTAAGTAAAATCAGCCAGTCACAGAAATATAAACGTCACATATTCTCACTCACATGTAGTAGATTAAAAAAAATTGATCTCATGAAGGTAGAGTGTAGAACAGTAGTTTAACAGAGGTGAGGAAGGTTGCATGGGGGAAGGACGAGAGAGGTTGGTTAATGGGTACAAATACACAACTAGATAGAAGGAATGAGGTCTAATGTTCAATAGCAGAGTAGGATGATTATAATTAAAAACAATGTTGTTTTATATTTCAAAATAGCTAGGAGAGAGGACTTAAAATGTTCCCAACACATATAAATAATAAATACTTGAGGTAATGGATATCCTAAACATTCTGAGTTGATCATTACACATTGTATTCATGTAACAAAATATTGCCTATGCTCCATGAATACAGATAAATATTAAGAATCAATTTAAAAATAAATAAATAAATAAGTTTTTTTAAAGAAAAAAGCAGATTGACATAGATTTTCTTTAGTGATCCAAAAAAATGTTCTCTACAATAAATCATTTCAAATACAATGACATAGGTCGATTTAAAGCAAAAAGATGAAAAGAAATATACCACATAAATATTAATTTTTTTAAAAAGCAGCAGTCACTATATGGATTTTTTTTATTATACTTTAAGTTTTAGGGTACATGTGCACAATGTGCAGGTTAGTTACATGTGTATACATGTGCCATGTTGGTATGCTGCACCCATTAACTCGTCATTTAACATTAGGTATATCTCCTACTTCTATCCCTCCCCCAGCTCCCCACCCCACAACAGGCCCTGGTGTGTGATGTTCCCCACCCTGTGTCCATGTGTTCTCACTGTTCAATTCCCACCTGTGAGTGAGATCATGCGGTGTTTGGTTTTTTGTCCTCGCGATAGTTTGCTTCATCCATGTCCCTACAAAGGACATGAACTCATCATTTTTTATGGCTGCATAGTATTCCATGGTGTATATGTGCCACATTTTCTTGATCCAGTCTATCATTATTGGACATTTGGGTTGGTTCCAAGTCTTTGCTAGTGTGAATAGTGCCACCATAAACATACATGTGCATGTGTCTTTATAGTAGCATGATTTATAATCCTTTGGGTATATACCCAGTAATGGGATGGCTGGGTCAAATGGTATTTCTAGTTCTAGATCCCCGAGGAATCGCCACACTGACTTCCACAATGGTTGAACTAGTTTACAGTCCCACCAACAGTGTAAAAGTGTTCCTATTTCTCCACATCCTCTCCAGCACCTGTTGTTTCCTGACTTTTTAATGATCGCCATTCTAACTGGTGTGAGATGGTATCTCATTGTGGTTTTGATTTGCATTTCTCTGATGGCCAGTGATGATGAGCATTTTTTCATGTGTCTTTTGGCTGCATAAATGTCTTCTTTTGAGAAGTGTCTGTTCATATCCTTTGCCCACTTGTTGATGGGGTTGTTTGTTTGTTTCTTGAAAATTTGTTTGAGTTCATTGTAGATTCTGGATATTAGCCCTTTGTCAGATGAGTAGATTGCAAACATTTTCTCCCATTCTGTAGGTTGCCTGTTCACTCTGATGGTAGTTTCTTTTGCTGTGCAGAAGCTCTTGAGTTTAATTAGATCCCATTTGTCAATTTTGGCTTTTGTGGCCATTGCTTTTGGTGTTTTAGTCATGAAGTCCTTGCCCATGCCTATGACCTGAAAGGTATTGCCTAGGTTTTCTTCTAGGGTTTTTATGGTTTCAGGTCTAACATTTAAGTCTTTAATCCATCCTGAATTAATTTTTGTATAAGGTGAAAGGAAGGGATCCAGTTTCAGCTTTCCACATATGGCTAGCCAGTTTTCCCAGCACCATTTATTAAATAGGGAATCCTTTTCCCATTTCTTGTTTTTGTCAGGTTTGTGAAAGATCAGATGGTTGTAGATATGTGGCATTACTTCCGAGGGCTCTGTTCTGTTCAATTGGTCTACATCTCTGTTTTGGTACCAGCACCATGCTGTTTTGGTACCAGTACCATGCTGTTTTGGTTACTGTAGCCTTGTAGTATAGTTTGAAGTCAGGTAGCGTGATGCCTCCAGCTTTGTTCTTTTGGCTTAGGATTGACTTGGTGATGCGGGCTCTTTTTTGGTTCCATATGAACTTTAAAGTAGTTTTTTCCAATTCTGTGAAGAAAGTCATTGGTAGCTTGATGGGGATGGCATTGAATCTATAAATTACCTTGGGCAGTATGGCCATTTTCATGGTATTGATTCTTCCTATCCATGAGCATGGAATGTTCTTCCATTTGTTTGTATCCTGTTTTACTTCATTGAGCAGTGGTTTGTAGTTTTCCTTGAAGAGGTCCTTCACGTCCCTTGTAAGTTGGATTCCTAGGTATTTTATTTTCTTTGAAGCAATTGTGAATGGGAGTTCACTCATGATTTGGCTCTGTTTGTCTGTTATTGGTGTATAAGAATGCTTGTGATTTTTGCACATTGATTTTGTATCCTGAGACTTTGCTAAAGTTGCCTATCAGCTTAAGGAGATTTTGGGCTGAGACAATGGGATTTTCTAGATATACAATCATGTCATCGGCAAACAGGGACAATTTGACTTCCTCTTTTCCTAATTGAATACCTTTTATTTCCTTCTCCTGCCTGATTGCCCTGGCCAGAACTTCCAACACTATATTGAATAGGAGTGGTGAGACAGGGCATCCCTGTCTTGTGCCAGTTTTCAAAGAGAATGCTTCCAGTTTCTGCCCATTCAGTATGATATTGGCTGTGGGTATATTGATATTAGGTAGAGTAGATTTTAGAGAGAAAAATTATTTGTGACAAATGAAAACATTATATAATGATAAAAGGAGCAATTCACCAGTCGGACATAACAATCCTAAATGAGTACAAACCAAACCACACAGCCTCAAAATACGTATACATAAAACAAAAACTAGTAGAGCTGGAAAGAGAAATGGAGAAACACAAAATTCGAGTTACAGTCCCCAATTTACTCCACTCTCAGCATATTAGAGAACTACCAGACAGAATGGGAGAAATATTTGGAAACTATGCATCCGACAAGTTAGTCACATGCAGAATCTACAAAGAATTCAAATAACTCAACAACAGCAAAAAAATCAAACCCATTAAAGAGTGGGCAAATTACATGAACAGACATTTTGCAAAACAAGACATATAAATTGCCAATAAACATATGAAAAGATACTCAATATCACAAATCATCAGAATAATACAAATTAAACCACAGCAAGATACCATCTTATACCAGTCAGAATGGCTATTATTTAAAAGTCAATCAATAACAGATGTTGATGAGGATGCACAGAAAAGGGAACAATTATACACTGCTTGTCAGAATGTAAATTTGCACAACTTCTATGGAAAACATAAAACAGTTGACTCAGAAATCCCACTACTGGGTACCTACCCAAAGGAAGAGAAATCATTGTATCAAAAGATAACTGCACTTATACATTTAGCACAGCACAAGTCACAATAGCAGAGATACGGAATCAACTTAAGTGTCTATCGATGGATAATAAGAGAAAGTGTGGTGTATATATATTCCATGGAATATTACTCGGCCTTAAAAAAAGAATGAAATCATGTCTTTTGCAGCAACAAGGATGGAACTGGAGGCCATTATTTTAAGTGAAATATCTCAGAAATAAAAAGTCAAATATCACATGTTCTCACTTGTAAGTAGGAATTAAATAATGTGTACACATAGACATAGAGAGTGAAATAATTCACACTGGAGACTCAGAAAAGTGGAAGAGTGGGAACAGGGAGAGGGATGATAAATGACCTTGTGGGTACAATGGAGACTATTTGTGATGGCTACACTAAAAGCCTAGGCTACACCACTACATAATATACTCATGTAACAAAACTGCACTTGTACCCCTTTCATCTCTAAAAAATTTTTTTAAAGAAAATTAGCAAGGATATAGAACTCAACAACACAATCAACCAACAGTATCTATTTTACAAATATAGAACATTTCATCCAACAAAAGAACAACATACATGTTTCTCCAGAGTCCACAGAGTCTATATTTTACAAATATAGAATATTTCATCCAACAAAAGAACAACATACATGTTTCTCCAGAGTCCACAGAGTATTCCCAAGACAAACCATACCCTAGGCAATAAAACAAATCTCAAAAACTTTAAAATTTAAAACAATTGAGGTGAAGCAGAGTGTTTTCTCTTAACACAATGGAATTAAACTAGAAATCAATAACAAAACAAGAAGATACTATACAGATGGCAAATAACATCTGTTTATTCAACATCATTAGCCATCATGAAATGAAAATTAGTGCAACAATTAGTTCTTACTACAGCATTATCAAAATGACTAAAACTTAGAAATACTGGACCATTCATACACTGCTGGTGGGAACATAAAATTGTACAACTACTCTGGAAAATTGTTTGGCATCTTCTTAGAAAATTAAATGTGCTTTCAGGATTCTTTCTTTGCTTGACTTTTTAAAGTCTGATTATAATGTGTCTTAATATGAATCCATCTTACCCGGAGTTTGTTGAGCATCTTTGATGTTTATATTCATTTCTTTCATCAAATTCGGAAAGTTTTGGTCATTATTTCTTCAAATATTCTCTCTATAACTTTCTTTTTTGTTTCTGGGATTCCCACAATACACATGTTGGTCCACTTGATGGTGTCCCACAGGTCCCTTCTGTTCCATTCACTTATATTCCACCTTTTCTCTTTCTTTAGACTCAATAATTTTCATTGCCCTATCTTCAAGTTTGCTGATTCTTCTGTCTGCTTAAATCTGTCTTTGAATCCTTCTGGTAAATTTTTTATTTAAAGTATTGTAATTTTCAGCTCTCAAATTTCTATTTTTTTTGTTTGCTATTTCTTTATCAATATTTCCATTTTGCTTATACATCATTTTCTTGACTTTCTCCATATCTTCCTTTAGTTTTTTCAACATCTTATCAGAACAGGTATGTCTATACTAATATTAGACAAAATGTACTTTAAATGTAAAAAGGTTACAAGAGACAAAGAAGGTAATTACGTATTAACAAAATGTTTCAATACAACAATAATATTTACTTATCTAATGACAGACCATCAAAATATAAGCAAAAACTGACAAAATTGAAGGAAGAAGTAGACAGTTCTACAATAGTAGTTGCATACTTCAATGTCAAACTCACAATATTAAACAACCAGATAGAAGATAAAGAGAGAATTTAACACAATAAATCAACTAATCTAACAGACATATACAGAACACTCGACCAAACCATAGCATATACATTCTAATCAAGTGCACATTTTTCAGGACAGATCATACGTTAGGCCAATAATTAAGTCTCACTAGATTTCAAAAATACAGATCATACAAAGGATCTTCTCCAGCCACAATGGGATGAAGTTAGAAATCAACAGATGTAAAACTGCAATATTCACAAATTTGAAGAAATTAAATAATACACTGTTAAACAACCAATTAATCAAAGAAGAAATATGAAGGGAAAAAGAAAATACTTATATACAAATGAAAATGAAAACATACCAAAACTCGTGGGATGCAGCAAAAACAGTGCTAAGGCCAAAATTTTTAGTTTACTTTAAAAAAAGGTCTCAAATAAACAACTTTATAACATAAGGAACTAGAAAAAGAACAACAAAATAAACACACAGCTATCAGAACAAAGGATATAAAAAAGATTAGAGCAGAGATATATTAAGAATAGACAAACAATAGAAAAAATCAAAGAAACCAAAAGTTGGTTCTTTGGAAAGATTAACAAAATTCACAAACCTTTAGCTAGATGAACGAAGAAAAAAAAGAGAAGACTCAAATTACTAAAATCAGAAATGAAAAATGGAATATTACTACTCATTATACAGAAATAAAAAGGATGATATGGCAATCCTATAACAATTACACATCAACCAACTGAAGAACCTAGATGAAACAGACAAATTCCTAGAAACACAAAATCTACCAACACTAACCACAGAGAAACAGAAAATCTGAATAGACCTACAACAATAAAGAAATGGACTCAGTTGTCAAAAAAAATCTCATCTCTGATGTTGATGAAAAAATGTAAAGTTTCAGTTAGACAGGAGAATTAGTTTTAGAGATCTATTACACAGCATGGTGACTATAGTTGATAACAGTATACTGTATACTTGAAAATTGCTAAGACAGCACATTTTAAATGCTCTCAGTACAAAAAAGATACGTATTTCAGGTGATGGATATGTTAAGTAGCTTGATTTAATCATTTTGCCATGCATACATACATCAAAACATCATATTGTATCCCATAACTATATACAAAAGACATCTGACAAAGAAAAGCCCCCATGGCTTCGCAGGGGAATTATAACAAACATTTAAAGAAAGATTAAAACCAATCCTTCTCAAACTTTTCCAAAATACTGAAGACGAGGGAGTACTTCCTAACTCATTCTATAAGGCCAACAGTACCCTAATAACAAAGTCACACAAATACACTACTAGAAAAAAAAAGCTACAAAACAATATCCCTTAGGAACACTGGCATGAAATTATCAGAAAAATACTAGCAAACCAAATACAGCAGCATATTAAAAGAATTATACACCATGACCAAGTGGGATTTATTCCTCGGATGCAAGAATTGTTCAACATATGAATATTGATCAATGTAATATCTAACAAGAGACTGAATGGGAAAAAACACACAACATCTCAATTGATGCAGAAAAAGCATTTGACAGAATTCAACACCATTTTATAATAAAAACTCTCAACAAATTAGGAAGAAAAGGAAACTAACTCAACACGATAAAGGATAACTCAACCCACAGCATACATCATACATCATACTCAGTGGTGAAAGACTGAAAACTCTTCCTTTAAAATCAACAATAAGGAAAGGATGCCCACTTTCACCACTTCTATTCAACATGTTACTTACTAGAAGTTCTAGCCAGAGCAATTAGGCAAAAAAAAAAAAAAAAGGAAAGAAAGAAATGAAAGGCATCCAAGTTGGAAAGAACGGAGTAAGTAATCTATATTTGCAGATAATATGATCTTACATATGTAAAACCCTAAAGATTCCCCCCACCCAAAAAAAAAATCCTGTTAGAACTAATAAATGAATTGAGCAAAATAGTAGGACACAAAGTCAGGAGATCTCACGGTATCAGCAAGATAGCAGAATAGCAGACGCCCTGGCATCACTTCCCAACACAAACATTCAAAAAACTATTCAAAAATGAGAATACTATCCTGAGTTCACCAGAACTCTGGGTTTGGAGGAGAAGTGGAGAAAATCTGGGTCCAGAAAATCTAGAGAAGCCATTACTGGTAAAAGAAAAAGTCATTTTAAGCTCCATCAGCCTATCCCCCAAGCTGGCATAATGTCACTCATAGAGACTCTAGACCTGTGATTTCTGAGGTGAAAGAGGAGAACTGGAGATGAATCTTTAACCTCTTCATGAGTCTAAGAGAAGAGTCTTAACACGAAGCCTACTCCAGTCCCATCCCATGGGAACCACTGAGAGTGGAGTGGCTGAATCATCTGGGGTGAACTAGGAACAAAGAGCAGGATGCTGATCATAGCAACTGACGTGTGAAACTCAGCAGCTACTCTGCACTCTGATTACCAGGGATGCCACAGTTAAGAGACTGACTAGAAGGAGGGTTCAAAATGGCTGGCCAGATGCAGCTAGTAGGTGCCTCTTCCATTAAGAAAAATCAAAATATCAAGTAAATATACACACTTTGAATGGATTGTCTAAGAGAGAACACTGGAATTCAACAGAGAAGTGACAAGAATCACAGAAAGCAAATAAGAATGAATCCAAGCAGCCTACTGGGCTGGGATAGGTGTGAAGCTGATAGAAGCTCCCTGATATGGGGAAAAGGTAAGTGACAGACCCCTAGGGCTCCACACTCCTATAATAGACTTTTTCAATTCTATCTGTAGAAGAGTCCCTCAGTCCTCCCAGGCCTCCAGGATAACAGGGAATTGCCTAGAAATTACACAAAGGCATTTTCGAACTCATGTGAAGTCCCACAGGCTTTTGAGCCCTGAGCAGCTGTAGCCTAGTCCCAGTCTGAGAGCCCAACCCCCAGAGGCCTGTGTGTTACCCTGGGTCTGCCATCAGTATCACTGCCCCAGCCACCAGGCCAGAGAGAAAGCAGGGCAGTCAAACACCTTCACAAGGCCCCAAAAACAGAACCACCACCACTGCTGTGGGACAGAGAAGTGAGCAAACTAAGCACCCCATAACTGCTTGACTTTGCTGATTCCACTGAGAGAGGCCTGCCCTGCAATACATATACCATGGCAGACCCACAGTGCTACCACCCGGCCCCCATCTGAGCATTTCCACTGAAGCCAGCACCACTCTGAGAGGCCAGACCCCAGACGCCTGTGTTCTGCCCTTAGACTCCTGCCATCGCTGCTGCCTCTGCCACCCTCAGGCCAGAAAGAAGCAGGCAGGTCAGGCACTTTCATATGCCTCAAGGACAGATACCACTGCCTCTGCTGTCAGATGGAGGTGTGAGCAAAACATGTGTATCACAGCTGCCTGCCTCCACTGCTCAAGGCAGAGATAGGTCCAGCCTCCCTTGGTGGCAGGTCCACAGCACAGCCACCCTGCCTGAGCATTCTGCTGGAGGACTGGGGACCAGCCCACTCCTCCCTATCACAGGCAGCACCTGAACCTAGGGACCTGAGGACAAATCCACCAGTCCAGTCCAACCAGGACCCGCGCATCCCATCCAAGGGGCCATCTAGGGGCCTGGAAATTGGGGGACTGCCTAGCCCAGACCACCACAACTGGCACCTGATCATTCCAGGGTCTAAGTCAGGCCAACCCAACCAGCTGACAACATCACAGCTGGCATGCATTTGCATATGCCAAAAAGCGGAGCCACTCCCCCTCTATACACAAAGCAGCAGTGTTCCTGCATTGGAGGCCAGGCACACCACAAAGCTGAGACAAGAGGTTCTACTCCAAAGCCACTTCGGCAGAGAGCCATAGGACAGGAATTTTCTGCAGCCCTCAGTTACACTGTGGCCTGGAGGTAGACAACCATGTCTGACTAAACTGAGAGTCATGAGCCCTGGGACAGGGGTGTAACAGGGAAATGGATTGCATTCCCACCTGCCTAGGATGTGAAGCTGGTGCAGCCAATTCCCCTCCTTCAGAGAACTCAGTACATTTCACCAGGAGCTCTCCCTGCCACTCCTGTCAGTGTTGATGTCCGCTCTTGTCAATAGGGTATTCATGGGTGAGCTTGGCTGTTCAGTTCCACCCAGCTTTGTCCCCCCACCTATGGAAGCTCAGCAGGGAATTTCTGGAAACTGGGCATTCCACAGACCAGCCCATCACCTGAAACAACAGAGAGCACCTCCCAGTAAACAAAGATCAAGCCCATACCCATCTGCTTCTGCCACAGCCACTCTTACACATAGGTGCTACCTACTTACTAGCCTGGGGGTTGAACTGCACAACACAATACAAAACCTGATAATGGAAGTCCACAGTGTTGAGGAATGAGATAAGCTTCCTGAGACAAATACAATCCTGTTACTGCAGAAGGCAGTTAGCCTGCTCAAATGCCCAGGACATCACTACTAAAACTGGCATTTAAGAAAGCCACTGCACAAAGGCTATCTATAACCAAGGAACTCATACAGTACCTTGCTATCTGAAAGCACCTAGAATTGAAGCAAACAATCATACACAACATACATGACAATCATACCTTCAAGGAGGAAAAACAATGTTCCATCAAAACAAAACTAAACTCAAAGATAAGAAGTCACCGCTTCTTCAGATGAGAGGGAACCAGCATAAGAACACTGGCAATATGAAAAAACAAAGTGTTGTACCACCTGCAAAGGATCACATCAGCTTTCTAGCAATGGATCTTACTCAAAATGAAAATTCAAAGATAAAGAATTCAAAATATGGATGGTATGAAAGCTCAATAAGATCCAAGAGACAGTTGAAAACCAATACAAAGTAATCAGAAAAACAATTCAGAATATGAATCAAAAATTTACTAAGGATAATTATTTTTGAAAAAGAACTTCTAGAACTGAAAATTCATTAAAGGAACCACAAAATAGAGATCAAATCCCTAATAATAGGAATAATAGGCTAGAACAAACAAAAACAATTTCAGAGCTAGAAAACAGAGCTTTTTAATTAACCCATTTAGACAAAAGAAATTAAAGCATAAAAATGAGCAAAGCTTTTGAGAAACATGGGATTATTTAAATTTACTAATCTATGAGTTATCACTATTTCAGAAGAAGAAGTAAAAAGTATTAAAAAATTGAGGGAATAATTTAGGAAAACTTCCCTGGTTTTGCTAGAGATTTGACATTCCCATACAAGAAAGTCAGAAAACTCCTGGAAGATACATTGCAAGACAAACTTCACCATGGCATATAGTCATCAGAAGATCCAAAGTTCACATGAAAGAGAAAGTCCTAAAAGTGGAAAGAAAGAAGGGGCTAATCAGCTATGAAGGAAATACCATCAGACTGACAGTGGACTTCTCAGCAGAAACCTTACAAACAAGAAGATGCTGGGTTCCCATTTTCAGTCTCTTTGAAGAAAAGAAAAATCCAGCAAAGGATTTTGTATCCTGCTAAATTAAGCTTCATTAATGAAAATAAAATAAAATCTTTCCTAGACAAGAAAAGGCTAAGGGAATTCATCACTACTAGACCAGCTATACAAGAAATTTTCAATGGAGTTCAAAACGTGGAAATGAATGGGCAATGCCATCATAAAAACACAGGAATATAAAAAACTTGTAGAACTTATAAAACAATTACACAACCAAGATTGCAAACCATCTAAGTAACAATTAACATTATGACAGGAACAAAAACCTCACATATGAATATTAACCTTGAATGTAAATGAACTAAATGCCTAACTTGAAAGATATAGATTGGCAGAATGAATTTAAAAAAAGAAGATCCAACGATAGCTTCTTATAAGAAACCCACCTAACTCATAAAGACATTTAAAGACCCAAAGTCAAAAAGTAGAAAAAGATATTTTATGCAAATGGAAACCAAAAATGAGCAGGAATAGCTATACTTACACCAGATAAAATGGATTTTAAATCAACAACAGTTAAAAAAAAGCAGGACATTATATAATGATAAAGTGATAAACTCAACAAGAAAATATAGCAATTCTAAATACATAGAGCACCCATATTCATAAGACAGATACTACCAGAACTAAGAGATAAATAGCAAAACAATAATAGTGGGGGATTTCAACATCCCACTGACAGCATTAAACACATCATTGAGGCAGAAAAATCAACAAAGAAAGTCTTTACTTAAATTGGTCTCTAGACTAAATAGAACAGATAGAAATTTACAAAACATTCTACCCAACAACCACAGAATATATATTCTCCTGTTCTGCACATGAAACATCCCCCAAAATATACCACATGTCAGGCCACAAAACAAGTGTCAATAAAACTTTTAAATTGAAATCAAGTATTTTTTTCAGACTATAGTGGAATTAAAACTGGAAATCAACACCAACAGAAACTATCAAAAAGATACAAATATGTGGAAATTGAACAACCTGCTCCTGAAAGATTGTTGCATCAATAATGAAATTAGGCTAGGAATTTAAATTTTTTTGAAACAAATGAAACAGAAACACAACATACTAAAACATACAGGATACAGCAAAAGCAGTGCTAAGAGGGAAGCTTATAGTGTTAAATGCCTACCTCAAAAAGATAATAAGATCTCCAATTGACAACCTACTGTCATACCTCAAGAACAAGAACAAAGCCAAAGGTAGCAGAACAAAAGAAACAACAAAGATCAGAACAGAACTAAATGAAACTGAGACCAAACAAAAATACAAAGGATCAAAGAAATGAAAAGTTAGTATTCTGAAAATATTTTAGAAAATGATAGACTGCTAGCTAGATTAACCAAGAATAAAAAAGAGAAGATTCAAATAAGCATAATTAGAAATGGTAATTTCTGACATTACAACTGATATTATAGAAATGCAAAAAAATCAGCAGAGACCATTGTGAGCACCTCTACACTCTCAGACTAAAAACTGAGAGGAAGTGGATAAACTCCTGAAAACATATAACCACCTGAGATTGAACTAGGATGAAATAGAAATCAAGAAAATACCAATAATGAGTAGTAAATTGAATCCGTAATTTAAGAATCTACTACCAAAATAAAGCCTAGGACCAGACAAATTCACAGCTGAATTATACCACATGTACAAAAAAGAACTTATGGTGGTCCTACTAAAATTGTGCCAAAATATCGAGAAGGGAATCCCACTTAACTCATTCTAGGAAACCAGTATCATTTTGATACCAAAGCCAGGCAAGGACACACAACAAAAAGGAAAACTATAGATCAATATCTCTGATGAACAGAGTTGCAAAAACTCCTCAACAAAATACTAGCAAACCAAATCCAACAGCACATCAACAAGATAATACACCACAATACAGTGAGTTTTATTCCAGAATTGCAAGGCTGATTCAACACATGCAAATCAATAAATGTGATTCACCACATAAACTGAATTAAAAACATAAAAACTACATGATAATCTCAACAGATGAAGAAAAAGCATTAGATAATATCCAGGACCCCTTCATGATAACAGTTCTCAACAAACTAGGCATACAAGGAACATATCTCAAAATTATAAAAGCTATATACAACAAATCCACAGCCAATATCATACTCAATGAGGTAGAGTTGAAAGCCTTCCCCCTAACAACTGGAAAAGACAAGAATGCCAGCTTCCAGCACTCCTATTCAACATAGTAATGGAAGTCCCAGCTAGAGTAACAAAAAAGAGAAAGAAATAAGAGGCATGCAAATTGGAAAAGAGAAAGTCAAATTATCTCTGTTCACTGATGACATATTCTTATACCTACAAAACCCTAAATGCTCCTCCAAAAGACTCCTAGATTTGATAAATGAATTCAGTATAGTTTCAGAATATAAAAATCATTGTATAAAAATCAAAACCATTTATATACACCAATAATGATCAAGCTGAGAAGCAAATCAAGAATTCAATCGGATTTGCAATGGCTAGAAAAATTTATATCTAGAAATACATTTAACCAAGGAAGTGAAAGAGCTCTACAAGGAGAACTACAAAACACCAATGAAAGAAATCACAGATGACACAAATAACGGAAAAACATCCATGCTTATAGATTGGAAGAATCAATATCATTAAAATGACCATAGTGCCCAAATCAATGTACATATTCAATGCAATTCCTATCAAATTACCAATGCCAACATCATTCCCCACAGAATAAGAATAATTGTAAAATTCATATAAACCAAAAAAAAGTCCCAATAGTCAAAGAAATTCTAAGCAAAAAGAATAAAGCTGGAGACATCACGTTCCCTGTTTGTCACAGTAGGTCACAGCACTAGCCACAATAGCAAAGTCATGGAATCAATCTAAGTGCTCATCAATGAATGATATGAAGGGTTGATTAAAAAACAGTCATATACACGTGTGTGTGTGTGTGTGTGCATGCGCATGGATATTATAGTAGTATATTATACTAGTACTCCATGGCACAGACATATATATATATATACACATACACATATATACACATATATAAAATGTGATATATATACACACATATATGTGTGTGTACATATATGTATTATTCCATGGTGCTTATATATGTGTGTATATAGA
This sequence comes from Pongo abelii, assembly GCF_028885655.2. NCBI lineage: Eukaryota > Metazoa > Chordata > Mammalia > Primates > Hominidae > Pongo > Pongo abelii. Next base: position 17,101,938 of record NC_085928.1, read on the forward strand.
TGCATGTATATGTGTGTGTGTGTATGTATGTATGTGCCATGGAATACTACTCTGCCATAAAAAGAATAAGGTTGTGTATTTTGCAGCAATATCGATGGAACTGGAGTCCACTATCCTAAGATGTGAAATGACTCAGAAATAGAAAGAAATAGAAAGTCAAAAACCACATGTTCTCACTAACCACATGTTTAGCAGAAGCTAAACAGTGGGTACACACAGACACACAGAGTTGAATAATAGACATTGGAGGCTCCAAAAAGTGGGATGGAGTTAAGGACTTGGGGGAGTGGGGGCAAAGGATAAAATAGTACCTACTGAGTACAATGTACACTATTTGGGTGATGGGTACAAAATCCTCAATTTCTCCACTACCCAATATATCCATGTAACAAAATTGCACTTGAAAAATCTACAAAAAAATTTTTTTTAAATAAATACAATTGTAAAAGCAACTGACTGGTACCATAAGGCTGCAGAGAACACAATCTGAAGGAAGGCCCAAATTTCTAACCAGATTTTTCCCAATGCCCAGATGCTCAATCTGGAACCTCCCCCCTACAGAGAAATAACTAAAATGTCAGAATTAAGTCCTAGTTTCTGCTTAAGTCTTCCCCAGACTGGGAAACAATGGCAGGGCAACAATACAGTTCTGGGGCAATGTCTAACATTTGGTGCTCACTGTAAGTGTTCCCCAGTCCAGGAAACAACAGGGCAGGGTTTTAATTCCAGAGCAGCATTTAAGTCCTGTTGTTCACTGTGAGTCTTCCCCAGACCAGGCAACAATGGAAGAGCAATGAGTTAGTTCCAGTGCATTGTTTTAGTTCCTGTGCTCAATATAAGTTCCCCCTGGAATGGAAAAAAAACAGCAGGCCAGTGTTCAAGAGACAAGAAGGAAAAGACCTGGAAAGCACACGTAAAAAAATAATAATAATGGTTAAAAAATTCCAAAATCTAGAGAAAGAAGACATCATCCAGGTGTAGGAAGTTCAGGGGGCCACCAATCAAATTCAACCCAAAGGAGAAATCTCTAAGGCATATCATAATCAGTGAAATGAAAAGACAGGATACTCACAGCAACAAAAGAAAGGAAACGTCATATTGAACAGCATCCTGAATACAGATTGCAGCAGATTTCTCAGCAGAAATCCTGCAGTCCAGATGATAATGGGATGTTATATTGAAAAAGAGATGGGAAAAATTGGCATCCAAGAATACTGTACCCAGCAAAGGTATCATTTAAACACATTCAAAGATTCCCAAACAAACAAAAGCTGAGAGAATTCATCAAAACATGACCTGTCTTGCAAGAAATACTAAAAGATATTCAATCTAAAACAAATGGGCACTAGTGTACAATAACAAAACATTTGAAGGTGTAAAACTCACTGATAAAAGAAAAAAAAGACTAATTCAGAATACTCTAAAACTGTAATTTGAATAAGTAAGCCATTTACATCTTGAGTATGAAGGCTGAAAGACAAAAACCTATTAAAATCAATAATTACTACAATAACTGGTTAAGAAACAGATAATATAAAAAGATGTAAACTGAAACACCAATAAATCAAATTATTGGGGGGGGTGTTAAAGGGTAGAGTTTGGTTTTCTTATAATACTTTTCTTCTCTATGCAATAAATGTTAAGTCATAATCAGTTTTAAATGACCTGATTTTTTGGAAGCCTCATGGTAACCACAATGCAAAAACCTATAATAGACTAAAAATAGGTAGCACAAAATCAAAACATACTACCAGAGAAATTCTCTTAACCACAAAGGAAAACAGTAACAGAGGAAAACAGAAAGAAAGTATCTACAAAACAACCAGAAAACAAGTAATAAAATGTCAACAGAAAATAATCTTGAAGGTAAGTGGACAAAAGTCTTCAATTAAAAGAGTGCAAGCCACATGTAGAAAAATAAAACTGGATCTCCATCTCTCACTTTACACAAAAATCAACTCAATATAGATAAAAGACTTAAATATAAGTCCTGAAACCATAAAAATTATACAAGATAACTTTGGAAAAACTCTTCAGGACATTGACTTAGGCAAGAATTCATGCCTAAGACCCCAAAAGCAAATACAACAAAACCAAAAATAAATAAATGGGACCTAATTAAACTAAAAAGTTCTGTACAGCAAAAGAAATAATCAGCAAACAGACAACCTACAGAGTGAAAGAAAATCTTCACAAATTATCCAGCCAACAAAGGACTAGTATCCAGAATCTACAAGGAACTCAAACAAATTACCAAGAAAAAAAAAAAAACACAAATAATCCCATCAAAAAATGAGCAAAGGACATCAATAGATAATTCTCAAAAAAGATACACAACCAACCAATAAACATATGAAAAAACACTCAACATCACTAATTATCAAGGAAATGCAAATTAAAACCACGATGAGATTACACCTTACTCCTGCAAGCATGGCTATAATTTAAAAGTTAAAGCCCCTCTCCCTCTCCCTCTCCCTCCCCCTCCCCCTCCCCCTCCCCCTCCCCCTCCCCCTCCCCCTCCCCCTCCCCCTCCCTCTCCCTCTCCCTTCTTCGGTCTCCCTCTCCTTCTTTTTTCGGTCTCCCGCTGTTATCGAAACTGGACTGTACTGCCATGATCTCGGCTCGCTGCAACCTCCCTGCCTCGGGCTCCTGTGACTCTCCTGCCTCGGCCTGCCGAGTGCCTGGGATTGCAGCCGCGCGCCTCCACGCCTGAATGGTTTTTGTATTTTTGGTGGAGACGGGGTTTCACCGTGTTGACTGGGCTGGTCTCCAGCTCCTGGCCTCGAGTGATCTGCTTGCCTCGGCCTCCCGAGGTGCTGGGATTGCAGACGGAGTCTCGCTAACTCACTGCTCAATGGTGCTCAGGCTGGAGTGCAGTGGTGTGATCTCGGCTCGCTGCAACCTCCACCTACCAGCCTCCTGCCTTGGCCTCTTAAAGTGCTAAGATTACAGCCTCTGCCCCGCCGCCACCCCGTCTAGGAAGTGAGGAGCATCTCTGCCTGGCCGCCCATCGTCTGGGATGTGAGGAGCCCCTCTGCCCGGCCGCCCTATCTGGGAAGTGAGGAGCGCCTCTGCCCGGCCGCCCATCGTCTGGGATGTGAGGAGCGCCTCTGCCCGGCTGCCACCCCGTCTGGGAGGAAGTGAGGAGCGCCTCTGCCCGGCTGCCCCGTCTGGGAGATGAGGAGCACCTCTGCCCGGCCGCCCCGTCTGGGAGGTGAGGAGGGCCTCTGCCTGGCCGCCACCCCGTCTGGGAAGTGAGGAGCGCCTCTGCCTGGCTGCCACCCCATATGGGAAGTGAGGAGCGCCTCTGCCCAGCCGCCCCATCTGGGAGGTGAGGAGTGCCTCTGCCCGGTCGCCCCGTCTGGGAGGTGAGGAGCGCCTCTGCCTGGCCGCCACCCCGTCTGGGAGGAAGTGAGGAGCGCCTCTGCCCAGCTGCCCCATCTGGGAAGTGAGGAGCGCCTCTGCCCGGCTGCCACCCGCTATGGGAAGTGAGGAGCGCCTCTGCCCGGCCGCCCACTCTGGGAAGTGAGGAGCGCCTCTGCCCGGCCGCCCACTCTGGGAAGTGAGGAGCGCCTCCGCCCGGCCGCCCACTCTGGGAGGTGAGGAGTGCCTCCGCCCGGCCTCCCCGTCTGGGAGGTGAGGAGCGCCGCTGCCTGGCCGCCACCCCGTCTGGGAGGAAGTGAGGAGCACCTCTGCCCAGCTGCCCCATCTGGGAAGTGAGGAGCGCCTCTGCCCGGCTGCCACCCCCTATGGGAAGTGAGGAGCGCCTCTGCCCGGCCGCCCACTCTGGGAAGTGAGGAGCACCTCTGCCCGGCCGCCCACTCTGGGAGGTGAGGAGTGCCTCTGCCTGGCCACTCCGTCTGGGAAGGGAGGAGGGCCTCTGCCCTGCCGCCCCGTCTGGGAGGTGAGGAGCGCCTCTGCCTGGCCGCCACCCCGTCTGGGAGGAAGTGAGGAGCGCCTCTGCCCGGCTGCCCCATCTGGGAAGTGAGGCGCGCCTCTGCCTGGCCGCCGCCCCGTCTGGGAGGAAGTGAGGAGCTCCTCTGCCCGGCTGCCCCATCTGGGAAGTGAGGAGCGCCTCTGCCCGGCTGCCCCGTCTGGGAGGTGAGGAGTGCCTCTGCCTGGCCACCCCGTCTGAGAAGTGAGGAGCGCCTCTGCCCGGCCACCCCGTCTGGGAAGTGAGGAGCGCCTCTGTCTGGCCGCCACCCCGTCTGGGAGGAAGTGAGGAGCGCCTCTGCCCGGCCGCCACCCCATATGGGAAGTGAGGAGCGCCTCTGCCCAGCCGCCCCGTCTGGGAGGTGAGGAGTGCCTCTGCCCGGCTGCCACCCCGTCTGGGAGGAAGTGAGGAGCACCTATGCCCGGCTGCCCCGTCTGGGAGATGAGGAGCACCTCTGCCCGGCCGCCCCATCTGGGAGGTGAGGAGTGCCTCTGCCTGGCCGCCACCCCGTCTGGGAGGAAGTGAGGAGCGCCTCTGCCCGGCTGCCCCATCTGGGAAGTGAGGAGCGCCTCTGCCCGGCCGCCACCCCATATGGGAAGTGAGGAGCGCCTCTGCCTGGCCACCACCCCGTCTGGGAAGTGAGGAGGGCCTCTGCCCGGCCGCCCCATCTCGGAGGTGAGGAGCGCCTCTGCCCGGCTGCCACCCGGTCTGGGAGGAAGTGAGGAGCGCCTCTGCCCGGGCGGCCCCGTCTGGGAAGCGAGGAGCGCCTCTGCCCGGCCGCCCTGTCTGGGAGGTGAGGAGCGCCTCTGCCCGGCTGCCCTGTCTGGGAGGTGTACCCAACAGCTCCTAAGAGACAGCGACCATCGGGAGCGGGCCATGAGGACGATGGCGGTTTTGTTGAAGAGAAGGGGAGGAAGTGTGGGGAAAGGAAGGAGAGATCAGATTGTTGCTGTGTCTGTGTAGAAAGAGGTGGGCATAGGAGACTCCATTTTGTTCTGACTAGGAGAAATTCTTCTGCTGTTGATCTATGGCCTTTCCCCCAGCCCCCTGCTCTCTGAAACATATGCTGTGTCAACTAAGGGTTAAATGGATTAAGGGCGGTGCAAGATGTGCTTTGTTAAACAGATGCTTGAAGGCAGCATGCTCTTTAAGAGTCATCACCACTCCCTAATCTCAAGTACTCAGGGGCACAAACACTGCAGAAGGCCGCAGGGACCTCTGCCTAGGAAAACCAGAGACCTTTGTTCATGTGTTTATCTCCTGACCTTCTCTCCACTATTATCCTATGACCCTGCCATATCCCCCTCTCCCAGAAACACCCAAGAATCATCAATAAATTCTTCATAAATTAAAAAAAAAAGAAAAAAAATAAAAAATAAAAATAAAAGTTTAAAAAAAAAATAGATGTTGGCATGGATGTGGTAAAAAGGGAACACTTTTACACTGCTGATAGGAATGTAAATTAGTACAAACACTATGGAAAACAATATAGATGTTCCTTAAAGAACCACAAGTAAAATTACCATTTGATCTGGCAATCCCACTACTGAGTATCTACCCAAAGGAAAATAAGTCATTATATGAAAAAGATGCATGCACACATGTTTATGGTGGCATAATTCACAATTGCAAAGATATGGAACTAACCTAAGTGTCCATCAACCAACAAGTAGATAAAGAAAAAATGGCAAATATACACCATGGAATGCTACTCAGCCATAAAAAGGAATGACATAATGCCTCTTGCGGGAACTTAGATGGAGCTGGAGGCCATTATTCTAAGTGAAGTAACTCAGGAATGAAAAATCAAATATCATATGTTTTAAGTGAGAGCTAAGCTATGAGGATGCAAAGGCATAAGAGTGATATAATGGACTTTGGAGACTCAGAACGGGGGAGGGATAAAAGACTATATATTGGGTATAGCATACAATGCTCAGGTAACAGGTGCACTAAAGTATCTGAAATCACCACCAAAGAACTTATCTATGTAACCAGAAACAATCTGTACCCCCAAAGCTTTTGAAATTTATTTTAAAAATTAAAATGCAGAGTGGCTGAATGGATTTTTAAAAGATCCAACTATATACTGTCTACAAGAAACTCTATTTACCTGTATGGACATGCACAAACTGAAAGTGAAGGGATGAATAAGATATTACATGCAAATGGAAGCCAACATAGAGCAGGAGTAGCTATATTTATATCAATATGACAAAATAAACTTTAGTCAAGAATGGTAAAAGAAAGATAGAGAAGGTCATTATATGATGATGAAGGAGTTAATACAATAACAGGATATTACAATTATAAACATATATGCAGCACTCAACACCAGAGCACCCAAATATAAGACAAATATTAACAGACCTAAAGAGAGAGATTGACTGTGACACAATAACAGTAGAAAACCACAGCATTCCACATTCAGCATTAGACAAATCATCTGAACAGAAAATCAACTAAGAAACATCAGAGCTAAACTGCACTTTTGACCAAATGCACCAAACAGACATTTATGGAACATTCCATCCAATAGCTGCAGAATACACATTTTTCTCAACAGCACATGCAACATTCTCTAGGACAGACCATACGTTAGGTCACGAAACAAATCTTAATAAATGTTTAGAAGTCAAAATTATTAAATAACTTTTCTGACCATAATGGGATAAAATTAGAAGTAAGCCACAGAAGGAATATCAGAAACTGTACAAAATCATAATTATTAAGCAACATATTCCTAAACAATGAATGGTTTAATGAAGAAGTTTAAAAGAAAATTGAAAATTTTCTTGAGACAAATTAAAATAGAAACACAACATACTAAAACCTATGAAATACAGCAAAAGTTCTAAGAGGAAAGTTGTTTATAGCAATAAAAAGCCTACATCATAAAAATTAGAAAGACTTCAAATGAACAGCCTAACACTGCACCTCAAGAAATGGAAAGCAAGAACGATTCAAACCCAAAATTAGTAGAAGGAAAGAAATAATAAACATTAGAGTATAAAGATATAAAATTGAGACCAAAAAAAAATCAACAAAATGAAAATTGATTTCTTGAAAAAACAAACGAAATTGAAAACCTTTAGCTAGAGTAAGAACAAAAGAGAGACCTAAAAAACCCAGCCCAGGCTTGCTAGGCCAAGCAGCTTAGCGCTACTCTAGAAAATCACACAACTGAAGATGGCCGAATAGGAACACCTCCAGTCTGCAGCTCCCAGTGTGATTGACACAGAAGATGGGTGATTTCTGCATTTCCAACTGAGGTACCTGCTTAATCTCACTGGGACTGGTTGGACAGTGGGTGCGGCCATGGAGGGCGAGCTGAAGCAGGGTGATGCGTTGTCTCACCCAGGAAGTGCAACGGGAGGAGAGATTTCCCTTTCCTAGCCAAGGGAAGCAGTGACAGACTACATGGAAAAACAGGACACTCCCCGACCAAATACTGTACTTTTCCCAAGGTCTTACCAACCAGCAGACAAGGTGATTCTCTCCCGTGCCTGGCTCAGTGGGTCCCACACCCACTGAGCCTTGCACACTGCTAGTGCAGCAGTCTGAGGTCGATCTGCGAAGCGGCAGCCTCGTTGAGAGAAGGGCGTCCACCATTGCTGAAGCTTGAGTAGGTAAACAAAGCGACCAGGAAGCTAGAACTGGGCAGAGCCCACTGCAGCTCAACAAGCCCTACTGCCTCTAGAATCCAACTCTCTGGGCAGGGCATAGCTGAACAAAAGGCAGCAGACAACTTCTGCAGACTTAAACGCCCCTGTCTGATAGCTCTGAAGAGAGCAGTGATTCTCCCAGCACAGCATTTGAGCTCTGAGAATGGACACACTGCCTCCTCAAGTGGGTCCCTGACCCCCTTGTAGCCTAACTGGGACACAACTCCCAGTACGGGCCAACAGACACCTCATATAGGCAGCTGCCCCTCTGGGATGAAGCTTCCAGAGGAAGGATCAGGCAGCAATATTTGCTGTTCTACAGCCTCCACTGGTGATACCCAGGGAAACAGGATCTGGAGAGGAATTCCAGCAAACTCCAACACACCTGCAGCTGAGGGACCTGACTGTTAGAAGGAAAACTAACAAACAGACAGGAATAGCATCAACATCAACAAAAAGGTCATCTACACCAAAACCCGATCTCTAGGTCACCAACATTAAATACCAAAGGTAGATAAAACCACAAAGATGGGGAGAAACCAGAGCAGAAAAGCTGAAAATTCTAAAAATCAAACTGCCACTTCTCCTCCAAAGGATCACAGCTTCTCGCCAGCAACAGAACAAAGCTGGACGGAGAGTGACTTTGACAAGTTGACAGAAGTAGGCTTCAGAAGGTCAGTAATAACAAACTTCTCCAAGCTAAAGGAGGATGTTTGAACCCATTGCAAGGAAGCTAAAAACCTTGACAAAAGATAAGACGAATGGCTAACTAGAATAAACAGTGTATAGAATACCTTAAATGACCTGATGGAGCTGAAAACCATGGCACAAGAACTTTGTGACGCATGCACAAGCTTCAATAGCTGATTCAATCAAGTGGAAGAAAAGGTATCAGTGATGGAAGATCAAATTAATGAAATAAAGTGACAGGAGAAGTTTAGAGAAAAAAAAAGAGTGAAAAGAAATGAACAAAGCCTTTAAGAAATATGGGACTATGTGAAGAGACCAATTCTACGTTTGATTGGTTGTACCTGAAAGTGATGGGGAGAATGGAACCAAGTTGGAAAACACTCTCCAGGTTATTATCCAGGAGAATTCCCCCAACCTAGCAAGACAAGCCAACATTCAATTTCAGGAAATAAAGAGAAGACCACAAAGATACTCTTCGAAAAGAGCAACCCCAAGACACATAATTGTCAGATTCAACAAGGTTGAAATGCAGGAAAAAACGTTAAGGGCAGCCAGAGAGAAAGGTCGAGTTGCCCACAAAGGGAAGTCCATCAGACTAACAACGGATCTCTCATCAGAAACCCTACAAGCCAGAAGAAAGTGGGGGCCAATATTCAACATTCTTAGAGAAAAGAATTTTCAATGCAGAATTTCATATCCAGCCAAACTAAGCTTCATAAATGAAAGAGAAATAAAATCCTTTACAAACAAGCAAATGCTCAGAAATTTTGTCACACCAGGTCTGCCTTACAAGAGCTCCTCAAGGAAGCGCTAAACATAGAAAGAAACAACCAGTACCGGCCACTGCAAAAACAGGCCAAATTATAAAGACCATCGATGCTATGAAGAAACTGCATCAATTAGTGGACAAAATAACCAGTGAACATCATGAGAGAATCAAATCCACACCTAACAATATTAACCTTAAATGTAAATGGACTAAATGCCCCAATTAAAAGACACAGACTGGCAAATTGGATAAAGAGTCAAGACACATCAGTGTGCTGTATTCAGGAAACTGATCTCACATGCAAACACGCACATAGGCTCAAAATAAAGAGAAGGAGGAAGATCTACCAAGCAAATGGAAAACAAAAAAAAACAGGGGTTACAATCCTAGTCTCTGATAAAACAGACTTTAAACCAACAAAGATCAAAAGAGACAAAGAAGGCCATTACATAATGGTAAAGGGATCAATTCAACAAGAAGAGCTAACTGCTCTAAATATATATGCACCCAATACAGGAGCACCCAGATTCATAAAGCAAGTCCTTACAGATATACAAAGAGACTTACACTCCCACACAATAATAATGGGAGATTTTAACACCTCACTGTCAAAATTAGACAGATCAATGAGACAGAAGGTTAACAAGGATATTCAGGACCTGAACTCAGATCTGCAACAAGCAGACCTAATAGACATCTACAGAACTCCCCACGCCAAATCAACAGAATATACATTCTTTTCAGCACCACATCGCACTTATTCCAAAATTGACCACATAATTGTAACTAAAGCACTCCTTAGCAATTCTAAAAGAACAGAAATTACAACAAACTGTCTCTCAGACCACAGTGCAATCAAATTAGAACTCAGGATTAAGAAATTCACTCAAAACTGCACAACTACATGGAACTGAACAACTTGCTCCTGAATGACGACTGGGTAAATAACGAAATGAAGGCAGAAATAAAGATGTTCTTTGAAACCAATGAGAACAAAGACACAACATACCAGAATCTCTGGGACACATTCGAAGCAGTGTGTAGAGGGATATGTATAGCACTAAAAGCCCACAAGAGAAAGAAGGAAAGATCTAAAATCGACACCCTAACATCACACTTAATATAACTAGAGAAGCAAGAGCAAACACATTCAAAAGCTAGCAGATGGCAAGAAATAACTAAGATCAGAGCAGAACTGAAGGAAATAGAGACATAAAAAGCCCGTCAAAACATCATTGAATCCAGGAGCTGGTTTTTTGGAAAAGATCAACAAAATTGATAGACCACTAGCAAGATTAATAAAGAAGAAAAGAGAGAAGAATCCAATAGATGCAATAAAAAATGATAAAGGAGATATCACCACCGATCCTGCAGAAATACAAACTACCATCAGAGAATACTATCAACAACTCTATGCAAATAAACTAAAAAATCTAGAAGAAATGGATGAATTCCTTAAAACATACACCCTCCCAAGAGTAAGCCAGGAAGAAGTTGAATCTCTGAATAGACCAATAACAGGATCTGAAACTGAGGCAATTAATAGCCTACCAACCAAAAACAATCCAGGACCAGATGGATTCAAAGCAGAATACTACCAGAGGTACAAAGAGGAGCTGGTACCATTCCTTCTGAAACTATTCCAATCAATAGAAAAAGAGGGAATCCTCCCTAACTCATTTTATGAGGCCAATATTATCCCGATACAAAAGCCTGGCAGAGACACAACAATAAAAGAGAATTTTAGACCACTATCCCTGATGAACATTGCTGCAAAAATCCTCAGTAAAATACTGGCAAACTGAATCCAGCAGCACATCAAAAAGTTTCTTCCCCATGATCAAGTCAGCTTCATCCCTGGGAAGAAACGCTGGTTCAACATATGCAAATCAATAAACATAATCCATCACATAAACAGAACCACATCACATAAACATGATTATCTCAATAGATGCAGAAAAGGCCTTTCACAACATTCAACACCCTTTCATGCTAAAAACTCTCAATAAACTAGGTATTGATGGAAAATATCTAAAAATAATAAGAGCTATTTATGACATACTCACTGCCAATATCAGACTGAATGGGCAAAAACTGGAAGCATTCCCTTTGAAAACTGGTACAAGACAGAGATACCCACTCTCACTACTCCCATTCAACATAATGTTGGAAGTTCTGACCAGGGCAATAAAACAAGAGAAAGAAATAAAGGGTATTCAATTGGGAAAAGAGGAAGTCAAATTGTCCCTGTTTGCAGATGACATGATTGTATATTTAGAAAACCCCATCGCCTCAGCCCAAAATCTCCTTAAGCTCCTAAGCAACTTCAGCAAAGTCTCAGGATACAAAATAAATCTGCAAAAATGAAAAGCATTCCAATACACCATTAACAGACAAACAGGGAGCCAAATGATGAGTGAACTCCCATTTACAACTGCTACAAAGAGAATAAAATACCTAGGAATCCAACTAACAAGGGATGTGAAGGACCTCTTCAAGAAGAACTACAAACCACTGCTCAATGAAATAAAAGAGAACAAAAACAAATGGAACAATATTCCATGCTCATGGATAGGAAGAATCAATATTGTAAAAATGGCCATACTGCCCAAGGTAATTTATAGAGTCAATGCCATCCCCATCAAGCTACCAAAGACTTTCTTCACAGAATTGGAAAAACTATTTAAAGTTCATATGGAACCAAAAAAGGGCTCACATTGCCAAGATAATCCTAAGCAAAATGAACAAAGCTGGAGGCATCATGCTACCTGACTTCAAACTATACTACAAGGCTACAGTAACCAAAACAGCAAGGTACTGTTACCAAAACAGAGATATAGACCAATAGAACAGAACAGAGCCCTCAGAAATAATGCCACACATCTACAACTATCTGATCTTTGACAAACCTGACGAAAACAAGAAACAGGGAAATGATTCCCTATTTAATAAATGGTGCTGGGAAAACTGACTAGCCATATGTAGAAAGCTGAAACTGGATCCCTTCCTTACACCTTACACAAAAATTAATTCAAGATGGATTAAAGACTTAAATGTAAAGCTCTCCTCAGCAAATGTAAAAGAACAGAAATTATAACAAACTGTCTCTCAGACCACAGTGTAATCAAACTAGAACTCAGGATTAAGAAACTCACTCAAAACTGCTCAACTACATGGAAACTGAACAACCTGCTCCTGAATGACTACTGGGTACATAACGAAATGAAGGCAGAAATAAAGATGTTCTTTGAAACCAACGAGAACAAAGACATAACATACCAGAATCTCTGGGATGCATTCAAAGCAGTGTGTAGAGGGAAATTTATAGCACTAAATGCCCACAAGAGAAAGCAGGAAAGATCCAAAACTGACACCCTAACATCACAATTAAAAGAACTAGAAAAGCAAGAGCAAACACATTCAAAAGCTAGCAGAAGGCAAGAAATAACTAAAATGAGAGCAGAATTGAAGGAAATAGAGACAAAAAAAAACCCTTCAAAAAATTAATGGATCCAGGAGCTGGTTTTTTTAAAGGATGAACAAAATTGATAGACTGCTAGCACGACTAATAAAGAAAAAAAGAGAGATGAATCAAACAGACACAATAAAAAATAATGAAGGGGATATCACCACCGATCCCACAGAAATACAAACTACCATCAGAGAATACTACAAACACCTCTATTCAAATAAACTAGAAAATCTAGAAGAAATGGATAAATTCCTCGACACATACACTCTCCCAAGACTCAACCAGGAAGAAGTTGAATCTGAATAGACCAATAACAGGAGCTGAAATTGTGGCAATAATCAATACCTTACCAACCAAAAAGACTCCAGGACCAGATGGATTCACAGCTGAATTCTACCAGAGGTACAAGGAGGAACTGGTACCATTCCTTCTGAAACTATTCCAATCAATAGAAAAAGAGGGAATCCTCCCTAACTCATTTTATGAGGGCAGCATCATCCTGATACCAAAGCCTGGCAGAGACACAACAAAAAAAGAGACTTGTAGACCAATATCCCTGATGAACATTGATGCAAAAATCCTCAATAAAATACTGGCAAACAGAATCCATCAGCACATCAAAAAGCTTGTCCACTATGATCAAGTGGGCTTCTTCCCTGGGATACAAGGCTGGTTCAATATATGCAAATCAATAAATGTAATCCAGCATATGAACAGAACCAAAGACAAAAACCACATGATTATCTCAATAGATGCAGAAAAGGCCTTTGACAAAATTCAACAACCTTCATGCTAAAAACTCTCAATAAATTAGGTATTGATGGGATGTATTTCAAAATAATAAAAGCAATCTATGGCAAACCCACAGCCAATATCATACTGAATGGGCAAAAACTGGAGGCATTTCCTTTGAAAACTGGCACAAGACAGGGATGCCCTCTCTCACCACTCCTATTCAACATAGTGTTGGAAGTTCTGACCAGGGCAATTAGGCAGGAGAAGGAAATAAAGGGTATTCAATTAGGAAAAGAGGAAGTCAAATTGTCCTTGTTTGCAGGCGACATGATTGTATATCGAGAAAACCCCATTGTTTCAGCCCAAAATCTCCTTAAGCTGATAAGCAACTTCAGCAATGTCTCAGGATACAAAATCAATGTAGAAAAATCAAAAGCATTCTTATACACCAATAACAGACAAACAGAGAGCCAAATCATGAGTGAACTCCCATTCACAATCACTTCAAAGAGAATAAAATACTTAGGAATCCAACTTACAAGGGACGTGAAGGACATCTTAAAGGAGAACTACAAACCACTACTCAATGAAATAAAAGAGGATACAAACAAATGGAAGAACATTCCACGCTCATGGGTAGGAAGAATCAATATCATGAAAATGGCCATATTACCCAAGGTAATTTATAGATTCAATGCCATCCCCATCAAGCTACCAATGACTTTCTTCACAGAATAGGAAAACACTACTTTAAACTTCATATGGAACCAAAAAAGAGCCCGCATCGCCAAGTCAATCCTAAGCCAAAAGAGCAAAGCTGGAAGCATCACGCTACCTGACTTCAAACTATACTACAAGGCTACAGTAACCAAAACAGCATGGTACTGGTACCAAAACAGAGATATAGATCAATGGAACAGAACAGAGCCCTCAGAAATAATGCCGCATAGCTACAACTATCTGATCTTTGACAAACCTGACAAAAACAAGCAATGGGGAAAGGATTCCCTATTTAACAAATGGTGCTGGGAAAACTGGCTAGCCATATGTAGAAAGCTGAAACTGGATCCCTTCCTTACACCTTATACAAAAATTAATTCAAGATGGACAAAAGACTTAAACGTTAGACCTAAAACCTTAAAAACTCTAGAAGAAAACCTAGGCATTACCATTCAGGACATAGGCATGGGCAAAGACTTCATGACTAAAACACCAAAAGCAATGGCAACAAAAGCCAAAATTGACAAATGGGATCTAATTAAACTCAAGAGCTTCTGCACAGCAAAATAAACTACCATAAGAGTGAACAGGCAACCTACAAAAAGGGAGAAAATTTTCGCAACCTACTCATCTGACAAAGGGCTAATATCCAGAATTTACAATGAACTCCAACAAATTTACAAGAAAAAAACAAACAGCCCCATCGAAAAGTGGGCAAAGGATATGAACAGACACTTCTCAAAAGAAGACATTTATGCTGCCAAAAGACACATCAAAAAATGCTCATCATCACTGGCCATCAGAGAAACGCAAATCAAAACCACAATGAGATACCATCTCATGCCTGTTAGAATGGCAATCATTAAAAAGTCAGGAAACAACAGGTGCTGGAGAGGATGTGGAGAAATAGGAACACTTTTACACTGTTGGTAGGACTGTAAACTAGTTCAACACTTGTGGAAGTCAGTGTGGTGATTCCTCAGGGATCTAGAACTAGAAATACCATTTGACCCAGCCATCCCATTACTGGGTATATGCCCAAAGGAGTATAAATCATGCTGCTATAAAGACACATGCACACGCATGTTTATTGCGGCACTTTTCACAATAGCAAAGACTTGGAACCAACCCAAATGTCCAACAACGATAGACTGGATTAAGAAAATGTGGCACATATACACCATGGAATACTATGCATCCATAAAAATGATGAGTTCATGTCCTTTGTAGGGACATGGATGAAATTGGAAATCATCATTCTCAGTAAACTATCGCAAGAACAAAAAACCAAACACCACATATTCTCACTCATAGGTGGGAATTGAACAATGAGAACACATGGGCACAGGAAGGGCAACATCACACTCTGGGGACTGCTGTGGTGTGGGGGGAGGGGGGAGGGATAGCATTAGGAGATATACCTAATGCTAAATGACGAGTTAATGGGTGCAGCACACCAGCATGGCACATATATACGTATGTAACTAACCTGCACATTGTGCACATGTACCCTAAAACTTAAAGTATAATTTAAAAAAAAAAGACTTAAATGTTAGATCTAAAACCATAAAAACCCTAGAAGAAAACCTAGGCAATACCATTCTGGACATAGGCATGGGCAAGGACTTCATGACTAAAACACCAAAAGCAATGGCAACAAAAGCCAAAATTGACAAATGGGATCTAATTAAACTAAAGAGCTGCCATACAGCAAAAGAAACTACCATCAGAATGAACAGGCAACCTATAGAATGGAAGAAAATTTTTGCAATCTACCTATCTGACAAAGGGCTAATATCCAGAATCTACAAAGAACTCAAACAAATTTACAGGAAAAAAACAAACAACCCCATCAAAAAGTGGGCAAAGGATATGAACAGATACTTCTCAAAAGAAGACATTTATGCAAGCCAACACACACATGAAAAAATGCTTATCATCACTGGCCATCAGAGAAATGCAAATCAAAACCACAATGAGATACCATCTCATGCCTGTTAGAATGGCAATCATTAAAAAGTCAGGAAACAACAGGTGCTGGAGAGGATGTGGAGAAATAGGAACACTTTTACACTGTTGGTAGGACTGTAAACTAGTTCAACCCTTGTGGTAGTCAGTGTGGCAATTCCTCAGGGATCTAGAACTAGAAATACCATTTGACCCAGCCATCCCATTACTGGGTATATGCCCAAAGGAGTATAAATCATGCTGCTATAAAGACACATGCACACGCATGTTTATTGCAGCACTTTTCACAATAGCAAAGACTTGGAACCAACCCAAATGTCCAACAGCGATAGACTGGATTAAGAAAATGTGGCACATATACACCATGGAATACTATGCATCCATAAAAATGATGAGTTCATGTCCTTTGTAGGGACATGGATGAAATTGGAAATCATCATTCTCAGTAAACTATCGCAAGAACAAAAAACCAAACACCACATATTCTCACTCATAGGTGGGAATTGAACAATGAGAACACATGGGCACAGGAAGGGCAACATCACACTCTGGGGACTGCTGTGGTGTGGGGGGAGGGGGGAGGGATAGCATTAGGAGATATACCTAATGCTAAATGACGAGTTAATGGGTGCAGCACACCAGCATGGCACATGTATACGTATGTAACTAACCTGCACATTGTGCACATGTACCCTAAAACTTAAAGTATAATTAAAAAAAAAAAGACTTAAATGTTAGATCTAAAACCATAAAAACCCTAGAAGAAAACCTAGGCAATACCATTCTGGACATAGGCATGGGCAAGGACTTCATGACTAAAACACCAAAAGCAATGGCAACAAAAGCCAAAATTGACAAATGGGATCTAATTAAACTAAAGAGCTGCCATACAGCAAAAGAAACTACCATCAGAATGAACAGGCAACCTATAGAATGGAAGAAAATTTTTGCAATCTACCTATCTGACAAAGGGCTAATATCCAGAATCTACAAAGAACTCAAACAAATTTACAGGAAAAAAACAAACAACCCCATCAAAAAGTGGGCAAAGGATATGAACAGACACTTCTCAAAAGAAGACATTTATGCAAGCCAACACACACATGAAAAAATGCTTATCATCACTGGCCATCAGAGAAATGCAAATCAAAACCACAATGAGATACCATCTCATGCCTGTTAGAATGGCAATCATTAAAAAGTCAGGAAACAACAGGTGCTGGAGAGGATGTGGAGAAATAGGAACACTTTTACACTGTTGGTAGGACTGTAAACTAGTTCAACCCTTGTGGAAGTCAGTGTGGCAATTCCTCAGGGATCTAGAACTAGAAATACCATTTGACCCAGCCATCCCATTACTGGGTATATGCCCAAAGGAGTATAAATCATGCTGCTATAAAGACACATGCACACGCATGTTTATTGCGGCACTTTTTACAATAGCAAAGACTTGGAACCAACCCAAATGTCCAACAGCGATAGACTGGATTAAGAAAATGTGGCACATATACACCATGGAATACTATGCATCCATAAAAATGATGAGTTCATGTCCTTTGTAGGGACATGGATGAAATTGGAAATCATCATTCTCAGTAAACTATCGCAAGAACAAAAAACCAAACACCACATATTCTCACTCATAGGTGGGAATTGAACAATGAGAACACATGGGCACAGGAAGGGCAACATCACACTCTGGGGACTGCTGTGGTGTGGGGGGAGGGGGGAGGGATAGCATTAGGAGATATACCTAATGCTAAATGACGAGTTAATGGGTGCAGCACACCAGCATGGCACATGTATACGTATGTAACTAACCTGCACATTGTGCACATGTACCCTAAAACTTAAAGTATAATTAAAAAAAAAAAGACTTAAATGTTAGACCTAAAACCATAAAAACCCTAGAAGAAAACCTAGGCAATACCATTCTGGACATAGGCATGGGCAAGGACTTCATGACTAAAACACCAAAAGCAACGGCAACAAAAGCCAAAATTGACAAATGGGATCTAATTAAACTAAAGAGCTGCCATACAGCAAAAGAAACTACCATCAGAATGAACAGGCAACCTATATGGAAGAAAATTTTTGCAATCTACCTATCTGACAAAGGGCTAATATCCAGAATCTACAAAGAACTCAAACAAATTTACAGGAAAAAAAAAACAACCCCATCAAAAAGTGGGCAAAGGATATGAACAGACACTTCTCAAAAGAAGACATTTATGCAAGCCAACACACACATGAAAAAATGCTTATCATCACTGGTCATCAGAGAAATGCAAATCAAAACCACAATGAGATACCATCTCATGCCAGTTAGAATGGCAATCATTAAAAAGTCAGGAAACAACAGATGTTGGGGAGGATGTGGAGAAATAGGAATGCATTTACACTGTTGGTGGGAGTATAAACTAGTTCAACTATTGTGGAACACAGTGTGGCTATTCCTCAAGGATCTAGAACTAGAAGTACCATTTGACCCAGCCATTCCATTACTGGGTATAGACCCAAAGGATTATAAATCATGCTACTATAAAGACACATGCACACGTATGTTTATGGTGGCACTATTCACAACAGCAAAGACTTGGAACCATCCCAAATATCCATCAATGATAGACTGGATTAAGAAAATACACCACAGAATACTATGTAGCCATAAAAAAGGATGAGTTCTAGTCCTTTGCAGCGACATGGATGAAGCTGGAAACCATCATTCTCAGCAAACAATCGCAAGGACAGAAAACCAAACACTGCATGTTCTCACACGTAGATGGTAATTGAACAATGAGATCACTCACACACAGGGCAGGGAACATCACACACTGGGGCCTGGTCAGGGGACGAGGGCTGGGGGAGGGATAGCATTAGGAGAAATACCTAATGTAAATGATGAGTTGATGGGTGCAGCTACCAACATGGTACACGTATACCTATGTATCAAACCTGCACGTTGTGTGCATGTACCCTAGAACTTAAAGTATAATTAAAAACAAAAAAAACAAAAAAAAGGAAGACTAAGGTAGAGCCTCTAATTGACCTCGGTGAACAAAGAGATGTATCATGGCAAAAAAAAAAACAAACAAAAAAACAGCAAAAAACAAAACTAAATAAAATCAAAAACTAAAAAGGAGATATTATATTTCATACCACAGAAATATAAAGGCTCATTAGAAACTATTACGAACAACTATGCACCAACAAATTTACAACTTCAAAGAAATTGATAAATTTCTAGACATATACAACCTACCAAGATTGAAATATGAAGAAATAGAAACCCTGAACAGATCAATAATGAGTAATAAGATTTAAGCAGTAATTTAAAAAAAATCTTTCACCAAAGAAAAACCCAAGATCTGATAGTATCATGGCTGAATTCTTTTTTTTATTATTATACTTTAAGTTTTAGGGTACATGTGCACAATGTGCAGGTTTCTTACATATGTATACCTGTGCCATGTTGGTGTGCTGCACCCATTAACTCATCATTTACATTAGGTATACCTCCTAATGCTATCCCTCCTCCCTCCCCTCACCCCACAACAGGCCCCGGGGTGTGATGTTCCCCTTCCTGTGTCCATGTGTTCTCATTGTACAATTCCCACCTATGAGTGAGAACATGTGGTATTTGGTTTTTTTGTCCTTGCCGTAGTTTGCTGAGAATGATGGTTTCCAGCTTCATCCATGTCCCTACAAAGGACATGAATTCATCCTTTTTTATGGCAGCATAGTATACCATGGTGTATATGTGCCACATTTTCTTAATCCAGTCTATCATTGATGGACATTTGGGTTGGTTCCAAGTCTTTCCTATTATGAATAGTGCCGCAATAAACATATGTGTGCATGTGTCTTTATAGCAGCATGATTTACAGTCCTTTGGGTATATACCCAGTAATGGGATGGCTGGGTCAAATGGTATTTCTAGTTCTACATCCCCAAGGAATCGCCACACTGACTTCCACAATGGTTGAACTAGTTTACAGTCCCACCAACAGTGTACAAGTGTTCCTATTTCTCCACATCCTCTCCAGCACCTGTTGTTTCCTGACTTTTTAATGATTGCCATTCTGACAGGCATGAGATGGTATCTCATAGTGGTTTTGATTTGCATTTCTCTGATGGCCAGTGATGATGAGCATTTTTTCATGTGTCTTTTGGCTGCATAAATGTCTTCTTTTGAGAAGTGTCTGTTCATATCCTTTGCCCACTTTTCGATGGGGTTGTTTGTTTTTTTCTTGTAAATTTGTTTAGGTTCTTTGTAGATTCTGGATATTAGCTCTTTGTCAGGTAGGTAGATTGCAAAAATTTTCTTCCATTCTATAGGTTGCCTGTTCATTCTGATGGTAGTTTCTTTTGCTGTGTAGAAGCTCTTTAGTTTAATTAGATCCCATTTGTCAATTTTGGCTTTTGTTGCCATTGCTTTTGGTGTTTTAGACATGAAGTCCTTGCCCATGCCTATGTCCAGAATGGTATTGCCTAGGTTTTCTTCTAGGGTTTTTATGGTTTCAGGTCTAACATTTAAGTCTTTAATCCATCTTGAATTAATTTTTGTATAAGGTGTAAGGAAGGGATCCAGTTTCAGCTTTCTACATATAGCTAGCCAGTTTACCCAGCACCATTTATTAAATAGGGAATCATTTCCCTGTTTCTTGTTTTTCTCAGGTTGGTCAAAGATCAGATAGTTGTAGATATGTGGCATTATTTATGAGGGCTCTGTTCTGTTCCATTGGTCTATATCTCTGTTTTGGTACCAGTACCTTGCTGTTTTGCTTACTGTAGCCTTGTAGTATAGTTTGAAGTCAGGTAACATGATTCCTCCAGCTTTGTTCTTTTGGCTTAGGATTGACTTGGCAGTGTGGTATCTTTTTTGGTTCCATATGAACTTTAAAGTAGTTTTTTCCAATTCTGTGATGAAAGTCATTGGTAGCTTGATTGGGATGGCATTGAATCTATAAATTACCTTGGGCAGTATGGCCAGTTTCAAGACATTGATTCTTCCTATCCATGAGCATGAAATGTTCTTCCATTTGTTTGTATCCTCTTTTATTTCATTGAGAGTGGTTTGTAGTTCTCCTTGAAGATGTCCTTCACATCCCTTGTAAGTTGGATTCCTAGGTATTTTATTCTCTTTAAAGCAATTGTGAATGGGATTTCACTCATGATTTGGCACTCCGTTTGTCTGTTTTTGGTGTATAAGAATGCTTGTGAGTTTTGCACATTGATTTTGTATCCTGAGACTTTGCTGAAGTTCCTTATCAGCTTAAGGAGATTTTGGGCTGCGATGATGGGGATTTCTAGATATACAATCACGTCATCTGCAAACAGGGACAATTTGACTTCCTCTTTTCCTAATTGAATACCCTTGATTTCCTTCTCCTGCCTAATTGCCCTGGCCAGAACTTCTAACACTATGTTGAATAGGAGTAGTGAGAGAGGGCATCCCTGTCTTGTGCCAGTTTTCAAAGGGAATGCTTCCAGTTTTTGCCCGTTCAGTATGATACTGGTTGTGGGTTTGTCATAGATAGCTCTTATTATTTTGAGATACATCCCATCAATACCTAATTTATTGAGAGTTTTTAGCATTAAGGGCTGTTGAATTTTTCAAAGGCCTTTTCTGCATCTATTGAGATAATCATGTGGTTTTTGTCATTGGTTCTGTTTATATGCTGGATTACATTTATTGATTTGCATATGTTGAACCAGCCTTGCAACCCAGGGATGAAGCCCACTTGATCATGGTGGACAAGCTTTTTGATATGTTGCTGGATTCGGTTTGCCAGTATTATATTGAGGATTTTTGCATTGATCTTCATCAGGGATATTGGACTAAAATTCTCTTTTTTTGTTGTGTCTGTCAGGCTTTGGTATCAGGATGATGCTGGCCTGATAAAATGAGTTAGGGAGGATTCCCTCTTTTTCTATTGATTGGAATAATTTCAGAAGGAATGGTACCAGCTCCTCCTTGTACCTCTGGTAGAATTCAGCTGTGAATCCGTCTGGTCCTGGACTTTTTTTGGTTGGTAAGCTATTAATTGTTGCCTCAATTTCAGATCCTGTTATTGGTCTATTCAGAGATTCAATTTCTTCCTGGTTTAGTCTTGGGAGGGTGTATGTGTCCAGGAATTTATCCATTTCTTCTAGATTTTCTAGTTTATTTGCATAGAGTTGTTTATAGTATTCTCTGATGGTAGTTTGTATTTCTGCAGGATCGGTGGTGATATCCCCTTTATCATTTTTTATTGTGTCTATTTGATTCTTGTCTCTTTTCTTCTTTATTAGTCTTGCTAGTGGTCTATCTATTTTGTTTATCTTTTCAAAAAACCAGCTCCTGGATTCATTGATTTTTTTAAAGGTTTTTTGTGTCTCTATCTCCTTCAGTTCTGCTCTGATCTTAGTTATTTCTTGCCTTCTGCTAGCTTTTGAATGTGTTTGCTCTTGCTTCTCTAGTTCTTTTGATTGTGATGTTAGGGTGTCAATTTTAGATCTTTCCTGCTTTCTCTTGTGGGCATTTAGTGCTATAAATTTCCCTCTACACACTGCTTTAAATGTGTCCCAGAGATCCTGGTATGTTGTATCTTTGTTCTCATTGGTTTCAAAGAACATCTTTATTGTTACCTTCATTTCGTTATGTACTCAGTAGTCATTCAGAATTCTACAAAACATTTAAAGAACTAGTACCACTTCTACTCAAACTCTTAAGAAAAAAATTGAAAAGAGGGGAATACTTTCAATCTCATTCTATGAGGCCGGCATCATCCCAATACCAAAACCAACAAAGACAGAACAAAAAAGAACACTACAAGCCAATATCCTTGATAAACCTAGATGCAAAAATCCTCAACAAAATACTCACAAATCAATTTCAACAAGACAACATATTTTTTAAAAATCACTTATCATTATCAAGTGGGAATCATCTCAGGAATTCATGAATGGTTCAGCATATGCAAATCAATAAATATCATATATCACAGTAACATAATCAATAATAAAAACTGCCTGATCATTTCAATAAGTACTGAAAAATCATCTAATTTCAAATTTCACACTATCTGGTTTCCAATCTACAAAGCTACAGTAAATAAAAACAGTGTAGTAGTAACATAGAAACATACCTATAGATCAGTGGAATAGAATAGAGAGCCCACAGACAAACCCTAACATGTATGATCAAATAATTTTTGACAAGGGTGCCAGTGCCATTCAATGGAGAAGATAGTCTTGTCAACAAATGGTGCTGGGAAAATGGGATATCCACATGCCAAACAGTGAGATTAGACCCTTTTACTATATACAAAAATTCACTCAAAAATGGATAAAAGGCCCAAATGTAAAACCTAAAACTATAAAACTCTTAGAAGAAAACAGGGTAAAAGCTTCATTCCATTGGATTTGGTAAAGATTTCTTACATATGACACCAAAGCACAGGCAAAAAAAGAAAAAAATAGCCAACTTGAACTTCATTAAAATTTAAAATATTTGCATCAAACGGCAATTACTACTGGTGAAAATGTAAACTAGTATAGCTGCTATGGGAAACAGAATGACAGATCCTCAAAAAATTAAAAATACAATTATCATATGATCCAGCAGTTCTTCTTCTGGATATATACCCAAAATAACTAAAAGCAAGGTTTCAAAGAGATATTTGTACACCCATGTTCATAGCAATATTATTCATAACAGCTAAAACATGGAAAGAACAAGTGCCATAAATTAATGAACAGATATCAAAATGCGATATATACATACAATGAAATATTATTCAGTCTTAAAAAGGAAGGAAGTTTTCACATATGCTACAACACTGATAAACGTTGAGGACATTATGCTGAATGAAATAAGCCAGTCACAAAAAAGAAGAATAATGTATGCTTTCACTTATATAAGTTACCTAGAGTAGTAAAAATTATAGAAACAGAAAGCAGAATGGTGGTTTCCAGGGGCTAGAAGAAGAGGGATATGGAGAGTTATAATTTAATGGGTGTAGAGTTTCAGTTTTACAAAGTGAAAGATTTACAGAAAAGGATGGTGATGATGGTTGCATAATATAAATGTATTTAATAACACTGAATGGTACACTAAAAAAATTAAAACTAAAATATCTAATTACCACATGACCCTTCAGTTGTACTCCTGGGCATTTACACCAGAGAAACAAAAGCTTAGGTTCACACAAAAATATGTACACAGATGTTCATAGTTGTTTAGTAAAAATAGCCAAAAACCGGAAACAAGTCAAATTTCTTTGAACAGGTGAATGGCTACACTGTGGTACATCTATACCATGGAATATTATCCAATTCAGTATAAAGGAATAAACTATTGATACATGTGACAATATGAATGAATCTTCAGAGAGTTATACTGAGTGAAAATGGCCAATCACCAAAAATTATAAACTGTATGATTCCATTTATATAACATTTTTGAAGTGGCAAAGTTATTGAAATGAAAAACAAATTAGTGGTTGTTAGGGATCAAGGATGGGGTTGGAGGGACAAGATGTGACCAACCATAAAAGAGCAATATGAAGAATCCTTGTGGTGATAGAAATGTTTTGTATCTTGATTGTATAATGTCAATATCCTGGTTGTGATATTACACTATAGTTTTCTAAGATACTACAATTGGAGCAAAATAGGTGAAATAATATGGATATCTCTGTATTATTTCTTATAACTACATGTGCATCTACAATTAATTATCTCAAAATAAAAAGTTTAATTTTAAAAAACAGGATGACACTAAAGTAGAATTTGGGAGGAAATTTATAGTACTATAGGCACATATTAGAAAAGAAGAAAGTTCTCAAATTAATTAACTGTTTCCACTTTAAAAACTAGAGAAAGAAGATCAAATTAAACCCCAGGTAAGCAAAAGCAAAGAAATTTAAGTGATCAAAGCAGAATTCAATGAAATTGAATATAGAAACACAATAAAGAAGAGCAATGCACCCAAAAGTTGATTCTTTGTGAGAATCATGAGAATCAATACAATTGATAAACTTCTAGGCAGATGGATAAGGAAAAAAGAGAAGATACAAATTACAAATAATAGGAGTTAAAGAAGAGACATCAATACTGATCTCAAAGACATTAAAAATATGCCAATAAATTTGAAAATGTAGATTTTTCACAATAGTTACTCACTTCTTAAAAAATAATAAACTTTATTTGGTCATAAATATTTATCTTACCTGAATATTTAAAGAAATGTAATTGGCATTAATGTGGCAAATAATGAACGAAAATTTAAGGATACATTCGTATAGCACCTGTTCTCGTCCCAATAGCCAAGATTTTCTGAACTGGATCAAAGGCTAATGCTGTGGGCTGATGAGGAAAACCATGCCGAACTGTCTGAAAGAGAGCAAATAATACCAATAAGTCTCCAGGGAAATAAAAATTACAATCACAAGATACCATTATACAGCCACCAGAATGTCTAAAATTAGTTTAAAGGAAAAAAAAAGCTACCACCAAACATTAACACAGATGTGGAGTAACCTAAACTCATACATTGTTGATGGGAGTGTAAAATCATACAAACACTTTTTAAAAATATCTTGCAGTTTCTTACAAAACTAAATATACATTTGTCTTACAATCTAGCAATTCCACTCCTATGTATATATTCAGAAAAATTAAAAGCATATGTTCATAAAATGATTTGTATAAGTAAGACCCTACCAGCTGTATTCAAAATAGTAAAAATCTGGAAACAGCCCAGGTGTCCAACAAGACAATAAAAAAAACAAATGGTGATATGATATAATCATACAATGGAATATTACTCAACAATTAAAAGACACAAACTACTGACAGATGCAACAACACAAATGATTCTCAAAAAAAATTATGCTAAGAAGCCATACACAAAAAAGTTTATAAAATCAGAACAGTAGTTGTCTTGAAGAGTTATTGATGGGGAAGGAATATGAAGAAACTTTTTTGAGTAAAGATGTAATATTCTGTATTTTCATAGCAGTTTGGATTACACAAGCATATACATTAGTTAAAACTCATAAAATGGTACAATAAAATTTGTGATTTCTCTGCATGTAAATTATACCTCAAAAAATGTTAAGAAATTATTAGAAACAAATATTAAAATCTATTTAATGTTATGTATACGGAGGTGTTAAAGGGTAAAGTATACTGACATCTGCAACTTGAAAATGCATCCACAAAATAATATAGATAGATAGGTGGACAGATGGATAGATAGATACATGATAAGTGAATGATAACTGTCAAATATTAGTGGTAAGAATATACATATGAGTGAGTGTTCACAATATAATTCTTTCAACTTTTCTTTCTGTTCCTGCCTTATACATCTAATAAATGGCATGTATAAAAAACCTACATCATAAAAATTAGTGAAAGAATCAATGTTTTCCTTCTAAGGTTAGGAATCAAACAAGTATTTCCACTCTATCCCCCTCTATTCAATATTGTACTGAAGGTTTCCCATCTAGAGCAATTAGACAAGAAAAAGAAGTAAGACACATCCAGATAGGAAGGAAGAACTAAAACTATCTGCAAGGAACACAATTTTGTATAAATGCAATCCTAAGAAATACACTAAAAAATTATTAGAACTAATAAAGGAGCTCTGGAAGCTAAGGTTACAAAATTAACGTAAAAAAGTCAATTGTGGGCTAGGCACAGTGGCCCATGTCTGTAATATCAGCACTTTGGGAGGCCAAAGCAGGAGGATTGCTTGAGTCCAGGAGTTCAAAACCAACCTGGGCAATATTACAAGACCCCATCTCTACAAAAAAAAAGGGAAAATTCACCAGGCATGATGGCGCACACCTGCAGTCCCAGCTACTCAGGAGGCTAAGGCAGAAGGATCACTTGAGCCCAGGAGGTTGAAGCTGCAATGAGCCATGATCATGCCACTATGCCCCAGCCTGAACAACAGAACAAGACCTCATCTCAAAAAAAAAAAAAAAAAAAAAAAGTCAATTGTGAGATCTTTCAAGGCTATTGGAGCTACTGGCAAAAAATTACTGTATAGATTTCCACTGCTGCTTATTTATAATGAGTAGTTTTCCCCACTCCAAGTTTATATTTCACATCATATTTGTTCAACAGCTCTTTAAGTGAATCTATTTCAAGCATGTCTGTTAGATCCATTTCTTGTTAGAACAATGCCTGACAATTGCTTAGAAACTATATGGAAAATGGGCTGGGTGCAGTGGCTTGCACCTGTAATCCCAGCACTTTGGGAGGTCAAGGC
This sequence comes from Pongo abelii, assembly GCF_028885655.2. NCBI lineage: Eukaryota > Metazoa > Chordata > Mammalia > Primates > Hominidae > Pongo > Pongo abelii. The sequence goes on from NC_085928.1 coordinate 17,129,160, forward strand.
AGGTGGATCACTTGAGCCCAGGAGTTCGATACCACCCTGGGCAAGATAGTGAGATCTTGTCCCTATTTAAAAAAAAAAAAAATTAGCTGGGCATGGTGGTGCATGCCTATAGTCCCAGATACTCTGGAGGCTGAGATGGGAGGATCACTTGAGCCTGGGAGGTTGAGGCTGCAGTAAGCCATGATCACACCACTGTACTCCAGCCTGGGTGACAGAGTAGAAAAGAAACTATGTGGAAAAAATTTTAAAAATTGTACACACCTTTATTCATTGACCAAGGATATTGTTTATTGATAAGGGCATAGGGTACTTTATATAGTTGCATGATCAAGCATCCATCAATGCCAAAAGAAGAAGAATGACATTAATTGTTGTCAGAACTATAGAAACAGTGAGTTGAAGTCACTGCTTCAAAGCGTTTTTATGAAGATAAATGTCTTGATTCATCATGTGGCAAAATCACAATTATAAATCCAGTGCTTTACCATTAGGCTATAATAAATGCTTTTATGAGGACTTGAAAGTGAAATTTTTAAAAAATAAAAAGTCAATTGTATTTCTGCATACTAATAATAAACTATTCAAAAATAAAATAAAGAACCCCATTTATAATAAGTAGAATCCAAAGGAATAAAATACATAGGAATAAAATGAACAAAAGAAGTGTAAAATTTGTACTCTGAAAACTACACAATATTATTTTAAAAATTAAAGATCTAAATAAAAGTCATCCCAGATATCTATAGATTAAACGTTAATGTGGCAATACTCTCCAAATTGATATTAAAATCAATGCAATCTCTGTCAAAATCCCAGCTGGCTTTTTTGCAAAAACTGACAAACTAATCCTAAAATTTATATAGATATCCAAGAGACTCATAATAACAAAACAATCTTGAAAGAGAACAAAGTTAGATAACTCACATTTTTCTATTTCAAAACTTATACAAACCTAAAGTAATCAAGAAAATAAGGTATTGGCATAAGGATAGACATATAGATTAATGGAACAGAAATGAGATTCCAGAAATAAATCCTCACATTTTCAGTCCATTGATTTTTGAAAAGAGTGCCAAGACAATTCATTGAGGAAAGACTAATCATTTCAGCAAATGGTGCTGTACCAACTCTATATCCACATGTAAAAGAATCAAGTTAAATCCCTTACTTATAACATATACAAAAATTAACTCAAAATGGATCATACATTTAAATATAAAAGCCAAAGCTATAAAACTCTAAGAATAAAGAAATCTGTTTAAATCTTAGTGATTTCAATCAGGTAATGTTTTTAAAATTATTTTTTAATTGACAAAAATTATAAATGTTTATGGTTAGAACATGGTGTTTTGATGTACGTCTACACTGTGGAAAGGTAGACAATGGTTTCTTAAATAAAACACCAAAAACACAAGCAATGAAACAAAAAACAGACATATTGAACTCTGTCCAAAGCAAAAACTTATGCACTATAAAGGACACCATCAAAGACAGTTAAAGAAAACAAATCTGGAGGCATCACATTATCTGACTTCAAACTATACTACAAGGCTATAGTTACCAAAACAGCATGGTACTGGTATAAAAATAGGCATGTAGACAAATGGAACAGAATAAAGAACCCAGAAATAAAGCTGAATACTTTGACAAGGTATTTGACCTTCAACAAAGCAACCAAAAATATAAGGTAGGGAAAGGACACCCTATTTAACAAATGGTGCTGGGATAATTGGCAAGCCACGTGTAGAAGAATGAAACTGGATCCTCATCTCTCACTTTATACAAAAATCACCTCAAGATGGATCAAAGTCTTAAATCTAAGACCTGAAACCATAAAAATCCTAGAAAATAACATTGGAAAAACTCTTCTAGACATTGGCTTAGGCAAAGAGTTCATGACCAAGAACCCAAAAGCAAATGTAACAAAAACAAACATAAATAAATGGGACCTAATTAAACTAAAAAGCTTCTGCACAGCAAAAGAAATAATCATCAGAGTAAATAGACAACCCACAGAATGGGAGAAAATACAAACTATGCATCTGACAAATAACTAATATCCGGAATCTACAAGAAACTCAAACAAATCAGCAAAAAATAAAAATAAAAAAATAATAATCCCATGAAAAATTGGGCAAAGGACATGAATAGACAATTCTCAAAAGAAGATATACAAATGGTCAACAACATGAAAAATGCTCAACATCACTAATTATCAAGAAAATGCAAATTAAAACCACAATGAGATACCACCTTACTCCTGCAAGACTGACCATAATTTAAAAATCAAAAAATAATAGATGTTGGCGTGGATGTGGTGAAAAGTGAACACTTTTACACTGCTGGTGGGAATATAAACTAGTACAACTCCTATGGAAAACAGTATAGATATTCCTTAAAGAGCTAAAAGTAGAACTACCATTTGATCCAGGAATCCCACCATTGGATATCTACTCAGAAGAAAAAAAAATCATTATATGAAAAAGACACATGCATATGTCTGCTTATAGCTGCACAATTTCCAATCGCAGAAAAATATGGAACCAGCCTAAATGCCCATCAACCAATGAGTGAATAAAGAGAATGTGATATATATACACCATAAAATACTACTCTGTCATAAAAAGGAATGAAATAATAGCATTTACAGAAACCTGGGTGGAGTTGGAGACCATTATTCTAAGTTAAGTAACCCAGGAATGAAAAACCAAATATCATATGTTCTCACATATAAGTAAGAGCTAACCTATGAGGACACAAAGGCATGAGAATGATATAATGGATTTTGGGGGCTCAGGAGGAAGGGTGGGAGTGGGGTGAGAGTTAAAGACTACATATTGGGTACAGTGTACACTGCTCAGGTGATGGGTGCCAAAAATCTCAGAAATTAGCACTAAAGTAGTTATCTACATAACCAAAAACCACCTGTTCCCCAAAAACTATTGAAATAAAAATGTGAAAGGATAATCCACAGAATGGGAAAATAATTTGCAAATCAAATATCTGAAAAAGAACTTAATCCAGAATACATAAAGAACCCTTAAAATTCAATAAAAAGACAAATAACCTAAATTTAAAATGGGCAAAGGATCTTAACAGACATTTATTATATAATAAATAAATAATACATATAAATGGCCAATAAACACCGAAAGATCCTCAACATCATTAGCCATTAGGGAACTGTAAATCATATCAACAAGATACAACTGTGCACCCACTAGGATAACTATAATAAAACACAGATATATTAACACATGTTGATAAAGATGTAAAGAAAATGGAGCCCTAATACATTGCTGTTAGAAATGTAAAATCATGGAGGCTCTTTGGAAAATAGAGTGGTAGTTCCTCAATATATGAAATATAGAGTTACCATATGATTCAGCAATTCTGCTCCTGGGCATAAACCCAAGAGAAATGAAAACATAAATATAAACAAAGCTCTTGTAATGTTCATAGCAGCATTATTCATAGCAGCCAAAAAGAAACAACTCAAATGTCCGCTGACTGATGAATAAATAAACAAAATGTAGTATATATACACCATAGAATACTGTTCATCGATTTTAAAAAATGAAGTACTGATATGTGCTACAACATAGATGAACCTTGAAAATGTTATGCTAACTGAAGAAGCTAGTCACATACTGTATGATTCCATTTACATGAAGTGTATAGAATAGGAAAATCTATAGAAACAGAATTTATATTAGTAGTTGCCTAGGGATGGGGGTTCAGGGTAATAGGAATTGACTGTTAATGAATACAACGTTCCTTTCTGGACTGATGGAAATGTTCTAAAATTGATCGTGGAGGTTGTTGCACAACTCTGTGAACATACCAAACACCACTGAAATGTACACTTTAAATAGGTGAATTTTATGGTGGGTGGGTTATATTTCAATTTGAAATAAAAGAATTTTTTCTTCTCAAGAACACCAAATCGTGTTATGAGACAAAGTACGCAATAAAAAGTTGAGATCAGTTGGGGTACCTAGTTGATTTCAAAAGAATCAAGGACATCAACTGGAATGATAGAGATGCAGCAGGAAAAAAGGAGCAAAGAAAATGTAGAACAGAGTTTGAAGACAACTATGTTAAGCTTAAAAAATTCTCAGTTTTAGACAAAGTCAAAAAGTGTTCTTGAAATATTATAATTTATGCTCAGTGAAGTAAGATAATGGTAGCAAAGCTAGTAAAAAATAAGTGAATTTCTTAATATCTAGCACTTCTTAATGCTACTTTGCTTTGCTTGTTTTCTTTTGTTCCACTCTCCCTTCAAAATATTACAGGAATGAAGTGAAGTGGCCAACGTATCAATAGTTACACAAATCTATCTAGACATTTGAAGCACATAAACATGTAATAGAAAGAATTGGTTACAAATATGTGGGAGGGCTAGTCATATTACCCTGAGTTAAGGAAGTTGCTACCACTTCTGAGGATGAAATACATAAACCTGTACTCAGTGCTGATATTGCAAGAGGCACTACCAGAAACAAAATGACTTTTGCTTCCCCTCTACTTTTTTAATCTGACATAAGTGCCTAATCAGAACCAAGCTACCAAAAAAATCTGAATATTTTAGTGTAGTTTTAGTTTTAGTTTTCCTAGTATAATTGGGAACACAAAGGGACCAGGATAGAACTAACAGGAGTACTTTGGCAAAGCAGAATTTATATTAGGCCTGATTGTCCAGGCTTAATACTATCATAATATTGCAAAATAGCCTCAAAACCACCTGTGACAGGGACTGTCTACTGTTCCCCAATGTCTGCATTTTTCCCTTCTTCTATACTAATAGAAGTTTTAGTTCAGCAGATAACAATCCAGTTAAATACTATATTTATCAGCCTCCATTGCAAGCTAGACCAGATCGTGAACAAAGGAAAACAGAAGAAATGATATATAATATATTCTTAGTGGTAAAGGCAAATATTCTATTTTTCTTACCTTCTGACTGATTGGAAAATAGATACAATAGCAGGAGTTAGAACAGCCATCTTAGAAGATGAGATGGAAGCCATATGTTGAGGATGGCAAAACAAGATAGAAAGATCTTGTTGGATTATTGACACCATACAATCATTGAATCAGTTCAAGGTTGCTTTTGATTGGACATATTCATAAAAGAAAGATAAATTTCTATATTGTTTAAGCCACAGTTATTATGGCCTGTTACAGTAGCCTAACCTGCATCCTAACACATACCCCAACCATTCATTTTTAAAAAGAAGTAAACATTAGATCACCAAGTTAATTTATGAGGAATGCTTCCCAGTATTGATCATCAGCCTAAAACATGAAAAAAATAAATATGGCTTTTGATTCTAAAGGCTTCTAGCGTGCTACCATATTTAATGGTTCATGCTGTGAAAGTTGCAGATACCAGAATGAAATCACTTTTTGTAGACCCAAACAAACCAGAGCTGGAAAAGTGAAAAGCATGAAGCGTTCATGCTTGCATGTCTGAGATAAAGACTGTCTCAAGGACTTTCTAAAACAACTCCAAGAGAAATTCTTTTTTCAGTACTGCTGTAATTAATATAAGATCCTCTTGAAAGAACACTTGCCCAGTAATAGCGTTTCCACCAATGAACTGATGCCAACTCTGGCTTTGAGTCTCCAAAACCAACAACCTCTATTTCCAAGCAGTTTATGTGAACTTCTCCTTTTGCCAATACCAGCTTGCCTTTACTCTCGCCTCCTCAGATGCATACGTGGCTTGGCATGGCTATGCATCTCAGTTTAAAAAAACTTTATTTCTAATTCCCAAATAAATTCAACATATTTGGACATATTTTTCATCTGATTTTTTTGGTTGACATTGCATATATATATCATATTCAAATAATACTGATATGCCAAAGCTATCATTTCTATATTTGAACACAGAACTCCTAGAAGCATTGTACCAGGTTTCACTTAATAATATTAATGTAACCATTGGAAACTACCATGTATAGAAAATAATAATAATACCTATATGTAACAGGGAATAGAATATTCCAATTATGTAGTACATTTATTTTATTTAAAAATTATTATAGGTAGAAGATTTGCCAGTAAATAGCTATGATTACCTAATATATGCTATGCCTTTTCTGATATTAGGTTACTTGTCGGGTTTTCAGTCTACAAATGTTACACTCTGGGTAAAGTGTGGATTGGGGCATATCATTCCAGATCTTGAATTCAGAAATTGTATATAAAATGACTCAAAATTTATGCAGTAAGTCATGAATCGATATAATTTGAGACAAAATATCTGTAGTAAGGAATGTGATGGACACAACATATTTTGCCACTTTGGTAAACAAAAGCCAATTATTACTGGAACTATGGAGCAACTCTCATTGTTGAGAAAAGTCCCTCAATTTCAATGATACTTGTTTTCAATAACAGCCAAATCATTTAAACCTTGAGTTTTTTAGGATTATGTGTGTATGTTCACAGCTCTTACCTAAATCTGATGTCATCTTGGGTCACTGAAAGTATTGCTGAATAATTTCCTGCTCTCTTGGATGAAAGAAAATACTAAGTAAAAGGTCTATAATGCATATGACACCATAGAGTGGCATAACGGTGATAGAAATAAGAAGTTCCCATGAAACTCCATCACATTGTGATTCAAACAAATAAAAAAGTAAGATTGTTCTGTATGCACAAGAGTGGCAAACTACCTGCTCATGTAAACTGCCACTGGTCATTGGCGACAAAAGTATTGGTGCTAGTTTCTCAGTAAGACTTACAAATCTCTTGAAATAATAAGGAAACTATCACATTCAAAGATCCAAAAGGTAGTTGATATTAAATTTTTAAAAGAATAAAGCACTAATCCACTCCCATTTTATATTTGGAAATATATATAATAGAAATGGGATATTTGTTCATTAAGTTATTAATTTTTTGAAATTTTATATCTAACCTTTTTCTTTTCTCATGCTAGTTTTATTTTTAACATAGTCTATCATGCACGTAGTTTAACAAGTCATATAATTCTATAGGACATATTAGAATAATTAAAAGTCATATGTCTCCTTCCCTCTCCCATTTCCTACTTCCCATATGCAACCACTTTTCAATCTTTTTTGCTCTTTATTTTGGTATTTTTACCTAATGTGTCTCAAAATAACATTTTTACATTGCTACTTACTGACTTTTCCAAAGGAAAAAAAAAAGGATTCTCTTTCTCACCTACCCCCGTTACACATACAAACATACTTCCCACATCCCCATCCTCTAAAAAAAATCCTAACTGTTCAGTCTCTACTAACTACTACACTTTTACTTTGCCACACAAATGTTTTTGTTCCCTGGGGCTAATTTTTTTTTTTAATTTTCTTCATTTCCTTAGTTTTTATGTGCTTATCACTAATTCAATCCCAAACTCTTCCCCCAATTGCCCTCATCTTTCAATATGTTAAACATCAGATACATATATTCAAAGAGAGAAGAGACAGAGAAAAAGAGAGAAAGCAAGACAGAGAGAAAAATAAACTATATAAGATACTAATGATCCACAATTTAAAAAAAAAAGAAGAAGAAGAAAAAAACAGTTGTTCCTGGGTCCAAGGCAGAAAAGATGGATGGGCTGCTGCAAAGGGCCACAACGGATGAAAATGCTATTTTGAATATAGTAGTAATTTCACAGGGAACTCATCATATTTTATAGTCTACATAATATCAGATTGTTTGAAGCATTATAAAGCAATTGAAGACTTATAAATATAGGTGCAAAACACTAAATAAGATACTGATAAATCAAAACCAGTGATATATCCAAACAATGATAAACCATGGCCAAACACATTTTATTCCACAAATATAAGTATAGATATTAAATATATATACCTCATACTCTATTAGTTACTAACTTATTTTATCCTTTTCCTTTCCTTAATTTAAATTTTGAGTTTTCCAGACCCTAGCCTTCAAATTCTGAGAACTTCTAACTGCTTACAAAATAAACCTTGGCAAGATACAGATACAGAAAAGCAAATGATATTCTTCATCATATAAATGTCTTTGCAAATGTTGTTTCTAAAAAGGAGTCTTACAAGACAGCTGTATTTTACAGATTGCTGCTACCTCTTGTGAATATAATCTTTAGTCTCTAAGGAATCTGTAATTCTGATTGTTTGTTTTACTTAACTTTTTCCTGTGATAATAATTTTTAATTGACATAGCATTTTCAGAAAAATATAAATATGAATTAGTTCTATTTACAAAGCCAGAAAATTATTCACACTTTTTCATGGAAGGGAAAATAAATAAAATTTAGAACATATTTCTGTTAGATTTCAACAAGAAGTTGAATAAGGATTTGTATTGACATTCTTCATTAATCAACAAATTAAAGAATAAAACCATGATTATATCATTAGGTTCTGGAAAGGCATTTGATGAAATTTAGCAGTCAATCCAGGTAAATATGTGAAATAGGATTAGAAGAAAATGACATAATGAAAATAACAAACATATGCTAAACAACAAAAAACTACAGTCATTCCCATTAAAATCAGGAATAAAACATATATATTTGCTATTCCCATTATTATTCAACTTTGTTTTATAAATTCAAGCTAATTCAGCAGGACAATAAATTGAAATAATGCATATAAATACAAGAAAATAAAAACAAATTACTAAAAATTTTTTGGAAATAAAAGAATGTGGTAAATTATCTAGGTAGAAGATTAAAACAAAAAAAAATCAGTAGCTATAACCTATGCTAGCAATAAGCAATTACCAAAAAAACAAAGAGGAGGAAATTATTATTTATATTTCTAGTTGTAAATTTGAGGTCTGTTAAATTTGTTAAAAGCCTCAGAACAAAGGTTTTATTCAGTAACATTGAATAATATATTTTCTATTATATAAAGTGGTTAGAAAGACAAAATACTTTTCACTAGCTTGGAACTTAGATTAACCTGTTTTCATAATCTTCATTAATAGTAGGATTATATTCATATATCTCAATGTTTATTGAATACTACAGAAATTACACTACCATTGTTATAATTCTATTAGAAATACAGAGCTGATGTCATCAATTTCTATTGTAGCTATGACAATAAAATCCCATCAGAATTTAGTATTCAAGAAGTAATTATTTGTTTATATATCTCAAGAATAATTTTAATATTTTGCTTTGATTGGAGCTGCTAATAAAATATCTTTTCAAAGCATCTTCAAAAACCTAATAGTCATAAAATTATTTATACACAGCGATTAAACAAATGAGGTCCTAAATGTTAGCATTTTTCACAAATAAAATATTCACCTATTTATCTTCTCAAATTCCAAGTCAAAGCCTTACTGCTACATAAAATATTTGTTAAAATGCTAAGCCAACACCACAGCTTAGGGGTTTTAAATGCTTGTGTTTAAATGCTTATAGGAGCATATGTGTACTGAATTCTCCTTGAAAATAATATTCAGCTCACTGTGGAGACATTTAATTTTTCCTTGTTTGGTTTTTCCATTTTTATTCAAAGTTATTGAAGAATGATTATGGCACTGTGGTCTCCCCATATAAGTTCTAAATTCCTTTATAAACAGACATCATGCCTTCCATTTGCTCCCTTCACTGAGCCTAGTGCTACAATTAAATATTAATAGGTAGTGTTTTCCAGTTCATTGATATGATTTGTGTATATAAGCAGTTTTTCCTTCAAAAACTATTATGTCATATTTTAAGAAAGGTAAATAATTGTAATAAAGTGTTTTGTAAATATTTAAATAAATTCTTTATCTAGAATAATGTTTAAATCAATATATAATTATCTCTGTATTCGGAGCTGTTGTCTGAACTTTCCATAGTAATGAAGGCACATTTAAAATTTTTTTAAAAAGTTCAGTAGCTTTCATTCTCACCCTTTTCCCACTGACCATCCTTGTGACTATTGTCACCATATTAAATTGAATTATATAATGCTAGGATGTTAGAATAGAATGAGCACCCACATTTGTACAATATTTTATGCAGTTATATAATTGCCAATATGTTATGCATACTAATGTATTATTAAATCTAGTGATTATTACAGATTAAAAGTAGATTATTCTTTACTACCTGTGTTTCTTCCCTACCGTATTAATTACTTGAGATCAGAGGTTCTATTGTTTAAAGCTCAAAAGCCTTATAAGCATTCAAAATACTACTTATTTTCATCAAAATTCATATATATGAGTAACTTATTCTGTAATTCACGCTGTCAATCTTACCCCAAAACTCATGATTGAGATAATGCATGTTAACATGCTTTGTAAATTGAACATATTAGGTAAGTATAAGTTTATAGTACTTAAACTTAAAAGAAAAGTGTCCTTTCAAAATACGAGAGAATCAAGTTCAAATTAAATTCATTTACCATCTCTAAACTATCTCATCATCTCTCATACTATCACTTCCTTTCATAATATTATATATATATATGTTAAAACATACCTTCAAAGAAACACATCAAATTATATATATTAACAGGCCCAATTCTTGCTATTGAAAAGTATATATACATACAAATACATAGTGACAGAGTAATACGAATACCAACACACTAATAACATGAACTAACCATGGGTATAACCCCTAAAGGATATCCAATTCTATCATCTTTATTATTCAATAAAGAACACAACACTGAAAGAACAATCTCTCATGTAGCCAGATAGTGCTCTACAAATAAATTCCACTGTTTTTTTTTTTCCACCCCTAGGACTCATTTTCATCTTCTTATGTGATTTTACCATCTGGCTCATATATTTTCTCTCTGCTCTGGACCCTCAACAGCCTCAGAGTCTTCAATATCCTTGCTTCAATTTATCATACACTTTGACCTCATCATTCTGTCCTCTCTTTCAACTCAACAAATCACCACTAATTAATATCAGCCTCAAATGAACACAGTCTTGTCATCATACACTTCTAGACTCTTAAGAACTCAAATTTGGTATTCCATTTCACGATATCTTTTATGGTCATGGCTTCCACTCCGTCTTTCTTCCTGCCCTAGTACTTCCACTTAAATTCTCCTGCTTGTCTGAAACTTTTATTTTCTTCCTAGCTACACTAGCTTCTCTCCCCAGAGTATTTAACATCTAAACACACTGCAACTTAATACTGTATCACATTTGAAAAACACAAATACATCTTTTCTTGAATCTATTTTATGTGTCTATACAGCTATCAAACAAATTTATATGAACTTAATGATCTTTCTCACTGATACATAATAAAAACGGAAATTGGCAGTCATAGAAAATAATTTGGCTTTTGGGTAAAATATAAACCACTTTTAAAGAAAATGAAAATCTTGTGAAACAAAACTACAGAAATAGAATGACATGTAAAAATATTTTGTTAGAAGTCAGGAGACATAGTTCAGTTCTCAGGTCTGTCACTGGCAATCTAACCTGGACACATTACTTAATCTCTCAGTTTCTTCATCTATAAAATAAAAGAGTGAACTAGATCATTTTAAGGTCCCCTTCCAATTCCATCTGTACTGCTAATACAAACGCTTGTACCGGAAACTATGTTAAACTTATAGACACCTGATAGGTATTTCTATATTGCTCACTAATAGTGTATTTCTTAAAAGAAAGAAGAATGGGGTTATGTTTAACATTATGTTCAATGATTGAAAAAGATTAGTTATCTAACTAATTATGGTGTTAAACTACTAAAGACGATTTGCTGTTGCTTTCGTCTGATTCCCTCATGAGCTACACACTTGCATTTCAAACAGTCCACTGAGATATCAGGTACTGTTGTTATTTCTATAAATATAAATAGCTTTTAGGTATCTGTGGGTTACCTCTTTTCCTCAGATGGTGCCTTCTTCAATTTCCAGTAGTAGACAGGGGAGGGGGAACATTTTGAGCCTCCATCATAAATAAAATAAAATCTAAATACACAATCTACTTACAGAAACAGTATTTTTGTCCCCTACCAAAGAAGTAATATAGTCCATGTCTTTCTTTCTTAGCTTATTTGTTGACAGTTGCAAAGAACTTGAAAATGACAGCTGTCCTCTTGCTACATTAGAAATAAACGAAGAAGTCTGTATGTGTACAATCCTTGCACCCAGGGCTGATATCCCTACCATTTGTTTACTACGTGATAGACACAATGAAAAACACTTTACATGGATTATATCATTTAATTTTCATTTATTTCTATAGCCCCATGAGATGGGTGGTATCATTACAAATGACGAAATTGAGGCTTACAAAGGATAATCAAGGCCAGGAGTGCTGACACAAGCCTGTAATCCCAGCACTATGGGAGGCCAAGGTGGGAGGATCACTTGAGGCTAGGAGTTGAGACCAACCTGGGCAACATAGTGAGACTCCATCTCTACAAAAAATAAAAATAAATTAGCCAGGAATGGTGTTGCGCCCGTGTAGTTCCAGCTACTTCGGAAGGATGAGGTGGGAGGATCCCTTCAACCCAGGAGTTTGACACTGCAGTGAGCTATGATCTTGCCATTGCACTCCAGCCTGGGCAACAGAGCAAGCCTCTGTCTCTAAGAAGAAAAAAGAAAAAGAAAGGCTAATCAACTGTTCAAGGTCACCAACCTAGTGAATACACGTGGTGTGACTGATAGCTTTAGAATGAGAGCTATACAGCATTTCAGTAGTTTGATGCCATCTCAACATGAAAGAACTTGATTTGCCCTATATGAATTTAAGACCAGAGACAAAAATGGCTTTCAAAAGAATTATAGCTTGGGGTAGAGTCAAGATCAACCATTGACTTAAAGGAACCACAGGATAATAACCAAATGCTTTGGATTTGGGTTGCTCAACCTGTACAACCTTTCAGTGGGACAATTTGGTCACATATATCAAAAACCTTTAAAAATGTGCTAACTCTCCCACACCACACCTATTCCAAAATTGAACATATACTTGGAAGTAAAGCTCTCCTCAATAAATGTAAAAGAACAGAAATTATAACAAACTATCTCTCAGATCACAGTGCAATCAAGCTAGAACTCAGGATTAAGAATCTCACTCAAAACCGCTCAACTACGTGGAAACTGAACAACCTGCTCCTGAATGACTACTGGGTGCATAACGAAATGAAGGCAGAAATAAAGATATTCTTTGAAACCAACGAGAACCAAGACACAACATACCAGAACCTCTGGGATGCATTCAAAGCAGTGTGTAGAGGAAAATTTATAGCACTAAATGCCCACAAGAGAAAGCAGGAAAGATCCAAACTTGACACCCTAACATCACAATTAAAAGAACTAGAAAAGCAAGAGCAAACACATTCAAAAGCTAGCAGAAGGCAAGAAATAACTAAAATCAGAGCAGAACTGAAGGAAATAGAGACACAAAAAACCCTTCAAAAAATCAATGAATCCAGGAGCTGGTTTTTTGAAAGGATCAACAAAATTGATAGACCGCTAGCAAGATTAATACAGAAAAAAAGAGAGAAGAATCAAATAGATGCAATAAAAAATGATAAAGGGGATATCACCACCGATCCCACAGAAATACAAACTACCATCAGAGAATATTACAAACACCTCTATGCAAATAAACTAGAAAATCTAGAAGAAATGGATAAATTCCTCAACACATACACCCTCCCAAGACTAAACCAGGAAGAAGTTGAATCTCTGAATAGACCAATAACAGGAGCTGAAATTGTGGCAATAATCAATAGCTTACCAACCAAAAAAAGTCCAGGACCAGATGGGTTCACAGCCGAATTCTACCAGAGGTACAAGGAGGAGCTGGTACCATTCCTTCTGAAACTATTCCAATCAATACAAAAAGAGGGAATCCTCCCTAACTCATTTTATGAGGCCAGCATCATCCTGATACCAAAGCCTGGCAGAGACACAACAAAAAAAGAGAATTTTAGATCAATATCCTTGATGTACATTGATGCAAAAATCCTCAATAAAATACTGGCAAACAGAATCCAGCAGCACATCAAAAAGCTTATCCACCATGATCAAGTGGGCTTCATCTCTGGGATGCAAGGCTGGTTCAATATACGCAAATCAATAAATGTAATCTAGCGTATAAACAGAACCAAAGACAAAAACCAAATGATTATCTCAATAGATGCAGAAAAGGCCTTTGACAAAATTCAACAACCCTTCATGCTAAAAACTCTCAATAAATTAGGTATTGATGGGACGTATCTCAAAATAATAAGAGCTATTTATGACAAACCCACAGCCAATATCATACTGAATGGGCAAAAACTGGAAGCATTCCCTTTGAAAACTGGCACAAGACAGGGATGCCCTCTCTCACCACTTCTATTCAACATAGTGTTGAAAGTTCTGGCCAGGGCAATTAGGCAGGAGAAGGAAATCAAGGGTATTCAATTAGGAAAAGAGGAAGTCAAATTGTCCCTGTTTGCAGAAGACATGATGGTATATCTAGAAAACCCCATTGTCTCAGCCCAAAATCTCCTTAAGCTGATAAGCAACTTCAGCAAAGTCTCAGGATACAAAATCAATGTACAAAAATCACAAGCATTCTTATACATCAATAACAGACAAACAGAGAGCCAAATCATGAGTGAACTCCCATTCACAATTGCTTCAAAGAGAATAAAATACCTAGGAATCCAACTTACAAGGGATGTGAAGGACCTCTTCAAGGAGAACTACAAACCACTGCTCAAGGAAATAAAAGAGGATACAAACAAATGGAAGAACATTCCATGCTCATGGGTAGGAAGAATCAATATCATGAAAATGGCCATACTGCCCAAGGTAATTTACAGATTCAATGCCATCCCCATCAAGTTACCAATGACTTTCTTCACAGAACTGGAAAAAACTACTTTAAAGTTCATATGGAACCAAAAAAGAGCCCACATCACCAAGTCAATCCTAAGCCAAAAGAACAAAGCTGGAGGCATCACACTACCTGACTTCAAACTATACTACAAGGCTACAGTAACCAAAACAGCATGGTACTGGTACCAAAACAGAGATATAGATCAATGGAACAGAACAGAGCCGTCAGAAATAATGCCACATATCTACAACTATCTGATCTTTGACAAACCTGACAAAAACAAGCAATGGGGAAAGGATTCCCTATTTAATAAATGGTGCTGGGAAAACTGGCTAGCCATATGGAGAAAGCTGAAACTGGATCCCTTCCTTACACCTTATACAAAAATCAATTCAAGATGGATTAAAGACTTAAACGTTAGACCTAAAACCATAAAAACCCTAGAAGAAAACCTAGGCATTACCATTCAGGACATAGGCATGGGCAAGGACTTCATGTCTAAAACACCAAAAGCAATGGCAACAAAAGCCAAAATTGACAAATGGGATCTAATTAAACTAAAGAGCTTCTGCACAGCAAAGGAAACTACCATCAGAGTGAACAGGCAACCTACAAAATGGGAGAAAATTTTCGCAACCTACTCATCTGACAAAGGGCTAATATCCAGAATCTACAATGAACTCCAACAAATTTACAAGAAAAAAACAAACAACCCCATCAAAAAGTGGGCGAAGGACATGAACAGACACTTCTCAAAAGAAGACATTTATGCAGCCAAAAAACACATGAAAAAATGCTCATCATCACTGGCCATCAGAGAAATGCAAATCAAAACCACCATGAGATACCATCTCACACCAGTTAGAATGGCAATCATTAAAAAGTCAGGAAACAACAGGTGCTGGAGAGGATGTGGAGAAATAGGAATACTTTTACACTGTTGGTGGGACTGTAAACTAGTTCAACCCTTGTGGAAGTCAGTGTGGCGATTCCTCAGGGATCTAGAACTAGAAATTCCATTTGACCCAGCCATCCCATTACTGGGTATATACCTAAAGGACTATAAATCATGCTGCTATAAAGACACATGCACACGTATGTTTATTGCAGCATTATTCACAATAGCAAAGACTTGGAACCAACCCAAATGTCCAACAATGATAGACTGGATTAAGAAAATGTGGCACATATACACCATGGAATACTATGCAGCCATCAAAAACGATGAGTTCATGTCCTTTGTAGGGACATGGGTGAAATTGGAAATCATCATTCTCAGTAAACTATCGCAAGAACAAAAAACCAAACACCACATATTCTCACTCATAGGTGGGAATTGAACAATGAGAACACATGGACACAGGAAGGGGAACATCACACTTCGGGGACTGTTGTGGGGTGGGGGGAGGGGGAAGGGATAGCATTGGGAGATATACCTAATGCTAGATGACGAGTTGGTGGGTGCAGCTCACCAGCATGGCACATGTATACATATGTAACTTACCTGCACATTGCGCACATGTACCATAGAGCCTAAAGTATAATAATAACAATAATAAAGGAAAAAAAAAAAGAAGAAAAATAAATAAATAAAAAATAAAAAATAAAAATGTGCTAACTCTCTAGCTGTGAAGTTGCTCTCCTAGGAATTTATCCCAAGGAAGAATTCTAAGTATATAAAGATGCACAAAGACATTTAATGTAGTATCTTTAGGAAAGTAAAATATTAGAAATAATTGAGGATTGATTTAAATAAGCCAGGATGCTTAATAGAATTCTATGAACCACTTAACCATATATAAAAAATAAATAAATGAGCAGACAAGGAAGATGTTAATAATATATTAAGTAGAAATATTATCAAGAAGAATGTATCAATCCCATTTTTATATAAAAACTTTTTACATGTAATCATAAACATAGAAAAACATTGCATATAAATACTGTGAAACATTAATGATGGTTATATCCAGGTAAAATAATAGATTGTTCTGTTTTTGCTTACCTGTATTTTCTAACTTTTTTACATGGAAGATACATTACTTGTAAAATAAAAAAGAAAACTTTAAAAAAAAAAGAATGCTGGATACATCTTAAACACTCACTAAATACTTCTCAATTTTAAAATAACTCATAGTAAACCTCAATATAATTAAAAGGTTAAACTTATGCCCCTATTATTGCATATCAAAATCAGATTTGAGTCTACAAAGTAACTCAGAAAGTTGTAAATCATTAACAATTATTTACTATTATTATGATACTGAGACCCTTGTTTAGGCATATAAACTAATTCCAACATAGACCCTAAGGTTTTAAGTTTTTTTGTTTGTTTGTTTTTTAAGATACCGAATTTTCCATTTCTAGCCTGGCATGTGGAAGCTTAGATAGAAGTCATCACTCTCCTCTACAGAACAAGAAAAAAGCAAAGAAACTGAAAAGCAACAACTTTCTTTAGATCCATCAGAAAACTAAGGTCACAGGACAAATTGCTGTCCCAAAAACAGAGAGACAGACAGGCAGACATAGAGATCACAATATACCTGAGCAGAAACCTAAGGGCAGAAACTTCCATGTGGGAGGCAGTAACAGGGTTTGAGGCTACAGTGATTACAGCCTAAAATTTAACTGACAAATTGCTGGAGGTTTAATGTGAACAAGTTTGAGAGTTAAAAACTCTGGTGGAGTGGGGAGGGTTAGAGGTGTCCCTACACTTTTGTGAGTTTTACCTGCAGGAGTCCCACCAGGTTATTACAGTGAAGATCAGAACAAAATTTCAACCTGCTTCCAGCAGAGGGAGGGAAAAAGGAGCCATTTTGAAATATACACAGAGCATTCTCTTCTTAACAAGACCTGTCCTCAAGAGAAACTAGTTTCCACTTAAAACTAGTGGAAACTAGTTTACTTAAGTAAAACTTTATCCGAGTGAGGTTTTACACACAGCCTAACCAAACTGAAGGAAGAGATATGCCCAGCTCCAGCCATCTCCAGCCTTCCAGGTAGGGGAAGAGAAAAGAAATACCAACTCTAGCCTTCCTGTATCCCCTAATAAAAGAAAAATAAATCAACCTGAGAAGCACTTGTGAAGGTCACAGCCCAAGGACACAGGCACTAAAAGACTGAGTCCTAATCATAGACCTACAGAATGTTTTCCCTCCCCCACACCTTAACACCACATCAATAGGGCTCCTATAATAACAGGCAAAAACAACTTTTAAAAACTGCATGTGGCCAGGCGTGGTGGCTCACACCTGTAATCCCAGCACTTTGGGAGGCCTAAAAATACAAAAAAATTAGCCGGGTGTGGTGGTGAGCACCTGTAGTCCCAGCTACTCGGGAAGCTGAGGCAGGAGAATGGCATAAACCCGGGAGGTGGAGGTGGAGGTGAACCGAGATCACGCCACTGCCCTCCAGCCTGGGAGACAGAGCGAGACTCTGTCAAAAAAAAAACAAACCTGCATGTATCAGACTTTATTTAAGAAACAGACTCTAAGTGAACCTAAAGACAACTGAAGATACAAAAACAAGGACCCAGAAAAAAGTTTTAGCATCTGACATTACAGCTACAACTACAGCAAAGAACAATCACAGCTTGACCCCAACCAGATAAACATAATCTCAAACTAAAAGCCTATGTATCTCAGTCCCTTTTATCCTGTGCATCCTTTCTTTCCATTTTAAAAATTACAAGATGTACTAAAAGACCAAAAAAGACACAGTTTGAAGAGACAGCAAGTGTCAAAAACTGCATCAGACATGACAGAGATTTTTGAAATCTATGATTAATATGCTATGGGCTTTATAAAAAACAGTGGATACCATGTAAGAACAGGTGGGTAATTTAAGCAGAGAAGTGGAAACTCTAAGAATCAAAAAGAAATGCCAGAAATCAAAAGCCTTCTAACAGAAATGAAGAATGTCCTTGATGGGCTCATCTATAGACTGGAAATGGCTGAAGAAAGAAAAGAGTGAGCTTGAAAAAAATTCAATAGAAATTTTCAAACTGATATGCAAAGAGAAAAAAGAAGAATAGAATATCCTAGCACTATGAGATGATTATCAAAAAATGTAAATACACATAATGGGAATATCAGAAAGGTCAAGAGAAAGAAACAGAAGAAATATTTGAAGCAATAGTGACTGAGAATTTCCCAAAATTAACGACAGACACCTAACCACAACTCTAGGAAGCTCAGCTCACCAAATAGGATAAATACCAAAAAATATATGCATAGGATATTATATCCAAACTACAGAAGATCAAAGACAAAGAGAAAAATCTTTAAAAAAAAAAAGGCAGAAAAACTAAACTTTATCTATTGAGGACTTAGGGTAAGAATTATATCAGATTTCTCTTCAGGAACAATGCAAACAATAAAAAAGTGAAGTGATATGTTTAAAGTGTTGAAAGAAAAACACCACACCAACCTAGAATTCTGTATCCGGTAAAATTATTATTCAAAAGGGAAGGAGAAATAACCTTCTTGAACAAAGAAAAATTGAGGGAAATTGTCACCAGTAGATCTTCCTTGCAAGAAATGCTAAAAGAAATTCTTCAGAAAGATGGAAAATGATATAGGTCAGAAACGTAGATCTATATAAAGAAAGAAAGACTGTTAGGGAAATAATAAATAAGGGTAAAAAACTTTTTAAATTAAATTCTTAATTGAGCTAACAGATTTTTTTTTTCAAAAATAGTAATAGCAACAATGTACTTGGCGATTATAACCTATAGATAAGTGAAATGAATGAACTCAGTTATAAAGGACAGGAGGGAAAAACTGGAAATACTTTATTATAAGGGAACTTGCATGGCTCATGTAGTGCTACATTGTTATTTAAAGGTGTCTTGGATTAGTTGTGAATATATATTGCAAACCTAAGGGCAACCACTAAAAAAAGTATAAAAATAAGTAGAATTAATAAGCTAAGAGAGGAGAGAAAATTGAATGATATAAAATGCTCAATTAAAGTTAGACAAGACAGAAAAAGAGTATAAAACCAAAAAAAAAACCCAAAAAGAACAAAGCCAACAAATAAAAATGGTAACAAATATGATAGATATTAATTCAACTCTATCAATAACCATTTTAAATGGCAATGAATTAAATATATCAATTAAAAGACAGAGACTGTCAAGGTGGATTAAAAAACTAGTCCCCCACTATATGTTGTCTATAAGAAACCCACTTTAATATAAAGACACAGACTGATTAAAACTAAAGGGTTAGAGAAAGATACTATGCAAACACTAATTAAAAGAAAACAGGTGTAGCTATAGTAATTTCAGATAATGCCAAATTCAGGAAAAGGAAAAATACCAAGGATAAAGATGGACATTACATAATGATAAAGGGGCTAATTCTTCTAGAGGAAATAAGAATCCTTAATGTCTATGTGTCTAACAATACAGCATCAAAATACGTAAAGCAAAAACTAATAGAAGTACAAGGAGAAATAGATAAATCCACTATAATCGTTGGAGACTTCACCCCTCTCTCAATTATTAACAGATCTCACAGGCCAAAAATTAGTAAAGATATAGTAAAAGTAAAAAGTACCATCATCAACTGGATCTGATTGACATTTATAGAATATTTTATCCAACAACAGCAGAACACACATTCTTCTCAAGTTCACACAACATTCGCAAAGGTAAACCACATTCTGGGCCATAAAACATACCTTAACAAATTTAAAAGAATAGAAACCATACAAAGTATGCTCTAAGACCACAGTGTAATTAAACTGGAAATCAATAACAGAGAGATAGCTGGAAACCCCCAAAATACTTGGAGATTAGACAACACACTTCTAAATAGCACATGGGTCAAAGAAGTCATAAGAGAAATTTACAATATACTGAAATCTTAACATGCCTCAAGACAATTCAGCACCAGAAATTATTCTTAATCTTGGAACACAGGCTGAATGTAAACTGACACAAACAACTGAGAGAGCAAAAAGAAAGACCGAACAAAGAGAAATGAAAAAAAAAAAAAAAGAAAAAGAAAACTAGGGAAAGAAATAAATCATGAAAAAAAACAACAGCTCATTAGAGCTAACCTAAGGAGAGAGAATACAAAGGGCAAAAAAAAAGCTCAAAATTTAGACATGAAGTACTTGCCCATGCCTATGTCCTGAATGGTAATGCCTAGGTTTTCTTCTAGGGTTTTTATGGTTTTAGGTCTAACGTTTAAGTCTTTAGTCGATCTTGAATTGATTTTTGTATAAGGTGTAAGGAAGGGATCCAGTTTCAGCTTTCTACATATGGCTAGCCAGTTTTCCCAGCACCATTTATTAAATAGGTAATCCTTTCCCCATTGCTTGTTTTTCTCAGGTTTGTCAAAGATCAGATAGTTGTAGATATGTGGCATTATTTCTGAGGGCTCTGTTCTGTTCCATTGATCTATATCTCTGTTTTGGTACCAGTACCATGCTGTTTTGGTTACTGTAGCCTTGCAGTATAGTTTGAAGTCAGGTAGTGTGATGCCTCCAGCTTTGTTCTTTTGGTTTAGGATTGACTTGGTGATGTGGGCCATTTTTTGGTTCCATATGAGTTTAAAGTAGTTTTTTCCAATTCTGTGGAGAAAGTCATTGGTAGCTTGATGGGGATGGCATTGAATCTGTAAATTACCTTGGGCAGTATGGCCATTTTCACGATATTGATTCTTCCTACCCATGAGCATGGAATGTTCTTCCATTTGTTTGTATCCTCTTTTATTTCATTGAGCAGTGGTTTGTAGTTCTCCTTGAAGATGTCCTTCACGTCCCTTGTAAGTTGGATTCCTAGGTATTTTATTCTCTTTGAAGCAATTGTGAATGGGAGTTCACTCATGATTTGGCTCTCTGTTTGTCTGTTATTGGTGTATAAGAATGCTTGTGATTTTTGTACATTGATTTTGTATCCTGAGACTTTGCTGAAGTTGCTTATCAGCTTAAGGAGATTTTGGGCTGAGACAATGGGGTTTTCTAGATATACCATCATGTCATCTGCAAACAGGGACAATTTGACTTCCTCTTTTCCTAATTGAATACCCTTTATTTCCTTCTCCTGCTTAATTGCCCTGGCCAGAACTTCCAACACTATGTTGAATAGGAGTGGTGAGAGAGGGCATCCCTGTCTTGTGCCAGTTTTCAAAGGAAATGCTTCCAGTTTTTGCCCATTCAGTATCATACTGGCTGTGGGTTTGTCATAGATAGCTCTTATTATTTTGAGATATGTCCCATCAATACCTAATTTATTGAGAGTTTTTAGCATGAAGGGTTGTTGAATTTTGTCAAAGGCCTTTTCTGCATCTATTGAGATAATCATGTAGTTTTTGTCTTTGGTTCTGTTTATATGCTGGATTACATTTATTGATTTGCATATATTGAACCAGCCTTGCATCCCAGGGATGAAGCCCACTTGATCATGGTGGATAAGCTTTTTGATGTGCTCCTGGATTCGGTTTGCCAGTATTTTATTGAGGATTTTTGCATCAATGTACATCAAGGATATTGGTCTAAACTTCTCGTTTTTGGTTGTGTCTCT
Source organism: Pongo abelii (assembly GCF_028885655.2). NCBI lineage: Eukaryota > Metazoa > Chordata > Mammalia > Primates > Hominidae > Pongo > Pongo abelii. Next base: position 17,151,481 of record NC_085928.1, read on the forward strand.
GCCCGGCTTTGGTATCAGGATGATGCTGGCCTCATAAAATGAGTTAGGGAGGATTCCCTCTTTTTGTATTGATTGGAATAGTTTCAGAAGGAATGGTACCAGTTCCTCCTTGTACCTCTGGTAGAATTCGGCTGTGAATCCATCTGGTCCTGGACTCTTTTTGGTTGGTAAGCTATTGATTATTGCCACAATTTCAGCTCCTGTTATTGGTCTATTCAGAGATTCAATTTCTTCCTGGTTTAGTCTTGGGAAAGCGTATGTGTCGAGGAATTTATCCATTTCTTCTAGATTTTCTAGTTTATTTGCATAGAGGTGTTTGTAATATTCTCTGATGGTAGTTTGTATTTCTGTGGGATCGGTCACAAAAGCCAAAATTGACAAATGGGATCTAATTAAACTAAAGAGCTTCTGCACAGCAAAAGAAACTACCATCAGAGTGAACAGGCAACCTACAAAATGGGAGAAAATTTTCGCAACCTACTCATCTGACAAAGGGCTAATATCCAGAATCTACAATGAACTCAAACAAATTTACAAGAAAAAAACAAACAACCTCATCAAAAAGTGGGCGAAGGACATGAACAGACACTTCTCAAAAGAAGACATTTATGCAGCCAAAAAACACATGAAAAAATGCTCACCATCACTGGCCATCAGAGAAATGCAAATCAAAACCACCATGAGATACCATCTCATGCCTGTTAGAATGGCAATCATTAAAAAATTAGGAAACAACAGGTGCTGGAGAGGATGTGGAGAAATGGGAACACTTTTACATTGTTGGTGGGACTGTAAACTAGTTCAACCATTGTGGAAGTCAGTGTGGCGATTCCTCAGGGATCTAGAACTAGAAATACCATCTGACCCAGCCATCCCATTACTGGGTATATACCCAAAGGACTGTAAATCATGCTGCTATAAAGACACATGCACACGTATGTTTGTTGTGGCATTATTCACAATAGCAAAGACTTGGAACCAAGCCAAATGTCCAACAATGATAGACTGGATTAAGAAAATGTGGCACATATACACCATGGAATACTATGCAGCCATAAAAAATGATGATTTCATGTCCTTTGTAGGGACATGGATGAAATTGGATATCATCATTCTCAGTAAACTATCGCAAGAACAAAAAACCAAGCACCGCATATTCTTACTCATAGGTGGAAATTGAACAATGAGAACACACGGACACAGGAAGGGGAACATCACACTCTGGGGACTGTTGTGGGGTGGGGTGAGGGGGGAGGGATAGCATTGGGAGATATACCTAAAGTATAATAATAATAAATTTAAAAAAAAAAGCTCAACATTTTTTGCAGTGTGAAGTTACAAGAAGAAAATGATTGGTGGCTTCATTCAAAATGAAATTGAAGGTTTCAGCAAACTACAATCATTCCTTTAAAAGTAATCCACTCGCTAGATTAAGGAGGTTTTTTAAAAACTTTGGTCAGCAGACCTGGTATTGAATTAGTTTTGCTACTGGTTCCTCAATGATCTTTAATCCTAGTTCTTCAAGATCAAGCTATTTAAATTCTTGTCCACTATCATAGTTCCTCCCATATCACTCTTTCCTCTACTCTTCTAGGATCCGGAATTTTCATCTTAAATATTAATCTCTGCCTATGCTTAATCACATGAAAGCAAGTAAATACAATTTTTAGACAAAGTCCTTCTGTGACTATGCCCTATGCACTTCCTTTTCTGAATCTCCACCCAATCCAGTAAGTTTCTGAGTATGATTAATTCAACTATCTGGCTATCTTATTACCAAATATTAATACAATGCTCTCATCAAAATATATATTTGTTAAAGATATTATTTTACCTCATAAAATTTTCTTATATCAATTTATGTTTGCCAGTATGACAGAATGACTAAAAGCGAAGGGTTGAAAAAAACAGCAGTGAGACTACTCCAGCGGTATAAAATGTTTGCAGTCATGTTGGCCAGATAATTTAACTTCTGAGATACAGTTAAAATAACTGCATTAGCTAATGTTGCACAGTTTAGGTAAAAAATCAGAATATTATAGTCAACTTATCTCACTCAGCCTAATTCATACACAACAGAGCTTCCTGTAGGACTTTTGGAATTTAATTTTATTCCTTTTTTTATTATTATTATACTTTAAGTTTTAGAGTACATGTGCACAACGTGCAGGTTAGTTATATATGTATACATGTGCCATGTTGGTGTGCTGCACCCATTAACTCGTCATTTAACATTAGGTATATATCTCCTAATGCTATCCCTCCCGCTCCCCCAACCCCACAACAGGCCCCGGTGTGTGATGTTCCCCTTCCTATATCCATGTGTTCTCATTGTTCAATTCCCACCTATGAGTGAGAACATGTGGTGTTTTGTTTTTTGTCCTTGCGATAGTTTGCTCAGAATGATGGTTTCCAGCTTCATCCATGTCCCTACAAAGGACATGAACTCATCATTTTTTATGGCTGCATAGTATTCCATGGTGTATATGTGCCACATTTTCTTAATCCAGTCTATTATTGTTGGACATTTGGGTTGGTTCCAAGTCTTTGCTATTGTGAATAGTGCCTCAATACACAGACGTGTACATGTGTCTTTATAGCAGCATGATTTATAATCCTTTGGATATGTACCCAGTAGTGGGATTGCTGGGTCAAATGGTATTTCTAGTTCTACATCCCTGAGGAATCGCCACACTGACTTCCACAATGGTTGAACTAGTATCAACAGTGTTAATTTTATTTCTATAATAGCTTTTATAAACAGTTTAATTTTTTCAAATTCACTTTATTTCTACAGTAACTGGAATTTTGTAGATTCACCTAGCTACACAAAAAATACTAAAGCGATTTGCTGAGTTGAACTACTCTCAGAAAAATAAAAGTTACTTCAAGTGTTCTATTTATCAGCTAGAATTTAAAATAGCTGGCTGCTAGACTATTACATGGAGGAAATAACATCTGCATTACTTTCTCAAAGTGGAGAGGGAAAGAAAATGTAAATAAATAGAGAAATCATGTAAATAAGAGCATAAGAAATTTATATACTTAGGAGGGTTGTTTCCAAGAACACTATTTCAAGTTCATACCATCATGTGCTGCATAATGACATTTTGGTCAACAATGGACTACATAGTATGGGTGGACCCATAAAATTATAATACCATAATTTTTACTGTACTTTTTCTATGTTGAGATATACTTAGATACACAAATACTTACCATTCTGTTATACCTGCCTACAGTATTCAGTATAGCAACATGCTATATAGGTTTATAACCCAGGAGCAATAGGCTATAGTATATAGCTAAGTGTGTAGTAGGCTATGCCACATAGGTTTGTGTAAGTACACTCTGTGATGTTCACACAATGACCAAATTGTCTACCAATGCATTTCTCAGAACCTATCCCTATCATTAAGTGACATGTGACTGTATATAATTACCCTGTAACAATAGCTGTTGTCCAATAATTATATAACAAATACAAATATGGCAGTCATTGGCCATTTCCTGATTATTTTGGGCTGATGATTGCAGAGATTGTGGTTTGACTTCCCAGACTGGTTGCTGCAGGGATTGTGGTTTGGTTTCCTTGTCTGGTTGCTGCAAATCAACCAATACAAATTGTTGCCTAATAATGAGAAAATTTTTTTCTTATCTAGTTCTTAAAGCATACCTGCTTAGCAACATATTCTAGCAACTTTATCTACAAAAACTACTTTAAAAGTAATAAATTGATTTTTTAACAAAAGAAAAAATAAGCAACGTCTAACAGCTGTAAGCTGCAGTTTACCTGGCACTAAGGGCTGGGTCATGGTTTTCTCTTTTGGAACATGAATAATTTCACAGAAAACCAACATCAAACAAAGCCACTCTATGACCGTAATAAAGCAAGACAAAAATAAAACCACTGTGGAATCATGTCTGGGTAGTGATAACTGTAAGAATATTGTACAAACCACACTAATAGCTAAAGGCTCCCCTTATCCAGCTAACATATGCAACTGCTTCTTCTTTACCTATTATGTAGCCTCATGCCACTCTTCCTACCTTCTAGATAAAATGTCTTAGGATAACAAAGGATAGAATTAGCCCCACTTTCTGACAATATCCAATTTGTGTTTCTTTGAACTTTGTCTAAAATGACCTAACACAAGTTCAAATCCTGTAACAAGCCCTCCCTATGGTATATAGTCTCCTTTATTCTAAAAAAAAAAAAAGAGAGAAAACCCAACTTTGTTTAACTACAGGTATGCAGTCTTTGGCTGATAGGCACACAAACTGTATTTCCTTTTAAATATTCCAGAACCCAGTCTACATAGCATTTTGGTCAGCCTTTAGAGTGAAAAAAGAAATTGGTATGTGATTGCCACAAGAACAGGCAGAAAGATAGAAAAACATAGTTATCCCAGTTATAAATCCTAGTACATTTCAAAACTTAATATATGACAAAGGAGTACCACATTCAGTGGAAGAAGGAAGCAGCAGTTAAATGGTATGGTGCAACTGACGGGCTGTTTGGGGGAAACATCATTTTGGAGTCATACTATATACTAAAATGAATTTGGCTAAAATAAAAATGTCAAAATGTGATATATCAAAACACCAAAATGTAAAAGAAAATAGAAATGAATATTCAATCAAAACTCTGGATTGTAGAGGAGAAAAAAGAAATCACTAAGGATAAGTCAATAGATTTGACAACAAAAAAATAAGAATTATGCAAATTAGAACTATCATGAACAAGATGCAAATAATGAACTGGGAAAAATTTTACAAAACTATAACAGATAAAAGATTGATCAATTTAATATATTAAAATGTATACAAGCTAATAGAAATTACTAGGAACCAATAAATAGGAAGAAAGGGGATATGAAAGGACAATTCATAAAAAGAAAGCTAATAAGTATACTGGAAAATAATCAAGCTCACTAGTAATCATAAAATACAAATTAAATAATTACAAAAGTGTATTTTTCACTTACTAAGTTAGTAAAAATATTTCTAAATATCGAAAGCTGGTAAGAATACCACTGAACTGACAGTTATATACTACTAGGTGAATCCTTTTAGAAAGTAATTCAACAAGATATACAAAGACCTATAACCTAACTATTTTACAACTAGAAATCTCATCTTGGGAAATAATACTAAATATGCTGAAGGTTTAATGCTCACAGATATTCGTAAAAGCATTACTGTAAGAAGAGAAAAACTGAATGAAAATTACATTTCCAGTAATAAGAGTACATCCCCTAAATTGATTGTTATACAGCCATTACATTTATATAAAGAAAAAAATCCTTAAGAACCAAAAAGTGTTTATATTCTAATGTTAAGTGAAAAAAAATAGGATGTAAAATTCTATATAAGATCCATAACACATACCAAAATATAACCAAGAGACTGACTATACAATATAATATACAATTACTAAACTATATATGATAATAGAACTCTAACCTACAACCTCTGCAGCAGCCAGACAAGGAAGCCAAACCACAATCCCTGCAGCAACCAGTCTGGGAAGTCAAATCACAATCTCTGCAGTCATCAGCCCAGAATAATCAGGAAATGGCCAATGACTACCAGATCCCTAACTTCCGCAGCTCCCTCATTCACAACACTTCCAACTCAATATTGACTACAGAAAGCCAAATATGCTTCCCAAACCAATCACATAGAATGCCTCCCTTGTACACAGCCTGCCTCCAGTTTCCCATGCCAACAACTTACAGTAAGAACATACTTAAAGCTTACCCTTTTTTCACCACAAAGCTCTCCCACTCTTCTGCCTGTGTTTGGGTCTCTGCCAAATACAAACAATGGTGGGTTTTGCCACAGCAAAATCTGAATAGCCTATGTCCTCATTTGGGTGGTCTTTGTTAATTTCCACATAATGAAAAACTAAACATAAAAAATACTAAAATGAAATGCACCCAAAAAAATCAATAATCATTACTACTCAGCAATAAAAAAGAACAAATCACTGACATATTCAACAACTTGAATAAATCTTAAAAAACACATTGTGTTGTATAAAAGACACACACACACACACAGTCACACTCTGTATACCATATGATTCTATTTATATGATGTCTAAGAACATGTAAGCATAAGCTATGATGATAGAAGTCAGAATTTAGGCCAGGCGCGGTGGCTCATACTTGTAATCGCAGCACTTTGGGGGGCCAAGGAGGGCAGATCACGAGGTCAGGAGTTCAAAAGCAGCCTGGCCAACATAGTGAAACTTTGCCTCTACTAAAAATACAAAAATTAGCCAGGCGTGGTGGTACACACCTGTAGTTTCAACTACTCCAGAGGCTGAGGCAGGAGAATTGCTTGAACCCCAGAGGCAGAGGTTGCAGTGAGCCAAGATTTCGCCACTGCACTCCAGCCTGGATGACAGAGTAAGACTCCATCTCAGGAGGAAAAAAAAGAAGTCAGAATTTAATTGCCTCTGGAAAAGGGTAAGGATGCGAAATTCACTGGAAAGTGTCAGGAAGAAATTTTTAGAAAATGTAAGATATTTTATATCTTGTTTTGACGGATGGTTACACAGATGTATATAATTATCAAAACTCATTGAAATTAGTACTTAAAATCTGATTTTTATGTGTAAATTATACCTCACATCCTTTCCTCCCTGATCTTTCTTATTTTGCTTTCAATTGTCAACTCCCAAATGTTCAGCTCTTAGCACCCTATTCTCTCAATATTTATCTTTATTCTAAGTTCTTTAAATCTATAGCTCTTCACTGAATAAAATATATGAGCACTGTAAAAAACATTAGCAACAAATAAAATTATTCCTAGTAAATATATAATCCTGCTTTGTATGAAGACAGAAATTGTAGTATTAGGGAGACTACAGGTTCCAAAATAGCAGCATACAAGCAAAGTTGTTTCACTGCCCATGCAGAAAACCTAAACAAATATACATCACTGAGATTATTACCAGAAATATCCCAAAACTCAAATATAAGAATAAGTCAGTTTCTAGGGCCACAGGGAAGTGAAAAAACTCCAAGCAGACAGTAAAGAGAATAAGATTTCCATATCTGTGATGCCACTCACACCAATCTGCCTTGCACCAAGAGCTAAGAAAATTTCCCCCAACTCATGATTTCTACTTTGTGAAAAGTGAGCTCAAGGTAGACAACCAGCTTCCCCCATATTTTGGGTTCCCTAACAGGAGCCCTGTCTCTACCCCAACCCAGGGAAAGCATTAGGGGTACCTGAAGTAAGAAATATCCCTGATGACAAAGAGAAACAAAGGGGAGGTGGGACTGCCATCCCTAGCCTTGGAAATTCTGCTCTGTAACTCAACCAAAGGAGACACCAAATTAGAGGCTGTTCAGCAGTATCATGCTATAGGAAGTTCATCCGTCAGGTCTGCTGGGCATGAACCCCTAGCCAGCCTTCCTACACAACACAGAAAAGCAATTAAGAAATTTATCAGAGAAATTGGCCGGGCATAGTGGTTCACACCTGTAATCCCAGTAATTTGGGAGGCCAAGGCAGGTGGATAATGAGGTCAGAAGATTGAGACCATCCTGGCTAACACAGTGAAACCCTGTCTCTACTAAAAATTGAAAAAATTAGCCAGGCTTGGTGGCATGTGCCTGTGGTCCCAGCTACTCGGGAGGCTGAGGCAGGAGAATCGCTTGAACCTGGCAGGTGGAGGTTGCAGTGAGCTGAGATCACGCCACTGCACTCCAGTCTGGGAGACAGAGGGAGAGTCCAACTCAAAAAAAAAAAAAAGAAAGGAAAGAAATTTATCAGAGAAATTTAACAAAAAGATTGAAATGTTTCTTAAAAATCAAACAGAAATTTTGGAACTGAGAAATATATTTGCTGAACTGAAAAACTCACTAGAGGCCCTCAACAGCTGAATGTATGAAGCAGGGGAAGGATAATGTGAGCTCAAAGACAGGCTATTTGAAAATACACAGAGGAGAAAAATGGAATAGAATGAAGATTGCTTACAAAATATAGAAAATTACCTCAAAAGACCAAATCTAAGAATTACTGATAGTCAAGATGGAGTTGAGCAAGGGTAAGGGGTAGACAGCATATTCAAAGAAATAATAACAGAAAACTTACTAAAACTAAAAAAGAGATAAATATCCAAGTACAGGAAGGTAGAATACCAAACAGAGTCAACTCAAATAGGACTACCCCAAGGCATAATCAAACTCTCAATAGTCAAAGACAAAGTGAGGATCCTAAAAGCAGCAAGAGAAAATATGCAAATAACATAAAAAGGAGGTTTAATCCATTCAGACTTCTCAATGGAAACTATATAGGCCAGCAGGGAGTGGTGAAAGAAAAAAAAAAAGAACTGCCATCCAAGAATACTATATCCAGCAAACATGTTCTTCAACTATGAAGGAGAGACAAAGTCTTTTCCAGACAAACAAAAGCTCAGAGAATTCAACACCACCAGACCCATCTTACAAGAAATGCTAAATGGAGTTCTTCCATCTAAAATTTAAAAAAAAATTAACTTACAAAAACAAAACATGGGAAGGCATAAAACCCACTGGTAAAATTAAGTACACAGACAAACCCAGAATACTCTAATACTGGAGCTGTAGTGTGCAATCCACCTATAATTCTACTATGAAACCTAAAAGACAAATCTATCAAAGATAATAATACCCACAGCAATCCATTAAGAGATAAGCAATTAAAAACATAAATGGAGACAACAAAATTCAAAATGAGAGAAGATGGAGTTAAAGTATAGAGATTTTTTCCCACTCTTCTTCATTTGTCCTATTCTTTGTGTGACCTAATATAAGATGTCATCTCTTTTAAATAAACTTGTTATATCTATAAGATGTTCTCTGTAAGCCTCATGGCAGTAACAATGCAAAATCCTATAGCTTCACTAAAAATAAAAAGCAACAAATTAAGACATATTACTAGAGAAACTCACCTAACCACAAAGGAAGACAGTAAGAAAGGAAGAAATGAAGAAAAGAGTTACAAAAGAACCAGAAAACACGCAATAATATGGCAGTAGTAAATCCTTACTTATCAATAATTATCTTGAATGTAAATGGACCCAATTATCCAAGTAAAAGGCATAGGGTGGCTGAATGGATAAAAATACAAGACCCAACTATATACTCCTTACAATAAATCCACATTCTGAAACTGAAGGGGTGGAAAAAGATATTCCATGCAACTGGAAACCAAAAAAGAGCAGGAATAGCTAAGCTATATGTAGATCAGATGAAATACACTACAAATCAAAGACTATAAAAACAGGGAAAGAAGATCACTATATAATAATAAAGGAGTCAATTCAGCAAGAGGATATAATGATTATAAATAACAATGCACCCAACACGAGAGCTCCCAAGTATATGAAGCAAACATTAATAAATCTAGAGAGAGAGGTATACTGCAATACAATAATAGTAGGGTACTTCAACAACCCACTCTAAGCTGCTGCTCATCCCTTCCTCCAGAAGTGCGGACATTGTCATTAGGGCTTCGTGGTTGCAGTTTAGGAGGTGAAGCCCAGGCAATGGTGTGCATTCCTTGTATCATCATTTCAATTCTGTTCTGGAAATACAAAATAATTCTAGAGCCATGCATATACCCACTTATTTCTCCTTTTGTTAATTATATATAGCCTATAAAGCTATACAGGAATACAACAATTTAAAATAAAGATGAGGGCCAGGAGCGGTGGCTCACGCCTGTAATCCCAGCATTTGGGAGGCCGAGGTGGGCGGATCATGAGGTCAGGAGATTCAGACCATCCTGGCTAACACAGTGAAACCCCGTCTCTACTAAAAATACAAAAAATTAGCCAGGCGTGGTCACGGGAGCCTGTAGTCCCAGCTACTCGGGAGGCTGAGGCAGGAGAATGGTGTGAACCCGGGAGGTAGAGCTTGCAGTGAGCCGAGATCGCGCCACTGCACTCCACCCTGGGTGACAGAGCGAGACTCTGTCTCAAAAAATAAATAAATAAATAAATAAATAAAAATAAATAAAATAAAATAAAGACGAGGTAGACTGTAAGGATGCAAACAAATGGATTACCAACAAAAGGACCAATGGATATCTCTGACAAAATGAAAGACTAAAGCCATTCTCCCAAAGGATCTCATTAGTTAGAAAAATGGACCTGATAATATGAAGCATCTTCTTTGTAATTGTCTCTGACATTTTTCTCTGAGACCAGAATTTAAGATAGATAGTTTAGATATTTACCTGATATTAATCACAAAACACATCTATATTTAAATATTACTGATCTCATTCCTTAGATTGTTTTTCATTAATGTAGCTTTCATTTCTATTATTGCAGTTTTAATAATATGAATAAATAGAAGTCTTATGCCTGTAGATTTAGTAACTGTTACTAAATCAATACTTTAAAATCTTTGGTCCTCTAGCATTCATTCACATGAATTTGACTGCTTTTGCTCTAATTTCTTTGGGCTTTTCTAATTTGAGTGGAATACAATTGTACTGTGAAACAATGCAGTGGGACTGTGTGGTGAAATGAAGGGTAGAGTTTTTGAAGATGATAATGATGTGAAACGTACTGGTATAATTACTGTCTAACACAATGAAATAAGCTTGTCCATGAGAATAGTAGTAACTACTGATTTGAGAAAGATAGAAAAGATAGGGACATAGGAGAAACGTCTTTGAAAAATGAAACATCTTTTACATAAATGTCTAATGTAATTATAAAATTCTAATCCTTGTTGCATTCCTTCTGTTCCTACAAATGTGTTGACCATTCAGTTAAAAAAAATCTCTCTCAGTAATGGACAGATCATCCAGCCAGAAAGTCAACAAACATCACTGTAAACTACACACTAGACCAAATAGGCCTAATTGGCATTTATAAAATATTTCACCCAACTGCTGCAGAATACACATTTTTTTCATCAGCACATGGAACATTCTCCAAATAGACCATATCTTAGGCCATAAAACAAGTTAGAACAAATTTAAGAAAGTAAAAATCATATGACATATCTTTTATGATCACAATGGAATAAAACTAAAAATCAGTAACAAGAGGATTCTCAGAAACTACACAAACACAGGAAAATTAAACAACATGCTCTTGAATGACCAATGGGTCAATGAAAAAAATTTAAAAGGAAATTTAAAATTTTCTTGAAACAAATGAAAATGGAAATATAATATACTGAAATCTATGAGATACAGCAAAAGCAGTACTAGGAGAGAAGTTTATAGCATTAAACACCTAGATCAAAAAAGCAGAAAGACTTCAAATAAACAACCTAAGATACACCTCAAGGAACTATAAGAGCAAGAACAATCCAACCCAAAATTCATAGAAAAAGAAATAATAAAGATCAGAGAAGAAATAAATAAAGTTGAGAATAAAAAAAAAAACTACAGAAGATCAACGAAATGAAAAGCTTGCTTTTGAAAATGTAAATAGACAAACCTTTAGCTAGACTAAGAAAAAAAGAATATCCAAATAAATACCATCAGAAACAAAAAAAATTAGAGACATAATAACTGAGACCACAGAAATGCAAGGAATTATTAGACACTATTATGAACAACTGTATGCAAACAAATTAGAAAATTTAGAACAAAGGAATAAATTCCTGGACACATACAACCTACCAAGATTGAACCAAGAAGAGACAGAAAACCTCAACAAACCAATAATGAGGAATAAGATTGAAGCAGTAATAAAAAGTCTCCCACCAAAGAAAAGCCTGATGGTTTCACTGATGAATTCTACCTAACATTTTAAAGAAGAACAAATAGCAATTCTACTCAAACTCTTCAAAAAAATTGGAGAGGGAATACTTCCAAACTTATCCTATGAGGCCAGCATTACCAAAACCAGACAAAGACACAATAAAAAAAGAAAACTACAGGCCAGTATCCCTGATTAACACAGATGTGACAATCCTCAACAAATGCAAAACAATAAACGTGATACATCACACTAACACAACCAAAAGCAAAAAACCAAACAATCATTTTAATAGATGCAGAAAAAGAATTTGATAAAATTCAATATCCCTTTATGAGAAAAACCCTCAGCAAACTGGATAGAAAAAAAAATCTCAAAATAATAGAGGCTATAAATGACAAACCCACAGGTAACATCATACTGAACAGGGAAAATTTGAAAACCTTTCCTCTAAAGTCTGGAGTAAGACAAGGATGCCCACTTTCACCACTTTTAGTCAACCTAATACAGAAAGTCCTGACTATAGCAATTAGGCAAGAGAAAAAAATAAAGGGATATCCAAATTGGAAGAAGGGAGTCAAATTAGCCTTGTTCACAGGTGACGTGATCTTACACTTACAAAAACCTAAAAACTCCACCAAAAAACTGTTATAACTGATAAGCAAATTCAGTAAAGTTGCAGGATACAAAATCAACATGCAAAAAAATCAGGAGCATTTATATGCACCAAGAGTGAACAATTGAACAAAGAAATCAAAATGCAATCTCATTTAGAATAGCTACAAAGAATATAAAATACCTATGAATATCTACGAATAAATTTAATTAAAGAAGTGAAAGATCTCTACAAGGTAAAACACTGACAAAGGAATTGACGAGGACACAAACAAGTGGAAAGAATTTCACACTCAAGAACTGGAAAAATTAATATTGTTAAAATGACAATTCTACCCAAAGTAATTTACAGATTCAATGCAATCTCTATCAAAATACCAATGACGTTCTTCACAGAAACACAAAAAAAATCCTAAAATTTATATGAAACCACAAAAGATCCTGAATAGCCAAAGAAACCCCAAGCAAAAGAACAAAGCTAGAGGCATCACACTACCTGACTTCAAAATATACTACAGCCCTAAAGTAACCAAATCAGCATGATACTGGCATAAACAAAGATACATAGACCAATGGAACAGAACAGAAAACCCAGATATAAATCCACACATTTACAGCCAACTAATTTTTGAAAAAGTTACCAAGAACATTCAGTGGGGAGAGTTTCTTCAACAAATGGTGCTGGGAGAACTGGATATCTATATGCAAAATAATGAAACTAGACCCTTTCTGCCACTATATACAAAAACCAAATCAAAATTGATTAAAGACTTAAATCTAAGAACTAAAATTATGAATCTACTAGAATAAAATGCTGGAGAAATGTTCCAAGACATCAGTCTGGCCAATGATTTTTTTGTAAGACCTCAAAAGTACACACAACGAAAGCAAAAATAGAAAATGGGATTGCATCAAGCTAAAAATATTCTGTATAGCAAAGGAAACCATCAACAAGGTAAACAGACAACAAGCAATGGGGAAAGGATTCCCTATTTAATAAATGGTGCTGGGAAAACTGGCTAGCCATATGGAGAAAGCTGAAACTGGATCCCTTCCTTACACCTTATATAAAAATTAATTCAAGATGGATAAAAGAGTGAAACGTTAGACCTAAAACCATAAAAACCCTAGAAGAAAACCTAGGCATTACCATTCAGGACATAGGCATGGGCAAGGACTTCATGGCTAAAACACCAAAAGCAATGACAAAAGCCAAAATTGACAAATGGGATCTAATTAAACTCAAGAGCTTCTGCATAGCAAAAGAAACTACCATCAGAGTGAACAGGCAACCTACAATATGGGAGAAAATTTTCACAACCTACTCATCTGACAAAGGGCTAATATCCAGAATCTAAAATGAACTCAAACAAATTTACAAGAAAAAAACAAACAACCCCATCAAAAAGTGGGTGAAGGCCATGAACAGACACTTCTCAAAAGAAGACATTTATGGAGCCAAAAAATACATGAAAAAATGCTCACCATCACTGGCCATCAGAGAAATGCAAATCAAAACCACAATGAGATACCATCTCACACCAGTCAGATTGGCGATCATTAAAAAGTCGGGAAACAACAGGTGCTGGAGAGAATGTGGAGAAATAGGAACACTTTTACACTGTTGGTGGGACTGTAAACTAGTTCAACCATTTTGGAAGTCAGTGTGGCAATCCCTCAGGGATCTAGAACTAGAAATACCATTTGACCCAGCCATCCCATTACTGGGTATATAACCAAAGGACTATAAATCATGCTGCTATAAAGACACATGCACACCTATGTTTATTGCGGCACTTTTCACAATAGCAAAGACTTGGAACCAACCCAAGTGTCCAACAATGATAGACTGGATTAAGAAAATGTGTCACATATACTCCATGGAATACTATGCAGCCATAAAAAATGATGAGTTCATGCCCTTTGTAGGGACACAGATGAAATTGGAAATCATCATTCTCAGCAAACTATCACAAGGACAAAAAACCAAACACCGCATGTTCTCACTCATAGGTGAGAATTGAACAATGAGAACACATGGACACAGGAAGAGGAACATCACACTGTGGGGACTGTTGTGGGGTGGGGGGAGGGGAGAGGGGGGAGGGTAGCATTAGGAGATATACCTAATGCTAAATGACGAGTTAATGGGTGCAGCACACCAGCATGGCACATGTATACATATGTAACTAACCTGCACATTGTGCACATGTACCCTAAAACTTAAAGTATAACAATAATTTTTTTAAAAAATCTGAGCTAGTTACCAAGTAATCATGAGAAAAGTGCTGAAATATGAAAATTCAAAGGTAACTAAAAGTACTAGCAATTTGTCCTAAATCCCTGATCAATTAAAATTAATTAAGTGACCATAGAGCTAGTTTCTCTTGAGACTATAATATCCAGAATCTACAATGAACTCCAACAAATTTACAAGAAAAAAACAAACAACCCCATCAAAAAGTGGGTGAAGGACATGAACAGACACTTCTCAAAAGAAGACATTTATGCAGCCAAAAAACACATGAAAAAATGCTCACCATCACTGGCCATCAGAGAAATGCAAATCAAAACCACAATGAGATACCATCTCACACCAGTTAGAATGGCAATCATTCAAAAGTCAGGAAACAACAGGTGCTGGAGAGGATGTGGAGAAATAGGAACACTTTTACACTGTTGGTGGGACTGTAAACTAGTTCAACCCTTGTGGAAGTCAGTGTGGCGATTCCTCAGGGATCTAGAACTAGAAATTCCATTCGACCCAGCCATCCCATTACTGGGTATATACCCAAAGGACTATAAATCATGCTGCTATAAAGACACATGCACACGTATGTTTATTGCCGCATTATTCACAATAGCAAAGACTTGGAACCAACCCAAATGTCCAACAATGATAGACTGGATTAAGAAAATGTGGCACATATACACCATGGAATACTATGCAGCCATAAAAAATGATGAGTTCATGTCCTTTGTAGGGACATGGATGAAACTGGAAATCATCATTCTCAGTAAACTATCGCAAGAACAAAAAACCAAACACCGCATATTCTCACTCATAGGTGGGAATTGAACAATGAGAACACATGGACACAGGAAGGGGAACATCACACTTCGGGGACTGTTGTGGGGTGGGGGGAGGGGGGAGGGATAGCATTGGGAGATATACCTAATGCTAGATGACGAGTTGGTGGGTGCAGCGCACCAGCATGGCACATGTATACATATGTAACTTACCTGCACATTGGGCACATGTACCATAAAACCTAAAGTATAATAATAATAATAATAATAATAAAAGAAACAAACAAACAAACAAAAAACAATTTATGTTAAAAATATTTTATTTATATTATTAAAAAATATACAATATTTAAAAAAAAGAGACAACCCACGGAATGGGAGAAAATATTTGCAAACTATTCATCTGACAAGGGATGAAGAACCAGAATATATAATGAGCTCAAACAACTCAATAGCAAAAATAAATAAATAATCTGAGTTTTAAATGGGAAAAGATCTGAGTAGACATTTCTCAAAGAAGACATACAAATGGCCAACAAGCATATGAAAAAATGCTCAATATCACTAATCATCAGAGAAATGCAAATCAAAACTACAATGAGATATCATCTCACTCTAGTTAAAACAGCTTTTATAAAAAAGACAGGGAATAATGAATGCTGGCAAGGATGTGGAGAGAGGGGAACTCACACATTGTTGGTGGGAATGTAAATTAGTACAGCCACTAAGGAAAACTGTATGGAGGTTCCTCAAAACTAAAAATAGAAAAACCAGCAATTCCACTACTGGGTATATGTTCAAAAGAAAGGAAATCAATATATCAAAGAGATATTGGCACTGTTATGTTTATTGCAGCACTACTCGCAATAGCCAAAATATAAAATCAACCCAAGTGCCCATCAATGAATGAACGGATAAAGAAAATATGGTATATATATACACAAGGGAATATTATTCAGTCATAAAAAAGAATGAAATCTTGTCACTTGCAGTAACATGAATGTAATGAGAAGTCATGTTAAATGAAATAAACCAAGCACAGAAAAACAAATATCACAGGTTCTCACTCACGTAGGAGCTAAAAACTACATCTCATGAAGACAGAGAGTATATTGTTTACCAGAGGCCTGGAAGGAGGGTGGGAAAATGAAGAGAAGTTGATTAATGGGTACAAATATATATTTTGAATCAAGAAATAATATCTAGTATTTAATAGATCAGTAGGGTGACTATAGTTTACAATGATCTATTGTACATTTCAAAATAGCTAGAAGAGAATAATTCTAATGTTTTTAGCATAAAGCAAAGACAAATATTTAAGGTGATGTATATCCCGATTACACTGATTTGATATTTACAAACCATATAAATGTTTTAAATTACCATATGTACCCCAAAAATATGTGCATTTATTATGCATCAATTTAAAAGTATTAAATTTTTAAGAAGCAAGAAAGTACCCCAAATCATTTTTCAAAAAAAATTTTGTAAGAAATTTGAGTCTGTTAGGAGAGAACAAAGAAGCATGATTTAAAGATAATTATTTGATAATTATACTGAGCTGACCCAGATTAAATACTTTTCAATCCTTTCAAAAAGAAATTGGTGAATAAAAGAGAAACTGTAACTTAAAGAGTTGCTTTCGTACGTTAATAGTCTCAATAAGTATTAGACTTGTTAGGGAAATGAAATTGTACCAAAAGAAATATATTTCAGACATTTTCCAGGTTCTTTTATTTTAGAATAAAGCAGCTTTTAGCCAAGAAGATATAAATGGAAATTAACATAAGCTAAGGACAAAGAGAAAGATATCAAATACATTATAAAATAATTCAAAAATAGTAGAAATACAAGGAAAAAAGAAAGAAAGAGACAGGGAGCAAAAAAACCTGAGCCATTGAAAAAAGAATAAGAGGGAGTTTCATAAAAGTTATAAAACATGAATTAAAGTTCACATGATGCAAATTATTCTGTTAATCACATAAAAATATAAATGGTTCACAGAGTGTGTGCTTGCCTTGCAAAGTCATTCCTAAAAAAAGGTTGCCCAATTAAAAAGTCTAGTTTAGAATCATATATAAAATATGCTTTTAATAAATGTTTAAATAATAAGTAACTGAATTCACCAAATAGCTAGTGGGGAGCTATGGCAGAGCACAAGAATATTGAATATTACCTCAAACAGCAAAGGAGCTTTGGTTAAGATGAAACTGGAAAAAGCAAAGAAAGAGCCAACAATAAACTACCACAGGATGGCAGAGAATCAGAATAACGTAACTTTTGAATTATGTAAGTATTCAATAAATGTAATGTACAGATCATTTATAAATGGAACTCAATACATCAAAACATGTTCCTCATCAGTATTTTAATCCCCTTCCTACCACTTTCCAACTCAGTTCTTCAAGTATATTTAGCCTATTAACCCAAGTGTAGAAATCTAAGTTACTAATAAAACAGATTTTGTCCAATTCAATTTCAGCTTTTTGCTATGTAATTCTATTCTAAGTAACTGTAGAGTGAATCCTTATCAAGTGTTCTATTCTTTCACTTAAAAGAAGAGCTATACAAAACTGAATCTCATCCTATCCCTCAAATAATTTATTTACTTATTTCATGGGTAAAAATCAGTAACGTTGAGAATCCACCTCACTTTTATTCACTTTGACACATACTATGTCTTTTATGACACTTTTCTCTTTTCTAACATTCTCAGCAAAGCCTATCCTATAGTAGCATCACAAAACAGTACAACAGCTCTCAGGATGATCTAAAAATATTCTTTTTCCCATTCCTTAAAGAATGTTACCATGTCTATAAAACATTTAAAAGTTCTCTATTTGGCATCTCGTGGTACACTGAACAACCCACCCACTTCCTCACATATAGCCTTCTAGTTCATAAAGAAATCAGGACAAAGAGTTTTTTTTTTCATTAATATATACAAAAGCACAAGATAGCTGATCGTATCAAAAAACCTGTGACTTTACTCAAATTGAATTAAGATAACTTCAAGCCAAGTGAAAATGCAACATGGACATTGCTTGGACCCCAATCTAAACAAATCAACTACAAAAAGACAATATGGGACAACTAAGGGAATTTAAACATTAACTACATGTTAGATTATATAAAGAAATGTTAATTTTTTTCACTGTGATAATGGTCTTTAGGATTATAGTGTAAGCACAGGGTGAGGAGAAGTGCTTATCTGCTCTGTAAGGTTTTTACAGGTGGAAGGGTACAATGTCTGAGATTTGCATTAGAATAATGAAATGTAAGAGTAGCAAATAAGAGAATATAAATAAGCAAGATTTGCCAAGGATGATCATTGTTGAAGCTGGGGGTTCAATACTATTCTCTCTGTTCTTGTGTGTTTAAAATTTTCCATAAAATAACTCAAAAAACAAAAACAGGTGAGGTGATGAACATCTAGGTACAGAGAATAACAGCCCCCAAAGAACCTGTGAATATGTTAGGTTATATGGCAGAGGGGAATTAAGGTTGCAGATGGAATGAAGATTGCTAATCAACTAACCTTGTAATGGGGAGATTAACCTGGATTATCCTGGTGGGCCCAATGTAATCATAGGCATCCTTAAATATTAAAAAAGGGAGGCAGGAAAGTCAGGGTGGTGACATGTTGGAAAGATCAACTGGCTTTGAAAATGGAAGGGGGCTGGTTTTGAAGATGGGAGGGGGCCATCAGCCAAGGAATTGTGATCAGCCTCTAAAAGCTGCAAGAGTCAAGAAAACAAAATCTCTTCTACAGCCTCCAGAAAGGAATGCAGTTCTGTGAACACATTAATTTTAGCCCAGTGACATCCATGTCATACTTCTGACCTCCAGAACAATAAGATGATAAATTTGTGTTGTTTTAAGCCAATAAGTTTTTGGTAATTGAAGCAGCAATACAAAAGTCATATGATCTTCTAGTAGAATCACATGCTTTTATTTACCTGAAAGGACATAAAGCACAGATTTCACTGAGAATTCAAATGAAATATGTATTCTTATCAGGTAAGGAGAAAAATTCCAAATTAGATACCTACTGTTTTATTTTACTTACTTATTTATTTATCTTAGAGACAGGGGTCTTGCTATGTTGCCCAGGCTGGAGTACTATTAGTGGCTATTCATGATCACAGTGCATTAGAACCTCGAACTCCTATCCTGAAGGGTTCCTCCCCCTCATCCTCCTCAGTAACTAGGACTACAGCCATGTGCTACCATGGCCACCCCTTGCTATTTTAAAAGGCAAATCTTACCTCTCTATTCCCCACCCTACCATTCCCTTTCTGGTAGCCTCAATTGCTTTTCTGTGGATTAATTGCATCACCACCCCTACAGTGTACCAAAATGATATTAAAACCTACTGTCTCTGCTATTTTTTCACCACTTTTCTTTTCTATAAAGTCAACTCCTCACACATCTCCCCTACTTCTACTCTTGGTACTGATGCTACTAATTATATTCTCTATTATATTGTTGACCTTAATTCTATCCATCACCTTATTGAAAACATGTTTACCCTAATCAATTTCCTCTTGGCCTAATTCACTTGTCTCTGACAATTCTGTGTTATTTGTCTGTTGTTTTGAAGTTTGTTTTGTTTTTACTATCTTTGACCACTCCACAAAGCTGGGACATGCCTGAATTTCTCTCTTACTATTCTTTCTAAAGAATGCTTCAGATTACCTGCCTCTACTCTTGAATTTTCCTCATATTATTCTGCTCGGTTCTTCTCTGTCTCCTTTGCTAGTTTCACATTTTCCATCTACATGGATGTTTACCAACTGTAAGCATTTCCCCCAGACTCAATCTAACTTCAAAATTTATTATACTACTAATAATTTTCAAACTTTTACAGTTCACAGATTTATAGACAGGTTTTTAGTCAATTTATAGGAACAAATTAAACTGAACATTAACCAATCCAACTAGTTTTCTTAGAGTGTAACTAATTTTATTGTATTCATTTTGGTAAAGTAAAAATAAAAGAAAGACAAAAGAAGTATAACAATTTTCTCTCAATTCCAGTCTTTACTTTCTAAATCCAGGTATTAAATCTGCATCTAAAACCACCAAAATGATGAGTTTTATTTATAATAAAATTTACATGTCCAAATAAGTTGTTGATTTTATGCTATTGTCAATTCAAAGAGATATTTATTGAATTACAAAACACTTGCCAGGCGTGGTGGCTCACGCCTGTAATCCCAGCACTTTGGGAGGCTGGGGTGGGCAGATCACCTGAGGTCAGGAGTTTGAGACCAGCCTGGCCAACATGGTGAAACCCCGTCTCTACTAAAAATACAAAAATTAGCCAGGCATGGTGGTGGGCGCCTGTAATCCCAGCTACTTGGGAAGCTGAGGCAGGAGAATTGCTTGAACCCAGGAGATGGAGGTTGCAGTGAGCCAAGACTGCACCATTGCACTCTAGCCTGGGCAACAAGAGCAAAACTCCATCTAAAATAAAATAAGATAAAAATAAATATAAAACACTTAACTGAAACTAAAACAAATACTATATTTTCAATTTCAAATTCATTATATTGATTATATAGCATCATTATATACCATTATATTCAAAATAATTCTATACACCATCAATATTAACTGGTAATTTTGGGCTTCCAATAAAACTCAAATCATATTCTTCTTTCTAATATGTTAGATAATTCCAGAATATATCATAGGTGATTTTGCTGATAAATCAATCCCAGAAAGCATTATTTCATTCTTATTATAGTCAGTTGGCTGAGAACAGTTTATGTCTTAATTATTTTTAAAGGTGTATAATAAATACAATATATTTTCAACAATAAACATGTCAAAATACCTTCTTGCTGCGTTCCTTCAGTGACTATGAATGCTTCATTTAATCAAGCCTCTCCCTAGGTATCATGGTGAACCTACTATATACTTTTTGGAGGGCTTATATTCTATTCTTTATAACTACCTTCTCTAAATCCTTTAAATGTTATTTCTATTTTTGGCTGTATAAAACTTAATCAATGATTTTTTTCCTAGTCCTTATAAAGACAGTTTAGTATTACCTAGGAAATTAGGAACAATTATTCAGAATACTTAATCTATATTTTTAAATAAAAACGCTAGTATATTGTGCACATTAAAAGATTAGCCTTTCAAATACTAAAAAGAATTAAGAAAAGTTATCCTCCTTTTAAGACTAAAAAAGAAAATAACTGTCACTATAAACAAAAGCATTTTTATAAAGATCATCATTTTGATACTTAAGTAGGAACAAAAAGTTCCATTTTTCTCTTATGAGAAAAACAAACTCAATTTGAAAGTTTAAAGCAAGGCTTCTACTTGATACCTTTAATGGATATAGTCAAAGTCATTGCTATTAAACCAATATGTAAGTGGCTTTACAGAACTATAATACAGGAAATCAGTATGATCATCCTATTATTAAAAGTAAATATGAACTTAATCCTGAGATTTTTCACAGGCACATCGTCAAATGAGGGCAGAGAAATATCTACAGAACTGCACTAAATTTTAAGAAATAGAAATTTTGTTTACTTACTGATGATAATCCTACAGAAAAACATACTTGGAAATTATGTTAAGATTTTAACTTAGCTCTGTATGAGAAATACAAAAAGTATGACAACACTATTTGTTGTTAAGAACATTTAAGAACCACCATACTATACAAGACCAACAACCCAATTTGCTGACAAATACTAGCACCAAAGGACTTTTTGTGAGAAAATGTGATTGCCCTCTAGGTAACTTTAAAATTTTACAAATGTACTTTCTACACATCTATAATCCTTTACTCAAGCCTGCCCCTACACACCCTTATGCTCTCAGAATAAGCAAAGCAGACAGCCTGGAGTACTGAATCATCTGGCTTTGGTTTCTGGTTCTTAAAAGAAAAAAAAAAATCTTTAATTCTTTCTGGTTATTACGCTTGTTAGCATCTCAGTCTTAATGGTAGATTAATTCTTCCTTGCCTCCATTAACATTCTTAAAGATGCCTCTACTGTGCTTTTTGGTGACAGGAGAATGTAACAAATCCACACATCTCAGGGAATCTTCTGTTATTCTTTTTATGGATGAAAACTTTATAGCTGTGGAACTGTGATCATGATCTTGTCCCAATCTCAGTTGCAAAACCGCTTAAGTAAAATGGAGTGAAATTAGGAGAATGTGGAGACAATGAAAATCTTGAGGAAGAGATAGTATTCAAGGATATCTGGGTATTTAATCTCCTTTCATCTTGCTGGGGTCCTGGAAAGCCCAACTCTCTACAGTTCATGCCTGTATTTCTGATCTATACCTATTTACCTGGTACGATCTGATACTATGTCAGATATGAGGATCATTGTTTTAAATCCATTTCCCTGCAGAAGTTATACTAGTTAACTACATGTTGTTTCTGACATTGTGACCATTTATAAAAACAGTTTATAAATGATTATGAATAGTGAATTGGCTAATTTAAGAGTTTATTCAGAAATTTAGGGATTATGTCATCTGGTTCTGGTAATATACTTATTTTACTCTTTTTTTTTGGTAATACACTTATTTTTATCTTTTGTTAATTAGGTCTAGAACACCCCGTGTTTTTGTCACTGTCAATCTAGAACTTCTGAGTTGTTCCCCCAAAAAGATCATTTAAAAATAAGAATGTTCCTAATATCTTCTTCAATAAAAACTGAAATAAATTTAATTGAATTCTCCTACAATCTTCTTTTCTACATGTGTTTGAAAAGCATATACCATGTTCCTAAAGTGGTATCAACTCTTTCACTAGATGCTCTCCACCTCTTTATATAAAAGTTATTTCATAAAAGCAACTCCAAGAAGCTGTTCAAAATAATATCTAGTTTGCTTTTAACACAACACTCTGTATAGCTTCCCTCCTTTAATTTACTCATTTATTTGCTCAACAAATATCTGACTGCCTTCAATGGGCCAGGCACCATTTTATACATAGATGATACAGATGTGAACGAAATAAAGCCTTGCTTTATACATATCACTGTATATATAATCTAGAAGGACTTGACACTTGGTTTGCTTCAAAAGCATGTAAGTTCTTACTCTGCTTTAAATAAACCAAAACTGCAAGTTGTAGATATGAATTTGGAAAGGTTTATGGAAC
Organism: Pongo abelii; assembly: GCF_028885655.2. Taxonomy (NCBI): domain Eukaryota; kingdom Metazoa; phylum Chordata; class Mammalia; order Primates; family Hominidae; genus Pongo; species Pongo abelii. Next base: position 17,174,994 of record NC_085928.1, read on the forward strand.
AGAAGTCCACACAGAACTCCAATCACAGAACCAACATTCAACAGAAAAACGTAGTCATTTATCAAATGATTTATAAATTGTATATTTAGATGTTTTCAATTAAAATAAAATGTTTAAGGCATATATAAGTAGTAATTGCTCTCTGCTTTAATATCTTTTTCAATTAATCAACCAATCATGTATATGCATCTTTACTCATTTAAAAAGTGTATCAAGTGCCCACTATAATGGTTTTCACTAATGGCTGTACATAGAAATCTCCTGTGGGGCCATTCAAAAAAATGCAAGTGCCTAGGACTCATCCCTAGAGATTTTGATTCTCTAAGAATGGGGAGGTGCTGGAAATCTCTATTTTAGACACCAGAGTTGAGAAATACTGGCCAGCTAGATAGTGTATACCCTAGCAATAAGAAGGAAACAAGAAAAAAAAACATTTATTTGCTTCTCAAAGAGTTCATAGTATAATGGCAGTGACAGATTTTTAGGAAACTTTTTTAATCACAAGAAGATGCTAAATTCACACTATAGGTATATGCCAGATGCTACAGAAAAACATAGAATAGGTTTTTAAAAAAGAAAAAAAAAGAACCCTGGTGGGTAGTTGAGGTGGCAGTGGTCAGAGCTAGTCTCATAGAGGTGATGTTTGAATTATGAGGTAAAAGATGGCTGGGAATTATCCAATCATACGAAAGTAGAAAAGGTATTCTAGTCAGAAATGAAAGAATGAGAGAAGGCATTGAGATATGAGAAAATATGGTGTCTTTTAGGGAATGCAGTATACTTAGGGAATCAAGCAAATAAAAATGGAAAGGTAAACAGGAATCTCTTCTGAAGGAAACTCTATACCCATCAAGGTAAGCAATTTGAAATTTATTTTATAGAGCAATAGTTTCAAATTGTATTTCACAGAATTCAAGTTCAGGAAAGGCGGTTCATGTATTTCACAAATACCTGGACAATGCAGGCATTCAAATGTATACACATCCTGAACTTAGATTACAGTAACCCAATGCATTAACTTTTTTTTTTTTTTTTGGCTGACCTTGAACCAAAGTTTCTTCTGCCATTTCTATGGCTTTGAACGTCTTATAGATATTTTGTTTATTATGAAGGGTACAGCTTTATACTTTCACTTTTTTAAGGCTAGCAAACATCCTACTACCTTCCTATGGGTGATATTACACAATAAAAAACAAATATAAAAAGTTTTTTATCAATTGGCTGTATAATTTATTCTCATAATTTCTAAAACAAATGTGTGCCCATGAGGTGCCACATTTATTTGTTTGAATAGATGTTATTTACTGTGGTTTCAAATAAGACTTTCATTTTAAGAGCATCATTGCTGTAGGAAACCAATATAGAATTTTTAGCAACGAAATGACATAATTAACATTGTATTTCAGAAATAGCCATTATTGTAACAAAATGAAGTGTAATACAGTAAAACTAGAAGTAAAGAGATCAGTTAGAAAGTGATTTCAAAAGACCAAGCAAGAAAATATGATGGAATGAACAAGTACTGGGGGTGTAGAAAAGGTCATAAATTTCAGAAATACTAAGGAAATAGAATAGATGGGATGTGATGACTAATCAGATAGTAGAGAAGAGGCTTTCAAACAGCCAAGTCTAGATTTATACTTTAGTTTTGCCCATGTTGAAAAGGTAGAAGCACCCAGAATATGACAGGTCCTTAGAACTCAGAACAGAATGTTTTTTGCACATTTAATCAGTGAGTCTATGAATCTAAATAAAGTCCCCATTTCAGTAACTGTTCTAATTTTGGGATTTCCCTAGTCCATTTTTATATATTCTGTTATAGACCAGGTAACTATAATACATCCATATAACTACTTTTTAAAATTAACTATATTCCTATCCAAAGATGCTACAGTATTTTCCACATTTAGTAAGACTTCAGTACTGTTAGTGGATAACTTATATAGCTATCTATCTTATAATTTATTTGAAAATCATAAGCTAATATGATTATAACCCACTAGTTATTCTACTATGAACACGTGATTTTACAAACTTTAACAATAATATTCATATATATTTTATCATCCTTTCAATTTATGCATTACCTTCACCTTGTTCTGTCTGATCCTCCCAATAACCGTCTCTTAGTTAAGGAGAGCAGATACACTTATTCCTACACTGCAGATGCAGAAATCAAGGCTCAAGGGAGATAAGTGGCTTACCCAAGATTATATGGCTGTCAACTAGCAGAACTTTAAATAAAACACAAATTTTCTGATTCCTAAGCCAATGCTCTTCCTACCATGCCATATGTTTTTAAAGTAGTATGTATTTAACTTCTGCCACTTCCTATGACTATCTCTTGCCTGAATAAATGGGAAGATAACTATGTATTCCATTATCTCTTGCATTCACCCATTTCCCCGAAGTTTTTTATTTAAAACCTTCTCTACAAGCTTTATAACCTCAACAGCCCAATGCCATTCTGTTTCAGAAGTCTATCTTTCCTATACCAGTTTTACCTCTGGTAAAATTTTCCTGTATCACTGTCATATACATGAATTGAGACAATTTGGAAAAAAATTTCAGAATCTGATAGTGAAAATCACAAACACATCAAAGATTAGAGAATCGGGGCATAATTCCCCTGCCTAGCAATTCGAATTTGAACTCCAGGACTCTTTTACGTTTGTCTCGTAAACACTATTAAGACCCTCCCTCATCTAACAGAATATCTGTTATTTCCTATTGAGGAAAAAAATTATTACTGTACACAAATTTCACAAAGTAGCTTAGAATTAAATCTGTTTATCTAACTTAACTCTAAATAAACTTGCTTTTATGTAAACTAATAACTATAGATTTAATGTTTTTATAATGACCCTGCTAGGAATATAGGCTGAGACAGTGATTGAAATATATCTCATTATACATATGTCACTTGTTTACCACAAAAATAATTTTAATAATTTCAAAAAACTTTTGTGAAAGTATTTTTAAAAATTGTTAATTTCTGTAATTTTGCAATTTTTCTATTTCTTCTTATGCAGCCAAACACATTTACAAAACTATATTCATTTATATGACATAAATAACTTAGTAGCTTTTGTTGCATATAATAGGCACATTCCAAGACAACTCAAAAAAGGGGCAACAAAATTATAAATCACTTTATGTCATAAAATATAACAAATATAGCAATAACAATATCTCTATGCATTAACTTCATGCTTGTTTTATAAATTCTCATCTTCTCTACCTACCAGAAACTTTCTTTTGCATATTCATTAAAGTTCAATATCAAAGTATAATTACATAAAATGTTTTCTCACTAAACCAGAACACCTGCTATTTTTGAGTTCCTACAAGTTCTTATAAGCCTGTGCATTTGTCTGTGTATTTATGAAGAGTTTAAGAATGTGGAGGTGTTTTTATTCGGAATTTTAAAGCAACGTCATTGGCCCCCTTAAAATGGACATATTTTCCTATTATCTACTTAATCCTAGCAACATGCTAGTAGCTTTATTCATTTCATACTGAACAGTGAAATAACAGTATTTTCTCTGATAACACAAAAAACCAAACGACTATTTGCTTCTTCAGTTAATATAATACACAAATATTAAAAATTTTGTCCACTATTGGATCTTAACATTATCTTGCAAATTCTTGCAAATTCTACTTTTTGTAGAATTTTGTAGAATTTGTAGAAATACTTTTTGTGTGCTCATTTCTCCCTTAAACTACCATTGCTTTTTAAGTTGACGCCTAAAATATCTATTAAGCCAAACTGATCTACTCACAGAGCTTTCTGCAGCAGACTCTGATGCTGACATCTCAACAGTTTCCTGTTCCTGGTGTGTTTTTTCCCCCTTGTTTCCTTACAACAGTATAATAAAGAAATAATAGGCTTTAAGCCAATTCAAAACTTACCTTGCAAATCTGGAAATACTCCGAAGTCAAAGTTTCCTGAATTTCCTCTCTGAGAACCCCTGCAGTCCCCGCCGGATGTACAGAACCACTTCCAGCCCCACCACCACTGTTACTGCCACTGCTGCTACCACTGCCAGGGGAGGAGGCAGTTAAGCCATCCAAAACTTTTCGGAAATTAAACTTCTTCATTTTAAACACTGTTGAGAAATACAAAGGAAAAAAAGGGGAAGGGGTGACTTAACACACGCAATTATACCTTGGTAAAAGCCTTTCTCTTTTCATTAGTCAAGTCAGTCCCCATTTTATGAGCATTGGTTATAACCGACTGGAAAAAAAGAGTCAGGATTCGTTTTGCCAAATTTTAATTCTAAAAAGCATATCCTTTTAAAAAAAGATAAATATAACACAACTCCAAAAGCAACAGTATTCCCTCCTCACACATCAGATTTTCAAGGACTGTATTCCCAGCTGTAACTACGCTTTATCAGCACTGGGGTAAAAATAAAAGGCAGTGTCATCATCGTCATTAGCATTATATCATCATTATTATACAATCAAACCAGAGTTCAACAGACCAAGACTCTGTCTCTGTCTTAAGGGTGGACTTTCCTTCTTCGAAACGTTCGGCTCAGAATATTTTATTTTCCGAAAAACAATGTTGGGGGAGCCGGTATTTACTCTGCCACCACCTTCCGGGCTCTTCTCTCATCAGCTTCAACGCTTCCTTTTTTGTCACTATGAAAGGCGGGGGGGGGGGGGTACTTTTTCTAGTCCCCATCCCCCAGCAGCCCGGACCCGAAAACATCTGCGAGTGACCCACAGCAACAGCTGCCGGGGGTGGGGGGGAGGGGGAGAACGGCGACACCGTCTGCTTCCACTTGTCCCTCCGCCTCCCCCTCACCTCCCCCTCATCTCCCTCCCCGCGTCCTCTTTCCCCCCTCTCCCCATCTCCTGCCCCCATCCCTCCACCTCTGCCCGCAGCCGCAGCCGCCGCCGCGCTCTCCCGCCTGTTCGCCCGCCCGCCGTCCGCTCTCCCCGCTGCACGGCAGCCGCTCTCGGGGGACGTGAAGCGGTGGCGGCGACGGCTGCGGCCCGAGTCCCGCCTCAGCCTGCTGGGCGCGCAGAGCCGCGGCTCCCGCTGTCCCTCCCCCAGGCCGAGCGCTGAGGCGCGGGGCTCTCGCCCGCCCGCGGGCGCGCGAACACACAAACACCTCACACCGAGGCATTCGCGCGCCCAGCCAGAAGACACACAAACACCCTCACACGGGCATTCGCGCACTGGTGCGCTCGCTCTCTGTCTCTGTCTCTCTGTCTCTCTCTCTCAAACAGGCACACACACTCACACAGACACACACAGGTGCGAGGGAGCCACAGCTGGACGGCGGCAGCGGCGGCGGCGTCCCAGAGGGATGACTATCTGACCCAGGACTTAGGCACCTTTCTCAGACGCCTCTCGCCGCCTGCCAGCCCGGGAAGCTGAGGGGGCCGAAGGAGCGGGTTCGCAGGCGTGGGTCCGGCCGGGCTCCGGCCGGGCTCCGGCCGCTTCTCTGGTCCCTCTGGTCGCGGCGCCTGGCGCTCTCCGAGGTCCTAACGGAGCAGTCAGGCTCCAGAGCAGGCTCCGCCCTCCCGCCGTGGGAGGCAGGCCCCGCCCCCGGGCCGGCCCCTAGCTTGCCCCGCCCTGCTTCTTCCCCGGCAAAGCTGGGAGGTGAAGAGGGCGGAGTGCCTGGGGAAGTCAAAGGGCGGGAGTAGCTTTGGCGCCAATCCTAGATTCGATAGGGTAAGTTCCGTGGTCTCCAGGGCGGAAGAAATCTGTGGATAGGCCGAAGGTAAAGCCAATGACAGTGGGAGGGGAGAATTTAGAGAAGTAGGTGAGGTATTTGATTGACAGCGGTATTGGCCAGTATGCTGGGGGTCGTGCTCTGGGGGATGTAATTGGCGCTACCTGTTGAAGGACTCAAGTGTGAATCAATAGAATGCCTGCAAGCGTGCGATTCTGGACGCCTGGAGTCTGAGGATGCGGGGAGCGTTGCTTACCTTAGGTATGGCTCTGTACAGTATGGTGAACTGAGCAAGTGTTTTGCACCTTTTCACTTCTGCGAGCCTCTTCCCGGTCTTCAGGAGCATCTATCTAGCTCCCATCACTCTCCTGCTACCTGCACTCAACTTCTATCTGTGATTAACCCCTGCTGTTACCAATAATGGCTTAATGGTTCGTATCTGCCAGAGAGAATTGTATTTCACTAGTTTCAGAATATATAGCCTTCTAGAGCCTAAGGAATTGATTGCTCACCTTGCTCTCTAGTGAGTAGAATTACTCCTTCCCCATCATCCTCACGTATACAAAGTTATTTATTTAATTTCTTTAAAGAAATATTTCTCACTCTGTAAACCGTATCAAGAATATATTTTAAGCTATTTCTGTGAGTCACAATAATCATTTTGAAAGATGCGTTATTCAGTGCAGAAAAAAAAAAACTGTATCAGGATAGATTTGGTTCTGAGCCCTCACCTGCTATTGACTTGGGGAAAATTTGGACCCCGATGTCTTTGCAAAATGAATGGCAGTTCAGCGGGTCACAGCTAACTGAGACTTCAATTTGGGCATCACAACAGAACTCATTAGTGATCATTTCAAATATTGTCTTACATCTTACAATCTTTGACCTCTTTTTTTCTTTTCTTCTTTTTCTTCTTTTTCACCTCTCCTCTCTCTCTCTTTTCTCTCAATCAAGGGAGAGAGTGGGAAGGAGGGAGCAGGAGACTTGAAGGATAATGAGTTGTCCAAGGACATAGCAAGGAAACGGTAAAGATGAAATAGAGCTCAGTTTTTCAGATCCTCACCTCAACGTTGAATCTTTCTGTCCTGAATGACTATTTCACTCCTTTTGGGACTCCCTACACTGCTGGTAGTCTCTCATTGCATGAGAGATTCCATGAAGTCAAGCATGGAATTGTATATTTCTCCTAGATTATTTAGCACCAGGCACAATATTTCACTTTAAAATAGTCACTTAAAGCGTTTTGAAGAGTTGTTTTATTAATATTTTTTATTAAAGATATATGAGTTGGTACCCAATTACATAATGTTTGAAAGGGGTAAAAATAATGGTGGAAACAAGTGATATGTCTGACACAAACTAGATCTTGGTAGGGTTCCAAGTTCTATATTGGGTCCCTAACAACAGGTATCTTTTTACTCTTTTCCACTTTTTTCTTTTCTTCTTCCTGGCCCATTGCTCACCTCAAAGTATGGATGCTGGTTAAGGCTAAAGAGTTTGCTTTCCTTGTTTTATGTCTGGCTTTTCTTTTTAAAAACAGAGGCAAGGAGGGTTATAATAAAGTGGCTGAGTTTTCATTTTTCTAATAAATGAAAGCAAGCCTATAGCAAGTAGTGGTTTGACATTTTGATGGGAGTGAAGAAGGAGAATAGCCCCAATTCAGCAAAGTGAGATGTAATGTTTGCAAACAAAACCTCTTAAACTGATCATCACTAGCACCATATTATCACAAACTAAATGATGGTCTTTATTCTAAAAATTGGGGGAGAGCTGAGGAAAAAAGTACACAAAAGATTGACAGAGATCCTTCTTGAGGACCCTGGAGAGAATTCAATGGACTGCCTGAGTTAGATGGGACAACAAATAGGTATAGGAAGTGGGAGAAAAGCCAAGTCAAAATGTATTCATGTTTCCAAATAAATATTGGAAGCCTAAAAAAATATGATCATTACGATGCTTAGATTGTGGACTATTTGGGACTATTTCAAATATCTGTGTTCCTCCACAGTGAATAGCATAATGCCTTCTACATAGTAAGTGCCCAGTGAATATTAACTTGAATGAATGGCAGCAAGTAAAAATCATAACATAATTGCCGTCTCAGAGAGCCTGTGGACACAGGATATTGTGATGCCAATTCACAAACTGTGAGCAAAGGATAGAGTTAAGCAAGAGGCAGAGTACATTGTGTGTATGAGGAGACAGCAGAAACAATAGCCTAAAAATCTTACTAGGTGACAGAAGCATAATGAAATATCTATGGAAGTAAATTTCATCCTGGATTAATTAAAAAGCAATAAGATGTTATTTTATAAACCATCTGTTAACAGCAATGAGACCAGACCACAGCATATATTTTATAAATAATGTGAGAAACTTCAGAGTTGGATCGGGTAATAATAATTATGACCCCTTATCATTCACTGCAAACTAGAAGAATACTTTGTGGAGAGGAATGGCTGAGGTACAGCTTCTGAATAAGGCTTGATTTCTTCCTAAAATGACAAGTATGAAGAACTGCAAAAAGAAAAATACTTTCAGCTTGATCCATGGAGCAAAATCATCAAAGCATTTAAATAAATCTAGTACATCGGAAGGATTTTTAGGATGTGTGTTGAAAATATGTTGCAACTCACTTTAAGTGTTTGTGATTTTGGACTCAAGCCAACAATAAAGCTAAGAGAGGCTGCCTTTCCACACCCGCATAATAATTAAATAATTGTAGAAAGTATGTACATGTGTGGCACTTCACACAGAGAAGAAAATTTAACTGGCTAGGGTTAGAGAAAACTAAGCAAAATCTACAAAACCATATGTGAATAATCCATTGTATATAGAGATAATAATAATTCTACCAGTTATTTAGCACTACATCAAACATTGTACTATGAACTTTACATACAACTCTTTTAACTTGATCCTTATTATAACCCTATAAGATAGGTATTGTCCCCATTTTATGAATGAGGAAATTTGGGGCTCAGAAATATTTAAGAAATTCACCCAAGGTCACTTAGGTGGATAATCCAGTCTTCAAATTCAAAGCTGTCTAACTTCTAAGATCATGCTCTTAATCGGTGCCTTATTATTTAATACTGTTTAGAAGATTAAATAGAAACTAGAATAGAAAAAAGGTGGTGGGTCAATTCTCCACCTAAAATAGTGAATATATGTATATTAGTCTTCTGGGACTGCCATAACAAAATACCATATACTGGGTAGCTTAAAAAACAGGAACTTAGCACAGTTTAGGAGGCTAGAAATCCAAGATCAAGGCATCGGCAGATTTAGTTTCTTCTGAGGCTTCTCTCAATGGCTTGCAGATAGTCACCTTCTCTCTGTGGCCTTACATGGTCTTTTCTCTGTGGGCTCACATCCCTCGTGTGATTTCTCCATATGCATAAATTTCCTCTTCTTATAAGGCTACCAGTCAGATTGTGTTAGAGTCCACCTTCATGGCCTCATTGTAGCTTAATCACCTCTTAAATATCCTATCTCCAAATATGCTTCCATTCTGAGATACTGAAGGTTAGGGCTTTGACATATGAATTTTGGGAGGACACAATTTATCCCATGACAATATGATCATCAAATTCAACATTCTTTGAGGAGAGCATCTACTATGTGCTGGAATTGTATTTAAACATTTACATTTATTGGCCGGGCGCGGTGGCTCACGCCTATGATCCCAGCACTTTGGGAGGCCAGGGTGGGTGGATCACGAGGTCAGGAATTCAAGACCAGCCTGGCCAACATGGTGGCCTGTCTCTGCTAAAATACAAAATTTAGCTGGGCACGGTGGCGGGCGCCTGTAATCCCAGCTATTCGGGAGGCTGAGACAGGTGAATTGCTTGAACCCAGGAGGCAGAGTTTGCAGTGAGCCGAGATAGCGCCACTGCACTCTACCCTGGGCGACAGAGTGAAACTCCATCTCAAAAAAAAAAAAAAAATTGCATTTATTTTCTCATGTAATCCTCACAACAATAATGTATGGTAGCTATAGATAACTCCATTTTACAGGTAAAAAACTGAAGCAAAGCAAGGTTAAGTAATAAGCCCAATATCATACATCTGGTAGGTTTCGAAACAAGAATTTGGACTAATATCAATCTTACTCCAAAGTTCTTTCCTCACGCTAGTAGTTTTCTGTTGAGGACCCAGAGAAATCCCTTTATAAAGGTGTTTTATATTAGAAAAGTTAATTATGACAAATTCAAGTATTAGGTTAAAACAAAACAGAAAAAAATGGAAAATATCTGGTCAGGAATTTGGATACTAGAACTAAAAAGATATTTGAGAGTTCCTGGGCACTGAGTACTAGAAACGGAAGACTTTGGGAACGGCAAGCTAATGGGAGGTTCTTATCTCACAAGAAATCTCAGTATAATTTGAAATACATTAACAGAATCGCAGGTGAGTACCCCATCAAAATTGAAGAAAATCAGTTATCAATAACTAATTAGATGTAGTAAGGCAGTATTAATTTGCTGAGAAAGGCTGTAGTCTAAGTGAATATCAGAACAGCTGGAAGGAGAATTTGGGTGGAGGGAGAATGATGACATAATACTTACCATAAGGTGGGGCTGGCAATTGTTTACATTAGCAAGTGTGAACATTTCCATTGTGCGTGCTGTGAGCTTCTAGGTCCTGGCATGAGCAACCTAATTCGTCACCCACTTCTGACTCTTCAATCAAGTTATAGCAGTGTCCTTACTATTTGCCAGTTTAAAAGTTAGAATTTCAGTAAGAGAACATAGCTAAGTAAACAGGTTCCACCTATATCCTTTCTGGCAAATTTTTCCAGAGCATTAGGAATTACCTTTCCTTCCTAAGTTTTCATCTAACTCTTTTTTGACCCTATTATACATCCTTCAAGAGGAGTACTGGTTAATAATTGTCAGCTTTCTATTATATGGCAATAAATAACAATCAGCATTAAAACTCTTATTCCTAGTCCAAATCCACAAAGGAAAAACCACAGGGTTAATTAGATAATGTCATAGCTGTCATGGGTTTCAGATAAACAGGCAGGGGTCATTAGGATAGAACCAAGACAGAAAATATGGCTCAGCACACAATCAATAACAGAATAGCAAATAGTTTTGCCCTGCTAGGGGCAAAACTCAAATATTTGCTATTAAACATGTACTTAAAATCAGCTCTTCGTGCATATTCTAAAATAATTTTCACATATTCATCCATCACATTGTGATGTGGTAAGAAAAAAGATTTAGTGTTGGGACAGGCCTAAGTTTACTAACTGTGGCACTAACAAGCACTTTTAGCCTCTAAGCCTCAATTTACCCTTTTATATGGCAATAAATATAGGGTAGTATAAGAAACAAGTGAAATTATGTATATAAAAGTGACTTTTAGGATGCAAACCACTAATAAATAATATTGTCATCATTTTCATTATTTGGTACTTTAGTAAAATAGTTTATAGGAATTGGCTTTAGATTTGAATTTATGTTCCCATTACTATTAATATGAAATTCCTTTGCATCTGTGGATTGACTATAGCTGAAATTGAGAAGGAGAAAGAGGATTTGGTGACTTTTCAGGTTCTTTCCAATCAAAAATTCTGTCTTCATATGATTTGTTTGGTCAAGATTCACGACAATCTCTTCCTAAACACTACACAGACTTATTGAAAAGGTAATTAAGAGGGGTGTGGAGCCAACATGGCCAAACAGGAACAGCTCCAGTCTACAGCTCCCAGCATGAGCGACGCAGAAGATGGGTGATTTCTGCATTTCCAACTGAAGTACCGGGTTCATCTCTCTGGGGAGTGCCAGACAGTGGGTGCAGGACAGTGGGTGCAGCGCACTGTGTGTGAGCCGAAGCAGGGCAAGGCATCGCCTCACCCGGGAAGCGCAAGGGGACAGGTAATTCTCTTTCCTAGTCAAAGAAAGGGGTGACACACAGCACCTGGAAAATCAGGTCACTCCCACCCTAATACTGTGCTTTTCCAATGGGCTTATCAAACGGCACACCAGGAGATTATATCCTGCACCTGGCTCAGAGGGTCCTACGCACACAGAGCCTGGCTCATTGCTAGCACAGCAGTCTGAGATCAAACTGCAAGGCGGCAGCGAGGCTGGGGGAGGGGCACTCACCATTGCTCAGGCTTGAGTAGATAAACAAAGCGGCAGGGAAGCTTGAACTGGGTGGAGCCCACCACAGCTCAAGGAGGCCTGCCTGCCTCTGTAGGCTCCACCTCTGGGGGCAGGGCACGGACAAACACAAGACAGCAATAACCCCCGCAGACTTAAATGTCCCTGTCTGACAGCTTTGAAGAGAGTAGTGATTCTCTCAGCACACAGCTTGAGATCTGAGAACAGGCAGACTGCCTCCTCAAGTGGGTCCCTGACCCCCGAGTAGCCTAACTGGGAGGCACCCCTCAGTAGGGATGCAGTGACACCTCACACGGCCGGGTGCTCCTCTGAGACAAAACTTCCAGAGGAACTATCAGGCAGCAGCATTTGCAGTTCACCAATATCCACTGTTCTGCAGCCACGAATGCTGATACCCAGGCAAACAGGGTCTAGAGTGGACCTCCAGTAAACTCCAACAGACCTACAGCTGAGGGTCCTGACTGTTAGAAGGAAAACTAACAAACAGAAAGGACACCTACCCCAAAAACCCATCTGTATGTCACCATCATCAAAGACCAAAGGTAGATAAAACCACAAAGATGGGGAAAAAACAGAGTAGAAAAACCAGAAACTCTGAAAATCAGAGCACCTCTCCTCCTCCAAAGGAACGCAGCTCCTCACCAGCAGCGGAACAAAGCTGGACGGAGAATGACTTTGACAAGTTGAGAGAGGGAGGCTTCAGAAGATCAAACTACTCCAAGCTAAAGGAGGAAGTTCGAATCAATGGCAAAGAAGTTAAAAACTTTGAAAAAAAATTAGGCGAATGGATAACTAGAATAACCAATGCAGAGAAGTTCTTAAACGACCTGATGGAGCTGAAAACCATGGCATGAGAACTACGTGACGAATGCACAAGCCTCAGTAACCAATGCGATCAACTGTAAGAATGGGTATCAGCGATGGAAGACGAAATGAATGAAATGAAGCGTGAAGAGAAGTTTAAAGAAAAAAGAATAAAAAGAAACAAACAAAGCCTCCAAGTGATATGGGACTATGTGAATAGACCAAATCTATGTCTAATTGGTGTACCTGAAAGTGATGAGGAGAATGGAAACAAGTTGGAAAACACTCTGCAGGATATGATCCAGGAGAACTTCCCAAATCTAGCAAGGCAGGCCAACATTCAAATTCAGGAAATACAGAGAACGCCACAGAGATACTCCTCGAGAAGAGCAACTCCAAGACACATAATTGTCAGATTCACCAAAGTTGAAATTAAGGAAAAAATGTTAAGGGCAGCCAGAGAGAAAGGTCAGGTTACCCACAAAGGGAAGCCCATCAGACTAACAGCGGATCTCTCGGCAGAAACTCTACAAGCCAGAACAGAGTGGGGGCCAATATTCAACATTCTTAAAGAAAAGAATTTTCAACCCAGAATTTCATGTCTAGCCAAACTAAGCTTCATAAGTGAAGGAGAAATAAAATACTTTACAGACAAGCAAATGCGGGGAGATTTTGTCACCACCAGGCCTGCCCTAAAAGAGCTCCTGAAGGAAGCACTAAATATGGAAAGGAACAATCGGTACCAGCCACTGCAAAAACATGCCAAATTGTAAAGACCATCAAGGCTAGGAAGAAACTGCATCAACTAATGAGCAAAATAACCAGCTAATATCATAATGACAGGATCAAATTCACACATAACAATACTAACCTTAAATGTAAATGGGATAAATGCTCCAATTAAAAGGCACAGACTGGCAAATTGGATAGAGTCAAGACCCATCAGTGTGCCGTATTCAGGAAACCCATCTCATGTGCAGAGACACACATAGGCTCAAAATAAAGGGATGGAGGAAGATCTACCAAGCAAATGGAAAACAAAAAAAGGCAGGGGTTGCAATCCTAGTCTCTGATAAAACAGACTTTAAACCAACAAAGATCAAAAGAGACAAAGAAGGCCATTACATAATGGTAAAGGGATCAATTCAACAAGAAGAACTAACTATCCTAAATATATATGCACCCAATACAGGAGCACCCAGATTCATAAAGCAAGTCCTTAGTGACCTACAAAGAGACTTAGACTCCCACACAATAATAATGGGAGACTTTAACACCCCACTGTCAACATTAGACAGATCAACGAGACAGAAAGTTAACAAGGATATCCAGGAATTTAACTCAGCTCTGCACCAAGTGGACCTAATAGACATCTACAGAACTCTCCACCCCAAATCAACAGAATATACATTCTTTTCAGCACCACACCACACTTATTCCAAAGTGGACCACATAGTTGGAAGTAAAGCACTCCTCAGCAAATATAAAAGAACAGAAATAATAACAAACTGTCTCTCAGACCACAGTGCAATCAAGCTAGAACTCAGGATTAAGAAACTCACTCAAAATGGCTCAACTACATGGAAACTGAACAACCTGCTCCTGAATGACTACTGGGTGCATAACGAAATGAAGGCAGAAATAAAGATGTTCTTTGAAACCAATGAGAACAAAGACACAACACACCAGAATCTCTGGGACGCATTCAAACCAGTGGGTAGAGGGAAATTTACAGCACTAAATGCCCACAAGAGAAAGCAGGAAAGATCTAAAATTGACACCCTAACATCACAATTAAAAGAACTAGCAAAGCAAGAGCAAAAACATTCAAAAGCTAGCAGAAGGCAAGAAATAACTAAAATCAGAGCAGAACTGAAGGAAATAGAGACACAAAAAACCCTTCAAAAAATCAATGAATCCAGGAGCTGGTTTTTGGAAAAGATCAACAAAATTGATAGACTGCTAGCAACACTAATAAAGAAGAAAAGAGAGAAGAATCAAATAGACGCAATAAAAAATGACAAAGGGGATATCCCACCGATCCCACAGAAATACAAACCACCATCAGAGAATACTATAAACACCTCTATGCAAATAAACTAGAAAATCTAGAAGAAATGGATAAATTCCTGGACACATACACCCTTCCAAGACTAAACCAGGAAGAAGTTGAATCTCTGAATAGACCAATAACAGGATCTGAAATTGAGGCAGTAATTAATAGCTTACCAACCAAAAAAAGTCCAGGACCAGATGGATTCACAGCCGAATTCTACCAGAGGTACAAGGAGGAGCTGGTACCATTCCTTCTGAAACTATTCCAATCAAAAGAAAAAGAGGGAATCCTCCCTAACTCATTTTATGAGGCCAGCATCATCCTGATACCAAAGCCTGGCAGAGACACAACAAAAAAAGAGAATTTTAGATCAATATCCTTGATGAACATTGATGCAAAAATCCTCAATAAAATACTGGCAAAACAAATCCAGCAGCACATCAAAAAGCTTATCCACCATGATCAAGTGGGCTTCATCCTTGGGATGCAAAGCTGGTTCAACAGACGAAAATCAATAAACGTAATCCAGCATATAAACAGAACCAAAGACAAAAACCACATGATTATCTCAATAGATTCAGAAAAGGCCTTTGACAAAATTCAACAACCCTTCATGCTAAAAACTCTCAATAAATTAGGTATTGATGGGACGTATCTGAAAATGATAAGAGCTATCTATGACAAACCCACAGCCAATATCATACTGAATGGACAAAAACGGAAAGCATTCCCTTTGAAAACTGGCACAAGACAGGGATGCCCTGTTCACCACTCCTATTCAACATAGTGTTGGAAGTTCTGGCCAGGGAAATCAGCCAGGAGAAGGAAATAAAGGGCATTCAATAAGGAAAAGCGGGAGTCAAATTGTCCCTGTTTGCAGGTGACATGATTCTATATCTAGAAAATCCCATTGTCTCAGCCCCAAATCTCCTTAAGCTGATAAGCAACTTCAGCAAAGTCTCAGGATACAAAATCCATGTGCAAAAATCACAAGCATTCTTATACATCAATAACAGACAAACAGCCAAACCATGAGTGAACTCCCATTCACAATTGCTTCAAAGAGAATAAAATGCCTAGGAATCCAACTTACAACGGATGTGAAGGACCTCTTCAAGGACAACTACAAACCACTGCTTAATGAAATAAAAGAGGATACAAACAAATGGAAGAACATTCCATGCTCATGGGTAGGAAGAATCAGTATCGTGAACAGGGCCATACTGCCCAAGGTAATTTATAGATTCAATGCCATCCCCATCAAGCTACACAATGACTTTCTTCACAGAATTGGAAAAAACTACTTTAAAGTTCATATGGAATCAAAAAAGAGCCCGCATTGCCAAGCCAATCCCAAGCCAAGAGAACAAAGCTGGAGGCATCACACTACCTGACTTCAAACTGTACTACAATGCTACAGTAACCAAAACAGCATGGTACTGGTACCAAAACAGAGATCTAGACCAATGGAACAGAACAGAGCCCTCAGAAATAATGCCGCATATCTACAGCTATCTGATCTTTGACAAACCTGAGAAAAACAAGCAATGGGGAAAGGATTCCCTATTTAATAAATGGTACTGGCAAAACTGGCTAGCCATATGGAGAAAGCTGAAACTGGATCCCTTACTTACACCTTACACAAAAAATAATTCAAGATGGATTAAAGACTTAAATGTTAGACCTAAAACCATAAAAACCCTAGAAGAAAACCTAGGCAATACCATTCAGGACATAGGCATGGGCAAGGACTTCATGTCTAAAATACCAAAAGTAATGGCAACAAAAGCCAAAATTGACAAATGGGATCTAATTAAACTAAAGAGCTTCTGCACAGCAAAAGAAACCACCATCAGAGTGAACAGGCAACCTACAGAATGGGAGAAAATTTTTGCAACCTACTCATCTGACAAAGGGCTAATATCCAGAATCTACAATGAACTCAAACAAATTTACGAGAAAAAAACAAACAACCCCATCAAAAAGTGGGCGAAGGACATGAACAGACACTTCTCAAAAGAAGACATTTATGCAGCTAAAAAACACATGAAAAAATGCTCATCATCACTGGCCATCAGAGAAATGCAAATCAAAACCACAATGAGATATCATCTCACACCAGTTGGAATGGCGATCATTAAAAAGTCAGGAAACAACAGGTGCTGGAGAGGATGTGGAGAAATAGGAACACTTTTACACTGTTGGTGGGACTGTAAACTAGTTCAACCATTGGGGAAGTCAGTGTGGTGATTCCTCAGTGATCTAGAACTAGAAATACCATTTGACCCAGCAATCCCATTACTGGGTATATACCCAAAGGATTATAAATCATACTGCTATAAAGACACATGCACACGTATGTTTATTATGGCACTATTCACAATAGCAAAGACTTGGAACCAACCCAAATGTCCAACAATGATAGACTGGATTAAGAAAATGTGGCACATATACACCATGGATTACTATGCAGCCATAAAAAATGATGAGTTCACGTCCTTTGTAGGGACATGGATGAAGCTGGAAGCCATCATTCTCAGCAAACTGTCACAAGGACAAAAAAACAAACACCGCATGTTCTCACTCATAGGTGGGAATTGAACAATGAGAGCAAATGGACACAGGAAGGGTAACATCACACACCGGGAACTGTTGTGGCGTGGGGGAAGGGGGGAGGGATAGAATTAGGTGATATACCTAATGCTAAATGACGAGTTAATGGGTGCAGCACACCAACATGGCACATGTATACATATGTAACAAACCTGCACGTTGAGCACATGTACCCTAAAACTTAAAGTATAATAATAATTTAAAAAAAAAAGAATAAAATGCCAACTTGGAAAAAAAAAATAAAGGAAAAGGTAATTAAAATGGTATCCATGTAGGTACTGGCCAACAGAGATGAACTGTAGGCCACAGTAGACAAAAAACACACGAATTCTCAAAAGTGTCCTTCTACCAATTAGAGATTCCTGTAGATCACATTTTTATTAATATAATTCTATTTACATCTGTGTACATTTATATCTGATTATAAAAGTAAGTTGCATGTATTAGAGAAACTTTAGAAAACCTAGACATCTATTTCTAGTCCTTTTTAGGACATTTTTAAATAAATTGGAAGTGTCTAGTATATACTATTTTGATTTCTGTTTTTTTAACTAAACATTTTGTTGTAAGCATTCCCCATTTCATTAAATATTCTTCTTCAGACACATCATTTTTGAATGCCAATATTATATTTAATCATGTAAATATTCCACAATTTATTTAATGATTTCCATATTCTTGAATCTTTTATTTATTTCTAACTTTATACTATTATAAATAATAATGAGGAGAATACCTTCATACTGAATCTTTGGTAAAGTTTCAGTATTTTAGGGGATATTACTCTGTCAAAATAATATGTCTTCATATATAATTCTAAATTTTATTATTAAGAGGTTGCGCAAATTTATACCCTCATTAAGAGGTTAGGTCTCTGTGCAGAGCTCGTGTTACAAGGGACTTTTGTAAAGTGAAATCCCATACCACCTACATTGATGTTTTCATTTAGATGTTGACAAAATTCAGAGAGATTTTAAAATGGTAAGAATTGCTAAGCATAATCAACTAAACAGAACAGAAAAACATGACAATGTAAAACATGTGACTGCATGTGATTTCAGTTTGGAGGGAGGAACTGTAAAAGTTTTCACAGAACTTTAAGGCTAGAGAGAAGCTTAGTAATCTCTAAGTTTTACTTCTAAATTTTAAAAGTGATGACACAAACTTTCATCCAATTTTATCAAATAAGAATTATAGTTTTGTGTGTTATTGTTATTTGAGGGGAAAATGAGAAAATAAGAACAAGGAG
Source organism: Pongo abelii (assembly GCF_028885655.2). Lineage (NCBI taxonomy): Eukaryota > Metazoa > Chordata > Mammalia > Primates > Hominidae > Pongo > Pongo abelii. Next base: position 17,193,546 of record NC_085928.1, read on the forward strand.
AGCTGAAAGGGTAGAGAAAGAAATATAGATATACCTACAGAAGGAGAATTTCATCTTAAAATAATACTAGAGACCTTTAAAAACCAGTTTTGGTTTTTGCAATGATAGACAAAATAAACAGAAATATGAACCCTTGAAATTTTTATTCACACTGAAGTTGTGAGCAAGATTCAGGCCATAGACCATAGATTCTTTGATCCTGATCTAGATGAAAAAAACTGCAAAGGGATGTAAGCTTTTCTTGGGTTTGGAAGACGGAGACAAGAGGAAACAATTCTTTTTAGACCCAGCCTCTCTTGTTTCCTGAAACTTTAATTCATCATGACTCATGAAGATTGCACCAGTTTAAGTAGAGATATATATTCATTTTCATGATGGCAATAACAAATTTAATAATGCCATTACTGAATTAATTTTTCTTAATGGCTAACAAAGGGTTATAATGTTATAATTTTGTAAATGGCCATATAAATTATTAGCTCTGCTAAAATTGGCACACTGGAGTTTCAGACAATAAGCCAGGATACCAGCATGACTTTGCTTTACCATAAGCAGAAGTTCAAAAACACAGTCATGAGGGTAAGAAAAAGGATGAGTGACTTCGTGCCTGTCTGATTGCAGACTCTAAAACAAGAAAACCCTTTAAATGGGTCCTCTCTGGCTATGAAGGATAAGCTTTCTGTTCTAATCAGCTCCTTGGCTAGCTCGGGCTGACAAAACATTATTGTTCTCTTAACCTTTGCCAAGCTGAGGAACTTTACAAGCATTTTTTTCAGTAACAGCCAGAGTGATTTATGGGTTTTTCTCCCTCTAGCTCTCCGCAGTTAGAAAAACAAATTTTATTTCTCAGTCTCATTCCTTCCTCCCCATTATTCCCAGTTCTCTGCTGTCTTTAGCCATAATCCTTCTTTATTTAATGCAAATATTACTTTATTTTGCATAGTTTTTAAGTATGTCTGTGTCTAATGTTCTTTAATTATGGAGACCAAATATCTTGAATTTTCTGGAACAGTTCCTATTTAAATATTGTGTACCTCTAAATGTACTAAGACTTTAAATTAAAAAAAAAAATCTGTATTATTGTTTTCCTAAACTGTCAAAAAGCATCCAGTTTCTCAACAAATACCACTGTTTTCCATAAGGCTGTTTTTAAGTTTGAACTGCAAAACCTAGAGGGGAGATGGATACACGATAGTTTGTTTTTAAGAGCAAAATCTGTGGTTTCAGACAGACTTGAGGCTGCCACATTTTTGGTGTGTGATGTTGGGCAAGTTACTTAACTTCTCTGTGCTTCAATTTTCTTATCTACCAAAGGAATATAAAATTACCAACCTCATGAGATTGTTGTAAAGATTAAGTGAGAGAATTCATGCTAGCACTCAACACTGCCTGGCACATAGGATGACTTCCATAAATGTTTGCTACTATTATTTTTCAGCACCAAAAGTCTCATATGAATATTAGTGGTTATGAAAGAATTGAAAGAAAAAAATGTTAATTTTACTATGCAAAGTAAAAGAACTTAACATGAACATTATAAAATACTGTTTGTTATGATTTGGACCTTGGGTAGTATGTGCCTGGATATTTGTAGGTTGATAATTACCTAGTCATCTAGAAAGGAAATCTAAGAAACTATAAGCTGGCTAGATTCAGTTGGGGAGACACAGAGTGATAAATCTTGGAAAAGTAGGTAATTAACTCAGTCATATTATCTGTTAAAGGAACACTGTGGCCTTAAGTTGTATCTTTACAAGAACTTGCTAGCAAAATGAGACAAATGTATCTATAGATCAATGATTGTTGAATATATTTAAAGATTTTCAACATGGAAACATTATTCTTCCACAAATGGAAGGAAAATGTATAAGCTTAGTCTCTGTCTATTTAAACTCCAGAACTGAGGAAGGCTGTTGTTTGCTTGTTTGTTCTTTATTGTTTGTTTCTTCATTAACAATTTTTGGAGATTTAAATAACCATTGGCATTATAAAATCTTTCCTAGTAATCCGCATGGAGTACTCAGAGACTTGCCAAGAAATTCAGGGGGAAAAAATGGAAAGAATAAACAATTATTAAGCAAGCTGAGTTCTTCAAACAAGTATGAGAATAATAATGTGCCATCATTTCAACAGCAGATGATGAAAGTGACAATGCAAATATTGTATTAACTAACATTTGTCCTGGCTGAATTTTTAATTTCTCTTTGTGTAATTGTATACTTTTTAAAAAGTATTTATTATATATATAATTAAATGTGATTTAAATTTTATACCACAGTAAGATGTTATGTAAATTAGTTTACAAATAAGAAAAACTAATTGTAAGAACATGTGCCCTAATTTATAAACATAAAAATACAGTTACCATATTTATAATTCATCAACTCAGAGAGATTTCCACAGTCTAAGAAAGGAAGAAAGTTGAAAGAATTAAGATTAGTAGCTACCAAAACATGTGTTTCATGGAGTGTGGGAAGCAAACAAGATGATGAGGAAGGAACCTTATTCCCTTTATGCATATCAGGCTTCCTGAAGTCCTTAGCCTTTGATAGGACAGGAATAGAAAAGAGGAAAAATACCAGGGAATAGAGAGAAGGGTCAGTTTTATGGTTTGTAAAAGGGCTTACAAAAATAGATTTTTGTCTCTTTTGTCTATGGTTATATCCCCAGCACATTACATTAACAATAGTGACTGACACGTGGTAGATATTTTGTAAATATTTGCTGAATGAATGAACACTAGTATATAATATTCATGCTTCATGCTAGGATTTCAGGCCTGAGTTTGAAGATAATTAAGCCACAAGTTAGATAAAATACTTCACCTATTCAACAAATATGTATTGTGTGCCTATTTTGCACTAGGTACAATGCTAGATGTTATAGGAGACAAAAATCATAAAGAAAAAAGGATGAAAAAGAGAGTAATACTAACTTGAAGAACTAATAACAATTGAGTATAGGGGAATAACAGACATATAAACAACTAATAATAAACCACTGTAATAAGATTATTGATGTGAATTGTAAAAACAGAGTGTTGTGATTGTGTTCAAGGAATAACCAATTATTCCTCAGTAAAGAAGAGGTGAATGAATTGAGATGGATTTTTAGCTCTTTTGGAATCTTATTCTATACTTAGCTTTGTTAACATGACTCTATGCTGACTTCCTTGAGGTCCCTTTCATCTTCTTCACTGGGTCATCTTCCTTTTCCCAACCCCTCAGGATCCTTAAATCCTAAGGATTTAGGAGCAAATGAAATATGAGCAAGAATTGGTAATTAACTCAAATTACTATTTCAAGAAGTTTGTTAGTAAAGAAAAAAGGGAGACAATAAAGAGGCAAAAAGAGAGGGACTGGAGGAGATATGAGTGAATTGGAGAGATGTTATATTTTCAAGCAGAGTGGTAGAACTGGAAAACAAACTACTAAAGATCCAAATGTAAACTAAGATAACCAGTGAAACAAGGTCATTACCTGCTACAACTATTTAATAATCTTTCTACTTTTCTCAATCCTCCAATTTCTCCTTTCCCACTGCAACTCCAGCTGATGACTTTGCCATGAATAGAGAAAATGAAAGCCACTCAATGTGAATGTCCTCATCATCCTATCATCAAATCTTCTAGACAACACTAACATCAGCACACATCCTTGCCTTCTCTAATTACCCATCCCCACCCCACCCCTTTGACAACTGACAGATTTCTCCTTCTGTCCCAAACCATAAGCTCTGGATCTACCCCTCCAGGTTTCTCAGGAACCTCACCCCATTTAGTAGTTCCTTCTCTCTCCCACATCTTTGGCCATTTCCTTTTTGATCCTTCCCTCAGCATTTAAACATGATATAAAATCATCTATCTTAAAACAAAACAAACAAATTATCTTGACTCCCATATTTCCTTTCAGGTACCTGTATCTCTCTACTCCCCCTTTATAGACAAATAAATATCTTAAAGTTGTTTAAACTTCCTCATTTTCCCTATATAACCCATACTAATCTGGTCCATTCTCAAGACTACAATGCAAGTGCATTTGCTAAGGTTACCAATGTTCAACAGGTTTAAATTCAATGTACACTTCAACTTCCTATTTGATTTATCAAAGGCACTCAACACAGTTGACTCTCTCTCCTTTTCAAATACTCACTTCTCTTGGCTTCTATGGCTCACTCTCCTAGTTGTCCTAATTTTCTGGCCACTCCTTTCTGGACCCTCCCCCTCTCCACAGAAGGAATTGGACTGCCTCAAGTCTTTCTTCTAGATTTTCTTTCTTCACACTCTACATTCTAATTTCTATAACCTATGATCTGTCTAGTCCCATGGCTTTAAATACTATCTATATGCTAATTACCTACAAATTGATAACTGGATCCCAGATCTTTTTTCTGAGCTCCAGAACCACAGTCACCTTTCTACTTGATAGCTCCATTGGAATGTCTTCTAGAAATCTCAAAAAAACATGTCCAAACTAAACTACTCCTGTTCCCCATTTCAGTGAGTGGTACTTCAATCAACTGGATTTCTCATACCAGAAACCCAGAAATTACTCTTGATCCTTTCGTCTCCCTCACTTGGTGACAGCCAATCTATGACTAACTCCTGTGTTCTGTCAATTCTACATCCTATACCTCTTTTTAGATATTGTTGGGCTTTGGAGAAAAAGAGCACATTTACTCTCTGCATCTCATAGATTAGGCCACTAAAAAAGAGAATATTTGTAGATTGGAATTTTGAAAGGAGGTTGATATATTATATAATATTTAGAATTAAATGATGGTCTTGGAAATGTTATCTTCCTACCCTGCTAACAGCCCCTACCTCCCACTTTATTCCTGCCTTCTCCCATTTAATCACACTCTCCTACTTCTATCAAACATCATGTACATCTCTCTTTGTGATATGGTTTGGCTGTGTCCCCACCCAAATTTCATCTTGAATTGTAATTCCCACAATTTTCATGTGTTGTGGGAGGGACCCAGTGGGAGGTGATTGAATTATGGGGGCGAGTCTTTCTTACACTGTTCTCATGATAGTGAATGAGTCTCATGAGGTCTGAGAGTTTTAAAAATGGGAGTTTCCCTGCACAAGCTTTTTCTTAGCCTGCCGCCATCCATGTAACATGTAACTTGCTCCTCCTTGCCTTCTGCCATGATTGTGAGGCCTCCTCAGGCATGTGGAACTGTAAGTCCAATTAAACCTGTTTCTTTTGTAAATTGCCCAGTCTTGGGTATGTTTTTATCAGCAGTGTGAAAACAGACTAATACACTTTGTTTATCAATATGACAATTAAAAATCCCTAGAGACTTCTCACCTTCTCTATGTACAAAATTTTGATAGTTACCCTGATTCTTCAAGCTATGGTTAAATTTTAGGAAAAAAAATCCATGAGAAAAAGTCCTACACAATTATGGAAGCATTAGATATTCTTTCATCCTGCAATAGGAAAGATGAACAAAAGATTTTCTTTCTTTTGCCACATCAGACAGCATGCTTTACTGAGTGGGAAGAATTAGGAGACTCCTACCTAGCAGTGTTATAATAAGGCTTTATTTATGTTTATTTAAAATAATTAACAATTTTCCTCTGGATTTTTTTTTAGTTATTTAAGCTCATTTTTTTAAACCCTGGATTAAAATCAAAATTAACTGCTTTAGAGTTTGTATGATGTTTTGATTTTCAGATAAAAATAATCAGAAGCTCAGTATTCTTTTCACTTTGGCATTTAGATTTTTTTCTAATAGCATAAAAAAAGCAAGCTTGCCTCCTGGGTGTAAGAAGAGCTTCTAGCTGTAAGAGTCAATCAATCGGGAAGGGCATTTGTGGGTAGGAGTTGTGAAAAATTGCCAACTTGACCTTGAAAAAAAGAAAAATTATTGAGACTAGTGGCAATGAGCATTTATTTCCCATGTGCTGCAGTCTCTCTCACATTTTTAATCTGCTTTAAATTTCTGTCCCCTACCACCTACTCAACACACATTTATGTGCACTATTAACATCATAATGTATATTAACAAGCCCTCACAGCTGGTTAAGAAGCTTCTTCTAACAGGCTAATAACTTTTCTTTGACTCAATGATGCCATGCATAATGTAGTCTAATAAAACTATGTCATGTGCATTGAAAAGCAGTCAGAATCAAAGAATAGTTTACTCACCCAAAGAGGCAGCAACTAAGAATACAGCTATACTAGCAAAATCATCCCAATTTGTATAGCTCAGTAGAATTTGTATCCTTGTATACATTTCCTTGTTTCCATATATGTGCATTGTGAAGGCTAGACACAAGATGATAGAATCTCAAGGTTGGAAAAGATAAAAGGCTACCTACTGCAATAAACTGTTTAATGCTTAGATTATTTCAGCAACATTTGCTCAGAGTGGTCCTCCAACACATACATGAAAAACTACCCTCACCCCCATCTTCCCTCATCTATCCTCAGCAACAGAAAGAAGGACTAAAATATCTCTAGAGAAGAGGTTTTCAACCTTGGCTGCACAATGGGACACCTGTGGGAGCGTTTTAAAATCACCATGCTGAAGCTACAGCCCAGATCAACTAAATTAGAATCTGAGGGTGGGACCCAAAAATCAGAATTTTTTAACCCTCTCAAGTGACTTCAACCACAGCCAAGATTGAGAGCCACTGCTCTAGAGGCAACACATCCTGGAAATGATAAGTCGTTTTCATAGAAAGTCAAAATTTGTTACTCTACAACTTTGACCTATTCGTCTTAAAGGAAGTTTTTTTGGGAATTTGTAGCTGAAACTCAGGGAAATAACCTCTTCTGCTTGCCAAGTCAAAAATTAAATAATAGATTATTGTTTATAAAGCATAGGTGAAAGACTCAGAACTATATATGACAGACATCACATATAATTCCAATTTGTTTTTCAGCCCTTGGGAGAAAGATCTCTTTCCTTAAACTTGTACATATCTGAGCAGAAAAGAAGCCTCTCTCTTAAGAGGATTGCACAGAAGCATTTTCATCTAGAGTCTCGTTCTTTGGACATGATCCAGTCACTACTTCTCTACCTATGAGACTGTTGATCATCTCTTTCTCAGATGAGGTATGACAACATCCAACTAAACTTTTTGTTTTGGGACACTGAATAAAGGGTTTCCTTTATACTGTAGTAAAGATATTGCAAAGTAACAATCATGGACATATAGCAATTTATTAAGACTGTGAAACATTTCAAGATATTATTCCTTTCTTTTTTTGTTACACACACACAGAGAGAGAGAGAGAGAGAGAGAGAGAGAGATGGTCATAGATATACATATATAGTCTTTGGAACTAAATGGCCTAAGCCTTGCAGTATTATGTTCTTTTAGTGGCTGATTATCAAGTCTATCCATTCCCAGAAGAAAGCATTGTCATATTCCTAATGGCTTAACTGTACTAGGATAGATAGTTTAAATTGTGGTCACCATCCTTCCACATGAAGGACTGTAGAAATATTTGACAACAGATATAACTTCTCCTTCGATTTTTTTCTTCTCTATCCTCAATTTCTTCAACTATTCCTCATAAACTTGGCTTTACTTTCTCTCAATATCTTGGTGATTTTTCTTCTTAACGCCCTCCAGATGCCTGTAGCCCTCTTAAATTATAGTTCCCAGAAATGTAGAGATTATCTTCTTAGTCTTAGATACCATAAAATAGGAAGTCTCTTACTTGAAAGAATGGGATAGGTAATTGATCAATAACCAGAAAAAAAGTACTGATATGAAGAACCGTTAAATAAGTAATAATCAGTTGGTGCAAGCTGTTACACAACTGCTGGAAGTTTATAGTCTCAGGCCTGAACAATTTAAAAAATGGAGTTGCCATTAACTGGTCAGGGAAGACTTCGAAGGGAGAAAGTTTTTTTTTGTTTTCTTTTGTTTTTTATACTTTAAGTTCTGGGATATGTGCAGAATGTGCAGGTTTGTTACATAGGTTATACACATGCCATGGTGGTTTACTGCACTCATCAACCTGTCATCTAGATTATGTATTTGTCCTAATGCTATCCCTCCCCTAGCCCCCCACACCCCAACAGGCCCTGGTGTGTGATGTTCTCCTCCCTGTGTCCATGTGTTCCCATTGTTCAACTCGGGGGAGAAAGTTTTTAAGGGCAGATCAGGACTTAGTTTTAGACCTGTTAATATTTTGGCCCTGTTCATTGGCAGTTGGATATTTAAGTCAGGCATTCAGGGGAGAGACCTGAGCTATGAATTTATAAAGACATTTTATGTCTTTATAAATTTATAGCTGTGAACCACCAGTGTTTAGATTGCATTTAAAGAGCCAGACACAGTGGCTCACACACCTGTAGTCCTGCATTCCAGCTCTGGGCAACAGAGTAAGACCCCATCTCTAAAGAAACAAACAAACAAAAATCATGGTACTGAATCAGACCACCAAGGGAATGAGTATGGATAGAAAAGAGTAGAGATGTAATGACTAAAACCTAAGGTATTCCAATGTAAAGAAATGAGTAATAACCAAGAAGAGAGAATAAAAAGGAACAGTAAATAAGGTAGCTGAAAAACTAATAGAGTGTGTTGTCCATGCCAAGTGAAAAGGAGGGAGTGCTCAAGTCTGTCAAATGCTGCTGAAAGTCTAATAAGATGAGGACATGAGATCATGGATGATATTGACAAGAGTGGTTGTGGTGGAGTGGCAAGGGTAAAAGCTTATTTAGAATGCATTCCAGGAAGAAGGGGAAGAGAGAAATTGGAGATCAAGTGTATAAATACCTTTTTCTTAGCGTTTTGTTGTAAAGGGAAATGGCATGTGAGCTGGCAAAGAAGTGAGTTCAAGAGAAGGCTAATTTGTTTATTTATTTATTTATTTTATGATAAGATAATAAAAACAGAATGTTTACTATTGGGAAATCAATGATGCATGAAAGTAGGAAGAATAGTTGGAGGACATCCCTGAGTGGGAGAGAAGGGAAAAGATCTAGAAAAGTTGAAGGCCTGGACTTATTTAGAAGTACATAGAACTTATTCATAATAACAGAGGAGAAAGCAAAGTATATGGTCACAAGTGTGTTAAGAAAGGTAGAAAAGGTGTTATAACTTTTGCAAGTTCTTAAATATTGCTTCTATTTTGTCAGGCAAAGTGGAAGCAAGGTCATAAGCTAAAAGTGAAGCTTATGAGGGAAGAAATGTTGAAAATTTAAAGAGAAAGGAGAAGAATGAAATAATTATCTGAATCTAACAGAGTAGGCCTATGTGTAATTGGTATGCAGCATTAAGAGTCCACTTAAAGTTAGTGATCATGAATACAAAGTGAAACAAGTCAACATTGTTCTGTGTTTTTCTCTAGTCATGTTGACTAAACAAGTACAGATAGGTAATGACATAAAATTGGATTTAGTCTTGATTGAAGACGAGTGAAAGCAATACAGTGAGAGAGTGGCGAGTGGAAAGAAGGTAAGGGTATAAGTACAGGAGTTAATATACTGATAGATCATAGAATTCAAACTGAATAACAAAGGAACAAAAGACATGAGTGATTAGATAGTAGAATACTTTATGGTCTTGGTGGGTTCAAAGGATTGCTGGAATTCAGGTACTGAAAGAAATGAACTGAAAAGTGTAGAGGAGGTGGAAGTCAGAATAGAAAACTTGAAATTGAGATTATGCAGAGATTTCAGTTATTCACAATCACAAAATTTAAGATACGACCTGTAGAGTGGCTGAAGGAAGGTGGAAGACAAGGACATTGGAAGAAAGGAAGGAGGTAAAGAAACCAAAAAGTCAGGCAATTGGAAGGATTATCCATCTGTATGAAGAAATTACCAAGAATAAAGACAGCTGTATTATTGGAGAAAGAGAAATGAGGAGGAGTGATCTTCTTGGGGTCAGCACGTGACTACAAAAGCGAGGGCTCGTGGGTGGAATAGACATCTGATGATATAGGAATCAAATCTTGGAAAGGAGATGGGGTAGAGGTTGTTTTGCATATTTCTTCTTCATGCGCCATATTTGTTTTCATCTCCAGCTTGTCATTAATATATTTAACACATTCTACACTTTTATTTGTGACTTCAGTTAAGTTACAAAATAAAACAAGTTTGGGATAGGGCTCTGAGGTATGCCACTAGAAACCTCTCTCTGGATTGATAGTGACCCATTAATAAACATTCCACGAATTATTGCTATGGTTCAATAATTATTATCTTGTCCATCCATGAGGATGTCCAGTGTTGTGAGAGATGTCATGTCTTGCTGAAATGTTGATATTTCACAACAAGCGCAATGTTTTTCAGACTATTTCATGCAGCTTTTGGTAATCCACATATTCTCAGATTCTCAAGTCCCTTATGAGAATTATGCTAATGTCATCATTTCATTTTAATAATAATCATTTTTAAATTAATACAAATGTATTCAATATAATTTGAATGACCCTTTTATAACTGAGGATTGGCACACTACTTTTGTTCCTGGGTCTGCGTTTATACTCACATTGGTACCAAAAAGTACTACTTTAATTGTTTTTAATTTTAAAAAAAAGGATGCCTTAATACTTAAATGATGCATGCACACCAAAAGCAGGCTAAATGACATCACTGTGTCCTCTATAAATGATGATTTTGCAGTGTTTCAAATAAAGAAAAAACGTGGGTGACCTGAATCATCACACGGCATGTGATAGAATTGGAAGACTAAACCTATGGAAGTCAGTACCATGTTCACATTACTAAACAGCAATTTTATTTTAATTCATGGGATGAATTTTAATAATACTAGTTTTGTAGCTTTTTTAGCATTCATATTTGATGATCTTGCTTTATAGTTTTATTTATATTTAGCTATCATTAAAATAAAAATAAACGATTCTATCTTCTTTTTTTTTTTTTTTTTTTTTTGAGATGGAGTCTCGCTCTGTTGCCCAGGCTGGAGGGCAGTGGCACGATCTCGGCTCACTACAAGCTCTGCTTCCTGGGTTCACGCCATTCTCCTGCCTCAGCCTCCTGAGTAGCTGGGACTACAGGCGCCCGCCACCACACCCGGCTAATTTTTTTTGTATTTTTAGTAGCGGCAGGGTTTCACCATGTTAGCCAGGATGGTCTCGATCTCCTGACCTCGTGATCTGCCCGCCTCGGCCTCCCAAAGTGCTGGGATTATAGGCATGAGCCACCGTGCTTGGCCCTCTTCTTTCTTCTTAAAAGGGTTTACATATTACTTAAGTTAGGAGAGAAATTCAGCCTTTTCCATTCCTCTTACATTTCTGGTCTAACAACTCTGATTTATAGTAAAACAACTCTGATTTAGATAGAGTAAAATATCTAACATGTCTTATCCTTGAGGACTCCATGCTAGCTGGCGACCAGAAATAACTCCCCTTTTTTCTATATCCTCTAAAGTCACTCTTATATTAGTCAGAATAACAGCTCCCCAAGCTATCAACCCGGCCAAATCTCAATAGTTTAACATGGCAAAAGTTTATAACTACCTTATACTACAAGCCTAATGTAGGGCAGCAGAGAAGCTCTTTTCATCATAGTGCCTCAGATACCCATGCTGATAGAGACTTCATTTTGACACAAACTTCCCTGATCACCAGAACAGTGGCAAACTGCACACTGGTTTTCAAAGTTTTCACCTAGAAATGCTACATATCACTCCAAATCACCTTTCATTGGCCAAAGAAAATCACATGAGCATACTCCACTTCAAAAGGGACTAGGAATAGGAGTCCCACCACATCAATGGTAGAATAATTAGATTTGGTAGATAATCTCTCTAGAAACTTATAGGATAAATATCACATTTGCCAGTTTAGAATGAATATTTGTGCAATTAGTGTTCTTTTCTGTTGTTTGCAAACAGCAGAAATGAACTCTAGCTAACTTAGCAATAAAAAAGAATTCACTGGAAGAACTAAAAAGAGAAGATTAAATAACCAGTTTCAGAAAGACCAAGAACCAAGGTAGTTCTAGGTGTCTCAATAGCAAGAATAAATGGATGGCCTGTTTAAAATGCCCTATCAGGGTAAATAAAGTCCACAAAAATTCAGTCATTTTAATAGTCATTCAAGGTGTGTGAATTGATTGGCTATATTGAGTCACAAGCCCATTACCTGGCTAGAAGACATCAAGGCATTGTAATATGCCACTCCAATGGGGAAAGAGGAATTTCCCAACAGAAGAAAAACAGTGTTATAAAAAAAAAAAAGGAGGATACTAGACAGCCAAAATGCATCCTTCTTTCCCTTTTGAAAATCTGAACTTTGTTAAGCTATCTCCCAGTATTTCTTCTATTCTTAATTCCTCAGAAATTTGTTGATGTTCTCATGATCACAGTATAAGAGACTAATAAGAGAAAGATCCTTCCTGCCCACAATATTGTCTTGCCTATTGACATGCCACGTAGCTAAAATCTTTTGACATTATAGCCATTGTTTTCTGTAGTCATCTCCAGGAGCGGCTTAACACCAAACAGTCATCACTAAAACAATTCATGGATGAATTTGTGAGATTAGATGGCCATAATTTATCAGCACAAAACCACATGGGAAGGAAATGAAGGACCATGAGGGCATTTTTTACTACTTTATTTTAAGTTCTGGAATACTTGTGCAGGATATACAGGTTTGTTGCATAGGTAAACATATGCCATGGTGGTTTGCTGCACCTATCAACCCATCCCTAGGTATTAAGCCCAGCATACATTAGCTCTTTTTCCTGATGCTTTCCCTCCCCCTGCTTCCCCCAGCAACAGACCCCAGTGTGTATTGTTCCCCTCCCTGTGTCCATGTGTTCTCATTGTTCAACTCCCACTTTTAAGTGAGAACATGCAGAGTTTGGTTTTCTGTTACTGCATTAGTTTGCAGTAACAGAGGATAATGGCTTCCAGCTCCACCCATTTCCCTGCAAAGCACATGATCTCATTCCTTTTTATGGCTGCATAGTATTCTGTGGTGTATATGAACCATATTTTCTTTACCCAGTCTATAATTGATGGGAATTTGGGTTGATTCCATGTCTTTGCTATGGTGAATAGTGCTGCAATGAACATATGTGTGCATGTATCTTTATAATAGAATGATTTATACTCCTTTGGGTATATACCCAGTAGTGTAACTGTTGGGTCAAATGGTATTTCTGGTTCTATGTCTTTGAAGAATCACCACATACAATCTTCCAAAATTGTTGAACTAATTTACATTCCAACCAACAGTATAAAAGCATTCCTATTTCTCCACAGCCTCGCCAGTATCTGTTGTTTCTCGACTTTTTAATAGTCACCATTCTGACTGGCATGAGATGGTATCTCATTGTGGTTTTGATTTGCATTTCTCTAATGATAGTGATGTTGAGCTTTTTTTCATATGTTTGTTGGCCACATGTATGTCTTCTTTTGAGAAGTGTCTGTTTATGTCCTTTGCCCACTTTTTAATGGGGTTCTTTGGTTTTTTTCTTGTAATTTTTTTTTAATTCCTTGTAGATTCTGGATATTAGACATTTGTCAGATGGATAGATTGCAAAAATTTTCTCCTATTCTCTAGGTTGTCTGTTCACTCTGATAATAGTTTGTTATGGTGTGCAGAAGCTCTTTAGTTTTAATTAGATCCCATTTGTCAATTTTTGCTTTTGTTGCAATTGCTTTTGACATTTTCATCATGAAACATTTCCCCATACCTATGTCCTGAGTGGTATTGCCTAGATTTTCTTCCAGAGTTTTTATACTTTGGGGTTTTACATTTAAGTCTTTAATCCATCTTGAGGTAATTTTTGTATAAGATGTAAGGAAGGGGTCCACTTTCAGTTTTTTGCATATGGTTAGCCAGTTCTCCCAGCACTATTTATTAAATAGGGAATCCTATCCCCATTGCTTGTTTTTGTCAGGTTTGTTGAAATTCAGAATGTTGTAGATGTACAGTCTTATTTCTGAGTCCTCTATTCTGTTCCATTAGTCTATGTGTCTGTTTCTGTAGCAGTACCATGCTGTTTTGGTTACTGTAGCCTTGTAGTACAGTTTGAAGTTGGGTAATGTGATGCCTCCAGCTTTGTTCTTTTTGCTTAGGATTGTCATGGTTATACAGGCTCTTTTTTGGCTTCATGTGAATTTTATAATAGTTTTTTTCTAATTCTGTGAAGAATATCAATGGTATTTTAATGGAAATAGCATTGAATCTATAAATTACTTTGGGCAATATGGCCATTTTCACAATATTGATTCTTCCTATATATGAGCATGGAATGTTTTTCCATTTGTTTCCTCTCTTTCCTTGAGCAGTGATTTGTAGTTCTTGAAGAGGTCCTTCACTTCCCTCATTAGCTGTATTCCTAGGTATTTTATTCTCTTTGTAGCAATTGTGAATGATAGTTGATTCATGATTGAGCTCTCTGCTTGTCTGTTCTTGGTGTGTAGGAAAGCTTGTGATTTTTGCACATTAATTTCATATCCTGAGACTTTGCTGAAGTTGCTTATCAGCTTAAGCAGCTTTTGGGCTAACACATGGGGTTTTCTAGATATACGATCAAGTCATCTGCAAACAGAGACAGTTTGACTTCCTCTCTTCCTGTTTGAATACCCTTTATTTCTTTCTCTTACCTGACTGCCCTTTCCAGAACTTCCAATACTATGTTGAATAGGAGTGGTGAGAGAGGGCATCCTTGTCTTGTGCTGCTTTTCAAAGGGAATGCTTTCAGCTTTTGCCCATTCAGTATAATATTGGCTGTGGGTTTGTCATAAATGGCCCTTATTATTTTGAGTTATGTTCCATCAGTACCTAGCATATGGAGAATTTTTAACATGAAGAGATGTTGAATTTTATCAAAGGCCCTTTCTGCATCTATTGAAATAATCATGTGGTTTTTGTCTTTAGCTCTGTTTATGTTACAAACTATGTTTATTGATTTGCATATGTTGAACCAGCCTTGCATCCCAGGGATGAAGCTGACTTGATCACGATGGATAAGCTTTTTGATGTGCTGCTGGATTCGGTTTTCCAGTATTTTATTGAGGATTTTTGCATTGATGCTTATCAGGGATATTGTCCTGAAGTTTTTTTATTGTATCTCTGCCAGGTTATCATATCAGGATGATGCTGGCCTCATAAAATGAATTAGGAAGGAGTTCCCATGAGGGTATTTTTACAAGTCTGCAGCCTGGGGATCTTCCTGGAGAATAGCGATTTGGCTGGTGTTTGGGGGCAAGGCTCTAGAAAGAGGTCCTGGGCAGCCTTAAGCACTACTATTATAGTTGGGGAAAGGAGCCATAGGCAAACATTTTTACAGTAAGAGTATGAACACAGAATGCTTCCTCTTATTCCACACTTGCAGCATCTGACCTTTGAAATTTGGCTACTATTGAGTTCTTCATGAGTACCACCTGTTTTTCCTACTTTGGAGAATCGGTTATAAATAAAACGAGTTACTAATATTTGGCAATGCAGCTTCAAACATGGAATAGAAAGTTTTACTGACTACTCTGCAGAGTCCTTGAGGACAGATGGACCAAGCATGTGTGCATCATTTGAAAAGGCAACAGTTTGCAATGGAGGGCCAAAATCTTGTTCTGTCCTCCCCGCCCCCACACACACTGCTTCTGCAGGCTGAGCTCTCTGGATAATCAAAGAGCTCTGCATATGCAAGAAAAAAACAACAGCACGAGTCTGGGGGTAGGTTTAAATTATATTTAGTTACTTTTGATTATTTAATTTTTTAAAAGGAGATTGATGCCAAAGAATCACTGGATGTGCTTATAATATAAAGCATTTTATAATAAAATTATTCCAGTACAATCTCTCGTGGGCACAAGTTTAGCAATCTGAACACTGCATTTACTTTCAGGCCATGAGTAACTGCCACTTTCAGAATGGCCCAAATGCAGAAACAAATACAGTACAAAGATAAGAAAATGGGCTTCCATGCCAGTTTGCTAATAAATTGCCACTTCAGTTCCCTAAATGAATTCCTAGTGGCCTAAGAGTTGAACTAGATTCTGAATTCCTGTCAAACTTCTAAACAGGAGCTTAGAGGCTAGTAGAAAAAGTAATAAATTATTTAGATTTTAAAAGAGTAAAGATGAAATAAAGAAAACAGTAACTGTTTATTCCATAGACCGAAGAGTTAGTTAATTTTTCTTGGAGGCAATGTGGGAAAAAATGATGCTAGGCTTTGAGGAATTACTTCAAGAAGGAACTTAGAAATGCATTTTATAGAATGCTGATGATTGCAGTATAGTGGACTGAGGCAGCTATTTGCTACAGGCTAATTTGAGGGTATAACTACATCTATGTCGGGTCATTAGAGACTACAGACTGGATCTAAACCTTAATCTAATCACATCATTCTGATTAAAATACTCCAGAGCCAAGTGCAGTGGTGCACACCTGTGATCCTAGCTCTTAGGGAGTCTGAGGCAGGAGGATCACTTGAGTTCGAGAGTTCAAGTGCAGCCTGTGCAGCATAGCAAGATGCTGTCTCTAAAATCATAATTATAATCAAAATAAATGAAATACTACAGTGGCTTCTTACTGATATTAGAGTGAAATCTAAAATCTGTAACATGACCTAAAGCATCCTGCTTTATTTGGCCCTTACCTGCTAGTCCAGCCTTTGCTCATGCTAATATGTTCTAGACACACTACCTCCTTTTATTTCTTCCAATGCCCCAAACTTCTTCTCACCCTGGATTTTTTTGCAGATACTGGCCCCTTTAACTGGGATACTAATTCTCCACTGGTTTAAGTGGCTAAATCTTAATTGTCTTTCAGGCCCCATATAGCTTTCCTTAGTCTTCCCTAACTCCCACAAGAGGTCAGGTTCCCTTACTTAATTTTTTTTTTTACCCAGCACTGTCCCTTTATAGAACTCAACAGAGTCATAGTTAATTATTGGTGTGGTCAACTGCTTAGTATTTTTCTTCCCTCATATAAACTGCAGGTTTCATGACAGCAGGGAGTGCATCTGTTCTAATCATTCTGTATCCCAAAACCTAGTACAGTGCCTACTAATATATGGTAGCTATTAGTGAATAAATGAATCTCAGTATTGTAATTTAGGACTCTCAGTCTTAATTCAGCACTAATTCTTCCTACCCTAAATTCAAAGATAACAAAGCCAGGATGATTATAAATTAATAATGGGTAATAATTTATAATAATGAGAGAGCAAAGGCATTTCTCAAACTGAGAAACAGATTGCTTCCAAAATTTCACTTGTACATATATGTTTATGACTGTGGAATATGTTTTTCAATCATTTTTGGAGTCCTAGGCTAATTCAAAAGGATTGATCTAGCAAAAAACATGCTGAAGTATGGTACACTCAGTACTATTTAAACTAAATTTAACCACAATTTATAATAGTATTTCTATAGGAAAAGACATTCAGGATTCTACATAAAGATACAAGAATTTATCTTGTTTCAGCAGCTTTCCCTTGACCCTCCCCCTCCCATGACAGACGTGGCCAAGGGGTCTAAGGAAAAAGAGGTGGAAGAGGGGGACTGCTGTTGGAGTAGTCACCCATGGCCAGAGTTAATACTTCTAGACACCCATAACATTTTATTTCTTACCACTATCCTTCACTTTTCATGTGACTTGCAATAGTAGAAAAAATAGCAGGGGTGTCACCTATGGGAATAGTGGTACGTGGAACAGGGTTATGAGTAATATGGAGAAAATACTACAATGTTACCAGTTGCTTTTAAATCAGATAGCTATTCATACATCAAGGATTACTTGTTCTCATGTCTCTTAGCTAAGACATACTTTTCCCGAAATAATAAGATTCTTCTTAAGCTTAAAGTGAGAAAGAAGGTACTTGAATAATTTATATAGAAGCCAAATGATTTATACCTACTCTGTCCAGAGAACACCTTGCTAGTGGCTGAAATTCCTGTGTTTTATCTAGGGGTCAGATACTCAGTGCCTTTTTTCCATGGATGCTGCTAGCTAAAAACTTACAATTTCTTTACTTTGCCTCTCTTCATTTTTAATATTTGATATTGGCCTACCAAGTGCTTCAGTCATTACAACCTAAATATAATTTCCAAAGTTAGAGTTTATTCTCTATCATCATAGTTTAGATTGGCTTAAATTTGATGAGAGTGTTAGGAAAAAAAACACCTTAACGTTACCAGCAACACTTTTTAAATTATATTTAAAGTGGATCTCCTTTTGTGAAATTGTTTTCAAATAATCCTGTCCACTGTGTGTTGATTTCTGTGCCTCATCCCTAAATTCAAAGCTGGGATGTCTTTGAATGTTTGGAGTCTTTTATGTTGAGAGTCTTTTAACATTTATCCTCTTCCTACATTTTTCTTGTCTCATTTTCCACACTCATTGTCTTAAGTCTAGGTTAAAATTACATATGAATCTAGAGGAGACCAGAAGTTGGTGTGAGGGTTTGGGGTGGCAGGTAACTGAAGTAAATTCCTATAGAAGATGGCCTTAGAAGCAGCGATCTAATTGATTAAAAAAAAATCAGGGGAGCTTCTCTTAAAGTTGTGATTTTGGAGTGAGCACACTTTTTTCCTAGACTGTCTGCTTAAGGGTGGCTTCAGAGTGGGTTTGGCCCTTTTGATTGATTTTTTTGTTTTTTCTTTCCCTACTTTTGAGAGTATTGATATGGGTGAGGAAAAAACTTTTTCCTCTACCATAAGGAACATCAGCAGTCCAAGTATGATAATAAATGGCAACTGACATTGTTCTTACGGAGAAAAAAGGAGTGATAGGAACATGATAAAATGGAAAGTACCCCATTTAAAAGACACAGCTGCTTCCTAGTTCAAGTGGATGATTGTTATGTGGGAATGTTGGCAGTATGTTATCAGTGTTTTCTATTTTTCTAAAGAAGCCAGAAATCCAGACTTTTATGTGAGCTCTCCCAATTTTTTTCAGCGTTGGCTCAAACTAATGCTTTTTGTGACTCTACAAGACAGTATGGCATCTTTCTTTTTTTTTCAGGAGACACTGACATCCGTTCTATCTCACTGACTCATTTGGTGGGAACAAGAAGTCCACATGCCAATGCAAATAAAGAAGGAAGAAGAGGTTCAGGAAGAGGGGGGAGCGGGGGAGACATTCTGCAATGTATAAAGACAATGAGCATTGGCGCTTTATTTTTTACCAAAATATATATGTTCCACCAAGCTCAATTCTTGAGATGTCAAAAACATGTATGTTAGTGAGAAACTTACAATTTTAAAAAGAAATGCTATAACCTTTAAAACAGGAGATGAAGAAGGAATATTGATATATAGAACTGTGATAAGTCTGGAAAGATTCTGCTCATTTTTAAAAATTGTTTAAAAAATACCTTCTATAGAGACAGGGTCTCACTATGCTGGAGTGCAGTGGCATGATTATAGCTCACTGTAACCTCTAACTCCTGGGCTTAAGTGAACTCCCACCTCAGCCTCCCGAGTAGCAGGGACTACAGGCACGTGTCACCATGCATAGCTAAAGATATGCCCTTATAAGGAATTGATGTTGGTTAATGGCAAAAATACAGAGAAATTTATTGTATGACAAACAACAGAATTCAAGATACTGCTTATCTGGGATACAATCTCAGAGGGGTACCAAAAGTCTTATTTTGTTGGTGTTTTATTTCTTAAGGTGGGTGGAAATGTGAGTGTTCATTATAAATTGTTAAAAATTTTTTATATATCTGAATTATTACATAAGTACATTTTAAAAGAATAAATGTTAGTTCTTTGTCAGACCTGTGAATGGTTTTTTTTTCTGCCAAACAGTTATATTTTCTTTTCAAGGCCAAGAAGGAAAAGACTCTTAGGCTTTTCTTCCTGTGCTAAAAATCTCTCAGCCTCTGACAGAAAAATGACAGGGGTCTGAGCTGAAAAGTACATTTCAGCTTGTCATGAAGGTTGAGGAGTTATCAGAAATGTGATAGCTAATAGCACAGAGAGGACTCCAGCAATTGAACCCTAGATTTCTGTTTGCTCCCTAAACCCAACCAGGGATGTTTATAGAATGACATTGCTCAGGCATTTGCTGTGATTTCTAGAAGGAAGTGATTAAGATGGATTAGTAATTCCTGAAAAATACCAGGCTCCACATTAGGCATATCATCATCATCATCATCATCATCCCAATTAACATCCATGTAACATTTAACAGCATACAAAAAGACTTTACACACACTTTCTTTTTGTTTGTTTGTTTTTTATTATTATACTTTAAGTTCTAGGGTACATGTGCACAACGTGCAGGTTTGTTACATATGTATACATGTGCCATGTTTGTGTGCTGCACCCATTAACTTGTTATTTACATTAGGTATATCTCCTAATGTTATCTCTCCTCCCTCCTGCCACCTCACGACAGGCCCCGGGACACACACTTTCTTATCTCTGCCTCAGAACAACCCTAGAAAGAACAGACAATAAGTATTGTTATATCCATTGTGTGGCTGAGAAAATTGAGGATCAGAGTGATTTTTCCCAAGGTCAATGAGCTATTGTCAGAGCACTGACCTAAAACCCTTCTGATTCCAAACATTTGCTCTTTCTTCATATGCTCTGGCTTAGCTCAATGGTTCAGCTACCCTAACTCCAATACTGAGTGACATTTGATGAGGCGGTTCCAAGACTCTAACCCTCCAAAATTAAGAATTAATAAAATATCTCTAATCCTCCTAATAGGTTGATGGGGATACATAGCCATGACTTTACCAAAATTTTCTAGACAATTATCCACCAATCAATCACTTATCTTTTCCAATCCCACAGTCAAGTCTGTGTATCTGTCTTAGGCTATGGGTTTAGCAATGTAAACAAAAAAATAAAATTCTAAGCCCCTTGGTTGACTGATGGACCCTCCCCTTAGCCAAGGGCATTTCAAAGTTAACCCGAAAAACTAGTTCAGACCATAATGGGAAGGGGAGTTGGACATGTCTCATTATTTCCTCCTCCCTTTTGGAATTCTGGCACAGCTGACTGGTATTAATACTAAAATAGATCTTAAGACTGACAAAACAGACTTTGTAACAACAAGATACCAAATTCTAGCCTGACTCTAGTATAGAATCACATGACAGATAGCAGGCCCTGAAAGAAATTGAAGTGTTTTACCCCAAATTATGTTCCTTTGCCATATCTTGAAATAGTCCTGCAAAGCTGTCTCTTGTGGGAAATATCTACATTCTGAAGAGAATCCCCTTCCTTTTCCAGGACTTTTTCCTGATTCAGGAAAGAATCAGCTGTGATAAGAAACATTTACAATGTATTCCCTCTGAAGCCTGCTACCTGGAGGCTTCCTCTGCATAACCCACAACTCCTCTTCTTAACCCAGACATTCCCGTCTATTGATTCTAGGTCTTTGGACAATAACTTAACCTTTCAGCCAATTGCCAATCAGAAAATCTTTGCATCTGCCTATAACTTGGAAGCCCCCACTTCGAGTTGTCTTGCCTTTCCAGACCAAACCAATGTACATCTTACATGTATTAATTGATGTCTTATGTCTCCCTAAAATGTATAAAACCAAGCTATAGCCCGACCACCTTGGTGGATCACCTGACAATTGTGTCACAGGTCATTGGTCACTCATATATGGCTCAGAAGAAATCTCTTCAAATATTTTAAAGCAAATATTTTACAGCATTTGACTCTTCGTCTACAGCTATGCCCCAGACTTGATGACCAATCCTGTTCTTAATCCTGAATAACTACAAAAAAAGCCTCACATGTAAGAATAATATCTCAGTCTGTCTGTCCCATCTGATTTAGTATCTATGTTCCTGTAAACATGCTTTTGCCTGTGAAAGGAAAATAAAATCTAAGGATTCCAAACTCACTATGCCAAAGGGAAAAGTCAAGCTGGGAACTGGGTCATGTAAACCTGCCTCCCATTTTGTTCCTAAATAGATAGCTACAAAGATAAAAGGCTACATATCTCCCTCACAATTTGCTCACCAGAAAATTCCCTGTGAGCCCCAAGATCTTTACCCTAAAACAAATCTGTCGAATTTCACCCTGACCATGTAAATTGACAGCTTATTGTCACAGCCACAGGACAAAGGAGAAAACTAAAAGTCATCCCTCTGTTCACCTGAGACAAGTGCATATCTGACTGCTTCCTCAACTCTATTTTTTTATCGTATGTAAAAATACAGAGTCACTGAGCACAAGATGAATGCATAATTGCCTATTCCTCTACCCGCTCCTTTCACATATAAGATGTGGATTCAGTGAACACTAATTGAAGACTCAAGAGAATGCAACAGCTGCCCCCTTTATCTACCCTTCCCTCTTTTTATTTTCCTTCCTCTTTCTCCTACTGCCTGCTCTTTCCCCTAAATATTGAAGTTCCCAGATCCTCTGTGGAAAAAGCATGAATCACAGATTGTTCCTGTGTTTTGTTTTGTTTTTGGGGATTTTCTTGTTTGTTTGGTTGGTTGGGTGTTTTGTTTTGTTT
The DNA here is from genome assembly GCF_028885655.2 of Pongo abelii. Classification (NCBI taxonomy): domain Eukaryota; kingdom Metazoa; phylum Chordata; class Mammalia; order Primates; family Hominidae; genus Pongo; species Pongo abelii. Next base: position 17,215,946 of record NC_085928.1, read on the forward strand.
TGTTTTGCTTTGCTTTTTGAGATGGAGTTTCACTCTTGTTGCCCAGGCTGGAGTACAATGGTGCGATCTTGGCTCACTGCAACCTCTGCCTCCTGGATTCAAGCAATTCTCCAGCCTCAGCCTCCCAGGTAGCTGGGTTTACAGGTGTGCACCACTGCTCCCAGCTAATTTTGTATTTTGTATGTGTGTGTTCCTTTTTCCTGAGTGTGTCCTTAACCTTGGCAAAATAAACCTCTAAAATGATTGAAATTCACCTCAGTATTTTCTTTTATTTACAGCCTATAAAACTTTTTTTAAAATTTGCACAGGCTTTGTTTTTAAGTAACTGGCAGCAGCATTTCTTAACTAAATGGTTTTCACTCATTGTTCCCATCTTCACAGTTCTGCCATTAAACTCAATATCCAAATGTGCATAAATCCTGAATCCTAGGCTATTCTGGCCAATCAGCAAGAGAAAGGTATGCATTGGAATCTGGTGGGAGTTTTAAATATGTTTCAATATGTTCTCTACTCTTCTGTCTCTATGTATTGGCCAAGTGTTTGAAAGTTTTTGAAAATATGACTAATGAAGGCTTAAATATATAGTGGTTTATTTTTCTCATATTACAGAGAGCCTAGAGATAAATGTTTCTCTCTGCTGGTATTAGTTAATCTTCTTAACAATGCCAGGAGCCTAAGCTCTTTCTATTTTTGAGCTTTATCATCCAAATTATGTTGGATTTTATCCTCATGCTTAGTGCCTCATAGTAGCAAAATGGCCTCTGAAGCTATAGACTCCATATTTGCATTCAAAGTAAGAAGAATACTTTGGGGGCTGGAAGTAGGGGATAACAGTGTCAACAGCATATGTTCCTTTTTATTTAAAAAAAATCACCAGAAATTTAATCAACAGATTTCACCTTAGGTCTCATTGGCGAGAACTGGATCATGTGGCTACCCCAAGCTAAAAAGAATAGGAAAGGAAAGGTGTCATAATTGGCATACCAGTCATCAGGCTTCTGTAGCAAGAAAGAAACAAATAATAGATTTAAAGCATATAACTAATTTTGTCTGCCTTAAATATCCAATCTGAAACCATATTTTTTTTTGCAATCCTTTAGCAAAGAGGTAAGGTAAAAAAATCCAATAATTTCTTATAAATAAAAGAAATATAGAAGTATAGTAAATTATGAATACTTATTTCTCCTTGTTCTCTCCTATCCATGCCATAATTAATTTTAGTGAAAATCAGCAGCAGCAGACTTTCTTCTAGTTGAGGAAGGTCCATGAAGTATGAAAATCTTAGGCTCTTTATTCACAGAGAATATTCTAGTATGTGATCTTTCTGTCTCTGTCTCTCTTTCTCTCTCCCTCCCACTCATTTTCTCTTCCCTCTTTTCTTTCTGAAAATTCATTCATTCTTCTATTTCCAGGATGATTTCTATGGGCTACTCTGAAGTCCACCGTACCCTAATTAGGAGAGAAAATGGTGATCACTTTGCACACAAAAATACCTTGGCCGAAGATAGAGATCCATTGTATTCAATAACTACAAATTGTTTTATATTAATGCTATAGAGATGACAAGTTTCTTTCTCTTAGCAATATTTTTCTCATAAGTAGACAACTATTGCCTTTTGTGGTCTTGTAACAAAGTGCACCTACCATTACTGGACATGTCAACTGACAGTTTGAACAAGTTTGAATTGCCTAGAGTTCTGAAAATTGATAAGAAAAATTACAGCCTATTTCAGCTTTTCAAAATCTCAAATATCAAAATGTAAACCTCACTTTGTACTAACTTTCTTGTCCCAAAATGCTGATTTGGTCTTTCAAGTTGTTTGCTTGTTTAGATGTAAGAATTTCCCAGTTTTCATAGTTTCTGCTCTGTCAAATGAAGGAATAAAATGTACTTTCTAAATTTAATCCTATATGTTCAATCTCTGGAAACTGAATTGTGAATTTTCTAAGCTTCAATGTTAAAACCCATTGATTTAACATTCAACAGATATTTTGGGGTGTTTATGCATTGTGTACAGAACTGTAATAAGAACAGAAGATAAAATAGTGAATAAGATATTGGTGTCTGCCCTTACCAAGCTTATAGTAGAGTACAGAAGACAGATATTTTCAAACAGAGAAGGTTTCCCAAAGTTATGTCAACAAAAATCTTGAGTCACTTAAGGATAGTAATGCCAGCTGCTGAAACAACCCCAAGTTCTCCACAGTTCAACACACTAATGATTTATTTCTTGCTCATGTTACAGTCAAATGAAAGTCCCAGGCACCTTTCTTAGGACTCTGTCTTCCTCAAAGTCCTCTGAGTCCTTTCCAGTCAGATGGGTGGATGGAGAGGTTGAGGAAGGTTTGGTTTGCTTGTGGCAGGTTTTTTTATGGGCTTGTGGCAGGCATACCACTTCCACTCACATTTTATTTAGTCATATGATCACACCTAACTGCAAGGAAGGCTAGGAAATGTAGTCTAGCCACATGCCAAGGATGAAGAAGGAAAGATGGATACTGGTGAGCACAAGCAGTTAGCCTGCCCAAACCTGAGAGGTGGGTAGAAATTAGCCATAAAATTTGAAAGAAGAGAGAAGTAGGAAAGAGGCAATGAAGAAAGTTACAGGCAGAGAAAACATAAAGTGAAAGACTCAGAGGTGAGACAGCATGACATTTGGGAGCTAAAAGCTGTTCAGTGGGGCTAGAATATGGAATTCAAATTGGAAAAGCAAATGACAAGAAGATTATGAACATCCTCATAGAACATTTTAAGGAATGTTGGCTTTATACAAAAAAACTGGGTACCATTAAAGGTTTGAATCTCAGCAATGAAGTTATCAGGTTAGATATTTAGAAAAACAGTAATTGCTGTGTATGGAAAAGAAATTGGAAGAAATAAGGGAGAGCTAGATTGGAAACCAATTAAGAAGCTGCTTTAATAGTCCAGGTGAAGGAGCTTGAACTAGGTCAATGTCACAGTAAGTTGAGGGAAAAAATTATTTTTTTGTTTGGGAGATATTTAGGAGGCAGAATTAAAATAATACAATTTCTGATTAGATGTGGGTTGCATGTAGCATTAACCTGCAATATTTTGGGGGTTTTTCTGTATTGTAGCTAGGTCTACTTACTTGTTTATCTAGGTAAGCGAGAGCAAACACTCTTACATCATATAACTACCCATTTATCAATCTTTGAAATGAAATTAGGGTGTTCCCAACCCAAAGATCAAGATATCACCAATATATTCCACTTGGAATTATAAATGCAGTTTGGGACTTGAACTCTTTGTCCAAGGCCATTTGCCAGACATCATTATATAAGTCAGTAACTGAGATGAATTAGGAAGTTCTCAGTTGACTCTGGGCATCTGATATCTCATTTGTTTCTTTTCACATATTTCTAAAATTTATAGAATTTCCCAAATTAAAACAAGTTAATCTGTCCTATCACAAATCGGCTTATGTATTGGTCTGAAGTGAGTGTTTAATTTTGTCACTAGCTGAAGAAGTTGAGGACATCTTCATCAGACAAGAAGAAAGAGGCACCAATGGCTTTGGCTTGCACAGGCCTTGCCATCACATTTCTGGAATTATTTGTTTGTCAGAACCCCAGACTGTGTCCTGGGACCTACCTTAGGACATTTTGTTTTGTAATATCAAATCCCAAGGATGTTGCTTGCCAAGACTCACACTGTTGTCCACCTGGCCAGGCCTGACCATTTTACAAATTGAAAATAGTGGACAGAAGATGTTATGGAAAATAGGCTATGCCCACAAGTTCATCATTAGGAGTAACTGCCTGCTGGATTCTAAAACTCCATGGTGTGTTCCCTACTCTACTCCTGATCAGTGATCCTGAATGATGTCTTGTTGTTCCTGGTTCTGTTTCTTCATTCCTCTCTTGCTTAGACATAGCTAGTAACTTCTTACTTCCTCATGAGTCCCATTCGCTTCCTTGTGCACTGCATGTATTCTGATGCCACACTCTGACCTCCAATTTTTCTGAATCTGGTTTCTGGCTCCTCCCCAGGAGGGAAGTATGTATTTCTTTCAGGTGCTGTACTTCCATCCCATTGTGGAGCTTCCGTTACCCTCTGGAGAGCGTCTACCTTACACCTACCATTCTGACTTCACCTCTACCCACCTCTTTTGCTCTCTGCAACTGGAATTATCTGTTGGACCCCATCTGTTGCTCCAACTGTAATACCACTTGTTTTCTAGTCCTGTAAGACGTGATCATACGGCTAACTTCATATATTTCTTCTTTTTAGATTTGAGATTTAAGAAATTTGCAGCAACAAGAATTGACTAATGGCAACTACTATTTCTTAATAAGAGTATTTTACTTATGTTCTCTGTTTCTTGAGATTCAAAATGTATTTTGAGGTGAGTTTATTCTACTCATTTAGTTGACAAATATTAGCTAAAACTGCACTATCTAAGCCAGATGCAGTGATTGCTAATGTCATGGTTTTAAAATATTATGAAGTTTATATCTCTGCACTTAAGATCAGAAGGTACTGTCTTAGGGGGGTTGCCCCTGTTTTTCTGAGTGCAGTAAGATCCTCAATAACTATTGCTATTTCTTGAAGAATCATTTTTAACTCTCAAAGGAAATTTTTACTTCACTCTATCAAGTTTTACTACAATGTTTCAGTGTTACTTATTCATTTCTCCCCCTGGTTCTTTTTTAAATAGAAGAAACTTTTTTTTTTATTATTATACTTTAAGTTCTAGGGTACATGTGCACAATGTGCAGGTTTGTTACATAGGTATACATGTGCCATGTTGGTTTTCTGCACCCATTAACTCATCATTTACATTAGGTGTTTCTCCTAATGCTACCCCTCTCCCTGCCCCCACCCCACGACAGGCCCCCATGTGTGATGTTCCCCACCCTGTGTCCAAGTGTTTTCGTTGTTCAGTTCTCACCTATGAGTGAGAACATGCGACATCGTGCTACTATAAAGACACACGCACACGTATGTTTATTGCAGCACTATTCACAATAGCAAAAACTTGGAACCAACCCAAATGTCCATCAATGATAGACTGGATTAAGAAAATGTGGCACATATATACCGTAAAATACTATGCAGCCATAAAAAAGGATAAGTTCATATCCTTTGCAGGGACATGGATGAAGCTGGAAACCATCATTTTGAGCAAACTATCACAAGGACAGAAAACCAGAAGAAACTTCTAAAAATAGTTTTTCAATAAAGTATTCTTTGTTATAAGTAATTTTTACATATTTTGTAACTTCCATTTTCCTAAATATCTTTTATGGCATTCAACTTCACGATGACATGATGAAGCAAATTTAGGCCATGGGATGTAAAGTCCTTTGAAGGCAAAAGGAGACATGCATATGATCTTCCAAAATGCTTTCAAGTTACTTACATCATTATTATTCAACAGAGCAAATATCTTCCCATTCTCTGCCTACAGCAGGATAGCACACATTTCACAATTAACTCAGTCTCCTGAGTGCTGTCCTCTTCTGTTTCAGGGTGTCTCCTACAAAAAAATAATTGGACATGTTTTTGACAGTTTTATGTTTTCTTATTCCTGAATATTTATCAATTTACCAATAAGTACTATAAGACGCAATGCCTCACTGATTCTTCCTTTCAAGATCCCATTACTTGTTTATATTTTGAATCTAAAATGAGACTTGGCCAGGCACGGTGGCTCATACATGTAATCCCAGCACTTTGGGAGGCTGAGGTCGGCAATCGCTTGAGCCCAAGAATTCAAGACCAGCCTGGGCAACATGGCAAAACCTTGTCTCTACAAAAAATTTAAAAAAAAAAATTAGCTGGATGTGGTCCCATGTTTGTGGTCCCAGCTGCTTAGGAGGCTGAGGTGTGAGGATCGCTTGAGGCCAGGAAGTGGAGGTTTCAGTGAGCTGAAATTGTGCCACTGCACTCTAGCCTGGGCAAGAGACAGACCCTGTCTCAAAAAAATAATAATGAAAATAAAATGAGCCTTGCTTTAAAAACAACATATGCTGGAAAAATTAAATGGTGGGCTGAAGAATTTAAAACGCCTTAAGAATAGTTACTACTTATTGAATACCTAACATGTACAATGCATCATGTTAGGTGCATTTAAAGATTTTATTATTAATCCTCACAGTAAAAGGTATGTCTTATTATCTCCATTTTGTAGATAAAAAAGAGGTAACTGAAGCTCAGAAAGGTTTAATAATTTATCTAAGGTCACACAGCTAAAAAGTAACAGAACCGGAATTTGCAGTCAAGTCTGATTCCAACACCTAGGCCATTCTATTACACCGTGTTGCATCTAATGCATGTTAATTCTAAGTTTTGAAGTAGTGGAGAAATGAATTAATTGGAATAAGCCTAGGAGAACAGGAAAAACTTTCAGGGTAGGATAAAGGCTGGCATCTAAATATGAGGGCATGCCCAGGAATTTTTTATTCTAAGATGTATTAGATTTCTGTTGCTGCCTTAACAAATTACCACAAACTTAGTGACTTAGGTCAATTCAAATTTACTTATAATTCTGTAGTTCAGGAGTCCAACATGGGTCTCACTGGACCAAAATCAAGGTGTCAGCATGGTTGTGTAGCTTTCTGGAAGCCATAGAAAATAATCCATCTTCCTGCCTTTTCCATCTATAGAGGCCACCTGCATTCCTTGGTTTGAAGCCCCCTTCTTGTGTCTTCAAAGCCAGTAACAAAGCATCTTTTTAACCCTGCTTCCATTGGCACATATCTTCCTCTGTCTTCTGTCACCTCCTTCTTTCACTTTTAAAAGCTTGATTACATTGGGCCCAATTGGATAATCCAGGATAATCTCCCTATTTTAAAGGCAGTTGATTAGCAAACTTGATTCCATCTGCAACTTTGATTCATTTTTGCCATGGAACCTAACATATGCATAGACTCTGGGGAATAGGACTTGGATGTCTTCGGGGAACCATTATTCTGCCCACCACACAGAGATAGACACAATGAGATGTAAATCTCAGGGTAAATATAGACCTAGGACATTAGTGTCCTAAAAAGAGGGCAGGAAGATCATGAGTACAGTCAGGTCAAGTTCAAATCAAATCTAAGAAGGGTGTGTAGTAAAATAAGCAATCAAATGTAAATCATGTATAGGCCATTGGCAGAAATCAAGCAGGGCAGCATTTGGAAATTAGGACAAGAGTTAATAAGCTGTTATGGGTTGAATGGGCTGAACTGTATATCACCAAAATTGATACATTGAAGTTCTAAGCCCCAGTTTCTCAGATGTGACCTTATTTAGGAATAGTATCCCTGCAGAGGTAATCAGTTAAGATGAGGTCATAATGAAGTACAGTGTGCCCCTAATCCAACATGACTGATATCCTTATAAAGAGAGAACACCATGTGAGCCTGAAGGCAGAGATCAAGGTGATGCCTCTACAAGTCAAAGAATGCTAAAGATTCCCAGCAAACCACCAGAAACTAAGGGAAAGTTGTGGAGCAGATTCTCTCTCATAGCCCTCAGAAGGAAGCAACCCTGGTGACACTTTAGACTTCTAGCTTTTAGAACTGTAAGACAGTAAATTTCTGTTGTTCAAGCTATCCAGTTTGTGGTACTGTGTTATAGCAGCCCTGGCAAACTAATACATAAGCTTCAGAGAATAACATGAGAGCTGAAGAAATTGGCAGAAAGCTCAGTCAATGGTGTAATTAGGAGATAGGAAATAAACACAACCAGGAACAGATGGGACACCAGGGTTAGAGAGGGGCCAGCAACAAATTGGACTTGATCTCAAATTAACAAATTGGGTAGGACTTATTCCAAGACCTTGAAAGGAAGCAGAGCCTGGTTTTGGGACAAAGGAGCTTCCCAGGTTAAGAAGCCAGTCAGGTGCACTGTCAGTGAGCAGCATAGCCCTGTGACAAATATATTCTTCTTACAAGTGCTTGGTCAATTTATTGACTGATTCTCTGTGGTTACCTTGCCTACAAATGAAGGCCACTGAAAGGTTTTTGTGTATTCATTTGTTTTAAATATTTGGTTACTCAAGGAAGTTAATTGGCTACCTCTCTCTGTTCACTTTGCAGAAGCAGCAACAGGAGAACATCTGGAGAGAGAAGGGTAAGAAATGCAACTTGTCTTTTGTGTGGTTCTTCCTCTCTTATATATATGAAAGATTTCTTTAAAAAATAAACTGCGTCGAACTTCTTACATACAAAAATGCACTTGGTCATCCCAGTAGCAGTGGAATTGTACATTTTGGACAGTATATGAGTCTTTCTTTTTCCTCATTAGCATTAAATTTCTTAGAATTATACATGCAAGAAATTGGTTTCACCATTCTGCTGTAGGGTAAACAAAGAAAAATATAGATAATTGGCTACTTTGCATATAAATGCCAACCTACAGCACATACCAATGTAGAGATGGGTTAAATGTAAACAAATTTCTAGTCCTACAAGCTTCACTTCACTGCCAAGGTCAAGCAGGTGACTATACAATAACACCACATAAGTAAAATTTCAATGGCAATTTATATAAGCTAGGAAGACATGCTAATGTTGTTGAAATATGGTCCAGTATTCTCAGTCATATATATTTAAACCCTTGCCTATCAATGATCTTTCAATTCCTTTGTGGAAATCCATATTCTAATTGCCATATTTTTGTTTTTAGATTTATTTATTCTTTTTTCTCTCTTTCTTTCTCTTCCTCCTCTCTCTCTCTCTCGTTCGCTCTCCCTCTCTCTCTCTCTCATGTGTTTTAAGTATTAGGGCAATATGCTTCTTGATTCCAGTCCCTAAGGGGCAGATTTCTGCTGCAACCACTATTTACCCCCAAGCTTCAAGTCTTAATCAGCAGAATAGGAAAACTTCCCAACCTTTAAATTAGAACTCTATAAGCAAAGAAATCTCTTCATTCTTTCTTCTTCTCAGCTTGGGAAAATGGATGGGTATCCTGATTTTTACTTTTGTATTTGAGAACTATACTGTGTTGCTTGTCAACTGACATTGTGCAGATTGTTACATAAGAAAATATTCTTTTGAGTTTGGGAAATGCAAAAACTAGAGAGCAATAGAGAAAAACTTCATTCTGAACTTTTTATTAATATTTTAAACAATTTTATTTTTAGTATATATTTTTAAATTCTGTATTTAGAAAATAACTAATTTTTCCTTCCCATACCCTTTCATTCTGACTCATCTCTCCTACAAATCATGTGAACACTCTCGGCAATCTTCTTTTCAGAGATTCTCTCTTAGAAGGGAAATAAAAGAGGACACAAACAAATGGAAGAACATTCCATGCTCATGGATAGGAAGAATCAATATCGTGAAAATGGCCATACTGCCCAAGGTAATTTATAGATTCAGTGCCATCCCCATCAAGCTACCAATGACTTTCTTCACAGAATTGGAAAAAACTACTTTAAAGTTCATATGGAACCAAAAAAGAGCCTGCATTGCCAAGACAATCCTAAGCCAAAAGAACAATGCTGGAGGCATCATGCTACCTGACTTCAAACTATACTACAAGGCTACAGTAACCAAAATAGCATGGCACTGGTACCAAAACAGAGATATAAACCAATGGAACAGAATAGAGGCCTCAGAAATAACACCACACATCTACAACCATCTGATCTTTGACAAACCTGAGAAAAACAAGCAATGGGGAAAGGATTCCCTATTTAATAAATGGTGCTGGGAAAACTGGCTAGCCATATGTAGAAAGCTGAAACTGGATCCCTTCCTTACACCTTATACAAAAATTAATTCAAGATGGATTAAAGACTTAAATATTAGACCTAAAACCATAAAAACCCTAGAAGAAAACCTAGGCAATACCATTCAGGACATAGGCATGGGCAAGGACTTCATGACTAAAACACCAAAAGTAATGGCCACAAAAGCCAAAATTGACAAATGGGATCTAATTAAACCAAAGAGCTTCTGCACAGCAAAAGAAACTATCATCAGAGTGAACAGGCAACCTACAGAATGGGAGAGAATTTTTACAATCTACCCATCTGACAAAGGGTTAATATCCAGAATCTACAAAGAGCTTAAACAAATTCACAAGAAAAAAATCAAACAACCCCTTCAAAAAGTGGGCAAAGGATATGAACAGAGACTTCTCAAAAGAAGACATTTATGTAGCCAACAGACACATGAAAAAATGCTGATCATCACTGGCCATCAGAGAAATGAAAATCAAAACCACAATGAGATACCATCTCACACCAGTTAGAATGACAATCATTAAAAAGTCGGGAAACAACAGGTGCTGGAGAGGATGTGGAGAAACAGGAACACTTTTACACTGTTGGTGGGACTGTAAACTAGTTCAACCATTGTGGAAGACAGTATGGTGATTCCTCAAGAATCTAGAACTAGAAATACCATTTGACCCAGCCATCCCATTACTGGGTACATACCCAAAGAAGTATAAATCATGCTGCTATAAAGACATATGCACATGTATGTTTATTGCGGCACTATTCACAATAGCAAAGACTTGGAACCAACCCAAGTGTCCAACAATGATAGACTGGATTAAGAAAATGTGGCACATACACACCATGGAATACCATGCAGCCATAAAAAAGGATGAGTTCATGTCCTTTGTAGAGACACGGATGAAGCTGGAAACCATCATTCTGAGCAAACTATCACAAGGACAGAAAACCAAACACTGCATGTTCTCACTCATAGGTGGGAATTGAACAATGAGAACACTTGGACACATGGTGGGGAACATCACACACCGGGGCCTGTCATGGGGTAGGGGGAAGGAGGAGGGATAGCATTAGGAGATATACCTAATGTAAATGATGAGTTAATGGGTGCAGCACACCAACATGGCACATGTATACACATGTAACAAAGCTGCACATTGTGCACATGTACCCTAGAACTTAAAGTATAATTTTTTTAAAAAAAAAAAAAAGAAGGGAAATAAAAAACAAAAATAAAAGAATACATTTTTCCGACATTTCAAGGAATGGGATCTCTAGGTAGGAGGAGACAACTGACCACCCCACACCAACTCTGTGTCCTTGGGGTTCACCTTCCCATTGATGCCCCCATTCTGAATCCTCAGGGGTCTACAGTAAAACTCCAACCCAAATAGGAAGAAAACCCCTGTCCTTGGTTTCCTTTGGCATGGCTTAGGCAGGATAGAACTTTCAGTACAACTCTACTATAGGAAGGGAAGAGAAGAAAGGGAAATAAAAGAGTACGAAAACATAAAAACAATACAGTTTCCAAGCACAGGTTCCTGATACTCTTGCTGTCTGTCCTGCATGTACCTGCTGTCTGAGAAATGTGCATAGCCTCAAAGTATCCTCTTAGTAATCTCCACCAAGAGTTCCTTTTAATCATCTGTAGCTAGACTAAGCAAGACTAGGTGACTTTTGCTTGCAACCTATTACTGATCCAATTTCTAATCTGAGAAACTTTCCTCTTCCCAGGTTCTTTATTTCTGTAATAATCTCGCCTTTCAGATGAGATCCTAATTCCTTAACTGCCAAGATGTGGCTACAAGTATAACCACAGCTTATGAGATATTGTGTAAATTTAAAGTTTAAAGTAATTTACCTTCAACAACAGGCGACTTGTTTCGATATACTACTTTTAATACCATCAGAGGTATAAAAAGAATGAGCATTTGGTGTTAGAACATCCAAGTTTGAATCCTAAATCCATCATTTACTAGCTGTTTCACTCAAAGCAAGGCAGAAACTTCACAGATTTCCAGTGTCTTCATCTGGAAAATGGGGATAATAATGTCACCTCTGCCTGCATCACTATAATATTCTACTGAAAAATAATGTACCAAAATGGCTTTATAATTACAAAATTTTAAACAAACACAAGCTCTTAGCCTTACTGTTCTCTGTATGCCACTTTAAATACAGCATTTTTGGAGGAAGACAGAAGATAAACACACACACAAAAAAAGTATACAAATAATCTAAATAAAACTCAGTTTTAGCATGGCATCATTCTGAAAGAAACAACAGTTTAACAACCAAAATCATAATGATTGATAGTATTATAGTAACTGAAAAGCAATTTAAATATTTACAGAAGTCTCTCAAAAATACCAAATGGAAATTTTAGCCTACCACATAGAAAAAGTTCTTAAAATTTTCTTTCTCCATCTCTTTCTGTATAGCTTTCATCCTCTTTAGTTCTATCTCCAAACCAACTTCAAAACTCAAAATAAACCTCTTCCCCAAACCAGCCCACTCTGGCTCTTATCCCCAGTTTCTTTCACCTTTTTGGTCTATTATTTTAGTTTTCCAATAACTCTCTTCTTTTACCCCTATAGCAAGCCCTTCTAGCTGGGTTCCTTTCAAATATCTTCTTCACCTCTCGCACTGATTCTGTACAAGACAGACCCATAAAACTCAGCTGGCAAACACATAATTCTCCTTATGGATCAACAGAAAATAAGTTCTGGACACTTGTGAGTTATTTTTTTATGTGGCTATAAATATGATGTTTATTACCATTACATCTTGTGAAATTTAGAGTGAAACTTAGTTTCTTTTTTTTTTTTTTTTTTTGGGTAAAGGGATAAACCCATATGAGATTTGGGGGAAGCTTTTATTTATTTTATTTTTTGTCTCTTCTTTTTATTATTATTATTATTATACTTTAGGTTTTATGGTACATGTGCGCAATGTGCAGGTAAGTTACATATGTATACATGTGCCATGCTGGTGCGCTGCACCCACTAACTCGTCATCTAGCATTAGGTATATCTCCCAATGCTATCCCTCCCCCCTCCCCCCACCCCACCACAGTCCCCGAAATGTGATGTTCCCCTTCCTGTGTCCATGTGTTCTCATTGTTCAATTCCCACCTATGAGTGAGAATATGCAGTGTTTGGTTTTCTGCTCCTGCGATAGTTTACTGAGAATGATGATTTCCAATTTCATCCATGTCCCTACAAAGGACATGAACTCATCATTCTTTATGGCTGCATAGTATTCCATGGTGTATATGTGCCACATTTTCTTAATCCAGTCTATCATTGTTGGACATTTGGGTTGGTTCCAAGTCTTTGCTATTGTGAATAATGCCGCAATAAACATACGTGTGCATGTGTCTTTATAGCAGCATGATTTATAATCCTTTGGGTATATACCCAGTAATGGGATGTCTGGGTCGAATGGAATTTCTAGTTCTAGATCCCTGAGGAATCGCCACACTGACTTCCACAAGGGTTGAAGTAGTTTACAGTCCCAACAACAGTGTAAAAGTGTTCCTATTTCTCCACATCCTCTCCAGCACCTGTTGTTTCCTGACTTTTTAATGATTGCCATTCTAACTGGTGTGAGATGGTATCTCATTGTGGTTTTGATTTGCATTTCTCTGATGGCCAGTGATGGTGAGCATTTTTTCATGTGTTTTTTGGCTGCATAAATGTCTTCTTTTGAGAAGTGTCTGTTCATGTCCTTCACCCACTTTTTGATGGGGTTGTTTGTTTTTTTCTTGTAAATTTGTTGGAGTTCATTGTAGATTCTGGATATTAGCCCTTTGTCAGATGAGTAGGTTGTGAAAATTTTCTCCCATTTTGTAGGTTGCCTGTTCACTCTGATGGTAGTTTCTTTTGCTGTGCAGAAGCTCTTTAGTTTAATTAGATCCCATTTGTCAATTTTGGCTTTTGTGGCCATTGCTTTTGGTGTTTTAGACATGAAGTCCTTGCCCATGCCTATGTCCTGAATGGTAATGCCTAGGTTTTCTTCTAGGGTTTTTATGGTTTTAGGTCTAACGTTTAAGTCTTTAATCCATCTTGAAGTGATTTTTGTATAAGGTGTAAGGAAGGGATCCAGTTTCAGCTTTCTCCATATGGCTAGCCAGTTTTCCCAGCACCATTTATTAAATAGGGAATCCTTTCCCCATTTCTTGTTTTTCTCAGGTTTGTCAAAGATCAGATAGTTGTAGATATGTGGCATTATTTCTGACGGCTTTGTTCTGTTCCATTGATCTATATCTCTGTTTTGGTACCAGTACCATGCTGTTTTGGTTACTGTAGCCTTGTAGTATAGTTTGAAGTCAGGTAGTGTGATGCCTCCAGCTTTGTTCTTTTGGCTTAGGATTGACTTGGCGATGCGGGCTCTTTTTTGGTTCCATATGAACTTTAAAGTAGTTTTTTCCAATTCTGTGAAGAAAGTCATTGGTAGCTTGATGGGGATGGCATTGAATCTGTAAATTACCTTGGGAAGGATGGCCATTTTCACGATATTGATTCTTCCTACCCATGAGCATGGAATGTTCCTCCATTTGTTTGTATCCTCTTTTATTTCCTTGAGCAGTAGTTTGTAGCTCTCCTTGAAGTGGTCCTTCACATCCCTTGTAAGTTGGATTCCTAGGTATTTGATTCTCTTTGAAGCAATTGTGAATGGGAGTTCACTCATGATTTGGCTCTCTGTTTGTCTGTTATTGATGTATAAGAATGCTTGTGATTTTTGTACATTGATTTTGTATCCTGAGACTTTGCCGAAGTTGCTTATCAGCTTAAGGAGATTTTGGGCTGAGACAATGGGTTTTTCTAGATATACAATCATGTCATCTGCAAACAGGGACAATTTGACTTCCTCTTTTCCTAATTGAATACCCTTTATTTCCTTCTCCTGCCTAATTGCCCTGGCCAGAACTTCCAACACTATGTTGAATAGAAGTGGTGAGAGAGGGCATCCCTGTCTTGTGCCAGTTTGCAAAGGGAATGCTTCCAGTTTTTGCCCATTCAGTATGATATTGGCTGTGGGTTTGTCATAGATAGCTCTTATTATTTTGAGATATGTCCCATCAATACCTAATTTATTGAGAGTTTTTAGCATGAAGAGTTGTTGAATTTTGTCAAAGGCCTTTTCTGCATCAATTGAGATAATCATGTGTTTTTTGTCTTTGGTTCTGTTTATATGTTGGATTACATTTATTGATTTGCATATATTGAACCAGCCTTGCATCCCAGGGATGAAGCCCACTTGATCATGGTGGATAAGCTTTTTGATGTGCTGCTGGATTCTGTTTGCCAGTATTTTATTGAGGATTTTTGCATCAATGTTCATCAAGGATATTGGTCTAAAATTCTCTTTTTTTGTTGTGTCTCTGCCAGGCTTTGGTATCAGGATGATGCTGGCCTCATAAAATGAGTTAGGGAGGATTCCCTCTTTTTCTGTTGATTGGAATAGTTTCAGAAGGAATGGTACCAGCTCCTCCTTGTACCTCTGATAGAATTCGACTGTGAACCCATCTGGTCCTGGACTTTTTTTGGTTGGTAAGCTATTGATTATTGCCTCAATTTCAGCTCCTGTTATTGGTCTATTCAGAGATTCAACTTCTTCCTGGTTTAGTCTTGGGAGGGTGTATGTGTTGAGGAATTTTTCCATTTCTTCTAGATTTTCTAGTTTATTTGCATAGAGGTGTTTGTAATATTCTCTGATGGTAGTTTGTATTTCCGTGGGATCGGTGGTGATATCCCCTTTATCATTTTTTATTGCATCTATTTGATTCTTCTCTCTTTTTTTTTATTAATCTTGCTAGCGGTCTATCAATTTTGTTGATCCTTTCAAAAAACCAGCTCCTGGATTCATTAATTTTTTGAAGGTTTTTTTGTGTCTCTATTTCCTTCAGTTCTGCTCTGATTTTAGTTATTTCTTGCCTTCTGCTAGCTTTTGAATGTGTTTGCTCTTGCTTTTCTAGTTCTTTTAATTGTGATGTTAGGGTGTCAATTTTGGATCTTTCCTGCTTTCTCTTGTGGGCATTTAGTGCTATAAATTTCCCTCTACACACTGCTTTGAATGCATCCCAGAGATTCTGGTATGTTGTGTCTTGGTTCTTGTTGGTTTCAAAGAACATCTTTATTTCTGCCTTCATTTCGTTATGTACCCAGTAGTCATTCAGGAGCAGGTTGTTCAGTTTCCATGTAGTTGAGCGGTTTTGAGTGAGATTCTTAATCCTGAGTTCTAGCTTGATTGCACTGTGATCTGAGAGATAGTTTGTTATAATTTCTGTTCTTTTACATTTATTGAGGAGAGCTTTATTTCCAAGTGTGTGGTCAATTTTGGAATAGGTGTGGTGTGGTGCTGAAAAAAATGTATATTCTGTTGACTTGGGGTGGAGAGTTCTGTAGATGTCTATTAGGTCCACTTGGTGCAGAGCTGAGTTCAATTCCTGGGTATCCTTGTTGACTTTCTGTCTCATTGATCTGTCTAATGTTGACAGTGGGGTGTTAAAATCTCCCATTATTAATGTGTGGGAGTCTAAGTCTCTTTGTAGGTCACTCAGGACTTGCTTTATGAATCTGGGTGCTCCTGTATTGGGTGCATATATATTTAGGATAGTTAGCTCTTCTTGTTGAATTAATCCCTTTACCATTATGTAATGGCCTTCTTTGTCTCTTTTGATCTTTGTTGGTTTCAAGTCTGTTTTATCAGAGACTAGGATTGCAACCCCTGCCTTTTCTTGTTTTCCATTTGCTTGGTAGATCTTCCTCCATCCTTTTATTTTGAGCCTATGTGTGTCTCTGCACGTGAGATGGGTTTCCTGAATACGGCACACTGATGGGTCTTGAGTCTTTATCCAATTTGCCTGTCTGTGTCTTTTAATTGGAGCATTTAGTCCATTTACATTTAAAGTTAATATTGTTATGTGTGAATTTGATCCTGTCATTATGATGTTAGCTGGTTATTTTGCTTGTTAGTTGATGCAGTCTCTTCCTAGTCTCGATGGTCTTTACATTTTGGCATGATTTTGCAGTGGCTGGTACCGGTTGTGCCTTTCCATGTTTAGCGCTTCCTTCAGGAGCTCTTTTAGGGCAGGCCTGGTGGTGACAAAATCTCTCAGCATTTGCTTGTCTGTAAAGTATTTTATTTCTCCTTCACTTATGAAGCTTAGTTTGCCTGGATACGAAATTCTGGGTTGAAAATTCTTTTCTTTAAGAATGTTGAATATTGGCCCCCACTCTCTTCTGGCTTGTAGGGTTTCTGCCGAGAGATCCGCTCTTAGTCTGATGGGCTTCCCTTTGATGGCAACCCGACCTTTCTCTCTGGCTGCCCTTAACATTTTTTCCTTCATTTCAACTTTGGTGAATCTGACAATTATGTGCCTTGGAGTTGCTCTTCTTGAGGAGTATCTTTGTGGCGTTCTCTGTATTTCCTGAATCTGAATGTTGGCCTGCCTTGCTAGATTGGGGAAGTTCTCCTGGATAATATCCTGCAGAGTGTTTTCCAACTTGTTTCCATTCTCCCCGTCACTTTCAGGTACACCAACCAGACGTAGATTTGGTCTTTTCACATAGTCCCACATTTCTTGGAGGCTTTGCTCATTTCTTTTTATTCTTTTTTCTCTAAACTTCCCTTCTCGCTTCATTTCATTCATTTCATCTTCCAGGGCTGATACCCTTTCTTCCATTTGATCGCATCGGCTCCTGAGGCTTTTGCATTCTTCACGTAGTTCTCGAGCCTTGGTTTTCAGCTCCATCAGCTCCTTTAAGCACTTCTCTGTATTGGTTATTCTAGTTATACATTCTTCTAAATTTTTTTCAAAGTTTTCAACTTCTTTGCCTTTGGTTTGAATATCCTCCCGTAGCTCGGAGTAATTTGATCGTCTGAAGCCTTCTTCTCTCAGCTCGTCAAAGTCATTTTCCGTCCAGCTTTGTTCCGTTGCTGGTGAGGAACTGCATTCCTTTGGAGGAGGATAGGTACTCTCCTTTTTATAGTTTCCAGTTTTTCTGCTCTGTTTTTTCCCCATCTTTGTGGTTTTATCTACTTTTGGTCTTTGATTATGGTGATGTACAGATGGGTTTTTGGTGTGGATGTCCTTTCTGTTAGTTTTCCTTCTAATAGACAGGACCCTCAGCTGCAGGTCTGTTGGAGTACCTGGCCGGCCGTGTGAGGTGTCAGTCTGCCCCTGCTGGGGGGTGCCTCCCAGTTAGGCTGCTCGGGGGTCAGGGGTCAGGGACCCACTTGAGGAGGCAGTCTGCCCGTTCTCAGATCTCCAGCTGCGTGCTGGGAGAACCACTGCTCTCCTCAAAGCTGTCAGACAGGGACATTTAAGTCTGCAGCGGTTACTGCTGTCTTTTTGTTTGTCTGTGCCCTGCCCCCCAGAGGTGGAGCCTACAGAGGCAGGCAGGCCTCCTTGAGCTGTGGTGGGCTCCACCCAGTTCAAGCTTCCAGGCTGCTTTGTTTACCTAAGTGAGCCTGGGCAATGGCGGGCGACCCTCCCCCAGCCTCGCTGCCGACTTGCTGTTTGATCTCAGACTGCTGTGCTAGCAAACAGCGAGACTCCGTGGGCGTAGGACCCTCTGAGCCAGGTGCGGGCTATAATCTCCTGGGGCACCGTTTCCTAAGCCCGTCGGAAAAGCACAGTATTCGGGTGGGAGTGGCCCGATTTTTCAGGTGCCGTCTGTCACCCCTGGAAAGGGAACTCCCTGACCCCTTGTGCTTCCCGAGTGAGGCAATGCCTCGCCCCTGCTACTGCTGGCGCACGGTGCACTCACCCACTGACCTGCGCCCACTGTCTGGCACTCCCTAGTGAGATGAACACGGTACCTCAGATGGAAATGCAGAAATCACCCGTCTTCTGCGTCGCTCACGCTGGGAGCTGTAGACCGGAGCTGTTCCTATTCGGCCATCTTGGCTTCTTCCCCCTTGTGAAACTTATTTTCTAAAGTCTCCCTCAAAGCACTGTATATGGACAAGGAGTTATGTGGCTCTCTGACAGTCCACTGGCACCTTTTTATCCACATTTGTTATTTACTTTGAAAAATTGTTCTTTCAATTCCTTAGAACTTTTAGGTAACTACTATCTTGTTTAGCTCATGTGTTTGCATGATATTTATCAATTCTGCCAGAAGTGAGTTTGCAAATACATAGAGCACTTGCTGCCATCCCTCCCTCCCATGTTCATGGCAGATATCATTAATGAATTATTGTGTTTTTTTCTATACGGAGCCCAGATTAGAATCCTCAACACGCTCCTGCAACCCTGTATTCTCAAACTTTGGTGTGCATCAGAATCACCTGGAAGACTTATTTATGATAGAGATTACCTCAGAGTTCCTGATGTAGAAGGTCTGGAGCAAAGACCAAGAATTTGCATTTCTGACAAGTTCCCAAGTGATGCTGATGCTGCTAGTTGGGGGTCCACACTCTGAGAAACACTGTTCCTGTCAACTACTACCATGAGCAAACTCAGCTGACCCATAACATAGAACCTATTTGTTATCCCTTATCTCTATGGGTCTTCAGGAAACAGGTAATAGCCTTCCAGAAGAGATGAGAACCCTTAACAGTTCATGTTACAGGTATCCTTTAAAAGCTTTCTTCTCATTGAGTCAGAAAACTCTGGTTTCCCCTTCTAAAATACTTCCACTCAATATCATGTATCCTCCATCATAAATCCTTTGTTTGGGACTTAATTCCAGCTTTTTGGACTATGCCTTTGAACTTATTGCTATGAACTATCAAATCAATCTTCAATCCCACCTTCAATCAGAAGAAAGCAAGTGAAAGGGCTCCTAATTATCCTAGAAGATAATTTGGAAAGGAATCATGAGGCTTTCTAATAGGGAAAAAAATGGTACAAACAGGACCTAAATTGATTTAAAAATTTTTTTGGTGGATTTTGCTTGTTTCCGTGCTATCAACCATTCAGTATAGAAAACAAACTAAATGGCTAAAACTTAGGAAAACTGAAGAAGGAAGGAAATGAGGGGGAACACTCAAAGTGAAAAGGGAATACTAAAGAAGCAATTAATGTCTTCTCTCTGATAAGCTGCAAACAGATAGTTAAGAGCTTTTAACACTGCGTGGAAGCACAGATGTGCTTTGCAGTGTACCCACCCACACAGATACCTGTACATGAAAACTAATTTTTTAAAAAAAAGCTAAATACAACACATAGTTACACAACATGGCGGGACTAACTCCTATTGAGTGCCCACTTTGTACCAGACTTTTAAGCAGACATAATTCGAGTGTGGGACCAGTCATAAATGATGACTAACTTGTAAAACTGATGTAAACATCCATTGAATACAATCAAATAATCATCCAGTGGTTATCACTTGGCATCCTTGGATAGCCAAATGTCATACACAATGTAATGCAGAGATGATTCAACAACATTCAACAAATATTTATTGAATACTGAGTTGGAAAACATCTGTGTACACGCCAAAATGTCCTGCTGTTATGGAGCTTATATTCTAGCTGGAAGAGAGAGTACCAGAAAATGTAATAAATAAATAAACCAATTGTATGGTATGCTAGGAGGTGAAGGGTGCAATGGAGTGAAGAAAACAAATAGAGTAGGACATGGGAGATCAGGAGCTCTGGGGATTGGGTGTAAGTCAGTTTTTAGTAGGTCTGGGGTAGGTCTCATTGAAAGCATAACATTTGAACCAAGATTTGAAGGAGGTTCTCTACAACTTCCACAGGTGACTGCGGCTTTTTCTGCCTTATATGCCTGTCTTAATTTACTGTTATTGCCAGGGAATCTCTGCTGGCCCAGAATGCATGTTGTTTCACCACAGATCTTTGGACAGGAAGGCTGATTTAGATGCTTACAAGAGACAAGCAGAACCAGGTCTGGTCTTTGTCTAAGTGAAGCACTTGTTGTTTCCCCACCCAGACCTTTAGATTTTCAAACTACTCTTTCTTCAAATGGCTCACTTTTGCTGGTTTGATATATTCTTCATCATATTATTATTATGAATAATAATAGCAAACATTAAAGTTTATTGGGCATCAAGCTAAGTATCAAGCTCAGCATTAAGCACTCTATATATACCATCTCATTTAATTCTCATAACAGTTCCATGAAATAGAGAATGTTATTACTTCTATCTTACGGATAAGAAAACTGAAGCTTGGGGAGGTTAAATAGCTTGCTCAAGATTAAAGAGCTGGTAAGTGCCAGAGTCAGGCTGCAAGCCTGTCTGATTCCAAAGTGGATTTAGTTAATAAATTTAGTACTGAATTAAATATATTCCTTAATACAAACTTTAAACTGTATAGTAAAGATCACAAATTTAATGGTTTTTTGAAGACATTGCTTTAGCCATCTTGGGTAATTTACACCCACAAAGAATATGACATTTGTTCTCACAATGCTTCTGATTGTCCAGTGCCATGGTTTCACAAATTTCATTTAGCAGTAAAATCTTTTACTAAACAAAACCTTACAATAGAAAACTGGATCAGTCATAGTCCTAGCACGACAAATTCAAACTGAAGGAAAACTCAAAAAGGGTAAGTGAATAGGGCTTAATGAAGGGGCTATTCACAAAGGTCTGGGTGGGATAAAGGGAAAACTACAAGGGAAGGTGAGAGTACCTCAGGGCCAGGAATGGTGTTGCCACCCCTGGGCCTGAAGGTGCAAGAAAGAGGGCAGAGTGATGATCAAGACCTGGCAAGAACTGAAGCTATGGGAGAGGGTCACCAAATAAGAGAGATGGGCTTTGGTAGAGGAATGAAGCCATTGCCAACCACAACCTAGAAATTAAGGACTCTGGAAAAGAAATACCCCTGCTTCTCTCTCCTTCTGCCCTCCAATCTACTGCTGCTTCTTCCATTGGCTGAACCCAATAGAAAGCTAAAGGTCAAGGAAGTTCAATTAATGCAATCCATAGAAGTCAGCCTCCCGAGACAAAAGGCAAGATGAAAAGGACAGAGAATGGATTTAAACAAGCAAACAGAAGATATCCAGCACAGAACCAAATATGAAAACTCGTCAAGCAGAATTTTTCCTGTTGAATAGGGGTGGGGTCTTCAGAGCCTGCCAACTTGCTTCTCCACACTCACTTAGTTTCACTACAACAATCTCCGTGAAACCTTTGTTGAACTCTAGTGCTCTAGTCTAGTCCTTATGTTATAAATATCTCAGTCACAATCAACTACAGGTATGTGTGCATTGCCAACCACCATTTTTGAAAAACACAATATGTGTGTACATAATCATAGCACAAAAGAGAGGTACCAGACCTGTCCCTGAAGGCTCAGAGTTCCAGGCTCTGGAAAGAATAGTCTGATAGTACATGTGATCATACTGAGGGTCCCCTGAATCTGGGAACCTGAGGGCTGAATGAAACATGTATGAGATGTATAGGCCAGCTGAGGACCAACCCTCTTTCCCCACTAGACAGGCTTTGGGCTTATAGGGGCTTCCATGGGGCAGCCTTGTCTGTTATTAAATGGGACTTTCCCAAAGGGATTCACAATTAAGTTTTGTGTGTCCATCAGATTAGAGAGAGGAATTTATATCCAAAGACAATGAAATATGTAGTTATTCACAAGGATAAACAAGGAAATTGATATACGGGGAGAGGGGGCAAAAATAAAGGGTAGTTGGAAAGAGGATCACATAGGTAAGATAAGTTATTAGGTAAGATATTAATCAGAAAAGTGACCACAAAGTGCCCATCACTAACCAAGTGCAAGTCTAATGCAGTTACTGGCAGCTGAGAAGCAATACCCTCCAAATATGCTCTGAAGTCTGAATCACAGCCTGGCCTCCTCTGCAGGGGCTGCTGCAGGTCCATCAGTCACTGGGCAGAGCTGCTGAGCACACCCTCTGCTGCTATGCAGAGAAGTCTGACTAGGAAAGCCAAAACTAGGATGGGGATGGGCGGGGATGGAGAGGCGCCAGCACACAGAAGCCAGACAGCCAGCCAGATATTCTATCACTGGAGCTCCTACTTAAATCTCTTGGTTCACTGGAGAAATAGTTTTTTGGGGGGGGTAGAGAGGGATGTTGTTTTTAATCTCAGTAGCTAGAGTGGCCTTCATGGGGAACAAAAATAAGCTAAACGGAGGAGAAAGGTACAGCTGTTCTTTGCTTTCTGAAGAGTTCTCCAAATCTCTTGTTTTATTATGTGTTGATGCAGCTGCCCAGCCAGAGGAACACGGCTTACCTCTGTGCCAAATGTAGGTAGAGAACAAGGTGGTGTGAGATGCAGCCTATACTGTCCCATCTCCCTTCTGTGTTATGGCTCCTGGCCCTGCCCCCCTCCACAGCATGTCTCTCCTCTAGGTTGGCAAGCTTTATATTAATAACATAAAACCTTTGTCACACATGAGATGGAATGCAAATCGTCTTACATATATTATCACATTTAATTAACAACATTATGAGGTAGGTACTGTTATTACCACTGTCTATCTAGACGGGGAAATTAGGACTTAGGAAGTCAAGAAACTCATAAACAAACAGCAGGCTGGAGTTTGAGCCGCAGCAGGCTGACTCAGTACCTGTGCACATAAACACCAGACTATCCTGTCTTGTCCATATATGGTTAGTACTTCACCTTATGACTTTGTTTCCTCTGTCCTTTGAGTCAGCCTGGCCTCCATGTTTCTGACTCTAGACTGATCACTTAATATTTGGTTTTTAATTATTTTCTCTGTCACAGATGCTATAAAGGGAAGGCCAGATGCTGCTTTCCTGGCTTCTCTCTTCTCCTAAGAAAAGCCAGTCAGAGGGCCATCTGCAGGGCAACCAGTCCTGGTCAGGAAGAGGAAAGCACCCAGGCCTGTCCCTTGGAGGGCCATCCCTCCTCCACATAGAATCCCATTCTCAGATCTAATGTTGAATGCAGAGCCGTGCCTTGAAATGTAGTTTAGCTGAATCCAGAAAGCCTCCCCAAACCTTGTACATCCTCTAATGAGGAAAAGGAAGCTGGGCCATTAGCCTGAATCTATGACAGTGCCCATGAAAAACAACGTTTGCTTCGCAAAACTGAGTCAGAGAGGAGAGGAAAATAACTCACACTTCAAAATCACCTCACCAAGTGTTTTCAGAGAATTAAGAATGATTTAAATGCTCACATTTAGGAATTCAATTGCAATTCAGAAAGCTACTAAAATTTTCCTTATTCACAATAATACATGGGTTTAGATAAGACCTTTCAGTTTCATCTGTATATTTCAGTATTATAGGGGTAGATTTGAAATTGCTTTCTGTGTGTATCATGGAACTTCATGCTTCAATTCCATATCCTCTGCCTTTTTTCTTTTCCCAAGTGAAACTATCAATTTTTCTGGTATATTTTGCATATGTATATATTCATACATACATACTTATTCATATTTAAATGAAAATTAAGAAGATTAAAAATAAAGTTTACATGAATCATGGAAGCAGCTACTTTACCACCTCAGTTTTTCCTGCCTCTCTTTGTGGTATAGGCTTTGTCTCTTGTTCTAGAGAATAAAAAGATATATGGAATTACATATATTTCAGGATATATCTGTGGTTATTCATGGTTTTAGTCTCTAAAGCTTAATCTCAGCCTTAGAATTAATTTTATCCTTTGTATTATGGCACATTTGCTTGCAGGGAAGAGAAATCTACTTAACATGGCTCAAGTAAAGGGGGCTTATTATAACGATACAGATCTACAAAACAAGAGGCCTCAGAAAAACCAAGCAAATCAGGAAACTCCAGCAATAGTCATTCTTTTTTTTTTTTTTTTCTTTTTTCAAATTTCTTTTTTTTTTCTTTTATTATTATTATTATTATTATTATACTTTAGGTTTTATGGTACATGTGCGCAATGTGCAGGTAAGTTACATATGTATACATGTGCCATGCTGGTGCGCTGCACCCACCAATTCGTCATCTAGCATTAGGTATATCTCCCAGTGCTATCCCTCCCCCCTCCCCCCACCCCACCACAGTCCCCAGAGTGTGATGTTCCCCTTCCTGTGTCCATGTGTTCTCATTGTTCAATTCCCACCTATGAGTGAGAATATGCGGTGTTTGGTTTTTTGTTCTTGCGATAGTTTACTGAGAATGATGATTTCCAATTTCATCCATGTCCCTACAAAGGACGTGAACTCATCATTTTATATGGCTGCATAGTATTCCATGGTGTATATGTGCCACATTTTCTTAATCCAGTCTATCATTGTTGGACATTTGGGTTGGTTCCAAGTCTTTGCTATTGTGAATAATGCCGCAATAAACATACGTGTGCATGTGTCTTTATAGCAGCATGATTTATAGTCCTTTGGGTATATACCCAGTAATGGGATGTCTGGGTCGAATGGAATTTCTAGTTCTAGATCCCTGAGGAATCGCCACACTGACTTCCACAAGGGTTGAACTAGTTTACAGTCCCACCAACAGTGTAAAAGTGTTCCTATTTCTCCACATCCTCTCCAGCACCTGTTGTTTCCTGACTTTTTAATGATTGCCATTCTAACTGGTGTGAGATGGTATCTCATTGTGGTTTTGATTTGCATTTCTCTGATGGCCAGTGATGGTGAGCATTTTTTCATGTGTTTTTTGGCTGCATAAATGTCTTCTTTTGAGAAGTGTCTGTTCATGTCCTTCGCCCACTTTTTGATGGGGTTGTTTGTTTTTTTCTTGTAAATTTGTTGGAGTTCATTGTAGATTCTGGATATTAGCCCTTTGTCAGATGAGTAGGTTGCGAAAATTTTCTCCCATTTTGTAGGTTGCCTGTTCACTCTGATGGTAGTTTCTTTTGCTGTGCAGAAGCTCTTGAGTTTAATTAGATCCCATTTGTCAATTTTGGCTTTTGTTGCCATTGCTTTTGGTGTTTTAGACATGAAGTCCTTGCCCATGCCTATGTCCTGAATGGTAATGCCTAGGTTTTCTTCTAGGGTTTTTATGGTTTTAGGTCTAACATTTAAGTCTTTAATCCATCTTGAATTGATTTTTGTATAAGGTGTAAGGAAGGGATCCAGTTTCAGCTTTCTATGTATGGCTAGCCAGTTTTCCCAGCACCATTTATTAAATAGGGAATCCTTTCCCCATTTCTTGTTTTTGTCAGGTTTGTCAAAGATCAGATACTTGTAGATGTGTGGCATTATTTCTGACGGCTCTGTTCTGTTCCATTGATCTATATCTCTGTTTTGGTACCAGTACCATGCTGTTTTGGTTACTGTAGCCTTGTAGTATAGTTTGAAGTCAGGTAGTGTGATGCCTCCAGCTTTGTTCTTTTGGCTTAGGATTGACTTGGCGATGCGGATTCACAATTGCTTCAAAGAAAATAAAATACCTAGGAATCCAACTTACAAGGGATGTGAAAGACCTCTTCAAGGAGAACTACAAACCACTGCTCAAGGAAATAAAAGAGGATACAA
Organism: Pongo abelii; assembly: GCF_028885655.2. NCBI lineage: Eukaryota > Metazoa > Chordata > Mammalia > Primates > Hominidae > Pongo > Pongo abelii. Next base: position 17,242,036 of record NC_085928.1, read on the forward strand.
ACAAATGGAAGAACATTCCATGCTCATGGGTAGGAAGAATCAATATCATGAAAATGGCCATCCTTCCCAAGGTAATTTACAGATTCAATGCCATCCCCATCAAGCTACCAATGACTTTCTTCACAGAATTGGAAAAAACTACTTTAAAGTTCATATGGAACCAGCAATAGTCATTCTGTTTCCACCATAAACACTATTCAGCTACCAATGTCCTCAGTTTCTAGCTTTCTTGGTTCAAATTAGAGAGAGAGAGAGAGTCTGCTCAGTCAGCTCAGTCTGTACATTAGTTCTCTTTGAGTCAAATGACACCCCTGTGGTCACTGTAGCCAAGCAAAGTAAGACAGGGTTATTTGCTACCAACAGAGCCACTAGAGCTATATTGCAGATTCTCTCAATAGAATATGTGGTTAAATGTATATGAGTGCATGTTTGGGGTTGAATGGAGATGGTGGAGAAAATGATAAATATCAATTTCTAATATATCCATTCAAGAAAATCTAAGATGAAAAATTATTTTTCTTCAAGGTTTCATATTGTTTGCTCAAACCCTAGGTTTCTAGGGGGCACTTCTAGCATATCCTTATTTTAAAGTTTAGTGAAAGACTGTGTGCTAAAATGTCTGTTCTCTGCCCCACAAACTGCTTCAAGCACTAGGGCTTAAGGTAGTGAAAAATAATACATAAGAGCAGCATACAACTTAACAATAAATTATGTCCTAAGAGTTTCTTGATGTATTAGTTTGCTATGGCCTCTCTAACAAATGAATACAACAATAAAGAAATGTATTTTCTCACGATTCTGGGAGCCAGAAATCAAGATCAAGGTGTGTTGCAGGGTTGGCTTCTTGTGACCTTTCTCCCAACTTGCAGATGGCTGTGTTCTCCCCCTATCTTCATATGGCCTTCCACGTGTGTGTGTGTGTGTGTGTGTGTGTGTGTGTGTGTGTGTGTGTGTATGTCCTAATGTCCTTTCTTTATAAGGAAATCAGTCATATTGCATTAGGGCTAACCTTAATTTTCTTTATTTTAATTTAATTACCCCTTTAAATATTTTGAAACACGGTCACATTCTGAGGTACTAGGGGGTTAGGACTTCATCATGTGAATTTTGGGGGAGACACAATTAAGCCTAAAACAATTGGGAGGTCTATTATTTGGAAGAGGAATAGAAGACGCATTTTCCAATCACTCACCTGGACAGTAAACTCCTCCCTGGTCTTCCTACTTTACCATGTTATGATAAATCCACCAGAAAGCCAGAGACTGATCCTTTTCTAAACCAATGACAAATGTAATTTTGTCATTTCCTGCTTAGAGGACCCCCTCAAGATCCAAATGCCTCCCATAGCACACACAGCTTCCCACAATGAGCTCCAGTGAGTATCCCCAGCCTCACCTCCAGCCACTCTTCTACCCTTCCGCACACGATGCTCCAAGCCCCTGGACCACTGACTGATGGCATGTTGGGAAATTTCTGCCTTATGAATTTTATGTTCTTATTTATTCTGTATTTAAACAAATTTCATGGTACTTTAAAGACAAAAGAATTATTCTACATTATTGCTTTCTACCATTCATTACTTGTACATTTATTTCAATTACATTGTAAGTGAAATAGAATTCTGGACTCTCTAAGAACCGAGCTTATTATTTCTGATTAATTCCATAAATATTTGTTATGCACCTATCATATGTCATTTATGTCTTGACATTTATTACATAAAGATGAAAAGTGAAGTCTCTGATTTTAGAACGTTCACAGTCTAGCTATGAAGGAAGACAAGCATATAAACAAGTAACCGTAATATAAGGTGACAAGTGCGGGAATAGAAATATGCATGCAGCACTCTAGGAATGCAAAACAGATTAATTTTACCTGAGGTAGCCAGAAAAGCTTCAGGGAGGGTAGTTGATATTTGATCTAGAAACTTGATAAGAGGAAGTGGGAAATTTCAGGTACACAACAGGAAAAGCAAAGATAAGAGTCGTTTACAGATGCCTGCCAGGACATTAGGGGACCCTCAACTGCTATCCCTTTTCTCTATCTGGGAATCTGCAGCTAAGGGTTATGTAGCCTTTGCTTTTGAACTGTCAAAATGCAAAGCATCTAATTATACCCCCCTTATTCTAGACAGCAACTGTTGAGTTCAGACTCTAAGTCCTATCCACCTGCATGTCTGAAAGAAACCACCTTGAGATTCCACAGTAATTTCCCTTCTGAAGGAGAGGCCTAAGGTGATTCCATGGTGCTTTTATGGTACCTCTCTCTCTAAGGAAAAGAAAAATATTAATCTCTGGAAAGTTACGCGGTTGCATATGATAATTTCCTTTTAGAACAGTGGTTCTCAGCCTTGACTGTTAGATTAGATTTACCTAGACTAATTTGAAAGATCCCAATGCCTTGCCAGCACTCCAAACCAATTGAATCAAAATTTCTGAGAGTGGGACAAAGGCATCAGTACTTTTTAAAGCTCCCCAGATGATTTCAATGTGAAGTCAAGCTTGAAAATCACTGATTCAGAATATATGGGTATTTTCCCCCTTATTACTGATATTTAACTATCATAATTTTCAAGCTTTTTTGACAAGATTAGAATTACTTGTTGGTTCAGAGATGGAAGGGGACAGACACTGCTTGTTTTCATCTCCAACGTGAAATTTGTCTTTTCCTGTTTTGGTTTATCTCAGTCACATAGTCTATCTGGTTTCTGTCAACATTCCTTTATCTTTCTCAGGCACATGGCCTCAGGTTAGGAGACAGGTTTTGGCCAAGTGAGTTTAAGAGAAAGGCCTGCAGCCTGCCCCACCTCTGCTTCATTGCTTCCATAGCTAGGAGGTCACCTTAACTTAAGGATGCATACAATGGTATCTTCACCTAACTTCAGAGTATTCTTTGGAGCTAAATCTCTGCAGTGCCTTCTTCGTGCATGGACTGATCCCAGTCCCTGACCTGTAGACTGAAATTAGGCTAAATACATCTCTTTCCATTGCCTAATCCTCCCAATATGCTGCTGAGGAAGGGGATGAGAGAAATGGAGAGATCCTGACATCAGAAGGGAAGAACTTTAGGTGGGGAGAAGATGGACCACCAACCCTCATCCTCAGACATGACACCTGATCTCTACTCCTCTTTTTCCCTGATTTGAAGACAGAGATTGTGAGAAGGCAGTTGGCTGGAGGGGACTAGGCAGAGGAGAGAAGAGTGAGCCAATAAGCTAGTCTACTAAAAAGTTAGCATCAGTAGAGCGGGAAAAGGAAGAACTCAGAGACCCAGCAATCCAGTGACAGTGACAGGTAAATGAAGCCCAGACCAGGCTAAACTGCTGGTGCTGCAGTCCACTGAGTCAGAAAGAACTAATTTATCATCAAATTAACCAGCTAATGCCTGTGGATGAAGCATCCCACACAAGTGTTGGCTCTAGTCAGGCTGCTCATTTGTCAGCATTGAAGTGACATCATCCAAATTCACAGGCAGATGCCCAACTTGATGAAAACTCATGATTCACCCAGAATCTGTTGGACATACACAGCTGACTGGATGACCTCTAAGGCCCCTTCTGGCTTTTTAATTCTAAAGTTCTGTGATCCCAATTTACTGCCATGAACCTGGCATGTCCCAGAAAGTGCACTCAGGGGTATTTCCAAGGAGTTTTGTTTCTAGGTGCCAGTGCATTTTATGTGAAAAATGAGGGCTCACCATTCCAAGGGAAAGAAATTGCCAAAAGGCAATTTCCAACAAAGGAATGGCTGCTTCTATGTGCCCATTTTTCCTAAGCAGTCCTCTAAATGGTATACAAACACAGGGCCATTATCTCAACCAGTTTCTACCCAGGCAATGAGATATTTGTATGGCAGAGATCTTAGTCTTCCTTCTTCCTGGTTGCCCATAGATAGAATTCCCTTAGGACCATACTACAGAAGCCACGCCCCACCCCTTTGCTATTAGCAATCTGTCTCCCCTTCTGTGGCTTTCTAAGCTTACTTGTTCAGAGGCACCATGGGGGTTTGGTCTTTATTTCTGATCCCTCCAGGTAGTAAACATTGTGCCAGTTCCTTTTGGACTGAGAACTAGAGTCAGCAGAGAACTCAGCGGAAATAAGGGCTCTGCAAGGATGGAAGCAGACCATGTGTTCCTCCTGCGTGCATAACAGGTCTCTGTTCTCACGCTGAGGTAGCAGCTGCAGCTCCGCACCCTATCCCCACCAGACCCTTGCTTATTCTCTTTTTTAATCACTTATTCTGGCTGTTCTTCCTCCCAACAATAATTCATAATGTTTTCAGATAGAGTGCTCCTCTCATCATGGTGCAGTATAAACAGTGAATTTACAATAAATACCACTTACATAATTCTTTGACTGCATATGAAAATAAGGGGAAAGACTTAAAATATTTTCCTTCTAATCATGAGTTAGAAACATTGGTGGATTTGGATTATAATCATTTGTTTTTGTGGTTTTTACAAAAGCATTTCCCATTTCCTGAATTTTCTTATTACATTAAAATATTTGTTCATAGGAGGCTGGGATCTATGGCTCTGTATTTTTAAAAGGAGAAAACGGACAAAAAATTAGACATCATGGATGTAATTTTTAAAGTAATTTTAAAGAATGTCCTGAGTAATAATGAATCAGTACAATCTTGCAAACTTCTGCTGTGTGCATTATCTGCAATGATAGGTGATTCGCTCATTCACAGAAAGATTCACTCATTCTATAAAATCCTCAAACTTTGAGGAAACATTACATTCTCTGGTAATTCCTTATCTTCAAATTACCCAGGGTTGTGAGAATAAGTAAGTTGAGCTCAAAAAGTGAACACATCAAATACTTTGCCATTCTGTGAATAAGGCACATCCCTCAGATGAGAAATCCTGGTTAAATGTGAGGACTCAATGAATTCTGGGAGTTTAAACTAGAAAAAAAAAGGAATTTGCTCTAAGAGGAAACAAGAAGGCCAATTAGGCCAGTTCATAGGAAATAAGATATAATCAGACCCCCAGAATCCGAGTAGCCAAGAGGAGGCTGGAATTTGAGAAGGAAGGTAGGAAAGACATCTATAAATCTGCACCATGCCTCAGACCAAAGTATATGTATTTTAAGATAAGAAGATTTGAGATTCAGATAAGTTTTGCCATCTTTACTAGTAACCTTAGAACCAAAAACATATGCTATACTTTAAAGATTAGATAATTGTAAAGTCTTTATACTCTCCCTTATATATTTTCCTATTTCATTATAGAGTCACCTTATCTTTTTTAAGAAAATTGTTGTTTTTCTACCTTGTATAGTGTAATTTCTTAATTACAGCTCTTAATTTTGGAGTATATCTCCCTGCCATACGTGATCCACTATTAAGCGATTACACTTAACTGTGATGGAAAAGAAGACTACTATGGAAAATGTTTCGTATGTAAGATTGAAAATTTTTCCTCACTGATTTTAAATTAGCAAGGAAAGTCAATTTCGGTGTAAATTTTTACATTATAGGTAAACATTTAGTGATCACAGAAGATAGTAAAGGAAATTGAAGATTGGAAATGGATAATTTTTGTCCAATTAATAGAAATGGCAGGGTAGAAGAGAGAGTAGCTCTCTATGACTAGGAACTATGGACAAATAAGCATAAAATTGCATCTTGCCAAAGTCTGAAACAGATTTATTTACAACGGTTTGTAATCACATGGAATTTGAAGCGGTGAACATCAGAAGCCAGCATGAGATGCAAAGAAAGAAAAACATCATTTCCCTTAATAAGATTAGAGATATACTAAATAGAAGGAATTCCAAAGACAAATTATGATTTCAGTAAATCTCTTAGAATGTAACGGACAGGATGATTTGGTGTGAGCTAGGATGATGGTTTAGATAGCTGACATTTCTTAAGCATATGTCACTCTCTCCCACTGGACTGTGAGCTCAATGACGGAAAAAAAAAAAAAAAAAAAGCATGTTTTATATTTCTTTGTCTCTATGGCACCTAATTCAATGCCTGGCAAATACCAGGTAGCCAATTCATTTTTCCTGAATTCATAGGTGCTTAAACAAACCTACTCAAAATGAACTGTATAATGGACAGATCAACCATGAAAGAATACTTCAGAGGTATATTTTAAATACTCTGTGCACAACCATTATTCTATTCAACACTTTAATACTAGCAAAAAATAAATAAAATTTTACAGGTAAATGTTCTAGTGAATAAGAATTGGAAAATAGAAGCCATAAAGAAGACAGTGGCTCTGTATCCTATAGTGCCCAATATAATGCTGCATACAGAATATATATGTTCAATGGCTTTTTTCTTATGGTGGTTAGGACATCTGAATATCCTTATTTGGACCCCTACCTCATACTGTATCTAAAAATAACTCAAAATGAATCAAAGATCTAAATCTACTTTTTTTCTTGTTACAAAAGCCATTTTTTATTATTTGAATTATAAATGTTAGAAAGTACAGGTAGGGAAAGACAAGATTAAAAACACTCCTAATCCTACTTATGAGAGTTAAGCACTACTAACACTTTGGGGTGGTATATACACTCCACCCCCCCCAATCCATATTGCTTTGAAATAATCTTCATTTAGTAATACATTGTGAACATAATTCCTGCCAATAAATGCTCATCTAAGTTAGGTCTGAGAGAGAGAAACCATTAACGCTCCAAAAGGGGGAAGTTTGGGAGGCACTTACCCAGCCCTCTTCCCCTACCCCAGGGTGGAGTGGGCTTATTGAAAGATGTGAGCTCAGGAAAATGGAACTGGACACGTGTGGTTCACATTCTTCTGGATTCTATCTATTCTGGGAAGAATAGGACAGAAGGCAGGCTCTTATTTTTTGGTCCCCTCTAGCCCTATTATTACTTGGTCACATTGCTGCTACTGCCAAAGTTTCAATATGAAATATTTTGCTGAGATTCTTTTGCTGTAACTTGGAATTGTTAAAGTAGAAAAGACCTAAATTGAAAAGCCTAAGCTATAAAACTCTTTGAAGAAAACATAGGTATAAACCTTCATGACCTTAGATTATTGAATGATTTCTTAGATATGACACCAGAGGCATGAATGATAAAAGAAAAAATAGATAAGCTGAGCATCATCAAAAATTTAAAACTTCTGTGCTTCAACGGACACTATTAATAAAGTGAAAAGACAACTCACAGAATGGGAGAAAAATATTTGCAAACTGTGTATCTGATAAGGGACTTGAATCTAGAGCCTAAAAAGAATGATTACAACTCAATGATAAAAGAACAAATAACACAATTTTTAAATGAATAAAGGATTTTAATAGATGTTTCTGCACATGAAAAGATGTTCAACACTATTAGCCATCAAGAAAATGTAAACCAAAACCACAAAGAGATATCACTTCACAACACTAGAATGACTATAATCAAAAAACAGATAATAGCAAGTATTGGCAATGATGTGAAGAAACTGTAATTCTCATAAACTACCGATGGGAATGTAAAATGGGGTAGCTGTTTGGAAAACAGTCTGGCAGGGCTTTAGACAGTTAAATAGAGCTACCATATGATCCAATTCCACTTCTAGGAATTCATATCAAGAGAAATAAAAACACATGCATACAAAAACACATCAACACAAAAACTTGCACCTGAGTATTTATAGCACATTATTTATAATAGTCAAAGCATGTAAATAACTCAAATGCCTATTAACTGATAAATGGATAATAATATTCATATAATGGAATATTATTTAGCAATAAAAAGAAATGAATAACTCATATGCTTCAACACTGATGAACTTTGAAAACATTATGCTACATGACAAGTCAGTCACAAATGACCACATGTTGTATGATTTCATGTATATAAAGTGTCCAAAATAGGCACAGAAAGCAAATTAGTGGTTGCCTAGGAATGAGGGTGATGAGGGGACTGAGAGGGGACAGCTAAGGGGAGCAGAGTTTTTCTTGGTAGTAATGAAGATGTTCTAAATGAATAGTGATGATGGATGTACAACTCTGAATATAATAAAAGTCACTGAACTGTATACTTTAAATGGGTGAATTTTATGCTACATGGATTATGTATTAATAAGCTGTTTTTTTTTTTTTTAACCATAGTGGGCTTCCTGATTATGGTAGACATGGCTACCTAAATTCCCCTTCAAGGAAGGACTTGCTGCCTAGCTGTTAGGAGTGCAGTCAGCAGATAGCCTACAGCTGTCAGCTACTTCAGAGTCAGTCAGCCACAGCTCCAGGGAGCTGCCTTGTCCAAATCTACACCATTCCCAGGGCAGCCCACATCCCAGTGAGGTGGGGAACAAAAGCCCAGCCATTTCTCTGGATGAAAGATGATTCTTACCAGCACTGCTCACTCCAGAGCTCCCTGCTGGGTTGGCTGAGGCTTTAACAGACCTGCATCATGCTTTGACTGCTTCCTCTCCTCAATCCTGCTTCCTCCCACTGCCTTTCACAACATTGATCTCTAACATTGAAGCCCAAACTATCTCAGCATCTGCTTCCAGTGAACACAAGCTATAACAGTATTAAACATGGCAGATTAGGCATGCTCATATCTTCCATATCTCAGAAACCCACTAAACTGAAGGTAAAGTAATTTTGTTTATTTTTTAACTCATTAAAGAGAACAAGAAAAGAAGTTCAGTGGATGAAGGAATAAAAGTTATCTTAGCAGAAAGAAGAAAGCAACAGAAATGCCTTGCAAAGTGTGATATCAATGAGGATTTGAGTGATTTCTTCCATAGAATCTCCGAAAGACTCAGGATTTGGATGGACAGGGGTTCCTGGAGACAGATGCAAGAGCAAAGCTGAAAACAGGGCTTGATTAAAATCAATATATCAATAGGGTACAACCCCAAGTCTTTTCCTTTATCCTTGCATAAGACTAGAGATTTATTTCTTGGAAAAATGGACCAGGGAGACTCTAAATTTGAGAATACTAGAATCGCTAGAACAGGGGTGAGGCTTGGAGCTAAAAATAGGGGGACTAAATGAAAGCCTATGTGTTCAAGAGGAAGACTGCTCCCCTCTAGTCTGCTTCCTCCCATTAGCTCTCTCTCACAAAGGCCAGCTTGTGGCTCCCAAATAACAGATGGGAGATTTTTCTCTGGAAAAACTGAATAACTCCTGAGAAAACATAACTACCCAACACTGGCACTTGCAAGTCTTCAACAACAAAAAAAACTATTTGGCTGCTCTATCATCCTAACTGCCTCCACACCCAGAGCTTCCAGCTTTGTAGTTCCTCACTCTTAAATATAAATGGGCAGGTGAGGACTACCAGACAGTTGAAGAAAACCTTCAATAAGAAAAAGAGACCAAAACAAAGAAAGGCATAAAACAAACAGTGAAAACACAAAGAGAAGGAAAAAATGCTTCCAATAACAAAATACTCATAACTTGATATCTGTGGGGAGAAAAAAGAGAAGCAGTTGCATCCCTGAAGCAAAAATGGGGAAGGAAGAATAACTAGAGATGAAGAACTTTTGGTAAATAAAAATTTGATAATAAAAATGCAATAGAAGGCTTGGAGTACCAAGGTATGGAAAGCTCTTAAATATAGAATAAAAGCCAAAGAGATGGATAACAGAAGGGGAGGGATAAGAGAAAGACCCAGGAACCCAAAACTTGTAGAAAATAATAGCATAAGATAAAGAGAAAATTAAAAAAAAAAACAAAAAACAAAAAAAAACAGAAACAAAAACAAATCACAAAGGAAAGGATTGAAAGTCACTGGACTTTTGAATAGCAACACTTGCTGTAAGATAGTGGAGAAATACTTTCAAAACTCTAAGAGAAAATTTAACATTAAATTCTATACATAGTCAAATTATCAATCATTTATAAGAATAAAGGCTTTTTAGGCATTCGAGGACTCAAAACTGATTCTTTAACATATGCTTTCTTAGAATAGTACTGAAGGATGTGCTCCACTAAAAGCAATAGAGTAATAGGAAGATACAGAATTCAGGAAACATGAACTCCATCCAGCAAAGGAGAGTAGTGAAGGATGACAGCAGAGCAATTGGTCCAGATTGAGGCAGGAGATGATTGAGGGCAGAGAGAGGTTCTCAAAGACCGAAAAAAAAAAGGAACTGATAAATTATCTGATACATTTTACCATATGGAAATAGCATTGTGAGGCATTTTAAAAATATATGGAGTATAAGAAACAAAATTGTTAAAAAATGGAGGCAATTTTTTACTCCAAAAAAGCAAAAAGTTGTACAGGAAGGAAACATAATCAAGGTACATTACCTAATGGGGCAATAAACAGTATCTATATTATGATTATAACGTAAGCATTGAATATTAATTTACCTTAGAAATTATATAACAGTTGAAAAGATGCAGTAGAGAGAGGAAGAAGAGGTGGAGCTATATAAAACATAAATCTTCATCTACAAAAATAAGATAATAGATAATGTTAAAAATGATAAAGCAATAAATAGTATAAGCATGTCATTTTGAAATATGGGGAACACAATAGAATGAAAAAAAATAAGAAAAATGGACATGATTACCTCTGAGGAGCAGTACCTGAAGATGGGGAGGGAAAGGTAGATGGGGAACTGCTAAATTTGTCATGTTTTTATCAACCATATGCATATGTTACTCACAAAAATAAAATGTAATTAAAAATTAAACCTGTAAAAAAATAAAATTTCCTAGCATAGTCAACTTAAACTACTTTAAATTGTGGAAAGGGGAAAGACCATGAGCTGCAGAGTCAGACAGAAGTGCCGCTTATTAGGCCATGTGACTTTGGTCAACCATCTTAACCCCTTTACCGTATCATCTAAAACAGGATTCATAACACCTTTCTCAGAGGATTATGTGAACTAAAGTAATCTAGTGTACTGTGATAAGTGGTTTATTTGGGGTAGTTTCAGAATGAGTGCTGATAAAGATTATTGGCTCTAAGCCCACCTAAATCATCGCTTGACACCCTTTACTCTTCTTCCTGCAAGCCACCCCTGTGTAATGCCACCTGATTCGTTTATTCAGAATTCTCTTGACTTTCTTGTATGTACCATCATATATAATTTTGGGCACCTAGTTAAAGGTTGCTTTTCTTAGGTGATCTCGTTCATTATCTTCCAGACTAGTGGTAATGGTTCCTGAGGGCAGGTACAGGTTTCTATTTGTTTTGTATATTCCTACATCTGATGTATACCCTACTCAAGAAATCTTTGATAACTGTGTTATTTGCTTCTTACTGATACATGGAGTCAGGTATCCCACCATATAGAGGAAAAAAAAAATAGAAACTTAGGCATCTCCTTGGAAGAAATCCATCATCGGCCGGGCACGCTGGCTCACGCCTGTAATCCCAGCACTTTGGAAGGCTGAGGCAGGCGGATCAAGAGGTCAAGAAATCGAGACCATCCTGGCCAACATGGTGAAACCCCGTCTCTACTAAAAAAAATTACAAAAATTAGCTTGGCGTGGTGGCGCGTGCATGTAGTCCCAGCTACTCAGAAGGCTGAGGCAGGAGAATTGCTTGAACCCGGAAGTAGGAGGATGCAGTGAGCTGAGATCGCGCCACTGCACTCCAGCCTGGCGACAGAGTGAGACTCCATCTCAAAAAAAAAAAAAAAGAAAAGAAAAGAAAAGAAAAGAAATATCCATTATCAATAATCCATGAGAATACACGGTGGGCCCCTTCAAAAGAGAAAATAATGGCTGGGAGAGTAGGAAGGAGAGAACCAAGGGAGGTATATGGGGACAGCAGGGATTTGGCTGGAGATATTACATAAATGGGAGGGAAGTTGTATAATCAGTAAATGGCCACAGCTCTCCTTCAAGTGACGTTCAGGTACTGCAATAGCACTAGGGCTGGCAGCATCACCATGACTATTATTATTTAGATCTTTAAAATGTGCCCATCACTGAGCCCTGAGGTACATGTACAGAAACAAACACATGTTTCAATATTTACTCTCTAGGGACTGAATCCATGGCGGTACAGTTGTCGATCCTCCCACAGCCATCAGGCAAATGCTTGACTAAACAGATGGCTTTGCCAGAAATTTTTCATTTGGGTAGGAGGGTGAAGGCTTAGGCAGCCAGAATTCTTTATCCAATATGTCTTCCTGCTTATATTCTCTGAATAGTCCAGCTTAGAAGTACCATGAGGAATGGGAAGAGCACTCAATGGGAGAGTGAGGGAGAAGAGGGGCAGAAGCTCTAATATAGCATTAAAAAACATACAGAACTTAGAGACCAAAAATCTAGTTTCAAGTTGTTTCTTGCCGCTAAATTGCTATGTGACTGTGCAAACATCTCTTCACCTCTTTTAGTCTCAGTTTCCTCATCTGTGAAATTTAATATAGTGTTTCTCGTGCCTACTTGTCATGCTTTTATAAGAATCAAGCAAGTTTAATTTGTCTCAAAATACTTTGTAAAGTAAAATATTATGTCCTCATCTCATGATACTCTAGTGTCTAGGACAACTCTTTTAAGTCTTAGTTTTTCCAAAGGAGAAAAATAAACACTCTTTTATTTTAAAGACTTTGTAAAAAATATACATAACAAAATATTTATTGCCAAATATACTTTAAATTTCACAATTATTCAAGATTAAGATGGAGAGAAATAATTTATTTTCAAGAATTCAGAAGGATGTTCTGTACCAAAATACTTTTGAAAAAGAAATAGAATTTGGGTAAAAGTTATGTAAGAGAATTTTATTCATACTTCAATATTCTTATAACTTGGTTATTTAACCTACTGAAAGGTCTGTATGTGAACATTTTCATTATATAATTAATTTAAAATCATCCTCCAATTGAACCTAGAAATAAAAAGAATGAGTTGAGTGAATAAAAACAGATAATGAAAGACTAGGTAATATTGGGAACAGGCAGGAAAGAAGAAATCTTTTATGGAAGAAAAGATGAGGAATGGAGAAAATTTTACTGTAGGAATTTTTTTTAAAGAAGAGGCTTTGGGGGGCATTTATTCTACAATTTGCACTCCCAGTTCTATAATCATTATTTAATAGCTAGAGTTTAAAAACTGAAAGTAGTTTAAGTCTCTTCTGTGCCCTGAAACTGAACTGAAACCAGTTTTAAAAGTAATAGATAACATACATCACATATTACCCAGGAATGACACAATGTATTGGCCTGGGCTCCAGTCACCATCTGTGTAACCTTGAGTGGGCTCTGCCTCCCCATCTATAAAAATGAGGAACTGGTACCAGGTGGTCACTGGAGTTTCTTCTACTTAGGACTGCAGGACATGAGGCTTCTTTTGACTTCTGAGAGTTTGTTTTCTAACTTAGTGGAAAACAATAACAATGCGTATGTTAATACTTCATTTCTGGATGGAAAATGGATCAAAATGTTTCTGAAGGTTTGGTATTGTGTAGATAAAAGTCAATTGACCTTGAATTTAGAAGTAATTGGGCTGGGTGCGGTGGCTCACGCCTGTAATCCCAGCACTTTGGGAGGCCAAGGGGGGCGGATCACGAGGTCAGGAGTTCAAGACTAGCCTGGCCAACATAGTGAAACCCCGTCTCTACTAAAAATACAAAAATTAGCCGGGCATGGTGGCGCATGCCTGTAGTCCCAGCTACCCTGGAGGCTGAGGAAAGAGAATCACTTGAACCCAGGAGGCAGAGGTTGTGGTGAGCGGAGATCCGCCACTGCACTCCAGCCTGGGTGATAGAACGAGACTTGACCTCAAAAAAAAAAAAAAAAAAAAGTAGTTTTGTAGACATTCCAGAAACAAATACATTAATGATATCCGGGATTGAAATGTTTGATTATTTTCTTTTTATTCTGTTGCTTAATTCACTGACCCAAGCAGGTGAGTTTTCAACCACTTGAGAGAGTCTTGTCAGAAAGTAATTTTTAGTCTTATTTCCTGCAGACAGACCATCAACCTTTTCTGAGAACAAAAGTAATTCACTTACATAAATACTGTTTGAAATAGATAAAAGATAAAATTTGGTCATAGTATTGAAAGAATAAGTAAGTTTAGTATTTCTGTTTATATTAAAGAATAAATGGAGCACTTGTATCTTGTTCAAATGTTTTTATTTGAATATTACAACCTATTTTTTATTGAGTATATTTCCCAAAATAGTCATTGAAAGTTAAGTGACAAGAAAATGTAAAACATTTTCAGAAGAGTTTGCAAGTGATGATTTATAAAGTGCCCCACTGAAGATGGAGGTTTCCTTTCCTTCTTTTTATCCTTTCCTCCCCTTTTTTAAAAATTTCTCCTTTGTCCTTCAGCCATGTATTTCTGACAAAGCCCCCAGACTGTGTAGAACTTGGCTATTCTGCGATGGGTAGGCCAAGGGAAAATGGCTATTCTCGAGAGAAGGTCTAGTAGCTACCAGCAGAAGTGAGTGGTAAGGGCTGACACTGACTGATGGGACCTCTCTCTCTCTCTCTCTCTCTCCTTTCTTCCTTCCTTTCTTTTTCTTTCTTTCTTGCATTCCTTACTTTTTCTTTTTTTTCTTTTAACTTTCTTTGTTCTCTTTTCATTTGGTTTTAACATTTTAAATCACTACTTCTGTTCCTTTTTTAAATTTTCAAGATACTGACCAAAAAAAGAATGAAAACAGGGAGAAAAGAGAGTATTCATTTGATGAATGGGGAAGTAGGGGATCCTTAGTCCCAAAGAAGTTTTTTTAAAAAATTAATGTATAATATATACCTACAGAAAAGTATATATAATATAAGCATTCAACTTGATGAATTTTCAAAAACATAATACAGTCATTTAACCAATGCTCAGATCAAGAAAAATATTGCCAGCATTCCAGAAGCCTTAAATCCCAATGACCCCCTGTAGTCCCTACTTTCCTCTTCAAGTGTGACTGCAACTCTTATTTCTGACAGCATAAATTTGCCTGTATTCATGTTTTATAGAACTTGAATCATTTTATATGTACTCTGTGTGACTGTTTTCTTTTGCTTAATGGTACATTTATGCATTTGTTTCATATTGTCATGTACAATTTTATATCTTAATTCTCCATGGCAGGATAGTATTTTATAGTGTGAATATACCACAATTTATTTTTCCTTTCTATTGTTATTCGACATTTGGGTAGTTTCTAATTTGAGGTTATGATGAATTGTGCTTCTATATACATTCAAATACCTTCTTTTTGGTGAATATATATACGTGCCTTCTGTCGAGTATATACCTGGAAGTAGAATTGCTGAGTCATATGATATTTGCATATTTGACTTTTAGTCCTGCCAAGCACTTCTGAAGTTCTAATGATTTCACACTCCAGGGGGAGAAACTTGTTCTTGTTTTTTGCTGTCCACACAATAACTTTCCTCTTCTTCTCCTTTTCTAGTTACACTTACCCACGTGCATATATGTGTTATTCTTTAACATGAGGTTTGTTTTGCCTAGATTTAATAAAGTCAAATAGTCTAAGCATAACAGAGCCTTATTCTGTGAATAGAGACTGAGAACGTTGCATAAAAGCCTTCACTATCCTCCTTCTCAAAACCATGACAGAAAATTCTTAGTTATCTTCGGTGATCTTGTCAGGGAGTTTAACCTTACATTTAACTTTTCTAAACTCATGCAGAGTTCCATTCCCTGGTCATACCAGGTTGTCCTTCTCCCCATTCACCTCTTGACCTGACATCTGCTTTTTTAACGATACTGAAAGAAAAACAAAAATCCACAGGTGGTTATCCTTTCATTTATATACAGGAGCTACAGAAAATATTTAAGGGCAGAAAAAAAAATCTTTCAAGGGACAGACTAAGAGGATATGAATGCGTTACATCAGCTTTTCAAACCAACTGAACCAAAAGGCACCATTAATCTTTAGTCTGTTAATCCAATAATTTATCAGGTTCGATGGTCTCAGGAGGGATTTCAGCAAAAACTAGGTCAAGGGCCTGTCATGCTTGATTGTCGATTAGCCTTGAAACCTATCTAGGGTTTATGGGATTATAAGACTCCAGATGACTCCAGCCAGGGTGCACTTTTACTCTCAAATACAGTTAATAAAAATGTTTCTAATATATGTATTTCTACAGGCTTCCCATTCAGCCTATTTCACCTCAAAGTTTTGAGTATTCATCATCAACGAAAAGCCTTAAAACACTCTTCATCACATAGTTTTATTGAGTTAATGCTGGCATATTTGTCTCCTATCAAGGTTAGATCCAATTGAAGCATTCATTTACCAAATATTTATTGAACACCTACAACATGCCATGCATATTTAAATACTTATTTAAATCAGCATCCTCTTTATTTAATATCAAACTAATCAAACATAGTTCTTGTGTCCTTTTAGAATTTATAGCCTAATGAGTATACGAAAAATAAAATAGATATGAGGCCGGGCGCAGTGGCTTAGGGCTGTAATCTCAGCACTTTGGGAGGCCGAGGTGGGTGGATCAACTGAAGTCAGGAGGTTGAGACAAGCCTGGCCAACATGGCAAAAACCCATCTCTACTAAAAATACAAAAATTAGCCAGGTATGGTGGCGCCCGCCTGTAATCCCAGCACTTTGAGAGGCTGAGGCGGTGGATCACCTGAGGTCAGGAGTTCGAGACCAGCCTGGCCAACATGGCGAAATCTTGTTTCTACTAAAAATTAGCTGGGCCTGGTGGTGCATGCCTGTAATCCCAGCTACTTTGGAGACTGAGACAGGAGAATTGCCTGAACCCGGGAGGCGGAGGTTGCAGTTAGCCAAGATTGTGCCACTGCACTCCAGCCTCAGTGACAGAGCGAGACTCTGTCTCAAATAAATAAATAAATAAAATAGATATGAATAAACATAAGATATGAATAAGTATACAAGTACCATTTGTGATTAGGCAGAAAACAAACAGAATAAACTATCTGAGCATAGTGGAACAAGAAGGAAGAAACATCTTAGAGGGTCAAGGAGTCTGGAAGGTGATGTTTAAGTTGAGATATACTTGATGAGAAGAAACCAGCTATGTAAAACGCAGAGGGGAAAGTGTTAGGAGGAAACAGCATATTCACAGGCCAGTGCAGTCTGTGAATCGTGAGTTAACTTTTTACATTTTAATTTATTTTTAATTGACAAGTCACAATTGCATGTATTTATGGTATACAATATGATGCTTTGATGCATGTATACATTGTGGAATGGCTAAATCAAGCTGTTTGAATATGCATTACCTCACAGATGTATCTTTTGTGGTCAAAACACAAAATTTAGCAATTTTCAAGTGTACAATGTATTATTATTAACCACAGTCACCATGATATACAATAGATCTCTTTAACTTATTCCTTTTCTCTAACTGAAATTTTGTGTCCTTTGACTAAAATCTCCCCAATCCCCCAAACCCTAGCTTCTGGTAACCACCATTCGTCTCTGTTTCTGAGTTTGATTTTCTTTTAATTCCACATAATAAGTGAGATCGCGAAGTATTTGTCTTTATATGCCTGGGTTATTTCACTCAACATAATGTCCTTCAGGTTCATCCATGTTGTTGCAAATGACAGAATTTTTTCTTTTTTAAGGCTGAATAATATTCCTTTGTGTATATATACCATATTTTCTTTATCCATTCATCTATTCATAGATACTTGGGTCAACTTTTAAAGAAATGAATATTTCCTTTCAGTTTATTTTGAATATACAGTACACAGTTTGGATTTTTCAACTCTTTTAAAGAGGAGCAAGAACAGTCAGCTTGTTTGTAGTAAATCTTATACAGATGTGAGAAGGTCCTGATTGCTCTATGCCAAGAACTTGTTTGACTACAGGTCTGTGGATTAGAACTGGAAAATGGGGATAGGGACAAGGAGTCCAAATTAAGTGTCAGAAAATAATCAGTTTAATGGCATGCTCAGGCAGTTGACAAAGGCATAGCATAAACACAGGCAAGGTCCAAAGTACTAGTCAGGAGCCAGAACTGAAGTCAAATAATATTGGCAAGGTAGCATTCTAAAACATCTAAAAGGCTATTGTCAAGCCAACAGAGTTTCCTGATTCCTCACCTCCTTTGAGGAGGAAAAACAGTGGCTTGGGAAGTTTGGAGTAGGAAAAGGACCAAAGTAGAAATTCAGAGTCAGAATAGCCAAGAAGTGAGAGGGTGATAGGGAGGCTGGGTCAGATACTGGACAGCAACCAAGAAGTGAGGTCACAAAGCCAGAGAAGCAGGGAGAAACCATAAGGTAACAGATATAAGGCACCCAGAAGAATGTAGAACTTTCATAACAGAAGGAAAAGATTTTAGGCATCTGTTTTACCATCTCAGAGGAAGATAGCTGCAGTTGTGTAAAACAGGGACCAGGATTTTAAGAATCTTAATCTTTGTAACTTCTTTATGTTTATAATTTATACTATAAATATAGTAAAAATTGTTTTGGCAAAACAACTTGAAGGAAAATCCTTAAAACCAGTAGAGCCTGTGGGCTTCCCTTCAAAAGGCCATGTGACTGGGAGCTAAGGAGTCTGTGTCCCACTCTGTGGTCAAGTTGGGGCAGATCTCCAGGGACGGCAACAGCTACAAAAGAAAAGCAGAATACAGAGAGCTGATCTAGAAACCTTGAGGCTGAGAGGAAGGGCCTGTGTGAGGGCCTCTAAAGTTTGGTGACCAGATATGAGGTTGATTCCACTTATGCTAAGTCCCCAGGGAGGTTCAATTGGAAGCTCAGGGATGCAGGAATGAGGGTGAAAGGAAGCATAATTGGGCCAGGCAGATGCAGTGGTGACCACATTAGAATGAAGTGGCTTACTTAGACCTGAGCTGGGATACCCCTGCAAGAAGAGAGTCTCCAGGTCTTCTAGGACTAGGACCCTGCTACTCAAAGTGTGATCCATGGATCAGCAGCATCAGCTTCACCTGGGATGCTTTTAGAAGTTCAGAATCCCAGGTCGCAGCCCAGACCTACTAAATTAGAATCTACATTTTAAATGACCCCCAGGTGATTCCTATGCAACTTAAATTTGTGAAGCACTGGTCTAGGATACCCCTGGAGAATCCAAAAGAGTGGGTCAGGTATGGTGGCTCATGCCTGTAATCCCAGCACTTTGGGAGGACGAGGTGGGAGGATCGCTTGAGCCCAGGAGTTTGAGACCAGCTCTGGGGCAACAGGGATAAACCCCATCTCTACAAAAGATAAAAAATTAGCCAGGCATGGTGGCATGTGTCTATAGTCTCAACTACTCAGGAGGCTGAGGTAGGAGGATCACCTGAAACAGGGGAGGATGAGACCACAGTTGTCATTGCACTACTGCACTCCAACCTGAGTGACAGAGTGAGACCCTGTCTCAAAAAAACAAAACAAAAACAAAAGAGCATTACAGACGTATAAAGAAAGGAAGGAAGGGAGAGGCTAATCTGTGGAATTGGAGGCAGATGATGAATTGCAGTTTGAAGCCAGACTCAAATTCGACGGTAGAGAGCCAGCCAGCACTAGTGCAGGTAGCAGGATGACACCTCTTGGGGAGAGAACAGATTCCTTTTCTTGGCCTGCAAAGAAGGTGACAGTGACAGAGAGAAAAGGCAATTCTAAAGACCCTCTCAGAAGAAAGTCCCAAAGACAGTGTTGAGGCCTAGAGGTAGGTAGACATTCATTAGAACAAATCATAGAACTTTGTGCCATGAGGTATACATGGAACAACAAAAATTAAAAATTAACTTGGAGATTTTGAGTAAGGAAAAAGAGAAGATACATGTGTCCTCATCATATCCCTCTTCCTATCTAATCCCATAGGCATTATTCTCATGGAGGCCCTAGTTGCTTCATTGTCAGCATCATGATATCTTCCCAATTGAACTTTCTTCCTCTGGCATCCAGTTCTTCCTGGCACAACTTTCAAAACAACCTTTTCATCATGTCATTCTTTTGCTTAAGAACCCAATTCCTTCCAACTTCATATTGGCTCAAAAAGAAAGAAATGGATAGATATACATGTGTATTAATATTTCCACATTTCTTGGTACTAGAGTACCAAGAAATACTACTACAAACCAAATTGGTAGCCTTATCATTTTTCTCTCAACTCTTGATCATTCTCATTTTTGTTCATTTGTTTATGATTTTTCCCTTTGCCTGGGCGGCTCTTGGCATCTCCCCATCAATTCATGACCACCACCCAGTTAAAATCAAGTTTAGTTTTCACTTGCTACTCTCCTTGGTGATCACCTTGGTTTTCATTTCCATGTACTATCAGATAGGTAGACAGATAGATACAAATACATCTACATACATCTATGTACATATACCTATATATAAAATTCTTTTTACATATTATTTATTTTCCAAACTAATTTATATAAAATAAAGGGACTCTACTACTTTTTCATCAGTGTAGAGTGGAACTATTCATAAACTAGATTATTATTAAGGCATTTTAAAGAAATAAATAATTTTACTTTGAAATGTTGGCATTGCCACTTGTTTTTCTTCATGGATAGATAACTTGAGTCATTCATTCATAGATTTATTTATTCAAAAATCAACTATTTATGGAATACCTACTTTGTCTTGAGCCCTGATGTGAGAGCTGGAGATCCCAAGATGAATAAGACACCATCGCTACTCTCAAGGAACTCACAGACCAGTGAAAGACACAGAGAAGAAACTAGATAGTTGTAGTTGTATCAGACACCTGTAGTTGCCATCTGCCTTCCTAGGAATTGTCCTTTCCCACCCACACAGTCACAAAAGGCAATATGATTCTACCCTCACTTTCCCAAGATGATTGGTCCCTCAGGAAGCAGTTGACTCATGAGTATTCTACATTGTTGTCGAAGTGATGATTCTTCTGACCAGTGAAACAGGGTCATATTTCCTGCATTTAGAATTTTATTTGGTTCCCAGCAAGACAATAGCAGTCAGATTGAATAACTCACTAATGGGAGCACTGATTGAAAAAGAAAGATGAGAAGAACTTCTGGGACTTGAACAAGATTTAATCTCTATTGTTCTCAAAGAAAACTGGTCTGCGTAAAAGAGCCCAAACTGAATTGTTCTAAACTGGAGGGGAAGGGGACTTCTAAACAGCCTATTATTTGAGATTATCCAGATTATATAACTTAATCCCAGATACTTATGAATCATTTTATTTTCAATAAATTCTATCTTTTCATCTTCCCTGATGTTTTGTGGTGAGTGGCTCTTGTCTGGTTTTCAATTATAGATTTCCTCACAGTCCCCATATTCTTTGTGCTCTTCACTTGTATTTTCTTCAGTGAAACCTGATTTCTGTTGATTCCTTATTGGAACATATATTTTAGTAGTGCCATGGTTTATGACATTCTGATATTGTAGGTCCAGGAACACATCTATTTGGTAAGATGAAGTGAAAGAAAAAACATTGATAGTAACCTTGATAAGTGAGAAAATAAAACAGGATGAAAGTCAAAGAAAACTCCAGGTAGTTGATTTATAAACAGAAACACAAACATAAATATAAGGTAGGGAGCGATATTGTGCAATTGTGTAGAGTTTTGCAGCTAATGATTTGGGGAAAAGAAGAAGAGAAAGATGAATTGCATTTAAACTGCTTATGTACTTTAAAAATTTTTGAGAGGCTAGTGCTTATCAGTTGTTTTCCATGGAAAAGAGAGAGAAGAAAGGAAGAAAAGAGAAGAGAAAAGAGGGAGAGAGAAAGAGAGAAAAGAAAGAAAGAAAGAGAGAGAAAAGAAAGAAAGAGAGAGAGAAAGAGAAAGAAAGAAGAAAGAAAGAAAGAAGGAAAAAAAGAAAGAAAGAAAAGAGAAAGAAAGAAAGAAGAAAGGAAGGAAGGAGAAAGGAAGCAAGGAGAGAGAAAAGAAGTGAAGAGGAGAGGGGAGGGGAGGAGAGAGGAGGGAAGAGGAGAAGACAAAAGAGAGGAGAGGAGAGGAAAAAAGAGAATAAAAGATTGGCTTAGAATAAAGAATATTGTATTTGGTTGTACACCAGCAAGGCTTTCTTTACTGTTGAGGGATAAAATACTGAAATGGGCTTCTAAGGGAGATTGTGGAATCTCTAGTCAGTCAATAAGATTTGTTGCTATCCTTGGGGAATCATAAACAGAATAAAAAACTCCTTGAGCTGAAGGATTTAGTTCTTTGCTTACTTAAAGAAAGGTAGCTGAACAATCTTTCAGCATCCTCTCTGGCCCTTGATTACCTTCAAAAACGTGATTCAGGGAAATTCAGGAATCTAGTAAGGGAATTGTTTAGAACTGTATGTTGAATTGGTCCCATGCTATATCCTGACTCTATAAAAAAAGAGTTATCTGTATTTTATATAGGTATTTCTCCTAATTTTTAGTTTGACCCTTCAGTTTGTTGACCTCCATGACTAGCTACGGTGTGGGGAAAATGGCTTCTATTTTATAGTAGCATTACTCTCACTCACCACTTATGACAGCTAACATTTTCTGTCACTAAGTGCAGAATGAACACTAAAGATAAAAATGATGTACCCTAATTAGCATAACAATGTAATCAATATGGTCTGTCTTACAGTTTCTAAAACATGCCCTTGAATCCTATATTCTATCCCAGAACCTAAATTCCTTTTCCTCTTCTACCTCTCCCAAATTATAAGCTAATGATAGCACGAAAGTATCCTGAATTCTAGAAATGTGAGCCCTATGCTTGCATTCCTTGACCCAGAGGCCATAGGGAGAAGAATTCTAAAGAATATAAAAGGAAAGACATCTAGCAAAATGAGATGACTTACCTACCAAGGCAAGAGTGACATACATGCTAATAGCAAAACCCCCATTTCAAGTTCTAGATACGTGCTGCCCAATAGAAAGATCAAGTGAGTTACTTGCATATTTAAATTTTCTTGGTAGCAGGCCAGGTGCACTGGCTCACACCTGTAATTCCAATACTCAGGGAGGCTGAGGCAGGAGGATTGCTTGAGGCCAAGAGTTCAAGACTAGCCTGAGCAACATAGTGAGAACCTATCTGTACAAGAAATTTTAAAAATAAAATTTTCTGGTAGCTACATTAAAAACTTAAAAAACAAAATTAAATTTAGAAATATATTTTATTTAATCCAACATGCACACAATATTCCCATTACAACATGAAATAAATATGAAAACATTAAGGTGGTATTTACATTCTTAGAAATTCAGTTTGTATTTCCGACTTACAGAATATCTCAACTTGGACTAGCCACATTTTAAGAACTCAATAACCACATATGACTAATGGCTACTATATTGGACAAAGAAGTTCTAGGTCATATATCTGGCTTCAACTGCAAGGAAAGGCAAGAGCAAAGCAACAAAGGCTGGCCCATTGGGATGGTGTCGAGACTCCTCTTAGGGGCCTGCTTCTCCCCTACCCCCGCACTCCCTCCCCAGGGAGCCAGGAACTAAAAGAAAATCTTGAGTTCCTTCAAGGGAAATTCCAAGTACTTAGCTAGTCCTGAAAAGTAAATGAGCAACTTGATAAGCAAGAGGTAATAGTAACTTAAAACAATACCCAGGGAAAGTTAGAGACATGAGATGTTTGGTTCCATATAGAAACTAGTGATAACATCTTAACATATGTCCCTGAGTTGTTTTTTAGAGACCTGGACCCCCGTCAAACAAATCCACTGGCACATAGACCTCAGCTAGGGAGAAACTGAGGACTGAACTCTGACAGTCATTCTTTGTTCTAAAGTTTTTCCTGAGGGGTGGAAGCTTGTCCAACCCACCTTATTTTGTTGTTGTTGTTGTTGTTGTTCTGTTTTGTTTTGCTTTGTTTTGTTTTGTTTTGTTTTGTTTTGTATTAGGCTTTTAGCAGCCTGAAGCGACGGGTTTCAGTTTCTGTCTCTAGTGATAAGTGGAAAAGAGGGATGAGGAAGGGGCTTCACTGGTTCAACCAGAAACAGAAACTAGGAACCCATGGCTGTATTCTCTCCCTTGGACACCCCTGTGAGGAAGCCATGCCCATGAGCCAGACCTGCGCTTTCTTTCTGCTGACCCCAGATTTTTAAACACAGATTCTCTTCTTTAAACAATTGCAAATCAGGAAACTTTTAACTCTACCTATGACTTATAAGCTACCCGCTTCAAGATATCCACCTTTTTAGGCCAAAGCAATGTATAACCTCCATTTATAATTTGCCTGTACTTCTGTTTTCCTGAAATTTATCCCTGCTTTTTAAAACTCTTGCTTGTATCAGAGAGTTTGGATCTTAAGCGTGAGCTGCCCAATTCTCCTTTCTTGGCATCTTGCAAATAAACGCCCTCCCTTCTCCTACTGAAAACCCTCAGTGTGAATGTTTGGCCTTACTGTGCTGGGTGAGTGGACCCCAGTTTGATTCGGTAACACTATTTCTGTGGTGTTTGCTCCAGCACTTCTTTAATACTTTTCCCTCATACCATACAGAATAAAAAATACTTTTTAGAGGGCACTGGACAGGGCATTGTCAAGTCTTTTCTTGAATGACATCTCCTTAGTCCCACCTGACCATTCTATATAAAATTGGAAATCTGCCCCATCCCACATTTCTGATTCCCTCTTACATTGTGCACAATATTCCATAGCACTGTAACCTTCTGATAAATTATTTTACTTATTTATTATTGTGTTTACTGTTCATTGTTTGTCTTCCTTCCCTATAGAATGTGAGGGAGGAGGAGGGCAGGCATATGTGTCTGTTCCAGTAACTAAGGCATCCCAAGTAACTAGACTATTGCCTTGCATGTAGTAGGTATATAGTAGGTACTGCAACAATAGCTGACGAATGTTAGAGGAGTGAGTAGAATTTTAAAGCTCAGAATTTACAGATTAAAAACACTGGAGCCCAGATAAGTAAAGTGACTTACCAAACAAGCTGGTCAACAGCAGAGCCAGTCGCAAGACTTAAGCTTTTGAACCACCCATCTGAAGCTTTTTACACTATTGGATGTATAAAAAGAAAGAAAGGTAGAAAAATAATTCCATTATTAGATATGAAATATAAATTATGATATTGAAAATACAACATATTTGTGTTGGATTATAAATTCCTTTGGGATAGAGATTGTGTCTTATTCATCATTGAAACTTTCTCCCCACCTCCCATAATTAGAAAGAATGTTTTATACACAGTAGGTGCTGAATTAATAAAAGAATGAGTTGTCAGTAGTATCAGTTTGTGGTATAATGTGTGGTTTTCTTTTACTGGGAAGGCAGTGGAAAGAAGTTACTGTGATCATCACAGATGATTAGCTTTTCATCGTGGCTTGGAGAGTTTGGAATCAGATTGACGTATCTTCTGCTACTATTAGCAACCAGCCTCTGGAACCAAAACACTAAAATCTTAGAAAAGTGTAGAAGATTCCAGAGGCAAATTTTGACAACTGTCTGGTTTCTAATTCTACCTAAAGATTTTCAAGGCCATGAGTGCTGTCAGCTTGAATCAAATTTAATATTTATGTTTCTGAGAATCTGGCTTTTTGGACTGAAATCAATGTGGTGATGACAAACAATGAGGCTGACTAATGAGTAACAAAAACTGTTCATTATATGGACCTGTAATAAAACTCAGCTGTTGCCACGATGTGATTATATTTATGAGCGTTACATTTAATTAAATATAACCTCTCTTTTAATAACGTCCACCAACATCCTTAATCCTTTGATACCCCTGGGAGAATGGAAAGAGGCCATTGTTGCCTTCCTTTATTAGAGAAGGAAACTGAGATGGAGAAAAGACATTTGTTGGTTATTCAGCAAGTTACCAGCCAGATCACAAATCCCTGTCTCTGCACTATGAATACCCTTAAGAAATACTTCAGATCAGAGCCTAATAATCTTTGATATTCATTTGAACTAAAGGGCATGTCCTTAGTTAAAAGCAAAACTAGCCAGAGAAGTCCTATCTGCCTAGGAAATTCACAATCAAAAGTTTACAGAAACATACTATTGGCATCCTAGTAACTTGCTCAGCTTGAACATATGCTATATCATCCTTTTTTAGAATCTTTAAAAAATTGATGCTGGAACTTTGGGTGCAGCTTAAAGTACAAACCTAGGACAACTAGGGGCAATGCTCCTATGATTGAATCTGAAGTTTAGTAGAGAATTTCAGTGGCTGAAATAAACTGTAGGCATCTTACTATCGTTTTTTTTGAATTTGAAGTTTTCTTTAAGGGACCATAGATGGAAAGCTATTAAAAATTGAGCCATATTTTGCAGATTAATTTGGCTGGAGGTGTCGAAATGTCTTCATTTGCCATGACTAGGGTCCAGCACAAAGGAGACAGTCTTCAGGAGCTGATGCTGGCCTGAGCTAGTAGTATTTTATCATTAGGAAAACTCTATACAAATGTAGTTTGAGTTTCCATCTATGAATTTCATCCTATGTTCATCTTATTCTGAAACAAGTAGTTGTCACTGAGAAAAGCAAGCACAGTCTTGAGGATTAGAATAGGTTTAAATCCAGGTCAACTGCTTGCAATTTGACCTCAAGAAAATCATTCAACTCTGAATGGATTTTTCATCCAAAAAAATAAGAGGGAGAAAACTGTAGGTGAAGGGAAACTTATGAACAAAGACCTCCAGGTGAAGGTGACAGATGACTCTGGGCTTGATTAGGGCAGAGACAACCTTTTTTGTTTGTTTGTTTGTTTTTTGTTTTTTGTTTGTTTTGCTCTTGTTGCCCAGGCTGCAGTGCAATGGCACGATCTTGACTCACTGCAACCTCCGCCTCCCGGGTTCAAGCGATTCTCCTGCCTCAGCCTCCTGAATAGCTGGGATTACAGGCATGCGCCATCACGCCTTTTGTATTTTTAGGAGAGACAGGGTTTCTCCATGTTGATCAGGCTGGTCTTGAACTCCCGACCTCAGGTGATCCGCCCACCTCCGCCTCCCCAAGTACTGGAATTACAGGCATGAGCCACAGTGTCCAGCCCATATTTTAAAAAAAAAAAAAAAAAAAAGAAAGAGAGATGGCATGGATAGAGTTAAATAAGTACAGCCAAAATAAGTACAGCCAAAATAAGGATGTGGATTCAACTCAATGGGCCTCAATGGCAACACCTCAGAGGGTGTGTAGAAGAGCAGCCAAGGGTGATGGTGAAATGCATCAAACAGCAGAGTGTCTAGAATCATGGAGGCCCCTACTGTCAGTTGAAGTAATTC
Organism: Pongo abelii; assembly: GCF_028885655.2. Taxonomy (NCBI): domain Eukaryota; kingdom Metazoa; phylum Chordata; class Mammalia; order Primates; family Hominidae; genus Pongo; species Pongo abelii. The sequence continues at coordinate 17,269,074 of NC_085928.1, forward strand.
GTATGTGAAGTGAGGAGGCCTGAAGTAGCATTGTGATGAAGCGACAGAGGGAAGAAAAATCATCAGGACTTGTTCTCTCTCTCTCTCTCTCTCTCTCTCTGTCTGCTTCTTTCTCCATATATCTATATGTATATACATCATATATATATATATTTAGAGTGATATGTGTCTATATCATATATAGATACCTATATATTAATCAAAATAACTGCAAGATTTAAATCTGGCTTATGGCAAATATGACAATTTAATACACAAAGAAATAAGGCAGAAGAGGAGAGTGGGAAGAGTTTCTGAGATGTTGAAGTCAAGACTGGTAATGGCAAGTCATCCATGGGAAAACACCAACTGAGCTTTCGGTGATATGGACCTGGGGATGTAGACATATCCAGATTTTGAGATTAAGTATGATGGTGATAGCTGAAGCCTTTGGAACAGATGAGCTCCCCACAGTGAATAGAAAAAAGAAAGAGCATAATTCAGGATTTAAGATGGAATATTGGAAGACTAAATGTGGTAATGTATGTAAAGTACTTAACACAGTGGCTTGCATATAGTAAAAGATCAATAAATGGCAGTTTTTACTGTAATTAAGTACATCCAGCTTAAAAAGATAAGGCAAAGAAGGAGCTTGTAAAGGAGCGAGAGGCATGTATGGTGAACTACCGCAGCTCTTCTTTCAGACAGAAGAGTGTGGTCTCTAATGTAAGGGAGCCAGTTCTCTGTATGAGGATGCCTCAGGGCTCCCAAAGATCATCTTCCACAAAACTCCTTATCGGCTATAAAAGAAAACTAAATATTAACAGCTTTGTTGGTGAGTGGAGTTCCTAAGAGCTATATCAATGGTTCATTCAGGCATTAACTGGGAGTGATGTAAAATATGACCCATGGTCTTTTTATGTTTTTTTTTAAATCCAGAGTGTGTAAGAGTCTACCATTATTCTTCTCCTAGCCAGTTAAGGTCACCCTTAACTGGAAGCATAAAGTGTGGATCAAACTATTTTTGTTTAGGTTGAGTGTATAGACAATTAGCATCAACTAGAAAAGAGACCTCCCCTTTATGATTATCCCTCCAGTTTTACGGCCACTTGACCTCAAATCCATGTATCTTGTCAGCTCTCTGATCAAGCAGCCCTCACATGAGGCCCTTTGAATGTTATAGTACCCATGGAAACTTGTATAGGTAGATACTACTAGAAAAGCAGTCATTCATTTATTAACATACATCAGGCACCTCCTGTGATCCAGAGCAGTATCACCCACACTCAAAAAAGAACAAGCACAGGAAAGGGTGGTCAATGAATAAAGGAGTAGAGAAAAAATAATTAGTGAGGGCTAAAGAGACACAGGCTGTTGATAAAATGCCACAAAGCATTTAACTCTTCATCTGTCTTCGTAAGCTTTCTCCATTTTATAGCAGAGAAGACAATTAGACACGTAGGCTACTCAATCGTAATTTGTGAATTCTAGGAGAAATTAATGATTCTTTAAAAAGAAGAGTTTTTTCACTTTTCCTACATCAATCCAGCATGAGCACAAATGTATCTCTGTTAAGGCTAGGGGGAGAAAGGGGGAGGGAGAATATGAATACTGCCAGAACAAGCTCAACAGACAGGAACAGAAAAGAATTTTACTGGCAGAAATTAGAAATTGTTCTTTCTCACTCCACCAACACATAAGTAATAAACGCAGAACTACCTTCTGCTGCCTTTATAAGCTGTGTTTCAAAATGATGCCTCAAGGGATAGAAGTAGAATCTACCATGCAATAAAACTAAGCCACCCTACTCAGAACACCTGAACCTATTACAAAAATTTCCTTTTTTTTTTTTCTTTTGTTCATGATGTCTTTGATATAGACCCAAAGTTAGCTCATAAATGAAGTTAAAACCTTTTGGCCATGGGCCTTTGTAAACCCTCCAGAACTGAAAAGTCTATGATGCAGTCTATAGAATTAATAAAAACCATTACACACATGATTTAAAATGAGTGTTTTATGCATGAGACATGTAATGTTTCAGAGTGTACCAGACATGTAATAGAATGTTTAAAAAGAGTCAGGCTTGATGGCTTATGCCTGTAACCCCAGCACTTTGTGAAGCTGAGGCAGAAGGAAGGGTCACTTGAGCCTAGAGTTCAACCCCAGCATGGGCAACATAGTGAGACCTTGTGTCTACTAAAAATAAAAATAAATTAATTGGGCATGGTGTCATGTGTTTGTGCTCCCAGCTACTTGGGAGACTGAGGTGGGGGGATCACTTGAGTATGGGAAGTTGAGCCTGCATTGAGCCAGGATCTCACTACTGCACTCCAGCCTGGGTGACAGAATGAGGCCCTGTCTCAAAAAAACAGTAGGGGAGATTCTGTCTCTTTTTGACTGAGAACCCTAAGATAATGAATGGCAACCCATCCCCTATTCAAAAGTGAGGTGAAGCTCCTCAGAGCAGGGCTTACAGCTTTATGACCATTAGTTATTCACTCATCCCCTGCCTATAAAAATAAGGTTGAACATGCTGAGAAAGTTTTTGTCAATTAAAAAAAAAAAAGTTTTATTATAGAATGAATTGTGGAACCATGGTGTCATTTTCCTTCTCCATTGTGCTCACTTTGCCCCAACATGGAGCCCCCCATAGTACCCCAAGCCCAGTGACAGGAGTGTCAAGGACAGCATCAGAGAATTCAGTATGTGTCTCCAGGTCAATCATGAGAAATCTAAAGTGTTAAAGCCTGCCTGAAGTAACCTGAGCTAGCAAGACAGAGCACTGTCTTGTTGGTAGGTAACTAGGTCACTGCTAACAACAGGGCTAAGGTGCTTGTGTGCCATGGATCAGTTGTGAGAAACACAGAAGAAAGGCTGCTGGCCTGGAACTGGTTAGGAGAGTGCCCAAGAGGATTTTCAGAGGGGGATAAGACAATCTTCAGCAGAAAGAGGCTCAGAAGTATCAATGGGTACAGAAGTTGCAGCCAGGGGAGGAGGGAACGGTTGAGTGACCCCCCAGGAGATTGTTTGAGGAGGTCACAACGGTACCACTAGATGCTTTGCTTGCATCTCTGCCATAGCTAGAGGAAATTAAGACCACTAAAGTGGTGCTAGTCAGACTTTTGCTATCCCACACCTCTGCTGCCTTCCTGTACTTCAATATTAAAGGAGCCAGAGGGAACCTAGTGAGTGGGGTAGAAGGCAAGGAAACAACCCACATGCTCCCATCCACACCCAATTGCACAGCAAGCTTCCAGTTGAAGCAGGTCCAAATTGGGGAAAAGGAAAAGATGTAATTTTGAATGAATTTCAAAATTTTTACTATTACAGTGGTCTAGATATATTAATTATTGAACTAAGGTGTTTTAGGAAATCAAGTGACCAGAGGAGACAGATTTTGTTGTCTAATTGTAAGCATATAAGATATGAGCTCTACCCAAGATTTCATCTGAGAGCAGAGGAAGATGTAACAGCAGAGAGTACAGGCAGTAAAGGGAAAGCACAAAGCTGTTTCCTGATTGCACCCCACTTTGTGCTATCTGTCCATAGGTCCTGCTGAAAGGAGCCAATTTGTCCCTTGGGATGCCACCTCATTCCCAGCTCCTGGCCATAGTTCATTAGACCAGGGAAGGCTATCTGACCAAAGTCAGCCAAACAATAGCCCAGCCAGTGACCTGTGACATAGCCTTGAGAAAAAGATAAAATAAATCATTTTCCTTGGTATGACAGTATGAGAAAAACAAATAAACAAACAAGAGAATTAGTGTACTTCGCCATGAGAGTTGACGCAAAAATATCATTCATTCATTCATCCAACAAATACTTACGGAGTGCAGTACTGTATTATAACAAAGAATTAAAAATATAAAGTCCCTGTCTTCAAGGAACTAACATTCTAGTGGGAAAGAGGACAAAAAACAATGAAACAAATAAATAAATGAAAGAACGACAGATGATTATTATTGCCATGAATGAAGTAAATAAAGTATTTGGATAAGGAATAGCAAGGGGGAGGGACACTCTATATAGGCAGTTTGGGAAGGGCTATCTGAGATGTGATATTTAAACTGAGATCTGAAGAATGATAGAGATTCAGATTTGTGTATAGTTGGGGAAAGAATGTTCCAAATATAAGGAGAAGCAATTGCAAAGACCCCAAGGAAGGAAATTCTCAGCAGATTCCCAGAACTGACAGACAGCCAGGGCAACTGGAGCAGAGTGAGCAAGAGGGAAAGATGAGATCAGAGAAGGAGACAGAAGCCAGATCATGCTGCGATTGGGAAGCCATGGTGAGCACAATGCAAAGCAATGACACAGAATTGAGGCCAGTGTGGACTGTGTGAAATGTACCTTTAGAAAAGAGTAGAGACTGAGCCGTAACTGAACTATCTACTAAAGCTGACAAGAATCGAGTGTTTTCAAACCTGTCGATGTTCTATATCAGAGATCAACAAACTTTTTCTAAAAATGGCTAGATAGTAAATATCTGATGTTTTGTAGGCCTTATAGCCTCAGTCACAACTACTCGACTCTGCTGTTATAGTATGAAAATATCCATAGACAACGTGTAAATGAATTAGTATGTCTGTGTATCAAAAAAAAAAAACTTTTATTTTTGGACACTGAAATTTGAATTTGATATAATTTTCATAAGTCAAGAAATAGTATTTTGAGAGTCTCTGAGCCTATTCTGGCTTGGGAGGCTGCCTGATTTTAAAAAAATTAATAAATAAAGTAAGAAATAGCTTTTTATTTTTAATCCATTTATAAATGTAAAACAAAAAAACATTCTTAGCATCCTTCTGGCCATAAAAAATAAATAATGAACAGGATTGGCCCACAAGGTATAGCTTTCTAACCACTGTTCCACATGCTTTTATTTCTAAATAACTCATTTAATAGTTTCAACAACCTCATGAGACAGAGGCTATTAATATACTCACTTCCCAGAAGAAGAAACTGAGGCAAAATATCTCACAGCTAGAAATTGGCAGAACCAAGAGATTAACCTAAGCGAATCTGGTCCCAGATCACATGCTTTTAATTTTTCAATCCTGCCTCATGTTAATAAATAATTCAAATTTAACATATGACTGTTTTTACCAGACCCTACAAGGCCTTACTTAATCGGATCCCTGGATACCTTTCTGATTCTATTATCCATGAATTTTCCCTCTGCTCTCAGCACTCTATCCCCAACTGATTTTGGTGTTGATCCTAACACAACAAGCACATTCTTGCCTTAGGGTCTTTGCACTTGCTGCTTCGTGTACCAGGAACACCGTTGCACTGTGGCTTCCTCTCTCAATTCATTCAGGTCTGTGCTCAAATTTTACCTTCTTGGAGAGACTTTCTCTGATTATCCTATCTAAAATAGCATCCTGCCATTCCCTATTTTCTTTCCGTGCTTTATTTTTCTCCACAGCATTTATTGCTGCTTGGCATTATATATTTATCATCTGTTTGTTGCCTGTCTCTTTCTATTAAAGTCTGAACTCCATGATTTTGTCTACTTTTTTTCAACACTTCATTCTTGGTACATAGAGCAGTACCCTGCACATCAATAAATATTTGTGAATGAATGAAGAAAAAGCAATCAGGAGAAACAAGAAAGTCACAGAGATGATATTATTTAGAGAAGCCATATGTCCCTGAGAAAATTCAAGAAAGCAGTTATTTTCTAAATTGCTTTGGCTCTCACCAGATTTTCAGGCTCGATTATAGTTCAAGTATATCCTTAGAATAGCTACCCCCTCACCCCATTTGTCTCTGTTCCTTGCAACCAAAGGAACTTAACTAAACCTGAAGTTGATACCAGGAATAGGGTGTTACATAATAGGTCCAATTAAAATGTGGCACTGGGTGTGGCCTGTTAGCAGGATGAAGGGCAGTAGCATCTCATTCTAGTACGAGAATACAGTAGTGTAGAGTATGTGGAGCTAAGGCTGGAAAGACAAAAAACCAGGGGCTAGGATATCTTGGGCCCTTGAAAGACAAGTATTTCAGGAAACTTGTGGCCACTGCCTTAAAGCATTTCTCAGCAATGAAAGTAAAGAATTGTGGTTTATTACTTTTTATTTTCTAAGGTAAAGTGCAAGAAGAAAAGAACAATCTTTGCTTCCAGGTTGCCCAGCTAGCAGCAGATAGAGAAACACAGGGCCATTTTACAGCCTTGTAGGTAATCCTTTTTGCACCTGTCCTGTGTCTTACAAATCAACATGGCATAGTATGCCCATGCTGAGTGTAAAGAAAAAAAAAAGACAAATTATGCTGCCCAGAACTGGGGTAATGAGCAGGAAAGGATTGTTCTGTAGGGCCTCCCCTCATAGGGAACTCCTACAGCAGTGTGAAAACTCAGGCAGTGTGATTGGTGACCAACAGCAAGTTCCTCTCTGAAGAATCAAGAATGTAAACTGTTACCTATGGGAACTCCTGGTGCTATCACGTAGCCTATAATCCACAAGAAGCTAGCCAAACAGTTCAAGCTTGACTGCTGGTTGTAGGGTGTGGATAGGGGGATTGCTGCAGATGATTGCAAGCCTAGAGTGTAAATAGGCAATGAATGAATTGCAGATGTATTTATGTTGCCTCCCCAGCTTCAGCCCTTCTGAGAGGAACTGCTCTGTTCAGCAACCTGACGGTGTCCAGTTAACCTGGTTATATAGCACAACCTTTGCCCTGTTGCCGCAACAACTGTTGCTAAGAGAACCAGGCAGGCTGTACATCTCAGGCTTACTTAACATAGTAAATGTTTCTCAGTTGCCTCTATTTGTTATTTGAATTCATAAGAAGCATTGAACATTTTAAAGCTATAGTACAAAAGCACAATAAATTCAGATAGACAACTCTTGTGCTCTATTTTGCCACATTTAACAAACATAAATATCCAATGATTTTAAAATGTAAGATGATTACTGTTTTCTAAAATAGTCATTATTTTAAGAACTATAATGAAGCTCATCTCAGCCTTTGTTTAAAAAAAATCCTTATTTAAAATGTTAAAGGGCCGGGTGCAGTGGCTCACGCCTATAATCCCAGCACTTGGGAGGCCAAGACGGGTGGATCACGAGGTCAAGAGTTTAAGACCAGCCTGGCCAACGTGTTGAAACCCCATCTCTACTAAAAATACAAAAATTAGCCAGGTGTGGTGGAGCATGCCTGTAGTCCCAGCTACTCAGCAGGCTGAGGCAGGAGAGTTACTTGAACCCAGGAGGCAGAGGTTGCAGTGAACCAAGATCACACCACTGCACTCTAGCCTGGGCGACAGAGCGAGGCTCTGTCTCAAAAAAATAAATAAATAAATAAATAAAAATTTTAAAGTAACTGAATGTGTTCGTTAGGAATAGATATGACTGTAAATAACAGTGAATTAAACAGAGCAGTTTATTTTTCTATCAGATAAAAAGTAAGGTGGTCCAGGGCTAGCACAAGAATCCACAATCCTTAATATTAATGCTTCCTCCAGCTCTCTGTTTTGACATCCTTATGACAAAGTCCATATTCATGGTCCAAGATGGCAGCTAGAGTTCAGTCATCACCTCCCTTTTCCAGGTTGCATAATGGAGAAAGAGATGAAGAAGAAGGGGAGAAGGCACTCAGTGACTGCATTTTCAAACTGTTTCCTGGAAGGTGCTGCACAATCTTTCTGCTTATGTCACATTAGCTAGAACTTAATCTCAGCTGCAAAGAGAGTGGGAAATGTCTATATTCTGGGTGGCTGTGTGCCTAGATAAATATTGGGAGTTATATAACTATGGAAAGAGAAGAATAGATATTGAGGTAAACAACTAGCAATCTGTGCGATATTTCAGAATGGAGCTCTGGAAATTCTGTTTCCAGAACAGCTTAGCCACAGTAGTTGCTAAGGATAAGGAAAGATTAATCCATGTGACAATTGAGATATGTCTGGATAGATGTAGAAAAAAAAATGGAGGTATAAATTTATGTAAAAGAGTAAGGATAGAATTTTTTTTTTTTTTGATGGAGTCTCACTCTGTCATCTAGGCTGGAGTGTAGTGGCGTGATCTCAGCTCACTGCAAACTTCACCTTCCAGGTTCAAGTTATTCTCTTGCCTCAGCCTCCCAAGTAGATGGGATTACAGGCATGCACTACCACGCCCAGCTAATTTTTGTATTTTTAGTAGAGACAGGGTTTCGCCATGTTTGCCAGGCTGGTCTCCAACTCCTGAGCTCAAGTTATCCTCCCGCCTCAGCCTCCCAAAGTGCTGGGATTACAGGCATGAGCCACTGCACCCAGCCGGGATAGAATGTTTTGATTCTTAAATATAAAAAGGAAATTAACTATTGATTGGAAAATACTAATGTGGGGTTGGAAAGGAGAGCTATGCTCTTAATGGATACCTCCACTGCCCTTCATGTTGCAGAAGTGAGAGTGTAGCAGGAATGGGGAAGAGTCACTTTAAAGTGATGAGTAAAAGCAAGGTTTGGAACGCTATGGCTCTAGGATCAAATCCAGCTGTTTTTGTAAATAAAGCTTTATTAGAACACAGCCACTTTCATTCATTTACATCTTGTCTGTGGCTGCTTTCATGCTATAATGGCAGAGTCAAATAGTTGCAACAAAGACCATGTGGCCTGCAAAGCTGAAAATATTTGCTATCTGGGCTTTTATAGAAAGTTTGCTGACCTCTGATTAAAACACCTGAATGAAGTGATCCAGTCTCTGACTTTAATACTTCCTATGGTCTTAAGCAATTTCACATATAGTAAAAATTGTGGATTTCACTGTAACAGTGGGTTATAAATATGATCTGATCTACAATCACAAGGATGCAGTAGCTGCATATTATTGGGGAAAGGGCAATGTTGCTTTTCTTAAATAATGAGTTGTCATTTTCCCTGGAGAAGTTTCTATTTCTTATTGTAGCTTGTTAGGTTTTCTCTGGACTCTGCAGGACTCTGCATTCTCTTGTTTTCATAAGACCCCTTGCACCAGCTAACACAGGAACAGAAAACCAAACACCACATGTTCTCACTCATAAGTGGGAGTTGAACAATGAGAACACATGGACACAGGGAGGGGAATATTACACACCAGGGCCTGTCGGTGGGGGCAGGGGGTAGGGGCAAGGGGAGGGAGAGCATTAGGACAAATACCTAATTCATGCATGTGGGGCTTAAAACCTAGATGACTAGTTGATAGGTGCAGCAAAACACCATGGCACATGTATATCTATGTAACAAACCTGCACGTTCTGCACATGTATCCCAGAACTTAGAGTAAAATTTTTTTTTTTAAAAAAAAAAAGACCCTTTGCACTGCTATTGGAACAATCAAATGTGAACCTGAGCTCTGATACAGAATGATAATATCCCCAGGAATTCATCATACATATTGTGCTGCTGTTGTTTTAGTGCAAAGTGAAGGGATTTAATGTTCTTAAGTTAATGAATTAACCTATTCAAATAAAACATCAATTTACAGAGCAAAGAAAGAGAAAAGAAAATCATCTTTCAATTTTTCATCTTTCAATTTTTAGATCAAGTGACCCCTCCTCCTTGAAGGATTCTGTGATCTACTAGACAGACTCACCCTTAGCCTCTTCTGTCTTCCTGTAGCATACAGCTTCTACCTCTATTGAATCTGTCACATTATGCCTTGTTTTGAGGTTGTCTATGAACAGATCTACCTTATTCTCTAAAATGTTATAATGGTATAACTTATTCGCTTCTAGAAGTCCAGGGTCCAGCACAATACCTGGCACCTAATAGGTGCTCAACAAATGTTAGTTGACTTGAAATGTGCAAAGGGAAGACTGTTAGGCTCCACCGCATCTCCTCTGTCTTCTCCATTGCGGAGGCTGTCAGATCTGCCTACAGCCGACCTTGTTCTGGACAATGTGTTCTCTCCTCCTTTCCCTTCTCAGTTTACTTGTTCATTTCCAGATCTATATAAGCTATAAATGTGTGAGAATCTATCACATTTAAATTTTCAAAATATGGATTTTCTTCTATCTCTAAAAATTCTTATTCTGTGATATTTTTGTTCACTGGACAGTGTTTTCCCTTGCTTCCTTTTCCATCCTTAAATTACCTTCACCCTTATGCACTCCACAGAGCAGTGAGGCAGAAGAGACAGAAAAGGAGCTTGATTTCCCTACATTCCCCACCTCCCTTCCTCTGTGCTCCATTGATCCAAAATCTTTGGACCCGTCTTGGCAAGACCTGACTGATCAGAAGTGCAGCAGCTTCCCTGTCCTGAATTTTAAGCCTCATAACAGAGGAAGAGTCTCTTCTTATTCCCACTCTCATCAAAACACGGCCTTAGCTATGAGGACATATAATTATTTTAAAGAATTATTTTAAAAAACAATTTCATGAAAAACTAATTATGATAAAACTAGGAACCCACAAGAATCAATACTCCCATGGTGCCTTTCATAGGCCATGGACCAGCTCTGCCCTGTTAGCAAGGGGCCTAACAACAAGGATCAATGCCTCTTTTGGCCCCAGTCCTTTGTCTGTGGGCCCTTTTGCCTTTTCCTAGTATTACTGTTGCCAGGGCTGATTCTTACTGTTCTAGCTTCTGACGTACCCACCACATGCAGCTGCCAGACTGAAAGGGAAGAAAAATTGATTTCAGCTTCCAGCTTGAGAATGTTCACACTGCTCTGACCTTGAACAGGGCTACTTCACTTTCTTGCCAATCCTCAGTCCACAGCCAGGGTTTACTTTCAGTACTGTTTTGATGCATTTTTCAGGATTTTTTTTCCTTCATATCTTCTCTGTGGCCTCTCATCTTGCCTGGCTTTGCGCCTTGACCCTCTCCAAACCCAGCAGGGCCTCCTAGCCAACCAGGAGAATGATGGGCACTAAGACAGAGTTGCAGCACCAGCTCCTGGCAGGCTGACAGGTACCAGGGAGGACCAGTGGCCAGGAGAGAACTGGGGCTGCCTGGTCCATCTCTCTTAGCCTGAGAATTGCCTTGACCCTTGTACATGAAGAGAGACTGGTCCTAATATTGAAGGGGTATGACCTCTGGCAGGACATATGCCTATTTTTGCCTCCTTTAAAATTTATAAGACAAAAATAACACCAGGAAGGTACAAATATTCACAAAGAAAGAGACTCAATGTCAGAGCAGTGGTAAGTACTCCTTGGAAGAGAGTAGTGATTGCTTTAGGCTAGAACCACTAAAGATTTGAGAAAGTCATACAAGAGAACTCAAATCTGATCAGACTTTCCAACAATAAGATCCAAACTAGATTAGGTAACTCTGTAGTCAAGCAATTACACTTATCTTTCCAGTGAGTATATCTTATTGTCAGAAGTTGTGCTTGTCTAGGAAATACTGATTCTTGCACAGTACTGTGATTCTAGAATCTTCTATGCCTGCCACAGCCCATACCTCTTTCCCTGGGTCACATCCCAGCAAAAGGTGGCTGCATGACTCTCTCTGAGGCAAAGTTTAGCCTTACTGCTAGGAAGTAAAATGAAGATTTTTAATTTCTTCTGTAGGCTGGAAGTCAGTAAAGGAGAGACATGAGATCTCGTTCCAGTTCCATCTTGGCTTGCTTTATATCTCTGGACCTCAATTTCTTCCCTTTACAAAATAAATAGGCTAAATCTTTCTTTAATATTCCTTCCAAGCTCTGCTGCAATAATTCATTCCTAGCTGCATCAAGTGCATCATAACTCTGAAAGCAAGAGGAAATGATTGGTTCTCAGGTCCACTGATTTCTTTTTGCAGCACAAATGGAAATTCTTTACAGAGAAAAGCTGCCATATAGCCTTAGATATGGAGGAGAGGAGTTGTTATCAAATAAAGCTGTACTCCAGCTGTCCTGGACATCAGTTCCTCTTGAGAAGCAGTAGAGTCTATAGAGACCAGCAAGAACCATATACTTCAAGCATCATTTCTGTCTTCCACTGCTCATCCAGTTCACTACACACTGAGCAAGCACTTTTATGTGCCAGGCATTATTAGAAATACAGAAATGAATTAAGATCCTTTTCCAAATCAAGCTCACAACGTTTGATAAAAGAAAAACCTAGCAAGGGAAAAACCCAAGGGTCCTAGCTGATGAGCCATTCTGAACCTCTTGTTCACCTGCTCAGGAAGAAAATTAAGTAGAGATTCAGAAGAAGATCTTGGAAATCAGACACACCTGGATTCAAATTTGGGCAAGTTAATCTCTCTCCTTCAGTTTCCCCACCTTTAAAATGGCACAATGATAGTATATTTCTCAAAGAATTAGTGAGATAGTTCATGTAAAAAGTTCTTCACTTTTTTTCCACAAATATTTTTTGAGATATTCTATGTATCAAGCATTTTGGAAGATAACTAAAGATACAACTTTGAGTTGTTGATGTGGTCTCTCCTCTCATAAATTTGCAGTGTGGTGTCAATATTTACTAGGTATTACATAAGTAAATTTATAGATTGAAATCATGATAAATGCTATGTGTCATTGGGTTCTGCAGAGGTAGATTCAGAGAAAGAGTCAGAAGCATACAAGATTCATTGGGGGTTAATGTCCGAGAAAAATTAAGGGTGGAAGAAGCAGGATTGGGCAGGAATGAGTGTCAGACTGCAATGCTTTTGTCAAAGTCTTGGCCAATTCAAGAGAGACTTGGAAACAAAGATTGCCTAGTAGAGGAATCCCAGATTGGATAGAAATGATCAGATGCTAGTCCTGTTACTACATCCAGCCATGACACTGGGGCTGCTGCAGAAGAGTGTGGCTGAGGCAGGCCCTGAGACACTAACGGCTGGAGGCAGTTAGTCATCTGCACTCCTTTCAGCTGAATGGCAAGGTCTTGAAGGGACATCCTCTTGGTGTACCCCCATAGCTGTCCACACTGTGAAGGAAGCAATAGGAGAGTTTGCCTAGGCTTTCCTGACAAAGTTTCTCGGAGGTGTGGAGGACGAGGCAGTGTAAACCAGACCCAGAGGTGTAGGCAGGAGCTGTCCAGGATTAAGAAAGAACACGTGTGAAGCACCAAGCCAGGAGATGGCAGTGCTTGTTTTAAGGGACAAAAAGAGAGCAAGAATTGAAGCTGAAGAGGCTGGAGCCAGATACAGTAGGGCCTAGTAGGGATATGTTAGGATTTTGATCTTTATCTTAAGAGCAAAGGGAAGCTGGTGAAGGATTTTAAGAAAGATGTGGAGGAGTCAATAACATGATCAGATTTGCATTTTTAAAAAATTACTGTGGCTGTTATGTTGAGGAAAGAATTAGCAGAACAAGAGGAAATGCAGGAAAACCACTCGGGAGGTTCTTGCACAATGTTTCGCACATAGTAGTAAGCCCTCTAAAAATAAGACCGACATAGTCATTATTAATAATTGTAAACCTAGCCGGGTGCAGTGGTTCACACTTGTAATCCTAGCACTTCAGGTGGCCAAGGCAGGAGGATCGCTTGAGCTCAGGAGTTCGAGACCAACCTGGGCAACATGATGAAACCCCGTCTCTACAAAAAAATACAAAAAAAAGTTAGCCAGGCTTAGTGGCGTGCGCCTGGAGTCCCAGTTAGTTGGGTGACTGAGGCAGAAGAATCACTTGAACCTGGGAGGTTGAGGCTGCAGTGAGCTGAGATCACGCCACTGCACTCCAGCCTGGGTGACAAAGTGAGACCCTGTCTCAAAATGATAATAATTATTATTATTATAATTATAAGCCTGAATTACATAATCTTACTCTTACTCCCTCCATTAAGTCTAGACACTTGCATTCACTTTAAGCTCTCTACCAGTTACCTATTTATTTATCATAAACAGTACTGTTCAATAACTTTACATTTCATTACTCTATTTCAGACATGCTTTGTTTTAAAAGTCTTCCTGTTCTCTGAACACATTTCTACATTTTTGCTCCAAACCACTGTTCTTGCCCATCTGAATGCCTTTCCCCATTCTCTGCCAAAAATTATTTTCCTCTTGTTCCAAACTCTGCTAAAGTCTTTCTGGCCCACTCCAAATAGCCTGATATTCCCTTCTTTTCATCATCCTTCTGGTAATAACAGAGCACTGTAAAGCTATAGTGTGTATTGGAATGTGTGCTTATGTTCTTTTCACTTGTTTTGAACTCTTAGAAATCAGAGACTTGAGGAGGAAATAGGCATAAAGGATAGCTTATCTTTTCAAGAAGCTTAGCATTTTTTAAAAAAGAAAATAATAGTTAGAAATGATCCAAAAACGTAGGTTGTTTTGGACAGAAAACAGGAGCAAATGCAAACTAAAAACTGCTAGAGAAGCAAACGTAATTGTTATGTGCTGGGAAAAATAGCTAAAGATGATAGGAACTAAAATGTATTGAGTTATTACCTAGTGCCAGTCACTATTCTAAAAGCTTGGCATATATTATCTCATTTAATTCTCACAACAACTCTATGAAATATAATTCTTAGCCTTGTTTTATAATGTTGAATGATGTATATCACCCAATTGTCTGAGCTCTAAAGAAAAATAAAATTTTCTTGGGCAGCTAATTGTTGAGCCTTAGTTGTGCCATGTGATGAGGAGAGGAGGGAGGGTCACTAGAAAAGGCGATAGCAGCCAAATGGCTTCAGATAATTAATTTCACTTCCAGAAGAAAAGACTGGGTAGTGGGAAGCAGAGGGAAGAGATACAGGCAAGGAAGTAGGAGTTAGAAAGGAAAATCAAAAATATATTTCAAGGAAGTTTTGTATATTCCTTCCCCATCTCCTTAAGAAACTTTAGTGAAGACCTAGACTGCTCATTTTCGTTTCAGGGTTTTTGTTTGTTTGGTTTTGTTTTGTTTTTATTCTCCAATTATGTACCTAATCTGGCCTTGAAGGAAGAGCTAGATAGCCCAACTCATTCAGGTTTATCTGGAGATAAGTTCTCCCAGGATTTTGGAGGAGTATAAATTGCAATAATTAACTTTAGACAAACAGGTACCTATTTATCTGGATCAACAGGATAAAATAAGGGAAGAAGAATGAGAACAGTTTTCTCTCTCTATGTTACAGTGAAGGAAGACTTTGAAAGAGCAGACTCGTGAGGAATGATGCCAGTGCCATTTGCTGAAAATGAAAGCAGAAACTTGGACCAGAAGTTTTAGAATCCTGAATTTATCAAGGAAATGTGAAGGCTGAGGCTTACAGAGATCAAAGAGTAGAGGATGCATTGAGGCCACAGTTGAAGGAAAGAAGCCTGGATTTCCACTGAATTTGGGCGAAATTTCCACTATTCTTCTTCCTCTTCCTTAAGATTCTGCTCATTGGCTTACCCACCAACCCAGGAAACAGACTTATCTCCTTATCCTCAAGTTGCTGAAGGCAGGAAGAATGAGCAAGGTTTTGCTCAAGGAAGAGCTATTGTATCAAAATAATTGTAATTAGTCTGATAGTGCAGGGAAAGAAACTCCATTTCTTCTGCGAAATTCGGGGCATTATTTGCATTTGAAAAAATAATCTCATTAGAGCAGTATGTTATATTATAAGATATTTTCCAGAAAAATGTTTGAGAAGAACCATAGCAGTCTCTTGCATGTGCGTGTGTGCCCACACACAGACACACACATACTCTGAATTTTCCACTTAAAAGTACATATACTTCAATTAGAAAGCAATTTGAAAAGGAATATAAATTGATCAGGGGATGTTCCTAAATTTAAAGAGGGAAAGACTTGTAGAGATTTAAAAATAAAAGGACTTGGGGTTGGAGGAACAGGCATTAGGGAAAGCTATATGGCAAGATTAAAAGAATTGTGGAATTAATGCTATTTAAAAATAATTGCATTAGAAATCTCGCTAATGGGAGTTAGTCCATTTCATTGACTTAGATAGTTATAAAATTAATTCCTTTTTGTGGGAATTTTAATTGGGTGGCTGCAACCAGATGCACATGAGGAATCCCCTCCTGGTGCTAGAATTGCAATCAGGATGTACAATTCAACAACAGAGTCCGATTCATCAATTGGGTGAATCTCCCAATCTAAAGAGGTTCCGCATAGCTACTACGCACCTAAAATTGCCTCCAAATGGTTTTCTTATTTTCATGTTATTCTAAGTTTTTTACTCTTGGTGAAACCTCTTCACATGCTAGGCTACTTGTCTATTTTCATCCCCCCTTAGCCTCACTTCCCAAAATATCTCACCATTTTCTCTTTTGGCTCAACAATTACGGAAAATAAAATTATTTCTATTTCAAAGGATTTTAATTATCTTCTTATTCTCTTTTCCCATTTTATAGGTTAAAAATCCAAGACTAAATAGGTTAATTTCCCCCAGGATCATGTGCAGCTGTTTAAGGGGAAGAGTGGGAAAAGGCCTAGAACCCAGGTCTTTCTACCACAGGCCTCCAAACGTGCCACCTGCTCTTCAATAACTTTCATGGAGTAGATTTCTCATGCTCCAATTTTCCCTCCCAGGAGCCTTTGCCAGCTCATTATTGCTCCCCTGTGAGATGGAGATCAATATTACACACACACAACATATTTATGCAAGTGCAATTTCACATGCCCTGGTTTGTTTCTTAAACACATTTTGTGGTCTTTTGGCCTAATTTGCACATTGGGCATATGTCTCACTTTAAGTAGGCTGGCCCAAATGCCTTCCTTCTCCAGGGAGTCTTAAAATAGGAAAAAAGAATTCAATAGGAAATTAAAAGAATACAAGAATATTTGAAATAATACAAATACATAACAGAAAACTAGAAAAGTCATGATCCCATCACCTCACCCAACACTGTAACCATTATGATGCATATATTAGTCTGCTTTCATGCTGCTTATAAAGACGTACCTGAGACTGGACAATTTACAAAGGAAAGAGGTTTAATGATCTTATAGTTCCACGTGGCTGGGGAAGCCTCACAATCATGGTGGAAGGCAAGGAGAAGCAAGTCACATCTTACATGGATGGCAGCGTGAAAAGAGGGCGCTTGTGCAGGGAAACTCTCATTTTTAAAACCATCAGATCTCATGAGACTTACTCACCATCATGAGAACAGCATGGGAAAGACCCACCACCATGATTCAATTATCTCCCACCAGGTTTCTCTCACAACACGTGGGAGCTACAAAATGAGATTTGGGTGGGAACAAGAGTCAAACCATATTAGTTCACTTCCTTTAGACTGTTCCTGTAGGAATCCCCTTTTTATTATCATTATTTTTCCTTAATTCAACTTAGTTCAAACCCAGTGATGGAATAAGCTGTCTATAAACTGCCTTGCCCTTCCCTGGAATCCATGAAAAAGCCTCCCAAGAACATCAATACATCTAGAGCCTCACCCAACACATAACTGGGAGTTGGAAATAACTTTTCAGCCATTCTTTGGTTAGGAGGTTGTTGCAGAGATTTCTAATTGCCTATTTAATGTCCATAATTCCCTTTATCTTACTAAGAGAACTCCAGTTTTATTGAAGGCAACTCAGTGCTAAGTTTAAAAACTATATTTCCACAGCTTCTTTTTAAGTTAGGATTGGTCATACCAAACAGATTTGGTGAAAGGATGTAAGCAGAAATCACAGAGTGGACTACTGAAGAGAATGCTCTTTAAAGGGGACTGGCTGACTTAGTTGATAAGTATAGTTTGCTTTCCTCTCTTCCTCCTTCTTCCTCCCTGTATGGTGGATGTGATGGTTGGAGCTGCAGTAACTAACTGTGACCATGAAGCAATACTGAAGATGAAAACTAGATGCTAAGGATGTTGGCATCTGAAAGAATAAGGGTTGGATTCTCTGACATTGTGGTGCTTCTATATGAGCTCTGGACTAACAACTGCTCAACTTTACATTGCTTGAGAGAAAGGCACATTTCCATTTTACTTAAGCCACGCTTTTTATTAGATTGTTTTTTACTTGAAGCTAAAAAGTACTAGTTAATATAGGAGCCAAATAATCCTCAAATGTGTAGGAGGAAAGCTTCCCTTGAAGCCCTAATGGCTCCTTTAAGCCTGAATCTTTTGGTTACCTGGGATTCCCCAGTCATCTCTGTGCACTCCTACCTTCCATGTTGGTATCTTGGCAAAGCCAGAACCTCAGCTTTTGGACTCTTTGGGCTTGACACTCTGGACTCGTAGTGCTGAGCTCTTTTCCTCTTACACTGCCCCTGTTTCCAGTTGCATTCCCCAAAAGGTCCTGACTTTGCCTGGGAAGCTCTTGCTGCTTCCAAATCTTACCTGTCCTCACTCCCATTCCCACCCCAATTTAGTTTGTGCACCTGCTAGGGGTCATCTTGGCCAACTTTCTACCAAATGCTTAAAGAACATTTACATGTAGTATTTATTTGTACGACATTCTCTAACATCTTTTCTAGTGATTTTTATCTAAGATTTCCAGATTTATTTTCCTCCTTTCCTAACAATCTATCAAACTGAGTGACTAGTTCCCCCATGGTTCTTAGAGAGGAGGAATCACTGTGAATTAGACTCAGCCTAAAATCTATCCGTAGGTGGCTAATGAAGAAGCTTCTGTTTCTATAAAATTTTTTTCCCAAAGGTTAGCCATAGAAATAGAAAGGGCCTATTCCTTTTCATTCTTTTTACTTCTTAACCTTTCTAATCGAGTTGTGATTCTGGCAACACACAGGATCTTCAATCTTTAGGGTCCAGATTTACTTAATGGAGAAGTGATAACTTTCTTTTTTTATATAATTAAATCCTAATTTTATTAAGGATTTCAAGTTACATGCTTCAAATTTCTAGTATGGAATGGAATCATTTTGGAACTGGAAAAATGGCATAAACACTGACATCCCTTGAAACTTCAATTTTATAAAGAAAATTCTTCTGCAAACCACGTCTCCATTATATAACAAGACTAGGTATTATCTACACCTTCACTTCGGCAATAGCTATTTCCTAAAAGAATGAAAAGATGATTTTGCTACTTCAGTTCATTAGAAATGGGATTCTAGCTTTAAAGTTAGAAAAAGCTGAATTTAGATGAACTATGGTTACAAAAAAAAAATCACAGAGTGTCTAATCAAAGCAAAGGAAATTATTTTGAAAATAAAGAGAAAAAAAGCTATTATAATTGGTTAAGGATTTCCAGTAGTAAGTTAAAAATCTCAGGAGAGGAATGGATAGCACTACAAACAATGTGTTCACATTCCAAGACCTTAACACTAACTTCTCAAAAAGGAAGTTTTCATCACCTTTAAAAACGAATTCAATGTAATTTTATTAACAGCAGGAAATCTAGACCTTCCTCTAAATTACAACCCAAAAGTCCACCCTCACTGTCGTCAAAAAAAAGTTCAACCCCAAATTTAACAGTAATTAGCCTGAGGTATTGTAAATGTGGCTCTACAGTCTGAAATTTAATGGCATCTTTTATCAAAAATAGTCTTATGTCCACTTTAGTCTCATGACTACAATACTATAGTGCTATCCAAGTAGTATTTACTACTATATAGTTATCAAAAACACCTGAAAAAAATTCTTGGACTTTGTGAAATAGTGCATCCATCCACTTCTATACAAATGGGAGCGACACAAAGATCTAAAAGAGTGTTGCCTGCCCAGGTCCAGAACAGAGGTACTTAACCTTTGTTTTCCAATTTAGTTATCAAAGTGTGGTATGAACAAAATGCTGAGTGTCACACTGGCATTACAAATAGGCCCAAAATTTTGAGCTTTTAACGAGATTGAGAAACATTTTATGAATTTTAACTCAATATGCCTTAACACATCCATGAGGTAGTTAGGTAAACAATACTACCCATTTTAATACATAGTAAACAGAAGCATGGGTAAGTGACATATTCATACTTTAAGCAATAAGAATTAGAAGAAACCACAGAAGCTTGGGGCCTTTTCTCTAGCTCTAATCCAAAGAAAATGAACTTTAATTTTTTTTTACAAAAGGTATCAAATAACTTAAGATTTTCCTCTTCTTCTTCTTCTTCTTCTTTTTCTTCTTCTTCTGCTTCTGCTTCTTCTTCTTCTCCTTATTCTTCTCTTTCTTCTTCTCCTTCTCCTTCTTCTTCTTCTTCTTCTTCCTCCTCCTCTTCTTCTTCTCTTCTTCTTCTTCCTCTTTCTCTTCCTCTTCCACACTTGCTTATTAGTGTAGTATCTCTTTCCAAAGGTGGTACCCTTTTCTTCAATAATATGGTAAAAACTGTGTATAACCCTTAATTCCAGCTAGGCCTCTGCTTCTACCTGAATTGGTACAAAATTAAGACATTAACTTGTAAGAACTAAAATTGTATTTGAAATTTTTATTTTGAATAGGAGTGGTGAGAGAGGGCATCCCTGTCTTGTGCCAGTTTTCAAAGGAAATGCTTCCAGTTTTTGCCCATTCAGTATCATACTGGCTGTGGGTTTGTCATAGATAGCTCTTAGTATTTTGAGATATGTCCCATCAATACCTAATTTATTGAGAGTTTTTATCATGAAGGGTTGTTGAATTTTGTCAAAGGCCTCTTCTGCATCTATTGAGATAATCATGTGGTTTTTGTCTTTGGTTCTGTTTATATGCTGGATTACATTTATGATTTGCGTATATTGAACCAGCCTTGCATCCCAGGGATGAAGCCCACTTGATCATGGTGGATAAGCTTCTTGATGTGCTGCTGGATTTGGTTTGCCAGTATTTTATTGAGGATTTTTGCATCAATGTTCATCAAGGATATTGGTCTAAACTTCTCTTTTTTGGTTGTGTCTCTGCCCGGCTTTGATATCAGGATGATGCTGGCCTCATAAAATGAGTTAGGGAGGATTCCCTCTTTTTCTATTGATTGGAATAGTTTCAGAAGGAATGGTACCAGTTCCTCCTTGTACCTCTGGTAGAATTCGGCTGTGAATCCATCTGGTCCTGGACTCTTTTTGGTTGGTAAGCTATTGATTATTGCCACAATTTCAGATCCTGTTATTGGTCTATTCAGAGATTCAACTTCTTCCTGGTTTAGTCTTGGGAGGGTGTATGTGTCCAGGAATTTATCCATTTCTTCTAGATTTTCTAGTTTATCTGCGTAGAGGTGTTTGTAGTATTCTCTGATGGTAGTTTGTATTTCTGTGGGCATTTAGTGCTATAAATTTCCCTCTACACACTGCTTTGAATGTGTCCCAGAGATTCTGGTATGTTGTGTCTTTGTTCTCATTGGTTTCAAAGAACATCTTTATTTCTGCCTTCATTTCGTTATGCACCCAATAGTCATTCAGGAGCAGGTTGTTCAGTTTCCATGTAGTTGAGCGGTTTTGAGTGAGTTTCTTAATACTGAGTTCTAGTTTGATTGCACTGTGGTCTGAGAGACAGTTTGTTATAATTTCTGTTCTTTTACATTTGCTGAGGAGGGCTTTACTTCCAACTATGTGGTCAATTTTGGAGTAGGTGTGGTATGGTGCTGAAAAAAATGTATATTCTGTTGATTTGGGGTGGAGAGTTCTGTAGATGTCTATTAGGTCCGCTTGGTAGTGTTGGAAGTTCTGGCTAGGGCAATTAGGCAGGAGAAGGAAATAAAGGGTACTCAATTAGGAAAAGAGGAAGTCAAATTGTCCCTGTTTGCAAACGACATGATTGTATATCTAGAAAAACCCATTGTCTCAGCCCAAAATCTCCTTAAGCTGATAAACAACTTCAGCAAAGTCTCAGGATACAAAATCAATGTACAAAAATCACAAGCATTCTTATACACCAATAACAGACAAACAGAGAGCCAAATCATGAGTGAAATCTCATTCACAATTGCTTCAAAGAGAATAAAATACCTAGGAATCCAACTTACAAGGGATTTGAAGGACCTCTTCAAGGAGAACTACAAACCACTGCTCAATGAAATAAAAGAGGATACAAACAAATGGAAGATCATTCCATGCTCATGGGTAGGAAGAATCAATATCGTGAAAATGGCCATACTGCCCAAGGTAATTTATAGATTCAATGCCATCCCCATCAAGCTACCAATGACTTTCTTCACAGAATTGGAAAAAACTACTTTCAAGTTCATATGGAACCAAAAAAGAGCCCGCATCACCAAGTCAATCCTAAACCAAAAGAACAAAGCCGGAGGCATCACACTACCTGACTTCAAACTATACTACAAGGCTACAGTAACCAAAACAGCATGGTACTGGTACCAAAACAGACATACAGATCAATGGAACAGAACAGAGCCCTCAGAAATAACGCCGCATATCTACAACTATCTGATCTTTGACAAACCTGAGAAAAACAAGCAATGGGGAAAGGATTCCCTATTTAATAAATGGTGCTGGGAAAACTGGCTAGCCATATGTAGAAAGCTGAAACTGGATCCCTTCCTTACACCTTATACAAAAATTAATTCAAAATGGGTTAAAGACTTAAATGTTAGACCTAAAACCATAAAAACCCTAGAAGAAAACCTAGGCATTACCATTCAGGACATAGGTATGGGCAAGGACTTCATGTCTAAAACACCAAAAGCAATGGCAACAAAAGCCAAAATTGACAAATGGGATCTAATTAAACTAAAGAGCTTCTGCACAGCAAGAGAAACTACCATCAGAGTGAACAGGCAACCTACAAAATGGGAGAAAACTTTCGCAACCTACTCATCTGACAAAGGGCTAATATCCAGAATCTACAATGAACTCAAACAAATTTACAAGAAAAAAGCAAACAACCCCATCAAAAAGTGGGCAAAGGATATGAACAGACACTTCTCAAAAGAAGACATTTATGCAGCCAAAAGACACATGAAAAAATGCTCATCATCACTGGCCATCAGAGAAATGCAAATCAAAACCACAATGAGATACCATCTCACACCAGTTAGAATGGCAATCATTAAAAAGTCAGGAAACAACAGGGGCTGGAGAGGATGCGGATAAGTAGGAACACTTTTACACTGTTGGTAGGACTGTAAACTAGTTCAACCATTGTGGAAGTCAGTGTGGCGATTCCTCAGGGATCTAGAACTAGAAATACCATTTGACCCAGCCATCCCATTACTGGGTATATACCCAAAGGATTATAAATCATGCTGCTATAAAGACACATGACACGTATGTTTATTGCAGCACTATTCACAATAGCAAAGACTTGGAACCAACCCAAATGTCCATCAATGATAGACTGGATTAAGAAAATGTGGCACATATACACCATGGAATACCATGCAGCCATAAAAAAGGATGAGTTCATGTCCTTTGTAGGGACATGGATGAAATTGGAAATCATCATTCTCAGTAAACTATCACAAGGACAAAAAACCAAACACCGCATGTTCTCACTCATAGATGGGAATTGAACAATGAGAACACATGGACACAGTAATGGGAACATCACACTCTGGGGACTGTTGTGGGGTGGGGGGAGTGGGGAGGGATAGCATTAGGAGATATACCTAATGCTAAATGACGAGTTAATGGGTGCAGCACACCAGCATGGCACATGTATACATATGTAACTAACCTGCACATTGTGCACATGTACCCTAAAACTTAAAGTATAATAATAATAATAATAATAATAATAAAATAAAATAAAATAAAGAAATTTTTATTTTAGGCTGCAAAAACAAAAACAAACAAACAAACAGCAAATAACTTGAAAACAGGCCTGTCAAATGATGTAAATTCATCCTTTCCAGGGAAGCAGAAGGTAGACTTTACCACAAAGAAAAGATGCTTAGTTAATGGAGTTTAAATTTAAAAGTATAGTTAAATTGAGGGTAATTTCTGAAAATCCTGTTTTATTCACCTCATTGTGGTACCAGTAACTATCCTGAGTCAGTTTACTTTACAGTTAACTATGTCACCTATAACACAATAATCCATTAACAATCTAATACAGTTATTGGATGTGGTCATACTGGAAATTCTTAACCATATAGTTGTCTTGCCAATTTTATTTTAAAACAATGAATTGTCTTAATATAAGTCACTGCATTTCTGTAACATATTAATGAAAGGCACAACTAATCCAGGCGGACTTAACCCTATTCAACAACCAGCTGAAAAAAATACTTTGGTTCTTCAAGGAAAAAATTATGAAAAAAAAGTATTCTATTAGCAGTTGTTAATTTTCACAGTTGTACTCCAACAGCTACATGAAAATATTCCAGAAGAACCAAATTATGTAGCAATTAATGAACATGCGTGACAGAATTTGTGCATTCAACATATCTGGCGGAAAAACTAGTTAAAATGCTAGATAGGACAAATTGGTCTTTAAAATATCAGTTTCCTGTCCTTTAAAAAAAATTACATAGTCTACCAAGAAAATACAAAAACATAAGGCTGTAAGTAAATAAGGGTTATGTTTAGGCTATTACAGTGCAGGTTGTCCTCAAGGCCACATACATCCTGCTTCACTGCTGCTTGCACTCCGCTGGGTTTTGATCTTTCTTTGGTTCATAGTCTGGATCATTTTCCTCATCTTCTTCTTCCCCTTCCTCATCTGCTTCTTTGCCTTCTTCATCATAATAATCATCATCATCTTCAATATCTTCTCCAGTAAAATATAACACTGATCTTGGGATTATATGCTCAGGTAAAAAGTGACCGATTTGGAAGTTTGCAGCATGGATAGCTTCAGCAGCATCATCCAGATCTCCACTCTCAGGAACTTCAGGAGGGGCAAAAAAATTAAAGCAAGAGTCATTGGAAACTGTTTTAGTCACAGTACAAACTGTCCCATGTCCCTTGTGTTTCTGCTTCTTCTTAATGTTTCTCAAAGTGACATCCTTTCTTTTTTTCCAATCTATCTGGCACCCTTTACAACCCATAATTTCTAGTCCATCAAAAGAAAAGGGATCAGAATCATCTGGTTCTGACCTCATCCTATATGTCTTTGTTGGCACTTCATTTGTAAAATATTCACTGGGTTCAAAGTGAAATTCTAAGACAAAACTCATAGGCTGGCCAGCATCCAAGAACTTCACTTTAATATATTTCAAGTGCTTCAGAATAGGTTCATCATGTTCCTGAAGCATATCACTAAGCAAGTCAACACTCTTAAAAATAGTTAACCAAAATTCAGGAATTCCTATGGGCTCTTCTTTTTCTTCATCCTTCTTCTCTTCTTCAATCTTGGCCTTTTCTTTCAACTCCTCCGAAATCTCGTCTTCTTCATCTGGTTTCCATCCGCATTCTTCTTCCGTAGGTTCATAAATTGCATTAATAATCTCAAATCGCTTATCAAATAGAGGCTGATAGAGAACAGCATAGAGAAGTGATAACTTTCAAACCAATCTAAAATATTCAACTTGTGAATAGAAATAAACAAAGAAAAGTAAATTATTAAAATATTGACTCCTAGATTTTAGTAGTAAATAAATTTTTTCCCTGGGTTATCACTCAGTAACATTAGCTTTTGGTTATAAATCAGTTTGAACAAGTATTGTCTCCTTGGGTTCTAGTGGCTTTTACCCAAGCCCATAGGAAAGCAATCTTCCTGATCCAGATTCCCTACTAATAATGCATCCGCAGCACTACTGACTAATGTGATTTAAGATGGCTCATGTGTACGCCCACTTTCAAAAGAGCCTGACCTGAGATAGGGAAACATGGAAGAGACCACCATGGCTGCCCTAGGAAGAATGGGTCAGAAAAGAATGACTTGAAGGAGATAGGATTGATAAAGGGCCCTTGGCACAAGTATCTCGGGCTTAGCTCTCAGAGACTTAGTACTCTCAGCAAATTGGGAACTGGTATAAAAGATATCACAAAGGTGATCTAGTCTAACAGGGGTAGTTCTAAGACTCAGAACATTTAATGGCTTCCTTCTCTGTCTTTAGGGAGTGCTTAAAAGATCTAACCTAGGGATTAAACTATTTTTCCCTTAGGGAATCTCATTTGCCTTTTCCTTCATTATGCAGAGCAGTTCTGCACTCACACACCCCAGCTTCCACCTCCAGATTTTATCCCCACCACCTATGATGACTTGGCAAACAAAGGGCATTCTAGCTACCAGGACTGCCTCTCAGAATTACATATAACATTTCTTTCTCTTACACACAGATAAAAGACAAAATGAAAATAGTTAAAAATCAGTTCAGGTGGTGGAACTATGGGCGATTTTTTTTCTTCTTTCTATTTTCAGTCTTCTCATATTTTATTTGATTATAATACATATTAATGAGCTCTAACATTTCCTGAGCACTGACTCTGGGCCTGGCACTGTGCTAAGCACATTACATATTTTATCTCACTTAATCGTCTTTACAAGTCTGTGAATTTACATACAAGGAAGCTAAAGAAAGTAAGTAACTTCTCAGTGGGCACTCTGTATATGAACCCTGGTCTATCTGACATTAAAGTCAGAACTCTTAACTACTACATTTATTTGGTTGTAAGATATTGAAACTAGAAACTTAATCATGGGTTTATCTTAGGGAATTGGACTGTTATAAAAATGAGAAGATGGCCGAGCACAGTGGCTGATGCCTATAATCCCAGCACTTTGGGAAGCCGGGATGGGAGGATCGCTTGAGCTCAGGAGTTTGAGACCAGCCTGGGCAGCATGGCAAAACTCTATCTCTATTGGTTTGCCAGGGGAACCAATCCTGTAATTAGAGGGTTGGAACATTTAGTTCCACCATTCAACCTCCCAGGAGGGGAGAGGGGCTAACAGTTGAGTTAATCACCAATGGCCAGTGATATCATCAATCATGCCTATGTAATGAAGCCTCCATAAAAACCCAAGGGAAGTGGGTTCAGGGAGCCACTGGAGAACTGACTACATAAAGGTGCCTGGAGGGTGGTCTGCCAAGCCCTTCACCCCTTCCCACATGCCTTGCCCTAGGCATCTCTCCATCTGACTGTTCTTCTGTATCCTTTATAAAACCATTTACAATAAATGGGTAAATATGTTTCCCTGAATTCTGTGAGCCACTTTAACAAATTAATAAAACCTGAGGAGGGGGGTTATGGGAACCCTAATTTATAGCCAGTCAGTCAGGAGTACAGGCTGCAACCTGGGACTTGCAGTT
Source organism: Pongo abelii (assembly GCF_028885655.2). Lineage (NCBI taxonomy): Eukaryota > Metazoa > Chordata > Mammalia > Primates > Hominidae > Pongo > Pongo abelii. Next base: position 17,295,903 of record NC_085928.1, read on the forward strand.
GGCATCTAAAGTGAGAGGGAGTCTTGAGAGGCTGAGCCCTCAACCTGTGAGATCTGACTCTAAGTCTAGGTAGATGTGTCAGACTGAATTTTAGGACCCCTCCCCTCATGTCCAGTGGAAAATTATTTGGTGTATGGGGAAAATAATTCACACGTCCAGTGTCAGAAGTGTTGTATTGAGTAGTGTGTGAAAAACCAAAGGACCAGTTTTTCCAATCTCTTACATCTCCTGAAAAGAAATTTAGATTTTATTTCTCCTAAGCTCCTGGATGATGGATTTTAAGAATGAGACTACCTGCCTTTCCTAGTAGGATAAAGATGGCTTGGGGCCTGATAGCGACTCTCTTAGGGGCTGAATAGATGTACCTTGCAGGGTGAAGTCTCTTGGCATTATTGTGTGTTTGTTTTTTGTTTTTTTGTTTTTTTGAGATGGAGTCTCGCTCTATCACCAGGCTGGAGTGCAGTGGCGTGATCTTAGCTCAACGCAACCTCCACCTCCTGGGTTCAAGTGATTCTCCTGTCTCAGTCTCCCAAGTAGCTGAAAGTACAGGCACACACCACCATGCCCGGATAATTTTTTTTTTTTTGTAATTTTAGTACAGACAGGGTTTCACCATGCTGGCCAGGCTGGTCTCAAACTCCTGACCTCATAATCTGCCTGCCTTGTCTTCCCAAAGTGCTGGGATTACAGGCATGAGCTACCGTGCCTGTCCTCCTGGAACTATTGTTAACAGCACAGCCAAGCCTCAGAGCAGAAACTTTCATTTCTTTTCATGTAACAATTCTAATTATTATTAAAATTATTATATTATCAAAGGTCTGTTCATCATGTTTAAAAGCAGAAAAAAGTGTCTAAATATTAACAAATGAAATTCAAAGAAATAAAAGTATAATCTATGGAGTAATAAAATATTTCTATGGCAGAAACAATACATGGCCAGTCGTGGTGGCTCATGCCTGTAATCTCAGCATTTTGGCAGGCCAAGGCAGGTGAGTCACTTGGGGTCAGGAGTTTGAGATCAGCCTGGCTAACATGGTGAAACCCCACCTCTTCTAAAAATACAAAAATTAGCCGGGTATAGTGGTGTATGCCTGTAATCCCAGCTACTCAGGAGGCTGAGGCAGGAGAATTGCTTGAACCTGGTAGACAAAGGTTGCAGTGAGCTGAGATTGCAGCGAGCTGAGATCGCAGCACTCACTGCACTCCAGCCTGGGTGACAGAGTGAGTGAAACTCTGTCTCAAAAAAATAAATAAAAATTAAAAAAAGAAAATGCCTAATATACGCTCAAGAAGCAAAGTGAGCCCTTCTGTTATTAGGCAAATGGATAAGTACAAGAGAGTGAGTTTCACTGTTGAGAGAATTCCTAAGGAAGGGGCTGTATTATAAGCTCAGGCATTCCGAAGTGGAAGTCCCTGCTCAGAAAGTCATGGGCTATGAATCCTCAGGCCTGGTTCTTCAACCAAAATTGATGGCTTCCAAGTTAAGGCCTAAGAATATATATGAAATATCGGTGAAATAAGAGCAATGAATCCAGTCCTGGCAAAACAGACAGTGGTGTCTTCTTCGCACTTCACCTCTGCCCAGTGTAAAGGTCTCCTTCAAGGTAGCCATAGCTATAGTACCTCTAGATGCTAGGAGCTCTCTCTTTCTTTAGGACAATGGCTCAGGTATTGAAAAGCTCTTACTTATTGTTGTACTGAAATCTGCCTTCTTTAACTTCTGCTCTTTATCTCTACATCTTGACAGGGGAGAACAAATTTATTCTGCCTGTCATACAAGAGCCTTTTAAATATTTGCAGACAAGGATATGGTATTCCTTTGGTTGACTTTTTTTTCTTCTCTAGGCTAAATGTGATAATTTATGTCAACTATTCCTGATTTCCTGACCCTTACCAACCCATTACTTTTCTTCTAGTTGGTCAAAATCCCCCAAGAATTGTGGTACCTACCACAGAACCCAGTACTTCAGTGTGGTCTGACCACAGCCCACTGCACTAGGACCAGGGCTTGCTATAATCTCTCCTTAATTCCCTTCATGCAGTCAAAGATTGGATTGTTTTTTTCCGGCAGACACATAATGTTGGAAAATATTCAATTTGTGGATAATTAAAGTCCCCAGTCCTTTCATATGAACAAATGCTGTTCGGGTAATCATCTCCAACCTGAACTTATATGATGGTTTTCTTTTTACCCTAAATATAGAATTCTGCAATTATTTGTGATATATTTCATCTTACTGAGTTAGACAAGAAACTCCAGACTGTCTAGACAATTTTGAATTCTGATTTAGCTCTGTAGCTATACTTTCCAGCTTTGTGTCACCTGTAGGTTTAATAAAAATGCCTTTTAACCTATCGATGCATTGCAAAAGTAAAGCAAACTTTTCTGACATTATTGAAAGTGTAGGCTTGGGTACACGATGCAAAATGACTTCTAAATTAGCTACAGCAATTTATAGACAGCCTTTTTCACTTTTCTCCAACCCACCTGCATGACATGTAATACAAAGCACACAAAAAAGAAAAAGAGTCCTACTTAATGTGGGTAGTGAGCAAGGAAGAAAACAGAAAGAAGTAGTGACATTGCTGGTAGCTCTATCTCTATTCCATCCCTGGTCCCAAGATTGGACATTCTTGTAGTTTTGTCCAGGTATTATCCTTTGGGGATGGAAATGGTTCATAATGTTTTTATAGTTCATCCTAGACCATGGCTCAGCCTTGCCACCCAACTTCCCTGTCCAGGGAGATCAGAAGCAATAGGTGGCTATCAAGGCATCATTTGAATAGAGTGGATATCAAATACAGCATCCTCATCTGTACAGGACTCAGCCTTTGATAGTTCTTGATCTACCCACCAGCAACCATTCCTTCCTCCCACTTGCTTTCACCTCCACAGGATCAGTAAGAGCAAGAAAAGTTCTTCTCCTTCTTGATTTATTTCCTCTTACTTAGACCCAGGCAGAGAAACTGGGGCCTTTTATAACCTTGGTGTTAGGAAAACAAAGCTTACTAATAATATTAAGGAATAGAAGTAATTTTATGTCCAGGGCCTGCTGACCAATATAATGTTTTCTCTGATGCAGTTGACTCTCTGAACCTGAACATATTCTATATAACTTTTACAGCTCCCTTTCCCAAGGGAGATAATCATAACAATAGTCTCTAGGAAATTCCCTTACATGGGCTGATACGTGCTCTCCTTTTTCCTCATGTCCCAAGATCAGATAATCTCAAATTCAACTTTGATAAATGTCCTACACAGTCATCAGAGTGGGAGCTGTAAAGCAAGAGTGGCTAGGACTATATTTAGGAGCTGGCCCTAGGCTTGGGCCTGGATTTCAGCATTGGCTTCTCCACTTACCAGCCATGTGATCTTGGGCAAATTACTTACCTCTCTATTCCTAAGAGTTGGACAAATAAGAATAGAGTTGATGTGATAAGAAGTAATCAAAATAAGTAATACAAACTAGTTAATACAGTCCCTGGCATACAAACAGTGCTCAATAAAATTAGTTATTATTAAATAGCCTTCTAATATATGTGTTCAGATTTCTTTTTCTACTGTTCAATTTCTGTGCTTTGATCTAAAACAATTAAGAAACATGGTAACAGTGTTACTAGATTTTTAGAATCCTAGCATGTAAAAGATCTAATCCAACCCTTCCTTTGGCAGATGATGAAAATGAGGCTCAGGAAGAAAAAAGCAATTTCCTAATGTACACAGTGAGTGAAAGGCAGAGCCAGGACTATAAACTAGGTATCCTGACTCCCAATCCTACCCCTAATTATAGCTGCCTTTTTCCCCCTGAGAAAAGAATCAGGATTAACCAAATGCAGATTTATGTGCTAGTATATTTTATATGTAGGAATGTGATAGTTGTTATGGAATATTTGAAAAAAAATGTATTTATATATGTCATTCTGTATAGAGAAATTATAAAAATTATCTATAAATTAGTATGCATAGCAAATAAAGCTTATGTTCAAAACTCTCACTTCCAACCTCCCTGTTACTCAGCAGCAGGGGATTATGGAAAGAACATAGAATTTGGAACGGAGTGAGCGTGGATTCAAATCCCAATTCCACCACTTACTGCTGGCATGACCTTTATTTAGCAAGTTACTTAGTCCCTTTGAGGCTCAGTTTCTTCATCTGGAAAATGGAGATACTGAAACCTGTTTCAGTGATTTTTGTGGTGCATAGGATATATAGTATGGGAACACAGAGCCTGGTATAAAGAGATGCCCATCACACATTGGCACCCCTCCTTAGATTTGATTCTCACTTTGCTGTTCTGATTTTGGTGCTCTGCTGGAAGCAAGGCACCGCCAGGTGCTAGCTACATGGGAGCTGTATTTGAGAGGAAAGACGGCTGTCTGCTTTGTCATGAGTGGGACAGAAACATGGTTCTTGGAGTTTCCCTCAAGGTCACTTGGGAGCATAATGTTGTTTCCTACAGGACATCAGCTCAGGAAGTATGCCAAGGCCCAGGGTTGCTTACCACAGAGGAATTATCTCAAGATTGTTCAATGTCAGGCCTTGGTATTACTGGCTGGCCTTAGAGCTGTCTGTGCACCAGGCTTACATATCCTAATCCTCCAAATTCTATTATCACCTAACAGCAGCTTTTGGTTTTGGCTCTTGGAGTGTCAACTGCTACAGCCTCCTCTTGGTAAACTTCCTTATGCATTATGTATTTATAAATATTTATTAAGGGAGAGGGGTGGGGGGAGGAAGGAAAAGAAGGAAAGAGGGAAGGAAAGAAAGAAGGAAGGAAGCAAGCTCAATGATACAACAGCGATTGGCCTTTGAGAACCAGGAAATAATATTTTGTGCTCCCTCTCCCTCTCCCTCTCCCTCTCTGTCTCCCTCTCCCTCTCCCCCCTTCTTTCTTCGGTCTCCCTCTACTTCTTTTTTTGGTCTCCCTCTGTTGCCAAGGCTGGACTGTACTGCCGTGATCTCAGCTCGCTGCAACCTCCCTGCCTCGGGCTCCTGTGATTCTCCTGCCTCGGCCTGCCCAGTGCCTGGGATTGCAGGCGCGCGCTGCCGTGCCTGACTGGTTTTTGTATTTTTGGTGGAAATAGGGTTTCGCAGTGTTGACCGGGCTGGTCTCCAGCTCCTGGCCTGGAGTGATTTGCCCGCCTCGGCCTCCCGAGGTGCTGGGATTGCAGACGGAGTCTCGCTCACTCAATGCTCAGTGTTGCCCAGGCTGGAGTGCAGTGGCGTGATCTAGGCTCGCTACAACCTCCACCTCCCAGCCGCCTGCCTTGGCCTCCCAAAGTGCTAAGACTACAGCCTCTGCCCGGCTGCCACCCCATCTAGGAAGTGAGGAGCGTCTCTGCCTGGCCGCCATCCCGTATAGGAAGTGAGGAGCGTCTCTGCCTGGCCGCCCATCGTCTGGGATGTGAGGAGCGCCTCTGCCCCGCCGCCCCGTCTGGGAGGTGAGGAGCGCCTCTGCCCCGCCGCCCCGTCTGGGAGGTGAGGAGCGCCTCTGACCGGCTGCCCCGTCTGGGAAGTGAGGAGCCCCTCTACCTGGCCGCCCCTTCTGAGAAGTGAGGAGCGCCTCTGCCCGGCGGCCCCTTCTGGGAAGTGAGGAGCGCCTCTGCCCGGCGGCCCCTTCTGGGAGGTGAGGAGCGCCTCTGCCCGGCGGCCCCTTCTGGGAGGTGAGGAGCGCCTCTGCCCGGCGGCCCCTTCTGGGAGGTGAGGAGCGCCTCTGCCCGGCGGCCCCTTCTGGGAGGTGAGGAGCGCCTCTGCCCGGCCGCCCCTTCTGGGAGGTGAGGAGCGCCTCTGCCCGGCCGCCCCTTCTGGGAGGTGACGAGCGCCTCTGCCCGGCCGCCCCTTCTGGGAGGTGAGGAGCGCCTCTGCCCGGCCGCCCCTTCTGGGAGGTGAGGAGCGCCTCTGCCCGGCCGCCCCGTCTGGGAGGTGAGGAGCGCCTCTGCCCGGCCGCCCATCGTCTGGGATGTGAGGAGCGCCTCTGCCCGGCTGCCCTGTTGGGAGGTGTACCCAACAGCTCCGAAGAGACAGCGACCATCGAGAACGGGCCATGATGACGATGGCGGTTTTGTTGAAAAGAAAAGGGGGAAATTTGGGGAAAAGAAAGAGAGATCAGATTGTTGCTGTGTCTGTGTAGAAAGAGGTGGGCATAGGAGACTCCATTTTGTTCTGACTAGGAGAAATTCTTCTGCCTTGGGATGCTGTTGATCTATGGCCTTGCCCCCAGTCCCCTGCTCTCTGAAACATGTGCTGTGTCAACTCAGGGTTAAATGGATTAAGGGCGGTGCAAGATGTGCTTTGTTAAACAGATGCTTGAAGGCAGCATGCTGGTTGAGAGTCATCACCACTCCCTAATCTCAAGTACCCAGGGGCACAAACACTGCAGAAGGCCGCAGGGACCTCTGCCTAGGAAAACCAGAGACCTTTGTTCATGTGTTTATCTCCCGACCTTCTCTCCACTATTATCCTATGACCCTGCCACATCCCCCTCTCTGAGAAACACCCAAGAATCATCAATAAATACTTAAAAAATATATGTATATTTTGTTCTGAGAGCTAATCTATACAATCAGTCTGTAATGGATCTCATCAGAATATGCAAAGTCTTCTTAAAGTGGTAGAATAGATTCTTAGCCAATAAGACTTTTATATCAGTGGTTCCCCAGCCTGGCTGATGACCAGAGTCACTTGGGATGCCTGTAAACATTCAGATTCCTAGACCCCTCCACAGACCTAAGTATTAGAATTTCCAATAGAGCTATACAAGCCCGTTATTTCTTTACATGTACCCCAGGTGCTTTTGTGGCAACCAGCTTCTTTCTGGTCAGCAGACTGGCTTTGGGAACCACAGGTGCACTGCAAGAAGTCTCAAAAGGATTAACATATATAAAGAGCAATGTGTTGGTCAACAGAGGGAATGTGGGGAAAAGGGCACACATGGTACACTGTCTCTTGTGTGCATGGTTCAGGAATGGGGGCTTCCGACACAGTGCCTGAAACATCTAGATCATCTGGAGCAGATTCCTGTTGAGGAGACAGAGGCTCCAGTTGAGCAGAGCCCTACGTTATCAAACATTTGAATAATGTAACTCCCTTTGTCAAAGTTCCTTGTTCATTGAGCAACTTTCAGATGATCTCTCTTCCCATGCAACTGGCCTATAGGGAGAAAAGGGGCAGATCAGGCCAAATGTTTCCCACTGTAAATTAATAAACTGGCATTCTGGTTATATATCAGTCTCTTGTGGATTAGTATGAGTCAGCATCTCTTAGTCTGATCAACTCAGAGGCTCTGTCAAGATCCAGTTTCTGATGCTGTAAAGCTGAGGGCCCAACCCTGGACCTCAGTGTATTCATCAGAATAAATGTGTCCCAGGAAGTCAGCCAGTTAGCCTCTCCTGGAGAAAGGAGGTGAGAAGGAACCCATTTCCCAGGGAAACACAGTATGGAAGACCTTCTTGATGCTTTACTGGGTGCATGAACTGGGGTGAGGTTCTTATAAGAACAGTTCTTTAAAAAACCCTTTCTGTTCTCAAAGGGTTTTCACATATATTAGCTTATTTGATATTCACAACAATCCTGGGAGGTAGGTCAGGCATATATATTATTATTATTACTTCAGAGATGAGGAATCTGAGCACATAGTCACTTACCTAAGATCCAAAGTAATGACACAAGTAGGAGGAGAATCCAAGTCTTTTTACTCTTAGACATTATTCTTTTCACTTCCTCTCTCATTTAACAAAGTAAATACCATAAGCAAAGTAAATACCAGGAGCAATAGAAACACTTGAATGGGATAGTGTGGGACTGTGTTTGCATGTCTTTGTGTTGGGGGCTGGGTTAAGGCTACAGACAGGAAAAGGCAAGTTGACAGCACGGTAGAAGAGAAATCAGACCAGTGGTGGTAATAAGAAAGCATACTCAATTTTTTTCTTAGTTTAGAAAAATGAAGTCTGATTCAGTTTAATTGAACAAATTATTTACTGAGCACCTATTGTGTGCAAGGCCTTGTGTACTAAGTGCTACCAATCGGAGCAAAGTTTAGAAAAGAACATTTTGAAACATGTATTTTGGTGTGAAGAGTGACCCTGAAATCATTTTCCTTCTTTAATCACAGCATCAAAAAATGCAACCCACAACCAGGGTATTTAAGGGAAAATGGGAATGGGGAGAAGCTGATTGTAACTAGAATTCTGGCAGCCCAGACCATTTGGAAATTTGGGCTTGATGACTCTCATTAAGGATGGATGTTCGTGCAAAATTTTGCTGGGCAAATACGAAGGGATGCAGCTTCCTCGACATTTTTCCATCTTTGTATTTTATCTCTTTAAGTCCTTGGTGACTTCACTGGTAACAGTTTCCAAAATAAGTCCTGTTTTTTTGTGTCTTTTTAAATTTTTTTTTACAATGGCATGAAAACAAAACGTAGACTCCAGTGGCCCAGAATTTGTGAAAAGGGCAGGTCCCAGGGCTCCTTTTTCTCCTACTCTAAAAGGCTTCAGTGTGATCTACAGCTGAGATGAGGGGTTCCAGCCGGACGTCTGTTAGCGAGCCCACAAACAATGCCCTACAGCTTGCTCCAGTCTTTGCGTTTTGCTAACTGGTTGATCACGTTTTCGCTTTATAAATCTGTACATTCTAGTGTGAGCACTAGCGGGGTAGCAAAAGGAGGGAGAGCTAGCTGCCTGTTCCCCACCCGATGGGTTCATGTCTGGCTGGATCAGCCTCCCACCTCTCTGGCTGATTCATCAGGCTCAGTCTATTCAAACAGATGGAACTTCTATTTAGGTATTTTAATAGCATGTATTTAAGATATCCTATTGAGAATCTGATCTGACAGAGGTTTGATGAAGTGTTAATGTGCTGAGAAACCAGGCTTACTAGGCACATAACTTCTTTCCCCAAACCAGATAATTTAAATCAATTTAGTAAGTACTTAACTGAGGGACTACTGTGCACCAGTTTGTGTCTAGCATTGAGTTAAGGGAGCCAGGAAAGAAGCAGAATGCTTGGCACACAAGCCCTTGGAAACTTTTACTCTCTCTGGGGAGAAACAGTACATGGATGGATGCATTTGAAGTTTACAAACATCATTAACTACTGTGTGCAAGGGGTTTGAGAATATAGTCAGAGTAGTGGCCACAATACCTCTTTTATGTCAAGCCTACCTCAAGCAATTCAAAGGCAAATGGCTTTCTATTGTCTCTTGTGATTAGAAAAATGAAATAAAAGGTCTAACATTGAGCAATTCAGTTGGATATACTGCATGCTCTTCAATGCACCAAGTTCCTTTTTGACACCATGTTATTTATTGCTTCTGTTATTGCCCTGACTTTAGGTGATATCCACTCCCCCTATCTGCCGTACTGTTCAATTCTGATCCTTCTTTTTTGATCAAATTTGACCTTTTCCAAAAAGTTTTTGCTCCCAACCTTCAGGCAATCATGATAATGACAATATCTTTCTTTCATAGCCTTTACTGTTAGTACCATGCCCTTTGGATCTTCAATTTAGTAACAGCATATACTGTCTTGTATTGGTCTTGAATCTTGCAGGTTTCTAACACTTGAATATACAACAATACAGTAAGCCCTTTAAGGATAAAGGTCAACTTATATTTGCTCAGTTAATATTTGCTCAGTACTGGCTTCGTACCATATCATAATTGCAGTGAAAACAAATATGTACAAATGAGAAAAGATTCTTACAAGTAGGGCATGGTGGCTTATGCCTGTAATCCCAACACCTCGGGAGGCCGAGGTGGGAAGACTGCTTGAGGCCAGGAGTTCGAGACCAGCCCTAGCAACACCTCATCTCTACAAAAACTACAAACTTAAAAATACATATATCTTGCTGTCAAAGAGCTCACACATTTTGCTACTCTGAAATGGAATGATAATCTCCTTCTGAAAAGCACTTAGCATAGTGCCAGCTACAGAGTAAGTCTTCTCTAAACAAATGCCATTATTAGTTATTATTTCTTTTAGACTAAATGGAAGAGTGGGAAGTGGAAATAAGAACTGAGAAAGGAAGTTGCAACTGTTAAGATGCTTTTGGAGGCAGGTAACAGAAAACTCAAAAGACTTAAACAGTAAAAGAAATTTATTGGTTTTCCTAAATGAAAAAGTCCAGAAGTAGAGTAATGATTGGTTGTGATTCAATGAGGGCTTTGGCTTCATTTCTCTGTGATTCTTTTGGTACTGCTCTCCCCCTGCATTGGCTTTATCCTCAGGCAGGTAGCAAGATGACTACAATAACTGCAGGCTTCACGTTTACACACAACATCCAGAGAAAGAGAGGATTCATCTCTTCTGATGGCTTTCTTAAAAGTAACTTACTTCTTTCATCAAAGCCCCAGCAAATCTCCCTTCTCCTCTCAGCGTACCAACTGAGTCACAAGCTTTTTTTCAACCTATTCCTTGGCTTAAGCTAGGTTCCTGACCCAGGTACAGGTTAGAGGATGTGATTACTATTTCAGTTAGGACTTAAACTGCAATGGCAGTCAACTCCCAAATCTCAGTGGCTATTTAATACAGCTAAAATTTTATTGCTCTCACTACATGCCAGTGTGGGTCAGCAGGGGGCGCTCTACCATTATAATCACCCTAGGATGGAGGCTAATGGAGGCTTCACCTTGACACAGGCTTTAGCAATCATTGCAGCAGAGGGAAGGGGGTCTGGTGAATCACACACTGGCTTTTAAAGGCGTTTGCCTAGAAGTGACATATATCATTTCTATTCACATTTTACTGGCCAAAGCAAGTCACACGGTCACTCCTAACTTCAACAAGCTGGGAAATACAATTCTACAATGTACAAAGGAGAACCAGAATATTTATGAACAGCCCCAATTACTACTGTAATTACCCTTGGCTAAATCAGGACCAACTGTGGATATGACTATAGAGTTAGCTTCTCTTAAAACACATGCACTTCCTTGGTAAGGGGATCCCTTAGTAAAAATCAGATATTATAAGGAAGGAAGCAATAGATGCTAAGTAGGCAAACAATAATGTTTATTATAGAAGTTCTATGAAGGCAAACTGGTTTCAGACATCAAATAGAGAAAGCAAGACCATGAACAGATTGGCAAAGGTTGAGAAGCAGCTACTGTAAGAATGTAGCCACCTAGAGAACTGCACAGCAGAAAGGGTCCAGATGGAAATAGGCAGCAAGGCCAATAGTGCATGCGTTAGTCTCTTTGTTGTTGCACTTCCCAGCCTAGGAGTGGGATCATAAGAAGCAGATCAGGAAGAGTAGAAATGATGAATGATTTGATGGGCTTTGTGGGAGGTCTTGGGTTGTTGAAGGATCAAAGAAGTCAAGGGGTTCTCCAACTGGCAGTAGGACCCAAATCAAATTTGGGCAAAAGTCATATTTTTAAACTAGGATAAGTCCTTGAGAAGGAACCTATAACAGAAACAAAGACTGTGGTAGATGGTACACACAGACGAAATGTTATTCAAATAATGAAAAATGGAGGACAGCAATCTGAAAGAGATAGTTAAACAAAGGCCTTCTGTCCCACAGGGCCTTACAGGTGTTAAAAAACGGTTTCCACGGGAGAAGACAGTGTAAGTTTACATTAGAGCCGTGTTTCTACGCAGGGGAGGCAACACAATTTATAAAAGAAAGAACTCTAAGACCAGGTCCAATGGCTCATGCCTGTAATCCTAGCACTTTGGGAGGCTGAGGTGGGAGGATTGCTTGAGGCCAGCAGTTCAAGGCCAACCTGGCCAACATAGTGAGACCCCATCTCAAAAAAACAAAAAAGAAACAGAGAGAGAAGGAAAAGAAAGGAAAGGAAAAGAAAAGAAGAGAAACTCTAGATCTGCAGTTAAGAAAATCAGGTTTGAGTCCCAGCAGTGACTACAAATAGCTTGAAATGGGTAAATTAGCATAAACTTCTTTCAACTTGTTTCCTTAGCGGAAGAAAAGGGATAAAAATGCTTCCTCTATCTTCCTCAAAGCTTTATGTAAAGATTGAATTAGACAGGTAAGCCTCTTGATAGTCTAAAAAGCCCTAGTGTATGTATGGAATTTTAATACTGAAGTGAGTCAGTGGCAGGGGTTGAGAAGGTTAAGGATATGGGCAAAATGCTATTTCCAATTGAATAGGGCCCAGAGGGAACTACAGAAGTGGAGATAACAGTAGGCTGACAGGTCTCGTCTTGGTCAGTTCTTTTAATTGCAAGGGACAAAAACGCATCTCAAATTGGCCCAAGAATAAAATAAAATGTATTGATTCACATAATAGGAAATCATTGTAAGGTTAAGAATGGCTACAAGTGTGGCAGAATTTAGGAGCTCAAGTGTCATGATAGGAAATCTGTCTCTCTCCACCTCTAGTCTCTGTCTTAGTAATCCTTGTAGAAAAAAAGAGTGGCTTTTTTTTTTTTTCCATTTCAACAAAAACCCTTAGGTAACTTGATTGTCCTGGAGCACATATCCAGTCACTATGATGGGTGTCAATCCTAGCTGAATCACACAGATGGAGAGTGGGGAAGGAATAAAAACTGTGGGGAAGCAAATGAAAACCAAAACCACTCATGTTCACCATAGGAAGTAGGTTTAAGAGGCTTGTTCCGGAAGTGATGATTGCGGAGAAGAGGATACAGGAAAGGAGGAGGGAAGAAAATCAAGGGAGGATCCAAGGCGTAGCCTAGGTAGAGTATCACTCAAGGAGAAAGGCAAGTTTAGAAAAGGACTTACCAAGCTCATTTTGGGGGATGGGGAGGTGGTGTGGAAAGACATCTGTGAGTCAAATAAGGGGAGGGCAGCGAGGACATAGTTAAGAATACCCAAAGTGGCCCAAAATACTTTTGAGAAATAGTAGCGTAGGAGGGAAAAGCAGCCACTGTCACATTCTTTCAGTTAGTTCTTTGCTTGGTGAGTGTTTTGTTCCCAACTGTTGGTAGGGGCAGGGGAGGAGGTGAGAGGGGTAAGAAGGCTACATCAGTAGGAAGCAGCCAGACACCTAAATGATGCTGGAAACATGGACACAGATGCCCGTAACATTGTGATAATTTTATAGCTTAATGAGTCTCAGTGAAAATAGCAGCAAAGAAATTATCACTAAATTTACTAGAAGTTACGGCCTGTCAGAAATGTGAAATGTGACTGACATATACCACACGGTAGGTCCTCCCCACCCACACACTAAACAAAAAGGCCCACCCTGTCTTGCCTTTTTTCCACCCTCCTACATACACAAATACCTGCACACAGGCACATAGCAGCAGGAAAAGATTCTCTTGGAACATTGTCAGAATCATTCTTTAGACCTCCCGGGTAGGTCACTACCCTGAAATGAAAAGCTGCCAGCCTCCAATTTTTGAAGCTGGTAGAATAGGGCTGATTAACGCTGACTCCATACTGCACAAATACTGTGAGAGGCAATTTCGCTCTGGATCCATCCTCTCGATGCTAACAACTGCCACCACTACCACCCCTGATATAGGTACAGTTCCAAGCATGTTCAAACAGAAGGGCCTCACCTCCATGCTTAACCAAATGAAGCTATTAGCCCACTGCTGATCCTGTACTTGAAGGCTTGACTACGACAGAGAATTGGAGCATACAGATCACAGTTCCAGATTAAGGCACTAGAAGGCTAGGATGAATCCACTGTATGACTCAGAGACTGAATCCCAGGGAAAAATGTAAAGGGTGACTTAGATAACCTAATTCTTTCCCAGGAGGTGGGGGTGGGGTCTGGAATTCCTGAATTCTTACCTCATATGCATATTTCCTATTACTCTCTCCTCTGTAGTTATTGCCAGGAAATCTCTGGTCACAGACCCTAGAGTTCTGGTATTCTCTGTTGACTCCCACATCCCACAAGAGACATCTTGTACTACTCCCCATTGGATAACAGTAATTATTGCAGATAGTACAGGAAGAAGTATTACTTTAAAAAGAAATAGCACAGAAACATAGAACATATGAGCCAGCAATTCCTAGATACATACTCCCCAAAATTGAAAACAGGTGCTCAAACAAATACTTATAGAAACATTCATAGCAGCGCTATCCACAACAGCCAAAATATGGAAACAATCTAAATTCATCAATAGCTGAATGGATAAACAAATGGTGGTATATACATATAATGGGATACTACTCAGCCATAAAAAGGAACAAAATACTGATACATGCTGCAACATGTAAAAACCTCAAAAACATGTAAGTGAAAAAGCCAGACATAAAAGATCACATACCATACGACCCCATTTATGTGGAATATTCATAATAAGTAAACACAGAGACAGAAAGAAGCCTAGTGGTTGCCAAGGGTTGGGGGACAAGGGAGAATGAGGAGTAAATGTTTTACAGATACTGGGTTTTCTTTTGGGGTGATGAAAGTGTTTTGCAACTAAATAGCGGTGGGGGTTACACAATACCATGAATATACTAATTGCCACTGAATTGTTCCCTTTAAAATGGTTAATTTTATGTCAAGTGAATTTCACCACACACACACAAAAAGTGACGGAATACTGATTCAGCTGGCATACACATTTATCCCCCAATACCCTCCTTTCTTTCTACCTGAAGGTGAAGGTGGATCAGGCATTATGAAGCAACAAGCATTTACCAAAGCAAGCTAAGCATAAAGATAAAAGGAATCTGGGTCTTTGATATCATGAAGGCAACCACAGAACCACCATTTTTTATGAAAACAAAACTCCTAGATTTAAAAACAAAACAAACAGCACAATCTTTGTTCTTTACAAATGTCCTCTTTAAAGAGTGATGTTAAGGTAGACTAAGTGAACAAATTAATGTGCAAGTCTTGGGCTAGATGTATTTTTGGTTAAGTGGCTTCACCAGGTACTGGGAAAAAGCCTTTTGCTACACAGGTCAGCACTTACCATCCGTAAGCATTCCAAACAGGAAGTTCTGGACAAAAAAATTAATACAAAATAGCATCACAGATATTAGGTATAGAAATAATGACAGAAATGGAAAATAGCAGCCCTTTATATAAGGTCCATAGTTTACTCATGGCCTGAAGAAGTTGCCCCTTAATTGTTTATTCATTCAACAAATAGGTATTAATGACTATGTGCCAGGCATTGAGCCAGAATACTACAGGGAGCAAGAAAGATAAAGCTTCTGCTCTCATGGAGCGTACATTCTAGTGGGGCGGGTGAGGATAGATAATAAACATATGAGCAATTTAACATACAATATCTATTAATACATGCATCTAGAGCAACACATTGGACTTCCAACTCTCCTCTGATTTAGGACTGGCTCTTAGCTCCTCCATCTCTGGCATAGCTTCACAGGATGCTCAGGTTCCTCAGTTACCCAGAAGTCAGAGCTTTGTCAATGTCACACCATTGGTCTCAGTAACTAAAAACTTCAGTTCCTTATCACCATTACTGCAGTTTCCTTCCATTCTATCCTACTTCAAGAAAAAAGCAACAAACAAAACACATTACCCCAACCACCCCCAACCCACCTCCCCACTGGGAAAAAATAAACCAGAAACAAAATCCATTCGTTCCCAAGAACAAAGAGCCTACAAACAAAGTAAAACCTACCTTTCAGGTAGAGGGTGGGGGAGGAGAGGGGGGTGGGCACAGCACTCAGGTAAAAAGCTTGTATATGAGGAAAAATGCAAATAATCATTAAGTACAATACATAAGGTTATTCGTGTAACTCTAGCACCTGAAGAAGATGCCCTAGACCAGTGCTGTCCAATAGAAATAGAATTTAAGCTACAAATGTGAGCCATTTATGTAGACTTACATGTTCAGTCATATTAAAAGAAGTAAAAAAAAAAGGTAAAATTATTTTTAACATTATATTTCTTTAATTCAATTGTTTCTATGCTATTCTTTTCAATATGTATTCTATATAAAAAATTAAGATATGTTACATTCTTCTCATGCTGAGTCTTCAAAATTCAGCATATATTATATATTTACGGCCTACCTCAATTTGGACTAGATATATTTCAAGTGCATGCTAGCAACTACCTTATTGAACACTGCAACCCTAGACAAAGTACTCACTTAATTCCCTTTTCTAAAAACACTAAAGCTAATGGCCACTAGAATTAAAGCCTCTAAACATCTCATTGGCTGTGCCCTAGAAGCTATATCCCAGCATCCCCTACTGATGGTCCTGGAGACAAAGCCCTAGGTAACATGTTCCACAAATGAACATAATTAACTGATTAAGAACATAATTAACTGGCTTGCCATTCAGGCAGGAACAAAATGATGAGCCTGGTGGAGAAAAGGCTATGTTCTCCCTAGTGCCAATTCTGTCCATCTATCCATTCAACATTTATTGAGACCCTACTATGTGCCAGAATTAATTCTATATGCCTCCAAGGAGCTTACAGTCTTTTGAGGGGTTGATAGACATAAACAATCAAATAAGAAATAAACAATCAAATAATTTTTCTATGAAGAAAATAAAACAAAAATATGATAGTCAATGGAAGCGATTCCTTTAGAGAAAGGAGAAGACTGACTTCTGTGAGGTGGTACTGAAGCTGAGAATGAAATAACAGGGACAACAGCGAAGTATACCACTAGGGCAAAGATCTAAGGCAGGAAAAAGGCTGGCATATTTGAGAAACACAGAGAATGTCAATATGGTTAGAGAGTAGACTAGCAGATGCAGGTAGCCAGGGGCTAGACAATGTAAAGCCTAGTGAAAAGAGTAAGTTTGGATGTTATTCTAAGAAAAATCAATTAAGGGTTTTAAGGGGAGTGAGATAATCTAATTTAGATTTAAAAGATCCCTTTGTGTGTGGGAAATGGTTAAAATGCATGTGTGTGTGAGAGGGGTATCGATAAGCATGGAAGCAGGGAGACCAGTTGGGAGGTTGCTGGAGTAGTCAAGGTGAGAGTTCATGTGGCTAGGAGTAGGGTGGAGGTGGTGGAAGCAATGAAGTCAGATTTAGAGTATAGTTTCAATTTATTAGCAAGTCCTGTCACCTCTACTTTTGAAATCAGATTATATTTTGAGTCTAACAGGACTTGCTGGTAAGTTGGATGTGGAATTAAACTATTAAGACTTTTGGCTTGCGCTTGTAAGTAAAATGGTGGTGACATTTACTGAGTCTGGAACAGGAGGAAAACCTGCTTCTCCTCCTATATTTGTAATGGTGTTAATGGAATTACTAACCAGCTTGACACCTGAGAATCATCCAAGACACTGCCCTATCCAAACAGTCACCAAATCTCATTAATTTTACCTCCCCAGAGTTTCCTAAATTTGTCCCTAATTTCTCATCCCCACTGACTTGCTCAGGTCTTTTGATCAAATTACTTATCAAGACTATTGAAATGGCCTTAATAATCTCTAGGTTTAAACTCCAATCCAGTATCAATACTACAAATTACTCCTCTGCTTAAAATTATCCAGCAATCTTTTTGAAAAGCAGTTTAGCCGTATATATCAGAGTTTAAAATAGACATGCCCTTTGTTTGGCTATTTCTTTTTTATGATTCTATTCTGTAGAAATACTCGAAGAGAATGAAAATGAGTAATTGATTATAGCATGTAATAGTGAAAAACTGGACACTATCTAAATGCTGTCAATAAAGGAATTTTTACATAAACCATTATACAACTATAAAATTCTATTTTATTTTTTAAAATGAAGATCTAAATATACTGAATGGAAAGCTCTCCAAGATATTTCAAAACCAAATGGCAATGTGTGTGATATGATTTCATTGGTGTAAAAAGCACTGTAGTATGTATGTGTGGTTTCTAAAGGCCTAGAAAAGGTCTGGGAGGATACACATTAAACTATCAACAATGATTACCTCAGTGTAGTAAGACAGCGGTGGGCTGGGGAGTTTTCATTTTTTACTATATATATTTCCTATTGAATGAATTTTTAAATAATTAAAACATTAACAACAAAAAACTGCACAACCATCCTGTATGCCCCAATGATTCACGGCATTTTCAGACCTGGCACCAGCCTTCTTTACAGACTAATTGCTCAGACTTATTTACATTAGGTAGGCCATTATGCACTTCTGCATTATGGGAAACATGGGTTGACTGTTGAAACTGGATTGTGTACTAGGCCTACCCGCTTTGCAACCAGAATAGGAAAGGCCACCTCTGATACTCAGAAGGTCATGAAGCTCTTTCTGAAGAGAAGCTAAGGTACTTGTTCCTGCCCTGAGGACATGCCAAAATAGGTTCATTCCTTTAGCTCTTCAAAGGAAGAAGTAAAATTTCATAATTCTTTCCCCTTCCTAACCCATTTTTGCATTAGATGTAAAAGTACCTGTACTTATCTTGTTCACTGTTTATTTTGCTTCTTTTGTAGCAGAAAGAGCCAACAAAATTGACAGTAAATTTACTATAGTGCCAGTTCTTTTCTGGAAATCTTCCTCATTTTTACATATTAAAAAAAATAAAGTGATAGTAGCTCAGCTCTGCTAGAGATGACATAGTTTTAGTGGAAACAAAACAAAGGTGAAATTACACCAATTTCTAAATTCTAAAGATTTTCATATTTGTTTTTTGATTGTTATTTTCTACTTTTAAACCAAGAATAAAGAGAATAAGAAAGTACATATGTAAGTCTTTCAATTGTGGTCCTGGCTGGAAATCTAGCCATCAAGCCAACTGCTAGAAAAGAAAATGAACTGTTCTTCCCAAACTTGTTTCCATTCAGTGTCTACTTGTCTCAGCTAATACCAACAAGTTATGAAATGAATCAATTATTTCTCCCTCACTCATTCAGATGACTAGAAACGAAGTAACTTGGCAAGATGAGGAAGGAGAAACCAAATTAACTCATGCTTTTGCTGTGCTTTGCTACAACCTCAATTCTAAACCTGCCACCTACATTAATCCCTTAATTAAAATATCCTTCACCTGGTTTGAATTACTGTAGCATATGAGAAGATCAAAAAAGAGCCCAAATAGCCAAAGCAATCCTAAGCAAAA
This sequence comes from Pongo abelii, assembly GCF_028885655.2. Classification (NCBI taxonomy): domain Eukaryota; kingdom Metazoa; phylum Chordata; class Mammalia; order Primates; family Hominidae; genus Pongo; species Pongo abelii. The sequence goes on from NC_085928.1 coordinate 17,314,840, forward strand.
AGAACAAAGCCAGAGGCATCACACTACCCAACTTGAAACTATACTGCGACGCTACAGTAACCAAAATAGCATGGTACTGGTGTAAAAACATACACATAGACTAATGGAACAGAAAATAGGAAACCCAGAAATAAAGCCACACACCTACAATCATCCAATCTTCGACAAAATCAACAAAAACAGGCAATGGGGAAAGGACTCCCTATTCAATACAGTGGTGCTAGGATAACTGGCTAGCCATATGCAGAAGACTGAAACTGGACCCCCTCCTTTCATCATATACAAAAATCAACTGAAGATGAATGAAAGACTTAAATATAAAACCTAAAACTACAAAAACCCTAGAAGAAAACCTAGGAAATACCACTCTGGACATAGGCCCTGGCAAAAATTTTATAATGAAGATTCAAAAACAATTGCAATAAAAACAAAAACTGACAAATGAGACCTAATTAAACTTAAGAGCTTCTACACAGCAAATGAAACTATCAACAGAGTAAACAACCTACAGAACAGGAGAAAATATTTGCAAACTGCATTCAACAAAGGTCTAACATCCAGAATCGATAAGGAACTTAAATCAACAAGCAAAAAATGAACAACTCCATTTAAAAAATGGGCAAAAAAATATAAACAGACATTTCTCAAAAGAAGACATACATGTGGCCAACAAGCATTATGAAAAAATGTTCAGTATCACTAATCATTAGAGAAATGCAAATCAAAACCACAATGAGACATCTCACACTAGTCAGAATGGCTATTATTAAAAAGTCAAAAAATAGCAGATGCTGGCAAGGTTGCAGAGAAAAAGGAATGCTTATACATTGCTGGTGGGAATGTAAACTAGTTCAGCCACTGTGGAATGCAGTCTGGAAATTTCTCAAAGAGCTTAAAACAGAGCTATTGGGCCAGGCATGGTGGCTCGCACCTGTAATCCCAGCACGCTTTGGGAGGCCGAGGCAGGCAGATCACCTGAGGTCAAAGACCAGCCAGGCCAACAAGGTGGAAACCCTGTCTCTACTAAAAGTACAGAAATTGGCCAGGCATGGTGGCTCACACCTGTAATCCCAGCACTTTGGGAGGCCAAGGCGGGTGGATCACCTGTGGTCAGGAGTTCGAGGCTAGCCTGGCCGACATGGCAAAACCCCTTCTCTACTAAAAATATAAAAATTAGCTGGGCGTGGTGGTGCGCACCTGTAATCCCAGCTACTTGGAAGGCTGAGGCAGAAGAATCGCTTGAACCTGGGAGGTGGAGGTTGCAGTGAGCCGAGATCGCGCCACTGCACTCCAGCCTGGGCAACAAGAACGAAATTCTGTCTCAAAAAAAAAAAAGAACACAGAAAGCAGCCGGGTGTGGGGTCACACGCTTGTGTGTGACCCACTACTCAGGAGGCTGAGGCATGAGAATTGCTTGAACCTGAGAGGCGGAGTGAGCTGAGATCATGCCACTGCACTCTGGCCTGGTCAAGAGTGAGGCTGTTTCAAAAAAATAAAAATAAAAACACACACACACCCCAAATAGAGCTACCATTTAACTCAGCAATCTCATTACTGGGTATATACCCAAGGAAATGTAAGTTATTCTACCATAAAGACACATGCCCATCACTGGTGGACCGGATAAAGAAAATGTGGTACATATACACCATGGAACACTACACGGTCATAAAAAAGAATGAGATCCTGTCTTTTGCAGCAACATGGATGGAGCTGGAGGCCATTATCCCAGGCAAATTAATGCAAGAATAGAAGACCAAACACCCCATGTTCTCACTTATAAGTGGTAACTAAACAGTGAGTACACGTGGACACAAAGAGGGCCTTCTTGAGGGTGGAGGGCGGGAGGAGGGTGAGGACTGAAAAACTACCCATTTGATACAATGCTTATTACCTGGGTGGCAAAGTAATCTGTACACTAAACCCCACAACACGCAATTTACCTATACAGAAAACCTGCACATCATATACCCCTGAGCCTAAAAGTTGAAAGAGATAAAGAATCACTCTGCATCCCACAAACATGTACAATTATTGTGTCAACTAAAAAATAAAAGGAACATAGAAACAAAAATCCCTCTCTCATTGCCCCGCTCCCTTTGCTCACTACTGTAAAAACTTCAGGGAAGATCTGCTACACAAACTTGTATTGATGGTACTAGGGGGAGTAAAGAACAGGTGGTGTAGAGGAGAGATGGAAAAGCCAGGGAAGCAGAAAGGCAAAGCCAGAGGATACAAGCTCCCTGCCTACTCTCCCCGGTCCCCTACTACCTGCAAAAAAGAACGGTCATCTCCCAAAAGAAACGATACTAGAAGTAATCCAACATGTTAGGATAAAAAGTTCCATTTAAATCTTAAAGGACAGTGGGAAAGTTGGGACACTTGCTCAGCTGACACTTGAGATACACGAATATAGTCAACCACATTCAGGGAAACCAAGTTCCTCCATCATCACTTATGGGCTGTGTGTGGTGGTGACTCTAGCTTTCCTGGGGTCAAGAGACACAGTGACATGTATCTACCAACCCTGGGTGTGAGCCTGCCCTTACTAGAGCTTCAGAGGCTAATCGGCAGGGCTCCCATTTTTGGTCCTTCTGTCACTGATTGTCTCTCCTCACCAGATTATTGTGCCACTCAAGAGACAAACCTATCTGATAAAGTAATATAAATTCTATTGAGTCTTATTAGATGTCACTGAAAGGGGAGTAGTTACCTATTAAATTATATCTTCCCATTGATTTTGAGTATAAATTTAGAGATGTTTATCCAAGAAAATGATAAACTCTGGATTTTTTCATTTTACTTAACTGAGGGCCTACTCACCCAAAAATCCTAGCATCAACCTAAAAAGACCTTGCTTTTGACACTCTTTTGACACTAATATAATATTTTCATAATATATTAAGATCACTGTAATTCTCATCCCTAATTTATATATATATTTATATATGTATACCTACCTCACAGATTATAAAAGATTGAATGAGTTAACATATATAAAGCACTTAAAATAGTGTCTGGCACACAGTTCACTATATGTTAGCTACTTTCTTCTTCACACACACACACACCCCTAGAAAAACTGAATCCTATATTTAACACATTATGGATATCTTTTCCTCTCAATGCATTCTTTTTTGGGGAGGGATGGGATCTCATTATGTTACCCAGGCTAGCCTTGAACTCCTGGCTCAAACAATCCTCCTGCCTTGGCCTCCTGAGTACTTAGGACTAAATACAGATTTAGTGAGTATATCTATCTTTCTATTCTATTTCAAATACTGCTGCAATGAATACCTTTATTCTTACCTCCATATTCACTTGTGACATTTTTCCATAACACGAATTCTACATATATATGAACACACTTACAAAAAATAGTTTAAAAAATTAACTACATTTTAAAAATTAACATCTGATTACCATTTTATTTAAATTAACTTCTAGAACTATAAAAGTTAAAAAACTATGTTTAAAAGCTGAATAGCATTGCTTCTTGGTCTTTTGGCTAAGATCAAGTGTAAAAGTTGAATACGTATACAAGGTACAAAGGCATCTTATTGCACAAAAAGTTTAGATCCCATATGATGCATCTATTATTTGAAATATGACTAATAAAAAAGTCTTTAACTTTTTTTAATGTGAAGAATATTCATTTAATATGCCCCAAGATGTTACAGAGCTTAAAATGAACAAACTTCAGTCAGTATAAAACAGATTTATTGTCAACATTCAGTCATTAATACAACCCAGGTAAATGAAACATCACTCCATACAAGGCTCTATATTCTTTATAAGTGTACTATAAAATGATAAATACTTAAAAATTACAATGCAAGGAAAAATATTGTAAGATATACAATTGTTATAGACCCTTGTGTGAAAGTTCTTTATTTTTAAAGTTCTGCCCTAGGGAAAATACCATGTTACATATCAGAACCCAAAATAAACTGTTTCTTGAGGTTACAATGCTCAATGGTATACTGGATGCACCCTAAAATACCGTGTCTGACAAGAATTAAAAGACAGACAGCCTTCAGTGATGTTTAGAAAGAGGGAGAGTGACAGACAGAGAGAAGAGTAATCAATTATTCTGTTGATTTCTGCTGGAATGGCCTCATTAAACAATTTATAACACTGACAAGAGGTCTGTACCCAAAGGGAACAAAACCAGGACCAGTCTCAGCTTTATATAAAGGATTTCCAAATCAGACTAACTGACACAGTTCTAAGGCACTGTTCCCAATGCTTGTCACTCTTCAACCCTTTATACAGACTTCTTGTCTTATGTCCATGTTTTTCTAATTTCTTCCTAAGGGTTTACCAATTATACTTTCTGTTTTCTATCATCCTAAATCCAAACCAAAAGACATTAAGCAATACAATAAAATCTACCAGTCTGGTCTGTTCTAAAGACACAAATTCTGGTTTAGACATTAATCATGAGACTCAATTATATCTATCCCCCTTCCACACACACTCCCACCTCCCCTTACATATTGACCCATCTCAATTTTGAGGAAATGCTCAAATTCTAAGCAAGTTTCAGGATTTTTTCCCCCAATCAATGATTTGACTGTTGGCAAGCTGCTTTGGTGGGCAGCAATATAAGAAATTGTTTGGAATGCCTGGCTAGAACAGATAAAATGGATGTGATCAGTGAATTATTGTAACCTATTGTAGTAAACAGATGGATGGGAAGGATTTACCTTATGAACTTCCCTCACTCATTTCAGAAGGGAGAAAATTATGTCTTAATAAGGCAAGAAAAAAATTAGATAAGAAAATACAGCACTTTGGCAGGCCGAGATGGGTGGATCATGAGGTCAGGAGATCAAGATCATCCTGGCTAACATGGTGAAACCCTGTCTCTATTAAAAATACAAAAAATTAGCTGGGCATGGTGGCGGGCGCCTGTAATCCCAGCTACTTGGGAGGCTGAGGCAGGAGAATCGCTTGAACCCGGGAGGCAGAGGTTGCAGTGAGCCGAGATCGCGCCATTGCACTCCAGCCTGGGGGACAAGAGTGAGACTTCGTCTCAAAAAAAAAAAAGAAAAGAAAATACAGTAAAATATTAATACTGTAGTGACAGCAAGGAAGGGTAGGATTCCCAGCACCCTACCTTGCTGGGAAAGTTTCTGGCATAAAAGTCAAACTCTCTACCATCATTCTTTGCATAAGGATCGACAGTTGCTTACATCAAGACGGGCAGAAAGCCATTTAAATACTTTTCTTCAAAGATGAGACATTTCTTTTTGAACTGAGCATTAGAGAAAGGAGAAAGAAGTAGGGAAAGCTCACTCAAAGAGGTCCTCAAACATGCGTTGTCCCATTGCTATATATGCTTCCTTTTCTTCTGGTGTCATCTGGGCCACTAGCTCTGGCCGTTGGCTCACTTCACTGTAGGAGAACGGACGGCCAGCCACCATGACAATGGGGTCATCTGCTACTTCTTCAAACTCGTCGTCTTCCTCTTCATCCTCTTCTCGTTTATGCACAGCCACAGCGGCCGGACGGGGTGGAGAATCATCATCTGACTCACTGGTCTCGCTTTCCGAGTCACTGCCATTGGCAGTGGTCACTGGAGCAGCCGCCCCCACTGAACCAGCCATGGCAGAGGAAGTCTTTTTCTCGTGAATGAGCAGTGCTCGCATGACCTCTTCATTGTCATCAGGCCCAGCACGGCCTTCCTCATGCTCCTGAAATGCATCCATATCTATGCCCCCTGGGGAGTAAAACTCAAGACAGTCAATATCCTTAAATACAAATGGCATTTCTTTATAACATATAGACAATATTTTAACATATATTTAAATAATACGATAAAATAACAGACTTCACTGGTTCCATTTTTGAGCTGCTATCCATAAAATATTCAAAATATTTCTTACAAACTGGAGCTTAAGTAGCATAATGGTCAAGTACATCAGCTTTAAGAGTATTATAGCATAGATTTGAATCCTGGTTCTTCTATACACAAGCATCTTGGGCAAGTTATTTAATCTCTAAACTTCAATACCTTTTTCTGTAAAATGAGGTGATAAAAGCATCTACTTTCTAAGGTTCTGGATAAAAACATATAAGATAATGTCTATGAAGAATCGACTACAGTAGCTGGCATAATAGAAAATCAAAACATGGCTCTTTATCTCACTCAAGGTAAAAGCCAAAAGCTTTGCAATGGCCTATAGGGTCCCACATCATCTGGAATCCTTCCTGATCATCTACCTCTTACTTCTTCTTTCCCCTGCTCATTCTTGTCTAGCCACAGTAGCCTCCATGGTATTCCTTGTACATATCAGACACACTCCTACGTCAGGGCCTTTGCATTGCCTGTTCCCTCTGCCTGGAATATTTTTCCTTTAGGTACTCACACAGCTAACTCCCCTCCATCTTTCATGTCTTTATTCAAATGTTACCTTTTAAATGTATCCCATCCCTACATTCCCAATGCTCTATTTTTCCCCCATAGCACTTATTTCCTAACATAATGAATAACTTACATCTATTGTCTTTGTCACCCCCTTTCCAAGGATGTAGGTTCTACCACAACAGATATTTATCTTGTTTATTCATGGATATATCCCATTTACCTAGATAGTACCTGCCACTCTGTTAGGCCCTGAATAAACGTTTGACAAATGAGTGAATAAATGTGAGTTTTATTTTCATGAAGCATATTAAGCATACTTCAAACTCTTTATAAAAAAAGGAATCTAATTTTAGGAATGAAGCTTCTCTCACCACACACCTCCTATCATTTTGTGTACATATTTTACTTGATATACTGCAGATGAAATATTTAAGAAAACCATCTGCATTCTGCATTCTGATAATACTACCAAACATACTGCCATTTAAAATATATAAAAAGATTAAAAGTATTGTTTGGAACCTGACTCCCTGATTCAAATCCTAACACTATTTAGCTGTATGATTTTGGCCAAGTTATTTCATCTCTCCGCTTCAATTTTCTCAAGTACAGAAAGGGGGAAAATAGTATTTACTTCACTAGATTACTGTGGGGATTAAGTGAATGTCTGTGAAGTGTCTAGAATGGGCCTGGCACTTAGAATAGTGTTATCTATCATCATCATCATCAAGAGAAGACTCAGAAATGGTCAATTCTGACTATGGATAAAGTGAAAGCATCTTCTCATTAACACATTAAAATGAATTAGCTAAATCCCGGGACATTTTAGAAGGCACAGAACTCCTAAAATGAGATACTGGGCAGATAAGAGAGAGAAAGGGAAACAGAAGCAGACAAGTTAAAAGTTTAGGTCAGAGAAAAGAGGCTTTTGATAAATGACTGTCAAAATGAGAGTTAAAATCAAACTTAACTATTTCAAAATATTGTCAAAGGCTGAACCTCCTCCCTAGAGCTTACTACCAATGCAGTATTACAACAGAAAGAAGGTAAGGAATGTATGCAAGCCTTTAAGACAATAATTGCTTCTAAAAGAATGTTCCAAATAGTTTAATATCAACACAGTATTTTGATTAATGTTTAAATATAAAATTAGGGAAAAAGAAAATTAGTTTTGTAAACTAAATTAAGTCACACATAACAGATTTCTGACAAGGGTCTTGAGAGGTTTGGAGAAAAAAAGAATTATTCTGTTACAGATGAAGACAGAAAACAAAAAACAAGGATAAACGAGCAAATTTCTGGATGGTAGAGTAGAAACAGTGGTTCTAGGAACAGTCTTTTTTCAACAGAGTTATAAATTACAAAGAAGATGTATACTGGGAAACTATATTCACGGAATTGATGCTAAGCAATTGTGGGTACTGAAAGGCCAAGTTGCAGCAAAAAAATATAGGAAGAGCTGAAGGTTGTATACGTGGGCAGAAAAGTAGCAGATCTATTTCTATTTCAGCAAGTGCAAGAAAATCAGCCTACAGAAAAATAATCTAAAATATACTGAAAGATATGATCCAAGCTATTGGATTCAAGGCACAGAAGAACCTAAAAAGTACCTCTACGTGTTTCTAGAAGTTTTTGGTCTTAACATGCTTCCAGAACCAAAGCAACAAACAAAATCTCAAGTAAAAACCAGAAAGATACTGGAAATAAAACTCAAATCAATGGTGAATCCATGCATGAACAACATGTATCATTCTGGTCACTATGTCTCAAGTAAAGTATATTACAATTAGAGATGGTCCAGAAAAAGACAAAAATAAACAAAAACTGTAGGAGGTGGCAGCAGTGGAAAAGAGAACTGTTTAAGGAAAACAGAATCAAAAGGAATCAGAACTTTCTTCAGTATAGTAGTGAGAACATGATTGAAGTCCATACAATTGTGAAAGATATCAACATGACTTGAAGTCTGAGGAAAATCAAGTGTAAAACCCACTTCATACATTCACTGGATAGAGTCTGCTCTACTATCAAGAAACTTAAGACAAATTTAGACATGACAACATACTATCCTATTTTATGTAGAAATAAATATTTACAAAACTTAAGTAGACCAGATAACTTATTTAAGGCCCATACGATTCATATTCTATCATTCTAGGAACTGTAAACTAGAATGTTAAACTTATGAGCTCAATATATAATGTTGGTTAATAATAATTTTATTTTATTCAGTTTTCTTCCTAAGTTCAAAGAAAAGAAGGCTGCTTTAAGAACAGGCATGAAGCCAAGTTGGGGAAAACAGATTTATTAAATAGTAGTATAGCCTAACCACTGTATAATCTAAAACAACTTCAATCTAAATAACACAACAGGCTGGGCACAGTGGCTCATGCCTGTAATCCCAGCACTTTGGGAGGCCGAGGCGGGTGGATCACTTGAGGTCAGGAGTTTGAGACCAGCCTGGACAACATGGCAAAACCCCATCTCTACTAAAAATACAAAAATCAGCTGGCCATGGTGGCTTGCGCCCAATTCCAGCTACTCAGGAGGCTGAGGCAAGAGAATCACTTGAACACAGAAAGCAGAGGTTTCAGTGAGCCAAGATCGCACCACTGTACTCCAACATAGGCAATACAGCGAGACTCCATCAAAAAAACCAACATGGCAGGCTAATCAGTGAGGAAGAAGGAGGGTAAAGTATGGTTGCCTTGGAAAACTTTTTCTTATCAAAATTAATATATCAAACAGAATCACAGTAGAGGTATTACCTGCTTTACCGTCACTACCAAACTCCACATTACCTTCACAATTTCTAGTATATATGTATACTAAATGCTTATTATGAAGGGAAAAGAGGCTAGGAGAAAGGCCAAAAAACAAGTGGTTTTCAGTTACTGATTATTCTTTGGCACTAACATATCACCAAACTCAGGTGATATGTTAGTAACGATATATTAACTTGGGAGTAGCGGCACATAGATTGTTACACTGATAAAATCCAGCCAGAAATAGAGACACCCTTCCTCTCTACTTTCCAGCTTGAGTCACTGTCATCCATTTTTGCCTCCCATTTTCTACATACTCCTAAACCATCATCACTCAAAGTCTTGAATGCAGTAACTTAGACTAAAACTTAAAAAGTAAAATCTTGCAGTTCTCTAACTTCTGAAGATTAGTATGCAATTCTTAACCCTTTATGGCTCAGAAATTTCCAAAATCCTCTAGAACAAAGTTCTGCTAACCATCTTGGACTGTGAGAATGCTCAGTCGCTTTATTCATGTGGTCTCTTTCTATATATTTCAGGTAGCACACACTCATTGGTATTTATGAAGAGACAACATGAAGTTTGGGGTAGTGTATAGTTTTAGCTCCCAATTCAGAAAAATTAAATGCATATAAGTCAGGGTAATATAAGATTAAAGGAAAGGTGAGTATGGCTACCTTGAAAACAATAGATAGCATTTTTCCAAGAAATTAAGATAAAAAGATGACAATTTTTCAAATCTAAAAATGAAAATTTAAAAGGCTATTTGTTATTTTCACTAAGTTGAAGGGCAATGCAAGTATACTAGTTGGTTTTTATCTTATTGCTCAATTTCTTACTTCCTAATATAATGCAATTAATTGTTCTGTAGAACAGATCCAGAATTGCCCAGGCAGTTTCCCACTAAGCCAAGTTCATGTTCTACTGAACCTAAGACACATCCATTTTACTGACTTCTACTCTTACTTACCTTCTTTCATATCTTCAGAACTATATGCCCCTTGGACAGTGCTTTCTCTCAACCAAATGGGCCTCTCTTTGGCAGATTTCCCTTCCAGTGAGGCTCGATGAAGATCTTCGTGGTCATCCATGTTAATGACAACATTCTGAGTGTATAAGTCTTCATAGGAAGGACCTTTGGTGGCCCATGCTTCCCGGTGGTGCCCACCTGCTAGGCTAGCAGCTCCAGCAGTAGTTGCTGCATGGTCCTTGCTATATAAAAAGAATAGAGTACAGGAAAAAGAAAAATTAATGTCTTGGTTTTGGAAAAGAAGGGCAGCTAGGGAGGCAATTACTGAAATACTACATGTAAATGCTATCTATCAATCATGCACACATGCTTTAACAATTCCAAGAAAGTGCTTCTATACCTCAGGGTAAAAGGTGCATGTGTTAGAAAAACACATCATATTTATATTTAAGTTCCTCAAACATGGGATCCTCTGGTGTATATAAATGACTGAGGTTTTATAGATTTAAGATGTTTCAATAAATCTATTAATACTTGGAGAAGGAGAAAGTGATATGGTGACATCATCTACTTAAAGCCACTAATCTGACAAAAATCTCTCCCAGTATTTTGTTTAAAAAACAAAAACAAAACACATTGTATTTTAAAAAATGTTATCTCAGCTCAACCCAGAATAATTCAAAGTGGTTCTGTGTGCTTTTTCCTTTGTGTGCTGATCATGGAAAAAGCTAGAAAACTATTCTACAAAGCCTGACCTCAACCAATGTTCTTCTCCCACCACTCATGCAGTAAGATATAACCCTCTGCACAGACTAGCTGCTTTTCTATGGAGTTGTATGTTTCTATCTCCACATATATGCTGATACTCTGTATCCATCTCCAACCACTGATTCTACTCTGCAGTAACAATGGTTTGTTTTTCTCAGTCTATTTTATTTTGCTTTTTACTTTTTAGTAGAGATGGGGTTTTGCCATGTTGTCCAGGCTGGTCTCAAACTCCTGACCTCAAGTGATCCACCCGCCTCGGCCTCCCAAAGTGCTGGGATTACAGGCATGAGCCACTGTGCCCAGCCTGTTGTGTTATTTAGATTGAAGTTGTTTTAGATTATACAGTGGTTAGGCTATACTACTATTTAATAAATCTGTTTTCCCCAACTTGGCTTCATGCCTGTTCTTAAAGCAGCCTTCTTTTCTTTGAACTTAGGAAGAAAACTGAATAAAATAAAATTATTATTAACCAACATTATATATTGAGCTCATAAGTTTAACATTCTAGTTTACAGTTCCTAGAATGATAGAATATGAATCGTATGGGCCTTAAATAAGTTATCTGGTCTACTTAAGTTTTGTAAATATTTATTTCTACATAAAATAGGATAGTATGTTGTCATGTCTAAATTTGTCTTAAGTTTCTTGATAGTAGAGCAGACTCTATCCAGTGAATGTATGAAGTGGGTTTTACACTTGATTTTCCTCAGACTTCAAGTCATGTTGATATCTTTCACAATTGTATCGACTTCAATCATGTTCTCACTACTATACTGAAGAAAGTTCTGATTCCTTTTGATTCTGTTTTCCTTAAACAGTTCTCTTTTCCGCTGCTGCCACCTCCTACAGTTTTTGTTTATTTTTGTCTTTTTCTGGACCATCTCTAATTGTAATATACTTTACTTGAGACATAGTGACCAGAATGATACATGTTGTTCATGCATGGATTCACCATTGATTTGAGTTTTATTTCCAGTATCTTCTTTGTCTGTTAGCCTGTTCCAAGTCTGCTCATTTCCTTATCTTCTAGTCACTTATGTTCCCCCCCACCTCTGTGTTAGGCCAAGTTTTCAGTATTTCTGATGGTTCCCCATTTTACCTGCCTGTTTCACTCTCAATCTGTTCCAAATTCTTTGGAATATGCCTGATTCTCAGTCTGAGCTCATGCCTTTCTCTGCCTGCTACTGATGCTTTCCACTTCAACTTCTATGTATGCTTCTCTACCTCCCTCTCTGTCCAGCTATTTTTTATTCTGTAACCATCTTCATGTTTCTTGAACTGCCTGCTCACTCCAAACCTTTTGGATGTTTCTTTCAGTGTCCATGACTGACCTGGTCTCACGTTTCTCCTTTATTTTTCGTCCATTTTTCTCACTCTTTTCCATGGATCCTGAATTATCTCCTGTGTGGAGCCCCGACTCATTCTGAATCTAATAAATACTTCATTAGTCTTTCCTCCTAAGCCATTCACTATTTTGCCTTCACTTTTGTCTTACTTCATCTCTGCTTACTCCCTTACTCTTCACCTCTTTCTGGGTCCACTTCTTATCTACTGGGGTTTTCTAACTCATACTTAGCTGAGGTCTGTGTCCGTGTATCTGATTAGCCCATCACATCTTTCCCTAATTACACTGTGTTTCTGACCATCCTCTGGAGGTAAACTTGGGCTTAGCTCATCCCACCTGTCCTGTCCTGCCTCTGGATATCTATAGGGCCATGCTACTTGTGCAACAAAAAAATAATGTTATCTCCAGTTGCCCAATCCACACTGACACATTCATTTAATCCATGCCTTCCAGGTACTGCGTTTGCATTCTTTTCATTATTCCACCTCTGTGCCCAGGGCTACTTTGTAAACCACTTTCTCCCACAGCCTTTTTCTTCCCAGTGCCTGTTCTACCTGTTCCATGTCTCAACCACTTTTTCTGCCTCCTCACTGCTCCTACTTTCTACCAGTTATTTGCTCTCCACTCTAAGTCTAGGCCTATGAGGCATCTCTCTGTAAATATATCCAATCCATCTTTTTTTTTTTTGCTATATTCTGAAGTCTTATGCTACAATTGCAAATAACTGGTTTCTCTCTGCTATTTCTTTCTGCATTCATTGATGTTACTTTGTGTATCATTTCTTGTTCATCTCAATTTAACCATTAACTGTCCCTAATCATTCTCTATCTTCTATCTGTTCTGTGTGGTCTTTTAAAGGCTATGTGGCTGCCTTCACTGTAATATGATGCTGCTTACTTTGTATAGGTTGGCTTTTCAAACTTTTATCTCCTTCAGCATTCACTTTTCTTTCTCTTCTCTCTTGGTCTGATCTGGTTTTTTATGTTTCTGTGCTTACTCTACATTCTGGCCTCTCCTCCCACACCCATTTGTCTCTCTGACTCCTTTCAATGCCTCTTCTATCCTCAGCCAACATCCCCATCTTGATGTGCTGAGCCTGCTCTATGTATCTGCCCCCCCAAAGTGTTTCTACCTGAGTTAGCTAACCCAACCTGGGAGAGACAGAATAGGCATATTTCTCTGATCTGGCCAACCACATCCTTATCTTTCCTTGATCCAGACTTAAATGACTCACTCACTCTGAGGTTACTGTTTCTCTTTATATATAATCCTGAACACAGAGTTTTTCTCTATTCTCTATCTTTAGCATTGACTACAAAGACTATCTTATGAAGGTATGAGGAGTACTTTGAGAAAAACAAGAAAGCTAGAGAGAAAAGAACAGAATTAAAATAAATGTTAACACAAGAGTACTTTTAAAAAGTCTTTTGTTTTTAGTATTCTGTCATAGAAATTCAAGATGGGTTTTATTCCAGTTTGAGGCAGCAGACATTTGACCATAAGTCAAACAAATTTTAAGATTTGGAACAATTTTAATTGAAGATGACAAAAATGAAAATTCATGTTTGAATCTTTTTATATTATTTAAGAAATTTTAGCACTTTTAAAAGATATAACTCTTACTCAGAGATGAGAGGGGAATATTATTTCAAAACTAAATTTTAAAAAATCTTTAAGGTAAGTGTTAAGAGATGATGAAAAAGGGAAGGTTACTAGCAAGGAATTCCACTCTAGAAAGATAGGAAGATTTTTATATATCATCAATAGGTTGACTTGCTGAAAGGATAGAACTGTCCATCAACTCTTGGGTTAGGCCTACTGACAGTTCTGCAGAGGTAGCCCCTGGTTTCTGATCTAGGGACAAGCTAGAATTTAACTGATTACAGATCAGTAATCAAACTAATAATATTGCCACTTATTTAAAAAAAAAAAGCTATCATCTCTGAGCTCCCATACCATTCTATTGATGCCTCTTCTCTTATACTGAGGCAGGATGGACTATTACATCCTTGGGGCAGGATGGGCCATTTCAAAACTTCATACTCCTATAGTACAGAAAGGCCAAATCAATACCACCTCCAGGATGTTATATCCAATCAGTGGAATTTGTCAAATGCTGTGGTGGGGATATTATAACCTGGGTAACATCTTCTAACCTAATGGTTTTTTTCCTGACCACATGGAAACGATTTTACTTTGGTCTGGCTGGCAGTTCTAGGAACCCCATTCTGTCTTTCTTGTCTGCCTCCATTTCCTCCCTTTTTTCTTAATGACCAGATTGTTGGGTATCCTTTTTTCCTGATCAGTTTATTTCCTCCACTTCCTGGTTCTTCTTCTTCCGTGGGGTCACCATCATTCCTGATAAGAAGAAGGTGACTTGATACAGAGAGCTGCTGTTGGGCCTCTGGTGTCACTGTACCACTAAGACTCATCTCAGGCCTGCAGTGAGTGGGGGATATTGAAATAAAGATCCTGGAAGGGGAGCTGGATTGTGGTAGGTGGAGAACATTAGAGACAGGAAGCCAGTAGTGGTGGTGACTGAATGCTATTGTAGTGGGGAAGCGTCTTGATAAACAGGACAAATAACTACAGGTAGGAGAGGAAACATCAGAATAATTCAGATAGTATATTGTGTAGGAAGCAATCAGATAGTACACTGACACATACTTCAACATAAAATAATCCATAAGCTTAGAAAATTTTGTATTTCTGTAAAATCAATTTCCCTCATAAGCTTGTATGTTAGAGCTACAATATAACTTAAAAGGACTGAAAAAGATACAAAAAGAAAAATTCCTTTTCTTATACAAAAAGAAATAAATAACCAGTACCAAAAGTTAAGGCTATCTATGATACAGATGTTGTTAGTTTCCTATCAACTGTGGCTCCTTTCTTTCTTTGCTTATTGGTTTTATTAAAATACCAATGGCAATTTGCTCCGAAGAGCTCTGGGACCTTCCCCAGTCCTAGAAGGTAAACCTTAACTAGTCTAAGTACCAGTCATGTGATCTCATTTCCTTTGCCAGCTGCTGGTTTAGAAATATGCATATAAAACAATTGTAGCCAGTGAGACATCAGGGGATAAATAGAGTATCCTAGGGGGCCCTCTGGGAAACCTTTCTTCAGTTTTAAAATAGGACACAAGGAAGGGACAGTCCCTTTTTCTGCATTTGGACATTTTCATCTGCATGTGATACCTAGAAATACATGGGCATCTTAGGCTAGCTCCCCTCATGGTCCCAAGAGGATAATCAACAGGCTGAGTTCAGCAGAGTGTAAAGATGGAACAAATCTAGATCCCTGAAGATATAATTGAGCTGTGAAATTAACCAGTTTTGAACTGTACTACTTCAAGACTTCTAGTCATGCAAGACAAATTTGCTTATTGTTCAATCTACTTCTAGACTGGATTCTAATTCCAACTAGAGTTGGATATTCTGTTATCACAGGCAAAGGCATCCTAACTGACACATGGTACTGGATTAGAAAATTCGTAACTCTTACAGATACAAAATTTTCTGTAGAATTGGATTGCTTTGAAC
Source organism: Pongo abelii (assembly GCF_028885655.2). NCBI lineage: Eukaryota > Metazoa > Chordata > Mammalia > Primates > Hominidae > Pongo > Pongo abelii. Next base: position 17,330,600 of record NC_085928.1, read on the forward strand.
CATCTCAAAGAAGCCCAATTTACTCAGGACTGGCTATTCTGTAACATCAGTACCACAGGAAATAAAATACTAAGAATGCTCCTAAAAACTATACAAATACAGCCTGATTATTGAGCTCTTTGGAAGGGAGTGGGTGAAGTGAAGGTTAAATAAAGATATCCCTTACTTGATGCTGGAAAGAGGGAGAGAAAAAAGAGTAGAGTAGGAGAGCACTCCCTGACCCCAATTTTCATTTATGCTTTTCAAGACAGAATATAAACCACTTTTTCTGGCATGGCAAAACTAAGGCTACCTCTGAAATTCAAACATTAGGGAACACTGATAAAAATAGGGAGCCACTGTTAGGAGTATTAAACCATAGGTAATACCAGCTATACTTTACTTTCAAGGAAGTTGCAATTACAACTAAGAAATAAAGGTGGTTAAAATGCTTCAAAAACAAAAAAGAACATGCTGAATTCCTTAAAGGACTTCAGCCTTCAGAAGCTGGCTAGGAAAATTTAAATATCCCCAAGCAGCACAACTAATTTGGATTAGCTAACAATTGGCTGAGTTGCTGCAGTCCCAAGCAGAATAAGTACTTGAAGTCAAACCTAAGTATTTAAAGATTTTTGCCTAAAGTCCACAGTGTTCTGCATTTAGAACAAACGAATTTCATCACAGGCACACGTTAATAAGACAAATGTGGCACAACTGAGAACCTATGTAACATTACAGTCTTGAGTCTCCTAGTACATTACCCACTCTTGTTCTCCAAGGTACGGGTAGTTAAAACAAGAACAGGTTGAAAAGCATTCTTAGTAAGAGCACAGGGCCTACACTCACCTCTGTTTCAGGGCTGGGATTTCTGTGGGTTCTGGCTCAAGTATTTCATAGGCCAAATTCACATCCTCTGTCTCCCGAAGTAATGCATAAATGGGCTCAATTTGTTCATTAAACCTTGCCAAAAGTGTGCGTGCATCTTTTTTGGGCATTGCTGACTCATCCTCTTCTACCTCTGTATGGCAAAAAGTACAGCGGAAAGTTCCTACAGAGAAAACAAGTATCTCAGGTCAGAGAGAAGACTTTAGCAGACAGTTTATACCTCCACCCTCCCCCAATATCTTATTATTAAAACTTTCAAATATACACAAAGGTTGAAAGAATTTCAATGAACAGCCATGTGACCACCATTTAGATTCTACAATTAGCATTTTGCTATTCATCACATATCTATCCATCTATCATTTTTGATGTATTTCAAAGTAATTTCATCCCTAACTTCAGCATAGTTTTTAATCACAATATTTCTAACATGTATTTATTTTAACTTAAAGCCAAATTCTTTACAGCTTACCACCACAACTTGTACCCTTTCCCAGAAGCTTTTCTCTTTTTTTTTTTTTCGCATTACACTTTTGGGCCTACATTATGGGGACAGCCAAATAAATACCTAAAACCAAGAGTTTCTTGTCATCCTGAACATTGTCACAGGTTATTTTTTAAAATTTATTAACCATTTGTATCTAATCAATTCAATCTATTATGCTAAAACTCACACTCTTAAACATTACTTAACAGTCTACACCACTAGCCACACCTGGATTTCCAGTTTGGTTCTTATTCCCAAAGACAGGAATATGCATCCTTCCTTTCTGACTCAACTTACTTGAAAGATTAAAAGGGAATATGTTAGTACTTAGTGTCTGGCAAACAGTTAAGTACTCAAACATTTAGCTATAAAAGGCCCCATGTATGATTGATACATAAAGAATAAACAACCAAGTGATCTCTACTTCAACATAACACTAGATCCTACTGATACATTACCAGTATAATAATTTTCTTTACTGCCCCTCATACATGGCCAATAGCATGTAAATTATTTGCTCAAATACCCTAAAATACATCTTCCTATTGTCTAAATGCCACCTAATCTACATCTATCCCAAATAAGTGAGAAAGAGAGAGAAATGCAGCCCTTCACAGCTAGGAGGTGGCTCAGCACTCACAGCTAGACTGTGGCATTTTTCTGTCAAACGAGATCTCACAGATCACCAACATCAGACTATGATGGAAGTGAGGCAAACCCAAGCCACCGTGGAATTGCGTCTGAGAACAGACAAAAGCAAGGACTCCATGCAAACCACAAAAAATCCCATCTTGCACAAGTGAATGCTGCTTCTTTACCATTTAGTTTTAGCGTCACCCTGTTCTTGTCACCTCCTAGACAAGATTTATTAAGATACCCAATCATAGAATTATCCCCACTTCTTCACAGCATCCAATCCAAAGGAAACCTTCATCACTTCCCTGAATCCTCCCCAAAATTACCCAACAAAAGCCCACATTCTCTAAGTCTGTCCAACATCATCTTACTGACATTTCAAGGTTTCCCCATGGTATGTGGCTTCCCTTGCTGCAGAAAGCATCAATAAATCTAACTTTGTTTACTACAGGTGTGTACCTGATAGTCTTTGACTAATGGTCACCAACATAAAGATTATAACTTAATCAACTGGACAAGAATACTATTATACCAAAGTAAAGAGAGGAAGAACTAGTTTTTTTGGTTTTTTTTTAGGTAAAAGATATCAAATTGCTTTAAATATAAAAATGAATATGTAAAAAGCCAACTTATTACAAATGCTAACAATTCAGCTCAAGAGAGGGGTTTAGACTACAAATTTAGATATAAGAATCAACAACCTATACGTGGTAATTGAAGCCATATAGTAGATAGGAGCATCCAAAGAGATTAAGGAGAGTGAGAAGAAGCAGTTAAGGCATAAACTCAAGGAATGAGGAATCCTTGAGAAAGAGAAATGGTGCAACCAGAGTGATAGGATGGTGTTTCAAGGAAATGTATGGTCCTAATATTAAAAGGCCAACAAGAGTTGAAAACTAGCTTTTATATTTGGTAACAAAGGGTAAGAAGCAACCTTGGCTAGAAAGGTTTTAGGTAGAATGTTATCTTATATTATTCTCCAACTATTGCAAGCTGTCTCAGCCTCTTCTCTTCAACAGAAGCAAGGAATATAATCATGTGGGGGCTTAAAAATAAACCACATAATGTAGGGTTGAATATAGCTCTTGAATACCTGCTGAATTAAAAAACACACCAATGTGAGACTGGGACTTAAATTGACTGTTGAAAAATAAGCACCTACAGAGACTGTCAATGAGAACTAAGAATAGTTTGGAAGACAAGTTGTCTAGTTCTGTAGTTTTCAAATACGTTTTTAAAGAAAGGAATCCCATTTCTCAAATGGAAAGGTGCTTAATATATAAACATAAAAGCAAATGCTCTGGGGTAAAGTACAGAAACACAGCTAAGACAAAGGTTAATACTCCAACCCTCTCATTATCTGTTTTCAAAGCATCACAAACCAGCCTCCTCAATGCTTCCCATCAGGCACACTCTGCTGCAGAGCCTTTGCACTGCTGTGCCCTCTACCCAGATGGCTTCCCTCCAGAAAATCACATGGCTCATCTCCAAACTTACTTCAGTTCTTTACTCAGAAGCCACCAGTAAGGCCTTCCGTAGCCAACATTATCTAAAATTTCAATACTGTCTTGTCCACCCAAACAATCTTATCCTCTTTCATTTTCTTTTCCCTTGGCATTATCATTATCCAACATGTTTTATTATTTATCTAATTTATCATTAAAAACTCATGTTATACCCGAATTTTTAAAAAATATCCTCCCAAATACCCCATTTCTCATTTTAAGACAATATGTACTCCAAACTTCAGCTTTAAGAAAACAAATCAACATGCTTGTCAGTGTAGCTCATCCTCATCAAATAGCAGTGCTTTTATTTGGGGAAAAGAGAGAAAGATAGAGAACACTACTAATACCATTATTTCACAGAAGGATAATCTCAGAATGACAGTCCTTTAACTCGAGTAATTTATTTTCATGAAAAAGAATAGGGGGAAAAATAAACAAAGTATATAGTCATAAGGCACCTAAATTTTAATCTCATCCAAACTTAATAAGAGTTTCTTACAGAAGGGCTGATTTTGCAGGTATGAAAAGAGCAGCTTTAACATTATTACTAAGAACTGTGAAGGGTCTGAGATTTTACCCTACTTGTAAGCTAACAAGTTATTCTGCCAGTTTCATGGATACTGGCAGAAGACACAAGACCCCAGGTCAGAGACAAAGAACTTCACTATTCAAGGAAATAGCAGTAGCCAGTGTCAGTATTTAAGCCAGTTCCCCATGCCCCAATTTCCATGGGGCGCGATAGAAGGGCCAGGTAACAATTATACATGCAATGGATTGTGTTACAGGAAAGAGAGCCTGAGCTTAAAAGGAACTCAAATATTTTATAATGGGCATAAGCATGCCCATTCTTTGCACTGGAGGGTGGCATTATCCTTACTTACTATAAACTCTATGTAAACATGCTCTGGCAGGAGACACTTTTTATACTGGACCATAAGCAAACCTGCTCTTTGCTCTGAAGAGAAATACCATCTCTGTCTTCCAAGGCTGCTCGTTATATAAACATCCTTGAAAATGATAGTCCAGGAAAAAAGCAGTCAGTCTGTATCTCTGCTTGCCAAGACATGCATAACATGTGAGAGACCCATGGAGAATAGTCTCCCAATAATTACCACATCTAGCAAATATTACAAAAGGAAAAGCTAGCCTGACATCTCTGAGCCCTATGTTTATCACAAAAACATTAGTTGTAAATGAGAAGCCTGTCAAAGCCAAATGTAGAATTTCTTATTTTTCTTCTGGGACCCTAAAAAATGCAAGAAAAGCAAGAAATTTGACATTTTATGGAAAATGACTTCAGACCAGTTTAACATACCAGCAGCATTTTTTATACATTTCACTACGCATTGTAAAAATGCAAATCAGTTTTCCTGAAATCAGAAGGGGCAAGTGGCAAGGGGCAGGAGGACACGGAAACCCAGCACATACTATATACCAAGCAAGCACCCATGCTACTGAGAGAGTGATGGTGGCATACACAGACAGAACCAGTCAGCAAGAAGCTTTAGTAGGGAAGAAAGATGTCTGGAGATAAAACAATCAGGGATCAGTACAAAAATAAAGTACATAAATGTTTTGGAGTTCAAAGAAGGAATGTGACTTCTAGCTGAGGACACTAGGAAAAGCTTATCGAGAAGGTAAACCTTTTTGAGATAGAGTTTAGAAGATAAAAGATGAAGAAGATGATGAAGGGGTAAGGGAACAGGACATTTTAGATCATCATAAGAGAAGCAGGGTGGTTGAAAAATGATGCTAGACTGCAATTTCAGTCTGATAGGAAAACAGTTATCAAAAAGAATGATAAAAAACAGAATTAACAAGATAAACTGGGGTGACCATAAATTGGTCTTGAACGATAAGCTTCATTTTGACTTTATTCTTTAGTAATAGGAAAGCCACAGAAGGGTGTTAGGAAAGACACTGAGGTCATGAAAACTAATATTTACATATATTGATCTGCCTGAGTGGCTTGAGATGGCCTCCCAATAGGGCAGTTCTTAACTGAGTGTCTGCATAAAAATCCCCGGTGGAATTTATACTCAGGCTCCATGCCACAAATGCTGATCCCAGAGGTCCAGAGTGGGGCCCAGGAATTAGAACTTTCAAAGTTACACAAGGAATTCTGATGCCTACACCTGGTAGAGAGCTGCTATTAAGCAATATGATAAACATCCCAACTTTTCTTGTAACTAGACCATTCTACACTAAGTAGTGTACATAGACTATACTACTCAAGAATGAGAGAAGAAACTGGAATTGAAACTGAGAGCTCTGCACAATTTTTCCCTTTTCACATATGAGATCAAGAAGGCAAAACCCAGAAATAGTGAATCTAAGGCATGCAAGGAAGAACATGCAAGCTAGATCTAAGAATGTGGCAACAAAGAGAAAATGAAGGCTACAAAGATTCTTTAGGCAAAGCTTGACAAATGATGGGGTTAGGAGGAAAAAAGGAGTTCTATAACAACACATTTGTTTGATTAGCTATACTCAGAAACCACAAAAAGAACTAAGAAAGCTACTTTACAAATATTCCTATATATTCATCAGAAGCAAATCTATGCAATAATTCTATCCAAATCTGACATACAAGGAAATGAACGCTTAAGAGGCGTTAAGTTTACCAAGTCATAGCTTGAAAACAAAAATCACTAAACTTGAATTCAAATACAAATCTTTGTCTCAAAAGACTAAATTCACTATACTATCCTGAATTATACATTCCTCTTCCAACTTCCTATCAGCCCTGCCAGCTACAATTTAGCAAACTTTTCCCATGTATATACATTAGCTCTATTTTTAAAAAATATTGAATAGAAGGAGAAAAGATTTATAACAAATAATTTAACAAACATAAGTGCCTATCACATACTGGCATTTACTTGGATAAGTCTTAACCTATCAGGTTTGCCAAACAAATAAAAATAAATCCAACTGCAGATAACGAACAGGCATTGAAAGTGGGAAGAAAAAAATATCTTTTATAAATAGATATTTCAAAGCTATATTTTAGGGTCATATATTCAGTAGTATAGGAATGTCCCAATTTTATGACTCAGGATTCTTCTACAGAAGGTAAGTTATCACTCCATAATGAGAAAAGAAATGGAGACCTAATTGTGGGGATGAGGGGGACAGAGGCGGAAGAGGGAGGGGAAAGGGAAAGAGTTCTACACCATTTTAATTTTAACTTTCTCCAAAATAAAAAAAGTAAAAGCAAAAATGAATTGGGGGTGGGGAGGGTGGGGGGAAGGGATTGGTAACAACAATCAAAAAAAAAAAACAGTAATGCTCAGCGAAATTTGAAACTTGACATTTTTCCTTTGCTAAACACAGAAGAAAATGTAAGTGGTATATATGATACCAGCCAAAGCCTTCAACTTAACTGCTTCCAACATATTTCATTTTAACAAACATGTTACTCACTGTAATTATATGGATATTCAGTCAAGGGAATAAATAAATACAAATAAAACCAAAGCAAAAAAAAGAAAACCCCACCAAAAACTTGTTTATTCTCTTGAGTTTGACAAGTGCGTGCTCTGGAAATGTGCTCTGGAAATGACAAAAAGGACATAGATACGTGATACCAGGGCAGAAGACATTATTAGTCAAATCCTCAATTAGTCATTACTTAGCATTATATTTTTCTCTCTTCAGTCCAGTATATACAATGAATAAGCCATCAGCTAATGCCCACAATTCACTGACAAATATTTGTCAAAGGTATCAGTTGCAACTGAAATATTATTCAGCCATCTTTCCCACAAATTTTTAAAAAATCAAAATAAGCTCAAATGCTTTGATATGGCACAGGGTGCTTCAGTGCTCAAGTGGGACTCATATTGCAGCCCATGTCCTCAAGGCTGGCCAAGGAAACAGGGAGGATCAAATGTCTGCTGCTGCAGAGCTCTCACCCCAGAACAGTGGGTTTGATATCCCCAGGGCTTCTGACATTCAGCCTTCCCAAGTCCAGCCAATCATCTGAGCTACTTTCATGGCCCTCACATTCTAGTTGGGGGTAGACAAGACACAAAAAAATCACATCCGTAGTATATAAGTATTACAGGGGAAAAAAAGCAGGGAAGGAAGAAGGTGAAGGGAAAGGGGTGTTGCTCTATTATATAGGAAACTCAGGGTAGGCCTCTCTCAAATAGCAATGTATGAGCAGAGACTTAAAGATGGGAGCAAGTCATGCAAATGTTTGGACAAGGGAAAATAGCATGCAAAAAGGCAAATAAAGTAAAGGCATGCCTGGTGCACACAAAGCCCAAATAAGGTGACTGCTGTGAACGTGGGAAGAATGATAGAAATAGTCTCCAAAAGGGGAAATTAGGGAGGAAGCAAATAGAAGACTTTATAAATTCTGTTAAGGACTTTGACTTTTCTGAGGGAAAGAAGAAGCCTCTGGAGGATTTTTAACAGAAGAGTGGCATGCCCTGATATGCTAGAAGGATCACTAGTTGCTATGACAAATAGTCTACACGGGAAGCAAGAGTGAAAGCAAGGAAAGTACCTAAGAGAGCTTTGCAAAATCTAAGCAAGAGATAATGGCATGCATAACTTTTCTGGACAATCTTATGAAAAAACTTTGAATCCAAGTTTTTTACTCCCCTTCACTCAAAAAGATTCCAGGAAAAAGAAAAAAACAAAAGACACTTCACAGTTCCATGTTAAAACTAAGTAGCTAGAAACAGAACTCCTAGGATTTTAGTGAGATAAGGACAAAACTATAAAATTTCAAGACATAACAGTAACATATATGATTAATTTTACTGCACTGTAAACATCCAACCGCCACATAGCTTAGGAAGCATATTTAGACACTGTTTTCCCCTCCCACTGAATATTTTATGAAATACATAAAACCACCCCCCAAAATTCAATTTAGTTTGTCCTTCCTTAAATGGGAACTTATCTGGATTTGGTCTAATCATGCATCATTCCTCCATCCTGGAACTCATTATAAAGGGGAAAAAAGGTACCATATTGGGGAAGAAGGGCAAAAAACAACAAACTGAAGGATAGTACACGGATGAATATTAAAGCTTGCAATAAATTATCTAAATTAGGCCCAAATCAAATTCATCTCAGCATGCAGAATCAAACTCATCTCAACTATCTGAAAGATAATAGCCAATAGAATGTATATATGTGGAAGGTAGTGAACTGGGGAGCTTGGAAAAATAAGACTGCTTAAAATTATTAATATTATTCTCCATTATGCCTGTGTGTTTCTGAAGATGACATAATTAAACACAGCATATTTTCTATATGAATACTATAACTGGGGGGTTCCAATTCCTAACCAAGGCTTCTAAATTAACCCAAAGTGACCAACATAATCCTCTAAAACCAGTGATAAAACCCCCAAGCTTCTCCATACTTTTAGAATGTCAAATATGTTCCAAATCAAAGAGTAAGTATAAAATTAGAGTTGAGAGAAGCCATATACAGTATAGAATAGGATGAATGTATCATTTTACACATGCTAAAAGAAGGCCAAGAATGGTTACAGGATTTGCTCAAGGTAACAGTTACTAACATGACTAAGACTAAAAGCCAGGGCTCTGGAATCTTAACATCCTGTCACTTTACTGTCTTGCAGCCACTGCTGAAAAGAAAAGCCAAAAGACTTCTGGAAATGACATGAACACTGAACACACTGATTATGCAAAAGGACCCAACATAATAAGTGTTCTAAATAAAACTATACAATATTATGAGAAGCTGACCAAGCATTACTAACCATAAGCTGTTTTAACAAAGTATTTAAGAATCACTTCGCATCAAAAGAGACAAAGAAGGCCACTACATAATGGTAAAGAGATCAATTTAACAAGAAGAGCTAACTATCCTAAACATATATGCACCCAGTACAGGAGCACCCAGATTCATAAAGCAAGTCCTCAGAGACCTACAAAGAGACTTAGACTCCCACACAATAATAATTGGAGACTTTAACACCCCACTGTCAATATCAGACAGATCAACGAGACAGAAGGTTAACAAGGATATCCAGGACTTGAACTCAGCTCTAGACCAAGCAGACCTAATAGACATCTACAGATCTCTACACCCCAAATCAACAGAATATACATTCTTCTCAGCACCACATCACAATTATTCTAAAATTGACCACATAATTGGTAGTAAAACACTCTGCAACAAATGCAAAAGAACAGAGATTGGCCGGGCACGGTGGCTCATGCCGGTAATCCCAACACTTTGGGAGGCCGAGGCAGGCGGATCACGAGGTCAGGAGCTCGAGACCATCCTGGATAACACGGTGAAACCCCGTCTCTACTAAAAATACAAAAAATTAGCCGGGCGTGGTAGTGAGCACCTGTAGTCCCAGCTTCTCGGGAGGCTGAGGCAGGAGAATGGCGTGAACCCGGGAGGCAGAGTTTGCAGTGAGCTGAGATCACGCCACCGCACTCCAGCCTGGGCAAAAGAGCGAGACTCCATCTCAAAAAAAAAAAAAAAAGAACAGAAATCACAACAAACTAACTGTCTCTCAGACCACAGTGCAATCAAATTAGAACTCAGGATTAAGAAACTCACTCAAAACTGCAAAACCACATGGAAACTGAACAACCTGCTCCTGAATGACTACTGGGTACATAAGGAAATGAAGGCAGAAATAAAGATATTCTTTGAAACCAATGAGAACAAAGACACAACATACCAGAATCTCTGGGACACATTTAAAGCAGTGTGTAGAGGGAAATTTATAGCACTAAATGCCCACAAGAGAAAGCAGGAAAGATCTAAAATTGACACCCTAACATTACAATTAAAAGAACTAGAGAAGCAAGAGCAAACAAATTCAAAGCTAGCAGAAGGCAAGAAATAACTAAGATCAGAGCAGAACTGAAGGAGATAAAGACACAAAAAACCCTTCAAAAAAAAATCACTGAATCCAGGAGCTGGTTCTTTGAAAAGATCAACAAAATAGATAGACTGCTAGCCAGACTAATAAAGAAGAAAAGAGAGAAGAATCAAATAGACGCAATAAAAAACGATAAAGGGGATATCACCACCGATCCCACAGAAATACAAACTACCATCAGAGAATACTATAAACACCTCTATGCAAATAAACTAAAAAATCTAGAAGAAATGGATAAATTCCTGGACACATATACCCTCCCAAGACTAAACCAGGAAGAAGTTGAATCTCTGAATAGACCAATAGCAGGCTGTGAAACTGAGGCAATAATTAATAGCCTACCAACCAAAAAAAAGCCCAGGACCAGACAGATTCACAACTGAATTCTACCAGAGGTACAAGGAGGAGCTGGTACCATTCCTTCTGAAACTATTCCAATCAATAGAAAAAGAGGGAATCCTCCCTAACTCATTTTATGAGGCTAGCATCATCCTGATACCAAAGCCTGGTAGAGACACAACAAAAAAAGGGAATTTTAGGCCAATATTCCTGATGAACATCAATGTGAAAATCCTCACTACAATACTGGCAAACCGAATCCAGCAGCACATCAAAAAGCTTATCCACCAAGATCAAGTCAGCTTCATCGCTGGGATGCAAGGCTGGTTCAACATAGGCATATGAATAAACGTAATCCATCACATAAACAGAACCAATGACAAAAAGCACATGATTATCTCAATAGATGCAGCAAAGGCCTTTGACAAAATTCAACAGCGTTTCATGCTAAAAACTCTCAATAAACTAGGTATTGATGGAATGTATCTCAAAATAATAAGAGCTATGACAAACCACAGCCAATATCATACTGAATGGTCAAAAACTGGAAGCATTCTCTTTGAAAACCAGCACAAGACAAGGATGCCCTCTCTCACCACTCCTATTCAACATAGTGTTGGAAGTTCTGGCTAGGGCAATCAGGCAGGAGAAAGAAATAAAGGTTATTCAATTAGGAAAATAGGAAGTCAAAATGTCTCTGTATGTAGATGACATGATTGTATATTTAGAAAACCCCATCGTTTCAGCCCAAAATCTCCTTAAGCTGATAAGCAATTTCAGCAAAGTCTCAGGACACAAAATCAATGTGCAGAAATCACAAGCATTCCTACACACCAATAATAAACAGAGAGTCAAATCATGAGTGAACTCCCACTCACAATTGCTACAAAGAGAATAAAATACCTAGGAATCCAACTAATAAGGAATGTGAAGGACCTCTTCAAGAACTACAAACCACTGTTCAACGAAATAAAAGAGGACACAAATGGAAGAACATTCCACGCTCAAGGATAGGAAGAATCAATATCGTGAAAATGGCCATACTGCCCAAGGTAATTTATAGATTCAGTGCTATTCCCATCAAGCTACCACTGACTTTCACAGAATTGGAAAAAACTACTTTAAAGTTCATATAGAACCAAAAAAGAGCCTGTATAGCCAAGATAATCCTAAGCAAAAAAGAACAAAGCTAGAGGCATCACACTACCTGACTTCAAACTATACTACAAGGCTACAGTAACCAAAACAGCATGGTACTGGTACCAAAACAGATATACAGACCAACGGAACAGAACAGAGGCCTCAGAAATAACACCACACATCTATAACCATCTGATCTTTGACAAACCTGACAAAAACAAGAAATGAGGAAAGGATTCCCTATTTTATAAATGGTGCTGGTAAAACTGGCTAGCCCTATGTAGAAAGCTGAAATTGGATCCCTTCCTTACACCTTATACAAAAATTAACTCAAGATGGATTAAAGACTTAAATGTAAGACCTAACACCACAAAAACCCTATAAGAAAACCTAGGCAATACCATTCAGGACATAGGCATGGGCAAAGACTTCATGACTAAAACACCAGAAGTAATGGCCACAAAAGCCAAAATAGACAAATGGAATCTAATTATACTGAAGAGCTTCTGCACAGCAAAAGAAACTATCATCAGAGTGAACAGGCAACCTACAGAATGGGAGAAAATCTTTGCAATCTACCCATCTGACAAAAGGCTAATAACCAGAATCTACAAAGAACTCAAACAAATTTACAAGAAAAAAACAAATGACCCCATCAAAAAGTGGGCAAAGGATATGAACAGACACTTCTTAAAAGAAGATATTTATGCAGCCAACATATGCATATGCAGCATAGATGACATATGAAAAAATGCTCATCATCACTGGTCATCAGAGAAATGCAAATCAAAACCACAATGAGATACCATCTCATACCAGTTAGAATGGCAATCATTAAAAAGTCAGGAAACAACAGATGCTGGAGAGGATGTGGAGAAATAGGAATGCTTTTACACTATTGGTGGGAGTGTAAAGTAGTTCAACCATTGTGAAGACTGGCGATTCTTCAAGGATCTAGAACTAGAAATACCATTTGACCCGGCCATCCCATTACTGGATATATACCCAAAGGATTATAAATCATGCTATTATAAAGACACATGCACACGCATGTTTACTGTGGCACTATTCACAATAGCAAAGACTTGGAACCAACCCAAATGACCATCAATGATAGACTGGATTAAGAAAATGTGGCACATATACACCATGGAATACTATGCAGCCATAAAAAAGGATAAGTTCATGTCCTTTGTAGGGACATGGATGAAGCTGGAAACCATCATTCTCAGCAAACTATCACAAGGTCAGAAAATCAAACACCGCATGTTCTCACTCATAGGTGGGAGATTAACAACGAGAACACACGGACACAAGGCAGGGAACATCACACACCAGTGCCTGTCAGGGGGTGGGAGGCTGGGGGAGGGATTAGCAGTAGGAGAAATACCTAATGTAAATGACGGGTTGTTGGGTGCAGCAAACCAACATGGCACATGTATACCTATGTAACAAACCTGCACGTTGTGCACATGTACCCCAGAACTTAAAGTATAATAAAAAAATAAAAATAAATAAATAAATAAAGAATCACTTTACATTGTTAGATTTCTAAAGGGCTTCTGGAGGATGGTGTTAGGGATACAAGGTAACAGGCCTGGAAGGATAAGCAAAAACTTCATAGTTTCTCTGTTACGACAGAGAAAATTGGTGGGAGTGAGGTGAGCGGAAAAGCCACAGAGAGGAAAAACTAGTTTGCCATTTTAGTTTACATACCTCTCTACTATTTGTGTCTTTACCAGGTTTTCATTCATGTATTACTTATTTTATTTTTTTTGAGACAGAGTGTCGCTCTGTTGCCCAGGTTGGCAGTGGCGTGATCTTGGCTCACTGCAACCTCTGCCTCCGAGGTTCACGTAATCCTCGTGCCTCAGCTTCCCGAGTAGCTGGGACTACAGGTGTGCGCCACCACAACTGGCTTTTTGTATATTTAGTAGAGATGGGGTTTCACCCTATTGGCCAGGCTGGTCTTGAACTCCTAACCTCAAGTGATCTGCCCACCTCGGCCTCCCAAAGTGCTGGGATTACACGCGTTGAGCTACCGCTCCCAGCCATATATTACTTATGTATTTTTAAAAGAAAGAAAACGAATGCCATATTGAATTCTCCAAAAACATTCAACTCCCTCTTAATCAATATGCAGAAGCTATACAGTCATTCCTGGGCTTTTCTGAAAGCATTATCAAGTCTTTTGTTGCAATTTTTATAACTCATAATGTTCGGGGGAATATCTATTAAAATGTAATTTTAAGTCTCAAAAAGTCACCTTTTAGTCTCATTCCTAAACTTTATTTTCGTAAAGCAAATTTCTTCAGTTTAATTGGGCAAGGGAAAATGTACAGAAAAAGGAGGTGCTATTAGCAAACAGCAGCACACATGGCAGGAACATAGTTCTACATTAAATTATTTTACCTATAATAAAAAGAAATTTGAAAAATCATCTTTTAAAAATTCACCACAGAACAATTAACACTGCAAAATACTCATTCATCTGCATGCAAAAGAAAAAAAAAGCAGATTTAATGTTTTTGAAATTCAGAATCAAATGTGTCAATGATTTACACAATACAACCTCACCCTCCAAAATTCAATTTAATCAATGAAATTGGGTTCTCCTTCCTTAAACAGGAATTTATCTGGATTTGGTCTAATCATGCATCATTCCTCAATTCTGGAATGATAAAGGGGAAAAAAGGTACAATGTGGGGGAAGAAGGGCAGAAAACAACAAACTGAAGGATGGTACACGGATGAATATTAAAGCTTGCAATAAATTCTCTAAATTAGGCCCAAATCAAATTCATCTCAGCATGCAGAATCAAACTCATCTCAACTATCTGAAAGACAATAACGAATAGAATATTGTTTCAAAACCCAAAGCATCAAACTAAAAAGCAACTCTTCACAAATAAGCAAATAAATTAGCTTTTATGTCACTGGCATCAAAATACAAAAAAGATAAAAGATTGTTTTTTTTTTTGAGATGAAGTTTCACTCTGTCACCCAGACTGGAGTGCAGTGGTGCAATCTCGGTTCACTGCAACCTCTGGCTCCTGGGTTCAAAGGATTCTCCTGCCTCAGCCTCCCAAGTACCTGGGATTACAGGCGCACTCCATCACACCCAGCTAATTTTTGTATTTTTAGTAGAGATGGGGTTTTGCTATGTTGGCCAGGCTGGTCTTGAACTCCTGACCTCAAACGATCCGCCCACCTTGGCCTCCCAAGGTGCTGGGATTACAGGCATGAGCCACTGCACCCAGCCAAAATGTTTTTTTAAAAAAGTTCTTATTTAAGTCTTTAATCCATCTTGAATTAATTTTTGTATAAGGTGTAAGGAAGGGATCCAGTTTCAGCTTTCTACATATGGCTAGCCAGTTTTCCCAGCACCATTTATTAAATAGGGAATCCTTTCCCCATTGCTTGTTTTTCTCAGGTTTGTCAAAGATCAGATAGTTGTAGATATGCGGCGTTATTTCTGAGGGCTCTGTTCTGTTCCATTGATCTATATCTCTGTTTTGGTACCAGTAAAAGTTAATGGGTGCAGCACACCAGCATGGCACATGTATACATATGTAACTAACCTGCACATTGTGCACATGTAACCTAAAACTTAAAGTACAATTAAAAAAAAAAAAAGTTCTCAAATCCTCAAAATCAAAAGCAGCAGAATTTTAAAAAATCAGACCTAAAGGTTTTGTGGGGGAAGGGTAGAAGAGGGACGATACTTGCTCCTATCTTTCCATAACTCGTTTTTATATATATTTTAACTTTTTCTAATAAATTCCCGCCCTCTTACTCCCCCCACTCCCCAATCCATACCTTTGAGCTCTGTGGCATAATTGTCTAATTAACCCATGCTGGATAAGATTCCAAAGACTGAGGACTCAGCAACTGAGCAAAACAATCTCGGAAAGATTTCTTCTTGTGTTTGTGTTTTTAGCACTTCAGGAATTGAAAACACTGCTTGTAAGATACCTCCTGTCCTGGCAATAACAAATGCTGGCAAGAACGTGGAGGAAAGGGAACTGTCGTACACTGTTGGTGGGAATGTAAATTAGTACAATCACTATGGAGAACAGTTTGGAGGTTCCTCAAAAAACTAAAAATAAAGCTACCATATGATCCAGCAATCTCACTGCTGAGTATATACCCAAAAGAAAGGAAATCAGTATATCAAAGAGGTAGCTGCATTCCCATGTTTGTGGCAGCACTGTTCACAATAGCTAAGATTTGGAAGCAACCTAAGTGTTCATCAACAGATGACTAGATAAAGAAACTGTGGTGCACATACACAATGGAGTACTATTCAGCCATAAAAAAGAATGAGATTCAGTCATTTGCAACATGGACAGAACTGGAAATCATTATGTTAAGCGAAATAAGCCAGGCACAGAAGGATAAACATTGTACATTCTCACTAATTTGTGGGATCTAAAACTCAAAACAATTGAATTTGGGGACATAGAGAATGAAAGGATGGTTAGTAGAGGCTAGAAAGGGTAGTAGGGATGGGGGATGGCTAACTGGTAAAAAAATAGTTAGAAAGAATGAATAAGACCTACTATTTGAAAGCACAACAGGGTAACTATAGTCAATAATTATACATTTAAAAATAACTAAAATAGTATAATTGGATTGTTTGTAACACAAAGGATAAATGCATGAGGGGATGGATGCCCCATTCTCCATGACGTGATTATTACACATTGCATGCCTGTATCAAAACATCTCATGTACCCCATAAACATATACACCTATTTAGCCACAAAAAATTTCTTTTAATTAAAAAAATTTTAAAAGATATCTCCTATTCTAAGTAGAAAGAGAAGAAGACAGGAAAAAGCTGCCTGCCCTATGAAGGCACTCTTTAATCGAGTCTCACAAATAGAGAATCCTAAAAATTTTTAAATGTTAGGGTAAGGGAACAGAAAAGGAATCTCAATAAATGGGGCCATCAGGAAACGGATCTGTCCAAACCAAAAAGCTTTATCTGTAGTCACAAGCCAAGAAGGGACTCATATGATTTAACTCCAAACTTACATATGAATATCTCAAGTAGATACCAAGTTTACTTGACTATTCCAAACTCAGAACTCAACACTAGAAGAGATCTAGTCAATTGTTGGCTGTTTTTAAGAGTTATTTATTAGAGACTTACTTACTTACCAAAGACTTCTTTATGCTAATCCTAAAATCTGTTGCTAAGTCTTTCCATGGAGCCAAACAAAACAAGGTGAATCTCCATGAGAAGTGTCATATTCTCCCTTAATAGTAAATCTAAAACAGTCTAGCAATGTAAATACCACTAGATTTATTCGTTATTACATTATAAGATCCTCCAAATCCAAGGGTACAACATAGGCATGTCCATGTGCATCCACATACACATTATTTGATGAGTTGAACTAGATAATCTCTGAATTTCTATTTCTAAGATTTTATTAAATATACATTTATATGATTCCTTTTTAAAAAAATTTAAATTATCTCATCTCAAAATTTAAAATGTGACTCCTAGGTCCCTAGGTGAATGCAGTAAAAGGGGCTCCCAAATTATTTCCAATTCAAGCATCTAACAATTCTACTCCACCCACTCACAGTAAAACTACAATGCCATATATGTTTTTAGAGAAGCTCTAAAACTGTATTTTTTTGCCCAATATTCCCACTGCCAAGAATTCATAAGGAAAAATGTGAACAGGAATAATGTGCTATATATACAAAGGTATTCAAAGCATCTTATCTATACCAGCAAAAAATAGATACCACCAAAGTGCCCAAAAGGAGGGGAAAGGAAAATGGGAAAAAAATTACACCTATTAAAACATATTTTGAACACTAGACAGAAACAGGAGAGTTTGGTACATTAAGAAACCAAGAGATCATAAACTATTCTAAGCTATGATTGTAATTGTAGGTAATACATAAAAGGCTGGTGGCTTTGTGGGTGATTTTTTTCTCTTCAAATTTGTCTCTGGCATTATGGTTGCATAATTTTTAAACTAAAAATGGAAAATATAAAGCTATTTCCAAATCATCTAACCTTAACATCTAAAAAGAGGTAATATCCCCCTCTCCCCTTCAGGAGAAGCATGCTGTTGAACTTAACTTAGAAGTGTTAACTTAGGGTGATTAACTAAATCACCCATGGTTGAGACTGCTAAAATAGAAATACTTAAGTCTATTTAAACGGTCAGAAAGCTTGCTAAATCTAAAACATGCATTTATGAAACACAAGATGTTATTTTGCTGATTCACTGAGAGATTTCATGTCATGTTTTTGTTTTGATTACATAATCCTCCCATATTTTAGAAACTTAAAACCTGGTTTCACCTTAATGATTACGCTTCTGATTGACTAGTGTGCAAAGGCTAGGTTATTCCATTTTAACAAATAATGTATCTATACATTTGAAGAGAGTTCAACCCAGAAACATCAAAAGCAAATCTAAATGGAAAGTACAGAGAAAATTTACAATCTTTAGGAAAAGTAGAGATGGAGTAGGGAATAGTAGTAAACCGAAGTAGGAAGATCGGTGGCTTATGTGTGAATTAACAATGGTAAACAATCCTTGCTGGGCTGTTTCCTGGGTCCGGAATTTGCAGGTGGTCCTCAGGAGCTCATCTAGGAGTTACTACCCTTTGTCATGTGGCAGAGAGCTGCCCATACACTTGAGTTAACCACTTTTTGTCACGGAAAACAGTAAAGTCTAGCAGGCTTCAAATCCAATTTCTGAATATCCCCTAATTGCTTCTGTAAACCACAAGTCAATCTAAGAACTATTGAAAAGAAATGCAGGTAGAAGTCCATTAAATACTTCCATCACTTGATCAGAAATATTATCAATCTCCTCTAGCAACCAGGAAATTGGGTATTTGTACAGGACTGGGCTTAGAAAGAAAACTGCAATCTACCAATTTAGACAAGGCACAGTTATCACAGCAGAAAAAGTTCCCTCCTCCCTTACTACACACACCAAATTTTTATTGCCCATCTTCTTCATTATGGGGTGGGAGTAGAGGAGAGGACAGAGAGATGAATACCGAGCAAAACAAGAAAGAATAATAGAGAAAAACACAAAGATTTCTAAAAGGAATGTACAGACCAAAGGAGGTTGTTGGGTATTAATAGTTAAAAAAAAAAACAAAAACAAAATTCAAAACATCAGAACTGGCAAGCAACTAGGGCCTAATATCAACTAATCAACACATTTTTCTCCTTAAAGGAGCATCTAAATGAAAAGCCACATTACAATAAAAAGGCAAGTATGTTCTCAGAATGAGGGTCCCTAATGATTATAAATTTTTAATCATGATACCTCAGGCTTTACTGCCAATTAAGTAGGACATAACTGCCAATTAAGTCAAGCATTAGTGTTGGCTGACCAGGGCACCCTCCCCTGAGTGACATTAAGATTAAGTGACTTATTCTTGCTCTCAGGCACTCCTTCTTTTCATCTTCATGCTGACCATAGCCCTCACATTAAAAATAGTCTTTGTTCAGACTGGCCACAACACAACTGTTTCAGTTTTAGCTTTATTTCATAAAATACTTTCATGCCCTCTACCCTAACTCCTTGATTCAAGTCACCTTGACTGTACTGGATGGAATGTTAGGCCATCTCTTCCACAGGCCATCTATTGAGTCAACCAGTTTCATTCAGAATCTAGGTGAAATTCAAGAGTATCATGATCAATCTCCTAAATACTGATATATAAGTAGTGGAATCATCTCCTTTTAGAAAGTTTCATTAAATTAAATATGACTCAAATGACAAATAAATGTAGCAGAAGCATGTTATTTTAGATTACTCTAAGGGACTGGATAACACCTTCTACTGTGGTCAAGAGTGATGAAGCCTCCACTATTAAAACCAACATCTGTAGAGAATTACAAAACCAAGAACCCAGAGCTCCTGTAAGAAATCTGTTAGAGTGAATGGCAAGAATCATGAGACTTCTCTAGTCTGTTTTGAAGAGCTTCAGATATATTCTACAACCTTCCTCTATAGAACACTCCAGCAATTCTCATACCGAGGATGGTTAAGACTGTCTTATAATCAAGATCATTCCTTGTGGAGCCCTTTCAAGGTAAAAAGCTAGGTTCAGACAAATTAAATGTTTAATACAATTGTTAATTCTTTAAATTAGTTTTCATCCAAAATCATTGCCTCACAGTAAATAAGAAAAAAAAAGGTCATAGATTGCTTCTGGCTCTTTTTGTCAATAATCTTAATTTATATTGGGGTTATTTCCCACTTAAAAAAATTTTTAAATTATTTAAAATGTACCATATATAACATAAAAAATAGAAAATAAAACATACACAGAAATCTGTAATTTTGCACAACCAAATATTTCATGGGTCAAAGTTTAAACTTTCGGATGAAGTTCTTAAAAAAGCAGATTTATGAACTAAAAAGTAGCCTATACTCCTGAAATCAACCATAACAAAGGGACTTAATCTAATTTAATAGCACTGAGTCCTTCTATAGATTTTTACCTGTACAAAATAACACAAAATTGATCAAGTATTTAGCAAAACTAGTCTCTTTTTATTGTGTAAACAGATAACAAGATAAAATAACTATATAACTTAGAACTTCAAAGTTTCTCATGTTTATGCTAGACATATTGTATTTTCAGATAATGCATGCTTTCTAAATTGTGTTAAGAAAAATCCTTAAAACTATTCAATCAAATCAGGCCAATTATATATCTTGTTGACAATTTTCTTCCAATAATAATGTGTATCTAAAGGACACTAAATGTCTTATCTTGGAAAAAATTCCCCTCTTATTTCATCTGGCTAACTCTTACTATCTTTTAGGTCTCCAATGTTAACTTCTTCCAGAGGCCTTCCCCAAATCCAGATAATACGTCCTAGTTACATACTCCTGATACCACTTTCTAGTTCCACTAACAAAGCATTTAAATACACTGTATTGCAACTGTCTAGAGGTCAAAAATAAAATTAGAACAGCCTCAAAGTGGTAGAGAAATCAACCCTTCAGATTAGGCTGCAGTTGTAAACAAGGTGGGATGGGCAGAGACAGGAGGGCCATAAGTGAGAAACTCCCTTGTGAAGGAGAAAGGCTTTGCAAAGGCTTCTCAAAGTAGTGTGACAACCAAACAGGACAGTAAGACTGACTGCATGCCGTAATTTACACTGATCCATTCACTTTTATAATAATATATATGATGGTTTAAAAATTAGATGAGTCAATTTAAGAAAAAGGGTAATACACACTTTATTTTAAAGATTCACAAACCAGATAAACCTCACCTGTCATAGGATCAAAGAGCTGATTAGCTTCTAAGTCTGTGAAAGTACTACTACAGACAGGACATTTGAAGGAAGCCCGGTTGGTCGAATCTCTCTCATCGGTCTCAATCCTCCTTCTCATGTGGTCCAGTTTATATTTTACCACATTAACAAGAGTACGATAATTGATGAAGTAGTAGTTATGGCGAGTGGTTTTCCCATCTGCAGCAGTCTCTACCCTCATTCTGCATTTGATAAACTTGTCTCCCTTTAAATTATTCAAAACTGATCGAAGTTGCTTCCGATCAAACTTGAGCAGCTCCAGCATATCCTCCTCTTTCACACAGGGGTTCCTGATCAAGATGTCCAAGGCCAAGGCATGCTCAATGCCATAAAATCCCCGGATCACATACTTGGCTAACCGCTTCAATGCTGCTGGAACTTCAGTGAGGACATCTGGGTCTGCCATCTTTAGCAACAAACTCCAACTTTAAATATACTGAATTCAGAAACAAACAGAAAATTAGCCAGGTATAAGAACATGGTAATCATATCCACTATCCTTGCAGTGCCAGAGAAGTACCCAAAGAGTTTTAAAAAGATTTCTAATACCTAAGCATTTAACAGAGCAGAACAAGATTTTCCTCTAGAATGCACAAAAGATTACACCCAAAAAGCTTTACATGTTTCTTAAATGGCTACTTTTACGATCTATAGTGTGTTTGATTAAAAAGTAACTTATAATTTATAAAACAATATATTACATCAAGTGTACTTTACTTCAGAAGAGAAACACAAAAAAAGCTATATGAAATGCTCACTATTCTTTGGGAATGCTGGCAACCCTGAGAAAACTAGCAGTTCGCATCTCCTAAAAGTGTCTTTGTTTCCTTTCTTGAGTAAAATTTTTCTACCAAGATTCTAGGATGTTTTAACATAGTCATGCTTTCACAATAAAATCACAACAAACCAATAAACACATGAGTAATCACCACCTGGGGTGTTTGACAAAATCATTAACTGTTGTAAAACTGAAAGAAAGTAATACTTAGATCCAGATAGTTTTACCAACCTTGAAAAATTAAATCTGATAATCAAGGAAAGACCATCCAGTCCTTAAAAAGATAGAAAATGAGGGAGGGAAAGCAGCCCAAAATATTCTTAAATACTGGATCCCTTGACAAAGCAGAAACTAAGTGTATCTCATTTCCATACCATGACCCAGAAAGCTGTCTTCTCAAAGCCCACATTGGCATGTGGTTTACTTAAAAAACCTGGGCTTCAGGAGGTGGAGGTGGTGATGAGCCAAGATTGTGCCACTGCACTCCAGCCTGGGCAACAAGAGCGAAACTCAGTCTCAAAAACAAAAAAAAACAAAAACAAACAAAAAAATACAAAATTGGGCTTTGAAATTCAGAGTACACAGCCTGTGTTTTGTTAACTATGTAATCCTGAGCAAATCCCTTAAACAATTTCAAGCCACGTTTTACTCTCTAAGAAATAAGGATAGTATCAACTACCTTAATGGAGCTGTTGTGATTAATAAGAATGTAATTAAAGTGTTTAGGAAGGACAGCTTCCATATCAACTTAATATGTTCCAAACTAAAAATGGCTAGACTATCCACACAGATTAAATCAAGTTAAATTTCCCTAGCCCACAGGGAATTTGTTTTTCTTTTAATAGAGAGAGGGTCTTGCTCTGTTGCCCAGACTAGAGTTCACTGGTGTGACTTGGCTCAATGCAGTCTCAACCTCCTGGGCTCAAGCAATCCTCCCACCTCAAACTCTCCAGTAGCTGAGACTACGGGTAGACACCACCATGACTGACTAATTTTTGTGTTTTTTGCAGTGACAGGGTTTCACCATTTTGCCCAGGCTGGTCTCCAACTTCTGGGCTCAAGGGATCCACCCACCTTGGGGGCTTCCTAAAGTGCTGGGATTACAGATATGAGCCACCACATCCAGCCCACAGGATAATTTTTTTTTTTTGGAGACAACGTCTCCATCTGTCACCTAGGCCGGAGTGCAGTGGCGCGAGCTCAGCTCACTGCAACTTCTGCCTCACGGGTTCAAGCGATCCTCCTGCCTCAGCCTCCTGAGTTGCTGGGACTATAGGTGTGCACCACCACGCCTGTCTAATTTTTGAATTTTTAGTAGAGACAGGGTTTCACCATCTTGGCCAGGCTCCGCAGGATAATTTTTAACAGAGACATCCCATTGAACTATTTCAATGGAGAACCATATTCTGTTATTAATACTAGTTTCAACTAACTCTTTTATTTGAAATCAGTGGTTATCAACCCCAACAGATTTAATACTCTTTTTATAAGAAATATTTTGATATCCACAGTACCATACTATGAGGAAACTCTATACACGAATCTATAACCAATCTATGCATATATTTTGGGGGGAAAATATAAGGCCCTTCCTGTAATAAAGGAAAAGTAAAAGTCAAAAGAAAATATGTACTTTAGATTACAAATACTCAGGTATGACTACATATTGTAAGATATAACAAAGTAGCACCTAGATCCAAATCTGTGAACCTAGAGCCTTCCTGCTACCCCAGGGCTTAAGAATGCCTGGCAAGTGCCTGGGCTTGACACCAAAGTAGTACCACAGCATACTACTGGAAACACTTTTCTCTCCTTTTCAGTTTGGTCTATACATTGTACTTGAACCCAGTTTTCGTTTTTTTGTTGTTTTACATCCTCAACAGTTGTCAGAACACAACATATGGCTTCAGAAACATTCAACAAAGAACAGCAGAAAAATGTCAATATAACCTGTTTCCAGGATTATTTCCTACTATTGTGTTCTCCTTCCCTGCCCCATACATGCCATGCCCCAGACTAACAGTTCTCAAGCCTGGTTGTAAGGCAGAATCATCTAGGGAACGTTTTAAGAATACTGACCCTGGGCCCCACTCCTAAAGGTTTTGTCTCAGGTGGTCTGGGGCGGCCAGATTAGGCATCACACAAATTTTTAAAGCTCTTTAGGTGACTCTACTATGCAGCAATATATCCTGCCAATGCTCATCCTGCATGGAGAGGTCCCTGTGCCACTTATTGCTCAGCCTGTTTCCTTTGCCTAAAACACCCTAGGGAGTCGTGAAGACTAACGTAAGGGAGTGATATGAGGGCTTTACAATCCAACAGTTTTGGGGTTTAAATCTCAGTTCCAGTATTTCTTAGCCCCCCTGACCCCAGAAAATTCTCAGACTCAGTTTCTTCATATATAAAAAGTGATTAAGCTAAGTGCAGTGGCTAATACCTGTAATTGCAACACTTTGGGAGGCCGAGGTGGTGGGATTGTCAGAGCCCAGAAGCTGAAGACAAGCCTAGGAAACACAGTAAGACCCCATCTCTACAAAAATTTTAAAACTTTGCCAGGTACAGTGCCATGCACCTGTAGTACCAGCTGAGGTGGATCAATTGAGCCAGGAGGTCAAGGCTGCAATGAGCCATGATTGAGCCACTGCACACCAGCCTAGGTGACAGGACATGACCCTCAAAAAAAAAAAAAAAAGTTATTAACTGTGCCCTGCTCACACAGTTAATGTATGAACTCAGTGAGATAATTAATGCAAAGTGTTCTGCTTTAAGGGCTGGCAAAAGAGTTCAATTAAGTACTGGCATTCATAATAAATCCCCTATTTAGAAAAATGATTCTTATACCAATATGAGGAATGGACTCAAGTGAGTGAAGGTGGAGGCAGTGTGGAACATTGCGGGTATAAAATCTAAACTAAGAAGGCAAAAAAATTGCAAGAAGAGAACAAAATGAATGAAAGTTATTACAGAAAAAGAAAATCAAAAGGACCCAACAAAATATATTGGATACAGAATACGGGAGTAGGAAAAATCTTAAATAGCTCTGTTTTGAGCCAGCGAGGCTAGGAAAAGTACTGCCATGAGAAATAGGTGACCCCTGACGAGGAGCAGATACGGAAGAAATGAGGAAATCACTTTTAGAAGTGTCTTTGAGGAAATACCATAGGATATTCCTCTGAATATGCCCAGCAGGTAGCTGAACAAATGAAACTAGAGTTCAGAAATGAAATCAAGCTGTGCCACCTTGTTCAAAATCTCCGCATTCTAAAATCCTCCTTCCCGACCACTACCTTCTCTCCTCCATCACTTCCCACTCACGCTGAATCTCCTTACTCAATCTCTAGAGGTCTCAGGTAAGAGTTCTCAAACTGGCAGCCCCCCACGCATTGTTTCACCCAAAGAATGTTTCAAAAATTTTCTGAATTAGTTGTCAACATTTAAAAATTGTTTAAGAGTTCACATAAATTTCAACTTCCAGCTCCTCTTGCAAAATTGGAAATATCTGAGGAAAAAGTGAGCCCATGTTCCCACATGGAAACAATAAGCTAAAGCCGAACAGCAGCTGGCGTTATTAGGGAAGGAGTATGGCTGGTCTCTGGAGACTTCTGAGTGTGGGACCTCCTAGGACCTTTGTTTCTTCCTTTGATCTCCATTGTCCATGAGTCAGATCCCAGCCTCACCTCCCTACGCCAGTCCAGACCCACGTGTATTTTAATCATATAAACATTTAAGGACTACTGTGCACCAGGCACGGAGCTAGAGAAACAAAGTTGAAAAGAAGGCACCCTCTGCCCTCTGTCTACCCTGTCAGCCTCATATCCAGCCACACCAGCATATTCTCAATTCCATGAGCCACATGTGCTTTCCCTGCTTCCCAAGGCTTTGCACCTGCTGTTCCTTCTGCCCCTACAGCTAAGCCCAAACCCCCTTCTCCTAATCATCCTTCAAGTCTCAAATGACATTTCCTCATAGAGGCCTTCCCAGACTCCCCATTAAGTAGCATACTTAACTCCCCATTAAGTAGCATACATCCCCTTTCACATGTTCCATGGCTCTTTCCCCCTTCTTGTACTTTCTCCATGTCTATCTCTAAGACCAGACTTCATCTTGTTCACCAATTAATTTCCAGCATCTAGCATAGCCAGACAAGTACTTCCATAAAACTTTCCATATGTCTCCTAGGCACGTTTTGTTCCAACATGGCTCATCTTGCCAGCTTCCCCCCGCTTCACTTCCTCCACTCTTGCTTCCACAGTAGAATCGGACAGGCTATTGGGCACTCTCTTCTTAAATTTAAAACAGTTTTAAGCGGGAGGTGAGTGGATCAAATTCAGGATGTTAAAAGATTGTGCTGACTGCAGAGTGGAGAAAAAAACGAAAACGTGGATGCGAAGAGTCCAGTTAGATTACTTCAGTAAATCGCCACTCCAGTTCTAGAACAACTTGGGATTCTACACATCTAACTGCGGTGTTCTGTTACCACAGTTCATGGCACTTTCCACGCCTTCACACACACAGCGGCAAACTACCGCGAAACCTCCGAACCCAGCTGCCCTCCACGAGACGCGTTCGGTGATATGCACTCCTCCCCACTGCGAGACTCCGAGACCCCAAACTCCCTCGGACTCTCCCAGTTGGGTCCAGGGCCACACTCCGCGCAGCCAAGCCCGCCCTACCCAAGGTCGCACACGGGCCGCTCCGGGGTCAATGGTTCTTTGGAGGACCAAGAGGACCAAGGCAAGAGGGTAATTCATTAGGGGAGGATAGTTAAGCGGGAGCGAAAGCAAGAAGAAATCATGAAATGCAATGCCCGGCCAGGGAACTCCGAACAAGGAACAGGGAACAAGTTTTACCAACGCGAATCCTCGAACACTCCCACTAGAGCTGCCCTCAGCGCTTCAACTACCGGCTTAAATGAGCCACGCCCCTTGCGCGACAAAGAAAACGCACTATTCCTGCGACCAGCTGGGGAAGCATCCCGCTACCTTTTACTAGACCAGCCAATGAGTTCAGTGAAGCCTTCGATCAAGACAGTCACGCTCCGAGTGGCCAATGAAATTGAAGGCTCTGCCCTCCATGCCCAACTCTGATTGGCTTACAATCCCGGAACAGGCGTTAACCCAGGGAAGGCAGTGGCAAGATGGCGTCCCTGGATCGGGTGAAGGTACTGGTGTTGGGAGACTCAGGTGAGAGGCTTACCCTACCTCTGGGGCTCCAGACACTTTTGAGTTACCCAGTAACCCTCCCCTTAACTTCCTTCCCTCAACTTCCTGGCTCCTCGGCCCGTGGCTGAAGTCCCTCCCAGGGCCTGAAGACTACACTTCCCAGGGGACTTTGCTCCGTGTGACGACGCTGCGGCGGCAGCGGCGGCGTCGCGCGGGTGGGGGTCGCGGAGCCCGGGTTTTTGCCTTCGCGGCTTTCCACATCGGTCTCCCAGGCGACCCCAGCCTAGAGTGTATTGTCAATTCTTTTATTTAAAAAAAAAAAAAAAAAAAAGCAGGCATTGAGTATTGTATGGGGTTGTATGTTAAGGGTACAGAAGTTAGTAGGACCGTGCCTTCAAGAGATTTTGTTGATTAAGGAAGTCAAATGTGCACTGAGAAACGTGCACTGGCAAGCGCTTCGCATATATTAACTCATTTAATTCTGAGATCAGTCCTGTTATCCCATTTTACAGAAGAGAGTAGTGAGGCAGAGAGATGTAAATGACAGAATCCTTTTGAACGCAGAGTCCACGAACTTAAACGCTAAGTTATAATTATGCAGTGACATATTGGGTAGTGGTCCTGTTTTATTCTTAACTGAGCTTAATTTCCTGGTTCTCGTTTGATCTTCATTGAAAACCTATTATGTCCTCGACTGTACAATAGAGAAATTAAGAGTTTTATTCTGAAGCAGCTAGGATTTAATGCTGAGCCCAATTTAATCCTAGTGTTAAAATTCTTTTTTTTTTTTTTTTTTTAAAATCTCAGTAGATGCAAAAAAAATTCTTTTGATACCTGGGACATTTGAGAACTACAGCTGACGTCTGGATTTCCAGCTCCCACCTCACTGCCCTTATCTTTTCTTCCATAATCCCCAATTCAGCTCTCCTTAGTAACTTCAATAAATGCTGACCTTGCATTTTATAGAAGCGCTCTTCTGGAGTTGGCCTAAGAGCATGTGTTGTGAGCAAACACATTGTGCTAGATGCTTGGAGGTGGAGAGGCTTGAAAACTTAACAGAAACTAAATAAAACTGTGGGCAGCAAATATAGGTTAAGAATGTTTTCACATTGCCCTGAGGATGATTTGCATTATGAAATATTTTACAGAGAGCATTATTTAATATTCCGCTAAGAAAGTTGCCTTTTGAAACTCAATGAACATAATCACAATTTATGTCGACTTGATTTCCATCAGGTAGCTTGAAGTGGTGCCAAAGTTAATTTAATAAAATCACTCAATTTTACAGATAAAGAAAGTAATTGTGGCCTAAAGGGACTTGGCAAGAGTATCACTGAGTAGAATTTAGAATCCAGAACTAACAGACTTCTTCCTGACACATTAAGTGAGTGTTTTGTGTCCTCTATAATTCCATTTTCTATTGTATCTAACAATCCCTTCATATTACAAACTGCTGCAACTAGTCAATTTATTTTCTTTCCAACAGGCGCTGTATTAGGTTCTGGGGTTATAACTGTGGAATTAATGCATCATGTAACAGGGATCGAATTAGCAGCTACATTAACTGTGGAAAAGTAATCAGGCAATTGATAAGCTTCCCTACTGCCCCCCTCCCCATTATGGTTTAGTTTAAAGCAGAAGACACAGCTGTGATGGCCAGGAAAGTGATTGATGTTGTCACACATTCACTAATGTTAACCTTTATATGCAAAGTTAGTTATTGTCTTTTTATCTTTTTAAAAGGTAATTTTGTCAGTCTCCTTTAAACTGCGATTTAAAAGTACACAGTCTGACAATTTAGAATGCACTTTTTACACTTCCTCAGCCTTTCAAACCTGAAATTTTATTTTTAAATAAAGGCCATTTCCCTCATAAAATTTTGAGGGTTTCACAAATATATAAAGAAATGACTTAGCCAGACAAGGTGGCTCTAGCCTGTAATCCCAGCACTTTGGGAGGTTGAGGCGAGTGGATTGCTTGAGCTCAGTTCAAGACCAGCCTAGGCAACATGGTAAGACCCTCTCTCTACCAAAAACAATATAGAAAGTTAGCCGGGCATGGTGGTGCACGCCTGTAGTCCCAGCTACTCAGGAGGCTGAGGTGAGAAGATCACTTGAGCCCAGGAATTTGAGGCTGCAGTGAGCTAGGATCGTGCCACTGCAGTCTAGCCTGGGTGATAGAATGAGACCCTGTCTCCAAGAAAAAAAATAAAAAGAAGAAAGAAATGAGTTGATATTTGGAGATTTGTTTTCTATCCTATTGAGATATTTGGTAATTTGGTAAGGAACCCTGAAAGTCTCACTACCATACGGTTTTCTCTTTCTTTCAGAGATTAGGGACTAGTTTAACATATTACCAAACAGCTGTATTTGGAGCTGACATTTATTTATATTGGGCCTTTTTTACCCCCAAGTAAATCAAGTGCATTCTTTTGATCAAATTTAGTTCTAAAGGTGAAAACATAGAATCTCCCAAAATTCTTAAAGAAATGAAATTAGCTATTATTCCCTAGCACTTCAACTGTTCTTACTGTTTAGGGTTTCATCCCATGTTAGCTAATACTTATCACCCAAAGCAGTTAATTCATGGAGAGCTATACAATTTTACTGCCTAGAAATGTTTACCCTAACACAATTAAGCTAAACTAGGCCTTAAGTGTTGCAACAAGCTGATAATTAAGTGGATAGATACATTCCTTGAACATAAACAAACCTGTCTACAAATACAGAATCAACAATACATCCTAAAAGTTACAGATATTAGATACAATGCAGTAAATTCAATGACAAATATAATTTTGAGTATTTAAAAATCTTAAATGTTTCTATGTAAAAGAAGTAATAAAAGGGAAGCCTGGGAAAATGTTTGATTCAATTACACATACGTAAAATAATTAATATATTTAATAGATAAAGAGCTCATATAAATTAATGACACTAAAACCCGGTAGATAAACGTACAGAGTAGATCAACAGAGAATTTATGAGAGGAAAAACAACTGATTTGCCAAAATAATCATAATGATAATCTTTGATCTTTATCAGAAAGTAAAGAAATGCAGACTAAAGCAAGCTGTCACTCCCCCACTGCCCCCCACCACCGAGACGGACTGTTGCTCTGTAACCTAGGCTGGAGTGCAGTGGCGCAATCTCGGCTCACTGCAACCTCTGCCTCCTGGGTTCAAGTGATTCTCTTGCCTCAGCCTCCCAAGTAGCTGGGATTACAGGCACCCACCACCACGCCCAGCTAATTTTTGTATTTTTAGTAGAGACGGGGTTTCACCATTTTGGCCAGGCTGGTGTCGAACTCCTGACCTCATGGTCTGCCTGCCTCGGCCTCCCAAAGTGCTGGGATTACAGGTGTGAGCCAACGCGCCTGGCCAAGTTGTCACTTTTATTCCTTTATCAGGTTAACAAAGATGAAAAGCTAACTACATGATACTGTTGAGGTGCAACAAGACCTGCAGGCTCAAGTGTATGGCTGGTGGCAGTATAACCCCATGAAAGTTATTTCTCAATACATATCAAGAACTTTAAATGTTTCCTTTTAAGTACTGAGTTTACTTCTGGGAAGGTATATTAAGGACATAATTTTAATTTTAAACAAAGGTTTAAACAGAAATAACCTTTCACTAGCATTATCAAAAATTTCAAAACACCCTAAATATCTAATAATAATGGAAGAATGATTAAGTAAATTTTTATGCCTACACGCTGAAGTACTATGGAGATACTTTAAATGTTTATGAAGATTTTGGAATAATATGGAAACTTTTAATAAATACTAATTAAGGTTCTGATATAAGTACTAAAGATAAAAAAGATGCATAAGAACCCTCAAGGAACTTAAAATTAAGGGAGTGGTTCCAAGATGGCCGATTAGGAATAGCTCCAGTCTACAGCTCCCAGCGTGAGCGACGCAGAAGACGGGTGATTTCTGCATTTCTAACGAGGTACCGAGTTCATTTCACTGGGGCTTGTCAGACAGTGGGGGCAGGACAGTGGCTGCAGCCCACTGAGTGTGAGCCAAAGCAGGGCGAGGCATCTCATCACCCGGGAAGCGCAAGGGGTCAGGGAATTCCCTTTCCTAGCCAAGGGAAGCGGTGACAGCACCTGGAAAATCGGGTCACTCCCACCCTAATACTGTGCTTTTCCAACGGTCTTAGCGAACAGCACACCAGGAGATTATATCCCTCACCTGGCTCGGAGGGTCCCACGCCCACGGAGCCTTGCTCATTGCTAGCACAGCAGTCTGAGATCAATCTGCAAGGTGGCAGCAAGGCTGGGGGAAGGCCACCCGCCATTGATGAAGCTTGAGTAGGTAAACAAAGAGGCCAGGCAGCTCGAACTGGGTGGAGCCCACCACAGCTCAAGGAGGCCTGTGTGCCTCTGTAGACTCCACCTCTGAGGGCAGGGCATAGCCAGAAACCTCTGCAGACTTAAATGTCTGGCAGCAGAAACCTCTGCAGACTTAAATGTCCCTGTCTGACAGCTTTGAAGTGAGTAGTGATTCTCCCAGGATGGCGTTTGAGATCTGAGAATAGACAGACTGCCCCCTCAAGTGGGTCCCTGACCCCCGAGTAGCCTAACTGAGAGGCATCCTCCAGTAGGGGCAGACTGACACCTCACATGGCCCGGTACCTTGCTGAGAAAAAGCTTCCAGAGGAATGAATGATCAGGCAACAACATTTGCTGTTCCACAATATTTGCTGTTCTGCAGCCTCTGCTGCTGATACACAGGCAAACAGGGTCTGGAGTGGACTTCCATCAAAATCCAAAAGACCTGCAGCTGAGGGTCGTAACTGTTAGAAGGAAAACTGACAAACAGAAAGGACATCCGCAACAAAACCCCATCTGTACATCTCCATAATCAAAGACCAAAGGTAGATAAAACCACAAATATGGGGAAAAACCAGAGCAGAAAAGCTGAAAATTCTAAAACTCAGAGGGCCTCTCCCCCTCCAAAGGAACGCAGCTCCTTGCCAGCAACGGAACAAAGCTGGATGGAGAATAACTTTCACGAGTTGAGAGAAGAAGGCTTCAGATGATCAAACTTCTCTAAGCTAAAGGACGAAGTTCAAACCCATTGCAAAGAAGCTGAAAACTTTGAAAAAAGATTAGATGAATGGCTAACTAGAATAACCAATGTAGAGAAGTCCTTAAATGACCTGATGGAGCTGAAAACCATGGCATGAGAACTACGTGACGATGCACAAGCTTCAGTAGCCGATTTGATCAACTGGAAGAAAGGGTATCAGTAATGGAAGATCAAATGTATGAAATGAAGCAAGAAGAGAAGTTTAGAGAAAAAAGAGTAAAAAGAACGAACAAAATCTCCAAGAAATATGGGACTATGTGAAAATACCAAATCTATGTCTGATTGGTGTACCTGAAAGTGACGGGGAGAATGGAACCAAGTTGGAAAACACTCTGCAGGATATTATCCAGGAGAACTTCCCCAATCTAGCAAGGCAGGCCAACATTCACATTCAGGAAATACAGAGAACACCACAAAGATACTCCTTGAGAAGAGCAACTCCAAGACACATAATTGTCAGATTCACCAAAGTTGAAATGAAGGAAAAAATGTTAAGGGCAGCCAGAGAGAAAAGTCAGGTTACCC
Source organism: Pongo abelii (assembly GCF_028885655.2). Lineage (NCBI taxonomy): Eukaryota > Metazoa > Chordata > Mammalia > Primates > Hominidae > Pongo > Pongo abelii. The sequence continues at coordinate 17,363,355 of NC_085928.1, forward strand.
ACAAAGGGAAGCACATCAGCGGATATCTCAGCAGAAACTCTACAAACCAGAAGAGAGTGGGGACTGATATTCAGCATTCTTAAAGAAAAGAATTTTCAAGGCAGAATTTCATATCCAGCCAAACTAAGCTTCATAAATGAAGGAGAAATAAAATCCTTTACAGACAAGCAAATGCTGAGAGATTCTGTCACCACCAGGCCTGCCTTAAAAGAGCTCCTGAAGGAAGCACTAACGTGGAAAGGAACAACCAGTACCAGCCACTGCAAAATCATGCCAAATTGTAAAGACCATCGAGGCTAGGAAGAAACTGCATCAACTAATGACCAAAATAACCAGCTAACATCATGATGACAGGATCAAATTCACACATAACAATATTAACCTTAAATGTAAGTGGGCTAAATGCTCCAATTAAAAGACACAGACTGGCAAATTGTCAAGACCCATCAGTGTGCCGTATTCAGGAGACCCATCTCACATACAGAGACACACATAGGCTCAAAATAAAGGGATGGAGGAAGATCTACCAAGCAAATGGAAAACAAAAAAAGGCAGGGATTGCAATCCTAGTCTCTGATAAAACAGACTTTAAACCAACAAAGATCAAAAGAGACAAAGAAGGCCATTACATAATGGTAAAGAGATCAATTCAACAAGAACAGCTAACTATCCTAAACATATATGCACCCAACACAGGAGCACCCAGATTCATAAAGCAAGTCCTTAGAGACCTACAAAGAGACTTAGATTCCCACACAATAATAATGGGAGACTTTAACACCCCACTGTCAACATTAGACAGATCAACGAGACAGCAAGTTAACAAGGATACCCAGGAATTGAACTCAGCTCTGCACCAAGTGGACCTAATAGACCTCTACAGAACTCTCCATCCAAAATCAACAGAATATACATTCTTCTCAGCACCGCATCACACTTATTCCAAAATTGACCACACAGTTGGAATAAAGCAATCCTCAGTAAATGTAAAAGAACGGAAGTTATAACAAACTCTCTCAGACCACAGTGCAATCAAACTGGAACTCAGGATTAAGAAACTCACTCAAAACCGCTCAACTACATGGAAACTGAACAACCTGCTCCTGAATGACTACTGGGTGCAGAATGAAATGAAGGCAGAAATAAAGATGTTCTTTGAAACCAATGGGAACAAAGACACAACATACCAGAATCTCTAGGACACGTTTAAAGCAGTGTGTAGAGGGAAATTTATAGCACTAAATGCCCACAAGAGAAAGCAGGAAACATCTAAAATTGACACCCTAACATCACAATTAAAAGAACTAGCAAAGCAAGAGCAAACACATTCAAAAGCTAGCAGAAGGTAAGAAATAACTAAAATCAGAGCAGAACTGAAGGAAATAGAGACCAAAAAAACCCTTCAAAAAATCAATGAATCGAGGAGCTGGGTTTTTGAAAAGATCAACAAAATTGATAGACTGCTAGCAAGACTAATAAAGAAGAAAAGAGAGAAGAATCAAATAGACACAATAAAAAATGATAAAGGGGATATCACCACCGATCCCACAGAAATACAAACTACCATCAGAGAATATTATAAACACCTCTATGCAAATAAACTAAAAAATCTAGAAGAAATGGATAAATTCCTGGACACATACACCCTCCCAAGACTAAACCAGGAAGAAGTTGAATCTCTGAATAGACCAATAACACGCTGTGAAATTGAGGCAATAATTAATAGCCTACCAACCAAAAAAAGTCCGGGACCAGATGGATTCACAGCTGAATTCTACCGGAGGTACAAGGAGGAGCTGGTACCATTCCTTCTGAAACTATTCCAATCAATAGAAGAAGAGGGAACTCTCCCTAACTCATTTTATGAGGCCAGCATCATCCTGATACCAAAGCCTGACAGACACAACAAAAAAAGAGAATTTTAGGCCAATATCCCTGATGAACATCAATGCAAAAATCCTCAATAAAATACTGGCAAACCAAATCCAGCAGCACATCAAAAAGCTTATCCACCATGATCAAGTGGGCTTCATCCCCAGGATGCAAGGCTGGTTCAACATACGCAAATCAATAAATGTAATCCAGCATATAAACAGAACCAAAGACAAAAACCACATGATTATCTCAATAGATGCAGAAAAGTCCTTTGACAAAATTCTACAGCCCTTCATGCTTAAAAACTCTCAATAAATTACATATTGATGGGACATATCTCAAAATAATAAGAGCTATTTATGGCAAACCCACAGCCAGTATGATACTGAATGGGCAAAAACTGGCAGCATTCCCTTTGAAAACTGGCACAAGACAGGGATGCCCTCTCTCACCACTCCTATTCAACACAGTGTTAGAAGTTCTGGCCAGGGCAATCAGGCAGGAGAAGGAAATAAAGGGTATTCAATTAGGAAAAGAGGAAGTCAAATTGTCCCTGTTTGCAGATGACATGATAGTATATCCAGAAAACCCCATCGTCTCAGCCCAAAATCTCCTTAAGCTGATAAGCTACTTCAGCAAGGTCTCAGGATACAAAATCAATGGGCAAAAATCACAAGCATTCTTATACACCAATAACAGACAAACAGAGAGCCAAATCATGAGTGAAGTCCCATTCACAATTGCTTCAAAGAGAATAAAATACCTAGGAATCCAACTTACAAGGGATTTGAAGGACCTCTTCAAGGAGAACTACAAACCACTGCTCAAGGAAATAAAAGAGGATACAAACAAATGGAAGAACATTCCCTGCTCATGGGTAGGAAGAATCAATATCGTGAAAATGGCCATACTGCCCAAGGTAATTTATAGATTCAATGCCATCCCCATCAAGCTACCAATGACTTTCTTCACAGAATTGGAAAAAACTACTTTAAAGTTCATATGGAACCAAAAGAGGGCCCGCGTTTCGAAGACAATCCTAAGCTAAAAGAACAAAGCTGGAGGCATCACGCTACCTGACTTCAAACTACACTACAAGGCTATAGTAACCAAAACAGCATGGTACTGGTACCAAAACAGAGATATAGATCAATGGAACAGAACAGAGCCCTACACATCTACACATCTACAACCATCTAATCTTTGACAAACCTGAGAAAAACAAGCAATGGGGAAAGGATTCCCTGTTTAATAAATGGTGCTGGGAAAACCGGCTAGCCATATATAGAAAGCTGAAACTGGATCCCTTCCTTACACTTTATACAAAAATTAATTCAAGGTGGATTAAAGACTTAAATGTTAGACCTAAAACCATGAAAACACTAGAAGAAAACCTAGGCAATACCATTCAGGACATAGGCATGGGCAAGGACTTCATGTCTAAAACACCAAAAGCAATGGAAACAAAAGCCAAAATTGACAAATGGGATCTAATTAAACTAATGAGCTTTTGCACAGCTAAAGAAACTACCATCAGAGTGAACAGGCAACCTACAGAATGGGAGAGAATGTTTGCAATCTACTCATCTGACAAAGGGCTAATATCCAGAATCTACAATGAACTCCAACAAATTTACAAGAAAAAAACAACCCCATCAACAAGTGGGCGAAGGATATGAACAGACACTTCTCAAAAGAAGACATTTATGCAGCCAAAAGACACAGGAAAAAATGCTCATCATCACTGGCCATCAGAGAAATGCAAATCAAAACCACAATGAGATACCACCTCACTCCAGTTAGAATGGTGATCATTAAAAAGTCAGGAAACAACAGTTGCTGGAGAGGTTGTGGAGAAATAGGAACACTTTTACACTGTTGGTGGGACTGTAAACTAGTTCAACCATTGTGGAAGGCAGTGTGGCAATTCCTCAAGGATCTGGAACTAGAAATACCATTTGACCCAGCCATCCCATTACTGGGTATATACCCAAAGGACTATAAATCATGCTGCTATAAAGACACATGACACGTATGTTTATTGCAACACTATTCACAATAGCAAAGACTTGGAACCAACCCAAATGTCCATCAATGATAGACTGGATTAAGAAAATGTGGCATATATACACCATGGAATACTATGCAGCCATAAAAAATGATGAGTTCATGTCCTTTGTAGGGACATGGATGAAGCTGGAAACCATCATTCTGAGCAAACTATTGCAAGGACAAAAAACCAAACACCACATGTTCTTACTCATAGGTGGGAATTGAGCAATGAGAACACTTGGACACAGAAAGGGGAACATCACACACCGGGGACTGTTGTGGGGTAGGGGGAGGGGGAAGGGATAGCATTGGGAGACATACCTAGTGTAAATGATGAGTTAATGGGTGCAGTACACCAACATGGTGCATGTATACATATGTAACAAACCTGCACATTGTGCACATGTACCCTAGAACTTAAAGTATAATAATTAAATAAATAAAATAAAACATATTTCTTTATACAGGGCATTCTTCTCCACTGCAAATAAATCAACAGATGGCATCATTTTTTTAAGATGAATAAAAATCCAACATCCAATCAAAAAAAATTAAAGTTAATAAAACCTATAAATAAATACATGTAATAATATGTTTTAAGTTTTCTATAGGAAAATGTACAGGGTACAGTGGAGGCTCAGAGAATAGTGGATGCTATGCTTAGTTCTCCCTGTTTGGGTTCAGAAAATACTTTATAACTAGAATGATGTTGAGTCTCCAAAGATTAATTCACCAGGTCAATAGGGGAGGGGAGGGAAGGGAGAGGATGAGTAGGATATTCCAGACAGAACAAGCTAGGGAAGCAGAGGCTTATGTTGTTTTATTGTTTTTAAGTATACTGTGTATATAATCACAATAACCACCTGCTCACAGAAAAACTTTTCTTGTGGAATTAAATAAACCTTCATGTTGACAGTAGTCTTAAGGTGATTTTTTTTTTGTAGACAGGGTCTCGCTCTGTCACCCAGGCTAGATAGAGTACAGCAGTGTGATCATAGCTCACTGCAACCTCCGACTCCTGAGCTCAAGGGATCATCCTGCCTCAGCCTGCTGAGTAGCTAGGACTACAGACGCAGGCCACCATGCCTGGCTAATTTCTTTAAAATTTATTTTTTGTACAGATGCAGTCTTGCTGTGTTGCCCAGGCTGGTCGCAAACTCCTGGGCTCAAGTGATCCTCCTGCCTCAGCCTCCCAAAGCATTGGGAGGGTACAGATGTGAGCCACTGTGCCTGGCCCTCATTTGTGCATACTTTCTAGATTTTAAATATGACTTTTTATAATAAAAAATAAACATAAACAATAGGTTCATACACAGTATGATCAAAGAGATGATCTAAATTTTTGATAAAATTAGTGATTTGTGAAGATACCAACCATGCTTGTCATAATGTAACCCCAAAAATGCTGTTAAATGAATGAGTGAGTGACTCCACACATGGATATAGAGGAAGAGCTCATTCCCTTTCCTCTTCATACAAATCTCTGAATGCTACCCTTAGAATTAATAACTAGATTTCCCTGAGCCCAAGAAATCTAAAAGAAGATCAAATGGTGACTTAAAGGGCCATGATGTAGAAGAGGGAGTAGACCTTTTTTCCAAAAGGTAAGTCTGGGCTAAGTGGTTGGCTGCTTTTTTTAAATCACTATGTGGGAGAACTGGAGTGTCTAAATTTAGAATTGTGAAATGGTGAATCCCTCTCACTGACAGTATTCAAGCACAGTCTGGAAGACCCTCTAACAGGATGCCATGGAGGGGACCTCAGCATTGGTGTGCAAGAGAGAGGGATTACTTCTCAGATCTGTTAAGATTCTACAATTCTAAAATAGGCTAAATTGATTAAATCATTCAAAAGGAAAGGGATTCATTAATATGAAATTGACCTGGGCCAGTGGTTCTCAAAGTGAGACCCCTGGACCAGTATCACTATCACTTGGGAACTTGTTAGAAATCTTTGGCCCCAAGACAGACCTGCTAAATCAGAAAGTCTGGGGATGGAGCCCAGCATTCCATGTTTTAACCCACCCTCCGGGTGATTCTGATGCTAAATTTGAGAGAACCACTGCCCTCTACCATCTTCACTTTATTCAGTGAAGCTTATATTGTTGGTATGGCATTCTAACAACTATGCTTTATTTAACGTTATTCCTGTGTAGTATTAGTCTTACTCTTTCCAAAACAGATTTCAGCATTGTCTCTTAAGTGACTAGAGTTCTTGTATCTCTTACAGGTGTTGGGAAATCTTCATTAGTCCATCTCCTATGCCAAAATCAAGTGCTGGGAAATCCATCATGGACCGTGGGCTGCTCAGTGGATGTCAGAGTATGTGTCTTTTATATTTTAGTTTTTCAATAATGTACTAAAGATAACTGCTTCAAATTACATGATCAAATTACAGTACTATGGTCAAGATTAATAGTAATAGCTGGGATTTATTACATGCACACTATGTGCCAGGTACTATGCCAGTTGCTTTACATGTCCCTTGTTGTTTCACCTTTTTAAAACTGAGATGTGTAGATGCAGGAACTAAGGCAGAGTCAAGATTTGAAGAGTTTGTCTGATGCCACAGACTTCAGTTTTAATCACTATGCCATATATCTAGAGTTCACATAGCATCCTCCGTAAATAATTCTGCCTAAGCTTGTGCTATTAAGACTGCCAACTTTCAGCTAGAAATATAATGTAAAGGCAGAAGCTCCTGGAGCTTCATGTCTGGGTCATTTGTTCTATCTTGTGTTTAGGAATTAGGTATAGTTTTAATTAAATTAAATATCTTCCCAGATATCATTGGTCTTTGCTAATGCCAGCTAGTTCTGACAAGTCTCTCATCTGCTGGCACACCTTTCTCCTTTGAGTTAAGAAACACATACGGAAGGCAAGGTAGTTGGCTAGACTGATAGTTATTTTCCTTCTGTTCTTTGAAGCTGTTGTTCCATAGCTCTGATTTACATTGCTGCTGATTAGAAATCTTCCGTAAGACTAATTATTATTCCTTTTTAATGTAATTTCTTCTTTGGTTGCTTTTAAAATATTTTTTGTGTTTTTTTTTAATCTTTGATATTTTGTTGTTTTGCTAACCTATGTCTAGGTGTAGATTCGTTTTTATTCATCCTATTCAGAAGTAGTCATTGTTCTCATGTCTTTATTTTTCAGAGTTTTAAGCCATTATCTGTCTTCCCTCATTTCTTCTATCCCTTCCTCTTGACTTTCTATGAGATTTTTGTTCTTCATAACTGTTAATATTTCTCCTTGCTGTCTTCTGGATGATATACTCATATCTGCCTTCCAGTTGAGTTAACTAAGAATCTCTTCAATTATATCTAATCTGCTTTTTAATATATCTATACAGTTTTTCATTCCAAGTACCTATACTTTTTAATTTCTAGATGTTCCTTTCAGTTCTTTTTAAAATGTAAAAATTTTCCAAAATGTCCTGATCCTTCATTTTGGTGTCTGCTTTTTATTTTAACAATTTCCAACATACTTATTTTATGGTTTCTTTTGGATTATTTTATTTTTTTCTGGAGGAGAGGTAGCTATGCTCCTTGCTGTATATGCTACTCTACTTCATGGAAATGTATCTCCTTGTATGGCTTGTAATTCTGTAAGATGATCACATCTTCAACAGGATTTTTTTCCTCTCCCTTTGGAAGTCCTGTATGCTATGTTGTGAAAGTATCCCTATACAGCGCCTTTTCATTTCTGTCATTGCCAAGACCGTAAGGATTTGAATTTCTCAGCTCAGATAATGTAAATCTAGATAATGTAAATTCCCCCAGCATCTGATTGTAGCACAGACCTATAGTTTCCATTTCTTGTGGACCATTTATCTTCTCTCTACCTTCTGTCTGAGGTCCCTGACAGAAAGTTTTTGCCATTTCCCTGAGCCTGTGGACAATGTTTTTCCAACTCTGTCTTTTCACTGACTGGGCAGCTCATCAAAGGTCCAGATTTCAAAAAGGCATCTATAGTCTAGTCTTCATCACTCGCTCACATATACTTTTGCCTTGAATGCTGGAAAACAGGTCTGCTATTCCTGGATGGGCATTAAGACTCCAGGCACCAACCCCTGAAGCTATACCTGAATCTATGTCAGTTCCCACTTCTCCCTCTGATTTTAAGTTTTTTCTTCATTTCTAGCATTTGGGGATATTCCTTTCTTTCTCCTAACTTTCTCTTGAGCCAGTCTTCTCTGTCTCTCTTCTCTCTACTCTTTCTCTCTGTCTCAAAATATTTTTATAGCATTTCTATAGGTTTGAAGTAGGAACGGACCTATTTTGTGTCATTTTAGCCAACCATGTTCCTAAATTCAGTGGCAACTTTATTTAGGTTTGGGAGACCCAATAGCAAGTTCTGGACAAATTTTCCCTTTGGGTTTTTCTAGCTCTGATTCTGTGAAAGAGCATGACATATTGAAAAGAAACTTAGATTTAAACCCTCACCTCCTGAGTCAATTGCCCTTCGCTTCTGAAAGAGTGACCTTAGACTAATCAGTTTACCTCTCTGAGGCATAGTTATATTATCTGGAAAACAGAGGTCAATAATATGTGCTTTATTGAGTCTACACATTTGTAGGAAGGATCAGAGAAGCTTAATAAATGGGAAGTTATGGTCTAGTCCTTTACAATGTAAAGTTGTAATTGAACTTTAATCCAATTTTCTGCCCCTTCCCTTCCTCCTGCCCTACTCCTTTTCCTATCCCCACCCAGTGCCCATTCTATTCATGTTGTTCACCTTTTGTCTTGGTTTTCTTTCCCACTTGTCTTATTGAATTAGCTAAACCTCCAGTACAATGTTGAATAGAAGTGGCACCAACAAGCATCTTTGTTTCATTCCCATCTCATGGGGAAATTTTCAGTATAACACTATTTAGTAAGGTATTTGCTGGAGGATTTTTTGTCTAATCAAATATACCATATTTGATTAGATTAAAGAAATGTCCTTCTATTCCTATTACAATGAGAGTTTGTATCATGAATGGGTATTCAATTTTACCAGTTGCCTCTTCATGATAATCATGATTTTCCTGATTTATTCCATTACTGTGGTAAATTATGTTGATTAATTTTTTGAATGTTAAACCAACCTTGCAATCCTGTAATAACTCTAACTTGGTCTTGTGCTGCTCTTTTCATATATCACTAGATTTAATTTGCTAATATTTTTCTTAGACATTTGCATCTAAATTCATTAGAAAGATTGTCCCATCATTTTCTTTTCTTGTAATCTCCTTGTGGGTTTTCTATCAGGCTTATGCTAGCCTTATAAAATAAGTTGGGAAGTATTAATTTCTGTATCTATTCTCTGAAAGATTTTGTTTAAGATTGGTATTTTTTTTTCTTAGATATTTGAAAGAATTCACAGGTGAAACCATCTGGACCTAAGTTTTTCTTTGTGGGAAGTTTTTAAGTAACATTAAAGAAAATAATAAAATAACTATATTCCTTCTTGTGTCAATTTTGGTAGTTTATGTTTTTGAAAGAATTTTATGTAAATTGATACAAAAAAATTTTTTCCGTCTTACTGTTTTTCAATAAGATAATTGAACAATATTCCCTTTTTCATTTCTGGTAGAATGATTTGTGGCTTTTCTCTTACTTTCTTGATCAGTCTTACCAGAAGTCTATCAAAAACCAGTTTCTGCCTTGTTGATTTTCTCTATTGTATGTTTGTTTTGTGCATTGTTAGTTTCTGCTCTTATCTTTATGAACATACTTTCTTTGGGTTTAATTTACTGTCTTCTTTCTAACTTGTTGAAATGAGTAATTGCTTAATTTTTTTCAGACTTTTTTTTAGAGCTCTAAGACTCTAAAATTTCTATCTAAGCACAGCATTAACTGCATTCCTAAAATTTTTTTCATTATTATTCAGTTCAAACTATTGTCTAGTTTCCATTGCAATTTTTTCTTTGACTCATGGATTGCATAGAATATGCTTCTTAATTTCCAAACATTTGACAATGTTTATTCTCTTTTAATGATTGATTTCAGTTACCTTTCATTGTGCTTAGAGAACATACACTGTATGCTTTCATCCTTTGAAATTTGTTGAGATTTGCTCCATGTCGTTTTTTTTGTTGTTTTATTTATTTATTTATTTATTTATTTATTTATTTAATTTATTTTTTTGTGATGGAGTCCCACTCTGTTGCTCGGGCTGGAGTGTGGTGGCACGATCTTAGCTTACTGCAACCTCTGTCTCCCAGGTTCAAGCGATTCTCCTGCCTCAGCCTCCCGAGTAGCTGGGATTACAGGCACAACACCACCATGGCCGGCTAATTTTTTTGTACTTTCAATAGAGATGGGGTTTCGCCATGTTGGCTAGGCTGGTCTCGAACTCCTGACCTCAGATACTCTGCCCTGGAATTACAGGCATGAGCCACCGTGCCTGGCCCAGCTTTTTTTATTTTATACAGATGGGGTTGCACTGTGTTGCCCAAGCCTGGTCTCCAACTCCTAGGCTCAAGCAATCCTGCAACCTTGGCCTCCCAAAGTGCTGGGATTACAGGCATGAGCCACCATGCCAGGCCCTAAACTCTTCTTTTGAATAAAAGCACAGATAGCAAACAAAGTTAAATTTGAAATAAAGAGTTTTTTTTAACAGAAATCAAAAGGCTTATATGTTCTCCTCCCCTTGTTATGAAATGCACCTTACCTTAGGCAAGCAAATTCTACCTGTCTTAAAAAAGTAATAGGAAATACTGCTAGTCTCTTCTCTATGAGAAAAACTTTTACCCAGAAGTGTTGAGTAGGCCAGACATGGTGGCTCATGCCTATAATTCCACTGCTTTGGGAGGCCAAGTTGGGAGGATCACCCGAGCCCAAGAGTTAAAGACCAGCCTGGGCAACATGGTGAGACCCCTGGCTCCATAAAAAAATGTTAAAATTTTTTTTTAATTTAGTTTCTTTCTTTAATTTTTTTTATTATACTTTAAGTTTTAGGGTACGTGTGCACAACGTGCAGGTTTGTTACATATGTATGCACGTGCCATGTTGGTGTGCTGCACCCATTAACTCGTAATTTAACATTAGGTATATCTCCTAATGCTATCCCTCCCCGCTCCCTCCACCCCACAACAGACCCCGGTGTGTGCTGTTCCCCTTCCTGTGTCCATGTGTTCTCATTGTTCAATTCCCACCTATGAGTGAGAACATGCGGTGTTTGGTTTTTTGTCCTTGTGATAGTTTGCTGAGAATGGTGGTTTCCAGCTTCAACCATGTCCCTACAAAAGACATGAACTCATCCTTTTTTGTGGCTACATAGTATTCCATGGTGTGTATGTGCCACATTTTCTTAATCCAGTCTATCATTGATGAACATTTGGGTTGGTTCCAAGTCTTTGGTTCACTATTGTGAATAGTGCTGCAATAAACATACGTGTGCGTGTGTCTTTATAGCAGCATGATTTATAATCCTTTGGGTATATACCCAGTAATGGGATGGCTGGGTCAAATGGTATTTCTAATTCTAGATCCTTGAGGAATTGCCACACTCTCTTCCACAATGGTTGAACTAGTTTACAGTCCCACCAACAGTGTAGAAGTGTTGCTATTTCTCCACATCCTCTCCAGCACCTGTTATTTCATGACTTTTTAATGATCACCATTCTAACTGGAGTGAGATGGTATCTCATTGTGGTTTTGATTTGCATTTCTCTGATGGCCAGTGATGATGAGCATTTTTTCCTGTGTCTTTTGGCTGCATAAATGTCTTCTTTTGAGAAGTGTCTGTTCATATCCTTCGCCCACTTGTTGATCAGATTGTTTGTTTTTTTCTTGTAAATTTGTTTGAGTTCATTGTAGATTCTGGATATTAGCCCTTTGTCAGATGAGTAGATTGCAAACATTTTCTCTCATTCTGTAGGTTGCCTGTTCACTCTGATGGTAGTTTCTTTAGCTGTGCAAAAGCTCATTAGTTTAATTAGATCCCATTTGTCAATTTTGGCTTTTGTTTCCATTGCTTTTGGTGTTTTAGACATGAAGTCCTTGCCCATGCCTATGTCCTGAATGGTATTGCCTAGGTTTTCTTCTAGTGTTTTTATGGTTTTAGGTCTAACATTTAAGTCTTTAATCCATCTTGAATTAATTTTTGTATAAGGTGTAAGGAAGGGATCCAGTTTCAGCTTTCTACACATGGCTAGCCAGTTTTCCCAGCACCATTTATTAAATAGGGAATCCTTTCCCCATTTCTTGTTTTTCTCAGGTTTGTCAAAGATCAGATAGTTGTAGATATGTAGCATTATTTCTGAGGGCTCTGTTCTGTTCCATTGATCTATATCTCTGTTTTGGTACCAGTACCATGCTGTTTTGGTTACTGTAGCCTTGTAGTGTAGTTTGAAGTCAGGTAGCGTGATGCCTCCACCTTTGTTCTTTTGGCTTAGGATTGACTTGGCAATGTGGGCTCTTTTTTGGTTCCATATGAACTTGAAAGTAGTTTTTTCCAATTCTGTGAAGAAAGTCATTGGTAGCTTGATGGGGATGGCATTGAATCTATAAATTACCTTGGGCAGTATGGCCATTTTCACAATATTGCTTCTTCCTACCCATGAGCATGGAATGTTCGTTCATTTGTTTGTATCCTCTTTTATTTCCTTGAGCAGTGGTTTGTAATTCTCCTTGAAGAGGTCCTTCACATCCCTTGTAAGTTGGATTCCTAGGTATTTTATTCTCTTTGAAGCAATTGTGAATGGGAGTTCACTCATGATTTGGCTCTCTGTTTGTCTGTTATTGGTGTATAAGAATGCTTGTGATTTTTGCACATTGATTTTGTATCCTGAGACCTTGCTGAAGTAGCTTATCAGCTTAAGGTGATTTTGGGCTGAGACAATGGCGTTTTCTGGATATACTATCATGTCATCTGCAAACAGAGACAATTTGACTTCCTCTTTTCCTAATTGAATACCCTTTATTTCCTTCTCCTGCCTGATTGCCCTGGCCAGAACTTCCAACACTATGTTGAATAGGAGTGGTGAGAGAGGGCATCCCTGTCTTGTGCCAGTTTTCAAAGGAAATGCTTCCAGTTTTTACCCATTCAGTATGATATTGGCTGTGGGTTTGTCATAGATAGCTCTTATTATTTTGAGATATGTCCCATCAATACGTAATTTATTGAGAGTTTTAAGCATGAAGGGCTGTAGAATTTTTTCGAAGGGCTGTAGAATTTTGTCAAAGGACTTTTCTGCATCTATTGAGATAATCATGTGGTTTTTGTCATTGGTTCTGTTTATATGCTGGATTCCGTTTATTGATTTGCATATGTTGAACCAGCCTTGCATCCCAGGGATGAAGCCCACTTGATCATGGTGGATAAGCTTTTTGATGTGCTGCTGGATTCGGTTTGCCAGTATTTTATTCAGGATTTTTGCATTGATGTTCATCAGGGATATTGGTCTAAAATTCTCTTTTTTTGTGGTGTCTCAGCCAGGCTTTGGTATCAGGATGATGCTGGCCTCATATAATGAGTTAGGGAGAGTTCCCTCTTTTTCTATTGATTGGAATAGTTTCAGAAGGAATGGTACCAGCTCCTCCTTGTACCTCTGGTGGAATTCAGCTGTGAATCCATCTGGTCCTGGACTTTTTTTGGTTGATAAGCTATTAATTGTTGCCCCAATTTCAGAGCCTGTTATTGGTCTATTCAGAGATTCAACTTCTTCCTGGTTTAGTCTTGGGAGGGTGTATGTGTCCAGGAATTTATCCATTTCTTCTAGATTTTCTAGTTTATTTGCATAGAGGTGTTTATAGTATTCTCTGATGGTAGTTTGTATTTCTGTGGGATTGGTGGTGATATCCCCTTTATCATTTTTTATTGTGTCTATTTGATTCTTCTCTTTTTTCTTCTTTATTAGTCTGGCTAGCAGTCTATCATTTTTGTTGATCTTTTCAAAAAACCAGCTCCTGGATTCATTGATTTTTTGAAGGGTTTTTTGTATCTCTATTTCCTTCAGTTCTGCTCTGATCTTAATTATTTTTTGCCTTCTGCTAGCTTTTGAATGTGTTTGCTCTTGCTTCTGTAGTTCTTTTAATTGTGATGTTAAGGTGTCAATTTTAGATCTTTCCTGCTTTCTCTTTTGGCCATTTAGTGCTGTAAATTTCCCTCTACACACTGCTTTGAATGTGTCCCAGAGATTCTGGTATGTTGTGTCTTTGTTCTCATTGGTTTCAAAGAACATCTTTATTTCTGCCTTCATTTCGTTATGTACCCAGTAGTCATTCAGGAGCAGGTTGCTCAGTTTCCATATAGTTGAGCGGTTTTGAGTTTCCATTTCTTGGGTGTCTGTGATGCTAGTGTTAGTCAGTTTTGTTGTAAGTGTTAGAAAGAGGACATACAGAACTAGGAAGCTGATTAGGAAGATGATTATAATGGCGTGATCATGGAAGGCTCTTAGCTCTTCTATTATAGGGGATGCGGCGTCATAAAGGCCTAGTTGGGCTACGTGTGCCATTACGATATACGGGGCTTAACCTGTAACTTAACTTTGACAGAGTTATGAAATAATTTTTCTAATATCTTGTTGAAAAAGTCATAGAGGTTATGAGGTTGACTTGAAACCAGTTTTAGGGGGTTGGATTCCTTCCTTTTTCGTCTAGGTTTTATGTAGACTGGTTCTTCAAACATATGGTAGGGTGGAGGGCAGCCATATAACCACTCTAAGTTAGTGGAAGGTTGTTCAGTTATTAGAACTTTCCGTTTTGAAGCGAAGTCCTCTCAGGTTATGAAAATGATTAGTATTACTGCTGTTAGGGAGATGAATGAGCCTACAGATGATAAAATATTACATGTAGTATATGCATTGGGGTAGTCAGAATAACATTGGGGTACTCCAGATAGACTGAGAAAGTGCTGTGGGAAGAAGGTTAGATTTACGCCTGCGAATATGTTTCTTAATCCTGAGTTCTAGTTTGATTGCACTGTGGTCTGAGAGACAGTTTGTTATAATTTCTGTTCTTTTACACTTGCTGAGGACTGCTTTACTTCCAACTATGTGGTCAGTTTTGGAATAGGTGTGGTGTGGTGCTGAAAAGAATGTATATTTTGTTGATTTGGAGTGGAGAGTTCTGTAGATGTCTATTAGGTCCGCTTGGTGCAGAGCTGAGTTCAATTCCTGGATATCCTTGTTAACTTGCTGTCTCGTTGATCTGTCTAATGTTGACAGTGGGGTGTTAAAGTCTCCCACTATTATTGTGTGGGAGTCTAAGTCTCTTTGTAGGTCTCTGAGGACTTGCTTTATGAATCTGGGTGCTCCTGTATTGGGTGCATATATGTTTAGGATAGTTAGCTGTTCTTGTTGAATTGATCCTTTTACCATTATGTAATGGCCTTCTTTGTCACTTTTGATCTCTGTTGGTTTAAAGTCTGTTTTATCAGAGACTAGGATTGCAATCCCTGCCTTTTTTTGTTTTCCATTTGCTTGGTAGATCTTCCTCCATCCCTTTATTTTGAGCCTATGTGTGTCTGCATGTGAGATGGGTTTCCTGAATACGGCACACTGATGGGTCTTGACAATTTGCCAGTCTGTGTCTTTTAATTGGAGCATTTAGCCCACTTACATTTAAGGTTAATATTGTTATGTGTGAATTTGATCCTGTCATCATGATGTTAGCTGGTTATTTTGGTCATTAGTTGATGCAGTTTCTTCCTAGCCTCGATGGTCTTTACAATTTGGCATGATTTTGCAGTGGCTGGTACTGGTTGTTCCTTTCCACGTTAGTGCTTCCTTCAGGAGCTCTTTTAAGGCAGGCCTGGTGGTGACAGAATCTCTCAGCATTTGCTTGTCTGTAAAGGATTTTATTTCTCCTTCATTTATGAAGCTTAGTTTGGCTGGATATGAAATTCTGCCTTGAAAATTCTTTTCTTTAAGAATGCTGAATATCAGTCCCCACTCTCTTCTGGTTTGTAGAGTTTCTGCTGAGATATCCGCTGATGTGCTTCCCTTTGTGGGTAACCTGACTTTTCTCTCTGGCTGCCCTTAACATTTTTTCCTTCATTTCAACTTTGGTGAATCTGACAATTATGTGTCTTGGAGTTGCTCTTCTCAAGGAGTATCTTTGTGGTGTTCTCTGTATTTCCTGAATGTGAATGTTGGCCTGCCTTGCTAGATTGGGGAAGTTCTCCTGGATAATATCCTGCAGAGTGTTTTCCAACTTGGTTCCATTCTCCCCGTCACTTTCAGGTACACCAATCAGATGTAGATTTGGTCTTTTCACATAGTCCCATATTTCTTGGAGGCTTTGTTCCTCTCTTTTTATTCTTTTTTCTCTAAAATTCTCTTCTGGCTTCATTTCATTCATTTGATCTTCCATCACTGATACCCTTTCTTCCAGTTGATCGAATCAGCTACTGAGGCTTGTGCATTCGTCACATAGTTCTCGTGCTGTGGTTTTCAGCTCCATCAGGTCTTTTAAGGACTTCTCTACATTGGTTATTCTAGTTAGCCATTTGTCTAATCTTTTTCCAAGGTTTTTAACTTCTTTGCCATGGGTTCGAACTTCCTCCTTTAGCTCGGAGAAGTTTGATCATCTGAAGCCTTCTTCTCTCAACTCATCAAAGTCATTCTCCGTCCAGCTTTGTTCCATTGTCGGTGATGAGCTGCATTCCTTTGGAAGAGGAGAGGCACTCTGATTTTCAGAATTTTCAGCTTTTCTGCTCTGTTTTTCCCCCATCTTTGTGGTTTTATCTACCTTTGGTCTTTGATGATGGTGATGTACAGATGGGGTTTTGTTGTGGATGTCCTTTCTCTTTGTTAGTTTTCCTTGTAACAGTCAGAACCCTCAGCTGCAGGTCTGTTGGAGTTTGCTGGAGGTCCACTCCAGACCCTGTTTGCCTGGGTATCACCAGCGGAGGCTGTAGAATGGCAGATATTGATGAACAGCAAATGTTGCTGCCTGATCGTTCCTGTGGAAGTTTTGTCTCAGAGGAGTACCCGGCCATGTGAGGTGTCAGTCTGCCCCTACAGGGGGGTGTCACCCAGTTAGGCTACTCGGGGGTCAGGGACCCACTTGAGCAGGCAGTCCGTCCGTTCTCAGATCTCAAGCTGCATGCTGGGAGAACCACTACTCTCTTCAAAGCTGTCAGACAGGGACATTTAAGTCTACAGAGGTTTCTGCTGCCTTTTGTTTGGCTGTGCCCTGTCCCCAGTGGTGGAGTCTACAGAGGCACACAGGCCTCCTTGAGCTGCAGTGGGCTCCACCCAGTACGAGCTTCCTGGCCTCTTTGTTTACCTACTCAAGCCTGGGCAATGGCGGGCGCCCCTCCCCCAGCCTCGCTGCTGCCTTGCAGTTTGATGTCAGACTGCTGTGCTAGCAATGAGCAAGGCTCCGTGGGCGTAGGACCCTTTGAGCCAGGCGTGGGATACAGTCTTCTGGTGTGCCTTTTGCTAAGACCGTTGGAAAAGCGCAGTATGAGTGTGGGAGTGACCCGATTTTCCAGGTGCCGTCTGTCACCGCTTCCCTTGGCTAGGAAAGGGAATTCCCTGACCCCTTGCGCTTCCCAGGTGAGGCGATGCCTCGCCCTGCTTCGGCTCACACTTGGTGCGCTGCACCCACTGTCCTTCACCCACTGTCCGGCACTCCCCAGTGAGATGAACCCAGTACCTCGGTTGGAAATGCAGAAATTATTCATCTTCTGTGTCGCTCACGCTGGGAGCTGTAGACTGGAGCTGTTCCTGTTTGGCCATCTTGGCTCCACCCTCCCCATGTCCAGTTTTATGGTCAATTTTGATGAAAATTTCATATGCACTTGAAAACAAAGTATATTTTGTAATTGTTGGGTGCAGTGTTCTAAATGTGTTTTAATCATTTTTTAAATCTTCTCCATCTCTATTGGATGGGGTTTTTTTGGTCTGTTTTTTTCATCAATTGCTAAGGAATAAGTAGTATAATCTCCAACTATAGGTGTGAATTTGTCTATTCCTCATTTTAATCTTGTCCGTTTTTCATTTATATACTTTGAGATTATATTACTAGATGATTACTAATTTATGATTGTTTGAACTTCCTAAAGGATTTAACATTTTATTATTTTAATATGTCCCTCCCTACATCTGGTAATACATTGTACCTTGAAGACTATTTTGTCTGATATTAAAATAGTTAAAGCCAACTTATTTTTAGTTAGTGTTTGTGTGGTTTACCTTATTTACATATTTCAACTTTCATCTTTCTGTGTCCTAATATCTATGGGATGTCTCTTATAAGTAAGATATAGCTAAATTTTGTTTTTATGACCAGTCTGACAGTCTTAGTATTTTTATTTGATTCTTGGGCCTTGCCCCCAGATATTCTGACTCAGAGTTATGATTGGTGCCCAAGCATCTGCATTTTAAGAAGCATCTTGATGATTCTCTTATAGGTGAATAATGCCTTGAGAAATACTGGGTAAGGTGTGGAATCAGATTGCCAAGTGGATATCAAAGTGTTTAATGACAGGACTTATAGAGCAGAGGGATAAGACTAAGAATGAGATGCTAATAGGAAGCTAGTACATATTAATGAGAAGACAAGGAGGGAGGGGAGTATAGCTGATGGTCCAGAGCATCTAAAGAAGACAGATTTTTAATATAAGGGTAAAGGAATAATGCACTAGAAGTAGGTTTGGAGCATAAGCAAGGCATTTCCTATTTTCTGAACTCCAAGATAATTAGAATATTGAAAAGTGAACAGCATCTATCTGAGAGGACATAAGGAGATGTTGTGTTTTCAAGGTAGAGGCAGAGATTTGTTAATAGAATGAGATTGAGGATTACTGTAGCCTTGTAGTATAGTTTGAAGTCAGGTAGTGTGATGCCTCCAGCTTTGTTCTTTTGGCTTAGGATTGACTTGGCGATGCGGGCTCTTTTTTGGTTCCATATGAACTTTAAAGTAGTTTTTTCCAATTCTGTGAAGAAAGTCATTGGTAGCTTGATGGGGATGGCATTGAATCTGTAAATTACCTTGGGAAGGATGGCCATTTTCATGATATTGATTCCTCCTACCTATGAGCATGGAATGTTCTTCCATTTGTTTGTATCCTCTTTTATTTCCTTGAGCAGTGGTTTGTAGTTCTCCTTGAAGAGGTCTTTCACATCCCTTGTAAGTTGGATTCCTAGGTATTTTATTCTCTTTGAAGCAATTGTGAATGGGAGTTCACTCATGATTTGGCTCTCTGTTTGTCTGTTATTGATGTATAAGAATGCTTGTGATTTTTGCACATTGATTTTGTATCCTGAGACTTTGCTGAAGTTGCTTATCAGCTTAAGGAGATTTTGGGCTGAGACAATGGGGTTTTCTAGATATACTATCATGTCATCTGCAAACAAGGACAATTTGACTTCCTCTTTTCCTAATTGAATACCCTTTATTTCCTTCTCCTGCCTGATTGCCCTGGCCAGAACTTCCAACACTATGTTGAATAGAAGTGGCGAGAGAGGGCATCCCTGTCTTGTGCCAGTTTTCAAAGGGAATGCTTCCAGTTTTTGCCCATTCAGTACGATATTGGCTGTGGGTTTGTCATAAATAGCTCTTATTATTTTGAGATACGTCCCATCAATTCCTAATTTATTGAGAGTTTTTAGCATGAAGGGTTGTTGAATTTTGTCAAAGGACTTTTCTGCATCTATTGAGATAATCATGTGGTTTTTGTCTTTGGTTCTGTTTATATGCTGGACTACATTTATTGATTTGCGTATATTGAACCAGCCTTGCATCCCAGGGATGAAGCCCACTTGATCATGGTGGATAAGCTTTTTGATATGCTGCTGGATTCTGTTTGCCAGTATCTTATTGAGGATTTTTGCATCAATGTTCATCAAGGATATTGGTCTAAGGGACTTCATGTCTAAAACACCAAAAGCAATGGCAACAAAAGCCAAAATTGACAAATGGGATCTAATTAAACTAAAGAGCTTCTGCACAGCAAAGGAAACTACCATCAGAGTGAACAGGCAACCTACAAAATGGGAGAACATTTTCGCAACCTACTCATCTGACAAAGGGCTAATATCCAGAATCTACAATGAACTCCAACAAATTTACAAGAAAAAAACAAACAACCCCATCAAAAAGTGGGCGAAGGACATGAACAGACACTTCTCAAAAGAAGACATTTATGCAGCCAAAAAACACATGAAAAAATGCTCACCATCACTGGCCATCAGAGAAATGCAAATCAAAACCACAATGAGATACCATCTCACACCAGTTAGAATGGCAATCATTAAAAAGTCAGGAAACAACAGGTGCTGGAGAGGATGTGGAGAAATAGGAACACTTTTATACTGTTGGTGGGACTGTAAACTAGTTCAACCCTTGTGGAAGTCAGTGTGGCGATTCCTCAGGGATCTAGAACTAGAAATTCCATTTGACCCAGCCATCCCATTACTGGGTATATACCCAAAGGACTATAAATCATGCTGCTATAAAGACACATGCACACGTATGTTTATTGCCGCATTATTCACAATAGCAAAGACTTGGAACCAACCCAAATGTCCAACAATGATAGACTGCATTAAGAAAATGTGGCACATATACACCATGGAATACTATGCAGCCATAAAAAATGATGAGTTCACGTCCTTTGTAGGGACATGGATGAAACTGGAAATCATCATTCTCAGTAAACTATCGCAAGAACAAAAAACCAAACACCGCATATTCTCACTCATAGGTGGGAATTGAACAATGAGAACACATGGACACAGGAAGGGGAACATCACACTTCGGGGACTGTTGTGGGGTGGGGGGAGGGGGGAGGGATAGCATTGGGAGATATACCTAATGCTAGATGACAAGTTGGTGGGTGCAGCGCACCAGCATGGCACATGTGTACATATGTAACTTACCTGCACATTGCGCACATGTACCATAAAACCTAAAGTATAATAATGATAATAATAATAATAATAATAAAAGAAAAAAAAAAAAAGAATGAGATTGAGGATAGGGTGTAATGGAATTTTGTAACAGTGGAGTAAGATTCCAGGAGAAAAGTGGAAATATTTGGAGAAGGAAACAATTAGGAGTTTAATGATGGGTAGAGCAAAAGCAGTCTGAGAATAAGAATATGAGAGACCAATTAAGGACCCAATATGTATAGTAACAGAGGATAACTGGGATATAAATGTCTTGAGTGTAGCTGGTGGCAAGGTTTCCAAAAGAAACTTTATCTCAGCAGTCCCCTGTGTGTGAGAGTGGAGACTTGATTTTGTCTGCAAGGAATGCTTTTGTGCAAAGTCCCAGAGAGCAGGCCAACGTGAGATTACTAGTTAGTTCTCAAGACACTGACCAAGTTTTAGAAGTAACAGCAGTAATTCCATTTAGAAACTTCTGCTTTGGGGCCGGGTGCGGTGGGTCACGCCTGTAATCCCAGCACGTTGGGAGGCCAAGGTGGGTGGATCACGTGAGGTCAGGAGTTCGAGACCAGCCTGGACAACATGGTGAAACCCCGTCTCTACTAAAAATACAAAAATTAGCTGGGCGTGGTGGCACACACCTGTAATCCTAGCTACTCGGGAGGCTGAGGTAGGAGAATCACTTGAACCCGGGATGCAGAGGTTGCAGTAAGCCGAGATCAGAGATCTGCACTCCAGCCTGGGCAACAGAGTGAGACTCTGTCTCAAAAACAAAACAAAACAAAAAGACAAATGTCATATAATTACGTTACTGGGTTTACTGGAATGAGTGTGGCACTAATTGATTCCTTTAAAGACAGTCTTACCTGAATTGTATTATTGTGGAAGAATGGGACATGGGCTGAAAATGACTTGCTTTACTGTTCATTGTATCTTAAGCCAGTTGACTTCTGTCTTGTTTTTTTTTTTTTTTTTTTTTGAGATGAAGTTTTGTTCTTGTTGCCTAGGCCGGAGTGCAATGGTGCGATTTCGGCTCACTACAACCTCCACCTCCTGGGTTCAAGCAACTCTCCTGCCTCAGCCTGCCGAGTAGCTGGGATTACAGGCACCCACCACCACACCTGGCTAAATTTTTTTGTATTTTGAGTAAAGACTGGGTTTTACAATGTTGGCCAGGCTGGTCTCAAACTCCTGACCTCAGGTGATCCACCCGCCTAGGCCTCCCAACGTGCTGGGATTACAGGAGTGAGCCATCATGCCTGGCCATGTCTTCCATTTTTGAGAAGAATGCACTGCGTGAGTGATAACATAAGTAAAAGGCATTTTTAAATGATAACCTTAAGTTGTCATAGACATGTAAATCACTTTGACTGTTGTTATAATAAAGTGAACAGTTCTTTTCTATAGAAAGAATAACTAAAGCTTATAAAGCCTTTACCTAAATAACTTGGGAGAACACTTACCTGTAGCAGATTTTATATTGCAGTTATAGTTTTTGTTTTAGTGAAACCTGTGAGAAGGGATCTCCAGAATTAGTGTAGATTGATGAATACGCACTTTTCAAAACTCTTAGAAACAGTTGCCTCTTTTTTTTTCCTTTTTTTTTAAATTTTATTATTATTATACTTTAAGTTTTAGGGTACATGTGCACAACGTGCAGGTTTGTTACATATGTATGTATGTGCCATGTTGGTGTGCTGCACCCAACAGTTGCCTCTTTTACTTCAAATCTATTAAGAGCCAACCAAAAATAGAGATGATAGCAGTGATGATGTAATTGTTTAATCTTAAGTACCAGGTGAAGCTAATGAGTTTAATGTATGTACTCAGTAATTATTAACATTTTGGATTTACTATTTAGTACAGAGGTGTTCACAACTGAACTGAAGAGAAAAGGAAGAAAAGTTTAATTTTGTGGTATTCTTCGTTCATTCCTGTCTTTAACTTCGCTGTCCCAAGTCTAATGGGAGTAAATATAAATACATGGCTACTCTTAATTATGAAAACAAAACTTAATGAATTTAGAATTTAGTCTTTTCACAAATTATAAATAAGGAAATTGGTTTGTCATTTCTAGTTCACTTTAATGGTAATTTAACTCTCTAATTTACACATTGCATACAGTTGATATTTATTGAATTCCTCTTTGGACAGCATAACAGTGTATAGACACTGGGGAGAAATTAAAGGAATAGTCTCTATCTTCACTAAGCATATGAGGTGGGACACTTTTTATTGCTTACTTTGGCTAGGCATCCATTTACATACTAATTCATTTAATTCTCACAACAACCCTATGAGGCAGGTACTATTAGTGCCCCTATTCATTCAGCATAGAAGCAATTGAAGCACAGAGGCACTACATGACTTGTCCTGGATCATATAGTTAGTAAGTTATGGAATTGGGATTCAAACCCAGGCAGTCTGCTTCAAGAACCTGTGCTCCTGATCACTACTCTGTACTGCCTCTTGTTCCAGAACAGAATTAAGAAAAAAAAAATTCTGATACTGTTCAATATAGTAGCCAATAACCTCATGTGGCAATTTAAATTTAAATTTAAATTGACTAAAATTAAAAATCTAGCTCCTCAGTTAAACAAGCCACATTTCAATTGCTAAGTAGTCACATGTTGCTAATGGTTACTGTATTGGACATTTCGTTCTTTCTTTTTTTATTTATTATTATTATTATTCTTATTTTGAAACAGAGTCTCATTCTGTTGCCCAGGCTGGAGTGCAGTGGCACCATATCAGCTCACTGCAACCTCTGCCTCCCAGGCTCAAGAGATTCTTGTGCCTCAGCCTCCCGAGTAGCTGAGATTACAGGCGCGTGCCACCATGCCTGGTTAATTTTTGTATTTTTAGTAGAGACAGGGTTTCGCCATGTTGGCCAGGCTGGTCTCAAACTCCTGGCCTCAAGTGATCTGCCTGCCTCAGACTCCCAATGTGCTGGGATTATAGGCGTGAGCCACCACACCTGGCCTGTATTGGACATTTCTATGGCTGTAGAAAATTCCATGGGACAGCACTGATATAGAAAATAAGTGTTATAGTAGTTCAAGAAAGTAAGTGTAAAATTATCCTAGGCACTAATGATTGAATGGGTGGCTTAAGTAAGTGGCTAGATGGACTGTCCCCAAGAAGAAGGCCATATTATAGGTGAAAAAGAAGGAAACATTAGTAAGTTCAGTTCTGGACATGGTGAAAGGAGGTATCTGTGAGCTAGCCACCTGGAGCTGTCCTGGAAATGAAATGCTGAACCTCAAAAGACAATTCTGAGTTGGAATCATATTTATAGAAATAATCCCGAACCACTAGAACTGATGCAATTTCTAAAAGAGAAAATTTAGAAAAAGGTGGGGAGAACCTTGGGGTATATTTAGAGAGTTGATGGGAAAAGAGGGGTCAGAGAAAGACTGATTAAAGAAATAAGAGGATAGCCAAAATGAACTACAAGAGCAAAGAGAGATGAGAATTTCATGAAAGAGGGATTGATTTTTAGTATGAAACAGTAGCAATATGAGGACTGAGACAGGAAAAAAAATACTGGATATGTTGATGATAAAGTCTCTGCTGACCTTTGAAAGTGCAATGGAATATTTGTGGCAGAAACCAAATTATATGACTGGCAGAGAGGAAATAGAGACAGAGGTTTAACTCAATTTTTAACGAAGTTTAGATGTTAAATAAAAGAGCGAATGGGTACAGAATGGCAGGGAAAGTGAAGGGCTTTTTTTTAATTAGAAAAAAATAAGCTTGACTGAAGGCGAAAGAGCAGTAACTGGAAGGGAAGAGACAGCAGTAACCTTTACCCTATTCATTTGTTCATTTGTTCCTTCAATACTACCTCCTTGGTATCAGACACTGTGCAAGGAACTGGAAGTATAGCAGTGAATGAGATAAATTAATTTCTGCTCCTGTGGTATATTCTCCTAGTAACTCTTTTCACCCTTCTCTCTTTGTTACCAACTCCCTCCTAAGACCTCCTACCTCCCTTCCTCTCTTTAATAATGATTCTGCAGGTACAAATACAAAACCAAACTTATTAGCATCTACAATATCCACTGTTCTTTCTTGATGTGTAGCATTTTTTTTCTAACTGTGTTTCTGCGTTTTAAAAGTTACAAACAATGGGCCAGGTGCGGTAGCTCACGCCTGTAATCCCAGCACTTTGGGTGGCCAAGGCAGGCAGATCACAAGGTCAGGAGTTTGAGACCAGCCTGGCCAATATGGTGAAACCCCATTTCTACTAAAAAATACAAAAATTAGCCAGACATGGTGACATGTGCCTGTAATCCCAGCCACTTGGGAGGCTGAGGCAGGAGAATCGCTGAACCCAGGGAGGCGGAGGTTGCAGTGAGCTGAAATCGTACCACTGCCCTCCAGCCTGGGTGACAGAGTGAGACTCCATCTCAAAAAAAAAAAAAAAAAAAGTTACAGACAATGAATGAACTCTTCAAATGAAACAAAACCTTATGTACATAGGTCTTGATTTTGTTTCCAAGAAAAAGTCAAAAGCTGAATAAATGAGAAGGTCCAAAGTGGCAGCATCGTTGAGGAGTATTGTTCCTTTTTCCATTTGATGATCAGCTGTACTGTTGCTTCCTGTTAAGAAAATCCTTTATTGTATAGCTGTAAGGTCTGAAATGACTTTAAGTATCAGATCCTTGATGACCTGCTTTAAATATAAAACACACTTCTTATAGTTTGGCATTACCTCCCATCATGTTGGGCTCTCAGTATAGCACCAAAGTACTACTTACTGTGTCAAGAGCAATACTTGTTATAATGTCAAGCTTTCCCTTGGAAATTACTCACACATGTGAAAGATGTAACATCATAACTACAAGCTGTAAGCTACTGATTTAAAATTGTTGGGATTCATTCCATGTGAATTGGGTTAAACTTAGCCAGTATTAAGCTGGAAAGGAAAGAGGACACCTTATCTTCTGATTTTAAAAGGAAACAGGAAAGGATTTGACTAGGAAAGATAATTTGTGGTAGAGAAGAGTTTAGATTAGTGAGTCAGTCTGGCTTGGGAGTATGCATAGCCTGAAAGATGCTGGCTAACAGGTTTGGTACAATGCAAGGCTAAGAGGGTATGCTGCCTAGAAATTTATATTGGATGATGGCTATTCTCAGAGGAGTTATAGTCCTTTAGAGGAGGCAACATTAGGTACTTGAAATAATTTAGAGAAAAAAATGGTGTACTGCAGTGGTTGCCAAACTTAATCATGTATCAGAATCACCTAGGGAACTTTAAAAAAAATACAGCTGGAGTCTGAGCTGATTACCGAAAGAAGTAGGTCCTCTCCCTCTCCCTCTCTCCCTCTCTCCCTCTCTCCCTCTCTCCCTCTCTCCCTCTCTCCCTCTCTCCCTCTCTCCCTCTCTCCCTCTCTCCCTCTCTCTCTCCCTCTCTCCCTCTCCCTCTCCCTCTCCCCTCTTTTTTCGGTCTCCCTCTCCTTCTTTTTTCGGTCTCCCTCTGTTGCCGAAGCTGGACTGTACTGCCGGGATCTCGGCTTGCTGCAACCTCCCTGCCTCGGGCTCCTGTGACTCTCCTGCCTTGGCCTGCCGAGTGCCTGGGATTGCAGGCGCGCGCCGCCACGCCTGAATGGTTTTTGTATTTTTGGTGGAGACGGGGTTTCGCCGTGTTGACCGGGCTGGTCTCCAGCTCCTGGCCTCGAGTGATCTGCCTGCCGCGGCCTCCCGAGGTGCTGGGACTGCAGACGGAGTCTCGCTAACTCAATGCTCAATGGTGCTCAGGCTGGAGTGCAGTGGTGTGATCTCGGCTCTCTGCAACCTCCACCTACCAGCCTCCTGCCTTGGCCTCTTAAAGTGCTAAGATTACAGCCTCTGCCCCACCGCCACCCCGTCTAGGAAGTGAGGAGCGTCTCTGCCTGGCCGCCCATCGTCTGGGATGTGAGGAGCCCCTCTGCCCGGCCGCCCTATCTGGGAAGTGAGGAGCGCCTCTGCCCGGCCGCCCATCATCTGGGATGTGAGGAGCGCCTCTGCCCGGCTGCCACCCCGTCTGGGAGGAAGTGAGGAGCGCCTCTGCCCGGCTGCCCCGTCTGGGAGATGAGGAGCACCTCTGCCCGGCCGCCCCGTATGGGAGGAAGTGAGGAACGCCTCTGCCCTGTTGCTCTGTCTGGGAAGTGAGGAGCGCCTCTGCCTGGCCGCCACCCCGTCTGGGAAGTGAGGAGCGCCTCTGCCCGGCTGCCACCCCATATGGGAAGTGAGGAGCGCCTCTGCCCAGCCGCCCCTTCTGGGAGGTGAGGAGCGCCTCTGCCCAGCCGCCCCGTCTGGGAGGTGAGGAGTGCCTCTGCCCGGCCGCCCCGTCTGGGAGGTGAGGAGCGCCTCTGCCTGGCCGCCACCCCGTCTGGGAGGAAGTGAGGAGCACCTCTGCCCAGCTGCCCCATCTGGGAAGTGAGGAGCGCCTCTGCCCGGCTGCCACCCCCTATGGGAAGTGAGGAGCGCCTCTGCCCGGCCGCCCACTCTGGGAAGTGAGGAGCGCCTCTGCCCGGCCGCCCACTCTGGGAAGTGAGGAGCGCCTCTGCCCGGCCGCCCACTCTGGGAGGTGAGGAGTGCCTCTGCCCGGCCGCCCCGTCTGGGAGGTGAGGAGCGCCTCTGCCTGGCCGCCACCCCGTCTGGGAGGAAGTGAGGAGCGCCTCTGCCTGGCCGCCACCCCGTCTGGGAGGAAGTGAGGAGCACCTCTGCCCAGCTGCCCCATCTGGGAAGTGAGGAGCGCCTCTGCCCGGCTGCCACCCCCTATGGGAAGTGAGGAGCGCCTCTGCCCGGCCGCCCACTCTGGGAAGTGAGGAGCGCCTCTGCCCGGCCGCCCACTCTGGGAAGTGAGGAGCGCCTCTGCCCGGCCGCCCACTCTGGGAGGTGAGGAGTGCCTCTGCCCGGCCGCCCCGTCTGGGAGGTGAGGAGCGCCTCTGCCTGGCCGCCACCCCGTCTGGGAGGAAGTGAGGAGCACCTCTGCCCGGCCGCCCACTCTGGGAGGTGAGGAGCGCCTCTGCCTGGCCACTCCGTCTGGGAAGGGAGGAGCGCCTCTGCCCGGCCACCCCGTCTGGGAGGTGAGGAGCGCCTCTGCCCGGCTGCCACCCCGTCTGGGAGGAAGTGAGGAGCACCTCTGCCCGGCTGCCACATCTGGGAAGTGAGGAGCGCCTCTGCCCGGCCGCCACCCCATATGGGAAGTGAGGAGCGCCTCTGCCTGACCACTCCGTCTGGGAGGTGAGGAGCGCCTCTGCCCGGCCGCCCCGTCTGGGAGGTGAGGAGTGCCTCTGCCCGGCCGTCACCCCGTCTGGGAGGAAGTGAGGAGCACCTCTGCCCGGCTGCCCCGTCTGGGAGATGAGGAGCACCTCTGCCCGGCCGCCCCGTCTGGGAGATGAGGAGCACCTCTGCCCGGCCGCCCCGTCTGGGAGGTGAGGAGTGCCTCTGCCCGGCTGCCACCCCGTCTGGGAGGAAGTGAGGAGCACCTCTGCCCGGCCGCCCCCTCTGGGAAGTGAGGAGCGCCTCTGCCTGGCCGCCACCCCGTCTGGGAGGAAGTGAGGAGCGCCTCTGCCTGGCTGCCCCATCTGGGAAGGGAGGAGCACCTCTGCCCGGCCGCCACACCGTCTGGGAAGTGAGGAGCGCCTCTGCCTGGTCGCCCCGTCTAGGAGGTGAGGAGCGCCTCTGCCCAGCCGCCCAGTCTGGGAAGTGAGGAGCGCCTCTGCCCGGCCGCCCTGTCTGGGAGGTGAGGAGCGCCTCTGCCTGGCCGCCACCCCATCTGGGAGGAAGTGAGGAGCGTCTCTGCCCGGCCGCCCCGTCTGGGAAGTGAGGAGTGCCTCTGCCCGGCCGCCCCCTCTGGGAAGTGAGGAGCGCCTCTGCTCGGCCGCCCCCTCTGGGAAGTGAGGAGCGCCTCTGCTCGGCCGCCCCGTCGGGGAAGTGAGGAGCGCCTCTGCCCGGCCGCCCTGTCTGGGAGGTGAGGAGCGCCTCTGCCCGGCTGCCCTGTCTGGGAGGTGTACCCAACAGCTCCGAAGAGACAGCGACCATCGGGAGCGGGCCATGAGGACGATGGCGGTTTTGTTGAAGAGAAGCGGAGGAAGTATGGGGAAAGGAAGGAGAGATCAGATTGTTGCTGTGTCTGTGTAGAAAGGGGTGGGCATAGGAGACTCCATTTTGTTCTGACTAGGAGAAATTCTTCTGCCTTGGGATGCTGTTGATCTATGGCCTTTTCCCCAGCCCCCTGCTCTCTGAAACATGTGCTGTGTCAACTCAGGGTTAAATGGATTAAGGGTGGTGCAAGATGTGCTTTGTTAAACAGATGCTTGAAGGCAGCATGCTCTTTAAGAGTCATCACCACTCCCTAATCTCAAGTACTCAGGGGCACAAACACTGCAGAAGGCCGCAGGGTCCTCTGCCTAGGAAAACCAGAGACCTTTGTTCATGTGTTTATCTCCTGACCTTCTCTCCACTATTATCCTATGACCCTGCCATATCCCCCTCTCCGAGAAACACCCAAGAATGATCAATAAATACTTCAGAAATTAAAAAAAAAAAAAAAAAAATACAGACTTTTGAGCCCCATCCCAGAAGCCTCAAGGACAGTCCAGGAATCTGTATTTTTTAACAAACTTCCTATTGGCTTTGATTTAGTTTGCTCTCAGAACTGTACTGGAGAAACACTGGAATTCAGTAAATAATAAACTGAATATAATAAAAACCTGGAGGATGAGTTATCCTAAGTTTATTAATGTATTTAATAAACATGTCTAAGCATCTAATATATGCTAGATATTATGCTATTTTCTAGGGCTAAAGGATGAATAATACATGGTCCCTGCCCTTACACTCAGAGTCTAGAAGAAGAGATATCAGTAGATAAGTAAGACAGTGTGCTTAGTGAAAGATAGAGGTGTGTAGGATGTTATGGAAGCAAATAGGAGGAGTACCAAACCTGCTCTCGTTGATTTGGGCCCAGAAGGAAGGTAGGATCAGAAAGACTTAACTGAAGTGGCTGAGCTTTTTCATAACAGATAACTTACTCCTTATAAGACCTCATACTGCTTTTTCTCGTTGTTTTGCTTAGAAATCTTGCTAAAACATATGTTTTTTTCTGCTTGGTTTAACTTTTTTATTGCTAACTTGTCATGATCGCATATTATAAGTTATTTTTGCCATATAACAAAATAGTGATGCCTTCTATTGTAGTATGCAGAATTAATTTCCATTATCCCAAATGGTCCTCAGCTGCTGTGACTATGCTATTCTCATTTTTCTGTCATACTGTCTTTGATGTCACTCTGATAATTGTCTTCTTAATGTCAATGTGGCTGTTTATAGAGTAGCATATTTATTTAATTTTTCCTTGGCCAAAAGGATTTGGACAAAAAAATTGTGAATAAGTAAAAGTGTAAAGCATTAAGTTGAATGTAGTATGTGAGCTTTAGTGCATTTTATGACATCTGTTTTAACTACTGAGCTATCTTGTTTTTTTAATTATTATGTCAAAGCCAGTAGATACTTTAGAAATCACATAATACAATTCTTTCATTTTATAGGCAAAGAAACTGAGGCTCCAAGATACCAGGGACAATCAATGGCAATCAAGGAGTAGAATCTAGGCCTCCTGATACCGTAATAGTCCCATTCTATAAAAGCAGCAGTTCTTAACAAGGGGATTACAGCAGAATCATTTGGAGCGTTGTTCAAAATACACATGCCTAGTATTTAATCCCAAAGGTTCTGATTCAGTAAGACTGGCGTGTATATTTCTTAAAAAAAAAAATTTAATTCTTGGAAGATGCCGACGTACACTCATGAACCAGCATACTTTAATCTGCTTGCCATATATCATAATTTGTTTCTGAATAGTTATACAGTACAGGCAATAAATGCCTATAGAGCCTAGACATGAGAAAAAGAGAGTCTTTGGAGATAACTGTGAGTGAGAAAGTCATTGGAGGGTTTTGAGCAAAAGAGCATATGATATAACTTGCATTTTTAAAGGATCACTCTAGCTACTGTATGGAAAACAAACAGGGAGGTTGGGGGATGCCTCTAGTAGGGAGATCAGTTAGAGACCATTATATCAATTCAGGCAAGGAGATAAGAGACTTTGACCTGGGTGGTAATAGTGGAGATAGGGAGAAATGAACAGATTTTTGACATATTTTTTTAAAGTCAAAGCAGCAGAACTGGTTGACAAATGCAATAATGCAATATGAAAGGAGTCAAGAATCAGTCTTAAGTTTTTGGCCCAAGTAACTGGAAGAATAAAATTGCCTTTTAGATGAAATTGCCACAAGAGCAAGTATTGATAGAAAAGAAAAGAGACTGAAGAACTAAACCTTGAGACACATTAGCAATTAGAAATCAGAGAGATAAGAAGGACCCAAATGGAAGCTGAAAAGCACTAGCCAATGAGATAGGAAGAAAACTAGAAGAATGTGATATCCCAGAAGCCAGGTGAAAAAATATTGCAAGACACAAGAAGTGACTAGGTGGATCAAATGGTGGAGTAAAATGAAAACTGTTAATTGACCATTGGAGTTAGCAGTGTGGAGGTCATTGGTGACTTTGACAAGGAATAGTTCATTGGGGTCATTAGGGCATAAGTTCGATAGAAATGAGTTCAAAATAGAATGTGAAGAAAAGAATTACCGCTAAGAATAGACAACTCTTTGGAGGACTTTTGCTGTGAAAAGAAAAAGGAAAGTGGCATGGTAGCTGGAAGAAGACTTGAGGTGAAGAGAAGGATTTTTTTTAGATGAGGAAAATTATGCCATGTTTGTATGCTGAGAATTGAATTGTGTGGTGAGGATTATCCAGCTGAGAAGGAAAATTTGATGGTATAAGGGAGAGAGGGGAGAACTGGTAGAATTACATCTTTAAGCAAGAAATTGGGGATGGGATCTCATGCACAGAAGGAGGATTTAGCCTTAGGGATATAGGCAGCCTAAGAAAACAGCAAGAAGGAAAGCAGATTATGTGGGCACAGATGGAGGGAGGCGGATAAATACAGGAAGAACAGGTTGTAGAAGTTCCTTTCTAATTGCTTCTGCACTAGAAAGCAAAGCTAGTTGTAACTGAGGATGGGGAAGAGATATTAGAAGTTTATAAAGAGGAAAAAGTATGAAATAGTTATCTGGAAGAGGAAAATGGTAAATTAACTGTGGAATTGATTGAAGGACAGCTCCAAAGGTACACTTAAATTTAGAAAGAATCCATTCATCTTGAATGCGTATTTTTCTGAGCTCTACATTCGGTTGCTGGGTTGTAGACATGAAAGAGGGTAAAAGGTGGATATAACCAAGAGTGGAATTTTGTCAGATGAATACAATGTGAGAGAGGGGCAAACAGTGACTGTAATGATGGATCGTGGAATTTATGCTTAGTTAGGAGGGAGGTGAGGCTTCGGAAGGGAACAGAGAGCTGTGAAAGATGTTAAGATCAATTAACTAGAAGGTCCTCTGGAGTAAAAATTATTAAAGTATTAAAGAGAGTAAGCTTAAAAGATAAGAGGTAGCGATGAGAAAGTCAGAGTAAGATGCTGAAATGCTTTAAACCGGAATAAGGGTACTTACTAGTTTGTTTAGTGGCTATATTAATTATTTTAATTGATTGATTTGTTAGGTTCATGATTACAAAGAAGGAACCCCAGAAGAGAAGACCTACTACATAGAATTGTGGGATGTTGGAGGCTCTGTGGGCAGTGCCAGCAGCGTGAAAAGCACAAGAGCAGTGTTCTACAACTCTGTAAATGGTAAAGCATTTTTAAATTTCTATCTTATATTAATGGTCTAAGAGTATAGATCATCTGATATGGAATGCCATAGCATGCCAGACTCATCTTAATTTGAGAAAGATATAATGTACTCACAACCCTTGATTTAAATCTGCATAGTACGTTCGTTTGTGTCTCTACATTGTAACCATCTAATTCAGAACATTAAACCTGTGCATTGTCTTAAGTGTTTATATTATTGTCATAAACTAAATATTGAGAAATAAAATCATATTTTTGGTACTTGACATAAAACATGGAACTTAAAATGTTGTCCTCTGGGGGTGCTGTGTCTCCAGTGAGTTGAGTAAGTACAGTAGGACCATAGGAGTCCCATAGTCTTAAGCCAGATAACACAGAGATAGAGGTATTTCTTTCATCTGCCCCTTAGAAAGAGCCCTAAGGCTCTTTCTCAGCTAGTTATAAAGAGCTGCTTAAGGGGGTCTTTATGGGTGCAGAAATTTTATCCAGTTATAGATATTCAAATACCTGGAGCAGACTTCCAGATGGAGCTGTGTAATATAGGACATAATTTCCTTTCATAGAGTACCTACTCTGTGTCAAGAAGCTAAACTGCTTATACCTGTGATTTGCCAATAGAGTTTCTTTCTTAGTCTTTTTAAAAATTCATTTTTAAAACCTGTTTTTACTGTGAAACATAATTTCAACTTCTGTTTGATTAATATACCAAAGGATTTGGCATTTCCCTCCTGGTAAATGCATAGCCATTAATAGACCTCATTTATGCTGTGCTTATATCTCACTCAATGTTAGGTAAGCATTGCATTTATTCAGTATGTTCATTCCTTATATTCCTCTTTTGATGTCTTCCCAGATCATGAGGTGTTGTAGATTCTACAAAAAGATGTAGAGAAGGTTCTTTTCATTGGATACATATTATAGAATACAGAATGAGATGTGTCAGTTCAGACCCATATCCTATTTAGCTCAGAATTCTATCTGAAAATGTCACAGTCTTAATAAAGAAACAAAGCATTCATAAATGAGACAAAAATACAGTTATAAGATGACCTTAATATATGCCATCATCATGCAAAAAAGTATATACAATGGTATATATTAATAGAATGCATATAAATAAGAAAAACAATAATAAGACTAAGTATAGTGTGAGGTGACCTCTTAGAGAAGGAAGTGAAACCTAGTTTAGACTTATACTAGAGTGATCAACTTGTATCAGTAAAATTACTTGTCAAAGTAAGATATCTATCTGATCTGGCACAGAGAAGTCTGAATATATAACACCTTTGATATTTAGGTATTTTTGAGACAGAGGTACAATAAAAATTATAAATAAATAATAGAGATAAATACTACTCAAATCCTAGAAGCTATGGAATTCTGAGTTGTAAACTTGTAAGTGCTGAAGGAGAAATCCATCTAATCCATATTTGTTTATCTTTTGTGTACCTACTATTCATTAGTGATTTGTCTCCTTTAATATTATTGAAAGAATTGTATATATCCTATGTTGATTTTGCAGATAAGACTGAAATACATTTCCATTTCTTAAAAGTAAAAAAAAAAATCTGCATTTATTGAGAAACCTATTTCTGTGTTCTTTCACCTTAGCTCTGGGAGAAGCACTCAAAGTTCTTTATTCCATCTACTATCCTTAGTTTCCTAAGAAACTGAACATAAGGATCACTCTATCCAAATGCACAGTCCATATTCTTAGCAATAACTTTCTTCCCTTAATACCCTACATTCTTCCATCTCTGATAGCCTAGGCTAGTAATCCTTCAGAAGGAAATAATGAAGTGTCTTTACTTCTCTCCCTTAAGATTAAGATATATTATCATTTGCTATCACCCTGACCCCTTTCATCTCGGCCCCATCTTGATTCTTCTAGCACATGTTCTACAAAGCAAGAACCCTCAGCCCAAATGAAAGAGAAAGAATAGGAGAAAAGGGTACCCAAATGCCCTTAAAAGCTCAAAAGTCTTACCTAAAGGTCCTCAATAAAGTCTTCCCTGTCCATCTAATGGCCAACTTAGGCCTTTGTAATCCTTTTACTCCCCCATCCAAAATTCTCACCCATAGTTTTGCCATATTTATAACCTGGGGAAAAGGAAAGGGAGAAAATATATGCCAGTTTTTTGCCCTAAAATGCAGATTTTATTCTGCTTACCACCAGTCTTTACTATCAGATCACCTGAGTGCAAATTCTGACTTACCATGTGCCCAAGGACAAGTTACTCTACTTCTCTGAACTTTAGTTTTTTCTTGTGTATAAAGATAATAATAATTCTTACTTCATAGGACTGTTCTGAAAATTAAATTAGATAACACATGTAAAGCACAATATTTAGTACATTAGTACTGAATAAATATTAGCTGTAGTCTTTAATGGTAGTTCTTTATTCCTTTTTTTAAATCTGTGCCACTGATGCTGATTAAAACCCCTCATTGAGGAAGGAAGAGTGGGTACAATTGGATATTAGGGCAAGTGTCAGATCTCTATTAGTTTCAGACACCAGAAGAGATGCAGGTTTATCTAAGCTGGCTGGAACAAGTCAGCTATAGCTTGTACAAGCCCTTTAGTTACATAGATGGCTATAAAAACTGTAGAAGCCAGCTAATTCTACCTCTTCTGCTTTTCCTTTTCAAATTGACACATACCACCTCTTGAAGATGGAGGAATCATTGGTTTCATGTCCTATTCACAATCTGGGTAATATAGAAAAGGGTTGGGAGTTTGAAACCTGTAGTGTTTTGACCATAAGATGATATCCTAAATTCTAGTGGGCATCAAAGTTTTTCCTTTTTTGTCTATATCTTGCTGTAATAATTAATTCCCTGATTTACCTTTCTATCTAGGATTTTAATTGATTCTCTTCAGTTGTATTTTATTGTATTTCTGGGCCTCGTTACATTTTGTTATTTTTCTCAATCTATCAAAATCCGTGCATGTACTTTCTACTATCCATACTTCTTTACTATTTAATGTTTCACCCACTCTCTTGTAGTGGCGTATTTCTTTTGCTCTAATAACTAAATCTCTTACGGGTAGGAAGCTTACATAACTAATCATTATTCAAAGAACTAGAAAATTAGACATTTGAGTAGATTAGTCTCTGATGATCTACAGGACACTATTTTGTCAGCTAAAGAATAGCAATTGTATCAAATCAGTACTATTTTAGTAGATTTTCATTACTTAATATTACTTTTAGTGAGTATAAGTAATATATGTATGTATTGGTATCTATGGCAGTACTATGTACAGTGAAGAAAAAACATAACTTTTTGAATGAATAATTTCATATCTACTTGAAGTAGTTTTGATTCTCTTGATTAATGAAGTGGTTCTACAAGTAGGAACAGGCATGGAGTAGGCACTCAGGAAGTGTTGAATGAAGTAAAGATATGCTAAAAGTTTAATGGGATTTCATCAGCCCTTGTAAAATAAAGAGTTATAAAACTGACAGAGAAAGGTTTATGGCTAACTATTTATAAATATTTGTAGAGGAAATTTTAAAATAATTGTCTCTGAGTTGTTAGTCATACTAAAATGCTAGATTCATTAAGCAACCTAATGCTTCTGTTTACTAAGCTTCATTTGGCCAATTGTGAAATGAAGAGGAATTGTTAAGGGATTAACATTTTTTTCTCTGATTATTTTAGGTATTATTTTCGTACATGACTTAACAAATAAGAAGTCCTCCCAAAACTTGCGTCGTTGGTCATTGGAAGCTCTGAACAGGGATTTGGTGCCAACTGGAGTCTTGGTGACAAATGGGTAAGCCAATTTCACAATTGGTTTGAAAGGTTGTAGCAATCACAGGAATGTACTTCCCTGAATAACACTTTGTAAAATGTTTGATTTGCAAAGATTTTTCTTTCAGTGTATAGATTATCTTTTCCTTTTAACAGTATCTTTCACAAAGCAATAGTTTTCATTTTGATGAAGTCTGATTACTCTTCTTTTCTTCTATGGATTGTGCTTTTGATATCATGTCTCAGAACTCTTTGCCTAATCCTAGATGTTGCAGGTTTTCTCTTATGTTTTCCTCTACAGATTTTACGGTTTTACATTTTTATAGTAAAACATTTATATAAAACATTTTAAGTTTTATAGGTTTGCATTTAGATTTATGATCTAAGTTAGTTTTGTATGAGATGGGAGGTTTTGGTTTAGGTTAACGTTTGCATATGAATGTCTAATTATTCCAGCACCATTTATTGAAAAGATATCCTTTCTCCATTGAATTGCTTTTGCTCCTTTGCCAAAAATCAGTTGACCATATTAGTATGAGTCAATTTCTGGACTCTAGTTCTGTTCCATTGATCTATGTGTCTGTCCCTTCACCAGTACTACGCTGTCTTAATTATAGTCTTAAAATTGAGCAGTATGATCCCTTCTACTTTATTCTTTTTCATAATTGTTTAGCTATTATAGTTTATTTGTTTTTCCACATGAATTTTTAGAATCAGCTTGTCTATATTGACAAAAATTTTGGTTGGATTTTTATTAGAATTGCATTAAACCTATTGATCACATTGGAGAGAATTAACATCTTTATTCTGTTGCATCTTCCAGTTCATGAACACAATATACCTCTAAATTTATTTAGATCTTTTTTTATTTCTCTTAGCAGCATTTTGTAGTTTTCAGCATACAAATCCTGTGCATGTTTTATTAGATTTATACCAAAATATTTAATATTTTTTAAGCTATTGTAAATTGTTTTTTTGTTTTGTTTTGTTTTGAGACTGAGCCTTGCTCTGTTGCCAGGCTGGAGTGCAGTAGCATGATCTCAGTTCACTGCA
This sequence comes from Pongo abelii, assembly GCF_028885655.2. Classification (NCBI taxonomy): domain Eukaryota; kingdom Metazoa; phylum Chordata; class Mammalia; order Primates; family Hominidae; genus Pongo; species Pongo abelii. The sequence goes on from NC_085928.1 coordinate 17,400,670, forward strand.
ACCTCTGTCTCCCAGGTTCAAGCAAGTATTGTGCCTCGGCCTCCCAAGTAGCTGAGATACCTGGCTGATTTTTGTATTTTTGGCAGAGACAGGGTTTCACCATCTTGGCCAGGCTGATCTCGAACTCCTGACCTCAGGTGATCCACCTGCCTTGGCCTCCCAAAGTGCTGGGTTACAGGCGTGAGCCGCCATACCTGGCCATAAGTGGTATATTTAAACTTCAGTTTCAAATTTTCCATTGCTAGTATAAAAAAAAATAGAATTGATTCTGAGTGCTGACCTGTATCCTGTGACCAGAGTTTTTTAGTACAATCCTTAGGATGCTCTACATAGACAGGTTTATTTCTTCCTTTTCAATCTGTGTGCTTGTTGTCTTATTTCTTGCCTTTTCACACTGGCAGCAACTTCCAAAAGGGTACTAACTAGGAGTGATAAGAGTGAATATCTATGTCTTACTCCCAATCTTAGGGGGAAAGCATTCATTTCACTATTAAGTATGATGTCAGCTTTAGGGTTTTTTTGTTGACATCATTTATCAGGTTGAGAACATTTCTTTCTATCCCTAATTTGCTGATAGTTTTATTAATATCATGAACAGATACTGAATTCTGTCAAAAGCCTTTTCTGCATCAATTGATATGGACATGTGACTGCTTCTTTAGGCTGTCAGTATGGTGGATTACATTCACTGATTTTCAATATTGGTGGATTACATTCACTGATTTTCAAATATTGAACCAGCCTTCCATTCCTTGGTCATGGTGTATTATTCATTTTATGTGTTGCTGGATTTGATTTGCTAATATTTTCTTGAGGATTTTTATCCATGTTCATGACAGGCATTGGTGTGTAGTTTTCTGTTCTCATAATATCTTTGACTGGTTTTGGTATGAGGATAATGTTGGCCTCATAGAATTAATTGGAAGTATTCCTTCCTCTTCTATTTTTTGGAAGAAATTGAGTATATTTGGTGTTATTTCTTCTTTGAAGGTTTGGTAGAATTTACCAAGAGACCATCTGGGCCTGGAGGTTTCTTATTTGAAAGGTTTTTAACCACAAAGTCAACTTCTTTAGTAATTAGGATTGTTCAAGTTATTTATTTCATCTTGGATGAGTTTTTGTAGTTTGTGATTTTCAAGGAATTCATCTATTTCATTAAATTTTTGAATTTATATCAATAGAGTTGTTTATAGTATTTGTTTATTGTCCTTTTGATAGTTGCACAGTTTGTAGTGATATGACATTTTTCATTCTGATTTTGGCATTTTATGTCTTCTCTTTTTCTTGTCAGACTTGTAGAGGTTTATCAGTTGTATTGATTTTTTTCCAAAGAAGCAACTTTTGGTTTCATTGATTTTTCTCTATTGTTTTTCCATATACAGTTTAATTGATTTCTGCTCTTATTTCTTTCCTTCTGCTTGCTTTTGGTTTATTTTGTTCTCTATAGCTTCTTAGATTACCGACTGGATACCTTGCATTTTTGCCAATACAAGCATTTTAATGCTATAAATTTCCCTCTAAACACTGCTTTAGCTGCATCCTGCAAATGTTTAAATGTATTACTTTTATTTTTACTTAGTTCAAAATATTTTCTAATACTCCTTGAGATTTTCCCATAGGCTGTTTAGAAATGTGTTGTTTAGTTTCCATGTATTTAGAGGCTTTCCAGTTATTCTTTGCTATTGACTTCTAGCTTAATTTTATTATGTTCTAAGAACATACTTTATATGATTTCACTTATTTTATATTTGTGCAACACCTGGTATGTGACCTGGGTGTTGTTGTCTCTGTTGTTTCAGTTTTCAGTGTCTTTGGTACACTAAGTAGGATCAAATCCATGCATGCACAGCTTTGACAATGAGCTCAAGCATTCATGAACTACTTCATGGGGTTGCTTTCTCACACTTCACCCTGTCTGCAGTTTCTGCCATACTTTGTGATTTGCTGGGGCTCCCTTTTTCAGTCCCCAGGCCAAATTTTCTTATGCACTTGCACAACTGCACCTATGCCCAGGGCCAAGTGGTAGAAGGACAAAGAATAAAAGCAATGGGAGTTTGCCCCACTGTCTTGAGATACAGTTCTATCAGTCGAAAAATTTCCCTTCTGGGCCCGGCGTGGTGGCTCACGCCTGTAATCTCAGCACTTTGGGAGGCCAAGGCGGGCAGATCATGAGGTCAGGAGATCGAGACCATCCTGGCTAACATGGTGAAACCCTGTCTTTACTAAAAATACAAAAAATTAGCTGGGCGTGGTGGCAGGCGCCTGTAGTCCCAGCTACTTGGGAGGCTGAGGCAGGAGAATGGCATGAACCGGGGAGACGGAGCTTGCAGTGAACCGAGATCACGCCACTGCACCCCGGCTTGGGTGACAGAGTGAGACTCCGTCTCAAAAAAAAAAAAAAAGAAAGAAAAATTTCCCTTCCTCTGTATTTGTAAGCAGGGGTTCCCAACCCCTGGTCCACAGCCTGTTAGGAACCAGGCCACACAGTGGGAGGTGAGTGGCAGGTGAGTGAGCATTACCATCTGAGCTCCACCTCCTGTCAGATCAGCAGAGGCATTAGATTCTCATAGGAGCGTGAATCCTATTATGAACTGTGCATGTGAGGAATCTAGGTTGCAGGCTTCTTATGATAATCTAACTAATGCCTGATGATCTGAGGTGGAACAGCTTCATCCTGAAACCATCCCCCAAACACCTGTCCATGGAAAAATTGTCTGCCATGAAACCAGTCTCTGGTACCAAAAAGGTTGGGGACCATTGTTTGTGAGCATTCTGCTTGTGTTACAGCCTTTGCCACAACCATCATGAAATTGCTCAGAGGCTGGCTTACAACAGAAGGAAAAATATGGTATTTCTACACTATCTCCAAGTATTCGGGTGTCCCCTTTCTTGTTTCATGAGCCAGAACTATAGGCCTTCTTCTGGAGTATTCTGTTCACACTTTTGGGTTTTAAGCTGAGTTGCATTCAGACAAGGGGATATGGAAGGAAACTGCTAATTCAATGGTTCTTCACATTGCAGTCTTCCTTAATATGCTCACTATTAATTTTTCAGAGTCCTCAAATAGCCACTTCATGCATCCTGTCCAGGTTTTATAGTTGCATTCACTGGGAAAGACAGGATAGAGTTTGCTTATTCTGTCTTACCTAGAACAGAACCCCATTTTCTATCTTTTGATTGAAGCAAGTCTTTCAAAGACTTTGTTTTCTGTGTGGAAGTCTAATTGTTATGTGAAACCTAAATATAGTATAAGTTTGAGTATATATATGTAGATTCCAGCAAGACCTAATAAAGAATAAGCACAACTAATTTAAAACCTATATTTCAAAGCCTCGTTGATATTTGTTTCCTATCTCAATTCCTTTCATCACTGATGTCTTCATTAACCTAGCTTGTTCTCTGTTTTCTACTAAAATTTCTACTTAAGAAACTTATCCTTAAATTTAGGATTAGGAGACAGCATATTCATATCAGAAAGAAATCTGCATTTTTGTCAGGGAATTCAGTAAAAATTCTATATCCATTTGCATTTTGACACTACAGTTTCATTTTGATCCCATAGATAAACCTGCAAATGTATAAAACAACCTTAATACATTGGTGTGCTTTGTTGGTGCATTATTGTATAGCATCAAAAAATTTGGAAACAACCCTAGTGTCCGAGCAACGAAAGATTCATTGAATAAATAATAGCATATCCACATACTGGAGTAGTATTCAGTGTTTAAAAAAGAATCAGGAAGATCTCTACGAACTAAAATTGAAAGATCTACAGAGGGTACATTATTAGGTTTAACAAATCAAAATGCAGAGAATATGTATCGTATACCTCCTATTGTATAAGAAAGGAAAGAAATAAGAATGTGTATTTATATTTGGATAAAGAATCAGTGAAAAGATAAATAAGAAACTAATAAAAATGGTAACCTATAGGGGGCCAGGGGAAATGGGTGGATGGGTACAGTGGTAGGAGCAAGACTGGTTAGCATATATCTTTTATATCAGTTTGAGTTTTTAGCCATATTTAAACAATTTAGGTAAATTTTATATTATGTGGTTTTTACCACAATAACATTTTTTTAACTTTTTATTATAGAAAATTTTAATCATATGTAAATACAAAGAATGGAAAATGAACTCCTATATACCTGTTGCCTAGTTTCAACAATTATCAACATATAGCCCGTCTTGTTTCATCCATATCTCTACCCACTTTCTATCTTCTCCCACTCTCAACTGGATTATTTTGAACCAAATGTTAAAACATCATATCATTTCATCCATATATACTTTAAAACATAAGGGCTTTTTTTTAACATGACACCATATAATTATCACAGCTAAAACCTTAATAATAATTCTTTAATAACCAAATATTATTTTAATTTCCCCAATTGTCTCATAAATGTTATAGTTGATTTTTTCAAAACAGTATCTAAATAAGGTCCACTGGTTGTATTTGGTTTCTTAAGTATCTTTTAATCTTAGGTTCTCCCTTTTTGGTTGTTTTTTTTCCAACCTCCTAGCAGTTTATTTGTAGAAGAAGATGGCTGTTTGTCTTGTACAGTTTCCTATATTCTGGATTTGCTGATTGTCTCCCTGTATTGTCTTTTAAACTTGTTTCTCTGAATTCTAAATCTTCTCTAAAGTGATAATTAAATATAGTGGTCTGAAAGATGCAAGTTTTTTTGTCTTTATTTTTCCACCCAGTATTATGCATATAATATGATACCTGGCTGTGTGTCTCTTTGTGATGTTAAGGAGGTATCAGCCTTATCTATCCATGATAAAGTTCTTCAGAAGTTTACCAAAGAAGATTTCAAGATTAAATTTTAAATTGGTTGCTGCAAGATTTTATGAAAAAGTTAAAAGGAAAGCTAAAAAGAGAAATAAGAGAGCAAACTATATATGTATGCTTTATATGTGTCAATGTGCAAGGAATTGTGCAAGACTATAGGAGAGATGTATGTACATCAAAGATGATATTTGATAGAAGATATACAAAAATTTATATGTGAGACAGAAGGAAACAGTCCTAAAGGAAAGACACTCTCAAAACTTTATTCCCTAACAAAGCGAATTGCAGCTTTGAACCATGTCTCTTTAATTAGGGTTGCTGTTGGTATGAATAATCAAAGGTCTTGATCATGCTATTATTGGCTTTGATGCAACAAATAGAATGGTAATATTTTTGTGAGATGGGAGGTTGTATAGTAAAGCACTTGTGTTCCGAGGCTGAACAGTTTGCTGAGGGTCTGTAAGATTATTGTGAAGGGCATAAATATTTAGTAACTTTGCCCCCTACCCCAATTTAGAATTTCTGTAAGAGAAGGAAAAATAGTGTTAAAGGAAGAAAAAAAGCTATGCTCAACTGGGTTGTAGTGATTGGATTATGCAATATTGATTTACTGTCATAAATTGTGCACAACCAGATTTTGCTGACTGTTGTAAATTGAGCTTATAACGTGTCAGAAATCCAAATCTGTTTTATTTCTAATATGTGAGTAGAATTTAAATTAATTCAACAGCAATGGCCTCTGTGTTCTTTTCAGTAGTGAGAAGTATCATTTACATCACCACTCTGTTCTTTGGATAAATTAATTTTTTAAAAAATAAGGATTGCAATAGCCAGTGATCCAAGGCCACTAACCCTAAGTGGTTCTTATTGCCCGTCCTCTATCTCCCATGGCTCTCATTTCAGGAAACAACTACTTGGTACTAAGTTCTTCCTTTTACTATTCATTTTGCATTTCAGCTGTTTCCTTCCGTTTCCATGTGTTTAACCCACCTTTCCCAGGCTATAGTATCACCTATATTTGATTTATTCTAGGCTTCAACTTCCCTATTTCTATTTTCTTATTCTTCTTATTTCTTTACTATTCAGACAGAAATGTGTATTGTAGATATAGAATTAATGCATACCCCAAAAAGTACCCAAGAAGCTTGCCATTTTCTCTTCTAGCACAAGGCTTGAGTGCCATGCTAGGCTTTTGGGTTTTTGCTACGATGAGGCTTAAATCCACTCTCTGCTTCTACTCTGAAACATTCCTGAGCTGTTATGTTAGCCTTAGAAGACACAGCTATATTGGAAGTCAAGTCCACTGACTGTAATATACTTTATGGGCACTTAGTTGTTCAATTATTCAGTATTATTCAATATTCAATAAAAACATGGGACCAAATTTTGCGAAGTTAGATGAATAGCTGGAATCTGATGATGATGAGGCTGGATTGATAAAAGAACAAGTAGATGGAAGAAGTTGGAAGGAAAGTAGGTTTACAGGTGAAGGCAGCAAAAATCAGTTAATTTTCAGTAAAATAGTTTAAGTTAGTTGCATTTAAATATTACACATCTACATCAGAAAGGTACATTCTATTCACCTCTTCATTATTATTTATCACAGGGATTATGATCGAGAACAGTTTGCTGATAACCAAATACCGCTGTTGGTAATAGGGACTAAACTGGACCAGATTCATGAAACAAAGCGCCATGAAGTTTTAACTAGGACTGCTTTCCTGGCTGAGGATTTCAATCCAGAAGAAATTAATTTGGTGTGTATTTTCACTAATGCATGCTTGTATTATTGTCAGGTAAAGACAAAACTAAAGACATTCAAATAATATATTCTAGTGAAAGAAGCTTTATACTTGAAATCAGGCTATTTAGATTCTAGTCTAAATGTAGTCAAGATTGGAATCAACATATCTAGACTGAGAAATGTGCACAGTCACTTCAGCCTTTTATGTTGATCTGTTGGAATGTTCCAACTTTATTCTATGAATAATTTAAACCATAGGCTTCTTTTTTTGAAACAGAGTCTCGCTCTGTCACCCAGACTGGAGTGCAGTGGTGCGATCTCAGCTCACTGCAGCCTCTACCTCCTGGGTTCAAGCAATTCTCATGCCTAGGCCACCCGAGTAGCTGGGATTACAGGCACGTACCACCATGTCCAGCTAATTTTTTAAATATTTTTAGTAGAGATGGGGTTTTGCCATGTTGCCCAGGCTAGTCTTGAACTCCTGACTGGATTTGCCCACCTTGGCCTCCCAAAGTGCTGGGATTACAGGCGTGAGCCACTGCACCTGGCCCGTGGGCTTTTTCTTGAGAAAGTTTTTTAAAATCACACCAAAATTAAAATAAATTGATTAAAGTGGCACTATAAGCGTATTATTCTTGCTTTTAAAAAGCCTCTTAGCTTCTTAAACTACAAATTTTACCTTAAAGGGCAACCTAACAAATACATGAAAAAATTACAAACCTTAAACTAGGAGTGCTTCATAAGCACTAATTTATGTACACTTACGCATATATAGAGGATTGAGTCCCTTGATGAGATAACTAGCTCAATGAGAACTGAGCGCTTAAAAAAGCTGAGAAATGGTTGTCATGTAAGTCTGTTAGGATCCCAGAAAAAGATCCTGGCCAGCAACTTCAGTCATGGTCATGTTGTTGTTCACAAATAGGATTTCTGCAACTGTGCACTGGCATTCCAGAAATGCAGTGGTGGCGGTGTAATAGTACTAGTGACCAACATTTATTGAGCACTTACGGGTTGAAAACTGTTCTAGTTATATACATACGTTATCTCACGTGCATCATCTTCACAATCAACTCTATAAGACAGGTATTATTACTATCCTCTTTTTAAAGATAAGAAGGAGAGAGGTAACAAGACCAAGGAAGGTTACCCAGGTCAATTAGGGTATTCAGATTCAGAGCCTGTGCTCTACAGTTAAGCCTCTTTTCCACTTAATTAATCCTTCAACTCACCTTGAGAATTTGGCAGCTGAAAAAACTCTTAGAAATCATCTAGACCAACAGTTACCCAAATCTGATTGTGTATTTATATTACCAATAGTACCTATGGAAAATTTTGAATAACTGTCCCACAGCTGGAGCTTTTTATTCATCAAGCCTGGCAGGAGGACCAGGAATCTGTAGTTTTAACAAATAACTCAGGTGATTCTGATGCCTTTATTCTATGAATCAACGTTTGTGAACACTGCTTGGTTCAGCCCCACCTCTACCCCCAGCTTCTGCCTGCCATTCCGTTGTTTTTTACATTCTGCTTTGCAGTGGAGAGCCCCTCATTTTTCTCAGCTACCACAATGGAATATTTGATATGCATACCCCAGGTAGTCAGCACTGAACCATGATATTCCAAAGGATTCTTGCTACATAGATATATAATATTCTTGTTGAAGAAGTGCTGAGATTACTTTGAACATTATTTCCAAAGAGAAATTTACCATTGAAAACACTTAATTTGTTTCAGCGCTTACTTTTAATATATTTTAGAGTGTATCTGTTTCTAGTGCCTGTGGGTTTCTATGATAATCGCATGTGTGTGTGTGTGTGTATGTGTGTGTGTGTGTGTGTTATTCCTACTTGCCTTACAAAGCCAAGGCCATCTTTTAACTGTGAGTCAGATGTAAAGGTACTCAGGTAGTGAGACTTTAGCACATAGAGTCTCCAAATAGTTCAAATATAACATGTTTTTGGCCTTTATCAGTGTACAGCTTCAAGAACACAGCACAAATAACAATAGGAGAGGGTCAGAGAATGCAGGGAAGAAAAAATGAGGAGGAAAATTGAATACGAGAGTTTCAAAAAGAAATACCAATCAAAAATTCAGCAATTAAATATAAAGCCTCAAATAAAAACTAATGTAACATTATTAGTGCTAACATCAGTTACTGTATAAATTTCCTTAAAACTATAGAAAAGTAAGAATTAACAAATATATACATCAAAGGTGGAATCAAAGTTAATAAATAACTGCCTGAATAAATGCAAATTGTTTAAATTATAAATAGGTGAACCATTACTTATTTTCTAAAATCCTGTTAGGCTTATTGTACCCCGTAAAAACTTTTCTCTGTTATGTATTTACTTTGAAGTGATCATATTGAAGTATCTTCCCTAGTTAATAGTCCTTTCTCAAGCTCAGACAAGCTATTTGGAGCTATTAATTTTCAGGCTTTTCCCTCAGCCATGATAAATGGCAGATGGCTCTTTCAGCTCTAAATTTCTCATCCCAAAAATCATAGTGTTTCTCTAGGCTGGTCAACCTGAAATTATGGAACCATAGAATTAAGGTTTTGGGGGTGTTTTTTGTTTGCTTGTTGTTTGCTTTAGTTTTTGTATTTAGTACTTCAGCTCTATTTAGAATTGTCTCAAACTTTTGACATTCTGATGACTAGCTAATCAATATCTATTTTATAAAACATTTCTACCACAGGTCTAAGGTTTGTCTCTTATATGCCCCAGTTGCTGTAGAAATGTGTTCAAACACTATTTCAAATACCATAGTTTGTGCAATGATGTTTCAGTCTATATAATCCATATATGGAATTATCTTTATTATGGTAAGTGCTTGTTGTGCCTGAAAATTCAATCTGCTAGCATTTTCTTAGATTGAAGAGAGGAGGACTAATATTTTACTACCCACTATGTCAAGGTATGGATTATTTAATTTTTCACAAAAATCCCATGAAATAAAATATTGTTATCCCCATTCCACAAATCAGTAAGCCCAAATTTAAAGGTTTAGTAACCTAACCAGTGTTACATAGAGTAGAAATATTGGGATGGATATTCTGATTTAGAGCTTGCTGGCTTTGAAGACCCCTGATTTCTAGTACTCTGTGATCTTTGACAACTTTGTTGTAGCCTCTCTTTTTTGTGGTTTTAGAGAATGTATTATCATTTCTGGCCAAAATTTAAAATGTGAGCCTTGAAATGTTGCATATGAATAAAATAGGAGGTTTCATTAGAAGAGAATCATGTGGGCCTGGAGATTGCAAAAACAGAATAAATAATAATAGTAATAATAAGTAATAATAGTAATAATAAGTAATAATAGTAATTTCAGTAATTTCTAGGGGCACAGAGGGTCTATAGCTAAAAGACAAAATTTCATACTTGCAAAGGAGCTTACATGATAGCCCTTATAGTTTGGTCTTAGGTACATTTCAGGTAAAAATCAAAGTATCTCTCAAGGTCACAAGTCAATGGTGACAAGCAAAAAAAAAAAAGAAAAAAAGAAAAACAGCTAGACTGGAATTCCAGCGGATAGTAGGCCTTTAAAGGTTTTAAAGTTATTGTAATGATTAATGTTCCAGATCGTTTTGCCCCTTCTGGGCCCATTTTTTTTTCCTGTAATAAAATTCCATCAAAGAGTAGTAATATATCTTTATTATCAAACAATAGTAGTAGATGTTTATTACCAAAAATAATATATCTTTGTGGCCTACCAAAAGATGTAGTACCTTGCATCTAAAGAGAAATCCTTGGCAATTGTTCTGTTTGTTCTTTGCACCTCTAAATCCTTATTTTCATGCTTTCTCCAATTCATATGAACTGCATAGTACTAAATTAGTTGAGCACCGGTGATTAACTAGTACTAAAAGTGAAATGCTTACTGTTTTTCATGGCTCTCTCTCTCTGGTTTTCGGGGTAAATGTAGATAGGTCACTCCATTAGTACCTTGGTTTTGTTATTAGTAAAATATTAGTAATCTTGTCTTCCTCTATGAATTATTTGATGATGAATACATTGATTTGGTATACTCTAAAATTGTTTAAATGACAAAGATTAAGTGACCTTATTTTCCTTTAATACTTTCCTCCTTTGTGCACCATAATTTGAAAATTATTTGAATATTTTATGAGAGTATTATGCCTAATAGTATTATGCCTATAGAAATGTGCAACAGGATAAGTTATGAATAGCAACGAGCTTGGGTTTCCTAACTTTCAATTGTGGATCTTATGTTTTATCTTCTAGGACTGCACAAATCCACGGTACTTAGCTGCAGGTTCTTCCAATGCTGTCAAGCTCAGTAGGTTTTTTGATAAGGTAATGGTTTCAATTAAGTTATTTTTAAACTTAATTTATGTATTATGAGAGTTTAAAATTTTTTTGTAGAATCCTATGACCTTTATTTTTTTGTCCAAAACTTCACAGCCTGAATAATCCTTGTTTTGATCTCTCTTATCTGTTGGTATAATTGCCCAAGGCCTGCTGACGTATTTATTCCATCACCGGTGTTCTCTAAGTAAAGGGCAAAAGCTACTGGATTTAAATGGGGGTTTTAAAAAGATATCTAATTCCTCTCCTTAAAAGAATTTCTATTTACCCATTTTCTAGCTCTTTTTTTCACTTATTCACCCTCCCACCCTCATAAAGGCACTGAACTGAGGAGATTCTGCTTAAAGCCCTGAGTTCTTTTTGCTCTCCTAGCTGTTAATATTCTCTACATAAATGTTACTGTTACCTTTTAAGGTAATATCTTCTTGATTTCCTAGTGTTTCCCTCTCAGAAATATTTGCATTCCGATTATTGACTCTCTGCTAACATCGTTTTATTGTCCTCAACTGGAAGGAAAATGTGGAATGACTCAGCATACTGGTAAATTAGAGCACTGTTTGTCTTTCCTTCACAAGGCCATACAACTTTATTGCGCATAGTATTGACCAAGTTTAAATTGTTTGTCCAATGCTGGCATTGCATAGTAAGGTAAAATAGGTTGTCTTTCTGCATGTATTATTGAAAAAGGTTAATTCCTGTTATATTTCTTTTTAAGTGACATCTCCTAAGAAAATCATCTTCCCCATAGCTCCTCCTCATCAATCATTTTTTTCTTTTAACTATTTAGGGATTTAATATTTGGCCCTTTTGTTCAGCATTGGATAAGCCCCACCTTTAGATAATTTGGGATTTAATATTTGGCCTTTTTATCAGCACTAGATAAGCTCCAGCACCCTCCTCGATTAATATTAGGCCACTAGGAAAATTTTGCTTCACTGCAAAACTTCTTAACTGATATGTGGGAAATAGGGTACAGATGTGCCTAGATGCTGATTTCCCTCAGTTCTCAGAGCAGCCAGGGTCCTCAGGGTGGGGGGGTTGGGTGATTGCCATCCTCTTCCATTTTCTCCAGTGTGCTATACAAATATTAGCATTTTCTACGTGTGCCATGACATGAAAAATGTTATGCAGCACTGCAAGGAGCCAGATTTTCTCTCCACATTGTTTTCAAACTTAAAATGTAACAATTTCCATTTGGTTTAGATCCATGGCCCCATCAATACAAAATTCTGTCCCCTATGAGCAACATCTTGTAGATCTGCCCTGACCTGGAAAGATCCCACAGTATGTTGTTTAAATTTAAAATTTTATTAGTTTTAAAATTAAAAAATAAGATATACTAAATTACATCCTAGAGAAACTGGGTTATTGATTGGTATAATCCGAGTTGTCAGGCAAGGCTTTGTTTTTTAAAAAATCAGGAGTACACATTGCAAGTCAGGGGTAAAGAATTATGACCAAAACCAAAAAGGTAAATTTTTATTGCCTGAATCACAACAAAATGTATGTGGGTTAGGAGGTTGGCCAGACCTCCAGACTGAGGTGGTTGCCTGAAACCAAAGGAGCTGACAACCAAATTTCACCCAGTTTTCTATACATCAGTTCTTCCAGAATTTAGCATAAAGATTTCTTCTCCAGCCGGGCACGGTGCCTCACGCCTGTAATCCCAATACTTTGGGAGGCCGAGGCGGGCAGATCACAAGGTCAGGAGATCAAGACCATCATGGCTAGCATGGTGAAACCCCATCTCTAGTAAAAATACAAAAAATTAGCCGGGTATGGTGGCGGGCACCTGTAGTCCCAGCTACTCGGGAGGCTGAGGCAGGAGAATGGCATGAACCCAGGAGGTGGAGCTTGCAGTGAGCCGAGATCGCACCACTGCACTCCAGCCTGGGTGACAAAGCAAGACTCCATCTAAAACAAACAACAAAAAAAGATTTCTTCTCCAAAAGGAAGTCTAACTCCTTCTCCAGCCTCTTTCAACTAGTAGTAATTCCTCACACACCAGAATAATCAGATTTTCCTGTCCTGCCATAGAGAGGAAAGGGAATCAGTCTCCTTCTTGGTTTTTGTGGGATTGTTTTAAGATGTACACTAATGATAAACCAACTTTTCTACCTCTGGGGTAAGTGAATGCAACTTTGCCCTGGTGTCTTGTGGCTAAAAATAATCCAGCTGTAGTCTCCAAGACGGCAAGAATCTGGATGAATGGCTGTCGCACCAGAGAGAGCAAGCTGGTCTTGGTCTTGGAAGAACATGCTCTGTTCTCATTCAGAGGAACTCTTAGCTGCATAATTTCAGATTTGAATGTCTTAGAGTTCATCTCCAGCTGATCTGTATTATTATCCGATTAACTTTTCTTATCACGGCAGGTCTATGTAAAGAAAATACAGATACTCCTCAACTTGCGATAGGGTTATATCTCAGTAAACCCCTTGTAAATTGGAAACATTGTTAGTCAAAAATACATTTATTACACCTAACTTACCAAGCATCGCAGCTTAGCCTAGCCTTCCTTAAACATGCTCAGAACACTTATGTTAGCCTACAGTTGGGCAGAATCATCTAACACAAGCCTATTGTATTAAAAAGTTGTGAATGGCTCATGTAATTTATTGAATACTATACTGAAAGTGAAAAAAGTGCCCATTGTATGGGCACTGAAAGTACAGTTTCTACTGAATGCATGTTGCTTTCACACCACCATAAAGTCAAAAAATCGTGATCAAGCCATCCTAAATCAGAGACCATTTAATACTTCCTCTGTAACCATTGCAGTTTCTCAAGTGTCAGAACAGAATTTATTATTCTTGAAAATGTTTTTCATCATCTGAAAACATGGTGCTCTTTAGTGTTTACAGCAGTTTTGGGAAAAAAGGAAAACATGGTGCTCTTAAACTTATTACATTTGGACATATATTTTGAGGGTTTGTTTTCAATAATGGTGATGGATTTGTGCAGATACATCTGCTGCTTGAACATGTTTTTTCTACTTACCAAATGCAGATAATTCTGAAACTATTGAAGTAAGGGTGCAGTTAGTTAAGAAAAAGTAGACAATACAACAGTCATTAGACTGCTTTTGATGTTGTGTCATCTGTCTATATTGAGGATGTATAGAATTTTTCACCACTTACTATAGGGATGTGGTGGTTTGCTATGTTAAACAGTCCCCTCTTTAAGAAATAGACAAGACTATTGTAGCAGGCAAGTGCTTTTTTTATTTTATGGATTCTGTTTAGTACCTTTTGGGACTGACTGCTAGGAAACTTAGAGTCAGATTTGCTGTCATACTCTAAGAATTGCATGGGATCTTATATCATTCTATCATTATTTAGTTTTTGTTATTCATTTATTTTTTGATCTATCATTAATGCATTTTGGAATGAGGCAGGCTTTTATGGAAATACTCCCACAATTCTGATCTCATTAACACCAGATTTTTAGCTGACTGTACTACATGTCTACTGCTATGGAAAAGATTCTTAGTTTGGATATATTCCTTTTAGTACCATTAGTGGTCGTTGCAGTTAGCCACTTTTTGCAGGTATGTGTGCTAAGCCTTTAAAATCTTTGTTTTTCACAGGTCATAGAGAAGAGATACTTTTTAAGAGAAGGTAATCAGGTTGGTATCTCTTTTCTTGATAAAATAGATTCTTAAATTTTGATAGGTGATTTCCAAATTTAAGTTCAGAAGTAGTTTTAAAAAGTTGGGGAAAGCCCTTTATAGGCACAAGCAACTGATTTCCTTCTATCCTGTTAAATACAAAAGGAGAAAATCAGAACAAAGGAAAAATAAGGGTCTAGGAAACAAATATAATCTAGGAATGAGATTACATTATAAAATAGAAGAAGAAAATAATTTGCTTGGGACTCCAAGAGTATACGTTCAGAGTCTGTCACAATACAAATAATTTCTGTAAAAGTCTAGTAGGTATTATGAGATTTACCTTCATTCTTTCTGATTTAGATGACACTATCACCAATTTGTTGGGAAATGTTTTCCATTTTGGTAAAATTTATTTTTATTATTTAATCTGTGGTTTTCTGAGTAAAACCTCAGAAAGCTGTTTTTTAAGAAACAACAGGCTGACATACAGAAATGGAAAAGAAGGGAAAAATTACTATTAGTATTTGAACTTTTATTGCTTGAGACTTAATGCAATTATCTTTCTTGCCTACAGATTCCAGGCTTTCCTGATCGGAAAAGATTTGGGGCAGGAACATTAAAGAGCCTTCATTATGACTGAATTACACTCATCCTTTGGAAGAGTGAGCAAGCAGTGGCAGTTTTTCACAGCTCCTCTTGCTGTGTTCAATTATTACCATCACAGCCTTTTAACAAAATCATCTTAAAATGCTACCCTTCAGCCTTACTGAAAGTAAGTGACAGTACAGGAGGTCCAGACTTTGTCCCTGTTCTCTGTGTTCCTTACCTTTCTGTCCCTGTGTATAGATTATGTAAAAGCCTTGTGTAAATATGAGATGTTGTCAAAATGATGCAGTAAATGAGCAATGACAGTGTACTGCAGAGAAAATTTACTCTTGCCTAGAACTGGAGGGTTTTTATGGGTCTGTAATTTTCCCACACTCATTGCTGAAAGCTTAATTAAGTACTTCAAAAATGTATCTCCATTGTTTTACCTTCTTGAGGGGAACGGTCTTGTTAACCAGCCCTGAGTTGTCTACCCCAAACAATCTCTGTCATTCAAAGATGCAAAATGGTGTTATTTAATTGTCTCCACCCTCATCACACACAGGAATGCCTAATAACAGCAACCCTTGTCTCCCTCTTCTCTCCTTTGCAAATGGCTTGGTGACTGGAAGAGGCGGACTAATAGCCAGAGTTAAATATAAATACAAATTAATAATACATAGAGAACAGCAATACCAGAAAAAAGAACTCTGGTAAAATGATGTGAAAAATTGACAGCTCCCTCACTCTTAAGGTTGCTGCTATATGCAGTCTAGGTTTTCTGTTTGGAAATAGGTAGGGTAAAATCTAAGACCTGCGCAAGGGCAGTGAGAGACATTTACAGCCTCCTCTCCATTTGTTTTTTTAAGGAAAAGTCAACTCCTGAAATGTCCCTTAGCTATAATCAGAAAACTAAGAATATTATTCTGTGTCAACAGTGTATTTATGGAGAGAAGTAAAAATAAGTTCCACAGCAACACATTTACATGAATTATGAACTAGGATTCTTGGATTTCATAATCACTCCAAAGCTTTTTGGGGATGGTGTGTGTGTGTGTGTGTGTGTCCGTAATTGTTCATCATTACTTTTTTTAACCTATCTTTTTGCTTGCTTAATCTTCTCTGCCCCAGTTCTTCCTTAGTATATGAATTTGATTTCTAAAAACAATTTATTCAACACTTTATCACCCATATTCTCTCTCTGGCTCTGCTGCAGGTCTCTGCACTCCTGATTTTGCTCCATACTTTTAAATAACAATAATAAATATACAGTTTTCATTTCTCATTTAAAAAATAGGTGGAAAACACCAAATTCACTTTCTAGTCCATTTTAATTAGGTTTCAGAAGTATCTTGGAAATCAAGATATGCTGCAAGAGGATATTAAAATAAGAATGTTAGAGAGTCCTTTTAGAAAGGCAGTCTTGGGAATTTGGAAAAGGATTTTTAAAGCAACTTTCATCAGCTAGACTGTTCTCCAGACTTTCTTTACTTCCTCTTTGAAAGGACATAGCCCTGGTTTCTTTTTGACACAAAGGAAAGCTATGCAAATCATGATCTGTATGTAGAATTGGTCACAAGTATGTTGTGGCATAGGCTGTACAGTTGGGAAGTAGAAACCAAGTGCTACCCAGAGACCTAACCCAATTAAGCTCTTTGTATTTCTCCTTTAAGAAATAAATCTTCCTTCCCCCTTTCTTCCTCTTTCTTTTAATTAAAAAAAAAAAAATCATCCTGATTTTTTTATTTTCTATCTTATTTAAAAAATAAAAATAGGCCAGGCGTGGTGGCTCACACCTTTAATCCCAACACTTTGGGAGGCCAAGGTGGGTGGATCACTTGAGATCAGGAGTTTGAGACCAGCCTGGCCAACATGGGGAAACCCTGTCTCTACTAAAAATACAAAAATTAGCCAGGCCTGGTGGCACGTGCCTGTAATCCCGGCTACTCGGGAGGCTGAGGCAGGAGAATCACTTGAACCCGGGAGGTGGAGGTTGCAGTGAGTCAAGATCGTGTCACTGCACTCCAGCCTAGGTGACAGAGTGAGACTCCATCTAAAAGAAAATAAATAAAGAAGTAAATAAATAAATAAATAATAAAAGTAAACCATTGCTGATGACTCCAGGGTCAATCTGGAAAAATTAACAGTATTCCTCAACTCCATTTCTTTCTGCAGCCAAGCTTGATTCCTTGAATTATAGTTTTCTAAGAAAAAATAGTTTTTAATAATCTAAGGTAAATTTGTTGCAATTGTTAGCAGCAGCATAATAAGGCTTTTTGCACAAATGAATGTTATTAGCTAGAGTTATTCAAAAAAGAATGAAGCATAATTTTTGCTAGGACTTCTTGAGAACTATTCATAAAAATGCTTTTAGATAATAAACAAGTATAAATGTCAAAATATTGTTTAAAAAGTGTAATTGGCCAGGTGCTGGCTCACGCCTATAATCCCAGCACTCTAGGAGACTGAGGCAGGAGGATCACTTGAGCTCGGGAGTTTGAGGCTGCAGTGATTCATGATTGCACCACTGCCTTCCAGCAGCCTGATGACAGAGTGGGACTCCATCTCTTTACATATGTATATCTTACTCTCTTGATGGGACAAGTTGGTAGAAATAAAGATTTTTTTTTCTGTTGTGATTTCGGTGTCTAACCAATTTTCTGACTCATTGTGAAGGTGACCAGATGTGAAGGCATATATATGACTACTCCTCTGTCCCTTGAGTGTATAAGACTTAGCTGGAATCCAACTAAAGATTTGGGCTGGTCTCCCCATCTTAACATTGATGGGATTCAGGACACATAACCCCAAAATATTGCACCCTGATATTTGAGAAAACTGCAGAAGCAAGGTTTCTCATACCTTCCCCTTACCCCTTTTCCCCAGAAGCAGGCCATAAAACCTAAGTGACTGTTCCCTGAAGTAGATCATAAAACCTTCATTCCATAGGTACCCTTTATCCTCACAGATACAGAGACACCAAGAAGAATCTGGACAAATAGGACTTGCTAAAAGTTCTCCACAGTTTATTACCATTAGATTATGTCCTTTTGTCCTCTGATTATACTTCTGCATAAGACTGTACATAAAAATACACAAGTTTTGCTATTTCTTTGTGTCTTCATTTCTGAAGATTCCTGTCATATAAAACTTACAGTAAATAAATTTGTGTGCTTTTCTCAATAATCTGTCTTTTGTTATAGGTGCCTCATTTGTGAACCTAGAGATGGGTGAAGAAAGAAAGCTCTTCTCCCCTACAGTGCTCTAAGGAAAGCTATTCCCCAAAGAATTGATCCATATTAGCTTTAGCTCGGGTTCTTAGAATTCCTCAGACTTGAGGCATTCGTGATATAATCCAGGTGCCCTGACACTGTTGTTTTTCTGTTCATTCTGACAGTGGACTTCATGGAACTGATGTGCAGGGACATCAGACTGAGGTGAAGAGCTCCTAATTGCTCCCTGTAATCAGAATTTCTGAGTCCTCATTTCAATAGTTTGCAGTAGCACCCACCATAGGTAGGACCTTGTATGGGTTACTAGATGGTGGCTTAATTGAATTTTTTAAAGCACAGGTAACATCCTATTTTAAGAAGTTTAAAGGTCTAACAGGGTGTCTGCATTGGTTTAATATATGTTAAAATTCAAAGGAGGATTCTGTTTTGGGGAAAGGAGGAGAAGGAAATTAGAAATTCATTTCTCCGCAGTCCCAAGACTGAGCTAAATCACTGTGGTGGGAGAGGAAGGGTTCCAGGAAGTCTAACCCTGTGTCTCAAATATTTTACAGTATGTTTGCCTACACAAAATATCTGATGTTAGGGTCAGCTGGGGCTGCTCCATAGCATAGTAAAGGAATTGGACATCCAGTGACAAGTAATCTGCACCTCCATTAAGGACTTAAATGGAGGGCTTTCAAACTCTAAAGTGTGAAAGAATCCCCTGAAGTGCTTGCTGAAAATGCAGATTCCAGGATTTCCTCTCTCTTCCCTTACTCTCCCCTTTCTATATGTATGGGATAAGGCCAGGATTTTGTATTTTTAACAGACAAGCCAGATTTTTCTCATGCAGATAAGTCAGGATCTAGCCTTTAAGAAAGATAAATAAACTCATCAAATAGTAGAGAATATAGATTGTGAACTCTGTACTTTATGAGTGCCATTATAGCAGAATTCATCAAAACTCATCTTTGGCTGCCTCAACCTGATCTCACCTTAATGAACTGATCCACTCCTCCCCACTCAAAGCTACACATGCCAAATTAAACATGAGATGATTGTCATGTCTTCTGTTGGCAAAACAAATATTTGTCTTTCATGTATTGCCATCATTTTTATTACTGCCACTGTTTTTCCCCTGGGTTCTGTTTTTAATCCAAATATATTTATTTCTAACCAGTGCCTTGCCATCTTACACACAGCCCCCTCTCTAGTACTGTGTTTTCTCAGCTGGCTAATCACTAAGCTTTACCAAGGTCATCAATAACTAATGACAAAGAATGGAACCCCTAAACTCCAACCAAGGTGTAAAACCTCGCTCAGTACCATCAAGTATATCAGGTAATCTCTCCGTTCCATCTTTTTCTGGGAGACATCTGTCCTGGAGTCCTCTGATGCCTAACTCCATTTTGGAGTGATTACTCTGTAGGCCTGTCACACCCTGCTTCACGTTACCTTGTAGCAATTCCTGGATGTAATGTTTTCCACTTTCTTGGTGTGGGTCAGTGGTCTTCAAATTGGGATGGGTACAGGCATCTTCTCTAAGAGATATATAAGCACAGATAGTTTTAAGGGAATCATTTTCCAGATCACCCATTGCCCTATGTAAATCTTTGTTTAAATTGATCTGCTTGTGAAGGCAGCTCAGTGCTAGCTCTTACTTCTCGCCTCTGTTTTCACAATCACCCTTTCCCACTACGGAAGAGCAGCATCTCATTAGTAGTGTAATAGTACTCTGGTATATCACCCCAGGATGTAAATGTCTTCAAGATGCCAACAAAAGGACAATTCTAAATATTTGTTTTATTTAAAGACTTTACCTGTTCCATTCCCCACAATTATTATTTGTTTAATACAGAGTCTCTGAAAGCAAAGCAAAGAGAGCTTTAGTAAGAAATATACAAGTCTGTGGCATGTTCGTTTATGGCAGAGCTTCTGTCTGGTCTGTCAAAATATCAAAAAAAAATTATCAAAAATAATTATATGGCAAAAGTATATAAAATTAACATTTTTATTTCCCTAGTTCTTTCTGAGTAAAAGAATTAGACAAAGCATCTCTGATATGATTTGGCTGTATCCCCACCCAAATCTCATCTTGAATTATAGTTCCCGTAATCCCCACATGTCGTGGGAGGGACCCTGTGGAGATAATTGAATCATGGGGACAGTTTCCCCATTTTGTTCTTTTGATAGTGAGTTCTCATGAGATCTGATGGTTTTATAAGGGGCTTCCCCTTTCGCTGGGCACTCATTCTTCTCTCTCCTGCCACCTGAAGAAGGATGTGTTTGCTTCCCCTTCTGCTGTGATTGTAAGTTTCCTGAGGCCTTCTAAGCCTGATTGTAAGTTTCCTGAGGACTTCCCAGCCGCGCAGAGCTGTGAGTCAATTAAATCTCTTCCCTTCATAAATTACCCAGTCTTGGGTACTTCTTCATAGCAGCATAAGAAGGGACTAATACAACCTGTAAGTGAAAGCATAATATTTAATTAAAATGAATGATTCCAATTGCTGGGTAATGAAGCCGTTTCCTCAGGTTTCCAATTATTTGCTTTCAATGCAATTAAAGAAGAATCTGAATGATTTGTTGATGGATGGATGATTTAAAAAAATTTTTTTAAACGTTTATATAAAATAATGTCTTAATCTATCATTAAATAATGATAGATCACTGTGATTTTTGAGATTTAATTCCAAAGAAGTGAGATTATAACAAAATTCTTTCCATTAATATCTACTTATTTATGTGAACAAATTTCTCCACTTAGTTCTATAAAACCAAAAAATAGAATGAAATGATACTGATACTAATGAAATGATACTAAATACTGTCTCATTTTAGAAATAAGAATTAGAAACAAGAATTGTATATTCATGGATACATGAATTTAAGAGGGGATATCTACCTCATTAAAAGAAGCACTTCCAGAAAGATTATATATATTTTTTCCTAAATATATTGTATTTACAGGCCACTGTCTTAGAAAAGAAACTTCGAGTCTCCTATCTGGAGGGTAAAACACTTGCTGATAACATTCTGGGAATGTAGTGGGAGAGGAAGGCTGGAGGTTTGATCACTGCTGATTATACTTAGTTTTGGTCCTACCCACCCCTCCACTCCCTAGTGTCTTGTCTTCTGGAGCTTCTGCAGAGAATAAACCTCCTATCTTGTGCTAGAATCTGGGAGAGGCAGACACCTAAACTCTCATATTCCTGCTGCTTTTCAGGTTCTCTGCCTCACACATTCCCCATATTGGTTCACTGAATCCAGCCTCCTCTGCCTGGTTTTTTAAATCAACTTTTGGTTTTTGTCTCACAGCTTTGATATTGTGACCCTCCTCTGCTCCTGTATGTTTTTGACTTACCCCTACATGCAGCCTACTCCTTCCACTGCATGTCTTTGAATGCTGATCACCCTGTCCAGAAGATTCCTTCCATTTCCCTGCTTCCCTAGAAGCTTTCCCTGACTGGATCCTTCCACTCCAATTTCAGTCGCATTGCCGTAAACACAGTTTATTGCATGGACCACACTTCCATTTTTCTATCTTTACACACCCTGTTCTCTGTGCTCACTGCTTTTTCTATCCAACTCTTACTCTATGTGACTTGGCTCAGACATTGTCTCCTCTGGGAAGCCCTCCCTGGCTCTGCTTATCTGGGCTACGTGCCCCTAGTGCCTCCCCTAGAACCCTGGGCTCTTCCCTGTCAGAGCACTTATACTATCTTGTGATGATTTTCAAAAATTTTTAAATAAATGAATGTATAATTACATTAATTAAAATGAAAAGCCATTAGACATAGAATCAGAACTCTCTGTAGCTGTGTGTTATTTATTATCCAATCCCAGCAGGACATGATGGCTTATGCCTGTAATTCCAATACTTTGGGAGGCTGAGGCCAGAGGATGGCTTATGCCTGGGAGTTAAAGGCTGCAGTGAGCTGTGATGATGCCACTGCACTCCAGCTTGGATGACACAGCAAGACTCTGTCTCTAAAACAAAACATTAAGTCAGGTGCAGTGGTTCACGTCTGTAATCCCAGCACTTTGGGAGGCCGAGGTGGGAGGATTCCTTGAGCCTAGGAGTTCAAGATCAGCCTGGGCAACATGACCTCATCTCTACTAAAAAAATTTTTAAAGTAGCCGGGTGTGGTGGTGTGTACCTGTAGTCCCAGCTACTCAGGAGGCTGAGATGGGAGGATCGCTTTAGCCCAGGAGGTTGAGGCTTCAGTGAGCCCTTTTTGTGCCACTGCACTCCAGCCTGGATGACAGAGTGAGAACCTGTCTCAAAAAAAAAAAAAATAATTAAATAATAAAATAATATTTTAATATCCCGTGTGTGTGTTTTCTCCTTTTAGAAGGAATCTCTAAAGTTTAGTGAAAGATGTATTCAACTTTAAATATTTTCAAGCCCCTCAAAGTAATTTTCATCCAGTCAAGGAACTGTTAACGCTTTCTTACCCCTTCAGAAGTCTCTCATACCTTGGGAAAGAACTGAAACACCTCTTAAATCTGCCTTCACAACTGGTTCAAAGGAAATAACATAGAAAGTTTGTTGAAAAATAAGGCAGTAAAGATTTCCCTTTGTCTTTTATTAGCTCCCATTTGTTTCTTTATCTAATGACCAACTGCTAATTTCCAAGATCAATAGAGATTGAAGACCCAAGGTACTCATAAACTTAGATACACAGGAGATATTTTCTTTGAATTCAGTTTCAGAGTCTGCATGTTATAGGAATAGTGAAAACTTAGCCTCAATAAAGCTAGGGCCTCCACCTACCTTCCTCCTAGGTTTGCATATGAATTCCAGCATAGTTTATATAATGCCACAATGCCATCTGTCTATGCTGACATATGCTGAGGTTTCCTATCAGCTGCCCAGTCCACAGGCACCAGTCCACATGGTTTGCTACCAGCATGTTTCCTATCAACATGTTACCTTTGGTCTGGCCCAGTCTGTGCTAGCACCTCATACACAGGCAATAATTCTGCTGCTACTGCAGTATGCTGGAGACTGAGGACCCCTGGAGGTTGTTTAAGCCCATTTATCTAAAGCAGAGGGTCTCAAACTAGCAGCCTGTGGCCACTTCAAATCTGCACGTTTTTCAACCTGCATGATTATATCAGTTATTTATCACTGCTTAACAAACCACCCCAAAATTTAATAGTGTGATATACACCATTCTATTTGTTCCCAATTCTGTGGTTCAGCAGTTTGGGCCAGATTTAACTGGTGGTTCTTCTGCTGGTCTTGCCTGGGATCACACATGTTCTGCAGTCACCTGGCAGCCAGACTGCCTCATTCACATGTCTAGCAGTTCCTGTGGGGCTTGCAGGGCTGTTGCCTGGACCTCTGGAGGCCAGCCCAGCTTCTTTGCACTGTGGTCTCAGGCTGCAAGAATGGGCCCTGTCCTAAGGCACAAGCATGTTTCAAACTCTGTGTCATGTTTGCTATTGGCCAAAGAAAAAGACCCTACCTCTTGATGGGAGGAACAGCAAAGTCACATTCAAAGGGACACACATACAAGGATAGGAGGAATTGGGGAATTTTTTGCCATCTACCACAGGGTGGTTTCTCTCTCTCTCTCTCTCTCTCTCTCTCACTCTAATTGCCAGTGTTTAAAGATTGGAGCTTCATCTTATCTTGAAAAATCAGCTAGCCTACTTTATTCATTTACACTTCCTCCCTCATCTGTTGGCATTTGAGTTGTGATAATGCCTAATTTACAAGATTGTTTTTGTGAAGTTAGATATGGAAAAATCTGACAAAAGCAGAAACTCAATATATGTTTTCCCCTTTCTGAACACCACTAGTCATGAAGCTGCTACCTGCCAATGACCAAGGAGAGCGGCCAAGATGAAGAACAAGGGAGTCATAGAGGAGGTGGCTGGAGAGTAATCCCTTGGTCTGTTTTAGAAGTATAGAGGCATTAGGAAACAAAACTCTTAAAGAATTTATAAGAAAACTAAACGTACTTTAAGAAATTGAAAGGAGCAGTAGGAAACATATCAGTTTGCTCTAAGTGAAATGTTTCAGGCTCTGAATGGTTCACCCAAGAACCTGAGCTCATTCCTGGGAGGCACCTGCAGAAAACTGGTTCTGGTCCTGGTCCCTGTCTTCAGGTGTCTGTGTGTAAACATCTTATCCCAGTGTAAACATCTGCAGCTGGTAAATGTCTGGGGGTTTTCTCACTGCTCTCCAGGAGACTCAGCACTGCCCTGTTCCTTCCTAGCCTGAGTCAGGACTGAGCAGAGAATCCTCCACCACACACAGCAGGCACTATCTGCCACAGTTCCTTTCCCTGATAGCTTCAAATTCTCTGCCTTTTGAAATAAGCCTACTTTTAACTGGAATAAATAATTGGTCAATCTCTACCTCAGGTGAAGAGGAGCCAAGCCTCTGGAAACACTTAGGAACAAACTGTGTAAAAACCAAAAGCAATTGCGTAACCGGTTAAATAAGCTTGCTGGACTTTGTCCCTGTGTATGAGTTAGGCAATTTTTTCAGCTAGTTTGAGTGATGTGCTGACCAGTGAAGTGCAGTGAAGCAGTGGGAACCGGAATATCCAAAGAGTGGTTTGAAGGAGAAAGAAGCATTGTGGCTTTATATCCTCTGCGCCTGGGTTTCCTGAAGTCATCACACATAAAGGAGAGAGAAAATGGCTCAGTTAAAGGTAAGAAACCATCTGGCAAGTTTGCTGTGGCTTCTTCAGCCAAAATTTATGGAAGTTTCTGAGAACTCCAGGGTATCAGAGTTGGAAAAGACTTGGAGAGGCCCTGGTTCAAACCCCTGTGTTCAGAGGCTTCCCTGTGGTGTCTGTGGGCACAGCTGGGGCTGAAGAACAAGGGAAAGGTGATAAAGGAAAGAAATGAAGCTCTTATTGGTCATCCCTTGCCTTTGTTCATTTCAATTATTGTCTTGGAAATCTGTAGATATCCTAAGAGCTCCCCTCCACTACGGACATGCACGTTTCTCTCTATGTCTCTTTCCCACCCCCTGCTCTGACACCTTCCCATTGCTGCAGCTTCATGGACCACTTCCGGTGACCAATTAGATATGCTTAATCTATTTAGTTAATTGAGGCTCTGAATCAGCCCTTGGCCAGCAGAAGCACCCCCTCTAGGAAATCATTCCTTCTTTTTAGTAATGCGCAATTGAAAAGTATGTGTGGGTTATGTGCTGTTAGGTGCTAGGCATTTTAACTATGAATTAACTCATAATCCTCAAAATAAATCTGGGGTGTAGAAAGAGGTTCTTGTTTCAATTAGAAAAGTAATGCTTGGAGAGACTATGATTTGCGCAAGGTCACTGCCAATAGATGACTTGATTAGAAACGGTATGTTTGAATGCGAAGTCCAGACTCAAAAAGGGGCCTTAGTGGCTCCTACTAGACTGGTATCTTAAGGCAAGGAAAACAGAATATGTCCCTAATATCTAAAACCATGCCTAGTGCCCAGCCCAGGCTTGCAACAGTGCTCAACACATGCATGTGTAACTGAACAGAACTGCCCAGAACGTTGGCTCAGGCCAAGTGGGCCAGACCACCCCACAACAGACATCTTCCCAGAATGCAGGGTTTGAGAAGTGCCCTAATGCCCTCTAACTGATGCTGAGTTTGAAGAATCCATCAGTTAAGGGGAGATGTTTCTGAGTTTGAAGAATCAAACGCCTTCCTAATTGGTAGGAATCCTGAAAACACTCAACACCGGAGTAAAAGACTTTGGTTTTTTATCTTTATGCCTGACTAAAAGTTAACTCTCATTCTTTCATTCAGCAGATATTTTGTGCTAGTGCATGATACTGCAGATTAATATAGTAGATGAACTGAGTCTGGGCTAGGTAGAGTCAAAAAAAAATTTCTTAAAGGAGCCTGTACCTAAATTGAGTCTTAAGGGAGAAGTAGGAACTGGCAAAGTGAGGAAGGACGGGATCTGGAGGGAAGAGTAAGTGCAAAGGCACAGCACATGCAGAATGCCTGCATGCTCTAGAATCCAAAACTATGTCAGCCAAATTTGAGTTGATGGAGGGACAGCCAAATTGAGATACCCAGGCGGTGGTTGGATTTATGGATCTGGATTTCAGGGGAGTGGGCAGGGCTAGGGGAATAGAACTGAGGGTCGTGATGTCAGTGGTAGGAGTTGAAGTCTTGGAAGAAAGAATAGATAGACACTTTGTTTTCTGACGAACATTCTATGAGGAAGTTCAGCAGGGGTTGGAAACATCTTTACCATTTATAAATAAATTTTATGTAAAATCCTATCCTGCTGTCATGTTTAAGCAACTTATTATGCACAGCACCAGGACATCAATGTAAATTGCATGCCAGTCTTTGCTCTCAGTTTCAAAGGCATTCTTCCCTGCCTGCTGTCTAATCTTTACAAAGAAAGGTTAATTCCAGAGGTCAGGAATCCAAACACAGAAAACCAGACTGCATCATATTCATTCTAATCAATAAACATTATGTAATTTTTAAAACTGTTTCTCATCTTTTATTTCTTCATTTTAATGAATATGTCAACACAAAGCCATAAATGAAATCACATTTACACAAAAGTACAACTGGGAGAAGAAAATTCAAAAGATAAAATAATTAAATTTAAAATGAAATACCCTATGTATTTGAGTAAGTTGCTTAGCTTCTCCCAACCTTGGTTTCCTCATTTCTAAAACGAAGAGTTTGCTTAATATTCAGGCTCTGGGCCCCACCACCAAATCCTTGATTCACTGGCTCTGGGTCTGTATGTAACAAGCTTCTGGAGTGATTCTAATGATTAGCCAGAGACAGGACCTACTGTTCTACATAACTGATTTCCTGTTGCTGCTGTAAAAAATTACCACAAATTTATTGGCTTAAAACAACACAAATGTATTATCTTGAAGTTGTGGAGGTCAGAAGGCTGAGATCGGTTTCACTGGGCTAAAGTCGAGGTGTCAGTGTGGCTCGTTTCTTCTGGAGACTCTATGAGAGATTGTGTTTTCCTGCCTTTTCCATGGATTCTGTTTCCTCTTCTAGAGGCTACCCACATTCCTTGGTTTGTAGCCTCTTCCTCGATCTTCAAAAAAATGTATCTCTGCTTTTGTAATCACGTCACCTTTTCTCCTCTTATAAGTCAAATCTCCCTTTGCCTCCCTTTTATAATGACATTTGTAATTACATTTGGGATACACCCAAATGATTAGGATATCTCCCCATCCCAAGATCCTTAATCATATATGCAAAAATCTGTTTGGCTAGAAAAGGTAATACTCACAGGTTTCAGGGGTTAAGCCATACATATCTTTCAGAGCGAGCCATTTATTCAGCCTGCTGTGATAATCTGCAAGTTCCCTTTACAATCTATGTTCTACGTTCCCATCAAGGTTAACTAGAAATATTAGACTCTTTTTCCACAGGAAAATAAATGTAGCAGTAGTTTCATCTCTACCCTGACTTCTCTCTCTTTCCTTCATGCCCAGTAAGAGGAAGTGAGGTGCACCATCTGTTCATCTCATCAGGTGTTACCTAGAATCAGAGTCAGGAGAAAACACCTCATAAAACTACCCTGACAAGTAAACCATATCCTGGGGACCAGGTGAGAATTAAAAAGCTGTATACTCATAAGCTGCCAAAGAGCTGATGGTACTGAAGTCACATGGAGCTCAGGAATTTATTCCTGCATTTAGAAAGTATGCATATAATTCTCTTGAAAAGAAATGAAATCATATTTTTCTGTCGGATCAAATTATTCAGAAATCCGAACTGTAGAAAACATACAAACACACTTGCTTAATGTTAGCTTTTTAATGTTATTTTTGTACACAATATACTTTTACATAGGCACTGAACCAGCTGGAAATGAATGCTTGGATTTTTGCAGCTGATAAAAACAGTTCAGATTCTGTCCTTGAGCTCAATGTCTGGAGAAAGCAGCTGCGAATACTGCTTCCTTAATTCAGATGCCTTTGGCAGTGAGGGGCATGACATTTTAAAGCTGTAATAAACTGTGTACTTTTTCTCTCAGGGGATTAGAAAAACCAATTGATTTGATAGTGACTCAGCAGTTTTCACCTTCCTCTTCAGCCAATGCCCTGCAGCTAAGATTGAGAAACGGATTCACAACACACACCTCTTGGTGCTTGGTGGCTCCCTTCCAAACCACCAGCTGTTCTTTCTACTTTCTTCCCTATTTTTTAAAGCACAGTCTGAATCAAGTGCTTCAGAAATATATATACTAACTCGTGTTCCAAACACATAACCCTGAACTCTCTTCTGAGGCCACCAGTTACAAAGAATGGGGAAGGTTAATGAGTAAATCCACCAGTGCCTGCCAGAAAGCTCAGCTGTACTCCAGCCTTCCTTCCTCTCTTGCAGAGAGAAACAATGCGGCAGTTGAACAAAGCGAAGGCACTGTAATGCCCGGTGGCTTCAGTCACAGGCTGGTCTAAAATTCCATTTCACAGAATTGAAGATAATTTGGGGTTATTACCAATTCTCAGCAGCTCAAATTCAATCCCGTTGATGGTGAGCATGGGGTTCATTTTGAGAGAAGAAAATTGGATGCAGCAGAGAATCAGAATGTTGGATGGTCTCTGCCATTTCCCCAAAGATATCATCCTAACTGCATGCTGCTGCTTTTAACAAATCAGTATATAACTTAGTATTTTTTGTGATGACAAATTTTCAAATATACAAAATATTGAGTCTGAAGGCAAAAAGAATAATTTTTCACTTCCATTGCTTCCTAGGTCGTAACATTCACATCTGATATTTCTTCCAAATACAGACTGTTATTGGCCTGATCATCACTCACACATCCAGGCTTGTTACATCTCCATGCCACTGAGTATCGGGGAACCTGCCCCGATATTCACGTAGGTTCTTTTCTATTTTCCCTAAGCGTCAGCCAGCTTGAGAAATAAAGTGACAGAATACAAAAGAGAGAAATTTTAAAGCCGGGCGTCTGGGGGAGACATCACATGTCAGTAGGTTCCGTGATGCCCCACAAGCCACAAAAACCAGCAAGTTTTTATTAGGGATTTTCAAAAGGGGAGGGAGTGTGTGAATAGGTGTGGGTCACAGACATCAAGTACTTTACAAGGTAATAGAATATCACAAGGCAAGTGGAGGCAGGGCGAGATCACAGGACCACAGGACCGGGGCGAAATTAAAATTGCTAATGAAGTTTCGGGCACCATTGTCATTGATAACATCTTATCAGGAGACAGGGTTTTTGAGATCAACCGGTCTGACCAAAATTTATTAGGCAGGAATTTCCTCTTCTTAATAAGCCTGGGAGCGCTATGGGAGACTGGGGTCTATTTCACCCCTGCAGTCTCAACCATAAGAGACAAGCGCACCTGGGGGGGGCTGTTTATAAGCCTATACCTCCAGGCGTGTATTCTCTTTCTAAGGGATGTTCCATGCTGAGAAAAAGAATTCAGCGATATTTCTCCCATTTGCTTTTGAAAGAAGAGAAATATGGCTCTGTTCTGCCCGGCTACCGGCGGTCAGAGTTTAAGGTTATCTCTCTTGAATTTCCTGAACAATTGCTGTTATCCTGTTCTTTTTTCAAGGTGCGCACATTTCATACTGCTCAAACACACATGCTGTACAATTTGTGCAGTTAATGCAATTATTACAGGGTCCTGAGGCGATATACATCCTCCTCAGCTGATTAAGAGATTAAAGTAAAGATAGGCGTAGGAAATCACAAGGATATTGACTGGGGAAGTGATAAGTGTCCATGAAATCTTTACAATTTATGTTTAGAGATTGCAGTAAAGACAGGCATAAGAAATTACAAAAGTATTAATTTGGGGAACTAATAAATGTCCATGAAATCTTCACAATCCACGTTCTTCTGCCATGGCTTCAGCCAGTCCCTCCGTTTGGGGTCCCAGACTTCCCACAACAACTGAGAACTCTGGAGGGCCTACCCTTCACCTGCTTCCACCCTTCTTATATCTCTTAAGGAGATGTGTTCAGATGGTGACATTTCGCTCTCTGAGCAAGACTGCACTTTCATTATCCTGGGCTAAAATCAATTGGTGTTTAAGTTAGAGCAAAGAGGGTTCTAACCCTATTTACAGCAGCACACATACACTTACGTTAGAATTGGCTTTAAGGGAAAAACTCCATCAATTGACAAATTTCCACTGATTACCTTCTATGAGCCAAGACTGCCATAGTCCCAGCCTTCATGCAGCTTATAGGCTAGCAAAAGAGCCAGACAGTGCACAAGAACTCACAAGTGTGTTGCGAGTTCTTACAAGAGTAAGTTTCAGGGGCTCTCCATGACTTACCTTGTTGAGAAACCCTTTAACTTTTTTTTTTTCTCTGGGTGTAAAGTGAAGAGATGGCAATCAGAGTAGGTTCCATTGTGTCACTGTGAAAAGATTCTGGGCTGGCATGTCTCCTGAAGGCCACCCATATCTTTAAACTTTATTTTCATGCATTCACACAAATATAGATGTGTTCCATAGATGAGGCAGATAGCAGAGGCTTCTGCCTGCAGCAAGGCTAGTTTGGAGAGGGTTTTGCTGTCGAGTTTGGACCCACACACCTCTTCCTAGATGCTTTTTCTATTTTTTTCCAGAGTTTGAAAGGAAAATGGAGTCTCAAGTTCAGGGAGGTTACAGTGTAGACCCAGAAATCAGCTAAGTACAGCTAAGGGTGGAGAAGTCTATGCAATATCCAGCACTCTTCTGATTAATTAGAAGTCTTTAAAATTCAAAGAAAGTATATTGTCTTCCCTAAATGATTCATATGTCAAGACACAGTAAAGATATTATATGTGGAACATCATACACAAACATATGTCCATATAGAAATTCTTATGTTTGTAAACTGCCAACTTTCTGAAATGCTCTTTAAATCCTACTAATGGTGGCATTTGTGTCTTTGTCACATACAGTACATTTCTGGATTTGGGAATGAGTGTTCTTCAGAGGATCCTCGCTGCCCAGGTTCCCTGCCAGAAGGACAGGTATGAGCAAATAAAGTGCTTAGAAGAGCTCTGAATCCTATTCCTGAATGACTAGTTTTCAGGCCAAAGTGCCTCCACCCACCGTGGCTCTTCCAGTCTAGCCTGTGAACTGTCTAGGGGTTTCCCAAGTCATAGGGGCAATGAAGATACAGAGCAATGACAACACAAAGATTAAAATTGGATTGGTGGCACAGCAGCCAATCCAAACTAGTAAAATTAACTGTAGAGTTTCCAGTAGGATCCCCAAAAATCCAGGGTTAAAGAGAATTCCTCATATTCACCTTGAACACCATAGATGTGACAATTATGATAAAATAACAAGGTGCTTTAACATGTATGCACAAAGATGTTCATACTAGTGCTGGTTAGAAAAGCAACAACACAGTAAACAAAAATATTTTCAAAACTTTTTGCAGCCTGTATCATGGCATAAAAAATCCTCATTTCTTAAAAAAAAGGAAAAAAATGCCTGATTAGTACAGGGTTACAGGTATGATAGGGTCACAGTTTTGGAGGATAAGAATGCAAAGAAAAATACCAACATGTTAATGCTCGGTTATTTCTGGTTGTGAGATAATGGGTGATATCATGTAGTTTATACATTTTCTACAATAAATATATATTACTTTTATAATTGTGGGGCAAGTCACATCAAAAGTTGTTACAAGAAATATATCGGGTTGGAGATTGTCATGTGCAGTGGCCCAGAGCATCCCCATCCCCCTACTGAGTTGGTTGGTGGGAAGGTGGGATGCTTTTCGGATGGGAGTAATATTGTTTATTGCATCCTTTGTTTCAGAATAATCCTCAGGTCTGCCCCTACAATCTCTATGCTGAGCAGCTCTCAGGATCGGCTTTCACTTGTCCGCGGAGCACCAATAAGAGAAGGTACAAGGATTAGATGAATTCTGACCTGCAGACTGTGGGAACTATGACAGGGACTTTGTGCTGCCTCCTTCCCCTGGGCCACAGCCTCCCAGAGCTGCCCAAGATCCTGCTTCTGATAGGCTGTGGTCTGGGTCATGGTCAGAAGAGAATGAACTTCCTGCCAGCTAGCACCAAGTGACTGGTGGAAGAAGGTGAAGGAAAGCTGCACAGAGCTGGGAAAATACACATGTCCAGTTCCATTTACAAATTATCTCCTATACACAGAAGGAAATATTCCTAATAGTTTGGCCTTCTTCTAAAGACTGTCCTGTTGAGTTTTGGCTTGGGGTTTACCTGTTTTGTTTTGTTTTATAATGACTAAGTCACAATTATGGAAGATTCAGAGCAATATCTTTCTCAACTGACTAGAGGTATGTTCTTTGCAAGAAAATGTTGGGTAAACGAAGCTTGGATAGTTAAAAAGTCATGTATTATGGCCCATTGTGGTTTGAATTAATAAGGTTTTTACTGTGGTATTTGCCTTTGCTAGAAACCAGCATATTCATTTACATAGTATGACATATTCCATGTTTGCTCTAATCCTACATCTAGGTCAATGAACGTGATCCCTTGATTAACTCATATCAGGCAGGTTGGATGCAGTATGTATTATAGTTTTGGGAGGCAGTGTTATGATTTAAACAAATAGTGTCTAATTATAAAAATTTTAGGCTAAGGCATTTGTGAAGAGGAATGCTGCTGATATCAGAAACTTGGGGAGAAGGGCATGTGGTCTTGTACTGCTTAGCAGGGCAGCCTGGGTTTATCTCCACAGGTCCTTCTGAGAAGCAAATGAGATGGTAAGTACAAAACTACAATGGACCACACAAATGATAAAGATTGCACAGTTTAATCATGGCCACCCTGGAGGCAGGCCCCCTGAGTATAAATCCTGGCTCCTTTTCCAGCTGTGTGGCCTTGGGTAAATCATCTGCCCTCTTGGATCCTCTAGTTCTTCATTCGTAAAACAAAGATAATTATAGTACCTATTTCATAGCTGTGGTGAGGATTAAAAGAAAGGATGTGTGTAAAGCACATTAGCTTAGCTTAGCACAGGCACATGGTTAGTGCTCAGTTAATGCTAGTTATTGTCATAATAACTATCATTAAGTATTGCCATCATAACAGAGTTTCTGCCTCATTTCCAGGGTATCTCTAGGAGGCTGTCAAGAGAACTGAGCATTAGATATGGCAAGTGCTATGTTACAATGTCAGTATCAACAGTACTTTTCTCTTAATAGATATATGCGTGGAAAGAGGGAGAGTTAGAGAAAGTTTTCTATACATGTCAAAAATCAGGGGATAATTCCTTCGCTATTTAATCATCTCCCTCTCTCTCTTTCTCTCTCTGTAAGCTCAAATAGGGTAAGGTAAGCACACAGATAATTCTGTTCATTCTAATTTATGACAACCTGTCCTCTATGAGTATGTTCTTGACTTTATGGCCCATTCCCTAACAGGCCACCTGGTCTCCGGATTCTGCAGCCTGTCCCCATTATTCAGCAATATCTTCAGCCAGCAGGAGCTGAGCTTTGTTCCAGGAGGCTGAAAAGGAGCTGTTGGCATTTCATTAAGAAGCTGGCACTGTTCCCTGAATCAGAATTAAATCTCTGTTCAGGGCAATGTAGTGCTGCCTGGGGAGTTTTATAAACTCAGCTAAAAAATAAGAGACACTAGGTATGGCTCACTCATCTATTTAGAAGAACTCTTCAAACATATCCATGAGACTTTTGTGGAAATGCTTCCCACTCAAAATCTCCAGTGGGAAGATGGGACCAGTCTTATCCATAAGTAGGCCGCCTGAAATTCTGAGTTACTACTCATCTGAACCATAGCATGCAGGGCCACCACAAAACTATTAAAGAGTCTATCTACCTACCTACCTACCTACCTACCTACCTATCAGGGATTAATTTTTATCAGATTAGCTAGCTGATTGATCCCTTGGGTCTTGAAAAGGCAAGAGTCTGGAGAGAGAATTTGGAAAATGTGGACTGTGATAAAAATTCAGAAGATTAAGAGAAGAAAGGCAATTTAACAAACACCTAATAAGCCAGCAGCTACTGTATGCCAGGCATTTTTGGTATACAAACTCTCTGAGTTCTCACAACAATCTTAGGAGACAAGGATGAAGAACATAAGGTTCAGGAAGTCTAGTAACTCTCCCAGGATCACACAGGTGGTTCCAAGACATACACACATGCTCTGAACTTCATATACTGGGAGCTGGAGAGGCTTAGTAAGACCAAGGTCTGAGGTCATGTCATCAAGAGATGGAGGAATCAAATGGAAACTAAACAGATCTAGCCCTTTTTCCCCCAGATGGCTCAATGTTGGGCTAGGCCAACTCAACTCACTGAGGTAGACTGTCCTTGGTCTTGAAAGGGCCAGAACCTGTTGACTCAGGTCTGGTCTTCTGTTGTCCTTCTGTATTTTGTCAGGGTAGTAGCCTCTGAAAGGACTTGGGTCCCTCTTAGTGAGCTTCACTGTCCCTTCCAACTTCTGGAAGGTCTCATCCTGGTGTCCTTTCAGATTCCTTTATCAGAGTCTTCTTCCCTTCCTGAAGCCTGAGATCTGGTCCTGGTAGAGAGGACACACTTTAAAAAGAAAAGAAAGAAAAACAAATAAAGGCATAAATGTACTACAATAAAACATGGACATACACTCTTATAATTTTGGAGTACAGAAGTGTTAATTTATTTTTATTTTATTTTAAGTTCCGGGGTATAGGTGCAGGATGCGCAAGTTTGTTACATAGGTAAACATGTGCCATGGTGGTTTGCTGAACCTATCAACCTATCACCTAAGTATTAAGCCCAGCATACATTAGCCATTTTTTTAATGCTCTCCCTCCCCCGACTCCCACCCCCCAACAGGCCCCAGTGTGTGTTATTCCCCTCACTGTGTCCATGTGTTCTCCTTGTTCAGCTCCCACTTATCAGTGAGAACATGCGGTGTTTGGTTTTCTGTTCCTGCTTTAGTTCGCTGAGAGTATTGGCTTCCAGTTCCATCCATGTCCTTGCAAAGGACATGATCTCATTCCTTTTTATGGCTGCATAGAATTCCATGGTGTACATGTACCACATTTTCTTTATCCAGTCTATCATTGATGGGCATTTGGGTTGATTCTATGTCTTTGCCATTGTGAATAGTGCTGCAATAAACATATGTGTGCATGTATCTTCATAACAGATTGATTTATATTCCTTTGGGTATACACTCAGTAATGGGATTGCTGGGTCAAATGGTATTTCTCATTGTAGGTCTTTGAGGAATCACCACACTGCCTTCCACAATGGTTGAACTAATTTACATTCCCACCAACAGTGTAAAAGCATTCTTATCTCTCCACAGCCTCTCCAGAATCATTTTCTTTTATAAATTAATATCAAAAAGACATAAACCCAATAGAAAATGATAAAGGATTTTACAAGTAATTCATAGAAAAACTATAAAGAACCAATAAACAATTAGACTTGTTTTTTGGAAATATTTTATATTTTCTAACTCATAATAAAGGAAATACAAAATAAAATGAAATATTATTTTTCACCTAAAACACTAAAATTTTTAATAATACTCCAGATTTGTGAAGATTTGGGTGACCAGGCACTCTCACACATTGTTAGTATGATAATAAAGAGTTAAAATGATCTGATAATTTTGTTTAGAAATGCACTGACGTATCTCAAAGAATATATAAGAAATATATAAGAAAATCACTAAGCTCTGATGCCTCTGAGGAATAGCCCTGAAGAAACTGGAGGAGGAAGGAGCCATTTACCTTTCAGGACTTTTTAAATTACTTGAATTATTTTTACCTTTGTCATGTATTACTTTTGTAATTTTAAAGGAGAAAATTGATTTATTATTTCAAAAATAACAAAGATACCACCCATATTCTCTCAAGCTGCGTAGAACTCATTGTTCTTGCCTTCCAGAGCAAGGACTAGCATCCTATGATACACATAAGCTAATGTTTTTCTATGGATTTTCCTACACAGATATCCCTCAAGGTACTTCCCCTTCCTTTATAGTTTTTAGAAAAGACAGTTCTTCATTTTTTGGCAGCATGGAAATAACCATGAGTCAGAGTCCATTTGAAGCATGATGGGTGGAATGAAAAAGTGAGAAGAGGCCAGGGCTGTGGGCAGCAGATGGCCATTAAAAAGTGATGCTGTGTCATTGCTTCACTGCTTCACACATTAGAGCCCACAGGTCGTTGTTGACTTGAGTGTCTTCCTGATGGTACTGCCTGAGCCATTCTGTGTATCACTCAGAACATTACTCTAAGGCTTGTATATCTTGTGTGTTTTTCCCTCTAGCTGGCTGTACAGGATTCTACCTTCAGTTTCTCACAAGCCCTTTGAATCCATTGACGAAGGCCATGTCACTCACAACTGGGATGAAGTTGATCCTGATCCTAACCAGGTAACCTGGTTCTGTGAATTGAAGCATATCATATACCCAAAACCTTGACTAGAAATACCTAAATAGAATACTATGGTCACTGGAAAAAATAGATAGTTTTTTAAAGCATTATTTTAATAAATGCTAAAGTGTGTCTGTTTTCTGCTCAAACTTGGGTGGTGTATTAGTCCATTCTCATGCTGCTATGAAAAATAACCAAGACTGGGTAATTTACAAAGGAAATATTTTTAATTGACTCATAGTTCTGCATGGCTGGGGAGGCCTCAAGAAACTTACAATCATGGCGGAAGGGGAAGCAAACACATCCTTCTTCATATGGCGGCAGGAGAGAGAAGTGTTAAGCGAAAGGGGAAAAATCCCCTTATAAAACTATCATATCTTGTGAGAACTCACTATCATGAGAATAGCATGAGGGTAACCATCCCCATGATTCAATTACCTCCCACCATGAAGGTCCCTCCCACAAAACGTGAGGATTATGGGAACTATAATTCAAGATGAGATTTGGGTGGGTCAGTATGAGGTGGGAATTTTGGAACTGATGGATTGATTATGTATGTACATATTGTTAAAAGAAAAACCTTAGACAAATCTAATTTAGCAGAGTTTAATTGGGCAAAGGACAATTCACAAATTATTCTACCTGAGCCAGGATAGGTTCTGAGAGACTCCAGTGCAGACACTAGTAGAAGATGATTTATGGACAGAAAAAGGAAAGTGATGTATAGAAAACAGAAATGAGGTATAGAAATAGCCAGATTGGTTGCAGCTCGGCATATGACTTACTTGAACACAGTTTTAACAGTGTGTCACAATGATTGGCACAAGAGTAGGTTACACATCCAATTAGGTTATGGTTCACTGTGTGGAGAAACTTTTAGGCAGAACTTAAAATATGTAAGGAGGCAGCTTTAGGATAAACTTGATTAACAGTCTGCATGTGTGTGTGTGTGTGTGTGTGTGTGTGTGTGTGTGCACATGCACACATAAGCTTGTATTTTTCTAGCCTAATGGCATATAGATGGACACAGGAGTAGTTCGGACTTACTAGAACTGCTCAGGTGACTTGGATGAGTGGAAATTTTATAGGTTGGTCAAAATATCTATATGTTCATAGGTTTTTTTTTTGTTGTTAATCTAAACTTACCACAAAACATAGAAAATACATTCAATACAGACATCTTTGAAGAGAGGCCTTTGAAATCTGGCATAGGGGTGAGAGTCTTGCTGTCTGGGCTGAATTATGCAAGTCTGTTGTGGTCACAGATCACTATCACAGTCTCTTCAGACCTAGGACTTCCATTCTTTTTCTAGGAGTTTCCTCCTTTTGGTCTAGTAATAATGGGTGTTCTCTCTGATTATCGTTATTACTTACGTACTCTGCTTGCAGAGTATATAAGATAGAATGAGACAGAACCAGTACTATAGCAATGAGACAGACCCAGTGCTATAATGGACTGAGCTCTTTTTTTTTAACCTTCTGAGAACCCCAGTGTATTGCCTTTGTCCCTGAGTTTAGGTACATGTCGCTGATAATAGGTATGTAGGGCAGGAAGAAAAACAGACTTGGGTTTGCATCCCTGCCCATCTACTTACTAGCTGTGTCTTAAGCTATGATGTTTCAACTGTAAAATGGGATGATAACATCTGCCTCACAGTGCTATTGTGAAGATTATGAGAGAATGGGTGTGAACCTGCTTTGTACAATGCCTGGCATGTGATAGGCAAGAACCATGATTCTGATACAGCTATTTACATTTACCTGAATTTACATTATTCAGGTAAATTTATTTCTTCATTTTATATTATTTTTTACTCTAAAATCTTCTTCTGCCCTCTTTCCCTCCCTCCTACTCTCTCTCTCTCCCTCCCTCTCTATCCCCCGCCACTTTCCACAACCCAAGGAAATCTCCTGCTTCCCCTTTGTTTACCATGACATTTTGTCTATACCTGCAAATCTCCCTCCCCTAAGTGCTGAGACTTTTTATAAGACAAAAGTCAAAATAATTTATAGACACCTTTGGTTTCCTGCCCAGTTGTCTCTCTTGTCTTAATTATGGAAATCTCAGCGAAATAAGCATCTGCTTGAATGCTACCACCCCTCTCTACCAGGGACAGGAAGGGAGGGAGGCATTTAGGGTGGAAAAATGTGAATTGGTATTTAAAATATTGTCTACCTCATAGCCACTTTGAAACTAAGATATTTTGTCTAAATAATTGACCCTTAAACTTGTATGAAGTTTAATGCATAAAGCAGACATCCTCCCTGGTCCCCGGCTGGCCTATATATTGCCTTTAAGCACATTGCAAAATGCAGCCCCTATTCTAACCCCCAACCCCTCAGACTCAGTCCCCCACACAAAGGGACACAGACGAGGCATTCAGCTCCTCCCTTTCCCCTTCGGTCAGACGAGGCCCTTGTGCAGGGCACAGCTTGCACAACCAACCTGGGGACCCTGACTTCACCTCATTCTTGAGTCTCATGTGGGTTCAAGTAATATGAGTATAGTAATTATGTATATGAAGTTAACTAAATGAGGGATTATAAGAAAAGTCCATGGGCAGATTTGGATAATTTAAATTATTGTTTATTTATAATGATAAATAATTATTTATTATTATTTTGCTTCAAGATAGCAATCAAATCACTAGTGGTTAACAGGGTAGGCTGGGGAGTTCCAGGGCTCCTGCCTGCTCATATTGATCATAACAATTTTCTAAGCCTCTCAACCTTAATAAATCTTCATAGATTTGTTTATAGTTGTGTGGACAACAGTGGAGCCATACTTCTTTTATATAGTTTTATTCGGGGTGGGGGGTTAGGTTTTAAACCTAACCTTTAAAGAAAATATGTGATGTGACTCTACTTTGAGTGTGATGTGTAATATGCTCAGTAATATATCTTTATTATATATTATTATTTCCTTGACTATCATTGCTACATTTTATTTAACATGAATACACCCTTTCATAGGAATTATTTTGGAGTTCAGGTGACATACCCATGGAAGATAATCTTGTTCTAATAGAATTTTTTCTAGCTTTGTCTTTCTTTTTTTTTTTTTTTTTTTGAGACAAGAGTCTCACTCTGCTGCTCAGGCGGGAGTACAGTGGTGTGATCACAGCTCACTGCAGCCTTGACTTCCCAGGCTCAGATGATCCTCCTACCTCAGCCCCCTGAGTAGCTGGGAGTACAGGTGTGCACCACAATGGCCGGCTAATTGTTTGTATTTTTGATAGAGAAAGGGTTTCACCATATTGCTCAGGCTGGTCTCGAACTCCTGGGCTCAAGCAATCTGCCTGCCTGAGCCTCCCAAAGTGCTGGAATTACAGGCATGAACCACTCCACACAGCTTAGCTTTGTCTGATTATATGAGTAAAATATACTTATAAAAACTCAAAAATATTGTAGAAATTAATAAAATATTACTGGAAGTCTCCCATCATTAAGTGAGAGTCAAGTATATAAGTTGTACATGTTAATTCATTATTTCATAAATAGTTGACATACATTTTGACCAGGAAGTTTGAAGCAACTGGAGTAAAAAGCTTGAGTTAATACAGAGGCATCAAAATAGCTGTATCAGGGCGGGCATAGTGGCTCATGCCTGTAATCCCAGCACTTTGGGAGGCCAAGGCAGGTGGATCACCTGAGACTGGGAGTTTGAGACCAGCCTTACCTGAGGTCAGGAGTTCGAGAACAGCTTGACCAATGTGGAGAAACGCCATCTCTACTAAAAATACAAAATTAGCCAGGCGTGGTGGTGCATGCCTGAAATCCCAACTACTCGGGAGGCTGAGGCAGGAGAATTGCTTGAACCCAGGAGGCGGAGGTTGTGGTGAGCCAAGATTGTGCCATTGGACTACAGCCTGGGCAACAAGAGCAAAACTCTGTCTCAAAATAATAATGACAATAATAATAATAGCTGTACTAGAAGTTTCTGCTTGTTTTCTAGTAGACCCTCAGCCCATATTTGTTCCCCTTCTCCCCACTTCCCATGTTTCCCATTCTAACCTATGGTTAGAATGGCTTTGCTTTTGTCCTTGAACTTGTTGCCTTTCTTCTGTTTTGAATTCCCTGAACACTTTCTATATGGTAGCCACCAAATGAATTTCTTCTCCAATATCTTCCTTGCTCCTTTGAGACCTTGTCTTCACATACACTGGGAGAGATGTGCCTCAGAACTCAATAGTGTCTCAGTGTCTCCGTGAACACCGGCTCCATCCAGGTAGCAGTTTATGATCTTTCTGACTTGTGACCTCTGTCACCCGCCAACTACTTCTCTTTCCATGATAAACCCTGGCTGATCTTGCAAAATCTACACTTTTGTCTTTTCTTTTAAACCTTCTTTACACATTAATATCTCTTTCCAATTTTATACTTCAGTGTTTAACCACAGCATTTTGCATTCATCACTTTCTTCCTCATAACCTCCTCCAAATATGTACTCCAGACTCTCAGCAAGAAAGGCTGAGAAAATTATATTTAGGTACCCCTCTGACAGTCCTTCCCAGCTGAAGCCTGTATGATAGGTATGTCTTCACCTGTCATAGACCAAATCCAATATTTCATCAGCTTCACCAACTATCCACATTAGTCATCTCTGGAAATTTGAAGACCTGAGGATTGTCTGATGATTCCTCCAGTGTAACATTTAGTCCCAAAGGCAGCATCGTGCAATATGCAATCATCACTGTCATCCTTGATACCCTCTCAGGAAGACTGGGGGCTGCTCCCCGTAAAGCCTTCATTTTCTTTAGTGTATATTTAATCAGTTATCCAAGAATTAATGCAACCTCTTTTTGAGTGTATTTAAATTCAGCCTGAGAACATAAATTCAATTCATTAATATCTCACATAAGAAGTATACCTAATTTTATGTGTCTGCCTCTAATTTCTGAAGTCTCAGAATTTAATGAACTAATCTACATCCAATTTAACCACGATTTTACAGATTTCAGCTAGAATTCCTGAATTAGCATTTTTCTTTAAGGGTCCTTTAAAATTTATTTTTCTTATTATTTCATCTCTAACCTCTTGATTGTTGAAAAATCAGATTCTTGACTCAGTTAAGACTCATCTGAGAAAATTACCTCTTGGTTCTTAACCAGTATAATTTGGACCAAGTGAGAAATACCTCAAAGCTAATTAAAGAACATATCATAAAATGCCTTCTGTCTCTAGTACATGCAAATTATAAAAAAAAGTTTCAAAACAATACACCCTTACAGGGTATTTGCTGTCTAATTTGTCAAACTTTCCAGATTTTGCCATCCTGAAATCCCCTTTCCTCCACAGATGTCTTGGATTTTCCTGCCTGTCTTGCCCAAGTCTCTCCTAGTCACAGCCAGACTCCTTGAGAAATAATCTAAACCCAGTTTATCACCCTCATTCACTCTTTAACCCTATGCAATTCAGCCTGCCCAGACGACTCTATTGAAAATATTTATACCCTGTTTACACAATAGTGCATCACTCTCTAATTAATACATATTTTTATTTAAAACTTACATAAAAGTGTCAATGCCCAGTAATTCCACTAACACAGAGTTAACAACTTCTAATGTTTTGAGTTCTTTCAAATCTTTTCTTTTTGTACATATATGTAAATAAATAATTCCTAGGGTCCCATGTAACCAGTAAC
This sequence comes from Pongo abelii, assembly GCF_028885655.2. NCBI lineage: Eukaryota > Metazoa > Chordata > Mammalia > Primates > Hominidae > Pongo > Pongo abelii. The sequence continues at coordinate 17,442,916 of NC_085928.1, forward strand.
CAAGAGTAATTTAAAATAATATGTGGCCAGGCACAGTGGCTCATGCCTGTAATCCCAGCACTTTGGGAGGCCAAGATGAGAGGTTCACTTGAGTCCAGGAGTTTGAGACCAGCCCTGGCAACATAACAAGACCCTGGCTCTACAAAAATGTGAAAAAAAATTAGCTGAGCATGGTGGCAAGCACCGGTAGTCCCAGGCACTCAGGAGGCTGAGGTGGGAAGACTGCTCGAGCCTGGGAGGTCAGGGCTGCAGTGAGCCCTGTTCATGCCACTGCACTCCAGCCTGGGCAACAGTGTGAAACACTATCTCAAAAAAAAAAAAAAAAAAAAAAAAGAAAGAAAGAAAGAGAAAAGTTAATCTTTACTTGTTTTTCCTGAAGACATTAAAGAGTATCCAATATATGACCCACAGCAACACTTTTTAAAATCCCGTTTTTCCAGTTTTTCCCAGACTCCAACCCTCTTACATCTGTCTTCTCTTACCTCACCTCTCACCTTCCCCAAGCTCTTCATGCCTTGTCACCTTTGATTGTTGGCTTCTCTCTTCCTCCCTGTACATTCTGCCTCTAGAAAATGATACCTGCACTGTAGATCACCTACCCCCTTTGGCTGGGATCACACATGGTGTTATGTGGGATAACACACACATAACAGTGACCTCCATGGCAATACTGGAGTTCAAGGGACTCCAGTGAGAATAGGCAAATCTGAATTTTCTGCAGAGATCAGGGAAGGGAAGAGGAAGAGGCTGTGAATACACTTATAATAGTGCTTTTTAAAAAAAATATCAGTTACATATATATTTACTATAATTAAGCTCATGGTGTAATGCAGTCTTAAATTATTTTTATTTAAATATCATATTTTGTGCCTTTTTCCATGTCTTTTTAAACTTGAGTGTAGATATTTTTGATATTATATTATAATCCAGTAAATGTTTATAAAACAATTCCTAATATTGTGAGATATTTGAATTTTTTCCATTTTTGCTATTATGTAGTAAATCCACGCTAAATATAGTCCTTTTCTCCTCTACATCCCAGCCTGGAACAGCTGACCTCCTTCTTTTCTTCCTGAATCCCCTTTTTCCCTGGGTTCCATGACGTTGCATGATTCCTAAACCTGCAAAATAAGTATTCTTCAAGGTCCTGAACTAGAATCTTGATATAGTTTGACTGTGTCCCCACCCAAATCTCATCTTGAATTCCCACGTGTTACGGGAGGGACCTGGTGGGAGGTAGTCTATCTGCACAAGCTCTTTCTTTGCGTGCTGCCATCCAAGTGAGACGTGACTTTCTCCTCCTTGCCTTCTGCTATCATTGTGAGGCTTCCCCAGCCACGTGGAACTGTAAGTCCAATTAAACCTTTTTATATAAATTACTCCATCTCGGGAATGTCTTTATCAGCAGCATGAAAATGGACTAACACAACTCTCACCTCCCCCTTGTCATCATCTCCCCTCTGAGAGAAGGGGAAGTACTTTCTCTCTTCCCCTCCTCTTCCTTACTGTCTTTCTTATCCTCCTATTTTCTTCTCCTTCTCATCACCCCAACCTTCCCCTTTGCCTCTGTATTCATCTGCTAGAGCTATCATAACAAAAAGATACTGGGTGGCTTAACCAAAAGAGATTTATTTTTTAACAGTTCCGGATTCCAAGATTGAGGTATCGGCAGGGTTGCTTTCTTCTGAGGCCTCTCTCATTGGCTTGTATCTTCTCCTTGGCTCCTCACATCATCTTCCCTCTGTGTCTATAGCCAAATTTCCTCTTCTTATAAGGACAGCAATCATATCAGATTAGGGTCCACTCTAGTGACCTCATTTAAATTTAATTATCCCTGTAAAGACTCCATCTCCAAATATAGCCACATTCTGAAATACAGGGGGTTAGGACTTCAACATATGAATATGGAGGAGGAACACAATCTAGCCCATAATTCTCTCCTTCTGCTTCTTTTTCCCTCTAAATATCTACTAAGGATTCCCACTCTTTTGGATTCTCTTTGCCATAGAGATGAAGGGATAGTTGTTAATAAGAAATAACCAAGTGGGACAAACTAACAGGAGGAACTCTTTGGGCAATAGAGGATTTTCCTAGCTCACTACACTGAATCGGGTGCCAAGTCCATAGAATGGTGATGCCTGAGTATACATAAGAGTTACCAGGGGACTTGTTGAAAATGTAGATTCCTCAGTCTTGCTCCCCCGAGATCCCAGTTCAGTAGGTCTGAGGTGGTACTCAGGAGTCTCCCCAGATGATTCCCGTGCAGGTTGGTGCTGGACTGCACTTTATGAAATTCTTCTGTAGAGTGTGCTTTCAGGATCTCTCTGGTTCCGTTTTTCCTTTTCCTACCTCCACCTGGTTCAGACCTCATTTCTTCTTACCTAGACTATTATAATGACCTTCTACCTGATTCCTATGTCTTCCCCTCCATATCCCACACTGTGCTGCCAGAATCAGCGTGCTAAATTATCATCTCAAAAATCTTTAAATCTAACCATCACCCGCCCCCTCCACTGCACAGCCAATCCAGTGCAGGCTTCCAGATAAGAGATCAAGAGCTCTGATTCACTATCACAGCCTTTCAGACTCTCCACTCCCTTCCATGTCCCCTACCTATCAGTCACACTAGAACCATCGTCATTTTATCTACCTGGAATTTCCTGTTCTTCCTTCACAAATATTCACCCATCTAAATCCCACTCATGATTTATGATTCATTTTAAATAATACTTTCTTCATTATGCCCTTTCAATATTTCTCAGAGTATTTAAGGTTCTATGTCTCTATCATCTTCATCTGATCTGCAGTATCCAGTACATGCCTTCTTCCAAATAGAATCGCAAGTATTTGTTGAATTTACTCCGTGATAGTTCAGATCCTATCATTCTATAAATAAATTAGATTGCATTTCTCTAAATGCATTCAGTGGTGTGTGCCAACATTACAGTGCACATTCCCCTGCTCAGCCCTTTTGGACAGCTTGCTAGCTCTTTTTACATTTCATCTCCATCAACTTACATTTCACTTCTTGCAAAGATATTGGAGCTGTCTGCAAACCAGATGATTTCATCGCTTATATCTCTTATTTTCCATATATAAGAATGTTAAATAGGCCCTGTGCCAGGACTTATTCCTGAGAGAACATTTCTATTTACATTTCTCTTCCAAAGTTATTTGCACTGATCCACTTCCTTGTTTTTCTATCATGAGGTTTTCACATTTCCAGGATCTTCTGTAATGGATTACCTGAGGGAAGAGACAATGTCATGTTCACCTCCAGCATCTAGCATAAAATCTGGCACACAGAGAAGTTCAATAAATACTGTTTGAAAGAATTAATATAAGGGGATTAGACAAGAAACATTGACCCTGAAGGACCTAAGCAGGGTTAGTGTCCCAGGAATCAGACTGGCCAGGGTAATTCAGCACTGGAGGAACAGTAAACAAAGGTCAGTTTGGAAGACTAGGTAGAAGACCATTAAAAGGAGGGAAAGCTTGGGTTTAGGAGCCAAGGAGATCAGGAATAATTTGGGAAACAGGTCAAGACAGGCTAAGATCAAAGGGCTCAGGGTGTAGGTTAGTAAGAGGGTCTGAGAAAGTGTTGGCATCAGTTCTTAGTAGAGAAAATTTAACCGTTCTAAACCATCAGTTTTTTCACTTCTAAAATACAGATGATAATAATAATCATAGGAAGCCTTAGAGAGTTGTTTTGAGAATTAAATGTCATCCAACAAATATTTATTGAGTGACTATTATGTTCTATACTCCGTGCTAGGTGCTAGGTAATGGATTTAAAGCTCTTAGCTTTACATTCAAGGACAAGGTCAAATGAGAATCCAAGTTTTCATCCTTGATGGCTCATCTTCATTTGTAGCCTCATGAAAGACTTTTGTTTTGTTTTGTTTTGTTTTTTGAGACAGAGCCTTGCTCTGTCACCCAGGCTGGAAGTACAGTGTTGTGATATCAGCTCACTGCAACCTCCTCCTCTTGGGTTCAAGCGATTCTCCTGCCTCAGCCTCCCAAGTAGCTGGGATTACAGGTGCCCACCACCATGCCTGGCTAAAATTTGTATTTTTAGTAGAGACATGGTCTCACCATGTTGGCCAGGCTGGTCTCGAACTCCTGACCTCAGGTGATCTGCCCACCTCGGCCTCCCAAAGTGCTGGGATTACAGGCGTGAACCACCTCGCTTGACCTGAAAGACTTTTAGAAATCTAAATTACAGTGACTTGGATCCTCATTATCTATACTCTTGCCTATCACCTCAAAGAACTCCAACGGATCAACCAAAGCCTGATTTCTCTCCACATAATTCCTGCTACCTTTTTTTCCTCAAATTTCCAAAGATTCTGAAGAATTCAAGTGAGCCACTGTTTTATTTTAATCCTTCCTATCTTTCTTAGTCTGGACTGAAACTCACCACCGCAAATTACCCTGGATCTCTCTGCTAATAACTATTTATACATTGTATTAGTCCATTCTCGCACTGCCATAAAGAAATTCCTGAGACTGGGTAACTTACAAAGAAAGGAGGCTCATAGTTCTATAGGGTGTACAGGAAGCATAGTGGCTTCTGCTTCCGGGAGGGGCCTCAGGATGCTTCCAATCATGGTGGAAGGCAAAGGGGGAGCAAGGTATCTCAGATGGCAGGAGCAGGAGCAAGAGAGAGAGGAGGGAGGTGCTACACACTTTTAAAGACCAGATCTCGTGAGAACTCACTGTCATGAGAGCAGCACCAAGAGGGTAGTGCTAAGCCATTCATGAGAAATCCACCCCCATTATGCAAACACCTCCCCTACTCTCTCTTGCTCCTACTCCCATCATATGAGATGCCTCATTTCTCCTTTGCCTTCTGCCATGATTGAAAACTTTCTGAGCCTCTCCAGAAGCAGAAGCTGCTGTGTTTCCTGTGCAGCCTGCAGAACTATGAGCCAATCAAACCTCTTTTCTTTATAAATTACTCAATCTCAGGTCTTTCTTTATAGCAGCGCAAGAACGAACTAACACAGAAAATTGGTACCAAGGAGTGGGACATTGCTATAAAGATACCTGAAAATGTGGAAGTGACTTTGGAACTGGATAACTGGCAGAGGTTGGAAGAGTGTGGAGGGCTCAGAAGACAGGAAGATGAGGGATAGTTTCGAACTTCCTAGAGACTTGTTAAATTGTTGTGACAAAAATGCCAATAGTGATATGAACAATAAAGTCCAGGCTGAGGAGATCTCAGATGAAAATGAGGAACTTACTGGGAACTAGATCAAAGGTCAAACTTGTTATGCCTTAGCAAAGAACTTGACTGCATTGTGCTCCTGCCCTAGGGATCTGTGGAACTCTGAACTTGAGAATGATGATTTAAGGTGTCTGGTACAAGAAATTTCTAAGCAGCAAAGCATTCGAGATGTGACCAGGCTGCTTCTAACAGCCTATGCCCACATGCATGAGCAAATAAATGACCTGAAGTTGGAACTTAAATTTAAAAATAAGTTTAGATTTAAACCTATATTTAAATTTTAACTTGTATTTAAAGGGAAGTAGAGTGTAAAAGTTTGGAAATTTTGTAGCCTGGCCATGTGATAGAAAAGAAAAGCCCATTTTCAGGAGAAGAATTCAAACAGGCTGCAGAAATTTGCATAAATAAAAAGGAGCCAAATGCTGATAGCCAAGACAATGTGGGAAAGGCCTCAAAGGCATTTCACAGACCTTTGGGGCAGTTCATCCCATCACAGGCCCAGAGGCCTAGGAGGGAGGAATGATTTTGTGGGCCAGGCCCAGGGCCTCACTACCCTGCACAGCCTCAGGACACTGTTTTCTGCATCCCAGCTGCTCCAGCTCCTCCTGTGGCTCAAAGGGACCCAAGTACCACTTCAAAGGGTGCAAGCCATAAGCCTTGGTAGCTTCTATGTGGTGTTAAGACTGCAGATGCGCAGGATACAAGAGTTAAGGCCTGGGAGCCCCCACCTAGACTTTAGAGGATGTATAGAAAACTTAAATGTTCAGGCAGAAGCCGGCTGCAGGGGCGGAGTGCTCACAGAGAACCTCTACTAGGGCAGTATGGAAGAGTCCCCACTGGGGCATTGCCTACTGGAGCTATGAGAAGAGGGCTACCATCCTGTAGACTGCAGAAAGGTAGATCCATCCACAGATTGCACCGTGCACCTGGAAAAGCCACAGGCACTCAATGGCAGCCCATGAGAGCAGCCGCAGGTGCTGAACCCTGCAAAGTCACCTGAGTGGGGCTGCCCAAGGCCTTGGGAGCCCACCCCTCACACCAGTGTACCCTGGATATGGGACATTGGGTCAAAGGAGATTTTTTTGGAGCTTTAAAATTTAATGACTTCCCTGCTGTGTTTCAGACATGCATGGGGCCTGTAGACCCTTTGTTCTGGCCAATTTCTCCCTTTTGGAATGGAAGTATTTACCTAATGTCTATATCCCCATTGTATCTTGGAAGTAACTAACTTATTTTATATTTTACAGGCTCATAGGTGGAAGGGACTTAACTTGTCTCAGATGAGACTTTGGACATTTGAGTTAATACTAGAATGAGTTAAGACTTTTGGGCACTGCTAGGAAGGCATGGTTATATTTTGACATGTGAGAAGGACAGGAGATTTCGAAGGAGCCAAGGGCAGAATAATATGGTTTGGATCTGTGTCCCTACCCAAATTTCATATCAAATTGTAATCCCTAATGTTGGAGGTGGGGCCTGGCAGGAGGTGATTGGATCTTGGGGACAGTTTCTCATGAGTGGTTTAGCACCATCCCTGTTGGTACTGTCCTCATGATAGTGAGTGAGTTCTCATGAGATCTGGTCATTTAAAAGTGTGTGGCACCTCCCACCTCTCTCTCTCTCTTTCTTTCTCTCTCTCTCTCTCTTTCTCTCTCTCTCTCTCTTGCTCCTGTTCCTGCAATGTAAGCCATGCCTGCTCCTGCTTCACCTTCTGTCATGATTGTACATTTCTTGAGGCCTCCTCAGAAGCTGAGCAGATGCCAGCATCATGCTTCCTGTACAGTCTGAAGAACTGTGAGCCAGTTAAACCTCTTTTCTTTATAAATTACCCAGTATCAGGTATTTATAGCAATGTAAGAACAGACTAATATGTACATTATGATGACTATTTCACCTAGAAGTTACTTCAAAATTCTTGGATAGGTGGTACTGACTTCTAATGATATGTCTGTCTATCCTCAGCCAGTGTTGTTGAGAGTACTCAAGTCATCCAATCTAGTTGAGTCCATGGGAAATTTGGAGGGAATCTCAGTAAATTAAAGAATCTCAGTTTTGAAAGGGATACTTGGATCATCTAGTTCAATTCCCAGTATTCTAACTGGAAATATTTAGGCCAATTATCTAATATTTTCTTTCCATCTCTGAGCATGAATTTTGAATCTTGATAATCAAATGTTGATACCAATTCTGTCTTCCTCCTCTGGTAATCTTAAATAATTTTTAATTCTAACTTTGGACACCCTTAAAGATGCTTTCAAATTATTTTTGACCACCTCATTTCTAGCAAGTAAAAGTTTATCTTCCAATAGAACTCATAGAATACAGTTGTAAAATATGTGAAGCAATAATATAACTAAAAGGATAAATAGACAAATCCACAATTTTAGTTGGAGACTTCAACACCCCTCTCTCAACAGTTGATAGAACAACTGAACAGAAAGTCAGAAAAGATACAGAAGTGATCTACAGAAGGAGCAGGCTTGGAAAAAAAGCTTTTTAAAAAAGAAAAGATATGGAAGTGATGATTTTACACATGTGTGAAGAACTGACATTTTACCTTTGGACTTTTAGAAATATTTGATTTTCTAGACATTGCCTGAGTGTTATTTTGACTTCCAAAAGATCTCACAGTCCGGGCACGGTGGCTCATGCCTGTAATCCCAGCACTTTGGGAGGGCGAGGCAAGTGGATCACCTGAGGTCAGAAGTTCAAGACCAGCCTGGCCAACATGGTGAAACCTCGTCTCTACTAAAAATACAAAAACTAGCTGGGCATGGGGGCATGCACCTGCAGTCCCAGCTACTCAGGAGGCTGAAGCAGGAGAATTGCTTGAACCCAGGAGGTGGAGGTTGCAGTGAGCCAATATCGCACCACTGCACTCCAGCCTGGGTGACAGAGCGAGACTCCAACCCCCCCCCAAAAAACAGATCTCAAAAATTTACTTTAGTCTTGTTCTTAGCAATGTTCTTAGTGCCTTAGATTTATTCCTCTATTCAGTCATTCAACAAATATTAATGCCTACTATAGTCAAGCCATTGCATTGGGCATTACAATTGATTTTATTATTTTTGAAATGTTTAATAAGTAAATTCTATATAGAAGAAGCTATTTAACAATAGTGTATAGTATAAATAAAATAAACTATTTTAAAAAGTTGTAGGACTGTATTAGTCTGATCGAGCTGCCATAACAAAATACCACAGACTGGGTAGTTTAAACAACAGAAATGTATCTTCTTATAGTTCTGAAAACTGAGAGTCCAAGTCCGAGGTGTTAGCAGGGTTGATGTCTTGTGAGGCTCCTCTTTGGTTTAAAGACAGTCCTTCTTACTGTATCCTCACATAGCGTATCCTCTGAGTGCAAGCAGAGAGAGAGAGATCTCTTCTTCTTGGAAGGCCATCAATCCTATCAGATTAGGGCCCCACATTTATGATCTCTTTTAACTTTAAAACCCATCTCTAAACATAGTCACACTGAAGGTTAGAGCTTTGACACACAAATTTGGAAGAGGACACAATTTAGCCCATATCAAGAACTAAATCAGTCAGCAAGCATCCTTTACTTCTTTCAGAGGTTCTTCTCTGGAGACAATTAGGGAATTATAGTTCTCACCAGCACCCGTTGTTATATGTAAGAAAAAAACAAAATTTGGAGAGAGAAAATGGCTTTCCTGAAGATCACAGAGTAAATGGAAACAGAGACAGTAGCAAAAACCAAGTCTTCAGTGCGCTGTCCTTTTGGTCTGGCCTTGGATCAGAGAGTTACTGCTCCACAGCATACAATAAAGCTGCAGCTGGCTTTAATAGATGTTTGTACCATGCACTCCATGGACTCTTCCTATTAATCCTCTGCTCAAATCTCCCTCCTCACACTTACCAAAATATCACTTCAGCACTCCTGACCAAAATCTCTGCTTTCTCTTGTGAGTACTGAGTTTATCAGAACCACCTTGGGGATTTTCTTATCCTTCATGATACAGGCCCAGTATGATCCGATTATAGACTCTGTATAATCTTCTGCCATCAGGGCCAACAGATAAATGACTCCTCTCCCTATATCGTCTCTGTCATTTGGTGGGGATCATTTTTTGCATTAGAGAAGGTTCATCAAGGTTGTTGCTTCTTCCAGATTGTGGGCCCTATTGAAGGTATGTTCTCTTCACTATGAAATGTAGTTACATTTTCTTCCACCACCTCAGGCTGTCTGTTCTCATGACTTGAAGGCTAATGTGCCACAGAAGACCTTGAAAAATGACCAGCTGACCTGGTCAACCCATCAGTCTCTCTGGCTCAGCCTTTTCCACTCAAAGAAGACAAACCCCTTCTCTGAGGGCCAGGACTTTATTTCCACTCACAGCAGGGTTTTGTTTGTTTGTTTGTTTTGTTGTTGTTGTTTTTGTTGTTTTTTGTTTTTTAGACAGAGTCTCGCTCTGTCGCCCAAGCTGGAGTGCAATGGTGAGGTCTTGGCTCACTGCAACCTCTGCTTCCCAGATTGAGAAGATTCTCCTGCCTCAGCCTCCTGAGTAGCTGGGACTACAGGTGCATGCCACCACACCCAGCTAATTTTTGTATTTTTAGTAGAGATGGGGTTTCACTATGTTGGCCAGGCTTGTCTCGAGCTCCTGACCTCGTGATCCACCCGCCTTGGCCTCCCAAAGTGCTGGAATTACAGGCGTGAGCCACCGCCCCTGGCCTTACCACAGGTATTTTAACATCAGGCAGATATACAACGGTATTGTCCCAGTACAACAAACCAGGCAGCAAATCCCCTGCTACTGGGATTTCTCCCTCTCTCTCTCTCTCTCTCTCCTTTCTTTCCCCTTGCTCTTTCTTCTTTTTTCTTGATCACTTTTTTCCTTAGATTTGTAAATCCTTAGACTGGTACTAATTAATCACTCCTGCTATTTATTAACTGGCATTGTCACTGCCATGTATGGCCCAAGATGCCAGAATTTAGTTGACTGATCAGTTGGTTGGTTGGTTGATTGACTGGAGGGACTTTTCTGAGTATGATGCTTGGTTCATCAATACAAGAATCACAGAACCTCTGGATTGGGTGTGCTGATTCTTAAACCCTAGCTGCACATTAGAAGAACTTTTATAAAATACCGATGTCTGGGCCCTACCTTCACAGATTCTGATTTAATTTGGTCTTGGTCTCAAAGGCTCTCCATGTGATTCTCATGAATGGCCAGGATTGAGAATCTCTGGATAGAGCTAAAAGATTACGCAGGCAACCATTGATCTGATACTTAAATCCCTTCTACTGGGAAATCCAGAAAGATGACTCTTTCTGGATTTTCTTTCTGAAACTAAGATTCTAGGTAGTATTGTCTTCCTAACAATCTTCCTGGGTATAAATACTCTGCTCTGTTACTATAGAAGGAAGCAGCAGGTAATGGTTCATGGTAGACCAGAACTTCCCCTAAAAAATCCAGCAGTGCTTAGCTGTGGCACTTCCTGATGTTAGGGAAATATCCTCCTAGGTCAGTGGTTCTCAACTGGGAGAAAATTTCCCCCAAGTGATGTTTGGCAATTTCTGGAGACATTTTTGGTTGTTACAGCTTGGTAGAATGTCACTGGAACCTGATGGAAGGAGGCCATGGATGATGCTAAGCATCCCACAATGCACAGAACACCTCCCCACAACAAAGAATTATTTGGTGTAAACTGTCAATAGTGCCAAGATTGAGAAGCCATTTCCTAGATCCTTGCCCTCAGGTGCCCCTATTATACCCCTAAGAGATACCATCCTTAATGAAATTAGTCCTAAAGCATTTCCTTCTTTCTGAAGCATTATTTCAGCACTGTTTCCCAAATCAACATTTTACATCCTTTTTAAGTATCTTAGAATGTAACCATCCTGCTTTGCTTTTAAGAAATGAAGGCTGCTGCCTGACTGTGTGTGTCAGAGAGGCAGAATAATCCCAAGGCTGCCTTTTCCACTTGCTGCTTCCTTTCCCATCTGGCTGCCTCCCTGAAATACAGAATGAGCTGAGCCCTGTGACCTGATGGAGGCCCTGCCAAGCCCACCTTGACCAGGTGCTGCAGCCAGTGGAGCTAGTCTTCAGGGTGCAGGTCGCTCCATGAAACGTGGCAGCTGGGCTTATCAGCTGCCAGCCTGGATAAGTCAGGCCTGCTGCCAAGTTGATTAATAAGCGCTGGGCTGACACTTCAAGAAGGGCCTAAACCTGCTGATTTTCCTCCCCTCTTCCTTAGATCATTTCATTATTAAATTAAAGATTGTTGTGATTTAAACTGAACTGTCAGGCAGCCTAGGGACAAACGTGGGGTTTGGTGAAGCAGCTGAACCTGGTACTGCATTTACCAAATCAGATCTCAGCTGGGTGCTCTTTCTTTCTCTTAAAAAAATAATTTAGAACTCTAAGGGCTTGAAGTAGAAGTAGAACCTTCTCCTGCAGTGTCAGGAGCCCACACAGAGAGGCTGGCATGCCAGGAAAGGGACCTGATTATAAATAGCATGAAAAGCAGCATCAGTCAAAACTCACTGATGTGCCTGAGCAAAATGTTAAAAGAAACAAATAGCTTCTAAAAAAGGAAGCAATGGTTTTCTTTTATTTTTATAATTTAAAGTGCTAAGGAACAAAAGCAGTTTATATTCATATAGTTTTAAACACACAAACATGCGTGTGCACACGCACAAATAACATACACACTAACAGAGTCTCTTTAAGGAAATGATGGATAATCATTTTAATATAACAAAATCACAAGTAGAGCCTCACAGAGGGGGTAGCTGTCCTTTCTTTTCTATGTAATCGATGCTATTTATTTAGAAGGTCTATGGTTTACCCTTGTGAAGTAATTTTTCTGTATGTGTATTTTTTTTCCAGCTTAGATGGAAACCATTTGAGATTCCAAAAGTATCTCAGAAGAAAGTAGACTTTGTGAGTGTAAGTCAGTCCCATCCACACCCTTCCTACTGCTCTTCTCTCTTCTGTGGTGAGTGAGCCAACCATTTGCAGGCTGAATGCCAAGAAGAAGCAGCCCTATCAGGAGGCAGCAGAGACAAAACCACCTGCGTATGCTTTGGGGGCTGGCGGAGGGATGTCTTACTTACAGAAACCATATGGCCCCTGACACCAGAGGGTATTCATGAACTATTTATATCTCAGAAAGGCCAATGGCAATTGAACATTTTCCTACTTAAGTTCCTTTCTTTTGGCTAGAACAGGGGCTTTTAACCTTTTTGCTCACTTTGATAGTCTGATGATGTTTTTGTTTATAAATGTATAAAATAAATTATATAAAATTACAAAGAAGCTAATGATATTGAAATATAATGATAAAAATACTATTAAAAACAAATTTGATTTGGTTTATAGTCATTCATGTGCTTTCTTGTTAATGTGCTAAATCATAATATCTATGGAAAACATCTAATAATTCTGGTATGAGCATAAATATACTTTGAGGTATCTGTAACAACTATAATGTGATATCCGTGATTTTTATCATTGATAAAGTTACAGGCACCTCTAATACTGCTGTGGTTTTTTGCCTACATTCATATTAGTTGAAAGAAATGATAAATTTCACTCAGAGATTAGCAAAAGTAAATATAAAATATTTCCCATCCAAGTTCATAATCTCCCTGAAGTAGATGCTTGGGCTAGAATGGCGTCAATTCAGCATGGCAACTCTAGTTAGTACAATGCTGATTGGAAGCTCTGTTTGGTAGTTATAGGTCCCAGGAGTATTGGAATACTGCACAGAGCAAGGAGTATCTGGGGGAGAGGAGAAAGGAGGCCTAAGGAAGTGGGGCTCAAAGAGACCAGTGGAGGGTTCTGCAGACCAGCCTCAGCTCATGGCTTACTTAGGGACAGTCCAAGTGCCCAGCCATAGGATAAATTGTTGGAAACATCTTGAAGTTCTCATCTTTATAAGTGCTCCAAACTCTTTGTAGACTCACTTAAATATACCCTAAACTTACAAATTGAGTTAAATTACAAAATGATATCCCCATCTCCTTTCTTGTGTGAACTGTAGATATCTGGAAGAGCAGAGCTCTCTCCTTTTGGCTCTCCATCTGCAGGTTTGGGGCTGAGGGCTATTTTGAGAAGACCCATGTGTTAATTTTTCTTGCACTGTGGATCATCTGGTCACACAGCAGAGAGAATTACAGTCCATCAGAATACAGTCCTCTGCCCTGTTCCAGAGAGATTAGGCTGACCCTATTCATAAGCAGAGGGCTGCCCATAGTGGAGTGTACTTGAGGGGCATTAACTGGTCCCTGATGCTGCAACCTTCCTCCCCAAGCCTCCTAGGTGCCTGATGGTACCTCCAACAGAATCTCTTCTTCCAGTTGATGTCAAGCATCAGGTTGATAAAATACCAAGTAATGAACTGATACTCTGTAAGTTCTTCTGATATAGCCACTAAGACAACCCAGATTTAGGCCATGGCTGGAGACTAGGGTAAACCACAAACTACGAAACATAAGTCAGTAAATTCACGCTCCTCAGAGGCTGCCTGGATTCCAAATGTCCCACCGGTCCCAAAGGGAAGACCCTAGTAGAAATGTGCCTCATGACCCTCAGGGACCAGTGGAAGGGCTGCCTCTTGGGCACCATTCACATTAACCTTTCCCTCTTCTGTGGTTCTCTCCCAGGGCCTGCATACCTTGTGTGGAGCTGGAGACATAAAGTCTAACAATGGGCTTGCTATCCACATTTTCCTCTGCAATACCTCCATGGAGAACAGGTAAGTGGCTCAGTTCTAGGGCAGGACATGCCCATCTTCTAAGGGCTGTTGACCAGAAGGCAAACTCCAGGTTTCACTCTTGTGAAGTCACATATGCACATACATAGTTGTTTTTGTTATTGGTTTTCTCCTCAAGGCAATATTGATATATATTTATTGACAATGATAATGAATGAGACAAAAGGCATTTACCTTGACTGAACATCCATGATATAAACAAGAACATCACATAACAATGTGAACAGAAAAGGGAGGATGGAGCCCTGGAATGCAGGAGTAGATCGAAAGGCATTTTGACTTTAAGTCTGAGTCCAAATATCCTTTTGTTGTTGTTGTTTAATATTTCAAGGACTTTTCTGAGCCAAATATGAGTGACCAATGGCCTGCAACACAGCCGTCAGGAGATCCTGAGAACATGTGCCCAAGGTGATTGGGCTACAGCTTGGTTTTATACATTTTAGGGAGGCATAAGACATCAGTCAACACGTATAAGGTGTACATTAGATCCAAACTGTGGTTTTTATCTCAGTGGAAAAGTAACAGCAAATTTAAAGCAGGCAGAAAAGAAAACAGAGAAATAGAGAACTTAGAAACTCTGTAGTTGCAGGTTGACCTTTGGGCTCTGAATGATACAATTTTCCCATCGGTTTAAAACGTGCACAACAGACTGTAATATGTAACCAGCTGGAGTACTAGAAACTCTGGCATACCCTTGAACTTTTCCATTTTACACAAACACTTGCAAGTAGAGGCACCTTTCTCCTTGTCTTTCCTCATTCTTAGATTATTTGTTTCCCATGTTTTTTTCCTTAAAAGGAGGAACTGAGCTGTGGCCTAGGGGTTTTTTGGGTGGTGGATTGGTGTACTGAATGTAGGCAGGACTCCACAGTGTTTCACCACCGAGTCGTTTCCACCCTCTTGCCTGTCTCAGTTTCTCTCTCCAGAGATCTAGCACCTCTGAGAGGCCTCAAAATGCCAAGTGATCAGCTCTTATATGTGTTTCCGGGACAAATCTTTTTAAACTATTTTTGGGGGGGGGTTCCCTGTAGCGCCACTGCACATTACAGGGGATGAATCCCCCAGACACTGCAATTCAGCCGCTGGTCACCCAGGGTGCCTTTCAGCTGGGAGGAACAAAATGCCCTTTCTCTTCAGAGCTGAGGAGCTCAGTCTCTCATTTATGCACAAAAATGACAGTCACGCGAATGCGCAGACAAGCCAATTGAGCTAAATTTTGGGAGAAAAAACAATGGAGAAGACCATTTAGAATGCACCTCCAAACTGGAAACCAAACAGGGTACCCAAAAGGGGATCATTCTTATTGTCTTTAGAAAAAGACAATGGAGGCCGGGCACAGTGGATCACGCCTGTAATCCCAGCACTTTGAGAGGCCGAGGTGGGCAGATCACGAGGTCAGGAGCTCGAGACCAGCCTGGCCAACATAGTGAAACCCCGTCTCTACTAAAAAATACAAAAAATTAGCCAGGTGTGGTGGCGGGTGCCTGTAATCCCAGCTACTCAGGAGGCTGAGGAAGGAGAATTGCTTGAACCCGGGAGGTGGAGGTTGCAGTGAGCCGAGATCATGCCATTGCACTCCAGCCCGGACGACCGTGTGAGACTCCATCTCAAAAAAAAAAAAAAAAAAAAGAAAAGAAGAAAAACACAGTGGAGAAAATACTTTAGAATGGACCTGTGAACTAGAATTAGGAACCTAAACAACAACTTCCTAGGAGGGAAAAATCAAGAACTGTCAACCAAACAGGGCTCAGGAGGACTTAATAGTTCCATCAGAGGAGAAGCCCAAAGTTGAAGGCGCTTTCAATAGGTCTCTGCTGATACCTTAGCCCTGAGTTCAGGCAACTCCTTCAGGGTTCTGAGTCTTCTCTGAGGCCCAATGTTTCCAGGTGCCAAATTATTGTTGACAAAAATAGTCAAACTATTAATATGTAAAATATTTGAATTGATGTATTCTGAGCCAAATATGAGTGACCAGTGACCCATGACCCAGCCCTCAGGAGATCCTGAGAACATGTGCCTTTGAATATCCTTAATTTCTAAGGTTCCCCAGGGCTGTTCTTGAGTCCCAGGTCACAGTGTGTGAGTTTCCATTAGGACCACCCGTTAGTAGCAGGCTACCCGACTTTGGCTTCAGCTAATAGTTCTGTGTAAGCTTAAAATTCTTAAGTAGAGGAGCTTATATACTGGCTTTGCAAAACAAAGTATGCAAATGGCATTCCTGACTTATTATACACTACCTCTGGAACTGGACCATTTGTGTCCAAAGCCCAACTCTACATTTCCTGGCTGAGCGACCTTGTGAGCCATGAATCAGGGACAAGATCACAACCCTATGACAAGGCTCTGGAGGCCTCTCTTTGGGTCAAATCTCATATCAGGCCACCTCCCCTCTCTCCACTTGAGCCTCACTGGCCTTCATTCACTTCTTTCAAGCTGCCGCGTGCCCTCCTTCTAAGCACTTGCACTTGCTGTTCCTTCTGCCTGGAACATTCTTTCCTTTCTCCAAACCCTCACCTAGATAACACCTTCAGATCTCAGGTCAAATGTGTCCCTTCTTTGAAGAAGCCTTTGCTGATTCTTCAAACTAACCAAGTCCCTATTCTTTCATTCCCTCGAACTTGATTTTCACAGGGTCATTACAGTCTGCAGTGATATTGTTCTGTAATTATTTGATTGCCCTCTGACTCCCCACTAGACTCTAAGTTCCACAAGGGCAGAGCCTGGGTCATTTTGCTCCCCATTTTATACCCAGCTCTGAGCTTGCTACATAGGCACTAAACAATGATTTGTGTTATGACGTAATTTGTCTAGACAATGTTAAAACTGAAAATCACAAGAATTACTCTATATGTTTCAGATGCTTTTACAATTCAGATGGGGACTTCTTGATTGGTGAGTTCTGAAGACTTCAGACCCCCTCACTGTTAATTGACCCCTAACCACAAGCTGCTTTCTAATTTTATACACATTATTTTCCTTCATTCTCCAATCTGTCTTATTTCATTTAGTGCAATCCAGAGACTGAGGTCTAGAGGCCACAAGTGGTCTGGAAAAGATTTCTAGTGTACCTCAAAGCCCCTACTCTATTTCCTTGTCTCTCTGTCTTTGCCCATCTCTTCTGGACCTTTCTGATCTGAGAGACCTGGGCAGCTGAAAAGAAATGAAGACTAATACTAATGGGATTAACTTATTATGGTAACTGTATTTGCCTTCAAACTCTCTCAGTAAAAGCCCATTTATCATTACTAACTGCAATTTAAATTCAAATTTTCATGAGACCATCTAAAATGTAAAGTCTATCAGAGATTGTTCTGGTCTGCCTATTATATTTGATGTTTTTTTAGTATCAATATTTTGGAATCAACATTTTCGTGTATATGTTATGCAAGCAAATGTCAGCCTTTCACTGGAACTATCAGAAATAGGTGATTTTCCATCCTATTTCTGCTACCCCTTTTTGACCATGTCACAAAATTGTGCATGTACAAGTTCCTTGCCTGATGACCAAAAAAGCAGAGTCATTGTTTTATTCACTTTCTTCTAGATAGGAAAATAGCTAATCTAAGTTGTCAGAATTTATCTTTTTCCCCAAGAGACTCAATAAAGCTCTTTTCATTTGGAATGAAAAAGCAAATGCAGCCTTAAGCCTTTCCTGTTCATGAAATGGTTATCACACCAAAAGAATTGCTCACCACTGCCCTGTCTTTTTTTGTCAGTTCCCCAGAAAGGGAATCTTCTCATTTACACCGAGTTTGGCAAGATGCTTGTACAGCCCAATGAGATCTGCGTCATTCAGGTTGGTGATGTGTCCCCTTCCCTGCCTCTCACTAATTTGGGAGCAGTCAGATGTTTCAGCTGCTGCTATTTCCAACTCTAAAATTTCTCTGTCATGTCTGGGCAACGAGGAGGGAATTTGAGTTATGCAGAAGGTTCCATGTGCTGAAGAGTAAGCAAGCTTGGGTGCCTGCTTTGTTTTAATATAGCACATAATTCTAAAGGAAAGACCACTTGTCATTGCACTTTCCTAAATATTTACATATATTCTGGATAAGGCCCTGTTCCCACTAATGGCAGTAGAGGCAGTGAAGATGGACTTTTTTTTTTTAAGTGTGGCTAAATCAGGCTTACTGTTATCTCTGGACCCAATGAGAGGGTGGACTAGAATTGGCTTGAGTCACATGTGTGATTAGGAATTCAGTTTTTCTTTTTAAACTGAATTTTAAAAATTTCTTTTTTAAAAAATTCAGTTTTTCATGTTTGCTCTGGTCACCTCCCAAGCAGCTCAACAAACAAGAGCTTTACTTTTGCATGTGGGATGGGCTATGGCTCTGGGCAGCTTCTTTATATCTACAGCTGTGATTTCAGAGGGCACACCAGTGTCTGCTTTCCATTCCAGAGAGGAATGCGGTTCAGCATAGATGTCTTTGAGGAGACCAGGGGCTACATCTTGGAGGTCTACGGTGTCCACTTTGAGTTACCTGACCTTGGACCAATTGGTAAATCTTCATTACAAGCCTCTAAGCCTCACTTGAGATGTAGGACACAGATAATTGCATGCAAGTTAAACATCCTTCTCCCTTCGCTGTCTCACTCAAACTTCCACTTTTCTCTCTAGACAAATTCTTCTCTAGACCAAGTGTCTTCCCAGAAAATATATGCAAAACAGAAAGCAACCCAAACCAATCCATTATAAATCTCTCTAGAATAGTATATAGACATTGGAGATAAAGACAGCATGTAATAGATTTCTGGTTGCATAGTGTGTACAGGAAAGAATATAGAAGTTTGGGTTACTGTGGGCTCGGGTCACCAGAAACAGCTCCACAGAAGAGATGAGAATGTGACTAATTCTTTATGAAAAGTTCAGGAGAGTAAAGAGGAAAGGGAACAGCTTTGCAAAACATACAAGTGAGAATGAGCTTTGTGATTAGGAGGAAGATCTTTTTGTTAAGTCAGTGAGATTTATAATGGATTGGTTTGGGTTGCTTTTTGTTTTGCATATTGTATAAAGTGGGAAGGCCATAAAAATGCCCTGGGGTATATTCCTATGGAAAGGAGGGATGGACTGGGTGACACATAGTCTGTGAACCTCTGTGTACACCCCACCAAATCCACACACTTAGCAGTCAAAAAAGTACATCACTCAGTGCTATGAAAGATCTAGAAACCACACCCCAGGAGGCAGATTAAAACATTCCAAAGTGAACCAAGGTCTCCGCAGCCCCCATTCTTCTGGCAAGCTGGAGGAAGTGAAAATGTTAGGAGGGGTTGTTCTCAAACCGTCTCTTGGATTGAAAGAAATGGCTGGGAAAATTGGCCCTTGGTTTACTCTTTGGTCACATCTCCCAATTCTTCCCTTCCTTGTCAACAGCTTTTTAGAGCAAACAGGGACAGGCCAGTGTGTGCCTTCTGGTCAACTCCCCTGAGGAATCCAAATATGCAGAGGAAGGTGGGAGGCAGCAAGAGGCAGCTGGAGCCGTGGTGGGCCGTCTGTCATCCTGTTCACCGCCCACTCTTCCCACTCTGCTCTGGCTTCCTGCTGCTCTATAGTCAGCATAGCCTCCAGGTTCCATGGAACATGTACCCTCTGGAAAATATCTATAATTTGCTAACCAGCCGGGGACTTATTTTTTTAAGCCCAGGAGCTGAAAATGATAAAACACTCCTCAGCTCGCTCCTCTCAGAGTTAAATTGTTTTTGCACTTAAGTTTTTCATGTTTGGTCTTTTAATTTATTTCCTTTCTCTGGAGGAAATACTCACTCCTAAGCAAAGGTAAGCAGGCAGGTCCTAAATACTTCTTCCTGAGTGGCAGACAGGGTTTTTCAGGCTGGAGAGCCGTTTTCAGACTTGGAATCTGAGTTCTGTCTAAGGAGCAGAGGCATGCCTTAGGCAACAGCGTGTAACCCTTCCTATCTGAGATCAAGGACTGTCAATGACTTCTGGAATATTCAAGGGTTCCTTCAAAAGAAAAAGTTCTGGAGTTCTATCAGATCTTCCCTTTTCCTCTTTTCAGTTCTCTTTCTCTCTTCCCTTCCCCTCACCTGTAGTGATAAGATAATGCATATAAGATGGTTTTGTTAACCATAGTCACTCCACAACCTTAGAAAGTAATGCTGGTTTTTGTGAATTTTTTTCTGATCAGATTCCTTGGGTCTTCCTAAAAGGTACCAGACTGGAAATGCAGTGAATCTTTGAGCAATGAAAGCAATTTGTGGCGTAGCTCTTGACATGAAAGAAAGCCTTTCTCTTCATGCAACCATGGGCATCTTTCCTATGTTTTGGAAGTTTCTAAAAGACTTTTGGGTTACTATGTTCTAGGGGCCAATGGCTTGGCCAATCCTCGTGATTTCTTGATACCTGTTGCCTGGTATGAGGATCGCCAAGTACCAGGTGGTTACACGGTCATTGATAAATACCAGGGCAAGCTGTTTGCTGCCAAACAGGTAAAGCAAAAGGGTTGGCAGGAAGGGGAGGAAATGAAGAGTGATTGAGCACTTACTGATTGCCAAGGAGAGTGTTACAAACTTTACATATATCCTTTCATTGTTATCATACCACTACGGCACTACAAATAAAGCAAGTAGTTCTAGTAGTCAATGATACTTTCATAGTCATGAAAAAGGCCAGTAATGATAAATAATTTACCAATTTCACAGTAAGTGGCAGAACCAGAATTTGAACCCATATCTGTCTGACTCCAAAGGTTGTGCCCTTTCTACTCACCAAGCAACGAAAATATTAGCAATATGTAGGTCTCTATAAATGGTATGGAAAACATAATATATGGGCAGCATAATATGTTCTGAAAAGCAAATGAGTTAACAGATCAGCCAAGATACATACACTCCAATACCACCCTATTTCAAATACAAGCAATTCTACAAAACAAGTAGAATTCAGTTAATTAGCTTGGCTTTGTTTGTACAACCAGGCTGGCAATTCAGGACAAAAGCAAAGGCACAGATATTAATAAATAATAATAACAACAATGTAATATGGACTGTATAACATAATATATTACTAAATATAGTGAATATATATTAGAATAAAATAATCATGTAATAAGAAGGACCCAAAGATCTCTTCTGTTTAGCATTATTTGTTTACTTCATTTTGCCTATTTGACTTATTCCTAATGTTTTCCAAGGTATGTTATTCTTCTTAGGCAGCATCTAGAGATAATGCCAACCAGCCGAGGCCAACCAGTTTGGCACTTAAAATTAACCCCTGAAACAGACATATTGTTATTCTCTTATTCTCCGGGTCAAGGTCTCTCAAAATTCGGGGGCTATTTGCATCAGAAATCCTCAAGGAGGCTTATTTAAAATTCAGATCCTAGGCTGGGCATGGTGGCTCATGCCTGTAATCCCAGCAGTTTGGGAGGCCAAGGCAGGCGGATCACCTGAGGTCAGGAATTCAACACTAGCCTGGCCAACATGGTGAAACCCCGTCTCTACCAAAAATACAAAAATTAGCCAGACGTGGTGGTACACACCTGTAATCCTAGCTACTTGGGAGGCTGAGGCAGGAGAATTGCTTGAACCCAGGAGGCGGAGGTTGCAGCGAGCCAAGATCATGCCATTGCACTCCAGCCTGGGCAACAGAGCAAGACTCTCTCTCAAAAAAAAAAAATGCAGATCCTTAGATACTACTCTAGCCTTGCAAAAAATGATAGGCTCTGGAGATGGGACATGGAAACCTACATTCATTTTAAGCATGTTCCCCAGATCATTGTTTACATACAATTGTTAAAGAACCACAATTCTAGAAGCAGCCAGTAGCTCCTCCGAAAGGTTTGTACTTTCCAAGTAGACCCTATGCTGGTTATTTTCTGTGTGAGTCCCCACTGATCCATTCTCCCTCTTTGCCATGATCTGTGTCCTGGAAGGTTGACTGTATCACCCGGGCTCCCTAGCCAGCTGGCTTCTGTTGGGTTCAACCCACAGGAAACTACAAGGAAGGAGGAAAGACAAATTGGGATATTTCTTCCCCTGCTTCCTCACTCTTTAGGACTGTGTTTCTGACAGTAGCTGCATCCCCCATATGACCTCAGTTCCTGTTGGTAGCCCTAGTGGTAGGCTGGAGCTGATTCATAGTGACTTGCAAAAGCTGATATGCACACTTCTGTCCAACTGTGTATTCGGTGATGTCATATTGGTAGCTAGAAAATCATCATGGTGAGACTATATACACCTTAGAAATCAGTAAACACTATATGTCAATGCTTTATATATTTTTTTCAGAGTGCTAGTTGTTAAATATTTACCAGCACACCACTGGGTAGCACCCTTCTTTATAATTCTAGCTCTTGCTGAAGTCCTATAACAATATTTCCCTCCTCATTCCACATGCCCAGGAATAGCAGTGTCTTCCCGCTATTGCTAGGCTCAGATACTTCAACATTTCTAGTCATTCCAGTTAACCCTAACCACGCCTCTATGAGTAGCGCCTTCATTAAAATCTTTAGCGCTTTCAGACCCATAGATACAGAAGGGACCACCTTCCTATAGCAGGACACTGATCCTCTTCTACCCCAGGACAGGAACAAGAAGTATTATGTTAGGATTGCTCTGAAATCTCAAGTCCTTGGAGTTGGAACTTTTAGAGGCCTTCTCCCCTCTCCTGGACTCACCAACCCAGGCACTGTGTCTATTGCAAGCTCCTCTAGGCTGAAATTACCTGGAGAAGCATCACAGCAGGTACTGTCTGTTCCAGGAAACAGAAGGTAGCCCAGATTGTTTGAGAACTGCTGACATCCACAGATCCTCACAGTTAGGTTAAAAATTGTTGAAAAGGCATTACTTGGAGAATGTGCTGTGCTTCTGCTGCATGTGTGATCAGAAGGCAGCTGCAGCTTATGAACCAGAAAAACAGGGTTAGTGGCTAAGTAGAGGGTGTGTGGAGCAACCACAAAATGATTCAGGGTTATACTTCTCCCAAAGGACAGTAAAATTAAATCGAGAACAAAATCAAATCAAAAGAAGAAAGAGATATGCTCAGTATATATTGTGGGATCACAGCTAAAAAAGCATTAGATGGTAAAATTATCCTTTCCTGCTTTTTGTGATTAGGATGTCTCCCCATTCAATGTTGTGGCCTGGCATGGGAATTATACACCCTACAAGTACAACCTGAAGAATTTCATGGTTATCAACTCGGTGGCCTTTGACCATGCAGTAAGTCTGAACCCTGTAGGGGCCTTGGGATGAGGCAACCCTTGGGTGGGAGGGGTCCACAGTAGACCTCTGACATTTACAGATCTAACATTTCCAATGTCACCGTTGGAAGCCCTAGATATAGTCATTTGTCCTTTGGTGAAGGAGTAAATAACACAGCTAGTAGGGAAGTGAAGCCAGATACTCAACATTCCCCTGTGAACACAGCTTCATTCTCTATAGAGCGTTGGTGATACTCTGACTTGTATTTGCCAAACTAAGTGGATAAGCACTTAGTTTCTTTGTGGAAAATTCATCCCCCAAAACAACCAAGTGTTAATGTCAGTGGTAGAATGACGAGAAAGGAACTTCATGAATTTGGAGAAGTCTCTGACCTCACAACTCTCAAGAGCCTCCTCTGTGATCTCTGACTTCTCGCCCCAGTGCCTTCACTCCTGGCTGTATTTGGCAGTGACAGAGTGAACAGCCCACTTCTAAAGTTACCCATAACGTTCAGTGCTTGAGTTTAAACCAAAGAAATTCTAGAGCATGAATTTGGTCATATTTTTCACTCAGTTAGGAGGCCACAAATGGTCTCTGGTCTACAGTGCAGGCTCCCAAGACCCTACCTACATTCTTAATAAAGTGATGGTTCTGAGACCCCGGGGGGCAGTTCATTTTGCAGCTCACTTCATAAGAGATGAACCTAACCCACAGGCTGGAAGGATAATTAGAGCAGAAGTCAGAGACTCAGAGGCAAAAGGATTATCCTGAGCCAGTTCAGTTTATCTCTGGGGGGACAAAACTACCTCTCCAAACAGCAGCAACCCTTAAAAAAAGCAAAGGGGAAAAAAAAAAGTGAGACATCAGACCCCAAACAAACAGCACGAAAAAGGATCCTGCGACACTGATAAAGCTTTATTTGTGATTCATTACCTTTGCTTTAATAGTTTCAGATCATTTCCCATGACAGTTGAAGAAATGTCAATTCTCACAGCAATAAGGGTTGGGTTTATTTTTGTTTGAATTTACACAGGTGCAATCTTCTCTGTATTGCTGCAATAGTTATTTTTCCAAAATTCAGTTCTGATCATGCCACCACTGTCTTCATTAGAAAGCCTTTGCAGGCTTCCCATGGCTTAGGATTAAGTCTGAGCTCTGAAGCATGGTGTTTGATGCTCTTCACCATCTGTCCCTGGACTCATTTTCCAGTATCACCTCTTGCCCCTCTCCCTTCTGTCAATGCACTGGGGTTTTAGCCTTCTCTCCTCTTAACAAAATCCCTGTGCACTTTGATGTGTTTTCAGTGATTAAAATGTCATTTCCCTTCCTTCCCACTTCCTTAGTCCTCCCTCCCTCCTTCCCTCCCTTTTTCCCCCATCTCCCCCACTTCCTTCCTTTCTTTTTTTTTTTTTAACTTTTATTTTAGGTTCAAGGGTACATATACTCCTTCCTTCCTTCTTTCCTTCCTTCCTTCCTTTCTCTCTCTCTTTCTCTCTCTTTTTCTTTCTTTCTGTTCATTCTTGAAGACCTACCTCAAATGTCACCTCCTCTTTGAAGCCTTCCTTGACCCTTTCAGGTAGAATTAGCTGCCAAACCGCCACCCCACAATTAATGCTAAAGAAGCAGGGAATCGATCCCCATGATCTTTGAATCTCCAGACTCTTGCATGGCATCTGAAAGGGAACATGATTGTTGATTTCAATTAAATTGAATCTCAATCTTCTCACTAAAGAATTCTGAAGATTTTTAAAAAGTATAATCTCGTCCCTCAACCTATCCCATCTCTACACTACCACTATGAAGACTACTGATGTAAATGCTGTGTTTTAGACCTGAAAGTCAAACAAAGGTAGGAAAGCAATGAACCACTTCTCAGACTTTTCTGCCAATGGATACAATCTGGAATCTCTGTATTCTCCCAAAGAGGAGCACATCTACACCAAAACTTGGATTTTGCTTTATTTCTATTTCCACTTTGCTCTGAGCATCCCTTCTGCTGCACATCTCAGCTCTAGTCAACTTGACCTGAGGTTGAGAAGCAGGCACCGTTGGTTCTCAGACTCACAGGGTAATAAGTTGCATGTAATGTAGGCTCAGCAGGGTGAAAAAGCAGCTCAGAATCCTTTTAGCTGGTGTTAATTCATTTTGCTTCAAGCACAGCAAGAGGGAAAAAGTCCTATGAGTGATTATTGCACCTTGATGACAAGCCCAGACTTCTGTTGTTTGATCAGAAATTAGGCTGTCCATTTGCAGCAACATGGTTGCAGCTGGAAGCCATAATCCTAAGCAAATTAATGCAGGAATAGAAAACCAAATTCTGCATGTTTTCACTTATAAGCGGGAGCTAAACATTGAGCACCCATGGACATAAACATGAGAAAAATAGACACTGGAGACCACTAGAAGGGGGAGGGTGGAAAAACTACCTATTGGATACTATGCTCACTATCTGGGTGATGGGATCCTGTATTCGTCCATTTTCATACTGCTGTGAAGAAATACCCGAGACTGGGTACTTTATAAAGAAAAAGGGGTTTAACATATCCACAGTTCCACATGGCTGAGGAGGCCTCACAATCATGGTGGAAGGCGAAGGAGGAGCAAAAGCATGTCTTACATGGAGGCAATCAAGAAAGCATGTGTTGGGGAACTGCCCTTTATAAAACCATTGGATCTTGTGAGACTTATTCACTATCATAAGAACAGCATGGGAAAAACCTGCCCCCATGATTCAGTTACCTCCCACTGGGTCCTTCTCACAACATGTGGGGATTATGGAAGCTACAATTCAGGATGAGATTTGGGTGGGGACACAACCAAACCATATCAGATCCCTACCCCAAACCTCAGTATCACACAATATACCCAGGTAACAAACCTGCATATGTATCCCTGTATCTAAAATAAAAGTTGAAATTAAAAGTTGAATAAAAATAAATAAATAAATAAAAAGAAATTAGAATGTCACTTGCAAACACCTTCATGTATGCATGAAATGTGTGTCATTGTCCAGTCACTTCCCTTGCATCATGCGTTCAGTCTCTCCTTGTGTGTTCACAGGACCCATCCATTTTCACAGTGTTGACTGCTAAGTCTGTCCGCCCTGGAGTGGCCATTGCTGATTTTGTCATCTTCCCACCTCGATGGGGCGTTGCTGATAAGACCTTCAGGCCTCCTTATTACCATAGTAAGTCTCTCTTTTACCAAGCCACATTTGCAAGCCAAAGAGACAACAAAGCAGTGAGTGCTACACATTGGGAATAATGCCTGGATTATTTCTGGACACCTACCCTGGCATGAATTCAGGATCCTGCCTCACAAGGCCTAGTGCTGATCCCCAGGCTTTAATCTCTTTAAGGGATGGTAGTTGTGTTAGTCCATTCTTCGTTGCTATAAAGGAATACCTGAGGCTACTTAATTTATAATGAAAAGAGGTTCATTTGGCTCTTTTGGGCAAACTGGTTCCTATTGGGCAAACTGGTTCATTTGGTTATTTTTATGGAGCCAATGTTTACAAAGTCCTATTGGGCAAACTGGTCTCCAATTGGGTTATGCAGGCTGTACAAGCAGCATGATGCTGGTATCTGTTTCTAATGAGGCCTCAGGAAATACAATCATGGTGGCAGGCAAGAGGGAAGCTGGCATATCACATGATGAGAGCAAGCAAGAGAAAGGAGGAAGTCCCAACCTCTTTTGAACAGCCAAACCCCATGTGAACTCATAGAGTGAGAACTCACTCATAACCGTCATGATGGCACCAAGCCATTTGTGAGGGATCTGCCTCCATTACCCAAACACCTCAAACAAGGCCCCACCTCCAACACTGGGGATCACATTTCAACATGAGAGTTGGAGGGAACATACATCCAAACTATATCAACACTGATGCATTGACTCTGAGCCTAGTTCCCAGTTTCTCTGTCCGTGTAAGAGGCAGAAAGGCTGGTAAAGTTTAGAAGCCTTGTTAGAAAGGCTTCTAAACAAGTTTCCTCACATTTTAGATGTTTCCTTTTGGGGAATGCTGGGGAGGTTGTTAGTTAGTCTGTTGTTTTGGGAAAGTTCATCACCTAAGTCTGGTTCAGAGAACCAGAGAAATAAAAAGAGAGAGAGAGAGAGAGAAAGACAGAAACGTGCCTTTTCCAATTATTTTGGCAGGGCAAAGCAGACTGCAGCCTGCATTAAGGAATGGACTCTATTCTGGAAAGAGTTTCTGCAGAACATTTGTTGCCTAGTACAAGACCTAACAAATCTACTATTTTTATTTTATTAATATTATTATTCTTAGCACCTAATAATTATTGGCCAATTTCCATGGTCCTGTTACAAGTTTTTTAAAAAACTAACTCATGAAGTGTTTATAATACTTGTAAGAGACAGGTAGTATTATTGTCCCCCCCAACCTTTTTTTTTTTTTTTTTTTTTTTTCAGAAAATTAAACTGACACAAGAGGGATTAAGTGACTCTCTCAAGGACTAACAGCAAGTTAAGTGTAGAGTCAGGATTTAATTGCAGGCTGTCTGATACCAGAGCAAGCACTCATGACCACTAACTGGTATGGCTAGCATAGTGCCTGATATATAGCATGCTTCTAATAAATATTTATTTAATAAGTGAATGCATCAACAAGAATAAATAAAGTACTTCATGGCTGTACTTAATGAGGTTGACATTTTTAATTGCGCAATAGCTAGCTGAAAATCCAATCAAAGCTCAATGTGCAATTCTACTTCCTGGAGTGTGCATTTTTTTGTACACAGAGTTCTGGAAAGACTGTAAGAGGCATTCCACCTGGAACATTCTAGAAAACAAATTCCTTTCTGTAGTAAACTCCAGGGCCTTCTGTTTATAATAGGTCCCTCTCTATATATACCAGTTCCCAGGTGTCAGGGCTCAACAGAACACAACAGTGCACTGAATGGCCAATTTAGCTATTTTATAGCATCAGGAATGAAGGCCCTCAGGATGGACGTAAGCCACTCCATGGTCAAATGCCAGCATCCCCCTTTTCAGATGACACCATCATGGTAGAGAAAAGAAAACAATCAGTTACCACTGCAAAGACACCAGCTATTTTGTGAATAGCATCATAAGTCGTTTCTAAAAACTGTCAAGCCTACTAAAGACTCTAACTTTTCTCCTCCTGGAAGTTAGTGACCTAGAGGACCTGTTGTCAAGGAGAGAAAATTTCCCTGGCTTATAGTCTGTACTTCGCATGCTACTACTTAATAATTCACCATTTCACTCTTGTTCTTGTATTGAGGTTACTCTGTGTGCCTGTAGTGGTTCTTACATTTTACCATGTGTCAGAGTCAGCTGGAAGGTTTATTAAAACACAGATTACTGGGCTCCATCCTCAGAATTTCTGCTTCAGTAGGTCTGGGATAGGACCTAAGAATTTGCATTTTTAACAAGTTCCCACAAGTGATGCTGAATCTGCCTTTTTTTTGAGACAGGGTCTCGCTCTGTCACGCAGGCTGGAGTGCAGGTGGCACAATCTCAGCTCACTGCAACCTCTACCCCCCAGGCTCAAGTGATCCTCCCCACTCAGTC
Organism: Pongo abelii; assembly: GCF_028885655.2. NCBI lineage: Eukaryota > Metazoa > Chordata > Mammalia > Primates > Hominidae > Pongo > Pongo abelii. The sequence continues at coordinate 17,471,596 of NC_085928.1, forward strand.
TCCTGAGTAGCTTGGACCACAGGTGTACACCACCACACCTGGCTTTTTTTTTTTTTTTTTTTTGTATTTTTAGTACAGACGGGGTCTCGCCGTGTTGCCCAGGCTGGTCTTGAACTCCTAAACTCAAGCAATCCACCTGTCTTGACTTCCCAAAGTGCTGGGATTACAGGCATGAGCCACCGTGGCTGGCCAGAATCTACATTTTTCACTGGCAAGTCAGGGGATTCTGATGAAGGAGGTTTACAGACTTCTTGTTGAGAAATACTGGCCTAGGGCGTGTCCCCATCCCTAGGTGGAGGAATAATAGAATCATCTGATTTAGACAAGTTTGCTACTGTGCTATAGGGTCTCAACCCACTCCTTAATTTTTATTTGTAGTTCAGACTTGCTGACACAAATAACCTTGAGAGATGCCTCCTATAGTTTTTTAATGACTCTCAAAGTAAATTTGGCCCCAGGATAGATCTTATAAAGGTATGGGTACCCTGAGTTCATTGGAAAAAACCACAGAACCCCAGATTAGAAATGAGTTTTCCAGAGATATTAAAAATATTGCCTTGGCAATACTCAAAATCTTTGCTGCTTTGATGTGACTTTATTATAAGAGAAAACGGAGAATTATTTCTATAGAAATATTGCCTCCAGAAGTTGACTAGTGCCTTAGTCAACTAGATTCAGCTTTTTTTTTTTTGAGACGGAGTCTCGCTCTGTCGCCCAGGCTGGAGTGCAGTGGCGCCATCTCGGCTCACTGCAAGCTCTGCCTCCCGGGTTCATGCCATTCTCCTGCCTCAGCCTCCTGAGTAGCTGGGACTACAGGCGCCCGCTACCACGCCTGGCTAATTTTTTGTATTTTTAGTAGAGACGGGGTTTCACCATGTTGGCCAGGATGGTCTCGATCTCTTGACCTCGTGATCCACCTGCCTCGGCCTCCCAAAGAGCTGGGATTACAGGCGTGAGCCACCGCGCCCGGCCTAGATTCAGCTTTAATCAGAAAGGCAAGGTCTATCCTCCCACTTTGAAATATAGAAAATGATATAGAAATGTCATCACCAAGCTCACTGCTATCTAAATTCATATTCAGATCAAAGCTGAATTCTATTTTGCTTTCTTCTTAAAATTAAGCCATGAAGGTGACCCTGAGGACACATACTAGAGCAAGGAGCTTGACACCAAATTTAAGTCATGAGCTGAACTGTTTTTAAAACGTAGACACTTTATGCTTACATTTGCTTCTTTTTCTGTATTTCCACTTCATAGAGAAACAAGTAGAGCTATGATCTGGGTCTTACCTCTTCAGCAGGAGCTCACACACTCTCACTCACTTTGTAGGGGCCTGCAGTAGCTTTCTGTTTCTGAGCAGGGTGGGTGTGGCTACTTAGTCAATTATAAAAGCATTTGGCACTTGGTTATACTGCACATGTAAGCAAGAAGGGCAGGCATGTATCATGTCCAGTGTTTGATTTTGTAAGGGTTGCCACTGCCACACCTCTCTGTTCCGTCCTTGGTTTGCACTCAGTACTCTCACAGGACAGACTATGAGTAGCTTTAAAGGCTATGTTGTTGTTGTTGTTAATTATTTCTTTTTTAAGTAGCTTTAAAAGCTATTTCTTATTCATCTCTGTCTCACGGTACCCAGCACAGTATCTAATTATATGTGCTGGCTAACTGGATGGGCAGATGGGTGAAGTGAGAAAAGGACAGATGAATGAATGGGTAAGTAGATGTGTGGTTTGAGATGCAAAGGCACTTAAATTTGCCCAGGTGTTATATTTCTTTAATTCCTGCTCTATTGTATTGCTACTCTAATAAAGAGCTTTATTTCAATAGAAGCATAAGATTGGAAGAGTGGAAGCATGGTGATTTTTGTTAAATTTTGTGTGACTCTAGAAAACACAGCTAGGACCAATGAATTTAACTCATATAAAAGCAAATTTCCATTTAATATAAGAACTTTCTTAAACACAGAGCTCTTCAATAATATGATATGTTTTGTAGAGTGGAGAGCTTCCATTCACATCCAGGCAGAGCCCAGGAGGTAATCAGTCAGGAAAGATATAGAAATTTCTTCTACATTGAGTAGAAGTAAGGATCCCTTCCAATTTTAAGATTTAGGACTCTATGAATAGGGTATCAATGGAACTAGAAAAAATAAAAATAAATCCAACAGACATTCTGGAGAACAGAAAAACAAGAGGATAACAGATTCATCTATAGAAGATAATATGTTATAATAAATAGCATTTATGGTCTGTTTTATACACATACCAAGATTCTTTCACACAGATTATCATTTGATAATGGACTTTAAGTCTGGGGTTCTTTTCATTACATCATCATCCATCAAAACCACACACCCTCAATCTAAGCCTTCTAGATTGGGTATTAGAAATATGGTGTTGCTGTGTCCTACAGTGGAGCTACTTGGGAAAGGGTTATGATCTGGGAGATAAGATAACTTTGATACAGGGCTCGTAAGCTTAGATGATAGAGTACATTCACTCTCTATTATGACTAGCATTTTAATTATTATTATCTTCTCTGGGCCCTGATTTTCTTTAGATCTAGCCTGATTCCTGTCAGAGAGTGGAACTTGAGACCTCTGATAATCCACATGGCCATGGAGTAGAGCTGTGCCTGCCAAGAATGCCAATATGAATGTTTTATGATTGTTCTTCTGTCAATCCACATTCTTTATTAATCCTATACGATTTATTAGTTTCTCCTGTGTTCTTGGAATTCTGCAGAAATAATGTTTAAGGGGTCTTTGTGTTTTACTGGTCTTGCCTTGGATAATAAAAATAATGCTGCTTCAACCTTCCCAGGGAACTGCATGAGTGAGTTCATGGGACTCATCCGAGGTCACTATGAGGCAAAGCAAGGTGGGTTCCTGCCAGGGGGAGGCAGTCTGCACAGCACAATGACCCCCCATGGACCTGATGCTGACTGCTTTGAGAAGGCCAGCAAGGCCAAGCTGGCACCTGAGAGGATTGCCGATGGCACCATGGTAAGTATGTTAACTGCCAGATTCCAGCGGCCTCTGAACTCCCCACCCTTGCTGAGAGGGGTGGCTATTTTTCATTTCTCCAAAGTCACAGACGAAGAGTCAAAAGGGGGTGAGTTAATGACTGCATAAGTATGTTTACATTTATATACACACATCCTTGTGTATATACTAGACTTCTGTTGTGGTGGTGTAGAAAGATCTTTGGACTTGGAGTCAGACCTGGGTTCTGAGTTCAAGTCCCATCTCTTAGTTCCTACGGGATCTTGAACAACTCACTTAGCTTCTCTGTGCTTCATTTTCCCCATCTATAAAATGGGTGTAGTATCCAACCCAGCAGATGGCTATGAGTTAACCTAACAGACTGTCCAACACTATTCAAATGTAAGGGAATATTATTAACACTGTGTGAAGCCTCTTCCTGTATCCATATGCAGCCCTGGGCACATGCTATGTCTCGGAGTCTTCTGCTTTTTGAAGTAATCCTCCAGGGCCACAGTAGTAGCGGAGGCAGGATCTCACCTTTAGCACATGTTTCAAGCCAAGGAGAGTCAAAAAGCCCTTGCCTCACTATAGTCAGGGCTTGTGAGAAGCAATTCTCAGCTGTTTTTTGCATTTTCCTTTGCTCTGCTTTGGCATGGATGCAACTGATGGGATTTAAAACCTGTTTTGTATTCCTCCTGTGTCAGGCTGTAAACATTGAGGCTGAACACAATTGCAGTTGGCTGCGGTGCTTGATTTTAGTTTATTTTTGCATTCTTCGAGGTAGAGTTTATGGTCCACAGGGAGTAATTTTATGCTAAATCACATGCAAATTTGCTTTACTTTTTAAAATAAATGCCTTCAATGCTACCTGGTTTAAAATCTATAGCCCAGACCTGCCTGCTTCATGCTTGCAAACTACCCTAAGCAGTGAGCATTATCTGTCCATCTGTCCACTGCAGTTTGCTTTCAGTCCCAACGCTGGAGCCAGAGTTCGTGGAGCTCCTTTGCAAAAGGAGGGTGTACAGAGTCCCATTTGCTTGCTTTGGCTCTATTTCCCCTTTCAAGGGCCTCTATGGAGTTTCTGTAGAACCCCTACATCTCAAAGAGATGCAGTCTGGCAGTCTCAGTTAAGCTATTACCTCTGAAGTCTCCTGGAAGTGCATTCCTGGAGGCTATTCCAGAGTTGCCACTCAATAACCTTTGGTCCCCAATTTGGCTTTGGGTGGTCAATGTTATGAGGGAGCTGTGTTTTACAACAGTGAGGCGTAGGACACGGTTATTTCTATGAGGAGCAATGCTTTGAATTACTAGTGAGAAAGAGCTCTCCTATTAGGATGGGAGACCCTGGAGCCAGAATACCTGATGGCGGAGGGTCCAACATCTTACCTAGACCTAACTTTCGGTCGTCCTCACCATTTCCCATTATATAATTCAGACCCAGGTCTATCTACATGCCTTATCCTTATTCTTGTTTGGAGTGATTAACTTGGTACAATACCATCTTCAAAGTCAGCTGGGATGGGGCTTTTGTTAATCCAGCCAAATGGAGAGGCTTTTAAGAAGCAGTCAGCAAAGAGACAATAGGAATGGCCATAATGATCCTTGTATGTGAATAGTGCTTTTTAAACATCTTTATTACATATTATTTATTATTTTTATGGGTACATAATAAGTATGTATATTTACAGGGTACATGAGATATTATGATACAGGCATATGATATGTAATAATCACATCAAGATAAATGGGGTATCCATTACCTCAAGCATTTATCCTTTGTGTTACAAACAATCCAATTATATTCTTTCAGTTATTTTAAAATGTGCAATTAAATTTTTATTGACTATAGTCACCCTGTTATGCTATCAAATGCTAGGTCTTATTCATTTTTTTCTTTTATTTCTTTATTTATTTTTAACTTTTATTTGAGGTTCAGGGGTACATGTGCAGATTTGTTATATAGGTAAACTGATGTCACAGGGGTTTATTATACAGATTATTTCATCACTCGGGCACTAAATAGTACCCAATAGTTATTTTTTCTGATTCTCTCCCTCCTCCCACCCTCTATTCTCAAGTAGGCATCAGTGTCTGTTGTCCCCCTCATTGTGTCCACGAGTTCTCATCATTTAGCTCCCATTTAGAAGTGAGAACATACAATATTTGGTTTTCTGTTCCTCTTAGTTTGCTAAGGATAATGGCCTCCAGCTCCATCATGTTCCTGAGAAACACATGATCTTGTTCTTTTTTATGGCTGCATAGTATTCCATTATGTGTGTGTGTGTGTGTGTGTGTGTGTGTGTGTGTGTGTGTGTGTATAGCTCTTAAATTTAATTAGATCCCATTTGTCAATTTTTCTTTTGTTGCCAATTGCTTTAGATGTTTTTGTCATGAAATCTTTGCCCATGCCTATGTCCTGAATGGTATTGCCTAGGTCATCTTCCAGAGTTTTTATAGTTTTGGGTTTGACATTTAAGTCCTTAATCCATCATGAATTGGTTTTTGTATATGGTGTATGGAAGGGGTCCAGTTTAAATCTTCTGCATATGACTAGCCAGTTGTCCCAGCACCATTTATTGAATAGATAGTCCTTTCCCCATTGCTTGTTTTTGTCAGCTTCATTGAAAATCAGATGGTTATAGGTTGTGGCCTTATTTCTGGGCTCTCTATTCTGTTCTGTTGGTCTATGTGCCTGTTTCTGTATCATTACCATGCTGTTTTGGTTACTGTAGCCTTGTAGTATACTTTGAAGTTGGGTAGCATGATGCCTCCTGCTTTGTTCTTTTTGCTTAGGATAGCCTTGGGTATTTGGGCTCTTTTTTGGTTCCATATGAATTTTAAAATAGTCTTTCCTAGTTCTGTGAAGAATGTCGTTGGTATTTTTATATGAACAGCATTGAATCCTTACATTGTTTTGGATAGTATGGTCATCTTAATGATATTGATTCTTCCTACCCATGAGCATGGAAAGTTTTTCCATTTGTTTGTGTCTTCTCTGATTTCTTTGAGCAGTGTTTTGTAATTCTCATTGTAGAGACCTTTCACCTTTCTGGTTAGGGGTATTCCTAGGTATTTTATTCTTCTTGTGGCAGTTGTGAATGGGATTGCATTCCTGATTTGGTTTTCAGCTTGACTGTTGTTGGTGTATAGCAATGCTAGTGATTTTTGTACATTGATTTTGTATCATGAAACTTCGCTGTAAGTTGTTTATTGGTTGAAGGAGCTTTTGGGCCAAGACTATGGTATTTTCTAGATATAGAATCAGGTCATCTGCAAACAAGGATAGGTTGACTTCTTCTCTTCTTATTTGGATGCACTTTATTTCTTTCTATTGCCTGATTACTCTTTGCCACGACTTCTGAGACTACATTGAATAGGAGTGGTGAGAGAGAGCATCCTTGTCTTATGCTGGTTTTCAAAGGGAATGCTTCCAGCTTTTCCCCATTCAGTATGATGTTGGCTGTAGGTTTGTCATAGGTGGCTCTTATTATTCTGTGATGTGTTCCTTCAATGCCTAGTTTATTGAGAGTTTTTAACTTGAAGATATAGTAAGTTTTATTGAAAGCCTTTTCTGCATCTTGAATAGCGCTGTATAACTTGCATAGCACTTCCATATGATCTCATCCAGTCTTCCCATCAAGCCTGTCACAGGAAGTCAGGCAGGGATACTCATATCCATTGTTTTAGGCAAAAATAAGTTAATGTATATTAGAGCCCAAACATTAATGTGAGTGCTTTGGGTTGTGGCACAAGATAATTCTATTATTTTCCTTTTGCCTGTCTGTATTTTACAAATTTCCAAATGTGAGCATATATGAATTGTAGGGTTTGGTTTTGGGGTTTTGTTTTGTTTTGTTTTTAAAGCCACAGTGGATAAGAAAACTCAGCAATTGATGAAGCTGTAATGTCTAAGATGCACAGAGTATTTGCATATTCTTTCTGTTGTGGACAAAAACCTCCTGACAGTGCAACATCCACCATTCAGACACTTCTGAGATATGACTTCTAAAATTGCTACAGCCATTCCTGCCATTTCCTTCACCTCCCTCTCCTCCCCACTCCCTTTTTCCCTTTTCCCAGCCCATCTCTTGGTCAAAGTCCTGAAAAGACAGGCTCAAATCCCAGTTCTGCCATGACTTGTCAACTTAACCAAGTCGTTTCCCAGCTCTTAGCCTTAATTCCTCCTCTGCAAAATGGGAAGTATTCCCTTCCTCACAAGGACATAGCCACAGTAAGTGAAGGCCCTCAGAAGATGGATATTCCCAGGATTCTCCCATGTCTGCCCTTGGATCTAGCAGACTTAGTTCCACAATACCATGAAGATAATTTGAAGCTTAAGGGCTGAATTTTATTTTACAGAATGAAACTTGAGGCCCTGAGAAGTTAAGGGTCTTGTACCAGGTCTCACCAGCTTACAAATGGTAGGACCAGAGCCACAACTCAGGGCTTGAGCCTGCTCTCCTCACCACTCTAGCACACAAATCTTTGATTTGTTATTGGAAGATTTCGCCTACCCATACCTTCTGTTGACATCTAATCAAATGTGTTTATTATCTATATCACCTCTTTTTTCTCATCCCCATCCTCACTTCCTCCAGGCATTTATGTTTGAATCATCTTTAAGTCTGGCGGTCACAAAGTGGGGACTCAAGGCCTCCAGGTGTTTGGATGAGAACTACCACAAGTGCTGGGAGCCACTCAAGAGCCACTTCACTCCCAACTTCAGGAACCCAGCAGAACCTAATTGAGACTGAAACATTGCTACCATAATTAAGAGTCGATTTGTGAAGGTTTCTTCAGAATCTCATGCTTTCTGGTAGTATTGGAGGAGGGGGTTGGTTAAAATGAAAACTCACTTTTCATAGTCAAGTAACTCAGAACTTTTGTGGAAATGCATTTGCAAAGTTCTATGGCTGTCACCTTAATTACTCAATAAACTTGCTGGTGTTCTGTGGACGTAGTGATTGGTCATAATCAAGCCTTGATGAGACAAACCTGGCAGGTCAGGTCAGTCTTGCTAAGATTGAACCAAGGCCCAGGGCCCTTTCTCTTGTGGTTGGCCTGAAGGCCTTCATTCTAGGAGCACAAGTCCAGGCATATACTAGATATCACAAGACCAGGCCATAAAGCCAAATATTAAGACCATGAGCTGAGACTGGAGGTATGGCAAAGCTCTTAGGAGCCAATCCAGACATGGGGAAATTTAGGGGATCATGAGTGCTCCAAATATCCAGCTTTCAATCGATGACGAACCAGGCCAATAGGCTGTCTAATCTTGGTAGTCACGTAGCAGCCAATATGATGATACTGGAGAAGAACACCAGCCACCAAGAAGTGAGAATCACTCATTTTCTTGGGGTGACCAACTGTCCCAGTTTGTGCAGGACTATATCAATTTTTTCACTGAAAGACCCACATCCCAGGAAACCCCTCAGTCCTGGTCAAACCAGGACAGTTAGTTACCCTACCCTTCACTCAGTTATCAATCCATTCAGTAACCACACATTGAGTCCTTACTACCAGCTATAGACGAAGATGCTGGGGATGAAGGGTTGAATAAAAAGAAGCAGGCTCTCCCCTTAAGGAGCTCACAGTCTGGAGAGATAAGGGCCAAAGAAAATCAAGGCCCGAGTACAAGGCCATGACAAAAATTTCCACTGTGTGAAAAGCAGTACCTACCAGTTCCCTTCCTATGGTCAGCATCCCTCCCAGAGTGCTGGGCTGCCCAAGACTTTGGATGTGAGTTGATTAGAGTCTCCCGGTATGAAAAGACAGGCAAATCTGAACAGAAATATGACGTAAAATGATGTTTTTCACTACTTCAGTTCTGTACTTTTAGCACATTTCCCCAGCTTTGTTGCCATAGTAGCAATTTTGATATGCTGCTACCAAATTTTCATTCAGTAAGATGTAGTGAGAGTCAGCTATGTGTCAGGGCCTAAGGACTAGGATTGCCAGATAAAATATACGAGGCCCAGTTAAATTTAAATTTCAGACAAACCACAAATAGTTTTTAGTGTAAGTATGTCCTGTGCAATACTTGGACATTCTTATGTTAAAAAATTATTAATGGATTACCTGAAATTCTAATTTAAGTGGGTATCCTGTATTTTTATTTGCTAAATTTGGCAATCCTACTAGGGGTAAGTGGTCAAGGAGATAGGCATGGTCCTGCCCCTACCAAGGTTACATTATAGAGAGGGAGATGACATGACTTCCCCCTGGAGAGATAGCAAATAAAATAAATAAATAAATAAATAGAGGGAGTTCAAGTGCCGTGGCTCACGCCTATAATCCCAGCACTTTGAGAGGCCAAAGCGGGCAAATTGCCTGAGGCCAAGAGTTCAAGACCAACGTGCCCAAAATGGCGAAACCCCATCTCTACTAAAAATACAAAAATTAGCCGGGCGTGGTGGCACATGTCTGTAATCCCAGTTACTTGGGGGCTGAGGCATGAGAAATGCTTGAACCCTGGTGGCAGATGTTGCAGTGAGCCAAGATCGCACCACTGCACTCCAGCCTGGTTGACAGAGCAAGACTCTGTCTCAAAAAAAGATAATAATAAAATAAAGAGAGGGAGACAACAAAATAAACAAAATTATTACAAACTGTGGAACGTGCTGAGAAGAAATCAAACAGGGATTGATATGGAATAACAAGTGGTATGAGCTAAGAGAGCTCTTTCTTCTGAGGAAGGAAGATCTTCAGTGAAGATGCGACTTTAACTAGACCTAAAGGATAGGAAGGAGCAAGTCATTGGAAGAGTGGGGATGGGGAGAGGTGGAAGTGGGAGAAGCATTTTAAGAAAAAGCCTCATGGGTTCAAGTGCCTGAAAGAGGAGTGAATGTGGGGTGCCCAAGAGGAAGCTATTGCGATAGTCCAAGCAAAAATAAACCTTGTCCTGAACTAATGAGGTAGCAGCAGAGACAGAAGTGGATAAATTCCAGAATGTTTTAGAGTAGACCTGAAATGACTTGGTGGATTGAATGTAATGGGTGACTCAAAGAAGAGTTAAGGACAGGGCTGGGATGACTGCTAGGTTTCTGGCAATGATATTTCATGGTCTCAAAAACTAAGGTGAAGATATCTTTAAGTCTGACGGAGGTTGATACTCTTTTTTTTTTTTTTTTTTTTTTGAGGCAGGGTCTCACTCTGTCACCCAGGCTGGAGTGTGGTGGCACAATCGCAGCTCACTACAGCCTCAACCTCCCGGGCTCAAGCGATCCTCCCACCCTCAGTACTGAGTAACTGAGACTATAGGCTCACACCACTACACCCAGCTGATTTTTTATTTTTTGTAGAGATGAGGTCTTGCCATGTTTCCCTGGCTGGCCTTGAACTCCTAGGCTCAACCTATCCTCCCACCTTGGCCTCCCAAAGTGCTTGGATTACAGGTGTGAGCCACCATGCTTGGCCCCGATATTCTTTCATATAAAAAAAGTTTATTAAAAATTAAACATTAACTAGTAAAGAAGTCAGTACTTTAAAATAAGTTTAAAAATTGACCACTGTAGCAGAGGCTGCCAGTGGCTTACCTACATCCCATCAGCAATCACCATTCAGTGCCAACGGGCTGCTTTCAATTGCCAGCACTGGCAACTCTGCCTGAAGCCAAAACCAGAACTCAGCCAAAGTGCTTAGGAATGAATGGTCTTGGATGTAGCCTTTAACCCATGACAAATAGGAATTAGTGGATTAATACAGCAGCTCTGTCACCTCATACCTCTGAGGTTTGTGTTCTGCCCTGGCTCTCTGCAGCTCCCAGAGGAATTCTGCTCCAAGTGCCCACATGGCAACTTCTTGATAATGCACCCATTATTCACATCCTTCCCTTCCCTCTAAGTTCCCCACTCTCCTAGGGTACTTCCTGGACTCTTCTCTCAACCAGTGACTAAGACAACCACCGAAATATTTCATTCACAAACCCCAGCCTTCCCCTTATGAGTTCATTCTAACACTATTCTTATACACATATATAAACTCTCACCCATTTCAGCTCACTCTACTCTCAATTTTGTGGCAAAGCCTTCCTAGGGCTAATGCAACATTCCTGGTTGACATCCACTTAGCACCCAAGCCCTTTTACTTTGTCACGCCACTGCTGGCTGCAGCTCCTTAGCTGGAGGCAAGATTTCATCCAAGCCAGACTGTTCATACTAATTATAAAAAGATTTCATTTCCTTTTGTTGTGCCTCAGATCAGCTAGAAAGTTTCCTGTATCATTTTCTTAATTCCGTTTTCTAAGATGCCTTCCTCTACCATGCTCCCCAAGAAATATGCCATCTCTTTGCTTAGAAATAGAAAACCTTAAAGAACAGAAAGCACCCTGATTAGATTTCTTCTAATGACAGGAGAATTTTCTGCCAGATCCCCTTGGCATCTTTATATATATATATATATTTTTGGTTAGGGAAAGGTGCAATAACAGCCACCTTCTTTTCTTTCTTTCTTTCTAAGAGATGTCTTTCACAGCCCAGACTACTAGCAATGGCTCAGAACTAATGGTGCTCAACAGAAGCAGTTTTGTCCTTCCCACCCCAAGACATCTGGCAAAGTCTAGAGACATTTTTTGTTGTCACAACTGGGGAGGGTGCTCCTGGCATCTAGTCAGTAAAGTCTAGAGATTCTGATAAACATTCCACAATGCACAGGACAATCTCCCACCACAAAGAACCACGTTCAGAAACGCTCCTCTAGAAACAATGGTTCTCAAGTTCATCTGTGCATTGGATCTTTTGACAACTCCATAACTCACAGTGCCCAGAGCATGCCTCAGATCAACCAAATAGAAACACTAGGGATGAGACCCAAATATGATACTTTTTTTGAAACTCCTCAGGTGATTCCAATGCACAGGCAAGGATGAGGACCATTGTTTTAGGAATTTCAAATCAGTATCCAAAACACCCTCTATTTCCAACCTCAGATCCTGGTCCAAATCAGGGACTGGTTTTGTTTTATTTATTTTTCAGGGACAGGGGTCTCACTATGTTGCCCAGGCTAGCCTCAAATTTCTGGGCTCAAACAATCCTCCTGCCTCAGCCTCCCAAGCAGCTGGGACTACAGGCATGTGCCACCAGGCCCAACCATATCAGGGTTTCTTAAGGTGTACAGAAAGGAGGTGAAAAATCCCTAAGGCTCCCAACATTTGAGTAACATAATGGGATGAGCTGAGGTATAGAGTGAGGGATTGCCCTTCAGGGCAGTGTTAGATATGAGTTCTAAATTTCTTTTCAAAGAATGAATATGTCAGTATGTTCAATTCTTTGCCTTCTACTTTTAAACTTAACTTTCTCATAAAGCAACCTTTTTTCATTACCTGCTCCACCCTGACTCATTCCGATTATCTACTCCACCCTGACTCATTCTGATTACATGCTCTGTCATAACCATTTTTCCCAACAAACCACTCACCCCTTCAGTCTGTTTAAATTAGCCAATCAGAATTAGTTTAGCCTGTGTGGTCTAACCCTAGCCAATAGGGGAACGACACAGCAGCAGGGGCCACATGCGTCAGGGATAAGAACCCCTTCCCCTTCCTTGTCCAAGTGTGTGTTCACCATTGCTCCATCTGTAAGGGCACACCCTTCTATATAAGTAACTTGCCTTGCTGAGAATTAAAAAGAAAATGTTATATTCGAGTGCTATTTCTTTTGCAGCACCAAAACTTTATTTATAACAATTTGGGGGCTCATCCGGGATTACATTCCACTCTGGGGGCAGTCTCTGGTTTTCTCTCATGAGGAGGCATGCCCCGCCCCCTTGTGGTGGCCTCAGGGGTGAGAAATCAAGACCCACCCAGTGCAAGGAATAACCTGAGCTCTCAGCAACGTGGGAAAAAGAAAAAAACTGGCCCACAGCCTAGCTTGAAGGATCCTCACATACTGAGACAATGACTCTGTGCACAGACCAAGGAAGGAGAAGCCGCAGGAGCCAGTAAAGTATTTCCTTGGTGGTCGGGACTAAGGAAAAAGCTGCGAGGCGGTAAATCATTCCTTGGTTAGGACATACCAAGTAGAGAGAAACTGCAGGGGCAGTAAAGCATTCCTTAGTTGGGACTAGGGAAAGAAAGCCACAGGGGGCAGTGAAGTATTCCTTAGTTGGGAAGTCTTGGAGGTTAAAAAGAGGTGAGAAATCCCCATGATGGGAAGGTTGAACCTCAAAAAGAGGTAAGAAATCCCCATGAGGGAGGGTTAAACCTCAAAAAGAGGTGAGAAATCCCCAAGGGGGGATTGAACCTCAAAAAGAGGTGAGAAATACCCATGGGGGAGTTGAACCTCAAAAAGAGGTGAGAAATCCCCATGGGGGACTGAACCTCTAAAAGAGGTGAGAAATCCCCATAAGTAGGGGGTTGAACCTCAGAAGGAGGTGAGAAATCCCCCATGGTGGGGGTTGAACCTCAAAAAGAGATGAGAAATCCCCATGGGGGAGGTTGAACCTCAAAAAGAGGTGAGAAATCCTGATGGGGGGGATTGAACCTCACACAAAACTCCAGTAGTAAGAAAAATATTCAGAACTCCCCTTTCCTTTCCTCTTGGGGGAAGAAAGAGTAGCTCCACTCCTGCCAGTCCCTCCTCCAGGGGAAAGGGAAGGAGACTGGAGAACAGCAGCATAAGCAGCTGGCAGAGGCAGGGAAAGAACAGCAGAGAGGAAAGAGGGAGAGAGAGAAAGAGAGAGAGAGGGGGGATGGAGAGAGAGAGAGAGAAAAGAGAGAGACAGAGAGAAAAGAGAAAGAGAGAAAAAAGCAAGGGGAAAGAGAGACAGAGAGGGGAAAGGGGAGGAAGAGAGAGGGGAAAGAGTGAGAGAAAGAGAGGCAGAGAGAGAGGAAGAGACAGAGACAAACAGGCAGTCAAAGAGAGAGAGAGAAAGAGAGAGAGAGAGGAAGAGACAGAGACAAAGGGGGAGTCAAAGAGAGAGAGAGACAGAAAGTCAAAGAGAAAAAGAGAGAGAGAGAGAGACAGAAGTAGTAAAGAGAAAACAGTGTACCCTATTCCTTTAAAAGCCATGGTAAATTTAAAACCTATGATTGATAATTGAAGGTCTTCTCCAAGACCCTGTAACATTCCAATACCACCTTGTTGTCAGTGTAAACAAGGGCGTAGCCCAAAAGCACTGAGGCCACCGACAACCCATAGCCTTCCTGTCAAAAATCCTAGGCTGGGCATGGTGGCTCACTCCTGTAATCCCGGCACTTTGGAAGGCCAATGTGGGCAGATCATGAGGTCAGGAGATCGAGACCATCCTGGCTAACACGGTGAAACTCTACTAAAAATACAAAAAATTAGCCAGGCATGGTGGCGGGCCCCTGTAGTCCCAGCTACTCAGGAGGTTGAGGCAGGACAATGGCGTGAACCTAGGAGGTGGAGCTTACAGTGAGCCGAAATTGCACCACTGCACTCCAGCCTGGGCGACATAGCAAGACTTCGTCTCAATAATAATAATAATAATAAATAAATAAATAAATAAAAATCCTTAACCCAGTAACCCGCGGATGGCCCAAAAGCATTTAATCTGTAGCGGCAACTGCTTTGCTAGCAGAAGTAGAAAAATAACTTTTAGAGGGAACCTCATTGTGAGCACACCTCACCAGTTCGGAACTATCCTAAGTCAAAAAAAAAAAAAGCAAAAAGGTAGCTTACTAACTCAAAAATCTTAAAGTATGGGGCTATTCTGTTAGAAAAAGATGATTAAACATTAATCACTGATAATTCCCTTAACCCAGCAGGTTTCCTAACAGGAGATCTAAATCTTAGTTAATTACCATACAAAGGTCCGACCAGACCTAGGAGGAACTCCCTTCAGGACAGGACAACAATAGATGGTTCTTCCCAGTGACTGAGGGTAAAAGACACAATTGGTATTCAGTAATTGATAGGGAAACTCTTGTAGAAGTAGAGTTAGGAAAATTGCTTAATAATTGGTCTGCTCAAATTGGAAGCTGTTTGCACTCAACCAAGCCTTAAAGTACTTACAGAACCAGGAAGGAACCATCTGTACCAATTCTAAGTTAATTTGGACTAAACAAGATCTTATTAATAGCAAAGGATAATTGAAATCCCAAACTTACAAGGTTTTCAACAAAAGTAAAATTTGCTAAAAGTTAACAGTGTAACATGTATTATCCTAACTTCTAATCTTGAGGCCTTAGACAGTCTAGTCCACAGACATGAAGGAAGTTTACTTTGGAAAAGAATGGTTATCATCTTTGTGTAAAAAGGAATGTTATATGGTAAAATCTTGTCCTAAAATAAATTAACTGGTTGTTTAAAGAAAGGGATATTTGCAACAAGTCAGAAAGTTGAGGCATGTCAAAGAATTGTCTGTGAAAGTCGTGAGAAAAAAATGCTGTAAAAGGGAATTTATGAAAGATGTGTTGTATAGTTTAAAAGTAATTAGGCCTCCTGAATGTAAAACTATTGAAGAAACAGTTTATGTGCAAGGTGTATAAGGAAAGTAAAATATACCTTTGGTAAAAGGATTTTAAGGAGGCATAAGAATGTGGATTTTTACCTATTAAAAGGTTAAAAAATATTTTGTTTTAAAGATTTAAGCAAGTTTTGAAATGTTAATTGTGAAGGAAATTCTGTGTGTAAACATATTGGCTAAAGTTAAAGGGGTATCATCCAGTTTTTCTGTGAACTGGACATTAAAATAAAACCACAACAGGTTTTTCTTAAAGCACTAACCTGCTCTTTAACAAAAATTATAAAAGGTTAAAAAGAGTCTATAAAAATCTTACCTTATGGTCAGACATTAAAAATTGGATAAATATGTCTACAAGGTTTTATTAAAATTAAGTTTAACGTGAATAATACTAATATAAAGGTGAAGTTTAGCTTATCTGATATAAAAATTATACAGGAAGCATTGTCAAATGTAAAATGATGTTTGGCTTTCTTTAGTCTAAAAACTAATAAAAATATGAGCTAAAGGAAATTTCTCAGTAAGAAGGCACCAAGGACTATAAAGTCCACTGCTGATGTCCCCACATTTAAAATAAAAGATAGAATTTCTTAGAAATTATATACTTGGTTTATCTTCCACTTTCCTTTCCCTTAAAACTAAAAGTCTTTTTGCATAGGTACCACCCCTAGAATTTCTGGTAAACCAGCACCAGCCTGAGGATCACGTTCTCATCAAACAGTGGAAAGAAGGAAAACTTGAGCCAGCCTGAGAACGACCCTACCTTGTGCTGCTAACCACCGAGACTGCTGTTCATACAGCGAAAAGGGGATGGACTCATCACACCCGGGTCAAGAAAGCGCCACCCCCCTCCAGAGTCATGGGCCATAGTCCCAGGGGAAAACCCTACCAAACTAAAGCTAAGGAAAATTTAACTCTTTCATCTATGCTATTACTCTTTCTTCTTTCCTCGCTCTACTGCTGACCATCTAGTTATTAACATAACCAAGTCTATTTTGCCTCAAACTATTACGTTTAATGCTTGCCTTGTTATACCCTGTGGGGACTTGCCAAGTCAAAGACAGCTCTCTACTTCAGAAAAGTAGCTTTGTCCCTCCTGACTCTCCTCAGACTGGGCATTAGTGAATTGGGACCATTCAATCTGAGGAGATTTCACTAAAAACCCCAGTGTCAACCAGGAGTCTTGCTCCCTGATGTAGAGCTTTTATGCCATAGTTGGTCCAATGTTCTTTGGACCAATGCTCTTTGGACCACTAAAGAGCAAGAAAAGAGCCACAACTGGTTTTTGTAATTTCCTAAAACCATACATTCATTTTACTAGAAGGATAGCCCCCTGCCACCAACGGTCAGCTAAACCGGTGCAATCCTATACAGGTTATTATCTCGAACCCTCAAAATTGTTCCCCTTTTCTAAGCCAGTTCATTTCTTTAAGCCTGTTTTATGGTATGGGGGCTAAGGTTTCAGGAACAGACCCTTTGGATTCTTTGAAATGCATTTCTTTGATCCCCCGCCACCTGCACCTTCCTCTAAGCCTTCTTCCGAAACCTCTCACAATTGAACAATTGCTCCTCCGCCATCTAACGACAAGACCAAGATAGCTATCATAGAAGTTACAGACTTAAAACAAACGTTGGCAATTAAGACAGGATACCAAGATGCAAATGACTGGTTGGAATGGATCAAATATTCCGTCCACACGTTATGCAAAAGGAATTGTTATGCTTGTGTTCATGGCAGGCCAGAGGCCCAGATTGTCCCCTTTCCACTAGGGTGGTCCTCCAATTGACAGGGCATGGGCTGCATGGTAGCTCTTTTCCAGGATTCTAGAGCCTGGAGTAACAAGTCATGCCACGCTCTCTCTCTGCTATATCCCGAAGTCCAGCATCCTGCAGGTCAGCCCCCGAGAGCCATCCAGCTTCCGTCTCCCAACACTAAGTTCACTTTGTGTCTCTCATGACAGGGAGGAAATTTAGTGTTCCTTGGAGACCTGAAGGGATGCAGTGAGCTTAAGAATTTTCAATTCAATTTTACTTATCAATCAGTCAGCCCTTGTTCATCCCCAAGCGGATGTGTGGTGGACCTTTACTGGACACTCTGCCGAATAACTGGAGTGGCACTTGTGCTTTAGTCCAATTGGCTATCCCTTTCACCCTGGCATTTCATCAACCAGAGGAAGGAAAAATAAGACATCATAAAGCAAGAGAAGCCCCTTGTGGGTCTTTCGACTTTCACATCTATTTAAATGCAATTGGAGTCCCACAGGGAGTACTAAATCAATTTAAAGCCCAAAATCAAATCGCTGCAGGATTTGAGTCACTATTTGGTGGGTGACAATTTATAAAAATGCAGATTGGGCCAGGCACAGTGGCTCACGCCTGTAATCCCAGTACTTTGGGAGGCCGAGGCAGGCGGATCACGAGGTCAGATCCAGACCATCCTGCCTAACACAGTGAAACCCCGTCGCTATTAAAAATACAAAAAAAAAATTAGCCGGGCATGGTGGTGGGCACCTGTAGTCCCAGCTACTCGGGAGGCTGAGGCAGGAGAATGGCGTGAACCCAGGAAGCGGAGCTTGCAGTGAGCCGAGATCACACCACTGCACTCCAGCCTGGGCAACAGAGCGAGACTCCATCTCAAAAAAAAAAAAATGTAGATTGGATAAATTACATCTATTACAACCAACAGTGATTTGTTAACCACACTAGAGATGCTGTTAAAGAAATAGCTGAGTAATTAGGGGGCACTAGCCAGATGGCTTAGGAAAATAGGATAGCCTTAGACATGATATTAGCAGAAAGAGGAGGAGTTTGCGTCAAGATTAAACTTCAATGTTGAACCTTCATCCCAAACAACTTATACGGAAGTATAACAAAGGGATTGCAAGGTCTGACTGCTCTACCCAGTGAGTTAGCCGGCAACTCAGGGGTAAATGACCCCTTTACAGAACAGCTAGAAAAGTGGTTCAGTAAATGGAAAAAAATAATAGCCTCAATTCTTACTTCCCTCGCAGCTGTAATGGGTGTACTTATTCTAGTGGGTGCTGTGTCACACCGTGCATCCGTGGGTTGCTGCAGCGACTCATAAAAATGTCACTTACTAAAACCTCCCTTAACTACCCTCCACCTTATCCAGACAAGCTTCTTCTTTTGGAAAATCCAGCAGAACAACTAAGCCAAGACACGTTAAAAAGTTTGAAAAGAAATTGCTGTAAGGAAATGCAAGATGAGGGGTTGTTAGATATGAGTTTTAAATTTCTTTTCAAAGAATCAATATGTCAGTATGTTCAATTCTTTGCCTTCTACTTTTAAACTTAACTTCCTCATAAAGCAAACTTTTTCGATTACCTGCTCCACCCTGACTCATTCTGATTACCTGCTCTGTCATAACAATTTTTCCTGCCAAACCACTCACCCTGTCACTCTCTTTAAATTAGCCAATTGGAATTAGTTTAGCCTGTGTGGTCTAACCCTAGCCAATAGGGGAATGACACAGCAGCAGGGGCCACGTGCATCAGGGATAAGAACCCCTTCCCCTCCCTTGTCCAAGTGTGTGCTCACCATTGCTCCATCTGTAAGGGCACACCCTTCTATATAAGTACATTGCCCTGCTGAGTATTAAAAAGATAATTTTATATTTGAGTGCTATTTCTTTTGCAGCACTGAAACTTTATAACAGCAGTGTGGGGAGGGGCACTACCTCCCATAATAAGCTTGAATTCTGCAAGGGTGCTCAGGTGGGGCACAGGGAGAGTCAAGGTGTTGTAGGAGTTATTAAGAAATTATTTTAGGCAGATACAGAGGAAAAGGGGTCCTTCAGAAGTTTTCATTTTTTAAAGCATCTTCAGAAACCTTTCTTGTAAAGCCCGGGCTCTTAGAGCCAGGCAGGCAACCTTTGATATGCAAATGCAGGCAATTAGAAACTGGGTCCACCCAACATATCGATTCCCAGCATTATCCTCTTGCCCTTGCCCCCACATGTGCTGGGCAATATGGCCACCCCCACATATCCCCTGTGTAGAACATCATGGCAACCTGTACTTTCATATTAAAAGGCTAGGATGGGAGGGCCAGCTTTTTCGTGGGCTACATGAAGGACATGCCTCGTCAAACCAATCCCCTGAGCCCTGTGCAAATCAGACACCGCCTCTTCCAGCCTATTCATAAAACTGGCTGATATCCATGGCACTTGGCGGAGCCCCCCTCCCTCTGTCTCTGTACAGGGGAGTGAAAGATTCTCCCCAGGGCCTGAAAGCTTAAAGGAATGAATAACTCCTCCCTCCTCAGGCCCAGTCCCAAGGCTCCAGGCCACTTGTGCCAGCAGCATGCGTCAGCAAGAGAGCAGAAGCAGAAAGAGAGCTGGCTGGAAGACACATACCCCCTGAAGACTGAGGAAGAGGCCATCAGGGTACTGCGTAGCAGCTACATCAGACTGAGACACTTCCTGTTTACGGGAGACTATAAAACCCCTACCCCGTCCTCATTTGGTGCCAGCCCGCCTGCATCCAGGCGCTCATTAAAACAGCCTGTTGGGAGAAATGCAAATCAAAACCACAATGAGATACCATCTCAAGCCAGTTAGAATGACAATCATTAAAAAGTCAGGAAACAACAGATGCTGGAGAAGATGTGGAGATATAGGAATGATTTTACTCTGTTGTTGGGAGTGTAAATTAGTTCAACCATTGTGGAAGACAGTGTGGCGATTCCTCAAGGATCTAGAACTAGAAATACCATTTGACCCAGCAATCCCATTACTGGGTATATACCCAAAGGATTATACATCATGCTACTATAAAGACATGCACACGTATGTTTATTGTGGCACTATTCACAATAGCAAAGATGTGGAATCAACTCAAATGTCCATCAGTAATAAACTGGATAAAGAAAATGTGGCACATATACACCATGGAATACTATGTAGCCATAAAAAAAGATGAATTCATGTCCTTCGCAGGGACATGGATGAAGCTGGAAACCATCATTC
This sequence comes from Pongo abelii, assembly GCF_028885655.2. Classification (NCBI taxonomy): domain Eukaryota; kingdom Metazoa; phylum Chordata; class Mammalia; order Primates; family Hominidae; genus Pongo; species Pongo abelii. The sequence goes on from NC_085928.1 coordinate 17,491,992, forward strand.
TCAGCAAAATATCACAAGGACAGAAAACCAAACACCACGTGTTCTCACTCATAAGTGGGAGTTGAACAATGAGAACACATGAACACACAGTGGGGAACATCACACACCGGGGCCTGCTGGTGGGTCGGGGGCTGGGGGCGGATAGCGTTAGGAGAAATACCTAATGTAAATGACGAGGTGATGGGTGCAACAAACCAAATGGCACATGTATCCCTATGTAACAAACCTGCATGTTGTGCTTAGGTACCCTACAACTTAAAGTATAATAATAACAATAAAATAAAATAAAAATAAAAATAAATAAATAATCCACCGACATAAATGAAAAAAAAAACAAAACAAAACAAAAACAGCCTGTTGCTCCACACCACTTCATGTTGTTTGTTGGCGGGCACTCTGGGTTGTAACCAATACAAGAGCCTCGCAGGGAGCTTCTTCTTTCTGGCTTCCCAGTTCCTTCTTGCCTATTAAACTCTCCTCTCCTTAAAACCACTGCATGTGTGTCCATGTAGTTTTTTTCCAATTCGGCGCGAGACAAGAGCCCTGGTGTTCCTCCACTCATCGAAGATGTATCAAAGGGAGGAGGAGAGGGAAGTTTAAAAAAAACCTAAGGCTTAGATATAAACTTTCTATAAGTTACAAATTAATGTGCTGTTTCTGTATTGTGACTTTCCAGAGTGATGAAAGAGTTATCACTTCCAGGTGTGAAGGAAATTGTGTCCTTCTAGAAAGATATTTAACTATTAAAATGAAAAAATAGGCTTGAGTGCTGGCATTTAAACTTCTTTATTATACTTAGTAATCAGCTAGCCTTCAATTTGATATAATTAACTTTATATAATTACATCACCAAACCTGAGGTATGTCCAAAATGTATCCTTTTGTGAGGCAGAGTAGTGTATAGATAAGAGAACAGATGCTAGAGCCAGACTGCCTGGGTTCAAATTAAGATTCTACAATATGTTAGCTGTGTGACCCTGAACAAGTTACTTAACCTCTCTGAGTTTCTTTTTCCTCAGCTTGAAAATAATAATAATAGTACCTACCTCATAGTGTTAGTGTATTAAATGAGTTAAGACAGGAAAATTGCTTAGAATAGAACCTATCACATAATAAGCACTGTATAACAAGTAGCTATTATTTCAGGGTGTTTTTAAAATTTGGATCTTGATATATTCGTTTTCAATATAATTGTTATCATATAATAACCATTATCAATTAGTTTAATTTTTTCAAAAGAATAGTCATTCAGAATACAGGCCTTGGAATCCAGACTGCATTTTCATAGCTGAATGAGCTTGGGCAAGTGATTTAACTTCTCTAAGTCTTACCTTCCTCATATGAAAGAAGTAAATGATTTATTTCACAGGGGGTTTTCTGAGAGTTAAATGAGATAATGCACTAGAGGCACCCACATGGTTTTCGGGACATGGTGAGCATACATGAATATTAGCCATTATAAGATAATGGCTCTTTAGCTATTGTCTTTATATAATTACATCACAAAATCTGAGGTGTGTTCAAAATTTATGCTTTTGTGAGGCAGTGTAGTATGTAAGAGCACAGATGTGACATCATCTAGATTTTGGGGGCCCCTGAGACTTCAATTAGCCTAATCTAGGTTTTTAAAATCTGAAATTATATTAGAAGCTTCGACTCAACCCACCATGGCACTATTGACTGTGAAACCCTGTAAACCCTGTAACCAAGTGTATGCAACTCTATACAGTCCTTGGAAGAGAAATTAGCAAATGGGGCAGTTTCGCTCATTCATGAGCATTTACTGCCTTTATCTTGGATTCTATGAATAAAATTTAAATCTGAAGGGCAGGCACATTGTATGATATCACTTCTCTTTATATGTATCAATTAAGAGTGCATTCAATTATAAGTATCTGAAAATCTAACATTAGCTTAACAACTAGGGCTTTATCTGCCAAAAGAAAAAGTCTGAGGTTTGGCAGTTCAGGATGGGGAAAATGATAAGAAAATGATAAAGTTATCCCAGACCCACGTGCTTTCTGATTTTCTGTTCCTGGCATTTTGTCTTATTGTCTTCATTTTTAGGCCTCACATGCATGTTCCAGGTCAAAGGAAGGGGGAGAAACCAGAATGATGAATGAACAGAAAGCTCGTTCCTGAGGAGGGAAAGGAAGCCCTCCCTGCAGATTTCTCTTTAGGCCCCATGGGCAGAACCAGGTCACATGATCACCCTTACACCAATCCCTGTGAATCCCTGATTCATTCTCTGGGGCTGGGGTCATGCTCACCCTCCCTGAGATAAAGGGATCCCCACCAGCCTCTTGAACAAATCAGGATTCTATTGGAAAGAAAGAAAAGGTAGGTGGTATTGGTGGGCAACAGCTAGTGCCCACCATGGATTCTTGTATTGTGGCACTCCAGCAAGAACAATATGGGAGACATTGGGTTTGAATCTAATATCTTCATTCTCACAGCCCTAAGAAGAGACAAATCTGCTAATACTTACTTTACACACACAAAAAAATGCTTCAAACATCTGCCTGATTTCTTCCTAAATATTTCCCTATTAAAATGGCTTTTCAAGTCTTCTGTTTGTATGAGGTAAGAAAGTCAACTGGCCGTCGTCTTTAGTGCCTGACAGTTTCACTTTTAATTACAAGCAGGTGACATGGGCAATCAAAACCTGGAATCCTAATCCTTGAATTTGTAGGGTTTCTCGAAGAACTGAACAAGTCATTTCTCCTTTCCAAACTTTTCCTATAGAATTAGGCTGTGAGACTAGCAGATCTTTAAAGATCCTTCCAGCTCTAACATTCTATAAGTCTGTGAATGTGCTAGAAAACCTAAAAGTACAAGTGTTACTGGAAAGGGATCCCACTTTGGACCCCAAGAGAGGATTCTTGGATCTCGCCCAAGAAAGAATTCAGGGTGAGTCCATAGAGTAAAGTGAAAGAAAGTTCATTAAGAAAGCAAATGAATAAAAGAATGGCTACTCCATAGGCAGAGCAGCAGCTTGGGCTGCTGGACTAAAGATACTTATAGTTATTTCTTGATTATATGCTGAATGAGGGGTGAATTATTCATGAATTTTCCAGGAAAAGGGTAGGCAATTCCCAGAACTGGGGGTTCCTCCCCTTTTTTGACTATATAGGGTAACTTCCTGACATTTTCATGGCATCTGTAAACTGTCATGGCTCTGGAGGGAGTGTCTTTTATCAGGCGAATGCATTATAATTAGCGCATAATGAGCAGCAAGGATGACCAGAGGTCACTTTCGTTGCCATGTTGGTTTTGGTGGGATTTGGCTAGCTTCTTTACTGCAAACTGTTTTATCAGCAAGGTCTTTATGACCTGTATCTTGTGCCGACCTCCTATCTCATCCTGTGACTTAGAAAGCCTAACCTCCTGGGAATGCAGCCCAGTAGGGTCTCAGCCTTATTTTACTCAACCCCTATTTAAGATGGAGTGGCTTTGGTTTGAATGCCTCTGACACAAGCGGGAATCCTTGCTCTCTAAGGCACCATCTCTTAAACCCTCCAGGCTGGATCAGGTGTCCTTTCTCAGTACCTGGATCCCCAATGCATCAGTCTTTATCCCTTTCAAAACATGGTTGAAGATATGTTCTCTGGAGTCAGGCTGCTCAGATTTAAGTCCCACCTTATTAGCTCCGTGGACTCAGGCAAAGTATTTAATCCTTCTAAATCTCATCGGCATAAAGGGGCTGTTAGGACCTACCTGAAAGGGTTGTTTTGAGGTATTTTGAGAGGTGTGTAAAGCCCTTAGTTTAGCATAGTGCCTGGAACACAAGTCAGAGTTAGTAGTGTTGGCTGCTGTAATTGTCTTTGTCCACTATAAGTTCCTCTAAGAAGGAGCTGTATCTTCTTCATATTAGTATCCTCAATGCTCAGCAAATGATAGGGGCTCAATAAGTGTTTGATCAGTGCAGAAGAGGCCTGCACACCTACAAGAATTCAATAGGACATAGGCTCCTCTACCCCAGCATCCCCAGAAAACCAACCATCCCCAGTATCTGCAGACCAACAGCAGCTCATCCTCCTTGCAACCTGCAAAACTGTTCTGAAAGGACCAAATCACTTCTGGGCCACCCTTTCTGCACCACATGATTTTGGAGGGGAAGCTGCCTGATCAGCTTATAATAGATGGCTTCAGGGAAGTTGCCCAGTTCCATCTCCATCTACCCTCCAACCAAGCCATCCCATATAAAATAATAATACTCTCTGATGTTTTCTCCATTTTCTATAAAATATGAATAAAACCCTCTTTAGAAAACTTTCTGTTTTTAATGGATATGAAACATATAATGTAAGTTTTTGTTGTTGTTGTTTGAGATGGAGTCTTGCTTTGTCACCCAGGCTGGAGTGCAATGGCGTGATCTCGGCTCACTGCAACCTCTGCTCCTGGGTTCAAGTGATTCTCCTGCCTCAGCCTCTCAAGTAGCTGGGATTACAGGTGTACGCCACCATGCCCAGCTAATTTTTGTATTTTTAGTAGAGACAGGGTTTTGCCATATTGGCCAGGCTGGTCTTGAACTCCTGACCTCAAGTGATCTGCCCACCTTGGCCTCCCAAAGTGCTGGGATTACAGGCATGAGCCACCATGCCCAGTCTAACATGAGTTTTTGTTTTTTTTTTTAAGTGCTCAAATGTTCAAAGTTTTGGAAGTCTCCTACCACCTTCTCCTCCTACCCTCAACAATTTCATACCAGAATTTAGCCCCTGAGTGCCTCCTATACTGATTTATGGAGCAACCTCAGACAATTTTCTCTTTCCCCTATTGCCAAGATTCCTCAAAGCATAATTATTAAATAATAGGTGAATTATTTAAATACAGTTGGTGATAGAAGTAAATAATAACTCAAAACTGATAAGGTGATACTCCTTGTGATTAAGGGGACAAGTGAACTCTAGTGCCAAGTTTGCTCCAGAAATCTCAGATGTTCCACCAGCCATCCAGCTCCAGGAAATTCAGAGGTCAGATGTCAGGAGTTGAGCTTCCTTTAATACTTTGAGTCCTGAAGCTTGGCAATGAGATTGATGTGCTCTGTACTTTCTTGGTAACTCAAAATGAAGGTTCTCCAAATAGGTGATGTGGTGCCTTGTCTCTCCAGGCCACAGTGAGTATCAGCAGAATGAGGAGTCTCTATCTTAGCCACAAAAATGGCTGTAAACAACGCAGCCATAGGGGAAACTATACGAAGTATTAGTCGTATTTATAGGTATAAGCGGGTCCTCTAAATGAGGAATAGAAACATGAAAAAATTCTATTTGTTCACACAAAGGTAGAAAGTGGCAGTGGGTCAAAAAATAACAGATGCTGGTGAGGATGCAGAGAAAAGGGAACGCTTATATACTGGTAGAAGGAATGTAAATTAGTTCAACCATTGTGGAAAACAGTCTGGAGATTTCTCAAATAACTTAAAACAGAACTACCATTTGACCCAGCCATCCCATTATATGTATGTATCCAAAGGAATATAAATCATTCTACCAAAAAGACACTTGCACTTGCATGTACATTGCAGTGCCATGTACCATAGTAAAGACACAGAATCATCAAAGTGGATCAAGTCAATGGTGGATTGGATAAAGGAAATCTGGTACATATACACCATGGAATACTACGTAGCCATAAAAAAGTATGAAATTATGTCCTTTGCAACAACATGGATGGAGGTGGAGGCCATTATCCTAAGCAAACAAATACAGGAACAGAAAACCAAATACTGCATGTTCTCACTCATAAGTGGAAGCTAAACCTTGGGTACACACAGACACAAAGAAAGAAATAATAGACCACTGGTGGAAGGAGGGAAGAGGGTGGAGGGTGAGGATCAAAAAACTACCTATCAGGTACTATGCTTATTATCTGGATGATGAAATAATTCGTACACCAAACCCCTGCAATACACAATTTACCTATATAACAAAACTGCACATGTACCCCTGAACCTAAAATAAGAGTTTTTTTAAAAAGACAGTGCCAGTGAAAGGTTTGAAAATCCAGAATCTTTGAATATATGTATAGAATTACATTTTTAGTAATTTTAAAGTGCTGTCCATATTTTGTAACCATGCAAATTTGATCGAGAGAGCTTCTTGTGCAGATCTCTGATTTTTTCAAATACCCCATTAATTATCCTGAAAAATATAGAGATAGATAATAATTATGAGAAGACTGCCAGGTGCCACTGGGAATGAGAAAACATAAAAGGGAAAATAAATCAGAGACTGGACCCACTGGGATTTCAATCAGAGCATGGATGTTATCTTTTTCTCCAGGCAGCATCCACAGTAAAGGGTAAAAAGACATAGTACTTGAACCAGCCTGTTAGGGAAGCAATATTGTTCCAGGGAGAGGGAGAAGATGTTATAAAAGGGTAAGGAATGATAAGACCGACTCCTCTTGCATGTGCATAAAGGAGAACTCATAGAGATAATGTGTTTAGACTTTCACAAAGCTTTCAACAAGTTCACATCCAAATGAGTCATCTTGGTATTGGCAGGGGCTGCTTTGTTCTGCATTGAAGGCTGTCTCAAAAATAAAAAAATATGTCTGATTGAAAATGAACATGATTATGGCCCTCCTGCAGCCTCTCTTGTCCTGCAGTCATCCTCCATCCAGGAACCAGATGATTTTCCAAAAATGAAAATCCAATCATGTTTGTCCTGCTTAATCCCTTCAGTGACTCTCACTGCCATCAGGCTAAAGCCTAAACTCTTTATGTGATAACGGCTTTATGATCTAGTTCCTGGTTACCTTCCTCATTGCACATGTCATTTTTTGGATGCTCAATAGTACCAGAGTGAGCTCCTGTGCCCAGTGCCCAGGGCTAGTGCATTGGTCAGACAGATGGTAGCATGTGGTGCTCAGACGAGGTGGCAATTGTTGCCCGCACCAGACCACTTCCCGGTGTGATTTCAGACATTTCATTGTTCCTGACTGATAAAAAAATCTATTGAAACTGATTAAACCCACAAGAACACACTGCTCAATAATTCCTAACATTAAAGCGTGTTTTTAAAAAATCCTACTAAGTAAAAATTCCTTCGGGTACTGCCTTCTTTCAACATTAGGTACCAAGAATATACTGTAAATATTTTTCCTGTTACTGAGGGGTACCAAAATAACTCCTGATAAAAGAATACTAGTATGATCAAGAATTAATGTCTTTAATATGTATTGTTTACGCCTTAAAATCATTAAGAAAAAAGACCTATCAGAAAAACAGAGCCAAGTTGGGTTGCTCAGACCTGTAATCCTAGCACTTTGGGTGGCCAAGGTGGGCAGATCACTTGAGCTCAGGAGTTCAAGACCAGCTTGGGCAATATAGTAAGACCTCCTCTCTATTTTCAATTTTAAGAAAAGAGAGAGAGAGAGAGAAAGAAATACAGGCCAGGCACAGCAGCTCATGCCTGTAATCCCAGCACTTTGAGAGGCTGAGGTGGGCAGATCATCTGAGCCCAAGACTTCGAGACCAGCCTGGGCAACATGGCAAAACCCTGTCTCTACAAAAAAAAATACAAAAACCAGCAGGGCATGGTAGCACTTGCCTGTAGTCCCAGCTACTTGGGAGGCTAAGGTGGGAGGATCTCGAGCCCAGGAAGTCAAGGCTGCAGTGAGCCATGATCGCGCCACTACATTCTAGTCTGGGCAACAAAGTGAGACTCTGCCTCAAAAAAAAAAAAAAACAAGCAGTGAATTTGAACAAGGAAGTAAAAAAAAAAAAAAAACTGGATAATATGAAAAAAACTTTTAACCTCAATAATAAATAAATTCCAAATAGTTTTAATCCATTAGGTTTAAAAATAACAATAGTAAACACTGACTACATACCACTGTCCTAAATACTTTATTAGTAAGAAATCATTAAACAATACTATGTGTTATTAGTACATCTATTATAAAGATAAGGAAACTGAGACACAAAGAATGTAAACACTTTCCAGGTTACTTCACCAATAAGTGGCGGAGCAAAGATACAAGGGCAGAGTTTGACTTCTGTGACTGTGCTGAGGGTACAGGGAACAGACACTGCATTCATTGCCCAGGAATATAAAATTATAAAACCTTTTATATTTATACCCAAAACAAAACATTTGAATACTTATTGACCCAGAAATTTCACTCCCAGAAGTTTATCCTATGAGAAAAGTTAAGACACACACAAAAATTCATGGCAAGAGCGTTCGTTACATTAATTATAACAGCAAAAAAATTGGAAAATGAGTCGGGTGCAGTGGCTTACGCCTTTAATCTCAGCACTTTGGGAGGCCGAGGTGGGCAGATCACCTGAGGCCAGGAATTCAAGACCAGCCTGACCAACATGGTGAAACCCCGTCTCTACTAAAAATACAAAAATTAGCCGGGCATGGTGGTGGGTGCCTGTAATCCCAGCTACTCGGGAGGCTGAGGCAGGAGAACCACTTGAACTCAGGAGGCAGAGGTTGCAGTGAGGCGAGATGGCGCCACTGCACTCCAGCCTGAGCGACAGAGCGAGATTCTGTCTCAGAAAAAAGAAAAACTTGGAAAATGAAATATCCAACTATGAGATTGGTTAAATAAATTGTGGTAGACACATGGAATACTAGCAATTATTTGAAATGTTGCAGAAAAGTCATTGCATGGAAAGATGTCCATAACAAATCATTGAGCCAAAATTTACAAATTATTATGCAAAGTGTATCTCATTTTGTTGGAAAAAAATGATATATAAGCACAGAGAAAAAAAAAAGTTTTAGAAGGATATGCAGTTGGCCCTCAATATCCAAGGGTTCCACATCTGTGAATCCAACCAACCATAGACTGAAATTAAATAAATAAATAAAGTCAATATAACAATAAAAAATTATAGAAATAAACATGACAGTATAACAACTATTTGCATAGCATTTACATTGTATTAGGTATAATAAGTAATCTAGAGATGATTTCAAGGAAGATGTGCATAAGTTATATGCAAATACTAAGCCATTTTACATAAGGGACTTTAGCATCTGAGGAATTAGGTAACCACAGGGTGTCCCAAACCAATCCCTTGCAGATACCGAAAGACAACTGTACACCAAAATATCATCCCTGTGTGATGGAATTGGGAGTGGCTTTTATCTTATTCTTTTACTTAACTAATTTGTAATTTTCTTTTTTGGAAATTTGTAATTTTCTTATAATAGACTTGTATACTTGTATTCTTATTAGAATAGCGTGTTCCCTTTTATCAACAGAAAAGACATTCCAAGACCCCCAGTGGATGCCTGAAACCATACAGATAGTACCAAACCCTATATATACTGTTTTTTCCTATAAATACATACTGATAATAAAATTTAATTTAGAAATCAGCCACCAAAAGAGAATAAAACAATAACTAATAGTAACATAGAACTATCATTATATACTGTAATAATAATAGTAATCACTGTTATGTTATGGGAATGTGGTCTCTGTCTCTCAGAATGTCTTATTGTACTGTCTCACCTATTTTAGAACTGTGGTTGACTTCAGGTAACTGAATAAGTGGGGACTACGGGGTACACTAAAGTCATCTAGAAAAAAAGACTGAAGGTCACAGTAGGATTCCTTCTGTTTTTGCCCTCTAGCAAAATGAGAATAAAGTAATACAATTCTTTAAGATCTGGAGAACAATATAACAATAATGGCCATTAAGATGGGTGGAAGAGGCAGGGTCTTACCGTTATTGTAATGATATGGGCAGGGGCAAATTAGCAAACAGGAACCACATGAAAATCATATGATTTGGTCAAGTCTCATGGGCACAGGATGGTAGCTGTAGATCCAAAATAGTTTTAAGATCCATTTTGCAGGAATTCATGGATCTTTACTCCACCATTACACACAGCTACTCCCACGTGTCTACCACCTTGGCCCCTTTGAATTGCTGTTTCTCACACCTTCTAGTATTTCTGCCTTAAAGCTTCTGTTTACTCATAGATTAGATTCCTCATTACTTCAATGCACTAGTATAAGATCCAGAAAGTGGGAGATAATCTCTATAAAGGTTTAGGAGCTTCCCATATCAGTGATGTTTGTGGGTATCCAGTGGTCTTTGGCATACCAGGATAGCCCCTCCAAAGTAAAGCACAAGTTGAACCACTTCACACCCTCTACTACAAAGAAAAAGGCACAGCACTTTGTGGGCCTCTGGATTCTGGAAACAACACATACCCTACTTGGGAACAGTACTCTGACCCATTTGTGCAGTGATTTGTAAAGCTGCCAGTTTTGTTTTTCCAGAGACAGGGTCACAGTTTGCCACCCAGGCTAGAGTGCAGTGGGTGGCATGATCATAGCTCCCTGCAACCTTGAACTCTTGGGCTCAAGAAATCCTCCTATCTCAGCCCTCCAATTAGTTAGGCACATACCAGGCATGCCTGGCTACAAGCTGCCAGTTTTGAATGGAGCCCAGAAAGGACTCTGCAGCAGATCCAGGCTGCAGTGTAAGCAGCAGCCACTTGGGTCATATAACACAATAAAGCCAATACTCTAGGTGTCTGTGGTAGCTAAGGATGCTGCCTTGGAGTCTCCTACAAGACCTTGGCAATAGAATAGTTGCAGTGCTGACTTAGGTTGTGGAGCAAGGCCATGCCTTCTGCAGCAAAGAAAAATTCACCATTCCAAAAGCAGCTGGGCACCCAGTATGAGATGAGGTGACCATTCAACCAGAACTGCCTATCAAGATCTGGACAGTCAGAAGCACTCTCATGTGATTGGATGCACACAGCAGCTCTAGGGCACAAATGAATTTAGCTAAGCCTACTAAAGGCTTAGCTAAAGTACCAGCTTAAGGACATCTAGCAGGATTGAGGCTCAGGGTTGACCATGTGGTATATGCAATGAACCAATGGTCATAGATACAGTGCTATGCCCCACCAGCTAGAATTTATGACTCTGAGAACCAAGAAGTAGGATTGGCCCCTTTTGCCATCCCAGTGACTCATGGTGGAGTGTGCACTTCCCCTCCCTCCAAATTTAGGTTCTGCTGGAAGAAGTCCTGATTCCCATGCTGGGGCATAAGAACACTTTAACCAGGGAAACAAAATAATCTGGTACTTCTTGTATTTGGGAAACAGTAGACCAAAAAAGAAATTTCCATACTGGCAGCAGCAAGTGACCCACGGAGCTAGGGTTGCTGCTACACAATGGGGCAAAAAGGGTAATGTCTGGAGTCCAGGGGATTCACCAGAGCATCTCGGTGCTTCCACTTCCAGCCCAGCTGTAAACATGCAATTGCTACAACAAAGGGCTGATGATGATAGAGTAACTAAGATTCTGGTCCTTAGAAATGAAAGCTTTGGTGACTCCATCTGGCTAGCAATCTAGACCTGCTAAAATGATGGCCAAGGAAGGGAAATCTAGTAAATACGATGAGGGGAGATGAATGAGTTACAGACTCTGGGCCAGTTGCAACAGTATGTACTGTAGCTGGTTCCACTAATGGTCCATACTGAGTGTTCTGTAGATTGTACACAGCCATCACCTTGAAGGACATGTTATAGACTGGACTCAGTGTATGTACAAATAGATCGAAGCAGTGCATGAAGTGGAGGAAGAAATCCTATACCTCTTTTGCCTGCCTCACAACCTCTTGGTCCACCTTTTTACTCTAACTATTGCTGCCACTGTCAGCTGCCTGCAGGTGTGACCTGACAATACTTTACTTCCGCTGCACATCACTTGCTTTCTGCCCTAAGCTTCCTTTCTCCCGCATGTGTAATGCCTGTAAAAACACCGTCAGCCATTCCAAGGTATGTCCATTCCCTGATGTACACGAGAATTGCATGGGATAACCCTTGACCAATGGAGACAAGACAAACATTTGCTTTTCCCACATCTGGTTGAAAAATTCTACATTCCACAGGGCTTCTCAGAAGGTCCCAGGTGGGAGCCTGTTACTCTCAGAGGCAACAGGTTCATGGCACATGTTTGCTGGCTTTCCCTCCTTCCATGTTTCACTCTTCCCAATCTTCTATTCCTTCAGATCACTTCCTAACATAAACTACCTGCATAGAAGACTTTCCCTCAGTCTCTGCTTTCTAGGGCAACCCAGGCTTATGCAAGCATCAAATCAAAGTATAGTCATGGATATCCTTTGAAAGTTAAGACCAATATACCATCTATACCAGCCCTACAGAGCATGCTGGTTATCTACAGCACTTGACTTTACTCTGCCTTTGTGGTGAAATTATCACCCTACTGTTTCCAGACTTAACTACAAAGCATAATACTGTTATTTCATTGTCATCTTCATGACCTTGTGAGGTAGTAGGCTATCTCCATGCTATAGATGAGCATATGGAGGCCCAGTATTCCAACTGTTTAACTTGAGCTAGGATTCTAGCCCAGATTTGACCTCCAAAGCTCAAGCCCCTAACCATTATATTTCTGTTCCTCAGCATGACCTCCACGCTCCATCTCCTCACCCCACAGTAGCCCACAATCCAGCCATACCCAACACACCTTGCCCTTTCATGCTCCTGTTTTGTCCTGTCAGCCTCGTGAACTTCAGAGCCTAGATCAAATGCCACCTCCCTAAATTCCTCAGGTGGAACTGCTTCTCCTCAGCTTGCCTACATCATTTTCCTGAATCTCGATTGTATTTTTTTACATTGATGTTAGTTTGGCTGTATTTACCACTGCAGCTGGGGCCAGACAAGGGCTTAGGTATTAAATAGTACCAGATGGTAGTAAGCACTCAAATAATTGTTTAATAAACAGCTGTCAGAGTACGTACTCCTTAAGAACAGGCTCTGTCTTACTGACTGTTGTATTCTCTGCACATAACATAATGCCTGGCTAATAGTTAACACTTGCTTGTTGAACAACTGATTGTAGAATCTGTACTTTCTAAGAGCTCACAGTTTAATGAAGTTTATGTTCATTCATTCAATGTCCAGTTTGCTGTCACTCTGACAGCAGATTCCCAACACGGGCTGCTTCTGCTTCTGTGTTGTTAGGGTGTTGGTAAGTTTTTAACATTGAATCAAGGTAATACTAAGAAAGAGAAACTACTACTTAATGATTAATAGACGATTTATTTAGGCAGGAATACATATAGTCATCATTGCCAGACTTAATATGAGAGCTGAAATGTTCGATCCAATTTTCCTTCCTGGATAAGTTTTTCTTTCCTATCCTGTAAAGACAGAAAAAAAGTACATTAAAGACAATATATTCTGCCAGTTGGCTATATTAGATAAAAATAAATAAATAAAAAAGGTAAGAAAAACTGCATTTTGGCACAATCCATGGTACAACTGACAAACAGAATGAAACACTCCAAACCTAATTGCAATCCCACTGTCTAAAGCCCAGGGAGTGTGCGAAGAAACAGTAATCCGAGGAACTAAAGACACAGTAAGAAAATGCTCCTATTCAAAAACATCTTACTCACATTTTAGTCATTAGAAATATATTATCCCATAAAACCGTACATTGAAAGCAAAATGCAAACACTTTCTGGGAAAGTGTGGACTACCTTTCTGTTAAGTAGATCATTTACCAGATAATCAAAATACATGAGCTCTAATGGGAATGCAGATGGGCTAGTTAAAGACAAAGCTAGACGAGTGGGCTCCAGTGGCAACACAAGCCTGGGGGCTGCAGCTAGTACCAGATGTGGAATGGTTTGGTGCCAAAGATCAGCTTGACTTTCTCTCCAATCATATACCCAGGCTGCTGACGGCAGCTATTCCCCACACAGGCAGCTTGTGCTTCTCTGTCCCTAGAGTATTAATAGGTTTTAACATTAATTTGCAAAATGTGACCAACATAAATAGAATTCACGCAAACAGGAAACGCACTAAATGATTTATGTATTCTGCTAAGACTTAATCCAATAAACATCATCTTTTTAAAAAACAAATGAACTAAGAAAAATAGACAAAGGTAACTGAAAACTTTCTGTTTTAACTCCTGCTGGAAAGGAATAAAGATAAAAGAAGAGAGGAAGGGAAGGCAGAGGACAGCCCCAAGGTGGGAGGGGCACTGGTGGCAATCTTCAAGAGACAGAGCTGCAGCTGGTCCCTAGAAAGGGAACCTATCACTCAAATACTAAACATCTGGTCTGAATACTTACCCTCTCAGTTTTGATAATATAATAAATGAAGATGAGGGGCCCAAATCCATACAGAGCTCCCATGAGTGAGTTTTTAGGAGTGGGTCTGAAATTAGGATAGACATTTGTTGTTCTTGCATAGGCCCAACGAAGCAAGGCAGGATTTTCCTAAAATTAATGAAAACAAAAAGTTATAGAACTTAAGAAGGATCATATTGAGAAACAAATTCATAGGGACTTTTGTGAAGGAGCACAGACACATTTTGTTCTCTAGAACAGTTAAGGGTATATCATGAATATTCCTAAACAGCTTCAGGAAAGATCTTTCATTTCTGGTGTTTTTTGAATTCTAATGATCTTGTTCAAATCCTTCAGAATGTATAAGGCTCATATCACTAATTAGCTTTCTGTTTATTTAAGAATCCTAATCTTAATCTAACTAATCTAACCTAATCTAACTGTCAGAGAAGCCACTTTTTCTCCTTTGTCATTTTCATCTATTCTTCTCTGGACTGTTTTTAGCTTCATTGTCAAGTGTGACCATCAGAACCATGCAGTATTCCCAATGAAGAGAAACAGATTTCATATGCTCTATCATGCTTTGTATTTTGTTTCCAGGACCCTTTCTAATGCTATCACCAAAACAGTCTTTCCAGGCTACAAATAAGCTGTAGGAAGATGAAGGAGGGGGTAGGCTAGCTGAACTGTAAGTTTTTTAAGCTGACCTGACTGATATTTTAAAAGCATTAATTCAGACATTTCACACTATTAGAAGTTTTGTAGAAAGGTCAAAGTTGTTAAAGAAAAATAATCAGACGGTCTTGGTTAAGAACATAATTGTCCATTTTAATATATTTATACTAGAATAACTATCCATGAATAGCAAATCTACCCACAAACACATAAATTTAATTAGCTAAATGCCCAAGTGATTTTACAAAATTAGTCTCTCCAATTAACTGACAGATAAAAATAAGCAAATAAAATCAGCTTTAAGACTTTAATATATAACATGAATATTCAAGGTCCTAACCAACATCAAGAAGTCATGATTTGTAGGACTAAAATAATTTCACAAGGTCTTCCACAGTCATATTTCCAACTAAATTACAATTTACCCTGAGATAATCAGCTGCAGCTCAGAAGTTAAAAAAAAAAAAAAAACTTATGATGGAAATGCTCCCGTTCCTTTCAATCAGACTGAAATTCCTCAAGGGTGTAAGCACTCACTACTAGATACAAAGTCCCAAAATATCTTCTGCTGTTCTAGAAACTATTGACGTTATCACACCACATTAAAATGAAAGCACATGCAAGTGTTCTGCAGCATTGTTTATTATTATGCCTATACTGCCAACAAGAAAAAAGAGGGTAAAGACACAGATGTAGGTCCAAGGGGATGTTAAAGCTCAACAGCTGAAAGGATTAATGCATCTATTCTTACATCCTTTCTGCTATAAATGTACCTGAATGACTATCAAATGGCAGACTTCTCAATTTGCTAATCACCTCTCTGTGCTTTAATATCTGCCAGATCTGTCTTCCAGAAACAGACATTTCATTTCATAAAAATACCAATTGCCCCATGACCATAGTTCATTAAGCCCGGTAATGTTATTGAGAGGTTCCAAAAGACACACTATGAAGAGAGTTTTCCTCCTCTGACATCACTAAAAGTCCAATGCACTCTCAGTAGCATCTGACATGGTGAAAACTCCCGAAAATCATTTCTTCACTTGACTTCCAGGCCCACACCTGCTTGGATTTCCTGCTAACTCTATGGCCATTCTCTCTTCATTTCTTTGCTCTTTTCCTCCTCATCTCCCCAATCTCTTAATATTGGACCTCAGACCTTGCTGGTCTTTCCTATCTACATTTACTCCCTTGATGATGTCATCTAGTCAGATGACTTTAAATAATCTATCTAAAGGCTGATGATTCCCAAAATTTTACCTCCAGCCCTGTAACTCTACCCTGAGCTCCAGACTTAATATCCAACCAACTGCTCAACTCTGACATACGGTCTAACAGGCATCTAAAATGTCACATACCCCAAACTGATTTCCCAACAGTCTACTCCACCTCCATACCTTCTCCTCTCACATTCCTGTGTTTCTTAGTAAAAGGCAACTTTATTCTTAAAATCACTTAGGTCAAAAACCTTGGAGTCATCCTTGACTCCTCTTTCATACACTACATCTAGTCTGTCAGCAAACCTGGTTGGCTCTACTTTTAAAATACACCCAGAATCTACCATTTCTCACCGCCTTCTGCCACCACCCTGGTAGCCACTATCAACAGAGACTGGATTACTACAAAAGCCTCCTAGTCTCCCTGATCCTGTCCTTTCCCCCACAGTCAATTCTTAACTAAGCAGCTAGAGAAATTGTTAAGTCCAGATCATGAAATTCCCTATTCGGTAAAAGTCCTTACAATTACCTACAAGGCCTGGTGTGATCTTGTCTCACTCTGCCCTCATCTTTCTCCACTTTAGTCACAATGGTCTCTCCAGTGTTTTTTCAATTAACCTGACACTCTCCTGCCTAATGGCCCTTGCACTTGCTGTTCCCTGATGAGTATGCTGCCTTCCTAGAGAGCTAGGTCCCTCACCCCACTTCTTTCAGATCTTTATTCAGATGTCACCTTCAAACAGCAGCCTTCCCTGGGCCTAAGATCATAGCTGCTAACCTCCCCTACTACTTACACACACTCCAAATCTCCCCTGCTTTATTTTTTTTTCTCATCACTTACCACTACCTAACATGTTAAATGATTTTAATTTTTTAACTTGTTTCTTGTCTCCCCTACTAGAAAGTTTGTTCTACAAGGACAGGAATTTTTGCCTGTTTTGATCTCCATTGTTATCTTGGCATGTAAAATAGGGCCATAACAGACCCTGAGCCATTATTTATTGATTCAATCAATCATTCTTAAAGATTAGGCAAGATGGCCAGGCACAGTGGCTCAAGTCTGTAATCCCAGCACTCTGAGAGGCAGAGACAGGAGGATCGCTTGAGCTCAGGAGTTCAAGACCAGCCTGGGCAAAATGATGAAAATCTGTCTCTATAAAAAATACAAAAAATTAACCGGACATGGTAGCGCACATCTGTGTTCCCAGCTACTTGGAAGGCGGAGGTGGGAGGACAGCTTGAGCCCAGGAGGCAGAGGTTGCAGTGAGCCGAGATCGTACCACTGCACTCCAGCCTGGGTGACAGAGTAAGATCCTGTCTCAAGGGAAAAAAAAAAAAATTAGGCAAGAGAATTTACATGTATTGATTAATAAATGATAGTGTCACACACTCATTTAATCAACAGAACCAAAGAGACTGGTAGTATTACCTCTATTTACACATGAGAAAATTGAAACTACCCTGAGGCATACAGCTAGAAGACAGAAGATCTCGGTTTCAATTTCAGGTCTGACTGAGGCCTTATTCTTTTTTAATGCATCACACTAACACATCAAACCCAATCATGTGAGTTTGTAATAAATGTGTCTCTCTGCACCCTCTCCCCAAGTTAACAAGGTTCTGGCTGGAGACAGTACAGCCAACTAGTTAAAAGCACATGCTGTGGGTTACACAAACCAGGGTTAGAATTTTGCTCTATCACCTACTAAAGGGGTATCTCTGTATGACCTACTTGTCCTTCCCATGTTGTCTTCTCATCTGTAAAATGGGGACAGTAGTAGAGCTTAATTATCCAAATAGTTGTGATATGTAAATAATACTCAAAAAGAGTTTTAGCACAGTTCCTGGCACATTGTAACTTTCATTCAATCCTCATAACTTCCAAAAATTCCAAAACACCAATGCAACGTGTGGGAAAAGTCCTGTTCTGTTAACATCGTATTTAACCT
Organism: Pongo abelii; assembly: GCF_028885655.2. Classification (NCBI taxonomy): domain Eukaryota; kingdom Metazoa; phylum Chordata; class Mammalia; order Primates; family Hominidae; genus Pongo; species Pongo abelii. The sequence continues at coordinate 17,509,925 of NC_085928.1, forward strand.
ACTTAACTCCTTATAGAAAACTATCTAATGAAAGCACACCTGTTAACTACCAGTTTACTGGGCATATATTATGTACTGGGAATGTTACACAGACTATCTTATTTAACCTCATAATTCTATGAAGAATGAACATCATTTATATATGAAACCAGGAAACTATAATTCAGAGGAGTTAAAGTTGCCCAAGGTAATAGAGTTAGCCAATGAGTAGTACTTTGGGTTCTGACTCCAAAGCCTAGAACTTCAGCAAGCTTCAGGGTCTTTAAGAGATGCAGGTTGAAGGAATCACTGTATTCCCATCAGGAGAGAGCGGTATCCCTATGAGCTGTGAACTGAAAGGTAAACACCAGCTCTTTAAAATTATATATATATATATAATACATATGCATATATATATAATACATATAATATATATGCATATATATAGAATATATATAATATATATGCATATATATAGAATATATATAATACATATGCATATACATAGAATATATGTTATATATGCACATATATAGAATATATATATAATGTAATATATATATATATGCATATATATAGAAACATTTTCTGAACATGCCTTACGAACGAGGCACTGTGCTAGGACAGTCACATGCTCCATCTCATTTAATCCTAACAGCCTGATAAAAGAGTAAGCACTATATTACGCCCATTTTGCAGACAGAAAATCGAGGATAAGCAGAGTGAATAACGTTCTTAAGGTCACGCAGGCACGAAGTGATCAAGCCAGGATTCAAACCCAGCCAGGTCTGAGTCCAGAGCCGGTCCTCTCGAGGGCCAAGCTCTGGCAAAGGTGAAAGGGTAGTGAGTTGGCTAGGCCTGGAAGAGGACCTGCGTCTGAGATACTGATCGGGAGCGGTGGCCGACCCTTTGCGTGGTCTCCCTCGGTCTCTCCCAGGACTCGGGCCCTATTCCCGCCCGGGAGGCCCCACACTCACGATGAGCCCTCGGCGGTTGGGATCGTTGTACTGAAGCAGGTACTCTCGTTTCAGCTGGGCTCTTATGGCCAACCGCTCGGCTTGCGCCCGCCGGGTTTCCGGAGATATGTTGTATTCGGCTGGGTCGAGGGTCTCAGGCAGAGGACTCAGTCTCGACGGCTTATACTTTGGGAACGACATCTTGGCGACCCAAGCCACAATTGCGCCTGCGCGATTCTGAGGCCCTTTTCCTATGCTGACCTTCAGCTTCAGGAAGTGCGCCTGCGCGTTAGCAGAGGTTGGTGATGACGTTAACATGGAGCTTGGCCTCTTTCTCCTACCTTCCTGAACACGGCAGCGTTCGCTCGGTGATATGCGCATGCGCGAAGTGCTCTTCTCGCAGTGCGCCCTGCCCCACCGCCGCTTCCCACCTACTCATCTGTCACCCTGCTGCTTCTTCCTAGCAGCCTTGTCTCTACTGACATAACCAGGGCTTATTATGTAAAGTTGAGCTGTGTGGGACTGGCTGTGGAGTCAGAAGTCCGGGTTTTCATTGTGGGTCTAACCGTGCTGTGTCACCTTGGATAAGTCACTTAAAGTCTCTGAGTTTCCTTTTCCTTATCCTGGAGATAATGACTCCTGTCCACCTAGCAAAGTTGTTGTGAGGATTAAATAAGCTAACAAATGGATCACAAAGTGCTTTGCAAAACAGAATTCCCCACCCAAGAAGAAGAGAATAAGCTTTTCTGTACTTTACCATGCAAGATTCATACAACATTAAGCGTAAGCTTATTTTTCACAAGTACGAAATAATGATTAACAGGAAAAATGATGTTATAAGAGAAATGTTGCCTGACTGACTATAGAAGGTCAGGAAGAAAATGAGATACTGAATAAAGCTCATGAGAAAATATCTTAGTTAAAATACTAAAACCTCTTGCCTAAAATCCTTAGCACTCTTCAGATGCAAAGAATTAAAAACATCCTTACAGGTATGAAAATACTCATAGGGGCATTGTATCTTATTGTAAAAGACGATCTGGGGCGAAAACTGAAGTAATCGGAAATAAAACCTTCTCTATCCCTACTGTCCTTCCTTCTCCCCAATTACCAAGGAGAAAAAGCAACTTCAAATTTCACAGCAGGGTCTTTGGGTTCCCCTTCTCCTCAGGGGAAAAAATGTAAACAATATTTCCATAACTCGGGCAAAGAAAGATGGATCAAAAGAGAGCCCCAGCTTGGCTGAAACATCTGGGGGCGCGTAAGTATGTTGGGAAATGGTTGTTAGAAAAGGGACCTAGAAAGTGTTGGCATTTGAAGTGATGAGAAGCAGCACTGCTGTCAAATTTATTCAACATTTTAATACTGTTTTAAAATATTTATTAAGCACCCACCGCGTGAAGCACACAGCACACTAGTCAGTGTTAAGTAAATCTTCTAGGCTCAGTGGGGGAAATCCAGACAAAATGGAAGATGGGGTGTTTGTCTTCCGGGAGCTGACAATCAGGCAGTACAGAAAGAATAGGCAGAAATGGTAATATTTGCAAAGTAGTCTAATGTCCAGATGAATATAGAGCAAAATGGACTCATGAGAATATAGGCTGAGAGAATGTAGAAAAAATGAACACAAGACGAGTTACTCAGACTCAATTTTAAAGGAGAAAAAAAAGGAAATTCTGACTTGTTCAAAGGTGTTTTGAAATACTAAGAAAATAATACAATATGAAAAGCAAGAGCAGGTTATAAAATTCTAAAGACTACATAAAGTTTCAAAAACCTGTATAGATTAGACACTGATCTAGGAAGGAGTGCATGTAAAAAGAATAAAAGGATAAAGAAATGAGTCCAGCGAGTATGAACTGATGCAGGGCAGGCGAGCCCCAAAGTGGGGCTTAGGCAACCAGGGAACTTGGCTTTGCCCAGGAAAGAATTCAAGGGCAACCCGGAGGTAGAAGAAAACAATCTTATTGAAGAGGCAGTGTTACAGCTTTGGTGATGTCACAGCCGTGACTGGTCCTGTAGAGCAGGGCCACCTCATAGGCACAAAGCACCAGCTCAGGCCAGCTTTGAGTCACATTTATACCCACATTTGGCAGTTTGGCCGGGCGCGGTGGCTCACGCCTGTAATCCCAGCACTTTGAGAGGCCGAGGCGGGCGGATCACGAGGTCAGGCGATCGAGACCATCCTGGCTTACACGGTGAAACCCCGTCGCTACTAAAAATACAAAAAAAAAAATTAGCCGGGCGTAGTGGCGGGCGCCTGTAGTCCTAGCTACTTGGGAGGCTGAGGCAGGAGAATGGCGTGAACCCGGGAGGCGGAGCTTGCAGTGAACCGAGATCGCCCCACTGCACTCCACCCTGGGCGACAGAGCGAGACTCCGTCTCAAACAAACAAACAAACAAACAAAAAAGAAAAGAGGCAGTTTATGCAGACATTTCTAGGGAAAGGGTAGTAACTTTTGGGTCATCAGGTCATTTCCCTGGAAAGGGGTGGTAACGCCCGGGTGTTGCCATGGCAATGATGAACTGACACACTGGTGTGTGTATCTGATGGAAAGCGGCTTCCACCTCCGACCTGTTTAGGCTAGTGCTCAATTTGGTTCGGTGTCCGAGTCCTACCTCCTACCTCAAACCAGCTGACTAGGTTAAAGAAGATTTCTTAAGGTTACTATAAAGAAAGCTTTGGATGAGTTAAAGTAGTTATTACCACACTTGCCTGATTATCACGAGGATTGCTTATGATGAGTGTTTAAAAAAAGGGAGTTTAGCCAGGTGTAGTAGCATGTACCTGTAGTCCCAGCTACTGGAGAGGCTGAGGCCGGAAGATCCCTTGATCCCAGGAGTTTGAGTCCAGCCTAGGCAACATAGTGAGACTGCACCTCTAAAAAAAAAAATGAAGTAAAAATAATTAGTAAATTAAAATATGGAATTTTTTTTTAACTCCTAGTTCCCGTTCTCCACCCGGAGATTCAAAATTGGTATGGCAGAGGAACCCAAGAGTCTGTATTTTTTACAATTTCCAGTGGGGGAGTGGTGGTATTAAAATATATTACATGCTTGTAAAACAGAGATGAGTACAAAAGGTCTTTCTTTTCCAAATATAATTGGTACCAGAAAAGGCCCTCTTAGAATGAATCCATTAAAGATAGAGACATAGATTCCATAGTGAAAGAGTGAAAGAAAAAGACTTGATTTTAACTTTGTATTGAAAAAAATTCAACCAAAACTTATAAAAATGAATTTATCTTATATTTAACACGTTAGGTTACAATTGCAAGTATGTGCTAATTCTAGTAACTCAAATGTTGTTTTGGAGGAGAGACATAATTTTTTATATGGCTCATTATCCTTCACTGTGCATTTGATTTTTGCTGCAGGGTCTTATTTGCAAAAGTTTTGGAGGTGTTTATCTAGTTTTCCCAAAGACATCTCTTAATCCTTTGAAATCAGATTATTTCTTTTTGATGTATTGATGTGAACATCGTTCTCACTGATTTTCTCTTTTTCACTTGTTATCTGGTCCAACTCTGTGAAGTCCTCCTTTATTAATGACTTTGCATGTGGATCCAGCAGTTTACTAACATCAATTTCAAGATCATGAAATTCCATATCTTTTGCAAATTTGCGCTTTTGATTTGCAATAGATTTCAGTTGTATTTGAGGGCTGGATATTTCCAAATGAATGACAAGGATTTTGATAGAAGTGGGTATAGGCACTAAGGTTAAAAGATTGGACAATTTAAGTGGGGAACAATTTCACAAGTTGTCATTTCATCAATGAATATTTCCTGTTTTGAAGACTTTTACTTCCTAAGAAACCTCCTAACAGAATTTATCAGGTCATGGGTTACAAGGACAAAATATATGTACCTGTGTTTGGCTGGAAGAAGGGGGATGATGTGGTGAAGTGAAGAAGGAATGCAAATGGGAAGGGGTGGTTAAGTTATGTGGATAGGGCAGGGTTTTGGGGAACAGAAGATGAATAGGTGGATATAGAAACTGTAAGAAAGGTGAATCAAGAAAGCACTGCATTGTCTTGCTTTTTCCTCTATAGAATACAATATTACAACAATCTTGCCATCTGAAGAGGTAAACAAAGTGTATGCAGCCAAAATATATAGGAAAAAATATAGAGGTATATCAGAAAATTAATACAAATATTTTATTATTTCTTTTATATATTTCATTTTGTGATGTTTGTTTTAAATTTGTAATTTATTGTGATTTTTCTCATTTATTTCTAACTGTACTTGTAATTTTGTGTAATTTTTCTTAAAGAAGCCTCCGAAACCTGGATCTTCCTCAAACCTGGATCTTCTTGTTAGTTTTATTAAGGTTGCAAGGAAGAGACAGAGAGTACTATGTGAATTAATTTAATTGGCAAGGAGATCCAGGAACATGGGGTAGCAAGGACAGTCATCTCTTTGGTTGTATAGCCAACCTGGGACCTTGCCTCCCAATATTGGAATGAACAGCAGCCCTAAGGGAGAATAAGAACAATATTTTAGGGTTTTCAGGGTCCTACTTGAGCTTAATAACCCACTTTCTATTTGTTTACCTAGCACTTACTCTTCCTCCAAAAGAAGACATACTGGGTCCATTTGACACTTCAATCTAGATTGCCCCAAAGCACCACATGGGAGGTTGGCTTTCATTGTATTCAACTCCTCTGTAGTTCTGTTGACTTGGGCAGTGTCCTGATCAGTCATGAATAAGCATACAACTGTTTTCACCCAATAGGTACACCTAAGCCACAGAAGTTTATGATATTTAGAAAAGACCCACCTAGGACTACTTTCTTTCTAAGTGGTAATGTATCCAGCAAGCACTTTGAGAATACAAGGTGTGTCCATGACAAACATATGTTACTTTTATATGTTTTTACTATGGCTTTGTAATATCTTGTTATTTCATGGGGCAAATCCCTCTGTTTTATCATAGTTCAAAATTGTCTAAGCTACATTTGTTCCTCTTCTCTTTCAGATGAATTTTAGAATTAAGTTATCAAGTCCTACAAAAAAATCCATTGAGATTTTTATTGGAATTGCACTAAATTTATAGCTTGACTTGGGGAGAATAGACATCTTTGTAAATATTGTATCTTCCCATCCATGATCATTAGTCAGGTCTCCTTTTATGTCCTTCAATCATGTTTTGTAACTTTCTCCATAAAGAACTCTTGCCTCTCTAATACAGTAATAGATTTTTATTGCTGCTGTTGTTTACTTTTCCGATTATATCTTCCAATTGGTTATTGCTGGGATATGGGAATATTATTGATTTTTATATACTTATCTTGGAATCAGTAACCTTGTTAAAATTTTTATTAGTCCTATTAGCTTTTCTTTACATTCTTTAGGATTCGTCTATGTAGTCAGTCATATCTCGTGCAAATAGCAGTCTTGCCTTTTCTTTTCCAAGTCTTAAACTTAGTTTCTCTCTCTCCTATTGGATTTGCTAGGACCTCTAGTACAATGTTGCATAATAGTGGAAATAGGGGGTCTCCTATCTTGTTCCCAACTCTAATAGAAAATAATCTGATATTTCACCATCATATATGATGCTTACTATAAGTTTTGACAGAACCCCTTTATTGGGTTAAGAAAATTCCCTTATATTCCTTGGCAAAGGTTTTTATTTTTTAAACATGTATGGATGTTTAATTGATCAAATGCTATTTCAACATTTTTAAGATCTATTATCTGTTTTTTGTCTATTAGCCTATTAAAAAGGCAGATAGCTTGGTAAGTTGTTCTGATGTGGAGTTGTTTTGCATTCTGGAATTTACCCTATGTCATGGCTATGATGTATGTTTAATATGCTGGTGAATTACATTTGTTAGCATTTTACTTTGAATTTTGTCATTTATGTTTATAGGTGAATTGGCTCTAAATGTTCTTTTTAGCTTATTTTGTTCTTGTCTAGTTTTGTTATTATATTTACATGAATACATGGGATATACTTCTTTCTTTTTTAATGAGGGCAGTATATTTACATGAAATGAGTTGGATAGATTTCTCTTTTTTTTTTTTTTTTTTTTTTTTTTTTTTAACTCTCCAAAACAGTTTGTATAAGATAGGGACTATCCGATGAAGGCTTGGTGAATTAACTTGTATAACTGTCTGGGCCTTCCATGTTTTTTCAGGGGAGATTTTTGGATATTATTTTAATGTCTGTAATGGTTGTTGGTTTGTTCAGTTTTTCTCTTTCTTCTTGAATTAATTTTGATAATTTATATTTTCTCAAATATCTTGTTTCAAATGTACTGCCATAGAGTTTCTAATCTCATCCTATGAGTTTTTTTGATCTCCACTGTCTTTATAATTATGTTCCTCCCTTTACTTCTAATATTATTGATTGCTTTTTCCTTCATCCATTCTGCTAGAGGATTGTCTACTTCATCTTTTAATAGAACCCACTTTTAAGAAGATTTTATTTTTTAGGGCAGTTTTAGTTTCACAGCAAAATTAAGAGGAAGATACAGAGATTGTCCATATACCACCTGTGCCCCCATATAGACAGCCTCCCCCATTATCGACATCCTCCACCAGAGTAGTACATTTGTTACAACTGATGAACCAACATTGACATCATTATTACCCAAAGTCCATAGTTTACATTGTGGTTCACTCTTGGTGTTGCACATTCTATGTATTGGACAAACCTATAATGACACATATCCAATGTTATAGTATCATACAACGTATTTTCCCTGCCCTAAAAATTACCTGTGCTCTGCATATTCAACCTTCCTCTCACCTTCTCACCAACCTCTGGCAACCACTGATCTTTTTCTCTTTCCATAATCTTGCCTTTTCTAGAATGTCAGTAGTTGGAATCCTACAGTATCCGGCCTTTTCAGATTGTCTTCTTTCATTTAGAAATATGCACTTAAGGTTCCTTCGTATCTTTTCATGGCTTCATAGCTCATTTCTTTTTAGGGCTGGGTAACATTCCATTGTCTTCATGTACCACAATTTATTCATCCATTCACCTACTGAAGGACATCTTGGTTGCTTTTAAGTTTTGGTAATTATGAATAAAGCTACTATAAACATCCACTTGCAGGTTTTAGTGTGGACATAAGCTTTCAACTCCTTTAGGTAAATACCAAGGAGCATAATTGCTGAATTGTATGGTAAGAATATGTGTAGTTTTGGCTGGGTGCAGTGGCTCACACCTGTAATCCCAGCACTTTGGGAAGCCAAGACAGGTGGATCACCTGAGGTCAGGAGTTTGAGACCAGCCTGGCCAACATGGTGAAACCCTATCTCTACTAAAAATACAAAAATTAGCCAGGCATGGTGGCAGGCGCCTGTAATCCTAGCTACTCAGGAGGTTGAGGCACAAGGTTGACTTGAACCCGGGAGACAGAGCTGGCAGTGAGCTGAGATCTCACCACTGTACTCCAGCCTGGGCAACAGAGTTCAACTTTATCTCAAAAAAAAAAAAAGACTATATTTAGTTTCATAAGAAAGCACCAAACTGTCTTCCAAAGTGGCTGTACCATTTTGCATTCCCACAAGTGATGAATGAGCATTCCTGTTGCTCCACATTCTCTCCAGCATTTGATGTTGTCAGTGTTCTGATTTTGACAATTCTAATAGGTGTATAGGGGTGGCTCATTGTTGTTTCAATTTGCATTTTCCTGATGATACATGTCATGGTGCATCTTTTCATGTGCTTATTTGTCATCTGTGTGTCTTCTTTGGTGAGGTGTCTGTTAAGGTCTTGGCCCAGTATTTATTTATTTATATTGTATTGGCTATTCTGGGTCTTTTGCTGCTCCATATAAACCTTAGAGTCAGATCATTGATATCCACAGAGTAAATTGCTGGAAATTTGTGATTCATTTTTATTTAGTTAATCACTTCTAATCAATAATTTTTCCTCTCTTCTGCTTTTCTTGCACTTACTCTAATGTCTTTCTTCTAGATTTTTAAACTGAATGCTTTCTCATTCATTTTTGTTTTTATGTTTTATAATACATGCATATTATTCTGTACATTTTATTTAATTACATCTCCACAAGTTATTATTATTATTTTCATCCATATACAGTTCTGAGTATTTGACAGTTTCCAGTATGATTTTTTTCTTAAGTCACAAATTCTTTAGAAATGCATTTTTTGCTTTCCAAAAAATGTTTTAAGTTTTTATTGTTAAATTTCAATTTAATTGCTTTATTGTCAGAGAAACTTGTGTGATATTCCTTTGAAATTTGCTGAGTCTCTCTTTGAGACTTTCTCTTTGCTCTGGTTTGGTTTGGCTTTTTTAAAAAACAAGCTATTTTATGGAAATTTAACATACATATAGAAAAATGCAAAAATTATACATATTCTGTTATTAGAAAATGAACTTATCTTGTAATCATACATAGTCAATGTATATAATAGTTCCATGTGAGCTTAAAAAGAATAGATATATTCCATATTTATTGAGTGCAGGGTTAGATCAAGCTTGTTAATTGTGTGGTTTGAATCTCTCATATCTTTATTCATTTTGTCTATTTGATCTATAGAGGTGTATTATAATCTCCCAATGCCATTGTGATTTGTTAATTTCTCCTTGAACAAAATTAGAGTATTCAAGATGAATTGAAGGTGAAATGGAAGCATTTTAGTGGGAATGCCTCTGTGAATTGTTTGTATATAAAGAAAAAGTAACTCATATATAATGCTTTGCTCCCTCTATCCATTCAGTGTGCTGTATACAAACCAGCCAAGAAAAAACATTCTGCCTAAAATATACGGTACACTTAGAAACACATCTGTCATGTAGACATATCCAAAAGCTTATGAATATTACATTTTGCATTCCACTTCTTCAGAGACAGTCTTTTCATCCTAGTGTTAGCATATATCTGTTCTTACTGCTAAAGTCACTTACATAAGCACATATTTGTACTTGAAAGGAACAATAAGTTTCCTACAAAGTGTAAGGTGACATTTTCTTGCACGCTTTCAATTTAATATAAAAGAGAGTTAATCCTCTTAGCTGAGGCTATGTCATGCTTTCTTATTTGTGATAAAGTATAGCCCTATCATCATCTTTTCCCTGGGGAGAGAAGCAGCTTCTTAGTTGATTTTCTTGCATACATCTACTCTTGTCATACTCTCATTCCTTTTCCATACAGCAGCCAGAGTGGCCTTCTTAAATATAAATGATCCTATCAACCCTAATTAAACCCTTACCTGACTTACAACACCCAGTGGTGGTCTGCTTCCTGTCTCGTCAGCAGTACTTGACTCTATGCTCCTCATCACTGTCTGTGCTTCAGACATGCTGGCCTGTCTTCACTTCCTTCTTTCCACAGGGCCTTTGCACTTACTCTTTGCTCTACCTTAAACACTACACTCTACATTCCTATTCATCCTTCAGAACTCAATTCTATAGCCCCTTAACTAATCAACAAGGTCAAATCCCTCTACGAACTTTCATAGCAATATAGGCTTCTCCTTCATAGCACTAACTGCAATCCTAATTAGGCATTTTTTAAGTTATTTAGTTCATCTCTGCCCCCAACCCCAACAAGAATGCAGGCTCTTTAAAGACCAGGACCACATCAGACTTGGATCTACTGCATCTCGATACTAGCACAGCATTTGGTACAACATAGTAGTGGTGAATGAATGAATGACTAATTGCCTTTCTTCACTTCCAAGTAAGTCTATTAAACAAATGTGCCTACACCCCTCTTGCTGCCTCTGCTTTCATCCCACTCTCACCTCCAAGATGTATTCCATACCCACCACCCCTCAACCCATACACACATACACCCCCCCACCACACACACACACACTCAAAATTCAAGTCTAACCCATTGTCTAGTAATGTAGATTGTGATCAAAGATTGATCTGGATAGAGAGGAGAGGAGTTATATCACAAAACAAAATGACTCAATGATGTCTTTTTAGTGTCTCTTATTTGCTTCCTACCAAGTTCTTATCTCTGTAGCAGCAAGAGCTCTTATTCCTCTTCTTCCCCACTCCTTAAGTCTGTTCTGGGAGCCCCCCCAGTCAAACAGCCTCCACCTCCACCTGCCTCTCAAAGTTCACAGAGCTCCAAGTTCATACCCAGCAAAACAAAGCCCAGCTATACGCCAGGCCATGACTCCTGGGTCCTCAGTTCATAGGGCCACTTGCATTTTTAGAAATTTGGATCGGAACATGTTATCTTTTTTTTCATATCTTGTTTTGCTTGATAATATTCTTCCCTCCGTCAATGTTATCTAATACCTTCCCTGCTGCCTGTGGCTGACTGAAATCTTATGTCTATCAAGGGCTGCTTCAAATGCCTCATTCTCTGGAAATCTTCCCTTATGGCCCCCAAGTAGAGGTGATTTTTCTCTTCTCTAAATTTGTATCCTACTTCTTTTATTCTACTTGGTATTACAGGCAATTTTGTACTTGTTTTTTTCTCCCTCTCCTGAAGAACAATTTCTGTTTCTTACTCCACATGTCTCCTGAAGAAACCGGCCCAGGACTTGGGGTACATGGCAGGCCCTAATGCTGGTTAGGTTATAAGGAAACTTTTTATATTTTTCTTCCATGTGGGTTTAAGTCTCTTTAAGAAAGCTGCTGAATTTCATGTTTCTAAATGATAGGTATTCAACATTTCAATTTCAGAATCAGCTAGAAGAAACCACTAGCCCCTGCCAAGGAATTCTGTAGCTATTGTGGGTGAGTGTAGTATAGCTTTTGGTTTAACAGTCCTAGAGAGATGGTCTCTCTCCAGATAAAAGATATCATTGAAATTTTTGCCTGGGTTGACTCTGGCTTTCTAAAAATGCAGCACAGGCCTGGCCTCTGAAAGACTATTATTTACAGAATCTAACTCTTGTGACTTGTTAAGTATACCAAGGATGGCTAATTAAAAATATTGGCTTATGAATTTAACCTCCTGAGGTCTCCTATCTTTTGGTTCAAGCTTGTCCTCAGCAGAAGCAGGCTGATTCCCAGAAAATCAATTCAGCAGAAGCCAGTTTGTGAATGACCACTTCTTAGAATGGCAAGGTGACCTAGGGCCAACCACAGCGAGCTAAACTGAAGGCTGTGGAATATGGCAGACTTTGCTAGACCTATTGCTAGAGTCTGTATTCTGCCATCATTGGTATGATCTTTAGGTGAACAGACTTCTTTTTTTTCTTTTATGATGGAGTCCTGCTCTGTCGCCCAGGCTAGAGTGCAGTGGCATGATCTTGGCTCACTGCAACCTCCACCTCCCGGGTTCAAGCGATTCTCCTGCCTCAGCCTTCTCAGTAGCTGGGATTGCAGGTGCCTGTCACTGCGCCCGGCTAATTTTTTGTATTTTTAGTAGAGACGGGGTTCCACCATGTTGGCCAGGCTGGTCTTGAACTCCTGACCTCATGATCCACCCACCTTGGCCTCCCAAAGTTCTGGGACTACAGGTGTGAGCCAACACACCCAGCCAGGTGAACAGACTCCTTAGTGTTTCATAGTCACCTTGATCAAGGAAAGGGGATGGAGACCCAGTGATGAGGTTTGCTTCATGTGTATATGGCTAACTGAAGGTAGCCAAGACATAACTTAGTATCGCTTGCTCAGAGTTTCTACCAAATTATACTTAAATTCTCAACATGAAGTATCTTTAACTTCTTTTATTCTTATAAGCATTACCCTGGATTAAACAAGGATAAAAAGTAAAATGAAGTTCTTTGGGAGTTTTAAAGCATTTTTTCCATTCCAAAAGTAATACATTTCATTATAGGAAAATTTTAAAATAGAATGAAAAATTAAAATATTTGAAACCCATCTTTCAGCAGCCTAAGGACAATCACATAGCATTTTTGAAATTTTTTTCTTCCAATCTTTTTTCCCACAGAGAGGATGTTTTAGAAAATTGTAATTATCCTATATGTATTCTTTTTTTTTCTTTTTTTAATTGTTATTTTATTATTATTATACTTTAAGCTTTAGGGTACATGTGCACAATGTGCAGGTTAGTTACATATGTATACATGTGCCATGCTGGTGTGCTGCACCCATTAACTCGTCATTTAGCATTAGGTATATCTCCTAATGCTATCCCTCCCCACTCCCCCAACCCCACAACAGTCCCCAGAGTGTGATGTTCCCATTCCTGTGTCCATGTGTTCTCATTGTTCAATTTCCACCTATGAGTGAGAACATGCGGTGTTTGGTTTTTTGTCCTTGTGACAGTTTACTGAGAATGATGATTTCCAATTTCATCCATGTCACTACAAAGGACATGAACTCATCATTTTTTGTGGCTGCATAGTATTCCATGGTGTATATGTGCCACATTGTCTTAATCCAGTCTATCATTGTTGGACATTTGGGTTGGTTCCAAGTCTTTGCTATTGTGAATAGTGCCACAATAAACATAGGTGTGCGTGTGTCTTTATAGCAGCATGATTTATAGTCCTTTGGGTATATACCCAGTAACGGGATGGCTGGGTCAACTGGTATTTCTAGTTCTAGATCCCTGAGGAACCGCCACATTGACTTCCACAATGGTTGAACTAGTTTACAATCCCACCAACAGTGTAAAAGTGTTCCTATTTCTCCACATCCTCTCCAGCACCTGTTGTTTCCTGACTTTTTAATGATTGCCATTCTAACTGGTGTGAGATGGTATCTCATTGTGGTTTTGATTTGCATTTCTCTGACGGCCAGTGATAGTGAGCATTTTTTCATTTGTTTTTTGGCTGCATAAATGTCTTCTTTTGAGAAGTGTCTGTTCATGTCCTTCGCCCACTTTTTGATGGGGTTGTTTGTTTTTTTCTTGTAAATTTGTTTGAGTTCATTGTAGATTCTGGATATTAGCCCTTTGTCAGATGAATAGGTTGCAAAAATTTTCTCCCATTCTGTAGGTTGCCTGTTCACTCTGATGGTAGTTTCTTTTGCTGTGCAGAAGCTCTTGAGTTTAATTAGATCCCATTTGTCAATTTTGGCTTTTGTTGCCATTGCTTTTGGTGTTTTAGACATGAAGTCCTTGCCCATGCCTATGTCCTGAATGGTAATGCCTAGGTTTTCTTCTAGGGTTTTTATGGTTTTAGGTCTAATGTTTAAGTCTTTAATCCATGTTGAATTAATTTTTGTATGAGGTGTAAGTAAGGGATCCAGTTTCAGCTTTCTACATATGGCTAGCCAGTTTTCCCAGCACCATTTATTACATAGGGAATCCTTTCCCCATTGCTTATTTTTCTCAGGTTTGTCAAAGATCAGATAGTTGTAGATACGCAGCGTTATTTCTGAGGGCTCTGTTCTGTTCCATTGATCTATATCTCTGTTTTGGTACCAGTACCATGCTGTTTTGATTACTGTAGCCTTGTAGTATAGTTTGAAGTCAGGTAGTGTGATGCCTCCAGCTTTGTTCTTTTGGCTTAGGATTGACTTGGCGATGTGGGCTCTTTTCTGGTTCCACATGAACTTTAAAGTAGTTTTTTCCACTTCTGTGAAGAAAGTCATTGGTAGCTTGATGGGGATGGCATTGAATCTATAAATTACCTTGGGCAGTATGGCCATTTTCATGATATTGCTTCTTCCTACCCATGAGCATGGAATGTTCTTCCATTTGTTTGTGTCCTCTTTTATTTCCTTGAGCAGTGATTTATAGTTCTCCATGAAGAAGTCCTTCACATCCCTTGTAAGTTGGATTCCTGGGTATTTTATTCTCTTTGAAGCAATTGTGAATGGGAGTTCACTCATGATTTGGCTCTCTATTTGTCTGTTATTGGTGTATAAGAATGCTTGTGATTTTTGTACATTGATTTTGTATCCTGAGACTTTGCTGAAGTTGTTTATCAGCTTAAGGAGATTTTGGGCTGAGACAATGGGGTTTTCTAGATATACAATCATGTCATCTGCAAACAGGGACAATTTGACTTCCTCTCTTCCTAATTGAATACCCTTGATTTCCTTCTCCTGCCTGATTGCCCTGGCCAGAACTTCCAACACTATGTTGAATAGGAGTGGTGAGAGAGGGCATCCCTGTCTTGTGCCAGTTTTCAAACAGAATGCTTCCAGTTTTTGCCCATTCAGTATGATATTGGCTGTGGGTTTGTCATAGATAGCTCTTATTATTTTAAGATACGTCCCATCAATACCTAATTTATTGAGAGTTTTTAGCATGAAGCGTTGTTGAATTTTGTCAAAGGCCTTTTCTGCATCTATTGAGATAATCATGTGGTTTTTTGTCTTTGGTTCTGTTTATATGCTGGATTACATTTATTGATTTGCCTATATTGAACCAGCCTTGCATCCCAGGGATGAAGCCCACTTGATCATGGTGGATAAGCTTTTTGATGTACTGCTGGATTCGGTTTGCCAGTATTTTATTGAGGATTTTTGCATCAATGTTCATCAAGGATATTGGTCTAAAATTCTCTTTTTTTGTTGAGTCTCTGCCAGGCTTTGGTATCAGGATGATGCTGGCCTCATAAAATGAGTTAGGGAGGATTCCCTCTTTTTCTATTGATTGGAATAGTTTCAGAAGGAATGGTACCAGTTCCTCCTTGTACCTCTGGTAGAATTCGGCTGTGAATCCATCTGGTCCTGGACTCTTTTTGGTTGGTAAGCTATTGATTATTGCCACAATTTCAGAGCCTGTTATTGGTCTATTCAGAGATTCAACTTCTTCCTGGTTTAGTCTTGGGAGGGTGTATGTGTCGAGGAATTTATCCATTTCCTCTAGATTTTCTAGTTTATTTGCATAGAGGTGTTTGTAGTATTCTCTGATGGTAGTTTGTACTTCTGTGGGATCGATGGGATATCCCCTTTGTCATTTTTTATTGCGTCTATTTGATTCTTCTCTCTTTTCTTCTTTATTAGTCTTGCTAGCGGTCTATCAATTTTGTTGATCCTTTCAAAAAACCAGCTCCTGGATTCATCAATTTTTTGAAGGGTTTTTTGTGGCTCTATTTCCTTCAGTTCTGCTCTGATTTTAGTTATTTCTTGCCTTCTGCTAGCTTTTGAATGTGTTTGCTCTTGCTTTTCTACTTCTTTTAATTGTGATGTTAGGGTGTCAATTTTGGATCTTTCCTGCTTTCTCTTGTGGGCATTTAGTGCTATAAATTTCCCTCTACACACTGCTTTGAATGCATCCCAGAGATTCTGGTATGTTGTGTCTTTGTTCTCGTCGGTTTCAAAGAACATCTTTATTTCTGCCTTCATTTCGTTATGTACCCAGTAGTCATTCAGGAGCAGGTTGTTCAGTTTCCATGTAGTTGAGCGGTTTTGAGTGAGTTTCTTAATCCTGAGTTCTAGTTTGATTGCACTGTGATCTGAGAGACAGTTTGTTATAATTTCTGTTCTTTTACATTTGCTGAGGAGAGCTTTACTTCCAAGTATGTGGGCAATTTTGGAATAGGTGTGGTGTGGTGCTGAAAAAAATGTATATTCTGTTGATTTGGGGTGGAGAGTTCTGTAGATGTCCATTAGGTCCGCTTGGTGCAGAGCTGAGTTCAATTCCTGGGTCTCCTTGTTAACTTTCTGTCTCGTTGATCTGTCTGATGTTGACAGTGGGGTGTTAAAGTCGCCTATTATTATTGTGTGGGAGTCTAAGTCTCTTTGTAGGTCACTCAGGACTTGCTTTATGAATCTGGGTGCTCCTGTATTGGGTGCATATATATTTAGGATAGTTAGCTCTTCTTGTTGAATTGATCCCTTCACCATTATGTAATGGCCTTCTTTGTCTCTTTTGATCTTTGTTGGTTTAAAGTCTGTTTTATCAGAGACTAGGATTGCAATCCCTGTCTTTTTTTGTTTTCCATTTGCTTGGTAGATCTTCCTCCATCCTTTTATTTTGAGCCTATGTGTGTCTCTGCACGTGAGATGGGTTTCCTGAATACAGCACACTGATGGGTCTTGACTCTTTATCCAATTTGCCAGTCTGTGTCTTTTAATTGGAGCATTTAGTCCATTTACATTTAAAGTTAATATTGTTATGTGTGAATTTGATCCTGTCATTATGATGTTAGCTGGTTATTTTACTCCTTAGTTGATGCAGTTTCTTCCTAGCCTCAATGGTCTTTACAGTTTGGCATGATTTTGCAGTGGCTGGTACCGGTTGTTCCTTTCCATGTTTAGTGCTTCCTTCAGGAGCTCTTTTAGGGCAGGCCTGGTGGTGACAAAATCTCTCAGCATTTGCTTGTCTGTAAAGGATTTTATTTCTCCTTCACTTATGAAGCTTAGTTTGGCTGGATATGAAATTCTGGGTTGAAAATTCTTTTCTTTAAGAATGTTGAATATTGGCCCCCACTCTGTTCTGGCTTGTAGAGTTTCTGCCAAGAGATCCGCTGTTAGTCTGATGGGCTTCCCTTTGATGGGAACCCGACCTTTCTCTCTGGCTGCCCTTAACATTTTTTCCTTCATTTCAACTTTGGTGAATCTGACAATTATGTGTCTTGGAGTTGCTCTTCTCAAGGAGTATCTTTGTGGCGTTCTCTGTATTTCCTGAATCTGAATATTGGCCTGCCTTGCTAGATTGGGGAAGTTCTCCTGGATAACATCCTGCAGAGTGTTTTCCATCTTGGTTCCATTCTCCCCGTCATTTTCAGGTACACCAATCAGACGTAGATTTGGTCTTTTCACATAGTCCCATATTTCTTGGAGGCTTTGTTCATTTCTTTTTATTCTTTTTTCTCTAAACTTCCCTTCTCGCTTCATTTCACTCATTCCATCTTCCATCACTGATACCCTTTCTTTCAGTTGATCGCATCGGCTCCTGAGGCTTCTGCATTCTTCATGTAGTTCTCGAGCCTTGGCTTTCAGCTCCATCAGCTCCTTTAAGCACTTCTCTGTATTGGTTATTCTAGTTATACATTCGTCTAAATTTTTTTCAAAATTTTTAACTTCTTTGCCTTTGGTTTGAATTTCCTCCTGTAGCTCGGAGTAGTTTGATCATCTGAAGCCTTCTTCTCTCAACTCGTCAAAGTCATTCTCCATCCAGCTTTGTTCCATTGCTGGTGAGGAACTGCATTCCTTTGGAGGAGGAGAGGCACTCTGCTTTTAAGAGTTTCCAGTTTTTCTGCTCTGTTTTTTCCCCATCTTTGTGGTTTTATCTACTTTTGGTCTTTGATGATGGTGATGTACAGATGGGTTTTTGGTGTGGATGTCCTTTCTGTTTGTTAGTTTTCCTTCTAACAGCCAGGACCCTGAGCTGCAGGTCTGTTGGAGTTTGCTAGAGGTCCACTCCAGACCCTGTTTGCCTGGGTAACAGCAGTGGTGAGTGCAGAACAGCGGATTTTCGTGAACCACGAATGCTGCTGTCTGATCGTTCCTCTGGAAGTCTTGTCTCAGAGGAGTACCCAGCTGTGTGAGGTGTCAGTCTGCCCCTACTGAGGTGTGCCTCCCAGTTAGGCTGCTCAGGGGTCAGGGGTCAGGGACCAACTTGAGGAGGCAGTCTGCCCGTTCTCACATCTCCAGCTGCGTGCTGGGAGAACCACTGCTCTCTTCAAAGCTGTCAGACAGGGCCACTTAAGTCTGCAGAGGTTACTGCTGTCTTTTTGTTTGTCTGTGCCCTGCCCCCAGAGGTGGAGCCTACAGAGGCAGGCAGGCCTCCTTGAGCTGTGGTGGGCTCCACCCAGTTCGAGCTTCCCGGCTGCTTTGTTTACCTAAGCAAGCCTGTGCAATGGTGGGCGCCCCTCCCTCAGCCTCGCTGCCACCTTGCAGTTTGATCTCAGACTGCTGTGCTAGCAATCAGCGAGACTCCATGGGCATAGGACCCTCCAAGCCAGGTGCGGGATATAATCTCCTGGTGCACCGTTTTTTAAGCCCGTTGGAAAAGCACAGTATTAGGGTGGGAATGACCCGATTTTCCAGTTGTCATCTGTCACCCCTTTCTTTGACTAGGAAAGGGAACTCCCTGACCCCTTGCACTTCCCAAGTGAGGCAATGCCTCACCCTGCTTCGGCTCGCGCACGGTGCGCTGCACCCACTGTCCTGCGCCCACTGTCTGGCACTCCCTAGTGAGATGAACCCGATACCTCAGATGGAAATGCAGAAATCACCCGTCTTCTGCGTCAGTCACGCTGGGAGCTGTAGACCAGAGCTGTTCCTATTCGGCCATCTTGGCTACCCTTATCCTGTAGGTATTCTATATTCTGCTTTTTCACTTAAATTTTTTAAATAAACAGTTTTCCATAATCTTTATTATGGATAATAACATCCATAAACTATGGACATGTAATACTCCAACAGTAGGAAATAATTATAATTTATTTAGTTATCTCCTTTACACTTTAAGGTTGGTTTTCTTTTTTTGAGACAGCATCTCCCTCTGTCACCCAGGCTGGAGTCCAGTGGTTCAGTCTTGGGTCACTGCAACCTCTGCCTCCTGGGTTTAAGTGACTCTCCTGCCTCAGCCTCCTAAGTAGCTGGGATTACAGGCACCCGCTACCACACCCATCTAATTTTTGTATTTTTAGTAGAGACGGGGTTTTGCCATGTTGGTCAGGCTTGTCTTGAACTCCTCACCTCAGGTGATCCACCCGCCTTGACCTCCCAAAGCGCTGGGATTACAGGCATAAGCCACCGCCCCCAGCCTTAAGATTGGTTTTCTAAAAAGCATCAGTAAGTACTTAGATAAGGAAATACCACTTTTTAAAGCATTTTATGTTTGCTTATGGAATTATATGCTTTTTTACAGTTCCTTTTATCTTTGCTTTTCACCCAGTTGGCTCTTCTAGGTGTTGTGCCCACCTCCACCCTTCCTGTGAAACCCTGTCAGTGCCTTGAGTCTTTGGAGGAAACGGACACGATGCTTTCCTGACAGTTCTCACTTAGTCTATGAACTCTATCACCCTATTGTCCCTGCCCAAGGAGGCATGCTGTTGATTTTTCTTGTTTTAAGCTTGTCCTCAGCAGAAGCAGGCTGATTCCTAGAAAAATCAATTCTGCTGAAGCCAGTTTGTGAATGACCACTTCTTGGAAGGGCGAGGTGACCTAAGGTCAACCACAGCAAACTAGACTGAAGGCTGTGGAATATACCAGACTTTGGAGTCAGATACATGGAACGTCAAACCTGGGCCCTTCTCCCAATGCCCCTGGAATTGATTACTCTATGGTCTATAGGCAGAAAACCTGACCTCTCCAGCCTGAGTTCCTTCATCTTTGAAATGGATGCCTAGAGAGCGTTTTGGAGATAAAATAACAGCATGCACACAAAGGCCCTGATGTGGGACCATCATGGTATGGCATGATGGAGGGTCATGAGATGCCTTCTTATGCTCTGGAAAATGGTGGAAGGAATCACATGGTTGGCAAAAACATATGAAATTCTACATCTGAATCTTGGTTTCTTCTCTCTTTTAAAATCCAGCTCCTCATAAGTCTATTTTTTGAAAGAACTAGCCTCCTTTTCTTCTAAATATTCTAAATATGTGAAATCCAACCAAAGTTTCAAAACACACTTTTGTGGTTGTTCTTTCACAGGTGTTAAAGACAATTGGATAAGATATCCTGCCAAGAGCATTTTAAAAATACCAGGGTAACTTCTATTTTTTTTGTTATGGAAACTTCCCACACACAAAAGTAGAGGAAATGGTATAATGGACCTTCTGTATTCATTCCCCAGCTTTTATCATTTTAAATATTTTGTCCATGTTGTTTTATCCATCCCCCTACATATACCCTTCATTTTTCTTTTTACTGGATTATTTGAAAGCAGTCCCTCACAGTGTTTTATATTGTCCATTAAATACTGTGGCATGTATTTCTAACAGTTAAGGAGGTTTTTTTCTACATAACCACAATGCTATTATCACACATAACAAAAGTATCGATAATCTCAGGAGCATTTTAAAAATAGTGTTCTGGAAAAAGCAAGCCAAATAAGTGAGTAATAGAGAATTTCAAGCACTGTGGTAAGAGGTTTGGGAAGATGCTTTTGGCAAAGGGGGCACTTTCATTTTTGCAAATGACATCACAGAGCCAGATGTCACTTTCTCCTACATATCCAAAATTGGATTTACTTTCTTACCCCTGAAATGTAATCTCTAGTTCAGTGTAAGGCATCAGTATCCACCCAGGAGCTTAAGCCAGAGACTCAGAATTCTTGTAGAGTCTTTTCTCTCCCTCCTTTCTCTCTTACCCCTCCATTTAACCAGTTTTTTAAAATCGTGATAACATTTAACACGAGATCTACCTTCTTAACAAAATTTTAAGTGTACAATACATTATTGTTGACTATAGGTACAAGGTTGTACAACAGCTCCCCAGAGCTTATTTATTTTGCTTGACTGAGACACAATGCTCATTGTTAGTGATTCCCCATTTCCTCTTCCTCCCAGCCCTGGCTATCACCATTCTATGATTCTATTAATTTGAATCATAGATACTTCATCTTAGATATTTCATATAAGTGGAGTCATGCAATATTTGCCTTTCAGTGACTGGCTTATTTCACTTAATGTCCTCGAGGTTCATCTGTATTGTTACACATTGCCAAATTTCCTTTTTAAGGCTGAATAATATTTCATTGTATGTATGTACCACATTTTCTTTTTATCCATTCGTCTGTTGATGGACATTTAAGTTGTTTTCACATCTTGGCTATTGTGAATAGTGCTGCAGTGAACACGGGTATACTAATATCATTTTGGGATCCTAATTTCAATTCTTTTGGATAAATATCCCGAAGTGGGATTGCTGGATCATATGGTAGTTCTATTTTTAATTTTCTTAGGAACTTTCACACTGTTTTCCACAGTGGCTGCACCATTTTGCATTCCTACCAACAGCATATGAGGGTTCCAATTTCCTCCACATCCTCACCACCACTTGTTATCTTTATATATATAACAACCATCCTAGCAGGTGTGAGGTGGTATCTCATTATGGTTTTGATTTGCGTTTTTCTGATGATTGGTGATGTTGAACATTTTCATATGCCTGTTGGCTATTTGTATGTCTTCTTTGGAGAAATGTCTATTCCAGTCCTTAGCCTATTTTTAAAATTAGGGGTTAGTTTTTTTTTTTAATTATTGCTATTGAATGTAGGAGTTTCTTATTTTGAAGTTCTAAATCTCAGAGTGAATATTTCTCATAGCAACCCCCTCTTCTCCATTCCCACTTCTGTTCCCTTTGTCTAGTGCACATTATCCATCTCGGCACGAAGTACTGAATGGTATTTTTTTTTTCTTTTTTAAATGAGGCTTTTATCATGTTGGCCGGGCTGGTTTTCAACTCGTGGCCTCAAGTGATCCACCCACCTCAGCCTTCTAAAGTGCTGGGATTACAGGCATGAGCCACCACACCGGCTTCTGAATGGTCTTTATTTGGCTTCCTCTGGAAACGAAACCTGAAACATGGATTCTACTATAAATAGTTCATTTGAGAGGTGATCTCAGGAATCCCTGGGAGCTGATTCAGGGAGCAGGACAGGGAAGTGAAAGAAGCCAATAAAGGACGTGTTACTAAGCACTACAGAGCTCCATGCCATTGAGAAACTCCACTGGAGCTCCACCTCACTGAGAAACTCTGACACACGGAGTAGAATACGACTTAGAGTTATCCCAGCCAACAGGCAAGGAAGCTGGGGTGTTTACCCATCAACTCTCCCGTTCCTCATTGTTTGAGGGCTGATCTCAGGGACATCAACCCCCCAGCACATCTGGCCTGCACTCCTGCACTGTGTATGGGCTGTGCATGCTGCCAAGCCAGAGCACAGAGGGTCACAGGCCTTGGGGGTGTGGGGTGCATACTAATTGGACGTGGGTGGGGCACTGACAGCACCACTGCATTGCCTCCCTTCTCCCTTTCCTGACAGAGGCCTGGGATAACTTTCCGAAGTGCAAATCTGATTATGACACTCCTCTAGTCAATAAAAGCATATGTGGATGATGCTAAAGACCTACCTTGCTTATTTCACCTGATGCAGGTGACTGGAGTGGTGCCAAGCCATCTGACCTTGGGCACCTTTGGCATACCTTCTGCAGGTGGTCAAAGCTTGGATTGGATTTTCGGTAACATGAATTAAATGGATAGATAGCTTTATTCATATATTTATAATTAAAATCTGTTTATTTGCAGAACAGGTTGGGAAGGGAAGAGATAAATGATTGCCTGTGGTTTGGGGCCCACTGGTGCAGCCCCTCTCTTCTCAACAGCTTTGCTGACCCCTTCTCGACAGTGCAGAGCCTCTCTCCTGTGCTTCTGTCACTGCACCAAAGCCACTCGTGGCAGCACTTTGTTCTTCTTTATGCAGTCACATTATCTGGGAATCTCAATGTGATTTGCAAGGTTACATAACTTCCCAAATGAGTCAGCATGCTCATCAAGAAGGCAGCATGGTGTCGTGGAAAGAACAAAGTATTCGGTGCGAGATAGAACAAGTTCAATTCCTGCATCTGCCACTTCCTAACTGTGTGTCTAGACAAGTTATTCTACCTCCCCCAGCCTGTTTCTTCCTCTAACAAATGGAGATGAGAATATCTACCTAGGAGGGTTATTCTAAGGATGAAGGGAGGTAAGGAACACTCAGAGTGTGATCAGCGTTTGCTTCTCCCATCCTATATCCTGATTTACACATCTAGCAGCAAATTCTTGAATCTTACTGACATGTAGTGAGTAGAAAATGCTGATTTATCTTTGTCTGCTTTTAGCACCAGTGAATTTTCGATGAAAGTTTAAATCACGTATTTGTAAAGGAAAAAATTGGTCTTACTCTACTCTGGGCAAAGCAGGCACAGTGAGTGTGAAATAAATCAGCACCAGAAAGGGCTGTGGTGCTCTAGGTAGGGCTGGGCAGGCACAGCCTGGCTCAGGCCTGGCCGGACTGCAGTGGCAGCCAAAGATCACTAGCTTTCAGAGGAAACTTTGGGAGCATGCAGTAAGACAGACAGCCTGAAAAACAAAATGTCCAAGAGAGGATGTGGGATCCAATCCGAATAGCTGCTTACCACAGTGGGGAGCGGTTAGGAATGGTATGGTAGAATGCCTTTCGCCAGACAAAGCAGCAGCATACGAATGAGGATGCTGCTGTCCTGGTCAGGGCTGGGGATAGTTCTGGAACTGTTTTTCCTAAGCGGTTAAAGCAAATGCAAGGTTAAAAAATAAAATAAAATCCCTGATCAGCAAATAAGTACTGCTACAAATGTTCTTCCCTGCCGGTCACAACACTATTAGGGCAGGAGTAGCAGAGAAGCTCATTTCCGGGATCTTTATAGCCAGCATAATACATAGCTAGCAGTCAGCTGGGGGCAGCAGAAAGAATATTTATAATTTAGAAGTGATCGGTTTGCATGTCCATGGAGCAAAGAGGTAGCTAAAAAAGAAAAGCAAGAGCCGATCTTTAAACTCAGACACCCCAGAATGTTAGAGCTGGAAAAGATCTTTCAGATCATCTAGCTGTTCTGGTGATTTTTATATACTAACAACAGCAGAACTTTTCTTTTAAATAAAATCTTATGCAGACTCTCCCCTTTAAAACAAATAAAAGGAGAGCTGCTCTGAGCAGAGGAGGGAGGGAGACGAGGGGGCAGTGTGGTTCTGGGACGGCAGCCTCTGAGCCTTCACTGTAGGTCTCCAGCGGTAGCCCAGAAATATGTCATGGAAATCCTGAGCCCCACTGACCACAGCTTAGAAACCCCTCATCCAGTCTTAGGCTCACAGAGGGCAAGTGACTGGTCTAGGGTTACTCAGCAGAATTGGGACTAGAGCGCAAACCTCTTGATTTTAAGTTCCTTGCTCTCTGCTAAAAACCATCTCTCCTTCAAAAAAAAAAAGTATCTGTAAAGATAAAGTTACCTCGTGAAATAGCTTATTAAAGTAAATGAGAAAGCCAGAGGCATCTGAGTGTAAACACTGGCTTTGAAAAAGATCCAATTCTATCTTCTTCTCTGCTGGACCCAAGGGCAGCTTCTTACTACATTTATTTTTAAGGCTTTTAGCATAGCAGTCACAAAATCCAAGGAGATTTACTAAATTAACGGTCACTTAAGCCAGGACGAGTCTAACCAGTTTGTACCTGTTAGAAAACAAAAACTTAAAATAATAGCTTAGTGTTAGAAAAAGAATTCTTTTTACTATATTGGCACAATAAGAAAGGAATGTGAAATGCACAGCAGATGAAGGGGCTAAACCAGAGCTCTCAGGCACTGGAGCACCAGGCATTTCAGACTCTTGCCTCCGTTTATCGTTTGTGAGAACTCAGACAAGTCACAACCTCTCTGGACCTCAGTGTTTTCAATCCATAAAATGATTAAATCATTAAGGCTATTAAAGGTCAGTATGCAACAGAACTCTGACATAGAACTTCCCAGTGAGCAGGGTCAGCTGGTGCTGTGCCTAATTAACATGCAGCAGAAGTCTCTGTGTCCAAGGCCAAGGGCCTAGTAGTGCAATTAATAAAGAAGAGGAAGAAGAAAGAGGGAGGAGGGAAGCAGGCAGAGAGGAAAGCAGAGCCTCTCCTTTCACGCTTCAGAGGACGGGACTTTGATCAGCAGCATCCTGCACATTTATGTGAGGACTATTACCTGGAAGTCCTCTAAATGGCAAAATAAATGGCATGTGCATATGATGAAAAATCTGTGAGGACATACACCAAAATGCCAACAGTGTTTTTACTGGGTTAAATGTTTATGAATGTCCTTTGCTTTCTTCCTTTCTTCCTTTCTTTCTTTTTCTTTCTTTCTCTCTCTCTTTCTTTCTCTCTTTCTCTGTCTTTCTTTCTCTTTCTTTCTTTTCTTTCTCCTCCCTCCCTCCCTCCTTCCTTCCTTCTTCCTTAATTCCTCTCATCCTTCCTTCTTGCCTTTCTCCTGTGTTTCCTACATTTTGAACCTTACCTATGTATTGCTTGTGTTTTCCCCACCAGAAGGTAAGCTCCATGAGTGCAGGAATTTTTGTTTCTTTTGTTCACTGCTGTATTCCTAGTGCCTAGAACAGTGCCTGGCATTTGGTAGGCACTCAATAAACATTTGTTGAGTAATGAATAATGTGCAATTTAAAAGTGAGAATTTTTTTAATTGCAGGCAACACAAATTATGTCTTAAAGCAGTAGTTTTCAATCTTTTTGGACTACAGCCCACAGTAAAAAATATTTTTAAAATTGTGACATCACAGTACATAAATTCACACCACAAATATGACATATATAACAAAGATTTCACGAAGTAATACTTATTATTATAACTTGTGGCATACTTGGATATTTTAAAATCACTTCTATTTCCATTTTTGAAATACTGACTCACTAAATTTATTTCAAGACTCACTAATAAGTTATGATATGCAGTTTGAAAATCACTTCCGTTGAAAGAGCAGCCACCTGGAAGGTCAGGCATGGTTGCCTTGTAGGGGAGGGCATGGGTGAGAATCTTCCATCTGTTTGCACCTAATCTTTGGAAGATCAAGAGCTTGAAATTAGCAAGGGCAGATGAAGTTGTCCATGGTTACCTGTGTTTCCTAGCTACTCTTCAGAAAGACATTGTGTCTCAGAACCTTGAGTAGAATCATTTAGACAACTCCATCACCGTACAAGAAGAAACTGAGGATTGGGAAAGGAAGAAGGCTTCCTACCACATCCTACATGTGTGAGCTTAATGTTCCTTAAAACAAATACTCTAGTCAACTCCACCCCTGAACATGAAGTAGAGACAAAGAAAACTGGGGCAGGAATCAGAGATTCCAGTTCTTATGATTTGGCCAACCTGCTTTGAAACTCAGTTTCCTCAACTGTAAAATGAGGAATCGGCCATAATGCTATTCAAGACCAGTGCCAGCCCTGAAAGTTGATATTCTAAAAGTAAGACAAACAAATAAGAGTAACAATCTTTGCCAAGCACCTATTATGTACCAGACAATGAGCTAAGTGTTTTACCTATAGCATCTCACTAAACCTCCCAACAACTCTGGGAGAATAGGGTTATTAGCCTTCACAAAAGACGAAACTGAGGCTCACTAGGTTAATAACTTGCCCCAAATCAGCAAGTAACAGGGTTGGTTTCTAATTGGGGTCTCTCTGATGTCAACCCCCATGTTCTCAACTACAACACATACTGTTCCCTAATGGAGCTGCTTTGGGGTTTCCATTTCAAACTCCTGACACATTTGGTCTCCTTTTAAGCTAGGAATGTTCAATTAAAGGTAGTAGTACATTGTAGCAAATGATAAAACGATACCAAGGGGGTATATATAAGGAGAAGGGAAGCAATACTATTTGAATGCAATATTCGAAGCATTTTGTTTATGGTATTCAATTTAATCCTTACAACAACTTTCAAATTTGTTTTTGTTTTTGTTTTCATTTTACAGATGTAAACACAGAAAGGTTTAGTAACCTTTTTTTTTTCTTTTTTGAGACGGAGTCTCACTCTGTCACCCAAACTGGAGTGCAGTGGCACGATCTTGGCTCACTGCAACCCCCGCCTCCCGGGCTCAAGCGTTCTACAGCCTCAGCCTCCCGAGTAGCTGGGATTACAGGTGCTCACCACCGTGCCTGGCTAATTTTTGTATTTTTAGTAGAGACGGGGTTTCACCATGTTGGCCAGGCTGGTCTCAAACCCCTGACCTCAGGTGATCCACTCACTTTAGCCTCCCAAAGTCCTGGGATTACAGGCGTGAGCCACAGCACCCAGCAGGTTTAGTAACCTTTTAAAGATAACAGGTATTTAGTGTAGCTGTGGGACTGTAAGCTCTCTGAGGATACAGACTGTCTCTCCCATTTGTGCTTTTATTGTCAATGCCTAAAAGAGTGCCTCGTACATTGTAGGTGATCAATACACACTTACTAAAGGCATAACTGAAGGAAGTAACCAGGTTTTAAGCCCAGATCTGCCCAACTCCCAAATCCAATTCTTTTCACTGCTGAAATCATATTATTTATTTAAAACAATTGGTATTTAGCCAGTTGTTACTGAGTTCCCATCTCTTGGCCGAATCTATAATTAAGGTAATTTTGTAAGACATAGTTAGAGCTATTCCCTGGCTCCCTAAAATGCGTAACATTCACCCAGAGGACCAGACTTGGAGAAAAACACGGGACTGGAAAACATGCGATCACACCCTAGTGTCATTGCTCTCCCTGATCACCAAGAGCAATTACAGAACAGAGAGGTTTGTTTTGTCTTTAAATCAGTAAACACAAATTTTAAAAGGCCTACTCTTAGGCAGAGTATCTTCATAGTGACAAGGACATAGTGACAAGTGCATCTTCTAGTGCATCTTCTAGGATGTTTCTGCCCAGGAATTGGAGGAAGGCGAGAAATGAGGCATACCAAGCATGCCATAGCAGACGGGTGTGTGCAGGTGTGCCTGAGACATGGCCCTGCTTAAACTCAGCCAGGCAGGTCCAGTGATGGATGAGTGGATGGCTCTGATAAAGAGCAGGCATCTCCTTATCTTTCTCATTCAAGGGTAGTTCCTCTCCAGTGCACTGACCAAGGCTGCACCTAGCCCTGGCTTCGGTCATTCAGGGTACTTCCCTTGCCCTTTGGAGTTGTGTGCTCATCTGTTTCTTAATTTCTCCACCTTTTCCAAGTATTTACTAAGGGCTCTCATAGGCCCAACCTACGCAAGGTGCTGTGGCGGCTACTACAGAAGGAACAGAGCACAGGCTTCTTCTGGCCTCTTGGGTGTCACTGGTAATATACTTGGAACTCAAGTGTAACCATGAAGTTCCCTGGCAGCTGAGCTGGTGACTTAACTATTATCACCTTCCTTCCTTGCCACCTCCTGAGAGCTTGGGAAGCCTTTCTTGTTACTGTGGTTTGAAAAGTGTGATTCTCCCTTATTTCCCTCTGCACCTTCTGTCACCATGACATCAGCTCAAATATGGTCCTCTTGCCTTGAGTGAACCAGCACCCATATTACCAAGGCCAGCATGATCAGAGAGGTGTAAACTCTTTACAGGTGGGTCAGCTGGAGAAGATGCAAGGTCGGTTCAGCTTTGTAGATAATTCTCTTTGCTTCCTACACTGAACTTGGCTGCCTCTGTCTTTAACCTGAACTAAACCTACTCTGTTCTCATCCAAAGTATTTTTTTGGATGGGGGCAGGGCTGGCTGTCCCAAAAGTCAAATGTTCTCTTTATAATCACCTTGTTTCCTGCTCTGAGTTTCCTTCTATAGTGTCTGTTAATGTCTGTTTTGGTCCAAATCTTTTTTTTTTCAATAGAGATGGGGTCTCACTATGTTCTTGAACTCCTGGGCTCAAGTGATCCTCCCACCTTGACCTCCCAAAGCTGGGATGACAAGTATGGTCCACTGTGCCCAGCCCCAAATCTTTTCTTAATAACAGTTTTATTGAGATATAATTCACATACTTAAAATTTACCTTTTAAAAGTGTAGAATTCAGTGGCTTTCATTACAGTTACGGAGATGTGCAACCATCACCACTATCTAATTTCAGAACATTTTCATCATCCCCAAAAGAAATAACATGCTCATTAGGAGTCAGTCCCATCTCTCCCTTCCCCAGCCCCAATCAATCACTAATCTGGTTTTTATTTGCCTATTTTATTTTTACGTGCCTTTTATGAATTTGCCTATTCTAGACATTTCATGTAATTAGAATAATACAATATGGCTCTTTAGTGATGGGCTTCTTTCAATTAGCATGAAGTTTTCAAGGTTTATCTATGTTGTAATGTATCAATACTTCATTTTTATGACTGAATAATATTCCATTATATGGATAAACCACATGTTGTTTATCCATTCATCAGTTAATGGACACTTGGGTTGTTTCCACTTTTTGGGTATGATTAATAATGCTAGGAATATTTGTGTACAGGCTTTTGTGTGGACATGTGTTTTCAGTTATCTTGGATATATACCTAGGAGTCAAGTTGCTATGCTGAACCAAATCTTAACGAAACATTTCCAATAATCTTCATTCCTATCTCTCTGTTTCCTCGGGAGCAGATTTCTCTATATTCGTTAAACAAAGGGGAATGACCAACAGTAGGGACTTTTTCACCAAGTTGATGACACAGCACCTGCTTTTCCAAGTCAGATACAAAGCCCGAACACTCCTACTCCAAACTATATGCAGCTGTGAGTAGCTGTGTCAGGCCCAGGACAGGGACAAGTCACTTCAGTGACTGAACATTAAATAGCAGTTTGTGGCACCCAGAGGGAGGTTTGTGCAAAACCAGCCCTTTCTGCCCAGATTTTAACCTTACAAACAAATAAATATGTATTACAAAGAGCTGGTTCCTTGAAATCTAGTCTCTTGTAACCTATCAAGAATCTTGGACTATGATCTCTGGGGGTATGCATAGGCCCAAAGTGAGTATTTACAGCATGGAATAAGCAGTTTACAACCTTGAACCATCAATTACCCTTTCCCCACTATCTGCTCTACAGTCTTCCGTTTATAACTGAAGTCTGCCCTCTGCTGGTCACAAGCAGCCCAGACCGACAACTCGGGGCCGCTGAGCAGGTCTCTTCTAAAATCAGTCTCCAGGAGCATTTTAACAATTGCTACAATTTATTCAGCTATAGAACACAAAGCAATGTCATCTTCTGCAGAGGGTTCCCTTTTTATTTTTTATCCTTTGATGTTTGTGTGTTTTTTCCTTTTATTCAACAGAAGCAGAACTGGGCCAGTTTCAGTTATTTATGAGCCACCTAATTCGTGATAAATAACCAAAATATGTATTTATGCAGTGCCTGCCAAGGCCCTTCTGCTCCTATTGACTCATGAGTCACTGAAATACTTTTCTATGGTAGAAGTGGACAAGGGCTATTCGAGATAGGAGATAATATAACTTACGGGCTGTCAGGTGTCTAGTAATTTTTCAGCAGTGCTTTGCAGATTGATGTTGAGTCAAAAAAGACCTAGAGCCTGACTCTCCTCAAGCTCTATGCGATACCTCTTAGTCCTGTTAGAAATCTGCAAGGCATCAGACATTTGGGTCCCCAAGCAGATATGCCAACACCCTCTTCCCCTTCCTTTCACAATAGCACTCTGACCGGAAAAGCAGATCCAGAAGCGACAGGAAAGGTGAGTGGTGGAGGAAGCCAGAGCCAGGAAACATCACTGATGCTGTCAGCAAAAAGCTGCACTCGTTCAAAGACGAAAGAGGGCAAGCTGGGAGGGAAGGTGGACAAAAGAAAGAAACAATGGGCAGGGGCCCAGCAGGTAATGAAGACTCTAAAGCATAAGTGACCCCATTTCCCTGAGGGTCACTCCTGTAAGGCAGTTAACTGTAATATCTGTTTAACTCTTCATTACAAAGGAAAGAGAATCCTTTCTGATGTTCTCACCCTGTGCCTCTGACCTTTAAGGTCTCACTCTGTTGCCCAGGCTGGAGTGCAGTGGCAAGATCTCAGCTCACTGCAACCTCCGCCTCCCAGGCTCAAGCAATCCTCCCACCTCAGCCTTCTGAGTAGCTGGGACCACAGACGCGAGTCGCCACGCCTGTCTAATTTTTGCATTTTGTATGTGTGTGTGTGTGTGTGTGTGTGTGTGTGTGTGGAGATGGGGTTTTTGCATGTTGCCCAGGCTGGTCTCGAACTCCTGAACTTAAGCCATCTGCACACCTTGGCTTCCCACAGTGCTGGGATTACAGGCGTGAGCCACCACTCTCAGCCTGAAAGAACCTGATTTTTAGAGACATAATTTGGGTTTCTAACCTCTGAGGAGACAAGAGTTGCTTACTGTGAGCCCTTATACTAGCCAGAGGTCTTGAAACCTGTCCCCATCCCTCAAGCTAATGCCTATGTCCTGCCAGAATGGGGGGAGGGGGGGCGTGCCTAAAGCCCCAGGTGCCCCCACTGCTGACCTCAGGGACGCTCCTTGAGGGTCCCACCACCCCTGTCAATCAGTTGGCTGCAGACTCCCGTGTCCTGTTCTTCCTGTTTCCCCCATGCCGCTCTTGCCTTCTCCCTTCCCTCCTACCCTGCCTCTGGACTCTTATTCTCTCCTCCCACATCCCCTCTCTAGCCTTTGTGACTCAAGTCTCAGTCACTTTAAGAAAGACAGGCTCACTGCCCTCTTTATTATCAACCTTCATCTGGTGTGAGGGGGAGGGAGAAGAGAGGCAGAAAGGAAGGAGGGAGAGGGAGAGAGAAACAGGAACCAGGTCTGCGCTTCCTCCCAGAGATAAAGGCTATTCTTAGCAGTAACATAGGCTTGGCATTTGGGGAGACTTGTATTTCTCTCCCTCTCGCCCCAGGGGCTTTGCACATTGCAATTTCTCCTCTCCAAGCAGAGAAGAAAGAGGAGATGAATAGGGAGAGAGATAAGGAAAGAGGGAGGCGCGCCATCGCTGGTGCCCTGAGAGGCTCTTCTGGGAATTTATTTTGGAAGGCTGCTCCGAAGGTCAGAAATGGGCGGGGAAGAGCTCTCACCCCAGCCCCAGAAGGGCAGTTTAATTCTAGCCTCCCTTTTGAGGCAAGAAGACGAAAAGCCAAATGAAATCCCTTTGGGCCTTTCCGCAGCACTTTGTATGTGGCACGTGTTTCATAAACGTTCAGCCAAGCCCCTGCGTGCACTCTCATGAGGCTGGGTCTCTCAGGACTGCCCTCACTGGGCCTTAGGACCTTGGCAGTCAGAGCATTCAAGCGCTGGCATTAGATAGTAGGCTTCAGTGAAGCCATGAACTTGGAAAATACAAAAATAAATAAAAAAAATAAATTAAAATGTAAAAATGGGGTAGGCAAAGCTCGAGAAATTACGTAATTCGATTTCACCTTGGGCCCAGACGGTGAAGTTCTGCAGAGTGGCCAGCAGGGGGCGCTCAGGCAGTGTGTCAGAACCCCAGCGCGCAGGTTGCCTGGAGCCCAACCAAGGGACAAACAAAACAATGCAGCTTTGCGGTTTCTGTTCGGTTCTCAGTTCGGGGAGGCTTAATCCAGGACCGGCTGATCTCTATCCTGGGGTACGCAACTAGCGTCTCTCAGAACACCGTCTTAATAGGCTTTCCTGAACATCTTGAGTAAATTGCTTCCTAGAACTCTGTGTTCCTCTGCACCTAGAAAATGGCTTTTCTCAAGATCTCCCAGTATCTTTCCTTATGTATCTTTTTGTCAGCCTGGTTTTTTTTCGATATCTGTGTTTCTAGCGTGGTTCTTTCTTGTCTCTCTGTACTATCCTAGGCCTACTAGTAGATGTTAATGAAAAATATATGGAGTTGAACCCATCCACAGGCTGAGCTCTGAAAGATTTCAAGATCTGGCAGAATATAACACTTCGAATAAAATTTAAAATATACTGCAAAAGTGGCTAACTCCGCCACATTTGGCTGTGCAGTCATGTCTTTCCTTTTCCCCGTCTCTGTCCTCGGAGTGGGCTGCCGTGCCACCCTACAGCTGCCTCTTCCCCTTGGCTGCCACCGCTGTTGCCCACCTCCCCCAAACCCCTGACCTCCAATGGTTAGCTCCTCCCTGGCCAGCAGGACAGGTTTTCCAGGTCTTCTAGAGAAGATGCCAACTCCAGAATGATTGTACCTCTGTTTACATGTTTTTGTTTCGTTTTGATTTTTGTTTTCGAATTAAGACCACCCCCCTCGTTTCCAGAACATACTGGAACTCTTAGGATTCGGGGTTGAGGGACTTCAGGTGAGAACTACAGAGACAGCCTCACGCTCTGCCTGGAACCTCTTGTCCTCCAAGATTCAGGTGCTCTGGTTGAGTCTGGTCCACTCTGCCACAGTATCTTTACTCACAGTGATTTTTCTCTTGGGGACTTCATCATTGTCTTCCTCTCAAATTGACTTTTGCTTATAACACAGCTGGGAGAGAGAGAGAGAGTCTGTGTGTGTGTGTGTGTACACTTGGAAAATAGAGTTTAAATTTTATTTCTGGGGAATTGGGAATGTCACCGATCGTGGTGTTAAGGCACCAGAGCATGCCATGACAGTCAAAAGGCACCCCAGCAAATGATAGAAGGTGCTTCACCTGGAGCCCACAGAGGGCTCTGGGGCAGTGCTACTTATCAAGAACCTATCTCAGTTCCAGCCCTAAATATTGCTACTATGGTGGTGGTGATGTACCCTCCTAATTTCTGCATTTCATGGTCCCTGTCTCCAAATCTATCTGGCTCTATTGGTTCAGATTCATATCCCAATTCCTATTATGTTTCAGCTCCCAGTCCTATGTGTCCCTGAGAGGAAGAGACTGACATCAGATCTGGTAGGACGTGATACTCTTCAATCTTGTCACCATAACTTTCTCCTGGAGCCATGGAAGGTAGCAGTGGTATGATCTGATCCCGCCTGTCCCTGTCCTGCCCAATACTTGATAGCTGTTATTTCCTAGTTCCAGAACCTGATTGGACCAAGTTTAAGACCAAGGTAGGGAGTGGGAGGCAGACAGGCAATGCAATGCAATTCAACATTTAAGAATACTTCCCACTTAGATGTCCTTGTCAGGCCCTGGCCATACAGACAGGCTGTACAAGACTAGGCCCTGACCTCAGGGAGTAAATGTTTCTATTGAACTGACCCACTGTGTCTCTGAATGAGAATAAAAATGAAACTGCTGCAGAAAAACCCAGTGCTGCAAAGTGCTAGCATCATCAGGAGGCAGGCTGCCTCTGCAGTGCAATCCATAATCTCTGTGACTTCCAGAACCAAAAAAAAAAAAAAAAAAAGTTAAATTACTTTCTAAAATTAAGCTTTGCATTACTTTGGAAACTAACAAAGCATTCCTTCCCACAGACACTGTTCCCAAATTAAATATTTTGTGCTTATACAGCTGCTCAAATGTTGGTGCATTGAAGATGGAAAAATTTCTTAGGTAGGGAAGAGATGGGGTGCCTAGAAAGGAGAGGGGAGCTCTGTCGGGGGGAGAGCAGATGTGGTCAGTAGCAGAGATTATAGAATAGTTGGAAAAGATTGTTATCAAGTAAATAAGTGTGTAAAATGTTTCTAAAGTTATTAGGTCTAAAAAAATGTAGGTTAAGGGGGCCTGTTATGGTAAAGTATTTAAAAGCATCCTTTCAAGTGGAAACCTTGGTCAGTGGCTATTGCCCACCTGTAGGGAATAGAGGGAATAAAAGTAAACTACTAAGGGGGCATCTTAAGGCCAATGTGAGGCTTATTCAAGATTTCACAGCGATTAAACACTAGAATGGGTCACAGAGAATGGGTGGGTACTTTCCTCTAGAGGCATTTATTGAAAGAACAGAACTGTCTTGTTATCACATGCTGCAGGTAACATCCAGCGTAGAGACAGAGGCACGACTTGGATGAGCTAACTTCCCAGGTTCTCTTCTATTAAATAGATTGGAAAGTCAAAGAACTCATACAGTATTAGAGGCCCCCCCATAGCAGCTAGAGAGAAATGGACAGGTGAAAGGCCCATGGTCGTCACTTGTCCGCCTCCCACCAACAACATGCCAGGTCCTGCCATTGAGCTGCCTGTTTCATTTTGTAAGCTTGTGCCTAGATGTTTGCCCTGCAAACATGTGAGCTGTCTTGGCAAATGGTTTTGTAGAAAGCCCTCGCTCACAAGAATTCCATCTGCAATATTTGGACTGGCTTCTAGGACTCTCCCTTTTGTGCATAAGCTGTTCCCTCCTTATCTCTGGGTCTCTTCCAGAAGGTCATCAATGTTCTGCTGTACAAGGGTCATCTGCTTGCCACACTATTCCCCAGCTCCTGCAACACAGCACTGTTTTCCATGGTGGCAGCAGCAGGAATATCTTCCTCCTCAGCATGATTTTCCAGGCCCAAGATAAGCTCACAGGCACCAAGAGACACAAGGCCATGGCCTCATGGATCTCACACCCAGTAGCCTGATCTGAGTTAAAAAAGGCAGACCTACTGTCTTAACTGGGGGAGTAGAGGAGAGTTAGTGGGAGGGGCTACTATGGGTTTAAGTTGACAGAGAGAGTTCGTACAGGAGCAGAGAGCAGCCAGGAGCACCTGAGGAAGGCTGTGAAGGTCATCTGGTGGCGGTTCCAGGGGAGGAGCACTTTCTGGCAGGGGGAGGTGGGGGCGGTCCTGGAGAATGTACCCAAAAGGCCAAGTCCAAGGCCTGGGTGGGGTCTCTGACACTTGTAGACACTTGGCACCAAGCCTCAGTGCAATCTTGCTTCATCTCCCTGGACTTCTACCATCATTAATGACTGTGACTTGAGTCAGGGACTACAGAAAGGGAACACTCAGTGATAATCTAGAGGCAAGGACAATTGACCAAGTAATCAGATATGGCTCCAGTTTAAGTCCTTTGCCCCATTATCACCCTGCCCTCTCTTCATTATCCTATATCCCAAGTCCTTACTTTCCCAGATGTGGTGGAGAAGGTAAAGGATTCCAAGTTGTTGTAAGCAGGGTCACTCCCCATAAAATGAGATCATCTCACACCCTAGGGACTGACTCAATTGAGCTCCACTGGCCAGAGTTCTGATTGCATCTCACCAACCAGAAGAATATTAATTCCAGGCAAAGGAGGTCTCTGTCTCCTGCATAGTAGACACTAATGACTTCACTATGAGAAAAATCCTAGAGTGATAGAGTATGAGAGTCAGCAGGGACTGTAAAGATTACGTATTGATCCAACACCTTCATGATAGATGAGGGAACTGAAGATTAAGGAGATGACGTAAGGTCCAAGGCCACCCAGGAAGTTGTTGAAAAAATCTGGACTAGAACTCAGAAGTCTTTGGCCCAGTAACACACTAGCTCTTCCTCCTGTCTTACCTGGCCCTGGCCCTCTCAGATGCCAAAGGTTTCCACCCAGGGGAAAATTAAGCAGCAAGGAAGGAAGGTCTGAATTTGCAAAACTTCTCTGTGGAAGCAACTGCGCTTCAGGAGACCCATTTGTGTCATAGCCAGCCCTGGGGACTCTGTCTCTGCCATTCTGCATCTGGTTAAATTGCTCTTCTAAGAGCCCATCTGGCTGACAAATCTCTCCCTGTGGCCAAAAACAGCACCTGATCTCATCCTGGTGGATTTCCACCAATCAGACAGTTGTAGTGCTTCCAAGATGGAAATGGAACATCTTACACAGAAACATAAATATTTTACAAGCAAATAACAAGGGTTCTAACTCTTCTACTCTCCTTTTAGCTAACCACTTCCAAAGCCATCCGGCAATCTTGCATTCAACCTGTGAATCAAATAAATCAAATAAACAGATATTTATTGAGCCACTATTGGAAAGGCAATATACCAGGTATACAAAGACAGGCCTGAGTCCTTGCTTCCAAGAATTCACAGGCTGGTTGGTGGGGGACAAGGCAAAATTATATTCCCAGTTAACTTACAAGGTGGCAATACAAAAAGTTCCATGATGCAACAAATGATTATTTGCAAAATTTGTGGAATAGATCATAAGAACAATAAACAGAAAAGAACACTGTAAATTGAACAGTTCAGGGCAGTTTGTGCAAGAAAAATTCGATCAGGACTTTAAAGGATGGGAAGAATTTAGAGGGGTGGAGAGAAGGGAAGAGCATTTCAAAAATTGGTAACTGTGAAAAAATGTTCAAAGACAGAAAAGTGCAAGTGTGTTGAAAGTAGTACATTGGTACATTATGATCAGGCCCTGTTCTCAGCCCACAAACATTTATCAATTCTCTTGGTTTGCACACAACTCAAATTACTACTATTATTATTCCATCTTTACAGTTGAGGAAACTGAGGCATAGGCAGGTTTAAGCAACTCACCTGAGGACACAGCTCACAAGTGGCTGTGCTGGGATTGGACTACAGAGGCTACATGTTCAGCACTGAATTATACAGACTCTCACTCTGGCTAGAGGAGTTGATTTGTTGGAAATGCATGTGAGGGGGCAAATCACAGAGGATCTTGAATGCTATGCTGACAAACTTGGACTTGATTTTTTTGGGCAATAGGTAACATTAAGGGTTTCTGGGCAGGGAAGTATATCTTGATTAAAATGAGATACACACAGGAAGAAAATCCAAAGGACACAGAAGAAAAGCAGAGATAAATATATTAGCATATATGTAGATCCCCTTCCTTTTCATAGAATGCTTTGTTCAGAGGAACTTCTAGTGGTGTCTCAGATCTTAAACTACCAGGGGACCAAATCGTTTGCTCTGTGGCACTGAGGGAAAAACCCAAAAGGTAAGTAGCCTTCAAATCTACCCAGGCATGTGCTCCAGGGGTAGGGGCAGAGCCAGGCTTGGAGAAAGCTGTCCATAGGGAGATAGGAGACCCCAGGAGAGAATGGGAAAGAGTAGAGGGACAGAAGATGTCAGAGAGACCAGTACAATGACTCGGGACTTCAGGAGTGTAATTCTGTAATATCTTAAGTATGATTAAATCAAAGCTTATGGGAATGAGAGGGAAGACAAGTCAGCTATCTCCTTGATTGTTCTGTAATTGCAGATAATTTCTTCTTTAGTTCCTTCCCTCTTTTCATATGCTAAAATGGAAAATCTTTCTTCATGTACAGAATGCTTCTCTATCTCTTTTTTTAAAACTCAATTTTGCTAATACATTTCATTAAGGACTATAAAGCTGAACTTGTTCTTCTCATGACCATCTACTATAATGAATGTGGGATAGATGAAGTAATAGGACCTCATATTTGAGATAAGAGCTTTTTTTATTATTGTTTTGCAGGATCTGTATCCACAAAGGAGCCTGCTCAATGGAATAAA
This sequence comes from Pongo abelii, assembly GCF_028885655.2. Classification (NCBI taxonomy): domain Eukaryota; kingdom Metazoa; phylum Chordata; class Mammalia; order Primates; family Hominidae; genus Pongo; species Pongo abelii. The sequence continues at coordinate 17,548,367 of NC_085928.1, forward strand.
AACATTAAGTAGTTTGAATCCTGAGCAGAGATTAGATAGTTGTCTTGGATATGGCTTTGGGATCAGAAGCACAGGAGATGAGACATCATCCTGTTCAGATGGTCTTCAGGGAATATCAAGTTTATGGAAGTGTTTTCGGCTTCTGAGTTACAAAGCATGGATTGTGGTGCCCGGAGTCAGCCTGGGCTCTCAGCATAATTATCTACTTACCCTTGTAAATTGTGGTATTCAGTATACGCATTGCCTCAATTGATGGCCACACCTTCATGACCCTACTTGTGGAAATGAACTCCAAATTTGAGTTCCAAGAAGTTGTTTTGTGTCCATCCAGAGGAAACCAACAGAGTTGGTGTAGGGGTGGAGTGAGGCATGGTTGCTAACATCATTCAACTCTTGTTCTCTTGAACACACGTTTTTGTTTGAATAATGAGTTGATTCGTTTCTGTTAAAATGAGGACAAAGAATACTCTGATGTAAGAAAATCAGATGGTGTGGTATAGGCATCCCCTTTTCAATCACATGCTTGGCACTGATAAACGGAGGCTGTTGTCTCTCCTGCCTCTGCTTTCTTCTCTGCTGCTACTACTTGAGAAGACTTAAGTTCATGCAAGACATCGAGGCATTTCTGAGTGGGGCTGTGCATAAGGAATCTGGAAATAAGTCATATCCCTAGACTCAAATTTTAGGAACAAAGCCAATGCTTCCAGGCTCCTGCACTGACCCCTAATTCTTCCTTTTCAGCCAGATCTGGGCTCTCAGGCACCGAGGACAAACCTGGGTATCCATGTGGCCCAGAGCCACAGTTCTTTCTATGTTGGCCCCACTCATATGCTGGCCAAAGTCCCGGAGGTGAACTGTTATCCTGGTTTCCCTTCCTAAGTTCTGACATATTGTCATGCCTGGAATGTTGCTTCCCCCTCTAGACCTAACACTTGGCCCCGTTCTCATGTAGCCTTTGCCTTCTTTCTGCTACCCAGGGTTTTCCATCATGCCAGGCCGTGGAATGATTGTGCTGTGGGAAACAGCAGATTTGCATTATTGGACCCTCATATCGATTCCTGTTCGCTTAATTCAGTGTCTCTCAACAGCAGTGGTACCACCGCGTAAGGGATGTATCAGACACTTGAAGGGACATTTTTGACTGTCATAATTATTGGAGTAGTACTGGTGGCATTTGCTGAGAGGGAACCAAGGATGCTAGCTATCCAGTCGTGTGCAGCACAGGTACAACAACCAAGAAATGTTCTTGTGCCCTATAAAACCTGCAGAAGTCACACTGAACATTTGTGTGAAAAACCTGTTTATAATTATCTGGGTGTGAAATGGAATTCCATTTTACTTAGAAACACGGATTACCTTTGCAAAGTTTTAATGTACACTGAATTTTCCATGCATGCTCTCTCTGCATTTTTTTTTTTTTTTTTGAGACAGTCTTGCTCTGTTACCCAGGCTGGAGTGCAATAGTGCGATGTTGGCTTACTGCAACCTCCGCCGCCTGGGTTCAAGCAATTCTCATGCCTCAACCTCCAGAGTAGCTGAGACTACAGGTGCACACCACCATGCCCAGCTAACTTTTGTATTTTTAGTAGAGATGGGGTTTCACCATGTTGCTCAGGCTGGTCTTGAACTCCTGACCTCAAGTGATCCACCCGCCTCAGCCTCCCAAAGTGTTGGGATTACAAGCATGAGCCACTGTGGCTGGCCCTCTCTGCATTTTTAAAGCAAGGAAGACTGTACTTTGGTTTGGAACTCTACCAACAGTAGTCACAATTTCAGAAACACATTCACTGACAGCAACATTACTCTTGATATTTGAGTTGCCAGCACACCTGTCTCTATCTACACTTGCCTCCACCACCTTCACTCTGATCTCAAAGCAACTACTTCATTAGGTCTTCCAATGAGTCATCCCCAACATTAGAATTTGCTAATACATACAATTTTATTACAAAATATTTCTCTTTACCAGTTTTTTTATGTTAATAATGACTTTTTTTAAAAAAAATATATGAGTAGGAGGTTGTATTACTGTGAATTTCTTTTTCTTAAAGATAGAGTCTCACTCTGTCACCCAGGCTGGATCTTGCAGTGGCAAGATCATAGTTTACTGCAGCCTCAAACTCTTGGACTCAAGTGATTCCCCTGCCTTGGCCTACTTGTGAATTTCTTTACAGAATAGTAAAGAGAACATAATAAAACATTCATTTAAAAATAGGCTTTTGAGTCTAATAGGGTTGACAGTCATTGACCTAAGTAGATAGTGTGTGTTGAAGGCAGAAAGGGACTGATGATGAGATCAGCGTGTTCTGAGAGAAGGCTATGCTGCCAACCACAAGGTCTCATGGGAACTGACCACTTTCCAAATTCCACAATTTACCCTCATCAAGATCTCAGAAGTTTTCAGAATCTGAGGTCACTCAAGTTAATCAAATCCATGAGTCTAACCTCATGACCAACTGATAAACTCACAGTGGGAGACATTTCTTCCCAGGGACTGAAAACTTATGTCCACCATCCAGGGCAGCCTGTCCTAGGATCAGAATGCCTGGAAAACCAGCAACAGGTGAACAAGTCACTTGCACTCATTATGTTCATTGCAGCATTATTCATAATAACAAAGACCAGGAATCAACCTAGGTGCTGTGCAAAGGGCACCCAGAGTGCTGGCGAGAGACCAGAAGAGGCACTACCACCCCCCAACAGAGCAATTTCTCCAGCAACCACGAGGGCACAGAGGGCAGGGTCTCTCCTCTACACCATGCTTGGTTGGACACTGCCTAGTTATGATTCCTTGGGATTTCCATAGCCCAAGCTGACCACTTCCCTTTCTGTCCAACCTTCCCCCACACCAACACCTTACAACACAATTGATTAAATGCCTTCTACTAAATGATGTTCATATTCTGGATCTGCCTTCCTCTGATTACACCCAAATCATTTACTTTGATTGCAGTCTTCTGAGGTCCAACCATTTCAGATATTCTCTAGCTTTACTCCAAAAGGTGACTAATCACATCCACTGTATGTGAATTTTACTAGTTCAACTCAGAAGGTGACCTTTTGGTTTTTTTAGCTCCAAATTAATGGAGAGGGAGGCTTCCCACTGTTGCTTCCATGTCCTGCCAAAATTAATGTCAGAACAGAGGGCTGAGACAGTGTTAGACTCCTTTCTTGCTCTGCACCAGCATCTACAGCTGGGATAGTTTTCCTGATTCTTATCTCAATTTGGTAAAACAGGTTCCTGCCTCACTCCATCTCCCCACTAGCCCCCACCCACCCACCCTGGGAGGCAATGTCCCTGTATAGATCAAGTTGGAGACCATGCAAATTTTGACAGTACCTCATATGGTTTGGAGGAGATAATGCATGCTTCGGGGTATTTGTATTGTTGTTTATTTTTCCTCCAGGCTGTAATGCAGTGGCACCATCACAGCTCACTGCAGCTTCCACCTCCCGGGCTCCAGTGATGCTCCCACCTCAGCTTCCTGAGCATCTCAGACCACAGGTGCAGGCCACCATACCTGGATAATTTTCTTTTTAAATTTTTTGTGGAAACAGGGGTCTCCCTATGTTGCCCAGGTTAGTCTCAAACTCCTGTGCTCAAGCGATCCTCCCACCTCAGCTTTCCAAAATGCTAGGATTACAGGCATGAGCCATTGCACCTGGCCTGGGTTTTTTGTTTGTTTTTCAATGTCCAGTGACTTCCACTTTTATAGACTGGTTAGAGATGGAGTGATAAGCTGGTTAATTGATATGTTTATTAAGAATTATCTTCAGGCTGGGCATGGTGGCTCATGCCTATAATCCCAGCACTTTGGGAGGCCGAGGCAGGTGGATCACCTGAGGTGAGGAGTTCGAGACCAGCCTGACCAACATGGTGAAATCCAGTTTCTACTAAAAATACAAAAACTAGCTGGGAGTGGTGGCAGGCACCTGTAATCCCAGCTCCTCAGGAGGCTGAGGCATGAGAATTGCTTGAACCAGGGAGGCAGAAGTTGCAGTGAGCCAAGATCGCACCATTGCACTCCAGCCTGGGCGACAGAGCAAGACTCCATCTCAAAAAAACAAACAAAGAAACAAAAAGAAATACCTTCAAACTATACTAGAAGGCTGCAGTAACCAGAGCAGCATAGTACTTGTACAAAAACAGACACAGACCAATGGAACAGAAGAGAGAACCCAGAAATAAAGCTGCACAACTACAACCATCTGACCTTTGACAAAGTCAACAAAAACAAAGAGTGGGGAAAGGATACCCTTGTTCAATAAATGGTGCTAGGATAACTGGCTAGGTGTATGCAGAAGAATAAAACTGGAGCCCTACCTTTAACTATGTACAATAATTAACTCAAGATGGACTAAAGATTTGAATATAAGACCTCAAACTATAAAACTCCTAGAAGAAAACCTAGGAAACAGTCTTTTTGACATCAGCTTTGGCAAAAAAAAATTATAGCTAAGTTCCCAAAAGCAATTGCAATCATAACAACAATTGACAATTGGAATAGAATTAAACTAAAGAGCTTCTGCACAACAAAAGAAATTATAAGAGTAAACAGACAATCTACAGAATGGGAGAAAATATTTACAAATTATGCACCTGACAAAGGTCTAATATCCAAAATCTACAAGGCACTTACACAAATCACCAAACAAAAACCAAATAATCCAATTTAAAACAGGCAAATGAATGAACAGCCACATCTCAAAAGAAGACGTACATGCTGCCAACAAATATCAAAAAATGCTCGTCATCACTAATCATCAGAGAAATGCAAATTAAAACCACAATGAGACACCGTATCACACCATTCAGAATGCCTATTATTAAAAAGTTAAAAAATAACAGATGCTAGTGAAGCTGTGGAGAAAAGGAAACACTTATATACATTGTTGGTGGGAATGAAACTTAGTTCAGCTACTGTGGAAAGCAGTTGGGAGATTTCTTAAACAGCTTAGAACTACCATTTGACCCAGCAATCCCATTACTTGGTATATACCCAAAGGAAAATAAATCATCCTACCAAAAAGACACCTGAATTCGTATGTTCATTGCAGCACTATTCACAATAGCAAAGACAAGGAATCAGCCTAGGTGCCCATCAACAGTGGATTGGATAAGTAAAATTTCGTACATATAGACTATGGAATACTGCACAGCCATAAAAAAGAACTAACTCATATCCTTTGCAGAAACATGGATGCAGCTGGAGGCCATTATCCTAAGCAAACTAACACAGGAACAGAAAACCAAATAACACATGTTCTCACTTATAAGTGTGAGGTAAACATTGAATACACATGGACATAAAAGATGGAAACAACAGACACTGGGGACTCCCAGAGTGGGGAGGGAAGGATGGGTGTGGGCTGAAAAACTACCTATTGGGCACCATGCTACCACCTGAGTGATGGGATCCATACCCTCAAACCTCAGCATCAAGCAATACACCCATATAATAAACTTGCACTCGTACCCCTTGAATCTAAAATAAAAGTTGGGGACAAAGAGAATTACTATATATAACAAAGATGGAAAGTGATTTTCAAAGAATTATTAACAAAATACAGTTAATTCATATTTATTTATATTAAATATAGTTTAGTTGTGTTTTGATGTTTCCAGAGGGAAGAGTTCAGGGATGCATGGTTACCTTCTGCACCTTTCATTATAATTTACATCCTGAAATAATGTTTCCTCAAGCTTTTTGTCTCAGTCACCTAAATTCTCTGTCTTTATCATTGTTCTCTGTACACTTTGCCTTCCCAGAATTGAAACTGTCACTACTATTTCTGCATAACTAAGAATCTGTGTCCCTTTAACCTCCTTGTAGCTTCAGCTCACTCTTGTATCACTTTCATTAAGTTGGTTGATTGTGAAGAAGCTCCCTCACCAAATCAAGAATTTATGTTAGTGCATTTCTGTAAGGCTTTAATTTAATGCCTTCCATTCTTCCTCATTAGAAGATAGAGCAAATATAGTGCGAGCTCATAATTTTGTCTAAGAATCTTACAATATTGAATAAATATTAAACTGAAATTTAAGTGTAAGAAATATTGTAAAATGTACCTCATTTATTCATTAATTTAATTATTCTTTCATTACATCAACATTTAGTAAGCATCCATCACGTGACAGACATTGTATTAGGCATTGGAGATACTAAGATAGCAAGTCATGGTCCCAGTTCTCAAGGAGCTCATAGTTTGAAGAGAAATAGACAGATAGATGAAAATACAACTGCAACTCAGTGTAAGGGTCCTATCATAGAGGTGTGCCAAAACTTCAGTGGTGACACAGAGGAACTAAATGATCAACAATACTTAAGGAGCGGGCCACAGAAAAAAGCTGCTTATACTGGGTTTTGAAACAGAATAGAAGTTTGCACACTAGACACAGCAAAGAGGACATTTCAGAAAAATGAATGGCCGTGTGTTAATATATTACACAAAGCTAAGTATGTAGCTTCTGGGAACTGGAAGCAGTTGGTGGGACTAGTGCCTAAGACAAGACCCTACAGAAGATGGGGCTGGAAAGGCTAAATCCAAAATGGTCTTGAATACCTTGATAAAGGGTTTGGACTTCATTCAGTTGGCAGGGGGAATTCACTGATGAGTACTAAATGGGGAAGTGACACAATCATATCTGTGTTAGGAAAGATCACTATGGATTCCATATGGATGGATATGTGTGGTAAGGCCAGAGGTTAAAAGTATAGCTGAAATAGCCAGCTGACCACTGAAGATTTGGGCTTCCTACTATAGTGTAGGTTCAATGTTGGGAATCATTTGCTCAACACAGGATGACGTTTCTCAGCTCTCTCCAGGTGGAGCCATGTGATAGTTCTGGCTGAGGAAATGTGGGTTAAAGCGTGTAGGTCACTCAGAGCCAAGGTTATTAAGTATCCAAGGAACCTACCTCATGCTGTCTTCCCTTCCACCACAACCCTGGAGACCTTGTGTTAAAGATGGTTGAGTGACAAGATGGAAGGGACTTGGATCCGTGAATCAGACCTGAGGTGCCCAGAAGAGCCACCCAACTAAGAACACATTTACTGAACCTTTCATGAGTACAAAATAAATTTTTATCCTGGTAGATCTAAGGCATCTAGATATTATTTGATATGGTTTGGCTCTGTGTCCCCACCCAAATCTCATGTTGAATTGTAATCCCCAGTGTTGGAGGTGGGGCCTAGTGGGAGGTGATTGGATCATGGGGTTGGTTTCTAATGGTTTAGCACCATCCCCCTAGTGCTGTCTCATGATAAAATTCTCATGAGCTCTGGTTGTTTAAAAGTGTGTGGCACCTTCTGCTTCACACTCTCTCCTGTTCCACCCTGTGAAGATGTGCCTTCTTCCCCTTCACCTTCCACCATGATTGTAAGCTTCCTGAGGCCTCCTAGTCATGCTTCCTGTACAGCCTACAGAACTTTGAGTTGATTAAACCTCTTTTCTTTATACATTACCCATTTTCAGGTAGTTCTTTATAGCAGTGCAAGAATGGACTAATACATTATTATACCTGCTAGATTACCCTGACTAATACCAGAGGAATATTAGAAAACTTTTGTAACACTTGAAATAAGATATAAACTTTCTATGTTATACATTGAAGAATAGGAGGCTGTATTAGTCAGCATTCTCCAGACAGAACCAACAGGAGAGAGAAAGAGACAGAGAGAGAGAATAGTGTGAAAAGAAAATAAATATCAGGACCCCCCAAATCATTAAGCCAAGGGAAAAGTCAAGTTGGGAACTATGTCAGGCAAACCTGCTTCCCATTTTATTCCTAAATAAGATAGCTACAAACATAAGAAGCTACATATCTTCCTCACAATTTTCCCACAAGGAAATTCCTTGTGGACAAAGAACAGACAGAACTCAAAGTCATCCCAGTCATGCCTCTGAGGCTCACCTGAGACAGATGCATATCTGATTGCTTCCTCTGCCCTATTGTTTATGTGAAAATGCAGATTCACTGAGCCAGAGTAAGTTGTGTATTCAGTAGAAGGCTGAAAAGAATTCAACCTTTTGTCTCTTTTCTACTTCTGACCTGGAAGGCTGAGCTGTCCCACCTCAGCAGACAGAAACAATGTACATTTTACACATATTGATTGATGTCTCATGTCTCCCTGAAATGTATAAAAGCAAGCTGTACCCTGACCACCTTGGACACATGTCCTCAGGTCCTCCTGAGGCTGTGTCGCAGGTGTGTCATTAACCCTGGGAGTCATGATAAAGATAGATAGATGACAGATAGATAGATAGATGAAAGATAGATAGATGATAGATAGATAGATAGATAGATAGATAGATAGATAGATAGATAGATGATAGATAGATAAGACGGAATTTATTGGGACAATTGGCTCACATGATTATGGAGGCTGAGAAGTTCCATAATTTGCAGTCTGCAAGCTAGAGACCCTGGGTTGCTGGTAGCATGGCTCAGTCCAAGTCCAAAAGCCTCAGAACCAGGGAAGCCAATGATGTAACTCTCAATTTGAGGCTGAAGGCCTGAGAACCCAGGGAGCCACTGGTGCAAGTCTCAGAGTCCAAAGGCCAGAAAACCTGGAGTTCTGATATCTGGTAGCAAAAGAAGAGTGTCCCAGCTCTGAGACAGAAAGTGAATTTGCCTTTTCCTCTACCTTTTTGTTCTATCTGGGACCCCAGCTGATTGGATGGTGACTGTTCACATTGAGAGCAGATCTGCTCCACTCAGTCCACCAACTCCACCAATTTCCTCTGGAAACACCCCCAGCAACATACCCAGAAATAATGCTTTACCAGCACCTAGGTATCCTTTAGTACAGTCAAGTTGACACCTAAAATTAACCGTAACAGATGATTTTTAAGATGGTGTCTCACTAGGTGGCCCAGGCTGGTTTTGAACTCCTGGGCTCAAGGAATCCTCCCACCTCAGCCCTCCAAGTAATTGTGACTACAGGCATGTGCCACGACACCTGGAAACAATATCTCTTTGACAGGAGGAGAGAAAGGATGTCTCTTTATTTAAAACAAGAGGGAAGACACATGAATAGACACATCTACAGGTGAGCAGTAAGAAGCTGCTTAGTAGCTACATTTTCTCTGAGAAACAGGCAGTAAAGACATTTTCTGAAAGAGTGAGAGGATGGCAGTAAGGGTCTTGAGGAGCAATACAAATATTATCAGGAACTTCTGTGAAGAATAGGGGAGGAGCTATGTAGAGATATTTAACAAGTAAAAGACCACCAGCCCACACGGTTGGATGAATTTTTTCCAGTCCAGCACATCATCCTGAGTATAGAGGGCAGGAAGGCGGGTTCTAGGATTGATCCAGGGCTAAAAGAGTGCAGAGTAGATGCAGTGCAAGTGCTATGGTTTGATTGTTTGTCCTCTCCAAATCTCATGTTGAAACCTAATCTCTAATGTGGCAGTATTGAGAAGTAGAGCCTTTAAGAGGTAGCTGGATCATGAGGGTTCTGCCTTCATCAATGGATTAATCCACTCATGGATTAGTGAGTAAATAGATTGTCATCGGTGTGGCATTAGTGGCTTTATAAGCAACAGAAGAGAGACCTAACCTACCATGCTCAGCTCCCTCACCACGTGATGCCCTGCACCACCTCAGGGCTCTGCAGAGAATCCCCACTAGCAAGAATTTCCTCATCCTTGACCTTGGAATTCTCAGCCTCCATAACTGTAAGAAATACATTTCTTTCCTTTATAAATTACCCAGTTTCAGGTATTCAAAGCAATAAAAAATGGACTAAGACAGCAAGACCAAAGAGAAGGGGTATCAACTCAATAAGTTAGAATGAGCCTAGCTGGCATAACAACAACAACAAAAAAAACCAACAATAATTCAGTGGTGAGCGATGGGGAAGATGGCAGATAGGAGACAGAGCTAACACGCAGCTCCCATTGGGATGTACAGAACAGCATGTGGAGACTCACACCACAACCTTTTGTTCTAAGAACCACCGCAGGACTATACCAGGAAAACTGAAAGAATTCGCAGATTCTTTGAAATAAGTGACATGCCACTGCAAATTCCATGAGACAGGCAAAAAAACTGTGAGTTCCCAAAGTGTTAGGGGGGAAAACTGCCTCTGAACACACATCCCCACTAGGGAATCTGAAAATACAGATCACAGGAGAAAGATTTAACCTTACCTAGAGCTGGAATGGATGTAGGGAGCTGTGCCAAATATAAAAGTAAAAGCAACAGCAGGAAGAGTCTTATAGGCACTGCCATTCTCCTGCTTAAGCCCAGGGAGGCCATCCCTGACTATATCTCACAGGAGCCCTCAGGGAAGGCAGCCAGTGGGATTAGGGAGAGGTGTAAGAAGCTTCCGACTTGATTTTGCAATAATTTGGACTGGGCACTAACTTTTTTGAGCAGAATCCAGGGGGCAAATAGGAACTGTTGCAGATACGAGGGCAGGAGCTGCAGCTGACATTGTGGGTAGATGGGGAAGAGTGAGGCCTGAAAGCCAAGCTTGCTTGCTCCGTGGGGTAGCTTATGGCCTGGGGAAAGGTCTGAGTTCCACATGCATAGGCTGCCTGGGTCTGAACTTGGCACTGTTAGTGGGGCACTGAGGCAGCAAGGCCAGCCTCACCAACTGCGTGGGAGGTGGGTGAGGCCTTGCACTACTGGCTATCCCCAACTTCCCTGGCAAGCAATACTGCTAAGCAGAGGCAGCCATTCTCCCCTCTGGAACATAACCCCATTGGCCTGAGAACCAATCCTCATCCCCTACAGTGGCGACAGCAAGCCCTGCCCAAGGAGAGTCTGAGTCAAGACCCGCCTAATCCTGCCCCAACCTGATGGTTTTTCTCTACCTGCCCTGGTAGCTGAACACAAAAGACATAAACTCTTGGAGGCCTTATGGCCCCGCCCATTATGTGGGTAACCAGAATACCTCCCCTGGCCAACTTAGGGCAAGCTCAAATCCCACTAATACTGCAGTGGGTGCTCTCTTGAAAGTGCCACCTCCAGGCTAGAGGCCAACCAACTCAGGCCATTACAGCAACTCATAGCAGATCGACTCTGCTCCCAGGAAGGAGAAAATGACAGTTAATACCACTGCCTGCATTGTCCTGGCTAACCAGAGGCCCTGAGTCTGTCCATGTGACAAATACATAACCAGCATGTCAGAAAGCTGGCACACTAAGCTTCTGTCTACAGAAGCTGTCTACAATCAAGGATTCTCCCAGAGTCTACTTCACTCCCCTGCCACCTCCACTAGAACAAGTGTTGGTATTCATGGCTCATCACAGGGCTCTGCAGAAAATCCCAGGCACCAGCCCAGAGCCTGATGGCCCCACTGGGTGGCTAAAACCAAAAGAGCAATAACAATCACTGCAGTCCAGTTCCCAGGAAGGCCCTTCCCTAGGGGAAAGGAGGGAGCACCACATCAAGGGGACTACCCCGTGGGATAAAAGAATCAGCAGGCCTTGAGTTTTTGTTTTTTCCACTGGTGGGTAGTTTCTCACAGCAGAGACACAATTGCAGTGATGGGTACAGTACCTATACCCCAAGTCTGAACCTATACCCCAACAGGCAGGTGGCCTCTGTGATCATGAAGGGCCTTGAGAAGAGGTCCTTGTTCCCCTCTGGCACTCCACTGAAGACACAGCTGAGGCTTCCCCAACTGGAGTGCAACATGGAGGCACCTATAGACAGCGTTTCTGGAACAATCCAGAGTAAGTGCAGCCCCACAGGAGGACCACACTCCGGATTCAGGCCTGCATGAGTCACAATTCCTCCCTACCTACAGATGAAAAGAAGTACCTGTCCAATCTGAATAGCTGAAACACCAGGACAGGAGTGAGGCCGTGAGGTGAACAGTTTTCTTGATGACCTGGCAGGGGAACTGAAGTAATTCCCACTCTTCATCTTGATAAAGCCCCAGTACATCTAATTCAGAGCTCCCTCAGCCACCCTCATCAAGGCTGGGACCTTGGCCCTTCATTGGATATTACATCTACCTACCCACCTTGGTCATAACTGGTGCGTATCCAGGGTTACCTCCCTGATGGCCTTAAGCCTGAATCATCAACTCAGTAAATAAAACACGAGGAAAAATGAAATAAATAAATAAATAAAGTGTACAACACAAGAGAACAAGTTTCAAGAGATCCCTCCCATTCCAACTCCACAGGAGACAGTGAACTTGCCCACACACCAAAAATATAATTACTACAACCAGCATTGGGGAAATTCAGCACACAAAAACTCTCTCTAACTAAGGATCTCATACAGAGTCTTCACCCCTACAAGCACCAAGAATCAAATTCTCACCAACAACCACAAAACAAAAAACGAAAACCACAATCCATTCAGAAATAAATCCAACAACAATTTTAGGAAATAGTGTAACCAAATGAGAAGGAATCAGAGAAGTAATTCTGGTAGTATGACAAATCATGGTTTTATAACACCCCCAAAAGATCACACTAGCTCCCCAGCAAGAGATCAAAACCAAGAAGAAATCTCTGAATTGCCAAATAAAGAATTCAGCAGGTTGATTATTTAAGCTGCTCAAGGAGATACCAGAGAAAGGTGAAAACCAACTTAGAGAAAATTTTTTTTAAAATACAGGATATGGATAAAAATTCTCTAGAGAAACAGATATCATAAAGAAAAAGACAATCACAACTTCTGGAAATCAAAGATACACTTAGAGAAATACAAAATGTACTGGAAAGTTGCAACAATAGACTAGAACAAGCAGAAGAAAGAACTTCACAGCTTGAAGACAAGGCTTTCAAATTTACCCAACAGACAAAGAAAAAAGAATTTAAAAAAGTGAACAAAACCTCCAAGAAATATGGGATTATGTTAAATAGCCAGACCTAAGAATAATTGGTGTTCCTGTGGAAGAAGAGAGATCTGAAAGTTTGGAAAACTTATTTGAGGGAATAATTGAGGAAAACTTCCTGGCCTTGCTAGAGATCTAGACATCCAAATACAAGAATCTCAAAGAATGCCTGGAAAATTTATCACAAAAAGATTTATCATGTAGGCACAGAGTCATCAGGTTATCTAAAGTCAAGACAAAGGAAAGAATCAAGAACTGTGAGACGAAAGCACCAGGTAACCTATAAAGGAAAACCTTTCAGATTTACAGCTGATTTCTCAGCAGAAATCTTACAAGCCCGAAGGGATTGGGGTTCTATCTTTACCCTCCTTAAACAAAATAATTGTCAGCTAAGAATTTTGTATCCAGCAAAACTAAGCTTCATAAATGAAGGAGAGATAAAGTCTTTTTCAGACAAATAAGTGCTGAGAGATTTGCCACTACCAAGCCTGTGCTACAAGAAATGCTAAAAAGAGTTATAAATCTTGAAACATAACCTCAAAGTACACCAAAACAGAATGACCTTAAAGCATGAGTCTCACAGAGCCTATAGAACAACAACACAATGAAAAAAAACTGAAGTATTTAGGCAGTAACTAGCATGATGAATAGAACAGTACCTCACATCTCAATACTAACATTGAATGTAAATGGCCTAAATGTTCTACTTAAAAGATACAGAGTAGCAAAATGAATAAAAATCCACCAACCAAGCATCTGCTGTCTCCAAGAGACTCACCTAACACATAAGGATTCACATAAACTTAAGGTAAAGGGGTGGAAACAAAATTCCATGCAAATGGAAACCAAAAATGGGCAGGAAAAGCTATTCTTATACCAGACAAAACCGACTTTAAAGCAACAATAGTAAAAAAAAAAAAAGACAAAGAGGGGCATTATATAATGATAAAAGGATTAGTCAAGCAAGAAAATATCACAATCCTAAATATATATATGCACCTAACACTGAAGGTCCCAAATTCATAAAACAATTACTAGTAGACCTAATAAATGAGATAGATGGGAACAATAACAGAGGTAGGGTGGGGAGGACTTCAATACTACACTGACAGCAGTAGACAGGACATCAAGACATAAACTCAACAAAGAAACAATGGACTTAAACTATACCCTAGAACAAATGGTCTTAACAGATATTTACAGAACATTCTACCCAACAACTACAGAATATACTTTCTTTTCTTCAGCACATACAACATTCTCCAAGATGGACCATATGATAGGCCACAAAACAAGGCTCAATAAATTTAAGAAAATCACAATCATATCAAGTATCCTCTCAGACCACAGTGGAATAAAACTGGAAATTAACTCCAAAAGGAAACCTTAAAACTATACAAATACATGGAAATTCAATAATCTGCTCTTGAATGATCTTTGGGTCAAAAATGAAATCAAGACAGAATTTAAAAATTCTTTGAACTGAACGATAATGGTGACACAACTAGCTTATCAAAACCTCTGGGATACAGCAAATGTGATGCTAAGAGGAAAGTTCATTAGCATTAAATACCTACATCAAAAAGTCTGAAAGAGCACAAATAGACAGTCTAATGTCACACCTCAAGGAACTAGAGAAACAAGAACAAAACAAACCTAAACCCAGCAGAAGAAAAGAAATAACAAAGAACAGAGGAGAACTAAATGAAACTGAAACAAACAAAATACAAAAGATAAATAAAATAAAAAGATGATTCTTTGAAAAGATAAACAGAATTGATAGACCATTAGTGAGATTAACCAAAAAAAGAAGAGAGAAGATCCAAATAAGCATAATTAGAAACAAAACAGGAGATATTACTACCAATACCACAGAAATACAGAAGATCATTCAAGGCTACTGTGAACACCTTTATGCACACAAACTAGAAAATCTAGAGAAGATTAATAAATTCCTGGAAATATACAACCCTCCTAGATTAAATCAGGAAGAAATAGAAACCCTGAACAGACCGATAACAAGTAGCAAGTTCAAAACAGTAATTTTAAAAATTCCAACAAAAAAAGTCCAGGACCAGATGGATTCATAGCTAAATTCTATCAGACATTCAAAGAAGAATTGGAGCCAATCTTACTGAAAGTATTCCAAAAGATAGAGAAAGAGGGAATCCTCTCTAAATTATTCTATGAAGCCAGTATCACCTAATACCAAAACCAAGAAAGGACATAATGAAAAAAGAAAACAGACCAATATCCCTGATGAACATAGATGCAAAAATCCTCAACAAAATACTAGCTAGCTGAATCCAACAACATATCAAAAAGAAATACATCATGATTAAGTGGTTTTCTACCAGGGTTGCAAGGATGGTTTAACATCTGCAAGTTGATAAATGTAATACACCACATAAACAGAATTAAAAACAAAAATTATATGATCATCTCAATATGTGCAGAAAAAACATTTGACAAAATCTAGCATCGCTTTATGATAAAAACCTTCAGCAAAATTGACATAGAAGGGACATACCTCAATGTAATAACAGCCATCTATGACAAACCCACAGCCAGCATAATACTGAATGAGGAAAAGTTGAAAGCATTCCCTCTGAGAACTGGAACAAGACAAGGATACTCACTCTCATGACTCCTCTCCAACACAGTATTGGAAGTCCTAGCCAGAGCAATCAGACAAGAGAAAGAAATAAAGGGTATCCAAATCAGTAAAGAGGAAGTCAAACTGTCACTGTTTGCTGGCGATATGATCATTTACCTTGAAAACCCTAAAGACTCATCCAAAAAACTCCTAGATCTGATAAATGAATTCAGTAAAGTTTCAGGATACAAAAATCAATGTACACAAATCAGTAGTACTGCCATGCACTGGCAATGACCAAGCTGAGAATCAAATAAAGAACTCGATCTCCTTTGCAACAGCTGCAAAAAATAAAATAAAATAAAATGCTTAGGAATATACCTAACCAAGGAGGTGAATGATCTCTGCAAGGAAAACTACAACACACTGATGAAAGGAATTATTGATGACACAAACAAATGGAAACACATTTCATGTTCATAAATGGGTAGAATCACTATTGGGAAAATGACTATACACCAAAAGCAATCTACAGATTCAATGTAATTCCCATCAGAATACCATCATCATTCTTCACAGAACTAGAAAAAACAATCATTAAATCCATATAGACAAAAAAGAGCCCACATAGCCAAAGCAAGACTAAGTAAAAACAACAAATCTGGAGGCATCACATTGCCTGACTTCAAACTATACTACAAGGCTATACTTACTAAAATAGCATGGTACTGCTATAAAAATAGGCACATAGATCAATAGGACAGAGTAGAGAACTCAGAAAAGAAGCCAAATACTTAACAGCCAACTGATCTTTGACAAAGCAAACAAAAACATAAAGTGGGGGAAAGGACACCCTATTCAACAAATGGTGCTGGGATAATTGGCAAGCCACACGTAGAAGAATGAAACTGGATTCTCATTTCTCACATTATACAAAAATCAACTCAAGATGGATCAAAGACTTAAATCTAAGACCTGAAACCATAAAAACTCTAGAAGATAACATTGGAAAAACTCTTCTAGACGTTGGCTTAAGCAAAGAGTTTGTGACCAAGAACCCAAAATCAAATGCAACAAAAACAAAAATAGATGGGACCTAATTAAACTAAGAAGCTCTGCACAGTAAAAGACATAATCAGCTGAGTAAACCCACAGAATAGAAGAAAATATTTGCAAACTATGTGTCTGACACAGAGCTAATACCCAGAATCTACAAGGAACTCAAACAAATCAGCAAGAAAAAGACAAATAGTCCTATCAAAAAGTTGGCAAAGTACATGAATAGACAATTCTCAAAAGAAGGTATACAAATGGCCAAGAAACTTACAAAAAAATGCTCAACATCACTAATGCAGGGAACTGTATCACAAATGCAGGGAAATGCAAATTAAAACAATGAGATGCCACCTTACTCCTGAAAGAATGGCCATAATTTAAAAGTCAAAAAATAATAGATGTTGGTGTGGATGTGGTGAAAAGGGAACATTTTACACTGCTGGTGGGAATGTAAATTAGTACAACCATTATGGAAAACAATGGAGATTCCTTGAAGAAATAAAAGTAGAACTACCATTTGATCCAATAATCCCACTACTAGGTATCTACCCAGAGGAAAAGAAGTTATTATATAAAAAATACACTTGCACACACATGTTTATAGCGGCACAATTTGCAATTGCAAAAATATGGAACCAGCCTAAATGCCCATCAACCAACAAGTGAATAAAGAAAATGTGGTATATATACACCATGGAATACTACTCAGCCATAAAAAGGAATGAAATGATGGCATTTGCAGTAACCTGGATGAAGTTGGAGAGCATTATTCTAAGTGAAGTAACTCAGGAATGGAAAACCAAATATCATTATGTTCTCACTTATAAGTGAGAACTAAGCTATGAGGATGCAAAGGCATGAGAATGATACAATGGACTTTAGAAACTCACAGGCAGGGTGAAGGCAGGCAGGGTGGGAAGGGGATGAGCGATAAAAGAGTACACATTGGAGCTGGGTGTGGTAGCTATTGCCTATGATCCCAGCAGTTTGGGAGGCCGAGGTGGGTGGATCAATTGAGGCCGGGAGTTCAAGACCAGCCTGGCCAACTTGGTGAGACCCCATCTCTACTAAAAATACAAAAATGAGCAGGGTGTGTTGATGCAACCCTGTAATCCCAGCTACCTGGGAGGCTGAGGCATGAGAATCACTTGAACCTGGGAGGTGGAGGTTACAGTGAACCAAGATAGTGCCACTGCACTCCAGCCTGGGTGACAGAGTGAGACTCTGTTTCAAAAAAAAACAAAAAAACAAAAAAAAGTTAGGTCCGGTGTACACAGTTCATGTGATGTGTGCACCAAAATCTCAGAAATCACCACTAAAAAAAGTATCCATGTAGCCAAAAACCATTTGTTCCCCCAAAAACTGTAGAAATAAAAATTTAAAAATAATAATAATAATTCAGTGGCTCAAACAAGATAAAAGTTTCTGATTCTGGGGAAAATGGATTAAACATACCTTATGCTGAATACGGCTATTTGAGGACTCCAAAAATTACATGGTAGCTGGTGACTGGCAAAGAAGACCAGAATTTAAAGTAACTTATGGTGGGTTTACCATTTTTTCCCTCTTACATACTCAGGCTGAACTCTAAGCAACACAAAATTTATTTATTTATTTGTTTATTTATTTAGTGATTTATTTTGAGACAGAGTCTCGCTCTGTTGCTCAGGCTGGAGTGCAGTGGCACGATCTCGCCTCACTGCAACCTCCACCTCCCAGGGTCAAGTGATTCTCCTGCCTCAGCCTCCTGAGTAACTGCGACTACAGGCGCCCGCCACCATGCTTTGCTAATTTTTGTATTTTCAGTAGAGACAGAGTTTCCCCAGGTTGGCCAGACTGGTCTAGAACTCCTGACCTTAGGTGATCCGCCCGCCTTGGCCCAAAGTGCTGGGATTAGAGGCGTGAGCGACATGCTCGGCCAAAGCAACACAAAATCTAAATGTGGGCATTCGCATGGGCAGAGGGCTCTCCAAGACAAGCCCTCTAGTCCTGGCTCAAGGAGCAGGGAGGGTCTCCTAAGGCTCAGAAAGTGTGGGAAAAGCACGTTTTTCTTTTTTTCTTTTCTCCACTCTCTCATACTCAACCCCTAGGAAATTCCATGGTGACATGGCAGTGTCAGCAATAGTGGTGACAGCGGGGCCTACAAGAGTCTAAAATGCTAAGAGAGGGAAACTTTCCTCTGATAGAAGAGCTGTGATCCTCAGAGGGTGAGACAAACCTCCATTGCTTTTTTCTTCTTTCTGTCTTTCTGTGCTTGGCTCTGGATATCAGTGTAGTTGCAAAAAGTGCATGTACCATTGAGTGAATAAAAATAACCCCAACTTTCTTGTTGCAGAACCAAAAAGGGAGCCCCAGATAATCAGAAAGTACTAGGGAGATTTCTATAAAGGAGGAGATCAGGAAGCAGCTCTACAAAATTGCTCCTGGGCTCACTTCCAAGTGGCACATGCACGATCTGACCCTAAACAGCATACCGTTGATTCTAAGAACTGAAATACAGATATAGTATAGAACATCGCCAAGGTCCCAGACTAGCCACTGTGTGGTATGAATGCAAGACAGATTTGAATGGCACTGAATAGGCTCTGAAATAAGAAATTACATTGAAACCACAGAAAGCTGGTTGGAACTTGTACCTGAACCCATCGGTTGATTGTCTGTTAAAACAAAACAAATACCCAGAATTCTATATCATAATATTCAAAATGTCCAGGATACAATTCAAAAGCAATCAGCATATGAAGAACCAGGGAAATCTCCATCTTGCATGGGAAAAGATAATCATCAGATACCAATGCCAAGATGACATACATGTAGGATTTATCTGATAAGGTTTTTTGTTGTTGTTTTGTTTTTAGATTTAGGGAGTACAAGTGCAGGTTTGTTACATGGATATATTGCATGATGCTGATGCTGAGGTTTGGGGTTCTGATGATGCCATTGCCCAAGTACTGAGCACAATAACCAATAGGTGGTTTTTAATCTTTTATCCCTCCCTACTCCCCTTTTGGAATATCCAGTGTTTAGTATGCCCATCTTTGTGTCCATGTGTACCCAAGGTTTAGCTTCCACTTATAAGGTATTTGATTTTCTCTCTCTCTTTTTTTTTAAATGGAGTCTCACTCTGTCACCCAGGCTGGGTGAGATTGCAGTGATGCAATCTCGGCTCACTGTGGCTTCCACTACCTCCTGGGTTCAGGTGATTCTCCTACCTCAGGCTCCTGAGTAGCTGGGACTACAGGTGCATACCACCACACCTGGCTAATTTTTGGATTTTTGGTACAGACAGGATTTTGCCATATTGGCCAGGCTGGTCTTGAACTCCTGACTTCAAGTGATCTGCCTGCTTCTGCCTCCCAAAGTACTGGGATTAAAGGCGTGAGCCACCACTCCCAGCCTGGTTTTCTATTTCTGCATTAGTTCACTTAGGATAATGGCTTCCAGCTACATCCACGTTGCTGCAAAGGACATGAGTTGATTCTTTATTATGGTGTGCATTATTCCGTGGTGCATATGTACCACATTTTCTTTATCCAACCCACCATTGATGGACACTTAGGTTGATTATGTGTCTTTGCCATTATAAGTAGCACTGCAATGAGCATAAAAGTGCAAATGCCTTTTTGGTAGAACGATTTATATTCCTTTGAGTATGTACCCAGTAATGGGATTGCTGGGTTGAATGGTAGTTCTGTTTTAAGTTCTTTGAAAAATCGCCAAACTCCTTTCCACAGTGGCTGAACTAATTTGCATTCCTATCAACAGTGTTTAAGTGTTCCATTTTCTCTGCAACCTGGCCAACATCTGTTATTTTTTGACTTTTAATCATAGTCATTCTGACTGGTTTAAGACAGCATCTCATTGTGGTTTTGATTTGCATCTCACTGATGCTTAGTGATTTGAGCATTTTTTCATATTTGTTGGCCACTTGTATGTCTTCTTTCAAGAAGTATCCATTCTTGTTCTCTGCCCACTTTTTTAATGGGATTATTTTTTCACTGCTAATTTATTTGAGTTCCTTATAGATTCTGATATTAGTCCTTTGTCAGATGCATAGTTTGCAAGTATTTTCTCCCATTCTGTACATTGTTTACTCTGTTGATAATTTATTTTGCGTGCAGAACTTCTCTAGTTTAATTAGGTCCCAATTTTCCATTTTTTTGGTTGCATTTGCTTTTGAAGATTTAGTCACAAATTCTTTGCCTAAGCCAATGTCTAGAAGAGTATTTCCTAGGTTTTCTAGGATTTTTATAGTTTGAGGTCTTATCCTAGGTTTTCTTCTAGGATTTTTATAGTTTGAGGTCTTATGTTTAAGTCTTTAATCCATCTTGAGTTAATTTTTGTATGCGGTGAGAGGTAATGATTCAATTTCATTCTTCTGCATATGGTTAGCCAATTTTCCCAGCACCATTTATTGAATAGGTTATCCTTTGCCCACTACTTTTGTCAAGCATGTTGAAGATAAGTTGGTTGTAGGTGTGTAGCTTTATTTCAGGGGTCCCTATTTCTATACTATTTGTCTATATGTTTGTTTTGTTTTGTTTTTTACAAGTACCATGCTGTTTTGGTTACTGTAGCCTTGAAGTATAGTTGGAAGTCAGGTAATATGATGTCTCTGGCTTTATTTTCTAAATTAGGCTTGCCTTGGCTATTCAGGCTCTTTTTTGGTTCCATATGAATTTCAGAATAGTTTTTTCTAAATCTGTAAAATATGACATTGGTAATTTGATAGGAACACATTGAATCTGTAGACTGCTTTGGGGAGTATAAACATTTTAACAATATTGATCTCCAATTCATGAGCATAGAATGCTTTTCATTTGTTTGTATCATCTATGATTTATTTCAGCAGTGTTTTGTAGTTCTCCTTGTAGACATCTCTCACCTCCATGGTTAGATGTATTCCTAGATATTTTATTTGTGTGTGTGTGTGTGGCCATTATAAATCAAACTTCATTCTTTAAAAAAAAAGAAGAAGAAGAAGTAGAGATGGGGTCTTGTTATGTTGCCCAGGCTAATTTCAAACTCCTAGGCTCAAGGTATCCTCCCATTGTGGCTTCCCCAAGTGCTGGGATTACAGGTGTGTGCCACTGTGCCTGGCCTTGGATTGTGTTCTTGATTTGGTTCTCAGCTTGAACATTACTGGTGTATAGAAATGTTACTGATTTTCGTATGTTGATTTTGTATCATAAGACTTTGCACATCAAAAAGTTAATGCACTGTGATCAAGTGAATTTATTCCTGGGATGTAAGGAAACACAGACAAACCCATAAATGTGATTCACCACATAAATAAAATTAAAACAAAAAGTGATATCATCTTAATAGATGTAGAAAAATGTTCAATAAAATCCAACATCCCTTCATGATATTTTTAAAAACCCTCAACAAATTAGGCATCAAAGGAATAAATCTCAAAATTATAAGAGCTTCCTATGACAAACCCACAGCCAACATCATACTGAATGGGCAAAAGCTGGAAATATTCCTCCTAAGAACTGGAACAAGGCAAGGACGTACACTCTCAGCACTTCTTTTCAATATAGTGCTAGAAGTCCTAGCCAGAACAATCAGGCAAGAGAAAGACATAAAAGGCATCCAAATAGGAAAAGAGGACATCAACTTATCTCTCTTTGCTGATGCTATGATGTTATACTTGGAAAACTCTAAAGAGTGCACCAAAAGATTACAAGACCTGATAAAGATTTTTAAAGTAGCAATTATGAAAATGCTCCAAGAAGTAAGAGCAGATACTCTCAAAATGTAAAAAAATCATAAAGTCTCAGCAAAGAAATTGAAGATATAAAGAAGAAATAAATGAAAAATTTAGAACTAAAACACATAAAACTGAAAAAGAAAGCGATCAGTGGGCTCAACAGATAAAACTTACACTTTTTTCTAACTTAGATGACCTGAAGACACATCAATAAAATTTACTCAAAGTGAACAACAGAGAGAAGAATTGTTTTAAAAACTGAATAGAGCTTCAGGGATCTGTGGGATGATACCAACACATCTAGCATTTATACTGTCAGAGTTCCAAAAAGGGAGGATAAAGAGAGCAGCACAAAAAAAGTATTTAAAGATATAATGGCTTAGAAATCTCCAAATTTGGTGAAAGACATAAATCTACAGACTCAAGAAGCTCAGCAAACTACAATTGGATAAACTCAAAGAAATCCATGCCCAGACACGCTGTAAGCAAACTTTTAAATCAACAACCACAACAAAACTCATCTGAAGTTGACCAGAAGAAAATGACACATTATTTATAGAAAAGCAACAATTCAAATGGCTGTGGAATTCTCATTAGTAACTATAGAAAACAAAGGGAAGTGAAACATTTTAATGCAACAAGGAAAAACACTGTGAAACCGCAATTGTATATCCAGTAAAAATATCCTTCAAGAAGGCAGGCAAAATAAATTTAAAAAATTCTGATGAAGGAAAACTAAGAGCCAGCAGACCTGTTTTAAAATTATTGTTAAAGAAAGTCCTTCAGACAGAAGGAAAATGCTACCAGAAGTAAACCTGAGACATTAGTAATGAAGAGAGAGCAACAAAAATGGTAAATATATAGGTAAATACAAGAGACTATTCTCCTCTTGAGTTCTTTAAAATGTTTTTGACTACTGAAAGTAAAAAATGAGAAAATATCTAGAACTGAACAAGAATGAAAAATACAACATATCAAAATTTTTAGATACACTGAAAGCATTGCTTAGAGAGTTTATAATATTAAATGCTTATATTTGCCAAGAAGAAAGTTCTCAAATTAATAATCTAAATTTTCACCTTGAGAAACCCAAAAAAGATGAGCCAAATAAACCAAAAACTAGCACAAGGAAGAAAAAAATAAAGATAAGAGCAAAAATCAATGAAATTGAAAACTGAAAACCAATAGAAAAAAAATCAACAAAATCAAAAGCTTAATAAAACTTATAAGCCTTTATTTAGTCAGACTGGCAGTGCAAGAGAGAGAGAAAATAAGGGAAAGAGAAATTACCAATATCATAAATGAATATAAAGGATGGAATATGACTATGGACCTTGTAGACATGAAAATGATAATAAAGGAATACTACAAACAATAAAACCCTACACACAAAAATTCAACAACTTAGATGAAATGGACTAATTTCTCAAAATTCACAAACTACAAAATTCATCCAAAATGAAATAAATAACTGGATTGTACTATAGCTATTAAAGAGACTAAATTTACAGTTTAAAGTCTTGCAAAAAAGGAAGCCCCAAGCCCAGATGGTTCCACTGGCTAATCTGCAAAATGTTTAAAGGAGAAATAATATCATTTCTATGCAATTTCTTTCAGAAAATAGAAGATGAGGGAATACTTTCCAACTTACTTTATGGGGCCAGCATTATCCTGATACAAAAAGCAGACAAAACTAGTACTACACAAGAAAACTTGAGACCAATATAGCCCATAAACAGAAACACAAAAACCCCAGCAAAATGTTAGCAAATTGAATCCAGCAATATATTTAAAAAAAATAGGCACTACAATCAAAGGAGTTTATCCTGGTAATTGCAGTGTTGGTTCAATATTTGAAAATGGTTCAATATAATCCTTCATGTTAATACCAAAAACAGCCTTAAGAAAATGAAAAGACCTTGAAAACGATTCATGTTTTTAAAAGAAAAGAAAAGGGCAAACAAACCACAGACAGAAAGAAAACGTGCAAAACAAAACATATATCTGACAAAAAAATTGCATTCAGAATATATAAAGAACTCTCAAGACTTTACAAAGATAAATTGGACAAAAGATTTGAACAGATATTTTACCAAAGAAGATATATTGATGGCCCACAAGCACATGAAAACATGCCCTAAATTCTTAGTCATTAGGGAAATGCAAATTATAACTACAATTTACCCGCTAGGTGGGCTGAAATTAAAAAGGCTGACAATACTAAGCCTTGGTGAATGTGGAGCAACTAGAATTGTCACACATTGTTAGCAGCGATACAAAATGATATAGCCACTTTGAGAATCAGTTTGGCAGTTATTTAAACAGTTAAATATACACTTACCATATGGGCTGGCAATTTCACTCCCAGATATTTACCCAAGAAAAATAAAAACATGTCCACACAAAACTTGTATGCCATGAATATTTATGGCATAAGCATTCATAATAGCCAAAAATGTTAACAATGCAAATGTCCATCATCTAATGAACAGATCATCAAAATATAGTACATCCATGTAATGGACTACGACCCAGCAATTAAGATGAATGGACTAATGATACATGTAATAATGTGGATGTATCTCAAATATATCATGCAAAACGAAAGGAATTAGTCACAGAAAACAACATACTGTGTAACTCCATATATAAGAAATTCTAGAAAAGTAAAGACTATAGCAACCTGAAGCAGCTCAGTGGTTCCCTGGGGGAAAGGATGGACTGCAAAAAGGCAGAAGGGAACTTTTTGAGGGTGATAGAAGTGTTCTAAAACTGGAGGCCAGGTGCAGTGGCTCACGTCTGTAATCCCAGAACTTTGGGAGGCCGAGGCAGGTGGATCACTCAAGGTCAGGCGTTCGAGACCACCCTGGCCAACATGGTGAAATCCTGTTTCTATTAAAAATACAAAAAAAATTAGTTGGGCATGGTGGTGCACGCCTGTAGTCCCATATACTCGGGAGGCTGAGGCAGGAGAATTGCTTGAACTGAGGAGGTGGAGGTTGCAGTGAGCCGAGATCACACCACTGCACTCCAGCTTGGGCGACAGAGTGAGACTCAGTCTCAAAAAAAAGCAAAGGTGTTTTAAAACTGGATTGTGGGATGTGGTTGCATGATTATACACACTTACTACAACTCATTCACTTATAAACTTAAAATGGGCCAGGCGCGGTGGCTCACACCTGTAATTCTAGCACTTTGGGAGGTCAAGGTGGGTGGATCATCTGAGGTCACGAGTTTGAGACCAGTCTGTCCAACACAGTGAAACCCCATCTCTACTAAAAATACAAAACAAATTAGCCGGGTGTGGTGGCACACGCCTGTAGTCCCAGCTACTCAGGAGGCTGAGGTGGGAGAATTGCTTGAACTTAGGAGGCGGAGGTTGCAGTGAGCCAAGATCCCACCACTGCATTCCAGCCTAGGAGACAGAGTGGGACTGTCTCAAAAAAACAAAAAACAAAAACTTAAAGTGGGTGCATTTATTACATGTAAATCATGCCACAATACAGATGTAAACATCAAAATGAAGATTAACTGAAGATATTTTCAGAGAGAATGCAATGGCAGCTGCTGTGAACTGAGAAAAACTCTGGGGAGTTCTTGAGGCTAAGGGAGGGGAATCTCAGATGAAGCACAGGCACGCAGGAAAGAATGGAGAGCACTGGAAAGCGTAAATATGGGGTTCAGTATAAAAGCATATTGACTGTTTAAAACAATACCAATGCGTACGTAGGAATAAAATACGTGGTAACAATAGCACAAACTGCGAGGGAGGTAAATGCAGTTAAACTGCTGGAAAGGTACTTGCCTTATTTAGGAAGTGGTAAACCCAAAAGTACTCATTTAAATTAGACTTAATACGTGAAGGACACATATTGTCATCTCTAGCATAACTACTATAAGAATTATGGAAGAATGTATAACTGAAAATCAAATGAAAGAGAAAAATGGAATATTAAATAATGTTTTCATAATCCAGAAGGCGGCAAGAAATGAGAAATAAAGGAACCAAGTACAAGAGGACAAATAGAAAACAAATAGCAAGATGTTATACCATTAAAATTAATTATTTTAAATGTAAATGGTCTACGATTCAATTAAAAGACAAAGTTGACCAGACTGAATAAAAAAACAAAACCCAGATGTATGCAATTTCATGGTCACAGATTAAATAGAGAAATGTTGAAAATGAAAGGTTATATGTCATATAACACTAATCAAAGTAAATCTGGTGTAGTTATATTAATATTAAAGTAGATACTGAGGCGAGACGTATTGCCAGAGATTTAAAGGGACATTTCATAAAGGGGCATTTTATAATTTCATAATGATAGAAAGATATTAAAATATTACTCATTTCTATCTTCCTTTCTTGCGTTACGTACTACAATTATCTAACAATAGAATAACTACTTTCAGGTAAGATGATTATTCCAAAGTGCCTTGTCATTCAAATGCAAAGACATGATGAAACCAATTTTTAAAAAATTGTTACATATCCCTACCTCCCATTAGAGCTTTAAGAAGGACACCTTTGAAAATGTTAGGACTATACTGAAAAGGTTAGGACCTTTGCTGATCACCAAAGGTTTTAATTGTGCTTACAGAATTAACATGTGTAAAATACTCATTGTATCTGTTTTGCTTAATATTCTGTTTCTCTTTCTTCTTCATCCTCCTGAAGTCATGAGTAGTGAATTCACTCAGAAAACAGGAGTTAGGTAGCACTGCCAAAACAGACCAGTATCATTAGCTTAATGAAATAGTTCAGGGGTGAGACCTTTATCAGCTATTAAATGTCTTGAAAGGAGTTCAGTCATTAGCAGTCTTTTAAAGAATAACTTTGCTGTACCTTCACGTTCAGCTAATTTTTTTCTGTAGGCACAGCTAGATCCTAACATATGTTTAAATAGAAAGTAATCAATGTAAAGCTATAGAACATCATACAAATGTCAGGTTCTGTTACATTCACCGAACTCTGAATGTCATCATTCAGAAACCACATATGGCTCAGTGAGGTGCTTTTGCTCATAAAAACCCTTTTGTTTTTCTCAGGGAGCAGAAGCCGGAGGAAGAGACACTCTCTAAGCATTGAACCAAAAGCTATCCAGATAGAACACTGTGAAGGAAAATCAGAAAGTGTCCGTCGTTCAATGACTTAATTTTAATCAAAACTAACAACCACCACAACAACGTAGGCGGGCAGTCATTTCTAAGCCTTGATGTCTTATAAACTGGGCAAACTAAAGTGTACCGTAACCGTATGTCACACTGAAACTGGGTGATTTGAGATGTGGCAGGGTGCAGGGCCCTCAGAGGAGGGAGTGGTCAGCAAAACCCAGAGGAAGGCTTCTGTGTGGAGAGGATAGGCTGAAGGGAGCTAAGACTTTTGGTCAGCAGAGCAAGAGAAAGCTGGGAAAGAGAGCATAAATACCCTGGCTTCACTTTTTTTTTTTTTTGAGATGGAGTCTCGCTCTGTGATCCAGGCTGGAGTGCAGTGGCACGTTCTCTGCTCACTGCAACCTCCACCTCCCAGGTTCGAGCAATTCTCCCGCCTCAGCCTCCCGAGTAGCTGGGACTACAGGCGCCTGCCACCACGCCCGGCTAAGTTTTGTATTTTTAGTAGAGATGGGGATTTCACCATGTTGGCCAGGCTAGTCTGGAACTCCTGACCTCAGGTGATCCACCCACCTCGGCCTCCTAAAGTGCTGGGATTGTAGGCATGAGCCACGGCACCCAGCCAGGAAATAGATTTTCGATTAGTTCGGCCTCGCTCTTTTCCCTCCTTCTTTTTCCTTCTGCCAGGAGTCCCCATTGGCTGAATACAACTGGAAACCGGAAGTCAAGTTGGGCTAGCCTCCATACACACAAAGTAGGATTGAGAAGGCTACTCTCTGCCAGAGGGGACCTGGAGGAGCATAGGGAAGCTATCTAGCACAGGTTTGTTGCTGCAATGTTTAGGAAAAAAGACACCACCATCTGAGCTTAAATCACAGCTTGTCATAAACTGTGTGCTGTATGACTTTGTGGAAGCCACTTGGCTGCTGTAAGCCATGACAATGTCTTATTCTGTTAAAATGAGGGAAATAATATCTCCGTGAGATTCACTGAGTTATTGTGAGGATAAGGTCAGTATGTGTAACATTTAGCCCAGTGCCTGGCACACAGTAAGTGCTAGATACCTGATAAATTACTTTCCCTCCTCCATAAAACCTATTCCCTGCTTGCCTCTTTTAAACCAAGCCTAGATATCGACTTTCTTTTCCAATGTTAGCATGCATTAGAGAAATCCTCTTATTTCTACAAGCCCTGGGCAAGTTTCAGGATCATTTCTATATCAGATATAGCACAGTAATAATTGCCTTAAGTCAGGATATTACTTAAGCAGAAAGCGTTTATTTTTCAATTCTTCAGTATGCTGCACATACTGCAGGGACTAATTTGACTCTTAGCAAATAATTCAGCAGAAATTGCCACCTATTTACCATAAGCTGCATTTTATTTCCTAGGACATCTAGACATTAGACATTAGCTGTGCCCTATATGTTTGTTTCAGGTAATGAGATGCCCAGCATGCAGAAAATTTTCACTGCTTTGCCATTTGGGGAAGCTCCAAAGATTTACTATAAGCCAGTTGCTCGTTCCAAGGATTAGAGCATTTTTAATTGTAAAACTGCACACCAATTTGCAATGTCATTTCCAAGTTCTGATGGAAAGTCTCTAATGTATTTCTCTTCTCATTTAATGTTTTTATCCATTATCCTCTAGGCTGAAATATTTTCTGTTATCCTATTCACCCAGAGTAATTCCAAAACAATGGAGGCAAGGCCTCTGGAGGCATCTGGACCGTGTCCAGGATGCAGACTTTCTCTGTGGTGCTCTGATGACAAGGGGAAAAAATCAAGGACGTTGAGCACAGTTTTGAAAAAGTCTCACAAAATGATCATAATGCTTAAATGTGTATCCACTTTCTACTTTACTAAGTAACTTCATAGCCATTATGTCAACTGAGATGGGACAGGAAAAATTACCTGCTTGCTCTTAACAGACAAGTAAACCAGTTCGCCCAGGGCCTTCCAATAATTTGGGTTGACAAAGGATGAGAATATAGGTCTTGCAATTATTCTAAAGTGCTTATCCGGGAATGAAAAAGTAAACTTACTAAATTGACATCCTAGAGTCACTTGCTGACTGCCTGCTGTCTGTAAAAGAATAAAATAAAGACTACCAGAGCTTTAACATCAAAAAAGAAAGCAGAGCACCTGTAGTCCCAGCTACTTGAGAGGATCACATGAGCCAGGAGTTGGAGGCTGCAGTGAGCAGTGACCGCAACACAGCATTTCAGCCTGGGTGACAGAGCAAGACCCTGTCATCAGTTAAAAAAAAAAACCAAAATAAAACACTGACTAGTTTGCTGAGGGGGAAAGTCAGAATTTTGTAAATGCTGTAGAAGTGGAGGGGATTCAAGGTGGTTATGCTAATTAAGCCCTGAAAACTAATGCTCTGAAGAGGACAGACCCAAACCAGAAGTCTTACATGACTGATTAAACAAGATCCATTGCTCATCGGTTGGGGGAATCTTCAGTTAGGCCCAGTGAGGGTCTCTGTGAGAGCAGGTGGGTCACTAAAAGTTGACATTTCTTTATCAGCTTCAGCAGGTTGCAATAGTTAAGCACAGGGTTCACTTTTGACATCTTCACAAACTCTCAAACTTCTCAAACGTTCATCAGAATCCCCTGGAGGGTTTCCTGGGCCCAACCCGAGAGTTTCTAATTCAGCAGGTCTGGAGTAAAACCTCAGAATCTGTAATTCTGTCAAGCACCCAAATGGTGCTTTGCAGCTGGTTCAGGGTCCATGCTTTGAGAACCACTATCCTAGACACATGATGCTCTAAATAGAGTTTTAATGTGATACCAACCTCCTCTTTAGCATCTAACTACTAAATGACTCCCTCACACCCAGGAAGGACAGTGATTTCTCCTCATAATAGCTTTCATATCCACTTATGGAAGACTTGGCTTTTCTTGCAACAGTAGCTCTCGGAGCATGGAACCATTGTATGGGGGAGTAGGGAAGGCATACAGAAATTGCTAATAGGATCTAAAGCCAACGCAACTTCATACGTTTATCCTTTCATTTCCCTTCCTTGGGAGGAACCAGTACTGAATGACTTGATTTGCCTTTTTAAAAAATAGCATCATATCCATTGATTCAATCTCATTACATTTAGAGTTTGCTTCTATTGCCTTACCCTCCCAGATCAATAACCATATTTTTCCGTGCTCATAACTTTCTCCTATCTTATTTTTGTCACTTTACAGTCTGCTCTATTTTTTACTATGACCCAGCTTTACAGTTCTCCAAACTGAGAATTCTCCTAGTAAAAATCCAGCGTTCTTCACTTAGACCCTCTTTGCTCCTTTTCTGAGCGCATATCCCTCACTGCCTCATAGTAGTTATTTGTGTGCCTGCTTGTGTCTTCCAGTGGATTGGTGTCTATGAGCTTACTGTGAGGTGTTGTTTTCTTCCCAACACCAGTCCAGGCCCTGCTCATAATAGGCAATAAATATTGGTTTTGCTCTCTTGGCAGTTTTGAATCAGATATGCCTCAGCTGATTATTTTTTAAAATTTTTATTTAGAATCTCATAAGTAAAATTCATATTTTTTGACATATAGTTCTGAGTCATGACAAACACATAGTGATGTAATCAAACCACAACTAAGACTTGAAACAGCTCCATTATTCCCTGCATGCATGCTGCCCTTTTGTGGTAAAAACAAAACAAAACAAAAAAAACTCCCCTTTCCCTGAGTTCCTGGAAACCACTAATCAGTTCTCTGTCCCTATAGTTTATCCTTTCCTTAATGTCATATAATAGGAATCCTGTAGTATGTATCCACTGGCTTGTTTCACTTAGAAAAATGCATTTGAGAGTCATTTATTTTGGTGCATATAAAATAGTTCATTCTTTATTGCTGAATAGTGTTCCACTGAATGGATACACAGTCTGTTTGTACATTCGCCAGTTGTAAGACGTTCGGGTTGTTGCCAGTTTGGGGCATTTATGAGTAAAGCTTTTATAAATATTCACTTGTAGGTTTTTGTGTGAACATAAATTTTCATTTGTATTGGATAAACACCTATGGGTGTGATTGCTGAGTGATACTGTAAGTGTATGTTTAACTAAGAAACTGCCAACATTTTCTAAGAATACAATATGACTGTACCATTTGATCTTTTTATCAGCAATATGAGTTCCAGTTACTCCACATCATCCCCATAAGCTCTTGGAATTATCAGTTTGTTTCATTCTGTTTTGTTTTGCTTTGTTTTGTTTTAGTCATCCCAATAAGTGTACAGTGTTATCTCATTATGGTTTTAATTTGCATTTTCCTAATAAATAATGATGTTGAGCATCTTTCCATGTATTCTTTTTGCCATCATGTATTACCTTCTTGTTTTGGGGGGGTTTTTTTGTTTTTGTTTTTGTTTTTGTTTTGTTTTTGAGACAGAGTTTCCCTCTGTCACCCAGGCTGGAGTGCAGTGGCGTGATCTCGGCTCATAGCAACCTCTGCCTTCTGGGTTCAAGCAGCTCTCCTGCCTCAACCTCCTGAGTAGCTGGAATTACAGGCGCCCCCTACCACACCCAGCTAATTTTTGTATTTTTGGTAGAGATGGGGTTTCACCATGTTGGCCAGGCTGGTCTCGAACTCCTGACCTCAAGTGATCTGCCCACCTTGGTCTCCCAAAGTGTTGGGACAACAGGCATAAGCCACCGTGCCTGGCTGTATTACCTTCTTTGGCAAAGTATCTGTTCAAACCTTTTCCTCATTTTTTTATTGAGTTGTTTTCTTACTGTTGAGTTTTTTGAAAGTTCTTTATATATTTTTGAATAAAAGGCCTTTGTCATATATGTGATATGCAAATAGTTTCTCCCAATGTGTAGCTTTTCATTAATTCTCTTAGTGATGTCCATGCAATGTAAAACTAAGTTTTAATGAAGTCCCCATTTATCAATTTTTTTTCTTTTAGGGGTTATACTTTTGCTGTTCTAAGAACTCTGTCTAGCTCCAATTCACAAAGATTTTCACCTGTTTTCTTCTAAAAGTTTTATAGTTTTACCTTTATATTTAGTTACATGACCCATTTTGAGTTAATTTTTATATAAAGCTTGGGATATAGTTTGTGGTTCACTTTTATGCGTATGGACATCCAATTGTTCCTGCACCATTTGTTACAAAGACTGTCCCTTCTCCTTTAAATTTAATTTGCACTTTGTCAAAACTCAATTGACCGTCTTTGAATGTCTATTTCTGGATTCTCTATTCTGTTTCCGTGATCTCTCTGCCTATCTTTTGCCAATACCACACGGTCTTGATTGCTATAGCTTTTTAGTAAGTCTTGAAACCAGGTAATATGAATCCTCCAACCTTGTTATTCTTTTCCAAAATTCTTTTGACTATTCTAATTCGTTTGTCTTTCCATATAAATTTTAGAACCAGCTTGTGAATATCTACAAAAAAACAGTACCTTCAGCTAATTGTTTTTTTTGTTTTGTTTTGTTTTTTTTTTTTTTTGAGACGGAGTCTCACTCTGTCACCCCGGCTGGTGTACTGTGGCACGATCTCGGCTCACCACAACCTCCGCCTCCTGGGTCCAAGCGATTCTCCTACCTCAGCCTCCTGAGTAGCTGAGATTACAGGCACCTGCCACCATGCCCAGCTAATTTCTGTATTTTTAGTAGAGACAAGGTTTCACCATGTTGACCAGGCTGGTCTTGAACTCCTGACCTCAGGTGATCCACCCACCTTGGCCTCCCAGAGTGCTGGGATTACAGGCGTGAGCCACCATGCCCAGCCACCTTCAGCTGATTTTTAACTTGCACTATTTACTTTGGCTAGCTTATGGGCCTCAAACTTCAATGTGCTTAAGAATTTTAAAAACACCCATGTCTGGGCCTGATCTGAATATTCTCATGCAGTAGAGAATGAGAATGCTGCCAGGGGCTGAGGCATTTCCATTTTAACACTGTCCCTAGTTGATCTGATGTTGGCGATGGACCATGATTTGAGAAACATGGCCCTTGCCTCACTGGAACCTAGAAAATGCTCCAAAGGCTTTGATGAATCTTACATATATGACATCCACAAACCTGGTGAAAGGACATGATTCTGGGTTCAGTTAATTCTAAAAGCTGGCAAGTAATACACATCACACAATCTATGGCCAATCTCTAGTGTCCAGCTGGTACTGGAACACAAACCGGAGCCTCACAGATGTCAAGCTGCTCTGCTTTAAGTGATAAGAAAAATGATGTGGAGTCCCAGGTCCCATGACTAGCTCTGTGATATTTATCCCATCTACCAATTCCATGAACATTTTTTTATAGTAAGGGCAGAATTCTCAAACTATTCTCAAACAAGGAAATATTAGATTGTAAAGATTCACAAGGTAAGTGAGAGAGTTACAAGGAAAAAACATTAATCAAATGAATAGGTTCTCTAGAGAAAAATCAAATTAATGGCCAAAAATATTAACTTTGTTTTACATTGAAATATTGATTAACCAACCTGCCCAGGGAATTGGACATTCTTTTTAATTTAATTTCCTGGGTAATGGGAGATAGACGGTTAACTGGAAAAAAATCTCCCGTAGAAAAATCTTTCTAAAATGGATTATGTTCTGCCTTAATTTATTACTAAGCACTCATTGCTTTGCTTGTTTCCTAAGGGTAAAAAATAACAACTTAAAAAAGACCAAAGTGAATTTAAAAGGCTTCTCACAGGTTCCTAAACTAAGAAGCTAACTGAATAGTCTTGGCAAACAGGTGGGAAGAGATCAACTAATTATTGTAGAATGCTGCTGGGGAGGTGATCTTTCCAGGTGTTAATTGCTTTGCTAATAGGCCAAGGCTGCTTAGAAAGAGGGAGAGGAGAGTGAGACGAACCTACAGACTTAAAAGAGGCTTCTCAGAAGCCCCAGAGTCAGCAGTGAAGTGAATCAGGCCCTTAGTACAGAGGCCTGGCATATGTGACAATGTTGGTTCCCAAGGGGAGAAATAACTGGGAGAGCCCACCTAAAAAAGGACTCTTCTTTGGCTTAAATTTTTTCAAATAGCCACCTAGGGAGAAATAACTGGGAGAGCCCACCTAAAAAAGGACTCTTCTTTGGCTTAAATTTTTTCAAATAGCCACCTATTTTCAAATCTTTCTGTAACATTTCTTGAGACACCATAAGGAGGCTTGATGAATATTTTAAAGGACAATGTAGTCTAGGGGTTCGTACGTGTACATGTGCTCATTTTACTGCCTGCTGCTTATTGTGACGTTGGAAAAGTCACTCCACCTCTCTATGCCTCAGCTTCACCATCTGCAAAATGGGGGAAATAACACCACCTACCTCATGGAGTTTATTGTTGTGAAAATCAAATGGTTAGGCTGGGAGCGGTGGCTCACACCTGTAATCCCAGCACTTTGGGAGGCCAAGGTGGGCGGATCACCTGAGGTCAGGAGTTCGAGACCAGTGTGGCCAACATGGTGAAACCTTGTCTCTACTAAAAATACAAAACAAAATAATTTGAGCATGGTAGCGCATGCCTGTAATCCCAGCTATTCAGGAGGCTGAGGCAGGAGAATCGCTTGAACCCAGGAGGTGGAGGTTGCAGTGAGCCAAGATCGTGCCACTGCACTCCAGCCTGGGTGACTGAGCGAGACTCTGTCTCAAAAACAAAAGAAAAGAAAAGAAAGAAAATGGGTTAATAGGTAATTATAACATGCTCAGAATGTTCCCTGAATAGCCGTCACTACTTAAGTGTCAGACATTACTATTACTATAAAGTTATTTCTTTATGAGAGAGGAATTGGGACCTAGAAAGCATACTCTCTGGGGAAGATGTTATAGGACTTGAGCGTGGGTGCTGTTTCTCTTTTTGCTTGAGTTTCCAATCAAATATTTATTGTGTATATGCAAGGTGGTCACCCTCTTAGAAGACAGAACACTAAGATTTGATGAGCACCCCTGTAAAAAATGTACCATCCTCAAGGTTGACCAAAGAGAACGTGCTGGTGAGAGTCACTTGTCTTTATGGTTTGCCCCTTTAATAGTGAGCACCTCCTTCCTAAAGGCTCTGATTAAAACCTAGATGAATGGTCCTTCCATTGAAAACTATAGCACAGCCTCTATGAGGCTAGATTGTTCCGAAAAGGCAGAGCTTCAAACTGGGGTCATAACCAATGGGAAAATAAACACAGAGAATACCACTGATTGAGACAATCTAAATTACAAGCATGGCTTATTCTCCAGACATTTAAACCTGTCCCATTCCCTTGGACCTTGGAGTAAATGAGGTCTTGCCCAGGCCCCTCTACTCAGAGAATGAAATATTTAACCACATCCAACCTACTGTCTACTCAGAGACAATGAGGCCCCTGCATGTGTAACTGAGGATGAGCTGGGCTCCCTCTGGCCTACCTATGGCCCACCCTCTCATTGAAGCCTTCCATGCTGAATGTCCTGCCACATTAGAAATGGATAACTGTTTTCAGCTGTCTCAGAAACCAACACAGTATCACTCAACGTTCACGTTAGCCTCAGAACTAACATTTCCTTGCTATCTCTCTGGTGCTACAATTTACCATGAGAAAGGGAGAGGATTTTCAAAGAGTCTTAAAGAAATTATACTGGAAAAAAATAAATAAAAAAGATCCCGAAGAGGCAGAGATAATTCAAAATAATTATCAAGAGGCCAAAAAGTAGAAAGAGTGCCTAGAGGAACAAGAGTATCCATGGGGCTTTTGGGATGAAGGTAGATCCAGGAATACAGAAGCAGTAGCAGCACATCCTGCTCCACCAGGTGCTGAGAAGCATGTGTTCTCCTAGCATCCTAGAGAGATAGATAGCGTCCCCATAGGATGAAATGCTTTATTTTACAGACATAGGCTTCCTTCCTCCACCTCAAACTAGACTTCTAGGCCCCTTGATGATAGGTCACCTTGTAAGCCATGGTCAGGCCAGGATATGAGATTGTGTCATGAAAGGGAATGAAACCTGTTTCCCTAATGCCATCGAATCAGAGTTGGCATGCTCAAGCAAGATGTGGCAGCATAGTGGTCTCCCTTCAAGGCAGAGCTTGCTGCTCAGCTGCAAAGATCCAGTTAGCTAACAGCCTGCAGCTGCAATGCCAAGGCCATGCTCTTCCCAGGCAGCCTCCAGTCAGGAGCTAAGCATGGTGGGGGCCTGGGCCTGGTCATTTCTACCCAGTGTAGGACTCTTCTAACAGACCATCTTTAATCCAGAATTCTCCACTGGGTCGACCAAGACTGTCAGATCTGCACTGCAGTTTGATGGTCTTCCTTCACAATTCTACTTTCTTCCCCCATTTCTTTTCACAGATGTCATATCTGCATCATGGTCTAAAGCCTTCCCCACTCTGTCCTGCTTCCTTCCCTTGTCTTTCACAGGTGTCATCCCTACCCATACATCCCCACCCCCTATAAATCTCTCACACTCCCTACTGTGTCTCAGCATCTGCTTCCTGGAGGACCCAACTGACACAGTTGCTATAGACCATGATTCAAGAAAGCAGGTGACAAGATGAGCTGCTGGGCCTTATCCTCCTGCCCTACTAGCAATGAGAAATCTCATTCTGGATGGTTTTTTGAGTGATAGGGGATATAGTTCATCCCACTAACCTTCCTCTTCTAAGATTTTCCTCAGGGCGATGGGCCCAGTAGAATCCTAGAAGAGCTGCTCCCTGAAAGTGCACAGGGAAGGAGAACCACATGGCACACAGGAGGACTGTGGCAGCCATGGAGGTGCCCCACTTGACCCTTCAAGAAAGGACTAAACATTCAGCTGCCAGGGTCTACCTCAACTTTCAAGCCCAAGCCATGCTTTTCCCAGGCAGCCCCTAGTCAATGGCCAAATAGGGATGGTAGGCCTGGCCATTTCTGATCATTGCTAGACACCTCTAATAGGCAGTCTTTGCTCTAGATCATCTCATTGGCTTGGCCGAGACTCTGTTAGATCTGCAGCGTGGTCCAAAGTTCTCCCTGCCCAGTTCTGCTTCCTTCTCACTTTCCTTTCATCACTGTCAGATTCACATCGCAGTCTGAAATCTTTCCCTGCCCTAGCCTGCTTTCTCCCCCTTTATTTTAACTCTTAAACTCTTGATTCTCTCCCATCACACTCTCAGAGGAGCCAAACTAATACACAGGGCTCATTGGCCCTTGAGAACTCCTCCAAGAATATGAGCCCACTGTGCCCTCCCTTGGGAGGCAATGCCTCCCACTGAATCCCCACCACAAAAGGCTCTTGGGGTCACAGGCAGAAGCTTAATGTACCAGCACTATCTGGGCTCTTCTAGTCAAAAATTGTGCCTTTGGAGGATTAAGACCGCTGGAAGTGAAAAGGGTCTCAGAAGATGATGTCAATATTGTTTCTTCTCAACTCTGATTTACAATACCAAAATAACAGATTCCCAATAAACAAGGCAAGAGATGCCTGTTGGGAAGATTGGAAAGAATGTTTCGGAAACAAAGCTCACTAGTCAAAGGGCTTTGCTTGCATGAAGTTTGGAGGAAAAGAAGAGAAAGGGTGAGAAGAAACTTCTAAATCATATAAATTGAAGTTAACATGTATGGCATGGAAAGAAGATTCATAGAGGGAGGAAGAAAAGCTCAGAAATTCTCAGTAATTCCAAGAAAATAGCAGAGGACCAGGTTGGGAATAATACTGAAGGCTCAATTATTGATATTGCAATGCATAAGATAATATAATATACCTGAAACTTTAAAACAAGCAAATTGTCCCTAATTGGGTTTCCCAGGAAGCAGATCCTGAGATGGAGATGGCATTTAGGAAGTTTATTAGGGAGTGGTCTTGGAACTAATGCCTGTGGAAAAGAAGCAGCAAGATTGAGCAGAGGGAGAAGTAGAGCTCCAATGCAATCTCAGTGAACTGTGTCAGCCAGTGCTGCTGAGGAATTCTGAAGACGTGACCACCCCCAGAGCTGTCGTGAATTGAGCATGAGAGACCACTCAATGGGTGCAAGCTACCCTGGAAGGGGCATATTTGTGAGGGATGAGGCCACTTTCTTCTGCTGAGGCAGACCCCAAAGGGACTGAGAGTTGAAGACCAGCTTCAGTGGCACTCCCAGTCGCTGGAGTAATAATTCCTTTATTCCTGAAGGGGAATGAGGGGTGCATCATAGCATCTAACACTCACATAAATATGATGTCCTAAATGTTACTGGCACTTGAGGAGATGGAACTGGTTTCAGTAATGGAATGGTGCATGTTTTTCAATATAAACAAGTCTGATAAACATGGATACACAATACCCCCATGTGTCAAAATTGCAAATATATGGAATCCACACGTACAGCATA
The DNA here is from genome assembly GCF_028885655.2 of Pongo abelii. NCBI lineage: Eukaryota > Metazoa > Chordata > Mammalia > Primates > Hominidae > Pongo > Pongo abelii. Next base: position 17,586,930 of record NC_085928.1, read on the forward strand.
CAGTACATGGAGAGGATTAAATCAGGGGAAGAGAGTAGTGTTATTTGTGAGAGCGAGAACATGCTAAGAATGTCAGGCTAAACGGAAAAGTTGGAGGATGGATGCTTTCCTAAATCAAATGATAAAACTGTCACAGAGACAAGGTATAATATTGATGGGGCACCTGAACTATTTAGACATCTGTTCTAAATCTCTACAACAAGCTTAGAATTTAATGCATTCTTGACTTGCTTTCCTGATAATTTCATCTTTGAAAAGGGACAAGAAGGAATGGCAGGAACTGCTACTCTACACTCAATTCTGACCAGCAAGGAAGGACTTGTTGGTGATGTTTACATGATAGAAATCTTCACTTCAACAAATATACAAAATAAAATGCAGTCTTTGCCTTCCTGAAGATGAAAGAAAGGAATCATGTCTTCCCAGATTCTGTAATATAGAAAAAAAGAAAGAACCTCCAGTTATAGTAGACATATAATTGAGGCTTTAGGAAAGCAAACTTCAAAAAGTTCACAGAAATATAATTATAACCCCAAGGTCAGAGGCAATAGAAAGAAATATATTTTTAAAATTTTGAACTCTGAAAAATAAAACTTTATACTGCAAAACTAATATGATACAACGTGGCGTCCTTTGATGAGTCTGTTTTGAAATGGCATGTACCAAAAAATGAGACAAAGGGCACAAACCAAGAAGGGTAAGACAATGGGTGATATGAACCCGGGAAGAAAGCGATAGAAGGAAAACTCCAGAAGAGGCTGAGCAGTGCTAAGTGAGGAGGACCACAGAAAGGGCTTTAAAAACATACACAGTTTGAAGCTAGCAGATAAGGGAAAGGATAAGCTGACTGCCAAGAGAAGAACCTGTTAAGCGACAACAGAGAAAAGGCAGAGGCACTTAATTGCTCCTTTCTTCTCCAGCAAGGAACGTAGTCTTCATACTGAGAAGGGTAGAACCAGTATCACAGAGAGGGAATCGAAGCACAACCCAAATGAGGAGAGAGTCAGAGACGACCTGGAATATAGGCTTTGCAGACCGAATGAAAGTATAATGGTCTCATTATACTGTAATGGAATGGTCTCAGAACCACTGCCTCTTATCCTTGGAAAATAGAAAATGGGCCAGGTGCCAGAAATCTAAGCAAGGCAAAACTAGTTTCTTTAAAAGGAGGAAAAAATGGATTATGGAATTTATAGTGTGAGCTTATCATTACTTTCAGCAATACTCTAGAATGCATATTAAGAAACATTTGTAAGCTAATAATTAAGACAAGCTAAACAGCCTTCATATTATTTTCTGGAAGAGCTAAAAGATGGACTATGGGAATACCAGGCATGATTAATCTTTTTTTCAGCACGATGCTTTGCAAAGATACTCATAATATTCATTTGAACATGATGGAGGGATGTTACTCGGTTTGTAAACTAGTTGGGGGAATCCACTGCTGTTCAAACAACTGCATTCAAATGTTTACTAGTAGATTTGTATCTCTCATAGAGGAAGGTCCCTAAGGCAGTCTGTAGCTTTCTACATGTTTCTGTCTTACTCAACACTGCTTTTGGGGATCCATATGAAGACAACATAAGTCATAGTAGAGAGGCTATTATAAGAATAAGCAATTAATAGAAAAGGAAATATGAGCTGCTCAAACTCATTAGTAATTGGAGAAATTCAGATTAATAAAAACTGTAACAATTAGCACTAATCATTATTACTGAAAGTGTGAGAAAATACCATCCTCATATGTCTCGATGGGAATACGCATTGATATAACCTTTCTGGAAGACAATGTTGGCATTTGTTACCAAGATTTCAAATATACATACTTTTCAAGTGGCAATTCCACTTCCAGGTATCCAGCCTAGAGAATTCTTCACATATGTGCCCAGTGAGTCAGGTACACTTTTTTAGTAATAAAACTGAAAACATTCTTAATGTCTATCAACAGGGAAAAGTTAAATTATATACATTCCTGTAATGGAACACTATGCATCAGATAAAAAGATAAATAATATACGTAAATGAGGACATGGAAAGAGCTCTAAGATATATTATGAAGTGAAAAAGGCAAGTTTAGACAAACAAATACAACATTCCACAGAATGAACTATTTCCAGAAATGAAGAAGTATATGGAGAAAGGTCTTGAAGAATACACTCCAAATTGAGTTGAGTGAGTACCTTTGGAGAGGGATGTGGGGTTGGAAGAGGGGCCAAAGGGGATGTTCACTATCTGTAGTATCTGAGTTTATGCAATGTTAACATATTCAACATGTGATCTTTAAAATTAAAAATAAACAAAAATATTCCTTTGAAAAAATATAATATTTTGGCCAGGCATAGTGGTTCATGCCTGTAATCCCAGCACTTTGGGAAGACAAGGCAGGAGGATAACTTTGGTCCAGGAGTTTGAGACCAGCCTGGGCAACATAGGGAGACCCTATCTCTACAAAAAGATTTAAAAATTAGCAGGCATGGCAGTGCACCTCTACGGCCTCAGCTACTCAGGAGGCTAAGATGGGAGGATCTCTTGAGCCCAGAAGGTCAAGGCTGCAGTGAGCTGTGATTGTGCCACTGCACTCTAGCCTGGACACAGAGCAAGACTCTGTAAAGAAAGAGAAGGAGAGGGAGAGGGGGAGGGGGAGGGGGAGGATATAGATAGTATTTTAAATATATATATAGTATTTTAAATAAAGAAAGGGTACCAAGGCACTAGTCTGAAGACATGAATCCTTGTCCTAGCTCTGCACTTGCTAGTAAGTCACCTCACTGCCCTGAGCTTCAGTGGCCACCTGTAAGAAAGGGAATAATCACTGCCCAGAGACTTAGATCATAAAATGAGATAATATATAGGACAATTTTTCAAAAACTTCACAGTGCACTAAAATTCCTTATAATTAAGATATATCCAAGTTGAATCAGGTGACTAAAGTTGGGAGGGAAAGCTAATAAATTGAATGATACAACCAGGGTCCAAATTATTTTAATGAATTAGATCAATGAGCATCAACCAATCACAATAATTGAATAAGGATAAATATAAATTTTATTTATAGCTTCAAAAAATGAACTGCACAAGGGTAGGATATTAAAAAACAGTGTTAGAAGCATTATTGTGAAACAGTTTTAGAAGTAGTTTATAACATAGATGCTGAAAATAAAATACAATTTCAAGCCATATTAAGAGAAAGCTTGGAGAGGTGCTCACAGTCACCCACTGGGTCATCCACCAAGATTCACTCATCCAAACTGGTTGACCAGTTAGAAACACTGAAATATGCATCATACAGTCTTACCTGAACTTCTCTCCATTGAATGCCATACAACTTTGCATTTAATATGATTTAAATAATTTTCCCTGTTTTTTCCATTATACTGTAAGCTGCTTGAGGACAGGTGCCATGTATCGTATTTCTTCATTCCCTATAAAATTTAGAGGAGATCTGGGCTCATAAAAGACATTTAGGAAATTGTAAACTTAATAAAACAATTTTTTAAGACTGATGATAATGCAGTTCCCATGCATCATTCTGAAGATCAGTAATTATACACGTGGTTCCAAGAGTAGATGTGGAGGAGTTGAACCTGTACTGCCAGTTGATTTTGATTTTGATTTTTTCAGAGACAGGGTTTCACTCTGTTGCCCAGACTGGAGTGCAATGGCATGATGATAGCTCACTGCAGCCTTGAACTCCCAGGCTCAAGCAATCCTCCCACCTCAGCTTCCTGAGTATCTGTGGGCCACCATGCCCAGGTAATTTTTTTTCTAGAGATGGGGTCTCCCTATGTTTCCCAGACTGGTCTCAAACTCTTGGCTTCAAGTGATCGTCCTACCTCAGCCTCCAAATTGCTGAGATTACAGGCATGAGCCACCATGCTTGGCCCCAAGTTTGTTTGTTTTGTTTTTGTTTTTTTTTTTTCACTCAGTTACCTCATTTTGACCTTGTCTTGTTGCTGTTGTTGCCTTTTGATTTTTTTATAACCAAAAACCTTCATTTTTTAAATTTAGCTTTCTTACTTTCTTGTGCCTTCAACATCTTTAAAACAATTTTCTCCTTCTTGATAAGGAAAGCACCTTTCAACTTGGCACAGGCACATTTGGCACACATGGGACCACCTTAGGCGCTGCTGACATGTTTTTTCATTTTAGCCAATCTTATAAGAACTTTAGGTCTCATAGCAGAAACCCCTCAAAGTCAGCCTGGGCACACACCACATGCAGATTTTGGTGCTTTTCCATCCTTCTTGGTGTAAAGGTAAACAATTCTGTTACTAGGGGTTCGGTACAGCAGAGTTCTGTTAGAGGCTATTGTAGGAAGCCTAAGACAGTATGTCAAACACTGACATTCTGAGCGCTTCCAGACAGCATCCCTGAAAGAGCTGACCTTGTTTTCTTGAGATATCTTTTCTTTAAAGCAGAGTGCAGTAAAATTTCTATTGATTCATTACTGTATTATATTAGTAAAAGTGTTATGTGCAAAAGATTTTCTGCTACAGGTGGCAGAAATGGCTGAGGCATCTGTTAGAATGTGAGAAAATTATCCATCAATCAAAAGCTACTAGAGGAAATAGCTATTTCAGCATGGAAGCCCTTTATAGAGTTTTATAAGAATTCAGGCACATACAATCTTCTTCTGCATTAAAAAAAAATCCACTCAGGTAATTAATTTTCACCCTCTCAGAGGTGTGGTATTGAGGAGGCAATATGTCAACTGGAATATGTGCAAAGGTGGGACCAGTATCTATCATTTCCTGTTTCATTTCTATGAATCATTTCTATGATACCATTTCTTTTTTTTTTTTTTTTTTTTTTGTGAGGGCATGTTTTCAATTCTCTTTTTTTTTTTTTCTTTTTATTATTATTATTATTATTATACTTTAGGCTCTATGGTACATGTGCGCAACGTGCAGGTAAGTTACATATGTATACATGTGCCATGCTGGTGCGCTGCACCCACCAACTCGTCATCTAGCATTAGGTATATCTCCCAGTGCTATCCCTCCCCCCTCCCCCCACCCCACAACAGTCCCCGAAGTGTGATGTTCCCCTTCCTGTGTCTATGTGTTCTCATTGTTCAGTTCCCACCTATGAGTGAGAATATGCGGTGTTTGGTTTTTTGTTCTTGCGATAGTTTACTGAGAATGATGATTTCCAATTTCATCCATGTCCCTACAAAGGACATGAACTCATCATTTTTTATGGCTGCATAGTATTCCATGGTGTATATGTGCCACATTTTCTTAATCCAGTCTATCATTGTTGGACATTTGGGTTGGTTCCAAGTCTTTGCTATTGTGAATAATGCTGCAATAAACATACGTGTGCATGTGTCTTTATAGCAGCATGATTTATAGTCCTTTGGGTATATACCCAGTAATGGGATGGCTGGGTCGAATGGAATTTCTAGTTCTAGATCCCTGAGGAATCGCCACACTGACTTCCACAAGGGTTGAACTAGTTTACAGTCCCACCAACAGTGTAAAAGTGTTCCTATTTCTCCACATCCTCTCCAGCACCTGTTGTTTCCTGACTTTTTAATGATTGCCATTCTAACTGGTGTGAGATGGTATCTCATTGTGGTTTTGATTTGCATTTCTCTGATGGCCAGTGATGGTGAGCATTTTTTCATGTGTTTTTTGGCTGCATAAATGTCTTCTTTTGAGAAGTGTCTGTTCATGTCCTTCGCCCACTTTTTGATGGGGTTGTTTGTTTTTTTCTTGTAAATTTGTTTGAGTTCATTGTAGATTCTGGATATTAGCCCTTTGTCAGATGAGTAGGTTGCGAAAATTTTCTCCCATTTTGTAGGTTGCCTGTTCACTCTGATGGTAGTTTCCTTTGCTGTGCAGAAGCTCTGTACTTTAATGAGATCCCATTTGTCAATTTTGGCTTTTGTTGCCATTGCTTTTGGTGTTTTAGACATGAAGTCCTTGCCCATGCCTATGTCCTGAATGGTATTGCCTAGGTTTTCTTCTAGGGTTTTTATGGTTTTAGGTCTAACATTTAAGTCTTTAATCCATCTTGAATTGATTTTTGTATAAGGTTTAAGGAAGGGATCCAGTTTCAGCTTTCTGCATATGGCTAGCCAGTTTTCCCAGCACCATTTATTAAATAGGGAATCCTTTCCCCATTTCTTGTTTTTGTTAGGTTTGTCAAAGATCAGATAGTTGTAGATATGTGGCATTATTTCTGACGGCTCTGTTCTGTTCCATTGATCTATATCTCTGTTTTGGTACTAGTACCATGCTGTTTTGGTTACTGTAGCCTTGTAGTATAGTTTGAAGTCAGGTAGTGTGATGCCTCCAGCTTTGTTCTTTTGGCTTAGGATTGACTTGGCGATGCGGGCTCTTTTTTGGTTCCATATGAACTTTAAAGTAGTTTTTTCCAATTCTGTGAAGAAAGTCCTTGGTAACTTGATGGGGATGGCATTGAATCTGTAAATTACCTTGGGCAGTATGGCCATTTTCATGATATTGATTCTTCCTACCCATGAGCATGGAATGTTCTTCCATTTGTTTGTATCCTCTTTTATTTCCTTGAGCAGTGGTTTGTAGTTCTCCTTGAAGAGGTCCTTCACATCCCTTGTAAGTTGGATTCCTAGGTATTTTATTCTCTTTGAAGCAATTGTGAATGGGAGTTCACTCATGATTTGGCTCTCTGTTTGTCTGTTATTGATGTATAAGAATGCTTGTGATTTTTGTACATTGATTTTGTATCCTGAGACTTTGCTGAAGTTGCTTATCAGCTTAAGGAGATTTTGGGCTGAGACAATGGGGTTTTCTAGATATACTATCATGTCATCTGCAAACAGGGACAATTTGACTTCCTCTTTTCCTAATTGAATACCCTTGATTTCCTTCTCTAATTGCCCTGGCCAGAACTTCCAACACTATGTTGAATAGAAGTGGTGAGAGAGGGCATCCCTGTCTTGTGCCAGTTTGCAAAGGGAATGCTTCCAGTTTTTGCCCATTCAGTATGATATTGGCTGTGGGTTTGTCATAAATAGCTCTTATTATTTTGAGACACGTCCCATCAATACCTAATTTATTGAGAGTTTTTAGCATGAAGCGTTGTTGAATTTTGTCAAAGGCCTTTTCTGCATCTATTGAGATAATCATGTGGTTTTTGACTTTGGTTCTGTTTATATGCTGGATTACATTTATTGATTTGCGTATATTGAACCAGCCTTGCATCCCAGGGATGAAGCCCACTTGATCATGGTGGATAAGCTTTTTGATGTGCTGCTGGATTTGGTTTGCCAGTATTTTATTGAGGATTTTTGCATCAATGTTCATCAAGGATATTGGTCTAAAATTCTCTTTTTTTGTTGTGTCTCTACCAGGCTTTGGTATCAGGATGATGCTGGCCTCATAAAATGAGTTAGGGAGGATTCCCTCTTTTTCTATTGATTGGAATAGTTTCAGAAGGAATGGTACCAGCTCCTCCTTGTACCTCTGGTAGAATTCGGCTGTGAACCCATCTGGTCCTGGACTCTTTTTGGTTGGTAAGCTATTGATTATTGCCACAATTTCAGCTCCTGTTATTGGTCTATTCAGAGATTCAACTTCTTCCTCGTTTAGTCTTGGGAGGGTGTATGTGTTGAGGAATTTATCCATTTCTTCTAGATTTTCTAGTTTATTTCCGTAGAGGTGTTTGTAATATTCTCTGATGGTAGTTTGTATTTCTGTGGGATCAGTGGTGATATCCCCTTTATCATTTTTTATTGCATCTATTTGATTCTTCTCTCTTTTTTTCTTTATTAATCTTGCTAGCAGTCTATCAATTTTGTTGATGCTTTCAAAAAACCAGCTCCTGGATTCATTTATGTTTTGAAGGGTTTTTTGTGTCTCTATTTCCTTCAGTTCTGCTCTGATTTTAGTTATTTCTTGCCTTCTGCTAGCTTTTGAATGTGTTTGCTCTTGCTTTTCTACTTCTTTTAATTGTGATGTTAGGGTGTCAATTTTGGATCTTTCCTGCTTTCTCTTGTGGGCATTTAGTGCTATAAATTTCCCTCTACACACTGCTTTGAATGCATCCCAGAGATTCTGGTATGTTGTGTCTTGGTTCTTGTTGGTTTCAAAGAACATCTTTATTTCTGCCTTCATTTCATTATGTACCCAGTAGTCATTCAGGAGCAGGTTGTTCAGTTTCCACGTAGTTGAGCGGTTTTGAGTGAGATTCTTAATCCTGAGTTCTAGCTTGATTGCACTGTGATCTGAGAGATAGTTTGTTATAATTTCTGTTCTTTTACATTTATTGAGGAGAGCTTTACTTCCAAGTATATGGTCAATTTTGGAATAGGTGTGGTGTGATGCTGAAAAAAATGTATATTCTGTTGATTTGGGGTGGAGAGTTCTGTAGATGTCTATTAGGTCTGCTTGGTGCAGAGCTGAGTTCAATTCCTGGGTATCCTTGTTGATTTTCTGTTTCGTTGATCTGTCTAATGTTGACAGTGGGGTGTTAAAGTCTCCCATTATTAATGTGTGGGAGTCTAAGTCTCTTTGTAGGTCACTAAGGACTTGCTTTATGAATCTGGGTGCTCCTGTATTGAGTGCATATTTATTTAGGATAGTTAGCTCTTCTTGTTGAATTAATCCCTTTACCATTATGTAACGGCCTTCTTTGTCTCTTTTGATCTTTGTTGGTTTAAAGTCTGTTTTATCAGAGACTAGGATTGCAACCCCTGCCTTTTTTTGTTTTCCATTTGCTTGGTAGATCTTCCTCCATCCTTTTATTTTGAGCCTATGTGTGTCTCTGCACGTGAGATGTGTTTCCTGAATACAGCACACTGATGGGTCTTGAGTCTTTATCCAATTTGCCAGTCTGTGTCTTTTAATTGGAGCATTTAGTCCATTTACATTTAAAGTTAATATTGTTATGTGTGAATCTGATCCTGTCATTATGATGTTAGCTGGTTATTTGGCTCGTTAGTTGATGCAGTCTCTTCCTAGTCTTGATGGTCTTTACATTTTGGTATGATTTTGCAGTGGCTGGTACCAGTTGTGCCTTTCCATGTTTAGCACTTCCTTCAGGAGCTCTTTTAGGGCAGGCCTGGTGGTGACAACATCTCTCAGCATTTGCTTGTCTGTAAAGTATTTTATTTCTCCTTCACTTATGAAACTTAGTTTGGCAGGATATGAAATTCTGGGTTGAAAATTCTTTTCTTTAAGAATGTTGAATATTGGCCCCCACTCTCTTCTGGCTTGTAGGGTTTCTGCCGAGAGATCCGCTGTTAGTCTGATGGGCTTCCCTTTGATGGTAACCCGACCTTTCTCTCTGGCTGCCCTTAACATTTTTTCCTTCATTTCAACTTTGGTGAATCTGACAATTATGTGTCTTGGAGTTGCTCTTCTCGAGGAGTATGTTTGTGGCGTTCTCTGTATTTCCTGAATCTGAATGTTGGCCTGTCTTGCTAGATTGGGGAAGTTCTCCTGGATAATATCCTGCAGAGTGTTTTCCAACTTGTTTCCATTCTCCCCGTCACTTTCAGGTACACCAATCAGACGTTGATTTGGTCTTTTCACATAGTCCCACATTTCTTGGAGGCTTTGCTCGTTTCTTTTTATTCTTTTTTCTCTAAACTTCCCTTCTCGCTTCATTTCATTCATTTCATCTTCCAGGGCTGATACCCTTTCTTCCACTTGATCGCATCGGCTCCTGAGGCTTCTGCATTCTTCACGTAGTTCTCGAGCCTTGGTTTTCAGCTCCATCAGCTCCTTTAAGCACTTCTCGGTATTGGTTATTCTAGTTATACATTCTTCTAAATTTTTTTCAAAGTTTTCAACTTCTTTGCCTTTGGTTTGAATATCCTCCCGTAGCTCTGAGTAATTTGATCATCTGAAGCCTTCTTCTCTCAGCTCATCAAAGTCATTCTCCGTCCAGCTTTGTTCCGTTGCTGGTAAGGAACTGCGTTCCTTTGGAGGAGGAGAGGTACTCTGCTTTTCAGAGTTTCCAGTTTTTCTGCTCTGTTTTTTCCCCATCTTTGTGGTTTTATCTACTTTTGGTCTTTGATGATGGTGATGTACAGATGGGTTTTTGGTGTGGATGTCCTTTCTGTTAGTTTTCCTTCTAACAGACAGGACCCTCAGCTGCAGGTCTGTTGGAGTACCTGGCCGGCCGTGTGAGGTGTCAGTCTGCCCCTGCTGGGGGGTGCCTCCCAGTTAGGCTGCTCGGGGGTCAGGGGTCAGGGACCCACTTGAGGAGGCAGTCAGCCCGTTCTCAGATCTCCAGTTGCGTGCTGGGAGAACCACTGCTCTCCTCAAAGCTGTCAGACAGGGACATTTAGGTCTGCAGAGGTTACTGCTGTCTTTTTGTTTGTCTGTGCCCTGCCCCCAGAGGTGGAGCCTACAGAGGCAGGCAGGCCTCCTTGAGCTGTGGTGGGCTCCACCCAGTTCGAGCTTCCCGGCTGCTTTGTTTACCTAAGCAAGCCTATGCAATGGCGGGCGCCCCTCCCCCGGCCTCGCTGCCGACTTGCTGTTTGATCTCAGACTGCTGTGCTAGCAATCAGCGAGACTCCATGGGCATAGGACCCTCTGAGCCAGGTGCGGGCTATACTCTCTTGGGGCACCGTTTCCTAAGCCCGTCGGAAAAACACAGTATTCGGGTGGGAGTGGCCCGACTTTCCAGGTGCCGTCTGTCACCCCTGGAAAGAGAACTCCCTGACCCCTTGTGCTTCCCGAGTGAGGCAATGCCTCGCCCCTGCTTCGGCTGGCGCACGGTGCACTCACCCACTGACCTGCGCCCACTGTCTGGCACTCCCTAGTGAGATGAACAGGGTACCTCAGATGGAAATGCAGAAATCACCCGTCTTCTGCATCGCTCGCGCTGGGAGCTGTAGACCGGAGCTGTTCCTATTCGGCCATCTTGGCTCCTCCCACTCTATGATACCATTTCTATGAATTTCTACGAATCCTTTTGTTACCAGTGGCAGGTATCCGAGTTACTGGCAGTGAATCTGTATGGGTCTGAAGCAACCTCAGTACTTGCCTCCTGAGAAGAAAGAATTCAACTGAGGGGCATAAGGCAAAAGGAGAGACTGAGGCAAGTCTTAGAGCAGGAGTAAAAGTTTATTTAAAAGCTTTACGGCCAGGTGAGGTGGCTTACACCTGTAATCCCAGCACTTTGGGAGGCCAAGGCAGGTGGATCACCTGAGATCAGGAGTTCGAGACCAGCTTGGCCAACATCGTGAAAACCCTTCTCTACTAAAAATACAAAAATTAGCTGGGCTTGGTGGCATGTGCCTGTAATTCCAGCTACTCGGGAGGTAGAGACAGGAGAATTGCTTGAATCCGGCAGGCAGAGGTTGTGGTGAACTGAGCTTGGGTGACAGAGTGAGACTCTGTCTCAAAAATAAAATAAAATAAAATAAAAAAGCTTTACAAAAGAAATGAAAGGAAAAAAGCACACTTGGAAGAGGGTCAAGTGGGCAATCTGCAACACAAGTGCACACTTGTCTTGCATGGTGCATGGTTTGACCTTTGAATTGGGGTTTTACATGTTGGCATACTTTGGGGGTTTTGTGTTCCTTCTCCCTTAATTCTTCTCTTGGGGTGAGCTGTCCACATGCGCAGTTGCCTGCTAGCACTTGGGAGAGGAACATGTGCAATGTGTTTACTGGAGTTGTACGCATGCTCACTTGGGGCATTCTTCCCTTACCAACCTAGCATTCCTAGAGGAAGGTTATATACCAGTTAAACTCCATCATGGCATGCTCGAGCTCACTCACCCAACTCCTGAGATCTTATTGGGAAGCTACTGATCACCAGTTTCAGGTTTTTTCTATCTATAGGGAGACTGCCTTTCCCTGGCACTGGCTGCAACCAATTATTATTTTAGAGAGACCGTTAACAACCACCTGACCCTCATCTGATGGTTGCCTGAGGTTTCTAGTTGGGTTTGGCAGGGAGCCCTCTCCCGCTCTGCTCATGTCTTACTAGCTACCTACTGTAGCATTTCCCCCCTCGAGTCCAAGACCCCAGTTCTTTGGAGAAAGTGGATGAAGGTGAGTCTTCTGTAACTGCTTCCTGCTGACAGAGGTTGGGGGGTTGTGGTGGTTCTGTGAGTCTTGGCCTCTTGCTAGTTGTCAGAGCAGGAGGCTGTTTCCATGGATTGGGGAAACTGATATCCAGCCAGGTCCAAGGGAGACAGGGGCAGGATTTTGCCTCTGTTGTGTCTCACTGATGGGCAGTCTAGGGGGTCCCCTGTAGAAGGGTAACTATTGAATATTGAGAGGAAACTATCCCTCACTGAGGTTCATCTGGAGCTCAATGGCCTAAAGGCTAGAGGAGACAAATCAGGTTATTAGAATTAGAGGAATGTTAAAATAAAATAATGGGGTGAGGACAGCCCCAAAAAAGAATCCTGAGGCTGCCTACACACCCAGGTAACTGGTGGCTATAGTCATGCCTACTAAGACTTGGGTACATGGGGTTGATAGCAGATTCCAATATGTGCTTAGAATTAGAATATTGATCCAGATTTTTACATTACCCATCCCTTTTGTTTCTTCTGAGCTGCAGCCAGAGATCACTGGTTGGTTCACAGGAATAAGCAGGATTACTCTAAAATGCAGGCAAAAACTTAAAAATAACTGATGAGACTAGCATCTATTAATAGAAAAATAACAGGTGTATCATAATTTTTGAAACACACTTTCTCTTTCCAATCCTCATTTTTATAAAAAATCATGATAAAACTGATTTGTTTGCAAAATAAACTTTAGTCTTATTATACTTGCCCTGATTATTTGCATAAAGCACAGCAAGAATAATTATTTGTCTAATAGGCTCCTGTTTAAATTGGCTTTGATGGAACTTCATTCCATAAGGAATCTCAGATAAGACTTTTTTTAAGGCTTAAACCCAGCCACAGTTTTGTACCATCAAATACCTGAATGAGGTGGTAAATTCCTCTCCCTTGAGGTCCCAAGATAACCTGGGGCTCCTGGGCCTGTTAGAAAGTGACATTCTTTACGGACCACAGGTTGGGAACCTGGTACGGGGACTGTGTAGACAAGGTATGAAGCCAGTTTTCCCAAGGGGCTTTTATTGGCTATATAAGTCAAATTTGATTCCTTAAAGGAACGCATATCATTCCAGTCAAAGCCTTCATAAAATAACCAGCTTCTCCAGTTGTGTTCCTTTGTGAAAGACAGCAGATTCTTATTGTACTTATTGTACTTCTTATTGTATTCTATAAGTACAATAAGAATGCAAATAACTATACTGCCATAAGTTAAGAATACTTACAAGTAGTTTCCAAATTTTGAAGAAAGCAGGTAGAGAGAAACAAATATGCTTCAAATTTTGTTTACAGGAGTACTCAATTATTAAAAGCTGTAAATAGCTCAAAAGAAAAGTTTTCTTGGTTTTGGAAAACAAAGGATTAGCAACATTTTAAGCAAAAAGTCATAAAAGGATTATTTCAATCTTCTATTAGTTTAGTCCATGCAGTTAACTTTTGTTCTGCTTGATATTCATGAACATTTTAGCTCTCCAATAAGAGTCCTGAAAGTTTTTCTCTATTCTAATGTCTCAATCTTCAAAGTTATCAGAAGCCTGTATTTAGGAGCACCTGTTAGAGTTCTATAGCTGATTATAAAACCACCTTTTAAAGAGGGTTAAAACAAGACAACAATTGTCTGTTAATGACAAAAAGTCTTAGGGTAGCCACAGTCAAAGACACAATTGACAAAGAAATTTGTTACCCCTGAGGCACAAAACAATTTCACATAATTATAATTATTCCTAATAATGTATACTATGTTACATTAGAATTATAGGAGTTTCACATAATTTTGGAACATGTACTGATAACATTTTAATCAAAAGCAGATTAATACTTTAATAAAACTATGTTGTGCTTTAATTCCAGTGTTTATGAATAAACTGAATAAAAGTCCTTTAATTTTGGCTAATTTTCACACACAGAATTTCTTTTATAGGATTAATTTTTCACAAACCTTCCACAACTTGCTCAAACCTTCAGCTTTATCCTATCTAACATAAAACAATCCTTTAACCCTCCAAACTAGGCAAAACTTACATTCCCATACCGTCTTATAATCTTTTAACAAAAGCACATTCTACTTTCCTTGCATACCTTACATGTAAGACTGCTTTTCCAGTAGACTCAAGAACATGTTACATGGCTAACTCTTCGCAACTTTTATTTTTTGCAAAAAACCTGAGAAGTAAGCGATTCACTAGACAGAAGTGCAGATAAGGTCTCTTTCCAGCATACCTGGGGGAATGGCTAACTCTGTAAGTCCCCAGGCCATGCCTAGCTTTAAAATAGGCAAGTTGTACAGTTAAAAGTCAAAGTGGCAGTTTATAAAGCATTTATTTAGTAGGTCTAATAACCTTTAAAATTGCAGAACTTTTCTTTCATAAATTCCCTTTCACAAATTTTTCACAATTTTCACAGATCATCTATGACATGCTTGGACTTTCTGACTTGTCCTAAATATCCCTCTTTTTAAAGAACCAGTCATTTTACTTTAGGACAATAATTTACCATGCAAGATCCTTTCTCATATAAAATCTCTTTTCTTTATCATCTTCCTTACGAAAAAGTACCTCTTTACCTTTATAATCTTTGAATTAGACAAAAGTCATATTCCTTCTGTTAGAAAGTTAAGATTTGTACTGAATGTTGCTGTGCAAGTTCTGTGACGGGGAAGCAAATGAGATTATTTACATACTATAGAAGTTATCTCCCCCTCAAGAAATTGCTCAGTTATATTTTTGCTAGGACTTGCCCAAATAATGGTGGGCTATTTCTAAACTCCTGAGGTAAGACCATCCAGGTTGAAGTTGCTGGTTAAAGATTTAGGTAGCTTTCCCAGGAGACATACAGCTATTAGAGAGAAAAATGAACTCAGAGTTCAGGTAAGTATTAAGCAGGCACCCATTTGGAAAGTATATTTTTGCCCAAAGGGATGTGAAACTCTTGGAGGGGGTGCCATTGGCCCCATTACCCAATAGGATTTGTAGGGGAGTTGCTTAGAGAAGGAGATTAGCACAGAGTAGGCAGCTCTTGAAAGCAAAAGGGAAATTTATAATTTTACTTGCCGCCTCCAGAGGTGACCTTGGCTTTGTCCTGTATGAGTATTCTTAGGGCAACCTAGAGGGGGTTGGAGAACTTGTAAAGCAGCCAATAGTTGAGCCTGCTTCTTGTCCTACATGTCTCCTTTTTCTTAACCCTGTCCTCCTTATTCTACTCTCACTTATAAAAGACTGAGGAGGCTAATCTGAGGATCTCCTGCACAGGGGAACTGGGTTCCAAGACTGACTTTTGTAATTTCCTCCCAGTTTATTTTTAAGCCAAACAGTATTACAAAGGAAAACTAGTTTGTTTTTTGTTGTTGTTGTTTTAACATTTGGGAAAATCAAACTTTTCCTAGTTTTGGGGGATGCATCCCAGGGGCATGTCCTGTGGTATGGGAATGTGATTACCCATCTGCAAAGAGAGAACAGGAGAGAAAAAAAGGAAAAGGAAAAAAGAAGGCATTCCCTCTACATTCCTATTATCCTGAATGGAGCATCCCCCATTGTCCTTTGGGTTCCGGAATTAACCAGCCTTACTGTGTACTCTTGGTCCCATCTCATCACAATTACCCACTTGAGAACAGAAGAGATACTGGAGTAAACTGTGGATCGCCTGTTCATCCCTGAGGTTCCAGAATAACTGATCTTACTGCATACCCCTAACCTTTCATCTCTGTTCTAATGATAATCTGTTAGCCTGGGAGCACCCTTCATCTCTGTCCTGTGGGTACTTTTGTCTCTTGCACCTGTAGCCTTGGGCTGGCCTATACCCCTATCTCCATGACTTTATAGTGACTCTTGCTTGGAGCATTCTAGCAATAAAAATGATGACCTTTTTTCTCAGAGTCCCATTTCCCATGTTAAGCAGACAAAAGCCTGTTTTTCAGCTAACTGCCACAAGGGGGCTAGACTTCCCTCCCCACTCCTTTTGAGTATGACCCGGAAGGTCCTAATTCATGTTGAGAAGAATGTGGAAGTAATTAGAGAAATGAAGGCTACAGGAAGAAGTGGGAGGAAGTGAGAGGAATACTCATGGAAAGCCTTCATATGCTTGCAAAAATAGCAGTCCTTGGATTCAAGAGGACAACGTTTATTTGCCCTGTTGATGTGAAGTAGTAACCTCCGGAGGACTTGGGGCTTGGGCTAATAACTGGCAGAGGAGGGCAAATTCTTCCTTTGCCACGAATGGGGCAAAGGAAGAGGGGTGGCTTTTGAAGCAGTTTGTCTGCCTGCATGGGGCCTTACCCGGCCCTTTAAGGATCCCTCCTATTTGCAAAAGCCACCAGGAAACCCAGCCCTGGGGCGTAACAGGAAGGAAAAGCATATAGTAAGTCATAAGGAGCTGGCAGAGCCGGAGTACCAATTAGTGTTTGTCCCGGCAATGTGTCAGCAGACAGGGTTGAAAGGGTTGAAAGTCATCCAAGCTGGTAAGGTAAGAACAAGAACAAGTATAAATCTCACGAGACATCCACAAGGAAGCCCATGTCTTTGCTGCCTCTCAAATGCAGTAAGAGCTGCGGGAGTGTGTGTTTAAGAAGTCACGTGGCATGCAAAGTAAGAGCAAAGAGACAGACTTGCCCCCGTGGCAGATGGTCCAGAGGGTGTACAAGTCCTTTTCAGAACATACACACAGAGAAAACAAGAGAATAGGCAGTGCAGGTTCTTGGGAAAGAGCCAATCTTAGTTGAAAAAGCAGAGGAAATCCCAGACATTGAACAGTTTTAGGCTTCAGCCCTACCATTCTCGTGAACCTCCTGTCCAGGAGGGCCACTCATGCCTCAGATCTACTCGGTGCAGATGCCACAGTCCTTCCCACCCCTGCAAGCCATCCATCAGAGTGAACTGAGAAATCAGCCAAGAGGAGCAGAGTCACTTATGGCTGAAGGACTTATTCTGGGGGGTTGGTTAGCAAGCAGGAGAGAGAAAAGGAGAAGACCATGTACAAGGATTGAATGCCTCCAGCCAAAGAAGGTGTGGTAGAGAGGTCTCTCACCACTAGGGAACATATCTGAGTCATGCAGCATCAAAGTATGTTAGTGGCAGAAGTTATCCAAGTCCCACGGCACCAAAATATGTTACCAGTGGCCGGTATCCAAGTTACTGGGGCGAATCTGTATGAGTCTGCAGCAACCTCAGTTCTTGCCTCCTCAGAAGAAAGAATTCAACTGAGGGACATAAGGCAGAAGGAGAGACTGTTCCAAGTTTTAGAGCAGGAGTAAAGCTATATTAAAAGTTTTCGAGCAGAAACGAAAGGAAGAGAAGCACCCTTGAAAAGAGCCAAGTGGGTGACTTGCAAGACAAGTGGGTGACTTGACTTTGGGGTTTTATAAGTTGACATACTTCTGGGGTCTTTCATCCCTTTTCCCCTGATTCTTCCCTTGGGATGGGCTGTCCACATGTGCAATGGCCTGCTAGCATCTGGGAGTGGGGCATGCACCGTGTGTTTACTGGAAGTTGTATGCATGCTCACTTGGAGCATTCTTTCCTTACCAATCTTGCATTTCTAGAGGAAGGTCATATACCAGTTAAACTCCACCATTTTGCTTCTTAATGCTCATGCTCGAGCTCACTCACCCAGCTCCTGAGATCTTATTGGGAAGCTGCTGATCACCAGTTTCAGGTTTTTTCTATCTATAGGGGGACTGCCTTTCCCTGGCACTGGCTGTGACCAATTATTATTTTAGAGAGACAGTTAACAACTGCCTGACCCTCACCTGTCGCCTGACATTCCTGATGTGTGCGTGTGGTGGAATGGGGGTGTAGTAGGTGGGGGGGAACCAGGAGAAACCCTCTCCTGCTCTACTCATGTCTGACTAGCTACCTACTGTAACACTTTTTCCTTACCATATATCTGTGGTTTGCTTCAGAACCAGCAGGAGCACTTTTTCTTTTTCTTTTAAGATATATTGAGCTGGGCATGGTAGCTCACATCTGTAATCCCAGCACTTTGGGAGGCCAAGGCGGGCAGATCACTTGAGGACAGGAATTCGAGACCAGCCTGGCCAACATGGCAAAATCCCGTCTGTACTAAAAATACAAAAATTAACCGGGCGTTGTAGCATGCACCTGTAATCCCAGCTACTCAGGAGGCTGAGGCAGGAGAATTGCTTGAACCCAGGAGGCAGAGGTTGCAGTGAGCCAAGATCATGCCACTGCACTCCAGCCTGAGTGTCAGAGTGAGACTCTGTCTCAAGAAAAAAAAAAAAAGGAAAGATGTATATGCCATAGTCTCTCTTGGACTGAAATAGAGTCCCAAATTCATGCTTTTTTAGAGCTTTTTATATTGCATGCACAGGACTGAAAATAACTTGGCTAGAGGTATATAAAATAAATTCCAAAACTTTAAAATGATTTCTCCTACTATCATATTTTAAAATATTATCTTCTTCTAATTCAATTAATCAGTGATCTGTGTTTGAGAAGAAAACAAAAGGAAATATATTCCAGTACTTTAATTAAGGACAGGAGAAAATAAGATCTGAGCATTTTTCACAGTGAAGGTGAATATACTCTTCAGCATTCTGGCAGGGAACTAACTGATAGTACATACAAATGGGATTATTGAGAGAATTTAAAATAAACTATTTACCAGGTGTAGTGAAGGGTAAGGGAAAACCCAAGGGATGGGGGTAAGTGTCCCAGGGTTCCCTAGTGGGAACCACCAGGCCTGAAGGGCAGGAGACAGGAGGGGCAGCTGTAGGAGGGGGCCACCAAATAAAGGCTGTCAGGAGAGAAACAACCTGCAACCCAGCCAGAAGGAAACTAAATGCCCAAACCTCATCCTTCTGCCACCTTCCCAGCTCCTGCCAGCCCCTCCCACTGGCCAAACCCAGCTAGAGGCAGAGGGCAAGAAAGCTGGTTGATGCAGACCATGTAGTCAGCCTTCAGCCTTCAAGGGCATTGTGTAGAGTGGAGAAGGGTGGAGCAAGGGTTTAGAAGGGTAAATGGAGACTGTCTAGCTCAGTAGATGATCTTACCTCCATGCATGGACACCTTAACTCCTTTATTTGCTTGGCAATTTTAAATTATTAAAGGTAGTAAACATTGGTAAACTTCCTAGTTGCCTGGTACATGAACATTGTTGCTGCATTTGGGTAAATCTCCATATTTAAAGCCCTGTTTTTCCCAGATAGAAAATTTGTTTCCCCAGCCCCTCAATTGCAGCTAGCTCATTAGCTTGTGAACCAGAGTCCTCCAATTAGTGCTATCCAAGCACAGCAGATCCTTGCTTGAAGAAAGAAGCTTTGGGCAGAATTCATTGTGTTGCTGAGGATTGTGAGAGGGGTGACTGGCTTTCAGGGTCAGCAGAGGTAAGACTGAAACAGCACCTACATACTGTGGAGGGTGTCTTCACATCAGAAATGGCGGTGATGCTGGGGCAGTCGTAGCTTCAGTAAAGTCAAATTCCTGCAAGCATCTAGTTCATGTATCATCTAGTGGTCACTGCTTGGAGCAGTACTGATTTTTCTCAACAGGCCAGTTCTAAAGTTTTGAGCCATTTCCGAAAGTTTATCCTCAGGTCTGGTTCTGTGGCCTTCCCAACAAGTTTGTGAGCTACACAGAATCCTTGTAATAAATTACTTTTTTGACTAATCAGCTGGAGTCAGCTTTTGATGCTTGTGTCTATGGACCCTGAAATACATAATACTTCTATTATTGTATCTACCCTTATTTTTTTAAATCTCTTATATTTATCTAAATTAGACACTTAATAGGTTACTGCCATGTGACAGATGGACTAAGGAGCATACTGGCTAAATTCAGCTTTCTATCTGGAGCAAAAAAATGCTGGTATGCACATATTTTTATTTAAAACATACAGCAGATTGAAACTGAGACCTTAAGGAACCTGGGTGTAAAATGCCTTTGCTTTGTAAATAATTAAACATTAAGTAGAAATCATTTATCAAGCCTCCTAGTTATATCACTTTTGATATATGCTGTGGATGATTTTGTTGGAGAAATACAAATCTAGAAGAACCCAACCAGCTCTAGCTTTGCTACCAGTATACCATGTAGCTTGGAGCAAGACCTTTAATTTCTGTTTCTTCTTGCAGATCCAGAAATGAGGGGCCTATAGTATAAGACCTTTGATATTCCTTTGAGCTCTAAAATCCTATGATTACATATCTTTTTTAAAATCTTGAGGGAATATACTTGGCTTTTTCTGTATGTAAATCTTGAGGAACCACAGAATTTGCAACTCAATTCAGAGAGCTCTTGTTCAGTAAGAACAGTTTGACCCTTGACAGGGAAAACCATGACCTATTATTATTATTTTTATTGTTTAATATAGAGATGGGGTCTTACTATGTTGATCTGGCTCGTCTCAAAATCCTGGCCTCAAGCAATCCTCCTGCCTCAGCCTCCCAAAGTGCTGGGACTATAGGTGTGAACCATTGTGCCCGGCTCCTATTATTTTTATAATCAGCCAGTCATCCTAACATTGCTAAAGACAAAATTCCCATTCGGTTTTTAAGCATGACAGCCCATGGCCTATGTACTAATTAATGGTCACTTGTGTGTCACAGAAAAGGGAAAGCATGGCAAGGTAGATTTTTTTTTTTTTTTTTGAGATGGAGTCTCCCTTTGTTGCCCAGGCTGGAGTGCAGTGGCTCGATCTCGGCTCACTGCAAGCTCCGCCTCCCGGATTCACGCCATTCTCCGGCCTCAGCCTCCCAAGTAGCTGGGACTACAGGCGCCCGCCACCACGCCTGGCTAATTTTTTGTATTTTTTAGTACAGACGGGGTTTCACCATGTTAGCCAGGATGGTCTCGATCTCCTGACCTCGTGATCCGCCCTCCTCAGCCTCCAAAAGTGCTGGGATTACAGGCGTGAGCCACTGCACCCAGCCGGCAAGGTAGATTTTTTAAAAACAGCTGTGGGCTTCTAATCAGCTGGGACGGGTAGCTCACACTTTCGCATTGCCGTTCTTCCCCAAGCACATAGCAAAGATGGATAAACTAGGAAAAAAAAAAACAAAAAAAGATGACATTGCAGAGTTCAAGACCAAAAAAAAAAAAAAAGATGATTATTTCCATGATGAGAATAAGCAACAGAATACAAAAGAGTGAGTTGGGCTGAAGCCACGGACCTGCTGGCTCCAGGTCCAGAATCAGGTGGTGGTGGCTGGGTGATGGGAAGTCTACTACTCCACCTGAGACAAGGGACCTGAATTTGAAGCATTGCTCTTAGACCGAGCTATGACTTAGGGAATCTGTGTGCCCAGGGAGGTGTGAGGATACAGATGCAGTCTTG
This sequence comes from Pongo abelii, assembly GCF_028885655.2. Taxonomy (NCBI): domain Eukaryota; kingdom Metazoa; phylum Chordata; class Mammalia; order Primates; family Hominidae; genus Pongo; species Pongo abelii. Next base: position 17,608,233 of record NC_085928.1, read on the forward strand.
AAACCAGAAAAAGACCCAAGCCACATGTTGGCTTGGTGACTGGACCTGAGATATCTGTGACATTGTCATGACCTAGAGCCTTGAGCTGCATTTATAGCACCTGGTTCTGACATGGAATTCCAGAAAGCCAGGTGAAAAGACACCCACAAAACCACTGGATTTAGAGAAACAGTCACAGGGAGAGAGGAGAGACAAAAAGACTGAAAACAACAAAAAACATTTTAAAATAAACCTGCAAATCAATATTGCAAAATTCACAAAATCTAATCCTGAAAAAAATATACTCAATAAAATATGAAATCAGAACATGAATTCAGAACACAAATTCATTCAGAACATGAACTCACTCCAGGAGGAAATTAACTTTAATGAACAGTGTGACATATTGGTTAAAACAAGGAAGCTTAAAGAGACCCATAAGAGAATAACGGTTATAAAAAGAATTAGCCGTCATGGAACTAAAATAGGCAAAAATAAAGCGAGAAGAGATAAATATGCAAAAATAACCAAATAGAACTCTTTGAGTGGAAATATAGCCCTTGATATTTTAAAAAATACTTAATAGATGTAATGAACTCTAGACTCAGTAGGGGAAGTTCTGGTGAGTGGGAAGATCATAAGGAGGAGTTCACACCAAATTCAACACAGAAAGACAAAGAGTTCAAATATATGAATGAGTGGTTACATGCATGTGGATCCAGAAAAAGAGAATGAAAAGAATGACAGAGAAGGAACATAAGATGCTTAACATGAGAGCTTTTGTCCTAAGAATTATTCAGTTCAAAAGACATAAATCTCAGATCGAAAGTTCTCTCTTGATACCAGAAGAATAAATAAAAATAAATTCCCACCTAGGAGCATTGTAATGAGACTTAGAACATAAAGAATACAAGGAAATCTTACATGTGCTAGGAAGAAAACTCAGATTATCAAAAAGAATAACACTATGAGACTTCTCAGCAGCAACACTAAATGCTACAAAGCAATGGAGAAAGCAGTCTTTAAAGTCCTGAAGGAAAAAAAACTTCCAACTTAGACTGTTATATCCAGCTGATCTTGCTCACGTTATTAACCTTTTCTCTCCCATCCCTACTCTTCCTCACTTTACTCTTTCACTGACCTGGGGCTCCTTAACTCCATGATATGGGCACCAAGCACCTGCAATCTCTTGCATCTCATCACCCTAGAGCAGCCAGCCACACCTCTGTGGCCTAGAGTTTCTGCTGCCTCCTTCCCTATACCATGCAACCTGGGCAACCAGGACCAGAAGCAGAAAGAAATGCTGCCCTATTATCCTTCATGCAATCAAATTTGTGCAGTGGGTGGGGAGGAGGTAAGAAATATGAATGCCTGGGGAAAGGAGGAGCTCCAGGTGATGGGAAGAAAGATGTGACAGGACCTTTTTGAAGTTCAAATATATCCACATTCTGTTGAAACCTTGAAACTTTAAATATTTAGGCTCTTGTCATTATCTTAAGTTCTTCATGCCACTCTTGACGTCCCAAAAAGCAGTCTCTAAGTCACATAGATGATCTCTTGGGCATTTTCTCTCAGCCATGGAGAGCTGTGAAAGGAAGAATCGCTGCTTTTCTCAAGCAAATCAGTTTCTTGATGTTTTTTGGTTCTCACTCCTTCCCTGCTCCTGATGCTTTGACCCCTTTTATAGATCAGAGGGCTCTAGGGTAATGGATGGTCTTGGGTGGTGAATAAAGGTGGATAAATAGGGACAGGGACAGTTAAATTGGGAGCCTTTCTTACAACCTTAATGGGTTTTTCCCCACCCCAAGTTTCCTTCTCCACTGAAATGCCACACCAACGCTTGTGGGATTTATGAGGTGGCCAGATCAATGTGTTGTTTTTTCTTTTTCTTTTTTTTTTAAGCTTCCCTTCAGAGAATAAATGGTAATGGAGAGAACTATTTAACAAGGTCCTGGTTTCTCTTGCAACACAGTAGCTAAACTTCCCTGCTTTTATGTGCATTTTTGTAGGGATCAGCTTGGTAGACAGTATTAGCAGAGAAATGACACCTTGATCTTGGTTTGCAAGCACTTCTCCCATCAGTCCTAGATTAGGCCCTGTTCAGCCATGCAGGGGTGTTGGTTTATGCGTGCTGCAGCGGTGGGCATAATGAGTATAATTTACCCGGTGGACAAAGGTGTGTACCAAGTGAATTTAAATAATTGGGGTGGATTGGCTAGTAGGTAAGAAGTGGGCCTTTAAAGAGATACTGAAGATTGAAAGGTTTTTTTTTAAAGAAAAAAAAACATCGATTGTAGGTAATGAAAAACTAGGGTTCACCCTCTTCATATCTACTCTCCTTTCAAATAGTTGTATCCAAAACTGTTTTTCCCTCTCCCCTACCTTGCCCTCCTGTTAAAATAGAAATGGGGATTGATTAATGACCCAGCTCCTGAATACCTGTAAAATTTGTACAAAAATATCTTCTATGAAAATGATTTGTAATCTGTAGACTTATTACCTGGGAGATGTCTTGAGATGTGAAATCCCATCCTTTGGGTTGTGGGTTTTTTGTTTTCTCCAAATACATCTGATCTTTAAAAAAAAAAAAAAAAAGAAGAAAGAAAGAAAGATGTGACAGGAGAAAATACTGAGAATTCAGCTATTGCCATAATAATCTATGATCTTAAAATGTCTCTCTTTCCCGTCGTGTGTGTGCATACGTTCATGCATGTGTGTGTGTATGTGTGTGTGTGTGTGTAATAGAAAGAGGGATGAGATGAGATCACTGAGATTTTGTAGTCTTTAAAATGTGGTTTCCCTCAACATATGTGTCTGAAATCTGGGGCGGCTAGTATAATAACACTGTTTCCTGACATTCTTGCATAACAGAGTTTAATGGAATTTCCCATCTAACCAAGAGTCATTCTCATTTGTGCTGTGAAATTGCAGTGGACAGGGCTCCTCCTACACAAGAATGTATTGACCTAAGGCCTGCTCTTTCCCCAGCACACAGTCTTACTGGTGGAATCCTCTATTCTGCATCTTCAGTCAAGTAATTTGATCTGTGTTCTGCATGCAGGAGCTCCCTGGCTCAGCACTTATGTCTTCTTTTCAGTTTCTGGGGTTTTCATGTTGCTTTGAGGATGGAGTTTGTCCATGAAGATTTTTGTGTAATAAAGAGCTGTTTTATTGCAGGCCTTGTGACCTCTTGACCAATTAAACAGCTTATTGACACCATCTAACAACTTTTAAAGATACTTCACTGAAACAAAATTAAGGCCATTTTGACAACTTTGGCACAATCAAATTTAACTTCCCCAAAGTATTGCCTAAGTAGAAAGCAGAAGGCTTCCAAATATGATAGGAAGTGACAGATATTTTTTAATTGATGAGAAATGTAAGAAGTAGATGTATTTCTGAAAAGCCAAGCAATTTAAATTCTAGTCAAAAAATAAGGAATTAAAATATGTGCTATCTCTCAGCAGACTTGCAAATGAAGTGTCTTTTTATGACATTTATTGCTCCTTCTTTAATTACTAAGAAAAATATAGGAAGGGTAGAGGAGAAAAAAAAATCAGGTATTTTGGCTCTGACTTAGAGATAGCCACTATTAAATTTTGGAGTCATACTATTTTATAGCCTGCTTTTTTCTCTTTGTATATAATAATTAATATATTATAACATTTTCTTATGAACTTTAATATGACTGCAGCATAACATTATTTTATGATTGCATAGTATTCAATTATGTGAGTGTATCATAATTTGTTTAACCAGTCCTCTACTTTCTATTTGGCTGTTTCTGATTTCTCACTCTAATAAGTAATGCTGCACTGAACTCCTTTCTACAAAAATCTTTTTTGCATATCTTGGATCCTCTTTTAAAGTGACTTCTGAAACATTTTTTTTTCATCCTGAAGGCAAGAGTAACTACCTTGAGGGATAACTTTTGAGTGACAATTTTCTTCTAGCACAGGCTCTCCCAGGAGTGCTGACTTTCTGGTTCACAGTGATGTCAGTTACTGGATGACTTGATGTTAGTTGCTAAGATGGCTGCATCCATTCTTAATGGACAGGCTCTCAGTTAATAAGCTCTTCATTTCCTTTTTGAAACTCTAGAATTTCAAAGATGAATGGAATGCTTTTGCCATTCCATTCAAACCCATTTAAAAAAAACTGAAATGGCTCTCATGTCACCTTCTTGAAACAGCTAAAATTAATTTTGATGTGTTTAATTTGAGACTGAGAACTGTTCTCCAAGAACTGTTATTTTTGGAATTTTAGTAGCTGTTCCTGTTCTTTCACAATGCCAATTCATTAAATTTATCAGATCCATAATGTACATTTTAATTACCCCATCGTTGGCCAAGTAGAGTTCTGCAATATTTAGTTGAAATTCTGGAGAAATTTGATGGGCATCTTAACACACGGTTCAGTCCTATTTAATATGAGTCAGAAAAAAAAGACATCTTTGGCTCACAAAACTGCAGCCCTTACATTAAGTCTCTCTTAAATCCCAGCAGCCAGAAAATGAAGTCACTTTGGACCACAGCCTAAGAACACAATAACTTCAGAACACAAAATCTTCAGTTAGGGAGGAGTTCATAATAGTCACCCTAACAAGAAGTAAAATTTAAACTCTCCTGGACAATAGTGAAACTGCTTATGCTCAAATAGCCAGAAAAGGGGGAAGGTGAGTGGCAGGGGAAGATGAGAGTTTTCTCGGATTTGTCCATTTCATTTCATTGTTTTTTCTTAATTTGGTGTTTTTTGATAGTATAATATTTGAATGCATAATTATGGGACACAGTAGTTCTCATTTCGCCACCACTAAAAATGTTGGGAAAAAGCAGATTTGTTCCAGCTGACCTAATTACTGCTAAAGTAAATCTGATTGATTAAAAGAAAATCTTTTTCTCTCAATGTAAATAACAATGTTGTGAGTATCTTGGGTTTCCAGGGTGCAGCAACTGAAAATAAAGTTTATGGCCTATGGCAAATGCAACATATCTTAAGATATATCAAATTATCTGGCTGAAAACAAATAACTGGGGAAAACAGGCATAATGAAGGTACAGAATTTCCAGGTCAATTTTTAATATTTTTAGCAGCACTGACCCCAGAAGAATTATAATCAGTTTTTAATAAAGGCCAATTGAAAAGCAGCAGTGCAGAACTTAATATTCTTGGCACTTTTCATAATCATGGCTGTTTTCTCATAAACCACTATCATTCAATTTACAAAAATTGGATAACGCTGCCTGGCTCATTAAATAGCTTACATGAGTTCATACTAACAGGATGTCAGAGAAAGAAAGAGAAGCCTTTAGAAGGGCTGGAAGAGGAGGGCCGAGGAGAAACAGAGACTGTCCTGAGAACTTGGGGGGACTTGAGGCACGATTCCAACCACATCTCCTCTCCCATACCTGAGCCAGAGCAATATTTGAGGAGCATAGAGTGACTGCAAGAATACACGCTCCCTCATTTTTCCTCTTTATAATAAAACAAAAATTATGTGACCTTCCATCATCCATTTGTAATTCAAGATGACTCAGAGCTGGAAAATTAGAGGAACTGCCTGGGGCAGTGTGTATGGCTGTTGATATGACTAAGGGGAGGAAGAACAGAATTAAGACCTAATGAGTCTAGAAGGCTGGGATTGGGCTTCTCTTGGGGAAATATAAGCATGTAAGTCACCAGGTGACAAAGCCCTATTCCCTGACTCAATGCATAGGAAAGAGAAGCACTAAGGGAGGATCTATGGCATTTTAGATACCAATAATGATAATAAACAACATTAGCATTTAGAGTTTACAAAGAACTTTAATTCTTCTCTCATTTCTATTCCATGGACTCCCTTACATTTCTAACCATGGGTAAACTCAACAGGAATGATGCCTGAAATAGTATAACATTCCTGTTGGAAACAAGTGCTCAGTGTAGCCAAAAGAAACCCGCACTTAGAAAATTTCTCAGCAAGGCAACTTTACTTCTGCAGAAGGGTGCTGCTTGTGCCTGTTACAATCACAAGAGCACACCGAACAAAGGAGGGAAGGGGGTTTTTAACCCTAACGCAGTTCCTGTTTCTGTGTCCTTCCCCTATTGGCTGAGGTTGGACTGCACAATCTAAGCTGACCCGACTAAGACTTAAACCTTTCCAAATAGGGTTAACACGCAATTTGCAGGAAGGGAGTAGAGTTTATTCACAGGTGGCAGGAAGTTAAGTCTTTGAAGAGGAATGTAGTTGTCCTAACAATTTCCCCTCTTCTATTTTATAGTTCTTCCTCTTCAAAATTCTTCAACAGGATTCGGCCTTGTTCTTCTTGATTATCTAGGAGCAAGAGCTTATCTGAGTATGGAGGGGGAGAGGTGGGGAAGGTTTTGTGAGAGCTGCTTCTATGAGCCTTTGGGTTAACCCACGAATACAAGGTATGATACAGCAGCCCACAGGATGAGTACACCTGTAACAATTGGAAGAGAGGTAAAGATTGAGGTCATGAGTCCCTTCCATTTTCCAAACCACCTTTCCATCAGGCCCATAAGGGGTCATCTATTCCAGAGTTTTCGGCTAATTCATTTGCTAGGGTGGTAAGGCCTTGTAAGGCTTTTGTGATTGTCCTATCAGGGGCTGTATTATTAGGAATAAAGGTACAATGCTTGACCCCAATCATGACACAGACTCTGCCTTTTTTGGCCAACATCATGTCAAGGGCTATTCTATTTTCCCAGGCCATCTGGCTGGTAGGGCCTAACTGTTCAGTTATTCCTTTTATGGCATCTCTGATATAATTGACAAATTGCTGCTGATTGTAGTATATATAATTTATCCAGTCTACACTTTTGTTTATAGTGGACCACCAGAATAAGATAGACTCAAACCCAGCGGATATTTGGTTTTGAGCTTTGAATTCATTTTGTACCCCCCGCGGGACCCCAATACTGTCTGTGTAAACGTGGGGGTCAAAGTACCCATGAGGGGCTTCTCATTTTTTTCCGGGTTACCTGTTTTTTGTCTGGTTGATGAAATGCCAAGGTGAAAGGGATGGCCAATTGGATTAGGGTGCAAGTGCTGCTCCAACTGCTTGGCAGTGTACCCAATATTGGTCCCCCACAATACCACCACACATCCGCTTGGGGATGGACTAGGGCTGACTGATTGGTTAGCTCTTGAAAGCGTTAAGGCCCACTACATCCTGTCAGGTTTCCAAGGAATGTCAAATTTTCCCTTTGCCGTGACAGACATGAGGTAAAATTGGCATTGTGAGCTGGAAGTCAAATGGCCCTTGGGGACTGTCCCATAGGGCTCCTGACCTTTAGGAAAAGTAGTGAAAGAGCGGCACATAACTTGTTTCCCCAGGCTGTGGGGTGCTGGAAGAGAGCTACTATACAGTCTATACCTGGTTGGTTGGCCCATCTGAGTGGGAAGGAAACAGTTTCGGTCTCTGGCCTGCCCATTGCACAAGCGTAACAATTGCTTTTATTTAGGGTGTGGCTGGAATATTTAATCCATTCCAGCCAGGCGTTTACATCTTGATACCCGGTTTCTATGGCTAGGGTTTGCTTTAAGTCTTTGACTTCTACTACAGCTACTTTGGTTTTGTCACTGGGCATGAAGCAAGAAATGGTTTAATTTTGTGGGTTTGGGGAAGGGACAATGGTAGGAGACAGAGGAGAAGAAACAAAGCACATTTGAAAGAAGCCCATAGGGTCCTTTCCATTGATGTCCACTCCCAGGCCATAAAGCACTTTAAAGTGGGTGTAGGGTTGGTGGAGGTAGGGATACTAATAGAGATAAGTACTGGGTTGCAAAGATAAGACCGACAACTGGGGGAGAGGTTCCTTTGGTGAAGTGGAGGTAGGGTTTTAGTTCGGTGCAACCCACTGAGGAGGTCCAGCTCTGATGTTTAGTGGTCCAGAGAATATCACCCCACTGATAACATAATCCCCAACTTCAGGTGTGTCCCCACCAATTGCAAGAGGTGGGGGTGTCAGTTTCTCTGGAGGGGCAAAGGTATTTTTCTGAGGAAGCTAGGTGTCTTTGACTTTGGAGATCCCCACAAGGCATGACAAGACAAGCATCAAATGTAATTGTTTGGGGAAAGGGTGATCGGGTTACAGTCATGATAAGATGTCCTCAGGTAGCTAAAGGAAGAAGGAAAAGACAGATTAAACCCTTTTGAATGTTGGTTTGGAGAGCCTTGGTCCTGGAGTGATGGTCCATGACTTTGCAGGGGGTGGGGCCCTTTTTACTCAAGTGTGGTGGGTCCACCCTTTCTCGGCCGTTGGATTACTGTCTCAGTGGTTAGGAGTACTAGATAAGGTCCTTCCCAGGTTGGTTTGAGCTTTCCCTCTTTCCAACTTTTGATAAAGACATAATCTGTGGGCTGGTGTTGGTGAACTGGGAATTCAAGGGGTGGAGTTTGCACTAGGAGGCCTTGAGTCCTGATGGAGGAAAGGGTGGAAGACAGACCAAATACGTATTTTTTTTGAGAAAATGATTTTTTTGTTAGTTTTAAATGTAGGAAAGTCAGTAATGGAATTTAGATAAGGCAGCCTGTAGAGCATTTCATAAGGGAACAGGCCAAGATATTTTCTTTTTTTTTTTTTTTTTTTACTCATATTTATTTATTTATTTATTTATTTTGTTCGTTTGTTTTTTTTCTGGTTTCTTTTTTTATTTTTTTATTATTATTATTATTATACTTTAGGTTTTATGGTACATGTGCGCAATGTGCAGGTAAGTTACATATGTATACATGTGCCATGCTGGTGCGCTGCACCCACTAACTCGTCATCTGGCATTAGGTATATCTCCCAATGCTATCCCTCCCCGCTCCCCCAACCCCACAACAGTCCCCGAAGTGTGATGTTCCTCTTCCTGTGTCCATGTGTTCTCATTGTTCAATTCCCACCTATGAGTGAGAATATGCGGTGTTTGGTTTTTTGTTCTTGCGATAGTTTACTGAGAATGATGGTTTCCAATTTCATCCATGTCCCTACAAAGGACATGAACTCATCATTTTTTATGGCTGCATAGTATTCCATGGTGTATATGTGCCACATTTTCTTAATCCAGTCTATCATTGTTGGACATTTGGGTTGGTTCCAAGTCTTTGCTATTGTGAATAATGCCACAATAAACATACGTGTGCATGTGTCTTTATAGCAGCATGATTTATAGTCCTTTGGGTATATACCCAGTAATGGGATGGCTGGGTCGAATGGAATTTCTAGTTCTAGATCCCTGAGGAATCGCCACACTGACTTCCACAAGGGTTGAACTAGTTTACAGTCCCACCAACAGTGTAAAAGTGTTCCTGTTTCTCCACATCCTCTCCAGCACCTGTTGTTTCCTGACTTTTTAATGATTGCCATTCTAACTGGTGTGAGATGGTATCTCATTGTGGTTTTGATTTGCATTTCTCTAGTGGCCAATGATCGTGAGCATTTTTTCATGTGTTTTTTGGCTGCATAAATGTCTTCTTTTGAGAAGTGTCTGTTCATGTCCTTCGCCCACTTTTTGATGGGGTTGTTTGTTTTTTTCTTGTAAATTTGTTGGAGTTCATTGTAGATTCTGGATATTAGCCCTTTGTCAGATGAGTAGGTTGCGAAAATTTTCTCCCATTTTGTAGGTTGCCTGTTCACTCTGATGGTAGTTTCCTTTGCTGTGCAGAAGCTCTTTAGTTTAATTAGATCCCATTTGTCAATTTTGGCTTTTGTTGCCATTGCTTTTGGTGTTTTAGACATGAAGTCCTTGCCCATGCCTATGTCCTGAATGGTAATGCCTAGATTTTCTTCTAGGGTTTTTATGGTTTTAGGTCTAACATTTAAGTCTTTAATCCATCTTGAATTGATTTTTGTATAAGGTGTAAGGAAGGGATCCAGTTTCAGCTTTCTACATATGGCTAGCCAGTTTTCCCAGCACCATTTATTAAATAGGGAATCCTTTCCCCATTTCTTGTTTTTGTCAGGTTTGTCAAAGATCAGATAGTTGTAGATATGTGGCATTATTTCTGACGGCTCTGTTCTGTTCCATTGATCTATATCTCTGTTTTGGTACCAGTACCATGCTGTTTTGGTTACTGTAGCCTTGTAGTATAGTTTGAAGTCAGGTAGTGTGATGCCTCCGGCTTTGTTCTTTTGGCTTAGGATTGACTTGGCAATGCGGGCTCTTTTTTGGTTCCATATGAACTTTAAAGTAGTTTTTTCCAATTCTGTGAAGAAAGTCATTGGTAGCTTGATGGGGATGGCATTGAATCTGTAAATTACCTTGGGAAGGATGGCCATTTTCACGATATTGATTCTTCCTACCCATGAGCATGGAATGTTCTTCCATTTGCTTGTATCCTCTTTTATTTCCTTGAGCAGTGTTTTGTAGTTCTCCTTGAAGAGGTCCTTCACATCCCTTATAAGTTGGATTCCTAGGTATTCTATTCTCTTTGAAGAAATTGTGAATGGGAGTTCACTCATGATTTGGCTCTCTGTTTGTCTGTTATTGATGTATAAGAATGCTTGTGATTTTTGTACATTGATTTTGTATCCTGAGACTTTGCTGAAGTTGCTTATCAGCTTAAGGAGATTTTGGGCTGAGACGATGGGGTTTTCTAGATATACAATCATGTCATCTGCAAACAGGGACAATTTGACTTCCTCTTTTCCTAATTGAATACCCTTGATTTCCTTCTCTTGCCTAATTGCCCTGGCCAGAACTTCCAACACTATGTTGAATAGAAGTGGTGAGAGAGGGCATCCCTGTCTTGTGCCAGTTTGCAAAGGGAATGCTTCCAGTTTTTACCCATTCAGTATGATATTGGCTGTGGGTTTGTCATAGATAGCTCTTATTATTTTGAGATACGTCCCATCAATACCTAATTTATTGAGAGTTTTTAGCATGAAGGGTTGTTGAATTTTGTCAAAGGCCTTTTCTGCACCTATTAAGATAATCATGTGGTTTTTGTCTTTGGTTCTGTTTATATGCTGGATTACATTTATTGATTTGCGTATATTGAACCAGCCTTGCATCCCAGGGATGAAGCCCACTTGATCATGGTGGCTAAGCTTTTTGATGTGCTGCTGCATTCAGTTTGCCAGTATTTTATTGAGGATTTTTGCATCAATGTTCATCAAGGATATTGGTCTAAAATTCTCTTTTTTTGTTGTGTCTCTGCCAGGCTTTGGTATCAGGATGATGCTGGCCTCATAAAATGAGTTAGGGAGGATTCCCTCTTTTTCTATTGATTGGAATAGTTTCAGAAGGAATGGTACCAGCTCCTCCTTGTACCTCTGGTAGAATTTGGCTGTGAACCCATCTGGTCCTAGGCCAAGATATTTTCAAGGGGCAGTTTGGATTCTTAGTAAGGCAATGAGAAGGCATTTAGTCCATGGTAACCGGGTATCAAAGATTAATTTGGTTAGGTGATTTTTTAGAGTTTGATTTATTCTTTCTACCTTCCCTGATGAGGGCGGATGCCAGGGAGTATGATATTCCCATTTTATTCCTAGTGCTTGGGTTAGTCCCTTAATGATGTGTGCAGTGAAGTGGGTCCCATTGTCGGAATCAGTGTTCTCTATTAGTCCAAACCTGAGTATGATATGTTCCAACAGGGCTTTGACTATGTTACTGGCTGTTGCACTTGAGAAGGGGATGGCTTCTACCCAGTGGCTGAGATCGTCTACTATTACTAGTAAATACTTGAGGTGGCCTATTGGGGGCATTTCAGTGTAATCAACTTGGATGCTTTGGAATGGCCTAAACCCTGGGTTTCTTCCCCCAAGAAGTTGCTTCTTTAGGGTTTGCTTATTAGTTTTTCTGCACACTATGCAACCATCCGCCACTTGCCTAGTGAGGGTATATATCCCTACACACCCATAGACTCTGAGGGCTGCATTGCACATAGCTTGTGGACCCCAGTGAGTTCCTTGATGAAGCTGTGACAGTATTTCCCTTCCATCTGGTAGTATCCACTTTCCCTCTGTGCTCTCCTTAGCTCCTACTTTCTTTAGTTTCTCTTGATCTGCATGGGAGAATATGGGGATCACAGCTGGATAGGAGGGACAAGGGGTTAGATGGAAAATGGGTGCCTCTTGGGAAGAGGCAGCTTGCTTAGCTATTTCATCAGCGAGGTTTTTTCCGCGGCTTTCAAACGATGGGTTCTCTTGTGTCCTGGGACATGGACAATCGCAATTTCTTCCAGCAGCTGAAGATTTTCTAGTACTTGCATAATTAATCCCTCGTGGACCAAATCTTGGCCTTTACTATTGATGAGGCCTCATTTAGTCCAGATCTTTCCAAAGGTATGGACTACTCCGAAGGCATACTTGGAGTCTGTGTAAATAGTTCCTTCCTGATTCTGCAGGGATTTTAATGCTTGGTTTGATACGGTTTACATGTTTAGGCAGACCAGTTATTTGGCAGTCTCCCTGACTCTACCTTTGTAAGGGTTTCCCCGTCAACTACGGAGTACCCGTTGTGCCCTTTTCCTCCAATGACCCGGGAGGAACCGTCTATAAAGAGGTGATGCCCTGTTTGGAAGGGGGTTTTGCTTAGATCCAGTCTGACTCTAGTTTGATAACTGATCAGATCTAAGCATTTATGCTCAGGTTCTTCCGGGTTTGGATTTCCTCTTAGGAAAGCAGTGGGGTTGAGTGAATTGTCAGTGGTTACTGTCAGGTCATCTCTCTCTAGTAAGATAGCTTCATATTTTAAAATTCTTGAGTCAGTAAGCCATCTCTGATTTGGGTCCCACTGTAAAATTTATCAAGGGCTCTTGGTGAGACTCGAGATGGAAGATGTAGAGCCCCTGACCACCTATTCTTCTTCAAATGTCATGAATGGAAGGACTTCCTTCTCTCTCTCCCATTTGGGACAGTCCCTCTTAAAGTGTCCTGGCTTTCCACACCTGAAACATCTGTTTTCCCCTCTCCCCCTTCCTGTTCCCTGACTGTCGGGTTTCATCCCTTTGCTTCCTGTATAGGGTCTGGCAGCCGGGTACTTGGAAGGTTTACAAGTTCTATTTCCCTGGGCTCCCTGTTGAAGAGTTCCCTGTTGTAGGGTGGACAGCATAATTTCTGCCTTTTGCTTCCGCCTTTCCTCTTCCCTCTGTACATATACCTTTTCCCAATTTTCTATCTTTTATAATGTCTTGTAATGTCTGGCCAACTATTGGTGAAAAGTGGAGTTTTAACATCCCTTATCCCAGTGGGTCCTCTATGTCTAAACCTCCATATTTTCTGATCTGTTCCTTAAGTCGGTTTAAGAATTCCATGGGCCCTTCATCTTTCCCTTGTTGTACATTAAATGCTTGGGAAATATTTTGGGTTAGAGGAACTGATTCCTGAATCCCTTTAATTATCAAATCTCTGAGATCTCTCATGTTTTCTGAATGGGCCGCATTGTTGTTATCCCACTGAGGGTCCGTGTCTGGTCATTTATGCTCCGCTGCAAGGACATTTTGACCAGGAGAGTGTTCGCACTCCCAGACTATCATAGCAGCCCTGTGGTTTATGGTTCTTTCCACTCCTGAGAAGAGAATACCTAGAACAGACATTAATTCAGCCCAAGTGTACAGTTGTGGCCCCAGAAATTGGTTAATTTGATCTGCAACTCCAAAAGGGTCATCTAACAGTGGCTTGACTTCCTTTTTTAGATTTATAAGCTCTGAACTGCTTAAGGGGGGCATTTATGAAGCCAATATCCACTCCTCCTAGCAGTACTTCCCTTAAGGGAAAAAGGGATTGGGCAGACTTCTTTGAGGAAGAGGGGAAAGGAAAGTTTTGAATACCCCTTCGGCATTGTTCTATTTCTCACTGGAGCTTTCCTGAGGAAGAGGCATGTTCGAGTGGCTGTCCAGCGGGGATGTGGGGTGGCAAGGCCCATGGGGCAGGGTTATATGGGGGAGGGACTGAGTATTCAACCTGGGGCAGAGGAGTAGTCAGGGGAAGATGGACTAGAGGATCCTATGCATCTTTAGATACAGAATTTGACTTAGCTAGGTCGTCCTTGTGGGGTATTGAGTTTGGTTTTGCTTTTCATCCTTTAGGGGATAAAGAAGGACAGGTCCTTGTCTCCAACATACAGCATAATCTATCTCCTCTTGAGAAACTGGAATTTTATCATTGACATACTGGATCAGGAGTTGGCATATCCAGTCCTTGTCTGACCCAAACTTCGGCCAAAAGACCGAAGGTCTGAGGATGGGTTCCCTAGTCCAAATAAAACAGCAATACTTTATCATTTGCTGCCTTTTCCTGTGTTGGTCCTTTCATTATCCTTCCAGCATTTTAGCATAAGGCTTAGGGGACTGTCAGGCAGAATTTTATTGCCTGCTTGGCCTTTTGTAGTCCCTGTCTTACTTGGGGTATTTCCCATCCTGGAGGTTGGTGAGGCTCAATCTCTCATATTAGAGATTTCTTGCACCTCCGTGTCCCAGAGGCTCAACCTCCCCTTTTCCCACTGGAGGTTTCTTGCACTCTCGTGAGCACTCACCTGTCCTTATTGGCCGCTTCCCTTGTGGGAATTTTAGATCCCTCTTAGCTTTGGCGGGTCGATATAATCCCCCAACTGGAAAACTGCCCTAAGCCGTATGAGGTGACCATGGAACCAAGTCCAGACTCCACACTCACTTCTCACCCAATGGCGAGTCCTCACTCATACACTTTCAACCTCCAGAGATCCTGACCACCAAGGAATACTTTGTCGCCCCAATCGCGATGTTTCTTACCTTGGTCTGTGCACAGAGTTACCTAGTCGCTGTAGAGTTCTTAAGGATCCTTCTATGCCCGCATTGCTCAGAGTCCAGATTTAGTCATCACTTCGGGCAGGACTCAATCCTCCGCTGCTGGGGCCACCACAACAAGGCAGTGGGATGCATCTCCCCATGCAAGATAATCGCTAGCCCCTCCCAAAGGAGAGTGGGATCCCAGAAGGGCCCCCAGATTTGTTGGAAACAAGTGCTCGGTGTAGCCAAAAGAAACCTGCACTTAGAAAATTTCTCAGCCAGGCACCTTTGCTTCTGCAGAAGGGTGCTGTTTGCACCTGTTACAATCACAAGAGCCCACTGAACAAAGGAGGGAAGGGGTTTTTAACCCTAATACAGTTCCTGTTTCTGTGTCCTTCCTCTATTGGCTGGTGTTGGACAGCACAATCTAAGCTGACCTAATTGGCTGAGACTTAAACCTTTCCAAATAGGGTAAACATGCAATTTGCAAGAAGCGGGTAGGATTTATTCACAGGTGGCAGGAAGTTAAGTCTTTGAAGAGGAATTTAGTTGTCCTAACATTCCCAAGTTGCCAGGGAAAGATTCAGTAGGTTTTAATTAAAATCGCAAGATAACAAGATTCCAGGTGAGTATTCAGCACACAGCAGTGTTACACTGTGGACTTTGCTGCACAAGAGGATTCACTCAATAGGCTCTCTAGGGTCATTCAGAGAGATCCAATATCCCACTACCTACTGAGAAGGAAACTTGAGAAATGCTGTGTTGCTTTCTAGAATCACTGATTTGCAGGCAAGTCTTACCCAGAGTATGGTAAAGAGGCACTAGAAGGGACTGGGAAGACCTAGCTGCCTATAAGCCTTCACTCCCCTCTTAGGTGCACGTATGCCATTTTCAGAAAAAGAGAACAGTGTTTACCTATTCTCCAATCTAGTAATGCTGGCAGTCCCAGATACTGAGTCAATGACCAAGACTGAACTCTCTCCCTCATTTCAGATTGCCAGTGCATAATTTGACCCTGGGAAAGAGAGTTCCATATTGATATTATACCCCTACTGAAGTTTACAAACAGCCTGCAATTTCCAATATGTGGTCTTGCCTTCAATATCATAACTTTTTGCATTGCTAACATAAATCTACTTCACCTAGGAAGAGCATTAACTCCCGGAGAACCATCGCAGTCAAAGCCTACAGCTCTTCTTTCAATGTTACCATCCATAGCAGGGCTCTAGCATTCCCTTGAGCCAGCTTTGGCCTTGTGGTGTTTATGAAACCCTGTGACCATGGTTTCAGCAGCACTAGCTATGGGACCAACAATCTGAGCTATCTTGACATTAACATTCATAGAAGCTCAGTAAAGTCTTTAGCTTTGGGAGATGAGGAAGGCATTCCATGGAAGTGCCTGATGTTTCTCTCTGCTCAAGCATAAGTAAGTCCACATTCAGCCTCATAGCCCTGGGGATCATTGAGGAAGCTCCCAGGGCTGCTGGAAATGGATCAGGAATTCCCCAAGCCTTGGAGTTAGGCCTGCAAATTAGCCCGTTGAATGCTAATTTGAGGTCTGGTAGTAAGGGACCAACAGCTGTTGGGGACCCCAGAGAGGCAAGTGGGTAGCAAGCAGGGCTTCAGATGGTTTCCTCTCAGGGCCTCCTAAGCAGCTGGGCCACAGAACAGAAATTCTCTGGAGCTTTTCACTGTTCTAGCTGCCACCTTCGTCATTCATAAGTTTTGGTAAAGGAAAGACACAAAGAAGATGATTCAGCAAGAGAGAAGTAGCAAGGCAGGAGAAATAATGGCAGAAAAACTTGGAGAATGAACAATTTAAGAGAATACAGGCAAGAGCAGGAAGTAGGATTGAAAAAGAGCAGTTACTGAAACTGTAGCCCATCTGTAGCTGTCAGTATCTGACACCCATGATTTGCACTTAGTTTTGACCAAACCTCTTAACAGTTTTTTGCGTTAACAGGAGATGTCCTTATTTGCATTTTGTAGATAGAGATATGAAGGGTAGGGACTGAAGTATCTTTGCCCAAGAACACACAGTGAAGTAGTCAGATTTTCCCAGCCCCTCATTTATCCTCTGGCCTTTGAGACTAAAATGCCTTATTGTTTAAGGCTTAACCAGTGTATTTTCTTTGAAACCTCTTCCTCATTGGGTTCCAAGACACAATTTGCTGTTGCTATTCTGCACACTGCTTAAGGAGAGATGATTGTACCATCGTTTTTCCAGAATTGTAGTGAAGCACCAGAATGATGCAAATCAATTATACATGTAAGAAATGAAAGCAGCTTTGGAGATCACTGAGCTCATCTCCTCATTTTCTAGATTAGAAACCTGAATATAATCCAGAGAGGTGAAGAGGTTTATCCAAAATCACATGGCTGTGCAGGGAAAGCTGGAACTGCAACATAGATATCTTGATTCCTAGGCAGTTATCTACCCAACAGTCTTACCAGACAAATATTTGTTTCTTTTCTGAATATATCCAATCCAAAGTAGTTAGCATTCCCAGAACATTCCAAGTGGGTGACCAATAGCAAACAACTCAGTGTGATCTAAAGCACTGATTTCTGGTGTTTTCTTCAAGGACGTTTTTGGTTTTCAATCTGTTAACCATAAGGAATATTGAATTTAGCAAAGTACATTGACATTTTCTATGCAACATGTTAAGAACAGCTGAAACCAATTAAATGCTAATCAATTTTATTCTGTCTGATGCAGAGTGGAAAAAAATGTTCCAAAGGTCTCTCCACCCTGAGATGTTCTTGGCAACAGGTCTCTGTGCTGTGGGCCCCCTCCCATCTCTCTTAGTCATGTACCCTAAAGAAGAGGAGACCTGGCCAACTCCCTTCAGATCTAAGATGAGAGCAGAACTGAGTCCAGCATTTTCCCTTGAAATAAAAGTTTATCCTTCCAAAAGCACAGGCAACCAAAGTGAAAATAGACAAATGGGATTGCACCAAACTAAAAAGCTTCTGCAGAGCAAAGCCAGCAATTAAGTGAAGAGACAACCCATGGACTGGGAGAAAATATTTGCAAACCATACATCTGATAAGGGGCTAATATCCAAAATATATAAGAAACTCAATTGCAAGAAAACAAATAACTTGATTTTAAAATGGGCAAAAGATCTGAACAGACAATTCTCAAAGAAAGATACAAGTGGCCAACAGATATATGAAAAAAATGTTCAGACATATCTAATTATCAGGGAGATGCAAATTAAAACCACAGTGGGATATAGCTTTATATCTGTTAAAATGACTATTATCAAAAAGCTGAATGATTACAAGGGTTGGTAAGGATGTGAAGAAAAGGAAACCCTTGTATACTGTTGTTAGGAATGGAAATTAGTACAGCCATTTTGGAAAATAGTGTGGAGGTGCCTCAAAAAAACTAAAAATAAGGCTGGGAGCAGTGGCTCATGCCTGTAATTCCAGCACTTTGGGAGGCTGAGGCGGGCAGATCACCTGAGGCCAGGAGTTTGAGACCAGGCTGGCCAACATGGTGAAACTCAGTCTCTACTAAAAATACAAAAATCAGCCAGGCATGGTGTCAGGCACCTGTAATCCCAGCTACTCAGGAGGCTGAGGCAGGAGAATCTCTTGAACCCAGGAGGCAGAGATTGCAGTGAGCTGGGATCGCACCATTGCATTCCAACCTGGGCGACAAAAGTGAAATTCCATCTCAAAACAAAACAAAAAACAAACAAACAACAACAAAAAAACACCTAAAAATAGAATGACCATACGATCCAGTCATCCTGTTTCCAAAGAAATTGAAATTTGAAATTAGTGTATCTAAGAGATACCTGCACTACCATATTCATTTCAGCATTATTCACATTAGCCAAGATATGAATTCAAACTAAGTGTCCATCAAAGGATGAATGGATACAGAAATGGTGGCATATATACACAATGGAATACTATACAACCTTCAAAAAGAAGGAACTTCTGTTCTTCACAGCAACATAGCTGGAACTGGAGGAATTTATGTTAAGTGAAATGAGCCAGGCATAGAAAGACAAAATACTGTGATTTCACTTATATGTAAAATCAAAAAAAGTCAATCTCATAGAAACAAAGAGTAGAAGGTGGTTATCAGAGGCTGGGGCAGGAGAAGGGATAAGGAAAGGGACAATGTTAATCACCAGAAAGTACCAAGTTTCAGTTAGACTGGAGGGATAAGTTTTAGTGACCTATTGCACTGTATGATAGGTGACCACAGTTAATAATAATGTATCATATATTTCAAAATTGCTAAAAGAATAGATTTTTAACGATTCTTTTATTGTCTCTTCACTATTAATCTCCCAACAAAAAATTATAAGTTGGTGAGGTAGATATATTAATTAGCTTGATTAATCTTTCTCAAATGTGTATAAAACATAGATCAAAATATCACATGGTACCCTATAACTATTTGGTTATTAAAAGTATTTTTTGTTAATTAAATTTTTTTTAAAGTTCATCCTGGGAGGAAAGAAAGCTACAACTCTGAGGCAATGTATAGCACAACTATGAGAATAAGAGGGGTGGAGGAAGACAGTGAAATCCAGCCACATTCATCCTCTGTGGCCACCTCATGGACTTAACCAACCATCTCTATTACCTAATCTCCTAATGCCAGTTCCCCCAAGCTCCACCTTCTTCCGTGAGAGACAGACAGCAAAGCCAAAGATTTTCAAATCCAACAAATTAAAGTTTGAATTTGGGCTCTGCCAGTTATTAGATGTGACATTAGACAAACTATTTAATCTCCCTGAGCCTCAGTTTACTTATTTGTAAAAGGAGAGTAATAATACCAACTTGAAAAATTAAATGATTTGAGATCTATTTTACAACATGGTGACTAAATTTAAGACCAATGTATTGTATACTTGAAAAATGCTAATAGAGTAGATTTTAAGTGTTCTCACCACAAATAAAAGATAAGTACATGAGGTAACATGTAGGTTAATTAGCTTGACTTAGCCCTTTCACAATGTACATACTTCAAAATATGTTTTATACCATAAATATATACAATTTTTATTTGTCCATGAAAAAAGAAAATAATTAAATGAAATAATGGAATATCTGACACATAGTGGGTGATCAATAAATGCTAGCTTTGTCCCACACCATTCCTTCTAATAAATTATTTTTGTACCCTTTCCTATATTCAATTCATTTCATTTTTCTATTAGCCTTGTTCAAATATGTTGGAGTGTATGTGTGTGCGTGTGTACATCTGTGCGTCTGTCTGTCCTATTGTATCTTTCCTGGAGGACAGATGGATAAGAACGTGTATTAGGAAGCTACAAGCCAAAGTGTCCTGATATGCTGTGTGCACAACAGGGAACAGATCATTCTTGATCATATCTAGGGTTTTTAGCCTCTAACCCCAAAGCCCAAAATTCTCTGGGCTTCTGGAAGACAGCCACAGTTTTCAGCACCAGTCTGTGTGTGTATGTGTGTGTGTGTGTGTGTGTGTGTGTGTGTGTGTGTGTGTGTGTATATATATATATATAAATCTGCTACTGGGAATGGAGATGAAAGAATGTCATACAAACTAAACTTGAACTTGAAAATGCCTACCACCTCCCTCAACTCAGCTGAGAGCTTGTCACCTTCTATGTCACCTTCTACCCATGTGGTATTATTCTCACAGTACCACCAGCTGCTGAGTGACTATGGGCCACCATCCCTAGGCTATACCCAGGGAACTGGAAACAGCTAAGTGACCCCAAAGCAAATGTGCTAAACTGCTGGCTATCATCCAAGAGCTGAGGGAGCTATCAGATCCACCTATACAGGAAGCAAGAGCACAATGAAGAGACCAAAACAAGTTATCATTCATGCTAAAAGACTAGTTTGGGAGAGCTTGGCTAAAACAGAATGGAATGCCAGATTCTAACCACCTTCATAGTTTTGCGAGGTATTCCATCTTTTTACAAGATAGGAAGTTACAGTTCATCTCCCCTGTCCAGATGAAACAAGTTTTCAAAATGGTAATCATTTGGTTTTTCTTCCTGGTTTCTTTCCCATGGTTCAGTAGGCTCTCAAACTAGCAAAGATCTTACAGTTGATTAGGATTTCCATTTTAAGTAGTTAGAGCTACTCAGATTTTTTAAAGCATTAATTTAAAAGATGCAGGTAAAAGTTTTTTGTCTTACAGCAAACTGTTGCTTGCCTCCAAGATACCAGTGTTGCACATTAATCTTCTCTTTTGAATACATTCATGCACCTAAATTGTTTTTTGTTCCATTCCATAAAGTAATACACCTCTATGAATTTTATTTTGATGAATACTGACAGCACTCTTTACTTAGTAGCCAGTCCCTGGTTTGCCATACAGTATACATTCTCTATAAGTTCTTTTTTGCTTAAGTATTGCATCACTATCAATGCTTTGAAATTAAAGATGCACAAGTTATAAATACAGAATAAAGAGTAATCAACTAAACTTAACTATTTTTTACTAAAATTGTATGTAGATTTTAGTTCTATGTTTGCTGTAAGTTCATCAAAACATATTTCAAAATGACTAAAACTACTTGCATATTTATATGTATTTATTTGATGTAATAAAGCTTATGTTCATTAACAATAAGTAGATAAAAATAAAGAATTAGACCCTAACAGATAAACAATTACATTAAATGCAAATGGTCTAAATTCATTAACTAAAAGAGATTGGTAGATTGGTTTTAAAAACATGATCCAACTAAATGTTCTGTGCAAAAAATTTGCTTTAAATGTAATGATATAGGCAGGTTGAATGTAAAAGGATGGAAAAAGATATACCATGCAAACATTAATCAAAGGAAAGCAGAAATGGTCATATCAATCACATAGACTTAATATTAACAATATTAATAAAGCAGACTTCAGAACAAAGAAAATTACCAGAGAAGGATACTATGTAATAAAAGAGTCAATCTACCAATAACATATAGCAATCCTACATGTGCTTGTACCAAACAACAGAGCTGCAAACTATGTAAAGCAAAAATTGATAAAACTGAAAGGAGACCAAGTGCAGGGGCTCACACCTATAATCCCAGCACTTTGGGAGGCCGAGGTGGGTGGATCACCTGAGGTCAGGAGTTTGAGATCAGCCTGGCCAACACAGTGAAACCCCGTCTCTAACAAAAATACAAAAATTAGCCAGGCATGGTGGTGGGCACCTGTGGTCCCAGCTACTCAGGAGGCTGAGGCATGAGAATCGCTTGAATCTGGGAGGTGGAGGCTGCAGTGAGCCGACATCATGCCACTTCACTCTGGCCTGGGCAACAGAGCAAGACTCCGTCTCCAAAAAAAAAAAAAAAACTGCAAGGAGATGTAGAGAAATCCTGAAGGAAGAGCAGATTTGAATCTGTTCAGAGGATTGGAACCCAGAGAACATGACAAGAATGCAAAACCATAGAGGCTTTACCCTCCAAAGAGGCAGTGGGCTGAGCTCAGTGAGAGACAGCATCTGCTAGGTAAAACAAGGCCTGAGGATTCTGGGAGAGTATAATATGCAGGATGATATCAGACACATATTGCTGAACCTTTTTTTGACTCAATAATTATTTTAATGTATATTACAGAAAAAATACATTGGGCACAGTAGATAGAAACATGGTTACACAGACCATATAAATTAACAGACTCTGTCATGAATGTTTCAGACTTTCATATAGTGAACATTTCAGCATGACTTTTATTTTTGTTTATTTATTTTTTTGGAGACAGTCTCGCTGTGTAACCCAAGCTGGAGTGCAGTGGCGCGATCTTGGCTCACTGCAACCTCCGACTCCCGGGTTCAAGCAATTCTCCTGCCTCAGCCTCCCAAGTAACAGACTAGAGGCGCCCGCCACCACACCCGGCTAATATTTGTATTTTTAGTAGAGACAGGGTTTCACCATGTTGGCCAGGCTGGTCTTGAACTCCTGATCTCAAGTGATCCACCCATCTCGGCCTCCCAAAGTGCTGGGATTACAGGCGTGAGCCACCGCGCCCGGCCTCAGTATGACTTTTTGGAAATAGGGATGGTAAGAATGACTGCTCCCATCGTCTCACCCCTGGTAGTCTAGGTGGGCTATCATTCCCATGTTAAGATTGCATCCAAATGGTGGTGGACTGCCAAGGTGCCCCATCTGTATCACATCACCAAGCAGGGGCACCAATCATCCTGAACTAAGGAAGCATCTAGGTTTAATGCCAGCATTAGTCACCCAACTGGCCAATCTTAAGCCTAGATCAAGGAGTTCTTCACATGTTTAAATCATGCAGCTATTTTTTTGTACGCATCTTATAAATATTTATTACTTGATTGTCATGGTTTTAAAAATTTTACCTTTTAAAAGTATAACTTTTTTGTTTTCATGATGTTTATAGAAGCAGTACATTGAACAAGTGTGACTGTGACACAATCGAAATCCAACTTCGTTTTCTGTTTCCTGTGTCACCGCTAAACTTTATCCAGTGGGGAAAGCTTTCTTTCTACCACTGGAAAATAACCCAGCAAGCCTGGTGTATATATATATATATATTTATATTTATATTTATATTTATTTATTTGTTTATTTTTTACTAATGCTTAGATAAAAGACAGTCTTACAGACTTTTATGTGCAAACTCAGTCTTAATTCGGTAGTTTGAATATCAAGTCCTAGATATTAGTCAGCTCTTCCATTTTCTTCCTGTTCCCTAGGCAAGGCTTCTACTTGACAGCTGCCTGTTTTCCAGAAAGGGAGTGTGGTTGGTTTCTGCTCTCTCCACTCACTTCCTCCTTCACTTGTTAGCTGAAGTTTGACTTCTTTCAGGGACAGAAAGGGGCAGGCTGGAGGGACGAGATGTATAGGTCAAAGGACAGTACTTGCTGGCTAGTGGCTGAGAGCTCTCTGGGTCAAGCAGAAAGTCAAACGTGGCTACCTGGCTGGGCACTTTCATGGAGATTTCCATCATTCCATGGTGCAGGGTACCTAATAATGTCTAGTTCAAGTGGTCATTGATAACTTCTTTCAAAGCCTCTAAAAAACAGCATTCCCCTCTGGCTTCTTCTTGCTAGAAGAAAGCAAGAATTCTTCCAGGTCACTCAATTAGGATGGCAGGTCAAGACTAACACAGTAACTTCTACATTTTCTTGGGTGGGAGTCAGGGGCCATTGCCCTATATATATCCCCTAAGTGCAGAGAGCACCTTCCTTAGCTCTCCTTGTAGTTCCAAGGAAGCTTCTCGCACTAGGTTTCTTTTTTTGTTTGTTTGTTTTTATTATTGCACTATGTTTAAGGAGAAGGCAGTACCCCCTCTCTTGGGTCTCTAACTTAGCACCAGGTCCCTCCTAAAAGGTCTTCCACAAATCCTCCTCTCTCTTCACATTTTGACTTATTTTAAATATCTTTGATTGAGCTAAGATATCCAAAAATCATAGAACAAGCTCTGCACAAATTCCTTCGTAAATTCACATGTGAGGAGCCTGTCTCACATGAACTTTGGTAATATACCTACTGTATTGAAGCCTCAGTCAAAAATGTGGTTGGAAACCTCATTCTAACATCCTGCTATATATATTTGTTTGATTACCTTCTATTTTTAAAAAGTGGACCAGGCATGGTGGTTCATGCCTGTAATCCCAGCAATTTGGGAGGCTAAGGCAGGTGGATCATTTGAGGTCAGGAGTTTGAGACTAGCTTGGCCAACATGGTGAAACCCTGTCTCTCCTAAAAATACAAAAATTAGCTGGGTGTGGTGGCACACACTCCAGCCTGGGCGACAGAGTGAGATCCCATCTCAAAAGAAAAAAAGAAAAATATTATCAGTTTTCCATTTATGATAGAGAACTTATTTTTTAAATTAATATACTTGATTATATAGTGAACCAATTTAAAGAAAAAATATTAAATAATGAAATACAGGAGATACATATATAGGACTGAAAACATAGAGATGGTAGGCTGGGTGTGGTGGCTCACGCCTGTAATCCCAGCACTTTGGGAGGCTGACGCGGGCGGATCATGAGGTCAGGAGACGGAGACCATCCTGGCTAACATGGTGAAACCCTATCTCTACTAAAAATACAAAAACAAAATTAGCCAGGTGTGGTGGCTGGCACCTGTAGTCCCAGCTACTCAGGAGGCTGAGGCGGGAGAATGGCATGAACCCGGGAGGTGGAGCTTGCAGTGAGCCAAGATTGTGCCACTGCACTCCAGCCTGGGCGACAGAGCAAGACTCTGTCTCAAAAAAAAAAAAAAGAAAAGAAAAGAAAACATAGAGATGGTATATAAGTCATAGTCATATTCATCATATATTATAAATCAAAGGTATTTTATAAAGATTAATTTAGTGCCAGGCACAGTGGCTCACGCCTGTAATTCCCAGCACTTTGGGAGGCCAAGGCGGGCAGATCACGAGGTCAGGAGTTCAAGACCAGCCTGGCCAACATGGTGAAACCTTGTCTCTACTAAAAATACAAAAATTAGCTGGACGTGGTGGTGGTGGCACACGTCTGTAATCCCAGCTACTTGGGAGGCTGGGGCAGGAGAATTGCTTGAGCCCGGGAGGCCCCCCAAGGAGCTTGCAGTGAGCCGAGATCGTGTCATTGCACCCCAGCCTGGGCGGCAAGAGCAAGACTCACTCAGTCTCAAAAAAAAAGAAAAAAAAAGATTAATTTAATAGAAGCAAGAAGAATATGTTGAAAGGAGGAGCAACTATAGTTTTAAGTTACTGTTTTATGAGTCCTGAAGACACACACTAATACAAGATTATGAAGAAGATTTAGTAGAGGTATGAGTGACACTTGGAAGTCGAATGCCTTCTGAAAGTTCAATTATAACACAGACTGCAGATTTGCTTGCCACATTCTCCAACTTGTAAGGAAACTGGCCCATCCCTCCCAAATAAATCTTAAATAAAAGCAGTACATTCAAAGGGGCCTCATTCCCTATCATTCCCTAGCCACAGTTGATTGTTCCAGGATGGGAAATTGGTTTGAGTTTGGCCCATTAGACATCTTCATTAGGAATTTGGAATCATGACCAAAAGAATAAAACTCAGTTTGACTTCCCCCTTCAACAGTGAATGGATTCACTATTAGCGTGCCGGAAAATTATATTTCTGAACTTGTAGGATGGACAGTCCTCATCTCAGATCCTAATATGTGTCACCCAAACTTGTAGAAATGAATGAACAGAAAACCAGAATTTTGATTTCTAAATTTGTAATAATAAAATGATTTAATAAACTAGATACTTTGATGTACAGATCAGCATATTCTGTCACTGTAAGTGAATCTATATAAGCAGCCAAATCATCAGAAATTTTCATGAAATCAGAACAAGAGATGCTAGCTGAGTGATCGTGGCTGGTGGACCATGATAACCTGATGAACCCACCTCTTCCAAGGGCATCTACTAACCTTGAGAGCCAAATCCTTGTGTTCTTTAGTTCTGGCTGCCTTTTATTTGACCCACTTACTGGTTCTAACTTTTTATTCTTCCACTAACAGCTAACCCACTTTTTAATTGAAACTTTGCTTTTTAAATATCTCAATAGCGGTAGCCTGAATAATGGCCCCCCAAAATATGTCTACGTTCTTATCCTAGAACCTGTGAATGTTACCTTGTTGGACCAAAAAAAGGTCTTTGCAGGTGTGATTACATTAAAGACCTTGAGATGAATGGGAAGATTATCCTGGATTATCCATGTGGTCCTAAATGCAACACAAGTGTGCCTCTAAGAGAGAAGGGGAGGCAGTTTTAAAAAGTGGTGGTATACCAGATGGTAGAAATTAGCTTTCTCACATTCTAGGGTGATTGGTAATGGCTTGGAGGAGAGATGTCCAGCAGGGACCTTTTGAAGGAAGACCATTTGTACCTTTCTAATAAGGGAGATGCCTGGAAGGCTGCAGGAGCTTCTCAGGACTGCTTTGCTTTTTGTTGTTGCCAGTGTTGCCTAGGAAAGTTCTTCACCTTGTTGATAAAAACTGGTTCTGGTTTCCATTTTTTCCATACTTGTGAGCCGACCTCATAGTGTTCCCTTGGAGACACCAGCACCAGCCAGCTGTCCCCCCTCCTCAGAGATCTGAGTTTCAGCTTCGTGGGTCCCTCCTCTGAGTTCAGAGGCACCAGCAGTGACAAAGAGCTCCCAGCCTGGCTTCAGCTCAGCAGGGCTTCTCTTCTAAGCTTCTAGATCCAGATCACGCTGCCTCTTCCCTTATTTCCCCTAGCCCTAGGAATTGCTTCTTGCAATTACGTTTTCACACTTTACCTGGACAGTCTTCCAATACCTGTTTAACCACTTTCTTATTTCTGAAAAAATAACTAGTATGGCTTTTGTTTTGTTTTATTTTGTTTTGAGACAGGGTCTTGCTCTTGTTGCCAAGGTTGGAGTGAATTGGCATGATCTCGGCTCACTGCAACCTTTGCCTTCTGGGCTCAAGCAGTCCTCCCACTTCTGCCTCCCATGTAGCTGGGACTACAAGTTGCACCACCATGCCCGGGTTTCACCACGTTGCCCAGGCTGATCTTGAATTCCTGGGCTCAAGCAATCCCCCTGTCTCAGCCTCCCAAAATGCTAGGATTACAAGTGTAAGCCACTATGCCTGGCGTGTTTTCTTGATTAAACCCTTTTTATTAGAGCCACAGACAGAAGATGAGAAGGTAGCATGACCACAGAGGCAGAGATTAGAGTGATACAGTCACAAGCAAAGGGATGGCAGCAGCCACCAGAGGCTGGAAGGGGCGAGGAACAAATTGCCCCCTCGAGCTGCTGCTTTTTTTTTTTTTTTTTTTTTTTTTTTTTTTGAGACATAGTTTCTCTCTTGTTGCCCAGGCTGGAGTGCAATGGCACAATCTCAGCTCACCACAACCTCTGCCTCCCAGGTTCAGGAAATTCTCCTGCCTCAGCCTCCTGAGTAGCTGGGATTACAGGCATGCACCACCATGCCCAGCTAATTTTGTGTTTTTAGTAGACACGAGGTTTCTCCATGTTGGTCAGGCTGGTCCCCCTCGAGCTTCTGAAAGGAGAATGACCTGAAGGGAGCACAACCCTGCTGACATCCTGATTCAGGCCTGGTGATACGGATTGCAGACTTCTGGCCTCCACAACTGTGAAAGAGTAAACTTCCATTGTTTTAACCACCCCATTTGTGGTCATTTTTTACAGCAGCCAACGGAAACTAATACACCAATGCTCACAATTTCAGCTTGAGAGCCACCCTTTCTCTTACAGGTGTCTTTACATGCCTGAATTCTAATTCATTGTATCTGTTAAGTAACTGGTATACAAGTAACAGCAACTGACTTTAGCTACCTCCTAAGCAAAAAAGGGAATTTGTAATTAGTGTACAGGGGAGTCTGATGGAGCCTGAGGTCAAGGATGCAGCTGGACCTCAAAAAAAAAAAATGGATCCCTTGTAATCCCAGCACTTTGGGAGGCTGAGGTGGGAGGATGACTTGAGCCCAGGAGTTGGAGACGAGCCTGGGCAACATAGTGAGACCCTGTCTCTACAAAAAATAAACAAAATTAGCTGGGTGTAATGGCATGCACATGTAGCCCCAGCTATTCAGAAGGCTGAGGCAGGAGGATGGCTTAAACCTGGGAGGTCAAGTCTGCATTGAGCTATAATTACACCACTGCACTCCAGCCTGGGTGACAGAGTGAGACCCTGTATCAAAAAACAAAAGCAAAAACAAAAACAAAAGCGAATGGATCCAGGCAACCTGGGGATCGTCTTTCACAATCGCTGTTCTCTGCTCCTTTCTGAGCATCTCTCTGCTGCATGGCCTCTCTTGCTGCTGCCTGGCTTCCTCCGTGACTCAGCCCGCATAGCAGATAATGGCTTCTACCAATGCTCTCAGCTGTAAATTGTGTTTCCTCGGCTGTTAAATGAAGAACTTGAATAATACACTCCGCAAGCTCCATCTGGCTCTTAAAATTGATGGAATTCTATTAGGAGTCCTGTGCAGTGGATGACAGGTGGGATCCTGAGGAATGGAGAGCAGGCCTGTGTGAGACCCAGCTGTGCAGGAGCAGGCACACATCAGGAAGGTGGCCCAGTCTGACCTTAGAGTGCCGAGTGGGGTCTCTTCAGGGGTCTGGTGAGATCATGGGCTCAGCCACGCTGGAGAAGAGCTGGTGACACCTGGCATCAAGGTGGGGCATCCTGAGTCTGCACCTTTAGGCTGGCACTATCCACTTATATGCTGATGGTTGGCAGAAACCCCAGGTTTGTCACTGCCTATCTCTAATTAGCATCAATAATTTATTCATTCCTTCCCCTGTTTTGACAGGAAGAAGCCCCACCCCCCGGCCTTTTTTTTGTTTAATAAAATGAGTTTTCCTGCCAACCCCCACCTAACTATTCCCTCAGAGCACCTGCTTGAGGTAGGTTCAAATCAGCCCTCAAGCCACAGTGTGACTAAACACATCTATGCTCGCACAGAGAGTTCAGGAAATTCAACTCCACCACCTGCCAAGACACAAAACCTCACTGTAGGCCTCTTAGCTTCTTACTGATCCTGATTTGCATCTTCTTACTGATCCCGGGATTTGGAGCCAGCAGAAAGCCCAGGGGATTTCTTCCAGAGGCTAAGGTGGGCTTCAATGGTGGGGATATCTGTGTCCCCAGACTTGGCCTCAAGCTGGCTGCTGGTCTTCATGAAACGAAACAGCCACCTTCCTTACACGGATTCCACCGTGCACATCCCACTTGACCTTGTGTACTCCAGCCAGACTAAATTGCTTCCTGTTCATGGCTTCTCTCTTCCCTCTGGGCTTCTAAATTGTGCTTAGCCAGAAATTCCCATTCCTACCCATCCCATCATCCAGGTCCTTCACCTGGATAGCTTTCATCTGCTTATAAGATACTTCCTTTGGGACACGCTCCCTGACCCCATCTCACTGAGGTTACCCCTATGTGTTCCCACAGCACCCCTTACTTGTCATTAAGCTTCTCACTCTGGCTGGCAGTCAGCTATTTACTTTTTTGCCTCCTTCCACCAACCGGTAGTTCCAAACTTTGTCTTTTTTACCTACATCTCCTGTACTTAGCACAGAGTCTGGAACGTGGTGGAAGCCCCATAAATGTTCAATGATGACAGGATCAAGTGCACATTTACTCACTTTCATCACCTTCCTAGGGACCACCAGCCCCTTCCATGTTTCCTACTTTCAAATTGTGGCCCCTTTCATGTTATAATGAGTATTTCATCATGAGGCATAGTGAAAAATGAGATGCTGAGTACCGTAAACACAGAAGAGGCAATGTTTTCTTAGATTAGCTGCCTTTCTTGTTCACAATGAACTAAAGAAGGTTTTTCTAGGCATGGCAGATATTCTGGGAGATTCAGGAAGGGATATAGGGAGAGAAACCAACCTTTCCTGCATCCCAACTTGAACCCTGAAGGGAGGATTTCCAAACATTCTCCCAGCATTGTTATGGAATGACATACATTCACCCACTCTGAGTTCCTCTCATGGCTTTATTTATCATGCTCTCATAGATTGGAAAGCAGAGGGAATTCATTTTGAGACTTCCAATTATGTGCAGCATTCGATTAAATCTATCTTGAGAAACATCACTCATTGGCCTGTCTGGAGCTATTGTTGTGTGGTTAGCTCAGCACATATTTTCCAAGCACAAAATAAAAGGGTTAATGTGTGGAGATTCAGAAGAAGTCTCTTATTTGGCACTTGTACCAGCTATGAGATGGTTCCTCAGAACCATCCCACCACTAAGCAAACCAACCCTCTCTGAAGGGTCCCAGCTACTCCCCACGTCCTCAAGATTTTACTGGAGCTGTGGAGCACCTCAGGGAGGGGCTCCCACTCAGGAAGGAGGCATTTTTCCTGCATGGAATAAGCCATGGAAAGAGTCCCAGTTCTACAGGACTGAGAGTATAACTTAAAAAAAAAAGAAAAAAGCAGCATAGACATAATCACTGCTTCTGTAGAAGCCACATTGTTACTTCCAACCCCCAAGCGAGTGTCTGAGTTGGAGAAAGAGAATGAAAGAAAAATAAGGTCCTGATGCAACAAGAAGGAACCCGCACTTGACTCTACAGAACTGACCGTGTCTGATGTGCACACGTTATATTACTCTAGACCAGTGGTTCTCAACTGGGAGTGATCTTGTCCCCAGGAAACACCTGACAAAGTCTGGAGATATCTTTGTCGCAAATTGGGGAGTGCTACTGGCATCTAGTGAATAGAGTTCAGGCTATTTGAAAAGGCTTCAAAAGGGAGGATCTAACTCAGGCTTGCAGGTTAGAAAAGGCTTCCTGAAAGAGGCATATCTAAGATACACCCTGAACTACCAGTGAAAGTTAATCAGATAAAGGATATGGTGGTTCATGGCTTTCTGGAGACTTTCCCCCTTCTTGCTTGATGTTGACCTCAGTCCAGCACATGTATGAATTCCTCACATTTTTCTGGGTGACAAGATTTAGATAAGTAGCCTCATTCTCAGCCCTGGCCTCCAATATTCCCAGCTTCTCTTCCCCATTCCCCTGCCCTACTGCTGAGGGGTCCCCTGCCTTGTGGTTGGACCCCACTACATACAACCTGGTGCTCATCCTCACTCCAACACCTGCAGCTACATCAGGTGGTACCAGGTTTCCCACCTTCATCACTCCCTGCAAGAAAGTAGCCACCTCAAAAGTGCCAAAGAACCGTTATTCCAGAAACAAGTTAATTCGAGTTCAATGCATTTATGGGTCTGTCCCTCACTGTTTACGTTCTTAAGCACTGGTTCTCAAATGTGGCTTCACATTAGAATCACACAAAGTTTTAAAAATGACCATGTCCTCAGAGATTCTGACTTTGTTGGTACGGGTGCAGCCTGAGCAGCAGGAGCTTTACATTCCTCTCAGATTATTCTAAGAGGTAGCAAACACCAAGGACCATAAAGCCCTGTCCAAGCATGTTGGACCCCAACACGGAAGCAGTACACTGATGCTCTCTGGCCCCACACATGCAGCCAATGCTCTCCCGCCTAATCTTCCCACCTTGCGCATCTGCTCCCACTAGTCCTGCCTTGGTCCCCATAGAATTTTCCATTCATTACTCTTAACTTTGAACAGCATTATCAGTTCTCTCTTTCAACTCAGGGTCTGTTCAGTTGCCTTAATCACCTTCCCATTCCCTCTATTCTATTCTACCCAAGTACAACCTTACTTCTGCTTCCTCACAACATAAGATCGTTTATCTTCTTATCACATTCGCCTATGTGTAAGTTTATTGCTGCAGTGGCAATTTACCACATACTTATTGACTTAACACATAAATTTATTCTCTTACAGAAATGGGTTTCACTGGGCTATAACCAATGTGTTATCAGGGCTATATTTCTTCTGGAGGCTCTAGGGGAGGATCCATTCCCTGACCTTTTCAGCTTCTAGAAGCTGCCTGCATTCTTTGGCTTGTGGCCCCTCCCACCATCTTCAAAGCTAACAGCATAGCATCTTCTAATCACTAGTTCTCTGACCTCTGCTTTGTCACTTCTCCTCCTCTTATTCAGACACCCTGTCTCCCTCTTATGAGGACCCTTGGGCCAATCTGGATAATCCAGAATAATTTTCCCATCTCAAGGTCCTTTACTTAGTCATATCTGCAAAGCATCTTTTGCCATGTAAAGTAACACATTCACAGGTTTGGGAAATTAGAACATGGATATAGATATCTCTCTGGGGGTGGGGGGTGCGTTCTTCTATCTACCACACCCTGTTAAGGCAGCTGTCAGCTTTGTAATCTGTCAGCTTTCAAATACCTAGAGGTTCTGAGATCTTTAAAGATGGAGACATCGTAACACTGGACTTTTTGGACCTATTTCCAGTAAAATGAGAAGGATGAATCAAGCCAGCACAGCAGGTGATGTTGGTGGTGATAGTAGTGATTTTGCACCCCTCACCCTGGGGATATCTGACAATGTCTGGAGACATATTTGGTTATCTCATGTGGTGGTGGTAGTAGGAGGGTACTACTGGCATCTAGTGGGTTGAGGCCAGAGCATGCACAGAACAGCCCCTCTACAACAAAGAATTATCTGGCCCCAAATGTCAATAGTGTCAAGGTTGAGAAATGCTGAATTAGACCATTACTACTCAAAAATGTGGTCCATTAACCGGCAGCCTGAGTATGACCTAGAAGCATTTTAAAAATGCAGAATCTTGGGCTCTGGCCCAGAGCTATTGAATCAGGGTATGCATTTTAACAAGATCCCCAGGCCATTCTATACATATTAAAGTTAAAGAGCAATGGACTAGAGCAATGATTCTCCACCTGGGCTGCACATTAGAATCACTTTAAAAAAAGACACTAACCTGAGTGTAAGACTCAGATCACAGATTAATTAAATCAGAACCTCTGAATGTTGGAAACCAGGCATTGATATTTGTTAAAAGAACTCCCGATGATTCTAATGTGTAGTCAGGATTGAGAAGCTCTGTCCTATGATCTCTGAAGCTCTGCTATTCAAAGTGTGGTTAGTGGGCAGATATATCAGCATCACCTGGGAAAATTTTACACGCACAGACCAATCTTTTGCTCTACCCCAGAACTTTTGAATCAGAATCTGCATTTAACAAGTTGCACAGGTAATTCCTATTCACATTAAAATTTGAGAAAAAATCCAATTTCTTTTCAAAATATAAAATACAGATTTTGCTGAGGCCATTTATTGTATTCCTAAGGAGGGAACTATTCAAAATCTTGTTTAAACAATGCTCTTCTGCTTCCAAATACTGTATATTGCATGACTATATTTAGTTGTGCCGTTCACAGGTAAATCACTACATTTTAAGCAACTCACAGCTTGTCAGCTTCCAGGAACAAGGCTTTCTAAACAACATGGTGTGTGGAAAAGCACTCTCCATGGAGAGGCAGGAGTGCAGTTAGCAATGAGAAACTTGGCCAGGATTTGCTTGGCAAAGAGGTGTTTCTAACAGAGCCCACACCTGGGTTGTGCCAAAGGGAAGAGAGGAATGAGTTACAGAGCAAAGGCAGGCAGGGAGGAAGCCCTGATGATAGCACTTAAATTAGAATGAGAGGTTGCAGAGCTGGGAGTGGAGGTATGGATTCCCAGAGATCAGTACAGCACTTGTCAGGCAAGGCTCAAAGTAAGTTATGAGCAAACAAACTTTTTTTCTTTTTAATCTAAATAGAGTAAGAATAAGAGAGTGAGCAGGGGAAAAGGAGGAGCAACCTGTTCTACCTTCTCCTGGAAAATAAAAAAGGAGAAAGAGAAGAATTTAGAATTTAAAAAAATACTATCTAATCTTTGAAATAGGAATTACCATATCCGTTTTATACAGGATTAAAATGGAGGCTTTGAGAGATTAAGCTACTTGCCCAAGTATACCAACCTAGAAGTGGTTAATTTAAACACAGTTTTCTCTAATTTCTGTTCATTATGTGCTGAAGGTGGCTGTTATGGATTGAATTATGCCCGTTCACTCCCCAATATTTGCATGTTAAAGTCCTAAACCCCAGTACCTCAAACTGTAATCTTATTTGAACATAGGGTCTTTCCAGAGGTGATCTAGTTGAAGTGAGGTTTTTTGAGTGAGCACTAATCTAATATGACTGGTGTCCTTATGAAAAGGGGAAATTTGGAGACAGGTAGAAATGGAAGATGGAGACACAGGAAGAAGATCGCCATTTATAAGCCAAGGATGGAGGCCTGAAACAGATTCCTCCCTCACAGCCCTCAGAAGGAACCAACCCTGCCTATACTTTGATTTTTGTCACAGAGTGGACCTCACAATTGGAGTTCGGCCTGGGAGGCCGCATGGGTTCTTGGCTTTGTGCAGGAAGGAATTCAAGGATGAGCCAACAGAGTAAAGTGAAAGCAAGTTTATTAAAAAGTAAAGGAATAAAAGGATGGGCACTCCATAGGCAAAGCAGTGGCATGGGCTGCTTGACTGAGTACACTTATGGTTATCTCTTGATTATATGCTAAACAAGAGATGGATTATTCATGAGTTTTCCAGGAAGGGGTGGGGAGTTCCTGGAGCTGAGGGTTCCTCCCCTTTTTAGGCCATATAAGGTAATTTCCAGACATTACCATGGCATTTGTAAACTGTCATGGTGCTGGTGAGTGTCTTTTAGCATGATAATGCATTATAATTATAATATAATGAGCAGTGAGGACAACCAGAGGTCATTTTTGTCACCATCTTGGTTTTGGTGGGCTTTGGCTGGCTTCTTTACCACATTCTGTTTTATTACCGGGGTCTGTGTGACTTACCATGTGAAACCAGTCCTGCTGACCTTCTATCTCATCCTGTAAGAATGTGTAACCTCTTGGGAATGCAGCCCAGCAGGTCTCATCCTCTTTTTACTCAACCCTTATTCAAGATGGAATCACTCTGGTTCCAATGTCTCTTGACAATTTCAAGCTTCTAGCTGCTACATAATAAATTTCTACTGTTTAAGCAACCCAGTACTTTGTCCAGCAGCCCTAGAAAACTAAGTGACGCTAATAATAAGGATTTAATCAAGGAAACAGGCCAGGCACAGTGGCTTATGCTTGTAATCCCAGCACTTTAGGAGGCTGAGACGGGGGGATTGCTTGAGCCCAGGAGTTCGAGACCAGCCTGGGCAGCATGGCAAAACCGTGTTTCTACAAAACATACAAACATTAATTGGGCATGATGGTGCAACCTGTAGTCTCAGTTACATGGGAAGCAGAAGTGGAAGGACTGCTTGAGTCCAGAAGGCAGAGGTTGCAGAGAGCCGAGATCATGCCACTTCACTCCAACCTGGGCAACAAGAGCAAGACCCTGTCTCAAAACAAAAGCCACACCAGTTATTGTTTTTTTTTTTTTCAGAAAGAATTTAACTTAAGAAACTGGTTAAACAGGTATTGGAAGACTATCCAGGTAAAGTGTGAATACATGTAATTGCAAGAAGCAGCCACCATTCCTAGGGCTAGGGGAACTAAGGGAAGAGGCAGCTTGATCTGGATGTAGAAGCTTAGAAGTGAGGCCCTGCTGAGCTGAAGCCAGGCTGGGGGTTCTTTGTCACTGCTGGTGCCTCTGAACTCAGAGGAGGGACCCATGAAGCTGAAACTCAGATATCTGAGGAGAGGGGGACAGCTGGCTGGTGCTGGTGTCTCCAAGGGAACACTATGAGGTCAGCCTACAAATATGGGAAAAATGGAAACCAGAACCAGTTGTTATCACCAAGGTGAACAACTTTCCTAGGCAACACCGGCAACAACAAAATGCAAAGGAGTCCCAAGAAGCTCCTGCTGCCTTCCAGGCATCTTCCTTATTATAAAGGTACGGATGGTCTTCCTTCAAAAGTTCCCTGCTGGACATCTCTCCTCCAAGCCATTACCAATCACCCTAGAATGTGAGAAAGCTGATTTCTACCATCTGGTATACCACCACTTTTTAAAATTGCCTAAAATCCCTTTGTCATGACACTACTCCCCACTTCAAAAACCTTTATTAACTCCCGGCTCTCTCTCTATCCCCATTTTCTCTCCACCTTGACCCTCATCCCTTACTGGCAATGATTTCACTCGTCCCTATTTAATACTCTTTTTTATTCTTCATGTTGACAGCTCCACACTCTCTCCATAAGCCCTTTCTTCAGTTGTCTGCCTCAATCTCAGCAGTTGAGATCATTTTTCCCAAAGAAAATATGCTGTCAGACAGCAACTCCTTAACTTCTCTCCCCTCTTCCTCTAAACTTAACTATCATGTCTCTAACTTCCCTCCTTCTTGCCTGTCCCAGAGGCAGAGCTTTCAGCCCTCCTGTACCGGGGTAACCTTGCCCTATGTGGGCCTCAAACCTGATCCCTCATACCTCTTCCCAGGCCTTGCTCTCTTGTCTTTATTTTGAATCTCACCCTCTCCAGGAGCTACTTCTTCCCCACCTATAAATACACCCACATCTTCTCCCATCCTAAAAAATGCTTCAAAAGACCCAGCTCCCTTCTCAAATTCTCATCCACACATAACTTTTCTCCCTCACTTTCCAGTCACTCCTCCACTCATGCAGCCTACCATCTATCACTGTCACTCAAACACCTTCCATCAAGATCAGCAATGATTGAATAGCCAATTTCACCGACCTCTCAGTAGATTCTAGGATGGCTTTTCTTGGTGTAAGAGTAATACGCATTCATTATTAATCATGAACATTTGGGAAAATACAGAAAAAAATATATAGTAAAAAAGAAAGTCATTGAGAGGAGCTCCACTGCCATGGGGCATCTATGAGAGAACTGGAGTTCTTGGAATGAAAAACTAAAAAAGGAGAATAGAAATTGAAAACAGTTCAGAGGACACAAAATGTTGACACTGTAATCTCAACTACTGACAATCTTTGACGAATAGTTCTGGATAATCAAGCATTCTGAATACCTAATACTCATCCCTGTAATCACCAGGATATTTGACTGTTATCATATAAAGCTAAAAATCTATTTAAAAGATAACATACTCTGCTGACTTCTGTGACAGAGGATACCAAACACAATTTAAACTTTTACTGATGGCTTAAGGTTATGACACAGTGTAGCAGAAACAATAACAGAACTGTATTTGTTACCTCTCCAGTATGGGCCAGGCCTGAGCTAGGTATTTTACATAGGTAAACTGAATATCATCACATGTCATTTCCATAGCTCATCTGCATTTTGTAAATGAGCAAACTGAGGCTTACAGAAGTTAAGTTATTTACAGACTGCAGCCCATCTGCGCAGCAAGGCTTAGATTTCAAGCTAAAACGTTATGTTCTTTCTGCTGCACCAAGCTGCCTGCCCAGGGTGAGGAGCACTGGGTTCAATTCTGTGTCTTCCTAGAGACCTTGGAAAAGCCACAGGTCTGCTCTGGTACTAAATTACAAAGCCTCAAGTAGGTTTCTACTGCAGAATGCACATAACAAAGAAGCCGTTTCTTAGCATTTGGACTTCAATGTAGTCTTTGTATTTGCGTGCTAGGACACCTTAACAAAGTATCACAGACTGTGTGGCTTAAACAACAGAAATTTACTTTCTCAGAGTTCTGGAGGCTGGAAGTCCCAAGACGACGGTGTTGGCAGATTTGGTTTCTTCTGAGGCCTCTGTCCTCGGCTTGCAGGCGGCCGCCTTCTCACTGTGTCCTCACATAGCCTGTTCTCTTTGGACACACATTCCTGGTGTCTTTCTATGTGTCCAAATTTCTTCTTACAAATAAGACACAAGTTAAATTGGATTAGGACACTCTAATGGCCTTGTTTTAACTTAATCATCTCTTTAAAGGGCCCATCTCCAAATACAGTCATACTCTGAGGTAGTGTGTGGGGTGAGGAAAGTATGATGTGGGAGGTACACAAATCAGGCCATTACAGTCTATGCAAAAAAAATGGGAGAGTTGAGATCCAAAGTGTGGCTTTTAGTTATCAAAAGCTAATGTCCCAAAACACTCAGGACATAAAATCATGTCATACAATTATTATTATGTCATATTGTCAAATTATGAATCCCATATTTTATAATTGGATTAGATTCCTTTAAATTCCCACTGAGACTTAAAACACTATGATTAATTATAGTACTAGGTACAAGAACAAGTGAGAAATTTAAATCATATTTACACTAATGTCCTTTGACAGCATTAATTTTTAAAATGTTTTTACCTGATTTTTATTGTACTTCTGACTCCCCCACTGCTATCATGCTATCAGGAGCTTTTCCTGCTCTTTGCAATATACAACCAGATCCTTCTGTCATTTACCAACCCCACTGTAGCCCAGAAACTTGATAACCGAGGTGCTCACATGTGTAAATCAATAGGCTTTGTTTGAAGGTTTAAGGGGCTTACCCATGAGTCAACTCTGTTGCACAGCTTCCATGAAACCTCTTTTAGTGACTTGGAGACTTTGCTTGCCATCTTCTACCCCCAGCTGCATTTGAATTGTTTAGGGTGACCCAGCAGACTCAAGTTTCAGGTACACGAGATGTCATCTTGTAGAACTTTGGCAAGGGAAAATCTGTTACCTCTCCATAGAAGAAAACTTTGACATTGGCAAGCAAAACTCTAGGACATATTTAAATCCCCAGGTTCATGAACACCACATTGTTATACAGAGTGGGATAATATAACCCAACATGTTCTCCCCCTGGACACTACTATCTCCCACAATTCATTGTATCCCTTGACCAGTCTCCATTTGACCTAGACCTAAGTTGTCATTACCTCAGAATAGGTTTGTTACAACAAAATATGGGTATCAAAGAAGTCAGCCCTTTGAGTTTGGGTTCTAAAATAGACTTTGCAAGAGAAAAGCATTTTGAAATCCCAAAACTGTACTTTTAGATATCAAAAGCTAATTCCCCAAAAGAGTCATGGCATAAAATTATACCATACATCAGTAAATTATGAATCCCATGTTTCTAAAGGGGCAATATAGAAAGTCTCTCTAGTTAGTTCTAGTCATTAATATTTTGAAAGTAAACAATAAAATATGCTATTTCTGTGCAGGTATTCTAATAAAAATAAAAAACTAAGTTTTGGCCAGGTGCAATGGCTCACACCTGTAATCTCAGCACTTTGGGAGGCCGAGGGAAGCTGAACACTTGAGGCCAGGAGTTGGAGACCAGCCTGGCCAACATCACAAAACCCTGACTCTACTAAAAATACAAGCATTAGCCTGGTGTGACGGCACAGCCTATAGTCTCAGCTACTCAGGAGGCTGAGGAGAAGAGTCGCTTGAACCTGGGAGGTGAAGATTGCAGTGAGCCAAGATCATGCCACTGTACTCCAGAATGGGCAACAGAGCGAGGCTGTCAAAAAACAAACAAACAAACAAGTTTTAAATGAAATTATACCAGAAACAATAACTGAGAAGAATTCCAGGGGGTCTACAATCCAGTCCCCCCTTCTGGGGCTGCATGAGAAGGGAGAGAAAGTCACATTGATGACTTGCAGAAGGGCCTGTAACCTTCCCCCTATAAACTCAGCCCTGGGAGGAGGGTGGACAGAAGAACTCTCAAAATCATATTTGGGAAATCTGAGCGCAGGAAGAGGTAAGACTCCACCCCTATGGACACTGGAATGATCTAGGTATGGGCAGAGAGGCCAGAGGCTGCCTCCGAAAGTCCCTGTGGATCCAGACAGCAGGTCAGGAGCCAGGGAGCAGGTGGGCCAGAAGAAGCTGCACAGTGAGGATGAGGAGGACCAGAGAGTGAAGGGGACATCTTTGTAGATGCAGGCGTGCACCCATGATGATGCCCATCCGCCCCACATTCTCCCAGGGGAAAAGAAGGAAAACACTGAACTCAGTGAGCAAACCCAGATTCTGCTACCAGGGAGAAGGGAGGCTGCAGATGGGACTTAAGTTTAGTCCTAGAAAAGAAAAAAAGGTTATTTTTTTTCCTGCACATCTGAGTGTATGGCCTGAGGAATCTGTGTTCCTACTATACAGAATATTTATTCCTTTAAAGCCTATAAAGTCCAGTTGAGAGTGATTCTTTCAGTTAACATCTATACTCTATGGCACACATGCGCCATTGAGATGTAGACGCTGGCAGTCTTTGAGACACACTCTCAGCTAAGCCAGTCATCCACAGCTTACGCACGTTGAGTCCCACATGTGCCTCAGGGCACCCATTACCACAGGCCGGCCAGGGGTCTAATCAGAGCCTACTTGTTCATAAGGACCAGAACCACTCAAGCTGTTGTCAGCAAATTTTTTAAAAAAGAACTTATTGGAAGGATATCAGGGTATCTCATGGAACTTGGAGGCAGAAAGAAGAACTAGGCCTCACACCAGCACCAGGCCTCTGAAGAGAGAACCAGGAACTCAAGAATTAAGTCTCCACTCGCCTTTTCCCAAGACCCTCAGGCTCTCCCCCTGCTTGTTTCTGCCCCTCTGCTCTGTGTCTCTCTGAAATCCAGTTTCCTCTTCTGTGTGTGCCTGGCCCCTGCCACTCAAGACTAACATGTGGTTTCTCGGCTCAAAGCTCAGGAGAGATGGTTATAGGCTCTGGAGTACATTTCTAATTCAAGGATTTTTTTAAGAAAATCTTTTTAAAGGGACACTTCATTTTCCGTTAAAAGCTGTTTGCAACTTTTAACATTTTAAACCAAAGAAAAATGGAAAGAATAGTACAATAAACACTTGTGTAACCTTTAGTTAGATTTACCAATTGTTAGCCCTCTATGATGTCTACTTTCTCTCTCTCTCTCTCTCTGTCTCTTTCTCTGTATAATATATACAGACAGATACACTTTTTCCCCTGAACCATTTGAAAATAAATTGCAGAATCATGAGATGTTATTGCCAATTTCTTCTTCCGATATCTCCTAAAAACAAGAACAATCCAGGAGAGAAAGTTGGATTGACTCAATCACAACCTTAGCTCTCTCTCAGTTGTGTGTCCAGGCCTGGTCCAATCAGCTGTGGTGCAGGGGTTATAAGGAACAATCCCACCTCTGGGTTCACCTCTCTGAGTGGGGCCAGTTCTCAGAGAAAGACATGGCTGGGTAGATATTCAAAATGATTCTACTGCATCCTGATTACTTTTTATCTCTTTTAGATTAAAGTTTCAGATAAAATATGCTGTCATGAATCCTTGAGGTTGTCTATAAATAGCTGAAACTGCAAAATCTAAATCTACAAATGCCGAACGTCTACAACATTTTCAAACAGCTCAAATCTATTCCTGCTAAATGACTATACAACTTTCTGCTGCTGATCACTTCCAGTAACGAAACTGTGATCTTGGAAAGTTTAGGAATAAAATAATCATAGAGAAGATTCTCAGTACCTATGAATAAGTAAAATAGTTAAATAGCTAATAGTAATTGAGCATTTACTCCAGGCTAGGCACTGCACTAAGTATTTTACATACATTATTCCATTCTATCCTCACAAAAACTGTGTGCAATATTATTCTTGACATTTTATAGAAGAAGTAACTAAGGAGCAAAGAGCTTAGGCGACCAACCAACTAGTAAGTGGCAGGTATCTAATACTCCTTAAGCTATATTATTAACCACCACCCTGTATCCAAAAGCATAACCATGCCCTGAGTGCTTAAGCGAGCTATTCATCTTCCCCTGCCCCTCTAGAGGAAGAAACGAGCCCATTTTTAGGAACAAAGAATGGACATGGCTCCAATGTTATAACCGGATAGCCTGGAACAACCCTTATCACTTTTACTGCAGGAAGCTCCCTAGGGAACAATCAACACAGAATGAGTATTCCTGTGCCAGTTAGCACTGTCTCTGAACAATCCCCAAATATCCAAGTTCAACTAAAAGGCCACATGCCAGATAAAGAAGGGCTACCCTTTCCTGAAGAAGGTGATGGTGCTGGAATGAAACCATCCTTTCTAATTACATTCTTGCCTCAGCCAACATGTCAGTGGGAGTTTCCGTAAGTGCTTGGTCAGAAGGCAGGCAGCGTGCTCCCACACACCAACAGTATGCTGTGAGGTCCTCTCACCACAATATCCTGGGCTAAGCAGTGTCCATCAAATGCACTTTTAATTACCCTCATCCTCACAGGGTCACAAAGTGTTGACTCTTAAGATACATTTAATCCACAAATTGATAAATACACCATACTCCTGCATCAGCACCTAAGTTAGAGGTCAGGGTCGAATATTGGCACTTTACGAGCCCATCAGGAGGCGTTAGCCCAGTTTGAGTTCAGTTTGGAGTTGGGGGCTCAAGTCTTCCGGGGATATTCTCAACTTTATAGCCTCTGCTGGCAGCCTCATCAAAAGGTTGCATATGACAAGGATAGTAGAGCTATATGTGGGGAGGGGAACATCACTCGCTTTCCTAACCTACACCTCATAGAAGAGGAAGCAGTCCGAACATATTCAGCTTTTATCAATAACTCCTTAGGATTCAACAACATAGATAATTTTAAAGCTTTTTTTAAGCCTACTTATGTTTTCTACTTTTGAGAGTGGTCCAAAACTTCCTTTTTGCAGTGTAAGTTACCACTTCCTGTAACTGACCTAAACTACACTCTCACACTTCCTTGGATGCCATCTAGTATAACTATTCTCAGTTTAGTCACGGCATCCTTTTGAAAAGGGAATATTTACCTCTATGTTACTAGGCTCTTTCAGGCTGCTTGGAAAAGACACACCCATATTAAGGAAGAAAATGTGTTCAGTGCAAGGACACATGAGGATGTCAGCCACTTGAATCTGCATGAGAATCACTTGAACCCAGGAGGCGGAGGTTGCAGTGAGCCAAGATCACAGGGAGGCGATCACCTCTGTCCTAAACATAGACTTCCAAGATTGGGGAGCACAACACATTTCACAGAGACCTAGAACAATAGCTTCACATTGTCCTCACTCAATCTGAGTTCTAGTCACCCACTTTCATTTTCTCCATCTGGTATTTATTCTTTCAAAGACAGTGGACTGAATCAGCTTGCCACCATTCCACTATGGAGCGCCCCTTATTGGTCAGTCTCTGTGACTCTTTGTCTCAATCACGTCCAACTTATACCTATTAGATTTTGACTCGGGAAAAATCCCTGTTCCATCATTTATGGCCAGGATAGCAAGATAACCACATAGTATATGAGGACCATTCAGAAGAGAGCTGGGGGCATGAGAGAAATTTCAGCCTGCAGAGCCTGTCTTTTAATTTATATTTAGTAAGTTTTGTTTTATAACTTCAGAGTTGCCTTAAATGCAGGAAATGCAATGGCCGCTGGTAAATTGCAGAGATTAAAGAATTGAAAAGTTTCACTGTCACCATGTGCAGAAAACAGTTAACATGGCAGGGCTGAGACTACTGGGCTTAGAAAGTGCTGATTGCAAGGCTTGTCCACGGCTGGCATCAGAAAACTTGGATTTAAGGAGAGTCCCCACCACTCTCAGAACAGTATGGTTTATGCTGAACAGTTGCTTTCCTTCAAGGAGTCTGAAATTCTGGCACATGATAAAAAGAAGGTGCCTACGTGACCAGCCTCACAAAAAGCCTTGGGCACTGACTCGCTTATGAGCTTCCCTGGAGGACAACACTTGACGCCTGGTGTCCCAATTTGTTGCTGGAGAAATTCAGTGCGTCTTGTGCGACTTCACTAGGAGAGGACTCTTGGAAGTGTGTGCCTGATTTCTGCTGGTCTTTGCCCTTGATGCCTTTTCCCCTTGATGATTTTACTAGCTATCTTTTCACTACAATAAATCATAGCCATGAGCACAACTATATGCTGAGTCCTGTGAGTCTCCCTAGCGAACCGTTGAACCTGGGAGTGGTCTTGGGGACCCCAACACACAGCCAATCAGATCCACAGATTCTCATTTGTATTAGGGTAGCCTATCTCCTCACATTTAAAAAAGGAACTACAGGTCTCTTCCCTGCAGAGACATTACATTACCCCTCTCTGCCTTCAATTACAGCTATACATGCATTACCACTATATAAGTTGGGAACTTGAAAGAGTCAGCTTTCTTTGGAAGTAGCCATAAGAGACTAAAACTTTAATGAGGGCAAAGAGAAGACATCAAGGGGCACAGCCGGCTGGAGGAGGCTGCCATCTGATAGGCTCACTCTGAGTGGTTTATTCAGCCGGTTAGTAGCAGCACTGCTATTTACCATAAAAAGCTGGTTAAAATGAGCATTTTCTGTCACACTCACACATTCTTAATGAGCCAGATTCTTCCACGGCATGACCTTTTTGTGCAGGTCAGCTCCTTTGAACAGCTGCATTTATTCTCTTCCATTTTTAGGTTTTGCTGACACATTAAAAATAATACCTAAGGGCCTGGAAGAAGCCCTGTCATTGCTCAAAAGTGC
Organism: Pongo abelii; assembly: GCF_028885655.2. Taxonomy (NCBI): domain Eukaryota; kingdom Metazoa; phylum Chordata; class Mammalia; order Primates; family Hominidae; genus Pongo; species Pongo abelii. The sequence goes on from NC_085928.1 coordinate 17,652,646, forward strand.
CTGATTTACTCCTGGGGAGTAGCCCAGACCCTGAGAGAATCTCAATCCATGAGGTTTTATGATAAATGTCAGTGATTATGCTGATAATAGAATGGTCCACCAAAACTAGTCGAGGGAAGGCATTTTCTTTTCAGGGGGAGGAGGAAGCATGAACTGCTTCCTGTAAAGCCTACGGCTGGTGCTTTAGCATCCTGCTTCTTCTCCCAAGGGTGGGAGTGGGAGAGAAGAGAGAAAGAAGGTATAGGAAGGAAACAGACGACAATGAGGGAAACAGAAGGAAAAGAAGTGGTCAGAGAATGAGGCAAAAGCTAGCTTCAGCTTTGAGCCTCTGGCCGTGAAAAATTCCCATCCCCAGGGGTCCTCTGAAAAGTGCTCAACCCCACCCATAACCTAATGCCACGGGTTATACTTTATGCTGCCCCTGAGGCCATCCCCTCATCCAGCCCACAGGCTTACTCTAACTGGAGCTTACAGGAGGGTGGGCCCATCATTTTGATCAAACAAGCAGCCTTTCCAGTCTCCTCATAAATTCTAAAGGCAGTTGTTTAGCCCTGTCTGGAATATCCAATGCCCTGTGCTCAGGAACAAGTCTGTGGTTCTTCTGCCCACAATCCTACATGTCTTCATGATGTTCCAGGCCCCTGGACAGTGGTTGTTTTAGTCTGCTCAGGGTCCCTTCTTTGGAGAAACCTCTTCCTCCATGCCATGTGGTTTGTGAAGCTATCAGTAAGAGTGTGCAGCCTGCTATAGGGATGGTATCATGACCCAAACACAGCCAACCACAGGAATGCCCCCTTGACAATGTGCTTTGTCCAAGGGGTGGGCACATGACACAAGCAGGGCCAACCAGAACCCTCCCCTGAGTTGGATCTATGGACCAGAAAAACAGACTCTGCTGGCTAGGCTGCCAAGGCTGAAAGGATGGCATTTTAGGGTTTGCACAAGCTATCTTCTCAGCCACATGGAAAAACTAAAACAGCTGAATAAGCTGAAAGTCTGGGTGTGTGTGTGTGTGTGTGTGAGTGTGTGAAAGAGACAGAGAGAGAGAGAGCAACTTACATCATTGAGTTCTGCATTAGTTTGTTAGTGCTACCACAACTCTGGTAACTTAAACAACAGAAATTTATTTTCTCACAGCTCTGGGGGCCAGAAGCCTGAAATCAAGGGTCAGCAGGGCAGCACTCCCTCAGTAGAGTCTGGGGAGAATCTGTTCCTGAATCTTCCAGCTTCTAGTGGCTGCCAGCAGTTCCTGGCATCCCTTAGCTTGTGGCCACATCACTCCATCCTCGCATCCCCTTCTTTTCTGTGTCTTTTCTCTCCTATCTGTGTCTAATCTTGCTCTGCCTCTCTTTTATAAGAATGCATATCATTGCATTTACAGCCCACCCAGATAATCCAGAATAAATCCCTCCTCACAAGATCCTTAAGTTAATCACATATTTGCCATATAAGATAATGTTTGCTCTTTTGCCACATTAGGTAACATTTACAAGTTCCAGGAAGTGACTCTATTTTGGTAGGGGTATGCTTTTTAGCCTATCACAAGTCCCATTTGAGTCCCCAAGACCTTAGATTCTGCATTTCTTCCTTCAGCTCCATGAGCCACCTCAGTAGACTCCTCATCAGCCAGTAAGTTCCTTCCTGGCCCAGGCTAGCATGAATTGGTTCAGTCACTTGTTTTAAGGGTGTCTTAAATAACACACATCCCCATGTCTGCAGCAGGGTGGGCAGTGGAGGAAGTAGCAAGGTGCAGTAGACAGAACATTTGCTCTTTCATGAGTGTTTGGGAAAATCACTTCCCTTTCCCAGCTCTGCTGTTTCATAATCTTTGCAAATATTAAGCTTAAAGGTCTATTGCATTTGTTTATGCTATCTTATTGTTTTAAACACCCTGTAATTATATTTATGGCTTGATGATCATTTAAGGATTTTTTCAAATGTGATTTAAAAGACCCAACCTAAGAGGCTTGAGCAAAAAGAAGCAGGTAACAAACATAAAAAGTCTAGGGCTATATCAGGTACAGCTTGATTTGAGGCCCTGATGATGTCACTGGACTCCATCTCCTGGTGCTGCCTCTTCAGGATTGGCAGTATCTCAGGCCCAGGTGGTGGCCCCTTGCAGCTTCAGAGTCACACTATCCAGTACCCAGGGCAGCAGAAAAGAGAGTCAGCCTCCCTAATGAGTAAACAAGTCTTGGAATTGGATTTCATTCACTCTACTGCTCTGACTTCTGTTGAATTCCTATTCAAAGTAATCACTATGGTCAAGAGGATGAAATGTAGTGATTGGCTTATCCTAGGCCATTTGCATGGTTGAAAAGTGGAAGAAGAATGATACTCTAGAGGGAAGGTGGCTGTTGTTACCTGAAGTGTGGGGAAAGCATGCTGGGTGTGAAAGGAATCAATGTGTCCTGAATATCATGACATTAAAAATTTTTATAAAATCCATTTATTCTTTGGGAGGCCAAGGTGGATGGATCACAAGGTCAGGAGATTGAGACCATCCTGGCTAACACGGTGAAACCCTGTCTCTACTAAAAATACAAAAAAATTAGCCAGGCGTGGTGGCACGCGCCTGTAGTCCCAGTTACTTGGTAGGCTGAGGCAGGAGAATGGCATGAACCCAGGAGGCGGAGCTTGCAGTGAGCAGAGATGGCGCCACTGCACTCTAGCCTGGGTGACAGAGTGAGACTCTGCCTCAAAAAAAAAAATCCATTTATTTATCCAAATGAATAGGTCTGCCAAGCTTGTAATGAATACATGGATTATCATAAATCATACTTTTATAAATATAATTCAAAAACGTATACTACCAACTTGCAGAATTTTCCAAATTAATTTGAAGGAGATTGTGTGAGTTTAGTACCTTTAGACAGGGCAAAATAGGCATACATTCAAATTATGCATTACTTTGGATATGTCAATAAACACAAATATTTAATAAGTACTTTATTTCCCCAAGTTGCTGATGAAACCATCTTGTCACAGATGCTCTCAATGATTACATAAATGTGACCCTGAACATGATTAATTAACCATAATAGACACTGTACTCAACTCTTGAAGTGTTCTTTTGGCCTTAGTGTGAGATTTGATTTTCTGTAGCCGTAGTTTTCAAACTTTGTAGTTACACACTACCACCAATAACAATGAGGCTAATATATACATTATAAAACATGTAAAATATGAAATTTAAAGATAAAATAATCAACATGCTTTTTTTTTTTTTTTTTTAGATGGAGTCTCTGTTGCCCCTGCTGGAGTGCAGTGGCACAATCTCAGCTCACTGCAACCTCTGCCCCTTGCCTCGTGCCTCAGCCTCCCAAGTAGCTGGAATTACAGGGGCATGCCACCACACCCAGCTAATTTTTTGTATTTTCAGTAGAGGTGAGGTTTCACTATGTTGGCCAGGCTGGTCTCGAACTCCTGGCCTCAAGTGATCTGCCTGCCTCAGCCTCTGAAAATGCTGGGATTACAAGCGTGAGCCACCGCACCCGACCTAAAATAATCAACATTCTTTATTTTACTTATCAATGGTGAAAACACCTTTATGATCTCATTGAAAAAAAAAATAGTAGTACATTTAGTGAGGGTGTTGTCATTACTTCATTTAGAATATATTTGCTAGACTGGGCATGGTGGCTCACATCTGTAATCCCAGCACTTTGGGAGGCCAAGGCAGGCAGATTGCCTGAGCTCAGTAGTTCGAGACCAGCCTGGGCAACATGGGGACACCCTATCACTACAAAAAATACACAAAATTAGCCAGCATGGTGGCATGCACTTGTAGTTCCAGCTACCCAGGAGGCTAAGGCAGGAACATTGCTTGAGCCTAGGATGTCGAGGTTGCAGTGAGCCATGATGACACCATTACACTCCATCCTGGGCAACAGAGTGAGACCCTGTCTCAATAAAGAAAAGAAAAAGAAAATATTTGCTTAACATTTTGTGACAGAGAGCTGAAGGTCCAATTCTAAGTCCAGTTTATTTTGATATTTGGTATTCAGCTGTCAGAGCTGAAAAAGCTAACTCAGTGTTATGAGCTGAACTGAGCTCCTTCTAAATTCATGTTGAAGCCTGAACCCCCAATATGACTGTTCGGAGATATGGCCTTTAAAGAAGTCATTAAGGTTAAATGAGGTCATAAAGGCAGAGTGCACATTAGATAGGACTCATGTCTTTGCAAGAAGAGGGAGAGACACCAGGTAAGAGCCATATGAGGACACAGGGAGGAGGCAGTCATCTGCCTGCCAAGGAGAGAGATCTCAAAAGAAGTCATTGCTCCTGGCACCTCGGTGTTGTTATTCTGGCCTCCAGAACTGTGAGAAAATAAGTTCCTGTTGTTTAAGCCACCCAGTCTGTGATATACTTTTATGGCAGCCCTGGAAGATGAAAGCACCCACAAATATGGCTCTGTTGGCCTGACTTTGGTCAAATTCCTACTCTTGAAGTAATCACTATGGTCAAGGGGTTGAAATGTAGTGACTGGCTTATCCTCGGCCATTTGCATGTTTGAGGAGTGGAAGAAGAATGGTGCTCTAGAGCGAAGGTGGGTATTGTTACCTGAAGCATGGCGAAAGCATGCTGGATGCGAAAGGAATCAATGTGTGCTGAATATCGTGACATTAAGACATTCTACAGATCTGGATGGAAGATGTGTACCATTGGCTCACCCACCAAATTACTCATTTTCCAGTCCTGTAAACCATTCATGCAAAGGTTTTTTTGTTGAAACCTGGCTCATAAATTCCCATCTGCTCTGGAAATCAAAATTAATTAAAAGGTTTTTTGTTTGTTTGGCTGGTTGGTTAGTTTTTGTTTGTTTGTCTGTTTATTTTGAAGCAGGGTCTCTCTCTGTCGCGGAGGTTGGAGTAAAGTGGTGCAATCATGGGTCACTGCAGGCTCCACCTCCCAGAATCAAGTGATCTTCCCACCTTGGCCCTCTACTGCCCCAGTAACTGGGACTACAGGGGTATGCCACAATACCCAGCTAATTTTTGTATTTTTTGTAGAGACGGGGTTTTGCCACATTTGCCCAGGCTAGTCTCGAACCCCTGGGCTCAAGTGATCATCCCACCTCAGCCTCCAAAAGTGCTGCGATTACAGGTGTGAGCCACCACGCTGGGCCCAAGTTATTATATTTTTATATTTTCAACAAATGAGTAAATAAACCACTGGAATTCTGTCTGAAGATTTTTAAACAGGTTAGAAAATTTTGTGTAAGTTCTTAAAATGTGCATACACGAGAGTTTTTATGTTGCCACACTTTTATTTTTTTGGATAACAAAATAGCCTAATGATAAGACATTTCCAAATATCTCATTTCAAAATATTTTCTCCACTGCATAGTTTATTTTCGTCTTTTGCTTTATTTATTGTAGAGTTAACCATACACCACAGCACAGTTTTATCATCAGTACCTGTAAGATCTCTCTAGTGAATTATTTCCATAGTAATGCATCTTAATTATATGCTTACTGTGTACCAGGCACTATTCTAAGTACTTTACATATTGATACATTTAATCTGCACAATAACTGTATGAAATCAGTACAATTAGTCTCATGATTTTACAGATGAGGCAACTGAGATGCAGAGGGGTTAAGTAACTTGCCCAAAGTTACATAATAAGTAGTAACGCTAAGATTTACTACCAAGGCAATTTTGTACCAAGGCAGTCTGTCTCATAAACTCATGCTTTTAATTGCTACAGTACACCACAAAGGTTGCACTAGTCACATGCTAACACTGATATTGTCCAACTGTCTGATTTTTGCCACTGTGATGAGTGTAAAGTGACATAACTTTGGACAAACTACTTAAACTCTGTGTCTGTTTCTTCATCTGTAAATTGGAGATAGTAAAATAATACTGATTTCAAATGGTTGTTGTACAATTTAAATAATAGTAGTGATGTTGAGTATCTTTTCTATATTTATTGTCCATTTGGGGTTCCCTTTTTGGGAATTGCCTATTCATACCTATTGCCCTTTTTTATTGGGTTTCCCGTATTTTTCTGATTGATTTTCAGGGTGTGTGTATGTGTGTGTGTTATGAGTTACATGTCAGTTTTAGATATTTATATCTCCTTCTATCATTTTGTCTATGGTGCCCTCAGTTGAACAGGAATCTTTCATTTCATTTTGATGTACTCAAATCCATTAATTGTGTTCCAAATGTAGAGAGGATAAAGATATGAAAAACATTGTTTTTGCTCTAAGCAACTTAAAACTAGCTGGAGAATCAAGAACAACTATGAGAACAAGTGTTAAACACTGTATAGCAGTCTGCAATATAATGCCCCAAGTTGTAAGGCTGTGTAGCCAACAGTATAAACTTGGGAAAGCATCTAAATCTTCCTGAGCTTCAGTTTTATTTGGAAAACGGAAGCAATAAAAAAGACCTTTCCATTTACTGTATTTTTTTTCATTTTTATTTATTATTATTATTTTTTTTTTTGAGATGGAGTCTCTCTCTGTTGCCCAGGCTGGAGTGCAGTGGCACAATCTCAGATCACTGCAACTTCTGCCTCCCAAGTTCAAGCAATTCTGGTGCCTTAGCCTCCCAAGTAGCTGGCACTACAGGTGTCCACCACCATACCCATCTAATTTTTGTATTTTTAGTGGAGACAGGGTTTAATCATGTTGGCTAGGCTGGTCTCGAACTCCCGGCCTCAAGTGATCCGCCTGCCTTGGCCTCCCAAAGTGCTGGGATTACAAGGCGTGGGCCATCGTGCTCAGCCTCCTTTCTATCTATTGTGATAATTAAATAAGAGATGTTGAATGGCTTTCCTAGTACCTGGTGTATAGTACCAACTACAACTTAGATGCAAAGCAGATCATGAAATAATAATGGCTATCACGTACAGAGGTCTACTACCTGCCAGGCACTTTTTATATGTATCTGCTTAAATTTCACAACTCCCTGCAAGGCATTATCACTGCCATTTGTCAGAGGCAGAAACCTAGGTTCAGAGGGCTTATTATTTGATGAAAGTCAGGCCACGCAGCTAGTAAATGGCAGTGATATGATGGAAAGCCAGATTGGTTTGACCTCAAACCTCCTGTGCCTTCTACCATGCCAAGCTGTTGTCAGAAAAGATATTAAGGAAGCAAACTTGACGTGGTTCCTGAAAACAAAACAAACAAACAAACCCAAGCATTTTAGTAGATAAGAGGAAGGGAGGAAAGATCATGCCAGATTCTGAGAGGGTGCAGTGGATCTGCAAGGGATGCAATGTATTGTGAGTTATTCGAGGGCAGAAGCAAAACTTTATCCACCACAGTTCCCTTCAATCCTCGCACAGTGACCAAGACAGAGTATCTGGTGCGGAACATCTATTCCCTAATCTTATTACCATAACAAGGGAGCAGGAGTAAGTTGTCTGACTGGCAAGTTTGAAAGAACTGGGGATGTGTCACTCTACCCCCTCAAGTTTGGGGAGCAGGCATGTCCCAGGAGGCACGTTTTCTGCTTTTCCATGCAGTTTAGTTTTTACACAGGCAAGTTTTCCAGCTCTGCTTGTGACTGAGCGGACATGTTCAATTCTGGGCCCTCTGTCCCTGCAGATCTAAAGCCATGGCTGCCATTCCAGCCTTTAGCAGAGACAAAGCTGACATTTTGCTTTCCATAAGTCTGACTCCTGCTGCTATCTCAGTGGATTCTGAACTTACATGGGGACCATGGGTAGGTATTATCTTGAAGCCCCCTAAAGCCACAACAGTGGGCACTCAACAAACCTTGGCAGCAGAGTGAATATGACAAGTTCAGAAGACAATGAGGAGACGGGCCTGCTCTGAGCGGAGGAAGTATGCTGATGTAGTTGAAGAGAAGTTGGATGGACAGGCTGGGCCCAGTAATGGAGGGCTTATAAGAAAGGCAGAGTTTGGATTTGATGTGGGAAGAAGAACGCTGAAAGTTTCTGAGTAGAGGAAGAACATGAATACGAGGAAGGCAATGTTTAAAATAAGGGAACGAATATGACAATGGATTGCAGTGGAGACTACAGGGGAGAGCCTGGAGCCAGGGGACAACGAAAGGAGGTTTCCAGAATTTCTGAGTGAGGGAGGATGAAGGTCTGGCCTAGGGAAGTGGACATGTGAACGGAGTCGAGGGGATGCATATGAGATCTCAGCGGCTAAACTGCCAGGCTATGGGTACAAGCCGGCTCTGAGAAAAGGAGATAGGTTTGAAGGCAACCACCCTGAAAGAGGTAGATAAACAGGCCCTGAAGCTGGGGGAAGTGAGGCTTAGCCTTGGGCATGTGAAATCTGAGTTGCTAAGTGGATCTGTTCTCCTCACTAGTTATGGCAGGAAAGGCGCCTTAATTAGGAGCATTTTAGGGAGTTAACCCTGTCAAAGAGGTAGCACACTTTCGAAGGCCAAGGGCTGCGAAGGTGGTGGTGAAGATGGCAATCCTGAACACAGAGGCTACTTGGGATGACAGGGGTGGAAGGAGGGATACAGGTGATGAGTGAGTGGGTGGAAGAGAGGAGGGGGACACCGCTCCCGGCCCGAGGGAAGGAGGGGATGAGGCTGCCGGCAAACGCTGGACTCAGGATCTTCCCAGCAGAGCAGGGCGGCCGCCACCTCACCCAGGACAATGCACTGTAGAACCCATAGCAGCCTTCCCCACGCCGGCCGGTCTTCCCGGCCCTGCGCCCACTTCCCGGTGTCCCGCTGCCCTGCTGCTGTGACACCCTCGACCCCGGGATGCGGGGTCCTCCTCTGCCTCCCTGGGCCTCCCCCTTCAGCCAAGGGGGCGGCTCCGCTTTCTAGGCCGCGGGACGTCTTTTCCTCCAGGTTCCAGTCCCGGCCCTTCCCGGGCCCCCCGCGGCACCGCCCACCTGGCCACCGCCGCAGGCCGCCCGGGCCGCCGCCAGCCAGCAGCCCCTCCCGGGGTGGGGTTTCCCTTCCCCCTACCCCTCCGCCTTTGTGGCAGGGACCCACGGGACGCCCCCTCTGCCTCCGCTCCACGTCCAGGGGGCCGAAGGGGCGCCGGACGAGGGGCCGTGCGGAGAGAGGGGTTCGGCGGCGCCAGGACTCCCGCGGGCTCCCCGGAGCAGGGGGCGGGAGGAGGGAGAGCGGGAGCCGCGGGGGCCGCTGCAGCAGAAGGGGGAGGAGAATGGGGAGGAGCTGGGGGGCAGGCAGGCGGGGAAGGTCTTAAGGGGCGGCGAGGGGAGGTCGGATTTCCTCCGAGGCTGGCGATCCGCGGAGCTCCCACCTCCGTTTAGAGCTCGCTGCGGCCGTCCTGCCCCGCGCCCCCCGGAGACCTGGACCGGACCATGGTGAGCGCAGGGCGCACGGCGCCGAGGCCGGACTCTTCGTTCGGCCGGGGGTGCTTGGGCGGCGGGAGCGAGCCTGAGGGACCCGAGCAAGTTTCCCAGGTCGGCGCGGGGCCCAGCGCCTTCAGACTCGCTCTGTTCTCTCTTCCGCAGATGTGGAAACGCTGGCTCGCGCTCGCGCTGGTGGCGGTCGCCTGGGTCCGCGCCGAGGTAGGCGAGGGGCCGAGGAGTCCGAACTCGGTCCCCAGGGCCGCTTGGGTCTGCGCGCTGGGCGGGTGGGCGCGCGTCCTGGGGATGCTCTCCCGGGGCGGCGCTGGGAGTTTCGGTCCTTGGGGTGGGCTGGGGTGGAGCTGGGGCAGTGCTGCGGGCAGGAATGCTGCTCACGAAACTTAAATCTCTAAAGCAGGAAAAGTAGTTCGGGCCGTAAGCGGGAGCCCTGCCGCGGCTAACATGGAGGGAGAGCGGGGAGGAGGAGAGGGGACGGGCTGGGCCGACGGGGACGAGGCGGCGACTGGAGCAGCAGCGAGTTCAAAAAGGCGCCTCAGTTCCGTCCTTCGCTTCAGAGGAGACTGAGAGTAGTTGGGGACTTTTCCCTCCCAAGTCTGTCTCCTGGGGGCGGGGGCAGAGGAATCGGGATTCTTCTTTTGGGGCAAAATTAATTTTCCTTTCTCTCTTTTAAAGTGAGATCATGATTCCCTGAAATGTATTTTCTTCTTTGTGAAGTGTCCTCGGGTTTTGTGTTATCATCTGGGCAATGTAACGGCCTTTTCGAAGTGTTCCCTGTAACGTTGCGCAAGTGTAAGAGAAGATCCATTGCTCTGCTCTTTGGGGGCTCGAGTTTCCAGTTAAAGCATTTCAGCGCTTGTTTTTTTGTACCAATTTTTTCAACTCTAACGACCTTCCTGAGACACTGCAAACAAACCAACAAACTCTGCTCAGAAGCCCCTCCATTAACTCAAGGGTTTATGGACAGAAAATAAACAATTCTAAATTCCCCGGGCTCCAGTCTCCAGGAAAGTGAGGTCAGAAACTAAACATTTGATAATTATGGCAGGAAATATGGAAGGAATTAAAAAGCATGAGGGAGAAGAAATGGAATGCACATTACAAAAGAAATAGCTCCCTGGTGGGTGGTTTATGCTCCCTGTTTGAATTTTTTCCTTCATATTACAGTTTAACCACACCCTTAGCATCGCAGCTTGACTCTACCCAAAAAAGTCATAAATGCATACAAGGTGTTCACAATTTTTTAAAAATACGCATTGTACTGAATTCTCATTTAATTCACTACTACGTTGTTGATTAAGGTGGAAACTCAGTCAACTGTTTTTACTCCCAATGAAATAAAAGTAGCTAATATTTATTAAATATCTGCTATGTTGTAATAAAATTCCATTTTAATGACAGATAAATTGAGTCAGAGAAGGTTACCCAATGCTCTCAGCTATTAAATGCTAAGGGTGGGATTTGAACACAAACAGTCTGGCTCCGGACCCAAGGCTCTTGACCATTAGCCTACACCACTTCCAAGCACAATGGTTTAACATTTACCAAGTACATTTTTGTATACCACACACTGGGCTGTGTACGTTACCTGCAGTTATTTCTTTTAAAGCTCCCAAACCCTGTAATGTAGGCTTTATTATCCGGATTTTACAGAGGAGGAAACAGGTTTAAGGAGATTAGGTAATTTGCCCAGGGTCATACAACTAGTTAGCTCTGAAGCAGGATCTGAACCCACCTCTCTACCTTTGGAGCCCATCTTGAACTCCAGGTCTGCTTCTTATCCATTTAGTTTTCCAAGATTTGCATTTGAGAGCGTATCCCCCTTCACTGGCTGATGTAGCCCTGATTAAGAAACATTCCTCCATCCCCTGCTGTGGCCCTCAAAAGGCAGTTGCAGACCAGTGATGGATGAGGTGAATCCCTGGTTGGTTTTCCAGGAGGCTTAAGAATTGCCAGCCAGTGTGTGAAATCACTCAGTGAACTGGAATGCAAATATGAGGTGTGAGGAGGCTGTTGGTTCACTCACCAGGCTGTGTGGCCCAAGGTCTGGGATCTATTCTAGGCGGCCTGCAAGACACACACCCCTCCCAACCCCCTTCCTCACAGGGAAAACTTATCCCTGGTAGGAAGTTCCCCCAGCAGCAATTTCCTGCTGGAGGTAGAAGAGCATCCAGTGCTCTCACAGAATTCCCAGGCAAACTCTACAGGGAAGAAGGCAAAATAGAGAAGTACTGAGATGTGGAAACAGAGTGCGTTGGTGGAGAAAGAAGGCTGTGAATTCACAGTGTGTGGAAATGGTTACAATGAAAAGAGTGAGGGGTAGGTATGAGCTAGATTACATTTCATGGCTCCAGGTTATTAAGGATTATTATCTTTTAATTATTCCAACCTCCTGGTGCCTGGCCAAGTAACATTTGGCAAGTTTTTAATCCATTTAATAATAATATACCTTTAACTATTGATGAAGAGGTACGTTAACCCTCTCCCTATGGGAATTGTAATATGGATTTTTTAAAAGCATTTTATCTTGTAGTTAATGGTGCTTGCTGTTTAAATTTCTTCCTTGTTAACTCTAAGGACAGTCTGCAGAAATGGTCACATCATGATATTTACAGTCTTTAGTGACATGAATCTATTTTAGTAAACTTCAGATCGCTAAAATTGTACAAATATTGTTGAACTTTTTAGAAATGAAATTTAGAAAATAAATTGAGGCTTCTTTGTGCTTTCTGCTTTTCTGCAACCATAAATATTTAATTCAGCATATTTTTAAACAATTTAATCGCTTTACAAATCATGTTGATATTTGAAGAAGCCAGAGCCTCTGTAGTAAACCAGAATCAGAGGTGCTCTCCACTTGGGAAAAGGTGATTGTCATCAGTATTAATGCCAGTCTATGTCAATCCCATTTGGTTGGATTCACAAAACTATTAACAAAAGTCATTAAGGAGCCTGGGCTCAGTGGCTCATGCCTGTAATCCCAGCACTTTGGGAGACCAAGACGGGAGGACTGCTTGAGCCCAGGAATTTGAGACCAGCCTGGGCAACGTGGTGAGACCATATCTCTACAAAAAATAAGAAAATTAGCTGGGCATGGTAGCACACGCCTCTGGTCCCAGCTACTCAGGAGGCTGAAGCAGGAAAATCACTTGAACCCAGGAGGCTGAGGCTGCAGTGAGCCCTGATGGTGCCACTGCACTCCAGCCTGAACAACAGAGCGAAACCTTGTATTTAAAAAAATAGAAACAAACTCATTAAGCAAAGTGTCATATTGTTTTGAATGTGTTCCATGGTCTCCTACTTCCTTGGCACCTCAGGGTTGCTTTCTGATTGCTTCTTCTCTTTCTTACCTGCTCACTCTCTTACTACTCTGTCTGCAGCATATACCTTCAGCCAGCCTCCCTCCAGATTCTGCCACATCACCTGAGCACACACACCCATGCACTCTGTAGTCTGCTTAAAAGAAGGTACTGGGTGTAGCATATGTCTCTAGATGTGTGTAGATTAACATGTGAATGGACTAGGCAGAGAGGGCAGCAGCAGAGGGAGTGCCTCCACTAACAATTACACAGATACCCCTTTTCTAGATTCTCTGGGGAGAGGGCTGTGTGAGCCTGCTCATCTACCCTTTCCCATCTCCCTCCCATTGGGAGTTACTACAGTTCATTGAGAAGTGTTGATGGTGGATGCATAGTATGGAGCCTGGGAAAATGTTAAGAACACAGGCGGTAGTGTGTGTGCCCTTGAAGCTCAGTCAGTGGGTATCTGTCACTCTAACATGGCAGGCTGGAGAGAACCCTGTGGCCCAACTGCCTGCTTTAGGAAGACAGCCTTGGCAAGTACCAAAGCATACCCCAACTCTCCCCTGGCGGATGTCTCTGCCGTCACTATGATTCTCAGCATTCCAGGTCTAGAAATTCATTATGATAAGTCGCATGTACAGTTAACTGATTTGTAGTTCAGAATCCTCATTCCAGTAAGGGATCCATGCTCGACCCATGAACTTTGAGTGCATTACCTAAGAGAGAACAATAGCAATTCTACAAACAGATGTACTTCACTTAGCTCTAGACGTGCAATACTAGAAGATTATGAGGGCTTTGTCCTGAGGCCACGTTTCTTAACCTCATTGTACCCTATTATCGGCATATAATTAACCACTAGGGGTTATATTTGGGAGCTCCTCTATGTTCTTTAGAATTGTTCTGATGGTAGACTCAAGTAAGCCTTGCATCTAACCCGTATCTCTGACTGCATCTTCTTGGTGCCACAACTTGTATTTTAACAAAGCTAAAAAGATCTCTAAAATGATCTCTTGCTTGTTTATCCTTTGGCAAATAAGCTACTTGTTGCAATTCTAAAGACCATTGCTGGAAATTGGGGTGTAAAACATAGCAGGGACTCTGCAGACTAGCCAGAACAGAAGGGCAAGCACCCAGCATACGAGGCCCTGGCCATTGCAAGTGGCTTTAGAAGGTGGACACGTTACAGTTCCCTTAGAAGTCTCTGGATTGGGTGACAGAAACTAGGACTCCATCCCCAGGCTCATAGAAGCAAGTTGGAGAGGAACCATGAGGTGAAGATCTGGTCATGGGCTGAAGTGGAGGTAATGATCCCAGAGGAAATGCCCCAAAGACGAAAAGAAAGTCTTCGAAGTCAGTGAGGCAGAGCAACACATGCTGCCACATGAACAGGAAGTAAAGGATGAGCTGTAAATACCAGTGATCACATATGAGAACTGAAAATGTCATGGATTCTTTGTCTTAGTCCTCTTCAAATAACTGGACATCTGGCAGAATGTTTCTAACAGACATAAATTTTATTAGCTTAATGATACCAGTTAATAGAGAAAAAAAGTAGAGTTAGATAGGTTCACTTTGTAAGCCAGATGATTAATGTCCTCAGAGGGCAAATGCATACTTTTTGTCTAGGATGCTCTATTCTGATTCCTGCGATTTTGGCAAGGGGCGCTTTCTCTGAGAGTACGCCATGAGTGGCATGGCCTTCCCTTCACTGTCCTCATCGAGTCTATCCCCTGCTGCAGCTGAGCACACCTGGTACTCAGGTCAGAGTCACAGTGAAGCACAAGGCGTGGTCTCTGCCCTCACATTATTTACAATCCAGCGGTGGGTCCAGGTGCTTTAAATTGTGGCAGCTACAGTTTATATTATTATAACTACATAGTAACTGGTAGCTTTATGCTTGTTATTGCTGTTTTTTTTAAAATTTACATTAATATAGGGCCTTCCTTTGTAAGATCCTTTTATGGTAGCAAAATGCACAAATCTTCCATATATAGCTTCATGAACTTTTACATCTGGCCCATGTAGGCACCATGCAACAAGACTGAGGGAGTTGGTACAGAAAGGTATGAACCTGTATGTTACCATGAAGTTACATACAGGAAAAGTTACCATGAAGAAAATGAGGGATAGGGATGATCTAGGGTACATTTCGTGACTCTGTGCCAAAGATGGCTATCTTTTAATCTGTCTCTTCTCTTGGTGTCTAGCCCAGGTAACATTTGGCAAGTTTTTAATCCATGTTTTAACAACAGCAAACCTTCAATAATTAATGAAAGATAAATTAACCCTCTATATATGAGACTTCCTATTTGGATGTTATTTTTAACATTTTAACTTGTTAACAATGAATGGCTTTCCTTGTTAGCTACAAGGATGTGCAGCAAACACAGTGAAATACAGCCTTAATTGACATGAATCCATTTTAGTAAACTTTAGATCAGCTTTGGGGAGCTTTCTTGACTGTTTTGTGGATGGATAGATATTCCAGGGCTCACTGTAATCTATATTAAATTCAGCAAAGAACTCAAATCATTCTGTTAGACCATTTTGCCCTGGTTATTATTACTTTTGAAAGGACTCTACATAAGATGTCAGTCATGTTATTTATGACAGCAAAAAACTTAACACTGACTACATAGTCAACCATAGAAGGGTTAAATAAATCATGGAACAGCTATATGTGCCACCAAAAGCATTTACAAAAACATTTTGAAGCTCTGGCAAATGATTATAATTTAATTTAAAAAGCACACACCCCCCAGCTTTATTCTCACGACTGTAAAAATTTATAGAAAAGTACAACAAACAAATCTGTTAGAAATTATCTGTAGGTAGTAGATTTATGGGTCATTTTATTCTTTGCTCTAGTCTTTTCTATATTCTCTAAGCTTTTAATTAGCATATTTTATTTTCATATTTTATCAGAAAATAACACATTAACTTTTTTATTTAAATAAAATACATATTAGGAGAAGGGAAAATTCCTCTCAAAAAAAGGAGGGGATCACAAGAATCGTCATGGTGTCAAGGCACTGGGTGAAATATCCAAGGGGCAGGACTTCAGGGATTGCTTAAGGAGAAAAAGGTGGGGTGGTAAATGGCCTTTCAGAGATGGCACAGACATGGCATACATATTACCACTACTCTCTCTGTTACCCATGGCAGACATTTCTAATCAATCGTAGAATTCTTTCCTACTGAACTTGGAGAAGGTTTGAAAATCCTACTCAGCAATGTTCTAGGTGGTCACTAGCAATCAGAGTCTATATGAGATGAAAGCTATTTACCATCCCTGCTGGATGGTAGATCAGTCCAATTTGACAAACATTGACACATCTTTAGCCAAAATCAAGATAATTAGAAGGCAGAGTTTGGGACTGTATGAAACTGACAAAAACAACATGGGGTAATAGGTGATAGAACGGGGTTAGCAAATGGATGAAATGTCAGGAAAACAGCACTTACACCAGATTTTGGCCCAAGCTTCTAAGCTCTTTGGATGAATCTGAACACCTTAAAATAAGCCAGACCTTCTAACATTGGCCCCATCAACAAAAATATAACGAGAATTTTCTTGGCTATTCTGATGAAGTGAATAGTTGCTCTTGCTAAAGTTCTAAGAGCTGCTGCTGTCGTAGATAACAGCTTTTGCATTAACAGCAGCCTGGCAATAATTTGCTAATAGAATGCTCTTTGGGTAGCTGGAGTACAAAATAATTCCCATAAATCTTCATTTCCTGCTTTGGTTGGAGGATTTCCATTTCATCTTTTCACAGACTTCAGATGCTCATTTGGAAGCCATCACCAATAAACTATTTCCCAGGATTAAGTCTGAATGTATGACCCCCATATGTCCCTTGAATAATCCCAGACACTGTTTGTGACCAACCAAGCTGTTGACAAATAAGTCATGTGATACATGACAAAAGCTATCACATGTTGCAGGCCCAGATTTATATGTGCATGCATGTGTGCATGTGTGTGTGTATGTCATGGGATATTGGCTTGAATTGGTGAGAGGAAAACATCTCTCTGTCTTTCTATACTTTTTGTTTCAAGATTTAAAATCCTATGTCTGAGGCAAAATTTGTCTTTTCCCCGTCTTTCCTCTTATCCTTCAATGACAGTTAATAAGTGTAATTTATTGATATACAGAAGTGTCAGGCATTATGCTAGTCAGTTTACACATAAGCTACTACTAGGAACAGTGTGGGACTAAAAAGCCTTACCATACAGATCCCTGTTCTGAAGGAGCTGCTACCACCATCGCTGCTTGGCCATTAGGGGTCAGATGTAAGGCTTTAGCAGAAATTCCCCTTCCTCACCTCTTGCCACTACTTCAGAAAATCCTGAAACATGGCAGTGGGATAGATAGCCCCTGCCTTCTCAGAATTTGAAAGACTCCACTTGGGCAGCTGGGGCCCTTTTCAGCCTGTCCACCTAATCAGTGTGTCCAGTAGATGGCAGCTTTTTGTGTGGAACTTTATCTTACCTTGTGACCGTTCCGGGGGTCTACTGTTTTTCTCTTCCCATTTTCCTTGTCTTTTCTTGTTCTCATTTCTGGGTGTCTCCAAGTCTGCTTTTTTTTTTTTTTTTTTTTTTTGAGATGGAGTCCCGCTGGGATTACAAGCGCCTGCTACCACACCCGGCTGATTTTTGTGTTTTTAGTAGAGATGGGGTTTCACCTTGTTGGCCAGGCTGGTCTCAAACTCCCAACCTCAAGTGATCCACCCACCTCAGCCTCCCAAAGTGCTGGGATTAGAGGCATGAGCCACGATGCCAGGCCTAAATCTCTCTTTTTCATAGACTCTGTAACAAACCCATTTTGTTATTAAGAGCAACACTGTAGAACAATGAAAGAGTCTGACTTAGAAGTCCTGCTGTGCCCTTTTCTGGGCACCTTTTTAAAGTCACATAATGTCTCTAACTTGTAGCTTCAGTTAAGAGCAAGGGCTTTGGGGCAGTGGACTGAGTTTGAATTCTGGCCTTGTCCAGCTGTGAGGCCTTGTGCAAGTTACTTAACCTCCCCGAAGTCACTTTCCTTACCAGTAGAATGGGAATCATTCCTGTGTCTCTACCTGTCTACTCGATTAGATCATGGAAAAGGTCTCCTCTACTCATGGTGTATAGTCAACACCAAAAACAAATACCTGCAAGAGATGAAGGGTTGCTTATGTTTTTGACTCTGTAATGATTTCACCAGGAGAATCCTCAATATACAAGTAAACATCCACTAGGCATGGTCTTTATTTGCACAGCCTTTGTGCTGGCTCAGGTTATTATTCTGATTACTGATTTTTCCTTGAGAGGAAGTATAACATAATGGCTTAGCGCTCAGACCTGGAAGCTAGATTAAATCCTAGCACTGCCCTTACTAGCCATGTGATCTTGGGAAGACTACTTAAAACCTCTCTGAGCCTGTTTCCCCATCTCTAAAATGGGCTTCATCCAGAGTATCTACCCCATAGGTTAGTTGTGAGAATTAAATAAGCTCTTACATGTAAAGCAAAGTGTTTTGGCACACAGTGTGCAGTGTTAGTTGGTATTATCATCCTCGGGGCATCTCTATGGGATGAACTCCAAAAGTCATGGTGTATGTGTGTGTGTGTGTACACATGTGTGTACACACATGTGTTTGCGCACACATTCATGCACGTGTGTATGTGTGCTCATGGCATGCAGAAGTCTCCCTGCTTATTTTTCTCTCTCCAGAGATTTAAGTATCACCTTCTTTTTTAAAGAGAAAACAAGGATATTTACTTCAGTGGATGCTTTAAGGCCCAGAATTTATACCACAACCCTTGCTTCTACTGAGCTAATCTTGCCCTTAAACTTCTATGTAGTGTTTCTTCTGTGAAGCCACAGTTCTATCATTCCTCCAGGAAGAGATTGAAGTACTCATGGAGCATCTCCTGTGCAGAGGCAGTAGGATTGGAAGCCAGCATAGGTTCTCCCTAAAGGTAGAGTGAGTGAATGGAAATAACTGGGAAGAAAACAGAAAGAAAAGGCAAAAAAAGAGGTATGTATGGAGGTGGCAAACAGATATCTTGGGTAGTCATTTCCACTTTGCCGTGGTCTTCATAGCATGGCATGTTACCAGGCAATAAATTCCAAATTGTTGGTGTGGAAAATGTGATAATGCAAAGGAGTAGGATCCTTTGCTTTCATTATTTCAAAAATAAGCGCCAATTACTCTCAAAGACAGGGTAAGAAGTATTCCTGGAGCAAGCTGGAATTTGTCCCTTTGGGAGCCAAGTCCACAGCTTCTGGTACTTTGCACACAGACCTGGAGTCCCACTAGGGAGGGGCTGCTGTGTCTGCAGCCAGTCCGATGCCAGCCTCACATGCCCACCCCTCCTGGCCTTTGAGCCAGCTCTCTGTACAACTCCTTATGTTGCTCTTTGCTCTTCGCTTCATCTTTCTCCTCTATTTTCCTTCTCTCACCATTACAGAGAGGTCATCCTGAAGTGTCTGGGCCGCAGTAGGAGCTGCCAAACATTCACGAACCACCATGTTCACATTAGATGCAGAGATAAAACTTCACAAAGTCTCAATACACTATTTTGCATCACTCATCTGGGACAAAGTAAAATTTTTCAAAGTCAACTCAAAAGAGGAAAGCAAAAGGTATTGCAAATCTGTTCTCTGTCAGGCACCGAGTTAGTGCTGGTGGATAAGAGACCTTGTGCCCAAAGAGCTTGTTCCCAAAGAGTCCGGAGGGGAGGCAGACAGGAACACAGGCTCAAAGTGATGCAATGTGAGAAGTATTAGGACAGGGCTGAAAACCTAACCCAGCATGAAGGGCTCAGGAGCACTTCCAGGAGGAAGTGAGCCACCAGCTGAGCTCTGAAAAATGACTGATAGTCACTGTGTCTTATGGAAGTTTGAAAACCAAAGACACTTCTGCTAAGTAACATCCATTCAGCATTGTAGAGGCCCCAGTCATTTAACTTTCCAGGTAACATCAGTTGTTATATGGCTATGTGCCTGGAATGACACTTCAGGCTTGGCCATTCTGGCCACATAGACATGGCAGACATGACCTCCATTTGGAATTAGGTCCAGTTACTTCTGAGTCACATTGGAATGCAGTTTTTACAATGGAGCATTTGCAGCCTAATGGTCAGTGACTTAGGAGTTTTGGGGGGTTTTTTTTGTAGCGGTTGTTTTGTTTTGTTTTTTGACACAGGATCTTGCTCTGTTGCCCAGGCTGGAGAGCAGTGACACAATCTTAGCTCACTGCAGCCTCTACATCCTGGCTTAAGCAATCCTTCCACCTCGGCCTCCAGAGTAGCTGGGACTACAGGCATGTGCCATCAGGCCCAGCTAATTTTTGTGTTTTTAGTGGAGACAGGGTTTCACCTTGTTGCCCATGCTGGTCTCTAACTCCTGGGCTTAGGCGATCCTCCTTCCTCAGCCTCCCAAAGTGCTGGCATTACAGTCGTGAGCCACAGTGCCCAGCCTTCGGGGATGTTTTAAGGCAATTTCTTTGTTCTTCAGATGTATTCACAACTGTTCCACATTAAATAAGGCCAAATGGCAAGACAGCTCTAAAACGCCAGCAGAGTTGCTAGGTGGGGTTGTACAGAATGTTCACTGCACAAGTGTGTCATGTACCTGTGTGTGGCACAGGGCTTGTCTGCCCACCCACAGGAAGGAGCACCTTTTTTTCTAACTTATGTGCAAAGGTCCCCAAACCCAACGTTATCTCTGAGTCATGTGTTGTTTATTAGACTATGGCAGTCATTTCTACATTTGTGCATCTTATAAATTGATTTCATTTAGACTCTTGCAAAGTTTTTGTACTAGGCCTCCATCAAAAGCCAGTTCTGTGTTTTTGTAGATTTTCTTCATAGATAAGCAGAGATGATAGACATGGAAATCTTAAATATCTGGTTTCTTGTACCCACAGTGTGCTACTTCGGGCTGTTGCACAAGTCAGTCTAGTTTGGGAACTGTGATTCCCCAGGAATTAAAACAAGTATTCCCAGCTTCCTTCTGATTGCTGGATTAGCAGAATTTCCTCAGCCTCCAGCTGAATTCCAGCCCCTGGGAAGAAATGACTTCGAGTGAACCCCCAGCCTGGAGCCTGTCAGAGGTTCTGTCATGTGTTTGCATTAGCTGAACAAAACCCGAGCAGGCTTTCCGGCCTTGCTCTCCCCTCCTCCCTGCACGCCTCTTCTCTGGGAGAGGCCAGTTAAAGTCTAGACACTGTCTGCTTGGCTCTGTGCCTTTTTAGCACAATCTGCATGGTTCTGCAGCTCTTACTTTGGTTGCCTGTCCTCACTCGTTTCCCCAGTTTTCTTAGTTAGTCTTAAACTGTCCCGGGGGACTGGCAATGAGCCGCACACATAGGAAACAGGTGAGTGAATCTATGAGACTGTCAGGATTCAGCTGCCTTGAAAGGTTCAGAGTGAAGATAGCAGCGTGCTGGCTGAAACTGTGGCTGAGTTTACAGACATCCCTGGTGTGAGCTGGCTTCAAACAAACCTCCATTTACTGGCCAGAGATGGGCTGGGACGAATAACTCAGGACAGACAGTGGCACCCCAGGTAATGAGCAGCCACCTGACTCCTCATCTGCCAAATATGGGGGTTAGAGTAGGTGGGCTCTAAAATGCAGCTTTGAAATCCTATTCATGTAAAAGGAGGCGGATATTCTAGGCTAGATTATAAAAATATTCTACTTAATGGAATTGGGATATTTGATTCACTCTTAGGGTGATTTACAGCCTAGCGAAGAACAGTTTGAAAGATAGGCTGGCTCAAGTATGAGAAAACAGAGTGAATAAAAACAGGAGGCATCTTGTGTCCTTTACCTTCTCTCGCCATGTAGTGAGTGGAATATAAACAGTACAGCATGTGGCACCTGAACAGTCTTCATGCCCAGGAATCCCAAATGCTGTTTACTCTACAGAAATGAATCACTTGATTTTCCACTTCAGAAGCCAACTGCTCAACAACACTGGGGAAGAAATGAAGAGTCCTGGGTCTCCTTGTAGTCGATCGAGAAATTTTGGGGGGAAAAAGGGAAGACAACCCCTAATTCAGAGTGTGCAATTTGGGATTTATTGAACTTACTTGAAAAACAAAAGCAAACAAAACTTTTTCTCACTTCTGTAAATGTTCACATTTTCTTTGAAAAATAATGATGCAGTATTGCAAATGGCTTACAAAAATAGTTGTCTGAAACTATTGCATGGACCCTAATTTTGTTTTCTGGAATGTTTCTTATTACCTTCTCATCATGTTGCCTGGCCCGTGATCAGGATCCAGGGGCTCCTGAACAAGTATTAATGAATTGCCTGCCCTGCTCCCCTGGCCCTGATCTCTGGTCAGATCAGGCTCTTATTACAGCCCATGGGCACTGGTCTTTGGCTTTGACCCAATGGTTAATCAAGTGACTTGTTAAGGTGAACACAGTAAGCAAAGGCCAATGGAGATGTTTTAGTCCTGCTGAAATGCTTGGTACCCTGCCTGTACTCCAGTTCCCGAATCTCAGTAGAAAATCCTCATGTGCTAAATTGTGCTATTGATCTGACTGGGGAACCAGCCAGCTCAATATTGGAGGTGGGTTTTCTAGTAAGGGTACAGTACAGGTTAGAATTGAATTAAAATTGGCTGTGCCCCAGGGTAGACTGTGTGTGTGTGTGTGTGTGTGTGTGTGTGTGCGCGCGCATGGATATGTGTCTGTGTACATACAGAATACACAAGGAGACATGCACACACACAAATAGACACTGACTTAAATTTCACCACTAGGAGAACATGGCCATCTCCCTATAGCTCTAATGGTGAGACTTTTCTCACAAAAATTCCTGTGGCATTTGTTATGTTTTAATTTAGTTTAGTGTTTGACTTCTGTTATACTGCCTAATTTCTTTCTAAGCCTAGGCACATAGACCAGTGCTTATTTTTATGGTGTGAAGTTTGCCTGTTAATGAATTTAATAAGTGCGTGTCATTCATTCACTCATTCCCTACCATATTCCAAAAATAAGAGATAGGTTTTCCCTCCCTAATCCCACAGCCAACATATCCTATTAGCTTCTGTAAGGGTTGGGCTAATTACATGTATTTTTAGCTATTGAGAGGGCCCAAGTTTGTAGTTTGTGGCATAACATTTGTGACAGAGAAAACGAAAATGGATGGGACCTCAAAGATGGTCCAAGAAATTTCTGATCCCCTTCACACATATATACCTGGCTCATCTAAACTGTAGTGTGAAATTGATACAGTGGAATTTCTATCAGAGAGGCTAAACACTATTGAAACAGAAATACAGATGCTCACCCTGAGCAAAGACTCAGACATACTGAGTTCCCTTTACTGTCGTGGTCCCTACCAGGAGGGCCCAGCATGGCTTCTTGGTGGCTCAGCTGAGCTCACAAAACTTGCTTTGGGATGGAGGCAGATGTATGCTTGCCAGTCATTCACAAATACTCAAGGAGCACGCAGCTTCGCTTCTCCCAGGGCACCACCATCCCTGGTTTTGCACTATGTGCTATAATTATGGTGCTACAGGGACAAGCTGAGGCCTACATCAGAAGCAGGAAATTCACCTGGCTTCTCCCTAGAGTCCCAACAGTTTTTCAGGAATGTGTCTGTTTATGCTTTGTTCCCCTTCCTCTAGTTTTCCCTCCTTGACATTTTCTATTTTCTTTCCTTTCTTATCCTGTGTGGCCTTGGTCTTGCTGACAGCCACATGCAGAGATGCAGATTTTCTGGTTTAGCTATTTATTTTAAGGAGAAAGACGTTCACTTTATGCATTAATTGGTGTCTGCATCCTGTTCCACAGAAGGGTAATTTTCTGTGTGGCACCAAGGGCTTGATAATGATCAAAGAAAACCCCAGTTCCCAGTAGGAACACACTTCAGGTGTGAGTCCATTTTGGGTTTCTCAATCTCCTTTCTTGGGAGATGGAACTAGAAGGGAGAATGGGACTGGGAAATGTTTTGAGTAGAGGCCAGACATTCAAGTCTTGGCTAAATGCTGGGTATAATAATTTCAGCACTCACTGCAGCCTTATTTCTTAATAAAACCCCCCAAGCTACTTGTGGACCATGTTGTTTTAAAGGATAGTTACAAAGTTAACCGCTTCCTCTTACAGATACAATTGGAGAAGAGTCTTTGTGTTTCTTCATTTTCTACAAAAGAACATATAAAAGCTAGATAATAAGAAACCATGTTGGGGTTTTTGTTTATTACATGTCCTATTTTAGGTACTTTTTTTTTTTTTGACAAAAATAAACTGTGATAGGGATATGAAATCCTGTAAAAACAACCAGCGCTTGAGGATGACTACCCCACTATATTGGTCATTTTACAGTTTAGGTAATTGCGTTTTTCCTCCAAATTCCCCATACACGTTTGATCAAATAGAAGTCTCTTCATTTCCTGTTTAAGTTGCTCCATGGAATTGCTGTGTGGATTAGAGAGCAAGCTGGGTTCCTCCCCAGTGGCTGTGTTTCCGTTGGTTGATTGGGTTATTTTCCAGGTAATGCTATCATTATTTTGCCCAGTGTAAATGGCATTGTCGTGTAGTGACCGTAATTACTCATGTTACAGTGGCCTGGAATGTAAAGACTTCCTCATTCTCCAGTGATTCGTTGTTTGACTCTGACTCCAGTAAAAAGTCTTTTCTCTGCCTAGGCTGAAGTGTGTGCATGTATTTGGGGCTCAGATAGCTGAGGTTCTAGACTGCCAGTCTGTGGGCTCAGATGTGACAGTAGCCATATTCGGAAGGTCATGACAGTCTCTGAGACAGAGACAAAAGTTAGGAATTCTAAGCCTAAGAGCGTTCAAAGCATGTGATGAACTGTCCCCAAATGGTTCTTGTCCTAGAAGTGGGTGGAACAAATAGGAAGAAGGAAACTAGTGATGAGGAAGACTGGAAGAAAGGAGGTGGTGATGCATGTGGGAAACTCTGTTAATTGTAGTGGGTTAAGCAAATGCAGATGAGGCGATTGAGTGAAGAATTTCTGTTAAGTGCTTCATGAGAAAATACTGTGAGTGAGCACTGCAGATCTATATGATCAGAAAAGATATATCACTGTTTTTTGTTTGTTTGTTTTTGTTTTGAGACAGAGTCTCGCTCTGTCGCCCAGACTGGAGTGCAGTGGCAGGATCTCGGCTCACTGCAACCTCTGCCTCCAGGATTAAAGCAATTCTCGTGCCTCAGCCTCCCAAGTAGCTGGGATTACAGGTGCCTGTGACCACGCCTGGCTAATTTTTGTATTTTTGGTAGAGATGGGGTTTCACCATGTTAACCAGGCTGGTCTTGAACTCCTGACCTCATGTGAGCCCCCTGCCTCGACCTCCCAATGTGCTGGGATTTTAGGCATGAGCCACCGTGCCTAGCTGTTTTTTTCTAAGTAAATGTATGCTCTGTGAGCACAACTCACAAATGACAATTAAAGCTGTAAATTAAAATAGCACCTGTACATAGTGTGTAGCAAGGGAGATGATGTCTACAAACGTGCCTCCCACAAGGTAAGTAGTCAATAAATAGTAGTTGCTATTGTTCTTCTTGTTGTTATGGCTTGAATTCCAAGGAACGATAACACCATAGGGAGAGACATGAAGAGTCTAGACCCAAAGTGTGTAGTGAGTGAAGACCATATATGTGCTGGGTTAAATGGTTTTTTAGTTAGAGGACGTTCCAGAGTTTTACAAAGTTCATGTGCGTTTATGACTCTAGGAAGGAAGTATAATAAGTAATGTTTCCCAAACATTCTACCACAGAACACCATTTCAAAAAAGGCCATAAATATTTCAAGGCTAGTGTTCCATGGACAGACTTCCCATGAACAGGATCTATTTATATGTGACCCCAGGTCTTAGTGGCCTTGCTGAACTCACCTCATAAACTAAGTTTCCTCAGGAAGGCAAGGGACTTGTCTGGACCCAGAGCCTGTCTCAGAGAAGATCCTATTGGCGGTGACTCTAGAATGGACCATCAGCATGGCCATGTGCACACCTACCTAGAACTGGCTGGGCTTTTGGATATCAACTTATGTACCCAGGAATTTTCTCTTTTATTTTTCACTTTCTCTGTTCATACCCAGTCTATCAGCAAGTACTGTCTTCTGTACTGTCAGAGTGTATCACCTCTCCATTGACTATTCTCTGTGCCCACTGCCACCACCTTAGCCAAGCTGCCATCATTGTGCCTGGACTATTGTAATAGCACCTAGCTGCTCTCCCCTTTCTCTCTGCTGCGACCTTGCTCTTTCTGTACAGGACAGCCTGAGTAATCTTGGTAAAACACATATCTGATCATGTCACTCCCTGAGCAAAACCCCCCCAGTGGCATCCATTGCATTAAGAATAAAATACAGACTTATTATCAGTAACTTTACTGCTCTACCCCTTGCCAGCTTTTCCCAGCTTACCTCTTGCTGCTCTGGCTTTTGGACCCAGTGCTGTGGCTACACTGGCCTTTTCTCTGTTCTAGGAATGTAACAAATTCCACCCTGCTTCAGAACATTTGCACTTTTCTTCTCTGGTCTGAATTGCTCTCATCCTTCAGGTCCCAGCTCAAGAAAGCATTCCCTGACCACTCAATCTAAGTGGTGCCCTCTCTCCCAGAGTTCTGTCATACATACTCTATTTTCCTCTAAACTTACTGATCACAGGCTGAAATGAACTGTTATTTTTGTTTGTTTATTAGCCTTCCTCCCTCTAGAGCATGTACTCGTTTAGAACAGAGGCTTTGTCTCTCTCATTCTGCAGTGGATCTCTAATACCTAGAACCAGTTGTGCTTAGTGTAAGTAGATGCTTAGTAAATATTTGTTGAATTAATCCACTAGCTAAATGGATTAATAAGGCCAAATGTCTCATATGCAATATGAAGAGGTGCCTACAATCTTTGTATCTTAATGATAGTCATCTCTGTGCCCTATTCTGCAAGAATATTGTGCATCTGGGAAGATGGTTGACAGCACTTGCCCGTCAACAGTTTGCTTAATCTTGGACATAATGGTAGTGCTGGGCTTGCTTAATCAGACACCTGGATTCTAATTCTCTCAGGCCCAGGTGACGTTGGAAGTTAAGCAGAGGCTAGCTGAATAGTAAATATTTTTATTCTTTCCTTCCATGATCAGCAATTTTAATATAACTTGGCACCATTCCCAGAGGAAGCTAATGTCCCAAGGAATATGAAATAAAGCATTAAATTCTGTTGTTGGTAATTCTTTGCCCATAGTCACTAGTCACCTTTGTCTTTTGACCTCACCTTTTGCTGAAACCTTTACTTTTTTGGATCCTTCCTGCTGTTACTCTCTCTCTGGTTTCATTTGAATGGCAACTGTGATGTTTCCAGTATGGATAAAACAAAGAAAAAGGCATTCAGTGTCACTGGATTTGCACATTAAGATCTCAGAGGCGAAGTCTCATTCTGGGAAACGTTCCACCACTAACACAGTGGTCAGCATTGGGTGAAGTCCCCGGGAGCCAACCACCTCCACTTACCTGTCGCCTTAACTCCTTAAGTCAGAGTTCCCGGACTTACCAGAGCATACTACTTCATTTTTCAGTGGAGTTGGGAGTTTCTCAGGGTGACCCCAAACAGTTAAATATGTGGCATTTCTCCAGTGTTTACACAGTTAAAATGAAGGATACCAGAGCTGTGAGAACAATATTGTTACATGATACTTGGAAGTGTTTTTACCACAAATGATAATCTATCTATAGCAACTAAGCTAGTACATTTTTGTGTAGAGTTTCTAATGCAGTCCTTGGGGGAAAACAGAATGAACAAAAAAGGAGGTCTTTGTGCATTGTGTACAGCTTGAGGGTCTCGGAGGGTTTTAATTTCTGAAAAAATAGGGGGGAATTTGTTGCAGTGGAACGTAATACCTGGCAGTCCCTCATTGGTGGGCCTCCTGTCAGCCAAGGCCTGATTGGCCAGGATAAGTAGGTTTTACAGCTCCTTCCCCCCAGCTGTGACATCCCAACTGCTTCAAGGAAGGAATGCAAGGCAGGAATGTCTCAAGAAGAATAGAATGTGCATGTTTTCATTGACTTTAATCTCAAGGCACTGAAACTGTGTTTGTGTGTGTGTAATATTGAAAGCTGGCAGCAAGAGAGTGTAGCAGTCAAGCCAAGAAAATTTTTTAAAAAGGTTTTGAAAAGATATATCTATCTCATTGCCAAATTTGTCCATGGATTTGTATGCCCCCAAAAAAGCATATTTAGCTAAGAGAAGGCTCCAAATATGTACAGCTTAAGTAGCTATTTTGTCGTTGTTTCTGAGCTAAGCCATAAAAAGTCTTATAGAGAGGAAGTACCAAACATTTTACCTTTCTTATAGAGGAGACCAGAAGGGTGAAATGACTTGTCCACAGGC
Organism: Pongo abelii; assembly: GCF_028885655.2. Taxonomy (NCBI): domain Eukaryota; kingdom Metazoa; phylum Chordata; class Mammalia; order Primates; family Hominidae; genus Pongo; species Pongo abelii. Next base: position 17,680,590 of record NC_085928.1, read on the forward strand.
ATTGAAAACAGCCAGAATTCAGCCTAAGTGCCCATGACGCCTGCCCATTTTCGAAGGACTAGGTCCTCATTACTCAGTATGCTGGTCCCAGATGCAGCCTGACATGCTGCCTTGCCTGTATGTTCAGATAATCTCTATTGACTTTAGTTATACACCACTTCAAAAGTATTCCAAGTTAAGGAAGGTCTTACTCTTTCTCCTCAAACCCTCCTCCTCTGATGCAGTGAGGTCAGAACTATTTTTATTTCCTTTTTTCTCTTTTTTTTTTTTTTAAGAGACAGAGTCTTGCTATATTGCCCAGGCTGGTCTCAAACTCCTGGCCTCAAGGAATCGTCTCGCCTTGGCCTCCCAAAGTGCTGGAATAACAGGCGTGAGCCACCGCATCCACCCATAACTGTTTAGAACTGTGCTGTTCAATGCCGATAGCTGCTAGCTGCAGTGGCTATGGAGCACTTGCAATGTGGCTAGTCCAATTTAGATGTACTGTAAGTGTAAAAGACATACCAGATTCCAAAGACTTAGTATGAAAAAAAAGTATAAAATATCTCCATATTATTGATTACATGTTGAGATGGTAATATTTTGGATATCTTTTCTTAAAATAAGTGATTACACTTAATTTCACCTTATTTCTTTTGAGTTTTTAAAAGGTACCTTCCAGAGGTCGGGTGCGGTGGCTCACAACTATAATCCCAGCACTTTGGGAGACCGAGGTGGTGGATCACTTGAGGTCCGGAGTTCAAGAACAGCCTGGCCGACATGGTGAAACCCTGTCTCTACTAAAAACACAAAAATTATCCGGGCATGGTGGCAGGCACCTGTAATCCCAGGTACTCAGCAGATTGAGGAAGGAGAATTGCTTGAACCCAGGAGGCAGAATTTGCAGTGAGCTGAGATCATGCCACTGCACTCCAGCGTGGGCAATAGATTGAGACTTCGTCTCAAAAAAAAATGTACCTACTAGAAAATTTTAAATTCTGTATGAGATGGATATTCTGTTTCTGTTGGACAGCACTACTCTAGACAGTTGTCACTTAACCATAGCCAAACATTGTCTTGAGTTATCTCTTATTAGATTGTGTTGTTCTGTTATTTAAAATTGCATATATTCATTCCCCTAGCTTCTCACCTAAGCTACAAGCTCCTTAGAGACACAAACTGCTTTACTCTTCCTTGAGCCCCTGGCACTTGGCATGAAGTTTGGTATTTTTTTGTTTGATTGTCCTGTATATTACTTATAGATTTCATCTATTTCCATGTTAGATAATGATAAGGAAATGCAGATTAATTTGTGTTTGGATTGTTGCTTTTCTTTTCAAAGGAACTGATTTTATGTAGTTCTTAGTTTGTTCCACAAAGATTAACATTCCTCTAAACTAGACTATTAAAATCCAGGGGACCTGTAGAGGGTGCCAGAACTTCCTGACACCCATGACTAGCAGAGAACAATGGTGTTAAAATTGATGCTTACAGGTTTTAAGGAGCCCCTCCTGACCACCCCAGAAATCTTGAGAAGTTCCAAACTCAGCTCAGAAACTTGTGCTCTACTTTTCAGGACCTGTCTGAGTAATAGGTGCAATAAATTAGGCATGTTGGCCCAGGGACTCCCAGCCTTAAACCAGGGTTGAGAAGAGGGCCACCACCAGCCTGAGTCAATGAGTAACTGTCAGAAACTCCTACCAGATGGCTGTGATTCCCAAAGTCTTTGAGAAAATTCTAGGAGACACACTCTGGGTGGGCCTTACCCTTTAAACATCCTACAGTTTTGTAACTGAGCCTGTGGCTGAACCACATGCTCATAATATCTAGGCTGGCTATCTTATGCCTAAAACATAGTCATTTCTGCTGGTGCCCTGGGAGAGCCTGATCTTTCCCCGATTTCATGACTACAGGATCCCTGTGCCACTGTTTTCAGTTCAGATGTTAAAGAATGTGTAAGAATGCACTCCTGGAAACCACTCCCCTTCAGGGGCAGATTTATTAGGTCTCACTGCTGTGGAATGATCCCACTCCACTTACCACTTTATTGCTGTAAACAATGAATAGGGAACTATCTCCCTTAGGTGACAACGTGTGAAATGAATGATTGTCTCTTTAGAGGAGTAGTTGGAAGGATTTGTAATGATCAAGACTTAGAAGCAAAGATGGTCCCATCTGCTGAGGCTCCCCAGCTTCCCAGCAGCAGAACCCCCGAAAATCCTCCTGTGGCTGTTGAATCAAGGGAGATGAAGGCTACAAAAGGCAGTTCATGCCAGAGCAGTAAATTAGGGTTTGTCTTTCCTAGGTTATTGGGTTTGAGTGTGGGTCTTTTGAGTATTGAAAAATTCATGCCCCCTTGAAAATCCAGTCCCAAAATTTATGGGTGGGTTTCTGGGGGCCCATAGATACCAGGTTAGCATCCTCACTCTCTAAAATAAAAACCACAAATTTTCCCATCCCATAGGCAGCCTAGTAATTAAGGTGACCATGTGTCACAGTTTAGGCCTGTTGTCCAAGTATGCCTGTTTAAAAGGTTTCCTTTAACTCTCAAATGTCCCCATTTGGATGATAAAATATATGGCCAAAGGCCACACTCACAGGTGCCCCAGAGTGATGCATAAATTAAACTTGCAGCCTCCCTCACTGATCCTCACTCAGCTCCAGAAAGTCCCAGGGACCAGAGATTACTCTTCTGCACAAACTCTCCTCTGAGAGTTCCTCATTCCTTCCTTTGGATGCCCTCTGAAGGGAGCCCTTGATTTGCATTTGAAGTTGCTCCAGGGGTGGGAATGGGGATTAGGAGGAATTTGAGGGAGAGGGCCTTCTAGAGCCTGGGCATGGGCAAGCTGGAGGAGCCAGCCATGAAGCCCAAGCATGATGAACACCACTGGCATTTCCTTGGAAGACTGTATTCCTCGGACTCCAGGTTTTCCCCACTTTCTTCCTGGCCAGCAGTTGCTGTGGCAACACAATGTCTGAGAACTTCTAATTACATCTGTCTGCTTCTCCTAGAACCCTACTGAGCCACACATATGGCGACTTCATTTAGCTTGGAGTTTCTTGCTGGGTTTTAACCCTGTCTGCATCCTTAGGCTAGAGAATAATTGCCAGGATGCTGGAACCTTAACTGCTTTGCAGCCACACTACCCCCAGAGATTCCCAGGACTTTGTCCCTGTTTTTTGTTGTTGTTGTTGTTTGTTTTTTGTCTGAGACAGAGTCTCACTCCGTTACCCAGGCTGGAGTACAGTGGTGCGATCTAGGCTCATTGCAACCTCCGCCTTCCAGGTTCAAGCGATTCTCGTGCCTCATCCTCCAGGGAAGCTGGAATTACAGGTGCAAGTCACCACACCCAGCTAATTTTTGTATTTTTAATGGAGAGGGGGGTTTCACCATGTTGGCCAGGCTGGTCTCAAACTTCTGTCCTCAAGTGATCCACCTGCCTAGGCCTCCCAAAGGGCGGGGATTACAGGTGTGAGCCACTGTGCCCGGCCTGTCCTTGTTTTTAAAGTGGAGACTGGTGCTACTTTGCTATGCTGGGTCTCCCAGATCCATTTTGTTTCAGTCAACCCTGACATCCCTACTAGCCCCCCAGCCTCCACCATTGTATCAGATGGTCTCACCTTTTGGTTGGGCATCACAGTTCCTATTAATGTGCCCAATCCAAGGGGAGATAAACCACGTGGGCACACCTAAGGCCTTGCTGTCCCCTGGCAACTCGTGTTTCAGTGTATTCCAGCCCACTGCGAGGTCAGCCTAGTGGATGAGCCAGAGGGGAGGAGTTAGAGATCCCCAGAATATTTTGGGAGTGGAGGAGGGGTAGAGCAAGGCAAGAAGCTTTTTTCCTGGTCTAGGAATGTTGGCCAGCCTTCCTCCCTCTACCTCAGAAGACAGTGTAAGGGCGGGGTTCCTCAGAAGAGTTCACGCAAAGCACTGGCCTCAGATAATAAGCCCATTTCCGCAGTTTCTCCTGCCTTCTTCTCACTTGCTTCTCTTCATCTCTACTTCCCCTAGTATAGGCCCCCAAGGTATCAGGCAGCTCTTTGGCTGCCCCTACCCTATACTCAGAAATCTCACCCAATTTTGCTTTGCTCTAAGGTACCCCACATTCCCACATTACCTTATCTTCCTCTTCACCAAATTCTCATTCTCTCAGCATGTCTCAGTTAGGTTATATATTTAAACTGTGGACAAAGGAAATGACTGAAAGCCATTTTAGTCCTCCGTTGCTGTTCTACCTCATTAACACACATATGCATGCACACACACGTGCACAAACACACTCTTTAATGTCTTTCTGTGGGCCTAAGACAATCTCTAATTAGTGAAATTCCAAGCTTAATATATATGGCCTGGTGGTGGAGGGCAGGGTCTTCAGGGTATTTCCTCAAAGAAGACCAGTTCTGGGAGGGAGCAGCCCCAGGAAAGGAGTTGGCACAGGTGTTGTTCCTCTCTGTCCCTATCCCAAGTCCCCAGGGCAGTGTGGTTCAATCCACCTTTTTTTGCTTTCAACAAAGGTTAATGGAGTGGCACAAGGTACTATGCTAGGTCCTACAAAAGGATGGACAAACAGAATCTTTGTCCTCTAGGAGCTTATAGGTCAGCCAGAAAGACAAAATCCACACAATTAGTTCTGTTTTTAAAAAAAATAAGTGATCAAAATGAGTTCATACAAAGAGGAATCAAAGTTCAGAGAAGGAAGGGGGAATTCATACCAGTAGAAAGTAAAAGGTCACTGAGGATGAAGTGGTGTAACTTGACCCAAGCCTTGAAGGACAGGGAGAATTTGAGCAAGCCAGACAACAAATCAGACTTCCCAGATGGTGACATTATTTTTTAGGTGGTCTTGTGGGACATTCTCTGCCCATCTGAAGTTTAAAGAAGCATCTGACAATTCCTCATCATGCTGACATTTTCAAAGGCTAATGAGTTTTCATTTCAAAACATGGAGCCTTGGGAGCCCTAGACCCTTTTTTTAAATTTTAGTCCACTTACAGCTTAAATCTGCTGTGGCTACCTGCTCTGCTCACAGACACTTCCCAAAGCTCTCAGTAGCCAGGGTCCCTAAGAAGTGGAGGGTTGCTCAAAGTGAGGAGTCCACGGATCTCGAGGCTACATGAACAATGAAGTCACCCAGGAGAGAGGACAAACGCCCTGTGCCATGTGCCAAAGACTTTGTTAACAGTGCCCAGGTAGAAGGCAGTAGGTGACAGTGTTGGGCATCCAACTCAGTGCCAGGGCATGGGGACCACCATGGAGAATAGTGGCTTAGCTTGCAGGTTTAGGGGGAATCATGCGCAAATTGGGGTAATGGAAAGCAGCCACAGAAGTGATGGGGGTACTGTTCCAGCTCAGGGAAGCAAGCAAGCTCTCTGCCACAGTGGATTCCATTCCCAGCAGGTGTGTGGTATCAGGAACCACCCAGGGACTACTTAAATTCAGTGACACCAAGGCAAAAATGGGTGGAGTGGAGAACTAGATACCTCTTAGGCAATATCCGTCTCATCTGCCTTCCACCGTATCAGGGGAATAAATCCTACATTCCACTTGGAACTCCAAAGAATGCAAATCCTAATGGGTTCAGGGCTTGGGAAGCTGGGAGTGGGTGGAGGGTGGGCTTGTACGGGATGGAGGGATGGGAATGTGTAGGGATGTTGGCCCAGATGTGGCAGGCACTGCAGGGGATGCTTCTAAAACTGCCTGTCTTGAGAATTTTCCCACAGCTGCCCTAGAGCTTTCTCCCTTCTTTCATTTGAAGGTACTGGGATTTAGGTGTGTGGGATTTTTTTTTTTTTAAACTTTTGATCAACCATTTTCCTTGAACTACATGTGGAAATAATTAGAGCATGAATGCTGAGTAAATGTGAGCCCTGGCAGCCCCAGACATACTTCAGTGACAGGTTCTTGGCAGGAATGAAGAATTGTGTATCGCATGTGAATTTCCTTTAGCCTTTCTCTCCTTTCTTTTCTTCCCTTTTCTCCTTGCAAGGCAAATGCAAGTAGAATAAAAACTTTATTAATAGCATTCTAGGGGAGTAGAGGGTTCCAGCCAGTTCACTAGAAACAAAATCAGGACACTCAATTGGGGTTCCATTACTGCTTCCCTGATTCCCTCTGCCATGATCTGGGAGGGAATGAAAAGGCATTGCTTATGAGAATCCTTTGACTATGAGAGCCAACTTTAATCCCCCCTTCAGAACCCAGCAAAAACCCTGAAACACCCTCATGTGACTGTATACATAACCACTTTCTTTAGTTTGGCCATTTAGGTTAGCTTCCTTGGGAGAGTGAAGTTTGATATTCAGGAACATCTGAAGTGGTAAATTCCTGAGCTTTCTAATTAATAGAATTCTTACAGCTTAAGGGACTTAGGCATCATCTATAACCTCTGCATTTTATAGCTGAGGAAACTGAGGCCCAGAGAGGTCAAGCACCTTGCCCCATGTCACACCATATGTTAGAGGTAGAGATATATCCAGGGCCCATTTCAGTCCTCCTGCATTAATTCTTCTTACACAGGACATCACTGCCTCTGCCTGGCTTACACTCCAGGTTACTAGTTCAGGTTTCAGCAGAAGTTTAAAAGCTTTTTTTTTTTTTTTTTGGCTGTTTTATCCCAACATTTGCCAAATGATTTCTCGTACATGGCATTCATGATCCATTTCTGGGAGCTCTCTAGGCTTCCTGGTTTTCCTCTCAGTTCTCTGAATGCTCCTACTCTATCTACTCTCTTGGCTGCTTTGCTGTCAGAGTTCTCATACCATTGTGCAGGCTGCTGACTGCATGAGGAGGTGACAGGGGCTGAAATCCAAGCTACGCTCTGCTAGCCAAGCCCCATACCCTGGCCATGTGCTGCATCTCCTGGAGAGGAAGGTGCCTTTTCTGATTTGCACAGAGACCCCTTGTGGAATGTTCTTCCTGCTGTCTGTGCTCCCCCTTTTCCTTCCATGCCCTAGCCGCCCTCAGCCTTCCATCCCACCCTCTCCTCCTGAGCTCATTTGTTCCTCTGCCTCCATTTCTCACCCTTACACAGATGACGCCCAGATATGCATCTTTAGCCAATATTGGCAGCTGTCGGTGGGATGTTTCACTGTCCCTTGAGACACATGTCCATAACTGACTCATCATTGCCCACCCCACTCTCACGGGACACCTTTCCCAGGCTTCATCTCTGACAGAGACATACAACCAACCTTCCAGGCCCTCAAAGCCAAAGATCTGGCAGCCCCCCAGACTGTCTCCTTCCTCTCCCTATTCAGGATGTTGCCAGACCTCGTTATTCTGTAGAGATTTCTCTTGGATCCCTTCCTTCTGTAACCATGCCACCACTAGTGTAGATGCAACTCTCATCACCCCAGGCCTGTTCCAACTGATTTCCTTCTGCCCCCAATTCCGCCTTACCCATTTCTTGCCATGTGCCACTGTTCAAGTGTTTTTCTTAACACTCTCCTGCTCAAAAACCTATAGATGTTCCATCCAGATCCTACCTTTCTTAAGAGCTCGGCTCAAGTCCCATCTCTTCTGTGAAGTCCCATCTCCTGGAGTTGGCCCCATTACTTAGGACTGCATTGGCCTGTATTCTTGTTTCATCAGCCCAACTAGGTTAGACACTCCTGTGGTGGGGGCAGCTACATCCTCTGCTCCTTTTTGGGTTTTTTGTTGTTATTTTTAGATACAGGGTCTTACCCTGTCACCCAGGCTGGAGTGCAGTGGCATGATCCTAGCTCACTGCAGCCTCAGACTCCTGGGCTCAAGCAGTCTTCTCACCTCAGCCTCCTGAGTAGCTGGGACTATATGCCCATGTCACCACGCCCAACTAATCTTATTTTTTGTAGAGACGGGGTTTTGCCATGTTGCCCAGGCTGGTCTGGAACTCCTGGGCTCAAGTAATCCTCCCACCTCAACCTCCCAAAGTGCTGGAATGACAGGCGTGAGCCACCGCACCCAGGCCTTCCTTTTGGATTTATGCCACGGAGCTTGCACCATGCTTATTACAGACCGTTCTCTTTTTTTGTTTTGCTGTTACAGGCATTCATCAAATAGCATTTTGATGGGTTTAAATCATTTTCCTTGGCCATTACTGAAGAAGACTGGAGGATTTATACTCTCTACATTGGCCTTCAAAGTGGGCAAGTCTTAGGTAGACAATTGGAGAGGAGAAAACAAGAACCATATTCAAACCTAACAAGCTAATTCAGGGCAGATAAATTGTCTGTATTAGAAACTTCCACTTGGGCTTTCCTAAGAAACCGAAGGGTGAAATTATGAAACTAGTGGCAGCCTTACAAAAACACATTTTAGGAAGAGTGACAAGATATCTTGGGAACTCCCAGGAATCACTCTGAGGAGTGTTGCTTTCGTAATGGGGAGCCCGAAAGACCCTGTCAGTAGCAGTGGAGTCACTGGGTATTCCTGTGTTGAGAAGGCAGTGTGGTATGTCACAGGGGAGACTCTCCAACTCGTCACTGTGGACCATGAGAACGGAAGTACCTCTCTCAAGTACCAGAGTTGGAGCCACCTGGGTCTGACTCTTACCTCAGTCATGGCCCAGCTCTTGAAGTCACAGTCTCCTCAGTGCAAACAGGGATGAATCCCTAATCCTCACAGATCTTTGTGAGATGATTTTCAGTCCTATATGAACAGGCCTAACATGTTTCTAACTCTGTAAGTGCTTACTATACAGCTATACTTCTGCTATGACTAGACAAGACCATTGCAGAACACAGGAACTGATCATTCTATAGAAACCAAGCATCTAGTGTGCTATGCTGTGTCTGGGCCACCTCAAGAAAGCCCTAAGCATAGGCAGCATGAGGCATTCCGGAGATGACATGTGAGCAGCAGTGAAGGGGAGAGGCTTCCGTGTGAAGGTGGCCTGAGCCAACCTAGATTCTTCAGTCTGAAAAGACACATAGAGAATGTGATAGAATCTGTAAAATAATAAAGAAAATGGTTGAGGTAAACAGCACTGTCCCCATTTGAAATTTGAATATAGTAATTTCCAGGCACACAATATGCAATGAGTAGTAAAAGGAACATGTTATATCCCATAAGCTGTGATAGAGGCTAAACATAGAAATTAATCAAAGGGTAATCAAATAATTCTTGATTGACCAGGTGCAGTGGCTTAGGCTTGTAATCCCAGCACTTCGGAAGGCCGAGGCGGGTGGATCACTTGCAATCAGGAATTCGAAACCAGCCTGGCCAACATGGTGAAACCCCATCTCTACTAAAAATACAAAAATTGGCCAGGCATGGGGGCGTGTGCCTGTAATCTCAGCTACTCAGGAGGCTGAGGCAGGAGAATCGCTTGAACCCGGGAGGCGGAGGTTACAGTGAGCTGAGATTGCGCCACTGCACTCCAGCCTTGGCACCAGAGCGAGACTCCATCTCAAAAAAAAAAAAAAAAAAATTATTGATTGACAGCTTCATAATAGATTTTTTTAAATCTTAAAGCTAATCTTCATCAGGCGATATATCTCTTATTTGGATGTCATGGAGCCCAGCCATACTGACCCAAAAACATCCCAAGTGCCACTGTTGGCTGCTGCACTAACCTGAAGAGACTGCAAATGACATTTAAAAATAATTTTTGTTTATTTTTAAGCAGCTTTATTGAGATATCACTGACATATAAAAATTGCATATATTTAAGGTGTACAGATGTTTTACTGTTTTAATATTCATATATATGGTGAAATGTTCACCATAATCAAGCTAATTAACATATTCACTACCTCTACATAGTTACCGTTTTGTGTGTGTGCATGTTGAGAAAATTTGATTTATGATCTATCCTCTTAGCAAATTAAAAGTATACAAACAGTATTATCAACTGTCATTGCCATGCTGTACATTAGATCTCCAAAAATTACTCGTCTTGCATAACCGAAACTTTGTACCCCCAAATGACATTTAATATACAAACCATTTGTTGAGCATTTTCTCAGGCAGTACACTGTGATGGGTCTGTGGGAAGCTGAAGTGTGCAAGGCTCTTAGAGTCTACTTGAGATAAGCCATATGTGCATCAAATATTGAATAGGATTCTCTCTAATAGACTAAGGACCCAAAAGCCATTATTGGAAAGATTTTGTTTATGAAGAAAATAATAGGGCAAATGGAGAGTTGGATTACCATGAAGCTAATTAAGCTTTGATTTCAGACCTTTTATTTGCAAGGGTCTTGCAAGGCCATTTACCCAATTTGCATTTATAATTGTATATTCTTTTTTCTTATAGAGCCCTCCCTAAACCATTTAAGCTTCAGGCCCCACAAAACCAGGGTTTGGCCCTAGTGCATTAACCTTGAGATGAGGGACTGATTGTGAGCACATATAAGGAAGGGACACTTATAGCAGGGACTGCACACATGCAGTGCCCCCTGCCACACACATCAGAACCACTGCTAGAAATCACTAGTCCCTCCTCCTCTGTCCATAGCATATGCAGGATGTACCAACACATTTCTTTCCAGAAAAAAAGAGAGACTTGAACAAGGTCATGAGATATTCCAGCAAGGTTTCAAGGTCCTGAAGCGGTTTTGCTCTTTCTCTCTGCTTTTCTCAGGCCTGTGCTACTGGGTTCCAGAAGAGCTGCCTGGGAGCAACCAGCATCTCACCCCATACGCCCCACTGCAGACCTCCCCCTGCTCTCCCCAGTTCTGTGAATTCCTTTGTCCCCAGCTCCATGGTATTCTGTGTGTATCTGAGGGGCCCTGGTGTTCCTGTGAAGTTTCCATGACTAATTCTGGCAAAGCAAAGAGAGCCTTTCTCACATCAACAAAGCCACTCTGCCACAGAATAGTGGCAAGTGGAGCCAAAATTCTACCTTGGCATAAGTAGAGCTGTTCTTTTTTAAAAGAGTTGGAAGGAGGAAAAGAATGGAGGGGACAGAGCCGGCCCACTTCATGTTAGTGAAATGATGGTATATTAAACAGACAGTTTTATGGCTTTACTTATAAGCTTCCTCCCCTGCCTAAGCACACTGTTCTTCCAGAAATTGTTTTAGTTCAGAAGACTTTTTTTTAAACATTCAACGTGTATTTTATGTTCAGACTTAATTCTGGTTGGCCCAGAGACTCAGATACACGATCACCTCTACTGGTGGTTTTGCAAATAACTTGCTTCTCCATTTGCTTCCAAAGGATCTTTTTTGATTGCAAAAATCATTTCCATTTTTTAAGACCTTGGATTCAAGACAACATTTCCTGGCTTTGATTTGTAAAGAGGTAGAGTGGTTTAGTGGAAAGAGGCTGGGATTAAAGTCTGGAGACCTAGGGCCAGGCCTCAGTTCTACAACTATGAGATCTTGGACCAGTCACATGTAGCTGTGAGCCTCACTTTTATTTTCACCATAGGATCTTAAATCTAGAAGGGCCTCAGAGGTTTCCCCTGCCTGCCTATCTAAAAAGAATCAAAAATGACAGTAAAAGTTACAGATCAACCAAAATTGCTGTGCAAGTATGAATATTGCCTGCCATTCAATGGGTGACCGTTGCTCAGATACTTTCTACATAGTAAAAAGTCAGGAATGTTCCCAGTCTGTCTTCTACCAAAGGGAGTTTGCAATGTGAAAATTAATGAGACCAAATCTCCAGAGCTTGGCTTGCAACACACGAAATGAAAACAACACGGAGACTGGTCAGGAAGATGATGCAGAAGGATAAAGCTAGAAATCTGACGTTTCTCCATTGCAGGCAGATATTTTGTTGATTTTTATCAATATATCTGAGTGCCCACACTTCTAAAACACACCCTTTACCCCGACTCAAATCAATTACATTCTCACAGGTACATTTAGACTTATAGGTTCATACTTTTGTAATATTGGACCTGCCCATGACCTCATACTCCTAGAGAACATCCATGTGCCAATGTAGCTATCTACGCATACACAAAGTCCTCATACTGCTTTGGGACCTCATTCCTAAAATCGTTACCGTGGTAGAACGAACAGTTCTATTTGCAAGAACTGCGTTGTACCTTGTGACCTCACCCTGTGCCAGCCCTTGGAACTGTCCCCACTCCCCAAAGCTCACTGCCTTGATTGTACCCCAAGAGGGAACCTTGAGGCTCTGGAGTCAGACTGGCCTTTGTTCTGTTCCTGACTCAGCTCTCACTAGTTATGTGGCCTGCATGTGGCACAGAGCTTTCCTGACTCTCCAATGCCTCTGCATCTGTTACATGGGACTAAAAATACAGAGACCTGCACAGAGGTTGTGAGGGCAGAGATATCTGCAGAGCCTCACTCAGCTGAAGGTGCTAAAATTAACATTGGCCTTGGGTCCTAGGCCCTTGTCATCCCCCACTAGATTACAGTCTTAAACCTGGCCAGTTTTCCTGCTTGCAGCCTCTCTCCATCCAGGCTGCCTTGCACTTTGAATCAGAATTTCAGAAAGGACCCAACACAAATTAACATTCCAAAGCACCATATCCATTATGTTACCTACCCAATCCCAAACCTTCCAAGGTTCTCACGTCTCATAGTCGCTGTGGAGAGCCCCTCGGGTCAGCCATCGAGCGCCACCCCTCTCCCCATCATCACCTGCCACCCTGCTTCATCTCCGTCTTCCTCACCACAACCCTCCCTACCAGGCAGCCATCACTCCAACCCATGAGCATGTTCAACCCCTCAAGGTGTTCTTTTCCTCCACTCAGAATCAGTCTCTCAGTAGATGGGTAAGACTACCCACCACCCTAAGCAACTTTCTAGGCACCTCAGGGATGCACCTGACACTCCCACTCCCAGAGAAGATGAGGCTTGGAGAAGGGCTTTCAATGGCACAAAGGCTATCTCTCTGGAAAAAATTTTCTTCGTTGTTGATTTCTGCATCAAAGCATGCCTGTGAATGGGGATCACTGGGGAGGGCTATGAGGCTGCAGGTGAGACCTCCCCCGCATTGGTAGATCCCCCTACCCATATTTTTGAGGCAGCCACCCTATTCTTCCACCTCCTGCACCAATTCTTGTTCTGAGGACAGAGCTGGGTGGAGCTGCAGGAGCCAACACTGCGCTTCTGCATTGCGGCGCTGGGCTGTGCAAGACAAAGAGAGAGATTGCCACCTATTGACAGACGTGTCACCTGCAAAGAGGAATGATTGTGTAACTAGTGGCTCCCCCCTTCTCTGTGTGCTCTTCAAACGGGCCTTTTGTTTTTTCCATTCAGTGAGTCCTGTTCTCTATTATCACTGCAATGCAAGGGAGGACAGGGAAAAACGGGGACATGACAGCCCAAGGTGGTAGTGACAGCATCTCAATGGGAAAGTTGTCTGAAAATAAATTGCCCACTGTAGTAATAGCCACTTTCAGTTGTGTGGCAGGCACTGTGCTGCCTGCAGTACATCCCATTTAATCCTCACAACAACCCTCTAAGAATCAGTACTCTCAGTTTTCACATGAGGAAGCTGAGGTTTAAAGAGAGCACCTGGCCCACGACCAGCAAGTAAGGAATAGAGGTGGGATGTGGGTAATTTAAATCTAAATCTCTGACGCACTCAACGCACATTCTCCCGACACTTGCTAATTATGCAACTCACACCCCCATCATAATTTCCTTATGTCATCTGGATATGAAAATAAATCAAATATAAACTGCTTTCCCTTTGATTGGGCAGAATTCTAGCTCTGCCACTTTCTAGTTATTTAAGGCTCCGCTCTCTCACCTGTGAAATGGGGCTAGTAATGATGTCTAACTTAGGGAGTTATTGAAGAGCTTAAATCACATATAATAAAAATAACTTAGTAGGATGCCGAATATTTATAAATGGGAGTTTAGTTATCAGTGGTTGAAGATATGAGTTGGAATCCTAGCTCCTCTCATTTCTAGCTTTGGAATCTTGGGCAAGTTATCTGACCTTTCTGGTCTTCAGTTTCCTCATCTATGGAATAGGGTTAATAATAATATACCTATTCTTGCAGGGTTTCCCTGTAAGACGAAATGATGTGTATGAAAACATTTTGTAAATTGTACTATTCAAATATTAGTTGTTATAACTCAGAAGTTATCTGTTTCTTCAAATGGATTTTTGAGAACTATTCCTGAAAAATGACTTGGTTTAATTCAATCCATTTTTAATACTTACTAAAAACAACAATGTAAGTTAAAAGGAGGTTCCATACATGCCACGGGCTTTTCTGCAAGCAGCTCTATAAGGCATTCCTATGAATAACAGGTTTCATAGGCAGCTTGTTTTACAGTTGGTACTTCCACATGTATCTCACTGAATCTCCGCAGGGCAGGGCTGGCATTTACCCCTACTTTATAGATGAGGACATGTGAGCCTTAAAGAATGAAAATTACTAGTTAAGGACAGAGACTAGTGAGTGGAGGTTTGTGGGTGTTTGGCTGTGGAGCTGTGTGCGGGTGTCTGAGTGCAGGCATGTGTCTGAGCATGCCTTTTTATGCATTTGTGTGTCCATAACTCATGGGACACACCCACAAGGGGGTGCATATTTGTCTGAATCCCTTGGCTAGGGTGTCGTTTTTTGGGAGAGGAGAAGGTAAACATATCTGAGGTTTTTTACAACTCGTCAGCAAAAACCTTTTCCTCTTCCTTTTTCGTGTTGCCTTACATTGTCAGGCACAGTTTCCACAAGAGGGCCCCTGCCTGGAGAATATCCTTGATTTTTATCTCGACTCTCTGTTTAGGAAAACAACAGCTCTCCAATCCCCGCAGACTTCTGGGAATTACTTCCTCTTTCTTCCCCGCCTGCTAGCTTTCTTGAATTCGCCTTAGCAACATTCAAAAAAGAATTGGTTTATCAACTGCATGTGAACCAATGAAATGTGAGCTGAGAACGGCTTCTAGACCAATGGGAGCCCTGCATGACCAGCAAGATGGCTTGGGACAGAAAATAATAACCTGGAGTTTGCAGAGCAGCCTCTGGGTGGCAGCAGACTAGCTGTATTAGATACAGCGCCTCAGCTCGAAAGCCTCTTCTTTTGCTTTTTTTGCCCTAATTCTGAGTATAAAACATTCACCAACTATAAGAATTGTACTGTTACAAGACTTGTGGGTGTGAGTTCTCTGCATAATGTGGTAGACATGGCCTGGAGGGTGGACTGTCTGGTTCCATCCCTGCCTTACCACAGCCAGCCCCATGACCCCATCGTGCCTCCTGCAGTCTTTGTTGGTTTTGTCACAGCATCCAGCCCAGTAGCCTTGAGTCTGGAGGTCTTTCGTGATTTTGCCTGCCCAGCCAGTCAGGATGAGAAGCTGGGAAAATCACATTCTCCTTCATGTAACCACCACTACCCCTGGGTTGAGTGGTGAATGAGGTGGGGCTGGCTTTCTGCCACCAGTGAATGGGAGGGAAGGGATGAGCCACCAACAGATCAGTGCCTGTCAATACCCCCACATTCTCAGGTGGCATACACTGAGACCATTCCCTGCCTTGTCAGTTCTGCTGCACACATCTGAACAGGGGAATGCCTGACTAGCAAATGATTTGAGAATAGTTCTACTATCAGGCAGCTTCGCCCTCTTAATCTTGAAGCCAGTGGCAGACATGGGTAGGGCCTAAATGGGACCGTAGCAAAAATAGCAAATCCACGTTTCCAATGGTTTAGCCATCCTTCTTTTGCCCTTTGAGATGATAATGCCTTGAACACCATTCAGTCAGGTTTGGGTCCTTCAGATAGTCATAGTTCTCTACAATGTTTCCATTTCGGCCTGACTTCCTCCTCTCATCCTTTAAGAATCAGTTAAGACCTAGTATCTTCAGAAAGTATCCTTTGAAAAATTCTCACCCTCTTCCTCCCCTCCAGCTCCCTGGTGATCCTGTTCTTGCACTTCCTGTGTTGTTTTCCAAATGTCTTTTTCTTTGTGAGTTTCCTCTGAGAGTCACGGAGCTTCCTGAGGACAGGGTCTGTCCTTTGTATCTCCATCCCTTAGCATAGTGTTGGCATAAAATTGGTGCTCAATAAGCATTTTTGGAAGAAAGGAAGCATGCAAGAAAGGAACTCTTGCTCTTTGAGAAACATTAGGGACTCAGAAGTACCTGAACCTGGGCTGAAGCAGTATCTGGGAGTAGGGCACTAGCTGTTGGAGGCAACGTCTCTAACAGTTGTTTAAGACCCAATGTCTGTTTAAGACCCAACATCTACCTGTTTAAGACCATGAGCCATGACTCCAGAGCAAAGCCCAAGCCTGAAAGATAATCTCATTATGGGCTCATTCCATAATGGGTTCATCTCAGTCACATGGTTTCCTTTATGATTGTGTGTTTTAGGAAGAGCTAAGGAGCAAATCCAAGATCTGTGCCAATGTGTTTTGTGGAGCCGGCCGGGAATGTGCGGTCACAGAGAAAGGGGAACCCACCTGTCTCTGCATTGAGGTAAGTCCTGATGTCGGGAGCCAGAGGACAGTGGCCAAGGCCAATGTGGCTACCTTGCAGAGCCACCCATCAGCAGGCAGTGCCAATGATTTCATTCTCTTTATAAAAGCATTCCTCATCCCTCTGAAAAACGTGGAATTTTTATTCCAGATTCCTGATTTTTAAAGCATGGATATTTTTTCTTTTAAAAAAAATTTAGCTTTATAAGATTTTTTAATTAAAAAATAAGAATTGTTTTATATAAGTCAAATAGTACAGACATTTACACAGACATAAAATTATAATCTTCCCCCATAACCCTTCAATCCCTTAGTCTGAAGTAACCAGCGTTAACAGTTTGGTACAAGTTGTTCCACATGTTTTTCTTTTCTATGTTACTATAAGCATAAGGGTTTATATGCTACTGTAGACATAATGGTTCCCCCTATTTCATGCAAAAATGGGGTCATTATATGGATATAGATATATACAGTTTGTATTCTTTACTCATTAATTTATCAGGGACAACCCTCTAGATCAGCACATATACTTTTAACTCATTTAACTCATTGTAGTGGCATAATATTTAGTAATATAAAAGAACTAGATTTATTCAATCATTTTCCCATAGATGGACATTCAGTTGGTTCTTTGGGTTGTTTACCACTATAACCAATAACATCCTTGTGCAAATACCCTTATATGCCACTGCCTTTATTTCTGTAGCATTGATTGACACCAGGGCTTGCTAGGTCAGAGGATATGCAAATTTTTAAAAACAGTAGATGAGATGCAGGTGTTTTTTTGTAAATGTTTAAAAAACAAAGAGAGCCTTTGATAAATACTTATTTTGTAGGCTGGATTCTGACAAGTTCTGCCACTAAAGTGAACATAAATACCTTGGACATTCTCTTTTCTGTCAAAACAACCCATAGCCTGGAAACACGTCTTTCTGCAAATTAAATACAACCAATTTAGTCCCCAGGTTAAGGATCCTGATTTGTTGCCCCAGAAAGGAAGTTTTCTAACTCAGAAACCTAAAAGCCAGATCCTACTGGGGATCCATTAGCTCTGGGAGGTCCTCACTGGCAGTGTACCTGGCCACAGTGTGGTGGCATAAGCCTGGACTTAGGATCTAGAAACCTGATCCTAAAAATTGTACAACTAGATGTGGGTGAGCTGAGACCAAACCTGAGGTCTCAGGAGATGCTGTGAAGACAGAGCCCACATTTGGTTTTGCCCATTGCCCAGCACATAGTGAGCACTCCATAATAAATACTGGTTCACTGAAATTTGTGTTTTTGGTATCCTCAACTAAAATTGGAGAGGTTGGGCTGCCATCCACTTCCAGTGCTCTGTGCTTCTTTTTACCTTCTGCTCTTTCTTGTTTCAGTTCCTTTCTTTATTGGATCTGAGCTAAACTTCCCGCTTCTCCCCTTTAAAAACCATAGAAGTCCAAAGAAACTGAGCTTGCCTGTGATCTTGGCACCTTCAGCAGCCAAAGCATAACCTAGTTGCCATATGAACTTTGTTCCATTTCCCCGTCCATAATGATTCTCTGTAGTACTTCACAAAGACCCAGGCAACCCTACTGCTAGCTTCACAACAAAGATTTGAGATTAGGAGGAAAACAAAGTGGCCCCCCAATAGTATATAAAGCAAGAGATCCTTACAGTTAGGCTGCAGAAGAATTGGAGTGTGTGTATGTGTTTGCCTGCCTGCCTATCAGCCTCTCCACATTCCCAGCTCTCAGCTCTGGCTGTTTTGTGTCATTGAATGTTGGAATATTAAGGGATCTTAGATCTTCTGAGACATTAAATTAGTTTTTCCAAAGTGACAGAGAATTCAAATTTCTGACTTTTAATAAAACGCCCTTTCTGCTAATTTGATGTGGTGAGGGGGGTGTCTTTGTTTGTTTGGGCTGCTATAACAAAATATCTGAGATTGGGTAATTAATAAATAATAAGAATTTAATTCTCACAGTTCTGGAGACTGGGAAGTCCAAGATTGAGGTGCAAGCAGATTTGATGTCTGGTGAAGGCCTGGTCTCTAACTTCCAAGATGGCACCTTGAATGTGGCATCCTCACATGGCAGAAGGCAGAAGGGCCAAAGGGCCAAATGCTGTAGGAAGACTGTTTTATTCACTTCTTAACCTCATCCACAAGGGAGGAGTTCTCATGACCTAATCACCTCCTAAAGGCCTCACCTCTTAATACTTTTGCATTGTGGATTAAGTATCAACATGAATTTTGGAGGGATCACAAACATTGAAACTATAGAGGGTGTCTCTTTCTTCACTGAATAGAAGAGATGACCCTGGACCAGGATAGGCATGAAGGGCCACGGGCAACTGAGACAGGGTCAGTTGACCAGAACTGTGATTGCCTGTGCCCTGGTGGGGTAGAAGCACCATCTCTGGTGGTGGAGAGTCCCCTTACAAAATGGCTCTGTTTGTGTGTGTGCATGTGTGTGTGTGTGTCTGTGTGTCGATATCCATAACTGCACAAACATTCTCTTTTGGGTCTGTTTTCAGCAATGCAAACCTCACAAGAGGCCTGTGTGTGGCAGTAATGGCAAGACCTACCTCAACCACTGTGAACTGCATCGAGATGCCTGCCTCACTGGATCCAAAATCCAGGTTGATTACGATGGACACTGCAAAGGTAAGGTGTGCTCTCACCACTGCAAAGCAGCTTTAGCCACGGGGAGCCAAGGAACAGAGCAGTGTGGCCTGGCTGACCACATGGTCTTTCCACCATGACCACAGCCTCTCAAAGCTGTGGAAAGCGCCCAGTTGGTTGGAGTTGCACCCTCTTGTCACTTATGAGCCTTCTGGGTTTGCCCTGGATGGCCCAGGCCTCTGCCCAGGGTTTGCTATATCGGATCCCCAGGGGGGTTTTCATAACTGTCTGCAGCTGGGTAGTAGATAAAGTGGACCCCATCAGTAAATCAGTAACAATAAGAAAGTTCCTTAAATGAATTATGTACCTTTTTAGAAAGTAGGTAAGTTTCACTTTTCCCATGCTTTTTAATTTGGGCACCTCTCAGTATTGTTTCCTCTATTTTGCACTGAAACCACTGCCATTAGAATAAGAAGGAAGAAGTCCCACACTTGTTGCTAATTAGATACCAGCCCCCTGCCAAGCCATAGCCCTTGCCCAGCCCCTCTCAGCCTTGCCCTTCCTTGAAGAAACAAGAAGCTGTTTCCCAGGTGATTGTCTCCACTCCATTCCCTGTCCAGAATGATTCTCCATTTGAATTCTCAAAATCCCAGTGACCCCTCCATGCAACAGGAGGAGGTGTGAGGCCAGAAGGGTAACTCAGTGGCCCTAAATTGTCAGACAAAGCAGGAAACAGAAGATCCTCATACCTGGGCCCTAGAAGAAGGAAAGGAAAGGAAAGGATTCAAGACAAAATGATGAAAATGTTACAAATATTCCTCTATGTGGAGCAGTTGTAATCCTAGAAATACAGAAAAATTTTCTTTTTTCCTTCACTTTGCATTACACATTTTCTCTTTTTGTCTTGCAGAGAAGAAATCCGTAAGTCCATCTGCCAGCCCAGGTGAGTGCCTATTTTTTCTACTGTGTGCACTCAGGGAGGACATTCTTTTCATGATAGAAATTTTGTGTTCCACAATCCCTGCCAAGCTTATAAGATCTTCTATGCATCAGAATTGTGTCCCAGAACTGGCCACTCCTCAACACAGCTCAGAAAAGCTGCAAAACTACATTTGTGTATGTGTTTTCCAATTGAAGCAGCTGGTTGGGTCAGAATGTTGGCTGTGTTTTCCCATTTTTCCTGAGTAGTGATTGAACTGCATGAACAGGAAAGCCACTGAGTTCATTTTTCAACATCCTATTAAGACATGCTCATGTCATGGGACCAGCAAGTAGAAGGCACAACTCTTTTTGAAAGGGGATAACTGGAAATGCCAGGAAGACTTCTGTGGTTTTCTATTAGTGATCACTAAAATTTTGTCATGATTTATAGTTACAGAGCTTTTTTGCACATACTTTCCTTAGATTCTCACAATAACCTTTGTGAAGTAGATCTTATTGTAATTACCATATAGATGAGGAAATTGAGGCTCAAAGAGGCTAAGTGAGTTTTCTGTATCACACAACTAGTAATTGGCAGACTGGGGAAGAACTCCCAGATTTTCATTTCCCTGGCCCAGTGCCCTTTTCATCCACAGCATGTGTTGTCTTCCAGGAATTCTCTTTTGCCAAAGCTTTCTCTCCTCTGCTTCCCCATCCACTCAACTCTTAGCACCCCCTGTTATTTCCAGTGGACAACAGCTGTCCAGAGCAGGGCTTCGACATAGCCCTTGCTGGGCTTCACATTCTGTTGTTCATAATAAAGGATGATGCAGGTGGTATACAGTTGTAAGTGGGGGGAAGTTTGGATGGACCTAGTTGGTGAGAAAGTGAGAAACTGGAGAAAATCAGAAATCTAGTGGCATAAAAACTGTAATATTCTCATTTATTCATGTATTATTTCAGCTCATCTTTGAGTCAAGAGAGCTGCTTTATTGATTTTTTCCCCTTCAGCTTCCTAAAGTTAATGAAAGTATCCTTTATTATTTTTCTGCTCTAGTTATTTCTCACATAAGCAGCCAAATCTCTCTGTTTCAATATTTTCAATCTTTACAAATATTTTAGAGATGGGCGCTTGAATCCTGGGCTAGACTTTTTCCAGTTGTGTACCCTGGATGCGCTAATCCTGTCTCCCCGGGGTGCCGGGATGACATATGCAGAACCATGGGCACTGACCCTCCCACACAGTGGGTGCCAGATATCATTGGGGTCCTCCCCTGACTGCTCCAGCTGACATCCTCCACTTTCCTGCAGTTGTTTGCTATCAGTCCAACCGTGATGAGCTCCGACGTCGCATCATCCAGTGGCTGGAAGCTGAGATCATTCCAGATGGCTGGTTCTCTAGAGGCAGCAACTACAGTGAAATCCTAGACAAGTATTTTAAGGTAATCCAGAGGTAGGAGGAAGACTATTCAGGCCCATAGAAAGGGAAGCTTCCTCCTCCCATTGCCCGATCACATCTTCCCAGACCACAGGAAATGTAAACCTGCATAGACATCCTGAGTTTCCTCATCACAGATCATTCATGAAGCTGTGAAAGTTGCCTTCTGACCAGCTTGATCAGTGGGAGTAAGCAGTGGAGTCTTTGGGATCTAACACACATGTGCTGCTGCCTTCAGGCAGTTAAAACCACAAAGGTCTTGGAGAACCTGTCAGTTAGGGCCAAGCTCTGTCCCCTACTCCCCATGACACCTTATGGGGCTGGCTGTTAATACAAAATTCCCTCTGATTGCACCCAAACCCGGACCACTTCAGTCTCCTTCCTGCCTAGTTTGACATTTCTCTAAGTCATTAACTTGACTGCCCATGGCCTGGAGAGAGTCTTCATACGAGAAGAATCAATGGACTGGCATTTCATGGGTCCAGAGATTGTTCCTGAACTTAGATATTGCTGTTCCCAATCATAATTAGTTGAAGAGACAGAGTGTTCCACTTGGGAGCAGGAGAGATGCTATTTTCACAAAGAGAAATGAAGGAAGTTATAATATTTAGCGATGGCTCTGGTTATCATGGCATGCAGATCTTTCACAGAACTTGAGAGTTAGAAGAAGCAATTAAGGGCATTCTTACAGCTGATTGACAAGAACAGACACACACACAGGTACATCACACTCAGAATATCATACTCAGAAGCACAGAGAAAGACACACTCAAACATGCCAGACACGCACACACACACCACATACAGAGACTCACATGCCACACAAAGACACATCCTACATGCAGACACATTCAGATACCCACATTTCTATGCAAGCACCAAAGCCCTCTTTACTAGGTAGATGCCCCAGCCATCTACTCCCTCACATGCTTCCAGGGCCCAACCCAGCCAGGACTCAGGAGCAACTTCAGACACATGAAGGACTTTTCTTGGCAGCTCTGAGGCCACCTAATGTGGCCAATGCCAGTCTAGTTTGTGGCTTTCTCTTTCTGACACTATAGAACCCACAGATGAAGAAATACTGGGTTGGCTTCAAATGGATATTTGGTCATTTAAGACTTCACTTGTGTTATTTTTACATAGAGATTTCTCTCCTCTCTGGCAGATATTAAATCTCTGGATTCCAAGTTTTTGAGATCATACCCACATGAAAAAGCACAGCCTTTCTTCCTCTGTCCTCTCTCTCAATCATTCCCACATTACAGAGCCCTTAGAGCAAGAATGGTTCCTCTTCTACAGAAAAACACATCATAGTGCTGAGCCAGGAGACTTGGACAGGAACAGAAAGTAATGTAAAGAAAGTGACTGTTCAAAAGCTGAGCGAATGGTAAAGGTACCTGCAGGGCCTGCTGTGAGCAGTGACTTTACCCTGCAATTACAGCATAGGAGGTGTGGAGCCCAGGACACTCCTTCCCAGGGGCCACTTAGGAGCTTGTAACCATTTTTTAGTGGCCCTTCGATGGCACTCTGCCTCAGGCATCACTGACACCTGCTATTAGATTTGATTCCCAAGAACCTAGGCCACATTCCCCTCAACACATCTCCATCTCCTCCAGCAGTAACTCACTTTTACAGGCTCCCTTCTGAAAGCTATAAGGCCCTTTGAGAAAGTAGGTCTTCTCTAGGGCATTCTCACAACCAAGCATCTAAGAAAGCTTGATCATGACTGACAGACACAAAATCCCCTCTTCCCAGACACTCTGGCAGTGTCTAACAGGAGAAAACAGGTTTCATTTTCTATTTTTTGATGATTATCAGAGTCTTACGTGCTGCTGTCTTCAAAGGGAGTCTGCCTCCTCCTAGGTCAGCAGCTGCCTGTTGGTGAGAGGTCTGATATCTCAAAGAGACTGTTCTGAACCAATGAATTGCTCCCCAGCCCAGCTGGCATTTCTTACTTCAAAATTGGTCAAAAACCAAATTGAATTAGAATTTGAATAAGGCCAAAATCTGACTTTCACCATAACCAGTGATATAGTCACTGTTTCTTAGGTGAAAGCGTAACAGAATGAAGAAAGGAAGACCCAGGTAGAAAGAGCCTTCCGTGCTCTTGGAATTTGGAATCTAATCCATTCCTAATTTCATCTGGGTATGATCTCAATCCCTGTGGCTCCTGATGGCCGGGGCTGACACTTGAGCCAGCCTTTTTATCTCCTTTACCCTGGCACCACAGCCCACACAGCCCCAGCTGCCGTGCACAAGCAGGTGCCTGTCTCAGCCCATCTCTTCTGAAGAGTCTCCAAACTTACATTGATGAGCCCCAAGCACAGATCTCATGACATACATCTTTTCTGCCTTTCCACAACCCTACAGTTAGATAGAAGAAAAGTTTTGTTATCTCAAATGCTGAAATCTGAAACTTTTTGAGCACCAACATGATGCCATAAGTGGAAAATTTCACACCTGAATTCATGTGATGGGTAACATTCAAAACACAGTCAAAACTTTGTTTCATGCACAAAATGATGTAAACTATTGTATAAAATTACCTTCAGGCTATGTGTGTAAGGTATATAGGAAACAGGAATGAATTTCATGTTTACATTTGGATCCCATCCCCGAGATATCTCATTATACATATTTAAACTTTCCAAAATCTGAAATCTGAAACACTTCTGGTCCCAGGCATTTCAGATAAGGGATACTCAACCTGTATAGAGCTGGGGAAAGAGGCACAGAGAGATACTATGTCTTTGTAACTGACTGGCTGAAGAGAGGCTGAATGAATTAGGTTGGTTCATGGTCCATGATTAGGACCTCACAGGCAGACCCCCCAGGGCATTCCAGGCTATTTCTGGGGCAGGCACCAGAATTCTGTGTTCCTGTGGATTCTATATACAGCTCTGGCCTGGGGAGGCCCAACTGGGCCCTCATGAGTTGAGAAAGCACATGGGCTGGACCTTCCCCCAGCTGCAGGCCTTATTCTAGTGTGTGAAGTGTGTGTACACAGCACTGCCTTTTGAGAGCTGCCTGGACTGTGGTTGCCAGGTTCATGGTGCCCACTTGGGCCATGTGGCACTGCATCTGTAGCTAGTGCTGGACATTTCCCCTCCCTACACTCATTCCATCATCAGGCCCTGATGACACTGGGGTCTTTGAGGGTTGCTCTCATTTACCCAGCACATGCAACATTTGAACTCAAGAAAGCCCTGTGCTACTAACAATGGCCCCCAGCCAAACTTATTTAATTATTTTCCATTAATTAATCAAGACCTCACAAGGTAAACACTTAGGGAAGTTTCGTCAGGGAAAATTGTATAGTGAATAAAGGACATCAGAGACCTGTTCCTAGGAATTAGGACAAGAATGATAAGTACGTACTAAGCAAAGGCCTAATAGTTGTTTCATGCACACCTTCATTATACAACATTAGAGTGGAACACCTGTGACACATGGCCGGCAGGAAAGGAGAGTTGTTAGCTGCATCTTCCCCTTCTATCTAGAAATTTGGATAGATGTTTCTTCCAGAATCCCTTGCACCATCTGGGGAGCCATCTTGAAAGTAACATGGGGAAGCTGATCCTTTTCCAGGGCAGCAGCATGAGGGAGCCTAGGCAAAGGATTTGGGAGGAAGGGGGGAGATGCTATTGGCATTTGTTAGTAGGAGAGCAGCAGTGTGCAACTTGGAATTTGATCAGTCTTGATTTCGACACCCTCCTCCTGCAGCTAGTGCCTGGGTGTCTTGAATGGTCCCAGATGGCTGAGGTCTCAGTTTAGCATCTTCTCATAGAGAACAGTGTGTGAGCTTACTGCACTCCTCACTTTGTGCTTGTGGGATGCCAGCTGGGTCATGAGGACAGCCTGAGCTGGGTGATCTGAGGACCTGTGCACACATCTGCAGTGTGGCCCACAGGGCAGAGGAGCTGGAACTTTGCATGATGACCCCTGTCTGTAGCTTATTGCTTTGAGGCCTTTGCCTGAGTTCTCACTGATGTGATCAGTTATGGGCACCAAAGTGAAAGTTAAGCACTGAGAACAGGACAAGGAGGCTGGAATCAGGCAACAAGATTTGGAATCCTATAATTCCAAAGTGAGCTTAGAGGGTTATCTGCATTGCTGCTGTTCCTGAGCAGCTCATTAGAAACATATTCTGGGACCTGCTACAGAGATTCTGATTCACAGCGTGCAACTTTAAACTCTTGTTACATGTTCATCAGGGTTTGAGAACGTGATGTGGAGGTTGGTCTGAACCCAAAGGTATAGTCAAAAGTGTCTACAGGGCAGTGTCAGAGATGGGGCCACACAGCATGCTTAGGGACCCCAGAGGCCTCGGTTCAGGTTGCCTCCTCCGCCCAGGCACTTTTCCTCTCTCATCGTGGGCACAGGTACCTTCTCTGCATGTCCCAGGGATTAGAGCATTTGTTGCCATGGCCCTCTGAGGTCAGGGCAGGTTGGAATGTATCAAGAACAAGATGAATCAGAGGCAGGTCAGCTGAGTGGAGTAATGATTGAACAGGAGTTCTGCAAAACATTCCTGAACGATCTTGTCGTGCCCTGTCTAGAACTTTGATAATGGTGACTCTCGCCTGGACTCCAGTGAATTCCTGAAGTTTGTGGAACAGAATGAAACTGCCATCAATATTACCACGTATCCAGACCAGGAGAACAACAAGTTGCTTAGGTGAGAGGAACCAAAGGGTCAGAGAATGATCCACAAGGGAAGACTGCCTGGGAGAGGGACTTAAACCCTTTCCCACCTGCAAAAGAGCCACCAGTGAGAGAATGTCATGTAAAAAGCAAAATGGGAATTCTGTCCTGTTCTATTCTATGAAAGTATGAATTAATATATTGAGTACCACTGATATCTAATCAAATAGTTATTGTTTTTGGTCTGAACTTGCAAGGAATAGAAGAATATAATTTTAAAATAAATTGCCAAGGGCACGTCAGAGCAAGTTGTTTCTGAATGCTGTGGGTGATGTTTTACTGATTAATTTTCTGAAGGAATTACATTAATGTATTATTTAACTGTAGGTCTAAAATAGCTTTGTTCTGATTTTTAGATAATTAGTGCTATTTCATGTCGATTGCCCTAACTGTTACAGATATATGCCCGTCTACTTTTATGGCATTATTCCAGAATCAATATTAATAAAAACTAATCGCTAAGAAACTTGATGTGGTTTCAGCACATCGGTAAAAATTAAAAATAGGAAAAGCATCTCTTTTTTTCAAAAGAAGTGCATTGCACAGTTTCTAGAAGGATCCTTCTTTAATAATAGTCTGTGATCTTAAAGTATAGGTTCTGTAAATCCTTCATATTTAGATAATCTGAAATTATATAATGTTTTATAATTTCAACATTTGAGCCTCATGATATCCCAGTGAAGGAGGGCTTCTTGACCTCCTTTTACGGATGGGAAGACAGGCTCAGAAAAGTTGAATAACTAGCTCAAGTCCATTTGAGTAGTAAGTGATTGAGCCAGGGCTCAAATACAGCCCAAGAAAGAAGTGATAGAGCTGAGTTCTAAAAGCTTTTCTGAAAATCTCTTTCTAGAAGGATGATACTGGTGATTCTTGCTTGAACTTTGTATTCTTTCAAATCCTATATTCCTTTCATGTCATCTGTTATATCTCTTCTCTTTTGATTTTCCTAGTTTGGTTGACTTGACGTGTATATACCATGGGGAAGGGCAATTGCTAGTGGAAGGTGTGCAGGCAGTGAAAACATTAGACAAAACCATTCACGAAACTTTAGTCATCTTAAGCGGGGGAACATTTGGACAGCCTGAGTGATCTGACATTCAGTATAACAAACTAAAGGTTAGATGCCTGCATTGGTCAGGATGGATAATAGTTGTGTTGGGTCAGTGTAGAGAGAGGCTGTTTCAGTTAGCAGTCATCTTCTTGGCCTCCTGTAGAGGCCCTAGGTGTATGTGGTCCTGATGCTTACTTCCTTTCTTCTGAGCGAAGCTGAGGTCTTGCTAACACATTTCTCCTGTGTTTTGTTTCAGGGGACTCTGTGTTGATGCTCTCATTGAACTGTCTGATGAAAATGCTGATTGGAAACTCAGCTTCCAAGAGTTTCTCAAGTGCCTCAACCCATCTTTCAACCCTCCTGAGAAGAGTATGCCTAACCTAAGAAATAGAGAGCTGTAGTGAATGGAGGCATTTTGTAGGAGCCAAGATAGAGAGGATTGGTGGAACTCTCCAGAGCTAGCTGAGAAAATCCCCTTCCATGATTCTAAACTGGGCCCCAGCCCATTATCCCCATGGTGAAGTTAGGGCCCCACATTCTTTAGGTTGATGGTGGTGTTTGCTCAGATATAGTGCTTCTGAGGGACAGGCAGGTCTTGTCTGGGAAAAAAGGGTAAGGTGCACAGACTATAGCAAAGATGCCCTGTTCCACCCTCACAACTAAACTGTTGCCCCGTATTTCTGGCCCAACAGAGTGTGCCCTGGAGGATGAAACGTATGCAGATGGAGCTGAGACTGAGGTGGACTGTAACCGCTGTGTCTGTGCTTGTGGAAACTGGGTCTGTACAGCCATGACCTGTGACGGTGAGCTGTGCTTCAAGCAGAAAGAAAAAAACAGCAAGGAGAGAGCTTCATGAAATCAGCATGAGAGAAGTTGGGGTGGGGATGATGGAGAAGAGGGCGGTGGCTGGGAGCAAGGAACCCAGGGAGCAACTGGCAGACCCACACCTGTAAGGTTGGAGCCCCAAGTGGGAAGCTTTGAGGTCAGAGCATTTATTCCATAGGCATTCAGTTTGAAAATCACTCCAGAGGCTTGGAATAAGAGAAGACCAAGACCCCAGGCAAAAGTAAATGATAATGGAATAGTAATATTATGGAAATAGTAATAGTGGAAGTAGTAATAATGGAATAATAATTAAAAATAGTAATTATTTAATAACTAAAATATTAAAATAAAAATAATAATTATTATTTAATAATAATCAAAAATAATAATAATTATTATTTAATAATAATCAAAAATAATAATTATTATTATTTAATAATAATCAAAAATAATAATGGAATAGTAACAGTGAAAGCAAATACTCAGCAAAAACCATGTGCCAGGCGCTCTTCTAAGCACTTTACATATTAACCCATTGATCCTTATAACACCTTAGGAAATAGTAAAAGACTAGTGATTGTTAGACAAAATGACTTCTCCTTGCCATACCCAGCAGAAAAAGAAAAAAATGTTTGTAGACCCTCTTTCAACTAACAGAGATGGGTAATCTTTTTTAAAAAGAGAAAGTTGAGCTAGTTGAGATGTGTGCAGGGTGGTCTGGGGAGACAGAGAAATCTGAGAGTTTGTGGGGCAGTGTGAGACTACAGGGTATGTTGGAACCATTGGAGTCCCATCTGGGTCCTGGGCTACAGTGATGCCAAAGAGCAAGAGGGACTCTTAAAGCCGAGCCCTAGCAAAGAACCAGGGACATTCAGAGTGGAGGCAAGACAGAGAAGGGTGTTGAAGCCAGGTCTGCAACGGAGAGTTGCCTTAAGGTCAGTTGGAACCAGGCCCAAAAGTTTCACCAGCTAGGGTGAACCTAAAGTTATATCAGCCAGAGGCAGTGGCTTTTGCCTATAATCCCAACACTTTGTGAGGCCAAAGTGGGAAGCCCAGGAGTTCAAGACCAGCCTTGCCAACATAGCGAGACCATGTCTCTACAAAAATGTGAAAATTAGCCAGGTGTGATGGCACGTGCCTGTAGTCCCAGCTACTTGGGAGGCTGAAGTGGGAGGATCACCTGAGCCTGGGAGGTTGAGGCTGCCGTGAGCCATAGTCATGCCACTGCATTCTAGCCTGGACAACAGAGCAACACCTTGTCTTAAAAAAAAAAAAAAAAAAGTTTATTTTAAGAAGTTAACTGTGTCAAGGAAGAGCTGGCTGGAACCTAGGATCATGTTCAGGAAGATCAGGTTAAATGGTAACTAGGAGACAGAGGTCAGAAACCCAGGATGAGGCTCTTCTAGACAAGGATCCTAGAGAACACCAACACTATAAATGGCCTGGTACTATCTAAGGTATCACTGGTCTACTGCTGCCCAGGACCAAGTCTGTTTTAAGTGTGAAAAGACAGCAAACCAATGTAACTACAGGGACAGGTGAAGGAACAGGAAGAGGCTGTTTAGAGACTAGAAATTCCTACAAGTTCCTAGAAGTTAAGACCAAGCCAGGGTCTCCAGACCAAACACAGAGTTGCTACTGAAACCAACAAAACACATCTCAAAACAGTCAGTGGCCTAGCCTGCCTCAGCCATGAAGCATCCTATACTTGTCTTCCCTAAACTCCCTTCAGTACCTCTCCGCTTCTAACTGCTGCTGTTCTGGCTTTGTAAAGGTAGCTCTCCATTTCTAAGGTGCAGGCAGTTGGTATGCAGTTGGCTTATAGAATAAGCATGGTCATTTGGATAATAATCTCTATCACATGCATCAGACAAAATTCAAATGATCAGCCTCATGGGATGTTGCCCATTTCCACAGCCACTCAGCTATGGGCTGCTCATCCTCCCTGGATGACCAAGTCCAGAACTCTATGTGGGTATAACATGGAGCAATCCATGTTAGATGGTGGTGCCCCAGGGGCCTGAGCACGTATGGATGTGTAGGCCATGGATCTAAGAAGAGTTTGTGGAGCCAGCATTCCAGGGCATTTTCAGGTTAGTACCTGAGAGTTAGCAGTCTGATCTTAGATCACAAATCAAAATGAGACAAGCAAGAAGGGGCATCAAAATTTGAAGCCAGGAGGAGGCAGAGCCAAGGGAAACTGCTGTGAAAGGAAGGTTGATAGCAATGTTTGGAAGATATGTCCTAGCAGTGTTTCCTAATGGTCAGCATTCTAGTTGATAAGCCTAGAGATTTCATCCTAAACCTAGTGAATCAGAATTTGCAAAGAGCAGCTTGGGAACCTGTGTAGTTTTTGTTTTTGTTTATCACTGTGCAAGTTTCAGAAACATTGCTAGATGAAATGGTTGTCAACCCTGGCTGCACGTTAGAACCAACTAGAAAGACTTGTAAAAAAAATACTGGTGTCCAGGTCTCACCTCACATCAATTAAATCGGAATCTCTGAAGGTGGGAACTAGACAGCTATCTTTTCAAATGTTCTCCAGGACATTTTGATGGTATATGAATGACTTGAGAGTCATTGTCTCAGAGACATCTCTAGTGTCAGGATCCAGGTTTTCACCATAACTTTTTTTGTAGGGCCAGCTTCTGGCTGGGATGTGCTAAGCAGTTAAAGGAACAAAGGCCAGAGAGGAGTTGAGGTAGATTGCTTTGTTACAGTGTGTTACCTTGGAGGTATCAATTACACAGGGCCCCTTCATGCCTTCATACTCAGAAAATGTGGGTAATTCACCTCTCCTTCCACAAGTTAAATGGGAGATGAATTGAGAGCCTCTAGGTAGATCTTGGCGGATCCCTCTCTGGCTTACCACAGCTGCTACTGCTCTGAGCTTTGGTTCTTCTTGCAGGAAAGAATCAGAAGGGGGCCCAGACCCAGACAGAGGAGGAGATGACCAGATATGTCCAGGAGCTCCAAAAGCATCAGGTGAGTGGCAGCCTCCGTGCTGGTTCAGGTGTTGCTGTTGCCATCAGGCCCTATACCATTCAAACACTGCCCAGTGCCCCAGGAGACCAAGGAGGCTCTCTCTGTTCAATACAGTAGATCTTGAGTGATACCCCATCACCTGTACTATCAAATTGTGATACAGACAGTTCCCTGATAAAGTCCTCACAGGGCCCAGTAGGTCTCAAAACATATAGGTTACAGCTCGGTGACTGGCTGCGTAAGGCAAAATCAGGCAGGTGGTGATTTGCAAATGAGGTGGAAGTGGTTTGCAAATGAGCATGGTTTAAGGAAGTGTGTATCCTGTCATGACCAGTGTCCAGACCCAAAGACTGTGAGCTCCTGAAAGCAGGCTCTGTAACTTGCTCATCATTGTACCTTTGCAGTCTCATAGGGCCTGGTATGTAGTCAGCACTTGGTGAGCATGAAAGCAGTGGATTTGGGCCACAGCAGAAAGGATTTAAGTTCAACATCAGTCTGGCTAGAAAATAGCCTGGGTTAACAAAGAGTCTCCTTCCCAGAGACTCAAGAAGATAATAAGAATTTTGTTCAGGTTCTATGTCATTAAGTTAAAGGCTTCCTTGGAAAAAGGGTTCTTAGCAGAATAGTGATGCTCTGACATATTGTGGAACTGTTGAACTCCTGGCCCATCCTCCTACTGGCTTATTATGTAGTCTTAATACAGGATATTGCACCTTCCATTACCTGTCTGTAGACCAAATGTAGTAGTATTAGCCTTCTCTCTGACGTAGAAGTTTTTAAGGAATATAATGGTCACAAGAACTGCTAAACTATTGATATGAAATATTTGACATGAGTAAACAGAACTATTACTATTAATAGTAATTGCTCATTTATTGATCATTCTCAATGGGCATTTTGTCATCATTGTCACTGAAAGTATAGAAATCTCATGTCGGTTGTTTAAGCAGAAGCAAAAGTTTCTAGTCTTTTGCTTATCAAATTTCACCAGTCTTGAGTCTTCAAATGAGTTCAATCCCATGAAAGAGAAAAAAAACTTCATAGGAATTACTTTCGTCCAGGATAGAGCAGTTATCAGACAGTACGGAGTGAATTATAATAGCTAATATGTTTAAGTTTCTGTGTTTGATGTGAGTCCCCTCAGAGCAGATGCTGAGGCAAGGATGCAAGTACACATAGTTTATTTGGGAAGCAATGACAGGAAACACCAGAGGGAGATTTGGGAAATGAGTCCAGGAAGAGAAGGAAGTAATAAAGAGTGTGTATTCAGGCATGTTACCACTGTTAACAAGTGGCTCTTAATCCTATTGGGGATCTCTGGGAATGGAATAACAGTGCCTGAGTGTGGATGAAGCTGGGCTGTTTCTACAAGAACTCTCAGCAGCCTCAGCAGGCTGAGGGCTGCTACTGGGAAACATTAATTCCCTGGCATTTGTGGCCTACCAGTGTGTGTGGACAGAGTGGGCTCCAGCAGCCAGAGAAAGGCCTCAGGCAGAGATGCAGGTGCTGGCAGTAGGTAGGAAGTCATGCCAGTGTACACTGAGACATTAAACACAAAGGGGCTATGGATGGAACACCAGTGTCTGCTAGATATCAGGCAGTGTTGTCAGGTTTTAAAAAATTTATTTCTTTAATTGAGATATGATTCACATACCATAAAATTCACCCCTTTAAAGTGTATATTCCTAAGATTGTCAATCATCTCACTATTATCTTAATTCCAGAACATTTTCATTATCCCAGAAAGAAATCCCATAGCCATTAGAAGTAACCCTCCATTCTCACCTTCCTCCAGCCCTTTGCAACCACTAATCTACTTTCTAACTATAAATTTGCCTGTTCTGGACATATTACAGTGGTATCATACAACAGTATAGCCTTTTCTGTCTTTGACTTAGCATAATGTTTTCATGAATCAGTACTTCTTTCCTATTTATGGCTGAGTAATATTCCATGATATGGATATACCACATGTTGTGTTATCCATCCATCATTTAATGGATATTTAGGTTGTTTCAATTTGGGGGCTCTGATAAATAAAGCTGTTATGAACATTTTCGCACAAGTTTTTGTGTGGACACATGTTGTCAGCTCTCTTGGGTATTTACCTAGGAGTGGAATTGCTGGGTCATATGGTGACTCCATGTTTAACCTTTGGAGAAATGGCCAAACTGGTCTCCAAAGCTACTGCACCATTGTACATCTTCACCATAGAGTTCCAATTTCTTCACATACTCACCAACCGTTTTGTTATTGTTATTTTTTATTTTAGCTGTCCTAGCGGGTGTCAAGTGGTTTTGATTTGCATTTCCTGCGTGATTAATGATGTTGAGCATCTTCTTATGTCCTTATTGGCCATTTTGTGCCAGGCACTGTTGTAAGAGTTGGTACTTTATTACTGTGGTTTTGCAGTTGAAGACATTGAGACACAGAAGATTTCATAATATGCCCAAGGTCACCCAAAAAGTAGCACAGCCATGGTTGAAGCTCAGGCAGTCTGCCTCCAGAACCTGTTTTACTTAACACTTCTTTGGACTTGTTGGATTCAGAACATCTTGTAGCATTTCCATTTAACATCATTTTCTTCATTCTTAAAATGGGAACCATAATGTCTGATCTGCTTGTTTCATAGGAGTCCAAATGGAGTCAGCTTAATTCAGTAAACAGTCCCTGCATGACCATGTCATGAATAGGCCATAGTTCGTATTCGCAAGTTGTTCATTGTCCATGGAGGAGCCCGACAAGTAAACAACTAAAATTCAGCATAAGCTTGTAAATGCCAATGCTATATAGTCTTGAGGAATAGATAAATGCCAACAGTTGTTTAATATTTCCATGACGCCTATTTTCTCTTGAATCTCAAAGGAAACAGCTGAAAAGACCAAGAGAGTGAGCACCAAAGAGATCTAATGAGGAGGCACAGGACAGTGTCTGGAGCCCAGCATCTTCTCTTCCACTTCAGCGCTGAGTTCAGTATAGACAAGTGTCTGCTACAGTCGCCAAATCACCAGTATTTGCTTATATAGCAATGAGTTTTATTTTGTTTATTTGTTTTGCAATAAAGGATATGAAGGTGGCTGGCTAGGAGGGGAAGGGCCACAGCCTTCATTTCTAGGAGTGCTTTAAGAGAAACTGTAAACGGTGCTCTGGGGCTGGAGGCTAGTAAGGAAACTGCATCACGATTGAAAGAGGAACAGACTCAAATCTGAACCTCTTTTGAGTTTACTGCATCTGTCAGCAGGCTGCAGGGAGTGCACACGATGCCAGAGAGAACTTAGCAGGGTGTCCCTGGAGGAGAGGTTTGGGAAGCTCCACAGAGAGGAACGCTCCCTGCTTCCAGCCTCTTTCCATTGCCGCCAGCATGACAGACCTCCAGCATCCATGCATTTCTTGGTCCCAATAACTGCCTCTAGATACATAGCCATCCTGCTAGTTAACCCAGTGTCCCTCAGACTTGGATGGAGTTTCTGGGAGGGTACACCCAAATGATGCAGATACTTGTATACTTTGAGCCCCTTAGCGACCTAACCAAATTTTAAAAATACTTTTTACCAAAGGTGCTATTTCTCTGTAAAACACTTTTTTTGGCAAGTTGACTTTATTCTTCAATTATTATCATTATATTATTGTTTTTTAATATTTTATTTTCTTGACTAGGTATTAAGCTTTTGTAATTATTTTTCAGTAGTCCCACCACTTCATAGGTGGAAGGAGTTTGGGGTTCTTCCTGGTGCAGGGGCTCAAATAACCCAGATGCCCCCACCCTGCCACATACTAGATGTAGCCCATAGTTGGCCCCCCTAGCTTCCAGCAGTCCACTATCTGCCAGAGGAGCAAGGGTGCCTTAGGCCAAAGCCAGGGGAAGAAGCATCTTCATAAAAAACTTTCAAGATCCAAACATTAATTTGTTTTTATTTATTCTGAGAAGTTGAGGCAAATGAGTATTCCCAAGGATGGAGACAAGTGCAGCCAAGCAGGGCTTAGGATATCCCAGCCTACCAATATGCTCATTGGCCTATGACTAACTAGGAGAGTGAGTTGGCCCTGTCTCTTCTTTTTTCTGGACCTCAGTTTCCTCAGTGAGCTGGTAAGAATGCACTAACCTTTTGATTTGATAAGTTATAAATTCTGTGGTTCTGATCATTGGTCCAGAGGGGAGATAGGTTCCTGTGATTTTTCCTTCTTCTCTGTAGAATAAATGAAATCTTGTTATTAGAACAAGAAATGTCAAATGGCCAAAAACAAGATGACCAAATTTGATGTCAGCCTGATGACCCTACAGGTTGTGCTATGATATAGAGTCCTCATGGGTAAAGCAGGAAGAGAGTGGGAAAGAGAACCACCCCACTCTGTCTTCATATTTGCATTTCATGTTTAACCTCTGGCTGGAAATAGAAAGCATTCCCTTAGAGATGAGGATAAAAGAAAGTTTCAAATTCAACAGGGGGAAGAAAATGGAGATTTAATCCTAAAACTGTGACTTGGGGAAGTCAGTCGTTTACAGTTAGTCCTGTGTCTTTCGACTTCTGTGATTATTAACCCCACTCACTACCCTGTTTAAGATGCATTTGGAATACCAAAGATTAAAGCCTTGACATAAGATCTCATTTGCAGAAAGCAGATTAAAGACCATCAGAAGGAAATTATTTAGGTTGTAATGCACAGGCAACTGTGAGAAACTGTTGTGCCAAAAATAGAACTCCTTCTAAATAGTTTTTCTTGTTCTCATTTGAAAGGAGAAAATTCCACTTTGTTTAGCATTTCAAGCTTTTATGTATCAATCTCATCTAAAAACTCTTCAAACTCCACTTGTTCAGTCTGAAATGCAGCTCCCTGTCCAAGTGCCTTGGAGAACTCACAGCAGCACGCCTTAATCAAAAGTTTTGCCAGCCCTTGGACACTATGGGAGGAGGGCAAGAGTACCAGTTTGTTAAAAGCAAGAAACCACAGTGTTTCTTTACTAGTCATTTAGAACAGTGGTTATCATCCAAGACTACTCTACCCTGCAACATTGAACTCCCAAGAGCAAATCCACATTCCTCTTGAGTTCTGCTGCTTCTGTGTAAATAGGGCAGCTGTTGTCTATGCCATAGAATCACATGATCTGAGGACCATTCATGGAAAGCTGCTAAATAGCCTAGTCTGGGGAGTCTTGCATAAAGTTTTGCATGGAGCAAACAAACAGGATTAAATCAAGTTTGGTTCCTTCAGCCCTCTAAAAGCATAGGGCTTAGCCTGCAGGCTTCCTTGGGCTTTCTCTGTGTGTGTAGCTTTGTAAACACTATAGCATCTGTTAAGATCCAGTGTCCATGGAAACCTTCCCACATGCTGTGACTCTGGACTCTATCAGTTTTTGGAAAGCAGGGTTCCTCTGCCTGCTAACAAGCCCACGTGGACCAGTCTGAATGTCTTTCCTTTACACCTATGTTTTTAAATAGTCAAACTTAAAGAAACAATCTAAACAAGTTTCTGTCGCATATGTGTTTGTGAACTTGTATTTGTATTTAGTAGGCTTCCATATTGCATTTAACTTGTTTTTGTAACTCCTGTTTCTTTCTTTTCGGATACTATTGATGAATAAAGAAATTAAAGTGATAGTTTTATTGGTTTCCTTTCCCCCAATTAAGGCCAAATAAAGTCATGAGAACATTACCCATTTACTTCCTAAGAGTGGATTTGAGTTTCAGGAGCCTTAAAAAGGACTGAAGAGTTTCTCCTGGGACTGCAGCTTGGATGGAAAGTTTACTCAGGGACTGGTAGAACAAGTTTCTTTGAAAGGATCATGGATAGTGGGTCTGGAGTAGAAGGTGATGACAAGTCAGAGTGTCTTAGTCCCTTCAGGTTGCTATAACAAAATGCCTCAGACTGGGTAATTATAGACCAGAAATGTATTGCTCACAGTTCTGAAGGCTGGGAAGCCTAAGATCAAGGTTCCAGCAGATTCAGTGTCTGATAAGAGCTTGTTGAAGCTTGTCTGCTTCAAAGAATGCACCTTTTTGATGCATCCCCACATGGTGAAAAGGGTGAACAAACTCCCTTAGGCCTCTTTTATAAGGGCACTTATCCCATTCATGAGGGTTAAAGTTTGATGACCTAATCATCTCCCAAGAGCCTCACCTCTCAATACCATTGCTTTGGGGATTCAATTTTAACATGAATTTTGGGGGGACATAAACATTCAAACCATAGCAGGGTGCTTTCCTGTATTGGGAAGACGTTAAATTAAATGACTCCTAAATCCTCCATACGATTTAGGAGACTAAATGGCATCCAGTGAGGCTGACTGCAGTGGCCTGTGAGAAGGCAAATAAACATGGGAAGGTAGTACAGGGAACATGGAATCATTGCCAGGGACAGGCTAAATAACCTTGATGGCACTTCCTTGATACACACATTCCATGGGGGTAAACACTTCCAAGTGGGCTGAATGTTGGCTTGTTAAAACCTCTTTTGCTCCATCTTGGGGACACATGACTAACGCTTTCCAACCTGCCATTTTCATATGTATCATGCACTCCCCACTCCCAATAATTCTGCCTCCCAAAAGAGCATATTATAGTCAATGAGGTTTAAGGTTTCTTCAGGCATGTGGAAGTTTTGCTTTCCTAAAATTATAGCTGGATCACTTTGATTGGATTTGGGATATTACCCAAATGCTAATCAAATATTAAAAGGCAATCTTTTTTGTTATGTGATTGCTACAGATTACTGATCTCACAGTTTGATTCTTCAAATTTTCATTCTCAGAAGGAAATCTTAAACCCAGTTTGAAGGGTACCTTGTCCACAACCACTTTTAAATTTTGGCTAACTACTCCCAACCTTCCACCATGTTCCGGGAAAACTTTTTCTGCTGTTATAGTATGTATGTATTCAGGAAGTGCAACATTATTAAACTAAGCATAATTCAGAAGCTAAGTTTCCTTTCATCAAAATCTAATATTATGAATTGTGCAAAGAAGTATGTTACTTTGATCAGCTTTATTTTAGAGCTTCTTTATCAAGTTATCATCGTCCTCTTGAATTATTTCTGAAATAAGGGGAAGGAAGGAAGGGAAAAAATATGAATGCGTAGATAGATCTAAGCAGATGCCTTCAGAGCCCTGGAATAATCCTAGCCGGGATGTGGGACATGAAAACAACTCTGGCCTACTGCTGCTGGGGACTGTTTCATGGTGTGACATAGGAATTAAAATGTTGCTGTATGAATAGGAAGGAGGGTCTTCCTGTCAATGAGAATTAATGTTTTTCAAATGATTTAACTTTTTTACTGAAAAAATAATATGTGTACATGGTAAAAATCCAAATTGTATCAAAGAAAATACAGTGAATAAAACCATCCTCTTAGAGGGTGTGTACATTTATAAATTTGCCTATGATTGCCTGTAAAGTCAAAGAAGTTGCACCAGTATGCATGACTGCCAAAAGTACATAAACTGAGCATATCTATTTCCCTACATTTTTGCAAACATTGTGCCTTCAAACTTTTTGGCCTCTGATAGAGGAAAAATGGTAACTCCTTGTTTTATTTTTTATATTCATTATTCCTTTTGTAAGATTAAATATCATCCCATGAATAATTGGTTCTTGTCATTTTCTTTCATTTTCTTTGTTTTTCTAGTGGTTGCTGGTCTTTTTCTTACTGGTTTGTCATAGTTCTCCTTAAGTATATCGTTAGCCCTTTGTCGTGAATGTGGCAAATACTTTCTCTCAGTTTGTTTTTCTTCTTTTGACTTTATGAGATGCTTTGCCTTGTAGAAAACTTGACTCTTTATATAACCCGATTTATACATCTTTTCCTTTCTGTCTTTAAGACAAAAGAACTTTAAAATCTGTGTCACTGTTGAAACTTAAGGACAGAAAATGGCCAAAGTAGAACTCTGATGCCCTCAAAAAGCATTCAGAAATGTCCACTTGGGGAGGACAGAACGTGGCATAATGTAGTCATTGCCAGAGTCATGGAATATATAAGCTAAATCTAAGGTTGTAATTAAGGGAATAAGAACAATATAGTAGGGGATCCAAATTGTACCTCAACTATCCTTTGATCCATTCTATTCTATGATTGGTTAAGGGTGATTTTCAACTCTTTTGTAAGGAAAAAGTAGAGATGGAGATCAATATCATTTATTGTTCATTTACCAAATATTTGTTGTGTCTATACTACGTTCCAGACATTTTCTAAGTGTTTGTTCTAAGTGCTCGGACTTACCTGTGACCAGTGAAAAGACATAATGATCTCTGGCTTTGTGGAGCTTAAATTCTAGCAGGGAGAGCTAGATAATAGATGCAATAAATAAGTAAAGCTTATGGTATGTTAGAAGGTGATAAGGACTATGTATAGCAAGAGGAGGGGGACTAGGAGAGTGTAGGGTAAGGGAGTGTCTCAGTTTGTCTCAGTTTCCCATTTTAAATATAGTGGTCAGGATAGGCCTCATTGAGAAAGTGAAAAAGACTAAGCCAAGGGAATTCGATGTGTGATGTCTGAACAAGAGCATTCTAGACAAGAGAGAGCCAGTGCAAGAGTGTCAGCTTGGCAGGGCTGAAGTGAATGAGGGAGAGATTAGCAGAATACGAAGCAAAGAAGTGACAAGGCAGGGTAAGGGACTGAGGGGTGAGGAAGGTATATCTTGTGGTCCTAATAGGCCATGTAAGGAATCTGGCTTTTACTCTGAGTGAGATAGGAAGCTTTATAAATTGTTATTTGAAAATAAGTAGGATAAACTATAGGTGATCTTGTTTCTGCATGTGTGCCCAGTTATTCTCAAAAACTCATTTGATTAGGAGTTTGAGACCAGCCTGGCCAACATGGTGAAACCCCGTCTCTACTAAAAAAAAAAAAATTAGCTGGGCGTGGTGGCACACACCTATAATCCCAGCCACTTGGGAGGCCGAGGCAGGAGAAATGCTTGAGCAATCAGCAGTGAGCTGAGATCGCACCACTGCACTCCAGCCTGGACGACACAGCGAGACTCCGTCTCAAAACAAACAAAAACAAACAGACACCTCGTTTGATACCTTTATGAAAACCTGAATTATGCCATCACTTATGCATTGGTGTATATAGCTACCCATCAAGTAGGTCCTTTCAAGATTCTGGTACAGAATGAGCAAAACCAGGAGTTGTTCACTATAATCCATGTTATGGAAGAGCTTTAGATGTGTAAACACCATTTGAATCTGTGAAAAAGAAATATGAGTATGTACTCGATGAATAGGTGAGACCTAGGAAGTATAAACAGATGATGTGAACAAGTAGAATTGAACAAACTTTTACTGGGTATTATGTGTCAGGCACTGGGAAGGCACTCGGATTGGAAATATAATCAAACTCAGTCTCCTCTCCTCTCTCAGGAAGACAGGCAGGTCAGCAGTCTGTTTGATATCTTGCAACCATATTATAACAAAGATAAGAAACGAGTACACGTTATGGAAACAAGAAGATCAATAGTGTGGCGTCAGCAATCGTGGAAGGTTTTTCTAGGCTGAAATCTGAACAAGTAGAATTAGCCTAGTCAAAGTCCATTCAAGAGTAGCATACGCAGAGATTCAGGGATGTGGGAGAGTCAATAAGAGCTTTAGATTCAGACCTGGGTCTGAATCCCAATCTGTTATTGACATGCAACCTTGGGCAAATCAGATTCTCTATGCTTAAATTTCTTCTTCTGTAAAATGGAAATAGTAATTTGTATTTCATAGCATTGTTTAAGGATTAAAAAAATATGCAAAAAGTTAGAAAGTGCCTGACATGCTTTGTTGTTATTATTTTCTACAGAATTAAGGTAATAACACTACTTCATAACGTTGCTGTGCTGATTAAATGAAATAAACATGTAAAGGCCCTGGCATATAGTGACTGCTCAATAAAACATAGTTGTTGCTGGCCTTGTAACATGTTGATTATATTTATAAATAGTATTTGTAAAGACCGTATCCTGAGAACAAGAGAGAGCTAATGAAGTTATAATGGCAGGAGAAAGGCATGATCAGATTCAGTTCAAGAAAGAACCCAGACCAGGCGCGGTGGCTCACGCCTGTAATCCCAGCACTTTGGGAGGCTGAGGCGGGTGGATCACGAGCTCAGGAGATCGATACCATCCTGGCTAACACGATGAAACCCCGTCTCTACTAAAAATACAAAAAATTAGCTGGGCGTGGTGGCACACGCCTGTAGTCCCAGCTACTCGAGCCCCAGTTAGTCAATAGCCAGCTGTTATCAATGCTACCTCGCTACCTCGTTACCCTGTTAATCCCCACTGCCATTGTTCTAGTTCAAATCACTATTATTTCTTGCCTCATCCCTGAAATAGCCTCCTAACTTTACTACTGCTAGGTCATTCTCCTTCCCATCTATGCTGCATCTGAGGGAAAGGGTTCTTTCTTTTGTTTTTTTTTTTTTTTTTTGAGGTGGAGTCTCGCTCTGTTGCCTAGGCTGGAGTGCAGTGGTGCAATCTTGGCTTACTGCAACCTCTGCCTCCTGAGTTCAAGCGATTCTCCTGCCTCAGCCTCCCGAGTAGCTGGGGCTTGTGGTGCCTGCACAGGCCCAGATGGGCACTGATTTTGTTGGGGTGGCTGCCAGTCTCCTTCCTGGTGGCTTTCTGAACCAGGCCAAAGGTGGTCAGGAAGCCTGAGGGGACTCCAAGTGCTCTGGGGACTCCAACACCGTGGCATGAACAGGACAGTGGACTTCCCGAAAAAGCAGCTCGCCCACCAGTGAGCTGTCACGAGGACATGCTGTCACATGACCACCTGGACATAACTCATGCTTTCTTGAGGATTTTATGGTGCAGAAAATGACAAGAATCAATGACTCAAGTTAAATGTTCAAATCATACGGTTTACTGATTGTATGTAATAATCAATGGTCATTTCTCTACACATGTAAAAACACACTCAGATCATCAAGGGGCAGCCTCACCAAGGCAATTCAAACCTTTCAGTCGGCCGGGCATGGTGGTTCACACCTGTAATCCCAGCACTTTGGGAGGTCGAGGTGGGTGGATCACGAGGTCAGGAGTTCAAGACCAGCCTGACCAATATGGTGAAACCCCGTCTCTACTAAAAATACAAACATCAGCCAACCATGGTGGCACATGCCTGTAATCCCAGCTTCTCAGGAGGCTGAGGCAGGAGAATTGCTTGAACCCGGGAGGCGGAGGTTGCAGTTAGCCGTGATCGGCCACTGCACGCCAGCCTGAGTGACAGAGACTCCATCTCAAAAACACAAAAACAAAAACAAAAAAAACCTTTCAGTCTGCGTTCTATTCATAGTCCAGGCATAGTCTCTTGTCTGCCTGTGGTGGTCTTGTCCAATGTGAGAGTGAATGGGCATATGGGCACAATGCAGCAAGGGGCTCGGAGACTGATTGGGAGGATACGTCACGCCTAAGTGGTCAACGAAGTCGTTCTTTTCTGTGTTCCATCCAGTGTAGTGGTGAACGCCTTTGTCTGATTGGTCATGCCCTGGTGAACTCCATTGTTGTTTTGGTGCACTTGTTTACCATATTTTGTAGCATCCATGAAAGTTGTTTACCAAAGTCCAAATATGTTTGGCAAAGTCCGCATAAACATGTTTTTCTATTTTATCTTGTTTTACATGTCCTGACTCTTTGACTCTTCGGTCAATACGTTCACAACTTAAACTTTTTTTCAACAATGTCTTGTCCTATGGTCAAAACATGTTTACAACTTTATTTTATCTTACACTCCTATCACCTGGATCAGCCTTCCGGAGACCAGGGGGTGGGGGATGCCTTCTCTAGGGTACTTGGCAAGGCCCATTATCAGGTGCTGCTGCTGCGAGTGGAATCTTGGAGGCACCGGTAGTAGTCATGGGTGGCCACAGGCAAACCACGGAGGGGATGGCTGCCAAGCTCTTGCTTGCCAGTGGGTAGGAACCTCAACGTGACCCTGCTGGGCCTCGGTGCGACCTCGAATGGTGGGAAGGGGGGTGCTAGGCCACAGAGGCCATTTGCATTGGACACCAGGGAAGCAGCTCTAGGATCGAGATGCACGCACATGGGGTCTCCTGGCCTAGTTTTAAATTACGCAAGTTAGCAGAATTTGACATTTTCCAGGGAGCTAGGACAACTCGAAGCAAAATAAGTTTGCTCCAAAATTCTTCTGCAGGACTTCATAGTCAAATCTGGCAGCCAGTAATTTTTATATCGTCACATATTACATGTTTTAACTCCTTCCTAATTGACCTATATCAGAACGTGGTTCTTATTATGACTGATATTCCACTGAGACAATACAATGTAGTGTTTAACAGCCAGGTTTCCTGGGTTTAAATCCTGGCTCTGCTCCTACGTTTTATGCTTCTGGAAGTTATTTAACCTCTCTGTGCCTCAGTTTTCTCTTTAAGGTAGCTTAATAATAATACCTACCTCATTCTTTTTTTTCCTTTGAGGATTAAATGAGTTAATGTATTTTTTTTTTTTTTTTTTTTTTTTGAGACAGGGCACTCTTTTGCCCAGGCTGGAGTGCAGTGGCACGATCACAGCTCACTGCAGCCTTGACCTCCCCAGGCTCAGGTGATGCTCTCATCTCAGTCTCCCAAGTAGCTGGGACTATAGGTGCCCACCATCACGCCTGGCTGATTTTTGTACTTTTTTTAGAGATGGAGTTTTGCCATGTTGCCCATGCTGTGTAACTTTTTTTTCAAATAGTTTCTGGCACATAGAAAAGTGTTATGTAGGTGTCAGGTATCATTATTACCAGTTATCAATACCTATTACATATTCTCATAATTCTCAGACTGACCCTGTGAAAAATATATTTTACAAATGAGGAACATGTAGTTTATTAAGTTTAAGGAACTTGTTCAACACTAACACAGCTAACAGGGAACACAGTCAGGATTCAGACCCAGGTCCCCCTCATGCTCATTTGGCCTCGCCACAATGTTTCCCTTTATTTTAAAGATCATCACATCATTGTGAATCATTAATTCCTAATTTGTGTTCTCTATAATGTAATTGCTGAGCACATATAACTAACCATATATTCCTTCATGTGGTTCTAATAACTGTCTGCACGTCCTTTCATTTTGGTTTCTTTTAAGTACATATGTGAGTGCAGTTCAACCCATGCCTCTGAAGTTTCCTGAAAAGTGATCCCCAGTCCACGCTGGTCTCCCGAAACATGCTATGTCCAGGAGTCATGCCAGCCAGTGTGAGTATCCCAGCAGCCCTCAGCACATACCTCAAAGGTTTGGCCTGGCAAAAACTTACCTCAGAAATGCAGATGTCTGTACAATTGCACAAATCTCCCTGATGATCCTCCTTTTTGCTGTGACATACTATGTGGAGGACTTAGAGGTAGACATAGGTCTTATCCCCATTGAAATTATTTAATATTAATCTGATCATTCAAAAAAATTGGGTTTTGAGCCCATTAAAATCTCTAGTTCCTGGACAGT
Organism: Pongo abelii; assembly: GCF_028885655.2. Taxonomy (NCBI): domain Eukaryota; kingdom Metazoa; phylum Chordata; class Mammalia; order Primates; family Hominidae; genus Pongo; species Pongo abelii. Next base: position 17,724,849 of record NC_085928.1, read on the forward strand.
TTTCTTTTCTCTTTCCTTACTGTTCCACAACTTTTTCTCTTTTCTCTTTCCTTACTGTTCCACATCTTTTTCTCTTCACTTCTATAACCTAAGCTTGATTCCTTCATGGCCCAACCTCCCAGGGAAGATACTGCCATCCTTCTCCTGAACCCCCCCAAAAAACAAAGGAAGATGTCTTAGTCTGTTCTGGCTTCTATAACAAAATACCTTAGACTGCATGGCTTATATATAACAGAAATTTATTGCTCACAGTTTTGGAAATTGAGAAGTCCAACATCAAGGTGCTAATAGATTTTGTGTCTGGTGAGGGTCTCTTTCTGGTTCATAGACGGCATCTCCTCGCTGTGTCTTCACATGGTGGAAGGGACAAGGAACCTCTCATAGGCCTCTTTTATAAGGGCACTAATCCCATTCATGAGGGCTCCACCCTTATGACCTAACTACCTCCCAAAAGCCCCACCTCCTAATACTATAACTTTGGGAGTTAGGAATTCAATATTTGAATTCTGGGGAGATACAAACATTCAGACCATAGCAGAGGAGAATCTATGTATAATGCATAGAACTAGGAGAGATTTGGAAGGTGGGTTATAGGAATAATAAAAACTGAAATCAATTGGGCAAATCAGAAAAGTTCAAGGGTTAGTCTCACCTTCTTTGAATTTCCAAGATTTTAATTGCCTTTGTTCAGTAATAGCCAGAGACTTTGACAACTATAAGAATTGTTATCCATAATTATTTTTTAAAAGATATCTCTTTCTCAGGTTCTTCCTTGTGCCAGCAAAGTGCCCATGTAACATCATGCTATGGTTTGAATGTGTCCCCCAAATTTCATGTGTCAGAAATGTAATCCCCAATTTCATATTGTATTTGGAGGTGGGGCCTTTGAGATGTAATTAGAATTAGATAATGTCATAAGGGTGGGGCTCCCAGGATGGGACTGGTGGCTTTATAAAAAAGGAAGAGAGACCTGAACTGACATACACACTCTTACCCTCTCACCATGTGATATACTCTGCCATGTTAATTTGCAGCAAGAAGGCCCTCACTAGATGCCAGTGCCATAGTCTTGGACTTCCCAGCCTCCAGAACTGTAAGGAATAAATTTATTGGCCAGGCGTGGTGGCTCACACCTGTAATCCTAACACTTTGGGAGGCTGAGGCAGGCAGATCACCTGAGGTCAGGAGTTCGAGACCAGCCTGGCCAACATGGCAAAACCCAATCTCCACTAAAAATACAAATATTAGCTGGATGTGGTGGCATATGCCTGTAATCCCAGCTACTCGGGAGGCAGAGACAGGAGAATCGCTTGAACCCAGGAGGCGGAGGTTGCAGTGAGCTGAGATTGCACCACTGCACTCCAGCCTAGGTGGCAAAGCAAGACTCTGTCTCAAAAAAAAAAAAAAAAGTTATTTCTTTATAGATTATCCAGTTTCAGGTATTCAGTTATAGCAACAGGAAACAGACTGAGACACATTTTACCAAAAAACAAAAAAAAATCTTGCTTAGAGGAAACCTAGGGCAGGTTTTCTCTGCTCTGAACTCCTTTACAAGTCATCCATCGCTGAAGCATCACACCAGTGAAATATACACAAAATGGACAGTTCATGAGACTTTTAATCTTCTTTCATTTTTGCAATTAAAATTTTTGAATTTCCCTCAATTTAACATGGGAGATACATAAGAGAAAATAAAAGTAAATCTTATAAATAAAAGACATAGAGATAAAGAAACAAGGTCTGACATACAGACCTAAGGGAGGCAAAATGTGGAAGCTTCTATAGTTTTTGTCAACATGCAACATACTTGATCTATTACTACCTTACTTTTTTCTGTTTATGATAGGTAGGGGTCTAGGACAAAATATCCACAAGAGAAAACCAGGAGCACCTGTGGCTAAAGGCAAGATGATTAGACTCTTGGGCAGATGTTATTCAAATCTCTTAATAGGTATGGGGATACTTTCTCCCTGCAAAGAAAGAAAGAAAGAAAACATGATAGGCCTAGGTTTTGTGTTAGAGGCAGATCCTACATTTATCTACAGTGCATTTCTTGAAGTCACACAGGAAAGAATAGCTGTACAAAGTAAATTCTTTCTTCTCCCTAAGAGTGGTAGCCCTCAACTCATTCACTGTTACACAGTTCTCCTTCATTTGTAAGATGAAATTCTAATTTACCCATTCATTAATTCAACAAGTATTGGTTGGGGAAGAATTAGAGAAAAGAGAAAAGGGGAGTGGATGGGATGAAATTTTTACTAACTTTCAGAGAGAGAGAAGAGAAACAGAAGCAAAATAGGCCCTGGGCTGTAGCCTAGCACCCACTCTTGTGTCTGTTAGGCTTATGCGACTGAGACATATGGAAGAGGAGCTGATGTCATTAGGTCAGCAAATGCTACCACATTCTAGTATGCTCTGGAAGGAAGTTATCCCAGGCCAATGAAAGACTGTAGACTTTGCTTGTTAGTTTGTGAGCCCACAGGAGTAGAAGGGAGGAAGATGCTCCTGATGTACCCTAAGAAAAGGAATCAAGGGGTTGCACATTTCCATTTCAAGGTTCTAAGATATTTTGTATCTCTGGAGCCATGATAATAAGACTTGGGAATTAAGAGCTAATGCATATTCCAAGAGCCTACTATATGCCAGGAGCCAGAAAAAAGAGAATTTCATCCCTGCTTATGAGAGACTCACAGTCTTGTGACAAGATAAATAATAATGAATTTCATCAATGCAATAAGTTTGCAGATATACTCTGTTTGAGGCGCTATAGAGTGTGTTTTTCCCAGGGAGTCCCACTTCACTCCTCCAGGGGTACCCATCACATTAGAGTCTATGTGAATAGAGCACCCTTGAGTTGTAATATGTTGTCGTGCTTCTCATCCTCCAGCTTCCACACCATAATCCATATGAATCCAAAGGGAATTCCAGAGTTTTCCTTATTCTAGATAAGTCTGCTCCACCCTGGCCTCTACACCTCTATAACTGAGAGTGAATAATGGTACCTCAGAACTCTAATCCTGGCAATATCCTTGCCTCTCCTCCCTGCCCCTTCTCTCTGCCTCCCACACACAACATCAACAGCTTTACCATCATGGTTTGTATTGAGACCTCCAAATCTAATCTCATCACATTTTTCCCCAATTCATACTTAACCACAAGAAGCCCAAGACCCCCAGTTTATCCTTCATCTCAGGGACTCTGAGCCATATGGCTCTGTACTTTCCCTTTTCTGACCCCAAAACCCACACCTAACATTTGAAACCCTTCTATTGTGCCTTCTAGAACTTGCTATTAATCACCAACAAATCCCTTCTACTCTCAGCTTCTGTTAACATTTCCCTCACCTTCTTGTTTTCTAACTGAAACTTGGCTCCCTTCTGAGGACACTTCCTCCATAGCCCTTTCAAGTGGTGCTGGTTTTCTTTATAACTTCTTTCATAAACTGGATCCTTCTTGCTCCTTCCTCTACAAACCTTCAGTTTAAAACATCATGTCATTAGACTTTGCTCTCCACTACACTTACATTACAGTTTTCTATTGTTCCTCTCCCCACCCCTACCATTCCTCGATTTTAGCTGTTGACTTTGTCAAGCTCTGCATCACTGCTTCTGTCACAACTCTTGATGTCACTGTCTCACAAATGATCTATCCCATGACCTCCTTTGGATCTTGACTTCCTCTCCTCCAAGCATTTTTTTTCTCTATTTTATTTTAGCCACTTTCCTCATGGTTAGAATTTAGATCATATCACTGGCAATAATCACGACCTCTCCATTATCTCAATTTCAAGCATCCTACTCTTCAGCAACTACCTTCTATCCTTTCAACTCGCTTTCTCTGATACTCCAATGCTAACAATGTTTTGGCTGCCATCAGGGCCTAAAATCCAATGATCCTACCACTTTTTCACTGTGCTTCTCCCATTTTGCATCCTTCATCCTCCCCAACCCAGCTTAGATCCCATGGTTGATCATTATAATCACTTTCTAGCATGCAGGTCTTCCTTTGTCATGCTTGTACGGCAAAACCTCAATATTCAATTAACCCAACTCTCCTCCCATTCTGTGTTTGCACTCAAGCAGCTAAATTAGGCTGGATAAAAATATACAACCACACTAAGTTTTCTCACTTTATTTTTTAATTTGTTTTATTATTATTATTATTATTATTTTGATACAGAGTTTTGCTCTGGTTGCCCAGGCTGGAGTGCAATGGCACGATCTTGGCTCACCGCAACCTCTGCCTCCTGGGTTCAAGTGATTCTTCTGCCTCAGCCTCCTGAGTAGCTGGATTACAGGCATGTGCCACCACACCCAGCTAATTTTGTATTTTTAGTAGAGACAGAGTTTCTCCATGTTGGTCAGGCTGGTCTCGAACTCCCGACCTCAGGTGATCCACCCGCCTTGGCCTCCCAAAATGTTGGGATTACAGGCATGAGCCACCGCGCCCGGCCTGTCTCACTTTAAATTCATGACCTTGAACCTCGAAAGTGCCTTTAGCACTACCCAGGATGCCTGGTATATTTCTTTAGTTAGCATCTCCTACTCTCCTAGATGACTGTTTTCATTCTTTTTCCTTAATACTACCATCCCCAGCCTCACACTCAGCTGATGAATTGCCTCTGGTTTCACTAAGAAAATTAGAAGCAATCAGAAGAGAATGTCCAGAAGCTTTCCCTACCACAGTCTCCACCTTTCTGCATCTATGCCCATATACTGTATCTTACCTCCTTGTATATAATCTTACCTAAGGCAAACATTGTACTTGTGCATTAGACCCTATCCTTCTGCCTCCTGAAAGGCATTGCTCAGCAATTCTTCCCCTTCTCTTGTAGCATCAAGTTTACCCTCTCCATCTGTCCCTTATCATACTATTAATCCCATCTAAAAGAAAATGAAAAATGACACACTATAACTTCTCCAGTTAATACACATTTCTGTGCTGCCCCTCTTTGAAGCAAACTGTCCTCAGTGTTAGCATTCCAGTGATCAGTTCTCAGTGCCCAAAAGTTGCCTGCATTCCTTCAGTCAAATGATCTATTCTCAGTCTTCATCTTACTTGACCCATCAGTAGACTTCAACACAGTCAAACACTCCTTCCTCCCCGAATTGCTTTCTTCATTTGCTTTCAGGTCATGACACTTCTCCTAGTTTTTCTTCTACTTTACTGTCAACTCCTCATTCTTCTTCACTGGTTTCTCTTTGCCTCTCTGACTATAAATGTTGGAGGGTTCCAGAGCTCAGTTCCTGAACCTCTACTCTTCTTCATCTGTGTCTACTTTCTTGATGAGCCCATCTGGTCTCATAATTTGAAAAACCACCTATAGGTTGACATCTCCCAGGTTTATGTTTCAAGCTTAGACCTCTCTCCCAAACTCCAGTTTTATATCCAACCACCCACTCAGCATTTCCCCTCAAATGTTTCAAATGGGCATCTCTAATGTAATATGTCGCAAACCAAATTCCAGGACTTCTTAATCAGAATAAATGGTGGTTCTGTTCTTCCAGTGGCTCAGGGCAAAAGCTTTAGTCATCACTTGACTTCTCTCCCTTATACCCATCATCTAATTTGTCAGCAAATCATATTTGCTCTACCTTCAAAAATATATACATAATCCAATCTCTTCTCACTAATTCCACTACTAACACATTGAACCAAGACACCATCTTCTCAAAAGTACCCATTAAGATCCTTATAAAATATAAGTCACATCATTTCATTCCTCTGTTCAAAACCCTCCAATGGCTTTCTTCCATCTCTTCCCACAGTATGAGCAAAAGCCAAAACCCTTACAATGGACTTTATGACGCCACGCAATCTAGCCTCCTGTTATCTTTCTGATCTGAACTCCTACACTGTCTCATGAACTCTCTTCATTGCAGCCACCGGCCTCCTGGCTGTTCCTCAAATCCACCAGCCCTTGCCCAAAATCCACCAGCCCTTGTCCACCTCAAGGCCCAGCTCCCTCACCTCCTTCAAATCTTTTTTAAAATTTAACCTCAATGAGCTTTCTCTGGACAGTCTATTTAAAATTACAACTCTCAGGCCAGGCACAGTGGCTCATGCCTGTAATCCCAGCACTTTGGGAGGCCAAAGCGGTGGATCATTTAAGGTCAGGAGTTCGAGAACAGCCCGTCCAGCATGGTGAAACCACGTCTCTACTGAAAATACAAAAATTAGCCAGGCATGGTAGCAGATGCCTGTAATCCTAGCTACTCAGGAGGCTGAGGCACGAGAATCATTTGAACCCAGGAGGTGGACGTTGCAGTAAGCCAAGATCGTGCCACTGCACTCCAGCCTGGGTGGCAGAGCAAGACTCTGTCTCAAAAATAAAATAAAATAAAATAAATTACAACCCTCCCTACCCCACTCCCCTCTTTCTATTCTGCCTTCTCTGCTTTATCTTCCTCTGTATGACTATTCATCATCTGATATATGAAATATGTTTTACTTTATAATATACATACAGAAAAGTACATTTAAGTGTCCAGCCCAATTAATTTTCACAAACTGAATACAACCATGTAACGCATCCAGATCAAGAAACAGAATATTACCATCACCCCAGGAGTCTCTTCGTGCTGTCTTTCAGTTTCTGTCCTCCTCCCAAACTCCAAGGGTAACCACCATCCTGACTTCTAACAGCATAGATTAATTTTTTCTGTTTTTGTATTTCATGTGAATGGATGTAAACAGTGACATACTGTATATTTTAATTATCTTTTGATTGGCTGCCTATTTCTCCCCATTACTAGGATGTAAGTTTCTTGAGGGCAGAAATGTGTTTTGTTCACTGCTGCATCTCCAGTGCCTAAAAGAGTATCTAGCACAGTTTGAGTATCATAAAACAAGTATTTGATGAGTGAATGAATGAAATATTGAATAAATGGAAATGTGACAGAGACAGAGTTAAGACACAACCTACCAAATAAATAGAAAGACATCACATGTTCATGGGTCAAAAGACTTAATATTGTTAGGATGACTAATACAGTTTGGATGTTTGTCCCCTCCAAATTTCATGTTGAAATGTGACCCCCAATGTTGAAGGTGGGGCCTAATGGGAGGTATTGGATCATGGAGGCAGATGTCTCATGAATGGCTTGGTGCCCTCATGGCTATAATGAATGAGTTCTTGCTCTGTTCATTAATGTGAGAGCTGGTTGTTTAAAAGAGCATGGCAACCCTCCCTTTCTCTCTTGCTCCTTCTGTCACCATGTGACATGCCTGCTCCCCCTTTGCCTTCTGCCACAAATAAAAGCTTCCTGAGGCCTCACCAGAAGCTGAGCAAATGCTGGTGCCATGCTTGCACAGTCTGAAAAGCCTTAAGCCAAATAAATCTCTTTTCTTTATAAATTATCCAGCCGCAGGTATGCCTTTATAACAATGCAAAACAGACTAACCCAATGACAGTACTATCTAAATTGGTCTGCAGATTCAACATAATACCTGTTAAAATCCCAGCTTGCTTTTGACCAGAAGTTGAAAAACCTGACCATAAAATTCATATGAAAATGCAAAAGATACAGAATATTTGGAAGATTTTTGAGAAATAACAAAGTTGAAGAATTCACACTTCCAATTTTCAAAACGTATTATAATGAGATGAAATTTGAAATTAATAACAGAATGAAATTTAGGAAATACGCAAATATGTGGAAATTAAACAATACACTCCTAAGTAACCAATGGGTCAAAGAAGAAATCTCAAAAGAAATTAGAAAATATTTTGGGGGGAGGAGCCAAGATGGCCGAATAGGAACAGCTCTGGTCTACAGCTCCCAGCGTGAGCGACGCAGAAGACGGGTGATTTCTGCATTTCCATCTGAGGTACCGTGTTCATCTCACTAGGGAGTGCCAGACAGTGGGCGCAGGTCAGTGGGTGAGTGCACCGTGCGCCAGCCAAAGCAGGGGCGAGGCATTGCCTCACTCGGGAAGCACAAGGGGTCAGGGAGTTCCCTTTCCAGGGGTGACAGACGGCACCTGGAAAATCGGGCCACTCCCACCCGAATACTGTGCTTTTCCGACGGGCTTAGGAAACGGTGCCCCAGGAGAGTATAGCCCGCACCTGGCTCAGAGGGTCCTATGCCCACGGAGTCTCGCTGATTGCTAGCACAGCGGTCTGAGATCAAACTGCAGGTCGGCAGAGCCGCTGGGGGAGGGGCGCCCGCCATTGCCCAGGCTCGCTTAGGTAAACAAAGCAGCCTGGAAGCTTGAACTGGGTGGAGCCCACCACAGCTCAAGGAGGCCTGCCTGCCTCTGTAGGCTCCACCTCTGGGGGCAGGGCACAGACAAACAAAAAGACAGCAGTAACCTCTGCAGACTTAAATGTCCCTGTCTGACAGCTTTGAGGAGAGCAGTGGTTCTCCCAGCACGCAGCTGGAGATCTGAGAACGGGCAGACTGCCTCCTCAAGTGGGTCCCTGACCCCTGACCCCCGAGCAGCGTAACTGGGAGGCACCCCCAAGCAGGGGCAGACTGACACCTCACACGGCCGGCCAGGTACTCCAACAGACCTGCAGCTGAGGGTCCTGTCTGTTAGAAGGAAAACTAACAGAAAGGACATCCACACCAAAAACCCATCTGTACATCACCATCATCAAAGACCAAAAGTAGATAAAACCACAAAGATGGGGAAAAAACAGAGCAGAAAAACTGGAAACTCTAAAAAGCAGAGTACCTCTCCTCCTCCAAAGGAACGCAGTTCCTCACCAGCAACGGAACAAAGCTGGATGGAGAATGACTTTGACGAGCTGAGAGAAGAAGGCTTCAGACGATCAAATTACTCCGAGCTACGGGAGGATATTGAAACCAAAGGCAAAGAAGTTGAAAACTTTGAAAAAAATTTAGAAGAATGTATAACTAGAATAACCAATACAGAGAAGTGCTTAAAGGAGCTGATGGAGCTGAAAACCAAGGCTCGAGAACTACGTGAAGAATGCAGAAGCCTCAGGAGCCGATGCGATCAAGTGGAAGAAAGGGTATCAGCCCTGGAAGATGAAATGAATGAAATGAAGCGAGAAGGGAAGTTTAGAGAAAAAAGAATAAAAAGAAACGAGCAAAGCCTCCAAGAAATGTGGGACTATGTGAAAAGACCAAATCTACGTCTGATTGGTGTACCTGAAAGTGACGGGGAGAATGGAAACAAGTTGGAAAACACTCTGCAGGATATTATCCAGGAGAACTTCCCCCATCTAGCAAGGCAGGCCACATTCAGATTCAGGAAATACAGAGAACACCACAAAGATACTCCTCGAGAAGAGCAACTCCAAGACACATAATTGTCAGATTCACCAAAGTTGAAATGAAGGAAAAAATGTTAAGGGCAGCCAGAGAGAAAGGTCGGGTTCCCATCAAAGGGAAGCCCATCAGACTAACAGCGGATCTCTCGGCAAAAACCCTACAAGCCAGAAGAGAGTGGGGGCCAATATTCAACATTCTTAAAGAAAAGAATTTTCAACCCAGAATTTCATATCCAGCCAAACTAAGCTTCATAAGTGAAGGAGAAATAAAATACTTTACAGACAAGCAAATGCTGAGAGATTTTGTCACCCCCAGGCCTGCCCTACAAGAGCTCCTGAAGGAAGCGCTAAACATGGAAAGGCACAACCGGTACCAGCCACTGCAAAATCATACCAAAATGTAAAGACCATCGAGACTAGGAAGAGACTGCATCAACTAACGAGCCAAATAACCAGCTAACATCATAATGACAGGATCAAATTCACACATAACAATATTAACTTTAAATGTAAATGGACTAAACGCTCCAATTAAAAGACACAGACTGGCAAATTGGATAAAGACTCAAGACCCATCAGTGTGCTGTATTCAGGAACCACATCTCACGTGCAGAGACACACATAGGCTCAAAATAAAAGGATGGAGGAAGACCTACCAAGCAAATGGAAAACAAAAAAAGGCAGGGGTTGCAATCCTAGTCTCTGATAAAACAGACTTTAAACCAACAAAGATCAAAAGAGACAAAGAAGGCCATTACATAATGGTAAAGGGATTAATTCAACAAGAAGAGCTAACTATCCTAAATATATATGCACCCAATACAGGAGCACCCAGATTCATAAAGCAAGTCCTGAGTGACCTACAAAGAGACTTAGACTCCCACACATTAATAATGGGAGACATTAACACCCCACTGTCAACATTAGACAGATCAACGAGACAGAAAGTCAACAAGGATACCCAGGAATTGAACTCAGCTCTGCACCAAGCGGACCTAATAGACATCTACAGAACTCTCCACCCCAAATCAACAGAATATACATTTTTTTCAGCACCACACCACACCTATTCCAAAATTGACCACATACTTGGAAGTAAAGCTCTCCTCAGTAAATGTAAAAGAACAGAAATTATAACAAACTATCTCTCAGATCACAGTGCAATCAAGCTAGAACTCAGGATTAAGAATCTCACTCAAAACCGCTCAACTACATGGAAACTGAACAACCTGCTCCTGAATGACTACTGGGTACATAACGAAATGAAGGCAGAAATAAAGATGTTCTTTGAAACCAATGAGAACCAAGACACAACATACCAGAATCTCTGGGATGCATTCAAAGCAGTGTGTAGAGGGAAATTTATAGCATTAAATGCCCACAAGAGAAAGCAGGAAAGATCCAAAATTGACACCCTAACATCACAATTAAAAGAAGTAGAAAAGCAAGAGCAAACACATTCAAAAGCTAGCAGAAGGCAAGAAATAACTAAAATCGGAGCAGAACTGAAGGAAATAGAGACACAAAAAACCCTTCAAAAAATAAATGAATCCAGGAGCTGGTTTTTTGAAAGGATGAACAAAATTGATAGACCGCTAGCAAGATTAATAAAGAAAAAAAGAGAGAAGAATCAAATAGATGCAATAAAAAATGATAAAGGGGATATCACCACCGATCCCACGGAAATACAAACTACCATCAGAGAATATTACAAACACCTCTACGCAAATAAACTAGAAAATCTAGAAGAAATGGATAAATTCCTCAACACATACACCCTCCCAAGACTAAACGAGGAAGAAGTTGAATCTCTGAATAGACCAATAACAGGAGCTGAAATTGTGGCAATAATCAATAGCTTACCAACCAAAAAGAGTCCAGGACCAGATGGGTTCACAGCCGAATTCTACCAGAGGTACAAGGAGGAGCTGGTACCATTCCTTCTGAAACTATTCCAATCAATAGAAAAAGAGGGAATCCTCCCTAACTCATTTTATGAGGCCAGCATCATCCTGATACCAAAGCCTGGCAGAGACACAACAAAAAAAGAGAATTTTAGACCAATATCCTTAATGAACATGGATGCAAAAATCCTCAATAAAATACTGGCAAACAGAATCCAGCAGCACATCAAAAAACTTATCCACCATGATCAAGTGGGCTTCATCCCTGGGATGCAAGGCTGGTTCAATATATGCAAATCAATAAATGTAATCCAGCATATAAACAGAACCAAAGACAAAAACCACATGATTATCTCAATAGATGCAGAAAAGGCCTTTGACAAAATTCAACAACCCTTCATGCTAAAAACTCTCAATAAATTAGGTATTGATGAGACGTATCTCAAAATAATAAGAGCTATCTATGACAAACCCACAGCCAATATCATACTGAATGGGCAAAAACTGGAAGCATTCCCTTTGAAAACTGGCACAAGACAGGGATGCCCTCTCTCACCACTTCTATTCAACATAGTGTTGGAATTTCTGGCCAGGGCAATTAGGCAGGAGAAGGAAATCAAGGGTATTCAATTAGGAAAAGAGGAAGTCAAATTGTCCCTGTTTGCAGATGACATGATTGTATATCTAGAAAACCCCATTGTCTCAGCCCAAAATCTCCTTAAGCTGATAAGCAACTTCAGCAAAGTCTCAGGATACAAAATCAATGTACAAAAATCACAAGCATTCTTATACATCAATAATAGACAGAGAGCCAAATCATGAGTGAAGTCCCATTCACAATTGCTTCAAAGAGAATAAAATACCTAGGAATCCAACTTACAAGGGATGTGAAGGACCTCTTCAAGGAGAACTACAAACCACTGCTCAAGGAAATAAAAGAGGATACAAACAAATGGAAGAACATTCCATGCTCATGGGTAGGAAGAATCAATATCGTGAAAATGGCCATCCTTCCCAAGGTAATTTACAGATTCAATGCCATCCCCATCAAGTTACCAATGACTTTCTTCACAGAATTGGAAAAAACTACTTTAAAGTTCATATGGAACCAAAAAAGAGCCCGCATCGCCAAGTCAATCCTAAGCCAAAAGAACAAAGCTGGAGGCATCACACTACCTGACTTCAAACTATACTACAAGGCTACAGTAACCAAAACAGCATGGTACTGGTACCAAAACAGAGATATAGATCAATGGAACAGAACAGAGCCGTCAGAAATAATGCCACATATCTACAACTATCTGATCTTTGACAAACCTGAGAAAAACAAGCAATGGGGAAAGGATTCCCTATTTAATAAATGGTGCTGGGAAAACTGGCTAGCCATATGCAGAAAGCTGAAACTGGATCCCTTCCTTACACCTTATACAAAAATCAATTCAAGATGGATTAAAGACTTAAATGTTAGACCTAAAACCATAAAAACCTAGAAGAAAATCTAGGCATTACCATTCAGGACATAGGCATGGGCAAGGACTTCATGTCTAAAACACCAAAAGCAATGGCAACAAAAGCCAAAATTGACAAATGGGATCTAATTAAACTAAAGAGCTTCTGCACAGCAAAAGAAACTACCATCAGAGTGAACAGGCAACCTACAAAATGGGAGAAAATTTTCGCAACCTACTCATCTGACAAAGGGCTAATATCCAGAATCTACAATGAACTCCAACAAATTTACAAGAAAAAAACAAACAACCCCATCAAAAAGTGGGCGAAGGACATGAACAGACACTTCTCAAAAGAAGACATTTATGCAGCCAAAAAACACATGAAAAAATGCTCACCACACTGGCCATCAGAGAAATGCAAATCAAAACCACAGTGAGATACCATGTCACACCAGTTAGAATGGCAATCATTAAAAAGTCAGGAAACAACAGGTGCTGGAGAGGATGTGGAGAAATAGGAACACTTTTACACTGTTGGTGGGACTGTAAACTAGTTCAACCCTTGTGGAAGTCAGTGTGGCGATTCCTCAGGGATCTAGAACTAGAAATTCCATTCGACCCAGCCATCCCATTACTGGGTATATACCCAAAGGACTATAAATCATGCTGCTATAAAGACACATGCACACGTATGTTTATTGCGGCATTATTCACAATAGCAAAGACTTGGAACCAACCCAAATGTCCAACAATGATAGACTGGATTAAGAAAATGTGGCACATATACACCATGGAATACTATGCAGCCATAAAAAATGATGAGTTCATGTCCTTTGTAGGGACATGGATGAAATTGGAAATCATCATTCTCAGTAAACTATCGCAAGAACAAAAAACCAAACACCGCATATTCTCACTCATAGGTGGGAATTGAACAATGTGAACACATGGACACAGGAAGGGGAACATCACACTTCGGGGACTGTTGTGGGGTGGGAGGAGCGGGGAGGGATAGCATTGGGAGATATACCTAATGCTAGATGACGAGTTAGTGGGTGCAGCGCACCAGCATGGCACATGTATACATATGTAAGTTACCTGCACATTGCGCACATGTACCATAAAACCTAAAGTATAATAATAATAATAATAATAATAAAATAAAAATAAATTAAAAAAAGAAAATATTTTGCAATGATTGAAAATGAAAACACAACATACCAACATACTAAAATTTATGGATACCACTAAATTACTGCTCAGGGGGAAATTTACAGCTGGAAATGCCTATATTAAAAAAGAAGAAATATTTCAAAGCAATGACCTAATCTTTTAAATGAAATTACTAGAAAAAGAAATTAAAACTAAACCCAAGGCAAGTAGAAGGAAGGAAATAACAAAGGCTAGAATGGAAGTAAATGAAATAGAGAATAGAAAAATAGGGAAAATAAACAAAACCAAAAGTTAAAGAATTAAAAGAAAAATGAACACCAATCCTGCACAACCTTTTCCAAAAAAGAGAAGATAAGGGACACATTTCAACTTATCCTATGAGGCCAATATTATCCTCATACCAAAACCAGACCAAGACATCACAAGAAAAGAAAACTACAGACCAATATCTCTTACAAACGAATACAGATGCAAAAAGCCTCAACAAAATACTACCAAACTGAATCTACCAACATAGAAAAAGGCTTACATACCATGACCAAGTAGGGTTTATCCCAGGAATACAAAGTTGGCTCAATATACAAAAATTAATTAGTGCAATATATCATATTAATAGAGTAAAGGACAAAGCCCACATGATCATCTCAACAGATGCAGAAAATACATTTGGCAAAATCCTAAATTTATTCATGATAAAAACACTCAGAAAACAAGCAACAGAAGAGAACTTTCTCAACCTGATATTGTCCATTTACAGTAACAACAACCTACAGCTAACATCATAGTTAATGATGAAAGATTGAATGCTTCTCCCAGAGATCTACTCTTAGTTTTTCTATTCGGCATTGTACTGGAGGTTCTACCCAGGGCAATTAGAAAGAAAATTAAACACAAGTAATCAAGATTGGAAAGGAAGAAGTAAAACTATTTCTATTCATAGATAACATGGTCTTCTATACAGAAAATACTAAGGAATCCACAAAAATCTACTGTATTTCTTTCTATTAGCAATAAGCATTCTAAAATGAAATTAAGAAAACAATTACATTTCCAAAGCATGAAAAAGAATAAAATACTTAGGAATAAATTTAACAAAAGAATTATAAGACTTATACATTGAAAACTGCCAAACATCATTGAAGATAATTTTAAAAGACCTAAACAAATGGAAAGACATCTGTGTTCATAGATAGAAGACTTAGTATCATTAAAATGCCAGTATTCCCAAAATGAATCTATAGATTCCATACATTCCTTATTGAAACCCCAGGTGCCTTTTTGGCGGAAATTGACAAGTTCATCCTAAAATTCATACGAAAATGCCGAAATAGGAATAATCAAAGCTATCTTCAAAAAGAAGAACAAAGTTAAAAGAACACACTCCTCTGTGACAAAACTTACTAAAAAGCTATAGTAGTCAAGACAGTGTGGTACTGGCATAAGTACAGACACATAGATCAATGGAATATAATTGAAAGCCCAGAAATAAACCTTTACATTTATAGTAACTTGATTTTCAATAAGGCCATCAAGACAATTCCATGGGGGAAAGAATAGCCTTTTGAATAAATGGTCCTGGGATGTTGGACACCTATCTCATGCCAAAAACAAAACTTAATTTAAAGGAATCATAAGCCTGGAGGTAGAAGCTAACATTATAAAACTCTTAGAAGAAAACATATGAGTAAATCTTTGTGACTTAGATTAGGCAATAATTTTTTAGATATAACACCAAAAGCACAGTGACAAAAAAAAGATAAATTGGACTTCATCAAAATCAGACAATTTACTGCTTCAAATGACATCATCAAGAAGTGAAAAGACAACTCAGAAGGGGAGAAAATTTCTGCAAGTCAAATATTTGATAAGGAATTGGTATTCAAAATATATCAACTCTTACAACTCAATAATAAAAAGATAAATAACCCATTTTTAATGGACAAAGAATTTGAATAGACATTTCTCCAAAGAAGATGTACAAATAACCAGCAAGCATATTGAAAGATGCCCAAGATTAGCCACCAGAGAGATGCAAATCAAAACCACAAATGTCACTCACATCTACTAGAATGACTAGAATAAAAAAGATCATGAGTTCTGGCAAGGATGTTGACAAATCGGTAACCTCATACATTGCTGGTAGGAATGTAAAATTGTGCAGCTGCTTTGGAAAATAGTCTGGCGGTTCCTCAAAGGGTTAAAAAATAGTTACCATATGACCCAGCAATTCCACTCGTAGGTATATACCCAAGATAAATGAAATTTAACATAAATTTCCACATAAAAACATATATGTGAATGTTCACAGCAATATCATTCATCAGAGACAAAAAGTGAAATCAACCCAAATCTTCATCAACTGATGAATAGATAAATAAAATGTGGTAATATCCATATAATGGAATAAACTATTATCCAGAAATAAAAAGAAATGAAGTGCTGACATATGCTACAACATGGATGAACCTTTAAAACATTATGCCAAGTAAAAGAAGCCAGTTTAAAAAGACCACATATTGTATAATTTGAGTTATATGAAAGATCTAAAATAGGCAAATCCATATAGCTAGAAAGTAGGTTAGTGGTTGCCTAGGACTGGGGGATATGGTGAAGGGAATGGAGAGTGGCTCTGAATGAGCATGGGGTTTATTTTTAGGGTAATTAAAATGTTCTAAATGATAAGAGTGGTGATGATTTCACAATTTTGTGAATATACTAAAACAATTAAATTGTACACTTCAAATGGGTGAATTTTATGGCATGTAAACCATTTTTCATAAAGATATTTTTTAAAGATTTAAAAAATATAGCTTTTTTGGACTAAAAATAATATATGTTCATTATAGAATGTTGCATAAAACACAAGTATAAAAGAGAAAACAAAAAATGCCTACAATCCTATCATGCAGAGGTTACCAGTAATTACTGTTCATATTATGATAATAATAATAATAGTACATCCTATCTTTTAAATCTCCATATAGTTAAACAACTTGGGCTCATGCTACACATACAAGCTACTATTTTGCTTTTTAAAATTTTAACATGATAGTGCGGGTATTTTCCCAAGTCATTAAAAATGTAAATAAATACTCTTAACGGTTGTAAATATTTATGGCTAGTTACTGGGAGATCCAGGATTGCAATAGTGTTTTGAATGCTTTGATTAATTGCCAGGCCCCTACAGACTAGACCTGAAAGGTAACTGCCCAACCTGTGCATGAAGTCAGACTCTGTTAATACTTCTTGTATAGAGGCTGTATTACCTTGGACAATTATCTCACCTCTCTGGACTTCTGTTTAGTCACCCCTATATGCTGTGATTGGTAGATGATGGCCAAAGTCCCTGCCAGAGCTAACCCTCCAAAGAAATCTTAGTAAGGGTCTCTAAGTCAGGGATACAGGAAAGTAGAAGGAATTAGCTCACCGTGCAAGTATATTTATCACCATCCCTTCCTTTTTGATGGAGAGGCAGGTGAGGTCACAGGTGGCAGAATAAATCAATGACCTCTGCCTGAGGCTACAGATACTTTGACACGAGGAACTTAAGGCCCACGAGTTAACCACATAGTGGAATGTGCCCAGGCCTTTGTTAATAATTAGACCCAAGTTCAAGTCCTGGGTTGTAAGACTGTCAGCTGTGTAGCCTTTGGTAAATACTTTACCTTCTCTCAGCCTTGGTTTCCTCCTCTGCTAAATACTGTAATGTTAGTATCTAACTCAGAGGTCATTGTGGGGTTAAATACCTTATGCAAAAGTACCTGGGTCCACCCTAGCATATGGTATGTGTTCAGTAAATACCTGTTCTTTTTCTAACATGCTTTTTTTTTTTTTTCAAATTCCTAACTTGAAACAGTTTAGGCAGTTTAGAAGTAATAGAATAGCTACACAAAAAAGGTATCCATCAAATTTTCTCTGGAGGACTCTATTAAGGTTCCCCAGAATGTAGACAGCCTTTGATATGGCAACTTAAAGACTGCTCAGAATTTATGAGTGACTCTATTTCTTGCCTCCTTGCTTATTACACAGGGAATCCCCTTCTCCGAACTTATATGACTTAGATCTATTCATGCAGTCTACAGTCTTAGATCTGTAAGTGCAGTGTGGTATATGCATAAGAAAAATGAAGTGCATGAACTTTAGATTCAGAAAGAATGGGTTTGAATCCTGAGTCTTGTGCTTGTTAGCTATATCCTTAGTCAAATTATTTAACTTGTTGGTTTTCTCATATAGAAGGGGGACAGTAATAACAATTAAAATAGAGGTAAAGATTAAAGTGACATATGTAAAGTGCCAGGCACATGGTGAGAGGCTAATAAATGGCCACTATGACTACTCAGCCTGCCACATCATAAAGCTGATGTTCTGTGCAGAGGAAAAGAAACCTCATCAATAGTAAGAGCCACATCTATCAGGAGAAAGCTGTCAGTCTCTGAAGCATGTTCTTTTTTCAAGCCCAGAGAGACTCCACTTCACCACCTTATCTTGCCCAAGGCTCCAAGCGTATGTTCCTGATGCTTCTTTAAATCCCCAAAGTGCCAAGGCATGCCTGATATATTTGACATTCAGTAAATATTAATGAATGATGATTTTTTTTGTGGTGAAATGCACCCCACTTTCACTGTTCCTTTCGGATTTGCACTTACTTGGGTACTTGTGGATGATTCTGAAAAGCTGGTCGTTCACATCTGTCTCTGTTATGTAGCAGATATATTTCTCATTTTACTTGACAGGGTATTTCAGGATGGAGAACACCCTGTAGAAGCCATTCATCTGCTCCTCCAGGATTTCCATGATGCTGTGGTTGCTCAGGTCCCTCTCTGTCCAGTCCAGCCATGTCACAATGGGCGTGAGGTACCAGTCCTTTGAGATGCATGTGGCCACATCCTCATTATCAATCCTGTCAAACTGCACCTGGGGCATTTCAGAGTCTGATTGGAAAAAATAACAAAACAATTAGTTCCTTTTTTATTTCAGCCCCAAGAGGCTCAGGCTAGCAGAATACATGCTCTCACTTTTTACATTAACCCCTTATGTAGGCAATATATCTTGAGGTTCACTGTAGTTAAAATTTTGATCCAAGCATAGTAAGAGAAGAACAGGATACATGTATGCTCCTGCATTTCAGTTCTCATCTATCACTGCTGCCTTTATCTTTTGGAATCTTCCCCTCTTTGAGTGGATTCATTCCAGATTCGCCACTGAACTCCAGATACCCTGTTGAGAACCACAGAAGATAATGAATTATTCTCACCACCACCACCTTCTCATGTCTTCCAACTCTTATCCTGGAGGAATTCTGCCGTGCCTTCCCCAATCCCTAAAAGTCTCTGATGGGGGAAAAGCTCTTCATGCAATCCTGTGAAGGGTAAGGACCCCTGGATCACTACGGAGATCCACTGATCCAGTCCAACCTACATTTTAATAGTGAGAAAAGTGAAGCCTAGAAAAGCTAAATGAGTTACCCAAAGTCATCCAAAATTAGAATATGGGCCTCCTGACTCCCAATGCAGGGCTCTTCTCACTAAACCACATGTCATATCTCAGCGTTTTCATGTAAGACTGTTATGTCATATTTTGATTTTTCAGTGTTACAACTTGTTTGGAGAGTTTTTGATAGACCAGTGCTTGTTGTTGTTGTGGTTGTTGTTGTTATTAATGTTTTGTTTGTCTGTGTGAATGAATGATGTATACAGGTATAGATACAGCATCTTTTGCTCAGGGCAATATTTTTAGCTAAGATGAATTGACATGATGGGAATAAGAAGAACTGATAATAATTTGAGTAAAAGGGGAAAAGTGAGAGAACTAGGTAAGTTGTCGCTGGTATAACTTATGAATAGAGACAGAGCTTGAAATCAAGTTCATTCAATAAATTCCCTTACCTTCTACTATTAGCTTAATTGTACTTTCACTTCTTCCATCTGGTGTGATGGCTGAGCACTTGTAGATAGCTTCATTCATGAAGTCCACATTTCTTAGTAAATGTGATAGAGTCCCCTCAGAAATTTCAGCCTGGTCCACAGATACTCTTCCCTCATACAAGGAATTTTGATCTTCTAGTTGCTCTGTGTTATTGTGAAACTGGTAAACCAACTTCGAGAAAACTTCAAAAAAATCATAGTACTTGAAAAGGAGGTAATATTCTTTATTATCCTCTACCTCATATGCCTCTTTGATGTCTTCCCTTTCCCAAGAAAACTCAAGATTTTCGGTGCCCTTCACAAAGAAGAAATGACAGGAGAGGGTAACATCAGTGAATGGGTGGGCCCGCAGCTCCTCTGTAGACACCAAGAATGTCAAAGAAGAAATGAAGTTAATAAAGACCAATCAGCACTGCATCAGGTAAGATTTAATAAGCGAAAAAAGAAATCACTCTAGCTATTTCATGCATAAGGGATTTAGTACAGAGAACTAGACACTTACAAAATCATTGGAAGGCTGAAGAAATGAGCCCAAAGAAGGGCTGTCTGTGTCTGTCCTCCCCCACATTGTGCTAGGCTCAACAACACTGCAGTACTGGTCTTCTGGAAGAACAGTTGCCTCTGCCTTATCAAGAAGCTGGTGATGCAGGAAGTCATCACCACGGGTGTTGCTTCCGTAGCCAATCTGCACCTGCTAGATTGCACTGGCCAAAGAAAGGATGCCTCATGCACTATAACCTTTCTCCCCACTTCAATCAGTTGCCATTTAATTCTTGAGAAAATATATCTGATTGGCAGACTCTAAGTCATTCCCAGAACCCTAACTGCAAAGGAATCTTGGAAATATGTTTTACTCTCCAGTTTCAGCAATCCAGGAATGCACATCAGAAAGGTGGGAAAAGATGTTCAGTAAGTAAGTCTATTCTACCTGCCACAAATATCTACCAATCTGGGCAGAGCTATCAATAGCAGGACCTGAGGGCTACAGGGAATATAGCCATGCACTATGTATATTCATAGAATAATGACTTAGAATAGAATGCTGATGTGTTATATTTGCAAGAAAGCTTACAGATCCTCTGATTCAATGTTTTTGAACTATTTTCCCCAAAGCCCACCTCATAGGTTGCCACTGATGACCAGGTGAAGACCAAATCAGTGAGATCTCCACTCCCTTAACACTTCAATCAGAACAATCCCTCCCTTATTTACTTTATAAATTAAGCTTCCAAATCGAATTCTTCTGTAAAATGTCTCTGCTACTAAAAGACAAAACTGATTCCCAGGAAGCAAAATTGCTTAAGATCACAAAGTAAGATACTAGTATCACTGCAAAAAGAAACAAGACCTCTCAGAGTTTAAAAAGAACCATTAGGGTCATGGTTACCAAACTTTTGAACATAAAAGACTAATTAAATTCTCAGCTTGAGTAAGAGAGAATAATGAGACTTAAACATTATGAAAATATGGACTCCAATAGGAAGGCAATTTTTTTCCTCCTAGAGACACTATGCAGGTAACAAACAAGCAGTAGAAAGACAGAAGAGTTGGTCAGTGTGAGCCTAAATAAGACTACTGTTTGATATTTCATCTCACCTCATTATAGCAAATAAGGTGAGATGAAATAGAAGGCAAAATAGGTTATGCACCAAGAGCAAATTCAAATGGTAAGTTAGTAGACAAGGAAGCTTCCAAGCCATCAGCCCAGCAAAGAACAGCCTAAGAGACATGTAATAGAGAATATTCCAGATGAATGACAGACACAATTTGCTCATTCCAGTAGTGATAACCACGTGGGTGTTGATGGGGGAGCCCAGATATTTGGTCAAACATTATTCTGAATGTGTCTATGAGGGTGTTTCTGGATAAGATTAACATTTGAGTGGACAGACTGAGTAAAACAGATTGTCTTCCCTAATGTAGGTGCCCTCATCTAATCAGTTGAAGTTCTAAATAGAACAAAAAAGCCAACCTTCCTTCAAGTAAGAGGAAACTCCTGCTTTTACTGCTTGAGCAGTCTTTTCCCGCCTTCAGACTCAGACTAGAACTATACCGTAGATTGTTCTGCACCTCCAACTCACTGACTGCAGATCTTGGGACTTCTCAACCTCCACAAGCCCAGCTGCATGACCCAATTTCTTAAAAAAAAAAAATCAGGCTCTCTCTCTCTCTCTCCACCACCCCCGCCCCGGCCAACCCCCTCTTTCTCTTTTCCAGTTTGTTCTGTTTCTCTGGAGAACTCTGACTATATCCGGTAACATTTATCAAGTATGTACAATGTTCTAAACATATTCTAGGTACTTTTCTGGCATTAATTCATTTAATCTGATACTAACACTGAGGCAGGTAATTATCCCCAATTTACTACTGAGAAAACCAAGGCACAGTGGGTGAAGTAAGTTACTCAAGGATACACAGCTAGTGAGCAGTAGAGCTGTCATTCAATGCTAGGCAGTCTGACTCCAAAGCTCTCCAATTGAAATGTGCTCTTTCGTCTCCTGATAGTAGGCACTGGTTCGAAGTTTGATGAATGAATCAGTGACTAATTAAATGAATTAATGACTACAAGACAGGCTGGAAAGGAGGCAAAGAGAAATAACTTGCATAACCTTTTAAAGGATTGATTTGCAAGTAAAAACATGAAGTGCTTTCTTGCTCAAATTATTTTTCTGAAGTGGTTATCACCAAAAAGCAGTGTTTTATAATTTTTGTGGTACTTTTTTTCTGTAAAATCCTGGTCTGACGAATTGTAAATCCAAGTTCTAGTTCTAAGTACCCCCTTACTAATCATTTGGCATCAGGAAAGGCACTTAATCTCTCTGAGTTATAGCTTCCTTATGTATAATTAGAATGATAACACCTGCCCGAGGTTTTAATGAAATACCATGGGATCTTACAGACTGTTTTTATATGACATGGCTCAGTCATTTTCCAGAGGGACAGGAGCAGAGTAGATGAGTGGACACTTTAGTAAGCTGTTCCCCCACCCCAATGTCTCTCACAAGAGTATGTAGTTTACCCATGAGTGGTCCTTGATTCTAGCTTCTCCGGTTATACTCAGGAGTTCTTGCTACAGTTGTACCCTTTCTGGCCCAAGGGAAGGGGTCTCAAACTCAGAGATCCAAAGGCTCTAGCCAATGCATCATGAAACACAACTTCCTGCTGATGTAACTGGTATAAAAGACAATTTCTAACTGATATGTCTGCAGATGGCCCTGCTTGAATCTGAGTAACTCCTTTGTCTATTTCAATCTGTGTTATTTCTAAACCATGTGTCTTTAGCTTCCCAAGCCTTAAGAGGCTGAGGCAAAAGCTCAGAAAAAGGTTAATAATGTGGTAAAACACTTAGAAAAATGTACAAAGATACTGTCTAAAGCATCTGCCATGGTACTTAGCACATAGTATTAAGTTCTTAATATTGCTACAAAATGTGAGATTAGAATCAACAGATCATTCTCTTTCTTGCCTACATACATACCTATTCCTTTATTTGGTTGAGTTTTTCCTAACTATGAGTGGATTACCACCTTACTTTGCTTACTGCTCTCCTCTACCGGCACACACACACACACACACACACACACACACACACCCAGCCCCCCCTGCCCTCCTCCCCACCACACACACACACACACAAACACACACACACATAGAATAATCAAACATCAAGAGAAAAGAGCCAACAAATGTAATCTGAGTTGACCAGGCCTTGTACTAACTCCTGAGTTGAACCCTGGAGCCTGAGGATGCCTTCAAGTTGCTGCCACCTTTAAGGGACTGACAGAACTGCTGCAGGTCTCTGGAAGATGGCATAAGCCTGAAGACTATAAATGTGTTTGATCACTTTATGGAGTAGTTATACAGCCAGATTTGGGATACACAGTATTTTTTTAAAAAACTTTTGCTTATGGACTTTTGGTTAGCTGAATCATATTAACATTTCCACCATCTGTATATTGTTTGTCACCAAGAGATTTGAAGATTTGAGTACAAAAAGACTTACATAAACCCTTTGTTGACTGCCCATCCAGATTTTTCAGGACAGACCTGATTTCAAATATTTTGGATGCTACACTATAAATTGGCACTTATCAGAGTCACTTGAAACTGGGTGTCTAGTATTGTTTTGTTTGGTTTGGTTGGAAGGTTCATACTATAGATATGACTGAGATTAGTCATTCAGATATAGCTTCAAATGGACAAACCAAATTGGGGGGTGGGGTGGAAGTTTTTCTCATTTAAAAAAAGAAAGCAGAATAAACAATAATGGTTTCTAATATGTGTCTGTTATTTTCTCCCATCTGCTCTTAACCATTTCCTATGAAGTAAATATAGATTTTTAAAATAAACATAATTTTTCCTGTAAAAAATAAATTTGTTATTTTCATTTAACAAATGAAAAGAATGAGGTTCAGAGAGATTATGTCATTTATCTCCAAACAAATGTTTTCCTCACTATCTCCAAAGCTATTTCATAAATGTCCACAAAGTTTTTTGAAAAATGACTCACCTGCACTGTGAAGAAGTATGTTAGCAGTCACCAAAAAGAAGGACATTTTGTAAGGAACAAAATGAAAGGCAGAAAATTTGCTTCAGCCAAGAAAGTGTGGGGCAGCATAACCATGGAACCACCTGCTTCTGGGACCCAGGAAGGCCCTCACAGACACCTCCTTTAGATTCCATGCCCACCAGTGCACCTTTAGTAGACAGGCTTCCAGCACCTCAGTACCCCATGTGGGAATGTCTACCGAGTCAAGTTCACACAGCTTAATCCTGTGCAGGTTTGTTTGTTTTGTGTACAAACCAGGAGCTCTCTTTCTATAATATGAAAATCTGCCTCTCTAAGTGAGTCACAGTTGAAGTCATTTGGATCTGAAGTCAGCCCTCAAGATATACGAGGGACAAAAGACAGTTTCCTATGCTTCCCAAGCCATGTTCACTGGCCTTTCTGGATGTTGCTGGTGCAAGTCCAAAGTGGAGGACATTTAACTAGTAGATATACAAGTGTATCTTAGAAGTCATGGTGCAATGCTTCCCAAATGGAGAAAAATAACCAAGAGACAGTACTAAATGAGTCTGCCCAGCCAGGGCCGTAGTTTAATAGGAATGGCATTAACAAGCTTAAGATAGCTTTGGAAGGGGTAGAAGAAAGGAATTAGGAACTCTCAGCCCTTTCAAGAATCTCTGACACAAATGCACATCTACATACAGGTAAAGCCACTGATTCTCACAGAATCCAGCCTCCCTCTCTGGCCTCATCTCTCACTATTCCCCCGCACTTTACGTCCCACCTACCATCCCAAAGTTGTAGTGCTGTCCAAATCCTCCGGGCCTGGCACATCCCTTATCACCACTGCCTTCATCCACTCCCCAACTACTCACTTACTCAAAACTCTGCCCAAGGCTGGGCTCCGTGGCTCATGCCTGTAATCCCAGCCTTTTTGAAAGCTGAAGCAGGCAGATTACTTGAGGCCAGGAATCTGAGATCAGCCTGGCCAACATAGCAAAACCCTGTCTCTAATAAAAATACAAAAAATTAGCTGGGCCGTGGTGGTGCATGCCTGTAATCCCAGCTACTCGGGTGGCTGAAGCATGAAAATCGCTTGAACCCGGTAGGCAGAGGTTGCAGTAAGCCGAGATCGTGCCACTGCACTCCAGCATGGGTGACACAGAAAGACCCTGTCTCAAAAAAACAAAACAAAAAAACAACTCTGCCAAAGTAGCACTTCTCAAGCCCTCCCGGACCCATATGCAGTTCACCATTCCTTCTTCTTTATTTTGAACATACTTTCATTGCTGCATGAATCACACTGCATGACAATTATTTCTTTACTTGTTCTTTGGCCCCTCACTATTTCCAAGAAAACAAAGTAACATAATCATACTCTCTCAGCATATGTTCATTTCTCCTCTTCTTCCTGTTATCTGTTTAGGATTTTAAAAAAATCTGCTACAGTCCTTCAAGTCTATCTATGATACATCATAATAATAGCGACTTTACATCAAATGTTTACAAATGCCAAATTTAATCTATAAAATGAGCCTATAAAGTAGGTACTACTATTATCTTCATTTTATAAGTGAGAAACAAAGGCAGAGGGAAAGTAAATAATTCATCCAGGTTACACAGAGACAAGACTCTCACTCTGTAGGTTAGCTGAAGCCTGTACATTCCACCTAAACTCTGACCTGACAAACCTCTGCTATGTTACCCGCACACCATGGGAAGCCACATCACCCAGGGCATCCACCAAAACAGGACGCTCATGGGCTGATGAAGCAGATGACTTTCAGAATATTATAGGAACTCTCTTTCTAGAGCCTATTAGACACTGAAAAATATGTGCTCTGTGGGTTGAACAGTAACAGATACAGAAATCTTCAGAAGAAAAGAAGGACAAAGGAGTAGCCATTCCAGCCAATGACCAAATAAAGCATTTCTGCATTCAGTGGGACAAGTGGTAAGATTCTTTGCCAAGTCTATATACTCTATGAATCTGATTAGTGATTGACATCATCTTCTGATTTAGAAAATATCTCTTCATGGTACACGTAGTAAAATATTTTAAAGACATATCTAAAATAATATAAATTTTAAAAGATAATATGGCAGATAGCAGCTGCTAGAGCTATAGATCTTTTTTTTTTTTTGAGACAGAGTCTTGCTCTGTTGCCCAGGCTGGAGTGCAGTGGCACAACTGCAGCTCACTGCAACCTCCATCTCCAGGGTTCAAGCGATTCTCCTACCTTGGCCTCCCCAGTAGCTGGGATTACAGGTGTATGCCACCAAGCCCAGCTAATTTTTGTAATTTTTAGTAGAGATGTGGTTTCCCCATGTTGCCCAAGCTAGTCTTGAACTCCTGGCTCAAGTGATCTGCCCGCCTCAGCCTCCCAAAGTGCTGGGATTATAGGCACAAACCACCACACCCAGCCTATCATTAATAGATAGGCTATCTATTAATGATATCTCTGTCTCTATCATTAATAGAGACAGAGACTATAGTCAAATGTCATGGGAAAAAAATTGTAGAAATATAATGTCTTTTCAATTCAGTAAAACTTTATTACTATTTCTAAGATATAGAAGTTTTTCGGCCAGGCGCAGTGACTCACGCCTGTAATCCCAACACTTCGGGAAGTCAAGGTGGGAGGATCACCTGAGGTCACAGGTTCGAGACCAGCCTGGCCAACATGGTGAAACCCCGTCTCTACCAAAAATACGAAAAATTAGCTGGGCATGGTGATGCATGCCTGTAATCCCAGCTACTCAGGAGGCTGAGGCAGGAGAATCGCTTGAACCCAGGAGGCAGAGGTTGCAGTGAGCCAAGATCGTGCCATTGCACTCCTGCCTGGGCAACAAGAGCAAAACTCTGTCTCAAAAAACAAAACAAAACAAAACAAAACAAAACAAAAAAACAGGCCATGCAGCATGGTAGCTCACGCCTGTAATCCCAGCACGTTGGGAGTTTGAGGCGGGTGGATCACGAGGTCAAGAGGTTGAGACCATCCTGGCCAACATGGTGAAACCCCATCTCTACTAAAAATACAAAAATTAGCTGGAAGTGGTGGTGCGCACCTGTAGTCCCAGCTACTTGGGAAGTTGAGGCAGGAGAATCGCTTGAACCAGGGAGGCAGAGGTTGCAGTAAGCCAAGATTGTGCCACTGCACTCCAGCCTGGTGATAGAGTGAGACTCTGTCTAAAAAATAATAATAATAATAATAAGTTTTTCATCATTCTGAAAGACATAAATCCTAAAGCCTTTCTAATTCCCCCACCCCAGTCGGTTATAATCTTTGCTCCTCAGCACTTGCACTACATTTTCTATTGTTACATGACACTGTCATTTAATAAAGCTTATTTTTAATTATCCTAATAGTAGCAGTTTCACTGTAAATAATTTTTTGAAAAAATAGAAAAGAATAAAGAACATTAAAATCCCTTTTAATTCATCACCCAGACAGCCACCACTACCATTTTAGAGTATCCCAGTTTCTTACATGTGTACTTTTTCAGAAAACTCAATTTGTATATACAGTCTAGTGACTAGTTTAATTTTCCTCATGACACTATTTTGTGAGTATTTCTCCTTCATTAAATATTCTTATAGCCTGGTCTACTTTGTCTTGCAGTTATTTATATGCCTATCTAATCAGCCCTGCTAGACTGTAAGTTCCCTAAGCGCATGGCTAGGTCCTCTTTGTCTTTCATATATCCATCATGGTGTTCTACAAGTTGTAGGCACCCAATAAGTATTTGTTGAATTGACTGAATTGAATTGAATTTGGTGTAAGATTCTTACAAAGTTTCACTTTATAACAGGAACAAGAGGCCAGGCGTGGTGGCTCACACCTGTAATCCCAGCACTTTGGGAGGCTGAGGCGGATGGATCACCTGAGGTCAGGAGTTTGAGACCAGCCTGGCCAACAAGGTGAAACCCCATCTCTACTAAAAATACAAAAAATTAGCCAGGCATGCATGGTGGCGGGCTCCTGTAATCCCAGCTACTTGGGAGGCTGAGGCAGGAGAATTGCTTGAACCCAGGAGGTGGAGGTTGCAGTGAGCCCAGATTGCACCACTGCACTCCAGCCTGGGCAACAAGAGTTAAACTCCATCTCAAAAAAAAAAAAAAAAAAAAAAAGACAAAACAAAACAAAACAAAAACCAGGAACAAGAAAAAAGAAAAACAACAAAGACAGAAAAAAAAATCATGTACTACTAAAGACAAGTATAAACTATCCCAAAACAGAAAATTCTAGCAGTGCACACAGATTTTGCATTGCACCCTTTTCACCTCTGGTTTGTAGAAAAACAATGAGAACTCTAATGAACCAGCTCTAGGTGGCAACAAAGTGTAAAGGGAATGTAGATACCTCAACACTTCAGTCACATTGTCAGTCATTTGACTCTCCAGTTTACAAACACAGTCAACAATTTCTCCCCAATAAATAGTCTCTTTATCAAAAGAGCTTACCTGTATTACAGCTGGTTCCTCTGATCCACCAGGTGAGAAGCAAGTGAGGTGGAGTCAGCATGTCTTTGAAGGGACACTTGTTGCTGTCCCCAGGGAAAGTGCTTGGTGATACTGTTATCACCAAACTGTTGCTATAAAAGCTCAGCAAAGAGCTCCATGAGACTTAATATTTCAATGGCTGTATGTGTTAGCTAAAAAAAAGTGTTTGCAAGTTATTATGGGAGAAGAGTGGAACAAAAGGAACTCCATAATTTTTCAATGTTGGGGAATTATTCTGCACCTATTTTTTCAAAGTAACATATTTGAAGAATAATTAAATAACATGGGAATAATGCTCACTATACAACTTTGGTAAAAAAATTAAAATATAAAACTTAATATACATATACATATATGTATGATTTCAACTTTGTGGGAAGAAATATGTACATATAGGAAAAGAAAGAAATACGCCAAAATGTAAACCATAGTTGTTTCTGGATGGCGAGAGTGTTTGTGATTTCAGTTGTTTTCCTTTCATATCTCTGAATTTTCTAAAGTGACCTTTTACATTTATATTACAATAAATACTTTGTAACTGAAAAAATTAAGAAATGAAGAGACTGACTTTATACACATAATGTGGTACAGTGAGTGACAGTACAGGAAGGAGGAGTGAGATTTGTTCTTTACTCTCTACCTCTTAGGGATAAGCATGGTTTGTATCTCCTGTTTGAAGCCTTTTCCATTACCCTTGAGGCTCAAGTTCAGCAGTGGCCAATTCTTTATTAGGGAACCCTTCTCTCTCCAACCCCACAGCACATGGGTTACATCTGGGTCTGAGCTGGGTTGACCTGGTCCTGACACTCAGCACAGCCCAGGTAAATGATAGAGAAGGGTTTGAAGGAACACTTCCCTTGGTAAAGAGACTTATTACAACAGGGTAAATAAGAAGAAGACAAGAATAGGAGGCCTGTTGCTGGGAATGGGTGCCAGAGGCAGCTTCTCCCTATGTTCCTCACCCCATCAGACTATGAATGAAGCAGTTAGTTCCTGGTTTTGCGTCTCCAGAACCTCTCAGCTTCTCTAATCACTTTTAGTGGCTGAGTGAAGGAAACAACTATGCAGTTTCAAAATAAAGCTATATCCATTAACACAACCTGTTGAAGAATTTTTGTTTTGGTTTTGTTTTTGTTTAGCCCCAACAGCATCTACTATAATTTTTTTAACATAGTAGGCTCTCAAGAAAACAACTGGAATATAATGGAATGAAATAATTATGACCAGTTTGTGTCACTTCTCGAATTCATGCTATGGGGGCTGAGGCTTGACTTACATTTGACTTTCACCTGAAGCAGAGGAGGAATATCTTGATGCTAGCACAGTATTGAGAAACCATGAGGAATACTTTGTACTCAGATATAAGATTATTTCTACAAGTGCCACAATCCACAGACTCTACCAAGCCTTGCAGCCTTTGTGAAAAGACTGCAAGGCTAATAAGGAAACATGAGCTAATAAGGAAATGGGATCTGGAGCTTCCAGTGAGGGCAGAATCAGAGGTGATCTCCTACCTAGTATTTATACCTCTTTCTCCAAGGCCTAGACAAACCTATCATCTCGAAGTCTACTACTCTTCCTCTGTACTGTATCTTAACAGTACACCTTAGATTTTTGGGGGCAAAGTTAAAATTTTAAATATTTTCTCCCATAATTATCTAAAGCATATCAATACTTGTCTATTCTAACCACCAGCACTAAGCATGCCAGCCAAACCAGACCCCTTACCATTTCCCAAATATATGCTATAATTTTCTCCTTCTTTTTGCTATGCTTTCTAAGAAATATTTTTCTTCTTTCCTTCAATTTTGTATATTTCATCCCAGCTCTATCCAAATCCCATTGTTCTCTGAAAGCTATCCTAACTGTGGTAGCCTAAATGGTCTTTTTCCTCTGAACTTTGATAGCTTTTGGTTATGTTTCTGTAAGAGTTACCAAATGTTATTTTATATTTTAGTTACTTTGGGTTCATGTTTTTAAAAATAACTTTATTGATACATACTTTATATATTTTCCTATCATATAATTTACTTAAAGTGTATAGTTCAATGATTTTTAGTAGTATATTCATAGTTGTACAACCATCACCACAATGAATTTTAGAACAATTTCATCTTGCCAAAAAGAAACCCTGTACTCATTAGCAACCGCTACCCATTCTCCCTTCCCTCTAGCTCTTGGCAACCACTAATCTACTTTCTGTCTCTACAGATTTGCCTATTTTGGAGGACTTCATATAAATAGAATCATACAGTAGGTGTTCTTTTATGACTGGTTTCTTTCACTTATGTGTCAGAATAACATTTCCAAGATTCATCCATGTTGTAACATGTATCAGCACTTCATTTCTTTTTGTTGCTGAATAATGTTCTATTGTATGTAAATACCATATTTTATTTATCCTTCATCAGTTGGTAGAGATTTCGTTTGATTCTATTTTTTGACTATGATGAAAAATGCTGTTATGAACATTCATGTGTAAGTTTTTGTGACGATGTATGTTTTCATTTCTCTTGGGTATATACCTGGGAGTAGAACTGCTGGGTCATATGGTAACTATTTTTTTTAACCTTTTGAAGAACAGTCAGACTATTTTCCAAAGTGGCTGCACCACTTTTTCATCCCCGGTATTAGTCTATAAGGGTTCCAATTTCTCTACATCTGCACCATCACTTATTAGCTGTCTTTTCTATTTTAGCCATCTTAGTGGGTATGAGTAGTAGCTCACTGTGATTTTAATTTGTATTTCCCTGATGGCTAATGATGTTGATCATCTTTTCATGTGCTTATCCGTGATTTTTATATCTTTTTTGGAGAAATGTCTACTCAGATCTTTTGCCCTTTTTAACTTGGATTTTTTTTTATAGGTTCATGTTTAATCTCTGTTACCATACAGTAAATCTCTTGAAGGCAGTGATTGTATTTGAACAAAATCATGAACATTCTACTATGTTGTTATCCAGCACACTATAAATATGTGACTTGGCAAGTTAGTTAATTTTCCCACATCTCGGTTTTCTTGTCTGAAGAATGATGATAATAATACGTACCTTATAGAAGGGATGTGAGGATTAAATAAAAATAATCCCTAGACAGAACCCCTAGGACAGTGCCTGGCACTTATAAAATAACCAATAAACATTACCTATTATTCTTACTAGTTTTTATACCTTGCAATATATAGTACAGTTTCTTACACACAGTAGGTACTCAATGTCTATCTGTGAATGAATTAATTAGGGATTAAAATTATTTTAGCTCATTTATAGTTGTAGTTATGAGTAGCTATCTATGAAAAGGTCAAACAAGCCAATATGGAACCAACACAGGCTGAGCAAGTGGATAAAATTTAAAAGATAGTCACTTCAACTCCCAAAACAATCAATAAGGAAAACACCGCACCAGATCTAAGATAAACCCCTAAATGGAGTGAATTCAATGGGAGTAGCCATGAAAAATGCTTTTATAGCTCTAACAAATGCTTAGTCAAAGACTCCAAAGATATCCAAAGATGTCATGTCATTATTTGAATCTTCAAAATAAAAGGGCCTAAACTTCAATAAAGAAGCCCAGAGACATATTTAAGGAGACATTTTAATCTATCAATTCTACAGCAATAGCAAACTGTGGTAGAGGAAGAACTGCTGAAAATCAAACTACTAGACCTTATATCACAAAACTGGCCGAAGACTTACTCTTGGCCCCTATAAATATAGAAGCCAACTCCTCCTCAGGATCGATTGAAAGACTAGAGCTCCCTCTACTTTCAGTGCTGCCCTAAACATAGAGTAACCGGTTTTTTGAGATTTGGACAATTGGCAGGAAGATGGCAGAACTTTAAACCATCCTAGGCCAATATGGATAAACCAGACTGAGAGGGATTTAGCAGTGGAAATAAATCAAAACCTTGCATGCTAGCCTAAGCAACTGGCCTTCATCTGATAAGCAATGAGGAAACACGGGGTAAAGGCAGGAGGAAAAGAGATGGGTTGAAATCATGAAAGCAGTGCTTTAGAAAGGACAGTCTGAATCAGAGGTGGCTAAAATAAAGGTAGGAGTGGGTTTAGGAGGCATGAGGTCCTGATATACCTTGAAGACAAAAAAGACAATAAGCATAAATCTTGGGCAAGAGAGTTCTGACCAACCTCCCAAATCCTAATCCCTAAGACACAGAATGGCCCAGAGCAGAGGACCATGGTTTATGTAGGAAATTGTGAAATCATGAGTAAAGACTGTTCTCAACTTTGTTTTTCTACCCTGATCATGATATAATAAGTGGCAGAGAGCAACAGTTATAACAATAACTACTATTACAGCTAATAATAATAATTACCACTACTTACAGAGTATTGACTTTGTGCTAGGTACTATGCTAAGCACTTTAGATTTTCACCTTACAATGACCCTGTGAAACAGATAATATACTTTATAATACAGATGATGAAATCAAGCCTTACAGAAATTAAGTAACAAAATCAGGATTAAGCAAGAGAAATCTGATTTCCAGAGGTGGGTTTTGAAA
The DNA here is from genome assembly GCF_028885655.2 of Pongo abelii. Taxonomy (NCBI): domain Eukaryota; kingdom Metazoa; phylum Chordata; class Mammalia; order Primates; family Hominidae; genus Pongo; species Pongo abelii. The sequence goes on from NC_085928.1 coordinate 17,758,075, forward strand.
CCTGTATCTGATAAAAACCAAAGCCCACTCTTAACTGCATCAGTATGCTGCCTCCTAACTAGAATGGCTTATGAAAGGATTCTCTACATAGATTATTTCTTGTTTTTTCTGCAGTCAGTAGGTCAATAGGGCCTATCTAAGTAAGGTATGTCAAAAACTATTCATGCATTTATTTCATTCACTCACTATTTACTGCCTACGATGTCTTGGGGGATACCATGGTAAACAGATGCAGTTCCTGCCTTCAGGAAGTCTAGACAGGGTAGCTGAAGGAGGAGGAGAATTCATTTGGTCTCCTAAATGTCCAATACTATTCCAGTCAAGAGCCTTATCTTGAAATGTATTCAATTTGGCCAAGCAAGACATAATGGTGAAGTTCTGGTAAGTGGACAAACAGGCCATGTACTTTCCCAGTTCCCTGTAACCCATGTTCCTTTCCCTATGTAACATATTCTGTTGTCTCCTCTGTCCTTTACCTTCTCCAGTGCCCCCACTCCCCTCTCAGACATCTCTTTCAGCTAGCCACAGATGAACCCCATCACTGTGGGGGTTCACAAGCCACCATAGCTCTTTTACCTCCCAGAAAGTTTTCAGTATTCTCCAGGCTGATTGGATGGTTTCAAGGGCCACTGTAGGATTGGGGGATGCTGCTTCATTTAAACCCATCTGGCTGCAGTGAAAAGAGATACATCCATGGTAGCTAAGATAAAGAAGGGTAATTATACTGGGCAGTAAGGATATGCTCACATTTAATCCAGCTGTTAACAAGTTGGCCTCAGTGAAGCTGCACCTGGTGCGTTACCCTGGATATAAGGCAGTCCTAGATTTCAGCAGCAATATTTTATGAATCTGCACACTTATGTTCCACAATTGACAAAAAATTAGCGACACTCCCCATGTCTGCTTCTTTCTGACTCAACTGTAATTTCTTTCTGATCTGCCACCAACTGCAATTTCCCTCTGGGTTCTTTGGATTAAATTCCTGGGACAGTGAGAAAAAAAAATCATCTCTGCTTCTGTTTGGGCAGTGCCTTGTAAGTGATAGGCCACCAGGCAGTCTGTTGATGGGCTTACCTTGGTCAGATGTCCACTATGGCTCCAATCAACATAGGTTCTAAAGCGAGGTCATATGATACAAGGACGGCACCCCAAATTATGTTTGGTTCAGGTGCCTCTGCTCCAGTTTTGTGTATGAAGCCCACAAAACCCCCAATCCTTACCTTAAGACAAGTGCCGTATAATTCCAACAATCACGATATTTCAAAGTACCATCAATGGATAGATGCCACTTGTAATACTGACACTATTTGCAAGATCTTACTGCTTTGAATCATTGAAAAAAACAAAAACAAAAAAAAACCTAAGCTCAAGAGAGCAGTGTAGGGTAGTGGAAAGAACATAGACTTTGGAGCCACACAGCCCTAAGGCTGAATTTCTAATTAGCCTTTCACTCTCTGTGATAGCAGACTTCACTCATCATTTTTGAGCTTGTGTTCCCTCATTTCTAAAATGAAGATAAACATTCTTATTTATAAATGTGGTGATAAGAAGAATTACATTTTTTAAGGTTTGTGACAAAAGGTGTTTGACAAATAAAAGTTCCTTTTCAACTAAAACTTAATATTTACAAATATATTCAGTGTTTCAAAAGATATAGAGTACCTGTACCTACTGTGGAGCAGGCACTGTTAGGGGATGGGTATATAATAATAAGACAGGACTTTACAATTTAATCTAATTATTCAAAAAATAAGTCCACTAACTAAGAGATATATCCAACTCAGTCAATCCAAATTATTTGCAAGAAATCGTACTAGACAACGGGGGATGGTGGTGGTGTGAGGGAGAATCCAAAAATGAATAAAGATAGTCATTCTATGTTAAGTAGGAACCTACTCTAATTGGACATGAGATGTGCATTTTACACTGAAATTTACAGTTTCCTTGCCAATAGCTTCAAAGAGGCAGAAACACAATTTTCAACTTTTAGAAAGCAGTTGCTCAGTTATCTTAGCTGCTCGATGGTCTGGTTACATTTATCCGAAATTCAACAACCAAGTAGTTGGAGACTTTATTAAATTAAAATAGCTCCTAGTACAGCGTCGCAAGCAGTAGGTTTTCAAAATCTGTCAGGTTACTCATTTCTTTACCTACACTACTTTTTTTCTTCCTTTCCTTTATTCTATATAATGTGGAGTTCCCATACTAAGTATTTTTTTCCAAACTTTCTACTAGGAAGCCTCATTTGCTATTATTGAGGTTATCTTTTTCCCTTTAATTCCACTGATTTGTAATCTTACCTCTTATTTTATTTTTCTTGAGACCAAAAAAAAAAAAAAAATTGCAGGGCAGTGGCATAATCATGGCTCTCTGCAACCTCTACCTCTTAGGCTGAAACAATTCTCCCAGTAGCCTGTGTAGTAGTTGGGACCACAGGCGAGCGCCACTAGGCCCGGCTAATTTTTGTACTTTTTGTAGAGACGGGGTTTCCCCATGTTGGCCAGGCTGGTCTCGAACTCCTGACCTCAGCGATCTAATGGCCTGGGCCAAAGCGCTGGGATTACAGGCATGAGCCATGGCACCTGGCCAACTCTTATTTCTGAATTATGTTTGAATCCTTTCTTTTTCCCATTTTACATTACATTCCTATCACTTTTAAAAATCCCAGATAAATATTTTAAAGCAAAAACAACTATTATTTTAAATATTTGTAATTTTCAGATATTAGGACTACTGTTAGAATGCTGGCTTGACCCAAAATAAGGTCTGTTCTTAAAAAGGACTCTTTCAAAACAGATGACTCATCAGTTTTAAAAAGCACTCTACCATTAGGTTAAACATACAAAGTACGTCTTTCTATGACTACAACTCAATCAGAAATTAAAGTTTAACTGCAGAGTAAAGGCATAGTTTCTCATACAAATAAATGACTGGCAAGAAAAAAACGACTTTCTTTTTTTAAGGAGGAAAGCAATTTAATGTCGTTGATTATACACGACCACTTAACTTTCTTATGTATAAGCTTTGTTAAAAAAAAAAAAGCTAAGCAGTTTTTCTCATTTCTATGCATGACTTTTCAAAATCATAAAACGTAATTTCAGAAAAGATTGAGTTTGGGACAAGGATGAAAAATACGTTAATTAGAATTACTAAATTAGTACCAGATCAGCATTTTCCCAAACTGTAGTTCTGACCTGCAGTACAAACTCTATGCTGAGTTTTTAAACTAACTCATTAATTTGAGCTATCTCAAATCATGCAACCGCCTCCATATCTCCCAAATTCACTCCTAGACACAACTTAGACCAAAAACCACGTATGTACTTCTATAATTAAAACGGGCAAAACGTCCTTACTTGATACACATTTCTGCCTTAAAAAAGAAAAAAATAATTCTGTGGGGCAAGCAGTGCGGCTATTACCCATATTTTATGCATAGGGCAACTGAAATCAAATCCCTGCCCTAGGCTATTTAACAGCGGAACCCCCAGTAAGGATCCGGGGGTTCTGAGGTCTAGTCCAGCCGCGTTCACATTTCGAGGTCGGCTCTGTGAATCCTCGGACTTTAAATTCCTGCGGTTTTCTGTCATGGAGATAAATCACCACTAAATTCCTGTGTGCTCACAGAGTCCTGCAGACACGGGCCCCACTTTTAAACTGAAAAACAAGCTGGGGACGGGGGAGGGGGGGGCACGCGACGCGCGAACCCTCAAGGCGAGATAACCGAACATCCTTGGGCTGTTTGCCGAGGCAGTCTTGGAGCCCTGGAATAGGTCACCAGGCTCCAGCGACTATAAAGCGCGGCCGCCGAAACCCGGTCCGGCTCAGATGACAATTTGGCAGCCTCTGGGTGTCTGCCTCAGCTCTGCGCAGCCCATGCTGCGCTCTTGCCACTCCGCGTCCCGCGCCTCGTGAGGCAGAGCCCGCCCCGGACCGGCGCGCGCACCCCAGGGCCTCGCGTCGCGTGACTCGGCCTAGGCGCGCAGGATTAGCGCCCGCCCGCGCCACTTCCGACTCAGCCCTCGGTTCAGGTTCCGGGGCGTCGCAGAGCTCCCGGCCTGTGGACTGCGCGCGGCGCTCTGGGGAATCCAGCGCCACGCGCCGTGCGGTGGCCAGGATGGAGGAGGCCGGAGCGGCGGTGGTCGCGGCCGGGGAGGCCGAACTGAACTGGTCCCGCCTCAGCGTGTCCACCGAGACGCTGGAGTCTGAGCTGGAGGCGCGGGGCGAGGAGCGGCGCGGCGCGCGGGAGGCGCTGCTGCGGCTGCTCCTGCCTCACAACCGTCTGGTGTCGCTGCCACGGGCGCTGGGCAGCGGCTTCCCGCACCTCCAGCTGCTAGACGTGAGCGGCAACGCGTTGACCGCGCTCGGGCCGGAGCTGCTGGCGCTGCGCGGCCTGCGCACGCTGCTGGCCAAGAACAACCGGCTCGGCGGGCCCAGTGCGCTGCCCAAGGGCCTGGCCCAGTCGCCGCTCTGCCGCAGCCTCCAGGTGCTCAACCTCAGCGGCAACTGTTTCCAGGAGGTGCCTGCCTCGCTCTTAGAGCTGCGCGCGCTGCAGACCCTGAGCCTGGGCGGCAACCAGCTGCAGAGCATCCCGGCTGAGATCGAGAACTTGCAGAGGTGAGCGGGTGTGTGCCGGAGGGTGGGGAGGCCTCGGGCGTTGTCCGGGAACCCTGGGGCGCCGGGCCTGGGCACCTCACGTTTGTCACGTAACTATTTCCAAGCTTTCTCTTTAACTGTGCGGTAGTGAGTTCTGCCCAACCATCTCAGCAAGTTGTTGTAAATATCTAGTATGATCGCATGTGTGACTGTTTGGTATGTTGTGTTTGGCCTATGCAGATTCTCGGGGCATTTTTTCTGTCTTCCTTATTGAATCTGGGGCGTGACCCGAACTGAGTGGAAACTCAAAACTGATGTAAATCAGAGGTTGTCACTTCTTTGCTCAGAAGTCTTCCGTGGTTTTCCATCTCTATAGATCAAAGTACATGCCTTTGAGCATGGCATACAAGGTGCTCTGATCTAACCCTTGCTTTCCACTACATTTGCAGCTTCCTCTTCTCTGTGGCAGTACCAACTACCATTTGTGGAGTTCAGTGACCTATGCATTTTCCCACGTAGAGAAAGCAGCTTGGAGTTGCTGGTAGGCACTCAGTATGTGTTGAATGGATGCAGTGCCTCTGTACACGTGCTGTTTCCCTTGCTTGGAATGTTTCCTTCACCTGGCAAACGCCTGTCATCCTTCAAAAGCTATCTCAAGTTATCATCTCTTGTGATTCCTTTTTTACTACTCCCTGCACAACAATTTTTTTCTTTACTACTCCCTGCACAAAAAAGTACAGCCTATACTGTACCTTCTCTGTGCTTCATTCATCCTGCCGTTGCATTTACCTTATTGGATATAATTCCTTGTTTACAGGAATTATCTGCTTCATCTACTAGATTATGCAGTAAATATGTTAAATTTAATTTTAGGAGGAAGCAGAGAAACAGGATAATAAAAGTGCCCAGTGGGGGAGTGGGAAATAGAGCCAAATGTATTGTACAAAACGAAAAAGAGGTATCTTCCATCTGTAAGATATTTTCACACTTTATTGTATTTTCAGAGTTAACAGAACGTTAAAGGTAGAAGGGACCTCAGAGTTAAGTGTAGCAAAAGAATACTGGCCTGGGAAAAAAGAACTCTTGGTGCTCCAGCCTTAGGCAAGTCACTTGTATCCTAACTGTAGCTTTCTAATCTACAAAATGAAGCATTTGGGCAAGATTTCTCTTCATTTACTCTTCAATAGATATTTATTGAATACCTGCCCTGTGTCAGGCACTGTCCCAAGTATTGGGGATACAATGGTGAACATGATCCAGGAGACAGACATTAAACAACTATGAACCTCATTATTTAATTACAGTGGTTATGAGTTCTATAAAGACCTACAGAATGCCTTGAGACAAAATGACAGAGGCGCATGGGAAAGCCCAGAGGCAAGGAGGGTACCTACTAAAATTCTGAAAGAAGGACATTGTACTGGGAAGTGAGCAAGAGGGAAAGTGGCAAATATAAATTTGGGCAAGTCAGCCCATGTCAGGTCTTGAAGGCTGTGATAAAGTTTGGATTTTATTCTAAGTGCACATGAGAGAGTTTTAAGCATGTGTGTTGTTGCTGTGCAAGAATGGAGTGAGGAGAGGGTGAAGAGATAGAGATTTTGAGGGCTGGTTTGAATGAGATCATTGTAGTGGGACGAGAGTTGATGGTAGCTTATACCAGCTTGATACTAGGAGAAATGATAAGAAATGGAAGATTTGGAGAAAAGATTTAGAGGTAAAATTGACAGCCCTTGGTTCCTTCTAATTTTAATGTTACATAATTCCAGCCTTGGAATTTTCTTAATATACTAACAGGAACCCAGGGAAAGTATTATTTCCATTGTATGGGGAGAAAAGTATGCAAAAATCCCATTTATTTAATACTTACAATGCAGTAGATCCTGTCATAGGTGCTAACTATGCTTTTTAATACTCACAATGATGCCATAAGATGATGTGCTCCCATTTTTCAGAGGCAGAAACTGAAGCTCAGAGAAATTAAGTCACAAGATTACAAGGCTAGTAAGCATTGGAACTGTATTTGACCTCTGTGGTCTGTGACTCCAAGCCCTTGAATTCTGCACAGTGGCAGAGTACTAGAACCTGAATCTTTGTCGGAGGGTTGGAGGGTTATGGTTTTTTGTTTGTTTTTGTTTTTTGTTTTTTTGAGACGGAGTTTCACTCTGTTGCCCAAGCTGGAGTGCAGTGGCATGATCTGGGCTCACTGCAATCTCCGCCTCCTGGGTTCAAGTGATGCTCTTGCCTCAGCCTCCCAAGTATCTGTGACCACAGGAGCATACCATCACACCAGCTAATTTTTGTATTTTTAGTAGAAACAGAGTTTCACCATGTTGGCCAGGCTGGTCTCAAACTTCTGACCTCAAGTGATCCACCCACCTCTGCCTCCCAAAGTGTTGGGATTACAGGCGTGAGGCACCGCACCCAGCCTAGAACTTGACTTCTGTACTGTTGGATTTGTGATCAGGAGGATTTGTCAAAGTCATTCACATAGTTGACTGATCTTCTGACTCAATTTTCTGGGCTAACAACCTTGCTATCTGTGTTTATTGTTCATTGTGTCTTTGACACCAATAATGTGTGATATCTTTAACGTCACTGTTTTCATTTTTCAGTTGCGTGCTTTATTTCTCTTTACTGCTAAGAATCGGTAAAGGTTTAGGCTATGCTCCACATATAAACTCTGATTGTAGGTTAAAAGGGTTGTGTAGAAATATACTCTGAGCTAGAAAAAGCCTTGGCAATGACCCGATTCGTCCCCTTCTATTTACAGATGAGGAAACTGAGATTTATTATCAGTGATTTGCTTGAGGCCAGATAGTGACAAGTGAGAGTTATGTGGTTCAGCCTTCAAACACTGCTAACTATTCACTACTAATATGATGCATTAAAGCTTCAAACATGTAGAGGTGAAGGTTTAGTCTCTTAAACTACCTGTCCAAGAACACCATCTTCTCTTAGAAAATACGTGGACCCTCTAGACTTCATTGGTTACCCTGATTTGTATTGATATTATGTATGCCATGCTGCTTTTTAAACCAGATCTAGTGTTTTGGCACATTAAGAAGATATGTGTCCTCTGTAAGAGCAATTATTAAAATAGTACAGACTATATAATCCATAAAAACTCCCCCACTCCTTCCACTCTTCATCATTTAAGGAAGGAATAACAAATGAATACTCATGGCTTAATTGGTGTCATTGACCTCTCCAGATTTCGCAAGGTATCTATGTTTTCTATGCCCTATTGATTCTTTCCCCTAGTGGCAAAATCTTTTTTTTTTTTTTCTAACGTTTTCTGAAGGATCACTTTCAAAGTATAACAAATAAGTAGATGCTGAAAATCTTACTTATTTTTATGATTAACTTCATTCCCCTGGAGTAAATTAGGCTATCAATGTGAACCATGCGGTTGTGGATGTAGATACTTTCCATCAAAATGTGGTTATTCTTCGGCAAATAAATGTAATTGTTTGGCTGTAGTATATGGGCAAATTTGTTTTTGTTACATAATGCTGAAAAAGTAGGTATAATTCATATTCTGACTTATTTTTCTGAATCATACCTTTTATTCTTCTCAGTTAGCTTAAACATTAATTGAGGAAGAGCTTAATAGCTTACCACTCAATGGCCAATAGACTTTATTTAAGTAAACAAAAGCTTCAGGATTGTTTGGCAAATCCAGTATGCTAGATATTTGGAGAGTAGGTTTGAGCACAACTGAGTTTCATTGCTACTCTCCTACAGTCTTTTCTTCTTAAGTAATGCCTTCCTTTTTCTGTTCATGATGCTTCTCACCATCTGTTTGATGTGGTTTTGAAAGATTGAGATAGGAGGGTGTGACAAAACAAAAGCTAAAAGTTAATGCTCTCAAATGTTTTGAAGTTAGTGTACAATAGGTTAATATCTTAGGAAGGAGACAGATGACTCAACCAGATGATAGAATGCAGTGAAGTATAAATGAAAACGCTTTTCCACATTTAGAGTCACATACTGAGTTTGTCACTGGCTCTCAGCATCGTCCCTTTGACTTTTTTTATTGCCTTAATTTGGGGCAAGTATCAAGAGATGATGCATCTATTTGTGTGTTTACTTTTGAACATATAGGTACCTTATAATCCTGTGGTGTGTATTAGTATTTGAAAATCATTTAATACAAAGATGCTACTTCAAGAAAACTTTCTTTATCCACAGATGTTCTTATCTTTCTGTTTCTTTTCCTTTCTGTTTTCTACCTCTTTGTACATTCCTTTCTTACTTTAATTCCATCTCCCTTTAAACAACCATATAAGATAGGATTAATGTATATTTTTATTTTTTTGTTTTTTGGGGTTTTTTTTTTTGGTTTTTGTTTGTTTGTTTGTTTGTTTGTTTGTTTGAGTCAGAGTCTCGCCCTGTCCACCAAGCTGGAGTGCAGTGGCACGATCTCAGCTCACTGCAGCCGCTGCCTCCCAGGTTCAGGTGATTTGCCTCAGCCTCCCAAGTAGCTGGGATTACAGGCACCTGCCACCACACCTGGCTAATTTTTTTTTTAATTTTATTTTCAGTAGAGACGGGGTTTCACCATGTTGGCCAGGCTGGTCTCGAACTCCTGACCTCAAGTGATCCGCCTGCCTAGCTTCCGAAAGTGCTGGGATTAGAGACGTGAACCACTGTGCCCAGCTTAATGTATATTTTTATGATGTTCGGTGTCAGTTTTATTTGATTGGAGAAGCAGAAAGCATTTTCTACTTTTACTTGTGCTAGCCTGTTTTTTTCAGTGGGTCATTGGTACTTGATAAGAGAAAAGGCATCCACTGCAGTATCCCTAAGGATTGGAAACATGATTCATTTTTCAAGAGACAATTTTAAGGTCGATATATTAATGCTAAACAGGAAAGGAATAATTTGTTCCATAAATTTAGTGAGTACTTTTCTTGTTTTCTGTATTCCTCAAATACTGAAACAATAGAATTGTTCCAACCCTAATTAACAGAGTTGCAATGTTGATAACCACAAGAACTTAAACCCTACAGTTTTGCTACAAATTCAACAACAGTTTCCTTTCTTCTTAAAGAAAAGTGTATTTGGAAACAGTAGAGTGTGTTATAGAAATTTAATTCCCAGAAATCATCAAAAGGTGTCAAGTCCCTAGAAATTTGGAAATTATTTGAGTTAGAAAATAAAAAATAAGCCTGAAACTGTAAATTTAATATGATGGTTATGTAATTTGATTAGTGTTATTCATCAGTTGCAAAAGAGAATTTACGTAATTGCAAAATCATGGCCTTAGTTATATTTTAGAACGTCAGATCCTTTTCTGCCAAAGTCAAGGTAACTACTAAGGTTTGGCATCCTTTCCGTCTACCTTCCCTGTCCACTTCCAAAGCATTGAAAGAAGACATCAAGTACCAAATGACCACCAGAGACTAGTTTTTCTTGGTTCCTGACTGTCTTAATAAGTTCAGGCTACTATAACAAGACATAAACTGAGTGACTTATAAACAACACAAATTTATGTGTCACAGTTCTGGAGGCTGGGAATTCCAAGATCAAGGTCCTGGCAGATTTGATGTCTGGTGAGGGCTTTCTTCCTGATTCATAGACCGCAGTCTTCTCACTGTGGCCTCACATTGTTACGGGATCTCCGGGATGTTGATTTTTCTGACTGGAAACCTCTGTGGCCATGGCACTTTTGCCCAAGTTCTTGTCCTGCATCCAGGAAGAATGAGGTACACAGACAAGTGAAGGGTGAAGAAGAAGAGTTTTATTTACTGTTAGAACAGCTCAGATGAGTGAGTAGCTCCTCTCTGTAGGCAGGTGGTCCCTTCAAGTGTCCAGCTCTCAGCAGAGAGGAGGCCCTGGAGAGGGTGGCCCCTCTCCTCAGGCAAGTCATTCGGATGTCTCTGCAGGTCTCTGTAGCTCTTGGAGGTCTCTGAAGCTCTCAGCAGAGAGGGTGGTTCCTCTCTCCAAGCAGATCGTCTCTGCAGCTTTCAGCTTAGAGGATACTCCTCTCTGCAGCTGGTCACCCCATCCCATCTTCTCTCTGTCCTCTTCCTCCTCTGCCCTGTTCTGGCTGAGCCCAGGGCTTTTATGGACCTCAGAGGGGAGGAAGTGCATGCTGATTAGTCCATGGGTGACCATGGGCAGGCGGGGAGAGGCACCAGGAGTCCCCATTCCCATCTGCCCGACTGGCAGCTTGGCCCCCAGCCTTCAGGCCCACCCTGGTCCAAAGGTGGGGCCTTACTGGGGACCCACCCTCTTCTGCCCAGGAGTCAATCTGCCTCCTGCTGCCATTTGTGGTGCCCCTGGCTCAGCCCCAACTCCTGCTCCAAGATGGAAGCAGGGGCTGGAGAGAGGCCAGGCAGTGGGAGAAGACACCCTCGAGCCTGCAGGGATTGTGGGGGGGATCCTTCCTGGGGCCCCCAAGGGTGCAGGCTGCAGAGATACCCAGCTCCTGCACCTGGGAGGATGGCTGTAGCCGCTCGCGGGAAGGCAAATCCTGCCTGCTCCCAGCCCTCCCCCAAGAGCACAGGGAGGCTCAGATCCACAGTTGCAATTTAGGTGGCTGTAGCCCCACCCAGGAGGGTGGGGCTTCTCCCTGCCCTGTAGATCAGGAGGCCTAGGTCTGCAGCTGCAGGTTGGGCCACCACAGCTGCACCTGGGGAGCTCCGGTCCCAACACAGAAGGGGCAGGGCTTCCCCCAGCTCCATGGAATGTGCAGCCCCAGCCATGCCTCCCTGTTACATCAACATGATGGAGAGAGGAAGCAAGTTCCCTTGGGAATCTTAGAAGAACACCAATCGCATTAACGAGGGCTCCACACTCTTGACCTTATCTAATCCTAATTACCACCCAAATACCCCACTTCTTAATACCCTAACATTAAGGAGTTAGAGTTTCAACATGAATTTTGGAAGGGCACAGGCATTCAATCCATAACACTGACCTAAGCAAATAGAAAGGATAATATTTATACTTGCCCTCAGACTCACTCTTCCTTTTTTTACTTTATTTTTTTCTCCCTCTCTAGACTATATTGCAAGTTATTATTTAGCTATCAAATCCTTTGTAAAAAGGACGTTGAAGTTTGCTCAGTTTTTTACCCCGATAGTTTTCTCATTGAAATAGTTCCTTTTCCAGGGACCTAGTAGTTTCTGTTATTTGGACTCCAAATATTCTATTCTGTTCTGTTCTATTCTATTCAGGTAGCTGTCAGCATTGAAAAATAAGGATTTCTGAGTAACTGGGCAGTAACTTATGCCATACTTGGTAGAATTTTTAAAACTCTGCCTAGGAACTTTTTTCACCAATGCTTAAAGCACTTGCAGTAGGAGAATTCAATCTTGTAACCAGTTGACTTTTGCTGCAAGATAATCTTTGAAAGAGAGAGAAAATAACATAAAATTAAAGTTATCTGCTTACTTTTTCTAAACATTTTAAGTCTAAAGAGGGAAATGGAATTTTGAAAAGCTTTACACGATCAGAAATATGTTTTTTAAAAGTGTCATTAATATATACATATATTTGTTTGTTTGAGAGACAGTCTCACTTTGTCACCCAGGCTGGAGTGCAGTGGTGCCACCTCGGCTCACTGCAACCTCTGCCTCCCAGGTTCGAGCAATTCTCCTGCCTTAGCCTCCTGAGTAGCTGGGATTACAGGTGCCTGCCACCTTGCCTGGCTAATTTTTGTTTTTGTTTGTTTGTTTGTTTTTGTTTTTTTAGTAGAGACGGTATTTTACCAGTTAGCCAAGCTGGTCTCGAACTCCTGACCTCAAGTCATCCACCTGCCTCAGCCTCCCAAAGTGCTGGGATTAGGTGTGAGCCACAGCACTTGGCCTAATGTATTTTTTAAAAAGACAAAGTGTTAGGTTCAAGTTGGCATTTTGAATAACCACACATCAAGGAAGGCTGAGATTATGAAAGACAGAAAAATTATACTTGAGAAAATATCTGTAATAAGGCAATCTGCAAAGAAGTTTTAATTTCAGAGAGGTAAAGGAAGGAACTTCATCAATGAAGCAAGAATAGGGAGTTTTAAAACTGACAATTATGAAAACCCCAATTGGAGTTTCTAGAAATGAAAAAATATAATTATGAACTAACTAACTGGACTAAAAGGTGGACAGAAGTCAGCTGAAGAATGAATCCATAAGCTGAAAGATTTTACTGAGTTATTTTCCTGGAATTCAGCTTAAAGAGATAAAGAAATAAAAAGTATGAAAGAAATATTAAGACATAGAGGATAGATCCTGAAGTTAAAACTGCTGAGAGCAGCTGGGTGCGGTGGCTCATGCCTGTAATCCCAGCACTTTGGGAGGCCGAAGTGGGCAGATCATGAGGTCAGGAGTTTGAGACCAGCCTGGCCAACATGGTAAAACCTCGTCTCTACTAAAAATACAAAAATTAGCCAGGCGTGGTGGTGGGCGCCTGTAATCCCAACTACTCGGGAGGCTGAGGTAGGAGAATTGCTTGAACCAGAGAGGCAGAGGTTGCAGTGAGCCAAGATCGTGCCACTGCACTCCAGCCTAGGTAACAGAGCAAGACTCCATCTCAAAAAATAAAAATAAAAAAATAAATTAAAAAATAAACTGTTAAGTGCAATTCTAGAAAGACAATGAAAGAAAGACAATGCGTGAAGTAATGGTGGCTGAAATTTCCCACAGTTAAAGAAAGGGAGCTATCTAAACTGATATCTTAACATGTCATAGTAAAACTTTAGAACATTAAAGATGAATAAGAAAAAATCTTTACTCCTATTGAGGAAAGAAAAAAAGATTACCTACAAAGGAACAATAGTAATATTGGCTGTGATAAGATAATGGAGCAGCATCTTTGCAGTGCCAAGGAAAACTAACTGCCAATCTAAAATTTTATGCCCAGCTAAACTATTACTCAAGAGTGAGGGGAAAAAATTAAAACACCAGAAACAAAGGACTCAAAGATTAACAACCATGAGTTCTTGCTGAAAGAACCTCTAAAGGATGTACTCCAAGAAAAATGAACCTTAAATAACAAGCCTCCAAAAAAAATGATAAACAAAATTGGTAAAACATATTGATAAATCTGAATCAATTTACTGATTGGAAATAAAATAAATTGGTAGAAAATCAGGGTAGAACTAATTCTAGAAGATGATATGAAGAGAAGGACAGACGAGAGCATGGGTATGTGTCTGAGAGTGAGAGAGAGTACAAAGAAAATTGAAGGGGGTAACTCCTAGCAAAATAGAAATAGCATATACAGTTCAAAACAGTAGAAGTAGAGGGAAAAGAACAAAAAGAAACTTGAGGAGCACAATAAGAAGCAGAACTAAAGGGAAAAGGTATGTGGAGAGACACCATGATAATAGAAAACACAAGTCCGAACATATCAATCATCAAGTTATGCTCCATTTATAAAGAGTTACACTTAAAATAAAAATACACCAATAAGTTATAAGTAAAGGAATAGGAAATGATGTACCAGGCAAATCTGTCATTTCTTATCTGAAGTACTGGATTAAGCTCCAATCTGCTTTTCCTCCTTCTACTCCTGCCCACGGTGCTCCCCTAACCACTTCTCCAGTTGTTTGCCACTCAATAGCCAAAGTGATACTTCTAAAGAGTAAGTCAGGTTAAATGACTAACCTTTGTTCAGAACTGTTTTTTCAAAACGCTCTTACAGAGGCCCAAAGGGCATTCTGTGATGTGGCCTTCCCAGGCTACCTCTCTGATGACCACACTCCCACCTCAGTCATTCTGATCTACTCATCTACTCAAACTGGCTGTGTTGCTGTTTCACAACACACCAATCACTTTTCCATTGGGGTTTGTACTCAGTCATTTAGATCTCTGTTCAGATGTCATCTCCTAAGAGAAACTTTTTCTGACCACCCTCTCTAGAGTGTCACTTCCATCACTATCTGATTGCTCCCTTTTTCTTTGTTACATTTAAAACTATCTGGCATAATGGACATGTTATTGATTTATTGTCTGTCTTGTCACTAAAATGTAAACTTATTCAGGTCAAGAACTTGAACTTATTTACATTCTATTCCCTAGAGTGGTGCCTGGCACATTGTAGGTGTTAGTTCATATTTGTTAACTGGGCATTTTATATGATAGATAATATTATTCCATTTTTAAAAGGAAGAAACTGCAAGATTAAGTAACTGATCCAGATTTTTATACTGATAAGTTGTAGAGCTGGGATTGAATGAAATAAATACCAACAAAAATAAAACTGGTAAGCAGTGTTGATAATCAGAGGACATAGATTTCAGGGCAAAATGTATTTAAAAGAAAAAATAGAGGCCGGGCACCGTGGCTGACGCCCGTAATCCCAGCACTTTGGGAGGCTGAGGTGGGCGGATCACCTGAGGTCAGGAATTTGAGACCAGCTTGGCTAACGTGGTGAAACCCCATCTCTACTAAAAATACAAAAATTAGTCAGGCGTGGTGGCAGGGACCTGTAATCCCAGCTCCTCGGGAGGCTGAGGCAGGAGAATTGCTTGACCTAACTCGGGAGGCGGAGGTTGCAGTCAGCCGAGATCATGCCAGTGCACTCCAGCCTGGGCGACAGAGTAAGAGTCTGTCTCAAAAAAAAAAAAAAAAAAGAACAAATAGAAATGATTCATATGAATTAAGGCTCACTTCAGGAAGTTTTTAGCAGTCATGAGCTTGAATGTATCTGTAGTATAACTTCTGTATATTAATGGGAAAAAAAGCAAAGATTGACAGGACTCTGAAGGGAAGAAGGAAAATCATGTTTATAGTAAGAGACTAACTACCAGAGCAAGAAGGCAAAATAATAAGAGAAAAAAAATTTGCTCAGTTAACGAGCTCAGTCATAATAGCTACATGTTCTTTTCGTACATATAATACATGAATGAAAATAGACCATGCTCGAGGCCACAAAGGAACAAAGTTATGCAGAATATATATATATTTAACAACAGCAGAGCTCCCAACAAATTAATGAGATAAAGCTGCATAATTCATGAGAAAAATAGGTAAATGATATGAACAGGTAATTCTCTAAAGATATACAAATGTCTAAAACCATAAAAAGATGCTAAACTTCACTAATAGTTAGGGACCTATTTGCGGATTAAAAACACAGAATGGTACCATGTTTTATACCATCAAATAGTAAATAAATAAATAAATGCTGGTGATAATACTAGGTGTTGGCAAAGTTGTAGATTAAGGAGTGCTCTTAAATACTAATTATGGATTTGTAAATAGCCATGGCTGCACAAGGTAACTTGGCTTTATCTGTTAAAATTACACCTTATATTCTAAAATCTGCCAGTTCACAGGCAATTCAAGGGAGGGAGACAGTATTTAGTGCATCTGGATGGGGTCAGGGCTTCATAGCTTTAAAAATATCATAGGGAATTCTTACCGTGGAAGTTTGGGTAACACTTTAGTAGGCTGTTTTCTCTCACATTTAAAGATGTTTTGAAAAAACAGTAGTTCTACTGAGTTAGCAGATTTAACAGGAAGATAAAAGTAATACAGTATTGGGAGAAAAAATCTGTATGTGTTTGTATACATTTTATTTATTTATTTATATATAGTATAATATATATAAATATATATATTTTATATATAAATAAATATATATATATATAGTAAGAACTGATCCTGCTACCCCCTGCAAAAATCTTTTGAAGGAAGCCTTTCAACAGTAATCATCAAAGAGTACTCTCTTTTTTTCTATTTTGGTGCAACATATGCCATGTCTAAAATGTTAACCTATTGTTGGAAAACAGTATAATTACCTGGAACTTTGATTTTATAGTAGTAGACAATTTTCACAGCCTCTGAAGAGTGTATTTGCTATAATAAGAGCAAAGAAGAAATGTAGAGACTTCATAGTTTTACAGTCTATTCAAAAACAAGCTAGTGGTTTTCCCATTGCCCATCAGTGCATCAATCAAATCCAAGCATACTAGCATAGAATTCAGGGTTCTTGTAATCTGGTCTCTCTACAACCTTAATCTTTGATTCCTCAAGATGAATTTTCTTCTATTAAAAGGTATATTCATTGTGCCTTCACAAGCCCTCTCCTCCAACCTGAAGTGTACTCTTTCTTCTTGTCTAAATGGGCTAAGTCCATAGCCCAGCTGAAGTCACAGCCCTTTGGGGAAGCCTGTTCCATTCAGAACTACTGTGGCCTTTTTAAAACTTTTATCTTCCTTTTCGTTCAACTCCTAATACCATTTATGGTTTGTCCCTCTTATTTTGGTATTGTAATGCCTATTTTTGGCCTTGTTTTGTGTTTCATTATAATGTTATCTAACATTGGTCTGTCTTGTCTGCTTAGCTATAGTATAAGCTCCCTGAAAATTGCATTGTTTCTCTAGAGACTGAATAGCACATAGCAAATCTTAAGTAAAACATTTGCTGAATGAATAGATGAAACGTGTTTTTTGTAGTAGACACAATGGGGTATCTTTTTCAACTTTATTTACTCTTTTGGTTTTGTTCATTTATTTTTGCAGTTTAGAGTGTTTATATCTTGGAGGAAATTTCATTAAAGAAATCCCACCAGAATTAGGAAATCTGCCTTCTTTGAATTATTTGGTATTATGTGACAACAAAATCCAAAGTGTACCTCCTCAACTTTCACAGTGAGTAGTTCCAGGCATTTGTATATACACAGACATCTATGCTTAGTAATTATTGTCTTGTATTCACTCACATGTTTTTATATGTAGAAAAGAATTAGATATTCTCAAAGTAAGTGATATGTTAATTATAGTTTTGAGGTTTGCTGCGAACTGGGTTTTTTAATTTCGCTTTTCAATGCTCTGGTTTATTCTTCAAAATATTTGTTCAGTCTATTTTCTGTAATCAAAGAATTGAGTATTAGCATATATTTCCCTAGGTTTTATGGGACTTTTAGTGATTTTGTATTTGATATGAAACATTTCTATCCTAATTAGGCTTTATAATGTGAAGGATCTTGGTTTCTATTGCATTTGAAATCTTTCCTTTTTTTAGATATCTGAATGAAAAAGCATGCCCACTGCCCACCCCCAAATCTTCAAATCTAGGTTTTATAGCAGTTAGCACATCAGAACACTCTCTAAGTATTCTAAATTCGCCAAGATTGCAAGGGCAAAAGTCCTTCATGACATTTACAAATCTGCACTTTGATCTAGTTTCAGCACCTTTTCATTTTACTTCAATTGACCTTAATCTTAATTGCTCATTCTTAAGGGGAAATCAAGTTCTGTATACACACATATATTCAATGTTTTTGATAGTTACGTTGTTTACTGCCATTGATTTTTCTACTACATTTATTCTAGATTACATTCACTTCGTTCCCTAAGTCTTCACAATAACTTGCTGACATATCTGCCTCGAGAGATCCTCAACCTTATTCATTTGGAAGAGTTGAGTTTACGAGGAAATCCATTGGTTGTTCGTTTTGTTAGAGATTTAACCTATGATCCTCCAACTCTCCTGGAATTAGCTGCACGGACCATTAAGATCCGAAATATTTCCTACACTCCCTATGATCTTCCTGGGAATCTTCTTAGATACTTGGGTTCAGCCAGCAATTGCCCAAACCCAAAGTGTGGAGGTAAGTTAATTCAGTATTCATGTTTCCCACTTATTTAGCTATTTTTTAAATTAAGTCTTCTTTCAGACAAAAGTAGTCTCTGTTTCTGTTCCCTTCATTTTTTCACTCATTTATCAGAAAGACATTTCACTCTGGATTTTTTTAAAAATTCTTTTTCATAATATTTTAGGATTCCTACATAAGGAACATACGCAGGAAGTCTCATCCTGTCTTGACATATGATAATAAATCAAGATGGTAAAATGAGAGGAAACACAAGGAAGTATAAAGAGTTCTGATTATTTAAAAACTGTTTCTAAAATGTTTGGACACCTTTTATTTTTTATTTATTTATTTGTTTATTTTTGAGACAGAGTCTCGCTCTGTTGCCCAGGCTGGAGTGCAGTGCCGTGATCTTGGCTCACTGCAAGCTCTGCCTCCCAAGTTCACGCCATTCTCCTGCCTCAGCCTCCCGAGTAGCTGGGACTACAGGCCCCCACCACAACACCCGGCTAATTTTTTTGTATTTTTTTAGTAGAGACAGGGTTTCACCTTGTTAGCCAGGATGGCCTCGATCTCCTGACCTTGTGATCTGCCCGCCTCGGCCTCCCAAAATGCTGGGAATACAGGTGTGAGCCACTGCGCCCAGCCCACCTTTTGTATTTATTTGAATGATATTTTCTTAGACTCACCATTCCCTGTATCAGATTTAATCAAGATGTATGAGAATGGGCTGAATGTGTGCCAGTTACAGAATGTACCCAAAACTTTATATTCTTTTAAGTCCATGGTTCAAAATGTCTTGAGTTTAGAGCATTTGAAGAGAATTATGCAAATGATATAAGGCAGAGTCAGGTAAGTATCCCAAGGAATTCAAAATGCTTCTGGAAATCAAAGGAGGGGGAGAGTATATTTAATTAGATCTGGAAACAATGAGCTAATTCTTGAGGTATGAATTAGATTTTGCTAGGATAAAATTGAGGATAAGAAATTTTTCAGATGGAGAGTACAAAGTGGAGACAGAAGAGTATGGGGCAGACTGTTGGATGAGTAGTAATTTGCCCCAAATGTAAGGTTAGGGGAGTAATGAGAGTGAAAAGCTACATTGAGTCCTGGTTGTGAAGAGCCTGAAGGGCCAGGGTGTGTGGGTGAGAATTAGTGACTGATAGTAGGTCATTTTTCACTTTGGCTCCCTCATAAAAGACTACTTTTAAAAAATCCAGTAGGTACTGAGGAAATGCCGCATAATGATGATCAAAACCAGGTGAGACTTTCTCTGGCAGTCCGATTTTGTCTTGAAGTTATTACAAGGTTAAAACGGAGAAAATTATCAAATTCTTCAAAGATTGTTAAAAGATAAAAAAGACACTTTGAGTTTAAAAAAGATAATGCTCTGGGTCATTTCTGGCCACCCACTCTTAGAAGTAGAGATTGCAGCACTGTGCTTTTCTCTGATTGTCCATTCCTAAATTAGCTTTCACAGTGACAGAGGAAAATACATAGGGCAGCATTCACACCAGACCCTCAGGCCTGAAAGTCTAAATCTCTTCTTTGAATTCATGCTTTTCTGGAAATGGACCTCTACAGGAATTCTCTTTTCTCTCTTAAATATTTCCTTAATGACTTCTTTAGTATACTGATGTGCCATTTATCTTAGGAACAAAAATGCTTTAAAAATTACCAGCTTAAGGCTGAGTGTGGTGGCTCATGCCTGTCTGTAATTCTGTCACTTTGGGAGGCTGAGGCAGAAGGATCTCTTTTTTTGTTCTTTTTTTTTTTTTTTTGAGACAGAGTCTCGCTGTATTGCCCAGGCTGGAGTGCAGTGGCACAATCTCGGCTCACTGCAAGCTCCGCCTCCGGGGTTCATGCCATTCGAGGCAAGAGGATCTCTTAAGCCCAGGAGTTTGAGACCAGCCTAGGCAACATAGCGAGACCCCATCTCTAGAAAAAACATGAACATTAGTTGGGCATAGTGGCATGTGCCTGTAGTCCTAGCTACTCAGGAGGCTGAAGTAAGAGGATGGCTTGGGTCCAGGAGTTCAAGGGTCCCATGAGTTGTGATCATGTCACTGCACTCCAGCCTGGGTGACACAGTGAAACCGTGTCTCTTAAAAAAAAAAAAAAGTATCAGTTTAAAATTTGAGATAATCTATGAAATGAACCATTAGACATTTTCCCCCTCAAATTTGTTAGTTATTAAACTGTAACTTAAACAAAAGTACTTTTATATTCTCAGAGATATTTTTCTTTGTATAATCTGAAATCTTATAAATCACAAGATAGTGTTATACTGCTTTAGTTCGTAGTAACTCGCATAATGCTTTATTTCTTTCATCTGTTTTCAAGAAGCTAACACATTTTGGGGGATTTATTATTGGTCTATGACTGACCAACTTATTGAATGTATTTACTTTCCTAAGTCATTCAGAGTAATATACCACAAATTTCCCCTTTTTTATACTTACTACAAAATCAAAAAAAACTACATGGTTAGTTGAGATATCAGGAAAAAAATAGAAGTGGAATTCATTGTTTTTCCTTTGCTTGGACCACATCTTTTAATTTTGGTCCTTTATGTGATAAACACACAGTATTTGGTGCCAGAAGAAACTTAGGCAGAGTATAGAGCTTGAGGTTCCTCTCTAGAGAGGTGATTGGACCAAAATTCTAGATGTTCTGGTTAAACTGCAACCATTGTGACAGTCTTTGTCTGTTAGAGATTTGCAGTATCATTTTAAGGACCAGCTAGAATCCAGAGGCACAGCAACATCTGCTTTCCTCTCAGCTCTAGCTCTGTTTTTACTTAACTGAAGGGCCACAGTCGAGGAGCACTAACCTAGGAATCAAAAGGGCCAGATATTACTTTCAGTTTACCTGACGATGTGTAATTGTATGAGAATCAAGTGAGATCATCAGTGAAACGGATTTGAGGCCTGTAGATTTACAGTCTTTGGAAATGTAAAATGGCATTTATTTCTTTAAATTTTGCCTTCCCAGTACATAAGAACAGGAGTGCCAAAAGTCATCCCCTTTCTGAAAATTTTTTGTATACTAATTCTTTAAGATAATTATTAAAGGAGTTTTTATGTCGTTTTGTTTTAGTCTGTGACTGTAGGGTAGTACCAAGGGGGTGGCTTGGGTAATAGAGAAAGGGCACCTCAGGTATCCTAAAATCTCCATCAGCCATTGCCCCAAGTCTCCCAGAGAAAAGAAGCTAGGTACACAGTGTCCTTTCTGTGCCTGCTCCCTTTAAGATAAATGTCCTGGTTACCTCTTTGCACCCAGATTCTACCTTTAAGACCTTCCAGTAGGTTTATAGACAGCTATATAAGCAAGTACTACTTCTGCTTAAGATTCGTAACAGAAGATGGTGTATGACATTTCTCCAGAACGCTGGAGAAAGGGCTGAAAAAGAAATTGATTCCTTGCTTTGTAGTGATTACTTTGTATTCCTTCTTCTCTTTAGGAGTCTACTTTGACTGCTGTGTCAGACAAATTAAATTTGTGGACTTCTGTGGGAAGTATCGCCTCCCACTGATGCACTACTTGTGTTCACCAGAATGCTCTTCCCCTTGCAGTTCTGCCTCTCACAGCTCCACATCCCAGAGTGAATCTGACTCAGAAGATGAAGCTAGTGTTGCTGCACGCAGAATGCAGAAAGTTCTTCTTGGTTGAACAGGAGTGCACGGTGGTGTGAAATACTTAAAAAACTGAGCAAAATAGTTAGACAAGAAAATAGAGCTTGAAGTTCACTAGAAATCTTATCTTAAATGGTCATCAAAGAGTCTGGGGTGATAGAAAACATTTTGTGTTTCATCTACCCATTCAGCAGGAATGAGTCCAGTCTCATGTTTAGATTATTTTAACATAATTTGTGAATGATAGTTCCACATTTGGCTGATAGTTTGCAGTTTTCACTCAAGTTTTGCATGAATCACGAAGCAGAATGGTACCTTTTGAAGAGCAGTTCTGCAATAAGCCATGAGTAGTATAACTTTTGGAAGTTGAGATGGAGAAAGTGAGAAATTATCAAAGCTATAATTGCCAGAGTTGCCCTTGGGTTTAGGTAGAATGCTGTATACCATATATACTATATACCATATATACTATATATACCATATATATATTATATGCCATAAACAGGATTAACCCTCCCTTTTTTAATTGCCTGTATGTCTAGATTACAGAACTATTCAGAGAAGCTCACAGATGGTTACATGGGACATAAACCTTTCTGACAAACTAACTGGTAAAGTAAGGCATATAACGTTTACGTGAGATATTAAAACTTTTTCATTATTTTCCTTTGTTCTATATGATTGCTGTTAACCTTATGTAATCTAGCAATGACTGTTATAGTGCCTTAATCCAGCAAGGATATAAAAATGTATTCCAGAAATAATGCCAGAGCAACCTATAACCTGACATACCATGCAGAACATTTTAAAATATTCTTTAACAGAACTAGGTAAATAACTGTGTATCTAATATCTGATCTCATGGCCCTCTTAACTTTTTTTTGTTTAAATGTGCACTCATCCCTTATAAGCACATTACTTTTACACTTAATGGTAGGCCACAATCTTGATCAATCTGTTCATCATAAGACAGAGTAAGAATATTTAACAGAAAATTCTAAAAGAGATAGAAGTTAGGAAAGCTTCTTTATATCTTGCATTAAATGGGTAGGGAAAAAATATGACTCTTGCCCATGTCATGTACTGGACCATCTTTCTCTACTTTTTAAAGAATAATACAACTAGAAAAACATCACAACAAGCCAAATAAAAATGGGGAAAAGGAGTCATTGTCCTTATACCTAATGGAACAGTTTCCAGAACTACTTTAACTATGGAAGCATTTTTGAAAATAAAGTATTAATAAAATAGAAAAAAATATTAAATATATTGTATCCTTAATGTATAGCAGGAAAATAGTTTCACAAATTAATTGCTATTAGAAATTACCAAATTTTTATTAACTAATATGCAATACAAATTGAATAATAGTACAACTATAAGTTGATATAAAGTAAGTGCTTACTGGTAATCATTAAATAACTAATAACATGACTTGTTGGTTAATGTTAAACATACAGTAAGAAATGTTAAATATACAGGTCAGATAGGCATTAGAACATCAGGTGATACCTTTTCTGATTTCTGGCATTCATGGCACACCATTTCTTAAAAGCAGATTATTGTATAACATATACATGTATTAGGGTTTTTTTCATATATATTTTTTATTTTAGAAGAAACTAGCATAATTCAGGGTTTATGTGTTTATTTGTATATTAATTCATGAAACATGAGAGTTTCATGAACTGCAGATGTGAAACGCTGCTATAGAATGAATCCCTTCACCTTTACCTTGTTATAATGTAGTAAGATTTTGTTTTCCTTTTGACTCAGAAATTTTCTATGTCTATAGAAGTAATCTATTATGTTCCTACTGCCTAGAAGAGTGATACATGGGTGATTATATCATAAAATAGAGGTTTAAAGTCTTTGCTTACTTCTCCATGTGAGCCACAGCAAGCTGCAGACTGTACAGTTATGAAAGGTAAAGATGACTTAGGCTGTGCCTAAGTGACAAATGTAAAATGTTTTGTAAATAAGTGACTTTACCTAAGATACATAAGATATTTTCATAGAAAATAATGTATTCATAGTAAAATACTCAAATTGATAGGACCAATTTTTTCTGGCCTAAATGCTTATGCCTACTTCCTAATCAATTATCAGCTTGACTTAAGTAACTGCTTGAGTAGTCTTCTAAGAGTTAGTCTTTGTAAAATAAATGGATAGGTATGTAAATATATAACCTTACATACCCTTTCCAGCTTCCTAGAAAGGTCTACTGCTTCATCTTTTACAGCTGTAAATAGGTCCAACCAGAAACAGTTTCTGGCCTTTGCATATAAGAATATAGATGTATGCCACAGTATTATTTCAACAAAATGTTATGGTTCTATGTATAGTTGAAAAATCTGTGATCAGTGTACAACTGTCTTTTGGTAATTTTTAATGAAGTCTACATTTAGCCGTTGGTTTTATCTTTCTTAAATCTTTGACCTAACCTTTTGTAAGAGCAGCTAATAATTTCTAAGATTTTCCCTGTTTCTTTTTCCTACCTTTCCTTTTCTCATAACTGATTGGAGAAATTAATCAGAAGTCAAATACAAGGGACTTCCTAATCTAGAAACCAGATAATCAGCTCCCAGGTCATATAGCTAACTATGCATTTAAAATAACAGTCTGTCTCTTTAGTTCCTAAGTCATATATTTGTGTTTAATTACAGTAAATGAACTTTAATTGGGGTTTTTAAAAGACAGAATTAGCGAAGTCTAATTTTTATAATGAAATAAGTTTTTGATATTGCTCTACTTGGACAATTTTAGTGACCAAAACTATGGATAAAACTGCCTAAGCATAACATTAATATATTTAGAATGGCATTCTTCAGTGCTAGTATTTGAAATTGGAATTAGTACATTGTGCATTTTTTGTAGTCTTTATCCCTAGAATCAATTCTCTCAGCATCACCAAACTGAGTTGGTGGAATAGTGCTAAGATTCTGGGCAATAGGAAGATTAATGAATATGCTACATTGATTCCAGGGTGCCAGGGATTGGCTGACATTAAGGACCAGCTGGCTACGGTCCTCAGTATTCTAGTATTTGAGTAGTGGAGGTAAATCCAAAGGCGACTGGTTATATTTTACTTCTGAATGTGTGCTGAAGTGTCTCTTGTTCAAAAATTCTTGATATTTGGAGCTTCAAGTTACCACATTTAAAAGTAAAGACTTGGCACGGTGGCACACACCTATAATCTTAGCACTTTGAGAGGCCGAAGTGGGATCATATGCAGTCAGGAATTTGAGACCAGCCTGGCCAACATGGTGAAACCTCATCTTTACTAAAAATACAAAAATTAACCGGGCGTGGTGACGCACACCCATAGTCCCAGCTAACTCCGGAGGCTAAGACAAGAGAATCACTTGAACTTGGGAGACAGAGGTTGCAGTGATCTGAGATCACTCCGCTGCACTCCAGCCTGGGTGAGAGTGAGACCCTGTCTCAAACAAACAAACAAAAAAAAAGATTTGCATTGTAAATTGTACCTCAAATTTGAGCAGTTTTTGTGTTTGTGTAAATTAAAGTAAAAAGCAGTCCACAATAATGTTTTGTAATAGTGCACACCATTTCTACCAGATTTTGTAACTATCAGATTTAAACAAAAAAAGAGAAGGAAGAGGCTGATTGCTGGAGTGTTAAAGAAATCTTTAGAAGCCACAGGGCTAGAAGAGAAGTCACCAAACACCTAGGGACAGTCCTAGGCCAAGAAACCACTTTAAAGTAATAGTGAATTGTTTTAAAATTAAGTTATTGAGTGGCCTACTGACTACCATCTGAAAGCCTTTATCACCAAATTTGTTCAGCATTTGCTATTGGGAGATTGTCCATATCCCTCCATAATTAAGGGCCAGCAAGTAATAGGATCCTCTTACAGCCAACCTTGCTCTTCCCAAAGGGAGAAAGTAATACATCATTAACCTGGAATTTGTGGTATAACAGGTAGCCTTGGTTAATGTTTACCTTTTCACTATGTAAAAAAGAAAAAACACACAGCAAATAGTGCAAATAAAATTTGGTCTTTTAAAGCATTTTAGCAGTAGCTATTTATGTAAAAAGTTAATGGTTATTATTCCTAAATTTTCATAAGACCCTTGGTAGACAAAACTATCAATTATATTATGTATATATAAGGTTAGTTAAGCTGCATTTAGTCAGGAACATTTAATTTTTACCTAAATGATCCTTTTTTCATCCAAAAGTAGAGATTTTATTATGTCATTATGACTATTACTCCCCATTTAGTCCAAAATAGTGAGCTTTTAAGTTGTGCCAGGTACTTAACAATAGTAAAAGCTATTGTATAGATTTTTATGCAATGTGACCTATAATACATAGTTCTGATTCCTTCTGTATTGAATGTCCCTGTTTCCATATTAAGTGCTATACCCTATATAACATTAATGAATTTAATAGTGTATAATTTTGGGCCAGGTGTGGTGGCTCATGCCTGTAATCCTGGCACTTTGGGAGGCAGAGGCAGGCAGATCACCTGAGGTCAGGAGTTCGAGATCAGCCTGGCCAACATGGCAAAATCACATCTCTACTAAAAATACAAAAATTAGCCAGGCGTGGTGGCGCATGCCTGTAGTCCCAGCTACTCAGGAGGCTGAGGCAGGAGAATCGCTTGAACCCAGGAGGCGGAGGTTGCAGTGAGCCGAGATCGCGCCATTGCACTCCAGCCTGGGAGACAGAGCAAGACTCTATCTCAAAAATAAAAATAAAAATAAAAAATTGCGTGCAATTTTGTATTTTCATAGTCGTATCTTTTTAAAGGTATCAGTGATTTCAGTTGTGGTCAGGAAGTATGTGCCTTAAATCCTCTACTCTAGACCCAAAGTTTGGAGAGCTATATTATTTAATAAGTTGTTTGTGACAGCCTTGTTACCATTTTCATTTGATTTGAGGGAGAAAGACTGTGATCCTGACAGATTCCTTTTCATAAAATGGCCTAATGTGTATCAGTCTAGGACTTCTGAGGAGGGAACCTCTACCATGCATTCTGTCCCAGGATGTCAAAGTCATAAGAATCAGGGTCCCCTGAAATAAAATCACTGAAAAGATATGTTCTCTTATATATTATTTTAAAAATTTATCTGGTGCCACCAAAGAATGACAGCAGTTTCTAACCAACTTCATATTTATAGCATCTTATGAAGATATTGTAAGGCTTAGCATATTTTGCCACTGGTTTTCTTTGTAATATAGGTTGAAAGTGAGACATGTTTGAATACTTTTGTATGTAAATATCTCCCATTCTTTTTCTATCTCTTCTTGGTCTATATTTACTAAGAACTGATATTTAAAAAACAGTTCACTAATGAACTCTGCATATTATTGAGCACTCACAGGGCAATATTGATTTGGGTGCTACTAGACTTTTACCTAACATTAGTCTTTCTCAATAGTTGTAAGGGACAGTATTCAATCCAGTAAATATTAAAGTGTATTAGTTTAATGAAGGTTATTTATATACTGTCATACCACAGAGCTATGGTGGAAAGAACATCTGCATTCACCAGAATGTACTTGTTCCTTTGGCTGTGAATAAATTGGATAAGACTTTTTTATTGTAAGTTCCAGCTGTTGGAAGATACGGGGATAAGATTGACATTGCTGTTGCAGTATTGCAAAAACATGACTAAATTGGTTAATTATGTCTACCGCTTATGTTTAAGAGAATCCTTTCACTAACTTAAATTGTTAACATTGTTGTGATATTGAGAAAGAATATTAACCTAAACAGTCACTTTACAACAATCATGTAAAGACGTGTGCCTGCAGTTGAGGTTTTTTGCATTTCTGAGCCTGCTTTGTATTCATGAGAAACAAAAACATAATGGGAGAAAAGTTTTAAATAACCAGCATTGTAAGTTTTTGCAAAGTTTGGGATGTCAAAGTATTAACGAAGGATACTGAAAACATACTTTTACTTTGGTCAAATTATTTTTTATGATCTGATTTCTTAATTTTCTGTATTTGAAATCTTGCAAATTAGGAATATCTACATCTATAGATAAATAGATAAATAAAACTTAATGGTAGAAATAAGTGTAATTCAGCAACATGATTCAACAATTTTTATTTTTAGGGGAAGTTACTGTTTATTATATTAATATCAAATTTATATATTGCCTTGTAATGCTACATACTCTTAAAAGAATATACGGGCTACTTCAATTCTACCACCTTCTTCCCCCTCCCCCAGGACATACAAAAGATCTTATATTAACCAGTCCTCTGTGTGAATTTTGCCATATCAAAACATTGTGCCTTATTTTAATAAAACTGTTTTGTTGGAATCCAGTTCTATATTAAAGTCTCTATAATGTTGATATTTGCCTGATTACTTGTTACATCATTGAATACATACATTAAGTATGTACTAACATTGACTCTGTTCTAGATGCAATGGACAAAAGATAAATTGGACTTGTCTTCTAGTCTTCCTTCTGCTTCCACAGTCTCAATAGACTTACGGGTGCATGCTCTAATAAGAAATTGGTGAGATCATCTTGCTGACTAAGGCCAGTTACTTCTTGTATTTAGTACAGAATCACACAGTCTTAACCCAGAGTAATATAGTTCTAACTGAGCACATTGACATAGCACTTCCTATCAATATTCTATAGTGCCATTATTTTGGTGACATTAGAACACCTGACATTTTTCTAGATTCCAGGATATGGAAAAATATTGTGGTTTTAAGTTGGGGTAAACAGAGTGGATAGGAAGGACATGTAATTTGCAAAACAGCTAATGTTTCAAATGTGCTAAGATGGAAGAAACTCAGCACTTCCCTGGTTAATATATAGGACGGTGATATGGTTTGGCTGTGTTGCCACCCAAATCTCATCTTGAATTGTAGCACCCATAATCCCCACGTGTCGTGGGAGGGACCCAATGGGAGATAATTGAATCATGGGGCGGGTTTTCCCATGCTATTCTTGTGATAGTGAGTAAGTCTCAGGAGATCTGATGGTTGTAAAAAGGGTAGTTCTCTTGCACAAGCCTGCTCCCACTTAAGATGTGCCTTTCCTCCTTTGCCTTCCACCATGATTGTGAGGCCTCCCCAGCCATGTGGAATTGTGAGTCCATTAAACCTTTTTCTTTATAAATTACCCAGTCTCGGGTATTTCTTCATAGCAGTATGAAAATGGGCTAATACAGATGACTTCTTGGCAAAGACAGGCCCAAAAAATTTGAGGGAGAAGAGAAAACACATAGAGTGTATGTGTTTGATACTCTCTATGTGTTTGTCTGATCTCTTTCCTTTTTTTTGAGATGGAGTTTCACTCTTGTTGCCCAGGCTGGAGTGCAATGGTGCAATCTTGGCTCACTGCAACCTCCGCCTCCCAGATTCAAGTGATTCTCCTGCCTCAGCCTCCTGAGTAGCTGGGATCACAGGCGTGCACCACCACGCCCAGCTAATTTTGTATTTTTAGTAGAGACGGGGTTTCTTCATGTTGGTCAGGCTGGTCTCGAGCTCCCAACCTCAGGTGATCTGCCCACCTCAGCCTCCCAAAGTGCTGGGATTACAGGTGTGAGCCACCACGCCTGGCCTCTCTCCTTTTTTTGTTTTTTTTTTGAAATGGAGTCTCGCTGTCGCCAGGCTGAGTGCAGTGGCACAGTCTCGGCTCACTGCAACCTCCGCCTCCCAGGTTCAAGCGATTCTCCTGCCTCAGCTTCCCAAGTAGCTGGGACTGCAGGCACATGCCACCATGCCCAGCTAATTTTTGTATTTTTAGTAGAAACGAGGTTTCATCACGTTGGCCAGGATGGTCTCGATTCCTGACCTCATGATCTGCCCGCCTCTTGCCTCCCAAAGTGCTGGGATTACAGGCGTGAGCGACTGTGCCCGGCCTCCTTTCTTAAAGGTAAAACCGTTCTCTAACCTACCCAGTCTCCATAGCATTAGTGCCACAAGAACATTTTACTCTTAAATGACTTGTCTAATTCTTTGCAGATACCAAATATAAAGCCAGAACATTTCTGGGGATATGTATTATGGGCATGTTCCATCCATCACACTAGTCACTTCCAGCTTCATGAACAATCTGTCAGAATCCCATAGAATATTAGAGCTAGAAGAAACTTTAGAAATCTGAAATTGACACACTTGTTTGAAAAATGAAAAAAATTCAAATCCA
Source organism: Pongo abelii (assembly GCF_028885655.2). NCBI lineage: Eukaryota > Metazoa > Chordata > Mammalia > Primates > Hominidae > Pongo > Pongo abelii. The sequence goes on from NC_085928.1 coordinate 17,787,995, forward strand.
AAGAAACTTTTCCTAGAATCCATACGGCTGAATCTTGAATCCAGGCTTTCAGATTATTACTTCAAGACTTGTTTCTGGCCAGGCGTGGTGGCTCACGCCTGTAATCCCACCACTTTGGGAGGCCAAGGTGAGCAGATCACGAGGTCAGGATTTTGAGACCAGCCTGGCCAACATGCTGAAACCCTTGCCCTACTAAAACTACAAAAAAATCGGCTGGGCATGGTGGCAGGTGCCCATAATCCCAGCTACTCGGAAGGCTGAGGCAGGAGAATTGCTTTAACCCAGGGGGCAGAGGTTGCAGTGAGCTTGTATCAAGCCACTGCACTCTAGCCTGGGTGACAGAGCAAGACTCCATCTCAAAAAAAAAAAAAAAGACTTGATTCTGCTATAGGATGCTGCTTCCTTTGTTTAATATGCTATAACAGGAAATCAGTAACAGTATTGGTACTCCACAATAACAGGCCTACTAGTATTGAAGTGATGAGATCTGCACTGTATCAATGTATTCAGAATTTTAGATCTGGTGACGACTTTAAGAGTAAACAGCTGGGTACCTCTTTAAAGCACATGCAAGAGGCTATCTTATTTAATCGTCATGACACTGCTGAGGTAGATTTGGTGAAGTACGTTCATGTGGTTTATCAAAGCCTTCCCCCTTCCTTCCGCCATTTGAAATCAACTAAGAAATTGACATTGACCTGAGATAGGGAACAAAATACCAGCTCTATCAAATCAGAATTGAGCTTCTTATATTCTTTCCCTTAATTAAATTGAATGTAACCAACCAAAATCACAGGCTTCCCCTGCGAGGACTGAGTCTACCCCTGGATAGTATTCTACACTACTGACCAGAACATACCACTTTGGGCAGACAGATCCAAAGGAACACAGGTGAATTCTTAAACCCCTTAGTGCTGCCCAGTAGAGAAACTAGACCAATTGTCTTCAGTCTTTGGCCATCTAAGCAGATGAATTAAGTCTTTCTCTCACAGGGAGGAAAAAGATGTTAGAAACTGTTTCCTCTGGGCAGCTGTTTTCAAACCTTGCTGAACAGTGAATCACCAGAAAAGCTTTCAAAATATACAGATACAAAGACACCATCCCCAGAGCAATTGAAACTTGATCTCTAAAGATAGAGTCTTGGCATCCATAGTTGTAGAAGCTCTTGTAGGTGACTTGGTTTCCCAGTGAGGGTGATAATCAGTGTTTTGGTGAAAGTCCCTTTATGGTAACTTGAGGTCAATGGAGTAGAGTTTTTCTTAATAGATAAAGAAATGGGACCAAAGTGATGAAGTGACTTGCTCAAGTTCTCTTAGGTGGTGCTGTGGCTAAAATTTATTCATCTGTACCCCCAATTTTTTTAATTGAATGCATACTTCAGACCAGGCACTGACTGCTAATCCAGTGTTTTTTGCTTCTCCCTGTCACTTTTCTTCTGAACTGGAAGTGTTTTGAGGGTATATGATGTTATATTCAAATGGATTGGCCATGTTGAAGCCAGTTGCAGCTAAGGCAGAGTGTTCACCAAATTGTGGAAAACAAAAGCAGCAAACAGATCAACTTGACCAGAAACATTCATGAAACAATGACTTGGTCAAATATTTCAGGTTATAGCCACAGGCAGGAGACAACCTTTCCATGTATGAGGAAACCCTTGTCAAGTTGTACACTGGTTTTATTGATCACAGATAAACACATAGCTAACATCATAAACGACAGTAAACAGCAAGACATTCCTAAGAAAGATAAGATGTAAACATCTGCCTAGAAAATGACACTATAGTTAATCCATAACCATAGATTCCCATGATTCTACAGAAAAGTTCAACTCAACTACAAATAAACACTATGCATAATTTCTACCCTAGTTTCTTTCAGATTTAGTTATGAGGCTATGTAATTATTTTCCTGCTTAAATCTGGATAATAATGCAGTCTTAAGACCTCTGTAAATATATGGAAAGTTTAAATGGAAAAGAAAACTTGTTCTTGATGCCATGGGAACTCTATGGAAAAGAACATATTATCGAGATAATTATTATGGGTATTTTCTCCCTATAAATAATGACTGAGTTTAAAATGTAGCTTTGGAAACTTTTAAAGTTGAACTAAAGAAAGATGTGAAATAAGTTTTACTTCTTGAAAATTAAGCTTATTTTATACTAGAAAAGTTCCAAAATTTTAGTATTTTGTGTTAATTTTAACGCCTTTGTAAACCTGACAATGATTTTCACAAGTTCTTTCTAACTTTAAGAGTCTACAATGATCTTGCTGAAAAGCTCCTTTCTATTTGTGTAGGTCTCAAATATTTGTAAATTCTTGTATCTTTCACTGCACCTCTTTTAGCCATCTCTATTTAGGTCTATTAATCTTTCCTCCTAAGCCAATGCACATGACGCTAAGGACAGAGTTAGTAGGGTAATGAGAATTTTACCCCTAATCTGCAATTAAAATTCAACACTTTGTAACACTTCCAAGGGTTTGTTGTAGTGGATGACAGATGTCAATGGGTGGTTTTGAAACAAATAATCTTAGTGTTTTATTTCTGCTGGGGGCAGTATCTCATGAAAGATGTGTGTGTAATTGACTAATGGATAAGAATGAATCAGATAATTACTAGATACCTATGGCTTAAGATGTGGCATAACTGTAATTACATTTTAAGCCCTGGCCTGCTATAGGAATTTCTTTTTTTTTTATTTTAAAATAAATTTTAGTATGTATATTTGAGGTTTACAACATGATGTTATGGGATACATAGAGATTGTAAAATGGATACTATAATGAAGCAGATTAACATATCTATCATCTTACATAGTTACTTTTTTGTGATAAGAGCAGCTAAAATCTTTTTTTAAACTTTTAAGTTCAGGGATATGTGAGCAAGTTTGTTATATACATAAACTCGTGCCACAGGGGTTTGTTGTACAGATTATTTCATCACCCAGGTACTAAGTTTAGTACCCAATAGTTATTTTTTCTGATCCTCTTCCTCCTCCCTTATTCCACCCTCAAATAGGCCCCAGTGTCTGTTCTTCTCCTTTGTGTCCATGTGCTCTCATTGTTTAGCACCCAGTTATAAGTGAGAACATCAGTATTTGGCTTTCTGTTCCTGCGTTAGTTTGCAAAGGATAATGGCCTCCAACTCCATCCATATGCCTGCAAAGGACATGATCTCATTCTTTTTTATGGCTGCATAGTATTCCATGGTATATATGTATCATATTTTCTTTATCCAGTCTTTCATTGATGGGCATTTAAGTTGATTCCATGTCTTTGCTATTGCGAATAGTGCTGCAATGTACATTTGCATACATGTGTCTTTATGGTAGAATGCTTTATGTTCCTCTGAGTGTGTCCCCAGTAATGGGATTGCTGAGTTAGAGAGTAGTTTTGTTTTTAGCTATTTGAGGAATTGCCACACTGCTTTCCACAATGGTTGAACTAATTTACACTACAACCAATGATGTATAAGTGTTCTTTTTTTCTCCACAACCTCACCAACATCTGTTATTTTTGGACTTTAATATCCATTCTAACTGGTGTCATATGGTATCTTATTGTGGTTTCAATTTGCATTTCACTAATGATCCATACTATTGAGCTTTTTTTCCATATGCTTGTTGGCTATGTGTATGTCTTCTTTTGAAAAGTGTCTGTTCATGTCCTTTGCCCATTTTTAAATGGGGTTGTTTGGGGTTTTTTCCTTGTAAATTTATTAATTTCTTTATAGATGCTGGATATTAGATCTTTGTCAGATGCATAGTTTGCAGATATTTTCTCCCATTCTGTAGGTTGTTTATTTACTCTGTTGATAGTTTCTTTTACTGTGCAGAAGCTCTTAAGTTTAGTTAGATCCCATTTGTCAATTTTTGCTTTTGCTGCTCTTGCTTTTGCATCTTCGGCATAAAATCTCTGCCCATTCCTAGGTCCAGAATGATATTGCTTATATTGTCTTCCAGGGTTTTTATAGTTTTGGGCTTTACATTTAAGTCTTTAATCCATCTTGGGTTGATTTTTGTATATGGTGTAAGGAAGGGGTTCAGTTTCAGTCTTCTGCCTATGGCTAGCCAGTTAGTCCTTCACTGTTTATTGAATAGGGAGTCCTTTCCCCATTGCTTGCTTTTGTCAGCTTTGTTGAAGATCAGATGGTTGTAGGTGTGTGGCCCTATTTCTAGACTCTCTATTCTGTTCCATTGGTCTATGTGTCTGTGTTTGAACCAGTACTATGCTGGTACAAAACCATGTGTAGTCAGGTAGCATGATGCCTCTTGCTTTGTTCTTTTTGTTTAGGATTCCCTTGGCTATTTAGGCTCTTTTCTGGTTCTATATGAATTTTAAAATAATTTTTTTCTAATTCTGTGAAGAATGTCATTGGTAGTTTGATAGGAATAGTGCTGAATCTGTAAATTGTTTTGGACAGTATAGCCATTTTAATGATACTGATTCTTCCTGTCCATGAGCATGGAATGTTTTTTCATTTGTTTGTGTCGTCTCTGATTTCTTTGAGCAGTGTTTTGTAGTTCTCATTGTAGAGATCTTTCACTTTCATTTCCCTGGTTAGCTGTATTCCTAGGTATTTTATTCTTTTTGTGGCAATTGTGAATTGGATTGTGTTCCTCATTTTGTTCTCAGCTTGGCTGTTATTAGTATATTGGAATGCTGGTGATTTTTGCACATTGATTTTGTATCCTGAAACTTTGCCAAAGTTGTTTTTCAGCTTAAGGAATTTTGGGGCCAAGACTATGGAGTTTTCTAGATATAGAGTCATGTCATCTTTCAACTAGGGATAGTTTGACTTCCTCTCTTCCTATTTGGATGCCCTTTATTTCTTTCTTTTGCCTGATTGCTCTAGCCAGGAATTTCAATATTATGTTTAATAGGAGTGGTGAGAGAGGGCATCCTTCTTTTGTGCCACTTTTCAAAGGGAATGCTTCCAGCTTTTGCCCTTCAGTATGATGTTGGCTGTGGGTTTGTCATAAATGGCTCTTATTTTGAGGTATGTTCCTTCAATACCTAGTTTGTTGAGAGTTTTTAACATGAAGGGATGTTGAATTTTATGGAAAGCCTTTTCTGCATCTATTGAGATGATCATGTGGTTTTTGTCTGTAGTTATGTTTATGTGATGAATCACATTTATTGATTTGTATATGTTAAACTAACCTTGCATCCCAGGGATAGAGCCTACTTGATAGTGGTGGATTAGCTTTTGCTGCTGGATTTGGTTTGCTGGTATTTTGTTGCGGATTTTTCCACCAATGTTCAACAAGGATATTGGCCTGAAGTTTTCTTTTTTGTGTGTGTCTCTGCCATGTTTTGGTATGAAGATGATGCTGGCTTCATAGAATGAGTTGAGGAGGTGTCTCTCCTCCTCAGTTTTTGGGAAGAGTTTCAGTAGAAGTGGTATCGGCTCTTCTTTGTATATTTGGTAAAAATTGGCTGTGAATCCATCTGGTCCTGGGCCTTTTTTGATTGGTTGGTTATTTGTTACAGATTCAATTTCAGAGCTTGTTATTAGTCTGTTCAGGGATTCAGTTTCTTCCTAGTTCAGTCTTACGAGGCTGTATGTATCTAGGAATTTGTCCATTTCTTCTAGTCTGGAGGAATAGAGGTGTTCATAGTAGTCTCTGATAGTTATTTGTACTTCTGTAGGGTCAGTAGTAATATCCCCCTTTCTAATTTTGTTTAATTGGATCTTCTTTATTAGTCTAGCTAGCAATCTATCTTATTAACTTTTTCAAAAAGTCAGCTCCTAGATTCACTGATCTTTTGAATTTTTTGTGTCTCAATTGTCTTCAGTTCAGCTGTGATTTTACTTATTTATTGTCTTCTGCTAAGCTTGGGGTTGGTTTTCTCTTGCTTCTCTAGTTCTTTAATTATGATAGGCTGGAATACAGTGGTGTGATCTCAGCTCACTAGAACCTCTGTTTCCCAGGTTCAAGCAATTCTCCTGCCTCAGCCTCCTGAGTAACTGGGATCACAGGCATGCACCACCACGCCTGGCTAATTTTTGTATTTTTAGTAGAGACAGTTTCACCATGTTGGCCAGGCTGGTCTCAAACTCATGACCTCAAGTGATCTGCTGTCTTAGCCTCCCAAAATGCTGGGATTACAAGTATGAGCCACTGCACCCAGCCATCTTTCTAACTTTTTGATGTGGGCATTTAGTGCTATAAATTTCCCTCTTAACACTGCCTTAGCTGTGTCTCAGAGATTCTGGTATGTTGTTTTCTTGTTCTCATTAGTTTCAAAGAACTTCTTGATTTCTGCCTTAATTTAATTGTTTACCCAAAAGTCATTCAGCAGCATGTTGTTTGATTTCAAAGTAATTGTATGGTTTTGAGCAATTTTCTTAGTCTTGAGTTCTATTTTTATTGCATTGTGGTCTGAGAGAGTGGTTGGTGTAATTTTGGGGTTTTTGCACTTGGTGAGAATTGTTTTATGTCCAAGTGTGTGGTTGATGTAGAATGTGTGTTGATGAGAAGAATGTATTTTCTGTTGTTTTTGTATGGACAGTTCTGTAGATGTCCGTGAGGTCCATTTGGTCCAGTGTTGAGTTCAGGTCCTAATTATCTTTGTTCATTTTCTGCTTCAGTGATCTGTCTAATACTGTTAATGGGGCATTGAAGTCTCCCACTATTATTGTGTGGGGGTCTAAGTCTCTTTGAAGGTCTCTAGGAACTTGCTGTATGAATCTGGGTGCTCCTGTGTTGGGTGCATATATATTCAGGAGAGTTAGGTCTTCTTGTTGAATTGAACCCTTTACCATTATGGAATGTCCTCTTTGTCTTTTTTGATCTTTGTTGGTTTAAAGTCTGTTTTGTATGAAGTTAGGATTACAATTCCTATTTTTTTTTATTTTTGTTTTTGTTTGCTTGGTAAATTTTTCTCCATCCCTTAATTTTGAGCCTATGGGTGTCATTGCATATAAAATGGGTTTCTTGAAGACAGCATACTATTGTGTCTTGCTTCTTTATCCAGCTTGCCACTCTGTCTCTTTAACTTGGAGCATTTAGTCGATTTACATTCAAAGTTAGTATTGATATGTGTGAATTTGATCCTGTCTTCATGTCATTACCTGTTTATTATGCTGACTTCTTTGTGTGGTTGCTTTATAGTGTCACTGGTCTGTGTACTTAAGAGTGTTTTTATAGTAGCTGGTAATGGTCTTTCCATATTTAGTGCTTCTTTCAGGAGCTCTTTCGTGGGAGGTCTGGTAGTAACAAATTCCCTCAGCATTTGCAATTTCTTATTTCTCCTTTGCTTATGAAGTTTAGTTTGGGCAGACAACAAATTCTTAGTTGGAATTTATTTTCTCTAAGAATGTCGAATATAGGCCCCCAATCTCTTCTGGCTTATAGGGTCTCTGCCAAGTTGGATGGGCTTCCCTTTGTAGGTGACCTGGCCTTTCTCTCTAGCTGCCTTTAAATTTTTTTCTTTCATTTTGACCTTGGAGAATCTGATGATTACGTGTCTAGGGGATGATCTTCTTGTGAAGTATCTTACTGAGTTTCTTTGCATTTCCTGAATTTGAATGTTGGCCTCTCTAGCTAGGTTGGGGAAATTCTCTTGGATGATATCCTGAAATATATGTTCCAAATTGGTACCATTCTCCCCGTCTCTTTCAGGGACATCAGTGAGTCATAGATTTGGTCTCTTTACATAATCCCTCATTTCTTGGAGGTTTTGTTTATTCCTTTTCAATATTTTTTCTTTATTCTTGTCTGTCTTCAGAATGTCAGTCTTTAAGCTCTGAGATTCTTTCCTTAGCTTGGTTTATTGTGCTGTTAATTACAATTGCATTATGAAGTTCTTGTAGAGTGTTTTTCAGTTCTATCAGGTTGGTTATATTCTTTCTATACTGGGTACTTTGTCTGCCAGCTCTGTATCATTTAATTGTGATTCTTAGCTTCCTTAGATTGGGTTTCAACATTCTCCTGAACCTCGATGATCTTCATTCCTATGCATATTCCGAATTCTATTTCTGCCATTTCAGCCATCTCAGCCAGGTAAGAACCCTTGCTGGAGAACAAGTACAGTTGTTTGGAGGAATGAACGCACTCTGGCTTTTTGAGTTGTCAGAGTTATGGTGCTGGTTTTTTCTTATCTTTGTGGGCTTTTGTTCTTTCAGTCTTTGAAGTTGCTGTCTTTTTTGTCTTTATCCTATTTGGTGACCTTGGGGACCTGATTATAGTATTGTTGGGTTCAGTTGACTGACTTCATTTCTGGAAGATTTCAGGGGGCCAAGCTTCAGCTCAGGACTCCTGGACTGCATGTTCTAACTCTGGGAGACAGGTATTGAGCCCTAGCTTTGTTCTCTGGCTCCTTGAGGTTATGAACCTGCTGTGCTGTAGGGGCCAAGGTGTTCCCAGACTACTGGTCACAATACTCTAATGGGTGATGCCATCCAAAGCACATCATAGCAGGGTGGCAGTGCGATCTGTCCTAATTTGTCTGTGCCAGCTGCAGCAGCAGCAGCAGCATGGTGGGATGCATACTGCATGCTCATCAGCTACAGCAGGGTACTAGTGGGTACTAGGGTGGCAGCCTTCATGGGACTGTGTGCATGTTCCTCTGGTGGTGGTATTAGTACAGTGTTGGGGCACTGGAGGGTGCAGGACTGTGTGAGGTCTCTGTGCACATTCACACCCGCAGCAGTGGCTGCTCAGAGCAGGGGTGGGTTCACTATTCTCCATGACTAGTTATGTGCCAGTGGCAGTGTTGGCACAGAGGCAGGGCACTTGCAGGGATGGGACTGGCAAGCTCCATGCTCACCACCATCTGACAACAATGGCATTGTGACGGGGAGGGGAACAGGGTGCAGTCACACTGGCAGCAGTGACATGGCAAGGTGCACACACCCACACATGCTGGCAGGGAAGGTAAGGCAAAGTCTGCCTTCATACACATACACTGGCACAGTGATGCAGGGGGTGGCTGTGGGCAAGTGCATGCAGTCAAAGTGGCATGGGGGAGGCTGCAGTGGAGGGAGGGCACAGGCAGGCTGGTGCGTGTCCATAGGGGCCACTCTGCTGGAGCACTCTGCTGGTCAGACAAGGTCTGCCAGTCTTCCGGATGTCCTAGTCCCTTGAGGGGAGATGTTCCTCCTGGCTGCGTGTAGTTGGCCATCTTAGAGAGAGAGCCAGGAATTTCTTTCTAGTTCTAAGAAAACATAGAATCAAAGGATTAGCAGCGAGAGCTTGAGAAGTCATCATCACACCACTTTTTGCAAAAGGACAGTTCATCCATCAGGGTAAAAACATATCCTATGTTTAAATAACTCCCAGAAGATTTTTCTTCTTTAGGAATTTTGAAGCTTAACAATGGTCACTGAAGGAAGCATTTTCTTTCTTTTCTTTCTTTCTTTCTTTTTTTTGAGACGTTTGAAACAAGAGTTTCGCTCTTGTTGCCCAGGCTGGAGTGCAATGGTGCGATCTTGGCTCACTGCAACCTCCACCTCCTGGGTTCAAGTGATTCTCCTGCCTCAGCCTCCCAAGTAGCTGGGATTACAGGCATGTGCTGCCAAGCCTGGCTAATTTTGTATTTTTAGTAGAGACAAGTTTTCTCCATGTTGGTCAAGCTGGTCTTGAACTCCTGACCTCAGGTGATCCACCCGCCTCGGCCTCCCAAAGTGCTGGGATTACAGGCATGAGCCACCACGTCTAGCCAAAGGAAGTATTTTCTAAGGCTCTTGTGATTTCTGCTAGCCATATTAGATGTGCAGATAACTTTTAAATTGTCAGCAGAGAAGCACAGTGACACTAAGACGTGTGCACTACCCATTACATTATTTTTGTACCTTGGTCTGGTGCTAAAATCTTGCTGCTCTCACTTTCTCCCAATCCACAGTTCTTCCCACCACTATAAACGTCAAAGCACACAGGAGTTGTTAGGGACAGACTTCCCCAAGAAAGCTTCTTGGTGCTGCCCACCCTTCCCCCAAGTCTCTTTACATTTCTAAGCCCTTGTCTAGGCGCCACGGTGAAGCCAGCAGACTTCACTTATCAGACCTTGCTGCAATAAGCAAACCGCAATTACAAACGATCTGGACCACACAGCAGGAGGTCGTGGGAAGCATAAACAAACTACCTACACCCTCCTGTAATAAACCTCACAAGGTGATATGTGGCAAAATTAACCCCATTGAATCCTTTCTTGAAATTCTTTAACATAGTTCCTAACAAGGTAGGCTTACTTTGTGTTTTACTCATTTTCCTCAGGAGACAAAACAACACTTATCACAAAGAGGGAAGGGAAAAAGGGGCAAAAAGTCACTCACTCACCAAGCAATTCACACTAAAACCAAAGTATGGATAAGGAGTTACTTATTCATCAAGCAATTTGAGCCAAGTCAGAACCAAAATCAAAGCCAAAACAGTTCAAAACCAAAAGTCAACACTGAAATCTAAACCAAAACAGTGCAAATGTAGTCAAACTCAAAACCAAAACCAAGATGCCAATAAAGGCACGCCATGGGTGATCAGGCCACACTTCCACTCAGATGGAGTGGGCAAGTTCCAAGACCGGTCTTACTGTGTTCCAGATGTCCAGACTCCAAGCTCCAATTCCTTCCCGGTGTTCAGCCGCTGCATTAATCCTCCGCAGGGGCCTACTGTGCACTGCTCTGGAGGCGTTCCACTGGGGCAGTTGCCTACCGGGAAGCGCTCTCAGGATTCGCATCGCTAAAGCTAGCCAGAGTGCCCCACAGGGATGCCCCACTGGGCAGGCCTAAGCCGCCTAAGGGGCTGCCTCGACCATCCACTTATCACCTTGCTTCCAGGTCAGGGAACCAAGAAATGTAGCAGGACAAGCCACAGACAAAATCCCTCAGACACCGAGTTGAGGAAGGAAAGGGCTTTATTTGGCCAGGAGCATCAGCAGACTTACCTCAAAAAACCGAGCTCCCCGTGTGAGCAATTCCTGTCCCTTTTAAGGGCTCACAACTCTAAGGGGGTCGAGTGAGAGGGTCATGATCGATTCAGCAAGCAGGGGGTACATGACTGGGGGCTGCATGCACCGGTAATCAGAAAGGAACAGAACAGGACAGGGATTTTCACAATGCTTTTCCATACAATGTCTGGAATCTATAGATAACACAAGCAGTTAAGTCAGGAGTTGATTTTTAACTACTAGGCCCAAGGCGCGTTGCTGGGCTGCCGGCCTGTGGATTTCATTTCTGCCATTCAGTTTTTAATTCTTTTTTCTTTGGAGGCAGAAATTGGGCATAAGACAATATGAGGGGTGGTCTTCTCCCTTACTATGACTCCTGCTTCTCAGGATACTCCACAACCAATCATGAGCTCCACTGAGTCAACAAAGGAAAAAACAATATATTAATATCTAAAGGAAAAAAAAGAAATAAAAGATTTTCCAACTTCAAATTCCTTACATGAATGAAAGGAGATGATCACTGTTGAGACCCAAATTAGTGGGCTAGACAATCAAATGGGGAAAATAGCTTAGAACAAGGAGGAAAGATATAAAGTATAAAAGGAAAATATGTTAGGCCCCCAAAATCACTAAGGAAAACTCAAGCTGGAAACTGCTTAGGGCAAACCTGCCTCCCATTTTATTCAAAGTCACTCCTCTGCTCACCGAGATAGATGCATATCTGACTTACCTCCTTTGGAAAGGCTAATCAGAAACTCAAAAAAATGTAACCATTTGTGTATCACCTATCTGTGACCTGGAAGCTCCCTCCCTGCTTCCTGCCTTTAGTTCAAGTTGTCCTGCCTTTCCAGACTGAACCAAAGTACTTCTTACATACACTGATTAATGTCTCATGTCTCCCCAAATGTATAAAACCAAGCTTTGCCCTGACCACCGTGGGCACATGTCGCCAGGACTTCCTGAAGCTGTGTCATGGCGCATCCTCAATCTTGGCAAAATAAACTTTCTAAATTAATTGAGACCTGTTTCAGATTTTCTGCATTCACAAAAGCAATTAAAATCATGAGAGAAAGGATATGTGACATTTTGAGGATAGATCCAAGAAGTTTAGCATATTATATTGGGAGATCCAGATGGGGAAAAAGGCACATAGAAGGAAAAGCAACATAAGAAAGGAGAAAAATTTTTGGACCAAGAAATACCTGAATCTACAGATTAAATGGATTCACCAAGTTCCAGGCTTGATTGATAAATTCACACACACACACACCCCCTTAGCAATATTCTGGAAAGATTCTGGAACTCTAAGGAAAAAAAGAAATCTTTACAAACTTTTCCACTCAGAGAAAATAAATTGCCTTATTAATTATAATGCAAACAGAATCAGACCTCTTGTGCATCGGCAGCACCTAGAAGTTAGTGGAGTATCTGCAGACTTCTGAAATGCAAGGACTCCGACTCAAGAATTTCTTGACCAGCCAAAGAATCATTTAGTTGTCAGAGTGATAGGAAGAAATTATTTGTAGGTATGTAAGAAGTCAAAGACTAATGCCTACATTTTCCCACCTTAAGAAAATACTTAAGAAGTGACTCTAGCCAGATGATAGATTAACCATAAGAGAAACTACAAGATGATAAAGAAGGGAAGAAATGGTAGTGATACAGGAGCTGAAAACAAATTATTTAGGCAGTTGGTGAGGGTAATAGAGTCCTCGGTGAGGTTTCACTTTTAACAAAAAACAGCCCCAAAACCATTTCTTTTCTAACAAACAGCAGCCAGTAAAATCAAGCTGCAGACATAGATAAGCAAGCTGGAAGCTTGCACAGGTTAATGCTGGCAGCTGTGCGAATAGGAAAAGGCTACTTGGGGGCCAGGCATGTTCAGCATGGAAGCTCCATCTTCCATTTTCTTTGTCACCATGTGTGCAGTAAAGAAACAGGGAACATGATGACAGCCAGGTAGAAAACTCATTTGCATAATAAAATATTAGGGTGCAGTGGCCAGCCTCTTCGGATGCTATACAAATGGCACACCTGGTCCAACCAATTCTCTGCACCCTACGTAAATCAGACACCACCTCCTCAAGCCCATCTGTAAAACCAGCTGCATCTTGCCATGTTCCGGGAGATCCGTTTGGAACCCCCTCCCTCTGCACAAGGGAGCTTTTCTCTTTTGCGTATTAAACTTTCACTCTTAAACTCACTCCTTGTTAGTCCATTTTCTTGATTTCCTTGGTGTGAGGCAATGAACCTGGGGTATTATCCCAGACAAACAACACTGCTTCTGTAGTGAGCAACAAAATGTCGAACAAATAAATCAATATAAAGACATATATAGACAAAATATATCTAGATAATTACAGACGGAGAATGTATAAGTGCAGATATGAAACAACGTAATAGCTAAATATATGAAGCAAAACCTGTAAGAAATAAAAGAAGAATTTGATTAAATAAAATTATATTGGAAAACTTTATTTTTTTTTCAGAATTGGATAAATTTGGTATATAGCAAATGTGGGATGGCATAGGAATTAAATAATATAATTAATAAACGATGTGGTATCTATGTGTAAGATCTAACATCCCTTGAACAACAAGAAAACATGTTTTCGTATCGATAGAATATTTACAAAAGTCAGTCATATTTGACCAAGAAGAAAACCTTAACAGACTCTAAAAACCACATTCCTTGATTTCAGCCAACAGATTGAAAACAAATAATGTGAAGATAGCAAGAAACCATACACAGAAAAAAAATTTTTAAATTATAAAATATCTATAAAGCAATGAAAAAGAGAACACTTTTTACCAAGATCCAAATGACACAGTGGAAATTACTCAGAAGAAAACGTGTACCTTAAAGTTTTCTTAAAATAATATTAAAATAATATTAGATTTCATTTCAAGAAATTAGAAAAAAAGAGCAACAAAGTCAATTTTTAAAAATTAGAAAGAGAGCCGGGCACAGTGGCTCATGCCTGTAATCCCAGCATTTCGGGAGGCTGAGGTGGGCAGATCACGAGGTCAAGAGTTTGAGGCCACCCTGGCCAACATGGTGAAACTCCGTCTCTACTAAAAAAAATACAAAAATTAGCCGGGCGTGGTGGCAGGCGCCTGTAGTCCCAGCTACTCGGGAGGCTGAGGCCGAAGAATCGCTTGATCCCGGAAGTGCAGGTTGCAGTGAGCTGAGATCGCGCAACTGCACTCCAGCCTGGGCGACAGTGAGACTCTGTCTCAAAAAAAAAAAAAAAAAAAAAAAAAAAAAAATTAGAGGATTTATAAAGACAAAAGCTAAAATTAATTTAATAGAAAACAGTAGAATGTACAAATAAATACAAAATCCTTTGCCAAAGGTGAAAAAGATCCGGTCTGATTAAGAAAAAAAACTGAGCAAAAGTAATAAAATTAAGAATTCTGTAGAAAACTACAAATGAGGAGAAATTAAAAGTATAATAAGAGAAACCCATAGCAACAAACTGGAATCCTAAAGAAAATAGCTGATTTCCTAGTAAAAATACAAATTACCAAAATTGACTCTGAAATAAGGATAGTATAAATAGAACAAGTAGCACAGAAAAGTTTGGAATTGTCCTTAAAAGTCTTGCATTGGGAAAGATCCCACGATTACATGGGTTCACAGCTGAGTGTTAGTTGACTTTTTACTGAATTCTTTTTTTTTTTGGTTTTTAAAAGGCTTTATTGGGGAAACGTACAGGGGTGAGGACCGTCCTTGGAGGCCTCAGGACGCCATCCTCCATGTTGCTGGGCAATCGAAGTCCCCAGGGGCCCCTGCTCAGAAGCGTGTCACCAGTCTCTGTGGGGGCCTCGTCTGTGACTCCTGGAGGGGCCCAGCCCGGGGTAGCCACTACCCTCCATTCCTTGCTGCTGCTGCTCCTGCTCCAGGTTCCACTGCAGGACCTGCTGCTAGTTGGCAATGACTCGCCGTATGCCGTTGAGGAAGTTGCCTTGGTCACGGAGGATGAGGCCGATGAAGATTTTCTTCTCAGAGGAGTATAGGAGCATAAGCACACGGATCTCGCACAACGCTTTGTAGGAAAAATGCACTCAGCCGGCGAAGCCATTGTCCATGATCTGGCACAGGCTCTTCAGCGTCTCCAGGTCCTTGGTGAAGTGGAACTGCACCAGGCGCGAGTTCCGCAACAGCAGCACAGGGTGGTCAGCAGCTGCTGCGGGATGAGCTGCATGTACAGCTTCCTCGGCCACTGCTCGGTCCTCAGGATCTCCCCCTGGTTCACGTAGACATGGGACGGCAGCCACCTCTTGGACCGACTTTTGGGCTCAGGCCTGGGTTCCTGCCACTCCATGACGCCGCTCCACGCCAGGAACTTGTTGACGATCTGGACTGGGCCTGAGTTGACACCACCAGGTCCCACTGCTTGCTTGCGGGTAGTGATGACCTGCCGAATGGCGCTAACGAAACCGCTCTGGTCGTAGGGGATGAAGCCCATGAAGATCTTCCTCTTGGAAGAGTACAGGAGCATGAGCACGCACATCTCGCAGCGGGAGATGTGGGGGAACAGCATGCAGCCCGCGAAGCCGTTGCCCATGATGCGGCAGAGCCCACTGAGCAAGCCGCAGTCTCTGTTGGTGAAGTGGAACTGTGCCAGCTGGGAGTTGCGGAACAGGGGTCCCAGCGTGCTCATTAGCTGCTGCGGGATCAGCTGCATGATCAGCTTCTGCTGCCACTGGTTGGGCTCCAGGTTCTCGCCTTGGTTCACGGAGGCTTGGCAGGGCAGGGTCCGCCTCAACTTTACAGTGGAGTCACAGTAGGGTCTGCGCTTCTCCTGTCACTCGAGGACGCCGCTCCAGGCCAGCAGCTTGTTGCTGAGCCGGTGCTCGCTCATGGCCAGGCCCCCGAGGGTGAGCCCAGGTGAGGAGGGACCGATGGGACCCAGCGCCCCGAAGACCCGAGCACCTTCCATGGGAGGAGCCGAGCAGGCCTGGATCTGCAGAGGCTGCGGGCCTTGGGGGCTGGCGGGCCAGGAGCGCGAGCCGAAAGCGCGCACTATGAGGGGCGCGCGGGGCGGCCGTGACCCCCGAGGGGGCCCCCGGCGCCGGAGCGGTACGGGGCCCGGCGCGGACGGACCATGGCGGGCGCGGGCCTAGCGGGCAGGGAGCTGCTACGGGCCACAAGGGGGGCTGCGGGCTCCATCGACTGAGGGGCGCGGGCTCGCGGCTTCGGGGAAGACTGGCTAAGCCGTACCAAGCACGGGGGACGCGCCGCCGGAGAGAGGTAGCCGCGGCCGAACCACTGCAACTTTTACTGAATTATAATGTTATTTTAAATGGTCAAAGCCTAGAAAAGAAAAAGGGACTTTCCTCGATTCATTTCATAGTTTAATATTAATATAGTTAACAGTTCATCTAATCTGCCAATGATTATAAAATTCACGTTATGTACCATTACACTTCTTAGCACTTAGAATTTTTATTTTAAGTTTACTGAAAGTACTGCTTTGGGCTTTTTTTTTTTTTTTTTTTTTTCTGAGACAGAGTCTTGCTCAGTAGCCTAGGCTACTGAGCCTAGGCTGGAGTGCAGTGGCGAGATCTCGGCTCACTGCAAACTCCGCCTCCCGGGTTCATGCCGTTCTCCTGCCTCAGTCTCCCAAGTAGCTGGGACTACAGGCGCCCGCCAGCACGCCCAGCTAATTTTTTTGTATTTTTAGTAGAGATGGGGTTTCACTATGTTAGCCAGGATGGTCTCGATCTCCTGACCTCGTGATCCGCTCACTTGGGATTACAGGCATGAGCCACCGCGCCGGGCCTGCTTTGGGCTTATTTTAAGAGATTTTTGAACATCTATCATTCTTCAGCTTTTTTTTTTTTGAGACAGAGTCTCACTCCCCTCATCCAGGCTGGAGTGCAGTGGCACGTTCTCGGCTCACTGCAACCTCTGCCTCCTGGTTCAAGCAATTATCTTGCCTCAGCTGGGATTACAGGCATGTGCCACCACGTCTGGCTAATTTTTTTTTTTTTTTTAAGTAGAGATGGGGTTTCATCATGTTGGCCAGGCTGGTCTCGAACTCCTGGCCTCAGGTGATGCGCCCACCTTGGCCTCCCAAAGTGCTGGGATTACAGGCCTGAGCCACCGCGCCTGGCCTCATTCTGCATTTATAAAAAAGGAAGTAGCTTCATGCTCAGAGTTTTGCTCTTTTGGATCACTTTCCAAGTCAAAGCTGCTGATGTCAGCATTTCTCTATGTAATACTCTCCTCTGTACCAAAAAGAAAGAGTAATAAGACCTTTTCCAAAAGAAGTGTCCATTATTGTCTCTGTCATTTTTTCCAAACTTCTGACGTTCCGTTGGCAAGTTTTGATGCCGTAGCTTTCTTGTTCTTGCCAGCAGGTGTCAATGGAAGGTTTCAGGCAAGTTCACACAGGCACAGGCACAGGTAATAACTGTCATGACAGCCCTGACCAACAGCAATCATCAGCCTTATTCTGATTGCAGAGATGTTAAAATGTGAAAAAATATGCATCATGGAATCAATGAAATGTAGTAGTACACAACCAGAAAATTTTTAACCTCACACATGGAATACAGGCACAATCATCCTAGATATTAGCAACTGGAACCCTGCAATGTATCCAAAGAACAATGACCAAATACCCAGACCTTTATTTTGAGAAGCAGTTGGGCAGTTAACAGGAAGTGAAATGGAGTGAAGATAATGAAGTCATGCCCAGAACATTATTGCTGGTGGTGTCACTTTTTTTTTTTTTTAAGAAAAGCAGTATTTGCCTGGAGACCCAAGTTACGATCCTGGCTTAGTCATGTACCATCCTTGTGACTTGGACCAAAAGAAGACATTCCTTGGTCCTGTGTCTTCAAGTAAAAGGAGAGCCTCCCTAAGGTTCTTTTCAGCTCTGATATTCAAGGAGTCCATGAGTCCAGCACAGTTTCTCATCTACCAAGAATCCAGCTCAGGTTTTATATAGGATCTGTACAAGTCAAACCTTGGTTACTCAGGTAGAAAACTGGTCACACTGCCCAATAAATCCTCCTCCTCTCTAATTTCACCCAGTGCAGAGTCTAATCAACAGCTCGAATAGAAATAAAATATTACCAGGTTCCCCTCCCCAACCTATTTCAGACAAATAAGCATGTCCTGGCTCCTTTCTGAACCCAAGCCTAGGTAGGCCTCCTACGCAAATCGCCTTCAGGCAGCGTCAACAGGCAGAGCCTTGAGCCTGTTTCTACTGCCACCCTGCAGCTTCTCACGCACTCAGACACTCTCTTCCCGTGACTTCTTAATTCTCCTCTTGATATTTCTTTTATTTAAAATAAATTTACATATATTGTTTACTAAAAAAATTAAATGGAAAAATATACATAACCTCAAATTTACCAATTTAACCATTTTTAAGTGTCCAGTTCAGTGGCATTAAGCACATTCACATTGGTGTGCAACCTATTTACTTTTTCCATTAAAAAAATTATATGCCCTTGCTAGCAAATGCAAATATCTTCTAAAGGTAAAAAATGAAAACTGAAGGTCTCCCAGTCATTCTTTCCTAAGGAAATTACTCAAGTTTCTTGTGGATCCTTCTAGCAATTAATATACATGTGTGTACTGTCTCGTATTTGTACAGGCAGTTTTTATTTTTAAAAATTTATACACATTGTGTTGCCCCTTGCTTTTTATATTTAATAAAATATTTCGGAGCTGTTTCTATGTTAACACACACGGCTCTATCTCATTCTTTTCATTGTTTTTAAATGCGGGATTATGAGATAATTTAACAGGTATCCTATGATGTTACATTGTTTCCAGTTTTTCTGTAGCTATTTTTTTGTTACATTTGATTTTGCTATTACAAATACCATCCTTGAAAATATAATTTGTCATACATTATCTATTATATCTGTAGTCTCAATTCTTAACTGTGGAATTGCAAGAATAAATGAGATACGCATTTGTGTCCTTTTGCTATAATACAACTGTAATTGTAAGTAGAATGCTTTCCTGAATTCTTTGTAGCCAGCTGGTCAATGGTGAGGGTGACCTGGGGAAGTTGAACTTGCAGATACTGCCTGAAGTGAGGGCAGTTTGGCCTAACTCTGGTAGTTGGTGTTAGAACTCATAGGGAAGGAGAATCTCTAGGCAGAAGTCAGGACTGTGAGTTCCAGTCACCCCTACCTTTGGGGAGCATCTAGTTCTATGACACAAAGGGTTAAGAAAATTAACTTCCATTCGTGCTCATTACTAAAGAGTTGAGCAACTCTGTGAATTAGCAAATGGACTGTCCATCTGGAATGTTCTTTTATATGTCTGTTCTAAAGACTTGGTCTGATAGGCTACTTCTACAGCCCAAGGGAAGATAATAGTTTCATCAAGGGCTGTAAGTTATTCAACATTTTGTCCCTCTTTGAGAACCTACAAGAGTGCTTCCCTATGATAGATAATTAAAATAATAATAGTAGTAGTAGTAGCAGTAATAATTATTTTATTTTATTTTATTTTTCTTAGAGATGATGTCTCGCTTTGTCACCTAGCTTGGAGTGCAGTGGTGCGATCTCGGCTCTCTGCAGCTATGACCCCCCAGGCTCAAGTTATCCTCCTGCCTCAGCCCCCCAAGTAGCTGGGACTACAGGCATGCACCACCACACCCAGCTCTTTTTTGTTTTTTGTTTTTTGTAGAGATGGGGTTTTGCCATGTTGCCCAGGGTGGTCTCAAACTCCTGCGCTCAGGCAATCTGCCCTCCTTGGCCTCCCAAAGTGTTGAGATTACAAGCGTGAGCCACCACGCCTGGCCAGTAATAATAATTTAATAGAACTCAGGAAGGTCCACATATGGTCAAAGGCCTTGAGAATCACTTATCTTATGGGTTAAAAAAGAAAAGGTCAAGCCAAAACAATAAAGATGGAAAGGAAATGTGATGACAGTTTATGAAATCATGAAAAGTGTAACTGAGGCAACCCAGAGAATGCTTAAATTCCCAAGTATTTAAATATTGAAGCAAGAAAATTTAACGCAAGCGTATACACAGTGGCTAACAGACTGTGAAATAGTGCAAACTGCAAATATCAAAAGGGTTTAAAGGTAACTCAAGAAATACAAACTAAAATAGATAATTTATTATGGAAAAATAAAGATTCAGGAAATTTATGATAACTTTCTGAGGTCATGGAGCAGAATCAAGCATTTGTACAATATGTGCTTAGGACTCACTCCAGAAGTAGAGGCCTCAGAGGAGATAAATGGCAATGACTCAGTCTCATCCCCTAAAAGGAGGAGACCCAATTACATCAGACTTGGCTCAGCCTGCTTAGGATTCGCTGAGGCTCATTCAGTTGCCCAGTCATGTTGGAACTCTTCGACCTGCCCTCAGTTGTCAGTTTACGCACCCCAAAAGAAATCATTTTAGTCTTTTCTCTGGGGTCCCTGACACATTTCCATTTCTACTGGCACCGTTGTGTACTCTTGTAGGGAGGGATACCGAATAAGTCTTGACAATTTGTTACTATTTATTAAGGAGTCCAGCTCCAGGTCAAAATCCTGTGTGTGATCTTTCAGGCCTGATCATAAGCAATTACTGGGCTTTGCCTGGCAGGCCTGATTGAGGAGAAGCTGCCTCCCCATATCACACTTGCACTGTCAGTGCGTTGTAGTTTTCTGAAGGGAGTTGCAGTCAAGAACTCAGCCCTTCTTCTCCCTACCCCAACCAGCCCTGCATATTCACAATCCTGGCCCTGGTGCCTTCATTCACTGGCCTCCTTACTGGGGGCCTTGCTGAGGCACTTTTTTCCACTTTGACTCAGTACCTTTCTACTCCTAGACCTTCCCACTCTCTCTCTCCCCCTGTCTCTCAGGTCTATAAAGAGGCAGGAGCCTTTTGTTCTGGGCTCTTTAACAGTGAGACGATTCCCTCCATGTGTACAGCACTCACCTGAAAAGTTTTCAAAGTACGTACATTAACAACCTAAATGCTCAGCAATAAGGATTGTGCAAATAAATTTTGGTACATTTAAAAGATATAAGACTATGCAGATATTTTAAATGATAATGACATAAAAAGATTGATTACAGGCAGTTTAAAGCAACATGTGCTCTGTATTTGCAGTCATGTAAAAAAAAGTACGCCAACAGTATAGTTATGAATGATCACCTCCACAATATTACCAGTGGTTACCTCTGGGTGGTAAAGTAATGCACGTTTCATTTTTTTGCCTATCTATATTTTCTAATCTAGGATTACCCAACCATGTATTATTTCTGTAATAAGAAAAAAACTGATAAAAGTTATTATTTTTAATATACATACTCCTTGAAGGGGCAATTTTATATCTAGGAATTCATCTTAAGGAAAAAATTGTAAGCATGCATGCAAGATTTAGCTATAGTAATGTTTATTGCAAGGTTGTTTCTAATAGTGAAAATTTTAGAAATAACTCAATTTCTAGTGTTAGGGGATTGGGAAAATAAATTTTAATATATTCATAGATTATAAAACTAGGTAGCTAAATTAAATATTTAATGATCTTGAAAATGTTCATAATATCTTAATAGGTTAAACAAACAGGTTACACAACACTGTATTTTCATACCCTTTGACCCAGCAAATTCCACTTCTACGAAATACTAACACAAAAAATCAAGTGACACAATCTTGATTGTGTCATTTCAGTAAAAAAAAAATAGAAGCTACACAAATTTTATCAATGGAGAATGCCAAAACAAACAATGGTAGATTCCTATAGTGGACTACTAACAGCTGTTGGAAAGAATGAAATAGATCTCTATGAGTGAACATGGAAAATGTTTTGATATAGTCTTAAGTGAAGATATATAGAAGGATTCTGAAGTACATTCTATCCTAAATTTTACATTTCTATACCATTTTAATAGCTATTCACAAGAATCTATACCTTTTAAAATCAGGAAAAAATGTTAAATATATGTAGTATGATGTATGTATGTGTGTGTGTTTATAATATGCCTAGCTCTGAAAGAATATTTACCAAAATGTTGACAGTGGTTATTTCTGGGTGGTGGGATTAGAGCTGATTTTTGTTTTATTATTTTTGTTAATTCTATATCCTTTGAGATTTTTGCAATACATATATTACTTTTATAACAAGAAAACTTAAAACTGCTATAAATGGAAAAACTTTAAAATTTCTAAACCTATAGGCTTGTTCAGAGCTCCTGGGTTTCCACAGCTTCTCACAGGCAGAGGCAGCTTAGTTAAAAGCAAAACAGACAAAAAAGCCCAGTCACAAAACACCACGTATTTTATGATTCCATTCATATGAACAGGGAAATCTATAGAGATAGAAAGTAGATTAGAGATTGCTTAGGGCTGAGAGTCTGAGGTGGGAGCTTGATGGGTGGGGGGCAAGATGGGGCCTAGAAGTTGATAGCTAAATGGCGTGGGATTTCTTATTTTTCCTTTTAAAAACTTATTTCCTTTACGCCTGTAATCCCAGTACTTTGGGAGGCCGACGCGGGCGGATCACCTGAGGTCAGGAGTTCGAGACCAGCCTGGCCAACATGGTGAAACCCAGTCTCTACTAAAAACACAAAAATTAGGCTGGGCACCTGTAATCTCAGCTCTTTGGGAGGCCAAGGCGGGCAGATTACCTGAGGTCAGAGGTTCAAGACCAGCCTGACCAACATGGCGAAACCCTGTCTCTACTAAAAATACAAAAATTAGCCGGGCATGGCAACGCATGCCTGTAATCCTAGCTACAAGGGAGGCTGAGATAGGAGAACTGCTTGAACATGGGAGCCAGAGGTTGCAGTGAGCCGAGATTGCACCATTGCACCCTAGCCCAGGCGACAGTGCGAGACTCCGTCTCAAAAAACAAACGAAGAAACAAAAATTAGCTGGACACGGTTCCAGCTACTCAGGAGGCTGAGGCTGAGGCAGGAGAATTGCTTGAACCCGGGAGCTGGAGGTTGCATTGAGCCGAGATTGCGCCACTGCTCTCCAGCCTGGGCGACAGAGCGAGACTCCATCTCAAAAAAAACAAAAAACAAACAAATTAAAAACTTACTTCCTTTTATGCTTTATGCCATTTTATATTGGCAAATATATGCTTCAGTGGTCTAAGAGAATTTTAGATTTCAAGAAAGCTCCACAGCATCAGAGCCATGCTGCTTTATTATTCCTGTTTTCTAGATGAGGAAACAGAGGTTAGAAAGAAGTAGAGTAGAGGGTGTTGGTGGCATGGCTCACAAGTGGAGGCAAGAAGCTTGTCTGCCTCAGCAGTATGTGCCCATTCTATACTGCTGCTGTGACCGTTCAGTGTAAGCCCATGGAGATGGGCTACAAACAATCTTTCCAAAGGCCTCTTTATAATGTCTTGTTTTTTGGTAAATTTTGGTAAATATATATATTACCATTTTGACCATTTTTAAGTCTACAGTTCTGTGGCATTAAGTACATTCACATTGTTATGCAACCATCACCATCATCCACTGAGAAAATAACTAACTATGTATATTAAGACAAGCAGGGTTGATCTGGTGATTTTAGTGGCTGAAATTAAATTCAATCCTTTTAAGACACTGGCATCCTAAAATTCAAGATTCAAATTCCTGGGACAGGAAGTCTATTTGTTTTAGTGTGGGTTGTGCCCACTATTGTGGTCAGGAGACTGGGGTTTCAAGATTGGCAGACCACTAGAATTGCTTGGGAGTGACAGTGGGAGGCAGACATTTTCCAAAGGAGTGAATTTGGGGCAGAAAAAAAATACATGATGACCACTAAATGTGGTTACCATTTAGTGGTCATCATGTATTTGTTAACTAGAATTTTGTTTAATCAAAATGGTTTATATAATATGATCATGCCAGATAATAATATACAAAAAATTTGTACTATATTATAAACACAACTATGTTTGTGGATGGGGCAATGTGAACTAATATTAACTAAGCATGGAATTAGGGCATCAGATGGTGTGTCATATTCTAGAATAAGTTGTGAAATACTGAAATAGAAGATTGGTTTCCCTAGGAAGTTTGAAACTGCAAAGTCTATTTTCATTTCCTAAGTGCTATATTTATTCTAGTTACAAAATAAATGTTACATGAGCTTCATGTCAACCTATAAAAGTTGTAATGGCTTAAAAAATTACAAGTGTAGTTAAAAGATAAATGATAGATTGGGGAAAGTGCTTCCATACATAACAACATATTAAAGAGTTACTATCTATAATATGCAAAAAATTCCTGCAGGTTGAAAAGAAAAAGACCAGTAGCTCAAAAGAAAAATGAGCTAAGTATACGAATAAGCAATTTACAGAACAAAAAGTCCTTAGGGGGAAAAAGACAAAACATGAGCAACTTCAGTAGTAGTCAATGAATTACAAATTAAAGGTACAACAAACTATCACTATTCACTTATCAGAATGGCTAAAATTATGCAGAGCACATTGTTACAGCCTTTTATTAATTAATTAATTTATTTATGTATTTATTTTTATTTTATATATATATTTTTTGAGATGGACTCTCGCTTTGTTGTCCAGGCTGGAGTGCAGTGGCACAATCTTGGTTCACTGCAACCTCTGCCTCCCGAGTTCAAGTGATTCTCTTGGCTCAGCCTCCTGAGCAGCTGAGATTACAGGTGCCTGCCACCACACCCGGGTAATTTTTTTAAATTTTTAGTAGAGACGGGGTTTCACCATGTAGGACAGGTTGGTCTTGAACTCCAGACCTCAGATGATCAACCCGCCTCGGCCTTCCAAAGTGTTGGGATTACAGGCAGGAGCCACTGTGCCTGGCATGTTACAGCCTTTTAGATGACAATCTATTAACATTTTAAGTAGTCCAGTCTCATATCTGGTCATCAATCCCTCAGAAATTAAAGTACCAGGGAATCTGGATATACATGTAAGAATGATTATTGAAACATTGATGGCAATAGCTATTTTTTTAAAAAAAGAAGTTGAATGTCATAGCTAGGGGATCTCTTGAATAAATTTTGGTACATCCATAGCATGGAACATTGCACAAGGTTTAAAATAAAAGAATGAATTAGAACTTATACCAGTTGAATTGGAAGAATTGTTATGACTTTTTTAATTAGAAAGGCAAGAAGCAGAGAAGTGTATATACCATGATAATCCATTTTGTAAAATAAACAAGAAAAACTGATATAGATATGTTAGCATGGAAAAATTAAGAAAAGCTATACATTGCTTAACCTGTTAAATAGCTGGGAGTAGGGGAAAGCAGTGAGGGGGAGAGTCAGTTAAGAAAAGACTAGAAAAGAGGGTGTCCAAAAGAAAACCAAACACGCACAAAATGATTCCATTTGTGCATATATGCATGGACGTGTGCATAAAGAGATGCATGAAAATATGATTACTGAAACATTACCCGTGATTAATGCAGGAGGTGGAGGTTTATTTCCTTTCTTATATGTTTATGTGTTTGAATTTTTACAATAAGTACATGGTTTATATACAATCAAAGCATGTTATTTATTTATTTTATTTTGTTGTTGTTTTTTGAGGTGGAGTCTCGCTATTTCGCCAGGCTGGAGTGCAGTGGTACAATCTCGGCTCACTGCAACCTCCACCTCCCAGGTTCAATCGATCCTCCTGCCTCAGCCTCCCGAGTAGCTGGGACTACAGGTGTGCACCACCACGCCCAGCTAATTTTTGTATTTTT
Source organism: Pongo abelii (assembly GCF_028885655.2). Lineage (NCBI taxonomy): Eukaryota > Metazoa > Chordata > Mammalia > Primates > Hominidae > Pongo > Pongo abelii. The sequence goes on from NC_085928.1 coordinate 17,813,535, forward strand.
AGTAGAAACAGGGTTTCACCGTGTTGGCCAGAATGGTCTTGATCTCTTGACCTCGTGATCTGCCCGCCTCGGCCTCCCAAAGTGCTGGGATTACAGGCCTGCGCCACTGCGCCCAGCTGGATGTTATTTATTTTTAAAGGTATGTGTGGCCAATTGCCTTGGGGGTTGACGATGAAACAGACACACACCCTGCCTTGCAGACCCTGTGGGGAGATAGAAGGACACAGCCAGCTGTAACATATATCTGTAGTTAGTGAGGGCTAGAACTGAGGTGCAGTGCTGGGAAGGAAACATGAATTGATACCACAGATCTGACTGCAAAGATCTGGAAGAACATCATTATAGGAGAAGGTACTGGAGCTGGATCTTGGAGGCTCTGGAGCAATTCAACGGGTAAAGATGGAAATAAAGAGAAATCCAGGACAGGGTGAGCAAAATCATCAGAGGCGTTAAAAACACAGGGTGTATACAAAGATTGGGAATTGGCCCAGCTTGGTACAAGTGGAACACAGGTGTTGAGTGGACAGAAGATTGGAAAGGTAAGCTGATTCCCAATTGTGAAAGGTTTTCTTTTTTTTTTTTTTTAAGTTTTAAGTTATTTTTTGAATTTTTATTTTAGTTTTGGGGGTACATGTGAAGGTTTGTTACATAGATAAACATGTCATGGGGATCCGTTGTACATCACCCAGGTATTAAGCTCAGTATCCAATAGTTATCTTTTCTGCTCCTCTCCCTCCTACCATCCGCCCTGTTGAAGTAAACTCCAGTGTTTGTTGTTTCCTTCTTTGTGTTCATAAATTCTTATCATTTAGCCCCCACTTATAAGTGAGAACATGTGCTATTTGGTTTTCTGTTTCTGTGTTAGTTTGCTAAGGATGATAGAACCCAGCTCCATCACGTTCCTGCAAAAGACATGATCTCCTTCTTTCTTACGGCTGCATAAGATTCCATAGTGTATATGTACTACATTTTCTTTTTCCAGTCTGTCATTGGTGGACACTTAGGTTCATTCTATGTCTTTGCTATTGTGAATAGTGCTGCAATGAACATTCGCATACATGTGTCTTTACGGTAGAATGCGTTATATTCCTCTGGGTATATACCCAGTAATGGGATTGCTGGGTTGAATGGTAGTCCTGCTTTTAGCTCTTTGAGGAATCTCCATACTCCTTTCCACAATGATTGAACTAATTTACATTCCCACCAATAGTGTAAAGTGTTCCTATTTCTCCATAGCCTCACCAGCATCTTTTTCTTGACTTTTCAATAATCGTGTAAGATGGTATCTCATCGCGGTTTTGATTTGCATTTCTCTAATGATCAGTGATGTTGATCTTTTTTTCACATATTTTGGCCACATAAATGTCTTCTTTTGAGAAGTGTCTGTTCATGTCCTTTGCCCACTTTTTAATGGAGTTGCTTGTATTTTTCTTGTAAGTTTAAGTTCCATGAAGATGCTGGATATTAGACCTTTGTCAGATGGATAGATTGCAAAAACGTTCTCCCAGTCTGTAGGTTGTTCACTCTGATTATAGTTTCTTTTACTGTGAAGAAGCTCTTAAGTTTAATGAGATACCATGTCAATTTTTGCTTTTGTTGCAGTTGCTTTGGTGTCTTTGCCATGGTATCTTTATCCATCCCTAGGTCCAGGATGATCCCTAGGTTTTCTTCCAGGACTTTTATAGTTTTGGGCTTTACATTTAAGTCTTTAATCCATCTTTTTAAAATTATTATTATACTTTAAGCTCTAGGGTACATGTGCACAACGTGCAGGTTTGTTACATATGTATACATGTGCCATGTTGGTTTGCGGCACCCATTAACTTGTCATTTAATCCATCTTGAGTTGATTTTTGTATATGGTTTAAGGAAGGGGTCCAGCTTCAATCTTCTACATATGGCTAGTCAGTTATCCCAGCACCATTTATTAAATAGGGAGTCTTTTCCCCATTGTGGTTTTTGTCAGCTTTGTAAAAGATCAGATGGTCAGCTTTATTTCTGGGTTCTCTTTTCTGTCCATTGGTCTATGTGGCCGTTTTTGTAACAGTACCATGCTGTTTCGGTCACTGTAGCCTTGCAGTATAGTTTGAAGTTGGGTAGTATGATTTCTCCAGCTTTGCTCTTTTTGCTTAGGATTGCCTTGGCTATTTGGGCTCTTTTTTGGTTCCATATAAGTTTTAAAATAAATTTTTCTAGTTATATGAAGAATGTTCTTGGTAGTTTAATAGGGATAGCATTGAATCTATAAGTTGCTTTGGGCATTATAGCCATTTTAATGATACTGATTCTCCCTATGCCTGAGCATGGAATGTTTTTCTATTTGTTCATGTCACCTCTGATTTCTTTGAGCAGTGTTTTATAATTCTCATTGTAGAGATCTTTCACCTCTCTGGTTAGCCATATTCCTAGGTATTTTATTTTTGTGTGTGCGGCAATTGTGAGTGGAACTACCTTTCTGATTTGGTTCTCAGTTTGGTTGTTGATGGTGTATAGGAGTGCTAGTAATTTTTGTACGTTGATTTTACATCCTGCAACTTTTCTGAAGCTGTTTATCAGCTGAAGGAGCTGTTGGGCCAAGACTATGGGGTTTTCTAGATATAGAATCATGTCATCTGCAGATAGCTTGACTTCCTCTCTTCCTATTTGGAAGCCCTTTATTTCTTTTTCTTGCCTGGTTGCTCTTGGCTAGGACTTCCAATATTATGTTGAACAGGAGTGGTGAGAGAGGGCATCCTTATTTTATGCCGCTTTTCAAAGGAAATGCTTCCAGCTTTTGCCCTTCAGTATGATGTTGGCTGTGGGTTTGTCATTGATGACTCCATTTTGAGGTATGTTCCTTCAATACCTAATTTGTTGTTTTTAACACAAAGGGATGTTGAATTTTATTGAAAGCTTTTTCTGCATCTATTGAGATGATCATGTGGTTTTTGTCTTTAGTTCTGTTTATGAGATGAATCACATTTACAGATTTTCTTGTGTTGAACCAACCTTGCATCCTGGGGATGAAGCATATTTGGTCATGGTGGATTAGCTTCTTGATGTGCTGCTGGATTCAGTTTGCCAGTATTGTATTGAGGATTTTTGCATTAATGTTCATCAGGGATATCGGCCTCAAGTTTTCTTTTTTTGTTGTATCTCTGACAGATTTTGGTAGCAAGATGATGCCAGCCTCATAGAATGAGTTGGGGAGAAGCCCTTCCTCCTCACTTTTTTGGGATAGTTTCTGTAGGAATGGTTTCAAACTCTTTACCTCAAATGATCCACCTTTCCCAGCTTCCTAAAGTGCTGGGATTACAGGCATGAGCCACCGAGCTCTGCCTGATTTTTGTTATTTCTTGTTTTCTGCTAGCTTTGGGGCTGATTTGTTCTTGCTTCTCTAATTCTTTCTGTCGTGAATTTAAGTTGTTAATTTGGTATCTTTCTAACTTTTTGATGTGGGTGCTATGAATTTCCCTCTTAATACTGCCTTAGCTGTGTCCCAGAGGTTCTGGTATGTTGTATCTTTGTTTTCATTATTTTCAAAAAACTTCTTGATTTCTGCCTTAATTTAATTATTTACTCAGAAGTCATTCAGGAGCATGTTGTTTAATTTTTATGGGATTGTATGGTTTTTAGCAGTTTTCATTGTGTTGACTTCTATTTTATTTTTCTTTGAGATGGAGTCTTGCTCTGTCACCCAGGCTGGAGTGCAGTGGTGCAATCTCGGCTCACTGCAACCTCTGCCTCCTGGGTTCAAGCAATTTTCCTGCCTCAGCCTCCTAAGTAGCTGGGATTACAGGGGTGTGCCACCACGCCTGGCTAATTTTTGTATTTTTAGTAGAGATGAGGTTTCACTATGTTGATCAGGCTGGTCTCAATCTCCTGACCTCATGATCTGCCCACTTTGGCCTCCCGAAGTGCTGGGATTACAGGCATGAGTCACCACACCCAACCGACTTCTATTTTTATTGTGCTGTGAACCTAGAGTGTGTATGATATGATTTCAGTTCTTTTACATATGTTGAGGATGTTTTATGTCCAATTATGTGGTCAATTTGAGAGTATGTGCCATGTGGCAATGAGAAGAATGTATGTTCTGTTGTTCTGGGGTGGAGACTTCTGTAGAGATCTATCAGATCCATTTGGTCCAATGCTGAGTTTAGGTCCTGAATATCTTTGTTAATTTTCTGCCTCAATGATCTGTCTAATACTGTCGGTGGAGTGTTGAAGTCTCCCACTATTACCGTGTGACAGTGTATCTCTTTGTAGGTCTTTAAGAACTTGCTTTATGAATCTGGGTGCTCCTGTGTTGGGTGCATATATATTTAGGATAGTTAGGTTTTCTTGTTAAATTGAACCCTTTACCATTATGGAATGCTCTTCCTTGTCTTTTTAAATCTCTGTTGGTTTGAAATTGTTTTGTCTGAAATTAGGATTACAACCCCTGCTGATTTCTGTTTTCCATTTGTTTGGTAGATTTTTCTCCATCTGTTTATTATGAGCCCATGAGCGTCATTACATATGAGATGGATCTCTTGAAGACAGCAGACCATTGGGTTTTACTTTCTTATCCAGCTTGCCACTCTGTGCATTTTTAAGTGGGGCATTTAAGTTTATATTCAAGGTTAGTATTGATATGTGTGGATTTGATCCTGTCATTGTGCTGTTAGCTGGTTACTATGTTGGCTTGTGTGTGTGGCTGCTTTACAGTGACCCTGGTCTGTGTAAGTGTGTTTTTGTATAAGCTGGTAGTGGTTTTCCCTTTCTATATTTAGTGCTCCTTTCAAGATCTCTTGTAAGGCAGGTCTAGTGGTAATGAAGTCCCTCAACATTTGCTTATCTAAAAAGGATCTTATTTCTCCTTCACTTAGGAAGCTTAGTTTGGCTGGATATGAAATTCTTGGTGGAAGTTTTTTCTTTAAGGATGTTAAATATCCCAGCCTGGCAAACATGGTGAAACCCCATCTCTACTAAAAATACAAAAATTAGCTGGGCATGGTGGCAGGTGTCTGTAATCCCAGCTATTTGGGAGGCTGAGGCAGGCACATCACTTGAATCTGGGAGGCGGAGGTTTCAATGAGCTGGGATTGCACCACTGCACTCCAGCCTGGGCGACACAGTGATACTCCATCTCAAAAAAAAAAAAAAAAATTGTTGAATATAGACCCCCCAATTTCTTCTGGCTTATAGGGCTTCAGCTGAGAGGCCCACTGTTAGCCTGAGTGGGAACCCTTTGTAGATAAACTGCCCTTTCTCTCTAGCTGCCTTTAACATTCTTTCTTTCATTTCAACGTTGGAAAATCTGATGATTATGTGTCTTGAGGATGTTCTTCTTGTGTAGAATCTTGCAGAAGTTCTCTGTATTTCCTGAATTTAACTGTTGGCCTCTCTAGCAAAGGTTGGGCAAGTTTTCATGGACGATATCTTGAAACATATTTTCCAAGTTGTTTGCTTTCTCCCTCTCCCTTTCAAGCAGGCCAATGATTCATAGATCTGGACTCTACATAATCCCATACTTCTCAGAGGTTTCGTTCATTCCTTTTTATTCTTTTTTTCTTGATTTTTGTCTGACTGTCTTATTTCAGAGAACCAGTCTTCAAGTTCTGAGATTCTTTCCTCAGCTTGGTTTACTCTGCTGTTAATATTTGTAATTGCATTGTGAAATTCTTTGTTGTTGTTGTTTTTGTTTTGTTTTGTTTTGAGATGGAGTCCTACTCTGTCACCCAGGCTGGAGTGCAATGGTGCAATATTGACTCACTGCAACCTCCACCTCCTGGATTCAAGCGATTCTCCTGCCTCAACCTCCCATGCAGCTGGGATTACAGGTGTGCACCACCACGCCCAGCTAATTTTTTAGCCAAGTTTTGTATTTTTAGTAGAGATAGGGTTTCATCATGTTGTCCAGGCTGGTATTGAACTCCTGACCTCAGGTGATCCACCCACCTCGGCCTCCCAAAGTGCTGGGATTACAGGCATGAGCCACCGCACCCAGCCTGTTTTGTTGTTTTTTTTTTTTTTTTTGAGATGGAGTCTTTCTCTGTCACCCAGGCTGAAGTGCAATGGCTCACTGCAACCTCCACCTCCCAGGTTCAAGTGATTCTCCTGTCTCAGCCTAGTAGCTAGGACTACAGGCACCTGCCACTGTGTCTGGAATTGGTGGGTTCTTGGTCTCACTGACTTCAAGAATGAAGCCGCAGACCCTCGGGGTGAGTGTTACAGTTCTTAAAGGCGGCATGTCTGGAGTTTGTTCCTTCTGATATTCGGACATGTTTGGAGTTTCTTCCTTCTGATGGGTTCGTGGTCTCGCTGGCTCAGGAGTGAAGCTGCAGACCTTCATGGTGAGTGTTACAGCTCTTAAGGCGGCACGTCTGGAGTTGTTGGTTCCTCCCGGTGGGTTCCTGGTCTCAATGGCTTCAGGAGTGAAGCTGCAGACCTTCGTGGTGAGTGTTACAGCTCATAAAGGCAGTGTAGACCCAAAGAGTGAGCAGCAGCAAGATTTATTACAACGAGCGAAAGAACAAAGCTTCCACAGCGTGGAAGGCGACCCAAGTGGATTGCCACTGCTGGCTCAGGCAGCCTGCTTTTATTCCCTTATCTGGCCCCCACCCACATCCCGCTGATTGGTCCATTTTACAGAGAGCCAATTGGTCTGTTTTACAGACAGCTGATTGGTCCATTTTGACAGGGTGCCGATTGGTGCGTTTACAATCCCTGAGCTAAACACAAAAGTTCTCCATGTCCCCACTAGATTAGCTAGATACAGAGTGTCGATTGGTGTATTTACAAATGCTGAGCTAGACACAGAGTGCTGATTGGTGCATTCACAGTCCCTTAGCTAGACATAAAGATTCCCCAAGTCCCCACTAGATTAGCTAGATACAGAGTGCTGATTGGTGCATCCACAAACCCTGAGCTAGACACAGGGTGCTGATTGTTGTGTTTACAAACCTTCAGCTAGACACAGAGTGCTGATTGGTGTATTTACAATCCCTTAGCTAGACATAAAGATTAGCCAAGACCCCACCAGACTCAGGATCCCAGCTGGCTTCACCCAGTGGATTCCACACCAGGCCGCAGGTGGAGATGCCTGCCAGTCCCGTGCTGTGTGCCCACACTCCTCAGCCCTTGGGCGGTCAATGGGACTGGGTGCCATGGAGCAGGGGGCGGTGCTCGTCGAGCAGCCCATGGCAGGGGTGGGGGGGTGGGGGAAGGCTCAGGCATGGCGGGCTGCAGGTCCTGAGCCCTGCCCTGCAGGGGGGCAGCTAAGGCCTGGTGAGAAATTGAGCACAGCAGCTGCTGGCCCAGGTGCTAAGCCCCTCACTGCCTGGGGCCAGTGGGGCTGGCCGGCCGGCTGCTCCGAGTGCGGGGCCGCAGAGCCCATGCCCACCCGGAACTCGTGCTGGCCCACAAGCGCCACGGGGGCCAGCCCCAGTTCCCGCCTGCGCCTCTCCCTCCACACCTCCCCGCAAGCTGAGGGAGCTGGCTCCAGCCTTGGCCAGCCCAGAAAGGGGCTTCCACAGTGCAGCGGCGGGCTGAAGGGCTCTTCAAGCGCAGCCAGAGTGGGCGCCAAGGCCGAGGAGGCTCCGAGAGTGAGCAAGGGCTGTGAGGGCTGCCAGCACGCTGTCACCTCTACCACCACACCTGGTTAATTTTTGTATTTTTAGTAGGGATGGGGTTTCACCATATTAGCCAGTCTGGTCTCGAATTCCTGACCTCAGGTGATCTGCCCACCTCAGCCTCCCAAAATGCTGGGATTACAGGCATGAGCCACTGCACCTGGCCCACATTGTGAAATTCTTGTATTGTGTTATTCAGCTCTGTCAGACCCATTAGGTTCTTTTCCATACTGGCTATTTCATCCTTCTGCACCTGTATTACTTTATTGTAATTCTTATTTTCCTTGGATTGGGTTTTGCCATCTTCCTGAATCTTGATGATCTCTTTGTTCCTATCCATATTTTGAATTCTATTTCTGTTATTCCAGCCAGTTCAGCCTGGTTAAGAACTCTTGCTGGAGAACTGGTGTGATCGTTTGGAGGATGTATGATACTCTGGCCATTTGAGTAACCGGAGTTCTTGCATTGGTTCTTTCTCATCTCTGCATGTGGGTGTTCATTTGACTGCAACATAGATTGACTACAGTCAATAGACTTTTTTTTTGGATGTTTTCACTGTGCTGAGGCTTTCTGCAGGGTCTTTATTTGAAGCTGACTTCTTGTCTCTGGTTTCAGAGGTGGGTATGTTAGTGAAATATTTTTCGTGTTGAAGCTTTGGGGTGTGATCCTGCAGGTGACACTTAGGCTTATTGGTCAATTGGTAGACTCCTGCTCCTGTATGTTTCTTCACAGTTGCAGCTGTGTTCCCTCTCAGTGCTCCGAAAGTGTGGGTTCCTCTCCCCCTTGAGTGCTGGCTGTAGTTCACGACTTAGCACCCCTGGACTGCCCACTGCAGCTCTGGAGTGATCTCAGTGTTTATGTTCCTTCCCCAGCTTAGAAGTAGCAGAGGCTCATCTTAGTAGGTGTTGTGGCCGAGAGTCGTTTGCTTGACTCCTGGGGGCTCTACTCCCAGAGAAATGCAGGTTACCAATTGCTCAGTGCAATCAGCCCAAGATGGAGGGTTCATGCTTTGGACCCAAGCCAGGGGTTCCCTGCCTGGTGAGCAGTGTGGAACCCATGGGAGACGGACTGGCCTCCTTTCCTTGGGTCTACTGCAGCTTGTTGGTATGGAAAAGGCACTTAGGGTCTTTGCTCCTTCTTTAGTCCAAGGGTGGCAAGGGGAGTTCCACAACAGAGGCAGTGGCTAAGATGCTTTCAGTTGCCCCTGGAGGCACTGTCCTGGGAGTCACTGAGTTGGTATTGGCTGGATAGCTCTGGTGGGGAGTGGCTGGAGGCCGAGGCCTGGAGGACCTGCCTGGTGAGGAGATATGGGAATGGGCACCCACGAAACAGTCTGGCCACTTTTCTATAGGGCTGCTCTGGTATGCCTAGGGCCTGCTCCAGTCTCTAGTCACCTCAGATTTTCCAGAACCTGGAGGTGTCACCAGTGAAGGGTGTGATACAGCAAAGATGGCAGCCTGTCCCTCCCCCTGGGAGCTTTGTCCCAGGGAGGTATGGACCTGTTGCTGGCCCAAAGGCACCTGTAGGAAGTGGCTGAAGACTCTGGTTGGGAGGTCCCACCTAATGAAGAGGAACAGGATGGGGCACACTTAAAAAAGCAGTCTGGCCACATTTCTGTATAGCAGCTGTGCTGTGCTGGGGGTCCACTTCAGCTCCTGGTCACCTCAGACACTCCACAACCCAAAGGCTGGAAGAGCTAAGTCAGCCAAACAGCAAAGATGGCAGCCCATCCCTCCCTCTAAGAGTGCCATCCCAGGGGGATTTCAGATCTCTGTCACAGCTGAAGAGCTCAGGCGGGGTGGCTGGAGGCCCTGGTTGGGAGGTCACATCCAGTGAGTAGGAATGGGATTGGGCACCCAATTAAAGCAGCAGTCTGGCCACATTTTGGTAGAACAGCTGTGCTGTGCTGGGGCATCCTTACCGCCCCAGGTCGTCTCAGACTCTCCAAACCCTGAAGGCTGGAACAGCTAAAGCTCCTGAACAGCAAAGATGTTGGCCTACCCCTCCCCTGGGAGCTCCTCCTTAGGCAGGTGCTATGTTGCTACTGGTAGCTGGGTAGAATTCCAAGCCAGTGGGTCTTGTCTTGTGTGAGGTGTTGTGGAAGTGGGCCCTGTGGGCTGTTGCTGCTCAGCCCTCTGGATTCAGCCTCTTTCCTAGGTGTATGAACGGGAGTCTAAACTCCCTCTTTGTGGGAGATGCAGCTACTTTTGCCAGAACGCCCAAATAGCTAAGGCTCCAGGGTCTCCACACATGCCTGAGTGACTGCTCTGCTGAGACTCCATGTAGCCCTGTCTGCCAGAATGAAGACTGAAGGCTCTGCTGCTGGTGGAGTGGATTCACAAGGAGATCTCCTGACAGGAGGGTTGCAAAGATCTGTGGGAGAAGCATGGTTTCCGGGGTCGCTCATTCACTTACCACTTCCCTGGGCGGGGGAAGATCCCCTGGTTCCCTGTTGCTCCCAGGTGGGCTGTTGTCCTGTCTTGCTTTTCCTTGTTCTCTGTGGGTCAAGTTGTTTCCTTGATTAATCCCAATGAGAGTACCCGGATGTTTCAGTTGAAGGTGTTGTATCTACTCATCCCTTCTGTTCCTCTCCGTGAGAGCCACATACATTACCTGCTTCTGGTCAGCCATCTTGGCCACTCCCCATCCTTATGAAAGTTTACAGTGTATTACAATTGCACAGGAAAGTTACTGCAGGTTTGGGAGTGGGACAGAGGATAGAGGATGTTGGCTTGTTTTGTCAAGAGAGTGACATTCTTAAGTCTATGTTGGTAGTGGGGACAGATAGGAGGCAAGAAAATCAGTTAGGAAATTATTGAAACAATTCAGCCCCAGATAATCGAAGCTTATCAAGAGCAGCAGTGTGAGAATGCAGAGAAGTGGACAGTTGCCAGAAACATCTCAGAGGTAAACATGGCAGGCCTGGAAGATGAAAACTTTCAGTGCCTGGCAACTGAGGGGTTGGAAATACTCCAATCTGAGAAAAGAGAACACTGGGATTGGAGGTGGGGGCCAAGCTGGGAGAAAGATTTCAAAATCTTGCAGAATATAGAGAGGGGTTGATGAGAATAACAGGCGAAGAGCCCAGGGGAATTCCCAGGTTAAAAAAAAAAAAAAAAAAAAAAAGCCCCACAGAGATCAGAAGGGCAAATCCTCAATCTAGAGCCATAGAAGTGAAGATTTGGCTCTAGACTCTGAAGTCAGCTCTCCTACGGAAAAAAGATGGACCCAGTCCTTTTTAACTCAGGCAGCCCCCAGGGAGGAGAGAGATGGTCCTCATCAGTTTCTGCACGTTCCAAATGAAAGTGTCCGGCTGTGTAGAATGAGAGATCTGGAGAGTCCTGGGTAAAATCTCAGACATAATTCTTTCTCCTGAGAAACCAGCTTTTTGCTTACTGCCTTGAGGAAAACCTTGTCTATCCTTCTTTCTTCCTCTTGTTTTCCCCCTCAGTAGAATCCTGTGAAAAGAAGTCTTTGGGTATCACAATGTGTAAAACAGTTAAGAATGTCGCCACTGTCTTGTCACAGTGGGGTCTGCGGACCTGGCCTCTCTCTTCTCGTCCTCTACAACCAAAGATTTTCTCTGGGCAGTTGTAAAAATGTGGAATGTCCTAATGCACATAAATAGGTCTGAGATTTTAAAATAAATGAAACAAATACAATTTGGAAAGTCTAAGTGGATTCCCAGGACCATTTCCAGGTCTCCCCTCTATGTTTCTCCTTGAGGGTGTCTTAAACACAACATCTCACACATATTTTTAAGCAGATGACAGTGGGCTGGGTGCGAACATCTTGTTTGTGGCCTCTTGTTAGCATTCTTGGAAAAAGAAACGTACTTGTCTTTCTGATTATAAAAGAAGCAAAAACTCAACGTAAAGAATTTGGCAACCCCAGAGAGTATAAAATAAGAAAACTAAGTGGTAACTCCGACCCCACTCCATAAATAAAAATGAGCATTCGCGGAGAGTCCTTCCAGTCTCCTTACCGAGGCCGGCTAGGGACCTGAACCTGAAGCTCCTCGCCCGGGGGCCAGCCCCTGCGGCAGCCGCTGGCTCGAGGCCCGGGAAGGGGCGCTGAGGGGAAGGCGCCCCCCAGGGCAGGTCTCTGAGGAGACGGCCGGAGGCGGGGCCGCCCCAGGGGACTCGGCGGCGAAGCAAGGAGAAAGATCCGAGGAGCTGGAGGAGCCGTGAGGCGCGTGGAGTCTGCAAGGTCCCGGAGCCCTCCCGGCCCTCGCGGGAGAGCGGGGTCGAGGCGCGCCACGCGGGCGGCGCCAGGGAGGGGCGGGCAGGCGTGGCTCAGCCAGTGCCCCGGCCAGAGGCGCCCGGCGCCCCGCGCACACCTCAGAGGCCGGCGCCGTCGTCCCGCCGCCTCCACGCCAGGCTCCCGGCGCGGCGATGGGCGCGGGCTCCTGTCTCTGCCCCGGCCCGCCCCTTCCCGCCCCTTCCAGCCGCGCGAACGCGCGAGACGCCGGGGGACCGTGGGCGTCCTGCACATAGAAGCGGGCTTGGCGCTTCTCGGCGGTCCGACACTGATGAGGTGAGCACAGCGACCTTAAGGATCCACAAAACTTCAAACACTTTATTAAGTGAAAGTGGAAAGGGGGAGGGGCTTTCTCTCCATTCCAGAATCTGGGCAGTTTGTTTGGAACCGGTAAAGAAACTCTCTTAGGAACTTGAGGTGAGCACGGGTCACGCATCAGGGATGCGAGTGGCAATTTCAGTGGAAGAGACGGGAGAGTACTGTAATTTGGTGTGAAGATGGGGCCTTGGGTTTTCTGCTGAATAAGCGACCGGCTGTGCTGAAAATGAGAGATCCCGGAACAGTTTCCCACCGCCTGTAGACTTTCCAGAGTCTCCTCACGCCGAATCTGCTTTGCAGGGCATGTTCACCCCCAGGGTGCAGAGTGTCGGGCACGGTGGGCTCCCCCATGGGGATTGCAAAGTCCTGAAAAGGGACAGTTGTATTGCACTGCGTCTGTTGAACTGCCTTGCTTCTGGGCATGAGGGAGTCACCTGGAAGCTGGAGCATCCTTGTACCCTGTCACGCAGCCCTTTCCAAGTTAGCTCTGTCAGACACTAGAGGCCTCTAGGTAGAACTCAAGGTATCCATGTACTCATGAAGAATACAAACCTTGAGGTTTTTAAAATCGAATTTTGTTAAGATTTCAGGATAGAAATCTGGGAAGAGAAGTCATGACATGGCATAACTTACCCCTTTGTTGATTTTCTAGGTACATGCATGCTTGAATTAGAGGTAAATGATGTCCTAGCCTATCATGAAATGTCTTTCCTGGTGTAGTTCTTTAAACCAGAATATGGAGGATAACATTACATTTTTGCATCCTAGATAAAAGGGAAAGATTTTCAGATGGGGGTTACACAGCGGGAGAAATTGTTGATATAGTTGTATTAGGCAGCAAGGCCTGCAAAGAAAACTTATTTTTCTCCACCAGTGGCTGAATTCTGCACAGTGCCTCCTCGCAGTCTGGGTAGCAGCCCGGCTTGCAAAAACAGTGCTTCTTTCATTGCTGCAGGTGGGGCAAATGCGCTTGCGGATAAATGGCTGAGGAAGCGTTTGCTCATAGGTTAAGGCAATTTGAGTCTGGAGAATAAAGTGCTTTAGCAGGCTTTGCTTGAGTTAGGGGTCCCTTGTGAGGAATAGAGGTGGCTTTCTGGTCCCCATTTTGCCAGCCTAATTCCCCTTCAGGGACACTACTGTCTGTGGAATGTTCCCTCTGTTTCACCTTCTCTTCCACCCCCAGCTTTTAGCTTCTCCCCATTCCCCAGTGAAGTCTAGAATTGAGCCTGGTCAGAGTCAAAGTTCTGATAGCCTGGGGATATAGAACTTCAAGCCTGGTGAAGGCAGAAATGAGACCTAGGAGAGACCCAAGATGGGTGAGATGAAACAACTTCCAGCCTAGAAGGCTCTCAAAAGAGTGGAAAAATAATGATTGAGGGAAACAGATTCTCTGGAAAGGAGAATAGGTGCTTAAGTGTTTGTTTTCAGCTGAGGGTTTTAATATTTCCATTTTTGTTGTTTAATCATAAGGGAATTTCCATATAGGGTAGGAGGAGGATGAGGCCTTCTCTGAAAGCTGCATCCTTCTCCCTGAATTTGCATTTTATTCCATTCTCATGTAGGTTTCAGAGATTAATTGGGGGAAGGGGGAGAAAGGAAAGAAGCCAGAGGCTCTGACATGCCGCAGAAGCAGTACAACATGGACTGACTTGGGCTGCAGAGGTGGATTTGGGGGTTGAAGGGAATGTTCTACATTTAGTTAAAAAAAAAAATCAGAGCCTTTATTTTGCAGAGGACTTGAGAATCAGAACATTCATGTTTAGTTGCTGATGAATTTTGCCTGATAAAGGATACAAATCACTATCTCACCTTTTTTCTCCAGTGCTTTATTATGAAAAATTTTAGACATACAGAGATGTTATCTACCTCTCATTTTATAAACTTATTATCTTAAAACAAACTTGTTAATAAAAATCAGTGTTTAGAATCCAGACATATGTGGTCTGGTCCTGGACAGAGCTTGAATCAGAAGGTATTTCAACTATAGATGTGTGAAGGATATTAACATTTTAAGAAAAAAAATATAGGTCTTATTCTTCTGACTTTCCCATAAGAATCTTGAGCAGACCCCTTAACTGCCTTCCTTTTCCCATTCTTAAAATGTCAGTCAGTTGGATGATATTACTCTCCTGCTTAACACCCTCCAGTGGCTTCCCCTCACACCGTGAATAACATTCAACTCTCCACCAGGGCTTGTGATTTGGTCTGGTGCCCTCATATTCTATGCCTGTCCTCTTGCTTACCATCGTCCTTGCTCTTCCCTCTGCCTGAACACTCTTCCTTCAGACACTGCCACTGCTTCTTTTCTCAGCTCATTCCAGTTTCTTTTCATACTCTCCAGAATGATGGCCACCTGATCTAAAACAGCCTGTGGTCACTCCCTGTCTTCTGACCCTGCTTTATCCTTCTTCATGGCACTTAGCACTCCCTGACACTATATAGTATATGTATTTCCTTGTTAATTGGGCATATTCCCCACTCTAATGTAAACTCCATCAAGACAAGGAATTTTTTTGTCTTATTTATGGCTGTGTTCCTATTTAGTATATTATGAGCAATTAATAAATAACTGTTGGATTAATTAGGTAATTAAATTACACAAATAAAGCATTGACTCCCATAAGGGTGGCAGAACCCTTGGTAAAATACTAGAAGTCCTTTGAGGTAATTCGTAATTCAAGTTAATCAATATTTGATAGGTAAATGATGACCCTGGAGATCAGTGGCCTCTTTTATCCTCACAGCACTTCTCAGCTGAATCTTATGCTAATAGCTGGGCCAGTTTTGACAAACCCACATCCCAAACAAGACATAAAATATTTCAGTCACAGAACTTTTCCTCATGTCTCTTTCTAGTCACCCCCACCATACAGAAGCAGCAAACCTTGTTCTGATTTCTAATGTCATAGATTAGTGTTGCTGGTTCCTGAACTTCATATAACTGCAGTTACACAGTATGCACTCTTGTGTTTGGCTTCTTTTTGCCCTACACAATGTCTGTGATATTCATCTGTGCCATTACATGTATCAGTAGTTCATTTCTTTTTATTCCAAGGTAGTATTCATTGTATGAATATTGACCATGTGTTTATCCGTTCTCTTGTTGATAGATACTTGGGTTGTTGCCAGTTTGTGACAATTTTGAACAAAGCTGCTGTGAACCTATAAAGGGTCTGCCTCATCTTGAGTCTTCTCTACTTTATATGAAAATCTTCTTTGTGCCACCAATGCAGAGAGAAGTATGGCAAGGTTATGGGGGCTGTGACTGATATAGCAGTTTGCATGCACCCCAGCCAGTGCTCGCTCTAGACAGCTCCACTGGGAGCTGACCTGCTTCCCACTTTAGAGGGAGAGCACTTGGAAAATGAGTGTCTGACAAATTAGCGAGCCTTCCAGTGCACTCTTAAGTGCTTTAAATCCTTGAAAGAGACACTGTAGAATGCCTGCTGCCATCACTGTTGTATTTCCCTCCTCCTCTCAGCTTCCCCATCCCAGCACAAGTTGACTCTAATCAGCCTCTGAGCATTATGCTACTGAGGGGTTTAAACATTCATGAGCAAGAGTCTTGTTCGGAGCCTGATAAAATATTTATATGTTTCCATGGGGCATTGGTTTCCATCTAGACTTCTCAAGGCATTTTTCTGAGATGCATGTCATAATTGTGAAGAACTCAGACGGTGATCGATGATACGGCCCTGTGTTATTAAACCCCACTACACAGAGCACCTTGCTTTCTAGGGATGGAGAAGAATGAGCACACAGAAAAAATGACATTAATCATGTCTAGATCAGGAGAAAGACTACATGTACTGATAAAAATGGCTTGAGTAAAGAGGGGCCTGTTAATATAGTACCAACAAAGGTATGAATCCATAGAGGAGAGTGAAAAGAACTTGTTAAAATGAGAGGAATGCTGGGATGCATTCATTCCAAGTGGAAGAATGGGGGAAATCAGCATTGTAAAATGCACAGTTCCTTTGACACTCATGTGGACAAGGCTCATATGAGACAACTGTGCTGAGTGCTGTAATTATCACAACCTGCCATGAGAGGATGAAAGTAGAAGTGGAGGCTAGGCAGGGTTTCCAAGTAGAGCCAGAGAGCTATTCCAGGAGGAGTCAACATTTCCCTTCAAGGAAGAAGTGGCTTTGAGTCAGGTTCTGAAGGAGGTGTGCCTCTTTGACTGGCAGCTGCGGTGTGGAAGGGCCTTTCCAGAGAGACAGAATAGCATGATTGAGTGAGGGCCAAAGTGCCGGTGTGGTGTGAGTAAGGAGAGAAGCTGGGTGGATGCGGGTCAGGGCAGGGTTGCAGCAAGCAGGAGAGCTAACGGCCAGCTTATGAAGGCCACAGGAGGATGGACTTCAGTCTGTTTGCTGGAGGGCCATGTAACTTTTGGCCGGAGATTGGGTTACATTTTGAGCAGTTCTTGGGAAGTATATCCACCCTAGGCAAGGCCTTGAGGTATGTTTATGTCCAAGGCATTTCCAGAATATTCTGCTATGTACAGAACTGTATGAAGACTCTATGTGGTCTACTCTAAGAGAGGTAAACCAGAAGAGGTCAGATACACTCAGTATACAATTAGGACTGACCAGAAACAGGCCTCACCAGGCACCTTTCTGCCCCCAGCACACAAACACTCAGAATATTGAGTCAGATTGAATCCACAGCATCCTCTAGTCTTCTTCATGACCACTTTGCCTCAGCTGGGGGAGTTGCAATGATCTAAGTATCCCCTTATCACCTGAACCCAAATCTGGGCCAGTATACCTCAGACATGGGTTGCCAGGCAACTGAGGGCTAAGTGATGCGGCTGGCCAATCATCCCCACAAAGCCCAGGTCTTCTTTGACCAGGCCATTGGGCTGTGACCAGAGAGGCAACTCGGGGGGTTGAGGTCATGCAGACTGATGACCTGTAGACACAACTGCCAGGCCCCTTCCATATGTCTTCTTCCTTTGGGTTGCAGATTCCTATTCAAAAATGCCTCAGGATGTTTATTTTTTAACCCATAATAAAAATAGTGAAGTAGGGAGGAGTGTTAAACATGTCAGTCATCTATAACTTATGTTGTCATTGGGAAGAAATAACTGTGGAAACAATTGTCCTGGGAAAGTCAGTCTTCAGTCTTGCAGTGAGGAGCTTTGCATATGTAGAGATTAGCTAGAAAGCTCTGGAGTTCTGATGGTGAGAAGGGATTTCTTGGGTCAAGGATAGGAAAGGGCAAGGGAGGACCTTCATGATTCTGCCCAGGGCTTTGCTGGTTGGAATTGCTCTTCTGCTGCCATGGGTAGCATGGGGTTTCAGTGACTGAAAACACCCAGGAAGGTATGCTCTGGGTCTTCATGTTGCCATCTGCCTACACTGGAATGTCAGACCATCAGTCAGCACTGCCAGCTCTCCATCTTGATTTTCTAAGAGTTATTGAGAAAACCTTGAAAGGGAAGGCAGAAGTGGATGTCTTAATTATGGAAATGCCAAGGTTCTAAAGGTGTGGTCTAGGTTGAAGGTGTGGTAAGGGCCTGAAGGCATTGGTTTGGCAGTACTTCAGACCAACAAAGTCTTTCTTGGCTCTTATCTATAATATTCCTGATTTTCTGTGTGAGGTGGAATCTCTCAAGTGCTGCATTAATCAGTCTTTTGGCTGAACAGGTAAATAGGATGCATGCTTAATTGAGTGCCTTTTCTTTTTTTAAAGTTCCAGCTTTTATTTTACATTAAGAGGATACATGTGTAGGATTGTTACATGGGTAAATTGGACCCAGGCATAAGCACAGTACCCAATAGGTAGTTTTTCAACCCATGCCCCCTCCCTCCCTTCCCCCTCTAGTAGTCTGCAGTATCTATCTTTCCTGCGTTTATGTCCATGTGTGCTCAGTGTTTAGCTCTCACTTATAAGTAAGAACATGTGGTATTTTGTTTTCTGTTCCTGCATTAATTCACTTAGGATAGGCCTCCAACTGCATCCACGTTGCTTCAAAGGACATGATTTCATTATTTTTTATCCTATGGTGTTTATGTAGCACATTTTCTTCATCCAGTACACTGTTGATGAGTGCCTAGGTTGATTCCACATCTTTGCTATTGTGAATAGTGCTGTGATGCACATATGCAAGCATGTGTATTTATGGTGGAATGATTTATATTTCTTTGAATATATACACAGTAATGGGATTGCTGGGTCAAAGGTAGCTCTGTATTTAAGTTTTTTGAGAAATCTCCAAACTGCTTTCCACAGTGGTTGAACTAATTTACATTCCCACCAACAATGTATAAATGTTCCCTTTTCTTCACAGCCTTGCCAGCATCTGTTGTTTTTTGACTTTTTAATAATAGCCATTCTTACTGGTGTGAAATGGTATCTTATTGTGGTTTTATTTGCATTTCTCTGATGATTAGTGACGCTGAGCATGTTTTCATGTCTGTTGGCCACACTTGTATGCCTTCTTTTAAGAAGTGTCTTTTCATGTCTTCTGCCCACTTTTTAATGGAGTTATTTGTTTTTTGCTTGTTGATTTAAGTTTCTTATATATCCTGGATATTAGACCTTTGTCACATGCATAGTTTGTGAATATTTTCTCCCATTCTGTAGGTTGTTTACTCTTTTGATGGTTTCTCTTGCTGTGCAGAAGATCTTTAGTTTAATTAGGTCCCACTTGTCAATTTTTGTTTTTCTTGCAGTTCTTTCTGGGAACTGGGCCATAAATTCTTTGCCAAAGCCAATGTTGATAAGGGTATTTCCTAGGTTTTCTTCTACGATTTTTATAGTTTGAGGTCTTATGTTCAAATCTTTAATCCATTTTTAGTTAGTTTTTGTATATGGTGAAAGGTAAGTGTCTAGTTTCATTCTTCTGCATATGGCTACCAGTTATCCCAGCACTATTGAATAGAGAGTCCTTTCTCCATTGCTTGTTTTTGTCAGCCATGTTGAAGATCAGATGGTTGTAGGCGTGCAGCCTTATTTCTGAATTTTCTATTATGTTCCATTAATGTATGTGTCTGTTTTTGTACCAGTACCACACTGTTTTGGCTACTCTAACAAATTCTTTGGAATTAATGAAAATAGGGACACAATTTATGAAGACCTCTGGGATATAGCCAAAGCAATGTTAAGAGGAAAGTTTATAGCCATAAATGCCTTCATCAAGAAGCTAGAAAGATCTCACATTAACAATGTAACTTTGCATTTAAAGGAACTATGAAAAAAGGACAAACCAACCCCAACTCTAGCAGAAGAAAAGAAATAACTAAAATTAAAGAAAAACTTAATGAAATTGAGATGCAAAAATCCATATGGAAGATCAGTGAAACCAAGAATAGGCTATTTGAAAAAATAAGTAAGATTGATAGACTGCTAGCTGGGTTAACAAAGCAGGAGGAGACAGAGAGAGAGAGAGAGAGGATCCAAATAAGTACAATAGAAATAACAAAGATGACATTACAATTGATCCTACAGAAATACAAAAGATCCTTGGAGAAAACTATGAACAACTCTATGCACACAAATTAGAAAATCTAGAAGAAATCAATCAATTCCTGGAAACAATCTCCCAAGATTGAATCAGAGAGATTGAAGTCCTGAATAGACCAACATCAAACTCTGAAATTGAATCAGTAAAACAAACAAAAAAAAACCCTACCAACCATAAAAAGCCCTGGGCCAGATAGATTCACAGCCACATTCTATGAGACATACAAAGAAGAACTAGTACCAATCCTACTAAAACTTACAGAAAACAGAGGAGCAGGGACTCCTCCCTAATTCATCCCATGAAGCCAGCACCAGCCTAATACCCAAATCTGGCAGAGATATGATGAAGAGATATGATTTTTGTGTCTATGTTCAGACCAATATCCCTGATGAACATAGACACAAAAATCCTCAACAAAATACTAGCAAACCAAATTTAGCAGAACATCAAAAAGTTAATTCACCATGATCAAGCAGGCATTATTCCTGGGATGCATGGTTGGTTCAACATACACAAATCAATAGTGAGTCACCATATAAACAGAATTAAAAGCAAAAACCTTATGATCATCTGTGTCATCTCAATAGACAGAGAAAAAGCTTTTGATAAAATCCAACATCTCTTCATGATAAAAACTCTCAACAAACTAGGCATCAAAGGAACATACCTCAAAATAATAAGGGCCACCCCTGATAAACCTACAGCTAACGTCATACTGAATGGGCAAAAGCTGGAACCATTCCCCTTGAGAACTGGAACAAGGCAAGGATGCCCACTCTCACCACTGCTATTCAAGGTAGTGCTAGAAGTCCCAGCCAGCACAGTCTGGCAAGAGAAAGAAATAAAAGGCATCCAAATAAGAAAAGAAGAAGTTGAACTATCTCCCTTTGCTGACGATATAATTCTATACTTAGAAAACCCTAAAGACTCTTCCAAAAGGCTACTAGAATTGAAAAACGATTTTAGCAAGGTTTCAGGATACAAAATCAATGTACAAAAATCAGTAGCATTTCTAAACACCAATAACGTCCAGGCTGAGAGTCGAATCAAGAACATGATCCCATTTACGACAGCTGCAAAGAAAATGAAATACCTAGGAATATAGCAAACCAAAAAGGTGAAAGAGCTCTACAGGGAGAACTACAATACACTTCTGAAAAGAAATTAGAAACAACACAAATAAATGGAAAAATATCCCATGCTCATGGATTAGAATGATCAATATCATTAAAATGGTCATACTGCCCAAAGCAATGTATACATTCAATACTATTCCTATCAAACTACTAACATCATTCTTTACAGAATTAGAAAAAACTATTCTAAAACTCATATGGAACCCAAAAAGAGCCTGAATAGCCAAAGCAAGCCTAAGCAAAAAAAACAAAGCCGGAGCATCACACTACCCGAGTGCCTTTTCTGAACAGATATTTCAATGATTCCGTGATTGTTCATGAGCCAGTGATGGCTGCCTGCTTTTGGATGCTGCTAGGATAAATGCAGAAGATCAGAGTAAAGAGGGAGAGGGAAGCATAACAGCAGGAGAGAGGAAAAGGGAAGAGAGTAGTGACGTGCCGAGATCGCAGAGGTTGTGGGTACCCAGTTATCTACAAGTGAGAAACAGGGATAAAAGAAGATCAAATAACTACCCATGGGAATTTTACATGCAAATATTGCTGACTTCCCAGGCAGCTGTGAGGAGAAAGGAAGGGAGGAGACACAAAGGCAGCTGTCACAGTCAATCCGAGGAATATTAATAAAAACTTGACACACGAAAACACATGGCCATATCACAACAGCCTGGGTCCCAGCAAGGATGTCTATTCAAACCCCTCTTTCACATTTCCATATGTTCATTCATAGTATTAGGTATTTTGGAAGACATTCATTTGCACTTGCAAAGATACACAAATGCAGAGTACTTAAAAGGGTAAGCTATCCTAAAATATTAGTGGTGAGATTATAAATGATTATTTTTATTTTTTTCAACTTATCTATGTTTTCCATGATTGTTTTAAGAAGTGTGAATTTCTATGATAATCAAAAAAACATTAAGGAGAAAGGGGGTTAAGTAGGGAGATAGAGAAAGAGGCATGGGATGGGGAGAGAGGATTATAGAAAAGAAAAATATGTTGGAAGATGAATGAACAATTTTAAAACTTAATGTTTCACAGACTGCTAGCTTGTGCATATTTTTCTTTATTATTGAATATCATGTGTTTATCACCCTCAGAAGATCTGGAGGTACTGATTGGCATGAAACTGAATTGCAGATACTGAGCTAAGTATCACACCTCCAAGACCAATGCCATTCTATGTGTGACATGTGGCTTCCAGTGATGCTCAAAGTATTTTCCACCAAAGGCTAATACAGAGCACTTCAAACCTGGGCAGCAGCATCTCTCCCACAGAGTTTAATATTTATACTTGTAGCCACGGGGCTGGCTTTGTGCTTCTCATCTCTGAAGTACGGAACAGGAGCCAACAAAGGCTGTCAATAGTTGGAGTAGTGGGATTTTCCAAGACAAAAGCATGAGTTATTCTCGTCCACGTGTTTGCTGGCTGCTCACTGGCTTAGGCAGCCCCTTGGGAAGCTCTGTGGCTGAGGCTTTAGATAAACAGATGTAGTTTTTGTTTCACAACCACTGACCTTTTCTAGAGGCACTGTTGATTCTGTGCTTTAATTGGCTTCTGTTGAGTGACACAAGGTGAACCCTCTCTTCAGGAGCAGAAGCTCTATCTGCTATTAACCACCAGGATCAGTTCAAAGCAAATGCCAGAGGACCACATACCTCACTGAACTCTGGGGACTGGGGTTACTTGTAGTTATAAGTCTCAATAAATACTTTTTATATTTTAACTTTTGCATTTTTAAGTTATAAAAGCTATACACACTCATTGTAACAAGTCTAGTAAGACAGCAGTATATAAAGAAAATATGGCCAGGTGCAGTGGCTCACCCCGTAGTCCCAGTACTTTGGGAGGCTGAGATGGGTGGATCACTTGAGGTCAGGAGTTCAAGACCAGCCTGGCCAACATGGTGAAATCCCATCTCTACTAAAAATTAGGCCGGGTGCGGTGGCTCACTCCTGTAATCCCAGCACTTTGGGAGGCTGAGGCGGGTGGATCACAAGGTCAGGAGTTCAAGACCAGCCTGGCCAAGATGGTGAAACCCTGCCCTACTAAAAATACAAAAATTAGCTGAGCGCGGTGGCAGGCGCCTGTAATCCCAGCTACTTGGGAGGCTGAGGCCGGAGAATCACTTGAACCCAGGGGGCAGAGGTTCCAGTGAGCCAAGATCTTGCCACTGCACTCTAGCCTGGGCGACAGAGTGAGACTCCGTCTCAAAAAAAAAAAAAAAAAAAAATTGGCCAGGTATGGTGGCTCATGCCTGTAATCCTGGCACTTTGGGAGGCCAAGGTGGGTGGATCACCTGAGGTCAGGAGTTCGAGACCAGCCTGACCAACAAGGTGAAATCCCATCTCTACCAAAAATACAAAAATTAGCTGGATGTGGTGGCAGGCGCCTGTAGTCCCAGCTACTCGGGAGGCTGAGACAGGAGAATTGCTTGAACCGGGGAGGCGGAGGTTGCAGTGAGCTGAGATTGCACCACTGCACTACAGCCTGAGCGATGGAGCGAGACTCTGTCTCAAAAAAAAAAAAATTAGTCAAGTGTGGTGGCGTGCGCCTGTAATCCCAGTTACTTGAGAGGGTGAGGCAGGAGAATAGCTGGAAATAGCTTGAACCCAGGAGGCAGAGCTTGCAGTGAGCCGAGACTGTGCCACTGCACTCCAGCTTGGGCTACCGAGGGAGACTCCATCTCAAAGAGAAAAAAAAGAAAGAAAATATAACTAATCTCCACCTTCTCTCACTCCCATCTTTCTGACAAAACCACTATTTAAAGTGCCCAGGCTGGGCATGTGGGCTGACATCTGTAATCCGAGCACTTTAGGAGGCAGAGGCAGGAGGATAGCTTGAGTCCAGGAGTTCAAAACCAGCCTGGACAACATAGTGAAACTCTGTCTCTATGAAAAAAAAAAGAAAAAGTAGCCAGGTGGGTGGTGTGTCATCCTAGCTACTTGGGAGGATGAGGTGGGAGGATCGCTTGAACCCAGGAGGTTGAGGCTGCAGTGAGCTGTGATCATGACACTGCACTCCAGCTTGAGTAACAGAGTGAGACCCTGTCTCAAAAAAAAGTTTCATGTGTATTCACATGTCATGATCACAGCTCACTGCAGCCTCAACATCTCCAGCTCAAGGGATCCTCCCACCTCAGTCTACCAAGTAAATGGGACCACAGGCACATGCCACCACACCCGTCTAATTTTTAAACATTTTTGTAGAAACGAGGCCTCACTGTATTGCCCAGGCTGATCTTAAATTCCTAGGCTCAAGTGATCCTCCCACCTCAGCCTCCCAAAGTGCTGGGATTATAGGCATGAGCCACTGCACTCAGCCCGTTCACTCCTTTTCTATGTTCAAACAAACATATGAGTGTGTAGACTTATTTTCTATTGTATGTGAAAATAGAATCATATAATATGTTAT
Source organism: Pongo abelii (assembly GCF_028885655.2). NCBI lineage: Eukaryota > Metazoa > Chordata > Mammalia > Primates > Hominidae > Pongo > Pongo abelii. Next base: position 17,837,727 of record NC_085928.1, read on the forward strand.
TTCTTTCATTTTATTTCATACATATTATGTACATTATTCTAGATTAACACATATAATTGATCCAATTTATTATTTTTAATAGCTACCTAATATTCCATTATAGGAGGTTCCATAATTTCTTCCCATTCATTACTTCCCCACTGATAGATATTCATGTTTATCTTCCAACTTTTTTTACACAACAACTTATGCCACAATAAACATTCTACATTTATTCCTATACTTTGGATTTTATTTCCATAGGAGAGATTCCCAAAATTGGCATTTTTGGGTCAAAGGGAATACACAATTTTAATTCTCACTGTAGGTCTCCTTTACAGCAGTTGTTTCCGTCCTCCTTTTGTCTTTCTCTCCCCTCTCCCACCACATTTTGCCAGCAGGGCCTGTGTATTTAAGAAGGAAAGCCTGCAGTGAGAACTCCTCTGTGCCAAGTGTGGATTATATCAGCTCAGTGGGGAACGGGGTCTGCAGTGTCTCAATTACATTGTGTCTCTCTTGCTTTTGGTTGGCCAGACTGTTCACAATTCCCCTTGCTGATTTATTCCATGCTGTGGAATTATACATGGTCTTCATCTGTGGCAGGAGCATCTGAGGAGTGGCTTTTTGGGAGGGGTGTCCTTTCAGAAAGAATAGGCTCAGTTACTGTACTTTCTCACAAAGCTATATCTGTTATTTTTTTTGTTATGCCCTTTCTTTAATAGTTGGATTGAAAAAGGTTCTTCGATTCCCATCCCGGTCTTCTGTCTTCATTTTGAGGACTTGAGATTTGGGGAGTTTTATGAGTATATAATCAATCAACTGTAACTGATTATTTGACATGAGGATAATTAGTTAAGAAGGTAGGGGTCTTGGAGCTTAAGGATCAGTGCCAAGCAACAGATGTGAACATTTTTAAACAAATGGTTTTAACAAACCCGGTATTAGGAGCAAGCTTCCCAGGAGTACTAGGCTTTCATTTTTAATTTTGCCCTTGCTGGGATGTAAAACTTCAGTCTAGTCTACCAGACTAGAGAGGAGTTGGATTCTCTACCACACCAGGGCTAGAGAGGAGAAAATGTCAGAGAAGCATTAAGGGAAGCTGGTAAGTACAAATAAGTGAAATAAATATAAACAGTGAACTGACAAAATAGCAAAAAGTGAATGAAATTTGAAAATCTTCAGCTGAAGATTATTGTATAACCAGTGGTCCTGTGAGCTAGTGGACACTTTATAAAAATCTGTGATCTCCAAAACATATTAGATACCCCAATGTGAATCTGTGTTCAGAATACAACCATTAGCTAAGCAAGACAAAGAAATGATAAGTCCTGTTGGCAGATATTTTGCTATTGACTTCTATAACATATGCTGCAATTTTTACTCAGCAGCTTTGGAATGGATTTCTATGTCCCAAGTTGAAAACTAAACTAAAAGAAAAACAGAATAGAAGTTACTGCACTTAATTTCTAAGGAGAAAATTTTCACTTTAGTTTTGTGCATGTATATGCCTGCAAAATAAGCATTATCCTTTATGTTAATACAAACTTCACATGAACATTTAATTTTCAAATATGCACTTACCAGTAATAATGACGGCAAAATCAGACTCTATAGTAAGTTTATGTTTTATAACTTAGGGATTCTATAATGTATCTTAGTTGGTCTCATAGTTAATAGTAAGGATAGTAATATCTTATACAGTTTGCCCTGTCATCTGAGTAAAGATTGTCTTTAAACAGTTTGTTCTTGTCAGAAAAGTTTTAAGGCTAAACCTATTATAAGACATTAAGCATCTGATTTTGGCTATAATGGACTATCTGATAGTAGATTTTTACTCCTATACAGGACATCTAGAAAAGCTGAGTTTTAAAAATCTATTTGAAGGCATAGAAGACCTAATAAGGCAGCTAGGACTTGAGAGCTAAGACCTCAGAAAGAAGAGAAACTCATTGAGTGTTCCATATTCTAGGCTACTTTTTCCCTCTAGACACTTACCATTTTTAAGTAACACATGAGGAGAACCCAAACAATAAGCAGCTGCTAAAATCAGAGAAGCCAGGCAGATCATTCCACAGTCTGATAGGGCTGGGGAGGAAAAAATAAATTGAATTCAAGGAAAACAAATGATTCAGGACGTGAGAAACCATGATCATGGACAGAAAAGAGGCCCAGAAAAATCAACTTAATAGTCTAAGCAATTTTCCTTCCAAGTCATTCACTGATTTATAAGTAGCACAGACCAAGAGATTGTAAAAATCCAAACACAAAGAAGGTGCTAAAAAGCTGAGAAGCTAATCAGAGCTACTTGCAATCTTATTACACTAGGAAGATAAAAATTATTATAGAATGTAAAGCCCACCAATGTGGTATGACCTGAAAAACACCCTAAGCTTTCAGTTGGGACTGCTGACAGATTATGCCTGACCAGTTAAAGGAAACCAGAAATAGACCTGGTCAAATAAAATATTGAAGTCCATTTCCCGATCAACTTAGTCACTGATTAGATTAAAGTAATCTGTTCTTATTTTGACACCCTAGCAGAAGCCTTCTCCATATTCTTTGGAGAAGAAAAAATGATCCAGAACCTGTATATTTTTCATACATGGTTTCTTGTATTCAGCAAAGCAAAACAAAACAAAAACAGGCATACCAAGATGTAGTTTCCAGAATATGGTACAAACAGAGAGAATCCAGACTTCCTGAGTTGAGAAGACAGAGTTCCCCACGTCTGGGGAGACCAGGGCAACTAGAGTTTGTAGGGCAGAGTATTGGAGAGGAGACAGCTGCAGAGAGAACTCCAGAGTTCCTCACAGGGTACACCTCAAGTATAAAGCTGAGTACTGAGCAGCACATGCATGTAAGGAAACTACCTGGGATAAAGAAAGAACTACCCAAAAGGATTAGAAGAAATAGTGCTCATTGTTCACAAAGGGCTGGGAATTGTGCCTATTCCCACCAGCCAGACTTGAAAAGCTCATAATTCATGGAGGGTTGGGTAGTATACTCTGAAAGACCATGCCTTAGTAGTGGGAAGTAGCCCTAGATTGAGCACTGCACTGATCCTGTCTAACAAATCTTTTAAAAAGACCCGAAAGGAACAAATTGTTCCAGTTAATTTGACTGCATCCCAGAACAAAGCTCAAAACTATTTAGAGGTATTTGGAATAGCAGTATTAGTAATATTGCAGAGGGAAGAATATTGCCAGGGATAAAGAAAATCATTTCATAATGATAAAGGAGTTGATTCATCAGAAAGACATAACAGTACTAAACATTTATGCATCTAATAACAGAACTTCAAAATACATAAATGAGAAATTGATAGCGTTCCAAGGAGAAATAGACAAATCCATAATTGTAGTCCAAAATTTCATTAACCTTCTCTCAGTAATTGATAAAATAACAGAAAATAATTAAGTATATAAAAGAAGATAAAAATACAATCAACTAACTAGACCTCATTGATCTTTATAAGATACTTTACCCAGCTACAGCAAATACATATTCCTCTCAAGTGTACATGGAACATTTATCCAGTTAGACCATATTCTGAACCATAAAACAAGTCTCAATAAATTTAAAAGAATTTTAGTTATATAAGGTGTGTTCTTGATCACAATGAAATTAATTAAGAAATCAGTAACAAAAATTCTCAAATATTTGGTAACTAAATAACATCCTTCAGAATAACTCATGAGTCAAAGGAGAAATCAAAAGGAAAATTAGGGCCAAGTGGAGTGACTCACATCTGTATTCCTAACACTTTGGGAAGCTGAGGCAGGAGGATTGCTTGAGGCCAGGAGTTCAAGATCAGCCTGGGCAACAGAGTGAGATCCTGTCTTTACAAAAAATAGAAAAAAAAATTAGCTAGGCATGGTGGTGTGCACTCATAATCCCAGCTACTCAGCTGGAGGATTTCTTTAGCCTAAGAGTTTGAGGTTGCAGTGAGCTATGATCACGCCACTGCATTCCAGCCTGGGCCGTAGAGTGAGACCCTGTCTCTAAAAAAATTATTTTTAATAAAAAATAAAGGGAAATGAGAAAATACTTGGGGCTGAAAGTAAAAACTCATCTATCAAAAGCAGTACTTAGGTGGAATTTTATAGTATTATAAGCTTATAAGGTGGGGCACAGTGGCTCACGCTGGTAATGCCAACACTGTAGGAAGTCGAGACAGGCAGATTGCTTGAAATCAGGAGTTCGGGACCAGCTTTGACAACATGGCAAAACCCTGTTTCTATAAAAAGTACAGAAAATTAGCTGGGTATGGTGGCACGTGCCTGTAGTCCCAGCTACTTGATGGGGGCTGAGGCAGGAAGATCACTTGAGCCCAGGATTTCGAGGCTGCAGTGGGCCGAGATCACACCACTGCACTCCACTCCAGCCTGGGTAACAAAGTGAGACCCTGTCCCCCCACACCCCCGCAAAAATAAGATTATAAGGAAAAGGTCTCAGTTCAGTGTCCTCAGCTTTCCTCTTAAGAAACCAAAACAGAAAAAGAGCAAATGAAATTCAAAATAAGCAGAAGAAAGAAAATAAGAAATATTAAAGCAGAAATCAATAAACTAGATTTTAAAAAGTAGAGAAAATCATGAAAGCAAATGCTGTTTCATTGAGAATATTAATAAAATTGATTAACCTCTTTACAGAAAACAAAGAAGAGGAGGAAAAAGAGAGGAGATATAATTTACCAATATCGGAATGAGAGAGGTGACGTCACTACAAATTTTACAGATATTAATGGATAATAAGGGAACATTATAGCTTTTCTCCAATAATTCCATCAACTTATTAATAGATGAAACAAACAAATTCCTTGAAAGACACAAGCTACCAAAGTTCACTGAAGAGGTAGTAGAGAATGTAAAAGCCCAGATCTATTATAGACAGTCTCAAAAGTTAGAAATAGAAGAGAACTTCCCTAGCCTGAATAAAGGGAATCTATGCAAAACGTGCACCTAACATCATATTTAGTGGTAAAGCAAATAGTAATATAATCGATTTTTTTTTTTTGAGACAGAGTCTTGCTCTTTCACCCAGGCTGGAGTGCAGGGGCGCGATCTTGGCCCACTGCAACCTCCACCTCCCGGGTCCAAGCGATCCTCCTGCCTCAGCATCCTGAGTAGCTGGGATTACAGGCACATGCCACCACACCCTGCTGATTTTTGTATTTTTAGTAGAGACAGGATTTCACCATGTTGGTCAGGCTGGTCTTGAACTCCTGACCTTGTGATCCACCCACCTTGGCCTCCCAAAGTGATGGGATTACAGGCGTAAGCCACTGCGCCCAGCTTTTTTTTTTTTTTTTTTTTTTTTTTTGAGATGGAGTCTTGCTCTGTTGCCCAGGCTAGAGTGCTGTGGCGTGATCTCGGCTCACTGCAACCTCCAACTCCTGGTTCAAGCAATTCTCCTGCCTCAGCCTCCTGAGTAGCTGGGATTACAGGTGCCCACCACCATGCCGGGCTAATTTTTGTATTTTTAGTAGAGAATGGGTTTCACCATGTTGGACCAGGCTGGTCTTGAACTCCTGGCCTCAGGTGATCCGCCCGCCTTGGGATCACCAAGTATCGGGATTACAGGCGTGAGCCACTGTGCCCGGCCTAGGTTTTTAACTTATTTGTGTAATTACTTCAAGTATAGATTACTCCAATTTAAACACAAAGATTGTGAAACTAGATAAAGAATAAACATATTCAAAATAATTATTAAATGTTTTAATTGGTGACAGAGTTTTTCATAGCCTTTTATCATCTCAGTGCATCATGTTTTATTTGTAGGTAGCCACAGAGAAACAGCTACATTTATAAGAACACCATGAAGAATAATTTAATTAAAACTTTTTTTTTTTTTTGAGACGGAGTCTTGCTTTGTCATCCAGGCTAGAGTGCAGTGGCAAGATCTTGGCTCACTGCAACCTCTGCCTCCCGGGTTCAAGTGATTCTCCTGCCTCAGCCTCCCTAGTAGCTGAGATTACAGGCATGGACCACTACACCTGGCTAATTTTTTGTATTTTTAGTAGAGATGGGGTTTCACCATGTTGGCCAGGCTTGTCTTGAACTCCTGACCTCAGGTGATCCACCTGCCTTGGCCCCCCAAAGTGTTGGGATTACAGGCGTGAGTGACCGCGCCTGGCCTAAAACATTCTTTTATCCCTGACTTCAGCTGAGTTTAGTTTGAAATGAGGCTCCTTACTTGGGGTGATTGGGCTTTGTAGGAGGGTTGGTGGGTGGCCTATAATTCCCCCCAATATTGTATGTAAGATATTACATGTTTGTATACAGTTTTTCAGGAGAGAGTCCGTAGCTTTCATCAGTCTCTCATGACCAAAAACTATTTAAGAATCATAGCTTGAAGAATGAAAGAATCGAGTGCCATGCTAAGTGTCTAATTTCTCAATAATACTTCCCTGAAACTAATTTCTAGAGAATAATTCAAATGACTTGATCTAAATATGTGTGCATGAGTCATCAAAGCAGCCTGGAGTAACATATTAAAAGTTATCCCAAGGGTTTGTCTGGTTCAAACTCTGATGAAAGCCCTATATTTCCTATCCTGGACTGGGTTTCTCATAGTATGATTCCCAGATCAGCAGCAGCAGCAGCATCACCTAGGAACTTGATAGAAATACAAATTCTCAGGCCGGCCCCAGGCCATACCTACTGAATTACAAATTGGAGATGGGACCAGCAATCAGTGTTTTCTAAGGAGCTTTCCAGATGAGTCTGGTGTGCACTAAAGTTTGATAACCACTGGGTTAGGCTATAATTAGAAAATCCTGTTCTCCGCCCCTGCTGCCAAGCCAGGTTTAGAACAGTTTGTTAAGCAAGTATCTGCAGAAAGACCAGTCTGATGTTGACAGCTTCTATTTTCCGTCTTTATGGAAAAATCGTAAAGCCTCAAAAAGCCCAAATCACCCTCACACAAGTGTCTTGGGTTGCACAGCAACACCAAACAACAGTTTAGAGTAATCCAATGTCCAGCTGAAATTGGAATTTAGATACACAGCATGTGACTTCACTCACAAAAATTCTTACCAGGAGGCTTTTTAGGGATGAGCCCAGTAATTCCAAGGGCCTTGGCTCTTAGCCTCCTTTGAGGCATATAACACAGTCTCTTGAACATACTGACCCTCAGGAATGAGGTTTCATTACCCTCTTCCAGCCATGTGGCACCCTCACAAACATCCTTTAACAGAGTGCTCAGTATCACCATGCTTCATTTGCAAAGTAACTTGATGAATTCACTCAGCCTATATTCTTAGTACCCAGCGGTAGGGATCTCAGCTATAGCAGCATAAAAGTTGAACTGTCCAAAACCAGTCTCTGAAAACTTCAAGTGTTTATTCTGTCTACTCCTGCTGTTGCCTGAAGCTTGATTTGTTGTCACACCTTACTGTTTTGCTGATGAGAAATAGCACAGGGTACTTCTCAGTGGTTCTCATTAAAGGAGGGCAGCCAAGTGGAATTCATTCTTGGCTCTTAATAGTTTTCAAATGAGAATTTTATTGCATATTAATGAGCACTAATTGACATTTGTGACTGGTTTTTATGGAAATCATGCATGTATAATTTGCATAATAGTACCTAAGTGCTTTTAGGTAACAGTGCAACTCTGGGAAGTTGGTGAAGGTTTTTGTATGGTGCTTTTTTAAAAAGTTCCCAAACCCCAGCCCCTAGAATAGTATAGAATATTAACAGGTCTCTGGGATCCAAATATAAGGCAGTAGTAGTGACTCAGTTCATGTAGTTGTACCAGCTTGTACCTGAGAGTCAGAAAATGCATCAGGGCAGGTCTCTAAGAGCAGGAAGCGCTCCCACAGTAGCCAAGGAGGATGTTCCAGCCCTCCCTCTACCTTCATGTGTCAACCCTCCTGCTTCTCCTGAGTCATGAGTATCTAGACAGTGCTGAGGATTGTTCCAAGGACTCCTACACTGTAAAATGTTTTCTGAACATCACTTGGTTGATATCAACAAACATGGATTGATCACCTACTATGTGCCAGGCACTGTGCTAGGTGCCAGAGTAAGCCCATGTTGGCTTGCTGCCTGCTGCATCCCTATCTCTTAGCACAATGAGACAACAGTTATCCATCAATGTTTATTGAATTAATGAACATGCTGTCTGCCCTCAGGGATCTGAGGATTCATTATTCTTACAAAATCTGACATTAAATACAGTATAAAATTTGTTGCTCTTCATGTTAGAAATATTAATTTTTCAGAACTTGGAATTCTGTTAGGAAATTTAGAGAAACAAGATAATCTTGGTTTTATGTGCCCCAAGTTTTCTGTGTATCAAATGACCCTTTTAAATTTTGTGAAAATGAAAGAAGCCAATGTTTACTGAAGATCTAGTATGTATCAGTTACTTTTGCACACATCCTATACATCCTATGATTTAAGCATCAACAAAACCTATGAGGTGTAGATAGTATTATCTGTGTTTAATTGAGCAAGCAGCTAAGAACTGGAGAAGTGACTAACCTGAGGCATCACAGATAGAAAATTGTGGAACTGGGACTTAAATTCAGCCTAGGCTGTGTCTGTTGCACTGCCGCTTATTACATTAAATGATCCTAGGATATGTGAAGCAAAGCCAAACTCTTAAGTATTGTACTAGTGATACGGCTCCGATGATTGGAGAAACACTGGGGTTCTTGGTCTCATGCCGGTTTGGATAAAATGACATGGACACACGTGGAGTGGTTTTAGGGAGGGAAAAGTTTAATAGGCAGGAAAGCAGGAAGGAAGAAGAAAATAACTCCCCGGTACGGGCAGAGAAGCGGGGGGATTCAAACAAAGAGAAAACCTCCTGTGCGGCAGAAAAGTGGCTGCTTATATGAGGATGCAGGAGGAGGTGGTGTCTGATTTGCATAGGGCTCAGGGGATTGGTTTGACCAGTCATGTCATTCGTGCAGCCCGTGAAAAAACTGACCCTCCCAGCCTAGCTTTTTAATATGCAAATGCAGGGCGCCATTATGTTTTACACACATGGGGACATGTGGGGGCGGCCATGTTGCCAGGCACATGTAGGGTCAAGGGCAAGAAGATGGCGGGAATCACCATGTTTGGATGGACCCAGTTTCTAATGGCTGGCATTTGCATATCAAAGCTTGCTGGCCGGGCTCAGAGCCGGGGCTTTCCTGCTAGACAAGAAACGTTTCTAGAGCTGCTTTAAAAGAAATAAAAACTCCCCAAGGACCCCTTTTCCTCTCTATCTGCCTAAAATAATTTCTTAATAACTCCTGTAACACTAGGATGGAGGGATAAATTGGTCCAAGGGGTCTTGGTGTGTGCCCTGCATTCAGTTGACCTACTGTTTACAATACACCTACTGTTTACAACACTATTTTCTAGATCTTGTGGGGAACCCAAACCAAGAGCCAGTCTGGCTCACCTATAATTCCACCAAGCAGCCAGAAAAGTATAAACGCTGCATAGCAAAGGTATAAATCAAGGTTTAGTAGAAGAAAAGCTTTATAAGTAATGTGGAACTAAAAGGTTGAATATAGTGTTCTATAATGTTGAGCATAAATGTTCTCCAGATTGTGGAAAGATCACTAACTATTGGCTGGGAAGGGTAGGAGAGGAGAGAGTTTGAAACACAGAGAATAGGAAGGAGTGGTGATGTAGTCCAATAACTCACCCAGAACCCATAGACAGGAAAGCTTTGTTTGCTCTCAGATCCATACTAGACTCTGCTCCCCTGCACTCCACCCTGCTCACCTTCCATGCCTGCCAAGGGCCACCCAGCAATTCCATTCTGCTTGTCAAATCCCCTAAGGAGGATATGTCTGGAACAGCCACCACTCCTCCCCCTACTCTTCCCTCTGGTATGTCAGGATTCCCTGCACAACCGTGCTCCAGGGTCCTTGGGATGATTATTCAGAAACCAGAAAAGTATGTAGAAAACTTAATCGGAAGCACTTAAAGGCTTTAAAAGGGAATTTTTAAAACCATCTTTCCCTCTTTTATAAAGCAGTCTGAGTGTTTGAGAAGCAAATTAATTGAGTCCACTTTACAGTGTTGGGGCAAAAGCATGCAAGTTCCAACATTTACACACTAACAGAAAATTCTTTTCCCTTCCACCGTGCTCCTTTTCTTTCATGGGCCTGCACCACAAACGTCTAACCACAGTCCTAAATTGTTACCCCATGACCCTGCGTGCTTCGATTGCCTCCACTGGTTTCAGACCCACGCTGTGTATTCAAATCAAACCTGCCTTTCTCCCTGTTACTATGTCCACCCAGCACCCTCCCTGCACACACAGTCTTTCTCTTCTTTCCTCCATGTGCAGGCCTTTACCACAGCTGTCCCAAATGTGTGAAAGGCCAACCATAATTCTTCCTTTAAAGGTCCTTTAGAGCAGTATGGAAAGAGTGCTGAACTTGGAAGACCTAGATTCGCTTTCTATACTCACTATGTGATCCTGAGCCCCTCACTTAACCTTGTAGGGCACTTACAAAATAAAGAGATTGAGTTCATGGTATCTTAAGGTTATTTTCCATATCCAACATTCTGTGACTCTTCATCTTTCCCTGACTCAACAATCTGTTCCTATATAGTCAACACCTTCCCACCTTAATCTCATACTCATGCCCTCTTAGAAAGTCTTTACAACTGTTGAGGGTGCAGTGGCTCATGCCTGTAATCCCAGTGCTTTGGGAGCCCAAAGTGGGCAGATTGCTTGAGCTCAGGAGTTTGGGACCAGCCTGCACAACATGGTGAAACCCTGTCTTTACTAAAAATACAAAAAAAAAAAAAAAAAAAGCCGGATGTGGTGGTGCTTGCCTGTGGTCCCAGCTACTCAGGAGGCTGAAATGGGAGGATCACTTGAACCCAGGAGGCAGAAGTTGCAGTGAGCTGAGATCATGTCATTGCATTCCGGCCTGGGTGACAGAGAGAGACCCTGTCTCAATTTAAAAAAAAAAAAAAGAAAGAAAGAAAGAGGCGGGGCACGGTGGCTTACACCTGCAATCCCAGCACTTTGGGAGGCAGAGGCAGGTGGATCATCTGAGGTCAGGGGTTCGAGACCAGCCTGGCCAGCATGAAGAAACTCTGTCTCTACTAAAAATACAAACATTAGCCGGGCATGGTGGTGGGCACCTGTAATTCCAGCTACTCAGGAGGCTGAGGAAGGAGAATCGCTTGAACCCAGGAGGTGGAGGTTGCAGTGAGCTGAGATCATACCATTGCCCTCCAGCCTGGGCAACAAGAGTGAAACTCCATCTCAAAAAAAAAAAAAAAAAGAAAGAAAGTATTTGCATCTGTGAACTATCTTCTGTGTTGAGGATGTTTGTGGCAGAAGGAGATAGACGTAGGCCCTGTCTACGTCTGCCTGGTGCCTCCACAAGGAGCAGTGTATGCTCAGAAAATAGAAGTGAATTTTACTATTAGTATAGGTGACCCATATTGAAAATGTTTGTAAATCTGCTACCAGAACAAGACAGTCATTCAAAGACAATTAAAAATGCATTTTACACTTCCTGCTATTTATAATTATTCATGGATCTGCTGCCTACACTCAGGTAGTAAAAGGAGAGCCAGAAGGAATTCTAGTGAACATCTTATACAATGCTATCCTTGTTGTTGGTTTGAACATACGCATTTTTGCATGAATTTGCATGTAGGTCTCTTTTATTTCTCTTAGTGGATAACCTGAGGCTGAAATACTTCAAGTAATGTATCTATTTGCTCATATTGGGTAGAAACATCGCTGTTATTCCAATTGTCCCTTCTCCTGCTTAAAACATATAGTGAAATGAAAGATGCAGAGATAAGGAAATCAGGGAAAAGAAAAATAGTCATAGGATACTAAAATGAGCCGCAGATACCTGAAACTGCATAGTTGCTATAAATGAGTCGTAAATTTGATTCTGAGCTTTCCAGTGGCCCCAAAAATATAAACATAATAGTATTTATTCCATGACATAAAAATGTATTTGTATTTCTCTGTGTTCAAGAGGAAGAGAAATTTGTACTATGGTCCTTATGAAGGAGCCACTAAGTCAGTGTTGTAGACCACACATTCAATGATATCCTATTAATACCCATGATGATAAATTCATTCATTCAGTAAGCATTTACTGAGTACTTACTTTGTGCTGTATGTGTTTCAGTGTATTGCAGTAATTATTCTTTTTGATGCTCAAATTATCCCTCTGTGGGTCAGTAGGAGCCCGTTGACTCGTGTCCTTTTGACATTATTCTGTAGTTTTTGATACCTTTTTTCCTAGCATATGAGATGTTCCAGGCTTATGTTGTGTATTTCTTGTTCCATAACTCAAATTGACCATTTTGTTGATGAAACTTGATTTTTTTCAGTGAAAAGTGGTTTTATAGAACACAATCTGGGCACTTGAAGTGTTTATTGTTATTGGGTTGCCATTACTTACAAGACTCAGTTAACAAATTAGGAAAAAGAGTGATTTAGAAAGAAAATAAATCCTGAGTTCATATTGTTATTTCCAATTTAAAGATTAAAGGGTTTTCATATAACTTATTTTATATGTGTATGTCTTTTCTCTTACTTTGAAATCTTGGTTTCCAATAACATGAACATAATTACTTCCTTTATCCTAATAGGTACATATATGTGTGTATGTCTATGTATGTATGTATGTAGGTATGTATGTGTGTATGTTTCTATCTATCTATAAAACAGGAAAAATACCCACCTAATGGAGCTTAAGATTTCTTTATAAGTATTTTTTGTCCTTAGGGTATTTAATCAAATTACTGTTACTTAAAATAATGTTTCTCTATGTGGTTATGCCATCAACTTCATATACAATTATTTTATTTCAATTTGTCTTCAATTTTTAAGGATGGTTTTCTTCTTCTGATTTAATTTTGTTTTTAAATTATGTAAAATATTTTCTTGGTTTCAGAGTCAAATCTATGAACATTGAGAAGTCTATTTTGCCTCTCTGTCCCCTCCCCCTTATTATTTTACTCCCCTTATAGATAATGCTTTTGTTTCTCCATTACTTTCTTTTTTTTGGAGACAGGCGTCTCATTCTGTCACCCAGGCAGAAGTACAGTGGTGCGACCTCGGCTCACTGTAACCTCCACCTCACAGGTTCAAGCAATTATCCTGCCTCAGCCTCCTGAGCAGCTGGGACTACAGACACTGACCACCATGCCTGGCTAATTTTTGTATTTTTAGTAGAGACAGGGTTTCACCATGTTGATCAGGCTGGTCTCAAACTCCTGACCTCAAGTGATCCACCCACCTTGGCCTCCCAAAGTGCTGGCATTACAGGTGTGAGCCACCGTGCCCAGCCTCCATTACTTTTTGAAAATAAGCCAATGACCTATATGTATTCTATCTCCTTTCTTACACAAAAGGTAGCAGGCCAGAGTTCAAGATTACAGTGAGCTGTCATCATGCCACTGCACTTTAGCCTGGGCAACAGAGTGAGACCTTATCTCTAAAGAAAAACAAACTAATAAATTTTAAAAATAATTTCTATTAATTAAAAATAATTTTAAACAACTGCGTATGAAGACAACAAAGGAAAACTCTCAGGAATCACTGAAATATGAAAATCAAGTGAGATTAGAGCAAATGAGGATGTGTACGGGAAAGTTCTGTAGAAGACAGATTGAGGCCCAAACAGAGAGAGCTCTAAATACATCATGAAGGTTACCAGAAATGTGAGAAATTCCTGAAGAAGAGGGAAGAAGCAAATCCTCTCCAAATTTAGTTCACTTAGTTGATAATCATTAGTTGACTCCCAGTAGAGTCAGTCTTTTATCATCAGTGCCACCACTGTTGTTCTCTGCATTAACAAAAGAGATATTAATCTGGAAAGCTGCAATCATTTTCACTGTAGAATCAGCCTTTTATTTTTTAGGGGTTTTTTTATTTTTTATTTTTTAGGACACCTTCATTTAAAGTCACTTCATATCTCCTCTGGCTTTTGCAAATGCTGTTTGTCTGATCTACCGTTTCCACCACTGTCCTCAACATTTTTTAGTATGTTATTTAATTTATGTATGTATTGGTGTCCACTGATTATTGTTTGCCTTCCCCCATTGGAACACAGATTCTGTAAAAGTAGGGATCTTTATTTTGTTTACCACTGTATTCTAGGTGCCTAGAACAGTTCCTTTCACATTGTTGGTGCTCAAAAAGAAAAAAGTTAAATGAATGAGTATCAGCAGCAGGAACATTTTGGGGAGAAAGCAAAAGTATAACTGTGGGGGTCTCCATTAATGTATATATATCATCCTCTTATACATTTGTCCCATCACCCCCTAGCCCTGAAATTCTCATTATTTTTTTTTTCTGGTAATGCAGGCTCCAACTCAACTGGCAATGAGAATATGAACTAAGGCAACTGTATTTGAAAAATGAAAGAATATAGGTGATATGAGTTTAAATAATTCAGTATTTGTGTATTTTTCCAATAAGTACATGCTTACGAGCATAGCCTTACAAAATAACAAAAATAATTTTTTACATTTACTCACACATTTACCATTTCCAGCACTCTTCATTCCTTTGTATAGATCCAAATTTGTATCTGGCATCATTTTATTTCTGCCTAAAGAACTAACTCTAACATTTTTTATAGTGCATGTCTCTTAGATTTTCTTTGTCTGAAAATGACTTTATTTTAACTCCGTTTCTGAAATACATTTTCAGTGGGTACTGTATTCTGGGCTGACTTTTTTTTTTCCCAGTGCTTTAGAGATGCCATTCCATTCTCTTCTGGCTTTCATTATTTTTGATGAAAAATCGGTTGTAAGTCTTACTCTTGTTCCTCTGTACATAATCTGACTGCTGCTTCTAAAATTTTATCTTTATTGCTGATTTTTAGCAATTTCTGTGCCTTGTTTTGTTTTTGTTATTTAGTGTTTGTTCTGCTTGGGATTGGTTGAGCTTGGATCTGTAGGTTTATACTTTTCATCAAATGCAAAAAATTTTGGTCATTATTTTTCAAATATTTTTTCTACTCCTCCCTCCTCACTTTTTCCTCCTCAAACACCAATTACATGTATGTTAGACAACTTGCTATTATTCTATGCGTCATTGAGACAATGTTCATTCTTTTTTAATTTCTGTGGGTAAATAGGTGAATATATTTAGGGGTTCATGAGATGTTTTGATATAGGCATGCAATGTAAAATAAGCACATCATGGAGAATGGGGTATCTATTCCCTTAAGCATTTATTCTTTGAATTAAAAACAATCCACTTACACTCTTATCGCTTCTCAGCCTTTTGGGATAAGATCATGTGTAAAAACAATCTACTTACACTCTTCATTTTAAAATGTACAATTAAGTTATTATTGACTATAGTCACCCTGTTGTACTATCAAATAGTAAGTCTTACTCATTCTAATTTTTTATAAACTTTAACCATACCCACTTCTCCTCCCACCTCCCACTCCCTTTCCAACCTATGGTAACCATCCTTCTATACTCTGTTCATGAGTTCACTTGTTTTGATTTTTAGATCCCACAAATAAATAAGAAGATGTGATGTTTGTCTTTCTGTGCCTGGCTTATTTCACTTAACATAATGATCTCCAGTGCTATCCATGTTGTTGCTAATTACTGGACCTAATTCTTATATATGGATGAATAGTACGTCATTGTGTAGATGTACCACATTTTCTTTATTCATTCATCTGTTGATGGACATTTAGATTGCTTCCAATGGACTAATAGATGGACTATTAGATTAGCTATAGTAAGCAATGCTGCAACAAACAGGAGTGCAGACATCTCTTTAATATACTGCTTTTCTTTCTTTTGGGTATATACCCAGCAATGGGATTGCCAGATCATACAGTAGCTCAATTTGTAGTTTTTTTGAGGAACCTCCAAACTGTTTTCCATAATGGTTGCACTAATGTACATTACCACCAACAGTGTACAAGGGTCCCTTTTTGTCCACATCCTCACCAGCATTTGTTATTGCCTGTCTTTTGGATATAAGCCATTTTAACTGGGGTGAGAAGATACCTTATTTTAGTTTTCATCTGCATTTCTCTGATGATAAATGACGTTGAGCATCTTTTCATATACCTGTTTGCCATTTGTCTGTCTTTGTTGGAAAAATTTCTGTTAGCTCTTTTGCCCATTTTTTTAATCGGATTATTAAATTTTTTCCTATAGAGTTGTTTGAGCTCCTTATATGTTCTGGTGATTAATCCTTTGTCAGATGAGTAGTTGGCAAATATTTTCTCTCATTCTGTGAGTTGTCTCTTGACTTTGTTGATTGTATCCTTTGATGTGCAGAGGCTTTGTAACTTGATGTGATCCCATTTTTCCATTTTTGCTTTGGTCGCCTGTGCTTGTGGCATATTGCTCAAGAAATGTTTGCCCAGACCAATGTCTAGAGACTTTCTTCAATGTTTTCCTGTAGTATTTTCATAGTTTGAGGTCTTAGATTTAAGTCTTTAATCCATTTTCATTTGATTTTTGTATATGGTGAGAGCTGGATGTCCAGTTTCATTCTTATGCATATGGATATCCAGTTTTCCCAGCACCATTTATTGAAGAGACCCTCTTTTCCCCAGTGTATGTTCTTGGCACCTTTGCCAAAAATGAGTTCACTGTAGTTTCTGGGTTCTCTCTTCTGTTCTATTGGTCTGTGAGTCTGTTTTTATGCCAGTACTATCCTGTTTTAGTTACAATCGTTCTGTAGCATAATTTGAAGTCAGGTAATGTGATTCCTCCAGTTTTGTTCTTTTCACTCAGGATAGCTTTAACTATTCTGGGTCTTTTGTAGTTCCACATAAATTTTAGGATTGTATTTTCTATTTCTGTGAAGAATGTCATTAGTATTTTGATAGGGATTGCATTGAATCTGTAGATTGCTTTGGGTAGTATGGACATTTTAACAACATTGATTCTTCTAATCCATGAATATGGGATATTTTTCCATTTTTGGTGTCTTCTTCAATTTTTGTAATCCATGTTTTATAGTTTTCATTATACAGATCTTTCACTTCTTCGGTCAGGTTAATTCCTAGGTATTTAATTTTATGTGTGGCTATTGTAAATGGGATTACATTTTTATTTCTTTTTCACATGGTTCACTGTTGGCGTATAGAAATGCTACTGATTTTTTATAAACTTTCATGTTAAGTTCAGGTGTATAAGACAGGTTTGTTATATAGGTAAACTCATGTCGTGGGGTTTGTTTTACAGATTATTTCATCACCCAGGTACTAAGCTAGTACTCATTAGTTATTTTTTCTGATCCTCTCCCTCTTCCCACTCTTCACCCTCAGTAGGCCCCAGTGTCTGTTATTCCCCTCAATGTGTCCATGTGTTCTAATCATTTAGATCCCACTTGTAAGTGAGAACATGCAGTATTTGGTTTTCTGTTCCTGCATTAGTTTGCTAAGGATAATGGCCTCCATCTCCATCCATGTTCCTGCAAAGGATATAATCTCATTCTTTTTATGGCTGCATAGTATTCCATGATGTATATGTACCACATTTTCTTTTTTTTCCTTCAACTTTTATTTTAAGTTCAAGAGTACATGTGCAAGATGTGCAAGTTTGTTACATAGGTAAATGTGTGCCATGGTAGTTTACTGCACAGATCATCACATCACCTAGGTATTAAGGCCAGCATCCATTAGCTATTCTTCCTGATGCTCTCCCTCCCTCACCACACCCCCTCCGAGAAGCCCCGGTGTATGTTGTTTCCCCCTCACATGTGTCCATATGTTCTCATCATTCAGCTCCCACTTATTAGTGAGAACATGAAGTGTTTGGGTTTCTGTTCCTGCATTAGTTTGCTGAGGATAATGGCTTCCAGCTCCATTCATGTCCCTGCAAAGAGCATGATCGCGTTCCTTTTAATGGCTGCATAGTATTCCATGTTGTATATGTATCACATTTTCTTTATCTAGTATATCATTGATGAGCATTTAGGTTGATTCCATGTCTTTGCTATTGTGAATAGTGCTGCAGTGAACATATGTGTGCATGTATCTTTATAACAGAATAATTTATATTCCTTTGGATATAGACCCAGTAATGGGATTGCTGGGTCAAATGGTATTTCTGCTTCTAAGTCTTTGAGGAATTGCCACACTATCTTCCACAATGATTGAACTAATTCATACTCACACCAATAGTTCCTTTTTCTCCACAACATTGGCAGCTTCTGTTGTTTTTTGACTTTTTAATAATAGCCATTCTGACTGGCATGAGATGGTATCTCATTGTGGTTTTGATTTGCATTTCTCTAATGATCAGTGACGTTGAGCTTTTTTTTCATATGTTTGTTGGCCAGATGTATATCTTCTTTTGAGAAATGTCTGTTCATGTCCTTTGCCCACTTTTTAATGGTGTTGTTTGTTTTTCTTGTAAATTGGTTTAAGTTCCTTGTAGACTCTGGTTATTAAACCTTTGTCAAATATATAGATTGCAGAAATTTTTCTCCCATTCTTTAGGTTGTCTGTTTGCTCTAATAATAGTTTCTTTTGCTGTGCACAAGCTCTTAAGTTTAATTAGATTCCATTTGTCATTTTTGCTTTCATTGCAATCACTTTCGGTATTTTTGTCATGAAATCTTTGCCTGTACTTATGTCCTGAATGGTTTTGCCTAGACTTTCTTCTAGAGCTTTTTTTTATAGTTTTGGGTTTTACATTTAAGTCTTTAATCCATCTCCAGTTAATTTTTGTATGTGGTGTAAGGAAGGGGTCCAGTGTCAATTTTCTGCATTTGGCTAGCCAATTCCCCCAGCGCCATTTATTAAATAGGGAATCCTTTCCCTATTGCTTGTTTTTGTCAAACTTGTCAACAATCAGATGGTGGTAGGTATGCGGTCTTATTTCTGAGCTCTCTATTTTGTTTCATTGGTTTATGTGTCTGCTTCTGTACAACTACCATGCTATTTGGGTTACTGTAGCCTTGTACTATAGTTTGAAGTTGGGTAGTGTGATGCCTCAAGCTTTGTTCTTTTTGCTTAATATTGCCTTGGTTATTCGGGCTCTTTTTTGGTTCCATATGAATTTTAAAATGGTTTTCTTCTAATTCTGTGAAGAATGTCAATGGTAGTTTAATGGGAATAGCATTGAATCTATAAATTACTTTGGGCAATATGGCCATTTTCACGATATTGATTCTTCCTATCCATGAGGATGGAATGTTTTTCCGTTTGTTTGTGTCTTCTCTGATTTCTTTGAGCAGTGGTTTGTAGTTCTCCTTGAAGAGGTCCTTCACTTCCCTTATTAGCTGTATTCCTAGGTATTTTACTCTTTTTGTAGCAATTACGAATAGGAGTTCATTCATGATGTGGCTCTCTGCTTGCCTGTTGTTGGTGTATAGGAATGCTAGCAATTTTTGCACATTGATTTTTATATCCTGAGTCTTTGCTGAAGTTGCTTATCAGCTTAAGAAGCTTTTGGGCTGAGACAATGGGATTTTCTAGATATAGGATCGTGTCATCTGCAAACAAAGATAATTTGACTTCTTCTCTTCCTATTTGAATACCATTTATTTCTTTCTCTTGCCTGATTGCCCTGGCCAGAACTTCCAATACTATGTTGGATAGAAATAGTGAGATAGGGCATCCTTGTCTTGTGCCAGTTTTCAAGGGGAATGCTTCCAGCTTTTGCCCATTCAGTATGATACTGGCTGTGGGATTGTCATAGATGGCTCTTATTATTTTGAAGTATGTTCCTTCAATACCTAGTTTATTGAGAGTTTTTAACATGAAGGGATGTTGAATTTTATTGAAGGCCTTTTCTGGGCCTATTGAGATAATCATGTGGTTTTTGTCTTTTATTCTGTTTATGTGATGACTCACATTTATTGATTTGCATATGTTGAACCAAACTTGAATCTCAGGGATGAAGCCAACTTGATCGTAGTGGATATGCTTTTTGATGTGCTGCTGGATTTGGTTTGCCAGTATTTTATTGAGGATTTTTGCCTCAATGTTCATCAAGGATATTGGCCTGAAGTTTTCTTTTTTTGTTGTTGTATCTCTGCCAGGTTTGGTAGGAGGATGATACTGGCCTCAAGAATGAGTTAGGGAGAAGTCTTTCCTTTTCAATTTTTTGGAATAGTTTCAGTAGAAATGGTATCAGCTTTTCTTTGTACCGCTGGTAGAATTCAGCTGTGAATCTGTCTGATCTTGGGCTTTTTTTGGTTGGTAGGCTATTTGTTACTGCCTCAATTTCAGAACATGTTATTGGTATATTCAGGGATTCAATTTCTTTCTGCTTCAGTCTTGAGAAGGTGTATGTGTCCAGGAATTTATCCATTTCTTCTAGATTCTCTAGTTTATGTGCATACAGTTGTGTGTAGTATTCTCTGATGGTTGTTTGTATTTCTGTGGGGTCAGTGATGATATCCCACTTAACATTTCTGATTGTGTCTGTTTGATTCTTCTCTCTTTTGTTCTTTAGTAGTCTAGTTAGTTGCCTATCTATTTTATTAATTAAAAAAAACAGCTCCTGGATTCATTGATTTTTTTCAAAGGTTTTTATGTCTATATTTTCATTTCAACTCTGATCTGATCTTGGTTATTTCTTGTCCTCTTCTAGCTTTGAAATTTGTTTGCTTTTGGTTCTGTCATTCTTTTAGTTGTGATATTAGGTTGTTAACTTGAGATCTTTCTAGCTTTTTGATGTGGGCATTTAGTGCTATAAATTTTCCTCTTAACACTGCTTCAGCTACACCCCAGAGATTCTGGTATGTTGTCTCTTTGTTCTCATTAGTTTCAAGGAACTTCTTGATTTCTGCCTTAATTTTGTTATTTACCCAGGAGTCATTCAGGAGCAGGTTGTTCAATTTCCATGTAGTTGTGTGGTTTTGAGTGAATTTCTTAATCTTGAGTTCTAATTTGATTGTGCTGTGGTCAGAAAGACTGTTATGATTTCAATTCTTTTGCCTTTGCTGAAAAAGTGCCATGTGGTGTTGAGAAGAATGTATATTCTGTTGTTTTTGGGTGGAGAGTTCTGTAGATATCTATCAGGTCCTCTTGATCCAGAGCTTAGTTCAGGTGCTGAATATCTTTGTTAATTTTCTGTCTCAATGATATGTCTAATATTTTCAGTAGAGTGTCAAAGTATTTCACTATTATTGTGTGGGAGTCTAAGTCTCTTTGTAGGTCTCTAAGAACATGCTTTATGAATCTGGGTGCTCCTGTATTGGGTGCATATATATTTAGGATAGTTAGCTCTGCTTGTTGAATTGAACCGTTTACCATTATGGAATGCCCTTCTTTGTCTTTTTTTTATCTTTATTGGTATAAAGTCTGTTTTGTCAGAAACTAGGACTGCAACCCTTGCTTTTTTCTGTTTTCCATTTGCTTCTAAATTTTTCTCCATTCCCTTATTTTGAGCCTATGTGTGTCTTTGCACTTGAGATGGGTGTCTTGAAGACAGCATACTGATGGGCCTTGGCTGTTTATCCAGCTTGCCGTTCTGTGACTTTTAATTGGGGTCATTTAGCCCATTTATCTTTAAGGTTAGTATTGTTATGTATGAATTTGATCCTGTCATCATGATGCTAGCTGGTTATTTTGCTGACTTGTTTTTGTGGTTGCTTCACAGTGTCACTGGTCTGTGTACTTTAGTATGTTTTTGTAGTAGCTGGTAACAGTTTTTCCTTTCCATATTTAGTGCTTCCTTCAGGAGTGCTTGCAGGGCAGCCTGGTTGTGACAAATTCCCTCAGCATTTGCTTGTCTGAAAAGGATCTTATTTCTCCGTCGCTTATGAAGCTTAGTTTGGCCAGATACGAAATTCTGGATTGGAAATATTTTTCAAGAATGTTGAATACTGGTTTCCAGTCTCTTCTGGCTTGTAGAGTTTCTGCTGAGGAGTCCACTGTTTTCTGTTGGGCTTCCCTTTGTAGGTGACCTGGACTTTCTCTCTGGCTACCCTTAGCATTTTTTTTTTTTTCATTTTCACCTTGGAGAATCTGATGATTATGTATCTTGGAGTTGATCTTCTTGTGGAGTATCTTACTGGGGTTCTCTGCATTTCCTGAATTTGAACTTTGGCCCATCTTGCTAGCTTGGAGAAGTTCTCCTGTATGCTATCCTGATGTATGTTTTCCAACTTGGTTCCATTCTGCCCCTTTCTTTCAGGTACCCAAGTCAAGTCATAGGTTTGGTCTCTTTACATAATCTCATATTTCTCTGAGGTTTTGTTCATTCCTTCTCTTTTTCTTTTTTTCTGTATTCTTGTCTGCCTGTCTATATGCAGAAAGATAGTGTTCGAGCTCTGAAATTCTTTCCACTGCTTGGTCCATCCTATGGATACTTGTGATTGCATTGTGAAGTTCTTGTGTATTACAAGAACTTTATTTTTTTATCTTTATCCAGTCTACCATTGATGGGCATTTAGGTTGATTCTATGTCTTTGTTATTGTGAATAGTGCTGCAATGAACATACACGTGCATGTGTCTTTATAATAGAATGATTCATGTTTATTTGGGTAAATGTATGTTGATTTTGTACCCTGCAGTTTTATTGAATTTATCAGTTCTAATCATTCTTCTTGCGGAGTCTTTAGGTTTTTCCAAATATAAGATCATATTGTCTGCAAACAATGATAATTTGAGTTATTCCTTTCCAATTTGGATGCTTTTTCTATCTTTCTCTTATCTAATTGCTCTAGCTAGGACTTCCAGTAGTATGTTGAATAACAGTGATGGCAGTGGGCATCCTTGTTGTGTTCCAGATTTTAGAGGAAAGGCTTTGTCCTTCCCCCATGCCCCAGGAAGGTCCAGGAGTCAAGGACTAGAGTCCAAAACCTTAGAAGCCTACCTGGTATTCTATCATACTGTGGCTGAGCTGGCCCTCAGACCACAAGACACAGTTCTTCCCACTCTTCTCTCCCCTTTCCAGAGGCAGAGGAACTGCCTTTAGTAGAGACAGGGTTTCACCATGTTGGCCACTGCCAACCCAGGCCATGAGGAGGACTGCCAGACTACTGCTGATGTTCCCTTAAGGCCCAAGTTCTCTTAAATCAGCTTGTCCTCAATGCTACCTAGCGTGAGACTCACCCTTCAGGACAGTGAGCTCCCCTCTGGCCCAGGAAAGGTCCAGAAATGCTGCCCAAGGGTCAAGACCTGTAATCAGGGACTCCAAGAGCCCTCTTGGTGTTCTAACCCCCGTATCTGTGCTGGTACCTAAGGTGCAAGACAAAGTCCCTTTTACATTTCCTTCTGCTTTTGTCAAGCAGAAGTTTTGTCCTGCAGCCACCACAGCTGGTAATGTACTGAGTCCCACCTGAAGCCAGCAAGTCTCAGAGGCTCACCGAAGGCCCTCAGCATAGTCCCTGGTTATTGCTTCTGGTTATTCAGGGCCCAAGGGCTCTTCACTTAGCAGGTGATAAATGCTGGCAGGGCTGAGTCCTTTCCTTCAATACAGTGGGTTCCCTCTGGCCCAGGGTGTGTCTAGTAATATCACCTGGTTTCTAGGGCCTAGAATGGAGGCCTCATGACTCTGACCAGTGCCCTATCCTGCTGTGGCTGAGCTGGCATCCTAGATGCAAGACAAAGTTCTCCCCACTTCTCCCTCTCCTATTCTCAAGTGGAAGGAAGGGGTCTCTTTTGGAGCTGTAAGCTGTGTAGCCTGGGGTAAGGGGAGGGGTGATGCCAATACTCTCTTGGCTGCCCCAGCTGGTGTCTCAGTAGGTTGCATGCACTCCCAGTCTGCTGTCTCTGGGCCTAGTTCAGCACCAGGACTCACCTAAGAGTTGCAGTCCTTATGGCCTAGACTGCTTTTAAAGTTTACTTGGAGACAGAGAGCACTGTGGCCCTCACTGGTGAGGTTTACAGGCACTCAAGTTTAGACCACTGGGATTGGTGATTCCTCTCTGGCTAGGGCTGTTTTAAATCCTCCCTCTGTTTGCATATGTCAGCTGAGTTTGATCTAGTTTTCGTTTCTGCTCTGATTTCTGGTTCTTATGAAGGTGTTTTCTTCTGTGTAGATATCTGTTAACTTGGTGTCCTTGCAGAGGGAATGATCAGTGGAGCCTTCTATTTTGCCATCTTGATCTGCCGCCATATATCATTCTTATCAATCATTTTCTCTTTATGCACCTGGAAATACACTGGTATACAAAATTAAGATCCTTACTTTCACATAATTTGTGTTCTAATGGGGGAAGTCAAACAATAATCAGTGGACACCAATACATAAATAAATTAAATAACACATGAAAAGGTGTTGAGGACATGCTGGGCATCGTGGCTCATACTTGTAATCCCAGCACTTTGGGAGGCCGAAGCAGGTGAATCACTTGAGGTCAGGAGTTTGAGACCAGCCTGACCAACATGGTGAAACCCTGTCTCTACTAAAAATACAAAAATTAGCTGGGTATGGTGGCAGGTGCCTGTAATTCCAGCTAATAGGGAGGCTGAGGCAGGGGAATCGCTGGAAGCTGGGCGGCAGAGTTGCAGTGAGCTGAGATCCCGCCACTGCACTCCAGCCTGGACAACAGAGTGAGACTCTGTCTCAGAAAAATAAATAAATAAAAATAAAAGCTGTTGAGGACAATGGAGGGAAACGCAGATCAGAGAAAGAACATTTACAAAAGCCAGAGGGAGGGTGAAGCAATTTTAAATGAGGTCAGATTTTTGGATAATTTCTATTGCTATGTTTTTAAGTTAACCAATGTTTCTTTTTGCAATGTCTGATCTGTTATATTTTTATTTCAGATATTATATTGTTATCTCTAGAAGTTCCATTTGGATCTCCTTTTTATCTTTCAATTCTCTCCTCATTTTGTTCATATTTTGCTTTATATCCTACAGCATATTTATAATAGTTGTTTTAAAGTTCTTGTGTGATAGTTGTATCATTTCTGTTATTTCTGTGTCTGATATTATTTATCTATTCTTTAAAACTTTATGGTTATAGGTCATATTTTTTCATTTCTTTGAATGCCTGGTGATTATTTTGAATTTTACATTGTTGAGCACTGGATCTTGTTATATTCCTTTTAAGAGCATTGAGTTGTGTTCTGGAATGCAGTTGAGTTTTTACAGATCACTTTGATCCATTTGAGACTTTCCTTTGGGGTATATCCAGAGTAACATCTAGTTTAGAGTTAATTTATTTTTACTACTAAGATGTGGCTTTTCTGAGGATTCTATCCAATGTCCTGTGTATTATGGGGTCTCTCCACACTGGCTGATGGAAACACAGGGTAGTCTCAGCCCTGTGTGAGCTCCAGGAATTACTCAGCTATTGCCTATCAGTGTTTTTCAACTCCAAGTAGTTTCTTCCCGCTCATATCCAAATCAGTACTTAGAAGAAGACTTGGTGGGGGGATCCTCTGCAGATTCCCAAAGTGCTCTCCCCACTCTCTGTATCTTCCTCTTCTTCATTACTCTGCCCCACAAATTCTGGCCACCTCAACATCCTCAAATTCCAATCCATTCCCCTTAACCTCAGGTAGAATTCTAGGTTCTGATTGGTTTTCCCTTCACGTGCTGTGACCTGGAAACGACCTCCAGGCAGTATCTCTTAGGAACCCCGGTTGTGTGTCATCTGTTGGACAATGCCTGAAAATTGTTGTTTCATGTGTTTTGTCTGGTGTTCAACTTGTTCACAGAAAAAAGCAATTTGCACAGCAGTTAATTCTTCACAGACAGAAGCAGAAGTTCTACCAACTGCAAAACAACCAAAACAACTTGTTAAAAGACAGCATTTGTATGACTGGTCATAAATTATGTATAGAAGAATAGAGATTTTGTGAGAAAGATATGGGCCTGTACAGAGGGGTGAACTTGCAAATGACCATCTTGCACTTGGGGATAGTGTCTGTTTTCCTGATCCTAATCACTGGGAAGGATTCTGTAATCTCTATCAAATAAATTGCAAACACTACCACGCATGGCCTTGGGTCTACTACTGTCTATGACATAAACAGTTTCTCCCTAGAGACTTAGTTGTGAGGGTACAGGGGGAAGGTCACTTTTGGAGGGGCCTGGAAGACCCTTCCCTTTGTGCCTTCGATTCTGTATATATCTTGTGGTCAGATGTCTTGTCATTACCCTCTCTGATAACTCCCCACCCACTTTCCCAATCACTAAACACTTTTTGAAACCATTCAACTCTTTCCTTTCAATGATTGAGCCCTTCATTGTTTCATCAGCTCCTCTTGTGTGAATCTCTGTGAATGTGTGCCAAGTTTGCAGTTTAATGCCTGTCCCATGTAGGAGCCCAATATTATGGTATATAAAGTTTCTACACTGGATATCCATGGACTGAAGAGGGGCCTAGCATTCAGAGTTCCACGCCAGTGAGTTTAGCTTATCCAAGGGTACCTCTAGAATGAGCTCAGAAATTTATTCCAAGTCAGAGTTGCATCCCCCAGGACTTTAGGCTCAGATGGACAACCCCATCATATTTACAGAATCCCTCAAAGATAATTTAAGTTTAAGATTGTCAGCCCACCTGGAGTGCACAGTGTTGACCAGGGTTTCTCAACCTTAGCACTGTTGACATTTGGGGCCAGATAATTCTTTGTTGTTCGGACCATCCTGTGAATTATAGTATGTTTAGCAGCATCCTTGGCATCTACCTACTGGATGTGAATAGCATCCTTCTCTTAATTTTGACAACCACAAATGTCTCCAGAATTGCCAAATGTCCCCTAAATGTGCAAAATTGCATAGTTGAGAACTACTGGTAAAGAGGCACTATGGCATGCCAAGCTATAGGGAGCCCACAGAAGTGCACCTCTGGGAACTAAAGCTGAAGAAACCCAAGAGGCCCCTTGGTATCTTCTTGGAAGAGGTTAGTCCAGAGTGTCTGCACCATGTGGAGTATATACTGGGATGACATTGACCTTGGAGTGTAAACTCCTGGGATTCTTGGCTCTGCAGATTTGAAGCAGGGTTTTCTTCTCTGCTTTTTAGTTTACTTATTTGAAAATGAGGAATGGTGTTTACATCACAAAACACTGTAGTGAGGACAAAATGAGGTTTTATGTATACATACACCCATACATATACATATATACTTCTTCCAAATGATATAATAATATATAAACATTGAATGAATAATGATTCAAATATAAGTGTACTTATTTGCCACTATGATTAAAAGGGCAATATAGGAAAAATACATTTTCTTCTAATCCATCATGTCGTAATAGTCCTCCCTGTGGTTTGCAGTATGGTTCTGTGCTAGAAGGCACAATAGGAAATCTCTAACTTTAAAAAAAAAGAAAAGAAAAAATATCTTTCTAGCAATTAAAATCTCAACTAAATTAGAATGTAAATAGGTTTTTATATTTGCTTCTTAATTTTGCATTCAATAATCTGACTAGAATATGCAAGAATTTAAATGCCTTGATGGGAGATAGTGGCTTTTAGTTCTCTTGGGATTTCATTGTAATAAACCTGGTAAATAATTCAGGAACATATGAGAGGCCAATGAATGGTCAGCACCTGGTGCTATATTGTTTGTGCCTAAGCACACAGACTCCAAAGATGGTACTCTCCACCTGTCACTGTTGTTCTGGCTTAAACATGGGCCCTGTGTTCAGTGGCTATTGAAATAATAGTAATTGATATTTTTGCCTTGTCCAATTTTCCTCCACAATCAAAGGAAACTGTGCTAAGCTGTTTAAAAAACACAAAGCAGAAGTGGCAGCCTCTTTTAGATTACCACTGGTAAAATTTCAAATCTATTTTCTCTATTAAGGGATTGATTGCTTTAAAGAATTAGGGATATGGCTTATCTTTTCTACTGGTGCTAATTTGAGCCTTTTTGCCTTTCTGTCTTTGTTCCATAAGGCTGAGCTTCTGTTTAGATCACATTATTCATATTGCGAGGGTCTTCTGAGAGAAATAACACCATCCTCTGGCCAGCCACTCACTCTGCAGGAGTTCCTAGAGCTCCCCAGTTTCTTTCCCTATTGCCTGAGTAGTCTATCTCACTCGTGTTAGTCTCACAGTTTAAATACAAACAAACAAAGACTCTTGCAGGCAGCTTGGGTACCTTTCTTTGACCCCAGCCGACTGGGCATAGAGAACAAGAGCTAGAGAGAACAAGAGCTAGAGTGACTGACAGATCATGTGTGGAGACAGCATGGGGCACCTGAGCCCAGCACCATCCAGGATCAGACAGAACTTAAGCCATGAGCTGCGTAGAAAGATCTTGGGAGGGCACTGGGTTTCCCAGTATGGAAAAAAGAAAAATGTGGCTCACAAGTCTGAGCTAAGGTCTTTACAGTACTGGGCCATAAAAAGGATCTGAAAAGAAACTGCAGAAAATGTTAGATATGCTTTATCTTTGTTTTAAAAATATTATTTACTATAATGGCTTAAAATATGTTTATTTAAACATATTATATTTGATACCTTTGTAATATATATAATAAAGTGTATAATAAAATATAACTATATAATTAAAATAGATGATATTTTAAAACCTCTGTAATAAGCCATTTACTGTGTGTGTGTGTGTGTGTGTGTGTGTGTGTGTGTGTGTGTGTGTGTGTGTGTGTGTGTGTGTGTGTGTGTGTGTGTGTGTGTGTGTGTGTGTGTGTGTGTGTGTGTGTGTGTGTGTGTGTGTGTGTGTGTGTGTGTGTGTGTGTGCCTTTGTTTAACAGGTTTAATTGCTTTCCTTTCTTCAGGAACCAGAGTGAGGGTACTCGAACAGTGACTGCCATCTGGTGGTTAACCAGAATCATCACCTTGTGTAGCCTGATGGTTACTAAGATGTCCACTCTTGACTCACATGGCATGCACTGGCAGCAGGGGACCAGTTGAAGGATGTCTGATTTTGGAGGGTGACCAGTCGAAGGATGTCTGATGAAGGAGCCTAGTGAAATAACCCTTTGCTTCTACCTGAATGGGTTGTTCACTCTGGATTCTGAGCCTGCAGCCAGCTCCAAAATGGGGCCTCTGAAGAAAAGATTTGAGTTGCTCTTGTGTTTTAGTCAAAGATCTGCATCCCTACCAGTGGGTAACCAAGACTGTGAATAAGCACACGCCAACAGGGGCATGTGGTGACATGGAGCCTGAAATAAACTGCTCTGAATTGTGTGACAGCTTTCCTGGCCAGGAGCTGGATCAGAGACTCCTTCATGATCTCTGCAAGACAACAATTGTAAGTGAGCAGCCACAGGATGCCAGGGCTGCTCAGATGTATGTGGTGGTGGTGGTGGTGTTGGGGAGGAGGAGGTGGAGGGAAAGGGGGACGAGGAAGGGGAGGACTGGGAGGAGGAGCTGCTCATGCAGGATACGTATTTCCCAGCACTTGGTGACGATGGGGCAGTTTGGTTTTGACCTATAGAAAATCCTTCATTCCTAACAGCTCTTCCTTATTCTGTCCTCAGACATCTTCCCACCATGGCAGTAAGACCATCTCTTCATTATCTCCTGTCCTCTTGGGTATTGTTTGGACTTTTCTCAGCTGTGGACTTCTGCTGATACTTTTCTTTCTTGCCTTTACAATTCGCTGCAGGAAGAACAGGTAAGTAGCCCAGTTTCTCATCACACATAACTGAATCATGAAACCCCAAATGTTACTATCTTTTGGCAGCACAAGCCACTAGCTGGTCTCCCACTACAGGATTAAGCCACATGAGACATTCCCTCTGAAATAGTCTACCTGTTGAGAAGGGGAAAGATCTAGGTCAGTATTGTGCTAACTACTGCAAGGGTATCCAAAGAAGAGAATGAAGAGTCTCTCTCTATAATGGAGGTACAATCCTTCTGAGAAGATGAGGTATTTATATTTAAATTGAAGACCATGTAGAGGATTCCAAAACAACACAAAAACTTGAGGACAGCACAGCAGAACCAGTCTGGGTGAGTTAGGGTTTCTGCAAAAGCAGTGAAGCGCTGCTACCTGGCTATTTGCTAGATAATTCTGGCTGACTAGAAACTGACCAGCTCACCAAGGTAAGTATGGCTCCCAGGATTCGCAAAAGAAGCAAAATGGTGACTTTTTTCTGAAGGGACTTATAACACCTTGCCTTGGAGGCAACTTCATCCTTCCTCAGGGCCATCCCATCTCTCCCACCCCAACACTGTACCCTCATCCTACCACAGCTGTCCCAGGGTGCCTCATGAGAAGCCCTGCTCCAGCCCTCTCCTTAGCCCACAGCTGACTTCTAGATGGAGCCCACAATCAGAAATTAACAACTTCCTCAAACCAGCCAAACTCATCCAGCCCCACTCCAGCCTTACCCTGTATGGTGACCAAGCATGTCGTGCTCCCTTGCCTGTGGATTTGACACTCAGATGAGAATCGGTCAGTTGCATTTTGGGAGGCTGTTTTGCCATGTTAGGCATGGAGGACATGGAATTGTTAAGCAGCAGTGATTGGTTGTTGGGTCAGCCTCAGCATGGTGGTGATATGTGGCACTCCAACTAGAGTATACCCCAGAGACTGCCTCAGCCACTTTTCATTCTGTTCCTCAAGCACACTACACTGACTCCCATCTCAAGGCTTTTGTACTTACTGTTCCCTCTGCCTGGAAGTCCTCCTCAGATATTCCCATGACTAGTTCCTTCTCATCTTATAGGTCTTGGCTCCAGTGTCACCTCTTCAGAGACACCTTCCCTGATCATCCTATCTAAAGTAGCATCTCTACCCATGATCACCCCCTCATCTCATTCCATATCCTATCAGCCCGTTTTGTGTTCCTTATAGCAAGCATAGTCTGCTATTACCATATTTGTTGATTTACCTGTTGATTGTCTGTATCCCCTACCAGAATGGAAGTCTGTGGACACAGGGACTTTGCCTGTCCTCTTGTGTTCACCACTGTGTCTCCAGCATTTAGAACAGACTCTGGGACATAATAGGTGCTCAGTAAATATGCATCCAGTGATCCTGGGAGGAAAGAGATTTAAATCCCAACGGTGGCTGCTGCCAACAAAATGACTGGGAAAATCATGCATTTCAAGGTTAGAGAACTATGAAGTACAGTCTTTTCAGCTGTAACATGTTTCTATAATGCAAAGTAATACTCAATTGGTATTACCCAGTTGGTAATAAGAAAATTTTGTCATTGATTCATATGTTACTTTTCCCCCAGCAAATCAATAATTTAAACATTCAGGGGCAAGCTTTCTCACAGCTAGTAAAGGAAGCTTTAAGCTTGGCAGTTCCTTCCCTTAGGGCAAGTAGTGGCTGGCTTAATGGCTTAAGAACTTGTGTCTTCCCTAGAAGATGAGGCTGTAGGAGTAGATGAAGAAGCGGAGAAGAGATTTGCCTTATGTTTAAAAACTTCAGTTGATTGTTAAAGAAAGCACAGACCCAGAGCAGATTTTTAACTTTTTGACAATGTTATCTATTGGAGATGAATGCCCCTGAGGACCTGTGTCTTGAGATTTAAGACTGTAGAAGTTGACTTTGATCCTGGGTACAAATGATAGTGGACATTTACTGGGTGGTAGTGTTTTAGTTGGAATAATTAATATTTTATTAATACTCTTGTTACAAAGTTAACTGTTTTGAGTGTTATGACCCCATCCTATTCCCCACAGTCTATTATTTTTACATATAATTTTGCAGAATACAAGGTTTATCAAGTATTTATATATCCTGTTAAAACAGGAACACCTGTAAACAGCATTATACTAGAAACCCTTATATTTCTTTCACTCTATTAAAGATTTTGCTGCCTGTTTTGTTTGCAGTGGGAGCATGACTTGGCATAAAGAATAAAATATTAAGAGGTACTGTGAATAGAAACGCATTTTACAATTAAGTGGCTTACAAGGTCAGACAAGGAAAGATAAAATAACCCAGTTTCAAAAGTGTTTTATTGAACAATAAATTTGTTAAAAGATGCAGCATCACAATCAGATGCTTTATTTCGTTACAATTCTGTGGTCTCTAAATTTGAGACTGTGTGTGTGAGTATTCACGTGTGTGTACATGCAAGAAAGGAGAGGAAGAAAAATATTTTAACACAATAAAAAAATACAAAAATGTTTAAATCCAGTTGCAGATATTGAATTTTTGATAAAAATTTCAAAAACCAATAAAGATAAAGAAAACTTGAACACTGTCAACCAACTTGACCCAATTGACATTTATATTACCTTTCACCCAACAACAGCAGAATACATATTCTTTTGAAGTACACATGGAACATTTACCAAGATATATCATATTCTGGGCCATAGAAAAGTCTCATTAAATTTAAAACGATTCAAGCTAGATGCAGTGGCTCATGCCTGTAATCCCAGCACTTTGGGATGCTGAGGCGGATAGATCACCAGAGGTCCGGAGTTTGAGACCAGCCTGGCCAACATGGTGAAAACCCATCTCTACTAAAAATACAAAAATTAGATGGGTGTGGTGGCATGCACCTGTAGTCCCAGCTGAGGGACTACAGCTGAGGGAGGCTGAGGCAGGAGAACCCAGGAGGCAGAGGTTGCAGTGAGCTGAGATCATGCCACTGCACTCCAGCCTGGGCGACAGAGCAAGACTTTGTCTCAAAAAAAAAAAAAAAAGTTAAAGGATTCAAGTCATATAAGGTATGTTTTCTGACAATGAAATTAAAATGGAAATCAATAACAGAAAGATCTCTGGAAAATCCTGAAATATTTAGAAACTACATAGAACACTTTAAAATGACCCATGGTCAAAAAAGAAATCAAAAGGAAAACTAGAAAATATTGACCAGAATTAAAATGAAAATACCACCTAGATTTGTTGGATGCCACTAAAGCAGTATTGGGGGAAATCTAGAGCACTAAACCCCATATTAGAAAAGAAGAAACGTCTCAAATCCATGACCTCATCTTCCACCTTACAAACAGAAAAAAAGAGCAAATGAGACCCAAAGTAAGTAGAAGAAAGGAAATAATAAAGATCAGGTTAGGAAATAAAATAGGAAACAGAAAACAATAGGAAAAAAGTCAGTAAAGCCAGAAGCTATGAAGATAAGTAAAACTGATCAACCTCTAGCCAAAGTGATCAGAAAAAAAAGAAATAAGATACAATTACCCAAATAAGGAATGGGAGAGGTGACATCACTATAGATTCTGCAGATATGAGGGATAAGGTAATGTTGTAAACAACTATGGTAGGTAGCCTCTAAGATGTTCTTCAATGATTCCCACCTCCTTGTAGTCACACTCCTATGAAGTCCTCTCTCCTTGAGTATGAGGTGAACTTACTAACTTGCTTACTAGTGAGATGTCACTTTTGGCATTAGTTCACAAAAACTGTGGCTTCATCTTAGATCTGTCTCATTGTCCCACTAACTCACTCTGTGGGAGGCCAGCTGTTGTGTTATAAGCTGTCCTGTAAAGAGGCCCCCATTGGCAAGGAACTGATGTTTCCAGCCTGCAGCCAGCAAGTACCTGGGACTTGCTAACAGCCATGTCAGTGAACTTTGAAACAGGTGACACCTTGACTGTATTCTTATGTGAAAACCTGAGCCACAGGCACCCAACTAAGCTGTGCCTTAGAAATATTACCAGTTCAACTCAAACTCTTCTAAAAAAACTGAAAATAAGGAAGTAATTCCCAACTCATTCTATGAGGACAACATTACCCTGATTTCAAAATTGAATAGGAAGAAGGAGAAGGAGAAGGAGAAGGAGAAGGAGGAAGAGGAAGAGGAAGAAGAAGAAGAAGAAGGAGGGAGGGGAGGGGGAGGGGAGGAGGAGGAAAGCTGCAGGCTAATATGTCCTATAAACATAGATTTAAAATTTTAAACAAAATTTTAACAAATTGAGTATGACCAAATGTTAAAAAGAGAATACATCATCGTGACAACGTGAGGTTTATCCCTGGAATGCAAGCTTTGTTTAATATCTAAAGATTGATCAATAACTCATGACATTTACCAACTAAAAAAGAAAACTATGTGATCATCTCAGTAGATACAGAAAAATTTTTTTACAAACTTCAACATCAATTTCTGATAAAGTCTCAACAAACTAAGCATAGAACAGAACTTCCTCCCCACTGCGCAGCACAGCTGCTGTGGCAGATTGTGGCCAGACTGCTTCTTTAAGTGGGACCCCGATCCATCCCTCCTCACTGGGCAGGACCTCCCTGTGAGAATTTCAGCAACTCCAGCCAGGGTTTTATGGACAGAACTCTGATCTCTCTGGGACAGAGCCCCTCAGGGGAGGGGTGGCCACAGTCTCTGTGGTTCAGCCAACTTAGCCTTTCCTGCCTGCTGGCTCTGGAGAGTCTGGGAAGTCTGGACAAAAGGGGATCCCCCCCAGTGCAGTGCACCCAGTCCCCCAAGGGGCAGCCAGACTGCTTCTTGAGGCAGGTCCCTGATCCCATTCCTCCTGACTGGGTGAGAACTCCCAAGGGATCCCCAGACACCTCTTACAGGAGTGTTCGGGCCAGCATCAGGTTGGAGCAGGCAGCCGTCTTTGCTATTTTGCACGCTTTGCTGGTGATAGTGATACCTCCAGGTGCAGGAGGGACCCAGGTGATTAGAGTCTGGAGTGGACCCCCAGCAAACCACAGCAGCCCTGCAGAAGAGGGGCCTGACTGTTAAAAGAAAAACAGAAAGCAGCAACAACAACATAAACAAAAAAGACCCCCAAAAAAACCCATTGAAAGGTCAGCAACCTCAAAGACTGAAGGTAGATAAGCCCACAAAGATGAGAAAGAATCAATGCAAAAATGCTGAAAACTCAAAAAGCCAGAGTGCCTTTTCTCCTCCAAATGATTGTAATACCTCTCCAGCAAGGGCACAGAACTGGACTGAGACTGAGATGGCTGAATTGACAGAAGTAGCCTTCAGAATGAGGGTAATAACGAACTTTGCTGAGCTAAAGGAGCATGTTCTAACCCAATGCAAAGAAGCTAAGAATCATGATAAAACATTACAGGAGCTGATAACCAGAGTAGCCAGTTTAGAGAGGAACATAAAACACCTAATGGAGCTGAGAAACACAATGTGAGAACTTCACAATCCAATCACTAGTGTCTATAGCTAAGTAGACCAAGCAGCAGAAAGAATCTCAGAGCTTGAAAACTGTCTTTCTGAAATAAGACAGGCAGACAAAAATAGAGAAAAAAGAATGAAAACAAACAAAACCTCCAAGAAATATGGGATTATGTAAAAAGACCAAACCTACAACTGATTGGGGTACCTGAAAGAGACGGGGAGAATGGAACCAAAGTTGGAAAACATACTTCATGATGTCATCCAGGAGAACCTCGCCAACCTAGCAAGACAGGCTAACATTCAAATTCAGGAAATGTGGAGAACCCCAGTAAGATACTCCACAAGAAGATCAACCCCAAAACACATAATCGTCACATTATCCAGGGTCAAAATGAAAGAAAAAATGTTAAGGGCAGCCAGAGAGAAAGGCCAGGTCATCTACAAAGAGAAGCCCATCAGACTAACAGTGAACCTCTCAGCAGAAATCCTAGAAGCCAAAGAGACTGGAGGCCAATATTCAACATTTTTTTTTTTTTTTTTTTTTTTGAGACTGAGTCTCGCTCTGTCGCCCAGGCTGGAGTGCAGTGGCGCAATCTCAGCTCACTGCAAGCTCCGCCTCCCAGGCTCACGCCATTCTCCTGCCTCAGCCTTCCGAGTAGCTGAGACTACAGGCACCTGCCACCGCGCCCGACTAATTTTTTGTATTTTTAGTAGAGACAGGGTTTCACTGTGTTAGCTAGGATGGTCTAGATCTCCTGACCTCGTGATCCGCCCGCCTCGGCCTCCCAAAGTGCTGGGATTACAGGCGTGAGCCACTGCACCCGGCCTCAACATTCTTAAGGAAAAGAATTTCCAACCCAGAATTTCATATCAGGCCAAATTAAGCTTCATAAGTGAAGGAGAAATAAGATCCTTTTCAGACAAGCAAATGCTGAGGGAATTGTTACAACCAGGACTGCCCTGCAAGTGCTCCTGCAGGAAGCACTAAATATGGAATGAAAAAACTTACCAGGCACTACAAAAACACACTGAAGTACACAGACCAGTGACACTATGAAGGAATCACATAAACAAATTGGCAAAATAAACAGCTAGCGTCATGATGACAGGATCAAATTCACACATAACAACACTAACCTTAAATGTAAATGGGCTAAATGCCCCAATTAAAAGACACAGAATGGCAAGCTGGCTAAAGAGCAAAGACCCGTCAGCATCAGCAAACACCCAGATGCTCTCTTCCAGAGACCCATCTCAAGTGCAGAGACACACATAGGTTCAAAATAAAGGAATGGAGGAAAATTTACCAAGCAAATGGAAAACAGAAAAAAGTAAGGGTTGCAGTCCTAGTTTCTGACAAAACAGACTTTAAACCAACAAAGATAAAACAGACAAGGGCATTCCATAATGGTAAAGGGCTCAATTCAACAAGTAGCGCTAACTATCCTAAATACATATGCACCTAATATAGGAACAACCAGATGCATAAACCAAGTTCTTAGAGACCTACAAAGAGACTTAGACTCCCACACAATAATAGTGAAAGAATTTAACACTCCACTGACAATATTAGACAGGTCATTGAGACAGAAAATTAATAAAGATATTCAGGACCTGAACTAAACCCTAGATCAAATGGACCTGATAGATATCTACAGAACTTTCCACCCAAAAACAACAGAATATACATTCTTCTTATAGCCACATGGCACTCTAAAATTGATCATATAATCAGAAGTAAAACACTCCTTAGCAAATGCAGAAGAACTGAAATCATAACAAACAGTCTCTCCAACCACAGCACAATCAAATTAGAACTCAAGATTAAGAAATTCACTCAAACCCATACAACTACATGGAAATGAACAACCTGCTCCTGAATGACTCCTAGGTAAATAATGAAATTAAGGCAGAAATCAAGAAATTCCTTGAAACTAATGACAACAAAGAGACAATGTACCAGAATCTCTAGGACACAGCTAAAGCTGTGTTGAGAGAAATTTATAGCACTAAATGCCCTCATCAAAAAGCTAGAAAGATCTCAAATCCACAACCTAACATCACAACTAAAAAAACTAGACAACCAAGAAGAAACAAATCCCAAAGCTAGCAGAAGACAAGAAATAACCAAGATTGGATTGGAACTGAAGGAGATAGAGACACAAAAAAAATTTCAAGAAACCAACAAATCCAGGAGCTGTTTTTTTTTTTCTTTCTGGAAAAAAAATTAATAAAATAGACTGTTACCTAAACTAATAAAGAAAGAGAAGAATCAAATAGACACAATGACAAATGATAGGGGGGATATCACCACTGACCTCACAGAAATACAAACAACCATCAGAGAATGCTATAAACACCTCTATGCACATAAACTAGAAAATCTAGAAGGAATGGGTAAATTCCTGGGCGCAAACACTTTCCCAAAACTGAACCAGGAAGAAATTGAATCCCTGAATAGACCAATAATGAGTTCTGAAATTCAGGCAGTAACAAATAGCCTAGCAGCCAAAAAAATCCCAGGAACAGATGAATTTACAGCTGAATTCTACCAGAGGTACAAAGAGGAGCTGGTACCATTTCTTCTGAAACTATCTCAAACAATTGAAAAGGAGGGACTCCTCCCTAACTCATTCTATGAGACCAGCATCATCCTGATACCAAAACCTGGCAGAGACACAATAAAAAAACAAAACTTCAGACAAATATCCCTGATGAACATCAATACAAAAATCCTCAATAAAATACTGGCAAACCAAATCCAGCAGCACATCAAAAAGCTTATCCACCACGATCAAGCTGGCTTCATCCCTGAGATTCAAGGTTGGTTCAACATATGCAAATCAATAAATGTAACTCATCACATAAACCACATGATTATCTCGATAGACACAGAAAAGGCCTTCAACGTCTCTTCAATAAACTCTCAATAAACTAAGTATTGAGGAATATACCTCAAAATAACAAGAACCATCTATGACAAACCCACAGCCAGTGTCATACTAAGTAGGCAAAAGCTGGAAGCATTCCCCCTGAAAACTGGCACAAGACAAGGATGGCGTCTCTCACCACTTTTATT
The DNA here is from genome assembly GCF_028885655.2 of Pongo abelii. Taxonomy (NCBI): domain Eukaryota; kingdom Metazoa; phylum Chordata; class Mammalia; order Primates; family Hominidae; genus Pongo; species Pongo abelii. The sequence goes on from NC_085928.1 coordinate 17,875,628, forward strand.
CAACCTAGTATTGGAAGTTCTGGCCAGGGCAATCAGGCAATAGAAAGAAATAAAGTGTATTTAAATAGGAAGAGAAGAAGTCAAACTGTCTTTGTTTGCAGATGACATGATCCTATGTCTAGAAAACCCCATCATCTCAGCCCAAAAGCTTCTTAAGCTGATAAGCAACTTCAGCAAAGTCTCAGGATACAAAATCAATGTGCAAAAATTGCTAGCATTCCTATAAACCAAAAACAGGCAAGCAGAGAGCCAAATCATGAATGAACTCCCATTCACAGTTGCTACAAAGAATAAAATACTTAGGAATACAGCTAACAAGGGAAGTGCAGGGCCTCTTCAAGGAGAACTACAAACCACTGCTCAAGGAAATCAGAGAGGACACAAGCAAATGGAAAAACATTTCATGCTCATGGATAGGTAGAATCAATATTGTGAAAATGGCCATATGGCCCAAAGAAATTTATAGATTGAATGCTATTCCCATTAAACTACCATTGACATTCTTCACAGAATTAGAAAAAACTATTTTAAAATTCATATGGATCCAAAAAAGAGCCCCAATAGCCCCAATATCGTTTTGCTTAGGATTCTAAGCAAAAAGAATAAAGCTGGAGGCATCATGCTACCTGACATCAAACTATAGTACAAGGCTACGGTAAACAAAACCTCATGGTACTAGTACAAAAACAGATACATAGACCAATGGAACAGAATAGAGAACTCAGAAATAAGACCACACACCTACAAACATCTGATATTCAACAAATCTGACAAAAATGAGCAATGGGGAAAGGACTCCCTATTTCATAAATGGTGCTGCAAAAACTGGCTAGCCATATGTAGAAAATTGAAAGTGGACCCCTTCCTTACAGCGATACAAAAATTAACTCAAGATGGATTAAAGGCTTAAATGTAAAACCCAAAACTGTAAAATCCCTAGACAAAAATCTAGGCAATACCATTCAGGACATAGACATTTCATGACAAAAATGCCAAAGGCAATTGCAACAAAACCAAAAATTGGCAAATGGGATCTAATTAAAGAGCTTCTGCACAGCAAAAGAAACTGTCATCAGAGTGAACAGACAACCTGCAGAATGGGAGAAAATTTTTGCAATCTATCCATCTGACAAAGGTATAATATCCAGAATCTACAAGGAACTTCAACAAATTTACAAGAAAAAAATAACCCCATTAAAAAGTGGGCAAAGGGCATGAACAGTCACTTCTCAAAAGAAGACATACATGCAGCCAACAAACATGAAAAAAAGCTCAACATCACAGATCATAAGAGAAATGCAAATCAAAACCACAATGAGAAGTGGGTGGGTCACTTGAGGTCAGGAGTTCAAAACTAGCCTGGCCAACATGGCAAACCTTGTCTCTACTAAAAATACAAAAATTAGCCAAGCGTGGTGGTGAGCACCCGTAATTCCAGCTACTCAGGAGGCTGAAGCACAAGAATTGCTTGGACCCAGGTATTGCTTGAACCCAGGAGGCAGAGGTTGCAATGAGCTGAGATCTGCACTCCAGCCTGGGTGACAGAGTGAGACAATGTCTCAAAAATAAAAATAAAATAAAATAAAATAAAATAAAATAACCCATGATGAGATACCATCTCTTGCCAGTCAGAATGGTGATTATTAAAAAGTCAAGAAACAACAGATGCTGGTGAGGTTGTGGAGAAAAAGGAATGCTTTTACACTGTTGATTGGAATGTAAATTAGTTCAACCATTGTGGAAGGCAGTGTGGCAATTCCTCAAAGATCTAGAATCAGAAATACCATTTGACCCAGCAGTCTTATTACGGGATATATACCCAGGAATATAAATCATTCTATTATAAAGATACATGCATGCATAACTTCACTGCAGGACTATTCACAATAACAAAGACATGGAATCAACCCAAATGCCCATCAATGATAGACTGGATAAAGAAAATGTGGTACATATATACCATGGAATACTATGCAGCCATAACAAGGAATAAGATCATGTCCTTTGCAGGGCCCTGGATGGAGCTGGAAGCTGTTATCCTTAGCAAACTAATGCAGGAACAGAAAACCAAACACTGCATGTTCTCACTTATAAGTGGGAGCTGAACTGTGAGAACACATAGACACATATGGGGAGAACAACACACACTGGGGCCTGTTGGGGAAGGTTGGGGGGAGGGAGAGCATAAGGAAGAACAGCTAATGGATGCTGGGCTTAATACCTAGGTGATGGGTTGATCTGTGCAGCAAACCACCTGGCACATGTTTACCTATGTAACAAACCTGCACAGGTACCCTGGAACTTAAAAGTTAAAAAAATTTTAAAAAGAAGAGAACTTCCTCAACCTGATAATGTGCATCTATAAAGAAACCTATACCTAACATCATTTTTAATGGTAAAAGACCAAATCCTTTCCCATTAGGATCAGAAAGAAGACAAGATATCCACTCTCACGACTTCTATTCAGCATTGGAGGTTTTAGCCAGTGCAATAAGGTAAGAAAAATAAACAAAAGTAACCTCCTTTTTAAAAAAAGTAAGAATGAAAATATTTTTACCCTCAGATGACCTGATCATCTATGTAGAAAATCCAGTGAAACATTTAAAAGGAAGAAACAGGGCAGGCATGGTAGCTCACCCACCCAAAGTGTAATCCCACCACTTTGGGAAGCTGAGACAGAAGGATCACTTGAGGTCAGGAGTTCAAAACTAGCCTGGGCACAGAGTGAGACCTTGGCTCTATAAAAAATGAAAAAATTAGCTGGGCACGGTGATGCATAGCTTTAGACCCAGACACTTAGAAGGCTGAGGTGGGAGGATTGCTTGAACCCAGGAGTTTGAGGCTACAGTGAGCTGAGATTGTGCCACTGCACTCCAAACTGGGTGACAGAGCCAGACTCTATCTCTAAACAAAACAAAACTACTAGAACTAATACATGAGTTTAGCAAGGTTACAGGATACAAGATCAATGTACAACACTCAACTGTATTTCCATATACTAACAACAAACAATTGAAAAAGTGAAATTAAAAGCAATACCATTTACAACAGCATCAAATAGATGAAATATTTAGGGATAACCTAACAAGCAATGTGAAATGCCTGTACACTGAAAACTTTAAAACATTGCTAAGAGAATTTAAAAAAATCTAAATAAATGGAGATAACTTGTGTTGCTGGGTTGGAAGACTCAATATTGTTTAAATGTCAGTTCTTCCCTAGTTGATTTATAGACTTGATCCAATAACAGTCACATTTCCTTTTTTTGTATAAATTGACAAACTGATTATAAAATTCATGTGAAAATATGAAGGACCTAGAATAGACAAAACAACTTTTAAAAAGAATGAATTTGGAAGACTAGGACCACCTGATTTCAAGACATTACAAAACTAACAGTAATGCAGATAGTTTGGTACTGGGCAAAGATAGACATATTCATCAACAGAACAGAATAGACTCCAGAAATAAATCCACATGTATATGGTCAACTGATTTTCAACAAAGGTACAAAGGCAATTCAGTGGAGAAAGGACAGTCTTTTCAGCAAATAGTGCTGGAACAAATGGATATCCATATGCAAAAATGAACTTTGATCTAGCTACATGTTACACCATATTAAGAAATTAACTCAAAATGGATCACAGACCTATTTATAAAACCTAAACTTGTAAAGTTTATAAAAGAAAACATATAAGAAAAATTTTGTGACCTTGGAATAAGCAAATATTTCTTAGGTACAATACCAAAAGCATGGTCCATAAAAGAAAACACTGATGAATTAGACTTTATAATCATTAAGAACATCTTCTCTTTCAAAGAGAATCTTAAGAGAATGAGAAAAAGCCACAGACTAGAATAAAATATTTGAAATCATATATCTTGCTGGGCGTGGTGGCTCATGCCTGTAATCCCAGCACTTTAGGAGGTTAAGTTGGGTGGATCACCTGAGGTCAGGAGTTCAAGACCAGCCTGGCCAACATGGTGAAACCCCGTCTCTGCTAAAAATACAAAAAAAAAAAATGAGCCATGCGTGGTGGCAGGCACCTGTAATCCTAGCTACTCAGAGGCTGAGGCAGGAGAATTGCTTGAACTCAGGAAGCAGAGGTTGCAGTGAGCCAAGAATGCTCCATTGCACTCCAACCTGGGTGACAACAGTGAAACTCCATCTCAAAAAAAAAAGAAAAAAGAAACTCTAAAAACGCAATACAGTAGTGCTTCCTTATCTGTGGTTTTGCTTTCCATGGTTTCAGTTACCTGTGGTCAACCATGGCCTGAAAATATTAAATGGAATATTCCAGAAATAATCAATTCATAGGTTTTAAATTGTACACCTTTCTGAGGAGCATGGTGAAATCTCATGCTGTTTCACTCTGGCCCACCCAGGACATGAATCCTCCTTTTGTCCAACATATCCATGCCATATACACTACCTGCCTGTTAGTCTCTTAGTAGCCATCTTGGTTATCAGATTGCCTGTCATGGTATTGAAGTGCTTTGTGTTCAAGTAACCCTTATTTTGCGGTGGCCCCAAAGTTCAAGAGTAGTGATGCTGACATATTGTTATAATTTGATATGGTTTGGCTCTGTGTCCCCACCCAAATCTCATCTCAAATTGTAATCCTCACCTGTCAAGGGAGGGACCTGGTGGAAGGTGATTGGATGATGGGGGCGGTTTCCCTCATGCTGTTCTCATGATAGTGAGGGAGTTCTCACAAGATCTGGTTGTTTGATAAGTGTCTGTCCCTTTCCCCTGCACACTCTCTCTCTCCTGCCACCTTGTGAAGATGTGTCTTGCTTCCCCTTTGCCTTCCGCCATTATTGTAAGTTTCCTGGGGCCTCCCCAGCCATGCACAACTGTGAATCAATTAAACCTGTTTTTCTTTATAAATTATTCAGTCTCATGTAGTACCTTTATAGCAGTGTGAGAACAGACTAATACATAATTGTTTTATTATTAGTTATGGTTGCCAATCCCTTACTGTGCCTAATTTATAAATTAAACTTTATTATAGGTATGTATGTATAGGAAAAAACAGTATATATAGGGCTCAGTACTATCCATGGTTTCAGGCATCCACTGGGGGTCTTGGAATGCATCCCCCCTCAGATAAGGGGAACTACTGTAATAAGAAAACAAACAATTCAATATTTTAAAATGGGTAAAAGATTTCAACAGATACTTCACCAAAGAAGATATATGGATGACAAATAAGCATATGAAAAGATGTCCAATACCATTAGTCATTAAGGAAATGCAAATTAAAACTACATTAAAATACCACTACACACTTATTAGAATGGCTAAAATTAAAAAGACTGAGTAAATCCCATGTTGGCACACACTGCTGATGAGAACATAATTTGGTCCAACCACTTCACTTTGGAAGGCAGTCTGGGAGATTATTTATTTATTTATTCCATTCCTGGCTGATTTTTTTTATAGAAATAGAATTTCGCTATGTTCCTCAGGTTGGTCTCAAACTCTTGGGCTCAAGCAATCTGCCTGCCTTGGCCTCTCAAAGTGCTAGCATTGCAGGCATGAGCCACTGTGCCCGGCCATGGCAGTTTCTTTAAAAGTTCAGCATACACCTATGATGTGATCTAGCTATGCCACTCTTAGGTTTTTACCCGAGAGAAATGAAACTGCATGTCCATACAAAGACTCGTATGCCAATGTTCATAGCAACTTTCTTTGCAATAGCCAAAAACTGGAAATAGCACAAATACCCATTAGCAAGTGAATGGCTAAACAAATTGTAGTATATCCATACAATAGAATCCTGCTCAGCAATTTAAAACATGAATTATTGATACTTGGAAGAACAAAGATGAATCTCAAAATAATTACACTGAGTGAAAGAAGCCAGGCAAAATGACTACATGCTATGTAAATCCAATTCCACAAAGTTCTAAAAAACAACTAATCTATTGTTGACTAATCTGTAGTTACAGAAGCAGATCAGTCATTGCCTGTGGATGAGTAGGGTTGGCAAAGAGTCAGGAAAGGAGGATTACAAAGGGGCATGTGGAAGCTTTTTGGGGTGATGGATATGTTTATACCTTGATTATGGTATTTCACAGGTGCATACATATATCAAAACTTATCAAATCATGTATTTTAAATATGTATGTCATGCACTTTAAATTGTATGCCAGTTATACCTTAATAAAGCTAGTAAAACTACTATACATTCTTATTTTTCTGAGCAGGTTCTCATGGAGAACAAAATACACCATACCTAGTGTTCGTTTTCTTTTTTTTAATTAATTAATTAATTTTTATTAGTGTTCATTTCAAAGGGCCTTGCTAGGTGTCCTAAAACCTATCTGATGACTTTGCCTGATACTAATGATTTTATTATGATTTAAAAAAATATTTTTAGTAGAGACGGGTTTTTGCCATGTTGGGCAGGCTGGTCTCGAACTCCTGACCTCAAGTGATCTGCCCACCTCAGCCTCCCAAAGTGCTGGGATTACAGGAGTGAGCCACCATGCTCAGCCAATACTAATAATTGATATGGGAGAATGTTTTCTTTTTCCTAGATTCCTCATGCAGCTTAATAAGGACCATAATAACTTAACTCTTAGAACAAAGGAGATATTTCAGGCCCAAAGGGAAGCACTTCTGGTGCCTCCTCTGAAATTCACAAAATAAGGGCGTTGTTGTAAGTTCTGCATAAAGCTAAACTTGTTCAAAGTTTATAGGTTCAAAAGTAAATAAAAGGACTATCTTTTATTCTGAGACCTTATTTCAATAGCACTTGTGATAATGATTATAGATGGTAGCTGTTATTTACATATTGCTACTTCTCAGGGTTAAAGGTGGCATTTCCACAGCAGTATCTGGAATTTTACTGCCTATGAAATCAAGAAGGTAGAGTAACAAGAATTGTGTAGGGTATGAGCTTTTACCTTACATGCAGGTTAACAAGTTAGCCTGGTAATGTTTGCTGGATGTTAGCTAAAGACATGAGACTCTTGGGTCAGAGAAAAAACACTTGCTTACTCATGACAAAAGCAGTAATCAGAACTTAATATTGAGCTTTTACTGGTTTCCATGACCCATGTCCCATGAGGGGAATGAAAGTCCCATAATGGATGTTTATGGATGTTTGCACACACACAGTGGGCTACCATTTAAGGAGAGGAATCCTGAGTCTGGTAAATCCACTGCTTTTATAGTGAGTTGTAACAAGCCTGTTCTTTGTCTGGGGGAAGATGTTACCTGATCCCTCAAGGTTGCTCATTACAAACACAACCCTGAGAAATGGCCTGGATAAAGAGCAGTCAGAGCCTTGCTTCTTGGCATACCTAGCAAGAATGCACAGAGCTGCTCAGGGCCCCTGGTAGGTTTGCCTCCAACACTAGGGACTGTGCATGGAGGCACCTGCCACTTCTGCCTGCATCCTGGGATAGCGTGACAGTCAGAGACACAGACACCGGTGAATGGCTGAAATATGTCCCTGTGGTCTTCTCACTCCACTACAACTTCCTTCGCAGTTAGGGTCCTCCAGGCCCTTTGAGCTGCACCTGGCAGAGTTGAGTTGCATACTTTCATGTACCCTGCTGAGTTTGTCTTCTTTGCCTTCAGAAATTCCAACATACTACATGAGTCATGGTTCTTAGTATATTATTGTTATACCCTTCTCAGAATCTCTCTGACTCCCCAGATTTCACATGGTTTTCCATTATTGTAAAAGGCCTCAAGGTCTCCACGCTATGGAGAAGAGTTATACTTATCTTTTCTTTATTCTTGCATTCCTGAAAGCCTTACATTAGCATCCAAGTGAGGTTTCTCTATCAATATCAACAGTAAATATTTAGTGAACTAAACACCTACTATGCTCAGCATACTGTGTAAAATATGATTTAAGGGTTCCTGGGAGCTTCAAATACATCACCTGGGTGCAAAAACATGAGGAAACCAAAGAGTACATTCTGGTGTTTTTTTTAATAGCATTTTAAAAATAATGCCTTGCTGCAGGGATAGGAGTTGTGCTGCTTTCATATCGATTCTGTTCTCTTTGCGGTTTGAGAAATTGGCGCCAAAGGGAAGGTTATTGGGAATAAAGGAAAGCAGTACTGATTTTTTTGGCTAAAAGAAAGTTTGCACACTGTCATGCACTATTAGAATTTCTGGGATCTTTATAATCCCTGGTTTGATGGTTATTGGCCAAGAAGGAAGAAGAGGAGCTAGTCAGGCCTAGAATAATTACCAGCCATACAGCATAATCTGGGGCTGGTGTTGCAGGGCCAAGGACTGAATGAGGCAGAGTGACCAGGAGCAGATCCTGCAAGGCCTTGTCCAAAAAGGAAGCTAAGGTTCATAGAAGGAAAATATTGTATTGATCATCAATTCCACAGGATTGGGCATAGAGCCCAAAATAGGAGGTATATCATGAGATCAAAAGCCATTGGTGGCCAAGCGTGATGGCTCACACCTATAATCCCAGCACTTTGGGAGGCCAAGGCGAGCAGATCACTTGAGGCCAGGAGTTCAAGACCAGCCTGGCAAACATGGCAAAACCTTGTCTCTACCAAAAATATAAAAATTAGCTGGCCATGGTGGCACATGCATGTAATCCCAGCTATTTGGGAGAATGAGGCAGGAGAATCACTTGAACCTGGGAGGCGGAGGTTGCAGTGAGCCGAGATCATGCCACTGTACTCCAACCTGAGTGACAGAGTGAGACCCTGTCTCAGAAAAAAAAGAAAAAAAAAGCCATTGGTATGTAGGAATGGTGCAGGAAAAAAGTGCAAAGCAGAAATGAGGTGAAAATATCTAGAACTATGAACAGGAATGAGGTCTTCCTTGGGTACTGGCTGCCAGATGGAATATGAGTGGGTCAGTAGAAGTTAATGAGGTAGGTTAAAAGTTAATGCATAGAAATAGTTTCAGCACAGTCTTCTGAAGCTGTCTGTCCATCCTGCAGTCAGGCCTATATCAATATCAGCCCTAGATGAAGTGGCACCTACTGTTACAAATAGTCATGGCTGTCATTACTCCATCACAGCTGATGGCACTTACTAGTTTGAGAGAAGTGGGGCTCTGTCTCCCTTACCATACAGTGAACTCCTTGAGTTTGTGCCTGGACTGCACACTGTTTCCCAAATAAACAAATTAACTGGCCTAGAATGTAGTAGACTATGATGATAAAGGTCAGTTCTTAGAAGATCATTGTTTTCATTCTTTAACTGTTTAAGATAATGTCAACTCTATGTAAAAATTGTGCCCTAGGTAAGCACTTGCTTTTTATTATTATTCTCTCTCTTTCTTGGTGGTTGCTCCCTCTAGCAGCCCAAAGCATGACGTCCAGAGCCCCGGATTCCCAGCCATCCTGGTTGTGACCCTTCATTCTCAACTTTCATTTCAATCTTAGTATGCCATGAAAAGCTGTCTGTTTTTGAAGCACTATCAGCCACAGAGTTCTGTACTTTTAGAAGGCCTTCTCATAGTCAGATTCTTACAAATATACCTATTGTTTCAAAAAATATTTATTGAATTGGCCAGCAATGTTTCAGATACTGTTCTAGGTGCTGGAGTTACATCAGAGAACAAGGTAGGCCAGATCACTACCCTCGTGAACTTTGCTTTCCTGGAGGGGGAATAGGCAGGACATAAAATAAATTGTAAAATATTCGGGATGTTAGTGATCAGAGAAGAAAAGTAAAACAGGGACAGTGAATGGGGACTGTCAGAGTGGTAGTTGTTATTCAAGATCATTTGACCAAGGAAGGCCTCGCTGAGGAAGTAACATTTGAGAATAGACTTGAAAGGCATAAAAAAACAAGTCATTAGGTAAAAACCATTCCAGGCAGAAGGAACAAATAATGCAAAGGGCCAGGGATGGAAACATCTCTAGTGTTCAAGGGAAAGCAAGGAGGCCAGTGTGACTGGAGCAGAGTAGATTAGGTGGAAAACAGGAGTAGATAAGATCAGCAAGGTAATGGGTGCCACATCATGTAAGGTCACATAGGACAGTGTAATGGCTTTGGCTGTTACTCTGTTATGGGGAGCCATTGCAGGATTGGGAGCTGTGAATGGCACACCTTGCTTACATCTAATAGGAAATCTGCTGCTGCATTGAGAATAGACCTTTAAATTTTAAAAGAGATACCTATGGCACTACCTTAAATAAAGTCATGCTCTTTGGAGTGCCTCAATTCATGTACATAAATGGGTAAAAGTGGAATTTAAGAAACCCTGGAAATGTGTGGGGGAGTCCTCTTTGTTTCTCCTCTGCTCATGTCTGGTGGGTGAGCACTAACGCCATCTCTTGCTAAGCGAGGGCTCCCTAGCGGAGCACTGTGCACATGGATTCTTCCTATGCTCTGCATTCTTTGCCACAGGGATGCCATAATTTGTCAATATGTGGTAGAGGCTGCCTCAAGGGGCAGTGCCCTTCTTTATCTAAGCCAAGAGAAATTTGGTTCTGCAAGTAACAAGTAATTACTGCTGATGACACTCCTTGTACACACTTGAAGAGAGCGTGGACCACAAAATAAAAACTGGAGCAAAAAGGGACTATCAGATAATCCAGATTAAAGATTGGAAAAGAGGAAAACACATTATTTACACATACAACTCTTGATTTTATGAGTAGAGAACACAACTTATGTGTATGTACGTTGTACACTTGATTGTATGTGTAGAGAATTCAAAAGTGTTCAGATAAATTATTTAGACTTAAAAAGAGACAAATAATTTTGGGAAGGTGATAGTGGCAGTAGTAGCATAGGTTTTAGATACTCTTGAATCTCCACATAAAAACAGAGCAACTAGGTAGAAGACACAAAATTCATGGGCAACAAAATAAAATCCATTTACAAGAAAATGAGATGATGAGGTATTCTTATGAGCCTCAAAATATAACAAGTTGGGGAAAGACCACCCACAGCCACAAGAACTGTGTTATTTGTGTCTATGTAGGAGAAATAAGAGAGAGGCAATGGACATCTGACAGACTTGAGAACAGAGAACTCAAAATAGCCCAAAGGTATTCACTGGAAAGCATGGATGGGGCAATTTGAGATCAACAGCTGAAACTTAATAAGGGGTGAGTGCAAGGGATCCACCTCTGGAAGGTCTAAAAGGAATGCAGCAGTCTAGCTGCTGTGAAATTTCTAGACTGATCTGGTGGGACTCCTTTCCAAGATAGGATCTCATGAAGAAGAGAAACTGTGGGGAGTAGAATCAAAACTGAGCAGAATGAAGACAATACAGATGAAGAAGGAAGAGGAATATCCAAATGAAAGCATATCAGAGTCAGGAAATCTTGGAAAGCAAGCCAGAGTATTTTTTGACACCATATTAATACAATATAGCGAAGGAACCATGTGAAGTTAGAAAAGCTATCTGAACCAAATGTCTTTTAAAAATCACAAAGAAACTAAATTCACACCCACAAAAATCTAGCAGCAGGAAAATATCAAGGCCAAATCCAACACAACATTATTAACCTAAGAAAGAGAATAAGAGGAATATCTGCAGACAATGAAAGCATGCCAAGAAAGATATGATTGAAAATAGATTGAAACCCTAATGTACTATTTCAGGTACATTCAAAGACATTGAAGAAGTCATATAAGACATAGAAAAGCAACGTAAATCAAATTCGGAAGCTCAGAAATGAGACAATTCAAGAAAAAATTAGAAATAAACATCTAAAAATGAAGGCTGATCTAGAAGGAACTCAACAACAAATGAATACAACATAATTATTTAACATAAATAAAAGGTAGAAAGGAACAAAAATTTTTAAATGGAATGAAAAAGATTTTTAAAAAGTTTTGAAAGAAAACAAAAAATATTGAAAATAGGCAAAGAAGATCAATCTATCAATAATAAGAGTTCCTGAAAAAGAAAATAAAAGCAAGGAAAGAAAACAAGTATAAAACAAACAAAACCCTTTAATTTAAGAAAACAAAGTTTGAAACTACGTATGGAAAGAACACACTGTGTACTTGAGTATATCATGATGACTAAGTTCAGCAAAGTTGTTGGTTGAAAGGTCTATGTGTAAACACCAATTTTATGTAACATTTAAACAAATTTTTTAGATCATTTAAAACAGCATAAAAAATATAAAATTCTATTTGTGACGGCTTTCTAGTGTGTCAACTTGACTAGGCCAAACTACATTTCCTAGAATTCTCTTTCTTGTATGTTTTCTGACCACAAAGGAGATTCTTTCTAGATTTGGAAAGCTAAGGGAAGTTCCAGCCATCTTGTAGCACACACATTGTTGCGAACCTGCTGATCCATCTATTGGGATGAAGCAGAGCTGGACATGCAATTGCTCTACCTTCCCCTGGACCCTCCATTAACTTGTCAGGCCCCTAGGCCAGGTGTGTGTGATTAGCTCCACAACAAAGGGCCACAGCTTCTGCGGGATATTCTCATTACCTAGATCAGAGGCAACAATAACTGACATGGGTTTCAGTCTCTTCACAGAGGTGTGAGCATGCTCTAATCTCTTGATTTTCCCTCCTGACTGCCTGCCTTGTAGACTTCAAGCTCTAGCGTCAGACGTGGAGACAACAGCCTTACAGAGACTGCTTAAACAGCTTCCAAAATTGCATAACTCAACTGCCTGTGACACATCCATATATCTCTTTTTGAATCCTGGCTAATACAGTAGGAAAAGATATGCATTATCTCTATATAGAAAATCATAAAACATTTTTGAGAGGAATTAAATTCTATATTCATTGATAAAAAGACTTAATATTGTAAAAATATCATTTCTCCCCAGATTGATATATAGGTTAAATGCAATAGAAATTCCAACAACTTGCATATGTGTGTGTGAAACTTGACAAGCTAAATCTCAAATTTATATGGAAATTCAAAGGGCTAAAAACAGGCTGGAAAGAAAAGGACAAGCTGGGCGCGGTGGCTCATGCCTGTAATCCCAGCACTTTTGGAGGCCAAGGCGGGCAGATCACATGAGGTCAGGAGTTCGAGACCAGCCTGGCCAACATGGTGAAACCCCCTCTCTACTAAAAATACAAAAATTAGCCGGGCATGGTGGGGGGCGCTTGTAATCCTAGCTACTCAGGAGGCTGAGGCAGGAGAATCACTTGAACCCAGGAGGCAGAGGTTGCAGTGAGCCGAGATGGCACCATTGCACTCCAGCCTGGATGATAAGAGTGAAATTCTGTCTAAAAAAAAAAAAAAGGACAAAGTGAGAGGATGTCTTCTTCTGGATATCAATATTTACTATAAAGCTAGTGATTAAAACCTGCTAAATATGGTATTGGAGCAAGGAGAGACAAATAGATCAATAGAACAGAATAGAGAGAATCCAGAAAGAGTCAAGGATATATAGATGCTTTTCAATAAATGGTGCAGGGTCAGTTGGCTATCCACATGGAGAAAAAAGTGCAACCTGAATCCACCTCAACAAAATTACTTCCAGGTGAACTACTGAAATGGAAAACAAAAAAACTTCAGGAAAGTCATAGAAGAGAATATCTTTATGAACTAGGGACATGAAAACATGTCAAACAGAACACAACAAGTATTATTCATAAGGGAAAATACTATTAAATTGCTCCATATTGTTTCAGGACCAGCCTGGGCAACATGGCAAAACGCCATCTCTGCCAAAAATACAAAAATACAGCCAGGCATGGTGGTGCGTGCCTGTGGTCCCAGCTACTCTAGAGGCTGAGGTGGGAGGATCACTGGAGCCCAGGAGGCAGAGGTCACAGTGAGCTGAGATCATGCCATTGCACTCCAGCCTGGGTGACAGAGGAAGACCCTGTCTACATTGAAAAAAAAAAAAAATGCTCTACATTAGAAATTGAGAACTTCTGTTCATTAAGGACATCACTAAGGAAAAAGGCAAGCCATAGACTGGGACAATGTATTCACAATGCATATATCATCAAAGAATCTTTATTCAGAATAAAAAAGTGGGAATCTATCAAAAACATAGAAAATCCACTTTTTAAAAAATGTGCACTCATGTTTATCACAGCACTGTTCACAGTAGTAAAGTCATAGAATCCATCTAAGTGTCCATCAACAGATGATTGGATTAAAATGTGGTATATTTTTGCCATGGAATACTATACACCTATAAAAATAAATGAAATTATGTATTTTGCAGCAATGTGGATGGAACTGGAAGCCATTATGCTTACTGAAATGACTCAGAAACAGAAAATCGAAAACCACATGTTCTGATTGATAAGTGGGAGCTAAACAGTGGGTATAAATGGACATACAAGGGGCATAATAGACACTGGAGACTCCAAATGGTGGGAGGATGGGAGTGGGTGAGGGATGAAATACCACCTTTCAAGTACAGTTCAGGTGATTGGTACACTTAAAGCCCAGATTTCACCACTGTGTAATATATCCATGTAACAGAACTGCATTTGTATCCCTAAGTCCATAAAAATAAAAAAAAATTTAATTTCAAAAAATAAAAAATGTGCAAAAGATATGAACAGGTACATCACAAAAGAACATATCCAGATAGCCAATAAACAAATGAAAAAGAGCTCAACTTCATTAGTCATCAGAGAAATGCAAATTAAAGCCACAGTGTGATAATACTACATACTCACTTGAATGTCTGCAATTAAAAAAAAAAGACTGACGAAACCAAGTGTTGAGAAGGATGTAGAACAACTAGAATTCTCATGCATAGTGTGGGAGTGTGCATTGATACAATCACTTTTGAAAACTGTTTAGCAGTATCTTCTAAACTTGAACATATTCATACCCTGTGTCCTAACAATTCCAGCAAAATTGCATACATATATTCACCAAAATAATGCACTAGAATATTCTTAGCAACACTATTTGTAATAGGCCCAAATTGTAAACTGTTTGAATGTCCATCAACAGTTATAATATCTATTTATAATGTCCAATATATCACAGTATACGCCATGCCACAATATAGATGGCTCTCACAAAAATAATAAATAATGTTGAGCAAAGGAAGCCAGAAAAAGAGATTATACCCTATGTTACTCTTTTTACATGATGCACAAAAACAGGCAGAGCTAATCTAAGATGTTAGAAGTCAGATTGGGTGGGTGGAGAAAAGGGAGAATAGAACAAGAGGAAGACTTCTGAAGCACTAATAATATATGTTTTTTGACTTGCATGCTGGTTGCCCAGGTGTGTCAGTTTTTGAAAATTCAGTGAATTATATATATGCATTTTTGTTTATGTATATTTTTCTTCAGCAAAAGTTTAAAAAATAATCTTTGGGCTTCCTGAAAAGACAAAAAGGAAACATTTAAAGGATACATGTCAATTTTTTAGCAGAGACAAAATTTTTAAATACTATTTTCTGGAAAAAAATTCTCCCTCACAGCTTTATATTTATTATTAATATTGAAGGATATAATGAATAGTTTTACTGTAAATGCAGAAGTAAATTTTATAAGACTTGTTTATGGCACCATTAGAAATAGTTTTTAAAAATCAGAGCTTGTGTTTATCAAAAGACACTATTAAATGACACCAAAGCACAAGTAACAAAAGAAAAATGTGGTTAATATCATCAAAATTAAAAATTTCTGGCCAGGCACAGTGGCTCATGCCTGTAATCCCAGTACTTTGGGAGGCCGAGGCAGGCAGATCACGAGGTCAGGAGTTTGAGACCAGCCTGAACAACATGGTGAAACCCCATCTCTACTAAAAATACAACAAATTAGCCAGGCATTGTGGTGCACACCTGTAATCCCAGCTACTTGGGAGGCTGAGGCAAGAGAATCGCTTGAACCCAGGAGGTGGAGGTTGTAGTGAGCGAGATCTCGCCACTGCACTCCAGCCTGGGTGACAGAGTGAGACTCCATCTCAAAAAAAAAAAAAAAAAAATTCTGTGCTTCAGATAACACCATTAAGAAAGTAAAAAGAACCACAGAATGAAGAAAACGTTTTCAAATTATATAATAGACCTGATAAGGGACTCACATCTAGATATATAAAGAATGCTTACAACTCAATAATACAAAGACAAATAAAACAATTTTTAAGTGGGCAAAGAATCTGAATAGAAGTATCTCAAAAAAGATATATGAATGGCCCATAGGCACATCATTACCCCTAAGGGAAATCAAAATCACAATGAGTTACCACTTTGCATCCCCTAAGATGGCTATAATATAAAAATTAACAAGTGTTTGTGAGGCTGTAGAGAGATTAGAACCCTCATCCACTCCTCCTAGGGATGTAAAATAGTGCCTCAGCTAGGGAAATAGTTTGGCAATTTCCTAAAATGTTAAACATAGGGTTACCATATGACTCAGCAATTAAGCTCCTAGGTATATACTCAAGAAAATCAAAACTTATGTCCATGTAAAAACTTGTACATGAATGTTGATAGCAGCATTGTTTATAATATCCCTAAAAGGAAACAACCCAAACATGTATCAACTATTGAATGGATAAGTGAAATGTGTTATATCCATACAGTGAAATATTATTCAGCAATTAAAGTGACATACTGACTCATGCTAGGACATGGATGAAACTTGAAAACATTATGTTAGGTGAAAGAAGCTAGTCGCAAAAGATCACATTTGATTCCATTTATATGAAATGACCAAAATAGACAAATCTATAGGGACAGAAAGGAGATTCGTGGTTATATGTGGCTGGGGAAATGCAAATTAAAACTACTAGGAGATACATACCAATGGTATGTATGCTTATCTTTAAATTATCTTTAAATTTTTTAAGATAATAAGATAAAGATGTGAAACTATGAAACTCGCATTTACTCATTGGGAGGGTATAAATTGGTACAACCACATTAGAAAAGAAATTGGCGTATCTTTTAAGATTAACAACACATATACCTTGAGAGCCAGCAAATCCATTTCTAAATTCTACTCAGTAGAACTATGTGCATATTTATATCAAGAGGTGTATAAAAATATTCATAGTAGCATTATTGTAATCACCCAAATGTTCATCAGAAGTAGAAGGAATAAATAAATTGTGGTATATTCCTGCAATGGGATATTATATAGCAGCTACAGTTACACCCAGCAACATGTATAAATCTCACAAACAACATCAAATAAAAAAGCCAACCACAAAGTAGCATCCACTATGATTCCCATTTATAAAGTTAAAAAACAGACATAACTATAGTATTAAAAGTCAAAATAGTAGTTCACCTTAGGGGAGAAGGGAAACAGTAAAAAGTATAATATGAGGTAGAATTTTGAGGTATTGTAATGTTCTCTTTCTTGACTTGGGTTATAGTTTTCTATATGATGTTTTCTTTGTTACAATTTACTGAGCTATACATTTTTAATTTGTACACTTAAAAATATATTTTCTGGCCGGGCGTGGTGGCTCATGCCTGTAATCCCAGCACTTTGGGAGGCTGAGGCAGGCAGATCAGGAGATTGAGACCATCCTGGCTAACACGGTGAAACCCTGTCTCTACTAAAAATACAAAACAAAAATTAGCCGGGCATGGTGGCGGGCACCTCTAGTCCCAGCTACTCAGGAGGCTGAGGCAGGAGAGTGGCGTGAACCTAGGAGGCGGAGTTTGCAGTGAGCCAAGATTGCGCCACTGCACTTCAGCCTGGGCGACAGAGCAAGACTCTGTTTCAAAAAAAAAAAAAAAAAGAAAAAATATATATATATGTGTATATATATGTGTGTGTGTGTGTGTGTGTGTGTGTGTATATTCTGGCCCAAGATTATAGTTTTTTTTAAGGCAGTCTGTCAGGGGTCTACAATTGTATGAATTATAAATAAGGAGTGACAATATCTTCAGTGGACTCTTGAACATGAAAACCAAGAGTCAACTGCAAATACCTTCTTTACATACAACCAGACATTATGGAATGAATGTGTTCCCCCCAAATTCATATGTCGAAGCTCTAACCCCCAGTGTGTCTGTATTTGGAGATAGGATCTTTGGAGAAGTAATTAAAGTTAAATTAGGTCATACAACTTACAAAATTGGAGAAAATATTTGCAAACTGTGCATCTGACAATGGTCTAATACCCAGCATCTATAAGGAACTTAAATTTACAAGAAAAAACTAACAACCCTATGAAAAAGTGGGCAGAGTTAATTTTTTCATCAGCAATGGAAAAAAATTAAAAAGTCTGAAAGCAGGCAAAGAACATGAACAGACACTTTTCAAAAGAAGACATACATGCAGCCAACAGGCATATGAAAAAAAGCTTAATATCACTGATCATTAGAGAAATGCAAATCAAAACCACAATGAGATACCATCTCACACCAATTGGAATGGCTACTATTAAAAAGTCAAAAATTAACATGCTGGCAAGGTTGCAGAGAAAAATGAACACTTATACACTGTTGGTAGGAGTGTAAATTAGTTCAACATTGTGGAAAGCAGTGTGGCGACTCCTCAAAGAGCTAAAAACAGAACTACCATTCACCAGCAATTCCATTTGTGGTTGTATACCCAAAGGAGTATAAATCATTCTACCATAAAGACACAGGCACATGAATGTTCATTGCAGCACTATTCACAATAGTAAAGGCATGGAATCAACCTAAATGCCCATCAGTGCAGATTGGATAAAGAAAATGTAGTACATATACACCATGGAATACTATGCAGCCATAAAAAAGAATGAGATGATGTCTTTTGTTTGAACATGGATGGAGCTAGAGGCCATTATCCATAGCAAACTAACACAGGAACAGAAAACCAAATACTGCATGTTCTCACTTATAAGTAGGAACTAAATGATGAGAACACATGGACACAAAGAGGGGAACAACACACACTGCACACTACCTGAGGGTGGAAGATGGGAGGAGGGAAAAAATAACTGTTAAGTCCTAGGCTCAGAACCTGGGTGACAAAGTATTCTGAACAACAAACGCCCCGACACGAGTTTACCTGTATAACAAACCTGCACATGTACCCATGAACTTCAAATAGAAGTTTGTGTGTTTTTTAAGGCAGAAGTCAGCCCCTACCTTGAAAGAACTTTCTACATAGATGGCTACAGTGTTACTGAGCGTTTTTTTTGGTCTATCCTGAATGTCATGGGAAAACTTTTAATCTGCTCTGGATCAAGATTAATGCCTGTGGTATTTCATTTCTCCTACTCAACTGTTGCAATTACATGATCTTAGAAATTCTTTTTGGCAGATTGATGACTGTTTTCATTCAAGTTACATCAAGAGAGACTTCTTTCTATGAGGAGCTATTAAGGCCCTCTTTTGGACACATACACAACTTCAATTTACATCTAAGACAACTTATTTTAAAGAAATTGCTTATTTGTTTGCTTTAGTCCTTAGATTATATAATCATTTGGGCAGGGACTATTCTTTGAATATTTCCTGGCACGTTTTTGTCTCTCAATAAAGAGGAAGGTGAAGGAAGAAAGAAAGGAAAGGAGGAAGGGAGGGAGGAAGGCATTCTTGTTTTCTATATCCTAAACCTATAATTTTGTCAAAAAAGAATATTAAATTTGCCTAAAATGTTAAAAAAAAATAGATCATAATGATGGGGCCCTAATTCAATAGGGCTGGTGTCCCTATAAGAGGAAGAGGCATTGAAGTTTGCTCTCCCTGCATGCACAAAGAGGCTATGTAAGGACACAGCAAAAGGACAGCTGTCTACAAACCAGGAAGAGGCCTCGCCAGAAATCAGCCCTTGATAAAACCTGGATCTTGGACTTCTTGCCTCCACAACTGTGAGAAAATAAATTTCTGTTGTTTAAGCCACCAGCCTGTGGTGTTTTGTTATGGCAGCCCGAGCAGACTGATACACCAGACATTCACTGTATCCAACTGTTTCACCATAATAGCCTTTCTTATTTTGACCAAATTACTGCATCAGGATTTGATCTTAAATTTCCTGTTTCCTTTGCTTTTGTAAATGTAGCTGAGCATCCAAATTTCACTCAGTTTGGATGCTAACAAGATTAGACAGTTATCTGACAGTAATCAGTGCCTGATCCTATTCTGTGTCTTCTTCCATCACCATCCCACTAAAGAGCTTGCATTTTTTGTTTCTTTTAGCCAGATAGTAAACATTTTTCAGGCATTTTGAATTTTGCCATTATAAATGGTGAAAGATTCTCTCTCTCTCTCTCTCTCTCTCTCTATGTGTGTGTGTGTGTGTGTGTGTGTATTAGGAGGGGGTGGTGATCAGGATGCTAATCTATGCACAGTGACCTTTGTTTCTATCTGGCTGAGCAGATGTAGGAATTAATCATTGTCACTCCTGGATCGTGCTGCTGCAGCTGTCCCCCACTGCCTTTCTGCCCCTGATAGATTTATTAGTGTGTTTTGCTTGCTGAAAAGCATGCCTCAGCACAGAAGAACTGGCAAATTAGAGAAGCTTCTCTATGAGTATGATTTTTTAGAAACATGGTTTTTTCTACACATCTGTACCTATATACTCTGAGCTCTTTAAAAAAAAGGAGGAGGAAGAGAGCAAAGAGAGAAAAGGAAAACAAACAGGTAATATTGTTTCTGTAACATCATAACGATTATTTCCCAGCTGAGAGTGTTCGTATTGGAACAGTGTCATGGCCATCCAGCTTAGGATTGCAAAGAAGCAATTGTTTTCTAACCCTGTATTTCTTTTTTTTGCAACTGCCCACCCCCTCCCCCACTTAACTGCCAACTATCAGCCAGAAT
The DNA here is from genome assembly GCF_028885655.2 of Pongo abelii. Taxonomy (NCBI): domain Eukaryota; kingdom Metazoa; phylum Chordata; class Mammalia; order Primates; family Hominidae; genus Pongo; species Pongo abelii. Next base: position 17,896,264 of record NC_085928.1, read on the forward strand.
TTTGGCATACTTTGGCTCTAGGCACAAGAAAATAAGTGGTCTGGGTTACTTAGTGCTAAATTTATTTTATAGTAGGCGTCACTACAACCTTGAGACTGTAACTAACACTTTCTAGGCTCCAAGCAACCCCACTACGTAGATATCCCTGCAGCCCCATCAAATCCAACCCGTGGGGATATCAATATCAGCCTGGATGGAAATCAGAGTAGCCACACCCCTTTCAATGTTGGAAATCTGCCAAACAATTTGGTATAAATTTCCTGGGCCTGGGCTGTGTATTTTCATTCCACTCCATCCCCAAATCAGTCAGCATGCCCTGGGGCAGAGACCAAAGAGCCGTCAGTGCGTATTCAGAGTTGGCTTATTCCTTTCTGATGGCCCATCCCCTCCCCCAAATCCAAAACCTTGGCCTTAGATATCTTGGCTAGCCTGGGCCTTTCTGGTACCACCCTTCACTCTCTAGGAGCTCTGAGAATTTTCTGCACTTCCCGACGCTGCTTGTTAGAGTGACTCACAGCTTACTCTTTCATTGACTCTTTCTGTATTTCTCTTTTTCAGAATTTCTCTTCTGCTGCTGCTTTTAGACATCTTTGCATGTTCAGTCCCTAAATCACCACTGCTTGTTATTACTTTCATGTTCCCAACATCTGGCATATGGGTCTTAATCCCGTGGGTCCACCCAGACTCATGAATTTAAACTCTTCTGGTCTAAACTCTTCTACCACCATTTGAGCCTCAATTCTGTGAACACTTTTGTCTCTAAAAGCCACATACCTTAGTGTAAGAAGGCAGATTAAGCCTCTGAATGTCAACTTAACAGTTAGGCCTATCTCCCAAGAAAGAGAAATGAAAACTCCTAATTAGTAATAACTCATTTTGATCAAATAATCAATTTGGGGACCATTTTCTTAAAACTATATTTTATTGCCTGTAACTATTTCCTGGAGGATAATAATCATCCTTAAATTACTATGTGTTTTGTGAAGTTGGTGCTTTACTTTTCGTGTCCTAAATTTGCATATCTGAATCTTTAAATTGTAGCTTCTCTTTCAAGTGTTCTAGGATTTCATTTGCCATGGTTAGGATCTCTTTGTGATTTGATAGGTTTCGATCACATCCTCACTAGCCTTCTTTCCAAGCCACAGAACGGTCTGTCTTCATTCAGTAGAGACCCTGCCGTTTTAGTTTTCTCGCTGGAATTTGTTTTCCCATATCCTTCTTGAGCAAAGGTGACTAAAGCCAAATGTTTCATTCTGGCACTTTGTGAGACGTGGGCTTTAAGCTCTCAGAAGAAGAGAAAATCTCATAGTTTTGTATGAGATATACAATGAACAATAGTAAAATAGAAATGTTATTGGCAAAAGGAGTTTTTCTCCAAAATCCACGAGTAAGAATTCCTTGGACACGTCAGATAACAAGAGGAATATACTTACTCTGTTTTCCTTCTGAGATATTCTTCACATACCATGAAATTCTCCTTTCTAAAGTTTGCAATTTAGTACTTTTTAGTATATTCACAAGCTTGGGTAACCACCATCACTATCTAATTCCAGAACATTCTTATCACCTGCAAACGAAACCTTGTACCTGTTAGCAGTCTCTCCTCATTTTTCTCTTCCTCCCACACCTGGAAACCACTAGTCTACCTTCTATCGCTATAGATTTGCCTATTCTGGACATTTCATATAAATGGAATTATTGAACATGGGGCCCTTTGTGTCTGGCTTTTCTCATTTAGCATAATCTTAGCATAATGTTTATAGGGTTTCCCCATGTTGTAGCATAAAGCATTACTTCATTCCTTTTTATGGCTGAACATCCCATTATATGGATGTTCCACATTTTGTTTATCCATTCATCAGTTGATGCTATCTGTTGTTTCCACTTTGAGGCTCTTATGAATAATACGCTGCTGTGAACATTTGTGTACAAGTTTTTTCATGAACATATGTTTTTACTTATCTGGGTATATACCTAGCAGTGGAGTTCCTGGGTTATATGGTGACTCTGTTTAACGTAAGTGTAGAACTGTTTTTCAAAGTGACTATACCATTTCACAATCCCACCAACAATGTATGAGGGTTCCGGTTTCCCTACATCATCACTAACACTGGTTTTATTATCTGCCTTTTTAATTCTAGCCTTCCTAGTGGGTATCTCATTGTGGTTTTGAGTCGTATTTCTCTTATGACCAATGATGCTGAGTGTCTTTTTATGTACTTACTATCCATTTGCTTATCTTCCCTGGAGAACTGTCTATTCAAATCCTTTGACATTTAACAAAATTAGATTGTCTTGGAGCTGGGTGCAGTGGCTCATGCCTGTAATCCCAGCACTTTGGGAGGCTGAGGCAGCCAGATCACCTGAGGTCAGGAGTTTGAGACCAGCCTGGCCAACATGGTGAAACCCCAACTCTACTAAAAATACAAAAATTAGCTGGGTATTAGTGGGACATGTCTGTGATGCCAGCTACTCTGGAGGCTGAGGCAGGAGAATCACTTGAACCCGGGAGATGGAGGTTTCAGTGAGCCGAGATTGTGCCACTGCACTCCAGCCTAGGTGACAGAGTAAGACTCTGTCTCACAAAAATAATAAATAAATAAATATTGTCTTGGAAATATACTGAAATTAATTGGCCTATAGTCCCAGCTACTCAGGAGGCTGAGGTGGGAGGATTGCCTGCACCCAGGAGTTTGATGTTTCAGTGAGCTATGATTATGTCACTGCTCTCCAGCCTGGGTGACTGAGTGAGCCCCCATCTCTGAAAAAAAAAAAGGAAGAAAGAGGAAGAAGAAGAGGAGGAGGAGGAGGAGGGACGAGGAGGAGGAGGAGAAGGATAAGGAGAGAAGGAGGAGGAGAAAGAAGAAGGAAGGAGGAGGAAAAAGAGGAGGATGAGAAGGAGAAGAAGAAATGCTCTTAAATCAATAGTTCTCAAACTTGGTTCACATTAAAGTTTCCTGAAATCCTGATGCTCAGGCTTTACCCTAGGCCAGTTAAATGATAATATCTTGGGGTAGGACCCAGGCAACAGTTTTAGAAACAAATCTCCAGTTGATTCTAATGTTTGAGAGCCATTACTGTAGACTACATGACTAAGCTGATGATAAAAATGTGAAAGATTTGGTAATTTAGAAATTATGCCAGGTATTAAAAATGGGAGACTTGACTCAAATGTGAATTGTAAGATGCCTAATCGGGTCAAAAGATAGAGTTGAGATAAAGACTGATGAACTTTCCTATGACAGGAAGTTTCAAACCACCTATAGCTAGAGAAAATGTCCTGGCTGTGGTTCTTGCCTAGCGAGCAGGAGTTGGTTTTATGAGGTAACCATGGGAGAGCCAATAAATGTGAGTGATCATGACAATTAAATCTTTAAGCCCAGATAATTTATGTCAATTATTCAATGTTCATTAAGGAAGGTGAAAAAAATATGAGTATTAGCTAGTAGAAAATGGAAAGGCAGGTTTTTGAAAGCCGTAAAAAGATTGGAGGCTATATTAAGAGACTTTATTGGAAGCATAGGAAAGGAATATCTGAGAATTTTTTAAAATCCAATCACATAAAAATGTGACAGTTACAGTGGTTATTGTGGAGGGAAAATGACATCTCTCAAAGAATGTAAAAAGCTCCCCAAAGAAGAACAGGGAGCCCACAGAGTGTATTAGGTTAGGTACAAAATAGGAAAAAAGACTTTGAGAAACACTTTTGAAGACAGTCCAAAACACATAAAGGGATTATTTAAAATCTAGTAAAAGGAAGAAGCTAGAATAACAGTGGGATCTTTTGCTGAGAATAAGGGGGCACAGGGAGTGCTGAGGTACCAAAAGACAATAGACCAAACTAATTATATACCTCTGAATGTATTGAGAAAGATACCAGAGTGATAGCACATTCAAATTGCCTACTACGAATGGATCAGTAATAGTTAATTAAATGGTTTTCTGTGTTTTGCATATTTCAAGTCAGGTAGGCAGAATAAATACTGATTAATCACTGGAAATTCTTGGTGTTTATCTTGAGATTTCTGAAGGCCTCCAGAAGAAATTTTTCTCGTCTTGCCTCTCCGTAAAGCCACTGCTCTTGTCCTCCTGCTCCTATTACCACGAAGGCTCCTAAGTGTATAGTCTACCCTAGTCACCTCACTTTCTCATCTCCAATTCATTCTTCAACCCATTCTTCTAACTCCATTGAAAAGTCATTAAATCTGACTCATTGCCAAAGTCATTAAATCAACAGATCTCTTTTTAGACTAAATTCTTTTAAGCCTTTAGGTATATAACACCATTAACTGTCTCTTCTGTTCTTCCTTTCTGAAACCTCTTTTCTTAACTTTTATTATACGTAAATGTCCTGGTTTTACCTCTCTACTTCTTACTAGCTACCTTCACTGGCTCCAGAATTACTTAGGTTTTTTTTTTTTCAAGGCTAGTCAAGTGAAGCAGTGGGAATGGAGAAGAAACAAAGAAATCTGTAACTGGTTGTGATCGATTAATTGTATACACTACTGCATTCAGACAAACCTTACCTATTTAATTTTGATAACACTCTGGGTTCCAGTCTCGATTCACTTCTTACACTATATCCTTTACCTTGTTTTAACCTCTCCTGTGACATATCCTAGTGCTGCCTCTCATCCCATTTTCTAACTTCATGGTTGATATAGTCATATAGATGTTCCACAGTTTATTCTGATCCAGTAACCAAAACCAGATTAGTATCTTACCAGCAATCTTGCTCTTCTGCTGTGTACCTCCTGTCGTGGTTAATAGCACTACCATCCACCGATTCTCATTCTGGATTCCTTTGTCTCTCTACACATCTGGCTAGTTACCAGGTTTTAGATATTTAACCTCTGAAATGTCTTTCAAGTCTTTTTCCTATTGTCCATCTCCATTGCCCAACCATCGTCTTCATTTGTTTTTCATCTGGACTATTGCAATAGTCCCCTAACTCATCTTGCCCACTTTTTCAGCTACTGATCTCTCGCCAGCATTTTTTTTTCCCCAAACACAACCTAGTTTTAAAACTAGGCAGATTTCTACTGCCTACATAACTCCTTAGGTAAGTATTTAAGGTCTTTTGTAGTCTGGCCCTAACATAAAATTTGCACTTGAAATTAAGTTGTGCCCTGGTCATACATGAGAATGGCCATTCCTTGAGCACACCATGCAGGTTCCTCACGATGTCTTTGTTCGTGCTCTTCCTTGTTTCACAACTTTTCTCATTTATCACCTGACAAACTCCTATCTATCCTTTAAGACAAATTTCTGTCTCTCAAAATGTGGGCCCTGGGCCAGCAGCAGGAGTATCACCTGGGAACTTGTTAGAATACAATTTCTTGGGACCCCACTTTAGATTCTGTTTAATCCAAAACTTTGTGTGATGAGGACCAGCAATGTGAATTTTAACAAGCTCACCGGGTGATTCTGATGCATTCTAAAATTTAAGAACCACTGTTCTAGGGAACAATTTTTTTTTTTAATCAATGGCCATAGCACTTTACACATACCTGTATTACTTACTGCATTATTTAATAACCATGTTTACTTATTCACTTATTTATCTGGTCTTCTAAGTTGTGAGTCCTCAAAGTCAAATACAATGGTTTTGTGTTCTGACACCTGCCATAGTGTCTGGCACATAACAAGTGCTTGATAAGAATTCAGCATACTAAAATACACCCCCTTCCCTCCAGGATTCAGTCTAGCTAGAGTAAATAGAGAGGGCTAAGATAAAATGGTGTCCAAGGCATCTACTCTTAAAGGTCGATATACACCACACAAACCAAAAGCTTACACACTGGCAATAACAAATGTCAGCAAAGTAATAACCAGTGGGTACTAGGCTTAATACCTGGGTGATAAAATAAATCTGTACAGCAAACTCCAATGATACTAATTTACCTATGTAACAAATCTACACTTGTACCCCTGAGCTTAAAATAGAAGTTTTTAAAACAACAAATAAAGCAAATGTCAGCAAGGATGCAGAGAAGCTGAATCTCTCATACATCGCTGATGTACCTACTCTGGAAAACACTTTAGAAGTTTCTTATAAAATTATTCCCTCACTGTGCGATTCAGCAGTTTCACTCCTGTGTATTTACCCTAGAGAAGTAACTATGTATGTTCACACAAAAAGCTGTATGCAAATGTTTTTAGCAGCTTTGTTTGTAATAGTCAAAAACTGGAAACATTAACAATCAGAAAATAAATCAAGAAAACAATTCCATTTATAATCGCATCAAAAAATGAAAACTTGGGAAAAAATTTTACCTAAAAGATGAAAGACCTTTACACTGAAAACTATAAAACACTGATAAAATAAATGAGGAAGGCACAAATCAATGGAAAGATATCCCATATTCATGGACTGAAAAAATTTTTATTGTTAAAATAGCCACACTACCAAAGCAATCTACAAATGCAGTGCAATCCTACCAAAATTCCAATGGTGTTTTTCACAGAAATATGAAAAAAACTAAAATTCTTATGGAACCACAAAAGACCACAAATAGCCAAAACAATCTTCACCAATAAAAACAAAGCTGGAGGTATCACCCTAGCCTATCTAATTTCAAAATCTACTACAAAGCTATAGTAATCAAAACAGCATGATGCTGGCATAAAAACAGATAAACCAATGGAACAGAATAGAGAGTCCAAAAATAAATCCATGCATTTACAGTCAGTTGATTTTTGACAAATGTACCAAGAAAACACAAAAGAGAAAGGACAGCCTCTTCAATAAATGGTGTTGGGACAACTGTGTATCCACATGCAAAAGAATGAAATTACACCTGTAACCCCAGCACTTTGGAAGGCCAAGGTGGGCCGATCACTTGAGGTCAAGAGCCTGGCCAACATGGTGAAACCCTCTCTCTATTAAAAATACAAAAATTAGCCAGGTGTGGTGGCATGTACCTGTAATCCCAGCTACTTGTGAGGCTGAGGCAGGAGAATCACTTGGACCTGGGAGGCAGAGGTTGCAGTGAGCTGAGATTGTGCCACTGCACTCCAGTCTGGGCAAGAGAGGGAGACCCTGTCTTAAAAAAAAAAAAAAAGAAATTAGACATTGGACCCTTATACCATATACAAAAAATCAACTCAAAAATGAATTAAAAGCTTAAATGTATGACCTGATACTGTAAAAACTATCAGAAGAAAACATAGGAGAAAAGCTCCTGCCATTGGTCCAGGCAATGATTTTTGGGTTATGGCCCCAAAAGCGCAGGCAACAAAATAAAAAATAGACAAATGGGATTAAACTAAAAAGTTTTTGCACAGCAATGGAAACAATAAACAGAGTGAAGAGACAACCTACAGAATGGGAGAAAATATTTGCAAACCATATGTCTGGTAAGGGGTAAATATTCAAAGAATATAAGGAACTCAAATCAATAGCAAGAAAACAAATAATCCAATAAAAAGTGGACAAAGGACCTGAATAGACACTTCTCAAAAGAAAACATACAAATATCCAGCAGGTATATGAAAAAATGCTCACATCACTGATCATCAAGAAATGCAAATTAAAACCATGAGTTATTAGCTCATACCTGTTAGAATGGCTATTATGAAAAAGATGAGAGATAACAAGTGTTGGGGAGGATATGGATAAAAGGGAACCCCGTACACTATTTGTGAGAATGTAAATTAGTACAACTATTAGGGAAACAGTATGGAGGTTCCTCAAAAAATTAAAAATAGAACTATCATATAATCAAGCAATTCTACTTCTGGGTGTATATCTAAAGGAAATGAAATCAGTGTATGAAAGAGATACCTGCATTCCCATGTTCACTGCAACATTATTCCCAATAGCCAAGATATGGAACCAACCTAAGTGTTCATTTACTAATGAATGGATAAAGAAAATATAAGATATATATATGTACACATACACACACACAATGCAGTACTATTCAGTCTTAAAGGAGGAAATCCTGGCATTTGCAAAAACATGAATGAACCTGGAAGACATTATGCTAAGTGAAATAAGCAAGACATAGAAAAACGAATACTACATGATCTCACTTATATGTGGAATCTAAAAAAGTTGAACTCATAGAAGCAGAGAGTAGAATGGTGGTTGCCACAGACTGGGGTGGGGATGGTTGACAGAAATGGAGAGATGTTGGTCAGATCAAAGAGCACAAAGTTCCAGATAGCACAAATAAGTTGTGGAGAGCTATACAGCATAGTGTCTATAATTAGTAATAACATGTTGTATACCTGAAGAATTCCAAGAGAGTATGTCTTAAATGTTCTCACCATAAAAAAAAGATAAGTATGTGCAGTGATGGATGTTGATTAAATTGATTTAATAATTTTAATTATTTCACAATGTATACAAATATCAAAATACCATGTTGTATGCCATAAATATACAATATTTGTCAATTATACCTTAATAAAGCTGGGAGAGAAAAACTGGAAACCCAAATATCCTTCAACAGGTGAGTGGATAAACTGTGGGACATCCATACAATGGAATACTAGCTAGCAATAAACATGGGACAAAGTATTGATACATGCAACAACTTGGATGGAGCTCAAGGACATATGCTGCGTGACAAATGTCAGTCTCACAAGCTTACACACTGTAAGAGTTCAGTTCTATACAACATTCTCAAAAGACATTTATAGTGATGGAGAATGGATTAGTGGTTGCTAGGAGTTAGGTTGGGGAAGTGTGTCACTATAAAGGATAGCGTGAGAGAGTTGTGTTTATAAGTGTGTATGTGTGATGAAACAGTTCACTATCCTGATTATGATGGTGGTTTCATGTGGTGAATTTCATAGAAATCTATATATGTGATAAATTTCATAGGACTACACACACAAAGTGCACTTAAAAACTGGTGAAATTTAAATAGAGCCTGTAGTTTGTATAATAGTATTGCACTAATGTCAATTTCCTGATTTTGATCATGAACTCTGGTTATGTATGATGTTATTGGGGAAAGCTGGGCAAAGGATACACAGGAACTCTCTGTACTGTTTTTTGCAACCTCTTGTGAGTCTTAAATAATTTCAAAATGAAAAGCTTTTGAGAAAAATAAAGCACAGGGATTTCTGATGAAAGCTAAATTAGAAAGCACTGCTTGACATAATGCTAAAACAGGACCCAGGAAGTGGAGAGCTCACTGCCTGGTAGAGGTGGGAAAGGGGTAAAGGGAAATGGAGATTCCTGCCTTGAAGAACATTTGGTAGAACTTGGGCCAGGCCTCTCAGACTGGCTTGGGAAGGAGCTAATACTAAGGTGGAAAGGGAAATGAAAACTTCCTTCTCATCAGCTTCCCACATGGGGAAGGGGGCCGGAATCTCTCCTCAACAGGCCTCCATTTTCTCAATAGGGAAAATGGAGAGAAGGGGGAAAGGGTTCCTCCTTAACAATGATCATAAAAGGTTATGTGTGCAAACAGTGAAAGATTAAATGGCGTAAGAACTCAGGCTCTGGAATCAAACCCAGCCTCAAATCCAGTGGCTTGATTGTTCTATTGAACTTTGCTATACCCTGTTTCTCTATTTAAAAACAGGCGTAATGATACTACTTATCTCTGAAACCTGATTACATTAGATTGTCTATGTAGAGTGCTTAGCAACCACCTAGCACATAGATAATCAGTGCTGGCTACTCTTTTTAATACTATTCTATGCCATTACCAATTTTCTAAGAAGTAACAATAATACACTCAGGTCCATAATGTAATTTTTGATGAAAATTTCTTCAGGATCCTTCAATGCTTCCAACTCATAAATTATATCAGCCCTCAGTCCATATATACATAAATACAATTTAAATTAAAATTAAGTTGTTACTTTCTATTACATGTCTTTTATGTGCTTTTCACTTTAAATACACTATCTCTAACCTTTATAGCATGCAGGATAAATACTATTTTCCCCATTTTCAGATGAGGAAACTGCTTCAGAGTGGTTAGGCAAATCTCCAACATCTATAAACAACACAGTAAACCTAGGCAGTCTGATGGCGAAGCCCAAGATCTTTCCACTACACTGTTACCTCAGTAGTAATCCATAAAAGATGCTTAAACACATACACATTGTCTATTAGTTGTTCTTTTTACATCACATTACATGGGCAGACTCTACAACTGCTGCCACAGCCTGGTGCAGACACTTCCAGGCCATTGCTGAAGCCAATGGAGACACTAGACTATGACAGAAACCAAGAACCCAAAGCTGATTGTGGCAAGAATTCAGTCTGGAGTTCAGTCAGTAGATAAATCCAAGAGGCATCATGGAAATTGTGCTAAGGTGCAAGGTCCAAGCCAGCAGTCAGAATCTAAAGGGGCAGGCTAAACCCAGCAGGAGGCTCTGCAGGCTCTGTGCCCCCCAGGGGATTCACGCCTTCCTCTCTGTCTCCTCTTGTTGACACTGCTGGCTATAGATGGGGGCTTTGTGGATCCTCAGTTGAGGAGGCAGGTGAAAATTCTTGGCCTACCAGCACTACTACAGGACATTAGAAACTAGGGCAGGAAGACCCTGGGTCTTCATTAAGCCATGTGATGAAAACAGGCCCCAGGCAGTTGGGTCCACTAGTGGGAAGTGAAAGAACACTGAAGGAAACCAGGAGTCAGGACATCTGGATTTGCTGTCCCAACATGGTCCCTATCTGGCAATAAAACAGCATGCAAATTTCTTCATCTGAAAATGAAGGAATCAGGTCAGATCACTGATTTTCAAACTGTGTTCCTCAGAACCCAAGGACTCCAGTCCTACTGTGGAGAGATAGGTGGGAGCAAGCAAGACCTTCCTGTACAGCACGCTTCCTTTCATCTCTTCCAAGTACTGAACCTTCTAATTCTAATGATTTATGCAGTGTAACAAGCATTTAATAAGTTTCTACTAGGCTCGGGGCCTTGTAGAAGGTGCTGATGGGGACAAAGCTGAGTAAAACCCAGTCCCAACATCATGAATTCCTAGATTCTGGCTTAATGGGGAACCATTCCAGCAGCTGTCACTGTTCAGGATTCCTCTCAGATTCCAAGATACACCAAGGCCCGGAGTTTTGCCACAGAATCGAAGATAAGAAAGAGAGGAAAGAGGCCGAGTGCAGTGGCTCACGCCTGTAATCTCACCACTTTCGGAGGCCGAGGCAGGTGGATCACCTGGGGTCAGGAGTTTGAGACCAGCCTGACCAACATGGAGAAACCCTATCTCTACTAAAAATACAAAATAAGTTGGGCATGGTGGTGCACACCTGTAATCCCAGCTACTCAGGAGACTGAGGCAGGAGAATCGCTTGAACCTGGGAGGTGGAGGTTGTGGCGAGCCGAGATCGTGCCACTGCACTCCAGCCTGGAGTTTTATTTTGAAACTCTGTCTCAAAATAAAAAAAATAAATAAATAAATAAATAAAGAAGAAAGAGGAATCTTCCCCAGTGTGGCAGGCAATCTTTCCTGCCTCAAAGAGATCAATTTACATGTCACCTGGTAGCCCATAATATTCTGCTTTAGCAGTGACTCCTTGTGATTGGAAGTTTCCTATGGCCAATTGTGCTTCATGCCCTACTTAAAATCAGGACATCTGCTCTGCCCTTTTGGAAGAGCTACAAGTCTCCTGCCAGGAATTGCTCAAGGCCTTTTCCTGCAGCTAAACAGAGAAAGGAAGTTGAAATCATTGCCTCATAAATTACAACACATGCCAGGGTTGTAACCTAGAGTCTGAGGTTCTAGGCGAAAAGAGGATTTTGTGTGTGTGTCTAGTGTTTTCCCCATGGCATTTAAAAGCTCATCTAAAATATATTATAATTGCATGAGATATGGCAAAAATACATTCAGAAACTAATTTTTTGAAGATAAACAAACAAAGCAGAATGTGCCTATACTATTCCTAAGTAAAGCCACACAAACTTCCTTTCCAGTAAGGGTATCCTTTGGGGCTTTTTCCCCCTCCTCGTCACCAACTTATCTTGAATTTATCACTATGCTTTTTCACTACTGTTCCTAAACTTCAGCCATTATATAATGAGATAATGGGCATTTAGTCTTATATCCAAATTTCCATATTTCAGCTTTTAAAATAGTTGCAAGGATGCTTTTAAAGTTGATCCTGGCCAGGAGAGGTGGCTCACTCCTGTAATCCCAACTCTTTGGGAGGCCAAGATGGGAGGATTGCTTGAGTCCAGGAGTTCGAGACCAGCCTGGGTAACATAGTGAGGCCTTGTCTCTGCAAAAAAATAAAAATTAACTGGGTGTGATGGCATGCACTTGTAGTGCCAGCTACTTGGGAAGCTGAGGTGGGAGAATTGCTTGAGCCCAGTAGATAAATGTTGCAGTGAGCCAAGATCATGCCACTACACTCCAGCCTAGATGAGAGAGTAAAACTCTGTCTCAAAAATTAAATTAAATTAAATTAAAAAGTTGATCCTAGCAAACTAACACCGAAACAGAAAACCCAACACCGCATGTTCTCACTCATAAGTGGGAGTTGAACAATGAGAACACATGGGCACAGAGAGGGGAACATCGCACACTGAGGCCTGTTGGGGGTTGGGGGGCAAGGGGAGGGAGAGCATTAGGACAAATACTTAATGCATGTGGGGCTTAAAACCTAGATGATGGGTTGATAGGTGCAGCAAACCACCATGGCACATGTATACCTATGTAACAAACCTGCACATTCTGCCTATGTATCCTAGAACTTAAAGTAAAATAAAAAAAGAAAGAAAAAAAAAGTTGATCCTTAGGCCTGTTTATAGTCCAAGGGAGCTGTGAATGCTGAAATTTGTACACTGTCAATTTATATGTATATTCACATATTAATATCCATAATACACATAGATTCAGGAATGTAGATTTTTGTCAAATGGCCTAGTGGATGCTGATAAAACAACTTCTAATATTAAATTAAAATTAATTCTATTTTAAAGAAAAAGAACAAATAAGAAAATCGTCTTTGCAATGAAAAGGTCAGAAACCAAGGAGGTGGTGTCCTAATATGCTGATAGCAGAGATTATATCTCCTTTGCCTTCCTATCACTGGTTCTTAATACCTTGGCAAGTTAGTATTTAGGAATTGTTGAATTAATGTTTGGCACATGAAGATCATTAAAACAATAACTCATAAAGCTTGGGGAAAACAAGGTCATTTGCTAAAGGGGAATTTGGGGGCACGATATTTAGCAAGTCTTCTTTCACACTTATAGCTAAATATTTTGTTTATTTGATTATTTGATTGATTTGGGTGTAAATTCTATTGTACCTCTGGTAAACCAAGTCAGCCTGCCCTTCCTGGTTAAGAAAGAGAGACAGAAATGCAAAGTGTAACGAGCTTATTAATAAGCCAATGATAGAGAAAAGAAATTTGTCTCTGGGCTGGGAGCAGTGGCTCATGCCTGTAATCCTAGCACTTTGTGAGGCCGAGGCAGGCGGGTCACTTGAGCCCAGGAGTTTGAGATCAGCCTGGCCAACATGGTGAAACCCCATCTCTACTAAAATTACAAATATTAGGCAGGAATGGTGGCACGTACCTGTAATCCGAGGTACTTGGGGTGGCTGAGACCCGAGAATCGCTTGAACCTGGGAGGTGGAGGTTGCAGTGAGCTGAGATCGCCTCACTGCACTCCAGCCTGGCTGCACTCCAGCCTGGGCAACAGAGTGAGACTTTGTCTTAAAAAAAAAAAAAAAAAAAAAAAAACTGTCTCTGGCATAACTTGAGAAGGGAGAAGCTAGAAGGTTCATCACGTCCAAACACTGCTAACCATTCAGCTATTCTGTGGGCAGAATGTCTTTGTTCTTCCAGGTGCAACTTCAGCAGCTGTGGGCCTGAACTGACAGTGCAGGGTAAGGAGCTCACTCTCTCCATGTGAAACAAAGCAGGACTACAGGAAAGCAGGCTGATTTGGAAAGGCCAGGCCCACCCAGGACAAGAGGCAGTGCTGAGTGTTTGGCTCATGACAAAACATAATTTACAAATTTACTGGCTTCAAGGATGTAAAAAGATATAATTTACTGGCTTCAAGGGTGTAAAAAGGCCTGCTTCCTAGCCTAGCTGCAAGCAGCAACTCAGTCCATGATCAGCAGATTTTCTGAAGCCTGGGGGTGGGATACATGTTGTTAACCTCTGATGCAGATAGATGTCTGCTGAGAGTCTGTAATCTGTGTGGTCGTGAAGATGAGATTTCATCCATCAACTGCTTGACAAGGGCTATCATCGTATCTCCGGGCCTGCGTGGCCCTCAACACATGACGTAAGAAACATATTGGACAAAAGCATTTCCTGGGAGAATTCTCCAGCAAGAATTCAGCCATTGGCAAAGAATCTTTCAAGTGGCCCTATCTCACTGGAGACAAGTAAACATATATACGCAGTGCATATGTGAATATACACTCCTTCAAGGTGCTGCACTTTCCTAGAAACAAAAAGAATGAGAGGTAAAAGCTTTACAGGCATCCTGTTAGGATGCTTCCTCTTGTTTATTTTTAGGCTCTTTTCAGCTCTGTGCTAAGAGGGGAAGCAAAGGAAGGGCTTACCCAGAATGCAAAGCTTTTTAGTGAGGGTTTGGGGTGTGCAAATTTGTTAAAGTGGTGAAAACCCCGTGTCTATGGAAGTTCACAGCATCCACAGCACTCAGAGCCCCCCAAATATCTCTGGCCCTTGTGTTCACTAATTCCAAGGAATTCTCAGCCATTCCAGGGGACTGTGGGGATCCCCCTGAAACCACTACAATTACCCAGAATGTGCCCCTCCTAACACATAGGCATTGAACCAGTTCCTAACTCTCCCCCAACTCTCACAGATCTCTAGTACTTTAAGAGCCATATGGCACACATGCCTAGCCCTCAGCCTTCTGCCTAATAGGGGAGTGCTTTGCCAGGGAAAAATAAGATTAGGGAAGAGGACAAAGAAAGGAAGAAGAGAAGGAGTTTCCATATCCATTAATGAATTCATTCAACAGATGGTTATGGAACACTTACCATTTTCCAAAGACCGTGCTATGGTGTGGGTTATAGAATAAGAAACAGCCTGGCTTTTGAGGAGTAGAAACTGTCCAGTGGAACTAACATTAAAAGGTGGTAATATAACATGACAATTGTACTGGTGCACATAGACCCTGGGGTGTTTTAGGGACATAGAGGATGGCACCAAACCTAGACTGAGGGCATCATCCAGACAGATGCATGCTCTTGTTTCTTTGAGTCCTATGAGGTGAGTCACTCACAAAGAAAATGTAAAGAAATAACTCAGAATAAATAAAAAGATAGATAGCACAGTAAGCTTGGCAGATTGATGTTGGAGAACGTCAGTTTTGGTGGCAACAATCTGCAAGGTTGTCTAATTTTCTCCTGCACCACTCAGCTGCCTGGATGCAAAGCAGACAATGGATTGTGGCTCTGATCTGAGTTTTATTGGGCAGATGCTGCAGAAGGGCTTGTTTGAAAAGGGAATCGGGTGTTATTGAGAGAACAGTTCAGATGACCAACCAGGGATCTGAAATTAGGTAGAGATAGGAAGAGAGACTGATAAACTATGAGGAAGCAAAAGAACCAAGTGACTGGAGGTCTGTAGGCTGTCAATGTACAAATGTGGTAGGAGTAAGCACATGTGAGGGCTGGAGGATAGGATGCTCACTCATTTATTCCTCAAATGTTTATTGAGTGCCTTCAATGTCCAGGTAGTGTTCTAGTTCTGAGAGTACATCATGCACAATTCTATTGGGAGGAAAAAACAATAAATAAAATCATAATAATAAACAAGTAAATTATGTAATATGTTAAAAGGTAATAAGTACTATGGTTGGATGGGGGCAGGGGAAGAGAATAGAGCAGAATAAGGATTCAGAATTCCGAGGATAGGGTATAATTTTAAATAGGGTTGTCATCATAGCTCTGGTTGAGAAGGTAACATATGAACACGCAATCAGGAGAGAAAGAGGATGAGCTATGCAGATACATATATTGAAATATTCCAGGCAGAGAGAACAGCCACTTCAAAGCCTCGCAGTGTGTGAGTGCCTGGTGTTTTCAAGGAACAGCAAGGAGGCTGTGTGGCTGGAGTGGAGTGGGCCTGGAGAAGACGTAAGAAATGAGGTCAAGAAAACAACAGGAATCAAGTGTGTAGGTTTTGTAGACTCTGGTAAAGACTGGCTTTCCCTCTGGGAAATAGAGAGTCATTGTGGGGTTTTGAGCAGAGAAGTGATGTGATCTTATTTCTCTTTAATGGATTACTGTAGCTGCTATGTTGAAAATAGACTTGAGGGAACTGCCAGGGTAGAAGCAGGGAGACCAGTTAGGAGGCTATTGCAATAATCCAAATAAGAAATGCAAAGTAAGACTTTGATCAGGTGGTGGCAGCAGAGGTGGTGAGAAGGAGTTAGATTCTGGATGTATTTTGA
Organism: Pongo abelii; assembly: GCF_028885655.2. Lineage (NCBI taxonomy): Eukaryota > Metazoa > Chordata > Mammalia > Primates > Hominidae > Pongo > Pongo abelii. Next base: position 17,912,631 of record NC_085928.1, read on the forward strand.
GGATAGAGCCAACAAGATTTATGACAGATTGGATGTGGGTGGTGAGCAAGAGTCAGGATGACTCCAAGGTTTTTGGTCCAGGCAAATTGAAAGGTGGAGTTGCCGTTATCTGAAATGAGGAAGAAGGTGAGTGATTGAGAGGGAGACTCGGAATTAAATTTTGAACAGATTGCAGTCAAATTGGTGTTGGGATATTGGTGTTTTACAATTCCTGAAGGGGAACTATTCTGAGTGACCCTAAGACCCAGAGTGTAACCTGGGGATGGGTGTCTGAAGAGGAATAAAGTGAAATCATTATGATTGAATAATTTAGAACTCTGGAGGCTGAAAAGCTAATGAAATCTCCTAGGATGTTCTACGAGGAAGGTGGCCCAGGCACGAGAGTAAGGAATGGGGTCAGGCCTTATGATAGATACTTTAAATACAAATGGTTAGAGGTCACACTAATATTAGCTTGAGGTGTGCAGAATTTTAATTGGGTGCAGATTAGTGTATACATTAGAAATAAGCAAGATATTAAAAGATCAAATTTGCTGAAACACATCAGATAACATTATGATAAAGGTGTTTGGAGTTTTATTTGAGATAGATTTACAATCCCATTGTAGCATGGATCAAAAATAGTAAGTTGATAAAAAAATCAGATAAATTTTCACAATTTAAATTTTAATTGTTTTATTAAAAAGCATTTTGGAAAGACATTCATGTTTGGTTTTGGATAGGTTAAAGCTCAGTGATACCATTTACATCAATTCTTGTAGCATTTTAGAGAGCATGGTCTTGTGACATCTTAGGAAAGTTTTCTGTTAGTCACGGCATGCCAACAAGTACCTTGTGCTCCATTCTCTGGCCATGTTTTCAGACTCAGTAACTCCAAATAAAATAAACTGCCAAATTCAGAAATTAACATTTGATAAAGTTTTTGCAACATCATACCATTAAGCTGGTGGATGTCGCTTAAGCATCTTAATTCATTAGAGACTATTGAAATGATAATGCAGAATTATACAGGTTTTGCAGATGTAGTTCGATATTTATCTACATGTATTGAAACCTCACTTGAGGATAGAAAAATCAAGCAAGTTCTTATCTTACATTTCCACTCAATAAATGAAGAGGAAGAGATAATGAGAAAGCTATATAATCCTTTAAAAAAAAAACTTCACCTTGTTTCTGACTGACAGTAACCCAGTTCAGGCTTTTTACTCTTCATAAATGGAAGACAAGTAATCTAGATAGTACTGGCTATCTATAATTAAATATACAATATTGAAATCTATTTGCTTTGTGGAAATTATGTGTTTGTGGCTGATTAAAATATTCAGCTATGTAGGCTTCATCTTTTAGCTCAATAGAAAAATATAAATGACATTGGTGGCTGAATTCCTACCAATGTGGCAAAGACATTCCCCAGACATACATAATTCACCTGCTGAATTGGAGATGATTCACCTTTCAGTGACTTCACAGGTGTTAACTTGGCCAAACAAAAAAGGGAAATCATCTTGTATTCATCTTTTGTTCCCTGAGGCAAGTTTTCAATAAGATTGCTCGGGAAAAATATCACAATATACATATGTAAGTCCATAGTATGTCTATTTGAATAATGAATTAGCACCACTGTCGGAGAGGTGAAAACTATTCAATGTATATTTTCTGGAAAATAACTAAATTGAGTTCCTTTTAACTAAATCAGAAAGAGAAGGAATCCTCAATCAGGATTTCATGTAGTACTGTATCACTCAAAGGAAAACTGATTGTATAGTGGTACTCAAATAAAATGGGTCCAAAGAAAAATTATGAGAGAAACGTACCGATCAGTGATCTAGACCAAACAGACATGTGGCTGTGAAATCCAGGCAGTTGCTTGGTGACGAGGTCACCGTCAGATAGTCATGGCTTATGTGCAGGAATGTGAGAATGGCCATGGGGAGGAATGGCCTGGGTTATGGGTCTTGCAGGAGTCCACCCACTGCTTGTGCCATTGCTCAAACTTCTGACTGCCCTGTGCAGCCGGTGCCAGGTCAGCAGTACTCTCTGCTCTGAATCAGTGTCAGCACTGGTCTCTCTAATGTAGTACCTTTCTTTAAAAAATGCTTGTGAAGCTGCTGGTTACCACTGTTCTTACTTCTGTAGTTCATATTCACCACATATTCCCCTTCTTTTGTGGAGAGATAAAGAAATTAAGGAAAATCACTCTCCATAAGTCCACAATCTGAAGACACGGAGGCTGAGGAGGCAGACCTGAATGAATAAGTGGATCGTACGATAGGGCTAGATCTTAAATTTGGATACAGGAGACTTAAGGTAAACCATAGAAGATTGTTCTTTATACATGTAGCTCTTTTGCTAAATATAAAGGTGGCATGTTAAGATTAATAAATCTGAATGTAATGTACAGAATGTACTAGAACAGGGGAAAATTGGTGTTTACTGAGAGCTGAAGGTTACATCAAAAATCTAAAAAGTAATATTTTTGCCTCATCTTAAAGTTTGCAAAGAGTTTTGGCACATACATCATCTCATCTTTGCGATAACCTGTGGGGTAGATACAAAAGATGATGTTATTTTCATTTTCCAGATGAGGAAATAGGAGCCTGTTTCCTGGTCAGACAGGCTTAGTCAGCTGTGAGTGGCAGAGCTGGTATTCCCACCTGTTACCCTCGACCCCAGTTCCATTGCTCCTAACATGATTGTATCCTGGATAAACATGGTATCAAGAATGGAGAGGCCAAGCGCGGTGGCTCACACCTGTTATCCCAACACTGTGGGAGGCCGAGGTGGGTGGATCACCTGAGGTCAGGAGTTCGAGACCAGCCTGGCCAACATGGTGAAACCCCATCTCTACTAAAAATGCAAAAATTAGATGGGTGTGGTGGTGCGTGCCTGTAAACCCAGCTACTGGGGAGACTGAGGCATGAGAATCACTTGAACCTAGGAGGTGGAGGTTGCAGTGAGCCGAGATTGCCCCACTGCACTCCATCCTGCACAATAGAACAAGACTCTGTCTCAAAAAAAAAAAAAAAAAAAAAAAAAGAATGGAGAGTGAAATTTGGGAGGCTGAGGCAGGCAGATCACTTGAGGTCAGGAGTTTGAGACCAGGCTGGCCATCATGGCAAAACCCTCTCTCTACTAAAAATACAAAAATCAGCCTGGCGTGGTGGTGGGCACCTGTAATCCCAGCTGCTCAGGGGGCTGAAGCAGAAGAATTGCTTGAACCTAGGAGGGAGAGGTTGCAGTGAGCCAAGATCATACCACTACACTCCAACCTGAGCAACAGAGCGAGACTCTGTCTCAAAAAAAAAAAAAAAGGATGGAGAGTGAGAGAAAACTCAGAGACTTTGAAATAAGAAGTGAAAGAGGCTGGGCAAAGTGGCTTACACCTGTAATCCCAGCACCTTGGGAGACTGAGGCAGGCAGATCCATTTGAGGTCAGGAGTGCGAGACCAGCCTGGCCAACATGGTGAAACCTGTCTCTACTAAAAATACAAAAATTAGCTGGGCATGGTGGCGGGCGCCTGTAATCCCAGCTACTCAGGAGGCTGAGGCAGGAGAATCACTTGAACCAGGGAGGCAGAGGTTGTGGTGAGCCAAGATCACACCACTGCACTTCAGCCTGGGCGACAGAGCAAGACTCTGTCTCAAGAAAATTAAAAAAAGAAGAAGAAATGAAAGAAACTTGGCAATTGATTGGGTGTTTCTGATAAAGAAACAGAAGAAGGAAAAGGTGATTCCTAGGTTTCTAAAACCTGGAAGAGGAGGACAGTGAGATTATAATATAAGCAGCTGATGTTGGCAACATGCCTACTATGTGCCAGGCCGTGTGCCAAGCATTTTGCCATATTGCCTTATTAAATCCTTACAACTCTTTGAAGGTAGATCATATAATTATTATTCTCATTTTAGAAAAGGGTGTGCATGAAAGTTGCTCTCACTTTTAGAAAAAGAAAAAAATCTTCCTTCCAAAACAAGGCTAAGCTCAACTGGACTCACTGGCCTATGCTGACAGTACCTGGGGCCTGGGACAGTGGTTTGGTGTTCTTGTGTGTATGGATGTATTACAATGTCAGACACAAAGTAACTAAGGCATGCTCCTGGCGGTTATGATGCTTGCAAATCCAGCACTGCCAAACTGTTTAGTGTCTCCTAGGTGCTTTGCCTGTGGTTAGAACAAGCTTCACTAAGTGGATAGTTTTGCCTTGGCCCTGACTTTAAGGCAGCCTGCCACGTCATCAAGAGACATAGGTAAGAATGCTCTCCTCCTTAGTTATGATTTAAAAATAAAAGTATAACAAAGTATAATTATCAAATGACTATTAGTAGAAATGTTGCATTTATATACACTATTTAGATTACAATTCTTAAATACAATGTCTTTCCTTCTTGTTACTTGTAATTAATTAGTATCAGTCACTGTCCAGTGTGAGCCTGGTGTTGCCCTTAGGTTAACCAGTTCACATCCTGAACTTCTGTTGGTGCCCAGGGTATTTGTCTGAACCCCTGATTATTCACATCTCCCTCTAACTTTCAAATTTGTCTCTAATCTTATCTAAAGCTGTTAATACTTGAGAAAAGGCCTTTCCCCAATTTCCTGCTTCTAATCCCTTTATCCTCTTTCTTTTCTTGGTCAAGTAGAGGAAAATGGTTTACATATCAAATAAAGTAAATAGTATATGAAAAAAAAAAACTTCTTTCTAAGGGCTCCAAACTCTGTGGATATCTACCTGCTGGTTATTTATTCACTAAGCTGCACATGGCAGTCCCCTAGCAACCATAAACTTCATGGATAAAATCCCAACTCTTCTCCAATACCACCCGTTTGTAGGTAGTCATCCTTCTTTTAAAAGACTTGGGAGTTATACAAGCAATAAGTGCCAGAGTTTAGTTCTTTTTGAAAATAAATTTAAAGAAATCATAAGTTTTCACAGGGCTGTAAAGAGGTTTCTTCCCAGTGGTCCTTCACTCCAAGGCTGCATTGGAGATTATGCTGGTGAGGAAGCTTTGGTCTCGTAGGTCTTTGACCCCAAGGCAAAAGGTCATGACTGTAAGTGTCTTTCTTCCTGATCGCCTCTAGGATTGTGAAGATGTCCAGTCCCAATCTGAACATTGTGACCTTACTGGGCAGTTGTCTGACTTACAGTAGCGCTTACCTCTTTGGGATTCAGGATGTTTTAGTGGGGAGCTCAATGGAAACTCTCATTCAGGTAGGTGAAGTTTTAAAATTTGATTTTGACTATAAAGTTTTCATTATTTTTTTAAACCAGCTGCTCCCATGGGTGGTGGTTACCTTTATCCTTGGAGTGGGCACTTTTCGAGGGAATCCCAGAACACTTGGTGAGGTTCACTCTGTACCTCGTGCCCTCTGTGGGACCCAGACCCTACAGATCAGAGTGTGTGGAGAACTGATAAAGGTTCCTCTTGTGACTCTTCTGTCCCCTTCCACCCATAGACAAGACTGTCCATGCTGTGCATTGGGACCTCCCTTGTGTTTGGCCCCATTCTGGGAAAGAGCTGGCGACTCTACAAGGTGTTTACCCAAAGGGTCCCGGACAAGAGAGTGGTGAGTAGGCAGCAAGTACACAATGCTTGACTGTAGATGGCAGCTTCAGCATTGGTTAACAGCTAGAGAAGCTCATGCACGTTACTGAGCCTAGCCCCTTTCAGGACATCCAAAGTTCTTGTTTCTCATTCCAAACCCTGGAATCATGCAGCCTCATAAGGCCTCAGGCCTGGAAGGCTGTGGATCAGTGCTGTTGAAGATAGGGCTTCAAACGTGGGCTCTGGTTCCTATGTACCCCAGGCCCTGTGGGGACATGTGAGCTGGCCAATACCTGGCACCAGTGTGAGGCAGAACAAGATACCCAGAGACTGTTGTTTGGCACAGGTGTGAGCTGGAAGTGAAGGGAGGAAGAGTGATTACAGAGAAACTATAGCAAGTAAGTAGTTATTTCCTTCCCTGGAGTCCAGTTCTTTTCTATATAGAAGGCAGTTCTCTGTACTGAGAAGGATGTGCCCAAAGCAGTGAGCAAGGAAGAGCAGATAGAATCAACTCTAAGTTATGTAGCAGCCAGATCACCGACATGTCCCTGATATCAGTTACCAACTTAACCACATTTCCCCATTTTATCAGGTTGTCTGATGAGACTGCTCAAACCTCAATTCCTGACCGTTATCCTCATTGGGTATAGGCCCTGCCCAGACCCAGTATATCATTCAGTTGGTGTTTACTTCTCTGGAATGATGGGAATTTTTTTTTAGCAAATGTTATTGAATCATAGTGCATACTTACCAAAGCTCAGCTGTGAGCAACCATACCTATGAAGAAGATTGCCTAAAAGGACAAAAACTGCATTCATCCCTCAAGAACACCAATTTCTTTTTTAAACATAGCTTTACTGAAGTATAATTGACATGCAGTGAACTGCACATATTTAAAGCATATGATTTGATAAATTGTGACATGGATATACAACCAAGAAACATGGCGCATAATGAACATATCTCTCATCTTCAAAAGCTTCCTTGCAACTCTTTGTTATCTCCCTCTCCTGTCCAATCCTTATATCCTTTGTTCCTATCCTCAGGAAATCATTGATTTGCTTTCTGTCACTGTAGATAAGTTTGCATTTTCCAGAGTTTTATATAAATGGAACCATGCAGACTCTTTTTTCTCTGGCTTATTTTACTCACATAATTGTTTTTATGAATATTATAGTTATTTATCTATGTTGTGTGCATCAATAGTTATTTCTTTGTTATTGCTGAGTAGTATTACAATGCATAGACACAATTTGCTTATCTGTAGATGGATGTTTGGGTTATCGCCAGTTGTGGTGATTAAAATTAAAGCTGCTATGAACATTCGTGTACAAAGTCTTTGTTTAGACATAGGCTTTTATTTCTCTTGGGTGAAAACCTAAGAGTATGGTTGGATCATATGGTAAGTGTATATTTAACTTTTTAAGTAACGGTCAGACTGTTTTCGAAGTGGTTGTACCATTCTGCATTTCCACCAGCAATGCATGAGAGTTCATTTCCTCCACATTCTTGGCAACATTTGATTTGATCAGTCTTTTTCATTTTAGGCATTCTAATAGGTATGTGTGGTAGTATTTCATTATGCTTTCAAATTTGCATTTCTCTAATGCAGTATTGAGCATTTCTTCACTTGCTTATTTGCCATCCATACACCTTCTTTGGCAAACTGTCCAAATCTTTCACCCATTTTTTTTTTTTTTTTTTCTGAGACAGAGTTTCATTCTTTCGCCCAGGCTGGAGTGCAGTGGTATGATCTTGGCTCACTGCAAACTCTGCCTTCCGGTTTCCAGCAATTCTCCTGCCTCAGCCTCCCAAGTAGCTGGGATTACAGGCACCCGCCAACATGCCCAGCTAATTTTTGTATTTTTAGTAGAGATGGGGTTTCATCATGTTGACCAGGCTGGTCTTGAACTCCTGACCTCGTGATCCGCCTGCCTTGGCCTCCCAAAGTGCTGGGATTACAGGCGTGAGCCACCACGCCCAGCCTCACTCATTTTTAAATTGGATTTTTTGTTGTCTTATTATTGAGTTTTGTGAGTTCTTTTTATATTCTGGATACAAACCCTTGATCAGATGTATGATTTGCAAAGATTTTCTTCCAGTTTGTTCTTTTGTTCCTTTTACTTTCATTTACTTCAGAATGTCTTTCAAAGATAAGACATTTCTTATTCTGATGAAGTCAAATTTACCAGTGTGTTGTTTTTAGGTTTTTTGTTAATTTGTTTGTTTGTTTTTGTATTTTTAGTAGAGACGGGGCTTTACCATGTTGGCCAGGCTGGTCTCAAACTCCTGGCCTCAAGTGATTCACCAGCCTCAGCCTCCCAAAGTTCCAGGATTACAGGCATGAGCCACCACACCCGGCCCCAATGTGTTCTTTTATGGATCATGTTTTTGGTATTATATTTAAGAAATTTTTGCCTAACTTAAGGCCCCAAAAGGTTTTCTCACTTGTTTACTTCCAGAAATTTTAGAGTTTTAGCTTTTACATTTAGGCCTATGATCCATTTTGAGTTAATTTTGGTATATGGTATGATATATTGATCGAATTTTATTTTTTTACATACAGACATTTGATTATTCCAACGCTATTTGTTGAAAAGATTGTCCTTTCTTCACTGAATTACCTTTGTGCCTTTGTTAAATCAGTTGTCCGTAAGTGTGTAGATCTATTTCTGGACCCTCCATTCTGTCTCACTGATGTGTCTATCTCAACAGCAATACCGTATTACCCTGATTACTGTAGCTTTATACTAAATCTTGAAATCAGGGAGTATTAGTTCTTTGACTTTCTTCTTCTCTTTCAATGCTGTTTTGGCTAATCTGGGTCCTTTGAATGCCCATGTGAATTTTTGAATCAGTTTACTGATTTCTACAAAAATTCTTTTGGGATTATGTTGAATCTAGTAGATCAAATTATGGAGAATTGGCTTCTTACTAATGTTGTGTCTTTTGACCCATGAACCCATTTATTTAGGTCTTTAATTGTTTCCATCTTTTTTTGTACTTTTCAATATTGCTGTTTCACATCTTTCATCAAACTTATTTCTAGGTATTTTATATTTTTATGCTATTTTATATGTTACTATTTTTTTAAATTTCACTTTCCAGTTGTTTGTTGCTAATATATAGAAATATAATTAATTTTTGTTTTTTTTGAGATGGAGTCTCACCTCTGTCGCTTAGGCTGGAGTGCAGTGGTGCGATCTCGGCTTACCGCAACCTCCGCCTCCCGGGTTCAAGCAATTCTCCTACCTCAGCCTCCCGAGTAGCTAGGATTACAGGTGCCTGCTACCACACCTGGCTAGTTTTTGTATTTTTAGTAGAGATGAGGTTTTACCATTTTGGCCAGGTTGGTCTCAAACTCCCAACCTCAGATGATCCGCCTTCCTCGGCCTCCTGAAGTGCTGGGATTACAGGCATTAGCCACCATGCCTGGCCACAGAAATATAATTAATTTTTATATGCTTAGCTTGTATACTGCAACCTTGCTAAACTACATGTTAGTTCTAGTAGCTTTTTTGTAGAGTCTATCAGATTTTCTACTGATGATCATATCATCAGTGAATAAAGATAATTTATTTCCAATCTCTTGTCTGATTGCACTGGCTAGATACAATAGTACAATCTGAATAGAAGTGGTGAGAGCAGATATCTTTGTTATTCTTGATCCTATGGGGAAAACAGTCTTTCAAAAATAAGAATGATATTAGCAGTAGTTTTATTGTAGATGCCATTTATCTAGTTGGGGCAGTACTATTCTATTCTTATTTTGCTGAGAGTTTTAATCAAGAACTGATGTTGGGTTTTGTCAAAAGCTTTTTCTGGGTCTATTGAGATGATCATACAGTTTTTCTTTTTTTAGTTTATTCACGTGGTGGATTATATTAAATGGTTTTTTTTTAAACCCTTACACAATAGACTTTATTTTTTAGAGTAGTTTTAAGTTAACTTAAAAATTGAGCAGAAGGTACAGAGGTTTTACATATACAGTCTTTCCCCACACATGCATATCCTCTCCCATTATCAATATTCTCCATCAGAGTATATACTTATTACAATTGATGGAACTACATTAATACATCATTATCACCCAGAGTCTGTACTTGACATTAGGGTTCACTTTTGGTGTTGTACGTTTTATGGGTCTGGACAAATGTACAATGACATGTGTCTACCATTACAGTATCATACAGAGTAGTTTTACTGCCCTAAAAATCCTCTATGCTTCTGCTCATTATCTCTTTCTCTCCCCATATGTTAAATGATTTAGGGTGTCAAACAAACCTTCCATCCCTGGGATTAGCTCCACTTGGTCATGATACATTACCCTCTTCATATATTGTTGGACTCATTTTTATAAAAACTTTGTTTAGAATTTCTACATTCATGTTTTTAATACATATTGCTCTGTGGTTGCCTTATATTTTTCTAGTTTTGGTATCAGGGTAATGTTGGCTTTATAAAATGAGTTGGGAACTATTCCCTTCTTTTCAGGAAGAATTTCTATAGAATTGCATAATTGGCACTCATGTGTAAGTACCTTACAATAGTATGCTTCCTTTTATCCCCATTCCTATCTTTGCTGTTACATGTTATAGGCCCCATACAATTCTTTTGTTTAATAAATCAATTATCTTTAAAAATATTTTATTTTTTTAATTTTAAGACCCAGGACAACATGCTGAATTTTGTTATTTTCTTTAATGATATTTAACTAATGAAAACTAATCATGTATTTTTCTGTTTAGTTACCATTTCCAGTGCTCTTAATTTCCTATATAGATCCACATTTTTATCTCATATTATTTTCCTTTGCCTGAAGGATATCTAACATTCCAGTGTGGGTGTGCTACTACTGAATTCTTTCAGCTTTTGATTATCTGAAAAAGTCTTTATTTTGCCTTCATTTCTGAAAGATATATTACTGAGTATAGAATTCTAGACTGAAATTTTCTTTTCTTCTTCTAGTACTTTCAAGATGTTCCTGCACTGTCTTCTCACTTGGCCTTGCATCTGATGAGAAGTCTCATGTTTATTTTATGTCTACACAAAATATGTCTTTCTTCACTGCTTGCTTTGAGTAGTTTCCCTTTATCACTGGTTTTGAACAGTTTGATTAGGCAATTGGTTTGTTTTTAATTTTACAAACACCTTGAATCACGTAGCTGGTTGTGCTTCTTTTCATTGGTTGTCAAAAGCTCAGATCCACATTTCTTCTACTCCAATTAGTAAATGCTATTATATATACACTCTTCATCTGAGCCTTCATCGTAATTCCCTTTATTTTCTCTCTTCCCTGTTGTTTAATATTTTAATCCTATCACAGTATATATTTTTCTCAATTTTATTTTTGTAGTCACAAACTAACACATTCTCTTCATCCTAAGTCAAATACGGATGGTCCCTGACATAAAACAGTTCAACTTACAGTTTTTCTATTTTACAATGGTGTGAAAGCAATCCACATTCAGTAGAAACCATACTTAAGATACCCATACAACCACTCTGTTTTTCACTTTCAGCACAGTAGTCAATACATTTTATAAGATATTCAACACTTCATTATAAATTAAGCTTTTGTTTTAGATGATTTTGCCCAGGTGTAGGCTAATATAAGTGTTCTGAGCACATTAAAGGTAGGCTAGGTTAAGCTGCAATGTTTGGTAGGCTAGGTATATTAAATGCATTTTTGACTTATGATATTTTCAACTTATGATGGGTTTATCCGGACATAACCCCATCATAAGTCAAGATCATAAGTCAATCTGTAGTTCATATGTATATAATGAAAATGCTAATGATTCCTCCTGCATCTCTGAGTCCCACCCTCTCAGTTAATAGTGGGTGTGACATTCATACCTATGTGCTCATATAAACATATAGAAATAATAGTTTATTTATTTTATAAAACACCTTGAGTCCTTTGTGGGAAAAGGTAGGATATGAAGAAGTTAAACAAATGGAAATGTGTAATGCTAATAATGATATCAGCATAGAAGTCATTGTAAATGTTTGGTGTCTGTTTCATTTTTGATGGCTACATTTGAAGCTCCTTGGGAGGGTTGACCTTGGAGCATATAGCTGAGAGCACATGGGATACTCTAGCCCCTGTGTCATATAAGGAGAAGTTTTGACCTTGACTCTTTTGCAGATTATCAAAGACCTGCAGTTGCTGGGGTTGGTGGCAGCCCTGTTGATGGCTGATGTGATCCTGCTCATGACATGGGTGCTGACTGATCCCATCCAGTGCCTCCAGATTCTCAGTGTCAGTATGACGGTGAGGGGCCAAATCCCTAGGGAATCTCATCCCCAAACTGGACTGACCTCTGTGGATACACAGGAGTCATCCTTGCAACAAGAAGATAAAGGACTCCAAGAGGAGGGAGAGTCAGGAGCTGTGGCTTCCATGAAATTCTTGCCCTAGTCTGCTGCCACTCCCACTGCTCCTCCTGCCCGCGTGTCTCTTTGTGGGCATACAATGAGATATCAGCATGCTGGAATCTGCCTGGCAGTTCTGCCACTTCCACATTATCAATAATTAAAACTTTCAGCTATCGGCAGTTACCTTCCCCTAATTGTAGAGGTGGAGGTACTAGTTTAAGGTGGCCTTTGGAGTCAGTCAACCCTGGTTCAAATCCCAGCCCTACCAAGCTCACCAGTTGTGTGACCTTGGGAAAGTTATGTAACCTCTCTAAGTCTGTTTCCTAACAGGTAAAATTGAGATAATAATACTACCTATTGCATAGGGTTGTGGCAAAGATTAAATGAAACAATGTAGGTAAAAGACTTAACCATGTCCAGTACATACTATTCAATTAACAAGAAGTATGGCCGGGCATGGTGGCTCACGCCTGTAATCCCAGCACTTTGGGAGGCTGAGGCAGGCAGATCACTTGAGGTGAGGATTTCAAGACCAGCCTGGCCAACATGGTGAAACCATGTCTCTACCAAAAATACAAAAATTAGCCAGGCGTGGTGGCACATGCCTGTAATCCCAGCTACTTGGGAAGCTGAGGCAGGAGAATCTCTTGAGCCCGGGAAACAGAGGTTGCAGTGAGCTGAGATTGCACCACTGCACTCCAGCCTGGGTGACAGAGTGGGACCCTGCCACAAAAAAAAAAAAAAAAAAAAACAAATTATTATATATCTCCAGCCTCACGAGGGGCTGAGGAATACAGTGGAATCATGGAATCGTGACATTGCAAGATTAATGTTTAAGGATTCAATGATTTGCAAAAAGCAGGTGCATAATGAAATAGTTTATAGTTTTGTTGAGGCACTAATTTGATTGGGGTAGCAAAGCACATAAATGAGGGGTAAGCCCTAGTGTCACCAAGCACACAGCTGTTAGCCCAACTTTGTCATCTCTTCTCCTAACACATAGTCACTCTCATTTAGGTTCTAGTGGAGTCACCTAAATGCTGCAGTTTTTACATACTGAGGGGGATATCATGTGCTGTAGAAGAATTCATGCTTCAGGATGTTCACGAAGATCTGCTTTGTGTTCCTGGTAATTGTGGGCACCTCCAGTTCTGACTCTGTGTCCCTTCTAGGTGACAGGAAGAGACGTGTCCTGCACTTCGACCAGCACCCACTTCTGTGCTTCCCGGTATTCCGATGTTTGGATTGCTCTCGTTTGGGGATGCAAGGTTGGTAACCACATCTGATATGGTCTCTGTCACCAACAAAATGGATATGAAGAGGGAATTACAGGAATTAACGAGGTGATGTCTGCAAAGAATCTTGAACTCAGAGGAGACCTCTGTTGATGCATAAACTTCAAAGCCATGACTGTTTTTACTTTTCTATTTTTATTTGTTTGGGGGAGACCCTCCAACTCTTTAGACTCCCTCATTCAGTCCCCCCCCAGATCATCTGGAATTCACCCACTGTTTCTCTTATTTATTGGTCTGGTTTCTTAATTGATTTGACAATACCAGTTTTCCCTTCATCTTCCCTGCAAGGGGAATTATGAGGAGAAATTTGACCCAGCTTTATTTGTTCTCCTAAGTGCCCTTATTATGTCTCTTGTGTGTTTCTTCAAGATTTGGGCCAAGGTGTCCTGCTGCCTTTCACCCACCTGACTTTCTCCCTCTGGTTGGAAGCAAGACTGGCTCTGAGACAGATGACAGCATTCACAGGGCCCTTTGAGGGGTTCCACCTGTCTGACAGTGTCTCCCATACTGCCCCAAATCTCTCGCCATTAGACTCATTTGTCTCAGTTAGATGGGCAAAAGTAGAATATTATTTCCAGAAGGTAGAGGATACCTGCATGGAGCACTGAGAACAGTCCTCAGAACAGGACAGCTGGTTTTCAGCTTAGGGAGACAGAACTGGTGCTGAGGGGTACAGGGCAGTCCTGATTCCATAAACAAGCAAGTCCTGCCTGACAGCAGACTACCTGTTGACTATCAGGGCAGAGAGGTCTGGTTGACCGATTACTGGTAGAGGAAAAGGAGGAGTTTTTGTAGAAATAAGTGCCTTTTAAGGGTAAACTCTGGCCGGGCACAGTGGCTCAGACCTGTAATCCCAGAACTTTGGGAGGCTGAGGTGGGTGGATCACTTAAGGTCAGGAGTTCGAGACCAGCCTGGCCAAACATGGTGAAACTGTCTCTACTAAAAATACAGAAATTAGCTGGGTGTGGTGGTGCGCACCTATAATCCCAGCTACTCGGGAGGCTGAGGCAGGAGAATCACTTGAACCTGGGAGGCAGAGGTTACAGTAAGCCGAGATTGCACCACTGCACTCCAGCCTGGGCAACAGAGCAAGACTCCATCTCAATTAAAAAAAAAAAGGGGGGGTAAACTTTACCCACTCCACCACTAAGAAAGTATTAGAAGTTGTTGCTTCTGAGGAACAGGTTTAGGGGTGGGCCAGACTAGGGCAGGGAAACATTCCTTTTTAACTATGTGCAAATATTACTTTGACAGAAATATTTTTTAAAAGAAGACTTTAGGAAGTGAACAGCTCTTGATCTCCAGAATCTTGCTAATGGTTAAAAAAGGAGCTTCAGCTGTGACAGATCAGGGTTTGAATTCTGACTCCACCCCTGGCTAGCCGACCCTGAGCCTCATTTAACCTCTCTGAGCCTCAGTTTCCAAATTTTAAAATGCAGATGATGATAATATCCCCGCAGAACTGTTCTGTCTCTAAAGAGTTAATGCATGTTAAGAGTTTTCAGCCACTCCTGGTCCATAGCAAGAGCCCAATAAATGTTAGATATTATGATTACTATTCTTCCACTGCTCTCTAGACACTTCTGGAAAATACATTGCCTCTGTTGGTTCCTTGAGTCCCTGTAGAAGAGTGTGTCCTCCCCAGCCCAGAAAGCCAGCACTTCCCCCATAGCTACTTACTTTGTGACTCAATTTGATTTATTTTCTCCATTGCCTTTTATATACTCTCATTTCCATTTTATTTTACTGTAATATCTTTCTGTAAGAAAAAGAAGGAAAAGGATGGAGCATCAGGAAACTTACTGAGCCAGACCCCATAGACTCTCTGGTCAGTGAGAAGTTCCTCAGGAGGATCCCAATCTCCACATTAAGTTCTAGGACCCCCTCTGTCTGTCAACTGCCCCCTACCCCACACTTCTCAGCAGTTAAGGCCAGTGATATGCAAGGATCAAATATGACTCACTCAAACCCAGCCAGGAATGTATAGACACTTGATTCACACCCATTTCCCCTTTAACAAGAATTTTAGCCTCTCCCTCTCCCTCCCCCTCCCCCTCCCCCTCCCCCTCCCCCTCCCCCTCCCCTCCCCCTCCCCCTCTCCCTCTCCCCTTTCTTCGGTCTCCCTCTACTTCTTTTTTTGGTCTCCCTCGGTTGCCGAAGCTTGACTGTACTGCCGTGATCTCGGCTCGCTGCAACCTCCCTGCCTCGGGCTCCTGTGATTCTCCTGCCTCGGCCTGCCCAGTGCCTGGGATTGCAGGCGCGCGCCGCCACGCCTGACTGGTTTTTGTGTTTTTGGTGGAGACAGGGTTTCGCTGTGTTGACCCAGCTGGTCTCCAGCTCCTGGCCTGGAGTGATCTGCCCACCTCGGCCTCCCGAGGTGCTGGGATTGCAGACGGAGTCTTGCTCACTCAATGCTCAATGTTGCTCAGGCTGGAGTGCAGTGGCGTGATCTCGGCTCGCTACAACCTCCACCTCCCAGCAGCCTGCCTTGGCCGCGTAAAGTGCTAAGATTACAGCCTCTGCCCCGCCGCCACCCAGTCTAGGAAGTGAGGAGCGCCTCTACCTGGCCGCCCTGTCTGGAAAGTGAGGAGCGCTTCTGCCCGGCTGCCCTGTCTGGGAATTGAGGAGCACCTCTGCCCAGCCGCCCCGTCGGGGAGAAGAGGAGCGCCTCTGCCTGGCCGCCCAACGTCTGGGAAGTGAGGAGCGCCTCTGCCTGGCCGCCCCGTCTGGGAGGTGAGGAGCGTCTCTGCCCGGCCGCCCCATCTGGGAAGTAAGGAGTGCCTCTGCCTGGCCGCCCAACGTCTGGGAAGTGAGGAGCGCCTCTGCCCGGCCGCCCCGTCTGGGAGATGAGGAGCACCTCTGCCCGGCCGCCCCGTCTGGGAGGTGAGGAGCGTCTCTGCCCGGCCGCCCCATCTGGGAAGTAAGGAGTGCCTCTGCCTGGCCGCCCAACGTCTGGGAAGTGAGGAGCGCCTCTGCCCGGCCGCCCCGTCTGGGAGATGAGGAGCACCTCTGCCCGGCCGCCCCGTCTGGGAGGTGAGGAGCGCCTCTGCCTGGTGGCCTATCGTCTGGGAAGTGAGGAGCGCCTCTGCCCAGCCGCCCATCGTCTGGGAAGTGAGGAGCGCCTCTGCCCGGCCGCCCATCGTCTGGGAAGTGAGGAGCGCCTCTGCCCGGCCGCCCCGTCTGGGAATTGAGGAGCGCCTCTGCCTGGCCGCCCCGTCTGGGAGGTGAGGAGCGCCTCTGCCAGGCCGCCACCCCGTCTGGGAGGAAGTGAGGAGCGCCTCTGCCCGGCAGCCCCATCTGGGAGGTGAGGAGCGCCTCTGCCCGGCCGCCCCGTCTTTGAAGTGAGGAGCGCCTCTGCCCGGCCGCCCCGTCTGGGAAGTGAGGAGCGCCTCTGCCCGGCCGCCCCGTCTTTGAAGTGAGGAGCGCCTCTGCCTGGTCGCCCCGTCTGGGAAGTGAGGAGCACCTCTGCCCGGCTGCCACGTCTGGGAGGTGAGGAGCGCCTCTGCCTGGCTGCCACCCCGTCTGGGAGGAAGTGAGGAGCGCCTCTGCCCGGCCGCCCGGTCTGGGAGGTGAGGAGCGTCTCTGCCCGACTGCCCCATCTGGGAAGTGAGGAGCGCCTCTGCCTGGCTGCCACCCCGTCTGGGAGGAAGTGAGGAGCACCTCTGCCCGGCCGCCCCATCTGGGAGGTGAGAAGCGCCTCTGCCAGGCCGCCACCCCGTCTGGGAGGAAGTGAGGAGCGCCTCTGCCCGGCCGCCCTGTCTGGGATGTGAGGAGCACCTCTGCCCAGCCGCCCTGTCTGGGAGGTGTACCCAACAGCTCTGAAGAGACAGCGACCATCGGTAGTGGGCCATGAGGACGATGGCGGTTTTGTTGAAGAGAAGGGGGGGAAGTGTGGGGAAAGGAAGGAGAGATCAGATTGTTGCTGTGTCTGTGTAGAAAGAGGTGGGCATAGGAGACTCCATTTTGTTCTGACTAGGAGAAATTCTTCTGCCTTGGGATGCTGTTGATCTATGGCCTTTCCCCCAGCCCCCTGCTCTCTGAAACATGTGCTGTGTCAACTCAGGGTTAAATGGATTAAGGGCGGTGCAAGATGTGCTTTGTTAAACAGATGCTTGAAGGCAGCATGCTCTTTAAGAGTCATCACCACTCCCTAATCTCAAGTACCCAGAGACACAAACACTGCAGAAGGCCGCAGGGACCTCTGCCTAGGAAAACCAGAGACCTTTGTTCATGTGTTTAACTCCTGACCTTCTCTCCACTGTTATCCTATGACCCTGCCATATCCCCCTCTCTGAGAAACACCCAAGAATGATCAATAAATACTTAATTTAAAAAAAAAAAAGAAATAAGACTTGAAAGTTGAAATGACTCTGATCTGTGGGCTGCAGATTGTGTATTGTGTTAGCAGGCATGAAAACACAGCATTCATCTCCTTGTACATCTCTATCACAGCTCTTGGTTGACCAGGTACATTGTCAATGAGCAGTGATATTTTGAAAAGAATCTTTTTTTATGAACAGTAGGTCTCAATACTGGGCTTAAAATATTTAGTGAACGAGGCTGTAAAGAGATGTGCTGTTATCCAGGCTTTGTTGTAGAGCACAGGTGGTGGCAACTGATCATAATTCTCAGCTCTAGGATTTTGAGAATGGTAAATGAAACTTCCTCAGTATCAGCGGTAAAAAAAAAAAGAATTTTAACGGAATTAAAATCTTTTAGTGGAATCATATCTGAACATTTCAAAATCACAGAATTAATTTCATTTGCCTTTGATTAAATTAGCAATGATCCAGCTCTGCTGAATACCACCTGATGGCGTCAGTTACCCAAAAGTTGGACTTTCCTGGTCTCCTGACTTATGTGTCCTCTAGTCATTGAAGATCTCAGGGTGGCCACATTTGGCCCTCAGGCCCCATTTGGGACACTGGGCATTAGGGGAACCTGGAAGGTATCTCTTCTATGCTGACTCCTTCCCTTCTGGCCCAGCCAGTTCTCCAAAATATGTTCTTTAGTGTCAACCATGAAGGTGGAGTTGACCACGTCATATGATTTGAGGGTCACCAGCAGGTGCCCTGCTGATACCTGACTTTATTTTCATTATTAGTTCTCCCTCTGAATCCCACAGTCCCACCCCCACCTCGTCTCCCATGGCATCTTCACGTTCTGAGTCATCAACATGAACATTTTTAGGCTGGGCGCAGTGGCTCTCGCCTGTAATCCCAGCACTTTGGGAGGCTAAGGCGGGTGGATCACCTGAGGTCAGGAGTTCGAGACCAGCCTGACCAACATGGTGAAACCCCATCTCTACTAAAAATACAAAATTACCCCAGCATGGTGGCACAAGCCTGTAATCCCAGCTACTCGTGGGCTGAGACAGGAGAATCGCTTGAACCTGGGAGATGGAGGTTGCAGTGAGCAGAGTTCATGCCATTGCACTTCAGCCTGGGCAACAAGAGCGAAACTCCATCTCAAAAAAAAAAAAAAAAGAAGAAGATTTTTGTGCTTACCTTAAATCTACCTACCAGACCAAGTGTTAAAAGCCAGGACCATGACTTCTTTGTGTCACTATTTTCTGCCCTACACCTATTATGGCACTGCGCACATAGTCAGAAAGGTGAACCTAATTAAATCTATATGTTACGTATTATTGACTAAACCTTTGATTTCTGTATGAATGCAGCTCCTATGGAGGGGGCAGCACTTTAAGGTGCTATGAGTTATTTTCTCCTTAGTACAAATGACAACTCTGAGAGCAGGTTTATATTCATAGGAAAGAGAAAAGAATAGGGCCCTGGGTTCCTTGTAGGGGAGCAAGAAATGTCACAAAAAGGGTGAGAACTATAGATGGAGCTTTTGTTGCCTGTGCCTGCCCGACAGTCTTGCCTGGGTCCCAGCCTGCCTTTGTTCTCCCCTTTTTTTACCCTTCATCTCCCATAAACACTCACTGGCACGGAGCCGCTGCTAGCCTGTAGAGATCCTTTGTGTAAATTTTTTAAATGCCCATCCCTTCTAGTCAGATGCAGTCTTGCAGGTGCAAGGCTTGGCAAGCAGATGGTGCCTTTGGGCAAATTAGAGAAAAGAGCCGCTTCCTCTGGGCCCTGCCCCGGCTGTGGCACATGACTTGACAAGCAGATCAGAGGTCACTTTCAGCTTCCTTGTGGACCCTCAGCTTTGAGCAGGGCAACACCGGACAATGGCTGTGGTAGCACTCACTACCAGAGGTTCTGTGGGCCCACTGTCCTCCAAGTGCCCAACAGCTCTTTCTGTAGGGATACTAACCCACCCACATGATCCTGTCCTATGCCTTGTCTCAGAAGAGTCCTATTTAATGGCTGACTTGCTGACTTCTGATAAACTAATTCTCAGCAAAGGAGAGGAAAATAACATTTATTAAGTACCTAGTAGGTATAAGGGGCTGCCCTGAGGGTTTTTTTATGTGATATCTTAGTAAATCCTCATAGCAGTCCTTAAGGTAGGTATTATTATCCTAATTTTACAAATGAGGAAATTGGTTGCAAACCTACTGCTCGTTGACCTCTTGTTCCACTTCTCTGAGCCTCCGTCACCTCTTCACCCCCCAGGGCCTGCTCCTGCTATATGGTGCCTACCTGGCTGGCCTGACTGGCCATGTCAGCTCCCCTCCTGTGAATCAGTCCTTAACCATCATGGTGGGGGTCAACCTCCTTGTACTGGCTGCTGGGCTGCTTTTTGTAGTCACCAGATACTTGCACTCCTGGCCCAACCTGGTCTTTGGACTCACATCTGGAGGGATCTTTGTTTGTACAACTACAATCAACTGCTTCATCTTCATTCCCCAGGTATGGATTTTGCAGGGCTGGTCCTCTTAGTCACTCTAGAGTTTTTCATTGATAAATTGCTCATTTTGTTTTCTACTGATACCTTTCCATGCCACTTACTGGAGAGTCAGAAAGCAGACAGGGGATCCTAGTGAGCTGGTTGCCTTTGTCCTTCCTCACTGTCCTGGTCAGCAAGGGGGACAGGCCAGAGTGGTCCAAGCAGTGGTGGCAGCCCCTGTTTGTACTCTTCACACCTGGGGTGCCTGTCCCTTGGTGGGGCTGCCTCGCAGTCCTGCTTTCCCATCCACCCTCTGGTCTGCTGCACTTGTTCCGCATCCTCCCCCTCATTTCCATCATGTTATTAATATTTCACTAGCCTGGGAGCAAGGAACCTTTATATTTTTCCAATTGGGGATTGCAGACTCACAGGAAAAAATCCATTTGGATGGAATTTTATGATTTAAAATGCTTTTCCTTTCTTTTTATTGGAGGAAAATATAGAACATTTCTCTGCTTTTTACAATAAGGAGAGGTAGAAACTAAATAAAAATATGTTTCATGTTATGGGGATTTTAAAAAATCAAATAAGGGAGGAAGACAGAAGCAGAAATAGCCAGATAGCAAAGAAGAAAGGGAGTCAGAGGGAACAGAGAAGGAATCTAGGCTCAGAAAGCAAAGGGATGTGGAATTGTTCCTGCTACACCCTGGGGACCACCGAGCCACATATATCTAGGTTAATGAACTTGGCACTAGGTACTTTCTTGTTTCCCTCTTAGTTCTCCTTTTCTTCCCTCTGAGGCCTCCCTCATCCCACTCCTCCTTCAAGACCCTGTCCTGATTCCCATTGCAGCTTCCAGTTGACTGTAAACTAATTCCTCATGATGGAGCTAACTGATAATGTAAGTGTTAGCTGATGGCACGTTACAGTGTATTTGTGAAAGGGAAGAGTGCACTTTGGGGCATGACGGTATGACACAGGCATAGCCCTGTTACGATTCTTCTCTATCACAAATCCTCATTACAGTACTCAACAGAATACATAAATATGGAAAAATCTGCAGCAGCAGCACTAGAAACGATGGATGGATATTGCCTCTGTGCCAGAAACTGGAGGAATTTTTGCCAAATCTTAATGCTGTAAAAACTGGAATGAAGGAAGCCATTTAGAGCTGAGGCTTGTTTGTGTGGGATGAGGCAGAAATGGGCTCTGAGAAGCAAGGACTGTTTCTCCCAGGGAGACTGGGGGTGGGGGGCGGGGCGGGGGGCATGGCGGGGAAGGGTAGGCAGGTGCCTTTTGGGAAGCCCACCCCTTAGGCCCTGCAGCCAACATTGTTGGATTGGTAGCGATCAACAATGCAGAGAACTGGTGCTGAAGGGTACAGGGCAGTCCTGATTCCATAAACAAGCAAGCCCTGCCTGACAGCAGACTACCTGTTGACTGTCAGGGCAGAGAGGTCTGGTTGACTGATTACTGGCAGAGGAAAAGGAGAAGTTTTTGTAGAAATAAGTACCCTTTAAGGGTAAACTCTGGCCAGGCACATTGGTTCACACCTGTAATCCCAGCACTTGGTGAGGCGAGGTAGGTGTATCACTTGAGGTTAGGAGTTCGAGACCAGCCTGGCCAACATGGTGAAACTCTGTCTCTACTAAAAATATGAAAATTAGCTGGGCATGGTGGTACACGCCTATAATCCCAGCTACTCGGGAGGCTGAGGCAGGAGAATCACTTGAACCCGGGAAGCAGAGATTGCAGTGAGCCGAGATTGCGCCACCGCCCTCCAGCCTGGGCGACAGAGCTGCTAACCCCTTTCTTCCTTGCTTGTCTGCACTATAGAGAGAGCAACAGCTAGACTCTTCTTTTGCCAGCTTCCCATAGAGATAGGAGTGCCTATATGACACCATTTTGAACACTAGAGGTTTTCTGAGAAGCTTCTGAGAAAGCTTTTGTTTTCCTGAAAAAGGTGATAAGCATGGCTAACATCACCCTTTTTACCTTCTTCCTGCCTTGAATGTATGTGATTCCTAGGGCTATGGCAGCTCTCTTGTGAACATGAGGAAAAGACTAAGAGAATATAGTTATAATACTAGGAAAATACAGCTCTTTCCATGTAAGACTATAAATTCTGGAGGAAATGATCTATGAAGGGAATCTGCAGTTCACAAGAAGAGGACTACAAATGTCTAAAGATTTAGAGAAGCTGCCTTCCTCTGAAGTAGAAGTTTTAGAAGATGCCGGACTTGTCAATAGAATTCAAAGGATATTGTCTCTTTTCAACTAAAGCAAACTATCACAAAAAAACCTAATCTTAATAAAATATTGAATAAGGATTAAAAATATGGTATTAAATTTAAAATCCCAATAGAAGCGTTGACTGGGCAATTAGACACTACAAAATATTGAATTAGTGAATTACTTTAAGGAAACAGAAAATAAGGAAACAAATGAGAGACTAGGTAAGAAAATATGGAAAACGGCCAGGCGCAGTACCTCATGCCTGTAATCCCAGCACTTTGGGAGGCCGAGGTGGGAGGATCACCTGAGGTCAGGAGTTCAAAACCAGCCTGACCAACATGGTGAAACCCCGTCTCTACTAAAAATACAAAAATTAGCTGGGCGTTGTGGCATCCACCTGTAATTCCAGCTACTAGAGAGACTGAGGCAGGAGAATTGCCTGAACCCAGGAGGCAGAGGTTGCAGTGAGCCAAGATCACGCCATTGCACTCCAGCCTGGGCAACAAGAGTGAAAATCTGTCTCAAAAAATAAAATAAAATAAAAAGAAAAAAATAAAATATGGAAAACATCTAGGAATACAATTGAGAGCTGATAGGAGTCTCTGAAAGAGAACAAAATAATTTGGGGCAGAAGTCATTATCAAAGAGCTATCAGAGGAAAGCGTTTCTGAACAAACAAAGCCTTGGTCAGAAAACTGAATGAATTGGCAATCTCCGTGATGGCGCCCTGCTTACTGCTCCTCTCTCCATCCTCACCTCTCACCACTGCCCCCTTGCATCCTAAGCCTCAGCCACATCACTTCCGCTTTGCCTGGTGTTTGAGTCCTCAGCAGCTAGGACAGTTGTGACATCTGGGTGCTCTACACACAAAAATGCAGGATAAAGTGCTGCTTGAAATCTGCCTTCCAGGTTTTCACTAAGCAACAAACACTTGATTTGTTGAATTGGGAATGGAAATGGAATGATTATGAGGTACAGGAATTGGGTGGATGGACTGCGCTGGCCTTGCTTTCCTTCTGTCTCGCTCCCTCTTTCCCTCCTAGCTTTCTTAAGCTTCCTTTCTCTTACTCTGTCTTTCCTCTTCCATTTTCTCCCTTATGTTTTTTTTTTTTTTTTCTCCTCTGGAACTAACTGACCATGATGTGAAACTAAAAAATATATTTTGTAGTCTGTTGTATTTTAGGTTTAGAAGGTAAGTAGTTCTTTTTCAAAATATAAAAGAAACTGAGGTTTGTTAGGTTTCTGTGTGTTCCCCTCTGGCTCAGAGGTCTTTGGTAGAAGAACGATTCTCCCTATGATACTTGCACTGTATATTCCTAGAAGAGAATTTGGGAAAGTAATTTGAGTAAATTTGGGAAAGTGCGTGAGGGGAACTATCTGGGTAGGGGTTGGGGGTTGCAGCAAAACGGGGTTCCTTCTTGCCAGTGAGCTTTCAGACGTGACTAGGATGGGAGGGGTTTGTGAAAGCAAAGGCACAGATACCCCCAGGGCAGCGAGGCAGCGCCAGAGAGCGGGTGAAAAATGGATGACATTACTAAGGAGATAAGGGGCCCAAGAAGCCTTCTTTACACAGGCACTCAGGAAATGCCTGAGTGTTTATGCCAAGCACTGAGGTCATCACTAGAAGTCAGCCAGCCGCTGCTGTTCTGACCTGAATATGACCCATCCCCCAGCCCTTTGCTCCCTCAGAAAGGCAGGCAGGTCCTAAGGTAGGACATTGTTTTCTCTCTCCTCTAACCCCCAAAGCATTTCATCTGCTCCTCCCTGAAGATGCACAGGCCTTTCTAATCTGCCTTATAATTATATGTATATGTCCCAGCACCCCTACTAGACCAGTGAGCATTTTAAAGAAAGCTTCCTTCATTTGTTCATGCATGCATCCATCCATCCATTTATTAACTGCTGGGTACATGCACTTAAACACAGGGCCCGCCTCTAGGTCTAGTGGGGAGCAAACATGAAAGGAATTATCATACGTGTGTTAAGAGCTTTGGGAAAGGCCTTCCCCAGCCCATCTGAAAACTCGATGGCACCTTCTCAGAAAATGAGGCTGGGCATGGTGGCTCATGCCTGTAATCGCAGCACTTTTCGAGGCTGAGGTGGGTGGATCACTTGAGCCCAAGAGTTCGAGAGCAACCTGGTCAACATGGTGAAACCCGGTCTCTGCAAAAAATGCAAAAATTGGCTGGACGTGATGGCTCATGCCTGTAATCCCAGCACTTTGGGAGGCCAAGGCGGGCAGATCACCTGAAGTCAGGAGTTTGAGACCAGCCTGGCCAACATGGTAAAACCCTGTCTCTACTAAAAATACAAAAAATTAGCTGGGTGTGGTGGCGGGTACCTGTAATCCAGCTACTTGGGAGGCTGAGGCAGGAGAATCGCTTAAACCAGGAGACAGAGGTTGCAGTGAGCCGAGATTGTGCCATTGCACTGCAGCCAGAGACAGAGTGAGACTCTGTCTCAAAAAATATAAAGCAAAAATTAGCCAGGCATGGTGGTGCATGCCTCTGGTCCCAGCTACCCAGGAGGCTGAAGTAGGAGGATCACCTGAGCCCAGGAGGTTGAGGCTACAGTGAGCTGTGATTGTGCCACTGCACTCCAGACAGAGTAAGACCCTGTCTCAAAAAAAAAAAAGGAAGGAAGGGAGAGAGGGAGGGAGGGAGGGAGGGAGGAAGGAAGGAAGGAAGGAAGGAAGGAAGGAAGGAAGGAAGGAAGGAAGAAAGGAAGATGAGGTGTTCGAGCTCAGTCTTGAAGGAAACATAAGAGTTCATTGAAGAGATGGGGGAAAATAGGCGGCATTTCTGATGGAATAACATCATGACCAGAGGCAGGGAGGCTAGAGAGAGAGTAGGGTATGTTTGGAGCACCACAGTCTTTGTTATTTTTGAAGCACAAATGGAAACCAGGGGGAGAATGCCAAGACTGGGGAGAGACACACCTGGGGAGCTTCTGAGACCCTGCTGGATGGACCCTGTTAAAGAGTTGACATTTAGTCCCACCGTATTAGTTTCCCACTGCTGCTATAACAAATTCCCACAAGTTTAGTGGCTTAAAATAATACAAATTTATTATCTTAAAATTTTGGAGGTCAGAAATCTGAAATAGGTCTTATTTAGCTACACTTGAGGTGTCAGGAAGTCTGTGTTCCTTCCAGAGATGCAAGGGGAGAATCCGTTTCCTTGTCTTTTTCAGCTTCTAGAGGCCGTCTGCATTCTTGTGCTTATTGTCCCCTCCTCCACCTTCTGAGCCAGCCAGGTTCAAATCTGCCAGAAGAGATTCAGATCTCTCTCTCTCTCACCCCTGTTTCCATTGTCACATCTCCTTCTCCAACTCTGGCTCTTCTCCCTCCCTCCATTAAGGATTCTTGTGATTACATTGGGCCCACCTGGATAATCCAGAATAATCACCCCTCTTGAAATCCTTAATCACATTTGCAAAGTCCTTTTTGCCACATAGGGTCACATATTCACAGGCTCCAGGAATTAGGATGAGAGTGAACATCTTTGAGAAGCCACTGTTCAGTCTGCCACACCCCCATAGCCCAGAAGCTCAGAAAACCAGAATCTGCCTGTCCTTCTGGAGGAAGGCAGAGGAGAGGCCCTGAATTGTGAAATTCATAACTGGATTCCAGAAACCCTGAACGGTTGAGCCTTAAGGACCAGTATCTTCACAAATGAGGAATGAAGGGCTAGAGTAATCAAGGGGTATCTTGGCTCCACTTGGCCAATTTAGGGAGAGAAAGACCAAAAGCCCTGGGAGGGCCCTTACGCCAGTGCTGAGCTGCTCCTCTGCCAGCCCTGCAGAGAGGCCTCAGTCTGGGAGTACTGGGGGAGATGAAGGAAAAGCTGTACTGCAGCACTGCCAGGGTCAGTGTGAGGAGAATAACCCTAGGAGGTCTGATTCATCCACCCAAGGCCACAGATGACCTTGTGGTGTTGGCTCTAGTAGCTGCCAAGTAGGATGGTGAGCTGAGAGCATCCTTTCATGGGGAGGGGGCCTTAAAGAAGGGCATCTGAGAGGGGAGGTACCAGGCCTGACCCAACACAGGTCACACAGACTCCTGGTGCCATGATGGACTCATGATGAGTCAGCAGAGGACCCAAGAGGACTTGGATGATAATATCAATTTCAATGGCATTGATTCAAAATTGATGGCAGGATTCAGAATCCTATCTGAGATTTACAAAATTTGGTTTACACTCCATGGTCGGAGCTTAACAAATGTTTGATGGATGAATAAGGAAATCCCAGGTTCCCTTTGAGGCTACCCATAGACACT
The DNA here is from genome assembly GCF_028885655.2 of Pongo abelii. NCBI lineage: Eukaryota > Metazoa > Chordata > Mammalia > Primates > Hominidae > Pongo > Pongo abelii. Next base: position 17,939,155 of record NC_085928.1, read on the forward strand.
GCAGCATCATTTCTAGAATCAAGGTCCCAGGGTCCCCAGTGTCCATCACTAGGACACTTAGTTATGGGGGTTCCTGAGGGGAAAACAGAGGCCTTCCCGGCTGTGGCTTCCTGCATCACTCACATTACTGTCATTCGGTGGGTCAGCAGGACCCCACAGATTCAGGCAGAGGCTCCTGTTTCTATGTTCAGCTTCATCCCTGTTAAACTAAACCAGCCCATGCTTCTGCAGAGTGTTCCTCAAGACCAGTTTCTCCTGAAGAGCTTTCCCTGGACTGCCACTGTTAGTAGTCTCTCTCTTCATCAACTGAGTGAGGACGTAGACATGGCACAGTGTCCTGCTTACAGCTGTTGTTCTGCTGCTAAGTGGCTGTGTAAGCTTAGACACAACACTCCTGAGCCTTTCCTAGTTTGTCAAAGAAACTAGGTGATGAGCTAGAGCATCCTGATGTGGCTAGGGGGCTGCCCTCAAAGGCTCTCTGAGCCTTGATTATTGACTTGGGTTAGAAGTTCACCCAAAGGAACTAAATTTTCAATAGCAGCAAGCACATTGTTACTGAACAAATGAAAAATAATTAAATAGCTGCACACAACGAGAGAGTGTCATTTGAAACTTACAGTGTTCAGATTGCTTAACCCCAGGATAGCTCCTAACTCTGGCTTTAGAATGTGGCGGTAGAAGATACTTCAGTTCTGGTTTTCTTTCACCAGTTTGGCAATGGGTAGGCAGATGGGCTAAGGCTGTTCTATTTTATCTACCTGTCCTATTCTTCCTTTGGAGGTTTGTGTTTGTTTTTAGGGTGTTTTGGGTTTTTGTTTTTTTTTTTTTAAGATTGAGTCTCACTCTGCCACCCAGGCTGGAGTACAGTAGTACAACAATAGCTCACAGTAGCCTGAAACTCTTGAGCTCAAGTGATCCTCCCACTTCAGCCTCCTGAGTAGCTGGGATTACAGGAGTGAGCCATTGCACCCAGCCCTTTGGCATTTTAAAAATTATATAACATTAACATTCTCTATACCTTTTGTCATTACCATCTTTGAGCCCTCCAGAGCAAAGTACATTTTAAGGAGAGACTAGTTTGCGCATGTGTATATCTATGATAGTGTCATTCCTTGTTGTTTATGAGAAAGAGTGAGAGAATGTGTTTCTGGATGTGTAATTAAATAAATAACATGTGTTCTTTTATCTAACAGCTGAAGCAATGGAAGGCATTTGAAGAGGAAAACCAAACAATCAGACGCATGGCCAAATATTTCAGCACTCCCAGCAAAAGCTTCCACACCCAGTATGGTGAGGAAGAGAACTGCCACCCGAGGGGAGAGAAAAGCTCCATGGAGAGGCTCCTCACAGAAGTAAGCTCTGCCCCTGCCTGGAAGATTCCCTGTAAAGGATCCAATCATGCATCGGTGGCCCCCAAGGCTCTTATTGCTGATGTTCTCTTTTCCTCTCATTCTCCCACTTAACAGCAAGCAAAACCTCACCATTTCCATAGTGACACGCATCTACTTCATTCATTCAATGGACAGATGTATAATGAGTCACTCCTATGTGCCAGGCATTGTGCCAATGAACAATGAATAAAAGCATGGTTCCTACCCTCACAGAGCTCATAGTCTAGTGGAGGAAATAGAGATTCATTCATCAAGCAAACATATAATTATACATTGTCATAAGAATTATGAAAGAAAAATCAGAGTGGTAAGACAGAATAATGTGTGGTAAGGGCAAGAAAACATAACTTAGACCAGTCAGAAAAGACTCATTGAGCTGAGGACTGAAGGTTAAGTACAAATTAGCCAGGCAAAGAGTACAGGGAAAAGTATTCCAAGCCGCGGGAACAGCATTGTAAAGGCCCTGAAATGTGGTGGACACTAGCTTCCCTGTGATACATTTCCTCTCTTTTTTTTTGGGGGGATGAGTCCTCACTCTGTTGCCCAGGCTGGAGTGCACTGGTACCATCTTGGCTCACTGAAACCTCCACCTCCCAGGTTCAAGCAATTCTCCTGCCTCAGCCTCCCAAGTAGCTGAGACTACAGGCACACACCACCATGCTCAGCTAACTTTTGTATTTTTAGTAGAGACGGGATTTCACCATGTTACCCAGGTTAGTCTCAAACTCCTGACCTCAAGTGATCCACCTTCCCTGGCCTCCCAGAGTGCTGGGATCACAGGTGTGAGCCGCCGCGCCTGGCCTCATTTTCTCTTTTTACATAGAGTAGTGTCTTCATGTCCAAGATCTCAGGGGATCCTTACTGTCTTTCCCAGGTACTGGCTACAGATCTCAATCAGCCCATCATCCCAGAAAGTCCAGGCATGTCTACAGATGGAGAAGGGGACTAAACAAGGGCTTCTGAATGTGATTGTAGCACCAAGAGAGAACAAGGCAGCTCCCCTGGGCTTCTTTCTTCTATATTTGAGCCAGAGTTGGCCCCTCTCCCAGACTTGGGCAGTGTGGTGCAGGCTTGAAGAAAGCACGTGGAAAAGTTTGAAGGCTTCGTTGACTCAGGAAGAAGGCACAGGGCCCAGGGGAATTAGTCAGTATTTTGACACTAACTGAATTACATTCCTTATTTTTTTCAGTTTAGAACCTATCTCAGGAGGTGTTATTTGGGAAACTGGGCTTTTTTTTTTTTAGGACTGTTGCCTAGGTATTAATAGCCCCTGATGAGAGGATAGTGTGGTGGGGACCTAAAAAACACAACAGATGAAGGGACTCAGCACACCCAGGCACCCACCGTTGATGCCCCTCTACGGTTCTGGACCATTTTTGTCCATCAGAGTAACACCTCTCCATTTCTTTGTATTTCAAAGCCAGATTTCTTTCCACCTGGCAAGGGAGTAATATTGCCTTTGATACTCTGAAGTCTTCAAATAAGCATTTTTTTTCCCGGCTACACAGAAGGCCAGAAACTTGGCTAGAACAGCCAGGATAGTTTTCATTCACAGTCAGCTGATGCTGGAACAGCCAAGTGGACTGACTCTTTAGCCTTATGGTAATTTGCAACGTGCTGTTTGTACTTCTGCCATGCTACCCTGTTTCCCACGTGGGGACTCAATCTGCTATATCCAAAAAGATGCTTTGAGTCTGCAGACGAAGCCCTTCAATGGGCACAGGTGCACAAGTGATAAGAAGCTGGCCTCCCCAGCACACGCTACACCTGGAATGTCTTTCCCAGAACAGGCCAGAGAACCAGCAGCCAGTCCTAGGGCCCGGTGGCAGGTATCAAGAGGTTCCAGCATCTGCATCCCCAGCTCCAGCATTGCCCGTTAGAGAAACATGAGTATCTCTCCTGCCTCAACATATGCACAGACCTTGACTCTGGCCCACGGTGTACAGTGCCCTCCTGTGCAGGCCCCACTCCCCCACTCAGGCCTTCCTCTTACTTTCCCGTGATCTGGGCAGCCCCATGTTCTCACACTTTCCCCTCTTGCCCCTATAGCCAGGAGTCCCCCAGAAGCTGTTATGGACAGCATCTATCACTGACTTCCCTGTCTAAGAGAAGGCCAGCAGATAGAACCTTCCACAAGGCTGAAGTGCTTTCCTCGTATACTCTGCAGCCAAATAAACAAACCTATTACTTTTCTTACCTGAACCATAGAAACAAGAGGCTGATTCCATGTCTCCTTATGGCCTTCCCCCTGTGAAACATGCAGGTGGATGTTTTGCTTCCCTCAATGTGCCAAAAATAATAATTAATAAGCTCATTGAAGTGCAGCTGCCGTGGTAGGTCAGATGTCAGTCTCATAATGGCAGTGCCTCACACCACACCTCTAATTAGTACGCAGCCGTGGTAAAAACAGAGTCCCACTTCTTTTTCTGGAAGAAGGAAATTTTCTGTTTAGGTTGATGTTTCTAAATCTGTCACCAGCCAGCTTCTTCCCAACTCCATGTTTATGGTATCTTTCTATACTCAAAGGAGTTTATGGATAAGGCACAAAAAGGCAGCACTCGGATTTCACCTGCGGGAGTAGTTGCCATCAGCCGATGGGTCCTTCCTAACTCTGTGAGGCTATAGAGGCCTCCAGAAGCCCGCATGAGAATGTGCACAATGGGCTTTGGGAGGAGAGGCTGGTGGAGGAGGAAGAGAGTTGAGGTCCCCCCATGAGATCCTCAGAGAGATGCCTGGCACAGCCCAGGATCACAAACACCTGAGTGTTTCCCTGTTACTCATCCATTCTGCCCCTGACAAGTCCTTGAGTCATCTGCACTCACCCAGCAACACCCAGACCTCACCACTCTGCGGGTAGAGGGAAGGGAGGGAGGACAGGCACGCATGTGCTCAGCTGAAAGTCCCTTCTACCTTACTCACCAGTCCCTCACTGGCCCTGGACTCTCTTCTGATGGTAAAAGAAGTAGACTCAACCAGGGTGAAACTAGCAATACCAACTATCAGAAAAATCACCTTCCCACTTCTACAAGGGGAGCAGTGCATCTGCTTGGAGAGTTGCTAGTCAGAATATTGGACTGTTTTGCTTAAGCTACTGCTCCCTTAAAGGATCATTTCTAGGCAACTCTCCCCTGTAAACCTGAGATGAAACCACAGATTCACTCTATAACTAGTAGTCCTAGTTAGCTGTTATGGACTGGTATAACTAGGCAATTTGTATTGGTTATCCTAATACAGGGAACATCCTTTTGTTTCTAGGGCATAATAAATGGAGGTCCAAATGCTCATGCCCAGCTCCTAAAGATAATAGTAACAAAGAGGTAGCATTTTGGTGTTCAGAGAAGCACTTTCTAGAAAATTTGCTTACATTATTGCCTTCCCAGAACCCTTGACCCCATGTCATCTGCCCCAAGTCCAGACATTCCCTGTGAATATCTCCTCCCTGCTCTGCCTTTGAGGATCAGAAGTTTCCAGAGATGGACGCACAGTCTGAACTAGAGAATCAGCTGCTGCACCGCAGAAAGATGTCTGGGCTTCAGTCGCTCCCTGCAACCCACTGCCAACACTGCTACTCCTACTTCATGCCCCACAATCTCGCAGTTAGGACAGGCACACCTCTGCAGCTCTCACCTGCCAGCCCTCTCTGGCACAACTTGTTTACCAGCTAACATCCACGCAGCAAGTAGGCAGGTCAGTAGCAGAACTGCCCGCCCCAGCCTCCTTCATCTCCTGGGCTCCATTCTAGGGCTGCTGAATCAAGCTAGCAGGGGCTTAGGCCCAACAGTCCTTTCATTTCTTTGTGCTTCTTCAATAGTTCTGATGCTTGCACTCCTTTAGGTCAGTGGTTCCCAACATTTTTGGCACCAGGGACCAGTTCCGTGGAAGACAGTTTTTCCACAGACAGTGGTGGGGGGATGGTTTCGGGATGAAACTGTTTCACATCAGATCATCAGACATTAGCTTCTCATAAGGAGCGTGCAGCCTAGACCCCTCACATGTGCAGTTCACAATAGGTTTTGCGCTCCTGTGAGAATCTAATGTCTCAGCTGATCTGACAGAAGCTCAGGTGGTAATGCTTCCTCACCTACCGCTCACCTCCTGCTGTGCGGCCTGGTTCCTAACAGTCCATGGACCAGTACCAGCCCATGGCCCAGGAGTTGGGGACCCCTACTTTAGGTGAAATCAACAGCTGATATTGCCACATGGTAGCTTTGGCCACTCACTCCCAGAGGTCCAGCCTAGGGAGGTGATAACACCAACCTGAGATTCTCTTTGGCCCCTCTCAGCTCCCATCTTATTTGATTGTCACAGGAATCTCCACCCTTCTCCTTGTTCTTCCGATTTTCTAGGCTGTTTAGTAAGAGGCAAAATACTTGTTCCCCTACTTCTTCATCCCCTGGAGATATGCTTCACATTTATCTAAATTTTTGCAAAAGTGTGATAAACTCCAAGTGGGACCATTCCAAACATTATTCAGCTCATACCTACGGAGTGACCTGACCCTCTCAGTTCTGGGAAAGGTGAGAGGGCACTGCAGTGGCCAGCAGGCACTCAGACTGGGCCTCCTTGCTCTTCATAAGCAATGCCGCACAGTGTGGGGATGTAAGGAGAAGACCAAGATAATGACAATAAATCATGGTTGGCCTTTATTGAGCACCATTTATGTCAGTTATTGTGCTAAGCACTTTACATGCATCAACTCATTTCACTGGAGGGAGGTACCTCCTTAGAACCTGAGGTCACCAGCCAATACATTGGAAGAACTGAGATTTCAGCCAAGGTTCTTCGAAAGCTACACCTTCTCCACCATGGTGGGCACTATGGAACCCTCAGCGGCATCTTTTGTTGATGGTTTTGCTTTTATTTTACAGAAAAATGCTGTGATTGAAAGCCTGCAGGAACAAGTAAACAACGCCAAAGAGAAGATTGTGAGGCTGATGTCAGCTGAGTGTACCTATGACCTCCCAGAGGGGGCTGCCCCACCTGCCTCTTCCCCGAGCAAGGACGTCCAGGTGGTAGCCTCGGTCCACACCCTGGCAGCTTCTCAGGGGCCTTCGGGTCGCCTCTCTGACTTTCAGAATGATCCTGGCATGGCTGCCCGGGATTCCCAGTGCACTTCAGGGCCCTCCTCATATGCACAAAGCCTTGAGGGGCCTGGGAAGGACTCCAGCTTCTCCCCAGGGAAGGAGGAGAAGACATCTGACTCGAAAGACTTTTCTGATCATTTAGACTCAGGTTGTAGCCAGAAGCCATGGACTGAGCAAAGCCTGGGTCCAGAAAGAGAAGACCAAGTCCCCATGGACCCCAGCCAGAGTATCCTAGCAGATAGAGGAGGCTCAGATCCCCAGAGACAGAGGCATCTGGAGAACTCAGAGGAGCCCCCAGAGCGGCGGTCACGGGTCAGTTCAGTAATCAGGGAGAAACTTCAGGAGGTCTTACAAGATCTGGGCCTGGGCCCTGAGGCTTCCGTCTCCACCGCCCCCTCTTGTCACCAGCAAACCTGGAAGAACAGTGCTGCCTTCAGTCCCCAAAAGATGCCCCTCTCCAAGGAGCTGGGCTTTAGCCCTTACATGGTGAGGAGAAGGCGGGCAGCTCAGCGGGCCCGCTCACACTTTCCTGGCTCTGCACCCTCATCTGTGGGGCATCGGGCAAACAGGACTGTTCCTGGGGCACACAGCAGGCTACATGTACAGAATGGGGACAGCCCCAGCCTGGCCCCACAATCTACTGATTCCAGAGTACGAAGACCTTCCAGGAAGCCTTCATCACCTTCAGATCCTCAAGACAGACCAGATACCCTGGAGGGCAGCAAACAAAGCCAGACAGAGCCCAAGGTGGCTAGAGGGAGCAAAGCAGCCTTTCTTCCCCAGCCTTCTGGTTCTGGCCAGGCCCCAAGTCCTGCTGCCCCATGCCTCTCCAAAACCTCACCTGACTTGCCTGAACAGTGGCAGCTGTGGCCCCCAGTGCCCTCAGGCTGTCCCTCCCTGTCTTCTCAACACAGCTATTTTGACACTGAGTCCAGCAGCTCAGATGAGTTCTTCTGCCGCTGCCACCGGCCCTACTGTGAAATCTGCTTCCAGAGCTCTTCTGACTCTAGTGACAGTGGCACATCAGACACTGACCCTGAGCCTACTGGGGGGCTGGCTTCCTGGGAAAAGCTATGGGCCCGCTCCAAGCCTATTGTGAACTTCAAAGATGACTTGAAACCCACGCTGGTGTGAAAAGCAACAGAGCTGGTCTAGACACAGAGGTCAGTCCAGGAGAAGCTGTACCAAGGCCCACAGGAGGAGAGCCAATTTCTGGTCTTTGGCGAACAGATTAGTGCCCTGCATTTGACCAGCCCATACCATGTTTCAGCTAGGCTCACTGTGTTACTTTGAGCACTTCTTGATCTATAAAAAGAGGGGCATTGCCTGTCTTGTTACTACCTCGCAGCCTTACTATAAAAGACTCCAGTTGAGTGACTATGAAAGATACTGACTCCTTGGATAAAAGGTGCTGAATGAACACATAGGATTTTCTGTCCAGGTCAGCCTACATTCTATAAAACTCAATATATTCAGATGGATGGCTGAATGGACAGACAGATGGAGAGATGCATGGGAAATTTCTGCAGAACTTGAGGTGTGGACTGTGACCCATCAAACTGGCCTTTTGGTGGACAGACCTACCAGGAAGATAAGTCTCCTACATCCTTGGGCCTCCCACTCCTGGAAGGCAGCGGTTTTATTTCTGCTGAATGTTGTGAACAGCACCTCCCTAGATTCTAGCTTCTGGCCAGACCCAGCTCAGAGCCACCGCTACACCACTATTTCTTGTTTGTGTCTTTCCACCATTATGGCACTTTACCCTCCTCTCTGAGACAGATCTCTATGCACCCACAGGCTTCCCAGATCTCTCCCCTGGGATCAGATGTACCTGAGGTCCTGACTGTCCCCATTGTCCCCTTGTCCTGTGGCTCATCCTCTTGATTCACCCAGTGATGCAGTTTTGTACTAGGGGGAGGCACACACCGGCAATTTCTGTTGGGGTATGGGAGAACCTGTTGGTCAAGGGTGCTTTTGGTTCCATTGGGGTTACATGACTACCAACAGACACATAAACCTGGAAACCAAATGGAGAAATAAAAAGGAAGACATGAGGGACACGAAGACAGGAAAGAAAACAGGATTTGAATATTTCACTTGAGTCTAGCATAGTACTTGGCAATATCATATTTTTGTGATTCCTTTTGATAACCTGTGAAGCAGACACTCTCATTTTTACAAACAGGGATTATGAGGCTTAGAGAAATGAGGTAGTTTCCCCCAATGTCACACTGCTGGACAGAGATGTATGCACAGCTCCTGGGACTCAAGTAGGTGGGTTTTCCCGGGGACACATGGCTTCACTTGTTCTTCTGGGAATGGCAGGTGATGCTTGGCAGACGAGACAACAAAGCAAGGCTCATGTGTAAGAAAGCTGGGATGTGCTCCCCTGTAGTCCAGAATAATAGACCTGGGTCCTCGCCTTAGGAAACGGGCCTCCATTTCCTCACTGCCACAGGCCACACTGGCACCTCCCAAGGGAGATGGGGAGCTGGTGAAGGATGAGTGCCAGGAACTCAGCCACCACCAGACCCACAGGGAGAGCACACGTGGGTCCACTGTGCTTATTGCTGAGCTGGCTGGCATGTCCAGGCTGTCCCCTGCCCCGAGTCCTGTGTGTACATCTGTGGGTGTGCACGTTTGCATGAAGGAGTTCAGGCCTTATTAAATATGCTCAGAGGGAGGCATTTGGCTCTAAATGTATCATCAATTTATCATGGAATCCTGGGGGCTGCTGACACCCCTGGACTCTCCAGGCACTAAACCATGAGGCCCTCCTGGAAGCACAGCTTCTATCATCTACTTTTAAATAGGAATTTCCTAATTTATTCTGTGCATGGGTTTGCAGTTTCTTCTTGTGCTGTGTGTGTGCTGTCCAAGTGGTACCATAATAAAAGAGAAATGACTCCCGAGAGGAGCCTTTTCAGAAACTAATCTGGGGCTGGCCAGGAGGGGCCCGGAGAAGGCTGACCCACGCAAAGAATGGGAACCAGAGAAGCCATCAGAGATGCTGCTGGGTCCCAGGGTACCTTCTACCAAAGTTCCATTTGAACAGATTCTTCTGTGCTCTCCCTAAGAAGCCTCTTATCCCAGAAACACTCCCTCAGTGGACGGAGGAAACCCTGGAGACCCTGGACTCTTCCTGCCCCTGGGGGTCCTGTGGTGGGCTCCCCCTCCTGCAGCTCCCTTCCTCCCAGCATGCCACCACTAGCAGCCCACCATTCATTCATGTAGACTCTAAATCTGGCAATCCTTCTAGCCTTCTCACTCTGTCTGCTTCTAGACCTTTAGTCCCACCATCCCAGCCCCTCTACATCTCCATCCTTCTGTTTAGAATTTTTTTTCCCACTTTGTGCCCTTGTGAATTACGCATCCTTCAAGGCTCAGGTGGAGCATACAATCTTTCTTCAGCCTTTCCCAGCCATCCCCAAAGAAAGTTGATTGATTCCCTAGTTAAATAAGGAAGGATGGGCTGGACGCAGTGGCTCACGTCTGTAATCCCAGCACTTTGGGAGGCCGAGGCGGCTGGATGACGAGGTCAGGATTTCAAGACCAGCCTGGCCAACATGGTGAAACCCCGTCTCTACTAAAAATACAAAAATTAGCTGGGCGTGGTGGCACATGCCTGTAATCCCAGCTACTCAGGAGCCTGAGACAGGAAAATTGCTTGAACCTGGAGACAGAAGTTGTACTAAGCCTCGATGGTGCCACTGCACTCAAGCCTGGGTGACAGAGCAAGACTCCGTTTCGAGAAGAAAGAGAGAGAGAAAAAAAAAAGAAAGAGAGAAAGAAGGATGGCTCTCTTAGGGTCTGTATTTTGGACTCAACTATATAGAGGCTTCTGTTATCCATTTGACCTAGAATGACTTTGTAACCTTGCCAGACCTGATTGAAATTTATCATTTTGTTCAAAAGCAATGTGCAAACACCGTAACTGTGCTCAACAAAATGTTGCCACCAAATGTATCATTTACTCTGTGCATCACCCCTACCCTTCCCCACCTCCTTTCCTAAATCTTTTACCTAAGATCAGCTAATCCAGTGATGAAATCCTTAAAGGGCTGAATGTGCCATGGCTTTTGGCATGCTCTTGGTTGTTCTGCTCTTGAAGAAAGGGCAGTAAATTGTGCAAAGGAATCCTGGAGAAGTAAACATTGCCTCTGCTGCTGTCATCTGAGCTATACATGTCTCTGTTGGTCCTAAGGCATAGCATGGAGCCAGGCCTGATTCTAACCCCAGCATATGTCCTCTGCTGTTGAAAATCTTGGAATTTCAACATTTGGATTCCATCCTGATCTCAATGTCTTTCCCTGTCCTGGTCTGCCACAAACCCTCTTTCCTTAAAGGATTAACTTGGCCTTCCTAGAGTTCATAGAGCAGAAAAAATCATCAGAGGCAGAAGGCCTGTTTTTAAAGAATGATATTACTTTGAAAGAGGAAAAGAGAAAGTCAATGCAAGTTCTATAAAATCTCTTCTGTATCTATGTTTATCGTATTGTCTTTACATGTGTCTCCTCCACAGATTCCAAGCTCCTGAAAGCATTGAGTATGTATTCTCCATCTTTGTTCTCTTCTAGAGTAGCCATTAGAGATCTTTGCACAAAGTATACACCCAACAAATGCTAGACGGGTGGATTTCTGGGTAGATAAATGGGTGAAACAAAGGAAGAAAAAGCTTCTGTTTTGGGGCCAGAGCGGAGGAGCAGGAGGAAAAACACGCATCTGGTTCCACTGCCTTCTGGTGAGTTAACAGCATGAAACTACATCACCTACAGACCCAAGAGTCACTGAATTCTGAAAATGACAGTACTTTAAGTTTGTTGGGAGGTTGGGGAACAGGGCAATGAAGTTTATGGAAGAGAAGTGCAAAGTTCTTGATAAAGTTCTTGTCTTAAAGACGTTTTCTTTGCAGGCTTGTTAATGAGTAACAAGTAGTATTAGCAGAAAGACCTGTTTGTCTCTATCACCAACAGCTTCCTGAGTCCCCTTTCTCAGAACTCCAAACAAAACAGTTTCTCTATTCCCTCTGGCCACTGCACTTTTCCCAGTAACACAATCTGGGCTCTGTTAAGGAAGGGTTTATTTATTTATTTATTTATATTTTTATTTTTTGAGATGGAGTCTCACTCTGTTGCCTTGGCTGGAGTGCAGTGGCACGGTCTCAGCTCACTGCAACCTCCGCCTTCTGGGTTCAAGCAATTCTCCTGCCTCAGCCTCCCGAGTAGCTGGGATTACAGGCACCTGCCACCACACCTGGCTGATTTTTGTATTTTTAATAAAGACACGGTTTCACCATGTTGGCCACTCTGGTCTCAAACTCCTGACTTTGTGATCTGCCTGCCTCGGCCTCCCAAGAGGGAGGGTTTAATGCAGACAGTGGTGTTTAGGAGGCTGAAAGCAGGAGAGAGCTTATCACTTTGCCCTCAGAGTTTGCTTTCCCTATCCCTGGCACCCCCTCTGATGTCTTGCTACTTGAAACATTCTTGACCTTAGCATTCCCCAATCAAACCACATTTGAATAAGAGAATATCTTGAGATGTTTTGTTCACCACTTAAGTCACAAGAAGATAGGAAATGCCAATGTCACAAATCAAAACCTGTTGTGAACTTGAAAAGGTGTGTGTCAAGGTTTCCCAAGACACACTAGGCTCAGAGAATAAGTGCCTGGGAGACACCTGGGAAAGGTCTGTGGGTGACTAAGAAGAAAGCAAAAGGCTAGGAGATAAAAAGGGAAGATGGACAAGAAATTCAGGCAGGGTCCCATGGCTCACACCTATAATCCCAGTGCCTTGGAAGGACAAGGCAGGAGGATTGCTTGAGCCCAGGAGTCCAAGACCAGCCTGGGTAACAGAGTGAGAACCTGTCTCTACAAAAAATAAAAAATTAGCTGTGTGTGGTGGCTCATGCCTGTGGTCCCAGCTACTTGGAAGGCTGAGGCAGGAGGATCTCTTGAGCCTGGGAAGTTGAGACTGCAGTGAGTTATGATTGTGACACCGCACTTCAGCCTGGGTGACTCAGTGAGACTTCAACTCAACAACAAAGAGGAAGAGAAAGAGGAAGAGGAAGAAGAAGAGAAGAGGAAGAAGAAGAAGAGAAGAAAAGAAGAGAAGAGGAAGAAGAAGTCCAAACAACAGAGAGAGAGAGAAGAGAGATGTGGTGAAGGAGGAAGCCAGTCAAAGAACAAAAGGCATCCTATGTGGACAGTTTGTGGCAATTGCCTCTCACATAAATAAATGTACTGACTCCAGTTCTAAGTTGAGAGGTGAGGCTTGCTTCTGCGAAGAATGGCAGAGATATCCTTGCAGAGTCCTTTCTTTAGGGCATGTGTGACTGTTTGTCCATTTCTCCACTTTTCCCATTAAGACTGTGAGCTCTTTGAGCTTAGAACTTATTATAATTATCTTGGAATCCAGTACCTAGCACTGTGCCTGGCACATGGTCAATGCCCAGCAAATGCTTGTCAAAAGAAAAATCAATCAAGGGAGGAAGAATGGCCACACCAGAACTGTCTTAAGGGGCACCCCAGGGAAGCACAGCTCACAAAAGTTCAAGTGGGAAGCCAGGCTTAGGTATCTCTTCAGCTTATGTGATGGATGGCAGTGTTGCTGCTTCACCTAAATTTAAATCCCCCGTGATAACATCTTGAACCGTTTGTGGAAAGAAGGCATTTTAGATGGGCTCTCTTCATTAATTTTTATACAATAATTTTCTATCCCCACTGCGATGCCTGGGCTTTAAGTCACCTGCATGACCATGTTGCTTTCAGCAAGTTCAGAACCTCTTTATGGCTCAAAGGCTCCCAACTACCACCTGGGGTAACAACACCTACCTCATGAGGTTGTTATGAGGGCTAAATGAATTAATATTTGTAAAATGGTTTGAACTGTGCCTGGCATGCAGCAAGTTTCATGTTTGTTGAATAAAAATAAGTAGATAAAAAGTCTTAGAAAGGAAAACACAGATTTATATGCAGAAATCCTCTTTATGTTTTCTTGTGTTACACCAAAAGTCCTCATCTTGGTCTTCAATTTGTTCCTGAGGGAAGAGATCTGGAAAAGCAAGGATAGCCTTTTGGCTTAGCCCACTTGTGGGGAAACAGAATTTTCTGCCTGAACCCATCTGAGCCAGGTGCATTTACTATAGGGAGCACATCCACCTGCAGAACTCAAATATCAGGGTGAGGCCAGAAGGAAAGGTGTAGTTGGAAAGCCAGGAAATTCGATTTTTTTTTTAACATGGAGCCAAGAGACACTAATTTCCTTAGTAGAAATATTATGCACTTTGGCTGGGTGCAGTGGCTCATGCCTGTAATGCCAGCAATTTGAGAGGCCGAAGAGGGTGGATCACCTCAGGTCAGGAGTTTGAGACCAGTCTGGCCAATATGGTGAAACCCTGTCTCCACTAAAAATACAAAAATTAGCCAGGCGTGGTGGCTTGTGCCTGTAATCCCTGCTACTCAGGAGGCTGAGGCAGGAGAATCACTTAAACCCAGGAGGTGGAGTTTGCAGAGAGCTGAGATCGCACCACTGCACTCCAGCCTAGGTGACAGAGCAAGACTCTGTCTCAAAAAAACAAAAACAGACAGAAAAAGAAATATTGTGCACTTTGTAATAGAAGAAAATATATGTAAGATATCTGCTATGCACCACTTAATACTCATCTTATTTAATATTTATAACCACCTAGCAAAGTAGTTATTGACTGTGTTTCACAGATGAGAAAACTTTAACCGGGAGAGGTTAGGTCACTTGCCAAAAATCACACAACTGGTTAGAGGCAGAGACTGAGTTTGCACTGAAATTTGATTTCATTCCAAAGCCTTTTGTGGACTCCCTAAAGCTGGTTACAGAGCATGTGCTACAGGCATGCTACCAGAAGACAGAAGGAATTTCAACCCAGCAGGGCAGGGACCCAGCCTGAGGTTTTCTTAGGACACCAAGGTTTCCTTAGGAAAAGCAAGCTGGTCTGGTTCTGTAAGCATATTGCAAAACTCTCCATTGCTGAGTCATTCCATCAGCGTCCTGGAGGCTGGAAGGGAGCTCCCTAAAGCTACCTGGTCCTCCTCAGTTTCAGAAAGCTTAATGCCAAATACAGGTGATACTGACAGCAAGCAGTCTCCCTGTTTAAAAAGACCACAGTCAGTCCTGCAAACTGAAAAACTTTTCTCAAGGATTGTGCTTTGTAAGTGGCACAAAAAGATGATTCTGGGCAAGAGACCCAGAAGACCCTGTGACAAATGGAAACAGTGCCACTCTCAGATCTTCTACTGAGCTGAGGGAAGAGCCACAGAATCTCTTTTTATTTATTTATTTATTATTTTATTTTTATTTTTATTTTTATTTTTTTGGAGATGGAGTCTCACTCTGTCACCTAGGCTGGAGTGCAGTGGCGCAATCTTGGCTCACTGCAACCTCCGCCTCTCAGGTTCAAGTGATTCTCCTGCCTCAGCCTCCCAAGTAGCTGGGATTACAGGTGCCCACCACCACGCCCAGCTAATTTTTGTATTTTTAGTAGAGATGGGGTTTCGCCATGTTGGCCAGACTGGTCTTGAACTCCTTAACTCAGGTGATCCACCCGCCTTGGCCTCCCAAAGTGCTGGGATTACAGGCGTGAGCCACTGAGCCCGGCCCACAATCCCTTTTCAATTCAAACCCACTTTGCTAGAAAAATCTTCATTCCTCCCTACTTCCTGCAGGATGAAATCTCACCTTGGTTTGGGGCTTGAAATCTCATTTTCCCCACTAGACTGTGAGCTCTTTGAGCCTAGAACTTGTTATAATTATCTTGGAATCCCCCACACCTAGCACTGTGCCTGGCACATGATCAGTGCCCAGCAAATGCTTGTCAAAAGAAGAATTAATCAAGGGAGGAAGACTGGTCTCACCTGAACTGTCTTAAGGGGGACCCCAGTAAGGCACATCTCACCCTCCCACTAAACTTACCTAAAACTCTCCTTGTTCCTGCCAGCTGGGTTTGCTGCCTGTATCTGGGGGCATACCTAGGCCCAGATCAGGCTCAACACTTTTGTTCACACCAGCCGCTTTCTCCTTCATTCTAACTACCCCAACCTGAAGTAGCTTTTCCTCTTTCTGACCAGTTCCAGCTGTCCTCAGATTTATTAGGCAATAAATCGCATACTCCTGATATGCCCCCTGACAGCAATTCTACTGTTGTCTTGGGCTGTTCTATAAATCCTTTAGTGTTAAGGTTTCACACGCTCAAATCTTACCTGTTCAAATAGATTATCAGATACTGGAGGGCAAGTGCCCTGTATAATCTATCACTGCATTTTCACACTAGCCTCTGCAGTGCCTGACACCTAGGTGTCAACCAACATGTCTAGGTTTATTTTGAAGATGGGCCAACTCTCTCTTTGCTCCCATCTTTCTGTTTTTACCAAGAGTGTCCTGAACAGACAAAAAGTAATTTGGTAGCAATTTTCTGTCAGAACATATTTGAAATTTAACATTTCTGAGAATCTCTGCTGTCTCATTGGAAATGAAGGAAACAAACATTTGCTGAGGGCCCACTATGTGCCAGGCACTGTGATAGGAGCTTACATATACAGCTAGAAGAAATTGAGCCAACAAGACCCGAGGAGGAAGGTTCCTGTCTCAGCCCATTTTCTGCTGCTATAACACAATACCACAGACTGGGAAATTTACACAGAACAGAAGTGTATTTCTCACAGTTCCAGAGGCTGGGAACTCCAAGATCAAGGTGCTGGCTGGTTCAGTTGCCTGGTGAGGGCTGCGTCCTCCAGAGAGGAGGGACATCGAGTCCTCACATGGTGGAAGGCAGAAGGGTCAATCAGACAAATGCTATATGAAGCCTCTTTTGTAAGGGTCTTAGTCCCATTCAGCTGGGAGAAGCCCTCATGACCTAATCACCTCTTAAAGACCTAAATCACCTCTTAATAGTATCACCTGAATTTTGGGGCGGTCACATTCAAACCATAACAATCCCTGAAACCCTGGACCCAATGTCTCCAATATCCTCAAAAAACAAAAATAACAAAACACTTTTCTGGATGGTTTCTATCCATGAACAGCTGCAGAAAGCTGATGGGGACCAAAAAAAGAGGGAAACCAGCTTAATTAATCCTGCTGCTCCCACCATAAAATATAGTAAAAATTGGAAGCGGGATACAGATCTGTCAACACATTCTTCTGATGTCACAAGTAGGCACTTTTACACTCAGGACAAGGAGGCCATACCAATGGAATGCAGCCTGGTGCCTTATTTCCAGCAGTTATACTCATCACTCCAGAACTGCGGGTGTCCCATGACTGGGCCAGGGTGGCCTGGGCCTTGCGGTCAGGAGCCACTGCTGTCAATCCACATCCTAAAAGGATTTCTTCTCTCTCAGGTGCTGCCTGTGGATCCCGGGATATACCCCGTCAAGGTAGGTTTTTAACATTAGCCTTTTTTAAGTTCCCAAGATGCTTTTAATGAGTGGCCAGAGTTTTTGCCTATGAGCTTTGTTTCTGACCTCCTGGGATGCCAGAATGAAGATTCTGGGTCCTGTGCATCACCCCATCCCCAAGCCTTGATCAACCCTGGCCTGAGGCAACCCCACTCCTCCCTAAACATAGCCTCCAGGCATCAAGGAAGGCAATGGATTACTAACATTCTGCTCCTCTATACTCCTTCCTGTTCCCCTCCTTTATCTGAAGTGCAGACCCCTCCTCTCCAGGAGCCTTTTCCTGCACACCCTCAGTCCCCTGCACCTTCCCTCTTGGCAACAGTTATGACCCAGCACCTGGCCAGCATACACTCACCTACCACCTGGTGGTGGAATACAGCCACTCACATGGTCATGCTTTGTCTCCTCCCAGAAATCACAGACTCCTTGGAGACAAGAACCATTCCTTGTACCTCTTTTTGCTTTAACAGTGATGAGCATGGAATGCTGTGCACACAATAGACATAAGAGATGCTTAAATATTGACGGGAGGAAGAGAGGGAAGGAAACAAGGAAGGATAAATTCTTATTCAACATCTCTCATGAAGCTTGTGGTGAAACAATGAACAAGTAAATGAAAGATAAAATAGTTTCCAGAGAGTGGTATGTGTAATTTAAAAATTAATAAATCAGCGTAAGGAGATGGGCAATGGATGAATAAATAAATGAATGCATGAACTTATCAAATTTCTGGTAAATGCAAACAACACAAATATTTAAGTTATGCCCACCCAGGATTTTTCCCACCAGATGTATAGAGCTAGAGGGAGCCACTAAATGTTTAAATTAGTTTGTGAGGGCTGTCATAACAAAATACCACAGACTGGGTGGTTTAAACAACAGAAATTTACTGTCTTACAGTTCAGGAGGCTAGAATTCTGATATCAAACTGTCAGCAGTGTTGGTTCCTTCTAAGGATTGAGGGAAGTATTTGTTCCAGTTCTCTCTTCTTGGCTTGTAGATGTCCATCTCTTCCCTGTCTTTTCTTTTTTGAGATGGAGTCTTGCTCTGTCGCCCAGGCTGGAGTGCGACAGTTGACACCAGGCTGGAGCTCCAGCTCCATTTCAATCAGACAAATGCTATATGAACCTCATAGTGGTGCAATCTCAGCTCACTGCAAGCTCCACCTCCTGGGTTCATGCCATTCTCATGCCTCAGCCTCCCGAGTAGCTGGGATTACAGGTGCACACCACCACGACTGGCTAATTTTTTTGTATTTTTAGTAGAGACGGGGTTTCACCATGTTAGCCAGGATGGTCTCGATCTCCTGACCTTGTGATCCACCTGCCTCAGCCTCCCAACGTGCTGGGATTACAGGCATGAACCACCACGCCCAGCCTCTTCCCTGTCTTTTTACATCGTCTCCCCTCTATTTGTGTCTCTGTATTCAAATTTCCCCTTTTTTTAAGAATATCAGTCATATTGGATTAGGGCTCTGATATGACTTGGCTCTGTTTCCCCACTCGAATCTCATCCCCAATTTTAATCCCCATAATCCCCATGTGTTGAGGGAGGGACCTGGTGGGAGGTGATTGGATCATGGTGGTGGATTCCCCCATGCTGTTCTCATGATAGTGAGTGAGTTCTCATGAGATTGATGGTTTTATAAGTGTTTGACAGTTCCTCCTTCAGATTCGCTTTCTCTCTCACACACACACCTGCTGCCATGTAAGACATGCCTGCTTCCTCTTCTGCCATGACTGTAAGTTTCCTGAGGCCTCCCCAACCATGTAGAACTGTGAGTCAATTAAACCTCCTTTGTTTATAAATTGCCTAGTCTCAGGTATTTCTTTAAAGTAGTGTGAGACTGGACTAATACAGTAAATTGGGACCAGGAGTGGGGCACTGCTATAAAGATAACCTGAAAATGTAGAAGCAACTTTGGAACTAAGTAACAGGCAGAAGTTGGAACAGTTTGGAGGACTCAGATTAAGGCAGGAAGATGTGGGAAAGTTTGGAACTTCCTAGAGATTTGTTGAATGACTTTGACCAAAATGCTGATAATGATGTGGACAATGAAGTCCAGGCTGAGGTGGTCTCAGATGGTTATGAGAAACTTCTTGGGAACTGGAGCAAAGGTCACTCTTGCTATGCTTTAGCAAAGAGACTGGCAGCATTTTGCCCCTGTGCTAGAGATCTGTGGAACTTTGAATTTAAGAGAGATGATCTGAAATTGGAACATATGTTTAAAAGAAAACCAGAGCATGAAAGTTTGGAAATTTTGCAGCCTGACGATGCGATAGAAAAGAAAACCCATTTTCTGAGAAGTTCAAGCCAGCTGCAGAAATTTGCATATATAATGAGGAAGCAAATATTAATTACCAAGACAATGGGGAAAATGTCTCCAGGGCATGTCAGAGACCTCTGCACCAGCCCCTCTCATCACAGGCCCAGAGGCCTAGGAGGAAGAAATGGTTTTGTGGGCCTGGCCCAGGGCCCTGCTGCTTTGTGGAGCCTTGGGACTTGGTGCCCTGCATCCCAGCCACTCCAGCTCCAGCTGTGGCTAAAAAGGGCCAAGGTACAGCTCAGGCTGTGGCTTCAGAGGGTGCAAGCCGCAAGCCTTGGCTTCCACATAGTGTTGGGTCTGTGGGTGCATGGAAGTCAATAATTAAGGCTTGGGAACCTCTGCTTAGATTTCAGAGGATTTAGAGAAATGCCTGGATGTCCAGGCAGAAGTTTGCTGCAGGGGCAGAGCCCTCATGGAGAACCTCTGCTAGGGCAGTGCAAAAGAGAAATGTGGGGTTGGAGCCCCCACAGAGTCCCCACTGGGGCATTGCCTGGTGGAACTGTGAGAAGAGGGACATGGTCCTCCAGATCCCAGAATGGTAGGTCTACCGACAGCTTGCACCATGTGCCTGGAAAAGCTACAGGCACTCAATACCAGCCATGAAAGCCGCCAGGCTGGGGGGCTGTACTCTGCAAAGCTAGCCCATGAAGGAGCTGCCCAAGGCCATGGAAGCCCACTCCTTGCATTAGCATATCCCAGATGTGAGACATGGAATTAAAGGTGATCATTTTGAAGCTTTACGATTTAATGGCTGCCCCACTGTGTTTTGGACTTGCATGGGGCCTGTAGCCCCTTTGTTTTAGCCCATTTCTCCCACTGGGGATGGGAGCATTTATTCAATGCCTGTACTCCCATTGTATCTAAGCGGTAACTAACTTGCTTTTGATTTTACAGGTTCATAGGCAGAAGGGACTTGCCTCGTCTCAGATGAGACTTTGGACTTGGACTTTTGGGTTAATGCCAGAATGAGTTAAGACTTTGGCGGACTGTTGGGAAGGCATGATTGGTTTTGAAATGTAAAAAGCACATGAGATTTGGAAGAGACCAGGGGCAGAATGATATGGTTTGGCTCTGTGTCCCCACCCAAACCTCATCTTGAGTTGTAATCCCCATAATCCCCATGTGCTGAGGTAGGGACCTGGTAGCAGGTGATTGGATCATGGGAGCTGTTTCCCCTGTGCTGTTCTTGTGAAAGTGAGTGAGTTCTCAAGAGATCTGGTTGTTTTTATAAGTGTTTGACAGTTTCTCCTTTAGATTCTCTCTCTCTCTCTCTGTCACTCTCTCTTGCCTGCTGCCATGTAAGACATGCCTGTTTCCCCTTCTGCCATGATTGTAAGTTTCCTGAGGGCTCCCCAGCCATGCAGAACTGTGAATCACTTAAACCTCCTTTGTTTATAAATTACCCAGTTTGGGGTATTGTTTATAGCAGTGTGAGAATGGACTAATACAGAACCACACTAATGACCTACTTTAACTTGATTATCTCTGTAAAGACCCTGTCTCCAAGTGAAGTCATGTTCTGAGGTACTGGGGATTAAGACATCAACATACGAATTTTTGGAGGGGCATAATTCAACCCGTAGCAGTATCCAAAGTTTTCACCTTTCTATCATGATCCACAGATTATTCAGGGTTTTTCACTTAAAGATTCCTTTACTCAGTTCCTTGAGGGCAGGAACTCTGTTGTTGTTCACTCCTATGTTTTAAATAATAGTGACTGGTACATGGAAGATGCTTCATCCATGTCACATTGAATTCATTTTTGTCCAAGAAAACTCAGGGCAGAGGGTGAAGTCATTTAACCCAGGAGGCTAAGAAAGGTTCATAGCCTGCAGCAATTCCTGGAACTCTCTGAGTCAAAGGAAATTATGTTTCCATGACACAGAATCTGACTCTGGATTTCTTAATTAGGGGTATTTGCATGATGAGAGGAGACTTGTTTCTGAATAATCATTGCCCTCCTCCTCCCAAATTAATGGCCATTGCTTCTGACATCTGAATTATCTCTACAACAACTACATGAGTCAGAGAGAGGAGGTTTGGCTCTCAGGAAGGAAATGAAAGGAAAGAGGGAAGCCTCTTAAGATGTACTGGAGAAAAGGTGACCTCACAGCTCAACCTCTCAGTTACCAAATGCAACAGAAACAACAAAATAGCTTTCAACTGAAGGTCTTCTCACCTCAGACTATGTTGCCAGTTCCCTTCTAGCAGCTCAGTAAAAGTACCCACAGTCCCACACCAGCTGGGCCCCCTGCCCTCAGTCCCTGGACCAACTGTGAGCAGCTCAGCACCCAACCACCTTGAGAGAAGCCTCCCTGGGTGTGAGAGCTATGGGCTGTCACCACCGTGCTGACATACATATTTGAAACGCTGAGGTCCACCATGTGCTGTTATTGCCTCCTAAAGACTTCAGATACAATGTCTCAATCTAGCTATCCTGAATTCTCTAAAGGAGGTATTCAGAAACACCTGACCTGCTTCCCATGTCATCTTACATCACAAAAATATTGAACAAAGATCTCAGCAAAGGCTTTATCAGAGTTGGCAATATTCTTGAGATCTACCTGATAAGTGAATTAGGAATGAGAAATTTGGCCAGGCACGGTGGCTCATCCCTGTAATTCCAGCACTTCGGAAGAGAGAGGCAGATGGATTGCTTGAGCTCAGAAATTCCAGAGCAGCCTGGACGACATGGCAAAATCCTGTATCTACAAAAAATAAGCTGGGCATAGGGGTGCACGCCTGTAGTCCCAGCTACTCAGGAGGCTGAGGTGGGAGAATAACTTGAGCCCAGGAGGCGGAGGTTGCAGTGAGCAGAGATCGCACCACTGCACTCCAGCATGGGTGACATAGTGAGACCCTGTCTCAAAAAACAAAAACAAACAAACAATGAGAAGTTAGCCAGGCATGCAGGCTCACATCTATAATCCCAGCTACTTAGAAGGCAGAGTTATGAGGATCACCTGAGGCCAGGAGTTTGAGACCATCCTAAGCAACATAACAAGACCCTGTCTCAAAAAAAAAAATGTTATATAGTTAAGCAGGAAAAGGTTCCCATGCTTTCTTTTCTACCAGCTGGCAGCTGGCATCAGGTGTCCATCAGATTGAGCACCGAGCAGCCTGTCCAGTCCTCCAGATTAGGCACCAACCAAAACCCTACCAATTATTTTTAAAAGATGACTCACAAATTGAGGCACATCAACCAGAATTCTAGACAATAAGAAAAATGAAGAGGACCTTTGTCTCACACTGCTGTAAAAAGGCTGCTGAAGAACCACAATGCAAATGAAAATGGTTAAGAGCAATTAAGGGCCTTTAATAGTGTCTCTGAGGGAAAGACAGACAGATGGCCAAGACCAAATCCTTGAACTACAGCTTCCTAAGGGAGCACCAGGAGACGACTCTTGCAGCAAATGCACACTGCTTATGATGACAGGATTTGAGACCTTTGCTCCAGGAAGTTGGGCTGGACTAGGTGAGAGCTGGGAGGATGTTGTTTGCCCCCTTGTCCTAAGACTTAGGTTCATGTTTCTCAAATGAGGAAAGTATTTTCAGGGATCTACAAGATTTTTCTGAGAAGTTTGGGAAATTTGGATTTTATTTTAATGATAACAGAAAAATACGTCTTGGCTTGTTCTGAATCATCTGTATGACTGCCTTAGAACAAACTCCATGAAATTTCAGTGCCTGAGATTGTGTTTGAGAATGTTTTCCCAACAAATGAAGCTCAAATGACGTCAAAGCCTGCTGTTTAAGTGACAATTTTGAAATGATTTTGAATGTAAGAAAGTGGTGGGAGAATTGAATCATCACATGGCAAGTGGTAAATGTGAAAGACTGTCTTTTCCAAAAATGAGCACAGCAATATTCCTGGTCCTATATACTCTTCCAGAATCTTGTCACTATCCCATCCAGAAATGACATCTATATTTCTTCCCCTTCGACCTGCATGAGCCTTTGTGATTGCCTCAACAAATCACGTGATAGAAGTGATGCCTCATGACTCTTCAGGCTTGGTTTTTAAAAAGATAGGGTGGCCGAGTGCTGTGGCTTACGCCTGTAATCCCACCACTTTGGGAGGCCAAGGCGGGCGGATCACAAGGTCAAGAGATGAAGACCATCTGGCCAGCATGGTGAAACCCCATCTCTACTAAAAATATAAAAAAATTAGCCAGGCGTGGGGGCGCACACCTGTAGTCCCAGCTACTCGGGAGGCTGAGGCAGGAGAATTGCTTGTACCCGGGAGGCGGAGGTTGCAGTGGGCCAAGATCGCACCACTGCACTCCAGCCTGGTGACAGAGTGAGACTCCGCCAAAAAAAAAAAAAAAGAAAGATAGGGCTTCTGCCTGACTTTCTCTAATAGAGAAGTGTTCTGGCTGGAAGACCCAGGTAAGGTCCCAGACAACAGCCAGTGTCAACTGCCAAGCATGTGAGAGAGCAAGCTTTTAAATCATGGGTTGGCAGATTTTGAACTGAGGGCCAAATCTAGCTTGCTGACTGTTTTTATAAGTAAAGTTTTATTGGACTACAGCTATGTCCATTTACTTGTCTATGGCTGCTCTTGCACTACAATGGCAGAATGTATTAACAACGGAGACTGCACGGCCCACAAAGCTGAAAATCATTTACTATATGGTCCTTTACAGAAAATGTTTGCTGACCTCTGCATGAGATGATTTCAGCCTCTAGTATTTGAGCCACCCCAGGTAAGGTCTAGTGGAGAAGAGATAAGCTATCCCTAGCAAGCTCTGCCCAAATCATTTAGACTTGAGAGAAACATGTTGTTTTAAGCCATTCGGCTTTGGGGTGGCTTGTTTCATAGCAGTCAAGATAGTTTTATAAGTACACTGAACTCAAGAGAACCTGGACATTGCTGGCAATTTTGTATTCAGATTCCATTACTTAAAGCTTATCTTTGTATATATCAACTTGCAACAGCTCATTAGCAGCAAGTGTAGTAGGTAATCACAATAAAGGGTTTCTCTCTTCCCAATTCTAACAAGAATTAGAGTAGATGCCCCTTTAATTCATATTTCAGCAATACCACAATATTACTTTTATCTCCAAGAAAAGATAATTTTACATTATTATCTAGTAATGCCTCATTAAAATTGGCCTCCAAGAATTGCTTACTGGCAATATTATGGCTAAATATGTGGCCTGATTATCCTGCAGTATCAAACAAAGCTTTGATGTTACTAGTAACATTTTCTATAACATATGTGTGCAGTTATTCTTTGCATTAAAATAATTGGAGCCAAAATGCAAACACAAATTAAATGTAGAAACCAGACCCAAAACTATTTCTTTTATTAAATGCCTTTGGAAGTTTTGTTTTAGCAAAACATTGTCTCTCACACTAAACTTAATAATACAAGATTTTGTGGATTTTTAGGTTTAATTTGGTAATTTTATTTTATAATTGCCTAAGCTTAAGTGGAGCTATAAGCTTAGCATTTTATATCTACTTTTACACGTATGTGTATGTGTATGTAACATCAGAATACTCAGTAGAGCATGTCTATAACATATAATTTTTTTCCTTTAAAAGAGGCCTGTATAAGACACAAAAGGACAAATATGATTCCATTTATATGTTACCTAGAATTCAGAGAGACGGAAAGTAGAATAGCAGTTACCAGGGAGTGGGGGGAGAGTGGAATGGAGAGTTAGTGTTTAATGGGTATGGAATCTCAATATGGGATGATGGAAAAAGTTCTAGAAATGGATAGTGGTGATGATTGTACAACAATGTAAATCTACTTATTACCACTGAACTTTACACTTAAAAATGCTTCAAAAGGGCCAGGTGCAATGGCTCATGCCTATAAGCCCAGCACTTTGAGAGGTGAAGTTGGTAAGACCCTTGGGCCCAGGAATTTGAGACCATCCTGGGCAACATAGGGAAACCCTGTCTCTACAAAAATAAAAAATTAGCTGATTGTGGTCCCAGCTACTCAGGAGGCTGAGGCAGGAGGATCACCTGAGCCCAGGAGGTGGAGGCGGCAGTGAGCTATGATTGTATCACTGCACTCCAACCTGGGTGACAGAGCGAGAACTTGTCTCAAAAAAAAACTTAAAATGCTAAATTTTATGACATGTGTATTTTACCACATTTTTTTAAAAAAGAGGATTGTATATAATCCGAATATGAGAAATCCCAGAATAGGGCTAAGAGCAGCTGGCGGTTTTTCTAAAACTCTTTCTTTTGGGTCTAGCTGCTTAATCTGAACCTTTTGAGGTTTTAACACTCAGATGGTGAAAAGAGCCCCTTTGGAAAAGGGAACCAAATAATTAGTGCCTAGGGAAAAGCCATCCCTCATTTAGACTCGGAGCAGTGTCAGCCTCAGCCACCCACACCTAGACTTTTGGTAAGGGGCCCCTATACAGTCTCTTGCATGAGAGGGAGGAAGGGATTCCAAAGAGAAGCCAGGAGATTCTGAAAGGAGGGATCCTCCACCTGGTAGCCCAAACACTGAACATCTCTTGGCAGCTCGGAAACTTCAGCCTTCTTATATCTTCATTGTGGTTTTGTTCCATCCCTGAGTAACACTGGAGGAAGGTACTGTGCCAACAGGAAGTGGGGAGGCACAGTGAAGGAAGTGGGGTACTCAGAAGGGAGATTGGAGGTACGCATTGGAAAAAAAAAAAACCACAGCACCTTTTTATTTCCATTTTACTGACAAAGAAACTGACCCCAGAGAGATCAGCTAACTTGCCTAAATTGTCACACAGAGCTAGGCACTGTGGCTCACACCTGTAATCCCAGTGCTTTGGGAAGCTAAGGCAGGAGGATCACTTGAGACCAGCAATTCAAGACTAGCCTGGGCAATATAGTGAAACTCTGTCTCTACAAAAAAAAAATTTTTTTTTAAATAGACAGGTGTGGTGGTGCACGCCTGTGGTCCCAACTGCTCAAGAGGCTGAGGCAGGAGGATCACTTGAGCCCAGGAGTTAGAGGCTTCTCTGAGCCATGCACTCCAGCCTAAGTGACAAAGCCAGAGCCTGTCTCCTCTAAACTAAAAATTAAAATTAAATTGTCACACAGCTCATAAGAAGCCAAAATGAGGACTGTGTCGGTCTGATTGTAAAATCCTTGATTGCAGAAATCCCATTTTGCCTGTGTTTTATTGATCGTGGCCTCCTTCAGATTCCGGCTCTCACCTGCTCTATAATGGCTCTGCTTTGCTACATGTCACCCTCCTTATCTGAAAACACATTTTCACAGTCTATAAGGAGCCCTGGGGCTCTCTCTATGTAATGTAAGAATTTGGCAAATAATAAGGGGCCCTGGAGAATTGGAGTCCGGTATGAAAACTGAAACAGACTCTAACCAATGATCCCCTGTCAGGCACTGGCAGAAGACCATGCTCTGGCCCTCATGGTGCCAAAGGAGCTACCACACATCATCAAGGAAGCACTGATAGGGGATTCCTTTCTTCAAAATGTTTAATTTAACATGCTGGTGCATCTAGGAACAAAGCCACTCTGTGATAAAATTAGCCGTGCTAAACACTCTTGCTAGCAAAATAGCACCGCGGCCCTTTCTAGCCACACTATCTGAAAATAGCTCTGAAAATAATGTCACGAGCAACTTCTATTTGCTTCTTCCCAGGAGAAGGTAAACAAGTAAAATCAAAGGCAGCTGCTCCTGCAGGGCCTCTTCCTGTATTTGTTCCGTCTCTTAGGGACAGCCCATCCCCACCCTATTCCTGCTCTTCCTGTTCTCCTGGTCCTTCCACCAACACCTCTCCTCTCTCAAATTAGACATCAAGGCAACATCAGTCATTCACATTCGTTTGAGTGACTTTACATTTTAATATGAATTAATCTCTTGCATAATACTGTCCATTTGACATTTTCCTAGTCGGACCAGTCTTCTCCAGTAACCAAACTAAGGGCCTAGGAACTGGAAGAAGACAGAGGAGGTTGTATAGGCCATAACAATTTCTTACCTGAACAGACTACAGACGCCAAGAATGGAGCTCACACTTGTGGGTTTGTGCCACTAGATGGCAATTATGCCCCTTTGCAGCTGGCGGTAGGCAACAGACCCACCCCTGCAGCACTGTGGTCTGACTTTAATCTCTTTCTGGTGCAAAGATCTTTGAGAAGCTCATAAACACCCCTTTCATTACAGCAATCATCTCTTTATCTACTTTTAACTTTACTAGAAATACTTATAAAATCACTCAGAGAAACATTAAAAGAGAAAAGAGAAAAATTTCATACCACCGTAGACGCTCCATCTGCCCAACCATGTATCTAATATTCAGCAAGCGCCTTTGCTCCTCTTTCAGTCACCTTCTGTATGTCATGTGTTCTGAGGAATCTTGGTCCGGGGGCTCCTATTTGGAGCTACTCTCTCTTCCTGGCTCTTCCCTGAGGAAAATGCTGGGTAGAAAACCCTTCCATGCCTCCTTCTACACCTGGAAAAGTCCTAGCTCCTGGCCCACTCTTCTGAGAAGAGTTTCTAGAACCCTTCCCAAACCTCATTCTCCACCATCTTGCTAGGTACATTCAATATAGATATTTGTCATAAGCCTGTTAGAGAGTTAGCACATCATTCCATTGTTATTTGCCCACGTGTGTCTTCCTCACTTGGTAAGAAGAGTCTGGAAAGGAGGAATAAGCTTTTATTTATTTTATATTTTTATTTTTACTTTTTCTTTCTTTCCTTTTTTTTTTTTTTGAGTCAGGGTCTCACTCTATCAGCCAGGCTGGAGTGCAGTGGCGCAATCTTGGCTCACTGCAACCTCCACCTCCAGGGCTCAAGCTGTCCTCTCACCTCAGCCTCCTGAGTAGCTGGGACTACAGGCTCTCACCACCACACCCAGTTAGTTTTTTAATTATTTGTAGAGATGGGGGGGGGTCTCACTATGTTGCCTAGGCTGGTCTTAAACTCCTGGTCCCAAGCAATTCTCCCATCTCAGCCTCCCAAAGTGCTGGAAGTATAGTCATGAGCCACCTCGCCTGGCCTATTTATTTATTTCTGACTATCACAGTGCCCTGCCCAGTGAGCTGCCAACTACTACCTGGACAGCCAGTAGAGACTGAAGAGAAAAGAACCCTGTTACCTTCTCTAAGAATCCCAGCTCTCCAGAACTAACCCTTGTTCAGTCACTGAGCAATTTCACACCCTCTCTTCTGCCCTATCCTAGGGCCTAAAGGCTGAAACAGTCAGCATCACTGGGTGGGTGGGTGGGTGAGGGATGGGGTGATATGAGGTGAGCATTTGTGCAGTTGAGCAGAAATACCTACATGTGTGTGGGTTCCTCTTGAGCACTAATCAGTTCCCTTGTCTCTACTTGCTTACAAGGGGATGTCAAAGGCCAAGTGGATAAAGACTATTACCATTTGTCTCAAAGGCACTTTCCCTTCCAGCTGCAGGAAAACTACATTCATTGAAGGGAATCTGAACTCTGGAGTGTTTTCCATCCACACTGCTGCCTTCAGAGTCTTGCCACTCAAAGTGTGATCCTCAGGCCAACAGTATCAGCACCACCTGGGAACCTGTTAGAAATGCAGAATCTTAGGCCCCACCCAGATCCGCTGAATCAGAATCTACATTTTTTACAAAATCCCCAGATGACTCACAAGCACATTAAAGTGTGAGAAGACTCATCTAGAGCCTGCCCTGAAGCCATAGTATTTCATGCAGGGTGTGGTGTCTTTGGCAACTCTGGGATGTCCGGTCTGGTCCCAAAAGTCAGGATCTCAATGGGATTAGTGAAACTCCGCAGGTTTTAGGTGTTCAACAGAAAGCTCATTATTTGGCAATGTTGGGGCATTAAACAGCCCTGATACTTCTTCAGGATATTGGGAGTTAACCATTAATTCTCGACTGATGAAAACCTGGAACCTAGACTAGGGTTTCTGTCAGGCTACCAGAAATTTCCTTTATATTAAGGCCAGGAATCCCTGGAGCCACCTGGAATAGCGTATGGACCAAGTAAAGACAAAAGGAAGGATTTCTCATAGGCTCTGCAGAAGCACTTTATTCTGCGTGGGGTTTTTTTGTTTTTGTTTTTTTGAGACGGAGTGTCGCTCTGTCACCCAGGCTGGAGTGCAGTGGTGCGATCTCGGCTCACTGCAAGCTCTGTCTCCCAGGTTCACACCATTCTCCTGCCTCAGCCTCCTGAATAGCTGGGACTACAGGTGCTCGCCACCACGCCCAGCTAATTTTTTGTATTTTTAGTAGAGACGGGGTTTCACCATGTTAGCCAGGATGGTCTCGATCTCCTGACCTCGTGATCCGCCTGCCTTGGCCTCCCAAAGTGCTGGGATTACAGGTGTGAACCACCGCACCCGGCTGGGGTTTTCTTAATGAATGCATCAGACACATCTGAGACTCAGTAAGCCACTTGGGATGGGGGTGGGGGAGTCATGTGACCTGGGGGCCATCTGCAACCTTGGCTTACCTAAATGCTATTCATGAAGTCTGAAGAGGCCCCTGAGGTTAAACCATGGTAAACCCCAGAAATCCTTGACAGGGCTGTAGGCCCAGAAAGAATGGCCTGGGCCTGACCTCAGCCACAGTCTACTTTCTTTAGAGACAATGTCTCACTCTTTCACCCAGGCTGGAGTGCAGTGGCACAATCACGGCTCACTGCAGCCTTGAACTACTGGCCTCAAGTGATCCTCCCCATCTCAGCCTCCCAAGTAGCTGGGAGTACAGGCATGTGTCACCATACCCAGCTCATTTGCTTTCTTTACATGTTCTCAAGCCTTCCTGAGGTCAGATAAGTTATGGATCAGAGTAGAGCATGCTCTCAGGAATGATAGGAATGCAGTCCACCTGGGAAAGGAGCCCATGTCATTCATGAAACTGTACTGATTGCCCGGGTCTGCACCAGAGCTCTTCCCTGGTAGATGAACATCCACAGGGCAAGACAGCAGGTGACAGCTGGGAGTTAGGCCACCACACAGCCAGCTTAATGTGAGGGAATCTTCTGAGGCCTAAAGGGCATTATGTGGGTCCAGGATCCCCTAGTTGGTGCTTGAAAGTAAAGCCAGAACTGGGGCTCAAGAACTCAGAGTCAGAGGACGAGCGCTTGTGCTAATAGAACCCCAAGAAACACAAAGTCAGGCAAAGAAATGAGGTGTGCTTTCATAGATTTTAATAAGGATTTGAAGGAGAAATGGAACAAAATGAGATCCAAGGAGACGAGGATGGAATTGAACTGGACTAAAGACCTATTCTGTCTACGAGCTGATCTTACCCTAAGCTGACCCTGATGTCTAGAGAGCTTGTATCATTTAGTTTTCTCTTTTATCTTTCCTTGGTGCACAGGTAGTGACTACTTATCTCCCATCTCCCTGTTCATGTCCTGATAGAACCTTTTCTTCCTCTGTCTCCAAACACATTGGCTTTTCCTACCAGAAACTGAAGGGGGCCTCATGTAGAATCTGTCATTGACTCATGAAGTGTCCAGTCAGAAATTGTTTCCAAATGAATGTGAAGAATGTATGTTGGCCAGATATGGTGGCTCATGCCTATACTCCCAGCCTTTTGGGAGGCTGAGACAGGAGGATTGCTTGAGGCCAGGAGTTTAAGACCAGCCTGATTGGCGCAGTGGCTCATGCCTGTAATCCCAGCACTTTGGGAGGCCGAGGTGGGCAGATCACCTGAGGCCAGGAGCTCAAGACCAGCCTGGCCAACATGGTGAAACCCCATCTCTACTAAAAATACAAAAATTAGCTGGGCATGGTGGCAGGTGCCTGTAATCCCAGCTACTAGGGAGGCTGAGGCAGGGGAATTGCTTGAACCTGGGAGGCAGAGGTAGCAGTGAACTGAGATTGCGCCATTGCACTCCAACCTGGTCAACAAGAGTGAGACTCCCTCTCAAAAACAAACAAAAAGACCAGCCTGATCAACATAGCAAGACTCTGTCTCTACAAAAATAAAAATAAATAAAATTAGCCAGGTGCAGTGGTGTGCACCTATACACCAACTACTCAGGAGGCTGAGGCAGAGGATTGCTTGAGTCCAGGAGTTTGAGGTTGTAGTGGGCTATGATCCACTGCACTCCAGCCTGGGTGACAGAGCAAGACCTTGTCTCGAAGAAAAGAAATTTTTTGGTTTCCCAATGCATATAAAAGTTTTATTTATACTATACTGTAGTCTATTAAGTGTGCAATAACATTATGTCTAAAAAATTGGCCAGGTGCGGTGGCTCACACCTGTAATCGCAGCAGTTTGGGAGGCCAAGGCGGGAGGATCACCTGAGGTCTGGAGTTCGAGACCAGCCTGACCAACATGCAGAAACCCCGTCTTTACTAAAAATACAAAATGAGCCGGGAGTGGTGGTGCATGCGTATAATCCCATCTACTCGGGAGGCTGAGGCAGAGAAACACTTGAACCTGGGAGATGGAGGTTGCAGTGAGCCGAGATTGTGCCATTGCACTCTAGCCTGGGCAACAAGAGCGAAACTCCATCTCAAAAAAATATATATATATTATATATATAATAATGTTTGTACCTTAATTTTAAAATATCTTATTGCTTAAAAAATCCTAATGATCACCTGAGCCTTCAGCAGGTTGTAATTTTTTTTTGGCTGGTGAAGGATCTTGCCTCAGTGTTGATAGCTGCTGACTGATCAGGGTGGTGGTTGCTAAAGGTTGGGATGGCTGTGGCAATTTTTAAAAATAAGACAACCATGAAGTTTGATGCATCAATCGACTCTGCCTTTCACAAAAGATCTCTCTGTAGCATGAGATGCTGTTTGATAACAGTTTACCCACAGAACACGCACAGATGTGCATTTATAATCCTTGAGTTAGACACAAAAGTTCTCCAAGTCCCCACTACATTAGCTAGACACAGAGCACTGATTGGTGCATTTACAAAGCTTGAGCTAGACACAGAGTGCTGATTGGTGTGTTTGCAATCCTTGAGCTAGACACAGAGTGCTGATTGGTGTATTTACAACCCTTTAGCTAGACATAAAGGTTCTCCAAGTCCCCACTAGACTCAGGAGTCCAGCTGGCTGCACCTAATAGATCCCGCACCAGGGCCACAGGCGGAGCTGCCCGCCAGTCCCGCCCAGTGCGCCAGTACTCTTCAGCCCTTGGGCGGTGGATGGGACTGGGCGCCACAGAGCAGGGGGCAGCGCTCGTCGGGGAGGCTCCGGCGGCGCAGGAGCCCACGATGTAGGGGGAGGCTTGGGCATGGTGGACTGCAGGTCCCGAGCCCTGCCCTGCGGTGAGGCAGCTGAGGCCCGGTGAGAATTCCAGCGCAGCGCCAGCGGGCCAGCACTGCTGGGGGACCTGGCGCACCCTCTGCAGCTGCTGGCCTGGGTGCTAAGCTCCCGACTGCCCAGCACCTGAGGCGCCGGCGGCTCCCAGTGCGGGCCGCGCAACCCACGCCCACCCGGAACTCGGCTGGCCTGAGAGCGCTGCACGCAGCCCCAGTTCCCGCCCGCGCCTCTCCCTCCACACCTCCCCACAAGCAGAGGGAGGCGGCTGTGGCCTCCGCCAGTCCAGAGAGGGTCTCCCACAGTGCAGCGGCAGGCTGAAGGGCTCCCCAAGCGTGGCCAGAGTGGGCGCCAAGGCCGAGGAGGCACCCAGAGTGAGCGAGGGCTGTGAGGGCTGCCAGCACGCTGTCACCTCTAAGATTTGGGGGATGGTAAGTAAGCATCGGCTTCCACTTAAAGTCACCAGCTGTATTAACCCATAACAAGAGAGTCAACCTGTCCTTTGAAGCTTTGAAGCCAGGTATTGACTTCTTTCTAGCTAAGAAGGTCCTAGATGGCATCTTCTTCCATAGAAGGCTGTTTTGTCTATACTGAAAATCTGTTGTTTAGTGTAGCCATCTTTATCAATTTTGTTAGCTAGATCTTCTGGATAACTTGCAGCTTCTACATCAGCACATGTTGCTTCACTTTGCACTTCTATGTTACAGAGAGAGTTTCTCTCCTAAAACCTCATGAAACAGCTTCTGCCACTGACAGACTTTTCTTCTGTAGCTTCCTCACTCTCTCAGCCTTCATAGAATTGAAGAGAGTTAGGGCCTTGCTCTGGATTAGGTTTTGGCTTAAGGGAATGTTATGGCTGGTTTGATCTTCTATCCAGACCATTCAAACTTTCACCATATCAGCAATAAGGCTGTTTCAGTTTCTTATCATTAGTGTGTTGCTAGAGTTGGACTTTTAATTTCCTTCAAGAACTTTTCCTTTGCATTCACAACTTGGCTGTTTGGTGCAAGAGGCCTAGTTTCTGTCTTATCTCAGCTTCTGACATGTTTTCCTCACTAAGCTTAATCATTTCTAGCTTTTGATTTAAAGTGAGAGATGCATGACTCTTTCTTTCACTTGAACACCTAGAGGCCATTGTAGGGTGATTAACTGACCCAATTTCTTTCTTTCTCTTTTTTTTTTTTTTTTTTTTGAGACGGAGCCTTGCTCTGTCGCCCAGGCTGGAGTTCAGTGGCGCGATCTCAGCTTATTGCAACCTCCGCCTCTCCAGGTTTAAGCAAGTATCTGCCTCAGCCTCCGGAGTAGCTGGGATTACAGGTGCATGCCACCATGCTTGGCTAATTTTTTGTATTTTTAGTAGAGACCGGGTTCACCATCTTGGCCAGGCTGGTCTTGAACTCCTGACCTCATGATCCACTTGCCTCGGCCTCCCAAAGTGCTGGGATTACAGGCGTGAGCCACTGTGCTCGGCCAATTGACCCAATTTGAACATCATCATGTCTCAGAGAATAGAGAGGCCGGAGGAGAGGGAGCGAGATGGGGGACTGAGCAGTTGGTGGAACAGTCAGAGCACAAACAACATTAACTAAGTTCACTATCTTATATGGGTACAGTTCATGGTACCCCAAAACAGTCACAATAGTAACATCAAAGGTCACTTATCATAGATCACCATGACAGATATAAAAATAAAGTTAGAAATATTATGAGAATTACCAAAATGTGACACAAGAGTGAAGTGAGTATATGCTATTGGAAAAAATGTGCCAATAGACTTGCTTGACCCAGGGTTGCTACAAACCTTCAATTTGTAGAAATGCAATATACATATGTGAAATGCAATAAAGTGAATCACAATAAAACAAGATATGCCTTGTACATATATGTGAATATATATTGATGTAAATATATACATATGTATGCTACATATATATGTTTTTTTGAGATGGAGTCTCGCTCTGTCACCCAGGCTGGAGTGCAGTGCCACCATCTCGGCTCACTGCAACCTTCTCCTCCTGGATTCAAACGATTCTCATGCCTCAGCCTCCCGAGTAGCTGGGATTACAGGTGCACACCACCACGACTGGCTAATTTTTGTATTTTTAGTAGAGACGGGGTTTCATCAGGCTGGTCTCGAACTCCTGATCTCAAGTGATCTGCCCACCTTGGCCTCCCAAAGTGCTGGGATTACAGGCATGAGCCACAGTGCCTGGCCCATATTTTTTAAACATATAAAATTTTATGGTAGCAATTTGATAACATTTTTATATTTATAATATTTGTTAATTCTGTGGTAACTGGTTAATAATTATATATGTTATTAAACTGTTGCCACAAAAATTACCCATAATCCTGTAACCTAAACGCAACTATTTTTATCTCTCTGCTGTTTCTGTGTGCCTTAAGATGGCAAATAAACACATCTGAATATAACCCATGTTGTCCTAGGCCACACCTGTCTGAAATAAAATAGTCACAGTAATGGCAAAAATGTTATTTCTCTGACTCTGCTGTCGCCTTCAACTCTGGGAAATCTGACCACTCTCAAATACCACCCAACTATTTCTGGGAGTCTCTAAGCAGAGGTGGGGATGGGGTGGTCTCATGTGTTTTCCCAAAGTTTTTTTCAGTTGCAAAGTGGTCCCTAGCATCCCTCTACCATTGCCTGTCCTGGCAGCCTCTGTGTTGTCTCCAGCATGTCACTACACCCAAATTATAACTCCTTTCCTAACATCTCCACCCACTGGTAACTGCTGAAGCTGCTAGGGATATTATAGATTTGGAGTCATCTCAAGCGTCCTCCCCTACCGTAAATCCCTGCACGGGATTCTCAATATTTTAGAGATCTCTGATACTCCAAAATGAGCTCTGGGGGCTGATCTTAAAGGACAAGCTGAGTGGATGGCAAAGTGTTGCACTCAGAATCATTCAGCAAGACACACTCCTGGGCAGACACCAGGTGACATGCTGTCACCAGTGCTGTAGAGGTGCCCCCCATACAGAAAGCCCAGCCAGACTCAGGTGAGGGAAAGTGGCATTCATGTGGGAAAGAATCTTTAAAATGCTTCAACTAATTAATGACTTTAAAATTCATAATCTTCTGCTTTAATGCTTCGTGGTAACAAATGGTGACACAACTTACAACCTAACAGCAACATTAAGAACTGGAACACGAATGCTTTTTGCTGTAGGAATTAGAAAGATTGACTTGACGAGTTAAGAGTCAAAGAAATCTTCACACAGCACAGAGGATATGAGCCTGATTTTTAGAGATAAGTAAAATTGATATGGATAGGAAGAGCTGGTGAAAGTTTTCTATGTAGAGAAGATGGTATGAACATAGGCATAGCACCAAGAAAGAACAAGACTTACTCAGAGGCCCAACTGGCTGGAAGTGCAAGCTCTCGTAGGGAAACAGTGGGAGATGCAGCTGGAAAGGTAGGTTTGGGGCTGCCACATAGAAGATAATTTTTTTTTTTCACAGAATGATAAACTTAGTTGTTGTTTTTTTTAATACTGCTATGGAAAGGAAAAAATTTCAGGATGTTTTTAATGCTTACTAGTCTCTTCTTTTTAAATTATTATTATTATTATTTTATTTTTGTGGATACACAGTAGGTGTATTTATTTATGGGGTACATGAGATGTTTTGATACAGGGACACAATGTGAAATAAGCACATCATGGAGAATGGGGTATTCATCCCCTCAAGCATTTATCCTTTGAGTTACAAACAACCCAATAACACACTTTATTTTAAAATATATAATTGTTTAAATAGTCACCCTATTGTGCTATCAATAGGTCTTATTCATTCTAACTATTTTTTGTACCCATTAACCATCTCTACCTCCCTCCGACCCCCCCAGCCTCTGGTAACCATCCTTCCACTTTCTATATCCATGAGCCCAATCGTTTTGACTTTTATGTCCTACAAATAAGTGAGAAAATGTGCTGCTTGTCTTCTGTGCCTGGCTTATTTTACTTAACTTAATGACCTCCAGTTCCATTCATGCTGTTGCAAATGACTGGATCTCTTTATTT
This sequence comes from Pongo abelii, assembly GCF_028885655.2. Classification (NCBI taxonomy): domain Eukaryota; kingdom Metazoa; phylum Chordata; class Mammalia; order Primates; family Hominidae; genus Pongo; species Pongo abelii. The sequence continues at coordinate 17,975,626 of NC_085928.1, forward strand.
TTTATGGCAGAATAGTACTCCATTGTGTATATGTACCACATTTTCTTTATCCATTCCTCTGTTGGACACTTAGGTTGCTTCCAAATCTTAGCCATTGTAAGCAGTTCTGCAACAAACACAGGAGTGCAGATATCTCTTCAATACCCTGATTTGCTTTCTTTTGGGTATATACCTAGCAGTGGGATTGCTGGGTCATATGGTTGCTCAATGTTTAGTTTTTTGAGGAACCTCCGAACTGTTCTCCATAGTGGTTGTATTATTTTACATTCCGTCAACAGTATACAAGGATTCCCTTTTAGAAGATAAATTTTTTTTTTTTTTTTTTGATGGAGTTTCGCTCTTGTTGCCCAGGCTGGAGTGCAGTGGCGTGATCTCGGCTCACTACAACCCCCACCTCCCAGGTTCCAGCAATTCTCCTGCCTCAGCCTCCCTAGTAGCTGGGATTATAGGCACCCACCACGACGTCCGGCTAATTTATGTATTTTTAGGGGAGACGAGCCTTCACCATGTTGGTCAGGCTGGTCTCAAACCACCGACCTCAGGTGATCTGCCCGCCTCGGCCTCCCAAAGTGCTGGGATTTACAGGCGTGAGCCATCGCACCTGGCCTAGAAGAGAAATCTTAGTAACCAGCTCAGAAGTCTGGACTTTTCCTAATGGCATTGAGAGATTTTGAAAAATGCTAAGCATGTGAATGATATGATGACATTGGTATTTTAAAGAAAACTGTTCTGGTATTTGTATTTCAAAAATCCAGGAAAGGCCGGGCATGGTGACTCACAGCTGTAATCTCAGCACTTTGGGAAGCCAAGGAGGGTGAATTGCTTGAGGCCAGCAGTTTGAGAACAGCCTGGGCAATATAGTGAGACTCCCATCTCTACAGAAAAGTTTTCATAATGCCTTATGCCCCTAGCTTCTTGGGTGCCTGAGGTGAGAGAATTGCTTGAACCTTGGAGGTCAAGGCTACAGTGATCCGAGATTGTGCCACTGCACTCCAGCCTGGGCAACAAAGCAAGACCCTGTCTCAAAAAGAAAAAAATATATAGGAAAGAAAATTTGTAGGAGATAAAAACAAATCTACTTAACTGTATCTAGGTCTTTGGATTTCTTTTGATCTTGTTTCAGGTTGCTTGTTTAAATATAGTTATTGTTAACTCTAGTAAATGAATCATTGAATACAAGTTATTCTTTTTTAAATTTATTTTTATTTTTGAGACAGAGTCTCACTCTGTCACCCAGGCTGGAGTGCCATGGTGTGATCTTGGCTCACTGCAACCTCTACCTCCCAGGTTGAAGTGATTCTTGTGTCTCAGCCTCCTGAGTAACTGGGATACAGGCGCACACCACCACACCCAGCTAATTTTTGTATTTTCGGTAGAGACAGGGTTTCGCCACGTTGGCCAGGCTGGTCTCAAACTCCTGATCTCAATTGATCTACCTGCCTTGGCCTCTCAAAGTGCTGGGATTACAGGTGTGAGCCACTGCACCTGGCCGGAGTACATGTCATTCTTGACCATTTAAAATAATTCTATTTTTGATGACAAAAAGATACGTAACTGAGTGGAGAGGCATTCTTTACTACTCAGTTAACCATGTTTTAAGAAGCTCAGCTGCTAATAACATCAGACTATGTCTAATTCATTATATCTGTTGGTACATTAAAAGAAATAGCTTCTGGTGACAATGAATTCATCAGAGAGTTTGAAAAGATGGCAGGTATTCTGAATCAAACTTTTGGTTAGAAAACCAGGAAATGTGAGATAAATGTGTTTCAGATATGAAAGGTACATAAATTCAGATGACTTAATGAAAACTGTTTTTTTCTCGGATGTGCCTAATATGTGTGCAGCTATTTTTCCTATTTTTTTTTTTAAAGTAGTGATTTTTCCAAAAGTGCTTACATTGATGTTAGACTTTTGGTTCAACTTAGTTTGGTTTGGTTTAATTTGGTTTGGTGTGGATTGGGTTTTTTGTTTTGTTTTGTTTTATGATTTTTTCAAGAATATTATATAAGTAAAGGAAATTTTTACTTTTTATTTTAACATCCATATTCAGAGAATTCCCTATCTTATGAGTCTTGGTGGGCACAGATTTTGCCTTCCACTAGAGAAGATGGAAATTCAGATTTTCACTTTCTTAGCTCTTTGTCCTTGGACGTGGGAAAGTGTCCTAAGCTCAGTCAAACAAGTGAACTCCCTGGATATTTGAATCAGTGGCTATTATAATAAAGAGCCAGGTGTACATACTGGTGGCAGTTCAAGGCAGAATAGGTAGCAATATTGAGTTTTCAGGTCACCAGCAGTGGTATCCCAGAATTTAAGGCTAGGTAGCAACGTGAGTTGTGGCAGCCAAGGGTTAGTGGCAGCAATGGCTAAGGGTTATTGTCAGCAAAAGCAAAATCCTCACTGGACTTATTCTGGGCATATTGGGGCTCCCTAGTAACTGCTTTCCTTCCAAGCCTGATTTGCTGAACTGCCAGGTAGTTATGTGAGTTCCCAATACTCTTTCATCAAATTTCTCTTTCATTTAAATCAGGCTTGGTCAGTTCTATTGCTTGCAAGAACCTTGGCTGATAGAAGTTCATTGCAGGTGGGGCTCAGTGGCTCATGCCTGTAATCCCAGCACTTTGGGAGCCCGAGTTGAGTGGATCACCTGAGGTCAGGAATTCAAGACCAGCCTGGCCAACATGGTGAAATCCCATCTCTACTAAAAATACGAAAATTAGCTGCGCATGGTGGCACGCACCTGTAATCCCAGCTACTCAGGAAGCTGAGGCAGGAGAATCGCTTGAACCTGGGAGGCAGAGGTTGCAGTGAGTCGAGATCGCACCATTGCACTCCAGCCTGGGTGAAAGAGTGAGGTGCTGTCTCAAAAACAAAAAAGTGTATTGTAAAAAAAAAAAAAAAATTTAAATATACAGACAAGGCAAAAATAAAATCACTTGTAATCTCATTACTTGGATAATAACCTTTAACAGTTTTGTTTATACAAAATTTATTTTATGCATGTGTATATATTAAAATATAAGCCAGGCACGGTGACTCACACCTGTAATCCCAGCACTTTGGGAGGCTGAGGTGGGTGGATCACTTGAGGTCAAGAGTTTAAGAGCAGCCTGGCCAACATGGTGAAACCCCATCTCTACTAAAAATAACAAAAATTATCTGGGTGTGGTGGTGCATGCCTGTAATCCCAGCTACTCGGGAGGCTGAGGCATGAGAATCACTTGAACCAGGAGGTGGAGGCTGCAGTGAGCTGAGATTGCACCACTGCAATCCAGCCTGGGCGACAGAGCAAAACCCTGTCTCAAAAAATAAATAAATAAATAAATAGAAATAGAATAAAATAAAACAAAACACACACACACACACACACACATAATTAATACTTTCAGATGCAAGTAACAGAAAACCCAACCCACATTCTCTATAACACAGCTGCCGTTCTTGGCATCCTGAACTTTAACCTTACCGAGGCCTTGTATACCTCAGAGTACAGACTGATGTCCTGGCCACTCTTAATGATCCTGGCTTGCCTGCCCCTACTTTAGTCTACCAATGTCATTTCATAGAGCCATGAGGTCCTGCACTCCACTGATTACAGTGACTGCCTCCTGACTGAATGTGGCATCAGCAGCTGCCTGCAAAGCTCCAGGCTTTGAGGACTACCATAGGTCCATCCACAGGAGGACCCTGAGGAGCTCCAGAAGAGCTTCACGATGGCAAATGCTTCCTGGGTCGCACCATCTGGATCTATGACACATCCACTCGGGTTCTCTTCCCTGGTCTCTCTGCACCCCATTCTGCCTAAATCTAGGAGTTTCTCTTGGATCTTGCTTCTCATACTTGCCCTTTCTTGGGCCTGACATCTATGGTTGTCTTGAAATCTGGTCTTGGACCACTTTTAGTTCCACTCTTAACTCATGGGCTTTCCTATCTGTAATTGTTCCATCTGTAATTATTCCATTCCCTAACCTCAGCCAGCTCCTGACATGGTGTTTCAGGTCCCACTACTGGACTCATGTCAGGGTCCTTGGTCCCTAAGCCTGGTGCCAAGAATTGGGTCAAAGTGCCATTTCTCCTTATGCCAATGGGTATCCTATAATGCTGACTAGTCTAGAAAAAAACAGTAGCGGAAAAATAATCAAAATCTGGGTATTATATTTACAGGGGCAATCTGGGAGAATATGAACCAATTTTTTGCTTTTCTCTTTGTAGTTTTCTATATTAAAACATATTTTTAGGCTGGGCATGGTAGCTCACGCCTGTAATTCCAGCACTTTGGGAGGCCGAGGTGGGTGGATTACTTGAGGTCAGGAGTTTGAGACCAGCCTGGCCAACATGGTGAAACCCCATCTCTACCAAAACTACAAAAAATAAGCTGGGTGTGGTGGTGCACACCTGTAGTCCCAGCTGCTAGGGAGGCTGAGGCATAAGAATTGCTTGAACCCTGGGAAACGGAGGTTGCAGTGAGCTGAGATCACGCCACTGCACTCCAGCCTGGGTGACAGAGTGAGACTTCATCTCAGATAGATAGATAGATAGATAGATAGATAGATAGACAGATAGAATTTTGATCGCATGTAATCCATTGACAGCTAAGCAGGGCTTATCTATATTAACAAATCCATATAGCATAATAATTTTTAAGTACAATTTAAACCCAACTGACCATGGTGGGTTTTTTGTTGTTATTATTGTTGTTGAGACGGAGGCTCACTCTGTCGCCCAGGCTGGAGTGCAGTGGCGCGATCTTGGCTCACTGCAACTTCCGCCTCCTGGGTTCAAGTGTTTCTCCTGCCTCAGCCTCCCAAGTAGCTGGGACTACAGGCGTCCGCCACCACGCTGGGCTAATTTTATGTATGTGTAGTAGAGACGGGGTTTCACTGTGTTAGCCAGGATGGTCTTCATCTGCTGACCTCGTGATCCGCCCGCCTCGGCCTCCCAAAGGGCTAGGATTACAGGTATGAGCTACCACGCCCGGCCGACCATGGTGTTTTTTGGGTTCTTTTTACCCCTTTAAGGGAGTGGCATGAATTTTTCTCATTGGTACAAGAGAAAAAGAAAGATTGATAGGTCAAAATGCCTGTCACTTGTTGGGTGCTACTAATTGCAGAGACCCAAGGTGAGGGGCCCCTTTGTTTTAGCTGGGTCTTTAATGATTTTAACTACATAAGGATGCATCATCTCTCCTCCCCCTGTGTAGCTAGGGACCTTGAGTTTGGTTTGGGGAACCAAAGGCAGAGGAGGAAGGGAATCAGAATATGCAATATCTAATAGCTGTATAAACCTCCACTTCACCCCAAGTCTTTAGTGAACTGTACTGCATACTCAAACGTGTCATGGGAGGTTTGGGAAGGGTGGGGAAGGGAAGGAAGATATCATGAAAAAAAAAAACCCACAAAAAAAAAAAAAGAGGTTTAGACTCCCTATAGGGTAGGACAGAGGAGCATAGGAAAGAAAGAGCTGCCAAAAATGAGATGCAAATGAAACATCAGCAATCAGAACTGGAGTGAAGTGACCATGACAACAGAGGTGCCTGGTCCCTCCCTCTCAGAATGGCAGAGGGCTGGGCCGTCTCCTCAGAATGCAGGTGGTTGAGAGGAAGCGGCCAGATGTTTCTTATTATCTTTTTTTTTTTTTTTTTTTTCCAGACACAGTCTCACTCTGTCACTCTGGCTGAGTGCAGTGGTGCACTCTCAACTCACTGCAATCTCTGCCTCCTGAGTTCAAGCGATTCTCCAGCCTCAGCCTCCCAAGTGATGGGAATACAGGTACCTGCCACCACGCCCGGCTAATTTTTTTGTATTTTTAGTAGAGACGGGATTTCACCATATTGTCCAGGCTGGTCTCGAACTCCTGGCCTTGAGTGATCCACCTGCCTCGGCCTCCCAAAATGCTGGAATTACAGGCGTGAGCCACTGTGCCTGGCCTGTTTCTTAAATCTTGAAGGACAAATTCACTTCTCCTGACAGCTGGGTTTAGGTATTATTTCACGTTTTAGAATCTACTTAATTTTTTCAGGAGCCTGTCATTATCTCTATCTGCATTTTGCTGCAGCAGGGGTAATCACCTACCCAACAGAGAGAAATACAATTAAGGAACTAACCTATCATGCAGACCTGACTTCTTGAGCATTATTTAGTGGTCATCAGGGGCCCATTAACACTAAAGCCAACTGATGTCACCTAAGAAATCTGCATATTTAAGTAGTGCAAGTAGCTAAAACATGCCTGTCTACCTGTGACATACAAAAAGAGAAAATAAGAGTGTGCACATCTAACTTCAGAGGTGAATGAAAGCAAGCATCTATTAGTAAATGCGTCATACATAAGGAATGAATTAATGAGTGAATTAATAATCCACCTTTAAGAAAATCCTTTCTGAGAAGAGAACATTTTTCTTTTAAGTGTTTCTTTCTTTTCCTAATTAAGAAAAATCTGCTTTTCTGACCTGATCTACTCTTCAAATTCTGATCATATCAAATTGCATTTTAAAGGCTTACCCAATATGATCTCATAGGTCCTGAGTCAGATGCCAAGGAGAGGAGTTAGTCTCTCAGCTAGATTTAATGCAGAAGTCAAAGACTCTTCTTCATTGTTTCCTATAACTTCCTGCCTGCCCTGGCAGTCTCAGCTGTAGGTATGGATGTCCCTAATCTACATGTTTAGGGTCATCCTGTTTCTGAGCTGATCTTGACCAAGGCAGATATTCTTGACCTACCAGCGGGTGGGGCCAACACATAATCTTAACATTTGTTATGAGTCTCAGGTGGGCCTAGGCAACAAGTGCCCACTATGCTACTGCATACCCGAACATACCACATTTGTCCATCTATACTGATCCCTTCTTGCTTGCCCAGAGTTCTGCCCTGAATTCTGGTCCATTTGGTCAGAGCTCTAACTCTTGACCTGGATCCTAGCAGCCCTTTCCCAAATTTTCCCCTGCACCTCCAAACTCAGGCTAGGCAAGGATTTGAATGAACAGAACTTTGAAAGTTATGCTTCTATCTCTTCCTGACTTTAATGCTGGCATTGCCCGGAAACAGTTCCCATCTAACAGTAACCTCCCTTAAGTATCAACATGGAAATGAGCCAACAGTCTTAAAATGATACCCCTGTTTATCTAGGCATATGTGGTGTGCATGCAGCTAGTATCAATCTGGTGGGCATACAGATTCAGAGTCAGGTGCTTGCCATCTGTAGCAATGGCTTAGTGTGAGACCATTTGTTCATTCTTGGCAGGTATGGTGGCCCAGTCTCTACTCTTGGGAAAAGATGGAAAAGAGCTAGACCTTACTTAATTGAGCTGCAGTTCAAAGGAGGTCTTCAGTTCTTAGAGGTTACTGGCTTGCCAGGCAGGAAAACTCAAATAGGTGCCTGCTTCTATAGACTGGTTCAATACAGGGTAGGGGAGAAAAGGAAAACAGCTTTTTAAACTATGAGTTGCCATGATCCAGTGATTTTAAAATCAATTTAAAGGAACTTTACAAACATGTTTCAATAAAATGAAACGAATAGAATAGAATACAATGGAATGAATTAAAGTACATTGAATGTAGTAAGGTGAAGTATGTTCTATAAAACTTGCTTTGGTTACATATGCGTGTATATGTACCAGCTATCTCTGAGATGATATGTTAGGAACAAGGGCAACTTAGGAACAGAGAGAGATTTATTTTCAGTTTGAAGTTCTTGTCACATGCAAAAGATAAAAATGTAAGCAACAGAAAAATACTTCCAATAAATATAATGGAAAAAAGCCCAATGTTCAAAATAAATACTACATGAAAACTACAATTGCACAAAGATAGATATGTTGTTTATTACAAAACTGTGATAGCACAAAATTGGAAATGATTCAAATGTCTATTAAGGATAAATAAACTACAGTACATACCTACTTTGAACAATTATACAGCTGTTAAAAAGAATCAGGAAGATCTATATGTACCAACATGAAAAGATATTTAAGATGTGTCATTCAACGAGAAAGCAACACTGTGGGAGGCTGAGGCAGGCGGATCACTTGGGGTCAGGAGTTCGAGACCAGCCTGGCCAACACAGCGAAACTGCGTCTCTACTAAAAATACAAAAATTAGCCAGCATGGTGCGCCTGCAACCCCAGCTACTTGGGAAGCTGAGGCATGAGAATCGCTTGAACCTAGGAGGTGGAGTTTAAAGTGAGCCAAGATAGCGCCACTGCATTCCAGCCAGGGCGTCAGAGTGAGACTCTGTCTCTATTTTTAAATAAATACATTTAAAAACATAGGCCAGTACAGTGGCTCACACCTATAATCTCAGAGCTTTGAGAAGTTAAGGTGAGACGATGGCTTGAGAACAGGAGTTTGAGACCAGCCTGGGCAACATAGCAAGACTCCAATCTCTACAAAAGAAAAAAGAAAAAAGAAAAAAAAGAAGGTATACACAGATTTAATAGATACTTAGAACCTTTGGGCAAGTGGACAATGGCTATGACTAAATAGTTCATATAAGAAATATAGCCTGGGCGCAGTGGCTCATGCCTGTAATTCCAGCACTTTAGAGGCCTAGGCGGCCGGATCACCTGAGGTCAGGAGTTTGAGACCAGCCTGGCCAACATGGGGAAATCCCGTCTCTACTAAAAATACAAAAATTAGCTAGGCATGGTGGTACATGCCTGTAATCCCAGCTACTCAGGAGACTGAGGCAGGAGAATTGCTTGAACTTGGGAGGCAGAGGTTGCAGTCAGCTGAGATGGTACCACTGCACTCCAGCCTGGGCAACAGAGTGAGACTCCATCTCAAAAAAAGAAAGAAAGGAAGAAAGAAATATAGACCATAATCCAACATTTAGAACATTCACTGAGCATCTCTAATGCAAAAATTAAATATTCTAGCAGGGATTTTTCCTAACATGTTTTCTTGTTGTATACCTGCGTTGTGCTACTGCAACCGGCTGTATTCCCAACTGGGCTATGGCCTTGTGAGTGGAGAAACCGTTCCGGTGCCTGTTGTGTTCACAGCTTTCTCTCTGGAGTCTAGCATTTCTTCTGGTTCTCGTGAGCATTCATAATGGCCTGTAATTATAGTGCTTCCTACATTCCAGGAACAGTTCTAGGCACTTAACTTATTTAATTTTTGCAACATGCCTACCATAATGTTGCCATTTTAGACATAGTCTACTGAGACAGAAAGAAAGCAAGGAACTTGGCTGGGCATGGTGACTCACGCCTGTAATCCCAGCACTTTGGGAGGCCGAAGTGGGCGGATCACCTGTGATCAAGAGTTTGAGACCAGCCTGGCCAGCATGGTGAAACCTCATCTCCACTGAAAATACAAAAAAAAATTAGCTAGGCATGGTGGTGTGTGCCTGTAGTCCCAGCTACTAGGGGAGGCTGAGGCAGGAGAATCACTTGAACCCAGGAGGCAGAGGTTGCAGTGAGCCAAGATCATGCCACTGCACTCCAGCCTGGGCGACAGAAGGAGACTCCATCTCAAAAAAAAAGCAAGAAAGGAACTTACTGAAAGTCATATGGCAGAGCAGGAATTTGGATGCAGGCTTTCTGGCACAGAAAGTCAAGTCAAGTAAGTCAAGTCAGACTCCTTGACTTAAATCCCTACAATGCCTTTTAACAAATATGCTCAATAAGTTCATCTGGTATGAAATGTAACAATATTTTATCAGGTTAACTAAAATGAAATGAAAAAAACATCTTGTTGGAGAGGCTATGAGAAAAGAAGAACACTGGTCCTTTCTTCAGGGCCCAGTGACTTAGTAGAATCCTTCTGCAGAGCAGTAAGTCTCTACAGGCAAAAGTATTAGCATTGTTCATTCTTTTGATCTACAGCTTCTTCTTTTGGTAATGTATGAGAAAAATTAAAAATGAAAAAAGGTGTTTGATCAATGATATTTATAACTCCACCATTTATAATAAGGAAAAATGGTACAACCCAAATGTTGATTTGGAGACAAATTTTGCAAAATATGAGGTACAACAATGTAAGCATATAGCTGCTAAAATAACTTTGTGTTCTGTGTTTGTGTATAGAAATGTGCATAGGAAATAAAGCGAAGTGGAAAAAGAAGCAAAGTCATATGTACAGAGGCATTAAAACTATATATTGTATTTTTCAATGATAAATAAGGATCAAGAGATTTATATAAATGGTTAGCTGTGTTAATACAATAAAGTCTTTGTGCTTTTATCTATAAAAGATTTTTTAATGTGTAATAACAGAGACAGTGATTTGTGTCATCCCTTAATAGAGCTGAATTCATGAGGCAAATTCTACAAAGGCCATTTCTTCTAAGAACTAAGTCCTGAGTGTTGGTAGACTCCAACATGTGCACATCTGAGCCTGGGATTAAGATGGGTAGAGCAGCTCTTTCAACTCTGCCCCAGATGTAGAGAACTGAAAGAGAGCTGAGTTAAAGCACTTTACACTAAAGAATGTTTTTTCATAAAATAAACCATTTGTATTTAATAAGTGTATAAATTGGTTAACCATTCTCTATCAATGATTGGTTCTCAATACTAGCTGTAAATCAGAATCCTGTGAAATATTTTCAAAATACATGATATTTCCTTGGAATATTTCCAGATAGATATATTAATATCTAGGTCCTAATTCAGTCCTTCTAAATCAGAATCCCCAGGCATGTGACCTAAGCATCTGTATTTCAAGTAAAGACTAAGGAAATTCTGATAAACAGCTAGGTTTGAGAACAATGGCCATAATACTTGGACAAATACACATTCTCTCTCTCTCTCTCACAGAACCAATCAGTTGGCCCATTTTTCCACAGCCCTTTTAGCAGACAATTTAAACCTGTTATTTTAGCTAACTTAATAAGTAGAAAGTGTTATTTCCTAGCTGATACATTTATTAAGCATAGTAATTAAAAAGCATTATTAAGATGCATACTTTTTTTAAAGGAGAAAAAAATGTCAGGAAAGAAAACTAGAAATAATCTAAATATTCATCATTTTCAGACTGGTCAAATAAATAATCATACTTCCTCACAAGAAAACTATGCTACTGGTAAAAAGAATAAAGCAGAGCTCTATATAAAAATAAGAAACATCTCAAAGATATATTGTTAAAAGATATGTGAGGTACAGTACAGTGTGTTCATTATGTTACATTATGTTACAGTTATGCCTCACCCTGCCGACCCCACCCCCTGCTCGTATATTCATAGACTGTTTCTGGAAGATGACACCAGAAATTGGTAACCCTAGTTGCTTCTGGGTATGGGACTTGATTGATTGAGGTTATAGTGATAGATAAAAGTATAGATTGACTTTTCAATATACGCCCTTGCATGTATTACTTCTTAAATAATAAAATTTAAGGCCATGAGTGGTGGCTCATGCCTGTAATCCCAGCACTTTGGGAGGCTGAGGCGGGTAGATCACTTGCGGTCAGGAATTCCAGACCAGCCTGGGCAACATGGGGAAACCCGTCTCTACTAAAAATACAAAATTAGCCAGGTGTGGTGGTGCACACCTGTAATCCCAGTTACTCTGAAGGTAGAGGCAGGAGAATCACTTGAACCTAAGAGGTAGAGGTTACAGTGAGCCGAGATCGTTCCACTACACTCCAGCCCGGGAGACAGAGTGAGACTCTTGTAATAGTAATAATAATAATAATAATAATAATAATAATAATAAAATTTAAGAACAATGAGGTACAAATGGAATCCCAATCTATCTAAATTTCATCCATTATTAGCCTGGGGTGTGGTGGCTCATACCTGCAATCTCAGCGCTTTGGGAGGCCAAGTTGGGGGGGTGGATTACTTGAGGTCAGGAGTTCGAGACCAGCCTGGCCAACATGGCAAAACTCCATCTCTATTAAAAATACAAAAATTAGCCCGTGTGGTGGTGTGCATCTGTAGTCCCAGCTACTTGGGAGGTTGACACAGGAGAATCACTTGAGCCTGGGAGGCAGAGGTTGCAGTGAGCCGAGATTTTACCATTGTACTCCAGCCTGGGTGATGGAGCGAGATCTTGTTTCAAAAAAATAGGGATGGGCGCGGTGGCTCACGCTTGTAATCACACCACTTTGGAAGGCCGAGGTGGGTGGATCACGAGGTCAGGAGTTCGAGACCAGCCTGACCAACATGGTGAAACCCCGTCTCTACTAAAAATACAAAAATTAGCCGGGTGTGGTGGTGGGTGCCTGTAATCCCAGCTAGTCAGGGAGGCTGAGGCAAGAGAATCGCTTGAAACTGGAAGGTGGAGGTTGCAGTGAGCCAAGATTGTGCCACTGCACTCCAGCCTGGGCAACAAGAGCGAACCTCTGTCTCAAAAAAATAAATAAATAAAAACAAAAATACATGAATACAATAAAATAATAAATTTAATCCATTATAAATTATTGCTAAATTATCTGGGATATCAACCCACATCTAAGTTTGACACTCGTACAAATCTTTTGTAGGCCTCATTCACTTCACCGTTTGGTTTCCAGGGCTGTTATGCCAGTCTTTCTTCTGGTGTTCTGCTCTTAATTAGTTGTTTGTCCTATTTTCTCTCTGAGAATATATCTGTTCCTGTATCTAGAGGCATGCTCATTTTAGCTACCTGGTGGTAAAATCAGGAAGAAAAGAGGTCTTTGTTCTCTTCCCACTGACCTAAAGAGATCAGAAAGACCCTCAAAGCAAATAATCACTTACCCCAGAGTCCAATACACTCAGCACCATCTTTTCTTATGGTTTCATCAAATCAGAAGTTTCTTTTAACGAGAATTTCTTCTAGCAGACTTCTCCAACCCTAACAGGTACAAACATTTCCATGCAATGGAATTTCTTTATTGACCAGTAAAATTTGGGGGATTTACAATGAATGTGCTGCTAAAGATTCTTTGGAAAAAATTTCAAGAGGACATTTTAAACACAATTTGAACATAGTTCTTTAGTAAGTAGTGGCCTATTGGTTTGCCTGTATGTAACAGTGTACATAAAACATTCAAATATATGGTTTGTTTATAATTTCCATTCTTGGAGGCAACATCGCATGGCCTGAGATTGTCATAGAATCGTTACAGCCATACAGGAACTGAAGAGATTGACTAGTTTTTTCTCCCACTAAGAAAGAAAATCACTGCCACGTTATTTATAGCATGTGGTCCCCTGAGACTTCTAGCAAAGGACTTTCTCCCAAGGCAACCATTTCCATTGCTTAATGGGGCTTACTGTTAAGAAAGTTTTTTGCTGGGCACGGTGGCTCATGCCTGTAATCCCAGCACTTTGGGAGGCCAAGGAGGGTGGATCACCATAGGTCAGGAGTTCAAGACCAGCCTGGCCAACATGGTGAAACCCCGTCTCTACAAAAATTAGCCAGGCATGATGGCGGGTGCCTGTAATCCCAGCTACTCAGGAGGCTGAGTTGGGAGAATTGCTTGAACCCAGGAGGCCGAGGTTGCAGTGAGCTGAGATTGCACCATTGCACTTCAGCCTGGGTGACTGAGTAAGCTCGTCTCCAAAAAAAAAGAAAGGTTTTGTCTTTGTTTTTTAATGCCAAGCCATGTTCTGTCTTCTATAATTTCTACCTTCTGATTCTGATTTGCCTTCTATTTAGGGAAAAAAATTGATATGATATTGATGGGAAACAGGTGGTACATTCAGAATGGATGACTAAGCTGGGTGCACTGGCTCATGCCTCTAATCCCAGCACTTTGGGAGGCCAAGGTGGGGCCAGGAATTCAAGACCAGCCTGGGCAACATGGTGAGACCCCATAGCTACAAAAATAAAATGAAATAAAAATTAACCAGGTGTGGTAGTGCACATCTGTGGTCCCAGCTACTCAGGAGGCTCAGGTGGAAGGATGGCTTGAGCCCAGGAGGTCAAGGCTTCAGTGAGCTGTGATTGTACCACTATACTCCTGTTTGGGCCACAGACTGAGCAAGTCCCCATTAACAATGACAACAAAAAAATGGATGACTAAAGCGAGTTTGATAGAAGGACTATTTACAAAGATGTCTTTTCCTCTTAAGATCAGGAACAAGACGAGGATGTCCATTTTTATTTAACATTGTACTGTAGGTTCTAGCCAGTGAAATAAGGCAAGAAAAAGAAATAAAAGGCATCTGGATGGGAAAGGCAGAAATGAAAATGTTCTTATATAGCGAGTGTGCTGATGATAAATTTTTGAACTTTCAGCTTTTGTATGTCTGAAAAAATTCATTATCCTACCTTTATTTTTGAAAGATATTTTGAAAGATACTTTTCCTGATTGACAAGCTTTTTCCCCCTTGCAATACTTTATTTTATTTTTTATTTTTTTCAGAGGCAGGGTCTCACTGTGTTGCCCAGGCTGAAGTACAGTGGCTATTCATAGGCATGATCACTAGTGGTCGGAGCAGAAGTTTTGACCTGATCTGTTTCTGACCTGGTTCCAGTTCACTCTTCCTTAGGCAACCTGGTAGTCCCCCACTCCCAGGAGGTCACCATATTGATGCCAAATTTAGTGCAGACACCCAATCGACATAGCGCACTACAGCCCAGAACTTTTGGACTCAAGGGATCCTCCTGCCTCAGCCTCCCAAGTAGCTGGGACTACAGGCATGCACTGCCACTCCTGGCCCCTTGCAGTACTTCTAAGATGTTGCAGTGTCTTTTCACTTGTATTGTTTCTAACAAGAAATCTCCTGCATCTTTATCTTTGTTCCTCTATATGTAACATGTCTGATTTCTCTTAAGCTTTCTCCATTATCACTGGTTTTGAACACTTTATTATGTGTCTTGTCACAGTTTTCTCCATATGTCTTATACTTGCGGTTTGCTGAGATCTTGGTTCTGTGGATTTACAGTTCTCATGAAACTTGGAAAAATTTTGGCCATTATTTCTTCAAATATTTTTCTGCCCACTCTTTTTTCTCTTTCAAAAGTCTCAGTTACATGTATATTAGATTTCTTAATGTTCATTGATGTTCTGTTATATTTTTTAAATTTTCTTTTCTCACTTTGTCTAATTTTTGATAGCTTTTATTGCCTTTACATGTCTTCAAGTTCACTAATCTTTTCTCCAGCAATTTCTAACCAGCCATTAATCACATGTATCGTGTTTTTCATCTCACACATTGTACTTTTAATCTGTAAAAGCTTGTTAAACTTTTTATATAACTTCCATGCCTCTACTTAAGTTTTTGAATCTATGGGATACCTGTTTAATATCTTTATTCAATAATTCTAAAATCTATGTCAGTTCTGGATTGATTTTCATTGATTTATCTTCTCATAATGGGTTATAATACCCTACTTCTTTGCATGCCTGGTAACTTTTTATTAGATTCCAGACATTGATAATATTAATGATATGGAACACACTACATACACACACAGACACACACACACACACACACACACACACACACACACACACACACAGCCTTATGCAATTGCTCTATACAATGAGAAACATTTCCTAATTATTTGTTTTTATCAGTCCATTCTCTAAGATGCTAGAATATTCTGTGATCTAGGGTGGTTTTTTTGTGGTTTATGCATGTTGAGTTTCTAAATCATACAATATTATGTGTGGTTTCTTTTTTCTAATAATGCTGAAAGAACTGAGTTATGTTGATGGAATCCAATGCCTTTTTAAAATCAATAGAGAGTAGTAGATGAGATGAAATTCCAGATTCTCTTCTGTTCTCTGTTGATGGATGAATGACCTGAATGGGACCAGCTATTTATCCTTTAGGGAAATCTTCCTGTTCTCTTTAATTTTTAAAACATGCTTTCACATGATTTTCTTGAAGAATGTACTGTACTTGCTTGTATTATAACAGCAGTTAACAATCTGATGACTTTTTCATCCTTCTGTATGGCTACCTGAAATTAGTGAACAGTGAACAGATTCGGAGGATAATTTCCAGTGAACTTAGCTTTTCAGTTTAAGTTAAATTCAGGTGTTTTTTTGTTTTGTTTTGTTTTTTGAGATAGAGTCTTGCTCTGTCACCCAGGCTGGAGTGCAGTGGCACAATGTCGATTCATCGAAATCTCCGCCTCCTGAGTTCAAGCGAGTCTCCTTCCTCAGTCTCCCAAGTAGCTGGGACTACAGGCGCCTGCGACCATGCTGGCTAATTTTTGTTGTTGTTGTTGTTGTTGTTGTATTTTTAGTAGAGATAGGGTTTTGCCATGTTGGCCAGGCTGGTCTCGAACTCCTGACCTCAAGTGATCCTCTGGCCTCTGCCTCCCAAAGTGCTGGGATTACAGGCGTGAGCCACTGTGCCTGGCCTTAAAATTCAGTTTTAAATTCAGTTTTCTTATGGGTAATGAGGAAAATAATAAACTTAGCTTATAAGGATGACGTGAGGACTAAATGAGATAGCACGTGGGAATTTGTCTAAAAAAATGTCTGGCATTTAGAAAGGCTGCCATGAATGTGAGTTCCTCTATTTGGCGAGGAGGTTGGAGGAGAAGGTGGCTACTGTGAAACTTTGAGACAGTGTTTTCCTAATTATGACCCTTTTGCTCTGATTTCTGCTTTAAATCAATCCAGTCCTGAAGAATTTTTAGATTGCATGAGAAATATCTTTGACAAAGCACTAATGCTTCTGGCTTCATACCTGATACCTCTTTTGATGTCACTTTTAGCCTCAGAAATGCAGGTACCTACCTTTAGCCACATGACCTCTGACGAGCACACCAAACATTAGCTTAGAGCAGTGGTTCTCAAAATGATGTCTCCAGACCAGCATCACCTGGGAATTTGTTAGAAATGCTTTTTTTTTTTTTTTTTTTTTTTTTGGACAAGAGTGTCTGTCGCCCAGGCTGGAGTGCAGTGCAGTGGTACAATCTCGGCTCACTGCAACCTCTGCCTCCTGGGTTCAAGGGATTCTTATGCTTCAGCCTCCTGCATAGCCGGGACTACAGGAGTGAGCCACCATGCCCAGCTAATTTTTGTATGTTTTGTAGAGATGGGGTTTTGCCATGTTGGCCAGGCTGGTCTTGAACTCCTGGCCTCAAGTGATCCACCTGCTTTGGCCTCCCAAAGTGCTGGGATTACAGGTGTAAGCCACAGTGCCCAGCCAGAAATGCAAATTTTCAAGCCCTACTCCAGACATACTGAATCAGAAACTCTGGGGGAAGGACCCAGTAATGTGTGCTTTAACAAGCCCTCCAGGCGATTCTGATGCACTAAAGATAGAATTTCTGTTGGAGAAATAGATGAAGGAAGAAGCTGATTATCCTTTAATGGCCAAAGCAACTTCAGCAAGAGGTTAATAACTATGTTGCAGGAAAAGTGATAACTTCAGAAGGAAATGACAAGTGTGAGGGGCGAAGGGGGACAAAGGGGTACAAAGGGGTGGTGAGGGGGCTGAAAAGGGTCACGTGTAAACATACAGGGCTTGGAGCAAAACAGATACCCCTAAAAGGCAAAGGAAGAAAATGTTAGCTCGAGCAAAAAGGCAAAGGAAGAAAATGTTGGCTCAAGCACGTGGAGTCAGAGGAAGAGGATACAAAGCTCTGGAGATATGTCGTATGCATGGTACACACGCATGCATCTACTTTTGAGAACCAAGGGGGAAGATCTCCCTCAGTGCAGGGCCAAAATAACAGTAAGACTGTGAGGCAGCTGTGGACCTTTCCAGGGTTGTGTCAGCAGTACCTTTTTTTCAAATAATTTTGAAAAATTGTGTTCTTTTTAATGCATTTATTAAGTTGACATTTAAATTTTTTTCTTCATAAGTTTAAAGCGTTGGAAAGGATATAATTTCCAGGATATTATAAATAAATCATTTCATCACTCTTTTAGGTTTTTCCAGTGCTCTCTAAAATACCAGAGTATCTTGATATCCACCTCATCCATTTTAAAACTTTATAGCAAGCTCAGCTTTTACAGTTGAAATTTTTATAAGGTATTTTTTTCTTCTTGAACTTGTATTTCCATCCCACTTCCTCCATAGACTTTAACCTAATACAGTATATTTCTATGCTTGAGGTCTTTCATTGATCTCCCTATCATTCTTTAACAACGAAAATATATAAACAGGTGTAAACTGAAAGTTAAAAAAATTCCTGTGACCATAAAACTCTAAAGGTTGAAAAGATTTTTTTTTTTTTTTAAGATGGAGTCTCACTCTGTCACTCAGGCTGGAGTGCAGTGGTGCTATCTTGGTTCACTGCCACCTCTACCTCCTGGGTCAAATGATTCTTGTGCCTCAGTCTCTCAAGTAACTGAGACTACAGATGCGTGCCACCACGCCCGGCTAAATTCTGTATTTTCAGTAGAGACAGGGTTTCACTATGTTGGCCAGGCTTGTCTCAAACTCCTGACCTCAGGTGATCCGCCCATCTCAACCACCCAAAGTGCTGGGATTACAGGCATGAGCCACCGTGCCTGGCCAAAAAGGGATTTTTGTTGTTGTTCTTTGGATTTTCTTTTTTCATTGAGTCAGTAAAACAATTATTAGGAGTTCACAAGAGAGCAAAATAGCCTACTTTATCACAAATTTTAATAATCTTATTAAACCTATAAAGTAAAATTTAATTGGAACTGAATCTCTTAATGAAATGGATTGAAAGTCAGCTTATGTATCTTGATTAAAGCAATTGTCACAATGTTCCTTTATTGCTTGGAGGTTTAACACTTCCAGGTGATGTGCAAATTTAAATCTGACAGTTGCACATCTGTAAGACTTTAAATGTTTTCCTCTGTAAAGTAGAAGAACCTTTGTGAAATAGGAGGAGGAAATGAAACTCCCAACTGCAGCTGCATACTCAAATCAATTTTAAGAAAGAGTTCATATGGAACTTGTGGATCTGGAAATCCATTTTCTTAAAACTATCCATGCCCCTGTACCCCTTGGCAAGTCTTCAGATACCTCTAGGGGTACCTCAATATGAAGATCCCTGTGTATGAACAGGTTTCTGGCCTGAAAGTCAGAAGGCCTAGGTTTGCTTTGAGTTTTGCTTGCATCACACTGGCTATGAAATCTTGTGCAAAGAAGGAGGGAATAAACTTGTTGAGTTTCTACCATGTGACAGGAACTGACTAGGTGCTTTCACATTTTATTCATTCAATACACATAGGAACTACATAAGGCAGGTGTGATGATCATTAGCCCCATTTTTAAATGGGAAAACTGAGGTTCAGGAGGTGAAGAGCCTAATTTAATGCTATACAATTAGGTAATAATGGATCCAGGGTTCAATCCCAGCTCTGACTCCTAAAGCTCATGCTGCTGTCACTTGGCAACAATGCTCCCTGAACAAGTCATTTTCTCACGGTGGGCCTCATTTCATTTACCTATGAAATTAAGGGAGATGAGCTAGAAGAACCCTAAAGTCACTTCCAGATTTGGCATCCTATGAATCTGTGGGTATCGGGGGAACCTGCCCCCAATATTTCAATGTAGGTTCTTTCTATTTTCCCTAAGTGTCAGCCAGTCTGAGAAATAAAGAGAAAGAGTACAAAGAGAGGAATTTTACAGCTGGACCGCCGGGGGTGACATCACATATCGGTAGGTCCGTGATGCCCCTAAGCCACAAAACCAGCAAGTTTTTATTAGGGATTTCAAAAGGGGAGGGGGTGTACAAACAGGGAGTAGGTCACAAAGATTACATGCTTCAAAGGGCAAAAAAGGAGAACAAAGTTCACATGCTTCTGAGGTCAATAAAGATCACAAGGCAAAGGGCAAAGCAAGATCACAAGGCAAGGGCAAAATTAGAATTAATGATGAGGGTTTATGTTCGGCTATGCACGTGTTGTCTTGATAAACATCTTAAACAACAGAAAACAGGGTTCGAGAGCAGAGAACTGGTCTGACCTCAAATTCACCAGGGCGGGTTTTTTCCTCACCATAATAAGCCTGAGGGTACTGCAGGGCGTATTTCAGTCCTTATCTCAACCACATAAGACAGACACTCCCAGAGCAGCCGTTTATAGACCTTCCCCCAGGAATGCAATTCTTTTCCTAGGGTCTTAATATTTAATATTCCTTCCTAGGAGAATAATTTAGTGATATCTCTCCTACTTGCACGTCCGTGTATAGGCTCTCCACAAGAAGAAAAATATGGCTCTATTTCGCCCGACCCCGCGGCAGTCAGACCTTTGGTTGTCTTCCCTTGTTCCCTAAAATCGCTGTTATTCTGTTCGTTTTCAAGGTGCACTGATTTCATATTGTTCAAACATCCATGTTTTACAATCAGATTTCGTATTGTTCAAACACACATGCTCTACAATCAATTTGTACAATAGTGGTCCTGAGGTGACATACATTCTCAGCTTACGAAGATAACAAGATTAAGAGATTAAAGTAAAGACAGGCATAAGAAATTATAAAAGTATTAATTTTGGGAACTGATAAATGTGCATGAAATCTTCACAATTTATGTTCCTCTGCCTTGGCTCCAGCCGGTCCCTCTGTTAGGGGTCCCTGACTTCCCACAATATGTGGGAGGTAGAGGCCAGGGCTGAAGGTGCAAGGGCTTCTCAGAGATTCATACCCCAAGGGATTAGGAGGCAATACAGAATAGATCCAGAAATTCACCAGACCTAGTGGTGCTTCTGACAGAATCTATGCTGGGTTAAAGTTTAAAAAGCTTGACCTGCCATCCAATCTAGGCAGACTTAAATGAAAACTGATCTCGAAGAAAATGATTTGATTGGCCATTTCATAATTAGACACCTAAATGGGAACCAGGAAAAAAACAACAACAACAACAAGAAAATACATGTAGCCCTATTTAGGTTCAATGAAATCTATGTACTTCAATTTTTCTCTTATTTTATTTTTTTAGAGACTGGGTCTTACTATGTTGCCAAGGCTAGAGTGCAGTGGGTATTCATAGGCACAATAATGGTACACTACAGCCTCAAACTCCTGGGCTCAAGCGATCCTCCTGCCTCAGCCTCCTGAGTAGCTGGTACTTCATTATTCTCTTTTATATAGTGAGATCTTTTGAACACCTAGTGCAATCATAAGGTCTATAAAATGACTAATTCTAGAGTCAAACATTACAATGAAATAGTAATTAACCCCATGTTATATTTTAGAATATGTAGATCATATAAATATCATATAGATTTGTTGCTTTTCTAGTTTACATGTATTGCATAACATCTTTTCAAAATAGCAGTCTACATTTACCACTTTGACTTCATTGCTACCATTTACTCCTTATTTATCAACTGCTTGTGACCTGGCTCTAAAACTGGAATTATTTTGTTTAAGGTTATTAAATCACCTCCTCATTGATAAACTCAGTAGCATCATGAGAAGTTTTGTTCTCTAGGAGATTTCTGCTGTGTTTGATGTAACTGATTTCTCTTCCTTCTGCAATAATGTCCAGCTTTGCCCCTGACAATAAACTCATCAAGTTTTCCCCATACCCCCTGAGCCTTCCTTCCCCTCTTTCTCTTTCTGGGAGATTCCTCCTTAAAATACCCATTTTATGTGGTCATTGTTAAAAGTTTTTTTCTCAGTCTTGTCTTTTTTTCAGTTTAAATGATAATCAAAATTCTCATTCTCTGGGGAAAGCTTCAAGCATCTCTGTTGATGACTCACAGATATACATTTCAGTTTGCACTCCAGAGCCAAAGAAGTAAACACTTTTCAAACTGTTTGCTAGATGTCCTCAGGTCATCAAATTCAACACATCCCAAACCAGGTGCTTCATTATCACCTTAATATCTGGTCCTTCTCCTGGATTTCCTACTTTAGTCATGGAACTACCATCCTTTTAGTCATCCTGGCTAGAAATCTTGCTGCCTTTGAACTTTCCTAATATATTTTTATAGACAGTAACTTGGGAAAAAAATGTATAGAAGACTTCAAAAGAGTTGCATGCTTGCTTCAAAGACAGTGAGGTAGGGAGAAACTGGGAATTGACTCCGAATTCATATGTGGTCTGGAGAGAGAGGCATCCATTGAGAAAGCATGCTAGTGGTCACTAAATCAGTAGATTGCAAGTCCCATTGACAATGCCTCAGATATGTTTTTCTTTTTGTCTCTTCCTTGCTGGCTACTCTGCTCTAGTTCAATACCTTGTATCTTTTGTTCTGGATTACTGTAAGAGCCTCCTAAATGTAAGGCTGTGGGCTTGGTTTTCAAAATCTACCTACACAAGCCAGGACAAGAGACAGGTGAGCAAGCAGCAGAACACAGCAACTGGTGAAGGGACTGGAAGGGAGGTTAGCTGACAATCAGAGAAACATGAGGCAACAGGGTGAAGTGGACCTCAGCAAAGTTAGTGCCATCTTGGGTCACACTGTAACACCTCGAATAAGAGAGCTGATAGGACCTCTCTAATTTGAGGGGGTCACAGAGTTGGAATATTGCCTTCTGTTCATGCAACAACACACTAAAAGAAATAGAGACAAATTGGAGCTTATTTGAGAGTGTGATCAGGATAGTGAAAAGGCCCAAAGTTATTTTTTCATGTGGAATTGTTGACTAACTGTTGATATTTAACTTGAAAAAGATAAAAGAGGACTATTATAGTTGTCTTCATATATGTAAAGTACTATCTTGTGGAAATTACCCAAGAACTTTATAGATGTCAGAGCTGTCCTGAGCTGGAATGCATTCAACAAATATTGATTGTATGCCTACAATGCTAGGCACTGGGGATACATGACAGGTAAGTCAGTCTCTGCCATCACGGAACTTGAGTTCTAGTATGACAGACAATCAGCAAATACACATAAATAAATGGGCAATATAACTTCAAAAAGTGATGGGATGGGCTGCCATAGGAGACAATAATGCATGTGATGTTAGAACTATTTGAGCCTAGTTTTGATGATGACTTGGCAGAGCTTTAGGCATTGGACGTGTTACTAAATTAGATGACCTTTGGGGATCTTCAATTCCGAGATTTTATGACTTTGCCTTTCTACTATGGCCTACCAAATTAGGACTTCCTCTCATACACCCTAAGGCTTAGAAACTCCAAACTCCTTGCTAATCCAGGAACAAACCCTGCACCGAGGTTAGTGAGTCAATAGTGACTCAGTGTGAGTATTTGCCCATGTGGTTCCCTTGCCTGGAATGTCTTTCTCTCACTTCTCCACCTCTCAAAATCCTACTTGTCCATAAAGGCTCTACTCCAAAATAAACTTTTTAATCAAGCCTCCTATGTAACACCAACACATACTGCTTCACCCTCTGGGCCAGGTGGCACTTAGCTTGTAGCACTATTAAAGCATGTACTGTGTTTTACTTGTATTGGAATTCATTATTTCTTATTCTATTTCCCTACTAGCTTCTGATTTTCTTCAGGGAAGGGACCACATCTTTCTCTTTTTATAATCTCCCCTACTGCAAGTCTTTCAGCACAGGGCTTTGCACCAAGAAGATATTCAAGAAATAAATTAATGTCACACCAGGCAATAAGTTACTTATTATCTGGACTGAATTAGACATGACCACTGCTGAAGTGAGAAAGATAATAACCTATTGGTATAATTAAGAACTTTCTCTCCGAACTTCTGCTGTATCCCTCTCTACTTACTAGGTGTGTATGACCCTGGGGCAAGTTGCCTAACATCTTCATGCCTCAGTTCCTTCATTTGTACAATAGCAATCATACTGACTTCATAGTGCCTACTTATGAAGCACCTTTTTCATAAGGCTGTTTCAAGGATTAAGTGCAATAATCCATGTCAAGTGCCTAGTACAGTACCTACCACGTAATTAGCCTTTACTAAATATTATTATTAATCTTAGGCTTTGCTGCCCTCCCATAGCTTTATGGTTTGAAAGTATGGCTTAAGGGTAAGAAAAATAAAACATTTTGAACGGAAATAACAAGAGAAGGCAAATGATTGACCTTATATTAGGTACATTTTCTTTCTTTCCTTTTTTTTTGAGATGGAGTCTCACTGTCACCCAGGCTGGAGTGCAGTGGCGCGATCTTGGCTCACTGCAACCTCTGCCTTCTGGGTTCAAGTGATTCTCCTGCCTCAGCCTCCCGAGTAGCTGGGACTACAGGTGCTCGCCACCATGCCCAGCTAATTTTTTGTATTTTTAGTAGAGATGGAGTTTCACCGTGTTAGCCAGGATGGTCTCAATCTCCTGACCTTGTGATCCGCCCACCTCCGCTTCCCAAAGTGCTGGGATTACAGGCGTGAGCCACCGTGCCTGGCAACATTAGGTACATTTTCTGTCATCCTATCAGGCAAAGATAATTTGAGACATAAAATTAAGAGGGAACCCTCTACTTGTATTGAATTTGAAAACAGTGTAACAGAAAGACTGAATATAGATAACACCAAGAGACCCTGCAGGGGATGGGAATTAGAGACGACCTTCCCTTGACAGATGAGAAAACAGGTGGTTCAGTGACTTGTCAAGGGTGAGAATGGGAAGACTAACCTTAACCTCGCAGGCTCCTTAGCCACTACTCTCCCCACTGCATTCTGCTGTTTCCTAGTTGCATGGCTGAGGCCAACACAGATTGAAGATGCTGTTACTCCAAAGCCTTATAGGCCCCAAGGCTTTTTTATTGCTAGCACACTATAGGCAGCAAGCCTAACTTCAGACAACTGGGGCTGAAGGTGATACTCTTCTGGCTTTAGGGAGAATTGACTCACAGGCTCAGGCAGGCTGGGGCCTGCAGGTAGAGGTTATTTGGGCTTTATCTGTGAAAGGCTGGGGACATAACAAAGGCAGATAACCTGAGGCCTGTCTGATGTGCATTTAACTCAGGAGAAGTAAGAGGACATTGTACACTTCTGCATTTATGTGTCAGGAAGACAAACCCTGGAATGAATCCAGATGTGCCTCAAAATGCCAAAACCAAGCAAAAAGGATTTTCAAGCTATGTTTGGGAGTAAGAAGCAGAAATTAGAAAGGGATAACCCTCACCCTCTTGCTTTTTGAGAAGTGTGTAATGTTTTTTGAGACAGAGTCTTGCTCTTGTCACCCAGGCTAGAGTGCAGTGGCACAATCTCAGCTCACTGCAACCTCCACCTTCCCAGTTCAAGTGATTCTCCTGCCTCAGCCACCCGAGTAGCTGGGATTACAGGCGCCCACCACCATGGCCAGCTGATTTTTGTATTTTTAGTAGAGACGAGGTTTCACCATGTTGGCCAGGCTGGTCTTAAATTCCTGACCTCAGGTGATCCACCTGCCTCTGCCTCCAAAAGTGCTGGGATTACAGGCATGAGCCACCGCGCCCGGCCAAGAAGTGTGTAATGTTAATAAAGAATTGAAACAATGCAGTTACTTTGATCTGTAGCAAGGGAATGGTGTTTAACTGGAGAGGTTAGAATAAAGAAACTGAAGCCCACCTGAAGGAGGAGATAGTAAAAACACACATTGCTGCTTTTTCTGAGTTTTGGGCTTGAAAGAATTACATATCAAGGGATTGCCTAATCAGTATTTATGTTTAATACATGATGTTTATGTAGGGCTTTTCCGTTACAAAAAGTTTGTCATTTCAATAATCAACTATTGCAATTCAATAAACATTCATTGAGCTTTGCTCATATACAAAGCATAGCCACTTTTCCCCACTCAAATTGGATGATATGACCTCTAAACATGTCTTTTCTAAACATAAATCAAGCACATCCTGCTTCTCCTCCTGCGTTATGAAGGGCTCTTGATGCACCTATACCACGTGCCAGGAGAGTGAAGCTGTGGATGACATGAAGCATCTCCCTGAGGAGTCAGTTACTGGAGAATTTAGGTGTGTACATGTATGGGAGGGGGAGAGGTGTGCACTTTTATATTAAAACCAACAGCTATTTTGTGGAGTAGCGGACAAAATCTGTTCCATCAGGCTGCTTTTAGGCTTCATTATGGGCAGGTCCTGGTGCAATTGGATGGTTTTTTAGTGGTAAAGTTTAAAAAGCACTAAATCTTAACCTGGACACTCAGACTAATGCAATAATTTGTAGGCAAATTAAAATGTCATTATCCTGGCGGGGTAGTGCACCTGTAGTTCTGGCTACTCGGGAGGTTGAGGTGGGAGGATCGCTTGAGTCCAGGAATTCTGGGCTGTAGAGTGCTATGCTGATCCAGTGCCTGCACTAAGTTCTGTATCAATATGGTAACCTCACAGAAGTGGGCGACCAGCAGGTTGCCTAAGGAGAGGCGAACCGACACAGGTCAGAAAAGAAACAGGTCAAAACTCCCAAACTCATCAGTAGTGAGAACACGCCTGTGAACAGCCACTGCACGCCAACCTGGGCAATATCACTGTCTCTAAAAAAAAAAATACAAAAACAAAAACAAAAAAACTTTACTAATTCATGCTCCACTTATTTGGAATTTGTAATAATCTGAATAAGTCCTATAGTCTGGTTATAGTCATAATGCAAAAATAATGATTAAATGCTTTATTTTTTCAGTTCTATGGTGATTTAAATACTAAAGAAAACATTTTGAAAACCTCAAACACATTATAAGCGGTAATTTATGTTCAAATATTTAATGCACAAATTTTAAGTATCCTTGTCTATTCACCAAAGCAGCTGCGGAAAGTTGATCCATCTCATTTGAATTACATTGCATATTTGAATATTTATAAAACTTCCTTTGATTTATTTAACGATATTCTTGTAATCAGGGCTTTTCCTTCACTGCTTCCCTCTTTTTGCCATTCATGATAATCAGTGAGGTTTAGATCACTAACCACCCCCCATTTCCTACCACATAAACCTTCCAAAGAAGGCGTGGTTTCCTAGCTTCAAATTGGGCAAGTTGTAACAGCATCATTGCATCGAGGTTCCCCAGCATGATTACCCTTGAAATGACCTCGTTAGCTTCAATTATGAGGGCAAAACTTGGCAAACAATAATAATTCAATGGGCCATTTCCCATCAAAAACCCTGACACATCTGGTAATCATTTCTTGTCCTGAATCATTTATTCAATTTAGGTTGAAAAAGATTGTCACAAATTTCGCTTCTATGGTAAACAAAACAAAGCAAACAAACATTTGTACATTCATTCCCAGCTTTAGTGAATTCCCTACTATGAGGGTGGCAAATTCTATATAAAGTTCACTTGCTGAGAACACTATGTGTTGTTAAGCACATTGGAGTTTTTAATTCTCAACATTGCTTTATCTACCATTTATCCCATGCCATACTGTTTTCTGGGTACCAGTTCTACTCACCTCACCCCATGGCTTAGGACCAGAGGAGCAAGTTGTGTGTGGAATGGAAAGCATGTTGTCTTGGCCACAGTGGAAGGACTGTGTGTGGCCTTGGGAATATTCACCTCACTTCTCTGGACTTCAGTTTCCCCATCTTTGACATGTGAGAGTTGGATATGCACCATCTTTTTGATGACTGTCAGCTCCAAGAGTACCTGCTTCTACAGTGTGATGCAAGGAGAGGTCAGATTGGAAAGATGATGGAGGCTGGGGCGGGTAGTTGCAGGAGGACTTTGAATGCAAGACTGAAGAGTTTAGATTTTCCATGATAGGCAGAGGTATCAATTTAGGTTCCTGAGGGGCAGGCAGAAGTGATGACAGTGGTGTGAGAGTTAGACAAATCTGGCAAGTGTGTAAGATGCACTAGAGTGGATTTAGGGACGTCACACATATACTGTAATAGCAAAGTCAAGGCAAACATCCCTTCATTAGTTTTACCACCAGAAGGGAAAAGATTCCACTCCAGTCTTCTTGAAGAGATACTTAAATAAGAAATTGTAATCTAAGAGGAAAATACAGGGTAGAGGGCTTAACTTTTTGTTGTCTACCAATAGTCATCTCACCCACATCCCCTACACAAGTACGGGCCTTTAGAGTTTTCAAACAATTTTCACAGGTGCTGCCTCATTTCATCCCCCTCAAGAATCAAATATTTTCCAACAACAGAAACAGTCCTAATCCAGGGCCAAGAAGCAGCAGACCACAGACTCTTTTAGGCCACCTGGTCACATTAGCATTTCTTTATGGAATGGTTTACTGATGGCTACTTTAGAGCAGGTACTCTTGGGGAGTGGCCATGAGTAATGAAGCATGGAAGTCCATCTACCTCCTGGAGCCACATGAATGGCAAGTGGATCTCTGGCCTCTTGGACATCCCCATGAGTGTACATTGACTCAGTTATATGCAACCTCTTGGGAAGTGAGAGTGCCTCCCACAGCCAAGTGCTTTACAGGGCAGCTATCCTCTCATCTGAAGGTAGCCTAGGCATATGTCACATGACAGCTCTCATAGGCAAAGAAATAGGTTGAAAATGACCTGACAATTCTGCTTTATAGGTGTGGCTACCTTAAGTGCTTTGCCTTAACACTTAAGACTTAAACTGGCCGGGTGTGGTGGCTCACGCCTGTAATCCCAGCACTTTGAGAGGCCGAGGCAGGTGGATCATGAGGTCAGGAGTTCAAGATCAGCCTGACCAATATGGTGAAACCTGTCTCTACTGAAAATACAAAAATTAGCTGGGTGCGGTGGCATGTGCCTGTAGTCACAGCTACTCAGGAGACTGAGGCAGGAGAATCACTTGAACCCAGGAGGCAGAGGTTGCAGTGAGCCAAGATTGCGCCACTGCACTCCAGCCTGGGCGACAGAGCGAGACTGTCTCAAAAAAAAAAAAAAAAAAAGACTTAAACTTCCTCCCCAAGGATTTGCCTAGACCAAGGTGGTTTCCAATTTTCCAGATCATTAAATAGCAAAATGCCCAGTTCCTATTATTTTATTTTCAGGTAGCCTTCAGCAAGTTCCTTGTCAACAGTGTAAGGCCATGTCTAATATAGGCTACCTTCCCTCTTCTGGGTGATAGGAGGCTCTTTTGCCATCCACAATGGAATTTGATTTTTTTTTTTTTTTTTTGAGATGAAGTTTCGCTCTTGTTGCCCAGGCTAGAGTGCAATGACGTGATCTCAGCTCACTGTAAGTTCTGTCTCCCAGGTTCAAGCGATTCTCCTGCCTCAGGCTCCTGAGTAGCTGTGGTTACAGGCATGAGCCACCACACTAGGCTAATTTTTGCATTTTTAGTAGAGACAGGGTTTCACCATGTAGACCAGGCTAGTCTCAAACTCCTGATCCACCCACCTCAGCCTCCCAAAGTGCTGGGATTACAGGCATGAGCCACCGCGTCCAGCCTTGATTTTTATTTTTTTTGGCAAATCATCATTTGGCTGTCAGCATAGTATGTATCCTCTTCGTAAAGCAACGCGATCCTGGTTTTGGCAGGGAACAAGTTGTTTTTTTAGGGAGCATGATGAAGCTTCTTTCATAAGTAATCATTTGGATGCCAATAGACTATAGCCTCAACACTAAAGTTCAAGGTAAGGGTCCAGTCTCTCTTTTAAATGGGAACCTGGCAGAAGCACGGAGGTTTGTCCCCAGATTCACTGGGTCTTTGGGCACTTTCCAGAGGGGAAAAAAATCTATTAGATTGCTTGTAAGGCTTCAGCCAGTCTCTAAAATTTGCAACTTTTGACTCATTCCCTTTGGAGATAAGTTTTGCTGTATCTTTGACAAAAATCCTATAGATTACCATTAACCCTGCAGATGTACAAAATATCAGCATGGATTATTTCAATTTGGTTTGTCTTGCTCTGTCGCCCAGGGTGGAGTACAGTGGCATGATCTTGGCTCACTGCAACCTCCACCTCCGGGGTTCAAGCAATTCTCCTGCCTCCTGAGTAGCTGGGACTACAGGCATGTACCACTGCACCTGGCTAATTTTTCTATTTCTTAGTAAAGGCAGGGTTTTACTATGTTGGCCAGGCTGGTCTCGAACTCCTGACCTTAAGTGATCTGCTGGCCTCGGCCTCCCAAAGTGCTAGGATTACAGGCATGAACCACCACTGGCTTGTACTTTCTCTGTGAGGAAGATTCCAAACTCCTGCTTAATGTTCCATTCTATTAGCAAGTAATGCAAATCTTAATTTAGATAGAAGACAGCCACTTCTTGGCTTCCAGAGTGATCGTCATACTGGCCTCAAGTTACTCCTTCAAGACATTAGTGGGGAAGGGGGGTCAGGACAATTTCTGTTTTGCGTTCAAGAGAAATATTTAGTATCCCCATACCTTCTGTGTGTACTGTTACCTATCTCTAATTCCTGATTTCCTTAGCTTAAGTATTCTATCTATTCAAAGTTGCCCTGCAATGTGACTTTACCTTCATAATTCTGACTCTATATAGTTGTAGAGGCCTCTAAAGTCTTAATAATGAATCTAATATACTTCACAGTCTTTTAAAAAATTGATATCATGGTCTACTGTCTCCCTTCTTTGACCTTTCTACTATTTCCACAACTTCACAGTCCTTAAAAGTGAGAGAGTCAAAGTCTAAATTCTGTTATCTAATTCCACTTTGTTTCTCATCTGCCTTGTCCATCCTTACAAAGTTAGTAATCAATCCCATGTGAGATTGTTCTCTTGATATATAGCTCCAGATTTCCATCTTGGCACTGGTCTGAACCCTCCTTCTGCTTTGGGGATGGAACATAAATATCCTACTGGAATCTGTTAACAAAGTAGGCCTATAGTGGCCTGTGGTAGCAGTAGTTTTCATTTGTCCAGTGTGCTGTTGCAGCCCTTCATCTTAAAAAAAATTTTTTGTAATGGAACTCCTCTTTCTTGTGGGGACATTTTCTTCAAGGGTGGGTATATGGGATGGATCTGGCCAGTAGAGTATTCCATTCCTCACTTCAGCTATGCCCTGAACTCTTATGTATGTACACATGCCCTCATTTTCTTGGTATTCATCATATGCTGTCTTGGGCCAGTAACAATTCATCCATCCATTCACTCAACAAATATTTGTTGAGGACCTTCAAAATACCTAGCCTATATCTTTTTTCTTCCAAAACAGATTCAAAATTCTTCAGGACACTGATAATGTCTTGTTTCTTTTAAAAAATTCACTCTCGGGCCTGGCGTGGTGGCTCATGCCTATAATCCCAGCACTTTGGGAGGCCAAGGCGGGTGGATCACCAGAGATTGGGAGTTTGAGACCAGTCTGACCAACATGGAGAAGCCCCGTCTCTACTAAAAATACAAAATTAGCCGGGCATGGTGGCGCACGCCTGTAATCCCAGCTACTCAGGAGGCTGAGGCAGGAGAATCACTTGAACCCGGGAGGCGGAGGTTGCGGTGAGCTGAGATCATGCCACTGCACTCCAGCCTGGGCAACAAGGGCGAAACTCCGTCTCAAAAAATAAATAAATAAATACATACATACATACACACATACATACATACATACATAAATTCACTCTCATTGAGTACAATACTTTGCACATAATAGGTATTCAGTAAGTGCTCACTGATTAAATTCCAATTGCAATCATACTTCTAATCTGGTGGGACTCTACATGTACATCTTTCCTTTTAAAAAATCTTGTATCCATATATTAAATGCCATGAACATTGTTCTGTATTCCAAGAGTATCAGTGTCCAAGGCATCTATTTATTTTAATGCAATTATTAAACAACAATTGCTATAACATATAAAGGAGTAAACAGTTAAATGAGAAAAAGAAGGACCATGAGAAAAAAGTCATGTTATAAATTACTCTCATTTTATGTGACTTCTCTTGCCTGCTCAGAGCATACCTTCATGCCTTTTCTTTAATATTATTCCAAGAACATAGTGGAATGCCATGTACCTGTGGCTGCTCAATACTTTTTCATCAATGTGGTAAAGTTGAGCTAGAAAAGGTATAGTTTTCTGTGCTTCTATTTATTTATTTTTTTTTTATTTTTGAGAGAGGTCTCTCTCTGTCACCCAGGCTGGAGTGCAGTGGCCCAATCACAGCTCACTGCAGCCTTGACCTCCTAGGCTCAAGTGATCCTCCTGCCTCAGTCTCTGAAGTAGTTGGGGTTACAGGTGTCCATCATCACACTTGGCAAATTTTTTTTTTTTGAGAGAGAGGGTCTCACTATGTTGCCCAGGCTGGTCTCGAACTCTTGGGCTCAAGTGATCTGCCTGCCTTGGCCTCCTAAAGTGCTGGAATTACAGGCGTGAGCTGCTGTACCCAGCTGTTGCCTCCATTTTTTGATCTGTAAAATGGGAGAAGTAGTACCTGTTTTGCCCACCTTATAGGTTTTGATGCACAACTACTACTATAATGTTCATTATAAACTATTAAGCTCTATATAAAAAGTAGAACCCCAGAGTTTCCGCTTAGGCAAATGTATTAGTCTGTTTTAACGCTGCTGATAAAGACATACCTTAGACTGGGAAGAAAAAGAGATTTAATTGGACTTACAGTTCTACATGGCTGGGGAGGCCTCAGAATCATGGCAGGAGGTGAAAGGCACTTTTTACATGGTGGCAGCAAGAGAAGATGAGGAAGCAGCAAATATGGAAACCCCAGATAAACCCATCAGATCTTGTGAGACTTATTCACTACCAGGAGGATAGCACAGGAAAGACTGGCCCCCCATGATTCAATTACCTCCCACTGAGTCCCTCCCATGACACACAGGAATTATGGGAGCTACAATTCAAGATGAGATTTGGGTGGGGACACAGCCAAACCTCACTTGCTGCAAGTTTGGCTGTGTCCCCATCCAAATCACTTGCTGATATTGTTTGGCTGTGTCCCCACCCACATCTCAACTTGAATTGTAGCTCCCAGAATTCCCACATGTAGTGGGAGGGACCTGGGGGGAGGTAATTGAATCATGGGGGCAGGTTTTTCCCATGCTGTTCTCGTGATAGTGGATAAGTCTCATGAGATACGATGGTTTTATAAAGAGGAGTTCCCTTGCACATGCCCTCTTGACTGCAGCCATGTAGATGTCCTCTTCCTTTGCCCTCCACCGTGATTGTGAGGCCTCCCCAGCCATGTGGAACTGTGAGTCCATTAAACCTTTTTCCTTTACAAATTACCCAGTCTCGAGTATATCGTTATTAGCAGCATGAAAAGGAACTAATACAGCAAGGTTCAGGTTCTTAAAATAGCATTTTAGGTGGAAATTACATACTTTCAAAATTACCCTTTATAAGACCTTAAATATCAATAAATTTAGTCAGGCCAGTTTTTCATCCAGTATTGGTATGTATCACTGTTTCTTTGGTTGAGCACCAGATGAAGAATTGTATTTGACTTGCATATATGGGTTGTGTTGTTAAAAAAAAGAAAAAAAAAAAGCCCTGAACTGTTTTTAAAAACTACCAATACTCTCATTTTCGTGAAATGGTCACACAAATAAGAACCTTGCAGAAATGGGGACCACCAAGTGAGGAAACAGCAGATGTACCTCTCATTCTCACATTCTATATGAGCTAAAACATTAATAATGAACTAATTAGGAATAGTTTTGCAATCCGTATTTCATTGGCTCCTGTCTTTGCTTGCTGATGCCGAACTTCAGCTCCTTGCAAAATCCTCTGCCCATAATTTCTAAGAGCCCCTACACAGTGTTTTACATGGGCTCAAGAAAGAGGCATATCTGCAGCCACGTGGATATCTGCTGCTGAGTTTTCTTGAACACTTATGGTACTCATCAGTGAGCTAGCCCCATTAAGCCAGGTCATTACCACGTGCTGCTGGACATCTTCATGACCTCCATTGTGGCCCTCAAAGAATCAAAATGCTTGTTTACTGGAATCTCTGATACTGCAGAATCGTGCCATCATTTTCTGCACAAGTGTCAACAAGCCGTAACCCCTCATCTTTTGATTATATTGTGTGATGTAGTAACGATTTTAGTGCACTCCTATTTCTGCTCTTGGTACTTTCCTAGTGGACTCCACGAGGCTATATTGGAATATGAATCTTCAAGATAGGTAAGGTGTCATTCCCTCAATCCAAGGATTAACAGCTGGCATGGCATGGGCACTGACCAACTGGAACACTGGCTGGTACACTGTAGCTGTGCAAATTGACAGAAAAGCAGTCTGGCCAACCCCCACCTCTCTGTCATCCACACTCCTTGGCAGTCTTTCCGCCAAAACCCTTATGTAAATCACCTCTTGGCAGCCTGAACCTACCAATTTGCCAGATATGCCACGACATGTTTGAAGCCTGGTGGTGAACGGAGACTTGCCCCAAGCTGTGATTCTGTTATATTTGAATGCATCTAATTAAGAAATTTTGATACTCAAATTATATTGTAGAACCAATAATAGGAAAAAAATTAATGTAAGAAAAAATTCAGAAAACTAAAAAATTAATAAAACAACTTTTTTGGGGGGAGTGTTTTCTCAGAGCGCTTGTCCATATGCAGATATTTTATAAAGTTGTAATTTTGATGGTTATAATTGTTTCGCTTTTTCAATTACAATCACACTACTCATTTTGCCAACATTTACTGAGTTCCCACGATGTGCACAGCATTGACTGAGATCAAGAGAAATGCCTTACACCTCCATGTAATTCTATTTATACTGGAAGAAAGTTAGATAATGAAGGCAAAGCATGTGCGTGTCCTCATTTGGCAACTCCCTGTTGATGAATTCTTTTTTTCCCACTAGATGGTTTCTCTGGTGCTTAGAAGTACTTCATGTTAACTCCTCTCATGCCAGATTAAAAGCTTAACCTCCATAGGATAGTTTGCTTACTCAGAGTTGCAGCTGACATGGCTGCGTAACATATTTGTTTTTAATTCTAAAAGGGTCCAAGAGACTTTGGCCTTGGAAATATTTTTAAAATGCAGTTGAATAAACCAGTTAGGTTTTAAAGCATATACAGCAGTTTTCTCAATTTGTTGCAAGCAAATGTTTCCCACCATATGTGGCACAGACCTGGGCACACAGTAGACAACAAGCACTTCCTGGTGGAATTAGGATATTCGTGTCTTTTCATGTGTTATCCAACATAGGCCAGCAAAATTTATGAAATTCTATATAATCATATTTAAAGTCCTTAAGGATAAACAGTAGAATAATTGGAACACTTTTGATAAGAAGACTAAAAATGAAAACTGTATGCAAATTGTCAAGAAGTGGTTAGAGAAAGTAGAAGTGTACTCAACTGTCTCGGACATGCCGAGTCCTCAAAAAAAAAACAAAACAAAACAAAACAAAAAACCAGACTGGGTGTAGTGGCTCACACCTGTAATCCCAGCACTCTGGGGGGCCAAGGTGGGAGGATTGCTTGAGGCCAGGAGTTCAAGACCAGTCTGGACAACGTAGGGAGACCTCTGTCTTTACAAAAATAAAAAAATTAGCCAGGTCAGTTGTGTGCCTGTAAGTCCCAGCTACTTGGGAGGCTAAGGCGGGAGGATTGCTTGAGCCCTGGAGGTAGGCTGCAGTGAGCCATGATCACACATCTGCACTCCAGCCTGGGTGACAGAGCAACAAATTATCTAAACAATAACAACAACAATAAAAACAAACAAAAAAGAAAAGAAAAAACAATCAGAGTTGATATTTTCCTAAGACTCCTAACTGGTCCTAAAGAGTAGCAAGATTTAGTTAAGGGAATAATGGTTATTTTTCCTAAATTACTACTTTTATCTTCAAGTACTGAACACTAGTAGTGCATACACAATATACATTGTAAAAATAAAGAACAACAGCACCAGCCTGGACAACATGGCAAGACCCTGTCTCTACAAAGTAATTTTAAAAGTTAGCCGGGTGTGGTGGCATGTACTTGTAGCCCCAGCTACTGGGCGGGAAGGGGGCAGTGGCAGGGCATGGCTGAGGCAGGAGGGTTGACCTGAGCCCAGGAGTTTGAGGTTGCAGTGAGTTATGATCGCACCACTGCACTCCAGCCTGGGCAGCAGAGTGAGACCCCATCTCTAAAAATAAAAATAAAAAAATAAGGCAGCAGAGATAGTAAAACATTAACGGTTTTATAAAACTGAGCTATAAACTCTCATAAGGATCCTTTCTGGTTTCATATCTGGCCCTTCATACTACTGTCTGATCTAGATGTTACAGAGAAACACATTCCTGAGGCTTTGTACATTCCTTCCCATTTTCTTTCAAGATTCCATCCTACAGGTCACAGGAATGAAGCATCTTGATACAATTCAAATAAAGTTTTGGCCTGATTAAGGGAGACCCAGCCCTCTCTGCATTCTGAAATTCCTTTTTGGATGATCCATAGGAGGTCTTACTTTTTTTTCACTTCCCTGCACCCCTGGCCAAGGATATCCAATATCCAAGAAACCAAATACCAGTTTTCTTGTAGCTTTCACATTTCCCATCAACATGACATAGATTAAAGACCTAAAGACTTCTGTTCCATTCTGAGAGATGTGAGTCCCATTTCCATGTGAAGGAAATCTGACCATTCCCGATTTACAGCTACTGAGGGCCTAAAATATTTGTTCTGAGAATTTCTTGGGCCTATATTTATTACATTTTAATGCACATAAAACAAAGCTGAATTCCTAGAATTTGCTGTAAAGAAGTATACTTATTCAATCAACACATACTGTTTTCAATTCATTTATTCAATGTGAAAATATTTACACTCTTGTATAAAAAAGCTCTTTTCAAAAAATGTGAATGGAAATGAGGTAAAATAAATAAAATTGAAGTAGTTCAAAATCGGCAATAATATAGTAAACCACATGATTATACCCTTAGAAGTAAACATGTGACAAGCATGAAAAACTAAAAGGATTTGTTAGAGGCATGTGAACCAGAGCAACTCCATCTGAAACAGGAGCTGGGCAAAATGAGGCTGAAATCTATTGGGCTGCATTGCCAGATGGTCAGTCAAGGCATTCTAAGTCACAGGATGAGATAGGAGGTCAGCACAAAATACAGGTGATAAAGACCTTGCTGATAAAACAGGTTGCAGTCAAGGAGCTGGCCAAAACCCACCAAAACCAAAATGGCGACGAGAGTGACCTCTGGTCGTCCTCAC
This sequence comes from Pongo abelii, assembly GCF_028885655.2. Lineage (NCBI taxonomy): Eukaryota > Metazoa > Chordata > Mammalia > Primates > Hominidae > Pongo > Pongo abelii. The sequence goes on from NC_085928.1 coordinate 18,012,311, forward strand.
TGCTACACTCCCACCGGTGCCATGACAGTTTACAAATGTGCCATGACAGTTTAGACCCTATATGGTCTAAAAAGGGGAGGCATGATTAATCCACTCCTTGGTTAGCATATCATCAAGAAATGACCATAAAGAATGGGCAACCAGGCCAGGTGCAGCGGCTCATGCCTGTAATCCCAGTACTTTGGGAGGCCGAGGCGGGTGGATCACCTGAGGTCGGAAGTTCAAGACCAACCTGACCAACATGGAGAAACCCTGACTCTACTAAAAATACAAAATTAGCCGGGCGTAGTGGCGCATGCCTGTAATCTCATCTACTCGGGAGGCTGAGGCAGAACTGCTTGAACCCGGGAGGTGGAGGTTGCGGCGAGCCGAAATCATGCCACTGCACTCCAGCCTGGGCAAGAAGAACAAAAACTCCGTCTCAAAGGAAAAAAAAAAAGGCAACCAGCAGCCCTCAGGGCTGCTCTGTCTATGTAGTAGCCATTCTGTTATTCCTTCACTTTCTTAATACTTGCTTTCACTTTGCACTGTGGAGTCACCCTGAATTCTTTCTTGTGTGAGATCCAAGAACCCTCTCCTGGGGTCTGGATCATGACCCCTTTCCTGTAACAGATTCAAGTGTTTTTCTTTTATTTTATATAGTATACTCCTTTAAGATGTCGAAATCAGAGTATTTATATAATTTGCCAAAGGCTTGATATGCAACTTTTAATACACCCAGTCTACTTCACAGTGACAGTGTTTCAAACACTCTCCCTCTTCTTTTTGGGTAGTCATTCATTACTTTCCCATCTGGGCACACCTCACTGGTTATAAGACACACGACCAACTATGCCACGTCTTGTTACTCTGGGCATATTTTCAGCAACAGGAAAAACCACAGTGTATGTTACTCAGAGGCTTTTCTATAATGGTAATGTCTTACATCTGCTAAAATACCTCTCCACTGTCTACAGGACAAAGCCCAGATTTTTTTTTTCCTGTAACATTCAAAGCTCCCTCAAACCTACCTTTTCAACCTTATCTTCCATTAGTCTTCTCTATCAGCTTTTTGTTCCAGCCAAACTGGTTTTCCCAAAGTCAGAAGAACAGAGTCACACTGTCCTTAATTGCTCTTACAGCTCCACCCACATGCGGGTTTACTAAAGAGAGGGTTTATCTGATGGGTTGAAATTGAAGTGAGGGAAAGTAATTTACTTCCCCTCTTCTTTCTTCATCTTCAAATCCTACTACTCATCCTTTAAGATCACTTTAGATTGAAGTGTCCTCCACTCACCTATTATAAATAGGAATGCATGGGCAATTTATTTTAAACTATGTAGTAACAACCATATTAACAAATTATAGGCCAGGCATGGTGACTCACGCCAGTAATCCTAGCATTTTGAGAAGCCATGGCATGCAGATTTTGAGCCCAGGAGTTCGAGACCAGTCTGGGCAACATGGCGAAACCCCATTTATACAAAAAATATAAAAATTAGCTGGGTGTGGTGGTGCACCTTGTAGTCCTAGCTACTTGGGGGGCTGAGGCAGCAGGATCCCTTGAACCCGGGAGGTTGAGGCTGCAGCACTCCAGCCTGGAGGACAAAGTGAGACCTTGTCTCAAAAAAGTAAATAAAAACCAAATTATGTTCTGTCTCATAACTTTTATCAATTCAAAATGTGACTTTTATAATTTATTTAACTTTTCATGTAGTTGCTTCCCTAGAGGGTAAACTCCCAAAGGACACTGATCCTCTCATCCACCTTATATCAGATGCCTAGCAGGTGTCTCAAATATAATACTTACTCACTATTATCTAGTTTTACTATTTTAACTTATATGACAAAGGATTATCATAAAAATTTTGGTTGGAAAGCTTTGCTGAGAAATGTGAATTTTTTTTTAAGAATTCCATTGTAATTAGAGGCTTCTGACGGACATGTGAATCATAGTGAAGAAATAATATAAATGTTATTTTTTGGGCCAATTCCCCTTAAAATCAAACACAGAGGTGGGGTACAGTGGCTTACACCTGTAATCCCAGCTACTTAGGAGGCTGAGGTGGGAGGACTGCTTGAGCCCAGAAATTCAAGGCTGTAGTGAGCTATGACTGTGCTACTGCACTCCATCCTGGATAACAGTGAGATTAAAAAATAAATAAAAGTAAAAAAATAGAAATTTATTATAAAAATACTAAGCAAAGACATTTAAATATTTTCATTTATACTTAAATATGTTATTGACAAGTTATTCTAATTTGTCTTCCTTTCCAATCTTGATCCAAATGTACTTATATTTTACAGATTAGAAATATGGTACATATACAACCTTAAGTTCTGTATTTTTCAATTAGTATTGTTTCCTAAACATATTTCTGAGTTACTTTTGGTGGTTGTATTTATTTTTACTGGCTGCCTAATATGGAGTTAATATAGCATAGTTTACTTTACTCCTCTATTATCCTGTGATATTTTCCTTTATTTTCTCTTGGCCCACATCTTAGACATTACATAATTTCAAACTATCTCAAGGTCTCCAAATACCTTGTTAAACATTTCAGCCATTGCATAACCTTTTCTCTTTGCCTGGAATGTTCTTTCCTTCCTTATCCATCTGTACAACTGTACAACTATTCTTTGTCTAAACTAGTGGTTCATAAACTTTTTTTTTTTTTTTTTTTTGAGACGGAGTTTCGCTCTTGTTGCCCCGGCTGGAGTGCAATGGTGCGATCTCAGCTCACTGCAACCTCCACCTCCTGGGTTCAAGCGATTCTCCTGCCTCAGCCTCCCAAGTAACTGGGATTATAGACGCCCGCCACCACGCCCAGCTAAATTTTAAAGTTTTAGTAGAAACGGGGTTTCACCATGATGACCAGGCAGGTCTCGAACTCCTGACCTCAGGCGATCCACCCGCCTCAACCTCCCAAATTGCTGGGATTATAGGCATAAGCCACCACGCCTGGCTTGTCCATAAACTCTTGATCTTGAGCTAACATGATATGCACATTATAAGATACACACAGAAATAAAAAAAGGATTAAAGGTGCAGTATTTTAAAGATAAATTTCAACCGGCCCGGTGTGGTGGCTTACGCCTGTAATCCCGACACTCTGTGAGGCTGAGGCAGGCAGATCATCTGAGGTCCGGAGTTCGAGACCAGCCTGACCAACACGAAGAAACCGCGTCTCTACTAAAAATACAAAAGTAGCTGGCATGGTGGCACATGCCTGTGATCCCAACTACTTGGGAGGCTGAGGCAGGAGAATCACTTGAATCCGGGAGGCGGAGGTTGCGGTGAGCCAAGATCCCGCCATTGCACTCCAGCCTGGGCAACAAGAGTGAAACTCCGTCTCAAAAAGAAAGAAAGAAAGAAAGAAAGATACATTTCAATTATTTAAGGTCCCAAACCATTTTGTTTTCACCCTCCAACTGCTATCGGGCCCCTAACAATTATTAACACTTTTTCCAATGACTCATCGGCCAAGGGATGTTTTTAGGTTGGCCTGCAGGGTTTGAAAATTTGGTTACCAACATTTAAAAATGCAGAGATTTCACACAAAAATCCAATGTTGGGGTTTCTTTTGGGAGGAAAAATATTGAACATCTGAGAACACCGGACCCACATTCCTGAGGGCAACAATCTGCTAGAGCTGAGCAGCTGTTCCTTTTAGTTATGGCATGGATATTCCAATTTGCCATTTTCCTCATCATTCCCCATTGTCTTACACAAGGCCAGTCTCACTCATTTGCTTTACTTGTCTGGCCTCTGTAGCCATTTGAATCTGCAAACACTATCTAGACCTTTCCTGTCTTCCATCAAAGCTTACTTTGTTCTGTCCCAAGTCCTTCATCAGTGTTTCAAAGCAAGAGCCAGGTAATCTGATCAAATATAGGTCCTTTTACACGTGCTTTCTGGAGACAGCATCTTAACAGAAAGAGATGACTCTGCAGGTAGAAATTATAGGCACCACTGGATTACAATCAGGATGGCAACTGTCTGTTCTACTTTCTCCGCTATCTTGACGTAGCCATACCTCACTGTTCTAAAGCAGACCAAAGGAACTGGTTCTATGGTAGAACAATGGACGCTGGTCTTATGTATGAAATCTTCTCAAGCTGCACTTTTATAGATCACCCTAGTTCCAAAAGATCCAAAGCTACCACGGGCTCCTCTGACCCCCCCCATTTCCTCGGAGGCTTCAGGATATCCGGCCTGACGGCATTTCCCCTCACCTGCTTTCGGGGCCCGTTTTGCGCTGGGCAGTTGCGCCCAAGGAGCGCGCGCATCCAGCATGAGCTCATTTCTCATGGGCGTTTCCAGAGGCCCGGCCGGGCCGCGCACACCAAGCGCAGCAGGCCTCTGTATCAATGGCCCCCGCGGCTGGGAGGGGCGCGGCCGCCCAAAAGCGCTGCCTTTCTGGAAGCTTTGTTCCCATTTTAGCGTCTGAGAGCTTGCAGCCGGCTGGGAAGGCCCCCTTGGTCCGTCTGGCCCTTTCGGGGAAGAGGCCGACATTCGGCACACGCGATCCACGGCAGAGGGGAGCCTTGGGCACGCAGAATTGGCTGCGCCCCGCCGAGAGCCTCCTGTGGGTGGGGAGAACCCCTCGACCCCTCTGCTCGCTTGAGCGCTCAGAGCCCAGCGCCGCCGACCGCAGCACTTTCCGATTTGCTGCGCCGAGGGCCCGCGGTCCCTGTGTGCGGTTTCCACCGTTGTTGGAGGCGGCCGCAGGCGAACCGTCGGGTCGTCAGCCACGACCCGAGTCAGGCGTCTCCCCCGCTCCTGGGACCGAGGCCGAAGGCCAATCACACTGCAGCTAGGTCTTGCGATTGGACGGCAGTAAGAGCCGATTGGCCGCCGCCGCGAGTTTCAGGCTCCCTCCCTCTCCCTTTTGCCCCAACTCCAGCGCCTAAGCTTCAGGCCAATGAGACAGCGCTTTATAGACGCCCTCCCTTCGCTTTCTTCTCCCCACCTTGGAGAGGGAGGGGAAGTCCTGACTGGCCAGACTGCCCTCGGAAGCCCCCTTCTCTTCACCAATCACCGAGGGAAGTACGCTCCCAGCGGAGTTTTCCAGCCAATTACAAAGCGGCGGCGGCGCCCAGCCGTGCAGTTTCACCAGCGTCTCTGGGTTTCACCGACCTCAACTCCTCAAGCTTTTTCCGTAAGGGCCGGGGACTCTGATTGGCCACTGTTGCCATTGTCGAATGTCTCCTCCAGCCAGCCACCGAACAAGGCGAATTCACCCTTTCCGTTCGGCTACCTTCGGCATTTTCCGCTCTTTGGGCGTGGTTTCCCAGCGTCACTTTCTAATTGGTTTCTCAGGCTGATCGGCTTTTTCCGGGAGGAACCGCAAACAAACGACGTCCGTGATTGGCTCCGTTCGGGCTTCGGCTCCCAGCCGAAGCATGCCAGCGTGGGGCTCGGCCGGCGATTCCCAGACGCCTGTTACGCGGGCGGCGGGGCGCTGGGCGGTATAAGGCTGGGTGGGGGAGGAAGGAGGTGGAGGACGATAGGAAGGGGGAGGGGGAGCGGGGAAGTGCAAGGCGGCTGCGCAGACAGTGCTCCTCACACAGAGCAGCCCCTGACCCGGGCGAATGCGGGCTTGTGCCGCCGCTGCCGCCGCCGCCCGGGCCGAGTGACAAAGGAAGGAAGGAAGCGAGGAGGAGCCGGCCCCGCAGCCGCTGACAGGGCTCTGGGCTGGGGCAAAGCGCGGACACTTCCTGAGCGGGCACCGAGCAGAGCCGAGGGGCGGGAGGGCGGCCGAGCTGTTGCCGCGGACGGGGGAGGGGGCCCCGAGGGACGGAAGCGGTTGCCGGGTTCCCATGTCCCCAGCGTATGGGGAGCAGTCGAGGAGCCGCTGCCTGGGGTCTGAAGGGAGCTGCCTCCGCCACCGCCGCCGCCATGGCCGCTGGATCCAGCCGCCGCCTGCAGCTGCTCCTGGCGCAATGAGGAGAGGAGCCGCCGCCACCGCCCGCCTCTGACTGACTCGCGACTCCGCCGCCCTCCAGTTCGCCGGGCCCCCGCCGTCAGCCCGCCGGATCCCGCGGCTGCCGGAGCTGCAGCGTTTCCCGTCGCATCTCCGAGCCACCCCCTCCCTCCCTCTCCCTCCCTCCCTCCTACCCATCCCCCTTTCTCTTCAAGCGTGAGACTCGTGATCCTTCCGCCGCTTCCCTTCTTCATTGACTCGGAAAAAAAATCCCCGAGGAAAATATAATATTCGAAGTACTCATTTTCAATCAAGTATTTGCCCCCGTTTCACGTGATACATATTTTTTTAGGATTTGCCCCCTCTTTTCTCTCCTCCCAGGAAAGGGAGGGGAAGGAATTGTATTTTTCCCCCAGCCCTAAATCATCTATATGTTAAATATCCGTGCCGATCTGTGTTGAAGGAGAAATACATCGCTTGTTTTGTTTTTTATAGTATACAAAAGGAGTGAAAAGCCAAGAGGACGAAGTCTTTTTCTTTTTCTTCTGTGGGAGAACTTAATGCTGCATTTATCATTAACCTAACACCCCAACATAAAGACAAAAGGAAGAAAAGGAGGAAGGAAGGAAAAGGTGATTCGCGAAGAGAGTGATCATGTCAGGGCGGCCCAGAACCACCTCCTTTGCGGAGAGCTGCAAGCCGGTGCAGCAGCCTTCAGCTTTTGGCAGCATGAAAGTTAGCAGTGAGTATTGATTTTATTTTACACCCCTTTTTCACCTCGCCCTTAATATAAGAAACCTCGACATACCAGGATCTGAAAATATTAGACCTCCTGATAAACAGGCAGTGGAAAAGGGCAAAACCTATCTTCAGTCAAGGATGAAGCAGCTCCCTCTTTACTCCTCCCATACCCCCTCCCCCGGTCTCATTAACCTTGAATTGAGATAATATGATATTTATTTGGATGATTCGATTTGTAACTGCTTTCTTATACTTTTCTTGCTGTTTGTAGTCAGTTTCATCAAGTGCTCGAGTGTTTCCACGTTAAAGTGGTGGTGACAGTGTTTACTTGCCCATCCGTTAGAATAAAGAGAAGGACAAGATTTGACTAATAAACCATTATGCACATTTGCAGAATTTTTGGAATTTGGAATGAGAGGGTATTTTAGGTCTCAGGGGTTATCATAGTTTGATATACTTAATAGAGACGTTAAATGTCTCACCCTCCCAACATTTTTTTTCTTGTTTGTATGACTACACATAATATTTGTTCTTAATCTGTGGATGAACTTGCTCAGTAACCATTCACATTTGGAGGCTGCCATTGATTTCTCTCTTTAGAAGGGACTAGTGGGAGCCAATAAATACCTAGCAGCAGTAGCATCTCTGTATGCATTTGTGTTCAATTGGATAAGTGGTTTGATGTGTTATCTCTTAACCTTCCTGTTTTGACATTACCAACCTGCCGCCCTATAATTTGTTTAATCAAAAGTTAACTTGGAAGTATTAATAGGTCCAAGTTTTGATTGAGATTTGTTTTGTCATAGTCCCAAATACTAAGTTAAATGTTGTCACTGGCTCATTACGTTTAAGTTCAATTTTGGAGTGCTATTGCGTTCATTACCTGTTAAATGTTCTGGCGGGTTCCTTAAAAGGGACGATTTAAAACACTCTAGCGTTATTTTCCATCACATTTAGATAACTGTGGTTTCAGTTAGAAGAATGTGTAGTTAGTCCTTTCCATTTTGGCTTTTGCAGATGGCTATGATCCTAGAAATAATAGGGATATTTGGGCTGTGTTCAGGGTTGTGGATAGACTACTCTTGTCCTGGGTTTGTGCTGAAAAGTATTCTCTTGAAGTGTTTAGTATATACTAAGTATCTAATGTTCCCGTGTATCTCTGTTTATGAAGAAGTTTATGGAGAAGTTCATTTAATGACAGCTTGTTTAAACATACTTGCAGAATATAACAAAAATATCTATATTGTTTCCTTATTGTGGGAAAGAGGGGCATCATGAGGGCAAAGACAAATTATTTTGTTGCCTAGAAGAACTGAGAGAACTAAAGAACTGAGATTTTAAGAACCCCCCTCCCACACAAAACATGATGTTATGTGGAATTGATTATATTCTTAGGCAACATAAAATGATCACTTTTAGTTGAACTCAAGATTTCAATCCATGTTGGCTTTGGGAACTAGCCTGAAACAGGGTAGTCTAGGTAATAGCTGAATGGGAGGTAATTTTTGAAAGTTAATTTTTTTTTTTCCTGTGGCTTGCAAGTAGAGAATGCCGGGGTAGGTAAAGAGGAAAGTTGATTATGCATCTTTCAGGGAAGGGTCGTGCTTTCTAAGCACTTCATGGAGTCATTTGAAAAATCTTTTTAAATTCTGGGGTAATTTTCAGGTATGATGATACAAATCTTATAATAGCTACTTAAGAGCCTCTTGTGGTACTGGAGTGTTTGTATGTTTTACATCTTGGTAATATAGTTTGAAAACCAGTCAATTTGGGCTAATTGATTTATTAGCTTTATTTCAGAGATCTATAATGCTAGATTATAATGCTACATTTTGGGACTTTTCATTTTCTTTTCGGGATTTTCTTTGAAAATGACTCTTGAATTCTTGGTAATACAGATACTAAGGATGGAGTAACTCTTGTAAAATATACAGATGAAAATGTTTAATTCCGATTACCATATAGGTCAATTTAGAATTTAAAAAGTTGGAGTTTAGTGTTAATTATGTGTTTTTGACAGCTTTGACTTTAAAGGCATTTAAAAGAAAGGGGAGTCTTTAAGCATTTGTTAGGATGCTAGCATTCTAAGGAACCCCTGTTGAAAACAGACATAAGAAATTGTAGTCCTTGCTCTCAAAAGCTTATCCTTTAGTTGTAGAGAGAGGCTATGGGAAAAAAAAATTAAAACAATAGCGTGATGACTGCAAGATTGTAAAATACAAATTGAATCATTTGTTCAGAGTGGCAAAGAGTAAAGGGGTGAGACTGATGGTTGGGAGAGGAAAGACTTCCTGCGGACAAGGTGTATTAAGACTGATGTTAAAGGAGGCGGTAACTTGAACTGGTAGAAAAGCATGAAAGGTCTAGGTGGAAGGAGTGTACCAAGGAACAAAGATGGTGAGTTTTGCATGAGAGACAATAATCAAGTTGACAAATCTGAATTAAAGGAGCCTAAATAAGAACATAAGAACAGATGGAATTTGAGAAATAAGAGAAAGTTAGCTGATGGAGGGCAGAGGGGTTCTGTACAAGTTTGATTGAGATTCAGAAGAGATCTGGATTTGTTGTTGGTTGCTGAATAAGATGTAAGATGATTTTTGCAGTTGAATTAGTGAATTATAGTAGAGAGATGCTAGAGCCTTTTTAGGGAGCTAGTAGTGTATGTTGTGAATCATGAGGGAATAAAATAAAATGTGAAAATGGGGTGAAAGGAACAGGTTTGAGAGACAGTGTGAATGAAGAACTGGCAGAACTTCATACTGGACTGAAGTGGAATATTTGTGAAGGAGTCAAGAGTTAAAAATAAATTCTGATGTTACTGGCCTGGAAGACTTGACTGCTGAGTTATATTGTTAATTGTAATGGGAAAATTGAGAAAGTGCTGAGGTGAGAGGGTAGGTGAGTTTACTTTCTTAAAATTTAATATACAATAAGTTCCCTTGAAATTCAGACAGCAGTTAGTTACTGGCAATGATATTTGACTTCCTAGTCTATTAATTGCACAGTTTCTAATTTTTCTACACCTAAAAATGTTGGATTTATATTCGGGAGCAGTAAACTAAGGGCTTTTATTTAAATGCTTTTCATCAAAGACCTAAATTTTTTTTTTTATATATACAGCTTCAAAAGCCTCACACTTGAAACCTGGTGATAATAGTTTCATGATGGTTTATTTCAGAACAATGAAAATACTTTTTGAACTAAACTGTGACTGAAACATTTTTGATATTTTATGTAGCCATTAATCTTTGATATATGCTTAAAACTTGTTTTTTTATAAATAATGATTATTACTATTACTTTAAATGCAAAATTTATCTAAGAATAAAGTACTGAGAGCCTTCACTTTGTGAAGACTCCAGAAGAAATTAAAAGTTGATTTTATAACAAGTATTTTTTGCCCTTTTTGTTGAGTTTAGGCATTAATCCCAAATTTAAATCAGTATATTTGAAATACTACTTTTTACTTGCTATAGTGAAACCAATGTTTCATTTTTGTTCACTTCCAAGTTTACATGTAATTAAATAAATGTTTATAAAGTTTTTCTTTAGAATCACATGATATTTTACTCCATAGGGAAAGTAAGGGACTGTTTGTGGCACTTTTGGTTGAAATATTAGTAATCCTTCTGGTATACAATTGGAGAAAATTTAGCTAGTTGTTTAGGTTTAATACTTAAATATAAGATTTAGAAATATGAAATAAGTCTGTATCACTTAAGTTGTTTCCTCATATAAAACCTTTTTAGATCAAAATTTCTATTAGCAAAGAGAGAATAATAGTAGATGCATATTATTCTGCAGTATTACACCGTATGGTGATTAAAGCCAAAGAGTAGGTAGCAACTTAGAGTTTCCGTATTCCCCTGGGAAGTTTAATCTCTTTATGACATCTAAAAATTAGGTTATTAGAGTTCAGTCCATTTCTTGATAATTCTGTGTTAACGTGGAAAAGAGTTCATGTGTGAGACTGAAAACCAGAACTTTATTTTCAGTCATTTCCCAACCCGACTTCCCCAGAGTTGTTAAAACGTTTAATATATTTAAGAATTGCATGCTTTCTTGTTGCATGCACCTGTAGAATGCTAATTGTGAAGTGACAGTAAGTCACAGGCGAAAGGAAAAACTTCAAGGGAACCCAGAGATTCGCAAATCACCTTATGGCTGATTGGGAACTGCATTTAGAAAATGAGGTGACATCTTCTCATTTCACTGGCAAAGTTCAGCTGAAAATCAGTACTTGCATGCTTTACTATCTCTTATGTTAGAATTGAGTTGCAGGTGTGAGATAATATTTTGGAGAAACAGCAAGGCTGGGAAAGTCAGAGATTTTATTCCAGCAGCAGAGTCTAAAGAGTGGGAGAGCTCTATTTGTGTGTGCACTTTATGCATAGAGAAAGCTGTGGAACATGCATATGTTGACCCTATTGTCACAGTTCCATACTTTTAAATAAGACCCATGAAGTTGAGACAGGGTTGGAGATGACAGACAGGATGTGAGATTGTGGTGCCTCTTTTGATGCTCCACCCTATAATGGAGAATGGAGGGGCAGAACGCTTGTGTGGGTGAGACAAGAGTATGTGTTGGTACTAACAGGACCAACCGGGTTCCCCGGATATTGTTCTTCTAAGAACATAATCACCATGATAAGTAAATTAATTTGTTGGAATGTTTATCATTTTCCAGCTGATTTTGTTTGTTTGTTTGTTTGTTTGTTTGTGGGGTGGTGGTGGTGGAAGGGGAGTTTTGCCTGATTTCAAGAATAAAAGCATTTTCATTGTTTGGAAGAAGAGCATTTTCATTAAAGTGGAGGTTGCACTCTTGGCATTTTATCTTGAGTTATACAAATCGTCCTTGGTTATACAAATCAAATTGCTTTTGAAATTTGTTGAGTGTAATGTATAAATGTATATTTATATAAAAACCTGTGTGAGTAGAACAGCAAGGAAAAACTGAGTAGAGTTAAAGAACAGTTTGTTTTCCCTGAGGTTTTCTACCTTTAAATTTATATAAAAAAGGAATATTCCATTTTGCGTTATTGAGTTTTCTATTTTTTTTAAATGAGCTAATACTCAGTACATAATGGACATTTTTAGTAAATTATTCCAATATACTTGTGTCTGTAATGCATTTGATGTGGTATAAGATTTAGAAACACAATTTAGTTCGGCTGGGCACAGTGGCTCACGCCTGTAATCCCAGCACTTTGGAAGGCCGAGGTGGGTGGATCACGAGGTCAGGAGATCGAGACCATCCTGGCCAACATGGTGAAAACCCGTCTCTACTACAAATACAAAAATTAGCGGGGGCTTGGTGGTGTGCGCCTGTAGTCCCAGCTACGCAGGAGGCTGAGGCAGGAGAATCGTTTGAACCCATGAGGCGGAGGTTGTAGTGAGCTGAGATTGTGCCACTGCACTCCAGTCTGGGCGACAGAGCGAGACTCCGTCTGAAAAAAAACAAAAAACAAAAAACACAATTTAGTCAATTTGGGTTCTTAGTTTATAATCCCCCTTACCATTTTTGCTTATATTTTGGGAAGAGAGGTCAACTTCCAAACAATGTGCAGGTTCCAATTTTGTAAGTGATTAAATCTTACATTTTTTGTATTGCATAGTTTTCCTAGCATGTTTGGTTTGATCACTTGAAGTAATGATGTATTTGTCTTGAAACTAGTTTTGTCAAACCAACTTTTTATTTCCAGAGTACCATGGTTAACAACAGCACAAAGCTAAGTCCTTCACAACATGGTCTAAGGTTAATTTCTTGATTCTTATTTCAAATCAATTCAGTAATAAAAAGTACACTTTTTTTTTTTTTTTTTTTTGAGATGGAGTCTCGCACTGTTTCCTGGGCTGGAGTGCCATGGCGTGATCTGGGCTTACTGCAACCTCTGCCTCCCAGGCTCAAGCGATTTTCCTGCCTCAGCCTCCCAAGTAGTTGGGATTACAGGCGCCTGCCACCACACCTGGCTAATTTTTTGTATTTTTAGTAGAGACGGAGTTTCCCTGTGTTGGCCAGGCTGGTCTCAAACTCCTGATCTTGTGATCTTCCCACCTCGGCCTCCCAAAGTGCTGGGATTACAGGCGTGAACCACCACATGTGGCCGAACTAAATTGTGTTTCTAATTCAGTTTTCCCGAAGAATAATAGCTATGTGTCAATGTGGAATTGGGTTATTTGGAATCTCACCTTATTGGAATTGGCTGGTAGTTGACAGTAAACCAGAAGTGCTCCTGAGCAGCTAATATCTGCAGACAAATGGAGTATAAACTTTGCTCATAGGTTAGTTTTCAGGCTTTTATTAATGGTTCCTTGTTATTATTTAACATATAGTTGTAATTCATTGAGTTGTCTGGTTTTTTTTGAAATCACAGATCAGGGGAATGGATAGGTACTGATTAAGCATTATGCTACTGAAAAGAATGGATGATTCGGGGAAACAAGCATATTGGGATTACTTAGTGTATGTAGGGTATGTAGGTTCATACATTTCCAGGGTAAATCATTCTGATAATTGTTCAAAATGTTCACCCAGAGAAATTTTTTTTTTTTGAGACAGGGTCTCGCTGTGTTGCCTATGCCTAGCCTGGAGTGCAGTGGCGCAGTCTTGTCTCATTGCAACCTCTGTCTCCTGGGCTCGGGTGATCTTTTAACCTCAATCTCTGGAGTAGCTGGGACTATAGGCATGCGCCAACATGCCTGGCTACTTTTTGTAGTTTTTGTAGAGAGGGGGTTTTACCATCTTGCCCAGGCTGGTCTTGAACTCCTGGAATCAAGCAATCCTGCCTCAGCCTCCCACAGTGCTGGGATTACAGTCATGAGCCACTGCACCCATCCGAGAATATTAATTCTCTTTTAAAGAGGCAGGAGGCAGAAAAATCTCTTCTGGAAACCTGGGCTTCTGCATAAACTACATAAAATATCTGTAATTTGTTGATCACTGAAGTGATGAAGAGAACTGGGTCATCTCTGTCTGATTCACCATCTTCTAGTTGGATTTCAGCAGTATGGATAAAGGTACTAAAGTCTTCAGTGTGCTAGCCCAGGGTATTGTTTCCAACTCTTTCTTCCATTGTCCATATACATTTATTAATTCAGCAGCAGAGTTTTATCTGATATAAGATTTGTTGTCTTACTGTTTCTGGTTTTTTTTTTTTCCTCCTTAGTATATATGGAATTGCTGCTTGGATTTTGGCTGGCTTGTACCTTTTGTTTGTGGACTGCTTAGAAGGCACTGCATGGAGTCATTTAAGCTTTCTTATGAATTATGAATAGCTATTTAGAGAGGAACTTTTCTAGATACATTTATGGCCTATGAGAATTGAAAAGCTGGGTATCTTAATTGTTAGGCTGAAGAAAAAGGGTGATAGTGGCAAAGTAGTTTTTCTTTTGGAGGTCTGAGAAATTCTTAGGGGCTTAATTGGCTAATGTAACTAGAAAGGTTGGGTAATTTAGGTTTTTTTCCAAGGAAAGTTATTTTATTTAAATGCAACACTGTCTGCTTCCTGTTATTTTATAAAATTAGTTAATTTTTTTTTTTTTTTTTTTTTTGAGACGGAATGTCGCTGTGTCGCCCAGGCTGGAGTGCAGTGGCACAATCTTGGCTCACTGCAACTGCCACCTCCCTGGTTCAAGCATTTCCCCTGCCTCAGGCTCCTGAGTAGCTGGGATTACAGGCATATGCCACCATTCCCCGCTAATTTTTTTGTATTTGTAGTAGAGATGGGGTTTCACCATGTTGGCCAGACTAGTCCTGAACTCCTGACCTCAGGCAATCTGCCGGCCTCTGCCTCGCGAAGTGCAGCAAAATCAGTTAATATTTTTAATTGATTAACGCTTTCTTCATGACTTGTGTTGAAGTTATTGAGTTGAGTCAATTGAATTTCTAATGCTAGATTTTGAGTATGTGGTGTGAGCACCTGAAGAGTTGGAGGTACTGGAATTATGTCTGACATCAGACTGATAGTATTTGCAGGGACATTTGCTCTAGTGGAATTCAGGGTTTTCACATTCTACACACTACTTAAATTACGAAGGAAAGGGGGAAGCTTTGAGTTGGTAGAGTTTTAATAATAAGATATAATTACATGTATATAGAAGAGCAACGTACTGTATATCATATTCTCATAATATATGGTAATAACAGCAGTAATTATTGAGTGCAGTGTGCCAGATAATTGCATGTTTTATTTACCTATTTTGCTTTAAATTTTAAAAAATGTAATTTACTCACATGGTTCAAAATTTTAGAGATATTCAGTGAAGTCTTCTCTCCTGCTCTGCAACAACCAGTTCTCTTTCCTGGCGACCACTGGCATTACAATTTCTTATGTGTCCTTTCATAGGTATTCTGAATTTTTACGGATTAATGATTTCTATAGTAGACTTGCATTTTGTGTATACATACATAAATTAACAATAGCTTTAGCAGAAGTGTTAGAATTAAAACAAATTTAAATCAGTAACTCTAGAAAATTGCTAGTTTTTAACCTATTAAATTAGTAAATACTTATTTCTCTGAATGTAAGTTAGTTGGAGAATAAGTGCAAAGATGACAGAGCTCCTCTCATGGCAATTAGAGGTAAAATGTTAATATTGCTAACCAATGAACAATTAATAGCACATTTAAAATAGATGTTTATTTCATGGTAAAGAAAAAGACAAAGGATAATTTTTTAACTTTCTATTTTTCTAACATCTTAGATGAGAAAACCTGTTCTCTTGAGAGATCAGAGGCGCAGAGTGCGTCAGTGTCAATGAAGCCTGTGCCTTTTACCTCTTTAAGAGCGTACGGTTTCATTCTGCTCCTAAATCAAGCCCCCTTAGTTGTTGAATAAAAATTACTTTTATAAAGGAATATACGATTTAAAGAAATCAAATAGTGCAGAAGGGCTTATGATGGAAAGTAATCTTCTGTCCTCCAGTCCTACTTCTTAGAAGCAACATTGGCTATGACAGCTGTTTCCTCTAGTAGTTTTTGTCATAATTTTTAATTATATGCTTTTTCTCTATTTCTTAAAATTAATTTTATTGTTTTTGTCTTACTGTTGTAGACATCATTTATTGTCATGCCCGTCTCCGTTTTGCTTTCATACTGATATAATTATGCCACTATTTAAAAACTATTATTTATTTAAATTATTATTCAAATTATTCTCAGTATGTAGATATGGAACAGTATTCTGTGTAGAAACAAGTAGTATACAGTGATCACATTTCCTTATGAGAATAGCTTTATTGAGATATAATTCACATACCGTAACATTCATTTTTTCATTACACAGGTGTTCATAGACTTGCGTAACCATCCCAACCATCTAATTTTAGAGCACTTTTATCATTTCAGAGATAAAGCTTATACCCATTAGCAGTCATTCCCTATGTTCCCCTTCCCCACAACTCTAGGCAACCACTAATTTACTCTCTGTCTTTATAGATTTGCCTGTTCTGGACATTTCATATAAATGGATTTATGTAATACGTGGCCATTTATGACTGTTTTCTTTTACTTAGCATAATGTCCTCAAGGTTCTCCCATGTTATAGCATGTATTAGTATTTCATTCCTTTTTATTGCTGAATAACATTTCATTGTATGGAAATCCCACAATTTGTTTATTAGTTGATGGACATTTGGGTTGTTTCTGCTTTTTGACTAGTATGAATATGCTGCTGTGAACATTTGTGTGCAAGTTGTTGTGTGGACGTATGTTTTCAGATCTTTTGGGGTATATACCTAAGTAGTGGAATGGCTGGGTGATATGGTAACTCTCTGTTTAAAGTGTTAAGGAGCTATTAAGCTGTTTCAAGGTGACAGTCACATTTTTTCCTTTGCTTTTAATCTTTTTAGACTTTATTGTTGCCATTTTCTTTTTTTTTGATACTGTTTGTAATAATTATAATCTCAATTCTTCCCCCCAAATGTACCAGTTTATCAGACATTCTCTGGATTTCTACCTGCCTCCTGCCCCTTTCTTTTCCTGGAGTGTCCTTTTTCCTGGAGCCCTCATCTAACTGCTGGGATCTGATCTGGTTGTTCTCCAGGCACCGTTGTACAGCTGTCATCCTCTGACTTCTTTCGCTGCTCTTCAGGGTTGGCTCTCCAGTTTTCTAGATCCCATATCTCTAAATAACATTTCATTGTATGGAAATCCCACAATTTGTTTGTTAGTTGAATAGTTCTTATCTGATAACTGTTTGATAAATATACCTGGAAAAGTTGTTCATTGTTTTTTTCCATATTTGTTCCAAAAGGGCAGTTAAGAAGATATATACTTTTTGGGCAGATACCCTCACCCTTGCAGTATCTAGATACTGAGAAATAGATGTTGGAAGGTTACTTTGTATCATTTTATCAAGTGATTACCATGCCAACATGAGGCAAGTACAAAAATCTGAAAAATATTAATATTAAGTAATTGTTTAGACTAGAGCTATTCAGAAGAAATATTATATAAGCCAAAAAATGTGAATTATATATGTAATTTTAAATTTTCTATGAACCACTTTGAAAAATAGACACAAGTGAAATTAATTCTAGTAATATATTTTATTTAACCTAGTGTATCTAAATTAATAATATATCAAGATGTAATCAATATAAAAATTATTGAGATATTTTACATTCTTTTTTTGGGTAGTAAATCTTTATAACCTAGTGAGTGTTTTACACTCAAAGAACATACTAATTTGGGGGCCGGGCACGGTGGCTCATGCCTGTAATCCCAGCACATTGGGAGACCAAGGCGGGTGGATCACGGGGTCAGGAGTTCAAGACCAGCCTGGCCAAGATGGTGAAACCCCGTCTCTACTAAAAATACGAAAATTAGCTGGGCGTGGTGGTGGACGCCTGTAATCCCAGCTACTTGGGAGGCTGAGGCAGAGAATTGCTTGAACCTGGGAGGCAGGGGTTGCAGTGAGCCGAGATTGTGCCACTGCACTCCAGCCTGGGTGACACAGTGAGACTCTTTCTCAAAAAAAAAAAAAAAAAAATACTAATTTGGGCTAGCCACATTTCAAGTGTTCATTAGCTACATGTTGCTAGTGGTTATTGTATTGGACAGTGCAGGCTTAGAATTTTGTCCAAGAGTTATATTATTTTTGCTATTCTTAAATAATGGAAAAGGTGTGTGTAATTTAAAAACACTTCATTGATTTATGCCTTTGTTTTTAATCATGTTTTCAGCTTATTTTGAGATTTAAAAGAGGTTGAAAATTGTCAATTTTTCAGAAGGGGGCTTGCTGTAGAGAGGGTAGTGATTCTTTCCACCCTTATTTTAGTAAAACTGTTAAAATGGGTATTGAAAGTTTTGCTGTTAAGATAATTAGATGTTGTCCTTACCGTGATTGCCTTGGCCCCCGTGGAATTTTTTCGACGCAAATATTCTTCGTCATATATTATTTCCCCTTGCTGTTTCAAAGACCTTAGCTGGCTTTCAGTCTCAAATGCCACCTCTTTAGTCATTCATGCTTACCTCAAGGCATGAAATTCACTTTCATATAACTCCTTCAGCGCTCTCTGTGACCCTTCTAATGTTCTTCCTTGTATTCTTGTTAATGTGTCCTGTTTCTCCGTAGGAGATCATAAGTTCCAACATGACATAAAAATATTTTATGCATCTTTGTATTTTCTGCAGTATGTGGAGCACAGTCCTTTTTGTATTGGGTCACTTAGTACATATTCTAGTTGAAGGCAGTTTGTCATGTGATATGGTGTCTAGTGGTATGATAGTTTACAGGTCACCAAGCTATTGCTGATGTTTCTAGGAACATTTGAGTTTTGATATGAGAAATTAAGTTAAATTTGTGTTTTGTTTGTTTTTTTGAGATGGAGTCTCGCTCTGTTGCCAGGCTGGAGTGCAGTGGCGCGATCTTGGCTCACTGCAACCTCTGCCTCCTGGGTTCAAGCGATTCTCCTGCCTCAGCCTCCCCAGTAGCTGGGACTACAGGCATGTACCACCATGCCCAGCTAGTTTTTGTATTTTTAGTAGAGACGGGGCTTCACCATGTTGGCCAGGATGGTCTCTATCTCCTGATCTCGTGATCCACCCGCCTCCCAAAGTGTTGGGATTACAGGTGTGAGCCACCGTGCCTGGCCCTGTTTTTTTTTTTTTTTTTTTTTTTCTTAAATGTGAAGGAATGATAGTAGGGAAAGGAAAGAGACATAGAGTATACAGACACTTCTGTTGCACTGTGTGCTTAGCACTGAGTGGCTCTGAAATCTTTGGATGGATGACTGAAAGAAAGGACTTGGGTGCTAGGTTGCACTGGTTGGTAAGCACAGTAGCTTTGAAACATTGAGCCTGTGACGCTGCTACGGTATCCCCTTACATTATTTTATTTGGAGTGGTTAAGGACTGAAGAGAGATTTATAACAGTGAAACCTGACAGTTCAATTTCTTTCCTTTCACCAAGTAGCTTACTCTGCAAAAGAATAAAGTAAACAGACAGTATTTAAATATGAGAAGTCTTTTCGTCATGGATGTACTTAGGTATGTGATTGTATTGTGGGGGAGTTGTGAAACTGTAATTTTTTTTTTTTTTTTTTTTGAGACTGAGTCTTGCTGTATTGCCCAGGCTGGAGTGCAGTGGCGTGATTCGGCTCACCGCAATCTCTGCCTCCCAGGTTCAAGCGATTCTCATGCTTCAGCCTCCCGAGTAGCTGGAATTATAGGTGTCCACCACCACGCCTGGCTAATTTTTGTATTTTTAGTAGAGGCAGGGTTTCACAATGCTGGCCAGGCTGGTCTCAAACTCCTGTCCTCAAATGATCTGGATGCTTTGGCCTCCCAAGGTGCTGGGATTACAGGCATGAGCCGCTGCGCCTGGCCGAAACTAATTTTTACATGACCTCTCTTTGGGTCTTTTAGATGATGTTTGTTTGTTTGATATATTAGTATGTCAGTTCTAGAGCTTTCCCAGAGAGGATGAGAAATATTAATAAACAATAGGGTTTCTATTGCTAAATAATACAACTTCTTTTTTTTTTTATTAGAGGAAATAGTGTTGTCGTCTTTCCTTCTTCCTTCTGCCTTCTTCCTTCTTCCTTCCTCCTTCGTCTTCCTTCTTCTTCCTTCTTCCCTCCCCCTCCTCCCACCTTTTTTGGAGACAGAATCTTGCTCTGTTGATCAGATTGGAGTGCAGTGGTGTGATCTTGGCTCACTGCAGCCTCAACCTCCTGGGCTCAAGCAATCCGCCCACCTCAGCATCCACATTAGTTGGGTCCACAGGAGTGCGCCACCATGCCTGGCTCATTTTTGTATTTTTTGTAGAGACGAGATTTTCCTATATTACCCAGGCTGGTCTCGAATTCCTGAGCTCAATCCATCCACCTTGGTCTCTCAAAGTGCTGGGATTGCAGGTGTGTGCCACCTCACCTGGCCATAATACAAATTCTTAAATAGTGGTAGAATATGACTTTCTGTATTTGGTTTTAAAAAATAAATTGCTTTCCACATATCAGCATGGTATTTCCTTCTGTGATTAAATGTGTGCATTGTGAGATGTTTGGCTGGTATAGGGTACAATTCTTAGACATGGAAGAAATTTACTTTCTCTGTAAGTAGCAAATACTTGTTATGCCCTTCTTGAACCAAGAGGATTTACTAAAGAACAAGGTATAATTCCATTTAAATTCAGTTGAACATCAGGAATAACTTTTACTGAGAGACTCTGAGGCCTTTAAAAAATATGTTTATATAGGCCGGGTGTGGTGGCTCACTCCTGTAATCCCAGTGCTTTGGAAGGCTGAGACGGGTGGATCACTTGAGGTCAGGAGTTCAAGACCAGCCTGAGCAGCATGGTGAAACCCCATATCTACTAAAAATACAAAAATTAGATGAGTACGGTGGCAGGTGCCTATAATTCTAGCTACTAGGGAGGCTAAGGCAGGAGAATCGTTTGAACCTGGGAAGCGGAGGTTGCAGTGAGCCGATATGGCGCTACTGCACTCCAGCCTGGGCGAGAGAGCAAGACTGTCTCAAAAAGAAAAAAATGTTTAACATGTATCTACTTGTGGCAGTAGTCTACTTATTAAAAAAAAAAAAGAAAAAGAAAAAAATGTGTGTGTGTGTATGTGTGTGTAATTTCCTGTCAGGTTGTAGAAAATCAAAGAAGAGCTGTGCTTTTTTTTTTTTTTTTTTAAATTTTATTATTATTATGTGTTAAGTTTTAGGGTACGTGTGCACAATGTGCAGGTTAGTTACATATGTATACATGTGCCATGCTGGTGTGCTGCACCCATTAACTCGTCATTTAGCATTAGGTATATCTCCTAAAGCTATCCCTCACCCCTCCCCCCACCCCACAACAGTCCCCAGAGTGTGATGTTCCTCTTCCTGTGTCCATGTGTTCTTATTGTTCAATTCCCACCTATGAGTGAGAATATGCGGTGTTTGGTTTTAGGTCCTTGCGATAGTTTACTGAGAATGATGATTTCCAATTTCATCCGTGTCCCTTCAAAGGACATGAACTCATCATTTTTTATGGCTGCATAGTATTCCATGGTGTATATGTGCCACATTTTCTTAATCCAGTCTATCATTGTTGGACATTGGGGTTGGTTCCAAGTCTTTGCTATTGTGAATAGTGCCGCAATAAACATACGTGTGCATGTCTCTTTATAGCAGCATGATTTCTAGTCCTTTGGGTATATACCCAGTAATGGGATGGCTGGGTCAAATGGTATTTCTAGTTCTAGATCCCTGAGGAGTCACCACAGTGACTAGTTTACAGTCCCACCAACAATGTAAAAGTGTTCCTATTAGTCCACATCCTCTCCAGCACCTGTTGTTTCCTGACTTTTTAATGATTGCCATTCTAACTGGTGTGAGATGGTATCTCATTGTGGTTTTGATTTGCATTTCTCTGATGGCCAGTGATGGTGAGCATTTTTTCATGTGTTTTTTGGCTGCATAAATGTCTTCTTTTGAGAAGTGTCTGTTCATGTCCTTTGCCCACTTCTTGATGGGGTTGTTTGTTTTTTTCTTGTAAATTTGTTGGAGTTCATTGTAGATTCTGGATATTAGCCCTTTGTCAGATGAGTAGGTTGTGAAAATTTTCTCCCATTTTGTAGGTTGCCTGTTCACTCTGATGGTAGTTTCTTTTGCTGTGCAGAAGCTCTTAAGTTTAATTAGATCCCATTTGTCAATTTTGGCTTTTGTTGCCATTGCTTTTGGTGTTTTAGACATGAAGTCCTTGCCCATGCCTATGTCCTGAATGGTAATGCCTAGGTTTTCTTCTAGGGTTTTTATGGTTTTAGGTCTAACATTTAAGTCTTTAATCCATCTTGAATTAATTTTTGTATAAGGTGTAAGGAAGGGATCCAGTTTCAGCTTTCTCCATATGGCTAGCCAGTTTTCCCAGCACCATTTATTAAATAGGGAATCCTTTCCCCATTTCTTGTTTTTCTCAGGTTTTTCGAAGATCAGATGGTTGTAGATATGTGGCGTTATTTCTGAGGGCTCTGTTCTGTTCCATTGATCTATGTCTCTGTTTTGGTACCAGTACCATGCTGTTTCGGTTACTGTAGCCTTGTAGTATAGTTTGAAGTCAGATAGCGTGATGCCTCTGGCTTTGTTCTTTTGGCTTAAGATTGACTTGGCGATGTGGGCTCTTTTTTGGTTCCATATGAACTTTAAAGTAGTTTTTTCCAATTCTGTGAAGAAAGTCATTGGTAGCTTGATGGGGATGGCATTGAATCTATAAATTACCTTGGGCAGTATGGCCATTTTCACGATATTGCTTCTTCCTACCCATGAGCATGGAATGTTCTTCCATTTGTTTGTATCCTCTTTTATTTCATTGAGCAGTGGTTTGTAGTTCTCCTTGAAGAGGTCCTTCACATCCCTTGTAAGTTGGATTCCTAGGTATTTTATTCTCTTTGAAGCAATTGTGAATGGGAGTTCACTCATGATTTGGCTCTGTGTTTGTCTGTTATTGGTGTATAAGAATGCTTGTGATTTTTGTACATTGATTTTGTATCCTGAGACTTTGCTGAAGTTGCTTATCAGCTTAAGGAGATTTTGGGCTGAGACAGTGGGGTTTTCTAGATATACTATCATGTCATCTGCAAATAGGGACAATTTGACTTCCTCTTTTCCTAATTGAGTACCCTAAAGAAGAGCTGTGCTTTTTGAAAGGATAGAGGAGACAGGCCAGGTGCAGTGGCTCATGTCTGTAATCCCTCCCAGAGGGAGACTGAGGTGGGCGGATCCCTGAGGTCAGGAGTTCGAGACCACCCTGGCCAACATGGTGAAACCCTATCTCTACCAAAAATACAAAAATTAGCTGGGCATGGTGGTGCACGCTTGTAATCCCAGCTACACAGGAGGCTGAGGCAGGAGAATCGTTTGAACCTGGGAAAGCAGAGGTTGCAGTGAGCTGATACTGCGCCACTGTACTCCAGCCTGGGCGAGACAGCGAGACTGTCTCAAAAAGAAAAAAAAGTGTGTGTGTGTGTGTGTGTGTGTGTGTGTACTTTCCTGTCAGATTGTAGAAAATTAAAGAAGAGCTGTGCTTTTTGAAAGGATAGAGGAGACAGGCCAGGTGGGGTGGCTCACATTTGTAATCCCTCCCAGAGGGAGGCTGAGGCGGGCAGATCCCTGAGGTCAGGAGTTTGAGACCACCCTGGCTAACATGGTGAAACCCTGTCTCTACTAAAAATACAAAAATTAGCTGGGCATGGTGGTGCACGCTTATAATCCCAGCTACATGGGAGGCTGAGGCAGGAGAATCGCTTGAACCCTGGAGGCAGAGGATGTAGTGAGCCAAGATCATGCCACTTGCACTCCAGCCTGGGAAACAGAGCAAGACTCCATCTCAGAAAAAAAAAAAAAAAAGAGGAGAAGTTCTAGTATGATATTTCTGATATTTCTGCTCTACATTGGAGAAGGAGAACTTAGTTAGAAACAAAGGGTGTGTTTGTCGTATTTGTCATGACTTCCAAAATGGGAGCAGGTGGGCCAATTCCTGGGTCGTTAGAAAAGAAGACCCAGAGACAGGAGATTGTCTTCCTGCACTGTGTGGGTTATGGTATCAATATAAGTTGTTTAGCTTGTTGGCTTTCAGTATTTATTTAGAAGTAGGAAATTGTTTTAAAATGCATTTCACATTATATCTAATTAAAAACACATCTTTTTTTGTGTTAATTTCTTACATATAGCTGAGAAAGCCTAGACTTTCTAAAGTCTAGGAAAGAGGTGAGAAATGCTGCTGTGGGCCATAGGAGTTGGGGTGGGGGAAGAAGCTAATTAGAAAAAAGTCTGTGGTCATGATAGATTTTGAGTTTCTCTGGATGCTGTTGATGATGGCCAGAATTTTAGAATTCAGATTCAGCTAGCCTTTGAATGTTTATTGTGTGCCAAGCACTCTCATTTCCATTTAACTTTCATAATGCTCTGTGACAATATTTGCCCCATTTAATGAGTGAAGAATCTGAGGTTAAAATATATATATATTTTTAATTGATTTATTCCGGGGCCTTAAAGTTAGTAGGGAATGGGTTCCAGATGTTGATCCCAGGCCCTCCAGACTTGAAGTAAAGGAAGAAAATTTTTTGAGTACTTACCATGTCATTGTACAATAGTAAGCAATTAATTTAAAATAAATGTTACTATGTATATTTAAGATATACAACATGATGTTAATATGATACATATTATAACAAAATGGCTACTGTAGTAAAAGAAATTAACATCTCCATCTCACATAGTTACCCGCCCCCTCTCCCTCACCCCTACCAAGAGCAACTGTAATCTCCTCAACACTTAACAAAAGCCTAGATACAATACACTATTATTAACTATAGTCTTCATGTTGTACATTAGATCTTTTGACATGTTTATCCCAGGTATTTGCTACTTCCTATACTTTGACCTACATCTCCCCATTTCCTCCCCTGCTCAAACTCTGCTAACCAGTTTATTCTCTATCTCTGTATATTTGACCTTTTTTTGAAAAAAGATTTCACATATAATTGAGATCATGATTTTTTTTTTTCTGTGTATAGTTTATTTCAGTTAATGTCCTTCAGGTCCATCCATATGTGTGTGTACACACACACACACATATATACACATACTGAAGTTTAACCATTCATCCATTGATGGACACCTAGGGTTGTTTCCATATGTTGGCTGTTGTGAATAATGCTGTAGTGAACATGGGAATGCAGATATCTGTACAAAGTGATGATTTCATAATATTTTGTATATACCCAAAGAGTAATTACTGAGTCATATGATAGTTCTATTTTTAGTTTCTTTAGAAACCTCCATACTATTTCCAAAGTGGCTGCACTAATCTGCATTCTCACCAACAGTGTACAGAGATTCTCTTTTCTCTACACCTTTGCCAACACTTAATCTCTTGTTTTTTATTTTTATTTTTTTGATAATAGCTATCCTAACAGGGGTGAGGTGGTATCTCATCATGGTTTTGATTTCCATTTCTCTGATGATAAGTGATGTTGAGCACCTTTTCATATACCTGTTGGCCGTTTTTTAGGTCACCTTTAGGGAAATGTCTATTCACCTCCTTTGCCCATTTTTAAATAGAGTTATATGTTTTCTTGCTGTTGAGTTGTATGATTTTTTTATAAATCTTGAATATTAACCCCTTATCAGATATATGGTTTGCCAATAATATTTTCCCAATCTGTAGGTTGTCTTTTTATTTTGTTGTTTCCTTTGCTGTGCAGAAGCTTTTTAGTTTGATGTAGTCTCATCTATTTTTACATTTGTTTCTTGTGTTTTGGTGTCATGGAAG
Organism: Pongo abelii; assembly: GCF_028885655.2. Lineage (NCBI taxonomy): Eukaryota > Metazoa > Chordata > Mammalia > Primates > Hominidae > Pongo > Pongo abelii. The sequence goes on from NC_085928.1 coordinate 18,037,722, forward strand.
AAGTCATTGCCAAGGCCAATGTCAAGGAGATTTCTCCCTATGTTTTCTTCTAGGAATTTTGTGGCTTCAAGTCTTATGTTTAGGTTTTTATCCATTTTGAGTTGGTTTTTGTGTCTGGCATAAGATGAGGATTCAGTTTCATTATTTTGCATGTGGAAATCCATTTTTCCCAACACCATTTATTGAAGAATTGTGTTGTCTTGGTGCCTTTGTTGAAACATAATTGACTGTCTATGTTTGGATTTGTTGCTGGGCTCTCTATTCTGTTGCACTGGTCTGTGTGTCTGTTTTTATGGCAGTACTAAACTATTTTGATTATAGTTGCTTTGTAACTTAATTTTAACTCAGGAAGCATGAAGCCTCCCTTTTTTTTTTCCTCAGAATTGCCTTGGCTGTTCAGAGTCTGGTGGTTCCATGTGAATTTTAGGATTGCTTTTTCTACTCTTGTGAAGAATGCCATTGGGATTTTGATAGGAATTGCGTTGAATCTATTTGTTGCTTTGGGTAGTATGATAATTTTAACAATATTCTTTTGATCCATGAGCATGGAATTCTTTCCATTTATTTGTATCCTCTTCATTTTCTTTCATCAGTAGTTTTAGTTTTCAGTGTACAGGTCTTTCAACTTTTTGGTTAGATTTATTCCTAAGTATTTTGTTTGTTGATACTAACACAAATGGGGCTGTTTTCTTAATTTCTTTTTCAGCTTGGTCATTATTTGTGTATGGAAATGCCATGAATTTTTTATGTTGATTTTATATCCTACAACTTTACTAAATTAATTTATTCAATCTAACAGTTTTTTATGTGGTCTTTGGAGTTTTCTATATATGGGATCAAGCCATCTGCAAACAGAGATAATTTTCTGATTTGGTTAACTCTTTTTTTTCCTTTTTCTTGTCTAAATGCTCTTGACTTAGACAAGCTCTTCCAGCACTTCTAGTATTCTGTTGAATAGAAGTGGTCAGAGTGGGCATCTTTGCCTTGTGTGAGGTCTTAGAGGAAAAGTTCTCAGTTTCTCACCATTGATTATGTAGTTAGCTGTGGGTTTTTCATAGATGGCCTTATTATATTGAGGAACTTGCCTTCTATATTTAAACTGTTAAAGAGTTTTTATCAAGAAAGTTTAACTTTGTTGAATGCTTTTTCTGTTAGTTGATATGATTGTGTCATTTTTCTTTCAGTCTCTTAATATATTACATTGATTCATTTGTGTATGTTAAACCAGCTTTGGATGCCCATATAAATCCCACTTGATCATGATGTGTAATTTTTTGATATGTTGAATTTGACTTGCTAATATTTTATTGAGGATTTTTGTATCATCAGTGTTCATCAGAAAAATTGGCCTGTAGTTTTATTTTCTTGCAATGTTTTCGTCTAGCTTAGGTATCAAGGTGATGCTGGCCTTATCAAATGTGTTACAGCTCTATTATTTGGAAGAGTTTAAGTAGTATTGGTATTCTTGAAAAGTTTGGTAGAATTAAGCTGTGAAGCTATCTGGTCCTGACCTTTTCTTTGTTGGGAGGTTTTTAATTACCACTGGTTCAATCTTTTTGTTTGTTACGGGTCTATTTAGGTTTTCTATTTTTTCCTGATTCAACCTTGGCAGGTTGTACTTTTCTAGGTATTCTTTTTTTCTAAGTTATCACATTTGTTGGCATATAATTGTTCGTAATAGTTTCTCAGGGCTGGGTGTGGTGGCTCACACCTGTAATCCCAGCACTTTGGGAGGCTGAGACGGGCAGATCATGAGGTCAGGAGTTCGAGACCAGCCTGACCAAAATTAGCCGGGCGTGGTGGTGCACACCTGTAATCCCAGCCACTCAGGAGGCTGAGGCAGGAGAATCGCTTGAACCCGGGAGGTGGAAGTTGCAGTGAGCCAAGATCGTGCCACTGCACTCCAGCCTGGGTGACAGAGTGGAACTCTGTCTCAAAAAAAAAAAAAAAAGTTTCTCATGACTCTTTCTTTCTTCCTTTCTTCCTTCCTTTCTTTCTTTCTTTTTTTTCTTTCTTTCTTTCCTTCTTTCCTTCCTTCTTTCTTTTTTTTTTTTTTTTTTTTGACAGGGCCTCACTCTGTTACCCAAGCTGCACTACGGTGGTGCAATGTACGTTCACTGCAGTCTCAATTCCTGGGCTCAAGTGATCCTCTCACCTCAGCCTCCTGAGTGGTACTGCAGATATGTGCTACAACGCCCAACTAATTTTTGTATTTTTTGTAGAGACAGTGTTTCACCATGTTGCCCAAGCTGGTCTTGAACTGGGCTCAAGTGATCTATCCACCTCGGCCTCCCATAGTGCTGGGATTACAGTCGTGATCTACGGCACCTGGCCAACTGTTTTTATTTCTGAGGCATCTGTTGTAATGTCTCCACTTTCATTTCTCATTTTGTGTATTTTGGACTCCTCTCTTTTTCTGCAGTGTAAGGGTTTGTTGATTTTATTTTTTCAAAAAACCAACTCTTTGTTTTATTGTTTTTCTCCATGCGTTTCCTATTCTCTATTTTAAGCAACTTGTTTGTATTTTATTTAATCTTCATCACAGTCTTCTAAGGCAAATTGAATTTATAAATGAGGAAACTGAGGCTTACAGAGCCTTACACAGCCAGTAAGATGCATAGCCATACTTTGAACCTGTTCTGTTAATTGCTCCACTGTATGGCCTTTATAATTTGGAAAGGGAATAAGATAATTGCCTGAAATTGGAAGAATTAAGGTTTTTTAGGGTAAGGCTTAGGAACTTCTACTTTTTGTAGTATTACTTATGGAGGAGAAAGTAATTGTCAGTCATATATAAGTACAGTTTATTTTATTTTAAAATAAAAATTTTAAGAGCAAATACCTTGCTTTTAAAACTGATCTGGCTAGCTATAAAACAGTGGCTGTAAGAGATGGGTAAAAAGTGTAGTTGAAATCCATATTGCAAAATCAGTTTTGAGCCTGAGCTCCTATCCTTTTCTTTTCTTCTTTGAGACGAAGTCTTGCTCTCTTGTCCAGGCTGAAGTGCTGTGGTGTGGTTGTGGCTCACTGCAGCCTACCTCCTGGGCTCAGGTGGTACTCTTGCATCAGCCTTTCAGTTAGCTAGGACTACAGGCCCGCACCACCATGCCAGGCTTTTTTTTTTTTTTTTTAATTTTTTTTGTAGAGATGAGGTCTCCCTATGTTGTCCAGGCTGAGCTTAAGCAGTTCTTCTGCCTTGTCCTCTCAGAGTGCAGGGATTATAGATGTGAGCCACAGAGCTCAGTCAGGATCACTTTATCTTTAACAGATGAAACTGAATCTTAGAAAAGTTAAGTAACTCTTGCCAAGATTTCATAGCCAGCAGGTGGCAGAGCCTGGATTCCAACCTAGGTAATTTAGTCTAGAGCTCTTATTCTTAACTACTTTACTGTCCTAAGAGTATGCAAATGTACAGAAATGGAGCCTTGCTACCTCTGGTAACTTGAAGGCACCAATTTTGAGCTCAGTTAACATATGATAGTTTGGTCCAAGGCAAGAACAGAAGTGTTACACTTCACCTGCCTCTGTCCTTATTATTTCCCATGGTTATTGGTCTCAATAATTTTTGTTGTTGTTTTATATTATTCTTGCACTGGAAAATCCATTGTACTTAGTTGTCATTTAATAAATGATGAATGTTGAAAAATAAGCCAGAAATTGAAAACTTTGAATCTTAAATATAGAGACCAAATTGTAATACATAGTTGATTGTCATGTTTTTCTTTTAAAGAAGTTATTTTTATAGTGTTTGAAGATAATTATTATTATTATTATTTTTTGAGACTGAGTCTTGCTCAGGCTGAAGTGCAGTGGCACGATCTCGGCTCATGGCAACCTCTGCCTCTCAGGTTCAAGTGATTCTCCTGCCTCAGCCTCTCGAGTAGTTGGGATTACAGGCACATACCACCATGCCCTGCCAATTTTTGTGTTTTTGGTAGAGACTGGGTGTTCTCTACCTGGCGAACTACCATGGTGTTCGCTGTGTTGGCCAGAGTGGCCTTGAACTCCTGACCTCAAGTGATCCTCCTGCCTCAGCCTCCCAAGGTGCTGGGATTACAGGCGTAAGCTACCATGCCCGGCTGAAAATAATTAAATATTAATAGAAAAGGTTGATTTATCATTTTCATGAGTTGGAGAAAATTTTGTTTGCCTCTGAATTGAACTTTTCTTAGTTGATGAGTGTTTTAAGTGTCAGATTACAGTGAAATCCTGTGATGATACAAAATTTAGATATAGTATAATTGACTCTCATCCTCTGCCATGCCTATTGTCTGCAGGTGGGGGCCAGGCTGACATTTCATTTTTAATCATTGACTTAATATTCAATAAGTAAAACTGATATGTGAACTTTTCCCTCCCTTTCCCTTCTATTCTGTAACTGGAAGACTAATGGAAAAATACAGTTTTCTGTTAACTTTGCAATAAGCCTTGTGTTTCGTGTATTAATAGTTGGATTTTTTAGACCCCACTTAAAAGAGTATATCTGGGTTCTTAATGTGGTGGCAGTGGTCCCAAACCTTTTTGGCACCAGGACTGCTTTTGTGGAAGACAATTTTTCCATAGACCAGCATGGATGGTTTTGGCATGATTCAAGTGCATTACATTTATTGTGCACATTATTATTATTACATTGTAATGTATAATGAAATAATTATACAACTCACCATAGTGTAGAATCAGTAGGAGCCCTGAGCTTGTTTTCCTGTGACTAGACAGTCCCATCGAGGGGTGCTAGGGAGACAGTGATAGATTATCAGGTACTAGATTCTCATAAGGAATGTGCACCTAGATCCCTCGCATGTGTGGTTTACAATAGAGTTCACGCTCCTATGAGAATCTGATGCTGCTGCTGATCTGACAGGCGGCAGAGCTCAGGTGGTAATGTGAGCAATGAGGAGCTGCTGTAAATACGGATGAAGCCTTGCTCCCTTGCCTGCTGCTCACCTCCTGCTGTGCGGTCTGGTTTCTAACAGGCCACAGAAACCCCTGATGTATAGCGTTTAATATATAGGATACTCATATAACCAGAGGTACTTATTTCCCAGTTCAACTATATGGAATTAAGATGGGAACTAGATAGTAGATAAAAATGACCACTGAGGAGCTAAAAGAGTGATCACAGAATCTGAAGTAAAGTTGTTGTTTTTTTATTTAATCTATGTGAAAGTCCTTTGGCCAGTGTCTCCCACAGTAGTTACTCTAAACGATATTGTGCTGTAATAAATAGTCTGTGGCCAAAGTTTAGGAAATGCTGCTTATAGCATCCCTGAAAGGACTGATATTCTTTGGATCAGACTTTGGAAGCTCTGCATTAGGTGTATTTAGACCTTGCTTTTATTTGAGAAGGAGAGGAAACAAACATTTAATGAGGATTTGCTCCACTGGGTCTAAGTGGTATCTCCATTTTGCAGACAAGGAGTCTGAGTCCCTGCTGGTGGGTAAAGGACACAAAACTAATAACGAGGCAGAACTCGGAATGGATCCCTAATCTCGCCAATTCCTAAGTTTTTGCCCTTTTGAACTACGTTGGCACTGTGTGGTTATAATGAACTGCTGTCTGTTAGACTTTACTCCTTAGGAACAGCAATTTGGCAGTATATACAAGGAAAAGACTAAGCTGCCCTACTTAGGGAAGAAGAAAAGGGTAATAAATTGACTATTCAACACAGATTCCGCATCATTTGCTTTGTATATTAATAGATGAACTCTATGTGTTTCTATAGTGAAAGATTTCAGACACCACTGTAAAGTGCTTTTTGAGTGAGATTTGATACCATCTTTAGGTATTCCATACATTTTTTTTTTTTTCTGACATTGTAGGACCATTCTAGCCTCATCTCTGATCAGGTATAGTACAGCTTGGGTAAGATACTAACTTTTTATAGCTTCATTGTCCTTATTTGGAAGTGGTGATAGTAACTACCTTTCTGAGTGATTGTGAAGCAGGTAATTATGCATATAAGATGCTTAGCACAGTGTCTGGCACATAGTAATCTTAGCTGCTGTTATTAGCAGTAGTAACAATAATAAGGCTTAGGTTGGGTTGTTACCTTTCTATATCCTCTTGTATTTTTTTTAATTTAAACTGTTATATATATAGGATGGTTTTTTTTTTTTTTTGAGATGGAGTCTTGCTCTGTCGCCAGGCTGCAATGCAGTTGTGCAGTCTCGGCTCACTGCAACCTCCGCCTCCTGGGTTCAAGTGATTCTTCTGCCTCAGCCTCCCAAGTAGGTGGGACTACAGGCACACATCACCACACCCAGCTAATTTTTGTATTTTTAGTATAGATGGGGTTTCACCATTTTGGCGAGGATGGTCTCGATCTCTTGACCTCATGATCTCTTGACCTCATGATCCACCCACCTCAGCCTCCCAAAGTACTGGGATTACAGGCGTGAGCCACCGCGCCTGACCTTCCCCTATATTTATTTAAGGAAAAATCATCACCAGATGCATTTTTAAGTAATAGAAATTCCATCTTAAATATATTTATGGGGCATTAAGAAAGTTGCAGTTGTCACTAGGGATCTGGAAGTTTTTAAGTGAGTATTCGTAATCAGGAAATGTTGGCCTAGTAGGTACCTTTAAAGTTTTGTTTGCGTTTAATGTGAATGTGTATTTTCAATAGATATGATGTTTGTATAGTTAATATTTTTAGACTGCATTTTTTTTTTTTTCCAAAAACTGTTTTCAGGCTAGTCTGTATGCACTGGCAGTCTGGTTTGTATTGACCATTAGGTATTGAGTTTTAATAAAATGTTCAAATATGATGGACATACCACATTTTGGTGAGATGTGAAGATTGTCCCCCACACCCCCAACTGGGTTGTCCACAGCTGTATTCAGTAGAGTTAACTTAAGTGGTCTGAGATACTTTTCAAAAATTTGAATAACTATTTGGGACCATTCAGTGCCATAAAGGCTATTAACTGTGAACTGAGTTAAGCAGAATACTGTATGTTTTAGTTTTTTCTTTAGTTTTTATTCTTCTCAATTTTGAGGAAGTTGGGGAGAGAAACCTTTCCCCTACTCTGAAAAATTTTCTCTTCCTTCCTTTTTATTTCCTACTTTGAAATAGCCAAGATCATTGGGACCTCTAAGAACATCAGATAATATTTACAGCTTGAGGTAGAGTGATTTTCATGGGAAACCTTTTCTCATAAAGTAAAATACTCTTTGTCCCTGTCAGGACATTTTTAGAGGAGCGGCAGGCAGCCCCTCACTACTTTGTCATTAACCAGCGCAAGGGAAGGGAAGAATGAGTGACAGGTTTCTTCTTTTTTCTTTTCCACCACTTGTTTCCCTTTCCCTTTCCTTCCTTTCTTGTTACCCTTAGGTGTCTGTGGGTTCTGAATTTGGATTTCAGTAGAATGGAGTAATTTTTATTAAATCTTTTAGGGAACCTGTTACTCCCAAACAGATAGTGAATACTTTTTTCCATTTTGGGGTTTTTATTTTTATGTCACTTTTACATTATTAAGAAGTTTTCAATTATATAATACTAGATAGACTAGTTTAATAAACCACTGTATATCCATCACCAATTTCTATAATTACATGGTCAATCATACTTTATCTATACCCTTACTACTAACCCCCAATTTATTATTATTATTATTATTATTATTATTATTATTATTTATTTATTTATTTTTTGAGACAGGGTCTCACTCTGTCACCCAGGCTGGAGTGCAGTGGCGTGATCTCAGCTCACTGCAACCTCCACCTCCCGGATTCAAGTGATTCTCCTGCCTCAGCCTCCCGAGTAGCTGGGATTACAGGTGTGCACCAACGTACTGGCTAATTTTTGGATTTTTAGTAGGGACGGGGTTTCACCATGTTGGCCAGGCGGGTCTTGAACTCCTGACCTCAAGTGATCTGCCCTCCTTGACCTCCCAGAGTGCTGGGAATACAGGCATGAGCCAGTGCTCCTGGCGTCCCAAATTTTTTTTGTTTTTTTTTTTGAGACGGAGTCTCACTCTGTTGCCCAGGCTGGAGTGCAGTGGCACGATCTCAGCTCACTGCAACCTCTGCCTCCTGGGTTCAAGGTATTCTCCTGCCTCAGCCTCCTGAGTAGCTGGTAGTACAGGTGCATGCCACTATGCTTGGCTAATTTTTGTATTTTTAGTAGAGACGAAGTTTCACCATGTTGGTCAGGCTGGTCTTGAACACCTGACCTCGTGATCCACCCACCTCCGCCTCCCAAAGTGCTGAGATTACAGGCATGAGCCACCGCGCCTGGCCCCAGATATTTTTAAAGCAAATTTCAGACATCATATGATGTTTTTGGAAAATACTATTTGTTTCTAAAAGATAAGGATGCATAAGACAAAGAAATACAAATACAGCACCATGATTCTGCCTTTTAAAAATTAAAGAATTCTATAACATCAGATCCAGTCAGTATTCACATGTCTGTGATTGTATCTTTTTTTCTCTTAAAAACATGGTTTGTTTTTTCACTAAGGATTCAAAACAAGGTCCATAGCATTTGGTTGCTATCTTTAACTCTCCTTTCAATTGGTAATATTTTTTCTTTAACTCTTTTCCTTGCCATTTATTTATTGAGGAAATCGGATCATTTGTTCTTTGGAATTTCTCACATTTAGGGTTTTGCTGATTGCATCTCTGTGGTTATTTAACAAGCTCCTTTATTTCTTGTATGTTCTGCAAATGGTTGGTTAGACTTTTTAGTCAGATTACTTTATTGCATGATACTGAATACAGGTGATCCCCAATTCATGATGGTTCAACTTAGGATTTTTTGATTTTATGATACTGCAAAAGTGATATGCATTCAGTAGAAGCTGTACTTTAAATTTTGATGCAAAATTCTTTATAATAACTTTGTTATAAAGTTTTATGTCAGGGCTTTGTGTTAGGTGATTTTGCCCAACTATAGGCTAAATTAAGTGTTGGATCATGTTTAAGGTAGGCTAGGCTAAGCTGTGATGTTTCGTAGGTTAGGTGTATTAAGTGCATTTTCAACTTACAATATTTCCAGTTTACAATGGATTTACTGGGCGTACTCCATTGTATGTCAGGGAGCATCTGTATTTCCTATTGCATAACATCAGGTGTCATGTGATGCCTACTTACCTCTCTTTTTTTTTGATGTTACAGTTGATTACTCCATCTATTCTTTTGAAGAGATCCTTTATGTATTATAAAGTTCTCCATCAGTCTTTCACCTAATCTCTTTAACAGTTATTTATGATCATTGTCTAGAAAAGCTTGCCTAATTCCCGGGCCACATGTGGCCCAGGACAGCTTTGATTGTGGCCCAACACAAATTTGTAAACTTTCTTAAAACATTATGAGATTTTTTACAATTTCTTTTTCTTCATCAGCTATCGTTAGTATTCGTGTATTTGTGTGGCCCAAGACAATACTTCTTCCAGTGTCGCCCAAGGAACCCAAAAGAATGGACACTGCTGGTTTAGATCAAGGTTTCTGCAAACTACAGCTTATAGGCCAAATACGATCCACTGCTTATTTTGTAAATAAAGTTTTATTAGGATGTAGCCACACTTGTTCCTTTATGTATTATCTATAGCTGATTTTCACATACAGTGGCAGAGTTAAGTAGTTAAGACAGACTGTGTGTCCTGCAAAGCCTAAAATATTTACTATCTGGCCCTTTGTGGAAAGTGTGCTGACCCCAATCTAGATCATTATTTCTTTAGAGATAGCCAGTGGTGATATTCTATCATTCATTTTGTATTTGTAGCTGGAATTTTTCTATAAAGAAGAACTTTACCTCAATTTTATTATTATCCTGAGAAAAAGCAGGGTAAGTCTTGATTCTTTAGCATTTGACAGAAACAGTGAGGTGTTTTCTTTTTAAGTACGTATTTATATGAACCCCCAGTTTTGAGTATATTTGATGTTTTAATCTATTCTCTTTAATTGTCAAATTGTTCCATTTTTGCCAATGTGAGCCCCATCATGTTGGCTCTTTTATCTTTCCATATAACCTCAGTAGTCTTTGGTAATCCTGTTTTCTAGTATGACAAGATGTTCCAGGCTCATCTTGTACATCATCTGTCTTAGATATCTAGAACCAGTCATTACTCTAAGGGGTTCTGATTCCTTTTAGTGGGGAATAGTATTTAGAGACCACAGTTTGAGTGTTTGTTGCTCTGGGTTGGTGGTTGTTTTTAGGATCTTTTAGTGGACAGAGCTAGGGTGTGGTTGTATGTCTGTGTGATTTTTTAAAAAATTGTGTGAAAATACATATAGCGTTGAATTGACTATTTGAATGATTTTAAAGTGTACAATCATTAGCATTAAGTACCTTCACCACGTTGTGCATCTATTACCAATTAGTTCCAGAGCTTTTCCCTACCCTGCAAGGAAACCCTATATTCATTAAGGAGTCACTCCCTATTTCCCCCTTGCCCCAGACCTGGCATTAATTTGCTTTCCAACTCTGTGGATTTGCTTGTTCTGGACATTTGATATAAATGGAATCATACTTTATGTGACCTTTTGTGTTTGGCTTTTTTCCACTTAGAATAATGTTTTCAAGGGTTATCCCTGTTTTAGCATGTATCAATACTTCATTCCTGTTTATGGCTGAGTAATATTCCATTGTATGCATATATTACATTTTGTTTATTCAGTTGATGGACATTTTCATTTTTTATGGCTTTTGGCTATTGTGAATAGTGTTGCTGTGAACATTTGTATACAAGTTTTTGTTTGAACACCTGTCATTTCTTTTAGGTCTGTACCTAATAATGAAATTGCAGGGTCGTATGGTGTTTCTATGTTTCATTTACTGGGGAACTGCCAAACTGTTTTCCATAATGGCTGCACCATTTCACATTTTCTCCAGCAGTGTAGTAGGGTTCCCATTTCTCCACATCTTCTTCAAGCCTTATTTCTATTTTTTTGATTATTGCTATCCTGGTGGGTATGAACTGGTATTTCATGGTGGTTTTGATTTGCATTTCCTTAATTACTATTGATGTAGAGCATCTTTTTAGGTGCAAACCACCATTGTTGGTGGTTTGTGTATCTTCTTTGGAGAAATGTTTATGTAAGTTCTTTGTCTTTTAAAAATTGGATTGTCTTTTTGTTGTTGAGTTTTAAGTGTTCTTTATATATTCTTGATACTTCACCTTTGTCAGATATTATAACTTCTCCATTCTGTGGGTTTTCTTTTCATTCTCTTTTTAGTGCCCTTTGGTGCACAAAAGTTTTAAATTTAGATGAAGTTGAATGTTCCTGTTTTTTTCTCTTCTTGCTTATGCTTTTGGCATCATATCTAAAAAGAGCATTGTCAAGTCTAAGGTTATGATTTACCCATATGTTTTCTTCTAAGGGGTTTGTAGTCTTATTTCATATATTTAGGTCTCTGATCCATTTTGAGTTAATTTTAGTATATGGAGTAAGGTAAGGGTCTAGTTGTACAAACTCCATTTGTTGAAGAGCTTATTTTTTTTCCGCATTGTGTGGTGTTGGCACTCTTATTACTCATCAGTTGACCGTAGATACATGGGTTTAGTTTTGATGCACAGTTCTTATTCCCTTGATCTTTTTGTTCGTCTTTATGCCGTACTACACTGTCTTGATTACTGTAGCTTTGTCATAAATTTTGAAATCATTAAGTCTTCCAACTTCGTTCTTTTTCAAGATTGCTTTAGGTATTTAGGGTCCCTTACAATTTCATATATATTTTAGGATTGCCTTTTTCATTTCTGCAGAAAAGGCCTTTGGGATTTTGGTAGCGATTGAGTTGAATTTGTAGATCAATTTGGATATTGACATCTTGACAGTATTGTCTTCCTATCCATGAATACAGGATTTCTTTTCATTTATTTAGGTTTTCTTTAATTTTCTTTAGCAATGTTTTGTAGTTTTCAAGTTTTGTACATCTTCAGTTAAATTTATTCCTATTTTTTTATTTTTCTTTTTGAATACTGTTGTAACTTCAATTGCTTATTAGTATCCTTTTCAGATTGTTTATTGTTAGTGTATAAAAATTCTGATTTTTGTGTATTGATCTTATATTCTGCAACTTTGTTAAATTTTGGAATTTTTTTAAATCGGAAAACACAGTGTGATTCGTATCAATACTTCCAAATCCAATTTTGTTTCAAGATTAAGGGTTTAGGGTTATAAGGTTTTCTCTCTTTCTTAGCTTTATACTTTTTTTCTCTTATGCTGGAAATTTTGAGAATAATGAATTGCTATATTATTTATATTTATACATACATATATTAGTATTTTTGAAGTTATTGTGAAAAATGATTGTTGAAAAACTAACTCTTTGCAATTAATATAAATACTAGGGAAGTACAGTTAAATTGCTTTTTCATTAATTAATAATTTATTCAATTTTTTTTGAGACAGAGTCTCACTCTGTTGCCCAGGCTGGAGTGCAGTGGCACAATATTGGCTCACTGTGACCTCTGTCTCCTGGGTTCAAGCGATTCTCATGCCTCAGCCTCCCGAGTAGCTGTGATTACAGATGTGCACCACCACGCCAGCTAATTTTTGTATTTTTGGTAGAGGTGGGGTTTCGCCATGTTGACCAGGCTGGTCTGAAACTCCTGCGGTCAAGTGATCTGCCTGTCTTGGCCTCCCAAAGTGCTGCGATTTTTTTTTTTTTTTTTTTGAGACCTAGTCTCATTCTGTCACCCAGGCTGGAGTGTAATGGCGTGATCTTGGCTCACTGCAACCTCTGCCTCCTGGGTTCAAGTGATTCTCCTGCCTCAGCCTCCCAAGTAGCTGGTATTACAGGTGCCTGCCACTGCACCCTGCTAATTTTTTGTATTTTTAGTAGAGACAGCGTTTCACCATGTTGGCCAGGCTGGTCTCTACCTCCTGACCTCAGGTGATCTGCTCACCTTGGCTTCTCAAAGTGCTGGGATTACAGGTGTGAGCCACTGCGCCCGGCCAGCACTAACTTTCGTATGCAAACAGTTCCATATTGATGGACATTAGGGTATTAAATAGGGAAATTTTGATGGGACCAGATACTTGGTTCTTCTTGTGGCACTTAAACTTTAAAATATTTTATTTTCATTTTTATCATAAATATATTTTACCATGGATACTCAAAACAGTATAGAAGTGCACATAATAAAAAGTTTAAAATGTTCTCTGATTCCCATCTGCCCACTTTTCCTCTATTCATATCTCCAGAAGTTACTACTGGTTAGTTCAAGACTTTTTATTAAAGGCATGTACAGCATTTATACACTGTGAATGCTTTTTTAAAAAAATTGGGATCATGTCATGAATATTCTGCAACTTAACTTTTTAAACATAGCATTATTAGTTAAGCTTTTAAGTTTGGCTAATTAGAAAAGAGTCCTGAATATAAATAAGATTTTACAAAATGATTTTGAGCCTTTTTTTCTATGTCATTAATACTGCATACATATTTTGTGCATGTTTGTGTGCTTCCTAAATCTTACAGTATTGTAATCTGCTCTAAAGTCCAGAAGGTAGTGTATATATTCCTCTTTACTTTCTCTGTAGGCTCAAACTTAGGTTTCGAAAGAAATTGAGAAAACTTTTATTGTTGTAATCAATTATGGTTTAATATTAAAAGTAAATCCAGATAAAGTTGAGATGCCTACCAACAGAGTTGAATGTAAGTTCCATAAAAGCAGGAGAAAAACCTTCTGATCTTGTTCATCACTGGGTCCCTAGCACCTAGGACAGCGACTACCTCCTCATTCTTCCCATTCTCTGTATTTGTTTTACGTTTTACTATATAAATTATAACTGGATCACACCACTCAAACTGTTCTGAGTTCTTTTTTCACTTGTCAGTATATCATAGATAGGTTTTCATGTCAATTCATAAGTATCTGTTCTTTTAAATGAGTGTATTAATGGTGATACTATGGATTACATAATTAGGCAGTTTTAAGACTTAATTTGAACTCCTTTTTTTCCCCTTAGACTTTGGTATTAGTGTTTTATCTCTAAATATTAGTGGGAGATACTAAGTTGAGAGTTAGGATGGAGTGAGAGTGTATAACTTGCTGTATATTTTTGAAGCAAACATGTATTGAATGGTGGTACATGTAACATGCTTTAAACAAGTCTAATATGTGATTACTCTGACTATGTATATTGGAGTAGTTCACTTTAAAATATTTTTGGCAATGAATTCACATGAAGAGGAATACAAACAGTCAACATGTAAAAGAGTGTTTAGTATAGTTAAACAAAAATAAAATGAGATAAAATTATACTCTGTGTCCCCCAAATTGTTAAAAATTAGAAATACAATACTCAGTTCCTGACAAGGGTTTCAGGAGGTATGTTGCTGAAGGATAATAAATACATATATGGCTGGAAATGGTGGCTTCTGCCTGTAATCCCAACACTTTGGGAGGCCAAGGCGGGCAGATCACCTGAGATTGGGAGTTCGAGACCAGCCTGACCAACATGGGAGAAACCCCGTCTCTACTAAAAGTACAAAATTAGCTGGGCATGGTAGCACATGCCTGTAATGCCAGCTACTCGGGAGGCTGAGGCAAGGCAATTGCTTGAACCCAGGACCCCAAGGTTGTGGTGAGCCGAGATTGCACCATTGCACTCCAGCCTGGGCAACAAGAGTGAAACTCCCTAAAAAAAAAAAAATAAATAAATAAAAAAAATAAATTCATATATTCTTTCTGGAGGGCAGTTTGGAAGAGTTTCAGAAATTCTGCTTCTAGGACTTTAAGTAAAATAAATTAAGGGTATGCCCACAAACTTAGATATACCTGTTTATGAAAATTTTAATCCTGGAACTAATAACAATAATAGTGTCTAAATAGTGTTTCTTTTGTGCCAGACATTACATTTATTTAATCTTCTTAACACTCCTATGGTATTCACACAGTGAGATTATAAATGATGATGATGTAGAACATTTTACATTGAAATAAATTGATAATAGTGAAAATAGCACATTGCAAAGGAGTATGTGCAGTGTATTTTCAGAAATTGACTGCAACAAAATCTAGAGAATTTGTGAGAATATGCTCTAGAATATTTAGTAAATTATAATCCCGTTATTCAAATAGATTTTGCTATCTTTATTTTCTAATTTTTCTACAGTAAACATGTATTATCTAACAAGAAACTTAAGTTATTTTTTAAAATGTCCTCTGATTTTATAAAATAATTTATTTCTGGATGCCTATAAACAGTAAATTCCTCGAGCATCTTTAAAATAGAGATTTAAAGTGTTACTAATGGAATTCTAAGGAACGCTTGGTCAGCACACAAAATAGGAATTGAAATGTCCTTGTACAGCCTTTGATTTCTGCCAATTTGATGGTGTTTTTTTGATGACAGAAATGGAAGGAGTAGAAAGTTAAGGTTAAGCGTCTAAAGTTTGAAGCCTGACAACAGAAAAGTGACAAAATCTTTTAAATGTTTATTTGTGGTTGCTGACAATGAAGCATTATTGTAAATAAATAAATAAATAAATAAATAGGTGGACAGATTGACTGACTGACTTGCTACATTTTCATGGTGTTGCAATCAGGTATTTTCTTTTTCCCAGTTGAAACTTAGTAACTCATATTTATTGTTTAACTTCCTAAGAATTGATTTCTTTCAAATCATCTGAGTCTTTCTGTCCCAAGATTTTCTCTTTTTTTTTTTTTTGAAGCAGGGTCTCGATCTGTCACCCAGGCTGGAGTGAAGTGGCGTGATCAGGGATCACTGCATTCTTTACCTCCCAGGCCCAAGCAATCCTTCCACCTCAGCCTTCCAAGTAGCTGAGACCACCGGTGTGTGCCATCATCCCTGGCTAATTTTTTTATTTTTGTAGAGACGGGGTCCCCCTATGTTGCCCAAGTTGTTCTTGACCTCCTGGGCTCAAGTGATTCTCCCGCCTCGGCTCCCTAAGTGCTGGGATTACAGGGGTGAGCCACTGTACCTGGCCAAGACTTTCTGTCTTGCTCCTACCCTTTTCAAGAATTGAAAAAATTTGTTTCCAGATTGCCGCTAATGTATCTGGTCTGTCTAGGTCTAATACCTGTGTTAGTTTAATGTAGTATCGTCTTTAAGACCTTGTTAAAATGTTTTTCTTAGGCCTTCCTTTACACCTTTTTAAAAAAATCGGCAGCTGTTCTCCTTGACCCTGCACTTTCCGTTTCCCTTCTGTGCTATATTTTTTCCTTCTAACACTTATCACCTTATAATGTATAATAGATTTTGCTTATCTGTGTCTATTCTTCTCCCCTCCCTCTTTCCGATTTTAAGATATAAGCACCATTAATATAGGGAGTTTGTTTTTGTGTGGTTCATTGTGTATTCCCAGAGTTCAGGGTAATGCCTGTGTAGTTCATTGTGTATTCCCAGAGTTCAGGGTAATGCCTGGCATATAACAAGATTTCAGTAAAATTTTTTTTGAATAAATGAATAGTGGGCACTCAGTATTTGTGGAATGATTGGATGTTCTATTTGGTTGATGAAAGTGAAATTTATTCTAAGTGTTTACAGAAGAGGGTTAGGGTTCTATAGCTGTTTTGTAGTATGGCTGTTTCATTGTAGCTCTAGTAATAGAGTTAAATTTATAGGCAGGTTGGAATTTCAGAACTTTGTTCCCTGGTACATGGTAGGTGCTTATTAAATATTGCTCAATGAATGTCAAAGGAAGCTAATAAAGTGATGGGGTTGGGGGAAACCTAGCTTGCTGTGAGATTCTGGCCTAATTGGCATAGCCTTTTGGGTGAGGGAGTTGGACTAAGATTTCAGAGCTCTCTTGCTTTTTCACTGACTTTAAGATTCACCTCCAGGGACTTTGTGTTTGTAAGTATATTCCTTTGGAATTCGGAAGTTGTAAAAAAGTGAATTGGATGAAACTTGCTGTAGGATTGCTTTTTTGGAATCAAAACTGTTGTTGAATGTTAATTAGCACCACAGCTTTGTGTGAAGGCTTTTAGACTTGAGTGATAATGAGACTCATTATTAGAGACAGTGTGTGTTAGGTGTTCCAAGGCTTCCACTTTTATTCATCCAGCACTTGAGGCCGACTATATGCTAGGCATTCTGCTAGACTCCTGAAGATACAAAAGTCAAATAGGGCAATAATGAAGAGAAGATGAAAATTTTTGTTCCAGAGTGCTGCTTTTTGAGGTTTGGGGTTTCCCAAAAGGCAGGGGAATTTATTTTATTGAGTATTTTTGGTTTTGATTTAATTTAAAGTAAAAGTGAATGTGAGCCATTAACTACTGAGAATATGTTTAATCAGAACATAATTTAATATCAATTTGCTATTGAGTCAGTATATATGTATGTATGTCTTTTTTAAGGAATTAGCATTTATTGAGTATTATATCTTACACTCTTGACATGCAATCTTTTTTTTTTTTGAGACAGAGTCTTGCTCTGCCACTCAGGCTGGAGTGCAGTGGCGTGATCTTGACTCACTGCAACCTCTGCTTCCTGGGTTCAAGCAATCCTCCCGCCTCAGCCTCCGGAGTAGCTGGGACTACAGGTGCACGCTGCCATGCCTGGCTAATTTTTGTATTTTTAGTAGAGACAGGGTTTTGCCGTGGTGCCCAGGCTGGTCTTGAACTCCTGAGCTCAGGTAATCTGCCCACCTTGGCCTCCCAAAGTGCTGGGATTATAGGCATGAGCCACCATGCCTAGCCGCATTATTCTTTTGACATAGTCCTCATAATAATCCTGAGGGAGAAGCATTATTACCTGTATTTTACAAATAAGAAAATTGAGTTTAGAGAAGTTAAGTAATTTGTTTAAGGTTTACAGCTTTGTGAGTTGTGGATTTCAAACCAGGTTTTTTTTTGATACTAAAGTACATTAACAGCAAGACATGCTAAAGATTACTGCATCTTGAGATGTAAGAATTTCTGTATATTTACTCTCAGGAGACTCTATAACTCCACCATCCAAGATTAGCAACTAATTGCCACTAGTGACATGTGGCTATTGAGCCCCTGAAAGTTGGCTAGTCCAAATTGAGACTGGCTGTAAGAATAAAATACACAACAGATTTTGAATATTTAGTTTGGAGGGGAAAAACTCATTAATAAGTTTTACATTGATTACTGAAATGATATGATTTATATTATATTTTTACATAGTAGTTAAATAAAACATTATCAATATAAAAAAGTACATTAACTTTTTGTGATGCTTCTCAAAGGAAGTTATTATAGTTTTTTTCTTTGTCTATAATGTTAAATAACAAGATGTATTGAATGAAAACTGTACTGTAACTGTTCCCCCCACATTGAATCTTTGGCTTTTTAACCAGAGTATTTAAAAGTACCTTTTTCCTTACTAAATAAATAAAATATTTTTATTGTTGCAAGAAATACAAGATTGGTGGAAAAGAATAAAGACAAAGAAGAAAATATAGCTGGGATAGGGAGAGAGAGATTTTGATTGATCCCTTTTAGTCCTTTGATGTACAGGTGATATTTAACATAATACAGTTTGGGCTTCTGACTCTCTGAGAGCTGGAGTCAAATCTAGGCTCCACTATTTAATGGGTTAATGATTTGGTGTTTTCATGGTTTTGGGGTAAGTTACTTATTCCGATTTTGCAGATGAGAGAACTGAGGTTTAGAGATGTCAGCCTATGTCATAGGGTTTTGAAGATTAAATGTGACAAGGCATGTAAAATGCTTGGAACATACCTAAAATTTCTAGGCACATCCTAGTTCTTTGCACATAGCTGTATTATCTTTTACTAAAATGAGTCAACAAAAATTGTAACTGCTTATTTTGAACTTTTAATATATATCTATCTTTCCACTGGAATCAAAACATTTAAAATTATCAGATGGTAACTAATATATACAGTGAAATGCTGTAATATATTCAGTATCCTCTTCTCTCTAGACATTTAGTTATTTCCAGTTTTACTTTTTGCAGTTAATGAAATGCATAGGTGAATATTTTCGTAGCAGAACTTTACCTATGTTTATCTGATTAGGATAGAGTTGGTTGGTTGAAGAGTATGTATACTTTAAAGATTTTTGACCCATTTTGCTGAATTGCCTTCTAGAAGTTCCTAGTCACGTTACTAGGATTTACATGTAATCCTAGAATTTATCTGGCCACCTGTTTTTCTACATTCTTATTAAATTAGATATTATAATTAAAAAAAATTGTTGATTTAACCACTTTTAATTTTTACATTGCTTTGATTACTAGTAAGTTTGAAGGTTCCTTTTCTTTTTTGAGACAGAATCTAGCTCTGTTGCCCAGCCAGGAGTGCAGTGGCACGATATTGGCTCACCGCAACCTCTGCCTCCTGGGTTCAAGCGATTCTCATGCCTCAGCCTCCTAAGTAGCTGGGACCACAGGCATGATCCACCACGCATTGCTAATTTTTGTATTTTTTTAGTAGAGACGGGGTTTTGCCATTATGGCCAGGCTGGTCTCGAGCTCCTGGCCTCCAGTGACCCGCCTGCCTCAGCCTCCCAGAGTGCTGGGATTACAGGCAGGAGCCACTGTGCCCAGCTCCTGAAAGTTATTTTTCTACCTGTATATTGGCCCCGTGTGTATTATGCTGTTTTCCCATTAGTGTTTCATGTCCTCATTCCCATTTTGGGGGTATCTGTCACTCTTCTGGCTTTGGGGTCATGCTCAGAGAAACTTGCTCTTCCTCAAACTATAAATTGTCAGTGTTTAAACTTCTTGCTCTCAGGACTCCTTTGTACTCTTAAAAACTATTGAGAACCTCTGGCCGGGCACAGTGGCTCATGCCTGTAATTCCAGCCTTTGGGAGGCCAACGTGGGGGGGATCACTTGAGGTCAGGAGTTCGAGACCAGCCTGGCCAACATGGTGAAACCCCGTCTCTACTAAAAATACAAAAATTAGCTGGGTGTGGTGGTGCATGCCTGTAATCCCAGCTACATGGGAGGCTGAGGCAGGAGAATCACTTGAACCTGGAAGGTGGAGGTTGCAGTCAGCCGAGATCATACTAGTGCAACTCCAGCCTGGACAACAGATCGAGACTGTGCCTCAAAAAACAAAACTATTGAGAACCTTAAAGACTTTTGTTTACTCCATCTCAAAAAACAAAACTGTTGAGAACCTCAAAGACATCTGTAGATCTTTGCCATCTTAGAAATTAAAAGAGACATTTAAAAAATACTACTTTATTAAGATATAGTAAGCCATTTACATGTTAACATTTTTAATGAAAATTACATTTTCCAGAATAAAAATTACCAAGAATTTTTTCATTTTTGCCAGTCTCTTGCTTGATAGAAGATATCTGGATTCTGTATATGCCTTTGCATTTAATCTGTTGCAATATAACACGATGTGTACCGTCTGGAAAAGTTGATTGTATAATCAGGAGAGAATGAGAATTAAAAAGGCAAATGATGTTATTATGAAAATGGTTTTGGCTTTGTGGGCTTCTGAATGGCTTCAAAGATCCCAAGACTACAGTTTGAGAACCACTGATGTAAATAATCACTTATATATTTTCCTTTTGTGTTTTTATGGCTGAATTTAAATTCAGAATAAATTCTAGTGGAAATTTTCTAATTTCTCCCCTCTCCTGCCTACTCTCTCCAATTGGCTAATATCCTTTGTTGAAAGATCCATTTTCATGTAAATAATTGACTGACTAGGATGAAACAATAGACATATCTGCTTTTTCCCAGTTGTTACTGAGAAGCTGTTTGTTGAAAACAGCAGTCTTTGCAGTCTTTCCTTAATGTGGTATCTCTATTTTGGTATATTCCCTTATTTTCTTGATGTGTTCTCCCCTCCTCACTCTAACTCCCAGTTTTACAACAAATTGCCCTAAAATCTTAAAGATTTTTCATTCATACTGATTGTGGCATTTTGCTGTAAATATTGTTTCCTCCCTGATTTAGAAAGTGATTTAAAATGTACATAGAAACATAAACCAAAAAAGAATATTTTGTCGCTTCGAATATGAAAAGTGATATTGATATACTATTATTGCTGTACTGTGTTGGAGTATATCACAGGTTATGGAGGTTATTTCAATATTGAAAAAATGCTAGTTGACTATAGATACATTCCTGCACCATTGTTAATAAATTATATTCTTTTTGATGTGTTGCTTAGCTTCTTGGGACCCTTTTACTCACTAGACTTTTACTGACAGCTGTGTTCCAAAATACAGTTAGATAAAAAGAACAAGACACTTTTTTTTTCTAACTTTGCAGGTTGGTAGAGAAATACACGTGTTCTGTGATAAGTATTATTATAGCCACAAACAATTAAGAATATTATGGGAGGGCCTAGGCAAGATATCTTTAAGAAGTGAGGGAGGAATGAAGGAAAGGGAATTGATTTGAAAAGATTAAGGTTGTACAATCTTCCTTTAGTAGTTGATGATTTCTTTAGGTGTCTGAGTCCAATGGAGAGAGAAAGGAGGAGTCAAGGAAGACACCCAGCTATTTGCCTGGGAAGACCAGATGGATACCAGTGTTTATCAAAATGTGGAATAAGCTCTACTTCCAACAAAACAAAACTCATTACATGTGCTACACTTTCGAAGACGCTGTGTTATTGTTTTCCAAGATGAGTTCAATTGTGGGCATGTTAGTTTGAGGGGCCTAGGGTGGAGATTTGTGGAAGCCATTTGGAGAGCTATCAGGAGACTTGTATGAGCTGATGAGCAGTGTAGCATAAGTAGGTGAAGGAAATGCTTAAGATCATCCTTTGAGAATTTTTAGTAGGAGAAGAGAAGATGGTCAGAGACCCTCTGATAATTGAGGGACAGGCAGAGGGAAATAAATTAAGCAAAACATAAAAAAGAAAAAAGGGTCAGGTTGTGTTGAAGGCAAGTGACCAGTTTAAAGAAAGAAGAAGGTTAGGGGAGAGAGGGATCTGAAATGTTAAATCCTGCCTAAAGGACAAATAAAATCTGAAAAGTGTTTATTAGATTTAGGAATAAGAAGGCATTGATGACTTTGGAAAAAGCAACTAAACTGGGAAGTTGGGTGTAGAAGCTGGAGAAGTGGAGGATATAGAGGTGAGGAAGTGGAAGATAGTGAATATTGACTACTGTTTGAGAAGTTTGCCTGTGAAGCTGGTGGAGTACAGGTTAAAAGTGAGCAAGCAGGGATTTGAAAGTGTTAATGTTCTAGGGAAGGAGAGAGAGGAGGGAATGAGAGATTGAACTAAGGATAAAATACCATCATCTTGAACTTTCTAGAGAAATGTTTTTTATGCTTTTTGTTTGCTCTTTTTGTAAAAATTGTTCTAAGGTATTTTTTAGATAATGCTGAATGTCTTTTTTGATACCTTTATGATATTTCAGCTACCATGAATATCAGTTATTATACTGCCGTATCGAAGAATATATTAACAGCAACAGCCCCGTTCTAAAATACAACAGTTCAGGGCTGTATTAGTTCGTTTTCATGCTGCTGATAAAGACATATTCGAGACTGGGTACTTCATACAGGAAAGAGGTTTAACGGACTCACAGTTTCACATGGCTGGAAGGCCTCGCAATCATGGTGGATAGCAAGGAGGAGCAAGTCACGGCTTACATGGATGGCAGCAGGCAAAAAGAGAGCTTGTGCAGGGAAACTCCCCATTATAAAACCATCAGATCTCATAAGACTTATTCACTATCACAAGAACAGTATGGGGAAGATGTGCCCCATGATACAACATGGGTCCCTCCCACAAGATGTAGGAATTTTGGCAGCTACAATTCAAGATGAGATTTGGGTGGGACACAGCCAAACCATTCAGGGGCCGTTTAATGTAATTA
The DNA here is from genome assembly GCF_028885655.2 of Pongo abelii. Lineage (NCBI taxonomy): Eukaryota > Metazoa > Chordata > Mammalia > Primates > Hominidae > Pongo > Pongo abelii. The sequence continues at coordinate 18,060,438 of NC_085928.1, forward strand.
TGTAGTAGCTTTTTAATAGCCAGTTTTATCTTTTTCTTGTGTGTGCATGTGTGTTTTGCCCACTAACTCATTGATGTGGTTGGTCCTAGCAATAGTAGTTCCTATTACTACAAATGTGCTAAGTAACTGTGAATGGGAAATCCACATTACCAAATTGCTAGAATTGTTATTTGAATGAAATTACTGATTTTAATCATTAGATTGTAAGGAAGGTCTGGGGATTACATCTGTAAAGTGTACTCTGTGAGAGATGTAGTTTTCTTTTTCTTTTGAGCCAGTGTCACACTCTGTCGCCCAGGCTGGAGTGTAGTGGCGCAATCTGGGCTCACCACAACCTCCGCCTCCCAGATTCGAGTGATTCTTCTGCCTCAGCCTCCCGAGTAGCTGGGATTACAGGCTCCCGCCAACACGCCCGGCTAATTTTTTTATTTTTAGTAGAGAAGAGGTTTCACCATGTTGGCCAGGCTGGTCTCGAACTCCTGACCTCAGGTAATCCACCGGCCTCGGCCTCCCAAAGTGCTGGGATTACAGGCATGAGCCACCATGCCCGGCCTATAGTTTTCTACTGCTGTTTTACTTAGAATGTAGAGCTCTATAGTAGAGCTCTGTAGTTAGACTGCTTTAGAATCCCAGCTCTAACACTTATGAACTCTGACTGAACAAATGACTTACCTAAGAGCTTTCTTCATCTTTAAGTTGGTGATAATAATAGTACCTATCTCATACGGCTATTGAGGTTAAATGATGTAATGCGTGAAAAACACAGCTTTGTACAAACTAGGTACTTACTCAGTAAACAACTGTTAATAATTATTTTCTCCCTGCCTCTAGGATTTTGATTTTCTAAGCCTGATGTTTTTGGAAGTCTTCTTGATTAGAAAGATGTTACTATATTTGAAAAGGGAATAGATTCAAGTAGAGTCATATTGCAGATTTTATGTGTCTGAGAGTGTAATGAGAATTTGCAGCACATATAAACAAGTAGATTTATTTTTCTGAGGTAGGTTCATGGATTGTTAACAGTGGTTTAGGGAAGGTTAATGTGTTTAAAAATGAGAGGTAAAAAATAACCTAGAATTACCATATGGGATATTTTACCTGGGGTGGGGTGGGGGTTACTGTGGACTAGCTATTTTAGGACAGGAAATTAACATAACCTGGTGAGGCTCATGAATCTTTCAGGCTTAGTATCAGAACTACTGGGTAACCTGTAATTTAACCCATGGCAGTACTTGGAGGGCAGGAAGTTAGGGTTTGTGACTGGTCTGAGAAAGCCTATATTCACCTTTTTATGAGACTTGTGCTCTTAAAAGACAGAGAATGAAATTATCTAAGACATTTGACAACCATCAATTTAGTCATTATTTTCTTCCTTCTGTCAAATAAATTGTGCTATTCTGTTAAACATTTTAGAGCCCTGTTAAAAATTTGCACCTTTTTTGTATAGTAAAACATCAGTGGATGGAAAATCCTGTTTTCTAGGGTAGCCCTCTTTATTGAACTTCTCTAACACCCACAGATCCCGTTATAAAGAAGAGGCGCATTTAGTATGTTTAAAAATAGTGAACTCTTTCTTTCTGTGAGTTTCTCAGGATGTGTTAATGGTGTTTAAAGTTTAATGCTGCTAAACCCACACAGGAATTTTCACTGGTTTTAAATGCCACAAAAACAGTTTTTACTTTTATTGATAGCTGGTTTAGTAAAAAGACCTTGTTGTTAAATTCAGGAATGATTTAACAAATTATTAAAGGTTTCATTGCTTTTTTCAAAATAATTCCTATTAGCAAGTCTCTTCATATCTGCAGTCATACCAAATTACTCATATCTTTTTTTTTTTTTTTTTGAGATGGAGTCTCACTCTGTTGCCCAGGCTGTGGCCTGATCTCGGCTCACTGTGACCTCCGCCTCTTGGGTTCAAGTGATTCTCGTGCCTCAGCCTCCTGAGTAGCTGGGATTACAGATGCCCACCACCACACCTGGCTAATTTTTGTATTTTTAGTAGAGACGGGGTTTTGCCATGTTGGCCAGGCTGGTCTCAAAGTCCTGACCTAAGGTGATACACCCGCCTCGGCCTTCCAAATTGCTGGGAGTGCAGGCGTGAGCCACCTCGCCTGACCCAGTATAGTGCTTTTTATAATTAATTGTATACTTTTAAAAAACTTTTATTCATGATAAAGTAAATCCAGTCTACTGAGTGGCTGTGCTGTGTCTTTAACACCTATTTTATCTTTATTTCCTTCAGTGTTACAGCTTCCCTACATAGTACAGATTATGTTACCTAATTAAATAGTTGAGCTATGTCCCATTCTAGTTAAGAAAACTGTCCTGTTGCATATTTTCATCTGATTAAAATTTTCTGACTTTCTTTCAATATCTGTTTTTTTTGTAAACCAGCCTATTCAGTTTTATGTCCCAACGTCCTGTTCTCTTGCTTGCCCACTGATTTTTCTCCATCATTTAAAAAAAAAAAAAAGAAATTGATAGACAGCATCTGGAGTGTCCTAGACCCTACTAGACCTGGTGTTTGACTCACTGATTTCTTCTCACAATGATTGTACCCTGTAGTTTAGCTACAGTGACCCTTAACACTTCACTCAAACTGCTTTTCTGCCTCTCAGATTGTTTCCTCAGTCTTGCCTGCAGAGCACTTCTCTACCTCTCCAGCCACCTACCCCTGTTTAAGTGTTTATATTTTGATCTCAGCCCTTTGTTCATACTCTGCCTACCTTCCTTCTACCCCAGTGATCTGGTTTATGAAAAACTAGATATTAATTCTACTGCTTTGACCAGATCTAGTCCTCTAACCCAGATCTTTTCAGAATCCTAGACCTGCAGGAATTACCACCTACATGTTCCACAGCTACTTTAAACTGAACATGTTAAAACTGAACTCATTTTCTCTCCTCACCCTCTCTCCTCCCCTAAACAGAATGAAACCTCTATATTCTTCTTCTTCTCTATCTTGGTAAATGGCACCATTATCCATAGACGTCCCTGGCTTCCTTCCCAGGAGCCAAAGTTGTTTCCTCCTTACACCTAGTTCTCCACCTGTAGTCATTCTTCAAGTCTACCCCCTAAATATCTTTGGAACCTATTCCTCTTCATTTACTAGAGCCTTCACTGTAGTTTAGGACCTTATCACTCTGCCTAGACCACAGGTTCGCAAACTATAGCCCATAAAGCCAGATACGGCTAGCCGTCTGTCTTTGTAAATCAAGTTTTATTAGAATGCAACTTCTGTGGTTTAGATATGGTTTGTTTTTCACCATTAAAACTTGTTTCGATCATCAATGTGGCAGTGTTAAGAGATGAGGCCTGGTGGGAGATGTTTTGTTTCATGGGGGATGGATCCCTCATGAATGGCTTTGTACCTTTTTGTAGCAGTGAGTGAGTTCTTGCTCTGGTGATACTAGATTAGTTCTCATGGGAATGGGTTAATTCTGAGATAATGGATTGTTATAAAGCCAGGAGGCCCCCAGATTTTTTGTCTTCACATTTGACCACTTCCCCTTTGAGCTTCTGTGTCATTTTGTGATGCAGCATGAAAGCCTTCACCAGAAGCCAGGGCCATGCCCTTTGAATTTCCTAGCCTGTAGAACTGTGAGGTGAATAAACCTCTTCTTTATAAATTACCCAGTCTCATGTATTCTGTCATAGCACTACAAAATGGATTAAAGCAGCTGCCTTGCTCATTAGTTTATGTATTAATTGTCTATTGTTTGTTTTTATGCTACGAAGGCAGAGTTTTATAGTTGTGACAGAGACTGTATGGCTTGCAAAGCCTGAATTGTTTACTGCCTGGCCTTTTACAGAAAAGGTTTGCCTACCCTTGGGCTGTTACTTATTTTCTGTCTCCAGCCTTGTCTATTCTTCTGTCCTACCCCAGGTAAACATTCAAAAGTCTGATCATGTATTCCCCCATATGAATCTTTTATTTACTACTCATTCCTTACAGAATAAAGCTTAAATCCTTTATCATGGCGTAAGATCTTTGGCTACTTCTCTGGGTTTATCTTCTGTTTAGAAGGCATGTGGATTTGTCTCTGGTATATGCTTTTGCCTCTGCCTTAAATGTTCTCTCTTCTCTTTTTGGTCAGCTTACCTGTCTCTCAACATCTAACACAGATGCTACCTTCCCAGGAAGTCTTCTGACATTCCAGATTTTTCTTTTTCTTGCTTCCTTCATACCCTCTACAGCTTTTGTTGTATTTAACATTGTGCAGCTTTTATCCATTTGACCGTATTTCCTTTGTAAATTTTAAAACCACCCAGGCCAGGCCTGGAGCCACATTCACTGAATACTCCCTCAAGAAGTGTTTGTTGACTGAATAAATGGATTGCTTTTGTGTTAGACTCTTCCTAACTAGTCAGTCAGAGCAAGGATTATGTCTCATACAATTTTTGCATTCTCTGATTGTATCTAGGGGCATGCTAGATTCATAGTAGGTACAGATACTGATTAAATTGTTGATTTGAATTGTCGTGTAGATAAAGTGAAGAGACAGATTCCTTTTGGAGGGTTGGACATTCATCAAATTGAGACTGTCTAGCTAAACCCATTAAAAAGGAACTAGATTTGCCTTAACTACTAACTTTTTCCCTTGACATGTATAGGCATTTTTACCCTTTTCTGTACTTGGGAATTTGATTGACTTTCATCGAATGTTTTGTGTCATTGGTTAGGCATCATATGATCTGTTTTATATAGTGCAAGTATAAGTGACAATTTAGATGGAATGTGCTAAGTTGATGCATTAACGTAGGGCAGAGTCATACTAAAAGTACTGTTATTCTGGGTATAAATGGGAGCAGAAATGGAGTGTTACCGATGACATTAGCTGTTAGGATCCATACCTTTTCTTAACTGGATTAATTTGCCTGTTTGTGGTACCTAGGTGCCAATTCTGGTAGGACTCCTAGTAGCAGCAGTAGCAGCAGTAATAAACACCTATCTAGTGCATTTTTTATGTGCCAACTACTGTTCTAACCACAGTACATAAATTAACTCATTTAGTCTTCATAACAACCCAATGAGATAAGATTCTATTATCCCTGCCTAACAGATGAGGAGCCTGAGGCATAGGGAACTGAAATAAATAAACTTGGCTAAAGTAATACAGTTAGTAAGTGGCAGAGCCAGTATTTAACCCAGGCTGTCTGGCTCCAGAGTTTATGCTCTTAGTGACTATGCTAGACTTTGTATGAGTCTTGGAACAACTTGAATGCACAGTTCTTGCATTCCTTTTGTTCCCCTCTAACAGAAACTCTGTAGTTTTGGAACAGAGGAGGAAATGAGGAAATACTAAATGGTTAAAGCTAGGTTTATTTTTAAAAGGCATTTATATCACATTTTATATTTATTATGATTAGTTGTAGGACTCCTTTTCAGCATCATTCTGTTTTTATCTTTTCCTATAAGTTGAGGTAAGAGTTTGGTTTTCTTTTACCTTAACTTATCTGTATCCAGTTGTTGCTTACTAAATGATTGGCTTTAATGGTTCTAGACATTGTAATTTTATTTAGCTGTGAAGATACATAGTTCATATATTTGGAGGTGTATTAACAATTGTGGTAATCAAGAGGAAATCATCATTAGAGCTGGGCAGCATTGATATTCTAGGTGTTGCTTTTAACAGGCTTAAAAAACACTTGGAGGTAGAACATATACAACAGATTGCATAAAGCCTAAGTGTACTGCTCAGTGAATACAACACCCAGATCAAGTTAAGTACAGAACATCTTCATCGTTATTCCAGAAGGCTTTCATGTTTCCTTTCCCAGTCAACAAATACCCTACCAGTTATGTTGCTTTGTTTTTAAAATATTTTATTTATTACCACTTGACATATATTAGTTTGTCTTCTCTACTAGAGTTTAAACTTGGTTTTGCTCATCATTCTGTTCCATTGCTCAGCATAGTGCTTGACATATAGTAAATGTTACACAACTGTTTGTTGAATAAATTAATTGGAAAACACTTGATTATTTGTTATGTACCATATTCTATAGCACACAGGTGCTATTTTATGTACTAGTTGCTTGAGGATAGATCATAAATCTTAGTTTTCCAGGATGAGGCTTTTGACATTTAGTGTGATACTTACACTGCTTTTAAGACAAGGAAATTGACTTCTGCTGGCATTGGGTTTAGTGTGCGTTGGTCTTTGGTTACGTGAATGTTAGGGAATATGAGAAAGTTGCTACCAGTGAGAGATAATGGTAGCCTATCTATCTGGATTGCCTTCTTGAGAGTATCTGATTCCTTATAGTTATCTCAGATTCTTACACTCTTGATGATCTTTTTGAATACTTCAAACAGTTGCAAAAGACTAAATGCTGTTGATCTTGTGGAGAGAGAATTGTGATAGGAAATACATTATTTATCATTAATTTACTTATAAGACAGTTTGGTTATCACCTTACATTGAAAATAATGAAAATTCTGTTTGCCTGTCTTGAAAAGGTTTAAGATAAATAAAGGAGTCTGTGCTTTAGAATTTGTTTTAGTTCAAACTTAGGTTCATGTAGAAAAGAAAATAAATTTTGAGCTGAAAGTGACTCTAGTATTCTGATTCATGTTCCTGTCTGTCAAATTTAGCTCTCTCATTTTACATTTGAGGAAACTGGAGTGCAAAGAAGTAATGTGATGGTCTAGTCTAAAATTAAAAATTTAGGCCGGGAGCGGTGGCTCACACCTGTAATCCCAGCACTTTGGGAGGCCAAGGTGGGCAGATCGCTTGAGGTTAGGAGTTCGAGAACAGCCTGGCCAACAAGGTGAAACCCTGTCTCTACTAAATATACAAAAAAATTAGCTGGGCATGGTGGCGCATGCCTGTAGTCCCAGCTACTCAGGTGGCTGAGACATGAGAGTTGCTTGAACCCAGGAGGCAGAGGTTGCAGTGAGCCAAGATTGTACCCCTGCACTCCAGCCTGGGCAGACAGAGTGAGACTCTGTCTCAAAATAAATAAATAAATAAATAAAATTAAACTAAAATTTTAATAATGAATAAACTTTCCAAGTGATACATACTCTAGTGGCTTAGAACCATTGTGCTGTCATGGCTTTTTCTTTCTTACTTTTTAAGAAAAGAAAGAGACTGTTCTTTAAAGCAGTTTTAGGTTTACATAATAAGTGAACAGAAAGTAGAGTGAGCCTATATAATCCCTTACCCCCACCCATATTTCCCCATTTCCCCTGTTATTAACATCTTGCATTGGTGTGGTACATTTTTCCCAGTTACTAACATCTTGCAATGCTATGGTACATTTGTTACAATTGATGAACTAATATTGATACAAAATTATTAACTGAAGTATATAATTTACCTTTTATAATTTCCATTAGGGCCCACACTTTTTATTGTATAGTTCTGTGGGTATTGACAAATGCATAATGTCATGTATCCACGATTACAGTGTCATGCAGAATAGTTTTACTGCCCCCAGAATCCCAACATCCACCTATTTAGCCACTTTCTTATCTCCCTCCTCCCATCCCCTCCTCCCATCCCCTGGACACCACTGAACTTTTTACCATCTCTATAGTTTTGTCTTTTTCAGAATGTCCTATAGTTGGAATCATACAGTATGTAACCTTTTTAGACGTTCTTTCACTTAGTAATATATTTAACATTGCTTCATGTCTTTTTCTGGCTTGATACCTCATTTCTTTTTGTCCCTGAATAATACCTCATTGAATGGATGTACCACAATTTTTTTAGCTGCTTACCTATTGAAAGACATCTTGGTTGCCTCTACTTTTGGGCAAATATGAGTAAAACTACTGTAAACATTTGTGTTCACTTTTTTGTGTAGACATGTTGGAAGTAAATGCTTGGTGCTGCAAAGTGAAACCAGCACTCAGGCAAAAGTTTTCTTAGCAAGGCAGTTTATTTTTGCAGAAGGGTGTGTCTCGCGGCTGGAGCAATGGCGAGAGCACAGGGAACAAAAGAGAGAAGGGGTTTTTATTTCTAATGTGTAGTCCCTACCTCAGTGTCACTCCCCTGTGGGCTGGGGTTGAACCGCACAATTTAAGCTGACTTGACTGGCTACTTGTGAATATATATTTTTTTTTAATAAGGAAGAGGGAAGGGGAAGGTGAGTTACAGTGGTGGGACATGTGGTTTCAGAGGGTGGACGTGTGGTTTCAAAAAGGTGGAATGGGTGGAGTGGGTAACCAAGGGAACAGATGTGAGTTATTGATTAGAGCTGATGGGAAGGTTGTTTACAGTAACTAGAGGCAAGGAGGCGTGGAGGACAAGAAAGTTGAGTTTGAGAACAAAGAACAAGGAAGTTAACAGGCTGAACCTTTGAAGAGAAATTCAGAGAAATTCATTTTATCTTACAATTCCCTGCTTTTAATTTTTGTAATCTTTTCTCTTTAAACCTTTTTAACATGTCTTGGCTTTGCTGTTCGACTTGATCCTTTAAAAGGAAAAGCTTACTTGCATAAGGTGGAGGAGAGCTAAGGGAGATTTTAGTAAGTGCTGTTTTTATAAGTGTTTGCACTAACCTACAATGCATAGTATGACACGGCACCCAATAAGAATGAGTACAACTATTACGACTGCAAGCGAAGTAAGAATTGAGGCCACGATTTCTTTTCATTTATCGAACCACCTTTTTAGCCATCTTGAAAAAGGGTTGTTGATTCTAGCTAATTGATTGGATAAAGCGGTAAGCCCTTGCAAGACCTTCACTATGCTCTCATTGGGGGCAGTATTGTTTGGGGATGAAGGTACAATATTGAGTTTTAATTATAACACAAACTCCACCTTTTTCGGCTAATATCATGTCTAGGGCCATTCTGTTTTTCCAAGCCGTCTGGCTAGTAGGACCTAATTGGTCAGCTATTCCTTTGACAGCATCTCTGGTGTAATTAATAAACCACTGCTGATTATAATAGATGTAATCTATCCAATCTACATTTTTGTTGATAGTTACCCGTGGAGGCAATGATTCAAATCGTGCAGCTATTTGGTCTCGGGCTTTGAATTTATCTTACCCTGTGAGACTCCAATTGCGTCTAAATAAACTTAAGAGTCAAAAGGTCCCATAAGGGGCTTCTCTTACTTTTCGATGTTGTGATTTTTTTTGTTTTCTCTGCTTGATGAAATGCCAGGGTGAAAGGGATAGCCAACTGGACAAGAGAGCAAGTGCTGCTCCAGTTACTTGGTGGAGTGCCCAGGAAGGGTCCACACAATACCACCATATACCTGCTCAAGGATGGCTAAGGGCAGACTGATGGGTAAGCTCTTGGAAGGGCCTAAGCTCACTGCATTCCATTAAGCTTCCCAGGAATGCCAAGTTTTTCCCATGCTGTGAGAGACACAAGGTGAAATTGACATTGGGAGACGGAAGCTGGATGGCCCTTGGGGGCTGACCCACAGGGTGTTGGACTTTGGAATAGAGTAGAGAGAGAGCTTGGCATGATTTATTGCCGCTAGCTGTAGAATCTTGGAAGAGAGTTACCATGCAGTCCATGCCCGGTTGACTGGAGCACCATTCGAGTGGAAAGGGGACAATCTGGGCCTCTGGCCGGCAGTGCACACAAGCATAACAATTGCTTTTGTTTAATGTGCGGACAGAATTTTTGATCCATTTCAACCAGACATTTGTATCTTGATATCCTATTTTAATTGCTAGAGTTTGCCTTAGATCATCTGCTTCTACAGTGTTTACTTCAGCGTTGTTGTTGGGCAGGGTAGAAGGTTTAGATGGAGAAGGAGGAGGGAGGTTAATAAAACGCATTTTAAAGAAGCGTATAGGGTTGTATCCATTGGTCTTTACTCTTAAGCCGTAAAAGTGCTCTGAGGGGGGCGTAGGGTTGGTGGAGGTAGGAGTATTAATGGAAATAGTTACTGGGTTACAATGGTGAGATGGGCAATTAGAGAGGGTGGTTCCTTTGGTAAAAGTGGAGGTAAGATTTTAGGTTGGTACAGCCTTCTGGGGAGGTCCAGCCCGGATCTCTGGTAGTCCAGATGATATCTGCCCATTGGGAACATATCTCTCAATTTGGGGTGTCTTGGTACCCCTGCCATGAGCAAGATGCAGGGTCAGTGTCTTTTCTGGAGGGGCAGAGGTATTTTTCTGAAGTAGAGATTTGTCTTTGTCATTGTTCGTCCTCACAAGGTATAATAAGACAAGCATCAAAGGTAATGATTTGGGGTGAATCTGACCTAGTTACATTGATAACAAGGTGGTCAGCAATAGAATGAGAAAAGAAGAAAGTAATAGAATAGATGAAAAGATTAAAGAGAGTTAAACTTTTTGTAGCTTTAGTTTGAGAGGTTTTTTTTCTTTGGATAATGGCCCATGACTCTGGAGGTGGTAGTGTTTTCTTGACTCAGGTGTGATGGGTCCATCCTTTTTTTGCTGTCTGGACTGCAGTTTTAGTGGTTAGAAGCAGCAGGTAAGGTCTTTCCCAGGCCAGCTCAAGTTTTTCCTCCTTGATGTGGATGTGATCCCCAGGCTGTTATTAATGGACTGAGAACTCCAGGGTTAGCGCCTGTGCTAGGAGACCTTTGGTTTTAAGAAAAAGAGAAAGTAAAGGAGAGACCAAGTATATAATTCTTGAGGAACTGGTCTTTTGTTTTAAATGTGGGAATGTCAGCAGTGGAGTGTAAATAAGGCAACCTATAGAGCATCTCATAAAGGGAAAGGCCTATATCTTTTTGAGGAGCAGTTTGGATTTTCAACAGGGCAGTAGGAAGACATTTGGTCCATGGCAACTGAGTCTTTATAACTAATTTGGTTAGATGGTTCTTTAAGCTCTGATTTGTCTTTTTAACTTCCTTAATGAAGGTGGGTGCCAAGGAGTATGATATTTTCATTTAATGTCTAGGGCTTGGGATAGCTTTTTACTGATATGAGCTGTGAAATGGGTTCCATTGTCTGAGTCAATATTTTTTATTAGCCTGAACTTGAGCACTATATTTTTAATTAATGCCTTAACTATATTATTGGCTGTTGCATTTGACCCAGTAAGTGAAGTGATCTATTGTCATTAATAAGTATTTTAGACAACCTGTTAGAGACATCTCTGTGTGATTAATTTGGGTACTTTGGAATGGTCTTAAGCCTGGACTCCTTTCCCCAAGGGATAATCTCTTTTATAGTTTGTTTATCAGTTTTCATATATTTACATATAAAACAACTATCTATAACCCGTTTTGGCTAGGGTATAAGTTCCTGAAGACTGCATCACACACGGCCTGGGGTCCTTAATGAGTCCTTTGATGCAGGTGGGACAAGACTTGGTCTGGCAATACCTATTTTTATTCTGAGCTCTCTTTAGTGCCTGTTCTTACTAGCTTTTCTTTCTCAGTGGAAGAGAAAACAGAGATCACAGTAGGAGGAGGAAGGTAAGGAGTTAAGTGGAGAACAGGCATTTCAGAAGAAACGGCAGCCTGTTTGGCTTATCTGATCTGTTAGGTTATTTTCCTGACTCTTAAAAGACAGGTTTTTTTGGTGTCTGGGGACATAGACAATAGTGATTTTCTCTGGCAACTGAAGGTTATTCAGTAGTTGGGTGATTAACTCCTTGTGAGCAAGGTTTTGACCTTACTATTAATAAGACCTCGTTCAGCCTAAAATCTTTCCAAATGTATGAGCCACCCCAAAGGTGTACTTAGAATTGGTATAGATGGTTCCTTCCTGGTTCTGCAAGTCCTTTAAGGCTTGGCTGAGTGCAAACAGCTCACAAGTTTGGGCAGACCAATTACTGGGCGATTTTCTTGACTCTATTTCTTTAAGAGCTTCTCCGTCAATTACTGAATACCCATTGTGTCTTTTTCCTTCAATCACTCAGGAGGAACCATCTATAAACAACTGTCACCCAGTCCTGAGGGAGTTTCTCCTAAGTTTGGCCGGACCTTTGTATGGTAATCAATTAAATCTAAACATGTGTGCTTTCTTTTTAGAATTAGAACTCTTGTTAAGAAACCTCCTGGGTTAAGCGAATTATCAGTAGTTAAATCATCCTCTTGTTTTAACAGAATAGCCTCATACTCATACACATGTAATACTTTTCCAGTGGTACAGTTTAATATAAGTGACTCTAAAGAATCAAAGTTCTTTTCTGGTCTGGGGTAGCCAGCAATGATCACATTGAGGATTTCTTTATAGAAGTCTTTTTTGAAGGTATGCATGATATGTGTTTCCATGGGCTTCTTTGTATTCTTGTAGTATGGGTTCCATCCTGTGCTCACCACCATCTTATGGACATCTCTACTTCCAGCACTGGCCCAACTACAATAAATGCTGGTAGATATATCAGCTGGAAGGTTATCTACCACTTACTCAGGAAAATTAGCTGCAGGGATGCCCAGCTGCTTGGAGCCACAGCCAAATCCCCGCACCACTTGGCCCCAGCAGAAGTAAGGCAGATGTCCCATAATGTAGCCTGTTTGGAGTTTGGGCTGTGGCCCCGTCTGCATGTCTTGCAGAGCCGCCCTTTACATGGTGCCTGAACCCTGGACCAGCTAGGGGGCAGGAGTGTGGGCTCTGCCTACTGTGGAGGCGCACCAGGGGCCGGATGATGCCGATGACACGCTGTGGCAGATCCTTGATGCTGCCCACCCTACAAAAGCCACCTGGTGACTTAGGTGCATGGAGTCCCTTTAAGGAGGGATACTTAGGCTGGGAGGGAGTAGGTTCATAGGGTGTTGATTCCCAAGAATCAGAATTGTAAGGAGGGAGGAGTAACATGAGGAGGGGAAGGATATGAAGCAGGTTCTAGGATGGCAACAGCTGCCCGAGAGGAAGGGGTTGGGGTCACTGAGCAGGGGAATACGGTCTAGGGGATCCCATGTGATGGTCTTTAGGCATGGGAACTAGCTTTTCTAACCTTTTATTATCTTTCCAGTATTTTAACATGAGACCTAGGGGGCTATTAGGGGGACTATCTTTGTTGCTGTTTTTATCCTTTTTACTCCTTGTCTTGCTTGGGGTATTTCCCAAGTTGGGTCCTAGTTAGGCTGAATCCCTTGTACTAGAAACTTCTTGCCTATTCTTCTCTGGGGGCTTGTTAAGGCTCAATCCTTTGTATCAGTGATTTCTTGCCTGTTCTTCCTTGGGGAACTTGTTAAGGCTCAATACCTCGTATTAGAGATTTCTTGCCTATCCTTTAGCCCCACCTATTGGAGGTTTCTTGCACCCTTTTTTCCCTTCATCTGCTCTGGCCACTTCCCTCGCGGGAATATTTCAGGTCCCTCTTAGCATTGATGACGGGTCAGTATAAACCCCTGACAGGATCCCCAAAGGGCCGCCATAAGCTGTATGAGGTGACCACGGAACTGCAGATAGGACCCACTCACTCTGCACAGCAGTAGTGCTTAGTACCATTCACACAAGCAGCACTGCAAGCAGTAGTGCTTGTGATCATTTACACACACTTTTAACCTCCAGAATCCCAACCACCAAGGAAATACTTTGTCGCCCCTGTGATGTTCTGACTTTGGTCTGTGCACAGAGTTACCTAGTCGCCGTGGTATGTGAGCCTCCTTTCCCCAAGCTGCCGGCCTGTTTCTTTCCCATGTTGCTGAGAGTCTGGGTTTATTTGTCACACTGGGTGGGCCTCAATTCCTTTATCCCTGAGGCCACTGCAGCGAGGCAGTGGGGCGCACCTCTTCACGGGAGAGGACCAAGACCCTTTCCTAGAGGAGAATGGGAATCCCGGATGAGCCCCCAGAGTTGTTGGAGATAAATGCTCAGTGCCAAAAGTTTTCTCAGCAAGGCAATTTACTTCTGCGGAAGGGTGCATCTTGCAGATGGAGCAATGGCAAAAGCACAGGGAACAAAGGAGAGAAGGGGTTTTTATCTCTAATGCGTAGTCCCTACCTCTGTGTCACTCCCCCATGGGCTGGGTTCGGACTACACAATCTAAGCTGACCCGATTGGCTATTTGTGAATATTTTTTCCAAATAAGAAAAGGGGAAGGTGAGTTACAGTGGTGCGATGTGTGGTTTTGAAGGGTGATGTGTGGTTTCTAATGGGTGGAATGGGTGCAGAGTGTTTAACCAAGGGAACAGATGTAAGCTATTGATAAGAGCTGACAGGAAGGTTGTTTTTTTTTTTTTTACAGTAACTAGAGGCAAGGAGGCATGGAGAACAAGAAAGTTTGAGAACAAAAAACAAGGAAGTTAACAGCCTGAACCTTTGAAGAGAAATTCAGAAAAATTCATTGTATCTTACAGACATAAGTTTTCAACTCACTTGTGTAAATATCTATGAGTGTGATTGCTGGGATTGTGTGGTAAGACTACATTTAGCTTTGCAGGAAACTGCTGATGTATCTTCCAGAATGCCTATACTATTTTACATTTCTGTAAACAATGAGTGAGAGTTCCTGTTGCTTCACATCTTCACCAGCTTTTGGTATTGTCAGTGTTTGGGATTTTAGCCATTCTGTTCCAGTGGATGTATAATGGTATGGCATTGTTTTAATTTACAATTCCCTAATGATATATGATGTTGAGCATCTTTTCATATGCTTATTTGCTACCTGTATATCTTCTTTTGTGAGGTATCACTTCAGATTTTTTGTACACTTTTTAATTCATTTGTTTTATTATTGAGTTTTAAGAGTTCTTTGTATATTTTGGATACTAGCCCTTTATCAGATAGGTGTATTGCAAATATTTTCTCCCAGTCTATGGCTTGTCTTTTCATCCTGTTTCATAGTGTCTTTCTTTCAAAGAGCCGAAGTTTTTAGTTTTAATGAAGCCCACCTTTCCATTTTTTTTTTATGGACTGTGTTTTTGGTGTTGTATCTAAAAAGTCCTCATCAAACCAAAGGTTACTTGGATTTTTCCTGTTGTCTTTTAGAAGTTTTATAGTTTTGCATTTTACTTTGGGTCTATGATGCAGTTTGAGCTAATTTTTTAATTTTTGTGAATTTTTGTGCATTTTGAGTTAATTTTTGTGTAAGTTGATGTCTGTTTATTTGCATGTAGATGTTCGCTTATTCTAGTACTATTTTTCAGAAAAAGACTGCCATCCCTTTTTGATGTCCTCTTTCAATGATGCATATGTTTTTTTGAGACAGAGTCTCACTCTTGCCTTGGCTGGAGTGCAGTGGCTTTATCACAGCTGACTGTAGCCTCAACCTCCCGGGCTCAATCAGTCCTGCCATCTCAGCCTCCCACGTAGCTGGTATCAAAGGTGTGGACCAGGGTTTCACCATGTTGCCCAGGCTGGTCTTGAACGCTTGGGTTCAAGCAGCACACCCACCTTGGCCTCCCAAAGCACTGGGATTACAGGCATGAACCACCATGCCTGGCCTCAGTGGCAGAGTTTTGAGGGTGAATTATGATAACTAAAATTGAAGAAGAAACCTGAGATTGTTGTAATTAATAATTTGACTTCATATTATGCCTTTAAAAATAGCTTAGGAGGAAGTAACATGTTGAGTAAGAGCCTGGGCTCTGGGATAAATTCTGAATTTGCTATTTACTTGCTGTGACATTGGACAAGTTACTGAACTGTGCCTCAGTTTCCTTGTACGTAAATGTATTTTTAGGTTAAATGAACAATATTTAATATAAATTGTTTAGTACAGTATCTTGCATATGTTATAGCTATGGAAGATTATTAGTAATAAAGACTTCTTTAGAAGTTTTATATATTTTTTATTCATCAGTTCCTATTATTTTATTCTCTATAGTGTATTACAGGAAAATATAATAGTGTTAACCTATGGACTGTTTCTGTAGTTATTGATGCCATCTGGCAGAAGCAGATTTACATAAGGGAGTTTAATGACTGACCTAGAATAACCATCATAAAGAAAATAAAATGTAAAAAACGGAGTTGTAAACGCATGCTTATATGCTCAGTATTTTCTGAAACCACTAAATACCATTAAATACCTCAAGACTAAAGATTTGATGTGTAAGATGGTTAAAAAAAAGAGCTGTAGTGCTTTATTTTTATTTTTTATTTACTTGTTTTTTTGAGATGGGGTCTCTCCCTGTCACCCAGTCTGGAGTTCACTTTATAAAACATATTTCCTTCCTTTGCATATGATGTATTACACACTACCTGCTTGCTTAATATATTTAGGATTGTTTCTTATTTTAGATTTTGAGTTATCTCTCCAATAAGAATACAAGTTCTTTAGGATAATGTGTCTTCAGTTTTTCAGTCTGTCACCATTTCTGATGGAGAAGCTCATGTTTCTTAATTGCTTAAGAAGTTAAGCAATTTGGATAATTGGATAAGCTATTACTTTTAAATTATTGCTTTATTTTATCTTGCCATTTTATTCTTCCTTCTAGAGTGGATAGAGGGGCCATTTACAATATAATAGCGAAATGCATATCTGTTTTTAAAGTTAGAACTGGAAGGCCAGTAAGATAAACAAGGGTCCTTTAGGGCAATACCTTAAGTAAAATAGCAAAGCAATGTTTTTGTTTGTTTCAAGTAATTGCTAGTGAGTAAGGAGTATTTCTATACTTCTGTATATTCAGCATTTTTCTTTGTTTGTTTTAGGAGACAAGATGATAATTGTTTAATGCAGTGATAGGAACTGCTGTTCTGCTGAGTTATCACAAACTTTGGGTTTTGTCAGTTAAAACAAATTTTGAGTGTTAGGTTTTGTTTTTTAACAGGTGTTGACATTAATTTTATTTCTATGTTTGGGAACTTGTAAATTTGTCTGACATTGATTCTAAAACTTTTATTGTAGCATAATATTATTTTGATCTCAGTGTATCCAAGCTTTTTTCCTAAAACTGCTAGATGGCATAGATCTGCTTTTTTTTTTTTTTTTTTTTTTTTTTTTTTTGAGATGGAGTCTTACTCTGTCGCCCAGGCTGGAGTGCAGTGGCGTGATCTTGGCTCACCGCAACTTCTGCCTCCCGGGTTCAAGCAATTCTCCTGCCTCAGCCTCCTGATTAGCTGGGATTTCAGGTGCCCGCCACCATGCCCACCTAGTTTTTGTATTTTTAGTAGATACGGGGTTTTGCCATGTTGGCCTGGCTGGTCTTGAACTCCTGACCTCAAGTGATCTGCCCACCTTGGCTTCCCAAAGTGCTGGGATTACAGGCATGAGCCACTGCCCAGCCAAATTTGCTTTTTAAATTAAATTTTTGTCTCTGAGTCATTTAGTAATTAAATTAGTCATGGTACCCACTTCTCTTAGATACTTTAATTGGCGATACTCTGGGGGTATCGCAACAACAAAACTGTTGATCAGAATTAGTTTAACAACATAAATATTCTTAATGAGGATATCTTCTGAATTATCATAATAAAGTAGTATTTATGTTTTTCTGTTACATAAAAAAATCGATGACTTTCTTCGGTAAGTTGTACTTCATACCAGTTTTAGTCACTTAGCACATTAGAGAGTACCAGTGAGCTATACATTATGTAGACTATAGATATGTTAAAAAGTACATTCTATTCATGATAAAACTAATAAACTAGGAATAGAAGGAAACTTGCTCCATCTGATAACATCTATGAAAAAACCCAGAGCTAATACATAGTTAATGGCAAAATATTGGATACTTTGTACCTAATATTAGGAGCAACATAAGGATGTTCTCTGCTGCCACTTCTTTTTAACATTGTACTAGAGTTTCTAGCCTGAGCAATTAGGCAGGAAAAGAAGTAAAAGGCATCAGAGTGATAAGGAAGAAGTATAGCTATCTCTATTTGCAGATATTTATAGAAACATCCTAAGAAATTTGCTAAAAATCTATTAGAGTTAATAAATGAGTTCAGCAAAGTTGAACTCATTTTATGTAGGATCAATATATAAAAATCAACTATGTTTCTATACAGTAGAAATGAGCAAACTGAAACTGAAATTAAGGAAACAGCTCCACTTATAATGCCATCTAAAGGAACAAAATACTTACGAATACATTTAACAGAAGTATAAAACGTATAATATGGAAATTACAAAACATTGTTGAAAGAAATTAATGAATACCTAAAAAAAAGGATGGACATCCTATGTTCATGAATTGGAAGACTTAATATTGTTTAAATAATAGTGCTCTCCTAGTTGATCTACAGATCCAATGGTTTATCAAAATTCCAGTTGCCTTTTGCAGAAGGCAAAGTTCCAATTGCCCTTTGCAGAAATTCATAAACTGATCCTAAAATTCATATGGAAATACAAGGGATCCTGTATTAGTTTCTGAGGGTTGCAGTAACAAAGTACCAAAACTAGGTGGCTTAAAACAACCAAAATTTTTCTCGCAGTTTAGAAGCTGGGGGTCCAAAATCAAGGTGTTGGCTCTGACTGCTCTAGGGAATTATCCCCGCTTGCTGCTTCTAGCCTTTGCTAGCAATCCCTGACATTTCTTGGCTTGTAGATCACTACAGTCACTTAGATTTCCTCTACCTGTGTGTCTTCATATTATTTTCTCTCTGTGTATGTTTGTCTGTGTGTCCAAAATTCTTTTTGTAAGGACATCAGTCATATTGGATTAGGGCCCATGGGAATGACCTAATTTTTTTTTTTTTTTTTTGAGATGGAGTCTCACTCTTTCGCCCAGGCTGGAGTGCAGTGGCACGATCTCGGCTCACTGCAACCTCCGCCTCCTGGGTTCAAGCAATTCTTCCGCCTCAGCCACCCGAGTAGCTGGGATTACAGGTGCCTGCCACGACGCCTGGCTAATTTTTTGTATTTTTAGTGGAGATGAGATTTCACCATGTTGTGGTCATGAGCTCCTGACCTCAAGTGATCTGCCCTCCTCGGCTTCCCCAAAATGCTGGGATTACAGGCATGAGTTACCTCCACCTCTCCTGGCCCTCATTTTAATTTGATTACGTTTGTGAAGACCCTATTTCTAAATAAGGTCACATTCTGAGGTACTTTGTGATTAGGAGTTTAACATATCTTTTTTGGGGTACCCAGTTCAACCCATAACAAACTCTGAATAGCCCCTCAAAAATTGAAAAATAAAAAATAAAGAATAAAGTTAGAGGAATCACATTTCTCAATTTAAAAATTTACATCAATCAAGACGGTGTGGTGCTTGGATATAGGTTCATTGAGTATGATCGTTAGTCTAAAAATAAGCCCCTACCTTTATGGTCAATTGGTTTTGACAAGGATACCAAGACAATTAAATGGTGAAATAATTTTTTTTCCCCCACAAATGATCTCAGACAGCTGGATATTTGCATGCGAATGAATGAAGTTTAACTCCTACCTCATACCATCTACAAAAAATATGTCAAAATGGATTAAAGACCTAAATGCTAGAGCTAAAACAACTAGGAGCTAAAACTCCTAGGAGAAAACATAGGAGTAAGTTTTTCTGACCTTGGGTAGGCAGTGGCTTCTTAGATATGGTACCAAGCACACAAACAACAAAAGAAAACTGGATACCTTGAACATTATCAAAAATAAAACCATTTGTGCTTCAAAACACCATCAAGAAAGAGATAACAGAAAGGGAAAATACTTGCAAATTATATCTGATAAAGGACTTGTATCCAGAATACAAGAAGAACTCTTACAGTTTAATAATAAAATAAAGTCCAATTAAAAATTTGGCACAGGTTCTGAATAGACAGAACCTGTGTATATCTACTTCTACAAGGAAGATATACATAATGGTTGATAAGTGCATGTATTAGTCTATTCTTATACTGTTATAAAGAACTACCTGAGGCTGGGTAATTTATGAAGAAAAGAGGTTTGATTGACTCACAGTTCCAAAGGCTGTATAGGAAGCATGGGTGGGAGGCCTCAGGAAACTTAAATCATGGTGGAAAGTGAAAGGGAAAGCAAGCACGTCTTACCATGGTGGAGCAGGAGAGAGAGAGAGAGAGCGCAAGAGCGAGAGCGAGTGAGCGCGCAAAGGGGGAAGTGCCACACACTTTCAAACAACTAGATCTCGTGAGAACTCACTATTGCAAGAACAGCAAGGGGGAAGTCTGTCCCCATGATTCAGTCAACTCCCACCAGGCCCCTCCTCCAATACATGAGGATTACAATTTGAGATGAGATTTGGGTGGGGACACAGAGCAAAACCATATCAGTGCACGAAAAGATGCTCAACATCATTAGCCATTATGGAAATAAAAATCAAAACCACGAGATACCACTTCAGACTCATTAGGATGGCTAGAATAAAAAAGTCAGATTATAACCAATGTTTGTTAGGAGATGGAGAAATTGGAACCCTCATACACTGCTGTGGGAATGTAAAATGGTACAGCTGCTTTGGAAAACAATCTGGTAGTTCTTAAAATACACACATAGAGTTACCATATAATCTAGCAATTCTGTGCCTAGTTATATATACCCATATGTTCATATATACACATGTTCATAGCATTATTCATAATAGCTAAAAGTAGAAAAACAACCCAAACATCTATCAATTGATGAATGGAGAAATCAAATACGGGATTTCCATAAACGGATTATTACTGAGGAACCAAAAGAAATGGACCAAAGCATACTACAACATGGATGAACCTGGAAAACATTCTAAGTAAAAGAAGCCAAGCACAAAAGACCAAGTATCATATGATTCCACCTATATAAATGTCCAGAATAGGCAAATCTGTAGACAGAAAGTAGGTTACTGTTTCCTTAGGGCTTGAATGGAAGGATTTGGGGATGACACCTAAGAGGTACAGTGTTTCTTTTTGGGGTAAGGAAATTGATTGGGGTGATGGTTGCACAAGCCTGTGAAAGTACTAAAAATCGTTCAGTGTGCACTTTAGGTGGGTGAATTATTTGTTATGTGAATTATAACTTAATGAAGCTGCTTTAAAAAGTACATTCAATTATTACAAGGATAAGGGACCCTGTGTTCTAGGGAAATGTACATATTGGAACATTTAACTAACATGGGATGTTATAAAGTAGAATATATATGCTGCCAAATGGATGGTGTAGATCAGTGCTATTCAGAGAGTATATTGCAAGCCACGTATATAATTAAATTTTTCTAATAGCCACATTTTTATTTTTTAGAGAAGGGGTTTCACTATTTTGCCCAGGCTGGACTTGAACTCTTGGGCGCCAGTGATCCTCCTGCCTCAGTCTTCTGAGTAGCTGGGACTACAGGAACATGCCACTGCTCCTGCCTTCTAATAGCCACTTTTTAAAAACTTAAAAGAAATGGATGAAATTAAATTTTTTTTTTTTTTTTTCGAGACGGAGTCTCACTCTGTTGCCCAGGCTGGAGTGCAGTGGCACGATCTCGGCTCACTGCAACCTCCGCCTCCTGGGTTCAAGCGATTCTCCTGCCTTGGCCTCCTGAGTAGCTGGGACTACAGGTGCCTGCCACTACCCTTGGCTAATTTTTGTATTTTTAATAGAGATGGGGTTTCACCATATTGGCCAGGCTGGTATTGAACTCCTAACCTTGTGATCCGCCTGCCTCGGCCTCCCAAAGTGTTGGGATTACAGGCGTGAGCCACCGCGCCCAGGCTGAAGTTAATTTTAATAATATATTTTATTTACCCCAATATATAAAAATATTAACATTTCAATATGTAGTTGTTATAAAAATCATTATTGAGATATTTTACATCCTTCAAAAAAAATTAAGTCCTTAAAATCTGTTATGCATTTCAGAACGTTTTGATTCAAACTTTGCCACTTTCAAGTGTTCAATAGCCTCTTGTAGTGACTAGGACAACATAAGTAGAGGCATTAAGTGTTAATCCAGAGGGAGGAGTAATCACTGTAGTCTGGATTGATTAGGAAAAGACACAGAACTTGAGTTATTTTGCTCATTCATTCATTTACTGATTTCAGTCATTTATCCAACAAATATTTGAGCTCTGTTTATAAAAAACTAGCAAAAAATGCAGATATGTCTTATCTCCTCATGGACAGTGCATTAAACAGCTAATTATATACTTACTTAGGGCTGGTTGCTTAAGAAGTAGTGGATGGAGTATAGGCTTAGATTTAAATATTCCCTGTGAAACAGAGGATGATGATAACTGCATTGTGGAATTGGTGGGAGTAAGTAAAATCGGTATGTCATATGCCTAACACTGTGCTTGTTGTTAAGTGTTTTCTCCTTCTCGTCTCCTACTTCACCCTCTGTCCCTCTACTTCCTTGTTGAATACATGAGGTGGGCCATGGGAAAAAAAGGCTTAGGAAGCAGCAGAGTCCTGGCTACCCAAGGACTTGAGAATGAGTTCTTACCCTCATTTCTTATCCTCAGCTGCCTTTCACGGGCCTTTCCAGGGCCCTGCTTCCTGGACCCAGACTCTAGTTTGTATTATTAGTATTAAAGCCTATTAACCAGTATTAAAGGGGTTTTGGCAGGCTAATTTAGTAATGTAATTATTGCTTTTTCTAGAGATTTTTATTTATGTTTCATTCCACACCACTGTTTTATTAATGAAAATTTGAACTGCTATCTGCTAAATTAGTTTGCCTCTTACTCAGATAAGAATGTGTTTTAGAACTATTTCGAGAAGTGTTGATATAAAAATTATTTTATACTTTTTTTGAAATTCCAGACCTACCATTAAATACTTAGCACTTTGGTCCATGTAATTTTTACATTGTACGATATCTTGGAATTTTAACATACTCTTTTACAGTAAGACTTGTTAGGTCTAGTTACATTATGTTTGAGACAATAATAGACGAGTTTGTTGGGAACAGTTATAGTGTATTGAACAGAGTTTGTTAGGAACAGCTTTTATAGTGTATTGAACACTGGATTTAGATTGGGCAGATCTTGGTTTTCCATTTGTTAGCTATGTGGTTGTAAGTACATTTGTTCACTGGTTTTTGATTCATACAGAAGATATAGTTTGACTAATATGGTCAGGACATTATTGTGTGTTTACTTATTTAAAAATTGTGATTAAGTGCTTTGAAGGAAAAGGACTGGTTACTGTGAATACAGTAACAGGTGAAAACTATTTTAGATTGGATTGTTCTAGAGAAGGCATCTCTGAAGAAGTGAGGTTTAAGTTGAGACATAAAGGATAAAAAGGAAGGGATTAGGGATGGGGGTGGTAAAAGAATATTGTAAGGAAAGGGAACATCATGTGAAAAAGTCCTGAGGTGGCAAAATGCTTTGTGTATTCAATAAATTGAAAGAAGCCTAGTGTGACTGAAGGATTGTGAGCAAGTGAATAATGGCATGATATGAGAATGAAACTAGATCTTACAGGGTTTTGTAAAAGATGCTGAAGCCTTTAAAGAGTTTTAATCAGGGGAATGAGACACAAGTGTAATCCAAAGTGGGGAGTTGAATATAGGAGTCTCTAAAGGTTGAAAGAGTAGTCTGGTCTACAGAAATACATTTGAGAACCAACAGCTCTCAAATGGTAATAATTTGGATAAATACCATGTATTTAAAGATCTGGGAATGCATGAGATAATCTGGGGAGAGTATGGAGACAGAAGATAGAAGAGAAAGGCAGTCTAGGACCAAGCCTAGAAGAACCCCAACGTTTAGAAGCTGATAGGGAAGGAATTAGCATAGGAGGACCTCAAGTGAGCAGAGTTTTTTGGATGACCGAGGAAATATAATGGTTCTGAAATAGCAATAGGGAACAAGGAGGATGTGATTTTTTTTTTTTCTAACTAGATATAAACCTTTATTTCACAACTTTGTCATAATTCACCTTCTAAAAGACAGACTGGAGGACACAGCTGAAAACACTGGGAGGCCAGATGCTCGTGTCTTTCAAGCCAGAGCATAGCCGTGGTCACTCTAGGGCCCATGTGTTCTTGTGGCTCTCAGGCGTCATGGACCAGATACACCAGTACTGTCCAATCCCAGTTTTACTTAGAGCCACCTCCTTTTTTGGGGCCATTAGTCCTCATTTCATGCCAGATTTTCACTAGAAGCTCCCTGTTCTTCCAAAACAGTTTATGACCATAAGTAACATACCATAATCCAAAGAGAGCTCCCCCAGGATGCACTGCATGATAAAAAAATTTCCATCCCATGAACATTCCTGCTGTATCCATGGCCATAATGGCTTTTAGGGCATTCTCTGCTATGAATGTGAACATCTGAAGGGAAATAATGGCAAGCCTCCCTTCTGGGATCTTAGTGCAGACAGCTGCAAAGACCATCATGATGGTGCCAGATGCACCAAGTGATGGTCCCTATCTTCCTGTGGCAACTTTACACACATAACTGACACAATTGGAAATAACACCTGCAGATAATAACACTGCTCTTGATCCAGAATGTTCACTGTGCTGGAGGCGAAGCTCCACAAAACATAGATATTTGCTGCCATGTGAAATAAGGAGAAATGACTGAATGTTGACAGCAACATTGGAAAAGAAAGGGCTTTTGAGGCTGGATTAGATGTGAAATACCTGATCATTGTCCGCTGCAGAGAAGGTACTCTCTAAAACAGAATACAAAGACATTCATTTGCAGCTGTGATAACCTGTCACAGTCTGGTGGCCATCGCTTAGGTTATTCTACCACTTGTTAATCTCCTTTCTGAAGTCTCCTTTTTGTGATCTTATGCTATCCCAACCGTCAGCTTTTATATCATCAGAATAACTCTGGACCCTGGATTTCAGTGATTCATATTGCCAAATAGCAGCTGATCCAAATGCACAGCCTGTAAACCCAACAGTAAAAAATAAAGGTTTTATGAGAGTCCCTATAGGATACAGAGAAGGATAAAAGGCCGTTTCTTCCATAGGAGGAATCAAAGCACTTCTCTTGTATGCTTCACCACTTGTGCCTGTGTCTGATCTTTGAGGTTCAGCCTTCCTGGGTGCTTTTCTGAATCCACATTTTTGCTGAAGAAGCCAAACCTGCGTCTGAGCAGCTGTGGCGGGGCTAGGGCCGCAGTGAGTTCCTTGCAGCTGCGGCTGCCCACTGGCGGAAACCACGCCTGGTCGCTGCCCCAACCTCTCTCTGCCCAGCCTCACCATGCCATCTTCCCAGCCTCTGCCCCACCATGGCCTGCAAGGACATGGTTTTGAGATGTGTGGAGGAACTGAATAACATCAGCCTCTGTGAGATTTATTAAAGTAGCATATTTGGGGGAGTTATGTTTTCCATAAGGCTAGAAAGTGGAGTTTGCTGATCACAGAAGAGGTAGAGTTGAGGAGTTGATTCAGATGAGAGGGATGTGTAGAGTAGTAGGGGCATGAGTTAACAGTATTTCTGGTGGAGACTTAGGTAAACAAGGATATGAGGTGTTGATAGATTTAGGCCTTTTAATCTCTTGTAGGCTAGAGGGATCTATGGCCTTAGTGGCATAGTCTGGAAGGTTTCAAATAGTTTGTTGGGTAAAGGACGAGTTTCTCGTGAGGTAAATCTGTCTCAGCAGG
The DNA here is from genome assembly GCF_028885655.2 of Pongo abelii. Classification (NCBI taxonomy): domain Eukaryota; kingdom Metazoa; phylum Chordata; class Mammalia; order Primates; family Hominidae; genus Pongo; species Pongo abelii. The sequence goes on from NC_085928.1 coordinate 18,085,706, forward strand.
TTCTAGTTATGGTATGATGAGGCTCCAGGCTGGCCTCTTCTTTTATCTATTAAGTAGTAATAATACCTCATTAATTGTTATTTAAATGGACAGTCACATAGTGATTAATAAAAGTTAAGACTAGATAAACATACAGCCTTTTACGAAATCTTTTAAATATACATCCCAGTCATGCTCTAGCCAAGTTATTTTCTTGTCACTCTTTTCTGTACTGAATATAACAATGCCTAATTGAAGAATAAACATTGACTATGAATGAGGCACTCAATTCATCTCTTTGCTGATTATACTCAATTTTAGAACTAAGGATAAATTATTCAAGAGATAGTTGCTGATTTTTTAGTTTGAAGTGTTCTGTAAGCATATTGGATTTTTTTTTTTAGAACTCAGTGACAGTAATACTTCTTTGGAAAGAATATCATTGAATATCTTTTTAGAACTTCAAGCAAATTTATCTTTAAAACATTTTATATGCTCAATGTAGATAATTTCGAAATTGCAGAGAGATACAAAAAAGAAAATAAAAATTTGCCTGTATTCTCACTATCTAGAGAAAACTGTTTACTTTTTGGTGTGTGTGTGTAGCATTTGTTTTCAAAATTGGGATCACAATATATAGCAATTTGTAGCTATATACTCTGCCTTTTCATGTAATCCTTATGTCATGAATATTTTCCTAAACCATGAAATATTCTTGGAAAATGTACTTTTAATGAGTGCTTAATAGTCTGTTCATTGTGAGTGTATCATAGTTTACCTAATGGTTCTCTGCTATTGGACATCTGGATTGGCTCTAATTTATTGATGTGGTAAATAATGCCTTAATGAATATCTGTGTAAATCAATTATTTTCTTCCAGTTTCTTTTTACTTTCTTTTGCCATATTCCTAGAAAGGGAAGTACTGGGTCAAAGAATAGGGCTTCATTTTTGTTGCTCCTGCTTTTTTTTTTTTTTTTTCTGAGACGGAGTCTTGCTCTGTCACCCAGGCTGGAGTGCTGTGGCGTGATCTTGGCTCACTGCGACCTCCACCTCCTGGGTTCAAGTGATTCTCCTGCCTCAGCCTCCTGAGTAGCTGGGATTACAGGCACGCACCACCACACCTGGCTAATTTTTTGGTATTTTTAGTAGAGACAGAGCTTCACCATGTTGGCCACACTGGTCTTGAACTCTTGACCTCAAGTGATCTGCCTGTCTTGGCCTCCCAAAGTGCTGGGATCACAGGCGTGAGCCACCGTGCCTGGCCGCTCCTGCTGCTTTTTTGTTTGTTTGTTTTTTTGGAAGTCTTGCCCTGTGGCTCAGACTGGACTGCAGTGGTGCGATCTCAGCTCACTGCAACCTCTGCCTTCTGGGTTCAAGCGATTCTCCTGCCTTAGCCTCCCGAGTAGCTGGGATTACAGGCGCATGCCACCACGCCTGCTAATTTTTTGTCCTGCTGCTTTTAAGGAAAATTATACTTCAAGATTTCATATTTAAAAATCAATGTGGGTCGGGCTCGGTGGCTCACTCCTGTAATCCTAGCACTTTGGGAGGCCAAGGTGGGTGGATCACTCGAGGTCAGGAGTTCAAGACCAGTGTGACTAACATGGTGAAGGCTGGTCTCTACTAAAAATACAAAAATTAGCCAGATGTGGTGGTGCGTGCCTGTAATCCCAGCTACTTGAGAGGCTGAGGCACAAGAATCACTTGAACCTGGGAGGTGGAGGTTGCAGTGAGCCAAGATTGCCCTCTAGCTTGGGCAACAGAGTGAGACTCCGTCTGAAACAAACAAACAAACAAAATTTGTGTGTGTGTGTGTGTGTGTGTGTGTGTGTGTATTTGGCGGTATAGCATTGCTTATTTCTCTGTTTGCAGCAGTGGTTTATTTTTGTGTGGATTTGCAGACCCCCTTGTGGTAATAAATCCTTACAGGTTCTCTTTGGCTTATATGTTGAGAACAACTACTATAGATTATAAACTACCTCAGTTCTCTCCTGTATCCTTTGTTTCACTGCTCTTGCTCCAGCAGATACCTTCTCATTGCCTCTAACAAGTAACTCTTTCTCCTTTATTCAGTGATTGTTTTTTCCTAACATCCCTTGCTTGATATTTGGGGAAAATTTTAAGGCTTTTAGAAAATCGTGTTTGAGAGCACCTGGTTTTATTGTATCGCTTGTTAGCCTTGAGTGTTTTTTTTTTTTTAGTATTTGCTGATTTATGAGATGAAATATGATAGGTGTATTTGGGGGTAGGAGGAATGTCTGAAATACATTTTCTTTCCCAATTTATGATTTAATAAGAGCTGGAAGGGGAAAAGTAAGCTATAAAACCCAGTATTTGACATTTTATCCTCTTAATCTGGCTACTGTCCATCATACTTTCAGAGCTGAAAGGGCTTTAAATTTCATATTTATTCAGTCCTTTCAGTTTACAGATAGGGAAACTAAGGCCTAAAAAGGACATTCCTTGACTTCCTCAAGGTCATAAGCCAAAGAGTGGTAGAAGTTTGGCCTGTTTTTTCATAACTTAGTGTGTTGGTTTTTCTACAAACATCTTCTGCCTCTCTGCCCCATGTGTCCCCCAACCTGCCTTTTAGGTTGACTAACTTTTAGGTGACTAATTTTTTTCTGTTTGGATGCCTGGTAGACTCTTTTTTATCCTTGAGTTTAACCACGGTACTTTGATCATCCTGAGTCAGTTCTTGCATACATTGTACCTTTTTGTCCTGCAGATATAGTGCTCTCAATTTCAAGGAAATTTTCTATTCATGTGTGGCATCTACTTAGGGAACAATAATTATCCTTATGTTGGATCATCTTTGTTCTTCATATTTGTTATCTTCTCCAGAATTACTTCAATCTCTTAAGTGATTCGCTCTGCATTCACTATTATGATTTCCTTTCTTCCCTGCCATTAATTTTTCACTGTATTTTTTTCTGTTCTTTGCTGTTTCTAGTTTATTAGATCTCTGATGTTTTGTACTGCTAAGAACAAACTGAGAACTGTTGTAGGCTAAAAAACAGCCCTCCAGAAGATATCTGTCACCCAGGCTCATTGCAACTTCCGCCTCCTGGGTTCAAGTGATTCTCATGCCTCAACCTCTCAAGTAGCTGGGGTTACAGGCACCCGCCACCATGCCCAGCTAAATTTTTGTATTTTTAGTAGAGATGGCCAGGCTGGTCTCAAACTACTGGTGTCAAGTGATCTGCCCGCCTCTGTCTCCCAAAGTACTGGGATTACAGACATGAGCCAGTACACCTGGCCCCCAGAAGAATCTTACTATCCATTAGCAGTCACTCCCCATCTCCTGACACACACTGCCTGCTTTAGATAACCAGGTAGATTAGTGAGTCTATCTTCTTTCTATAGATTTGCTTATTCTGAACATTTCATATGAACAGGATCATACAATATGCAGTCTTGTGTGACTGTTCACTTATTTTCAGTTTGTTAAATTCCTTCAAGATCTTTGTTTTTACATGCCTTCTGCCATTAATGTTATCACTTCCCACTCCATTGCTTCCCTCCTCCTCCTACTCTCTCACACATTTCAGAATTTCAGCTGAAATACCACTTTTTCGGAGGGATCTACCCTGATTGGATTCTAGATACTCCATTATGGACTTAATTGTACCCCACCATTCTCTTTTGTACCTCTTACTTCAGTTATTATCTAATGCAGCAGTTATTTGTATAAATAATATCTGCTTTTCTCATGAGGTAGGGAGTTTGTTGTTGTTTTGATAAATGCTTAGATGAACATATTCAGGCACTTTACCCAGTGGGAGGGGAAGGAGGTTTTCAGAGAAGAGAGATATGTGTACGTATGTTAACTATTAATGTAGCAATGAAAATGTAAGCTGAAAAAATAGGAAATTAGTAGTTAACTAGGCTTTATATGTATAGACTGGACAGGTACCATAAAGAATGTCAAAGAATGTCTATTATACTCTCCCAGAAATACCATGAATCTGGAATTGTTTTTTTTTTGAGACAGGGTCTTGATGTGTTGCCCAGGCTGGAGTGCAGTAGTGGCTCCAGTAGTGGAGAGCATACATGGCTCACTGCGGCCTTGACCTCCTGGGCTCAAGCAGTTCTCCCACCTCAGCCTTCCAAGTAGCTGGGACCACTGGTGTGTGCCACCATGCCTGGCTAATTAAAAAAAATTTTTTTTTGTAGAGACAGGATCTCACTATATTGCCCAGGCTGGTCTTGAACTCCTGGGCTCAAACAGCAGTCCTCTCACTTGGCCTCCCAAAGTGCTGGGATTATAGGTGTGAGCCGTTAAAACCTAAGACTGTTAGTGCTAGCTTAATTTTTGGAGTCCATTTATGTTGTTGGTTAGAATATTTGGAACATTTACCCTACCTGAAAAGTTGAATAAAACTGATATACTGTGTTTTAAATTTGGATTCATCAGTTCAGTTTTTCAAGCTCATTTGTAAATAATGGGGCGTATTGCCTACGTGGGTCACAATTTGTTTCAGGAACGTGATGCATCATCTGCTTTGATGGAGATCTTAATGAAATTGGCTGCTCTTGACCTCTGAGATTGACCATTTCTTCATCTTTTCATGGTACCTAGACTGTCAGGTACACTGTTCTCTTCTCCCTTAGTGTTTGCTTTACTCTTTAGTGGATATTGGAGATACCTAGGACAAAGGTTGGTGATGAGGGTGTGTGTATGTGTGTCTTAAGATGAGGGAAATAGTATTTTTCTTCTTGATTAAATTTAAGGGGCATCATGAAATTTAAGTAACACCTTAAGAGTAATAGGTCAGATGGCTTTCTGTTGATATTGCTGATCTATAAAGTTATTGCTAGCACTGTGTTTACCATATTAAGTATTAAAACCTTATATTCTGTGGGACTCTTCACATGGGTATTTAGTTTCAGTTTTTATAATGGAAATTGGTGAGAAAAAAGGATGTCTCTACAAATTTTTGTTTTGTAGTTAACTTTTATTATTACAATTTCATCTAGGATGCATGAAAGTACATGGAATTTAGGGGCAGTGTTGGACATAACCTTGGAGGGACCCAGCTCAGGAAAGTCTTCAGTGGAACCTTCGTCTTATTATTTGCATATATTCACATCAAACCCTTTTAAAGTTTCCACTGATTTTTTTTTTTTTTAATGAGTATGTGTTCAGTGCTTCTGCAGGTTGTAGAGGTATGGTATAAAAAAGAAATTCACCAGCAGTCAGAGCTAGCAGACTTGGGCTAGTCCTATCCTGGTATATCATTAAGTCAGGTAGTTAACAGTAGGAGATGCCAAAGACCATTTAAAAAAGGGCAGAGTTAGGCATGTACATATTTCCCAAGGATGAAAGTTCTGTTTCAAGGGAAATTGTTTCCTACTTTAATGTCCTTATCTACTTTTGACACTGCGAATAATGAGTAAGCAGTGTGGGAGACGCTCTGCTTTGGCATCGGATGTCCGAAGACATTCTTCCATGACCCACCAATAAGAGGATTAGTCTTATTTTATTTCTCAGGCAGTGATAAAGGAACCGAGTCCCAGTTGTAGACCCACTGTGAGTGCAGGATTATTCCAGTGGCTTTTATTTAATAGAGCCCAGTTAGCATCTCTTCTAGTAGAGCTTTGTGGGGAGAAAGAAATGCTAAGTGGACTGCTTTGTGAATTGACCCACTTAATCTGACAGTACTCTTCCGCCTTGAAGAGGTGGACTTGGACTTGCCCTGTTTGAATGGCATTGCCAGTTTCTCTAAAGGCCGGTCTTTTTTTCTTTTGTTTCTTTCTTTTCCTCTCTCTCTCTCTTTTGTGGGGAGAGGATTGGGAGGTGTTAAGCAAGTTTTTAGAGGGAGGAAGATAAGGCAAATACAAAAACCTATATGGATTTGATTATAAGTAACTGTAATCAGTTAGGACAATGTTATTTAATATATGCATACCTTGACAATATTGTGGGTTTGGTTCCAGACCACCACAATAAAGCACATCACACAATTTTTTTGGTTTCTTAGTGCATATAAAAGTTATGTTTGCACTATACTGTAGTTTATTAAGTGCAGTAGCATTATGTCTAAACAACCTTAATTAAAACATCCTTTATTGTTTAAAAATGCTAATAATCTGAGCCTTCAGCGAATAGTCATCTTTTTGCTGCTCAGTGTTGATGGCTATTGACTGATTAGGGTGGTGGTTGCTGAAGGTTAGGGTGGCTGTGCCAGTTGTTTAAAATGAGACAGCCATGAAGTTTGCTGGATTAATTGACTCTTCCTTTCACGAAGGATTTCTCTGTTGCATGAGATGCTGTTTGATAGCGTTATATTTGTTTTAGTTTTTAATAGAGATGGGTGTCTCACTGTGTTGTCCAGGCAGGACTCAAATTCTTAGACTCAAGTGATCATCTTACTTCTGCCTCCTGATTAGCTGGGACTACAGTAGCCAGCACCCCAGGCATTATAGCATTTTACCCGTAGTAGAACTTTCAAAATTGGAATCAGTCCTCTCAAACCCTGCTGCTGCTTTATCAGCTGAGATTATATCCTAAATCCTTTGTTCTCATTTCTGCAGTAGTCACAGCATATTCACCAGGAGTACATTCCATCTCAAGAAATCACTTTCTTTGTTCATTCATAAGAAGCAACTCCTCATCTGTTCAAGTTTGATCACAAGATTGCAGCAGTTCAGTCACATCTTCAGGCTCTGTTTCTAATTCTGGTTCTCTTGCTATTTCTACCACATCTGCACTGACTTCCTCCACTGAAGTTTTGAACTCCTCAAAATCATCCAGGAGGATTGGTATCATCTTCCAAACTCCTGTTCCTGTTCCTGTGAATCATGAATATTCTTTTTTTTTTTTGAGATGGAGTCTCACTCTGTCACCCAGGCTGGAGTGCCGTGGTGCAATCTCGGCTCACTGCAACCTCCGCGTTCAAGCAATTCTCTTGCCTCAGCCTCCCGAGTAGCTGGGATTACAGGTGCCCGCCACCATGCCCGGCTAATTTTTTTTTTTTTTTTATTTTTAGTAGAGACGGAGTTTCACCATCTTGGCCAGGCTGGTCTTGAACTCCTGATCTCGTGATCCACCCGCCTCGGCCTCCCAAAGTGCTGGGATTACAGGCGTGAGCCACCGCACCCAGTGAATCATGAATATTCTTAATGGCATCTGGAAGTTGTTTAGTGTAGTCGTCTTCATCAATGGTCTTAGCTAAATCTTCTGGATGACTTGCTGCAGCTTCTAAATCAGCACTTACTGCTTTGCCTTGTACTTTTATGGTATGGAGAGGGCATCTTTCCTCTGCTAGCTTCAAACTTGGCAGCTTCCTCACTTCTGTCGGCCTTCAGAGAATTGAAGAGAGTTCCGGCCTTGCTCTGGTTTAGGCTTTGGCTTAAGGAGATGTGGTTGGTTTGGTCTTCTATCCAGACCACTCAGACTTTCTCCGTATCGGCAATAAGGCTGTTTTACTTACTTGTCATTCATCTGTTTACTGGAGTAGCACTTTTAATTTCCTTCAAGAACTTTTCCTTTGTATTCACAACTTGGCTGTTTGGCACAACAAGCATAGCTTTCAGCCTATCTGGGCTTTTGACATATTTTCCTCACTAAGCTTAATTATTTCTAGCTTTTGATTTAAAGTGAGAGACAGGTGACTCTTCTCTCACTTGAACACTTAGAGGCCACTGTAGGCTTATTAATTGGCCTAATTTCAATATCGTTGTGTCTGGAATAAGGAGCAGGAGGGAGATGAGGAAACAGCTGGTTGGTGGAGCAGTCAGAGTATACACAATATTAATCTATTAAGTTTGCCTTCATTGATCACAGATCACCATAATGGGTATAATAATAGTGAAAAGTTTGAAGTACTGCAAAAATTACCAAAATGTGACACAGAGACATGAAGTGAGCACACGCTGTTGGAAAAGTGACACTGATAGACTTGGTTAACATGGGGTTACTATAAACCTTCAATTTGTAAAAAAACATAATTTCTGCAAAGCACAATAAAATGAGATATGCCTATATATTTTTCTCTTAGGCATGTTCCTTATTATATTAACTATAAACAGCATCATTACTAATGAAGTTGTAAACTAGAATTTAATCAGTATTTGAAAATGTATGGTGTCCCTTGCAGAAATGGAATTAATGACAGAACTTGTAGTTATTACCTGCTATTTTATTTTCCTTAGTTAATTTTAAGAGGTTCTTATAAAGTTGTTTGGAGGTACTCTATCTTCGCAACAGTTAAAATTGTAATATTTTAGGCATATCTCCTCCTCCTATTTTGTTATACAGAAAAGTTTTAGCTGATAAACAGATTGCATTCTAAAAGTTCATAAACTATTTTGGAACTTAGAAAGTATTTTTTCATAGTAAGTTTAGTAAATATGTAAATGCGAATAGGTTCCCAGGCTATCCTACAAAAGCCTAGTGAAGCCATAGTTAGCTCAAATATCTACATATTTACAGTGACACATAATAGAAAATAATATGGCAAGAATAGTAGTTAAACAACACCAAAACACTGTTAAGAATTAGTTTTGAAAAATTTTCTTGTATGTGTGATTGATACAGGGATTTAATCAGAGGGAGGTCAGGCGTAGAGACTTGTGGGAGTCTGGCAGGCCTTTCTGTGTCCTTTCAGGTACTTTATAGGTTGCTGGCATTTCTTTCTTTTGATATTGGTATACAGCAGAAATGCTATCTTTTTGCTTACCGGCTATGGTTAAGGTTGTATTTTAGGTTCTGAGTGGAATGAAAATGGTAGAAAAGAAATTGTTTTCTCAGGTAAAAAAGATAGGAAAGAACAATGGAAGATAGAGTAACCTAGGATGTGTGTTTGAAAAAGAAATTGAGATAGATTTCATTGACATACAAATAATGCAAGTTTAAGGGAATAGGGGTAGAGTATAACATGCAAATGATTCCTGATGGAGGAGAGCAAAGGTGTTGATGAAATGTTTTGGGTTAGCAATCCTTATGCTGGTCAGTAAGTGGTTTTGGACATCTTTGGAAGCTATGTAGAACTGGGAATGGAGAGTAGAATGCTACTTTGGTATTTTTATATGAACTGTTTCAGTATTGTTTTTTTATAACATGGTACAACAGCTCACCAAAAATATTTAAATAGCTTGATATACATTTGGAGTGTTTTTTGATGTATTAAACTATTATTAGGAAAATATATTTTTTGAATGTATGAAAAGTAAAAGTAAAATATTGTACTTCAGCTAATTCAACAAATGCCTAAAACTATTATGTGATGAGAGAGATTTGGTTTTTACATTCCTTTTTTTTGTTTGTTTATTGATTAGAAAAACCATGCTTCCTTTTTCAATTTCCAAAATGTTTCATATTTAGAAGAAACCAGTCCAAAAAGAAAATCAGGAAATGTTCCTTCTATTCCTACAAAAGTAGCACCTGTTGTTAGGCTATGTATTATTACTTAGTATTGTGATAAATCTGTTCAAGTGTTTAAATGTTTGCTATCTGTTCACTGATGTGATTTGCATCAAGAATTTCTGGCTCTCTTTTTACTCGTTTTAGATTATTTGTCTCTCAGGTAGCTTTGTATATCAGCAAAATGACACAGTTTTATATTTAAAGGTATTTTTGCAGTTTATATTAGAAGATGTAAAGACTCTTACTCAAAATGCGTGGTTATATTGGACTGAGTTATTTTTATGGATTTATTTTAGAATGTCAATTATTCAATTCACTTTCACTTTTATAAGTAGTGGAAAGTATACTAAACTTAGAAATTGGATGAGGCAATTTGGATGAGTACTGTAAGACTACAGTATAGTTTTTAATACTACACAGTCTAAACTGTAGTGTTATACTAAACTATAGTTTTTAATACTATACAGTCATTGCTGTTATACATGGGGCATTGGTTCCAGGACCACTGGGCACATCAAAATCTTTGCATACTCAAGTCCTGCACTTGGCCCTATGGAACCTCCGTATGTGGAAAGTTGGCCCTCTGTATATGTGGGTTTTACACCCTGTGAATACTGTACTTTTAATTTGTGTATAAGTGGACCTGCGCAGTTCAAACCCATATTGTTCAGGGGTCACCTGTATATAACCTTGAGCAATTTTACTTATTTTTTGAGTCTCAGTTCCGTTCTCCCTGATTTAGTACTGGTTCTTCCTCCTTTGTAGGACTGTTGCTTGGATCAAATGAGATAATGGGTCTAACTGTGCTTTTAAACTGTAAAGTGCTTCACAAATTTATTTGTGATGATGAGTGATGATGGTTTGGTGATCATGATTGGTCCTAAGGAAAACTGTCAAATATATAAATTTTATCTGCATTATCTTCTCAATCTGTTGAATTGACTTCACTCTTTTAAGAGGGTGATTGCAGGGTCCGAGGTCATCTCTGAGGAGGAAGTAGAGGTATTTATTTTGGTGACTTTTAGACTTTAGTTTCCAAAGTATAGTAGAAGCCTGTAGAAATTTGTCACTTATAAATGAACAAATATTTTTCAGACTGCTATCTGCATAGTCATAAAATGGGACGCCCCCAGTGTGTGATAACTGTAAGTGTTGCCCTCATGGATTGGATATTAGTTGTTAAATTGTAATTGATAAAGTATGTAGGACTGACTTAGAGTAAGCAGTAGTCTTCTGGGAGAAAGCAAACCCTGTCCTCTCTCCTCCCCTCCCTACTGTTTCAATTCAACAGCAATTTTTAATTTAATAACCTCCACTTTAAAGTGATTTAAAAATGTGTGTAAATTTGTATGCTGTGCTATGGAAAAAGCAGTTTGGATTAAGGAGTGCAGGTATCTTTGCATATTTCAGGAGAGGGCAGGGTTGGATAAGCTGTTACATTGGGGGCATTTGGGTTGTCAGAATGCAATATTGAGGATCAAAGGGATGTGTAGTAGGCCAAGAACAGACCTAATTGATTTAAAAAATATATTTACAGCACTGATCTGGTATTACTGTCACTAAAGATTACAGTAAAATATACCAGCTTTTTGAGATCTATTTTCTGGCTTTCTTCTGGCTGCTCAAGGTTGATGTTTCTAGAATGTGACCACTGACTGGATCAGTGAGTGAGTAATTGTATTTTTAAAAGTAATTATTTACTTCTTTAGTTTAAGTACTTACCATTTTCTCTTTTCATCCATGTATAGCATACTAATTCTTTGATAATCTGGTAACCTTCCTTCTTAAGAAAAATTTAAGTATAGTGTCTACCCTTGCCCTCCCAAATTGGACAGCTTGTAAATCAAACGGATAAGCATGTTTAAGAGTTAAAAATTCTAATGTAAATTCCTAAAAGCCGAAGATTTTTATGCGCATGCTGTAAGCCTTTTAGACGTGTATGGAAAATAAACCTATTTCTAAATTACGTCTTGAAATTATTTCAAGTGAGGAGTTAAGACCAAGTGAAATATTTATTCACTTTGGGTTTGGTTTGATTTTATACCAGTTCAGTGAAGTTAGAGAAAAGGAAAATACACTTGATTCCAGTTTATGGCTTACAAGTAAAATAATATTTAAGTTCAGACTGTTGAAAATTAGCATGTTTCTGATTTTAGGTTTATTGTTTGGTTTAAAGTAAAATTTGGTTTTGAGGTAAAACCAAGAAGTTAAAAATTGAGTCAATTAAAATTGGCTCAGAAGAAGTATGGATATTTCAAAGAAAAAATTGGGGTGGCTAATAGATATTGGCCTCAGCACCTTTTGTAAGATATTTGGAGTTTTAGGTTTTGCTGAACACAAGTTGGTTTCAGGGCCTAAATACCCATCTCTTATCTTTATGACATGGTCCTTAGCAAAGTAATGTAGTAGGACACGAGTTTTTCAGTAAATGGACAGGTCTGAATCCTGTGGGTTTGAGTTATTGAAGGGATTACTTTGAGCAAATTAACAAATCTTTTTGAACACCATAAATTTTCCCATTTGTTAAAATGAGTGTTCTGAGTATGTCATAGGCTTTTTGTAGGAATTAAATGGTATATTGTGGCTCTTCAAGTGTGGTAGCTGGACCTGCATTAAGAAGCATTTGAGGTGCTTATTAAAAATACAGTTTCTGGACCCCCACTTCAGAACTACTGACCTTTTGGGGGATATATTCTAGGGTCTTCATTTTAGTAAACTCCCAGGTGATTCTTATGCCCACTGTAAGTGGTGCTTGCAAACTGTAAACAGTTCTCAAGGAATATGCTTACATAAATTGAACTTAAGATCTCAGATTTGTCTCCTGTCCAGTTTTTGCCAATTGCTGCATGTTGATGCTCTAAAGAAACCAGAATTATTTGGAAAAGGGTTAGGAACAGAGTAAATTTCCCACCCATACCTAAATACACATGTGGGACATAGAGTCATTTGTTTTGGCTGCTTGTTGTCACCATGTTTTCAGTAAGCCCTCCATTCTGTTTTACTACTTGTAAGGCTTTTCTATATATATATCTTCTCCCCAGAAATTTATATCTGACCAATGGCAAGCATAGGAAGACACAAAAGCACTACTTAGGTTTAACATGAAGTAGTCAGTTCGCAAATCCTAACAATTCTGCTTGAATAATTCTTATAAATTCAATGGCAAACCTTTGCTGAGCATTTGCATTGTGCTGAACCTTGTGCACATGGGAAATGTAAATGATTCCAATAATGTCAAGTTTTTTTTTTTTGTTTTTTTTTGAGACAGAGTCTCACCCTGTCTCCTAGGCTGGAGTGCAATGGCGCGATCTTGGCTCACTGCAACCTCTGCCTCCCGGGTTCAAGCGATTCTCTTGCCTCAGCCTTCCAAGTAGCTTTTTGTACTTTTAGTAGAGACGGGGTTTCGCCATGTTGGCCAGGCTGCTCTCGAACTCCTGACCTCAGTTGATTTACCCACCTTGGCCTCCCAAAGTGCTGGAATTATAGGCGTGAGCCACCGCGCCCGACCAACATCTTTAATATATATATATTTTTTAAAACCTGGTTTCTTTGGATAAAGAGTTGAACTTCAGCTTAAGCTGAAAAATTTACAGTGGCCAGAGTTTCCTCTTCTGACAGTCTTATTCATACCTGAAGATAAGGTTCTTTTGGGTTCTTTTGAGTAATTTATGTAATCATATTTTTCAATAGTGTCATTGTTGTAAACATCCTTTAAAAATAGCTGTGTGTTATTTCTCTGCATGATAGAGAAATAACTGGCAGTGCCTTTCCCTCTGCTAATACTATTGTTAGACAGAAAATGTCATGAAAATGCTTTGTATCTTCTGTGTATTCATGGGTGGTGTGCTGATTTCTCTAGGCTTTTGTTGCAGACTTTTAATTTTCTGTTATTTCTATGTGGAGACTTCATTCTTGAGGTGAAGGAAAATTTTTATAGAGGCAGTCATTGCAGACTTAACTCTCCACAGCAAGGTCACCAGAGTATTTATTAGACTGTGGCATGACTTTTCTCAGTTTGTAGTACACCTTATTCATATTCTCTAAAAGCCCCTCAGTTACAAAGTGTCTCAGTTGTTGCTTTTTCTCAGCACTGGATTTTAAGAACTAGTCTCCTTAAAACAAGAAACATCAAATTAAATGCCTTTGTTAAATGAACAAAGTATGTTCAGCTTTGAGATTTATCATTTGAATAAAATTAGAGTGTCAGTGCCAGACACCTACCTACCTACTAAATATTTAAACATCCTTGAAGTGGACTTTTGGCTTTTGGATACTCCCTCCATACCTTGGATGGGTCCATGTCACTGTGTTCATCGCGGAGTGGATTGGTCTGAGGAGTGACTTGAGAAGACTTCAAAAAATATGACTACAAAATGTTGTTTACAGGTACAATTCTGTTTTTAAGAGATTGAGAACTAGGCTGTGTGTATTATTTTGGGATATGCCTAAACCGCCAAGGCTTTTGTAAAAATTGTATTCTAGACTGGATACAGTGGTTCACACCTGTAATCCCAGCACTCTGGGGAGGCTGAGGTAGGATGATTTTAGACTTAAGGCCAGGAGTTAGAGACCAACCTGGGCAACAAAGTGAGACCCTGTCTCTCCAAAAAATAAAAAAGTAAAAAATATTAGCGAGGCATGGTGGTTTGTGCCTCTAGTGTTAGCTACTTGGGAAGCTGAGGCAGGAGGATTGCTTGAGCCCAGGAGTTCAGTGTTACAGTGAGTGAGCTATGATCACATCATTGCACTCTAACCTGGACGACCCTGTCTCTTAAAAAAGAAAAAAATTATTCTGTATTTAACAGCCTTCAATAGAAAGTGATTGTTCTGTTGTATACCATCTTTTCATTGCGTCATGAGGAGTCTATTCTGGTTTATATATTTAAGATTTATCTATTATGGTAAAGAGTAGGGATTTAATGCTATGTTTTAATTATGTAGGGAATTTGTACAATGTGAGTGAAGTCCTCTGACAGGAGAGAGGGCCTGAAGCTGAACTAGTTCCTGCTGCTGTGCTGTTGTACCTTCAAGGTGGTTTCGAAGACCAATTTTATTATAATCGCTAGTGCCATATAATTAGTTTGGAAATTACTGTTTCATGTATGCTAGGAAATTTAGTACTGGGCAAAGTGGTTATTTTTTGTTTAAGCAGATTTGTTACAATTTCTAGTTTTTCTTGAGGATTTTGGTCTCTTGGAAGCAATGCTATGGTCTGAAATAGCCCAGTTTGTTGTAGCAAATATTAAGTTGTTTGGATGTCACAGAATCAACTGTTGTACGGTTTTATTTTTGATATGGTTTTGCTTTGGTATAAATTTCAAAACCTAATGTTGCCAAAGTGTCTCTGGGAATAGATGTTGATATTAAGGAGTACGTGGTTGAGGCCAGAAAACTGTAAAAGCCTGTTGATTTATTCTCTTACTTCCTATTACTCTGGAGCTGATCCTTTTACATTAAGTTATCAGAAACATTATCTTCTTTTTTTAAGAGGAAATGAGAAAAGAATATGAAGTTAGTAATAGTGGGAAGGTTTTAAATTACAGCAGAGGCAGCATGAGGCATGTGATGAGTTCTGCTACCTAAAGCTTTATGATAAATTAATCTATTATAGGTATTAATGTAGATGAAACAATGAATGGGATCGTTCTTTGTAAACAGTACAATTTTATACAGTTGTTATCTTATTACCAAGTTGGCTAATTCCAGTGCCAAATGGTAACGCGCTTTTCCTTGGCATGCTAGTTGCTGACTGACCCATGGCACTACTAATGTTCATGCCAAGTCATCCCCCATATTGCCCTGCCATTCTTTTCAGCTCTGCTATTTCAGATCTCTGATAGAACAGTCTGAAGAACGTGATAATTTCTGAATAAAAATTCTAGGATGCTTGAAGTCTACAGAAAGACTGAAGACCCATCGTTCCTAGTACCTAGATAGTACATATTAGTGGAGAATATAGTCTGTAATAATTCTTAGCAATTTCTCTAACTGTTTTAGACAGAGTAAAGTAGATCTTTTAATTACTGCTAAGGTAGTAAGTACTTTGTCTCTAGATGTGCAAAGGTGTGAAAGAATTGGTCCTTGTCAACATCAAATCTCAGCTTAAAATTAAGAGGCCTTAAGAATCTCTTTCAGCTATATTATCTGTAGGACCTGTTTTACCTTTCCACTCTGCTTTTAATATTTTAGCGGAATTGTCTTATTTGATGCTTTTTCCCATTTGCAAATTATGATGCTGGGATAGACATTCCTAGGCTCAGTGGCTGGAGTGAAGAGATGCTAAATCCCAGGGTTCTAGTGGATATCTTTCATAGCTGGTTTTCAAACCCTTGAAATGTTACCTTTTTTAAAAAGAAGTAGAACCTGTGGAGGCTTAGGGAACGTCATCACAAATGCTTTTATTGCTTAAGTTCTCTTACTGGAGCAAGGAAAATACAAAGGTGGGGCTCCTGTTTCCTTTATTGAAATATGGTTATGCAGTAGAAAAACATAATTTTTGGTTGGACCCCAGACAGTTTTTGTTTTCTGTTTTTCAGTTAATTAAAATTGTGGAATACAGTAGGCTTTTTGTGTTGCTGTTGTTGTTGGAAACGGTCTTGCTGTGTTGCCCAGGCTGGAATACAGTGGCATGATCTCAGCTCACTGCAGCCTCCCGCCTCCTGGGTTCAAGGGATTCTTGTGCCTCAGCCCCCCTTGTAGCTGGGATTACAGGTGTGCATCACTGTGTTTGGCTAATTTTTGTATTTTTAGTAGAGACGATGTTTTGCCATCTTGTACAGGCTGGTCTTGAACTGCTGGCCTTGAGTGATCCGCCCACCTCGGCCTCCCAAAGTGCTGGGATTACAGGTGTGAACTACCATGCCTGGCTATTTATTTATTTATTTAGAGACAGGGTCTTGCTTTGTCACCCAGGCCAAAATGCAGTGGCGCAGTCTTGGCTCACTGCAGCCTCGATCTCCTGGGCTCAAGGGATCCTCCCACTTCAGCCTCCTGAGTAGCTGGGACTACAGGCGTGTGCCACCACACTCGGCTACTGTTCTTAAAATCTATATTAGTTTATTAATGATCCTTTGTTTTGTGAGTTAGATGTGAGATTTTGCAAGCAACTTGTTCAGTGGAATTATTAATTCAGAGTCCTTGAAATCTTTTTTTGGTGTTACGATTTTGACTTGGATAACATAGGGAAGAGTCAGACTATGTTTGAAATAATGTATGCTTTTTATCTTCTCTTGAGACAATTGGATTATAAGAATGCGTTCAATACCTTAGATTTTAACCTTTCTGGATCTCTTCATTTAGAGTTTTAAGTTCAGAAGACTGTGATTCTGTTTTTAGGATTGCTAAGATACAGGTAAAGAAAAGTTATTTTACAAATGAGGGAGAGAATAACTTATGATAAGGTTTATAGTCAGCTTGAAAAGTTGTAGTTAAGTAGTTAAGATTAGCATAGATTTTTGGGGAGTGGGGCATGATAATTTAGAACTCAGATTAGATTAAACTAGGTTTTTAGCAAATATACCTAAGGTTTATTTTACTGAGGGATGAGACTTGAAGGGAGAGTTTGAAAGCTTTGAAAACTGCTTTTTTATATTGGCTTATGCTGGGGTTTGTGTGCATTTAAAGCATATATAATACTGCTGTAAATAAAAATGGTGGTGCTGACAAGATTTGAGTTCTTTCTTTTCACAAGTGGTTTTGGATTTGGGATGATTAAATCATGCCAGTTTGAGTGTTTTACCTTGGACCTAAAGACATAAATATTCAAGATGGCTGGCCATGATAAATATAGACTGCCTGTATTTCACCTGGCTATCTTATGAAGGAATCCCTCATTGCTTTTGAATCTGTCATGAATGCCATCTTTTTATTATTATTATTATACTTTAAGTTGTGGGTTACATGTGCAGAACGTGTAGTTTTGTTACATAGGTATACACGTGCCATGGTGGTTTGCTGCACCCATCAACCCATCATCTACATTAGGTATTTCTCCTAATGTTATGTCTCCCCTAGCCCCCCACCCCCCACGGACCCCAGTGTGTGATGTTCCCCTCCCTGTGTCCATGTGTTCTCATTGTTCAATTCCCACTTATGAGTGAGAACATGTGGTGTTTGGTTTTCTGAGCTTGTGATAGTTTGCTGAGAATGATGGAATGATGGTTTCCAGCTTCATCCATGTCCCTGCAAAGGACATGAACTCTCCTTTTTTATGGCGGCATAGTATTCCATGATGTATATGTGCCACATTTTCTTAATCCAGTCTATCATTGATGGACATTTGGGTTGGTTCCAACTCTTTGCTATTGTGAATAGTGCCACAGTAAATGTACGTGTGCATGTGTCTTCATAGTAGAATGATTTATAATCCTTTGGGAATATGCAGAGTAATGGGATGGCTGGGTCAAATGGTATTTCTGGTTCTAGATCCTTGAGGAATCGCTACACTGTCTTTCACAATGGTTGAACTAATTTACACTGCCACCAACAGTGTAAAAGTGTTCCTATTTTTCCACAACCTCTCCAGCATCTGTTGTTTCCTGACTTTTTAATGATCGCTATTCTAACTGGCATGAGATGGTATCTCATTGTGGTTCTGATTTGCATTTTTCTGATAACCAGTGATGATGAACATTTTTTCATATGTCTGTTGGCTGCATCAATGTCTTCTTTTGAGATGTGTCTGTTCATATCCTTTGCCCATTTTTTGATGGGGTCGTTTGCTTTTTTCTTGTGAATTTGTTTAAGTTCTTTGTAGATTCTGTATATTAGCCCTTTGTCAGATGGATAGATTGCAAAAAATTTTCTCCCATTCTGTTTCTTTTGCTGTGAAGAAGCTCTTTAGTTTAATTAGATCCTATTTGTCAATTTTGGCTTTTGTTGCCATTGCTTTTGGTGTTTTAGACATGAAGTCTTTGCCCATGCCTATGTCCTGAATGGTGTTGCCCAGGTTTTCTTCTAGGATTTTTATGGACCTAGGTCTTAACGTTTAAGTCTTTGATCCATCTTGAGTTGATTTTTCTATAAGGTGTAAGGAAGAGGTCCAGTTTAGTTTTCTGCACATGGCTAGCCAGTTTTCCCAGCACCATTTATTAAATAGGGAATCTTTTCCCCATTGCCTGTATGTGTCAGATTTGTCAAAGATCAGATGGTGGTAGGTGTGTGGTGGCATTTCTGAGGCCTCTGTTCTATTCCTTTGGTCTATATATCTGTTTTGGTACCAGTACCATGCTGTTTTGATTACTGTAGCCTTGTAGTAAAGTTTGAAGTCAGATTACATGATGCCTCCAGCTTTGTTCTTCTTGCCCAGGATTGTCTTGGGTATGCAGGCTCTTTTTTGTTTCCACATGAAGTTTAAAGTAGTTTTTTCCAATTCTGTGAAGAAAGTCAGTGGTAGCTATAAATTACTTTGGGCAGTAAGGCCATTTTCATGATATTGATTCTTCCTATGCATGAGCATGGAATGTTTTTCCATTTGTTTGTGTCCTCTTTTATTTCCTTGAGCAGTGGTTTGTAGTTCTCCTTGAAGAAGTCCTTCACATCCCTTGCAAGTTGTATTCCTAGGTATTTTATTCTCTTAGTAGCGATTGTGAATGGGAGTTCACTCATGATTTGGCTGTTTGTCTGTTATGCTGTATAAGAATGTTTGTGATTTTTGCACATTGATTTTGTATCCTGAGACTTTGCTGAAGTTGCTTATCAGCTTAAGGAGTGTTTGGCCTGAGACGTCAAACAGAGACAATTTGACTTCCTCTCCGCCTATTTGAATACGCTTTATGCTTTTTCTTGCCTGATTGCCCTGGCCAGAACTTCCAATACTATGTTGATTAGGATTGATGAGAGAGGGCATCTTTGTCTTGTGCCGGTTTTCAAAGGGAATGCTTCCAGCTTTTGCCCATTCAGTATGATATTGGCTGTTGGTTTGTCATAAATAGCTCTTGTTATGTTGAGATATGTTCCATCGATACCAAGTTTATTGAGAGTTTTTAGCATGAAAGGCTGTTGAATTTTGTTGAATGCCTTTTCTGCATCTATTGAGACAATCATGTGGTTTTTGTCATTGGTTCTGTTTATGTGATGGATTACATTTATTGATTTGCATATGTTGAACCAGCCTGTCATCCCAGGGATGAAGCCGACTTGATCGTGGTGGATAAGCTTTTTGATGTGCTGCTGGATTCGATTTGCCAGTATTTCATTGAGGATTTTCGCATCAGTGTTCATCAGGGATATTGGTCTAAATTTCTCTTTTTTTTGTTGTGTCTCTGCCAGATATCATTTGGTATCAGGATGATGCTGGCCTCATAAAATGAGTTAGGGAGGATTCCCCTTTTTTCTATTGATTGGAATAGTTTCAGAAGGAATGATACCAGCTCCTCTTTGTACCTCTGGTAGAATTCGGCTGTGAATTTGTCTGGTCCTGCACTTTTTTTGGTTGGTAGGCTATTAATTATTGCCTAAATTTCAGAACCTGTTATTGATCTATTCAGAGATTCGACTTCCTGGTTTAGTCTTGGCAGGGTGTATGTGTCCAGGAATTTATCCATTTCTTCTAGATTTTCTAGTTTATTTGCATAGAGGTGTTTATAGTATTCTCTGATGGTAGTTTGTATTTCTGTGGGCTCGGTGGTGATCCCCTTTATCATTTTTTATTCCATCTATTTGATTCTTCTCTTGTTTCTTCTTTATTAGTGTTGCTAGTGGTCTATTTTGTTGATCTGTCAAAAAATCAGCTCCTGGATTCATTGATTTTTTTTTTTTTTGAAGGTTTGTTTTATGTCTCTATCTCTTTCACTTCTGCTCTGATCTTAGTTATTTCTTGTCTTCTGCTAGGTTTTGAATTTGTTTGCTCTTGCTTGTCTAGTTCTTTTAATTGTGATGTTAGGATGCTGATTTAGATCTCTCCTGCTTTCTCTTGTGGGCATTTAGCGCTCTAAGTTTCCCTCTACACACTGCTTTAAATGTGTTCCAGAGATTCTAGTATGTTGTGTCTTTGTTGTCATTGGTTTCAAATAACTTATTTCTTTCTGCCTTAATTTCGTTATTTACCAAGTAGTCATTCAGGAGCAGGTTCTTCAGTTTCCATGCAGTTGTTTGGTTTTGAATGAGATTCTTAATGCTGAGTTCTAATTTGATTGCACTGTGGTCTGAGAGACGGTTTGTTGTGATTTCTGTTCTTTTACATTTGCTGAGGAGTGCTTTACTTCCAATTATGTGGTCAATTTTAGAATAAATGTGATGTGCTGAGAAGAATGTATATTCTGTTTATTTGGGTTGCAGAGTTCTGTAGGTGTCTATTAGGTCCGCTTGGTCCAAAGCTGAGTTCAAGTCCTGAGTATCCTTGTTAATCTTCTGTCTCCTTGATCTGTCTAATATTGACAGTGGGGTGTTACAGTCTCCCATTATTATTGTGTGGGAGTCTGAATCTCTTTGTAGGTCTCTAAGGACTTGCATTATGAATCTGGGTGCTCCTGTATTGGGTGCATATATATTTAGGATAGTTAGCTCTTCTTGTTGAATTGATCCCTTTACCATTATGTAATGTCCTTCTTTGTCTCTTTTGATCTTTGTAGGTTTAAAGTCTGTTTTATCAGAGACCAGGATTTTTTTTTTGCTTTCCATTTGCTTGGTAGATCTTTCTCCATCCCTTTATTTTGAGCCTATGTGTGTCTTTGCACGTGAGATGGGTCTCCTGAATACAGCACACTGATGCGTCTTGAGTCTTTATCCAGTTTGCCAGCCTGTGTCTTTTAATTGGAGCATTTAGCCCATTTACATTTAAGGTTAATATTGTTATATGTGAATTTGATCCTGTCATTATGATGCTAGCTGGTTATTTTGCCCATTAATTGATGCAGTTTCTTCTTAGCCTCGATGGTCTTTATAATTTGGCATGTTTTTGCAGTGGCTGTTACCGGTTGTTGCTATCCATGTTTAGTGCTTCTTTCAGGAGCTCTTGTAAGGCAGGCCTGGTGGTGACAAAATCTCTCAGCATTTGCTTGTCTGTAAAGGATTTTATTTCTCTTTCACTTAGGAAGCTTAGTTTGGCTGGATGTGAAATTCTGGGTTGAAAATTCTTTTCTTTAAGAATGTTGAATATTTTCCCCCCACTCTCTTCTGGCTTGTAGAGTTTCTGCCGAGAGATCTGCTGTTAGTCTGATGGCCTTCCCTTTGTGGGTAACCCAACCTTTCTCTGGGTGCCCTTAACGTTTTTTCCTTCATTTCAACTTTGGTGAATCTGACAATTATGTGTCTTGGGGTTGCTCTTCTCGAGGAGTACCTTTGTGGTGTTCTCTGTATTTCCTGAATTTGAGTGTTGGCCTGCCTTGCTAGGTTGGGGAAGTTCTCCTGGTGAATATCCTTAAGAGTGGTTTCTAACTTGGTTCCATTCTCCCCATCATTTTGAGGTACACCATTCAAACGTAGATTGGTCTTTTCACATAATGCCGTATTTCTTGAAGGCTTTGTTTGTTTCTTTTCACTCTTTTTTTTCTAATCTTGTCTTCTCGCTTTATTTCATTAATTTGATCTTCAATCACTGATATCCTTTCTTCTGCTTGATTGAATCAGCTACTGAAGCTTGTGTATGCTTCACCATGTTCTCAAACTCTGGTTTTCAGCTCCATCAGGTCATTTAAGCTCTTCTCTACACTGTTTATTCTAGTTAGCCATTCGTCTAACCTTTTGTCAAAGTTTTTAGCTTCCTTGCAATGGGTTAGAACATGCTTCTTCAACTTGGAGAAGTTTGTTATTACTGACCTTCTGAAGCCTACTTCTGTCATCTTATCAAACTCATTCTGCATCCAGTTTTGTTCCCTTGCTGGCGAGTAGTTATGTTTCTTTGGAGGAGAAGAGACGTTATGGTTTTTGGAATTTTCAACCTTTCTGCTGTGGTTTCTCCCCATCTTTGTGGTTTTATCTATCTTTGGTCTTTGATGTTGGTGGCCTACGTATGGGGTTTGGTGTGGATGTCCTTTGTGTTGATGTTGATGCTATTCCTTTCTGTTTGTTAGTTTTCCTTCTAACGGTCAGGTACCTCAGCTGTCGATTGGAGTTTGCTAGAGGTCCACTCCAGACCCTGTTTGCCTGGGTATCACCAGCGGAGGCTGCAGAACAGCAGATATTGCTGCCTGATCCTTCCTCTGGATGCTTCATCCCAGAGGGGCACCCACCTGTATGAGGTGTCTGTTGGCCATTACTGGGAGATATCTCCCAGTCAGGCTACACAGGGGTCAGGGAACCACTTGGATAACAGACAGTCTGTCCCTTATCGAGAGCTGAAACGCCGTGCTGGGGGAACCATTGCTGTCTTCAGAGCTGTCAGGCAGGGACGTTTAAGTCTGCAGCTGTCTGCTGCCTTTTGTTCAGATATGCCCTGCCCCCAGAGGTGGAATCTAGAGAGGCAGTAGGCCTTGCTCAGCTGTGGTGGTCTCTGCCCAGTTTGAGCTTTCCTGCTGCTTTGTTTACACTGTGAGCATAGAACTGCCTACTCAAGCCTCAGCAATGGCAAATGCCCCTCCCCCCACCAAGCTCCCACATCTTAGGTTGATCTCAGACTGCTGCGCTGGCAGCGAGCAAGGCTATGTGGGCGTGGGACCTGCCGAATCAGGCATGGGAGGGGATCTCCTGGTCTTCCTGTTGCAAAGAGCATTAGAAAAGTGCAGTATTTGGGCAGGAGTGTATCGCTCCTCCAGGTACAGCCACTCATGCCTTCCCTTGGGTAGGAAAGGGAAATCCCCCAACCCCTTGCGCTTCCCAGGTGAGGCAATGCACTGCCCTGCTTCGGCTCACCGTCCATGGGCTGCACCTGCTGTCCAACCAGTCCCAGTGAGATGAACCAGGTACCTAAGTTGGAAATGCAGAATCACCTGTCTTCTGCATTGATCTTCCTGGGAGTCGTAGACCAGAACTGTTCCTATTCGGCCATCTTGGAAGCGACCATGAATGCCATCTTACAAATGAAAGTGTTAATTGGTCACAGACATTCATTGGCTTTTGTGTATATTAATACTTCTGTGAATTTAAATGGATATAAATATTGGTTATAATATGCTACTAGCGCATTTGGATATTCATTTATCTAGCAATTTATATTTCACAGAGAAAAATACTCATTATATTACTTTTATTAGGTTAATTGGAATTCAGTTAGTATTTTAAAAAGAAAATTGTAATGGAAGAATAACAGGAAAAAATAAAAGTCCAATAAGTGAGCCTAAGGACTTATATTATACTGAGAATTGGTTTTAGATTTGTCAGGGAAGAGAGAAGAAACAGTAGACATTTTTGTGTACGTTGAAGTCACTAAAGGAACAATGTAAAGCTCTTTTAGATCAGATACTAGGTAGCATAATACAGAGAATCGATTAAGAATTCAGAAAACAAGATGGTGACTGTGGACTATGCCTAGTCAAGTAGGAGGTGGCTCTTGTGCCTGAATTGAAGAGAGCCTTTGAATTGCTACTGGGGTGAGAGAAGGCAGAAAAGGAAAGAAGAGGTCTATGAGTGAATAGAGACCCTGGAGCCAGTAATATGCTTATATAATTGGGCCTCAGTTCAGAATGAGTTGGATTATTTAAATTTTTATATCTGTTAACCCCAAATTAACATTCTTTTCTCCACCTGAGCTTTCTCTGAGAGGTCTTCTGCTTTGCTAAAAAGAAGATTCAGGGAAGCAAACACTCAAAGCCTTACTTTCCTAAATGCAGAAGGATCCGAAGAGAGAAGTTTTAAACATTTTTATTTGCACATATTTTATTTTCAAGTAAAATAAGGTCTTGAGGAAAGCCCTAAGGCCTTTTAGAATTGGATGGATAAGGTCAGACTCTTACGGGTTCACCATTTGCTATTTGACCATGGGCAAATTTAACATTCTTCCTATTACCTATAATATGGGAACAGTACTGTCTACCTCATGGGGTTGAAACTAAGCATTGTGTCTGGTCTATAGAATGACTGAATACATGGGAGTTTAAAAAATGACTTATAATTGAAATAAGTAATTGAAGTAATTACATGTGATAAACTAAAAATAATTTGTAGTAAAGAATATAGTTTACTTTGACCAGGTGTGGTGGCTGATGCCTGTAATCTCAGAACTTTGGAGGCCAAGGAGGGCGGATCACCTGAGGTCAGGAGTTCAAGACCAGCCTGGCCAACATGGTGAAACCTCGTCTCCGCTAAAAATACGAACATTAGCCGGACGTGGTGGCAGGTGCCTGTAATCCCAGCTACTCGGGAGGCTGAGGCAGGAGAATTGATTGAACCCGGCAGACTGATGGAGGTTGCAGTGAGCCGAGATTGTGTGACTGCACTACAGCCTGGGTGACAAGAGTGAGACTCCATCTCAAAAAAAATAAAATAAAATAAAAAATAATATAGTTTACCTTGTATATTTTGGCAGTTTTCTCTATTTAATTCCTTACAGTTCTCATGGAAAAAAAAATTTCCTTTCTTCCTTTAGGAGACAAGGACGGCAGCAAGGTGACAACAGTGGTGGCAACTCCTGGGCAGGGTCCAGACAGGCCACAAGAAGTCAGCTACACAGACACTAAAGTGATTGGAAATGGATCATTTGGTGTGGTATATCAAGCCAAACTTTGTGATTCGGGAGAACTGGTCGCCATCAAGAAAGTATTGCAGGACAAGAGATTTAAGGTAAAATGTCCGGTATTTCATATATTTTGTTGCTGTCGTAATACATGTGCCATAAATGATTATTTTTTCAGTTGCTTCTTTTGCTTCAAATTTCTTCTATTGTGCACATTTTTGTTCAGCTCAACCATTGTAGTGATTTTATTTCTAGTCATGTATTTTGTAGAGATAACATTCACTGAAGATTGCAGTATTACTTTTGTAGTCATTACAAATGACATATGTAATATATATATTTTTTAATCCTGTGAAAGGTAAGTTAACATTTCTTAATTTATACTGTAAAAAGTGACCTGTCCCCACCCTTGTACTGTGTTGATGTAGACCAGAGGAACACTGCCTGTAGCATATAAGCATTTTATGTAGTTGACTATGCTTCCTTTTTTCAAAAAATTTTTTTAATCCTTGTTGCAATTTGTGTTAGTCTGTTTTTGCGTCTCTATAAAGGAATACCTGATATTGAGTAATTTATAAAGAAAAGAGATTTAATTGGCTTACAATTCTGCAAGCTGTACAGGAAGTGTGGTGCAGACATCTGCTTCTAGTAATTGTCTCAGGAAGCTTCTAATCATGGGCAGAAGGTGAAGGGCGAGTAGGTGCATCACATGGCAAGAGCTGAGCCAGAGCATGAAGGGGGAGATCCAGACTTTATTATTATTATTGTTATTGTTATTACTATTTTGTAGAAATGGGGTTTTGCCATGTTGTCCAAGCTAGTCTCAATCTCCTGAGCTCAGGCAAGTCGCCTGTCTCAGCCTCCCAAAGTGCTGGGATTACAGGTGTGAGCCACCATGCCCGTCCCCAGACTCTCTTAAATAACCAGATCTCCTGTGAACTGAGTGGGAACTCACTCATCAATAAGGGGATGGTGCTAACCCATTCATGAGTGGTTGACCCCGTTGATCCAATACCTCCCACCAGGCTCCACCCTGTCTCTACTAAAAATACAAAAAATTAGCTGGGTATGGTGGCGGGCGCCTGTAGTCCCAGCTACTTGGGAGGCTGAGGCAGGAGAATGGCGTGAACCTGGGAGGCAGAGCTTGTAGTGAGCCGAGATCGCGCCACTGCACTCCAGCCTGGGGGACAGAGCAAGACTCTGTCTCAAAAAAAAAAAAAAAAGGAGATTACATTTCAACATGAGGTTTGGAAAGGGATAAACATCCAAACCATATTACAACACTATCCATTTTTCTCGTAACTTTTTTTTTTTTGCTATCTTCCCTTTTTTTTCTTGTCCTTCTGCCTTTAGACACTAGCAATCCCAAAATTCAGTTCTTGTCATTTATTTTCATTTTCTGTACCTCATTAGGGGAGCCTATGCATGGAAGCTCAGATGTCATCTCTATGTTGTGCTATAGCAGAGAGAGTCAGAAGACACTGGCTGTAATTAAGCCTCTGTCACTATGCAGCGTTGCTCCCTTTCCTACTCTTCCAACCTCTGCAACATTTTAGTGAGAGCCTCCTGTGTGCCAAGACCTATGGTAAACATGAAGGGATATAACAAGAAGAAGTGATCACTGTTCTGGTATAACACTAGTTATACCACATTCTAGTGTCCATCTGCTGTAAATGTCTGGAACATTCTAAAGAATTTTTAAAAATTCAGTTGTTTCTGTTTTCAGTTCTCACCTCTCCCCCAAGTACTAGTCTCATGTTGTCAAATGCCCACTGAATCTTGATATCTGAATATTGTACTGTTATCTTAAATTGGCAAGCCGTCTTATCTAACCATGACTTAACTTTTAAGACTCAATGGAAATCTCTCCTACTAGTTCCCATAACTTTGGATTTGCTTTTTCTTTTTAATGGTTTTATAATTCACTGTTATTCACACTGTTCCATTTGCTCATCCCTAATATCCAGTCATTGTTTAACTTGATTTTCTTTTTTCCTCATACTGCCTTGTGGCTGTGTCTCTTCTTTTTCTTTCTCTTCACTACTATTCTAGTCAGAACCTGTCATTATTTGGCTTAACCACTTATAAATGTGTACCTTAGTCTTCTCCTTTCTAATCTCTTCTGTGTACTAAGACTAGAATAATCCCAGAGTTCTCATTGGTCATGTTGTTTCTCTTGCCCATAAATCTTCTATGGTTCTTCATAGTCTAGAAAGTAAAACCTGCCTAGTTTACTTGTGTACTCAGAAACTTCCATAGTCTCCCATTTTCTCCAGATACTTAACTTTCCAAACTTTTTATGTTACTGTCCTTGAAATATGTTCTTTTCTATGACCACTCTGCTTTTATTCAGCTCTTCTATCACTCTCATTCTCCTGCTATCTAAATTCTGTGCATTTATGAAAACTCAGGTCAAATTCTTCCTGTATGAAACTTCCCAGATGGTTCAAGTCAGCTATGGAGATCTTGCTATTCTAAATTCCTCGAGCCTGTATTGTCCATAAACTAGGAAATTCCATATTTTTTATGACAGGGTCTCCATTTTTTAAATATTTGCCTCCTAAATACCCACACATTCCATTTTTTTGGGATTAGTAGTTAATGATGATAGCAAATACTTATTATATGTATTTTTTGACATGAGTAGTTTTACATAATTCTTACCATTAGTACTGTGTGATTGATATTGTTATTATTTGGATAAGGAAACCTAAGTACAAAGACATTTTAAGTTAACTTGTCAGGGTCACACAGTTGGCAAGTGGATGGATGGGCAAGGATTCGAATCTAGACAGACTCTCCAGTGCCTTACCACATTTTATCCTCACTGTATCAAGCCCCTCTACCCCTTCTCTCTTTCTCTCACAGTATTCGTCCTCTATCTATATCATAGTATCAGATTCTCACAGTGTCATAACCTCTTTCTATCAAAATATTTAAACCATACCCTCTTTCTCCTTCTCAAGAGAGATTGGTTTTATTTCATTCTCTAATGGTTGCATTATATTTTATTGTGTAGATATACCCTAATTAGCCATTGTTCAATTGATAGCTGTTAAAATTTTTTTTCCCCTGCCAAACATTGTATATATGTGCTTTATCAGAATACAGTTTAAAAAAGTAGAATTCTAGGGTTGAAGAGTAGGAGAGCACTTTAAACCTTGATATAGGCTGTCTTCCAGTTAGATTTTATCCATTTAAATGTACATTATTTGAATATGAGTAATGCCTATTTCCTGTGTAGTCTTTAGATATTAGGAGTATTTTTATGTTTTTCAATTCTGTAGGTGAAAAATTATTTTTATTTTTTGTTGCTTTCTTTTCTGTTTTAAATTTTTTGTAGAGACGCATCTCACTACATGGCCCAGGTTGGTCTCGAGCTCCTGGCCTAAACTGGTTCTCCCTCTTGGCTTCCTGAAGTGGTGGGATTATGGTCTGAATCATCATGCCTGGCCCTGAAAAATTATTTTAATTTACAACATCATTTTACATGTTGTGACCCTTTTTACCCCTTTTAGAGTGTGTGTCTTCCTTAATCATTTGTTAAAACCCATTTAAAATGTAGTCTTGTAGAGCAACAAAGATTTTATTATCTCAGTGCTTCTGTGTGTTGGAAATTCAGGCATGGCTTAGCTAGGAACCTCTGGCCCAGGGCCTCTCACCAGACTGAATCCAGGCATTAGCTGGAGCTGCAGTCTCATCTGAAGGTTTGTCTGAAGGAGGAAATATCTGTCCCCAAGTGTACTATGTGATTGTTGGCAGACTTTGGTCCCTTGCCACATGGGCCTGTTCACTGGGCTTTCTGAGGTCTTACCAGTTAGCTTCCTACATGGCAAGGGATCCACTGGAAAAACAGTAAGCCTAAGATAGAAACCACAGTTTTTTTTCTAACCTAATATTGGTGAGGTGATTAAACAAGGGTGTGAATACCAGGAGGCAGGTATCATTTAGGGCCATCCTAGAAGCTGCCTCCACAATAATATGAACCATCTGTCATCATCTCAAAGTGAGAAAAAATAATTTCAGTTTGTGTTGATTTTGCTTGTGATTATCTTTTGCTTTTCAGATATTGTTGATTTGGGCTTTGGTATAATG
Source organism: Pongo abelii (assembly GCF_028885655.2). Lineage (NCBI taxonomy): Eukaryota > Metazoa > Chordata > Mammalia > Primates > Hominidae > Pongo > Pongo abelii. The sequence continues at coordinate 18,114,698 of NC_085928.1, forward strand.
CTGAGAAAGGGGCTGTTGTATCTTGCTTATAAATAATGTCATTTTCTCTAGGAATTTTATTTTCACACATTTCTTTAATTTTTCTGGGGTTATATTTTGGGATGTAGTGTAAAGTAGTAATATAACTTAACCTTTCCCCAAGTAGTAGGTCATTTGTCTCAGAAACCATTTCTATAAAGTTTATCCTTTTCCCACTGGTGGGCAAATGCCATTTTAAAAACCGTGTATTATGTTACCATATATACATTGGATTTTCTTCTGGGTTTCCTTTTCTTTTCCACTGATTTGTCCATTTTGGCTTATGTAACACTTCTCTGATGATGAGAACTAACAGCATATTATGAGTGTTCCTTGTTTTTTCTCTTAAAAAAATCTGTGTATCAAATATCATCAGCCTGTGATGTTTCTCCTGCAACCCCAATAAAACAAAAACAAACTTTAGATTTGATTAAAATTATGTAAAATTTGCAGATTAGTTGGGCAGAATGTACAGATTTACAATATTCAGCCTTCCCATCCAGATATGTGAGAATTCTCAGCATTTAATCCATTTTTGATGTAAAGCTTTATAGTTATGTAGGTTTTAAACTTTTCTTACTTTTTAAATCTAGATATGTATAGTAATTTTTTTGTTGTTCTTGGGAATGGGAGTCTTTCTCCATGTAAATGCATCTTCCATGTAAATGCAAGTCTTCCTCCATGTAAATACATCTTCCATGTAAATGCAAGTCTTCCTCCATGTAAATACATCTTCCATGTAAATGCAAGTCTTCCTCCATGTAAATACGTCTTGTTTTAGGCATTTGAACACTGCCTCCTCCGTTGGTTTTGAACTTGGGCATCTTCTAGATGCATTTAATGTGCTGAGGCCCTTTAGTAGGATACTTTACTATGTTGCTTTTCTAAATATTATTACATGTTCATTATAATTTTCTAGCTTACCTAGAAACCTGAGTTTAAAATGTTACTGGTGAACTAGAGTGTTTTTGTTGTTTTGTTTTCTGTTGTTAGATGAACAGTTTTTATTATGATTAGACACTGATTTTCATATAGGGTTTATGGTTTTTTTCCCTTTGACCTAAATGTAATATATAAACATGATAATATTCAGTCAGTTTTGCTTTCTAATATATCCTATTTGCTCCAGGTGTTTTAACATTGTGATTTTTTTTTTTTGGAGGTATTTTATGTATTGGTGCTTTCTTTTATTTTTTGTTTTTCTCAGTCAGACTTGCTATATAGCTTTGCTTTAGTTATCATCTCTTTTCAAGGAACCAGCTGTTCTACCTTTCTTCTAATCATTGTATCTTTCATCACTATTCCTTTTTAAGAAGGCTCTAAACAAAGAATATGTCAAATACTTTGATTAAAGATTGAAAATATGTCCCTATGTAAATGAACTGTAGAACTCTGAAAACAAACATTTAAATAAAACTATTCATAAACAGCGAGACCCTGTTTTTTTGTTTTTTTTTTTTTTTTTTTTAAAACACTAAATAAAACTATTTATATTGGGTGGCATAGGGTAAAACACAGTAATACCTCTGATTGTCCTCACTGGGAATTGGAATACTTATCATGCATTACAGAGAGGAACAAGTAACCTGGCTGAAAATAAAAGGATGTGAGTCAGGAAAATAAAATAATAAAGCAAGAGAGCAAAGCCTTGGCTTGCAAGAAATTGCGTATTAGATTCTATGGTTTTTATATGTACTTACTGACAGAGAAAGATAGCGGGGATCTATTGCTTAGGTAACAAAATAGTAGATCTAGTGTTTTATTATGATTTTTGTCCTTTTTTCATGTTTTGTTGGAGAAGGTGTACAGACAGTGGTTTAAGAATAACAAACACTTGAAACTTGCAACTTACCCTATGCTAGGATTGTGTGGGTATTTCACCAATTAATTTAATAAATACAGAGTTTTGTCTGATGAGCGGTTTGAAAGTAATAATGTACACACATAGCATTTTATAGTTTAAAAATTAGTTCCATATCATAAATCATTTGATTTTTGCTACTTTTTATTTTGATATAATTTCAGGCTTAGACCAGGAGTGGTGGCTCACGCTTGTGATCCCATCACTTCAGGAGGCTGAGGCAGGAGGATCACTTGAGGTCAGGAGTTTGAGACCAGCCTGGCCAACATGGCAAAACCCCGTCTCTACTAAAAATACAAATATTAGCAAAGTGTGGTGGTACGTGCCTGTAGTCCCAGCTATTTGGAAGGCTGAGGCAGGAGAATTACTTGAACCTGGGAGGCAGAGGTTGCTGTGAGCCAAGATCGCGCCACTGCACTCTAGCCTGGGGGACAGAGTAAGACTCCGTCTCAAAAAAAAAAAAAAATTATTTCAGGCTTAGGCCGGGTGCGGTGGCTCATGCCTGTAATCCCAGCACTTTGGGAGGCCGAGGCGGGTGGATCACGATGTCAGGAGATCAGATCATCCTGGCCAATATGGTGAAACCCTGTCTCTACTAAAAAATACAAAAATTAGCTGGGCATGGTGGCTGAGGCAGGAGAATCACTTGAACCCGGGAAGCAGAGGTTGCAGTGAGCTGAGATCGCGCCACTGCACTCCAGCCTGGTGACAGAGCGAGACTCCATCTCAAAAAAAAAAAAAAGAAAAATTATTTCAGGCTTAACATTGCCATTACTGTAAAGAATTTCCTTAAACCTTTTATCCAGATTTCCAAATATTAATATTTATCACACTCACTTTTGCAGTTTCTTTTTCTCTCTATATATTATTTTTATGTTTTTCAGGTGAGATCTTGCCGTATAACCCAGGCTGGAGTGTGGTGGTAAAGTCACAGCTACTGCAGCCTCCAACTCCTAGGCTTTAGCGATTCTCCTACCTCAGCCTCCCAAGTAGATAACCATAGGTGTGCGCCACCACACCTGGCTAGTTTTTAATTTTTCTTTTTTTTTTTTGTAGAGACGGTGTCTCCCTGTTTTGCCCAGGCTGATCTCAAGCTCCTGGGCTTAAGTGATCCTCCTGCCTTGGCCTCCTAAAGTACTGGGATTATAGACGTGTGTGCCTGGCTACACATATTATTTCCTGAAATGTTTGAGTGCAACTTTTAAGTATAAGAGGCTCTTTTATCCCTAAATTATTCAGTGTCTGTTTCCCAGACTCAAAGACATTCGCTTATGTAACCACATAATAATTATTAAAAAATCAAGAAATTAACAATTATACAATACTATTATCTAATATACAGGCTTTATTGAAATATCTCCAGTTGTTCCAAAAATGTCCATTGTAGCACAAGAAAATCCTGGGTCATGTGTTTAGTTGTGATATCTCTAGTCTTCTATACCAGGAAGAGTTCCTCACTTAGTGTCTTTCATGACATTCATGTTTTTGAACAGTATAGGACAGCTATTTGGGTTTGTGTAATGTTTCCTCATAATTAGGTTCAGCATATTCATTTTTGGAAAGAATATCATAGAAATGATTTTTTTCTTCTTAATGCATTATATCAGGAGACCCATGATGTCTGTCTGTCTAGTTAATGCTGATATTCACTTCTGTCACTTAAGGTAGTGTTTGCTAGGTTTCTTTACTGTAGAATTACTGTTTTTCTCTTTATAATTAATAAGGAATCTGTAGGAAAATACTTTTAGACTACATAAATAATCTTTTTCTCATCCAGCTTTTACCAACTAGTTTTAGTATGCATTAATGAGTTTTTGTTAGACTCAATTATTATAATAATGGCTACAAATGGTGATTTTCTTATTCTTTTTTTCTTTATTAATTAGATTCTACTCTAAGGAATATGAGGAAAGCTTTTCCCTTCTCTCATTTAATTGTATATATCATATGGACTCATTGACTCTCATTTTATTAAATGGGTTATAATCTTTGGTCATTTATTTTGATACTCAGATTGCTTCAGGCCAGGTGCCGTGGCTCATACCTGTAATCCCAGCACTTTGGGTGGCCGAGGTGGGCAGATCACGAGGTCAGGAGATTGAGACCATCCTGGCTAACACAGTGAAACCCCGTCTCTACTAAAAAATAGAAAAAATTAGCTGGGCGTGGTGGCGGGCACCTGTAGTCCCAGCTACTCGGGAGGCTGAGGCAAGAGGATGGCCCGGGAGGTGGAGCTTGCAGTGAGCCGAGATTGCGTCACTGCACTGCAGGCTGGGCGACAGAGCGAGACTCCGTCTCAAAAAAAATTGCTTCAGATTTGGCCAGCGAAAGCCCTTTCAAGCTGGATCTAGATCCCCTTAGCCAACAGAACTAGACAATAGGTGTATGTGTGTGCACATGTGTGCAAGCATATTCACACGTGTTTTTTTCTGTATTTCTATTAAAAATTAATACTTTTAATTGCAGAGCAACATCACAGAGTTCACTCTACCGTTCTTTATTTCTATATTTGTAACTCCTCTTTCTGAAGTGAGAAAACCTGGCTGCTGTTATCCACAATATATTTACTTATTTGCTCAATCCTAGAATTTACAAGCTAGTTTCAGAACTGCTAACACATACCCCTGGGGGCAGAGTTGGACTTACTGAGAGTTCAGTGTTTATGTTTTTTATCTTTAGCTTGAAAGGCATATGGATTTTATATTACATTCAAAAAGTATTTGGGTTTTTCTTTTTTTTTAATTTTAATTTTTTCCCGTAGCATAGACTATTAATTTGAAGTAGTTAGGTTCATCTGTTTCTGTATGTATCACTTCTTAGAACTTTACCCCCTTTCTTTTTGATTAAAAAAAATTATTTATGTTTTCACTCTGTGAAACACTAACATGGTTCCAAAAGTCAGAAATCTAGTGTCATTTCTTCTCGATTCTTTCTGTTTTATTTCCACTCACTCCCTGTAGATGGCCAACCTCATTATGTTCTGGCTTACTTTTCCTCAGTTTTGTTTTACACATACCTGCTAATTTGTGCATTTTTCTTTTTTTTTTTTTTTCTTCCTTACACAGGAGGTAGCATATTGGAGATACTCTTTTGTACTTTGCTTTTTCTTTAAGCTATATTTCCTGGAAATCATTGCATATCAGTTCAGAGATTTTTTTTTCATCCTTTTTACAGCTGCTAAATGCCCCTCCATAAAGGTTATACCAATTTGCGTTCTCTCTAGTTAAGTATGAGTGCCTGTTGGCCCATAGTTTTGGCTATAAAAGTTGCCTTACTTTTTAAATTTTTGCTAATCTCATAGGTGAGAAATGGTATCTCGTTGTAGTTTTAATTTACAATCTTCCTATTTTGAGTACACTTAAACATCTTTTCATGTATTCAAGGTCCATTTTATTTGTTTTTGTGAGTCTGTATGAATTGTCCTTTTTTTGGTCCATTTTAAAAATGCGATTTTGATTTTTCCCAATCAACCTTGAAGAGTACTTTATTATGGAATTTATACTTAGGTGTGATATATGTAATTTTTACTTTGTGTATGGTAGGTTTTTTTGTGTGTGTGATAGGTAAGAGTCCTTCCTTCCCTTTATGCAGTTGAATTTATTGCTCTTTTATCTGGATTTTGTGTTATGGTTCTAAAGCTTTCCAGCTATCCTCAGGTTAAAGAGGAAGTCATCTATATTTTCCTCTAGTAGTTATCAGGGTTCAGTTTTTGCATTTAGATCCCTGATCCATTTGGAGTTTATTCCTATTATGGTATGAATTATTGATCTAATTTTATCTTTTCTAAATCATTAACTACTTGTCTGGGTACAATTTAGTAGAAGACTATCTTTGTTCCAGTTATTTGAGATGTTACTGTTATTATATGCTAAGTTTCTACATGTACTTGGCTCTGTTTCTGGACTTTCCATTTTATTCCACTAGGCTGTTTGCATATTCCTGTGTCACTACTATACCATTTTGATTATAGAGGCTTTATAGTATGTTTTAATGTCTGATAGGGTTAATATGCCCTTGTAGCTTTTCTTTTTGGTGTTTTCCTACCTATTTTTACACATTTATTTTTCTATATGAACTTTGGCATCAGTTTATCTAACTTTATTAAAAAAAGTGTTGATCTTTTAAATTGGGATTTTATTTATAAATTAATATAGGAAGAACTGATATATTTGTGAGCTTGAATTATCTTAGCCAGGAATAAGAAATATTTTTCCATTTGTTCAAATCTACTTTTATGTCTTTCAGAAGTTTTGGCTTAGTCAGGCTTTAGAAATTTCTTAAGTTTATTCTTAAGTATTTTATTGTTTTTGTTGCTATTGTATAGTTTTTCTTGTTTTTTATTCTACATGTTAAAAAGTGATGGACTGCTTTATACCAAGCTCGGTTTTTTTCCTTGTATCACCCTTCCTTTGTGGAATTTAAGTATTCTTTGTTGTGGCCAAAAAATAAAATTTGATATATTGACCTATTTGTTTCTCGATTATCATAAAATAGGAATTTCTCTGACAACTTTAAAGTCTGTAGTTTTAACATCTGTGATTTACGTAGCTGCTGCTTGGGATTGCCTTAAATTATTAGGTCTTTCCAGCAGAAGGTTGAAATAGGATCTTCTCCTTGTTCAATTAAATAAACCAACCTGTGAAATCTCCTAATGGCAGTGAGAGGCTTTTTTTTTTTTTTTTGGTGAATAGTAAAGAAGAAAGATAATGGTCAAAGATAAAAAGAAAACCAAGAATAATTATCCCTGTGTGCCAGTAGTCACATAAACTGTACCTAAGACACTGGGCTTTTTAAAAGAATTTCTGGTATAATCTTCATTTCAGTGGTATTTTATTTTTTTCCCACTGTGGTCCATCATACTGTGACAGAGTACTTAAACCACTTTAACCTGGGCAGTTTGGAAGTGCTTGTGATAGAAAATGTTTGTGTTGTGGGGATAAAGATTGGGTAGGTACCTAATTAATGTAGGAGACCTGTAGTGTTTTAACAGGGAGAACATCAGTCAATCCCAAAACCTCCTTATGGTTTGTTGAGGCTGACTGTTCCAACTTGAAAATCAGTAAGTTGCATGTTTATTAGTGATCTTGGCTTCATTTACTATTCATTTCTCCTTTGAAGTAAGTCATAGGTTTCAAGTCTCCTGCCTAGTTTCATTTGTTCTGTAATTGGGATATAGAGGGATAGGGATGTGAGGTATCACTATTGTTAGGTTGTGAATGGAGAGCATAGTCTACTTTTAATACCATTTTATTTATTTATTTATTTATTTATTGGAGACAGAGTTTCACTCTTGTTGCCCAGGCTGGAGTGCAATGGCGCAATCTTGTCTCACTGCAACCTCCGCCTCTTGGGTTCAAGTAATTCTCCTGCCTCAGCTTCCCAAGTAGCTGGGCTTGCAGTCATGCACCACTACATCTGGCTAATTTTGTATTTTTAGTAGAGATGGGGTTTCACCACGTTGGTCAGGCTGGTCTCGAACTCCTGACCTCAGGTGATCCACCCACCTCAGTCTCCCAAAGTGCTGGGATTACAATTGTGAGCCACCGCGCTTGGCTTAATACCATTTTAATACCTGCTTTTATAGCATTTTGGAGAATGAGGAAAGATGATGTCTGTTTTTGATCCTTAAGGATATGAGTATTCTCTGACTATATTCTGGAGACAGTGCCAGAGGAAGATTTTGGTCTTAATAATTTTGAAAGCTTGAGCATATCTATTGTAAGAGTTAAAGAAAGAGGAAAGGAACACAAAATGTGGCTGGCAGTTAAAGACAGGTTCACTTTAGACAAAACCTGAGAGGTGCTCCTGGCTGATTTTGGTCAGGAGCACTTTCTCTTACAGACTAAGAATATATATTGGTTTTAGGGTGAGGGGGCTTATCACAAGATTGGAATGTTTATGTGTGTGGAGAAGTTTATGGTGGGGTTAGAATCTCTCTGGGAGGAGGGGAGGTTATCTTGGGGCAGACATCTTTCCAGCCAGGAGGGGTGTCATCTTGGGGCTAGCATCTTTCTAGCTGGAGGGGGGTTTTTTCAGGGCTAGCATGTCTCTGGTCAGGGAGGAGTTTGGAATGTTTCTAGTTGGAGATGTTATTTGTGGTTTATGGTCATGCTGACCTTAGCCATTAGGCTGATGCCCTTTGGATTTAGGCAGTTTTTTATTAAGGTGAATTTTAGAATGAGGGGCTTGTCCAAGATGGCGATGCTCCTGCTCTGTCAATCCAGACCCTATAGTTTGAGGAGGGACGGCGTGTTCTTCTGGCTACTTCCTGCTGACTAGGGGATGGAGAGTTTTCTGTTCTCGGGTTGACTGTAGGAGCAATGACATCTGTAGATGTTTTTGGGTAGTTGTCTGTGAAATGGCCATGATCCTGTCAGATAAAAATCTTTGAAAAAGGTTAATTAGGCAGGGTAAGAACATTAGTCCCAGGCATATTATTACAAGGGGGCTCAGGAATGGGATGACACATGCTATGATTTTGTTTCCAAACCAAGAATCTGTTTGGTTGTTTTGATATTTGCTTAGCTTTTTATTTCCTTTTTTTTTTTTGGAGTCAGAATCTTGCTCCGTCACCCAGACTGGAGTACAGTGGCGCAATCTCAGCTCAGTGCAACCTCCAACTCCCAGGTTCAAGCAGTTCTTCTGTCTCAGCCCCCGAGTAGCTTGGGACTACAGGCGCCTGCCAGTACACCCGGCTAATTTTTGTATTTTTTAAGTGGAGATGGGGTTTCACCTTGTTGGTCAGGGTGGTCTTGAACTCCTGGCTTCAGGTGATACATGTGCCTCAGCCTCCCAAAGTGCTGGGATTACAGGCGTGAGCTACTGCACCTAGCAAGATTTCTTATTTCTTTACATTGATATTTATGACTTTTGGGGGCTGTCAGGGGTTGCTTCCTTAGCTTTCCAGGCTTTGACTTGAGTGTGATGTATTTAGGAGTTGATTCCTGTAACAGGTACCATTTTAATTACCCTGGGTTCCATGGATTCACTAGACGTGGAGGTGAAGGATTCTGGGCACCCTCAGTTATTAGTTGTCAGCACCAGCAGTGAAGAGATTTCCTTCTGTGATGGTTGGGGAGCTTAGAGGCAGCGCCTGCTGAAACATCTAGTTTTCAATTTATAGGGCTTTAAGAGAGCCCGACTTATTTTGGAAACTTGTAGCCAGAAAAATTAGAATTTAATTTAAGCAGTAGAAAATAATAAAAACTGAAAAATGTTAGGCAACACTAGAATTTAACAACAGGTGTGCTATGGTTTTTTAAATATAATTTTCTCTTTCCAGTTTCCCATTTTTATTAAAAGACAAATCATGGTAGGAATGGTTTGCTTTATTATACTTGGCTTAATTATTTGCATACAGTGCAGCAAGAATAATTATTTGTTACATAGGCCTTTTAAATTGGCTTTGATGGAACTTTGTTCCGTAGAAGGAATCTGAGAGAAAACTGTTTTAAAGCCATGCCCAGCCCTTGATTTGTACTATCAAATACCTATGAGTTGGTGAATTTCTCTCCTCTTGAGGTCCCAAGATAACTTGGGATTTCTGGCCTGCTAGAAAGTGACATTCTTTACTTACCACAGACCAGAAACCCTGTACAGGGACTGTGTACACAAAATATGAGGCCAGTTTTCCAAGGGCATTTTTGGCTTCATAAGTATGGTTCCTTAAAGGAAAGCATATTATTCCAGTTAAAGCCTTTGTAAAAATAACCAGTTTTTCCAATTCTGTCCTGTTACAAAAGAAAACAGATTTTTAGTGCACTTATGCAAGTATTGTAACTTAAGAATACTCACAGATAGTTTCAGAATTCTGGAGAAAATCAGGTAGAGAGAAACAAGTATGTTCCAAATTTTGTTCATTGGGAGTATAGTAAATTGTTAAAAGCTGTTAATAGCTCAAAAGAAAAATTTCTTTGACTTTGAAAAGCAAAACAAAGGATTAACAATATGTTAAAACATTAAAAAGATTAGTCTCCTGTTAGTTTAGTTCATGGAATTAATTCCTGTCGTGCTCAATATTAACATTTTGTCTCTTCAAAAGTCCTGAACGTTTTTCCTCTATTCTGATGTTACAGTCTCCAAAGTTATCAGAAACCTGCATTTAAGAGCACCTGTTAGAGCTTTATAGCTGATTATAAAACCACCTTTTAAAGAGGACCAAAACAAGGCAACAATTGTTTATGGATGACGAAAAGTTTTAGGGTAGCCATAAGACACAATTGACAAGGATGGCACACAATAATTTTAACATAATGATTGTAATTATTACTGAAAACGTACACTAATATGTATCAGAATTATAGGAGTCTTCCATAACTTTGGAACACATATGAATAACATACAAATATAGACCAAAGAAAGCCAAATACTGTTTTATATTTGACAATGCTTCTTGTATGATTTTATACCAGATAAGCTAAATTTCACCTTTCTATTAGTGTGCTATTAATGTTAAACTCAATTTTAATAAAACCTTGTAGGCATATTTATCCAATTTTAATATCTGACCATAAGGTAAGATTTTTATAGACTCTTTTTAACCCTTTATAAGTTTTGTTAAAGAACAGGTTAGTGCTTTAAGAAAAACCCATTGTGCTTTTATTTTAATGCCCAATTTACAGAAAAACTGGATGATACCCCTTTAACTTTACCAATATGTTTACACACAGAATTTCCTTTATAATTAACATTTCAAAACTTGCTTAAACCTTCAAAACAATTTTTTAACTTTTTAATGTAGGTAAAAATCCACATTCTTATGGCTCCTTATAATCCTTTTACGAAAAGTATATTTTACTTTCCTTACACACCTTGTACATAAACTGTTTTTTCAATAGCTTTAAATACATGTTACACTGTTAACTTTTATTATTATACTTTAAGTTCTAGGATACATGTGCACAACGTACAGGTTTGATACGTAGGTGTACATGTGCCATGTTGGTTTACTGCACCCATCAACTCATCATTTACATTAGGTATTTCTCCTAACGCTATCCCTCCCCGCAGTCCCTCATCCCCTTACAGTCCCCAGTGTGTGATGTTCCCTGCCCTGTGTCCAAGTGATCTCATTGTTCACTTCCCACCTGTGAGTGAGAACATGCGGTGTTTGGTTTTAGGTCCTTGTGATAGTTTGCTGAGAGTGATGGTTTCTAGCTTCATCCATGTCCCTGCAAAGGACAGGAACTCATCCTTTTTTTATGGCTGCATAGTATTCCATGCTGTATATGTGCCACATTTTCTTAATCCAGTCTATCATTGATGGACATTTGTGTTGGTTCCAAGTCTTTGCTATTGTGAATAGTGCCACAATAAACATACGTGTGCATGTGTCTTTATAGTAGCATGATTTATAATCCTTTGGGTATATACCCAGTAATGGGATTGCTGGGTCAAATGGTAATTCTAGTTCTAGATCCTTGAGGAATCCCCATACTGTCTTCCACAATGGTTAAACCAATTTACACTGCCACCAACAGTGTATAAGCGTTCCAATTTCTCCACATCCTCTCCAGCATCTGTTGTTTCCTGACTTCTTAACGACCGCCATTCTAACTGTTGAGAGATGGTATCTCATTGTGGTTTTGATTTGCATTTCTCTGATGACCAGTGATGATGAGCATTTTTTTCATGTGTCTGTTGGCTGCGTAGGTGTCTTCTTTTGAGAAGTTTCTGTTCATATCCTTTGCCCACTTTATGATGGGGTTTTTTTTTTTTTTGTAAATTTGTTTGAATTATTTGTAGATTCTGGATATTAGCCCTTTGTCAGATGGATAGATTGCAAAAATTTTCTCCCATTCTGTAGGTTGCCTGTTCATTCTGATGGTAGTTTCTTTCGCGGTGCAGAAGCTCTTTAGTTTAATTGATCCCATTTGTCTATTTTGGCTTTTGTTGCTATTGCTTTTGGTATTTTAGTCATGAAGTCCTTGCCCATACCTATGTCCTGAATGATATTGCCTAGGTTTTCTTCTAGGGTTTTTATGGTTTTACGTCTAACATTTACATCTTTTATCCATCATGAATTAATTTTTCTATAAGGTGTAAGGAAGGGGTCCAGTTTCAGTTTTCTGCATATGGCTAGCTAGTTTTCCCAGCACCATTTATTAAATAGGGAATCCTTTCCCCATTTCTTGTTTTTGTCAGGTTTGTCAAAGATCAGATGGTTGTAGATGTGTGGTATTATTTCTGAGGGCTCTCTTCTCTTCCGTTGGTCTATATATCTGTTTTGGTACCAGTACTATGCTGTTTTGGTGACTGTAGCCTTGTAGTATAGTTTGAAGTCAGGTAGCATGATTGATGCCTCTAGCTTTGTTCTTTTTGCTTAGGATTGTATTGGCAATTCAGGCTCTTTTTTGATTCAATATGAAGTTTAAAGTAGTTTTTTCCAATTCTGTGAAGAAAGTCATTGGTAGCTTCATGGGGATGACATTGAATCTATAAATTACTTTGGGCAGTATGGCCGTTTTCACCATATTGATTCTTCCTATCCATGAGCATGGACTATTCTTCCATTTGTTTGTGTCCTCTTTTATTTTGTTGAGCAGTGGTTTGTAGTTATTCTTGAAGAGGTCCTTCACATCCTTTGTAAGTTGTATTCCTAGGTATTTAATTCTCTTTGTAGTAATTGTGAATGGGAGTTCGCTCATGATTTGGCTCTCTGTTTTTCTGTTATTGGTGTCTAGGAATGCTTGTGATTTTTGCACATTGATTTTGTTTCCTGAGACTTTGCTGAAGTTGCTTATCAGCTTAAGGAGATTTTGGGCTGAGACGACGGAGTTTTCCAAATATACAATCATGTCATCTGCAAACAGGGACAATTTGACTTCCTCGTTTCCTAATTGAATGCCCTTTTTTTCTTTCTCTTGCCTGATTGCCCTGACCAGAACTTCCAACACTATGTTGAATAGGACTGGTGAGAGAGGGCATCCTTGTCTTGTGTTGGTTTTCAAAGGGAATGCTTCCAGTTTTTGCCCATTCAGTATGATACTGATTGTGGGTTTGTCATAAATAGCTCTTATTATTTTGAGATACATTCCATCAATACCTCGTTTATTGAGAATTTTAGCATGAAGGGCTGTTGAATTTTGTCAAAGGCCTTTTCTGCATCTATTGAGATAATCATGTGTTTTTTGTCTTTGGTTCTGTTTATGTGATGAATTACGTTTATTGATTTGCATATGTTGAACCAGCCTTGCATTCCCAATTGGATTGTGGTGGATAAGCTTTTTGATGTGCTGCTGGATTCAATTTGCCAATATTTTATTGAGGATTTTTGCATCAATGTTCATCAGGGATATTGGTCTAAAATTCTCTTTTTTTGTTGTGTCTCTGCCAGGCTTTGGTATGAGGATGATGGTGCCCTCATAAAATGAGTCAGGGAGGATCCCCTCTTTTTCTATTGATTGAAATAGTTTCAGAAGGAATGGTGCCAACTCCTCTTTGTATCTCTGGTCCTGGACTTTTTTTGGTTGGTAGACTATTAATCATTGCCTCAATTTCAGAGCCTGTTATTGGTCTATTCAGAGATTCAGCTTCTTCCTGGTTTATTCTTGGGAGGGTGTATGTGTCCAGGAATTTATCTGTTTCTTCTAGATTTTCTAGTTTATTTGCATAGAGGTGTTTATAGTATTCTCTGAGGGTAATTTGTATTTCTGTGGGATCGGTGGTGATATCCCCTTTATCATTTTTTATTGCATCTGTTTGATTCTTCTCTCTTTTCTTCTTTATTAATCTTGCTACTGGTCTGTCAATTTTGTTGATCTTTTCAAAAAACCAGCTCCTGGATTCATTGATTTTTTTTTGAAGGTTTTTTTGTGTCTCTGTCTCCTTCAGTTCTGCTCTGATCTTAGTTATTTCTTGCCTTTTGCTAGCTTTTGAATTTGTTTGCTTTTGCTTGTCTAGTTCTTTTAATTGTGACGTTAGGGTGTCAGTTTTAGATCTTTCCTGCTTTATCTTGTGGCCATTTAGTGCTACAAATTTCCCTCTACACACTGCTTTAAATGTGTTCCAGAGATTCTGGTACGTTGTGTCTTTGTTGTCATTGGTTTCAAAGAATATCTTTATTTCTGCCTTCATTTTATTATGTACCCAGTAGTCATTTAGGAGCAAGTTGTTCAGTTTCCATGCAGTTGTGCAGTTTTGAGTGAGTTTCTTAATCCTGAGTTCTAATTTGATTGCACTGTGGTCTATGAGACAGTTTGTTGTGATTTCTGTTCTTTTCCATTTGCTGAGGAGTGCTTTACTTCCAATTATGTGGTCAATTGTAGAATAAGTGCTGTGTGGTGCTGAGAAGAATGTATATTCTGTTGATTTGGGGTGGAGAGTTCTGTAGATGTCTGTTAGGTCTGCTTGTTGCAGAGCTGAGTTCAGGTCCTGGATATGCTTGTTAACCTTTCATCTTGTTGATCTTTCTAATATTGATAGTGGGGTGTTAAAGTCTCCCGTTTTTATTGTGCAGGAGTCAAAGTCTCTTTGTAGGTCTCTAAGGACTTGCTTTATGAATCTGGGTGCTCCTGTATTGGGTGCATATACATTTAGGATAGTTAGCTCTTCTTGTTGAATTGACCCGTTTACCATTATGTAATGGCCTTCTTTGTCTCTTTGATCTTTGTTGGTTTAAAGTCTGTTTTATCAGAGACTAGATTGCAACCCCTGCTTTTTTTTTTTTTTTTTTCCCTCTCCATTTGCTGGGTAAATCTTCCTCCATCTCTTTATTTAGAGCCTGTGTGCGTCTTTGCATATGAGATGGGTCTCCTGAATGCAGCACACTGATGGGTCTTGACTCTTTATCCAATTTGCCAATCTGTGTCTTTTAATTGGGGCATTTAGCCTGTTTACATTTAAGGTTAATATTGCTATATATGAATTTGTTCCTGTCATTATGATGTTCGCTGGTTATTTTGCCCATTAATTGATGCAGTTTCTTCATAGCATCAATGGTCTGTACAATTTGGCATGTTTTTGCCGTGGCTGGTACCAGTTGTTCCTTTCCATGTTTAGTTCCTCCTTCAGGAGCTCTTGTAAGGCAGGCCTGGTGGTGACAAAGTCTCTCAGCATTTGCTTGTCTGTAAAGGATTTTATTTCTCCTTCACTTATGAAGCTTAGTTTGGCTGGATATGAAATTCTGGGTTGAAAATTCTTTTCTTTAAGAATTTTGAATATTGGCCTCCACTTTCTTCTGGCTTGTAGGGTTTCTGCCGAGAGATCCACTGTTAGTCTGATGGCCTTCCATTTGTGAGTAACTTGACCTTTCTCTACGGCTGCCCTTAACAGTTTTTCCTTCATTTCAACCTTGGTAAATGTGTCAATTATGTGTCTTGGGGTTGCTCTTCTCTTGGAGTATCTTTGTGGTGTTCTCTGTATTTCCTGAATTTGAATGTTGGCCTGCCTTTCTAGGTTGGGGAAGTTCTCCTGGATAGTATCCTGCAGAGTGTTTTCCAACTTGGTTCCCTTCTCCCCATCACTTTCTACACCAATCAAATGTAGATTTGGTCTTTCCACATAGTCCTGTATTTCTTGGAGGCTTTGTTCATCTCTAACCTTCTCGCTTTATTTCATTAATTTGCTCTTCAATGACTGATACCCTTTCTTCCACTTGATCGAATCAGCTATTGAAGCTTGTGCGTACGTCATGAAGTTCTCGTGCCATGATTTTCAGCTCCATCAGTTTATTTAATGTCTTCTCTACACTGTTTATTCTAGTTAGCCATTACTCTAATCTTTTTTCGAGGTTATTAGCTTCCTTGCGATGGGTTTGAACATTCTCCTTTAACTCAGAGAAGTCTGTTATTACCGACCGTATGAAGCCTACTTCTGTCAACTCGTCAAAGTCATTCTCCTTCCAGCTTTTTTCTGTTGCTGGTGAGGAACTGCCATCCTTTGGAGGTGAAAAGGTGCTCTGATTTTAGAATTTTCAGCTTTTCTGCTCTGGTTTTCCCCATCTTTGTGGTTTTATCTACCTTCATTCTTTGATGTTGGTGACCTACAGATGGGGTTTTGGTGTAGATGTCCTTTTTGTTGATATTGATGCTATTCCTTTCTGTTTGTTTGTTTTCCTTCTAACAGATCCCTCAGCTGCAGGTCTGTTGGAGTTTGCTGGAGTTCCACTCCAGACCCTGGTTTCCTGGGTATCACCAGCAGAGGCTGCAGAACAGCAAATACTGCAGAACAGCAAATATTGCTGCCTGATCTTCCTCTGGAAGCTTCGTCCCAGAGGGGCAGCCGCCTATATGAGGTGTCTGTTGGCCCCTACTGGGAGGTGTCTCCCAGTTAGGCTATATGGGGGTCAGGGACCCACTTGTGGAGGCAGTCTGTCCATTCTCAGAGCCCAAACGCCGTGCTGGGAGGAACCACTGCTCTCTTCAGAGCTGTCAGATACGGACATTTATGTCTGCAGAGGTTGTCTGCTGCCTTTTGTTCAGCTATGCCTTGCCCACAGAGGTGGAGTCTAGAGGCTGTAGGTGTTGTTGAGCTGTGGTGGGCTCTGCCCAGTTCGAGCTTCCCGGCCACTTTTTTTTACCTACTCAAGCCTCAGCAATGGCAGACACCCCTCCCCAGCCAGGCTGCTGCCTTTCAGATCAATCTCAGACTATTGCACTAGCAGTGAGCAAGGCTCCATGGGTGTGGGACCTGCCAAGCCAGGCAAGGGAGAGAATCACCTTGTCAGCGGGTGCTAAGACCTAGGGAAAAGTGCAGTATTTGGGTGGGTAGTGTCCTGTTTTTCCAGGTAGTCTGTCATGGCTTCCGTTGGCTAGGAAAGGGAAATCCCCCCGACTCCTTGCACTTTCTGGGTGATGCAACGCCCCACCCTGCTTCAGCTCGCCCTCCATGGGCTGCACCCACTGTCCAACCATTCCTAATGAGATGAACCAGGTACCTCAGTTGGAAATGCAGAAATCAGCCATCTTCTGCGTCGATCATGCTGGGAGCTGCAGACAGGAGCTGTTCCTATTCGGCCATCTTGGCTACGCCGTTAACTTTTAGTAAACTTTACTTTTGTTGAAAACCTTGTAAGTTTGGGATTTTAATTATGTGCTAGGTATGCAGTTAAATGTTCTAGCATTTAACTCCACATGTCCTAGGTTTTACCTAGCTGCAAAGCAGGCCAGTTGTCCAGCTAAGAGTTATAGTGACATTTTATAAAGCATTCAGGAGGCCTAATTACTTTTAAATTATACAACATTTCTTGTATAAATTCCCTTTTATAACATTTTTCATGACTTTCACAGACAATCTTTGACATGCCTCAACTTTCTGACTTGTAAATATCCCTTTCTTTAAACAACCAGTTAATTTAGGACAAGAATTTACCATATAAGATTCTTTTTACATAGCTTCTCCTTTCTTTAATGTCACAGATGATAACCATTCTTTCCCAAAGCAAACTTCCTTCATGTTTGTCAACTAGACTGCCTAAGCCACAAGATTAGAAGCTAAGATATTTTACTAAATAGTTTAAGATATAGCTATCTTCATTAAACAATATTAATATTTCATTTATTAAAAAATTACACAAGGCCAGGCGCGGTGTCTCACACCTGTAATGCCAGCACTTTGGGAGGCCAAGGCGGGCGGGTTACCTGAGGTTGGGAGTTCGAGACCAGCCTGACCAACATGGAGAAACCCCATCTCTACTAAAAATACAAAAAATTACCCGGGCATGGTGGCACATGCCTGTAATCCCAGCTACTTGGGAGGCAGAGGCAGGAGAATGGCTTGAACCCATGAGGCAGAGGTTGTGGTGAGCCGAGATTGTGCCATTGTACTTCAGCCTGGGCAACAAGAGCGAAACTCCATCTTAAAAAGAAAAAAATGACACAAGCAAAGATGATTTTATTTGGGCTGAGTTAGTTTTGCAGCCTCTATGCAAAATGTTGACACCTTATAGTATTTGGCCGAGAAAAGTATGAATTTGCCTGATTAACAAATGCAAACAAAAAGGTATGCTGGCAACTTTTAAGATACTTCTAACTTTACTGTACCAGTAAGATTTAAAGATTAAGGTCACGTGAACTGAAAGGTCCCACAGCTTTTACTTTTCCCTTAAAAATGTTTGATTTAAGTGCTTAGTTTTCTTAGGCCAATTAATTAGAGCTCTTTTAATAGACATTGCACAGACAACACATCTATAGCCACACAGACAACCAGAAGAAGATTCAGTAGTTATAAGATTTTTTTTCTCTCTGCTAATTTCCCAATTGGATTATTGACCTTCAGGTGAGGCCCTTGAAGAACAGGCCTAGGAAAACAGTTTCCAGGGTCTAATAAACAAGTATAGCTGGAAGAAAAATACAAAGATTTTGAGAGGTACTTATTTACCTCTAATTCCATGGTTTCCATAAGGAAAACAGATTTTTCCCCAAAATGGGATTTGTCATGCCTTTTCTGTTTTCCAAAGGAATCCCAGGGCACCAGAAGTTGTTTTAGGGTTTTTTACACATGCACCAAGAGTTGCAAGACAGAGTGAAGAAAAGTAATTGAGTTAACTGGGGAAAAACCTTTTCCAGGAAAATAAGAATGATGAAGAGAAAACTATAAAGGCCTTTTGAATATACTCATAGTTTTGATCTGCGACAAGTCAGACATGGAGAAAGAGACATGAACATGAGCAATGCCTTTAACTCCAGCCACTTCCCAGAAAGGGAGAATGGCAGAGGTGGTTTTTGAATGGGTAACAGGTGGAGGAGGAGGAGGAGTGGGGTTTGGGGCTGAAGGCTTGGAGGCAGGCAGGGCCACCAGGGTGGAGGGTTTGGACAGGCTAGGAGCAGATGCAGGGGGATAAGAATATAGAGAGGGTTCATCTGCAGGGTCAAAAGGAGTTTCAGAGGAAGGAGAGACCTGGAGAGGGTTTTTATTAAGAAGAAAGATTTTATAAGAGGTAGAAGCTTGACACAGGTAGGGTTGGGATTTAAGGTAGAAGTAGAAGAAGGCCTGAATATAGAGAACCTCTTGCCATTTGCCATTCCTGGTTATAAAGTTGTGAAGTTCCTGAGAATTTGCAAGTTAAAGGTGCCATTTTTGGACGATGGGCTGTCATTATCTAATGTGTTTTGGGGCCAGGCTGTGTTACAGTAAAAGAGTAAACACTTAAGCTAAGTTTGGCGAGGTCGTGAAGGAGACAGCACAGTGGAGAGACTGTAGGAATGTGGAATTGTTTGGCACCCATGTGGACTGGTGAGAAGAAGCCGAGGGTGTCTGTTTTTGTTCTAGGCATCTCCAGACAAAATACAGAAGTCTGGAATCGTCTTTCTAAAGAGGACAGTTATCAAGCTGAGAAGAAACTGGGCATCCCCAAGATTTTCTCTAGCTTAGTCCCGCTGGTCCTCCGAGGACCGGGATGGCCGGACCTGACTTTTCCTAGGTACCGCAAGAAAGCCAGGGGAGGGCAGATCTTACCAGTCGGCTGGATTAGTGTCCAATGTTGGATGTTCTGGTTGGATTCGGCAAAGGGCCTGCTGGACTGCAGGCGCATGAGGGAGAGAGAGAGAGAGAGGAAAAAAAAAAGGGAGGATGAGGGAAAAGTGAAGTGAGAGAAAAGATGGATCATGTGGCCAGAGACCCTCAGGATCCAGGAATTAACTCAAGATGAGCTGCTGTTGCCCACTGCTTCCTGGGTTGCAAGAGAGCCTCTGCCCCCAGCACTCATCCCGGGTTTCGGCACCAAATGTAAGAGTTAAAGAAAGGGAAGAAACACAAAACGCGGCTGGCAGTTAAAGACAGGTTTACTTTAGACAAAACCTGAGAGGCACTCCTGGCCGATTTCGTTAAGAAGTGCTTCCTTTTACAGACTAAGCATATATATTGGTTTTAGAGTGAGGGGGCTTATCACAAGCTTGGAATATTTATGTGTGTGGAGAAGTTTATGGCGGGGTTGGAATCTCTTTGGGAGGAGGGGAGGTTATCTTGGGGCAGACATCTTTCTGGCCCAGAGAGGGATTTATTTCGGGGCTAGCATGTCTCTGATCCGTGAGGAGTTTGGAATGTTTCTGGTTGGTGATGTTGTTTGTGGTTTATGGTCATGCTGACCTTAGCCATTAGGGGGATGCCCTTTGGATTTAGGTGGTTTCTTATTAAGGTGAATTTTAGAATGAGGGGCTTGTTCAAGATGGTGATGTTCCTGCTCTGTCATCTGTGAAATTTATGACCCTCAATTTCACTGCCTGTAAAATGGGGATGGTACTAATACAGCAATGCCCAGCCCAGTGTTTGGTACATAAAGGAACTCAGTAAACATTATTGTGCTGCCCTTTTTCTCTTCTTCAGTGTTTTGTGAATCAAATGGAACAAAGTTTTATGAGAACATTTTCTAAGTTTTAAAACTCCTTGTAACTAAACTCTTTGTTTTAATTCTTAAGGTTCTAAGTTACTACACACTGCTATTCACATCAAATTTTTTCCCCCTATTTGTTTTACACTCTCTTAAATTTGGTAATTCTATTTTCAGGCACCTAATTATTAGTATTTTATATAGCCATTTAAGTCACTTGTAAAAATCTATTTGCTGATAAAACTGATAGAAACTTGAAAGAAATAGTAATCTTTGTGCTATGTGTAGCACTGTTCTTTAAGTCATGGAAATTTGTAGTTCTCAAGTGGAGGCTATAATTAGGTGGAAGAAAAGGGAAGGACAGCTACAAATTGGATAGGTAAAGTGTTGCATTGCCCGTACAGCTCTAAGAAAGTAACAACATGTTAATGGGAGTCCTCAAACCAAAGTTACCAAGTCAGAGGAGTTCAGTTTTTCCTGGGAAAAGGTCTCCATCAAGTATGCCTGCTGTTCTCAGTCATATAGGCTGGGAAGCTTTGCCTGTTCCCAGCAAGAGAATGAATTTGATAGGTCAGCAGTTGGGACCATTGATAATGATGTTCCTTGCATTGGGAAACCTGAGAGGCAGGTTTTCATACAAAGTTTCATTAAAACTTTCATACAGAGTTTCTTAAGGATACAGACTGTTTTATGCTACTTTTATATTTTCCCAAGAGCCTAGGTAGGTAAAATACATTTTTAAAAATTTAATGGAATTTTCAGGGAATTAACAAAGATTGATGTGGAAGAACTGTATTGAGTTTGCTGTTAAAATTATATATAGTTTTATTGCCTCCTTGATTGTTCCACTGAGAAAAAATGGAGGCATGATATTTGATATTTGTGGACTTGAATTTCTTCTTTCTGGCTTTCAGTGTCTTGAGTGGTTTGAGAGAAGGAGAAATAAAACTTAATATAAGGCATAATGTGCTTTTTAAGTTTTCTCACTTTTTTTGAGTTTACTGTTATTTTGTGTTTATACTGTTTCAAATTCCCATATATATCTGAGGTAAGGCCAAAAGCAGTATTGAATATCAGGAGTTAAAGTTACTCTTTTGACTAGTTTCACTAAAACCTTTCTATTTTTTTTTGTGTGTGTGTGGGGAGTGGTCAGCTGCTTGATATATTTATTTATAACAACCTTATTGAGATATAATTAATGTGATGTATATTTGCCCTTTTAAAGGATATAACTCATTGGTTTTAGTATAGTCACAGAGTTAGGCAACTATCACCACTATCTAATTCCAGAATATTTTCATCTAAAAATGAAACTGTGTACCCATTAGCAGTCACTCCCTATCCTTTCCTTCCCCCAGGCCCTGGAAACTACTGATCTACTACCTGTCTATGGATTTGCCTATCCTGGGCATTTCAAAAAATGGAATCACACAATGTACGATCTTTTGTGTCTGGCTTCTTTCACTTAGAATAGTATTTTTGAAGTTGATTCCTGTTGTAGCATGTCTCAGTACTTCATTCCTTTTATGGCTGAATAATATTCCATTGTATGGACATGCCACATATGGTTTATCTGTTCATCAGCTGATGAACATTTAGATTGTTTATACTTTTTGGCTGTTATGAATTATGCTACTATGAATATTTGTGTCAAGTTTTTGTGGGGAAATAGGTTTTCATTTATCTTTAGTGTATTCCTAGGAATGGAATCACAGGGCCATAAAGTGATTAAATGATTAACAGTTTGAAGAAATATTAACCTATTTTCTAAAGCAGCTGTTCCTATTTTCTAAAGCAGCAATCCCCCAGCAATGTATGAGCATTGCAATTTCTCTGCAACTTTGATAGCACTTGTTATTATCTAGTTTTTTATTATACCCATCCTCGTGGGTGTGAAGTGGTATCTCATTGTCATATTAATTTGCATTTTCTGCTGTTCTGTATCTTTTCATATGCTTACTGGTGGTTTTTATGTCTTCTTGGGGAGAAATGTCTATTTGAACAGTTGTAGTTTTACAGAAAAGTGAGTGGAAAGTACAGAGAATTGCCATATATACACTCATTCCAACCCCATCTCCAGAGTTCCCAATATTACTGATGCCTTGGTGTAGTACATTTGTAACAATCAATATACCAATATTTATACATTATTATTAACTAAAGTTTAGAGTTTGCCTTATGGTTCACTCTTTGTGTTGTATGGTCTATGGGTTTTGACAATTGTATAGGGACATGTATCTACTATTAGAGTATCATACAAAATACTGCACTAAAAATTTCCTGAATAACACCTACTCATTTTTCCCTTCTTCAAGGCACTTGATAACAATTGATCTTTTTACTATTTCCATAGTTTTGCCTTTTCTTGGAATCATACAGTATATAGCCTTTTCAGATTAGCTTTTTTTTACTTAGCAATATGCATTTAAGGTGCCTGCATAACTTTCTGTGGTGTGATAGCTCATATCTTTTTTTTTGAGTTGGAGCTTTGCTCTTGTGCCAAGGCTGGAGTGCAGTGGCACAATCTTGGCTCACTGCAACTTCCGCCTCCCAGGTTCAAGCGATTCTCCTGCCCCAGCCTCCCAAATATTTGAGATTACAGGCATGTGCCACCACACCCAGCTAATTTTTGTATTTTTAGTAGAGACTGGGTTTCACCATGTAGGCCAGGCTGGTCTCGAACTCCTGACCTCAGGTAATCCACCTGCCTTGGCCTTCCAAAGTTCTGGGATTACAGGCTTTAGCCACCATGCCCAGCCGATAGCTCATTTCTTTTTAGTGCTGAATAATATTTTATTGTATGGATATATCACAATTTGTTTATCCATTTACCTGTTGCAGGACATCTTGGTTTGGATAGCTGAAGTTTAGACAATTATGAATAAAGGTGTTGTAAACATTCATGTGCAGGTTTTTATGTGGTCATATTTTCAGTTCATTTGAGTAAATACCAAGTAGTACAATTGCTGTGGTAAGAGTAAGTTTAGTTTTGTAAACAACTGCTAACCTGTCTTCTAAAGTGGCTGTGTAAAATAATTTCATATTCCCACCAGCAATGAGTGAGTGTTCTTGTTGCTCCACATCCTCACTGTCCTTTGGTGATGTCAGTGTTTTGGATTTTAGCCATTCTAATAGGTGTGTAGTAGTAGTATGCCAGTGTATTAATTTGCAATTCCCTGATGACATATAACGTTGAACATCTTCTTATATGCTTTATTTTCCCATCTATTTACCTCTTTTGATGAGGTATCTGTTCAGGTCTTGTCTTAGTCCATTGAGGTAGCTAAAATACCACGGGTATTAAAATACCCGTGGGTGGGTTATAAATAACATAAAATACCATGGGTGGGTTATAAATAACAGAAATTTATTTCTTATGGTTATGGAGGCTAGGGAAGTGTAAGATCACTGGCAGATTCAGTGTCTGGTGAGGGCTTGTTTTCTGGTTCATAGATAGTGCCTTCTTGCTGTGTCCTTCCATGGGGGAAGGGGCAAGGCAGCTCTCTGGGGCATCTTTTATAAGGGTATTAATCTCAGAGTCCTCATAGCATGATCACCTCCCAACAGCCCTACCTCCTAATACCATCACATTGATGGTTAGGTTTCAGTGTATGAGTTTGATAGGCGAGTCTACTAACATTCAGACCATAGCAAGCCTTTTGTTGAATTTTAATTGAGTTGTTGGTTTTCTTATTGTTGAGTTTTAAGAATTCTTTGCGTGTTTTGGGTAACAGTCATTTATCAGATACGTATTTTGCAAAGACTTTCTCCTAGAGTGTGTGACTTTTCATTAGTGTCTTCCTCAGAGCAGACATTTCTAATTTAACGAAGTTCAACTTACCAAATTTTTTCTTTCATGGATGTGTTTTTGATGTTGTATTTAAAAAGTCACCACCAAACCCAAGGACACCTAGATTTTTTTCCTGTTATCTTCTAGGAGTTTTATAGCTTTTCATTTTACAGTTAAGTCTATGATCCATTTCAAGTTAATTTTTGTGAAGGGTATAAGATCTGTGCTTAGATTCATTTCTTTAATTATGTCTGTCCAGTTTTTCCAGCACTACAGTTATTTCCCCTTATTTTCGGGGGTGTGTTCCAAGACCCCCAGTGGATGCCTAAAACCATGAATAGTACCGAATCCTATATATACCATTTTTTTCTTATACATGTGTTCTGTGATAAAATTTAATTTACAAATTAGGCACAGTAAGTGATTAAAACAAAATAATAAAATAGAACAATTATATAATTACAATATACTGTAAAAAAGTTATATGAATGTACATTATCTCCCTCTTTCTCAAAATACTTATTGTACTATAACCACCCTTCTTCTTGTGATGATGTGAGGTGATAAAATGCCTACATGATGAGATAGTGAGGTGAGTGACATAGGCCTTGTGACATAGCCTTAGGCTACTACTGACCTTCTAACCATACGCCAGTAGGAGAATTATCTGCTGTGTATGATCCTAGATCAATGAGCAATAATAATGTCCATGGTTAGATGTCAAGAGCAGACAATGCCAATGACTAACGGGCAGGTAGTATATACAGTGTGGATGTGCTGGACAAATAGAGGATTTATATTCCTAGTGGGATAGAGCAGGACAGCGTGAGATTTCATCACACTACTCAGAACAGTGTGCAATTTAAAATTTATGAATAGTTTATTACTGGAATTTTACATTTAATATTTTGGAACTGTGGTTGACTGTAGGTAACTGAAACTGTGGAAAGCGAAAGTGCAGATAAGGAGAGACTAATGTAGCAGTAGTAGTAATAATGCTTACTACTTAGGGTTAATATAATGATTAAATGTGGTAATGAATGTGAAATGCTTAATCCAATGACTGGCACAAAGTAAGTCTCACTTAGTGGCAACTTTTATGATTAGCAGTAGTTCCCCAATATTGGAAAGTGTAGAATTCTGAGGAGCCAGGCATCCACTGATCTTTTTCTAAATTATACCACAGACAAGCATCAGTCAAATTAGAAGCCTAGGAAAACTATTATTTAGACAAACAATTGTAACAAACGTGGCTTTCTTAACTTCTATAGAACTGTTTTTTGTTGTTGTTGTTTAATAACAAAAGATTGTGGTACAAAACAATTGAAAGCTTCTAGTTTTTCATAGGTCCTACAATTGCAAAAAGGTATAATTGCTTAAAAAATCAACATCACAGAACAGTAAAAAGAAAAAAATAGGTGGGCGCGGTGGCTCACGCCTGTAATCCCAGCACTTTGGGAGGCTGAGGCAGGTGGATCACGAGGTTAGGAGATAGAGAACATCCCGGCTAACTTGGTGAAACCCCGTCTCTACTAAAAATACAAAAAATTAGCTGGGCTTGGTGGCAGGTGCCTGTAGTCCCAGCTACTCAGGAGGCTGAGGCAGGAGAATGGCATGAACCTGGGAGGCGAAGCTTGCAGTGAGCCGAGATCACACCACTGTACCCCAGCCTGGGCTACAGAGCGAGACTCCGTCTCAAAAAACAAACAAACAAACAAACAAACAAAATAGATAAAAATTATCTTTTTTTCCCCTCCCCTTAATTCTGTTTTTCATTGTAGAATTTGTAGATCCTTCTAAATCTTTCTCTATGGATAGGAATCATAAGAAATGAAGCCCATTTTGATTTCTTATGATGTCTGTCATATACCTTATTTGAATCTCATTTATTATGATGCCTATCTTATACCTTATTGAATCTCATTGTGTTGTACCTTGAAATTTCTTACATAAAGTTTCTGTTAGAGGTAAAATGTTAATAGCTCTTACCTGTATAAGAGCTATCTATATAGACACCTAAATTGGTTAATTATTGCTAAGAGAACTAAACATTTAGTAAAGTTGTTTTATAAAAGTAGTCTTAGACTACTAAGTGACTTGACCATAAACCAGAAGGAGGGTCATCTCCTTTATTTCTCACAGTTCTGGAGGCTAGGAAGAAATTAGGGAACTTAGTTAAGAAAATAAGTTTAATTTTTTAAGAAATTAGGGAACTTTAATTGCCTTATAAAAATTTTATTGCAAATAGTTAAAGTATCAATATGTTTTATATCAGGCTTTTTAGGAAGAGATGTATACCCAAATATGTAAGGCCAGTTACTAAAACTATGGGAGCTATAATGAAATTCTGTTAGCAAGCTGTGGGGCTTTTGCTAATTCTGCCCTAAAACTCTTCCAATCAAAAGCAATGATCAAATTATTACTAGAGCATAAATAAATGTTTATGGTATAAATGAAACTGTACCTGTAGGAGTTTTAATACATTTAAAATTTAAAAATTCTACAAAATGGTTGGTTTCTTTTAAAAATTCTAGTTTTGTGATGTTTTAATCCAGAAATTGAATCTTGACTGAAGTTCATCTTCCCATACTTGAAATTTATGTTTTAAAATTTGGATGGGGATGGGGAGAAACTATTAAGTAAAACCTACAGCATTCTGAGGTCCAAAACTTCGTAGATTGCTTCAACTTCAATCCATTTGGGGAATTTTGGAGACATTTGTCATTTATATAATAAAGTTAATGATCAAACTTCGAGAAGTCAGTATATCATGGAAACTTTTACCTTAATGATATTATTCTGAAAAGAATATAATCATACAGTGGAATCTATGCAGTTATTTTAAAAATATGCTTCTTAATGTGGGAGATATTCTAATTGTTTATTAAGAAAAGTCTGCAAAACAGTAAAGTGATATTTTCATTTAGACAACAAAAAAGAATATAGCCTATCAGAATATTTACAGAAATAGTTTCCATGATGCTCCAGAACAGTAAGTGATGATTGTTTTTGTTTTTTATTTTTTTGTTGTTGTTGTTTTTTGTTTTTGAAACGGAGTCTCACACTGTCGCCCCGGGCTGGAGTGCAGTGGCACGATCTCAGCTCACTGGAACCTCCACCTCCCAGATTCAAGCGATTCTCCTGCCTCAGCCTCCTGAGTAGCTGGGATTACAGGCATCTGCCACCATGCCCGGCTAATTTTTAATTTTAGTAGAGATGGGGTTTCACTGTGTTGGCCAGGCTGGTCTCAAACGCCTGACCTCGTGATCCACCGGCCTTGGCCTCTCGAAGTGTTGGGATTACAGGCGTGAGCCACCACGCCCGGCTGATCGTTTTTGTTTTTTATTCTCACCAGCAGTGTATCCCAAGGCTTGGTTTAGTCAGTCTTTTTAATTTTAGCTATTCTAATAGGTGTATAGTGGTATTTCATTGTAGTTTTAATTTGCATTTTTAAAATGACTAATAGTGTTGAATATCTTTTCGCATTTATTTGCCATCCGTATATTGTCTTTGGTGAAGTTTCCCTTCAAATCTTTTACCCATTTTAAAAGATTGAATTGTTTCCCCTGCCCCTTATCTGAGAAGGATACATTCCAAGACTCCCAGTGAATTCCAGAAACTGCAGATGGCACTAAAACCTGTATATACTGCATTTTTGTATACATACATACCTATAGTAAAGTTTATAAATCAACACAGTAAGAGATTAACAACAATAATATGACAATGTCACTACTCTTGTGCTTTGACACCATTATGATAAGTAACACAAGGGTCACTGGAACCCCTGCAGTCGATCTGCTAACTGTGAGAGGGCTGCTATGTGATGAATGGGCAGGTAACATATTCAGTATAGACAAGGTAGACAAAGGGATGATTGATGACCTGGTAGGAGGGACTGGGATGGCATGAGATTTCACCACGCTACTCAGAACGATGGCAATTTAAAATTCATTCATTATTCCTGGAATTTTCCATTTATTATTTTTGGACTGTGGTTGACTGTGGTTAACTGAAATTGTGGAAAATGTATCCACGGAAAATGAAACCGTGGATAAATGTTTAGACTACTGTACTTGTTGAAAAGACTATCCTTTCTCCATTGAAATTCCTTTGTTCCTTTGTGAAAGTTCAGTTGACCATATTTGCGTGCTAGTTCTGGGCCATCTGTTACTGTTCCAGTAATCTCTTCTTTCACCAGTACCATGCTGTCTTTATTCCTGTAGCTTTACAGAAAGCCTTGAAGTCAGGTAGTGTCCGTCGGCTGACTGTTGTTCAATACTGTGATGGCTATTCTGAATCTTTTGCCTTTCCATAGAAACTTTAGAATCAGTTTGTTGATATCTGCAATGTACCTTGCTGGGATTCTGATTGATATTGCATTGAATTTGCAGATCAAGTTGGGAAGAACTGGCATCTTAATATTGAGTGTTCTTATCCATGTACATGATGTAAGTTTCCATTTATTTAGACCTTCCTTGATTTTTTTTTGTAACAGTTTTATAGTTTTCATTATATAGTTTTTTTTGTTTGTTTGTTTTCTTTTGAGGTGGAGTCTTGATCTGTCACCCAAGCTGGAGTATGTTGGTGCAATCTCGGCTCACTGTAACTTCTGCCTCCTGGGTTCAAGCAATTCTCCTGGCTCAGTCTCCCAAGTAGCTGGGATTACAGGCATGTGCCACCATACCTGGCTAATTTTTGTATTTTTAGTAGAGATGGGGTTTCACAGTGTTGGCCAGGTTTGTCTTAAACTCCTGACCTCAGGTGATCCACCCACCTCCACCTCCCCAAGTGCTGGGATTACAGGCATGAGTCATCACTCCCAGCCTGATCATATAGATCTTGTACATATTTTGTTAGATTTATACCTAAGCATTTCATTTTTGGAGGTGCTTATTATGTTTTAATTTTAATGCCAATTGTTCCTGATATATGAGAATACTGTTGACTTTTGTACATTAATTTTGTATCCTGCAACCTTACTATAATTGTTTATTAGTTCTAGCTGTTTATTGTGGTTGATTCCTTGAGGTTTTCTTCACAGGCAGTAATATTATTGGCGAGCAAAGACAGTTTTATTTTTTCTGTACCAATCTGTATACTTTTTATTCACATCCCTTTTTTTTTTGGCATATTGCATCTTATACAATTTTGCTTTGTAGCATCTATTTTCTCACCATTAAATGTGATGTTAGCTGTAGAGTTTTTTATTGTACTTTATTAAGCTGAAGAAGGTTTCCTCTATTCCTAGTTTGCTAAGAGTTATTATGAATGAGTTTTGAATTTTACCAAATGCTTTTTCAGCATCTATATATATGATCAGATTGTTTTTCTTCTTTAGCTTGTTGATGTGATGGAATACATTAATTGACAAATGTTAAACCAGCCTTGCATACCTAGAATAAATGTCACTTGCTAATGATGTATAAGTATTTTTATACATTGTTGGATCAGTTTGCTAATGTTTTGTTGCAAATTTTTGAATCTGTGTTTGTAAGAGATTGGTCAGTAGTTTTCCTTTTTTATAATGTTTTTGTCCAGTTTTGGGTTAATTTCTTTGTGTGATGTAAAGAAGTGGTCCAGGCTGGGTGTGGTGGCTCACACTTGTAATCCCAGCACTTTGGCCAAGGCAGATGGATCACTTGATGTCAGGAGTTTGAGACCACCCTGGGCAACATAGGGAGCCCCTGTCTTTATGAAACATTAAAAAATAAAAAATGGGCTGGGCGTGGTGGCTCACACCTATAATCCCAGCACTTTGGGAGGCCCAGGTGGGAGGATCACAGGGTCAGGAGATCGAGACCATCCTGGCTAACACGGTGAAACCCCGTCCCTACTAAAAATGCAAAAAATTAGCCAGGTGTGGTGGCACATGCCTGTAATCCCAGCTACTCAGGAGGCTAAGGCAGGAGAATTGCTTGAATCTGGGAGGCAGAGGTTCCAGTGAGCGGAGATTGTGCCACTGCACTCCAGCCTGGGCGAGAGCGAGACTCTTTCAAGAAAGAAAGAAGAGAGAGAGAGAGAAAGAGAAAGAGAGAAAGAGAGGGAGAAAGAGAGAAAAGAAAGAGAAAGAAAGGAAAAGAAAAGAAAAGGAGAGGAGGGGAGGGGAGGGGACGGGACGGGAGAAAGGAAAAGAAGTGGTACAGCTTCACTCCTTTACAGCTGAATATCCAGTTGTCCAAAGCTTCATTTGTTGAAAAAATCTATTCTTTTGTTATAGAATTGTCTTGACAACCTTGTCAAAATCTGTTGGCTATAAACATTTTTGGACTCTGAATTCTATTTCATTGATTGATAACGTATGTCCTTATGCCAGTACCACACTGTCTTGATTACTTTGTCTTTGTAAAAAGATATGAAATATGAGTCCTCCAACCTCTTCTTTACGAGATTATTTTGACTGAGTGCATGCAAATTTCCATATGAATTTTAGGATTATCTTGTCAATATCTTTTTTTAAAAAAAAGATAGCTGGCCGGGTGCAGTGGCTCACGCCTGTAATCCCAGCAGTTTGGGAGGCCGAGGTGGACATACCACGAGATCAGGAGTTCAAGACCAGCCTGGTCAACATAGTGAAACCCCATCTCTACTAAAAATACAAAAATTAGCCAGGCATGGTGGCACACACCTGTAGTCCCAGCTACTCAGAGGCTGAGGCAGGAGAACTGCTTGAACCCGGGAGGTGGAGGTTGCAGTGAGCTGAGTTCAGGCCACTGCACTCCAGCCTGGGCAACAGAGCAAGACTCCGTCTAAAAAAAAAAAAAGGTAGCTATAATTTCAACAGGATTGTAGTGGATCTGTAGATCAATTTTGGGAATATTGCCATCTTAACATTATTAAGTCTTCCAATCCATGATTATGGATTGTCTTTATTTATATCTTTCTACGAGATTTTAGAGTTTTCAGTGTATAAGTCTTACATTCATTTGTTAAATTTATTCCTGAGTATTCTTTTTGATGCTATTATATTTGGATTTTTTTTCCTCTTAAGTTCTTTTGCAGTGTGTTCTTTGCTAGTACTTCATTATTTTGACATCTTTTCAGTATGTAATGTTAAACTCTGTCCTGAGTTTATTTTAATATTAAGATAGGTTACATTTTATAAAGATCACCCTAAGATTAAAAATCTATCTAGATAGGGAATGGTGGTGAAGTAATAGCTATTCCTGAACTCCAGGGTTTAATTTCTATTTTTCTGTAAATTATTGGAAAAGGACTTTGCTGTTAACCCCCAGCCAGTATCTCTGATTCCTTAATGTGGTTGGCGATTATAATACCTGAAGGTACTTGTACTTGCCTGTGCCTCTTTTCCATCAGTACTAGGGTTTCTTATTTTCCTAATCCTCCCAAGTTACTGAATAGAGAGCCCTTTAAGAAATTGGAGAAGTCATTTTACCTCTCTAAATTTGTTTCTTCTTGGTAAGATGTAGGATGAAATATTTAATAATCATTTTAAGTTTTTTCAGACTTAAGTGAGAGTACTCACATAAATCTGTAAAGAAATATTCAAATATTAGGGTTCCTTTCTCTTCAAATTAGACTTTTCCTTTCTTAGCTTGGGATAATCTATCAAGATTTATCTGAATAAGGTACTTCACCTCACCTTTCTGTTAAAAAACCTCCACTGACTTTTTGTATTACAAGATCAAGTGTGAACTAAGGCTAGCCAACTCAGTTTGTATATACTGTGTGCAAAGGACTACATTAGATGTTGTGTAGGTTACAAGGAGGCATATGACACAGTCTGTGCAATCAAGGAGTTTATAGTCCATGTGAAGTGTTAAGCGAATTGTCTAGTTTGGTGCCAGCTGTGGGAGTTCATGATTTATATGATGGACTATCTTCCTGTAGATTCCCTGGAAAATTGTGCTCACATGAAATCTTAGAGAACCTGCAAGATTTATAAACATAGTAACTGTTTATGAGATAACAACCAAACAATTTCTAGGGCTTTATTGAGGAGAGTGTTTATCTAGGCACTGACCATGTACTACCAACTCTTGGTAATGCCTTTAAAATTTTTTAAAATTATTTTTGGCAGACACTCTGTGTGAGGTACAGATTTTCAGTCCTTTGAACACTTAATAAATGAATGAAAATTGATCTGAAGAGAATATTAAAACATTTTCACTTGAATCTTCACAATCTACTAGTACTAGCGTTTCTTATTTCCTAGGTAGATGGAAAGTGTTTTCAATGAATTTGGACCAGAATTGGTACAAAAATCAAAGAATTCAAAGTGTTGAATTATTTTGTCTCTCTTTAAGATTGTTACAATTTGATAAGTATTCTTTTATAATGTCATCAGAAAAATAAAGCATAGGCTGGGCATGGTGGCTGATGCCTGTAATCCCAGCACTTTGGGAGGCCAAAGCGAGAGGATTGCTTGAGCTCAGGAGTTCAAGACTAGCCTGGGCAACCTAGTCTCTTTTATAGAGACCTTGTCTCTATAAAAATAAAAAAAAATGGCTGGGCACGGTGGCTAACACCTGTAGTCTCAGCACTTCGGGAGGCTGAGGCAGGTGGATCATTTGAGGTCAGGAGTTCAAGACCAGCCTGGCCAACATGGTGAAACCCTGTCTCTACTAAAAAAAAAAAATACAAAAATTAGTTGGACTTAGTGGCAGGTGCCTGTAAGCCCAGCTACTTGGGAGGCTGAGGCAGGAGAATTGCTTGAACCCGGGAGGTGGAGGTTGCAGTGAGCTGAGGTCACACCACTACACTCCAGCCTGGGCAACAGAGCAAGACTCTGTCTCAAAAAAAAATTTTAGAAAATAAAAAAATAAATAATATTACAAAAACCTATAATTCAATTATTTTGCTTTTGATTTGTTTGCTATGTTAAAAATAAGCTTTTAGATCGGCCTTCCCTAGCTTTATTGAGATATAATTGGTATATTTAAAAACTGCATATAATTAATGTGTGCAATTTAATGCATTTGGACATGTATGTGTACTCATCTTACCATCACCACAGCCAAGATAATAAACATATATCTATTGCCTCCAAAAGTTTCATTATGCCCCTTTCTTCCTGTTTTTCATTTTTTTGAGAGGGTAGGTAAGAATATTTGACATGACATCTACCCTCTTAGCAAATTTTCAAAAGTTCACCTTGTTAATTATAGGCCCTATGTTGGAAAGCATATCTCTGTAACTTACTTATCTTGTATAACTGTAACTTTATACCGTTGGACAACAACTCTCCATATCTTCCTCCCCTGTCTCCTAGTAACCACCATTCTGTTGTCTACTTATATAGGTTTGATTCCTTGTTATGAAAAATAATGCAGTATTTCTCCTTCTGTGACTTATTTTACTTAGCATAGCATATTTTCCAGGTTCATCTGTGTTGTCACAAGTGGTAAGATTTCCTTCTTTTTAAAAAAACGTGTAATATTTATTCTATTGTGTGTATATACCACATTTTTCTTATCAATTCATCTGTATTTTCCCATCTTTGCTATTGTGAATAATGCTGCAATGAATATGGGAGAGCAGGTATCTTTTGAGACCCTAATTGCAGTTCTTTTGGATGTTTACCCAGAAATGAGATTGTTGGATCATACGGTCTTTTTGCATATGCCTGTTGGTCATATGTATGTCTTCTTTGTCTATTCCAGTCCTTTGCTTATTTTTTATTCATCTCATTTTTTGCTGTTGAGTATAGGAGTTTGTTATATTTTCTGAAATTAACTCCTTGTCAGACATTTGGTTTGCAAATATTTTCTTCCATTCCATAGGCTGCCTTCTTACTCTGTTGATTGTTTCTTTTGCTGTGTAGAAGCTTTTTAGTTTGATATAGTCCCACTTGTCTATTTTTGGCTTTTGTTGCCTGTTATCCAAGAAATTATTGACAAGAACAGTGTCAAGAAGGTTTTCTCTGATGATTTCTTCAAAGGGTTGTATGTTTTCAGATCTTATGTTTAAATCTTTAATCCATTTTAAGTTAATTTTTGTGTATGGTGTAAGATAAGGTTCCAATTTCATTCTTTTGGATATGGGTATCCAGTTTTTCCAACACCATTTATTGAAAAAACTGTCCTTTCTGCATTGTAAATTATTGGCACCTTTGTTGAAGATCCATTGACTTTATTTCTGGATTTTCTGCTCTGTTCCATTTGTCCATGTGTTTTTTTTTCTTTTTCTTTCTTTTTTCTTTTTTTTTTTTTGTGGGGAAGAAGACACAGTCTCTACTCTGTTGCCTAGGCTGGAGTGCCGTGGCATAGTTTCAGCTCATCGCAATCTCTGCCTCCCAGGTTCAGGCGATCTCCCACCTCAGCCTTCCAAGTAGCTGGGATTCATATGTCTGTTTTTGTGCTTGTATCATACTGTTTTGATTACTGTAGTTTTATAAAGTATTTTGAAATGAGGAGTGTGATGCCTCCAACATTGTCATACTTGCTCAAAATTGCTTTGAATATTTGAGGTCTTTTGTGATTCCATGTGAATTTTAAGATTAAAATAAATTATGTAAAAAATGTCTTTAGGATTTTGATAGGGGTTGCACTAAATCTATAGATGGCTTTGGATAATATGAACATTTTAACAATATTAATTTAATCCATGAACACAGGATGTTTTTCCATCTTTTTGTATCTGCCTTAATTTCTTTCATTAGTGTTTTATAATTTTTAGTGTATAAGTCTTTCACCTCCTTGGTTAAGTTAATTCCTAAGTATTCTGTTTGTTGCTGTTGTAAATGTGATTGCTTTCTTAAACTTTTTTTGGATAGTTTGTTGTTGGTGTATAGCAGGAGCCCCCAACCCTCAGACTGCGGACCAGTGTGGTGCATGGCCTGTTAGGAACCAGGCCACACAGCAACAGATGAGCACCAGGCCAGTGAGCATTACTGCTTGAGCTCCGCCTCCTGTCAGATCAGCAGCAGCATTAGATTCCCATAGGAACATGAACCCTATTGTGAAATCCACATGCAAGGGATTTAGGTTGCAATGGCACGATCTTGGCTCATTGCAACCTCTGCCTCCCAGGTTCAAGTGATTCTCCTGCCTCAGCCTCCTGAGTAGCTGGGATTACAGGCATGCACCACCACACCCGGCTAATTTTGTATTTTTACTAGAGACAGGGTTTCTCCGTGTTGGTCAGGCTGGTCTCGAACTCCCGACCTCAGGTGATCCACCTGCCTCAGCCTCCCAAAGTGCTGAGATTACAGGGGTGGGCCACCACGCCCAGCAGTTATGGGCTTTTCATATACACATGCTCCATGACCTAAAATGAAGTTACATCCAGATAAACTCATTGTAAGTTAAAAATGTCATTAAGTCAAAAATACATTTAATGCACCTCATCTATAGTACATTATAGCTTAGCCTAGCTTACCTTAAACGTACTCAGAACACTTATGTTGGCCTGCAGGTGGACAAAGTCATGTAACACATAGCCTATTCTACAATAAAGTGTTGAATATCTCAAGTAATTTATTGAATACCGTATGGGTACTCATCATTAATGTACACAGCTGAAAACACCATTGTAAAGTTGAAAATTTTTAAGTTGAACCATCAAGTCAGTGACTGATTGTAAAACTTTTGTTGAGGTAAGTTCCTTCTATATCTGATTTGTTGATGATTTTTGTAATGAAAGGGTGGTGAATTTTGTCAAGTGCTTTTTCCTTTTTTTTTTTTTTTTTTTTTTTTGTGTGTTTGTGAGACAGAGTCTTGCTCTGTCACCCAGGCTGAGTGCAGTGGCCCAATCTCAGCTCACTGCAGCTTCTGCCTTTTGGGTTCAAGCGATTCTTGTGCCTCAGCCTCCAGAGTAACTGGGACTATAGGTGTGTGCCACCACCCCTGGCTAATTTTTGTATTTTTAGTAGAGACGGGGTTTCACCATATTGGCCAGGCTGGTCTTGAACTCCTGGCCTTAAGTGATCTGTCTGCCTTGGCCTCCCAAAGTGCTGGGATTACAGGTGTGAGCCACTGCGCCCAGCCTGTTTTTCTTATCACTTTTAATGCACCAACAATGAGGAAGAGATTAGTGCTGTTGTATATATACACAATCTTTGGTGAGCCAGAGCTTGGCTGAAGAATGGTATTTTCAAGCCTGGCCCTGTGAGGATAGGGCTCTTGATCAGTTTTTAATCTTTGGAGAGATTAGCTGGAGAGGGGTTAGAGAGAGTGGTACATCACAGCTCTATTCTCAGGAATGGGAACTAGTCCTTTACATGTGTTTTGAGGGGTGGGGGCTCATGACTTGGGAATAATTTGTTTCTCTAACTCCCTTATTTTTCTGACTGGTAGTGACACTTCTTACAATGAAATGTATTGATATGTATTGACGTATCTCTTTTTGTCAGTAGGGGTGTTATTTTATATCATCAGTGTAAATACATGTTCAACAATAGATTATTGAGTTGATATGGGCTGGGCATTGTTCTTGATTCTAGACATACAACAATAAACAGACAACAAAACTATGTCATTTTAAAGCTTACATTGTAGTGGGGAGGGATGGACAATAATGAATAAATATTGCAAAATAGATATAATGTATTAGATGATTGTTACTCTGGAGAAGATTGAGGTAATGAAGGGGTTTAAGGAATGCTGAGAGTAAATGTTGAGGTTGCAATTTTAAATAGTGTGAGAAAGTATGTAGCATTTGAGGAAATACCTGAAGTATGTGAGGAGGGCTGATATTCAGATATTTATGCAGTTGTAAAGCAAAGTAGAGAAATCCCACATGGGTAAAACTCTTTACCCACTTTCCCTCAATGATCACATCTTGCAAAATTATAGTACATTATCACAATTAGGATATTGGCACTGATAGAATCCTCAGATTCTCTTGTACTACTTTGGAGAGCTGTATGTGTATATATTTCTTTCTATTTTTTTATTACATGCATAGGTTTGTGTATAGACCGTGATAGTCAAGATACAGAACATCACAAGTATCCTCTTACTGCCCTTTTATAACCACATTGACTTCTCTCCCTGCCATTCCTCCACCCCTAACAACCAGTATAACCCCTGGCAGTAACCACTAATTTGTTTACCATTTCCGAACTTTTTTTCTTTCAAGAAGGTTATAAAAATGGAATCATATCCAGTATGTAACCTTTTGGGCGGGCTTTTTTTTTTTTTGGTGTCAGCATAGGTTTCTGTTGATGCAACCATGTTGTTGCATGGATCAATAATTGTTTCTTTTTTATTGCTGAGTAGTATTCCATGGTATGGATATACTACAGTTTGTTTATTCACTCAGTGAGGGACATCTGGGGGCTATTCTAAATAAAGCTGCTTTGAACATTCATGTGCCGGTTTTAACGTGAACGTAAATTTCTACTTCTATAAAACATATGCCCAAGAGTGCAATTGCTGGGATCCTGGGTAAATTTTGAAGGTTGAGCCAACAGGATTTCTGACAGATTAATGTGAGGTCAAGCCGGGCGCAGTGTCTCATGCCTGTAATCCTAGCACTTTGGGAACAATAATTGTTATTGCTAATAATAGCACTTTGGGAGGCCGAGGTTGGAGGATCATTTGAGGTCAGGAGTTCAAGACCAGCCTGGCCAACATGGTGAAACCCCATCTCTAC
This sequence comes from Pongo abelii, assembly GCF_028885655.2. NCBI lineage: Eukaryota > Metazoa > Chordata > Mammalia > Primates > Hominidae > Pongo > Pongo abelii. The sequence continues at coordinate 18,152,189 of NC_085928.1, forward strand.
TAAAAATACAAAAAAATTAGCTGGGCATGGTGGTACACGCCTGTAATCCCAGCTACTCAGGAGGCTGAGGCAGGAGAATCACTTGAACCTGGGAGACAGAGGTTGCAGTGAGCCGAGATCATGCCACTGCACTCCAGCCTGGGCAACAGAGTGAGACTCCATCTTTAAAAAAAAAAAAAAAAAAAAAAGTCAGAGAGAAAGAGGAATGAAGACTTCATGGTTTTTGACCTGGGCACCTAGAGGAGTGGAATTGCCAACAGCTGACATGGGGAAAGCTATGGGTAGAGCATGTTTAAGGGAGATGAAAAATTTTACTTATAACATGTCAAGTTGATGTATATTAGACACAGAAAAATTGTCACATAAGCAGTTGGTTAAAAGATTTTGGAATTCACAGGGGTGGTCTGGTCTAGAGATATACAATTGGGAGTCTGATCAGCCTTTAAAGCCCTGAGACTGGAAGAGGTGATAGAGGCAGCTGAAAGAGGTGAGAGACTAAGTTCTGGCTACTTCAGTGTTTAAAAAAATAGGGAGATTATGAAGAACTAGCAAAGAAAACTGCAAATTTGGCCAATGAGGAAGGATAAAAAACAAGATAATTTAGTGTCCTAGAAAGTAATTGGAGAAAACATTTCAAGGAGAGAGGGAGTCAACCAATCATTTTTGTGTAAACCTTAGTTGTAGCACAAAGGCATATTCTCCACAGTAACCAGAGGTTTTAGTTGTGTTGTATTCCAGGGGATATATAGGATGATGCCCCCGTTTCTAGTATCTCCTGAGTAAGGAGAATTTTCGAGTTTTAGTTTCTGTATTCAGAAAGCAAATGGTCTAAGAGAGGAATTGAATTCTACCTGTTAAGCTCCAACTTAACACTCTTTTCATGAAAAATCTTTTTAATCTTCCTAATTGGAAGTATTGTTTCTGTTTTTAGAATTCTCCATCCTTTTTTTTTCTTCCAGGGTTGGGGGAGAGACAGGGTCTCACCCCGCCACCCAGGCTGAAGTGCAATGTCACAATCATAGCTCACTGTAGCCTTGACCTCCCTGGTTAAAGTGATCCTCCCACCTCAGCCTCCCGAGTAGCTAGGAACACAGGTGTGCATCACCATGCCCAGCTAATTTATTTTTATTTTTTGTAGAGATGCAATCTCCCTGTGTGGTCAGGCTGGTCTTGAACTCCTGGGCCCACGTGATCCTCCTTCCTTAGCCTCCCAAAGTGCTGGGATTACAGGCATGAGCTGCCACACCCACCCACCCCTTTTTCGATAACTCTAATGACACTTAACATTTTCTGTTGTATGGCATCTGTGTTAGTCCATTCTCACACTGCTGTAAGGATACTCCCTGAGACTGGGTAATTTATAAAGGAAAGAAGTTTAATTGGCTCACAGTTCTGCATGGCTGGGGAGGCCTTAGGAAATTTACAGTCATGGCGAAAGGAAAAGAAAGCAGGCACTTTCTTCACAAGGTGATGGGAGAGAGAGTTATCGTGCAGGAGAAACTACCATTTATAAAACCATCAAATCTTGTGAGAATTCCCTCACTATTAGGAGAACAGCATGGGGGAAACCATCTCCCCCAGTCACTTCCCTCCCTTGACACTTGGGGGGGTATAGGTCCTCACCTCAGCACGTGGGGATTACAATTTGAGATGAGATTTGGGTGGGGACATGGAGCCAAACCATATCAGTATCTTTATTTGCTTACTTGTATACTTATCTTATTTTGAATTATAAGCTCTTTCAATACTGAGGTCCTCCTTTATTGTCATTGTATTTTCAAGCATATAGTAATAAATGGAATTGAGTTACATTTCATTGTGATAGAGCATGGAATCTGACACACCTGGTTTAAATCTTGCCTGTGCTGTTTGCTACCAAATTTCTTAACCTCTCTATGCCTACACCCCCTCTTAAGTGGGGATCATAATGTTGCTTACTTGATAGGTTTGTGGAGAGGATTGAAGTTACGAAGATACAGCTCTTAACAGAGTGGTCAGCTCATAGTAAATTCTTTGTGTTCTGTAGTTGTTGGTGCCATCATTGCTGTTGTTAATAATAATATGCTGTTGTGTTATTGGCTCTCAAAGATACAGGGTTAAAGGAATACACACTTAAGCTGGCATTGACTTACATGCTAGGGCTTCCAAAAACTAAGTATTCAAGAACCTGGTTTATATCTACTTTAGTAGTCATATTACCTGTCAGGATATAAAAGTCCGTTATTCCCTTAGTTCCTGTAGGCATCTCCTTTGTGTTGTTTCTCTTCCATTTCCCTTTCTGTGCTGCGCAAGTAGTCTGTGTAACTGATTGGGAAAAGTAGCATACATGAGTCCTTTTTATTGTTTCTATAAAATTGGGGTTTTGTTACAGAACATGTTAAGCCTACCTAGGCAGTATGTTATTTTATAACTATAATTTAAAATTTTAACTTACACACTAATTATAGTTATGTAAAAGGAAAATATCATAAATTTCCAGAACATTAGTCCCTAAATCAATATAGAAAGTCCACTATGTATATGTACTAAGTACAAAATTGAGATTGAAGGTAAGGAACTTTCCTTTCTTGCCTTGTGGTGCAGGGATTGGCAAACAGTGAACCAGCCACCTTTGTTTGTAAATAAAATTTACAACAATCAGACACGTTAATTCTTACACATATTGTTGTAAACAGACAGCCACATTCATTCTTATAAATATTGTCTGACTGCTTTTCCCCTACAACTACAGAGTTGAATAAACCTGAAGAATTTAGTGTCTGGTCCTTTATAGAAAATGTTTATTTGCCCCTGTTCAAGGGTATTATTTTTGTGGCTCATCTCTTGGAGCTTTTCTCACTCTGTCTCTTGTATTGATTCCTTTTCTTCTGTCTGCTTAAATGATGATATTCTCCAGAATCTTTTCTTGAATAGCTCACCTTTCTTAGGGCTTACGTTACTCCACTGTCTAGGTTGTACTTTCTGACTAATTTCTTTTTAGTGTCCTTTATAGACTTTCTGCTGCTGGGGAGTTTGATCACTTTTTTTCTTATTTTGTAGGTTGAGCATCTTGAATCCAAAAATCCAAAATTTGAAATGCTCTGAAATTTAAAACTTTTTGAGCACCAACACGATGCTTAAAGGGAGTGCTCATTGGAGCATTTTGAATTTTGGATTTTCAGATTAGGAATGCTTAATGGGTAAAGATAATACTAAATCCAAAAAAAGTCTGAAGTCTGAAACACTTTTGGTCCCAAGCATTTCGGATAATGTGTATTCAACCTGTATAGGCAATAATATATACTCTCCTATGGCTTCTGAACCACCCACACCTCCTTGAGGATAAGAGGAACATACTGTATTGCTTTCTGGACCTTTTCATCTGCTTCAGTGTCCCTGAGTCGTTTCAAAATGAATGTGTCCCAAATTGAACTCATTTCTTTCTGCTTCCAAAACAGCTTCCCCGGCCACTGAACTGTACCATGTTCATAGTCATGTGAGTGAGAAGCCTGATAGCTGTCACCTCCCTCCTTCTATTTACTAATTCAATAGCAGTAGGTGATCACTACTGTTGTAGACCCATTTTCTTCCGTCTATTTTTCTGTTTTTACTAGTGTAGATCCTAGTTTTATCCGCCGCCACCTTTGTAACATTTTTTTCATAGCAATCTTTCTAAAACAAATCTCTTGTGTAAAACACATTAGTGGGCCGGGTGAGGTGGCTCACACCTGTAATCCCAGCACTTTGGGAGGCCGAGGTAGGCGGACCACCAGAGGTCAGGAGTTCGAGACCAGCCTGGCCAACATGGTGAAAACTCGTCTCTACTAAAAATACAAAATTAGCCAGGTGTGGTGGCAGGCGCCTGTAATCTCAGCTACTCAGGAGGGTGAGGCAGGAGAATCGCTTGAACCCAGGAGGCGGAGGTTGCAGTGAGTTGAGATCATGCCACTGCACTCCAGCTTGAGTGATAGAGTGAGACTGTGTCTCAAAACAACAACAACAACAACAAAAGCAAAAACAATCAGTGGTTCTTTATGCCTTGTAATATTTAGTGCTGTATTTAAGACTTTCCACCTGACCCTGTTCCAGAATTTTACAAATTAATAAGCAAATTTTTCTTAGCTCCTGTCCCCAAGTATCTGTAGCACTTTTTAAATGAGCTCAACTTAATCACATTGTGTTATAATTGTTGGTTTGCTCACCCATTAGACTATAAAACATTTAAAGATTGTAAATTTTTGTATTCTCAGGGCCCCCAGTTCTGACACATAGTTGGCTTCAAAATGTGATCATTACATGTTCTATGCATGGAACAAAATATCCATGTACCTCATAAATAGTAAAATATCATGTATCCATTAAAAATATACTTGTGCAAATGGGGTTAAGTTTTTTTTTTTTTTTTTTAGCTGTTGGTTCTTTTAGGGAACTGAATTTACTGTGAAATCAAAGATTTAGAGATGAATTAAATGCTTTTTGAGTCTTATGATGACTAAGGATGGATAATGCAACTTTGGATAACCTTCTTTTTTTTGCAGAAGGTGTACTTTGGGAAAATATTCTTTAAGCAAAACATTGGAAGTGAATCATATCTTACTAGATTTTATGAAAGTAGAACTTTCTGTCATGGGGGAAGATCTCCCAACAGAACAAACTTTGATGAAGAAGAAAAGATGATAACCATATGCTGCCCACCATACACCCACAATATTAAGCTTGCTGGTTGTTTCTTCACCTAAAAGTTTACTTTTCCTTTATTAAACTTTATGTAATGGTACAAAAATATAGCCTTCTGGAACTTTTGCAGTCTGTGCTTTTAGCTTCCAGAAGTTTTTCTTTCTCTTTTCTCTCTCTCTTTTTTTAAAGCATGAGATGTCAGATATTGTAAAAATGAGTAAAAGCCTCCGTGTCTACTCTAGAGGTGGATATATGTTAATGAGTATTGGTTAAAGCAAAAAGATCAGTGTTCCTTTAAATGTGCCATTTAGGCTTTTTAAATACTGATATTATGCTTATTCCATCTTGGGTAGTCATTTTATTTTATAAATAAGTTGAGAATGATTAGTAAGAATCTTGTTTACCTGTATTCTTTTGTCTTTTCTATTTGAAATAAGATACCTTTACAAGCAAGTCAGTTACCACGATTTAAAATTTCTAACTATGACCTTAAAGTAAGACATGCATTTTAACATTGCAGCCCGGTGCACAGAAAAATAATTACAAGTTTCATGAAAAAAACGCTTACTGTATGTAAAGTGATATTCTATTCCATTCTATTCTATTCTTATTCCTCCATTCTATTTTATGCTATGCTGTTCTGTTCTGTTCTATTCTATTCTATTCTATTCTATTCTATTCTATTCTATTCTATTCTATTCTATTCTATTCTATTCTTATTCTTATTCTTATTCTTATTCTTATTCTTATTCTTTTTCTTATTCTTTTTCTTTTTCTTTTTTCTTTTTCTTTTTCTTTTTCTTTTTCTTTTTCTTACTCTTTTACTCTTACTCTTACTCTTACTCTTACTCTTACTCTTACTCTTACTCTTACTCTTACTCTTACTCTTACTCTTATTCTATTCTATTCTATTCTCCTTCCACACTTCCTTCTCAGTGCTGATTGGCTGGTGCCCATAGTTTGGAAAATAACACCAAGTTGGAGAGTAGAAGAAATTACAGAAGCTGGGAAATTACTTTGTTAAAAACAAAGTAACCTGCTCTGAGAACTCTGTGAGTAATACAGAAAGATGTTCTTAAAACACTTATAGTATGTTGGTTGGGCAGGGTTTGTGAGTGTGTGTCTGTGTCTGTGTCTGTATAGTGAATATAATATCTGATTTCTATAAGCTGCTTTTGAAAAGTATCCTTTTATATAACATCAATGAACTGTAGTTGTAAAAATAAAACCAAGAGAATATATAGTAAATTACAAAATATTTGTAAGTGCTGCAGGGAAAGATTAGTGATGGCCTCATTAAAAAGTTAAAAGTTAAATAGGAACTTAAAGGATGGGCTTAGAATGTGTGTAGGTTGGAGAGAGAGTCAACACATTCCACTGATGGTAATGTGATGATAAATGTAATAGAATTGGGAATATAATTGGTTTAGAATTGGGAATGAAACAATATATTCAGGAACAGTGAGAAGTAGGATCTAGCTATAATATAGAATTCACATTGGTCATGAGTGGAAGACTAAACTAAAAAGGAGAGGCCAGATTATAAAGTGATTTAGACTTTATCTTGTAGGCAATGGGTCTCTCTCTCTGTCTCTCTCTCTCTCTCTCTCTCTGTCTCTCTCTCTCTCTCTGTCTCTGCTAACATGTGCCGCTCCATCTCTCTTGGTTACTGTTTGTATTGTATATCATTTTTCATCGTTTTACTTTTAAGTTGTTTGTGTCTTTGAATCTAAAGTATTAATTCCTAGGGATGGATTATAGTTGCAGCTTTCTTTTTATACAGCCTTTTGATTGTATGCTTAGCTCTTTCACATTTTATGTAGTGTGTGATGTAGTTGGAATTACATGTGCCATTTTGCTCTTTGTTTTCTATATCTCTCATGTTATATTTGTTCTTCCATTCTTCGTTACTATCTTCTTTTGTGTTGAACAAATATTTTTTAGTGTATCGTCTTAGGTCTGCTGTTGATTTTTAACATTAAAAAAATTATTTTCTTAGTGGTTGCTCTAAGAATTACAATTTACATTCCAATTTATCACCATTAACTTTAGGTTAATACTGACCTAATTTCTGTAAAATATAGCACTTTTGCTCCATTGTAACTGTTTTCTTCCCCTCCTTTTTGCTGTTATTGCCTTATATATTACATTTATTTACGTTATAAACCCAACTGTTATCATATTCTGTCTTTTAATGAAATTAAGAGGAAATAAAAATATATTTATAGCCTTTTATATTTTCTCATTTATATTTAATATATCTGGTGGTCCTCACTTGTTTTTGTGAATTCCAGTTAACATATGGTGTCATTTCCTTTTAGCTCAAGGTACTTGTTCAAGTATTTCAACTTATTCTCCATCTTTTTTTTTAAGTTTGAAGTTGTCTTTATTCTTCCTTTCTTGTTTGAAGAATACTTTTGCAGTAAATAGAATTCTTAGTTGATAGTTTTTTTTTATTTTTTGTTACGGCCTTCTAGCTTCCGTTTTTTCCTGATGATTAGTCAGCTATTAATTGTATTGTTTTTCCCATGTATGTGATGAGTAATTTCTCTGTTGCTCCTCTCATGTTTTTCTTTGGTGGCTTCAAACTGTTTAAATGTGAAATGCTTAGATGTTGATCCCTGTGTTTATCATATTTTGGGTTCATTGATAATGTTTTTTTTCTTTTCTTTTCTTTCTTTCTTTTTTTTTTTTGAGACAGAGTCTCTCTCTGTCAGCCAGGCTGGAGTGTGGTGGCACAATCTCGACTCACTGCAACCTCTGCCTCCCGGGGCAAGCAATTCTCCTGCCTCAGCCTCCCGAGTCGCTGGGATTACAGGGGTGTGCCACCACACCTGGCTAATTTTTGTATTTTTAGTAGAGATGGGGTTTCACCATGTTGGCCAGGCTGGTCTTGAACTCCTGACCTCAGCTAATCCAGTCGCCTTGGCCTCCCAAAGTGCTGGGATTATAGGCGTGAGCCACTGTGCCTGGCCGGTTCATTGATCTTCATGGTTTGATAGATTAGTGGTTTTCAACAAATTTGGGGAATTTTCAGCCATTATTTCTTCTAACATTTTTTTCTCATTTCTCTTTTTCCAGTTCTGCTTTTACACATATGTTGATATGTGTGATGTTATCCCAGAGGTCTCTGAGGCTCTGTTTATTTTTCTGCAGTATTTTTTCCCTCTTTGTTCTTTCTTTTGGACAATCTCTATTTCTTCAAGTTCACTGATTTTTTTTTTTTAATGCCATCTCAAATATTTTCTTGAGGACATAGTACATCTCATTTTTGTTATAATGTGTTTCAACTCTAGTTAATTCTCATGTTTTAAAAGTTAACATTTCTTTATTGAGATTCTCTGTTGTGCAATTGTCATTTTTCTTTAATTTTTAAAATATGGTTTCCTTTAATATTTTGAACTTAATTATAAATTATAATAGCTGCTTTGTATTCTTTATCTGCTAAATTCAACAGCTTTGCCCACCAGGAGTTAATTTCTGTTGACTGCTTTTTTTAAACCTGATTATAGGTCAACTTTTCCTGTAGTTTGCATGTCTCACAATTTTTTTCAATTGAACATATTATATAATATATTGTAGCAATGCTAGGTTCTGAATTTTTTTGAGACAGATTCTGGCTTGTTTTCCAGGCTGGAGTGTACTGGCATGATCTCAGCTTACTGCAACCTCCACCTCCTGGGTTCAAGCAGTTCTCCTGCTTCAGCCTCCCAAGTATCTGGGATTACAGGCATGCGCCACCAAGCCCGGCTAATTTTGTATTTTTAGTAGAGACTGGGTTTCACCATGTTGGTCAGGCTGGTCTCGAACTCCTGACCTCAGGTGATCCGCCTGCCTGAACCTCCCAAAGTGGTGGGATTACAGGTGTGAGCCACTGCAACCAGCCACTTTCAGCATTTTTTGATGATCCTATATGTGAGTTGGGAAGTATATTCAAAATTCTGACATTTTTCTTTTTTCTTTTTTTTTTTTTTAGGGGACTTCAACACCCACTTCATTTTTTTTTATATACTTTAAGTTCTAGGGTACATGTGCACAACTTGCAGGTTTGTTACATATGTATACATGTGCCATGTTGGTATGCTGCACCCATTAACTCCTCATTTACATTAGGTATATCTCCTAATGCTGTCCCTCCCCACTCCCCCAACCCCACAACAGGCTGTGGTGTGTGATGTGCACCACTCTGTGTCCAAGTGTTCTCATTGTTCAATTCCCACCTATGAGTGAGAACATGCAGTTTTCGGTTTTCTGTCCTTGCGATAGTCGGCTAAGAATGATGGTTTCCAGCTTCATCCATGTCCCTACAAAGGACATGAACTCATCCTTTTTTATGGCTGCATAGTATTCCATGGTGTATATGTGCCACATTTTATTTTTTTTATTTATTTTTTATTTTTTATTTTTTACTTTTTTTTTTATTATTATACTTTAGGTTTTATGGTACATGTGCACAATGTGCAGGTTAGTTACATATGTATACATGTGCCATGCTGGTGCGCTGCACCCACCAACTCGTCATCCAGCACCAGGTATATCTCCCAATGCTATCCCTCCCCCCTCCCCCGACCCCACAACAGTCCCTGAAGTGTGATGTTCCCCTTCCTGGTCCATGTGTTCCCATTGTTCAACTCCCACCTATGAGTGAGAATATGCAGTGTTTGGTTTTTTGTTCTCGCGATAGTTTACTGAGAATGATGATTTCCAATTTCATCCATGTCCCTACAAAGGACATGAACTCATCATTTTTTATGGCTGCATAGTATTCCATGGTGTATATGTGCCACATTTTCTTAATCCAGTCTATCATTGTTGGACATTTGGGTTGGTTCCAAGTCTTTGCTATTGTGAATAATGCCGCAATAAACATAGGTGTGCATGTGTCTTTATAGCAGCATGATTTATATTCCTTTGGGTATATACCCAGTAATGGGATGGCTGGGTCAAATGGAATTTCTAGTTCTAGATCCCTGAGGAATCGCCACACTGACTTCCACAAGGGTTGAACTAGTTTACAGTCCCACCAACAGTGTAAAAGTGTTCCTATTTCTCCACATCCTCTCCAGCACCTGTTGTTTCCTGACTTTTTAATGATTGCCATTCTAACTGGTGTGAGATGGTATCTCATTGTGGTTTTGATTTGCATTTCTCTGATGGCCAGTGATGGTGAGCATTTTTTCATGTGTTTTTTGGCTGCATAAATGTCTTCTTTTGAGAAGTGTCTGTTCATGTCCTTTGCCCACTTTTTGATGGGGTTGTTTGTTTTTTTCTTGTAAATTTGTTTGAGTTCATTGTAGATTCTGGATATTAGCCCTTTGTCAGATGAGTAGGTTGTGAAAATTTTCTCCCATTTTGTAGGTTGCCCGTTCACTCTGATGGTAGTTTCTTTTGCTGTGCAGAAGCTCTTAAGTTTAATTAGATCCCATTTGTCAATTTTGGCTTTTGTTGCCATTGCTTTTGGTGTTTTAGACATGAAGTCCTTGCCCATGCCTATGTCCTGAATGGTAATGCCTAGGTTTTCTTCTAGGGTTTTGATGGTTTTAGGTCTAACATTTAAGTCTTTAATCCATCTTGAACTGATTTTTGTATAAGGTGTAAGGAAGGGATCCAGTTTCAGCTTTCTCCATATGGCTAGCCAGTTTTCCCAGCACCATTTATTAAATAGGGAATCCTTTCCCCATTTCTTGTTTTTCTCAGGTTTGTCAAAGATCAGATAGTTGTAGATATGTGGCGTTATTTCTGAGGGCTCTGTTCTGTTCCATTGATCTATATCTCTGTTTTGGTACCAGTACCATGCTGTTTTGGTTACTATAGCCTTGTAGTATAGTTTGAAATCAGGTAGTGTGATGCCTCCAGCTTTGTTCTTTTGGCTTAGGATTGACTTGGCGATGCGAGCTCTTTTTTGGTTCCATGTGAACTTGAAAGTAGTTTTTTCCAATTCTGTGAAGAAAGTCATTGGTAGCTTGATGGGGATGGCATTGAATCTGTAAATTACCTTGGGCAGTATGGCCATTTTCACAATGTTGATTCTTCCTACCCATGAGCATGGAATGTTCTTCCATTTGTTTGTATCCTCTTTTATTTCATTGAGCAGTGGTTTGTAGTTCTCCTTGAAGAGGTCCTTCACATCCCTTGTAAGTTGGATTCCTAGGTATTTTATTCTCTTTGAAGCAATTGTGAATGAGAGTTCACTCATGATTTGGCTCTGTGTTTGTCTGTTATTGGTGTATAAGAATGCTTGTGATTTTTGTACATTGATTTTGTATCCTGAGACTTTGCTGAAGTTGCTTATCAGCTTAAGGAGATTTTGGGCTGAGACAGTGGGGTTTTCTAGATATACAATCATGTCGAATTCTGACATTTTTCACATTAGCCTTGGCTTTTACTTTCTCCGGGGCTCTCTTGAGCCTCCCCTCCCCCCTCATATGTGCACAGCCTGTCAGACAGGTATGTGTGGGGAGCTAATTTAGGCCTTCTGTGCCTCTCTCATTTCCAGTATCCCCTTATTACATTTCTGGGTGTCCTTCTAGTCTGTCATTTTCTCCAACTGGGACTACATTCTCCTTTTAGCAGAGCTGTGGGCCTTTCCCTTTGTATCCTTCCAAATTTGCTATTTTTATTGCCAGTGCTACTAGGCATGGGTTTTTGCTCTCTATCCTAAATGACCATAGCCCTCTGGTTTTCACTGCCAACACTGCCCTGGGAAAACTGCCTCACTGATTGAGTTGGGTGGTTGTAGGGGGATGGTAGCATCCCTTGGCAAAGAAGGCCATTTTCCTCTACTGTTCTGTCATATCTAGCAGCTTTTCAAGAATAAATGCTTCTCAATTTGTTGTTGCCTTTGCTCAGTTTCCAGAGCCCTGAAATGATTGTTTTCTTCAGTGTACTTCAGTTTTATAAGTATTGTGGGGGAGTAGACTTGCTACTCTCATCATTCTGCTGTACCTGGAAATCTCTCCTCAAACTTTCTAACCCCTTAGGACCCTGTGTCCCCTACAGCCACTTTAATTCAATCTAGTCAGTTTTTTTCACCATTGTTCTACTGAAACCATTCTTGTAAGAGTCACCAACATCTTGCATTTGTCATAGCAATTGTCATTTTCCTGTTTTTATCTAGCCATTATCCTTCTGCCTTCTGCCTATTTCTTGAATAGGCATTATCCTTCTGCCTATTTCTTGAATATGCCAAGCCCACTGCTGAGTTTTTACATTTGCAGTTCCCTGTAACCATCTTCCCTAGATCTTTACATGGTTCTTACCTTTATGTCATCCAGGTTGATGTTCATATCTTAACCTGCTTCATAAGGTTTTCTCTGGCTTCCTTATGTAAAATGTGGATATTTCTAAAGTAACACAATAGGAATAGAAGAGTAAACATAGATGAATATTTAGGTCCTTATACTTGCTTCACTTAATGCATCTTTCAGTAGCTTTTGACATAAATCATCACTCAGTTTTTCTAAAATTTTTTTAACATGGCTTCTAAGACAACATTCTTATTTTTCTTCCTGCTTTATTAACTACTCCACTCTGTCCTCTATTTTTCATTTCATGAATTTTTTTTCTGTATGAACTGCTTCCTTAGGTGATATCATTAGGTACCCTTGCTTTAAATCTCCTTTATCTAGATGACTCCCAAATGCATTTTTCCAGCCTTAGCTTCTACCCTGACCTCACGTGAATGTCTGATAAGGATTTCAAACTTAATAGATAAAAACTTAATAGGTTAAAAAAAACTTAATAGATAAAAAACAGAACTCTTGATCTACTTTTTCCTTCAAATTTATTCTCTTAAATTTTTAGAATGCTTTTTTTTTTTTTTGAGACGGAGTCTTGCTCTGTTGCCCAGTGCTGTGGCGTGATCTCAGCTCACTGCATCCTCCACCTCCTGGGTTCAAATGATAGAATGCTTTTCTGAAAGGTAAATCTGATTGTATCACTTTCCTGGTCAAAACCTCCATTAACTTCCCTTTACATTTAGAGTGAAATTCAGTTTCTTATCATGTTTGATGAAGGTTTATGATCTTGTGCCTGCCTGCCTCTCTGAACATAACTCCTACCTCTCTGAACTTAACTCCCACCTTTCTCTCTCCTTACTCAGAATGATGCAGCCATATTATCTTTCTGGCTATTTCTTGCATATGCCAAGCCCACCGCTACTAGGTTTTTACATTTGCAGTTCCCTATAACCACAGTGCTGTTTCCTCAGATCTTCACATGGTTCTTACCTTCATATCATTCAGGCTTGTGTTCATATCTTACCTGTTTCATGAGATTTTCTCTAACTTCCTTATCTAAAATAAGACATTTTTAAAGCAACACAATAGGAAGAGTAAATGTAGATGAATACTTAGGTCCTTGTTCTTGCTTCACTTATGCATTCTTTTTGGTCAGAAGTATTATGCACAATCTTATACAACTTCTGTTATCTGGGAATTTGATACTCTGTTACCTTGGTTAGTGAGTCGGGAAAAATAAATAACTTATTTTAACATAGTTGGCTATGTTAAAAAAATCAGTCTTAATAGCTGTATGTTATGAGAGGAATGAGTATTGATTTACTAGCAGTTCTCCCTCAATGCCAGCTACCTAAATGTGAATTAACAAAGTATAGAGGCTGGGCGCTGTGGCTCACGCCTGTAATCCCAGCACTTTGGGAGGCTGAGGCAGGTGGATTGTCTGAGGTCAGGAGTTCGAGACCAGTCTGGCCAACATGGTGAAACCCTGTCTCTACTAAAAATATTAAAATAATTAGCTGGGTGTGGTGGCAGGCGCCTGTAATCCCAGCTACTCAGGAGGCTGAGGCAGGAGAATCGCTTGAACCTGGGAGGCAAAGGTTGCAATGAGCCGAGATCACGCCATGCACTCCAGCCTGGGTAACAGGAGTGAAACTCTGTCTCAAACAAACAAAGTATAGAAATACTTCCAGAAATAGCTTCAATTTGGAATGGAAATGGACACAATTTTGAAGTTGGTAGTTTTTTGTGTTCCTCTCTCTGTACTAGTCAACACTTAGGAGTCTTTTGTCAGTTATTTGTTAAAGTAATTGTACTGTACTTTCTGACTTATTTTCTGTTTACTTTCTGACTTTCTGTTTCTGTTACTTTTACTAACAAGTAATGGAATGAAAGATTGATATCTTATAAAAGGATTTTAAATACCATTGTACACATAAGCCCAGCTCTGAAAGGTCAGTTTAAAGGAACATTCACTTCTGCTCTCATCTTCTAAGAACTAGAAGCCATCCTACTCTTCCTATTCTAGGATAGCTATCTTTATCTGGTTCTTTGGTCCCAACGCATCCTCATCCCCATCCTTCTTGGCCTCTTTTCTAACCGTAACACCATTTCCTTTCCAGATTCTCAGGTGTATACTTTATGTTTTCTAGCTCTTCTAAATCATTACTTTAACTAAAGCTTTATTTTTTTGGCTAGAAAGCTGGCATTTTGGTATTGTTTCTGTGTGTTATGTAATTTGTCCTTTATTAAGTGGATTTCTGACAGTCAAGTATATTGTTGGACTATAATAACCTCTTTGTTAATGTACAGTCTAGTCAGATTTACTGCTGCAAAGTCTGTGGTATTAAGAAATCATCATATTATTTAGTGATTTCTTTTTTTGAAGAATGAACATAACTTTGAAACCCAAAGGGAAAATAGTTTTGTGTGGTCTACAAATCTATCAGGACTGTATAATTTCTTTTCTTTTCTTTTCTTTCTTTCTTTTTTTTTTTTTGTTTTTGAGATGGAGTTTTGCTCTGCATTCACTTTTTCTAAAACTTAGCAACTGAGCTCTTTTCATGGAGTTGATGCTCAGTTTTTTTTTTTCACTGCATCTTAGAAAACAATAAGGTCAAGTTATTTGTGGTAAAGTAACAGTTCTTTCAGTTTTGAATTCATCTGAGACTGTTATTTTTGTGAAATATACAAATGAATTGCTAAAAAGATGAAATTTTTAAAAATATAAAATATGGGTCCTAATTCTTATTACCATATTCATAGATATCAATTTATTCTCTCATTGTTATAAAAGCTCTGAACACTCTCAATTTCTGTATTTGTCTTATTGGAGAGCAGTAACAGAGAGTTCATGGACTAGTAACAAATATTTTGCAGATCAGAACCAGTCTACAGATCACACTTTTTAGTAGCATATCTATAGCCTGCTAATTTTAGTGCTTAATGTTATTTCAGAAGCATCTTGTTCAATATGATGAATAGGTGTTATCCTTTAAAAATGTATTTTTATGTGTTTCCTTTTCAGAACCGAGAGCTCCAGATCATGAGAAAGCTAGACCACTGTAACATAGTCCGATTGCGTTATTTCTTCTACTCCAGTGGTGAGAAGGTAGGTTTGACACAAAATGTGTACTGAATATTGTGATAAATGTGTTATTTTTCTAGAAATTAATCTCCCCACCGCTCATAAGACAGTTTTGCTAATGGAATGGAAAAATTCCAAAACACTAGCCCCAGCAATACTCAGCCCAAGATATGGTCATTGAATATCATTAGTTATATCAGGAAAACATTAATAAGATAAAGGGAATGCACTTTTAAGAGTTTTCTTCTTTGTTAAAGCATCTGTCTTCACTTCTCAAGAAAATCTATATACTTTTTTTTTTTTTTTAAGACGTCTATGTTCCTTATGTGCTTACACAGCCCCCTGATAGTTTACTTATTTATTGCAGGGAGGAAAATTAAGTCATTTTGTTAAGTGAAGTTGATAAGAGGTAAAGAGGTAGCAAGAGGACTGATAGAAACAGAATGAGAGTTAAACATTTGGAAGCAAGTTGAGCCATCCTTGGCCAGTGAAAAAGTTGGAAAAGATGTAATATTGCAGAGCTTACTTTAAGTGATTCCTATGTCTGACCACATTGAATTCTGCGAAAGCAAAGGATAAAGAAGACTTTGTGCTGTTAATAACTCCCCCCAACCTCTTTCTCTTCAGAAGACACAATAATCAATGAAGTTGGAGCAAAGAAAATAAATTTCTTCTGTTTTTCCTTTGTGTCTTTATTTTTCTGCCTGTCGCTATCCTTTCTTTCTTTTCACTGGTTTGGAGTGCATAGGCAGGGCAGGTAACAAATCACTTGATTCTTTTGGCTAAATAAATATGACTTTGGATAACTTCAGTTGGTATTTTGGACTTCAGATTTCATGCATATAATATCTAATGTTCTTAGATCCGTAATACTTGATTCCTAGCTCAGTGTTCTTGTTACTTTACGTAACTGTTTTTTAGTATAACAGTTTTTAGCCATTTTCTATTAAGCTTTTTTTTTACAGCAAATATTGCCTGACAACATTTTCTATTAAACTTTATTTAGATTTTTTCCATAGAAAATCTTTTTTTATTACAGTGCCTATTATATAGGAAGATGTCAATGTATTAAGCCCGAATTTTGATATAAATACCTACAGTCGTATAATTGTTGTGTATATACACATGTATTACAACCAATACGTTTTAACAACCATAGTTAGCAAATTGGCCCTTTATTGACACTTGCTTTTCAGTTGCTTTTTTTTTTTAGTTTAAATGATGCCTCTGGTTTACTAGGGATTGTAAACCCTCATAAGTATTAGAGCTTTTTAAAACCTACCAAATGGCCTGTTATTATCTTTGTTCTGATCTGTTTTGGCATGTGTTTGCTTTTTTCTGTCTCTTCCTAAGTAAAATTGTACAGCCTCTGTTATGTTCACAAGTACACTCTTTGTAATGGAATTTTGCATCCTCATTTTGTTGTTGTTGTTGTTACTAGATACATCATGATACTCCTGGGTAAGAATTATTTGTTCCATGAACTGCTGGATTACAATAGATTCATTTGAAAAAAGGCCTCCTCCCAGAGTTCTTAAACATTTTCTCTTTGATTACTTACTTTAATGTATATAGCATTCCTTATATGCTAGGCACTGTTTTCATGCTTTATAAATATTAACTCATTTAACTCTTAAGTAGTTGAAGAGCAGAAAAGAAAGACTATCAAACCGTTTGAATGCAAGGCACCTGATGGCTTACTTGTCTGGTTTTGGTTTGGTGGAAAGCTCCTGTCATAGTCAGCTCTTGCCCTGACTTAATCCTGCATTGGGGGTGACAACTGACTGCCTCTTATCTGTATGCCCCAGAGGATAATTTCCTCTCTGCTGCTGTTCTCAGTTTCTTACTTATCTTAAAGATTCTTACAGATAAAGAGCAATTTGAAGTCATTAACAGAGATTAACCTCTATTATAAAAAGAAATAGACCTTCTAATATTTTCTTTATGTCAGAACTTTCTCTTGAGCTTTGTAAATTTTCCAAAGTTTTTTTAAAAAAAAGATACCTCCTAATTTTGGGATAGCTTTATTAAAAACAAAAAGGAAGAAGAAAAGAAAAGTTGTGGTATATTGCTGAAAATAATGGTCCTTCTTTGTCAAAAAAAGGAAATTTTTCTAAGATGTGCAGAAATACATAGGTTCAAGACTTCCCGTAATCTCCCAGCCACCAAAAAGAGAATTTCTTTTTGCCCCATTCATGATCTCCACTTCTGAATTGTTCTGGCAGGACTAAGATATCCTTCAGGAGACCAAGTAGTAAACTATTTCTTCCCATAGGAGAAGATGAATTCTTTTCTAGGGTTGAGTGCTCAGGTTAGTTATTTTCAGTTCTGACTTTCTTGGAATAGGTTACTGAGAGTATCCACTGCTGTTTAGAAAGGAACCTAAATGTCTGTGAAATTCTTGCAAATCCTTGAAGATGATTTATCTTGGAATGTGGCAGTCCTATATTTGGTAGGCATTTTTCTAGCAGAAGCATTATGTATTGCTTATGTATATTATATATGAGAAGAGTTTTGGAGAAGGAAATAATAAATTAGTCATTTGAGATGCTTATGACACATGAAAGTAGAGATGCCCAGTAGACAGATAGATGTGTGACTTCGTAGATGGTGGTGGTGGCTCTAGGTGGAGAAGTGACATTGACAAAGTAGGATAAAGAGGGTGTGTAGCCATGTGGAGCTTGGGGGGGAGGAGACATGGAGTGCTGTTTGAGGAGACAGGGAGGAGGACAGTGAAAAGCCAGCGGTTTGGCAATATTTATTGCCTTCTGTTTCTAGAATTTGTCAAGAGGTGACAGCAGTCTTCATTTGAAAGAACTGCAAGGAAACCAGTGCCTTTAGGTGAGATTCAGGTTTTCTCTAGGGCAAAACGGTAAAAAGAACCCTCCATGAAAAGATTGAGGTCATTAGAAATTTTCTTCTTGAGGTTTCAGTTTTCTTTTTGAGGTTTCTTTTGACGTTTAGGTGAGATCCAGGTTTTCTCTAGGGCAAGACAGTAAAAAGAACCCTCCATGAAGAGATTGAGGTTATTAGAAATTTTCTTTTTGAGGTTTTTGAGAGAATGTTATGGGAGGGAGATCAGTGATAAGAACATGAGCCTACAGGAAGTTTGAGGAGGCAATTAGGGAGATTAGTTGAGGACATTGTGAAGATGAGAAAGAATAACTCATTGTTTCAGGATTAGAGAGATGAAAGGCTTGGTTAGGTTCTAGAATAGATGACTTCAAATGTATTTGGGAATTTTAAAAAAATCCTCTCATTCTCTGTAACATCTCTGACTTTCTTTCCCCTCTATTTTCTGTCAGTCTCTTTCTCTAGCCCTTTTTTCTCCTTTGTCTTTAGTCTCTCTTCACCTTTCTGGATTCCTCAACCTTTCACTGTAGGCTCCAGGTCTCTATCTTTCTGTCTCTGGGCTTTTGTCCCCCTCTCTTGGTCTGTGTCACCCCCTCTTTTTGGATTTCTTTTCCCTGCATATAACTTTCTTTCTCTTTTCTCTGTCTCTTTCTTTCTTGTCTCTCTCTTCTCTCCCACACCCTTTTTCTCTCTGTCTCTCTCCCTCTCTTATTTCCTTTTTATGGGTCTACATCAACCTCTTTCTCTGGGTTTCTATACCTGTCTTTCAATGGGATTTTACCCATCCCACTCTCTTTCTGATTGCTTCTAAATCTGTATATGGGTTCTCATCTGTCTTAAATCTTCTTCGTTGTCTCTCTTAGTGTCTCTTCTCTCTGGGCCTCTATTACTCCCTTTTTGGAAAATGTTAAAGAAAACAACTAAATTATTCACTACCACTGTCCTGACCTTTGACTTCTGTGTATCTTATTCCATATGTTCTGTGTATCTTATTCCATATGTACATGTTTATGTAGGTGTATGCATAATTATTTATGATCTCATAAAGATTTTTTTCTCTTGCCTCATAATATGTATAGGTATTTTGGTTATCTAATATTCCATTGTTGTACTATATAATATTTTATCTATTCCCACATTGTTATTTTTAATTTTAGAATTGTAGCTAAGCTACCCTGTGGCCTTGTCATAATTTCTGTCTGTAAGTGCTTTTGCAGCTCTGGGAGAATTAAAGTAGGCTTTCTGTAATAACAGGCATGTTTTACATTTCGCTGACCACAGTTTGACTGAATGGTATGTCTATTTTGGTAACCTTCTTTTTATTGTATTCTGCCTTTTGCATTTTAAAGACTTTCTTTAGGGATTGTGGATAATCAGCTTTTATCCTGTAACAGGGGAAAGGGGTAGCCAATGTAACTAGAAGAAAGAGGAATTAAGTCAGGACAGAGATTAGAGATGTGTACTAATTAGCCTTAGTTTTCTGGTTGGAATTATTAATATTTGCTGTAGTAACTAGAACATCATGTAGTCAATTCATATACTCTATGTTACCCAGTAGTAACTAACTCTGATTTAGTTTAGAGTAAGTAGTACCTCCTCTCTTACCTTCCCATTAGAGAAAAATGAGATATTTGAGTGTTTTGAAACCCTGGGCTTATAATTTTGTGAATTGCAAGTATCTTACAGAATAGTCTTTCTCTTTTTTTAATATTTGGCAGTAGAAACTTTCTACATCCCCAATGAAATTTTATGAAGATCTCTGATAGAACATATGAAAAGCAGAGTTGCCCTGGTTGAAGCTAAGGTGTGGGATCAGATGATTTTGCCTTTTCTGAGTTATAGCTTACCCCAAAGAACTCTAGGACTCTGAAGGTCATATGATAAAAACCATGTTATGAGCTGGGTATGGTGGCTCACGCCTGTAATCCCAGCATTTTCGGAGGCTGTGGCGGGTGAATCACCTGAGGTCAGGAGTTTGAGACCAGCTTGGCCAACATAGTGAAACCCCATCTCTACTAAAAATACAAAAAATTATCTGGGTGTGGTGGTGGGTGCCTGTAATCCCAGCTACTCGAGAGGCTGAGGCAGGAGAATTGCTTGAACCCGGGAGGCGGAGGTTGCAGTGAGCCAAGATTGCCCCATTGCACTCCAGCCTGGGCAACAAGAGTGAAACTCCGTCTCAAAAAATAAAAAATAAAAATAAAAACCATGTTATGTCTTTACAAGATCCTTAAATTTTATTTCAATCAATTAATAGTTTTCTGTAAGAAAAACTTCTCTAAGTAACTTTTCATTTAAAAGTTTTTTTCCTTGTGGTTCATAGATTAATAATAAAGAGAAAAACCTCTGCCTTCTACTTTGTGAGAGACTGTTCAAATAACAAAGATGACAGTTGATTTTATTTCTCATGCCACCTTTGTTCTATTGATAGTAATGGGGGCCTGTATCCAGAAGGGGAGGATTGTACCACTGCATCTGGGATCAGGGAGCAGAATGCTGTGCTTAATTTTGCTGGTCTACCACTAGCTCTGGAGAGGAAAGGGTAGGGGTGACATATATGCCAAG
Organism: Pongo abelii; assembly: GCF_028885655.2. Lineage (NCBI taxonomy): Eukaryota > Metazoa > Chordata > Mammalia > Primates > Hominidae > Pongo > Pongo abelii. The sequence continues at coordinate 18,172,586 of NC_085928.1, forward strand.
GATTCATTCTGAAAAGTAAAGAGCACTGGCTTTGTAGCTAGAAATATTTGAGTTTGCATTCCATTTCTGCCACTTGATAGTAGTATGACTCTGGGCAAGATATTTACTTTTATAAGCCTCCTCCCCGCCATCTGCACAGTAGGGGTTTTGTAAGGAACAAATTTAATAAGGTTATCATGTGCTTGTTATAGTATCTGGCATATAAATTAACACTTAATAAACATTAATTTACTATTTTACCTATTATTGTGTTTGTTAATAGCAAATATATATTGCGCTTTCTATATGTCAGACATTGTCCTGAGCTGTTTACATATTTTATAACTCACTTAAACCTCATAGCAACCAATTAAAGAATGGGTACTATTTTATAGAAGCACTATTTTATAGAAGAAACTGACACAACAGCCGTTAAGTAAGTTACCATACAACTACTAAATGGCAATGTTGGGTGTCAGCTCCAAGTAGTCTGACTCCGGAGTCTGTATAGTATGCTATAGTGTTTAGCATAGAACATACATTCCTCCAGAAGCAGTGTGCTAGAAATAGAACATTAAAAAAATCTTAGTAAATTATCAAACAAGGGGAGATTATAATATTAATAGTAGTATTAGGCCGGTCGAGGTGGATTACGCCTGTAATCCTAGCACTTTCGAGAGGCCGAGGTGGGTGAATCTCCTGGGGTCAGGAATTTGAGACCAGCCTGGCTAACATGGTGAAACCCCATTTCTACTAAAAATAAAAAAAATTAGCCGGGTGTGGTGGCAAGTGCCTGTAATCCCAGCTACTCAGGAGGCTGAGGCAGGAGAATCGCTTGAACCCAGGAGGCAGAGGTTGCAGTGAGCTGAGATCGTGCCATTACACTCCAGCTTGGGCAACAAGAGAGAAGCTCCATCTCAAAAAAAAAAAAAAAAAAAAAAAAAATAGTAGTAATAGTTGCAGTACTAGAAGTAGTGGTATTGATAATAATAGCTAAAAGGTATGAGATACTATATGCCAGGCATTAATGTAAATACATTACTTATATTTACTCATTTAATTCTCACAACGGTTCTATGAAGAGGAGATGGAGAGAAGTTAAGTGATCTGCCCATAGAGTGATTTAAACCAGTATTTTAAATTTCTAGTTTGCAGGAATTATGTGACTCTCCTAAAATAAAGATTGTGCATTTTTTTGAGGGAGCTAGCTTGTGTGTTTTATTAGGTTTTCAAAGAAATCTCTGACCCCCAAAAGATAAAACAGAACTATCAAGCCATTCACCCAAGAGCCAAGGAGATATAATTATAGCAAGCTATGTAAATATTTATAAATATTTATTAGAAATGTTTTGATGAGATTTGAGCCCCCGCAGTCTAGCTCTGGTTTCCATTAACCTTCCCTAATACCACCACTCTTAATTTTAGTATATGTTTCTCTTTTAATAAAGAACTTTTATCAGAGGTTTCTAAAACTTGTCTGTATGTATGTATATGTACTCATTTCTAATTTATTTTTAACTTTTTTGAGAGCAGGTATGTGTGCATATGGTTATATTAAGGGATGAAAGAAAGAAAGAAAAGGCCAAGAACAGTTCCTTCTTAATTTTGAAGCAGTATAGTATAAAGAATCAGTTTGAGTATGAATAGTGACTCTGCTGTGTGCTGGCTATGTGTCCTCAAGCAAATTGCTTAATTTTTCTCCTTATCGCTAAAATGAGGATAATATATGTATGTATAATATATATACTTGTGTTTTATATATATTTTTATATTTATACTTGTGTTATATACACTGTGTGTACACACATACACACACACATACACTTACGTTACTGTGAAAATTGTGGCCATGTAAGTAAAATGTGTATAGTATTATGTATTAGTTTTTCTTTCATTACCTCTAACCATTAGTTCTTGCTGTACCCTAGGGTTTTATTCTCCATTTTTCTTTACTTTCATACTTATGCTGGGCCATATTCTCAATCCTTGTGACTTCAGTGACTCTCTAATGTTTATCTTCAGTTGAGGTCTCCCTGATGAACTCTAGAGCCTCAAATTTTAGTACCAACCAGAAGTCTCTACCTGGAAGCCTGAGCCATCAACATTTAGCATGTTAGAATTTACGACTCCCCTTATCCCTGCTGTGTATCAATTATTAAAATAAGAAACCTGGATGTTATGCTAGACTTTTTTGTTGACTTATTTGAATCTGTTCTATTTCACTGATAATGCTGCCTTAGTTCAGGCCCACATTATTTCTTATCTAAACTCTTAGTGATTTCTCTTCTTCTAGTACATACCTTTACTTCCTCCCCACCCCTAGCCTAAACAGTATTTTAAAACAGGGATAAATCATAGATTATTCTAAACAATTAGAAGAGACAATATGGGTCATTGTTTGAAGAATTTATTGTCTGGGTTTACCAAAAGCTTTATGTGATCAATTAGCATTGGAGATGTTGGAGATAGGAGTTGTGACCATCCCTAATGTAACATGGCAGCAGTCAATCTTTCTGATTGTATCACTTCTTCAGTTACCTAAAAGGTAAATTCCAGATTTCTTAACATGACATACAAGGTCTTTGAACATCTATATCGTGACCTTACTCGACTCATCTCTCCTTTCTCACAGGCTATCTATGTTCTAGCCTTGCCCAAAGTACGTGCAGTTGTCAGAATGTGTTGTATTATCCCTGTTAACGCAAATACCTTCTGGAATGCCTCTTTCCTCCCCTCCACCCCTGCTCTATTTTTGTTAGTTGAGTTATTTTTCATTGTATTATCTCTGCTCAGAAGTAGCTCCATCTGATATCTCACTATTTTCTCTCCCTCCTGCCCCCCTTTTAGCCCCAAAAGCTTCTCTCTCCTTGGAATATCTTGCACATACTTCTTTCATGACATTTTTCTTGTATTTTAATTATTATTTTTTTAACTAGATCTTTTTACTAGGTTGTGTAATTCTCAACAGCATGGTGAGATTTTATTAATTTTGTTTCTTTAATGCTTAGCCCAGTGCCTGAGACAGTGTGAAGTTGGCTATGTAGATTTATTGAAAGCCTTCTAGATAGTCCTAGAAAACTGAGAGCTAAAATAGGCTCAGCCCAGATATTAACATTTGTTTTTTGAAGTATATTAAGATTTATTATAGGTATTACAATAACTATTTCTATAGATTGTGTCATTGTAAAGGAATTGTTTTCTTAATTTTACTTTTGGGATATTCATTGCTGAATATCAATATGTAATTGTGTAGAATTCAAGAGCATTAATTACATATATGATATAATGCAGCTATCACTGTTATTTTTAAAATGTTTTCAGTTTTATCAGGAAATGGAATTGGAATTTATCAGATGCCCTTTTGGTGATAATTGAAATGATTGTGTGGGGTTTTTTCCATCATTTTATTAACATGATATATTACATTGATTTTCTTATGTTGAACCACTGTTGTATTCCTGAGATAAAGGATTATACCCCAATCTTGGTCATGGGGTATAATCCTTTTAATATGCTATTGGATTTCATATTCTAGTATTTTCATGAGGATTTTTGCGTTTATATTTATAAGGGATATTGGTTGGTAATTTTTCTTTCTTGTGATGTGTTTATCTGGCTTTGGTATAGGGTAATGCTTGCCTTGTAGAATGAGGTAAGAAGTGCTCCTTCCTTTTCTATTTTTTTTTTTAGGAGAGTTTTAGAAGGATTATTGTTAATTTCTTCTTTAATAAACTGGCAGAAGTTACCACTGAAATCATCAGGTCCTGGACTTTACTTTGTTGGGAGGTTTTTTTTTCTTTATTACGAATTAAATCTCTACTGTGTGTATGTTTGTTAAGATCGTCTGTTTCATTTTGAGTCAGTTTGATAATCTGTGTGTTTGTAGGAATTTGCCCATTTCATCCAGGTTGTCTAATATGTTAACATATGATTATTTGTAGTATGCTGTTTTCATCCTTTTTGTCTCTGTGAGGTTAGTAGTAATGGCCCCACTTTCATTTCTGATTTTAGTTCTTTTTCTTTTTATTTGTCAGTCTATCCCTACATCTAAACTCTTTTAAGGGTTTGTCAGTTTTGTTGATTAAAAAAAAAAAACTTTTAGTTTTGTTGATTTTATTATTTTTCTGTTCTCTGTTGTATTCATCTCCATTCATATATTTCTTATTTCCTTCCTTCTGTTAGCTTTGGGTTCAGTTTCTTCTTTGTAGTTCTCCGGTTGTAGAGTTAGATTAATGATTTGAGATCTTCTTTCTTAATGTAAGCATTTACAGCTGTAAATTTCCTTCTGAGCACTGTCTTTGCTGCATCCCATAAGTCTTGGTATTATGTCTTAACTATTTAAAAATTTTTCTTGTTTAAGAGTATTATCTTAGTCAGTTTAGTGCTGCTATAAAGGAATACCTGAGGTCAAGTAATTTGTAAAGGGAAGAGGTTTATGTGGCTCACAATTCTGCTAGCTAGAAAGTGAAAGTCTCAGGCTGCCTCCACTTGTGGTGGAAGGTGAAGGGGAGCCAACATATGCAGTGATTACATGGCCAGATAGTAGAGAGGTGTCAGGCTCTTTTTACCAACCAGTTGTAGTGAGAGGGAACTCATAGAATGAGAACACATTCATTACCAAGAGGAAGGCACAATTCCATTCATGAGGGATCCACCTCTGAGGTCCAAATACCTCCCATTAGACCCCATCTCCAACACTGAGGATCAAGTTTTACCATGAGGTTTAGGGGGACAAACAGTCCAAACTATAGCAAGTGTGTTGTCTGATATCTTCTTTGAACCATTGGTTGTCTACAGTGAATTGTTTAATTTCCACACATTTGTGAATTTTCTGGTTTCCCTTCATTACTAATTTTTAGTTTCATTTCATTGTGGTCAGAAAAGATATTTCATATGATTTCAGTCTTTTAAAATTTATTAACATTGTTTTATGGCCTAATAATGGTCTATCCTGCGTAGACCTATGCTCAGGTGCAAAATAATGTGTTCTCTGCTATTTGGGGGTGGCCATATTCTATATATGTGTGTTGGGTCCAGTTGGTTTATAGTGTTGTTCAAGTTTTCTATTTCCTTATTGATCTGTCTTGATGTTCTGTTCATTATTGAGAGTGGTATATTGAAGTCTCCAACTATTGTACAGCTGCCCATTTCTCCCTTCTATTCTGTTAGTCTGTGTTTCGTGTATTGGGGGCTGTGTTGTTTGGTGCATATGTGTATATAATTGTTATAGCTCCTTGATGAGTTGATTTTTTTTATCAACATACAATACCCGAGGCTAGGTGTGTTGGCTCACACCTGTAATCGCAGCACTTTGGGAGGCCAAGGCAGGTGGATCACCTGAGGTCAGGAGTTCGAGACCAGCCTGGCCAAAATGGCAAAACCCCATCTCTACTAAAAAATACAAAAATTAGCCAGGTATGGTGGTGTGCGCTTGTAATCCCAGCTACTCAGGAGGCCAAAGCGGGAGAATCACTTGAACCTGGGAGGCAGAGGTTGAAGTGAGCCGAGATCCTACCACTGCACTCCAGCCTGGGTGACAGAGTGAGATTTTGTCTCAAAAAAAAAAAAAAAAAAAAAATATATATATATATATATATATTACCTGAAGCCTTTTTTTTTTTTTCTGGCCACTGTTCTGGCTAGAGTCTCTAGTACAGTGCTTACTAGAAGAGGTAAAAGCAGACATTCTTGTTCTCGCTCCTGATTTTAGTGGCAAAGCATTCAGTCTTTCATCTTCGAGTGTGATGTTAGTCTTGGGTTTTTCATAGATATAATGTTATCAGTTGAGGAAGTTCTCTTCTATTTCTAGCTTGTTGAAGCATTTTTATGAAAGGGTGTTGGATTTTGGCAAGTGCTTTTTCTCTATTGATTATGTGGTTTTTGTTTTTATTAAAATGGTGTTTTATATAAGTTGGTTTTTGAATGTTAAACCTACCTTACATTTCTGAGATTAATCTCACTTGGGTCATAGTGTGTAATCATTTTTATATGTTGCTAAACAGTACTTCGTTAAGAGTTTTTGCATCTATATTCATAAGGGATATCGATCAGTAGTTTGTTTTGTTTTGTTTTTGTTTTTCTTGTCATGTCTTTGGTTTTAGTATCGGGTAATACTGGCTTCATAGAATGACATTGAGAAGTATTTCTTCTGCTTCTGTTTTTTGAAAGAGTCTGTGAAGAATTGGTTTTAATATCAATAGGAACTATTTAGATAAACAGTGTAGAACTGATGTGTGCCAAGGAGTACAGAGTATTTTAAAGACTTGGTGATGTTTAATAGCACAGTGTGTGTAGAGGAGATACAAGTAGTTTGAAATTGCTGATATATAAAGTTGGGGTAGTGGGGATGGTAGTGGAGATGAGGCTAGGAAAGTAGAAGTGAGTTCATAAATGATTAGGTCAAGGTCAGCCTCCTAGTATAAAAACAATTCTGTTGTCATTGTTGTTCTTTTTCAATTAGATGAAAACCCCAAATTACAGAAATGGTACCTTGATCAGGTTGACAATGTACAATTCTCCCCTGTTTTCCTCTTTCTTTACCTTACTATATGAAAATTACTGATAGAAGGGAATTTTATTCAGTGAAATAAAGTGATTACCTATCTAAGTTCACTTGGTCTATCTTCCTTAAAGTTTTATGTTGATGTCTTATTAAAGTGGTTTATTGATTATCTGGATGCAACTTGACTGATGAAATGCTAACATTTTCAATGGAGTATGACCTAGGGAGTGAATAATAAAGCTCTTGAGTTTGAATTATCAGGACCTCCTCATAAAGTATAAATGTTACTGACAGCAAATGAGGTGGTAATTATCATCTGCTCAAAAATAATCTAGGAGTTTCTTTTGAATATCAGTTGTCATCTGTTTTTATGTTATTTTAATATTTCAGCAAAACTAAAATGTTATTACATGCATATTATTTAAAAAATTGAAGTAATACAGAATGGAGTAAATTAAAATGAAATATTTTTTACCCTAATCCCTAAATTCCCTAATCCTACTCTTAACAGATATAAATTTCTTATATGCATGTATGAGCACATATATTATATGTAAATGTAATAACATATGTATTATTTTGGAACATGTTCCCTTTTTACCAACAATACAGTAATAGGGCTTTTTATGTCTATATGGACAGACCCTGCAAAGTTTCCCCTGTTGTTAAGATATTAATATGGTACATTTGTTACAGTTAGTTAATTATTATAGTTTATTCAGATTTCCTTAGTTTTTGTCTAAGGTCTTTTGTTTATGATCCCATTTGAGATACCACATTACATTTACAAAGTATAAGAAAGAATACCACATTGAGGATCCCTCATTACAATGTAATGAGATGTTAGTGGTCTTATCTTACTTACCTGCATGGCAGTTTCTTAGACTTTCCTTGGTTTTGATGATCTTGACAGTTTTGTGGAGTACTGGTCAGATGTTTTGTAGGATGCCTCACTATTGGAGTTTGTCTGCTTTTTTAATGATAAAACTGGGGTTACAGGTTTTTGGCAAGAAGACAACAGAGAGGTAAAGTGTCATTTTCATCACATCATATCAAGGACACATACTGTCAACATGCTTTATGAGTGCTGTTAACTGACTTTCAACACCTGACTGATGTAGTGTTTAGTTTTCTTGACTGTAAAATTACTCTTTTCCCCACTCTTTCCATACTTTATTCCTTGGAAGGAAGTCACTATGCAGAGACTACACCTAAGGTGGGAATTATGCCGCTATATTTCTTTTCCTTAATGGTGGAGTAGCTACACAAATTATTTCGATTTATTTTGCATAAAAGACATGTCTCTTTTCCCCCATGTATTAATCTATTTAGTCATTTATTTCTATCAGTGTGGATTTGTGGATATTTATTTTATTGGCCAAATTGTCCCAGGTTTGGCCATTGGGAGTTCTGTCAGCTACCTCCTGTGCTTGTTGTTTGTTTTTTTGTTTTTTGTTTTATTAATTATTATGGTTATTATTCTTAAGAAGGAGTCTCACTCTTCCTATCAGGCTGGAGTGCAGTGGCTCAATCTCTGCTCACTCCAACCTCTGCCTCCCAGGCTCAAGCGATTCTCCTGCTTTGGTCTCCCAAGTAGCTGGGATTACAGGCGCCTGCCACCATGCCTGGCTAATTTTTGTATTTTTACAAGAGACGGGGTTTCACCATGTTGGCCAGGCTTGGCTCGAACTCCTGACCTCAGGTAATCCGCCCACCTCGGCCTCCCAAAGTGTTGGGATTACAGGCGTGAGCCACTGCGCTTGGCGGCTCCTGTGCTTCTTTAACATACTATCAAGTGGGCTTTTTGTTTTATTTTAAAGCATGTTTTTGTTTTCTGGCACTATAAGATAATGGCATGCAGATATGTTTTTAATTTCTTGCTCTTCACAAATTTTATGCATGCACGAGCATGTACACACACAGAATTGTTTTCATAGATGTAATCCCTAAAGTGTCATTGCAGAGTCTAGTCGGGGGGGCTCTATGTCTTCACTTCTGAATTAATAACCCATTGCCTGCCAAAAGATTGCATGAGTTTGGACTTTCACAAGAATTGTAGTTCATATTGGATGGTGATCTATTTCAATACTTAGTTTTCTCAGATTGAATTTTCTTTTCTAGTTTGATAGATGAAAAATTGTGGCTTATCCCTGTCTTTATTACATTTCTTTAATTATGAGTGAGGCTGACCATTTTTCTACAGTTTTGTTGGCCATTTTTATGACCATCTGTTAATGCGTATTTCCATATTTCCTTTCTTGTTTTTGTTTGTTTGTTTTGCAGGGGTTGGGGTGGGCAACGGCATGATTTCGATCACTGCAACCTCCACCTCCTGGGTTCAAGCAATTCTCCTGCCCCAGCCTCCAGGGTAGCTGAGATTACAGGTGTCTGCCACCAAATCCAGCTAATTTTTGTATTTTCAGTAGAGGCAGGGTTTCATCATGTTGGCCAAGCTGGTCTCGAACTCCTGACCTCAGCCTCAGCCTCCCAAAGTGCTGGGATTACAAGCATGAGCCACCGTAAGCAGCCTATATTTCCATGTTTTCTGTTTGAATACTGGTTTTTTCTTGTTGACTTCCAAGTACTATTTGTATTTTAAAGAACAATCAGGCTTTTGTCATGTGTAGCAGAAGTTTATTTATTTGTTTATTTGCCAAATTGTCATGGTTTTTTTTTACTGGGTTTGTGTGAGTTTCTTTTCTTAAGGTAGTATAGATGTTTTACAGTTCTGTGTAATCAAATTGGCATTATTTTTCTCCATGGCTTACCTCTTTTGTCTTCCAAGATTTGCAGAAATACCCATGTTTTCTTCTGGCACATTTATTATTTTTCTAAAAAAAAAAAAAAAAACCCCTTTGGTGATTTTGGTGTTTATTTTGTTTTAAGGTGTGAGATAGGGATGAAATTTGCCTCAATCGTTGTATGCTAGGTGCCTACCCTTTCCCATTTCCTTCCCACAACCTCTCAAGCAAAAAGGTATTCTCTTACCTAATCCACACACTCTTTACTATTAGTACTATATTCTCATCTCTAGCCAGCCTGGCATACCCATCAGAGAAAAGATAGCTATTTTGGAGATTTTTGCCAGTTGGAATGCCCAATCCAATTCTTATGAGAATCCTGGGTTACTGTGATGCTGCATTTGATGTCTTATTGCTGGGATCTCTAATATGGTGTGTTGCATTCCATCAGATTTTTAAAATTATATCATGATTTTATTTAAAAATGTAGCCTCAAGTCATTTTATTTCCTTGACCTCAGAAGTTATCTGGAGATAACACATCATACTAATGTGTTTTCCAAAGGTAGGATAGAGTTATCTCAGCTGTTGTTGAGTTGTTGTTACATGTGATCAAAATTTTATCACTTAAATTTCTTACTCAGTGTGTGGTTTTAATGTGGAGTTCATAGAAGAGTGGTTATCAGTGCTTAGAGAATAGTTTATTAATAAAATTAATAACTAGGAAAACTGAGTCATAGAGAGAAATACTCCCTAAATTATACATTATGTAATTTTTTTGGAAGTTTCTAAGTAAGATCCACTTTGTATAAGAGCAGATTCCTTTCAAAGGACTTCTGGCATTGACTCTTTTGCCAGTTTTTTTGAAACCTAGTATCAGTTATTTGAGGTTAGTAGACTCAGTGTTTTCAGCTCCTGCCTCCCAAATGATACTGTGTGTTCTATTTAGGTTTTTTAAAATTTTATTTTTTTTATTTGTTTTTGTTTTGTTTTTTTGAGACAGTCTTGCTCTGTCACCTAGGCTGGAGTGCAGTGGCGCAGTCTTGACTACTGCAACCTCCACCTCCTGGGTTGAAGCGATTCTCATGCCTCAGCCTCCTGAGTAGCTGGGACTCCAGGTGCATGCTACCATGCCTGGCTAACTTTTGTATTTTTGGTAGAGACAGGGTTTCGCCATGTTGCCCAGGCTGGTGTTAAACTTCCGGGCTCAAGCGATCCACCCACCTCGGCCTCCCAAAGTGCTGAGACTGCTGATGTGAGCCACCGTGCCCAGCCTATTTACTTTTTAAAGTTTACAATTTGTGAGTATTCTAGCATTGTGTCTGATAATCCAAAGGAGATAGATTACATTAAGGAAATAGCAAACCTGAGATGTTTCAGAAAATTATGAGCACTAGAAGTGCTGAATCCTGGTCTTCTCAAAATATTAGCATCTTCAGCCTTCTTAATTATGTTGTGCAAGAAGCTTCAAACAAAACTGTACTTTGGAACTGCAAAAATACTACTGTTTTCCCTACATATGGTGTTTCCTAGGGATGGGCAGTCCCCTCGGGGGTTATTCCCTATGGCTGCTTATTTTACATTAGAACATTTGTAAATTTAACAAGAGCATTTATTGGTGCCTTCATGTTTCTCATAGTGTAGTAAATTAGATTGTTCAGCCTATAGCAGACATGGTTTCATTAGCCTTCCTTTGATGTATTCTGCTGTGTTAATATTATGAATAAAATATGTGGCCAGTAAAGGGATATCACTACTTCCAATGCAGCGTGAGCTATACAAAGTAGAGTGGAATTATCTTCATTGATTTGAACACAATACTTTTGTAGCCTAATGTTGCATGATGTTTTTCATTGGTTGCATCTCAGTGTTTATTCTTTTTGAGTTCTGTTCAGTTACACTTCTTTAATTTCCATATGTATTACTGTCAAGTTTGATCTGAAGTTCCTCTGTTCTCTCATTCTCAATAATACATTGACACTTTGATTTTAGTCATAGGGCCTTTGTTAAATTTCATATTGTGGGTTTGGTCTATCATTCCAGCCCAAGTTCTTTAAATTTTTATTCAGTGTTTCATTTTAAGCCATTCTTCTAGGTCTGTGTCAATCTTAGGTGGCTGTGTTGAAATCAGAGGTTATAAATTGACAGCCAAATCTATCCCATGATGTGTTTTATTTGACAAGCACATTCGTTTTTTTTTTTTTTAAACTAGAATGCTTGTAGTTAGTTAAGTTTTGTACTGTGTGATTTACCAACTATTGCCCCTTATTGCATTACACAATTTGGCTTCACACTTTTACATTTGTTGCTTAGCTGTTGATGGCATTTGCAACCTGTAATAAATGAAATCATTTATAAAAATATTGAGACAAGGGAAGGACAGTTTATAGTCTTATAACTGGAAATCTCTGTTGAACTTGGGATTGATTCATCTTTTAATCTTACATATAGTTTAAATATATAAAATTAAATAAATGTGTGTGTGCGCGCGTGTGTGTGTAGGAGACAGAATCTCACTGTGTCATCCAGGCTGGGTTGCAGTGGTGCCATCATGGCTCACTAGCCTTGACTTTTGGGGCTCAAGTGATCCTCCCACCTTAGCCTCCCGAGTCGCTGTGACCACAGGCGTGCACTGCCAGGCCTGGCTAATTATTATTATTATTTATTTATTTATTTATTTATTTTTTTGAGACAGAGTTTCACTCTTGTTGCCCAGACTGGGGTGCAATGGCGCGATCTCGGCTCACAGCAACCTCCGCCTCCCGGTTCAAGCCATTCTCCTGCCTCAGCGTCCAGAGTAGCTGGGATTGCAGGCATGCGCCACCATGCCTGGCTAATTTTGTATTTTTAGTAGAGACGGGATTTCTCCATGTTGGTCAGGCTGGTCTCGAACTCCAGACCTCAGGTGATCCGCCCGCCTCGGCCTCCCAAAGTGCTGGGATTATAGGCGTGAGCCACCACGCCTGGCCAATTTTTTTGTTTTTTTGTAGAAATGGTGCCTCCCTGTGTTGCCCAGGCTGGTCTTGAACTCCTGGACTCAAGTGATCCTTCTGCCTTGGCCTCCTAAAGTGCTGGGATTATAGGCATGAGCCACCGTGCCTGGTTCAGCCTTTATATTCTTAACTGTTAGTATGATTGTTTAGCAAATGAAGTAAATTGGAATGTGGTGGTATACACATCTCCAGGTTGTTCTTAAGTGTATAATGATTAATTTTGTAAAATGGATCATTAAAATCAAGAAACTTTGTGATTGAGTAATAGTTAAAAAAAATGGTTTTGACATCTGTGTTAATGACCTTCTAATACCTGAGACTCACCATTCTTTGAATTCTATTTAATACAGCAATCCTTTTCACACCAATTGAGCATTCTGTTTATTTGTCCTCTTTATTAGACCTCATTTACAATGGGAACTGATTGTTTCTGAATATTGATCTCTGCATTTTTTTTCTTTTAGCCTTCAGCATTACTCTTGTTATCCCTAGTTTTGCATATCATCTTATATCTTACTTTACAAGAAATAGGATCATCACACATAACTCATTCAGCTTACATTTCTTTCCTTTTCTCTAATACCTAATCACTTATTAGATTTAAAGAAAAAAAGATACTATTTTTTTAAGGATGAAAATAGCTAAAACTCGAGTCTTTATTGTGTGTTAGGTAATGTATTTAAAGAATTTCACATTGATGATTTCTTATAATATCATGACAGTTCTTTAAACTAGATACTGTCGTTAGGTCTATATTGCAGATGAGGAAACTGATGGTTAGAGAGGTTAAATAACTTTCTCATAGTCACATAACTCCTAGTAACAGAATTGGGACTTCTATATAGTTTTATGTGACTCATGCTAATCTTACTTCTTAATTACTATGCTATATAGTTTGTCTTTGTCCTTGTTTCTTCCTTCTCCTGATTTTCTAGAATCTTGCTTCTTATCCCTTTTTCCTCTTTTTTTTTTTTTTTTTTTTTTTTGATATGGAGTCTCGCTCTATCTCCCAGGCTGGAGTGCAGTGGTGTGATCTCAGCTCACTGCAACCTCTGCCTCCTGGGTTCAAGCGATTCTCCTGCCTCAGCCTCCCAAGTAGCTGGGACTACAGGCACCTGCCACCATGCCCTGCTAATTTTTTGTATTTTTAGTAGAGACGGGGTTTCACCGTGTTAGCCAGGATGATCTTGATCTCCTGACCTCATGATCCGCCCGCCTCTGCCTCCCAAAGTGCTGGGATTACAGGCGTGAGCCACCAAGCCCAGCCATTCCTCCTTTTTTATAACTTTATTCTACCTGTGTCTACTCAGCTTACAAATAAATTTGGGTCTCTTTTAGCCAGTAAAAAGTGCAAACAAAAGCCCAGCAACAATGTTTCTTTGACTTTTGCTCCCCTTGAGTTACCAACTCCCAGTTCTCTCCTTACTTTCATCACCAGAGACTTTGTGAGAATAAACTGAATTAACTACCTCCTATTCCTCACCTGCCACCTGCTCACTTGTGAACCCAATAAAGCTTGATTGCTACTGACACCATGGTCTGAAACCTCTTTTTCCAAGAGCATCACTGAACCAAGATATACCAAGATATTGGGTGTAGATGGAATAACCTCTTTTTAGTTCTCATCTCATCTACTATTGAAATGCTTCACAGTTTCACCTCTCACCCTTATAGAAATTTCTGCTTTGGATTGTCGATGCTAATCTTTCCTTGCTTTCTTGTGCCTCTTAGTTTTTTCTTCATGTTTGCTAAGTCTCCTATGTTATCTGCTTCTTAAATTTAGTGTTTTTCAGGATTCCATACTCAGTCCTTTCCTTACTCTCCAACTCTGGGTGGTCTTCTTAGGTGAACAAGTCTATTCTCATGGCTTCAGCTATTGCCTGAATCTCAAGCTGTACTCCACTCTTGCTTCCTGAGTTTTGCCTTGACCCCTGTTTGCAACCACCTATGTAATATAGCTACTCAAAGTGTTCTGACATTCATTAAGTAAAAGTTCAAATAATTTTTCCTTCAAACCTTTCTACTGTTTTTGCTTTCTATGTCTCATCACCTACTTGGTTGCCCAAGCTTAAAGACAGTTAAATTAATCCTAATCTCTTTGTTTCTTGGATTCTCTATTAGTCTCATGTTCAACTAGCCGGTATACCTACCCTACCTTCCCCCTGCTTTAAAAAAAATTCCCTATTGCCTTATGCCCTGATTCAGCCTTTGGACTCTTGTAGAAGGTTTCCAGCTGCTTACCCTGCATTCATTCTCACCTTCTCAAGTCTCCTCCTCTCCATACCCATTTTCCGTAATACTGTTTGAATTAAAACAGACATGTCAGTTTGTAATCTAATTTTTTTCTTCAAGCTTTATTGATATAATTGAAAAATAAAAATGTATATATTTACAGTGTACATGATTTTTATATGTGTGTACATTGTGAAATATGTAATACTACATTTTAAAGGATACCCATTGCCCCTACACTTAATTTAGTCAGCAAATATTTACTGAGTACCTACCGTATGCTAGGCACTATTCTACATGGAGATAGAGCAGTGAATAAAACAGACAAAAGCCTTTGCCATCGTGGAGCCTTGTCTAGTCAGAGGAAGCAGATAAAATAAAATAAACTATGTGGTTAGAAAATGGTAAGTTTCATTTATAAAGTGGGGAAGGCAGATGGGGAATGTGGAGGTGGAGGAATGAGTTGTAATTTTAAATGGAATGATTAAGGAAAGCCATACTAAGAAGGTAACACTTTAACCAAAGATTTTGAAGGAGTTGAGACAAATGAGCTTTGAGCATGTCTGGGGGGAGAACATTCTAGGTTAAAGAACTAGAAGCCCTGAAGTACAGAATCCCTGAATGTGAAAATGTACCATATGTGTTCAGGAAATAGCAGGGAACTAGCTTGGCTAGAGAAAAGTAAGCAGTGAGGACAGCAGTGGAGTAGAAGAATAGACGACAGAAATAATGAGATGGGTGTGTAGTACCTTATAGACCAATGAGGTGGAGTAGAAGAGATACAGTCTAACTTGACTTGATTTTAGTTGATAGTAGACTGGAAAGGAATAAGGGTAGAAGCAGGCCGTTTAGGAAGATATTACAGTAATCCACGTGAAAGGTGATAGTGGCTTAGACGAGGGTTCTAGCAGTGAAGATGATGAGTGGTTGGATCCAGATAAATTTTAAAGGTGGAACCATTCATATTTCCTGGCATTTGGATATGAGAGTGTATGTGTGGTTATAGGTGTGTGTGTGTGGAAGTGTAAGAGAGAAGGGGCTGGGAGTTGATTAAGGATGATTCTAAGGTTTTTAGCCAGAGCAATACCAGATACACAGTTGGATATACTAGTGTGGAGTTAAGGGCAGAGGTCTAATATATGTGTATGTATTTATATGTAATCAGTGTATAGTAGTATTGAGCCATTAGACTGGATGAGATTATCAAGGGGGAGTGAGTTTAAAGAACAGAAGAGATCTGAGGACTAAGTCCAGGGATCTTCCAATTTTTAAGAGATGAAGGAGAATAGGAGGAAGCAGAAATGGAGAAAAGAAGAGTTGTCTGTAGGGTAGGATGAAAACCAAAAAAGTATAGTGTCCTATGAAGTGAAGAAGGTGCTTCAATGAAAGGAATATGGTTGACTTTTCCAAATGATAATGCCAAGTCAAATAGATGAGAAGGGTAAGATGATGACAAAATTGGCTTTGGATTCAGCAACAAGGAGATTGTTGATCTGGAATAATTTTGGCATAGTGGTAGTGAAATTCTGTTGGAGTAAGTTTTAGAATAGGAGGAGAGAGGAATTGGAGAAAGTCAACTTAAGGAGAGGAGGCAGAAATATGGTGGTGATTAGTGTGATTAGAGATAGTTTTTTTTTTTTTTTAAAGATGGGAGAAATAATAGCAAGTTTTTGTGCTGATTGTAATGTTTCCACACGGAATAATTAATGCAGAAAGACAAAAAAAATTCTGGAGCAATGACCGTGAGTACAGGACCATTTTTGTTTTTGCTTTAACATGTAGCAATGTTTGCCTTAGGAAGGAGCTGGGTTAGCTTATCTCTAGTTACAGAAGTAAAGTAAGAGTATATGGAGATAGATGCTGGTAGGTTAGTGCTTGTAGTGATGCAAGCAAGGTCATCTGTTGAGGCTGAGGACAGAGAAGGAGTGTTAGAGGTTGAAGAGGAGGAAAGAAGAAATTAAGTGGTCTGGAAAAGTGAATGGACCAGGAAAGTGTATAATTATTGCTGGACAAATTGATTTTGAGACAAGGTGTGGCTCTGTCACCCAGACTGGAGTGCATGGCATGATCTTGGCTTATTGCAACCTTTGCCTCCCAGGCTCAAGCCATTCTCCCACCTCCTTCTCCCAAGTAACTGGAACTACAGGTGCACACCACCACGCCTGGCTAATTTTTGTATTTTTTGTAGAGATGGGGTTTTGCTATGTTGCCCAGGGTGGTCTCAAACTCGTAAACTCAAGTGATCTGCCTGCCTCAGCCTCCCAAAATGCTGGGATTACAGGTGTAAGCCACCACGCCTGGCCAACAAATTAAATTTTGATGATGACTTTAACATGAGACCAGTCAGCATAATTAGAGGTTTCTTTGCAGCCATGTTGAGCTCTTTGGTCATAGACATGGACTGGGCAGAAAGCTGAACTCAACCAGGGTTGTGGAAAAACCACAAGCTTTTTCTTAGATATTTTTGGCTTTGCGGGCTATCTAGTCTCTGTCACAACTATTCAGTTCTGTCACTGTAGTCCAAAAGCAGCCATAGACAGTACTTAACTGAATAGGCATAGCTCTGTTCCATTAAAAGTTTATTTTTAAAAACAGGCAGCAGACTATTCCTGTTGTTTGTTGACTCTTGTGTTAGAGAGAGGATAATGATGGACTGTGGAATTTAAGCAGGCTAAGGAGGGAAGAGAGGAGAACATAAGTGCGTGAAGTGTAGAGAGAAGGTAGTAGGGTCAATGGCATGATGTTTCACTGTTTCCTAATCTCTGCTATACTCTTACATGACCTTACGTTTTGAATATTGTTTTCTCTCTCTGCGTGAAATGCTCCTTTTATACACAGTTTAGATGTCATCTCTTTTATACTTTTATTTCCCCTGCTGTGGCCACTGATAATACGGAAAATGCTCAGTAAATGCTGAAAATTGAAATTCTCCACTTCAGTTTGATAGGTAAGATTATTTCAAATTGGGAGATTGTGAAAGTTTGTTTATCCACAGTATTTCCCACTCAGTAGCCAAGTCTATGCTTGAACATGGTGATTCTCAACTTTGTTTTCTGCTTCAATTTACCTGATACTGGCCACATAAACAGGGTAAGGGCAGTGCCCTGCTCTTCCTTCCTACTTGGTGCTTAAGTTAGAATGCCTTTCTTTTTCTCCACTGATGTTGAGTTGGTGTCTTTATGCTGCAGAGTATGGATATTTAAACATATGACCTGTAATAAGCTTGTGAGTATGGTAACACGTTGCCTTATAGGTTATTTTTAAAATTTCAGTTAATTATAGAAGACAAGTGGTTGTTCTATCAGTTATATACTATCAGGTAACTATAAGATCTTTTTTTGTGTGTGGAGGTTAGAGACATTTTGGACTGTTTAGTCTGACTTTTCATATTGTAGTTGAAGAAACTGAAGCCTAGAGATGCAAGTGACTTGCACACACCGACTAGCAGAGCTAGGGCTAGAAATCCATGTTTCTTAGTGTCAGATTCAGTACTCTCCCTGCCACCATGATACTTATCTTAATAGGATATGAGGACATTGATTATCAGCCTAGAAAATATTATATTTTATGACAGGTGATACCCTCTAAAATCATGGTAACTAAAATAATTGTTTAAATGTAATTGAGAATCTTAACAATATTGAAATGACTATTTTTTCCCCCATTGAATTATTAGTAAAAAGGTGTGGTTGACTTGTTTTTATTATTATGGTTATGTTCTGAAGTAATTTTATATAATTAAAAGTGACACATTAATCTTTAAAAATCCGAATAAGTAAATATCTAGAGAATTTACTCTAATTTGAATATTTAAAGACCAGTTTCTAATCTGTTTTGTTTTGTTTTTTGTTTTTTTAATAAACTCTTTCAGAAAGATGAGGTCTATCTTAATCTGGTGCTGGACTATGTTCCGGAAACAGTATACAGAGTTGCCAGACACTATAGTCGAGCCAAACAGACGCTCCCTGTGATTTATGTCAAGGTATGTAAAAACATAACAATTTTCCATTTTAGAAAACATTTTTTATGAACCAAGGAGAGCCTCTTTTATGTTTTAACTATATTATTGTATTTAATACGCAGGGAGAAAAACTGTAAAGTAGGTATTGTTGGAACTTTGTTAAATCCTTTTACAGTTTTAAAACGTGAAGTGTGCACCTTTTGAAGTTTTATAACTCAGATAGTAAAGATATTCTGGTAAATTACAGTGAATATTTTTCACAGACATTTATAGATTTTATTTCTGCTAGTAGCCATAGTACATTTTAATTTAACCTCTGATATCTTTATTGTGCCACAAACCAAAATAGGAGCATATCATATAAAATTGTAAAATAAAGTTATAGATATGTTCAAATTCATTTGTTCATAGATGCCATTTATATATTTTTTGGCATCTGTAGCTGCAGCTTAAACTGTTGGTGATTTTAAATATGCACTGGGTGTTGTTTATTTTTTGGTGTCTAATATCAATGCCATCTTGTTTGTTTCCTAGAACTCATGGCAGAATGGCTAGGTATTTATCTAGCATAATTTGTATTAAAGTTGTGGTTAGTTATTAGTAACAAATTATTTTATTAACTATGGCATTGTGAAAACTAGTAGTTAAGTTTGAAAGTTCAGATATCTAAATACAATTTTTAAATTTAACCCTTTATGGAAATGACTGTAGAAAATAAAATGGCATTGACTCTGAATGTCTTATGGTTAGAGTTTTTGAAGTCTTAATTGTTAAAAATTTAAGCTTAACAATAATAAAAGGGTTACCAAAGTAGGACCATTAATAATAGAAGTTCTTTGGGTGGATTTTGCATAAGCTAATAATAATAATAATAATAGAAGTTCTTTAAGCACTTTTGTTAGCTGGATTACTTTGGCAAGGAGTCATATATATATAGTATATATAATATATACACTATAGTGTATATATTATATATTTTATATATATAAACTATATATACTATATATACTGTATATAATATATATTTACATATAAACTATACTATATATAGTGTATATCATATATTTATATATATAAAGTATATACATACTTTATATATAGATAAGGATGTTCTTTTTTTATTATTCTTCCTTCCTTCCTTCCTTCCTTCCTTCCTTCCTTCCTTCCTTATTTCCTTCCTTCCTTCCTTCCTTCCTTATTTCCTTCCTTCCTTCCTTCCTTTTCACTCTGTTGCCCAGGCTGGAGTGCATGCACAATCTTGGCTCACTGCAATCTCTGCCCTCTGGGTTCAAGCGATTCTCCTGTCTCAGCCTCCCAAGTAGCTGGGATTACAGGCACACGCGACCATGCCCAGCTAATTTTTGTGTTATTAGTGGAGATGTGGTTTCACCATGTTGGCTGGGCTGGTCTTGAACTCCTGAACTCAATTGATCCACCAGCTGGGCCTCCCCAAGTACTGAGATTACAGGCACGAGCCACCATGCCCGGCCAGGATATTATTTTTAAAAATGTAATTAAATTACCATTGTCATACCTATGAAAATAAATAGTATTTCATTAGTATCATTAGATACTCAGTTTATATTTGCCTATGACATAATTTTTTTAAGTTTATATTTTTGAATTGGCATTCAGTTAAGGTTTATATATTATGATTGGCTGATGTGCCTCTAATGTTTCTTTTAATCCATAGGTTCTCTTTTTCTCTCTCTTGAACTTTGTTGCTAAAGAAACCAGATCATTTGACCTATACTTTCTTGGTCTGGATTTTGCTGGATTTCTGTAGTGTAATTAGTATGTTCTTTTGTCATCTGTATTTCCTGCAAATTGGTGGTTAGATAACTGATAATTAAATATATTTTTGGTAAGAGTCGGGGCCACTTTATTTGTAGTATTGAGTGCTTTCTGAAGGAAGAACATAATGTCTTTCTTTTCCTGATGTTAGCAGCCATTGATGATCACTGCCTAAATTCATTAATTCATTAAAGTTTACAAAATATTGGTAGTCTACTGTTATTATTCCTTCTTAATTTATAAGCTGGAATAGTTTCATAAAGAGAGATTTTCCCATATCAACTATTTGTGCCCTGACATATAGTTTATATAAGAAAGACAGGAAATGTATTTGATCCCTTTTCTTTATTTACCAAAATTTATGATAGTTCCGTAGCATCCTCCATAGGTACCAATGAGGTGTTTTGTTGTTTGTTTTAAAGTATCTTATGTGAGTCTTAATAATACTTGACAGTTTCCTTGCTTTCTAATATGACAGAGTATTCCAAGTTCATCTTACACATTTCTTCCTCAGACTTAGAATCAACCTTTTCTTCAAGAAGACCTTGTTCTTTTAGTGGGAGATGGTATTTAGAGACCACAGTCTGGATGCTAGAGGTGCTAATTGTCACAGGGTTGGTTATTGTTTCTGGGTCTTTTTGGTGAGCAGAGCTAGGAAATATGTGGGTAATTTTCTCAGATGTAATGCATCTTCTTTTTTTCCAAAAATAAATACACCATGAGTTCATACTGATACTTTCAAATAAAATTGATGAGTTTTTACTCAACTGTAATAATCTTATGTTTGTATTTCCTTTCTCTTAACATTGAAAATTTAATTTCTCAATGATAGTAGTATAATTAATAACTTATTCTACCCAGCACCCTACATAACCATCTTAGAATAACAATTCCAACACTAGGACCACCAGCTAAAAATAATTTAAGATCTAAGCACAGCTCAGTTTTACCCATTAGATCCCATTAGGGATGAACAATCAAATTTCTCTGTTCTAAAGAAACACTGAGGTCAGGCACATTGGCTCATGCCTGTAATCCAGCATTTTGGGAGGCTGATGTGTGCAGATCACCGGAGGTCAGGAGTTCAAGACCAGCCTGGCCAACATGGCGAGACCCCACCTCTACTAAAAATATAAAAATTAGCTGGGCATCCTGGAGCACACCTGTAATCCTAGCTACTCAGGAGGCTGAGGCAGGAGAATCACTTGTATCTGTGAAGTGGAGGTTGCAGTAAGCCAAGATCATGCCACTGCACACAGCCTGGGTGACAGAGCGAGACTTCATCTCAAAAAAATTGAATAATTCCTCTCTGTGTGATGATGTTCCATTAAGCATTTGTTTGTTTCAGTTTACTTTTATTATAGATTGTGGTTTTCTAAATTTTTAAATAAAATTTACTTTAAAATTCATATAAAATATTTATACATAGTTCAAAGCAAGATTGACAAAACAAGATATGTTCAAAGAAGTTTAGCTTTTATCTCTGTTCCCTCTGCTCTATTCCTTTCCTCTACCAGTGTTAAATATTTTTTAAATGTTCATAATTTATCCTACCATTTTTAAAATAAGCAAACATGCAGTTATTCTTACTCTTTTTATATAAATGGTTACATAAGGTACACATTTTTCTCTTTTTTTCAGTTAAAAATATGTCCTCGAGATTAGTCCATATTTTCCTGTGTGTGTGTGTGTGTGTGTGTATCACCTTCTTTATGGCTACCATATTACTTCATCATGTGGCTGTATTCTAGTTAATTCATCCAGTGACCTATTAATGCACATATTGTTTTCCTCTTGTTTTTTGTTGTGGTTTTTTTGGTTTTTGCTATTAAAAATAGTTCTATAGTGAACAACCCTGTGCACTTACAGTATTTTTGCCAGCAAATAGTTGAGCTAGATATCTGGCATCCTGTATTTTAAAAAAGAAAATAAAATTATTGTACATACTGAAGTTGGCATACAGAGAGAAATCTAGCACTCCTTTCTTTCTCCCCCTTGTGGGAAAAGGGATGATTTTTTTTTTTTTTATGTAACCACAGCGCTTTCAGAGGCCAGATCTATTGGCTCTGGGCATTATTCTTTGGGGACATTGATCCCTTTTATCTGAAAAGATAAAAACAGTGTCTGGAATTGATGAGTTATGAGTTGATCTCCTTCACATAGTCATTCTACATAGTTTTATTGTAATCCTATTGTATGAAAAATGTTAGATTGTGAGAGTGATATAAAAGTAAATGCAAGTAACTCTTGCCTTCATGAACCTCATCATCTGATAAGGACTTGTTTGGCGTACATGTTACCAGAATGGCAACTGCATTTCTTTATAATTGCCTTTCACTTTTTCTGGGAGAGTTGAGTATGTTCTATGAGTAATATACAGGTTAAAAACTTCTTGAGCACCTTTGCCTTTCTGATGAGTATATTTCAGAACTTAAGTGGGTTTTAAAATGCAACTCTAAAACAGATGACTGGCAAATCATTGTTGTGAACTTAATTTTTTTTTAATTGAAAAGACATGTTTAAGGACAGGGTCTGATCACACAAGAGAGTTGGATGCATTTTTTGAATCATAAACAAAATTGTTATTACTTGTTTTAACATGTATTCTATTATTTTATTATTTTATTACTTCAGATATTATGGCACAGAGAAGAGGGCATTGGATTTGAGTTACATATAACTAACTGTTCAAATTGTGTTCAATTGCAAAGTACATTCCTTTCTGTGATATTTTGTCCTGTAACTGATGCATAGTAATTGTTTTATGGAAATGTTAACAATTTTGTACCAACTTTGAATAAAATGAAAAATAAAAAAAATTGTTTTCATTGAACCTCAATATCTTCTGTAAAAAATAGGGATAATGTGTATCTCAAAGTGGTTGCAAGAATTAACTAAACAAATAGGCAAATAGGCAGAAATGCTTTTCTTGGTTTGGCACTTAGTACATGTTAAATCTGTTATATTTCAAAATGTGTTAATTATATTTGAGTTTCTAAGAATTAATCATTCTAGTCTTTTATTTAGGCACCAAGCTGCTTTTTTTTTTCTTTTTTTGTTGAGAGAGACACAGAGAGAGAGAGAGAATTTCGCTCTGTGGCCCAGGCTGGAGTGCAGTGGTGCAATCTTGGTTCACTGCAACCTCTATTTCCCGGGTCCAAGCAATTCTCCTGCCTCAGCCTTCCGAGCTGGGATTACAGGCATGCACCACCAAGCCCGGCTAATTTTTTGCATTTTAGTAGAGACAGGGTTTCACCATGTTGCCCCCAGGGTGGTCTTGAACTCCTGAGCTCAGGCAACCCGCCTGCCTTGGCCTCCCAAAGTGCTAGGGTTACAGGTGTGAGCCACCACACCCGGCCTCCACCAAGCTATTTAATGATTATATTTTACACCTTTATTTAATAAAATATGGCGAAATACATAAATAGTAATTGAAAGAGAAGCACTTACTCAAACCACTACAGAATATTGTGTGTGTGTGTGTGATATTGAGCAAGTTGCTTAATCTCTCTGGGCCTCAGTTATTTTATATTTAAAATGGTAATAATATTAGTACTTATTACATAAAGTTATTATAAGGAGTAAGTGAAATAATACACATAAAGCAGTTAGAACAGTGCCCAGTCCATGATAAGTTGTTTTTCTGTTCTTGTTTTTGCTATCTTTCTAGTCTAGAAAGCCTCTCAGCTTTCTTATAAATACACTTTTACAAAGTGAAATAACAACAAATATATAATATTGCATATTTCATTCTTTATCTTGACTTTTCTAGATAAACTTTTCAAAACAATGAAGATAGAGTAGATCTTTCAGATGAAAGAATACAGTAAAAAGACATCTTAAAATTAACCTCATTTAAACTCTTAAGGTTTTTTTTTTCCAAAAAAAGAAAACTTGTTTTCACTGATTCTTGCTGACCTAGACATTAATACCCCGACACAGTAAAATCTCTTTTTTTAGTAAATTTATGCCTATGAACTCAGTTTCTTATGGGAGGTTATCATTTTAGTGGTAATGAATTAAACTCCTACAGTAAGCTTTAGGACTTAGAAATGGATTCTGTGAATGATGGTACAATAATAGAACTATGAAGTTTTTTAAAAAAAGTTATATGGATACCTAAATGCCTTAATTTTAACTTTGTTGGCAAAATGCTGACCTTATAAAAGATCTTATCTGTACAGTTTGTATCATGCTTCATTTTAAAGAAGACACAAACTTTTCCAGTTAATAGTTCACATTAACTTCAAGGATGTACTAAAATTCAGCTGTCCGCAGTTTTCACCATGCTTCTTAGAAGGAAAGCAGGTTTCATGTTAACTTTAATTAACCTAAGCCTTAGCAGTAGCTTTTAAAGATGGTGCCATATGTCAATGCTTCATTAGACTTTTAAGTATCTTTTTTTTAAATTTTTTTTTACCAAGATATTTGTTATCTTTGGTTTGACTCATTTCAGAAATTCTGTCCATGGTGTAACTTTGGGGTAGAGGTCAGAAGGTAAACAGCCAGAAAAGTTTAAAAGTGAATCGGAACACTGACCTTGAGATAAACAGAAGGTTTAAATTATACTCTCTTTCTCCATGAAGTTTCTCTCTTCTCCAGTTAAGAGTCTGATTCTTTATTCCATGCAGACCCAGTTTCTCAGTGTATCTTTTTGGTAAGAAAACTGAGAAAGTCTTCTCTTTTGAAAGATGATGTCAATAGTCAGGCATCTGTTTTTGAATGTCATTTTGAATTATACTTTTTCTGAAAGATATTAACAGGAAGAATGGTGATGCTACTGACAGGGTTATTGATGTCTTGATAGAGCAGTGATTATAGATTTTCTCAGTCCACATGAGTTTTCCTAGACCACTGTATCAATCACCTTGGAGGCTGACATCTCAGAAAAATATTCTAAAGATGACACTTTGGAAATACGTTTACATTCAGCAGCATGCTCTACTAGAAAGAACTATAAACTTAAAAATCAGGAGACCTGGTTTCTGGCCCAAAGTTACTTGTTATTCATGATTTCAGATGCCTCTCTGAGCTTTTCATTTGTGTTTCAAATAAAAGCCCATCTTAGCAGGCTTGTAATGTGAGATGTTAGTAAAATTAAAAGTTATAAAGCGCGTTGTAAAATTTCATTTTTTTAAGTTATTAAAGAATGATGCGAATGGTACATATGGTTAATGACACTTTAGCTAATTCATATAGAAGTAGCTAATTAATACAGAAGTGACACAAAACTTGTGAAAGGAAGATTGAGTGACAGTAATCCATAGCATTACACCTGTTCTTTTCTGAGAATCTGTTACTTTATTGTCTGCTTAAGGATTCTGATTTGTTTAGAATAGGAAGTATTTAATTAATTTCTACTGTCTATTCCAGTTGTATATGTATCAGCTGTTCCGAAGTTTAGCCTATATCCATTCCTTTGGAATCTGCCATCGGGATATTAAACCGCAGAATCTCTTGTTGGATCCTGATACAGCCGTATTAAAACTCTGTGACTTTGGAAGGTAAGCTACTGTCCCTCTCCCTGCCCCTTCCCTTTTCCCCTCCTCCCCCTACTATCTTCTTTTGAATATATTCCTTTTGCAATGTCAGCCTAAACACAGTAATTCTTATTCAAGAAGTATAAACTAGTACAGCTGTGAGAGTAGTTTTGTTAGTTTCTGTCAAAATTATAAATGTATATACTCCTTCATTTAACAATTTAACTTTTAGGAATTATTTCCTTAGGAATACACATTTACAAAATAGTGTATATATAGGGATTTTTATTATAGCATTGTTTATAAGCATCCATTAGTAGGAAAATGGCTAAATAAATTACGGTACATACAGAGTAATACATGCAACCATGAGAAAGAATGAGGCAGCTCTCTGTGAACTGGAAGGGAATGATGTCTAGGGAACATTAAATGAAGAAAGCAAGATCAAGAGTATGTGTATTGTATGCCACCTTTTATGTTTTAAAAACATAGAGTGTGACCATATATATATATATATATATGTGTATATATATGTGTGTGTGTATATATATATATATATACACAGACACACACACACACAAGTACATTTGTGGCTTATTTCTGAAACGGTACGTAGTCCATAATATTTGATTGCCTGAGAAAGGATCTTTGGGAATATAATGTAGTTGGGAAACTCACTTTTTCATTGATTGTATTTTAGTATTGTTTGAATTTATATTAGGTATATATACTCCTTTTTCAGTAAGAACTAAATTTTTTCAAAATATTGATTATTATACATTCCTGTGTATCTTTTTAACTTCACAATTAACCTCAATTCAGGGATGAGATAAAAAAACAATGCAGTGTTTTCTTCATTTTTCTCTATAATTTAACCTTTTATTCTACCCTTTTTCCTGCAAATTTCATCAAACTTTCTGCCTTTAAAAGCTCATTTCTTGGTAATATACTGTAAATTTGTAATAAAACTTTATTCTTTCCATTTTCAGTTTTCAGTACTTTGTGCCTCTCTGATCTAACCTTTTAACATGTAGTCAAGCCTACATTCCCATGTAACTCGGGCAGTTACCCCGCTGCTTCCTCACTGGTGTAATCACCTAATCTCTCTCCTTATGGTCCCTAAGACATCTTTACATAATTTGGATTCTCTCCAATTCAATTTTTTCATCCTTGTTACAGATTCTTTTCACCATAGCTCTATAGATTACATATTGCCCCACACTTGTTGATACCTATGTTCCTATCCCTTTGTAATACTTTTACATCAATTCACAGTTTAAATTTGGGGTTTAACATAGGATATGTTTTCCACAGGCTTCTCCTGAGACAGAACCTTTAAAAAATAAGTGAATTTGTTCTGTCATGAGTTAATTTTTCTTAGTCTCACAATGTGTCCTCTTTCAGACCGTCCTCATTTTACTGTTTTCTAATTTCAGATGACCTATCACTTTGCAGGCCATGACTCTGTTCCCTGAACTATTTTTGAAAAGGGTGAAAGATAATAAAACTCTTACCTGATGTTTGAAACAAAGCACTACTACTTGTCTATGGGAAAAACTGCCCAAATCAGATATGTTTTATTATTAATGGGGTGTCTTCCCCATTGAGAGTGACTGACTTGGTAGGGACAGACTGAAACACCAAGGTTAGAAGAGTTTCTGTTCTCATGATAGTGTCAAAACACTTGGTACAGCCCATTCTCTTGGGACATAAAATAGCTTTATTCTGATAAATTTGGAAGAGGGATTTCGCTTGTTTGATAGCTCATTTTTATAAACCCTCTTTTTGTTTTTAACAAAATTGGTTTAGTCAGATGGAGTTTGGGAAACACTTTGGACTGTATGTATCAGATTGGTAATTTGAACAAAATACTATTACTCTCTTATTTTTTTACTAGATGAAACGGGGCCAAAAAGTAGCTAAAGAACTAGTTGGGCTATTTAGGAACAAAAAGCTAGATGTGATCACAATATTGGGAAGTAGTTAAAACCAGTCTCCTCTGTAAGAGAGGCTGCTCCATTTTTGTAGCTCCATCAAGTAGTGAAAAAACTCCAGGCTACAAAGCTTGGGTATTAACGTTTTGTTTCATAATGAATTTTCTGAACATAATTAGAATCTATCTTGTTAATTAAAAAGCATTCTTTAGAAGATATAACAGTCTCCTATCAATTATGCTGAAAACCAAATGTCATAATTTTCATGCAGCCTAAAAACAGGGATTAGTATTTATTAATTTATGAAATGGTTATTGTATGTCAGTACTTGGGGAGAGGGTTAAAAAACAAACTTCAAAACTAGTGATGAAGGAAAAAGAAGTTAAGATTAGAGTCATCATTGACTAGAAATAAATGAAAGAAAAGAAATCCCAGTCATTGAAATCCTTGTGACTACTTTCATCTGTCTTTACCCTGGTTTTCCAGTACCTTTACTTTTTTTTTGGCACTTACTGTTCTACTGTTTTGATTTTGTTGCATTTTGTCCCTTTATTGATCTTTATTATTAATGTATGTCAGAATGGCTGGCTTCTATAGCCGTTTATTTTATTCTGTCTTTGGATTATCTTGGGTGACATCTCAAAAGAAATTAATTGTAATTTATTATACTTCATATTTAAAATACATGCAACAAAGTATTTTAGTAGGAAAATTGGAATAAGAAAACATGCAATTAAACTTACTATAGCAAAGTTAGAATTCATAGGCTGTGAATCATTTCTGCCCTGAAGTTGAAGGGCCTGTCTGTTTATAATTTATTGGGTAATAAATGTTTATGCAATTAATAAATTGACCAAGATATGGAAAAATAGATTGAGTCTATAAGCCTTGAAATATTCACCCTGAGTCAGAAGTCAAAATGCAAGACAGTGGCCAATTTCTCGCCCTTTTAAAAGAAATACATTGGGTGAGGAGTATTCATTCTTAGAATCTATTGTCATGCCTTTTGGTAGGGGAGGTACCTCTTTTCTGCCCTTGCTTCTTTGTATTTTAGAGGTGGAATTTGGGGAACAGAGGATCAGAATAAATTCAACACTTATCCTTTTTTGCTTTTGGTGCCTTTTTAGGTGACAAACGCTTTCTTTAAAAATTGCTATTCTTTTTTGCAGAGAAAGGTGATAAAATTGTAAATTTCTTTTGTCAGAGATAGTTACAGTTTACATTTTCTTTTTCATATATGATTCAAATGATGTGAATCTTATAAAATCATTCGATACTGTGAAGGGGTAGCAGTCTAGGTTCTTTAAGGTTTAGATTTAAAGAATTTCTGCTTTTTATTTTTATTTTTTTTCTGTTAGTGCAAAGCAGCTGGTCCGAGGAGAACCCAATGTTTCGTATATCTGTTCTCGGTACTATAGGGCACCAGAGTTGATCTTTGGAGCCACTGATTATACCTCTAGTATAGGTAAGTACGAATCCGAATATAATGCTCATAATTATTAATTGCTTCTTGACTTTGGTAATTTAGTATTACTAACCTGTACTTTTATTTCCATGGAAAGATGGATATATCCCATTATGTTTTTTTCTTAAAGCTTGAGATGCAAACATGTATAGGCATACCTCATTTTCTTATACTTCCCAGGCACTGCTTTTTTTTTTTTTCTAACCTCTCAAAGGTTTGTGTCAACCCTGAGTCAAGCAAGTCCGCCCGCACTAGTTTTATAAGAGCATGTGGTCACTTCATGTCTTTGCGTCATCATGTCTTTGTGTCACATTTTGGTAATTATTGCAACATTTCAAACATTCTCATTGTGTCTGCTATGGTGATCTATGATCAGTGGTCTTTGATGTTACTATTGTAATTGTTTCAGTTTGCCACAAACCACAACAATATAAGACAGCAAACTTAATCGATCGGTGTTGTGTATGTTATGAATATTCCACCAGCTGGCCATTCCCCATCTCCCCCGAGAGACAACAATATTGAAATTAGGCCAATTAATAACTCTGCAGTTGCCTCTAGGTGTTCAAGTGAAAGGTACATTTTTCACTTTTAATCAAAAGCTAGAAATGATTAAGCTGAGCAAGGAAGGCATATCGAAATTGTGCCACACAGTTAGCCAAGTTGTGACCACAAAGGAAAAGTTCTTAAAGGAAATTAAAGTGCTACTCCAGTGAACAGATGAATGATAAGAAAGTGAAACAGCCTTATTGCTGTTACAGGGAAAGTTTTAGTGGTTTGGATAGATCAAACCAACCACAACATTCACTTGAGCCAAAGCCTAACCCAGAGCAAGGCCTGAACTCCCTTCAATTCTGTGAAGACAGAGAAGTGAGGAAGCTACACAAGAAAAATCTGAAGGTAGCAGAGGTTATTTCATGAGGTTTAAGGGTAAAAAGCTGCACCACACCATAAAAGTGCAAGGCAAGCAGCAAGTACTGATGTAGAAGCTGCAGCAAGTTATCCAGAAGATCTAACTAAGATCATTGATGGAACTGGCTACATTAAATATCAGAGTTTTAATGGAGACCAAACAGCCTTCTACTGAATTGGAAGAAGATACCATTTAGGACTTTCATCTCTAGATTTTCTAGAGATGGAACACTTCCTCTAGAGAGGAGAAGTGTCATTGCCTGGCTTCAAAGCTTCTAAGGACAGGTTGACTCTCTTGTGAGGGCCTAATGCAGCTGGTGACTTTTAAGTGGAAGCCAGTGCTCATTTACCGTTCCAGAAATCCTAGGGCCCTTAAGAATGATGCTAAATATATTCTGCCTGTGCTCCATAAATGGAGCAACAATGAGTAGATGATAGCATGTCTGTTTATAGCATGGTTCACTGAATATTTGAAGCCCACTGCTGAGACCTGCTACTCCAGAGAAGAGTATTTCTTTCAAAATATTACTGCTTATTGACAATGCAACTGGTCACCCAAAGGTTGAGAAATACATTTGTAAGGCTATAGCTGCCCTAGATAGTGATTACTCTGATGGATGTGGGCAAAGTCAATTTTAAATCTTCTGGAAAGGATTCACCATTCTAGGTGTCATTAAGAACATTTGTGATTCGTGAGAGTGGGTCCAAATAACATCAACAACATTTTGGAAGAAGTTGATTCCAAGCCTCATGGATGACCTTGAGGCATTCTAGACTCCAGTGAAGGAAGTCTCGGCAGATGTTGTGGAACTAGCAAGAGAACTAGAATTAGAAGTGGAGCCTGAAGATGTGACTGAACTGTTGCAATCTCATGATAAAACATAAACAAGTTGCTTCTTTTATGGATGAGCAAAGAAAGTGGTTTCTTGAGGTGGAATCTACTCTTGGTTGAGATGCTGTGAATATTGTTGAAATGACAACAAAGGATTTAGAATATTACATAATTGTAGTTGATAAAACAACAGCAGGGGTTGAGAGGACTGACTCCCATTTTGAAAGTGGTTCTAATGTGGGTAAAATGCTATCAAAGAGCATCTCATACTAGAGAAAAATCTTTCATGAAGGGAAGAGTCAATTGATGTGGCAAACTTCATTGTCACTTTAAGAAATTACTCCAGCCACATCGTATAGCCTTCAGCAACTGCCACCCTGATCAGTTGGCAGCCATCGACATCAAGGCAAGACCCTCTGCCAGCAAAAAGATTACAACTCACTGAAGGCTTAGATGCTCATTAGCATTTTTTTTAGTAATAAAGTGTTTTTAAGTTAATGTATTTAATTTATGTTTTTACCCAATTCTATTGTACAAGTAATAGACTACAGTATAGAGTGAACATATCTTTTATATGCACTGGGATACCAGAAAATCGGTGAGACTTGCTTTATTGTGTCTTATTGTTATGGTCTGGAACCAATTCCGCAACATCTCTGACGTATGCCTGTATAGAATTTTTCAAATTCTACTTTTTAGAATTTAAGATATACCTACTATTCTATTTTTCTTCCTTGGACTGTTAGAATCATAAAGCTAATAGCTTTTACCTTAAGAATTTAAATTAATTCTGAGTAACTTTTTTTTACTTTCTTATTTAAAATCCTCCTGAAATACTTCTGAGCATGATTACACTAGTTGGACAATTTATTAATTAATGTTATTTCATTAAGTTAATAATGGAAGTGATAGTATGGCCATATTGCTAACATTTCCTTCATGCCATCTCCATTATTTAATATAAAATCAGCTTAAATCACTAGTAGTTTTGCTAGATGCACTGATTCTGCAGAAGTATGCACCCAAGATGTTTAGTCATAGAAGGAACTGAATAGAGACCATTAGCTTTAATCATCATTGACCTTCTCAAGTCTTCACCCCAGATGTTTAGTGATAGGAGGAACTGAATAGAGACCATTAGCTTTAATCATCATTGACCTTCTCAAGTCTTCACCCAAGATGTTTAGCGATAGAAGGAACTGAATAGAGACCATTAGCTTTAATCATCATTGACCTTCTCAAGTCTTCACCCAAGATGTTTAGTGATAGAAGGAACTGAATAGAGACCATTAGCTTTAATCATTATTGACCTTTTCTTTTACTACATTTTAGCCCACTAGCCAGGAGTGAACAGAGAGAGCATGATCAGCTGGACATGAATAGGAAGCTAACAAACAAGGAGCAACTTTAAGCTAGATGTGCAAGTGGAAACCAAAATTATTTTACTCTTACATATTGTTTCTGAAGAGAATTCCTTTAGTCCAGAAACAAACAAAAGCATGCAAATAATAAACCAAAAACATCCTCACAGTAACAGAAAACTAAAACAAACAAACAACAGACCTGGCCTGGCGCAGTGGCTCACACCTGTAATCCCAGCACTTTGGGAGGCTGAGGTGGGCAGATCACTTGAACTCAGGAGTTCCAGACCAGCCTGGGCAACATGGTGAAAACCTGTCACTACCAAAAATTAGCCGGGTGTGGTGACATGCCCCTGTAGTCCCCGCTACTTGGGAGGATGAGGTGGGAGGATGGCTTGAGGCCAGGAGGCGGAGGTTGCAGTGAGCTGAGACTCTACCACTGCACTCCAGCTCGGTGACAGAATGAGACCCCCCCCTCTCAAAACAACAACAGCAACAACAAAAAATAAAACAGACCTTGTGACAGTTTTTTTGTCTTTTTGATATAAATAGAAATTCTCTGATATAAGCAAACACCCTAATCAGAAACATTATGATTTTTTATTTTGCCAAATGGCAAAATGCCAAAGCACATATTGATTTCTGCCAAGAGGCCAGCAGTTTTACCCACCATTTCCTTTGTACCCTCAGTACAAATGTTAACCCAGTGAAGGTGTATTCTTATGAAAAGAGTTTTGCCCTCTGGGACATCTAAAAATGTCTGGAGGACCCAGGTGCAAAGAGTACAAAGTGTCCTCTGTAGACCACACTTTGAAATCTGCTTTACCAGAGGGTAGAGAGCATAATAATGTGTATATGTATGTGTATGTAATTCTCAAGAGTCTTACTATGGCTGTGGTACATGGCATATATGAATGGACAGATGAGAAATAGTGCAAAGAATATTTTGCTTGTGGTCGACCTGGGTTTGAGTGTCAGGTCACTTGAAGTAAAGTGGAGATTACTGACAGTTCTGCTTTTCTGAGTGGCTGTGAGGCTTAAATAAAATGTTAGTGAAAATACTGTAGAAATGTAAGGTGGTATTCTTTTTGTGTCATTTTTAGACTTGACTCTCCCCAAGAGCAAATTTCAGCCCCTTGTCTTTGGTTATGTCATTGGATTTTCCAGCTGCTTTACATTTTATTCAAATATATGATACTGATTATCTATATAGAAGATACTGGTGCGAGCTGTGCCAGAAACACCTAAAATAAAGGCAATTTGATTCTTCTCAAAAAGTTAACATATCATCTCACACATTAAGGAACAGTTATATAAACAGGAGTCTTTTGAACCCTAGCAAGCCTAGGTTTGACCTCCCATTATAAACTTAGGATACTTGCCTCTTAAGACTGTAATGTTTTTAAACAGACCCTCCCAAAAAGTATACTAATATAGTTACATTTTTAAATGTTTTTAACAGTAATGTTTGAAATGAAAGAGTAACTGTTTCTGACAAGATTATTGTCATATTTAGATACAGCCAGAGGTAAAGCTGATGTCTCTGATTATATTATCTTACTGACAAATGGCAGAATGAGAACAAAAGGCTTCCTTAGAACAAGGAATTGAACTTACAGACAGACCCTTGAAGAAGCTGTTATTCTGTGACAGTGAGACAGTTATTCAAGAGAGTGGTGTTTTGATTGGGAATTGAGAATGATTCCAGGCCTAGCTCTACTATTCAGTACCTTTACCTTGGGCAAGTCATTTAACTTTATCATGTGAAATAAGTGTGTTAAACTAGATGGTCTTGAAAGATCACTTTAACATGAACCCGAGTTAAATATGAAACAAAATGTATTCTGGCTTTAACCCCAACTAACTAAAATTCAGTGTACCAAAGCACTATTTCTATTTTTTCAGTACCTTCTATTTAGTTGAAGTTTTATTCTATCTGGAGAATTTCATCCATTTGTCCTTTGAAGTAAGAGCAGAAGAGATTTTAGTGTCCTCCAGAAAGTGATTGATAAATACCTTGTTTTTACTAACTTGACTGATGTAACATGAATTGAGGGCTGCTAGTATAGTTGTCACCTGAATCTTTTGAGTGTCAGTCTTCTGTGATAACTTCTAGGCAAGAGTATTCCTTGATGTTTTACTTTTTGTCTTCCATATTTGTAGCTAAATCTTACCTAAGAAAGTATTTCCTATTGTTTTTTATGAAGGCATAATTATTCCTTACAATTTTTTCAGCCTTGTATTCTGAGATGAATCATTCCGTATTAGAGAGGAAAAAAGTTGAGTGCATATTACCTTCCATTTTATTAACTAGGTAAAGGGATGTTTTAAAACTTAGATTAAAATAAGCATTTACATAAATAAGGAGACACATCTTTTCCACTTGACTATAACAGTTAGTATTACTATTGGCTTTGAGTAAAGATTCCCTAGCAAGTTTTCATATGTGCTTAATTTAGCAATTTCCTAATATATTAAATAGGACTCTTGGTCTATATTTGCAGAATAGATGTCTTGGTTATTAACTTAGGACTGGACAAAATCAGCTTGAGTTTGTTAAATGAATACTATGTCATTTTTCTAGGTCAATAAAAAGTAGTCACTGGAGCAGTGATTTCCAGTCTCGATAGTACATCTCACCACATCAGACCTTTAAAATTTTTGTTGTCAACCATTTACTGTTCCTTCTTCTCCTTCCCTACTGGTAGGTGGTAAAGTCCAGCAATGATTCATATTCGTCTCCCTAAAGCACTTGAGTGTTGGTACATTAAAAACCTAGGAATCTCAGAAATCTGGAAGCTAACAAGCAGCCTTTTCTTGTAGGAAGTCTTAATAGCAGGCTTTAAAATAGAGTGACTGTACGGTTTATCTTCTAATCCAGTAATACTTTTGAGAGAGAAAGAGGGTGTTACTAATAATTATCCCAGGACAATATATAAACCATAACTATCCTGAGTAAACCAGGATGTATACTTTAAAGTATTTTTAAAGTGTATTAATTGAGTTAATTTTTAGAATTTTCTCTCGGGATTGAGGTTTTCATTTTGACTTAAAAGTGGATTTTTTTTATAATTTATGAAGTAAAATATATTCCTCCATCATTGCTATTCTGTTTTATTTAAAAATAATATATTTAAGCACATTTTTCTGTGAGTCATCCTAGAACATAAAAGTCAACCATTTAAAGTCTTAAAAGTGTTCCTCAGAATTTGCACTGACTTAAAGCCCAGTGTCTGGGAGAGATTGAACCTTTCCTTGCTGCTCCTTTGTAAGTACCTACTAATATGCAGAGATTGTGTCACTTTGACTTATTTTTAAGTAAGATAAATAGATAGTCCTGCCATAGCTTCAGTACTGTAATCCTCTGTCTAGTTATTTGAAGACTTGAATACCTGAAATTTGATAATAATAGACTTTACCCTTTATTAGAATATTCTTATTGATCTGGTTTCCTCTTTGGTAAGTTTAACATTGAATTAAAAAGAACATTAAGGAAGTTTTATGACTTTTTCTCTGTTTTGGATTGTATAATCTTTTCCTGTGATATTTACTCTGTGATCAAAGTAAAATTAGAAAATGTATACAAACATTTTTCAGCTCAAGCTATAAAGTATTAATGAGGCTTCGTTTTCTTTTCTCTTTAGATGTATGGTCTGCTGGCTGTGTGTTGGCTGAGCTGTTACTAGGACAACCAATATTTCCAGGGGATAGTGGTGTGGATCAGTTGGTAGAAATAATCAAGGTGAGAAGGTTGAATCAGAATATTTGAACTGGAAGGAATTTTTATGCTACTTTAATAATACATATCACACATATACACATACGAGAAACTTAAAAAATGGAGGAAGCAATCCAAGGTCACATAGCAAGTTCAGCTATAAAGTGGGTATAAGAACGCCCCCCCCCCCCCCCGCCCAGCCTATTGGTTTTTATTTGAGTTACTCTTCTCTTGTATGATCCTAGAAAAGCTGTTATGTATATCTGATGCAAGAAAAGTATATATCTGTTATTTAAAGTACTTAAAAGCAACATTGGACTATAAGCTCACTAAAATGTACGTAAGCTGAATAAAAGCAGAAGCTGTGTCTGCTTTTGCTCACTGTATACTCCCTGCTCCTGATACTCTGTGGAGCACATAGGAGATACTTGTATTTGGTCACTATTTATATTTATTCAGTATTTATAAAATGAAAGAATGAATGCCTATATGTCTGGCTAGATCATTGATAGAAACAAAATTTTGACTTATGGATTTAATATAATTTTATTTATTGGGTCTATATGAATTTAATATAATTTTATTTATTTTAAATTTTATTTAAAGCTGAATAAAAGAAGATATGTCTGGTTTTGCTCAGACACAGCTTCTGCTTTCATTCAGCTTTGCATACATACACCTTTATTAACAACAAATACTTAAATATTATCTTAGAATATATGTTTTCTTTTAAGAACAGTAGAGCTGAGATTTTAATTGAGTTTTTAAATGTAATTTGTTTTAAGTTTTAAATATTTGAGATCTTAAAGGAAGTCCCTTTACTTAAAAAAAAAAAAAAAAAACCTTGTGTCTAGATTTATATCACTAGATTGTTTCATTCTAAGGTTTCAGTTTGGACAAAGCAACAACACCTACTGTCTCTGGGGCTTTGTTTGTGATATCCCAAATTTTGCATAGAATTGTAAAATTGAAAAATCTCCTTAGAGGTCATGTTGTACAACATACAATGAAATAACCTTTTAGTTACATTCCTAACAAATGGTATTCTAGTATTTTCTTGAACACTTCCAGCATCAGATTACTACTTAGGGATGCAGCTTATTCTGTATTGGACAGCTTGAATTTAGTTTTTATTGTACTGAGCTGTAACTCCTCAGTAGCTTCTACTAGTTGAACATAGGACTGTGATCAAGTTCTTTTCAAATCCTTGTACTTCATTCTATAAAAATAGGGGTTTTTAAAATCAAAGGTGGTTTTGCTAGATGTCAGTGTGTGCAAGTATGGTTGAAAAGACCAGTATGTAATAAGCGATCTTCTTTATTATCCATATAATTTCTTACAGTTTGCAGCTTAGACCACTGTGGTATTTGCATCTTCTTTTTGGTACCATTTTTGAGTTTCAGATCTAATCTTTTACCCTTGTTAACAGAACTATTTTCTTTTTCATTTCTCTGCTACACTTAGATGTAAATTTGAGTAGTTTGCTTTCTTTATTTTCTAAAAGCCTACCCCGTCATGTAAATTAATGCTTGAATACGGAGCTTGGCCAACTTTTTCTGTAAAGGACTAGATAAAATATTTTAGGCTTTGTGGGCCAAAAGGCAAAATTGAGGATATCATATAGGTACTTCAATAACAAAAGAGAAAACACATTTTCACAAATTTTTTTATTGATGAAGTTAGAGGTATAATAATTGAGTCTTTTTTTTTTTTTTTTTTTTTTTAAATACAGCTCTGCTAACCAGAAGAATTGAGTTCTTTTAGGGGGAATATAACCTTTCTCTTAATTGATGTTCAAAGTTAGTACTTTCTAATCATCAAATTGATGGCAAACCTGTTAATTCTTAGCTTATGGGCCTCACACAGACAATGGGCTGTAGTTTCCTGGTCTCTGCTCTTACACAACCATTCAGCATTTCTCCTGTCCCTAGAATTTTATTTGATGTACTTGAGCTCACCATCACCATGCTACAATTCTGTGGGCATATTGGCTATTCTATTTGTCATATATGTTTTAGCTCATTAGAATTGTATCATTTCTCTACTGATTATATTTTAGAATTTTGTGGCATTTTGTCGTTAATTTTAATTAATTCATACATAATGCAAGTAGAATTTCTGAGGAAGCTAAGTGAGCATCTGTGATAATTCCCTATCTCATGCTTGCCGTAATACCCTATAAACCTTTAAGTCTAGAGCTTGTTTGTACAACTTTTTGTTAGTCCTTGTAATTCATTTTCTGCTAATACTAGTTTATGCTACCTGCTTAATATATTTTGTTACTGATAATTTCAGACTTTGTTTTCATTAAGTGCTTATTTTTTGCAAAATGGTCCATGATCAATATGTAGTAGCAGGCCAACTCTGAAATAGAACACTCATCATTTATGTGCTATGCTGTCATCTTGCATTTATACTTAAGAAATGTACTTACCACCTTACTATAATAAGTAACTTCCAAGATCACTGCTTATAGGAAGTTTTGATAATGATATAAGATAAGAGAACTGTAAGTATTTCCAAGCATCCAGGGCATTTTGGGATATCTGGTTTCTAGGTGCCTTCTATGTTCTTGACCGTGGCTGCCCAGGATAGATGGAATTACCAGTAGTAGTTTACTATCCATTTATTGACTGGAAGTTACCACACATTGCACGAAGGCTCTAGGCTTTGTATTTTGTGCAAGTGTGTATATGTTTAGTATAGTTCTAAGTCTTATTGCATGAAGGTTACTAAACTTCATAAGAGTGTTGTGTGTGTGTGTTTAATGTAGCCCCAAATCTTACTGGTTGGGCCAGGGGCAGTAGTTCACGCCTGTAACCCCAGCACTTTGGGAGGCCGAGGTGAGTGGATTGCTTGAGCCCAGGAGTTTGAGACTAGCCTAGGGAACATGGCGAAACCCAGTCTCTACAAAAAATAGAAAAATTAGCCAGGCATAGTGGCACATGCCTGTAGCCCCAGCTACTTGGGAGCCTGAAGTGAGAGGATAGCTTCAGCCTGGGAGACAAATGTTGTAGTAAGCCAAGATTATGCCCCTGTACTCCACCTGTGTGACAGAGAAAGACTGTGTCAACGAGTCCGTCAATAAAATAATAAATAATAAATATCACAGCCGAGCGTGGTGGCTAACACCTGTAATCCCAACAATTTGGGAGGCCGAGGTGGGCAGAACACTTGAGGTCAAGAGTTCAAGACCAGCCTGACCAACATGGTGAAACCCTGTCTCTACTAAAAATACAAAAACTAGCCAGGCACCATGGCGCACGCCTGTAGTCCTGGGTACTCCAGAGGCTGAGGCGGGAGAATTGCTTGAACCTGGGAAGCAGATGTTGCAGTGAGCCAAGTGCCACTGCAATCTAGCCTAGGCGACAGAGTCAGACTGTGTCGCAAATAAATAAATAAATAATAAATATCAAATCTTTTTCTTTCTCCTTCCTTCCTGCTTGCCTCCCTCCCTCCCTCCTTCCTATTACTGCTAACATCTGTTCCTCAAATGTTAAATGTATATGAGGTCTCATTTGAATAAAAATTCCTAAGAAATGCTGATCTAGCTCTTCTAGTTTTCCTGATATAAGTTGGAAAAGAGAAGTTATATGTGTTTGTTTTCAAAGTTAAATGTTATTAAGACAGTCGGTGTTTTAAACAAATACTTTCATGTACTGATAAACATGGCTTTAAGAATAGATTTGAAATTTTCATAAAGGTAGTCTCATAAATGCCCAGTTCAGTTCTCACGTTTTTTAAGGTAATAGTCATGCACCCTTAGTGCTTATGATAACTAGGGAACTCATATTAAACTGTTCTTTTCTGCTTTCTTTTCATTTTCTCCCTTGAAAACCTCGTAAGAGAGTATCTGGGGGAAGCTAACCCTGGAAAAATGGATAACTCTTCTCTGAATTTGAGTTTAAGCAAAAAAAAGAAAGTGGATAATTATATAATAAGCTTTATGAAGTTTTTTTATGTGGTAGACTTGTCTTATTATTTTATAAACTTTTGCCTCATTATTTTATAAACTTTCTGAGCAGGGACTTTTTTTTATTCTTATGTTTTAATATCCGAGGGCACCAAAATAAATAAGGTTTGTATTGAATTAACTTGTTAAACCATTGTACATTCATGAATTTGAAATTAGCTGGGAATTAATAAGAAAAGTTAATGTGGTTGTTGTGTATGTTGTTTATTGACTCTGATGTCCATGCCAATAATTTACAGCATGAGTAAAACAGTTTAATTAAACGAACTGTATCTCATTCTAGCTAACATTTTTAATTTTCCTCACTGCCCTCTAATAAGGTTTTTGTAAAATATTTAGAATAAAATCCAAATACATTATCTTCAGAATAAGTTAAAAGTATAAGAACAGATTTGAAAGTCATGGAAAATCATTTCTAAGCATGAAAAACACAAGTATTTAACTTTCTGAAGTTAATTTCATGCATAGAATTGTCAGATCAGCATTTCATTATGCCATTTGACCTCTAATATCAAAAATGCTTGGATTTTCATGGTATTTGTAAAAAGACAAGTTCCGTTAGGGACTTCTCAGACAGTGTGCTTTTTTTCCTTTAAATTCTTCCTTAATATAAAAACCTCAAGAAATATATGATATAGTTCCAGATACATGGGAAAATATAAAATATTTTTGGAAAATCTCTACCAGGAATTTTGCCAAATGTAACGTTCACTGACATATAACATTGTCCTTTGGCACCTCTGCAGTTGGCTATAGCAGTGGAGCTTTGTAGAAGAGAGTCCTGTGAAGGCTTGTATAATGCTGGTGAAGGTAATAATTTTTAATGACAGTTACTTTTTTTATAACTACATAGTCTTAGATTTTATATGCTCAATGCAGAAGACTGAGAAAGCACAGACAAATAGACAAAAAAAAATCACTTACTGTTCTAGCACATCATGAAAAATACTTCTATAAATATTTTCATATACTATATTTTCTTTTTATTCAAATAAAAATACCATCTTACTGCTTTGTAGGCTTTTAAAAACTGAACAATTAAGTATATTTTTTAATGACTACATAGATTCCACTGCATGATTGTATTTTGAATTACATAATTGATTCTGAAAATAACAGCATTAAGGTAAAGTGATATAGCATTGTGTTTCAAAAAGTTTACATGATATATTGGTTTTCTTAAGTTTGATTATTAATTTTCTTACATAAATGACAAGTGTCCCCCAAAAATTCCGTATAAGCAATCTAGGAAGTTTTGGACCTGGGAATGCTGTAAGTTTTACTAATAATTTCTCCCCTCCACTCTTAAAACTTTAAAACATAAATTTCAAATAAGGTAAGATGAACTTCAGTCCAGAGTTTAATTCTGGATTAAACTATCACAAAACTAACAATTTTAAAATAAACCAACCATTTGTAGAATTTTTTAATTTTAAATATTAAAATTCCTACAGAGATAATTTCATTTATATCATAAACATTTACTTATGCTATAGTAATAATTTGACTATTGCTTTTGAATAGAAGAGTTTTAGGACAGAATTAATCAATGCTACACCTCTTGATAATATAATTTCAGTATAGCTTTCATAGTTTTTGTAACTGGCCTTTAGAATTTGGGTATATCTCTTCTAAAAAGCTTGACGTCAAATATATTGATACTTAAATTATTTGCAATAATAAAATTATTTTATAAGGCAATTAAATTTTCTTAATTTCTTTTGTAATACAGCTTTACTAAACTACTGTTTAGTTTTCTCTTAACATTAATTAACCAATCTAGATATCTATGTAGATAGCTCTTACACAGGGAAGAGCTAGTAATTTCAGTTATCTCTAACTGAAATTTTATGTAAGAAATTTGAAAGTACAACACAGATGCAAATAAACTTTTGATTATGCTATGGGAGCCAAGTAGATGGGCAGGCTTCATTTCTTGTGATGTCTATCCGTAGAAAAAGATTTAGAAGGACCTACAAATTCTACAATGGAGAATAGAATTAAGGGAAGGGGAAAAGGAGAGAATTTTTATTTTTTGCTTTTTACTACTCTGTGATGTTGATTTTTTTAAGCAATCATATCTTTTTACAGTTGCAGGACTTACGAAAAAGTAGTTGCTTTCAATTTTTTGTTTTTGTTAGTAAACAAAAACAGTTCTACAGAAGTTGAGAGTTACATTTTTGTTATGAATGTTTGTCTAAATGATTGTTTTCCTAGGCTTTCAATTTGATGCTTGTTTGTGGTATAATGTAGACAAAAAGATCAGTGGATCCCTGGCTCCTCACAATTCTGCGTTTTCCAATATTGGGAAATGACTGCTCATCATAAAAGCTGCCACTCAGTGAGACCTTACTTTGTGCCAGGCACTGGGTTAAGCACTTTACATTCATTACCACACTTAATTATTGTATTAACCCTAAGAAGTAAGCATCACTACTACTACTATTACTGTTACTACAGTAGTCTCCTGATATCCACAGGTATCACTTTCTACTGTTTTAGTTACCCAGAGCCAACCACAGTTCAGAAACATTAAGTGGAAAATTTTAGTAATAATTTATGAGTTTTAAATTGCATGCTGTTCTGAGTAGTATGCTGAAATCTCATGCTGTCCTGCTTCATTCCTCCTGGGACATGAATCCTCCCTTTGTCCAGTATATCCATGCTGTATACACTACCTGCCCGTTGGTCATCGACATCGTTTGCTCCTGACATCCAGCCATGGACATTATTATGGCTCACTGATCCAGGATCATTCCAAGCAGATGATCCTTCTCCTGGTGTATGGTCAGAAGATCATTAGTAGACTAAGGCTATGTCACAAGGCCTGTGTAATTCACCTCACTTCATCTTACCACATAGGCATTTTATCATCTCACGTCATCACAAGAAGAAGGATAAGTGTAGTACAAGAAAATATTTTGAGAGAGAGACTACATTTACAGAACTTTACAGTATATCATTTTAATTGTTGTTGCTTTTAATCTCTTACTGTGCCTAATTTATAAATTAAACTTTATCATAGGTATGTATGTACAGGAAAATCATAGGATAGAGTTTGGTACTATGTATGTTTTCAGGCATCCACTGGGGGTCTTGGAACATATCCTCCACAGTTAAGGGGAAACTACTGTATTACCGTGTATACAGGAAGAGTAGGGTGGAGGAAAAACCATCTGATTCATCTGTAGCTCAATTTATAGCCTCTATTCATGGAATTTTGTACCTTCGGGAAAAACTATATGATCCTTAATGTCAACTTGATACCCATAACCCATTGAGTCATATTTATTACTTATTATTGTAAAAATTTGTGTCTACCAGCAAATTAGTGATGCAACCCCTAAATCTTACTGTAGTGAAATCAATTTGAGGTATCTTTAGGTTTAATTTTGTTTCAACCATTGTAATGGTCAGTTCCTTTGCTTTGCTTTCAATTACACATAGTCCCCACGATTCCTTTGCTTTGCTTTCAGTTACAGACAGTCCCCGACTTAGGATGGCTTAATGATTTTTTGACTTTCCAATACTGGGAAAGCAGCACAGATTCAGTGGAAACTGTATTTTGAGTACCTGTACAACCATTCTGTTTTTCACTTTCAAGACAGTATTCAATAGGTTACATGAGATATTTGACACTTTATCATAAAATAGTCTTTGTGTTTGATTATTTTTCCCAACTGTGGGCTAATGTAATTGTGCTGAGCACATTTAAGGGTAGTCTAGGCTGAGCTATGATTTCAGTAGATTGGACATATTGTTTGCATTTTCAGCTTAGGATATTTTCAACTTACTATGTATGGATTTACCATGATATGACCCCATTGTAAATCAAGGAGCTTCTGTACAGTTCAACCTTATTTTCACCATCTTCATTTAGCAAATATTTTAGATTTTAATTATCCCTGTCCTATAGTTTGTTCAGTGCCCATGTGTACCTACACTCTTGTTTCCTGGCTTAACATTTTCATTGTCAGACAATCTTTCTTTTTCTTTCTTTCTTTCTTTTTTTTTGAGACAGTCTTGCTCTGTCACTCAGGCTGGAAGTTCAGTGGCGCTGTCTTGACTGACTGTAACCTCTGCCTCCCAGGTTCAAGCGATTCTCCTGCCTCAGCCTCCCAAGTAGCTGGGACTGTTGGCGTGCCTGGCTAATTTTGGTATTTTTAGTAGAGATGAGGTTTCACAGTGTTGGCCAGGCTGGTCTCAAACTCCTGACCTCAGGTGATCCACCCGCGTCAGCCTCCCAAAGTGCTGGGATTACAGACATGAGCCACCACGCCTGGCCCAGTCTTTTAGACAGAGGTCTAAGATATCAAATCAGAGTGTAATAGGTATAAAATAG
The DNA here is from genome assembly GCF_028885655.2 of Pongo abelii. Classification (NCBI taxonomy): domain Eukaryota; kingdom Metazoa; phylum Chordata; class Mammalia; order Primates; family Hominidae; genus Pongo; species Pongo abelii. The sequence continues at coordinate 18,216,804 of NC_085928.1, forward strand.
CTCTTTTTGCTAAGTTTTTGATGGATACATGATGCATCTTTGCAAACATGCATTTGGAGTTTAATGTCATATATTACTTTTGACATTATTTGTGCTGCTATCGAGCTTTTGTGTTGTTAATAGATGGCAGAGACTGTTTATTAAACTGATCTCATTTTTTCACTCCCAGGACATGTGTGTATACCCTATTACACATTTTAGTACAGATTTTTTTACTTGTAATACAAACAGTATGTAATACATAAACAAGGCGTTTGTTGATTGTGTTAGTTGGTACTTAATTTGTTCTTGTATTATCAGTTAAGTTTTTTCGTTTGTTGCTGACCAGAGCAGCAGCTCTTAATAGTTTTTGAATCATGGACTACTTTGAAAATCTATTAATAGCAGTGGACACTTCCCCCCAGAAAAATGAATGAATACCAAACAGTTTGTGTGCAACTTTAGGTGATTCTTGGCCTTCCCATAGCTATCCCAAGAACTCCAGGGTAAACATCTTTACACTATTATAGTACAAGGAAATATGACTACAGTTAATAATAACCACCTGTAGAAAGTAGGTATTACACATACGATATGATGCCAACATTTTTAAAATAAGAAAGAGTAACGGAGGCATTAAAAGAATTATTCTAATGCAATAACTGCTCAACATTAGTATAATGTTTTCCATAGACCAAAAGAAACATTAATTTTAACTAATATTATGAAATTTTATTTGGTCTACAGTAACTTACTCATACTTAGTTAAATCCCTGTATACTTAAAAGTATGTGTGCCTAGGCATGGAAAAATAACTTCCTGGCAATGTAGCTCAGTTTGTCTTTTGACTTGCAAATAATGGCATCCATTTGAAATCGTTACTTTTCCCAGAATATGCAGTGTAGTTATTTACTAATTTGCCAGTGATGTTTTATTTATACAAAGAAACTTTTTTCCAGACAAACTGAAGTTTCATGACATTGTCGCTTCAAAACTAATTTATTTATAGTTGTATTTTAGAACCTGAGTCAAAAGACCATCCATATGATTACTTTTCCTGGGATATAATACCTTGTAGTCATCAACTGCAGATTCTTGTGCAGGTTTGCCTTTTGAGTTATTTTGTGTGTTTACCTAATTTCAGGGCCTCAGTTTAATACATTTTCTTTGGAGCAATCTATAAAGTATATGAAGGGGCAGGTGAGAGGTGAGACAGGGACAGAAATCTGTCAGGTTGATAGCATGCATATGCTAGACCCCTGACTTCAGGACCTGTGTTTTACTAAGGAATTCTTGCTTCCTTTTTTGCAATAAAAGGTTAAAATGTTTGACACCAATGATTCTTAATAGTTGGCTAGTAGGAAAAGTATAAGAAACTAGCAATCTTGTAGAAAGGGGCATTTCTAGTTTTTAAAAGTATACTGAATGCTATTTCGTATTTATAAAGCAATATTTTATTGTTTATTTGATGTATAAGATATTAAGACAATGTGAAGGAAATCTTGGCTTGTGGTGCTACAAAGAACTATAGTGTTAGTGATTCTCAAAGGAAAGTAAAACTGGTTGATGTGTATACAGATTTTTACATGTATTTTTTTTAATCCAAGAGATTCATATACCCCCCTTTCTATTTTATACTGCTTCCTTGAGAATACCACTTTAGCTGAAATTCACCTAGAAAAAAAGGTCTTTTGACTCCTATGAATATGTATCAACCAAAAATGAATTTTTCACTTTATGTTCAATAGTTTACATAATCAAAACTTTTTGGCGGGGAGGGAGATGACTTGTTTCCAAGTATAAATTTTTATTTAGTAAGAAAAGAATGAAGTCCAAAACAGTCTTGAAAAAGAATAAAGTTGGAGGAGCCACTTTTTTTTTTTTTTTTTTTTTTGAGACAGAGTCTCACTCTGTCACCCAGGCTGGAGTGCAGTAGTACAATCATGGCTTACTGTAGCCTGCACCTTCTTGGCTCAAGCTGTCCTCCCACCTTAGCCTCCTGAGTAGCTGGGACTACAGGCACACACCACCATGCCTGGCAAATTTTTGTATTCTTTGTTATAGATAGGTTTTCACCATGTTGCCCAGGCTGGTCTCAAACTCCTGGGCTCAAGAAGTGATCTACCTACCTTGGCCTCCTGAAGTGCTGGGATTACAGGCATGATCCACCATGCGCAGCCACACTTCTTGTTTTCAAAACTTATTACACAACTGCAGTAATCAAGACAATGTATTACTGGCGTGAATGTAGCCATACAGATCAGTTAAGTAGAATGGAGAGTCTAGAAATAAACCTTTATATTTATTGTCAATTGATTTTTGACAAGGATTCCAAGACAATTCAATGGGGAAAGAATAGTCTTTTCAACAAATGGTGCTTGGACAACTAACTGGATCCATATGCAAAAGAATGAAGTTGGACCCCCACCTCACACCATATACAAAAATTATATAGCTTGTGGAGAAAAGGGAATCCTTGTACACTGTTGTTAGGAATGTAAATTAGTACAAACATTATGGAAAACTATATGGAGGTTCCTCAAAAAACTGAAAATAAAATTACTGTATGATCCAGCCGTTCCACTTCTAGGTATCTATCCTGAAGACTTGAAGTCAGTATGTCAAAGAGATATCTGTACTCCCAAGTTCTGTTCACAAAAGCCAAGATATGGAAACAACGGAAGTACCTATCAGTGGATGAATGGAAGGAAAAATATGGTATATATATATCCACTACAGTGGAATACTACTTAGCCTTAAGAAAGAATGAAATTCTGTCATTTGTGACAACATGGGTGAACCTGGAGGACATTATGCTAAGTAGAGTAAGTCAGGCATAGAAAGAGAGATACTGCATGGTCTTACTAATATGTGGATTCTGAAACGATTGAATTCCAGAAGCAGAGAGAAGAATAGTGTTTACTAGAAGGTGGAGAGGATGGGAAGTGTTGGTCAAAGGGTACAAAATTATAGTTAGACAGGAGGAACAAATGATAAGTATTTAATGTAATCAGTATGTTAATTAGTCTGATTCTGTTATTCCACATTGTATACCCATAATATCACTGTTTACCTCAAAACTATATACAATTATAATTCGTCAATTAATTAAAAACAAATGAATTCAGAATGAATCAAAGACCTAAATGTTAGAGCCAAAACTATAAAACTCTTAGAAGGAAACAGTTATAAATCTTTGTGAACTTCAATTAGTCAATATTTTCATACATGTAACACAAAAAGCACACATTATAAAAGAAGATAGAAGTAAATTGGACTTTGTCAGATTTAAAAACGTGTGCTTTAGAAGACAGCATCAAGAAAGTTAAAAGACAATTGGAGAAAATTTTTACAAATTATGTCTGGTAAGGGATTTGTATCTACAGTATGTAAGGAATTCTTACAACTCAATAATAAAAAGAAAGCCCACTTGAAAAATGGACAAAGAATCGGCATAGATACTTCTCTAAAGAAGACACACAAATGGCCAGTAAGCATACAAAAAGATGCTCAACATCATTATTCATCAAGGAAATGCAAGTCAGTACCATAATGAATACTATTATCACACTCTCCATAATTACTAAAATAAAAAGACAGTAACTAATGTTGGTGAGGATATGGGGAAACTGGAACCCTCATGCATTGCTGGTGTGGTTGTAAAATAATGCAAACCTTGAACAAGTTTGGCACTTCCTCAAAATATTAAACATTCAGTTATATGACCCAGCAATTCAGCTTGTAGGTATATATCCTAATAATTGAAAACTTACATCCACACAAAACTTGTACGCAAAGTTTATAGCAATGTTATATAGCCAAAAAAGGGAACAATTAAAATTTCTAGCAACTGATGAGCGGATAAGAAAATGTCACACACGAAAGGCCGCATATTATATAATTCCATTCTATTTATATTGAATGTCCAGAATAGACAGATTGTGGAGACAAAAAGATTAGTGGTTCTGGGGAGCTGGGGGGAATGGGAATGATGGCTCATGGATACAGGCTTTCATTTTGAGGTAATGAACATGTTCTAAAATTAGACAGCAGTGATGATTGCACACCTCTGTAAATGTAGTAAAAATCACTCAGTTGTATAAGGGGTGGGTGTCATGATATATGAAGCACAGTAAAGCTTTTTTTTTTTTTTTTTTAAGGCAAAAGTGAACACATCTATCTGTAAAAGAATATCTTTGTCATTTCCACTGCATCTTAAGGAAGGCAATAAACCCTGACTATAGTTTTGCAAAGGACTCTAGAGGATTTCTCACAGTTGTACCTTCCACCCCGATTGCCCCCTAAAAGGGAAGGAGAGCTGATCAACTTGAGTTAAATGACAGGCAAGAAAGAGTGAATGAAATAGATTATAGGCACACAGGGGGGACCCTCCTTTAGTAGTTCATTCTGTCTAGTTTAAATAAATACTTTACCCAAATTGTTTACTTGTGCTCAAATAATGTGACAGCTTGCTGCTCTGAAAAATGATGAAAATCACTGAAGTTCTTAATGGGGCTTTAAGACTCGTATTGCTGCAGCTATAGCTTTTTGCTCTTTGCCTTTTGGAAATTGGAAGGAATCCCTGAGAGAGAAATATTGCACCCCAAGAAAATGGTTGCTTATACCAACTTGTAATCATATAGTATAGGGGAGAGATATAAACTGGGTAAAATCTGCATTATTGAGCTTATTACTTTAGCTACCTACAACTAGTAGATTTAAAAAGTAAAACCTGCTGGGTGCAGTGGTTCATGCAGTAGTCCTAGCACTTTGGGAGACTGAGATGGGTGGATCACTTGAGGCCAGGAGCTCAAGACCAACATGACGAAGCCTCATCTCTATTAAAAATATAAAAATTAGCTGGGTGTGGTGGAGCACACCTGTAATCCCAGCTACTCAGGAGGCTGAGGCACAAGAATCGCTTGAACCTTGGAGGTAGAGGTTGCAGTGAGCCAAGATTGCACCACCGCACACCAGCCAGGCTGACAGAGCAAGACTCTGTCTCAAAAAATAAATAGTAAAATCTGTAAATTGTAGGAAAATGCCAGAGGAGATGACATTTCATATCAGTCCTCTATAAGTGAAAATGATAGTGGTTCCATTGTCATTAGACTGATATTTTGAAACAGAACACGTTTTCTATTTAGAGAAATTTGTCCTGTTGAGGATATAGCAGCCAATCTAACACAACCCAACACTCCAAATTCCATATGCAGTTCTTTTATGCAGAAAATAAATGAAGATGTTTAGGTATTCAACCATTTATACAATGATTATGTTGTGTTATATAATTTCATTTTTAAAGCCTTTATTGAATTCATTATCTATAAGCCTAGCCATACATCCCTTTAGTCTTTCAAGGTACATACCACATTAACTACATGCGTTAATTTAGTGAACAGTTTTTACTAGGTGCTGGGCAAGAACTTGGAGGTTTCTTGCCTTCAGGGCTTCAGAGACTGATGGATGGGAGGAGAGGAACAACTGAGGGCAATAGGGCAAGCCCAGTATTATTCCAGATGTCTGAGCAGAGTACAAAGGCAGAAGCATTTCACTCAGAGTAGTGCTGTCTGGAAAGCCTTCTTAGTAGAGCTAACCATTGAGCTGAATCTTGAAACATGAAAAAGTATTTACCAGATAGGGAGGGGAAGGGAGTGGATAAATATTTAGTAAAACTAGGTTTGGTGTGTTTCTTTATGGTTGTCGCTTAAGGTTCTGCCTGGTGGGGTTGATAGAATATGAGTTTACCAGGAAGGAGAAGACTGGAGCTGTTGACAGTGGCCAGATCACATTAGCTTGTAAGCAGTTGGAAGCAATTGCAGGATTTTAAGCAGAGTAGCAACATTTCTAATAGGCTTTCTTTTACTTTGCTCTTAAAGGCTACACATGCACCTCTATTGCTGAAGTTTGGCGACCTCTGGTGTTGAACTATAAAATAAACAAGGCTGTGGAAGAAATACTAGCGTTTCAGAGCTTGTCAGTTGCTTTTTGTGAGGTGCTTCTTGGGCCATATTACTTCTTTGAAGACAGTAATTATCAACTCATAATTCCTGTGTTGATATTTTTCAGTGTTTGGATAAATTTGTAACTAGGTGGGACCAGGAACAGATAAATCGATTGATTTAATAGTAAGGGGATGAACAGCATCCCCAAAGGGGTGGGGCAGGCTGATATTGTTGCTTTTTGCAACAAATGAAAAGGTCATGAGTTCTAGTAATAGATAACTGAGAATATGTTCTCTTCCCATTGGTGTGATAATTTTTAAAATTCCCCCCTTTTGTATGAAATATACTTACAGAAGAGTGCATAAAGCATTTCCATGTGGTTTAATTTCCTTTAAGTCAAAAAAGGACTCAGTTTTCAGGAAATCCAGGAATAAGTATTAATTACTCAAAATATATGTCTTTAGTCTAAACGTTTTGGAGGAAAAAAAATTTCCATCTCTTAAAATTCAAGTGAACCCTAAGACTTGTTTTGCGTATGAAATGAGAATTTGTCAAACATCTTTTTTATCTATAAAATTATTCAATTATTCTGTTTCAAAAGTTCCAAATGTAGACTTCAGCTGGAGTAAATCAGGTAGAAATATACTCTGAAGCTAATAAAAACTTAATATAAAACCTAAAGATATACTCAGAGGTTGAAATAGGATAGTTGTTAAAATGTCTTATGTTTGTGGTGTTAAAGATAGTCATGCATTCTGAATCTTTGCTCTTCATATCTATCACTTGCTTACCTTTTAGCCTTTAATTATATCATCCATCTATAATCCAGTCCTTATTCTCTTTTAGAATGCTGTTTTTCACCTACACACCTAGTGTGCATAGAATGTACTTTTTACTCATTTGCCTTCTACATTCCTTAAGTAAAATCAGCTCTTGACTCCCCTTCCAGAACCTTTCCTGAATCCCTTCCTCTTTCCAGTGCAGTGTAGCACTTTCACCTCACACATTACCTATACTTACTTTGCTATACTATTGTCACCTGATTGTTGTTGATTTATGTACAAGTCTCTCTGCCCTAGAGCTTCCTGAGGATAGGCTCTAAGTAAACGTTTTGAAATGTGAATAACTTCAGAAGCTGAAAAGTTTTTTAAATGCCTCTTGATTATGTCTCATCTTTGCTTTCTTAAAAAATATGCATATTGTATATAAAATAGTTCTGATTTTAGGGTTTGACAGATTCTGATGCTTTTAATGCTAGCCTTATAAATAGCAATTTAAGAAGGTTAAACTTCTGTTTGCGTTTAGTAAAGGCAACACAAGTTACATAATGGTCCTTTTTTTTTTTTACTTTTTAAATCAAGTTAATAGAAATATAATTTATATGTAATAAAATATAGGCATTTTAAATGACAGTTTAGTAAATTTCAACAAACATACCCATATAACCACTACCCTGGTCAAGATTTAGAACATTCTATCACCCTAAAAATGTTTCTTTTTATAGCCTGGAATGACCAAATGTCTCAGTTTGCCTGGACTGAGGGGTTTGCCAAGATGGTCCCAGGCAAACGGATGGTTGGTCACCCTGTTCATCTCCTTTGTGGTCAGTTTCCCATCTTCTGTCTCAGGTGATCATTGATCTACTTTCTGTCACTACAGATGCCTGTTCTAGAATTTCATAAACGAAATCATATATTTCTTTTGTATCTGGCTTTTTTTGCTCAGTATCATGTTTTTGAGATTCGTCAATGTTGCCTATATCACCTGTTTATTCCTTTTTATGCTAAGTTGTATTCTGTTTTATGAGTATACCAAAATTTGTTTATCCATTCACATGTGAATGGACATTTGACTTGTTTTGGGGTTTTGGTTATTATGAGTAAAGCTCCTATGAATGTTTGTTTACAGGTGTTTTTGCAGACATATGTTTATATTTCTCTTGAATAAAAAAGTAGGGCTGAAATTGCTGATCATATGGTAAGTGTATGGTTACCAAACTATTTTCCAAAGCAATTTTACTATTTTACACTCCCACCAACAACACATCAGAATTCCAGTGCTTCACATTCTCATCAACACATGGTATTCTCAATAATTTTAGATTTAGTCTTAAAATGACTTTTATCATTAGGAAATGCCCCTCTTTATTTTTGTTCAATTTTCTTATCCTGAAGTCTTCATTTTCTTATATTAATATAGGCACTCTATCTTTCTTATGATTAGTATTTGCATGGTATAACTTCTTGCATTCTTTTACTCTATGTGTTTTAATTTAAAGTGCATTTCTTACAGACATATAGTTAGGTGTTTTTTAATTGAGTTTGACAATTTCTGCCTTTGTAATTGAAATACTTAGACTATTTACATTCAGTGTAATTATCACTGTGGTTGAGTTTAAGTTTTGCACCTTCATATTTGTTTTCTTTTCATCCCATCTTTCCTTTACTCTGTTTTTCCCCCTCTTTTACTGCCACCTATGGATTAAATCAGTGGTTTTTATTTTTTCTATTGGCTTTTAAGCTATACCTCCTTGTTGCATTTTTAGAGGTTGGTCTAGAATTTAAAATATGCATCAATATATTACAGTCTGTCTTCAAGTAGTAATGTACCGTGTCATATAGAAAACAAGAACCATGTGACAGTATTTCCATTCCCCTTCCTGTTCTTTGTGCTATAGTTTTCATACTTTTTAATTCTACGTGTTATAATCCTTACAATATTTGTTGTTTATAGGGGGAACCCGCCCCTAATATTTCAACATAGGTTTTTTCTATTTTCCATGAGTGTCGACTGGCTGAGAAATAAAGAGAAAGAAGAGTACAAAGAGAGGAATTTTACAGCTCGGCCTCCGGGGGTGACGGTATCGTCACATATCGGTAGAACCATGATGCCCACCTGAGCCGCAAAACCAGCAAGTTTTATTAAGGATTTCAAAAGGGGAGGGGATGCAGAAACAGGGAGTAGGTCACAAGATCACATGTTTCAAAGGGCAAAAGGCAAAACAAAGATCACATGCTTGTGAGGAAACAGGACAAAGGACAAAAGGCAGAACTTTTGATAAGGGTCTATACGGCAGTGCACGTATTGTCTTGGTAAACATCTTAACAGAAAGCAGGGTTTGAGAGCAGAGAACTGATCTGACCTCAAATTTACCAGGGCAGGGTTTTTCCCCACCCTAGTAAGCCTGAGGGTACTGTAGGAGACCAGGGCGTATTTCAGTCCTTATCTCAATGGCATAAGACAGACACTCCCTGAGCAGCCGTTTATAGACCTCCTCCAAGGAATGCATTTCTTTCCCAGAGTATTAATCCTTGCTGGGAAAAGAATTTAGCGGTATCTTCCCTACTTGCACATCCATTTATAGGCTCTCTGCAAGAAGAAAAATATGGCTCTATTTTGCCCAACCCTGCAGGCAGTCAGACCTTATGGTTGTCTTCCCTTGTTCCCTGAAAATTGCGGTTATTCTGTTCTTTTTCAAGGTGCACTGATTTCATATTGTTCAAACACATGTTTTACAATTTGTACAGTTAACACAATAGTGGTCCTGAGGTGACGTACATCCTCAGCTTACGAAGATAACAGGATTAAGAGATTAAAGTAAAGACAGGCATAAGAAATTATAGAACTGTTAATTGTGGGAACTGATAAATGTCCATATTAAAATGCAATCTTCACAATTTATGTTCAGAGATTGAAGTAAAGACAGGCTTAAGAAATTATAAGAGTATTATTTGGGAACTGATAAATGTCCATATTAAAATGAAATCTTCGCAATTTATGTTCCTGTCCCGCGGCTCCAGCTGGTCCCTCTGTTCGGGGTCCCTGACTTCCCGCAACAGTTGTTACTTTGCTTTAAGCAATTTCTTCAAGAGGAATTTTTTAATGAGGGGGAAATATCATACATTTAACCACATATTTACCATTTTCAGTGCTCTCTATTCCTTTGTGTAGATCAGAATGCCCATTTGGAAGTCTTTCTTTAATCCTGAACTACTTTTTTGTGGTGAAGATCTGCTGGTGACAAACTCGGTTAGCTTTTGTTTGCCTAAAAATGTATTTTGAAGGATATTTTCACTTGACGCAGAATTGGTTTCCCTTGGTTTGCAGGGTTTATTTTTCCTTCAGTTTTTGGAGAGGTCTCTATTTTCTTCTGGCTTTCATTGTTTCTGTTAAGAAGTCAGCTGTCGATAACCCTGTGTATACCCTGTCTATAATGTGTTTCTGGCATTCTTGAAGATTTTCACTTTGTGAGTGGCTTTTATCAGTTGATTATGAGTTTTTATAGTATTCTTTGTATTTGTCCTCATTAAGGTTCATTGAACTTCTTGTGTTTGTGGGATAACCATGGTTTTTATAAAATTTGGGTAAGTTTTGGTAATGTTTCTTCAAATAGTTTTTCTGCATCTGCCCTACTTCCCACCATCAGACCCAAGTCACATGTGTACCTGTTTTTTCCCTCCATGCTTCAGCTTTGATAGTTTCTATTGCTATTTTTTTAATTCAGTGATTGAGTTTCTTCCCTGTGTCTAACCTGTTAATCCTCTCCTGTGAAGTTTTAATTTCACATACTGTATTTTTTAACTGTACAATTTCCATTTGGTTCTTTTTTATATCTTCTATTTTTCTCCTTGTTATAATAGCTATTTTAAAGTCCTTATGTGCTAATTCTGTCATCTGTGTCATTTACGGATCTGTGTCTGTTGACTGACTTTTGATTTTTTCTCTTCTTATATTTTCCTACTTCTTTAAAAATGTTGAATTTTGTTTGTCGGCCAGTTTCTTAGTTGTTTACATCTGGAGGGCAGTTTCAGTGTTCATTATTTCATCACAACTAGATGCAGAAGTCTATAATAGCCTTTTAAAAAAATAATACCATGCAAGCCTTTGCATGGCATTCTATTAAGTATATTTTACAAAGCATTTAAAAATAAGTTTTAGATTTGTTATACTCAATTTTATCTTGTTTAGCCAGTTAGATGACTGTTTCTTCACAGTATTCTTCTGTTGCTAAAGACGTCTGTTATTAACAGTTTAAAATATTTTTTTCCAACTTTTATTTTAGATTCAGGGGTACATGTGCAAGTTTGTTACCTGGGTATATTGTGTGATGCTGAGGTTTAAGGTATGAATGATCTTGTCACCCAGGTACTGAGCATAGTACCCAGTGGTTAGTTTTGCAGCCTTCTTTCCTGCTCTAGTTGTCCTCAGTTTGTATTATTGCCATCTTTATGTCCATGATTACCCAGTGTTTAGCTCCCGCTTATAAGTGAGAACATGCAGTATTTGCTTTTCTATTCTTGCAGTAATTTGCTTAGGATAATGGCTTCCAGCAGCATCTATGTTGTTGCAAAGGACGTAATTTTTTTTATGGCTGCATGGTATTCTATGGTTTATATGTACCACATTTTATTTATCTAGTCCACTGTTGATGGGCATCTAGGTTGATTCCGTGTCTTTGTGAAGAATGCTGTGATGAACACGCAAATGGTTGTATCTTTTTGGTAGAACAATTTTTCTTTTGGATATATACCCAGTAATGGCATTGCTGGGTCAAGCAAGTTATTTGAGAAATCTCTAAATTGCTTTCTACAGTGGCTGGACTAATTTACATTTCCACCAATAGCATATAAGTGTTCCCTTTTCTCTGCAGCCTCACCAGCATCTGTTGTTTTTTTACTTTTTAATTTGCCATTGTGACTGATGTGAGATGGTATCTCATTGTGGTTTTGACTTGCATTTCTCTGATTAGTGATGTGAAGCATTTTTCTCATGTTTGTTGGCCACTTATATCTCTTCTTTAGAGAAATTTCTGTTCATGTGTTCTGCCCATTTTTTAATGGGGTCATTTGTTTTTTGCCCATTTTTTAATGGGGTTATTTGTTTTTTGCTTGTTGATTTGTTTTAAGTTTCTTATAGATTCTGGATATGAGACCTTTGTCAGATGTGTAGTTTGTGACTGTTTTCTCCAATTCTGTAAGTTGTCTGTTTATTCTGTTGATTATTGTTTTTGCTACGCAGAAGCTCTTTAATTAGGTCTCACCAATTTTTGCTTTTATTGCAATTGCTTTTGAGGACTTAGTCATAGATTATTTCTCAAGGCCAATGTCCAGAATAGTGTTTCCTAGGTTTTCTTTTAGAATTTTTATAGTTTGAGGTCTTACGTTTAAATCTTGAGTCACTTTTTGTATATGGTGAAAGATAGGGGTCCAGTTTCATTCTTTAGCGTGTGGTTAGCCAGCTATCCCAGCACTGTTTATTGAATAGGGAATCCTTTCCCTATTGCTTATTTTTGTCGACTGTGACGAAAATCAGATGGCTGTGTGTGGCTTTATTTCTGGGTTCTGTGTTCTGTTCCATTGGTCTATGAATCTGTTTTTGTGTCAATATGATGCTGTTTTGATTAATGTAGCCTTATAGTACAGTTTGACATCAGGTAATGTGATGCCTCTGGCTTTGTCCTTTTTGCTTAGGATTGCTTTGGCTGTATGGGCTCTTTTTTGGTTCCATATGAATTTTAGAATAGTTTCTTCTAGTTCTGTGAAAAATGACATTGGTAGTTCGATAGGAATAGCGTGAAAAATGCCATTGGTAGTTTGATAGGAATAGCATTGAATCTGTAGAATGCTTTGGGCAGTATGGCCATTTTAACAGTACTGATTCTTCCAATCCATGAGCATGGAATGCTTTTCCATTTGTGTCATCTGTGATTTCTCTTAGCAGTGTTTTGTAGTTCTCCCTGTAGAGATCTTTCACCTTCTCAGTTAGAGGTATTCCTAGGTATTTTATTTTATTTTATTTTATTTTTATTTTATTTTATTTTATTATTTAATTTTTTAATTTTATTTGTGGCTATTGTAAATAGGATTGTGTTGTTGATTGGGCTCTCAGCTTGAACATTATTGGTGTATAGAAATGCTACTTACTTTCGTTTGTTGATTTTGTATCCTGAAACTACTGAAGGCATTTATCAGTTCCAGGAACTTTTTGGCAGGAACCTTTGTCTTTAGGGCTTTCTAGGTATAGAATCATATCATCTGCAAAGAAAATAGTTTGACTACTTCTTTTTCTATTTGGATGCCATTTATTTTTTTCTCCTGCCTGATTGCTCTGGCTAGCACTTCTGGTACTATGTTGAATAGGAGTGGTGAGAGTGGGCACCCTTGTCTTGTTCCACTTCTCAAGGAGAATGCTTCCAGTTTTTGCCCATTCAGTATAATGTTGATGTTTGTTTTATTAAGTTGAATTACCATGATAGGGGTAGATTTTATTTAAATCAGGGTTTTTTTTTAAGTTGCCAAAAAGTCTATTTAACTTTCGAAACTTGTTTATAACCTTGTGATCTTACAAAATCTTCATATATTTTATACAACTCAAAAGGATTCAGGTTTCTTTTTCATGGTATAATCAGTGTAGTTTAAGAAAATGACTTTTTAAAAGTTATTTTGTAAAAACTCTTCCTTGTTTTCTGCCCTTAACATTGGATAGTCCATTTTAGGGAGTCAGTGACACATGCGTTTATATCCCTATCTACCATTGACAAATTGTAACCTTGAGACTTCTGTCAGCCTTAGGTTTTTCAAGTGTATGTATCTGTAAAATTCAAATGCGAAAAGAAAATTGATGTGTCTAGCACACTGCTCTTACATGCTATGTGCTTAATAAATATTTGTTCTTTGTTCTCTCCTCTCTCTCACTGGCAGTACTTTTTGAAAGGAAAACTTAATTCCACTAAACTCATGTCAGGTGATTATGGTCTGCTTGCTCTTCTCATAACCTCAGCAAGATCAGAAAGGAAATCTTAATGGCCACCTGCAGTGAACATCTTTTGGGCTGTATTTTTTGCCTGGGTTCATTGTGTCATAAGATACTTCGTTGTTTAAGTGTTCACCTTCCTTTGCCCCCATGGTGTCACTGTCTTATGGGACCTCGCCCAACTCCTTGTACTTCTAACTCAGCCTTCTGTTTAACTTTCTCTTTTTTCTGTATATTTGTTTGCCCATCTTTAGCTCTCTTCTTTGTCTGCTTTGCCTGTTATACACTGTCACAGCCACCTAGCACTTATACCGCAGGTACTACCAAAGCAGTTCTTTTAGCCTCAAGCTCTCTTCTAAGTAATACATCTAATGTTCACCACTTGGTGGAGAGCTCCTTCTGGTTCTTCCTGAATGGTCTCAAATATTATTTTCTCTTCCGGATCTACTCCTTCATGCCTAATACCATCAAGATTTTTCTCAACTACTGAAATTGTTTACCTTCCAGCCACATTCAATAACCAGATTATTTGATGCCACCTCCTAAAATTTGTTTACCACTGATAAGATTCAAATTACTTTCTAGCTCTATTTCTAGTTATGACCTCTGAAAAGATACTCCTCCTGGGTCTGTTTTTCTCATATTTAAAAATGTTTGTACTAGATCAAGGGTCAACACAGTAGCGTCCAGGGGCCAAACACAGTCTACTACCCGTTTTTCTAAATAAACTTTTGTTGGTGGTTGTTTCATGTTGCAGAGTTGAGTAGTTACAGAGACTTGGTGTCCCACAAGCCTTAAATATTTACTGTCTGGCCCTTTCCAGAAAACGTTTGCTGACCCCTGAACTAGAAAATCTCTCATCTAGTTTCCACTTCTTTTAATAATTTTTTTGGGGACCATTCATGATCACGTCTAAGGATAGTAGGCATTTTTAAATTGCTCCCTAATGTTTTGTTTTAATTGGTTTATCATTAGAAGTCACCAACAGAAATAAGTGCTTTTTTTCCTATATTGTGAGGACCTTGTCATAATAAAATATTCTTCAGTGTTTCAAATTTGAGAGCTTTTTGAATTTTTAGTATTTTTTAATATGTTGTAAATCCCACTGTCAGCCACCCTAAGGAGAACCTGGTGTTAAGATTTAAAATACAGTAAGAAAAAGACTAGAAAAATGATAGTAGTTGAATTTAACATGGAACATACTGTAATGTTAAGATCTCTGTTTCCCATCTAATAGCCTTCGTGATTCAGTCATGTGATGGTAAATGGATGAATAGGATTTTCTTTGCCATTTTGTGCTGACAGACTTTTTTTTAGTTAATTGCTTTTTAAAATAATTTATAGTGAATACATCAACGATTCTATTTACAGGTTGGTAGTTAAAGCCTCTTAACAGTCACTGATAACTATATTTTGAAGGTAAAGAATATAGCTAGTTAAAACTCTGACCACTGATTGTAAATATAATAAAGAAACCTTTTTTTAACCAGTGGGGAACCCAGGTGAAATAAATGCAAATCAACAGCAAAACTGATGGTAAAAGTGTATTAATCTTTATAAAGGAATGAGTTGCAGAAGAAAAAAAAATACTTTTTAAATATCATCACTATTCATCAAAGCAGATTATTTCCCATTGTGATAAAGATTTTCTACGTGCATTTTCTGGTATATATTAAAGGAGGATTCAAGGTATGTAAAAAAAAATACTTACATAAAAAGTTGTAAATATCAAACCTTAATTATATGCATGCTGATGTGTACTGATATCTGCAACTTATTTTGAAATGCATCAAAAAATAGGTGGTTTGATGTATGGATAGAGGGTTGTGTATGTGATGAACCAAATATAGTAAAATGTTAGTTGGAGAATATGGATAGTGGATATAGTGGGTTGGTGTTCACTGTAAAACTTCCACAACTTTTTTGTTTGAAATTTTCCATAACATAATATTAGGTAAAATGTTTAGATCTAAATGGCTGTGAGACAGTGAATTTAGGGAGAAGGATGTGAGAGTGAGTACACACACATGGTATACCTTAAATAAATTATTAAAAGTTTATATGTTAAGCATACCTTGTGTATAAGCATATGTTTCTCAACTGTTTTATTGTGTATTTCACAGATTTGCTTCCATTAGGAATATTCTTAGGTTATAAGTAAAAAAAAAAAAAACAAGAATTGTAAAACTTTCATTTCAGGGAACATCCTGACTTTTACGGTATACATTGTAACTGTATTAGTCTGTTTTCACACTGCTGATAAAGACATACCTCAGACTGCGTAATTTAATAAGGAAAGAGGTTTAATTGACTTACAGTTCCACATGGCTGGGAAGGCCTCACAATCATGGCAGAAGGCAAGGAGGAGCAAAGTCATATATTACATGGATGGTGGCAGTCAAGAGACGAGAGCTTGTCTTGTGCAGGGAAACTCCCCTTTATAAAACCATCAGATCTAGTGAGACTTATTCACTATAATGAGAACAGCATGGGACAAACTGCTGCCGTGATTCAGTTATCTCCCACTGGGTCCCTCCTGCAACATGAGGGAAATATGGGAGCTACAATTCAAAATGAGATTTGGGTGGGGACATAGCCAAACCATATCAGTAACTCTTGAATTATCCCCCATAACCTCTATAGGAAAGTTAGCTGAATGCTTAAGAAGAGAAGTCCATGTGATTTCTGTTCACACAGTAAATGGATACATTTACTAATGGACGTCATAAGAGTTAGTACTGTGTCTTATGTTAGCAAAGTACTGAATATGTAGAGGACGGCTGTACAACAAATACTGATTCAAGAGTGGGCATTTCTGAAGTGTCATTTTGGTTATTTTGAAATATATCATAATGAAAAAGTATATGCAAATATATTGTTTTAAGTACAATAGTAAATATTCATGTAACTACAACTCATATTAAGAATTAGAGCTAGAAGAATTACTTTTGCCCCATCCCAGTCACAGCCCCCTTTTCCACATCCTCTTTGTTAAACTGGATAATCCGTACTTGATTTTAATGATGAATATACTTATGTTTTTTATTTATTTTTACACAGTTTTACTGTGTAAACTATAGTGTTGTCTGATTTTGAACTTTAAGGCAGTCATGTTGTGTGCATTCATTGTTGAGTAAAAGCTCACCACTGTGTTTGTGAGATCCATCCATAAAGGTATGTGTAGCTCTGGTTTAGTCGTCTTCATTGCTTGTTAGTATACTGTTGTATGACTATGCCACAATTTATTTGTTAATTCTGTTGGATTTTTGCTTTTATCGGCAGTATTTTATAATTATGAACAATGTTGCTTTAGAGGTATAAGAATTTCTCTGTTAGGGTATATAGCTTGAAATGGAAATCAGTAGGTTGTAGGGTCACTGAAGGTATACATTTATAAACACTCATTTATTCATGTCATTGCCGCTGTTGTTTGTTTTCAGCTCTCAAAAGAATCCAATAGAGTTGCATGTGACGGAATTATTGATAAGCTTATTAGTACTACTCCCTCATTCTTCACTCCTCACCCTCTCACCAGGTACATGTATGCACTTACACAGACACATGCACATATCCCCAGAACAATGTTAGAAGTAGGGGTTAGAATAAGTGTTAATAATTTAGATTATTTTTACAGTCACCTTTTTATTTTCTTTCCAATAACATTAGGAGTTTGCTCAGAAATTACCTTATACACAGTTAAAGGTCGGTTTATTTTTAACTAGATTCCTTTTTGATTGATATCGGTGAATAATTCTGTAGCTCAGAATATTCTTCCATCTGTCTTACCCAAACTTTATGTATTCTAATAGTTAAATAATTTCTGAAAGTTTTTATTACAGGGGTAATTGGCATACAAGAAACTACACATAGGGACTACATCAAGATAAGCTTCTGCACAGCAAAGGAAACAGTTAACAGACTGAAGAGACAATTCACAAAATGGGAGAAAATATTTGACAAGAACTTAATAACCAGAATATATAAGAAGCTCCAACAACTTTATAGGAAAAATGTCTAATAATCTGATTTTGAAATGGACAAAAGATCTGAACAGACATTACTCAAAAGGATACATACAGATGGCAAACAGGTATATGAGAGGTGCTCAACATCATTGATCATCAGAGAAATGCAAATCAAAACTACAATGAGATATCATCTCACCCCAGATAAAATGGCTTTTATCTAAATGACAGGCAGTATCAAATGCTGACAAGGATGTGGAGAAAACAGAATCCTTGTATGTTGTCGGTGGTGATGTAAGTTAGTACTGCTTCCATGGAGAACAGTTTGGAGGCTCCTAAAAAAACTAAAAATAGAGCTGCCATACCATCTAGCAATCGCACTGCTAGGTATATATCCAAAAGAAAGGAAATCAGTATATTGAACAGATATCTGCACTCCTACGTTTATTGCAACACTCTTCACAATAGCCAAGATTTGGAAGCAACCTAAGTGTTCATCAGCATGGACATTTCATGAATGGATAAAGAAAATGTGATGTATATATGCATAAAGAATGAGATCCTGTTATATGCAACAACATAGATGGCACCGGAAGTCATTGTGTTAAGCCAGACACAGAAAGACAAACTTCACATATTCTCAGTTATTTGTGAGAGCTAAAAATTAAAACAATTGAACTCATGGAGATAGGGAGTAGAATGATGGTTAGCAGAGGCTGGGAAGAGCAGTTGATGGGGAAGTAGGGATGGTTAATGGGTACAAAACAATAGAAAGAGTGAATAATATCTAGTATTTCATAGAACAACAGGGTGACTATACTCAATAATAATTTAATTAAATATCGAAAAATACCTAAAAGAGTATAATTGGATTGTTTATAAAACAAAGGATAGGCCGGGCACGATGGCTCACACCTGTAATCCCAGCACTTTGGGAGGCCGAGGCGGGTAGATCACGAGGTCAGGAGATCAAGACCATCCTGGCTAACACTGTGAAACCCCATCTCTACTAAAAAATAGAAAAAATTAGCCAGGCGTGGTGGTGGGCACCTGTAGTCCCAGCTACTTGGGAGGCTGAGGCAGGAGAATGGCACAAGCCCAGGAGGCGGAGCTTGCAGTGAGCTGAGATCACGCCACTGCACTCCAGCCTGGGCAACAGTGCGAGACTCCGTCTCTAAATAAATAAATATAAATAAACAAAGGACAAATGCTTGAGGTGATGGATACCACATTTACCCCGATGTGATTATTACACGTTGTATGCCTATATTGGAGTGTCTCATATATTTCACAGATATATACACCTACTATGTATCCACAAAAATAAATATTTTTTAAAACTGCACATATTTAAAGTATTCAACTTGATAAGTTTTGCCATAAGCTTACACCCATGAAACCAAGATAATGAACATTCATAATCCCAGTAGTTTCCTAGTGTCCCTTTGTAATCCTGCTTCTCAAAACTGTAGATCTTCTGTCACTATGGATAGAAAATTTGCTAGAATTCCATATGAATGTGATTATACTTTAGGTACTCTTTTTGGTCTGGCTTCTCTCACTCAGCTTAATTATTTTAGATTCGTCCATGTTCTTCTTTTTAAATTACTGAGTAATGTTTTACTGTATGGCTATGTACCATTTATTTACCTGATGATGCCATTTTGGTTTGTTTCTACTGTTTAGCAGTTGCAAAAAATGTGCTATGCATATTTGTGTACAAGTCTTTGTATGAGCATATGCATTCATTTCTCTTGGGTATGTACCTAGGAGTGAGAATGATGGGTTGTATGATATGTATATGTTTAACTTTTAAGAAACTTCCAAACTGTTTTCCAAGGTGCTATATACCATTTCACATTTCCTCCATCAATGGTGAGAGCTTCAGTTGCTCTACATCCTTGCCAAGATTTGTTACACATAGTCTTTAATTTTAGCCTTCTTATTGGGTATATGGTGGTATCTTGTTTTAATTAGCATTTCCCTAATGATTAGTGATGCCGAGCATCTTTTCTTGTGCTTATTTGCCATCTCTCTGTCGTCCTTGGTGAAGTGTCTGTACATATCTTTTACTGATTTGTATTGGTTTGTCTTATTTTTGAATTATAAGAGTTCCTTATATATTGTAAATACAAGCCCTTTGCAGAATATATTTTGCAAATATATTCTGCAAAGTTCGCGACTAGCCTTTTCATTTTCTTAAGAGTGTCTTTTAAAGAACAAACTTTTTAAAATTTGAATGAAGTTCTGAAAGTTTTAGCAGTGTCTAGAGAATTAGAACCAACAACAAAAACATAACAAATTCTCACTTTGCCCTGAATGGTTACAGAATTATGCCTGATTATTCACTGGTTGCCACCACAAATCTAGTACTTACCATTACATTCTTCTACTTCTGTGCAGTTATTCTTGAACTGTAACTGGTTTAATATTTTATTTCAATAAATTTGATTTATACAAGGTCTTATAAAGATGCGTAATATGTGGTGTTTCTCTTCAAAGTCCTCAATTTTTAGCATTTAATGTTTCTTCCTGTCATCCATCTTGTACAGCCAGGTCCATGTACTTTCTTTTGTTCACTACCTAGTATAGCTCTAGAGACAAGTGCTCAATACATTTTTGTTGTGTACTGTAATTATACTTTTTTGACATACAAATATGTAAGTTTATGGTAGCAGGAAATCTCTTGTTCTTTGTATCCTCCAAAGGTCCTAACATAGTTCCTTGTACACAAGGGACACTAAATATTCAACGACTGAATGAATTTTTGACGGTTTTAAAATAAACTTTGCCTGATATATTGATAATACAATTGGCCCTCCATATCTGCAGGTTCCGCATCCGCAGAATCAACCAACTGCAGATCAAAAATATTCAGAAAATAACAATTTAAAAATACATTAATGAAGAATAATATACAACTTAAAAACAATACAGCTATTTATATAGCATTTACATTAAGTATTATAATAACCTAAGTATTATAATAACCTAAAGATGATTTAAAGTATAGGAGGATGTAAGTAGGTTATATGCAACTATTATGCCATTTTATATAAGGGACTCGAACATCTCTTGATTTTGGTATCCTCAGGGGGCTCCTGAAACAATCTGAATACCAAGGCACAGCTGTATAATCTTTGGCTATACTGAACTAAGTGAAGAAAAAATACTCTCAGATGTGATTATTGCAATAGATAGTTTTTCTAGATAAAGATACCTGATTTTTACTTGAATATTTTTGAGTATGGTAATCTTTTTTATGACCCAAATTTAACATTATTGTTATCATAGAAGTCTGTCTATGGTAATACAGCATGGAATCTGTAGTCAGCTACAGATAAAAGGCTTTCACAAAGTTTGTTTGCCTTTGTCTGTTTTGTACTGCTGTAACAGAATACCAAAGACTGGATAATATATAAACAATGGAAATGTACTTGGTTCACTGTTCTAGAGACTGGAAAGTCCAATGTCAAAGGGCCCACATCTGGTGATGGCCTTCATGCTGTATCATCTCATGTTGGAAGGCAGAAAGTCAAGACAAGGCAAGAGTGAGAGGGAGCCAAACTTACATTTCTAACCAGCCTGCTCTTGAAATAACAAGCCTGCTTCCACTTTAATGACATGAGTCCATTCACAAGGGCAGAGCCATTACCTAATTACCATTTAAACATCCCACCTCTCAACACTGTTGAATTGGGTATTAAGTTTCCAACACATGAGCTTTGGGGGACATACTCAAATCATAGCACTGCTCTATTTAATGAGTTACGTATTTTATTTAACTTGGGAATTCCTTTTTTCAGTGAATCCAATGCCTGAAAACATAGAGACTAAATTTGTAAATATATAGGAAAAGATGGCAATAACTTGCTTTCTTTATCTAGGTCCTGGGAACTCCAACAAGGGAGCAAATCAGAGAAATGAACCCAAACTACACAGAATTTAAATTCCCTCAAATTAAGGCACATCCTTGGACTAAGGTGAGTCAGATATTTTTTTTAAGTATATTAATCAATAGTTAACTAAAACAGGTTTCTCATTGTTCTTAAACTATTTTGAGATCAGATAGTTGCATGAATACAAGCAGTTCTGCATGTAAAGATAGTTGTATAGATGTACTTAAGTGTTTCATTGACTTTATATAGTTTCATCCTCATTGATTTCCTATAGATAGTTTCTAGCCTGGTTTTTTATTTGCAAGGTAAGGACAGTGTACTTATATCATTAAAGTACAGAATTTGATTTAGGAGTAGGATCTTATATAAAATTTTGACAACCTAAAATTCAGAAGTTTATTTACATAGAGGTGTATAGTTTAATATCATATAGCATATCATACATTTCAAACATTTTCTTTATTCTTTTAAACTGATAAAACATATACCTTATTATAGATGGCATTTTGTGTTTTTCCTCTCTTGTTTACTTTCCTACTGGCATTTTGGAAACAGGATTAGAAAGCAAATGTAATCTTGCTGGGAGTATACATTAAAAACAATTGATATGTTAACTGGATGTCACTAGCCTTTGGAAAAACCCAGTCTTAACATTAGATAGAACCAGTTCTAAAGAGCATAATTGCTAATGTACCAGGGAACTTTTTTTTTCTTTTGGTATTTAATTGGAATGATTTTAAGAGAGATTTTATTAAAAAGTGTTTTCACCTTAGTTTGATTTGTGAGATTAAGTATGAACAGAAAAAAAATAGAATTTCTCAGTAGGGTTTATAAGTAGAGTGAATCTCTAGCTTCCTCATTTTACAAGTTCAGAAACTCGGACCAAAGATTCAAAGTGACTTACCCAAGATTACATGGATGGCTTGTGACAAAGCCGGGATTAAACTTCTGTGTGTGTGTGTGTGTGTGTGTGTGTGTGTCATGGGTTACAAATGATCGACTTTATAATACGTATTTTAAGGAGAGACTTACTGTATTTTAAAATGTACATATAACAATTCATTTTATATACAATTAAATTCATTTAGTTCGTTATAGATCTTTTATAATTCGAGGTGAAGTCATTTAGGGCCATAGGTGAAATAATTTACACTCTGTAGAATCAAAGTATGTTTCTCTCTCTCTCTCTCTCAATCAGGTATACTATGATTCCAGTTACTTTTTCTTCAAGTTCTCATAATCTCATTATCTATCTTCAGAAAATTCTCATTACTAATTATTTATTTCCTATTTAGAATCAAAGACCTCAATAGTATTTTAGTGCCAGAATTACAGGTTGTAGCTTTTACTACAACCTGGCCAACAGACCATGATCTTGCCTCCCTTTTTTAAAAGTTTATAGTAAGCACTAAGTAGTCTGAGATTCAAAAGTGTTCTTTGATCTTTGTATTCAAGGCTTATTTTAAATCTGGGTCAGAAGATACTTAGGGACTCTCACCTGGCTCTAAACCCAGAAAATCTCAGGTGGCCTACTTGGATTTAGAGGCTGCATTACAGTTTGAGTCCATTATAGTTATTGCAAGTTAAATCGTTTATAATAAGTGATTTGTAGTATACTATGACTTCAGCCATGTTAAGGGAAAAACAACAAAGAGAATTCTGTGTATTAAATAAATACAGGGAAATATTCCAAAATGCCAGCAGTAGTTTTGGTAAGAAGAAAGTGCACGATTTTATTTTCTTTGTTCTACCTTTTCAAACTTTCATATTTTCTTTAATAATGATGTTATTTTTATGAGGAAAGGGAAAAATTCTTTTTTTGGCGTAATCTAAGTATTCATCACATATTACCCTCCTTATAGAGTTTCTGACAAATATAAAGATGAAATTGAGTCCATGAGATCCTATTTAACAGTCCCCATCCTCCATTATTATTATTTTATCAAGACTGCCACTAGTCCTCCTTTATCTAAGGTTTCAGTTACATTTGGTCAGCCTCTGTCTGAAATAGGTGATGTAGTACAGTTAGATATTTTGAGAGAGATACTACATTCACATTATTTTATTATAGATATTATTCTAATTATTCTATTTTATTATTAGTTTTTGTTGTTAACCTCTTACTGTGCCTAATTTATGAAGTAAGCTTTTATCACTGGTATGTATGTATAGAGAAAAACAGTATATGTAGGGTTTAGTACTACTTGCAGTCTCAGCATCCACATGAGGATCTTGGGGACATATCCCCTGTAGACAAAAGGGAGGGGGCACTGTATTTAGTGTGTGTCAAATTCTGCATTTTCCCCCTGAATTATATCTCTAACGCAAGTATTAGCTAGAGTAGAATGTGAGGAGTGGTTGATTATAATTAAAATGCAGCTAATGAAAGAGCTGTACTAAATATGTATGCTGTAAATCTTCCTTTGCCCTCTTCAATTCTTGATGTTTTTATATCTTATACTAATGCTTTTCAAACTTGAATCGTCTGTGTAAAGCACATTTATTTAGGTTTCCATTCCTGTACCATGTGTAGAATAATGACTCAGTTCTCCCATCTTTTTTGTCTATTAAAAGGACTGTGAACCTTTCATTCATCTGGTGTTTTTTTGACATAATTTGGTTTTCACTTCATACACATGCATTATGTAATAAGTGCACTTATGTTGGTTCCTCATTTGTGCATACTAGAGTGGGTGTTACTGGGATTGTAAACAAAAAGGTAAATTCAGATGCAGAAATTTTATTGTTTTTCTCTGTCATCTAGATGATTGAGAATATGCTTGTGTTGGTTTTTTTAAATAGGTTATTATAAGAATTAAAATGCAAAACTTAAAATTCCTAGAGGGAACTCAGACTCCTTTCCCTACCACTGTGATAGTGGACAGCAACTTGAGAAATGCTGTTAGGGTAAGCAGCCAATTGAGTCATTTAAAAACCATATAGAATGTCCTCCAAAGAGAAGACCATTTTGCCCTTGGAGGGCAGGTAAACAGGAGTCTGGAAACAAGAACCACTTTACCTTTATTGCTGTCTTCTGTTAGTCCTATCTCCTGAAGTTGTGAACATGTGAACCCTGGTTTCCTGTGCTGCAGTGTTGTGCAGCTATATCCCCAAGATTGGGACCTGGTGTTCTAAAAAAAAAAAAAAAAAAAGTAGACAGAAATAAAGACCAAAAGAGAAAATGTCTTTTGTGGAAACATTGAGGTAAGGGGATACAGGTGTGTAGAAGAAATAGCAGAAAAATAACACTGAGATGATCCCAGTGTGGTGTATGGCAGAAATCTTGAGAATTAAAAACTTCAATAAGTTGCCCTGGGCTATTACATAATAGCAATAGCCAGTGCAACATAATTCATTAATAAAGCACTTGTGGCTTAAGTAGGAAAGGAAATAGGTGCTAATATTTTGAAACAAGGATTATTATTGGAGGTGAGGGGATGAAGACCTATGCCTTGGTGTACGCTGTACACTGCAAAGAAGAAAAACACATGGAAAGAAAAGGAAGTGATGCAAAAGCAGATTGAGAATTAAGTAGAGACAGATTGGTTGGAAGAAGAGAAGAAATTTAAATTCTGCTTTTAGTATGTGGAGGTGTGGTTAAATGATGGGCTGTCATATACAGAGTGAGAATCTAATTTAAACACTGCTCCTAATGTTTATGCCTCAGCTTTTTTTCTTTTGTAAGATAGCGATTATCTGCTGTGTCTTTACTCAGGATTATTTTGAAAATACAGCCATAATATACATATAAAGGATTACTTTAGTTTTGAATAAATGTGAAGGATGTAGCACTCCAATGGAGTTTTCTGATTTGTCTTCTCTGTCTCCTCTGCCCTGACCTTAGTTTAGGCCACCATCATATCATAGAATTATTAAAAACAACCTCCTACCTCCTGATTTCCATCCTTCAGTTTCACATCATTTTAATCCATCCTCCTCATTTCTGTCAAAGTTGGCTTTTTTTAAAAGCACGTGTGATACTGTCACTCCTATTTAAAATTCTTCTCTGATTCCTCATAGCCTTTAGGAAAATTTAGCATTATATACATATAATGACAAGGGTGATCCTATGTGCCAGTTTATGCTTGTCCAGTGTAATTATTAATTGCTTGCCTCTTCACTCTCAGGAAGGTCCCAATTTGGGTGGCAGATTATTTAGTCACTCTGTTCTTGATCTTTTCTGCCTTTCTTTTCCAGAAAAATAGAGTATTTAGTATTTGTCCTATTCCCGACCTTCTTGAGGTATCTAGTTCTTGAACCCAGTCTCTTTCCCAAGTTTTACAGCTTCCTGTATCCTTAAATGCATGTTGTTAGGCAATGAATTTAAAAGTTTAGTGTCTAGTTAGGGTTGATTAGGGATTTTTAATAAGGTTATATCATAGTAGGTGTATGAGGTGCCTTCCCGCCCACTTTCAAGTGCCTGATCCTGCTACCTTGTTTAAATTTCTTTATGACAAGCATTTCTCCTCTATCCTAGTAATAAATAATCCTGTGAAGTCAGTTAGGTAACACAGATGTCTGTTTTATTCTTTCAGAGTAATGAAAGAATAAAGTAATAACTGGTTAGTAGAAGGAAGTAGATTACAATCCTAAGGCCCCCTGATCTCTTAACAGTTACATTAGTGCTATTTAATATGTTGGCTACGTATTGGAGTGTTGTCCAGTTTGTAGCTCACTTTGAAGGGACCATGCAGCCATGCTGGATTTTCTGGTTTAGTCAGATTGTCTCCTAGTTCCCCAGAGAAGCCACATTCATTTCTGCCTCTTGCTAGTGTCTCCCTTCCCTCTCTCTACTCCACCTTCCACTGTCTTAGAATGTTCTTTTTTTCTTCTCTGCTTACCAAGTCTTAACCTTTCTTAAGATCTCAAATCTCACTTCTCCCATGAAATATTTTCTCATTGTCTTAAGTTCTTTATGATTATCCTACCACATAACTCCTATAGTACCTACCAAATTATACCACATACATTATAGCAATTCCTCATTTCTTTTTTATAATAATAATATTAATATGAATGCCAATTACTTCAAAATATTTGTTGCCAAGTTGTTGGCATATATGGTAATTCAATACTTAATAGTAAAGTGTCTGTAGCTTTTGTATGACCATAGGTCATTTGGTAAGTCTCCCAGAAAGCATTATTCACAAAAATTAATCCTTGCATACTTGATTTCCTAAAACACTGTCAACATGCTTCATGGTGAATCAATACTAGTGTTTCTAACTGGCTAACAGAGTAAGCAGAAAATTGAATTCTCAGGTCATTTCTGCTTTCAAAGGAATTATTTTTGACTGAAAAAGTTACTTATTCTCTATGCTTACAGCTGAACCAAAAAGCCCCACTATACTTATTTCTTTTTAAGACTTTGTCCATAGTGCTACATTTTTTCCCCTGAGCCATTCAATAGAATTTTCAGAACTTGGTAAACCTACCTGTTTTAACCGTTGTTCAATATATTATTAAAATGCCTTCAGAGAGACCTAGAGGGCACAAAACAAAAATTGCTGCCAAAGTTTTCTTTCACATCCATTCTGTCTACCTTTTCTGGTCTCTCTGCATTACTCATTTCATTCACATGTATTCCAGAAAGCATAAACCCATGTTGGGGATTTCTGTTGGCTCCTAAGGTTGCCACTTGTCTGTTTTGTTCTACTGCTTATGGTAAATCAATTTTTATATTATTATTCAACCCCTCTCTGCCCTGAACATTCTACCTAGACCATTCTCACTTGCCTCACAAATACATATAGTATGTTCTCTACTGAAATTTCTACCCACATCTTTATTATTGCTATAATGATCACTTCCTCTCCCTTTCTAAAGCCATTTTCTTGTTAGTAGACCTCACTTTTTTATTTCTACTAGCTATATATTCTTATTTCTTTGCTGGAAACCCACATTAAAATCCAGCTTTTAGGGTGGCTAATCCACATGTGAAAGGAATAATGTGAAAAAGGAAGAATACTAAGTAAGACATAATTTTCAGATTGCTTGTGGGAGGCAAAGGATGAGGTTGGGGTGGATTTGAAAAGAAGGCAAAATTCTATTTTTAATTTATCATTTATTCTTTAAATCTTGTATCTTCTATGTAACCAGTGCTGTGCTGGGTACCGTAAAACATGCAAAAGAAGTAAAATATATAGTCTTTGTCCTTGAAAAGCTGACAGTTGAAAAGCTTAGTTGAAGCAAGTATTGAATAATGTGAGATACCATGTAACCATATACTTGATTCTGTGCTGTAAGTGTTCAGAGGTGTTCCACATGGCTGCAGGTGTTATAAGGCAGACTTCCAGTGAGGATGGTGGAGGGAAAAAGGAACCCCCCTTAAGGATAATACGTGAGGTGGGATGTTGAAGGGGAGGTTTAAAATTTGCCTAGGTGTAGAAAAGGTTAGGAATTGTTATAGCCTGGGTGAATATCTCTCAAGGTGGAGAGAGGTGAATAAAAAGAAAATATTTCTATATTCATAGGAGGGCCAACCTGACTGTAATAATTGTTTTGTGAACAATGAAAGATTAAATTGGATAAGTGGACATTTGTCAAATCACACTCCTGTGTAGGCATGTAGTACTGTTTCATCAGTGCATGATGTGAGGGGGAGAAATTATGTTAAATAGTTAAATGCTGATATCTACATATATACAGCCAGTCATTTAACATCGTTAGTAGGTGCTTAGAAACTGCAACTTTAAGTGAAGTTTTGCACAATAGGTCCTCAAATAATGTTGGTTCATTCAGCGTTGATGAGGAAAAACATTTGGTTTTATTATACGTTTCACTAGAAGTCACAGTTTTTAAGAACCTATCAATAACATTTACTGTATAACTTTTCTTACCTATAGTAGAACTTGGGAAAACTCGATAAGGCTTTTAATTAGTCCAGCTGAAGTTCACTGGATGTTAGATTTGTCATGGCTAAGGAAAGGATTCTTTGTGTTTCTTATGCTCAACCTTCTTTACCTGAACTGGTATCTTAACGAAAAGGTTAGAAAAATATGCAGTAGACTTGAGCTGAATTCATTTTGTGTATCCTACCCTGTTAGATGCCGACTTCATAGATAGCAATTTTACTTGGGAGGAGGACTCTGAAAGTTGTTTTCAGTAGCCTCTGGTAATCATTTTTGATAGTACTTAAAGTGAATTGGATTACCTTGTATGTCAGTGCAGCATTAGATCAATGTAGCAAAGCATGTGAAAGACTGCCAAAGAATGTATGTTTTTTGTTTTTTTGATTTTTTTTTTTTTTTTTTTTGAGATGGAATCTTGATCTGTTGCCCAGGCTGGAGTGCAGTGGCACGACCTCGGCTCACTGCACCCTCCACCTCCCGGGTTCAAGCGATTTTCCTGCCTCAGCCTCCCAAGTGCTGGGATTACAGGCACCCACCACTACACCTGGCTAATTTTTGTATTTTTAGTAGAGATAGGGAGAATATTTTAAAAAATAGTATAGACTAATTAGTTAAGTAATTATTGAATTATGTGCTACATATGAGCACTTAAGTAGACTTAATTTCTTTCTTAGTTAACATAATTACCTATTCAACAATCCATGGCATTGTCTCACTTTTAATCCTGTGTTTAGGTTTACAAATTGCATATAATTTCAGATGATTAATAGATTACTTGAGAGTCAGTGTTGGGGTTGCTCTTTAGGAGTATTCATGGTTTATTAGTTTTTAAAATTGGATGCTTATATTTTGTATATGACCAGAATATAGGATGAGTGTTGTACATTTATAGTAATAAAAACTAATGAGGAATAGCTATTTGGAACAGGCATGGCTCTTGTTCTGTGTTCTGTTAGATTAATTATCACTGCCAACAGCCATTTAAAATGGACATCTTTACATTGCTCTGATTGGCCAAATAATACAATAGAGTTGCTAAGAGCTGATGCTGTGAGATGCGTGTTAACCATAGGTCTTGGTATGGTGTATGTGATTGTTTAAAAATGGCCTTTTTAAAGTGCTTGAGATTCAGTCACAACACTTGGCTCCAGGTTGAAATTTGAAGGACAAAGTCTATTCTAGGACATGTAGGGCAGAAATTGCCTCTGTCATTTTTTAGTTACCCAAATGCAAATTTATTTTGAATAATTCTTCATTTAAGGACTTCTTTGCATTTGTTCAATACTGCAGAAACTTTCTTTTTGAAAAAATTATTTTTTTCTGTTAGTTTCTTCTATGGACTAGTATTTGTGATGGGAGTTGATATTTGTTTCAATTTAAGAAAATGAGTTGCTGCATAGGTGAGGTAGTATTTGAATCACTTTAAAAGTTCATGTCAGTGTTTTGGTTCTTTTCAGTATTTCCTTTCTCTTTTCTTTCTTTTTTCCTTCCTCTTTTTCTTTTCTTTCTTCTTCTTCTTATTTTTTGCTTTGTTTTATTTTGTTCTGTTTTATTTATTTACTTTTGGTTTTGTTTTTAAAGGGGTGTTTTGGGATCTCTGTGGCCTTGCTGCGTACTTCGCTGGCCATATTTAGTCTGCGTACTAATTGTTAGTTGGCCCAGTTGAGTCTTATTTTGTGCTCTCAGTTCTTTCAGTCTGGTTTTCTATTTTTGTCCACCTGGTTGTGTTTTAGTTCATGAGAGAATTTATTCTGATGGGCCAGATTTTAATCTGTGTACTAAATTTTAGTCTGCAGACTAAACGTAATCCGCGGATTATTTATTTTTGAAAAATATTTAATTCCCCCACTGGAAACTATCCTAAAAGAATGTTAAATTCTCTTAGAATAGCCAGGGGAGTTCACAGATACTGGTGAGTTCTGCCATTTTTTGTTCTCAATACCTAGACATAATAGACCCTGCTATCTCCCTTGCATATTTGGCTCCGTTGTGCCTAGGTGTTGGTATACATTACTATGCCTGTCACCTGTAACTGTGACTGTCCCTTAGTTGT
This sequence comes from Pongo abelii, assembly GCF_028885655.2. Classification (NCBI taxonomy): domain Eukaryota; kingdom Metazoa; phylum Chordata; class Mammalia; order Primates; family Hominidae; genus Pongo; species Pongo abelii. The sequence continues at coordinate 18,247,248 of NC_085928.1, forward strand.
ATTGTTAATTGTATATATTTTGTTTAGCTTTTGGTGGGCGAATTGGGCATATTTGCAGATGGAACTGTGTTTAATTTCTAGTGCTGCAAGATGTAGGATTTATTTTTTCAGAGAGTTTTTCCAAAGAGGAAAAAATGTTCTCTATTTATTTTTCCTAAGTACCGGGTGCAAGGGTATGAGCGGGCAAAGCCCACAATAGAAAAAGTAAGTTGATACCCGCACTCCTGAGGTGATATGTCAATTTCCTGATGAGTCCTAAGATAATGAGAACGTCAGCAAAGAAACATCTTTTAGCAGAGAAGTCAATCCAAAATGGAGAATAATCCGCGGTGGCCTAATCCTTCTTAGCTCACACAAATTGAAAGTATCTGGCTTGAAATCTATAGTAATATAACTTAAATATATTTATTACTTTCCTCTCATCACTAATAACTTAGCAAAAAAAATGTTTATACTGTGTAACTGGAACACATTAATAGAGAAAAAAGTAGCATATTGGGAACTTGAAACTTTAAAAGCAGGCTAATATGCCCCCTCCCAGCCATGTCTGTGGATGATGAATCCAGGTCATAGAAGACCACTTTACTTTGGGAACTTTACTTCTAGATTTCATTTTGATTTTAACTTTTTTTGGTTTTGTATTTTTTTAATAAACGCACTGGCATTGGAACATAATAAACTAAAATTAAAATGTTTCTTTACTGTGCCTCACCATTGCACAATCAAAAAAAATTTTTTTGCATACACTGTGGTGAAATAATTTTTAAAACTTGGACTTGCTACTGTGAAGACTGATGTTTAAAGTTTATAACTGTATAAACATTTTCTATGTCCCCCCCACACCATGGATTTCTTATAACATTGGATATATTTTTCCTTGCTGGACTATTCTCTTTTGGATTGACTTCCCCTGTTTGGATTATTTCACTGCATTATCATCTTTAGGATTCGTCAGGAACAGGACATTTCACCTCAGGAGTGCGGGTATGTACTTAATTTTTTTTCCCAAAATTTCAGGGCAAGTCTATAAAACTTGGGGGAAATCTTTTTTGAGAGGCTAAACAATTATTCATTCTTGAAATGTAATAGTAAATAATGTAAGTAGCTGTGATTTCTGTTTTTATTCACTGTATGGCATAGGTTTCACTTATAGTATATTTAGATTGTCAGCCTCTTGGGTGATTCATTGACATCTAGGCTGAAGTTTAGGAATTATGGGGTTTTAAAATTATTATTTCTATTACAAGAATAAATATTGAAGATCCATGAAACCAAAGGTCTGAGTGTTAAGCAATTTCAATGAGTAAGGAAAGAAGTGACAGCAGAAGCTTCTTTAATTAAAAGACAAATTTCAGTTCTTGGTGGTTTCCTTTTCTTTAGAAGCGAAAATAATTCAGATGAGCTAGTTCCTAGTTTTCCCTATAATTTTTAGAAGTTACATGCTAACTCACCCTGTATTATGGTCAGAAATCTGAACTGTGGGAGATACTGGGTTTTGACCCCACATAATTTTCCACTTAACCTTTATTCACAGAGTACTGAATCTAGGCTTTTCTCATCAAGAATCTCTCAAGGGTTTAAAATAACAGTGGATAGTTTTTGTAAAGGCAGGTTAAATCTTGATTTTAATGTAGGCTTTTGGCATGTATTATTTTCTTTATTGTTTTTAACTCTTGAACTTCATGAGTTAGGATTCCCTGACAAATATATGCTAATAAATGTCTTAGTACTGATATGGATGATCACTTGTAGGCAGTAAAACACCAAAAGATAACGGGTGACTTAAAAAAATATCAGAAATAGGCCAGGCGCGGTGGCTCACGCCTGTAATCCCAGCACTTTGGGAGGCCGAGGCAGGCGGATCATGAGGTCAGGAGATGGAGACCATCCTGGCTAACATGGTGAAACCCCATCTCTACTAAAAATACAAAAAATGAGCCGGGCGTGGTGGCGGGCGCCTGTAGTCCCAGCTACTCGGGAGGCTGAGGCAGGAGAATGGCATGAACCCGGGAGGCGGAGCTTGCAGTGAGCCGAGACCGGGCCACTGCATTCCAGCCTGGGCGACAGAGAAAGACTCCATCTCAAAAAAAAAAAAATTCGGAAATAAGCTTATAATACTGGTTTATTAATAGCTTTAACACAAAATCTTTGAAAATATAATATGAAATTTTTTTATTTAAAATAACTCAGCATCCAGCCATCCTACATTTGAATGTTAGTGGGAGATATTTATTTCTACTTTTGGTGCTACTTTTAATTCCACTTATGTGCTGCCATATTGGTGCAAAAACATTTTGGATTAGCTAGCAAAATAAATCCATATACTATCAAATAGAAGCAAACTTGCCTTCAGGGATAAAATATGCCAATAGTGTTTAATATTTTTACGAAAATTTTCTGAGTTTTCCCACTGATTATTTTCTTTTTACATTCTGTATATGATTATGGACCTTGGCAGCAAGAGAGGGGACCAGTAACAGTGGAAGAGCTAAACATTTCAAATTCGACAGTAACTCTAAGGTTTCCTTGACTGAAGCGAGTCAGAGTATTCAAAAGAATAAAGATAAGGCAGGTTTTGACTTTACAAAAAGGTTTCTTTGTAACATAACCAAAAAATTGACTAAGGCCTTTCTTTATGTTCTGAAATAATTTCCTAAGAGCCTACTTTACCTAATTTCTCAATTTCCATGGAAAATGTCTTTTTCAATAATAAATTAAAAACAAATACAATCATCTTTTCACTGTAGACAGTACTCATAAATAATCTCTGGAAAGTCTAACAAGCTCTGTAGTTGTAACTAGTTCTACTAACTGTCAGCATAGGTGAACAACCAGATGTTACATGAGCCATTCTTACTAGGAAACCTTAGCCTCCCAGGCTGCTCCATGCCCTGTCACAGTCTGCATGGGCTTTTCTCACTTGTGGGTCCATTTGCCTCCATTTATAAGTGTCTACTTCTCTGTCCACCTCCATCATCACACCTTTTATTTGGTTGTATGTTCTTCCTGTCGAGGGATATATGTTTCATTTTTCTTTAATTTCAAAGGCTTCTCGTCTGTTTATTTCTATCCTTACCTTTTTATTTTTATTCTGTAGGTGGCCATAATTTAGAATGAAGAATATTTTTATAGTTTTTGTATTTATTAGCTTTATTTAAGACACAAATTAGTAGAAAGCTATCTATTCCTTTAAGTAGATTAACTTAATAGAATTTTTCTTCAATATATCCTTCAGTTGACTTTTTCTGTGTCTTAATCATACTTAATGGATAATACATTTTTTTCTCCTTGATTAAAACCCTGGAATATTCATTCAAGTGAGGGAAATCTGGCCACATTCATGGTAACATCTACTTAAGAAAAAAAATACAGGACATTTTATCAAATTCGAGGTATTCAAGAATTTCTTCAAATAATGGTAGGCTCTGTTTATTGGAAATAATACCAAATCAGTAGCATTTATAGACCTAGAGTAAATAGCTCTTCTTTCTCTTCTTTTTGATTGCCAAGTTTCGAACAGTGCTGCCCATCATTAACAATTGTTTGGCTAAAAAAACAATGCAAAAGAGGCAATCTTTTATTTACTGCCATAGCAGTGAAAACTTTAAAATTTAAAAAATATTTTTCTAGTTGTGCTTGCCTCCAGAACTCAGCCTTTCCCATGTGCCTGTCATATTTTGTATGCATGTCTGATTGTTATTACTTTATGATTAGCATATTTAGATTTTTCTCCGAGCATTTCTCATATAATCTTTAATTAGCAGTTCACCCCTGTGAATCATATGCATTTAACTCTTTCCATTCTAGAAGGTCCTTTCCCAAATGCAACCATGTTTCTGTACACGGTGGGAATTAAGTCATTATTCACAGGGTATTTGCTTAGATTTTTAAAATAAAACATTAATTGTTCTTTCCCTTTTTTTGTACTGCAGGTCTTCCGACCCCGAACTCCACCGGAGGCAATTGCACTGTGTAGCCGTCTGCTGGAGTATACACCAACTGCCCGACTAACACCACTGGAAGCTTGTGCACATTCATTTTTTGATGAATTACGGGACCCAAATGTCAAACTACCAAATGGGCGAGACACACCTGCACTCTTCAACTTCACCACTCAAGGTAACTCCAAACACTTAGCCTCTTCACCAGTTCTAGGAAAGCTACACACTGGGTGTGAAATGACATTCTATTAATTAAAATCTGTGGAGGACAAAAATGGACATATTGAGTACTTAGGTAGGTGAAAAGAGCATCCTTTCTAACTTACTGGCCACTACTTACATGGTTTTGAACAAAAGAGTAGCACATAAAAGTTTTCCAGTAGACATAGCTTCTTTAATTTTTAGCAGAATATAATGTTGGCACATGAGAAGTTACAGAGAGTTCAGTGAGTGAAGTTTATCACTAATTGGACTAATGTACAATTTAACTTTTAGGTTTGGATCTGAAACTTAAAATAGTAGCATTTCTTGCTTCCAAAGGGTTTGTATCAAGTTTTTTTAAACCTGGAATGAATTGGCTATATTGGTGTAAATTCAGTTGTCTTCCAAACAGGAGGAAAACTAGAGCCCTATAAACCCTTTCTAAGAACTTAAACAATAGACACAAGGAAATTTCCATCCCCTCTGAGACTGGCACCATTGCTGCTGCTGAGAAAATACTGAAAGGGAAACTAACTTTGTGCATTGTGGTTTCTGGGAGACCTTGGGATAGTCACTGTTTCTTCACTATTTCTGTGTTCAGTTTTCTTTTCTCCTTGATTAAGACCTAAGAGATTCATTCATTCCGTCACACCGCCTCTGATGATGTGACTTTCTTATTACACTGAGCATAAAAAGTGTACAATTCATTACAGAAAAAAAAACAAGAAATAGTTGATATATTGATTAGTAAGCATACTCAGGCTAGAAAACAAAAAAGGGAGATGTAGAGTTTTATGTGACCAAGAAAGAAATATATTTCCTTTATTCATATATATTCCCTTTATTCATATGTATCATATCTTTCTTTTTTTAAAAAAAAAAGAAGACTTTTATTTTGGTATTTTAAAATATTATGTTTGCCCAGCACATTAGATATAAATATGCGTGTCTTAAACATTTATGTTTTTGAGGGTTTGGAGAATGCATTTGTATTTGGATGTAATGTGTATAGATACAGTGTGTGGTCTCTGTGGTTATCAGAGTGTTTATGTGATTCTGTGAGTATCAGTGAAAAAGTGGACCCTGTAAACATAGTCATGTATTGCTTAATGATGCAGATATGTTCTGAGAAATGTATCATTGGGCAATTTTCATCCTTGTGCAGATGTCACAGAGTGTGCTTACGCATACTAAGTATATTATTGAAAGTGCTATCATTTTGAGATATGGCCCCTTTTTAAAAAATGTTAAAATGCTCTGTCTTAGCACCCATTCTGAAACTGGGCTGTGATCACAAAGTAGTACTTTCTCACGGTCTTTGTAGATCACTATTGTTACTGTTTTTGAACAGTGTTTCTATGCAATAAAGACACAGATGTCCAGGGAAGAGGGGGGGTTTTGTTGTTGTTGTTTTTTGTTTTGTTTTTTGGTTTTTTTGTTTGTTTTGTTTTGTTTTGTTTTTGAGACGGAGTCTCACTCTGTCACTCAGGCTGGAGTGCAGTGGCATGATCTCGGCTCGCTGCAACCTCCACCTCCCAGATTCAAACAATTCTCATGCCTCAGCCTCCTTAGTAGCTGGGATTACAGGCTCCTGCCACCATACCTGGCTAATTTTTGTATTTTCAGTAGAGACGGGGTTTCGCCATGTTGGCCAGGCTGGTTTTAAACTCCTGACCTCAGGTGATCTGCCTGCCTTGGCCTCCCAAAGTGCTGGGATTACAGGCGTGAGCCACCATGCCCGGCCTTGATGCCATTCTATTTGATATGATACTCTGTATTCTAATTTTGGAGCCATGTTTCCAAATGGTGATCCTGTTTTCTAAGGCAGCTGTAACTGTGTACAGATACAACTTTAAAGCACATACTAGTATGTGGATGACTAGTTAGTTAATGGATGACCAGAATAAAACTGGGTAATCCAAAGAGTTAAAGAAAGAGAATCAATTTTCCAGTTGGTTGTATAGCTAAAGGAAATCTAGAGATAGAAACATTGTGAGGGGTCTGGTTGAAGGGTGAGGGGTATTAGTGAGGTTCTTCTAAAGGCAGCATAAAGCCCTCCTCCATCCTCATAACAAATTGTCAGTGACATCTGCAGCACTACTTCCCCCAAATGAAATAAAGTACATATAGTAGGTGCTCAATGAATGTTTGAGTGCCATGTACCACTTTAAATAAACATAATATTCATTAATTCATACAACCAGTATTTATTGGGCATTTCTAACGTTCCCTCTGGTTGTTATTACTATTGTTGTTTTAATTAGTAAAGTAAACCGGCTATATGTACAGAACTATAAAGATTAAACACTTGAGTAAAATATAGTGTTTTATTAAGGAAAAGCTTACAATAAAGCTAACTGCATTTTGATGTTTGTTACTGTACCATGAGATAGTTAGCCATAAACAGTAATTAGTATTACTTTCATGTAATCACAGTATTTCCATATTCAGATAGAGGAAGGAGAGAGATGAACAGATATGAGACGGACAACTTTGAGATCTTTCTGATTGCCTAAATCCATAACTCAGGAGAATATCAGACCTCTCATTTTTCCAGCACTGAAGCTTCAGTGTTCCAGGACCCCATGACTGACAATATTATCTGCATTCAGATGTTGGAAATTGGAATAAACCTTTGGCACACCCCCTTCTTTCCGTTTCTTCCTGTCATTAGAATTTCAAATTCAGCCATAGCTGAATCAGACCTTAGGAAACAGATAGAATCAGGAAAGCCCAATAAGGATCAGTATTTTCTTATGAACTAATTTGTTGCCTATTCCAAGACTGGAATATATTAGGGAATCAATTGTTTTGTATGTTTAAAGGTGAGTCTCCCCCTAACTCTATCACACACATCCCCAATCTCAGTTTTTTACCTAATTTGTATGAAATTTTACCAATTGAAGTTATGTAGTAAACATTGTCCTCCTAAGAGTATAGGGTAGGATGGGGGTGGTAAAGATGTTATCCGTTTACTTTAGTATGAGCTAATGTGAACATTCTATTCCTCTACCACTTGGCTAGATTATGTGAGAATGGTAGCTTTGTAGGGAGATAAGTAAGAGTGGCAGCATGTTGGCTAGGCCAGAAGAAGCAGTGATTTAGTAACTCTGGGGAACTGTTTAACTGAGAGTTGAAATAGGATATTTGGGGTAGCCAGTGAGCAATATGCAGACTCAGACAGACTGAATATTTTGGGACAGGGGGTAAGAGTATCTGGACACGAGAAAAGCAGGTGATGAGATAGAAAAGGTGTTCCAGAAAGCAAGTAAAGAAAAGAACAGTAAAAGGAAGATTGAGATATAAAAAACAAAGGAAAATAAGGAAAGGGTTAGAAAATATTTTTTGAAAGAGTATAAGAATGTGTTACAGAATAGGAATTGATGAAAACATGGAATTGAAAATGAGTAGGAGATGGGCAACAAAAGCAAGTGTTCTAGAATCCAAGCTCATCAAAAGTTTATATTTCTTTCATTTGAAAGCAGTAGGCTACTTATTTATAAAATCTATTGTAATTAATTATGATAACTAGCAGATTCCATATTTGTAACAATGATTTTTAAACTTATTTTCCCGTTATAAAATAACAATAGACATAAATAAATCAGCGCATCTATTTATCTGCCCATGTGCTAGGCATTTTCTTCTAAGTTGCCTTATCCTCAGACACATCTGAAATGAATATAGTATTGCAACTACCTGAGATTAATTAAACTATAGACATACATTGTTTTATTGAGCTTCACTTTATTGCATTTCACAGGTAATGCTTTTTTTTTTTTTTTTTTAACAAATAAAACGTTCGTGTCAACTCTGTGTTGATTAAGCGTGTTTTTCCAAAGCGTGTTTTTCCAACAGGCTATGCTTACTTTGGTGCCATTTTTCCAACAGCTTATGTTTATTTTGTGTCTCTGTGCCACATTTGGTAATTCTTGCAATATTTAGAGCTTTTTCATTGTTATTACATCCATTATGGTGATCTGTGATCAGTAATTTTTTTGATGTTACTATTGTGATTGTTTCGGAAGTTTGTATTGAACTTAATTGATCAATATATGTGTTCCAACTGCTCCACCAATCAGCCAATCCCCATCTTTCTCCCTCTTCTTGGATCTTCCTATTCCCTGAGACACAACAGTATTGAAATTAGGCCATTTAATAACCCTACAAGAGCCTCTAAGTGTTCAAGTGAAAGGCAGAGTCACACATACTCTCCCTTTAAATCAAAAGCTAGAATGATTAAGCTTAGTGAGGAAAGTATGTCAACAGCTGAGATAGGCCAAAAACTAGGCCCGTTGTGCTAAACAGTTAGCCAAGTTGTGAATGCAAAGAAAAGTTGTCAAAGGAAATTTAAAGTGCTACTCCAGTGAACACACAAAGAAGTAAATAGAGATCAAAACAGCCACAATATTTTCTTAAGGCAAAGCCTAATCCAGAGCAAGGCCCTAATGTTACTCAGTTCTGTAAGGGCTGAGAGAGGTGAGGAAGCTACAAAGGAAAAGTTTGTAGCTAGCAGAGGTTGGTTCATGAGCTTAAGGAAGGAAGCCATTTCCATATCATTCAAGTGCAAGGTGAAGCAGCAAGTGCTGATATAGAAGCTGCAGCAAATTATCCAGAAGACCTCTAGCTAAGATCATTGGTGAACATAGCTACACTAACCAACAGATTTTCAGTGGAGACAGAATAGCCTTCTATTGGAAGAAGATGCCATCTAGAATCTTCTTAGCTAGAGAAGAGAAGTCAGTGGCCTGGCTTCAAAGCTTCAAAGGATAGGTTGACTCACTTGTTATGGGCTAAGACAGCTGGTGATTTTAAGTGGAAGCCAGTGCTGCTTTACCATTCCAAAAATCCTAGGGCCCTTAAGATTATGCTAAGTCTACTCTGCTTGTGCTCTATAAATGGAACAAAAAAGTCTGCATGACAGCACATCTGTTTACAGCATGGTTTACTGAATATTTGAAGCCCACTGTTGAGACCTACTGCTCAGGAAAAAAAGATTATTTCAAAATATTACTGCTTAGTGACAATGTATCTAGTCATCCAAGAGCTCTGATGGAGATGTACAAGGAGATGAATGTTGTTTTCATGCCTACTGACACAGCATCCATTTCTGCAGCCCATGGATCAAGGAATGATTTCTACTTTTATGTCCTGTTATTTAAGAAATGCATTTCATAAGGCTGTAACTGCCATTAGATAGTGATTCCTTTGATGGATCTGGGAAAAGTAAACTGAAAACCTTCTGGAAAGGATTCACCATTCTAGATGTCATTTGGAATATTTGTGATTTGTGAAAGAGGTCCAAATATCAACATTAACAGGATTTTGGAAGAAGTTAATCCCAAGCCTCATGGATAACTTTGAGGGGCTCAAGACTTCAGTGGAGGAAGTCACTGCAGATGTGGTGAAAATAGTAAGAGAACTAGAATTAAAAGTGAAGCCTGAAAAGTGACTGATTTGCTGCAGTCTTTATGATAAAACATGAATGAATGAGGAGTTACTTCTTATGGATGAGCAAAAAAAGTGGTTTCTTGAGAAGGAATCTGCTTCTGGTGAAGCTGCTATGTTGAAATGACAACAAAGGGTTTAGAATATTCCATAATCTTAGTTGAAAGCGGTGACAGGGTTTGAGAGGGTTGACTCCAATTTTGAAAGAAATTATACCAGGGTAAAATGCTATCAAACAGCCTTAAATGCTACAGAGAAATCTTTTGTGAAAGGAAGAGTCAGGCATTGTGACAAACTTCATGGATGTTTTGTTTTAAGAAATTGCCACAGCCACCCTAACCTTCAGCAACCAATATCCTGGTCAATCAGCAGCCATCGACATAAAGGTATAAGACCCTCTACCCACAAAAGATGACTCGCAGAAGGCTCAGGTGATCTTTAGGATTTTTTAGCAATAAAGTATTTTTAAATTAAGGTATATGTGTGTTTTTTTTAGATGTAATGCTTATTGCCCACTTACTAGACCATAGTGTAGGGTAAACTCATCACTTACATGTAGTGGAAAACCAAAATATTTGCATGACTCACTTTATTGTAGTGGTCTAAAACCGAATCTGTAGTATCTCTGAGGTATTCCTGTATCTTCTAAGGTTATTCTCAAATTACTATGAACTCTGAGGTGAGTCATAATGGTTTTTAGACTTACTATTTACAATAGCCATGATAAATTTACATAGGATAGGAACTCTTGATGTATGTAGGACACATCAATAGAATTGATGTCAGAATTATTCCTCAGTACTTTCCAAGTAATCTAGAAGATTAAAATTTCTATGTAATCAGGTATGCTCTTCTGGGCAATGAAATGCTAGGTAGGCCAGTGGAGACACACCACAGGGAGAACTTGAGAAAACTATGAGTGGACTAAAAGGGGACAGGTAAGATTTAGTTCAGGTAACTACAGCAGTAATGACAAATAATGAGTGACTGTATTCAACATTTTAGGCTCTAAATTATCTATTTTATGTAAGAATTTTTATTGTTTTGCCTGAGATTATTTGGTCTACCCTCCTACTTTGGACGTACTCTACTGGGGAAAATGTAGAGTGGTGTAGGAACAAACAATCAAAAACTAGTATCTTGAATGAAAGTTCTGTGTGTAGTTTGGACAGATATACTTCCAGAAGACCAGAACACTGGTGGTATATGATACATAACGAAGACAATAAAGAAATGCAACATTGCAGGAGCAAAGAGTAAGTCAGACCTAAAGCCTAGTTCCCTCTAACTACATAGGTGTAGACCTTGGTCAACACACTATCCCTACCTGAGTTTCCCCATATAAATAAATGAGATCGTTGGATTAAAGGATATTCAAGGACATATGCATCTTCAAAATTTTAATTATAAAAATGAATTGACTCCAGAAAGATAAAGAAAAAATGACAAAGTTAAAAATGTAGACCACAATAGGATTGAGATACAAAATCATGATATAAATAAACATAGAAAAATGTAGACTGGTTCCCCCAGAATCAAAATATTAGCAGTATTATTATTATTGTACTTAAGTTCTGGGGTACATGTGCACAACATGCAGGTTTGTTACATGTGTATACATGTGCCATGTTGGTGTGCTACACCCATTAACTCGTCATTTAGCATTAGGTATTTCTCCTACTGCTACCCCTCCCCCTCTCCCCACCCCACAACAGGCCCCAGTGTGTGATGTTCCCCACCCTGTGTCCAAGTGTTCTCATTGGTCAATTCCCATCTGTGAGTGAGAACATGCAGTGTTTGGTTTTCTGTCCTTAGAATAGTTTGCTCAGAATGATAGTTTCCAGCTTCATCCATGTCCATACAGAGGACATGAACTCATCCTTTTTTATGGCTGCATAGTATTCCATCATGTATATGTGCTACATTTTCTTAATCCAGTCTATCATTGATGGACGTTTGGGTTGGTTCCAAGTCTTTGCTATTGTGAATAGTGCCACAATAAACATACGTGTGCATGTGTCTTTATAGCAGCATGATTTATAATCCTTTGGGTATACACCCAGTAATGGGATTGCTGGGCCAAATGGTATTTCTAGTTCTAGATCCTTGAGGAATCGCCACACTGTCTTCCACAATGGTTGAACTAGTTTACAGTCCCACCAACAGTGTAAAAGTGTTCCTATTTCTCCACATCCTCTCCCGTTGTTTCCTGACCTTTTAATGATTGCCATTCTAACTGGTGTGAGGTGGTATCTTATTGTGGTTTTGATTTGCATTTCTCTGATGGCCAGTGATGATGAGCATTTTTTCATGTGTCTTTTGGCTGCATAAATGTCTTTCTTATGACTACTGGATACATAACAAAATGAAGGCAGAAATAAAGATGTTCTTTGAAACCAATGAGAACAAAGATACAACATACCGGAATCTCTGGGACACATTTAAAGCAGTGTATAGAGGGAAATTTATAGCACTAAATGCCCACAAGCGAAAGAAGGAAAGATCTAAAATTGACACCCTAACATCACAATTAAAAGAACTAGAGAAGCAAGAGCAAACACGTTCAAAAGCTAGCAGAAGGCAAGAAATAACTAAGATCAGAGCAGAACTGAAGGAGATAGAGACACAAAAAACCCTTAAAAAAGTCAATGAATCCAGGAGCTGGTTTTTTGAAAAGATCAACAAAATTGATAGACCGCTAGCAAGACTAATAAAGAAGAAAAGAGAGAAGAATCAAATAGACGTGATAAAAAATCATAAAGGGGGTATCACCACCGATCCCACAGAAATACAAACTACCATCAGAGAATACTATGAACACCTCTATGCAAATAAACTAGAAAATCTAGAACAAATGGATAAATTCCTGGACACATACACCCTCCCAAGACTAAACCAGGAAGAAGTTGAATCCCTGAATAGACCGATAACAGGCTCTGAAGTTGAGGCAATAATTAATAGCCTACCAACCAAAAAAAGTCCAGGACCAGACAGATTCACAGCCAAAATCTACCAGAGGTACAAAGAGGAGCTGGTACCATTCCTTCTGAAACTATTCCAGTCAATAGAAAAAGAGGGAATTCTCCCTAACTCATTTTATGAGGCCAGCATCATCTTGATACCAAAGTCTGGCAGAGACACAACAAAAAAAGAGAATTTTAGACCAATATCCCTGATGAATATGGATGCAAAAATCTTCAATAAAATACTGGCAAACCGAATCCAGTAGCACATCAAAAAGCTTATCCACCACAATCAAGTGGGCTTCATCCCTGGGATGCAAGGCTGGTTCAACATATGCAAATCAATAAACATAATCCATCATATAAACAAAACCAAAGACAAAAACCACATGATTATCTCAATAGATGCAGAAAAGGCCTTTGACAAAATTCAACAGAACTTCATGCTAAAAACTCTCAATAAACTAGGTATTGATGGGACGTATCTCAAATTAATAAGAGCTGTTTATGACAAACCCACAGCCAATATCATACTGAATGGGCAAAAACTGGAAGCATTCCCCTTTGAAAACTGGCACAAGACAGGGGTTCCCTTTCTCACCAGTCCTATTCAACATAGCATTGGAAGTTCTGGCCAGGGTAATCAGGCAGGAGAAAGAAATAAAGGGTATTGAATTAGGAAAACGGGGTCAAAATGTCCCTGTTTGCAGATGAGATGATTATATATTTAGAAAACCCCATCATCTCAGTCCAAAATCTCCTTAAGCTGATAAGCAATTTCAGCAAAGTCTCAGGATACACAATCAATGTCAAAAATCACAAGCATTCTTATACACCAATAACAGACAAACAGAGAGCCAAATCATGAGTGAACTCCCATTCACAATTGCTTCAAAGAGAACAAAATACCTAGGAATCCAACTTACAAGGGACGTGAAGGACCTCTTCAAGGAGAACTACAAACCACTGCTGAACGAAATAAAAGAGGACACAAACAAATGGAAGAACATACCATGCTCATGGATAGAAGGAATCAATGTCGTGAAAATGGCCGTACTGCCCAAGGTAATTTGTAGATTCAATGTCATCCCCGTCAAGCTACCAATGACTTTCTTCACAGAATTGGAAAGAACTACTTTAAAGTTCATATGGAACCAAAAGAGAGCCCGTATAGCCAAGACAATCTTACGCAAAAAGAACAAAGCAGGAGGCAACACGACTTGACTTCGAACTATACTACAAGGCTACAGTAACCAAAACAGCATGGTGCTGGTACCAAAACAGAGATATAGACCAATGGAACAGAACAGAGCCCTCAGAAATAATACCACAGTCTACAACCATCTGATCTTTGACAAACCTGAGAAAAACAAGCAATGGGGAAAGGATTCCCTATGTGATAAATGGTGCTGGGAAAACTGGCTAGCCATATGTAGAAAGCTGAAACTGGATACTTTCCTTACACCTTATACAAAAATTAATTCAAGATGGGTTAAAGACTTAAATGTTAGACCGAAAACCATAAAAACCCTAGAAGGAAACCTAGGCATTACCATTCAGGACATAGGCATGGGCAAGGACTTCATGACTAAAACACCAAAAGCAATGGCAACAAAAGCCAAAATAGGCAAATGGGATCTAATTAAGCTAAAGAGCTTCTGCACAGGAAAAGAAGCTACCATCAGAGTGAACAGGCAACCTACAGAACGGGAGAAAATTTTTACAATCTACCCATCTGACAAAGGGCTAATATCCAGAATCTACAAAGAACTTAAACAAATTTACAAGGAAAAATCAACCCCATCAAAAAGTGGGCGAAGAGCAGTATTATTTTTAAATGCCCAGTAAGTTTATTTTTTAAATTGGATTTGAAAAACTTGGTAATGCCTCATTTATTGCATTTCATTAAGAATAGAGTTCTGGGCTGGGTGCAGTGGCTTACACCTCTAATCCCAGAACTTTGGGAGGCGGGAGTGAGCAGATCACATGAGGTAAAGAGTTCGACACCAGCCTGGCCAACATGGCGAAACCCCATCTCTACTAAAAATACAAAAATTAGCCAGGCGTGGTGGTGGGTGCCTGTAATCCCAGCTACTCAGGAGGCTGAGGCGGGAGAATCGCCTGAACCCAGGAGGCAGAGGTTGCGGTGAGCCAAGATCGCGCCACTGCACTCCAGCCTGGGCAAAAGCGCGAGACTCTGTCTTAAAAAAAAAAAGAATAGAGTTCTGAGTATAAGATTTTCAGATACATCACTAGAACTTTAAAAATATTAACACTTTGCTAGATAACTTCTAAAAACACCTGTACTATAATATGGTTCAATAAAAGCATTCAGACATTTTTTGGTGAGTGGTATAAATTGGAAGGATCCCAAAGTCATCATGGCTTTCAGCAAATATCATATCATGTAGTCCTCACATGAAATATCACCAGTATTACCAAAACAGTGTGAGTAAGTCTTGTAATTTGCTTACTATTTGTCTGATTTTCTAATTAGTTTAGCATTAGGAACATGGTCAGGAATTTCCTGGGCACTTTGGAATTGTTACCAAGGAGAGAAGCAGTTGTGATGTGGTTTATTCATTCATCTGCAAGGAAATACATACAAGTAAGTAAGCACCACTAGAATTCAGAAATGTGTGAGATCAAGGGACATCATCCTAGCATTTGAATTACTGCCCAAAAAAATACACAAATGTAATGGGGGCACTCCATTATTAAGTCATTTAAACCTTTTTGTGAATAGAGAGAAATAGCACTTTTAACTATATAGACAACCACTGACAGTTACTATATGTAATAAGAGGCCTGGTACAGACATGAGGATGTCAGACTTCCTGTAGAAGAAAAAGAATGTCTGCTTATTTTAGTAACTCCTTTTTGGAGATCTGCAGGGTGAGCTCCTTCAAAGCTAGTAAAGGAGGAAGATTCCCTTTTATATAATGACTGCTAAGTATTTTATTACATCACAGTAAGAGGAGATCTAGTCAGTAGAGGGGTTGATTTCTTCCCTCTGGTTCACACATTGATTGCTGCTCTCAAATTTGTCCTCAGCTTTCACACAACAGTTTGTACAAACACATTACCACTAGCACCTACCTGCCCCCTCAGAAAACTAGGAAAGTTCTTACCTGTCCCATTTTATCAATGAATTTGGGGATCTTGTACTTGGAAGAATAGAAACTTTTAAGGGAAATTTCAGGTTTTACCAACTAGATGTAGGTTTCATTTTTCCATTGGAAAAGATTGCTTTATCAGGCATATTTGAGTTTATTCAGTTTGTCTTTTCATGGGAATTTTTCTTCTGTGGTTTGCAGTGTAAAACAATGCAGCAAAATTTAGTTAAATGGATTTTGTTAACTTTTTGGTTGATTCATATCTATTTTTAAACTCATTTTGCTTTTGTTTAAATTGTGCATTAAAATGTTTAATTATGGAACACATAATTATTGATGCACCATCAAAACATTTATAGTTTTCCCTAATAAACTATGTGGCTTTTTAATGAATAGTTTTCATGACATCTTCAGTTGGCTGAAGAAATTTTTATCACATTAATTTTTCTAAAGTTTTCTGGAATTTCTTGCCAGTTTGTTTTAAACCATGTCTCTAGGTAACACAGTCTATCTTTTATCCTTCCTAATTTTCATTTTCCTCTCACTTCTCCAGAGCTGTCCCACTTCATTATGGACCTTTTTGTTCTTATCCCCCTACTCTCAAGCTTAGCACACATGTCTAGTAAATAAATGTTACCTTACATTTCAATTTCAATCTCTTCAACACTCCTCTGCCTTCAAGAATACATACACTGTGTCTGATCCTAACAGGTGCTGTTGCTTTGCTGTTTCTATCCTCCAAAATACCACCATTTTTTCTGTTCTTTCACTGCAGTTTATATTCACCCTCACTGACTCCATTTCCTTATCACTCATTGCCATGGGTAGACAAAGTGATTGGAAGTAGGTAGTAATGGTTGGGATTAAAAAAAAAAACATTTTGAACTGGTTGAGATAGCCCCATAGAAATGCCCATAGTCTGTCCCCATAAAAAGTGTGGGCTTACAGTGGCAAGAATAGGACTATAGCAAGAGTGCAAGGAGGCTTCCTCACAGGGAAAAGTTGTACATAACAGTTAACAACCTCTTTGAAGTAGAGAAGACTGAACAGATGAAAGCAATGGATTTTAAGGATTGTCTGTAATCAAGGAAGAGAAGAAGAACAATGGGGTGTAGAAGTATAGTATAGTGTAAATCTATAGATTTACATTACATACACACATCTATAGATTTACATCTATAAAACTATTTACATAGTATTTACATTGTATTAGGTATTATAAGTAATCTAGAGATGATGTAAAGTATATGAGAGGCTCATGCACGAGAATCGCGTGAACCCAGGAGGCAGAGGTTGCAGTGAGCCAAGATCACATCATTGCACTCCAGCCTGGGCAACAGAGTGAGACTGTCTCAAAAAATAAAATAAAAAATAAAAAAATAAAGTATATAAGAGGCTCTGTGTAGGTTACCTATAAATACTACACCATTTTATGTAAGGGACTTGAGCATCTTTGGATTTGGGTATCTGAGGAGGGTCTTGCAACCAGTCCCCCAGGATACCAAGGGATAGCTGACTATATATTACATATTCTTGTCCAGAGTAAGATACAAAACTGCTGTGGCCTTCAACTGGGCATTCAGATACACAGAAGGATAGGTGATGTGGTAAAAGAGAGTAAATATATGGGAGAAAATGGACAGCATGGGCCATAAGGAGAGGGACCACAGACCACTGATACTCAGTTTATTTTAAAGATTATTTTTAACAGCTTTGTCAAAATGTCTTATTAAAAACTCCGGTCCTCTTTTCATTTTTAGGTTTATTTTAGGTATTGGACACATGGTTATTGAGATGTTTTCATTTGACAGTGCCCTTGTCCTAAGTGGTTGTCTTTCTTGCCAGATTGTTTTTTCAGTTGTTCTTGTCAATTTCTGTTGATAAGACAAGGACAATTATCTTTTTATCTCCCTATCCTGGGACCTTACACACTTCATGTTCAATATTGTTGGATGGGTATGTGGGTGGGTTGATGGATGGATGGATTTCAAAGAAGGCTTTCTATTTTAGATGATTTTAATTGAGAATGGTAAATCTGAATTTCTTTAGAATAAAAACCACTTATTGTATTAATACTTTTTTTTGTACCTGGAGCCATAAAGTTTTCAGCCATCACAATTGCTAGGAATTATTTGGCTTTCCTGCATGTAAGATTATGGGTTAAAATTGAACTGACTTGAAGTAAAATGGCATAGGAGCTTTCTTTTCCTTAGCGAGAACCCAAATAGCTACCAAGTGTGATTGTGAGAAAACAGTATCTCCTAGAACCTGATAATTAGGGCAGTTTCTTCAACTGTCTTCCCAGGCAAGACTATTTGATGAGCTGGACTAAATTTTCTCATTTAAGGGGAAAGGAAAATGAATAGTCTTCTCTCAGTTTTAAACTTTTCCTTTCATTCATTTTTAATAAATCTTAGCATCAATTTATTGCTTTTCTTTACCACAATCTGATATCATTTAGTATGTAATTTAGTACAAAATTTAGATGTTTAGGTACTGATTTGAATAAATATTATTGGCAGGGGCTTTGCACCAGAAAACATTTTAAAACTACTACATTAAAAGTACAATTTCCCTTGCTAGGGGCTTAGAGGAAGGGATTAATGTAGAGTGACTGTTTGCGAGTTTGGTGTTTCCCTTTGGGGTGATGAAAATGTTTTGGAACTAGAGGAGATGGTTATACAACATTGCGAATGTACTAAATGCTGAATTGTGCTGAATTGTACACTATTAAATGGTTTATGTTAATATAAATTATACCTTAATTTAAAAAAAAAAAAAGCTTTTCTTGAACTTTTTAAAGTTCATGCCGTATCTGTGAATTGCCAAAGTGTGTGCTGTAGCTCAGAGGATAATGTCCTCCTGTAGCTAGTTATGGTTATGATTGTTCCTTCAAACTGTGACACATATTAGAGTGAAAATTAGTACTTACAGGCTAAATACTTAAGTAACAAGCATAAACCAGGGTTATCCCAGGTAACTGGGAGAACAGTCACATTACCTAAAACTAACAACAAATGGTTTTATGTACAAGCTGGGTACCCCTACTTGCTACAGAACTTGATTCTTCAAAGAAGTAAGTACAGTTGACAGAGACAGCTTCCCCTATGCAGATAAAAAGCCTATTTCAAACTTGTAAAAAGTAACAAAAATAATCTTACTGAGTAAAGAATTGGATAAAGACATTTTCAGTTTTAATAAAAGCAGTGACACTTTAAACAGATGTTTCTCAAATCCTTTTTCCACCAGTGTCTAGATAAATCTTATCTGCCATTTGCTCATAAACAGTTGGGTAGGTTGGTCAGTACATCCAGTTGTACATACATACACATACACACACACATTCTCATTCATATTCTCTTTGCTATGACACCACCACCTTTTAAAAACATAAAGAATATGTTTGTACAGTATTTCCTGTAGTTAAATATTGCCATAGTAGGACAGGAAAACCTAATATATTTAAATCAATGAAAGATGCAGATATGTCTTATTAATATACCTACTCCAAAACTTTGGCCACATCTTTCTCCGAGATATTTTTAGTTCTCAGACATAATTTTAGCAGATAATGCCTTTGTTATATATCACAGTACTTCTGTGGGCTTTTTCTATAAGTTGATTACTAACTCATTTAGCTAGTTTGAGATATAGGTTTATCATGTGGGTTTTTTTTTCCCCTGTTAAACTGGTAGGGTTTGTTTTGTTTTGTTTTGTTTTTGAGACGGAGTTTCGCTCTTGTCACCCAGGCTGAAGTGCAATGGCACGGTCTTGGCTCACTGCAACCTCTGCCTTGCGGGTTCAAGCGATTCTCCTGCCTCAGCCTCCCGAGTAGCTGGGATCACAGGTGTGTGCCACCACGCCAAGCTAATTTTTCTATTTTTTTTTAAACTTACTCTTTTTTTATGATTATTATTATACTTTAAGTTCTGGGATACATGTGGAGAAGGTGCAGGTTTGTTACATAGGTATACATGTGCCATAGTGGTTTGCTGCACCCATCAGTCCGTCATCTACATTAGGTATTTCTCCTAATGCTATCCCTCCCCCTTCCGCCCTACCCCCTGACAGGCCCTGGTATGTGATGTTCCCCTCCCTGTGCCCATAGGTTCTCATTGTTCAACTCCCACTTATGAGTGAGAACATGCCGTGTTTGGTTTTCTGTTCCTGTGTTAGTTTGCTGAGAATGATGGTTTCCAGCTTCATCCATGTCCCTGCAAAAGACATGAACTCATTCTTTTTTTATGGCTGCATAATATTCCGTGATGTATATAGGCCACATTTTCTTTATCCAGTCTGTCATTGATGGGCATTTGGGTTGGTTCCAAGTCTTTGCTATTGTGAATAGTACTGCAATAAATATATGTATGCATGTGTCTTTATAGTAGAATGATTTATAATCCTTTGGGTATATACCCAGTAATAGGATGGCTGGGTCAAATGGTATTTCAAGTTCTAGATCCTTGAGGAATTGCCACACTATCTTCCACTATTGTTGAACTAATTTACACTCCCAACAGTGTAAAAGCATTCCTGTTTCTCCACATCCTCTCCGGCATCTGTTGTTTCTTGACTTTTTAATAATCACCATTCTAACTAGTGTGAGATGGTATCTCATTGTGGTTTTGATTTGCATTTCTCTAATAATCAGCGATGATGAGCTTTTTTTCATATGTTTGTTGGCCACATAAATATTTTCTTTTGAAAAATGTCTGTTCATATCTTTCACCCACTTTTTGATGGGATTGTTTGTTTTTTTCTTGTAAATTTATTTAAGTTCCTTGTAGATTCTGGATATTAGCCCTTTGTCAGATGGATGGCAAAAGTTTTTCTTATTGTGTAGGTTGCCTGTTCTGATGATAGTTTCTTTTGCTGTGCAGAAGCTCTTTAGTTTAATTAGACCATTTGTCAATTTTGGCTTTTGTTGCCATTGCTTTTGGTGTTTTAGTCATGAATTCTTTGCCCATGCCTATATCCTGAATGGTATTGCCTAGGTTTTCTTCTAGGGTTTTTATGGTTTTAGGTCTTACGTTTAAGTCTCTAATCCATCTTGAGTTAATTTTTGTATAAGGTATAAGGAAGGGGTCCAGTTTCAGTCTTCTGCATATGGCTAGCCAGTTTTCCCAACACCATTTATTAAATAGGGAATCCTTTCCCCATTGCTTGTTTTTCTCAGGTTTGTCAAAGATCAGATGGTTGTAGATGTGTGGTGGTATTTCTGAGGGCTCTGTTCTGTTCCATTGGTCTGTATATCTTTTTTGGTACCAGTACCATGCTGTTTTGGTGACTGTAGCCTTGTAGTATAGTTTGAAGTCAGGTAGCATGATGCCGCCAGCTTTGTTCTTTTTGCTTAGGATTGTCTTAGCTATACGGGCTCTTTTTTGGTTCCATATGAAATTTAAAGTAGTTTTTTCTAATTCTTTGAAGAAAGTCAGTTGTAGTTTGATGGGAATAGCACTGAATAATCTGTAAATTACTTTGGGCAATATGGCCATTTTCACCATATTAATTCTTCCTATCCATTAGCGTGTAATGTTTTTCCATTTGTTTGTGTCCTCTCTGATTTCCTTGAACAGTGGTTTGTAGTCTTCCTTGAAGAGATCCTTCACATCCCTTGTAAGGTGTATTCCTAGGTATTTTATTCTTTTTGTAGCAATTGTGAATGGGAGTTTGCTCATGATTTGGCTCTCTGTTTGTCTATTATTGGTGTATAAGAATGTTTGTGATTTCTGACATTGATTTTGTATCCTGAGACTTTGCTGAAGTTGCTTATCAACTTAAGGAGATTTTGGGCTGAGGTGATGGGGTTTTCTAAATATACAGTCATGTCATCTGCAAACAGATAATTTGACTTCCTCTCTTCCTATTTGAATACCCTTTATTTCTTTCTCTTGCCTGATTGCCCTGGCCAGTACTTCCAATACTATGTTGAATAGGAGTGGTGAGAGAGGGCACCCTTGTTTTGTGCCGGTTTTCAAAGGGAATGCTTCCAGCTTTTGCCTGAAACATTCAGTATGATATTGGCTCTGGGTTTGTCATAAATTGCTCTTACTATTTTGAGATATGTTCCATCAATACCTAGTTTATTGAGTGTTTTTAGCATGAAGGACTGTTGAATTTTATCAAAGGCCTTTGCCACATCTATTGAGATAATCATGTGGTTTTTGTCATTAGTTCTGTTTATGTGATGAATTATGTTTATTGATTTGCATATGTTGAACCAGCCTTTCATCCTGGGGATGAAGCTGACTTGATCGTGATGGATACGCTTTTTAAGGTGCTGCTGGATTCGGCTTGCCAGTATTTTATTGAGGATTTTTGCATCTGTGTTCATCAGATATATTGGCCTGAAATTTTCTTTCTTTGTTGTGTCTCTGCCAGGTTTTGCTATCAGGATGATGCTGGCCTCATAAAATGAGTTAGGGAGGATTCCCTCTTTTTCTGTTGATTGGAATAGTTTCAGAAGGAATGGTACCAGCTCCTCTTTGTACCTCTGGTAGAATTCGATTGTGAATCCGTCTGGTCTTGGGCTTTTTTTGTTGGTAGGCTATTAATTACTGCCATTGGTCTATTCAGAGATTCAACTTCTTCCTGGTTTAGTCTTGGGAGGGTGTATGTGTCCAGGAATTTATCCATTTCTTCTAGATTTTCTAGTTTATTTGCATAGAGCTGTTTATAGTATTCTCTGATGGTAGTTTGTATTTCTGTGGGATCAGTGGTGATCTCCCCTTTATCATTTTTTATTGTGTCTGTTTGATTCTTCTCTCTTTTCTTTATTAATCTGGCTAGCAGTCTATCTATTTTGTTAATCTTTTCAAAAAACCAGCTCCTGGATTCATTGATTTTTTTTTTAAGGGTTTTTTGTGTTTCTATCTCCTTCTGTTCTGCTCTGATCTTAGTTATTTCTTGTCTTATGCTGGCTTTTGAATGTGTTTGCTCTTGCTTCTCTGGTTCTTTTAATTGTGATGTTAGCGTGTCAATTTTACATCTTTCCTGCTTTCTCCTGTGGGCATTTATTTAGTGCTATAAATTTCCCTCTAAACACTGCTTTAGCTGTGTCCCAGAGATTCTGGTATGTTGTGTCTTTGTTCTCATTGGTTTCGAAGAACTTATTTATTTCTGCCTTAATTTCGTTATTTACCCAGTAGTCATTCAGGAGCAGGTTGTTTAGTTTCCATGTAGTTGTGCGGTTTTGAGTGAGTTTCTTAATCCTGAGTTCTAATTTGATTCACTGTGGTCTGAGAGACTGTTTGTTATGATTTCTGTTCTTTTGCATTTGCTGAGGAGTGTTTTACTTCCAATTATGTGGTCGATTTTAGAGTAAGTGCAGTGTGGTGCTGAGAAGAATGTATATTCTGTTGATTTGGGGTGGAGAGTTCTGTAGATGTCTATCTGCAGAACTTGGTCCAGAGCTGAGTTCAAGTCCCGAATATCCTTGTTACTTTTCTGTTTCATTGATCTGTGTAATACTGATAGTGTGGTGTTAAAGTCTCCCACTGTTATTGTGTGGGAATCCAAGTCTCTTTGTAGGTCTTTAAGAACTTCCTTTATGAATCTGGATGCTTCTGTATTGGGTGCATATATATTGATGATAGTTAGCTCTTCTTGTTGCATTGATCCCCTAATTTTTGTATTTTTAGTAGAGACGGGGTTTCACCATGTTGGCCAGGCTGATCTCTAACTCCTGACCTCAGGTGATTCACCCACCTTGGCCTCCCAAAGTGCTAGGATTACAGGCGTGAGCCACCGCGCCCGGCCTAAACTGGTAGTTTAATGCAGAATCTTATTTTCACTCTTACCAATAAAATAGTTTTGCATACAAAGTTCAGAGTGGACTCTAACATTTGTGTCTTAACCTTCTATAGAACTGTCAAGTAATCCACCTCTGGCTACCATCCTTATTCCTCCTCATGCTCGGATTCAAGCAGCTGCTTCAACCCCCACAAATGCCACAGCAGCCTCAGGTAAGAACGTTCTAAGTCTCTTCTATAAAAACATATTCTGGGCTGGGTGCGGTGGCTCACACCTGTAATCCCAGCATTTTGGGAGGCCAAGGTGGGTGGATCACCTGAGGTCAGGAATTCAAGACCAGCCTGACCAACAAGGTGAAACCTTGTCTCTACTAAAAATAAAAACTTAGCCAGCTGTGGTGGCAGGTGCCTGTAATCCCAGCTTCTGGGGAGGCTGAGACAGGAGAATTGCTCGAAACCGGGAGGCGGAAGTTGCATTGAACCAAGATTGCGCCACTGCACTCCAGCCTGGGCGACAGAGCAAGACTCCGTCTCAAAAAAAAAAAAAATTCTGTATTTCAAAAAGATATGATTACCTTTAATTTCATTTGATGAGTATGAACATTTAATATCTTTTACGTATCAAAAACAGCACAGCCAAATGAGTAAACCTGAATAAAATTTTTTGCTTTATTTCCAAAACGCATAAAACAAAAGCACCCACCCAGGTACCTTATATATAAGATATAAATATCTTTTGATAATGTTAAATTCTGTCATCTTAGTGAGAGGATCACTTGAGGCCAGGAGTTCAAGATCATCCTGGACAACATAGTGAGACCCCATCTAGAAAATAAAAATAAAAAATTTTTAAAGTTACGGTTTTTACATAATTTCAATAGAAAATCAAATCAAATGAGATGTTTATAGCTGAAAACATATAAATATATTGTTACTGAAAATAATACACTTTTGTTTTTTTCCCCTCGAATGTAAATTGCAGTAGTATACTAGAGAGGCACATATTTTCAAGAAGTGTAAAATATAAGTTTATACTTATAGTTAATCTTTTTTTAATCATTTGAAAGGGCTAAAACTGCAATGCAAATATGTGTAACTGAGATTTAGATCAGAATGTGACAAGACTCTTATATACCAAAACAAAATTATTCACAGGTTAGAGCTAGGGTGTGCTGCTGGGCCCGAAGCCAGCTAATGGTGGGGCCTGATTTAGTGAGAACCGGTGTCCTTGCAAATATTCTGAAAATATCCAACCCTTAAGAGTGAAGTGAAGTTCTTCCAAATAATGAGTGGATGCTTTTAAAACTTAAAAGTTTTTAAGTTAGAAACATAATAGGTAGCACAGTTAGGGGCTCAGAATTTGGCACCTTTTTTCTCTGTCTCTCTCCAAAAAGCTAATGGCAGGAGCTGACTTCATTTTCTTTAAATAGCCTTGAACTGAGTTGGATCAGATCCATTTTTGCCTAAGGGTATTTATGCTGCAGGAGATAAAATCTTTCATTACTAGTTCTTATCATTAAACAGTAAGGTCAAAATCCATGTCCCGTTGTTTGATGATGTTGTTTCTGTCTAATCTTAAACTTTATAAATGTTGCTAATAAAGATTTAAAACATTTCATTCTACTTCATGTTCAGGAAAAGTCTGGGAAGAAAGATCTGTTTTCTTGTTCCAAGTTTATCAGCACATGCTACCTTGAGAAAGTAATTTGAACTTTATTAGTTTAATTAGTGTCTTATTCATTTTCCCATTCTGTAAAATGGAGTGGCAATTACTTTAGGACAACATTTGTCTTGTCTTTATTTGTCTGTACTTTAGGACAGCATTGCCACTCCATTTTACAGATTTAGAAAGTGTGCCGAAATCTGCTTTAAAATTTTTAAGGTAAAAAGATTTTTTAAAAGTATGACCTGTTTAGAATCAAGACAGAATTGCTGTAAGCCATTAACAAATTGAATACTGGCCCAGGTTACGTTAATTGTTCACAACGTGAAAAAGGCCCTAACCCTGAACTAACACATTTACTTACTGAGCTCATTTCTACAGTTTTACTAGAATGGCTTTACACTGTGTATAAAAATGAGTAGTTTTGAGCAGTTTAAAGTAACTTTCTTAATGCAAGATAGCAAACTAATTAATGATTGTGACTTATGTTTTTGAGCAAATTGTCTGCTTAGTAGGAGTCTAGTATAATTTGATTTTCATGTTGTTTTGATACAGGTTACAGCAAACCGAAAAATAATAATAATAATTTACATGTGTATATTTTTACAGCTATAGAAATCAGATTTCAACATAAAAATAGAAACTGACATTGAACTTTGACTCTGAGAGTTTACTCCAAAGTTGAATTGGGGTATGGGGAAGTTAATAAAGGAATAGTAAGCTGAGGTCAGAGCTAAAATTAGTTTAGAGAAATGCATGCCTTGAGTACCTTAATAGTTACCGAAGAGGATATTTCAGATATTGGTCTGAGCTAAAGTAAATAAAGAAGTGTTATAATTCTGTTAAAATTTCCTATTGTTCATTAGATTGAAAGCACTCTGATGGCTTAGAAAAAATGGTGTTTCTGGCCCTGCTGTTTAAGAAATATTTCTCCTTTAGGGCCTCAGATTTGGTACTGAAAGAGATACAGTAAATGAACTTAACAACATCATTCTAACAAGAAATGTGAGTTTCAAATAGATACTTCTTTTTAAAGTTCCCTTTATTGTAACCCAAAAACAGTTTAACCACAGTATAGTTAAGCAGTTTTCTATGGCGCTGTAGTAGTGAAGGCCCAAGTATGTCACCAAACATACCTCAGGAAATGCTGGTCTAGACCAAGTGATTGATTGCTTGGCCTTCCGGCTGCCTGTAGTTTAAGATTCATGTATGTTTTAAATAAGAATTTGTCAGTGTGAGTTACATTCTTTTGTAAGACCTTAAAATATATATGTCCTCAGCCAGGCGCGGTTGGCTCACACCTGTAATCCCAGCACTTTGGGAGGCTGAAACAGGCAGATCACCTGAGGTTGGGAGTTCAGACCAGCCTGACCAACGTGGAGATACCCTGTCTCTACTAAAAATACAAAATTAACCAGGTGTAGTGACGCATGCCTGCAATCCCAGCTAGTCTCAGGAGGTTAAGGCAAGAGAATCGCTTGAACCTGGGAGGCGGAGGTTGCAGTGAGCCGAGATTGTGCCATTGCACTCCAGCCTGGGCAACAAGAGCAAAACTTTGTCTCAAAAAAAAAAAAATATATATATATGTATATATATATGTATGTATATATCTCCTCTGTTTCTCTTAGATTTGGTTTCCTTGTCCAGAAGCAGGAATAATAAATATCCACTATATAGAGTTGTAAGAAGTAAGATATGAAGTGTTCAGAGTGCTTATTAGCACTTTGCCTGCCCATACAGTAGGCTCTCAGTGAAAGGAAACTGCTATTGCTATTTTTATTACTGTTATTGCAAAGTAGGGACACATCAGACATGTTTTTTTTTAAAAAGCCATGTGGAGGGCAGGATTGACATCCATCCTCTTAGGACAAAAGAATCTATGACTTTTCTTTCCTGGATAAATGGACATGCATCTCTCCACACAGACAGAGTGAGGGACTGCTAAGCTACAGACATAGCCGAAGCTTTCCTCACAAAGCATTTCAGGATCTGCTCCAGAGTACAAAATAAATAAATAAATAAATAAACTATTAAGCTGTAAAGCTCTAGACCTTGAATATCTGAACCTGGAAATATTTCAAATTTAAATTTTCAAAGAATTTCTAATCACCCACCTAAGCTACATCACCACGGTAATATACCCCCACATACCCTGGGGAGAATTAATTACAATATGAACCCCTGAGTAACTAAACTAGTTGTCATACTTTATTTAAATCAGTGTAATGGAGCACATAACATCAAAATGATTCGTATCTTAGAGGTGGAGCCACTTTTAGTTTATGACAGTCATATCAACAAGAAGCAAAATAATACTTAAATAATACTTAACCTGTTTTCAATAGCCTAAGAACGTGCCTCCAAATCATCTAAAAATGACCTTACGTCACTAACATACAAATTCAAAAGAGTACCATAACTGAATTATCATCTGATCTGTTAAAATACCATTCCTGTTGTTGCTCAGCATTGTTGCAATTCAGGTTCTGTCAAGTATATTTGTGTCTAGAGCAAGATCATCAGAATACAGAGGCTCCTAGATAAACTGCTTGGGACACATTTTATGTTGCTTATAGCTGGCTTAAACATGAATGGAGTTTTCTGACATTTGTGTAGACCTGGGAACAAAGCTTAATCCTAAAGTATGTGGAATAAAAGCAGAAAAACAAAGCATATTGACAAAGATGCCATCAACCATGATCATACTAACTATATTATGGTGAAATAAGTTTTGGATTTTAGTCAGTTACTGTTGTTAGCCAAAGCTGTTAAATGGCTTTCAGATATTTAAGTCTTATTAAATTTTAAATACATTATAGGCAGAAATCTAATTCTCTATATTGCTGCTTCTGAAAAAAGCAAAAGAAAATAGACATTTTCATACCCAGATTGTGGCCTAAAATCAAACTGTGCTAATTCTGGGAATATATAATTGTTCTTTGTCATCACCAACAAACTTTGACTAGTACAACAAGATATCACAATTCTTTCTCACCTTCTTTGAAAATGGTAAAGATGGTACAAATATTAAGTTTGAGGACATTAACACTGAGGGAACTGTTTTTGCAGATGTTTCAACTTTCCTTTTGTTGTGTTCTGCAACTGTATGTGAGTTGATAAAAACTTGTGGGAAAGCATTATAGTATAAAACAAGAGCTGTCAGAATTCAGAATTTTTAGTTCAGTAATTCCACTTTAGGAATTTTAACTTCAGGATAAATCTATTGGAAAGAAAAAGGCTATCATGTACAGAGAGAGGAATCACATAATATATATAATCATAAACCATATAATAAAAAATTATGTATTAATATATAACAAAAAGGAGAGCCAATGTAACCTGAATGGTCAACAGTAGGAAATTGTTTTAATACATTGTGGGATCTCCATTTTTATGTAGCCATAAAAAACAATTTTCATGAAGCTTGTGGACATTCATGGAAATACTCATCCTAATTTATGTAGAGAAAATTTTAAAATCTCATGAACCTTGTTGGTTACTATTGTCAAAATGTGTATTTCCATGTGCATAGGGACTAGACAGAAATACACAAAACTGTAAACTGTTGTGTTAAATTAGTGTGTATGGATGTTGATTTTTTTCCTAAAAAACATTCTTTATAAGTTGTTTTTAAAATGCTTTAGTATCTAGAGACATTATTGTTAATCATTGCTCTGATTGACATGAGAATCTCTTGAAAATTACACGTACTACTCTCAATTCCTAAAGTATAATTTCTTTGTTTCTTTTTTTGAGACAGAGTCTTACTGTCGCCCAGACTGGAGTACAGTGGCGTGATCTCAGCTCGTGTAACCTCCAACTCCTGGGTTCAAGTGATTCTCATGCCTCAGCCTCCCAAGTAGCTGGGATTACAGGCGCGCACTACCATACCTGGCTAATTTTTTGTAATTTTAGTACAGACGGGGTTTCACTTTGTTGGTCAGGCTGGTCTCAAACTCCTGGCCTCAAGTGATCTGCCCGCTTTGGCCTCCCAAAGTGCTGGGATTACAGGTGTGAGCCACTGTGGCCAGCCAAAATTCATAATATAATTTCTTATGTTGACTGAATGGTCAACGTAGGAAATGTTCAACATTTATATATATAAAATATATATAAATATATAAATATATATATATAATATAAATATATATTATATATGTCTTATTTTCTTTGTACGCCCAGTCATCTCATTCACTCCATTTAGGAGACTATTCATTTGGAACATCTAAAGTAATAAATCTCAAGACATTATCGTTTTCCTAATCAAATACAAACCATTTTAGAGAGCATCTGCTCAGATGAGTTGAATGTGAGATGTTGTAGGGAATTTCAACTACAGCAGTTTTCTGGTTTTATCTGTTTGGTATATTGGTCATCAGCATAAAGTTTCTTTCAATGCAATGGTTCTGCTGTTAAAAACCACGGATTTCAGTTCACCCCTCATTATCTACCGAGAAGTGGTCATCTATCCCATGGTTATGTATATTCAGTAATAGATATTATTGCAAGAATGAGCACCTTTTTATCTTTGCATCACTCTATTAGAAAAGTTTGGCCGGGTGTGGTGGCTCACGCCTGTAGTCCCAGCACTTTGGGAGGCCGAAGTGGGTGGATCATGAGGTCAAGAGATCGAGACCATCCTGGCCAACATGGTGAAACCCCGTCTCTACTAAATATACAAAAAAAAAAAAAATTAGCTGGACGTGGTAGCGGGTGCCTATAGTCCCAGCTATTCAGGAGGCTGAGACAGGAGAATGGCGTGAACCTGGGAGGCGGAGCTTGCAGTGAGCCGAAATCATGCCACTGCACTCCAGCCTGGGTGACAGAGCGAGACTCCTCTCAAAAAAAGAAAGAAAAGTTTATCCTTTTTTCACCCTGAAATTTATTTCTCTATGCCTTCTTCCAGTCAGTGATTCTACTATGAAATTATAACAGAACCATCCAGATCCTTCTGTGTAAAAGTCCTTCAAATGTTAATGACAGCTAACTTGCCCTCCGTACTAATGACAGCTTTAAATCCTAATCCTGGATTTGTTCTAAAGTATTAGGGTATCGGATTTTCTACCCAATTGTATGTCATCTGTACATTTCATAAACATGTCAGTTTTTTACCTCTATCCAAGCAACTAGTAACATATCAAAGAGGGCAAGGCAGAGCCTACTAGAAATGTTTTGCCTTTATTCAAGTTACTGATAAATTAATTGGAACTGGACTGGGTTTCCTAGAGATTACTCTTCTGGTGGTCTCTTAGTGATTGGTCATTCCTCTTCATGACTGGTCATTCCTCTTGTTTGCTTAACTACAGACCAACCTTTAAAATGCCCATTTATATGAGGAGGTTATAAAAAGCACTTTGTAAAATGGTTCATTGTTTTAAGAAAACTTTCAGCCTTTTTCCATTAAAACAAAAAAAGTAACCATATCAAAGATGGAAATCAAACCGTTGTTTTTAAGACAGGGAAATTTCTAGTGCCTAAATATCCGTAAGCTGTGAGTTTCTGTAATCCATTTTAGATTTGTTTCTTGGACTATAGATTGTGAGTTTAAAGACATTTAAAATTTTTGATTGCCCTCACCTTCCTTGGGGCACATTTTATTTATTAGGATTTTTGTTATATCTTTTCAAGTTGAAAACCCTTCTAACAGAAGGGGGAGTCATGATAACATTTGGATGAGGTCTGTCATTTTATGTGGTCTGGAGGCTTAACTTGTCTTCATCTTGGTTTGAAAAGCTCTTACTGTTACTTTATTTGCATTGAGATTATCTGCAATTACTTGATCAAAATTTTGTTTATGCTTTTCTGTTTCTTGTTAGTTATTAGCCTCCTTTGAAGACTTTAGCCACAAAATCATACCTATTTGTTCTTCAAACTCCTAAAAATTCATTTGGCTAAAGTCTCGTTCAGATTTTGCTATGGCTAGTGGCCCCTTTGTCTTACAATTACAATTATTTTCACCCCAGAATTCCTGTTACCTACATACCAGCCAATTCTTTTTAGTTGGGCAGAATTAAACACAGAATAATTTCTCTCATTGTTTGTTTCTACTGTTTTTGAGAGGTGAAATGTTAAGCAAATTGTCAGTTTATTAGATGCTTGCTTTTCTAAAATGAGAGCTACGCTCCCTCATCCTTTCCCCAGGTACTACTAATATTATTCCTGGTCTTTGGGCCAGTTTTACAGTGTACATTGGGAAAGCTGCGTTCATATTCTGTCTAGTGTAGAAGCTTTAGTGCATGCCCTGTTGTTCCTCTTTGTAAACTTATTCTTCCTGTTTTCTCTTTATCTTAACCCAAATAGATGTTAAATTTCATAAAAGTCTGCAACTTTTTTTTTTTAAAAAAAGCAGGCATTTTTGTCTATCAAGAACATAATAGTGTATAGTTATTTTAGGAAATAAAAATTGCCCCTATTCTACTTTCAAAGATAATCACACATAACATTATGTTTTAGTCTATATATGAATGGGCAGAGAGACATGTTTTTTAAAAAATGGGCTTAGGCTATTTAGAGGGTGAAGGTATAGACTATAGTATTCAGCCAATATCCTAAGGCTATACCATAGTTAATTTCTTATTCTTGGACTTTTGGTTTGTGTCGAAGATGGGGTTTTTTGTTTTTGTTGTTCTGAAAAATGCTTTGAAGATATCGTTGCATAAAGCTGTACTTCTAAATTTTTAGAAGTAGAGTCAAAAAGTATAAAGAATTTTAAACTTTAATGTCAAATTGCTTTCCGAAAGTTTGTCCCGCTGTCAGTTCATACTCCCCACTGTCAATACAAGTACTTTTCTATTTCCCCATTGCCCCATGTCCTCATAGAGTGGGAGTAGGAGAAGTACAGTGTGCATGTGTGCACATACACATTTTTAGGTGTTACCAACTTGGTAGCCAATTAATATGTGCATCTTTTTTAGGTACAGTGCTGCATCTGTTTCTTCCTGCTGGCTCTGCATCTGAAATACAGACTTCCATTTTGAACTATACCATTTTGACAAATTCACTGACACCAATGAGATTGTATCTACTCCATGTTAGGGTTGCAGGTTCACTTTGTGAGTTTGTATATAGATACCTAAAATCAAACCAGCTTAGTCATTATTCTTACCAGAGCAGTCCTAGACATCACTTCTAGAAGTTCTTGCTTTCTGTGCAAAACATGTTCTCTCCTATCAAGTCAAAAATTTTATCTGGGTTTTTCCCCTCCTCTAAAAGTAATTTAAAATCTGGATTAAGTTGGAATTCCCTATCAGACATTTTTCCATGTGTCCCTGAAGTGTTCCTCAGTTCCTTGCCTGAAGTCACCTACTTTTATTTATATGTCCCTTTTTTTCTTTATTCCTAAAGTAAGCATTTTAACTTGAAGAAACAGTGAAAATGTTACCTGTGTGTCCCCATGACCTTCACTTTTATACCCTGAACAGTCAAACTTCTTAAATACAATGTGCCCTGCCCCTGAGCTCACAGGGAACTGAGACCTCTCAGCTGCCAGCAGATCAAATATAAACAGTCTTATTGACAGGTCTTCCAGGTATCCTGGTGGATGGGTTGGCTCACAGGCATCCGAATTTTACTTCTATTTTTATAATCACTGAAGGCTACCTTAGTGTTCTGTGCCAAATCTTTTCCTTGCAGGTGTACTTTGATTTCATGAGTGTAAATTATAATTTCAAATTAAATATAAGTTTAGGGTATACTTTGATTCTCTGTGAGTAATTATCTTGTTTGTTCATGTGCCAGTTAATGACATTAATATCTAAGACATAGTTTTACAGTAGAAGCATTTCCACTTGGAACAGCGTGAGTAGGAACATCCTGAGTTAGGTACACAGTATAAATAATATCTCCCAGGCTGTTAATTTTATCTTCTAGAGAGATTGACCTGTCATAAGACATTTCTAACTATTATAGAAAGAAGATACCTGATAAGTAGAAACACATAAAATGTGCTTGGAAAAGATTGTTGTTGGGCAAGAGCATAGTAAAGGAAATAAGGGAATAAAAATATACCTGGCTGGGTGCAGTGACTCACACCTATAATCCCAGCACTTTGGGAGGTCGAGGCGGTCAGATTACTTGAGGCCAGGAGTTCGAGACCAGCCTGGCCAACATGGCGAAACCCCATCTCTACTAAAAATACAAAAAAAAAAATTAGCCAGGCATGGTGGTGCGTGCCTGTAATCCCAGCTACTCGGGAAGCCAGGAGAATCCCTTGAACCCAGGAAGCAGAGGTTGCAGTGAGCTGAGATTGCGCCACTGCACTCCAGCCTAGGTGACAGAGTGAGACCCTGTCTCAAAAAAAAAAAAAAAAACCTAATGTTTCCAAGTGTACTTATAAAGTGCATGTAAAACACAAAAAGGCTCATTTGCTATATCTAAAATATGTTATTTTACTAATATGCCAACAATATAAATAGTAAAATGTTTAATAATTTTGTAGCTGAGAACTTGAAATGTGTTGAGAGCAAATAAGGAACTGAATTTTAATCTTTAACGTCAGTTACTTTAAATAAATAGCCTTATGTAGTTAGCAGCTAGTATATTAGAGAATATAAATAGAACATTTCTGTGATTGCTGCTGGGCCAGATAGTGAGCATTTCAATAAATTAGAAGAATTTAATTTTTTATGGACACACAGATCTAGAATAGTAATTCATGGTGGCAGAGCCTTTGAAACCCTGTCTCCTATGTTTATTTTCTGTCTTCTCCTCCCAACCCATTTCCTTGTTTTCTACTCTCTTTATTTAAATCCTTTGGCAGTAGGTGTAAATGGAGACCTTCCATTCACTCTCCTTCCTGTTCCTCATTTGCACCTTTGATCAGCCACATTTGGGACAGGGAGTATGGACAGGACCGTTTGTGGGCGGGGGGTGGGGGGATGCAGACAGCAAGGAATCAAGGCAAGAAATTCTGCGTTTATGACTTGAACATTTGGGTGGGGCGGTTTCCTCAGTATTGAGACAGTTGACCATTAACCCATGACTCCATTATCTAGCAACTCTTACAGATCTCTTGAAAACAAACAAACAAACAAACAAAAGCTGTGGATCCTGTCCTACAAAAAGAAATGTATGTATACCAGATATAGAAATTTACATACAAAAATTTACTCCAGGACAAAAATCACAGCCTCATGGACTCTTTTGGGAACCTGATACTTAAGGGTTCTACCCTTGGTTTCACTGTGGGACTGCCTAAGTTGTGTTTTACCTCTTATGTCACACAGAATAAAATTGGTTTTAATACATGTGCCAATTTGCTTTGCAGTATCTGGTACAAAGCCATAGAGCCATAGACTTTTCAGAAAAGAATTGATTCCTGAGAAAACAATTCTGGAAAAAAGAATTTAATATAATCTTTTTTTTGTCTTGTACAGTTTCTTAGAAGCACACCTAATTATGTAGGGAGACTTTGTCAGTGATTCCCTCATTGGCTTGTGAGTGCAAACCCTAAATGGCATTTAAGTTCTGTGACATGCATGTGTGTTATCTATTTCTGCATATTAGTTTACCCCCCAACATTTAGCTATTTAAAACAAGAGTAAACATTTATTATCTCGTATAGTTTCTATGGGTCAGGAATTTAGAAGCAGCCTAGCTAGGTGGTTCTGGGTCAGTCTCATGACATAGTCAAAACATTAGCCAGGGATGCAGTCGTCTGCTGACTTGCCTGGGGACAGAAGCTCTGCTTCCACAGTGGCTCTCTTTCATGTGGTTATCAAATATGTGCTGCCTGTATGCAGGAGGCCTCAGTCACTCAGTAAGTGGCCCTCTCCGTAGTGCTACTTAAGTATCTCACATCATTGCAGCTGGCTTCCCCTAGACTAAGTAATCCAAGAAAGAAGGCAATGCAGAAGCCACAGTGTCTTTTTTGTCCTAGCCTTGGAAGTCACACACCATTATTTCTGGAATATCCTATTAGTTACACAGGTCAGTCCTATTCAGTGTGGGACTGGACTGCATTAGGCACGGATACCAAGAGGCATGAATCGTTGGGGTCATCTTGGAAAGTAGCTACCACAGTGTGTAAGGATGATTTTGTACCTTCCTTTCCTTCCCCACAAAGCTGATTGTTCTATTTCCTCTTAAGCCCATCCTTGGTTTGGGGGCGTTTTTTTGTTTACTTGTTTTTTAGCATTAGACAGGTGATAATGGGCATTGGTTTATAGGAAGCTTCAAAGTCAATGAAATGTCAGCTCTGTAGTTGTTTGCAGAGCACTTACATCTCTGTACACCCCATACTGAAAATAAAGTAACTGTGCTCTTAATTTTTCTTATCATAAACTCACTCTTCTTTTTTTTTTTTTTTGAGACGGAGTCTCGCTCTGTTGCCCAGGCTGGAGTGCAGTGGCGCAATTTCGGCTCACTGCAACCTCTGCCTCCCGGGTTCACGCCATTCTCCTGCCTCAGCCTCCCGAGTAGCTGGGACTACAGGCGCCCGCCACCATGCCCAGCTAATTTTTGGTATTTTTAGTAGAGTCAGGGTTTCACCGTGTTAGCCAGGATGGTCTCGATCTCCTGACCTCGTGATCCGCCCACCTCGGCCTCCCCAAGTGCTGGGATTACAGGCATGAGCCACCGTGCCTGGCCCACTCTTCTCTTTTAATGTAACATCTCTTACAGATAATAGAAGTGTGCCTGTAGAAATCACAGTGATTTTATTGAGGTTAGTTCTACATGAAAGTCATCTTAATCTCTTTTCTTCTTTTGCTAGGAAATCTTTTCTGCTGCCCCCTACTGCCCATAAGATGGATTATTCTCCCCCCTTGTGCTCTGTGTTCCACTCCCCTACTTGTTAGCTATATGGTCTTGGGCACATTCCTTAATCTATTTGTGCTTCCTTTCTCCTATTTGCAAAACAGAGGTAACAGTTGTACCTATTTCTCAGGTTTCCTGTGTGAGCTAAATGACATGACTGCAAAATACTTAGTGTGGTGTCTGGCATATTGGTAAGCAGTATGCTGTCACTAGTATTTACTTTGGTGATGATGTTGGTTATTGCAGTCACACTAGATTATAAATATATGTATTTTTAGATGTCTCTTTTACCTTCCCATCTATTGAACAATTGCTGTATGCCAGATACTGTGCTAAGCACTTCATAGGCCTCATTTCATAGGTAGGTGGTATTACTACCATTTTACCAATGAGGAAATGAGAGATAGATTAAATAACGTGTTCCAAAATCACACAGCTATTAAGTTGTACAAGTAGGCTTCATACTCAATAAATGTTTATAGAGTTGGTTTAGTTTTAAGAAAGATGTATCAGTGTGAAGTTCAGAAGAGCATCTCTGGTTGAAAACAAGAGATTAGAGTTGGTTAATGAGCCATAGTCAGATCATTTATAATGAAAATGATCTTAGCCTCTCTTTTAAACCATAATGCCATTTAGCATCACTTTACCAGTGCATATGTAACGGAAAGGGAATGTAAGGAGAAGTAAAATGAACTTTGCTGTTTTTATGTTGTGGAGTCACTATTTAAATGTTTGAGAAGAAAAGTTACAGAAATTACACTAAACTAAATCCAATGACAATTTATCAGAATTTTAAATGAATAAACATTTTTAATAGAAAGCTCATTAATTCAGATTCCATTGTGTAAAATAAATTTACAGAATGATGGTGGGAACAAAATAAGCATGTGCCAAGATTTGTTTCTTGAATTATTTCTAAAAAGGTGGTAATCTGTGTTGTCTTGTTTCCTGATTGTTCTTGAACTAGTTTCTTCCCAGCCACCAAGAGGTCAGCTCCTCCTACTTTACCTGGCCAAGGGGCCAATCCATCTTTATGATGGGATTGTAGAGATTATGAAATGTAACTTTATTCAGTCAGTAAGCTGGGTGGTCTTTTAAACCTACTATTGAGTATTGAATTTATAGAACTTTGTCTTTTTTTTGTTTTACTTTTTCCCTCTCTGTACTTTGTCTTTCTCTGAAAAAGAGAACTCTGTTCTTCTCAGCGAGGACATGTGTGATTTGATTTTAAGTGGAGCTCATTGCATCAGGCAAAAGTTTTTTTGATGAATGTCTGTAGGACTGTGACTTTCAATATCAAAGATATTTATAATCAAAATAATTAGCCGTTAAAATTATGTTCATTAAGTGATTTGAAAATAATTCAAGAGAAAAATATGAGATCATTACATGTCTGAAGAGCATGGGGGTCTATCAAATTTTATTGTTCAGAAAGTGAATTTGTTTCTGGTTTCATGCTCACTTAAAAGGCTTGTGCTTTTTACTGTGATCATGCAAGCAGTCGTTGAATTTATCCAAGAAAGAGGAGACTGGTTTTGGCAATGTCACAAGCTCACAGGCTGTAGTCAGTGAAAGGACATCTGCACATGAGTGCCAAATAGGATTTTGCTAAAGAGCAAATTAACGTAAATGGGCTGGTGGCCGTGTAGATGAGGTAAAACTGATGTCAGTCAGTGTAGTTAATGGCTGCCGTAGCCAGAGCTGCTCTCTCTGTGTTGGCATGGGTGTTGATGTAGTGGTCAAACAGATAGATAAATTTCTGATGATCAGTACCTCTCATAAGTCCTGGGGAAGACCAGAATGACAGTTCTACCTGTTATCTTCCCATACTGAAAATGAGAAGGAAATGCTGTTGGATGATGGTCATGCATAGGTTCTGAGTGTCATCAGAGCATGTGACATGCTGCAATAAGCATGGGTTTGTAGTGTTCCAGGTTTTCTCTGGATTTTTTTTTTTTTAATGCAGCCTGTGCGTGAATCATGAAAATGAACATTTTATCTGAGAAAGGCTTGAAGGAATCTGTAGTCTAGACAGGAATTGATGTTAGGTTATTGATGCACAGAATGTGGATGATCATTGAGGGTAAAACTTCTTTAAACAGGGCATATCTAAGGAAGGTCAGGAGTCACAAATGAAGTGTTAGCATAGTTCCTCAGTGATTATTAGAAAAGGTGGTCAACCTGGCTTTGGAGAGTAGGTTCTATGTCATATACCCTTTCCTGCCACCTGTTCATTTGCCATACTGATGAATTAATATGACCCCATGCCATGGGCTATATGAACCTAATGTGTGGATTCTGATGCCATAATATCTTCACTTGTGTACATGACAACAAGATTAGAAGCAGCTTTAGCTATTTTGAAGGAAATTAAATGAATTAAACCTAATCATTCACATTAAGAGATATTCACATTCTTTCCCCAAAGGC
This sequence comes from Pongo abelii, assembly GCF_028885655.2. Taxonomy (NCBI): domain Eukaryota; kingdom Metazoa; phylum Chordata; class Mammalia; order Primates; family Hominidae; genus Pongo; species Pongo abelii. The sequence goes on from NC_085928.1 coordinate 18,285,516, forward strand.
TGTGCTAAATGTATATAAGGGAAGATTATCAGGAAATTAGGAAGTATAATTTTTATAGATTGGCTTTAGAAATGAGAAACTGAACAGCTAATCCATCATAGAGTTCCCTATGTGTCCTTGGGTCTTCTGTGTCTCCCTCTAATTCAGAAATTCAAAGTAGAAAGATCCAGGACCAAACGTTGCATTCAACCATGACATTGGTTATTCTACTCACCATAGCACATGGTAGATCTACAAATCCCTTCAGTCCTAGAGAGAAAAAAACTTCTGAGTCTGCCTTTTGGTGTCACCAACCTTGATGGCATTGTGGCTTCTAGAGAGATGGCTTTTGAAAGTTGCCCATCCCAGTCAAGCCACCTCTCTTGCTCAGGGCTTAGTGTGAAATCTTTGGGAGAAAATTTGGCCAGCGGTACCTTCCCTGTCATTAAGAGAGATGACAAGGATGCAACTTGATAGCCACTAAAACAGCAGTCTACTAAACCAATTTGGACACAGTTAGATGCCCACTTAATATGTTAATGGATGCTGTGAAATAATAATAGACCTTAAAAGGGGGAAGGAGACAATGGTTAGTTGTAGAGTTGTACGTATTTCTAAAAGATTAGGGCAAAGTAAGCTTTAAGTAAGTTCTAAGTCAAGATTTGACTACAAGATGCTTTCCTTTTCTTAATTTTTAATTTTTGTGGGGACATAGTAGGTGTATATATTTATGGGTTACCTGAGATATTTTGATATAGACATGCAATGTGTAGTAATCATATTAGGGTAAATGGGATATTCACCTCAAGCATTTATCCTTTATGTTACAAACAATCCAGTCATACTTTTAGTTATTTTAAAATGTACAATTAAATTATTTTTGTACTGTAGTCACCCTGTTTTGCTAGCAAATACTAGGTCTTATACATTTTTTTTTTGTACCCATTAACCATCCCCACTTCCCCCACCCCTGCTACCCTTCCCAGCCTCTGGTAACAATCCTTCTCTCTACCCGTGAGTTCAGTTGTTTTAAATTTTAGCTCCTACAAATAAGTGAGAACATGCAAAGTTTGTCTTTCTCTGTCTGGCTTATTTCACTTCACATAATGACTTCAGTTCCATCCATGTTGTTGCAAATGGCAGGATCTCATTCTTTTTCTTTTTCTTTTTTCTTTTCTTTTTTTTCTTTTTTTTTTTTTTTTTTTAAAGACGGTATCTTACTGTGTCACCCAGGTGGTCTTGGCTCACTTGCAGCCTCAACCTCTCTGGCTCAAGCAATCCTCCCACTCAGCCTCCCATCTTTCTCTCTTACGGCTACATATTACCCCATTGTGTATATATACCTCATTTTCTTTTATCCATTCATCTGTTGATACAAGATGCTTTATTAAATTGACTAAGTGAATTGGTACTGCAGTTGCTGTTTCTTTTTTGCTGGTTGTCTGTCTTCCATCTCTATGAATAATGAATTGGGTCTGTTCTGCCCATCAACACTGACCCATGTTACTTTCATTGCCTCCACCCATTTACTTACTTAAGCAGATGGCATATTGTAACATGGTTCAAATTTTTAGCAAGTTTTCCCAGCTGTGCACTGTTCATTTATTTCAAGTGAACTAGACTCCAGCTGAGTGTTCATATACAGCTGATCCTAGCTGTAGCAAGAGCTTTGACTGAAATGGTCTCTGGCTCCCTGAGTCTGCAACTTATTCAAAGACACTGTCTTCCCTGTACCAGGACCATGCTGAGGCATGAACTTAAATCCAAGAAGAGAGAAATTCAGATTTCATAGTGTTGGCCTTATTTAAAACAACATTCCAAGTAACAGCTTGGAAGGCCATACAGTTCACAGCCTGCAGTTGAAACAGTGTACTTGTTCTCTTTCGTTGTTACAGCATTACTCATGCTCTCTCTTGGGACTTTTTGACTTGCAGATGCTAATACTGGAGACCGTGGACAGACCAATAATGCTGCTTCTGCATCAGCTTCCAACTCCACCTGAACAGTCCCGAGCAGCCAGCTGCACAGGAAAAACCACCAGTTACTTGAGTGTCACTCAGCAACACTGGTCACGTTTGGAAAGAATATTAAAAAGAGAAAAAAAACCTGTTCATTTTAGTGTTCAATTTTTTTATTATTATTGTTGTTCTTATTTAACCTTGTAAAATATCTATAAATACAAACCAATTTCATTGTATTCTCACTTTGAGGGAGATCCAGGGGGTGGGAGGGGTTGTGGGGAGGGGGAAAGCGGAGCACTAGAACACACAATCTCTCTCCCACGACAATCTTTTTTTATTAAAAGTCTGCTGTTGTATACTTTAAAAACAGGACTCCTGCCTCATGCCCCTTCCACAAAAGAAGAAAACCTTGTTCTGTGCTGATGGGTTTTTTTTGAACTTTGTTTTCTTTTAAAGTCTAGTGCAAGACTTTGGTATAGTGCACAGCTTGAAATTGGTTGGGAGCTTAGCAGGTATAACTCAACGGGGACTTAAATGTCACTTGTAAAATTAATCCATATCTTCGGGTATTTATAGACTTGCCTTTGGCATGTTGGTGGCAGGTGTGGCAGACAAAGAAATGTGTATCATTCATAACCCGGGGGGTCAATAAAGTTTGGAACTCTACAGGGAAGATTCTTAGTAGATTTGTTAAGGTTTTGTTTTGCTCTCAGTCAGTGCTAGTGATGTAGAGGCTTGTACAGGAGGCTGCCAGAGGGGAAGCAGCAAGCAAGACTCAGGCACACATGCTCTACAGGTGGCTCTTTGTTTGCCTGACCAAAGTTCTTTGCAAATCTTAGCACAGTTTCAAACTAGTGACCTGGGAGGAGGTAGAAGGGGTGTTGAGCAGGCTGAGCTAGCTGCTGAGGTGAAAGGCTGATGAGCCCAGAGGAAGGGGACAGGTCAGGGATACATCTCACCACTGTGAATAAGTTTGTCCAGATTTTTTTCTAAAGTTACTTCCCTTGGAAAGATACACTTGAGAGGACATTGTAGTTAAATAATGTGAACTGTAACAGTCATCTACTGGTTTATTTTTCATATTTTTTAATTGAAAATCGAGCTTGCAGAAATAGCCACATTCTACACATAGTTCTAATTTTAAATCCAAATCTAGAATCTGTATTTAATTTTTTAACCTCATGCTTTTTACATTTATTTATTGATGCATGTCAGATGGTAGAAATATTAAAAACTACACATCAGAATGATACAGTCACTTATACCTGCTGACTTTATAGGAAAGCTGATGATATAAATGTGTGTATATACGTTATATATACATATATTCAATACTGCCTTTTTTTTTGTCTACAGTATCAAAATTGACTGGTTGAAGCATGAGAAGAATGTTTCCCCCACATCTAGTTAAGAGTTTCTCTGTCTGTTTTCTTTGTGTATCAGTGAACGGTGTTATGAATCAGTCTCTCTTTTTGAAGAAAAAGCAATATTCCTTGGAAAGCAAGGAGAATTGAAGGACTATGTTTGCCGTGAGGAAATAGATTTTCATGACTAGTTTGTTTTATACTTTTAAGGTTGGCATCTATGTGGGCCTTATATACTCTAAAATGAACTTTAGTCATCTTGGTGCTTATGGGCCATTACTTGACCTATGAATCTTTAAGGCACAATCAGTTGTACTTTACATTTAAAGATCACTTGAGTGATGGCCGCCTTTCCCTCCTACCCGCTCCTTCCCCACATGCCTTCCAAGGTTAGCTGGTAACTGTAGGGCTGCAGAGCTGAGCCCTTGGTTGTATGTAACTTGCTCTCACCCTCCTCATTGCCACCTTAGGTCACGTTATGGGTCTCGTCCTCCAGAGGGTTCGGAAGTGGAGTCTGTTGGCAGCCCTCCTGCAGGCCCTAGCACCCTGTCCTGCTCCTTAACTGTGTGTGTGACTCTCCAAGAGAGTTGTCCTGCCTGCTGAAGTGAACCAGTACCCAGAAAGACAACTGTGAGCCATCTTGGTTTTCACTCGCTGTTTAGCTGAGGTCTTGGGCCACAAAAGGGGTTTCACAAACCTCTGGATATATCAGAGTTCCTGAGAAAGGAAACATGCTCAGTCAAACCAAATCAAACAAATTGAATTTTATGTTTTATAAAGTGCTTCTGAAAGCTAAGATTTGAAAGAAGTCTGAAATCAAAGTATTTGGCAGCATAACTCCTTAAAGGTAATGGCGTTGATAGACCATTTTCAGACAGAATTTATAAAGAATCTGAAAAGGCAGGTCTGTGATAGAGAAATGGACCTGCATTCAGATCCAACTGCCCAGCAAGCGTTTGGACGCAGACACTGCTCTGGACGTGGTATACTCGCCAGAGTCCATAAAAATCAGTGCTTATTTTAGGAAACAGGTTGCCCCCCACAACTGGGGTAAAAGAAGAGAGAAAAGTCACGCTTTTCTCTCATTTCATTGTGTGTGCGTGTGTGTGCGCATGTGTGCGTGTGTGTGTGTTTGTGTGTGGGCTGAGGTGTGATTTTTCTTTCTCAAGGATCATGGTGGGATCACAGAACTCTTTTATACAAGTGAGATCCAGGTCTCTGAATATCTTTTTGTATATAATAATAATAATAATAAAAAGCTCCTCACCAAATTCAAGCTTGTACATTATATTTTCTTTCTATGTTTTTAAATTTAAGTTTTATTGTTTTGTATGTAAATATGTGGACCCAGGAACTGTTATTAATGAGCAAAAAGTTACTGTTCAGGGCAGTGATTCTGTTTAATAATCAGACAAAATGTAGACGAGCTTTTTAAAGCCATATAGTTTTAACTCTGTACAGTAGGTACCGGCCTGTATTATTGTAACAATAACTCTAGCAATGTATAGTGTATCTATATAGTTTGGAGTGCCTTCGCTTCCATGTGTTTTTTTTTTTAATTTGTTCTTTTTTAAATTTTAATTGGTTTCCTTTATCCATGTCTCCCTGTCCACCCCCTTTCCCTTTGAAATAATAACTCACTCATAACATTATCTTTGCCCCTTCCACAGTTAAGTTTCAGTGATACCATACTCAGGAGTGGGAAGAGGAAACCATATTCGTAATTTCATTTCGTTGAAGCCCTGCCTTTGTTTTGGTTCTGAATGTCTTTCCTCCTCAGTAGCAGTGACCGGTTTCATTTCATACTTAGTCCATTCAGGGACTTAGTGTAGCACCAGGGAGCCCTAGAGCTGGAGGATATCGAATAGATTAGATTTTGCTCGTCTCTTCCACAAGCCCTAACCATGGGTCTTAAAAACAGCAGATTCTGGGAGCCTTCCATGCTCTCTCTCTCTCCTCTTTTATCTACTTCCCTCCCAAATGAGAGAGTGAGAGAGAATTGGATTTTTATAAATCGAAGTTTCTTAATAGTATCAGGTTTTGATACGTCAGTGGTCTAAAATGCTATAGTGCAATTACTAGCAGTTACTGCACGGAGTGCACCGTGCCAATAGAGGACTGTTGTTTTAACAAGGGATCTCTTAGCCCATTTCCTCTCTCCTGCCATCTCTACCCTTGTTCAATGAAATATCATTTTAATTTCTTTTTAAAAAATCAGTTTCTTACTGTGTGCCCAACACGAAGGCCTTTTTTGAAAGAAAAATAGAATGTTTTGCCTCAAAGTAGTCCATATAAAATGTCTTGAATAGAAGAAAAAACTTTACCAAACCAAAGGTTACTATTTTTGAAACATCGTGTGTTCATTCCAGCAAGGCAGAAGACTGCACCTTCTTTCCAATGACATGCCGTGTCATTTTTTTTAAGTCCTCTTAATTTTTAGACACATTTTTGGTTTATGTTTTAACAAAGTATGCCTAACCAGTCATCTTGTCTGCACCAATGCAAAGGTTTCTGAGAGGAGTATTATATTCTCTATCCCTGTGGATATAAAGACACTGGCATTTCATCTATTTTTCCCTTTCCTTTTTAAAGGATTTAACTTTGGAATCTTCCAAAGGAAGTTTGGCCAATGCCAGATCCCCAGGAATTTGGGGGGTTTTCTTTCTTTTCAACTGAAATTGTATCTGATTCCTACTGTTCATGTTAGTGATCATCTAATCACAGAGCCAAACACTTTTCTCCCCTGTATGGAAAAGTAGGTATGCTTTACAATAAAATCTGTCTTTTCTGGTAGAAACCTGAGCCACTGAAAATAAGAGACAACTAGAAGCACAGTAGAGTCCCAGACTGAGATCTACCTTTGAGAGGCTTTGAAAGTAATCCCTGGGGTTTGGATTATTTTCACAAGGGTTGCGCCGTTTTATTCAAGTTTGTTGCTCCGTTTTGCATCTCTGCAATAAAAGCAAAATGACAACCAGTACATAAGGGGTTAGCTTGACAAAGTAGACTTCCTTGTGTTAATTTTTAAGTTTTTTTTCCTTACTATATCTGTCTACAGGCAGATACAGATAGTTGTATGAAAATCTGCTTGCCTGTAAAATTTGCATTTATAAATGTGTTGCCGATGGATCACTTGGGCCTGTACACATACCAATTAGCGTGACCACTTCCATCTTAAAAACAAACCTAAAAAACAAAATTTATTATATATATATATATATATAAAGGACTGTGGGTTGTATACAAACTATTGCAAACACTTGTGCAAATCTGTCTTGATATAAAGGAAAAGCAAAATCTGTATAACATTATTACTACTTGAATGCCTCTGTGACTGATTTTTTTTTTTTCATTTTAAATATAAACTTTTTTGTGAAAAGTATGCTCAATGTTTTTTTTCCCTTTCCCCATTCCCTTGTAAATACATTTTGTTCTATGTGACTTGGTTTGGAAATAGTTAACTGGTACTGTAATTTGCATTAAATAAAAAGTAGGTTAGCCTGGAAATGAAATTAAAATTCACAAGTGTGTGGTCTTTATTTCAGTACCCAACCCTCTTCCTTCACCCTACTATTTTGCCGCTGCAATATGTAGTCACATCACCATTTCCGTTCCTCTAATTAGGGAAACATTAATCTTTGTTATACAGAACAAGATATGAATACCACTTCTTGTTCTTTCCAATGATTTTATTCCATTGTGTAGCCCCAAGAGGTGCAGCTTCCATCTTGGAAACCTTTGGATTTGATGTAGAGGAAGCTTTGCAGACACTGCTTAGAAAAGAAAGAAAACAACTCTGAAAGGGACAGTTTTTAAATGTGTATAAGCTGCTGTCTTTGATTACTGTGTTCATGATTTGGTGTGGCTGTATTTTCTTTTAACTTTCATCCTATTAGTAATGGTCTTTGGGGGTCTCTGTAAAATATATGGACACCACGAACAGTGGGGCTGTACCTCCTAGGTAACCAACACATGTTTTGTTTGAGTCTGCTCATTTCCAATACTGGATGATGTATGTAAACATGTTATGTCTCTTAGTGCAAAAAGAAACATCATTTTTTTAGGGCTGGCTCACTCTGTCAGGCCTAAACTAAAGGCTAGATATAAGGTCATGTGACTGCTGCTTCAATAAAAACAAATTTATATTCGATAAAGTGTGGTCCTCTTATTTATTTACTGTGGTGGTGGGGTTGGCTAATTCCAACACTGGTAAAACAGTTAAACACCTTTAACCAGCAGGGGCGGCAGGGGAGGATTGGATTAGCAGAAACAGAAGTTACTTGTGCAATGGGCCTCCTGCTGGCACTGAAGTGCATTTGTTTGGGATTTGCTGCTGTCTTGCATAGGTTCTGGGATTGAGTTAAACATTGTGTTAGTGTCCTGCAAGACCTTTTAATTTAGAATCCTGGAAGACTGGCTTTTTAGTGTCTTTTTTTTTTTTTTTTTTTTTTTTTGAGACGGAATCTTGCTCTGTCGCCCAGGCTGGAGTGCAGTGGCGGGATCTCCGCTCACTGCAAGCTCCACCTCCCAAGTTCACGCCATTCTCCTGCCTCAGCCTCCCGAGTAGCCGGGACTACAGGCACCCGCCACCACGCCTGGCTAATTTTTTGTATTTTTAGTAGAGACGGGGTTTCACCGTGTTAGCCAGGATGGTCTCGATCTCCTGACCTCGTGATCCACCCACCTTGGCCTCCCAAAGTGCTGGGATTACAGGCGTGAGCCACCGCGCCCGGCCCCTGCCTTTTTAGTTTCTAAGTCTTTCCAAAAAGTACTGACCAAACAGTCCTCCGGGATCATATTTCAGGAGATTGGTGATGGTGGATGTCATTTTGGTTTTGTTTTGTTTTGAGACAGAGTCTTTGTCGCCTAGGCTGGAGTGCAGTGGCGCAACCTCGACTCACTGCAACCTCCGCCTCCCAGGTTCAAGTGAGTCTCCTGCCTCGGCCTCCTTAGTAGCTGAGACTACACCACGCCCGGATTGTTGCATTTTTAGTAGAGACAGCGTTTCACTTTTTTGGCCAGGCTGATCTTGAACTCCTGACCTCAAGTGATCTGCCTGCCTCAGCCTCTCAAAGTGCTGGGATAACAGGCATGAGCCACCATGCCCAGCTGGTAGATGTCATTTTGAAATGTGTTCTAGGAAGGTAGTGAGGAAAGGAGAGATTAGCTTTTAGATCCCTGTCATTGAGAAGTTTGTGAAAGGAAGTGAACAAAAAGTGTTGGGATGGTCACACATTTCTCAAGTGTAGGAATATTTCACTCATCACCACCATCAGATTTAGGAGAGCTGAAGGACATAAAGGGAAACCTACCAGGAAAAATACAAGCTGCCATGGAAGATGGCATAATGAGGCCCACAAGTTAGGAGTCAGGAGCTGGGAAGGGATGGATAATCATACGTATGTTTCTCCTTACATTCTCTTTCTCCAGAAGGGAGTGGCCACTCTGGCCCTTCCCACAGATTTGTCATCAATGTCAAGACTTAATTAGACAAAGTTCTGGGCTAGGTAGAGAGAGGCTGTTGAGTGGCCCTGACTAATGAGGGGGCAGATGGTATGCAGTAGCTTGCTTAGGTCTTTTGCCCTGAGCTTTGGAGACTGACTCAATCCTCTCCTCACTGACCCAGGAAAAAAAAAAAAAAAAAAAAAAGTGGTCACAGGGATGCCTAAAAACTGATGCTTAGTTCTGTTTACTCAAAAGTTTAGGGAAGGGAATAAAGAAGAAACTCAAATGTTGGAGTAGGAAAGTTAAAATCTGGCTTCTAGTCCCATAAACTTGTGATCGACAAACCTACTGAAAGAAAGTACCCTATGTGAACCCTTCAGGGCATCTAACATTGAATCTTTCTTTACTCTTGAAATACATTTAGTTTTTGTAATCTATATAAATTATATGTACATATCAATTCAATGTTTGGGGAACTACCCTGGAGTTTTAAAATCAAGACTGGGAGATGGAAATTTGCCCTCCATTCCATCTTAACCTCACCTTACCCTGTCCTACAGCTTACAACAGTTTCAGGCTCTTGAACAAATAGCACTCGAATCATTTTAGTAAGGAAAGGGAGATGCATATGATTTATGAATACACTGGAGTGAAATCTATCTTTCCAAATTAGAAATTTGTATTTCTAATTATAAATGGATTCATAATTAAAATTCCTGGGAGCAAAAGCTGTATTCATTGAGTTTGGAAAGAGAAGCTCTTTTTTTCCCTCAGTATCTTTTCTAAAAATAAGTGCTCCCTATGTCTCCTTAATGCAGAAAAGTCTGGTAAAGTCAGAGGGATGACAAAATATGTTTACTTGCTTTGATTTATATTACTGATGATTTACCATGTTCTCAAAGTTTGGCCTGCTTCTTGTAAAATGTCAAAAGCTAAGTAATTATCTATTCTTTAAAATTCAGTTACTGTGAAGTTTCATTTGAATGAAATATTAGACATTTAAAATTAACGCAATTCCTACTTTTTTTTTTTTTTTTTTTTTTGAGACAGAGTCTCGCTCTGTCGCCCAGGCTGGAGTGCAGTGGCACGATCTCAGCTCACTGCAACCTCCACCTGCCTGGTTCAAGCGATTCTCCTGCCACGGCCTCCCAAGTAGCTGGGGCTACACGTGCCCACCACTACGCCTGGCTAATTTTTTGTATTTTTAGTAGAGATGGGGTTTCACTGTGTTAGCCAGGATGGTCTCGATCTTCTGACCTCATGATCCGCCAGCCTTGGCCTCCCAAAGCGCTGGGATTACAGGCCTGAGCCACCGCGCCCAGACTACATTTTTAATTATGGTATGCACATATGTTAAACTTTTATACAGAACAATCATTTTATAAGCAAGCCAAGTTAAATAATTCATTTTTAGGTTCTTAGCCAGAGTCTTCAGATTTATAAAGGACAGTAATAAAATAAGTAGTAAAAATATGTATGCTTGTGTATATTTCTATTTCCACACCCCCACATTATTTTCTCCAGAAAAAGGCCAAAAAAGTTTGCCCCTCTGGCCAAAAGTACATTATTTAATTCCTTTTGCCTTGATTTGACATTAAACCCAGGGCTACATTTCCCAAAACTAGTTCTTAGGTGTGGAATGCCTTATATAAAGTGTAATTTGTGAAAATGCAAAAAAATTTTTACTCACAAGTGGCTATAAACAAGGCAGGCACTTTCATACCCTTTAGCTTTGAGAATAGATGTGTACACAGAAATATAAGGTGCATGTAAATGGTTCTTCTCCGGTGTGTTTAACTGATTGTCAGCATAGCCTTATCATAGAGCATACCCAGCATTCCAGCCCCAGGAACAAACCCGGGCCCCATCAGATGGCGAACAGACCTACCTACACCAAATCACACACACGCCCTCACAGCTGCAGTTTGTGCCCTTGCTCCCACAGACTCACATCCTCAGGAACCTTCACTTGGGTACCCGGTGCCTGCCATCACAGCTCAGCATCCACACAGGGAAATTCCTTGTGCTGCTTTTGTCACTTATCATTTCTCCTTTTGATCCAAATTGTTTGTGTTTCTGTTTGTTTTTTTAACTATAAACTCTGAGCTCAGGATCTATATCTGAGTCAACGCTGTATACCCCACAGCAGGCTACCTATTATCGGTGCTTAATAATGTGTTCAAATGGATGCAGAGACACAGAATGATGTGGCCAGAATGAGGTCATGCCAAGCTTCTGACATTTGGTGCAGGCCTCCTGGCTTCTGATCTCTCTAGAGGACTCCCACAGATACTCATGCGCCTGCCGATGAGTACAGGCCTGGAGCCCACAAAGCAGCTCTGAAGAGGAGGGGAACGAGTGGGAAGTGGGAGACAGGACTATTAGAGGTAGCAATGAAAAGACTCAGGAAGCGAACGAACGTGGGTATGTGGGCATGTGGGCGTAGACCCCAGATGGCCCAGCCTTGGTCGCTTGGTCCCTTCCACACCTTGACACTTTAGTGGGATCTGAGGGATTTCTCCCCAGACCACAGGGCCTTTTAAAAGGAAAGGGCAACCTTGCCTCTCTGATGGTCCTGACCTACAGGTCAGTGCACTCTCCACATAAGAGTCCGTGGCTTCACTCCCTACAGACTGAACTGGGGGTGGGGGGCGCCCATGTCCTTCCTGAGGAATGCTAGCCAGCTGTCATAGCAGGAATTCCCTAGGGAGACAGGCCAGCAGGGCATTGTCGGCTCTCGGCAGTGTCCATCTGTCTTGGCCTGGGAGTGGCGGCTCAGAGGGCTCTGGGTCTGGCTGCCTCTCGGAGGCGTCACCCAAGGGCAGCCGCTCAGCTACCTGCGATGCCGAACAACTCCTGCATGAGGGGCGTAGCAAAGGGGTGTATGTCCTGGATGCGCAGCAGCCGCTGGGTGTGCTGGGCGTTGATGCTGCGGAGCTCGGTGAGCATAGCCATGATCTTCAGGAACAAGAACCTGTGTGCCAGCCAGAGAAAAGGTTGTGGGTGCAGCCCGCCCTTTCCCTAACCCACAAGCCTCCGGGCTGCTCTGAGGCTGCACAAGCATGATCTCTGGACATTTCAGGTCAGCCAAGAGACAAGGCTTGGCTGAATTCCGTAAGCTTCCCTTTTACCCTGTGGATGAGAAAGGCAGAACAGCCTGCCCAATACTCTCCCCACTCCCATCCCATTCATGGGAGTTGTGTCTTTTTTCTTTTTTTTCTTTAAAGGGACAGGATCTCATTCTGTCACCCAGGCTAGAGCATGATGGCACGATCATGGACTCACTGCAGGGTCAAACTTCTGGACTCAAGAGACCTCCAGCCTCAGCCTCCTGGGTAGCTAGGACTAGAGCACATGCCACCACACCTGGCTAATTTTTTAAAATTTTTCTAGAGTTGGGGTCTGGCTATATTGCCTAGGCTGGTTTTGAACTCCTGGCCCCAAGGGATCCTCCTGTCTTGACCTCCCAAAGTGCTGGGATTATAGGTGTGAGCCACGACACCCAGCTGCGGGAGTTGCATCTTTGTACACAGAGACTTCCGTGGGAAAATCTAGATATTACAGCTACCAGTTTGGGGCTGTGGGGCTGTCACTGCCTTCATTAATGTCCAGGGGCCAGGACTGAGCAGAGTCGTTGTGGAGGTTAGGGGCTGCAGGCTAGAATCCCTTCCTGGAACTAGCTTTGGATCTAGTGTCTGAGATGTACCATATGTCTCAGTATCCCCATGATGGAAAAGAAAGCTGGCACTTCCAGCCTCCTGCCTCCATACAAGGAAGGGTTGAGCAAATAAAGACAAGGCCACTCCCAGCATCCCAGGACACCAAGCCAAAAAGAAAGCTGTGCAGGCCAAATAAGGATTTCTGTTTATAGGTTCACACTATAATACTCAGTGTTGGCCTTAACCCTTCATGGCCTTGGGCTCAGTAAAATCCAAGTTTGTCTCTGGGTCTGTGGGCATCAGTCTGGGCAGTAGGTCACAGGAGCTACTGAGGACCAGAGAAGGTATAGAAGCCCCTTTCTGGGCCACGTCCCTCTGTTTGCTTGTGTTTTTCCTGGGAAGTGGTTAGGCAGTGCTCAAAAGTGTGAGCTTTGGACCTGGTCTGGCTGGCTCTACCTCCAGATGCCACCCTCTGGCCGTGAAGCCTTGGGCAATTTCCCTGAACCTCGGGTCCCTCACATCACCCTCACGGGTCCTCACCCCTTGCTATGCTCACCTGTGAGCAGGCTGGGGCCGATTGCATTCGATGTAGGACTTCAGAGTAATGGCGAATTTCTCCTGCAGCTGGTCCACCACACGATGCTGCACCACACCTGGGCGATCTGGAGGGGAGGGGAGGGAGGTGTGGTGCAAGATCATGGGGCAAAGACAAGCTCAGTCCAGCCCAGAGTCAGGGCATTGCTCGCCAACCACCCACCAGAGATGGAGTCACCCAGGCAGGGAAGTGAGGGAAGACCAGAGCTGGGCATCACCCACTGACCCCAGGAGAAACCAGCGAGAGCCCCCATCCTGGCTGCGCAGTGAATGAGGAGCAAGGCCACGGACTGGGACCCCTGGGGAGGGCAGATAAGGCTGGGGGGATGTCAGGCAGCCTAGGGGAGACCCTCACCTGGGGAGAAGAGGGAGATGGCCTGCATCAGCACATACTCCTCCTCATGCAGCTGCAGCTTCTTCAACATGTAGTGGAATTTCAACATGGGCTCCAGTAGAAGTTGCTGGAAGCCACCTGTGGATGGTAACAGGATGGAGGGGCAGCTTCTCAGCAAGCTGACCAAGATCCAGTCATCCCTCACCAATATCTTGTTTTCCGCCATTCCATCTTCCTGCCCTGCCATCCAAGAACCTGCATATCCTGGCATAGCTCCCTTCCTCCCATAACTGCAGTGTTTCCCTCCCTCTGTCAGGGCAGGCAGGCTCTCTCGGGCACCTGCAGTGTCTTCCAAGCAGTAGGACAGCCGGCCACACTCCCAGGTTCCAGTCTCCGCGTTGAACACTGTGTTGAATCTCAGTTGACACAGCTCAAAAGTGGCCCCCTTCAGCAGGGAGATCTGGTCCTCGATGGGCAAGTCCCTGGCAGCAAGGATGGGGAGGGGAGGACAGCTCCCTGGGAGGCAGCCCACAGGCCGGCACAAGCAGCCATCCCATAATCCAGAAGTTGGGGGCGAGAGGAAGAGAGAGGATGGCTCCTTTCCCTGAGGATGACTGTGGCTGCTGTCTGGCTGCCTCTCATCTCTCCCCTCACAACCCAGCAGACAGCTCTGCCCCACAGCATCCTCTCCTCCCCTGCTACCTCCGGGAACTCCACCCACTGAGCTTGGCATCCAGGTCCCTTACAGCCTGGCCCCATCTCCTTCAACTCCTATACAACTCCTGACCTACAGCCAGTGCTTTGGCTTCTGGTCCCTGGCCTCCTCCTTTCTGCCTCAGTTTCCCCCTTGGAATGACTGCCCCTTTAGTATATCCTGCTAGCCCCTCAGGCCAAGCTATGTCTTTGCCCCTCTCAGAAGTCTTTCCAGAGTGCAGTCTCCCCTTTCCAGAGTGCAAGTGCTGCCCTTTTGGCCTGAGCTCCAGCAGTGGGGATGTTTGCTTCCTGCTGTCGGTGTTGGGTTTAATGTGCACACATGTATTTCTACGGTTTCCCTGCAGCCCAGATGCCTGAAGCCCCACTCCTAGTGCTGGAGCACAGGCCTAGCCATGGAGGCGGCTTAACAAGCCTCTGAGATTATGGTTACATGGATACCCTTCTGGTCCTGCAGGGACCACTCCCTCCCAACCTGGGAGAGGCCCCCACCTCCCCAGTAAGGAGGCATTCCTTACAAGGAGGAAGCTTCACAGCCTGAGAGGGAGGCTGCTTACTCTGGGTTTTGAGGAAACACTACCTCTGGCCTTGGCCTCCTTGGGAATTCAGGCCCTGTGCTACTGGCGCCCATCCTTCTTTTAGATCTGTAACACTGAGCTACAAATGCCATGTAATTGATCTTATTCTTCTGTGCCTCCCCATTGCCCAGCTTAGGACCCGGCATCGAGCTGGCTTTGGTACTTCCAAGTCTACCCTCCACCACTGATTAGCTGTGACCTTGTACAAGTTTCTTATCCTTGGGGAACTTCAGTTTCTATCTGAGAATGAAGATGGCAGTGACACCTCGGGTCACTGTGCTCGACATTGGTGGCCATGAGAAATAGCAAGTGGGGAGCCCTGATGTTAAATTGTCAGTCACTGGATTTCACCAAAGATCTTCCAATGTCCACATTTATAAGTATTCTTCTCTCCCTGCCCCTTTAAGCTTATTTGCCACCATCTGAACCCCATTCCAAACCTGCTGTCAGCATCACCCCATTAAATGTCATGCATGACTCCTACAGGGCCAGAGAAGAACCTCTGGGCTCCTAAACTATAACCTACCCTCAACCTGCTGAAGAAACCAGGAGCTTCTGGCAGGTGTGTTTCAGCCCCACTTGACCAGGCTTGGCAAGGCAAGGTGGCCTACCCAAGGACAGATACACCTGGCACCATCCCTAACCCTATGACTGCAGACATATTCTGGGGCTGTGGTTCCTGCCACCCCAGGAAGTTCCCATGTCTCCCACTAACCCCAGTTGCCCCATGGTTGTTGCCTCCATATCTAGCTCTGGGGATACCTGACCCTTGGGCTCTGTGGAACACCCACCCTCCCCATGGCTTTTGCAGCCTTATCTTGTCTATTCCTCTCATTCTTTGCTCTGGAACTGTCAACATGTGATTCCTGCCCCTTTAAGGGAGAGTAGGAAAGACTATCTGAATGCCCACTCTGTGCTGGGTGCTTTTCAGGTGTGTTCTTATTTCACAGAACAGCCCTGCAGGGGAGGCATTGTTAGCTTCCATTGAGCAGGTGAAGAGGCAGAGACGCTGGTAGGCCCACAGCCACAAAGCTAACCAGCCATAAAGCGAGGGCTCTACTCCCCAGCAGCACTGGCTGCCCTGGGGAGCAGGGCGCAGGAAAAGGAAGGTCTTCTGACACCAATATCCCCCAAATTCAGGATCTACCCCAGGCCCTTTGAACCTCCTGGCCACTTCCAGTTCCTTTCCACACCCAACCACCCAGTCTCCATGTCCTACCTGAAGTAGGAGATGACTTTGGCAAAGTTGATGATGCCTTTGAACATGTAGGTTGACATGTCAGCCATGTGGGGCAGCAAGGAGAAGATCTCTTTCCCTCCATTGTCGGCTGGGGGTTTGTAGTTCCAGACACTGCCATCCTCCCCCCGCAGCTGCAGAGAGACCTTCACAGAGCACAGATCTTTCCTGACCTGGCTCCACTTGGCAGCTTCTTCCCTCGATGGGGCCTGCAGAGACTCTGGCAACTCGCAGCCACTGCTAAGCACCCCTGGCAGCTAGGACACACGCCAGGAGGTGGAGAGAGGAGAGACAGCATGTGATTTCATAGACAGGTCCCAACTCAGGCCCCAGCCAAACGTGCACAGCCACATTTGCAGCTCGAGAGGATGCACAAATGCAGGCATTCACACCCACACGCATGCGTGTGTCCTCACACATACACACACACAGCATTTGTTTCTTCTCTCTGGTGTTCTTTATCACATGAAGGTGCTTTGGGGAACTATGAATTAATGGTCACACACATCCCTGCTTGGTTAAAATGGAGGGTAAGGGGGACTCCAACCATGGTGTGTCATCCCAAGCATTCCAGATGTTGGGCTCAGGAGACTCAGAAGGTTTAGGGTGCTATGGATGGGAAGAGCAGATCTGAGGTCACTGGGCTAATCCAGTTCTTTGGGCTGGGAAGGGCCACTTGAGATATCTATCAGTGCAAAGGGGAAGGAGGGCGCTTAGAGCACAGACATAGCTAATGTGCTGGGATCAAGAAACACCAGTTCACAAAAGTCACACCCCCAACAGGTCCCAACCCTGTCCTCATAAAGCCCCGAATGCCAGCAACACTGGGGAACTGCCTAGCTTTCCCTCCACTTATTGCTCAGACCCAGTTTCTACCTGCTTTAAAGGAGAGAGCAGTGATTTTCAAACCCGAACCTGCAACAGAATCACCGGGGGGTCCTGCCCCTCCCTGGAGCTTCTGATTCAGGAGGTCTGAGGTGACCTGAAAATCTGCATGCTGATGCTGCTGACCCAGGGACCACACTTTGAGAACCTTTGGGAATGAGACTAAGGCTTTGAGGAGCTAGCACAGATGCAGGACCAGCTCTCCAAATCTGCCCTCCACTACTGATTAGCTGTGACCTTGTACAAGTTTCTTATCCTTGGGGAACCTCAGTTTCTATGTGAGAATGAAGATGGCAGTGACACCTCGGGTCACTGTGCAGTTCCTCCTACCCGGAAATTCTTGAAATGGGAGAAGGTAGTGTCAAAGGTTTTCATCTGAGCGTCCATCAGCTCCCTGATCATCATCCGCTGCTCCTCCGTCAGCCCCTGCACTCCCAGTGGCTGAGTCCCGATCCGTTCTCTTTTCTTCCTCTTGATCAAGGCCCGCCTCTCCTCCACGGCCTCGTCGGACATGATCACTGCAGGGACAGCGAGGCTGGCTCAGCCACACATGTCCCTGGTGAGCCTCCAGCCCCCCAGGGAGCCGCTGCATAACCCTCTCAAGGCAGCAGAAGCCGTTAGGCAAAAGAGAAAGTAATGATGACAAGCAATTCTCCCCTGTCTGGACTCAAGAGGCCTGTGGGCTCCTCTGGAGAAACACCTGGGTGAGGACAGAGATGAGATGCGGCTGGTGTGTTGCCCTCTGCAGTGGAGTTTGTGAGGACACAGTGGGGCCCTGGCAAGAGCACAGGCTTCAGAATCCAAAGGCACTGGGTTTGCTTGAAAGCTTTGCCACTTACTACCTGTGACCCCAAGCAACCTCCTTAACGTCTCCTGCCTTCAGGTTTCTCCTTTGTGATCCGGAGAAACCGTGTTTACCTCGCACTGCTGTTAAATGAGACCTTGCATGTAGGGTGCCTAATATAGTTCCTGGTACATAAGAGATGTTCAGTAAATGGCATCTACAATTATCATTTTCTGGTGAATTATATACCAAGACTCTTCAGAGGTGTCTGGGTCTCCAAGACCGTAGAGAGCTGGGCTACAGCGTAGCAAGAAATAGCAACTCCAGAGACTTCCTATATAGCCCAGAGCCTTAGGGTCTTCTGTGGATTTCTGGAGCCCACTCATGTGTGTAGAGCAAAGCTATGAGGTCCTTGGTGGGGAGAGATCAAGAATGCCTGCCAGCAGCCTAGAGAACTTGTCCTTGAAAGAAGCAGCTTTGGGTCCCTTTGTGTTCCATGGAGACAAATATGCACTAGAAACATCTAGCCTTTTCCGCATGAGCCTTAATCTCATAGTGACCTAGGAGCACAAATATATCAAAGTTAAATAGGTAGAATGAGAACACCTCATGTCACCTGTCTGCAAAGATCCCTATATAGGGATCTTTATAGACCCCTATAAAGATCCAGGTCTGGGGCAGCTGGTGGGGCTAGCAGCTAGAAGGCCCAGGGTCCTATCACCCATGTGTCTCCTGCTTCCCTCCCCCAGATTCACACTCCTACCCGCAAATGTGGTTTCAAACCATTACAACAATTATGAAGGGGACAAAAAGAATGATGCAGGAGCAACTGAGGGGAGACAGAGGGCACGCCCTGTCCAGGGCTGCCCAGCACACATCCCAGGGCAGAGATTACCGACTCCCTCCATCTCCCAGAGGGCCGGCTGCAAGCGCTCCCCCAGATGGCTGCCTGTTGCACACGGACACCAGCTCACATGTGCACGTGTGTTAACGCGCACACTCGGCGCGCATCTCCACACAAGCATGCACACACCCACGGCACGTCCTTACTCAGAGCCATGCACCCCGGCCCCGGCCCGCCCGCGCGCCCACTGCTCACTCTCCTTCTTCATGCCGCTCTCCAGGCACTTGCGCAGGCGGCAGGCCTGGCACTGTCGCCGGGTCTTCCGGGTGATCTCGCAGGCGCCCTTCCGGAAGGGGCACCTCAGCCGGGCGTTGCGTTTCATGGCCCTCCTGTGAGAGAATGGGGAGCAGAAGGGAGGATGCACGGGTGCCCCGGGCCCTCGGCCTGGGGCTCCGGACCACACCACCTCCCTCCCCAGCCCCTACCGACTCGGGGAGGGGGACACTAGCCTTTGCGTCCCAGCTGGGTCAGGCTTTATGGGAAGGGTGTAGGTGGGCGTCCCTAGAGGTCCAGGACTCAGCTAGAGGGGGCAGAGCCAGGGAGGAGACCTTTTCTGGCCATTCCGGCAGGAAATGGGACACGTGCTTTTCGCTGGTGCGGGCAGCCCCAAAACCACTTTCAGGGACACCTCCACTCCAGGCCCATCCTCAGCGCCTTCCCTTCTTCCTGAAACACCTGTCCCCTCCTCTTTCACACCCTTGTTACCAGAAAGTTTCCATGGAGATGGGCCTCTTCCTCTCGATTTCCCCTCCTTAAAGGAGGGAGCCAAGGAAACCTGACCCCAGAAGGGTAACAAACCAGAGAAGTCCCCTCCCCGCCACCCCCCTGCCCCACTCCCTCTCCCCCCCCCCCCCCCCCCCCCCCCCCGCCTTCCCCAGCTCCCCTTCCAGACTGGGCGGCCAGGGAGGAAGGGGTGAACTATGGGGAAGTTTTTCTACCCTACGGGGCAGCGGCTTCCCCATGGCAGAGTGGATTCCCCTCGTTGACCTAGGGGGCAAAGAGGTCGAGCGCCTGGAACAGCAGAGCGTGCAGGCGGGACCCACGGGCCCCCGCACACCCCTCTCTGCGGTGCGCAGAGAGGCAATGGGGCAGATGCCTTTTGGAGACTCTGGTACAAGATCTCCTCCTCCCAGCCCAGACGTCCTGCCTGTCCCACAGAAGACACGGTCAGTGCAGCCCTACCTTTACTTTCCCCATCTCCACAACTGGATGGAAAGAAACAATTTCTCCCTTGGCTCTGGCCTCTGATTCTGGTCCAGAGTGGAAACTGAGGGAAGGCTGGCCCAGGAGCATGAACAGCCAGGTAGGGCTGCAGAGGTCCCCGAGGGCAGGCCTGGGGAGCTGAGCCAAGCCCACAGTGACCCGGCAGGTTTGCGCTTGGAGGCCTCGGGCCTCGGACCAGTGACCAGCCCAGGGGCATGTTCTTCACAGATGCTATCCCTGCCTTTTGCCTTCCCAACTGGCCTGGGTAAGAAAGCTCTGATGCTACATCGAAGTCCACTGAGAATGGGTAAAAGATGAAACCGGGGCTCACATTAATTAAAGGTATGCTATGTATCAGATGCTAGGCTAGGTGTTTTGCAGTTTTGTAAATTTAGTTCTCAAACCCTGTGAAACTCATAATCTCATCTGCCTAGCACAGATGAGGGAGACTGAGGCTTGAAGACGATGGATCCCCAGCTGTCCTCCGGGTACATGACAAGCTGAAATTTGAATCCAGGGCTGCCTGATACTGGATTTAGCTTTTGCCCACTACAACATGTTGCCTTTTTCTGAGAGTCCCAGGAATAGTACCCAAACGAGGAAGGGAGAGCAGAAGATTCCCGCATGCTGAGGCAGGATGCACGGACACTGCTTGGGCAGCCTCTTCTGTGCCAGCAGCATCTGGAGCTGGTGCAGACATCCACCCTCTTCCACACAGTCACGTGGCGTGTGCCCAGCTCAAGGACATACCTGCTGCTCTTTGCTAGTGACTAGTTCAGGCATAGGCTGGGCCCGGCTCTAGCCAATGTGAGGGGACTCCTGGGAAAGATTTCCTTACTCTCAAAGATGGGCCTTTGTGTGCCTCTGCTGAACATAATGATTCCTGCCTGGGGCCCCGGCACTGTGCCCCCACAAAGGGAGCCAGACCGCAATCAGAGCTCTCAGGTGGGATGGCTGAAGAGAAAAATGGAAAGAAATGAGCTGCTGAACTCACTAACCTGGAGGCCTTCAGACTTCCCGTTAGGAGAGGTAACACATTTTCCTTATTGCCAAACCAATTTGCAACAAGTGTCCTGTGACTTGTAGCTGAACCCAGTCTGACACTGCTGATGTGTCTCACCCCTGTTATAACTCATGCAACACGAATGTTCATTTCTCCCTGGAACCTGCCCTTTTCCATTTGAATGCCCAGCCACCACGAAGAACTCTGCAAAGGGCCATCAGGCTGGCTGTCTTGGGAATGCATGAGGGTCCCACATGTGGCTCCCGAGATGGGAGCTGCTCCTTGCATACCCTGTGCCCTCCAGAGGGTGCACCTGGAGCGCTTCCTCACACATGGCTTTCTCCCCTCCCCACCCCTCCCCTGCCTTCGGTCTGCTTCTCTTCTCATGGTCTGAGCATTTATTTTATGCCATTCTTTATGTAACAACCACCCCAGAAGGTGGATGTGAACACTTGGATTTGGGATTTTCAAATTCCTTATCTTTCACTGAGTCATTTTCCATTTTATTCAAGAGCACATGGAGAAACCAAGGGATATCTTAATGGAAGGAGAACTTTTTGGGTATAATAGGAAGACTGAAGATGAAGGATTCCTCTGGTATATAAATGGCTCCGTTGAGACTAATTACAAGGCCTCTGGGTGGGCCACCAGCCCACACTCTAAACCTGGGGGACAGGTCAAGCTGAGGCCCTGAGACGTTACCCAGTGGGTTAGTGGCAGACCCGTTAGGTGTGGCCCAGTGTGTCAGTGGTGGCAGGTGGGTGAAGGCTGATGGGTAACTCTACCTGAAAAAGCCCTTGCATCCTTCACATGTCATGACATTGAAGTGATAGCCAGTGGCCTTGTCCCCACATACACGGCAGATTTGGGGACCCCCAACTTCCTCATCTGCGTTGATGCTGGGCCTTCCAGGAACAGACTCTGTGTCCTCACAGTGTACAAAGACAGCATGGTTCCAGCTTTCTTTGGGTCTCACCTCCAGGTTTGCTTCTGGGCCTCTTGGACTAGAAATGAGAAAACCACAGAGAATGAAAAGACTGGACAGGGATGTGCAGAGGCCTCAGAGGAAACACTCTGTCCCTTCTATGCATCACTCACATTTGGGCCTGTGAACTCAGGAGCTGACCTCTCATGGGGAAAAAAAGCAGGGAATGGGGGTTGGAATTGTTATAAAGAGAGCTGTAATCATGACGTTTTGTACACAAAAATAGAGCCCTGGAGTAGAACATGTGAACAGGAGCATGGGAAAGATAAGGGTAAGAGGGAGGAAGAAATGAGAAGAAAAGAGAGGAGGCTGTCTGGGTCGGATCATGGAGGCCACAGCTGAGTGGACTGAGGTTAGGAGGCCACAACCTGGCCAGAGGTCTGAACGGGGAGCAGCTCATGGACAGATTACTTGTTCAAGATGATTTCTGGGACTGGGGACATTGAGGGAGGATAGTCGTTCAGGTAGGGTGTGGCCCAAGCTCCCACAGGGAGCTGGAAAGGCTGGGCAGAAAGAGTTTTCAACTAAGTAGCCAGGCAGATGGGGAAAAAGTGGAGGCATGGTGGGCAAGATCACAACATGGGAAGAAAAATGGCGTGTGGTCCCAGCAGAGCTGGGGTCTAAGTGAGTATTGAAGAACTTGTGCCTATTAATGGAGCTGTAGCTAAGCATGGTGGCTGATGCCTGTAATCCCGGGGTTTTGGGAGGCTGAGGCAAGAGGATCACTTGAGCCCAGGAGTTTGAGACCAGTCTGGGCAACAAAGTGAGATCTCGTCTTTACAAAAAATAAAAAAACCAGCCAAGATCGATGGCATGAGCCCATAGTCCCAGCTATTTGGGAAGCTGAGGTGGGAGGATCTCTTGAGCCTGAGGGTTTGAGGCTGCAGTGAGCTGGAATCATGCCAGGGCACTCTAGCCTGGGTGACAAAGTGAGACCTCATCTCTAAAAGAAAGAAAAAAAATTGAGCTGTACTCAAGGATGTCCTCCCCAGGCAACTTCCACCTTGAGAGCATAACTGGAATTCTACTTGGAACAGACACTGAGGATGTTCAGTAGAAATGGGGGACTGTCCTGTTACTACCATCCCCAAAAGTCTCTCTAGGCACTGACTGACAAGGGCAGCCACCACCACAGATGAGGATGCTTTTTCTAAAGCCAAAATCAAAACTTTAGTAAAACTCTAACACATAAATTCCTGTTTCCAACATCATG
Organism: Pongo abelii; assembly: GCF_028885655.2. NCBI lineage: Eukaryota > Metazoa > Chordata > Mammalia > Primates > Hominidae > Pongo > Pongo abelii. Next base: position 18,308,355 of record NC_085928.1, read on the forward strand.
ACAGGTGACATCTGACAGTTTCACCTGTAAGAGTAAATAAGGAATTAATCTGTCTCTGACCCTGGCCCTCCATTACACTGTGAATAAAATACATGGACTGGAAACCTGAACTGAACAAGCATAGGCGAAAATCCCTGATTTTTCAAATCAAAATCCTGACTTTATGTAGGCTTGCAGACAAAATGTATACTTTAGGTGTTCACAAAAACCTCAAGCCAAAAAGTTGATTTAAGATTTAAAGTGCATTTGGGTTGTTAATTCTCCCAGACACCCACAAAACAGACAGAAATCCTCCTTTTTTTTTCTTTTCTTTTTTTTTGGGGGGGACTGAGTCTTGCTCTGTCACCCAGGCTGGAGTGCAGTGGCTCCATCTAAGCTCACTGCAACCTCTGCCTCCTGGGTTCAAGCGATTCTCCTGCCTCAGCCTCCCGAGTAGCTGGGACTACAGGCGCCCACCACCATGCCCGGCTAATTTTTGTATTTTCAGTAGAGATGGGGTTTCACCATGTTGGTCAGGCTGTTCTCAAACTCCTGACCTCAGGTGATCTGCCCGCCTCAGCCTCCCAAAGTGCTGGGATTATAGGCGTGAGCCACAGCGCCCGGCCAGAAATCCTCCTTTTTGGGGGAACTCACTTTCCACTTTATACCTAGGCACAAATAATCACATATAATTTCAAAGAAGTATGAGCAAATACTCAGAAGTCATGAATGAAAAGACTGGAACAGCATGATAAGCAAGAGTCAGCAAAAAAAAAAAAAAAACTTCTAGAATTAGACATGAGAAGATGCCTTGAATTATCAAACACAGAAATGTTTAAATAAACAGTACAAGAGGTTGAAGACATAAATAAAGAATAAATGACCACAAAATTGACCAAGCAGATTTGAAAAATGAATAAAAATTTACTGTAAAAATCAGAATAAACAATGACTTCATAAACCAATAATAACAATATCTTGGGAATTAGGAAAAGCAAAATACAACTAAAATATGGATGGACACAGTAACTAAGGTTCTGTATTGTTGAAGGGAAAAAAAGATGGTAAATCTTAGATTTTGATTAGTAAAGTGTGCTTGTTGAAACGTCTAGGGTTATCACTAAAAGTCCAAAAATAGAATGCATAACTTGGAAGTTAATAGAAAGGAAAAAATGGAAGGAAAAAAGTTCAAAAGAAGGCAATCAGAGAGTTAAGAAACTGAAAGGGTGAAACAAATAGAAAACACAGATGTGTGGTAGAAATACCAAATATGGGGCTGGGTGCAGTGGCTCATGCCTGTAATCCCAGCACTTTGGGAGGCTGAGGCAGGTGGATCACCTGAGGTTAGGAGTTAGAGACCAGCCTGGCCAACGTGGTAAAACCTCACCTCTACTAAAGATACAAAAAGTTAGCCGGACATGGTGGCAGGTGCCTATAATCCCAGCTACTCGGAAGGCTGAGCCAGAAGAATTGCTCGAACCCAGGAGGCGGAGGTTGCAGTGAGCCAAGATTGCGCCACTGCACTCCAGCCTGGACAATAAGAACAAAACTTCGTCTCAAAAAAAAAAAAAAAAAAAAGATACCAACTATGTTGGTAGTTAAATGTAAATACATTAAATGTAAATATATATGTATATATATTTTTTTGAGACGGAGTCTCGCTCTGTCACCCAGGCTGGAGTGCAGTGGCGTGATCTTGGCTCACTGCAAGCTCCACCTCCCAGGTTGACACCATTCTCCTGCCTCAGCCTCCCAAGTAGCTGGGACTACAGGTGCCTGCCACCACATCCGGCTAATTTTTTGTATTTTTTTAGTAGAGACAGGGTTTCACCATGTTGGCCAGGATGGTCTCGATCTCCTGACCTCATGATCCGCCCACCTTGGCCTCCCAAAGTGCTGGGATTACAGGAGTGAGCCACTGCGCCTGGCCATTAAATGTAAATATATTAAAAGACACTGTGGGACTGGATGTGGTGACTCATGCCTGTAATCCCAGCACTTTGGGAGGCTAAGGTGGGTGGATCACTTGAGGCCAGGAATTCAGGACTAGCCTGGCCAACGTGGAGAAACCCCATCTCTACCAAAGATACAAAAATTAGCTGGGTGTGGTGGCACGTGCCTGTAATCCCAGCTACTTGGGAGGCTGAGGCATGAGAATCGCTTGAACCTGAGAGGCAGAGGTTGCAGTGAGACAAGATTGCGCTACTGTACTCTAGCCTGGGCAACACAGTGAGACTCTGTCTCAAAAAAAAAAAAAAGCACACTGAGAAAGATGGTTTCAGCAGATAGCTGTAGCAATCTTAGGTTCAGGATTAGTATTTTGGGACAGATTTTGTATTAGAAAATAAGGGATGGAACAGATACCCAAATGGAAAATAATGATTATTCAGGTCCTTTGTAAAAGGTCACTCATTGTCTTAGTGCATTCAGGTTACCATAACAAAATATCAGAAACTGAGTGGTTTATAAACAACAGAAATTTATTGCTCATGGTTCTGGAGGCTGAGAAGTCCAAAATTAAGGCACTGGTAGATTCAATGTCTGGTGAGAGCCTGCTTCCTGTCATCTATGGCACTTTCTCCCTGTGTCCTCATATAATGAAAGGGGCTAGCCAGCTAGTTCTTTGGGTCTCTGGGACCTCTCTCTCTCTCTCTCTCTCTTTTGAGACAGAAAAAAAAAAAAAAAAAAGAAAAGAAAAAACTCTGCCACCCAGGCTGGAGTTCAGTAGTGTGATCTCAGCTCATTGCAGCCTCTACCTCCTGGACTCAAGAAATCCTCCAACTCAGCCTCCTGGGACTACAGGTGCATGCCACCATACCCAGCTACTTTTTTTTTTTTTTTTTTTCATTTTTAGTAGAGACAGGGATTCCCCATATTGCTCAGGTTTGTCTGCAACTTCTGGGCTCAAGTGATCACCTGCCTCAGACTTCCAAAGTGCTGAGATTACAGGCATGAGCCAGCACACCCAGCCTCTGGGGTCTCATTCATGAGAACACTAACTGAATCATGAGGGTTCTACCTTCATGACCCAATCACCCCCCAAAGTCCCCACCTTCTAAAGCCATCACATCGGGGATGAGGATTTTAACATATGAATTTGGGGGAAACATAAACATTCAGAACATGGCACTCATTTATTCCTCATAACAATAATCACGGCATTTATCATACTGCTCAACAGACATGTGTTGAGCATCTACTACACACCAGATATATTCTGTTACATATTCCAAATAACTTGGAAGTCACTCTTATGACAAATACCCAGAGACTTTACAAAACCCTCTAACTGTTCACAGACACAAAGAGTGTTCCAAAATCAAAGAGCATCACAGGCAGGCAGAGAAAATGTTATTAGCAGGATAGTATTTCAGAGTGTAAATTAGAAGAGACCAACCTCCCTTACATTTTCAGCATCATTCAGGAGCCATGAGGGATAGCAGCACCTGGAGCAATGGAGACAGTTGGCAAAGATTCTGCACATCAATTATGAACTTCGGACAATTGAAGATGGTGAGATGGTGCTTTCTCAGCAATAAATATAAATGCTCTTCCCCATAATGGAAGTGACAAGTACAACATGACTACATGAATCACAGGAGAAGCCCACAGGTGACATGGACCAAGAAGATAAAACAAATGTCACCAAAGGACCAGAGAGAGGACATTTACTTAAATCATGTCTAATTTACACTTTCCCCAATTTCTTAATGAGGAGATAGTAGAATTAGTGCCAGAATCTCATTCCAAGGTATTTGTATAACTTTCATTTTGTTTTGCCCAAGTGTTAAGCAAGCCGACTCTGGCACATTCTGTAGTTCCTTCTCTCATATACTTATGAAGCCCCTGCTAGAGAACCCATGACAGCTGTTATCCAAGGTGGCCCCCAGGAGCCATGCCCCGAAAGATTCACACCCTTGCGCAGCCCCCTCCCACAATGAGTCTAGGATGGTCTGTGACTTGCTTAGTTAATAGACTGTGGGGAAGAGACAATTCTAGGCCTATGCTATAAGAAGCCCGGTAGCTTCTGCTTTTGTCTTTGGAGAGCCCTAAGCCACCGTGTAACAAAGTCTGGCTACCCTGCTCAGTGACCACCCAAAGAGACCATGCAGACAGGCCATGTGAAGAGGGAGAGGCCTGAGATCGCACCGATGAGAGAGGACCAGCTACCCCAGCCTCCCGGCCGCCCTCACCAAACAGCAGATGTGTGGGTGAGCCCTCTTGGACTCCCCGGCCCAGTTATGCCTCCAGGTGACTGCAGCCTCGGCCAAGGTCCTGTGGTGCAGAAGAACTCCCCAGCTGAGCCCAGCCAACACAGAAAATCGTGTCAGAAAATGAAACAGAGGTGGGTTTAATCCAGTGAGTTTAGGGGAGATTTGTTACACGGCAAGAAATAATGGAAGCAGAACCCCTGGAGTTGGGTTAGAAATAGATCTGAACTGGGGTGATGGGGGAGCCAGCCCAGCAGCTGCAGTCCTGCTCCCATGCCACTCTTCCATCACTGTTCCTTTACAGAATATTGCCCTCTGGGCAGGAAAATGACAGTGACTGGGTGTCTGAGGTGTGCCAGCTACATCTCTCTTTCATGAGAATTTAGGGAGACCAATTAGATGTGTACTTTTAACTGAATACAACTGTGTTTGCTTCTGAGGGCTCCACCTGCTTCTCACGGTGCTTAGTAATCAGTGAAATCTCGTCAGAGGAGGGTTGAAAGGATCATCTCCTGTACTGAGTGAAAGTAAACACTTCTTCAGAGAGGACTTTGCAAAGATAATTAATTCTAAAATCCAGTATGCAGGGTGAATATTAAAGCTAAGGACTATGTTCTCAGAAAGGAAGAATATAATTCATTTATTTAATATGAGTGAATAAATCAATGAATTTAGTCTTTCCACATGACTAAAATTGTCAGTTTGCTGAAGGCACTGTCAGGCTGCACTGAGCACACACAGCCCCTCTCCTCTTCAGGTGAGTGATTCATTGACATTATTTAGCTGGGAGGAGGCGGAGCCAGAATCTCAACCCATGTCAGTCTGACTCCAAAACCTGTGTTCTTAATTCAGTGCTATGCTGCATCCTTCACAAGGTTTGTCTTTGAGTGGGTAAACCGTTTATTAAACTTTCTTCATTTCCATGATTGCCTGCAAACTTTTTCCTAGGTGGTTCACCCCAGACAGGGTCCCTCCATGCCATGGGACTCCTTTAATGTAGCTCTCTGTTCCCAGGCAGGAAATGATTCCCTAAGACCCTCACTCCTTTTCTTGCCATTTCAATTCCAGCTATAGAAGAATGGACCGAGGTACCTTACTGCCACTCTGACCACATCCAGAGGCATCTTGTCCCATACCCTCTGAAGGGCTTGAGCCCAGGAGTTCAAGACCTGCCTGGGTAATATAGCAAGACCGCATTCTCCACAAAAAGAGGGAAAAAAAGACCAAAAAACATCCTATGATTAATGAAAAACAAATGGAAGATAATATAGACAAAGGGATGAAGTCAAGAAAAGCTTCAAAGGAGAACTGTGATCTATGGAAAAGTAAAAGACCCATAATAGCCAAAATAATGTTGGAAGAGAATAATAAAGTTGGAGGATTTACACTTTTTGATTTCAAAACTTACAACAAAGCTAAAATAACCAAGATAATGTGGCATTAGTATAAAGACAGATATAGAGATTGATGGGTCATAATTGAGATTCAAGAAATAAACCCTTACTATTATCATTAATTGATCTCTGATAAAAATGCAAGGCAATTCAATGGAGGAAAGACCAGCTTTGCTAAAAAATGGTTCTTGGAAAATTGGATATTCACATGCAAGATGAATTAAAGCTCTTATCTTGTGCCATACCAAAAATTTACTCAAAATGGATCACAAAATCATGGACCTAAATGTAAGAGCTATAACTATAAAACTCTGAGAAGAAAACATAAGAATAAGTCCTTATGGTTAGGGAAAGATTTCTTAGATATGACACCAAAAGCATGAAGGCTTCGGGTATTATATGTCTTTTTGTGTGTGTGTGTTTGTTTGTTTGTTTTTTGAGACAAAGTCTCATCACCCAGGCTGGAGTGCAGTGGTGCACAACTTCTGCTTCCCAGGTTCAAGCGATTCTCCTGCCTCAGCCTCCCGAGTAGCTGGGATTACAGGTGCCTGCCACCACGCCCGGCTAATTTTTGTATTTTTAGTAGAGACGGGGTTTCACCATGTTGGCCAGGCTGGTCTCAAATTCCTGACCTCAGGTGATCCATGCGCCTCCAGCCTCCCAAAATGCTGGAACTGGAGGCGTGAACCACCACACCCAGCCTAGTTTTCCTTATAAAGCATATTACTGGTGGTTGGTAAGACAGATTGTCATATTACATTCAGGAAGACTTATTCTATTCCTGTCTTTTCAAAGTTTTTTTGTTGTTTGTGTTTGTTTTTTAATCAGAAAAAATATGGCACAAAAAAGTTGATAAATTGAACTTCATTGAAATTGAAAATGTTTGTGCTTTCTACACTATTAAGAAAGTAGAAAGATAAGACACAGACAGAAAATATTTTAAAAATCACATATCCCATAAGGGACTTGTATCCAGAATATATGAAGAACTCTTACAACTCAATAATAGAAATACAAATAACCCAATTTAAAAATGAACAAAAGATTAAAATAGGTATTTCACCAAAGAAGCTATGAATGACCAATAAACGTGAAAATATACTCAAGAATATTGGTTATTAGAGAAAGGCAAATTGAAACCACAAAGAAATGCCTCTTACAATACACAAGAATGGCTACAAATCAAAAAGATGTAAGAATCGGTAATAATGTGGAGAAACTGAGCCCTTATGCACTGCTAGCAGGAGTGTAAAATGGTGCAGCCACTTAAGAAAACAATTGCTCAGTTACCTAAAATGTTAAACAAATTCACCATAACTCAGCAATTCCACCTCTACATATCCACCCAAGAGAAATGAAAACCTATGCCCACACACAAAAACTGTACACAAATGTTCATAGCAGCATTATTCATAATAGCCCAAAACCCGACCCACATATTCATCAACCGGTTCGTGGATCAATAAAATGTGGAATGCACCTGGAATACTAATATACAATGAAATTCTATTCAGCAGTTTAAAAGAATGAAGGATACATGCCACAGCACAGATGAACCTTGAAAACATTATTCTAAGTGAAAGAAGTATACCCAAAGACCGCATATTGTATAGCTCTGCTTATATTAAATGTCCAGGAAAGGCAAATCCACAGAGAAAGTAGATTCGTGGTTGCCTGTGGCTGAGAGTGGAATAGAGAGTGGCTGCAAATGAACATGAGGTTTCTTTTTTTGTTTTTTTGAGACGGAGTCTCTCTTTGTCGCCCAGGCTGGAGTGCAATGGCGCTATCTCGGCTCACTGCAAGCTCTGCCTCCCGGGTTCATGCCATTCTCCTGCCTCAGCCTCCCGAGTACTTTTTGGAGCACAGAAATGCCCTGGAATTAGATTTTGATGATAGCTGCACAACTCTAAATATACTAACAGTTATTCAATTGTTCACTTAAATGATTAGACTTTATGATACATAAGCTACCTCTCAATAATGCTATTTTTAAAAATAATCAACTGGACATTTCTGGACATTCCAGAAATTAATAGTACAATATCTGAAACTGACAACTCATTGGATGTTTTAACAACAGATTGAATCAGCAACAGACAGTGATAGTGAGTTCAAAATTAGGTCAACAGAAAACATATAAACCGAAGCACAGAAACAAACAAAAAAGAGCATTAAGAAAAGAACAGGGCGTAAGAGACACACGAGACTCAGTGAAATAGCCTAACATATGCTACGGACACAAGACTGCGACAGAAGCAATCTGGGAAAACACACTTGCCAAGAAGTTTTTGAAACTAATGAAAGAAGGATTAAAAACACACACACCTACCCACACACCTACCCACACATCGTAAAATTGCTGGAAATCGATGACAAGAAAACTAATCTTACAAATACCCAGAAAAAAAAATTAACCACAAAGAAATAAAATTAAGATTAATGGTTGACTTTTCAGTTGAAATTGTAAAACAGAAAAGACAATGGGTTGATATCTTTATTGCTATCCAAGAATTTGACCAATAGTTTAATTATCCTTCTATTGTAAAGGCAAAATAAAGACATTTTCAGACAAAGACTGAAGAATTTGTTGCCAGCAGATACTTATATTACAAGTAATACTAAAGAAAGTTATCCTGGCAAAAGCCAGTGGGGAGCATGGAACTTCAGGAGGGAATGTGGAGAACTAAAAAGGGTAAATATGTGGGTGCATATAAAACAATATTGAAAGTTTAAAACTACAATAATAATAATGTCCTGTATATGCTATCTTTTAGAGATATGTATGTATGTATCTGTGTGTGTAGATACGTATATATAGAGAATTGAAATAGTGATGAATTTGGGGTTGGAATTATTTTCATTTTCTCCTCTATAATTGTCTGTATTTCCTCAGTTTTCCCTTTCCTCTTTAGAGTAAGAGTCTGATGGCTGAACGCCTGGAGGCTGACACCCCAGAGCACCACCTAAACAGCTTGAAGAAGGAGGTATGGTAGACGCAGAGGAAGGGCCGTGACACCTCCTGCCTGGCCCACACTGAGCTCTCCCATAAACAGGTTGTTCCTGCTGCTTCCTCATGAGGCCATTTCCTTTCTGTGAATGCCGATTTTCAGTATAAGATCCCCTGTGTTTGTTTGGGGGTAGTGGAGGAGCATTAGGACTTCATAAGAATGAGAAGGGGACACACACACACACACACACACACACACACACACACGTCTTTGTGCAGTTACTTCATTTGCTAAAAGGCCCCAAATTCCCTATTAAAGGGAGAAGGGAGGTCTTCCATGAATGACACATACATAAACATGGGAGTGACTGATTGTGACCAAACAGGACCCAGCTGGCTGGCAGCCTCCTGGAGGTCAGAGGACTTCGTTTTTTGCTCCTGGCGGCTGGAGATATAGTGGGCATTGTCTTGTTGTCATAGTCAGGAGGCCATGTCCTAGCCCTTGCCACTGATGTTGAACTAACTCACTTTGCTCACTAACTTCTCTGTACTTAGTGTCCCTACAATAAAATGGAAGCTGCTGAGAGAGGCTGACATTGCTTTGGGCATGAAGAGGAAGAGGAGAGCGCACTGCTGCAGAGGCTGTTGCCATAGACAGATCCGGCCTAGGGCAAGAAGTGAGGGGAGAGAAGGTGGGAAGGAACCAGAAAGGCAGACGCCACGCTGAGACCGGGCCAGGGGGAGCCCCCAGGAGAGCATACCCTCCAGAGAAGACAAGTTTGAACGTGGAGGGAAAGAAATGAAGAAGAGCGGTGCAACTGGAGATAGCAATGGAGGGGAATTTGAAAGAAAATGTGTGTGAAGTTTCTGCTACAGAAGGAGCAAGGCTCCCAGGAGTATGTAGGGAGGAGAGGAATAGGGTTGGGAGGGAAGGGAAAAGCGGAGAGCAGTACAAGGCTTGAGTGAGCTCAGGGCTGGACAATGGAGCAAGGAAGGGATGCGAAGCAGCATTGAGGATTAGAACTAAACAGAACCTGCTGGGTGGAACATGACCAACGGAGGACAGTGGGTTCCAAGGAGGCTCAATACAGGGACTCTTGCAAGTCCCCTGTCTGGGGGCTGGGAAAGGAGTCAGGGAGAAATTTCAGGTCATGTCAGGCTGAATGAGACCCTGCTTCAGTTCCAGGGACCTGGGGTTTTCTGATCAACAGGGGATTAAGCCGTGAAGCGCGGCACACTTGGTGTGAGTGTTTAAGTGATTTGAGATGATTCAGTGGTATAGGGTAGATCACAACTACAAACTAGAAAAAAATCACAAAGTTGAACATGTTCCTCCCCCTACAGAAGAAACACAAGGAAGGGAAGGACTAAAGGGAGGTGCTGGGAGAAGACTTTGTGCCTTGGGGGAAAGTGAGAGGCAGGGAGGTGATCCACTAGTGACCTTTGGAGTCAAATATTTAGAGACTCGGCGTGAGAACACGGGTGAGTGCTGCAGATACATCTGGGCCAAATTGGAATTGAGTACAGACGTGGGAAGTGGTCATCTTTAGTGCAAGAAAGAATGAAATGATCAGTAGAAGGTGCAAGACACTGCCGATTAGGTTGGGAAGTTTAGTGACAATGGAGGGCAAAAGAGAAAATCCCACTATATATTTCTAGCAAAATACTAGAAAGGTGATGATGTATGAGAGAGAAGCCCTTGTCAGGGCGTGGTGGGATATCGTTTGAGAAACACAGAGAGACGGAAAACTAAGGCAGTGAGAATGGGGGAATTGTAGTTTAGAAAGAGTCAAGAAGCCAAGTGAAAGAAATTCAAGCAAAAGAACAGAACCCGGCCTTGACTATTTCCAGGCACTGGCAATGGGAGGGAGGAGGCAGCATTAGGAGATGAGGAAGGCAGATTAACGGGGAGCTCAGAGAAACTGCAGGTGATGGGCGTGTTTCTTAAGAGAGTAGGAGAAAAGAAGAGGGCTGCTGGCCATGCAGAGGCTAGAGAAGAGTCACAAGGAAAGGCAGACACACAGCAGTGCTGTGTGGTCGTAAACAAGGGAGGCAGGGCTGACTGGCTGAGCAGAGCAGTAGACTGAAGGAATTCACAGTACAATGCCTCACAGTCCTTTTATCTCCCTCTCCTGCCCCACCCTCTTCCCGTCCCCCCGCAGGCACACAAAGCTTATCTGTTACTGAGGCATCCCTTAAGGTCTGCCTACGTTGCACTTTGCCCTGCTAAAGGACTCTCCAGGGTCACAGCCGGAGAGTCCTCTCCTGTCTGGGACACAGCTAGTCTCCACTTCTGCACTTGCCCAGCTCCCTTACTGGCCTGTGCACTGACCAACCCCAGCCAAAAGCCGACTCCCCAACTAGTGGTGTTTGGAAGAGAAATTTCATCTGGTGTTCAGGTTAGTCAGTGGGCAAGTAGAGGTGCCCTTTAGTCAGCTTACGTGGGTTCTGAGGCTTACACAATTTGGGCAGTCCTATTTTATTTTATTTTACATTATTTAATTTAATTAATTCATGTATTTTGAGACAGAGTTTCAATCTTGTCACTCAGGCTGGAGTGCAAAGGCACGATCTTGGCACACTGCGACCTCTGCCTCCCGGGTTCAAGCGATTCTCCTGGCTCAGCCTCCTGAGTAGCTGGGACTACAAGGCATGGGCCACTACACCAGATTAATTTTGTATTTTCAGTAAAGACAGGTTTTTCACCATGTTGGCCAGGCTAATCTTGAACTCCTGACCTCAGGTGATCCACCTGCCTTGGTCACCCAAAATGCTGGGATTACAGGCATGAACCATGGCGCTTGGCCTGGGCAGTCCTATTTAAGAAAAAAGAATATAGGCCAGGTGTGGAGGATCATGCCTCTAATGTCAGCACTTTGGGAGGCTGAAGTGGAAGGATCAATTGTGAGGAGTATGAGACCAGCCTGGACAATATAGCAACACCCTATTTCTTAAAAAAAAAAAAAAAAAAGGCTGGGTGAGTGGCTCACACCTATAATCTCAGCACTTTGGGAGACCAAAGTGGGAGGATCACTTGAGCCCAGGAGTTCAAGACATGCCTGGGTGACACGGTGAGACCCTGTCTCCACAAAAAAATTTAAAAATTAGCCAAGTGTGGTGGCACGTACCTGTGGTCCCAGCTACTCAGGAGGCTGAGGTGAAAAGATTACATGAGCCCAGGAGGTTGAGGCTGCAGTGAGCCATGTTCACACAACTCCAGTCTGGGCAACAGAGTGAGACTCTATCTCAAAAAAAAAAAAACACCCCCAAAAAACAAACAAAAAACTCAGCTGCGCATGTTGGTGCATGCCTATAGTCCTAGCTACTTGGGAGGCTGAGGTGGGAGGATTGCCTGAGCCCAGGAGTTCAAGGCTGCAGTGAGCTAGGATCGTGCCACTGCATTCCAGCCTGGGTGACAGAGTGAGACCCTGTCTAAAAAATAATTTAAAAAAATACGAAATTACAAATACAAAATTATGTACCAAAGAGAATATTTGTAAGAAAGAATGAGAAAAGAAATCACAACAAATGACAAACATTAAAAACGATAAGTAACAACATCACAGAATTCAGAAAAATGTCATAACACTTTCATTAACTAATTGCGTGCATGCCTCTATAATGTTTTTGATCGTGTCCTTATGGTAGATAGAATAATGGCCCTCAAAGTTGTCTGCACCCTTATCCCCAGAACATGTGAATATGTTTCCTTATATGGCGAAAGGGGTTTTGCAGTTGTGATGAGGGTACAGAACCTGGAGATGGGGAGTGTCCTGAATTAACCAGGCAGGCCTAGTCTAATCACATGAATCTTAAAATTAGAAAAACTTTCCTGGGTTTGATCAGAGAAAGAGACGTGATGTGGAAAAAGGGTCAGATGCTAAGTTGCTGGCTTTGAAGATGGAAGAAGGGGCTGTGAGCCAAGGATTGCCGTGGCATCTAGAAGCTGGAAGAGGTGAGGAAACTGATCCTCTCTACAGCCTCCAGAAGGCAGCCTCTACTGATTGGGCAGAGTTGGGATCGCTTGGCCCACAGTGGTCCTGTCCTGCCTCTCTGCTGCACTGTAACTCTTTAATCTTGCCTGAGTGGCAAGGATTGAGGCTGTTCATTTTCCTTGTGGTAACTCTGGAGGGGAAAAAGTGGACTTTGGCTAGAAGAAAATGGGTGGGCAGCAAGTTTCCAGAGTTACAGTGAGATCTGATTGTGTTAGTCCATTTTGTATTGCTACAAAGGAATCTGAGGCTGGGTAATTTATGAAGAAAAGAGGTTTGTTTGGCTCATGCTTCTGAAGGCTGTACAAGCGTGGCACCAGCATCTGCTTCTGGTGAGGTCTCAGGAAGCTTCCAAGCATGGTGGAAGGTGAAGCGGGAGCCAGCACTTCACACAGCAAGAGGGAGCAAGAGAGAGAGGAAGTGCCGGGTTCTTTAAACAACCAGCTCTTGTATGAACTAAGAGTGAGAATCACTCATTACCGAGGGTACCAAACCAGTCATGAGGGATCCACCCCCATGACCAAACACCTCCCACTAGGCCTACCTCCAACATTGGAGGTCACATTTCTTTTTTTTGTTTTGTTTTTTGTTTTGGAGACAGAGTCTTGCTCTGTCACCCACTCCCGAGGGCAGTGGCGCGATCTCGGCTCACTATATCCTCTGCCTCCTGTGTTCAAGTGATTCTCCTACCTCAGCTTCCCGAGTAGCTGGGATTACAGGCATGCGCCACCACATCCAGCTAAATTTTGTATTTTTTTTTTTTTTTTTTTTTTTTAGAGATCTGAAGTGATTTTATCTGTATTTCCTTCACTTTAAGCCAATCACAAAATTTCACAGTGATTTCTGGAGTGGAGGCAGAAGAAAGGCAGTATTAAGAATCATTGGGGCTGTGGCCTAGTTGGCCCACGGAGGTGCAGGCAGGGTGGGCCCTCACTGGGGCAGCTGGAGGAGCACGGACTGCCCTGCTGGCAGATTGGTGATGTTCCAAGAGCAAGAGAGCTGGTACGTGATGTCCTCCGCAGCTTCCAGCTTGCACAGCTCCATCAGGCCGTCCCCTGCAGTGGCCAGTGAGTTCTGGCCCTCTCTGCATCCTGCTGAGCCACCTGTTTGGCTTCTACTGCTTCTGTGAACTCCTTCCCGAAGGTCAGATGTGTCAAAGACACATCGTCCAGGATGAGCCCGAAGGTGGCTGCTCGCTCCGTAAGGTCGTCGCTCACCTGCCTGGAGACCAGCTCTCTCTGGGTGATTAGTTCTCCAGCATCAAAGCGAGCCACCACTGACTTGAGGATCTCGGTAGTGATGGATGGCAGCACACACTCATCACAGTCTTCTCTGATGCTGGTGAAGATGCGAGGAAGCTGGCTAGTGACAGGCCCAAAGAGGATGCACAGTATGATGTTGACATTCTGTAAATCTTTGCTACCAGTGATGACTGGCACATTACGTGGTTGAGAACAGTGGTCAAAGATAATTGGTTTCTGTACCCATGGTATGAGAAAGTGAGTCCCTTACCCTACCACAATATCCTGTACTCCACAGAATCGGTCAAAGATGACAGCTCTGTGCCCAGCATCCATGTTATATAAAGCAGAGTTCACCAGGCCTCCTGCAACAGCTAAGGCCAGCCCAAACATGCCGATGGACTCAAACACTTGGCAGCTATGTTTTCTTCAGCTGAACCCTCTCACACCTGTTTCCACTCTGAACTCCACATCTAATTTTTATATTTTTAGTAGAGACGGGGTTTCACCATGTTGGCCAGGCTGGTCTCAAACTCCTGATCTCAGATGATCCACCCACCTCGGCCTCCCAAAGTGCTGGGATTACGGTTGTGAGCCACTGTGCCCGGCCTGGAGGTCATATTTCAACATGAGATTTGGAAGGGACAAAACATCCAAACCATATCACTGATTTTGACAAGAGACCCATCAAGTAACTTTTTTTTAGGACAGGGATGATCAAAGAATTCTTTTGGGTATTACTTCCTTCCTCCATCAGAAGAAGATAGGTGTGTCACATGAGCTGTCAACATTGGTGAAGCAATTACACAAGGGGACAAATGGTGTTACATAGGAGTGTTCATAGCTTCCCACCTCTCCTTGTACAGGAGACTCTCACAGATGTTAATCTAGCCTGACCTTGCAGGAGGAGGCCACTCTAGAGGCCAAGCCCACCCGAAACCTGCTCTCAGAGGAGCTCCTGGTGCCCAAACAAAGGTCCATAGGCCTTGCCCAAACAAAGGTCCATAGGCCTTCTGCGGCCTGTGAGGGATGGTGTAATTGCTCTGTCCCAGGGACAAGTAATTCCCTGACCCATTTAGATCCTCTTCTAGTGAGTCTGGATGTCAGACATACAGACAGAGCTAAGTTATAAGGTCTGCTGGCTGGACTGCTGCCTAGGGGGCTGCCATATTCAAAGACACCAAAACATTATTGGAACAAATCAGAAATCAGGTGAATTTTAAATTGCCTCCTTTCCTACCAAAGCAGTCATCACCCTGAGGTGCAGACTTAAAACACTCCTTGACAATGCAGACTAGTATCTGTACGGTGCTCAGGGACACTCACATGCATGTTACACAGGGCCACTCCAGCCAACCCAACCCTGAGGACAGCCCATTGAAGTTGGCAGACAGAACCAGAAATGGAATAATATGTGGCGTAGGGCTGTTTGTAAGGAAGAAATGTACTGTTTTGTTATGTAAACACTTAAACATGTCTTCCAAGAAGTTGTGTGGTTTGGAAAATTACACAGAATAAATTACTTATTTTGACTATAAAGAACACAGTACACATTTAAAAGAACATCACTTGCCAACAAGCACATGAAAAAGTATTCAGCGTCATTAATCATAAGGTAAATGCAAAGGGAAACCATAATGAAACATCACTTTATACTCCTTAGGATGGCTGCTATCACATAAACAGAAAATAACTAGTGTTGGCAAGGCTGTAGACAAATTGGAACCCTGGACTCAGGTGGTAGGAATGTAAAAACGGTGTAGCCATTATAGATAACAATATGGCAATTTCTCAGAAAATTGAAATAGAATTATCATATAATTCAGCAACCATTTCTGGATGTATATCCAAAAAGAACTGAAATCGGGGTCTTGAAGAGATATTTGTACACTGATGTTCACAGCAGCACTATTCACAATAGACAAAATGTAGGAGCAACCCAAATTTCATCAATTGATTAATGGATAAACAAAACATGGGACAAAATACAATGGAATATGAGTCAGCCTTGAAAAAAGGAAATTCTAACACATGCTACAATATGGATGAACTTTGAGGACATTATGCTAAGTGAAATAAGCCAGTCACAGAAAGACAAATATGAGGTATAGTAGTCAAGCTCATGAAAGCAGAAAGTAGAATGGTGGTTGCCAGGGCCTGTGGGGCGAGGGGAATGGGAATTGTTTAATGGGTAGAGTTTCCATTTTAAAAGATGAAAAACCTCTGGAGATTGACTGCACAATGATGGAAGTCTATTTAACATTATTGAGCTCTACACTTAGAAATGCTTAAGATGGTAAAATTTGTTATTTGAATTTTACCAGAATTAATTAATTATTTTTTCAATCCTGCTCCTTCTGTATATTTTACCACAAATTAAAAAAAGAACATCACCAAATAAATGTCGATCAAATATTTAAAGAATTTTTCATTGAATTTAAATTGAAAGGGAAGCCAAAATAGTAGACTGGTTGGGGTGCCTCAGTCCTGCCCTGTGCATAGCAGCCACAGTGCACTCAGAGAGAAGGCAGAACAGGGAAGCTATGAAGCAGGAAGGGCCCCGAGGAAACAGAAGCCGTGAGGAGGAGAAGCAGCAGAAAGAAAGGAAGCAAAGGAAAGTAACATCAGTAGTTGATATGGTTTGGCTGTGTCCCCACCCAAATCTCATCTTGAATTGTAGCTTGCATAATGCTACATATGTGGGAGGGACCTGGTGGGAGGTAATTGAATCATAGGGGTGGTTTCCCCCATACTGTTCTCGTGGCAATGAATAAGTCTCATGAGATCTGATGGTTTTATAAGGGGAAACCCCTTTCGCTTGGTTCTCATTCTCTCTCTTGCCTGCCACCATGTAAGACATGCTGTTTGCCTTCCACCATGTTTGTGAGGCCTCCCCAGCCACATGGAACTGTGAGTCCTTTGAACCTCTTTTTATTTGTAATTTACCCAGTCTCAGGTATGTCTTTATCAGCAATGTGAACATGGACTAATACAGTAGTTAAAGGCACTACAATAAGGAAGAAAAAGATAACCATATCAATTAAACTGCATTTGATCCCAACCTGAGTTCTGAACTACATTTTAATCTCTAGGAGGTCAGGGCCCTGGCAGTTGAGATTTTTGCCTTCCTTCTCTCCCATGCCTGCTTCAGAAGTGCCCCTGTTTAAGGTAACCTGGAGCCTGTGCTTACAATCTAAGACAGTGATCCTCCAGCTTTCATGTACGTACAGATCACCCAGGAGCTTATGAAAATGCAAATTCCCATTCAGTAGGTCTGTGGTGGGTCTGAGCTTCAGCATCTCACAAGCTCCCAGGTGAGCTGATGCTGTGGGTCTGCAGTCCACACTTGCAGTAGTAGCAGGACCTAAGAAATCCAACTAACCAGACAGAAAATTGGCAGTACACAAACAGACTGGCATGGAGATGATCTTGTCAATAAAAACACCTTTATGGTGCTAGGAAATAAAATAAATAATCAAAGAGATATGTGAAATGACTCACATTATAAATTGTTGTTTAAAGTCAATATACAGGCTGGGCACAGTGGCTCACACCTGTAATCCTAGCACTTAGGGAAGCTGAAACAGGAGGATCGTTTGAGGCCAGGAGTTTGAGACAAGCCTGGGCAATATAGTGAGATGCCATCTCTACAAAAAAATAAAAAATTAGCCAAGTGTGGTGACATGTGCCTGTAGTCCCAGCTACTTGGGAGGCTGAAGCAGGAAGAACACTTGAGCCCAGGAGGTCAAGGCTACAGGGAGCCATGATTGTCCCACTGCACTCCAGCCTGGGCAAGAGAATCAGGCCTTGTCTCAATCAATCAATAATAAATAAATAAATTTGTATATATAATGGCCAGGGATGGTGGCTCACACCTGTAATCCCAATGCTTAGGGGGGCTGAGGCAGGAGGATCACTTGAGGCCAGGAATTTCAGATGAACCTGGGCAACAAAGTGAGACTCTGTCTCTACCAAAAATAAATTTTAAAAGTGTCTGGGCATGGTGGCACACACCTGTAGTCCCAGCTATTTGGGGGGCTGAGGCGGGAGGATCGCTTGAGCCCAGGAGTTCGAGGCTGCAGTGAGCCATGATCATACCACTCCTCTCCAGCCTAGGTGACATAGCAAGACCTTGTCTCTTAAAATAATAATAATAATAATTTTTTTAAAAGTCAATATACATTTAAGGGTGAGGTAGTTCCTTCCCAGGAAAAGGATGTGGGGAGGACATACAGATAAATTTAGTCTTCAAATGAGTCAAAGCACAAGCTTTGGAACCAGGTCACTGAGATTACGGGAAGAGAAGAGTGGGCAAATTGAAGTTGAAGCAACAGAGTCTAAGTAAAAGGGGATAAATGGTTAAAAAAACAAAAACCATAATCTTTGGGATAGAAACTCTTGGAGATAACAGGATTATATTTAATTATGTGTGTGTGTATACATACATATATATATATATACGCACACATGATTATATATATTTAATTATGTGTGTATACACACATATATATACACACGCATAATTAAATATATATATAATCATCCTACTATCTCCAAGATACACATACACACCCCCCCACACACACGTATTAATAGCAGAAGTGGCCAGAGGATAAAGAGAAAAAAGCAGGTAAGGGGAATGTAATATAAGAATACTAAATTTCTAAGATGCAGGCAAGTGATAACCTATAAAACCGTTGGCGTTGTTCAGTGAAGGGAGACGTTTGGTGAATTTAACTCACATTTGCACAAGTTTTGCTGTTTACAAAATGATTTCAAAATTACAACTTCGCGTCAAGGTGCCTGTGAGGAAGGCAAGGTAGGGATTATCCCAAGTTGAATAAGGGAGTCAGGAGCAGGGCAGTTCTTATTATCCCTTTTGCAAATGAGGAAACTGGGGCTCTGGGGTGTGTTCCAGTTCATGAAGTCAATTAATGACGGAACTTTTTTTTTCTTTTTTTTTGGAGGCAGTCTCACTCTGTCCCCTAGGTTGGAATGCCATGGTACGATCTCTGCTCACTGCAACCTCCACCTTCTGGGTTCAAACGATTCTCGTGCCTCAGCCTCCCAAGTAGCTGGAATTACAGGTGTGTGCCACCTGTAATTCCATTTTGTATTTTTGTAACTTTTTGATTTTTGTATTTTTAGTAGAGACGGGTTTTCGCCATTTTGGCCAGGCTGGTCTTAAACTCCTGACCTCAAGTGATCCACCCGCCTCCGCCTCCCAAGGTGCTGGGATTACAGGCATGACCCATCATGCCTGGCCAGAACATCTTTTCTTTTCCCTTATTCTGATTCTTCCTGTCATGTAAATAGATACATGATGCAAGTTGTTTTTTCACAGAATTCATGGGGACAAAATGAGGCTATATGTTTTAAATTCTTTATGAAACAAATCAAGTATTATTAACAAAAGCCTCCTCATTGACTCTGGCATGAGGCAGGCCGCCAGAGGAAACTCAGATAGCCAAAGTCACAGTTTATGAATTCAAGAAAGAGAAGTCAGCTGCTATCTTCAGGGGGCCATAAATGAAAATTGGCCTTTATGCTTCCTGGGACTTGGTCATCAGATCCAAGAGGTCAGAAGGTTACTAGACACAGATCAGGGTTGAGAGCTGGCATCAGCCCAGGTCATAAGTACACACAGTACCCTCTTCCAATATTTAACAGGACACAGTGGCCTGTGAGTTAACTGCCTATGTCTTATCAATGCATGTGTAGTGCCAGTATTGCCTGTGATTTTATAGTTTGACTCTTTGGAACTTACACAGATCCAGGAAAATTATTTCAAACATTACATGAGGGATTTGGATATGACTCTTTATGTCAATTTCCAGTTGGAGATTCAGTTTGTTATATTCATGTTTCAAGGAGGTTCAGGAGGTGTTGCAGGGAACTTTTCCCAGCCCCCTTCAAATTGTGCCACCTAAAAAGCTCCTGTATGCAAGAGGGGTTCCCTACACATTCCTCCTGTCCTGCCCAGGTTGTGCCCAGGACACCAATATCTGAAGTGTGAGGGCAAGAGTCTGATGGCTCAACAAACAGAACATGGCAACCACACTAAGAATTTGAATTAATGTTGTCCACGTTCCCTGAATTTATTGTTCTTTTTAATGGAAAAATCATGGGTCTGCATTCCAAGGGTCCTAGTGGCTATTGGGTTATCTCTGCTTCCATCACCCTTGGAATGAGCTATATAATTAACTATGGAGACATGATAAGGAAATTAATAAATGCTGAATAGCATTTAATAAAACTCAATATTCATTCATGATTTAAAATTCTTGGTTAACCAAGAGGAATAGAAGAGAGCTTCACTAACTTGATTGGAATAGTTACTAAACACTTTTACTATGTATCTTATTGGAGAAGCATTAGAATCAATCTCATTAAAATAAAAAATAAAGATTTTATTGCTGGCACTATGATGGAGAAGTTGGTTAGAGAAAATCCTCCTGGTATACAGCACCTAGAAATACTAAATTTTTAAGAATGTCATTTTTCATGCAGGATTGAGCTGGTAGGAAAGTAAAGGAAGTCTCAGGAGGCCAAAATTTATAAGATTATGCTAAGCCAGAGGCATGAGAAAGGGAAGTCATGATTATCCTGGGGTTTTCTGGACTCCTGTAGGCCTGGGGCCTGGATTTTAATGGTAGAATAGGAGACAAAGCCCGGAGCCTAACCAGATCATTGACTATAAACTCAAGATCCCCTAAGGGTGACATCCTCAGTAGAAACCATGGAGGGAGACAGGTCTATCCCAGGCCTTCTCAGCCTTGGCTCTGGGTAGAGCAAAAAGAAAAGTCTCCTTTGAAATTCTTAACAACAGGCCTGCGATCAAGTAAGTTTGGGTCAGGATTCTCACTATTTGTGTGGCCAGTAGACCCCAAGCTTATGGTGGTCCCAGTTAGTTCTGTCCTCAGGTTCCTGGCAAAAGCAAAAATAAATCTTCTAGAGGAAAACAATTTCAATCTCAACGAATCCCAAAGAGAAGGTTCCAAATGAGTTCATAGTACAAAATAAAAATGGAAATCAGGAACATGACAAGAATGCCTAGGACATCTAAGTGTTTGTAAACAGTATCCCCTAGAATTGTGCAGTATACAACCCACACAACTGTATGTATCAGTTCTGAGACTATCTTCTTTCATGGCTACTACTCAGCATTATGCTGGATGGCCAAGAAAAACCAATAAGACACAAAAAATTAAGGTTTGTAAAGATTGGAAAGGAAGGAGCAAAACTCTTACTATATATAGATGATATGTTTGTCTAACTAGAAATTCCAAAGGAATCAACTGATAAGCTTTTATAACTATTAAGAGAATTCCATAAGGTAACTAGGCAAAATATCAAAATACAAAATAGATTTTCTATTTATTGGGGGAAAAAATCAAGTAGAAAAGGTAAACATTATAGTGGAAATTGGCTCAGGAATAGGAAATAAATAGAAAAGGACACAGAAATGGACATGTGTAAGTGGGAATTTAGTACATGATAGAGGTGACATTTCAAACAAATAGGAAAAAGATGGACTTTTCAATAAATAGTATTGAAATAATGTATTGCAATAAGTTATTCTTTATTCACCTGGCACTACTGTTGGCTAAAAAGTATGATTTAAACAAGGCTTAGAGAGAATATTACACACATATCAAATAATTTGCATTGAGAATAAATAACAAACTCTACAAAGAAGTAAAGAAATCCGACATAAAATAAGCTAAGGATATGAATAGGTAATTTAAGGAGAGAAATACAATGGCCAAGAGAGGTCCTATGAAAAGAATGCTCAACTTCATTAATAATCAGGGAAATTAAAATATTGAAATAATGGGTTGTCATTTGCACTAATTCAATGGAAAAAATAATAAAATACTGAATAAACAGCAAGCATTGTTTGGAGTGTAGAGGAACCACTTCTCTGCTGGTGGGAGTACAGTCGGTTCGGGCACTGTGGAGGGCTGTTTGGCAGCCAAAAATTGAACCACATATATCCTGTGATGTGGCAATTCAACTTCTCAGTAGTTCCTCTAGTGCAATACTTGCACATGTCTACAAGCAGACAAACACAGTGAGGTTCATTGGTAAGACTGCAAAATTGGAAAAGCTTAAATATCTATTGAAAAGAAAACGGCTAAATAAAAGAAGTGCACACTGTGAAATACGACGTAGCAGTTAAAATAAATGAAGTAGAGCTCTATACAGATATGGAAAGTCTCCAAGTCATGCTATTGAGTGGAAAAACAGAATTAGAACAACATGGCAACAGATATGTTTAATAGTACATCTATGCATAGATGAACACACACACAGACACAATGGTCTGGCAGTAAATATATCACACTAAGTACTTTTGGGGAAACTGGAGATTAGGATTGACAGAATGGCCAAAGGTGAATTTAGGTTTATCTATACTGCTTTCTCATTTTCACGGAGCATGAAATCATGTATTACTTTATAATTTAAAAAGTTATTACCTAAAAAAAACTAGTCTAGTCAGTTTTGTGGTTGTCTTGGGTTTATTCCATAATAATTTTGGAACAAGTTGACAGCTTTTAGATCAGGAGTTGGCAAACTTTTTCTGTTAAAGGCCAGATAGTTAATATTTTAGGCTTTGTGGGCCATACTGTCTCTTTTGCAATTGGTCAATTTTGCTGACTCAATGAATCAGCTATAGCAGGCACTATTCCTCTCCCACATGGCCTCTAATGATATGGCCAGAGCTGAAAGGATGTTGTAGGGCAAAAACAGCCATATACAATACATAACAAATGGGCATGGCTGTGTTCCAATAAAGCTTCATTTATAAAAACAGCTAGTCGGCCAGAGTTAGCCTGTGAGCCATAGTTTGTCAACCCCAGGTTTAGACTTTCATGACATAACTAAAACATTTTTAAAGCATATTTGTGTATCGAAAAATACTTTTTCCCATTAAGCAACTGATTAAATAAGGCTCTGAGGCCTCCCTTAGCATCCTTTCAACTCTGGCCATATCATTAGAGGCCATGTGGAAGAGGAATAGTGCCCGCTATAGCTGATTCATTGAGTCAAGACTCATGGTCTCAGAGGTGTCTGTTGACCTGTCCTAGATATGGAGTGGCCTTAAAGCAGTGCCTCTGGCCATAGCTTCAACCGAGCTGGGCTGTAATGTGGAGAGAAGAAGGACTTGGTGGCACTGACCACATGCAGGCAAGACTCGGTTCTGTGGGACAAGGTGCCCTTTCAATAGTAGAGGTAGAAAACTCACTGGTCTGAAGCCAACTCAGCCACAGCACTGTGCAGGGGTGTGGCAGGTGCTCTGAGGGACCCCTCCTTGAAGTGGTGAGTCCTGGTGACTGTCATGCTGCTGTCCTTGGCCTCAGGGGGCTGCCAGCACTAACCCAGCAGGCCAAAAGGAATCAGGACTGAGTTGCTCCCAGCTCCCATAGTCCCCAGCTCCCACAGTCCTGGGGGGTGGTATTTCCTGGGTCCAGGGACTCCAGCTCTGTAACAGGGAGCTGGTTGTATGTATGACTTGTGGTAACTCATGCAGTAGTTAAGGCTTCTCCTGGGGTGATTTTTCTAGGAGGCTAGTGCAGGACCAGAGAGCATCAGTAATGGGGCTCAACATTAAGTGATTGTTTTCATGCTTTTTTTTTTCCAACCTAGAAATGAGGAGACAGCAGCAAGGCCAACATGATTCACGACCCACTATGATGCTTACCTCAAACAGAAGGTATATTTGTGTTCACACACATCTTTTGGATGGAGCTGAAGGGCGGTCAGTCCCCAGCAAAAGAGAAAGAAAGAAAAACCATACCTGCTTGGTGGTAAGTTCTTTGCTCCGACTTCTCTCCTGGGGTCCACTTTGAATAATCGGGTACAAAGGATCGATCAAGGAGTAGCTTTACCAAGGAGCTGCTGCCTTGTTCAGGACAGGAGTATTAGCTTATTCTCTTGCTTTTCTCACTGTGAACACTTGGCTTGCAGGCTGAGGCCGAGATTCCCACTGAAGTAAAGGCAGTGCTTCCTCTTCCTGTCCTAGTTGTAGGTTATGATTTCCCCAGATATGAGACAATCTTGTCTCTCACCTATATTTCAGTCCAAGTCAGATGTAGGCACTAAGCGGCTCCATTGCCACTCCTAAGTCCCAAGTCCAGCACTTGAACTAGCAAATGAAGAGATTACCGTATTTACTCTCATTATGTTCTCCCTACTTTTTTCTTTCAGGTCTCGTCACTACAAAAACACAGGAGAAGGGGAAGAGAGTGGCAAATATCCGCTTTGTCTAAGTAATTCTGAGCGCATTTCATCAGTCTGAGGGTCTCTGTCCTTTACCACTAGGGGCAACATTAATTTGAACCTAGATCTCCTAATACTTCCTCCTTTGTTGAAACCACCTCCCTGGATAGTGTTACTTGATGTGAAAGTGAGCAAAGTATTGATTTATGACGGTGCCAGTCACCAGCATGGTTATGTAAGAGGGAGGCAGCCACACAGGGAGAGGGAAAGGGTGTGAGATGAGGGGGCTGAGCACAGTTCTCGAGAGTGTGACCCCACCACTTTGATCGCAGAACAGAAGGCTGACCAGGAGTGGGGAGGATGGACCAGCTGAGGGCTCTTTCCTCTCCCAGGTCCTGCCAGGGGGGAGCTGAAGAGTCCTCACTCTTCAGCCTCAACCTTCTTATTCCCTAGAAGCAGCTGCTCCCAAGTGAACAGAATCAACAAAAGCCGAATGTGGTGGATATCAGGATATGTTTCTTCTACTTGCTTTGTTTACAAAGATGATTTATGGCAGGTGTAGGGAGTGGAAGTAACTGCTCCTACCCAAAAGGCAAACTAAGTACAAGCCTCTGGCAACAGTAAAGCAGGGGCATGGGCCCTAACAAGAGAGGGAGAGGGAGAGCATGATTGAGCAAACAGGTAGAAAAGAGAACCTGGTATTGCCAAAAAATGACCACGGTTGTCTTCATGTGAACATTTGGACTTCCTTACATTTATTTATTGACTTAAGTTGTTATTATTTTGAAGTACACGCTTTAATCCAGCCCTGGTGAGAAAAGCCAGAATATCTAAGTATGATTTGTTTGTTTTGTTTTTAATCGGTTTCTTCTTTATCCAATTTGTACTTCCCAAGGGATGAGAAAGACTTGAGGCTGGGATTTCCTAGGGGTTAACATTTCTCAAGTGGATGCTTGCCTTGCTGTTTTCAACCAAGTGCAGAATGTAAGGTGCTTATACAGCTCACTGCTGGGGACTTACTGCCAGCAGTGGGGACTGGGACCCACAGTCATAGGGCTCTGTCCTTTTTTAGTTCACATTTCTGATTATTCACATGGGATTCTGCTAGGGCTAGGACGCATTGGATTACAAATCCCACTGGACAGAAAGTTGACTTGGGCCTTAGGCAGGGAGGACCTAGCGTAAGTGAAATATTGAATGTCATGAGGATATTGGAAAGAAAAAGACTAAGTGAAATACTGGATTTCAGTCCCAGTGGAAGTAGCCTGAACAGTGTATTCTGGGGTAGGAGAACAGCATGGGGCTATACCTGGGGCCTGGAGGTCCCCTGAGAAACACAGATCAGAAGGCCATGGCTACAGCCAAAGTGGGTGGGAAAGCTGGAAAGGGTTAAGAACTCACCCCAGGAAACTTATTTCCAAGATCAAAAGTAGGCCTTTCTGCACTGACAGGTATCTCCATGTCCAGGGAAAAAAGGCATGACTCCAGCTCAGGTAGGCCACCTTGCCAGAAGTCCTTAGGTTATGGGTAACATACGTAGCTTTCATCATCTCTCAAATCCCTCCTGGCTCACAAGGGCCTGGCCTTCTCTCTCTTAAAAATATAGTGAATTATTTATAGGAGAAACAGGAAACTAAGAACAGATTATGAAACCACTGAAATAAAGGAAATATTCTCAGGTTTCTGCAGGGATCTTTGGGTCTCTTTTCCTCTGGGTCTGTGGTGTGAAGTCCCAGCTAGAAGATAGGAGAAGGCTGTAGGAGTGCCAGGCCTCTCTAGTCTAGCACTGCACCGTTAATATCAGGCATGGCTCTATAGTGAAATGAGTTAAGAAAACAGCCAGAAAATACACTCCCGTTCTTAAGGACAGCTTACTAATGCCCTCAGGTGAGGGCCTGAGTCACTCTTAAGCCCAGCTGGGAAGTCAGAGAAATTTGAGGTCTTGACCTCCATTCTACACTTTGTCTATTGCAGCAACCAGAAATGTAGAGCTCCTAAGCTACTCATCAGAGAAAAGCAGATCTGACCAGCCTGAAGAGTTTCATTTTTTTTTTTTGAGACAGTGTCTTGCTGTGTCACCCAGGCTGGAGTGCAGTGGCATGGTCATGGCTCACTGCAGCCTCAACCTCCTGGGCTCAAGCAATCCTTCCACCTTAGCATCCCAAATACCTGAGACTACAGGTGTGTGCCACCATGCTTGGCTAATTTTTTGTTTGTTTGTTTGTTTTTGTTTTTGTAGAGACGAGGTCTCATTATGTTGCCCAAGCTGGTCTCAAACTCTGGGGCTCAAGCAATCTGTCTGCCTTGGCCTACCAAATTGCTGAAATTACAGGCATAAGCCATTGTACCTGGCCAGTTTCCTCAGTGTGAATTCATTTAATGTTTTACCCCCTCTCCAGAGAATATTTATATTTAAAAAGAGGAACAGAGAGAACAAAATAAAAGAGTGATGCACTGATGATATAAATTCAGGTGGAATCTGAGGAAAATAGGCGTTTATCAGCCAGTCACATGGTCTTTCTCAAAAATCTCTTATTCTCCCTCTGGGGTGTGCTCAGGGGCACTTAGGGCAAGAGCATGGAGGTGACACTCTCATCCCCATGAGGCAGTCTTGGAGGAACCTTCTCCCTTTTCATCCTTAAGTGGAGGTAGTAGAAGTTACCCAAGAAGGCTAGAAATAGGAATCTTCTCTTTGAAAGCGGTTTCATTTTATCACAAGTAGAAGCAGTGATGCAAATTTTAACTTCCCAGAAATGGCAGGTTCCAGCAACTGGAGGACCACTAAATTTGAGCACCAGCTGTTCCAGATCCTATAATTACTCTGAGGCTCCATAAATTACACTTGTTGTGGTCAGAATTCCAATGTCTCTCTTAGAATTTTGGAACACTTTGTTTTCACCTCATCTGTAAATTACACTGCACAATATGATATCTGTGACTTCTTGCCTTAGTTGCTTATAAGCCCCCTGAGAGCAGAGGCCCTTATATCACCTGGTACCAATTGCATTTGGTGGCTGCTCAGTTCAGTGTAGTAATTCTTTTAAATATGGTTTTTACTAATATGCTTTAATAGAGTTCTGCCTTTATTGAAAAGAAGAAAAAGGACCACCTTGAGAGGACCTTCCCTGCAGCTAGCTCATGCTACTACTAAATGAAACTCATACTTACTTTTGATTCATTATTAAATGAGTTAGCTCTTAAATGTGTGAAATCTCTTTTCATTTTTAGGTTTTAAACTTGTAATGATGGCAAGTGTCATGATGAAGATAAATTACCCTTTGATAGCAAAGAGATAATTGGGTATTTAGTATATATGGAATTATCTAAAAATTATTTGGAATTATACATATATTTTCATAAATCACTATAATGTTTGAGAGGGATAAAGGGATTGAGGGGAAAAGGTACAAATCTGGAATCTGATAACACCACAATACCTCTTCCCAGCAATATTAATATGACAGTTACCTTCTCTCAACAGCTGTTGCTGTCAAGTTTCTTTGCTCTACAATATTATATTAGAAACTCTTGAATAAAATGTAAATTGAGGGGTCATACAGGAAACAGCTGAGAGTCAAATCATCTCTCAGAAAAACTGTGCCTATTCTATGAGTAGACATCCAAACACTGACCACATTTACAGCTATTGTTTAGTCAATCAATTAGACCTGTCTTGTCTCTGTAAATGGAAACATAACACTAATTCCCAGAGTAGGTATTCAATAAATTAATTCAAATATTTAAGTGTCTTAAAATTGCTAGTCAAATTTTATGTATGTATTTTATTTTTATAAGGTACAATTTATCAGTCTTTACTTTTTTTTTGAGATAGGATCTTGCACTGTTGCCCAGGCTGGAGTGCAGTGGGGGCAATCATGGCTCACTGCAGCCTGAACCTTCCAGGCTGAAGCGATTCTCCTGCCTCAGTCTTCTGAGTAGCCAGGCCTACAGGCACGTGTCATCATGCCCAGCTATTTTTTTCTGGTAGAGACGGGTTTCCCTAGGTTGCCCAGGTTGGTCTTGAACTCCTGAATTCAAGTGATCTTCTCACCTTGGCCTCTCAAAGT
The DNA here is from genome assembly GCF_028885655.2 of Pongo abelii. Lineage (NCBI taxonomy): Eukaryota > Metazoa > Chordata > Mammalia > Primates > Hominidae > Pongo > Pongo abelii. The sequence goes on from NC_085928.1 coordinate 18,336,410, forward strand.
GCTGGGATTACAGGCATGAGCCACCACACACAGCCAATATTTTTTATTCTCGTAAAAAATACATATAACATAAAATTAACCATTTAAATCGTTTTAAGTGTACAATTCAGTAGCATTAATTATAATGTTTTGCAACCATCACCATTATTCATATCCAGAACCCCTTCATCATCCCAAATAGAAACTCCATCCATAAAGCAACTCCCCATTGTCATCTTCCTTGAGTCCCTGGTAACCTCTAATCTACTTTCTATCTCTATGAATTTGCATATTCTAGATATTTTATGTAATTGGAATCATACAATATTTGTCCTTATGTGTCTGGCTTATTTCAGTCAGCATAATGTTCATCCATGTTGTAACATGGGTCAGAACATCATTCCTATTTATGGCTGAATAATAATCCATTGCATGCATATAGCATCTTTAATTTATCCATTTATCTTTTGGCTACTATGAATTATGCTGCCATAAACATTGGTATATAAATATTTGTTTGAGCTTCTGCTTCAATTCTTTTGGATATATACTTAGTAGTGGAACTGCTAGGTGTTTGAGTCCACTCAAAATTCATATGTTGAAATCCTAACCCCCAAGGTGATGGTTTTGGAGGTGGGGCATTTGGGAGGAGATTAGGTCATGAAGGTGGAGCCCTCATGATTGATGTCCGTTCTTCCACCTGAAGTTATAGTAAGAAGACTGTCATCTATGATCCAGGAAGGGGACTTCACCAGTCACTGAATCTGCTGGCACCTTGACCTTGGACTTCTCAGTCTCTATAACTATGATAAATAAATTTTTGTTGTTTATAAACTATCCAGTTTATGGTATTTTGTTGTAGTATCCTGCATGGACTAAGACATTGGGTCATGTGGTAGTTCTACGTTTAACTTTTTGAGGAACTACCAAGCTTTACCACAGCAGTGGCATTGTTTTACACTCCCACCAGCAATGTACAAGGGTCCCAATTTCTTCATGTCCTCTCCAACATCCTCTCCTTGTTATTTTCCATTAAAAAAAAATTATATCCATCCTAGTAGGTGTGAAGTGGCATCAGGCCTCCTGTTTTCAGGCCTCCATGGTTTCTGATGCAAAATCAACTGTTAATCTTATTAAGGCTCCCTTGTACAGGATGAGTTGCCTCTCTCACTGTTTTCAAGATTCTCTTTGTCTTCTGACAATTTGCCTATACTGTATCTTGGTGTATCTCTTCGTGTTTATTTTGCTTGGGCTTTGTTGAGCTTCCTGGATATGTAGACTCAGGTCTTTTATCACATTTGGGACATTTTTGGCCATTCGCATATAATTTCTGTCTCTCTCTCTCTCTCCCTTGTCCTTCTGAGACTCTCATAATGCATATGTTGGTCCACTTGATGGTGTTCCACAGGTATCTTAGTCTTTGTTCACTTTTCTTCACTCTTTTTCATTCTGCTTCTCAGAATGGATAATTTCAATTGTCCTGTCTTCAAGTTTGTTAAATCATTCTTCTGCCTGCTCAAACCTGCTGTTGAACTCCTCTAGTGAAATTTCTCATTTCAGTTATCATACTTCTCACCTTCATAATTTCTATTTGATTCCTCATTATAATTTCTATCTCTGTATTGATATTCTCGTTTTGTTCATATATTATTTTCCTGGTTTCCTTTCTTCATTTCCATGATTTCCTTTAGTTTTTTGGATACATTTAAGACAGTTGTTTTTAAAGTCTTTGCCTAATAATTTCAATGTTTGAGCTTTCTCATGGACAGTTTTGTCAGTTTATTTTTTTTCCTTTGAATGCATTATCCTTTCCTGTTTCTTTGTATGCCTTGTGATTTTTAAAAATTGAACATTCAAATATTACAGTGTTTTAACTCTGGAAGTCAGATTCTTCCAGTTCCTTACAGTTTGCTTGTCTTGATTGCTGAAGGCTTAGCTTGTGTTCAGCCAGTGTTTTTGATAGAGCTGTCCTTGATTGCCAGGAGCTAAGTAAAACAAAACAAGTAAAACCCCCTCCTCTTCTAGTCTTTGTGGATTAGCTCTGTCTTGGGGCACTATTAACACTTCGGTAGGCCATTTAAAATTCCCCATGAGGCCGGGCATGGTGGCTCACACCTGTAATCCCAGCATTTTGGGAGGCCAAGGGAGGCGGATCACCTGAGGTCAGGAGTTTGAGACCAGCCTGGCCAACATGGCAAAATCCTGTCCCTACTAAAAATACAAAAATTAGCCAGGTGTGGCGGCAGGCACCTGTAATCCCAGCTACTCAGGAGGCTGAGGCAGGAGAATCATTTGAACCCAAGAGGCAGAGGTTGTAGTGAGCTGAGATCACATCACTGTACTCCAGCCTGGGTGACAGAGTAAGACTCTGTCTCAAAAAAAATAATAATAATAATTCCCATGAGCCTTTACTTTCTACTTGTACTGAGCCCAGAGATCAGCCAGTGGTTAGGGTCTTCTCAAGTCTTTTCTGAACATGCATCCTGTCCTGGCATGCATGTTACTTTCTAAACTCCCAAATACACACTGGCAGTTTTCAATTGCCCTAATTTCCCAAAGGAACTCTCTTCCTGGCTTTTGCTCCCAGACCTTAGACATTCTATTGTATGTCTGAACCTTAATCTTCTGTCCCCAGGTGGCTGCAGGTTTTGTATTCACCTTACAATGTTTCTGAGCAATGATTGTCACTTCTCCCTCTTCGTGGGTTCTCAGTTAGGCAAAACGAGATGCATACCTCACATAAGTTCTTCAGTTAGCTCCCGAATAGGTTAGAACAGAAAAACTCCAGTAATTTGCAAATGAAGCCTGCTCTGCTCCCTCCAGAACCAGGGTTCAGGGTCCCATACTGGGAACACGGGATGCTGTCTTTAAGACTGCTGCTGAGACAAAGAGGGGATGTGGCAAGGACAAGTAAAAATGCCATGAAGTTTTCCTGTCATTTTTCCCCCAATTTAAAAAACTGGTAAATGTCCTATCATTTTTAAGTTGCTTTTTCTTGGTTCAGCACTTTCTTAATTGCTGTAAACTTTTGACTCTTTTCCAGAGTTCTAGCAAAGTTGGCTCTGACAGTTGCTTCTTGTTTTTCAGTATTTCTGTAGAGGCATGGGAGTTTGGAGCTGCCTACTCTACAATTTTGCTGATGTCATCAATGCTAGTGGATGACTTGTTTCTTCTTTATGTTTCAGTTCCCTTCTTTGTACAATGGGATGATATAGGTAGATAGCTTGTTTTGAGGCTTTCCTTTTGAGAACAGTGAGCAATACAAAAACAACCTATTACAAAAGTTCAAGACCTTTTTGTGTTAGGCTTTGTATCCACATTGGTCATAACGATGAATGACCTTTCCCCAGAATGGGCTGCAGGCATCTGTAAGTCGTTTTTAAATGACCAGCGTCTTTGGAGTCCTGTAGATAAGTCATAAAGACATTCTGTTTTTTTTTTTTCTAGACATTTGTTAAGTTTTTAACTTAATTCTGAAACCCATCTCAAATTAATTTTTTGTATTTGGTGTGTTGTAGATGTCAAGATCTATTTTTCCTTCTTTCATTTATTCTGTTGTTCCAGCACCATTTGTTGTAAAGGCTCTCTTTTCCCCATTATTTAGCTCTGGAAATTTAGTAAAAAAAAATATCAGTTAACCATACATATATGAGATGATGTCTGGATTCCCTATTCTGCAATATATGTCTATTTATCTATCCTTATGCCAATATCACACTGTCTTGATCACTGAGGCTTTATAGCAAGTCTTGAAGTAGGTAGCATGAGCCTTTCAACTTTGCCCTTTATCAAGATTATTTTGTCCCGCACTTCTTTCTTTCTTTTTCTTTTTCTTTCCTTCTTTCCTTTCTTTTCTTTCCCTTCTTTCTTTCTCTCTCTTTTTCTTTCTTTCCTTCTTTGCTTTTCTTTCCCTTCTTTCTTGCTCTTTCCTTCCTTCCTTCCTTCCTTTCTTTCTCTCTCTCTTTCTCTCTTTCTTTCTTTCTTTCTTTCTTTCTTTCTTTCTTTCTTTCTTTCTTTCTTTCTTTCTTTCTTTTTCTTCTTTCTTCTTTCTTGACATGTTCTCACTCAGTCTGGAGTGCAGTGGTGTGATCACAACTCACTGCAGCCTCAAACTCCTGGGCTCAAGTGATCCTCCTGCCTCAGCCTCCTGAGTAGCTAGGTGTGCATTACCAGGCCCAGATAATTTCAAAAAAAATTTTTTTGTAGGATGGGGTGTCACTTTGTTGCCCAGATTGGTATCAAACTCCTGGCCTCAAGTGATCCTCCTGCCTCAGCCCCCATACCACCCCTACAAAGTGCTAGGATCAGAGATGTGAGCCACTGTGTCCAGCCATTTTGGCTATTCCTGTATTCTTTGCTTTACCGTATAAATTTTACAATCAACTTTGAAAAGTTATTAAAATGCCTGTTAGTATATTGATTGTGATTGCATTGAATCGCCAGATCAATTTGGGGAGAACTGACTACAAAACAACATTGAGTGTTCCAATATGTGAACATGGCATAACTCTCAATTTAGATCATTTATTTTTCTCAGCAGTGTTTTGTAGTTTTTAGTGCAGAGGACTTCCATGTCTTTTGTTAAGTTTATTCTTAAGTGTTTTATGTTTTTTGGATACTAAGTCAATTTTTAAAAAAACCCCTCTGTTCTAATTGTTTGCTGCTAGTATATAGAAAATATATTTATATGTATATATATTTATATTGATGAGATATAACTGTGACTTTATTAAATAGTTCTAGTAGTTATTCCTTAGTATTACTGAGGATGTTCAATGTAAATAATTATGTTTTCTGCAAAGAAAGACAGTTTTCTTCTTTTCTGATCTTTATGCTTTTTTTCTTTTCTTATTGCATTAGTTGGAACGATTAATACAATATTAAATAGCAGTGTGGTGGGGGTAGATATCCTTGTGGGGGACATTCAATATTTCACCATTAGCTATGATGCTAGCTGTCATCTTTATAGATGCTTTTGTCAAGTTGAGGAAGTTCCTTTTTATCCTAGTTTTTTGAGAATTTCTAAACATGAATGAGTGTAGAACTGTGTTAATTTTTCCGTTAAGATCATATGCTTTTTATCTTTTTTCTATTAATATGTTGAATTACATTGATATTTCTAATGCTGTACTAACCTTGCATCTTTGGAATAAATGTGCTTTGTCCTGAATAATACTCTGTCTCTCTCTTTTTTGGAATTCTGGATTTGTTTTGGTCATATTTCATTAATGACTTTTGCATTCATAATCACTGAAAGCAGCTATACTCACCACTATACCACCAACACTGCAATTGTAATCATGATATAGACCTGTAACCTTATTTTCTTATCTCTTCAGATGATATGATTATACTGGTCTCTTAAAATGTGATGCAAAGTGTTTCCTCTATATTTTCTGAAAGAGTTTGTATAAGATTGGCATTATCTCTTCCTTAAATGTTTGATGGAATTCACCACTGAAACCACCTGGGCCTGGATGTTTCTTTATGGGAATGTTTTTGATAACAAATTCAATTTACTTAATAGATACAAGGATATATAGATTTTCTATTTATCATTGTATATCGTTTGGTAAATTCTGCTTCAAGGACTTTTTCCATTTCATCTAAGCTATCATATTTACTGTCATAAAGTTTTCAAAAATTCCTTTATTATCCTTTTAATGCCTGTAACATCTATAGTGACATTCTCTCTTCCACTATAGTGATACCCTCTCTTGTTCGTGATGTTGATAATTTGTGATTTCTCTTTTTTGACCAGTCTCTTCAAAGAATAAAATTTTGTTCTTGTCAATTTTCTCTATCATTTTAAGCTTTCTGTTTCATTAATTTCTGCTCTCGTATATGTTAAAACATCTCTCCTACTACTTACTTTGGTTTTACTTTGCCTTTCTTCTGTATCTTCCTTAAGTGGGAACTTAGATAACTGGTTTTAAGCCTCTTTTCTAACATGAGTATATATAGCTACCGTTTCTCTGTAAGCACTGCTTTTGCTACATCCTACAAATTTTTAAGTTGTATTTTCTCAATTGTTCACATCAAAGTATTTTCTAATTTCCTTTGTTATTTCTTCTTTGATCCAAAGGTTATTTAGAGATACATTGTTTAACTTCCAAATGTTTGAGGATTTTCTAAAAATATGTATCTGTTCCTGATTTCTAAGTTAGTTGTTTCTGTGGTCAGATAACATTTTATAAGATTTCCATTTTTTGAAACATATAAAGATGTTTTGTGGCTCAAAATATGGCTTATCTTGATAAATGTTCCATGTACACTTGAAAAGAATATGTATTCTGCAGTGGTTGGGTATAGTGTTCTGATTAGTGTCAAGCAAAGGTATGTAGTTTTGTTAAAATCTTCTAAACTTTACTGATTTCTTGTCTAATTGTTCTATGTTATTAGAAGAAGGTGTTAAGGCTTCAACTTTGGAGATTTGTTTACTTCTTTATTTGTTAGTTTTGCTTTGTGCATTTTGAAGCTCAGTTATTAGGGGCATAAACGGGTAAGAATATTTAATTTTCATTTATTATTATTATGAGATATCCTACTTTATCTCTGGTAATACTTTCTGCTTCGAATTTGTTTTTGTCAGCTGTAGTAATAGAACCAGTCTAGTTTTCTTATGCTAAATATTTTCCTATTGTATCATTTTCCATCTATTTACTTTCATTATTACTGTTTTTATATTTAGAAGTGTCTCTTGTAAATCATATGCTTGATTTCGCTTTTTTCCAAAACAATTTTAAGAAAAAAAACAAAACAAAAAACCATTTTGACATCTGTGCCTTTTATTTGGAGTTTTAATACACTAATATTTAATGCATGTTAAAGTTGAGTTGAGGTGTATCATTTTGTGATTTATTTTCTATTTGTCCCAACTTGATTTTAGTCTTACGTTTCTCCTTTTTTTTTCCTTTTTCTGGGTTAGTTTTTTTGTATTCTCAGTCAGCCAGGGGTATGTGGAAAACTTGTCTCAACCCTTCCAGGATCTCCCCATTAGCACTCTGGTTGGTTTGCACTCTGGGACTGCATCCTTGGGCTAACAAAGCTGTGGCCTTTCCCTATTCATTTCTGAGTTTGCTACTTTTAGTATGTGCAAAGTCACAAGACTTCATGCCACTTCTCGACCCTAAATATTGACATTTAAAAATTTATAAGTATTTTTCCTCTGGCAGAAGAGCCACTGGGTTTTTGGCCAACTCCAAACTGGAAAACTACGATTCTTGCTGATTGAGCTTGATGGGAGGTGGGGGAAAGAATTAGCCTTCTGCTGTTTCTCCTTGAATCTCTAGAAGCTTTTCAACTTGCTGCCCATCTCTAGTAGATTTCTAGTTCCCTGGATGCTTTTGTCAATTTTGCCCAGTTGTATGGTTTTTTTTAGTGGAGGAGTATTGCTGACCTCTTCATTCTGACATAATTGAAAGCTGATTTTATAGATATGTTTTAATAAAATATCTTTAATTTTTATTAAAAATAAAAGAAACAGTGAAAAGAACATTTTTGCTTCTTCTCTGAAACTTCTGTTGGAGGTTTCTTAAGCTGTCGAATGTCTTTTGTACAAGGATAAATGGGATAAATTCCTTTTAGGATGTCATACAGAAGGCCTCTCCCTTCCTTTATGACTTACTTGGTTCCTTGATAACATTCACAAGTTGAATCCCAAAAAGTTAAACATTTATAAGGAATGAATGTTATAAATTAGAATTATGTCCTTGAAACTCATTTCATACCGTAATATGCCAAGACATAATAAATGATCTCTAAAACCACACAAACGTTTGCTTTTACAAACATTAAGTATGTAGAATTTCATTCAATAAATACCTGCTGAGGGATTGATAGGTGCCAGAGACTGGACTGGCTAAGCATTGCAAATGAAAACAAATGAACTCACTAGTTACAGCTGCTGCCCTGCCCTCACACGCCAGTGAGAGAGACGATTACGCAGGAAATTGCTATCAAGTGTGTTATTGAGGAAGTACCAAGTGTTATGACTACGTCCAGTATCAGTGTTTTCTCACACATTTTTTTTGTGTGTGTGTCTTTGAGTTTCTTTACGCTTTACAAAGAAAATATAATTAGAACCTGGACTGAAGACATATCTTCTGTAGTAAGTCTGAATGGTAAATGCTTGGAGAGGGACAATTTCCTCGGGAAACACGTCATCTATTCTCAATTTGGAATGTACATTAAATCACTTGGGAAACTTTAAAAAAAAAAAATCCATTTGCTTGGGCTCCACTTCTAAAGATTCTATCTTAATTGACCCGAGGTGAAACCCAAGAAGCCCTTTTTTTTTTTTAAAGTACTCAGGTGGTTTTAGCATGCAGCCACAGCCAAGAACCATTATAGTCCTCACTTCCAGTTTCCTCATGTGCCACCTATCATAAAAGATGCCTCCTTCAATGATTGCAGCTGAGTTTTCTGGGAAGTTCTTCTGCGCAATACTTATGGCTTCCTTCTACTGCACTGATATCTGGTAGGGAGGGAGCTCTTATTCTCAACACCTCAAGTTTCTACAGAACATGAGGTACTCATTCCTATCCCTTTCTTGCTGGAGGGGTTAGGGGAGGGGCAGATGATAGCACATCCATATTCTCTCTGTCTCTTATTGTTCTCCAAATGAGACCGAGAAACTCATCTGATGGGTTAGAGACTGATATCCACTGCGCCACTGTCTATACAGTGGTAGGTGTGGTCGTTTTCCTTATAAGCAGGAAACATGCTCCACCTATTTCTCTTTTGTCCTTTATCCCTTTGTGATAGTAAAATTAGCTACTTGGTGCTTATTGGGTATTTACTGTGTGTTGCCTGCTAAGCTTTTTATATAAATTAATTCATTACATCCCAACATCAACCTCATGACGTACAACCTATGGTTATACCATTTTACACATGAGGAAGCTAAGGCTCAGTGGGATTAAATAACCTGTCTGACACACTGAACTTGGACTGTGATTTCAATCCGGACAGTCTGGGTCCAGAGCCTGCTCTCTTAACTTCCATGCTACTGATGGCAGTGGCCACTTCAGACGTACTGCCACTGCCATCACTGGCTGCAGCAGGGAGGTGCAGCCAAGGCTGCACCCTCCATGGAGCCGGTGGGAGCTAGGGACAAGTGGGAGCCCTGCCCCTTCTGAGTTGGGGTGGGAGCTCCCCTGGTGCCACTGCAGCCACCCAAACCATGGCTGTAGACCCTGGCCTCCCAGTAGGGCTTCAGCCACCCAACCGTGGCTGCAGATGTGAGCCTCCCTTTGCTCTTGGGGGACTGGGAGCAGGCAGGAGCCTGCTGCTGGGCACAGCGGCAGCTGCCCAAACTGCGGTTGCAGACTCAGGCATCCCTGAACTCTTGGGGGCCCTGGAATGTCCCCCTGCCCTCACAGGCTTGGAAGTGCCTGCTCCTGCTGCCTGGCTTCTCCCCACTCCTGGCGCATGCTCTGATTGTGGAGCAAGGTTGGGGCTGAGCCAGTGCACTGTCACAGGCCAGCAGGGTGGGTGCACGTTCAGGGCAGTGCTGACATGCCAGCCCCCTGCTGCCTTGGCCCCCTCCTGTCTTTGGGCACTGAAGAGCACAGGAGGGAAGCTGAGGGGGTGCTGAGGGCAGCTCAGCGCTGGCCTGCAGGCACCCCTTGGCAGGAAGAGCCTGGGTGCCATGAATGACAGGGGAGGCTGACAGCTCCTGGGCAGAAGGGGGCAGGGCCCCAGTGAAGTCCCACCTTCATGCCGAGAAGGCCTGAAGCTTGGGCGCCGGGCTGCCAGTCCTGCTGCCTGGAGGGGGAGCTTATATCGCTTTTTCCTGGGCCTGCCCATGGCTACCCATGGACCAATCAGCATGCACTTCCCCTCTCTGAAGATCAAAAAACCGTGGACTCAGCCAGAGCAGAGGAGATGTCTGAATGACCAGTTGCAGAGAGGTGCTACCTTCTCTGCTGAGAGCTGAATACTCATCGTGATGACCTGCCTGCAGAGAGGAGCCACCCACTCCATTGCCTCCTTTTTGCTGAGAGCTGAACACTCGACCGGATGACCTGCCTACAAAGAGAAGCTACCCACTGTGGGTCTCCTCTGAGCTGTTGTAACACTCAATGAAGCTGCTGTTCATCTTGCTCACCCTCCACTTGGCTGCATACCTCATTCTTCCTGGACACAGGACAAGAACTCAGGCAAAGGCCGCACTGTCCACAGAGGTTTCCAGCCAGAAAAGCAACACTCCAAAGATCCCATAACCCTACTATATTGCTAGGGTTCTAGCTGGCTTTTGTTCCACAATTGGTAAGCACACTTCAAGGCCATTCAGTGTAACTCAGGGGCTTGCTGGCCTTCTCCACTCCCCTAGTAACTGAGTCTATAATCCTCTGTGCAGTTTGTTGCATAAAATCACTCCAAGTGTTGCTAAATACAACTCTACCCTCAAGTGGGTACCAGTGGCCTAGAACTGAGTAGGGGGATGGGAGTTAGCAGTGGAAGCTCCTCTTGAACTAACAATCAGGCTCTAACATAATTTGTCTGGGAGTTCTGCACTTCAGGAACTTAGAATTCCCAACAATTTTGTGCTAACAGTTTCGCATCCTGAAGAGATCCTTTACCCACACTGCGCACTTTCCTTTTGGATTTCACCTTGCCTCAAGCTAAAGCACTGCCTCTCTTTACAATGATTCACTATATCTGATTATGCATCCATGCAAAAAGTTTTCTGCCTCAGACAGTTCATTGTGATTTTGTATTGCTATTGACAGTACTAGTCTAGCCCCAATTCACTACATGGCTCCAGTCACTATGACCACATGGCTTTAAATGTGTGTTTTTATTGTCACTATAGGTGTTTTATTTTCAAAAGCAATAATTAGAAAAGTTGGAGCATTTTAACTCAAGCCATTATAAGTAAAAGATTGCCGGTACCAAGAAAAAGTTTTCCTCTCCTAGTAAACTTCAATTAGTCAACGAGAATTGTATAACAACTTGTATTTTCCTTGACTGTCTAAATGCAAAACATAGTTTTAGAAGTCTACATAAGGATAAAGATTTTTAAATAAAATATCATATTTTAAGTTTCATTACATATGTCCTTTATTAGAAGCTACTTTAAATCCTTTTTCAAACATGAATTGATTTTAATTAAAATAAAATTTTACTGGAACACAGTCATGTTCATTCATTTGTGTCATCTAGTGCTGCTCTTGCCCTACAACAGCAGAGTTGACTACGCAGTTATGATGGAGACCATCAGACCCGCAAACCCATCTGGCCCTTCACAGAAAGTCTGCTGTTCCCAGCTGTATAGCATTCCCCTACCACCTTCTATCCCATCAGCCCAACCTAACTCACTTCTCATTTTGTGTTCTCGATGTTTTATGTCAAAAGTGAATGATATAACCTTTACCTAGTTCAGGTTAGCATTTTTAAAAGAACAAAACAAAATTTAGTTGCTTCCTTACTGGTGCAGTGTTTTTTTGTCAGTGATCCTCAGGGGGAAAAAAAAGGTGTCCCAGTCCTAGTTTTGCTAGGGCAAGGTGAGCCCTTTCAAGTTTGTATAATTAGTCTTTTTTAAAAAACTCAGAAAATTAATTATTAAACTCTGATTATTGTTTCTATTTTATTTGTTCTGGTTTCTTCTTCAAGAACTCCGATTGCTGTGGGATAGGTCATTTACAGCTAACTTCTGTCATTTTAATCTCTTTGCCCATTCCTTCCCATCCCATGTTGGATCACTTAATAAATGTGTCGCCAACATTACCAATTTTACTCTCTGCTGTGATATTTCTGCCTTTTTCACTGCATCCAAATGAATGTGTAAATTTTGTTGCTGGATTTTAAATCTTTTTATATTTTTCCCATCTTATCCCACTTTCTTTTCTTTTCAGCATGCATCTATTTTTTGACCTTGTCTGTTATTATTTCCTACTTCAGTTTCTGAAAAGACCCTTTCTTTTTGACTCCTATTAAAAACACCCAGCAAATGTTTCTGAAATTTTCCTTGTTTCTTACAGTAAGATATTTTCTAACATAAGCTTTTATTGTTTTCAGAGTAGCATACATTTTCCTTTATAAATTCATTACTTGAACTCCATGTTGATGTTTTTGTTCATTTACTGTTTTTTTCCTATTTGACAGTCTTTGAATCAGGAAGAATCCTCATGGAATCCTGATGCTTGTCAATACACAGGATGGGCAGATTGCCTTTCAATAGCACCATCTCTATGGCTGTTGCATGAACACACTTCTTAGATCTAAAGCTCAAAGGTGGGTTGATGTGCCACTGTAGAAGTAGACCAAAGTATAGTTTTCTGTTCCGATGGAGATGGACACTTGCGTTTCCAGTTTGGGACTATTGTGAACACCACTACTATAAATATTTTTGTCATGCCTGTTGGTGCACATACTCATGCATTTCTGTTGAATATATATCTAGGAGATAAAATCCTGAGTCATGGAATATGCACATTTTCAGCCTTAATAGATAATGCCAATGTCCTGTGAATAGTGAACTAAAACTACTTGGAAAAATATTCCACAACATTTCCTTTTGTTTGATTCAACAAACCAGCACATCCTCATAGTTAACAAAATATTGAAATGAGATATAAGAAAATGTTCTCTTTAAGCAGGGCATCTAGAAGACATTGAAGAGAATGAAGCTTTTTCATTTGATTATTATTATTGAAAATCATTTTAAATTATTGGATGTTTAAGGAAAATAAATCTCCTTTCTCATGAATCACACACTGGCAAGTTTATGAGCAGTGCACACCTTGGGAGAAGTGCAGACTATTGGAATTCTTTATGATGATTCATACAGCTTCTTTTTTAAAAAAAAATCACAATCTGTAAAAAAGAGCAAAACCAATGTTTATGATTATGTCATCTTTTAGAAACACTCATTATCAGATCAATACATGCAAAAAATTCCTGTGATACAGTGTGTCTGAGCCCTAGCTTTGAACTCAGTCAGCCCCACACATATCCCAGCTCTGCTATTTATAAGCCTTATGGATCCAGATGTTTCTTACTTCACAGTGTGTCAGTTTCCAAATTCTAGCACTTAAAAAAATCTGTACATTAACTGGGTTGTATACATACATCATAAAAAAATAAAAATACAAAAGAATGTCAACATGAGGAAGGTAAATCTCTTTTCCCCCAGTGTGAACTCCAGTCCCCAGTTTCCATGCCTGGCAACAGCTACCTACCAACTTCTTATTGACCTTTCCAGAAATATTCTCTGTATATTGCAGGCGTAATGCATATACATATATGTACTTGTTTGTATATATACATATGTATTTCTAACTTTTAAAAAACCATGTATGCCTTTATTTCATTACTTGCCCAAATATTACTGGACCATAAACAGAATAGTCAGACATGTACAATAATAACTAAGCTTATCATCTTTGGTTCTTGCCATCTTTCAATTACATAAAGCCCATAGCTGCTTACCCGTTTTTCAATGTTATCATCTCAAAGATATGTTTGTGAAAGTAGGTAGGTAGAATAAATTTTATCTAACAGTATGTTAGCCTAATTTACAACTTTATATATTTTCATATGATATCATGCTTCAATTCATCCTCTTGACCTGGGTCTTGCAAATACCAGGAGCAGGCCTGCTTATGAATGGCCCGAAGAGCAGTTATCCACGTAACATTTGTTTGGGAAAAGTTGATATGTAGACACTGGAGGTCATAAATACTGTTTGTGATTCTCTTTCCATTTTACTTTGACTTACTGCCAACATCCTTTACTATTTCATTTATTTACTTTTAACTGACAAAGAAAGATTATATATATTTGTCAGGTACAGCATGATGGTTTGAAATACGTACACATTGTAGAATGGCTCAGTCGAGCTAATTAACATATGCACTACTTCATATACTTTTCATTTTTTGTGGAAAGGGTGCTTAAAATCTCTCTTTGCTATTTTCAAAATATAATACATTGTTATTAAATATAGTCACCACGGTTGTACAATGCATCCCTTGAACTTATTCTTCCTAACAGAAATTTTGTATCCTTTGACCAACATCTCCCTGCCATACTAGCTTCTGGCAACCAACATTCTACTCTTCTGTGAGTTCAACTTGTTTCTACTCTACATGTAAGTGATAGCATATGTGTGTGTGTGTTGATGCATTATGCCTGGTTCATGGCATTATGCTGGTATTTCTGTGCCTGGCTTATTTCACTTAGCATAATGCCCTCCAGGTTCAGACATGTTGCTGCAAATGACAGGATTTCCTTCTTTTTTTTTAAGGCTGAATAGTATTCAATTGTGTGTATACCATCATCTGTTGGTGGACACTTAGGTTGATTTCAAATCTTGGCTACTGTGATTAATGCTGCAGTGAACATGGGAGTGCAAATATCTCTTTCACACACTGATTTCATTTCCTTTGGATATATACCCAGTTGTGGAATTGCTGGATCATATGGTAGTTCTATTTTTTATTTTTTGAGGACCTCCATAATGTTTTCCACAATGGCTGTACTAATTTACATTCCCACCAACAATGTGCAAGGGTTCTCTTTTCTTCACATCCTCCTCAACACTTATTTTTTGTCTTTTTCATAATAGCCATTCTAACAGTATGAGGTGATATCACGTTGTGGCTTTTGTTTGTATTTCTTAAACGATTAGTAATGTTGAGCATTTTTTTCATGTATCTGTTGGCCATTTGTATGTGTCTTCTTTTGAGAAATGTCTATTCAGGTCCTTTGCCCATTTTTTAATTGGGTTATTTATTTTCTTGCTATTGAGTTGTTTGAGTTCCTCACATATCTTGAATATTAACCACTTACCAGATGTATGGTTTGCACATATTTTCTCCCACTTAGCAGGTTGTCTCTTCACTCTGTTTATTGTTTTTTGCTGTGCTGAAACTTTTTAGTTACATGTAATTTCTTTTGTCTATTTTCACTTTTGTTGCCTGTGCTTTTGAGTCATATCCAAAAGATCACCATCCAGACCAATGTTAGGAGCTTTTCCCTTATGTTTTCTTCTCGCAGTTTTACAGTATCAACACTTATGCTTAAGTATTTAATCCATTTTGAGTTGGGTTTTGAATATGGTGTGGAGAAAAGGTTCTAATTTCATTCTTCTGTATGTAGATATCCAGTTTTCTCAGCATCATTTATTGAAAAGACTGTCCTTTTCCCATTGTGTGTTCTTGGCACCTTTGTCAAAAATCAATTGACCACAAATCCGTGGGTGCATTTCTGGGCTCTCTATTATGTTCCATTGGTCTGTGTGTGTAGTACCATGCTGTTTTGATTAGCATAGCTTTGCAGTAGATTTTTAAGTCAGGTAGTGTGATGGCTTTGTTCTTTTTGCTTCAAGATTATTTTAGCTATTTGGGGTCTTTTATGGTTCTATATGAATTTTAGGATCACCTTTTCTATTTCTGTGAAAAATGCCATTGGAATTTTGATAGAGATTGCATTGAATCTGTAGATTGCTTTAAGTAGCATGGATGTTTAAACAATATTAATTCTTCCAATCCATGAACACAGGATATCTTTTCATTTAATTGTGTCTTCTTTAATTTCTTTCATCAATGTTTGATAGTTTTCAATGTACAGGTCTCCTTGATTCAATTTACTCCTAAGTATTTTATTTTTTTCCTTGTAGCTATTATAAATGGGATTGTTTTCTTGATTTCTTTGTTGTATAGTTTGTTGTTAATGTATAGAAATGCTACTGATTTTTGTATGTTGATTTTGTACCTGTAACTTAATTACTTTATCATTTCTATTAGTTTTTTTGTTGGAGTCTTTAGGTTTTTCTATATATAAGACCATGTCACCTGCAAAGAAAAACAATTTAACTTCTTCCTTTCCAATTCAGGTGCCTTTTATTTCTTTCTCTTGCCCAACTGTGCTGGCTGAGACTTTCAGTACTATGTTGAATAGAAGTAGCAAGAGTGGAGCATCCTTGTCTGTTTCTGATCATAGAAGAAAAGGCTTCAACTTTTTACTATTGAGAATGATGTTAGTTGTGGGTTTGTCATATATAGACTTTACTATGTTGAGGTACATCTGTTCTATAACAAATCTGTTAAGAGTTTTTTTGTCGTGAAAGAATATTGAATTTGTCAAATTTTTTTTCTGAATCTATTGATAAGATCATGTGATTTTTGTCCTTCATTCTGTTAATATGGTATATCACATTTATAGATTTGTGTATGTTGAGCCATTCTTGCATCTGTAGGATAAATCCCACTTGATCATGGTGAAAGAGCCTTTTAATTTGTTGAATTTAGTTTGTTACCTTTTTTTTGAGAATTTTTGCATCCATGTTAATCAGGGATATTGGCCTGTAATTTTTCTTTCTTGTAGTATCCTTGTCTAGTTTTGAAACAAGAGTAATGCTAACCTTGTAAAATGAGTTTGGAAGTATTCCCTCCTCTTCAATTTTTTTGGAAGACTTTGAAATTTAAACGTTTGGTAGGATTCAGCAGTGAAGCCGTTGGGTCCTGCCTGGGATTTTTTTGATGAGAGTCTCTTCATTACTGATTCAATCTCCTTACTTATTATTGGTCTATTCTGATTTTCTATTTTCTTCATGGTTCAATCTTGATAGGTTGCATGTGTCTAGACATTTATCCATTTCTTCTAGATTGTCCAAATTGTTGGTATATAATTGTTTATAGCAGTCTTATCTTTTGCATTTCTGTGGTATCAGTTGTAATGTCTCCTCTTTCACTTCTGATTTTCCTTGAGTCTTCCCTCTTTGTCCTTAAGTAGTCTAGTTAAAGGTTTGTCAATTTTATCTTTTCAAAATACCGACTTTTAGTTTTGTTGATCTTTTCTATTATTTTTCTAGTCTCTATTTCACTTATTTCTAGTCTAATCTTTATTATTTCTTTCCTTCTACTAATTTTGGGCTTAGTTTTTTCTTCTTTTTTTAGTTCTTTGAGGTGTAATATTACGTTGTTTACTTGAGATCTTTCTTTTTTTTCGATGCAAGCACATACTGCTATAAATTTCCCTCTTAGAACTGTTTTTGTTGCATCCCATAATTATGTCTTGTGTTTCCATTTTCATTTGCCTCAAGGTATTTTTTTTTAATTTCCCTTTTCATTTCTTGAGTCCTTGTTGTTCAGGACCATGTTGTTTAATTTCCATGTAATTCTGAATTTTCTGAAATCCCTCCTGTTACTGATTTCTATTTTATATACCACAGTGGTTGGAAAAAATACTAGCTACAATTTCAATCTTCTTAAGTTTGTTAGGCTTATTATCAGTCATCAGTCTTGGAGAATGTTCTGTGTGTATTTGAGAAGAATGTGTATTCTGCTGCTGCTGGATGGAATATTCTATATATTCCTGTTAGGTCCATTTGGTCTAAGGTGTAGTGTAAGTCTGATGTTTCTTTATTGATTTTTTGCCTAGATGTTCTGTTCATTGCTGAAAGTGGGATACTGGAGGTCCCCACTATTACTGTATTACAGTCTAGCTCTCCCTTCGTATCTATTAATATTTGTTTTATATATTTAGGGGCTCCAATGTTGAGTGCACATATATTTATAATTGTTAAAGCCTCTTGATGAATCGACCCCTTTATCACCATACAATGACCTTTTTGGTCTCATTTTATAGTTTTTTACTTAAAACCTATTTTATCTGATGTAAGTTTAGCTACACTTGTTCTATTTTGGTTTCCATTTGCATTGAGTATCTTTTTTCATCCTTTCACTTTCAGTCTATTTGAGTCCTTAAACTGTGAAGTGAGACTCTTGTAGGCTGGACATAGTTAGGTCTCATTTGTTTGTTTTTATTCACTCAGACACTCTATGTCTTTGAATTGGAGAATTTAATCTAATTACATTCAAGGTAATTATTGATAAAGACTTACTACTATCATCTGGCTTATTGTTTTATGGTTGTTTTGTAGGTCCTTGTTCCTTTCTTCCTCTCTTGCTGTATTCCTTTGTAATTAGGTGACTTTCTCTAGTGCCATGCCTTGATTTCTTACTCTTCACCTTTTGTGTATTTAATATAGGTTTTTTGCTTTGTACTTACCATGAGGAATACATAAAACACCTTAGAGTTACAATAGGCTATTTTAAACTGGTAACAACTTAAATTTGATTGCATGCAAGAACTCTACACTTTTTATCCACCCTCCTCAACATCTGTGTTTTCAATTTCACAATTTACATCTTTTTATGCTGTGTATCCCTTAACAAATTATTGTAGATATGTAGATATTATTTTTAATAGTTTTGTCTTTTAACCTTCATACTAAAGATAAAAGTGATTTACACACCATCATTACAGTATTAGAATATTCTGAATTTGACTGTGTAGTTACTTTTATCAATGAGTTTTACACTTTCATATGTTTTTGTATTATTAACTTTCAACTGTGGAATATGACACATATAGGAAAGTACCTAAAAGCAATGTGCAGCCTAATGAATTAATGTGCAGTACTCATCTGTGTAAATATCACACAGGTCAGGAAATAGTATTCCATAAGCTCCCATTTACCCCTTCCCAATCACAATCCTCTCTTTACCTCCTAAAATTAATCACTATTCTGATTTTCATTTTATTTTTACAGTAGTCACTTTCTTGCTTTTCGTTATACCTTAACTTTCTAAGTATGCATTCCTAAACACTATAGTTTAATGTTTTTGGTTTTGAACTTTATACAAATAAATTCGTGCTGTGGATTATTTTTGGATTTGGCTTATTATAGTACTTACTATATTTGTGAGATTCTTCCATGCGTTATATTTAGTTCTACTTCATTGTAATTGCTGTAGAGTAAGGAATGATAAACTTTTTCTGAAAAGGGCTTAATAGTAAATATTTTAGGTTTTGTGAGCCAAATGACAAAATCAAGGATACTCATTTAACAAAAGAGAAAACAAATTTTCACAACATTTTTGATAAAATTCAAAATACACTACTAATAATTGACTATAGCTTTTTGTAATATAGTTATCTTAATGAAAAGAATGGAATTCTTATTTGGGGGAATAACATTTTGCTTAATTTGGGTTCAAGTCATTGAAATTGATTGCAAATGTTCATTTATTAATAGTGATGTGTAATTAGATTTTCCTCTTTCTCATTTCGTCTTTGAAAATGAGATTTTCCCCTATCTTATCTCATCCCTATCTCATCTTTGAAAATGTCTTTTCATTCAGAACAGTATGGCCAATACTGGTATCCATCCACAATTATATACTTTTATATAAATATCCATATTTATTGCTTGGAAGGCATTTATAGAATTCCATTAGATTCTTCTCTTGATATTTTCTTTTTAGCATGTCATTACAATACAGATTAATTACTTCCAATTGAAGGTAAGATGAACATGCTTCCATTGCAGATAAATAGATTTTGAAATTTCCTTTGTACTTGTTTCAAGGTCCAAAAATGCTACTAGAAAAGTAGTTTAGGCTCAGAAAATACATACAACGCAAATATATGTAGGAATGAAGATCTTCCTTCTTGTTTTAACTTTTCATAGCATAGGAAGTATGTTATTTGGGATTCAAATAATGTTAGTTGCCAATGAAGGGACTTTACCATAGCATAAGCTCTGCATGTAAGTTCTGCTTGCCTTGCAACATTAGGATGGATTCATTAAAAAATATTACCAAGTCTGCAGCAAGAGCCAATTTCCATAGCCATTCAGTGTTCTGTAATAGTAGCTGAGGATGGTGTCCTTACTTAGAAAAATCTCAATCTTGGCCCTGAGCTGGAAAAAAATCACACTGAAACTTTACCACTCTGAACCACTGAATGTCAGTGTGATGGTGCAAGTCAGAATATTCAGCTTATCTTTCTGACCAAAAACCAACCAACCAACCAACCAACCAAACAACACACATACACAAAAACCCACATAAAACAAAAAATTACAGAAGTGTCAATGGTTAAGTCCGTGGAACTGAGTGAATTTTATTACTGACATAACTGGTTAAATAACACGAGAAATTCAAACATTTCTCAAGCAGAAAAAGGGTACCTACTGAAAACCTAACGCTAACATTACATGGGAAAATTTGGCCTTACTCTGGGGGCTCCTCTGCACCCCAATCCATCATGCCAGCCCACACAACTCCTCTGGTTTCTCTTTCCCCTGGTAATGTCCCTCTGCCCTTGGCAAGAATTCTGTAGTTGTTGGGCGTAATATTCTACAAATGTCCATTAGGTTAAGTTTTTAAAAATTATGTATCTAAAATATTCTATTTTAATTTTATTTTTATTATTATTGAGACAAGGTCTTGCTCTTTCACTCAGGCTGGTGTGCAGTGGCATGATCTCAGCTCACTGCAACCTCTACCTCCTAGGCTCAAGCAATCCTCCTGCCTCAGCTTCCTGAGTAGCTGGGACTACAGGCACACACCACCATGCCTGGCTAATTTTTTTTTTTATGTTTTGTAGAGATAGGGTTTTGCCCTGTTGTCCAGGCTGGTCACGAACTCCTGAGCTGAACTGATCCACCTGCCTCGGCCTCCCAAATTGCTGGGATTACAGACGTGAGCCACTGCACCCAGCCAAATATTTCATTTTTAAATGTTTTTTTCTCTCCACTTGCTTGTTAGTTCCTGATAAAGATTAAAATTTCCCAGAATTATTGTGGATTTGTCTATTTCTCCAGGCAGTTCTGTTAAATTTTGCTACATTTAGGGTGAGGCTGTGCTATTAAGCATATTTAAATTGTGACATTATATCTTCCCAATAAGTTAGACCTTTATCTTTACGGCATGTCCTTCTTTTTCTCTAATACTTTCTGCCTTAAAGTTTTCTTTGATATGAATATTGCTATATCTGCTTTTCTACGGGTGGTGTTTTTATGGTATCTTTTTCAATCTTTTAACTTACAACCATTTTGTATATTTAGATTTTATATAGGCTTCTTGCAAGCAGCATATAATTTAGTATGATTTTTATTCAGTCTGGTAAATTCCGACTTTACTTGGAATATTTTGTCTATTTACATTTAATGTACTCAATGATAAATTTTGGTTTACATCTACCATTTTATTCAGTGTTTTCTATTGGTTCTGTTTCCTTTTTTCTCCTTTCTATCCTCTTTTTGTATTGAGTGTTGTGAAAGTTTAATCCCATTTTCTTCTGTTAGTTTAGATGTCATGTATCTCTTTACTATCCTTTCGGAGTTACCCTAGAGGTTACAAAATGTATCCTTGAGTTACCATGGATCATCGAGTTATCAATGTCAACTTATACTTTTATCCTCCTCCTAGACAATGCAAGTGCCTTAGAACAATTTAATCCATTTAGCCCTCTTCTGACTTATACATTACTCTTTTGCTTTATAACTGCATTGCTCCTATTATTGCTGTTTCTTATCATTGTTGTTTTATGCAGTCAATAAGCCAATCCACATACCTGTCCTTAAATTTATTTCCAACCTTCCAACAGGGATAACTTTTCTTCTGCTTAAAAAGTACCCTTTAATAATTTCTTGAGTTGCAGATCTCCTAGTGACAAATTTTATTAATTTCATTTGTCTGAACATGTCTTTCATTGCCATTCTTGAAGAATATGTTTGCATGAAGAATATGTTTGCCTAGAATCCTACTTTATTTTACTATTTCAATATATTGAACATATCATTCCATCTTTTTGGCTTTCATTGTTTCTGACAAGAAGTCAACTGTCAGCTTAATTATTGCTCTTATGAAGGTAATTTATCATTTTTCTCTGAATGCTTTTAAAGGTTTTTCTTTTTCTTTTTGGCTTTCAGGAGTATTAGTATTCTAAGATGTATCTAGGTATCATTTTCTTTTTATTTATTCTGCTTAGGGTTAAGAAGTCTTCTTGAAAACAAGTCTTTTACCGTTTTTGGAAAATTCATATTCCATATGATCTCCCAACATATTAGTAGTCAAATTTCTTCAATCAGTGGTCCATGCCTACTCACTTTTTCTCCTTTTCTAAATCATTAAGTTATTCTAAATCTATCCTTCTCTCTCTTCTGTAATTTCTATCCTTTTGTCTTTCTGTGCTTCTTTCTAAATATCTCTGAGGAGAGATTCACTGAGTTTCTCACTTTTGCTACTGTATTTTTAAATTCTGGAATTTCTATTTTCTTCAAATCTGCTATATCATTTTTATTATGTCCAGTTCTCTTGAAATTTTCAATATTGGCATTTACTCTTTGAACAGAGTAAGTGTCTTAGCTCAGGCTGTCATAACAAAATACCATAGATTGGATAGCTTAAACGGCGGAAATTTCTTTTCTCACAGTTCAAGAGGCTACAAGTCCAAGATCAAGGTGATATCATGGTTAGTTTTGGTTGAGAGTTCTCTTCCTGTCATCTAGATGGCCACCTTGTCACTGTGTCTTCACATTGAAGGTGGAGGAAGAGAGGGAGAAAGGAAGAGAGAGAGAGGGAGAATAGCAGAGAGAGAGAGGGAGAATGGCAGTGGGAGAGAGGAAGGAGAGGAGAAGCACTGTGATGTCTCTTCTCATAAAAGCAATAACCCCATCATGAGGGTTCTGCCCTCATTACCTTATCTAAACCTAATTCTCTCCCAAAGGTCCTGTCTCCAAATACCACACTGGGGGTTATAACTTCAACATATGCATTTTCAGGGACACATTTCAATCCATAGCATTCTACCCCAGGTAGAATTCATGTTCTTCTTGCATGCAAAGTACATTCATTCTACACCAACAATACCAAAAGTCTTAACTCATTCCCACATCAACTCTAAAGTCTAAAGTTCAAAGTCTCATAAATATTATCCAAATGAAGTACGGGTGAGACTCAAGCTATGACTTGTCCTGAGGCAAAATTATTCTCCAGCTATGAGCCTGTGAAACCAGCCACACTATGTGCTTCCAAAATGCTAATGGTGGGAGAGGCATAGGAGACATATTTCCTTCCAAAAGGGAAAAATCAGAAGAAAGAAATGGGTGATGGATCCTAAACAAGTCCACGACCTGGCAAGGCAAATTCCACCGGATCTTAATTCTTGAGTATAGTCTTCTTTGGCTTAGTGTCTTGCTTTCTAAGCCCACTGGGGTGGCAGCATCATTCCCATGGCTCTGCCCGTTTGACTCTACAATACCCTATCCCCATGGCTCTAGGTAAGTGTCCTGTCCCTATAGCTCTGCTGACCCAGGGTCCCACCCCACAGCTCTGCTGAGCTGGGGTCCACTGGGTGGTCCTTCTTCCAAAGCTCATGGTGAAAGCCACCTGGCTGTTGAAACTGGGACAATGGCCCTGATGATCTCTGGATCTCCTGTGGAATCATTTTTCCTTCTTCTTGAAGAATAGTGCATGTTTGCAGCTGAATAGTTCTATCATCCCATCCTGTCTAATTCAAGAAGTCCAATCAATAGGCTTCCTTAACTTCATCCTGCAATGTTTCTGCTCATATGATCTCATACACTTATCAAATGTCTGTTAACCTACCCTTAGCATTCCCATCAGAAAGAGCTTTTTCATTTTTTCCAATATGAATAAGCTAAGAATTTTCCAAATCTTCACATTCTGATATCTTTTTGCTTAACATTTCCTTCTTCGATTCATCTCTTGCCATTCACATTTTATGATAAGCAGTCAGGAGGAACCAAATTGCTCCTTTAACACTTTGCTTAGAAATATCCTCAGCTAAATATCCAATTTCATTGCTTGCAAGTTCTTCCTTCCATAAAACACTAGAACACAGTTCAGTCAAGGTCTTTGACATTTTATAATAAGTGTCACCTTTCCTCTAGTTTCTAATAATATATTCAATATTTCCATCTGAGAACTCACCAGAATCACCCTCAATGTCCATATACATAGTATGTACCTCAAAACTCTTCCAGCTTCTACCCATAACCAGTGGCAAGGCCATTCCTACACGTTTAGGTATTTGTTACAGTAGTACCCGACCCCTGGTACCAAAATCTGTCTTAGTCAACTGGGGCTGCCATAACAAAACACCATTGACTAGATGGCTTAAACAACAGAAATGTATTTTCTAATAGTTCTGGAGGATAGAAGTCCACAGTAGTCAACATAGTTATTTTAAAGTCTGTGTCTAATCACAAAGGCATAAGAATGATACAATGGACTGTGCGGACTTGAGGGGAAGAGTGGGAAGGGGATGAGAGATAAAAGACTATAAATATGGTGCAGTGTATACTGCTCTGGTGATGGGTGCACCAAAATCTAACAAATCACCACTAAAGAACTTACTCATGCAACCAGATACCACCTGTACCCCAATAACTTATGGAAAAAATAAATAAAGTCTGGGTCTAACAATTCCAATATTTTAGATCCTTTTATGTCTGTTTCTATCATCTGTTGTTTTTGCCGCTTGTTCAGATCGTCATGTCTCCTCATGTACCTGAATATTCTTGGTTGTGTTCTAGAAATTGTGAAAATAGAGGTCTAGAATAATGTTAACTTTCTGTAAAGAGAATTTACATTTTATTTCTGGCAGTTTCCTTGAGGCAATAGAAACCAAGGATCTCGTTAAGTTCAATTTCTGGGATTGAGATTTTTAAAATCACTCAGATGATTAGAAGCTAAACTATATTATATGCCAGGGATAGTTTACTTCCAGTTAACCCTTACCACTAGGGCATAGACTTTTAGATTCCCTACCCAAAACGAAGAAGGTTTACCAGGGCCCCAGCCTTGACTCAAGTTTTTTGTCCCCCTTGTTTTGCAAAGCTTTTAAAAATACTGCTCAGCCTTTCAGCCACATTTTCTAGAATTGTCATATTCTTCCAGGAAAAAAGTAGCTCCAAATGCCAGACCCAACCCTCTAAATTTCTATTTTCTCCAGATCTTGGCCCAGAAATTCTTCGCTACTTTATTAGCTCTCTGTTCAAGCTAATTAAAAATATGTATTTTTAAATACATATTTTAAATCAGTGGCCCATGCCTACTGCCCCTTTCTCTAGACATCATTGAATAATCTCACATCTGTCGTTCTCTGCTTCCCTCTGTAAGAAGGAAGAGGGAGGATATACTTTGGGGACAGCTAAGCTTCATGTTCCAACCATTTAATTTATTGGTTGATCATCTTCGTTGAGTGTCTGTAGTTAGCCTGACAACTAGACTTTTTTGCAACTAGATTTTATAATTATCATATATGCTTTACATAGGCTTTAATGAAATATATTTTACTTTCACTAAGTATAAAATAGAAGATGACTTTTTTTCTCCCCTGGCTTGATTTCACAGGTCACTCTGGATGTCATAGAGTAGGTATCATAATCAGAAGTAAAGGCAGATGCATTCAATGCAAATTGTGTAAATTATTAATCTTATTAAATTTGCATGTCAGAAAAATGACTACCCCAACCTTAAGGCTTGCTTTTATCACAATAATAAGGTAGCCAAATGCTTTGGTCCTTGAATTTACATTTTATAGACAATATATAACATTACATGTAATAGATGTTTTATATTTTCAATTATTTCAGAGGTTATTTTACTATTAAAGACAAAAGTTTTTCTGCTGTAATTTACAGCCACAGTTTGATATTTAAGAGTCACTTATTAGGTTTCTCTCTGCAATATTTCTTACCTTCCCTCTCATCTCAACCCTCCTTCCATGATTCCTTTTGGTTGAGACTTAAGATTCCATACTATTGGACCAAGGACTGAAGTAGAGAAATTATTTGTATAAGATTATGCAATTGGTGGCAGAGCTGGCCAATACACAAAACTTCTGAATGCCAAACTAAAATTTCTCCCTAGCCCTGGTACTTTCCCCAACCTGATGGTTGGTATACCTTCACGGCAAAACAGCAGCAGATGTGCCTCTACCACAAAAGGGTTGAGGGAGAAAGTATAAACAAAAAGTTCACTCCATTCCCCTTCTCATGAGAATTTTACTTTCAATTGACTCCCTAGCTCTGTTCTCCTAGTAAACTGATAAGGTGATATGTGTCAACTGTGTTACTAAGCAACTTGAACTACCTAAAAATGACACCTGATTGGCAAATTCCATCTGAACTGGGAGGAATGAATACCTAATAGAAAACCACAGCTTTGAGTTTCTGTGAGTATGTTGACTTTTGTAGCTGGGCAAATCCATGGTGGGGACCCTGGAAGCTATGCCTATGGAATTATTACAAGAGATTCCAGCTCCTGGGGTGTGAAGCTTTTACGCCAGGGCAGCTCCTGTACCCACCCGGCGTGAACCTCTTTTCCTTGTATTGTATCTGCACTCCGTAAACTAAGGACTAAAGAAAATAGCTATGTGTTCTGTATGGCTATGGCAAGGGCTCCTACAGGAAGAGAAATGTCTGATGTTGCCTTGCTGGAAGCTGTTTCCTGTCTTATATTTTTCTAAGTACATTCATGCCAAATATGGTCTATGTTAGTCTCGTGAGTATGACAGCCTTTGGTTGAGCCCAAGACCAACCCCTTGTGGGCACTGCAGAAGGTGTCTGAGCTAGAATTGGGCAGGCTCTGTGTCTCATGCCATGCTTACAGCTAGAACAATGCATTAGGGCATACCTTGTCTACTTCCATAAGAACAAGATTGTTTATATATAACACTGATACATTCTATAGCTTCATTTGACGAGGTACACACATGCTAAAAGAACCCATAAAAATAATTTAGAGTCCTATTTTTTGTATCACAAGAGTCTAATTGCTGTAACATCAACTCTAATTTTCTAATAATCTCAACAGTAGATGCCATAACCTAGAGGAAATGTGCCAATTTAAGTGGAAGTCCTCCATTTCTTAAACAGCAATCTTCACATTATGATTGAGCACAGCACAAAGCTGAACAATGCCACTTTTCTTCCTTTCTCTGCTTTTTTTCCAGGTGGAAAATCAAACTCACCTTAGCTGTTGTTCTCATTTTGAGTTTCTTTCTCAAGTAACATGGCAGCATTTGAGGCCTCATCTTGCTCTCTCTCAGTTAATCTCTTTTGAACCATGCTTTCCGTGTAACTGTGGATGATCTGATGGGCTGCAAGAATATGTTTCCGCTGTGCGTTCCTCACTGTGCCAAAGTAATAGAAAAATTTTCACTCTGAAAGTCTGAACAAAACCATTCCCAAATGTTTCAAGAGAGTCATGATAGAAATAATTTTGCAAACTAAAGGTAAACCCAACCCAAATCTAATTTCTTTCTGCTCCCTCTGTTCCCACTCTCTGGTTCAGCCCAGTCATACTCCTTCCCACCAGGCTTGCCTCCATTCCACTCCTCAGCAGTTTCCCTCACCTGGAATGCCTGCACTCCAAAACCTGGAAAGCTCATGTCCAAGATCCTCCAGGAAGTCTCCTCTGACTACAACAGCCCAGATTTACCACTTACCACACTTGAGTTTTTATCAACCTATTCAGCATTGAAGCACTTCATGTGAGTTACATTTTGTTTGATATCTAGAGTGTAAATAACTTACAAATAAAGACATTGTCTTATACTTCTCTTTGACCCTTAGTTCTTAATGTGGAAGGGACCTACTGATTGATGACGAGTTTACGAGCTCATGGCTTTAGAACATAGTCCTAGCTCCAAATTCTAAGAATATTCACTATCAGGTAAGCACCTAAGCCCTTGGAAAAGGAGTAGTGATGACGATGATGTTAGCAGTTAGCATTTGTCCTTACTTTGTGCCAGGTACTGTTTTAAGCAGTTGACATGTAATTATTCATTTAGTCCTCCTAGAACATAGTATTTTAATATCCGCATTCTCAGAAGAAGAAACACGGACACAGAGACATTAGGTAATTTACCTAAAGTCAAATAGCTAGTAAAGGACCGTAAGAAGTACTGTGGATTCTTTGCTGTTTGGGTATCAGCTAGTTTAGATAGGGTAATTCACTCAGCAGTTTTTAGCACTTCACAGTAATATGGTTGAAAAAGTGGGGGCTTTGGAGTCACACAGACCATGGTTCAAATTTGCAAGTCATATGTCCCCAAGAGCTAATTTCCATTAAGTGAAAAATGAGAATATACCTACAACTCTTAAAAGAAATTGAGATAGTGTACATTTAAAAATGTTTAGTGAACTTCTTGGAACTTAGCATGCATTTAAAATTTGGCAGTTACTATTACTTTATATCTATATACAGGTATCTTTAAGGTCTTTCTGACCCATTGGCTTTTCAAAAGGTGATATACCTCAAAATCGTCTGTATATAATATTATCTTAATTTTGGGTAAAGAGTGTATATATAATACATATGGTTCTCATTTGAACAGAGAGAAAAAAGGTCCTAGTGTGCTCCCTGTTCACATGGCTTTTTTGATTTGGCAAAAATATAAAGGGAAGAGGCTAAGGACTCACTCAACTTGCCCAGTAAGTTCCACTGGATTCCTTTAGCTCAAGTCTTCCTCCAAATCCTCAACTCAGACTCCCAAAGTGGGGGAGGGGATCACAAACTAGTAAATTTTTTTTTTTTTTTTTTTAGACAGGGTCTCACTTTGTTGTTCAGGCTGGAATGCAGTGGCACAATCTCGGCTCACTGCAGCCTGCACCTCCTGCTCTCAAGTGATCCTCCACTTCAGTCTCCCGAGTAGTTGGGACTACAGGTGCACGCCACCACACCTAGCTAATTTTAAAATATTTTTTGTAGTAACTGGATCTCCCTGTGTTGCCCAGGCTGGTCTCAACTCCTGGATTCAAGTGATCTTCCTGTCCCAGACTCCCAAAGTGCTGGGATTACAGACTTCAGCCACTGCACCTGGCCACAAACTAGTAAATATTAAACCCAGTTTTCCGCCTCTCTTTCAATCCTAGGGTGGAATTCAACCAAGGGTGTAATGGCTTTGAAGCAGGCTGGCCTCACTTTGAACTCAGGAGAAGTGGAAAGGAGTTGCATATTTTCTTAAGGTCCTAGAAAACATAAGGTCCTTTTACAACATAATGTGACACAGAAATATATTACTTGATCTGAAAATTAATTTTTTGTATAAGCACTATCATACACTATTGATGTGAGTTAACAATCATTTTGTGGGGCAATTTGGTAATATCAAATTGGTAGAACGATGTTTTCGTAAGGAAATTTGGTACTATCTAACAAAATGTAAAATACATATACCTTATAACCCAGCAATTGTACTGTTACGAATTTACTCTCAGAAGCATGGCCGGGATATGTGTAAAATATATTGATTGAAGCACTGTTAGTAACAGGAAAACAAACTGGAAACAAACTAAATGCTTATCCTTAGGGGGTATTGGTTTAAAAATTACACTACAAGCATGCAATGGAAAAATCAGGTATTTCTTTGTCCTCTCCAAATGTGTTAGAACTCCACCATTTCTTTATCCCTGATTAAGCAAATTGAAATGTTAAGCATTTTTCTGCTTAAGCCCATCTGGAATTCCCCTGTATAATTTTCAATGCTTCTGAGCTGCTATTTCACTTAAATATTGGTCTTCTCCTGGTTGCACCCCTCTGTCTAGGATCAAGCCTGCCATCAGCGGTCTCAGAGCTATGGAAGAATCTTATTTTTTCTGTTTAAGATAGTATTTTCTCTTTCTCTACTGACTAAAAGCATCAATCTTTAAAAACATGCCACTGGTGACAAATGATAAATTAGGATATTTATACTTGGATGGAGTTCCAGCAGAAATAAGCTATTTGGGATGCAGGCAGAGCAGCAGGGTAGATTTAGACCTTTCTAGCACCCCTCCTTTTTAACATTCACGGTTCATGTGTCCTGCCTCTGAAAGGCTGCTACGATGTGAAAATCTTTTATATGCTCAATATCTGTTTTATGCTTTTTAAAAAAAATTTAAAAATACAGCTCTTCTGAAAGCTTGGGAACATCCTTTTAAACAAGGTTTGGATTTTGATACTGTCACTCTTAGAACTACAACCCATCTGTACTAGAGTTGATTATATTCTAGAATCAGACAGCATGAAGAGAACCTGACAAGCTCTGAAATAAGAAAATTCAGTGATCCTCCTTCAGAAATTTCCTTATCCCTCTGTTTAATTTTAAATCTCTTGGATATTGAAAATAATTTACATCTTTAAAAAATCCTAAAGTAAAGCATTTACATTGGCTTACCTTTTTCTTTGACAAAGTATTTTTGCACCTCTGGGATCAGAAAACTATAAACCAACTCAGCAACAATCTCCTCTGACTGAAGATAGGTTCGGCTAAAAAATATAAAACAAATTGAATTATTTCTTTGGTTTTTTCACTTGAGCTGCTGATTTACGCTTTCCTGCTGTGTAAGCAACTCCATTCAAATCCCACCATCACCTTTTCCTTGATTAAGTGATCTGAAATATCACATTCCTGGCAAGTTTGTTTAACTCCACAAAAAAATGTGGATTTCACCCTGTCCTTCAGTCACCCTACCTGCCAGGAAGGGAATGTTGGAAACACAGCTTATACACAGAAGCCAACAACCTTGGGATGAAGTCCCAGTAATGTTGTACACATGTATTCACATTGTTTTCATGCTTCCGAGTATTCTTAAAGTAAACAATGAGAGTAATCCAGATTGCAGAGGATAACTGAGAATACATACGGAGGTATACACATATTGGCTTCTCAAGAGTTATGTTAATAAAACAATGGACGCTGAAGTATGAGTTATTTGTTTCTACTTGGTGGTGAAATTGTAAGCTCTTGAAAAAATATATACGAGTACCAGCAAATGGGCTGTCCATTTTACAATCTGTTCTCTTGATACACACCGGCTTTCCATTTCATAAGCAATGTCATTGATTTTCTCAGCCATCTTCTCTATTTCTGCCCTGGCTTGTTCTTCTGCAGTATTCGCTTCGGTATTCAGTATTATGTCTTCTAGGTAGGAGCTTATAGTACTATGGTGAACTTTAACTACCTGCAAAAAACAATAATACCCTCACTAAAACAGGTATGCTGCTGTAAACAACACAAGAAAAATACACAAACATTGGTTAACTTTTTCTAGCTCATATATTTCATTTATTAAGTCAACAGCCCCTTCACTAATCATTCATTTTCTTTAGCATCTCATCAGTCTATTTCTCATTCACCTACCTACTCACTCTGGGCAGCCCACACCCATTTAGCCCATTTCAGAAGTATGGATCTTATTGGGTGGGGGGGCAAGACAGCACTGCTGAAGGATCATGGGCTTCAGAGTCAATAACGCTGGTGCAAATCCTGGCTTTGTTCTTACCAGCAACGTGACTTGGTCAAACTACCTAACTGTAGCACAGACTAGGAGGTATTCTCCAATGTCCTTTCTCTCCTTCCTCTTACATAATAGAACCCCTGGATTTTAGCTAGGCAAACAGGTGCCTAGAATAAAGACTACATTTCCCAGCACCAACAGGAGCTGGATTGCCCATATGACCACGTTCTGACCAAAGAAAGGATTCTTAAAGGGAAAGACCTGGCTTCCTTTTTTCTCTCTTCATTTCTCCTTTCATGAGGACATAATGCTGGAACACCAGCAATCATCTTAAATTGCCAGAAGGGCTACGACCTAGGAATAGTAGAGCAGAAAGCTAGAAGGATCCTGGGTCTCTAATGAATTTATTGAACTATCATACCAGCCCTTGACTGCTTCTTTTTAAGGTTTACTTGAAATCATGAAATAGGATACAGATTTTAAAAGTGCATTGCAAGCAAACTCAGAGATTAGAAAAGTAAAACAAAATAAAAAGTACACAGCACATAAATGTATAGTGTAATGAATTAGGGTAAAGTCAGAACCCATGTATTATAGTAACTGCCAGTATCTCAGAAGGCCACCATGGTTTCTTCCTTTACCACAGCACCTTCCCACTTTCATGGTGAACACGTTCTTTTCTCTATAATTTTGCTACCTAGGTATGTAACCTCAAGCAAAGTAGTTTAGTTTTGCCCGCTTTACTGGTGTATGTATATAGAAAGATTAAGCATCAACTGTGGCATACTTAGTTTTGCCTGTATTAAGTATGCTGTCTCCTCAACAGATTATCAGCTTCTTAGAGGTAGGGCATTTTTCTATTTCATGTCTAAATGTAGCTTTGTATCTGAGATAATGCCTGGGACTCAGTAACAATTCAGTACCTGTTTCTGGATTGGCACTTTGGCACAATTCTGAGTATACGATACTGTACACCGATGTGTAAAACATCAACCTTCAATCCCTATGCCTTCTCTATGGGAGAGTCTCAATGGCCAGTTTAATACAGTATCAACCAAACAACTAACCAACCAAAATATATCTGCTGAATGCCTATTAGGTACAGGGATCTATGCTGTGTTGTGCAAGGCACAAAGGGAATATACAATATTCATGCTCTCATAGAGCCCACCCTCTTATTCAGGAAGCAAGTTGCATCTATATGGATCAATTAGACAGCTCAGTCATGTAATAGTAGAGAGATGGAAAGTTTACTATGGTCCATCCATAGCCATATATGTACCTGTGTGTTTATGTATATCTTTATAAATGTGTAAATTTCTGGACACGTTTGTGCGTGTATGTATATGAATAAGGAAACGTGTGGCTATGTGTGTTCCTCTATGTCTTGCTAATATTGTGCACACCAGATTATATTTGTAAATATGTCCTCATGTGTGTGCCTTCAAAAATGTATGTGTATTTAAAGATGAGTCTATGACTTTATATCTATGTTTCTCACTATCCAGATGCATATTTTGGAAATTTATTAAATATTACATTTCTGGTTTATAATTTATGTGCAAGCATATTTCTCTTCAAGAGAATCTGTTTGAATGGAGGTTGGGGAAGTAGGATGGAAAACAGTCATTATATTTTAATTAAGAAGGTTGAGAATTAAAATGTGGATGATATTCGAATCTGTGGGTCCATAGCTGGGTACATTTTTTACCTAAGTGGTTCTTAAATCAGGCTAGAAGGGCTATATTAACCCTTTCTTGCCCTTGCTAGACAGAGCTTATGTTTTCTGACATCATTCCCATTTAGAAGATATCTTCCTAAGAAGCTTTTTTTTTTTTTTTTACCAGCTTTTTCCTTTCTCTGCTTTTGTGTATAGTAGCTCCTCTGTTCCATTTCTTCTTATTCTCATCCCCAGCTATTCTTCCTTAGTGATATTAGGTAAAGGATGGCAAGTTCTGATTTGGCAATAATTTCTACATCTCAGTCACTCTTTTTGAAGAAAAGTGTGTTAACATTGGTAGGAGGCTAGAAGCTGGTCACCAACTTCCAAATTTACATCTTCAGCCAAACCCTCATTTCTAAATTCCATCTTGTAGATCCATCTACTGAAACAATACCTCTGCTTAGATGTCCCAAACGAAATATAAATTGATTTCCTGATTCCTCCCCTGCCCCTAAGCTTATTCCTCTCTCAACTTTCCTACCTCAGGAAATAATACCATCATCTTCCAGTTGCTTAAGCCTGACACTGGATGTAATACTCGACTTCCTGTCTCTCACTCTGGCCTTCATTACTTCAACAGCTCCTTCCTGGCCGCCTTTTTCCCCCTCTGTCCTCCCTCCAGCCTGTGCTCCACACAGCAAGTGAAGTAACTGGCTTAAAATGTGTCTCTGGGCCCTATTTGTTTCCTTCATGGAACTCATTACATTTTCTAATTCTATACACATGCGTATTATGTGTTATTTAAGCTTTAGAAGAGAAGGGATAGTGTCTGGGTTTTTTCCTCCAAAGTTGCCCACAATGCCTTTGTAGAGTGCCTGGCATACAGTAGGAACCCAATGCATAAACAAAAGCCAAATGCCATTTTATGTAATGAGCTTCCTTTGGCTTGACTTGGCTCCTTCTAGGCAGCGTCCATACACCCAGCTGCCCCTACTTGCCTCCTTAAATATCTCGTCCTCCTCCCGCAGGCGCTGTTTTTCCACCTGGCGCCGACCACTCTCTTCAGCCTCTCGTACCCGCCGCTGGCGCTCAGCCAGCATGACAAAGGCATGGATCCTCCTCTCCTCCTGCAGTCTCACCAGCTCTTTGGACAGGAAGTCAAACATGTCTGCTAGTGCCCTTCCTTCTAGTCCAGCCAAATGGTTTTCAACCAGTGACACCTTGAAAAGAATAACATAACTTTAGGGACACAAATTCCCCTATGAGTGGTGATTATTAGAAGAGGCGCTGGATTACTCAAAACTCTTGGCAGTCAATTCACTTTCAGAATGCATTTAATTTTTACTGGGAATATTATCTCTTGATTGGCTCCAACCAATCAAGTTCTTATGAGGAAACAGAGGAAAACTGAGGCACGAGAAAGTAGATTGTTTGATCAGTCCCTGATGGACCACAGCCCTCAAATAAGCAAAAGGATTTAGCATGACTTTTCTGTTAGTGACCATGGAGAATGGTTTTTTTTCTTTCAATTTTATCGACAAGGTAAAGTGTGTCTTCTCAGACATAAAGGGAAATGTCAAGTTTTTATTAAAGATAATATTGAAGTTTAATCAAATTGAATCTCCTAGAAATTCACTCATGATACCTGTTAATTTTTCAATATCTTTCCTTTCACACAAGTTAGGATTGAGATCTTGAATAACATGAAAGTAGAAAACCTTGGTACTTTTTACTCTTTTAATAACTTTGAAGTCATTAACAGCAATATTTGAAGTAGCACAGGAATGGCTGGGCATGGTGGCTTAGGCCTGTAATCCCAGCACTTTGGGAGGCTGAGGCAGGTGGATCACCTGAGGTCAGGAGTTCGAGACCAGCCTGGCCAATATGATGAAACCCCATCTCTACTAAAAATACAAAAATTAGCCAGGCATGGTGGTGCGTGCCTGTAATCCCAGCTACTTGGGAGCCTGAGGCAGGAAAATTGCCTGAGCCCAGGAGGCAGAGGTTGCAGTGAGCCGAGAGCACGCCACTGCACTCCAGCCTGGGTGACAGAGACTCCATCTCAGGAAAAAAAAAAAAAAAAAAGCACAGGAAACAGACCAAATGTCCATCTAATCACTGAGGCAAAATTAGGGACCCATTGTGCTCTCTGCCAGAAGTCAGCTACAGTGCCTATTTATGAATCCCTGTGTCCTGGCTTTGACATATGGAGAAGAAAAGTGTTTAAGATGACTTTGCAACTTCATCCCCTTTCCTCTCCTATCCTTGGTTGTAAGGGAAAAGGGCTCATCTTCCAGTCACATGCCACCTTCTCAGTGACAGTTCTCCCTCTATGCTCAGCTCCCTTCCTGGTTTCTATATGAAGGGAGGGAATACTCAGTTCTCAGAGGCCATGAGGCTATGGGTAAAAGCATCAGTCAAGTGTGGTTGCTGGCCCCAACACCACCCATCTTCATCCTCACCTGCCTCCTAGCCCACACACACTTTCTAACCACAAAGTTCAACTTTACTTATATAATAGGGAGAGATGGAAAGAAAGGGCAAAGCTAAGAGCATCTCACTACTCCTCCCATTCATAAACAGTAGATACTCAGCCCAGAGATCACAAATAGATTCTCTCCTTGTCTCCAGGGAGCATAAGCTCCCTCACTCGGGGTCAGGTACAACCTTGAAAATCCTGAGGTGGCTAGAAATCCTGCTTATGTTTAGCCTCTTCTCTCAGCGAGAAATCTGGGTATGCACAGGCAGTACAATCTAATTTGAAATTAAGGGAAATGTTTAGGGAGGGGATTCCACTGTAGTGACAGAAAGTACTGTGTTACATAATTGGGGGTTGTGCATTTTCTGGACTGTTTTCCACAGAAATATAAGAGAAGGGGGAAAAGGGCAGACCAGCACTGCTGCCTCTATACATGAGGTGCTCACTCCCTCAGATCCCTGCATATATCCAGGGTGTATCCAAGTACAGCTGAAGGTAAGCAGAGTGAGTCCTTCGCTAAGTGACAGCTTTGCCCATTAACTCCTGCCTTAGCTGTAGGTGGACACGATTTCACTCACACGTATATCCACTAAATGGAATAAATGAGCTGAAAAGCCTGGGTTAGCTTAGCTGTACCCACTGAAGTCATGATCAGAAACCTGAAAGGGCCAAGGAGGGCATTTTTTCATCCACAGTCCCAGGGCCTAGCGCTTCCAGGGCATTCTGCTCCTTATCTGAGCTTTTCCAGGACTCTAGGACTTCTAGATTCAGGGACTCCAGTGTTGACATTCTCCTCTTCCTTCTCTGGTTCCTCTGTCGGGTCTCACAGCCTGTGGCTTGCTTCCTCCCCGTTCTGCCTCACCCCCAAAAAGTTCCCCAAGCTCAGCAACCATCCATGGTGCTGCTGTCATGTGAAAGAAAGAAAGTTGTAGTCATTTCCAGGCTGCTTACCATTTGTGCCCAACTCCCACATAACACAAGAGCTATGTATGTTGCTAAAGGGCGGGTCATATTAAGTATTACTTCCCTATAACACTAAATTCCGTGCAAATTGATTCTTTTTCAGATTGACTTACAGAAAACTGGGAGAGGGAGTAAAATAAAGTGTAGCTATACTATGTCAATAACATTTAAAAGTGTGTATACATATATAGACAAACATTGGAAGAAAACAGGAAAAATATTTACAGTTGTTGGTTTGGAGCTGTAATTCTTAGCTGTGTAAGGCGGCACACAGCTGGGAGGTCATGACGAAAGTCACCACACATCATGAAACAGTAACACATTTAATATGCAGTTTAACCAGCACGAACTATGACAGCTCTAAAACTCCAAAATAAATGCTAATATTTTAAGATAAATCTTATTTCTCACTTTTTTCATGTTGCTTTTGTTATTTATTCAGTCTACAAAGCCCTCACTAACTGAAATACAATAGTCACTGGATATTTGGGAAAAAAAATGGAAGGAAAAAAATCTTAAAGTTGAAAAGAATGCATTCTTTTTGTTTTGTTGTTATTGTTTTGCAAATAAAGAAAAAATAGCACCATATTCAAATCAGTAAGGGCACATCTCCAATCAAATTAAGGACAACAGCAGCATTATTTAAGAATTCCAGCACTTTGGGAAGCCGAGGCAGGCGGATCACCTGAGGTCAGGAGTTCGAGACCAGCCTGGCCAATATGGCGAAACCCCATCTCTACTAAGAATATGGAAATTAGCCAAGCATGGTGGCGCATGCCTGTAGTCCCAGCTTGGGAGACTGAGGCAGGAGAATCACTTGAATCCGTGAGGCAGAGGTTGCAGTGAGCCAAGACTGTGTCACTGCACTTCAGCCTGGGCGATAGAGTGAAACTCCATCTCACACACACACACACACACACACACACACACACAAATGCTGACAGAGTGATGGGATTGTGGGGCTGTTTCTTTTTCATAATTTCATTAATTTTTATTATAATGTTGCTGTGTGATGATAAAATCAAGGGAGAAAATTTAACAAGAAAGTAACAAGAAAACAAAAAAGGAAAACCTTGTGCTCATGCAAGTTCCTCTGCCGCTGTAAGGCCAGGGTCACTTGCTTCTCGGCTTTTTTCACCAGCTTTTCATCTTCTTGTAGCGCGTGGCAGGTGCGCAACTCCTGGATCAACTCCAGTCGCTTTTCTTTCCCTTCAAACATCTGTATCAAATCAAATCAAAGAGAGACCTGCAAGTTAGCATTCCTTTGTGCCAAGCACTAGGAGCCACATGCAGTGACTTGTGAGACACTTGTGAACAGTGGGTTCTGTCCTGCCTTTTGGGTTCCACAGAGCAGATGTGTCCCACAGAGCTAGAGCTCAGCCCTCTTTTCTGTGCCTTCAGCTTCTCAGGCACAAAATGGGCTTAGTTTTCAGTGAGCTGTGCTTAATTTCTGAGAATGCCTCTCAAGGACAAGATAACAACTCCAGCGTCATCTGAAGAAACCAGAACCTTCCCCTCATTTCTTGTGCTCCTTCTCTAATAAACCTGAGGATGGCATTTTTCGTGGCCATATTTTCTTTTCCAATAAATCTGTCCCTGGTTTGTAATAATCTGTTGTCTGAATTTAACTGTGGCATTTCTCTTGGGAAAATACTGAGAGTAAAGAACAGTGCTAAACACAAGCTGTCCATCCAGCTGATTTACTCATCATATCTGAATCTCTTATGAGTTATAGCTGTCTGGGAACAAAAATTAACTGGGGCTTTATATCAGTCCATTTTTTAAGTGAAGTGTGCCTGCTCCAGCAACACAAATAATCTGGCTAAGGCTTTACAGTCAGGAAGACCAGAGCTGAATTTGCTGGCAGATAACTGAAGACCAGAGCTGAATTTGCTGAGGAATCTCCCTCAGACTCAGATTACTTGCCTGTAAAATGAAATTATGGATAGGAAAAAAAAATGAGACAACACATGTAGAGCAAAGAATAAATAGTGTAGGCATACAGTAAGGGTTCAAAACCGTAGTTTATTATTTAGCTATTT
This sequence comes from Pongo abelii, assembly GCF_028885655.2. Lineage (NCBI taxonomy): Eukaryota > Metazoa > Chordata > Mammalia > Primates > Hominidae > Pongo > Pongo abelii. The sequence continues at coordinate 18,374,590 of NC_085928.1, forward strand.
CATTTGTAATGTAGGTATTGTCAGACATATGCAAACTCAAATAATTGTATTATGACTGTGGAAAATTAGGGAATCCACCTGGTTGATAATGCTTAAATAGCCAAAATTCAGGTGAGAAAATGTATGGATTTAACAATTCCAAGGAAGAAGTGAGTTTCATACTGCCTTAGTTACAACCATGGCAAATAGCAGGTAGGTCCTTCCTGTCTCTCTCCTTGACACTGTGCCACCCACCCGGACAAACAATGCCATTAGAAGGAAATGGGTCACCCGAAGTAAATGGGTAGGCAACTCAAGAGTTTAGCTGAATAGGATAGCAGGGTGCAAAAGGGAATTCACTCCAAGGAACCAAGCACATATGCATTCTAAACAATTTTCTCAAAAGAGAAATGCAGGGCCAGTGGTTGGACCTACACACCATGTTCTGAACGACTCTGCCCCGGAGTAACTTTTGAAGGTAGATCACAGCCATTTCTATTTCTTCTTCTTCCTAAAAGAACAAAGGGAGAACCAAGCAACTTGAGAACTGCAGTAGTCCAAGCATCAAATATTCTTTTGAAGACTTATTTCAAGCAAGACAGACTGTGCTAGATGCCGAAAAGATTTAAAGAGAAATAAAAGATGGTCCCTGCTCTTATTGAACATATAGTATTTTAATGTTACTTACATTAGAATTCATTATTTTTCATCATTAACAAATCATATTACAAGCAAAAAATTCACTCCCTGCCATGCTATCCCTACAAATAAAACCACTTTCATTTCCCTATATTCCTTTCCAGCAAAATATTTCTTAAAGCAACAAGTATTGCTTATAACATCATTTTGCAATAGGATTTTTCATGTTTGATCATCAGTAGACACAAATACAGCTAGTCTATGTCAGAGTAAGGTACTTCTCACAAAAATTTAGCTACGCTGATAAAATCAGAATATAAGAGACAAGGTTAGCCATCTATAAAAATCGTCTTAAAAACTCTGTATCCAAAGCAGAAAAAGCAGGGTCTGGAAATCTAATTAAGATTCCTTTGAATGTAAAAAGAAAACAGCAGTCTAACTGATGACATTAACACACATGAAAGACAATGTGTTGTCAGGCTGGGCACAGTGGCTCATGCCTGTAATCCTAGCACTTTGGGAGGCCGGGGCAGGTGGATCACCTGAGGTCAAGAGTTTGAGACCAGCCTGGCCAACATGGCAACACCTCGTCTCTACTAAAACTACAAAAATTAGCTGAGTGTGGTGACACATGCCTGTAGTCCCAGCTACTCATGAGACTGAGGCAGGAGAATCGCTTGAACCCAGGAGGCAGAGGTTGCAGTAAGCCAAGGTCGCACCACTGCACTCCCACCTGGGTGACAGAACGAGATTCTGTCTCAAAAAAAAAAAAAAAAAAAAAAAAAGACAATGTGTCAACCAAAGGCCTGCACAAAGTCTAGAAAAGAGAATGTTATCCAGCAGCACATCCCCACCGGCTGGTGGGAGCTTTCTGGTCCCTCTGCAGGAGCCACTCATCAGAGGTAGTAACAGGTGTTAGTGTGGTCTCCCACCAACACCTGCCCTCAGCCAAGAAATACACCAGCCTTCTGAATACAATCTGGCTTCTTGTGAGGACTGTCCCATACTGAGAGATAATGTGCTGACCAGCCAAGAGGAACAGCCTGATCCAGTAGGCAGTTATAGTCCTCTCTGTAAAGTAATAAATTTGCATCATGGATTCTCTAACAGTTTCCTGTGGATTTGTTTAGTCTGAGTCAGTCCTCTAAGTCCTAACCAACTCTGATACCTTGCTCAAATTGAGTGTGGTGAGATGTGGCCCTGGGCAGGGCCCTTTGAGTCATTCCCACCCCAGAAGCAAGCCCGTCTTGATGACACCTCTGGCATTTCGTTCCTCTTCGACTCCAACAGTCATCAGCCATCTCTCCATGTGGGAAGATAGCTATGGTAGCTGATCATCACTCAATCTTCTTTTCCTATTTCATATACATGAGCACTACCTTCTGATGCTGATTTTTCATAGAAAGATTTTTTAATTGTGTTTTTATTTTTGAAAAGGACTGGGTTTAGATTTCATTTCATCTCGTTTGTTTTTGTGTGTCTGATGTTTGATACATAAGAATAAAGACAATATTTAAGTCAGAGCTTGGGAAACTAACACTGCTAAATTAGATTTGCTTTAAGCTAAACTATCCTAAGAATAAGCTGACAACGATATTGAATTTAGCATTTCAACTAAAAAGTTTCCTACTTACATTGGACGTCATTTCCAAGGTTGGAGTTGGAAGCCGAGGTTGAGGTATTGGGTTTCTTTGAAGGAAGCGAGGGGGTTTCTTTGCTTCAAGAACTTTATTCTTCTTATCCAATAGTGCCTGAAATAATGCCAATTAATATAATCTCTTATTTTTTTAACAAAAATTTGCATAAATTTAAGGAGTAAAAGTGCAGTTTTTTACATGAACGTATTACATAATGGTGAAATCTAGGCTTTTAGCATACCCATCACCTGAATAATGTATATTGTACCCTATATTTTCCTTCATTACCAGATCTAGGTCACAGATATAAATATTAATTGGAATATTAATATTCTCTATGGTGATGCTAGGTCAGCTTGAGAAACACTAACAAGAATGTGTGTATCTCCCAAGAGGTGCTACAATATTCCTAAAAATATGTTAACCGACCAGCCTGACAACCAACATAGAGAAACCCCATCTCTACTAAAAATACAAAATTAGCCAGGCATGGTGGTGCATGCCCGTAATCCCAGCTACTCGGGAGGCTGAGGCAGAAGAATCACCTGAACCTGGGAGGCAGAAGTTGCAGCGAGCTGAGATCGCGCCATTGCACTCCAGCCTGGGCAACAAAAGCAAAACTCCATCTCAAAAAACAAAAAAAAAGTTAACCACTGACTAAACATGGTTATATTCTTGGTGTATTCATCAAATGATGAGTAGATAAATAAAATGTGGTATATTCACACAATGGAATGTTACACAATCATAAAAAAAGAATGAAGTACTGAGATGTGTTAAAACCTGGATGAACCTTAAAAATACTATGCTAAGTGAAAGAAGCCAGATGCAAAAGGCTATATACTGCATGACTCCATGTATATGAAATTTCCAGAATAGGCAAATCCACAAAAAGAAAGTAGAATAGGACGGGTGCGGTAGCTCACGCCTGCAATCCCATTTTGGGAGGCCGAGGAGGGCAGATCACGAGGTCAGGAGATCGAGAACATCCTGGCTAACACGGTGAAACCCTGTCTCTACTAAAAATACAAAAAAAAATTAGCCAGGCGTGGTGGTGGGCGCCTGTGGTCCCAGCTACTCGGGAGGCTGAGGCAGGAGAATGGCGTCAACCTGGGAGGCAGAGCTTGCAGTGAGTGGAGATCGCACCACTGCCCTCCAGCCTGGCGAACAGAGCGAGATTCCATCTCAAAAAAAAAAAAAAGAAAGAAAGAAAACAATAGAAAGAAAGTAGAATAGTGGTTGCCAGGGGCTGAGGGGAAGGGGGAATTGGAAGTGAGCACTATTAGGCATGGGGTTTGTTTTGGGGATAACAAAAATATTCTGGAATTAGATAGTGGTGATGGTTGCACAGATTTGTAAATATGCTAAAAACTACTGAATTATATATTTTTAAAGGGTGATTTTATTGTGTGCGAATTACATTTCCCCCACTCCCCAAAATAAAGGGGCAAACAAAAACTGAAGGAATTCATGGCCAGCAGACATTCCCTGCAAGAAATGATAAAAAAAAAAAAAAGTTCTTCAGGCAGGATAAAAATGTTATAGATCAAAAACTTAGATCGATATAAGTATAAGAAGAGCAGAAGAGAAGGAATAAATAAAAAATACTGTTGTTCTTATTTTTATCTAAAAGATAACTGTTAGCTAAGCAATAAAAGTAAAAATGTATAGGCTGATTATAGCACTTGGACGAGTGAAATGAATGACAGGAATATCACAGGGAAGGGAAGAAGGAGTTGGGAATAATCTGCTCTAAGGTGCCTGCTCTACCCATGAAGTGGCATAGTGTGATTTGAAGATGTACTTTTATTATTTTACATGTATAATCACATACTGGTCCACAAAGCAAGCCTCATGCAATTTCAAAGGATAGGTATCACACAGACTATGACCTCTGATCACAATGCAATTGAGTTAGAGGTTAATGAGAAAATGAGTTAAAATTCCTGCATATTTGGAAATTTTAAAACACACTACTACTAAATACTCACAGATTAAAAAATCATAATGGGTTTTTTGATATTAGAAATTAAGAATGACAAATACTACATATCAAAACTAATGAAATGTACCAAAAGTCAGTATTTTGAAGGAAATGTTTAACCTAAAATACTTATATAAAACAGATGAATGCCTGAAACTGATGAGCTACATGTGCAATTTAAGGAAAGACCTGTGAAACAAACCCTAAAAAAGTAGAAAGAAATATAAAATAAATATAGGAGTATAAATTCATGTGATTAAAAAATATAATACAGAAAATCAACAAAATCAAAAGTTCATTGCTTGGAAACACAAATACTAAGAAAATAAGCAAGCCTTCAGTAAACTTGATTAAGGAAAAGAGTTAAGGCATAAATAAACAATATTATAAATGAAAAAAGTAGACATGAATAAGATAAAACAAACATTTAAAAGATTATAAAACAATACTATCAACAATCATATGCCAAAAAAATGGAAAAGGTAGGTGAAATGGAATTTATAAAAAATATAATTTACCAAAAATAATGCAGAAGAGTTCTATAAGTTGTAAAGAAATTGCAGTAGTGGTTAAAATTTTTCCTATGAAGAAAACATTTGTCCCAGATAATTTTATATGCATATTCTACCAAACTGAAGGAACAAATCATCCCAATCTTATTTAAACTCTTCTCAAAAAAGAAAAAGGAAGGAATATTCCCAAGTTCATTTCAGGAGACCTGCGTAATTATAACACCAGCCCCATACATAGTCAAAAAGAGAAAGAAAAACAAGGTCATTTCACTCATGAATGTAGAAGCAAAATCCTAATCAACATTTGAGTAAATCAAATCCAACAAGGTATTGAAAATAAGCTGTATGCTCTGACCAAGGCAGGTTCATCCCAGGTATGCAAGGATAGATTAATATTTGTAAACAATTATAAATGTTACTACAATAATTAAAAAAAGAACATATACAAAAATTGTGTGATAGAGATAAATATTTGATAAAATTCAACATAAACACATGATTAAAGGCTTTAGTAAATTAAGAAGAGAAGGGAACTTCCATAACCTAATAAAAAGAATCTATAAAAAATCTTAACAGAAAGTGAGAGAATGATGAACACAGCATTCAGGATGGGTGAAAGGAGATGGGGGCGTGGATGAGGTGGGAAAGAACCACCTCGATATACATAAATTACTGTTAAGGTCCTGTTTTGAGGATAGGTTCCCATCAATTTTTATTAACTACGAAAATCAACTGAACAAACAAGCATGCATGGGCCAGTGATGAGAATGTATCATAAAACAGTGGGCCTCGAGGTGTGGTTCCTGGACCAGCAGCAGCAGCATCACCGGGAAACTTATAAAAAAGGCAAATGCTCCAGCCCCAGCTCAGACCTACTGAATCAGAAACTTTGGGGATGGGGCCCAGCTGCATGTGTCTTAACAAGTCCTCCATGGGATTCCGATGCACAGGAAAGAATGAGCACCACCAGCATAAACCACAGATTCTGTACACCTATTGTTCAGCTACCGAAAGGGAAAGCCCAGCTGGTGGATGATGTTCTGTGGGTCTTGGTGAAGGCTTTAACTAGAGCCTTTAGAGCTTTAACTAGATGAGAAAGGAGTTGAACATGACTCTTTTTCTTCATATGCCCTAATCACATGAACACAAAAGGGAGAAAATCAGGCCTATTACAGCTATTAACACCAACAATAGAAACTTGCTACACCTTAGTATAGCGTCAAATTTTATATAGAGATCCAAGTGGAAAACGCTTTCAGAAAGTAATATCACTTCTGCAAATGGGGAAAAAAATCTCCAAGAAGTCTCCTGAAGTGTGAAATGAGGGGAAATACACATTGGTTCAGCACAGCATGGGCAACCTCAGAAAAGTGCAGAGCAGAGAATGTAAGTCTATGTTTGACCCACTGGACATTGCTGCAATTTTTGGAGTGTAGCATTTATCTGCAAAAATCACACTAGAAGCATTTTGTCCTCCCGATAATGATTATACCTTATGAACCTCTGCCAACTCATAATCCAACCTTGCTGCCCTCTTCAGAAAACCAGCTTTGGTGGTAACGACTTTAGGTTTTGGAGCTCTGATTCGGGGTTGTGTCACAAAATCTGGGAGACATGACTCAAGTTCCACTAATCCTATGGGAAGGAAGTACATGTTTTTAGTATCCAGTGCTTACATTTATTATTCTTAAGGTATATTGTTAACTTTTGTAGCTGTTTGCCAAGCAGTTTCATTAGAATTGTTGAGAGGGTGTATCTTATATAATAGAATGAAGTGTCCCTGACATGTAATAGCACATTTCCATATAATTAACTCATGTTGTCAGTGACTTAGACTGTACAATGAGAAATGCATTCTAAAGTGAAAATATTGCCCTACAAAAAAGTAGCAATTCCACAATAATAATCAACAGAAAATTAATGATTCTATGATATGTGGTGCCATTCTTCTAAAGGAGACGTTCACCAATTTATTACATTTTGCTCTGGAGATGGCCAGCCAGAGCTACAAGTTCAGCAGTGTAACCAGCAACTCATGATCTTGGCCATGTGATACTTCAATTTGTCAGTGAAATTAAATAACTAAATAAGCCTCTTTTGAACTTCATAAGAGGTATAGCCCTCTCCATGAACTTATCACCTGGTTCTTCATCCTCTTGCCCACTAGTTTTTTGACATTACTTTATAAAAGGTTGATCTCATTATACATATTTCTTGTTGGCTTCATAAACCTGGAATAAAACTTTTCTCAATTTCATTGTTAAATAACTTTGATTATTAGTGACATTAAACATTTTTTAACATTTACTAGCTAATTGAATTTGGTCCTTGCTGAACCGTTCTATAGTGTGTCCATTTATTTATTTGGGTCTTAGTAGTTTTTATTGGTTTGTATGAACTCACATTAATAATGTTAAACCTGCTCATCAGTGTTCATTGCAAATATTTTTATTGCTTAGCTTTTAATCAAAATTTCTACATTTTATATATTTAATCATATTTCTGAGACAACCTTCTTATAGTGGATTTCTAATAATGTAAATTGCTTACCTTCATAGGTGTTGAGATAGTAGTTTTTTACTACAAAGTCCTCTGAGTTGTTGTCTGGGAAACACCCAAGACGAGACAGAGGTCCATAGACCTGTGATGCATAATCAGAATAATCCTTGATGATATTTCTTCTCTCCAACTTCCCTTCTATATTCTTTCTCTTTCCTACAAGTTTTCTGATTGCTGAAATAAAACATACCTCCATGACTATCTCTAAAATATTGTTCTGAATTATACAAATGCAGAAGAGTAAGCCAATGCTAGTGTCAGTCACAGAGAAGCTATTGAAACGAATGAATTTCATGATGACTCACGACAGCTAGAATGTAACGTTAAAAACAAAGGTCTGCCATCTGTGTGGTTCAGACTGTCATGAGACAGGCAGGAGTGACAGAAGCAGAATCAGCTAGTGTCCTCAATTGGTACTCATCAAAAATCTTTTATAACTGCATTTCAAGCTCCAGGCCAAGAAGAGGTATTCAGTAAAAGTTTGTTAAATGAATGAAACTCAAAACAACTGGAAAATACGTGTTCCGTGGGGAACTAGGGAATTATTCTCCCCTACAAGAATAATCAAAAGCAAAGACTACAGGTTCATCTTGGTTAACACCAAAATAAACCAAAGACTGTCTCAGCTTACAGCTTTCTGAATTGTTTGGCAGTCAGAGGGAAAGGCTCAACTGTGCACATCAGGAGTATACTCATCTAAAGAGTCATGCTTGCCACCTCCTGTGCTCCTTTTCTCTCAAATCCCATCACAGACCCAAGCCCTTTTGGCGGCTCTGCATTGCGCGTTTTCAACAGGGGGTAAAAATCTTATACAAGATCATGACGTCATGCTGCAAGAGGGGGCCTGTGTGCCACTGCTGTCTTGGGGATATTGTTTATGTTTGATTCTCAGCACTTCTGGGTATGACTTGGGTTTTAGAATTAAGTAAAAATGACTTAAATTTTATTATTCGCCTACAAAAATTAGTCAGATCTATCATTAGTTATGCCAAGTACTGAAAAAAATGTTGATTGTATCTTAATAAATATCTAGCAGTTAAGTGCTCTTTTCTCAAAAAGAAAAATTTTAAATTTAAGTTCACTAAACATAATTTTAAGCAATAATTTGTTTTTGTGATTGTTTTGTTTTTGTTGGAAAAATAAGTTTTGAATGATTTTTTAAAATGTGATTATATTGTGAATGAGTACATATATAAATACTCTGCACATGTAATTGATACTATTTATTTATTTATTTTGAGACAAGGTCTCTGTCACCCAGGCTGGAGTGCAGTGCTGCTATCATAACTCACTGTAGCCTTGAGCTCCTGGGCTCAAGCCATCCTCCCACCTCAGCCTCCAAGTAGCTATGACTACAGATGTGTAACATTACATCAGGCTAAGTTTTTAAAAAAAATTTGTAGAGATGGGGTCTCACTATGTTGCTCAGGCTGGTCTTGAACTTCTAGCCTTAAGCAATCCTCCCACCTCAGCCTCCCAAAGTGCTGGGATTACAGGCATGAGCTACCTCTCTTGGCCTTAAATTTTTCAAATATAAATTTAACTTGAATCTTTAATTCAGTCATTCTTAATCTTGCACTGAATAAAAATAATAAACCATATACTTCCTCTTTTCATGTATAAAGTACAGATATACATATAGTACATAAACATATATATGTTATATCTGCGGTATTAAAATTTCTTGTAGCAAGGTGATTAGGAAAAAGGATGTCTAAAATGTCTCCTTTAAGGGCAAAATGAAGAAAGGGTAAGAAACAGGGCTCTTTATCCAGGCCTGTGGACCATTAATATGGGGAACCCAACACCTATCCCACCACACACACACACACACACACACACACACACATTATCTCAGTAACTCGACTACCTGTTAGGACACCATCACTTGATTTTCTTAGTAAGGGAATTTCCTCCATTCTTCTACCTTTAAGAAATAACTCATCTCTTAGCTCTTACCTATGTGATTCCCAGGACCAAAACAGAATTATATCATAGTTAAGTCAGGTTTGGTCAAAGATCCAAAGCAAAGCCCACTTTTCCACTGTCTTCATTGTTCATACTACACCATTACTTGATACATGTGTGCGCTGAATTTTTGCCATTTTTGCCTCTTTTGCCTCCTGCAGTTTAGACCACCGGGCATTCAAGTGCTTCATATTCACTTCATTCTGATTCTCTTCACGCTTCCTCAACAGCTCTTTTAGAACTTCCAGGCGAATCTCCTGCAGTCTTCAAGTAAATTACAAAACATAAAGAAGCATATGGCATCTCAAACAGAGGGCAAGGGAACAGCTGCCACAGACAGGCTCTTCTCTGTGGGCTGGTATCATATTCACGTATTGTCAAAAGACCACTCTGGCAAAAGTATGACAGATGAATTGAGGGCGTGGGGGAGGCAACTCAATACAGACTCTCTATATAATAGGAATATATATGGGTGTAGTTCTCAAGGATGAAGAAGAGTATGCCACGCAGATGGGGTAAAAGAAGGGCTCTCTAGGCAGATGGGCCTAAAGGAACAGTAAGAGGTTTGTGCACAGTGCCAGATCAAGTGGTATTCCTGGAGGGTTACATAATAGGGGGAGTGAAGAGGAAATGCGGTTCTGGCATGCTATCCTAAGGAGTGAGGTGAAAATGCAGTTCCTGGCATATAATAGGTACTCAGGTACTCAACAAATCTTTGTTTCCTTTTCCCCTACCTTCAACTTGTTCTCCTTGGGCTACCTTGCTCATGTGCATCCAACAATGCACAGATGACTTTGTTATCTGTACCTCCAGCTTAGATATTTCTTTTTTCTTTCTTTCTTTCTTTTTTGTTTTTTTTGAGACAGAGTCTTGCTCTGTTGCCCAGGCTGGAGTGCAGTAGCCTGATCTAAGCTCACTGCAGCCTCTGCCTCCTGGGTTCAAGCGGTTTTCATGCCTCAGCCTCCCGAGTAGCTGGGACTACAGGCACCCACCACCACACCTGGCTAATTTTTGTAGTTTTAGTAGAGATGGAGTTTCACTACATTGGCCAGGCTGGTCTCGAACCCCTGGCCTCAAGTGATCCCACCTTGGCCTCCCAAAGTGCTGGGATTACAGGCGTGAGCCACCACATCCAGCCCAGCTCAGATATTTCTGAACCAGAATTTCCATCTATTTGAATCTCCAGTTGCCGCTTGACAATTAAAAAAACAAAACAAAACCCTACTCATTTGTTTCCCCAGAAGTCTGTCCCTCTTACACCTTCTTCCCGCTGCTAAGGATCTCTCCTCGGAAATGCTTCTTGTATTCCCTAGCTCATGTCTGGTCATCTCACTCCTAACGTGGACCCCTAGCTGCTAGTCTGTCCTCCTTCCAATCTTTGCTCCACCCAGCTGTCAAGGTTTTCCTTCCTAAAACAGAGATTTGAACATACATTTTACTCCCGCTTAGAAATTCATACCTGAATTTATTCACTTACTCATTTGTCAAATATTTATTAAGTGCCCACCATATGCCAGGCAGGAACAATGATGTACAAGATAAAACACCTTCTCTCAACAAGCACTGTTCTGGTGGAATAGGCATAAGAACTGACATTTCCCGCACAAGGAGATACATACCAGGCTAGAAGAGTGAAAACTCTTCACGGAAGAAGAAAGGATACGGCAGGGGGAAAAGAGGGAACAGGTGCGGAAGCCTTCCTTAGAGGAGCTGTTAACTCAGGATTGGGATTTGCCACATTGACAAAGGAAAAGCAGGGCCTCAGCAGGGGAAGCTGAATGTTCAACTCAAAAGGACTGGAGGAACAGCAAGATGTCACACTGGCAGGGTTTCTCAGAGTGAATGCACTTGAGAGGGGCGAGAGTGTAGTGACAAATGAGTATAGAGAGGTAGGCATTTTTAAAACTAAGCCACACACCCCAGTCACCTTTCTCTCTAGAGTTAGAAATGCTAGGTTCAATTTTCCATGTCACCACTGACCTCAATCTCTTCAATGGTAAAGTGGAGATAATAATAGCACCCTCTTCATGAAGTTGCTGTGAGCATTAAGTGAGTTAATGTATACACAAAGTGCTCTAACAATAGTCTCAAATTTAAGAGTGCAGCATAATCTGGAGGGCAGGTTCTGATACAGATTGCTGGGCCCCAAACCCTGATTCAGTAGGTCCTGGGAGGGGGCCTGATCACCTGCATTGCTACCAAGTTCCAAGGTAATGTTGATGCTGCCGGTCTGTGGACCACACTTTGAGGTCTATATGCTTAGAACATCATCTGGCACATAGTAAGCCCTCTATAAGTGTTCCATGCTCTATAGATATCTTCTTCTTCATCTGATATCATTGACAGAACTCCTTATAGTCCACTCATCATCATCATCATCATATTATTATTATTATTGGCTGAGCTCCTTACTGTTCACTTATCATCTGATATTGACAGAGCTCCTTATAGTCCACTAATCACCACCATCATCATCATCATCACCATCATCATCATCATCATTATCATCATCAATCTGATATTATTGACAGAGCTCCTTATAGTTCACTAATCATCATCATCATCATCATCATCATCATTATCATCATCAATCTGATATTATTGACAGAGCTCCTTATAGTTCACTAATCATCATCATCATCATCATCATCATTATCATCATCAATCTTATATTATTGACAGAGCTCCTTATAGTTCACTAATCATCATCATCATCATCATCATCATCATCATCATCAATCTGATATTATTGACAGAGCTCCTTATAGTTCACTAATCATCATCATCATCATCATCATCATCATCATCATCATTATCATCATCAATTTGATATTATTGACAGAGCTCCTTATAGTTCACTGGGGCAGGAAGGGGCAGGAAGATGGGCAAGGAGATGGTGCAAAAAATCTCAGACCAACACCTCTCAAGTATTGTTCTGCCTGATAGCTTCTGATATTATTGTCTGATGTTACCATCTGCCTGATGGCTTCTTACCTACCCTTGAAAACCCAGCTCAGAAGCTACCTCCTCTTAGTAGTTTTCTTTCTCAAATCGCCCACCTTAAATAGAACTAACTGTTCTTTCACCTGGGTTCCACCAAGCACTTTTTGTACAGAACAGCACATCACCTGATAGACACAGCCTGAGAGGGGTTGGTCTAAGATCTTTTGTCCCATCCTTGTCCACCTTCCCTGCTCCCCATGCCCCAGTGGACCATAAAGAGCTCTGTCAGGAAGAGCAGTTTCCTATTCATCCCTATTTTCCCAACTCACAGCACAGAGTCTAGCACGTAAAAGGGACTCAAAATACATGTATTAAAATTGCCCTCAGTTTAACAAATGTACTTGCTTTCTCAAGTGATGCCTTCGCTCTGGCCAGATACATTTTTAACAGTTTTAATGCCTTTTGAAAAGACATATATCTTTCCAAAGTACAATAATAAATTTAAATTTCTGCCAACAGGATTGGGTATTTGACACCTACTTTGCCCAAACACTATGTTTTTATTAAATTGCAAGCTTTTATCAAAACATCACAAAGCCTAGATTCAGGCTTAATCTGAAGGTGTTGAAAAAATTTAACATATTCCAAATTTAGCACCAAGCTGAGACTCTAACTCTCTGGGTCCCTCTCTTGTGTGTAAGGGTCCTTGGTAGCATTGCTATGAGCAATAAAGTGCGTCAGCACAGCCTAGCACAAAGGACAAACTCAGCAAACGCCCTTCCTTTGTTCTTGCTAGAGAGTTATAATTTTTTGGTTCTCATAATCTCTTATCATTTCCACATATCAGCAACAACTCCATTACTGAAAATATATCAGTTAAAATAATTGAAAACCCAACCACAAGTACCTCAGCATATTGTTATTTATGTATATTGTTATATACTCATCTCTTAATGGAAGAATTCCATAATTTGTCTTTTAACTAGGAAATGCCCCATCAGCTCTAGCTAGAACGCAAGGCATCCTGACTGTGCACCCAGTGTCTCGGGTCGGGGTGGGGGGTAGGTAAGAGCTAGGACTAGTGCCAAGGCTGTTTGAAGGGGTATGAAGAAAGCCCAGGCACTGGGACAGTGGCACTGGGAATAAACATGAAGGGACAGTTTCAAAGGTGCTTTGCAGAAATTAGTGGGATTCTGTGACAGTTAAGATAGATACTAAAGAGAAAAGGGAAAAGAAGAATCAGAGATGCCCTTCAGGAGTTGTTCAAACCTGGGTTCCATGCTGAGCTTCTTCAAACACACAGAGGGCATTCTACATTTTTATGTTACTGGAGAGAAAATTATACTGAGCTTCTGGACCACATCAGAAGCATGTGACTGCTCCTGAAAGAACCGGATGCCCAATTTCCTATCTCTATAGGTTAAGGATTGCTTTTCAACCCATACATTTGGGAGAATGCTTTGCAGATATAAAGTATTAACATTATTCCCACCGGTGCAGGAACAGTTGTCTGGGTGATAGAGAACCTACTTTTCAATCTCTTGCTCTCTGAAGGCCCACTCCTTCCTCTCCATTTCATTCATCATCTTCCTCCTCTTCTCAAACTGGGAAGTGTCACTCAGAGCAGGGAGAGTGGCTTCCCAAGCACGCTTCTCGCGGGCTCTTTCTATCATCTCCACCTCAGCTTGTCCTGCTGGCAGACCCCGACCTGCAGGATGAAGCAGCACAGCTTAGGAACAAGTGAGCTGACCCACGCACCCCCCAGTATATAATTAACTCCCTGTCAGTTCCTTTCCTCTTCTCCAAATTCAAGGGCCATGACAGGATACATGACATTAGGGAACAGCCTCTAGATGTACCTCAAAGCTTGTGGTATCTGTGCCCCACTGCCTCTTGCTAGTAATTGAGCCATAAGACATTTTAGTTGCATGTAGAATGCTGGAATGCATTTGAAGAATATTAAGTGACTACTGAATAATCACACCTTGGAATGCTCTGTAATAAACAAATTTATATACTGAAAAACAAGGCATTTTCAGAGCCCTGAGGTGGAAAAAATATGGGGTAGGGAATTTGTTGGATAAAAGTGAAAAATATATACTTTTTTCTTCTTTTTTGTGAGTCAAGGTCTCACTCTGTTGCCCAGGCTGGAGTATAGAGGTGTGATTACAGCTCACTGCGGCCTTGACCTCCCGGGCACAAATGATCCCCCAACCTCAGCCTCCCAAGTAGCTGGGACTACTGGCATGTGCCACCACATCTGGCTAATTTATTTTTATTTTTTTGTAGAGACAAGGTTTCACCATGTTGCCCAGGTTGGTCTCAAACTCCTGGTTTCAAGCAATTCTTCCGCCTCAGCCTCCCAAAGTGTTGGGATTACAGGTGTGAGCCACTTGGCCACATACTTTTTAAAAAAATAACAGAAAATGAAGACACTAATCAGTAGCTGAGAATTCACCATCTTTCGGTTTTGTCCCCATAGTGAATGTAAAATTTAGGGCTATCTCTTACCTCCAGCTTTGAGCATTCAAAGACACAATACCCGTAGATCAGGCAGGAGGATGTGGCCACTGGATGTGTCTCCTGACCAGCTCCGAGACACTGGCTGAGACCTAAACCAACGTATGCCTCCCTGGATCAAGTTTTGAGGATGCCAGCACACTTAGGCGCCTAGCACCTCTAAATGTGGCCTTGCAAAAGCAGGTAAAGGAAAGGGAGGCTGGAACAAGTTTCCTGTTTGATCACTGAACCACAATAAGCCAACCTTTGTTTTATTTTCATTTAAAAATATAATTATACAGAAAAATCTAAGGAAATAAGTAATAAGTCATATTTCTACCACATACAGTAGGGCATGCCTAAGATTTGTGTCTTATTTCAGATCTTTTGTAATGTTTATGCTTTTAAAAAGCAAATAAGTAATATATGAATTCACTATCTCTTGTTTTTAATATTAGGGTATTGTTAGCCAGGCGTGGTGGTGGGTGCCTGTAGTCCCAGCTACTCGGGAGGCTGAGTCAGAAGAATCACTTGAACCCCAGAGGTGGAGGCTGCAGTGAACCGAGATCATTCCACTGCACTCCAGCCTGGGTGACAGAGTGAGACTCCATCTCAAAAACTAAATAAATAAAAATAAAATAAAATAAAATTAGGATATTATAGAGAAGGCTAAAGTTCTGTACTCTGCTTCCTCATTCTGATCACCTTCCCAGAGGCAGTCACAATGATGCATTTAGTGAGGAGTAATACTACCAGCTCATCTTTTTACTTTTATAGATGTATAAAGAGGTAAATAAATCTGTATACAAAATACCATATATATGTATGTGTATATATGTATATATATGTATCTACATATTATTTTGTGGGTCTTGCATGGCATTTTCTTTAGTAATTTTAAAAATAACTATGAAAATCATACCATAAATATGCAGACTTAACAACTGTACATATTTTGTCATATATACTTCACATTTTTTAATAAAAAATTGAAACCTTATAAATAAAGCCGATGTACCTTTTAACTACCACATTGAGCCCCATTCCCTTCTCCCATTTCCCAAAGTAAACACAAAAAGGAATTTGTGTTTTTCTATTCAATCTTAACATTTTATATACAAATTTATGTGTCTATGAATTATAATAATAATAAAACCTAACATTACTTAAGCATTTTTATTATGCCAAGCACTTTTTTTTTTTTTTTTTTTTGAGATGAAGTCTTGCTCTTGTCACCCAGGCTGGAGTGCAATGGCGCAATCTCGGCTCACTGCAACCTCTGCCTCCCAGGTTCAAGCGATTCTCCTGTCAGCCACCCTAGTAGCTGGGATTACAGGCACCTGCCACCACGCCCAGCTCATTTTTTTTGTATTTTTAGTAGAGACAGGGTTTCACCATGTTGGCCAGGGTGATCTCAAACTCTGACCTCAGGTGATCTGCTCGCTTCAGCCTCCCAAAGTGTTGGGATTACAGGCATGAGCCACCACGCCTGGCTATTTAAGCACTTTTATAATGCCAAGCACTTTTCTAATGCATTTAATCTTCAACAAATCCCTATCACATAAACATAATTATGCCTGTTTTACAAATAAAGATACTGAAGGGCTAAAAGGCTAAGTAACTTGCACATGGCAGTCTGAACCTTGTATTTTTGTGCACTATACTATACTTCCTGTCTAGTAAAAGCAAATATGAACCAAAAATGAATTCTATAGAAGCCAGACACAGTACTGATGTTTATTTAATATTTACATACATGGTATTGTACTATAGCTATTCATTCTGCAACTTGCTTTTTTTACTCATCTTTGTTTTGGAAGCCTAGCCGTACTGATATATACAGATCTAGTTTCCTTCTTCCACTGTAAGGCTTTATTACAATTTAAGCTATCTATCTTCTCAAATGACACTTAGATTGCTTTTAATTTTTTGATCATACATAATGTTGCAACAAACATCCTTGTACTGGTCTCATTGTACCATATGTGAGCTTCTCTAGGATTCTTAGAAGTAGAAATGCTAGAGTCTAGCAGCTACATCATAAAATATGATCATTTTTAATTCTGGATATTGCTTAATTTACCCTCAGAAGTATATTTTTGCCCCTGCCTTCTGAGATCCCCTGATGGTTCCTCTCCCATGCTGCATGCTTCACTTCCTCCCACATTGCATCTGCCCAATCTCAGCTGCTTTTTGCAGTCCTTACAAATATTTAGTGGTTCATGAATTACATATATTTTTAGTTTTACTGAAAATGGAGTTTGTGGGAGTATTGTTGTTTTTGCTTTTGTATAATTTCTGGGAAGAGAAGATGAAAAGTGCTAATTTACCCAGGCATAGTTATATTGAGAGTGGGAATCTGGATTAGAACTACTTGAAGGTATAAATTATTTGAGGGAGAAGTCTTATCTATTCAAGCATGAGTTTCCCATTGATAAATATGTTCTCTCTTTTCATCAAATCTCTGTTTATGTGCATAAAGAATAATTTATACTTTTCACCATAACTCCCTTGCACGTTTTTATTAAGTGATTCCCTAGGCACTTTGTTATTCATTGCTATTGTGCATGTAATTTTTTTCAGCCAAGTGCGGTGGCTCACCTGTAATCCCAGCACTTTTGGAGGCCGAGACAGGAGAATTTCTAGGTCCAAGAATTGGAGACCAGCCTGGGCAACATAATGAAACCCCATCTCCACAAAAAAAATGTATTTTTTAATTAAGTGTGGCATGGTGGTGTGGACTTGTGGCCCCAGCTACTTGGGAGGATGGGGTGAGAGGATCACTTGAGCCATAGGGTTTGAGGCTTCAGTGAGCTATGATCACATTACTACACTTCAGCCTGGGCAACAGAGTGAGACTCCATCTCTAAAACAAATAAATGAATGTAATTTTTTTCAATTTTTTTTTTTTTTTTTTTTTTTGGCAGAGTCTTGCTCTGTCACCTAGGCTGGAGTGCAGTGGTGCAATCTTGGCTCACTGAAACCTCCTCCTCCTGGGTTCAAGTGATTCCCCTGCCTCAACCTCCCGAGTAGCTGGGACTACAGGCATATGCCATCATGCCCAGCTAATTTCTCTGTATTTTTAGTAGAGACGGGGTTTCACCATGTTGGCCAGGCTGGTCTTGAACTCCTGACCTCAGGTAAATAATTTTTCTTTTCTTTTTCTTTCTTTCATCTTCTTCTTCCTTTTTTTTTTTTTTTTTTTTTTTTTTTTAGAGACAGGGTTGCACTCTGTTGCCCAGGTGGGAGTACAGTGGCAAGATCATAGTTCACTGTACACTGTAACCTTGAACCCCTGGGCTCAAGCAGTCCTGCATCAGCTTCTTGAGTAGCTAGGACCACAGGTGTGCACCACCACACTCAGCTAATTTTTCTTTTGTAGAAATGGAGGTCTCACTATGTTGTCCAAGCTGGTCTCAAACTCTTGGCCTCAACCAATCCTCCTGCCTTGGACTCCCCAAGTGCTGGGATTACAGGTGTGAGCCACTACACCTGGCCTCAACAATTTTTCTAATTGGATATTGCTCTCATATAGGAAAGCGACTGATCTATGTTGACTTCTTGTTGAACTCTTCTTTTTAGTTCTGATAATTTATTTGATTTTCTAAGTGAGCATGTGTGCAAATAAGGATAGTTTTGCTGCTTCTTTCTAATCGCCATGCCTCCATTTTTCTCTTATCTTGCTGCACTGACTCAGTGTTCCTCAACCAGGGTGCTATTGCGATAATGGACAGATAATTATTTGTATGAAACTCCCCCAAGCAGTATAGGATGTTTAGTATCCATGCCAGCCTATCAGCTATACCCTGTCCCATGAGCTAAATACCAGAAGCACTTCCTATCATTATTACATAGAAGAATGCCACTCATATTCCCAAATGTTCCTGAAAGGAGAGATCATAGCCAGGCTTGATAAACTCTGGGCTAAGATCTTCTCTACGTTGTTAAATAGTAGTGATAATGAGCATTATCAATGTCTTTTTCTTTCAAGGTAAAGCTTCTGAAGTTTCACCTTTAGTATGATGTTTATTACAGGCTGTGGTAGATACTCCTTATTAAGTCTCTAAAGTTTCCTTCTGCTCCCAGTTTATTCAGAGTATATGTCATAAATGAGCATTGCATGCTATAAAATACTTTTTTCTGCATCCAGAGGATTTTTCCTATGTTTTCAGTTAAAATGGTAAATTACATGAATGGCTTTCTGGTATTGCAACAAACTTGAATTTCTCTGATTAACTCCATTTGGTCATAAGTCACTCTTTTAAAATACAGCAAGATTAGATTGCTAGTATCTTATTTAGAATTTTTTTGCATATTTCTTCATATGTGAGACTGGCCTGTAAGTTTCCTTACTAGTATAGTTGGCCCTTCATTTTCATGGTTCTACATCTGTGGATTTGACCAACTGCAGGTTGAAAATATTTTTTGAAAAAACTGTGTCTGTTCTGAACATGTACAAACTTTTTTCTTGTCATTATTCCCTAAACAATACAGTATAATAACTATTTATGTAGAATTTACATTGCATTAGGAATTATAAGTAATCTAGAGATTAAATATATGGGAGGATGTGTGTAGGTTATATGCAAATGCTATGCCATTTTACATAAGAGACTTGCATACCCAAAAATCTTGGTAGGGTTGGAGGGTCCTAAAATCAATGTGCTACCAATACTAACTAATAACTGTACTGTCCTTATTCAGTTTTCAAATTAAGGCTATACTGGTCTCATAAAATGAATAAATTAACTTTTATTCTGTGTTTCCTGAAAGAAGTTGCATAAAAGTTTATTTGTTCCTTAAAGGTGTGGTAAACTTACCTGTAAAACTGTTTAGGCCTGGTGCTCTTAAAAGGATTTTCTTTTTCTTTTTACCAAGTCAATTTCTATACTTACTCTTCTATTCAGGTTTGTGATTTCTTCTTAAAACCAACTTAGTAATTTACATTTTCTTTAAAAATTGTAAAATTTATCTAAGTTTTCTTTTCTTTTCTTTTCTTTTCTTTTCTTTTCTTTTCTTTTCTTGAGACGGAGTCTTGCTCTGTCACCCAGGCTGGAGTGCAGTGGTGTGATCTCGGCTCACTGCAAGCAGCACCTCCCGGGTTCACACCATTCTCCTGCCTCAGCCTCCCGAGTAGCTGGGACTACAGGCGCCCGCCACCACACCTGGCTAATTTTTTTTTTTTTGTATTTTTAGTAGAGACGGGGTTTCACCGTGTTAGCCAGGATGGTCTTGATCTCCTGACCTCGTGATCCGCCCGCCTCAGCCTCCCAAAGTGCTGGGATTACAGGCGTGAGCCACCACACCCGGCCCCTAAGTTTCTTTTTTTTAAATTTATTTATTTGAGATGGAGTCTCACTCTGTCACCCAGGCTGGAGCGCAGTGGCGCAATCTTGGCTCACTCACTGCAACCTCAGCCTCCTGAGTACCTGGGATAACAGGCGCCCACCACGTCTGGCTAATTTTTGTATTTTCAGTAGAGACGGAGTTTCACCATGTTGGCCAGGCTGGTCTCAAACTTCTCACCTCAAGTGATCTGCTTGCCTCAGCCTCCCAAAGTGCTGGGACTACAGGTGTGAGCCACCACGCCCAGCCTTTCTAAGTTTTTAAATATAGGGCAAAAGATATTCATAGCACTCTCGTATTTCTTAAGTTGTTTATTCTGTAGTTACTCTGTCCCCCTTTCAATCCCAATACTCTGTTTGCATCTTCTGTTTTCTTTCTTGATGCTTCCTACAAGAGGCTTGGCTGTATTATTAATCTTTATTAGAAAATTACTTATGGCCCTAATGACCATTTCTTTTGCCTTTTAAAAGATCTGTATTATCAACTATTTGTTTCAACTTTATTATTCATTTAACACGTGAAGACTGAATAGGTTTAAAATGTAAAGCACTTGGATCAGTTCTTGACACATCATAAGCACTTAATTTTATCCCCGCAGTGCTTACAGTGTCATCCTTTTTCACTGCCGTTATTTTTCCCTTATCTTTATGTAAACTTTTCATGAATGTATAGCATACATAAACAAAAACAAACATCCCATATAATCAGCACCCAGATCAAGGAATAGAATATTACCAGAACACTAGAATGCCCATGATACCCCCTTCCCAGTCTCTACCTGCCCCAAGGATAGCTACCATTCTCATTCCTAATGCGTTAATTTAGTTTTGATTGGTTTTAAGTTTTATGTAAATGAAATCACAGTGTAGGCGCTCTTCTGTATCTTATTTTGTTCAGCATTATATATGCAATTATATACACATCTACAATCTCCCTTGTAACCACATGTAGTTGTACTTCATTCTCATTATTATATAGAATTCCATTATGTGAATAGACTATATTTTATTCATCCATTCTATGGTTGATGGACATTTGGGTTGTTTTCAGTTTGGAGTTATCATGAATAATGCTGTTGTGAATTTTCTTGTATATGTCTTTTGGTGAACACACCTATGCATTTCCGTTAGTAGAATAATATGCTCATTTTTTTTTTTTTTGATGTATACTTAGGAGTGAAATTGCTGGATTGTAGGTATGAACACATTACATAAATAAATTTACTTAATCCTTACAATATCCTATGAGAGAGATATTGTTCTTATCTATGAAAATGTCTTTATTTCACCTTCACTCCTCAATAATAGTTTGGCTGGTAAAAGAATTCTAGGTTTGCAATCATTTTCCCACAGCACCTTAAAGGCAATACTACAAAATATCCATCTTTTTTTTCCTTTGTAGGTAATCTGAGTTATCTTTCTAATAGTTTTTCTAATAGTTTTTTCACTTTGTCTTTTATTAGGAGGTGTGAGTTTTTAAAGAATCATTTTCTTGGTACTCAGTGGAATTTTTCAGTGTCAAGGCTAATGTCTTTCTTTAGTTCTGGGGAGTTCTCAGCCACTGATTCTTGCATTGCTTCTTTACCATTTTCCCTAGACTCATGTCCTAGCCCCCACAGATCTTCCTTTTCTTTTACCTTGTTCTACCACTGTATGTTGCATTCTGGAATATGTGTCCATTTAATCTGTCATTTCACTAATTTGCTCTTCAGCTCTGTCTATTCTACTATTGAGTTCATTTTATTTCAAACGTTATAGTTTTCCTCCCCCTTGACTCCAACTGGTTCTTTTTCATGACTCCCATTCTTGTTTTGGTGTTGCTAATTCCCCCTCATCCTTTTGAGAATATAGAAAGCACTTCCTAAGTCCTTTTCAGATTGCTCCATTTTCTGTTTACTCAGAAATTTATTCTTCCATTTCCTTTATTTGTTGTGGGTCACTCCTGGTGTCTCTGTTCCTTGTGTGCTTTGGGGTTCTTGGGTGGAGACCAGCCGCAGGTTTCCCTCATAAGCACCCTGGTCAGTAAGCAGCCTTGACCTGTGAGTGGCTACTACCTAAACTCATTCTTTAGAGCCCTGCTCATCACCACAAGGTGAGGAGTCCAAGGCCCCATGCCCACCTGGAGCTATTTCCAGGTGGTCCTGGAAATCCTTCTACAAATGGCCCCGAGCCTGCTTCCAAAGGTTCCATAGGCCTCTTCACAGGATTCAGATTCCTGAGAGCATACTATATGCTGCTGTTTGTTCACCCTTAAGCCCAAGGTGGGGCCAAATGGCAGCTGTTAGTAGGGATGTGTCAACATTGGGAAGAAGAGCTGGGGTAATCACGGGCATGCATGACAGGCCCCTCAGATGTAGAGCAGATCCAGGGTGGGGAGAGAAAAGGGTAGGCCACAGCAGGCTCTCGCCTCACTGCCGCATTACAGTATGGAATCCCAGGAGTCTAAGAATTCCAATTTAAACTTGTCCTTTTAACTTGTTATAAAGATGTTTGTGAAAAAAAACCAACATATTTTACTTAACAGATATTAGCTTGATTTATAATTTTAAAATATCTATACACATGGTAGGTGGGCCTCCCTTAGAGTCCTGGGTCCTACAAATGGTAGGAGTAGGCCTGGCTCATAGAGGCTTTTATTGACACTTTAACCTCAGTTCTGCTATGACAGTGTACCAGATTAGGTTGTTTTTGTTTGTTTTTTGCCTGGTGAAGCATTTCTGAGCCTCTGCCTGGCTCTTGTCCTTCTGCAGTTTAACGCCAAGTCCTTATCACACTAAGAGGTAAAGTCCAAGGCCACAGGCAGGAATGCCTGACTCTGCTCTGTCTATAATCTTTATCGGGCAGGCACCAGGCTTCAGTTGCACCTGTGTGCAGGAGAAGGGCTCTGGCCCCTCCCCTTCAGGCAGGTGACTTGGACCTGGTTCCCTGCCATGCACAGCTCCTACTCACCACCAAAGGTTCCCAGCTACTTCTTTCTTAGGAAAAAGTCTCCATTTCTACATTACGAATATTTTCTTTCTTGCTTTTAAGTGTGTCTATATGTTTATTAATTTTTTCCTGTAATTTTTATGCATTCAGAGCAGAAACGGAAGGTTTCAGCATATTTTTAATTTGCCATCTAGGCCTGAAAGTAGAGCCTCTGCTTTAAAGTACGGGTGTTGGGCCAGGTGTGGTAGCTCAAGCCTGTAATCCCAGCACTTTGGGAGGCTGAGGTGGGCAGATCACGAGGTCAGGAGATCGATACCATCCTGGCTAACACGGTGAAACGCCACCTCTACTAAAAATACAAGAAGAAAATTAGCCAGGCGTGGTGGCACACACCTGTACTCCCAGCTACTCGGGAGGCTGAGGTGGGAGAATCACTTGAACCCAGGAGGCGGAGGTTGCAGTGAGCCAAGATTGCACCACTGCACTCCAGCCTGGGTGACAGAGTGAGACTCCGTCTCAAAAAAAAAAAAAAAAAAAAGTATGGGTGTTGAGAATGCTTAATCTGGATTCATAAAGTGGGCCAGGAAACAAGAATCAAAACTGGAGCCCAGATATGAACATCTTCTTTGTCTGGGACACAGACTTGATCACAGCTATCTGTTACAATGGGGGGAAAAGTAATCTCATTTAAAAATCATTACCATGTACCAACTATCTCTATGTCCTCGGAGGAATTAGTTAACCTCTCTGGTTCTCAGTTTCCCAGCTATTAATACAACTAAGTGAGTTAGATAAGCTAATTTCTAATAATTTCTAAAGGTACTCTTACTTATTAATTTTATAGGTTCACATAATATAGGCCTAGGCCAGATTTTATTACATTCTAAGAGTTAATTTCTGAGCCTGAAAGATATTTAGCATTTCAGAGATAATATCAAGTCATCCAAATCATCTAATAAAGTACATAAGGGAGGTTTGGTAAATTAAGATATTTTGGCAAATTAAGATAATATGACATACTTAGGAATGTGCATTCAGTATTTTACACTCAAAGCTTATGTTTAAAGAAGTATGATTGCTCAATGAAAAGGAAGTGGTTCACTAGGAGAGAGAAATGAGAGGACATAGGTGAGTAGTCAGCAAAGCAACTGCAATATTAAGCTGAAATTCAGCTTCACAGATAGAGTACGATAAAACTACTTACAATAAAAGGATAGTATCTCTATTTGACCAGAAGTATCAGAAAAATTATGAGTCTATGAAGTTGCTGTACTGAGTAAGACACTTTATACAGCAACACTGTAAACCACAATTGCCTGTACATGAGCCCTTTGAACAGCATGCGTGGTTATCAGCACTGTCATCTGCCAATAGTCAGGAGATTTACCAACTCACCCCAAGTAAGCGTAGCCAGGGTCAAGAGCTCAGGGATTGAGTCCTGACATACTACATATTCTGGAGAGTATGGATCTGTTTGAACGTCAGCATCCCGATAATCAGTCTGAGTGCCCACAGTAGACTTTGAAGGGATGGATAGGTGCTTAGTAGAAGTAGGAGGAAAAGTGTATGGTTCTGCCCTAAAAGGGAAAAATCAGTTTAAAAATTGAAACCTGTTATGATCACTTAAAATACTATATAATCAAGTAGAAACAAATCTTCGAAGCTTCGTCAAGTCCATTCCTCCTTTAAATGTTGACAGGTACAAAGTCATGAATCATTATAACCAGGATTATGCGCCCAAATCTTGAGAGAATTGCCTTGTTATTCTCACCTCTGCCAGGAAACTGAGTGGGTCAAAGTACCATGGTTGACCCACAAAGTACCATGGTTGACCCACAAAAGTGCCTATTTATATGTGTGTCACTGGGCAAGGTTGTAGAACAGAGCTATTCTAGAATGCTTACAGCACTTCTGAACCTGTTCAGCATTACTACATTCTCTGGTTTCTTCTTTGTTTCAGTTCGATACCCACTCTCTGTTTCCCTCCAGAAATACGGGAGCAGAGAAAAGAGAAGAGATGGTTTCTGCTGAAAGAAAGAAAGAGAAAAAGGAAGGAAGGGAGGAACGAAGGCAGGCAGGCAGGCAGACAGGCTCTATCTGGATAAACGATTCAATAATTAATGCTGGGATCAGTTTGTTATTAACATGTGGGAAAGTTACCTTGTCTCTTGCAGAAAAATTAATTTTAGATCTTTAAAAAAATTAATGTAAAAATGAGACTATAAAAGTACTAACAGGAAACATAAGTCAACATTTGTATCATCTTTGAGTGAAGGTCTTTTTAAGCCTGGCTTAAAAGCCAGAAACTATAAAAGGAGATGATCAATAGAATTGAGGGTAAGTTTCAACTTCCATGCCTCAAAATATCACAAACAAATTTAAAAGGTGAATGGCAAACTTAGAAAAAGGTTTTGGAACATATATGATAAACAGTTTAAATAGCCTTTCTATATAAAAAGCCCTTGTAAATCAATTAGGCAGTTAAATACCCCATGGAAAAATGAGTAAAGGAGAATTCACAAAACAAAAAGTAAAACTTCTAACAAACATATGAGAAGATAATGAAAATAACTAGTAATCAAAGAAAAGTAAAACAGCAAGATACTATTTTATGCTATTTTATCACATAAGCAAAGATTTAAAAGATTGAAAGTACCTAGCATTGATTATGTTGTGAAGAAATAGGCCTTCTCATAAACTGTTGATGGAAATACAAATAGGTACACCTAACTGACAAGTTAAAATACGCTTTCCTCCAGCATTTCTTTTTTTTTTTTTTTTCTTGAGATGGAGTCTTGCTCTGTCGCCCAGGTTAGAGTGCAGTAACGCGATCTTGGCTCACTGCAAGCTCCGCCTCCTGGGTTCAGGCCATTCTCCTGCCTCAGCCTCCCGAGTAGCCGGGACTACAGGTGCCCGCCACCACGCCTGGCTAATTTTTTTTTTTTTTTGTATTTTTAGTAGAGACGGGGTTTCACCATGTTAGCCAGGATGGTCCCGATCTCCTGACCTCGTGATCCACCCGTCTCTGCCTTCCAAAGTGCTGGGATTACAGGCATTAGCCACCGCGCCTGGCTGCTCCAGCGTTTCTACTCCTAGGAATTTATTCTAGGAAATAACTGGACAGGTATTCAAAGATACATATGCAAACATGTTCATAAAGTCTCATTTATAAGAGTGAAAAATTAGAAACTTAAATGATCACATCAATACGAGAATTGTTTAAAAAAATATGAAACAGCCATAATGGAATTTATGCAGCTATTCAAAATAATAATGTAATCTATACCTCTGAGCATTCAAAAATGTCCATGATTCATTGTAAAGTAGAAAAAAATGACACTATTAAATGGTATGTATAGTAGGATTCCATTTTTACATTTTAAAACTGTGTTTTTATGCATACAAAAATACCTAGATGTATATACAATAAAATAATAGTAATTATTTCTAGATAGCAAAATTATACAGATAATTTTTTTCATCTTTATACTTTTCTGAATCTTCTTTTTTAACATGTACATGCATTGCCTCTAGAATAAGAAAAAAACCAATATAGCCACTTTGACTTAAGACATTTTTTTCAAGTTGGTGAAAGCATTGATTAAATTATATAAATAACTAAAGATGAAGGCAAAAACAAAGAGATATTTCCATTTTGAAAAACAGAGGCAATGGTAAGAGCTTACGAGCACAGCAAATACATACACCAAAGATTTAAAAAAAAAAAAAAAAAAAAAGGGCGAGGTACAGCGGCTTATGCCTGTAATCCCAGCACTTTGGGAGGCCAAGGCAGGCGGATCACGAGGTCAGGAGTTCGAGACCAGCCTGGCCAACATGTGAAACCCTGTCTCTACTAAAGATACAAAAAATTAGCCAGGTGTGGTGGCATGTGCCTGCAATCCCAGCTACTTGGGAGGCTAAGGCAGGAGACACTTGAACCCCAGAGGTGGAGGTTGCAGTGAGCCAAGATCGCGCCACTGCACTCCAGCCTGAGTGATGGAGCAAAACTCCATCTCAAAAAATAAATAAATAAATAAAAATAAAATAAACATTTTTTACAAAAGCATTTCAAGCCAGTTAGAAAGAAATACCTGTTTGGAAGTTCAACCTGTGCTGGAGCAAGTACTTTAAATATTTTCTTTTTTTTTGGTCTTGTTGTGTTTTTTGAGATGGAGTCTCGCTCTGCCACCCAGGCTTGAGTGCAGTGGTGTGATCTCAGCTCACTGCAACATCCACCTCCCGGGTTCAAGTGATTGTCCTGACTCAGCCTCCCAAGTAGCTGGGATTACAGGTGCCCACCACCTCACCAAGCTAATTTTTGTATTTTTAGTAGAGTCAGAGTCTCATCATGTTGGCCAGGCTGGTCTCAGACTCCTGACCTCAAGTTATCCTCCTGCCTCAGCCTTCCAAAGTGCTGGGATTACAGGTGTGAGCCACCGCGCCAGGGCTTTAGTTTCTAATGCTGAACTGTAACTGCTATTGAAGTCACTTTCCAGTAGTTGCTATAAATTTCTAACATGTAGATAATATATGGCTTCTTATGTTTTCAGTAGAAATTATTCTACTATAAAATTCCAGTTGAATAAATAACTTCAAATCAGCTTTATGTCATCCAAAGTCACATGAAGTTTTATTATATTAGTGAACCATTATCTTGAATTAAGAGAATAAATTATTTTTTCTCAAATTAAATAATTACATATTTGAACCATCTGATCAAATGTGCTTAGTTTATGATAAGGCCTAATGAACTCTTCTGATGAAGGTTTCTGGCTTCGTATCTTTCCAGGTGGGTCAGGGAACAGAATGTAAAAGAGGAAAGCTACTTTGAACTCTTTCAGTAACTTAATACATGGTTTCTTAACTAACTTCTTAATTTCTCCAATCTATTTTTTCCCTATTTCTGTTGGCTTTAGGGGAGAGTAAAATATGAGTAACAAAGAGCAATGATCCCTTTCCCACCTCCTCCCCAACCTCAAACAGGACCCAAACTCAGAAAGGTCCCACATCTGCTCCATGCTGGCCTGACCCCGGCTGTGTCCTGGCTCCCGCCCTCCAGCTCACCTGCTCTGGCTTTAGTACTCTTATGGCAGCCAGGGCTGCTCTATGTGTTCTATCCAGGCCCTTCCTCCTCCACCACTGCCCAGGCACCAGGAGCATGCACTGTCTGCCATACCTACAGTCTCCTAGATTTTCTCTCCCAGCCCCAACAGAGCTGTACAGAGAGGGGCTTCACAAACCTAGCAAATCCTGTTCTACTATGAACTTCATTGAATGTTTCAAAAGTATTAACTTTTTATTCTCTTTGAAAAGGTGCTTATGTAGAATCCAAAGGAAAGACTGCAACAGCTAGCCATGAAAAGGGTGTGGCTGGAGAAGGCAAGCTGGTCCCAAGACAATTCCATCCCTGATAACACAAGGTGGCATTATACTCACTGCTCAGAAACTCAAACATACTGGAATTCCAGAATTGACCTCACTCAGGAATACGGATTCATTCTTTAAAAAGTTCTAAGAGAGATAGAGAGTAGCTACAATGTCAAATGTCATGGTTTAACTCTTGGATGGAATCTTTATCCCTTGTGTCACCGTTATTTAGGGAGGAGTCGGGGAGGTCATGGTGTTCATCACTGCAGGCCTCTGAACTCCCTAGAATTAGTTTAACAACTTTTAGACTGAGGCAGTTATGACCTCCAAAGCAGGTAATTCAGTGAGCCTGATTTTAAAGAATTACCAGAAGGATCTTTAGGAATCTACACAGCTCATAGCTCCCCTTTTGCTCATACAAAACATTTCCTAGAATATAAGTCTACAGCTATTTCTGGATAAACTGGTACCCCAGGAAGTTGCTCTGCCTAGGGAGAGCAGGGAATCTGTACTCCATCTCTATAAAGAGCCAAAGGCATCCACACAGTCTTAAAAAAAAGTCAAGGGTGAAGTAGAGTCATAACTAGCATTTATTTTGAGGATTACAGACATTTAATAACACATGTCCTATTCATATGATGATATATATTATTAGGAATAACTATATTCTTTAAATGCACCCTTGAAAATCTAGTCCTGAATAAATTTGTATTCAGAAATATGAGACCTTAAAAAAGGTTTCTATTCCTGATAATTTCATGAATACCTTGGACTTTTTTCTCTTATAGAAATATTAAATTATATTAACAGAGGAAAGAGTGTAGCAAAAATTAGATTTTTAAAGGAATACTCTACCAGTCTGCTGTCTTGTCCTGAAACTAGAGACGAGAAATACGCATTTGTCTCAGATTCAGCCCTTGTCCCTTACCTCCCTCTTACCTTGGTTCACTCCGTTGTGGGGCAGAAACCATGTTTTATTTATCTTTGTATACCACATTGTCTGTGTAGATTAGATGGTTATTAAGTTATAAAATTCTAGCATTCAAAAAATATTACATGACTGATTTGTTTATTTAAGGAAATGTTGAAGAACTGTCATCAAATAAGTGTTTCAGAGAAGCAGAAGAAGATATTTAAAGCACTTTTCAACTTTTTTAAACTACAACTGCTACAATTTGAATATGTGTCTGTGCCTTCTCCAAAATTCATGTTTAAACTTAGTCCCCATTGTGGTGGTCTTAA
Organism: Pongo abelii; assembly: GCF_028885655.2. Taxonomy (NCBI): domain Eukaryota; kingdom Metazoa; phylum Chordata; class Mammalia; order Primates; family Hominidae; genus Pongo; species Pongo abelii. The sequence goes on from NC_085928.1 coordinate 18,404,192, forward strand.
GAGGGGAGGCCTTTAGGGGAAGTGATTAAGTCATGAGGACTCCACCCTCATCAATGGATTAGTGCCTTATAAAAGGATTGGAGAGAACTAGCATAGGTCCTTTTTGCCCTTTCACCTTCCACCACGTGAGGACACAGCATTTGCTTCTTCTGCCATGTGAAGACACAGCAAGAAGGCCCTCACCGACACTGACTGCCCACTGGACTGCCTTGCTTCTTGGACTACCCAGCCGTCAGAACTTCAAGAAATAAATTTATTTTATTTATATCACTCAATGTGTTAATTTGTTATAGCAGCACAAATGGACAACTAACAGTAAGAAATACATTTTATATCATAATCCATCATATACATATAAACATATATTTTTCTGAAACAAAAGTGATAAACAAAAACAAACTTACCCTCCATATACCTGATGCTTTGGCTATTTTCTATTCTGTTTCATGTTTTAAAATGCTGCTCATGACACACTAGAAGATTTCATACCCTTCTAATGCTTTGTGATCCACAATTTGAAAAATAGTGATTTACAGAACTATCTTCTAAGAAAAAATATGGAAGCAAACAATAAATAAACTGAGAAAGAGTTTTCAAATAATGGTTACTTACTTGGATACGGCATAAACAACATTGAATGGCATCTGCTGAAAAAATGGAAGAAAAGGCCTGGGAGGAAAAAGAAAACATAAATGTGTGGGACTTTTGCAATGAATGCACTCTAAACTCTCTTACAGCTCTAATATTTGTCCCTTAAAAATCAGTGAGCTTAAATATCCCATATATCAGTGTTACTCAAACTTCTGGATATACAAAATCACTGCAGGGTGGGGAAGTTCTAAAATGCAGATTCCCAGGTCTGGCCCATGAGACTCAGTACGTATAGGGTAGAGCCAATGAATGTGCATTCTTAATAAACACTCCAGTATTTTCTCTTCAGATGGTAAACAAGTCACACTTGAAGAAGCCACACTTTAAGCCCTGCACTTGGGCTTCAGCTGGCCATTAGTTCCCAACAACTTCTCAAGTTCCTGAGACATTGTGAAATTCACAGTGATTTAATCTGAAGCCTCCCCCTAAAAGTTAAGAATTGTACAGTTAACTGTACAGAACTGTATAGTTAACAGTTAAGAATTTAACATTTTTCTGGAAAAGTCAGCATCACAAAATTTCCATAAGGAGGTTGCTCATAAATAATAATGTGGATTAGAAATTTACTTTCTCAAGGAAGCTTATGCAGATGTGGTATCAAGACTATTTTTTCTAACTCCAGTAAGATATATAAGGAAATCCCCATCTGATTTTAATTTGATTTGAGTATATGGTTATTACATAAGCATAAACCACAAATGAAATAAAACGAACCTTTTGGCCATGTTGGTTTGGGCAAGATTCACACAAAGAGAACAAATGTTATCCCTTTGAACACAAGTTTCCCCTTCACTATGACTTCATGGTATCTCCACTGTGTCTCGTTCATTTGATGACTTCATTTCAAATGTTTTCAAATACATATTCTTAGTTGCAATCAGTATCTCTAAAGTCAGGCAGGCTTAGTTTGAACCCCAGATCTACCCCTTGCTAGCTTATATGACCTTGAGCAATCTATTTATCATCTCTCGGTCTCAGCTTCATTATTGGTAAAACGGGGATCATATATATCTTAGCCTACATTTCTGTTGTAAAGATTAGATCATATGTATGTAAAGCACTTAAAATAGAGTCTGACACATTGTATAAACTGAAAAATGATAACTGTTATTATTATCATAAAGAGGTTCTCTAATAATATTAGGGCTCAAATATTCATTAGTAATTACATTCTACCTTTCAAAGTATTTATAGCGATTCTTTCCAGTAACTTCAGGATCTTCATAAACTTCTCTAGGCATCTGAAAAGAAGTGTCAGTTCTAAAATGAAGCAAGAAAACATTATTCAAGTCTAAAATATTTCCACATATAATTTCTATTTAATATTTCTATGTGTATAGAGTAGGAGCTACACAGAGTATCTCATACTGAGAGTAAAGTCTTCCACAACCTGCATTTGACTGCCATACAACTTAGAGTATATATGATTCTTCCTCTGCCCTGAGCCAGGAGACCAGGACCTAGTCAGAGGGAGCAAGAGCTGAGAAAAGAGTGGATTTATGAAATCCCAGATACAAAAATGCCCAATTTTAATTAAAAGGACACAAGAATAACAAAATATTAACAGACAATTTTTTTTTTTTTTTTTTGAGATGGAGTCTCGCTCTGTCACCCAGGCTGGAGTGCAGTGGCGTAGTCTCGGCTCACTGCAAGCTCCACCTCTTGGGTTCATGCCATTCTCCTGCCTCAGCCTCCTGAGTAGCTGGGACTACAGGCGCCTGCCACCACACCCGGCTAATTTTTTGTATTTTTTTTTTTTTTTTTTTTTTTTTTTTTTCTAAACAACAAAAAAGAGCTTTAATTGAAATGATTGAAGGATAATTTGCCTTCCTTTTTTTTTTTTCTTTTTTTTTTTTTATTTTTTTATTTTTTTTATTTATTTTTTTTCTTTTATTATTATTATTATTATTATTATACTTTAGGTTTTATGGTACATGTGCATAATGTGCAGGTAAGTTACATATGTATACATGTGCCATGCTGGTGCGCTGCACCCACCAACTCGTCATCTAGCATTAGGTATATCTCCCAATGCTATCCCTCCCCCCTCCCCCCACCCCACAACAGTCCCCAGAGTGTGATGTTCCCCTTCCTGTGTCCATGTGTTCTCATTGTTCAATTCCCACCTATGAGTGAGAATATGCGGTGTTTGGTTTTTTGTTCTTGCGATAGTTTACTGAGAATGATGATTTCCAATTTCATCCATGTCCCTACAAAGGACGTGAACTCATCATTTTTTATGGCTGCATAGTATTCCATGGTGTATATGTGCCACATTTTCTTAATCCAGTCTATCATTGTTGGACATTTGGGTTGGTTCCAAGTCTTTGCTATTGTGAATAATGCCGCAATAAACATACGTGTGCATGTGTCTTTATAGCAGCATGATTTATAGTCCTTTGGGTATATACCCAGTAATGGGATGGCTGGGTCGAATGGAATTTCTAGTTCTAGATCCCTGAGGAATCGCCACACTGACTTCCACAAGGGTTGAACTAGTTTACAGTCCCACCAACAGTGTAAAAGTGTTCCTATTTCTCCACATCCTCTCCAGCACCTGTTGTTTCCTGACTTTTTAATGATTGCCATTCTAACTGGTGTGAGATGGTATCTCATTGTGGTTTTGATTTGCATTTCTCTGATGGCCAGTGATGGTGAGCATTTTTTCATGTGTTTTTTGGCTGCATCAATGTCTTCTTTTGAGAAGTGTCTGTTCATGTCCTTTGCCCACTTTTTGATGGGGTTGTTTGTTTTTTTCTTGTAAATTTGTTGGAGTTCATTGTAGATTCTGGATATTAGCCCTTTGTCAGATGAGTAGGTTGCGAAAATTTTCTCCCATTTTGTAGGTTGCCTGTTCACTCTGATGGTAGTTTCTTTTGCTGTGCAGAAGCTCTTGAGTTTAATTAGATCCCATTTGTCAATTTTGGCTTTTGTTGCCACTGCTTTTGGTGTTTTAGACATGAAGTCCTTGCCCATGCCTATGTCCTGAATGGTAATGCCTAGGTTTTCTTCTAGGGTTTTTATGGTTTTAGGTCTAACATTTAAGTCTTTAATCCATCTTGAATTGATTTTTGTATAAGGTGTAAGGAAGGGATCCAGTTTCAGCTTTCTACATATGGCTAGCCAGTTTTCCCAGCACCATTTATTAAATAGGGAATCCTTTCCCCATTTCTTGTTTTTGTCAGGTTTGTCAAAGATCAGATACTTGTAGATATGTGGCATTATTTCTGACGGCTCTGTTCTGTTCCATTGATCTATATCTCTGTTTTGGTACCAGTACCATGCTGTTTTGGTTACTGTAGCCTTGTAGTATAGTTTGAAGTCAGGTAGTGTGATGCCTCCAGCTTTGTTCTTTTGGTTTAGGATTGACTTGGCGATGCGGGCTCTTTTTTGGTTCCATATGAACTTTAAAGTAGTTTTTTCCAATTCTGTGAAGAAAGTCATTGGTAGTTTGATGGGGATGGCATTGAATCTGTAAATTACCTTGGGAAGGATGGCCATTTTCATGATATTGATTCTTCCTACCCATGAGCATGGAATGTTCTTCCATTTGTTTGTATCCTCTTTTATTTCCTTGAGCAGTGGTTTGTAGTTCTCCTTGAAGAGGTCTTTCACATCCCTTGTAAGTTGGATTCCTAGGTATTTTATTCTCTTTGAAGCAATTGTGAATGGGAGTTCACTCATGATTTGGCTCTCTGTTTGTCTGTTATTGATGTATAAGAATGCTTGTGATTTTTGCACATTGATTTTGTATCCTGAGACTTTGCTGAAGTTGCTTATCAGATTAAGGAGATTTTGGGCTGAGACAATGGGGTTTTCTAGATATACAATCATGTCATCTGCAAACAGGGACAATTTGACTTCCTCTTTTCCTATTTGAATACCCTTGATTTCCTTCTCCTGCCTAATTGCCCTGGCCAGAACTTCCAACACTATGTTGAATAGAAGTGGTGAGAGAGGGCATCCCTGTCTTGTGCCAGTTTTGAAAGGGAATGCTTCCAGTTTTTGCCCATTCAGTATGATATTGGCTGTGGGTTTGTCATAAATAGCTCTTATTATTTTGAGATACATCCCATCAATTCCTAATTTATTGAGAGTTTTTAGCATGAAGGGTTGTTGAATTTTGTCAAAGGCCTTTTCTGCATCTATTGAGATAATCATGTGGTTTTTGTCTTTCGTTCTGTTTATATGCTGGATTACATTTATTGATTTGCGTATATTGAACCAGCCTTGCATCCCAGGGATGAAGCCCACTTGATCATGGTGGATAAGCTTTTTGATGTGCTGTTGGATTCGATTTGCCAGTATTTTATTGAGGATTTTTGCATCAATGTTCATCAAGGATATTGGTCTAAAATTCTCTTTTTTTGTTGTGTCTCTGCCAGGCTTTGGTATCAGGATGATGCTGGCCTCATAAAATGAGTTAGGGAGGATTCCCTCTTTTTCTATTGATTGGAATAGTTTCAGAAGGAATGGTACCAGCTCCTCCTTGTACCTCTGGTAGAATTCGGCTGTGAATCCATCTGGACCTGGACTTTTTTTGGTTGGTAAGCTATTGATTATTGCCACAATTTCAGCTCCTGTTATTGGTCTATTCAGAGATTCAACTTCTTCCTGGTTTAGTCTTGGGAGGGTGTATGTGTTGAGGAATTTATCCATTTCTTCTAGATTTTCTAGTTTATTTGCATAGAGGTGTTTGTAATATTCTCTGATGGTAGTTTGTATTTCTGTGGGATCGGTGGTGATATCCCCTTTATCATTATTTATTGCATCTATTTGATTCTTCTCTCTTTTTTTCTTTATTAATCTTGCTAGCGGTCTATCAATTTTGTTGATCCTTTCAAAAAACCAGCTCCTGGATTCATTTATTTTTTGAAGGGTTTTTTGTGTCTCTATTTCCTTCAGTTCTGCTCTGATTTTAGTTATTTCTTGCCTTCTGCTAGCTTTTGAATGTGTTTGCTCTTGCTTTTCTAGTTCTTTTAATTGTGATGTTAGGGTGTCAATTTTGGATCTTTCCTGCTTTCTCTTGTGGGCATTTAGTGCTATAAATTTCCCTCTACACACTGCTTTGAATGCATCCCAGAGATTCTGGTATGTTGTGTCTTGGTTCTCGTTGGTTTCAAAGAACATCTTTATTTCTGCCTTCATTTCGTTATTTACCCAGTAGTCATTCAGGAGCAGGTTGTTCAGTTTCCACATAGTTGAGCGGTTTTGAGTGAGATTCTTAATCCTGAGTTCTAGCTTGATTGCACTGTGATCTGAGAGACAGTTTGTTACAATTTCTGTTCTTTTACATTTATTGAGGAGAGCTTTACTTCCAAGTATATGGTCAATTTTGGAATAGGTGTGGTGTGGTGCTGAAAAAAATGTATATTCTGTTGATTTGGGGTGGAGAGTTCTGTAGATGTCTATTAGGTCTGCTTGGTGCAGAGCTGAGTTCAATTCCTGGGTATCCTTGTTGACTTTCTGTCTCGTTGATCTGTCTAATGTTGATAGTGGGGTGTTAAAGTCTCCCATTATTAATGTGTGGGAGTCTAAGTCTCTTTGTAGGTCACTCAGGACTTGCTTTATGAATCTGAGTGCTCCTGTATTGGGTGCATATATATTTAGGATAGTTAGCTCTTCTTGTTGAATTAATCCCTTTACCATTATGTAATGGCCTTCTTTGTCTCTTTTGATCTTTGTTGGTTTAAAGTCTGTTTTATCAGAGACTAGGATTGCAACCCCTGCCTTTTTTTGTTTTCCATTTGCTTGGTAGATCTTCCTCCATCCTTTTATTTTGAGCCTATGTGTGTCTCTGCACGTGAGATGGGTTTCCTGAATACAGCACACTGATGGGTCTTGAGTCTTTATCCAGTTTGCCAGTCTGTGTCTTTTAATTGGAGCATTTAGTCCATTTACATTTAAAGTTAATATTGTTATGTGTGAATTTGATCCTGTCATTATGATGTTAGCTGGATATTTTTCTCGTTAGTTGATGCAGTCTCTTCCTAGTCTCGATGTTCTTTACATTTCGGTATGATTTTGCAGTGGCTGGTACCGGTTGTGCCTTTCCATGTTTAGCGCTTCCTTCAGGAGCTCTTTTAGGGCAGGCCTGGTGGTGACAAAATCTCTCAGCATTTGCTTGTCTGTAAAGTATTTTATTTCTCCTTCACTTATGAAGCTTAGTTTGGCAGGATATGAAATTCTGGGTTGAAAATTCTTTTCTTTAAGAATGTTGAATATTGGCCCCCACTCTCTTCTGGCTTGTAGGGTTTCTGCCGAGAGATCCGCTGTTAGTCTGATGGGCTTCCCTTTGATGGTAACCCGACCTTTCTCTCTGGCTGCCCTTAACATTTTTTCCTTCATTTCAACTTTGGTGAATCTGACAATTATGTGTCTTGGAGTTGCTCTTCTCGAGGAGTATCTTTGTGGCGTTCTCTGTATTTCCTGAATCTGAATGTTGGCCTGCCTTGCTAGATTGGGGAAGTTCTCCTGGATAATATCCTGCAGAGTGTTTTCCAACTTGGTTCCATTCTCCCCGTCACTTTCAGGTACACCAATCAGACGTAGATTTGGTCTTTTCACATAGTCCCACATTTCTTGGAGGCTTTGCTCGTTTCTTTTTATTCTTTTTTCTCTAAACTTCCCTTCTCGCTTCATTTCATTCATTTCATCTTCCAGGGCTGATACCCTTTCTTCCATTTGATCGCATCGGCTCCTGAGGCTTCTGCATTCTTCACGTAGTTCTCGAGCCTTGGTTTTCAGCTCCATCAGCTCCTTTAAGCACTTCTCTGTATTGGTTATTCTAGTTATACATTCTTCTAAATTTTTTTCAAAGTTTTCAACTTCTTTGCCTTTGGTTTGAATATCCTCCCGTAGCTCGGAGTAATTTGATCGTCTGAAGCCTTCTTCTCTCAGCTCGTCAAAGTCATTCTCCGTCCAGCTTTGTTCCGTTGCTGGTGAGGAACTGCGTTCCTTTGGAGGAGGAGAGGTACTCTGGTTTTTAGAGTTTCCAGTTTTTCTGCTCTGTTTTTTCCCCATCTTTGTGGTTTTATCTATTTTTGGTCTTTGATGATGGTGATGTACAGATGGGTTTTTGGTGTGGATGTCCTTTCTGTTAGTTTTCCTTCTAACAGACAGAACCCTCAGCTGCAGGTCTGTTGGAGTACCTGTCCGGCCGTGTGAGGTGTCAGTCTGCCCCTGCTGGGGGGTGCCTCCCAGTTAGGCTGCTCGGGGGTCAGGGGTCAGGGACCCACTTGAGGAGGCAGTCAGCCCGTTCTCAGATCTCCAGCTGCGTGCTGGGAGAACCACTGCTCTCCTCACAGCTGTCAGACAGGGACATTTAAGTCTGCAGAGGTTACTGCTGTCTTTTTGTTTGTCTGTGTCCTGCCCCCAGAGGTGGAGCCTACAGAGGCAGGCAGGCCTCCTTGAGCTGTGGTGGGCTCCACCCAGTTCAAGCTTCCAGGCTGCTTTGTTTACCTAAGCGAGCCCGGGCAATGGCGGGCGCCCCTCCCCCAGCCTCGCTGCCGACTTGCTGTTTGATCTCAGACTGCTGTGCTAGCAATCAGCGAGACTCCGTGGGCGTAGGACCCTCTGAGCCAGGTGCGGGCTATACTCTCCTGGGGCACCGTTTCCTAAGCCCGTCGGAAAAGCACAGTATTCGGGTGGGAGTGGCCCGATTTTCCAGGTGCCGTCTGTCACCCCTGGAAGGGGAACTCCCTGACCCCTTGCGCTTCCCGAGTGAGGCAATGCCTCGCCCCTGCTTCGGCTGGCGCACGGTGCGCTCACCCACTGACCTGCGCCCACTGTCTGGCACTCCCTAGTGAGATGAACACGGTACCTCAGATGGAAATGCAGAAATCACCCGTCTTCTGCGTCGCTCGCGCTGGGAGCTGTAGACCGGAGCTGTTCCTATTCGGCCATCTTGGCTCCTCCCCCCTAATTTTTTGTATTTTTAGTAGAGACGGGGTTTCACCGTGTTAGCTAGGATGGTCTCGATCTCCTGACCTCATGATCCACCCGCCTCGGCCTCCCAAAGTGCTGGGATTACAGGCGTGAGCCACCGTGCCTGGCCAAAAGACAATTTTTCTATGTCCAGGCTAAAAGGCTTTATAATTTTTAATTTACTAAATGTGAACTTGTAAGTAATTAAAAGAATAAAGAATTCGACTTATCCTTGAAGGTGCTTTGGCCGCAAGTTTCCAAAAAATATTTTAGATATTAGCAGAAAAGAGCACTTTCAGTTGCTAAGTTGGATCCAAGCAACAACAAACTCAGTCATCCCTACCTTTGGTGGCAAGTTGTCATTATATATATATATATATATGTGAGACAAAATTTTATATATATATATATACATATATATCTCATATATATATCTCTCTCTCATATATATAATATATAATCAGGTTTGTTTGGTCAAAAGAGGTTTAGAAAGAAAATTTGGCCTAGGTATAACACCACAACTGAACATTTTAAAACCACACATGGTAAATGAATTTAAAAAAATGTTTTTAATGCATTTATTTTAGGCCCTGGAGCCACCCAACACTTACGTGGCGAGCTGCCGGAGGGCTTCTCTGTGTTTCTCCTCATGGCCCTTCCATTCCCGACTGATAAATGGTGGGACAGGATCTGACTTGCTCCAATATAGAGAATATCTTGGATAATGGATCAGGTTACTGAACATGGTTTTAAACCTGGGAACTTTTCTCTAATGTTAGGGAAGGGAGGCAAAGGACAAAATTATACCAACAGCTTTTCTAAAGCATTTTAATTACATTGTAAACTCTTTTTAAAAACATACAAAACAATGTATACAGCATAAGAAGAGGGGTTATTGCTATATGCATAGAATATCTTTAAATAGATGCCCAAGAAACTGATGACAACAGCTGTTTATGTGGAGGGGGTGGGGGGTAGAGCTAGAATTTACTTCATACTGTACATGCTTTTGTACTACTTGAATTATTTTAACATGGGCATATATTATTGTATTTATCCCATTGAAATAAATTAGCTTATGGGTTCTCTATTCATTATTAGTGACTTAATCCTCACAATGAGCCACAAGTATTAAGATGCTTTGCCCCCCAGTAATCTTGGCAAGGTAATTTCTGTGGAACCTAAAATCCAGTGAAGATTTGGTGATTAGTCAATCTGATCAATGCAGTTAGGCAAACTAGATGGTTCAGGTTCATTAGGTAGCCTTGGCTGATGAATTAGACATACCAGTCTGCTGCGAATCAGGGTGGCTTGGATATTTGCCTGTGTGTGGTCTTTCTCACTTGACACAATAAACAATGGATCTGCAAAATAAACAATCAAGTAGCATAACAAATAGAACATATCTACCCCTAGGCTGAGAATAATGTCAAAGCCATGTAATCTCTTAATTGGAAAACAAATTTAAAAGTTTAAATATTGCCTGACTCTGCAGCAGCTCATGCTCTGTTGTGCATGTGGCCCTGTTACTCTACCACTTCTACCAGCAAGTGGTAGATGTTTTTCTTTTCTGAGTATTCCAAGTCAGCTTACGGAAGTGGAATTCATAAAGAAAGTCTAGCATGTTTTCAAGTACTACACCCTAAACACACTTTCTTCTCTCCTATGAACAAAACTCCTTTTGAGCCTGGGTAGCCCAAAAACTTCTTCAAGGGAAAGACCTTGTATATATGCACTATGCCAATTTGCAAGTGAAAGAAGTAATACATTTATACTATCTCCCATATTTGGTGCACTAGAAAGATGCAAACCACATGATATCTCAGAATTGGTGAACACAGTTAAAAAAAAAAAATCAGCTATCTTCAGAATTCACCCCTTAAGTTTGTAAGTTTGCTGATGATGGGACTGTTATTTTTACAAAGTTCAACAAAATATTGCCCTGCTATTATAAGTATCTGTTTATCAGGTATATCTTTAAAGTGATGAAGAGTATTCATGATTGACTATACTGTACCACCCTTTAAAATCAACTGATTTGCCATTAAATTAACAAGCAACCTTCAGATACACTTGATTTCCCAAGTAGACTTGTCTCTGGGGAGGCAAATACCCTGACCAGCTAGTCTAGATAACATGGTAACACATATTTCTCCATAGAAATTAATAAATTGGGAATTGTGATTTAGAAACAAGTCCCTTTTGAATTTGGATAATATGTGTCAATTCCTAAACCTAATAATTCATTAGTAACCCAACAAATACGATTTACTAAATGCAGACATTGGATAATCCCACCAAGGCTGAAAAGCTGCAAGAGGCTCAGGCTCTTTTTGCTCCTTCATTCAACACATGTTTATTGACTGGCTACTCTATCTAGGTGCTTAGAATACATGAACAAAATGACAAAAATCTTTGACTTCATGAGAGAGAGACAATAAACAACAAACATAATAAACTAGCAAATTACACATTAGAATTTGAGGGTTGTTATTTTTAAAAAAGAAGAAATCGGGTAAGGAAGATTGGGTTGCAATTTTAACTAGGGTGGTCAGCGCAGACCCTTGAGAAGGTGGCATGTAAGGAGACTTGAAGGTGAGGGAGTTAGCTAGTTAGATATCTGAAGAACATTCTAGGATGAGAGCATGCCTGATACATCTGAAGAACAGCAAAGTCCCTAGGATGGGAACATGCCTGATACATCTGAAGAATAGCAAAGAAACCAGGACGAATGAGGCATAATGAAGTGGGGGAAAGAGAGTAGATAAGAGGCCAGAGAAGTAACTAGGGAACTAATCACATAGGGCTTCGTAGGGAAGGGTAAAAGAGCCTGGAAAGGTGTTCAACTTTGCACCACCACAGTTCTGTCAAGGTGGAAACCTGGCCCAAGGCCAGTCAATTCATTGGCCAGCCAACAACCAATCTTAAATTTCTAACTTAAATTTTCAGCTACAATACACAAAGACGCTATACAATTGGTGGTGAGCTTTAGGGCTAATTAGTCAAGAAGCATGCCACCCTAGTCCCTATCATAGTAAGAGAAATCCATACACAAGAGGCTTTCTGTCAGATGGAAGGAAGTAAGCATAGTGATGTGTTGCTTAATGATGGGGATACATTCTTAGAAACGGGTCATGAGGTGAGTTTATCGTTGTGTAAATATCAGAGGGTACTTAACATAAACCTAGCTGGTATAGCCTACTCCACACCTAGGCTATATAGTATAGCCTATTGCTCCTAGGCTACAAACCCATACAGCATGTTATTGTACTGAATACTGTAGACAGTTGTAACACAATGGTATTTGTATATCTAAACATAGAAAAAGTGATGCATTGGGCTACAATGTTATGACAGCTACAATGTCACTAAGTAATTGGAGTTTTTCAACTTCATTATAATCTTATGGGACCATCCTTATATGGTCCCTTATGGGACCATCCTTATAATCTTATGGGACATCCTTATACTGGGTCAACAGTAGTCCACTGTTGACCGAAATATCATTACTTGGGGCTTGACTATACATAGAAACAAGGCTAGAGTTGCCAGATAAAATACAGGATGCCCAGTTAAATTTAAATTCAGATATGCAATGAATAATTTTTTAGCATAAACATGTTCCAAAATATTGCACAGGACAAAAATTTATACTAAAATATTATTCATTATCTGAAATTCAAGCTTAACGGTGCCTCTTGTATTTTTATTTGCTAAATGGGGCAACCCTAACAAGGTGAAAGGTCATAAGGTCAAAGAAAGAAAGCAGGAGAGCACAGCATCTTAGTTCTGATTTTCCCCGTCCAGGTTCTCACCTGCCCTGGCTATAGTTCTCTTCCTGTCCATGAATAGCGGTGAGATTGTCTGTTTTATAACAATCCAAACTTTTATTTGATCTACTGTGAGTGAATTTCTGTTCTTAGCAAGGGACATGGAAACATTTAGCAATTCCTCTGCAAAAGAGACACTTCGGCATCAAAGAAACAACCAGCTTAATAAATACTTTGGGTAGATGTTTGTTCTCCTCAAATTACTCGTGAAAAAAAAAACACAGTGATGTGTTTACAGGAGCTAACTTGATTTATTTCACAAAACCAAGAGTAAATACAGAAAACCACTGGCCAGAGTATGTCAGCAATCATTACACAGCCTCTATCTAGGAATGTGTACCCTAGAGATTCCCACACAAAGGAGACTGGGATTCCCAGAGGCAACACCACATTGCTGAAAGCAATGCAAGGTTCAGGTGAAAAACCTGGGATTGTAGAGGGCAAAATTGGTAAAAATCATGCTTAGCTGGTTACAATTCTTGCCACGGCAAATTCAATAAACATTTATTTATTGAAGTGCCTAGTATATGTAACAGCACTAGAATAGGCGCTCAGAAGACTACAAAAATGTGTAGAACAGGAACTTAAGGAACTCAAGGAGCATGGAGAGAGAGAAAACATAAAATGAACAACCAAGCCGTTAAAATAAAATTGACCCAAGAGGAGCCAGCGCACCCAGTCTATAAGCAATGCTTTGACGCAGAAGTTAAAAAAAAACAAACAACAACAACAAAAAAAAAACCTAAAAACAAGCAGGAGATAAACTGGCACTTCTTTTCGCCCAACTTGGATTTGCCCAGAGAGTTGGAGAGAAAAGATCATTTTTGTAGGGCATTTTATGCAGGAACGTTGAATGAATCTCCGAGTCTACAAATTGTTGCATACTTTTCTGGGTACCAAAACGCCCGGAACAGGTTTCAGGAAGATCGCCCCCTGAAGCGGAGTGCACCTGCGCCTTTCGATGCACCCGAACCCCCGACCCCAACCTGAGTGCGGCCACCTGGAGGGCTCGGAGCTGCCCCCACCCGACCAGGGACAACTGCGGGCAAGAGGTCAGTCCAGAGGGTCGTGTTTCGTTCGCCATGCCCCTGGCCAGGTTCCACGATCTGGGAGTCCACCTGGCCCAGGAGTCGACGGACGCGGAGGAAGGTCTGCGGCAGTCCTTACCGTACAGAAAATCATACGCTCGATTGGAGGAGATGTGGCTCCCAGCCCGCGACCTCTCCCGGTACCGAGTTTGAAACACCTGCGGCTGGGCCTGGGGTTCCTCGATGGTTACTGCGTGGCTCATGGTGCCGCCTCTTTCCTCGGGCCAGCAGGGGACCAGCGGGTCAGGCCTGACTGCTGCGTGGACGTCGCTATGGTAACGGCCGCCGGCGCGCAGGGATAGGGGGCGGGGCAAGGAGGAGTGAGGAGGCCGCTAGGCGGGGCCGGGCCGAAGAGGAGTGGAGAGAAGTGAAAGCAGGAGTGGCCAGGCGAGGGTCGGGAGGAGAGTGGAGGGGAAGATGAGAAGAGAGGGGAGGGGCAGGGTGGGGGAGGAAAAGGCTCGCTTCCCTCTATACTCTAGAGCCAGTGGGGAGGCTGGGAGAAAGCTACTCTTAAGTCATTGATTTGCCAGTTACACCTCGTAGCCTCTCGGAAATCCCTGGGAGATCGCATAACATTCTAGAATAATTGGGTGCCTCCTCGCCGCTCCCCCCAGCCCTTTTCCAGGGAGTTTGTCCCGAGAGCTGTGGAATTCAGTCAGGTTCCTAAATGTTGCTCCTTAGCACGCTGTGAACTTTGCCCCACACTCATTAGCATCAGTGTTTAGGGTGGGTTAGGTCATCAGTAACTGTTGATCTGAGACTGCTGACCCTTTCTGAGTCCTGGGCATTAGATAACAGAATATGATGTGGGGTAGGCACTGGCTCTGCTTTTGAAAACTATTTATAATGGAAAATTTTAAACATAAGCAAAAGTGATTCTACTTTTAATAACAAACCCTCAAGTAACCTATCCCTCAGAATCAACATTTAGCAACATTTTGCCCATCAAGTTTCAGTTTCCTTCCCTTCTTTTTTAAAGAAATCCTAGACATAATATTATTTTACCCTTAAATTAGTCTGCATCTCAAACTGATACAGATTTTAAAAATTTAACTACCGTTATCATATCTAACAAAATTAACAATAATTCCTTAGTACTATAAATAATTCCAATTTTCCTGTTTGAGTCCAAATTATCTTTTATAGTTGGTTTGTTCCAGTCAAGATCCAAAAAAAAGTCCTCATGTTGCATTTTGGTATGTCTCTTAAGTCTTTTATCCTAGAGCAGTGAATTTCTAATACTTTCAATAATTCTCTATTATTACCAGAGGTTCTTCTATAAAAGGAATCTTTTCATACCAACTTATTGGTTATCCTGAGATAACCAGGATAACCTCATGGAGGAAAGACTGGGTAAATGCTGGATTTGTTCTTTTTAATTATGAAATTTCAGAGACATGAGTTGGTGCCCTACCAAACTCCATAGTTAACCACGAAGTTTTTGTTTGTTTGATATCATTATGAATGCATGCATTTTTTACAGATCGGATGTTTTAATCCTTTATGATCATTATTATTTATTATACTCAGATTATTAAAGCTAATGGCATGCCTTAGAGTTGGCTTCTTTGTCCTTTAATGTTGAGACGAGAAGTCTTCTTCCGATCAAAGGTTTTTCTCGATCGAAGGATTCATGGTCTCACAGGCTTCAAGGAATGAAGCCGTGGACCACAGCAGCAAGTGTTACAGCTTCACTAGAGAAATGCGTGGACCCAAAGACTGTGCGGTGGCAAGATTTATTAAAGCCAAAGCAAAAGTAAAGGGAAAGCGAAAGTAAAGCTTCCACGTGGTGGAAGGGGACCCCGAAGGGTTGCCGTTTCTGGTTTGGGTATCTTATGTTTATATCCCCTTATGACTCCTCCCCTTTTCCTTTTTCTGTCCCATAGGATTAGCTTATTTTCTATCCACTTGTGGGTTTGTAGCCGGACGAGCCGCAGACAAGAACTGCTCAGACACCGAGTTATGGAAGGAAAGGGCTTTATTCAGCTGGGAGCATTGGCAGACTCAAGTCTCCGAAAACCAAGCTCCCAGAGTGAGCAATTCCTGTCCCTTTTAAGGGCTTACAACTCTAAGAGGGTCTGCGTGAGTGGGTCGTGATCGATTGAGCAAGCAGTGGGTATGTGACTGGGAACTGCATGCACCGGTAATCAGAACAGAACAGAATAGGACAGGGATTTTCACAATGCTTTTCCATACAATGTCTGGAATCTATAGATGACATAATCAGTTAGGTCAGGGGTCGATCTTTAACTACCAGGCCCAGGGCATAGTGTTGGGCTGTCTGCCTGTGGATTTCATTTCTGCCTTTTTGTTTTTAATTCTTCTTTCTTTGGAGGCAGAAATTGGGCATAACACAATATGAGGGGTGGTCTCCTCTTTAGGTTGGTGGGCTTGATTGGTTAAAAACATCAGGCTGCAGCTAGAGCTTAAACTCCCTATATGATTGGCTGAAGTTTCAATCCCTTAATTTGCAGCTGGGACTCACTTTGGCTTAGGGGAAAGTGCCCTTTGATTGGTTGAAGTTTCAATCCCTTAGCTTGCAGCTATGACTCATTTTGGCTTAGGGGAAAGTCCCCTTAGGGAAGTCCCTATTGAACCAGGAAGTCCAGCCAACTTAGCCACTTAGTCCCTCAATGTGATCCACAGACACTTCCTGAATATGCTTCCTGGCCTACTACTCTTTCCGAATATACTCCTGGTTTTAACTTATTGTCTCTACTCCTCAACTTCTTGGGGTTTTTGAAAACCAGCCATGTCCTAGGTCTGTCTGTGTAATTTCTTGTAAAATCCAGTTTTAGCAAAGAACTGTGCTATGTCAGTTTGGTAAGAATCCGCCATCCTAGATATCTGACTGGGGTCCTCATCCGTCGCTTTCGCTTTTCACCCCCAGGTGAAGTCTGATTACCCTGGCTGTCTTCAGCAAGAATCCTTTGAGATGAGTTTAACCAGAATTCTCTTTACCTCTGATATTTCCTCTTAGTAATTTTTCATCCACTGACCCTCAGCCTGCTCCTTGTTATAAATTTCTACTTGCTTATGCTATATTCAGAGTTGAACCCAATCCCTCCCCCAACTACAAGACCCTGCTGCAGTAATTCCTATATCTATTGCAATGGTCTTGAATGCAGTCTGCCTGTCCATGCCTTAATAAGATCGTTGAATAATTTTTTCTTTAACACCCCTCAACTAATTTAGGTACATTTCAACACTCACCTCTAACTTTGCCACTTCTATGCAGTTTCCTCATATCTTTCAAATACAGTGAGATATCATCCTTCCAATGCTGTAGTAGCATCAATAGCATTGACCACCTTGTATTAGTAATCAGTAATTGTTCACAACTCTGCTTCCCACAACTTTGAGTTCACTGAGGGCACAGCCCTTCACCTGGTCATTTTTATATCTCTGAAGTATCTGGTACATGAAATCTTAATGAAGTGATTACTAAATCCATCCCTTTGTTAAATCAATTTACTGAATGTCTACTATATAATAGATGTTAAAGATTTTGAGATAATTTGTACACCTCACTGGATGATAGAGAAAGCCAACACAGAAGCAAAGTACAATATAATAATGGTATAGTACTTTTCTGTCTGGGGTACAGCTACATTCTCAGAGCCTCCCACTTTTCATTTCTTCTTCTCAATATTCCTCACTCCCACCTCCTTATCTTCTCACAGCTAGCTCCTCAACATATGACATCACCTAAAATGTTCTCTCTATACCGGAAAGGGGTCTGGATCCAGACCCCAAGAGAATGTTCTTGGATCTCACGCAAGACAGAATTCAGGGCGAGTCCATAGAGTAAAGTGAAAACAAGTTTATTAAGAATGTAAAGAAATAAAACAATGGCTATTCCACAGACAGAGCACCCCCGAGGGCTCTGGTTATTTCTTGATGATATGCTAAACAAGGTGTGGATTATCCATGCCTTCCCTTTTAGACCATACAGGGTAACTTCCTGACATGCCATGGCATTTGTAAACTGTCATGCTACTGTGGGAGTGTAACAGTGAGCATGACCAGAGTTCACTCTCATGGCCATCTTGGTTTTGGTGGGTTTTAGCCAGCTTCTTTGCTGCAATCTGTTTTTATCAGCAAGGTCTTTATGACCTGTGTCTTGTGCTTATCTCCTGTCTCATACTGTGACTTAGAATGCCTAACCATCTGGAAATGTAACCCAGTAGGTCTCAGCCTTATTTTACCTAGCCCCTACTCAAAATGGAGTTGCCCAGGTTTAAACGCCCCTGGCAATCTCATCAGAAAGACTTTTCCTCAGCCAGGCATGGTGGCTCACGCCTGTAATCCCAGCACTTTGGGAGGCTGAGGCAGGCAGATCACCTGAGGTCAGGAGTTCAAGACCAGCCTGACCAACATGGTGAAACCCCGTCTCTACTAAAAATACAAAAAAATTAGCCAGGCGTGGTGGTGGGCGCCTGTAATCCCAGCTACTCAGGAGGCTGAGGCAGGAGAATCGCTTGAACTTGGGAGGCGGAGGTTGCAGTGAGCTGAGTTGGCACCACGGCACTCCAGCCTGGGCAACAAGAGCAAGACTCTGTCTCAAAAAAAAAAAAAAAAGAGAAAAAAGAAGAAGAAGAAGAAGAAAGACTTTTCCTCATTCTATCAGATAAACTATCTAAGGTAGTCAACAGCCAGCAGCCTCCATAAACACATCCGAAGACACTATTACCTTGATTTTTTTTTTATAGCACTGAAAGGTTACTGATTTGCTTATTTATTATATCTCCTCCCACTAGAATGTAAGCTCTGTGAGACCAGAGACCTCAAATGTCCTGTTCACCCTGAATTCATCCATATTTCTTAGGCCAGTAAAACCACCTTTGCAAAAGATTATAACTGAGAAAATTATGACAGTGAGAAAAATCTGACATGGCTGAGTCCATCTTGACTCTGGCCTCACAGGTTGGCTGTCTTTGCTCATTCTGGAGCATGAGCCAAGCTAACTCTGGGAGAAATTTAGTGTATAGTTTGTTTGTTTGTTTTTTGTTTTTGTTTTGAGATGGAGTCTCGCTCTGTTGCCCAGGCTGGAGTGCAGTGGCACAATCTTGGCTCACTGCAACCTCCACCTCCCAGATTCAAGCAATTCTCCTGCCTCAGCATCCTGAGTAGCTGGGATTACAGGTGCCCACCACCACACCCAGCTAATTTTTTGTATTTTTTAGTAGAGACAGGGTTTAGCCATGTTGGCCAGGCTGGTCTTGAACTCCTGGTCTCAGGTGATCCACCTGCCTGGGACTCCCAAAGTGCTGGGATTACAGGTGTGAGCCACCGCGCCTGGCCTAGTTTATAGTTTAAATGATAATAGCCCCTCCCAAAAACTAAACTATGTTTATAAAATGAGTGAAAGGCCACAAAGTTAGGATGAAAGGGGCCTGAATTATAAATAATTACCAGCCATTTTTTCAGAGGTCATAAGATTTGCAACTTCCCCAATTACTCTTGAAGATAACACCACTATTTTAGAACCTAAGATTGGCCTTTTGAGGTATCTTTTTAGGTCTTTGCATTTCTGACAACCAGATGGCCCCACCTGGACCTGCCAACGAGTCCTGTCACCCTCCACCTAGGAACTGACTCAGCCCAAGAGGACAGCTTCAATTCCCTATGGTGTCATCTCCAACCCAACCAATTAGCATGCCATGCCCCCTACCATACCCCCCTTGCCCTCCACACTATCTCCGAAAAACCCCTAACCTCCAAACGTTTGGGGAGTAATAACAAAACTCCAGTCTCTTGTACAGCTGGCTCTGTGTGAATTAAACTCTTTTTCTATTGCAGTTCCCCTATCTTATAAACTGACTCTGTCTAGCCAGCGAGCAAGGAGAATCCATTGGGTAGTTACACCAGCACCTGGCACAAAGCAGGTGCTAAAGGAAAATACATTGGAATGAATTGAGCTACTGAATTATTCATCTATTTACCTGTCTAGCATCAGTGACTTTCACTTCTGTCTCACTGCCAATTTCATACCTTCACAATCTTTAAGATATTCCATTTCATATGACCAAACATCTACTAGTCAAACTCAATACATCCTGAGTAAAACTAACACTTCCATACACTGCAGAAACTCTAATACAGTGATTAACTACATGAACATTAGAATCAGATTTCCTAAGTTTGAATCTTGGTTCTAAAACAGTTTGTATGATCTTCGGCATTTACTTAATATCCACATGCATCAGTTTCCAACACACTAAAATGAGAACAAACAGCAATAATACCAGCGAAAATTATGGGAGGTAACACCTACAAAGGACTTAGAACAGAGTCTGTTAGATAGCAAGTGTCCAATAAACGTTATAATACTACCTATCTTCATAAATCTTCCCAATTTCTCCATTTCTGTCCTTGTGCATCATGAGTTTCCCATTTACCTAGAACTACATCTGATATTCATCTTAAAATATGTAAGAATACAAAGGGCAAATGTAGGGCTAAATAACAGGCATGACTGTTAAAGATATAATTCATATACTTAAACACATATTTACATTTCACTACTAACTGTAACTGAATAGCATTTAGTAGCTAAATGTAAGTAAACATGGATTTAAATATATAAATTTAGTAGCTAAATGCTATTCAGTTAGATTTAGTAGCAAAATGTAACTACTATGTAACTACCAGTTACATAGTACTAGCAGTAGTATCAGCAGTATTAGTACTATGTACTACTAATACGTACTATTAGTTACTATGTAACTATTACATGGTAACATTTACTACTACATTACATGGTAGTTACATTTAGCTTCTAAATGCTATACATCAGCTTTTGGTACTTTTGGAAAACATCAGTTCAATCAGAAAAAACAAATGTTATTAGAAAACAAAATTTCCAGTTTAAGCTGGCTCATTAGGTGAAATTTTAAATTTACAGGTCAATATATATATATATATATATATATATATATACACACTAATATATATGGCATTTAGGCCAGGTATGGTTGCTCATGCCTGTATTCCCAGTACTTTGGGAGGCTGAGTCAAGAGAATCACTTGCAGCCAAGAGTTTGAGACCACGCTGGGCAACCTAGTGGGATCCTCTCTCTACAACAACAACAGCAACCAAATTAGCTGGGCGTGGTGTCATGCGCCTGTAGTCCTAGCTACTCAGGTGGCTGAGGTGGGAGGATAGCTTGAGCCCAGGATTTTGAGGCTGCAGTGAGCATTTGATTTTGATCAGTGTTTTGCAACTTATTGGAGTTTTTTCTGAATTTTGGTTGATGGTCTCACAGCTATAGAAAGGAAGAAATTCTTCCCAACCAGGAGCTAAAGACAAAAATACACAGGCTTGGTCTCATTTATTTTAGGTAGTTCACCAACTTTTATTCATTTGTGTGTATGTTCACACAGTCTCTTATTAGCTTTTTATCTTTTATCAATAACAAATATATAGAGAGATGAATCTCCAAGCAAAAGAGGATTTATTTTGGAATAAACAAAGAAATAGAGTTGCAATCTGGTACACATGCATAGACCAGGGTGGTCTCTGATATGTGGTAGAACAAAAAAATGGTTAAGGTTTTATTGGGAAAGGAGAAAGAGTATGTAGGTTGTTATGAAAGAAAGCTCTTTGGTGCTTGCAACATGTTTTTTGCAGGAGCTGGTGAGCTCTAATTGGTCAGTGGCCACAATTTCTAGGTAAAACTAGTTTTAAAGTCATGGTGGCTGTTTCCTTGTAAAACTAGTCTTAAAACTGTAACGGCTGTTTCATTGAATTGGGCTTACTGGACAGTTTCTGGAGCAGGCTTTTGAGACCTGAGTTTTGTTTTCATTTTTGTTTTTTATCTGTGCCCCCCCACCCCCCACTCTAAATTTTAGTTGGGTATGACAGGTATGACTCCATTTAGATAATCAACTTTCACATTCTGCTCCCCGCACCCCCCCCCCTTTTATTTTTTTTTTGAGACGGAGTCTTGCCTTGTTGGCCAGTCTGGAGGGCAGTGGCGCCATCTCGGCACACTGCAACCTCTGCCTTCCAGCCTCCAGCAATTCTTGTGCCTCGGCCTCCCGAGTAGCTGGGATTACAGGCACGTGCAACCACTTCAGGCTAATTTTTGTATTTTTAGTAGAGACGGGGTTTCACCATGTTGGCCAGGCTGGTCTCGAACTCCTGACCTCAAATGATGCACCGGCCTCAGCCTCCCAAAGTGCTGAGATTACAGACGTGAGCCACCACGCCCACATTTCCCTTTTTTGACTAAGATCTTTCTCTGAAAGCATCACTGGTCAACTATCCTTGAAGTTAGGCTTGATCGTCCCTCAGTGCCGGGATGTGCTTTGTCCTAGTTGCTCTGACCCCACACTAGAGGGAAAATATGAGTCAATAGGAGTCAACATTAGAGGCCCAAGTCACATTTGGACAACAAAGGGGCAGGAAGGAAAGACCCTTACAGGGTAGGTCTACCTGGGATTCAGCATTGGACTCCATCTTATCAGTTATGCAGGCATTAGCAATCATCTGGAAGCACTGGACTAACATTTTCCTGTTGGGAAAGCAGGCTTTGCAAAGATTAGACAGGCAACAAGAATGTAACTTAACTATCATAATGTCAAGAATAAGCAGCAATAGTATCATGAATTCAGTTTGAAAAATAGCTCTAAACCATGAATCTTATTTTGAAGGTAAGTCACTAAACAGATTGAAAAGTCCAAATGCATTGGGTGGAACTTTCTGGAGCCAGGTGGCATGTTCCTTTATCTTTCATAATTGTGTTTTCTACTTCCATGTGCAGCTAGTGCAAGCAATTGCACAAATACCACCTTGTTCAGCTAATAAGCAATCTAGAGCAATCCTGTTATCGAAAACCACTTTAGCAAGAAAATCTAAGGAAGTTTGGTGAGCTGCCATGGCTTTGGCTGTGGAGTCAGCTGGAGCTCCAATAGTTAGGGATAAATTTCTCACCATTATTTCTAAGGTACTAACCCCAATCCAGAGGAAGAAGGATCTAACAACTGAGGTCCATCCTGCTGAGTTTATGCCTCTAGGTAGAGTGTCTTTTTTGATATGATGGTGCAAGTTAGTAGATGTCAGCCAATGTTCAGATTTTGCAAGTTTAAATTGAATGTAGACATATCCCAGACCACATTGGTGCTTTATTTTCCATTTATTGAGACATGATGTTGCCCATGAATAGAGCTGACTGTAGGCTCCCCCACAGATGAAAATGTATCTCGATGTGTCACAACAGGTAATTCCACGTAGATGGAGTACTTTGTGCATTAACAGTTACTTGTATGGAGGTGTCAACAGTAATTATCCAGGGTTCTATTATTGAATTATTGCACTGTTGGAAGTCATCAACAATTACAGGACGAAGGTCAAAAATATTTTTATAAGCTGTCAAATTTCTTGTCTCTTGTATTCTATCAGCATGTTGTTTGCATAATCTTAATCTAACTTCAAGGCCTTTTCTGTAGATCTTAGGTAATGTTAGGGTGAAACAGGAAATCTGAATATATGAGTCTAAAAGCTTGACCTTGTAAAAAGGACTAGATGTATAATTAGAACAGTTACATGGGGAATATCAGTAAAATCTGTTCTGAGGGCCGGGCACCGCTGGTCACACCTGTAATCCCAGCACTTTGGGAGACCAAGACGGGCAGATCACGAGGTCGGGAGTTCGAGAACAGCCTGACCAACATGGTGAAACCCTGTCTCTACTAAAAATACAAAAATTAGCTGGGCGTGGTGGTGTGCCTGTAATCCCAGCTACTCAGGAAGCCAAGGCAGGAGAATCGCTTGAACCCAGGAGGCAGAGGTTGCAGTGAGCCAAGGTCACACCACTGCACTCCAGCCTGGGCAACAGAGCGAGACTCCATCTCAAAAAAAAAAAAAATCCATTATGAGTTAGACCAGGGGTTCACTTGCATCATGGAGATTGAAGTTTTTTTGGTACCAAATCCAATAAATCGGTTATGTTTCTCATTTTGGAAATAGATTAGAAAATGCAAATTAGAGCATTATTTTTCCAGGAAAATAAAAGCATACAAGAAGAGACCAATAGTAAAAGGAAAAGGGTATATTGGCCTGGTCTGGACGTCTTGGGAATAGCAGTTTATTTCAATTGTTGTCTGCTTCAGATAACAGATAAACTTTAAATTGCCTGCTGGGGTACCGGTCCAGGCAGAAGTAGAAGCCCTTTTAAAATGAGAGATGTGGATCAATGAGTCAATGCCTTTGAGTTTGGTGATACAGGGATTGGTGAGAAGGTCTTGATATGGGATCTTCCAATGAGGTTGGAGAGAGTCTTCATATAGGTGTCTTTTCAAGATAGACAGAATCACCAGGTTGTAGCTTTAGGTCTTGGTGCTTTAGGTCTTTGTCCTCCAGGAGCACACTGTGGAAAGATTTTTCTACCAAAATATAATATTTATCTACTACTGTAATAATTCCCTTACAGTATGATAGTATCTCTCCTTTTAACAATTGAGGGTCAAAGGCAGTGGGCATTAAATGCATAGGATGACCAGTGATTATTTCAAAAGGTGAAAATTTGTGGGCTCTAAAAGCAGTGGTTCTCAGTAATAATACCAAGAGAACTTTAAACTAAGGGAGGTGCAAGTTTTCCATACATTTTGCCAACTGAGTCTTTATGGTTCCATTTGTTTATTCTACCAAGTCAGAAGATTGGGGATGGTAAGAACAATATAAGTTCTATAAGATGGTAAGCCTAATAAGAAGTCCATGTGGCCAGTAAAGTGGGTTCCCTGGTTACTATGAAGCTCAAGCGGAGTTCCCTAAGGAGGAATAATTTTTTTCAAAGAAAAGTTTGGCCATAGCTGAAACAGTAGCTTATTTAAAAGAAAGCCTTCCACCCAATGGGAAAACATACAGATCATAACCAATGTATATGTATACTCATGGGAGGGAGGTAGTTGGAAAAAATTCAGTTGCCAAACCTTGAATGGCCTATTAGGTAAATTTAAATGTCAAGAAAGAGTCTATACAGATTTTCCTGGGTTACATTTAGGACAGGTAGTAAAAGTCAAATAAGCATTTTAGTGGCTTTTAAAATATTTCCCCACCAATATTGTTTTATGGAACAAATTAATGTCAGTTGCCTAATGAATCAAATGATGTACTGTAGTTAACAGTGGATATTTCCTTGAATCTGGAAGAACTGGTTTGTTCTCAGGTCCCGATCAGAGTTCCTTTTGATCATCAAACCAGAAATCATGGTCCTTTTTTGGTTTCATTGTTGTTTTTGAGATAGGGTCTCACTCTGCCACCCAGGCTAGAGTGCAGTGTGATCATGTCTCACTGCATCCTCAAACTCCTAAGCTCAAACAATACTCCTGCGTCAGCTTCCTAAGTAGCTGGGACTACAGGCACACCCCACCACACCTGACTACTTTTCTTATTTTTTTGTAGGGACAGGGTCTCACTGTATTGGGCAGGCTGCTCTTGAATCCCTGGCCTCAAGCAATTCTCCTACCTTGGCCTCTCAAAGTGCACTACAGGGGTGAGCCACCGCACCCAGCCTCTTGTGTTTTGTTTTGTTTTGTTTGAGACAGAGGAGTCTCACTCTGTCGCCCAGATTAGAGTGCTGTGGCGAGATCTCGGCTCACTGCGTCCTCTGCTCCCCAGGCTCAAGCGATTCTTGTGCCTCAGCTTCCTGAGTAGCCAGGATTACAGGTGCATGCCACCAAGCCGATCTAATTTTTTTGTATTTTGACAGAGTTTTGCCATATTGGCCAGGCTGGTCTTGAACTCCTGACCTCAGGTGATCCACTCACTTTGGCCTCCCAAAATGCTGGGATTACAGTTGTAAGCCACCGTGCCCAGCCCTGTTTTGTTTTTTTGACTTCAGTTTTGTTTTTTGACTTCTGAGGCCCAATTCTGTGCATCTTTGGTAATTGTTCTTTTTTTTTTTTTTTTTCTGGGTCTCATTCTGTCACCCAGGCTGGAGTTCAGTGGCTTGATTATAGATCACTGCAGCTTCTACCTCCCTGAGCTTAGGAGATCCTCCCACCTCAGCCTCCTGAGTAGCTGGGACTACAGATGCACACCACTATGCCCAGATAATTTTTTGAGTGTGTTTTTTTGTAGAGATGTGGTTTTGTCATATTGCCCAGGCTGGTCTCAAACTCCTGGGCTCAAGCAATCCACCTGCCTCGGCCTCCCAAAGTGCACAGCCATGAGCCACTGTGCCTGGCCTCTTTGATAATTATTCTTAAATCATTTGTTGAAAGTTCTTTTAGTGGGGCCATAACAGAGATTTCATCAAATGATCCTTTAATAGCAGCATTCTTTGCTGCATTATTAGCAAAGCAGTTTACTCTCATCTCCGTAAAAATGTAGATTTGAATGTACAGAAAATTAGATAATAGCCAAAGCAGCTGGTAGCTAGATGATATCCAGTAAGTCTTGTACGTAGGATCCATTTGTAATTTGGCCTCCCATGGAAGTGAGGAAACCTATTATTTCCATAACATCCCCAAATCATGAGCAACCTCAAAAGCATACCTACTGCCTGTAAATACAGATTAGTAGATTTCCCTTTAGCGAGGAGGCAAGCCCAAGTAAGGGCAAAAGCTCAGCCTGTTTGACAGAAGTAGCCACAGGTAGGAAGCTAGCCTCAGATACTTCAAAAAAGGTAATAATTGCATATACTGCACACTGTTTGCCAGTGTCATCCTTTAAATATGATCCATTTGTAAACAATGATAGTTCAGCATTGTCCAATGGACTATTTTGCAAATCTTTCTGGGGAGTCAAAAGATAGTGAGGGTCAAACACTCATGGGGGGTTTCATCAGAAAAAAGGGGTGAGATGCAGGATTAAGATTGTTACAGAGAGAAAGTTATGTGAGGAACAGCTAGTAAACGAAGTTCATAAGCGCTAAGACAACTGGTAGAAAGGTGTTGGGTATGATGGGAATTTAAGAGCTTCAACAGAATGGGGAACAAAAGTGGTCAAAGGAGATCTCATGATTATTTATTCTACAGCTATAAATAGTACAGCAGTAGCTGGAATAGTTCCCAAACAGGAACATAATCCCCAAGCCGCTGGATCTAGTTATTGGCTGTAATATCCATTGGGGGCAGTGTTACTCTCAATGTTTTTTTTAGTTAGGACGCCCAAGGAATTTCCCTTTTTTCATAAACAAAAAGGAAAATAAGGAGTGGATAACTGGGATGTCTCAGAGTATGGGGGGTTTAATAATTCTTCCTTTAATTTAGTAAATGCAATATTTTTAGATTCTTCTCAAACAATGGGATCAGTTTTAGAGTAGGGTGAACAGGGGTTGAGCAATTAAGTAAAAGTTTGGTATCCAGTTACTGCAGTATCCAGCAAGTCTAAGAAACTGTCTGAGTTGCCATTTCGTTTTAGATCTGGGGAACTGCAGGACACCTTGGATCTGTTCAGGGCCCAAATGTAGTCATGTTCAAGAAGTCAGATGACCTAGATATTTAGCTTGGGTCTTAACTATAGTTATATTTTTTTCTTAGAAACCTTATGTTTTTTTGTGGTGAGAAGTTTTAGAAGATGCACACTGTCTATCTCACAGGCTACCTGCGTGAGAAAGAACAAAGAAATAAATTACCTACATATTTTAGTAAGGGTGAGCCTTGAAGAAAAGACACATTTTGTAAATTAGCTTTCCGAATTTGAGAAAAGTAGGAAGGGCCTTCCATATAGCCCTGAGGCAAAACAGTCCAAGTATATTGTTGTCCTTTTCAGGTAAAGGCAAACAGATATTGACTAGTTTGATCAACAGGGATGCTGAAGAAGACACTACAGAGGTCAATAACAGTGAAAATTCACTATCAGTAGGTATAGAAGTCAGCAGTATGTGGATTTGGGAACAGAAGTATGTATATTTTGGACCATGAGGTGACAGGGTATAACAATATTATTTATGGCATGGAGATCCTGAACAACTCTCCATCCTCAACAATTAGGTTTTCTTACTGGGAGGGTGGAAGTATTAGGGGCTGATACAGGGAATTATTAGGCCTTGAGTTTTGTATTCTTCAATATTGGGTCTAAGGCAGTTTGGTTAAGGAATACTGTTTAATACTAGGCAAAGGCTTGGTTGAATCAATTCGGATTTTGATTAAGGGTGCATTATGAATTCTACCAACATCTGTTGATGATGTGGCTGATAAAGAGACAGTTTTCTATTCCAATAGGGAACTCAGACTCAGTGGAGAGTTCTTTAGTACATGGGACAACATAACAAATGAGTGGGAAATTATTGGTAGAGTTCAACAGGCTATTGGGCTTATCAAACTCCAAAATTATTTCCCCCTTTAGGGATAAAGAGATGCCAACATGACATATATTTTTTTAAATCTCATTCCAATAAGTTAGCTGGAGCAGATTCTGCTAGTAAAAAAGGATAGGTATCTTGTAAAAACCCAAGGCAAAAAGCAATGGGCTGTGCTAGAAATGCCATCAGTGGTTTATTAGAAACTGCTAGTATTTGAATAGCTTTATTATTCCAAGGCAAGGCCTGGCCTGGGTTGGTGGGATTGAGTACTGATAGGGTTGCTTCTGTGTCAATGAGAACACATAGGACCTCATTGCCAAGGAGGTTGAGGGGAAGAATTGGAAAAAGCCCCTGTATATTTCTGGATCCCTTTCATTAGGAGGCAAGAGTCAAAGGGCTAAATGAAGAAGACTATTTAGATTGGTTAAGTTTATAACAGTTTTTCTTGCCGTGGCCAGGTTGTTTACAATAATGACAGACGCCAGGAGGTGAGTTTCATGAATTAGAGGAGTGGCGCCATTCAGAGCCCTAATTGTTTTCTCTGGGACCTTTCATTTGTTGTAATTGGAGGTTTGGGATTTTTGTAGTCTTCTTTTTATTGGTATCCTCTAGGGTGCTATCTAATTGATTTGCCAAATTAACAAGGTAAAGGATTGGCATGGGTTTTCATTCCCTGCAAGCTTTTTTTACTAACTGAGTAAATTGTTAGGAGAGACCATTAACAAACATAAAGTTAAAGGCAACTCTAGTAGAGTCAATGTCCATGGGAAGGCCAGAATTCTCTTTAAATACAATCTGGAGTCTGTTATAATAGTTATGAACTGGTTCGTTTCGTTCTTGGGTACATGCTTGAATTTTATTCCAATCAATGGCTTTAGGGAATGCTTTGGGGATGGCCCTATATAAACTTTTTGCAAGTTACCATTCCTGCTCCCAATATTATAAGCCAGTTTCTAGGGAGATGAGGAGGGGTCTTTCTAAATTCTGTTAGGGGTGTGATATGGTTTGGCTCTGTGTCCCCACCCAAATCTCATCTTGAATTGTAGTCCCATAATTCCCATGTGTTGTGGGAGGGAGCTGGTGGGAGATAATTAAATCATGGGGGCGGTTTCCCCCATACTGTTCTTGTGGTAGTGAATAAGTCTCATAAGATCTGATGGTTTTATCAGGGGTTTCTGCTTTTGCATCTTCCTCATTCTCTCTTTTCCTGCGGCCATCCATGTAAGATGGGACTTGCTCCTCCTCGCCTTCCACCATGATTGTGAAGCTTCCCCAGCCATGTGGAACTGTAAGCCCAATTAAACCTCTTTCTTTTGTAAATTGCCCCATCTTGGGTATGTCTTTATCAGAAACATGAAAATGGACTAATATAGTAAATTGGTACCAGGAGTGAGATACTGCTGAGAAGATACCTGAAAATGTGGAAGCAACTTTGGAACTGGGTAACAGGCAGAGATTGGAACAGTTTGGAGGGCTCAGAAGACAGGAAAATGTGGAAAAGTTTGGAACTTCCTGGAGACTTGTTGAATGGCTTTTCTCAAAATGCTGATAGCAATATGGACAATAAGATCCAGGTTCAGGTGGTCTCAGATGGAGGTGAGGAACTTGTTGGGAACTGGAGTAAAAGTGATTCTTGTTATATTTTAGCAAAGAGACTGGTGGCATTTTGCCCCTGCCTTAGAGATTTGTGGAACTTTGAACTTGAGAGAGATGATTTAGGGTGTCTGGTGGAAGAAACTTCTAAGCAGCAAAGCATTCAAGAGGTGACTTGGGTGCTGTTAAAGGCATTCAGTTTTAAAGGAGAAACAGAGTGTAAAAGTTTGAAAAATTTGCAGCCTGATAATGCAATAGAAAAGAAAATACCATTTTCTGAAGAGAAATTCAAGCCAACGACAGAAATTTGCATAAGTAACCAGGAGCCAAGTGTTAATTCCCAAGACAATGGAGAAAATGTCTCCAGGGCATGTCAGAGGTCTTCATGGCAGCCACTCCCATCACAGGCTTGGAGGCCTAGGAGGATAAAGTGGTTTCATGGGCTGGGTCCAGGGTCCCCAAGTGTGTGCAACCTAGGGACTTGGTGCCCTGCATCCCAGCCACTCCAGCCATGGCTGAAAGGGCCAACATAGAGTTCAGGCCATGGCTTCAGATGGCCAACCCCAAGCCTTGGCAGCTTCCATATGGTGTTGAGCCTGAGGGTGCACAGAAGTCAAGAATTGAAGTTTGGGAACCTTTATCTAGATTTCAGAATATGTATGGAAATGCCTGGAAGCCCAGGCAGAAGTTTGCTGCAGGGGCGGGGCTCTCATGGAGAACCTCTGCTAGGGCAATGCAGAAGGGAAAGGTGGGGTTGGAGCCCCTACACAGAGTCCCTACTGGGGACTGCTTAGTGGAGCTGTGAGAAGAGGGCCACCATCCTCCAGATCCTAGAATTGTAGATCTACTGACAACTTGCACCATGCACCTGGAAAAGCCGCAGACACTCAACACCAGACCATGAAAGTAGCTGGGAGGGAGGCTGTAATCTGCAAAGCCACAGGGGTGGAGCTGCCCAAGACCATGGGAACCTACCTCTTGCATCAGCATGACCTGGATATGAGACATGGAGTCAAAGGAGATCATTCTGGAGCTTTAAGATTTGACTGCCCCACTGGATTTCAAACTTGCATGGGCCCTGTAGCCCTTTCGTTTTGGCCAATTTCTCCTATTTGGAATAGTTGTATTTACCCAATGTCTGTATTCCCATTGTTTCTAGGAAATAACTAACTTGCTTTTGATTTTACAGGCTCATAGGCAGAAGGGACTTGCGTTGTCTCAGATGAGACTTTGGACCATGGACTTTTGAGTTAATGATGAAATGAATTAAGACTTTGGGGGATTCCTGGGAAGGCATGATTGGTTTTGAAATGTGAGGACATGAGATTTGGCAAGGGCCAGGGGCAAAATGATATAATTTGGCTCTGTGTACCCACCCAAATCTCATCTTGAATTATACTTCCATAATTCCCACATGTTGTGGAGGGACCCAGTGGGAGACAATTGAATCATGGGGATGGTTTCCCCCATACTGTTCTCATGGTAGAGAATAAGTCTCACAAGATCTGATGGTTTTATCAGGGGTTTCCACTTTTGCATCTTCCTCATTCTCTCTTTGCCTGCTGACATCCATGTAAGATGGGTCTTGCTCCTCCTTGCCTTCCACCATGATTGTGAGGCTTCCCCAGCCATGTGGAACTATAAGGCCAAAGGCCAATTAAACCTCTTTCTTTTGTAAATTGCCCTTTCTTGGGTATGTCTTTATCAGCATCATGAAAACAGACTAATACAGGGTGTGTGCAATTGACCTTTTTCTTTCTTTCCTTTTTTTTTTTTTTTTTTTTAGGCAGGGTCTCACTTTATCACCCAGGCTGGAGTGCAGTGGAGTGATCTCGGCTCACTGCAACCACTGCCTCCTGGGTTCAAATGACTCTGCCTCAGCCTCCTGAGTAGCTGAGATTATAGATGTGTGCCACCAGGCCTGGCTAATTT
This sequence comes from Pongo abelii, assembly GCF_028885655.2. NCBI lineage: Eukaryota > Metazoa > Chordata > Mammalia > Primates > Hominidae > Pongo > Pongo abelii. The sequence goes on from NC_085928.1 coordinate 18,435,464, forward strand.
TTGTATTTTTAGTAGAGACGGAGTTTCGCCCTGTTGGCCAGGCTGGTCTCGATCTCCTGACCTCAGGTAATCTGCCCACCTCAGCCTCCCAAATTGTGGGGATCACAGGCATGAGCCACCATACCCAGCCACAATTGACCTTTTTCATCCAGTGATTAGCCTGGCCTTCTCCCACAAGCATGTTGACAAGTTGATTAAGATCAGAGAAGCTTGGCTAGTAAGCTTCAATTGTAATGTTAAATTCATCAGCAAAGCAAAGAGGGTCCTGGGTAACTTTAGGAAATTCCTTGGCTTTAACATGGATTTCAGCCTTATTCCAAGGACATAGACAATCTAAGGAACCTCAGGATTGTTAGTGGGTCTAACCCTACAGGGACGAGTTTTTATAGGTTGAGGATGGGGATCAGAAGCTGGGAGGGTAGTAGGGGAGGAAGTATCAGGATTGAGTGGGGTTTTCAGAAAGGGAAGGGTAGAGAGGAGAGAGAAGTGGTGGTACCAGGGGAGCAGAAAGACTCTGAGTTTCTAAGGCCTTTTAAAATCTTCCTTTAGTTGTTTACCTGTCTCAGTTAACTTAGCAATGGTATTTCGGAGTTAGGTGATTTTTTAGTCTTGAATGCTTCAAGATACCACTTAAAGTTTCTGCTCCTTTCAGGCAATTTAATTTTGTAGGCATGGCCTTCTAATTTAGTTCTAAGAAAACAAGTTAGGGAGTTCAAGAGATGGCCATTGTAATTCCAAATTTTCTTTAGTGTAATTGGTCCATTGAGATAAAAAAAGAATAGGAAGATGGACCATAATACTTAAGCATATAATAAGCTAGAGTCCCCAATGTTGGGGGGCTATTTTGGTATATCTTTGAATTTGGGGAGTTCATTTGTAAATAAACATATCCAAGTGAGTCAGTGCAAAGCCAAACACACAAAAGCCAAAATAAAAACCAAGCACACAAAATGAACCAAAGAGTAAAGTACATACTCACCGGGAAGAATGACAAAGCCTTCTTCAAATCCCTTACAAATAGGAGGCCTAATAAATAGGAGAGGAAAGGCCCTTCATAAAGAAATCCCAAATAAAGCTGAAGAACTCAAATCCAAAAAAAAAAAAAAAAAAGGGGTGTTTAACCCAAGAAAGACTCACTGGGATGAAAAAAGATCACCAGCGGAAGTAGGGGGCTCAAGGGGTCTGACTGTGAGTACTGCACACCATAGTTCCAGGGGCCATTATTTTTCCAAGTGAATCTGCTTTGCATCTCACTTCTGACACCATGTAATGTCAATAACAGATAAATATATAGAGACTAATCTCCAAGCAAAAAGAGTTTATTTTGGAATAAACAAAGAAATAAGATTGCAATCTGGGACAAACACACAAACTGAGGTGGTCTCCAATATATTCCAAAAAAAAAAAAAAGGAAATGGTTGAGGTTTCATTGGGAAAAGAGAAAGGTCATTTAAGTTGTTATGAAAGAAAGCTCATTGGTGCTTGTGGCATTTTGCGGGAGCTGGCAAGCTCTGATTGCCAGGTGGCAAAAGTTAGTAGGTAAAACAAGCTTTGAAGTCATGGCAGCCATTTGTTGTCAAATTAGTCTTAAAATTGTAGCAGCTGTTTCATTGGATTGGGCTTGTGGGATAGTTTCTGGAGCAGGCTTTTGAGACCTGAGTGTTTTTTCACCCCATGGTCCTCTAACTCTAAATTTTAGTTGGGTATAACAGGAATGACTCCATTTGTATAATCAATTTTCACTTTAGATAATTGACCTGTGGTAGACAGATTCTTAAGGTGGCCCCTGGATCCTGACCTCCTGGTGTTCATGTTCTCATGTGATCCCCTCTTTTTGAGTATTTTAGCCAATAGAATATGCCAAATATGATAGGATAGATGTAATTACATGGTTCTCTTACATAAGACTGTAATGCCCATATTTCTGGGTGGCTCTCTCTCCCTTGCTGGCTTTGAGGAAGTAAGTGACCATGTTGGGAACCCTATTTGGCAAGGAACTACAGGAGGCCTCTAGGAGCTGAGGGTAGCCTCTAACTGATAGCCAGCAAGAAACCAAAGCCTTTAGTCCTACAATAGCAAGAAACTGAATTCTGTCAACAACAGAAGATTGGAGGCATATTCTTCCCCAGTAGAACCACAGATGAGACCACAGTCTTGGCTGAAAGCTTGATTCAAGTCTTGTAAGACCCTAATCAAAGAAGTCACTTAAGTAATGCCCTTGACTACAGAAACTGTGAGATAACAAATATGTATTACCACCAGGTATGTGGTAATATTGTTATACAGCTGTCTTAATCTCCTTGGGTTGCAATAACAAAATACCATAGACTGGGTGGCTTAAATAACAGATATTTATTTTTCACAGTTCTGGAAGCTGGGAAGTCCTAGATCAAGCTGCCAGTCAATTCAGTTCCTGGCAAGGATCCTGGCTTTACTTCTGACTTGCAGAGTGCTGCCTTCTTGTTGTATCCTCACATGGGTACAATAAAAGAGCTCTGGTCTCTTCCTCTTGTTATACAGGTACTAATACCATCATGGGGGCTCCATCTTCATGACATCATCTAAACCTACTTGTCTCCCAAAGGCTCCATCTTCAAATATCATCACACTGGGGATTAGGGTTTCAGTATATAAATTATGGCAGGACACAAACATTCAGTCCATAGTAATAGCAATAAATCACTAATACACAACCTTTGTGAAATTAGGTCATGTCATTTAGGTTACTTGTATTAAAATAACTTTGATATTGGAGAGGGATGTTAGTTCATAAAATTTAATTAAAATGAAGTACATAGTAATGTTGGGAGATAATTCTCCATGGGCGCACATGTTTCTGCGTGTCTTTTTTTTTTTTTTTTTTTTTTTTTTGAGATGGAGTCTCGCTCTGTCGCCAGGCTGGAGTGCAGTGGTGCGATCTCGGCTCACTGCAATCTCTGCTTCCCAGGTTCAAGCGATTCTCCTGCCTCAGCCTCCCGAGTAGCTGGGGCTACAGCCACGTGCCACCACGCCCAGCTAATTTTGGTATTTTTAGTAGAGATGGGGTTTCACCATGTCGGCCAGGATAGTCTCGATCTCTTGACCTCGTGATCTGCCCGCCTCGGCCTCCCAAAGTGCTGGGATTACAGGTGTGAGCCACCGTGCCTGACCTTCTGCATGTCTTTCAAGGGGTGGCACTGTTTGCCTTTGTTCCTTTGTGTAGGAAACAACCTTGGAAGACAAAGGTAGTGTCTACTTTGGGAGCAAAAGCCAGACATTTTTACTGCCCACAACTAAAGATTTGAGTTTCCTAAGCTCACTGTTCCTTTCCTGTAATTCAACCCAATGCATATGTGGGTATCATCTGGCTTTCTCCACATCACCCTGTGGGACTTGGAGCTCAGGGAACTGGCACAAAAATGCCAATATTCTGCTGCTGCTATTGCTATAAGTAATAAATTGTCCTTCGTCTGCGACCTAGCTGCTTGGAGGCTTCTACCAATAATATGGTTTGGCTGTGTCCCCACTGAAAATCTCATCTTGAATTGTAATCCCTGCATGTCAAGGGTGGAACCAGGTGGAGGTAACTGGATCATGGGGGCAGTTTCTCCCACACTGTTCTTGTGATAGTGAGTGAGTCTCACATGATCTGATGGTTTTATAAGTGGCATTTCCCCTGTTGGCACTCACTCCGTCCTACCATCTTGTAAAGAAGGCCCCTGCTTCTCCTTTGCCTTCCACCATGATTGTAAGTCTCCTGGAGCCTCCCTAGCAATGCAGAACTGTGAGTCAATTAAACATCATTCCTTTATAAATTACCCAGTCTTGGGTATTTCTTTATAGCAGCATGAGAACAGACTAATACAACCAACATTCATAAAACTGTGGCAGGCAATTTGAATAAAATTGCAGCTATAGAGAACGTTGTACAGTACATATTTACCTGTGGAAATTGGAAAGCATTTTTTCTTTGCAGGGGCAGATATAAGGACAACAATTACCTTACTTACTTTTGTAAGTTAGTTTATACAAAGTAGACATAGTACATTAGGCCAATGAGAATTTAAGTCTTGTAATTCTTATCTCTTAACATATGGTGTCACTCCTTCTCCACCAACAACCACTCACCCTTACTTGTTAAAGCTGGCACACCTGGGATTAGTTAGGCCTGAAAAATGGCTAAAAATACCTTTATCATAGAAGGATTTTAGAAATACTTTCTTAGTTGTTGCTTCTGGCATTACCAGAGCTGTCATGCATCCACAAAATTGCTGTTTGGTGCCACTGGTAGCTAATGTCCCCATTCAATAACATACAATAAACATATTCACTGTGCTATGAAAAAGTCCACTACAGTCACCACTTCAAGTCTTAATGCCTGCTAATTTAGCAATTATAGTAATAGCAAAGCGTTCTAAAGGTTTAAAAGAGTTCCAATTCTGGTTAAAATCAAAATTGAGGAGCAAGAGCTTGATATAAAAGGTATGAATCAAACTAATCTGAGTTGCCTTTGTAAGACAGATGGGTGAATTTTATTTTTTATTATTTGGTATTGATCAGCCACCTACTGTTAATTTAAACTCTAATTACAGCTCTCTAAATTTATTTTTCTTGGGGGAAGTGGGTTATTAAGATTTTTGTTGGGGTAGAATGGGAAATGATAAATTTCATATGTTATATACTCCTACTTTTCCTTTAATACCGAAACAGGCCATCCCACAAGTATAAAAGCATTTAGGCTGGGTAGGAAAAGAAAAAATGATAAAGAAGAAAAGCATAGTGATAACATAAAAATCAAAAGTTGACCTTAAAGCTTACTTTTTATGAATTATTATTATTATTATTTTGAGACAAAGTCTCACTCTGTTGCCTAGGCTGGAGTGCAGTGGCATGATCTCGGCTCACTGCAACCTCCGCCTCCCTGGTTCAAGGGATTCTCCTGCCTCAGCCTCCTGAGTAGCTGGGATTACCGGCGCCTGCCACCACGACCCGCTAATTTTTGTATTTTTAGTAGAAACAGGGTTTCACCATGTTGGTCAGGCTGGTCTCAAACTCCTGACCTCAAGTGATCGGCCCGCCTCAGCCTCCCAAAGTGCTGGGATTACAGGTGTGAGCCAGCACGCTCCACCTTACTTCATATAAATTAAAAGGTGGAAGGAAAAGCAACCCACATATGTAGGTTAGCTTTACCATTCTGAAACAAGAGGATAGTTTAGTAGCTAGATATAAATGACTAAATATTTCACTTTGGAAAGGCCACTGGTCTTTTTTTTCAGTCAGGAGAATATTTCATCCTGAAGAAGCAGTTGTTGAAAGAATGTTAAGGGTTACAGCGCTCAGTAAGGAAACCAAAGGTTGTAAATGTCTGGAACACAGCAGGTTAAAGAAGTGTGGTGCAGAAACGGCTGCTACTCAGCTTCTTTGCCTGAGGCCTGCCTGTATTAGCTAACCTGAGGAAGTCACAGACAGTGTTATCACAACCAGTAATCTTTCTTCCCTGAAGCAGGGAGGGACAGTGAGCCAAAAAATCTTCTCAATTGCAGAAAAGCTGTTTGAGTCTTTGGGTCTGTAATCTGTCCCTACTGTTTATCTCAATTCTCTTAACTCTCTAAACTCTGTTAGATATTTATCTTCCTTTTCTTCCTTGTTCATTTCCTATACATAAAAATGCAATAGCACAAATGAATACAGATCAATGATTAGTTTTAAAATAAAAAAAAATTTGCTTTGCATTAATTAATTAATTAATTTTTTTTGAGACAGTCTCACTACATCACCCAAGCTGCAGTGCAGTGGCACAATCTCGGCTCACTGAAATCTCCACCCACTTAGTTCAGGTGATTCTCATGCCTCATCCCCCCAAGTAGCTGGAATTGCAGGTTACCACTCCTGGCTAATTTTTGTATTTTTAGTAGAAATGGGTTTTCACCATGTTGGTCGGGCTGGTCTCAAACTTCTGACCTCAGATGATCTGCCTGCCTTAGCCTCCCAAAGTGTGGGATTACAGGTGACAGCCACTGCACCAGGCCTTGCCTTGCATTTAGATAAATTAAGTAGGATAGTAGACAGAATACAGGGAGAAGATGATGAGACTCAGGATTGCCACTTTCAAGTTATGCAGCCTTGAACAAATGTACACCTCTGAACTTCAATTTTTCCCCATCTGTAAATGTAGATAATAATTTCGACTGCCATGAAGATTAAATGATGGTTCACAACCTCAACAGCGCTACGTATATGGAAGATATTGTGGCTGAAGGTGACATTGTTTCAACTGAATACATATTCTAAGTGAACACATCAGTTTTTTAACTTTTAAATTTTTAAAAAATATTTAGATTTCAAATATTTTCTCCCAATTCTATCATTTATTTGTTAACTTTGTCTATAGTATTGTATGTAAAACCCCAAGCCTTTATTTTGGTGTAATTAATTTCTTCAATTTTTTTGACATGAAATTTGTACTTTTGAAATGTTGTAACATAAGTTATTCCCCCATCCCTCAGTATTAAAATATTCTCCTCCACAATTTGCTATTAGTTTCATATTTCAATCTTTCCAATGTAGGTCTTTAATGCATCTAGAGCTCTTCCTTTTAATGTAGTGTTTAATTTTCTCCAGATGGTTAGCCTATTTTCTTTTCCCCAATGATTTGTTGAACCACATTTTATTGTATATTAAGGTTACAAGTGATGTTGATATTGCTCATCCAGGAAGCACTGTTTTGATTAGCAAGATTCTAAACAATGTGAGTTAGCACCTAGTTGAAAGAATTGATAATAATGGATGAGGATGAATTTAGAACATGAGGGTAATATGTTGTATTATTAAACATATCAATCCAGAAGGAAATAAAAATCATGCTTACTGGAAGTTTTCAGATGACAAAATGGGGATGGTCTTAGTAACTTGAAAAATACACATATAGAAATTACTCTTATACAGCACCAGTTCACAGACACTCCTGCAGATTCCCTGAGCTAAATATCTATAATATAGAAACAAACTTTGATTAGGTGATGCTGAAAGTTTAAGTACCTAAAAATACCTATCACCAGGCAGCTATTGAACAGTGCCTCCAAGTCCTGCTTTAAAAAATGATTTTATTGGCTGGGCGTGGTGGCTCACGCCTATAACCTAGCACTTTTGGAGGCTGATATGGGCGGATCACCTGAGGTCAGGAGTTCGAGACCAGCCTGGCCAGCATGGCGAAACCCCGTCTCTACTAAAAAATGCAAAAATTACCCGGGCGTGGTAGTGCACACCTGTAATCCCAGCTACTCAGGAGGCTGAGGCAGGAGAATTGCTTGAACCCAGGAGGTGGAGGTTGCAGTGAGCCAAGATTGTGCCATTTCACTCCAGCCTGGGCGAGAGAGCAAGACCCTATCTCCAAAAAATAAAATAAAATAAAATAAAATAAAAAAGAGTTTATTGCCTGTTTCCAACAATTCTCTGCAGGAAAAAAATCCGATGATTATATCCATCTCGTTGGGAATAAGACGGGCACCAGTTTACCTATGTACCTGAGGAAATGCTATGGAAATGGTATTTTTCAATTTTATTCATCAGTATATTAACGAATATATGACTGAATAATTCATACTGAACTCAAATCAGTTGCAGGGGGGCTATAAATGCAAATTAGCTGAGGATTTAATGTGCGTAGGAGGTGTATAGGGGGTTAGAGGACCTTTTAAATTCCCCCAGTAGTTGTGGATTCGGTGGTTCTATGTCTTTGCTATTCATTTTTAAATAGGTCAATGAAAGACAGCAAAGGCCTGCAGCGTGTGGGGATCAGGAAGAAGGCGGATAAAATAAAAGGGGGAAACTAGTCTGTTATTCAAAGGAACTGGCTTTCACTTGTGGTTTCTCCTGTTTGGCTTGAACAAATCATTTCACCGTCTTGGGCTTCCGTTTCGATATTGGGTAGGGAGGAGCGGGTGTTACGAGATCTCTCAGTTGTCTTGCTGCTTTCATTCTTCGTGAGCCCTCCCCAAGTTGATTTAACAAATACTCTATGACCTAGAGTCCTAGAGTGTAAATACCACAGTTCAGGTGACCTTTCAGCGGGCCTCCTTACGCATGCGCTGAACGGGCACCCTCTCGTTAAGGCCCGAATTTTGCCTCTTCTGCGCACGCGCCCCTTTTAAATTCCGCACCTGTCAAAGAGAGGCAGGACTTCCTGTACTTTTTAGAGCGACTGCCGGAAGTGACTGCGGACGAATCGGCGTTTGCCGAGGCTGGCATAGATTTGGCTATCTCCGCTCACAGCTGCTTTTGGCGCGAAAGATGCCGGGTCTGGTTGACTCAAACCCTGCCCCGCCTGAGTCTCAGGAGAAGAAGCCGCTGAAGCCCTGCTGCGCTTGCCCGGAGACCAAGAAGGCGCGCGATGCGTGGTCAGTGCGCAGCCGGAGAGGGCGCGGCAGAAGAGCCCCGGGCCGCGGCCTATGCCTTCCGGTGCCTCTGCCCTACGGCCTCTGCCCTCTGCCCTCTGCCTTCTGCCCTCTGCGCTCTGCCTTCTAACCTCTGCCCTCTGCCTTCTAACCTCTGCCCTCTGCCTTCCCCCTTCCCCCACTCCTCCTTCCTGTCTGTCCACCGCCTCCCCCTCTCCCCCCCCCCGCCTCATTGCGGCGCTGTGGAGATAATTATTGGGCCTTGTAGGTTTCGTGGTCTGGTCTCTGTTGACTTATCCCGTAGCTTAGTGCCGGGAAACGATGGAGATGGAGGAGAACGGCAAGCTTCAACCACTCATTCTTTCCTACAAATGTGTTTTGAGTATCTGTTATGGGTTAAGCACTGCATTAGGTCCGAAGATGTAGACATGGATAAAGATGGATCTTGATATAAAGGAGCTTAAAGTTAATGGAGACATATAGCAGTGACTTGTATACCACGTGGTAAGGGCTATGACAGATTTGTTAAGACCAAACAGGAAAGGTTTTCTGGTAATTTCTAAGGCTTTCTGCCAAAATTTAGAGACAGTAGGACACAGTGCATTCCTTACAGTTCTGAAGAGTTCCCCTTCAACCCTTTTAAGGCAACCAAAAGTTGAAAATCAACCAGTCTCCGGCGCAGGGGACAAAGTATTCAGAATAGTTCATCTAGATTGTCAATCCACAGGTTTGTTCTCATTTTATATAGCCTCTCTTGCGGAGCAAATCTCATTAGAGGACGTCCTCAGATAATGTGAATGTGCATCTCTTCCTCTGGCCCCTTTTGTCTTCCCAGATAGTAGATATAAGAAAGAAATCATTAGTGCTATAATGGGATAATAAAAGTGTAGGAGCTCAGTGCTTTTATTAATCCTCAGTACTTTGTAAGTAATACTGTGAAGGCAGGATTGAAAGACTGCAGTCTGAACAAATTGTTCCAGTGGTAACAGTAAGTGCTGTTGAACCTTGAATAGTATGACAGCATGATTAAGAGTCTGGGATCCACAGTCAGGGTTTGAATCTTAATCCACTAACTTGGTGACCTTAAGCCTCATGTGTCTGTAAAATGATTCTAATAAAAGAAACTCCCTCCAGTATTATTGTAAAGGTTAATGATAAAAGCCATGTCAAGTGCCTAGCACAGTATACATGGCAATAAATGATCAATGAATGCTAGCTATTATCTTCACAATGATCTCACTATCCCAGGCAATCTCTCCCATTTGCAGGCAGCGCTTGAGCTATTGAAGGATGGGTAGAGTTTCCATGGAAGGAGAACCTGTTCCCTTCTTTAAATTCCTTTTGCCTCGATTGCCTCAGACCACATGGGTTCTCCCCAAATATCCATAGTCAGGAGTCAGTTTTTCCTTGTAATTGAATTGGGCTTAACTTGATTATTTGCTAAATCACATTTTCAGGCCTTAGAAATAAAGCTGTGTAGTCCTAGTCTTTACTTTGTGAATTTTACAAGCAAGATGTTCTTTGATCATCATGAGGGGGTGTTCATCTTGGTCTCCTGGCTACCAGCTGTTTTTGATGTAATTAGAAGTAGATTTATTTGGTTGTGTTTGAATGTAGGGCAAAATCAGAAAGTTAATTTCTCTGTGATAATAAGCAAAAAATTGAGCTGTTCTCTGTGCCCTTCATTTAGCATAAATATTTTACTCAGTCAGTTTATTTCTTTATAGAGCAGTGTTACTCCTTGGATATTGACTAGAGGCAATATTTAATATGCGTGATTATTTCTTATCAGATTTCCCCCCCAAAATCACTTATCTGTGGAGTGTCTTCATAGGCATGGACATATCATAAGATCAAATAAAAACAAAGCTGTTTGAGGTAATAGCATTTGTTTTAATTCCAGCTACATTCCATTATACCCATGTTTTGTCTCACTCCCCATCACTATCATGCATACTTAATAATGTGCTTAATGCCTATTTAGATAACAAGTACATTTTGTTTTATAGTATCATCGAGAAAGGAGAAGAACACTGTGGACATCTAATTGAGGCCCACAAGGAATGCATGAGAGCCCTAGGATTTAAAATATGAAATGGTAAGCTTCTTGCTTCAAAGTTGTGTATTGCTTTACAGAGTTAGCAGCAATTGGGCTACATTCTCTCTGAAAGGTAGTTCACCTGGTTAATCTAAAATGCTTAAGTATCAATTTGAAAAAAACAGGATTTTTCAGTTCCCAATGAAGGGAGTAAATTACGTCAGTAAAGACAGGCATTTAGCAGATTGGGGAAGGGGAGAATTGAGCTTTTAAGAAAGGGTTTGACAAAATCCTTTAGGTCTCATGGCTTTAGGAAAATTGACTGAAGGAACTAAAAGAAACATATTCTCTTCCTTGTTTCTAATATTGTGGGATTTCAGTAAATGCTTTTTTTTTTTTTTTTTTGAGACAGGGTCTCACTCTGTTACCCAGGCTGGGGTGAAGTGGCCCAATCACAGCTCATTGCAGCCTCAACCTGGGAGGTTCAGGTGATCCTCCCCTCAGCCTCCTGAGTAACTGGGACTACAGGTGTGGGCCACCATGCCTGACTAATTTTTTGTATTGTTTTTTAGAGATGGGGTTTCGCCATCTTGCCCAGGCTGGTCTCAACCTCTTGGACTCAAGCAGTCCTCCTCCCTTGGTCTCCCAAAGTGCTGGGATTAAGACGTGTGAGCCACTATGCCTGGCCAATAAATGCTTTTAAGTAGGGGGTGGGTATCCCATGGAAGTATTGCTTTCTGAAAAATAGAATTGTAGCATGCTTTATTCGAATAAAACTAAAGCCTCAGGCCTTTTTTTTTTAATTAAAAAGTAAACTTTAATGTCAAAAATGCAAAGTTGGGGAAGACAGAAAAGATCACACACAAAGCTGTCACTTCACACTTGGAAGGTTGCACAGCAGCCGGGCAGAGGCGCTCCTCACTTCCCAGATATGAGGCAGCCGGGCAGTGACGTGGCGCTCTTCACTTCCCAGACAGGGCGGAAGCCAGGCCGAGGCACTCCTCACTTCTCAGACAGTGGGCAGCTGGGCAGAGGTGCTCCACACTTCCCAGATGGTGGGGCGGCCGGGCAGAGGTGCTCCTCACATCCCAGACGGGGTGGCAGCTGGGCAGAGGCGCTTCTCACTTCCCAGACGGGGCAGCAGCCGGGCAGAGGGGCACTTCACTTCCCAGACGGGGTGGCCGGACAGAGGCGCTCCTCACTTCCCAGACAGTTGGGCGGCAGGGCAGAGGCGCTCCTCACTTCCCAGACAGTGGGCAGTCGGGCAGTAGCACTCCTGACATCCCAGACAGGGTGGCGGGCCTCAGGCCATTTTTTAAAAGAACTTGGAACTCTTAATCCAAATTTAAGTGCTGAAAGGGACCTTAAGTGATATGTGTCCAACAATTCCACAAACAAATGATACTCCTTTGTTTGGAAGCTCTTTCTTCAGTTATCAACTTAGCTCACCCCCTCGACCCACTCCCCCTTTACTCAGGTCTCTTTCAAAAGTCTCCTTATTAGAGAGGCTTTCCCTCAACACCCCATGTAAATTACATCCCTTCCCCATCACTCTGTCATGGTGCTGTCCTAACAGCTTTCTGTGAAGATGGAAATGCTCTGTATCTGCACTTACCAGTCTGGTAGCCACTAGCCATATGTGGCTGTTGAGCACTTGAATTGTGGCTAGTGAGAGTGAGGTACTGAATTTTTAGTTTTTAAAAATTTTAATAGCTACATGTGGCTAGTGGCTACTCTATTCTATACACTGTCACCTGCATATTATATATATTTTTAATTATCTGTGTTGCTTCACGGCAGCTAGAATGTAAGCTCTGAGAAAGTAGGAATTTTCTATTTCATTTACTGTCATATCCCCACTACCTATAACAGTGCCTGGCTCATAGTAGGTGCTTAATGGAGGATTGTTAAATGAATGAATAAATAAGGAAATTAAAGCTTATGGTTATGAAATGACCCCCAAGGTGGGTTGTGCAGTATCAGAACTGGAGACTCAGTCTCCACGCTGATTCCCTCTGCTTTTTGCCCCTACCCTAACTTCCACACCACACTACCACTTTTAACTTAATAACAGCTGAGAGAGAATGCCAAAGCCACATGCCAGTATATTAGTACTGGAGAGCCTGGCTTCTTTCCCTTGCACCTCTTTCCTGCCTCTTTGGAATTTCACATATGGCCAGTCTTCCTCACTGAGCTATAAAAAAGGAGGGATAAGGAACTTGTCGCAAGCTGATAAGAAGTTACTGTGTAATGGAAAACAGTCTAGGCTGAAAGTCCTGAGGCTTTATTTTTATTCTCCTGATGTTTAGTTTAGCATGTTTTTAACTTTAGCTACATTTAGCTTCATCAAGACATTACTCCTCTGAATTTCACTTATTATTTATAAAAAGAGAACCGTAATACATTTTGTGATTCTATATATAGTATAGTATATCTACTGTTGTGTAAATGATATACTTAAGTAGCTTTTAGAATAGATGGTTATTTGAAGAAATCCTATAATGAACTATTTTGTAAAATAAGTAAATTTGAAGGGGAGTGTGTTCTTAAAAAGTATAAGTGTACTTTATTAACTATTTTTAAAGATGCAGCCTTAACATTTGTACATGGTTTCCTTGTTCATGATCTGACTCCCTCGTCAGTTGCGTAAGCTGTAGGCTTGTGCTGAACCTGCCTTGATAAAAAGGGGTGATTAAAAAAAAAAGAAATGCTAATTTTAGGAATATCAAAAGCTTATCTTGGACTTCATCTGAACCACAAAGGTGGTACAATTGTTATAAGTGGCATATATTCAAAAGTACCGTATGATATCATAGTTTTCTTTATGTTATCAGGGCAGAGAGTGAGAATTATGTCTGTGTACTTCATTTGTGTGTAAAAGAAGATGCAAAAGCTTTAGACTTAGAAAATCTACTGCTTAACTGATTGTGTGGTCTTGGGCAGGTCCTTTACTTTCTGTACCTTGGTTTCCTCATCTGTAAGATGGAGACAATAATACATGCCCAAACTACTTCATAGAGTTGCTGTGATGATTAAATGTAAAATAAGTCATGTGTAAAAACCAGAACAGAATAGCTCATACCTTGAGAGTTGTGGATAGCAGACATTCAGTTGAGGTCTGTTAAGTATATGACTTGATTGTTATTGAATCCTGGTTACAAGAAGAACAATCTGAATCCATATAGGACCTTTCTAAGAATTCAAACTGCCATGTTTTTCATTTTCAGTGTAATAATATTTTTGGAAGAGGACTGGGTATTGGATCCTTATTGGTCCCAGGTGTCCTATTTCCCCAACCTCCATGGGGAAATGGAGGCACAGTGAAGTCAAAAAAGACTTGCTCAAGTTAGGAGTGGATAGTGGTAGAATTAAATTAGAGTTAAGATTTTTATATTCTCCAAATCACAGGCACTTTACACTTCACTCCTTGTACTTAATGAGATTTTATTCCAACATATTAATTTTTAGGATTGCACATAATCTTGATCTTCAATCTTAAAACCTCATTATGAATGCTAATTAGAAAGACCTGTTGCTGAAATGTACAGTTGCATATAACCCAGTAAACAGGCCACTGGCTGGAGGGTGAAATCCAACACAACTGTCTGCATTGCTATAAGATAAACTTAACCTAAATCGGTATTTCTTAGACTGTTAGATCACATTTTTCTGAGAATAGCTTCAAAGGAAAAATATTTTGCAAACTTAGATCTTTCTGGCAACGATCATGAAAGTTCCTTAATTCAAAAACCTTTGTAGATTTTAATGTTATTCCTAAGTAGATCTTAATTGTACCTCGAGTGCAGTAGATTAGGAATAAATCTATTATACATTTTTTATACTTAACCTGAAAGTAGGCTACATTCACCCAGTGGTTCTTACCCAGAGGTGCACCTCAGAATCATCTGAAGAATGTTTTCCAGAATTCACAACTTGGGCCCTGGTCTGCCCCTGTTGACTGAGAAACTCCTAGATGATTTTCAAGTGCACTTCTCTTTAACAACCACTGGCCTAAGTTGAAGATGAATAGCAGGGATAATGCTAGGCGTAAATTTATCTGAAAATTTAGTAGTAGCGAAGGCAGAGACTTGAAAACTCAAGGAAAAATAGGTATGGTGGTGATTTTAGACAATTTTTTTCTATTTTATGACTGCTGCTTTTACTGAAAAGAGTAATTAGAAGAACCTAGAACCTCATTAGAAATGTAAGGGGGAAATGGATGGCTACTGTCTTTCTGCCTTTAGGAGTCAGAAGAAGCCTAAAGAACCTATTTTGGAGACTAAAGTCGTTGGAAGAAATTAAAGGACTAGTACTGAGTAGTGGTGATAATCAGTATAAAGTTTAACAACTTAACAGTTGGATGCTTAAAATATGCTGAATTGTACACACACACACACACACACACACACAAAACTGATTATGTATGAAAATATGATCCCAAGATAATCCAGAAAGAGTAATTTCTGCCATTCAAACATTTATTCATTCAGCAGATATTTATTAAGACCCTGGAAAATACTGAGGGGAGAAAGATTATCCCTCCAGTCAAAGACTTTACATCCAGAGATATAACCAAACAGGTTTAAATCCAGGGTCTTCCACCACATAGCCCCTTTTGTTATGTAGTCAGTCGCAAAAGTGGTAACAATGCTATGGGCTGCTATAATTGAAAGGTTGAATGGCTTCGTTTTTGGTTATCTTTCCAAACTTTTCTATAAATGTATTCTTCCTTTGAACCTTTTAGAAAGGAGTTTAGATGTTTGTATCTTGATGTGGTTTATCTTTATTTAAACCAAATGAAGTGAACAGCTAAATGAGGGAAATATTTGCATTAGACTTGAAGAGTTAGCTACCCCAGTTTAATTACCTTCCTAGCGTTGTTCTCAATCTTCTGGGATAGGCACTGGGAGAGGTGTGAGAAACCTGATATTGACTTGACTGGATCAGCAACCCTGTCTATGCTACTCTCCCTTTTTGATTTTTCCAAATGAATGTTAAAGGGTTGCCCTTATCTTGCCTTTGGGATTAAGTGAGTAACTTTCCACAGGAAGTGCCTTGGGTACTGAGCTGACCTTCTGCCTTCTACTTTGTGGATCTTCGCCAGGCATACTTGAATCAGCAAAGAGGGGTTTGCAGGTCTTGTTTCTTGAATATCTGTAAAAATAACTGCTTTAGCCTTTTTTGGAGGATATTTTTGAGAAATAAGTATTTCTCAAACACCCACACATATGTATTATATATATATACACGCAGAGAGAGTTTTTACTTCAAAAACTTTTAAAGAGTAAACAATATGAATAATTTCACTGATGTTTTTAGTTAGGCAAACCTAGAATTTTAAAATGTTGATTTTGAATTTTATGACTGATTTGGAATAATTCTGGCAATTAGTTGATTACTCATCTGAGGCATTCATTTCTAGTGGTCTTAATTCCCTGACTCCATAGATCTGGCATGATGTTTGAAATCTGACTTTCTAAAATAAATATTTTTCTGTAGGTGGTGTGCTGTGTGAATAAATAATTCCTGAAGAATGAAGAAGATTAATTTTGGGAGTTCTTTGATGAACTTTGATATGTGGAAAAAGTATTTATAATTTGTTGTAAGAAAAAAGTAAAATATTACTAGTGGAAGATCTTCAGTTGTGTTTCTTTTTTGTGTTCCTCATTTGCTCACGTGGCTTTTTCCCCCAAAGGATATATAGCAACAAATCTTGTAACATAAGGTTCTTATGTTCTTATTACTATGTCATTCTGGGAACACTGGATATCTGTTGTAAGGAGAAAGCAGATACTGATCTCAACCAATGAAATCTCCAGAATTAGGTGCATAGAAGTAAAATAACCCTTTACCAATTCAGAATCAGTGTGGTAGCCATATCATCTCATTCAACACTCTTTTTTTTTTTTTTTTTTTTTTTAACTTTCTTAAAGGTAAGAACAAGCCTTTAGTCTTATTATTTAAACCATTATTGTTATTCTTTACTAGCTGTCTTTTGGAAAAGTTAGTTTAGATTTTGGACCAGATTAGGGTGATTTGGCTTGGAAGATCTCAACTGTTTGGCATTATGAATCTGTACATGGGTAGTTACATTTTAAAATAGACTAGGATCTTAAGTTTCGTTCCTACAGGGTAGACAGTTGTCTCTTATTAATTAGAAACTGGCTTAGGCTAGAGACTGAATTGGTACTAAACGTCACTAATCAAACAGCTCAGTGCTATGCCATGGTGATGCCTAGAGTTGAACAGAGTGTGATTTCCTTAGTATAGCAACCTTGTCATCCTTGTAGCTGCTGATGGGCTAATGAAGTATGATCATATTCTGCTTGTAAGTACATTGAGTCTAAAATCTCAAGAACAAAAGATACTGAGAACATAATTAATAGGATATGTAATGTTCATGTGTCATTGTGTGATGGGAAAAGTCCCTCCTTTATAAAGAGCTGAATCAGATGATTCCTTAAGATTCTTTCCTAATTCATTAAGAGCATGGCTTTGATGTATGACAGACTTAGGTTCAATAGCTGGCTATGTGACCTCAAGCAAGGCATTGCTTCTTTGGGTCTGTTTTTCTCAGCTGGAAAAAAAAAAAAAAAAGCAGGTATGGAAGTAATACCTAACTTACAAGATTGTCAGTACTAATTAAAAATGATGTATACACAGTATTTAGCACTGTTATTAGCAGTCTCTATTATTTTATTGTTTATATTTTTACTTGAATATTCATTTGGATATAATACTTTTAGTAAGCACTTCATGATTTACAGAGATAATCTAGGTGAAGAATAGAATCTTGGACAATTAAGACAGGTATGAACCAACTTCCCACCCAATACAGATCTTTGGCAGGTGGTTATCTAAACTCTGCTTGAATATGTCCTGGAACTACAAAAAAGAAAACAAAAAATCAATAACCTTATCACCCATTGTTAATTTCTGATATATACTAGTCCAGACTTTTCCTATGCCTTTATACATTTTTTAAAACAAAAATAAAATTTTTTCTATGCTACATATTTTTAATGAGGTTATAACGTTATCATGTTTTGCCCCTAATGTATTTTACCATCAGTGAGTATAGGTCTATGGTGTCATTTGTATTGACTATGTATAAATTCATCTGTGACTTACCATAATTTAACCAATACCCTATTTTTTCTTTTTGCACATTTGGACATTCATTCATTAAACAAATACTTCATATAGAGTGCCTTCTGTATGTCAGATGCCATTCTAGGAATTGGGTCTCAGTCTGGAACAGGATATATGTCAGATAACCTAAATTCTGAATTTTTGTTTGTTTTATTTTGTTGGTTGCTTTAATGGAAACATAATAAGGAAGAAATCTGAAATCCCATCAGTCTACAATAGGACCTCTCTTTGATAACATTCTCACCTCTCTCTGTCTCTCTGTGTGTGTGTGTGTGTGTGTGTGTGTACACCTTTTACTTTTTTTTCTTTTTTTTTTTTCTTTTTGGCTACTCTGATAACACTGCAATAGAAGTCTCCTTATGGAAAGTCTTTACAAGTGTCCTTTACTAATCACTCAGCTAAGGATGGGCCAGAGGCCATGCATGTTTTCAAGGCTTTGAGTGAGGACTGCCAAGTGATCTCTAGAAAAAAAAATATCCATTTACACCTTAGTGTCTGAGAGCACTGATTTCTCTAATCTCTGAGCAACACAATTTTTTTAAACTTTTGGCAGTTTGGTATGCTTGCCTGATTTGTAAGGGAACTGAAAACACCCTTTTTGGCCTCTGCAACACTTAAAAGTACATCTCACAAGACCCTCTGCCCACCCTTTCCTAGTGCTTAAGTCTTCCCAAAGATGAGGTACAGCATTTCGGTAATAATGAAAAGAGATATCACCACAGTCACTTGAAAAATGAAGAACTTGGCCTCCTAGTGGGTAACAACCACATTCTAATGCACCTCTTTGCTAAGCCCTTGCTCTTCACAATAATGACAACTCAATACGGATATATTCACACTATTCTCTCTAGTCCCCCCTTTGTCTAACCTTGAAATGTTTGACTTGAAGGTTGATGAAAACAGGATCATATCCTTAAGTAAGGCCTATCTTGGGAATACTATGTCTTTCCTAGGTCTAATATGACCTATGATGTGATGGAAAAACCATGATCCTTATTTTACAGGTGAGTATAGGTGCTTGGAGAGGTTAAGGAAATCACCCTGATCCAATAGCTGGTAACCTGCAAGGTAAGTTGAAGCCCAGTGTTCTTTGGTGTACTAGTTATCCAGTATAAACATCATGTATTTGTAGTTATAAATTCACTTAATGCATACTTAGTGAAGTCCTATTATTTGCAGGGAACAGCCCTAGTGTTGATAATTCATGTGTGAATCAGACATACGTTTTTCAAGATGAGAGGCTATGTGATTGATCACTTACTGAGGACATACTATATGCCAGCTATACAGAGTAGTAGTCAAAGAGTAGTAAGACATAGACTCTTCCCTCAAAGAGCTTATAGTCTAGTGGATATATGTGTATAAACTGTAGAAATATAAAGTTGAATGCTCAGTGGTATGATGGATATTCCAAGATGCTTTCCTAAACAGTGCATGTGTGATTATGCCCAATGTTTATTTCTTTAGGTATTAAAAACTGCTAGATGTTCCCTCTGTCGATTATGGTGCTTTTGATAGCAAGTAATAGAAAATCCTCATAAGGAAAACTCACATAGCTGGAAGTCCAGTTAGAGTCAGCTCTAGATGTGATGATATCATAGGGTCACTGATTTCATCCAAGATTCAAGTTATTTTCATCTCAGATCTTTCTCGTCCAGGACTGATGAAGCCCGTCATGTGCTTGCTTGTTAAAGTCCAGCGGAAGAGAAAGAAACCATTCCCTGGGCATGGACTCTTAGTCCTAGTCCCCTTTTTAAAGGTCTGATTGAGCCAAATTAGGTTATATGTATTTTTATGGACCAGTAATAGTTATCAACAGAATACCTTATGCTGATTGGCTTACACAAGATCCGACCCCCTCCACCCCACCCCTGCTTAGATCCATGTGCAGGTTTGATATCTGGACAAAACAAATTCCGTCACAATTGAGGAAGAGGTAAATGGATATTGAATAGACAACCAGATTTCCACTACACTATCTTGTTCACCTAACAGGTCACCCTGAACGGTCAAATTGAGTTTATAGGAGGAATTCCTCTCATAGTTTACTCAAACTTTAGAAGGAAAATTATTGGTAGAGCATAATAATTCTGGTGTTCAGTTTTTATAGAATAAGACAATTAGCAGATGTTCAGAGAACTGTTCCCTGAAGACTTGTCCTTAGGGAGATCTGAATTAGGATGCTTTCAACTGCAAGCACTAGAATACCCAACTACACTGACACAAGCAATACAGAAAAGTAATTTACCTCCCTGTTAGGAAGTTTGGGAATTAAAAGCTCCTGGTTTGAGATAGTGGCTCAGTGGTGCTTTCAAGAACTTAGCCTTGGCCGGGTGTGGTGGCTCATGCCTATAATCCCAGCACTTTGGGAGACTGAGGCCAGAGGATTGCTTGAATCCTGGAGTTCAAGACTGGCCTGGGCAACGTAGTGAGAAACTGTCTCTACAGAAAATAAAAACATTAGCTCGGCATGGTGGTACATGCCTGTAGTTTCAGTTACTTGGGAGGCTGAGGTGAGAAGATCGCTTGAACCCAGAGGACTGAGGCTGCAGTGAGCCGTGATTGTGCCACTGCATTCCAGCCTGGCTGACAGAGCAAGGCCCTGTCTTAAAAAAGCAAGCAAACAAAAAAACCTAGGCTTGTTCTATTTTTCTGCTCTTTATCCTTCTCATCCTTAGGCATATCATATCTCATGACTATGGTAACTTCAGGCATTACATCGTCACACAACTATTCAAGCCTGGATGAAAGGTAGGCCTGCTATCAGGGAGTATACTTTTTCCCAGAAGTTCCCCCACGTACTTCCTCTTACATCTCATTGCTCACAGGTCTACTTTTGTGCCAATCACTATCAAGGGGAATGAGATATTGTGCTTGGCTTCAACCAGTCTTAGTTCAGGCTCTGGCAACTTGAGGAAAAGCCCACTTTCCTTAACATATTGCCCAAGCAAAATTAGATTTGCATAAACTAAAGAAAAAGGGGAAATGGCTATGGAAGACAACCAATAGTGTCTGCTTAAGTTCAACGTGACACTATGTGTCCAGAGCATAAAATTATGCCTCTGTTCTGTTTTAGTATCTATGCTAGGAAAGCGTTAACCGCAAGCTCAGTGTTTCTCAAACTGTGTGTGGTGAAGAACCAGCTTTTTTCCCCTCAATTCATCACAGACCCAACACTAGGAAAATGAAATCCATACAGATTTTAAAATATGCTATACAAACCCAGAATTTTTGTTAGTTCAAAGGCCATAGTTTCTCTGTGAAATTGCTATAAAAAATGTCTAAACTCACAATTTCTGTCCTTACCCCAGCATGAACCAGCATGGACCAGTAACAAACAGTTTGAAAACCAGGCTGCGTTCATGACCACACTTGTTGACTCTGGTGACTTCATAAGCTGGCCCCAACCTGCCTCGCCTGCCTCTTGTCTGCTGCTCCTTTTGATTCACCTACAACGAGCTGTTCTCTGTTACCAGAATATGCCACATATTTTGTTTTACTTCTGGGACTGACTTTACAATCTGTTCTTTCTTCCTGGAATGCCCTCCTCTAGCTGGGGAAAACCTATTCATCTTTTTAGACCAGATTAAAAGTCACCTTCCCTGTGATGTTTTCTCGTGAAAAAAATATTTTTTTAAGAGACAGTGGTCTCACTATGTTGCCTAGGCTGATCTCGAACTCCTGGGCACAAGTGATCCTCCCATCTCAGCCTCCCAAAATACTAGGATTACAGACATGAGCCATCACGCCCCCAACCTCATGAATTTTAGTTAGGTTATAGCAGTATAGTAAAAGTCCCTACGGATTGAATTATTTGCTCCCTCATAAGTGTTTTTTCTTTGAATCCTAAGTACACTTATTTTATTGGATTACAGTTTCTGAATCAGTATCCGGGATAGACTGAAAGTTTCTTGAAGTGATAATTGTCTTATTCATCTTTATATCCCCTGTTCTTGGAACACATAGTTTGTCCTGAATAAATGCCTATTGAATTGAATCAGCTCAACAAATGAGAAAACTTCTGTTTCTTTCCTTTTTTCTTTCCCAGTTGTTTTTTATTGTGTTCTGCCTTCATGTTTGTGTATTTCCTTATAAGAACATACCATTTTGACAGACAATACATTTTTTCTTTCCTTTTCTATCAAATCTGGACTTAAACAAGACACAACTTTTCATTGTTGTGTTCTGATCACAGGTCCTATCCTGTGGGCATCAATGTCACTATTACTGCAGGCCACTATTACTGCAGTGTAATGTCACTATTACATGCACCCACGATTCTCTGACATGTATGCCACCCTAGCAACGTACTCAAATTTCCAGCAGCAATAGATGAGCTTGTATATGCAGACATGTAAACTCCCAAAAGTACCTGGTAGGATGTTATTAATATACTGTAGAGAATATATAATTCAGAGACACACTGACCTAGGCTTTAATCCTTATTCACATACTGACTAGCTTTGTGACCTTGGGCAAGTTCCTTAGCCTCTCTGAGCCTGCTTCTTCTATTAAAACAAAAAATAGGTATAGTAAGATAACATAAAACAATAGCTGCTTGATAAATGTTAGTCCCCTCTGCTGAGATAGCACCTATGTGGATTGACAGGAAAGCAGGCTGAGTGCAGTCCGGACAGCAGGACAAGTGAACCATAGAGTTAATGGGTCTGCCTGTCTCTTTAATGAGTCAGGGCCAACCTATTTGGCAGGTCTCCTAAGAAAGATGAGCTGCTTTGAAATTCTATCTTGGGCAGAGCTTTGGTTGCTTCTTCATTTCTATGCTTCTGACTTCCCTGCTTACAGCTGGCAGGGACAGCTACTCTGGAAGCTCAGGGGCTGCACGTCTGTGATAGAAGGATGAGCAGCTGCTGCTTGTTAAAGTAGGGGGGTTGTTTGGGAGGCAGGCAAGTGACATAAAAACAGTATATGGAAATCCCCAAACCCCGCTGTTAAAATGATGTCAGGGGTCCAAATCATGTCCATGGAGTGACCTCAATGACATTTCTTCTCCAAATACTCTAGCTCTTTCCTTTACTGATTTTTTTCCTCTTAATTTAGAAAGGAGGAAATAAGGTATATATTTGTTGGTCAGATGATTTTAATAAGGTTAAGAAAAAACTGGCTTCCTTCAACATGCCATGCATTTTCATGCCTCTGTGCCCATGCTTCTGCTGCTCTCACCACTAGAAATGCTGTTCTCCCTCTACCTGCCTGGTGAATTCAACCCCTAAACCTCAAATTAGAGGCCAGCCCTTCTTTGCGTCTTCCCTCCCTGATGCCACCTTTCCTTCTAGGCTGCCACCATCCTTCAAAGTTAACTTGGTTATTGTGCTTCACACACTGAACTGCCTTTGTGTGTTGAGGTCTCTTTACCCTAACAGGGTGAAAGTTTCTCTTGAGGATCTTTGATCCCCAAGGGCTTAGCTCATAAAAGGCACTCAATAAATATTTGTTGAGTGAAAACATCTCCTTCTCACCATATTTGACAATTTCTAATTTCTCATAAATTTTCATCAAGTTATAGCAGCATAGTAAAAGTCCTTATGGATTGAGTCCTTGATTAGTTCTGGGAGATTACTGAGCACCCCGCCTGTACTTCAGGGGCAATAGGAGTAATGGGAGTAAGTGCTAACCCAGCAGCAGGGAGGAAGAATCAAGGAGTCATTTGGAATCCATAGAGTCACATTTCTTTCCTTCTTTCTTTCTTTCTCTTTCTTTCTTTCTTTCTTTCTTTCTTTCTTTCTTTTTCTTTCTCTTTCTTTCTTTTCTTTCTTTCTTTCTTTTTCCTTCCTTCCTTCCTTCCTTTTTTTTTTTTTTGACAGAATCTTGCTCTGTCACCCAGGCTAGAATGCAGTGGCACAATTTTGGCTCACCACAGCCTCTGCCTCCCAGGTTCAAGAGATTCTCGTGCCTCAGCCTCCCCAGTAGCTGAGACTACAGGCACCCACCACCACGCCCAGCTAATTTTTATACTTTTAGTAGAGACAGGGTTTCCACCATGTTGGCCAGGCTGGTCTCAAACTCCTGACCTCAGGTGATCCACCCGCCTCGGCCTCCCAAAGTGCTGCGATTACAGGCGTAAGCCACTGTGCCCAACTAGCATTTCTTAGCCTAATGTTTGCATACTCCAGCTTTACCTCTTGGCAGCCCAAAGTAGATTCCTAGGTTCAACCAGAAGTTCCTTGAAAATTGTCAGACTTCATAGAAGTGTGGAGTTGGGAGTCATGGATCTAGTACTGTACTTCCACTTACTGGCAAACCCCTTGGGACAGAGTATTAAGTTTGACAGACTTGGGTTCAAATCCTAGCTCTGCCACTTAGACCATCTGTGGGAGCTTGTTACCTCTCTGAGCCTCAGTTTCTTCCAGATCTAGAAAGAGAATAATATTTATTTTGAAGGATTGTTGTCACAACTAACTTATAAGTGTATAAAATGCCTAATATAGGTTTGGCACTTCATGGGTGTTTAATAGGTGGGAATTATAATTTGGAAACACTGGAGTGGGTGGGATGATGATCTGGGCAATGTATTATTATTTGTTTACTATTAGCAGATCCACATATATGCAGGGGAAAGCCAGCTTAGAATTCAAAAAGCCACTTTACATAGCTACTTTTGTTAAATGGATGTCAAATACATAATGATATTTGCAGTGTGACTTAATAAAGGCCTTCAGGGGGTTTTCCAGCTTTCACTGTTAGGATTTTTTCTGATAATAGTCCCATACTTTCCTACTCTGATGTGTCCTCACTCAGGAGCACTGTCTGGCTCTCCCCATAGGGAGCTCGGGACAGTTTCCTGCCTGAGGTGTTCAGGTGAATTCTGTGCTCACTTTTCTTTTCTCTCTCTTTGTCTGTCTCTCTCACCCTGAGGTCTTATCTTGTCCTCTGGGAGGTATGTTAAGTGCTCTGCCAGGCTGCCTGTGCCTGGCCTGTTTTTTCTCACTGCCAGTACCTCTTGGATTCCAATTCCAAACATGGTATCCATCTGGGGTCACCCTTTCTTCCGGTGCCAAGAGAGAACACATTCCAAATGGAACACAAGTGTGCCTCCCATGCTGGCTCTCCTCATTCTGCTTGGGAAAAACAGAGAGCAGGATGTGGCCGCGTCATCCCACACTGCTGGACTTTTCGGTCCTGTAGTGCTACTTTCCCTTGGGACTATTTAGGTTTTTCTGCTAAGAAACAAATTTGAAGACTGTCCCAAGAAACATGGAACCAAGGAAGCTTGCCAGAGCTCTGCAGGGAGAGCCAGAGCCTTGCTGAGACAGCGGGGGTGGTGGGGAGGCGGGAGTGGGGGAGAGGGGGAGAGAGAGAGAGAGAAAGAGAAAGAGAGAGGTTTTTAAATTCTCCATGAAGTGTACTATGTTCCATCATTCCTTCCCAAAGCCACTAGAAGCATTCCTTCTAGGAAAGGTGGAGTCGGTGGTGAGAAGCCGGAGGTGAGAAGACCCCTGAGCGGACGGATTCATTCATTTTCTGAATTTCCTATGTGAGGACAGTATTAGAGCTCAGTGAGGCTTTGAGAGGCCCCAAAGATGAGCACCAACAGCAGCAGAGTGGGCCAGCTTCTCTTGCAGGGTTCAGCGTGCATTAGCTGGAAGCAGGATGTGGAAGGGGCTGTCTACCACCTAGCCAACTGCCTCTTACTCCTGGGCTTCATGGGGGGCAGTGGGGTGTATGGATGCTTCTATCTTTTTGGCTTCCTGAGTGCAGGTTACCTGTGCTGCGTGCTGTGGGGCTGGTTCAGTGCCTGTGGCCTGGACATTGTTCTTTGGAGCTTCCTGCTGGCTGTGGTCTGCCTGCTCCAGCTGGCACACCTGGTATACTGCCTGCGTGAGGACACCCTCTCTGAGGAGTTTGACCTCCTCTACAAGACGCTGTGCCTGCCCTTGCAGGTGCCCCTACAGACATACAAGGAGATTGTTCACTGCTGCGAGGAGCAGGTCTTAACTCTGGCCACTGAACAGACCTATGCTGTGGAGGGTGAGACACCCATCAACCGCCTGTCCCTGCTGCTCTCTGGCCGGTAAGCTACTCTATCCATTGCCCAGAATTTCTTTCCCCAGCCCACACTTCTCATTTCCTAGTGTGTCCCTTTCCATTTCATGTCCCTTTCCATTTCGTGTCCCCTTCCATTGAGGGAAGGATGTGACAAGTCAAACAATCCAAAACAGATTTTTCTAAGAGTGGGGTTGCTTCCTCTTTCTTGGCATTTTCCAAGAAGAAACCAGTTCATGAGGCATCTTTGTTGGCAAGAATGATTGTGTGTGCACTTGCTGCTGGAAGGTGTGCAGTGTGTGTGTCTTGAGCCTGGGCCTTAAATAACCCCTCTACCATCACCACACACATATCAGTGTGTCATGCCTAAGCTGCAGCAATATCTCTGTAAGCTTTGAAAAACTAACATTTCAATAAGGTTAATCTGTTCCTTATTCAAATTCAACATTTGCTAAGCACCAACTATATTCAGGGAACAATGCCAGAAATGGGAGGTCGGGGTAGGGGGGTGGTTCTCATAACCCCTGTTCCCTGCCAAGGCATCAAGGAAACAGCCCCACTTGTGTTTGGGGTACCTGTATGTAGCCAGGTAGGGAGAGTGAATACCCCTTGCCCACCTTTCCATTTCCAGTTGTTCTGTTGAGGTTCTTGCAGACTAAGAAGTCAAGTATAGTACTGTAAATCTGCGGGCCCAACAATGGGAGAAGAGAAGTGATACACCTATCTCATCAAGGCTTTTGTGGAAGCACTGCCTCTTTTGGAGAAGGCTGACAGTCAGATATGGGCAGAAATGGTCTTAGTCAGGATCAGTGTATGCCCAGTCAACCTGGATGTGAATGTTGGGCATTGATTTCTTCTGAGAAAACATCATGGGGCTCTGTGCTACACACTTAGTAGGCAATTGTGGATTTTTTGATACTGCCCTAGTGGCTCTTGAGCCCCACAACCCCCACTCCACCAGCTTTCTTGAGACCAGGAGAATGTGGTAGAAAAGGTAAGATGGCAATTAGAAGGCTCCAATTCCAAGAAAAAAAAAACCAAAAAAACCAAATCCAGATAATACTGCCAACCACACAATGGAGAAAAAAGTTTGACAATGATGCTAATGGTACTACAACTATCACTAATAGTAATAATACATGTTTGTGTATTCATTTATAGAACCTGAAGTATCATGTATATATGTTTTGATTTTGTTTGAACTCAGAGGTCCTGGGTTGAGTGAGCTATGAGGGGAGACATTTTGTGAGGGTACATTTCATTTAATTTATTGGTGAACTGAAAGGGTAAACCAATGTGATTATTTGTAAACAAATATAGGTGTAAATACAAATACATATAACTATTGTGAAAATGTTTGCACCTATAGTTCCATGCTTAAAGACAATTTAGGGAACTTGCTCATTCATGAGACCCATGATGTTATAGCTCGTCTGTTCAAAGGAGGAAATTGAGACCAGCAGAAGTGCTCCCTCCAGTGTAGGGTGCCCATTTGCTGGAAGCATGTATGGTTACTGTATAGTTCACGTAGGATAGATTTACTGTGAACTTGTATAAGATCACTTCCCAGTGAAGGGGAGAGGGGGGCTTGCCCTTGGTGTAGCTTTTCCTGGTATACTTAGCATCAAAAGGCCGAGTCAGAAATTAGACAATTTTGATTTTTTTTTTTCCTGCCTTTCAAGGTTTGGAGTAAGAGTTTTGTTATCTTTCAGTGTCACCCTGTCTCAGCTTTGCTGAGCTGGACATAGAGGAAAAGGCTTCTAGTCTATGACTGGGCTCTAGTTTTAAAGGAGAATCGCTGAACCTTGGGCTGGTACAGTAAGGGACCAAACATCTCAAAGCAGCAGACAAGAGCTTTGTGCCAGGAAGTGGGGACTCTTGTGCAGACTTCCACATCTCACATGCACACTGTTCTCTAGAATCCTTCACTCAAACCTCAGAAGTCTTTTTGTTTTATTTTAATAAAGGAAACCAATCTCTTTCAAAACTCAGAGAGGCAAAGTTATTTTCTCAAAGTCTGTCACCCTGTTAAGCAGTACTTAACTTAGACGTTTCTCTCATGTAAAATTCAAAACACAAACTTCCATATATACAACCCCCTGAGCAGGCAACTAACTATCTAAGCTATTCATATAGGAGAAGATCATCCATCTTCCAGTAGATCAAGAAGGAAGAAGAAACAGATGATAAAGGGCACAGCATTCCAATTTAAATGGCTTCAGCGAGCCACGAAGATCATTAGACATTATCTACACTCTACGGTTGTCACTCTTTGGTGGCTTGCCTGGGTGGCCGAAATCCTCGCCTAAGGATTTGACATGTACTGCAGCAGCGCCATTCTCTTCTGCTGTCTTCTTTTCCTATAGAAGCTTTTCAGTGAGGTTTCGATCCCCTTTTATGGTGACACAAGTGAGTTTGTTCGTTTGTTTCCTTTGTTCATGTATTCATCCTTACTTTCTTGCTTCCTTCTTTCCTTCTTTTCCCCCTTCCATACATATTTATTCAGAGTCTTGAATAAAGCTCCTGTCTTCCAGCTTTAGGTTGTCAGATAATAGGTGCAATTGTTTTTTTAATTGGTGATGGTCTTTGGTAATTTGTATACACGCATATATACCTAGGCATTCATTAAGAGCAAGGCTCAGGAGTGCTGATATCCCATTGGCCAGGACTTATCACTTGCCTATGCCTAGCAGCCAGGGAAGTAGAGAAATGTTGATTTTTGCTCTGCAGTCATGTGTCCAGTTAAAATCTAGCACCATTAAGGAAGAGAAGAAAGCAGATACTGGAGAACAGACTGCCACACTGGATTTCCCAGATCTTTGTTCATTCCCATCTTTATCTGCTTCTCAATACCCTTTGCATCCCTCAAAATTCAGCTCAAATGTCATCTCCTTCGAGAGGTCTGCTGCCCAAAGAGAACCAATCTCTCTCTCTCCTCTGTTACTGTTCCACAATAGCACCTATCACATTGACTTGCAGCCAGTTATTTATGTGCCTGTGACTTCCACTAAATTGTGAAATCCTCAAAGACAAAGACCAGATTGTGCCCATCTCTGCATTCCCAGATTTCCAGCAACATGGGAGATGCTCCAGGAATATTTGTTTAGCCAATAAACCTCCAGAAATAATGGAAGGATATCTCCCCCAAATGAACAAGGTGTACCTTAGAGACCTTTTTCATCTTCCCCCTTTGCCTAATAGAGGCACCCCATTGCCTGATATAACTCACTTTAGAAGAGAGATTAAAGATGGAACTCTGAGTTTTCTGGGTGGGGTTTGGGTGAGGGGAAGGATAAAGCCCATACTGGATTCTAATCTTCCAGATGTGGCCTCACATCTGAAATATACTCCCTGTCCTCAGGCATCATCAATGACATGCCATCAGTTCTAACAAGTTCTCACGGAATGCAGTCTTTCTACCCTGCAGGGGCAGAGCACTAGGCTAGGTACAGCCACAAGGGTACAAAGGCAGCAAGTAGCAATAGTAAGGCTCCTAACCCCGTAAGTTGTGAAACCAAGCCTGTGGTCATGGGCAAGTCAAGGGCAGTTGTTTAACCTGTTGGTAGTGTGGGATAAGAATATTCATAAAATTAAAGCAAATAATTAGGATTTCTGGCTGCAGCCACAGTAACCCACTCTAGCCAACAGAAGGGGGAAAAAGGGTCTTTATTTAAAAAGATACAAGGATTTCTTATGAAACTCAAGGAAAGACATGCACCTGAGCCTCAGGTAGTACTAGAAACAAGAACATGTCCTACTAGGACATTTTATGTGATTTCAAGTTTATTTTCTCTATAGCCAGTTGGGACCCATGCTTTTCAAAGTCTGAGTTACGTGATAAAAAAAAATTTTTTTTAGTTCCTCTAGGGAGGAGTGTGTTAGTTTTGTTAATGCCTGATAATTGTCCCCATCCAAGCCATGATTTACACTCAATTCCATTTCCAAATTCCCAGAGAAGCAGTTTGATTGGCTCAGCTTGAGTCAGGCGTTCACTCTAGGACCATCAACTGGATAGGGTGTGTGGGATCTCATTGTCTAAAGAAACAAGCTGTTATTGTCACCTATGGTTAGAGAGGTCCGGGAAGGGGTCATGCTAGGAGAGTCCACTACCATCTACCCAAAGCTCTAGTAATAGGGTGGCAACACAGTGTTGTGCTAAGAACATAGAATTTTAGTTCTGCCACTGGATCGCTATGTAACCTTAAGCTTGCCACTCAACCCTTCTGAGCACCAGTTTCCTTAGCTATAAAATACAGAAAAGAATAATCTACCGTGAGGTGTTGTGAACATTATATAAGAGAACACTGGTCAAAGTGTCTAGCAGAGTCTGGCATATAGTGGACTTGCCACTTCCTTCAAAGTCTACAAAGTGGTTAAATGTAAGCATGAATCTTCATGTAGCTAATGGGAAGGGAGAAAGGAGAATCTGTGGAGCAGTGGCATCCAACAGAACTTTCTGTGATGACAGAAACATTCTAGATCTATGTTGTACAACATGGTAGTCACAGGCCATATGTGGCGATTGAGCACCTATAATGTGATTAGGTAAGGAACTGAATTTTTAATTATATTTAATTTTAATTAATGTAAATGTAAACTTAAATAGGCAGCAGAGTTCTTTTCTTTTTTTTTGATACAGAATCTTGCTTTTTTGCCGAGGCTGGAGTGCAGTGGTGTGATCTCAGCTCACTGCAACCTCCACCCCCGAGTTCAAGTGATTCTCCTGCCTCAGCCTCCCAAGTAGCTGGGATTACAGGCACCCGTCACCATGCCTGGCTAATTTTTGTATTTTTAGTAGAGATGGGGGTTTCACCATCTTGGCCAGGCTGGTCTCGAACTCCTGACCTTAGGTGATCCACCTGCCTCAGCCTCCCACAGTGCTGGGATTACAGGTGTGAGCCACCACGCCGGGCCAGCAGCAGAGTTCTTGAGCAGTAGTTTCTATCCTGGCTACACATTAGAATCACTGGGGAGATGTAAATACTAATAATATCCAGTTCCTACCTAGAGAGATTCTTGTTTAATTGCTCTGGGACAAGGCCCAAGCCTAGGTGCTTTTTTTAAAAGCTTCGCTGGGACTTCTACTCTGCAGCCTGAAATTGAGAACCACCAGTAAGGAGAAGGAGGAGGAAAATGAGGGTTCAGGAAGTCTCAATGGGTTCCTTTTCTGAACTACTTGCATGTAGTAACTAGGCTGGCTAGTCTAGCTTTGGGTTTTACCATGCTTTAGGCAAAGTATTTCTACAGGAAGATTCATGTTAATCAGTGACACCTAATTTCAGCATAGGTGGCTTGGAGAGCCATTTTCCTTTTCCCACATAATCTCTTCTCTTCCCTTGCCAGGGTTCGTGTGAGCCAGGATGGGCAGTTTCTGCACTACATCTTTCCATACCAGTTCATGGACTCTCCTGAGTGGGAATCACTACAGCCTTCTGAGGAGGGGGTGTTCCAGGTAACAGGGAGCCTGGTGGCAGCACCGCCTCACCCCGTCCCACTGTAGCCCAGCAATATCCGTGCCTCCATGTTTCCCCTCTCACATCTGTCCTTCGCACCACTGCCAGTGTGAAACTACAAGCAGGGGCACTCTTCCTCTGTGAAAAGAGTTCCTGGGCTCCTAGCCATAGTTGAGGTAGGGTAGGAAGATTCTGGCCCCTGGGTAGACCATGTTACTTGTATGCTTAAACTCTTCTGGAAGACCCTAGTGCCACAACATGAAAACCCACACTCCTTATAGGGTAACTTAAACCTTTTAGTGCTCTCTAGTCACATTTCCAGCTCTCCCTCCTTCATATTTTTTGCTCATACTAGCCATGCTGAACCACTAGTACTTCCCTAAACACACCACATTGTTTTGCAGCTCTATGCCTTGGCCCCTACTCTCCCCTCTGAAATGCATTTCCCCTTCTAGATGAGACCATGGCACCTCACTTCCTCTGTGAAGCCTGCTTCCACCCCATAGCCTCACCAGCTTCCACCCCACAGCCTAGCACTCCTGTGTGCCTGTTCTAGTCCTTTTACTTATGCTAACTGGTGCACATCTTGCTGTCTGTTCTAATAATCTGATCTCCTTTCTGTCTTTTGCACAGTTAACTCTTTGAAGTAAAAATCTAGGCTTTCCCCTCTCTGTTCCCAGACTCTAAAGGAAAGTACCTGGGGCACAGCAGCTGTTCAGTAAAGAATTGCTTGCCGGATGCAGTGGCTCACTCCTATAATCCCAGCACTTTGGGAGGCTGAGGCAGGCGGATATGAGGTCAGGAGATTGAGACCATCTTGGCTAACACGATGAAACCCTGTCTCTACTAAAAATACAAAAAATTAGCTGGGCATGGTGGTGGGCACCTGTAGTCCCAGCTACTCGGGAGGCTGAGGCAGGAGAATGGTGTGAGCCCGAGAGGCAGAGCTTGCAGTGAGCCGAGATTGCGCCACTGCACTCCAGCCTCGGTGACAGAGCGAGACTCCGTCTCAAAAGAAAAAAAAAGAATTGCTGAACTGGTTTGCCACTGGGCAGCTGGTGTCCCAGAGGACTCCATGCGGCATTCACATACATGCTCCAATGCAGGTGCCTGGCTGCCTGGCCCCTACCCTTCTAATCTCTGCCAATCCCTCAGGCTTTGGTCACTTTCTTTGTAACTCTCACTTATTGAATGGCTAGCATGTGGCAGGTACTACATATCATATTGCCTCATTGATTCTCATAACAGCTCTATGGGCTGAATATGATTATTACTCCATTTAACAACTGAGGAAACTAAGGCCCAAAAACATCAAGTAATTTGCCCAGGGTCTTCAGCTAGAAAGTGACAAAGCCAAGTTGCCTGGATCTACCATTTCTGTTCTTTATTAAAATGGGAGGGTCACCAGAAGAGTGGAGTTTACACACACATACACACACACGCACACGCGTGCACACACACGCACACACACTCACTCACCCTTTTAAGGACTCCCCTGCCTGGATAGTTTGCTGGACCTAGAAACACTGGGTTCCATGTGTCTCCTACTACTTTTATCAGGGAGTCCCTCAAGCCAACATATGAGCCAACCCCGGAACAGACACACACCGGGCAGTGCTACCCGGCAGGGCCTGCTTCCGCCCCCACCCTGACACTTGGCTCTGTGATGATGGAGCCTGAGAGGCAGTCCTGATCCCACTGCCAGGATCACCAGCCACAGACCCGCTTCCCGGAACTCCCTCCACACACCCTCCCTAACTAGTCCAGAAACCTTCTTCAGGAACTCTCTCAGGCACATGGGAACCTCCAGGAGGGCTCAGTCAGGACCTGAGCCAGCTGGACCAGGCCTCTTTCTGACACTGACACGGAGGAACAGGTGGTGGGTAAGCCGGGTGTCCTCCCCTAAGTTACGCTCAAGAGGAAGGGCTGTAACCCCACATGGCCTCTCAGCCTGGAACGTAGGTATGGTCATATTCCTCCCATTTATATTTTTTAGCATGTACCTCCTTTGGGAGCAATGAGAGCCATACATTTGCTATTGGCTGTGTAAAGTCCCATTTCCTCTTTGCAAATGTCAAGTGTTATCTTAAGTTACAGTTAATCCTGTCCTTGCCTTTTGCAATTACATAGTCTTTGTTGACTGAGAGCAATCCACAGTGACAGCCTAAATTATAATTCACATTGTACTTAATACAAATCAATCAGCATTCCACCACACCTCTCGACAATTCAATTAAGTCATAATTCATTTTGTGTGTTCGGCACTGTGACACTCATTAGTCACCAAGAACAGCACAGGAGGGATCACACAGAAATCATCACTGTTTTTGTAATTTGCATCCTCTCTTACTGGACCTAAGTCCTATTTACATAGGTTATCTCATTTAATTCATTCAGCCAACATCTGAGGTGAGTATTAAAAAAAAAAGCTAAATACTTCTCAAAACGTTACAACAGATATGTCTATATATATGGGAGAACCAATCAAGAAGCAGATTTCAGGAGGACCTTTGGGGAAGGATTTTATACAGTACATGAGAAAGCAACATTAGAGGCTGGGCGCGGTGGCTCACAACTATAATCCCAGCACTTTGGGAGGCCGAGGCAGTTGGATTATGAGGTCAGGAGTTTGAGACCAGCCTGGCCAACATGGATGGTGAAACCCCATCTCTATTAAAAATACAAAAATTAGCCAGGGTGGTGGCAGGTGCCTATAATCCCAGCTACTCGGGAGGCTGAGGCAGGAGAATTGCTTGAACCCGGGAGGTGGACATTGCAGTGAGCTGAGATCACGCCACTGTACTCCAGCCTGGGTGACAGAGCAAGACTTCGTCTCGAGGGGCGGGGTGGGGCGGGGGGGGAGAAAGTGACATTAGGTTGTTTTGCAATATACAAGATTGGCTGTCTTCCCTTGATTCATTTATTCACTTCAGTAATATTTATTGAAAACTTAGTATATACCAGGCACTGTTAAAAGGGCTTGAAATATATCAGTGAACAGAACAGATGAAGGTCCCTCCCCTCATGCAATTTACATTCTAATGGGGGAGACAAAAAGCCATAGGCATAATGAATAAGTAAATTATATAATATGTTAGAGGATAATAATTGCTAGTTAAAAAAAAAAAACCTAGAGTAGTGTAAGGGAGATATGGTTGCAATTTTAAATACGGTGGTCATGGAAATCCTTGTTAAGCAGGTAACATTTGAGCAAAAACCTGAGAGAGGTGACAGGTGAGGTCTGTGAATATCTGGGAAAAGCATATCAGACAGAGGAAAGAGCCAGTGCAAAGGCCCTGAAGTGGGGCCAGTGTGTTTGACACACAGAAAGGAGAACAGTGGACCTGGAATGGAGAGAGGAAGGGGAGGGAATAGCAGGAGAGAAAGTTGGAGAGGTGACAAGGTAGCAAGATCATGTAGGGCCATAGCATATATTGTCTAGATACAGCCAAAAGGATTTTCTAAAGGGCTGGATATAGTATGTGAGAGAAAGAGAAGATCAAGGAAGACTCTAAGGCTTTTGGCCTGAGCAACTGGATGGGTGGTGCTGCTGTCAACTGAGACAAAGAAAGCTGCAGGTAGAGCTGCTTTCGGGGGACTAGGAAGTTCAGTGTTTGATGTTAGGTTTGCATCATCTGTGGACATTTGAATGGAGATGCTGCATAGGCAACTGGATATTTAAGTCTGGAATTCAGGAATGAGATCTGGGCCTGAGACATAAATTTGGGAGTTAGTTGTGTGCAGATGATATTAAAAGCCATTGGATAGGATGAGCTCACCAAGTGAGTGTGGATGGAAGAGGGAATGGTTCAAGAGCGGAGCCCTGGGATACTTTAGTGGTGAGGAGTTGGAGAAGAAAAGAGGAAGCAGCAAAGGAGCTTGAAAAGGAACAATCATGAGATTGGATCAGGAGTGTATGGCATCCTGGGAACCAAGTGAAGAAGATATATCAAAGAGGAAGGGGAAATTGATGGATGCCATGAAAACTGACCATCAGACTCAGCAGCTTAGAGGTCATTGGTGACCTTAACAGGAACAGTCTTTGTGGACTGCTAGGGACAAAGTCTTATTGGTTTAAGAGAGTGAGAAGAGAGGAATTGGAGACAGTTAAGTATAAACAGGTTTTTTTTTTTCTTCATGAGTTTTGCTAAAAAGGGAAGCAAATTAGTGGAGTGATAGCTAGCCAGGGAAGTGAGGTCAAGAAAAAGAATTTTTATTTGTAAAATTTTGTTTTATTTTAAGATGGAAGAAGTACAGCATATTTCTAAGAAGGTTCACAGTCTTTGTGTTTGGCTTTAAGACATTATTTACATTCGGCTTAGTTCTTGCTCAAACACACGTGCTTCATATTTGGTACTCTGATTTCTTGTTTGGGAATTGTTCATAAGTACATCTAAGGTACAGGCCATGGCAGATGTGACAAGTACTTGCTGAACTATTAGTAATGGACAGATTGTATTATTTTCAGAATTCTTTCTTATGAGGCAAGAGAGATTAAGTAATTTATCTGACATCATACAACTGATAGAGGTAAAGCAGAAACATGAAACCACTTCTGGCCTCGATAACGTAGTTTAGGTCCTGATTGCAGTACTAACAATTAGTGGGGAAAAGTTGAGAGGAGGAAATGAATAAAGGATGTGGGGGAGGGGTATAACAGAAAGGAAGGAAGAGAAGAGGAGGATAGTGGGAGATCCAGTAGGCAATGCAGGACTGAAAAGGATTATATATAATCTCTAATAAAGAATGTTTGGAAAACTACCCTACTTTCAATTTCACAATTCATATAAAGTGCTTAACACAACGCCTGGCACCTCTTGACAAATATTAGCTGCTAACATCATTATCATCATCATTTCCACTGTCTCCATCCACAAAAATATGTCATGAACTCTGCCAGCCCAAAGTATTAGGGTCAATTAGATTATTAAAAATTGTGTGATTCTGCACCCTTTTCCTGCACTGTCCTAAGCATGTTTCCATTTTAACCCCAGCTTTACCACTCATCATTATTGTAACAAGGATTTATCAAGCACCTGCTGCATGCTAGGCACACGTTATTGCTTATTTCCCATGCAAGTGTAATTTAGCTTTGCATCATGGGCACATAGTGCGTACTCAGAAATTCCTAGATGAATAAACAAATGGAGAATGGGGTGCCCTTTGATTTTCTACCCTTTAGAGTTTGTCTTCCACTACGCCCTTTTTCTGATTTCTGTCATCAGATCCTTTTGGTTACTTGAAGTGGCCAAGTTACGAGCAATTTCATGGACCTGAATCCCAGGCCACATGATGTAGCTTGGCATACCTCATCAGAAGCTTTTTCTCAAACTGAACTTTCCAACTCTTTTTGTATCCCTACCCCAATCTTATCCTTCCTCATTCTTAAAATGAATAGTTGTCAGCATTTCAACCACTCTTCAGAGCACAAGAAGGCCCCTTCTTTCTCTATCTCAAAATCATAAGACTCAGAACCTTCTACAGTCATTAGTGGCATTAGCCACGGAACCACAGAATTAGAGCTGAGGAAAGTGGATGTGGAAACTGAGGCTCCAGGAGGTGATGGGTGAGTGAGTGAATGGCTGATCCCAGGGCTCCTGACACAGGACACCCCCATATCAGTGCACACAAGTGAAAGTCATCCACTAGACTCCTCTAGGCAAGCCCATAGAGGGGTACTCCCACACAGCTTCTTCAGTAAAAGTACAGCTGTTTGCCTAGTGACTGAATGATCTCTGTGCTCAGCATGGACAGATTTTCTAGTTTAAACTTTTACTGTCTGCTTCTGACCCCTCTCAGGTCACTCTGACTGCTGAGACCTCATGTAGCTACATATCCTGGCCCCGGAAAAGCCTCCATCTTCTTCTGACCAAAGAGCGATACATCTCCTGCCTCTTCTCGGCTCTGCTGGGTTATGACATCTCGGAGAAGCTCTACACTCTCAATGAAAAGCTCTTTGCTAAGTTTGGGCTGCGCTTTGACATCCGCCTTCCCAGCCTTTACCATGTCCTGGGTCCCACTGCTGCAGATGCTGGACCAGAGTCCGAGAAGGGTGATGAGGAAGTCTGTGAGCCAGCTGTGTCCCCTCCTCAGGCCACACCCACCTCTCTCCAGCAAACACCCCCTTGTTCTACCCCTCCAGCTGCCACCAACTTTCCTGCACCTCCTACCCGGGCCAGGTTGTCCAGGCCAGACAGCGGCATCCTGGGTGAGGACTCCACCAGTCTGGTGCTGGAGGATTTTGAGGAGGTGTCAGGATCAGAATCGTTTATGGATTATAGGAGTGATGGGGAGTACATGAGGTGAAGGGAGAACTAACATGGGCACAGCCACCGGCTCAGGATCCTATGTAAGTACTCAGAAGGCAGCCGCTGCGCATTCCTGTCAACGGCTGGCCTTAACTCAGCTTGTTAGGGCAAAAAAAAATTGTTCGTGGAACACCTCCTCTTAGAGGACTCACAGAAATGGCATTAACCCAACTTTGAAGATAGCAACTCACTCCAGGTGCATGCAAGGCATGAAGGGATTTTAAAAACTCATTCATTATTAACTCGATTGCATTTTGGAAAGTGGGCTGGTTGATATGTTGAGCAGGAAGGTAGATTGCTGGTTTTTTGCAAGTTTATTCTAATAGCTGAGGCCACAGCTGGAGCTAAAGGGGCTTTTATTTGTGGCATGCATTTTAAAAGAAAAAGAATGTGGCAGGGTTCTAATTCTGATTGCTTGTCTTTCCTGGTATAGAGCCCGTCCTGGAAAGCAGTTATTATTTAGCCTAGACTGGGCAGGCATCTCTGTTAAAATTGCATATTTTAAAGAGGATTGTGATTATGAGCTAATAGCTCAGGGAGGAAAATGTCCTCATCTTGCTTTCCTCTCACCCAGTGGAGAATGTGTTTGTTGATCACACAGACAAAGGACTAGATACTGCTATGATTAAATGTTACTATGATCAGATAGGTATATGGCAGCCTGGCTTTCCCCAGTCACCCACATCTGCAGGAGGTAGGATGTGCATAAATCCTGGAGGGCCTAACAGTGCGTGCAGGATTTCCCTCACAGAATTTCCCTCACCAGAGAGTCTACAAGAAAGGCTGTGCCCAGTGGTTCTGGGAAATTGCTCTCATGTTCCCCCGGCTGCCCTCACAATGCTGTGACGTTTTTCTCTGTAATTCCACCCAACCATGATGTAGGCCTGAATTTCCTGAGGAAAATCTCATTGTTCCCAATTTGGAAGGCGCTTCCCACAGTTTTTTAGAAAGCACCAATAAATTACTTGAGAAACTAGCCCAGTGAGGAAGGCCTCCTGAGTACATGAAATGAATGAGTGAATGTTTGTCTATTTTGAAAAACAGGTTATATAAACGATGAAAGAGGCCATAGAGATGACTGATGAAAGGTTAGAGATTTAGTTTTGTAGATACGGAATTTACAATCTCCTGTGTTACCAGCATCCTTAGAACCATAGTTCAGCTGATTCTGACATAATTCCAAGGATCAATCTAATACCCCAGATCACTTTGTTGAATTCCCCCAAGTGTGCATTGACCACTTTGATCACTCCTTTCCCTCTGTGCAGCTGTTCACCTTCCTACTTGTTCATCCTGCATCCACGCATGCTCCTTATGTCCTATGGATCCCTCTTGGTCCAACTTGCCCATCCACCTATACACTCTCTCTTCGACTCACAGCAGCTCTCTGTTTTCTCATGTTGTTCTTCCTGGTTTTCTTCTCTTTTCTTGGTTCTATTTTTCTCTTCTTTCTTCTCCAATTTCTTCTCAGTCCTTGATTGCCTCAATTTGCTATTCTTTTCTTTTTTCCTTTTCTTTCTTGAGACAGGGTCTCACTCAGTCACTCAGGATGGAGTGCAGTGGCATGATGTCGGCTCACTGCAACCTCTACCTCCAAAAGCTCAAGCGATCCTCCCACCCCAGCCTCCCAAGTAACAGAAATTACAGGCACATGTCGCTGTGCCTGGATAATGTTTAATTTTTAAATTTTTTTGTAGAGACAAGGTCTCCCCATGTTGCCCAAGTTGTTCTCGAACTCCTGGGCTCAAATAATCCTCCTGCCTTGATCTCCCAAAGTGCTAGGATTACAGGCATGAGCCACCATGCCTGGCCAGTTTGTTGTTCTTAAGTGTCCATTTTTTATGTCTTCTCAGTTCATTTCTCCCTCTTCACTTGTCTCTTGTTTTCTTCCATTTTATTGTTCATATATTTATCTCTCCTATTACCTCCTTTTCTCTTTTTCCCACTTTTTTTGCCTTGCTGTATCTATTCTTCCTCCCAAACACCCTGTACCCCCATCTTATTAGTTTTTAATCCTAACGCTTCCAGAGATCAGTACTTTTCCCTCTGCCTATAAAGAAAACCATTCAAGTGAAAGTGTAAAATCCCCAGCTTTAGGAATGTTTTCCAAACATCAGGAGGCAGGCAGCATGGTAAATGAGAAAGAGACCAGGACTGGGAGTCCAAAGTCCTGGCTTCTATGTCTGGCTTTGCTACTAATCAAATATATGACTTTTTGCAAACCATACAACCTCACTAAACCTTACTTTCTTCATTTGAGCGTGTTGGACCAGCTGTCCCCAGGAACCCCCTTGGATTGATCTGAGAAGGCAAGGATAAGTTTTTCAAAGGAAGAAAAGAGGAGTAGTCAGTCCGCAGTTCAGTAGACACAAGCCCCAGGACATCTGAGTGTCTTTCAGCAAGAATTCTCTGTGATATTTCACTACAATTTCTCTGGCACCTTGGGACTCTCCCAAGCCCTTGTGGTGGTGGGTCTTGCTTAACTAGCAGTTCCCTCCATTCTGTGCCTGTGAAGAATCTATCACCTACCATGTGATTACAGTGCAGATTTTTTTTTCCTTTTCTTTTTTTTTTTTTGTTTTGTTTTGTTTGAGACGCAGTCTCGCTTTGTCACCCAGGCTGAAGCGCAGTGGCGCGACCTCGGCTCACTGCAAGCTCCGCCTCCCGGGTTCACTCCATTCTCCTGCCTCAGTCTCCCGAGTAGCTGGGACTACAGGCGCCCGCCACCGCGCCCGGCTAATTTTTTGTATTTTTAGTAGAGACGGGGTTTCACCATGTTAGCCACGATGGTCTCCATCTCCTGACCTTGTGATCCGCCCGCCTCGGCCTCCCAAAGTGCTGGGATTACAGGCGTGAGCCACCGCGCCCGGCCTGCAGTGTGGAAATTTTATGACAGAGGAGATCACAACTCAGTCCCCAAGCCCTCAACCCTTAATACATACTATCGTATGAAATGCCTTTTTCCAAATTCAGCCTTTTCTAAAACTCAAGATGAGAAAACTGCTGATGAGGCTCACTTTCTAAAATATCGGAATTTGCAATATAGGGAGAATAGTTTTTCATGTTTCTTTGTTTAAGCAATAGAGAGAAAAGAAAATTATGTTGTTTACTTTTCAGGCCATAGAGGTTTTCAGAACAAGTTGAAAACATGATCAAATTAGCTAAACTTCTGACAGTTTTCAATGTAGTCTGTGATCATGGGATAATTTAGCCTCAGTTCTTTTTCTGGAATTGTGTTTTGGATGTTTGGTTTGACTTATTTACCATCAAACTTGCCGTAAGGTTATTACTCTAATGAATAAGCATATTCCTTTATGATTGGGAGCAATTTACTATTGTTTCTTTCATAAAGTAGGGCACCATTCACCATCTATTTCCTGGCTCTTTAGTTATCAAAATTTTAAGCTCATTGCTATTCATCCCGGCACAGCACTCATATGAGAGGCATGAAGCTGGCTGAATTCTGCATCATTAGGAATGACATAGCCTCATCACATTGACACCAGTGCTTGTCTCTCACACCAATCCAAATTAAGACCAACTGAAAATAGTCAGAGTTTCCTCTGGAGCTCCTTTTTGAAGAGACATATGTTTTTTAGTCTGGTGGTACCCAGAATTGAACAAAAAATGGGTGCTGCTTCTCTTAACAGGCAAAACTATGCTGCAGGATAATGTATTCATGCAGGGTCTTCCAGCCATACCCCAAATCATCCCTCCCTTCACTAGAATTTTTCTGTTTAATTCTATCGCCATGCTCCACAGGGATCCATTCTGTGTCTTACTTACAGGAGATGCTCAATGAATGAGGGACTTATCTTCTAGAAATACAGCTCTGAGGTAGTCTGTTGCGTGAAATAATGAATCCATTATCACAAAATAAATTGAAAACTGTCTGACATTTGAACAGTTTTTATTTTGTTTCACATTGTTCTGAAAACTATACTGTTTCTTTTCTCCCTATTATTTAAATAAACAAATGATGAACAGATTACAAAATGGAGGACACTCAAGGTAAGGGAAGGAGCCCCTCGACAGGAGGATCAGGACATAGTACCAAGAGCAAGAGAAACGATTCAATAAACACTTACTATTTACTGTATATTTTAGGCATGGTTCTAGGGAATCACATGATAAGTACTTGAAAGAACTGAAAATGTTTTATCTGCAAGAAAAGGGCAAGTGTAATATCTTCAAATTTTAAAAAGAATGTGAATTAGAATTTGACTTAATTTGGTGTAGTTCTTGTGGGCAGAAATTGAATTGAATAGGCTGAAAATTATAAGAAGGATTTTAGCTCAGTGTTGATACTGGATTGCTCATGGGTGGTGAGAGTTACTCATCACTGGAAGAGTTCAAGCAGGGGCCATAAGAAATCTCAGAGATTTTATAAGGTGATTCACGCTCTGGGAAAAGGATGTCTTGGATTATTGCTGTTAGGGTACCTTCTAACTCTAGGATTCTGTGGTTCTAAGATCTGGACTCTAGTCTTGCCACTCACCTGCCATCAAGAACAGGTTCCTCATCTGCAGGACAGGACCAAGATGGCTCTGTCTCCCTTACCGGGTTGCTGTGAGGAGTGATTGTGATAAAATACATAAAGGCAGTTTTTTAGCTGTGAAGCACTAGTTAAACGTGTAGCGTATTTTAAGATTCTGTTGTATGTACAATTGTTTAGCAGTCTCTCTCTCTCTTTCTCTTTCTTTTATCAGAGATAGAGATTTTCCCTCTTATTTCCCCCAGTTTGGCTTTTCAGGGAAGGTGGCAGCTGGCAGAATCCTCTGACAATAAAAGGTACAGCAAAAAGTGGAGGCCTAAAGAAAACATGTGCTAGCTCTTTAGCCCTTGAATAACTAAGTCACACCTCACCCTGCTCTTCTTCATCTGTTTGGGAAGAGGCAGATTAGAGTCACACTTCAACATGCTCTTCCCCTCAGAAGCAGCTGTAAGGTTTTTGGTAGCTGTCAGAGCTAGCAAATAGTGCTTTTCTCACAGAACTACTGGAAAGAGTCCTGGCACGGAAAACTTGCTCTTGAAAGTGGCACGGCCAGAGCAGGGGTCTCTAGAGGGTCGTGCCACCTCTACCTGCCACAGGTTCCATTGTCGGTCAGGTAAGTTAGAGGCAGCAGTTCCCCACCTGCCCTCTGGATCACAGCAGCCTGGGGCTGCTGCTGAGTCATGTTTCCACTTCTGTCTTACAGGCCTCATTTTCCTACCCATCTTTCTGTAAAAATGAAAGTCAGGAGTCTTATGAAACTTACCATTATTCAATACAGGCTTTTGGTTTTTTCTTTAAATTACATAGGGTTAGGTAAGAAGTAGAGTTCTATAGGACGTTCATAGGAAGCAACAAAAGTTGATCTCTTGGTCTCTACAATAAGAGAGAGAGGACTGGGCTAGATACCGTCAAAGCTGACTTGCCCTAGTATTCTAGTATGAAATGATTCAAAGGTACACCTGCCCCTATCATGTCAGGCAATGAGTACAGTTAAGACATTGGGAATTGGTAAAGGAAAAGAAAAAAACTGAAAAGAACCCTTTGAAGTTAGACAAACTGTCCGGAGACATAGTGCTAAAATCCTCCCTCTTTTTCTTTCCACAGCTTCTAGAATTCCTCTCCAGAGCTACTCTCAAGTTACATCCAGGGGACAGGCCCCTTTGGCTCCAACCCACACGCCTGAACTTTAAGGATCATTGGACTATCTTCTCTGTGGCCAGCGCAGCTCTCTTCTATGTTCACAGAATGGCCACTGATAGGCACGCCTCTTTTCCCACCCACTGGAAGGCTCACAGACAAGGTGAGAGAGGACACAGAAGGTGCCAACACTGTCGCTACAGTAAGGACCTGGAGT
Source organism: Pongo abelii (assembly GCF_028885655.2). Classification (NCBI taxonomy): domain Eukaryota; kingdom Metazoa; phylum Chordata; class Mammalia; order Primates; family Hominidae; genus Pongo; species Pongo abelii. Next base: position 18,478,637 of record NC_085928.1, read on the forward strand.
GACTTTGAGAAATTCACCCTCACAAGCCTTCCTTCAGGAGCAGGCATTGGTAGTGCAGAGGCACAGATTCCATCCTTTACCAGCTGCAGAATCTTGGTCAAGTTACATAGCCTCTGTGAGCCTCATCGGTAAACAGTGGGGGTTATGAAACCCACCTCACAGGGTTGTTGTGAGGATCCAATGAGTTGATTTAGGTAAGCACCTAGCACATGCCGTGGCACCAAGTAAGCACTCAATAAATCACTCAACTCCTTTCCCTATGTTGTTTCTTTGCATTGTCTGAAAGGATCAGTGGAGTCAAAGATCCAGCTTTTCACTGGTGGTTATTTTTTATTTTTCGATTAAGATTCAAATTTATGGAAGTGGAAATTTAAAAACCTCGTTTTCCCTTAGGCTGTGACATTCAACTTACAAATCTCTTTTTCTGTTGATGAACCTAGTATTAAACAATAGTTTTTAGAGCGACTTTTACAAACTTAGTTTTAGGTTTTCTTAAACATCTTAAAGTAGATTATAAATGTAATATATTCTATTTTCCTTTTTCTTTAAATACTTCAACATATATTTCAGTTATCTATTGCTGTGTAATATCAATCCCTAAAATAGTGACTTAAAATTGTCCTAATAATTTATGGTGCTCATGAGTGTGGGACCTGACTGGGCTCAGCTAGGCGGTTCTCACTCAGGGTTTCTCATGTTGTTTCAGTCAGATAGCGGCTCAGTCTAGAATCATCTGTAAGGCTTCTTCACTCACCTGTCTGGGAAGACTCAAACAGATGAGGGCTGAAACAGCTGGGAATCCTTGGGCATCTCTCCCTCTCAATAGTTTTTTCATTTTTGTTGTTGTGTGCTCTTTGTATGACTATACCACAATTTATTTATCCAATCTACAATTGATGGGCATTTGGATAGTTTCCACCTTGGGGCAATTACAAATAGTGCTGCTATGAACACTCTTGTACCTGTCTTTCAGTATACATATGTATACCTTTCTTGGATATATACCTAGGAATGGAATTACTCAAGCATCGGGTATGTAAATACTACCAATTTTTCTAAGTGATTGTACCAATTTACATTTCCATGAGCACTGTATGAGAGTTCCAGATGCTTCTCATCCTCAGCAATAGTTGGCATTGTCGTTTTTTTTTTTTTTTTTTTCATTTTAGTTATTTGGGCATGTTTAGCAGCATTTTTATTTTCCTGATGGGTTGAGTAGCTTTTCTTTCTTTTCTTCTTCTTCATTTTTTTTTTTTTTTTGGTCATATGGATATCTTCTATTGTGAAGTATCTGTTCTTGTTTCTTTTTCTTGTCTATTGCTCTTTCTTTTTTTTTTTTTTTAGACAGAGTCTGGCTCTGTCCTGAGGCTGGATGGAGTGCAATGGTGCAATCTTGGCTCACTACAACCTCTGCCTACCTGGTTCAAGTGATTCTCAGGCCTCAGCCACCCGAGTAGCTGGGATTACAGGTGTGCATCACCACACCCAGCTAATCTTTGTATTTTTAGTAGAGATGGGATTTCGCTATGTTGGCCAGGCTGGTCTCGAACTCCTGGCCTCAAGTGATCCATCTGCCTCGGCCTCCCAAAGTGCTGGGATTACAGGCATGAGCCACTGTGCCCAGCCTGTATGCTTTTTCTTATTGACTTAAAGGAGTTATTCAAATAATCAGGTTAAAAGTCCTTCTGTTACTTATTGAGATTATATATATATACTCTCCTACTTTTGTGGATATTGTTTTTCTCTAAATAGTATATTTTGATGAACATAGTTTTTAATTTCAATGTAATAGTTTATCAATCTTTCTGTCTCTGATTTGTGCTTTCTGTGTCATGTTTAAGAAATCTTTTCCTCCCCTGAAGGTACTCTCCCAATAACCTTCTAGATTTCTTATTGTTTTACATTTCAAAGTTAGACCTACAATCAACCTGGATTTGGTTTTTGTATATATGACTAAGGGCCAAGATTCATTATTTTCCATGTGGCTATGCAATTGACTGAGCACTCCCTATTGAAATGATTATCCTATCCCTACTAGTGTTCAGCTTATCCTTTGTGACAAATCAAATTTTCCTATAGATATAGGTCTGTTTCTGAATTTTCTATTGTCTGATGGTTCTATTTTTCTATCCTTTGGCAGTACCATCTGGTTGTAATTATTGTAGCTTTACAATAAGTTTTGATATCTGGTAGTCTTCAAACTTTCTTCTTCAGCTCCATTATAATCTTATGGGACCACCATATGTGGTCCATTGTTTACCAGAATGTCATTATATGGTACATGCCTGTATATTCTGAATTCAACTCACCATCCCTACTGCCACTGCTAATTTCAAGCCACCACTACTTCATTCTAAATTAACTTCAATGGACTTATAACCAGTCCTTCTGCCTTATAACCTACACACAGTAAAGAGGTCATTTAAACATATACAAGATCTTATCACTCTCTGGCTCAAAATTTGAAATGAGTTCCTATCCCACTTAGAATAAAATCCAGACTTCTTACCATGTGATATTAGTCAGGATTGGCTTAATGTTACTTAAAAGCACAAAGTTTTATTTCTCTCTTACTCAAAGTCTGAGTCTCTATGACTCATAATGGGCACTCCAGCCTGGGCAACAGAGCAAGACTCCATCTTAAAAAAAAAAAAAAAGTACACTATACACTGTAAATTGAGATTCAACGTAACCTGGATGTGGTGCCACTCCCCAACCTGGAGGGTCACCAAGGCAGGGCTGTCATCACACACCTATGGCATGTAGCAGTGGTTTCTCAAGATGAGGACCTCTTTTAATCCCTTTTCCCCACCAAAGAATCAGACCTTACATTGTAGAAGTTGTGCTTTTATTATCTAATGGCAAAAGACATTTGGATTTCAATAGGATTTTTAGATAAATTTATAGGTTTTAAAAATTAGCCACAACAGTCTCTTTATATGTTTGAAAAATAGCATTACATATATGTATAAAGCAAAAACCCGTGAGAGACCCTGGGGAGAAGAATTGCCTGGAGGGGGAAATTGAGCCCATCTCCAATGTTCAGCACCTCTTCTCTTTCTATTTTTGACCCCCTGGTTTCCTGTAGACATCCACACAAATCTTGAAGTAGAAGTGAAAACAATGCTGTCAGCGGTTTCGCATCTGTCGCCATTGAATTCATGCCCTGACATGTGCCTCCTACTCAGAAAGTTATCTGGTGATTATGAGATATCACTTCTGTGATATCATCCTTCCTGAAAGTGTCCTTACCCAGCACATGACCACCAACTGTCACATGATTGCATCACTGCCACAGGGGAGCCCAGGACATAGCACACAAATCGGATTAGTCCAGCCTGTAAACTGAGCCTTTGCTTAATAGCCTGGAATTGCCCTTCACCCCTCAGCCCTCAGGCCTGAAATCCTATTCACCCCTCAAACCTAGTACACATGTCCTCTCCCTACGCACAGTCTCCTGGCCTTCACCTCGCCCTCAGCATTGACCAATCCCCTTCAGGACTCACAGAGTCCTCTGGGACTGCCCCCCTCAGCTCTCATCCCTCGCTAGGCACTTGAGGGCTGGGGAAGTCTTACTTATTGCTGTGACCCCAGCACCTCACACAAGGCCACGTGTGTGACATTTGGTAATTATTTTTTTTTTTTATTTTTTTTTTTGAGATGGAGTCTTGCTCTGTCGCCCAGGCTGCGGTGCAGTGGCATGGTCTTGGCTCACTGCAAGCTCCGCCTCCCGGGTTCACACCATTCTCCTGCGTCAGCCTCTCGAGTGGCTGGGACTACAAGGTGCCCGCCACTATGCCAGATTAATTTTTTGTATTTTTAGTAGAGACGGGGTTTCACCATGTTAGCCAGGATGTAGTTGGTAATTCTTAAATGTTGGTTAAACTTAGCTGTTAACTGCTAGTAGGACAATTCATGTGCCCCATTCTGGCAAGGGTAAGGTTAACACTTGTGGTTTTAGAGACTTGTAGTTCCGCTTTCCAGTTTTCTTTCGCTTCTCTCCCTATTCAAACCAGCAGGAAAAGAGAGTAGTAGTTCAGGGGATGGTGCCAAAATCCAGAGCCTTATCAGGGGGAATACACAGGAAGGGACAGATCTCAGATGCATTTTAAGATATTGAGAGACAGAGTCTGAGTATAAATCATATATTGGGGGAAGGAGGCAAATGGCTTAAAATAATTTTTTTTTTTTTTAGCACTGTGATGTTCTGAGTCAAAGATGACTCAGGCTTCAAGCCTGGATGATTGGATCATGGTGGCAGCTATTACCATAAAAAGAGGTGGAACAACTTTGGGGAAGATGTTGATTTGCTTTTGGATGGATTGAGTTTAGACTTGTCAGACACTAAGTGGACACATAATGCAAACAGTTGTTTTCATAGATGAGGGTGAATGCTAAGGATCAGAGAGGATTCCAAGGCCTTCCTAGGGCCTAGGAAGACTCAGGCACTGGGATACTCTCATCACCCCCATGCTCTTCTTAAAGGGAAGAAACCTACCTCCTCTGAGATGGTGGTGCAGGGGGGAGTTGTGATGGTCATCCCAGGGCTTGGGGTGTGCCCAAGAGTGAGATCAGAGATGTGTTTGAGGCTGTGGGGAGCAGCATATGTCACTTTCAGAATGTCAGACTTGGGACCACTCAACAAGGAGATCAAGGGCTGGGTGAGAATTCAGCAATTATGGAAGATTTATGTTTCAATATAATATCCTTTTTCCTATAGAGATTTAAAACTTTTAAAATGTAATATTGACACATAAAATTTTAAAACAAGATGAGTACGTGAAGGCCATTCCTGACACTTATGAAAAGACATTAAGCTCTCCTTTAAAGGTAAGCCTCTCTGTGCCTGACCTTCTCTCCCTGCCTTTGTCTATGCCACTAAGATTACTGCCTTTAGTTCAATTCAAGGAGCTTTTATTGCATGCTTACGATGAATTATAGTGTTTTGGGGACACAGCGAAAGAGAAAACATAGCCCCTGCTTTTAAAGACCTTACAGTCTCATCATAGAGGCCTGACATACATGCAGTAAGCTATTAACCACCATTGCAAGGCAGCATAGTTACTGACTGATAGAACATACAGGTGACCAGGTTCCCTGGGGAAGATAGAACTGGAAGTGGATCCTGAATTATTGGTAGAATATGAAAGTGGGGGGGTGGGAAGGAGAAGGAGCAAAAAGGCATGGAGGTGACATTGACCATAGTATGTTTTAGGGGAATGCTGGCTTCAGCACACTGGGGAAAATGGCGGATAATTTTAGCTAGGCAGAGTAGGGCCAAACTGAGGAGCCCTATTTAGCTAATACGTCTTAGTTGCAAGTGCTAGAAACCAACGTGAGCAGGCTAAACTGTATAACATGGTGGTTAGAGCTCAGATTCTGAAGTCAGATGGCCTTGGTGTGAATCCTGATTTTATCCATTGCTAACTGTAGTGGACAGGTTACTTAATTTCTTTGTCCCTGTTTCCTCATATGTAAAATGAAGTAATACATGGATTTATTGGGAGGATTGAATAAGATAATTTGTGTAAACTAATTGGAACTTTACTTGGCACATAGTAAATGTTCAGGAAGTTTTATCTTTTTTGTTGATAATGTTGACGATGTTGATAATTAAGATGACAAAGCAAAGGAGAACTTATAAGGACACAGGGGTGTCTTATGGAATTCAAAGTCAGAAATGCCACTAGATTTTAATATGGGACTAGATCAGAAAGCCATCAGGGAAAGCAGAAAGCTGTCGGGGACTCAGTCACCATCTTCTGTTTCTGTTTCTGTTTCTCTTAGGAGAACCGCAACATGTTTCTGTTTTCCAACAGGGCAGTCTTCCCTGTTTCTCTGTTCTCATGGAATATGTTCGCCCTCAGCTCCTGAGTTCATATGGAACAATTCCAACAACCAGAAGACAAGTACGGCTGCCTCTTAGTCGTAATTTCAGACTTCCGGGAAGGAAATCTACCTTGTCCAGATTCAGTCAGCTGTCTACTTCTGGTCCATTCAGCTGGGTCTGAGGACAGGGTCATGCAGTACAATTGGGGCTGCCCATCTTCTAGATGGGGTCAGTTCTTAGAGAAAGGGATGACTCTTAAGTTCAAAAGACACCTCAAGCTCTTTCCCTTTGGCGTGCCACTGAAGATTCTGGTGTCACCATGGGCTGCTGCCTCACCCAGTGTTACCATTATTATAAGAACAACACAAAGCCTCTCTTCTGGTGAGGTGTTGCTGATGCCGAGATTCCCATCTTTGACCTGGGGTGGAAGAAGGCAAAAGTGGATGAGTTTCCACTCTGTGGCCACATGGTGTCAGATGAATATGAGCAGCTCTCCTCTGAAGTCCTGGAGGCTGCCCGAATTTGTGCCAATAAGTACATGACAAAAAGTTGTGGCAAGGATGGCTTTCATATCCGAGCGCGGCTCCACCCCTTCCACGTTATGCACATCAACAAGACGTTGTCCTGTGCTGGGCTGACAGGCTCCAAACAGGTATATGAGGTGCCTTTGAAAAGCCCCAGGGCACTATGGCCAGGGTTCACATTGGTCACGTCATCGTGTCCACCGGCACCAAGCTGCAGAACAAGGAGCATGTGATTGAGGCCCTGTGCAGGGCCAAGGCCGAGTTCCCTGGCCACCAGAAGATCCACATCTCAAAGAAGTGGGGCATTACCAAGTTCAATGTGAAGACATGGTGGCTGAGAAACGGCTCATTCCAGATGATTGTGGGGTCAAGTACATCCCCAGTCGTGGCCCTCTGGACAAGTGGTGGGCCCTGCACTCATGAGGGCTTCCACTGTGCTGCCCCTCCCAAAGGCCAACAATAAATCCTACTTTCTGTCCACCTGAAAAAAAAAAAAAACGACACCTCAAACTGACTAGGTATCTACTACAGCAGTGGTCCCCAACATTTTTGGCACCAGGGACTGGTTTTGCGGGAGACAATTTTTCCACGGACCAGTGCAGTGCGGGGACGGTGGTGAGGGGGATGATTTCAGGATGAAACTGTTCCACCTCAGATCATCAGGCATTAGTTAGGTTCTCATAAGGAGAGCAAAGTCTGGATCCGTTGCATGCATGGTTCACAATAGGGTTCACACTCCTGGAATCCAGTGCCACAGCTGACCTGACAGGAGATGGAGCTCAGGTTTAATGTTCACTCACCCAGGGGTTGAGGACTCCTGTACTAGAGCACTCTAGCCTTCTGATCTGAGGGATATGATTTTTAAGACAATGGTATTCATTTAGGAATTCCAACGTCTGGTAAACGACCATTGAGGTCTCAGGATTTGAGTGAGAAAATGAGTGTATCTATATCTCAGGCTCTATTGAGGATAATGTTAAGGAAAATTCCACTCCAAATTTGTCTCTGAAATAGATATTTGTGGTCCAAGAGTGAAGATAAATTATGCATATGTAGCAGAATATCATTTTGATATATTAACCAATGTAAATTTTTCCAAGAATTGTCTGTGACCCTATGACTCTATTCCTTTTGGGCAATAGGTCATGAAAGATCTGCTGCCTCAAGGAAGATTGACAGAGCAGAAGCAAAAACAAAAGGGTCAAGGCAGATTTGTGGCTTTAGCTGTTTTTAAAAATGATGTAGAATAATATCTGATCGAGAAAGACAATAAAGATTAGAGTAGCAATTATCACACTAGAGAATAGAAAACCAAAGTTGGTTCCTCGAAAAGATCAATGAAATTGTCAAATCTTTATCTAGACTTACCAAGGAAAAAAGAGAGAAGACTTAAATTACTAAAATCAGGAATAAGAGAGGAGACATCATTCCTGACCTTATAGAAATGAAAAGAATTATAAGAGAATACCGCAAACAATTGTGTACCAACAAATTAGATAACTTAAATAAAATGGACAGTTCTTAGAAAGGTACAAATTACTGAAATAGATTCAAGAGAAAAAGAAAATCTGAATACATCTGTAACAAGTGAAGAGATTAAATTAGTGAAAAACTACTCGCAAAGAAAAGCCAACACTGAGATGGCTTCAGTGGTGAATTCTGCCAATAATTAAGCCTTAGAAGTGAAAATACTTCCTGGGACCACTTATTTATTCATTTTCTAACAAATAATCGAGAACCTACTGTGTGCTAGGGACTTGGAGTACAACAGCAGACAAGACAAAGTCCCTGTTGGCCAAGGGCTTGATTTGTCATGAGAAGATTTGTAATCAAGGCAGAGTTTGTGAGATGCTGGCAAGGGAAACTATTGTGAACTCACGGAGTCTGCATAGGACTTTATGGAACGCTGGGTTTGTGTGCCGAACAACTGTTTATCTGACTGCAGTCACCTCCATCCATGCTTCCATCTCCTTTCCTCTCCCCTGTCCTCCTACTCCCACCTTTTTCTCGCTCTGTTGAAGCAGCCAGCCCTGCTATTCAGAAGTGAGTACACATGTCCTCTTTGCTGTTAACCACTCTGCAGTTGCTAGACAATCTCACACCTGTAGGACACAGGAGTAGAAGGTCTTTCCTACGTCTGTTCTCAAAGTGTGGATCATCAGACCTTGAAAGAGGATAGGAAGTCATCTTCTCCCTTATCAACCCATCCCAATCTCTCTCTGGCATCTTGTGCTCCAGATGTTGGGGACAGCATTCCAAAATGCTATTGGAGATGGACTCTCTCCTACCTGTCACCAAGCTGTGCAGTGGGAACCAAGCTCCCACAGCCTCTAGTGTAGAGGAACCTTAAACAACATTCATCTGAAAAATTTAGTGATGGTTAATATAGGAATGTCCCCTGGGGTCTGAATATTTTCCTTTCTTTTTTTTTTTTCTTTTCTTTTTTTCTTTTTCTTTTTTTTTTTTTGAGACAGAGTTTTGCTCTTGTTGCCCAGGCTGGAGTGCAATGGCACAGTCTTGGCTCACTGCAACCTCCACCTCCCAGGTTCAAGCGATTCTCCTGCCTCAGCCTCCCAAGTAACTAGGATTACAGGTGCCTGCCACCATGCCTGGCTAATTTTTGTATTTTTAGTAGAAACAGGGCTTCACCATGTTGGCCAGGCTGGTCTCGAACTCCAGACCTCAGGTGATCCACCCGCCTCAGCCTCCCAAAGTGCTGGGATTACCGGTGTGAGCCACCGTGCCCAGCCGGGTCTGAATATTTTCTGTAAGAAACACTAGCACCCCTCTCAAAGGCCCTATGACCTTTTTTTCATCCTTCACAACTTTCTTCCTTAGCCAACTGAGGTTTGTCTGGGTTCACAGTCAGCTGCACTACACAAGCTCGGCTGGAATGCCCGGCTCTGGGAATTGACAGCGTGGCTCACCTGGCTGCAAGGCCCGCTTCCTGGGTATGCGACCTGTACACCTGGGCACAGGGCTCCACTCAGGCCCCACACTTGGTTTCATGCTCTGCTGTCACCATCTTGAAATTCTCAACTTAAATAAGGAGCCTGCATTTTTATTTTGCACTGAACCCTGCAAATTATGTATCCAGTCCCACAGGATTGCATTGTGGACCTTTAGGGGCTACTTCTCTGTCATGTTTCTGAGTCTGGTTAGCGTGGTGATTAATCACCTGGCTCTGGGGCGGACAGCTGGCATTTGAATCCTGGCTCCTTTACTTACTAGACCTGTGATCTTGAAAGTTCCTCAGCCTCTTGATTTCTTTATCTGTAAAGTGGGATAACAATAGCATGTATCTCATAGGCTCGCTGAGAGGATAAAATATGTTAATACATATGAAACACTCAGAATGGTGCCTGGAACATAGTAAAAAGCTGTGCAATGTTGGATGTTTTTGTTGCATGGCTATTCCAAGGTCACATTGTTCTGTATCTTTCGGCAGTGTATCTTGCACTTGGTGGTGAATCTGCCTGTTGAATTTAATTAGTTCTGTAATAGTCTCTGTCCATGAAAAGACTGCAGCAGAGTGAGCAAAGTGGGTGTGCAAGGGAGACCCAAGCTCTGCTTTTGTTCTGCCATGGAGCAGAGTTCCGTGTTATCTCTCCCTGACCCCACAGACATCCCATCTACTTAAAGCCATGTTTCCCAAAGTGTGGGCCACCTACCCCTGGACAGGATGATTTTAGGTACCACATAGACCCAGCATTAAACAACATTCCATCTCATAGACAGTTATACATTTTTTTATATGCTTTCCATCCAGTGATTACATATAGAAAAATGTCTCCATTCAGTGTTGATAATTTTTTTTTTTTTTGAGACAGAGTTTTGCTCTTGTTGCCCAGGCTGGAGTGCAGTGGCTCGATCTTGGCTCACTGCAACCTCCGCCCCCCCGGGTTCAAGCGATTCTCCTGCCTCAGCCTCCCGAGTAGCTGGGATTACAGGTGCCTAACACCACGCTCGACTAATGTTTTGTATTTTTAGTAGAGACAGGGTTTCACCCGAACTCCAGACCACAGGTGATCCGCCTGCCTTGGCCTCCCAAAGTGCTGGACAACACTGTGCCTGGCCAGTGTTGATAAAGTTTTAACATCTCTCACATACTTGCAAATTTTCCCTTTTTAGTAAAGAAAAAATTTTGCCTCCTGAACATGAAAGGAAAAAAAAAAAAAAAAGGAAAAAACAGGCCCAGGACTTGAGCCTGCATCAGACCACAGTATCTAGTTGGAATGTTAAACATTATAATGTTCTCATTGTATTTGTTTCTAGGATTAATTTATGAGTGGAGAAACTGGTTTTTCCATGTAAGGCAATAATCCAAAGTGGGAGCAAAATAACATGTGAGAAAGTCTAACAGTGTTTAAAAATAAGAAAATATTCGCAAAGAAACCCAGGGCTATGGCCAAAAGCAGAATGGAATTTGAGGCCACTGAAAAACAGATTGAGTCAGTTTAACACCAGTTAGCATCAACATCACAAAGCATGATTTGTTGTTGTTGTTGTTTTTGAGACGGAGTCTCACTGTGTCTCTTAGGCTGGCATACGGTGGCATGATCTCAGCTCACTGCAACCTCTGCCTCCTGGGTTCAAGCAATTCTTGTGCGTCAGCCTCCTGAGTAGCTGGGATTACAGGCGTGTGCCGCCACACTGACTAATTTCCAGCTAATTTTTTTTTTTTTTTTCATTTTTAGTAGAGATGGAGTTTCATCATGTTGGCCAGGCTGGTCTTGAACTCCTAACCTCAAGTGATCCACCTGGCTTGGCCTCCCAACGTGCTGGGATTACAGGTGTGAACCACCATGCCCGGCCCACAATATGATTTTCATCATAGAAATGTGATACACATTTGGAAAAAAAAGCAATGAGCAGTGGGGAAAACTAAGGAAGAAGTATGTGCTAAGCAGTGTCTCCCAAGATGGCAAATGGAAGTACAGCGTAATACAGCTCAGGGTAAGACTGTCTCTAGGGAGGAACCTGGGTGGAGTAAAGAGAAGGAAAAGGAAAGGAGGGTTTTTGGTTTGAGGCAAAACAGAAAATTGCAAGCCTACATAGCAGGGAACATGTGTATTCTTTAGACATGACTGTGATCATGCAGACAGTTAAACATCTTTGTGAGCCTCACCTGTCCTTTTGGTTGCATTTCCAAGGCCTGGACGAAGGCCGAAGCTCTCTCAGTGCCCTGGCTGACTTGGCCCAGATGAAGTAATTGCAGCCATTCCTTACGTCATTCTCCCAGTCTTTATTGTGGAGAGTGAATCAACAAGTCAGCAGTTTCCTTTTAAAGCTCATTTATTTATGTTTTTAAAAAAGTGAATTTAAAGAATGAAAGAATCCAGGGGGGAACCTGGATTTGAGAAAGTGGTGAAGGCGTGTGCCATATCTGTTAGTTCCCCACCCCCTTCCCATCCACTCTTCAACCTTCTCTGTCCTGCTATATGCCCCGGGCCTGGTTAGGCCATGTCAATGTGTTATTTGCCCTCTGGCTTCTGTTGGGTGTCCTTAATGGGGAGCACTAGCAGGAAAATGGGGGAGGAGGAAGAGTGAAGTCAGAGAACCTGTGCTCCTGCTCCCTCCCTGCTGGGTTGCTGCTGGCTGGCTGTGTCCCTGCACTGCAGGTCTGCAGCCTCCTGGTGCTTCCCCTCCTTCTCTGGCCTCTTCACGGGTAGGGTAGTAGCAGCTCCTACTGCCAGTAGCTTCAGGGAACTGCATTATCCCTGTGGTTTCCCCACAAAAAAACTATGGCAAATAGTCCTTTTCTTAAATTCTCCTCAAATAACCCAGACTGAGCGCGCCATCTGTTTTTTGCTGGGCTGCGGCTGATACAAGGTTATTTACAAAGATCAAAGTTTGGGAAACACTAGCCCAGAGGAAATCTACCTGTATTCCCCAAGATCTCTCTGATCCCTCAAACCTTCCAGATATCCAGAGGAGGTAATGGTAAGGGTTGGTAAATGGTGCCATCTTCCTCCCTACCCTTCATCCCCTCTCTTTTTCCAAGTACTTCTTTTAGTTGCTATTTTAATACAGATAATGCAATACTGTTTTCTCCAATCCCACAGAGCATAAATCTCAACTTTTTGTAGGTAACAGAATTCCATTCAAGTAAAACAATTAAATGATTCAGATACTCCATGAAGTTTTATTTAAAAAAAATTGTTTACCCTGTACATGTTTCTATTGAATCCTAAGTACAGATGTCCAAGGAGATAAAGCAAGTGCAGTTAAGTATGCATGGGAAAGCTAAAATGGGTATGTACATAAGATCGACAGTGGAAACCAAGTTCTGTAAAATGAGTTCTCCCTCCCCTCCAGGGTAGCTGATTATGGGGAAAATAAGAAAGAACTTTGCCTTTCTCCTTAGTAGTAATGGTCTACAATAAGCTGCACACACACATCCCTCATCACACCTCTCTCAAAAAAAAACCAAAACAAAATGCAGGGAGATGTGTCCTGCCCAGGTTAAACTATACGCAGGCTAAATTCAGGTCACGGGAAACAGTCACACTTGCTTGTAAGTTCACTGGTTCAGGTAGGCAGACCATCTTTTCTCTGGAAGAGAAGAGCAATAAGAGAGCAGTGGCTGGTGAGGAGACAGGGCTTGGCATTGTGTGGCTTTTGAATTCCCATGATGTCTGGTGAAAGAAGTCTGCAATCACCTAGGATTAAGAGCCAGTTCCTGTGGTCCAAGTGCCCAGGGGTGGTAAGGTTAATGACATAAATGCCTTTAGAGGAAGGGAAAGGGGATGTGGATTCTGGATCCACACCCATGAATGTGACCCGTGACACAGTTGGAGTGGAGGCCACAGAGGAGAAAATATGCAATGAGAAAACTTTGTTCTAATAAAATCTTACGTAGAAACCAAACATGTAGAACAAATACCGTGGAATTTCCCCAACCCAAGATGGTCCCACAGGAGGTTCTGGAAAACACTGGGTCTCTGTCATCTCCGTTTCTAAGATGGTAATCACTATGATGAGACTGAACCTCAACAGGCAGCACATCTAAGGCCAAGACTGATCCTTGATGTGTGAGTGCGTCTGGGGCGGAGGTGGATACTGGGGCTTACCTGTCATTGACAGGCAAAAGGGCAGTGCAGAACTTCCCAATAATGGTAGTCCGGTCTTTTTTCCAAACTCGGTTAGAAGACTGAAACTTGAATTTCACTTGGTTTATCTGGCACTGTGGGGTGGCATGGGCTATGATTCCTTTCCCATAGCATTGCTGCTTAGGTCTGCAAGAAAAGGGTAAAGGGAAAGTAAATGAGTGTAGCCCTTACCACCTATACTTCCCCTTTAACTCCGATCGGGCTCTGCTGGTGGCACTGGTTGGCTGTCATGCACCAAGTGGTTAGCTCCTTACCACAGTCCTTTGTGTCACCCTCACCAGCCCCTCTGCCCACACCTACAGCTTTGAATATGACCAAGAAAGTAGTTGTTGATTTTTTAGAATAAACAAGTGGACACCACAACAAAAATAGTAGCTCCTGGATTTTTATATCTGGAAAAACTGTTCCTCATTCTTGGATTCCTAGCTGGAAGAGATCTTCACCTTCAGATCCAATTACCCAGAAGTAGAAACCCTCTTTTACGACATTCCTTTTCAAAGAATTCTGTGTAAGGACTTTTCTGTTTTAGGCCAAGTATGAATGTGTGGGTGGGAACAGCAACAAGAAAACAGATCATGAAGCGCAGACAGAGCTGGGTCAAACCCAGGTTTGTCTTCCCAGCTGTTTGGCTTTGGACAAGTTACCTAACCCGGCAAGGTGGCTGTGGAGTCACATAGCAACTAGGTGTAAGTCCCAGCTTCCCTACATGCTGCTATGAACTTGAACCATAGGGTTTGGTTCATACTGACTTCAGCCTAGGAGGCTCAGAGTGAAAACGGCATCCAGTTCTGTCTTTACCCACCCTCTTGGCTTTGCCCCCCCCCCGCCCCAGATTCCCTTTATGTTTAAAGATTCAGGCACCACTTTGGACTGAGACAAAGATGAGGGAGGAGTATGAAGTGATCAACCTAGCAGGGTGCTTCCAAAAGGGCTGTGGTACCCCCTAGGTACTAGGTACTGGAGACAAAAGCAAAAAATCGTGAGATTCAATGAGGAAAGTCTTCATGCTGAGTGCAAGGCACAGCCCAGCCAGCAGAGCCTGAGGGTGGTGAGTTGGGGATCAAGGAGGGCGCCCAGCAGGGCTGCACTACCCAGCTAGGGAAGGAATTTGACTTGTGGGGCCCTTCCTGATCCTCCCTGGCCTCCAAGTGGGACTCTGAGAAAGAGGAAAGAAGGAGGGCGCTGCGTTCCTCTCGGCGGGGGTCGGAGGGGGGGGTATGGGGAACCACCCTTGCTAACTGGGTTTCCCGTTCCTTTCTGACCTTCACAGAGTGGTGACAGGGCTTCTTTGTGTTCTTTTTGGCCCAGTGTTAGTCATATCACTTGTTTTTTCCTTCTGAGGGAAGATCATGTATAGTTTTGTTTAAAAACCGTTCCCTCTTTTTTTAAATTCACAAGTCTTTTGAAATATTTCAGAGGAAAAAATAAGATTGTTTCCTTTAAGCTTAGACTGAAGAGTTTGTAAAATACAAGGAATATGAAAAATCTTTTAAGTGAGTGGTTTGGGGAGTTGGCCCAGGTTAATTCTCCAATTAGAAGGAAATCTTAGAGTTGCCTAAACCTATAGAAATTTGGAGAAAGACCACACGTAACCTTCTCCCCATTTTTCCCCCAATTTCTGATCTGCAAGAAGTGAATCATGTTCTGGCGCCTTCTTCAAAAGAGTTATGTGAACCTCTTCGTGGAGGAGGAAGCGCTAATCTGCGGATGTCGACTAGAATTACTCAGGGAGCTTTTAAAGTGTAGCTGTGGAGCCTATGCCCAGAGACCCTGATGTGATTGGTCTGGGTTGGGGGGGCTTGGCGTCAGTATTTTTTAAAGCTCTCCAGGTGATTCCAACGTGCAGTCAGGGTTGTGGGTCATTTTCATGACTCCTGCCAGTGTTGCTGGACCTACCAATGGGCTAGAAGATGATGAAAACACACTTCTAGAAGTAGCACAACTTTGAGCGGGTCTAATGAAAGGTACTTGGCTTACCGATACCCAGCCACAATCTGCAAGGCCCTGTGGGCACCTGCAGGCCTGTGTTGGAATCCTGATGGCTGTACCTAGCTGTGTGACCTTGGGTGAGCCGGAAGGAACACCAGCTAGTGGCCACGGGTTTGGGAGTGAAGAAGTGCACTCCTTCCAGCAGAAACTTGTAGTGCCTCATAGCAGAGTTTATGTCCAACATCCCAGCCCGAGAAATATCTCCAAACTCACATCTGATCTCATCACTGTCCTGTTTAAAACTCCCAGTGGCTCTCCAAACTACTCTCAGGATAAAAACCTGTCCTTCAAGGCCTGGCAGGGTCTGGCTCTGACTTGCCTCTCCAGCCTCACACCATCCCCATAACCCCAAATCTGTGCTCCACACACACCAGAGGTGTCACATTCTCCCTAAGCCTGGCCTGGGTAGCTCCGGGAAAGCCTGCTCATCATTTCCTTAGACTCAGTCAGACTCTGTCTTCTATGCTGTCACTCTCAGGGCATTGCTTACACATTTAAGTGTGTGTGCACTAGTCATTTCTCTGTTTGCTCTGGATTGATCTATTCCCCTGCAGGTTCCCCCACCAGCAGGTTCCAGCGAGGTCTAACCCAGTGGAAGCATGCTCAGGTGGGTGGCTGCTTTGGGCAGGGGTTCCAGAGGGGCTGCACTTCCCATGGGTTCAGCTCCTGCCAAGCAGCCTTCCCTGTGGACCCAGCTTTGCTAACGCCACTCCTGCTTTGTCCCTCTAGCCTAGGGTTGTAGTGGCTCCTGTTGTGAGTAATCTCTGCATTGTGTCCCCATCTCTGTTTTCCAGCTCATCCAACACACTTGTAATGAGTTTGCTGTGCTAAATTCCTTCTCTGGGACCTCCTCTGTTTTCCTGACCGGACTCTGACTGAGACAGTGACATTATCTGACAGTCTGTCTCCCCCTGGCTTGTGAATAACTAACCGGTTGCTTTTTAAAGAAGCATGCACCATGGCTGCTGACTTCTTATCCCCTGCAGGCTGTGGCTCCCTACAGTTGGGGTTCTTTGCCCTCTCACTTCAAGTGTAGTCCCACCAGCCCCCAAGCCCAAGTCTGCCCCAACAAAGGAAGGGAATGATTAGCCCCAGTTCCAGGAATCACCCAGCCTCAAGCCTTCCTGGCCGCTAGTCTGGCCCTCAGCTCGCACTCCTTTGCTGACTGACCCTGTGCCTCAGATTCCATTCTGGTAACTGACCCAGAACTGCTCTCCTTTCCCAGGAGTGGGTGCTCTCCAGGCTCTGGCTAGCCCTCCCTGGGATGGTGACTGAGGCCCTCCTCCCTACTGACATCCCTGATACCCGCACTGTCTGGATTCCAGAGTACTGTTTCCTCTCAGGGACCTGATTCCTATGTCCTCTCCACATGTTGGGACATGCCATCCCTGCTGCCTGCCTGCCCTGCCTACTCTCGTCTGAATCTATTATATTTGGACCCACTACTGAGCAGCTCCTCAGCATGTGTCTGTGGCTGGATCTATAGTAGGTGCTGCCCCCAGCCAAGCCGGCTGGGTCCATGCATCAGCAATCACACAGTCCCTGACCTGGGATGTCTATGTGTGTAAAATGAAAAAGTAACCAGCTCCTAAGGGGAAGGGTCAACCAGGTGGGACACTTACGTACATGGTGATCTTAGATGAAGAGGTGACGTTACTGCTAAGGAAAGTAACCTCGATGTTGGTGTCCTTGTTTCTCAGTTCCTTCAAGTGAAACTCCACGAGGCTGTGATGCACTAGGAAACCAAAGCACAACAGAGACTGGCCAGAGGGCAGAAGGTACAATGGGCAAAAATCCCAGAGAGCAGCAGTGTAGTTGGGAATCTTGGCTCTATCTCTTAGTAGCTGTGTGCCCAGGAGCAGACTACCTATAATCTCAGATCCTCAGTTTCCTCAAGTGTAAACTGAGGATAATAAAAATAGACACTTGGCCAGGGGCAGTGGTTCACGCCTGTAATCCCAGCACTTTGGGAGGCCTAGGCGGGTGGATCACCTGAGGTCAGGAGTTTGAGACCAGCCTGACCAACATGGTGAAACCCCATCTCTACTAAAAATATAAAAATTAGCTAGGTGTGGTGGCACACGCCTGTAATCCCAGCTACTCAGGAGGCTGAGACAGGAGAATCACTTGAACTCAGGAGGCGGAGGTTGCAGTGAGCAGAAATTGCACCACTGCACTCCAGCCTGGGTGGCAGAGCAAGACTCCGCTTCAAAAAAAAAAAAAAAGATACCCTAGGTATGAAATAAGTGGGTTAATATGTATGAAGTCCTCAGGACCGTGCCTGTGCCTAGGAAGCATTCAGTAATGTTAGTTTTTGTTATTTTGTAATACTAATGTTTTACTTCCCCTTGTTTGCTGACGTATTCATGGTGGGATGATCTTGAATGAGCCAAAATGCATCTATCATGTATGGCTATCCTTTGAATGTTTGTGTACCCTCCAAATTCATGTTTAAACTGAATGCTCTGTGCAACAGTATTGAGAGGTGGGGCCTTTGAGGGAAGGGATTAAGTCATGAAGGCTCTACTATCATGAATGAAATAGTGCCTTATAGAAGGGCTCAAGGGAATTGGCAAGGCCCTTTTTTGACCTTCTGCCTTCTGCTGTGTGTTAACGCAGTGTCTGTCCCCTCTGGAGAATGCAACAGCAAAGCACCTTCTTGGAAGCAGAGAGTGCAACCCTTATAGACATGGAATGCTGGCACCTTGATCTGGGACTTCCCAGCCTCCAGAGTTGCGGGAAAATAAATTTCTGAGTTTTGTAAGTTACCCAGTTTCAGGTACTGTGTCATAGTAGCACAAATAGACGAAGACATAAACTAAAGATTTAACTCATAAGGTCAGGCGCGGTGGCTCACTCCTCTAATCCCAGCACTTTGGGAGGCCAAGGCGGGCGGATCACCTGAGGTCAGGAGTTTGAGACCAGCCTAGCCAACATGGTGAAACCCTCTCTACTAAAAATATAAAAATTAGCCAGGCATAGTGGCAGGCACTCGTAACCCCAGCTACTAGGGAGGCTGAGGCAGGAGAAGCACTTGAACCCCAGAGGCACAGGTTGCAGTGAGCCGAGATGGCGCCGTTGCACTCCAGCCTGGGTGACAAGAGTGAAACTCTGTCCCAAAAAAAAAAAAAAAAAAAAAAGACAGAGAGAATTAACTCATAAAATATAGCAACAGCCCTGCTCCCTCTCCATACACCCAGCGTCAGGGAAGCAGGCTGTGTGTGTAGGAGACTGCTCCTCTCCCTGCGGCCACTGGTTACCTGTGTGGCATCCAGACTCTCCCTTGAGCAGCATGGACGCTGGAGCTCTCAAAGTGAGTGTTGCCAACATAGACTGGGTGTACAGCCTGGGCCACGGTGATACCCCTGGGACCTGCTGTCCCTCTGGCAAGAGAAGGTAAGAAAGATTACAGGCCAGGCATGGTGGCTCATGCCTGAAATCCTAGTACTTTGAGAGGCCAAGGTGGGCAGACCACTTGAGCCTAGGAGTTCAAGACCAGCCTGGGCCACATGGCAAGACCCAGTCTCTACAAAGAAACAAAAACAAAAAATTAGCTGGGCATGTGGTGTGTACCTGTAGTCCCAGCTATTTGGGAGGCTGAGGTGGGAGGATCACCTGAGCCCAAGAGGTTGTAGCTGCAGTGAACCGTGACTGTGCCACCACACTCCAGCCTGGGTGACAGTGGGAGACTCCGTCTCAAAAAAAAATCAAAATTAACAATTTTAAGGAAAGCCAGGCGCAGTGGCTCACGCCTGTAATCCCAGCCCTTTGGGAAGCTAAGGCAGGCAGATCACCTGAGGTCAGGAGTTCGAGACCAGCCTGGCCAACATGGTGAAACCCCATCTCTACTAAAAATACAAAAAAATTAGCCGGGCATGGTCGCGGATGCCTGCAGTCCCAGCTACTCGGGAGGCTGAGGCAGAAGAATTGCTTGAACTCAAGAGGCGGAGGTTGCAGTGAGCCAAGATCGTGCCACTGCACTCCAGCCTAGGTGACAGAGCAAGACTCTGTCTCTAAATAAATAAATAAATAAGAAAAGAAATATTACAGTTTCCCTAACACACTGTCTTTTTCTTTTTATTAAGGGATAGGTGCACCTGGTGGCATTTTGCAATCACTTTAGTCTCAGGGAATTTTCCCAGGCTCCTTTGGTGATGCAAAGCTAGAGATGCAATCCTTCGCCTCTCCTCTACCTGTACTTTTTCATTTGCCATATTTTATGGGCTAACATTGGGTAGGGGAATATAAACTGGATGCAGGTGAACTCAGCACTAAGTTGAAGGAGTGCTATGGCACATCTGGGCTCCCTGGGGTTGGGAACAGGGCTCACAAAAAGGTGCCAAGATGCCAAGAACCCACAAGAAGAAAGGAGCCTTGAATGCTTCCCCTCCACAGAGGAGGACATCTGACACCACACCCCATCTGTCTCTCCTTCTCAGATGTTACTATGGGATATCAATTGTTATGGGGATGGGCAAGGGCTGAACTGGAAAGGATGATATTTGCAATGTGGAAAAAATAGCTAACTTACAGAAGCTTTAGGAATTTAATTGTCAGGGTTGAGTTTGCTATATTATATTATTAATACTTCTTCCTTTGCTAGCAAGTATCATTGATTAAGAAAGTTTTCTAAGATTCTTTCTTCTTCTTCTTCTTCTCCTTCTTCTTCTTCTTCTTCTTCTTCTTCTTCTTCTTCTTCTTCTTCTTCTCCTTCTCCTTCTCCTTCTCCTTCTCCTTCTCCTTCTCCTTCTCCTTCTCCTTCTCCTTCTCCTTCTCCTTCTCCTTCTCCTTCTCCTTCTCCTTCTCCTTCTCCTTCTCCTTCTCCTTCTCCTTCTCCTTCTCCTTCTCCTTCTCCTTCTCCTGCTTCTTCTTCTTCTCTTTCTTCAGAAACAGGTTCTTACTCTCTTGCCCAGGCTGGAATGCACTGGCACAATCAGCTCACTGCAGCCTTGAACTCCTGGGCTCAAGCAATCCTCCCACCTCAGCCTCCCTAGTAGCAAGGACTACAGGTGAGCACCATCCTGCCTGGCTAATTGTAAACAATTTTTGTAGAGACTGGGTCTCACTATGTTACCCAGGCTGGTCTCGAACTCCTGTCCTCAAGCAACCCTCCCACCTCAGCCTCCCAAAGTGCTGGGATTACAGACGTGAGCCACTGCGCCTGGCCTGCTTCTTTCTTCACTTACCCTGGAGGCCCCAAGGGAGCCAGGCCTAATGTTGGGTGGGTGGGAATTAGTGGAATCAAATCTGCACAGGAACATGTCTCATGTCATACAACACAGAGTCCTGAGTGGTTGGTCAGGAGCCTGGATCCAAGGCCCAACCCTGCTGCTTACAAGCCATGCTGTCTTGCCTAAGACACTGAGCCTCTCCATGCCTCAGTTCCCTCATCTACAAGCAATAGCCCCCAACTTATCACACAGGACATGGTAAGGATGGAGTGAAGTAATGGAGAGAAGGTACACTATGTGAAAAACTGTTCTATGAGGGACTATATTGTTTAAAAATTATTATTTGGTAGAAGGTCCTCTGCCCATGCTGGCGCATGCGTGGCACAGGTCAACATTGCTGAAGTCAAAGCAGGCCAAGGGTGCTAGGCGTGGGAGCCCAGTGCCATGATGGCCTGAGAGTGGCTGGAGAGCTGCTGATCCCTACCCTCTCCCTACCCATATCTGTCCAGGGAGAGCAGGGAGGACTCCGCTTCCATCCCTAGAAGTGACAGCTCAAGGCAGAGCATGCCTGTTTATGTGCCCCTCTGTGGTTTTGGAACCAACAGGGCTATGCTTCTGAAGGTGTGGAGAGGTGATCTCACAACAAATATGAAACAGTCAGAAAAAGTATGGCCCTGTGAACCCCCTCAGCAGGGAACTTAACATGCTGTTAGTCTCCAGGCATTCCCCACACTTTCCTGCCAGGTATATTCTTAGCTGCACAGACACAGAGGCACCAGCTCAGGTTCCTGTGAATCTGCCCAGCAGCTGGAATTAGAAGTCAGGACATCTGGTCCTGGCAGCACCACCTCCACCACCAGACAAAACATCCTCCCGCATGCCACCTCTGATGGGATGGCGCTGACAGAAGGGGAGCTGAGACATACAGCCTGCAGACAGCAGGTTCTCAGAAGATGGAAGCATGGTGGTGGTGAGGAAGGACTATAGAGTTTAGAGTCAGGAGACCTGGAGTTGAGTTCTGACCTTTTCACCCAGCCGTGGAGCCTTGGGCATGCCACTTAGTCTCTCAGAGCTTCCCTTTCCTTACGTCTCCCAGTTGGGTTGTTGAATGAGCTGATAAGGACGTGAAAAGCCCACAGTTGACTCTGTAGTCCACTTTGCTCCTAAGAGGTAGCCAAAAATTTTCTCTGGCATGAAGATAGAAACACCCTAACTATTCTCCCAAATTCTCTGATTGACTAAGGGATGGAAATTATTACTGATTGGGTTCCAGTCCCTGTGCTAGTGATCTCCTGTGCGCCATTTTATTTTATACTCACAACTGGTTCTTTAAAGTAGGTACTGTTATGGTTCCCATTTTCACATAAGGATATAGAGTTCAGAGAGTTTAAATAACTTGTTCCTGATCACACAGCTGGTAAGTGGAGAAGCTGAGATTTGAATCCAGGTCCAGGTGAGCACAGAGTCTGAGCTCTGGGCTCCATGTCATACGGCACCAGGCCTTCTAGTACCAGGAAGATATTTTCACAAAGATCCCTTCACTGACTCGACACAAGCTGATCAGAAAATCAGTTAAAATTGGGTGGCATATAGTTTATCATCCAAACCAGCATACTTTATCCTGTACACATGATAAAGCAGACAGGACCCCAGGATAACCAGCATAAACCAGGAAGTATAGTCACCCTAGTTAAGATGCACATAGCATAGGGAAGGATGATGGTTCAGCTTGTAATGTATTTCATGGATTCTGGACACATTTTTATTTCACATTTCACATCGTTACAATCACCAGCATCCTAGCTTCAAAGAAATGCCATGGTTAGGAGCAACAGTGAGAAGCTGGAATGCATCTGTGAAGGGGAAGGAGACCAGAGGGAAAGGTTCAGTATTCCCCAGGGACCCCGACCTTGGAGGCTGCCAGGGTGAGAACCACATAGGGTGGGCGCCAAGAAGTGGGAAATGAGAGTGCAGAAAGGAGGCGACCAGAGGACACTCCTAAACACCACTCGAGAGAGAAGACCCACTGGAGGGTAAATTTTGAGGGTAAGAGGAAATAGGGTCAGTAGATAGACGGTAAGAAGCCCCCAAGTCCTCGTCTGAAGAGCAATCGGTTGGACTCACTCTGAAAGTTTTGGTTCAGACCAAGGGCTGTTGCCACGCCTCCGGTGATACCTTTGCCCTTATCATTCATTCCCACCCAGGCTACCACACTAGGCTGGAATCCTCTGGTGGTGCCCTGGCAGAGCTGAGCTCATGCATTTCCCCCTACTCACTGCAGTACGGAGCACTGGAAGTAGTCAGGAGGTAGACTTTCACTTCCTTGGGGAGCGGCTCTATCTTGACACCACCTTGTTCCACAAGTCCTGGAAATAAAGAAACAAAGACAGCAGAGTCCTGAGAAGGCTATCTTAGGGTCCCAAAACACCCAGCCACGTGTTTATTAATTCATGCACCCATTTATTCCACAGACATCTACACTGTACACGCACTATGTGCTGTATTCTGAGGTGAGTCCTGGGATCCCAGCAACTCGGTCCAGTGGGCAGTAAACACGCACATAAATGGAAGTATGCTTTTCAGATCATCTGACTCATTCTTGGCAGGTAATTATAAGAAATCTGACACTAATCTGTCTCTAACTTGCAAAACCAATCTCCTATAGTAGTTGTTTTCATGACATTTATATCCCGTGCAGTGGGAGCACGGTGAAGCAGGAAGTGTTTGACCTGAAGACTAGTGGATGACAGGTGGGGAGAGGGCATCCTGGGAAGAGAGTATGGTTAGGACCAAGGCACACAGGTGAGGAAGCCCGATGTACACTTGGAAGCACAAGTAGGTAGCACCACCAGGTGTTCAGTGCAAGAGAAAGTGTAGTGAGAGATGAGGCTGGGCAGACAGTGTGAGGTGGCTGTTATGTCTGGGGTCCATGGCATCTAGGGGAAACTGACATATGCACAATGAGTAGGAAATAATGATGACTGGTTCTATCATTGGAAGCTACCCTACTTTACTATTTTGTCAAGCTGGTACCCATTTCACTCATATAAGCAGTGACAAGCTGCTGCAGTTGAGTGGCAGCCAGGGGTAGCGGGAAGTGAGAGAGTGCGGGAGGGAGAGAAACAATTTCCAGTGCCCAGGAGTTTTTCCTGGAGCTCTCCATCCTGGATAACCACAGGATATTCGTAGCAATGGTCTACACAAGTGAGTTAGAGGCCAGATCCTGCAGCCTTCCTGGCATCCTTTCCCCAGACTGGCCTGGATCATCCAGGAAGGTGCCCAAGTCCCCCAGCAACTAGGCATCCCCCCAGCTGCCATGAGGCCACCAGAATATCTGACCTCTAATGTGGGTCTTGTGTTCCACTCTTAGGGATTCCCCACCACACAGAGATTTAGGGTCTACGAAGAACTGGAGAATGGCCAGAAGTGAGAAAGACCTATAGGCAGCATCTGGTCTGAGAGTGGTGGAACCTGTATGTGGGAAGGGTGTGTGGGGGGCAAGGATGGCCATAGGGAACACTATAGAGAGTGAGGGGTGGGGCACGAGAACCAACCATCCACCTCCAAGTAAGAACAGGCTGAGCACCTCATCACTTAATTTTCTTTTCCCCAATTGGATAGAATTCTTGACCATAGGAGATCAGGACATTAAGAGGGGACAACTAGCAGGGCTTGAACTTCCCCACATTGTCAAAGGAAGTCAAAGGGGTAGCACTTTACCTATCCTTGGGCAGGAAAGCAGAAAAGGGTTAAAGCAATCCAGACAGCGTCCAGCAAGGAAGGCCTTGTAGCTGGCACAGGGAAAGGCCATCAGTGGACAGGAATTCTCCAGGGCGCTGATGTAGAGGTGCACAGCCCTCATGTGATCACAGATCAGATAACTATAACCTGAACAGAGAAAAAACACAACCAAGGTTTCAGTCAAGACAAATGGAAATCTATGCTGTTTACCGAAACTCTATTGAATTTTATATTCCAGCAAGCTGTAAATACATGCTTGGGAGTCCCCTCAAATCACTTTTTCAAAATATTAGTGTACATGGTTACTACATTCTACTTTTTTCATTTTACTTTTCCTGAGATACGTAAGCATAATCCATCAAGAAAATTGCTTGATTTGAGATGCATTCTTTTTTTTCTTTTTTTTGAGATGGAATCTCACTCCGTCACCCAGGCTGGAGTGTAATGGCATGATCTTGGGCCACTGCAACTCTGCCTCCTGGGTTTAAGCAATTTTCCTGCTTCAGTCTCCTGAGTAGCTGGGATTACAGATGAACACCATCACACCTCACAAATTTTTGTATTTTTCATAGAAACAGGGTTTTGCCATGTTGGCCAGGCTGGTCTCAAACTCCTGACCTCAGGTGATCCACCTGCCTCAACCTCCGAGAGTGCTGAGATTACAGGTGTGAGCCACCGTGCCTGGCCTTGAGATGGATTATATGATCATGCAAACTCTTCTTCATAAAATGGGAATATATAGAGAGTTGATGATGCTGCCCCACTTCTCAAAATGGGTATTTGTGCATATTTTTACCTCCATTATCATCAGCCATACAACCAATTTTTTACAACCTCATTATACCCTACCCAGCAGTGAGACTGCTGCATCAGCCATGGTTTGTGGTCACTCTCTACAGCCAATGTGCTGAGACTCACTGGGCCAAATGACTGATATGCTGAATTTGTCAAATATCCCAGTTTACCAAAACTTAGTTCACTGTTATTTACTATTTAAGTTTGCAGCATTCAACATTGGATAAATTGGCTGGAACTAAGAAGTATGTGGTGAGCTACAACTCCAGGGTCCTGGGGTCTTCAAACTCTCCCTGCACCTTGAGACCTCGTTGCTGAGACCTGCAACCAAGGCCAAGCAATATTTTGACTTTCCTTTCCCCTGTGGTTGAGACACTCTGTATGGCCAAGCTCTTTCCAGTTGCAACAGGGAGCTGGGGCAGAGACAAACTAAACCCTTCTCAAATTGTGTTATGAAGAAAAAATGAAAAGTGGTCAATTGAAATGCCACCAAATCTTCAAAAGCCATTGAAACCAAACTATCCTATTTTATCAGAATTGCTGAGAAATTCACAAATTGCGAAAAGAAGCATGTTTTTGGAAAACTAGTAAATTTGGTAAAATAGATCAGTAGTTATTCAGTAAGATTGTCAAAGGAATCCTTAAAATGTTAGAAATTTGGTAAAGCAAGAAAAGACTAAAAACATAGTAAACAGAAATCAGCATTTTAAATTTTTATATGAAATGCTGATATATTGGCTATATTCATAAGATATAAGAAAACCAAATAATTATTGATCTTAGCTTTTGACAAATTTAGTCTGCTAAGAATATATCAATAACTATATTAAAAAGAACATTCCAGGAGGCCGTATTTAAAGAGAGGAAATGTACAGTCATTGAATGTGTTCAAAATGATCATCTTGAAAACAATTTTAGAGAACTGTTGGAGTTGGTAAATGTGGTGAAATGGCTGGGCAGTGAATTGATCCTTCTGCTCACCAGCTTTGGGCATGATGGCTTGCCTCTGCCACAGCAAGGCTCTGTAGAGGATGCAGTTGGTGTGGACTGTGCTACACCCTCCCCTCAAATGCCTGGGCTCTGAAGACATCCATCCTTGAATACATTCTGAGTAAAGCATTATGGGACACAGCAAAGGACACTGTCAAGCAGACCCTCTATGGCCCACTATGGCTGACTCAACACAAAAGCTGTTGGTGAATTCCAATCTCTGGGGTTGCCAAATACCAACTTTCACTGGCTTTCTGACCTGCGTAAAAGAAGGTGGGGCAGCCAGGTTGGTCTTGGCCTCCATTGACGAAGTAGTCCACATGTCCAACGGGAATCCGAATACCCAAATCTGAAAGGAGGCACAACTCCATTAACTTCCTTACTTCAGGGAGTCGGCTGGCAGCAGACCTCAAACTCTGACCTTGGGAGCCCACCCACTCTCTGCCACGTCACTTTTAAGTGCTGCAAGACTTCACAGGATGAGCCCTCAGACAGATTTCTTTTCTTTTCTTTTTCTTTTTTTTTTTTTGAGACTTTTTTTCTCTCTCTCTCTCTCGCTCTTGTCACCCAGGCTAGAGTGCAGTGGCGCGATCTTCTCTCACTGCAACCTCCGCCTCCCAGATTCAAGCGATTCTCCTGCTTCAGCAGGAGTAGCTGGGATTACAGGTGGATGCCCCCATGCCCGGCTAATTTTTGTATTTTTTTTAGTAGAGACAGGGTTTCACCATGTTAGCCAGGCTGGTCTTGAACTCTTGACCTCAGGTGATCCACCCGCCTCAGCCTCCCAGTTTTCTAAAGGGATTTTTCATGCTAAAAGGAACCAAAGAGATTCTGTTGGTAAGATGCTCATATTTGCCTAAGAAAATCAAGAAAAATATCCTGTAACACAAGTTTTTATAACTCAGTAAATGTTATAAACTTGGTAAATTTCCTCATTGAGTAGTTTTGGTTTTCCTTTGAATAATAGTTCAGATAAACGTGTATGGGGTCACATTTCCACAGTCTCCCCAAAAACATATCTTTGTGCTCTCCTGACTGAGTGGAAATAGGACGTGGCTCCAGAGCTGAGATAAGAGAGCATCCTCTGCCGTCTTTCTGTCCCTGTGTCCAACTCATGGACCCTCTGCTGTGGCAGAGTTGAGCCCTCAGACTGGCTCAGGCCCAGCTGCTGAAGACCCCGACTTTCTCCTTCTATCATCTGTCAGTATTGGAAGAAATTCATTGTGTATTATTTGGTTACTGCCATCGACCTGGAGGTTAAGCAATGACCTAGAAGCCATCCTTGAGTCTTGCCCTTCCCTCATACCCCACATGCAGCCCATCACGCGTCTAGTCAGCTCTACCTCCAAAACATATTTTGAATCTGTCTACTTCTCTCTGTCTTTCCTGCCACCACCTTTGCCCAAGCCACTATCATCTCTCACCCGGACCCCTACTACAGACACTCTCTAATGGGCATCCGGGCTTCCCTTCGTGACTCCTACGGTCCACGTAGCCTGTAAGCTCCATGTAGGCAGGGACCTCATTCAATGTGTTGATTGCTGCCGTATTCTCAGCACCTGCCACGTAGCTTAATAAATATTGATTGAATAAATAGAATGTTGTTTTTTTTTTAAGTCACATCAGGGAGAGGCTCCAACTTTGAAGGGGCCTGAGAGGCCTTGCTTAGGTAAATGGGTACCTAATAAGTCACATATTTAGCAAATTTAAGGACAGAAAGGATTCACTATTTTTTTTTTTTTTTTGAGACGGAGTCTTGCTCTGTCACCCAGGCTGGAGTGCAGTGGCGCGATCTCCGCTCACTGCAAGCTCCGCCTCCTGGGTTCACAGCATTCTCCTGCCTCAGCCTCCAGAGTAGCTGGGACTACAGGCACCCACCACCACGCCTCACTAAATTTTTGTATTTTTTTTTTAGTAGAGACGGGGTTTCACTGTGTTAGCCCAGATGATCTCGATCTCCTGAACTTGTGATCCGCCTGCCTTGGCCTCCCAAAGTTCTGGGATTACAGGTGTGAGCCACCACGCCCGACCAGGATTCACTTTTTAAATGAACAAACTTAACTCACCTAACATAGCTAGGAAGAGGCCTGTGGGCTTTGGTTTCCTATCTGTGAAATAAAGGTGGGAAGAAGGGTTGGACAATACAACTGCACGTGTTTCTTTCAGAATCATGAGTCTTAAATGCTAAAAAGAGGCTTCTGACCACAGGAAATGAGATGTGGACATCTCTTAACTTGAGCTGCAAGCTCGTCTGGTCAGGGACAGATGTTATTTCTCCCTGCACCCAACACACTAAGCATAGACCCCACGGGCATTTGCCGTGGAGCAGACATGAAGAGGAATGCCCCCGCCTTTCCCAACTGGTCAGAAGAACTTAATTTGGTCATAATGGGTTGAGAGTTGGGGAGTCTTTCCTGTGCCTGTCACTATTGGAAAAGGGATTCTTTTTTTTTTTTTTTTTGAGCCAGAGTCTCGCTCTGTCGCCCAGGCTGGAGTGCAGTAGTGCGATGTCGGCTTATTGCAAACTCTGCCTCCTGGGTTCAGGCCATTCTCCTGCCTCAGCCTCCCGAGTAGCTGGGACTACAGGCGCCCGCCACCACGCCCGGCTAATTTTTTGTATTTTTAGCAGAGACGGGGTTTCACTGTGTTAGCCAGGATGGTCTCTATCTCCTGACCTCCTGATCCACCCGCCTTGGCCTCCCAGAATGCTGGGATTACAGGCGTGAGCCACCGTGCCCGGCCCAGAAGAGAGATTCTTACTCTCCACTGGACTGAAGGCCCAAGCTTGTCATCTGGGGAGGAGGGAAGCTGTGACAGGCCTGCCTAGCTGGGGAGTGGAATGGCCCCATACCTTGGGACCAGGCACACCCATCCTAAAGAAGCTTCATGACTTTCCCGTAAGTCAGCCAGGCAGCAATGCCCTACCCAGTACTGCTCAGCGCACTGTTGTTACTGCATTCATTTCAATCAGAAAGTGAGACTCATAACCAAATACTTTTGGCCTATAAATGAGAATTCTCTTGCCTACAGTGGCCAAAAATACAACCATTCACCTCAGTGGTCACAGAGACAGAGCTGGAAGAGACTTTCAATAGCATTTTGGTAAACTCTTCACTGTGCAACAGAAGCTCAGAGAGGGGCAGGGCATCTCTGCCCAGAGCCACAGAGCTGGCTGCCAGCCTCCTAGGCACAGCCTTGAGCTCATTCCCTCACCCCAGGAAGGTCACCCCAGCTCACTGTCGGTGTCTGTGTGGATGGCTTCCACGAAGAGGGCATCTCCGGCATCCAAGCGCTCTTCCACACTAGCCCTGGTGTACTCAGGTCCAGCGGGGTCCAGGCCTGTGAGAAGAGACTGATATGAGGGACCTCTTTCCTCTCAGCTGCAGGAACATTCATGGACCCACCACACACCCCACCCACCCTTCCAGTGCAGATCATAGAGCCTCCCTGAAAAGACCCAAGGGTTGGGAGAATTAGCTGAGGACCATCTTCCTCAGGAAACCCCACTCTCTGTTGTCTCTCTAGAGGTAACCTCTCAATGACTCAGTTTCTCTGGCTCTAAGATGAGCTTGAGGCCGGGCGCGGTGACTCACGCCTGTAATCCCAGCACTTTGGGATGCCGAGGCAGGCGGATCACGAGGTCAGGAGATCGAGACCATCCTGGCTAACATGGTGAAACCCCGTCTCTACTAAAAGTACAAAAAAATTAGCTGGGCGTAGTGGCGGGCGCCTGTAGTTCCAGCTACTTGGGAGGCTGAGGCAGAAGAATGGCATGAACCCGGGAGACAGAGGTTGCAGTGAGCCAAGATCGCGCCACTGCACTCCAGCCTGGGCAACAGGGCGAAACTCCATCTCAAAAAAAAAAAAGATGACCTTGATAACACCAATTATTTGATAGAAGTTAATGTAATGTAAAGCTTGTTACTACCTTCATGTAGTAATAACAATAGCTAAATTTCTTCGAGCAGTTACTATGTACCAGGCCTTATGCTGGGCAGTTTTACACACTCTAGTCCTCATCATAACACAGTGATTACTGTGAATACTACTATTCCCATCTCTCAGTTTGGATCCCTTCCCTTCCCCCTACAAAAAGCAGACCCTGCCACAAGAGTTCAAAGTAGATTTGGGAAAAAGTCTCAGAAAGCATGGGGAGGGAGTGGGAAAACAGGTCAGAGAATAAAGGAAAATAGTAGTGAGTAGGTTATCCCCATGGGCTCTCACCCCGCTGGGGCACCTTTGTGAGCTTCTGTAAAACAAGACCCAGAATTGTCCCACCAAAAGGCCAGGAAGCTGAGGGCTTTTGCCACACAACTCCAGTCCCTTATTAACTGAGAGTGGCTCTGGAAGCATAAAGTCCTCCACACTTTTACATGTATATAACAAAACTGTCTAAAGTTTATTTCCACAGTAGGCCAAGGAGATGTGGGCTGTTACAACCATTTTACAGATGTAGAAAGTGAGGCTGAGAAAGAAATAAAAGGGGAAGTGCTTGCCAGAGCAATCAGACAAGAGAAAGAAATAAAAGGCATCTAAATAGGAAAAGCAGAAGTCAAATTGTCTCTCTTCATCAATGATATGATTCTAGAGAACCCTAAAGGTTTGACCAAAGACTTCTAGACCTGATAAACAACTCCAGCAAAGTCTCAGGACACAAAATCAGTGTACAAAAGTCAGTTGCATTTCTATGTACCGATAACATTCAAGCTGAGAGCCAAATCAGGAATGCAATCTCATTTCTGATAGTCACACACAAAAATAAAGTACCTAGAACACACCTAACCAAAAGAGCAAAAGATCTGTACAATTATAACTCTAAAACCCTGCTAAAAAAAACATAGGTGACACAAACAAATGGAAAAGTATTCTATGCTTTTTGCATAGTATTTGCCAAAGTATTCTGTATTCTGTGCAGGGTTAGAAGAATAAATATCATTAAAATATCCATTTTGCCCAAAGCAATCTACAGATTCAATGCTATCCCTACCAAATTACCAATGTCATTTTTCACAGGATTATAAAAATCTATTCTAAAATTCATATGGCACAAAAAAAGAACCCAAATAGCCAAGGCAATCCTAAGCAAAAAGAATAAAGCTGGGCATATCACTCTACCCAATTTCAAACTATACTACAAGCCTACAGTAACCAAAACAGTATGGTACTGGTACAAAAATAGATACATAGGCCAATGGAACAGAATAGGGACCCCTGAAATAAAGAAGCACACCTACAGCCATCAGACCTTTGACAAAGTTGACAAAAATTAACACTTTTTTTAGAGGAAAAGATACCCTATTCGATAAATGGTGTGGGAAAACTGGCTGACCACATGCAGGAGAATGAAACTGGACCCCTACCTCTCACCATATACAAAAGTTACTCAAGAAGGATTAAAGACTTAAATGTAAGACCTCAAACTATAAAAATCCTAGAAGAAAATCCAGGAAATACTCTCCTGAATATTAGCCTAGGCAAAGCATTTATGACCAAGTCCTCAAAAGCAAATGAAACAAAAACAAAAATTGACAAGTGAGACATAATTAAACTAAAGACCTTCTGTACAGCAAAAGAAACAACCAATGGAGTAAACAGACAACCTACAGAATGAGGGAAAATATTCACAAACTATGCACCTGACAAAGGACTAATATCCAGAATCTATAAGGAACTTGAACAAATTAACAAGAAAAAAACAAATAACCCCATTAAAATGAGGGTGAAGGACATGAAAAGAGACTTCTTGAAAGAAGACATACAAGTGGCTAACAAACATATGAAAAAATGCTCAACATCACTAATCATCACACCATGATATACCATCTCACACCAGTTAGAATTGCTATTATAAAAATGTAAAAAATAAATAAATAGATGTTGGCAAGGCTGCAGAGAAAAGGGAATACTTATACACTGTTGGTGGGAATGTAAATAAGTTCAGTCACTATGGAAAGCAATCTGAAGATTCCTCAAAGAACTAAAAATAAAATCACCATTTGACTCAGCAATCCCATTACTAGATATATACCCAAAGGAAAAGAAATTCTTCTACCAAAAGGATACCTGCACTAGTATATCCATTGCAACACTATTCACAATAGCAAAGACTTGGAATCAACCCAGGTGCCCACCAATGGTAGAAACTGTGGTACATATACCCTATGGAATTCTACACAGCTATAAAAAAGAATGAAATTATGTTCTCTGCAGCAACATGAATGTAGCTGGAGGTCATTTTCCTAAGCCAATTAATGCAGAAACAGAAAACCAAATACCGCATGTTTTCACTTGTAAGTGGGAACTAAACATTGGGTGCACATGGACACAAAGATGGGAACAATTGACACTGGGGATTTCAAACGGGGGAGGAAAAGCAAGGGGCAAGGGTTGCAAAACTACCTATCAAGTACTGATTGCTACTTGGGCAATGAGATCATTAGAAGCCTCAACCTCAGCATCACATGCTACACCCATGTAATAAACCTGCACACGTAAACCCTGAATCTAAAAGTTTTTTTAAATAAGAAATTTACAAATAAAAAGTAAAAGAAGAAATACATGGCCTCTCCCATTGATATTAGAAATCATGCAATAATAACACAATACCATTTTATGCAAAAGAACCACAATAAATAAATTTTAGTGGTAATAGGTGATTTGATCATAAGAACAAAGGCTCTGTCCTCCCCTCTGCTTGCTTTAGAAGAGACATTTTCAGGGCAAGCTTTCTCTATCTCTAAAGCCTGGAGGATGAGTAGGGGGAATGTTACCTGTGATCTGTCCCAGCTGGCCTCCGAAGAGCTGTCCCACCATGCCCCCAACGTGGGCCCCCAGGCTAACACCAATGATGTGGATTGAGGATTCCGACACACCCAGCACCTAGAAGAGCAGGGACAGTGAGTTCCCCATGGGCCACAGAGTCTGCTGGCTTCACAGCGGCAGGCTTTCCCCCAAAGCTTCAGAAGCCGAGGCCCTGGGCATGACACACTCACCACACTTACTTTGGAGGGAAAAAGGACAGCACTCTCATTGTTAATCACTTTTTCTCTTCCTGGGCTCCCCACCCTGACAACCCCCTTACTCTCCTTTTGGTGCCCAAAGTATGTGAGTAACGACCACGGCCATTCTCTCTTGAGGGACAACTAAGTGCCAGGCCATCTGCATTCGCTGTCTAAAGTGCCATGACACATTTTACAGAGGAGCAGTGGGAAGCTCAGAATATTCAATAACCTGCCCGAGGTCAGTGCTGTGAGTGGCAAAGTCAAGATTTGAACCCAAGACCACTGAGCTACCTGGTTTCTCTGCTTCCATCCTAAGCCTCCTCAGGCAGTGCTTTTGTCTTTCTGACCCTCTCTCCTCATACACAGCCCAAACTCACCCTAAGCTCTTCTGCACCTACCAGGAGTTTATTGAGGAAAAGGGAGATCTCAAGGCTCAGCTTAATCACATTTTTCACAGCTGAGAAGTAGACTCCTGTAGACCCATAAATCCAGTCCACGGCAATCACATTAGCATTCGTTGCAAGCAGAAGGGTTCTAATGAATTTATCAATCCAGGAAGGCTTTGTTCCTAAAACCCTAGACAGGGGGCCAAAAAAGGATGGAAAAATTACCTGCCAAGTGGATATTCATTGTCATGGAAACCTCTATTAATCTCAAACCCAGAAAAGAAGTCAAAACTAGAGAAGGGCGCATATGAGTTTATTACATAGCACTTGGAGCATAGGGAGGACACAATTCCAAAGTTGCCAGCCCTTCCGCCAGCACATATGCAGTCTTTGTGTAAATTATAAAACTTTGCCTTTTGTTCCAGGTAGATGCAGCCTCATGCCAGGGTTCAGAACTCAGGTTGGATTTCAGCCTCATAAGCCTTTTGTCAGGCACCTTTGCACAATGCATAAACCACATAAACTGTATACATTGCATCGCTCCATTTGTATTATTTGTGGAAAAGAAATATGCCCTAGAGTTATGCCCTAGAGTTAAGATTTGCAATCTTAATTCTCATTCTAAAATATAGGCTCTTTCTTTGTGGACATTTTTCTTTTTCTTTCTTTCTTTCTTTCTTTCTTTTCTTTCTTTCTTTCTCTCTCTTTCTTTCTCTCTCTCTCTTTCTTTCTTTCTTCCTTTATTTCCTTTCTTCCTTTCTCTTTCTTTTTCCTTCCTTCTCCCTTTCTTTCTCTCATTCACCCATTGATTTATTCAGCAAGCATTTATTGAGTACCTATGGGCCAAGCAGTATGCTAGGTGCTTTCCAAAAAATAAAGACAAATAAGATATAGTCCTTAACCTTCTGGAACTTACAGTATAATGGGACTTTTCCAGGAAAAGGAAAATGATAGAAAAATATTTGGAAATCTTTCCCAACAGATTGGGATCAGGAAATAAGTTTTCTGATGGCTCCCAGTATAGAAGCAAAGAGAGCACGCTCGTGTGGACAGAGGAGCGTGGACTGGGTGTGTGCCAGGGAATGGGGTTGCGGGATTTAAGAGCAGACAGAGTGCCTTGCCTGACGAGCTCTCCACCTCTATTAGCTACCCCTGGGTTGGAGGTACATACACAGCCTTGGAAAGTGGTGGAATATGAGATGTGCTAGAGGAGAGGCTTTGGCACAAGAGCAGGGAGAGATGCCTAAGGAAACATGTCGCTGAGTCCCTGGAGTCCAGGGACCTGAGAGGCCGAGACAGGCCAGAGATCAGGAAATGGTGGTCCTTTGTGCACAGGCTTTGTGTCTACCTTTTCATTGGGTGCCCCAATTCTACTTGCTCCATAGTGCTGTTACTTTACCATATTCTCTCCCTCTTTCCTCCCAGAAACCTTTCTCTGTTTCTAGCCCTATAGATGGGCTTTGGAGAAAAGCTGTTCAAAGAAAGGATGGTGATTGGAATTGAGACTCAGTGACTATATATTACAACAAAATGTGGACTGGAGAGTATCAGAGAAATTGAAGAAGAGAAGTGCATAGCTCCACCACACCCATAACCTCTGGGTACGACGGAAGTAGCACCCATAAATGGAAGTTTCTTAGGTCATAAAACCAAGGAAGAAGTGAAGAAGGGAAATACAACCCTGGGTAATAAAGGCTCTGTGTATGGAGATTTGTCCAGTCACAGACATGTACTGTTCGTGAGTGTGTAGACAAGACTGGGTGGAGAAGTAACGTATATGACCAATAAGAATGAACACCATGTGTGCATGTTGACATGAGACCCTATTAAAGACAGCAGGATATGAGGGATGGAACATGTGACCATTGGTAAATTCATTCCTCCTCTTGTTGCCCACTAACTTCTTATGGTATTATGGCTACTTGATCATTCTTAGCTGAGAGGTCCTGTTGGTTATTTAACTCCCACCTGAATCCATGGATAATTAGTTTGGTTCCCAGAGTGGCATTGAACCCAGAGTTTTGGAGGTCACTGCTTCCTTCTACTAGCTGCCCACAGCTAGGATTCGAAGGGACAAAGAGGAGAAACTGGACTTTGAGATCGGTGCCTTCAAAAAGGTTGGCGCTCTGGAAGTCAGCGCAATTTGGCTGTGGGGTAGGAGGTGCATCCCCTAGAGGAAAACAAAACAAAACAAGAAACATCCAAGGTGAGGTCATCTGTTCTTAGAAGGAAGAAAGATGACCTTGGAAGGAAGCAAGAAACAGGGGCCTGCAGGCATGGGGTTTATTATACATCAGCTAGTGCAATAATCACTCATTCATTACAGCCTACATCACTTCTGTAATGAAGCTGTGTGGATATTTTTCATGCCTAAGGACAAAATAGCAGAGAAGGAATATTGCTCAACTAGATGAGATTAAAGGCCATGGTGAAACGGCTGTTGTTCTGGGCTGAACTGAGTCTCATCCCCCAAAATTCATATGTTGAAATCTTAAACCCCAATACTTCAAAATGTGACTGTATTTGGAGATGGGATCTTCACAAAGGTTAAAAAGAGGCCAACAGAGTGGGTCTAAATCAATATGATTATTGTCTTTATATAAAGAGGAAATTTGGACACAGACAGAGGGAGGATGTTGTAAAGACATAGGGAGACAGTGGCCATCCACAGGCCAAGGACAGGGTCCTGGAACAGATCCTTTGCTCATTGCCCTGAAGGAACTAACACTGCCAACATCTTGATCTCAGACTTCCAGCCTCCAGAATTGTGAGGCAATACATTTCCATTGTTCAAGCCACCCAGTCCGTGGCACTTCGTTATGGTATCCCTAGCAAACTAGTAGAGAATTCTACATAGAACCCTGGGCAGCCAAATGAACAGTTGCCCTGGGGACTAGCCTCACTCTAGTCTGAACACTCCCTCCCAGAAGGATTTCCAACCCTTTAGCCCCACCTAATCACTTCTTGTCCTTATGAGCAGTCAAGAGCCCTGCCATAGCCTTCCAGTGCCCAGCCCATGGCCTAGACAGATGGCAGAGAAGAGCCTTAACAAGCCTCACCTACTTCACAGCACCTTACAATAGATACCTTTACAATGGAAATTCTCTGGCCAAGGTAACTGCAGGCCTTTAAAAAACACTGAACAGAAAAGGCAACATGAAACTCCTGCTTCCCAGGGAGCTGAAAATCTGGCCCATTTTCAGCACCCAGCATCACACCCCGATCCCCACTTCTGTGGTGCAGAGGTGTGGTCCCTGACTTCCATGCATCCCATAGGGAGACTGGCAGGAGCAGCAGGGTACACGCTGACCCGCAGAACACAGTCCCACACGGCATCGCTGCCACCAGACAAAGTGATTCACAGAATCAGAGGTTCAGAGGTTCAGAGGAGACGTCCAGATTGCAGACTTTGATTTGTGTGGGCCCCTTTGTCGAGGAAGATAGTAACTTTAGATTTCTGGTGTGATTATCTGCTATCAGAGGTAACTGGGAGCCCACATACAACAGGAGTGTGGATCTGGGATGCTCTGGGATATGGTGCTACGAGTGAATTGTGGGAACCCCACCTGTGGAGAATACCTCAAGCCATGAGGCCTTTTGGAGCATCGCTGTGGTAGACTAGAGGTTTCCCCATCACTGCTTCTGAGCCCCAGACTTTGTCCCCAATCCCCTTGCAGAGGCAGACCAAGCAGGCAGGTTTGGAGGCTCCTGGGATGAAGCCCACTCTGAGAGTGCGGGCCCTAAGCTCTTCAGCCTGCGGCTTGAACTCCCACAGCACATGAGAGAGCTAATGCCTGACTCCATCATTTTATCAGCCTCCCCCAGCATTTGGCTCTTTAAAGAAAAGATGCAAAGACTGTGTTTCAGCATGAGATGCAAACCACATTAATGAGTCAATCTGCTCTATTGTTCATATAAGGCAGCCTGCATCCGTCAGAGAGTTTGAGTCCTTTTAAATGAGCATAATATGTCACAAAGCAGGCCCAAATAATCACCAAAGAATCAATATCATCGAAATAAAATGTAATAAAACTAGAAATCAATAACAAAAATTATTTTAATATACATTTGGAAGTGTAAAAACACCCCCTCCCTTTTTTTTCAATAGGACAAGACCATCCCATGTGCCTGTGGTATTTTTACCAGCCCATACAAAGAGAAACTCCTGGGCACAATTCCTCATGGACATATATTGCTGAAGCTTGCTCAAGATTTTTTAAAATTTTTTATATTCAGGTAAAACAAATATAAATTATCATCTTTACCTTTTTTAAGTGTACAGTTAAGTGGTAATAAATACATGTATATTCTTTTCTCCCCTTCATTCCCAACTCCTCTCCCCTTCTCAGCCTCTGGGAGCCACAATCTACTACTCTCTATCATCAGGAATCCACTTTTTTAGCTCCTGCATATGTGATATTTGAAAATGTGATATTTGTCTTTCTGTGCTTGGCTTATTTCACTTAACATAATGGCCTCCAGTTCCACCCATGTTGCTGCAAATGACAGGATTTCCTTCTTTTTAAAGGCTGAATAGTATTCCTTTGTGTATATATACCACATCTTCTTTTTTTATTCATTCATTAGTTGATGGGCTCTTAGGTTGGTTCTATATCTTGGCTATTGTGAACAGTGCTGAAATAAACATGAGAGTGCAGATGTCTCTTTGATATACTGATTTCCTTTCCTTTCTTTTGGATATATACCCAGTAGTGGAATTG
Source organism: Pongo abelii (assembly GCF_028885655.2). Lineage (NCBI taxonomy): Eukaryota > Metazoa > Chordata > Mammalia > Primates > Hominidae > Pongo > Pongo abelii. The sequence goes on from NC_085928.1 coordinate 18,516,897, forward strand.
CTGGATCATATGGAAGTTCTATTTTTAGTTTTCCGAGGAGCCTCCATCCTATTCTCCATAGTGGCTATACTAATTTACACTCCTACCAACAGAAAAACACCCTTTTAACCTTCTAAGGAATGTATGGGTTAAAGAATAATCACAATAAAAAGTACAGAATATTAAAAACTAAATGACAATAAAACCAGCACATATCAAAACTTGCAAGGAGTAGCTAAAACAGCACTTGGGTTGTTAAAATAATTATTTGGGAAGCCATTAGACTGAGGAAGCTCTAGTGATTGAGTTCCCACAGAAGCTCACCACACCCCAACTCATAGTGAAGATCTGTGTCCTAGGAAACTGAGACTTAAGCTTTACCACTCAGAAGCTTCCAACTAACCTCTGACTAGGGACCTTAAGATACTGCTCTACTTTAATCAATCAAATATTTTCTTTGCCTTGCTTCATTCATAGGCACCTTATAAAATTTCTTCCTCACATCCCTTTGGTGGAGCCCTGAGCCACTTGCAGTGTGAAGCAGCCCAAACCATAAATCACTGTTTGTTCAAATAAACTCTTTAAAATTTTAATGTGCCTAAAATTTAAAATTTTAATAGGGAAAAATGTGTAACCTTACATGCAAATGTTGGTGGCAGGGCGGGGGAGGGAAAGACTTAGATTAGATAAGTTAATATTTTAACTCAGAAAAGAATACCACAGTAATTCCAAATAAAATGTAGGGAAAGAAATATAAAGGTAATAGTTGAAATTGAAGAAATAGAAAATAAGGAAATATGAGCAACATTGGTAGCAACTTAGTCATTACAATTTCTCAGGCTTTGCAAAGTTGCCTGGTTTATCTTTGACTCTTCCCTATCTCTCACATCCCACATACAATTGGTAAGTTCTGTTGGCTTGACCATCAGAATGAAATATTCAGAATCTAACCCTTCTCACCACCTTGGTCCAAGCCACCATCATCTCTCACAGCTGCTGCCATAGCCTGCAACTGCATTTCTTGCCCTCTCTTTTGGCCACTTCAGTCTATTTGCAACACAGCAGTCACGATTTTTTTTTTAAGTCAGTCAAGTCATGTTACATCTCTGTGCAAAAGTCTCCAAGCCTTTTCACTCAGATTGAAAACTGAAGTCCTAACAATGGACTCTAAGGCCCTAACTGAACTAATCCACCCCACTCCAAGAGTCCTTTGCCTTATGCTGCAATCACTCACTATTGCAGCCAGTTGTTCTCCTTGCCCTTCCTCACTCTAAATGGCTTCCTGCCTGAGGGTCTTTGCCCAGCTCTTCCTTCTGCCTGGAATGCATTTCCCTTATGTATCTACATGGCAGTTCCTTCCCCTCCTTCAAGTCTTTGCTTGTCAAGTGCTCTCTTCTCTACTCTCACATCCTATTTCAGTTGTAACCTGCTTGTGTTCCTCACCTCATTTCTCTCAATCATCCTTACCCTGGTCTATTTATTTGTTAGCAATCATCACCTTCTAATCTACTATGGAATTTGCCAAGTTATTATACTTATTGTCTATTAGTGGTCCGTCCACATTAGAATGTACTTTTGAACAAAGTAGGGATTTTTAAAATCCATTTTGTTCACTCTACTGCCTAAAATAGTACCTGTCACACAAAGAGCCAGTACCCAAAACTGGCTCTTTGAAAAGAATAATGAGCTAGATGTACTTTTGATAAGACAGAATAAGAGAACAAAAGGAAGTTAAAAGTAAACAATATCAGGAATAAAAAGGGGATATAAATACAGACAGTAGATTTCCTTACACCATAAAAAAGTTTATATCTACCCCAAACTGAAAATACTGATATTTTGCTAGAAAATGGATCATTTCCTAGAAAAATGTAACTTACCGAAACTTAGTCAAGAAGGAAAAACAGAAAATCAAATGTAAAACTATAGCATAAAGGAATTGAAACACTAGTTTCAAAACTATCCCTCAGAAAAGTCTAAGAGACCTGAGAGTTTCACAGAGGAATTCTATTGATCCCTAGCTTACACATGCTGTTCCAGGAATAGAAAATGGGAGACAGGATTCCAGTTCATTCTATGAGAATATCCAATGTACCAAAAGTGCAAAGGACAGGGGAGAAGGAAAAACTAAAGGCTACTTTCATTTATAAACATAAACAGAAATCTAAGATAAAATATCAGCAAATCTAAATCCATCCAGGATAACAAGACCACAAAGTACATCATGGCCCAGCAAGGTTTGCTGGGCCATGGGCCAATTCTTTGCAAAGAATTAAAGGCTGTTTTAACATTAGAAAAAGTATTAATATAATTCACGTATGAACAAACTAAAGAAGAAAAACCATATGCTCATCTCAATGGATGAGCAGAAAAAAAGAACACTTGACAAAATTCAACACTCTTTAACATAAGAAAGGATATCTACTAAAAGCCTATAGTAAGGGTTAGATTTACCGGGAAATACTAGAAGTATTCCATTTAGAACAGGGAACAGATAAGAAATGTCTGCTATCACTGCTTCTATTAAATATTGTGCTAGAGGTCCTAGTCCTAACCACTGAAACAAGACAATGCAATGGGATAAAATTTATAAAGTTTGAAAAGGGAGAGAAGAAAATTGCCAGTATTTGAAGCTGATAAATAGGGAAGCATATTCAGATAGTGCCTCTACCTAGCTACCACTCCAACCAAAGAACAGTGACAGATGAGTATCTATGCAGGCTGACCAGAGGTTTATAAACAATAGAAATGAGGGGTGCAGAATGAAATACTGGCTTGTCTGAGTCTGAAAAGAGCCTATAGTTTTCTATTCTTGAGTCTTTGACACTGAAGAAGTGTTAGAGAAGGGTGAGTAAAGCCTGGTAACACCCATGTTTCCATAATGGAAAGTGACTCTCGGGCATATATGACAGAGCTCCCTTCACCCGCCCGGGCTGCTCATGGTTCCCATGGGTGGCCTCTGTGATCTGCAAATGCTGGAAATGTGCTCCTCTACACTCCCACCTGCACCTGTCTCAGGTGTGTTCTGTAGATCGGTATCCCCCATGGGCTTTTGTTTCGTGGAAGTGTTATTTTGCTAAAACAGTTTTGATTGTGTGGCCTGGACCAAGAAGGGATGGGTGCTCTGGCAGTGACAGAGTTGGCACAAAACCACATCAGACACTTTGTTATCAAATGTGGAGATGACAGAGGAGCCATCGGTGCATATGTCGGGAAGTGGGCGCCCTCCTCCAGGCTCCTCGGGAAGACACTGCAGGAGGGGAGGAGGGCGGAGACCCCCTCCCAATAGCTGACTTGAGGGTGGCTCTGCCACGCATGCAGGGTGCAGCACCACCTTCAGGCCCAGGCTGGCCTTACAGAGGGTGGTGTTACAGGCTGCTTCTGCCACCAGCTCAGCACTATGGGCCACTGAACTTCCTGCCACCCCCTTGAGCCCTGGGCTCCCCACAGACAGAGCTGTGCTATCAGATGACCTGTGGATTGAGGCATCAGCAGCCAGGAGTGTCTCTGAAATGGGCCACCCTCTGGAACCCTTCTTTGGCTGAATTGTTTCAGGACGAGTGTCATTTAATCAATCTGCCCCAATGTCAGGAAGTAGAGATGAGGACTGCAGCCTGCTCAATTTCTTTCTTCTCAGTTACCAAGGCTTTTGGCTTATTGAATGTGTCCTGTGTGCCTGGGCCTGGGTGAGGCTCTGGGGATTCAAGGATGAAGAAGACACCAGCCATAACTGCCCTTTGGGAGCTCAAAGTCTAGCGGAGAAAGGGAAAATAAGCAGGCCCCACAGCAAATAGGGATGTAAGATCTGTGACCAGGAAACATAGGTACTGAGAGAACACAAAGAAAGACCACCTACCCCAGATGGAGGAAGACTTGTGCACCCACTTGGAAGAGAGGATGCCTGAGCCGGCCTGGAAGCTCAAGGGCCAGGTTGATCAAGGAACTCAACAATCTAAAGCTCCACAGTCCAAGGAAAAGCTAGGTGTGACTGGGGTTGTCATGAAAGATTGTGTGGGCACACAGCCAGGAAAGTGAGTGGAGGCTGAACTTCCAAGAGGCCCATGTGGGTCAGCTACTGCCCTTGTGTGACAGCAGGCACCTAGATACCTCCTGAACCTCCTCCCTCCCGATCATTTGAGCTCTTCCTTTCCTTTACCTTGAGCTCTCTGCATCCGGCATCCTCTTTCTTTCCACCTACTTCATCTAGGCTGTCTGAAGACAATTACATCCTTTGTCCTTTTCCCTTTGGCATATTTCTATCCCTCCCAGCCACACACACACACACACACACACACACACACGCACACACACACACACTTCTATCTCTGCCTATCCACCAACTCACTTAATTTCTGAGATAGCACTACTAAAAGTAAGAATAAAGAACATTAACTTAATAAATATTGTCGCTGTTCACAGTGAAACACTCAGTTAAGGTGGGAAAGGAAGAGAAGCAGATGGGAAATAGAGAATGCCTCACTGGGTAAGTGAGAAAAGAAAGATACCAGAGACAAACAAAGGCAAGAGGACCAGGCAAGGAAATACCCAGGCCCTGCTAACATGTTATTATAAGCCCACTTCCTGCCCAGAGCATCTAGAATGATTCCCACATATGTGGCTGGAACCTGATCAGCTTCTGCCCTGACCCTAACCCTGCTACCTGGTTCAGAATTTCTGAGCTTCTCTTATCTGTGTGACAGAGGCCCCAGGCTTACCGACAGATGAGCTTCCAAAAAGAGTTTGATGCCAATTTGCTATAGTCCTCCCACTCCTCAACCTTCAAATCAGGACAACTAGCAAATGCTTTCCAGCCCCTAAGGAGGCCTGGGGCTCCTGAGCAGGGACAAAGTAGGCCTGCCAAGCCCACTTCTCAGAACGGGACCCACAGCTCTCCTAGGTGATACCTCCCACCTTCTCTCCAAGGTGGCGCATGACAGCCCTGTTCCCTCCACTTCCATCAGCCTAGACAACAATTTGCTAATAATAAAATCACAAGGGAATAAGCAACTGCAAAAGTCAGACACTGTGCACAGATGATCTCATTCAGTCCTTACAGCATTCCTATCTGGTAAGGATCATCTCTAGCTACAGGTAAAGAAAGCCACTTCCTCAAGGTCACATAGCTACAAAGAAACAGAGCCAGGATTCCAGTCCAGGTTAGCCCGACCCAGACACAGCCTATTCCCCATCAGCTCAACCCATTGCCTCCTCTAAGCATCAATGCCAGCAATATTCACTGGACATCTGCTCTACACAGAGCACAGCACTAACTATGTTAAAAGAGACAGAAGCTTCAAATCCTCACCTTTTAGGAACAACTAATTGAGGTAGGAGAAAGCACATACAGAGCTCAACAGCACCTCTGAAAAACCACCCATGAGTGTAAGGAGAGCATGCAGTCACCCAGTGGAACTTTGTAGCAGGGAGGGGTGCTGAGCAGAAAAAGAATGAGTGCAAGGGAGATAGGAATACAGAAGCCCCCTTGGAAGATGCAAAGAACAGAAATCAATCCAAAGGTGATGTGAACAACTCCAGGCAGAAGCAATGACATATTCTAGAGCCAGGGAATGAGAATTAAATGTCCGGCGGAGAAGACAGAAAAGCAGCCTGCTATTGTGAGCAGAGGGAGGGGATTTTTCTAAGGGTGGCCTCACCAGAGTGAGAAGGAGTCTTCTGAGAACTTCTGAGAACCCAAAGTAGAGCAGGTTAATTTGCTGTTAGGCAAGAGGGATCAGTGCGTCATTTCTTTACCGGGGAAAGATAAATGCAAATTGGCATCTGAGGGAAGTTTTCCCAGGGGCATCTGAGGTTAGCAGGGACTAGTTCCCATCACCCAGCTGGGATGACGAACCACTTGAGTTAGGCTGCTGGATTAGAAAGGACATCTAACAATCTCAGTGACAAAATCGTATTAGTTTGGAAAACCTAAATTTTAAAATTAAATATATCTTGGAATGGTGGATATTTATGGGGTGAAAAATGAATATCTTAGAATTAACCAAATTTTATTTTCTTACAGTTGGTCCTGGCTTGTGCAAGGTGAAAGGGTTTTTTTATGTGGGCTTTAGAAAAATGAGTCGGATAACCAGGGAAAGTTCAGATTTTGTGACCTGTTTACCATCATTCCGATTATGATAAAAGGGGTTTTTTCCCTTACTCTTTTAAATTCACCTCAGAAGAGGCAAAAGGCTTTTAGGGGATCTTCCAAAAGTTAGTACTGCATAAGTAGTTGGAGAAATATGATCATTGACTGAAATAAGTCCCTCCCAAGGCCTGAGCCCTGGCTTACCTGAACTTCCAACGCTGAGCCACAAAAGGAGGCCCCCCACCCAGAAGCAGCTCTCCCAGGGACCTGGGGGCATTGCTGAGCTGGAAATCTCAGAGCTAGTACGGAGTAATTCCCTAAAGCCAAAGAGATCATATAACCCAGCCTCTCAGAAAACACCCACGTGGATTTCACTAATCATTAACTAGCCTCATGACCTGAAAAGGAAAAATAAATTCTTCCTTATTTATTTAAATGCCAGAGTTTTCGGTTTCTTCTTCTCAATGAAAATAAATACACTTTCTTTTTTGTTAACCAGAGTGCATTGAAACACACTGTCCCTCTTTGAGCCAAACATGATCAGGAAACTATTTCCTGCACCTCTCCCACTTCCCGTGATAGGATGTTAGTAATAACCAAGGCAGAAGTCCTGCATCTCTGGGTGGCCAGAAACTCCTCATTGTGTTGGAATTATCTGTGGACATGTGTGTCTCCCTAGAAGATTCTGAGTGACTTGAGAGCAAAAGCTTTCTCTTTTCATTTTTGAATCCCCAGTGCCTACCACAGGACTGAGATAATACTATATATTAAGTGTCCATTTAATGGGCAGAAGGGAAGAAGAAGTTTCCTCTGGAGAGTACTATCATTTTGTAGAATCTTGGGGCTAGGAGTCAAGTCCAACTTTGGAGATGTTCAACTTCCCAAATTCACAAAGAAACTGCATATTAGAAAAAGAAAATGACCTGTAGAGATTCCGTTGGTGGAAGTGGCAGAGCCGGGCCTGGAACCAAGATGGTTCCAGCACCATATGGCCTCTCCACCCAAAGGAGTGGCAGAAACCACACAGAGCTATTTCTAGGCACGTCAGTGGGGCAGAGGTAGAGGGCAGGGCACTTGCCCGCCACTCCCTAAATCATAACACATTGGTGTGAGGCAGACAGCCCACCGGCAGGGCCAGGATCATCTTTTCCGAACAATAACTCTCTGAGGTGAGTATTATCACAGAGAAGTTAAATAATTTGTACAACAAATTACTTATTTGTATTATTATTGTATACAAATTACTTAACTGTGATAATTACACAGTTAGTAAGCACAGATAAGTACAAATTACTTCTCTGTGATAGAAGTAATTTGTATTAAGTACAAACATTTGTGTTTTACACAGCTGGTAGGCCACAGAGAATTTAAGTCATTTGCCCGAGGTCATGCAGAGCTGGGATTTAAAGCAGGATGAGCCAGCCCCAGAATCCATGCTCTGAGCAATGATACTCTACAGCAACAACTCCTGAAGAGGCTCTGGGACCATGTCATCATGGCTGAACATAGGATACAATTATTTTGGAGGGGCTAGCCCTTACATCCCCTTGCGCACATGATCTCACTGCTCAAGTGCTGCTGCAACGAGGAGGGGGTGTGGCAATAAGTAGTGCACAGCAGAGGTCACTACTGAAAGCTGTCTTGATATTAGAGACCAAGCCAAGTGTATGAGTTCAGGTCCTCGGAGAAGAAGATGCCAAGGTAAGACAAGATATGCAAGAGATTTATCGGGCTAACACCTGTAAAGAATAAGAGGTACTAGAGAAGGCAGGAAGAGCCTTTAGATGGTGGTGAACATCTGATAACTGTGAAAGAGAACAGGCAGGAAAGAGAGGATTACATAGGAAGAGTCTCGGCCTGCAGCACAGTTTCTAGAATATTCTGACAAGGCCAATGGGGACTCCTCAGGCCAAAGTCTTTTGTGACAGTAGATCTGTGTTTTGTAGAAATGAGCCTTCATTAGTAGCCACATCCTCCTTAGTCATTAGCTGAGGTCAGCCTCAGCACAAAGACAGAGGTAGATTCAGAAGGCAGCAGCTGGAGCCATCAGTCAATCATTTTCCCTACAGCAGGAGACCTGAGGGCTGTTTTCCTGGCCACCCACACTGTGGCCAGAGATAGTTAATCCAGGGTGCCCTTGTGCATGGCATGAATACAGCTGACATTGAGAGAGCACTTTCACTTTCTTTCACATCCAACATCTAGCACAGAGCTCTCCAAGTGGGGTCAGAGTGGTCCCTTCTAGAACCACCTGCCTCACAACCATGCAATTGACTTGGGACAGATTGCTGGACCCACCCCAGACACACAGAATGAGAATCTTTGGAACTGGGCCCAGGACTCTGCAGTTCCAGCAGGCTCCTCAGGTGATCGTACGCATGCTAGAACCGCTAGTCTTCTGTTAATACTTACAATAGCCATGTCCATTTCACCAGTGGAGAAACTGAAGCTCAGATAGGCCAGGGACCTAGGGACACTGCTTGAGAGGGCCAAGGCGAAACAAGATACGCAAGAGTTTTATTGGACTAAACCTCGTCCTTCTGAAAAGTGAGATGACATATTTTAGAAGGTGAGGATGAGAATCTTTTACCTGGAGACACTGAGAGAGCCACAATTCATATTCAGTGTATGCTGTCCATCTCCCCCAAGGAGAATGTCAGCCTCAGAAGGGCAGAGTCCTGGCCTGTTTTGCTCACTGAGATATCCCAGTATGTAACACAGTACTTGCTACACAGCCAGTGGTCAATAAGTATTTGCCAGGGGAAGGCATTGTTCAACTGGTAGGGTGTGCTGGTTAGTTCCCACCCCTCTTTTAGAGAGGGGGGTCCTACTCACCCATTTTAAGGTGGAGACAGATGGTTTTATTTGCCTGGGATCTGGGTACACAAGGAGTAAGGGAACAGGGCATCAATGTTCAAAATTCTGAAATGCAGTGGTGTGATAATGGCTCACCACAGCCCCACCTCTTGAGCTCAAGCAATCCTCCTGCCTCAACCTCCTGAGTAGCTGAGACTATAGGTGCACACTACCACACCCAGCTAATTTTATTTATTTATTTATTTTTGAGACAGGGTCTTGCTCTATCACCCAGGCTGGAGTGTAGTGGTGTAATCTTGGCTCACTGCAGCCTCGACCTCCTGGCCTCAAGTGATCCTCTCACCTCAGACTCTCAAATAGCTTGGAGTACAGGCACCTGCCACCATGCCTGGCTAATTTTTTTAAAATTATTTTGTAGAGATGGAGGTCTCGCTGTATTGCCCACGCTGATCTCAAACTTCTGGTCTCAAGCAATCTTCCCATCGCAACCTCAAAGCATTGAGATTAGAGGTATGAGCCACCATATCTGGCCTAACATGTATTTTGTAATAGGTCTACACAGATATGCTTTTTTAAAATACAAAAACATGGTTAAAAATAAATCTCCATCCCCTTCACCCAAGTTTCCCAATCCTACAGAAATCAGGCATTGTCATGGTTTTGTTGCTTATCCTCCTAAAGATATTCTATCTCATGCTTTTTAGATTTTTACACGCTTCTTTTGACCTACTACTTTTTTTTTTTTTTTTTTTTTTGACAGTGTCTTGCTCTGTCATCCAGGCTGAGGTGCAGCGGTGCAATCATGGCTCACTGCAGCCTTGGCCTCCTGGGCTCAAGTGATTCTCCCACCTTGGCCTCCCAAGTGGCTGGTACAGGCACACACCACCATGGCCATCTAATTTCTTTCTTTCTTTCTTTCTTTTCTTTTCTTTTTTTAAGAGACAGGGTTTCGCCATGTTGCCCAGGCTGGTCTTGAACTCCTGGGCTGAAGTCATCTTCCCACTTTTGCCTCCCAAAGTGCTCAGATTCTGCATGTGAGCCACCACACCCAGGCTTACGCAAACTCTTTGGAACCTTGAGTTTCACACTAAACAAAATACTTTGGAGCTGCCTCATTCTTCTTTTAAGGTTGCATAGAATTCCGTCAGATAGAATGTGTCATGAAATTTTAGTGCTCAACCCAAAATAGCTTGAAGCCCTTATCCTACCTGATTTTCAGAAAGTCCAATCTTGCCAGATTCCAATTTGAGGTGAAGAGCACAATTATGGAGTCTCTCCACTCCTGCTGTCCTATATGTCCTGCATGTGAACACGGGTACATGCACGCGTGTGCACGCACACACACATGCACCCTCTCAGAACAAGTCATAAAATATAAGTGTAGTGCAGAACAGTTTTCAAGGTCTTGGACTGGGCCCGGTTCTTTCAGCTTTCTGGCTTACAGTTCTCAAGAATAACTGTAGAATGTGCTGGGAATCCAGCATCCTGGGATCTGTTCTAGTCCCCCCACTACCCCACACCCCCCAAAACACTATATCCTTCAATGCTTTAGCTCAGTGATTCTTGTTTCCCTTGAATATAAAACCCAGGGTGGGCTGCCTTCCTGGGGGTCCTCAGCTGTGGTACAAGTGGGCATGTGCAGATGAGGCTCCCTGTGCCCCAGGCAGCTTTCCTAAGCCTTGGGGACTGGCTCACATGAATTTCAGGCTTCTGTTGTCTGCTGCCTAGCTGTAAGTAATAAGCCAGATTCCTGTAACTTATTGCGTGCATAGGTGTTCTGTCTCCCAAGACTCAGACAAATCACAGTGAACCTGCTTTTCACACAGTACAATCTAAAACCTTATGGAGAAAGAGAACATTTCACGCCTCTAATATGCCAAACCACATTATTTTAACTTTCATTTAAAAACATCTATATTCTATCTCTGTTTTTCCAGAAAGAATAAGTAGAGACCAGCTTTATATTAGCCCAGACAAAAAGGTCACTTGTGGTTTTGCCAGAAGAGAGAAGCTGTGTACCCCGCAGGTGATACCAAGCCTACAAGTGTTGAGAAGGCTGAAAATTATTTGTAGTTTTAAAATGACAGTTTGATACTAAAATTCAATGGTTTAGTGTTTACTCCCTGAGATCACCTAACCTCAAAGTAAAATTGTGAACCTTAAGGGCTTATCTTTGGATGTGCATTATGGCAAGGGGGTATTGTGAGAAGGTTGAAGAGAAAGAAAACCCTGTGAGCACCCGGGGTTGTGTCAAAAGTTTCCCAAATGACAGAAGAAACTGGCTGGAGGTGGTTGTCTGGGAATTTCCCTGGGTCTCTCATTTCATGACAGCTTGGTAAAAAGAAGACACTAGATACACTTTTTAAAAGCTATCAGTAATATATAGATAGTATATGTTAATATATCTTTTTCCATTTTTTGTTTAACTGCTTATTATATGCTAGATACTATGCTGTGTAAAATGTACAACAATCCCACAAGGTAGATACTATTATTAACCCCATTTTCCACGTGTAAAAACAGGCAATGCAAGGTTTAATAACTTGCCCAAGGCTACACAAAGTGGCAGAGCATGGATTTGAATTTGAAAAACTACCACCAGCAATAGGTCCTTATCCATTCCACTGAATTTATGCTACCTACTCTCATTCTCACCATTCTCCTCAAGGTGGGCATTATTAACCTCAACTTACATTAGTCCTGAGCAACCTGAGGCTTGGAGGCATCTGGTGGCAGAGCCGGGTTTCAATGGCAGCTCTCTGGAAAAGATCACAGAGCATGCCTTTTCTTAGTCTTAATTACATAGCAATTACCATGTTCCTGCAACAAGGAAAAAATTCACACCTTCAGAGCACCCTCCTCCTAGGTCTCCTGGATTCAGGGCTGGTGGAATAAGGGACAGTAGAGAGTCCACCTCACCCCAGAATGTCACCTCCACTAGAGCAGTCTCCAATAGAAAGTGTATTTTAGAAGGAAGATACAGTAAGAAGACACAGCCAGCCCCTGAAGTGGGCCGACAGATGGACTGTCACTTCCACCTCCTGGCATTGACAATGGGGAGGAGTGTTGTCCATATACCAGCCAAAATGATGAGAAACACTGCTTTGAAGCATGGCTCTCTATTAGTAAATACATGTTTCTATCCACAGCTCTGTAGATTGGGAGACCAAAGGATTCTTTCTTTGCTCTTATCTCCAAGTCAGACAACCCCATTTTAGACTCATGTTCTTTGGGCATTAGTATTGAAAATTCAGGGGCTCCAAGCTCAAATACCCTGAGAGGGGTCACTTGCCTGAGGCCACCAGCTGGTAGAGACAATGACTTCAAGGCCCACAAAGGTGAAGGATCTTGGCAAGTGGGGACAGATACAACCAAACGCAGTGCGAACAGATAAGTCTAGATCATGTCCGAAGCATTGGGTAGGGTCTCTACAGTGACCAACGGGCAAAATGAGTGCAGAGGTGGGGGAGCTGCCTGAGAAGGGGAAGGAGTCTGAAGGGGAGTGAATATTCTCTGCCCACTTTGCAATTTTTCCTGGGCTCACTCTGTCCCTTCCCTTCCCCTGCTGCTAAATGTGGATCTCAAACGCACACCTAGCCTTTCCTCTTGACATCACCACTTAGTTGTAGGAAGGTGAAGAGAGCACAGGCTTACACTGTCACCATATTACACCATTTTGACTCTAAGGAATGATTTTCTAATACTTAAACAGCTAACAATTAGAGTGTAGTAGAGTGCGTACAAAGAAAATGGGCTTTAAAGACTGTGGTATGATGATATAATAAGAAATATGTATTTGGTCTCTACCCCTGAGTTTCTGATGCAGAGCTCCTAAAACCCTTGTAGATAGGAGTGCTAATCTTTTGTTCAAATATTTGGTCTTTGACCCTGGTTCCTGACACAGAACTCCTAAATCCCTTGATATTTCCCGGGTGAGAGGAGCATCTTTTGTTCTAGTGAGGTGGCTTTTTGGTGGGCTCCTGGATAGCCTCTGGATGGGGGCTTGTTGCCAGGGGGATCAATCATGTGATTAGAGGGTTGCAACTTTTGTCCCCACCCACCTCATGACCCGCAGGGAGGGGTGGGGGCCTAAAGACTGAGTTGATTCCAAATGGCCAATGATTTAGTCAATCATGCCAGCACAATAAGCCTCTATAAAAACCTAAAAGAACTGGATTTAGACAGCTGAACCCATGGAGCTTCCTAAAGGGTGGTGTACCTGGAGAGATCACCGAAGCTCCACACCCCTTCCCACATGCTTTGCCCTATGCATTTCTTCCAACTGGCTAGACATTTGTAGCCTTTGTAATATCCTTTAACAAACCAGTAAACTAAGTGTTTTCCTGAGTTCTGTGAGCCACTCCATCAAATTAATCAAACCTGAGGGGGGTTTTGTGGGAACCTGACTTACAGCTAGTTGGTCAGAAGCACAGGCCACAACCTGGGACTTGTGGTCAGCATCTGAAGCAGTGGTGGGGGGGAGGAGGGGGCAGTCTTGTGCCTTAACTTGTGGAATCTGATGCTATCATCCAGAAGATAGCATCGGAATTGAATTAGAGGACACCCACTTGGTGTCTGTTAGAAACTTGCTTGGTGCATGGAGAAACAACTCTCACACCTTTGGGTGTCAGAAGTGTGAGTGCTGCATGAGACTGGGAAAAGCACCTTGGTTTGGTTCTTTTCCATCCTTTGTAGGACAAACAGACCTGGTTTTAAACCCCAGTTCCATCTCATCCTGTGTGACTTCAGACAGATGGCAACCTCTCTGAGCCCAATTTCTTCATCTATTAATGGGTTGTTGTGAATGATCTGACACACAGCAATATTCTCTTCCTCTGTTCTTTATCCTTCCCCAAATGGAAAGAGCCTCACCTACTCCCTAGGAGTTACTCTTCTCAACCCCCAAGCCCAAAGAGTAAAACAAATGATGGTAGGCTGCTCCCCAGTCCCTATCTAAATGACCTGTGGGTCCTCAGCCTGACCCCAGGCAGCCATTGTTGAGAAGCTGGCCCGGGAGGCTGGTTGGATTGTGAAGTTAGTCCCCATTCCTTGCCCTCAATGTCCTAGTAGCTCAGTGGCTGTTTTAAAAAGATGCAAGTTTACTTGCTCCAGAGAGGTACAGAAAGAAGAATAAATGGAGAATGTGGTGGTTCGAGAATCTTGAAGAAGGGTTAATGAGGTCAATGCTAATTTTGTAGATCTAAAACAAACAAACAAATAGACAAAAAACAACTATTGCCAAGACTTCTAGACAACATGTAGCAATCTTGGCTAACAAAGAAAGCAAATGAAGCAGCATCACACAGCAGGTCCAAAAAGTATCATTTGAAATGTCACATATGACCTCTTCTGTTGTTCAATATGCATAGATTAACTTGATAAGAATGGCAAATTCATACAATGTGTCAGACCATCTTTATTGATTTTCCCTAACGTTATGCATAAAGTTTATCTCTTCCCCCCATTCATTCTCATCCTCCCTTCTCTCTCTTTCTCTGACACACATACACACACATAAGGAAGCAAAGTCACCAGCTGAGAGCGAAGTTTGGGGTGGAAGTTTTGAGGTCTGAGAAAAAAGAAGTCTGAAAGTCTAACCTCTTTTTGAAATGTGCCTGTGACGAAGAGTGACAATTGGCAAAGCAAATCTAATAGGATCTCTAAAGAGCTTTTTCCTGTTGTTTATAATTGTGGCTAAAGCCCTGCACTAGAAAACAACAAATGCTAAGATCCTCCCTGCATCCCCTACCCTCCTCCACCACATTCTAAAAAGACTGGAAGGACTTGGAAAAACATTCCTATGGGATGAACTAGAAGGTGGCAGGACTGCTATCATCAAACCTCATTTCCCCACCGCTCCCAGCAGAAAACCACGGATTTCACAAAGGAAAAGTCATGAGAGTCATAGTTCTGTGGTTTTCTCAAAAGGAGAAGGAAGGGACGCTCTTCCTTCCCACCCCTGAGAACAGGCCAAATGAGAGCAAGCCCACTGGCTGGACTGACGGTGACCAAATGAATGTGATGATGGCATCTCATTTCCCAGGTGGACATGTGCTGGGCAGCATGCGTCTAGGATTGACTCAGAAGACACACAGCACCACACAACAGGATTGATGTGATGACAAAGCCAGGACAGAAGGCTGTGGGAGGAGTGAGGAGAAGGTGGCCAAGTGCCTGAACAATCAAAGCAGGTTTCACTCAGGAAGCTCTATCTATTTGAGTTGGGTCCTGAAGGACAAGTAAGAATTTATTATCAGGTAGACAAGGATTGGGAAGAGCATCAAGAAATGAAGAAAGGGTGATGTATTTATTGGAACATGATTAGACTATGATTAGTTTAGCATGGTCAATTTGTTATTTGTAAACATAACTCTGGAGGGTAATGAGGGAAGCACGAGCTAGGAGGCTAGTTCATAACACTCAATAGATACTGATTAATGCCGATTGGCTGCCCAAGCACTGTGCTAGGTTCTGTCTAGAAATAATGCAAACAAGCAAATAGACAATAACAAAATTGGTAATGTGTTAACTGCCATGATGAGGAGAGTACTGAGAGCAGCTCAGAGCAGCATCTCCCAGACTTGAGTAGCTTGGATTGCAGAAATCCAGCTGAAAAATCCTCAGTGCAAGAAGGTAATAGAGGT
This sequence comes from Pongo abelii, assembly GCF_028885655.2. Classification (NCBI taxonomy): domain Eukaryota; kingdom Metazoa; phylum Chordata; class Mammalia; order Primates; family Hominidae; genus Pongo; species Pongo abelii. Next base: position 18,532,422 of record NC_085928.1, read on the forward strand.
GATAAATTCAGAGTATATTTAGGAGGTAGACCAGCCTAGCAGATATTATTAGGACCCCACATATATCCCTCACTGTTCCCATGCCCTTTACAGCTTGCCCCTGCAAGTATCTCTGAGTCTTTACCTGAAGACACTCAGGTTTGGTTTGTACAAAGGGCAAGCCAAGAATTACCAGGGAGTCAGCATCCCTGGCAGTGGTCCTCAACCAGTGTCAGACGGAAGTCAGTGGATAAATACCCCAGGTTTGCTTGCCCTTCAAATGGGACAGTTCTGAAGAATGCTTTAGGCAGAGGACTCAGATGGCAGAGTGTCAACTGCCCACAGTGGAAACCTGCTCATTAGCATACCCCATACTAGCTCCCTTCCCTTCCTGGTTTCATTTCTCCATTTTCATATCGGTATTTCCTGGAATCATCTCCCATATAAACTGCTTGCATTCAGATCTTTGTCTCAAAGTCCACTTTGTGGGAACCCAACTTGAGACAAACAGAAAAAACTTTTAGAACAAGTAGATGATGAAAATGAAGACTCAAATATGAGGTCATGAGATTTTTTGCTTGAGAGACGCTGACCCTATCAATTGAGCTAAAAGACTCTTCAGTGTAAGAAAAGGGATAGATTCTGGAAGAACAGGATGAGCCTGAAAAAACTGAGCTTAAGGTGCCCAAGGGACTTGTTATCTCAAAATTTCCTGAGTACAAGGTTAAGACTCTTGACTTTGGAAAAACTGAAAAGAAATAGCAGAAAAGGAAATACACAAAAGAAGAATCCATCAGAAGTGAACATCACATCTCCCTAAAGGGAAATTACAGTGTCTTCTTTTGACCCGAGAGAATATAAAGCCCTAGCTGTCTCTTCCAGCCGGTTTCTGTATTCTAGTTTCTCATAGTTGGAGGGACTCACTCCTTTAAAACCGTACATAACTCCCCACCAGCAGCCAGCAATGGCAGCTGTAGAGTCACTGTCTCCACCATGGAAAAAGGCTCGGTGGGCAAGCTCCTTCCAGGAGTCTCCTGCAGCAAGAACGGCATCGTAGGCAATCATGGGGGCATCGTGCCCACTGCTGCCACCCCAGCCAGAGTAGCTCAGGGAGGTGTAGAACTGATCCCTCTCCTTCACACCAAAAGGCTCAGGGAAGGTAGGGGCTGATTCTCCATCCAAAATCCCTCTAAGTTTTAGGTAATTTTCCCATTTGGTTTGGAAGTAGGACCTGTAGAAAGGAAAAAATCTAGAGTCAACTGAAAAAAATAAAGTGAGAAGTCATAACAAAGAGCACCAGATGGATGTGTGAACAGAGAAAAATCCAACATAACTTCGGCTTCTTGCAGTAATATCATAAACTATTTAAACATCAAAATTATTTCTATATAAGTACCATTCATTCAATACATTTTTCATAAGGATCTACATAAATAAGGCATTGATCCTGTTGCTAAATAAAGAGATACATATCAAGTTAAAGGGTAAGCAATACAGGTTTGTTTTCCCTGGGAGGGTCGAGAGTAATGACCTTTTAAAGGGGAACTTCAAGACATCACAACTGTGGGTGACTTCATCAGAAAGCCTCTTTTTATTCTAAGAAAGACAATGTGAAGTGAACTCACAAGAAGGGGAAGATGTGGCCTTACCACTTATTAGTTAGCTAGTGGAAAAACCTATCTCTGGCATTTTAACCAAGGATTTCAAAATACTATTTGTGTACCAAGACAACACTGAAAAAGCAAATTCCAGGAAAGTAGGAAATAGGCATGAAAATTCATGGCAGAATAGGATAGCCACAAAAATGACAGGATCCCTGTGTAAGAGGGAAACACCACAGCTGCCCTATTCATTGAGGTATCCACTTGGCTACTTTGTAGGATCATTAATGGAAGGGAACTTGAAATCCTTAGCAGATGGGTAGAAAGGGGGCTGGGCGATGAAAACCATGAGGGTTGCTGTGATCTCTGAATACAAGACATATATGTGCAGGTGGATGTACACGCACAGATTCAACCATGTTTGAGCAGGGCGTGACTTACAGACTTACCAGTGTTGAAGATTTTCCTCTACAAAGTAGCCTGATTGGACAATGTACTTTTTAGCTTCTGGTAGCAGCTCCATCAGTCCTTTTCCCCACTGCAAGGGTGGTCTGGCATTCACAGCATAGGCTGTAAAAAGAGCAGACACAAGGGCCCCCAGGTAGCCTGTTGGGTGGTGGTGGGTCATCCGACCACTCTCGATGCTCACTTGGATCAGTGTGTCCAGCTGGCTATGGTGTGGGAACCTGAGACCAATGCACATGGCCCGCATGGCAGCCCCACAGCCACCCTCATGGCTGTTGAAGGGAATCCTCCAGCCATTGGGCTTGCCAGGCTTCAGCTGCATGGTGTTGTGCACCGAGGCACTACCTGGGGAAGAGTCGGATAAGGGATGGGGGTTAGCATAACCAAAGCAAAGGCCCCAGCAGGAATAAATAACTAAACTCTGTCTCCAAGTATTTTTGATGGAAACGGAGAGCCAAAAAATATGATGATGCATGCCCCAAAACTCCAAACCCCACCCAACAATGTGCCTTTCTTTATGTATAACCCTTAGCAAGATAATGCTAATAAAGGCAGCAGACTCATATAGGGACCCTTGGACTCTTTACGAGTCATTACTGAGACATCACAACAAATTTAAGAAGTAAGTATATTATTATTTTTTTTTAAGTAAATAAGCCTTTTAAGCTCAGAGCTTAAGAAACTTCCTCAAAATCACATAATCAGCTAGTTAGTAGCTGGGTAAAATCCATCAGACTCCAAAGCCCAATCCCTTATGGAGTCCAATAAGAACCTTACAATTAGGCCAGGCGCAGTGGCTCATGCCTGTAATCCCAGCACTTTGGGAGGTGGAGGCAGGCAGATCACGAGGTCAGGAGATGGAGACCATCCTGGCTAACACGGTGAAACTCCGTCTCTACTAAAAATACAAAAAACTAGCCGGGCGTGATGACACGTGCCTGTAGTCCCAGCTATTTGGAAGGCTGAGGCAGGGGAATCGTTTGAACCCGGGAGGCAGAGGTTGCAGTGAGTTGAGATTGCGCCACTGCACCCCAGCCTGGGTGACAGAGCAAGACTCCGTCTCAAAACAAAAAACCAAAAAACAAAAAACAAAAACCACACAACTGGAGTTCCTGAACATCAAAAAGAGAGAAAGAGGCCAAAAATTCTAGAATGAAGCCCTGGGCTCAGATGAGGAGCAGTGGATTCAGGGAAACAATGTGTCTTTGGTGAGTCACTGAACCTCTGGGCCTCGGCTATCCCCTCGTGACAGTGATGTAAGCAGGCTTGTCCCCCGACCTGTCCTACTGGGGACCTGTGAATACGCATGCAAGCCAAGCGATGGCAGCAACGTACGATGGAGTGTGGCACTGCTGTTCCTTTACCAGTCAGTGTTTTCACAAAAATGTTCATGGATGGCACAGGTGGACAAAAAAAGTTTCCACTTGATAAACTGATGAGCTATCAGATGCTGAGAAAGAATGAACAGAGATTGGCATCTAAAGCCAATCCTTGGGGTGACAGGGGCCCCTTGGTATGGTGATGGGAAGCTTTCATCAGGAGGTGTTATGTGCTGAATTGAGTCCCCCCAAATCAAATGCTGTAGCTCTAAGTACCTCGATTTGGAGATAGGGCCTTTAAAGAGGTGGTTAAGCTAAAATGTGGCCTTTAGGGTAGGCCCTAATCTAATCTGCCTGGTGTCCTTACATGAAGAAGAATGTGAACACACAGAAACACCAGGGATGCATGCACACAGAGGAAAGACCATGTGAGGACACAGTGAGGAGGCGGCCGTCTGCAAGCCAAGGAGAGAGGCCTCAGAAGAAACCAAGCCTGTCAATACCTTGACTTGGATTTCCAGTTTCCAGAGCTGTGAGAGATAAATTTCCATTGTTTCAGCCACTCAGTCTATGACATTTTGTTATGGCAGCCCTAGCAGCCTCAAATAGGAGAGGTAGGTCAGATGGGCCAGAGAAAATCACCTGGTGGCCCAAGTGGCTCTAACAAGTTCCTGAAGTGGGCAAGAACCACTTGTGAGCAAACCCGTGGCCAGAAGTCTCTACAAAACCGTTTGCATTTTTTTTTTTTCTTGAGACGGGATCTCACTCTGTCACCCAGGCTGGAGTCCAATGGCGCGATCTTGGCTCACTGCAACCTCTGCCTCCGGGGTTCAAGCGATTCTCGTGCCTCAGCCTCCTGGGTAGCTGGGATTACAGGCGTGCACCATCATGCCCAGCTAATTTTTAAATTTTTAGTAGAGACAGGATTTCACCATGTTGGTCAGGCTAGTCTCAAACTCCTGACCTCAGATGATCTGCCTGCCTTGGCCTCGCAAAGTGCTTGGATTACAGGCATGAGCCACTGTGCCCAGCTGCATTTTTCTTTAAAAATAAAAACTATACATTTTTCTTTTTACTTATTCATCATAGAAAACTTAGAAATACAAATAAGTAAAAATAAAAAATCATAAATACTCCCAACACCCAAATATGATTAGTAACATCTTTGTACATGTTCTTCAAGACCTTTCTCAACACAGAAATACATATCTATTTAAAAAAAAAAAATTTTTTTTTGGCCGGGCATGGTGGCTCATGCCTTTAATCCCAGCACTTTGGGAGGCTGAGGCAGGTGGATCAACTGAGGTCAGGAGTTCGAGACCAGCCTGGCCAACATGGTGAAACCCCATCTCTACTAAAAATACAAAAATTAGCCAGGCGTGGTGGTGCGTGCCTGTAATCCCAGCTACTCGGGAGGCTGGGGCAGGAGAATCACTTGAACCTGGGAGGCAGAAGTTGCAGTGAGCCGAGATCATGCCACTGCACTCCAGCTTGGGCAACAGAGTGAGACTCCATTTCAAAAAAAAAAAAAATTTTTTTTAACTGGCCACTCAAAAAAATGTTTTTAAAAGACAGGCTTTTGCTATGTTACCCAGGCTGGTCTCAAACTCCTGGACTCAAGCAATCCTCTCTCCTTGGCCTTTCACAGTGTTGGGATTACAGGTGTAAGCCACAGCACTTGGCCCCACAGATCTATTTTTTAAAGGACAGTAGGTTCATAACATACATATTATTTTATAACCTATTAGTGTATAATAATACCTTTCAATATTAGTAAATATTATTTGCAAATTTTAAATTTTTATTAATATTTTAATTGACAAATCATAATTATATACATTTATTTGGTATAATGTGATGATTTGATATATGTAAACAATGTGGGATGATCAAGCTAATTAGCATATCTATTGCCTCACTTTTTTTTGTGGTGAGACATTTGAAATTTACTCTCTTGGTTATTTTGAAATATACAATACATTGTTATTGAGTACAGTCACCCTGAATAATTTTAAATGGTTGCAAATGTGTCAGCTTAATTAATTATGAGAGATTTAGGTTCTTTCTATTTATTTCTTTATTTTTTAGAGTCAGGGTCTGCTCTGTCACTCAGGCTGGAATGCAGTGGCACAATCCTAGCTCACTGCAGCCTCAACCTCCTGGGCTCAAGCAATCATCCTACCTCAGCCTCCCAAGCAGCTGGGACTACAGGTATGTGCCACGACACCTGGCTAATGTTTTAAAAATTTTTTCTGGAGTTGTAGTCCCCAACCTTTTTGGCACCAGTGACCGGTTTTACAGAAGGTAATATTTCCATGGACGGGGTTGTTTGGGGGAGGTTTTGGGAGGAAACTGTTCCACCACAGATCATCAGACATTAGATTCTCATAAGAAGCCCACAATCTAGATCCCTCGCATGTGCAGTTCCCAAGGGTTCAGGCTCGTATGAGAATCTAATGCACCACTGATCTGATGGAGGCAGAGCTCAGGTGATGATGCTCCTTCGCCCATCGCTCACTTCCTGCTGTGTGCCCCAGTTCCTAACAGGCCTCGGACCAGTACCTGTCTCTAGAACAGGGATTGGCTACCCCATTCTAGAGACAGGGTCTCAGTATATTGCTCAGGCTTGTCTTGAACTCCTGGGCTCAAATGATTCTCTTACTTTGGCCTCCCAAAGAGCTGGAATTACAGGTATGAGCCACCACCACAGCCGTTATTTCTATTTTTATCACATTTACAAACACTATTGTCTCTGTTATTTAAATCTCCATCAACATTCTTAATGATTTCCTCAAGGCTGTTTTATTCTTTGCCCTCCTTGCACCTCCCACTGGCTGTGCTCACCTGGTGCCCGCCCATCCATGTCTTCCATGCAGTCTTGGTAATGCTTAGCAAGGAGGTAATACAGTCGAGTCAACTTAGGGGCTTTCCCAGCTTCCACAAGAGCTTCTGCTGTGGCCAAGTGCATCACTGTGTCGTCACTAACTCTCCACCTTCCCACGTCTAGGGCATCCAAGCCGCCCAGCTGGGCCAACTGCCGGTGTATCTTCTCCCCATCCTGGAGGAACTCCCACTTCCCATTGTAGTACCCCAGGGCATCTCCAGCTGCACTCAGCACCATAGCAGCCACATACTTCTCCATCAGTCCCTCACACTTGCTGGGCTCTGGAGAGGGTGTCTTTGTGGAGAAATTAAGACAAAGGAAATAGGATGAGGAGCAAGAGGAATCAGAAAAAACAACAACTCCAGCTATGTTTTATTGAGCATTCACTACTTGCAGGCATTGTATCAGTGGCATCTCATGTAATCCTCATCACTGCTCTATGAGGAATATAAAGCCCATTTTATGTATGAGCAAATGGAGGATCATGGAGATAATGCAGTTTCAGAAATGTTCAGTGACTTGTCTCAGGTCACAGAGCTAATAAGTGGCAGGACTGGGATCCCAACATAGGTCCATCTGACTCCAAAGTCTATCATCATAACTACAACTGTATCTCTTGCCTCTTGGTGAGTAGTAAGCCCACTAAATTCTGCAAGACAAACACAGCTCATCATTTTCTCTTCTTAGCTTGGATTTGGCCTTAGAAGTGCAAGGCTTTACACTTCCTATTAGTGTCACAATGCGTAGTTCACAAAGCACCTGCACATTCATTGTCTCTCTAATAGGGAGGGATCACAGTATGCATTTCACAGGTAAGAAAATGAAGGCTCAGATAAGCTAAATTCACAAAACCAGAGGAGCGGAAGTACTAGAACCCAAATCTTCTGATTCCAGCCAAGCCAAGATGCTTGGTATCACACCACTCAGCCTCAGCCCAGATCGTCTTACCTTGGGCAACCTCTTGGTGCCTCAGCCTCCACATTTATAAAATGGCACTGATTTTAAAAAGTAACAACCTCCTGGATTTGTTGTTAGGAATAAAGAAATTAAATTTCATAAAGTTGGCTGGATGCGGTGGCTCACGCTTGTAATCCCAGCACTTTGGGAGGCCGAGGTGGGTGGATCATCTGAGGTCGGGAGATCGAGACCAGCCTGGCCAACAGGGCGAAACCCCATGTCTACTAAAAATACAAAAATTAGCCGGGTATGGTGGTGCGTGCCTGTAGTCCCAGCTACTCAGGAGGCTGAGGCAGGAGAATCGCTTGAACCCAGGAGGCGAAGGTTGCAGTGAGCCGAGATTGCACCACTGCACTCCAGCCTTGGCGACAGACCGAGACTCTGTCTCAAAAAAAAAAAAAAAAAAAAAAAAAAGTTCTTAGAGTGCTTGGCACATAGCAAGCTTGATTTTTGACATATTTGTATTATTCATATACAACCAGGGAAAATGGGTGTTTTGTTTTAGAACTAGAACATTTTCTCCCCACAACCTTTCCTTTGACAGTAATGTTTAAATATTGTTTCTCTTAGAAATGATCAGCTTCTAGAGAATTAGAATCTCGATTAATAATACACCCACCATGAATGAAATCCCTAGTAAAGCGCTGGCTTCTCTGTTGGTGCATTTCCTAAGAACCTCCCTCTTTCAGCCAATTCCTCAGGGTTCCCTACTCCCTGTGGCTTTCAGGTCAAAGCCCTCCATCCCATCCAGGCCAATACTTTTATAAGGATCTGGCAGACTAGCTCATTCTCCCCTCAGGTGAAACTTTTCCCTCCCCTCCACTTATCTAAACCCTATTTACTCAAGGTCTAGTTCAAGTCAGGAGGCTTGCAGAAGTGCTTCTGCAGCTGCACTGCTGTTGGCCGTGGAATGCAGGCTGGAGAGCCCCTGGAGAAGGAGTAAACGACGAAGATGGATGCGTTCCACTACCCAGTTACTGGTAATGCTGAGTTTCTGAGCTCACAAAGGATATTTATAAATGTTATTTACATAGTTTATTATTTACAGTGAAGCCTAGGCACTGAGGTTCTGGGCTACTAGACCTGACTCTGCCGAGATAGAATTGTGGGAGGACAGACACCCGGGACCGCGGTTTGCCCATCTGTAAATTGGAGGGGGAAGTGGCGGGGTATAGGCTCCCGGAAGTTCCGTCCTGCGCTGCGATTTTCAGACACTAGCTCTGCTTCTTGGCCTGGGAGGACTAACTTTAACCCCCCATACCCTCCCTCTCACTGTCCTCATTGTCCTTTCCGTAATTCCTTCTGGCTCCACCCTAATGTGTGTTTCTGTGAGTTGCAAGCTAGGATGGGGGAAGAAGACCGGCATCTTTTTTCGGTTGTAAATTCCCTTTAACGTTCGCTTTCAGAACGCTATAATTACTTAACTCCTCTGAACTTTCACGGGTCACATTCTCGTACCCGAACTATACATTCAGAACTAAGATCTGATCAGCTGCTTCCGGGCCATGCCAGGCTTTGGAAAGAAACGGGGCGGTTGACACGCTCCCACGATTTGCAAGACCGGGAATCCTCACGGTCCTGCCACACTCGGAGCGCACCAGGGGCCAGGGAGGGGAGCGCGGGGCCGAGGGCCGGGATCGCGGTACCTGCTCGTAGCCTGGACTGGAACGCGCGAGCGAAGGGCGCGACACGGGCTCCCGGGGCCGGGGAAGAGGCCTCGCTGCTGCCTGTGGGCGAGGGCGCGGGCTGGGGCGGGGCCGGGGAAGAGGCCTCGCTGCTGCCTGTGGGCGAGGGCGCGGGCTGGGGCGGAGCCGGGTCCCCGGGTTCCGGGACTGTCCCCAGATAAGCAGGGCGGCGGCGAGCGCCCCCGCACCTGCGCTTGGCCGCGCTGAATTTGAGCTAATCTTGGAGCCTCCAAGGCGGCTTCCCCGCACCGCCGCGCCCTTCTGCACCCAAGCGAGAGTGGACGGGACCTCCGTCGCCCGCCCCAAATGCTCTGAAGAGCCCGGAGCCTGGTGCCCGGAATGTGGCGGCACCGGAAAGCCGGCTCTCGCCTGGCTGTGGTCAGTGACTCCCGTGTGGCCCCGGCTGACGCCTTCGCCCGTGCTCACGTCCGACTTTGTAGGACTATAGTGGACCGGGTATGCCCAGATGTTTGGAAGAGCGTACTGAGTGTGCCGCCCTTGCCAGGGTTCTGGGCCCTCACGCATAAAGTGGGATAATAATATCTGCCTCTTAGAATGGTTGTTAAGGATTCAGTTAGTTAATTTCAACTAGTCATTTATTTGGCAGCAGCGTAGAATTCTTTTATCCTGATCGTAAATAAAAGCAAAGAAAAACGAAGAGTATTTTTGTCTAAATACATTAATCATGTCACTTTTAAAGCAAATCAGAATCACCATATGCAAGTATTCTATATATTTCTCCAAAGTTTTAAATTTGCTATGCCTATTTTCTTGCTTTAATGACTAGCCTTGGTCTGAGAGCTTTTTAAAAAATTGATATATAATTTATATATAATGAAATGTCCTTACACCATAATCAAGATATGAAATATTTCCATCACTTTAAAACATTCTCTTGTGGCCTTCCCAGTGAATACCCATTTCCATCTCCAACTCTAGCCTAAGTGACTTTTGAGTGTTTACAAAAATCAAGTTCACCAGTAAGGGAGGCAGAGATCACCTCCAACCCCCCACACCCTTTAGCTCTTAGTGAGCTAATCAGCTGCATCTAGAAGCCAAATTGACACTAGGCAGATTAACAAGAGAAAAGTATACAAATTTTATTAATTTTACACGTACATGGGGATGTTAAGAGACTGAATCCCGAAGAAAGTGTCCAAAGCAAGATGCTTTTATACTTTTTAGAAAAAGAGTGATAAATTTAAGAAGAAATGACAGGACAAAGAAAATCCGGCTAGGGTGGTAAAAATTTCTAGGGGCCCCTAGGAGATATATGGGGGGTGGGGTGTAAAACAGGTGGAAGATAATGGTTACTTTGCAAGAATGTTTACTCCAGTCCAAATGCCACCTCCAGTTCCAAATCTCTGGTGATGAGGGCTATTTTCTCCCTCTGGCGTGGAGAACATACCTCTCCTAGAGGAATCTTTATTCCTGGCTGCATACAGGAAGAGACAGCTCAGCTCCTGTCAGGGAACCAGGCTCATTTGTCTTTCACACAGTATGCCAGTCACTGAGGCGCACAAGTTTTGCCGTAGAGAAAGGGTGTATTCACAAGGCAGCCAAGACAGGAGACTGGAGACAGGACTCAAATCTGCCTTTCCAAAGATGGAATTTTAGGAGTGCTTATGGGATAGGGGAGGAAGGTGGTCCAAGGTTCAGGGAAAGATGAGGTAAGGAAAAGTGAGGCAATCAGTAATCTGAGCAAGCATAGTCAAGCTTCATGGCTGTTCATAGAACACATGTTCACAAAATCGTGACCGTTAGCATGATCTGAGGGTGGAGTTTTGGGCCTTCTGATGTCAAAAGGTCACCTACTGGACACTCATGCAGGCCTAGATGAAGGGCTGGTGGCTTGAACTGGACAAGAACTGACTCTATAAGTTCCTGAAAAATAACTTAAGCAATCATTTCCATGGTGTCCTATCAGAGAAGTTATCTACAAGGAGGCAAGTGGAATTTAGTTATGTATTGTCTAGCTACGTGACTTTTAGCTATGCAGCTTTTAAAATCGACTAGAAGCAAGTGACCAAAAGCAAGTGAGGCAAATTAAGTGTCAGGCCTAATCAGTTCAGCCCTCAGTTTTACCCTTTCTGAAACTATAATTTCATTAATGTTTTCAACTCAAAGTAATCAATATATTATATGGCATATTTGGGGATGGCACATCCTTCATTCTTTCAACTATCAAAGATTTTCAGCCTCTGAGGATGCAGTCAAAGCAAGTTCTGTAGTAAGAGACATTTTGAATAATAAGCATCCCGATAAAACTCAACACAGTTTCAGCTTAAGATGTCTGCTGAGGATATTGTTCATATTATATAGTGATCTTTCTGTGAGAATCCATGGGAAAGGGTGATTTTTTGTTTTCGTTTTTGGCTTAAATGTAAAGAATAACTGGGGCTGGGCACAGTGGCTCATGCCTGTAATCCCAGTACTTTGGGAGGCCGAGGGGGACAGATTGCTTGAGACGAGGAGTTCGAGACCAGCCTGGGCAACATGGTGAAACCTGTTCTCTACAAAAAATACAAAACTTATCCAGGCATGTGCCTGTGGTCTGAGCTACTCAGGAGGCCGAGGTGGGAGGACTGCTTGAGCCCAGGAGGCAGAGGTTGCAGTGAGCTGAGATTGTGCCACAGCACTCCAGCCTGGACGACAGAGCAAGACCCTGTCTCAAAACACAAACAAACAAACAAACAAAAACAAAACAGAAAAACTGGGGTTGTTAGCAATTAGTTTGCTTTGAACTTTATGGTGCCTATGAACTTTGTGACCATTAGCATAGACTCCCGACACATCCATGCTATCTGGTTTCAAACCCTTGTAACAACACTTGGGGGCCAGGCGCGGTGGCTCATGCCTGTAATCCCAGCACTTTGGGAGGCCAAGGCGGGTGGATCACGAGGTCAGGAGTTTGAGACCAGCCTGACCAACATGGTGAAACTCTGTCTCTACTAAAAATAAAAAATTAGCCGGGCATGGTGGTGGGTGCCTGTAATCCCAGCTACTCGGGAGGCCGAGGCAGGAGAATTGCTTGAACCCAGCAAGCAGAGGTTGCAGTGAGCCGAGATTGTGCCCCTGCACTCCAACCTGGGAGACAGAGTGAGACTCCATCTCAAAACGAAACAAACAAACAAAAAACACTAGCTTGAGTAAGTGAATTTAGACAAGTCACTTCATCTTGCTAAGCTTCACTTTCTGTTATAAAGTAGGAAAAATAATAGTACATATTTCATAAAGTTGGTTTGAAGATTGCATGAAATAATTAATTGAAAAATTTTAGCACAGTGCTTATCAATGTAGTAGTCATGCAAGAACAAATTACTACCAGGTCAGATATTTCTCTGTATTCCCAGTTCTCATCTCCATCACACACATGAGCCATTCTACCTTCTTTTCATATTAGTTAACACCTACTGACATCCTTTCTCTTCTGTCAAAATTAGAAAATGTTTTTGGGCATCAAGGACATTGTCATGTAAACTAAAAGGATAATTTATCAGTTAGCAGGTTTCCAGCTCCAAATAATGGCAAATAACCATCACTCTTCCCCACCCCCAAAACACCGCATACTCACTGGGCTTAAATAATAATGACACTTATTATCTTATGTAACAAAATGTCTAAAGGTAAGAAGTCCCAGGGTTAATTTAGCAACTCTATACTATCATCAAAGGCCCTGTTCTTCTTATCTTTCTGACCTACTATCTTCAGTTATTTTTATCCCCAGACTGACGTTTTTAACTGGCACAAGATCATATTTTTCCCCATTTTAATTCATTTTATCAAATGTATATAGAGGTCCTATCCTTCAGTGTGTTTTTGTTTAAACCATTTTGCTATTTTGTGTCTGCTAGCAAGCCCAAGAGGCCTTGCCTATTAACCATTTACTGTTAATTCCTTCGAAAATTTTTGTTTAGCTCTGATTATTTAACTAGGCAGTCAAGATAATGTGTATGCATAATAACACATTGCAGTTACAGTTATAGACAGTGTCCAGTGGAAAAAGAGAGTGTTTCTTCTTTCAAGATGAAGAAACTATTCTCAAAGATCCTTCAGAAGTCTAAACCAATTCCTGGCAGGCAGGTTGGATTATGATGTTTCCCTTAGATCAAGGATAGACACATCTTCCCTGAGAGGTAGAGGTAGGTTCTTTTACAAAAATTAGGGTTTGTTTGCAAAGGAAACAGTGAATGTTGCTCTGCCAAGAAGAACAAATAGTTACTTGGCATCTTACTAGGTGCTAGGCATTAGTATAGGTCCTGGAAAGACAAATATATTGCATACTTGGTTCCTTGCTCTTAGTTTTATTGAGGAAGACACATCATAGGCATCTTCATTACTCACCAATACAGAATCAATTGCTATGCTGAGGCTCTTGCTGAGAAATAAACTTGTAGGCCTTGGACCTGATCTTAAGATATTTCAGACACTTCATCTGTAAGGTCGGAACAATGACACTGTTCTTAACAAACTGGTCACTTACAAGAATGATCTTTATACATTCTTCAGACACCTGCTGTCTAAGTATATGCTAGGCCCTGACAGCCCCTGCTCTTCTAGAGCACCCAAGTGATCTCATTTTTCGGCTGCTAATATATTTTTTAAATTACCAAAAAAAGTGTTTATATGTTTTCTTAAATCACGTTATTGAGATATGACTGACATACAAAAAGCTGTACATATTTCGTGTATACAACTTGATGAGTTTGAAGATAAGTATGGTAACTTTTTATGATAAAAGTAATGTGTAATTGTAGTCAAAATGTTCTAAAAGAAATACCCACGCACATTCACAAATATAAATGTTTCTGGATGTTCTGCACAAAATGTTCCCAATGGGAGAAAGTTGGAAATATCTTCAATATCCATCTACAGGGGAGTATTCATTTCCTTCCCCTAAATTGTGACATAACTATTTGTGGAAAAACTATGGAGCTGCTTAAAACCGTGAGATAGACATAGACATGCTCACATGGGAAAAGCTTAGAGACACTTAACTGAAAAAAACAAAATTTTAGGATGGGTGTGGTGGCTCACGCCTGTAATCCCAGCACTTTGGGAGACCAAGGTGGGTGAATCACTTGAGGTCAGAAGTTCAAGACCAGCCTGGCCAACATGGCAAAACCCTGCCTCTACTAAAAATACAAAAATTAGCTGGGCATGGTGGGGCAGGCCTGTAGTCCCAGCTATTCGGGAGGCTGAGGCAGGAGAATTGCTTGAACCCTGGAGGTGGAGGCTGCAGTGAGCCAAGATCACGCCACTGCACTCCAGCGTGGGCAACAGAGCAAGACTCCATCTCAAAACAAACAAACAAACAAAAAAAAAATTAAAAAGATTTAAAAAGATGAATATATATGACCTTATTTATGTTCGTGAAAAAAGCTCTGTGTTTGTGCATGTGCAGATGCAGGTATATTTGTGTAAAATGGCTAGAAGGATAAATATCAAATTGTTAATAATGATTACAGTTATCTCTGACGATGCGGATGGGAGAGTTGTCAGGGAGTAGGAAGACAGATAAAGGGAAACCTAATGTTTGCAATAAGCATTTTTGTATATTATGTGTATAAAGAAATTTTAGAAAACATAGACAAAATAGAAACCATCCACAGTCCACAGTTCATGATTCAGGTTGTATATATTTACAGTCTTTATTTTATGTACATGTTTTTTGAACAAAAATGGAATAATTTTGTGTATGCAATTTTATATCCTTTAAATAAAACTACTTACTTTTACATTATAAGCGTGTCTGTCTCATTTGCAATAGTATTATGACCATAATTGATTCTAAATGTTCAGATAAGGTCATGCTTTTAGAATAAACTCCCTTCCAGTTTGATACAAAAAAGTTTAAGGCCCTGGTGGTCAGCTCCTCTCCTACCACACAGTGGCTAAGACTGCTTCAACAGACAGCAAATGGAAGCACAGAATCAAAAAACAGGAATTAACTCTTTGCCACTTTGTGGGGCTGAAAATGTGATTATACATGCATGACTGCCTAGTTAAATAATCAGAGCTTAAAAAAAAAAGGGAAAGAAAAGGGAGTTAACAGGAAATGGTTGATAGACAGGGCCACTTGGACTTACTAGCAGACACAAAATAGCAGGAAAGTTTTAAAAAAAACATACTACAGGATAGGACCTCCAGATACATTTGTTAAAATGAATTTAAATGAAGGAAAATGAAGAAAACAGAAGAAAGCTAGTACAGGAGAAATAAGAAACCAAAAGTAGCTGCTCACATATCCTGTGTTGTCAATTCAATTCAGGAAGATTTAGTGAGCATCTGTGATGGCTAATTTTGTCAGCCTGGCTAGGTCACAGTGCCCAGGTATTTGGTCAAACATTGTTCTAGATGTTTCTGTGCAGGTATTTTTTAAGATGAGATTCACATCTAAATCAGTAGCCTTTGAGTAAAGCAGATTACTCTCCCTAATGTGGATAAGCCTCATTCCAATCAGTTGAAGGCCTTAATAGAAAAAAGATTCGCCTCCCCCAAGGAAGAGGGAATTCTGCCAGACTGCCTTTAGACTCGAGCTGCAACTCTTTCCTGGGTCTTTAGCCTGCTGGCCTACCCTGTCGAACCTGCCAGCCTCCACAATTGTATAAGCCAATTCCTTAAAGTAAACTCTCTTTCTCTGCGTGTGTGTGTGTGTCCATCCTATTGGTTCTGTTTCTCAGAAGAACCTTGACTAATACAGTATCTAAAATGTGCCAGCCAGTCTGGCGCGGTGGTTCATGCCTGTAATCCCAGCACTTTGGGAGGCCGAGGCGGGTGGATCACTTGAGGTCAGAGTTCAAGACCAGCCTGGCCAACAGGGTGAAATCCCGTCTTTACTAAAAATACAAAAATTAGCTGGGCATGGTGGCAGGTGACTGTAATCCCAGCCACTTTGGAGGCTGAGGCAGGAGAATTGCTTGAACTTGGGAGGCGGAGGTTGCAGTGAGCCAAGATTGCACCATTGCACTCCAGCTTGGGCAACAAGAGCAAAACTCTGACTGAAAAATAATAAAAATAAATAAATAAATAAATAAAATGTGCCAGCCAAGCACATGCTTGGCGCTTCTTGCACCTACAGAGGTAGGGCAAAAATCACACGAGGAGAGAAGACACTGTACAGTATAATGGCACGAGGCCGTGAGGAGTATGGAAACAGAGAATGTTTAAGGTACATGGTTGGCAACTATGAGAGAGTTAATGGTATCAGCTCAGTCAGGGTGTTCAGAGACGGCATCCAGAAGATGAGCTCATCAAGGAAAACAGGCTCAGACTCCACCGCTGATTTCAACCAACCACATAACTGCTGTCCCTTCCTTTTGCAGTTTTGACACAACTGACCATCATTCTGCCCTGATAAGAGACCACCAATCACAGATTGGTTCTGGCCAGCCTACAGAGGACCTGCAGTGAGGGTTTTTGTGTCCTCTGCTTCACCTTTTGACATCAGAGGGCCGAGAACTCCACCCTCAGATCATGCTCATGCTGTCATTTTTTGTAAAAGGGACTCTTGAAGGGGCATGAAGCTCAATTGCACATGCACATGTTTCTCCTTTCACAAATATTCATGACTCCTCCTATAGTTTATTAAATACATGTATTTTTATAATCCTAGCTACTTGGGAGGCTGAGGCACGAGAATCGCTTGAACTCGGGAGGTGGAGGTTGAAGTGAGCTGAGATTGTGCCATTGCACTCCAGCCTGGGTGACAGAGTGAGACCTTGTCTCAATAAATAAATAAATAAATAAATAAATAAATAAATAAATATGTGTATTTGGCCGCTCTGCTCAGCATACATTCCTGTTCCCTTTGCCTTTCCCTCAAGGTGCCTCTTTTTGGCTTCTGGCTGGAAGGCTACACTTCCCAGACTGAGAATGGCCACCCTGCCGTCTGCAACCCTATATGAAAAATAAAGCTCTCTTTTCCAGATTTATAAACCTTGTCAATTTTCAGTTGACAATAAGTTTCTTTTTTTTTTTTTTGAGATGGAGTCTGGCTCTGTCACTCAGGCCTGAGGGCAGTGGTGTGATCCCAGCTCGCTGCAACCTCCACTTCCCAGGTTCAAGCAATTATCCTGGCTCAGCCTCCCAAGTAGCTGGGATTATAGGCGCTTGCCACCACGTCCGACTAACTTTTCTATTTTTAGTAGAGAGGCGGTTTCACCATGTTGGCCAGGCTGGTCTTGAACTCCTGACCTCAAGTGATCCACCTGCCTCAGCCTCCCCAAAGTGCTGGGATTATAGGCATTAGGCACCGTGCCCAGCTGACAATAACTTTCTAGGGAGGAAGCTGAGGCCAGTGAAGACAGTTACTCAGAGTTTATATAACTCAGTTTCACACATGGAGAGAAGTAGGCCTGGAGCCCCTCTGAACTCCCAGCCAGGACTTCTTCCATTCCTTCTACTGTCACTTAGAAAAAAATTGAAATGACATGATAGACTAAACATCTATTAAAGATATGAACCTCCTGAGTCTGATTTTTTAAATATTTGCTGGGAGCAGTGGCTCATGCCTATAAACCCAGTACGTTGGGGGGCAGAGGTGGGAGGATCACTTGAGCCCAGGAGTTCAAGACCAGCCTGTGCAATAAAGTGAGACCCTGTCTCTACAAAATAAATAAATAAATAAAATTATCCAGGTGTGGTGGTGCACACCTGTAGTCCTAGCTACTGAGGAGGCTGGGGCAGGAGGATTGCTTGAGCCTGAGAGTTCAAGGTTACAATAAGCTAGGGTCACACAACTGCACAGTAGCCTGGGTGACAGAGTGAGACCCTGTCTCTAAATAAATAAATAAATAAATAAATAAATATTCTATACCCTGCCCCCAAAGAGCCTTAAGCCTCTTGTTGATGACAGTGTAAAAGTGGTATTTAAAGAAAAATCTAAGATACGCACTGTAATTCTAACAAGCAGGCAGTAATCAAATATAGCAAGATGTAGAGATGGGAGACTATATGGAGAGGAGCAAAAGAGATAAGTGGATACAAACTGGTGTTTTAAAACCTAGGAGTGGCCGGGTGTGATGGCTCACACCTGTAATCCCAGGACTTTGGGAGGCTGAGGCAGGCGGATCACGAGTTCAGGAGTTCAAGACCAGCCTGGCCAACATGGTGAAACCTCCTCTCTACTAAGAATACAAAATTAGCCGGGCGTGGTGGTGCGTGCCTGTAATCCTAGCTACTCGGGAGGCTGAGGCAGGAGAATCGCTTGAACCTGGGAGGCAGAGGTTGCAGTGAGCCAAGATCGTGCCACTACACTGTAGCCTGGGTGACAGACCCAGACTCCATCTTAAAAACAAAACAAAACAAAAACCCTAGGAGCAGCTTCCACCCTTCTCTGCAGAGCAGAAAGAGACCCGAGGGAAGTCCATGTGGATGTGAATCCTGCTCCTCCCAACAATGCAGTAGCCTGCTCCTGTAGGTCAGGGCTTTCCAGCCTTTGCTCTGGAGATCCATCAGTAATTTTCAAATCTTCTTTGGTACATTTCCTAGAAGATGACCTCTGTTGCTCCCTTTCTCCTGGTTTTGCTGGGATTTCCCACAGGAAGAGAAGCTCAGCTGGCCAGCTGAGTCCCAAGTTCCGCTTCCAGGGTTTGCAATGAAACATCAATGCTCTTGCCCACGGTCCCATCCTAAGGGGACTTCACTGCCTGCTAGACTCTCGGTAGGTGAAAATACAGCTTCTAGGAAGTAAAAAGTGACTGATCCCTAAACCAAAAGTTTGGGAGGCCTTACTGAAGTTATCTTTCTTTCATGTAGTCTCTGCCCCACAATCCCTCCACTGCGGTCAACCTGGGCAAACGTACATGAATCTACTCTCATTTCTATTTCTAGAAGAGTCCTTGAGACAAAAGGTAAAGAAAAATCTAGTCAGGGGACATTTTGTTCCTCTTGTTTTTCCAGCAAGCTCCTTCTCCCTCTGATGAGGCAACAGTCCCTCATCCCTTGGTCTCTGGCATTCATTCCTAAAATTACTCTCTGGAGAGAACTCCTGAAGTTTAGGGTGGGGCATCTAAACAAAGGACACCAAAAGGTTTCAAATGGCAGCCAGTTTAGGCACATTTCCTAGTTGTGTCTGGGGCCATTGGAGGAGTCACTCAACCCCAGTGGCCACTGGAGAAATCAGTTCAAGGCTCAGGAGAGTTTCAATCTGAGAGTGCTGTCAAGGATCTTCACTCCATAAAATCCTGTTCTTCATCATGTGGTACTTGTATAAATCAGGCCCTCAGGTGGTCAAATTCCTTCTCGTATTCAAATAATAGGTAAATATACACATAAGGTTAACTTTTTTTGTTTTGTTTTGTTTTGTTTTTTTGAGTCAGAGTCTCACTCTGTTGCCCAGGCTGGAGTGCAATTGTTCAATCTCAGCTCACTGCAAACTCCACTTCCCAGGTTCAAGTGATTCTCATGCTTCAACCTCCGGAGTAGCTGGGATTACAGGCACCCATCACCATGCCCAGCTAATTTTTAAATTTTTAGTAGAGATGGGGTTTTGCCATGTTGGCCAGGCTGGTCTCAAACTCCTGACCTCAAGTGATCCACCTTCCTTGGCCTCCCAAAGTGCTGGGATTACAGGCATGAGCCACCACACCCGGCCACACGTTAAGTTTTAAATGTTGACCCTTCTAGAAAGAGTTAGTGAAGGGGAACTTCCCCTTTCCATCCAAGCCTTGCAATTTCTCTTTAATTTTAGGAACAGAATCAGATTCCTCTTCCGAAATCTGGAAACCATGACCTTTGACGTTGTGGACCAACGTAATATAAAACAAATGGCAACTGTTTGATTCACTTTTCAGAATAATACAAAAAAAGGAAGAAGTGGGGGACAGAGCTGGGGAGGAGAGAGGGAGGAGGAACAGGCTGTCTCCATGACTCTTCAGCTCTAATTCATTCACGCCATGGTGACCCACTTTGAAAGCATAGATCATGTCTGGCTTCTCCTACTGCCTAGTCCTTGGTTCCTGTTTCTCAGGGGACAGGGAAAATGAAATAGAAAACTGAAAAGGGTGACTTTTGTAACTTCGTTAGTGGTTCTGGTGGACAGTGTGGCAGGGCGGGGGAGTGGCAGCCAGTGGCAGTGACATTTAATGCCTCAGGTCCTAGAATCGTGGACTGCCTGGGATTCCACCATAGTCCCTTACTCTCAGGCAGAGAAATCTCTGTTTTCCACAAACAGGATTTGTCTCTTCTCTTCTTAAAGCATCAGGCAATAAAAATTTGCAACCTTCTTTGAAAGTCACCTTTTCCAGCTTCAACACCAAAAAAATGCTTCCTTAAACACAATCAAAATTTATCCTGCTTACATGTAGATTATTTTCTCCAGTTTGGTCGCCTACAGATGTAGAAGGCATTTACGGCCATGACTAGCTCAAAACAAAGAAACAGACACACCTCAAAGCCACAGAGGATCATTATCAAAGGCCTCAAAACCACTTGGCCCGTCTAAAACATCTTGGCTCCCCATTCCTCTGTTCTCTGAGCTGCCTGGTTTAGCATCCTTTTTGTTATTGTTTGTTACTTTCTGCCAGATCCTCTCCATGTTTAGTTTGAAATTGGACGTAATATTTCAATAAGGATCTGGGTTCATGTGGAAAGAATCCAAAAAGATAATTTCTGGCCACGGTATGTCATATTGCCACTCATATCTCACAATATTTTGTTGGCATTTTCACCGCACTGCAGACTTAAATTCAGCTAGCTGCCCTGCTCTTTTTCTGCTACTGTTTGTTTTTCTTAGGATCGGTCCACGTTGTCCTTACCTCTCCTAGTCAAGCCATTTTGCTTCCCCAATATTTGAACCCTTCCAGGCACATAGTAGGCACTCAATAAATTTGGGGGGGGTGGGGAGGGATTGGACTGATGCCAAATGAGTGGCACAGACGTAGGACCTCAGAGAAGGGAAAGAGCAGATGGAGATTTAGAAGAGTCAGGAGAGCTTCTTGGGGAAGTGGCATTTGGCCTGGTCCTTTGAGAAAGAAAGATGTTTAGATGGGCAGAGAGAATGGGGAAAGGCAGCCAAGGAAGTTGGGGGACAGTGTGTCAAGAGTCACAGGCAAGGATTATGAGGCAAGGTGGCTGAATAGGAACAGCTCCAGTCTACAGCTCCCAGCGTGAGCGACGCAGAAGACAGGTGATTTCTGCATTTCCAGCTGAGGTACTGGGTTCATCTCACTGGGGTTTGTCGGACAGTGGGGGCAGGATAATGGGTGCAGCCCACCGAGCAAGAGCCGAAGCAGGGCAAGGCATCGCCTCACCCGAGAAGGGCAAGGGGTCAGGGAATTCCCTTTCCTAGCCAAGGGAAGTGGTGACGGATGGCACCTGGAAAATCGGGTCACTCCCACCCTAATACTGCACTTTTCCAATGGTTTTAGCAAATGTCACACCAGGAGATTATATGCTGTGCCTGGCTCGGAGGGTCCCACACCCACGGACCCTTGCTGATTGCTAGCACAGCAGTCTAAGATGGAACTGCAAGGCAGCAGCAAGGTTTGGGGAGGGGCGCCCGCCATTGCTGAGGCTTGAGTAGGTAAACAAAGCAGCCAGGAAGCTCGAACTGGGTGGAGCCCACCGCAGCTCAAGGAGGCCTGCCTGCCTCGGTAGACTCCACCTCTGGGGGTAGGGCATAGCCAAACAAAAGGCAGCAGAAACCTCTGCACACTTAAATGTCCCTGTCTGACAGCCTTGAAGAGAGTAGTGGTTCTCCCAGCGCGGAGTTTGAGACCTGAGAATGGACAGACTGCCTCCTCAAGTGGGTCCCTGACCCCCGAGTAGCCTAACTGGGAGGCACCCTCCAGTAGGGACTGACTGACACCTCACACAGCTGGGTAGCCCTCTGAGACAAAACTTCCAGAGGAACCATCAGGCAGCAACATTTGCTGTTCAGCAATAATCGCTGTTCTGCAGCCTTCGCTGCTGATACCCAGGCAAACAGGGTCTAGAGTGGACCTCCAGCAAACTGCAACAGACCTGCAGCTGAGGGTCCCGACTGTTAGAAGGAAAACTAACAAACAGAAAGGACATCCACACCAAAACTCCATCTGTATGTCACCATCATCAAAGACCAAAGGTAGATAAAACCACAAAGATGGGAAAAAAACAGAGCAGAAAAGCTGAAAATTCTAAAAATCAGAGCACCTCTCCCCCTCCAAAGGTATGCAGCTCCTCACCAGCAACAGAACAAAGCTGGACGGAGAATGACTTTGATGAGTTGAGAGAAAAAGGCTTCAGATGATCAGACTTCTCCAAGCTAAAGGAGGAAGTTTGAACCCATCTCAAAGAAGCTAAAAACCTTGAAAAAAGATTAGATGAATGGCTAACTAGAATAACCAGTGTAGAGAAGTCCTTAAATGACCTGTTGGAGCTGAAAACCATGGCATGAGAACTACATGACGAATGCACAAGCCTCAGTAGCCGATTAGATCAACTGGAAGAAAGAGTATCAGTGATGGAAGATCAAATGAATGAAATGAAGCCAGAAGAGAAGTTTAGAGAAAAAAGAGTAAAAAGAAATGAACAAAGCCTCCAAGAAATATGGGACTATGTGAAAAGACCAAATCTACGTCTGATTGGTGTACCTGAAAGTGACGGAGAGAAAGGAACCAAGTTGGAAAACACTCTGCAGGATATTACCCAGGAGAACTTCCCCAACCTAGCAAGGCAGGCCAACATTCAAATTCAGGAAATACAGAGAACACTACAAAGATACTCCTCGAGAAGAGCAACTCCAAGACACATAATTGTCAGATTCACCAAAGTTGAAATGAAGGAAAAACTGTTAAGGGCAGCCAGAGAGAAAGGTCGGGTTACCCACAAAGGGAAGCCCATCAGACTAACAGCGGATCTCTCAGCAGAAACTCTATAAGCCAGAAGAGAGTGGGGACCAATATTCAACATTCTTAAAGAAAAGAATTTTCAGCCCAGAATTTCATATCCAACCAAACTAAGCTTCATAAGTGAAGGACAAATAAAATCCTTTACAGACAAGCAAATGCTGAGAGATTTTGTCACCACCAAGCCTGCCCTGAAAGAGCTCCTGAAGGAAGCACTAAACATGGAAAGGAACAACCAGTACCAGCCACTGCAAAATCATGCCAAATTGTAAAGACCATTGATGGTAGGAAGAAACTGCATCAACTGATGAGCAAAATAACCAGCTAACATCATAATGACAGGATCAAATTCACACATAAAAATAATAACCTTAAATGTAAATGGGCTAAATGCTCCAATTAAAAGACACAGACGGGCAAATTGGATAAAGAGTCAAGACCCATCAGTGTGCTGTATTCAGCAGACCCATCTCACATGCAGAGACACACATAGGCTCAAAATAAAGGGATGGAGGAAGATCTACCAAGCAAATGGAAAACAAAAAAAGGCAGGGGTTGCAATCCTAGTCTCAGATAAAACAGACTTTAAACCAACAAAGATCAAAAGAGACAAAGAAGGCCATTACATAATGGTAAAGGGATCAATTCAACAAGAAGAGCTAACTATTCTAAACATATATGCACCCAATACAGGAGCACCCAGATTCATAAAGCAAGTCCTTAGAGACCTACAAAGAGATTCAGACTCCCACACAATAATAATGGGAGACTGTAACACCCCACTGTCAACATTAGACAGATCAATGAGACAGAAAGTTAACAAGGATATCCGGGAATTGAACTCAGCTCTGCACCAAGCAGACCTAATAGACATCTACAGAACTCTCCACCCCAAATCAACAGAATATACATTCTTCTCAGCACCACATAGCACTTATTCCAAAATTGACCACATAGTTGGAAGTAAAGCACTCCTCAGCAAATGTAAAAGAACAGAAATTATAACAAACTGTCTCTCAGACCACAGTGCAATCAAACTAGAACTCAGGATTAAGAAACTCACTCAAAACCGCTCAACTACATGGAAACTGAACAACCTGCTCCTGAGTGACTACTGGGTACATAACAAAATGAAGGCAGAAATAAAGATATTCTTTGAAACCAATGAGAACAAAGACACAACATACCAGAATCTCTGGGAAACATTTAAAGCAGTGTGTAGAGGGAAATTTATAGCACTAAATGCCCACAAGAGAAAGCAGGAAAGATCTAAAATTGACACCCTAACATCACAATTAAAAGAACTAGAGAAGCAAGAGCAAACACATTCAAAAGCTAGCAGAAGGCAAGAAATAACTAAGATCAGAGAAGAACTGAAGGAGACAGAGACACAAAAACCCTCAAAAAATCAATGAATCCAGGAGCTGGTTTTTTGAAAAGATCAACTAAATTGATAGACCACTAGCAAGACTAATAAAGAAGAAAACAGAGAAGAATCAAATGGATGCAATATAAAATGATAAAGGGGATATCACCACCGATCCCACAGAAATACAAACTACCATCAGAGAATACTGTAAACACCTCTATGCAAATAAACTAGAAAATCTAGAAGAAATGGATAAATTCCTCAACACATACACCCTCCCAAGACTAAACCAGGAAGAAATTAAATCCCTAAATCCCTAAATAACAGGCTCTGAAATTTAGGCAATAATTAATAGCTTACCAACCAAAAAAAATACAGGACCAGACGGATTCACAGCCGAATTCTACCAGAGGTACAAGGAGGAGCTGGTAACATTCCTTCTGAAACTATTCCAATCAATAGAAAAAGAGGAAATCCTCCCTAACTCATTTTTTGAGGCCAGCATCATCCTGACACCAAAGCCTGGCAGAGACACAACAAAAAAAGAGAATTTTAGACCAATATCCTTGATGAACATTGATGCAAAAATCCTCAATAAAATACTGGCAAACCGAATCCAGCAGCACATCAAAAAGTTTATCCACCATGATCAAGTGGGCTTCATCCCTGGGATGCAAGGCTGGTTCAACATACGCAAATCAATAAACATAATCCAGCATACAAACAGAACCAAAGACAAAAACCACATGATTATCTCAATAGATGCAGAAAAGGCCTTTGACAAAATTCAACAACCCTTCATGCTAAAAACTCTCAATAAATTAGGTATTGATGGGACGTTTCTCAAAATAATAAGAGCTATTTATGACAAACCCACAGCCAATATCATACTGAATGGGCAAAAACTGGAAGCATTCCCTTTGAAAACTGGCACAAGACAGGGATGCCCTCTCTCACCACTCCTATTCAACATAGTGTTGGAAGTTCTGGCCAGGGCAATCAGGCAGGAGAAAGAAATAAAGGGTATTCAGTTAGGAAAAGAGGAAGTCAAATTGTCCCTGTTTTCAGATGACATGATTGTATATTTAGAAAACCCCATTGTCTCAGCCCAAAATCTCCTTAAGCTGATAAGCAACTTCAGCAAAGTCTCAGGATACAAAATCAATGTGCAAAAATCACAAGCATTCTTATACACCAATAACAGACAAACAGAGAGCCAAATCATGAGTGAACTCCCATTCACAATTGCTTCAAAGAGAATAAAATATCTAGGAATCCAACTTACAAGGGACGTGAAGGACCTCTTCAAGGAGAACTACAAACCACTGCTCAACGAAATAAAAGAGGACACAAACAAATGGAAGAACATTCCATGCTCATGGATAGGAAGAATCAGTATGGTGAAAATGGCCATACTGCCCAAGGTAATTTATAGATTCAATGCCATCCCCATCAAACTACCAATGACTTTCTTCACAGAATTGGAAAAAACTACTTTAAAGTTCATATGGAACAAAAAAGGGCCCACATTGCCAAGACAATCCTAAGCCAAAAGAACAAAGCTGGAGACATCATGCTACCTGACTTCAAACTATACTACAAGGCTACAGTAACCAAAACAGCATGGTATTGGTACCAAAACAGAGATATAGACCAATGGAACAGAACAGAACCCTAAGAAATAATACCACACATCTACAACCATCTGATCTTTGACAAACCTGACAAAAACAAGACATAGGGAAAGGATTCCCTGTTTAATAAATGGTGCTGGGAAAACTGGCCAGCCATATGTAGAAAGCTGAAACTGGATCCCTTCCTTACACCTTATACAAAAATTAATTCAAGATGGATTAAAGACTTAAATGTTAGACCTAAAACCATAAAAACTCTGGAAGAAAACCTAGGCAATACCACTCAGGACATAGGCATGGGCAAGGACTTCATGTCTAAAACACCAAAAGCAACGGCAACAAAAGCCAAAATTGACAAATGGGATCTAATTAAACTAAAGAGCTTCTGCACAGCAAAACAAACTACCATCAGAGTGAACAGGCAACCTACAGAATGGGAGAAAATGTTTGCAATCTACTCATCTGACAAAGGGCTAATATCCAGAATCTACAACGAACTCAAACAAATTTACAAGAAAAAACAACCCCATCAAAAAGTGGGCAAAGGATATGAACAGACACTTCTCAAAAGAAGACATTTATGCAGCAAACAGACACATGAAAAAATGCTCATCATCATTGGCCATCAGAGAAATGCAAATGAAAACCACAATAAGATACCATCTCACACCAGTTAGAATGGCAATCATTAAAAAGTCAGGAAACAACAGGTGCTGAAGACGATGTGGAGAAATAGGAACACTTTTACACTGTTGGCGGGACTGTAAACTAGTTCAACCATTGTGGAAGACAGTGTGGCGATTCCTCAAGGATCTAGAACTAGAAATACCATTTGACCCAGCCATCCCATTACTGGGTATATACCCAAAGGATTATAAATCATGCTGCTATAAAGACACATGCACACGTATGTTTATTGTGGCACTATTTACAATACCAAAGACTTGGAACCAATCCAAATGTCCATCAATGATAGACTAGATTAAGAAAATGTGGCACATATACACCATGGAATACTATGCAGCCAGAAAAAAAAGGATGAGTTCATGTCCTTTGTAGGGACATGGATGAAGCTGGAAACCATCATTCTCAGCAAACTATAACAAGGACAAAAAACCAAACACCACATGTTCTCACTCATAGGTGGGACTTGAACAATGAGAACACATGGACACAGGAAGGGGAACATCACACACTGGGGACTGTTGTGGGGGGGGAGGGGGGAGGGATAGCATTAGGAGATATACCTAATGTAAATGAGTTAATGGGTGCAGCACACCAACATGGAGCACGTATACATATGTAACAAACCTGTACATTGTGCACATGTACCCTAGAACTTAAAGTAGAATAATAAAAAAAATTGATAATAAAAAAATTAATTAAAAAAAAAGAGTCACAGGCAGGAAGAGTAAGATGCCAAGTATAGGAGGAAGAGTGTGTGGTGGGTTAGTAAGAAGAGGGCCCTCACTCTGAACTAGGGCTAGCTCTGAAAGTCCACTTTTCTTTTCATTTTAAGCATTTTGGTGATTTCCATCTGAAAGAACCAGAAAGAATGTGACAGCATTTTAAGAGGAAGAGGTGAACTCTCCCACTTTGATGAGTTTACTGCCAGCTTTAGCAGACTGTGGCACTCCTGGGGAGCACCATAGCCTTAAAGCCTAGATCAGCTGCCCTATGATGGGTGCAGGCCTTATAGACATGCTGCGTTAAAGTAGGGAAAGGAGCCAGGAGCATTTCAACCCTCCACGGAGAAGCTGAAGTTCACTGTCACCATATTCTGTGACAGAAACCAGCGTGAAGACTCTAGGGAATTGTCTTGAAATGGTCAGAAGGCTTCCTGCCATCCTTCACTGCAGCCACATCTAGAAATGAACTTCTAAACTTCACGGAAGGGTCATATTAGAACATGAAAAACTCCCCTGAAAATTTTTGTCAGTGCAACAGGTTTTGTTTACTTGGCAACAGTGAGCCCACTGTGGGAAAGGGGTTTTCCCAGCAGTCAGGCTAGCACCATGGGCCCTGAGTAGGCAACATGCACATGACAGCACTTACAGGAATTCTGAGGCCACTGCCAGGAGCCAGCCCAGCCCTCCTTGTGGATGCTGAATGGAAGGGAAGGAAGGTTGAGCTCATGCCGGCTTCATCAGCATGAGGAGGTGAAGCGGCTCCAAGGTCAAGAGCGGAAAGATGGAACCTTCATTTCCACAGAGATCATCTTGTTCAGGGGTAAAGCAAAGGGCCAGGCTTCCCCTACGGTGTCGCAACAGCCTCTGCACCAACCTCTGAGTGACAAAGCTGCATCTCCCTCTCGTCATCTCTTCCTGCCGGGTCCTCTACAGTCTGTGATTGTGTTTTCATTTCATTTATGGTGTCTTTCATTGTACAAATATTTTTAATTTTTATGAACTCAAATCTGTGTATCTTTTCTTTTTTCGTGGCTTCCAAGTTTTGTGTCTTGCTCACCCTAGAATTATAAAAATATACTTTCATAAATTTATCCTTTTAATTTTTCACATAAAAATTTTTGAAAGAATTTCTTTCACTTTTATTACAGTAAAGCCAAGGATAGATTAAAAAAATAAGTGGCACTGAAGAATTTACACTGAGGAGCAGTAATTCCTGCTCTATTCTTCTCCAACCCTGGGCCTGCTCCTCAGAACAAACTCATTTAAAGTTTTTCTGTTTTTTTGTTTTGTTTTGTTTTGGTTTTGAAACAGAATCTTGCTCTGTCACCCAGGCTGGAGTGCAACGGCACAATCTTAGCTCACTGCAACCTCTGCCTCCGAAGTTCAAGCAAGTCTCATGTCTCAGCCTTCCGAGTAGCTGGGATTACAAGTGTGCACCACCATGCCCAGCATTTTTTTTTTTTTTTTTTTTTTTTGGAGAGATGGGGTTTCACCATGTGGGCCAGCTAGCCTTGAACTCCTGGCCTCAAGTGATCCGCTCACCTCAGCCTCTCAAAGTGCCGGGATTACAGGCATGAGCCACTGCACCCGGCCTCCTTTTAAATCTTTTACTTGATTTTGTTTTGTTTTGTTTTCCAGTAGTATAGGTATTCGGGTTCAGCTTCCTTTGCCCTTCTTCATCCATCTCACCTCCAGTGTCCAGAAATTTACCTTAGAAATCTGTGGTCCACAGGTAATGCTCCTAGACCCATTGTAGGAAGAGGAATTAGTACATAATCTTGGAAGAGAAGCCTTCTGAATTTTACAATCAGGACTGGGGAAACCCTGTAAAGTACCTGCCTGGTGTTCCTTTCTTCCAGCCTCTTTGATTAAGTCACATCAAGATGCTAATGGCAAAGTTGTTTAATGTGTGTTTCTCCAAGGCATGTTAGGATTTCACTGGGATTCTTAAAATTTGAGGGTGTCTGTGATCGTCAAAATTTTTATTCATATAGTCCCTCATGAAATTTCTAAAACTCGGCTGGGTGCGGTGGCTCACGCCTGTAATCCCAGCACTTTGGGAGGCCGAGGTGGGCAGATCACAAGGTCAGGAGTTTGAGACCAGTCTGGCCAATATGGTGAAACCCCATCTCTACTAAAATACAAAAATTAGCCTGGCGTGGTGGCACACGCCTGTAGTCCCAGCTACTCGGGAGGCTGAGGCAGAAGAATTGCTTGAACCCAGGAGGCGGAGGTTGCAGTGAGCCAAGATTGCACCACTGCACTCCAGCCTGGGCGGTGGAGCAAGACTCCATCTAAAAAAAATAATAATAATAATAAAAATAAATTTCTAAAACTCTGTATTTCTTTGCTCTTTTAAGTTGACATCTATAACTTTCTATTACTTTAAATACCTGGAAAAAAAATCACTTCCAGTGCATTGTAATAATGTATCAAGTAGAAGTGGCAAAAATCAGTGAAAACATTTCTTTGATCTGAATAAATGTTCAAGAAAATAGAAAACATGAACTTACCTCTAATCTATGTTCCCTTTACTTGAAAATGTAATGTTGATCTACTAGAGGTAAGGCAGGAATTGTCACGTCCATATTCCTTGCAATTATTCAAAATATGCATCTGAGACCAGAACAAGACACAGGTGAAGAAGGGTGCTCACTAGGCCCCTTCTGCCAATACAGAAGGTGACAGTGCAGTGGAGTCCTTTCATAGCAAGTTCTGCCTTCGTGATTTCCAAAGCTTCAGTATTCCAAATCTAAGGTGAATAGGGTGGTATCCACTAAGCCCTGCCACAAACTTGTTGCTGAGATGAAGGAAGCTGCCGCTGCAGTCAGTATTTCTCACCCACACGGTTTGCTCTGTTTCTGGATGGTATGGGAAGGATGGCGTCTTTTTTTTTTTTTTTTTTTTTTTGAGATGGAGTCTTGCTCTGTCACCCAGGCTGGATTGTAGTGGTGTGATCTCAGCTCACTGCAACCCATGCAAGGTGCTGTCGGGTTCCACCTGTGCAAACAAGTACACTGGTCCAGCATGGGTCAGCTGCTCACTCACAGGGGCTCCAGAATCCTACAAAGGGACACACAGGGGTGGGTGGCAAGCTAGTTGGAAATGGGAGTGATGGGCATGACTAAAGTCTTCCTCACCCCACCTGAGGTGCACTCAACTGTGGCTAGGGTGACCAGAATTCATTGTCCAGCGTGGCTGGCAGGAGCCCACTCTCTGAAGATGGTGGGATGCAGAGGTGGGAGTACGGTTGGGTGGTCTTGTGAGCTGAGCACTCTCCCAAAAGTGTCCCCTACATATGAGGTCGACAGCTTATTCCTGCAGGGACTCAGGAGTAACTCTGGGTGCTAAAACAAAACTTGAGACCAGCACAGAAACAGCCAGCCCATGAAGCTCGCCTCCCATCACACAGCAAGGCTAGCCAGATGCCCCTCCCTCTTCTTGTGCACCATTCTTCTCTTCCCCTAGGCCGCCTGGTGCTCGTGGTATTTCATGTTTGTTAGTCCGCGCACAGTGGTGAGGGAGGCTGCTGTGTGATTTGCCACAGCCACAGCCTCTACAAAAGCAACCGGGAGAAGACAGCAGCAGAGGGCTCTTCCTCAAACACCCTGTCCAACTCCTGGCACTGAAGAAGTACTTCTGAGGGAACTCAAACCGTCTATCAAGTAAAGGAAGTTAGAAGAGGAAATGTCACCTCTCTGAGAGATTATCCAAAGAAAAACGGAGTGACTTATCATTGCTTTACAGACTGTAAGAAGAGAACATCTCAGAAGTGGAGTCTTATCCTGAAATCAAAGGATTTAAAGAAAAAGTGGAATTTTTCTTCAGCAAGTAAGTACATTTACTAGTATCTTACTATGGGATAGCTTGGTAGAACTAGTTACTGGCAACCTCACTGCTTTTTAAACAAACAATACCTCCGCTACCACCTCCTGGATCCATGCTTGCCCTCAAAGGAACCCTCAGGATCTCATTCCCACAGGAGGCTGTGGCTTCCCGACATATTTGGAGCATCATAGTGAGAATTGTGGCCCATTATTTTAAAATGTCCTAGATGCTAGCAAATATTGTTTTTGTGGGCTGTATTTGAATTTCTCAAGCCAGTAAAATTCTAGTGAAAGTGGGAAAATCGCTTGAGCTCGGGAGGTTGAGACTGTGGTGAGCTATGGTCACACCACTGCACTCTAGCCTGTGCGACTGAGCAAGATTCTATCTTAAGAAAAACAAATTCTGGTGAATAAATCTCTTTTAACTAATCCTGTTTAAAATGGATGATGGCTAATAAAACAATATGGCGTGGCTGGAACTCTAGCTCTAGGGTGGTCTCCAAAGAGGACACTCAAGCATTCTCTGAGCAGCACGGGGCTGTGTCCTGGTAGCAGCCTGAAGGGGTGACAGTGGAGCACAGTGTTCATTTTCATTTCTCAATTTTGACGTATTTACTGGAAAAATTAATCCCTAGCCACCTCACATGACAGTACATAACTTTTTTTTTTTTTTTTTTTTTTGAGATGGAGTCTCACTCTGTTACCCAGGCTAGAGTGCAGTGTTGCAATCATCTTGGCTCACTGCAGCCTCCACCTCCTGGATTCAAGCAATTCTCGTGCCTCGGCCTCCCAAGTGGCTGGGATTACAGGCACCCACCACCACACCTGGCTAATTTTTGTATTTTTGGTAGAAATGGGGTTTTGCCATGTTGGCCAGGCTGGTCTGGAACTCCTGGCCTCAAGTGATCTGCCCACCTCAGCCTCCCAAAGTGCTGGGATTACAGGCATGAGCCACCACGCCTGGCCCTGGAGTACATAATTTTAATAAGTAACGTTTGCAGTTCTTTTTTTCCCTCCCTTTTTATGGATAGACTTTTCTGGTTCTTGAGATCTCATACCCCTTTATGATATATTATTTGAGTAGAGGGTTTAAAGAATTGAGATACTTGTTTTCTTGTGTTAATATGTCAAGAAAGAAGTTGTTTCATAACTTAGGTCCTGCCTTGGACAAAATACACCCTTACTGTCTGCTCTGTGTTTCTTGGTATGTTCAGAAGAGGATTTGAACTTTTGTAGGTTGGCTAACAGATATGGAAGGTCCTTAGAGCTCTCTTATTTCTAACCAAATCTTAACCCCACCTATTAAGTAGAAAGCCTTTTCATGGAAGGGCTGTGGTTGGTTCTTGGAACTGGTCCCCTCACAGAATTTCAATTGGCTTTTTCTCAGAGTCACGCCCTGCTTTAGAGGTTGCTTAGGTTAAGCTCTCCAACTAATTTTAGCAGGCAACTTGGGAGTTTTGCAACTCACAGTAGGCACACCTTCCTTCCTGAATGACTTTTATTTGTTCCTTTTTCAGTTTGTGAAACTAAATCCACAACCTTTGGAGACCCAGGAACACCCTCCAATCTCTGTGTGTTTTGTAAACATCACTGGAGGGTCCTCTGCGTGAGCAATTGGATTGTCATCAGCCCTGCCTGTTTTGTACCTGGGAAGTGCCCTGGTCTTACTTGGGTCCAAATTGTTGGCTTTCACTTTTGACCTTAAGCATCTGAAGCCATGGGCCATACACGGAGGCAGGGAACATCACCATCCAAGTGTCCATACCTCAATTTCTTTCAGCTCTTGGTGCTGGCTAGTCTTTCTCACTTCTGTTCAGGTAAGCAACTTTCAAGAACTTAACTGAGTCAACTGCTACAGGGTTGAGAGAAAGGACATGGGGTTCTCTGAGCTGCTCCCTTCTATTATCCTATAAGCCAGAAGGAACCTTCAGGGTGTTTTCAAAACATTTTAACGATTAGAAGACTGTGGTCCAAAGAGGTTAAAGGACCTGCCTATCATCACACAGCAAGTTAGCAACCAAGTTAACTCAAGAACCCAGGCCTTCAAGGAAGCGTGGAAGGGACAGTGTTATTTTAACAAAACCATACAGCCGATTCATAATGGTCTCTTCCATGAATATCAGATGCTCATTTACATTTTGTGATGTGCCAATACTGGCCTCGGAGTCTAGTCCCAAACTATGTTTTCATGATACAGCTCAGCGAAAGTGTCCTGCTTCTAAAATTGAACAATGGTGATCTTCTTTCCAATTTGAAGGTGGGAGAGTAGTTGAGGACAATTCCTCTTAATGACATTAATCTTCTTAACCTTCTTAAGTTCCTCTTAATACATTAATCTTATTTGTTCTGCTTTGGATGCTGAGCTCTTTTTTCAACATTGGCATCTGACTTTAAGTGGTATCAGATTTAACACAAAATTATATTTTTAGTTATTTTTAATCTGCCACATAGGTATTACATATACGTCCTGAAAGTAATAATTTGACTTCTGGAGGATTTTGTTCCTGCTCAGGTGATCTTAAGAGTGCTGAGCTTTTGGGACTGTCAAGAAGGGTGAGGCTTGTCCCTGTCGGCAGGATGGTTCTGATTTTTTTTTTTAAGTCAGAAAACAAAAGATCTGTTTTCTAGTGAGCAGCATACCTCCCGGTTTCCCAAAAATAAAGAAGTCTGGGCTCCAGCATGATTTGCCAGTCTGCAAAAACCCGACTATTAAGGGTCCTTGTCTTAAAAACTTCTCACGTAAAGTACTGCCTAGAATATCAGAGGTGTGAGAGAGAGGTAGAGGGAAGGGAAGAGGAGTTGGGGGCACACAGATTACTTGACTTCAATGGTGGTCATTTAAAATTTTCTGTCCAGAGCTATTTTACATTGTTTCAGAACCAAGAGAACCATGGCCTACATTTCACAATTTACACCTCAGGTTTTGTATATATTTGACAGTTACATTACATTTCCAACAGTTACAATTTCCTTCTGGGGAGTTTGGGAAGCATTCCCAAACTAGTCTTCTGGGGAGTACAGAGGAGTTTAAAATATTTAGAAGGAAATTTGTACAGGCTTCCCAGAAATAAGGGGGGCAGGGAGGGAGAGAGACAGAAAGAGGGAGAACAATAAAAAAAGTAAAAGAAGACATAAAATAAAAATTAAAACCCAGACTTTAGAAATTGTACCAGGAAAATTAGGGTCAGAGGTAAATGGAAAGAGATCTTTGAGCTAAAGAAAGATGTTTAGGAAAGCACCTTGTTCTCCAGCTACATCCTGGTTTTACTGCTGCTGTGACTGAGTCAATGAAGCACCTACTGTGCGCCAGGTGGGCCACGAAAGTTAAGGCTAGGATTCCTGCACTCAGAGAGGTCTGCATATGTTAGTTGGGGAAATGCAAAGCTAACCCATGTAGAACAAGCAAAGAGCAATGAAATGCTTTGCCCTGATTGTAGGAGCCCAAGATCTGGGAAAGTGGGTACCAGACTGGGCTGCAGCAAGGAGGGCAGGCTTTACAGAGGCAGATGGATGATGGAGAGAGAATTCTGGTCAGGGCAACAGCCTGGACAAAGGCACAAAGGTAAGGATGAGGCTGGCACAGGTGTTCATTCTTTTGTTTAATCATTTATTAATTCAACAAACATGAGCATTTCCTAAAAGCAAGAGACTTTTCTTGGTCCTGGGGACATGGCTCTTGCGTTTGTGAAATTTACTATCATTGGAAAGAGGAAAAGTAATCCAATAGCCACTCAAATGAATGTGTTAAGGTGTGGCCAACAAAGCCAAGTACTTTGAAGGCAGGGCACAGGCACTGCCTGAGGAAGTGCTGTCTTCCCCTGCCAGCAAGGAGGGGCAGTGAGCTAGGGAAGTAGCAGAGGAGGGACTGGCCCAGTGAGCAAGAACCAGACCCTGCAGCACTTGTGGGCTATAATCATGAATCCACATGTTATTCAGGCAGCTGGAAGGGCTTTACCCAGAAGAGTGGTGTAGTCTACCCCAGCTCTGTTCACTCTTTACACATACCAATAGCCTGGGGGTTTTGCTAAACTGCTGTTTCTAGTACAGGGAATTTTTTAGAGAAGTGGATCTATTTTGCATAATACCGTAATGATAGATATAAGTCATTATAAGTTTGTCCAAATCCACAGAATATGCAATACCAGGAGTGACCCCTATCGTGAACTCTAGATTTGGGGTGGTAATGATGTGTTAATGTAGGTTCATTGATTGTAACAAGTGTACTGCCCTGGCGCAGGATGTAGACAGTGGCGGAAGCTGTGAATATGTGGGGAGGGGGTATATGGAAATCCTCTGTACTTTACACTCAATTTTTCGATGACTCTAAAGCAGCTCTAAAAAATAAAGTCTATATAGTTTTTTAAATGCTGTTTCTGCTTAGGTGGGTCTGGGATGGAGCCTGAGATTCTGCATTTCTAAGAAGCACCTAGGTGATGCTGATGCTGCTCCACCATACACTTTGAGTTTCGGTAGTAAAGGTGTAAATAACTTTAAAAAGAAAAAAGTGTTACTGAAGGACAGAGTGGCTTGTAGGGCAGCCACAGTGACTGTGCAAAACCTATTAGGAGGTTATTTCAGTAACTTACAGTAACTGATGATGTCTTTGATGAAAAGAATTGGATCAGAAGGGAGTTGATGGGTTGGAGACTGTGTACCATGTAAAATTAGTGAGGACTGCTCAACGGGAGTGTAGGTGTGAGTTGTGCATGGTCTGTGGGAGGCGAGATTCCGTGAATACAGTGGAGTAGGATTATAGAGGGCTTTATTCAGGGCAGAGATTTGCCACACTAGGCCTTCCTCTCCTGCCCTAGGTCAGGAAGCCACACCATGGCAGAGGTGTTCCCCCTCTCCTCCTGCCCAGCCACTGATACCCAGGGAAAGGGACTCCTCTTTCATGCATAGGGTGGAACCAGCCAGGCTCCTCTCCCCCTCTAGGCCTGCAGGCACTGTCTATGGGGGCAGAAATGCCTGACTTTATACTCCAGCAACTGGTGGCAGTAAGGCAGAGGCTCTAACAGGGCAGCCCTCAGAGGGGCCAATGTGGGCAGCTTTTCCTTCAGAGCTGGAGTCCTTTAAGAGAGGGTCAGGTCTAAGGAGAGGGGAAAGGCCTCCTGTAGGAGGAGGCAAGAGATGTAGGAAAAGCATTGCCAATAAGTTTATAGTCTGAGAACTCAGAGCTAGGAGAAAAGAGAATGCCCCAAAGTGCCACCATTCACAGAACACATCCTCCTCTCCCCGCAACACACACCACTATGCTGCTGGCCCAGGGATCCCATGAGCAGTGATTGTTGCCATCATCACCCTGACAACAGCTGTTCAAGTCCCTGAGCATTTTAAGGATATAAATACTGATTAGAAAGAGAACAAGTAAGGATCAGATGGTACAGAGTATATGAGCAGGGTCTAAACAGGTGAAAAAGTCAGGAACAGTGTGAACACCAGGAGACACAGGTCTCAAGCCTGCGGCTGCCAGAGGCAGCTCTGCCTGTCTCCTTTGTGTGGCTAGCACCTAGCCCAGGGCTGACACCAGCCCTGTCGGTGCTAGTTCACCTAATCAGACATTTAGAGGGGGGTCACTCCTGTTGGAAGAGTGTGCACAAACCAGGAACGGTAAAATCTCCAGGTGGTGAGACAACAGGTGACTTTCACGCTTTTCTATATCTTCCATTCTTTGTAAGAATGTTTATTTCATAGTCAGGGAAAATGTTTATTTAAAAAGCACACTTGTGTTTCCAGGGAGATCATGTATATCCCGTCATTTGGTGAGTTAAAAGATGTTGTGTCAACTGCTTCTCTCCCTTCTCCACCAGCAGTGGTGATGCAGCTCCCAGACCCCTGCGAGGGCAGCCTCTCTAACAGCTGCTGAGGTTGAACTCCCTGGGAGGGGCACTGCAGACTGGCCACTGCATCCCCCAGGCCTCCAGGCTGTGTGGAGAGGGTGGGGAAGACTCAGGTCTTCCTAGTATGGATTCTTTTTTTCCCTTCATGTTTTATTTGCAATGACATAAAATTCAACGTTTTAAAGTATACAATTCAGCCAGGCACAGTGGCTCACTCCTGTAATCCCAGCATTTTGGGAGGCTGAGGTGGGTGGATCACCTGAGGTCAGGAGTTTGAGACCAGCCTGGCCAACATGGTAAAACCCTGTCTCTACTAAAAATGCAAAAATTAACCACACAAGGTGACCCGTGCCTTTAATCCTAGCTACTCAGGAGGCTGAGGCAGGAGAATCTTTTGAACCCTGGAGGCGGAGGTTGCTGTGAGCCAAGATCATGCCACTGCACTCCAGCCTGGACAACAGAGTGAGACTCTGCCTCAGTAAATAAATAAATAAATAAATAAATAAATAAATAAATAAAGTGTACAATTCAGTGGGTTTTAGTATATTTGCAATGTTGTGAAACCACCATCACTATCGAATTCCAGAAAGAAATGTTCTGGATGATGATGGAAATCATCATCCCAGAAGGAAACCTGCGCCTATTTGCAGCTACTCCTCATTCCCCTGTACCCCATCTCCTTGTAACCACTAATTTACTCTCTGTCTCTATGAATTTGCCTGTTCTGGACATTTCTTTTCTCTTCCTTTTTTTCCAGAATCCAGGTAAGAAAGAATATTCTGGACATTTCTTACAATATGTGGTTTTTCGTGACTATTTTCTTTCACTGAGCATTATGTCTTTCAGGTTCATCCATGTTGCGTATGTCTTAGTACTCCATTTGCTTTTGCGGCCAAATAATATTCTGAAATAATATTTTGTTGTAGATTGAGATCTATTTTTTCTTTTTGTAGCAATGGGGTTTTTGCTTTGTTGCCTAGGCTGGTCTCGATCTCCCGGGCTCAAGCAATCCACCCGCCTTGGCCAGCTCCCAAAGTGCTGGGATTACGGGTGCCTGGCCTAGGTGGAGCCCGTGAGAGGTCCAATTTTTTTTTTTGGAGACAGAGTCTTGCTCTGTCGCCCAAGCTGGAGTGCAGTGGCACAATCTCTGGCTCACAGCAAGCTCCGCCTCCCGGCTTCACGCCATTCTCCTGCCTCAGCCTCCCGAGTAGCTGGGACTACAGCTCATAAAAGTCCTCCACACAAAAATCAGCCCGCCACCATGCCTGGCTAATTTATTTTTTTTGTATTTTTAGTAGAGATGGGGTTTCACCGTGTTAGCCAGGATGATCTTCGATCTCCTGATCCACCTGCCTCGGCCTCCCAAAGTGCTGGGATTACAGGCGTGAGCCACCACGCCTGGCCGAGAGGTCCATTATTTGTCTAAAATTAGTGGTCTCTACACTTGTTGGCAAATAGCTTCCTCTCCTGGGTGGCTAGCAGTCCAGAGTTGAAGTGGTCAGAGTAGGAGGGTGGCCAAGGGGTCAGGAGAGGCAGAGGCTGAGGCCAGCACTGTTGAGTGTCCCCCTTGTGCCCTACAGGTGGGAAGTTTCCACGCATTCGCCAGAAGGCGAGCAGTGTTGCTGTCCATCTCTGCCTTCTCTCCACCTCCTCTCACAGCCTCTGGCCCTTTCTGACTGCTGCTGGGTAGAGATGCAGGATGGGCTCCCCATGCCAGCTATGGGCACTGAACTCAGTTCAAGAATCAGCCAGTTACCATGGTGATGCTGGTCCTATGGGGGTGTGGTTCAGCAAAGCAGGCTGTTGTGCATGAGAAAGAACAACCCCATTAAAAATCTGTAGAGCATTCTACAGTTAAGAAAGCACTTTACATCTGGTATCCTGTGATCGCTGTGATAATTATGTGAAGCAGGGAAGATAGTTATCTCGGTCTGTTTCGTGCTGCTATAACAGAATACCTGACATTGGGTAATTTAGAAAGAACACAGGTTTATTTCTTACTGTTCTGAAGGCTGGGAAGTCCAAGGTCAAGGGGCTCACATCTGATGAGGACCTTCGTGCTGCATCATCCCATGGCAGAGGATAGAAAGGCAGGAGAACACGCCCAAGACAGAGTGGGAAGGAGGCCAAAACCATCCTTTATAAGGAAGCCACTCCTGCTGTAGTGAACCCACTCCCAAGAAAATGGCATTAATCCATCCATGATGGCAGAATCTCCATGACCTAATCACCTTTTAACAGTCCCAATTCTCAACACTGTTGCACCCGGAATTAAATTTCCAACACAAAACCTTTAGGGGACACATTCAAATCATGCAATAGTATTATGACTGTTTTACAGAGATGGAACCTTAAGCCCAGAGAGGTTACCCAGCTTGCTCAAGGTTATGATTCTAATACACAGTGGATGGAGGCAGACCTCATTTCCTCATGCCTAGACATGCATTCAGCAAGTATTTACTGAGCACCTACTATGGGCCAGGCCCTGTTCTAGACACTGCAGATATGGCAGTGAACAAAGGAGGAAGCCTCTGCTCCATAGCTCCATACGTAATTATGTATCACATATACCTGTAAATATACATCACAGTTGTAAAAATACATATCAGCTGGAGACAAGCCTGAAGAGAAACAAATCAGGCAAAGAGACTAAAGAGTAGCAGGATGGAGGGGGGCAGGGAGGATGGCACTATTCAAGGAGAGTCAGGGAAGGCCTCTTTGACAAGGGGCCACGAGAGTAGATGTGAGCAAAGTGGGACCTGAACTGTGTGGATCTCTGGGGAAGACACTGGCTCCCTCTAATGTCCTAGGTACTGTGGAGGACTTTTATGAGCAGTATCTCATTTTGAATTCTTGCACCCACTGGGTTGGGTAGGTGTTACAATGCCCATTCAAAAATGGCAAAGCAAGCTCAGAAGTTCAACCAGGTTTGAGAGAGTAATATTGAGATTTCCAGGCACTGACTTTGCCCGCCAGTCACTGAAGCAGACAAAATCGTTAGAGACATTTCCGTTTCAACTGCTTTTTGTCCGTGTGTGATGGAGTCCTTAAAACAGACAAAATTGATATAAATTTGTTGGGCAATTTTTTTTTTCTTTTTATTATTATTATTATTATTATACTTTAGGCTCTATGGTACATGTGAGCAATGTGCAGGTAAGTTACATATGTATACATGTGCCATGCTGGTGCACTGCACCCACCAACTCGTCATCTAGCATTAGGTATATCTCCCAATGCTATCCCTCCCCCCTCCCCCCCCACAACAGTCCCCAGAATGTGATGTTCCCCTTCCTGTGTCCATGTGTTCTCATTGTTCAATTCCCACCTATGAGTGAGAATATGCGGCGTTTGGTTTTTTGTTCTTGCGATAGTTTACTGAGAATGATGATTTCCAATTTCATCCATGTCCCTACAAAGGACGTGAACTCATCATTTTTTATGGCTGCATAGTATTCCATGGTGTATACGTGTGTTGGGCAAATTTATAATGACTGTTTTCTGTCTCTGTGTGGTGGAACCCCAAAAACTGGGTTTTTTTTGTGTGTGTGCATTTCCAAATTGTTCGGAAGATTTTGGGTTCCTCTTTTTAGTCCCGTTCTTCCTCACGCTTACTCTCAGAAGGCTGGAAAAAAAATCCTCAGAAGCCATCACCAAAATTACATATTTCCCTTTCAGCTATGCTTACGCTTTTGCTAACATCACCACATACCAAAATCAGTGAGAAAAAAAGATTCTTTTTTGGTAGGAATGAATAGTTCAGTGGGGAAAGACCCTATTATTGGGAGGCCCAGATAAGTGAGTTGCTGTCTGTCTGGCCCATAGCAAGACCAGAGTGCTATATATCTGACATAACCCTTGAGTGAAATGAAAGGTAAGAGTTGACAGTGGGAGGAGAGAGAAAGAAAAAATGGAAACTCTTACAGAAGACCTGCTATGTCCTTGGGACTTTTTATTTACATCATTTAATTGAGCTGAATTTTCCAATGATCCCAAGGGGTGGGTGTCATACCTATTTAGAGATGAAGAAACAGATGAAACAGCAAGCGGCTGAGCTGGGACTAGAATCCAAGTCAATGGAGATGGATAGCCCATGTTCCTTCTACGTCTCATTTTGCTTTCCTTGCAACACTAGGAGTGTCTGGGTAGTCATTTGATCTTTAGCTAATATAGCTTCACTTTGAAATATGCTCCCTTCAAGTACGTCTTTTTATTTCTTCCTTTCTTTCAGTTATATTCCCTAAAGCAGGGGCTGGCAACATTCCACACAATTGCTGAAGAGGTGCCTGGACCATTCCGCATTACCTCACTTTGCTATGCAAATACCCATCATCACAAAACTCTCTTGTTCAGTGCTGTGGTGGGGCCGTATCCAGTCTGACAGAGGCCTGAGAATGGCTGGTGAGATGGAAAGGTGCTAGTGCCCCATGATCCTGCTATCTAAGAAGATAGAGGGCTTGGAAATGAAGTCCCTGGACATGGGTCTCCCTAAGAGGATCTGTGTGGCTCCAGGGGCTACAGGGCCCAGAAGGCACAGTACGACAGCACTGGGCAGGGGGCACTGGAGCCTTAGAGGGATGCTGCTTTTAGGTCCTACAGCCTAGGAAGAATGACCATGCCTTCTAAACCAAAAATCAGAAAATACAGCCTGCTAAGGAATTTTGGTGCTATTGACACAGAGACTAGTTTAGATATTGATATGCCAATATTTCTTGGTTATATGGATGGAGAAGTGAACAGAA
The DNA here is from genome assembly GCF_028885655.2 of Pongo abelii. Taxonomy (NCBI): domain Eukaryota; kingdom Metazoa; phylum Chordata; class Mammalia; order Primates; family Hominidae; genus Pongo; species Pongo abelii. Next base: position 18,573,962 of record NC_085928.1, read on the forward strand.
TACTTTAAATAAAAACTCTTTTAGCAAATCCAGGCTGGAGGGTAACTGTATGGCATGGACTGCAGATAGCCAAAGAGATAAAGGCAGGATATAGGATCCATTTAGGGTACCTGAAGATGGTAGAAATAGTCGAAAGGTATAAGCATGGGAGTCATTTCAGCCTGGAACCATGGGATCAATCAGGCTTGGAAAGAAAGGGACTCTGTTTCTTATTTATTTATTTATTTATTTTGAGGTGGAATCTCACTCTGTCGCCCAAGCTGGAGTGCAGTGGTGTGATCTTGGCTCGCTGCAACCTCTGCCTCCCGGGTTCAAGTGATTCTCCTGCCTCAGCCTCCTAAGTAGCTGGAATTACAGGTGTGTCCCAACATGCCCGGCTAATTTTTTTGTATTTTTAGTAGAGATGGGGTTTCACCATGTTGATCAAGCTGGTCTCAAACTCCTGACCTCATGATCCGCCCACCTCAGCCTCCCAAAGTGCTGGGATTACAGGCTTGAGCCACGATACCCAGCCTGGGACTCTGTTTCTTATAGCAAGAGGGCTCAGTGGTAGGGCTGGATTGGGGTGGGTGGGGACAGTGTTGGCTTAACTTACTGACCGTGGCCTAAAACTGAAGAAATTGGTAAACAAGAAGAATGGCCCTAAAAGCCTGGGCCAGAAAGAAAAAAATGTGTAAAACTGGGGCAGTTTCTTTTCCTCAGCTCAGTTTCCTCATTTGTAAGATAAGGCCACGAGAATGAATGATCATGGAAGTCCCTTCCAGATCTCACATTCTTTACTATGACTTTCATATCCCCTGGGGCTGAGTACATTGTTTAACCCATGGTTGGCACTTATATCCAGGTCTTCTCAGGGGACCAGTGGACTTTCTCCCTCACTAGGGATCCCTGTCTCTGTCCCCAACTCCTGGCCCATAGGCATCTGGTTATATACATAAGACAAGCAGGTGCCTTTCCATATTTCTGAATGCTTACGATGTCTCGTCATGCTAGGTGTGGTGGCTCACACTTGTAATCCCAGCATTTTGGAAGGCTGAGGTGGGAGGATCACCTGAGATCAGGAGTTTGAGACCAGCCTGGCAAACATGGTGGAAACCCTGTCTCTACTAAAAATACAAAAATTAGCTGGGCATGATGGCAGCCCATAATCCCAGCTACTTGGGAGGCTGAGGCAGGAGAACTGCTTGAACCTGGGGGTGGAGGTTGCAGTGAGCTGAGATCATGCCACTTCACTCCAGCCTGGGCAAAAGAACAAGACTCCGTCTCAAAAAAAAAAAAAAAAAGAAAAAGAAAAAAGAAAGAAAGATGTGTCGTCTTATGGAGATGCAGGGAAGGGGAAGATTCTGGATAACTCTTGAAAGATGACGTCACTGGAAGAGCTTTACTCATTTGGTGGGGTGTTGAACTGGATGTAGCAGCGGCACACAGTGGTATGTGTAGGTGGAAAAATAAGGCAATTTGCTTGTCAGTATATCAATAGTTATATCAAAGGTGTAAGGTGGCTGCTAATATACTGAATTCAACTTTAGGCTGCAAACATAGCTTTAGGTAAAGGAAGTGACAACCCAGTTCTACTCTGAGCCAATCACACAGTGGATGTCTGGAATGTTAGATTTAGTGACTTTGCTCTCTCAAAAAAATATACACACAAATCAGACTGTATAGTGAGGAAACTGATGGTACTCACTTTCAGTACATCAATAAGGAACAGGGGCAGATGGGAACCTGCAGAACTATCTGAGAGAGGATATAAGTATCCTCAGATATCTGCAAGTCTTGTTACGTAAGAAGAATGAGATGTGTTTTGTAATGCATGTAGAAGCTAGAGGGAAACAGACTTCAACATAAAGCAAAGCAAAACTTCCTCAGTCAAATTGTCCAAAGATGAAATCAAAAGCCTTAGAAGTTAGTAAATTCCCCACCCCCTTGGAGAAAGGAGAATGGGATTCATATTTGGTGTGTGTCTAGGCACTGAATTACAGTATGTGCTTGCCGTAAATTATCTCATTTAATCCTCATAATAACCAATGTGAAGACTGGGGTTCAGAGAAGTAAAGTAAGTTGCTTAAGGTCACACAGCTACTGTGGATTTTATTGAATAAAAAAAGCCCATGTTCTTTCTACACCAACAACCAGGAGCCTCTAGGCAAGGATGTTAGCAGGGTGCACTTAGTCATGATTGCCTTTAAGGTAGGTAGGGAAGTAGGCAGTCCTGAGAGCTTTAAATCCTAAGTCACTCAAGGGAAAAGAGGAGGAATCAGGATGTGTATTAAGGTGACAGATGAAGGTTTTATTCCTGTGCCAAGCCAGTGAAGTCACATGAAATGGATTGTCTTTAGCTCACTTAATCTGGATAAAATTTATTCTTAGATTTTTCCCATGGTTAAATGCAGTTCTGCAGTTTAAATGAATGCGTGTACATGTGCATATCTGTGTGTGTGTGTGCGTGTGTGTGTGTTGTTGTTGCATCACGTGATTGTGGGGAGAGGGGCTGTAGGAGAAACGCAAGGGAAAAGGCGGTGAGCATCAGAGACTAGGTCTTTATAGTGAAATTCTTCCTTATTTCTCAAGGCAGTAGTAGCTGAAAATTACCTAATCAAGTGACCAGGAAACAGAGCCAAGAAGGAGGCCTTCTGTAAGTGAGAATTCATGAATAATGAAGATTGATTATATTCCCTACCTATTTAAAATATGGCCCTCTTTTTTCTTCTTAGTTGACCTTATCTCCCTCCCTTATTCTTCGTCATGACTGCAGAATCGTAGGCCCTTGGAATCTCAGGCTGACCTGCCCTGTCCTAGACTTCCTGAACCTCTCAATCTCTCAGTTGTCTCAGTTGCAAAATGGGGAAAATAATACATATCTTGTGGGGTTGTTGTGGGATTAAATGACATAGCACCTGTCCCCTCCATAAAGCCATCACAGAGGAAGCAAAAAAAGGAAATAGTATGAAGAGTAATTCAATATAGGCTATCTAGACAGAGGTGGGCAGCAGCACCTTGCCCTCCTCCACCACCACTGTACCCAGAACCTTAGTCAGGACTGACTTCTCTTGGGGGTGGTATTGTGTTAGGTAAACCAAATAAGTAATAGGACTAAAAATTGCCTGCTGTGAGAGAAGGTTCATATGCTCCTAAATCTTGCCTGTCATTGGAAAATTCTCAAGAAAAAGGAAGGGGATAGGTTATGTTATAATATTGGTCCATGAGTCCGATTTTAGTCATTTGTCTTCATTGTTTTCGAAACCAAATTTAGTTTTTATGCAATCACATTTAGTTTTTCTAGATAGTGACTTCCAAAACCTTTAACAAGCATTGCGGGTGCAACTGCTATAGAAAACACTATTGAGGTTCCTCAAAAAATTAAAAATAGAACTACCATATGACCCCCAAATTCCATATATCCATAAGAATTGAAAGCAGGGTCTTGAAGAGATATTTGCACACCCATGTTCATAGCAGCACAGTAGCCAGGAGGTGGGAAGCAAGCCAAATGTCCATCTACAGATGAATGGGCAAACAAAATGTGGGGGGGGTGTGTGTGTAATATTATTCATTATCCTTATGATCATATCATTACCATTCCAAAGGAAGGAAATCCTATCATATGCTACAACGTGAATGAACCTTGAGTGCATCGAGCTAAGTGAAATAAGCCAATCATAAACAGGCTGTTACTGTATGATTCTATTTCTACGAGATATTTAAAGTAGCCAAATTCATACAAACAAACAGAATGGCAATTGCCATAGGCTGAGGGGAGAGGGGAAAAGGGGAGTTGTTTAATGGGCATAGAGTTTCAGATTTGCAAAATGAAAATTTCTAGAGATCTGTTTCACAACAATGTGAATATACTTGACATTACTGAACTGTATGTACACTTAAAAATCAATAAGATGATAAGTTCTATGTTATGTGTTTGTTTGTTTGTTTGGAGACAGAGTTTTGCTTTTGTTGCCCAGGCTGGGGTGCAATCTCAGCTTACTGCAACCTTCGCCTCCTGGGTTCAAGTGATTCTCCTGCCTCAGCCTCCCGAGTAGCTGGGATTACTACACCCGCCACCAGACCCGGCTAATTTTTTGTATTTTTAGTAGAGACAGAGTTTCACCATGTTGGCCCGGCTAGTCTCGAACTCCTGACCTCAAGTGATCTGCCTGCCTCGGCCTCCCAAAGTGCTGGGATTACAGGCGTGAGCCACCACGCCCAGCCTGTTATGTATTTTTTACCATAATTTTTAAAAAATGAAGAGAAAAAAAGCATTGAGGACCCAGAAAATCAAACTGGATTGATGCTTAGTCACTAGACACAACACCCTAAGTTCTGTTACTGCCGACTTTGGATTCTTGACTGTGCAGGAATCTATATTTAATAAATATACAATCTTGTTCTGTTTGCCTCTCCATAGGTGTTATCCACGTGACCAAGGAAGTGAAAGAAGTGGCAACGCTGTCCTGTGGTCACAATGTTTCTGTTGAAGAGCTGGCACAAACTCGCATCTACTGGCAAAAGGAGAAGAAAATGGTGCTGACTATGATGTCTGGGGACATGAATATATGGCCCGAGTACAAGAACCGGACCATCTTTGATATCACTAATAACCTCTCCATTGTGATCCTGGCTCTGCGCCCATCTGACGAGGGCACATATGAGTGTGTTGTTCTGAAGTATGAAAAAGACGCTTTCAAGCGGGAACACCTGGCTGAAGTGACGTTATCGGTCAAAGGTTGGTGGGATTTTCTGATTTTACTCTAGGCCGGCAGATTCTTAATGCCCTTAAAGACACATGGCTATTGATTTAGGTGAAAATTTTACCAAAGAGGGATGTATCTCACTTCATTTCTTGGAGTTAAGTCTCTAGTTGTATGATAAACTCTAACTGGTTTCTAAAGATGTCCTGGAAATATCTGTTAATGTGCATTTATTGTTCTTTGACAATCCAAGTTCATGACAATCATCCTGGGGCACTATAATGACCTAAAGAGCCTCTCAATCACCAAGGGGTATCTTTGATTTGATGTAGCCTTACTACTAACTGCACTTGACCCAGAAATATATGCCTGTGAAAGTATGCTGAAAAGGTAACGGGGCTGGGTATGGTGGCTTATGCCTGTAATCTCAGCACTTTGGGAGGCCAAGGCAGGCAGATCACTTGAGGTCATGAGTTTAAGACCAGCCTGGCCAACATGGCAAAACTCTGTCTCTACCAAATATACAAAAACTAGCCAGATGTAGTGGCGCATTCCTGTAATCCCAGCTACTCTGGAGGCTGAGGCAGGGAATCGCTTGAACCTGGGAGGCGGAGGTTGCAATGAGCCGAGATTGCACCACTGCACTCCAGCCTGGGCGACAAAGCAAGACTCCATGTCAAAAAAAAAAAAAGAACAATGGAGGCATAAATCTTTTTCAGGTAGTATGTGAATGTCTATTACTATGGCTATCTTACTATTATATTCTAATATTTTCAAAGTGATAATTTACTTATTGCATATTTGAAGCTCTAATCTAGCAGTCAGTCCTGAAAAGTTAGATGTTAGAGAATTGGGCCAGGTGCGGTGGCTCAAGCCTGTCATCCCAGCACTTTGGGAGGCCCAGGTGGGTGGATGGCTTGAGCTCAGGAGTTTGAGACCAGCCTGCCCAACATGGTGGAACTCCATCTCTACTAAAAATACAAAAATTAGCCAGGGACGTTGTGGCTACTCAGGAGGCTGAGGCAGGAGAATCACTTGAACCTGGGAGGCAGAGGTTGCAGTGAGCAGAGATGGTGCCACTGCATTCCAGCCTTGGTGACAGAGCAAAGACTGTTTCAAAACAAAAAGCAGACTACAGAGGAGGGTGAGCATTTCCCTAGTGGTAGAGACTCTGTTTTAAAAAAAAAAGTTAGAGAATTGGATGCATAATTAATTCCTGCCACAAGGAAAAAAACTAATTTATGAATCAAAGCCCTGTTTATGTACCTACTGTGGAAGGCAAGCATTTCTGGTCTCGGAAAGAAAGGACCCTTGCTTTTGCAATCGCCCAAGGGGTTTACCTCGCCTGCTGCCTAGATAGAGCCGATTCATCAAGACAGGGGAATTGCAACAGAGAAAGAGTAATTCACGCACAACCAGCTGTGCGGGAGACAGGAGTTTTATTATTACTCAAATCAGTCCCTCCAAGCATCTGGGGAGCAGAGTTTTTAAGGATAACTAGGTGGGTCGGGGGAAGCCAGTGAGCTGGGAGTGCTGATTTGTCAGGGATGATATCATAGGGAGTTGAAGCTGTCTTCTTGCACTGGGTGGGGGGCCACAAGATCAGATGAGTCAGTTTACTGATCTGGGTGGTGCCAGCTGATCCATCAAGTGCAGGGGCTGCAAAATAGCTCAAGCACTGATCTTAGGAGCAGTTTAGGGAGGGTCAGAATCTCATAGCATCCAGCTTTATGACTCCTAAACCATAATTTCTAATCTTGTGGCTGTTAGTCCTACAAAGGCAATCTACTCCCCAGGCAAGAAGGAGGTCTGCTTTGGGAAAGGGCTGTTACCATCTTTGTTTAAACTATAAACTATAAACTAAGTTTCTACCAAAGTTAGTTCAGCCTACACCCAGGAATGAACAAAGACAGCTTGGAGGTTAGAAGCAAGATGGAGTCAGTTAAGTTAGATCTCTTTCACTGTCTCAGTCATAATTTTGCAAAGGGGGTTTCACTTTAATCACAGTATAACACAGGATACTGAAGGAGCCAGAGCTCTTTTTGAGAAATTGTAACCCTGAGCCATTTTCTCACAGTTGAAATTTGAACATATTTCTTTTTTCCCCTGGGACTTGAGCCTATAGTGAAAACCAAATTTCTTACTTAATAAAACGTAATGATTAACCTTGATAATAGATAACTTCAGCGGATCCTTAGTGAATTCCTTACTGTTCTTCTTTGTTTTGATCATTAGCTATGAATCTTTACTTGTGACATCCAGATCACACCTGAAGTTTTGGGGAGTAAGCCAAAGTTACATGGAACTATCTTAAACTTCACTCAGTGTTTTCTCTGCTGTTGGATAGAATAAATTATTATATGGTGATGTGATTTGAGGGGTACTAAGAAGCCTACCTCTTCCACAATTTTTACCTGCATTGACTCCTGAAATTCTCATCATCATAGCCATTCGTGCTAGTTTCTCCATTTTCCTCCTAAAAGATCCCTGTTAAAATGAAAATGTGTTTCTTGGGGTGGGGGGTGGGGGTGGCACCACAAATATATTAGCCTGTATTAGTTAATTACATTAGGTACGTAGTCCTCTAATGGACTACCCAGAGAGAAGTAGACTCAGGTCAGGTGAATTTGAATAGAAAGATAAAGAAGAAAATCCAAGAGTGAGAAAAGGAAACATTTCAAGGGGGGCAGGCCCTATTAGCAGATTACTGTAAGAGACCAAGGACAGCTAAGGGGACAATGTGAGATTTCTGGGATACTCAGAACCGAGGGTGTGGGGGTGGACAAAATCCAGTAAAGGGAAGACAAAAAGGTCACTTGCTTAATTTTACTGAGAAGCATTCTGAATTTTCCAATTGAGTCAAAGCAGTGCTTCTCAAATGCTTATACGCCTATGAGTCATTTGAGGGTCTTGTTAAAAATGCAGATTTAAGTTCAGGAGGTCTGGGGTTTGGATCTGAGATTCTGCACCTCTAACAAGCTCTCAGGTGATGCCTGTGCTGCTGTGGAGGACCACAATTTGAGAAGCAAGGAATTAAGCTCTCATTTGGCTAGAGTGACCAGTTATCCTCTTTGCTCAGAACCAAAGGGTTTATTTGGAGCACAAGATTTTTGGTGCTAAAACTGGGAAAGTCTCAGGCAAATAGAACAAGTTGGTTATCCTATATTTGTCTAAGATTGCACAATGGTAATATAATATCAGCACAGCCATATGAAAACCTCCATTAACTGGCATGTTTGAGAACTAGCTACATTAGTTAACAGCTTAACTAGGTTAATGGATTTTTCCTCCTAAAACGTGTGCACCTATTCCTTTCCTCGTAAGACATTCTTACCCTTTCCTATTAAGAGTGGTAAAAATTGGGTTAACTAATTAAAATGAGATACAAAGGTCACAGTCTTACAACGTCTTTGATTGTTCACAATCTCACAAGACCTTAGGAGTAGTTACCCTAAACAGATCACCTTAGAAAAAAGGTGGGAGATGGAGTTTAGGCTGTTCTAAGCCAGGAAAGATTTTCAAACTTTTTTTTTTTGAGATGGAGTCTCTTACTCTGTCACCCAGGCTAGAATGCAGTGGTGTGATCTCAGGTCACTGCAGCCTCTGCCTCCTGGGTTCAAGCGATTCTCCTGTCTCAGCCTCCGAACTAGCTGGGACTACAGGCATGTGCCACCACGCCCGGCTAATTTTTTATTTTTAGTAGAGACAAGGTTTCACCATGTTGTCCAGGGTGGTCTCAAACTCCTGACCTCAAGCGATCCTCCTGCCTTGACCTCCCAAAGTGCTAGGATTACAGGCATGAGCCAGCACGCCTGGCCTTGAAAAGATTTTTAATACAATTCCTGGTACGAGTGGCATTCCTGTAGGTTATTTCCCAGAAAAGCAGAGCACAGAAATGAACATGAATCATATTAATAATTTAGGATATGAGTTTTTGGATTTGTTATTCCTAGTTATAACACAAAACATATTGATGTTATAAGAAACAGAGAATATTCTAGATGTCAGCTGCCTGTGTCATGAGTCGATCTTATAGGATAAATTAATAAGTGGGAAATAACAATGCCAACTAAAAATGGCTCAGGAACATATCAAACTTCATTTAGGGACAGGGTTCATTGAAAAAAAAAAAAAAAAGGTAACTTCACCTCCAACCAAATCCAACTTTTCCTCTTTCCTGGCAATTATAATCATTTGTCATGGCTTCCCTTTATCCTCATTATTCTAGGTGCCACAAGGCATTCCTGGAAGTGTTTGCCTGGCAACCTGATTTAAATGAGGGGGCTTACCTAAGAGAGGATAAATTCAAGACCCACTTAAATATAGCTATCATTGGCTGGGTGTGGTGGCTCACGCCTGTAATCCCAGCACTTTGGGAGGCCAAGGCTGGTGGATCACGAGGTCAGGAGATTGAGACCATCCTGGCTAACACAGTGAAACCCCATCTCTACTAAAAATACAAGAAATTAGATGGGCGTGGTGGTGTGCGCCTGTAGTCCCAGCTACTGTGGAGGCTGAGGCAGGAGAATCGTTTGAACTTAGGAGGCGGAGGTTGTAGTAAGCCAAGATGGTGCCACTGCACTCCAGCCTGGGCAACAGAGTGAGACTATTTAGTTTCCTGTGTGTCAGGCTCTGTGCTAAGTGATTTCTATGAATGATGTCATTTAATTCTTACAACCCTGGGTATTAGTGTCCCTATCTTATAGATGAGCAAACTAAGACTAAAGGTGGGTAAGTTATTGACCCAGGGTCACAAGGCAGAACTGGTTTTAAAACCTGCTCTTGATGACCATATGCTACATGACATCTCTGTGGGGCTCAGAATTCTGAAAAGAAAGCTAACTCTATGGGGAGATTGAATCCCTACATTCATGCTAAGAAGCCAAACTCTTTATGTGTAAGAATAAGTGACGAAGCGCTAGGGTATCTTTCTCCTATGTTCTCTGCATTTATTTTCCTGTACTTTGTACTTCAGTATCTTATGGGGATCAAATATATAAATGAAAGAGTGCCTCAAGTGTCTTGGAGGAATGCTAGGAAGGCCTTCCTGTCCCTTTAAGGCATATAAAAATAGTAAGAAAAACAATAAAGTGTGGTGAATGAGGTTATAGGCTCAATGTTGTAGTTTGGATATAGGTATCTCTGAGTAAAAGACTACTTTTTTTTTTTTTAAATTTCAACCAGGTATTTAATTGGTCTGGCAACTGCACAATATACAAATTTCTGAAAGGCATCTCCTGTTTGAAAGCTAGCATAGCTTCATCCCAGTAATTAATTCGGACAAATATATAGAACACCAAGAAGTCATAAATTATGCATGGAAGACTCCCAAGTCAATTAACAACTAAACTCAATCTATACAGCTTTCTATTTTTCAGGCTTCCATATGCATATTAAATAAATAAACAGCATGTCTACTATCAAAATAATTTAAAAATTCAAATGAATTCAAATAAATTTATTCAAATAAATTTCAATGATATTTTCAAATGAAAATATTACTGATGTGGTTCACAGTTTTTCTTCTCACCTAAAATAAAGAGCTTTGCCCATAGTCTCAGGACAGAATAAAGAGAGGGGAAAACCCATCCAGAAATAAATATGCAAATTAAAAAATACTGGTCATGGGTGTTTTTTTGGGGGGATGGGGTGTTGGTGAGACTCAGGAGAAGCAAAAGCTCATGACTATAGTTCAATGCCTGCCTCCCACTCACACGCACACAATGCCCCCTCAAAAGGCAGGTCACAGGTTTGAAAATTAGGCAGCATTTTCCTTTCTCCAAGATCTCCTCTCCTTGACCAGATTTATGTTTTCTCTCTCCCCATCTAGACCCTTTCCAAATGAAAGTTCTATGTTAGGCAAAGCCTTCTCTATGTATTGAGTTTAGGTAGCCAGAGAGAAAAGGGAAACACAACTTCATGGAGCCCTTACCTGTATCAGACTTAAGAGTCAATGTTCAAAAGATAAGGCCAGAAAGGAGGACATGAGAAACCATTCTCAAGAGCAAGGGGTAGGCCCCTCATGTAAAAGACGACCTTTTAAAAAGCAAGGAAATGCTAACCACAAATTTATGATAGTGATAGTGATTACCTTAGGTAAGGGAAAGAGAGGGACAGAATAGGTGACATCATACCAGCAGATTTACCTAAGTTACTGTCAGTGTTTTGGGTCTCAAGTTGGATGGTGGGTTTTCAGGTGTTCGCTATAGTTTAGTAAATAAATAGATGACATAGAAGAAAGCCACTTGTGTACCTCAAGCATCAGGAAGAAAAGAAGAGAAGAGAAGGGAAAGGAAAGAAAGAAAGGCAAGGTCAAGAAAAGACAGGCTCTGGTGTCAGACAGATTTGAATTCCGCCATTACTGGTTAGTTATAATTTCTCTAAACCTCAGTTTGATTACTTATAAAATGGAAATTATATTAGGTTAAATCATATGAAATTACTGATCTTTGACCTTTTTAGATCTACAACCTACCTCTCTAGGGTTTCTGTGAGGACAAAATGAGATAAGGTCCAGACCTAACAAACAAGAGCTCAGTAAACATTGTCTATTATTCTTCTCTTCATCTCTTACAATTGCAAGTACTCTGGCAACATTTATTCACACGAACCTACTTCTCCTTTCTCTAATAAGTGCCCTCCTATCTCCATCAAAAGTGGCAAAGAATTGATATAACCAATTCAAATCAAAGTTAGTCTTTGGATTATATGTAACTATTAATGATTAATGGGAAGTGGCAAATTATATCTCATTTTATCATTCTTGTTTTGTTTTGTTGTTTTTGAGATGAAGTCTTGCTCTTTTGCCCAGGCTGGAGTGAAATCGTACGATCTCGGCTCACTGCAATCTCCACCCTCTGGGTTCAAGCCATTCTCTTGCCTCAGCCTCCCAAGTAGCTGGGATTACAGGCGCCTGCCACCACGCCTAGTTAATTTATGTATTTTCGGTAGAGACGGGGTTTTGCCATGTTGGCCAGGCTGGTCTCAAACTCCTGACTTCAGGTGTTCCACCTGCCTCGGCCTCCCAAAGTGCTGGGATTACAGGCGTGAGCCACTGCATCTGGCCTTTATCAATTCTTATTAAAGCTAGAAAATTATTTAAAAATAAACCTCTACACACATAGGTTTGTAACTATATGTAATTATATATTCTTGTTCTTTCTTTAGCTGACTTCCCTACACCTAGTATATCTGACTTTGAAATTCCAACTTCTAATATTAGAAGGATAATTTGCTCAACCTCTGGAGGTTTTCCAGAGCCTCACCTCTCCTGGTTGGAAAATGGAGAAGAATTAAATGCCATCAGCACAACAGTTTCCCAAGATCCTGAAACTGAGCTCTATGCTGTTAGCAGCAAACTGGATTTCAATATGACAACCAACCACAGCTTCATGTGTCTCATCAAGTATGGACATTTAAGAGTGAATCAGACCTTCAACTGGAATACACGTAAGTGACATTGTTCTGGGGAGTTTCTACTATATCAAATCTAAAAAGACAATATAGTCATGTGTCATTTAATGATGCGGATACATTTTGAGAAATGCATCATAAGGTAATTCTGTCATTGTCTGAACATCAGAGTGTATTTACATAAACCTAGATGGTACAGCCTACTGCACACCTAGGCTACATGGTACAGCCTACTGCAAACCTAGGCTACATGGTACAGCCTAGTGCTCTGAGGCTACACACCTGTACAGCATGTTACTATACTGAATACATAGGCAGTTGTAACACAGTATTTGTGTATCTAAGCATATGTAAACATAGGAAAGGTACAGTAAAAATACGGTATTATAATTTTATGGGACTACCGTCATATATGCGGAATGTCATTGAAAACGTTACATGGCACATTACTGTAACTCAGCTGGATACATTTTAGAATTGTCATATTTACTTTGATAGTATTTTATAGTGTTTTTAGATACACAAATGACATGTGCTATTATGACTTATTAAAGTCACTGTGAGGCTGGGCACAGTGGCTCACGCCTGTAATCCCAGCACTTTGGGAGGCTGAAGTGGGAGGATCACTTGAGCCCAGGAGTTCAAGACCAGCCTGGGAAGCATGAGACTCTGACTCTACAAAACATTTAAAAAATTAGCCAGGTTTGGTGGCACACATGTGTAGTCCTAGGTACTTGGGAGGGTAAGGTGGGTGGCTTACTTGAGCCCAGGTGTTCAAAGTTGCAGTGAGCTATGATCATGCCACTAGGCTCCAGCCTAGGCAACAGAGTGAGACCCTGTCTCTAAAAGAAATAAATAAAATAATTAAAAAAATAAATTTAAAAAATAAAGTCACTGTGCAAGGTGTGATAATGTTACTAATTTTCTTTTTATTTTATTTTATTTTATTTTTTTTGAGACAGCGTCTCGCCCTGTTGCCCAGGCTGGAGTGCAGTGGCACGATCTCAGCTCACTGCAACCTCCACCTTCCGGGTTCAAGCAATTCTCCTGCCTCAGCCTCCTGAATAGCTGGGATTACAGGCGCCAGCCACCATCCTCGGCTAATTTTTTCTATCTTTAGTGAAGATGGGGTTTCACCATGTTGGTCAGGCTGGTCTCAAACTCCTGACCTCGTGATCCGCCCGCCTCAGCCTCCCAAAGTGCTGGGATTACAGGTGTGAGCCACTGCACCTGGCCTTATTTTCTTGTAATAAATATTCTAAAATTTATATATACTAATAACCACTATCCATCAAGCATTCATCTTAAAAAGTTTTTATAACAATAGTGTTATTGAAAGCATTAAAATGTGCCCTTTGGAACTGCCCTTAGGGATTTGGTGCTTTCTTTTAGGGCATGCCACCCACATGGTTCCATGGTGCCAAACAATTTTTTTTGTGGGTGAATGTGCTTTTTAAGAACTACTGGTTCATTCTGAATCAAGTCTGGGAAAGGTGAGTGACAAACTCCTTGAAGACAACTCCTGAAAAGAGGTCATTTTGGAGCAAATATTTTACTCTACTGGTAGTAAACTCAGAGAATTCTCTTTCCCCAAGAGGTGAAATCATTTGAAAATATAAAATGAAAACGTTGTGTTTATATGAATATATACATCTTAGGCCTATAATGGCTTAAGATGGCTTACAAGGTGAACTCAGATGCTCGAAATATTAATGCTTGTTTAAATTGTATGGCTGATCATACAGAGGACCACAGGTCTCTCTCCCTACCCCAGCCCCACTCCCAAGGGTAGGTTTTGTGACTGTATAGTAAGAAACAATACACTGAGTTTGATAATACAGTTGCACATAAGTATATAGCACAATATATACTATATGGCATGTCTTAATTCTTCATGTCTTTACTTGTAGTTTCGAAGTGGATAATTTATTTTAGATGGTCTAGTAATTCATGCTAGTGTATGATTTACTCTAGATCTTTCAGTGTTACAGCAGATTTTTTTTTTTTTTTTTTTTTTTGAGACGGAGTCTCGCTCTGTCACCCAGGCTAGAGTGCAGTGGTGCAATCTCAGCTCACTGCAACCTCCGCCTCCCAGGTTCAAGCAATTCTCCTGCCTCAGCCTCCTGTGTAGCTGGGACTACAGGTGCCAGCCACCACACACAGATAATTTTTGTATTTTTAGTAGAGATGGAGTTTCACCATGTTGGTCAGGCTGGTCTCGAACTCCCGACCTTAGGTGATCCGCCTGCCTCAGCCTCCCAAAGTATGGGGATTACAGGCATGAGCCACTGTGCCCGGCTACAGCAGATTCTTTATTTTCCTCAATGAGATAAAATTTCCTGGGAAAATTAGTTCAAACATAAACCAAACTTTGACATGACTATTGATACTCCAAACTTACCAGTCTCAGTCATCTTTTATGTGTTGTAAAAATTTTATTAAAATGAGGCTTCAATCATACAGTTTAGTAAGTCTCTATTTTTACTTTATTGTTATAGCATTATTTAACCAATTTTACATTATTCTGATTGAAGGCAGAAAACAGTAGAGTACTGATTATTAAATCAGTAATACTAGCTTGGATTGCATTTTGATTTGGACATTATTTATATTGGAATATGGATATATGTGACATTCTAGGACAGGGGTTGGCAAATTTTTTTCTGAATAGAGCCAGATAGTAAATATTTTAAGCTTTGCAGTCACAGTCTCTTGCAACAACTCAATTCTGCTGGTTGTAGCACAAAAGCAGCCACAGACAAGACATAAATGAATGACATGGCTATGTTCCAACAAAATTTGTTTTTCTTTTTTTTTTTTTGAGACAGAGTTTCACTCTCGTTGCCCAGGCTGGGGTGCAATGGTGTGGTCTCAGCTCACTGCAACCTCTGCCTCCCAGGTTCAAACGATTCTCCTGCCTCAGCCTCCCAAGTAGCTGGGATTACAGGTGCCTGCCACCACAACTGACTAATTTATGTATTTTCTTAGTGGAGATGGGGTTTCACCATGTTGGCCAGGCTGGTCTCGAACTCCTGACCTCAGGTGATCCATCTGCCTCAGTCTCTCAAAGTGCTGTGATTACAGGCGTGAGCTACCACACCCAGCCACAAAATTTCATTTTTAAAAACAGGTGCAGGACAGGTTTGGCCCATGTGCTATAGTTTGCTAACTTAAGATTTTTGTCTTTGTGGTTGGAGAGCTTTAGGGTACAAATGTCTCAAATCTCATTAATTGGACTGCGTGGGGATTCTTTAGAATAAGATTCAAAAGCAAATAATGCATTTATGGGAGGTCAAGGGCTGACTGCACTAACAAATATACATTAAGTGTATAGTTCATAGAAATGTTACAGGTCAATGTTGAGTAAAGCTTTGACATGAAAACGTATTAGTCCGTTTTCATGCTGCTGATAAAGACATACCCGAGGCTGGGCAACTTACAAAATAAAGAGGTTTAATTAGACTCACAGTTCCACGTGGCTGGGGAGGCCTCACAATCATGGCAGAAGGCAAGGAGGAGCAAGTCATGTCTTACATGGATGGCAGCAGCCAAAAAGAGAGCTTGTTATAAGGAAACTCCTGTTTTTAAAATTATCAGGTCTCGTGAGACTCATTAACTATCACAAGGACAGTGCAGGACTCACTCCCATAATTCAGTCACCTCCCACTGGGTTCCTCCCATGACATGTGGGAATTGTGGGAGTTATAATTCAAGATGAGATTTGGGTGGGGACACAGCCAAACCATATCAGTAAATAACTGATCTTGGAAAAAAAAAAAAGCCCAAATGTATTAATTAAGCGGATTGCGCATATGATTCTTTTTAGTGTAGTCCCACCAAATTTGTTTTCCCTTGATAAACTGGAAGGAGATAAATCCGAGAGAGTCATACTCATGGTATCTAATAAGCTACATGTGCAGATGCTCTCACACAGCTGTGTACCTTGGATTCTGGGTCTGCCCCTGTGGGATGTTACTAGGTTTCTAACAGGTGTCACAATAGACCTGGCTTGCTGCTACTGAGGCCTCCCTCTTTCCCTCACACACATACTCTCTCTAGGTTGAATGAGGCTTGTGGATGGGTGTGGAGTGGAAGCCAGGAATGAGCTGAAGCCTGTGAATCTTCTAGACTCCCAGGATAACAGCAATGGCTTGTTATTTTTTGTGTCATTCTAATCTGTAGAGGTCAACTCTGGTAATCACTTGATGTCTCCATTCAATCTGGTGTTTTAGAGAAAAAAGAAAAACCAACTCTCCTGTCTTTAAGTGGTAGGTACACTATGATTAAATAGGTGTTTTAGAATGATTACTGTGACAGCAATGTGCAGGAGTTATTAGAGCCTAGGAAACCTGAGGCAAAGAGACCAGTTTGCAGGCTACTAGGTGGGAGATGAGAAAAATCTCAGCTAAGGCAGTTGCTGCAAGAGATTTGGGAAAAAGCAGTAAGTTCCAGAGATATTCTGAATATAGAACAGAAAATACATGGGAGCCTACTGGCAAGTGAGCACAAAGAAAATACCACACTCTTATTTGGGTAACTAAATGGTATTGTTATTCACCGAAATGGGAGAATACAGGTGGTAGATATGATTTGGAAAGCAGGTAGTAAATTCAGTTTTAATCAGGTGGAGATACTGGCATCCATCCAATATACAAATTTAGAAATCAGATGGCACTTCTTTTTTTTTTTTTCCTTTGTCTTTTTCTGAGATGGATTCTCACTCTGTCACCCAGGCTGCAGTGCAGTGGCGCAATCTTGGCTCATTGCAACCTCTGTCTCCCTGGTTCAAGCAATTCTCTTGCTTCAGCCTCCTGAGTACCTGGGATTGTAAGCATGCACCACCACGCCCCGACAATTTTTTGTACTTTTAGTAGAGACAGGGTTTCACTATGTTGGCCAGGCTGGTCTCAAACTCCTGACCTCAGGCGATCTGCCCACCTTGGCCTCCCAAAGTGCCAGAATTACAGGTGTGAGCCACTGTGCCCGGCCTCAGATGGCATTTCAAATCTCGGGTGTGGAGGATATTACCCAGGAAGACTGGGGCCAGTAAGGGCAAAATGGGACCACAAACAGAACCATGGGAACAACAATAATTAGAGGACAAGAAGAGGAAGAAAAGCCTTCAGAGAAAACTGAGTGCAACAAACAGAAACAGAAGGATGTGGTGTCACAGAAGTCCAAGAAGGAGAAGATTCCAACCGGCCAAATGCTGATAAGTCCAATAAGCAAAAGAATAAAATTAAGCTGGGCGCAGTGGCTCATGCCTGTAATCCCAGCACTGTGGGAGGCCGAGACGGGAGAATCACCTGAGGTCAGGAGTTCGAGACCAGTCTGGCCAACATGGGAAAACCCCATCTCTACTGAAAATACAAAAATTAGCTGGGTGTGGTGACACGCCCCTGTAATCCCAGCTACTCAGGAGGCTGAGGCAGGAGAATTGCTTGAATTCCAGAGGCAGAGATTGCAGTGAGCTGAGATCACGTCACTGCACTCCAGCCTGGCCTGGGAAACACAGTGAAAGTCCGTCTCAAATAAATAAATAAATAAAACTTACCACTGGGTTTGGTAATCAGAAAAGTAAAAACAGGGATCTCGGATTCCCTGGACCCTCTCTCCAGCCCAGCCTTGCTAGCTCCGCCTGTGGTGCATGCTCCTGCCTCCGACTCAATGGTTTGCAGAAAAAATTTAAATAGCACAACAGTGGCAATTCACAATGAAGAGATCTACTGCAAATCCTACTATGGAAAGAAATATGGGACAAAAGTCTATGGTTATGGCCAGGGCACTGGCACGCTTAATATGGCGAGAGGCTGGGCATCAAGCCAGAGAGTGTTCAGCCTCACAGGCCTACAACAAATCCAAATGCTTCTAAATTTGCTCAGAAATATGGAGGTGCTGAGAAGTGTTCCAGATTTGAGGATTCTGTATATGCTGCCGAGAAGATAATTGGAGCTGGAAAACCCTGGCACAAAAACTGTTTTTGATGTGCAAAGTGTGGGAAGAGTCTTGAATCAACAACTGACTGAAAAAGAAGGTGAAATCTATTGTAAAGGATGCTATGCAAAGAACTTTGGGCCCAAGGGATTTGGCTATGGCCAAGGAGCAGGGGCTCTTGTTCATGCCCAGTAAGGTGTAAACCCAGAACTAAGCATCATACATTGAGAATCTCTTCGTAATCTAGGCACAGATAATCCTTAACACTAAACTACTGTGAAATTCTACCAGCATTGAGTACTGTATATTACCCTGTACTTGGATAGGCTGGCTAACTCATAGGGAGAGAGCACTGTATCGTATCCTTTTGCTTTATTCACCAGCATTTTTGGGGAACATTTCTTTTACGTTTTAAATAAAACTTCAGCATGAAGAAAAAAAAGTAAAAACAGTAAGTTAGTAAATACTCATTTATTTGTAAGCCATTTCAGAGAAACCAGAAAATGAGCTGCTATAATTTGTGTCCCTGCTGTTTTTCCAGATGTTGCTAACGATTCCTCAAAGCAGCTGAAGAATAAATACTGTAGCTGCTGCTCCTGATCTGGAGGGATGGACCCGCAGCACCATATCCACTGACACCTTTCTCCTCCCCACCCTCATTTCCTTGTGTACTTCTTGTGCTCTCTGTGGGACTGAAACTACAGCTGATAACCTTCAGAGCCCTCTTCTAGGATGGTCCCACCTAATACCAAGCCATATCCACACTTAGTTCTTTGCCAGACTTGTTCTGTATTTCCAGTAGCTAGAGGGTGAAAAACCTGTATCCAAAAGTGAATGCAAAGTGGCTCCTGTAGCTTTAGGGCAGCTACTGTGAGGTAAGGGTGTGTGTGATGTGTATGTGTTGAGAGAGAATAAGGTAGGAGAAAGGGAGAAGTCATGACAGAGCTAGAGAAGGAAAAATAAAGTATACCTAGAATACAACATCAACCAGTTAGTAGTAACACATAGTTATAATCAGCTATAAAAGTGAGATACTACAAGATGGCTTGTAAAAGATTTCCTTAGAATCTTCCTTATGTCAACTTAACTCAGTAAATGTGGACATTCAAAGTATCTTTTTCACTATTAATATGTGACATCTGAATATTAGTTGCCCACAAGTATGTGCCTGATTGAAGAATTATGCAAGAAAAATGCTAGCAGCTGCATACGGGAGAGCTGGCCAGGCAAAGAATACTCCACAGTTGCATCAATAGAAAAGGCACAGAATGAGTATCAGGCAGTAGGAAATACATTACAGCTGACATTATTCTTTTCCCTCCATAGCCAAGCAAGAGCATTTTCCTGATAACCTGCTCCCATCCTGGGCCATTACCTTAATCTCAGTAAATGGAATTTTTGTGATATGCTGCCTGACCTACTGTAAGTACTATCATACTATCATCCTGATCTCAATTCTGGAAGATCAAACTTTATTACCACGGTTCGGCATCTCTCTGAGGTTTTAGCCTATTCGCTTCTCATGTTTACAGCAAGTCTATGGAAACATGAGCATCTCCTTTACTTGTCTCAACAAGTTCTGTTCATTCACTGGACGTTTTCCAGACACCTCCCACGTGTGTGGCACTCTACTAGGCACTGGAATTACAAAGACAAGAAGTCACTGCCCTCAAGACACATTCTAGTTTAGTCTGTTTATTTTTTCCCTGACTTTATATATTTTTGGAGACTGGGGTTTGCTAACTAATTTGAAAACGTTTCTGATGCTAAATGACATTCTAATTTTTTTTTAAGGGCTAGTCAATTTGGCAGGTGAGTTGTTACACACACCTTAGTGAATTCCAACTTCCATGGCCACCATCCTGCTGATATTCTAATTTTGATTTGGAGTTAGAGAAAAGGCAAATTGACAAATTTTGGTGCCAAGAATCATTTTCTTGGAGGAGGGCAAGATGCACTAATACAGTTGAGAAACTACATGGCTACAGGTGATCTCACCAATTCTCAATTCTTGGGCTGGGTGGGGTGGCTCACGCCTGTAATCCCAGCACTTTGGGAGGCCAAGGCAGGTGGATCACTTAAGGTCAGGAGTTCGAGACCGGCCTGGCCAACATGGTGAAACCCCGTCTCTACTAAAATTACAAAAATTAGCCAGGCATGGTGGCATGCACCTGTAGTCCTAGCTACTCAGGAGGCTGAAGCAGGAGAAT
This sequence comes from Pongo abelii, assembly GCF_028885655.2. Classification (NCBI taxonomy): domain Eukaryota; kingdom Metazoa; phylum Chordata; class Mammalia; order Primates; family Hominidae; genus Pongo; species Pongo abelii. Next base: position 18,594,204 of record NC_085928.1, read on the forward strand.
TGCTTGAACCCAGGAACCCAGGAGGCGGAGACTGCAGTGAGCGAAGAGCATGCCATTGCACTCCAGCCTGGGCGACAGAGTGAGACTCCATCTCAAAAAACAAACCAATTCTTAGTTCTTTTTTTTTTTTTTTTTTTTGAGATGGAGTCTCACTTTGTCACCCAGGCTGGAGTGTATGGCCCGATCTCAGCTCACTGCAGCCTCTGCCTCCCAGGTTCAAGCAATTATCCGGCCTCAGCTTCCTGAGTAGCTGGGACTACAGTTGCGTGCTGCCACGCCTGGCTAATTTTTTTTTTTGTATTTTTAGGAGAGATGGGGTTTCACCATGTTGGCCAGAATGGTCTTGATCTCCTGACCTCATGATCCGCCCGCCTTGGCTTCCCAAAGTGCTGGGACTTCGTCTTTGGAATTCCAGTGCCTAGTAGAGTGCCACACACATAGGGGTCTGGAAAATGTCCATTTTCTCAGTTCTTTAGAATACATTTTTGGATGAAAGATCAGGAGTGGCTGATGAAAGAAGAGATTTCTAAGATATTTTACCCTATGAATTTACACTTTGGGTGTTAGACATATGCTGCTCTCAATCTCTATGATTAAATGAAGAGGAACTGCTAGTTCTATGGTCCGAAATAAGGCCATAATCACTATGAAGGGGCACCAACTGTTCTTTGAGTAGAAATCATGTACACTGATCAAATAAAATCGGAAGATCAACATCTGCTGATTTTCCCAGGCTTTAGCACCAAAAAAACCCAAAGCTCAGTGAATTCTTTAGAGAGTATGTGCTGTTAACAACTTATCCCAAGGGTAGGATAAAGAGGTCTGGTGGGCTCAAGGATGTTTCTAATACCAACTATCCAGTGTTACCCCTTTAATTCAGGGGTTCTCATCCTCAACATTATTGGCATTTTGGGCAAGATAATTCTTTGTTTTGGAGTGCTGTTCTGTGCACTGTAGGATGTTTAGCAGCTTCTTTAGCCTCTACTCACTACATGCCAGTAGCACCCCTTGCCCGTTGTGACAATCAAAAATATCCCCAAGCATTGCCAAATGTCCCCTTGGCAAAGAGGTGAAGAGGCAGCGTTGTAAATCACCCCTGGTGTAAGAACCACTGCTCCAGTTCTAAGCCAGTCTGAAGCCTTGCTAAAGTAAATATTAATATATGGGCACAATTCAAGGGAAACTTACTTATCATTTTTATTGTTTGTTCTTGTCTCCAAGGCTTTGCCCCAAGATGCAGAGAGAGAAGGAGCAATGAGAGACTGAGAAGGGAAAGTGTACGCCCTGTATAACAGTATCCGCAGAAGCAAGGGGCTGAAAAGATCTGAAGGTAGCCTCCGTCATCTCTTCTGGGATACATGGATCGTGGGGATCATGAGGGAGTCTTCTCTTAACAAATTTAAGCTGTTTTACCTACTACCTCACCTTCTTAAAAACATCTTTCTGATTAAGTTGAACAGTTACAAGATGGCTGGCATCCCTCTCCTTTCTCCCCATATGCAATTTGCTTAATGTAACCTCTTCTTTTGCCATGTTTCCATTCTGCCATCTTGAAATATTCCCGTCTTGTCAGCCAATTCAATGTCTTCCATTATCTATTAAACACTAATTTGAGTTCATCTTGAATATTCCTGTGGTAACTTCTTATTCTGATCATTCATTTTTCCCTCTATCTCTCAGTGTTAATGGACATGGGTTGGGGTTGCTTTGTACTAACACGGTAACATTTTCATTGGTTTCTCTGCCTCTTACTAACAGACTCATCCTACTGACCAATCATGGAGCCAAATTTCATAAAGAATTACTCTGTCATGTCATTTTCCCAATCAAAAACTCAGAAGAGACCCCACTGCCTACAGAAAAAGCTTCAAAGCTTTTTAACTTTACACATTCCAGCTGATCTCTTCAGTCTAAATACCCTGGAGTTCTGTCAATTGTTCCTCACATGGCATGGTTTCCAGTGCCTCACATGAATGGGGTAAACGGAACCCAAGACTTTAGATTTGGTCTTAATGACTCTACATGCAATGAGATAATTATTATCTGGGGTCTGGAATGTCCATCCTGTTAAGAGAGCCTAACACAGCACTAGCTTTAGTGAGTCACAAATCCCCAGGTATTTTCATGCAAGAGAAACTTACATGGGACATTAGAATCCAAGAGACTGGTATCAGGTCCAAGGCAGTTATAAGCCTCCCTAAACAGTTCAGCTTTGACTTGTGAAGGTTGGAGTAACACCAGTATAAGAATTAGTCTACAAAATTATCTTTAAAAATAAAGGGAAGCAAGAATTGTCCTGGGCAGGAGGGGGAAATATAAAGAAAAATGAAAAATAATACCTGAGACTTATACAACAGGTTGTTTTGCAAAAACACTATTTCATCTTAGTCTTATAAAAATCTCTATGAGCAAGATCTATTTCCATTTTATGGGAGAGAAACCAGAGGCTCCCAGAGGTTAAGTGATCTGCTTGAGTTAAGGTCATACAGATGAGGAATAAAACCAAGATTCAAACTGGACATCAAGTTCAGGCTCCTTTCCCTACAACCTGGCAGCCTACACATATTTTCCCCCAAGGCAGTCTCTCAACTTCCTATCCTGTTTTTTCATTTCCATTGAATGCTTGCTCACTCCTCAGAATGTCTTTTCCAGGATGTTGCTCTGGCTCAGTTCTGTCATTATCTACAATTTTCTTGACTTTCTATCTAAAAAGTCTTCTGCTCAGTCTGCTGATACTTCAAAATGAAGCCATGTACCCAATCTTCTACACAAGGCCTTCTGTGGCCATCTTGTCCAGCTCAAGCAGTTCCACCTCTATAGCACATCTCATACCACCAGCATAGGTTGATTTTCATGTACCACATCTTCCTTCTATCCTTTACCGGACTGTATGTAGGCTTATTGAGAAAAGCAACCATGCCTGAGAGCCCCACACATAGAAGAGCGCCTTGATCAAGCATTTGGTCGTTTGGTAATAGCTGGTAATAACTAAACATTTGCCTGATCGATATTTCATATGACAAAAATTGCCAGAGTAGTTTTAAGTTCTCTCATAATTCAGCTTTCCCTTCATATTCTTCAGCTATCAAGGTTACTGTGTACAAGTTGGGAATACCCTTGATCTTGAGATTAAAATGTAAATTAAGAGATTAAAATCTTAAATTTATTTATATATTAAATTATACATATATAAATAAATTTAAGATGTTTTCCGCCTTTGCCAATATAGGGTTTGATGTAATCATTTCTTTGTTTTCTCAGGTCCCACCTCCATTTGCAATTGACCTCTTCTGGGAACTTCCTCAGATGGACAAGATTACCCCACCTTGCCCTTTATGTATCTGCTCTTAGGTGCTTCTTCACTTCAGTTGCTTTGCAGGAAGTGTCTAGAGGAATATGGTGGGCACAGAAGTAGCTCTGGTGACCTTGATCAAGGGGTTTTGAAATGCAGAATTCTTGAGTTCTGGAAGGGACTTTAGAGAATACCAGTGTTATTAATGACAAAGGCACTGAGGCCCAGGGAGGTGACCAGAATTATAAAGGCCAGCGCCAGAACCCAGATTTCCTAACTCTGGTGCTCTTTCCCTTCATCAGTTTGACTGTGGCCTGTTAACTGGTATATACATATATATGTCAGGCAAAGTGCTGCTGGAAGTAGAATTTGTCCAATATCAGGTCAACTTCAGAGACTATCTGATTTCCTAATGTCAGAGTAGAAGATTTTATGCTGCTGTTTACAAAAGCCCAATGTAATGCATAGGAAGTATGGCATGAACATCTTTAGGAGGCTAATGGAAATATTATTGGTGTTTACCCAGTATTCCATTTTTTTCATTGTGTTCTCTATTGTTGCTCTCTCACTCCCCCATGAGGTACAGGAGAAAGTAGAACTATCCAAAACTAATTTCCTCTGACATGTAAGACGAATGATTTAGGTACGTCAAAGCAGTAGTCAAGGAGGAAAGGGATAGTCCAAAGACTTAACTGGTTCATATTGGACTGATAATCTCTTTAAATGGCTTTATGCTAGTTTGACCTCATTTGTGAAACATTTATGAGAAAGTTCTCATTTAAAATGAGATCGTTGTTTACAGTGTATGTACTAAGCAGTAAGCTATCTTCAAATATCTAAGGTAGTAACTTTCCATAGGGCCTCCTCAGATCCCTAAGATGGCTTTTCCTCCTTGGTATTTCTGGGTCTTTCTGACATCAGCAGAGAACTGGAAAGACAGAGCCAACTGCTGTTCATGTTACTCATGACTCCTTTCTCTAAAACTGCCTTCCACAATTCACTAGACCAGAAGTGGACGCAACTTAAGCTGGGATAATCACATTATCATCTGAAAATTTGGAGTTGGACAGCAAAAGAAGACATTTCTCAAATGCACATCTCATGGCAGCTAAGCCACATGGCTGGGATTTAAAGCCTTTAGAGCTAGCCTATGGCTTTAGCTACCTCACTATGCTGCTTCACAAACCTTGCTCCTGTGTAAAACTATATTCTCAGTGTAGGGCAGAGAGGTCTAACACCAACATAAGGTACTAGCAGTGTTTCCCGTATTGACAGAAATACTTAACTCAATAATTCTTTTCTTTTCCATTTAGTAACAGTTGTGATGACTATGTTTCTATTCTAAGTAATTCCTGTATTCTACAGCAGATACTTTGTCAGCAATACTAAGGGAAGAAACAAAGTTGAACCATTTCTTTAATAATGCTGATCTACTTTTTGTTGAATTTGTATTTTATTTCAAGTATGAAAGAAATCATTTTTGTTTATTTAGATGAAACCAAACACTACTACACATTTACACTCACAACGCTTCCAGGACCCAAGGGTTTCACAGACCATTTGCCTACGTGGTTCTTTCCTCTCCTCCTTCCAGTGATTTCTAGAATACCCTTTCAAAGGACCACATGAATATACGAACTGTAAAATTCAACTTTAATCTTTTGTGAAATGTTTTATTTACTGCTTAAAATCTAGGTGGGTGGATATATTCATGTACGTATATATTGATAGATTAATACAAACATAAATATGTATTTAAATTTAAGGGTAAGTAAAGTGAGAGTATAACAGCCCCATTCTTAGTTAAAAAGAAAAGAAAAAGACAAGAGCAAGCCACTGCCACCACAGGTAATAGCACTTACATTTGTCAGCAGGCTGACCAAAGAGTGGCCTGTTGGCATTCAACGGACATGGCAGCATAGCTCCCTTCAACTCTCCAATGAATTTCAAGTTCAGAGCACTTTCAGTCCTTGTCTTGTTTATCTATTACTGAAGGGTTTCTAGGAAGGTTTAGCAGTGCTTCAATTTTCTTAGCATCATTCTCAGGTTCATTTTCCTGTAAACTACTTTCAATTTTCTCAGGGAGGTGCTCAGTAACTTGTAGTCTGCCTTTCCTGTAATCAAATAAAAAGGATAAATCAAATACTGCTCCATTTCTTTAGTTCTTACAGATTTAAAACAAAAAGGATAGCATTTGCCTTTTCCTCCCTGCTTTGGTATACCAACTTAGAAGCAAATACTGATCCCTGAACTTCAAATACAGTAACTTTCTTCTCTCTCCTAACCTCACAAGCCAATTATGATTTCCACATTACCATAATGGATACCGTTGTGGTGACAGCTCTGATCCATAAGATATTCCTAGTATGCTGGGTTCTAGAGTTCTCACAGGAGTGATGTGTGGGAACTGACACACTTTGTGCTAAGGTGTGAAGGCTTGAAGTCTCGCTGTCCTCTTGCTCCCGGGCTGGGGGAATGTAAGTACCCTGACACTCTTAAACTCTGTGACCAGACCTTGTAGGAACTGGACAAAGGCTATAACAATGGTAATCCTAGGTAGAGAAAAGTAAGATAGAACAACACTACAGATTTATATTTATGAAGAGTTAAAAACTAATTTCCAAATAATAGATCAGTTCTGTTTCTAAATCAAGTATTAGTGTCTTCCTTAAGTGATTATCAGGGTTAAAGTTTCTTCTCAACTCTTCACAGATTTGGTCATTTGTTCTTCTGTATCTCTATAGTCAGTTTTCTACATTTTCTGCTCATTGAGGCAATTTTTTTTGACTCTCAATTTGTTCGATTTTCCTGTATTATTTTCAAGCAAAGAAGTAGGCACATACAAGACACTTAAATGTTTATTAACTCTCCTTAGAAATATCTCTCACACACACACACACATATAAACACACATACGTGTAAATGCTATATAATTTTGACACTTTCATTCTGCCAAAGTATTCTTTCATTACTATGATTCAAGTTGTTTTTATCCATCCTTCTTAAAATTGATACTAATAATTGTACATATTTATGAAGTACAAAGTGATATTTTCATACATATACAATGTGTAATGATCAAATCAGGGTAATTAGCATATGCATCACCTCAAACATTTATCATTTCGTACTGCTGGGACCATTCAAATATCCTCTCTTCCAGCTACTTGAAAATATACAATAAATTATTATTAACTATAGTCATCCTACAGTGCCACAGAACACTAGAATTTATGCCTCCGATCTAGTTATAATTTTGTATCCATTAATCAATCCCTTAAATCTCCTCTTCTTACACCCTTCCCTGTCCCCTCCTCAGCCTCCAGTAACCATAATTCTACTCTTTACTTCTATGAGCCCATTTTTTAGCTCCCACATGAGCAACAGAACATGCAGTATTTATCTTTCTGTGTATGACTTATTTTACATAACAATGTCCTCCAGGCTCATCCATGTTCCCACAAATGACACGATTACATTCTTTATTATGGCTGAATAGTATTCTATGGTGGATATATACCACATTTTCTTTATCCATCCATCTGTTGATGGACACTGACGTTGATTCCATACCTTGGCTATTAATAGTGCTGCAATAAGCATGGGGGCGCAGATAACTCTTTGATATGCTGGTTTCTTTTCCTTTGGATAAATACCTAGTAGGGAAGATTGCTGGATCTTACAGTAGTTCTATTTTTAGTTTTCTGAGGAACTTCCATACTGTTTCTATAAAGGCTGTACTAATTTGCATTCCTACCAAAAGTATATGAGTTCCCTTTTCTTTCTACATCCTCGCCAAAATTTATTTTTTGTCTTTCTGATAATAGACATTCTAATTGGGATAAATATCACTCCAATTTCCCAAACTGTCCCCAAACCATATTTCATTGTGGTTTTGATTTGCATTTCCCTGATTAGTTATGTTGAATACTTTTTCATATACTTGTTAGCACTTGTAGGTATTTTTTGAGAAATACAAGTTTCCCCCCAAGCTCCCCCGCCCACTTTTTTTTTAAAGAGACAGGGACTCACTTTGTTGCCCAGGCTGGAGTGCAGTAACACGATCATGGCTCACTGCTGCCTTGAATTACTGGGCTCAAGGGATCCTTCAGCCTCAGTCTCCCAAGTAACTGGGGCTACAGGCATGCACTACTGTGCCTGACTAATTTTCTTTTGTCTCATTCTGTCACTCAGGCTGGAGTGCAGTTGCGCCATCTTGGTTCATTGCAACCTCCACCTCCCAGGCTCAAACAATCCTCCTGCCTCAGCCTCCCACGTAGTTGGGATTACAGGTGTGTACCACCACAATTTTTGTATTTTTAGTAGAGATGGGGTTTCACCACGTTGGTCAGGCTGGTCTCGAACTCCTGACCTCAAGTGATCCGCCTGCCTCGGCCTCCCGAAGTCCTGGAATTACAAGTGTGAGCCACTGTGCCTGGCCTCCAATGCCCTTTCTTTTTCTTGCCTAACTGCTCTGGCTAGGATTTCTAATACTATGTTGAACAAGACTGGTAAGAGCGGGCATTCCTATTTCATTCCAGTTCTTTGAGGGAAAAGCTTTTCACTTTTCCCTGTTCAGTATGATATTAGCTGTGAGTTTGACATATATAGCCTTTATTGTACTGAGAAATAGGCCTTCTACCCCTAACTTTTTGGGAGGTGTTATCAAGAAGGGGTGTTGAATTTTACCAAATGCTTTTTCTCATTTATTGAGATGATCATATGGTTTTTTTCCTTCCGTTTATATGATGTAACACATTTATTGATTTGTGTATGCTGCACCATCCTTGTATCCCTAGGATAAATTCCACTTGTTCATGATGTGTAATCTTTTTGATGTACTCATGGACTTGGTTTGCTGGTATCTTGTTAAGGATTGTTTTGTAGAATACATTGGCCTGTAGGTTTTGTTGTTGTTGTTGCTTTTTAATGAGCCTTTGTCTGTTTTCTGTTGTATAAGGGTAATGTTAGCCTTGTAGAATGAGTTTGGAAGAATTCTCTCATCTTCAATATTTCGGAACCGTTTGAGAATTGGTCTTAATTCTTCTTTAACTGTTTGGCAGAATTTAGCAATGAAGCCATGTGGTCCTGGACTTTTCTTTGTTGGGAGACTTTTTATTACCAGTTCAATCTTGTTACTTGTTATTGGTCTGTTCAGGTTTTCCATTACTTCTTGGCTCAATCTCGATAGATTATAGGGGCTCAGGAATGTATCCATTTCCTGTAGCTTTTCCAATTTCTTGGCATATAGTTGTTTCCTAATAATCTCTAATGATATGAATATGTCCGTGGTATCAGTTGTAATGTCTCCTTTTTTGTTTTTTACCTTAATTGGGTCTTTTTTCTTAGTCTAACTAGTGGTTTCTTGATTTTGTTTGTTTTCAAGAAACCAACTTTTCATTTAGTTCTTCTTTCATGTTTTTTTGTTTGTTTGTTTGTTTTTAAGTCTCTACTTCACTTAGCTCTGCTCTGATCTTTTTATTTATTTCCTTCTACTGATTTTGGGTTTAGTTTGTTCTTGCTTTTCGAGTTCCCTGAGGTGCAGTGTTAGGTTGTTTATTTGAAACATTTCTACTTTTTGATGGAGGCATTTATTACTATAAACTTTCCTGTTAGTGATGCTTTTGCTGTATCCCATAGGTTTTGGTATGTTGTGTTTCTATTTTCATTTGTTTCAAGAAATTTTTTAATTTCCTTCTTAATTTTTTCATTGACCTATTGGTTGTTCCAGAGCATATTATTTAATTTCTGTGTATTTGCACAGTTTCCAAAGTCCTTCCTGCTACTGATTTCTAGTTTTATTCTGCTGTGGTCTGAAAAAATATTTGATGTTATTTTGATCTTTAAAAATTTGTTGAGACTTGTTTTGTAGCCTAACATATGATTTATCCTGAAGAACACTTCAAGATAAGAAAAATGTGTATTTTGCAGCTGTTGGATGTGATGTTCTGTAAATGTCTGCTAGATCCATTTGATCTATAGCACAGTTTAAGTCTGATATTTCTTTGTTGATTTTCTGTCTAGATGATCTGTCCAGTGCTGGGAGTGTGGTGTTGAAGTCCCCAGCTATTACATTAGGGTTTATCTCTCCCTTTAGCTCTAATATTATTTGTTTATATATATATATGGATGCTCTGGTGTTGGGTGCATATATATTTACAGTTGTTATTTCCTCTTGCTGAATTGATCTCTTTACCATTATATAATGACCTTGTCTCTTTTTATAGTTTTTTATTTAAAGCCTATTTTATCTAGCATAAGTATAGCTATTCCTGCTCATTTATGGTTTCCATTTGCATGAACATCCTTTTCTATCCCTTTATTTTCAGCCTATCTGTACCTTTACAGGTGAAGTTTCTTATAGTCAGTATATATAGTTGAGTCTTTAAACTTTTTTTATTCATTCAGCCAGTCTAAATCTTTAATTGGGGAATTTAAAGTGTTTATATTCAACATTGTTGTTGATAGGTGTGGATTTACTCCTGTCATTTTGTTAAGTGTTTCCTGGTTGTTTTGTATAATCTTTGTTCCCCTTTCTTCCCCTCTTAGTTATTTTCATGGTTGGTAGATTTTTGTAATTATAAGGTTTGATTCCTTTCTCATTCTTATTTGTGTATCTGCTCTACCAGTGAGTTTTATTCTTTCACGTTTCCATAATGGTAGTTACCGTGCTTTTGCATTCAGATATAGGAGTTCTTTAAGCATTTCTTATAAGGCAGTCTAGTGGTGATAAATTCCCTCAGTGTTTGCCTGTCTTGGGAAGACTATTTCTCCTTCATTTTGGAAAAATAGCTTTGCCAGGTATAATACTCTTCGCAGGAGTTTTTTGGGTTTTGTTTGTCTGTTTGTTTGTTCTTTCCTTTTAGCACTCGGAATGTATCATCCCATTCTCTCCTGACCTGTAACGTTTCTGCTGGCAAATCTGCTGTTAACCTGATGGGGGGAGGTAAATGGTGGCAGCGGGCCCTGGATGAGCCAGTCTTCCAGGGGTGCACGTGGCAGCTCAGCCACTAGAATTGGCAGGGTTGCCAGTGGTGGAAGACTCCAGGTGAATGACCTTAGAATGGCCTTAGCCAGCCATTCTTAAGCTTTTCCATCTCAAAATCACTGATCTCTAAATCACTGACAAGCTTCTGCAGTTTTTAATGTTTGATTTACTTTTTTAATTTTTTTTTTTTTTTTTGAGATGAAGTATTGCTCTGTGGCCCAGGCTAGAGTGCAGTGGCACAATCTCAGCTCACTGCAACCTCAATGCTTTTCTTCTCATATAGCACTTAAGTCCTTGGATGATGGACCTACAGCTCTTAAGAATTTCCGTGTGTGTGTCTGTGTGTGTGTGGTTAGCAGAAATGGAGGTTTCAAATGAAAACACTGGAAAAAAATGATTTCTCATCTATCCAATTATAATACCAAAACAGCAACAGCAGCAGCAGCCAATGCTATCTTAGGCACCCAGGAAGCTGAACTAGTGAGAATCATTTGTACTCAAGAGCACTAGATGGCAGCCTGTTGTATTCATCTTACATATTGAATCTGTGCAAACAAAGTCAGCTATCAGTCTGATTGCCCTGTCCCACAAATTGCATCCCAGGAGATGATTAGATGCAACAGGTAAAAGTTTTCATGTTCCTCAGTGGCATTCAGTGCATGAACAACCACTGTCCACCTAATTCCTCTGTGTCTACAGCAAGAAATAGAATCTTTGTGGAGACTTAACATGCTGTGTCTTACATATGTATGCAAAAAAAAAAAAAAAAGTCGCTTTCTTTTTTGAGACCGACTGAGTCTTGCTCTGTGGCCCAGGCTGGAGCACAATCATGGCTCACTGAAACCTCCGCTTCCCAGGTTCAAGTGATTCTCTTGCCTCAGCCTCCTTGAGTAGCTGGGACTACAGGCACGTGCCACCATGCCCAGCTAATTTTTGTACTTTTAGTAGACATGGGGTTTTGCCATGTTGGCCAGGCTGGTCTCGAACTCCTGACCTCAGATGATCCACCTGTCTTGGCCTCCCAAAGTGCTGGGATTACAGGTGTGAGCCACCCTGCCAGGCTAAGGATGTCACTTTTTAAGTAAGCCAGGTAAAGCTCACTCCTTGGTGAATATTCCCTTTAGGTAATTTCTTATGCAGTTAAGAACATAGGAAAAGAAAAAACATGCAAGCAAGTAAGATTTACACCATTTTAACTTAAAAAGATATCCAAAGAAAGATCTTCATTAAATTAAAACTAAAATTAATGTCTTTCATTTTTCCATTCTCCTTAAATAGATTAAAAGACAATGTACAGTATGAGTTGAAGGACTCGGTAAAGATAAACTCTTCTTTGAATTGAGTGGCAGTTTAGAGTACATAAGTTTAAAAGAGCACCACTATATAAGGCCTGGGGCAAGACAGCCAAGATTCCCTGGGCTCAACATGTTCCTTACCACTCTTCCAGTTTTAGCTCATGGAGTGCCTTTTGATCCTTCTGTTTTCTCTCCTGAACAGTCTCACCAGAGTACTTCTGAAATGCCATCAGCAGGCCTCCTACAGGAGTGCTGAGAAGAAAGGAGAGGGAAAGCTTAGGAAAAAAGAGTCATTAGACCTTGCAACATGTGAGATTCTCTGCTAAGGTGTGAGCAACACCAGAGCCACTTGTTCACTATTAGGTATAGGAACATTTGAGAATTAAAGTGTCCTTGTCAAATAAAGAAAAACACTGAGTTAATCTCTTCCTTGGTCTAAACAACAGAGAAAAACAATCACTACAACCTCCTAAAGTTAACTGATATATAATAAAACAACAGATCTAGAAACTGGCTGTTTTTATGAGGAATGAGAAATAAATCAAAACAAAGAGGAAAAAAAAATATATTTATGGCAAGTTCTAGTAAGTAGCCCCACACCAAAGATTTCTCAGAAATGAAATTTCTAGTTCAGAATGGCACTAGTTCCTCTAGGAGACAGGAAATGTGGAGGGCATTTTTGGTTGAGGGAGGGATGCTACTGGCTTTTGGGGGTGGGACCACCAAAATATCCTAAAGTTCAGGAGTCTGGCGTAACTGTCTCACCCACAATGCCAACAGCAACCCATTGAGAAACTGATTTAGATAATAATTATTATAGTGATGAAGAGAGTTTGGTTCTTGTGTTCTCAGACTAGAAGTATTTGACCTTCATACACCTTAAATTTCCTCCAGCTACAATTTAAGTAACCTCATACTAATAACTATTTTTGCTAAGTGGAAGCAACATAAATGTTCACTGACAGATGGTTAAAGAAAATGTAACATACACATACAATGGAGTATTATGCAACCTTTTTAAAAAGAGGGCAATCCGTCCGACAGGCTACAACATAGATAAACTTCAAGGACATTATTATGCTAAGTAAAATACGCTAGTCACAAAAGGACAAATAGTGTATGATTCCACTCATATGAAGTATCTAAAGTAGTCAAAATCTTAGAAACAGAAATTAGAAATATGTTTGCTGAGGGGTGGAGGGTATGGGGAGGGGAAATTAGTTTTTAATGGATATAGTTTCATTTCTCAAGATAAAAAAGTTCTAGAGATCTCATGCACAATGTGAATATACTTGGCATTTTTGAACTATACACTTAAAATATGATTAAGATGGTGAATGTTATGCTATGTGTTTATTATCGCAATAAAAAATATTTTTGTTGCTAACTCCTACAACTTTTCCCTTCAAACCAAACTGGCATATTAACATTACAACAAAAGCAATGGCAGCAGTAGATTATGACATGCTGATTTTATTTAATTCAAATTTTTAAAAAATCCTTAAATCTATAGCATTACCTTCTCCTTCAAAGAAGGTAGACAAAGGGGTGAACAGGTGGAGGATGAAGGTAGCACTCTTCTAGTCAGACAAATACCAACTAATAAAAACAGAAGAACTGACAGAACTAGCTTATCAACATTTACAACCACCTTTCTAGTAACCAACCGATTACAGCATGGGTCGTCAATGGATCATTAAAAACACATGATGAAAAGATAGCTGGAGAGCAGGATATTCAGTTTCGCCCTCCAGATTACTAATTAATCACATTGGGAAAAAGATATCTTTGCAATGGAGACACTGAACAGATAACACCTTAACCAAGTGTGGTAGGCAGAATTCTAAAGTGGTCCCCCCAAATATCCTGCCTAATCCCTCAACTGTGAATATATTATGCCCATGATTATATTATCTTACATGGCAAAATTGATTTGAGAAATGTAATTAAGGTTACTAATTAGTTGAATCTGAGGTAATGAAAAAGGAGATGGGTATCTGAATGAACACTCAAAAGCAGAGTTTTCCCTGGCTGGTGGCAGAGTAGAAGTTGAAGATTCGAAGTATGAGAAGGAGTTAATGTGCTGTAGCTGGTTTAAACACAAAGGGGCCCTAGGAGAAGAAATGTGGGTGGCCTCCAGGAACAGAGAATAGTCTGGCTGACAGCCCGCAAGGAAACAGGGACCTCAGACCTCAAGGCACAAGGAACTAAATTTTTTTTTTGTTTTTCCTCTTTTTTTTTTTTTTGAGATGGAGTCTCACTCTGTCACCCAGGCTGGAGTGCAATGGTGCGATCTTGGCTCACTGCAACCTCTGCCTCTGCCTAGGTGAAGGGTATATGGGGTTCAAGCAATTCTCCTGCCTCAGCCTCCTGAGTATCTGGGATTACAGGCACTTGCCACCATGCCTGACTAATTTTTGTATTTTCAGTAGAGACAGCATTTCACCATGTTGGCCAGGCTGGTCTCAAACTCCTGATCACAAGTGATCTACCTGCCTCGGCCTCCCAAAGTGCTGGTTTTACAGGTGTGAGCCACTGTGCCTGGCCACAAGGAACTAAATTCTGTCAACAACCTGAATGAGCTTGGAAACAGATTCTTCCCCAGAGCCTCCAGGTAAGAACCTAGCCCGGCCAAGACCTTGACTTTGGCCTTGTAAAATCTTGAGCAGGGAAACCCAGCCAGACTTATAATCTACAGAACTACAAGGGTGTTGTTTCACATGCAATACATGCTCAGTTTGTGGTAATTTGTTGCACAGCAGAAAACCAATATATCAAGTAATTAAAGTTAATATTACTTATAATGGGTGACAGAATATCTCCTGATGTGATACATGAGGATACAACTTCACCTATGTTGTATTCCTGACAAAAATACATTAATCTAATCATGATGGGATGATCAAACAAAATGGAGAAACATGTGGGCATTAGTATGATAATTGAGGAGTTTTTAATATAGACCGTAACTTAGATAGTTGTGTTGAAACGATGTTTACTGTGATAATTGTATTATGATTTCATGGAAGAGTACTCTTCATCCTGGGAGATACATGCTGATATGTAAGGGGGTGAAGTATCATGAGGTCTCAAACAGTTCAGCCAAGAAACAAAGGGAAAAAGAAATATATTCACATCCCACACATATACACAGATATGGAAAACATCACCAAGGCGTTAACAATTGGTGAATCTGGGTGAAGGGTATATGGGGTTTCAATGTACTAATTCATTCAACTTTTCTGTAGGTTTGAAATCGTTCAAAGTAAAAAGTTGGGGAAGAACATTTTTTAAAAATGTATTAAGCAAAACAAACAAAATCCTACTAACAATTTTTACAGAATATGCTTGTTAACTGTTTTTTGTTCTTTTTTCCCTGCTCCCATAAATACCTGTATTCGAACTATAGTTTCAGGTGTTAGCAATATTTAAACAGTTTTACCTGGTAAAAAGGCATTTTGAATAAGGGCACCATCTTAGATAGTTGTATTGAGTCAATGTTATTTATTGTAATAACTACTAAGTAAAAGAAACTATAAATAAAAACTGTAAATAAGATAAACTATTGGGGTAGAATTAGAATGGACAGTCAAAGCTACTGCCAATGCAAGACTAGAGATCTTTTATAGATTCTAAGGATTAAATTTGTTCTTTGAAAATAAATGAGACTTTTTAATAGGCAAGGCATTAATGAAAACTGTGCCAATTTAGAACCAAACCATGTTAATGCTTACCCCAGCAAGGCTCCAATTATACCACCAGCCACCAGGCCACGCAGGCCTATGTTTATTCTAAAAAGACTTCCCGTGACAGCTATTTAAAAACAAGAAAGGCAATATTAAATCATCTTTAAAACTAGAATCCTATTTTTAAACTTTCCTTCTATAAAAAGGGCACAAATCCCTAAGTGAGCTTTCTGAATCCAATGTTAATATACTACTACAGCCTATACTTCCTGAATCTAAAATGCCAACACAGGTAGCTTCCCATCCACTCTGCAGATTCAAAGGAAGAAGCATCCCTTCTACGAAAATAAATCTCCAATATGTTCTATGGATCCATTCATTCTGCTTCATTTTTGTCCATCTCTCCTTAAAAATCTGAAAATGTTTTTCCCCTTCTCTTTCTTTCTTCAAGGAAAATAAAAAAGCAAAAAACCTTCACTAGCCCCTCCAGTTTATGCCTTCCCCTAGACTCACTCTCTCTGTACTGCTACACGGCACCACTCAGGCAGGGTGACAAGCAAGCAGCATTTGGCTTACAATGCTACCTGGTGACCAGTGCACAGAAGGACTTCTTTCCTTTCTGCTGGGACTGTACATCAATCATGCTCATTCATTTTCCTTTCACTATGCACAATGCAACTAATGCCATCTAAGGTGGTAACACTTTTTAAATAATAACATTTGAAGCCAGGTGCAGTGGCTCACACCTGTAATCCCAACACTTTGGGAGGCCAAGGCAGGCGGATCACTTGAGGTCAGGAGTTCTAAGTCAGCCTGGACAACATGGCAAAACCCTGCCTCTACTAAAGATACAAAAATTAGCTGGGTGTGGTGGTGCACACCTGTAATCCCAGCTACTCAGGAGGCGGAGGCACAAGAATTGTTTGAACCCCAGAGGCGGAGGCTGCAGTGAGCAGATATCACACCCCTGCACTCTAGCCTCAGTGGAAGAATGAGACTCTGTCTCAAAAAACAACATAAATAACAGTTGAGGTTTATATTTTTAAGTACTATATATTCATTTTTAAAATTTTTTAAATTAACAAGAATCAAAATCACCTTTAATCCCATTACCCAGAGTCAGTAATAAGTTAGTCTGATCCTCCAAACAAAATAAAAAAAACAAAAAACAAAAAACAAAAAAAAACAACTGGGGCCGGGCACGGTGTGGCTCACACCTGTAATCCCAGCACTTTGGGAGGCCGAGACGGGTGGATCACGAAGTCAGGAATTCAAGACCAGCCTGGCCAAGATGCTGAAACCCCACCTCTACTAAAAATACAAAAATTAGCCGGGCATGGTGGCACACACTTGTAATCCCAGCTACTCAGGAGGCTGAGGCATGAGAATCGCTTGAACCCGGGCGGCAGAGGTTGCAGTGAGCCGAGATCACGCCACTGCACTCCAGCCTGGACAAAAGAGCAAGACTCTGTCTAAATGAAAAAAAAAAAAAAACAAAAACACAAAAACTGGGGCCATGGTGTACATACTAAATTTTTTATTTTCACAGAACATATTATTAAATTCTGTATCACTAAGTTTTCTCCCGCCTAGTTACATTGCATGGAGGTACCACAAATTTTTGTCTAACATTTAGATTTTCTATTTATAGATATTTTAAATAAAGGTATGATGATAATCCCTCCACAAATAATCTTTTTATACATTTGATTGTTTCCTTAGGACAAACTCACAGAAATGAAATTTCTGGGTCAAAAGGTATAAGTATAAACATTTTTAAGCCTTTTGACTTAAATTACTAAACTGCTATTCAAAAAGGAGGCATAAACTTATTTTCCAAATAAAAGTATGCAAGTAATCTAGTCTTCTGCATTCTCTTATTTTTTCCAATTTGATAGGCCAGAAGTGGTATGTAATTTTTAAGTTGCATTTCTCTGATTAGTAGAGAAAAGTTGTTTTTCCCTAGGTTTACAAGTTATTTGTGGTATGTCTGTGAATTACAAATTCATGTCCTTTGTCCAATCTTCAACTGAGCTAATCCTTTCTTTTTGATATATTAGGGCTTTTATCCATTACCTGCACATACTATTATTTTGGCATTGTTTACATTTAATGTCTTCTATAGTATTTATGACACAGATAGGTTTAAAAATTTTATGTGGCCAAAACTGTGTTTCCTGTTTCCCAGTTTCCTAATTCTTATGCTTAAAAATATATACAGTTGATAAACATGAGTTTGAACTGTGCAGATTTACTTACATACAAATTTTTCTTTCTTTCTTTTTTTTTTTTTTTAAGACAGAGTCTCACTCTGCTGCTGAGGCTGCAGTGCAATGGCATGATTTTGGCTCACTGCAACCTCTTGCCTCCCAGATTCAAGCTATTCTCCCCCACCTCAGCCTCCCAAGTAGCTGGGACTACAGGTGTGCGCCACCATACCTATTTTTTTTTTATTTTTTAGTAGAGATGGGGTTTCACCATGTTGGCCAGGCTGGTCTCGAACTCCTGATCTCAAGTGATCCACCCGCCTCAGCTTCCCAAAGTGCTGGGATTACAGGCATGAGCCACCATGCCAGGCCACATGAATTTTTTTCAATAAATATACTGAAAAATGTTTTGGAAATGTGCAATAATTTGAAAAAACTCGCAGATAAACTGTCTAGCCTAGAAATATCAAAAAAAAAATTAAGAAAAATGTATGTCTTTAAGTGCATAAAATATACGTAGACACCAATCTATTTATGCGTGAAGCAACTGTTTATGTTATTGGTAAGGCCTCTGGAGAATAGCAGGCCATTAGTAGTTAAGTTTTGGGGGAGTCAAAAGTTATATGTGGATTTTTCAACTGCACAGGGCAGAGGTCAGCATTGCTATTGTGTTCAAAGCTGTTTTCAGTGTTGTTCAAAGGTCAACTTGTATATGTACACATTTACGTATCTTCCTACTCAGAAATCAGAGACACATTTACTTCTACATTTTCCTCAATCTTTTATGGACGTTTTTTACATAAGCACCATAATAAATGTTAACTAATTTTGTTGTACTGAACATAGTTATAATTTCTTTCCAAATAGGTAATAACTATTCCAGCCCATGAATGGTCTATTCTTAAACCACAAATGTGAAGGATCACCTTTACTTATTTGTGTGTGCTTGGTTTTGTTCCTGACCTTTGAATTCCATTCCACAGATCTACCAATACCTCTTTATTGTCCTCTTTATTGTAACTTTATACAGATTTTAATTTTACAGTTGCAAGAACCCCTCATTTTTTTTTCTGAAATGTCTTTGCTGTGCTCTTATAATCAGCATTTTAGATATGATTTAGACATTGTATCAAGATCTTTTTTTTAAAAAAGCCTGTAATTTTGATTTGAATTGCCTTCAATTTATAAATGAAGTAGAAAAACACTGGGTTAACTATCAACTGTTTCCCCATTTCTATTATTTATGATTTGTAATTTTCTTCAGAGAAGTTGTACATTTACTAAATTTATTCCTTATTATATTACATTCTTAGTACTATTATTAAGAAAATTTTTTACTTTTCAAGTAACCACTGAAATATAAAAAGGCTATTTGTATATTTACAATTTACTGATAGCAATCATTTTTCAAGTCATCTTTTAAAATATTACCTACAAATACAGACAATTTTGCTTCCTCCTATCTAAAAGCACTGCCTTTTTCCCCTTTTGTGTTAATATATTTTTAACAGTTTTACTGAGGTATAATTTACATAACACAAAATTCACCTAAATGTACAATTCAATAATTTTTAGTAAAAAAATTTAGTGGCCCGGCACGGTGGTTCATGCCTGAAATCTCAGCACTTAGGGAGGCCGAGGCGGGCGGATCACGAGGTCAGGAGATTGAGACCATCCTGGCTAACATGGTGAAACCCTGTCTCTGCTAAAAATACAAAAATTAGCCGGGTATGGTGGCATATGCCTGTAGTCCCAGCTACTCAGGAGGCTGAGGCAGAAGAATCGCTTGAACCTGGGAGGTGGAGGTTGCAGTGAGCCAAGATCGTGCCACTGCACTCCAGCCTGAGCGACAGAGCAAGATTCCGTCTCAAAAAAAAAAAAAAAAAATTTAGTTGCATTGCTATATAATCATCACCAAAATCCAATTTTTAAATGATTCCATCATTACAAAAAGATCCCCCATGCCCATTTGTGGTTACTCCTGGTTCCCAATCTCACCTCAATCCACTAATGTACTTTCTAACTCTACAGATTTGCTTATTCTGGACATTTCATATGAATTGAATTATACAATATGAAGTCTTTTGTGTCCAGCTTTTTCACTCATGTCCAGCAACATGAGTTTTATTCATGTTGCAGCATGTATCAGTTTTTTATTGATGAAAATATTCAAGTGAATGGACATATCATATTTTATTTACCCATTCACTAGTTGATGAATTTATGGGTTCAGTTTGACGCTGTCGAGAATAACACCACTATAAAAATTTATATATAAGCCTTTGCGTGGACATGTTTTCATTTATCTTGGGCAGATTCTAAGACATGGAATTGCTGAGTTGCACAGTAAATTATGCTCAACTTTTTTTTTTTGAGACGGAGTCTCGCTCTGTAGCCCAGGCTGGAGTGCAGTGGCGCGATCTCAGCTCACTGCAAGCTCCGCCTCCCAGGTTCATGCCATTCTCCTGCCTCAGCCTCCCAAGTAGCTGGGATTACAGATGTGCACCACCACGCCCAGCTAATTTTTGTATTTTTAGTAGAGGCGAGGTTTCACCATGTGGGCCAGCCTGGTCTCAAACTCCCAATCTCAAGAGATCTGCCTGCCTCGGCCTCCCAAAGTGCTGGGATTACAGGCATGAGCCACCACACCTGGCCTTCCAATGGTTTTCTTAATTCATTTGGATTTTCTATTTGCAAGATGCTGTGGTTACCCTCCAGAGACAATAAACCCCCCCACCCAAAATTTGAATCAGATATTGAGATGCCAAAGTACCAAGAGGTACTAAGAGGATACCAAAAGGTTTATTACACACATAATGAGGCTTTCCAGGGAGAGCAAGGCGAGATCCCAAGCATGTCCCAAAATGACTTGAGAACCTGAAGGGTGACTGACTGGCTTGTGGTTTTAGAAGGTGGGGCTAGAGCAAGAATTCCCTCATGTAGGCCTGAGCTTGCATGGCTGAAACTTCCTGCTGGTGTCAATCAAGGTAGCACTTGGGCTTTCTTATCAGCTTGTCAAGATGGGGGACAAAAAGGAAAGGAAGACTTCCAGTTTCTGGTATGGCATGTGAGAAGTTTAGAATTTATCACTTATTCCTAACAACAAGTAAAAAGCTAAACAAATGGAAAAACTGACAACTCTTCTTAGATCCATCAAACAAGTGAGATCATGGGTAAACTGCTGCCCTCAAAATAGGAGAGACAGACAAATACAGAGAATCACACCTTATTAGAGCAGAAACCCACAGGCAGATGCCTCCATGGACACCAGTACCAGAGTAGGAAACCTTGACTATAAATGATAAATTGCTGGAAGCTCAGTGTAGAAAAGTCTAAGACCTAAAAACTGTAGGGGGCCAATCATAGAGGGTCCCCACACTCCAGGAGCTCTACCAAGTTCTCCCAGTAAAGATCTGAGAAAAATCCCCTCAGGCTTCTGGCAAGGGGGAAAAAAAGTAACCATTTTGAAATATGCCAGAACATTCCGTTATTCTCACTAAGTCCTGCCCTCAAGATAAATGGTTTTGCACAGCCCAAACTATTGGAGTTTTGTCAGAGATTAACCAGCCTGGGGAATATCCAAATGCAACTGCTCTAGCCTCCCATGTGGGAGAAAGGAAATACCCATTCCAACCCACTGTAGTATCCTGTCCCACCAAAGGAGAGGAAAAAAACTGAAAAGCACTTGTGAAGTTAACAGTTCAGAAGCACAGGCTCACTAAAAGACTAAGAACCTAATCATAGGACTGCAAAACACTTCCCCTCTCCCACATCTTAATACCAAATTACTAAAGACCTATTTACCACAATTCCTTTTTTACCCAGGTACATCATGTCCAGCTATCAAGAAAAAAAATTACAAGGCATCCTAAAAGGCAAAAGCAGTTTGAAGAGACCAAGTAAGACTAACAGAGTAAGCACCAAAACCAGACTCAGATATGGTGGGGATACTGGACTTATCAGATGAAGAGTTTAAAGCAACTATGACTAATACACTAAGGGCTCTAATGGATAAAGTAGATAGCATGCAAGAACAGATGGGCAATATAAGCAGAGAGACGGAAATTCTAAGAGAGAATCAAAAAGAAATGCTAGCAGTAAAACAAATTTAAAAACCCACTGTAACAGAACTGAAGAATAGTAGACTGGACACAGCTGAGGAAAGAATCCCTGAGTTTCAAGACATATCAACAGACACTTCCCAAACCCAAAGACAAAGAGAAAAAAGATGGGAACCCCCTCCACCAAAAACAAACAAACAAACACAGAATAAAATATCCAAGAACTGTGAAACAATTACAAAAGGTATAAGTGTACTAGAACACCAGAAGGAGAAGAGAAAGCTAAAGAAATCTTTGAAACAATAACTGAGAATTTATCCTAAATTAAGTCAGACAACAAACCACAGATCCAGAAAGTTCAGAAAACACCAAGCACACTAAATGTTCCTCAAAATTACACCTGGGCATATCATTTTCAAACTGCAGAAAATCAAAGATAAAGAAAAAAATAGTGAAGTATGTGAACACAGGGGAAAGACAGCTAAATAGAACTAAACATAGGAAAATGGCTAGGGAGAACTCTCTAGGGAAGCTGAGGCTGACAAATGATCTAGACTTTGAAAGGTAAGGTTAAGTAGGAGCCGAACAAAACTAATTGTGGTAGTGGGAAAGTGCATTCAAGAAGAGGGACTGATTCACAAAAGGCAAGAACAGGCTGGGAAATCCAAGGAGATTGTAAAGTGAAAGCAAAAGAGTGGTGCATGGATGCCAGATCAAGAATTGACATTAAAGTGATGGGAAACTATAGAAGAATTTCAAACAGAAAAGTGGCAAAATCATATTCATATTTCAAAAATGTAACTAGGTTACGGGTAGAGCACATCAAGATTAGAAACAGGGATGATACGACAGTAGCAGTGGGAAAAAAGAAGTGAAAGAATCCATGTATATTTAATGAGTATAATTAATAGGACAAGAAGTGGAAAGAGAATAAAGAGCAGAACCATATCATTCCTTGGTTTCCGGTTTTGACTTTTTTTTTTTTTTTTTGAGACAGAGTCTCGCTCTGTCACCCAGGCTGGAATGAGGTGGCATGATCACACCTCACTATAGCCTCGACCTCCTGGGCTCATGCCATCCTCCCACCTCAGCCTCCTGAGTAGCTGAGACTACAGGCATGAATCACCACGCCCAGATAATTTTTTGCAGACACAGGGTCTTGCCATGTTTGTTGCCCAGGCTGTTCTCAAACTCCTATACTCAAGCGATCTGCCCACCTTGGCCTCCCAAAGTGCTGGTTACAGGCGTGAGCCACTGTGCCTGGCCTGGTTTTGACATTTAACAGATGACAGTTGAATGTAACAGCAGGAGCAAGTAAGGAAGTAAAAGTGGGAAGACAAGACTCATGTAAAAATGCTTGCAAATTTAAAAATGAAACAATCTGGCTGCTCTAACGCTATTAATGCCTATTTCTAGTTTTGTATTTTAAAAAGTTCATTAAAATGTTGAGGATCAGGAAAAACAACTAAGATACTAGGCTTAATACTTGAGTGATGAAAGAATCTGTATAGCAAACCTCCACGACATGCGTTTACCTAAGTAACAAACTTACATATCCTGCACATGTACCCCTGAAGTTAAAAGTTAAAAAAAAAGTTCAAATTGTGTATGTGTTTTCCCATGTGTGTACACATATACACAGAGAAGAGGGAGAGTGCATGCAGTAGCAAGAAGATAAAGCAAGTTGTCTGACTTAATTTAGGATAAATTCTCAGCATGAATTGTTAACAATGGCTAAATCTCTGTATGTGAAGGATACAGACTGTTCTTTGTATTATTTTTATTTTGCAATCTTTTGTAAGCTTATTTCCAAAAAAACATTTAAAAACTGTTATGTTCAAGCCGGGCGTGGTAGCTCACGCCTATAATCCCAGCACTCTGAGAGGCCGAGATGGGCGGATCACCTGAGGTTGGGAGTTCAAGACCAGCCTGACCAACATGAAGAAACCCCTTCTCTGCTAAAAATACAAAAAATTAGCTGGGCATGGTGGTGCGTGCCTGTAATCCCAGCTACTCGGGAGGCTGAGGCAGGAGAATCCCTTGAACCTGGGAGGCAAGAGGTTGCAGTGAGCCGAGATCACGCCATTGTACTCCAGCCTGGGCAACAATAGCGAAACTCCATCTCAAAAAAAAAAAACAAAAACAAACTTATGTTCAGAATACATATGTGTGTTGTACATACAAGAATGTATATGAGTCAGTGATTGAGTGTATATGGTGGTTAACTTAATTTACCTTTCTGAAATGAATGCTCATTTAAAAATTTTTTAAATCTGACAAGTAAAAATTGTACACATATGGTGTACAACATGTTTTGCAGTATGTATATATTGGGGAATGGCTAAATTAAGCTAATTAACTTACACATTACTTCACATACAGTTTTTTGTGTGAGAACACTTAAAATCTACTTTTTTTTTTTTTTGAGACAGAGTTTCACTCTTGTTGCCCAGGTTGGAGTGCAATGGCGCGAACTCAGCTCACTGCAACCTCTGCCTCCTGGGTTCAAGTGATTCTCTTGCCTCAGCCTCCCAAGTAGCTGGGATTACAGGCACCCGCCACCACACCCAGCTAATTTTTGTATTTTTAGTAGAGATGGGGTTTCACCATGTTGGCCAGGCTGGTCTCAAATCACCTCTGGTGATCCACCTGCCTTGGCCTCCCAAAGTGCTGGGATTACAGGTGTGAGCCACCACTTGGCCAAAATCTATTTTTAAAAGCAATTTTGAAGTATACAATACACTGTTATTAACCACAGTTACCATGTTTTAAATAGATCTCTTGAACTTATTCCTCCTGTCTAAATGAAATTTTGTATCCTTTGACCAACATCTTCCCAACGCCATATCCAGTCTCTGGTAATCACCATTGTAACTTCTGTTTTTAATGCTCATTAAAAAGAAAATATACATATATATACTAGAGGCAGAGAGCTTCAAAATAAAATCCAAGTTCTTACCATAAAAAATCTAGTCCCTTCCTATAGTCCTCACCAATCTCATCTCAAGCTACTCTTCCCCTCACTCACCAGATTATCCTGCTTTTAAGGAAATGTATTGCCTTAGAGCCTTCCCCCTTGATGTTCCCTCTATTTAGGACATCCTTCCTTGCAAGTCTTGTTCCTTCCTATTCTTTGGTATCAGCTCAAATGTCACTTCCTCAGAAAGGCCTTCTCTGACTACCCTGTCCATATGAGATCCCATTGTTCCACCGAATTGTTACTTTCTATCACAACAACCGTATTATCACATACATATGAGACATTAAAATTCAAAGAAAGCAAGGGCCTTGCTGTTTTGCCCATTGAGTATACCAAGGGTGAAGCACAACACTGTCCATAAATACGTTTTGCATCAATGTTGATGAGATGTGATGGGAAGCCAACCGAAGAATTCAGTAGTTCTGATGTATAAGTCCTTACACATCTTCTAAACTGTATTTGAGAAGACTGAAAAATATAAACAAAAATGTCTTACCTCCTGCAATTACAAAATGGCTTAAGGCATCTTTATTTCGGTATACATTCAGAGTAGTATTCACTGTGCTGGGAAAAACGGAGGAGAAGGAAAATATAAGATTTAAAGCATATCCCATTTACCTTCTTGAGTGTTATTTTCACTGACTTAATAGATTTAGAAAAGCCTACTATATTAATCCCTGGTCCTAGCCTAGGCCCCTTCAATGTGTTCCAGACATGGTTGTAAAACCATAACTGTACCAGTCTTTTACACAGACAAAAGTTCTTGAAAAAAAAAAAAAAGGCATTATTAATCACTTTCATGTGGGTATTCAGTTTTCATAACCCCACCTGCTCAAAAGACACACTCCTAAAACAATATCAAGAAAATTCACTATCTCACAATTCAGAGTGAACTTACTTGAATATAGTCACAAACACTGCAGTTCTCCAACCCCAGCGCCAGCCATAACGAATGAAGCCTCGTGTGGCAGCACGATGTGCAGATTGCTAAAGTTAATTAAAAAACTGTGAGGTTCTAAGACACCATCATATTTTCCTTATTCTAGAACTGCAGTACAGGAATTTTAGCTATGGATTAGTCAGGTACACCCAAACAGATAGAAATACTAGAAAATCTCTAGAAATATTATTCTTTAAGTACCGAGGCTTACGTAAAAGTTCCATGTGTAGCCTATCCTATCAGGAGATGCAAAATGGTTGAGTATCCCTTATCTGATACTTGAGACCAAATTCCTTATCTGATAATTGGATTTAGGATTTTTTCAGATTTGGAAATATGCGCTTTTAACACTTACTGGTTGAGCATCCCAAATCCAAAAAACCGAAATCTGAAATGCTCCAATGAGCAATTCCTTTGAATGACGTGTCAATGCTCAAAAAGTTTTGAATCTGAGCATTCAGGATTTCAGATTTGTGATGCTCAACCTGTAATGAATTATAAATCTACAGAATAAAATAAGAATCCATGAGTCCCTACTGATAGAAATAAATTATAAATAGATAAATAAATATGTAAATAGAGGGGGAAGGGAAAACACTTCCTTAGAGCATACTACTAACCAATAAATGTAGAAAGAATGATAGACTTTAGAAAATGCCCATTTGGCCACCACAGTAATAATTGTTACAGGCAGAATCATCATTAAATGCTAAAACTGCCTGGGTATGGTGGCTCACGCCTGTAATCTCAGCACTTTGGGAGGCAACCAGGGAGGATCACTTGAGCCGACAAGTTTAAGACCAGCCTGGGCAACATAGCGAGATCCTGCCTTTACAAAAAAAATTTAAAAATTAGCTAGGCATGGTGGTGTGTGTTTGCAGTCCTAGCTACTCGGAAGGCTGAGGCAGGAGGAAACCTTGAGTCCAGAAGTTTGAGGCTGTGGTGAGCTATGATCGCGCCACTGCACTCCAGCCTGCACTGAGGCAGCAAGACCCTGCCTCAAAAAATTTCAAAAAAAAATTAATTAATTAAAAAATAAAAATAGGCTGGGCACAGTGGCTCACACCTATAATCCCAACCCTTTGGGAGGCCAAGGAGGGTGAACTGCTTGAGCTGAGGAGTTTGAGACCAGCCTGGGCAAAACGGCAAAACCCTGTCTCTACAAAAAATACAAAAATTAGCTGGGAATGGTGGCACATGCCTATAGTCCCAGCTACTTGGGAGGCTGAGACAGGAGAATCGAGTGAGCCTGGGAAATAGGGGTTGCAGCAAGCCAAGACTGTGCCACTGTACTCCAGCCTGGGCAACAGAGTGAGACCTTGTCTCAAAAAATAAATAAATGAATAAATAATTTTTAAAAAAATTTATAAATGCTAAGAATTTAGAATAGTTTTCAGATAGTAGAAACATTATAGTTTATAATAGCATTTAAGTAGTAGAAATTTGATGAAAAGCAGGATATTTACATAGTCTCAAAGGAACTAACAAGTACTCAAAATACTTATAAATTACAAAGGAAAAACATAGTAATTTTACAGTGTATAGTTGGCAGAGGCCATCTTAACCAAGTAACTGAAGTAAACATCACCAGTAAAGGGACAGAGATATCATGGGTTTCTAATTTAATTTCAGTTCTAGGGTATTCCTGTCAAAAAACATAGCCTGAATGCAATCATGAGAAACCATCAAACAAACCCAAATTGAGGGATATTCTACAAAATAAATCACCCATAGTCAAGGCCATGAAAGATAAAAACAGAGAAACTCTTCCAGACTAAATGAGACCAAAGCAGCATGACAGGCAAATTCAACATGTGATCCAGGGTCAGATTCTGGACCAGACAAAAAAAACTTTAATTAATTAATTTTTTAATAAGAACTCAAGCCTAACTTCCGAAAAATACATATTTTTTATTTATTTTTAAAATAAATGATACTGTGGGATAACCAGCAAAATTTACAGGTCTTTAAATACGATAATAGTACTATATCAGTGTTAATTTCCTGATCTTGATATTATAATTGTGGTTGTATAAGAGAATTTCCTTGTTTTTAGGAAATACACACTGAAGTATTCATCATGTCTATAACCTACTGTCAAGTAGCTCAGAAAAAATTAGTACATATTATACAGAGGGAGAATGATAAAACAAACATGGTAAAATGTTAACAGTGGAGAATCTGGATGAAAGGTATATAGGAAATCTTTGTACTAGTTTTGCAACTTTCAAGCCTGCCATAATTTCAAAATAAAAAGTTAAAAATTCTCTGAGCTTTAATATTCTCACAGAAGAACTGATGTACAGATCTAATGATGTAACAAATGAGGTAGCACTCTATAAAGTTATAAATGTTAACTATTGCTTTAGTGTGAGCTCCTATACTCATGGAGGCTTTGTGAATGAGGTAAATATGTTACAACTGAGCCTTGACGATTTAGCAGGGGATTGGAAGAAACGTATTTGAGAAAGAAAAGCCATAGTGGTGATGCCAAACACGCCTGTTCTGAAGAAAGTAGTCTCTCAAACCACATGCAGGCACTTTAACATTAGTACTTCCACTGTTATTAAGTACAGACTTTATTTCTTTACTCTGACACCTTAAAACAACCCTCCATCCCCACAACCTAATTGAATGATTAAGTGTAAAGTGAATTGCTAAGTCAGTGTGCCCCAAATTTCTTTAGATCACCAGTACATACCACAGCATCAAACCGGTTCTGATAAATTTCTGCCTGGCTCTGCTCAATGTATTGTTGTTTAGCATGAATAAAAGCTGGTATTCCCCCATACATCCAGCCAATGATGCCTGCTATAGCTGCCGTCTTACAGATATCAGCAAGGTCCTTTGAAATTCTCTGCTGTTCACTACAACATCAAAAAGACAATGTTGTTTGGGATTAGTTTATGGACATTGCTCTCCAAGAGACTCTATAATCAGAATTATCCCAAATGCTAACATCACAACATTTTTCATCATAGGTAGAATTCTCAGATGAATTAAACAGTTCAGTTATATTAAAAGGAACTTAAGTCTCACACAAAATGAAGCTATGCTGTTAGAATTAGGATAGTGGCAACTCCTGAAAAGACAATGACCGGAAAAGGCACAAGGGGAGCTTTTGGGATGTTACAATAGTTGCCATTTCTTTCTGAGTGTTGGGTACAGCTATGTTCAGTTTGTGAAAATTCATTCATCAGTATACTTATGCACATTTTTTGAAATGCATTTCCTACTCCAATAAAGTTTTTAAAAAGGTGCTTTTATTTGATGACTATTACACCCCTAGAAATAGGAAGAATTTGTGAGTTGGATAGAGAGACCAATATTTCCGTTTAAATCTTAAGTTAACTTTTAGAAATCACACCAACTCGTGAGATTTTAGGGCAACGTATGAAAGAATAAAAACGTGGATGTAAAACAAAAAAATCTAAATTCTATTTTACTAAATAATTTCATGAAATACTCAGATAGGACTGTACTAATAAAAGCATTGGGCTGGGCACAGTGGCACACGCCTGTAGTCACAGCTAACTTAGGAGGCTGAGGTAGAACTTGAGCCCGAGTTCAAATCCAGCATAGCAACATAGCAAAGATCCTGGCTCTAAAAATAAACAAATAAATGTTTTTTAAAAAACGCACTGGGAAAGTTCACTATGCAGTGGGTGGCACATGCCAATCTAAAATAACAAGGAAAAGCTATTATTTAATTCAATTTGTTACTCTCAAATGCATAAGAAGCTAGAACTGCTAATGAGGCTTCCAAGATGTCATCCTGAAACTGCTCTAACAAATAGCTGTCTTAAGTATTAAGTTACTATAAAATAATTGCCCTTCTAGGGCGGGCGCAGTCCAGCCGCGGTGGCTCAGGCCTGTAATCCCAGCACTTTGGGAAGTGGAAGCAGACAGATCACGTGAGGTCAGGAGTTCCAGACCACCCTGGCCAATGGTGAAATCCCGTCTCTACTAAAAATACAAAAATTAGCTGGGCATGGTAGTGGGCAACTGTAATCCTAGCTACTCTGGAGGCTGAGGCAGGAGAACCGCTTGAACCTGGCAGGTGGAGAGTGCAGTGAGCCAAGATCGCACCACTACACTCCAGCCTGGGCGATAGAGCGCGACTCAGTCTCAAAAAAAAACAAAAACAAAACGAGTTTGGGCTGGCGCGGTGGCTCACGCCTGTAATCCCAGGACTTTGGGAAGCCGAGGTAGGCGGATCGCCTAAGTCCAAGAGTTCAAGACCAGCCCAGGCAACATGGCAAGTACCCTATCTATAAAAAATACATTTAAAAAAAATTAGCCGGGCGTGGTAGCGCGCGCCTGTAGTCCCAATTAATCGGGAAGCTGAGGTGGGAGGATCACTTGAGTCCCAGAGGCAGAGGTTGCAGTGAGCCGAGATAGCACCACAGCACTCCAGCCTGGGCGACAGAGCAAGACCCTGTCTGGAAAAAAAAAAAAAAAAAGAAAGAAAGAAAAAAGATACAAGCTTGGGTTACAAATATCAGAACCTCAAATATAATTTAAAAATGAAGCACACCATCCCTGGTGTCCTAAGGCTGACCCAGGCTGCCAACGCTGCAGGACACCGCTTTCGCGGCCCCCTACCCCACTTCAGACCCTAGGCACTTTTACTCTTTGCCAAACAGCTCCCGGAGGCGGTCCCATCCAGATTCCGGGTAACAGAGCTCTGGGACGTAGGGAAGCCGCTTCTGACGCTCCTCAAGGGCTTCCGAATCGGCAGCCTCGGCAGCAAAGACTCGGGGAAATGGACACAATGCTCTACAGAGAAAGCTCCGCGGTGCCGGTGGCGGCACCTCCATGGCCTTCTCTCGACCGACGGACAAACTTGAGCGCTCAGGACTTGAAGTCCTCCCGGACGTGCCGCGGGAGAGCGTAACTGTACGAGGTGAGAATCCGTGCATTTGACCCAGGCTAACCCTCTGCTAGAGGGCTCGACACCCACGCCTTCAGTCCGGGGCCTCACTTTGGAGTCCTTGGAAATACGACACAGGAAGTCCCGCCCGACCGGGGCAAAGGCCAGGGGGCGGGGCGACGGCGAAGCCGGAGCCCAAAAGACTTACAGTTGAGGGCTGGTTGGGCCACTGCTGTGCTGAGTCCACCCCCGGAAGTGAGTTGGCTGCCGGTAGTGAAGCTCAGCGTGGTCCCGGGAGGCCTTCGCTCCGTGTCTCTGGTTCCTGGGTCATGCAAATGGTGTCTGTGGCTAGTTATATTCAGCTTGAGGTGGTCATAGGTTGAAGTAATTTATCGTATTTAAAATGCCAGGAATTAGCCGGGCATGGTGGCGGGCGCCTGTAATCCTAGCTACTCGGGAGGCTGAGGCAGGAGAATCGCTTGAACCCGGGAGGCGGAGGTTGCAGTGAGCCGAGATCGCACCACTGCACTGCAGCCTGGGCAACAAGAGCGAAAATCCGTCTCAAAAAAAAAAAAAAAAAAAAAGCCGGGAATCCTGCTTCAGTAAGGAAGAAAGTGCAATATTCAATGCAAGTGGAGGAGGGAAAGGCGATTTGTGCAAAAACAAGTCCAGCCTACTCTGCCAACATTAGAGAAGCCTTCCAGACTGGGCGGGGTCCGTTTGTACCTTGTCAGTTCTGCCGGAAAAAAAACGAGGCATTGGGGATGGGTGGTGGTGCCAGTTACACTAAGATTTCGAGAACACTTTTTTGAAGAATCAGCTTTTTGGCAGGTCTTCCTAAGGTGGATTTCACTCCCTTTAGTTCATATGCCTACTGCTTCTCAAAAGGCGGGAGAATTTCTGGAATTTCTATCAAGTGTTTGTATAATTTGCCGTCACTACAACCTCTGCTAACATATGCTTCGAAGTATAGTTTTCATTAAAGTGAATGCATTTAAAATATTCGCAATATTCGTGTAATTTCATTCAATCTTTGTTAACAAGCATACTCCCTTATTCATTTTGCCAATCCCTTCACCTCCTTTATTCCTTTCTAGTTGTCAATCAAAATGGCCACACTGTAGTAGAATACAGTAAGTAGACTTAGGAATTTGATAGCTGGAAATGCTACACATAAGTCCCTGAGAAGTGACTGACTAGAGTGACCAGCTCAATTAGTGACAGCGCCACGAAGACTACTCTGGGATACGAGATTTGATTCAGCACTCATTGTAGCACTTACAACACTGCATCATAATTTCCTATTTGTTAATCTGTCTCAATAAACTATCCTTGAGATCACAGACCAAATATATTCATCTTTGTATCTCCAGGACCTAGAACCGCAGTAGGTGCTCAGTAAATATTTGTTGAATGAATAATTCAGATCCCCTGACTTCTGGCTCTGGGTTACTGCTTATCCCATGTTAGGTAGAAGTGGGCACCAAGATAAGTTACCAAGGCCTGAAAGCCCAAGAAAATGGCTGTACAGTCTGTTTCTAACCTATATGTAGAAAAAGCTAAATGCATAAGATGACCCCAGAATTATTCTTGGATGAAGGAGGACTTGAAATGGGTAGGAGGGTTTGGGTGGGTGTTGGGAAGATACTGACAAAATCACTTATATACAACTCAAATGCCCCAGGATTCACTAGCCTGTAGATGAGGTCATATTAACAGGCAAATTTTAAATTCCATAACTTGGTTCTCCTTTGGGTAACTGAAGACTCATTTGTAAGGTGCCTTTTGCCACCTAATAACTCAGAAAAGTCCCCTCTCCTTTGGCTACTGCTCGCACTGTTGATGCTCTTCCATCTGAGCCCTCCCACATTTCCTACTTCCCCAATCCCTTACGGCTTACCTTCTTTTAAAACAAGAGAAATGCTCACCCTCCTCTGTAGTCTGCTTATTTTATTTTATTTTATTTTTGATACAGTCTTAGCTCTGTCACCCAGGCTGGAGGGCAGTGGCATGATCTTGGCTCACCACAACCTCTGCCTCCTAAGTTCAAGTGATTCTTGTGCCTCAGCCTCCTGAGTAGCTGGGATTACAGGCATGTGCCACCATGCCTGGCTAATTTTTGTATTTTTAGTAAAGATGGTGTTTCACCATATTGGCCAGGATGGTCTCAAACTTCTGCCTGCCTCAGCCTCCCAAAGTGCTGGGATTACAGGTGTGAGCCACCGAGCCCAGCCCTGTAGTCTGTAGTCTGCTCTTTTTGAAGGTTCTCAGATCAACACAGTCTAAGCCAGAGGTGTCCAATCTTTTGGCTTCCCTGGGCCACACTGGAAGAAGAAGAATTGTCTTGGCCCACACATAACACTAACTGTAGCTGATGAGCTAAAAAAAAAAAAAAAAAAAGAAAAGAAAAACAAAAAGAAAAGAAAAAGAAAAAAGTCCATGCATAAATCTCATGTTTTAAGAACGTTCACATATTTGTGTTGGGGCACATTCAAAGCTTTCCTGGGCCATATGCAGCTCGTGAGCCATGGGTTGGACAAGCTTAGTCTAAGCCAAAAGATGTTATGGGGGTTTACTGGACCACTGTTTCACATATGGCTTTCTTGTCCCCAGGACATGTGTTTGCCAGCAGAGTAACTGCATCAGGGAAAGATTTCAGTGCAATCACCATACTGCCTGGAATACCATTCTTCCACCATCCGCCCTTGTTGCTGAATTCTGTTTATAGAACCTAATAGTTTCTTCCCTCACAGTGAATTTTTTTCTCAGGGGTCAGCAGGTTCCCTTCCCTGCCAGGTTCACCAAGTACTGCCTTTGCTACGTATTTTACATTTTGTTACATTATATATGATATAAAACTTTTCCACATGTGGAGAGATAATGAATTTTGAGAACTCCAAGAACCATTTCATTTACTTATCCTTCCTGGTATAAATTAATTTTTACCTCCACAAAGTTTCCCATCTGCTCCAGTTAGAAGTTTATTCTTCCTCTAAACTCCAGATCCACATTGTCTTCATGAATAATTGGCACTGCTGTTGCCTTAATCACCTTCCACGTATGCATGATGCCTCTCATATTGTTTATCATCTCAACAGCACAGCCCCTTGAAGTTTGGGAGCCTCTTGTAAACTTTCCTTGTCTCTGTGCATAGTAGATGCTTAAGAAGTATCTGGTAAGTATTAAATGAGTGACTTGTAAATATAACTCTCTGCTCCATCCACAACACCTTACCTCTGGATGCAGTAAGATTATCCTAAGAGACGGCATCTTTAGATGCATGTAAAGATAGACTTTTGTGTATCTGTGCTTTTTTTTTGAAACAGGGTCTCATTCCCATTGCCCAGGTGGGAGTACAGTGGCGTGATCATGGCTCACTGCAGCCTCAACATCCTGAGCTCAAGCTATCCTCCTGCCTCTTTTATTTTTTTTATTTATTTATTTATTTTTTTTGTAGAGCTGAGGTCTCAACATGTTGCCCAGGCTGGTCTTGAACTCCTGGGCTCAAGTGATCCTTCTGCCTTGGCGTCCCAAAGAACTGGGATTACAGGTGTGAACCACTGTGTCTGGCCTGTTTGTGCTCTTGTTTGTAGTCAGTCTAGGGATTAAGTGTCGGGAACTCTTGGAGGTGACCCAAATGAGTCCATTAAATTTTTTGCCCTTGGGAATTTTGGGCTGAGACAGAGCCCAATAGGTAGGTAATGGAACTGCATTATAGTAGCACCCTGGAAACAGTCAAAATTCTTGCTGAGATTCCTGGAGGTGCCCTTGCTTCTATCCTTCTAACCACTATGAAACCTTTTTAGATTCCACGAGATGCCCTCATATCCTTCTAGTAAGTTACTTTGCTTAAACTAGCTAGAGGCAGTTTCTGTTCTTGACCACTAGGTAAATCTGACCTGATATAGTAGAATAAGGTGGGTCACTGACAGCACATAGATAACACTCCCGAAATAAATAAAGACAAAGCATTATTTGTGTTATCCAAGTATCCCACTTCATTCAAATAAATTATTCTTTCCTTGAAGAAAAGCATGGCCATTAGCTCTCTGAAAAGGAAAGGGTAAGTTTGGGACTGAACTAGTAATAACAACAACAAATAAAACCTTCAAAAGTTGTGGGGAAACAAATTATTTTCAAAAACAAACAATTTACATAGTTATACCATCCTCATATCATCTACACTGAAGTAAACAGATAGACAAGTACAAAATCTGAATAACATTTGCTGTATTTAAAGATAAAGATGCCCTTATTGGCTCTTCAAAGGGCAGGTGACGATTTACATTGATCCAATTCTTATGGTCTTATCCACTCATCCTTTGGAGCCAGTAATAATCTGTATATAGGAGCTGGTTAAGCCAACTGTCTCCATTCCTCCATCCATCCACCCACCCAATAGTTCTTTGTGTGAGGCACTGTGCTGGATCATGAAGCCATCAAGATGAGTAAAACTAGATTCTCACCCATTAATAAGTTCACAGAACAGTAGGAGAAACAGTCAAGCAACTACAGTGATGTCATATAATACAGGCATAAACAAAGTACTATGGTAGCCCCTTACTGCCTGGAGGAATGAATGAAAGGAGTCAGAAAGAAGGTGATGTTTGAGCTGAAATTTGAAGCTAAATGGGAAACATTCCCAGGGAAATGAATCTGCAGCTCCTAATCTAAAGGATAGCAAATTTTGTTCCTATTTTAATGAGAGGAAATTAAAATTCAGAGAGATGCTTACACCTAGTAGGGCCTCATAGTGACAAGGCAAAACCATAGCACGACTCAGAAATCTGGACTGCCTATTGCTAGATTCACAGACTAAGAACCTAAGAACACGGTCCCTGTGCATTGCTAGTACTCAAAAAAAAAAAAAAAAAAAAAAATTCCAACTTTAAACATCTGCTTATTCCATGAAATGATCATGCCAGGCATGCTCAACTTCTCTAAGAAGGTCATTAGACTTAAAATTTTGTGGAAAGGAGTTTAAAAAGCCAAATACATTTCTGACAAATGGAATGTCTGATAATTATGTGACTGAATCTCACATTTACTAATTTTGAAACTAGTTAATACCAAATAGTTCTTAAAAGACAAAGGAAGAGAGGTGATTTCTCTGTGGAAAGGTTGGGCCTAAGGGTCAAGGATGGTTCTAAGTCATCAGACTACAGAGTTTTAATCTAAACATTTTTCTTCATTTTTTACTATGTTAGAAAGAGCACCCTGAGATATTAAACTACTACCCCAAACATCTTTTTCAAAAAGTGAAAAAAGGAAAAGGGAGGCACTCCATCATGGATTTGCACTAAAACAAATATCTTCTATGTATATGAAGTTGAACGCTCTTAACTACCAACTGAACGGCACGTTCACATATGAAGACTTCTTGTGGTTCCTGCAAGACAGTGAGAGTGTGAATGATCCCTGCTGTGGCCAATTTAAGACGGAAAAATATTAAAGGTATGCAAAGGGTGAGGAAGAGCTGCTGTTCTATGTATAGTTCCATTAAAGAATGAGGACTACTTCCTAAATTTATTAAGAGGCTTTGTCTTTTTTTTTTTTTTTTTTTTTTTGGCTTTAGAGAGACATTAAGAAGCAGGGCATGAAGGCACAAAAAGGGAACCTGAAATCCAATTGCAATAATTACTCATGCAATTGGCCTCTTTCTATGTGGCATTATAGAAACCTCCTGAGTAACAGAATTTATGGTTTTACAAAAGAGAACTCCTACATCATTGCATGGCATGGCTACTGCTTCCTTAGACCATTCAGAGAATGATCCCCAAGTATTTTTCATAAACCCCATAGGGTTTCCTACATTAAAATAAAGTGACAGAGATCACGCCTAGAATAATTTCACAATTCCAGCAATGAGTTGTACTACTTCCAAATGATGAATTTTCTGCTCCAAATAATGGGACAAAGGGCATCATCACATGGACACAGTCAATTTCACAGTGATGGACACACACAGGTGGATGATCTGAGGCACAAGCTGTGATTGGTCTTAAGAAAATGAAAGGTAGAGTTG
The DNA here is from genome assembly GCF_028885655.2 of Pongo abelii. NCBI lineage: Eukaryota > Metazoa > Chordata > Mammalia > Primates > Hominidae > Pongo > Pongo abelii. Next base: position 18,630,551 of record NC_085928.1, read on the forward strand.
GGTTCAAAATCCACATCTCATGATTTCTGGTCCTTATTCATCCAAAAAGTTGAACTGCTTCATATCAGTGTATTAGACACATTTTAAATCTTTCTCAAGAGTTGCTCTGGGTGCAGCATGATAAGGAAAACCAGGTATTTGGCTTGATAACAGGTATTCAAGGTATAGGTGCCAAGCTTATGGTAAGCTTCTCACCGTAGGATATCTGAGCCCTCTTGCCACAAAGAGGACTATGGTCCTATGATGACTACTATAGTTCAGTTTTCAACATTTTGGGAATAATTTGATCATAACCTTTCCTTCTTGTTACATTGTAAGACAGGAATTTAGAGTATTCACTCAAGAGGTTCTCCCAGTAACAGGTGATGTCATCCATCTGCAAATGGTTCCTAATAAACTGGCTTCCCCTAGAGACAAGATTTAACAAGAAAATGTTAAAGCACAGAATTTAATAATAATAACAGTCTGCATTTGAGTGCTCACCTTGTGCCAAGCTTATTCAGCATTTTGTATAAATTAATTCATTTGAGCCTCAAGAACCAACCCTATGGCAATCATATCCACATACATGCATGTAGCAATACAACTTAACATCTTTTTCCTTTATTTATTTATTTATTTTATTATTATTATTATTTTGAGACGGAGTTTTGCTCTTGTTGCTCAGGCTGGAGCGCAATGATGCAATCTTGGCTCACTGCAACCTCCGCCTCCCGGGTTCAAGTGATTCTCCTGCCTCAGCCTCCCGAGTAGCTGGGATTACAGGTGCGCACCACCACACCCGGCTAATTTTTTTGTATTTCTAGTAGAGATGGGGTTTCACCATGGCTAGGCTGGTCTTGAACTTCTGACCTCAGGTGATCCGCCCGCCTCGGCCTTCCAGAGTGCTGGGATTACAGGCGTGAGCCACCACGCCCGGCCCATCTTTTTCCTTTAAAACAAGCATATGTAGACATGTGTATATGTTTTCCCCCAGGACAGCTTTAGTTCTGAATTATCTCCATATAAAGAGGATAAAATATAGATGTCACCATGATAACAATATTCAGATAACTTTGGCTAGGGTATAATGGGGGTGACAAAGTAAAGTGGAAAAGGGGAAATGAACAGAACTCACCTTTCAGCAATCTCTTGAGCTACATCATCATTTGCTTTTACAAATTGTAACAGCTCTCTAAAATGAAAAGAATTTTAGACTGTGAAATATAGACCAACTTCATTGGCACTAAGTCAGAAAGACCATATAGATTGAGGTCTATGGATAATTTTAGGTATGTAGATGGTGGATTATTTCCTTCAAGCAAAGATATCAGGGTTCTCTCAAGAACAAAATAATAACAAAAAAAAAACCCCACACACTGATTAAAGATACCCTATTGTAGATTTGGGACATATTTGAGAAAATACAGAAGTTACCTTATATATTTACATATATTTTGTATATTTATATTATATATTATATTATATGTTTATATTATTTATTTTACATATTTATATATAAATATATTTACATATAGAAAAAATATATATATACACAGATATCACCATGATAACAATATTCAGATAACTCTGGCCCTTCTCTACACTTCTTCCTAGCTCCTCCCATCATGAAAGGAAATTTGCTGAAGCTTCACCTGAGTCAATTCTCATGCTGTATCTGAAAATCCTTTTGACAATATAATAAGATTGAATATCCCTATCTTTAGTCTTGGAGAGATTAGAGCTTTTTAACTTCATTTTGTCTGAATGTTTCATTTGAAACCAGTATTAAAGCGCTTTTTCAAATTAAATTCCACTTATAGCCTACTTGGATAACAATGCAATACTATATATGCAAACCAAGAGGAAAAAAAGCTTTCAATGGAAAAAAATCGTAGGACTAAATGTCTTACATGACTGGTTTTAAGGCATTAAGGCATTTTTAAAAGCAGATTGGAAGGGTCTTTAGAAACTCTGCATTGGGGGATAACTGCTTACTGGACATTGGAGAGATCTGTTTTGACTGGGATATAGTGAACCCATGGCTTCAGCTGTGGATAGAAGAATTCTAGCCACTCATCACCAACATGGAAAACAAGTGAGCCACACAGGAAGAGGTGTTTAAACCGGAAACTTGCAGCTACACCTCGAAAATTAAACAGATACCTGGGGAAAAAAGAACAAAATACATTTGATACTATATGCCTGCTGCCACAAATATGACCTTTTATGCTTATTCTCCCCTCCCCTTCTTTCCTTTTATGATTCCTCTCCATTCTCTTTCCACTTTGAGTTTTCAAGGACACATTAATATGTTCCTAAGTGGTTTCTATCAACCACTTTACCAGGGCTAGGACTACAGGTTGTTCTGGGAATGTCAGGGTGAGGAAAAATAGGGGATATTTTCTCCAGACAGCGCTAGATAGGGTCAGGAGCTGGGTGCCGGGTAGAGTATATACAGGGCTCAGAAGGAAATGACAGCTTGTAGATTTGGAACATATTTGAGAAAATAAATGTTCAATGGTAAACATAAAATACAAAGAGTGAAAAAAATTTCACAAGCTTTTCTAGGCCTAATGTCTCTAACTAGTCATGGCCTCCCAAAGCCTTGTTTTTCTTCTAGTGTACCCCATCTAGTCGAAGGTCTCCACTGCTTCCTGGACATCACCCTCTTCTCTTAAAGTATAGAGCAGTGGTCCCCAACCTCTTTGGCACCAGGGACCAGTTTCATGGGAGACAATTTTTCCATGGATGGGTAGTGTGGGGGAGATGGTTTTGGATGAAACTGTTCCACCTCAGATCATCAGGCATTAGTTAGATTCTCATAAGGAGCACGCAACCTCGATCGCTTGCATGCACAGTTCACAATACAGTTTGTGCTCCTATGAGAATCTAATGCCAAGGCTGATCTGACAGAAGGCAGAGCTCAGGCTTAATGCTCGCTTCCCCACTGCTCACCTCCTGCCATGCAGCCCGGTTCCTAATAGACCAGTACCATGGCAGGGGGTTGGGGATCCCTGGTATAGAGAGGAGAATGAGGAAAACCTAATCAATTTTCAGAGACTGACCACAGGGGGAAAAAAAAAACAAAAAAAGCTGTCTTCTTCTCAGCATTTCTTATGCAAGCACCTGTCGCCAACCAGAGTTGCTTTCACCATATAGCTCCTACTCTGCGTGTCACTAGCACTCCTAACTCTGAGCCACCCCCACCACCACTGCCCTCCTCTAGACCTGGTTTTACCTGTTCATTTAATTCTTAGTCCTGGAATTTTATTTTATTTCTCTTAGAGACAGGGTCTCACTATGTAGCCCAGGCTGGTCTTGAACTCCTGGGCTCAAAGGATCCTCCTACCTCAGCCTCCCGAGTAGCTAAGACTACAGGAGCATGCCAGCACACCAGGATAATAATTCTAATATTTATTAACTGAGAAATATTTATTCTAACTTCAACGATTGGGTGGGTGGGGCATATGGAGAGGTAATTCCATTACTGTGATTACTAGCTGGCACGCAGCTGTTTGGAAGCAGGAACCATGTTCCATTCTTCTCTACAGTCGCCACAGAACTCAGGTCAGTGCATACAGGCCCTCAGGAAAAGCCAGTGAAATGAATTAATGCAACTTTCATTTACTACAGCTGGGCCTTTATATTAAAGTTCTCACCCAAAGTGAAGCTATTTCAAAAGGAGTATGGAAACCAAGAGAGTCAGGAGTCCTGCAAATCTTACTTGTATTTGCAGTGATCCACAAGATGGACATCCTTAGCAGCTGGCTTTCCTAAGGTATCCTTTAAGTGGAAAGGAAGTTATTAGTATTAGCAGCAACAGCATTTATTGTGATCACTGTGCAGCAAGCATTGTTAAAACATTTCATCAACATTACCTCATTTAAGCTTCATAATCAATATACTCAGGAGACATTATTATTCCCATTATATAAATGCAGAAGCCAAGGCTGTGGAAGTTGAGATTTGCTCAAGGTCAATGTGGCTCTAAATAGAAGACAGAGTTTTAACCAGGGCCTGCCTGATTTTAGAGTTTAAGCTCACCTACAGCCATGTTGCCATCCTTTGAATTCAGATGTCACAGCCTGCAGCACACTTCACTCTGTGTAAATAATGTATGCAGAGAAGGTCCCAAGTGCTGGCTGATGGCCTTAGAGGTGTATATAGCCCATGCTCAAATTTTGTTGGGCATGCAAAGTATTTTTTTTTTTTAAATCAAATCATTGCCAACATTTACAGGTGGTAGGATATTTCTTGCAAAAATCCAGATTTCCAGTCTTTCTTGGAGAATAAAAAGGAAGAGCTGGCAAACTGGGCTCTTACTAACATTTGGAACTGTTAGTATTCTCTCTTGCTCACCTCTTGACATCACCTGCTGGCCCCTGGGGACATCTGAGTTTGAGATCCCCACGTACATTCCATCCACCTTAGCAGATGGTAAACTCCTTGATGATGGGACGTTTTGTTTGCTTCTGCAGCCTCCCACAGTAGATGCTAACAACTTGTGTTCTAAATGAATACGTTTTTTCATATTTTTATTATTCAACAAAGTTTCTTAAGCTCACTTGTTCCTATCTGATTAAAACTGTATGAAATAATACATGCACCTCAGATTTACTTAGTTTTCTCCCAAGAAGTCTAAAGCTTTTCCTCATAGCATCCTCATATGGTATATGGAAATTTCATATAAAGGAAGTTTAGGGCTTTAATTTCTTTGATTAAGGCAAAAAGCCATAGAGTTAAGAGGAGAGAGTGGACTGTAAACCAACAGTCCCATTTCTGGCTTCACCTTAGAATCACTTGAAAAGTTTTAAACAAATGAAGATTCCTGGACACCATTCCCAGAGATTCTGACTCATTTGATTCATTTTTTTAAGTTCTCTGGTTGTATTGCACAGCCAGGGTTGAGACCATTGATTTAAACCAGGGGTTGGCAAACTATGACCCACAGGCCAAATTTGACCCACTGCTTGTTTTTGTCATGGACTAAGAAATTTTTACATTTCAAATGGTTAAAAAAAAAGGCAAAAGAATAATATTTTATGACAACTTAAAATTACATGAAATTCAAATTTCAGTGCCCGTAAATAAAGTTTTTATTTTTTATTATTTTTATTTTTATTTATTTATTTTTGAGACGGAGTCTTGCTCTGTCGCCAGGCTGGAGTGCAATGGCGTGATCTCGGCTCACTGCAATCTCTGCCTCCCGGGTTCAAGCGATTCTCCTGCCTCAGCCTCCCCAGTGGCTGGGACTACAGGCACATACTACCATGCCCGGTTAATTTTTGTGTATTTAGTAGAGACGGGGTTTCACCATGTTGGCCAGGCTGGTCTTGAACTCCTGACCTCAAGTGATCCACCCGCCTTGCCTCCCAAAGTGCTGGGATTACAGGCGTGAGCCACCATGCCCGGCTGTAATAAAGTTTTTATAAAAACACTGCCAGGCTCATTCATTTACAAACTGCCCATGGCTGTTGGCAACTACAATAGAGACCATACGACCTGCAAAACCTACAACATTTACTATTTGGCCTTTCCTGGAAAAAGTTTGTGACCCCTGGTTTAAACCTTCAAAGTAGTGCAATATACTAGTCATAATATGGCCAGAAAAGCAATGTAAGTTTGAAAAAGGAGAATTTACATATATGCTAATGCTGGTTCATGGAACTTTCTTTACATTCACCTCACCACTGAGAGGAAACCTAATCTCAAATTCTACCCAGGTGGCAATGTTCTTTGAGTGAGAATGTTCACTGCTGTAGTTCTAGTCAGATGACTGGTGATTACTTTCATAGATTTCCAGGCCTGGTTTTTGGTGTATTCTGCATCAACAAGTTTTGGATTTTTCCGAGACAGAAGAATGAGAGGATCTCGTTCTGGACTTGTCCTATAAAAGAAACATGTGACATAAAACTGTGTGGCCTGTATTAGAATACTGTTCCCAATCCCTGAAAGGTGAGCAAGACTAGGACCCAATGCAGTGACTCTGCACAAATGGACAATTCACTGGTGCCATAACAGCAGAAGAGGGGTATATTGGGTACTGCAGCATCTAGGTCATCCAGGGCTGGTCCCCTCTGTACCTTTAGGGCTGGGGGGTGCTTGGCCCTTCTTTGCTTGCATTTGGTCTTGAAGGGTATGTTGTTCAGGTCACTATAGTCAAATCCCAGGGAATGATTTCCCTTTTAGGAAAGTTCATGCGGCTTCTATAATCACTGGTGCTCATGACTGTGAGGCTAGGTAGTCACGACTCATTAAAACAGCTACATGACCTTTGTTATGTACGCTCTGTACAGTCCAGTATAATATTTAATTTTTAAAAAATACACAAAAACCAAAGGGCTTAAAAACCTGATGACTATATGTGGAAGAATTTCTAGTGATGTTCCAAGTAGCAGAGGGTCTTGACATGTGAGGCATCATGGATTCTTTGATAATCTGTTAAGAACTATGAACCAACCCTCTCTCCTTCCCAGAAAAATGCACATATCCCCACATAATTTCAAGGGAGTCCTAAAACTCTTGAAGTCCAGACATGGTCCCCAAGTTAATTTGTGACTTCGAGATTTAAGAATCAGAGAAGTTGGTAAGAAACAGGACATAGTAGCTGGATAATCCATTTACCTCCTAAAGTCTAGCTCCCAAGAGAACAGGAGGGTGAAGAGAGAGTATAATCTCTGGCAAGGACTCACTTGCTAAAACTACAAAACCCTTCTCCCTTCACGGTCTTTTCTATTCATCTGCTCCACAGATATTTATCATATATCGACATGCTAGGATCTGTTCTTGGCACTGGGACTATGGAGCTGCACAACACAGGGTCCTCCTACTACCTTTGCCATTTTTCTCTTCTCTTTCCTCCCTGCTCCCTTCATTTTCAGCAGTCTCAGTCTGTGCTCTTAACCACTATTTGGCAGCCACACGGTCTGATAAAAAATGCAGTCAAGAGATATGGTGATGAGTCCTGCTCTGCATTAACCAGCAGAGTGACCATGGCATGATCATAAGCTACTCCTAGAAACTGATCATAAGCTTCTCCTAGGGACTGTAAGAAGACACCCATCTGTTGTGTTTGGCATCACATAATCAATGCCCAACACATTTGTGACACTACGTAAAATATCTGTTAAATGACTGAAATGGATGAACTTTACTTCTTTGAATATCAACTCAATCAATGGCGATTTCAGCAAATAATGTGAATTATTCTCGAATCTAAAATTGTGAATCCACATTTCTTTCTTTGTTATCTTAGCTTTCCCTTTGAACTACAGAGCTTGTCATACCCTCAAAGTTACTTACATTTTAAATTACTTGGAAGAATATCTTTGTAAAATGTCAGAAAATAACTCACCTTGATCCTCGGAAATATGCTGTAGAGTTTTTCTTTTTCCATGGCCACTGTGCTGCTGACCTAAGAATATAGAATTTAATTAGTTTCAATATATCTTTTTCAACTATATAAGAATGTGCTTTAACCATTTCTGAAGATTAGTTCAGAGCTTCATATTTCTTTTTTTTTTTTTTTTGAGACGGAGTCTCGCTCTTTTGCCCAGGCTGGAGTGCAGTGGCACGATCTCGGTTCACTGCAAGCTCCCCTTCCCAGGTTCACGCCATTCTCCTGCCTCAGCCTCCCGAGTAGGTGGGATCACAGGCGCCCGCCACCATGCCCGGCTAATTTTTTGTATTTTTTAGTAGAGACGGGGTTTCACCGTGTTAGCCAGGATGGTCTCATCTCCTGACCTCGTGATCCGCCTGCCTCGGCCTCCCAAAGTGCTGGGATTACCGGCGTGAGCCACCGTACCTGGCCAGAGCTTCATATTTCTAAATATGTCTAATCAAAGCCACTCAAAAGAAAAAGCGCTAAAGGACACTTTGTTTCCTTTTGCTACCATTTCATTGCTCTGGAGGTGCTACCCATTGTATCTACAAATCTACTCCCCATTAACAAGTTAACAACATTGAAAGAAAAGCCCCCAAACCCTGAAGGTCATGATTAGGTCTGTTTATAATTTGGCAAATGTGGATTTCCTCTGTACTTTAAGTAGGGTGCTACTGATGAAATTAATTATGTGAACAGAACTGCCAAAAAATAAAAAAGCATCAGAAATGGAATGGAAGGGAAATCACTCTCTGATTTTATGTTTTCCATAGGTGGGAAGTGTCATCAGATTTAGTTTGATATTTGAAAAGCACTTTCGTATTCTTAAAGCCAGACTAAGTGCTCTATAAAGACGAAGTCCTTGAAACTCAGATCTCAGTACACATTACCACGACCAGCCTTCCTTACTGAAACTGCTAGCTCACAGATGCATCATTCTTAACTTGCTTCGTAGGAACCCTCCCTGCACAGAAGTCTGCACAGCATCTTCTCTGAAAAAGGAAGGGAAGGCTGAACTGAAGTTAATGAGGGATTGATGGGCTGGATTGCAGTAATGGAGAAACTTAGGATATAAATTTTCTAGGCACAGGTCCTTTTCAGATACATATAATGTCATGCTGCTCATTTTCACTCAGCTGAGAACGCTGCTCAGTATTTTCCAGGCCCTCAGACCTCCACCCTCAGCCAACCTGGCTCATTCTCTGGCCTTTTCTGGATGGATCACCTTTACCTGATTCTCCAGTCTAAGGCCAGAACTATCTTGTTTTCCCCATACTTCTTCCTGCCCAAACAGAGACACTATAGCACTGGATTTTTGTTGTTTTGTTTTTAGTGGAAAATGTTTCATGCTCCTCGTGCAAAGTTCTCATGAAAAAGCATAAAGATAAAAGAAGTCATCTGGAATCTCCCTGTCCAGAGGTAACAATGTAACATTTTAGCCAGGAATTTCCTTGCAATCATTTATTCATATTAGTAGCTTTCAACTGGGGGTAATTTTGCCCTTCTCTCCCACCCAGGGGACATTTGGCCATGTCTGTAGACACTTTTGCTTGTTACTACTAGGGGACTGCTACTGGCATTTAGTGGGTAAAGATCAGAGATGCTGCTAAACAATCCTACAGTGGTCAGGACAGCTTCCAGGACAAAGAATTATCCAGCCCAAAATGTCAGCAACACTAATACTGAGAAACATTGCTCTATGTAACAGAGGTCACACCATACATACTGTTAGGTAACAATCTTAATAGGAAATATAAATAATAATAACAGCCAACATCTATATAGCACTTCATTATGTTACAGACATTGTTCTAAGTGCTTTGTAAATATAAAATCATTCTCAAAATCTTAAGAGGTAGGTTTTATCATCCCTATTTTACAAATGAGGTCCTTTAGAGGTCAAGCAACTTGCACAGAGTCAGGCAGCTAATAAGAGCCAGGATTTGAACCCAGAGTTTTTAAAACCTACACTTCCTTTCCATTCATGCACGATATTCCATTTTATAATCTCTGGCAAAGACTCACTGCAAAAATTCCATTTTATCGTCATGTTATGATTCACTTCATCCTTTATTGATGGGCTTTTAGGTAGTTTCCAACTTTCTGCTCTAAGAAACAACATGGTAGTAAACATCCTTGTACACAAATCTTTGCACATTTGTCTAATTAATTCCTTAGGATACATTCTAGATGTGAAACAGCTGGGTCAAAGGATACACAGTAAACACTTCCAATTTTGATACATATTGTCAAACTATCTAACAAAAAATGTATCAATTTATACTCAAAGTTACTTCTCTTTATTTCCTTGGTTCCTGGGGAAGCTGTGTTTAATATACACAGACCCAAACTGTGTATCACTGTTCTCTCTCTTTCATTCTCCTAACATACCTATCCTCCCTCAAAAGACCTAGGTTAGGACTTTTTCTCCAGGCAAGTGCCAACAGTGGCCACCACAGCCTGGTGCTACCCCAGCCCTCTTTTTTAAACCCTCTCTGACAGTAACAAATGAAATCTTCCATCTGTAAAGAACAATGAATTCTTCTACAGAGTGAAATATAAATCAGTGGGCACAAACTCCCAAAATATTAGAAAAATAGAATGAACAGTGGCAGGCAGACATCAGTGCAGATGGATGAACAAGCAGATTATTAATTTTTCAAGGTAACAAATGAACATCACTAGAGATTCTAAACGGAGGGTTCTAAAAAACAAAATTGTAATTCTATAACCATGAATAAATTCAATTGAATAAAATGGGAAGGTACCAAAAGAAAAAAGTATTCATGTAAGATTAGACTTTAAAACATTCTATCTGCCTAAAAATTGCTAACTAGTTTACATGGGGGAAATGGTATTAATAACTACACGGTGGAGTAACTGGATAACACCTTGACCCCAGGAGTTTGAGTCCAGCCTGGGCAACACAGTGAGATCCTGCCTCTTAAAAACAAACAAACAAACAAACAAATAAATAAATAAAGTGACTGTTTCATATGTACTGACATGAAACAAAGACATGGAAAGATTACTTAGATACACCAATAAGTTAGGGGGAAAGTTGCCTAAGTTATACATATTTGTAAAATTTTATGAGCATATCTAGGCTTCATAATCAGTAAAAATGTTTTTAAAGATTTTAAAAACAAGGCAGCTGCATGGCAGGTAGGAAAAGAGCTACAAAAAGAAGAATGTGAAAAGGGTATTGGCAAGTACCTGAGGGGAGGGGAAAAGGATTAGAAAACTAAGGCCAAGGCCAAGAATAACTTAGGGAAAAAAAAGTTTAAAACCTTTTTTCCCGCTTAGTGTGGTGGCTCATGCCTGTAATCCTAGCACTTTGGGAGGCCAAGGCGGGAGGATCACTTGAGCCCAGGAGTTTGAGATCAGGCTGGGAAACATAAGCAAGACCTGTCTCTACAAAAAATTTTAAAAAACAACCAAGAAACAAAAAAAATCACACCTTTTTCCCCCCCTCTCAAAATTATGTTCAAAACCCAAAAATAAACAAGAAATGATGGTCTCAATGTCAGGAAAACACAAGGAATATTAACCAGTAAAGTAGGTTGGATAATGCACTTGGAAACTGGGTCTTTAGGCCTAGATTTGCTTCTGACCTTGACCAGATCACTAAACCTTTCTGTACCTTCATTCCCTTACCCTGAAATAAAGGGCTGGACAAAGACAATTTCTAGTTCCAGTTCTGTAAAATATGAGACTAAGTTATTATTTTTTAAAATTTCCAAATTATACCCACTAGAGAAGTTTGTTTTTTAACAAAGGGCTCTACCTGCCACTGAGGACTGCAGCCCTGTACGTTTCTTCAGGAGGAGAATATTACCTTAATCCTCTTTGAATCTTCAGCCACACTTGGGAGAGGTGATAGGTATTTACGGAAATAAGGTTGAATTGTTTGCTTTCCTTATACCTGAGAGAAGGCCTATAATGACTGTGTTTCTGGAAGTTCCCTAATTAAGCACCAAAGTTGTTTGAATCATGATGTAAAATGTAGCTAGGTAAGAAATACCTACAGCTTGGATGAGCTACACAATCTAAATCCTGAAATGATAGCAGGATGGAGTCAACAGGCCAAGGCATGTCTCAGTCATGAATCAGAGAGGATCTGGAATAAGCTTGTACTTGAGATGCTTATGGGACATTTATGCTCCCTCAGCCCTGCCTAAAGTACTTAGCTCTCAATTGCCAAGTACGTTTATATTCTTCCAAATAGTTTTCTATCCCCCCTATGATGAGGTCATTCATTTTTTCTTACTATGAAAGAATGCACTCTTATTTAAAGAATCTTAAGTATAGAAAAATTGAAAATACTGACTGAGCGCAGTGGCTCACGCCTGTAATCCCAGCACTTTGGGAGGCTGAGGTGGGTGGATCACTTGAGGCCAGGAGTTCCAGACCAGCCTGGGCAACATGGCAAAACCACATCTCTACTAAAAATACAAAAAATTAGCCAGGCGTGGTGGCACACGCCTGTAATCCCAGCTACTCGGGAGGCTGAGGCAAGAGAATCGCTTGAACCTGGGAGGCAGAGGTTGCAGTGAGCTGCGATAGCACCACTGCACTCCAGCCTGGGAGACAGAACGTGACTGTGTTGCAAAAAAAAAAAAAAAGAAAGAAAAATTTAAAATACAAAACGAAAGTCTCTGATAATCCCTTGCAAAGAGGCATTGCTGATAGTTTAGGATAGACTATTCTGCCCGTTTCTATGGATATGTAAATATTATTAGACACATACAAAATTGTTTATGCTACAGTTTTCTGTCTTTAATTTTTAACTTAAAAATTAGTCACTTAAAAGTAAATAGGCTGGGCGCGGTGGCTCATGCCTGTAATCCCAGCTCTTTGGGAGGCCGAGGTGGGTGGATCACCTGAGGTCAGGAGTTCAAGACCAGCCTGACCAACATGGAGACACCCCGTCTCTACTAAAAATACAAAATTAGCCGGGTGTGGTGGCACATGCCTGTAATCCCAGCTACTTGGGAGGCTGAGGCAGGAGAATCACTTGAACCTGGGAGGCGGAGGTTGCGGTGAGCTGAGATCACGCCATTGCACTCCAGCCTGGGCAAAAAGGGCGAAACTCCGTCTCAAAAAATAAATAAATAAATAATTGGTTATATTCTATGGCTTATTTCAAGAAAACCCAGAAAGAGGAAAAAATAAAACCTCTTTAAAGGACCTACCTTACCAGATCTTCTCTGAAGAGGTCCCACCGTCCAAGACCTGTAGGATAAATTGGCCAAACAGCAGGTCCCCCTTCCCAAAATGTCCAAGCAGGATACATGATATCATGGTACTCTGATGTCTTCAACAAAAACAGACAGGTCGTTCTAAATCAGTCTTGGAACAGAGTGAAAAGAGGCAACTGCAATCATGCCACAGGATCTGGACAGCCTTGGTTTAGTGTCACATTGTCAAAGATATATTTTCCCTATTTTCCAAAGTCTAGCCTGTAGACATTAAAAGGCAAAAGTGACTACGGATTAAAAGTCATGGGCTCACTGAATTCCAGAATTTAGAATCACATTAAAGGTCAGCTTTTTCAGTTCCCCCAAATTCTGTTTTTCTAGAGGATATATACTGTTAAGATTTCCAATTTAAGGAAACAATATGCCCAATTCTGAATAATCACAGAGCTCTCCCATTGTTTAACTATTACACTTAAGAGTTTACACTGTCTCACCAGTTTTTGGTTATTTCCCAATGGGTTTTTTTGAGAGTAAGAGCCAAGAAATACAGTGCAATGGTTAAGAGTGTGGGCTCCTGAGGTGGATCATATGGGTTTGGATTCTGACTCCACCTCTTTACAGCTCTAGGCAAGTTACTTAATGGTTCTATGCCTCAGCTTCCTTATCACTGTAATGGGGGAAACAATAATATCAATAATATGATCTACCTAAAAGGCTTATTTTGAATATTAGATGAGTTGATATATGTAAAATTCTTAGAACAGTAGCTGGCGCATTGTACATACTTGATAAATATTGGCTAGTGTTATCTCATACTATGGCACTGTTGGGCTCACATTGATTGGTCAATAAATTCTTGGTTATTCACTGATCAGGGTCAGAAGCATGGATGAGCAAAATGAGAAGAAGGGGTATTATCACATACCTTTTGAAAGAAGTTTGAGGCTGGGCACGGTGGCTCACACCTGTAATCCCAGCACTTTGAGAGGCTGAGACAGGTGGATCACTTGAGGTCAGGAGTTCAAAATCAGCCTGGTCAACATGGTGAAACCCCGTCTTTACTAAAAAATACACACACAAAAATAGCTGGGCATGGTGGCGGGTGCCTATAGTCCCAGCTACTCGGGAGGCTGAGGCGGAGAATTGCTTGAACCCAGGAGGTGGAGGTTGCAGTGAGCCGAGATCGCGCCACTGCACTCCAGCCTGGGCAACAGAGTGAGACTCTGTCTCAAGAAAAAGAAAGAAGTTTAAAGCCATATGTTCCCTTTTTTTTTTTGATCCACCTGCCTCGGCCTCCCAAAGTGCTGGGATTACAGGCATGAGCCACTACAACTGGCCTCCATTTGTTCCCTTTTTATGGTTACTTCTGTTAAAAATCTGGCCACTGATAAACCTCTAACTCTACTGTTTCTTCCACTGGAAATACATGTGCAATATGCTGTTTGCCATCTCTCAAATATGTAAAAAATGATGTGATTCATCAAGCACCTTAAACATAAGAGCTATTCAATAGAAGCTGCACAATTAACTATAAGGTTGACAGAGTAAAACTCTCCCATGGAAACTAGAAGTCACTGATTTAAAAAACAGGAGGGAAGTAAAGATGAACAGCAAGTTAGTATACCAATGGTCATACTTTATTATCTACAGAAACAATAGATAGATAACAAACACGAAGTCCCTACTGACTTACATGGGAGCCTCTATCTGTTCTTCTGAGTGAGTTTCACGACAAACAATGGAACCAAGCACTTTTGAGAAATGAGGCTAGACCAAGGGAAATGCAACACAAATGTGGCCTCTGCCCACTTGCAACACAGGAAATAAAACAAGTCTAGGGAGAAAGTAAACTGTGATAAAGAAAAAGTAGGGATAAAAGGTCCCTCTGCTTCGGACAAACCAAATCAGAGATAGTGTTCCTTTTCCCAAATTACATGGGGTTTTCCTCAATTCACTCTTACCCCATAGAATCTTCCATCCACTCTCTTCTAGCCTTCCCACCCTCACCCCCAAATGCTTTCCTTGTCTCTGGGGAACCAAGGCCCATCCCTGCCGATACAACATTTACATGAACCTGAGCACTGACAAGACATTCCTCGCCCCCAATTCCCCAAGCCCACAGGTGTGTCCTAGCTACTCCAATCTTCCATGATGAGTCTAAAAGATCACCCCCTTGCATAGCCCTCTAGGCTGTCACCAGCCTATCCCTTCAATGCACTGCCTGCACGCACACCGTGTGGAGTTATCCAGCACCTTCAGGTTCACTTTTAGCCACCCTGGGCCCCTGGAATATGGTGACAGATGGGACAGCTGATACCCAGCACTATGGCTGAATATATACATAGTAGGAGCTCAACAAACTTTTGGAATGAAGGTGTTCCCTAACTCCAAGCTTTCTTGGACCCCTTCCTCCTATGCTCTGTAGGATCTTCAAGACCCACCTCTAATTCCTGTAGGTTTCTTAGGCCTCTCATGCCCTAGCCGCCATCTCTAGCCCTACAGACACTCAAGCAATCTTACATGACTTACCAGTTCTCAACTTCATCTCCTCTGTCTTTTTGCTCACTGTGATGCTAATAGAGACACAGACCCATTTCTGGACCTCAGTCCTCATCCTTACCATTACCCATCAGACTATGTCACCGGACAACGATCTCATTCTCATATCCTAGAGGACCACCCTCCATCCACCCATGTGGCTCTCCCTGTACTTACCTTACTGAAGGAGAAGACTGGGATGGCAGGCTCCATCCATTTAGGAACCTGAGGATAATCTCGTACATTGATCACCATCTCCATGTCAGGGAGACGCCCGATCACTTCCAAAATAAAGTGCTCGACACCACTACACCTGTCAACCAGACATACCATAAATTCAGCAGAGTAGTGCCTGCAGGCTCTAGGACAAGGCGAGGTCCCATTCACATTTTAAAGTAAGACAAGCCAGTGTTCCAGATCATCAGCCTACTGCAAAGTCTCCTGAAAGCAATGCTTCTAAAGGGGCTATTCTGCTTTTTTGTATTGTGCAAGTTCACTCCTAGCTAAACTGCTCCAGCTTACAATACTCAATAAAATTTTCCAAATAAATCATCATAGCTTTGAAGGGAGTATTATTGCTACTTCTACCACTTTATTCATTCTAGTTCTTTTCTTTATTTCCCTTATATGGAATAGTTTAATTAGTAGACAAGATACAAACTCTTGTAACAGCTGAAATAGCTAATTTTCTACCTGTGTTCCTTTGGCTTTGCTCCGCACAAAGACACCATTTTTATTTCTATTATAATTAAGTCTCCTAGTTTATGAGAACAGTTAGAAAACCTTTCATTACCTTCAACCTGAATAAAGAACATTATCAAAATCAGTTCTGCAAGCCAGAAAAAGTGTTATATACATAATCATAAATACTGTAACATAGCTTTCTGACTAGATTCCCTAGGAAATCAGGGATTTCTTGAAAGAAAAAGAAGATACACTGACAGTTTAGCTTGTTTCTGCCTCATCCTTTGAGGTCTTGACCAGCACTATGCTAGGGGCAGTATTCAAAGGCTTGATCAAAATTTTCTGGCAGCATGGAAATAACTGATTTAAAATATTGTTTTACTACTTGGGAGACTTAGGCAGAAGGGTTATTTGAGCCCAAGAGTTCTAGACCAGCAACATAGTGACATAGTAGGCAATGTAGTGAGCTCCTCTAGCCAAAAAAAAAAAAAAAAAAAGTGTTTTATATATAGGGAAATAACTGCAAAAAATATCAACGGTTCACAAACAGGAAAAGATGCTCAACTGTATTAATAATAAAGAAATATCAATGAAACTAGATACCAATTTTACCAATCAGATTGGCAAAGATCAAAAAGTCCAACAGTGCAGTGTGGGTGAGGGTGTGAGATCTATTCACAGCATATGATATATGGGTTGTGGAAGTGTTTAGCCTCTTTGTAGGACAATTAGCTTCTATTTACCAAGATTTCTCTTTTTTTAAGGTTTTTTTTTATTTGAGGCAGGGTCTCTCGCTCTGCCACTCAGGCTGAAGAGTGCAGTGGCATGATCATGGCTCACTATGGCCTCAAAAATCCTAGGCTCAAGCAATCTTCTCACCTCAGCCTCCTGAGTAGCTGGTGTGTGCCATCACACCTGGCAACTGTGTGTGTGTGTGTGTGTGTGTGTGTGTTTACCTATCTCTACACTGTGTGTGTGTAGAACCTATCTCTACTAAAAATAGAAAAATTAGCTGGGCATGGTGGCCTGTGCCTGTAATCCTAGCTACTCAGGAGGCTGAGGCAAGAGAATGGCTTGAACCCGGGAGGCAGAGGTTGCAGTGAGCCGAGATCACACCACTGCACTCCAGACTGGGTGACAGAGCGAGATTCTCTCTCTCAAAAAAAAAAAAAAAAAGTATCTAGACCTAGAAAGATATTATTTCTAGCTATATGGGAATCTTTGAGATATCATACAACTGTGTGCATTTCATTCAGGATTGTGTTTTGGAATACTGCATTCTATTCATATTTTGTCCCTCTCTGTTTTCCTTAGTTGTATATGTAGCTAGGATAGGGAACTTTCAGTGTCATTGGAAATATACATTATTTTATTGCTAATGAAGGTCTTGTACTCCCTTCAGAACATTTCTAAGCTCATGATTATGACCAAAATGTTCTGAGCTCAGGAAGAAGAGAATTGTGCCTTTCAGAAACTTTGAAAGCACTTCATTTCATTTGGCAATTGTTCAGCAAACTATTAAACATTGGGTAAGCTTTCAAAGTCCAACAATGTCTATATTCTTATTTTATTTCTCATTTGTGGAAATTAAAAATTATCCTAGACTCACAATTTGTATTTAAAGTCTCTATTACTGAGTTCCAAATAATGAAACAAATGTCTGTTTAAAATACCTCAACGATTTTTTCCTCTACAACCT
This sequence comes from Pongo abelii, assembly GCF_028885655.2. Classification (NCBI taxonomy): domain Eukaryota; kingdom Metazoa; phylum Chordata; class Mammalia; order Primates; family Hominidae; genus Pongo; species Pongo abelii. The sequence goes on from NC_085928.1 coordinate 18,648,036, forward strand.
TATTTCCTCCGATATCTGAGAGCCAAAGGGTAACTGATTTCCTCAGGGTTGTGAGATATTAAATAATCTTTCTTTTTTATTGTTCTTTATTATTATTTATTTGAGACAGGTCTTGCTCTGTCACCCTGGCTGGAGGGCAGTGGCATAATCACGGCTCAGGCTTACTGCAGCCTTGACCTCCTGGGCTCAGGTGATCCACTCACTTCAGCCTCCCAAGTAGCTAGGACTACAAACACATGCCACCACACCCAGCTAATGTTTGTATTTTTTGTAGAGATGAAGTTTCGCCATGTGGCCTAGGCTCGTCTTGAACTCCTGAGCTCAAGCGATCTGTGTGCCTTGACTTCCCGAAGCACTGGGATTATAGGCACAAGCCACCGTGCCCAGCCTGTTTTCTTGTTTACATTTATTTGTTTTTTTATTTATTTAGACAGTTTCGCTCTTGTTTCCCAGCCTGGAGTGCAATGGCACAATCTCAGCTCACCGCAACCTCTGCCTCCTGGGTTCAAGCGATTCTCCTACCTCAGCCTCCTGAGTAGCTGGGATTACAGGCATGCGCCACCACAGCTGGCTAATTTTGTATTTTTAGTAAAGACAGGGTTTCTCCATGGTGGTCAGGTTGGTCTCGAACTCCCGACTTCAGGTGATCCGCCCGTCTCGGCCTCCCAAAGTGCTGGGATTACAGGCGTGAGCCACCGCACCCGGCCTTGTTTACATACTTATAAGAATAAATATTAAATTGTTACAAAGTTGTTACTAAATACAAATAATATAAATGTTTATGTACGAATCGATAATTTTTTGCAACTCTGCACATTTATTTTACTTTTAATGACAGAATAGGGATTGTTTAGAAAGATGCTCTTACATAAGGGAATATTATGCCCTCTGAGTTTTGTACCTTCTAATTTTATAAAGATCTGAGTTAAAAAAAAAAAAAAACCTCCAGAAATAAAGTTTATCTTTTGGTGTGTGCAGTGCTGCCTAAACCCAACCTCCACGCTCAGCCCATGACCCTCCCTGCCTGCCACCCTGCCTTCGGCCCACTGACATGGTACCTAGGTCTTACACCTGAAGTTCTGAAGTCCTGGCTAGTGTAATTTGCAGCATTAGTTAGTCCTCTTTTTTAATTTATTTATTTTTTAATAGACAGGGTCTCACTCTGTTGTATTATTTGCCACTGCCGGATTATTTGCCATAATCCAACTCCTGGGCTCAAGTAATCCACCACAAAGTGCTGGGATCACAGGTGTGAACCACCACACCCCATCTAGTTACTCCTCTTAACTCTACCACCTCGCCTTGAATATTCAGTATCTAGAACTACACTGGCCCATGACAGACACTCAACCAATTCCTCTTCCTCCTTCAGCCCAGCTCCCTCCTGCTAGGCCTGCTAGGCCTCATCAGCCTGTGTCCTGCTGCTACTATATCCCAGGGAAGGAGCAGAAGAGACAGAGCCACCACCAGTACAACCAGTGATGAGCCAAGCCTCACAGAGGAGACAGGCTTTGAGAGGAGCTCGCAAGAAAAATTCCCAGGCAAGGAGAAGAGCTCGTCACTATTTCATAGTCCGCCTGAAATGTGAGGAGGGATCTGCTTGTTAGTCCCATGAATTGGCTCCTCTATAAAAGGGTATCAAGCCCATATGTAATAAAGTCAGAAGATATATCTACCTCGTAACTCTTACCTTGAGGGAAACATGCAGTCATTTTCCCGGTACAGTCTGTTCTTAGTGATCTGATAGTGGGTCCCCAGCCTCCGTCTGACTACCTCTGCCATCATCTTCCTGGAGATGCCTCCTCGGAAAGGAGTTAGATCCTCTTCTATGACACTGGGAAAGAATGGGAGTCATCAAGGAAAGCAGGCTGAGAGAGGGGTGCTATTCCACCTACTTCCTAAGTGCGTTTAGGTTTCGTATTAGAGAACACAGTAAGTGGAAGGAAAGAATCGAGAGTGAGAATGAGCAGCTCTTCCCTAGAAGCCCTGTAGGTAATCTGAAACATCAAATGCAATAAAGCAATAAAAAGTAAAAAGCGGGTCAATGTCTCTTCTTCCTCCTTCCATCTGGATTGCCCCTCCCCTGGCAGTTCTGTATTTCTCTTTCGCTACTCATGCCACACCTGTGTCCTTCTAGTCACTTCAGTCCTCCTGGCATCTCCTCCCAATCCCACAGGAGGTGAAGTTTATGCCTTACAGTCTAGCACTGACTCTCTTGTTCTGGTCTGTCTGGTCCACACTCTCCCCCACAACCCCTTACTCTGGTAGCGTGACAGCAGTAACCAAAATTACACTATTTTGTATTCCTTTTAAAGTGAGTACATAGTAAGTTTTCAATAAGTATCATAAGCATCCAAGGAATTTTTTGAGGAGTCAAAAATAACATAAAAAGGAGCTTAAAAGACCCTGTTATTTAGCTGATGAAGAATCTGAGACCCAGAGGAGCTGAAGTGGCTTGGCACAGGGGTAACCAGTGGGAGTACTGGCATTAACACCCAAGTCTGTTTTCAGAGTTATCTTTCTACCATACCTCATCCCGGCCATGATGTGCATTCTCTCTCTTTTTTGAGACAGAGTCTCACTCTGTCACCCAGGCTGGGGTGCAGTGGCATGATCTGGATTCAATGCAACCTCTGCTTCCTGGGTTCAAGCGATTCTCCTGCCTCAGCCTCCCGAGTAGCTGGGATTACAGGCACGTGCCACCATGCCCAGCTAATTTTTGTATTTTTAGTAGAGACAGGGTTTCACCATGTTGGCCAGGCTGGTCTCGAACTTCTGACCTCAGGTGATCCACCTGCCTTGGCCTCTCAAAGTGCTGGGATTACAGGCATGAACCACCATGCCCAGCCTGATGTGCATTTTCTAAAGATAACCATCAGGAAATTTAGGACTAGATTCAGCGATAGATGGGTTTATTTCCTCAACAATGTTTATCGAGCACGCACTGAGGGCTAGCACCAGGGAGACAACAGCAAATAAGACACAGCCCCTGACCTCAGGAAGCTTGCAGCCCAGTGGGAAAAACAGATGCACATGCACTGAATCCCGCAGTGAGTCAGTGGTTAGGTTGACACCACCTGAGCCTTTCCCATCCCAGAGCATTTTTATTCCCCAGAAACAGAAAAACACCCTTGCCTTTCTGACCACTGCAACCAAAATCTCTCAAGGATGTTAGAATACTTCCTGTGACAGCAACTCTCAAAGACACATCAAAGAAAAGAACTCACCCATGGTAGCAGCTGCAGTTTTGACTTGAACATGGTTCGTAATTCTCCAAAGACCTGTTAATTTGGTCAATAAATACTTTCCATTTTGAACCTTTGAAAAGTGAAGTAAATGAGAGTTAAAAAAATTTTCCTGAGCGTTATTTGCTGACACCACACCGACAGAAGCAACAGAAGACCAAAACTTTCAGAAATCCCCTTCCCATCCCACTGATGGAAACGAAACGCCAGGGAGGAATTTTTGTGTGTGCAACTCCCACGCTCACGTTAAGTCTGTTCCTCTATCCGGCTGTCAGGTGTCCAAGAAACTGGAAAATTCCCAAGCTTAATGCCCAACCCTCAGAATGCTATGGATAGTGACGCGGACTCTCACTTTCTACTAATCAAATTGAACTCCACAAAGAGGATCAGTTAAAAGCTACAGACATTAAACCCCTCTTCTCTTCTGGCAACGCATATACACACACGCGCGCGCACACATTTGCCCCCATCCACGACCCCTCAGTGTTTCAGGCAGGTCCAGAGTAGCCAAGCACGGGCGACGCCTCCTGCAGGTGAACGGGGAATTCCCTCTCCTCCCTGTCATTCTGAATTCCGGGGAATGGGTTACTCTCCAGGGTCCAGAGCCGGAGCAGAGACCCCGGCACCTCACTCTCCGCCGCAAGGCGCCCCGGTGCCTTCTGCCCAGCTCCGAGCTACAGCGGCCACGGCATCTTCCCGGGAGCCGGCCGCGCGGGGGAGCGCCTGGGGACTCCGGCCAGACCCCGAGCCCAAGGGGCAAGCTCGGCACTGCCCGGAGCCCACCTGACTCCTTCTGGCGGCCCTGCGCTGGGGGCAGGAGGAACAACAGCAGCCAGAGCCGAGGCGGCGAGCTAGCCCACCACAACATCGCCAGCGAACCTACTGCAGATTCCCCGCTGCGGCGCTGGCGGAAGCGCGGCCCCGCACAAGGATGGCCCGGGAGCCGCAGCACGTGGGCGGCGGGTCGCCCCGCACAAAGATGGCCACCCTGGTCCCACCACCCTTCCTCCAGTCCCCAGCCTTGAGGCGGAGTTTCCCTGAGAAGGTTGCGCCGGGAAGGTGGGGAGAATAAACGAATGGACCAGTTGCCTGTCCTCCCTCCCTGGCATCCCTGGGAAAATAAGTCTGCAGCCAGAAAACTGAAGGTCAGAGAGGGTATGTTTCACAGTTAGTGGCACAACCAACGCTTGGCATAGAGCCTAGGTCGAACAGTTCTTCTCTTGACGTCAAATTGCCTCTTATCAAATAGCATAGATTTGTTGAGCGTGTGTGTGTGTGTGTGTGTGTGTGTGTGTGTGTGTGTGTGTGCGCGCGTGTGTGTGTACAGCACGGTTAGACCCCAAAGGTTGCAATTGGCATAGCAGGGATCCCTTTGTAATAGGAATTTATAACAGTTGGGGTGACTTAGACGTAGGAAAAAAAATCAATGGTGTTAAATACAGTTTATGGGAGGTCCTTGTTTTGGACAGAACTCTGGCACTAGGCCTCAAGAGAGCAGACAAAACCAGAATGGAGGCACTTGTCCTAGGTGCCACGTAATTAAACTCAACTTTAAAAGGGGCCAGTTTTCCAACAAATAGGAGAAGGGGCCCATATACCTGAGCTGGCATGATAAAGAAGTCCCCTCTGATGTAACTCTTTGAGGAAAGTAACTTCAAAATGACCAATCTGCTTTTTGTTCCTTATTTCTGCTTTCTTCAGCCCTTTTCTGCCTATAAGCCCAACCCCTTCTGCTCAGCTCATTGGAACACTTTTCTGTTTTATAGATGAGATGATGCCTGATTCATGAATCACTAATAAAAGCCAATTCTATTTTTTTTTTTTTTTTTGAGACAGAGGACAGTCTAACTCTGTTGCCCAGGCTGGAGTGCAGTGGCACAATCTTGGCTCACTGCGACGTCTGCCTCACAGGTTCAAGCAATTCTTCTGTCTCAGTCTCCCGAATAGCTGGGATTACAGGAGTGTGTCACCATGCCCAGCTAATTTTTGTATTTTTAGTAAAGACAGGGTTTCACCATGTTGGCCAGGTTGGTCTCAAACTCCTGACCTCAGGTGATCTGCCCATCTCGGCCTCCCAAAGTGCTGGGATTACAGGCGTGAGCCACCATGCCCGGCCAAGAACTTTAAACTAAATTTGATGAAATTTTGTTTCTTGACAGTGGGCAACATGATACTGGACAATATAGGTATATAGTATAGTACAGGTATATATATCTTTATACAGGTATATATAGGTCAGTGTAGATATATTTAGTGATCATAGAACTACAAATATTTATCTATTTTCTTTTTTTTTTTTTTTTTTGAGATGGAGTTTCGCTCTTGTTGCCCAGGCTGAAGTGCAATGGCTCAATATCAGCTCACTGCAACCTCCGCCTCCTGGGTTCAAGCAATTCTCCTGCCTCAGCCTCCTGAATAGGTGGGATTACAGGCATGAGCCACCACACCCGGCTAATTTTGTATTTTTAGTAGAGACGGGGTTTCTCCATATTGGTCAGGCTGGTCTCGAACTCCCGACCTCAGATGATCCACCAGCCTCGGCCTCCCAAAGTGCTGGGATTGCAGGTGTGAGCCACTGCGCCCAGCAATATTTATCTGTTTTCTAAAATGTACATAGTTATATCCCTAAGCCTTGTGGAAATACGGAAATACAGGGAAGTACAAGATCAAATCTGTGCTCCCAGGAGTTTAGAACTAGTAGGGAAGACAAATATGCTTCCTTAGAGATAGTTTACAATTTAAGGCAATAGTTAAGTGCCACTGGTTTCAGTGGAAGGAAAAGATCAATATGAAGTGGAAATCTGGAGAAAGGGGTAGGAGGGGTATATTTTGTACTGAAGAAAAGGAAACGTCACAGTTAACGAATATTGTGCTGGACTCACTAAAAATACGGGAGCCATAATTTGCAGAAGGTGGGGATCAAATTTAGCTTGACAGTAGTGGAGGCTTTAGGATGCATGTTAAGGAATGGTGGAAGAGAAAATAATGTTGATTACCTAGGAATGGGCCGTATCAGTCACATATTACACCCATATGGGCATTTGGTCTATATTCCACCAGGGCAGAACCACCCAGTTTTTGTATGAGTGAGGCTCACTTTGGGTGAATAGACAGGAAAAAAATGTATATCCAAAACTACAGCATATTTCTTCTGGAATCCAAATGAAACTTTAGTCAAAAATTTTTCTACTTCCAGGAAGGTGTGCAGTACAGTCATGTGTTGTTTGACAATGGGAATATGTTTTGAGAAATGTGTCAGGCAGTTCTGTTGTTGTGTGAACATCATAGAGTATACTTACACAAACCTAGCTAGTATAGCCTACTGCATACTGAGGATATTTGGCACAGCCTATTGCTCTTAGGCTACAAACCTATTCAGCATGTTACTGTACTGAATATTACAGGCAATTGTAACAATGGTAAGTATTGGTGTATCTAAACATTGAAAAGGTACAGTAAATGAGTAAAAATGATACACCTGTATAAGTCACTTACCATGAATGGAGCTTGCAGGACTGAAAGTTGCTCTGGATAAGTCAGCGAGTGGTGAGTAAATGTGAACACCTAGAACGTTACGCTACTATAGATTTTATAAACACTGTACAGTTAGACCACACTAAACTTATAAACATATTTTTCTTTCTTCAGTAATAAATTAGCTTACTGTAACTTTTTTACTGTATAAACTTTTTAATTTTTTTCAACTTTTTGACTTTGTAATAACACTTAGCTTAAAACAGAAGCACATTGTACAGCCATACAAAAATATTTTTTTCTTTCTTTCTTTCTCTTTCTTTCTTTCTTTCTTTTTCCTTCCTTCCTCCCTCCCTCTCTCTCTCTCTCTTTCTTTCTTCTTCTTTTTTTTTTTTGAGACCATCTCGCTCTGTTGCCCAGGCTAGAGTGCAGTGGTGCTATCTCAGCTGACTGCAACCTCTGCCTCCCAGGTTCAAGCAATTCTCGTGCCTCAGCCTCCTGAGTAGCTGGCATTACAGGTGTACACCATAACACCTGGCTAATTTTTGTATTTTTAGTAGAGACAGGGTTTCGCCATGTTGGCCAGGCTGCTGTCAAACTCCTGGCCTTCCAAACTGCGGGGATTATAGGCATGAGCCACTGCATCCGACCTATTTTCTTTCTATCTTTATTCTATAAGCTTTTTTCTATTTCTAAAATGTTTTATTTTGTTTTTTACTTTTTCAACTATTTTGTTGAAAACTAATATGCAAACACACATGTGTGTGTTTGGGTCAGGCCTACGCAGGGTCAGGATCATCAATATCACTATCTTCCACCTCCACATCTTGTCCCTCTGGAAGATCTTCAGGGGCAGTAACACACATGGAACTGCCACCTCCTATGATAACAATGCCTTCTTCTGGAATACCTTCTGAAAGACCTGCCTGAGGTTGTTTTACAGTTAACTTTCATTTTTTTAAAATAAGTGGAAGGAGTACAATCTAAAATAACAATAAATGTATAGTATAGTAAATATATAAACCAGTAACAAAGTAATTTATTATCATTATTTAGTATGTTATACTGTACATAATTGTATGTGCTATACTTTTATACAACTGGTAGTGCACGTTTGTGTACACCAGGATACATTGCACTACAACATAAAGACAGCTACATCATTAGGCAATAGGAATTTTTCAGTTCTGTTATACTCTCATGGGCTCACCATCATTTATGTGGTCTTTCATTGATTGAAACATCATTATGGGACACATGACTGTATTTAAAAATGAAACACAGAATGGTTGTATGAGTACTGGAAGTACAGTTTCTACTGAATGAGTGTTGGTTTTGCACCATCATAAAGTTGAAAAATTGTAAATCAAACCATCCTAAGTTGGAGACTTGTGTGTATTCCTAAGTGACAGCTCTGTGGTACATTAGGACATTAGGAATATTTGGGAATATTAGCAAATTTACTGGTTTTGATATCAGTCATTCTGGCTCTAAATTCTGGTTCTGGCTCTTATTAGCCAGGCTATTTTCTTTTTTTTTCTATTATTATTATTATTATTGTTGAGACAGGGTCTCTCTCTGTTGCCCAGGCTGGAGTGCAGTGGCACAATCTCGGCTCACTGCAAACTTGACCTCCAGGGCTCAAGTGATCCTCCCACCTCAGCCTCCCAAGTAGCTGGGACTTCAGGTGTGAGCCACCATGACCGATTTATTTTTTTACTTTTTTTGTAGAGACAAGGTTCCACTATATTGCTCAGGGTGGTCTCGAACTCTTGGGCTCAAGCGATCCTCCTGCCTTGGCCTCCCAGTGTTGGAATTACAGTCATGAGCCACCCTGCCTGGCCAGGCAGGCTGTTTTCAACAAGCTACTTAACTTCTCTTAACTTCAGTTTCTTCTGTAAAATAGGAACCATAGTAGAAGCTATCAAAATGTGAGATTTAAATGAAATGTGTAAAGCTACTAATCCAGTGCCTGACACAACAAAATTCTTAATAAAGGTTAATCATTCAATCAATACAAACAACTTTCTATTAAGGAGCTTAAAAATCTCTGGAGTGAAAGATTACACAAATGCTTCTTTTGACACTCTTACTCTTCTTCTAATACCAAACTATTGTCAATTCCTGAACTCATCATGACTTTGCTCACAGATCTTTACCTTTTTATCTGCCACTTCTCCAGGAGGACTGCCATTCTCCCACAAAGCCCCTATGCCTTTGTGGAGTCTTGGCTGAAACCCCAAGCTCTCCGCAAAGTTTTCTTGGTATTGACATCACCACCATCCCACAGAATTCCTTAGTGTTACATGCTATCTCTGGACCTTGGACATACTTTTAATATTGCATTTATTGTAACAAATGGTAATTACTGTATTTTCTTAGTGTCTCCTCTCTTCCACTCGACTCTGAGCTTTTGTGGTATTCGCTTTGTAACCACAGCATCTGTCTAGTTCTTAGCAAACAACAATAAGCGCAGGGTTGGATGCTGACGCATGACTTCATGACTTGGGCTCCCTCACTTAGCAGTGACGTGACCCTAGGTGACACCTCCTAATCTACACTTATCTGTAAAGTGGAGGTGATAACTTGTACATGGTTATTACATGGAGTCCAAGAGACAGCAAGAAGGATCAGTAGCATGGTGCCCGCACCTCGTAGCCGCTAGCTGACTGAGACCGACGGAAGAAATGCTTTGACCAACACTGGCCGGAAGGGGCGGGACCGCGAGTTAAGAGGAGAAGGCGCGCCCCACTGCGCAGGTGCAAACGGAAGGGGTTGGCGTGCCGGCTGGTTCCGGGGGCGCACTCGCGCCTGGGGCAGACCGCGGTCGCGTAGCTGACGTCATCCCCGTGCGCTGCCACGTCTGCTCAGCTCCGCGGTAATGGAGGCTGGGGATGGGTGCTGAAGTACCAGGCTTTGGCTCTAGCTTTAGCTCTGGCACTGGAACTGCCTCGGAGTCTGGGTCTGAGTCTGGCAGCCCGAAGCTTGGACACCTTTTCTTGATTCTCTAGGTGGGGGCTGCCTGCGTCCAAGCACCTGGTTTGCAGCGTTTCAACGCGGGGAGGGAGTTCCCTTACCTGGGGTCCAGTCTGTAAAGTTGTCGCCGCTTTCTAGGGATCCCGCCCCACCGGCTGGGACTCTTCCATGCGTGAGTATTACTGAGCTGCCGCAAGGTCCGGCTGTCCTGGACCTGCCTCGGCTCTCTTGGGTGTGCGGCGGAGACTGCTTTGTCGACCTTTCTGCCGACTTAGGGACCAGTCTGTTGAAGTTTGTGGTCTCCTGCAGTCCACCACACCGCATACTGTCACCTCTTCCGTCCCAGTTTTTTCCCTGCAGTTTTCTTTCCCTTTGCTTGTTAATGGAGCAAGGACCAGCAGCCCCTGCATCCAGCGGTTTGAATGCTTTGTTTGACTTGGGGTTAGTTTACAGCCGAAGGCTGTTAGGAATAGGGAGCATTTGAAAACACGGTTTTTTTCCAATGTCATCCTTGGGGTTTTTAGTTGTATTGTTTAGGAAACATTGGTATCCATGTTGACAGAATCATGATTTTTGCCGTAGAATGATGAAAACAGCTTTTTTTTTTTTTTCCAGTGAAGATCTTTATCTTTTACTTGCTTCTTAATCTTGCAGTTTCAGTAATTTCTATATGATTTTACACCAGCTTTTCTGGAGCGGGCATCCCCTTGAAGAGTTTCTTTCAATATTTTAACCCTAACATATAGAGATACCACTTGAACAGTTTTACTTTTAAACTGTTAAAAGAACTACTGGTACCCTTTCATTCCACTTCCTCAGTCCTGACAACCTTTACAGAACAGGGGACACTTCCCCCCGCCCGTGAAGAAACACACTGAGAAGTTAACTTATCCGGATAAGGTCAGATAATATGTGACCATCTGAGCTCACAACCCATATCCCTTGATAACAAAACCTAACGTTTTATAAAGTGCCGATTCTTCTATATTTCAAGTAGTTTAAGTGTGAAACATTGAGCTGGAAATGTATAAGCTGTGATGTTTCTTGTAAACTTCTATCTGATTATAATATCTTTCAGATGATACAAATCAGTTGACAAAAGACACAAATCATCACTTGCCTGAAGCTGAACAGAGCTTAGATCAGAACTTAGGTTTTTGACCCATTAGAGTCTGAATAGTCCTTTAATTCGAATAACGTAGGTAGTAGACACTGGGAACATTCGTTTGAAAATCTTATTTTGTAAGGCCTGCTCACTCAGTGTTTCTCGTTGTTTTGTTGCCTACTTTAAAAATAGTCTACTGATATTTAAATGTTTTTGTTGTCGTTCAGAGTTGAAACTGGTTGACAACCATTAACCTGGGTTGCAACTACAGGTGGCACTGGAAGCAGACTGGTTCCTGGACATGCCCGGTGGAAGGAGGGGCCCTAGTCGGCAACAGCTAAGCCGTTCAGCTTTACCTTCTTTGCAGACTTTGGTTGGTGGGGGCTGTGGCAATGGAACAGGCTTGAGAAACAGGTAAAGAAAAAATAAGGCTATATATAATTTTAATGTCCTTTGATCAGTAAGACTAACATAAAAGTCATCATGTCATTCAGATATTTGCTTATTGAGATTTATTCTTGACACTGAGGTAGAAATCCTGCCCTTCAAGACAAAATTCAGAATTTCAAAATACTTTGGAGGTAAAAAGATGTGAAATGGGGCCCACAAAGTGAAAGCAGTCCCATTCTTTCTTCTGGCTGATCATCTAAATTCTCGTTATCCCCTTTTTATCTATTAGAAGAAGGGAGAAGTGAATGAAAATACAAGGTAAGTGTGATGGTTTATCTACTTATAAGCATTCTTTTTTTAGAGGGCAAATTATAAGTCAAATTCCATCAAGGGTTTTAAATTGTCAAAAAATTGTTTGGTCTTAATAAAGGTTAGCTGTTTATTAGCTGGGATAGCCCATGCCATCAGGAGGTTTGATAATGTAGCAGTGCAAAGAGATACTTTTATCTAATCAAGTATTTGCTGAAGATAATTTCTGCCAGCTAATTTCTCCTTCCTCCCTGAAAAAAGTTTTTCTCTTGTCTTGATTTTGATTTTCAGAGCTAGCAATCAGTACTACTGTGTTTTCAGGCCTGTCTAATGGTATTTATGCACTTTTGTTTTCTAGGCCTGACCTTTGCCCTTTTTTTTTCCTGACTTTCCAATCCCTCTTCCACCCAATCTTTAAAATTAGTTCTGATGTCATCATTTCAGTGGAGCTTTCCCTGAATTTCCAGTTTGAAGGGATTTTTCCAGTCTCCGATTCTCATACTAATTTTTAATCCAAGTTTTGTTTATGTATGTATACAGAGTAACTAGTTTATGCTAGAGTATTTTTTACTCTGCTGTTCGTTGGATTTCCTTATTTTAAAAATGATGATACTGTTTGCATCATAGCAGGATGTTGAAATAAATGAAGTAGTAAATTGCAGTAACTTTAAAAAACTTTACTGAATTTTATAAAATTTCTACAAATAAGTATTATTTTATATACTTAAAAATAAGAATGAAAATATGCGAAAATGCTTTTGAAGAAAGGTACTATCTAATATAGGTATTGAGATAAAAGTTGTTTGCTCTTTGAGGTACATGCCTTAATTTTATTAATATATGCTATCAACTTACTGATTCAGTACTTTCAAATTGTGATAGAAAATCTTAGCTGTCCCTAACTAGGATTCTAGCTAGCCAAAAAATTCTAGCTTTGCCTCCGTATTAACTCTAGCAGTTCATTGTTCGTTGTCTTTGACTTTGGCTTTGAGGATTCCTCTAGATAATTATGTTCTCTAGATAAAAATCTTCTTAGACTGTCCCATGAAATCCATCTTCAAGTGTCTCAGGGGTTGCTGTAGGAGGGCTTAGAAGGGAAAATGGATCAGGCAAGCCTAACAGTCTAGGCTTGAGGTTTCCTAGTCTTTTCTTAATTAGACTGACTCATTTTCCTATGTGTTTTAAATATTAAGATACTGTGTACAATATCATGAGGAAAGGAAAATAAAGTGTTCTGCTATTAAAAAGAACTGAAAGCCGATGAAAATGTCATTTGTAGATGCTTCTGCTTGCACTTAGAGTCTGCAGATGGTATACTGGGAAGAAGTAGGAACATTCGGAAAATACCTCTGCTCTTGACTGGGTTTGGTATTCTTTTCTCTGCCTTCACTGTAGCCCTTCTATCCTGGTATTCAAGGTTCCAACTATGGTTGCTTTAATCTGCCTTTCTCTCCTCCTTTAACATATGTTTATTTAGCAGTTAACTGGGGGGAGGGAGGGGGTGAGTAGAAGAAAGTATTTTCCAACATTTTAAGATGAAAGAAATAATTGTTTATGGTTTGAAAAGTCACCAAGACTATTATTGAGTGATTATTTGTGACATGTTTACCTAGAGAAATTATTTGGGGAAAAGAAAGCTTTATATTTGTTTCTTGGTGGGAAGCAAGCAGCTGGAATAACTTGTTATAAAAGACCTGGGGACAAGGTATGAAAACATGAAAGAACTAGCAGATAGCTTGTAATATAGTTTTAGGAAGGATATATAGAAAGAAGGAGTGTCCAGATGAGGAGAACTCACTTCTGGAGTGTCTGTAGAGTATTGGAGGGAAATAGATAATTGCTTCAGTATTACATACTTTTGGATGATACATTTGATTCTGCAAGACAGACATAGGTCAGCTGGAGAGGAGAGCATTTGTCCCTGTTTGGTAGGTGCTTGTGGTCTGATTGGTGAAGTTAAACTCTAGAATGTCAAGGAGCTAGTTTGGTAACACAGTCAAGGTTGAAATTGTAGTTCCTTGTCCTGCTGTCCGCCTTTGGGGAGCAGGGATTTGTTCTTGCAACAGTGTATTTAAAGTATTATCCTTTTAAAAAAGGAAGATATACTGTATATTTCTGGATTTCTTAGAGAGTTCCTGATTGAGGGAGAATCTTATTTGAGAAGAACTGTTGTTTTCTTTGCTTATTCCTTGCGTATACTTTGTTAATAATATCACCTGAACGTGTCCAAATGACCACTGCTTTCCCTATCTCTTCTATTTCTCTTTATGCCTTTGAATATTTCTTCCATCATCCATTTGCTTCCCTAAATTCTGCTGCTTGCTGGCTTCATACCAGTCAGTCTCAGGCCTGCTGTGTTAACCCTTTCCCACACACAAACTTTATATGCAAGCACAAAACACAGGTGTTCAGCATAAACCACATTGTTTATATAAACAGTTTAGGCACAGTGAGCCACTCTTGTTATTTAGGGAAAGTTTATGTCACTGTAGGGAACTGTTTACTAGTCATGGTTCCCAGGTGTAAGCCTTGTAAGCAGGCCTTCCTAAGAGTAGCTATGTTGAACACCTGCTTTCCTTTTGGGAGTCTAGAATTTTGGTACTGCTAGAAAGAAGGTGCCCATGTGGCCAGCCCCCAATAAAAACCCTGGGCATCAAGTCTCTAATGAGCTTTCCTGGATGAGTATCACTTCACATGTGTTGTCACAACTCATTGCTAGATAATTTATATGGGTTCTGAATAGATTCTTAAATCTATTTTTATATTCTTTTTTTTTTCTTTGTTTTTGAGTTGGAGTTTCACTCTTGTTGCCCAGGCTGTAGTGCAATGGCGCTACCTCAGCTCACTGCAACTTCCGCCTCCTGGGTTCAAGCGATTCTCCTGCCCTGGCTCAGCCTCCCAAGTGGCTGGGATTACAGGCATGTGCCATCACGCCCGACTAATTTTGATCCACCTGCTTCGGCCTCCCAAAGGGCTGGGATTATAGGCGTGTGCCACTGCGCCTGGCCCTATTTTTATATTCTATTAGAGGAATAATACTTACATTTTTTCCTAAATAATACCTCTGTGACTGATTTCCTGAGATATATTGACAATCTGTTTATTTTAGTTTTAAAAATGATCATATCTCTTCTCAAGTTTTCAACTTTATAGATCGGATAGAGAAGACATAATCTCATAGATTCTTTTTATATAGAAGTACTTTTTTTCCACTGATGCTCTAGATCTCTAGATCTCTAGATCTCGTTTATTTTATATATTTATTTATTTTTGAGACAGAGTCTTGTTCTGTCACCAGGCTGGAGTGCAGTGGCACGATCTCGGCTCATTGCAACCTCTGCCTCCTTGGTTCAAGCGATTCTCATGCCTTGGTCTCCCGAGTAGCCAGGATTACAGGCACACGCCACCACACCCAGCTAATTTTGTACTTTTAGTAGAGACGGGGTTTCACCATGTTGGCCAGGCTGATCTTGAACTCCCGACCTCGTGATCTGCCTGCCTTGGCCTCCCAAAGTGCTGGGATTACAGGCATGAGCCACCGCACCCAGCCAGATCTTGTTTTATTTGACCTTGGTCTCTTTGTTTTCTGGCTTGACGTTTAATAGTCAAAGCTGTATAGAGTATGACAAATGTAGGTCTTTTCTACTTTGTTTTGAATATCTTTTTTGAGGCCCAGCATTTTATTGACTTTGTTAATGGTAAAAACACATTTGTCTACTTCACTTGGGAAAAATTCTGTAAGAACTTTTTAACCCTTAAGTCATAACAAGTAATTTAGCATGTGTTCTCTTTTAGTGTATTTTTGACTGAAGGGAAATAAGAATTTTTAGTTTGTCTGGAGTAGATGCTTGTAATCTTGTAACTTCTCATCAGAGCTTTTAATTTCATAAATCAACGGGAGTGAGGGAATAGATTGGCTTCTTGCTGTAATCTCTTCATGCAAGTCTACCAATTTGTAAACTTCAGAGGCTGCCTTTCATGTTGTATTTTGTGGAATGGTGCCTCCTGGAGTTTTTACAGTGCTGTGGCCCACCTCAAAGACTGGTTTATGATTGAGCAGGTATGGTTCTGAGACCTACTGGTGGTTCACAATGTGTTACTTGGTAGGCTTGCTCTGTTGGAGTATACTCTGGGAATGAGAAGAAGAAACTTATAATCTTTTCCATACCCTCCTCCCCCAGTTCCTGTTCTTCCCTTTTAGGTCTTCTGAGTTTCTGCCATAGTATTCTTAACTGTTCAGAATCAGCAGAGTTCATATTCCCATGAGTCACTTAAAGTACTGTAACTGCTACATACCAATTTCTATATTTGGAAATTTTAGAGTAGAATGGTAATGCGAATTTTGTTCCTTCTCTCAAATCTTCTTTGGAAGTATCTAAGCCAAGCTTCTTTTCTTTGGTCTGTAAATAATAGTAGACCCTTAGATCTCTGTAAGTATTCCCAGGAATATAAACAAAGGAAACTTTTCTCTTACTTCCATCTTATACCTTTAGATAGCCCAGCTATTTCTGATGTGTAAAAGAGCATGGAAGAAAGAACAATAAGAAGATAGGGATTAAAATCTCTGCATCTTTTTGTGTTTTAAGGGATATCTCTCTTTTTCATAACTGTATTGGTCTACTGCCTTCTCAACCTAAAGGTACATATTTGCAGTGAATTAAGAAAAGTATAGTCTGTCTTCTTAAGATTATGATCTGGTAGACAACACATAGATGCATACAAAAAATTGTGTAACAATATGAAAAGTACAGTAATAAAGGTGTAGTTAGGTATTATGGTGGCACAGAGGAGAGATGAATCAGTTTTGATGGAGTCAGAATAAGCTTCCCGGAGAATGTGTTTGAGTAGCTTAAAAATCTTGAAGAATGAGTTAAAAAAAAGTTTTGAAGGATTTTGTCAGTAAATATGTATGTGAGAAGTTAAGGAAGGTGATTATGGAAGGTGATTAGTACATTTAAAGGGAATAACATGTGCAAAAGAAGAGCATGTATGTTCCAGAAAGCAAATAGCATAAGTATCATATAGGGTGCATGTGAAGCAGTGATGAGGTGAAGCTAGTCTGTTAAGCTGAGGGACCTCATAGGGCTACTAAAAATTTTTGGCTATTACCCCACTGGTAGTAGAGAGCCATTAAAGGTTTTTAGGTAAGAGTAACACTATCAGAGTTTTACCTTAGAAAGATCCCTGAAGACAGGTTGGAGAGTTTGGTGAAAGTGGAATTGAGTATAGGAGGATTACTGCAATAGTTTTGGTGAAAATAGTGAATGCTTGAACTAAAGCAAATGAGTTTAAAGAGGAAGGTACAGTTTGGACAAAGTTTTATGAAGTGGAATCTAGGAGAGTTAGAGAGTGATTGGACATGGAGAGGCAAAAGAAAAGTTATTTGTTTGTTTTTTTAATTTTTTTTTTTTATTTTGAGATGGAGTCTTGCTCTGTCACCCAGGATGGAGTACAGTGGCATGATCTCGGCTCACTGCAACCTCCACCTCCCAGGTTCAAGTGATTCTCCTGCCTCAGCCTCCCAAGTAGCTGGAATTACAGGTGTCCACCACCATGCCTGGCTAATTTTTGTATTTTTAGTAGAGATGAGGTTTCACCATGTTGGCCAGGCTGGTCTTGAACTCCTGACCTCAGGTGTTCCACCCGCCTCGGCCTCCCAAAGTGCTGGGATTACAGGCGTGAGCCACCGCGCCCGGCCAAGAAAAGTTTTAATATGACTGCCAGGTTTCTGATGTGGGCAGCTAACTGAGTGGGCCATGAACTAAGGTCAGGACTATAAGAGGGAAGAACACAGAGATGTCCAGTAGGGAATTGAATAATGTGTCTATAATTTAGCAGTGAGCTCTATGGAGAGAAATTACAGTCTTCATCATGTAGGAGATAATGGAGGCCATAGCTGCATCTTAGATCACTGACAGAAAGTGTGGAGGGAGAAGAGAAGAGGATCCCAGGATGGAGTCTTGGGGGGAAAGCCGACAGTGAAGGGGTAGATGGAGGAGACAGCAGGAGCCCTTTATGTTCTGTGATACTGGAGGTTATCACCATTTGAGTTAACCATAGTTTTCTCTTTCAGGAATGGTAGTGCTATTGGCCTTCCAGTCCCACCTATCACAGCCTTAATCACCCCAGGTCCTGTTCGTCATTGCCAAATTCCTGACTTGCCTGTGGATGGGAGCCTACTCTTTGAATTCCTTTTTTTCATCTACCTGTTGGTTGCTCTTTTCATTCAGTACATCAACATTTATAAAACAGTGTGGTGGTATCCTTACAATCATCCTGCTTCTTGTACATCACTGGTAAGTCTTACTCAGACTTTAAGTTCTTCATGTTACTTACCCAAGAAACTACCCGGAAAGCCTTTCTGTAGAAATTGTTTTTCTTAGTAATTTTTCTTTTAATAAAATGTTTTTCTGCTAGGCCACAGATTACTTTCAGAAATAAAATTTCATGATAAGATGGTTAAATTATAAGTACTACCAGAGGAAGTAAAAATATAAATGAAAATGCAGAAAACATTTAAATAATTTTTTATAATAATGTCACAGAAAGGTTTTGGTATTTAGTTTTCTCTACACCATTTTAAATTTGTAAGTATAAGGTGTCAGTGTTACTACATTCTAAAAACTCTACACTTTTGATGGCTGAATTAGGATAGTGGTAGCTTCTGTAACAAATAAACTCTGAGGCAGTTGTCCTGGTTGCCAGGAGTTCTTCAGGGGACCCAGGCTGATGGAGATTCTACTGTCTTCCAACCTGTGGCCTCCAAGGTGGCTGTGGCCCATCCCTGTCAGCCAGAAGGGGAAAGAGCTTAGGGCAATATAAAGGACAGTTTCTTATGGGCCAGGCTTACATCATTTCCACACATGTCCACTCCTAACTACAAGAGAAGCTAAATATAGTCCTTTAGCTGGGTACATAGTGAACTTAAATAAAATTGGGAAATTGGGAAGTGAAATTGAGAAATTGGCTGTCTTTGCTGAAGTACATAAAAATATACTGTTCTCTTTCCATTTATTAAGAATACCATGATAGGCCAGGTGCGGTGGCTCACGCCTGTAATCCCAGCACTTTGGGAGGCTAAGGCGGGTGGATCACGAAGTTAAGAGATCGAGACCATCCTGGCTAACACGGTGAAACCCTGTCTCCACTAAAAATATAAAAAATTCGCCGGGTGTGATGGTAGGCGCCTGTAGTCCCAGCTGCTTGGGAGGCTGAGGCCAGAGAATGGCATGAACCCAGGAGGTGGAGCTTGCAGTGAGCCGAGATCGAGCCACTGCACTCCAGCCTGGGCGACAGAGTGAGACTCTGTCTCAAAAAAAAAAAAAAAAAAGAGTAGAGAAGGTTCACCATAGATGGGTATATAAAAAAATACTGGTAAGGCGTGGGCATGGTGGCTTATGCCTATAATCCCAGCACTTTGGGAGGTGAAGGCAGCAGGATTGCTTGAGCCCAGGAATTTGAGACCAGCCTAGGCAACATAGTGAGAACTTGTCTCTACAAAAAATAAAATTAGCTTGGCATGGTAGTGCACACTTTGTGGTCCTAGTTTCTGGGGAAGCTGAAGTGAGAGGATTGCCTGAGCCCAGGATATGAAGACTGCAGTGAGCTAAGATTGTGGCCACTGTACTAAGGCTAGTCAGATGACTTGACAGATAGGTTGTTGGCAATGGCAGATTTGAATGGGTGATAGAGATAGGCTCTAGACAAAAGAAGACTATTGTTTTCTTATATATGTGTTTGGGACTAATAAAGATTAGAAAGCCTCCCTAGCATGGTGAACATAGAAAGGAAATGTGGGCCAAAATCCTTAAGATAGTATGGAAAGAGAATAAAAATTTTTGTTTTAAATGTTTGTATCATTTGGTTGTTCCTGGTATTAACTATTAAGAATTTTCTTGCTATATTGACCTTCTGTCTAGTTAATATCATGTGATAAGAATGTCAGTTTCTGTGTTGAAAAATTGCAATGATATAGTGCCAAATTTTTTTTTAATAGTCTTTTTTTCTTACCTGGATTAAGAGCTTATTGAGTGTAGAAACTGTACTTCATTCATCCTTTTTGGCCATGGTGTTTTAAAAGGAAGAAGTTGGATTGGATGTTCTTTAAGGCCTTTTACAGCTATATAGTTCTATAAATAAATACTCACTATCTTAACAGTGTCAATAATGAACACATATTAAAATATTTAGTAGATTATTTACAAGTATTATCTCATTTACTCTTTATAAAAATGGGTTGGTACCGTTATATGACTCCCGTTTTATATATGAATGTAAGACAAAATAGGTAGGTACCATTATATGACTCCCATTTTATAAATGAATGTAAGACCTATAAACTGGTTCAAAAATCACATAGCGGCATAGTGAGTGCCCAAGTCCAGACCAATCTACTGTGCTTTACTTCCTGTTTTAGTCCTGTGTTTATTCTGTAAGTGCTTCTTGGGTAGTTCATTATAAAATTTCTACTTGGTTTGACATTTCCCTGGAAACTTCTCATTTGTTGAATTTTCAGTCTCATCGAAGAGTTCTTTGCCCAGTCTAACATATCTGACTATAGTTCTTTAGAAAGTCACCTACAAATACTGCCTTGAAACAGGGAGCCAGTGTTCTTGTCATAATCAGGAACCTGCTGTTATAGCTGCTGACTCCAGAATTAATGCTTCCTTTGCTTTGACCCTTACCACCAAAAATGGATGCCTTTTGCTACCTTTCCCCCTAACTTCACTCACTTCTATTCAAGTTTTATATGATGCCTGTGGTTGACAGAACCTAAATCGTATCTAGAGTCTGAGTTGCAAGAAAGTTTGGAAATGTCATTTTTAGCTTTCCAGCCTCTGCAGTAGAGGAATGCACACTTAATGGAGGTTGTAGAGTAGATTGGCTCGCTTATCTGATGCACATAATCTTTGCTAACACAAAGCTTAAAATCGGATTGTGAAGCCAAGAGTAACATGTGAAATAGCAAATAAGAGTTTAGCCCATGAATCTGAAAGGAGCCTGTATCAGTGAGTTGTTCAAAGATAGATTGGACTGCCGGAGATCAAGTTCTTTCCCATCACTGAAGGTATTGAAGCATGGAAGGTGGTTACCTGACCAGGAGGCTCTAGCAAGGACTTCTATCCCAAATATGTGGTCTGTCTTTTAAGTTTTCTTCTATTATGAGTGTCTGGGTCAGATACTCATAATAATTTTGTCAGATTTATATATTAGGTTTTTATTTTTCCATTTCAAGACCTTAATATCAAAAAGAAAATGTGGACACCTGAATATGTGAAGTATCATTCTAGCTGTCAGCCAATTAACTGAATGAGTCTTAACCCTAAGAAACATAAAAGCTAGAAGTCAGAAATAGAGGGCTCTGATTAATCAAATATTTTGGGTTACAAAGAGTTAATCATAAGCACATTACCGTTTTCATTGATTTGGTTATAACAGGATTTGCTTAACAAAAAGATGTGTTAGGCACTTAAATATTTTGATTTTTTTTTGAGACGGAGTTTGGCTCTGTCAGCAGGCTGGAGAGCAGTGGTATGACCTCTGCTCACTGCAACCTCAGACTCCCTGGTTCAGTGATTCTCCTGCCTCAGCCTCCCGAGTAGCGGGGATTACAGGCACGCACCACCATGCCCAGCTAATTTTTGTATTTTTAGTAGAGACAGGGTTTCACCACATTGGCCAGGATGGTCTTGATCTCCTGACCTCGTGATCTGCCTGCCTTGGCCTCCCAAATTACTGGGATTACAGGCATGAGCCACCGCACCTGGCCAATATTTTGATTTTTAAAAATGTCTTAGATGGACTGGTGATGCAATAATAAGACCCAGACATCAGCCAGGGGTCAGGTGAATCTGCATGCATTATTTTGGAGGAGTAGGGTAGGCAGGGAGGAGTCCCAAAATAGGAGGGGATGAATACTGTTAGAATCCATTATACTTAGGAAGAAAAGGAAATGATCTAAGGAGTGGCAAGCCACTCTGTTGACATTCTGGCTGTACTATCTCTAAAATGTGTGCTAAATTTGGCCACTTAATTCCATCTCCATTGCTACTCACGCTGTTCAGTCTGTTATCATTTTTCACTCGAATTAAAAGCAAGAGCTTCTTAACTGATCTTGCCCCACTACAATAATTATCTCACTCCAGCCTTCTTGCTGCTTTTTAGACACACTAGGCATATATTTTCCTGTCTTAGGGCCTTTGTGATTGCTTTTTCTTCTGTCTGGGGCCCTTTGTCCCCAGAGCTTGTAATGCCAGGTGTCTTTTTCTCATTCAGCTCTCAGCCCAAATGCCATCCTCTCAGAGATAGCCTCCTTAACCACCAGTTTAAATGGGCTCTGCACCTCCTTCTTAGTCATTATTTGTTACTGTTTTATTTCTTACAAGTAGTTTTAACTACTTAAAAATGCTTTTGCTTGGGAGCTTTATTGTCATTACTTGCCCTGCTTCTCCAAACAAATTTATTGAAGATATGGGTTTAGCTGCCGCAACAGTGTGGCTAAAACAAAATAGAAACTTATTTCCCTATTTAATAAAAGTTTATGTGGGTGATATAACATCAGCATGGCAACTCTTTGTATTTATTGCTCTTCCATCCCCAATATGCTGCTTCCAAACCATGGTCCAAGGCAGGTACTCTAACTCCAGTTGTCATATCTGACCAGCAGGAAGGAGAAAGAAAAGAGAAAAGGGGACAGCTCCTTCTGGAAGAGTATGGCTTAGAAGTTGTGCATATTACTTTTTCACTCATCCCTTGGCTAAAAGTAGTTTTTGCAAGGGAGGCTGGAAAATGAACCTTTAGCTGGCTAGGAGTCAGTGCCTAGTTAAATTTTATGGTGATGCAGAAGGAACGAATAGTAATCTCTGCCATTTCCTTTCCCTCTGACACCACAGTAGAAAGTAAGACCCAGGAGAGCAGGAACCTTGGCTGTCATCTTCCACACTGTATCTTTAGTGTGAAGGAGAGTACCTGGCACATTGTGGATGCTATGTATAGATTTATTAAATTAAGTAATCGAGAAATTTAATGTTTCATTCTGGAAGAAATTGTGGAAACCTACAGACCTTTTGATCATCAAAATGAAAATACATCCTGATTTTGGTGGTTCCTGGGATATTGTTGCTAAAGACTTTTCATTTGCTTATTATCACAGTTGTATATACAGATTTAGAACTAGGAGGAACTGTAGACAGCATCTAGGTAATGCTATTATTTTTTAGAAGAGACCAAACATAAGGCATACTTCTAAATCAAACTAGAGAGAAACACTAAATGAGTATAATTGATGTACCATCTATAGAGTTTAGTAGATGCCCAATTAGATTAACATAAGCTTGCATAAGAGACCAACAACAGTAACTTCTGAAGACTGAATCCCAACTGATCTATTAAGTTTGACACATTATAAATATGGCATTTTATATAAATTATTCTTGCCATAATTCTGCAGGTTATAACTTGTTAACTCAAAGCTGCAATCTTTTCCTTTTA
The DNA here is from genome assembly GCF_028885655.2 of Pongo abelii. Lineage (NCBI taxonomy): Eukaryota > Metazoa > Chordata > Mammalia > Primates > Hominidae > Pongo > Pongo abelii. The sequence continues at coordinate 18,671,025 of NC_085928.1, forward strand.
GTACAGTAATACTTTTGAAAAGGGAGAGGAATACATTCCAGGTAGTTTAAAATAGTGTTTCCCATAATCCGTAAGGGTGTGGTGATCTAAGGAAGATCTTTTGAGGGGTAAACCTCTATTCTTGTAGTAGTGCCAGCTGAATACACATCATATTTCTTTCTGATGTAGTTATTTATTTCTGTTGTAGAATTTTCATCTCATTGATTATCATCTGGCAGCATTCATCACAGTGATGCTTGCGAGGAGGCTTGTATGGGCTCTCATCTCAGAGGTAACAGTTCATTCACTATATTCTGTCACATGTAGCTAGAGTTGGTTACTAGAATGGGTGCAGGTTGAAAACGTGACGTGTCCCCATTTAATGAAACAATAAATTACTCCCATGTGAGTTCTGCCAGTACTTTAAAAAATGTTTCCCTGCAGTGTAATTTTTTAAAATTCAAGTGTCAAAAACTGTTAGAAAATTCATTCGTAGGGTCGGAGCTTGTGTTCCGCTACTGAGTTTTTCAGTACAATTTAAAAAATTTAAATAGTTTCAGTAAAAATAGGATGAATTTCAGGTAACTATTAATATGAAGTGTTATCTGTACACATACAATTGCACCTAAAACATTCAGTTCCAGATAATATTCACTTGATACTGTTAATATATACCATTTGAGAAGATTGTTGGCAAGAAACATTTATTTGAGTTTCTTAGAATTTTGAAAAGCAGTGAGTATCAGAATTTGTATAGGATTAATCTGAAGACTAGAATCTAAGTAGTTTAGTGAGCAGAATGAGAAAGAATTAGAACATTAAATGATCTTTTTAAAATTAAAAATTGTTGACAGAGCTAGGCCATTGGTATCATTTTTCTTTCCTTTTTTTTTTTTTTTTTTTTTTTTTGAGACAGAATTTCACTCTTGTTGCCCAGGCTGGAGTGCAGTGGCATGATCTCGGCTCGCCACAACCTCCATCTCTTGGGTACAAGCGATTCTCCTGCCTCAGCCTCCCAAGTAGCTGGGATTACAGGCATGCGCCACCACACCTGGCTAATTTTGTATTTTTAGTAGAGACGGGGTTTCTCCATGTTGGTTAGGCTGGTCTCGAACTCCCGACCTCAGGTGATCCACCTGCCTCGGCCTCCCAAAGTGCTGGGATTACAGGCGTGAGCCACTGTGCCTGGCCTCATTTTTCATATATTTGTAAATCCCAATGAGGCAGGGAAATGTGCTTTCTTAAAATATTGTTATCTTGTGCCCTATAAATGATTACAAAAACAAAAAATGTTAATTTAGCTGAAGTGGCTAATAATTTTAATCTTGGAACTTATAATTCAGTGTGAAATTTTAAATGAATAGTTACTATAATCACAGATAATTGAGAGTCAACTTCTTTTTCCCAAAACATACATGGAAAATCTGTGTGTATAAGCTCTGATTTTCAGGAACCCTATTTCTGGAAGCAGAGTAACTGGAAATACTAAGTCAAGATCTGAAAACCATTTGAAGTTAACCAAAAAGCACAGGTAGTAGGATTCCTTGTTTTTCACAGTAGGAATGTCTGTTTATAATCTTTTCTTTTGGAGTTTTTATTTAGAGGATGAAAATAGAAACTCACTTTTTGTTATATTGTGAAAGCATGTTCTTTCTTTAGAGGATCTCAGTGGAATTTTATGTTTTCATTTGTTAAAATAGGAAATGATTTTGTTTCATCCCTTCAGTTACTTGGAAATGCTACTTGTACATGTCCAATTAGTATGCCCAGTTAGTGTGTAACCCTTCAAAACTGGGGTTTCTACCTTGTTGCTGCAAAGATTATAACTTAAATGGCCTAAAAGTAGTATAGCAGCTTTTGCATAGCCTTAGTTGGAATAGGCTTGCAATTCTTTTTTTTTTTTTTTTTTTTGAGATGGAGTCTGGCTCTGTCGCCTAGGTTGAAGTGGGAGCGCAGTGGCGCCATCTCAGCTCATGCAACCTCTGCTTCCCAGGTTCGAGCGATTCTCCTGCCTCAGCCTCCTGAGTAGCTGGGATTACAGGCGCCCACCACCATACCCAGCTAATTTTTGTGTTTTTAGTAGAGACAGGGTTTCACTATGTTGGCCAGGCTGATCTCGAACTTCTGGTCTAAAGTGATCCACCCACCTTGGCCTCCCAAAGTGCTGGGATTACAGGTGTGAGCCATCGCGCCTGGCCAAGTCTTGCAGTTCTTAATGGGAACAGAATACTTAAGCTAAATTTAAACATAGTTTTATCAAAGTCTTAATTCTGTAACTTAATGTTCATCAGTAAGGGAATGTTCAAATAATTTTGGTACATCCACTAATGGAATAGCATACAGCCATTGACAACATGAAAATGTGTTTATGTATTGACCTCCAAGATGTTAAATGAAAAAAGCAAGGTGCAGAACAGTGTTTAAAATAAGACACGAGGAGGGAACAAAATATATTTGCTTATATATGAATAAATAGTTTCCAGAAGGACATACAAACTAGTAACAGGTTGCACAGTAGGTGGCTAGGAGACAGGATCAGCAGGTGGAAAGCTTTTCACTGCAAACACTGTTACATGTTTTGTGTTTTGAGTGATGTGAATGTATTACCTATTCAAAAATTTAAAATAAGAGCTGTATAGTGATTTTCTTCCTAAAATATCTAAATTAGATGGATAAAACCTATCATAAATCATCTTTCCTTCCTTCCCTTAAAATATGTTTTCCTCCTTTTTTTGCATATATCACAAAGGATCCCTACCCTGAGAAAGATCAATAATATTTAAGGAGAGGCTGGTGGTAATTAATTCATAAACGGAAATGCTATTCAGAGAGGACTACCTCTCCACGTAGGTAGAGTCTGTTTATTCACCTCCAGGCCAGCTCTGCCTGTTCACCTCCAGGCTAACTCTACTTCTATACTTGCTTCACAAGACTAGAAATAAATTTAGCTGTTCTTTCACCAACCTGAAGCAACTCTCTTTTTAAAAATTGTTTTTCTAAATAGGAAAATAGTATATTTTATTGGAAAACACTAAAATATAAAGCAGGACATTTAAAAATTGCTCACAATCTCATTATTGAAGACCACTTTTTTTGGGGGGTGGGGGGCAGTCAAAGTTTTGCTCTTGTCGCCCAGGCTGTAAATGGTATGATCTTGGCTCACTGCAACCTCCACCTCCTCGGTTCAAGCGATTCTCCTGCCTCAGCCTCTCAAGTAGCTGGGATTACAGGCACCCACCACCATGCCCAGATAATTTTTGTATTTTTAGTAGAGACAGGGTTTCATCATGTTGGCCAGGCTGGTCTCAAACTCCAGACCTCAGGTGATCTACCCGCCTCTGCCTCCCAAAGTGCTGGGATTACAGGCGTGAGCCATTGCGCCCGGCCAAAGACCACATTTTGCTATATTTTCTTCTGATCTTCATATGCGTATGAAGATTTTATATTTACATTTATTTTACTATATTTGAGAATTATTTATATACAGTCTCATATCCTGTATTTTAAAATTAACATAATGTTAGGAATATTTTTCTGCCCCTCACCTAGTGAAATCTTGCTTATCCTTTAGGTCTCAGCTTAAATATTGTTTACTAACACAAGCCATCTCCAGAATAGGATCTCCTGTTATTTACTTTCCATAGCAGCCTACTCTTCCTATAGCACTCGTTACAATTAAAAAAAGATTAGATATGAGTTTAATATTTGTTTTTCTTGGTTAGTCAGCTTCATAAACACAGGGGTTTTGTTTGTCTTGGTTACCACTCTACCCCTAGGATCTGGTAAAGGGTCTGTCACATACAGCACAGTGATTAGCAGCTTGGGGCTCTGGAATAAGGCAAAATTAACAAATCCAAGCTCTGTGCTTTGATGACATTGGGCAGAAGCAGTCTTTTTTATTTCTAACCCTGAACTTTTGAGAAGCAGGTAATGGAGTATCTCCAATAGCTTAAATAACTTTACTAAGCTTTGATATGTGAGGTAAATTGGCATGAAGGTATGTATCAGGGGAGTTATGTGAAGCTATGTGCCAGGCTATGACTGAGAAGAGCCTGAGCCATCTTCACAGTTTGAGGCTTAAGCTGTTCATTATGGCATTTATTTAACTGCTGCTTTGCATTTTAAAGTAACTATATATTACGTATATATGCTGTATATATATAGTATTCAGTATACAGTATATTGCATATATATTATAGGTACTCCATAATATGATCTGTAGACTAAGAAATGGATACATAGGAGGGACCTGAAAAGCTCCTTATCCCCTACCATGTACTGTTCACTCTAGATAATTTTTTTCTCCTTTCTGGATTCCAACACTGCTCTCTTAGAGGTTATGGGGATCTTCCATTTTCCCCTACATTTTGCTCATTCTCTTCTCCCTAGTTCATTTAGAAAGAAAATGGCATTTTTTGCAGAGTAAGTTTTGACAAGTACTTACTGTATTTAGTCAGTTTTAAAGATTTGCAATTGAAGAAGCATATCTGAATAGCTGTGATAAAAAGAATTGGAAGTGATTATGCATTATTTCCATGTTTGCAAAAGTTAAAAAAGAAACTTATTTATATAGGGATCTGTCAGAGAAGATTGGATTATTTTTTGAAACTTCACTAATTTATGAAACATTAATTCACCAAGCAAATTAGAGGTGAGGATTCAAAGAAAAATAAAAATATTGTTACTGCTGTTGAGGCCCTTTATAGTTTAGTGGGAAGTAAGACAGATAAATTAGTGGCTCTCCATGTTTATGTACATAAAAAATCAGGCCGGGCACAGTGGCTCATGCCTGTAATCCCAGCACTTTGGGAGGTGGGTGGATCACAAGGTCAGGAGTTCAAGACAATCCTGGCCAACATGGTAAAACCCTGTCTCTACTAAAAATACAAAAATTAGCTGAGCGTGGTGGTGTACCCCTATAATCCCAGCTACTCAGGAGGCTGAGGCAGGAGAATCGCTTGAACCCAGGAGGTGAAGGTTGCAGTGAGCTGAGATTGTGCCACTGCACTCCAGCCTGGGCAACAGCAACAGAGCAAGACTTTGTCTCAAAAAAAAAAAAAAAAAAAAAAAAAAAAAAAAAAAATTAAAAATAAATAAATAAATCAATCAACTGGTTAAGTTGTTAAAATATAGGTTGCTTGACTCAAGATTTTATTCCTTACCCCTGGAGAGGAAAGTTGTTAGGAGTTTACATGTCTAATTAGTAGCCCAGGTCATTCTGATGGAACAAAATAATATGATCCGTGGAACATACTTTGAGAAGCTCCAATGTTAATAAATTAGATGATATAAAAAGACCTTAGAAGAGGTCTGTAGATGGCACTATCGGGGTGCAAGAAAGAAAGAGCTGTGCCTGGAGAAGTCTGAATTTTCAATTAGTATGAAGATAAGGTGGGATGGGGCAGTTTTTCTTTTATTTCACTTTTTAAAGACACATTTTAGCTTCCACTAAACCTATTAAGTTCTTACTTGAATTACAATGCTTTTGAAGAAGATCATTTATAAAATGTTCCTTTTGGTGCTTCCAAACTTTCAGGCTACTAAGGCAGGTGCAGCATCAATGATTCACTACATGGTTCTGATATCAGCTCGCTTGGTACTACTCACTTTGTGTGGATGGGTACTTTGTTGGACCCTCGTCAATCTCTTTCGAAGCCATTCAGTCCTCAATCTCCTTTTTCTTGGCTACCCGTGAGTACTCCAGTTTTACCATGTTATTAGTAAATCTTTAGAAATTATTTCGGTCACGTAAACGATACTTTTAAGAGTAAAAAATGAAATTCTTCAAATATAAATGAAGCATTTAGAAAACTGGGAAATCCATGAGCATGGTGAACATATAATTTGTTTTTTAAACTGGAGTACAGTTGGGACAACAGGCATAAACCAGGACTGTCTTGGGAAACCTGGAATGTAGGGTGTGTTGCCAGTGGAGAATATTTTAATTATCTCTCTTCACCAAGTAAAGTCCCCTCTTGCTATCTATATTTGGGCAAACGGTAGTTAATTTTAGATGAATGCACTGGTTCGAAAACCAGTCTTACCCTTGGTTGGTCATATTACTTTGATCTTCTGTTTCCTGTAACAGAAGTACAATAAGTAGTCCTCCCTTATCCATGGTTTTGATTTCTGAAGTTTCAGTTACCTGTGATCAACCAAGGTCCAGAAACATTAAATAGAAAATTCCAGAAATATGTGACAAATTATGTTTTAAATTGTGTGCTGTTCTGAGTAGTATGGTGAAATTTCTCGCCATCCCATTTTGTCCCACCAGGATGTGAATCATCTCTTTGTCCACCATGTCCATGCCGTGCATGCTACCTGTCAATTAGTTGCTTAGTAGCGGACTTGGTTATTAGATGGACAGGGCTTGTGATCACATGACCTTTATTTTACTTAATATGGCTCCAAAGTGTAGTTATGCTCACAATTCAGGTATGCCAAAGGAAAGCTGTAAAGTGCTTTCTTTAAGTGAAAAGGGAAAGTTCTTGACTTAGGAAAGACGAAAAATCATGCTGAGGTTGCTAAGATTTACTGTAAGAATGAATCTTCTATCCATGAAATTGTAAACAGTATATTGTTATAATTGTTCTATTTTATTATTAATCTCTTAATGTACCTAATTTATAAGTTAAAACTTTATTGTATGTATGTGTATATAGTATAGGAAAAAACATAGTGTATGTAGGGTTTGGTACTATCCATGGTTTTAGGCATCCACTGGGGTGTTGGAATGTCTTCCTGCAGGTAAGAGGGTCTACTCTATGCCATATTCAAGTGCTGTAGACATGTATATGTATTATTATGATTGTAACTAACATTTTATTACAAAACCTTTTAAACATTCAACAAGGTTGAAAGAATTTTACAGCTATCACCAGTGTAATCCTCACCCAGATGATTCTGCCTATTAATGTTTTACTATAATTGTGTAATACTTACCTGTCCATCTCTCCATCCCTCTATCCATTAGTCCATCTTACTTTTGAAGCATTTCAAAGTTAAATTTCAGACTTCAGTTTGCTTCCCCCTCAATACTTCAGCATGTGTGTATCATTAACTAGAGCTCGATATTTGTTGACAGCTTTTTTTTCTTTTGAGGTTAAATTCGTATAAATAAAATTCCTGCCGGGCGCGGTGGCTCAAGCCTGTAATCCTAGCACTTTGGGAGGCTGAGGTGGGCAGATCACCTGAGGTTAGGAGTTCGAGACCAGCCTGGCCAACATGGCGAAACCCCATCTCTACTAAAAATAAAAAAAATTAGCAGGGCATGGTGGCGCGTGTCTGTAATCCCAGTTACTTGGGAGGCTGAGGCAGAAGAATCACTCGAACCCAGGAGATGGAGGTTGCAATGAGCCAGGATTGCACCATTGCTCTCCAGACTGGGCGACAAGAGCAAGACTCTGTCTCAAATAAATAAATAAATAAAATAAAATAATAAAATAAAATAAAATTCCCAAATCTTGTGTATATGGAGTTTTGTTAAATGTGGACACACCTGTGTGACTTAATCCCCTGTCAAGACTTCAGAGCGTTACGCATACTCCACAAGATTCTGTCATGCCACTTTCCCATCAAACACCACCACTGTCCAGAGACGGTTGCTTTTTTTTTTGAGACAGGGTTTTGCTCTGTCATCCAGGCTGGAGTGCGGTAGAGCGATCTCAGCTCACTGCAGCCTTGACCTCTCAGGCTCAAGCAATTCTCCCACCTCAGCCTCCCAAGTAGTTGGGACTACATGTGCACACCACCATGCCCCGCTAGTTTTTGTTTTGTTTTGTTTTGTTTTGTAGAGACAGGATTTTACCATGTTGCCCAGGCTGAGGAGTAAGGTTTTTTGATTCCAGAGTCTTTGTCTTAATCATTACTGTATCAGTAGTTCTCAAAATGTAGTTTCTAGAATAGCAGCATCAGCATCACCTATAAATTTGTTAGAAATTCTCAGAATCTACCCCAAACCTACTGAAATAGAAACTGGAAAGTAGGACCTAGCAAGTTGTGTTTTAACAAGCCCTCGAGGTGATTCTGATGCATGCTCAAGTTTGAGAATTACTGCTTTATATTATTTATGGTGCTGAAGTGTTAGCGTGAATTTATGTGGGTAATTAACAAAGTATAAAATCAAGTCATAATTAGAGATTGTGCTAATAAGGATGACAGGAACAGTCTTTCTATTGGTTATACTATAGTAGGTCTGATTACATTGTTTAAACAGTTATTTAAGTCACTCATCAACTGAATTCATTAATATTACCCTTGTTTTCTACAAAATGAATTATCTGTTATGAACATTTTTCATGACTCTGATTTCATATGAGGAATATATTTTACATGAATTGTTTCTATATTTATAGATTAATATTTCAGCCATTTGAGTTGAAAATAAATTTTTAGTCATTCTCCTTACTGGTTGAATCAGAAGATTAACCGTATCTGATTTGAAAGGCTAATTATGGATATATTGAAGAATATTTTGGCCAAGTTTAAGAGGATTATTATTATCAAGATGGCTAGCAAACTTCTCTGTTTCAATTTAAGTATATAAAGAAACTTACTTACTCTTAGAGGCTCTCCATACCCCTTAAAACAATGAAATAATTATGTGATTTAAATACATTTTAGTTTTAAACATGCAGGCATACCTCAGAGATGTTGTAAGTTCTGTTCCAGACTGCTGCAATAAAGCAAATATCACAATAAGGCGAGTCATGTCAATTTTTTGATTTCCTAGTCATGTATGAAAGTTATGTGTACACTATACTGTAGTCTATTTTATTTTATTTTATTTTATTTTTTGAAACAAGGTCTTACTCTGTTGCCCAGGCTGGAGTGCAGTGGTGCAATCACAGCTCACTGCAGCCTTGCCCTCCTCCTAGGATTGCTGAAGCAATCCTAGGGGACTGGGATTGTAGGCGTGTGCCACCATGCCTGGCTAATTTTTAAATTTTTTGTAGAGATCGGGTCTCGTTTTGTTGCCCAGGCTGGTCTTGAACTCCTGGGCTCAAATGATCCTCTTGCCTTGGCCTCCCAAAGTGCTGGGGTTACAGAGGTGAGCCACCATGCCCAGCCTTATACTATCTGTATTCTATTAAGTACACAATAGCATTATGTCTTTTAAAAGTACATATCTTAATTAAAAAATACTTGATTGCTAAAGTATACTGATGAGCATTTGAGCCTTCAGTGAGTTGTAATCTTCTTGCTGGTGGAGAGTCTTGCCCCATGTTGATGGCTGCTGACTGATCAGGGTGATGGTTGCTGAAGGTTGGGATGGCTTTGTCACTTTCTTAAAATAAGACAGCAGTGAAGTTGGCCACTTCAGTTGACACTTCCTTTCATGAAACATATCTCTGTAGCATGTGATGTGTTTGATAGATAATATTTTACCCACAGTGGAACTTCTTTCAACATTGAAGTCATTTCTCTCAAACCCTGTTGCTGCTGTAACAACTAAGTTTATATAATATTCTAAACTCTTTGTCATTTCAACAGTGTTCTCAGCATCTTTACCAGAAATAGATTTTATGTCAAGAAACAACTTTCTTATCCATAAGAAGCAGCTCCTTATCTGTTTAAGTTTGATTGTGAGAGAGTGCAGCCACATCTTCAGGCTTCACTTTTTTCTTTTTTGAGACAGGGTCTCACTGTCGCCCAGGTTGGAGTGCCGTGGTATAATCATGGCTCACTGCAACATCCGTCTCCTGGGCTCAAGTGATCCTCTCACCTCAGCCTCTCAAGTAGCTGGGACTACAAGGTGTGTGCCACCACGCCCGGCTAATTTTTGTATTTTGTTTTTTTGTAGAGGTGGAGTTTTGCTATGTTGCTTAGGCTGGTGTCAAACTCCTAGGCTCAAGTGATCCAGCCTCCTTGGCTTCCCAAAGTGCTGGGATTACAGGCATGAGCCACTGCACCTAGTCCAGGCTCCACTTCTAATTCTAGTTCTGTTGCTTTTTCTACCACATTTGCAGTTACTTTCTCCAGTGAAGTCTTGAACCTCTCAAAGTCATCCATGAGGGTAGGAATCAACTTCCTCCACATTTGCTCATGTTGATATTTTGACCTCCTCTCATAAATCACTAATGTTCTCAATGGCATTTAGCATGGTGAATTGTTTCCAGATGGATTTCAGTTTACTTTGCCCAGATCCATTGGAGGAATCTCTATTTAATGTAGAAATAGCCTTACCAAATGTATTTCTTAAATAATAAGATTTGAAAATCAGAATTACTTCTTGATTCATGGCTGCAGAATGGATGCTATCTTGACAGGCATAAAAACAACACTCTCCATCAGAGCCTTTGGTGACTAGGTACGTCGTCAATGAGCAGTACGTACTTTTTTTTTTTTTTTTTTGAGATGGAGTCTCGCTCTGTTGCCCAGGCTGGAATGCAGTGGTGTGATCTCAGCTCACTGCAACCTCTGCCTCCCAGGTTCAAGTGATTGTCCTGCCTCAGCCTCCCAAGTAGCTGGGACTACAGGTGCGTGCCACCATGCCTGGCTAATTTCTTTGGATTTTTAGTAGAGTCTGGGTTTCATTATGTTGGCCATGCTGGTCTCGAACTCCTGACCTCAGGTGCTCCGCCTGCCTCAGCCTCCCAAAGTGCTGGGATTACAGGCGCGAGCCACCGCACCCGGCTGTACATAATATTTTTAAAGGAATCTTTTTTTCTAAACAGTAGGTTCAACAGTGAGCTTATTCAGTAAACCATGCTGTAAACAGATGTGCTGTCATCCAAATATGTTGTTCTATTTCTAGAGCATTGGCAGAGTAGATTTTGTATAATTCTTAAGGATGGTAGGATTTTTGGAATGGTAAATAAGCATTGGCTTCCAGTTAAAGTCACCAGCTGCATTAGCCACTAACAAAAGAGTCAGCTTATCCTTTGAAGTTTTGAAGCCAGGCATTGACTTCTCCTCTCTAGGTATGGAAGTCTAGATGGCATCTTCTTCCAATACAGTATAAGGCTGTTTTGTCGCCATTGAAAAGTCTGTTAGTTTAGCCACCTTCATCAGTGATCTTAGCTAGGTCTTCTGGATAACTTGCTACAGTTTGTACATTCACACTTGCTGTTTCACATTGTGCTTTTATGTTATGGGACAGCTTCTTTCCTTAAACCTCATGAACTAACTGCTGTTAACCTTCATACATTTCTTCTGTAGCTTTCTCACCTCTCTGGAGGTTCATAGACTTAAAAAGAGTTAGGGCTTTGCTCTGGATTAGGCTTTGGTTTAGGGCAATGTTGTGGCTGGTTGATCCAGACCATGTCAGCAAAACTTTCTCCATATCAGCAGTGAGGCTGTTTGGCTTTGTTACCATTTGTATGTTCACTGGAGTAGCACTTTTAATTTCCTTGAATAACTTTTTCTTTGCATTTACAATTTGGCTAGCTAATACAAGAGGCCTAGCTTTCAGCTTGTCTGGGCTTTTGACATGCTTTCTCACTAAGGTTAATGTCTGTCTTTTGATTTAAAGTGAGAGATGTGTGATGTCCTTTCACTTGGACACTCAGAGGCCATTTAGGGTTATTAGTTGGCCTTATTTCAATATTCTTGTGTTTTAGGGAATAGGGAGGCCTGACGTGAGGGAGAGAGATGGGGGAATGGCTCATTGATGGAAAAATGAGAACACACATTTATCCATTAAGTGTGCTGTCTCATATGGGTGCAGTTTGTAGTGCCCCAAAACAATTACAGTAGTAATATCAAAGATCACATTTCGCATAACAGATGTAATAGTAATGAAAAAGTTTGAAATATTCGGAGAATTATCAAAATATGACAGAGACACAAAGTGAGCACTTTGGAAAATGGCACCCCCAGATATGCTTGATGCAGGGTTGCCACAAACCTTCAGTTTGTAATAAATACAGTATCTGGGAAGCACAATGAAGTGAAATGCAATAAAATGAGGTCTGCCTGTATTTGCCTTCGTTACTTTTAAGAAGTTGTATAATCCACCTTTTATCTAAACTTCAATTTAAAAATCAAAAGTGCGAGAAATTAAAATATTAGATTATGACAATAGCAACGTATTTAATTTCCTGTTTATCCATAGGTTAAACTAAGAAAGAGGCCCTTTTCTGCCTCTTTTTTTTACCCCTCAGTTCTCAAATAGCTTCTCATTAGGGTAAATTAGTCTGAAGTCTAACAGTTGTGGTTCCTAAGTGTATCTTGAATTAGTCCAGTGCTCTCCATAGTTTTTACTATTGCATTATCAACCTTCATCTGGTCTTCTGATAATCCATTCTTCTTCCCCTCCATTTCATTTTTATTGTAGCTAGAATGATTTTCACAATGGGAAATTTAATCATGTTACTAACCCTCTTTAAAATCCTTTAATGAATTATTTTGTTTACCTCACAAAGCCCTCCATTGTAGAGCCCAGTATGGGGATAGGGCAGGTCGCCTCACCCATAGAATGAGGGCCATGCAGTTATGTGGCAGTGAGACTACAAAGGAGGGTAAAGAATTGGGGTCATCATTGCAATCTACCACACACTCTAGCCTCTTATCCCCACCTCTACACCTACACATGCAGCTTGTGTTTTGGCAACATTGAACTTCTGATGACCTGCTCTAGCCATCACAAATATGCACATGTGAGAGTTTTTTTGTCTAATACTTCTTCTCTGGCTGGGTGCGGTGGCTCACACCTGTAATCCCAGCACTTTGCAAGGCCCAGGTAGTAGGATCACTTGAGCTCAGGAGTTCAAGACCAGCCTGAACAACATAGGGAGACCCTGTTTCTACCAAAAATAAAATAATTAGCCGCGTGTAATGGCATGCGCCTGTAGTCCTAGCTACTTGGGAGGCTGAGGCGGGAGAATTGCCTGAGCCCAAGAAGTTGAGGCTTTAGTGAGCCGTAATCTCGCTACTGTAATCCAGTCTGGGTGACAGAGTAAGACCTTGTCTCAAAAAAAAAAATTAGAATTAATACTTCTACCTCTACCCACTCTTGTCCTCCCAAGGGCACATTCACAGTAGATCCCAGAGCTAATGCTAAGAATGTTCTTAATTAGTAACATCAGTTCTCCCTCTGTAGAAAACTATGGATAAGTGTCATCTGTTCATTTTGTTATAAAATGTGTAACTAAATATCTTTTTTTTTTTTTTTTTTTTGTTTGAGAAGGAGTTTCACTCTTGTTGCCCAGGCTGGAGTGCAATGGTGGGATCTCGGCTCACTGCAACCTCCACCTGCAGGGTTCAAGTGATTCTCCTGCCTCAGCCTCCGACTAGCTGGGATTGCAGGCCCACGCCACCACACCTGGCTAATTTTTGTATTATTAGTAGAGACAGAGTTTTACCATGTTGACCAGGCTGGTCTTGAACTCCTGAACTCAGGTGACCCACTCGCCTTGGCCTCCCAAAGTGCTGGGATTATAGGCATGAGGGACTGTGCCTGGCCCTAAATATCTTTTTATTTGCTATTTTTCATATCTGAATTTATGTCCATGAAATGACCATTTAATTTATAATACCTAGGTCACAATGTGGAAATTACTTAATGAGGACTTGAAGTATTTAAAAAAATTTTAAGGAACCAACAGTTGGAATACTATAAGAAGTTATCAGAAGTCTCAAAAATGTTCACTTCTTTAACCAATTAATTTTACTTGTAGAAATTCATTTGTACTTCCAGAATTCTTTTTTATTAATGAGACGTTTATTGCATACTTAAACAGTGTTACAGCCACTATCTGAGGTACCAGAGTTACAGCAGTGAATTAATTACATTGAAATCTCTGGTTCATAGAGCTTAAATTGTAGTGAAGGGAAGATTGACTAAGAAAGAAAACAAACAAAACTACCTCCAAAGTTAAAAATCGAATAAACATGGTAAGATCTGTGGAGAAAAATAAGCAGGAAAGGAGAAGTAGGGTTGCCTGTGGAAGTGGGATGAGTGATACAGTAGGGAGGCAGGAGGGCCCCCTACTAAGAAAGGGACATTTGAAGTAAAGAACAAGCTGTACTAAAATGACCAAACGTACACACGTGTTGGGAAAATCCTTATTTATAGTAGTGAAAAATAAGAAACAGCTGGTTTCCAATAAGATAGAAATGAGTAAATTATGGTATTTATAAATGAGAATACTATTGTATCTTTAAAAATTTCTATAGAAAAATATTTAGACTTGAGAAAATACTCAGTACACAGGGAAAATACTCAATATACACACATGCACACATACAAAGTTTAAACAGCAGGATACAAAACACATTGTACTGTATGAGGCCAAACACAAAAAGGAAAAACCATATGTAACTATAATACAAAGGTTACAAACTTTATATTGGAAATATGTGCATCTAGTTATAAAAATGATTATTGCTAAGGGATGTGTGTTTTGCCATTGTGGTTTTTCTGTAGGTTCTTAATAATCTACAATGAATGTGCACTGCTTTTATGGAAAGAAATTGAAGAGCTTCCCAGATAATGAATTTACTATCAGCAATGTCCCTCTTGAGTTATGTTTACTCTTGCGGGTTCTGACTATTTTATTGACCTAAGTTATAAGTTATATTGACATAAGTTATAAGGTGTGATTTTAGGTGGTATCTGTGGTCTCATTCTCACACTTTGTTTTACAGGTTTGGTGTTTATGTTCCTCTTTGCTGTTTTCATCAAGATAGTAGAGCTCATCTTCTTCTCACAGACTATAACTATGTGGTTCAGCACCAGGCAGTAGAGGAAAGTGCCTCGACTGTGGGAGGCTTGGCCAAATCCAAAGACTTTCTCTCCTTGTTGCTGGAGTCGCTGAAAGAACAGTTTAATAATGCTACACCCATCCCCACCCACAGTTGTCCCCTATCTCCAGACCTCATTCGCAATGAAGTAGAATGTCTGAAAGCAGATTTCAACCACAGAATCAAGGAGGTTCTCTTCAACTCCCTCTTCAGTGCCTACTATGTTGCATTTCTCCCCCTGTGTTTTGTGAAGGTAAGTGGTTATCTTACTTTTATGTGCTTCCTGGATTTGTGTGTGAATTACATAAACTGGGTATTTCTTGTTTAATCCCCCTTTTCTCTGTCTCCCCTTTGGCAGCCTGGATGGTGGAGTTCGGCTGCATCTGGAGTGCACTAATACCGCTCCTGGTTGGCGGATAGGTATTTCCATATATGTGATGCACCCGTGGTGGTTCCCTCTTTTTTTCTTTTTTTTTTTAAGTATTTTTAGTTTCTGGGGAGAATCAAAATGTACTTATAATAGAAACAGTATGTAGTAGCTTAAGAGGACCAAGGTTTCAGTAAAACTCAGCCTACTGTGGTTGATCTTAACATGGTTATCAGGAGTTTCCTTGAATTTAATCTAACCTTTATCTAAACTTCAGTTTACTTCAATAGAAAAGAAAAATGGTCTGGATGTCACTTGGGCCCAAAATCTTTTGGTACATTTTAGTGCCATTTCTTTACCCATTCAGAAGTACTTCTGCAGCTGGAATGGTCCTTCAGAGAACACTCAGTTCTTCTAGAAAGGAGACACTTAAAATATAATTGCCTCTCCCTCCCATCCCTAACTCATAACAGCCAGAAAGTCAGGTTGAAGGATTGTGGAGGACTCTGCTCTTGAACTTTCTGCACGGACAGCAGGACCACCAGTGCATGTGTGACTCAGTGTGGCATTTGTCTGCAGGGCATATGTACACGAACCCATCCCTGCCTCTTTTTACCAGTGCATGGATCATTTCTCTCTCTTCTGATCTCTTCCAGAGTACCCAGTACTATGACATGCGCTGGTCATGTGAGCACCTCATTATGGTGTGGATCAATGCTTTTGTCATGCTCACCACACAACTGTTGCCATCCAAATACTGTGATTTGCTACATAAATCAGCTGCTCACCTGGGCAAGTGGCAGAAGCTGGAACATGGGTCCTACAGCAATGCTCCACAGCACATGTGAGTAAGCTAGAGGGTAAAACCATGTAACACTTTCTACATGCTGCTGATCATGTTTATTTGCTTTGTATGTCATTCTTGTTCTTGGCTTTGAACATTTAATTTTTAGTTTTTGTCTTACATGGATGCTTGTCATCATGCTAAACTGAATACAAGGGACATTAACTCATTTCCACCACCATCCCAGCTCCTTAAATGCGTTCTACCTTTCAGCTGCCCAGTCACTCTAGAGTGTGTAATTTGTCTCCCAAGCAATGCACTTGGAGTTCTCTTTCAATCTTACCCCTTTGCCCGAATTCAAAGTCATATATTTTATTTCTTTTTAGAAGACTTTTAGATTTGTCTTCTCATCTTCATTGCCACAGCTGAGTAGTTGCTAGCTACTCATCTCACACTTAACTGGAATATGATTCTCTCATTTTTTCTTTCTAATACATGCAGTTTTGTTATAGTAATTTTCCTTACCTGTACTTTTTTACTATTATTTTCTTTCTAAACTCTTTCCTGAATATTTCCCTGCTTCTCCTGTGTTTAAGTGAGAACTGTGCCTGACTGTGAGTTCTTTGGAATAATTTTTCTCAGTGTATCCCCCTTATCAGTCATTACTCCACATGGCTCCTGTGATCCAAAATGGCTAACATTAGGACCGTTTTATTCTGTCACTGCTAAGTCCTTCATCATACTTTTCTTTCAGACCCAAACCATCTTCATCTTCCCCCTTTTGTAATTCAAACATTTCACAAATTTCATCTAGAAATTTTTCCCTAGTTAAGTGGGACAGATTGAGGTGACCTTCCCTTTCCCTCTCCCCCTGAGAGTTCTCCCTTCAATTATCTGCCTTGATGTCTGATACAGATTAGCACAGGCCTTCAAGCCCAGGAACTGAAAGAGATTGGGCCAGGCTGAAAAGAAACCCGACTGTGGGCAAAGGACAGATTTCAATAAAAATTGAAAATACAATCCACAGTACTAGTACTGTACATCTTCAGGCTACTGATGGCACATGGCCATGAGGTGTATCATCACTTTAATGCTGGTAAGTGTGAGCAAGGCCGGTGGAACATTTTCGGAACTGGGAAAGCTTTAGGGTGCTAGAATTTTTTTTTTTAAATAACATATCTAAACTGCCTCCCAGTTCTTATCCTAGGAAACTAACCTTTCCAAAATCAGGAAGAGATGAATTAACTTAGATTTTTTTTTTTTTTTTAAAAAAAGCTTAACCTGAAGATCCCTGTCCCCACCCAAACTCCATTATGCTGGAAAGAATGAAGCTGCTGCTTCTGTAACTTCTTTTCCCCCAGAGAAACCTCTATAAAAATAAACCATGAAAGCAGTGAAAAGTCTGTGTGTGTGTGAGATGTGTCGCTGTGTTCTACTGTATACCTTCTTACAGTTGTGAGGTATTTGAATTGTGTGATAAGCAAACTGATTTGCTATAGTTTTTTGGGATGTAATTCTGCAGTAAATGTCATGCTAGATTGACAATGTGCTAATTTCTCCACTACTCTTATTACCATCAGCTTTCTCTTCTTGTTTGTTCCCTCTAGCATTTCCACCAGTAGACTCTGCTCACTTGGGATGGAGATGACAGTCAGCCTGCTTACACACTGTTTTCTGGCTTACACATTTATGTCTGCTCATTCTTCTAAGCCTCTTAAGTCCTTTGACACTGAGTTAACTATATTTCTTTGCAACCTGTGTTTACTATATAGCAATGAAGTTAAAGTAACAAATCCTTTCTAAGACTACTCCAGTTTGACCATGGAATTACTGTATTTTCAGAATTCAGGCAGATGAAGCCTTGATTATTTAATTCCTTCCATAAAAATACAGCTGGCCTTGCCAGATACTATCTTATCTGTAATTGCCAATATGCTAACATTGCATTTCTTTCTCCCTTAGTTGGTCAGAAAATACAATATGGCCTCAGGGGGTGCTGGTGCGGCACAGCAGATGTTTATATAGAGCCATGGGGCCTTACAACGTGGCAGTGCCTTCAGATGTATCTCATGCCCGCTTTTATGCAAGTACCGCTTATTTATTTTCAAACATAAGCTTAGGGGTAGGTGTTAGGAGGCCACTCTATGTGGAAGCATGTAGCATAGCGTGTAGCACATACTAGGAAATTATTACATGGTAATTATTGCTACTAGCGTAACAGTGGTCCCTGTACTTTGGAAATGTCTTTTGAAGGGCAGTTTGAAGATCATATACTGTTATTCCAGTTTCAGTAGCTTAGCTGGTTTCTCTAGTTACATTGGTATTTGTTGAAACTAGTATTACTTGAAACAAGCAGGCAGTTATCTAAGACTCTTTTTTCATCTTACCATTTTTGTTTTGTAAGAGTTTGGTTTAGTGGTATTGTTAAGATATATTGTATCTGTGTATCCATAGTGACATTTAATATATTAATAGTGTGGTGGTTTTATTTTTAGGTATTTGTCATATATATTGTTTCTTTAAAAAGGCTTTAGCTTCCCCTTTGGAAGTCAGACAAATGCCATGAAAAGGAAAAAAGCTTAAAAGGTAAAAAAGGAAAAAGCAATAGAAACCCACTACATTCCATTGAACTCATGCCTTTGGTTATGATCTATTTGGTCTTTCAGCCTTCCAGAAATTGTCTGTACAAGGCAAAAGTACATACTTATAAAAGAAAGGCCAGCTGACTAATGCAAGTGGGGAAAAGTAGGTGCCTGCAGGGGACTGTTTATAGTAAAAATGCCCATAGTGTAGTGCCTTGCTTTTGAAAGGGGATCATATTCTAAAAAAGAATTGGAGATCTTTTTTAAGATACTTGCATCTCTTTCTCCCTCTGTCCTTCTCAGTTCCTGTGAGGGTACATGGACTTTCTGGTTCTGCAGGTGTTTGTTATTGTGGGACACTTCAATTAAATTTTGGGAACTTGCCCCAGGGCATGATGCTTATAAATACCATGGTAGGGGAATGCAGGGTGGGGCAGGTTGGGAGGAACATGGGGAAGGTGAAAGGCCCTTGAGTGAGAAAACGACAAGCATCTCCTTCTTGACGCCGGTGGAAATGCCTTAAGGTGGAGGAAAGGACTTAAGTCACAAGTACATGAGTACTTGATTTCTATACAGAATATTTAATTCAGCTAGCTGAATTCTCTAGGCCATTAATGACTTCTGTTGGTTCTTGCTGTCTCCTTGAGACCTGTGATAGCCAAATAGTTCATTAGAATTTTCTGCTTGAAAATTAAGTAGTTTCCTTGCTAGCTCTGGACAGCTGAAAAATCAGGTGGAATCTATGGAAAAACGATTAGGCAAGTTGATTTATTACTGATTTTGCAGGACTGGATAGATAGTTAAATCAGTGCAGATAGTTAAATCAGTGCTTCTCAAATTGATCCATGGGCCACCTGCTTATAAATCACCTGGCCCACTATTTTTAAAAAGTGATTCAGGGCCCCTATATCAGACTTCTGAACCAGAATCTCTGGATGATCCCAGGAATTGGCAGCATTTGTGGATTTGGAAATGATTCTTAGGCACACTGAAGTTTCAAAACAGTCATTTAAAGTGTGCCTATTACCTATAGCTGTCAGACTCCAGGTTAAACATTTTCTTCCTCTTGAACCTGGAAACGTTTTAAAGCTGTCATGATATTTTGGCTTCATTCTGAGGTGTAAGCTCTTAAAATCTAAATTCCATCTAAATTAGTTATTTTAGATCTGATCACTGCTGTTACTGCACCCTTGTCTTCATCTAGATTTAGGATTAGACTGGTTAAGCTGAATTGTTAATGTTCTTTTACAACTTGTGGCCTATATGTTTGTATTCATAATAACTTTGTATTAGAAAACCAGAATTTAGCCTTTTAAAGTGGAGAATTTAGTGGGAGTAAATATAGTAGTAAGCCCTATTTTTAGTCTAATTCTGACTCATTTTTCCTTCCTTCCTCCTTATCCTGTCTTTGTGCACCCTACTTCTCAATATCCAGAAAAAAATCAGTAATTAAACACACAGGTATATGGTGTAGAGGATTTCAGTCAGTGACCATGGTGGGTAAACAGTTTAAGGAAAAATTAAGAAACTATTGTATTGATATTCGACTTGTAACCTCTCTTTTCCCCAAACTTGTCTAGTGTTGGTATTTATGTCTTAGTTTGCAAGCCAAGAATGTTTTTTACATTTTTAAATGGTTACATAAGTACCTATGTAATATCCTTAATTTTTGCCTCTTGACTTACAAAGCCTAAAATATTTCCTGTTTGGTCCTTTATCCACCTCTGTCTTAGATGAATATACTTTTGTGTTTATCCTAAATAAAATATATACCTGAGATACAATCTAAGAAAAATGTTTATAAGTAGTTTTCTTTTGGGCATAATCTCTTTTCGTGTCTCGGGGCATTGAAATAAAAATTATTTCATTATTTCTTGAGCAAAAAGGAAAAGGTTTCAATTTTTATGGCAAGAAATAGCCTGATTGATATTAAATAAACGGATCTATTTATTATTATATATGGGAACCTGTAAATATTAAATTATTTTAGAAAAATCAATGCAAGAATAACTATAGCCATTACTTTTCTATGAAATAACGTTTTGCTTTTTTAACTTCCTCACAGTTCTTATTTCATCGACCATTAAGGCTGTTAAATCTGCTTATCCTTATTGAGGGCAGTGTCGTCTTCTATCAGCTCTATTCCTTGCTGCGGTCGGAGAAGTGGAACCACACACTTTCCATGGCTCTCATCCTCTTCTGCAACTACTATGTTTTATTTAAACTTCTCCGGGACAGAATAGTATTAGGCAGGGCATACTCCTACCCACTCAACAGTTATGAACTCAAGGCAAACTAAGCTGCCTCTCAACAATGAGGGAGAACTCAGATAAAAATATTTTCATACGTTCTATTTTTTTCTTGTGATTTTTATAAATATTTAAGATATTTTATATTTTGTATACTATTATGTTTTGAAAGTCGGGAAGGGTAAGGGATATTAAATGTATCCATAAACAAGGTGATGTGATCTTTCATGTGTTAGTATATTCGAATAATATACATATGAGAGGTATGCCTGTCCAGTAAAGAGATTGATTTGTTTGTATGGCTCTGGAATAACTCATTCGTTTATGAACACATCTCATGTATTACTTGACACAGTACCTTTGGTATGTCTGCTTTTCTTTCAATCCTCATTATCTTTAGCCCTCAGCTGGCCAGTAATTATTGCTAAAGAAGGGGAGATCAATGGAGTTGCCTACCAGCACCCATTCTCTTTTAGTTCAGCTGGCTAATAGTATTGGAATACATTGGGAAAAGAGTGGGTTAAAGTCCTAGGTGGAGTTCTCTTTGTTGCCTACCAGGAGGAAGCAGTAGGCTTCCTTTCTAAGATAGGGACTCAGCTGGTCTATTTCACCCTGTGACATTTAAATATACTTTTGAATAAGCTACTATCCTGAGGCTCAGGGTTTTGCTGCCACTTTTCCTGTTTTTCCACTTCTGCCTCCAGAGATTTTCCTCTTAGTTGTTTGAAATAATACTTTACCAGACTTCATGAATGTAGTCTGCCCACATTCATGAAGAAGATGATGTGTGGCTGGATCAGTAGGAGAAGCTGAGTGCAAATGCCATGTGGGCTAGAGTATGGGAAGGTTGAAAATTCCAAGTAACTGGGAGAATGGGCAAGTCCTCAGCTGAACAATCTTGGATGTCTAGCAGCAACCCATCTACAATGGCATTATGTTTGGAGTTATGAGGGGAAGTGAAAGATAAGAATTACCTACAGCTTTGTATTCAGATAATTTATATCCAAAATTTGTGTTTTAAATTTCATACTCCAGAACTTTCATGTTTATGAGTATTAGCCCTTTAAGTTATGGGAGGTGATATACTTAGTCCACTGATGTTGTCACTTGTCATCTAAACTTACGAGACCTTGTGTTAGAGAATCTAAAATATATTGTCATATGTTTTCTGTGCTGAGTTTGGTTTGTTACACTGTGAAGCTTTTGGTGAAACAAAATAAGACTTATGAAGTAAAAAGACCAATCATGTAGTTGACAAGCTGGCTCTGAAAATAATTCTTGCAGAAGAGTTCCTGAAAGCCTTCACCAAAGGAAACATTGTGAGGAGTGTGTATAAAACCAAGGTACCCAATATCAGTTTTATGTTTAAATCAATAATTGTTTCTTTAAATATTTTGACGTGTATACTTTTTTTTAAAGTTAACATTATTAGGCATTCAGTCTGAGTCTGTTCAACCATTCAACAAATATATATTAACCACTAGGCACTATATTAAGCCCTGGGGATATAGCAGTGAATGAGAAATGCAAAGGTCCTACTTGCACAGAGCTTACAATATGGGTGGGGGTAGGGGAGTTAGGTGGTGCAGAAAATACAGCAAATAAATTTATATGTAATATAACATTCCCTGGTAGTAGTGATAAGTGCAGTAAAGGGAAATCAGGGCAAGGAAATAGTGGTAAGAATAGCACTGCTAGAAGGCATCTTTGAGGAGATGATTTTTAAGCAAAGACAAAGCAAGACTGAATCATATAAATAGCTTTGGAGAGAATTCATGTTACAGTAGCAGCAAGGGCAGTGCCCTGAGGTGGGGACAAGTTGGTATATTGGAAGAATAGCAAGAAAATAAGTATATTAGGTTAGTTGCTTTTTAAAGTAGTTCAGCCTAAATATAGTGGTTCTTGAGGTAGGGGTGGGAAGGGTAGGGAATCTGCCATCTCTCTGTTCTTTCCGTAGGATCTTGAAAATATGCTTCTCTTGGCAGGAACATTTTCATGAGATTACTCGGCAGTTTAGAGCAAAATGGGTGGCATGGGCACAGAGATATCTCATCAAAATTGCCCCAACTTGGCTCTAGCTTGGAAAAGTAACCCAGATAACCCTGATTAGAGATGACAGACCAGTCTTATAAATTAATATGATGCCCCTTCTGGCTTGATCTGTCTTCGTCCTATCCTAAGGGAATAGCACAGAACCAGAAGCTGGCTTGGCTAAATAAATAAGTGGATGTAAGAAATAAATAAAAATTAATTTTGGCTAATGGAATTGCAAAGTTCCTCCTACCCTCACCTCCAGATATGGCAGCATACGGGGCATAAGACCGTTTAGTTCAACCTGTTCTACACATTCCAGCTGTTTTTTGTTTGTTTTGTTGTTTTGTTTTTGTAGGGGCCACGTTCATGGAAGAGAGAAAAATTACTAGTTACCTGATATCCTATTATAGTTCATGTAACAGAAGGGACACTATATTTGCTCACTGATAGTAGAAAAATGTGTAATCATTAAAGAATGACCTTTTTTGTAATTCTTTGTTGGCAAGTTAAAATTGTTTGTGGAAAGCATGGTATAGCAAAAGTTCAGTTAGGTGAACTTGGATACCGGAAAAGGAAAGAAGATACTTGACTAGTCTGGGTGGTCTAAGGTGGGTAAATAAAGGAGTAGAGGAGGGTAGTTCACAGGAGTGCGCATGACAGAAGTTTTCCTCAATATCCTGTTTACTCTGATTCCGTGTTTATATTCCTAATCCTCCTTTCCTTCCTGTCCCTATCAATCACCACCACTGCCACCTGTTCTGCCGTTTCTCTCTCTTTTTTAATTAATTTTTTTTATTTCTATTAAGCTAGCCAGGCATCTCATTTCTATGTACTGGGCAATTATATGCCAAACACTGCTGGGTGCCGGAGATAGTGATGTTCGAGTTCATTAACTAATAGAAGACAGACAAGTAAACCAGTTGTCACACAAGGGTGTTCATTAATAGAAATATGTATGAGATATGTAATAGATATCAGATCTATTAACAATCTTGAGTGTGAAGCCCAATAAAGTGCTCTTTTCATAAGTACTTCAAATAAGCAGACAGATGTCTTGGAACTTGTAGACAGAAGACAGCTAATGAAAGATTATAAGCCAAGAATAACTTATGATTCACTGGTTTCTAGTTCCCAAAGTAATCTCTAGATCAGCAGCATCAGCATCACTTAACTGGAAACTTGTTAGAAATGGACATTTTCAAGCCCTACTCCACACCTACTGAGTAAGAAACTACATGGAGCCCAGCAATCTGTTTTAACATGCTGTCCAGGTGATTTTCAGGAATGCTGAAGTTTGAGAACCACTATCCTCTCTTAGACAACTTTGGCAGCAGTATGTAGAATAGGTTTGGAGATGGAGCAATGTCGATGAGACTACAAGCAGGAGATTAGCCAACTCTTTAAAAAGTCCACGTAAGAGAAAATGAAAAACAGAGCAAGATGCTGGAGTAGGAAGTCTCAGGCTCCACTTGCTTTCATAGAAAGTTCAAATAGCAACTCCACAGACTAGAACATCTTTTTGAAACCCCAACACTTAGAAACTAGTCTGAGACACTAGTATGGTCCATAAAGCTGAATGAAAGCTGAATTCAAAGAGTTAAGAACAGTCTCACTTTGACTATATTGCTCCCTCCTTTCCCCCAACTTGACATAATGCCAGATGGAGAATTCCCTAGGCCAGCAGTTTATACAGGGGGAAAAGAAAATGAGATCCAGTTTCCCTAGCATTCCAAGATGCTTACCAGGAAGCCCACTCTGGTCTCATCTCATGAGAAGCAGTAGGGGAAACAGCATGGCTAGACTGCCTGGAGTCAGGTAGAAACAAAGAAAGGAAGCAGAGGTAGTGACCAGCATGCAGATAGTGGTGGTACCTCTGTGTTCCTGCTTGGCTGAGGTGACTGATCAAAGATATCAGTCAATCTCATAGCCCACCTGCAAGGCTGAGCTGGTCACCTTCAAAATTTGCACAGTAGTGGCTGGGTGTGGTGGCTCATGCCTGTAACCCCAGCACTTTGGGAGGCTGAGGCAGGTGGATCACTTGAGGTTGGGAGTTCAAGGCCAGTCTGTGAAACCCTGTCTCTTCAAAAAATACAAAAATTAGCTGGGCATGGTGGCTCACGCCTGTAATCCCAACTACTCGGGAGACTGACACAGGAGAATTGCTTGAACTCAGGAGGCAGAGGTTGCAGTGGGCTGAGATTGTGTCACCACACTCCAGCCTGGGCAACAGAGCAAGACTCCATCTCAAAAAAAGAAAGAAAAAGAAAAAGGACAGTGGGAAGTACAATCTAGCCTGAATCCCTACACTACTGGTCTTCCTGCCTAGCTTCAGAGCCAACTCCCAACAACCCTGCCCAGGAAGGGAGATGCCTGCCTTTTATTTTGGAGAGGTGAAGGGGCTAGACCACCTTGACCTTAGAAGTCAAGCAGCAGCTCCACCAAGCCAAAAAGCACTTCCAATAACCCTACCCAGGCAAGGAGACTTCCACCTCCACACATCCAGAAGAAGCAAAGTGGCTAGACCTGCTTAACTCTGGAGATCAAACAGCCACTGAGCCAAAATTTCACTCTATGGCTTCATCCTGACAGGGAGGCAACCCTTAATTGTGCATTTCTAAGGAGTACAGCCTCTGGTCACGTATGTTATGAGTAGTGACTCTGCCTAACCTTGTATCCCAGTCTACAGCCCTGCCAAATTGCAGGTCCCAAATATCAGAATTATCAGCCAGGCAGTACATCTTATGGCCAGTCTGACCAGAAGTCATTGCAATACCCAACCAGCAACTCAACAGAGCAAAAGCAGTGGCCCAGTCAGCTAGAGAACTCGCAAGAAGCTCTGCCTGCCTGGGGTCGTCATCAGCTGACCCTTCCGGAATCATAGGATAGACTAAATAGTGAAGGTCTATCCCTTCCCAAGAACTCCTGTAACGGCCAGAAGAGGAGGCTGTCTCCTCAAATGCACAGACAACAATACAAGAACATACGGATTATGAAGAATCAGGGAATCATGACAACTACAAAAGAAACCAATAAAGGTCCAATAATAGACCCCAAAGAAATGGAGATTTATGAAATAACTGACAAAGAATTCAGAATAATACCCATAAAGAAGTTCAGTGAACTATTAATGTATACAGATAAAAAATTTAATGAAATTTGAAAACAGTACACTAAAAAGAAAGTTGATAAACAGAAACAATAAGAATGGGATAGAAATTCAAGAGACTGAAAAATTCAACAGAAAGCTTCAACAGCTGACTCAGCCAAGAAGAAGAAAGAATCAGTATGCTGGGAGACAGAACATTTGAAATTATCTAGCCTGGAGCAAAAAAAAGAAGAACAAAAGAATTTCTAAAATTAAAGCCTACAGATTATGGAACACCATCAAGAGACCAAACCTTCACATAATAGTGGTTGGAGAAGGAGAAGAAAGAGGTGCCTGAAAAGCATATTTAAAGGGGCCAAGAAGCATATTTAAAGAAATAACGGCTGAAAACTTCCTTAATCTGTGGTATATGCCAACATCCAAGTACAGGAACTGCAGAGGTTTCCAATCAAATTCAACCCAAAGAGGAGTACACCACAACACATAATAAACTATCAAAAATCAAAGGCAAAAAATTTTGAGAGCATCAAGAGGCAAGAAACATATCACATAAAAAGGAGTGCCATACAACCATCGGCAGAGTTCTCAGCATAAACCCTCAGGTCAGGAGAGAGTGGGATAAATTCAAAGTGCTCAAGAGAACAACTGCCAACCAACAATACTTTATTCAGCAAATCTGTCTTTCATAAATGAGGGAGAAGTAAAAAAAAAAAAAAAGAAAGAAAGAGAAAAGTGTGTTTTCCCAGACAAACAAAAGCTAAAGGAATTCATCATCACTAGACCTGCCTTGTAGGAATTGCTAAATGGAGTTATTTAAACTGAAACAAAAAGCTACTAATTAATAACATAAAACATGCACGAAACTCAAACATATAAATAAAGCAGAGCCCATTCAGAATACTATTGGATTGTAATGATGGTGTAAAAGTATAGAGTTATATGCAAAGTTAAGTTGTTATAAGCTTGAAATAGGTGGTTGTAAGTATAAGATGTTCCATGTAAGCCTAATGGTAACCACAAAGCAAAAATCTTTAGAAGCACAAAACAAAAATATCAAAGCATACTACTATAGAAAACAAACCACAAAGGAATACAGAAAGAGAGGAGGAAAGAAATGAAGTATGTACAAAACAATCAGAAAACAACTGACAAAATGGCAGTAGTATGTCCTTACCTAGCAACGATTGAATGTCAATGGATTAATTTCTCCAATAAAAAGACATAGAGTGGCTGAATGGATAAAATAAGACCTAATTATATGCTGCCAACAAGAGACTCACCTCACTTTTAGACATAGACTGAAAGTGAAGGGATAGAAAAGAATACTCCACACAAATGGAAACCAAAAGAGAGTGGGGTGGCTATACTTATATCAGACAACATAGACTTTAAGTCAAAAACTCTGAAAAAAAAACATAAAGAAGGACATCATATGATAAAAGAGTCAATTCATCCAGAGGACATAACAATTGTAAATTTATATGCACTCAATGTTGAAGTACCTAAATATATAGCACAAATATTAAAGGATCTGAAGGGAGAGACAGATTACAACACAAGAATAGTAGGGGACTTCAGTACCCCATCTCAACAATGGACAGATCATCTAAACAGAATTAATAAGGAAGCATTAGATTTGAGCAACACTGGACCAAATGGACCTAACAGACATATACAGAACATTCCATCTAATAGCAACAGAATACACACTCTCAAGTGCACACAGAGCATTCACCAGAATAGATCACATGTTAGGGCACAAAAAAAGCCTCAGCAAATTTAAGAAGACTGAAATTATATCAAATATCTTTTCCAATCACAATGGTATGAAATGAGAAAAGAATACCAAGAGGAATTTTGGAGAATTCACAAATACATGGAAATTAAACATTCTCCTGGACAACCAATACATCGATGAAGAAATTAAAGGGAAAATTTTAAAGGATCTTGAGACAAAAATGGAAACACAACATATTAAAACTTATGGGATGCAGCAAAAGCAGTTTTAAGAGTAAAGTTTATAGCAATAAATGCCTACATCAAAAAAGAAGTTCTCAAATAAACAACAACATTATACCTCAAAGAACTAGAAAAAGAACAAATAAAGCCCAAAGTTAGCAGAAAGAAGGAAATAATTATGATCACAGCAGAAATAAATAAGAGATAGAAAGGCAATACAAAAGACCAATGAAACAAAAAGCTGCTTTTTTGAAAAGATAAAATTTACAAACCTTTAGCTAGACTAAGAAAAAAAGAATAGATCAAATAAATAAAATCACAAATGAGGAAAGGACATTACAGCTGATACTCCAGAAATACAAAGGATCATGAAAGACTACTATAAACAAATGCCAACAAATTGGAAAATCTACAATAAATGGATAAATTCTTAGATGCATGTAATCCCAAGACCAAATAATGAAGAAATAGAAAAATCTGAACAGACCAATAACTAGTAAGGAGATTGAATCAGTAATAAAAAGTCTGTCATCAAAGAAAAACCCAAGACCTGATGAGTTCACAGCTTAATTCTACCAAACATTTAAAGAATTAATACCAATCTTGTTCAAACTCTTCCAAAAAAAAAAAAAAAAAATTGGGAGAGGAGGGAGTACTTCCAAGCTCTTTCTGGAGGGCAGCATTACCCTAATACTAAAGCCAGACAAGGAAATTACAAGAAAAGAAAATTACAGGCCAATATCCTTGATGAACATAGAAGCAAAAATCCTCAACAAAATACTAGCAAACTGAATTCAACAACATATTAAAAGGATTATCCACGATGATCAAGTGGAATTTATCCCTGGTATATTAGGATGGTTAACAATATGCAAATCAATACATGTAACATATCACATTAACAGAATGAAGGACAAAATCTATATGATCATCTCCTTAGATGAAGAAAAAGCATTTGACAAAATTCAACATCCTTTCATGATAATAACTCTCACCAAAATAAGGAATAGAAGGGTTGTACCTCAATACAGTGAAGGCCACATATGAGAAGCCCATAGCTAACATTATACTGAATGATGGAAAATTGAAAGCCTTTCCTCTAAGATCTGGAACAACATGAGGATGCTCACTCTTGCCATTTCTAGATTATACAGTATTGGAAATCTTTGCCTGAGCAATTAGGCAAGAGAAAGAAATAAATAGCACACAAATAGAAAGGAACAAGTGAAATTGTCAGTTTGCTGAAATGACATAATCTTATAGAAAATCCAACAGTCTTCACTGAAAAACTGTTGGAACTAATAAATATAGTAATGTTGCAGGATCCAAAATCGACACACAAAATCAGTAGCATTTCTATACACTAACAACAAACTATCTGAAAAGAAATCAAGAGAACAATCCCACTTACAAAGCTACAAAAAGAAATACTTAGGAATAAATTTAACCAAGGACTTGAAAGACCTGTACACCAAAAACTATAAAATGTTGGTGAAATAAATTGAAGATGATACAAATAAGTGGAAAGAGTTCTTGTGTTTATGGGGTGGAAGAATCAATATTGTTAAAATGTCCACACTACCCAAAGTAATCTAAAGATTTAGTGCAATCCCTATCAAGATTCTAATGTCATTTTTATAGAAATAGAAGAAATAATCCTAAAATTCATAAAAAACCACAAACACCCCCAAATGGCCAAGGCAATCAAGCAAAAAGAACAAGCCTGGAGATGCCACACTACTTGATTTCAAACTGTACTACAAAGCTATAACAATTAAAACAGTACAGTACTGGCAAAAATAGACCCATTGACAAATGGAATAGAATAGGGAGTCCAGAAATGAACCCACACATGTACAATCAGTTGATTTTACAAAGGTTCCAAGAATACCCAATGAGAAAAGAATAGTCTCTCTAGGTGGTATTGGGAAAACTGGATATCCACATGCAGAAGAATGAAATTGAATTCTTATCTTACACCATATATGAAAATCAACCTAAAATAGATTAAGAGATGTGAATGTAGGACCTGAAACTATAAAACCACCAACCCCGTCTCTACTAAAAATACCAAAAAAAAAAAAAAAATTAGCCGGGTGTGGTGGCGGTTGCCTGTAGTCCCAGCTACTCGGGAGGCTGAGGCAGGAGAATGGCATGAACCCAGGAGGCAGAGCTTGCAGTGAGCCAAGATGGCGCCACTGTGCTCCAGAGCGAGACTCCATCTGAAAAAAAAAAAAGAAGAAGAAAACATATGAGGAAAACTACATGACACTGATCTGCGCAATGACTTTTTGGATTTGATCCAAAAAGCACAGGCAACAAAAGCAAAAACAGACAAATCGGATTTCATCAAACTAAAAAGATTCTGCACCATAAAGGAAACAATTAACAGTGTTACAATTGGAAACAACTGCACCACAAAAGGGAACAATTAACAGGAAACAGTGAACAGCAGAGACAACCTATAGATGGGGAGAAAATTTCTGCAAGTTATACACCCAATAGAGAGTTAATCTCCAAAATATATAAGGAGCTCAAACAACTCAATTGTAAGAAAACAAAAACTGAATTAAAAAATAGGCAAGGGATCAAAATAGACATTTTTCAAGGAAGAACTGCAAATGGCCAATAGACATATGAAAAATTGCTCAATATTGTTAATAGAGAAGTGCAAATTAAAACTACAATAAGAGATCACTACACTTTTCAGAATGAGTAGGATGGTAGTTACAGAGGCTGGGGAGGTGATGGTCAAAGTGTACAAAGTCTCAGAAGGAATATGGTCTTTTTTTTAGTTCTATTGCACAGCATGGTGAATACAGTTAATAGCATATTACACATTTCAACATTGCTGAGAATAAATTCCAAATGTTCTCACCACAAAAATTTTAACCAGTTCAATTTAATTATTTAACATTATATTCATAAATCATAATATCAGTTTGTACCCCCAATAAAAGTATACAATTATGTACTTTCAATTTCCATGCAAGAGAAAATAGTGGTGAGGTGGGTCACCAGTGTGAGGGTGGTAGAAGCAACTATGGGCATAAATAAGATAGTGCAGGGAAAGCATATGACGTGAAAAGGGAAAGAAGGACAGAATTCTGGCAAATAATAGCTTTTAAGGAATCTTGTTTTAGGGAGACAGAGTCTTGTTCTATTGTCCAGGCTCAGGTGATTCTCCTACCTCAGCCTCCTGAGTACCTGGGACTACAGGCGTGCACCACCACATCCAGCTAATTTTTTTTTTTTTTTTTTTTTTTTGTAGAGATGGGGTCTTCCTGTGTTGCCCAGGCTGGTCTTGAATTCCTGGGCTCAAATAATCCTCTTGCCTTGGCCTCCCAAAGTGCTGGGATTGCAGGCATGAGCCACAGTGCCTGGCCAGGAAGAGGAACCTTTTAAGTGAACAAAGCTAAGAAAATGAATGGCCATGGAAGGAGGCAAAGCAGAAAGTTTCAAAAGAGGAATTATCAATAGGATCACATATAACAGGGAAGTCTAGAGACTGAGAAGTGAATGTTGGATTTGGATATTAGACTACTGGTGACGTTAGCAAGAGAAATTTTAGCGGAGCTATGCGGGCCGAGGTCAGGCTGCCATTGGTCCAGAATAGTGAATTGTAATGAAGAAGTAGAAATTGAGCATTGATGACACTGATGACTCTTCCAAGAACCTAGACACAAGGTGGTAAAGGTGGACAGAATTGAGGAAGACTTTTGTTTAAGATAGAATAGGCTTTGGCATGTTTATATGCTGAGGGATTAAAGATCAAAGAGGGCAAGGCTCAATACATAGGGAAGAATAGTGGATGACAGGAGACTGGGAACACAGAAGCCTGGGAGCTCTTGGAAAGAGGGGTGACACTTCCTCCGAACTAGAAGGGAGGTTAGGTACACACATATACGGGTAAGGGGAAATAGCAGTGGGAGCTTGAATAAAGATGTCTGATATTATAAACTTATGAAGCAATAACAGTTATTTGTTTGTGGGGAAGAAAGAGTTGTCTAGGAGAGAGTCAAGAATAGTGGAATAGCCATTGTGGGTTGTGGAATAGCCATTGAAGGTTTTGGAAATGAGGCTGCTCTTGAGGTGATGGACCACAAATATCTAAAAGCTTTTATATTGTGATTTTATTGTTTTCTCTGATCTAACCCATAGACACAGTTAAAGGGCAGAGATGTGTGATAAGAGTCCAGATTCCAGGTTGGAGGTTTGTCAAGCAGGTGTGGCTAAAGGACTAGTGGTTAAGGGAGTTAATGGTCCTGGTGAGAACAGTGAGGATGATGCACCTTAAGTCTGGAAAGGCTAGGGAAGGAATTATGAAGTGTGGTGGGAGTGCTGTCTATCAGAGGAGGTTGTGGGGGCAGGCATGGTAATCTTGCACAAATACAAGGAATAAAGTAGTAAGGCTAGAGAAAGTTCTGAAAAAGGAAAATGAGAATTTAGGATCACAAAATTCTCTATTGTGAAATAGCCTGATGTGTAACCCTAGAAGCAAATGTTCAAAACTGAGTAGGTGTAAAAAGCTGTAAGCAATTATGGCAAGGGTATTGGGTGGGCTTTCCTCTAGAACACTGAAGTCATCCAGGATGATGGTGGGACATGAGGTAGAAGGAAACAGGGAGATTGGTACCCAAGACTGGGGAATCTGGGACATTAACTATAACCATGGCCACAAATGATAAAAGTTAAAATAGTTGGATCCATACATTTTGGTAATAAGGGATTTTTGTATGGGATGGGAAGAAGCAATGGTGCAGAAGTTGAAGTGAGGACCTGGAAGAACATCCTCTGACCGTTCGTACAAGTCTGCATAATATGGGTGCATGGGCACATGTTCAGCCTTTTGTGGAGGGAAGGAAGTGTTCTCACGCGAGTTTTCTTGAAGTCCAGGAAGTGGCAACAATATTCAGTGAAGAGACTGGGACTGCAGGGGAGTTTATAAGGAGAAAGTGACTCCAGAGAACATGGGAAAGACTGGAAGTGAGGGGAACTGTGTGTTGGACTGGGGTTGGGGGAAGTTCAGGAGAAAAACCAAAGAGTGTGCAGATCGGGGAGTATATAGGAGAAAAAGGCATTTAGGGCAGTAGTGAAGGATAGCAGGAGCAGGCCTGAGTAGTGTAAGGTTCTAAATAGAAAGTTGTTGCCAAAATGGTAGTGTTTTCATCCCCTTGGCAATGAAAGGGGAAATATCACTACAAATGTTTCACTGCAAATATCACTAGGTTGTGAACCTAGGTTGTATGATTGTTCACCTCCCCCTCCCCACCTTTTTGGTCATATATATAACAGGATATATGCCAGGACAACAAATGTTTGCCTTTCCCCCTAGAGCATCATTAACATAATTACTCAAGTAAAAGAAGAGTCCCCTTTGATTGATTCAAGTAATAGAAAAGTTGAGTTCACATCTGTGCAGGTGGACACATGTGCCTCCATAAAACACATGTGGAGTTTTGAGAAGCAATGAGCTTTTATTCTTCTCATTTTTCATTATGATAGCCTGGACTTAACGCTGGGTTTCCTGAGTGACATGACTATGTGTCTGCAACAGTAAAAGGGTGAAGTTGCAGACATCTGGCAATTATTAGTAGGTAAAATAACAAAAACAAGAAAAATGTACTGAAGCAAATCATCACGGACTTTTTCTGTGAGATCAAACATTGAAGTAACAAAAAATGACATCAAACAGAACAAACTAAAACAATGAGCCTGGTGCATATAATCTACTTTTCTGATTATTGATTTTGGTGACCCCATGTCCTCCTCTAGCTCATAGTTCCATCATAAGCATTACATTTTATATCATTTATTAGAGTATTTTTAAAACATAAAAATCTGTTTTAATTACACTTAAATGTCTCTATGGATAGTTTTAATATTTATATTTTTAATCAATAGAATTACATCTTGATTATGTCTTTGGAAACGTATTTGTAGAGCTTAAAACACAGCTGAAATCATGTGGCTTTCCAATAGACTCCTTTGAAAAAGTGCTTTACTTTGCAGAATTATAAGCCAGAAAGTACTATGGCATAAGTTATTGCAAAGCATTGTGATTTATCCAGTAAAACACATGGCTACGGACCTTGTAAGCTTCTTATATTTAGCTACGTCCCCCTTACCCTCATAGAAAAGTAATCTCTGCATTATTAATGTACCTCAAGATTACTAAATGATCTACACAGTAGCCAGCCAATCTGTGGTGGCCCCCAATTTTATGCTATCTGTACTGGCACTGATTTCAGGCAATCACCCTTCCACCATTGCCCCCTCCTCTCCATGCTTGGAAAGATGCTTGCTCCCTCTTCTGGCCTTGTTTTGCTAGGAAAGGTTTTGGTAATAGAGCACATATTCTTTGTCATGCCACATTTTGAGCTGACCTTCCTGCTGGACATGTCTAAAATCATACTCTTAGCAACACTTAACACCGATTCACGTGGTCATCAGATTGGACTGGCCATGGTAGAATGTGGCCCAAATAAATCCTGGTGGGACTGGACTTACTGTGAACTTCTCCCACTCTAATACTGGACAAAATAATTGTATGCTCCCCAGTATCTCTTCATGCAGGAATGGAAGGCCTGTGTAGACAAATGACTGTCCCATCCAATTTTAGCCAAATGTGATTATCATATGCCAAACACTGACAAGAACAATTTATCTTGAACAGTTTGTCTTGGGCCTACGGCTTCATCATTAACTGGGAGTTAACCTGCTTTGTGATGACAGAAGTCTCTAAAATCCCCTTTTCAAGCACTATGGAACACTGATCTTACCTGGCTCATTTGCAGAGATCTCACACTTCACCAAACCAATTATGACCACATGAAACCTCCGAACTACTTATTCTAACCTAGTTGCCACTTTCCAGTTTTCTAAATCAAGCAAAGTTCTCAAACACCCGAGTGTCTCACTGGGATGTTCTACTGGATTTGCAATTGTGTTCAATTTGATTATTTGAAGTCAGTAGGTCACTTGAATACCATCAACTATCCTATTAAAAGATGCTGGTTGCCACACTTTTTTCCCCTTCTGCTTTTGTTTGGCAACTTAATGGTTCTCAACCTTGCTCCTGGTTGTTTATGGGGGTGTTTTATTTGCTGCCATCCCTCCCCCTTTTTCACTAGACTCTTGAATGATTTGGGAGTGCTAAGGTACCCAGTGCACTATTACTAAGCTCCCGATAAATATTTGCTGAGGATGATGATATTTACATTTTTAATGTCCTCAGAGTCTAGAATTTTGACTTGGACAATATTTTGAATTTTAGGGTTTAGATTAGGTTAGGTGTCTTAATGGGGTTCTTGTTCAGATTTCTTCATATTCCAAGTGTAGCAGAAAATAAGGTTACTATTTTCTTAAGCAACCACTAATGCTGAAAGAAAACATCAGTACATGCATGCGTTTCATTTCAAATTCATCATTAACATCAGCCACCCCCATTTTGAGGACTGATAGCTGATTTGAAGGAGCCCTCTGAGAATTTGATTGCATAGCCCTTTCTAGGGCACCAGGTAAATCCTCCTAAAAACAGCAGCTCCTGTTCTGTCCCTCTCCTGAATGGAAGCAGACTATCTGATTCCCATCCAGCCATTCTCAGGGAGTTCATTTTTCAGATACTCAAATGAGTGGTGAAACAGGTAATCCCAGAGCATTTGGGGGAACAATTTGGGGGGTGGAATATGAGTTTTCTTTCTTTAGAATGGAATTTCATCAGTGCCAGGCTAGCCCAGACCACAGGAAGTTTACGAATGCCTTTGTGATGGCTGGCAGGCTGGGTGAGAGTCAAAGTGGAGGTCCACACTTGAGCAGCAGGACTCTGGCTGAGAAGGTGAGTCAGCTTCTAAGGCCTTTTGGACTTGACTAGCAAGGAAAGCTGAGAGTAGGGACTATCTCCATAGCTGTCAGTGTGTCTCACGATGACATCCACAGAACTGTGTTCCTGAAGGTGATGCTATAAGTGTCAGAGTCTAAAAGATCTTGCAACCATTTTATAAATCCACACAGGCACCTCAACCCTTAGAACTGAAGTCACTTGTTAATATGTAAATGGTGGCTTCTCAGTCTATCCCCAAATAAAAATATGTCTTATAAATGTTACCAAATAAACATTTAAAATAATCATAAAATAGTTTACATATTTCATTATTTGGCTCAGAGTTCTGATGGTGAAGCCAAGTGCAGCTCTTTCCCTCCCTCGCATTCTAACTGGAACATGGTCCTTATCAAAGCGTCGACACCGCAGGAGCACTGAGGCTGACATAAAACCTGTCTGACACATTTTCTGATAAGGCAAGAATGTACTTTTCAGATCTCTTGAACATGGCCTTTCTCATCTGTCACCACTATATTTCTTCACTTTGCTGGCCTAGGGGAAAAATACTATATTCTAGGACTTTTCTTACAGGTTCATATCTCATTGGCTGTTGGTTCAATGTCTTGCTCACCCAATGAGAAGGCCAAAACACTGATAAAAGGCCTTGCTCACTCAGTGCTCTCGGAAGGCAGAACTCATCAGCTGACTTGCCAGTCACCCTCGCCACAGACACTGGCTTAAAAGGTACAGAACAAGATTTCAAAACTGTTTGTAAGGCTTATTGTGGGGGAGGGAGGGAGGGAGAGGGAGGAGAGAGATAGAGAGAGAGAGAGAGGGATATGTATCTGTTGCAGGGCATCAGCTCCCAATTTCTCATTGGAGGAGGTAACTTCATCTCAGCCCCCACTAAGCCCAGAACCAGCCTTGGTTGTGATGCCTACCCAGAGATACTACCAGCCCTTAGAGAAATTTCTGCAATGACTGAGCTTCTGGACAGAAGTCAGCCAGGCTTGAACCTGAGAAGAGATGCCCTGTGAAGTCCTTTTTTGGGCAGCACCAAAAATCTGCCAGCAGGTATATTAGTTCTCCTTTCTCTCGCCAGCTGGAAAGGAAAGAACCATTGAAAGTTATAAATAATTGAAAAGAAAATCAGATTGGTTTATTGCTTCTGCTTGTATACAGAGTTGAAGAACAAGTTTGAGTGAGTGCCTGGAGTGGGCGGTGGATGAGGGGAATTATGGAAGGGAGAGGGATTCGTCAAGTCTGTTATTTTTTAAGAGATGGGGTCTTGCTGTGTTGCCCAGGCTGGTCTTGAACTCCTGGGCTCAAGCAATCCACCCATCTCAGCCTCCCAAAGTGTTGGGATTACAGATGTGAGGCACAGCACCTGGCCTCAAATCTGTTCTTGAGCAGTAGAGAGGAAAGGAGAAAGGAAGGGACCCATTGGCTAAAATAAAACACATTTTTAAGAAGGGCAACTCTCAGTGAGTGGTTGTGATGGCCACCCTGCTAGGGCTCTTCCCTCGCCTCCTGGAGCTCCTCCCTTCATCCTCTCCTGTACTGCTGGGCCCAGCCTAGTGTGGAAGAAGAGTAAAGCTGAGCTAGAAGTATTTTCTGCTGGTGCCCCACCAATTTAAACACATTAAATTTGGAGTGTAGTTCTGCCTTTGTATGAGGCTTTTATCTATGAAGACATCCTGTTCTTGGACTCTGATACTGTAAAGAAAGCAAATGCCTTCACTTCATGATTGCATACCTAAATGAAGATTTAGCACATTTCATTATGGTAATCCTCAGCTCAGCCTCCACCCTGCATAGCTACTGGATTTATAAATTGCAGTCCAGTCCAGTGGCAGTTGGAGTCCCAAATTACTAAAAGCCAGAGCCAGGAAATCTTGGATTGTGCCAGTCTCAGAGTTTGCTCTTGATTCTGATTTTCTATGCTAGTATATGGAAATCATCTTGGACAGGTCTCCAGGGATTCCAGGGAAAGAGCATGGGTAAGAGTGGCTAAGCTCACCCACTTGGATATCTAAGTGCACGTTAGTTTGCATTTCCAAATCCGCTTCTAATTTGGATAGTACACTTTACAAAGCTTATTAGAAAACTGGTCTAAAAGAACACGTTCGAAAGAGCATTAAAAAGCATGAAGAGGAGACCTTCTAACCCCAATAGCAACATTTTGAGGTTTGACACAGCAAGAGATTTTTCTTTCTTTCAAAGAACATTATTTCTTTCTTTCAAAGGACAGCCAGCTCTCAAGAGTAATAGATAATAGCAATAGGGGAGCAATCCGACTCACATACAAGCTCCAAAGTTCACTGGAGGCAAGCATTCCATCCTCTCCCCTTACCTAACCTTCTCTCACTTGCTCACATAGACTTAACTAAATTTCATCTCTCGTTTTGCCCTTGACCACTCTTCTAGCAAACGGACTAATTAATAAGTGGTCAAAAGGCTGAAGAAAGAGAAGTCAGAGGCCACAATAGGCCCAAACTTGATAACCTGTGCCTGGAATATGGCAAGCTGGCCCTGTAATAACTTCCAGATGAATCACGGTTTTTTTCAGACACCAGCAGGT
Source organism: Pongo abelii (assembly GCF_028885655.2). Lineage (NCBI taxonomy): Eukaryota > Metazoa > Chordata > Mammalia > Primates > Hominidae > Pongo > Pongo abelii. The sequence continues at coordinate 18,709,173 of NC_085928.1, forward strand.
GAACTGAAATCATTCTATTTGCCTCCCACTTCTTCCATCCAGAATTACTGATCTCCGCTGGGGCTGGTAAAAACAGCTGGTTGAGGTCTCTAGCCTCTGGCCATTCTTAGGGATGGTCATTTTATTCCTAAGTGTAACCCCTTCTGGTGTGACCCATGTGTTTTCCGCCAACTCTCCACAAAGAAGGCCAGGCGAAACTGTCTGGGTGGGACTTCTGATAGGGGACAGCAGGACCTTGGAATCTGTCACTGTGGATGAGGGGGGCAGGTGGTCCATAATGGGGAAAGGAGGACTGAATAAGATTAGGCTCTGAGGTCTTCCTGGCCTTGACCTGTGGAAAGGCTTAGAACTCCCAGATGGTCGCTCTAGTTTTGAAGAAAGAAGGTTGTCCCCAGATGGCTCTGTCTCTGACATGCGCTTTCTGCATTGCACTGTTGCATCCTGGGTGGAGAGCAGGTTAGACGAGCCTGGCTCTGGAGAAAGGGTGGGTCCCTCACACATGCAGGGTGCAGTGGCATCCACTGGTGAGGACTTAATGGCTCCAGGATCTTTCTTTGGTTTTTCTTCTTTTGGGCTTTCCAGAGAGGAGGGAGAATCATCTTTGGCAGGTTTCTGAGTGGTCCCACTGGTTGAGCTGGGTTCCTCTTGGCTCCTCTCCAGAGGCTGAACCCCATTCTCCCCTGAGCTCTGAGAGGGCAGGGGCTGTGGGATCTGGGTGTACTGAATCTTGGGAGGGATGACTGGGACCGCCCTGGCCTGGCACATTTTGACCATGAAGGAGGTTCTCACAGCTGACACACTCACAGGAGCTGAGTTACGGCGGCCTGTCAGTGCATGAGCAACAATGTCCAGGTCCTGGGGGTCCTGGGGGTCCTGGGAGTAAACCCTCCAGGGGTCTGCTTTACAGTAAGATGAGGTCATCCATGTGACCTTTGGATCTCCCGGCTCAGAGACCTGCATTCCAGGTGAATTAAATGAGGCCATGTTCTCAAACCAGAAGAGGTCAGCAATGGGAATGGCAGGGTCCAAGTTGAGGGAAGAAGGCCTGTTTTTCCCTTTTGGGGGCCCACACTCTGTGCTCTTTAGCTGTAACTTTGCAGGGTGCTCTCCAGGCGAAGGGCTGTCCTGCACGCTGGGTGAACTCTCCTTGCTGCTCTCTGGCCCAGGAACACCACCTTGCTTAATCTGTGGACTGCTGTGCCCCAGGTGTGTCCCCAGCTCCTTTCCCTCTGCTAGGCTGATGGGGCTGGTTTCTGCTGGCTTGGGTTGCACACCACTTGGTCCCTTCTGGTTGGGAGGAGCCTCTGCCCCTTTCAGGCCAGAGAACTCTCTGAAGGACCTCAGGGCTTTCTCATCCCATCCAGTAATCTCTCTCCTGGGTGCCTGGGGCTGAAGAGGGTCAGAATTCCTCTCTGTTTCAAGATTAGCACAGCTGCTGGAGGAGGGAACCTCGAGAGTCCACTGGCTTTTAACTGTGGGTTTGCTATCTAGAGAATGGCTCTGGCGAAGGCTGGGCCTGTGGGAAAGCCTCTTCTCCAACTGGTGACCCTGAAGGCCTTGTACCTGGGCCTTGTGCGCGTCTTTCAGGGTGGGAGAGTGAAGGGGACTCGTCACCCACTGGGGTTCCTCCCAGGGCTCCACCATCTCCAGGCCATGCTGGGCAATGTCTGTCACAGTGTCATCTTCGTCACAGTCTGAAGGCTCCCGTACTGAATGGGTTACATCCTCCTCTTCTTGTGAGACGATCTCAACCTCCCTGGTTGGGCTTGGAAAACCACAGCCTTTCCCCTCGAAAGCAGCATTCTTTGAATTTTGCTTGTCACTGTGTCTTGGGGTTGCCTCCTCTCCCTGACAGAGGCTAGAGATCTCAGGGCTGTCTTGGGACTTCAGCTGGTCTATGTAGAGATCTGTCCTCAATTTCCTGGATGAGTCTTCTCTCTCCGGGCTGCCCTTTGAAAGCAGGACTGGAGGTGACTCCTCCAGAGGAGTTGGAGGGGGAGGAGCAGGTGGGAGTGGAGGAGACAGATTCCCTGGGCCTCCTACTTCCACTGTTGCTTGTGGAGATGCCTTCTCAAAAGGAACTATTTCCAGAGGAGCCAGGCTGGCGAGGTCTGGGTGCAGGCCCTGCTCAGGCTCCGGCTTCTCTCTGCTGGCTGCTGTGGAAGCCCCCTGTGTGCTCTGATTGGCTGGATCCCTAGTCCACACCTCCAGAGGGGCGGAGACTGGAGTAGGGAAGGAGCCGCAAGGCAAGCTCCCAGGAGGCTCTGGGGGAATGAAGGGCCTCAGACTCGACTCGAGAATAGGTTGAATTGGGCTGGTCTTCAGAGCAGGAGGTGGCAACGATGAGAGCTCCTCCTCAGATTCAATGATTTTCAGCTCCTGTTGAATCTCAGGCCAGATCAGGGCATTGGCCAGATCATCTTCATCCTGAAAAACATCAATAAACTGATTGTCTTAGAACCAAGTACTCTGGGTGCTGACATCAGCGTTTCCAGTGAGAGGGAAGGGACTGACAGTGCCAGCCTGTGCCAGTTCAGCAAATACAGGATGCAGCACCGATAATACCTGTGGCTATCTGAGTGCTCACCATGCACCATCACATACTTTAGCTGTATCATGTGTAATTTTCCCAACTACTCTAGGAGATAAACACTACTATAATTACTCCCATTTTATAGATGAGAGGTCTAGGTTCAAATAGATTAAACAATTTACCTGTCATAACAGCAGCACACCAGGACTGAAATCCAGTTCTGTCTACACCAAAACGTCTATGCACTGTTGCCTTATAAAACAACAAAAACCCTGGTCTCATTTAACTTCAGGTTCACTAGAAGGCACACAAGAGTGAGAGTCTTCCAGTGGAATGAAAACGTTAAGTCTTATCCTGACACCTGCTTTCCAAATAAGTAAATATAGTTCTTTTTTAAATTTTTTTTTTTTTTTTTTGAGACAGAGTCTCGCATTATCATCCGGGCTGGAGTGCAATGATGTGATCTCAGCTCACTGCAACCTCTGCCTCCTGGGTTCACACGATTCTCCTGCCTCAGCCTCCCAAGTAGCTGGGATTACAGGTGCACACCATCACACCCGGCTAATTTTTTGTATTTTTAGTAGGGATGGGGTTTCACTATGTTGGCCAGACCTTGTCTCAAACTCCTGACCTCATGATCCACCCACCCTGGCCTCCCAAAGTGCTGGGATTAACAGGTGTGAGCCACCATGCCTGGCCTTTAATGTTACTTTTTTTGAGACAGAGTCTCACTCTATTGCCCTGGATGGAGTGCAGTGGCGTGATCTCGGCTCACTGCAGCCTCCACCTCCTGGGTTCAAGTGATTCTCCTGCCTCAGCCCCCCCAAGTAGCTGGGATTACAGGCCTCTGCCACCCGGCTAATTTTTGTAGTTTTAGTAGAGATGGGGTTTCACCATGTTGCTAGGCTGGTCTCAAACTCCTGGGCTCAAGTAATTTGCCCACCTAGGCCTCCAAAAGTGCTGGGATTACAGGTGTGAGCCACCACTCCCAGTCTCTTTTTTCTTATTACCAAGGAAATACATATTTCACATGGAAAAAAATATGAATACATATTAAAATAAAGGCAAATACAAAGACATCAAAATCATATATCCTTACGCCCCACAGATAACCACTGTTAACATGATGGGGATTTCTTTGTTGTGGTTTGTGGAGCTGCCTACTCCTCCACCTTGTTTGTTGTCCCTGTCTCCCCTCAAGTCCAGCTTCCCTTTGTCCTTCTAGACTCCTCCCTTTCCCTACCTAAAGCCCAAAGCTATAGACAGGAAAGGGATGGAAGGAAGCCTGCTCAGGGCCAGGACAACCAATTTCAGTTTCTTTCTTTCTTTCTTTTCTTTTTTTTTTTTTTTTTGAGACAGAGTTTCACTTTTGTCACCCAGGCTGGAGTGCAGTGGCATGATTTCGGCTCATTGCAACCTCCTCCTCTCGGGTTCAAGCGATCCTCCTGCCTCAGCCTCCCAAGTAGCTGGGATTACAGGCATGTGCCACCACACCCAGCTAATGTTGTATTTTTAGTAGAGTTGGGGTTTCACCATGTTGGCCAGGCTGGTCACAAACTCCTGACCTCAGGTGATCCGCTCGCCTCAACCTCAGAAAGTGCTCAGAAAGGTGTGAGCCACCACGCCTGGCCCAGTTTCTTTCATTGCTTGCCTCAAGGCCTAATTCTGTCCCAGGGCGAGGCAGCTGGGGGACGAATCTCCATCCTGGGATGGCACAGGCCTTTGTGAAAGTAATTTTTGCTGCTGACCTCTCGTCCCTTCTCACCTAGCTCTAATCACTTGTTGTTTCATATTACAGTTACTTTAATGCTTGTCTGATTATTCCCAATGGACTGTGAGCTTCTTGAGGTCAGGATTGTGTTTATTCATCTTTGATTAATCAAGGCCAAAAGGTGCCTGGTATACTGTGAATGGGGGCTCAATAAAGGGTCTGCTGAACTGTAATGGATTCAATGTTTTCTTTCGAATTATTTCTTTCACATATCTCTGTGGGGTTACTTTGTCAAAATTAATCTGCTTCTACCACACTGCATTTATTTGTGAACATTTCTATTTTGCCTACTAGACTGTGCCCTCCTTCAGAGCAGGGACAGCCTCATCTCTTTACTCTCCTCAGCACCTACATTAACTGAGCTCTTACTAAGAAATCAATACTAAGAAACCATAAATTTAGATGAACAAATGAACATCTAAACTCCCTTCCACTTCGCTCTGCCCTCTCAGTAGGCGGACCCACAGTGCATCTTTTTGCTCAAGCCAGAAACCTATGAGGTGCCTTTGACGTTTCCTTCTTTCTCAGCCCTTATCTAATCCTTCAACAAGTCCTGTCCATTCTACCTTCTAAATAGTGATTGTAGCCCTTCATTTCTATCCCCATGGCCCCACACTAGTCTACATCTCCAGCTTTTCTCTCCTGGCTTACCACATACTCCCCTCCTGATGCATTCGTGCCTCCTTTCTTCAAGCCGTTCTCCACACAGAATAGAATGACCCATTAAAGACAAAATTCTGAACACCTCATATGCTTTCCCATTGCCCTTAGGTTAAACCCCAAATCCCTTCCAAGAAGTCCTGGCTCCTGCATCCCCCTGAGTCTCACTTTCTCCAGCCCGGCTATCCCAGCCTTGCTCCCATTCCTTGAATGGGAATGCTCTTTTCTACCTTGGATTCATGGCACATCTTATTCTTTCTGCCTGGAGGTCTCTCCTTTCCTAGTCCACCCACTGCCCCTTTCTTCCATCTAAGTTATCTGCCTAAATATGCACTCTACAGAGAAGCTTTCCCTGACCCTTGTGGCATGCCTCCTCCCTCTGACTAGGTTGGGTCCTCATGCTATGTGCTCCCATGCACTCTATGCTTCCATAGCACCCCGGGAATTACTTGTTCAATCTTTCCCCAACTAGGCTGTTAGCTCCAAGAAGGCAGGGATGGTTAAAGCCTTGTTCACTACAGTGATGCCAGTGTCTGGCACAAAGTTCATGTTAAATACATGTTTTGAATGAATGAATGAACTGATGTCTTTACTTGTTCCCTTGAATCCACTCGGTTCTATTTCCAGCACTAACTTTGCCTGCTTCTCAAAGCAATGCCATTCATTCCCACTGGGTCCTCCCTGTAATAATTCAATCAATCCCCATATGAATCTCTTCATCTTTCCCCTTCAACAAATGCAAATATATCTTATAGAGACCCTAGCTCAGCCATCCTGAGGCCTCCATGGCACTCCACTCTGCCCTAACTCCCAGCACATGGTTCTTTTGTGCACATTCTGAAAATCAAGACTCTAGAAGCAAGTTCAAAGGCATCCTCCTTTCTGGTGCCCTCCTCTGGTCACAGAGCTGCCTCTCAAATGCAGGACTCCTCCTTGGGTATCCTTGGAAAACCTCCTCACACTTTCTATGGAAGGACATCCCATAAAAACCGTCTTGGCAAATTCCACCTCCAAAAAGTAGACAAGGTTTAGTCAGCTCCAGCATTGTATTTTAACTTCTCCAGACCCCACGGAAGGAAAGAATGGATCCTGGAAATATTTATTGTTTTGGAAATAAGTGTAGACAACTGCCCATCCAGGATGTCCGGAAGAAGAAGGCTGGACTCTGTGAATGATCATGATATTTGGGACTGGGGTATGACAAGCAGGTCTTGTGCTGCTTCTGGGATTGAATGTCATTACATTCCAAGGACATGTTACTGGCTTATGGTGACCTCAGGTCAGGAATATTTAGAGTTGAGTCTGTATTAGGGAATCTGAACAGGATGTTTCCTCCCCATCACTGCAGGACTTCTGAAAAGTCCATTGCAAAACAAATCTCAGACCTTCATTAGAAGTTTGTCTCTTAAAGTCCCTTTGGCAGAAACTGATTTTTCAAAAAAAAATTTTTTTTTTTCAATTTACTTTAAATTGTACCAAGAGCCCTTGGGAAAAAATAACTCCACCTGGCTGGAGCAGGAGGAGAGTGCACCTTACCATCTCATGGAGAAGCACAGCTTCGGCTCTGGCCCTGGGGCTCTCCTGCAGGGTGCTGGACTCCATCTCACCAGCCTCTCGTCCCTCCTCCACCACCTTCTCTGGATTTGGCCTCCTCTCTAATTCATTTGAATGTTGAGAGCTCAAGGAGCTTTCTGGGGTTTTCTTCTCCTCCAGGTGGGCGCCTGGCTCCTGGGACAGGCCTTTGCTGCATTCCACTGTCCCAGGTGCTTCAGGTACTGGCTTGGCATCCTCAAGACCTGCCTTCTTAGGTACAGAAGCTGCAGTGAAAATGAGAGTTATCAGTTAAAGGAGACTTCATTTCAAGAGAGACTGTTCCCAACACAGTCACTGTCCTGTCTCCTGGCCCTATTTCAGAAGGATGGAGGGAATTCCCTCAGCTCACCACCCCTTGCATTTACTCTTTTCTCCTAGCAATGTCCTGGCCTGAGTTCCCAGAGTCACAGATTGTCAGAGAAGGAAGGGACCTCAAAGATCACCTAGTCCAGTGGTTCTCAACCAGGGACCATCTTGCTCCTACCGTTTTCTTCTTCCAGTGGACATTTGGCAATGTCTGGAGACATTTTTTGGTTGCCACAACATTGGGGAGGGGTGAATGCTACTGGCATCTAGTGGATAGAAGCCAGGGATGCTGCTAAATATCCTCCAGTGCACAGAACCTGTCCCACAACAAAGACTTATCCAGTCTAAAATGTCAGTAGTGCTGAAGTTGAGACACCATGCTCTAGCCCAGTCTCTGACTTCTCAAATAACTAGTCAGACTTCGAGAAGTCTATCTAGGTGCCCAAGGTTACAAAAATCTATTATTCACATCTTGCTTCTTATAATTATGATTAACAGCTTCCTGTGTGACTCTTCCCAGGGTTTATCTCCTGTCAATTTGGAGCTATCCAAAGTGACTAAGCTCTGTTCTTAAACATCTACGAAGAAGCAGGCAGATCTCAAGTTTGGCCTCTATTGCTTTGCATGAAGGAAAGCCCCATTTCTTTGCATAAAGCTGTTTCCACACTCTGGATTAAAGACTGAGTGAGTACCCAGGACTGTGCTCAGCACGTAGCAGGCCCTCAAGAAAAATTATCATTTACAGTGCTATTAAAGAAACCTGGGTTCAAATGCTAATTTCTCAATGAATCTTGTAATCTTGGTACAAAGGCATCATAAGACTTGCTTTTCAGGGCTGATGTGAAGATAAAGTAGACAATGGAGACAAAGCATATAGCAGTGTCTGGCACACAGCACAAGCTCAGAAAAGTTTGTTGGTTAAGATTGGTTAAGACCAAACCACTCATTGCCATTGTTTACACTGGTGTCTTAACTCTGAGGTGTCTCACCCCAAGGCCAGCCCAGCAACTCAGATCTAGTGACAGCATCCTGATGTCTGAACTAAAATGCTTCAGAATTCACAATAGTAGTATTTCCTTTTGCCCATCACTTTGCAGGCTTATTTCCTGAAATTCAATTTTATCTCTGAATATGTAAAATATTTACCGAGTTCGAAAGTTGAAACTACAGGTCATTCCTTGGTATCCATGGGGCGACTGGTTCCAGGACCTCCCCCCAATACCAAAATCCATGTGTGCTCAAGTCCCTGATATAAAATGGCATACATAGTATTTGCATATAACCTATGCACATCTTTTTGTTTTAAATCATCTCTAGGTTGCTTATAATATGTAATACACTGTAAATGCCATGCAAATAGCTGTTATACTGTATTGTTTAAGAAATAATGGCAAGAATAAAATCTGTACATGTTTAGTACAGATGCAATTTTTTATTCTGGAGATTTTTGATCTGTGATTGGTTCAATCCATGAATGTGGAACCTTTGACTGTCGAGGGCCCACTGTATATAAAAAGGCCCCTTCTTGCTGGCCCAGCCACATGTCTGTTGTTCTACCAGTCCCCCTGCCACGCCTTGCACTCTTCTGCTCTGGTCCTCCCTGTGGTTGCAATCTAACCCATTCTTCAAGGCAAACCTAACAACACCTATTTCAAGGCTTCCCAGACCAACCTCTTCTTGGTCACCCACCATGTGTTCATCCCTGTTGCTTCTGGTTTGTTCCACACTCCCACTGTCTCTTATAGATAACTACTTTTATTAGTTTATTGGTTTATTCTGCCAGAGTTTATTTTTGCATATTTAAACAGATACTTGTATATATTTTTGTTTCCCATCCTTAGTACACAAAATACACTATGTGATACAGATTGTTGTTTGCTTTACATTTTCTCACTTAACATATCTTGAACCAAGCCCATGCCATGTTAGTAGAGAGGGAGATGAGTCATTTTTTTCTTCTTTTTTTATTTATTTATTTTATTTATTTATTTATTTTTTTTTTGAGACAGAGTCTCGCTCTGTTGCCCAGGCTGAAGTGCAGTGGTGCGATCTCGGCTCGCTGCAATCTCCGCCTCCTGGGTTCAAGCGATTCTCCTGCCTCAACTTCCCTAGTAGCTGGGACTACAGGTGCCTGCCACTGCACCTGTCTAATTTTTGTATTTTTTAGTAGAGACAGGGTTTCATCATGTTGGCCAGGCTGGTCTCAAACCCCTGACCTCAGGTGATCTGCCTACCCCAGCCTCCCAAAGTGCTGGGATTACAGATGTGAGCCATCGCGCCCGGCATGATCATTCTTTATGATGTGGCCTCGTTTGGGTTTCCTTCAAAGCAGATCCTGAAACAGGGTCCTAGTAGCGGGTGGCTTATTTAGAAGGTGGTCCCAGGAAGCAGAAATGAGAAAGTGAGAGGGACGGAGGAAAAGTCAATAAAGAGTATTTAGTTGAGTTGGTTCCCATTTTCAGCAACTGGGACTCAATCCCTGGTAACCCTAAGAAGCACTATGTAGAATGTGTCCCACAACAATCCCTCCAAATGATGAGAAGGTGGGTCATTTATCTACCAATTCCTGGCTTGTATTACTTGAGAGCTACCCCAGTTAATTCTCCATGCTTCAGGGCTGTCCCACGCAAAGGCTGAGTGAGCCAATCCCTTCATAAAATGCTCTGAGGCAGAAAACCAGAAACGTAAGGCAGACATCGGAGATAGGTGCCTTTCATGTGCACAGAAACTGTCCCCGACAGATGCGCTGGAGTTTGGGGGAATGTGGCACAAGGCTCACAAAGCTATGGACTCTATAGAACTTCACTGTGTGGATGCTCCCTAGTTACTCAACCAGACCTCTAAAGGGGGGCATTTGGGTTGTTTCCAGTCCTTTGCTATTACAAATAATGCCATGACATGCAAGCATCGTTTTGTATTTATGCAACCATTTATTTAGGATAAATTCTTAGGAGTGAAACTTTTGGGTGAAAGGGTAAATGCATCCATAATTTTTAAATATATATTTTTTAACATTCTCCTAAAATCTAGTAGTTGGAGGAACTTGCCAGTGTCCCTTTTTGTAGAGCTTCTTTCCATTGACCATGACCATTAATATGGATTCCTGTGTGAGGTGTGGAGGAAGGGCCCGTGCTAACCATGAGTTTGTACCTATCACTCACTCCCCTGCTGAAAACCCTCAATGGCTCCCTATTGCCTCCATTATGGCATGCAAAGCCCATCTCACTGTGGCCCAGCCACATGTCCTCTCTTCTCCCACTCCCCTAACAGGCCTTGTTCTCCCCTGCTTTTGTCCTCCCTGTGATTCCAATTGAATCCATTCCTCAAGACATAAACCTAACAACATCTCTTTGTAGCTTTCCCATACCATGTCCCTTAGCACTCAGTGTTATTATCTACGTGCTGCACAGTCCTCAGGTTACCATGATCCCTTTTCAGGTACATGGCTTCTATCCTTGGGTAAGTTCCCCAGAACAGAGGCAGTATCTATTCCTAAAAATTACCTGAAAATCTTCAACAAATTTTTGTTGGCTGACAGATTTGGTGGCTACTTCTAAACTACAAGAAATCCTATAGCTCAAAAGGGAAGGGCATTGTCACGTTCCCAGCATGTGACACATTATACACAAAGCGGGTGACCATAGAGGCAGAGATTGATAATCGTTGCCCAATATCTATCCTCTTCTTTATTTGGAGCTAGAACGTCCCCCACCCCCCAAGTCTTAGCTAGGCACATGGCTTTCCATCTAGTGACATTTCTCAGCCTCTTGAGGGTAGGGTGGCTATGTGAAATACGTTTGGCAGATGGGAGGCAGTGGAAACGATGTGTGCAGCTTCTAGGTGACATCCTTAAGTGGAAGCTGCTTGGCTTCTTCCTCTAGCCCTTTCCCATGGGTGGGAATGTGACTGTGGGGGTGTTGAGCCTACTCTAACCACGCAGACAAGGACAACACCCCTGGGTATGGCTGAAGGAGCCTGGAACACCAGATCTCCTGGATCACAGTCGCCTTATTCTGGACTTCTGTGTAAGATAGAAATAAACTTCTATCTTGTTTGAGCCGCTGTATTTTTGATTTTCTATATTATAGCAGCTTAGCCTGTACCTTAACTAATAGAATCAACTAATGAGTTTATAAGGTAAGCTTGCTCCTGATTAAAAAAAATAGGGCAAAACAAATTTTTGTAGGTGTTATAGAATCATATTTCAGATGCACTAAAATAGAACTAAGAGAATTCTATTGTAAGTTCTTTAGTAAAAGAATGAGGCAACCCCTAATATCTCTTAGGGAAATTCTGGATTTTCATTTATCAAGTTTCTGTAAAGCTATATGTTTATTCTGATCTTCCTTAACAAGCCTTTCTAGAAGGGGATGCAGAGAGTGTCAGCTGTAATTTTTAAACCAGCCCATAAGCTCATCCTTCACTTTCAGAAGGATTCGGTTTGTTGTCCTTTCTCCCCACCAGCTGAGGATGAATAGCAGGACATGCTCTTGAATCAGGTAAAAGTCAGATAATCAACCATGATGATTACATTGATTAATCCTTCAATTTTTTCATTCAGAGTAATCAGTATTTACAATCACTTAACTTTAGTTAAAATGCACTACTTACTCGGTATCTCTACGCTTTGGGTCACACTGGAATTTCACTTAGATTGGCCAAAAGTGGGAGAGTTGGTTTGACCAGAGCAACTAAAAGTTTAATTGGGTAACCTGGAAAATTGCCTTTAGTTCTTTTTCTTTTGCCCCCTGCTACTGCACAACAGAAAGAAAAATATTTAATTAATGAAAGTGAAGTTCTCCACATGGAATAATCACGGAAGAAGATAAGACACTGAAGTTAACTTCACCCCATCAGAGAGCAGGGTGAGGGGACCTGTTGCCCCTGAGCCTTTCAGCAGCCCCCTTCCACCCTTAGTCTCAGATCTGGATGGCTGCCTTCCACAAGGCCCCTCTTTCTGCCCTGACTGCCCATTGGCCACAGGTAGGAAGGCAGGCTGGAGTCTCCATTGGTATCTTTCCCAGACCAACTCAATACAAAATGTGTATTCTTATTTATAGAGAGGAGAGAGGGGGAAAAACGGATAACAGACTGTCTCTAAAAGACCCCATGGGACCCAGAGACCTAGTCTTCCAGAGAGGATAACAAATCTCACAAAAGCCTTTGGAAACACTGTTTTCCTCAAAGCCTTCACTCCCTCCCCTATCCCTCATCCTGCTGCACCCACACCAGCCCACGACATCGTTTTCCAGACAAGGCATCACTTGATCCCCTGAGATTTGCTCATTTGTGTACCCATCCTGAAAGGAAATGGGAGGAAAGGACTAATATTTACTCACATCTTCTGTGAGCCAAACTATGGACAGGTATTTTATGGACATTTTCCCATTCAGACCTCACTACAGCCTTTAGGATAGAAGTCTCCCCAGCTTTGCAGATGAGAAACAGGCTCCAAAATTTCCCACTGCCAAACTGACAAAAAGCAGTAAAGCTAGCATCCGAATCAGCCCAGTTGGGTTCCAAAACCTACATACTTCCCACAACATGTAGCTGCCCGGAATGCCCTTTCTCTTCTTTTCTGCGTGGAGAAACCCTACCCATTTATGAAGGCTCAGTCCAAATGTCACCTCTTCTAAATCTTCCTGGAATCCTCCTGAGATGACCGTCTCTCCTTCATGCCCTTGCCATCTGTTAAGAACACCTCTTTCATGATGCTTTGGGTACCTAACCCCTCCCTAATTCCAAAAATCCTGAGGAGGCTCTTATGCTGCTTCCATAGGCTGACCCTGTGCTGAACTTCAGCGCAGAGTTTCAATTTCCCTTCTTAGTTTTTGAGCTCACTGTGGGGAAGGGATCATGTCTTAACAATCTTTTAACTCCACAGCCCACAGTGAACACAAGAGGGAGCGTGGTATAGTGTTACAAGCATGGATTTTTTTAAAGTCTGGATTAAAATCCTGGTTTTTCCACTTCCTTGCTATGAGTGATTGAGCAAATAACCCATTCCTCTTTAAGGAAATGGGGATAATAGTGACTATCTATATCATAGGATAGAGGGGAGAAATGAGATAATATTTGCAGGACACTTAGGAGAGTGCCTGACAACCTAATAGGTGCTGAAAATGACTAATATTAACGGAAAAGAAACATTCCTAAATCACAATAAACATTTGTTGGTTTGATTGTCAGCCATCCTTTCCTTTGGGGTTCTCCCTCCTTCCATTTTATGTGGCCCATGTTTGCTTGTTAATTAAAGAAACTCTCTTCACTCCAGACACACCCAGAGACTCAAGTCTGGCCAATCTCAGAACCCAATTAGCTGGGAAACAGTGATTGGTCCAAGGCTGGGCATGGGACTCAGGCAGATCCAATCAGAATCCTTCCTGCATTTGATATCAGAAAATTGGGAGAGGGATGCTCTTTCTCGTTGCTAGGGTTGCTAGCCATGTTGTCTGCAAATATAAAGTAGAAATAAGGATGGGTGGATGGAAAGAGGAGACTAGAAGAACTGAATCCCCAATTCCAGCTCTGCAGCTCTGCATTCCATTCTGTGAGTTTTTCTCCTGCCTTCTCACTCTGTGAGCAAATGAAATAATAATAGGTAACATTTATTATATACTTATTTATGTAGACACTGTTCTGAGAGCTTCATATGTATTAAATAATTTAATATTTACAACAAACTTACGAAAAAGGTATTGTTAACATAATTATTCCCATTTTACAGATTAAGAAACCGAGGCACAGAGTGGTTACATTAACCTGCTGAAGATCACGCAGTAAAATGGCAGAGCGTGGATTTGTACCCAATCGGGCTCTAGAGCCCACAGGCTTAACCACCGCACTATATTGCCTTGCAAACTCAAGCAAATTTAAGTCTGGTTTTTCTCTCTTGCAATGGAAAGATACCCTCTCTCCTCTACTTACCTGCAGAAGTCTCAGCTCCCAGCGGTTTCTCTTCTTCTGGCCAGCCTCCGCTCTCTGATCCATGAAAAGAAAACTCTTCCAGGCTGGAAAGAGACTGCAGCTCCTTCGGGGGTGTTCTGCACGGCGTGCTGTTGGTGCTGATGACCGCGGACACGCGGAGCGGCACAGACACCGCAAAGGGCTCGGAGATGTTCAGCGCCTTGCGCTGGTGACGCGGCGAGGGCTCCATCTGGAAGAGGCTGCTGGTGAAGACGGATTTGCTAGGGCTGTCGTTCGAAGTGTAGAACATACCCAGCATCTTTGGGGCTGTTTGCTCGCCCTCCGGATCCTCAATAGGCCGGAAAACCTTCAGCTGTTCCGGTGGGGGCCGGGCCTGAGAGCCCTGGAGATGGCTGCGATCACTGCTCACATCAAAGCCACCCTCAGCCCCCGGAGGCATTCCCTCCTGGCCCCATTCGCCCTCCTGCTTGGTGAGGTCACATGAGCTGCCGGTGCCGGTGGAGTGCATCTTTGTTGCTGGAATGAAAAATCCACCGGTGGTAACTGTTCGATTGAAATTTCCCTTGGTTTCTTTTCCTAGTAAAAAGGAACAAGTGTATGGTCAGCAGCCTGGGCACACATATAATGGCAGGCCTTCCAGTAAGGGCAGGCACACGACATTTGAATACTAGAGAGGCACAGCATTCTAACAGGGGCATAACTGCCCACATAAAGACAGGTAACATCTGGATGAGAAAAGAGAAAGCATTTCCTCATATGCACAGAATTTCAGCATGATGCTTTGGTAGGTTCATTTGCTGTTGTGCCATACAGATCACTTTTAAATTTTGCAGGTAGAGCAGTTTTCAAAAAAAGATTACTGCTAAAGTTGCTAAACAGAGCCATCATCTACCAGGCATTAAATGTAGACCATGAAAAAATAAAGAGACAGATGGGAGGCGGTAGGATGATGTTTGCTCAAAATGAAGAAGACAAAAAGGAAAAATAAACAGAATCTTGTCTTATTTTAGAACTTTAAAACTTTTTGTTTTAGGTTTTCTCTGGCAGATGGATCCAGACAGGGGGGTTTGATTTCCCAGCAAGGAAACAAATGCTATTAACAACTAGACCTTCCCCACCTTTTCTCAGGCTTCTTCCTGTTGATTCAGAGGATGAGAAACTAGAAATGTAAATTAACTAAATGTTAGAAAGCACAGTTGTGAGGAGTGATTTTTTTTTTTTTTTTTTTTTTTTTTTGAGATGGAGTACAGCTCTGTCGCCCAGGCTGGAGTGCAGTGTCATGATCTCGGCTCAGTGCAACCTCCACCTCCTGGGTTGAAGTGATTCTCCTGCCTCAACCTCCTGAGTAGCTGGGATTACAGGCACCTGCCACCATGCCCAGGTAATTTTTGTATTTTTAGTAGAGAGGAGATTTCACCATGTTGGCCAGGCTGGTCTTGAACTCCTGACCTCAGGTGATCTGCCTGCCTCGGCCTCCCAAAGTGCTGGGATGACAGGCATGAGCCACTATGCCCAGACCAAGTTCTTGACTTAGAAATGAAGGCAAGGAAGAGAAAAGCCTACATGGGAAGTAAATAAGCTTGGAGATGATATGCGAGTTGCCAGGAATCCAGAAAATAATTTCTAACTTGGTACTAAGCACTAAACTGGGCATCTTACATAACTGTATGCTTAAAATTCTTATGACCACCCTGTAAGGAAGTGTAATGATCTTTAACACATGAGGACATCGAGACTTAGCAGTTAGATGACCTGTCCAATACTCACATGCCATGTATATAATGACCTATACGTTGAAATACTAACTCCTGCAAAACTGGGCAAGAACTGCCAAGAAGTTTCCAAACCAAAGCAAATAGATGAATATAAAAGTTAAGAAAATGCTGAAAGTATCAAGTTAACTTAAGAAGATCTCACTGGGTATTATACAGGTTTAGAATTATTATTATTTATTATTATTATTATTTTTTGAGACAGGCTGGAGTGCAGTGGCGCAATCTCAGCTCACTGCAATCTCTGCCTCCTGGGTTCAAACGATTCTCGTGCCTCAGCCTCTGCCTCCTGGGTTCAAGTGATTCTCGTGCCTCGGCTTCCTGAGTAGCTGGGATTATAGGCATGCACCACCACACCTGGCTAATTTCTTGTATTTTTTTTTTTTTTTTTTTTAGTAGAGAGAGGATTTCACCATATTGGCCAGGCTGGTCTCAAACTCCTGGCCTCAAGTGACCCGCCTGCCTCAGCCTCCCAAAGTGCTGGGATTACAGGCATGAGCCACCACACCCGGCCCAGGTTTAGAATTATTTTTAAAATGTTGTTCTAAAGATTTTCTGTATTGTTTTGGTCTGACCCATTTTTGAAAGAGAAAAATGTCTTGTATTAAAGGGGCCAGAAAGTCATGGGATAAGTATAGGAGAGTTTTAACAGTCTGTTGCCAGACAAGTCCTTTGCCTTGTAATTTGTAGTGGTGCTTGTTGGTTACTTAACAGAAATAGAAGAGAGAGATACAGGCAAGTCAGCCCTGAAGGATACAGCTGTGAGAACAAATGTTGCATGTTATTTTGGTGGTCGGTATTACCTCGTGTGCAACTGTATCCACGTCTACTCCAACAAAGGATATTGTGGTTTGCACATGGCTAATACATAGCTGGTGCCTAATTAATGTTTAATGATACATAATGAATGAATGAATAGATACATGAATGAACCTACCAACTGAAAATCATGACTTGACACAAAAACTAGGAAGCGAATGCATATGGAAACAGCCAAATTCAAGATACATAGGCCTCTAGGCATAAAACCATACGGCATAAACCAATGCTTGGCTCTTTCTTTCTGTCCAAAGGGGAAGCCTCTTCTGCCTTAGGTTTCAGGTGTTGACCTTTTACCTGGTTCAGGTTTGAATGAAAAGCAGCCATGGACTTCAGCTGTGGCTAGAGGAAGGATGGGCAGAGGATGGCTCTTTAGGCCTAGCCCTGGAGTAAGGTAGGGGAGGTTATGGGGCTATGTGAACCCCTTGAGTTAGGGTAGGGTCAGGGAGGGATTTGGGACTAGGTGGTTGTGTGTGATTGTGACTATAGAGAAGCAGGCATGACAGCTTATAAAGGCAAGTGAGCTCCAGCCTCCTAGTTGTAATCTCCAACTCAGAAACTACTTGTAAAATCTTACCTTCCACAGGCACTGAACACAGTGAGTCCATGCTTTTAGCTGGTCGGATAGTAGCCTTTTCCACTAAAGACAAAAGAAAAATATCCCTGATGAATGCATATTAACAGAAAGCATTCAGAAAAATAGGTCAGGCTGTTTAAGTACACAAGACAAAATTATTTAGGAAAGTTTTTCAAGTATAATTGATCCCCTTGGAAACATTCCTCTACCCCACCCTAGATGTTCCTACTTTCTTAATGGGACAGACCTAATAAACTCAGGGCAGTTATAGATCAAAGTTTTATTAACATTTTACAATAAAGGTAAATTGCAATTTTGTCAAATAGCTCATAGCAAATGAGGAGTCCTGAGCCCAATTTTACTTTACAAAAAGTATTCAAGGATGAATCCAGGGGTAGAATCCATGAGGCTCCAGGGCATTCTTCGTATTCAGCAGGCCAGAGAGCAGAGAGCTGAGACCACATGTCAGCTACTGCAAATTTGGTACAGCAGGTGAGAGGGCCCAAGGGAATTGGAGTTAGGTTTCTGCCACATGCAGCTCTGTTCCTTGAGGCCTGCAGGCTGGGTGCTCCCCAGTGATCTCAACCATTAGCTTCACCCTGAACAGATCCCAGTAAAACCTTTTTTGCACACTTACTCTGTGACTGGGTATGCACCATGCATCTTTGTAAGCCACCTTAGCAGCTTTTTGGAAGAGTGTGGTTTAAATGAGTAAAAACTTATTCCAGGCATAGCATTACATAGATGCATTCACAAACACCATCTCTTTTCAGGGAACAGAATTGGCTGAAAGGTAGTTCCTTCTAGGTCGAGCTTGTCAGGAGGGGAAAGAGGGCACTTGGAAGCAGGAGGCCCAGGACTAGTAGCCCTTAAGGTAACTCTGAATTCAGAAACATCTGGGTTTGAATTCCAGCTCTGCCACTTTTGGGCTGTGTGACCTCAGACAAGCAGCTAAACATTTTTTTTTTTTTTAAGACAGGGTCTTATTCTGTTGCCCAGGCTGGAGTGTGGTAGAGTGATCATAAGCTCACTACAGCCTCAACCTCCTGGGTTCAAGCAATCTTCCTGCCCTAGCCTCTGGAGTAGCTAGGACTATAGGCACACACCAACAAACCTGGCTAATTTAAAAAAATTTTTTAGAAACAGGGTCTTACTATGTTGCCCAGGCTGGTCTCAAACTCCTAGACTCAAGCAATCCTTCTGCCTTGGCCTCCCAAAGTGACAGCTAAACTAAACTCCAGTTTTATCATGTGTAAAATGAGAAAAATAGAGTTGTTGTGAGGATTAAATGGGTAATGGCTATAAGGTAATTATATTGTACTAATCTGCAATAGAGTAAGTACTCATTAAAAAGTAGCAATTATTGATTGTTGTTGCTGCTATTCAGGATGCATCAGGGCTCAGCAACAAAAGGGAAGACAGGAGAAGGTTCTATGAGAAGCAGTTAGAGTTGGCTTTAACCAAAATTGAGCCGTAACTCAAGCTTGTTTTTGTCTCTTGTTTAAAGTTCCCCTGTTCTTCCTCCTTGATCCAAACCTGCTCCTTCTGGGAGGTTCTGAATTAGCCCCTTGGTCTCCCAGCTTGGGGCTTCTCTCTCTCTGGGGCCCACTGTGGGACGCCCAGACATCTCCATGCAAATCCTTTGCAAAGGCAGAGATTGCCTTTCACCTCCTCACTTCCAATGTGCCCCAGAAGTCTTATCCTTTGAAGATCTGCTATTTCCACAGATCTATAAATTGATTTACTGCCCTGAAACTACCTGATCAGCATCCCTTTGTTTGTGTATTCTAGGACATGCACTGCCTTTGTTTTCCAGGAACTGTATTTCTGGAATTTCTCTGGTTTCCACGTGTCAACCTTGACGGGCAGTGACCAGGCGCCCCTGACTGTGTCACAGAGGCCGGGCAGCAGCTCTGTCTGTAGGTCCATCGGTGTCCACCTTTGGTGTTGAAGCCTCTTTCTCATGATGCAGTTCCTTGTGGCCTTGCGGAGCACAGCAGCACATCAGAGAAGTGGCTTGGGGGACAGTCCCCAAGCATTGCCTGCCCTCCTTTCTGGAGATTAACTAAGAGCTCAGGCCCCTGTGGCCTATGACTATATTTATATTACATTTTTCTGTCTGGGACCTTGGCCTGGCATCACAGAGGTGTACTCCCCAGTTTTCTGGCAGCCTTTGTGTCCTCGAGTCCTCCTCTCTTAGCTGCGTTACTCAAAGGTGAGCCTGGACCTGCTATAGCTGTATGGCTTTGAGATTTCTCTGCTCACAGTTCATTTTGGAGGGTTCCCTGAACTCTTCTTTCTCTTTAATAATGTACAAAAAACTTAAATGCAATCAATTAAAATACACATATCTGGGAGGCTCTAAAGTTTATGCATCTTAATTCAGTTCTCCATTTTTTCCTATACTTTATTTCTTACCTGTTTCATTTCTAGATATGGTTAAACACCCCCTCACCCACTCCTCCCCAGCCAAAACAATCCCAATACTATTCATGGTGAATTAATTTTTTAAATGTTCTTAGTTATGGGATTTGAAGGCATATTATTTACATATGTTAATCCACTGGTTCCCCTTTTCACATGCATATTTCAACAGCGAGCTCACGTGCCACTTACAGAGACCACACTGGTGGATTACATTTGTTACAGGGTTCAATGGCCTAACTTTAATCACAGATTCCACTAAAGTTATGACCATAAAGCCTATTGGTCTTTATTTTCCAGAGTTGCCAGCAATATTCTTCTGGTAAAAAGAAACCACTTCAGGCAATAGTTAAGGCCACAGGGAGCCACTTATATTGACACTGACAGTTCTTGAATTTCACCGCTGCATCCAGTTAGTGAAGATATGATTAGTTTGTTCATAAGATCATAAGTCAGTGACTTTCAACCCTGGCTACATATCAGAATCACCTGGTGAGCTTTTAGAACATTACCAATACTCAGACCTCACCACAGACCTTCTGAGGCAAAATTGCTATGGTGTGATCCACTCTGTGGGCGATTCTGAGGTCCAGGTGTGAGAAGCCCTGGCCTGTGAGTTTACCACCATTTGATCCAGTGCCTTGGAATTGTTCTTTTTGAAAACCACATGGGGGTGGAAATCTTCCTAAGATCAAAGCAAACCACTTATTTCCTTTTTGTTGTTTTGTTTGTTGTTTTTTGACTTTTCATTACTGGTGAACCTCTTTCATGGCTATACCACTGATTCTGCAACTGAAATTCTCTCTTTGACGTGCTTAAGCAAATCTCTTTTCATAGATTAGGAGTTTCTGGTCAGGTACTCTTCTCCCCAATTTCTCCCTTAAGAATCCTATTTTCTGATTTGCATCTGTCTTGCCATACTTGTGGCAACCTGTCCTCTTCATTCAGGCTATCTTTCCATTTTGTGCAAGCTGAGTTTTGCCATACGATGATTACAGATGCAGACCCGGAATCCATTTCCCTTCTGCCCTTCGCACATAGCTCTTGTACTTCTTGGGTGTGAGTCCCATTCCTCATGCGAGGGGTTGGCTCAGGATCCCAGGCTGAAGCCAATCAGCACAAGGCACACCACTGACAACAGGGACTGAACCATGTGGCTCAGTGAAGGATACCGAGACAAGGGGAATTTTGATGAGGCCTTCTGGAAAAGAAGGGTTCCTGCTCTTAGGAGCAAGCTACCAGAAATGTTCTTTCTCCCTCTGGACCTAGTGGGATAGTCAGAGGGAAAGCCTAGAACTACTACAGCCACTTTGCCACAGCAAAGGAAGCCAGTCTAGGGATGAAGCTGACCCAAAGGAGGACACAGCTGGAACAGCTGGAGAAAACATGGAGAAATCATGACACAGCCCCTGTATTAAACCCCCTGAAGCCTTCCCTGTATCAGGGTGTTCAACTGCAGAAGCCAGTAAATTCCCTCACTGCATAAGTTGATTGAATTGATTTGCCATTATTTACAGCCTAAATCGTTGTAACTGCTGTACTGTGACACCCCTCCTTACTCTAACAGGCAAACATGAAGATTTCTAAGATCTGGACTTTCTGATCCTTGGCATGTGATTATCACCGGGTTTGAGGAAAGTCCTTAAAAATATTATCTCACATATTTCCTATAGGAATTAATTTTCCCCCAAATCTCTATGAAAAATTTCAAACATTTAGAAACCTACCACCCTTAAACTTACCACCTTAGTTTTGATAATTATTGACATTTTGCCATATATTTGCATTATCTATTTCTATATCAGTATTTATCTACCTACCTATAATTTGCTAGCTATTTGAAAGTGTCAATATTTTGCTGCTTCATCCTTGAATACTTTAGTTTTAGTATATGTCTCCTAAGAACCATTAGCACACTATGAAAATTTATAATTCCTTAATATCATTTAATATCCAGTCTATATCCACATTTTCCCTCTTTGTTCCCCAAATTGTCTTTTGTAGTTTTTTCTTGTTTTTGTTTTTTAGAGATGTGGTTTCGCTATGTTCTTCAGGCTGGTCTCGAACTCCTGGGCTCAAGTGATCCGCCCACCTCAGCTTCCCAAAGTGTTGGGATTACAGGCACGAACCACTGTGCTCGGTCAGCTCTTTTTTTTTTTTTTCCAGGATCCAGTCAAAGTTTGCTCACTGCATTTGTACATTTCTCTTTTACACCTTGGTTTCATAACTATTGCCTCCATTTTTATTATACTTTCAATCTATAACACTAAAGATCATTATGAAAAATTTCCTTGGTCTTCTCTTTCTTGACATCATATTCAGCTGCATTGGTTAAATTCCCCACTATATATGGTTCCCTCAGTTCCTTCCTGCATCAATTTCTATTCACTACTCAGAAATAAGTCCCATGGGGTAGCATCCTTCTTTAAAAATCACGACCCTGGGGGAGAAGGGACAGGTCTTTTCAGCAGAATTCCAATTAATAGAAAATCATCATTTAGCAAATGCCATAGGAATAATTGTTACATCCAAGAACCATTAGAGGATCCTAAAATTCATGACAAAGAGCACTTTAACCAAGGGATCACAGTTCTCTTCACACGCAATAAGATATTGACATCATGTACCTCCTAATATAACACACTGAGTCAGGAACAGGATCACTTCTGTAGGATTTCTGCAAAAATTCCTAACCTCAGTCTAACCATGAGAAAACACTGGACAAACTCTCCCTGAGGTATATTCTACTAAATAAATGGCCAGTACTCTTCCAAGTTATCATGGTCAAAAAGATGGAGGAATTGTCCTAGATTGGCAGAGGTTAAGGAGACACGACAACCAAATGCAGCGTGAGATCCTGGATTGGATCCTAGACCAGAAAAAGAACAGTAGTGGGACAGCTGGCTAAATGTGAATAAGATCTGCAATTCGTTAGGAGTATTGTATCGATATTAATTTTTGGCTTTGATAACTTATATAAGATGTTAACATTGGGAGAAGCTGCATGAAGGGTATACAGGTTCTCTGTGTATTATTTTTGCAATTTTTTTGGTAAGTCTAAAACTTTTTTGAAAAAAGACTCCTCTTCCCCCAGTTGATTTATAAGTTTCTCTTTCAGAGCTAGTGTGTTTGATATGATCAAACCAAAGACTTAATAAGCAGAGCTAGGAAACAAATATTTGTATCATAAAACAATTGCTGTTGATTCTTACCCGAGAGCCTCTGTCCTCTCACAAATACACTCCCATTTCTACTCAGTTTTGATTTGGAGTCTGATCCAGAACGTCCTAGGTTAAATATTGATTTCCACTTCTTTGATTTACTGGAGAGCTTTCGCCTAAAAGAACCAAGGCATAAGGGGTTAGTTTGTTAACTTGTCATTTCAAGGGGACTTTTAAATTGAGACCAAATATTCCAATTATGTCCTCAGTTATGAATGGCTCTGATATTTCAGGAAATTCCCCTCTAAAATCCAAGGTAAGCTTGATTCTCACCTTGTCTAGAGATGCCCCAGGTGACCAAGCAAGGCTTTCATGAGTCACAGCAAACTGTATTTCCCAGGGCAAGAGGTAAAGGTGTGCTATTAAAGGCAGAGGTGGGGGCAAACAGATGCAAGAATCGGTAGGAATCTCAGTGGTCACAAGCAAACACACAATTCTGGGAATTCTGATAAGCACTTTTGTTCTGGAATTTCAAAGACACCATTCATTCATTTTATTCATTTATTCATTTATAGAGATGGGGGTCTCACTATCTTGCCCAGGCCGGTCTTGAACACTTGGCCTCAAGCCATCCTCTCGCTTCAGCCTCCCAAGTGCTGGGATGACAGTACTGGGCCACCCACCACACATGGCCAGTTTTTATACTGGAGTAAACACTAAAGACCATATGGACCTGGGTGCTGTTAGGCTCCGGCACTACAGCCACACTGCTGGGACATCCACAGGCAAAGAGAGGGCTGGTGAAGACTTTCATGGACTGAAAAGGGTTGGATGAGAAAGCCGACCTGGAAAAGAGTCTGGCCTGGTGAGGCTGAGGAGAGTAGCAGCCTGCAGGGTGTGGTCAATGATCACTGCAGAGAAACGCAGAGGGTAGTCAGTGTGTCTCTGGCTTAGCCTCACACCAGGCTGCTTTGGTGAGATGGGGAAAGGGGAGCACTAGGCTGTGTCAAGACAGCCTGGCACCCCAGGGGTCACCATGGAGGCCTTGCCCTGCTGTGGCTCTGCCCAGCCATTGGAATGTATGAAGTTTCAGGATGAAAATCTGCAATCTGTGGGTCCCACAAAGGACCTATTCTCTGCAGGGCTCTCGTGGAACATCCAGATCTCAAGCCCACCATGTTTGTTGTTGTTGTTGTTGTTGTTGTTGTTGTTGTTGAGACAGGGTCTCGCTCTGTTACCCAGGTTGGAGTTCAGTGGTGCAAACAAGGCTTACTGCAGTCTTGACATCTTGGGCTCAAGCAATCCTCCTGCCTCGGCCTCCCGAGTAGCTGGGACTACAGGCACATGCCACCATACCCGGCTGATATTTTTATATTTTGTAAAGACTGGGTTTCACCATGTTGCCCAGGCTGGTCTCAAACTCCTGGGCTCAAACGATCCTCCCATCTTAGCCTCCCAAAGTGCTGGGATTACAGGCGTGAGTCATCATACCTGGACCCAGGATGTTTTTATGATCTATCTGAGATAGCTTTGCAGTGCTTGGTGGTTTCCTTTGGACTTGGCCCGCATTTTGTCAAGCTTTTATCCTTGCGGAATATTTTATAGGGTAGCGTACCTTTGGGTATGGTGCACCCCAGATGTGGTTGAAAGCACAGAGAAAATGCATTTGATAGTCTTTCCAAGGTATTCTTCCTGATCTCTGGAGGATCAGGGAGAAATGAGACTTATTCTCCAGGGACTTAGGGAAAGGAGCAGTGGGGCTGAGTCTCAAGAAAACACAATCCATATACTTTCCAGCACACAGATGGGTTTCTCACCAGATGAGTTCCAGATATGCCATTCCTATAGCATGCAGCATGACTGGCATCTCCTAGTTGTGCAAGGTGGCAGCCTGTGCAAGAGGTGCCTGTTTTCACTGACCAAACAGTGGGAATGAAACCTTCAATGGAAAGGTTGCCTTTCAGCCCCTCCACCTACAATCTGCTTAGAATTTAGGACTCCTGTTCAATCCCCGCTTCTTTCTACCATGCGGTATGAGTGATGGGGTGGGTAGAGACCCAGGTGGCAACAGAAGAAGTGACAGGGAGAAAAGAGGAAAGAAAATATTCTACCAATGAAAACAATGCTTGATTTGTTTTGGAGATGAGGGAAGGCTCTGACAAGGACGCCAGGTTTGCATGTCCCCAACTGCTGCTCACCTAGAGCTATCAGCCTAGAGTGACACCATTTGTCAACCCTATTCTTTTTGTATCGTCACGTGGTGATGGAGGGTCAGGGGAGGGGGTTAAAGTTTTGTTTTTAGTAAACTTCCTTTTGTAAACACCAAGCCTGATTTGTCTACACTAAAAAGTCAGGAATTTCAGTCATGACTTGTGATGTGACCCCTATAATACTCTCCCAAAATGGTGCTTGATCAATGGGAGATCAGGGGTCTTGTTAACTTTGGGGCAGTGCATGCATAAAGGCATCAACCGCTGGTGAGAGAGTTGTAGAGACAGCTCCCTTCTCTTCTGGAATGTTTCCTTAAACCCCAACCCAGACGGTACCTCCAACCCACACTGCCATCTTGGTCCTGAGACTATATACCTCTCCTCCTCTTTCCTCTTCAACCACACATCTCCTAGAATTTTTTAAAAGAGTGCCACTTACTTGTTGTCTGGTAACTCAAGGACAGTGTGGAAGAGGGTGCCCATGGGAGGGACAATCTCAGGCAGGCTGTTCTCCCTCCTTTCCTTGCGAGCAGGATGGTTAGTGGCCAGGCTGCGGGCTTGAGCTTCCTCAAGGCTCACCAGCTTCATGGGCAGGGAGAGGGCTGGCAAGGTCAGGCTCTTCATGATGGGCCGATTTTCTGTAAAGGCAATGGAAGAGCTCAGCGTTGGAGGAGGCCTTCCCATCACATCCATCCAGATTCCCCATCCACAGTCCCTCCATTCTTGGTCCTATGATGGGGGCTGAGTGCCACCCTGGCTTCTCTTGGGCATGGTGGGGCCTGGGGCTGAGGCTGCACACCGGAAATTGATGACTGTCCTGGCCAGACCTGCCAGAGGACAAACAGGGGCTTCAGGAGGTAGCTGCACCTTCCATACTTTTCAGAGAGGGACCATTCACTCATTCATTCATTCATTCCTATAACAAACATTTATTGAACACTCACTGTGAGCCAGAGTGACAACAATGAGTCTTTACTCCTGAAAACTCTGCCTAGTGCTTCGGCCAGATGCAAATATGTCTGTCC
The DNA here is from genome assembly GCF_028885655.2 of Pongo abelii. Lineage (NCBI taxonomy): Eukaryota > Metazoa > Chordata > Mammalia > Primates > Hominidae > Pongo > Pongo abelii. The sequence continues at coordinate 18,734,951 of NC_085928.1, forward strand.
AGCCACAGAGATAGCCTAACTGCCAGAGTAGGGCAGGAGGCTGCCTCTCCTCCCCACAGCTGGAGAGCACATGCTCCAAGGCCATTTCAAGTTAGAACCTCTACTTTCCCAGATCATCTAGGCTTATATCCCTGCCACAGGAAGTTATTTTACAGCCTAAACTATTCTCTGTGGTTTTTTTACTGACTACCCAGTTGTCTTCTAGTGTATGTAGCTGATCCTTTCCTATTCTATGGCATTTTTTTTTTTTAGAATGGAAGTGATGATGACAATCACTGATGCACAGGATTATCTCTTTTCTCCAAGTCAGTGGTTCTCACCTTGAGGTGATTTTGTATACCACTCCCTTCCACACCCAGGGACATCTGGCAATGTCTGGAGATATTTTTGATGGTCATCAATGTGTGTGGCAGTGCTACTGGTATCTAGTAGGCAGAGGCCACAGATGCTGTTAAACGTCCTGCAATGCACACAACAGTGCCTCACAATAAGAATCATCCAGCACTCAATATCAATAGTGCTGAGGTTGTGAAGCTGATCTAAGTTAAAAAATAGTCGAAGTTTGCTTCTATTTAGTTTTTGGTGACCTTGCCAGTTTTCTATGACTTCTGAAATAGTAAAGAGACTCAAGGATAATTTAGACCAATTGAAATCACTTTTGGTGGAGGACTCTCTGTATTTTCAGAAAGCAGATTGATGGCACTATTTCTCTTTGCAGAGCATGACCCTCTGTGGGTGGGGAGAAGTAAAACCATTGAAAAAGGGCCTCATGGAAAATGAAGACAACTGTTATGTGACAATGGGGTGTTTCTGGGGAGGACTAGCATGGCACTCATTCAGTAGGACTACTGTTAAATATAGCCTGGGATCCTGAAAACTTTTCAGTAAACTTTCTGACTTTAACACAGTCTTTTCACGCAATCCAAAGAGGGTTAAAAATATTTAAATTTAACCTACTTTGAATATTTGTTCAAAGACTCTCACATATTCTAGATTATTTGTGATTATGTATTTGCTTTAAAATACATAAAAATAAATACATACATTAACTCACCCTGGGAGCAACTGCAACAATGGGAAGAACGTAAACTGCAGGGTCAGAAGACCAAGTTTAGTGCCCACCTCTCCTGTCAGCTCCAGGCTCCTAGGACTAAAGCCCGCTCAGCGTCTCTGATTAGATGGGTTTTTTTTTGTTTGTTAGTTGGTTAAGTTTTTGTTTTTTGTTTTTTTTTAAACAGAGTCTCGCTCTGTCGCCCAGGCTGGACTGCAGTGGTGCAATCTCGGCTCACTGCAACCTCCAACTCCTGGGTTCAGGTGACTCTCCTGCCTCAGCCTCCTGAGTAGCTGGGACTACAGGCACCCACCGCCACGCCGAGCTAATTTTTTGTATTTTCTAAAATAGTAATGGGGTTTCTCCATGTTGGCCAGGCTGGTCTTGAACTCCTGACCTCAAGTGGTTTGCCCGCCTCAGCCTCCCAAAATGCTTGGATTGCAGGCATGAGCCACCGTGCCTGGCCCCTGCTTAGGCATCTCTAACTTTACATTTTGTAACAGAGCTTGCGATCTGTGCTCCTCTGCTCTACTGTGGTACCTCCTCTCATCTTCTTCATGTCAGTAGGTGGCACCACGGACCACCCAGTGCCCAAGCTAAAGCCTGGGGTTGTTATTTTTTATTTATTCTTTTCCTTAATGCATCTCTCCTTCCATATACAGCCTATAAGCAAGGCTCGTAACTCTACCTCCAAAATACATCCGGAACCCAGCCACTTTCCTCCTTCCCACTGCTAAGATGCCGGTAGAGGCTGCCATGATTTCCCATCTGTTTTTGCCATAGCTTCTTAACTGGTCTTCCTGCTTCCAGCCTCTCAGCCTCTCCTTCACACAGCAGCTGGAAGCCTTAGATCCTGCACGGGCCTGCTCAAAACCCTCCAATGCTTTCCCAAGGCACTGAGAACAAACCCATCTCTTCACATGACCTAAAAGGATCTTTCATCTGCTTCCCCTTTCCTGTTTGCCCGCTGGCCCAGTAGTCTACAAAAATATAGCAAACATTTAAAAATGTGTACATATATATATTTGTAAATTATACATATACATATTATATATATACATATATGCTACTGTGTGTCATGTGTAATAGCAAATATATAAAAAATAATATGAATTACACAGTATAAGACAAAAATAAATGGAAAAAAGAAATTCGAACAGTTTCTCCCAACACCCATAACTCATTACTGTGGTCTTTGGTACCCACCAGAGTGGGGCACCCCACTTTGAAGGCCACATTGGTTCCAGCCACATTGGCCAGTGTTCTGCAACACTTCCAGCTTTCTGCCTCAGAGCTTTTACAACCTCTGTTCTCTGTCTTTGGAACATTTGCTCATAGATCCTCACATGCTTGGTTCCCCATGTCATTCAGGTCTCACTTCAAAGATCACTTCTCTAGAAACCATGACCACTCTGTAACAAAATTATACCCCCAAGTCACTGACTATTGCCTTACTCTGCTATGTTTTCTTCTTGGTATTTATTGTCTTTGAAGTGATAATATACTTATTTGTAAACTTATATATCCTTGTCTTCCCAACCAGACCATCCATCGTTCTATGCCAGGGAGTCTCTGTCATTTTGGGCGCTGATGTGTCTCCAGTGTCTAGAACAGCACCTAGTTCATAGGAGATATTTAATACACATTTATTTTGTAGTGAATATTGGAGATATCACAATCTCTTTGGCCTTAGTGTTCTCATCTATCAAATAAAAGTATTGGATTCAATGCCTTCTGCTATGCTGTGAATGTTTCTGTCCCCTCAAAATTCATATGTTAAAATAGAATCCTCAAAGCAATAGAATTAAGAGGTGAGGCCTTTAGGAGGTGATTAGGTCATGAGGGTGGAGCCCTAATGAATGGGATTAGTGATCTTATAAAAGAGGCTCAAGGGAGCTTGTTTCACCTTTCCCCATGTAAGAACACAGTGAGAAGGTGCTGACTGGGGAATGGGCCCTCACCAGACACTGAATCTACCGGCCCTTGGATCTTGAAATTCCCAGCCTCCAGAAGTGAGAGAAATAGGTTTATTGCTTATAAGCTAACCAGTTCATGGTATTTTTCTTTTTTATAGCAGCCCAAATGGACGAAGAAAACATCTAAAATCTTTTCAGTTTGAAGCAGAACTCTGTCCAAATGTAAAATTCCAGAGAATAGGGCTTATTCCATTTTGTGTAAATATTAAGTATGGCACTTTACCAAAGTCAGTAAGAATTATAATAAGAACCTTTAAATGAAATGTATGTGAATAATAAGCACTGGAGGCAATGAAGAGTTAAAGGCTAAAGAGTAAACTGGATTTTAATATGCAGGACAAAAAGATGGTTAAGGCAATAGCCATAAAGAGAAAAGGCGTTTTCAGGTTGGAATTAGGAACAACCTTAACATTAACAGTCATGGATGGGCTTTGCTGTCCAGAAGAACATTTCCCAAAAGCCCTAGTTCTCCACAATGATTTAGTTATCTATTTTCATATTCTTTTCCTCACAGAGGCAGAATAGAGTTAAGGAAAGAGCATGGGCTAAAAGATTTGGGTTCAGTAGTCCACACGCAGCGAGTTACTCACTAGGTGGCTTTGGGAAGTTACTAAGCTATTCTGGTTCTGGTTCTCTGGTTCTTCATGTATAAAATAAGGTTGATAACAACTTTATCAAGTTTGCTGTAATAAATCAATGAAATGCTGCATGTGGAATACCTACAACAGTTCCTGCTGTAAATCCCCAATAAATTTTTTTGTGGGCTCAAAAGGGTGAATGAATAAATGTATGCATATTACTTCTCTTTTACTTTCAAAAAGGTTTTTATATAGTTTTATATAGTTTAAAAGAAAAAAATCTATAACTGGAGAGTTGAAATAAAAAAGAAAGGCCAGCCACTCCTACATATATAATAAAGAGAATTGAAAACATATATTCAAACAAAAATGTGTACGTGAATGTTCACAGCAGCATTGTATATAATCACAAAAAGCAGAAACAACCCAAACTAAGGAATGGATAAAAATGTGGTATATCTATACAACAGAATCTAATTCAGCCATAAGAAGGAATGAAGTACTGATATATACAACAACATTGGTAAACCTTGAAAACATACACTAAGAAAAAAAAAACAGTCAGCTAGGCGCAGTGGCTCACACCTGTAATCCTAGTACTTTGGGAGGCCAAGGCAGGCAGATCACTGGAGGTCAGGAGTTTGAGACCAGCCTGGACAACATGGTGAAATCCCTTCTCTACTACAAATACAAAAAAAATTAGCCAGGTGTGGTGTTGGGCACCTGTAATCCCATCTTCTCAGGAGGTTGAGGCAGGAGAATGGCTTGAATCTGGGAGGCAGAGGTTGCAGTGAGCCAAGATCACGCCACTGCACTCCAGCCTGGGCAACAGAGTGAGACTCCATCCAAAAAAAAAAAAGTCACAAAAGACCATATATTGCATGATTCCATTTATATGAAATGTCCAGAAAAGGCAAATCCATACAACTAGAAAGTAGATTAGTGGTTGCCAGGGCCTGTGGGGAGAGGAAAATGTGGAGTGATTGCTTAATGAGTATGGGGTTTGTTATGGTTTGAATGTGTCCCCCAAAGTTCATGTGTTGGGAACTTGATCCCCAATGCAACACTGTTGTGAGGTGGGACCTTTATGAGATGATTAAGTCATGAGGGATCTGCCCTTCTAAATGGATTAATGTCATTATTGCAGGAGTGAGTTCATTATCGTAGGAGTGAGTTTGTTATAAAACCAAGTTCAGCCCTCACTCTCACACTCTCTTGACTTTCCATCTCCCACCATAGGAGGATGCAGCAAGAAGGTGAGGCCCTCACCAGATGCTAGCCTCTTGATTCTGGACTTCACAGCCTCTGGAACCATGAGAAATAAATTCCATTTCATTGCAAATTACCCAGAGTATGGTATTCTGTTATAGCAGAACAAAATGGACTAAGACAGGTTTCTTTTTGGACTGATGAAAATAGTATGGCATTAGACAGCGGTAATGGTTGTACAATTCTGTGAATACATTAAGAACCACTGAATTTTACACATTAACATAGTTAAAATGATGAATTTTATGTTATGTAAACAAAATAATTTTTAAGTGGTCATAAACTACATAGAGGACAGGGTAGGGATGGGAACAATTATACCAGGAATCAAAATTTGATACTAATTGCAACTGATTATTCTGATATCTGTTTCTTCCAAAATATTGGATGAACTGGAAAGGAGTTCTTTGATCAGCTAAAAAATATATTGCAGATATGGTTTTTTATGCACCAGTGATTCTCCAAGTGTGGACCTGAACAGCAGCATCAGCATCACCTGAAAACTTGTTAGAAATGCAAATTATCAGCCACACTCCAAACATATTAATCCAGAAACTCTGGGGATGAGGTCCAGTAGCCTTGGTTTAACAAACTTCTCAGGTAATTTTGATTTACACTAATGTTGGAAAACCACTCTCATGCACCAAGCTTCTTGGTCAGCTGGATTTCTGGTCTTTACCAACTGGGTTCATGGGAGTTTAATTCACTCCTAGGGCTCATTATATTCATTACAAGATGCCCACAAACACAATCATTTTTGTATGCCTACTGCCTGGCATAGCACAGAACAAAGCACTCAAGAAATTCTTGAGAAGAGAATGCATTCTGAATATATGTGTGAGTATGAACATGCTGCCTCTTAACTTACTCCTTTAAGACTTCAAAGTGAAGGCATAAGGGTCTTCTGAAATATAGTGAAAGTAAAGATGAAGTTTAACAGTCAACGAGAAGAATGCTGGCAGTACGTCTTTTGGAAAATAACTCGGAATTTAAGAACTCACTAAAACTAGTAGAACATTATTCTACTTCTATTTCACCATACCACATTCACAGGATAGGCCATGTATGTAACTGATTAGAAACATGCTAAAGCCACATGCAAACACACCATAGCTTCACTTCACATATACAGATGTATATATGCACGATCCTCAGACACTGACACACAGTGGTCAGCATACACACAGCCAACACTCAGAGCTAGAACTAAGCCCACCCTCACTTTCTGTTGAGTCCCACCATTAGTTGCAAGAAAGAAGGATAGGCTGGTGGAGTGTATGCTAGGAGGAGTCCTTACCATCATGCTCCAGAGACCCAGGTGCACCGTTGTTAAATATTTGATCTACATGATTCAATATGAACTCGATCACCACCTGCTGGACCCGGACTGCAAGGAAGGCTGCATCTCCATTGCAACCAGTGGCTTCAATTTCTTTAGACCTACAGTATGGAAGAAACATATTCAGTTAGTGAGTTTGCCTTACAACCTGAAGCAGCAAGGGGAGCCAGTGGGCCTTTTGCACAAGGCTCATCTCCTAAATTGATACAGTTCATAGAATATTTTAATTATTTAGGGCCAATTAAAGGAACTCTCCAAAGGCTGTGAAGTCCAATAAACTGAACAAATTTGAAACGGTTACCAGGTACTCTACACTGCAATACTATAAACACTATCCTGTAAACATACAGAAATTGACTTTTGTTTCCTTTATAGTATGCCTTTCCACTCCCACCTAACTGTTCTATGAAGCAGGTCATTATTTATGAAATCATATGAAGCAGCTGATTCTGGTTGTAGCCAGCTGTGACTCCACCAAAACAAGCCAGTGAGCCCCCAAAACAATAAAGGCCTTTTCAAGAAATTGTAACATACAGACCCATAAGTTCAGCCACATTGTAGCTGTAGCCAAAAATGTCTTTAGAACTCAGTTTTCAAGTTAGCAGGCAGAGAGCTTAGGCTATTATCACCTAAATCACCTTTAATTCATATGTGCTATAAATGACCACTTAAGCCACAGATTTGTTTTAAAGGGGCTTCAATTTGAAGAATCCAATCTTCATTTCAATCGGGGGCTGCTCTGAGCCCCCTGGGCTGGTGACAAGGGGAGGATACAGTGGTTACCTGAGGAGGTTTGGCGCCCACACCAGGGCCAGGTTCCGGGCGTGCATGTTGGTCTTGCTGCTGAAGGAGGCGATATGGGCCAGGTGTCGAATCAGGTATTCCAAGGTCCTAGAATGGTTTGTTTTTTGACAAAGTAAGAAACTTCAGTGCCCGTGTGAAGCCTGACATATGGAGATAATTTATAAGTTTGGATTTAAGAGACTCTAAATATTTCTATCTTAATGAATTGACATTGGAAAGATGTCAAGATTGACAGAAGTAATTTTTTTGGCCCTAGGCACATTGACTCAGGGTGGGGAAGGGGGTCCATCTTGTCAGATGTAAGCAGAGGCCCCTGGAGCACCAGTCAGAGACAGAACCAGGGAATTACAGAACCTCAGAGCCTGAAGGCTTTTTTTTTTTTTTTTTTTTTTTTTTTTTTTTTTTTTTTGAGACGGAGTCTCGCTCTGTCGCCCAGGCTGGAGTGCAGTGGCGCGATCTCGGCTCACTGCAAGCTCCGCCTCCCGGGTTCACGCCATTCTCCCGCCTCATCCTCCCGAGTAGCTGGAACTGTAGGCGCCCGCCACCATGCCCGGCTAATTTTTTGTATTTTTAGTAGAGACGGGGTTTCACTGTGTTAGCCAGCATGGTCTCGATTTCCTGACCTCGGGATCGCCCGCCTCGGCCTCCCAAAGTGCTGGGATTACAGGCATGAGCCACCGCGCAGGCCACCTGGAGGCTCTTAGTGGCCATTTGTTCGTCCTTTCAACCAAGGCAGGATGGCCTCCAAGCAGTTTTGAAATAGGCTCTCATCTAGGCTCGTTTTAATAAAAATTCCCCCAGCTACAGGGATCTTGGTACTTGTTAGGGAGCTAATTTCACAGATAAACAACATTTATTATTGCTAGGAAGTTCTTTCTTATACCACATCAAAATCTGCCCCCTTGTAAAGATGGGCAGGCATAGGGAACACTGGGAAAGGTGGCAAAATTAGGGGCTAAACTGTGAGAATGAAATGAAAGGGTGGGGGATGATGGTAGGGATGGTACTAATGAGCAAATAGAACAATCAGCCAATGCTCAAGAGCCCACAGTCAATCCCTGTTGAAAAGCTATCTTAGTTGCCATAGATTTGGTTATGCTACAAATCTGGGTATGAACCAAGAATGCCACCAAGAGGCTAGTATGCATCATTGGAATGACTTCCTGAGAGATTCTGAGGGGTGTTCTGCAGGTGATTTGGAGACTGGCTGCTCCTTGCTGCCAATGTCCCTGGTCAGACACCAACTCACTTGGATAATAGTGACCTGTTCACCAACTTCAAAATGCCCTTGAGAAAGCCTAAACTGGCTACTGTCCACACATTGTTTCCTTTCCATGATGCCAGCCTGTCTCTTTGGTATTACACTGCATTGAGAGGCCACACGTTTCTTTTCCCAACCATTCTTACCTATAGTGGGATGGAGGAAGCTCCTGGATAACATTTTGGATTCGGGCCAGTTGGCCTTCTTCAGGGCAATGTGACACTGCCTCCTGTGGAGAAGAACACAAGGCAGCCTGGTGAGTGCTTGAGAGCAGGGACAGCCATCTGCATGTGCTGGGATCACTCAAGCCCTCATACTCCAGCCTCACAACCATGCCTAGAGATCACCCTTCCAAGAGGCACGTTTTACTATGAAAACAACCAGCCCACTACAGTTTCTGTTGGTTCTGGATGTGTGTGCAGGGTCTCACCATGTGTGCACAGCGGGCGGTGGGCTGCCTGGGACTCTGGGCATCCTGAGATGGTTGCTAGGGGTCTGGTAAGAATGTGTAGAATCTCGGGTGTGTCTCGGGAGTAGAGAGACACAGAGACTCACACACAGAGAGGTAAAGAGATAGAGATAGGCCCAGCATGGTGGCGCATGCCTGTTATCCCAGCTACTCAGGAGGCTGAGGTGGGAAGATTGCTTGAGCACAAGAGTTTGGATCTAGCCTAGCGACATAGTGCGACCCGTCTCTAAAATATGAATGAATTAATGAATGAATGAATAAATAAATAAATAAATAAGCAAGTAAATAAATAAATGAGACACATACAGAATGAGGTGGAGATGACAGGGCATTACCAAGTCCACTCAGCCAGCTGTCTTTCTGGGTGCAAACAGCTACTGCCTACCTAGCCCGTGACTACTCCATGACCTCAAGGACTCAGCTGCTGCCTGTCCTAGAAGCCAGGAAGCAGGGAAGATGTGCCTTCCTTGGCAGGGATAAGAGCGTTGTCCCTGAAACCTGGTGGTCTTGCCCAGACTTGCTCTCCAGTTATTTGCTGTATGGGTATTTTGTTCCCCCATCAGCCCAAGTGCCTTCAAGGAGAGGCAGGAATAGCAATAAAGGCAGTGTGATTACAGGCTGGCCCATGTCCATCTCTCGCCTGCTGGGGGTTGCTGCATGATGGAGGCATCCCTGGGCAGATTCCCCTGGTCCCAGACCTGCACCCCTGTTCTGATAATCAGTCCTGCTGTGCTCATGGCCCCTCCCACTGCAGTGTGAGTGCTCATGGACTGCCAGCATCTGAGCAGTGCCTGAGCCTGAAGTCCATGGTAACCACAGCTATCTTTCATTTTTCACTGAGATATAATTTACATATATTAAAAATGTGCAGATCTTAAGCTATAGCTCCATGAGTTTTTTTCATATGTATACACCTAGGTAACCCATCTAGATCAATACATACTTTAAAAAGGGCTCTAAGATCATGAATTCACAGGCACACAGCACTTAGTCTTGTATTTCCTCCCAGTGCTGGAAACTTGCTTTAGATTGATACATAATGAAAGGTACAATTATGGAATATCTTAATTAATTTGATAAACATTGCCCCTTGCCATACAACCCAAAACAAGATCCTAACCATGGTGATGGTTTTCTTATGTTGCTCACCTCTGTTCAACCTTTAGCTACCGTGTGCATGTTGCATGTAAATACTGAATTTCACACACTCAGTAATGAGAACTGTTAGGCACAGAAAAGTGGAAGGGAATTAACTTTACCAGCATCTTCAGTTCCTAGGACACACCAGCTGAGTGTGGTCTGTTTTAACCTAGAGAAGACCACTGAGGTCCTGCTCCAGCCTGGGCCTCCCAATCCCTCCCACTTTTTCCCCACAGGACTCACTGCCATTACACTACAAGAATGCACTTATTTATTGGAGTTATTGCTTATTGTCTGTCTCCCTTGCTAGAGCATAAGCTCTGTGAGTGCGGGGACATGATGAATCCCTGTGTCCAGAACAGTGCCTGGCACACAGTAGGTGTGAGACAGCAGGCCAGGGCTTTGCCCACCAAGTTTTTTCTTTTTTACCTTTTTTATTTAATTGAAATAAAACAAATATACAGAAGCCCACCATTTTTTAAGGCAATCCAACTTCTCTATGTGGAAATCTTGAGGTCTCGCATTTGAAGCAGAAGTGGGGAGAAACGTGGGACTGGGAGGATCATAGTCATAGGTGTCCCAGTCTTCTGGTGGGTTTGCCAGCCTGAGAACAGGCCCAGCCTAAGCAAGATCACTGCTGGAATCCTCACTTTGTGAGATATGCAGGGTGTGTGGTAGGGGCAAGAATGGGGCCTCCAGTAAGGCCCCTGACACCTCCCTTTTCTTCCCTGGGGCTGTCCTTTGGAAAACATGATTGTGGAGAGGACCCTGGCTCTGCAAGGCAGTGAGAACCTCACAATGGGGAGCTGGGGAGCCGGGGAGCTGAGGGAGAGAAGCTCCCGGGGAGGGAAGGGCTGCGGGAATGCTCTGTGGACTCTCCCACATTCTACTGTGCACACAGGGAGGGGTGGGGAGCTTCTCTTCATCTCTCTGCAAAGCCGGAATCATGCTTCACAAATGTTGTACCACTAACCCCACACGCCTTTAAAAAATGTGTCTGGGGAATAAAGGTGTAGGTCAATTTAACAACCCTCATGGAAAGTTCCTTTAATATTTTAGGAAGCTGTTAGTCATCTTTGTTCTCCAAGAGGCAGGGCAGGCTCATCCCCGGATGCCTGCAGGTCCCATTTGGGACTGGTGTTTATTTCATTATTTGCAACCTCTCCCCATCCTACCCCAACCCTCTCCAAAAGCTTTCTAAATCCATGTTTTCCTTCTGGAGGGGCCTGGCCACTGCAAACTTATTTTGAGCTTCTCTATGTTGTCCCATTAGGACCACAGAACCCACAGCTGGGGCAATTGGGGGATGGGAGTGGAAATTTTACCTACCCCAATTTTTTGCCTGTGAGAGAATTTCACTCAGCATTAGCCAGGCCAAGATGGCTAATGGTTAAATCTTAAAAGATCTAGGATGAATCTGTGACTATTTGTTCTTTTCAAATCAGTGTCAATAAGGCCAGCTTCCTGCCCTTGGAGGACGCTGGTAGAGGCTGGGCTCTTGTCCTCTGTGGTAGGACCCTCACTCTGGGTTTCTGTTTACTCAAAGCCACCACAGTCCCTAAGCTCAAGTCCTGCTGCCCAGGCAGCCCTGTCACCAGGGTGGCCCAACACAGACAGTCTGAGGCACTCCCTTCCAACTGCACCCCAGCTGCAACTTTAACTTTTTATTCATTATTTTAAAATTATCAAACCATTTTTATTATTTTAAGGTATTTTAAGCTATTTACTAGACCTTTAAAAAGTAATTAATGCATATAATTAAAAAAAAAAAAAAAAAGGAAAGCCTCCAAAGGAATGTACAAGGAAAGTTAACCTTCCTTCCAACTACAGACTCCAGAGGAACCACTGTGTGTCCTTCAGGGCAGTCTTTATAGCTATGTCTTTGTTACACCTGTGGAAGCAAGCGCTCCTAAGTGAGCTGGTCCCTCTGCAAATTCCCCTGCTCCGTCTCCCATCATTTCCATCTGCCTTGCTCCATACAGGCCACACTGGCCTCCACATGTCCCCTAAGCAAGTTCAGCGTGTCCCCGCTGTCCCCAAAGCCTTTGTACCTGCTGTTTCTTCTTGGCACTCTGTTTTCCCAGATACTTGCAAAATTTGTTTCTTCACTTCATCTTTGACTCTGTTCAAATGTCACCTCCTAGAGACCTCTGATTATCCTATCTAAAACAGGAGTCCCCATCATTCTCTCCCCTGTGCCCTGCATTATTTTTCTTCATAGTACTTATCAACAGTTCTCATTATAGATCTATGTCTTACATTTGTGTATCATCTGTCCCTTCCATTAAAATGTAAGTTTCACAAGCACAGAGATTTTCTCTGCTCCATTCACCATTAAATCTCCGCACCTAGAACTGTGCCTGCCAAATGTAGGTAGTAGATGTCCAATAAACACTGTTGAATGGAAGGAGTAAGTGAACGAGTCAATATTTTGCTTTGTGCTTGAAAATGCTAAACAGTCACATTTGGGCCACACTTCCAGAACACTGCCATCCTGGGATCATTCCCCATCGTGATGAACACCAGCATTGCAGAGGCAGTTCCTTTTCACTCTGGGCTCCCGGTAGGATGACCAATATCCTGGTTTGCCCAAGATAGAGTTTTCCTGGAACATGAGATTTTCAGTGTTGAAACAGGGAGAGTCCCTGGCAAACCAAGACAATTGGCTACTGCACCCCTTTGCAGCTATCTTGAGCTCACAACCAGCCTGACTTTGCCGGTTGCAAGGTGTTAGTTGTCTGCCCTAAGTGACATTATCTTTTTTTTTTTTTTGAGACGAGTCTCACTCTGTCACCCAGGCTGGAGTGTAGTGGCACAATCCCGGTAGTGTAGGGCACAGGGGAGAGAATGATGGGGACTCCTGTTTTAGATAGGATAATCAGAGGTCTCTAGGAGGTGACATTTGAACAGAGGCAAAGATGAAGTGAAGGAACAAATTGTGCAAGTATCCAGGAAAACAGGGTGCCAAGAAGAAACAGCAGGTACAAAGGCTTTGGGGACAGCGGGGACACGCTGAACTTGCTTAGGGGACATGTGGAGGCCAGTGTGGCCTGTATGGAGCAAGGCAGGTGGAAATGATGGGAGACGGAGCAGGGGAATTTGCAACCTCCACCTTCTAGGTTCAAGCAATTCTCCTGCCTTAGCCTCACGAGTAGCTGGGATTACAGGCGCACACTACCATGCCCGAATAATTTTTGTATTTTTAGTAGAGATGGGGTTTCACCATGTTGGCCAGGCTGATCTCAAACTACTGACCTCAAGTGATCCGCCGGCCTCAGCCTCCCAAAGTGCTGGGATTACAGGCGTAAGCCACCAAGCCTGGCCCTAAGGGACATTTCAAATGATAGCTGCTAGTCAACAAATCTGTCAGTAAATATTTCCTAAGTAACAGTTACAACATTTTCCAGTAGCTAGCAAGCAGGGAAACACAACAATAAATAAAATAAACACAGTTCCTGTCCTCAGGAAGCTTACAATTTAACCAAGGGAGACTGACACGTAAAGACATTATTTCAGGCAGGGCTTGATGGCACACGCCTGTAGCCCTAGCTACTCCAGAGGCTGAAGCAGAAGGGCTGCTGGAGCCTTGGAGTTTGAAGTTACAGTGAGTTATGATTATACCACTGCACTGCAGACTTGAGGAACAGAGTAAGAGTGCATCTCTAAAAATAAATAAATTTCAAAAAATTTAAAAAGATACTATTTCAGTATAAATTAAATATACATTCTGACAGGTGAAAAGTTTAATTAAAAAAAGAAAAAAGGCAAATACATAATTTAACACCTCTCTAAATGGCCTTCTCTAAAAATCTCAAGTCAGCAAAGTTTTCCTGTTTGGGGTGTAATAGTTTTAGCTGGATCAATCGGAACAAAATTGAATTTTTCCTAAAATAAATGTTGTTGTTATTTTTTGATAAAAATGAAATGCAGTAGGTTGAATAATTGCTCCCGAAGATATCAAATCCTAATCACTGGAACCTGTGTTACCTTATTGGAAAAGAATCTTTGCAGATGTGGTTAAATTAAGGATGTTGAGTGGGGACATTATCCTCGATTATCTGGTTGCGTCCTAAATGCCGTCATGGGTATCTATATAGGAGCAGGGCAAAGGGAGATCTGACACAGACAGAAGAAGAAAAGGCAATGTGGCCCTGGAGGCAGAGATGGGAGTGAGGCACCAATAATCCAAGGAACGTCAGCAGCCATCAGAAGCTAGGAGGGGCAAGGAACGGCTTTTCCTCTAGAGCCTCTGGAGAGAGCACGCCCTGCTGAAACCTTAACTTCAGCCCAGTGAAGCCGATTTCAGACTTCTGGCCTCCGGAGCTGTGAGTCAATAGGTTTCTGTTGTTTAAGTCATCTAGCTTATGGCAATTAGTTACAGCAGCAACTGGAAACTAATACATGTACTCAAAATTAAAGTAGGAAATCTGCAGAAAATAAAAAATCCCTTTTTATCACATCACCCAGAAATAACCACTACTAACCTACTCATAGGTGAAGAAAAAAAAACAACAGCAGTTTGATCAGGGCCTCCAAGCACCAAACATGAACACTGGCTTTATTTCCTATTTAGTTACAGATACTGCTTTTTTCCCCATTTAACTTTATATTATGGTGTGTTTTCCTGTCTTTGTGTCACTATAAAGGAATACTGTATTAGCCCTCTTTCACATTGCCATAAGAACTACCTGAGACTGGGCAATTTCTGAAGAAGAGAGGTTTAATTGACTCACAGTTCCACAGGCTTAACAGAAAGCATGGCTAGGAGGCCTTGGGAAACATAATCATGGCAGAAGGCGAAGGGGAGGCAAGCATGCCTTACCACGGCGGAGCAGGAGTGAGAGAGAGAGAGCTAAGGGGGAACCGCCACACACTTTTGAACCATCAGATCTTGTGAGAACTCATTCACTATCATGAGAACAGCATGAGGAAAACCGCCCCCATGATCCAATCAGTCCCACCACGTCCCTCCCTCAACATGTGGAGATTACAATTCGAGATGAGGTTTGGGTGGGGACAGAGCCAAACCATACTGAATACCTAAGACTGGGTAATTTATATAGAAAAGAGGTTGAATTGATTCATGGTTCTGCAGGCTGTCCAAGCACGGTTCCAGTATCTGCTTCTGGTGAGGGCCTCAGGAAGCTAACAGTCATGGTGGAAGGGGAAGGGAGAACAGGTGATGCCACGTGGTGAGAGAGTGAGCACGAGAGAGCAAAGTGGGAGGTCCCAAACTCTAAGCAGATCTCACATGAACTAAGTGAGAACTCATTCGTCTCCAAGTGGATGATGCTAAGCCATTCATGCCATTCATGAGGGATCAACCCCCATGATCCAGTCACCTCCCACTAGGACCTCACCTCCAACATTAGAGATTACACTTTAACATGAGATTTAGAGGGGACAAGCCTCCAAACCATATCATATGGTCAGTAAACATTTTTCAAAACTGTGACTTTTCATGGCTACACAGTTTTAACAATAATAATCATTTATTGAAATCATCTCTCATTGTTAGAGATGTACTCTCCAAAATGTTGATATTGTATATAATATTGCAATGGAAATACTTGTACATCAATTATTTGTGTGCACATCTGATTGTCACCCTAGAATGGAGTCCTAGAAATAGAGTTACTGGATTAAAGAATATGAGCATTTGAGTATTCTTGATAGTAATTTCATATGACTTTCAGGGATGTCCAAGCAATTTATACTTCCAACAGAAAACTATAAAAAAGCCAGTCTCAGCTGGGTGCGGTGGCTCACGCCTGTAATCCCAGCACTTTGGGAGGCCGAGGCAGGTGGATCACCTGAGGTCAGGAGTTTGAGACTAGCCTGGTCAACGTGGTGAAACCCTGTCTCTACTAAAAATACAAAAATTAGCTGGGCATGGTGGCGGGCGCCTGTAATCCCAGCTACTCAGGAGGCTGAGGCAGGAGAATCTCTTGAACCCGGGTGGGGGAGGCTGCAGTGAGCCGTGATCGCACTTCTGCTCTCCAGCCTGGGCGACAGAGCGAGACTCCATCTCAACAAACAAACAAACAAACAAACAAAAAAAGCCAAAAAAAAAAAAAAAGCCAGTCTCACCATGGGCTTGCTAGTGTGAAATGATAACATTAAAAATTACTTATTTAATGTGCAACTATATTATTCTAATATATTGATACTTTTTAAATAATTCAATTTCTTTTTTTAGGAATTCTCTGTCGAGGTCCTTCACTTACTTGTTTATTGAGGTATTATATGTTTTACTTCTTTTTATTGATAGCTTCCTTATAATTAAAGAACATTAATCCCCTGTCATCTTTATTGTAAATAGTTCCTATATTTAGTCATTTGCCTTTTAATTGTGTTAATATATTTTTACAAAGAAAAATAGTTAACGTGTAGCTCCATTTTTAAGTTTGTTTTTTGTGACTTTTTTCCTTTGCTTTTATGGTTAGGAAACCCTTCTCCACCCTGAAATCTGCTAAATGGTAAAGACGAAACTTGATTTCCTCATTTTGCAATAGATAGCCAATTTTCCTAGCACTGTTTATGGCATTGTTCCTTCATCACTTTATTTCATATTAAGTTATTTAATATTTGAGCCTTAATTAAGTGTCGTTAACTCTACTTTCAAGTAGTGTGGGAGTTATGAGACAGAACTACATCTTTACCTCCACCTACTAGCTGTACCACCCCGGCAAGAGTCACCCTGAGCCTCATTTTAATGATCTGTATAACAGAGACAATAAAACCTACCTCATAGGGTTACTTTGAGAATTAAATGAAACAATATTTATAATGAGTTTATCATATAGTAAGCACTCAATTAATGACAGCTATTATCATTATTAGTATTATTAGTCCATTAATATTTTTTCTTATTCTCTCATCATTCCATTAAGATATTCTTCTATGGCTATTATTAAAAAGTCAAAAATAGGCCAGGTGCGGTGGTTCACGCCTGTAATCCCAGCACTTTGGGAGGCCAAGGTGGGTGGATCACCTGAGGTCAGAAGCTCAAGACCAGGCTGGCCAACATGGCGAAACCCCGTCTCTACTAAAAGTACAAAAATTAGTGGGCGTGGTGGCGAGCGCCTGTAATCCCAGCTACTCAGGAGACTGAGGCAGGAGAATAGCTTGAACCCAGGAGGCAGAGGTTGAAGTGAGCTGAGATCACACCACTGCACTCCAGCCTGGGTGACAAGAGTGAGACTCCGTCTCAAAAAAAAAAAAAAAGTCAGAAATAACAGATGCTGGTGAGGTTGCGGAGAAATGAGAACACTTATGCATACACTGTTGAGAGTGTAAATCAATTCAACCGTTGTGGAAAGCAGTGTGGCGATTCCTCAAAGAGCTAAAAACAGAACTATTATTCGACCTAGCAATCCCACTACTGGGTATATATCCAAAGGAACATAAATTGTTCTACCATAAGACACATGCACACGTATGTTCATTGCAGTGCTATTCGCAATAGCAAAGACACAGAATCAACCTAAATGCCCATCAATGGCAGATTGGATAAAGAAAATATGGTACATATACACCATGGAATACTATGCAGCCATAAAAAAGAATGAGATCATGTCCTTTGCAGGAACATGGATGAAGCTGGGGGCCATTATCCTTAGCAAGCTAATGCAGGAACAGAAAACCAAATAGTGCATGTTCTCACTTATAAGTGGGAGCTAAATGATGAGAACACATGGACACAAAGGGAGGAACAACAGACATTGGGGACTACTTGATTGGGAGTAGGCTTAGTACCTGGGTGACAAAATAATCTGTACAACGAACCCCCGTGACATAAGTTTACCTATATAACAAACCTGAACATGTACCCCGAACCTAAAGTAAAAGTTAAAAAAAGGTATTATTCTACTTTAGCTGTGCAAGTAGGTTTGAGTAAACTATAGGGAGAATGTGTGACAATGTAACAGAGCTATTTCCATACCCCTGAAGGTTTACTTATATTATCTGTGATCAAAGAAATCTATTAAATGATACATTCTCCAACATAGTTAACTTCACTAGATCCTATGTATATAGAGTTAGTTGTCATAACAAAACATCCCTGTTTTTTAGTGTCAAATAAACTGTTTAAATACAATGTCAGATTTCCTTCAAATCTGATGGCAGGTTGACAAGCTGCCTTGGTATTTTTCAGTTGCTGTGAGAAAACAGAATGATTAGCAATATCAGGGAACAGGAGAGGGGAGAGATAAATACGGGTTTCATTCTGAGCCTGTAGACAAGGGCTAAGGAGAAATTGTATTTCTAAAGTTTCCAGACAAAGAATTCCTATCTACCCCCAACTATAATAGAATGAGATATTAGTTAAAAGAAATAAGACTGATTCAGTTCATTAACATAATGATATTCCATTCTATCATATTCAAAGATGTGATAATATGGTACTGATAAGAGGATTACGACTATATTGAAAACAGTAAAGTCTTACACACAAATTAAAGCAACAATAAGGTATTATTTTTTGTTGATTCAGGTCAACAAATAATTTAACCAATTGGAAATACCCAGGGTTGGAAAGTCTGCAGGGAAAAGAGCATTCCTTGTCTTTCTGGAGGACAGACTGGCAATTTGTGACAAAATTTTAAACAAGAACTTTCTACTCAGCAAATCTACTTCAATGATTTTTCTCTAAGGATATAAACAAACAAAAAAAAGTGTAAAAATATAGGTGAAAAAATGTGTATTATAATGTTTATAAAAGGAACGTCTTGAGAAATGAAAAAGCTAAATGTCCATCAGTGGGAGCTTGGTTTCAAAAATCATGGCACATATGAGAGAATGCTGTAAACACAGTGTCTTCCTGTATTTCTTAACACACAAAGATGATCACACTGTTGAACTAAAAGCATCCCCCAAACAGCAATATGTAGTACTGACAAGTGAGTGTGTGTGAGTGTGTGTGTGTTGAGATCTGTTAACATCTATTACTACAGATATAGTTAATATCTGTTTGATCTGTTAATAGCAAATATGCCTGGAGTATGGAATTTCAGGTGATTTGAGATTTATACTTTCTCCTTTATACATTTCTGTATTACTTTAATTTTTGCAATAAAATTTTATTTTGATTTTGGAAAACAAAACACAAACCACAACAAAAACACTATGGAAAGAATACCCACAACATGTTAACTGTAGTTGTCTTTGGTCTTTAAGGAGACAGACCAATGGTTCATTTCTACTTTCCTTCATTTTTCATAATGTCTTTTATTAAATAGGATTACTCTTAAAATAACCAAATACTTACATATGGTGAAAGTGATTATAATCCGACAGACCCACATGAAGCTCACACCTTTCTTCTTGGTTCCTAGGAAAGACACTTCTGTGGTTCCATGGGTAGGGGATACCATTATTTACAACTTAGCCATGCAGGTAGGAGGCTTCTTTACCTTCTGCCTTAGATCTAAAGGAGAAGGGCCCCATAACCAATGATAACTCTATGCCAGCTGGTACATGTTGACTTCTCTAGAGGTCAACATTTATGCCCATTTTTTAATGTGCTTTGGACTATTTTTTTCTTTCTT
Organism: Pongo abelii; assembly: GCF_028885655.2. Taxonomy (NCBI): domain Eukaryota; kingdom Metazoa; phylum Chordata; class Mammalia; order Primates; family Hominidae; genus Pongo; species Pongo abelii. The sequence goes on from NC_085928.1 coordinate 18,754,389, forward strand.
TTTTCTTTAATCTTCATTTCTCCCCCTATTTCTTGATTTTGTTTTTCCTTTTTAAAATTCTTTAAGTATATATAACCAGAAGATGGTTTTGTTGTTGTTGTTGCTTGCTAAAAACTAATATATTTTTAGTGGGCAAAATTATGAAAGTTAAAGAAACAAGAAAAGCTGTCTGAAATCCCATCACTGAAATGAATAGCTGTTAGTCTTTTAGTCTTTTGAACATCTTTCCTTTTATTTCTTTCTTAGTATACAGTTGTGCATTTAGTTTTTCTTCAATGATCATTTGAGTATTTCCCTGTACCACTGAAAACTCCTAAACATATTTTTACAGCCCAAGCCCATTTTTAAGAAATAGCATTCATTTATTCCTGTATCATTTCAAATTGAAGAACCTTTCATATACTCAAAACAAATTTATTACAGGAGCCATGAGGAAAGGTTCCCTCCCGCTGTTAGTGACTAGATCTGGTCCTTACCCAAAACTGTAACCTCATCATAGTCTCACTTTCGAACATCCCTCTCTAACTACCATACTTCAACAGTCCACTGACTTCACTGGGATGATCTACTTTTACACTGTTATTCAACTACCTTGTGCCCTCACTTCTTTTCGTATCTACACTAAATTCCATGGTAAATTGTTTCAATGTCCCAGCACACGCTCTCATCTCCCTCATCCCTCTTTGCCAACTGAACCCCAACCTTGGTTAAACCCAGCCCTCTGCCTACTCTACACCTTCTCCCATGCAGCCAAATGTTCAAGCCATGTTCTTCACGCTATCTCTACAGTCATCCTTTAAGCATTTATTCTTCTTTCTACTTTCCTATGGGTGTGCCCTATTTGGTGACCATACAGCTGCTACTTAGGTGTTTTGCTAATGCCCATTCATCCTCTCCACCAGTCCAACTCACTGACCTATCCTGCTCTCCCTCTTGGCTGTTTTTCTCGTATTCTTTTCTCTTCCCAGCTTTCTGACCCCTCTTGACATTTGTTTGTTCCCTCTCCCCTCTCTACCCACCCACCTCTTTCCCCAACCCACAAAAGAAACACAGAGGGAATGGTCTGATAAAAAAGCTAGCAATGGGTGTAGCATGAGGAGTCTCAGGTTCCTGTCCTGCCTCTGCTGTGTGACCTTGGGCCAGCCACTTTACTTCTGGGGTTCTCAGTTTCCTCCCTATACAATAAGGCACATTCAGTTGAATAAACATGGAGATAATTCAACCCAGCTCTTAAAACAAACAACATGATTCTGAAAATTCAAGAAAGAAAAATTTAGCAAACAGTTCCACCACCCTATTTTCCTTACCATATTATCCTACTTCCCTCACCATGCTAAGATAATGTCAACCATCTGGTGAGTGTTATTATTGTTATTTTAGTGCTGAAACTCTTCTTGGCCCATCCATGCATCCCACCCAGTAACCATAATGGAAATCCAAACACTCACCGTGAATTTCTCATAGAGCTCATAAGTCAGGAGGGGGTTGGGCAGCTCCCTAAAGTACAGCTTGCAGAGCGAGCCCACACAGTGGATGTCCTGGAGGTACACTTCCCTTGTCAGATCTGGACATTGATCTGAGCCAAACTCTTGCCTGAAACAACACAGACGGAGACATAACAATCCCAGGGAGTGTGTGTTCCATGTCAGCAGCTGCTTGGCTGCTTAGGGGTAAAAAGACCCTAAACTGCTGATTCTGACTATATTTTTGACCTTAATTCAAAAAGATCTTCTACTCCAGGCCCTAGGAAGTCACAGGAAGACTTCCACTTCAGGTCTGGATCTTCTTGCAAAATCTGCTGTGATTAGAAAGACATAATGCTCATTTACAAATGGATTACCCATGGCATCAGGTCTGCAGTCTTGGTTATGAACATTGGGGGAATATCAACACAATTTTCCAAAAAGTCCTATTGAGATTTCAGTTTTTCCAAAATATTGTTCAAAATGAATTTCCCTTTCTTATAGGAGAGACCGAAACTAGGGTAGGTCAGGTTGTTGTCGCTCATCTCCATACATCCGTGTCTACAAACTTGTTTTATCTGAAGACTCAAACCCAAAGCTTGAGAACTTTAACTATCCTTTTTTTTTTTTTTTTTTTTGAGATGGAGTCTCGCTCTGTCACCCAGGCTGGAGTGTAGTAGCGCAATCTTGGCTCACTGCAACCTCCGCCTCCCGGGTTCAAGTGATTCTCCTGCCTCAGCCTCTGAGTAGCTGGGACTACAGGCGCCCGCCACCATACCCGGCTAATTTTTTGTATTTTTAGTGGAGATGGGGTTTCACCATGTTAGCCAGGATGGTCTCTATCTCCTGACCTCGTGATCTGACCACCTCGGCCTCCCAAAGTGCTGGGATTACAGATGTGAGCCACCATGCCCAGCCTAATCGACTATCTTTTTGGTGCTCAATAGAACCTTCTAGGCTGCCTGATGGTGACTCCTACAGGACAGATGAATTTATAAATATCTTCTTAAACAATCTATAGTGGGATGTCTTGGAACATCATCCAATTCCAGGCCTGAAAAACATTTAGAAAACATTTCCTAAAAAGGTTACATGAATATACTGCCTCAAATAATATATATATTAATACTTATAAATTAAAATCTGCTTAAAAAATGACAAATATGAGCTTTAATATAGAAGAGAAGTTAAGCTTTTTGAGAGTATTCACTTAGTCATCCAACTGGTGACCAAGTCAACAGTACTCTCAGAACCAGCATTTTTGAAACAGCTCGCTGCCCATTCTCCTGTTTTCTGGGCCTACACCCTTAATGAAGGGTAGGGAAATCCCTGATACTTTTGGAACATGAAAGAAACTGAGTGGGGCTTTGAAAAGAGATCTATGCCATGCTATTTTTTTTTTTTTTTTTAGATGGAGTTTCACTGCTGTCGCCCAGGCTGGCACAATCTCGGCTCACTGCAACCTCTGCCTCCCGGGTTCAAGTGATTCTTCTGCCTCAGCCTCCCGAGTAGTTGGGATTACAGGCGCCCACCACCACGCCCAGCTAATTTTTGTATTTTTAGTAGAGACGGAGTTTCATCATGTTGGCCAGGCTTTTCTCGAACTCCTGATCTCAGGTGATCCACCCATCTTGGCCTCCCAAAGTGCTGGGATTACAGGCATGAGCCACTGCGCCCAGCCCATGCTACGTTTTAAAAGAGAACTATGCCATGCTATGTTCTCTTGGCATAGTTCTCTTTTAAAAAGAGAATGTTTTTAAGAGAACAGAACAAGAGCAATCTAGAGCTTATTCATTTATTTAGCCAAAGATTTCTCTTGTCAAGGATAAGGTCAGTGCTGAAATAAAAAATAATTCATTACTACCCAAGTGTCCTTCCAGGATGCTACCTACTGTGTGGCATATTTCCAACCATTAAGAAGTATTTGCCATTGAAACGCTAATAAATGGAGTACTAGTAAATTAGTGAAATTACGTAAACACATAGGTTCATTAAAATCTATGGCTGCAATAAACCAATTATTTTTTTTAACAGCTACGACTTCTCTAGGAAAAAAAAAAGATGCTCTATTTTTTGGTATAATTTAATTACATCCAAATCTGGAGGAAAAGGGCAGAAACCAAACAGGAGAAAGAATATGAAAACTGAATTACGTGCACAACTTATTAAATTTTACATATTAACCTTGTAATAAGAATTTTTTTGTTTTAAAAGTCTACATTTATAACTAAAGAACATATAATAAATATAAGTAATAATAAAATGTTATAATTAAAATAGCATTAAATTATGTTCTTTTTGGTGTTAAGGAACAATATGCAAAATATGTAAATCTATTGTTTAAGTTGTGTAAAATTATATATATATACTCTATTTTCTATATACTCTCTGTATATATATAAAACACACACGTACCTGTGTTTTGTATAAAACGTTTTGCCCTCTTTATTTAATGTGATAGAAATTTCTTCCAAATATTTAGGATAAATACACAGAATTGGAAATAGCTCACCCATCAGTAATTTATTTTTTATTTTTATTATTTTTAATTTTTTTTCACCCATCAGTAATTTTTAAAATCCTAGCATCAATTAGAGACATGCACAATCATATAGGCTTCTGATTTCTCAACCAGACAAAACATCAAATTTGAGGGTGTGCCAGCAGAAAAACTGACATGGATCTCAGGGGTCTGAACACTAAGTAACAGGAACCTAGTCTAACTGAGCTTTGGGCAGGCCAGCAAACGATAATAAATCACGTTTTCCTTAACTTGTAATTTAAATCATTTGAGTTAAATCAAATTCACCTAAGAAGAATATATCTAGTGCAAGACAAAGAAACAGACTGAAAGCCTTAGGAGCTTTTGTTGGAAAGAATTACATCAGGCTGGAGGGTTTCCTGATTAGATTAAGAACAGTCAGGCATCTGATCTTCGGTGCTGCCACACTTCCCTCAGTTCCTTTGGGTTTTTAATACTCTGGACACCGATGGACAGAGGCATGGACACAGGAGGAATCATGGGTTTAGGGCTATTCTTTTAGCTTACCTTAGCCGTTGTATGTTTGAGGTGACTCCTGAAAGCCGATAGATTCCATCCACGATGCCGTGAGTCTCTATAAATTCTGCACAGCTCTTCAAAACATATGGAACTATGTGAAGGAAAAGGAAAAAACAATTAAGTATTAGATGTAAGTCTGCCTGTCTTTTAAAGATATCCTTTTAAAAATCCAGGTACCTTCAAAGAGATGTAAGTATGGAACTCATATGACTTACAAGTGGAAACGATTACTTGTAAGTGGTAGGTGATGTTCCTTTCGTATTTAAAAAAAAAATCATAGGGCTTTGCTAAAGAATTGTTTTCTTGTTTTGTTTTGTTTTTGAGACTTGCTCTGTTGCCCAGGCTGGAGTGCAGTGGGGCAATCTTGGCTCACTGCAACCTCCACCTCCTGGGTTCAAGCAATTCTCCTGCCTCAGACTCCCAAGTAGCTGGGATTACAGGCACCCGCCACCACGCCAAGCTAATTTTTGTATTTTTAGTAGAGAACTGGGTTTTGCCATGTTGACCAGGCTGGTCTCCAACACTTGACTTCAGGTGATCCACCCGCCTTGGCCTCCCAAAGAACTGGGATTGTAGGTGTGAGCCACTACGCCTGACCAAGAATTGTTTTTTTTTAAAGAATTTTTAAAAATATTCAAGAACTTAGATTTTGAGACCAGTGGTGAGCTTGGACATCCCACAGCTGGGTCTCTTCATTTCATTGTTCTCCAAGTATGGTCTTCTGACCAGCAGCAACAGCATCTCCTAGGAAGTTGGAAATGCAAATCTGCAGGCCCTACTCCCGACCTATTAACTCAGAAATTTTGGGGTGGGGCAAAGCAATCTGTGCCTTTTAACAACCCTCTGGGTGACTCTGATGCATGCAAAAATTAGAGAGCCACTGCTTTATTCTAAACATGAGGACATCAAGGCACAGGCAAATTTACTTAAGTCACTCATGATTACTTGTTGCTTGTAAAAAATAATTAATACATCGGAAAATGCTTACAATTCCATTTTTTTAGAAGACAAAATCTTCAACAAATTGAATATACATTGTAAATTCAGTTTAGATTTAAAAAAATTCGAAGGAAAAAAGACTGGAAGAAAATCTGCTAGAATGTCGAAGGTGATTTAAAGGTTAAAGTGATAAAGTGCTTTTTTTTTTAAGGTAAGAACGGCCCCCCCACTTCCATCCCCCCGCCCCCAACATGGATCGAAGCCAGTCATCCATTTAATGGACAACAAAATGTCCATTAAATCTAATGATTTAATGGACAACAAAAAAGGGACTGACGGGGCCTCCTGAGTTCCTGCCTCTCCAGAGGTTCAGTGCCCTGGTAGAAGGGTCTGGCTGTGCTGTTCTCTCCGGGCGGCTGACTTTGAGAGAACTAGACGGCTCAGTGACCAAGAGGGGCAGATACAGGCCTTCTGGATGGTACAGAGAGAGCAGCAGATCACTTGCCACTTTGGTCCCTGGACAGATGCACTTGAGTTCTCCCCTGTGAGAGGGCTGTGAATGGTGGTTTGGGATAGAACAACCTAACCCATCAAACAATCCACTGAAGGCTCTGAGATCTTCAGTGGCTTCTCGAGGCTGCCACAGTGATGTGGGACCTCCATGAATTAACACTTGGGCTATTGTGCTCACACTTCCAACACATACTCAATCCATTAATGCTGTAGATTAGACCAATGCTAATTCATTAATGCTTATTACATAGACTCATGCCTACACACAATTCTAAGCTGGACTGGATCTTTATGAATTCTAAGGCATTCACACTCAACATTCTACCTGAATTCCCTATTATGACGTGCTCTAAGCATTCCTTTCCTTTGTGGCCTTCAAGTAACTAATTTTAAGCGTTCGATAAAGTTCATCATACTTATTCTGCTGCCTCTCAAAGGCTGTGCATTCCCAGAGCGTTCCCCTCCAGCACACATCCATGGTTTGCCCCTCAGGGAATGGACTTGGAATTGGAAACATTGAGGCCAGAGACCATAGAGGTGGAACCACTTCCTAGGAGTGAGGGCAGCGTGGGAGTAGGGTGTGATGGGGGGTGCTGTGGGAGCGGGCAGGGTTCCAGAGCCTCTGCCTGTCTTCAACCAGAAGAGCTATGATTTGATCTGTTTTATAAAATAGGGTTCTTGGTGAGATTTTGTTTCCCATGCTCATGCGAATAGATAGATAAATGGAAACAGTTCCAATGATACTTAAAGTCTCTCCCTCTCTCTCTCTCAAAATCCCTGTTGTGAACAATGATGGTTGACTCTTTCCCCACCACACCTCACTGTTCGGTAACCTGCCACCATACAGTCTATGGTTGAGAGTGTAGATTTGGATACCAAACTGCTTTTGTAACCTTGGACAAAATATACAAGGGTTCTGTTTCTTAGTTTCCATGTGTGTAAAAGGAGGACAAGAGTGATATTAATCTTGTAGCTAGGACTGAAATAATACTTACAAATATTTGGCACAGACCCTGGCATATAAGAAGCATTCCACAATGACCAATATTATTTCTACTTGTAACTTATCCATAATATAAACGTATAATCTGATTTTCTTGGTGAAAACACAGCTTGCCTCTTCCCATCCAATGGGCACTTGAGGTAGATGACCAACCTCATACAGGTCAAAACTCATCTCTACTTCTCTTTTTTTTTTTTTTTTTTGAGACAGAGTTTCGCTCTTGTCACTCAGGCTGGAGTGCAATGGTGTGATCTCAGCTCACTGCCACCTTGGCCTCCCAGTTTCAAGTGATTCTCCTGCCTCAGCCTGCCGAGTAGCTGGGATTACAGGTGCCTGCCACCATGCCCAGCTAATTTTTGTATTTTTCGTAGAGATAGGGTTTCACTATGTTGGCCAGGCTGGTCTTGAACTCCTGATCTCAGGTGATCCACCTGCCTCAGCCTCCCAAAGTGCTGGGATTACGGGCGTAAGCCACCACACCCGGCTTCATCTCTACTTCTTAGAATGGCTGTTGTGTCCTTCTTTAGCACATTTTTTGATTTGAGAGTAATTTTGCTTCCATGGGATATCTTTTCTTTGCATGTAGGTATATCTTTGCAGCACAAAGGCAGTAGGATCTAACAGCGTATGGGTTGTGAGTTAGCAGTCTGGGAGCTGTGCTTGGCCCTCAGGGTGTTCTGCATTTCAAGTCTGTACCACAGTGCATGGCTGCTGTGCTGTGCAGGGCACAAGTGGACTTAAGAACTCGGAACACTCACAAGGAGGACTCAAGCACAAAAGCCTTGGACTCTAAGGACCTTGATAAAGAACACTCCACAAAAGGGGCAGTACAGGGTAACCAACCTGTTCCAGCCCATTCTCAGATAGGGACCTCCCAGTACCATAGCTCTCAGCTGCAGCACTTCAGGCTCCATTTGTCTCAAAGGTGGGAAAACACATTCTGAGACAGAGTCTCTGCCATAAATTTATTCTGGCTTTGGTACAAAGGCCTTAGAACCTATTGTCTATGGCTTTGTTTAAGTGGGAGACAATGTTAAAACAACCCAAGGAAAGAGGTCATGGTCCCAATCACTGTGAAGTGTTAGCTTTCCTGGATTTCTCATCTTGGACTGAGTTGGAAGATGTAGGAATTCTCCATCGTTGTTACTCAGTAATGGGAAAGGATTCAATCTCTGTGTAATCATCCAGCTCTAGATGTTAGAGCAGCGGTTCTCAGACTGTGGGCCCTGGATCAAGTCCTGCAGCCCGGCATCCTCCGGATGATTCTGATGTACTCGAAAGTTGAAGAACCGCCGGGCACAGTGGCTCACGCCTGTAATCCCAATACTTTAGGAGGCCAAGGTGGGTGGATCACTTGAGGTCAGGAGTTCGAGACCAGACTGACCAACACTGTGAAATCCCATCTCTACTAAAAATGCAAAAATTTGCCGGGTGTGGTGGCGGGTGCCTGTACTCTCAGCCACTTGGTAGCCTGAGGCAGGAGAATCACTTGAACCTGGGAGGCCGAGGTTGCAGTGAGCCAAGATTGCGCCACTGCACTCCAGCCTGGGCGACAAAGCTAGACTCTGTCTTAAACAAAAAAAAAGGAATGTTGAAGAACCACTGGTCTAGACCAGGGCTTCTCACATACCTTAATGTGCATAAAATCACCTGGGGATTTCACTGGTATGCATATTGCAATTCAGAGGGAGGCAGGTGGTAGGAGTGTTGAGAATTTGCCTTTCTAACAAATTCCAGGTCATGCAGGTACTGCTAATCTGCAGCTCACACTCAGAATAGCAAGGGTCTGAAAATAGCCCTGGAGGGTAGTGTTGCAGTGGCTATTGTTAAGTCTCAAAGTCTTAGAATTCTTTAAACTATTGTCCCGGGGGTCCTATCAGATTGGGGACACCCTAGGATTCTGGACAGGGTAGAAGCTCGATCAAAATAGCTGAGTAGTTATAGACAGAAAGAAAGCTTCTATTGTCGATTTAGGCATGGGAAGGACTGACGCTGGAGGTCAAAGTCACAGAGCTCATTCTGTGGGATTCATCCTGGGCCCATAGAACTCTGAGTCTCCTCCTACAGAGGTAGACATAGTTGCTGCAGATGACATAATATTATAGTTCTTAGAATCATTTCACCGATGTCCCTCTAACTCCCTTGTTTTGTTTAGTTTTTCCTAGATCAGTTATCTTAAATGTTAAATTTTAATCTGAGCACAAAATACAACTTCAAGTGGTTTCTGAGGGAAAAGAAAATCTTGCCTTTGATTTATGCTTTACAGTTTATAAAATATTATAAAGTCCTTTGTTTTATTTATTTCTTACTAACAGATATTTTACACTTATAAATAACGTGGCATGTTTTCCTCAAGTCCTAACCTCTTGAAGGGTTTAGTGCAGAAAAGGCCAGAAGTCAAACATTTCTCGAAGTCACCCCCAGAAGTCATAGCACTGCTAAGCTGCCTCAGTTCCCTGTGTGCCTGGGACCTGATCAGACCTGGAGACAGAGATTGAAAGAAGCACAGTTGTATTTGGTCATTTACGTGGTTGTGGTGGCCACATTCTTTCATAGTGCAAATGGCATTTGTGTTTTAGGGAAACAGGCACTCCCCCATCTCCATTCTGGATTTTGTTAAGGTCTTGACTTGGTCAGATTTTGTCCCCTCTCTGGGTCCTGCATTCCTGACCTTCAAAGTAAAGTCTAGTGGTGTGTACACACAATATAATATACTCGGCAACAACAAGGAGTGATAAAGCCTGTGAGTGCAGCTCAAAGACACTCGGCTGGGTGATAGAAGCCAGACTATGAAAGACTACATAGGGTAGGATTCTATTAATGTAAAACTGTAGAAAATGCAAACTAACTTCTAGGAAGAGAAAGCAGGGAAGAGGCAGGAGGGAGGAATGACAAAGGAACCGGAGGAAACATTTGGGCGTGATGGATATGTTCATTATCTTGTTTGAGGTAATAAAAAGGACCAAGAGCTGCTGGTGGGCAAAGAATAATGATGCTTGAGGGAAGAGGGTAAGATAATGAGGGAGACAAGACACTGCACAGGAAGAAATCCTGTGAGCTTCTGTTGCGATGCACACGGGAGAGAGGGGGGAGTTTTAAACAATTTTGCAGTGCTGTGAATGGGCCCCCTCTTCAGCATTCTCCCAAGAGATGCAGTAAAGATTTACATTACTTCCTCATTTCTCTGGGTTGTGAGTACAGAACTTCCTAGGCGTTTCCCCCCCAGAATCCAAGAGCTCTCTCTGCCAGCCTCTGTTCTTTGTTCCTGTCCCCATCCTTTCCCCATCCCTGTTCCACTCCTCTGTCCCATGCTCCTCCCTGGCCTCTGCGAGGCTCTCCCTGGCCTCTGCGAGGCTCTCCCTGCCTGGAGGTCACTGCCCACCCCAATTTTCCCTCTGAGTCTCCTTCCTCCTCCCTGTTTTAACTTCTTTCTACTCTCTTCCTCCTGGCTTAATGTGGAATTAAACAGATGTTGAAAAGTTGTGGTATTTATTTAACAAAGTATAATGTGTTCTGTTCTTTAAAAAAAAAATAATAAATGAACCACTTTCTAATTTTCTAAGAAAAAAAAATTAAAAATATGTTGAGGCTTTGGCTTGTCCTCCTTGGAGAAAAGTTTCCTTTTAAACCTTTTATTTTTTCTTTTTAAACCTGAAATATAGACCAGTCACAGTGGTTCAGGCTGCCTATAATCCCAGCACTTTGGGAGGCCAAGGCAGGTGGATCACCTGAGGTCAGGAGTTCAAGACCAGCCTACCCAATACAGTGAAACCTCGTCTCTACTAAAACTACAAAAACTAGCCGGGCGTGGTGGTCCACCCCTGTAATCCCAGCTACTCAGGAGGCTGAGGCAGGAGAATCGCTTGAACCTGGGAATCAGAGGTTGCAGTGAGCTGAGATCATACCATTGCACTCTAGCCTGGGTGACAGAGTGAGTAAGACTCTGTCTCAAAAAAAAAAAAAAAAAAAAAAAGTTAAAAACAAAAAACCTGAGATATAATTAAAATACCATATAATTCACCCTTTAAAGTGTACGACTAAGTGATTTTTAGTGTATTCACAAGTTAAGCAACCATCACATTAATTCCAGAACATTTTTATCTCTCAAGAAAGGAACCCATATCCATTAGTATTTACTGCCTATTTCCCCTTCTCCCAGCTCCAACAGCCACTAATCAACGTTCTATTTTCTATGGGTTTGCCCGTTTTGGACATTTCCTATAAATGAGATCTTAAAATATGTAGACTTTGTGATGGACTTCTTTCATTTAGCATAGTGTTTTCAAGGTCCGTCCATGTTGTAGCATGTGTCAGTATTTCATTGATTTTTATGGCTGAATAAAATTCCAAATAAAGCCTTCATTTTGTTTATTCATTCTCCAGTTGATAGAAATTTGAGTTATTTCCACTTTTTGCTATTAGGAATATTGTCGCTATGAACCTTTATGTACAAGTTTTCGTATGGATATATGTTTTCAATTCTCTTGGATATATATCCAAGGGGTGAAATGGGTAGGTCGTATGGTGACTCTACATTTAAATTTTGAGGCACTGCCAAACTGTTTTCCACAATAGTTGTGCCATTTTACATTCCCACCAGCAATGGATGAGGGTTCCAATTTTCCATATCCTGGTCAATACTTGTTATTGTCTGTCTTTTTTATTGTCATCCTAGTAGTTGTGAAGTGGTATCATTGCAGTTTGGTTTGCATTTCCCTGATAACTAACAATGTAGAACATCTTTTCTTGTGCTTACTGGCCATTTGTATATCTCTTTTTTTTTTTTTTGTTCGGTTACAGTATTAATGAGGTTATTGAGTAAACTGGATTAGATAGAGGGCAACCAAAAAGCAACGTGATTTTTTCATACCACTGCATTTCTTTCATGGTATTCTAAGTCTCTTCTCAATCCTGTGATATTCTGGGTTTATCCCAAATCCTTTTTTTTTTTTAAGTTTTTTTTTTTTTTTATTATTATACTTTAAGTTTTAGGGTACATGTGCACAACGTGCAGGTTAGTTACATATGTATACATGTGCCATGCTGGTGTGCTGCACCCATTAACATGCCATTTAGCATTAGGTATATCTCCTAATGCTTTGTTCAATTCCCATCTATGAGTGAGAACATGCGGTGTTTGGTTTTTTGTCCTTACGATAGTTTACTGAGAATGATGATTTCCAATTTCATCCATGTCCCTACAAAGGACATGAACTCATCATTTTTTATGGCAGCATAGTATTCCATGGTGTATATGTGCCACATCTTCTTAATCCAGTCTATCACTGATGGACATTTGGGTTGGTTCCAAGTCTTTGCTATTGTGAATAGTGCCGCAATAAACATACGAGTGCATGTGTCTTTATAGCAGCATGATTTATAGTCCTTTGGGTATATACCCAGTAATGGGATGGCTGGGTCAAATGGAATTTCTAGTTCTAGATCCCTGAGGAATCGCCACACTGACTTCCACAATGGTTGAACTAGTTTACAGTCCCACGAACAGTGTAAAAGTGTTCCTATTTCTCCACATCCTCTCCAGCACCTGTTGTTTCCTGACTTTTTAATGATTGCCATTCTAACTGGTGTGAGATGGTATCTCATTGTGGTTTTGATGTGCATTTCTCTGATGGCCAGTGATGATGAGCATTTTTTCATGTGTCTTTTGGCTGCATAAATGTCTTCTTTTGAGAAGTGTCTGTTCATATCCTTTGCCCACTTTTTGATGGGGTTGTTTGTTTTTTTCTTGTAAATTTGTTTGAGTTCATTGTAGATTATTAGCCGTTTGTCAGATGAATAGGTTGTGAAAATTTTCTCCCATTTTGTAGGCTGCCTGTTCACTCTGATGGTAGTTTCTTTTGCTGTGCAGAAGCTCTTGAGTTTAATTAGATCCCATTTGTCAATTTTGGCTTTTGTTGCCATTGCTTTTGGTGTTTTAGCTATGAAGTCCTTGCCCATGCCTATGTCCTGAATGGTAATGCCTAGGTTTTCTTCTAGGGTTTTTATTGTTTTAGGTCTAACATTTAAGTCTTTAATCCATCTTGAATTAATTTTTGTATAAGGTGGAAGGAAGGGATCCAGTTTCAGCTTTCTACATATGGCTAGCCAGTTTTCCCAGAACCATTTATTAAATAGGGAATCCTTTCCCCATTGCTTGTTTTTCTCAGGTTTGTCAAAGATCAGATAGTTGTAGATATGCAGCGTTATTTCTGAGGGCTCTGTTCTGTTCCATTGATCTATATCTCTGTTTTGGTACCAGTACCATGCTGTTTTGGTTACTGTAGCTTTGTAGTATAGTTTGAAGTCAGGTAGCATGATGCCTCCAGCTTTGCTCTTTTGGCTTAGGATTGACTTGGCGATGTGGGCTCTTTTTGGGTTCCATATGAACTTTAAAAAGGTTTTTCCAATTCTGTGAAGAAAGTCATTGGTAGCTTGATGGGGATGGCATTGAATCTATAAATTACCTTGGGCAGTATGGCCATTTTCACGATATTGATTCTTCCTACCCATGAGCATGGAATGTTCTTCCATTTGTTTGTATCCTCTTTTATTTCATTGAGCAGTGGTTTATAGTTCTCCCTGAAGAGGTCCTTCATGTCCCTTTGTATATCTCTTTTGAAGAAATGTCTATTTGGATAATTTGTCCATTTTTAGTTGGGTGGTCTTTGCTGGGTTATCAGATTTCTTTATATATTCTGAATACTAGACTCTTATTAGACCTATGATTGGCAAATATTTTCTCCTATGCTGTGGGTGGTCTTTTCACTTTCTTCATGGTGTTCTTTGAAGCACAGAAGTTTTACATTTCAGTGAAGTCCAATTCATCTATGTTTTTCTTTTGTTGCTTGTGCTTTTTGTATCAGGAGAAAAGCTTCTTATTTCTGATTTATATTGTCCACATCCTTCATCATTGGTTATTGGAATAATGGTTCATCATTATTCACATGCATAAAGAGTGATGTTATAAGTAATGCAACTGTTTCTTATTGTTATAGATGAGAACATATAAATCCAAAGCAGCACTATCCTTTGAGAAACTAGACCATTATCTGGCTCAGAACATTTTTGAAACCACCCTTTGGGAACTGTTAGTTAGAAACGGTATACATTTAACTCAAGTATAACCTCCTTCCAGGAGAAAAAGAGGAAAAAAAGAGTGAGCAGTGTTTATACTGTACTTCTCATTTTCCCTACAGGATTCAAAGCAATTGTTTTATTATTATTTCACTTTCGAATTCGTTTTGGGGAGAATGGGCTTTAGTTCTGTTTTCTCTTTAGTTCCTACAGACAGGGAATATATTTTATCTTTTAAAAACTGAGATTTGATTTAGAGGGAGGCCTAGGAGGTTTTCCACAATCTGGCCATACTCCCCGCTGCCAGTCTCATCACTGATTGCCGAGCTCTCCCTCCCTCTCAGCCCCACACGGGAATGCCGTGTTCCAGCCACGCTGGACAGCCTGCCACTTCCTGAATATGCTCTGCACCTTCACACCTTCCTGACTTTGCACCCGATATTCCCTCGTCTGAGCCCATTGCCTCTTCTCCACTGAGAAACTCCTCCTGCTTATCTTTTGGGATTCAGCTCAAGCCTCAACTTCTCTATAAAGCCTTCCTCAGGCAGAACTAGGTTCTCCTTCCTCCGTGTTCTCATCTCTCCTGTGCCTCCTCCCTTTGTGGCACTTTCTAGAATTATCTAAATTCAATTCCACTGCAAATTAAAACTGCACTGATATATCATTTTTCACTTCCCAGATTGGCAAAGGTACCTAAGTTTGTTAACCCACAGTGTTGGCAAGGCTATGGGAAAACAAGTACTCTCATGCATTGCAACTGGCAGGGGAGATTGATACAACCTCTGGAGGGCAATTTGACAATATCTGTTAAATTTGTAAGTACACATGGCTTTTGACCCAGTCGTTCTTATTCTAGAAATTTATCCCACAGATATTCTTGTACATGTGACATGTAAGGTATGTGCAAGGCTATTCATTACAACAGTTTTCATAATTGCACGAGATTGTCATCAACAGCAGGTTGCTAATATAAATAATGGAAGATTCACATAGTGGAATACTATGTGGTCACTAAAAAGAATGAGAAAACTTTTATGTACAGACATAGAGTGGTCTCAGATATATTGTTAGGCAGACCAGAATAATGGTATGCTAGCATCTGGTTGTTTTTTCCTTTTTTTTTTTTTTTTTTTTTTGAGATAGAGTCTTGCTCTGTCACCCAGGCTGGAGTGCAGTGGCACAATCTTGGCTCACTGCAACCTCTGCCTCCTGGGTTCAAGTGATTCTCCTGCCTTAGCCTCCTGAGTAGCTGGGATTACAGGTGTGTGCCACCACACCTGGCTAATTTTTGTATTTTTAGTAGAGACTGGGATTCACTATGTTGGCCAGGCTGGTCTTGAACTCCTGACCTCAGGTGATCTACCTGCCTCGGCCTCCCAAAGTGCTGGGATTATAGGTGTGAGCCACCGTGCCCAGCCATGGTTGTTTTTTTTTTTGTTGTTGTTGTTGTTAAGAGAGAATGAAAGATTAAATATACACATCTATTTATATATGCATTCAACATCTATGGAAGAATACATAAGAAAGCAATAATTTTAGTTGTCTACAGGAAAGAAACTGGAAGCTGGGGGTAGCCCTTTGAGTAAGAGAGAGACTTCTCACTGTATATTCTTTTGTACTTTTGAATTTTGAACTATAGGAATATATTACCTTTTCTGAAGAAAATTGTCAGAATAAATTTAATCCTGCAGATATTTACTGCAAGCTTACTCTGTGTCTAGCACCAAGTGTGAGGTGTTGCTTGTTTCTGATTCATCTCCATTACTAAGTTGTGAGCTCCTTGGGGACAATGAGGACAGTCCCGTGTCTTATTAATCTAAAATAGCCTTGAAAACAGAAGCACTCTCTATTCACAATTGCAAAGACTTGGAACCAATCCAAATGTCCATCAGTGATAGACTGGATTAAGAAAATGTGGCACATATACACCATGGAATACTATGCAGCCATAAAAAAGGATGAGTTCATGTCCTTTGTAGGGACATGGATGAAGCTGGAAATCATCATTCTGAGCAAACTATCACAAGGACAGAAAACCAAACACCACATGTTCTCACTCATAGGTCAGAATTGAACAATGAGAACACTTGGACACAGGGTGGGGAACACATCGTGGGATGGGGGGATGGGAGAGGGATAGCATTAGAGATATACCTAATGCAAATGATGAGTTAATGAGTGCGGCACACCAACATGGCACATGTATACGTATGTAACAAACCTGCACATTGTGCACATGTACCCTAGAACTTAAAGTATAATTAAAAAAAGAAATTAAAAAAAAAAAAAGAACACAGAAGCACTCAAAATGTTTTCCTGAACAGGAGCTTGGTCATTTTTCTCCAGATAGATTTTCTGTGCTCCTTTGCTATCTGGATTCCTCAGAGAAAATAGTTACTATGTGTCAGGCATGGCTTTAGGTGGGTTTTTATTTGTTTGTTTGTTTTATAGCATTCTCCATTCTATAACTGTAGACAACCCATGAAACTGACAAAATGATCTCCATTTTGAAAATAGGAAAGTTGATTCTCAGAGAGAATAGATAAATTCCCCAATGGCTTGCAGCTAGGAAGTGCCAGAGTTGGGATCCAAACCCAGGTTTGTGTGCTGCCAAAGCCCATGCTTTTTCTGTGATACCACAAGTGACGAAGAATAGAAAAAGCCCCAAGCTACACCTACCATGGTTCAAACACTCCCCAAAAGGAAGGCAGGTTCTATGGTGGCAACTTTGGAGGTGTGATTTGAGGAGAGTGGATTGGCTCCTTGCCGTTGACTGCCAAAATGCCTGAAATCCTACCACTGCAGGCCTGATCTTTAAGTGTTCAACAGCTCATGGTTAATATCTAAGTTCCCTTTGAAAAAAAATAGCAAAAAAGTTTGAAAAATTAAAATATACATAGAGTACAGAACGTCTCTTTAAAACTACCTCTTCCCCAGTATATTAAATAATAAAAAATGACACACACTGGCAGGTGGATCACCTGAGGTCAGGAGTTCGAGACCAGCCTGACCAACATGGTGAGACTCCGTCTCTGCTAAAAAATACAAAAAAAAAAAAAAAAAAATTAGCCTGGCATGGTGGCAGGTGCCTGTAATACCAGCTACTCGGGAGGCTGAGGCAGGAGAATCGCTTGAACCCGGGAGTCAGGCAGAGGTTGCAGTGAGCTGAGATTGCGCCATTGCACTCTAGGCTGGGCAACAAGGGCGAAACTTTGCCTCACACACACACACAAAAACCACACACACACACACACACACACACAGAGATGTTAATAGTAGTTACTGCTAAGTGGTAGAAAATAAATGATTTTTGCTTTTCTCTATTTTTAATTTTGCTTTTCTAAATTTTTCTGTGAAGGGGATATAGTAAAAGTATTTTTTAAAAAGAAAGAAATGGGATTTTGAAAAACAAGTTTCATTTAGGAAGATGGAGGGGCTTCTGAAATCAGTGACCCAAGTTCTAAATGTTTGCTGAAGTCCTTTCCAGTGACCCTGTTGAGGTTATTACCCCTTGTGAAGCAGAAGTATTAGCCCAACCTGCTGGCCTGGGATGGCTGAGGACTAGCTCTGCTATCCTGCTGAACAAGGCAGCCTGGAGCCCGGTTCCCCGGCTGGGGGTCCCTGCCTTCCTCATTTTTAGGCTCTCAGATGCGAAGCCAAACCAGCACTTTCCTGCAGAGGTGTCCAGGTCCTCCTCTGGTCCACTCTGTGACTTATCCCTGCCGGGGCCCTCAGGTCTCTACTGCCAATGCTGTCTCTTTCCCAGTGACAGCGATTCTCCTTCTACCAAAGCAGATGCACTGAGGGCCCATCTAGAGGAACAAAAGGTAATAAGATCTTTGCCCTCAAGAAGTTAAGAAGGGAATGGGTAATTACTGTGAACCTAGTATGCAGTGGTCCCTGAGCTATACACTTTTTTTTTTTTTTTGAGATGGAGTCTTGCTCTGTCGCCCAGGCTGGAGTGCAGTGGCACAATCTTGGCTCACTGCAACCTCCACCCTTCCAGGTTTAAGCAATTCTCTGCCTCAGCCTCTGGAGCAGCTGGGATTACAGGCTTGTACCACCACGCCCAGCTAATTTTTTGTATTTTTAGTAGAGACAGGGTTTCACCATCTTGGCCAGGCTGGTCTTGAACTCCTGACCTTGTGATCCACCCGCCTCGGTCTCCCAAAGTGCTGGGCTTACAGGCGTGAGCCACCGCACCCAGCCTAGCTATACACTTCTTATCCATTATTTGTACCCAGTGCAATCCTCACAGTCACCTTATGAGGGAGTTATTTATCTCTGTTTTGTAAATGAAGAAACTGAAGCTCAAAGGTATTAAGTAACTTGGCCAGTATGAAAATATCAAACGAAATATGCTAAGGGCCCTAGACAGGCACAAAAATTGTAACAAAAGTTCTTTTAAAAAGATGATAGCTTGTGGGGAAGTCAGGCAGAGCTTTTAGATGTTGAACAAGAACAAGAAATTGTGTACATTTATAGAGAGCCAGCTGTCTTGAGAGGGACCACGTTGGGGAGTGCTGAGACAGGACCCTCATGCTCAGGGGCTCACAATGTTGTGAGCTAAGTGGATAAAGGACAAGTCAAGGTACTGCAATAAGAACTCTGACACTGGTGCAGAAGGATGATTTGATATGATGTGAGACGCTATTACATTACAATTAATTACATTAATTGACGTGATGCAATATACATTACAATACCTGCGGAACGTTCATGTAAGTGCCTAGCATATAGTAAGTACTTAGTAAATGTCGTACACTTTCTTTTGGGGCAGGAAACAGAATAGTATAAACAAGGTGAAAGGCAAGAAATAACGTGGTGAATTCCAGGAATGCTGACTAGACCAGTCCGGTGGAAGAGAAACATTAGGGAACTTGGGGGCATTTTTACTGACTGTCTGGGAAGATTGCACTCTATCTCGGTCTCTACTTCCAGATGAATCTTTCTAAAACACTCTACCTTGATGATAAAGCTCCCCTACACCAAAACAATCAATAGCTTCCCACTGCCTGTAGAATAATGTCCAAAACAGGCAGCTTTGGGACTAGACATTCAGCTTCCTCATCAGGGCCAAGCCTGAAGTTCTTCCCTTCAAAGAAATAGGCCTTTGTGTGTGTGTGTGTGTGTGTGTGTGTGGGAAGAGGGAGGGGAGGTAATCTAGAAGAAAAGACTTGCCACGAAAAGAAAAAAGTAAGGAGTCCCTTTAGGATCAGAAGGGACAACCTCTCATGGTTTGTCAACGAAAGGGGAAGTGAGAGGACTCACTCTTTTCTAGCTGTTGCCTGAAATTTCTTTAGGAAAGGTAAGAGCCTATCTGACTCACACATAAAACACTGGTTGAGAGTGGTGAAAGTGTCTGGGTCCGCATGTCATCAGTAGCGAATGAGCCAGTGGGGAGAGCTTATGAGGGACTCCCACAGGGTGCCTCTGGGTGTGTGTGTTTGGGGTGGGAGTGGTTGTGGCTGAGGAAGGGTGGTGCTGAGTAGAGAAAGAGGTTCAAATGCTGTGAACATAGAAAACAAACCTGCAAGATGTCCCCATGTGACCTTGGTCTTAGAGCTGGCCCTGCTCATCTTGTACACAGAAACTGTACAGAAGGGTTTTGTCCCATTGATGAAGCTGCTGGGCTTTGTGTAGTCGATAAAGACTTATGTGGTTCATCCTTTCTACTGTCTGTGGAGAAAGCTTTGTTATTAGGAGATTTGTAGGGGCAGACATCACTCACGCCATGGGGCTGCTGATGGAGGACAGAAAGATCTCAGTCAATCCCTAGCACATTCCTAGGCAACAACAACTCATTTAAAATCATTTAAATCCTCAGTTTAACTGCATAAAGCCCACATCAGTGGAATCACCTGATCAAGGTTTTATTTACTGGATGAGCAACTTTCTTGCCACCTGCTCCTTAGGATACCGCTGATGGAGGCTCTTAAGTGCTAATGGATACAGAGAATGGCCGCATGTGTCTGAGAGTGAGCCCCAGGGGAGAAGGTCGTGAACTGAGCACATTAATGAGAGAGAAGCAAACTTGTTTCTTGAACTGTATGCTTCACTAACACTGATCATCTTAAGAATGAGGACAATGTAAATTTTTTTCTACTCTGAGTGTGTCCAGACCACCTCTTTTTTTTTTCTTGCATACCTCATGGGTGCTTATGGGGATGAATTAACCATCATTATTTCATTTAATTCTTAAAACTCTGAGATATAGGCATTGCTACTCCTATTTTCAGATGGGAAGCTAACATTCTATATGGTTAGACAACTTGTCCAAGCTCAAACAGCTAGTGGCAAACTGGGGTGCAGTTATAAGTCTGTTTGAACCCAAAATTCATGCACTTTCCAGTACATTTTATAAGCATAACCTCCACACTAGGGAAACCAAGTCACAGACCAGGAATGGGGAAGACCAGAAAGCAGCAGAAGGTAGAGACTGACTTCACAACTAAGTGCAACTTGATGAGAGAGAAGGACTTAGATAACGAATTAAGAAACATGGATTCTTGCCCTAATCTACACGTATGAGATTCTTGACCTTTTAGGAGAGTAACTTTCCTCTTCTTTGAATTCCCCTAGGTATCTTCCAGGCAGTAGGTGCTGGGGTACCCATCAGTTACAGCAACATGAACCAGTTGTATGTCCTCCAGCAAATCAGCCACTGCCAGCCTCAGACTTTCATCTGTGCTAGAAACAAGTTCTGGATCCAAATGATTTCTGGATCCTTATGTTTCTTCCAGGTCTAACCTCCTTCCAGGATCTGTCAGCTTCTTGGATGACACTGGGAGGAGAGGCTGGGCTGGAAATTAAGAAGGCAGATTCGATTTCTATCTGCCAGTGTTCAGGTCCTGACTCCTACCAGCTCTGGTTTACAGCTAGGTCTTTCAGGACAAAACATTAGGGTAATTTTTTGTTTGTTTGTTTTGTTTTTGTTTCTCATTTGTACTGTTAATGGTTCCCCAGCTTACTCCACCCATATAAATGGAAATGTCTGTTAAATAAAATATAAACTTCAATCTCAAGAGGTTTATACATATCTCCTTTGGTATGGCTAGACTCCCCTTAACCCCAAGGCTATTTTTATTTTTATGGAGGCTGGAATCCTCCAGGGACTTAGCTCTAAAAGGTGCCTAGTTCATCTGAAGGTCCTCTCCGCACTGATCTGACCATGCCCTAAGAGTGAGAAATCCCTTCTTTTGCTTATTGTACCCTCTGGTTTCCCAGGCTGTAGAGCTTCCTAATGGTTTCCAGACCTACAGCACTATGGGGGCTTCTCGTTTTTGTATTTTTCTAAAATCAATTTTACTGATGGGAGATGGGGAGCATTTATAAAAAATGACGTCATCTTGGGCCAGCTACGACTATGTGAAGAACAGCCAGGTAAAGCTTATCAGTTACTCGCTATGCCCCAGCCCCCACCCCAGCATCCTTTCATTTCCTGCCCAATATTCCCGAGCCACAGGCAGCCATTGTTTCCAGAACCGCTTTGCTTGGAAGCCTTGGTACTGAGGCCTCCCAGCGCTTCCTGTTGTTACCAGGCCTCTCTTTCCTGCTGAAAACAACGGCACTTCCCTGCAGTTTGTAACCCTTTTCAGGCAATTCATTTCTTCCGTGAGCTTGTTCAGTGTTTGCAAATACAGAGTGCTCATTACATTTATTTTAGTTAACAGTTTTCTTATTCTACAAGTAGTGCAAGTTAAAAATAAAGATGAGCAAAAGAAAAAAAAATCACCAAATCTCATCCCCTTCTATTAGCACTGAAATCTCTTTGGTGTTCATGCTTTAAGATTATCCATCTATGTACAGAAAATTTACCACAAGACTCAGGGCTTGAATAGATGACCATTCTCAACAGTGGAAATGCAAGCAGGGAAGCCTGCCCAGAAACCATTCTTCTGGAGGTTCTCATATATTTCTGAGCAAAAGGGCCTCCCAGGAGCTTAAGAAGAGTGCAAACTCCAGGAGATTCCCCTGCAAATTCTCAGGACTACACTTGGAGATCTTCTTTAAATAGTTTGTTAAATTTGGGAGAGGCTCATGGGGCAATTGAAGAGGCCAGGGAGGAGGGGCAGCCCATTGTTATCAGGACTCCAGTAGTCTCTTCAATCCAGCTGCCTGCCAGCTGCTCCAATGAGCTTTTGAAAACAGAGATCTAATTGTTTGTCTATAGCAAGGAATGCTAAGTTCTTCGTGACCCCTCCCCCAACATCACCCTCTCTAATCACGTAAACTCCCCACAGTTCTCTTCAGAACACCCCTTCTGCCTTTGCATTCTCTGTCCAGGATGGAAATTGTCCCCAGGAGATGCTTCTCTCCTGTGTTCTTCAGAACCCAGCCCAGAGAAGTCCTCCCAAGGGCTTTTACTGTAACCTCAAATAGAATAACTCACCAAAAATGGGACACCAAGCTCTGCTGCAGTGTCTAGGTTTCTGGACACTTATTTTACGTGCAAATGAAGATATCTGAATTTCTATGAGCTTCTGTTTTGCCCCAGGGAATATACTTGAGGGATAAGATGTAAAATATTTTGGAAACTCACATTGGCCTCTTCCTCAATTTTCTCTCCATATCTCTGACAGATCCCAACAAAAAGATATGCTTTCTGCAGAGAGATTACACTTTTACCTTTATAGATAATATATTATTCCTTATATAAAATCAGGCAAAAAATAGTAGCAACTTGTGGTTTGTTAAAACAGCAAGGGGTGATGATATTCAAGCTTTTATCCTGAAGTTTTGCAGCTCAAAAATTATTTAGTATTCTCTGAAATGCCTCCTATGGGGAACCAGCGTTCATTTCAGAGGCCAGATATTGCAATTATCCAAACCTGCTTACTCCTCTTCTCACTCACAGTTGTTATACCTCTGCTCTCAGCACTGTCTTTAGAAGTAATTTTCCCCAGATATACAGTCAGCCACCCATATTTGTGGGTTCTGCATCCTTGGATTCAGCCAACTGAGGATTGAAAATATTCAGAATAAAAAAGGATGGCTGTGTGTGTACTGAACACGTACAGGCTTTTTCTCTTGTCATTATTCCCTAAACAATACAGTGTAACAACTATTTACATAGCATTTATGTTGTATTAGATATAAGTAATCTAGAGATGATTTAAAGTATATGAGAGGATGTGCATAGATTACATGCAAATACTACACCGTTTTATATCAAGATCTTGACAATCCATAGATTTTGGTATCCATGGGGGTCCTGGAACCAATTCCCTTTGAGTACCAGGAGACAACTCTCTTTAGGATTAAGGCTCGATGATGAAGATGATACAAAGGATTACTGTCAAATATGTGGGCACCTCCTTATAGGAGGAGACAGTCATAAATAATATATAAAGCAGTGGTCCCCAACCTTTTTGGCACCAGGGACCAGTTTCGTGGAAGACAATTTTTCCATGGACCAGGGTCAGGGGGATGGTTTCGCAATGATTCAAGCACATTACCTTTATTGTGAACTTTATTTCTATTACTATTACATTGTAATATGTAATGTAAATACATGTATATGTTACTACATGTAATATATGCAGTGACAGATCATCAGGCATTACATTTTCACAAGGAGCCTGCAACCTAGATCCATTGCCTGTGCAGTTCATGATTGTGTTCAGGCTCCTACAAAAATCTAATGCCACTGATCTGACAGGAGGTGGAGCTCAGCTTTGCTGGCTCACCCGCCAGTCACCTCCTGCTGTGTAGCCCAGTTCCTAACAGGTCACAGACAGGTGTTGGTTTGTAACCCAGGGCTTGGGGACCCCTGATATAAAGGACACAGACAACTAGCAAAGAGAATGCTAGTTTATCATACAGACACTCTTATTTCTAGAATTAGAGAATCTGAATATCAAACAGATCTCTTTTGCTTTTAATTTCTGACTTATTCTCTCCTCACCCTTTAAGAGCTTCAGAATTAGAATTTTCAGTCGTTTGCTACTGAAAATGTCAGTGGTCAGATCTGATTCAAGGGTAGCCCAGGGATGGTGAGCTTTCACAAGGTAAGGCTCATATTCTAATCCCTTTTCTTGGGTACATAGAAGGTGTCAGAGATATATCCAGGGCACTCTGGGCACCCAAGGACAACAGCCTGTCCTGGGAGCAACAGCCAGGAAGAGGTTTCAAATGGAGACTGAATCTCTACTTGAGCTTGTACCCAAGGAGGCCACTGTAAAGCTTCCGTGAAGGCACTGGTGTTTTAAAAGCTCTGTCAGGATCATTTAGAGACAGAAAGACCCTCTGGGAAGTGATCTAGGCATGGGGTGACCCATCTCCTGGTCACCTCCTCTGGGAAGCCTTCCCTGATTTCCAAGAGTAGGGAATACTTGACACAGTCTTAAATCAGTGGGTTCGCTATTAATACTTAATTGAGTTGTTTTGTTTTAAAACATCTGCCTTTCCTCTATTCTGTAAACTGTATGCAGAGCTATGTCTGTCTTACTCAACTTACAAGACACTGCCCTTGGCCACAGTTTATAGTCTGGTCATTTCCTTGTGCCTTGGGCAGTGCCAGGAAGAAGGCAGAGCACATACATAGAGGAATGAGTGGAAGAAAAGGCTGGGCCCAGGTGGATGGGCATCAGCTGGACACCATGTAGGACGTGACGGATGACACCATCTTAGTGAGAGCACGGTGAGCCTTTGAAGGGATGGCAAAGTGTACCCTAGTCTCTTGAGCTTTTTGTCTCTTCCCAGATCTATATTTATTTTCTCCTTCCCAGCGACACCATCCCTGCCCCCAAGTATCCATTCCATACTCTATCCCTGCTCTCCACTTTTTGGTCAACCAGAATCCTGGAATGTCAGAGTTGGAAGAGACCGTCAGATCATCGTATTGAACCTGCCTGATTCAGCACCAGGAAATTAAGAACCCAGGAAGTTTAGGGACCTATCTAATGTCACCCAGCTTGACAGCAGCAAAGCCCTAGAGTTGGAAGGAGACTGAGACAAGGGGACCAGAGTGACTTGAAAAGTGATTAACATTTCCTTTTTTCTCTGATTTTCAGGATTAGGGCTTAAGTACGTGGGCTTCTTTCTGCCCCAGACTAACTAGCACTTTGGTGTCAGAAGTAATTTAGAATATTTAAGCTTAGACACACCCTTAGCAGTCAGCTCAAATTAATTATGTTTATTGGATTCCCACAAGTAAAACACTGTGCTAGACTTTAGGGATTCAAAGAAGTAGCTTATACTTATAAGACACTGACCATAACCTCAGTTTACAGTCTAGTTAGTTCAATTACAAGCAGTTAAATCGTGGGTGGAACAAAAATGCCAGAGAGAGCCCTTCCTTGTTCATTCTACAGCTGTCAGACAGGAGTCACTGGGTTTAATGATATCTTTCTGGAGAGAGGGGACAGCCAGCTGCCAGAGGCTGTCTCTCCCCTTCTATAAATTTGTTTTCTCTTCTTAAATAGTGAGTAGCTGATCCTCAGCAAGAAGGAGGGGTTTGTTTATTGTTCTAAAGATCTCGTGATTCCTGTTTAAAGAGGGTGTAGGCTTGCAGTAGATTGTTGTAGGCTTAAATTCACTGAAGAGATGGAAGTAGCAGGCTTTGTGGGTGCAGTCAGAGCTGCTGGGAGTGGGTAGCCTCAGTCTAGGGCCCCTGGTGGGAACACAGAGGAAAGCAGTCCTGAGCTGGTTAAGGAGATGAAAGTTGAGGAGACTTCCCTGGGGGTCAGCTCATCCAGAAGACAGTACCACTGGTGCTACAGGACCCAACAGAGGGCAGTCAACTGGTCAGGATGCAGGAAATGTGACGGATTCTAAATCTATAGGATCTGCACTAGAGAGGGCAGGCAGTGAGCATCTGAGTGTCCATGTAAAAGAGTCAAGTTAGGGCTAACAGAGCCCTTCATGACTTAGTTTCTAGAATAGGTGTCACCTTTTTATGTCCCAGAGATTTGGTTTGCAGTCATGTACACAGCTCATTGAATGGCCCTCTCTCACTGATCCTGCCTCAAGCACCTGGAAAGAGGGACAGAGCCAGGAAGAGAAAGGGGTCCCTGTAGAGGTCCGCTCCATTATTCAAGCTCTGCTCATATCCTACCCTCTCCATAAAGACTTCCCAGCTTCATTTGCTCATCAAGTGCTTTTTGGCACCCACTCTATGCTTGGGTACTGGGTGCTGGGTGCTAGGTTTCAAGGACACAGTGGGAAGCAAAACAGCAGGCCCCATCCCCAAGAGCTTAGCGTACAGTGGGAGGAAGTGCCTGTTGATCAGTCTCCTCTCTTACTGTTCCTGATTAAGGGCATGAGTTCTGGAGCCATTCTGCCTCGGTTCAAAGCCTCCCACTGCCACTTCCTACCACTGAGACCAGGCATGCCTCCTGTAAGCAGAATGCCATAACTCCAGTGTGCTGGGGCAGCTCCAGAGGACACCTGCTGCTCTGTGTAGTTATGGATTGTGCTCCCTTTCACTTAAATACACATCTCTAAAAAATTTTTTTTAAAATCCCACTGGGCCGGGCGTGGTGGCACACGCCTATAATCCTAGCACTTTGGGAGGCCGAGGTGGGTGGATCACGAGGTCAGGAGATCGAGACCATCCTGGCTAACATGGTGAAACCCCGTCTCTACTAAAAAATACAAAAAAATTAGCCAGACATGGTGGCGGGCACCTGTAGTCCCAGTTACTCAGGAGGCTGAAGCAAGAGAATGGCGTGAACCCGGGAGGCGGAGCTTGCAGTGAGCTGAGATTGTGCCACTGCGCTCCAGCCTGGGCGACAGAGCGAAGACTCCGCCTCAAAAAAAAAGAAAAAAGAAAAAAAAATCCCATCAGCAGTGAAATTTCTCTTAGAAATAAAAATAAACAAAACACATCTCAATTCAGGTAAAAAAAACTGTATGGTTGGTTACCTTACCTACCAGGTTCAGTTTCCTTATTTGAAAACTGAAGCTAACAATATAATCTACCTCATAGAGTGGTAAAAATTAGCCAGGGTGGTTGTACATGCTTGTGGTCTCAGCTACTTGGGAGGCTGAGGTGGGAGGATCACCTGAGATGGGGGGAGGTTGAGGCTGCCGTGAGCCATGATCACGCCACTGTACTCCAGCCTGGGCAACAGAACAAAACAAACAAACAAATAAAACAAAACAAAAACATAGATAAAATAATCTATGAAGTGCTTGGAACAGTGGCCCAATAAGCTCTCAATAAATATTAACAATTGCTATTGTTATTTTAATTGTGATTACTGTCCCATTGGGCTTTGGTCCTCCATTAGTGAGTGGGTCCTTAAGTGAGGGGCTGTTGTACACCTCTGTATTCCTAGCACCCAGCACCATGCCCTGCACAGTGGGGACTTTGACTCAATGTCTCCTCAAAGAGACTGGGATACAGGCTGCAGCCATATGAGGGTGTACTTGCAGAATGGGTGGACTCTTCAGAGATACTGTGTCCTACCTGGTTTCAGACGGAAACACGGGGAAAATGGTGGATGTTCTCCTCCTTCCCTTTCTGATTAGAGTTGACAGATAAAATACAGAACATCCAGTTAAATTTGAATTTCAGATAAATAATGAATAATTTTTTGTATCAGTATGCCCCCAGTATTGCATGGGACATAGATTAAAACATGATTTGTTGTTGATCTGAAATTCGAATTTTAGTCCAGGGTCTAATATTTTTATCTGCTGAATGTGGCAACTCTGTCTCTGAGTTCCTTTCCCACTCTTTGCGGCCCCCGGCCAGCAGCAGTGCTCCCTCTCAGTATCACACTCACATAGCCACAACCACAAATCTGTCCCTGACTCCATTTGCCCTCCAGGGCCAACCTTAGGCCTACGCGTGGGTCACCTCTCATGATTTAGCTTCTTCCACCAGTAGGAGGAACTGAGAAAGGATGGGCAGCAGCAGATGTCAGTGTGTCAGGGAGCCAAACTGCCCAATGGGTTAAGAGGCTTCTAGAGGTACAGGAGTGTCCCTGAGCTCCTCGTCCTACAGAGATAAGGGGAAGCTGTTTTCTTACCTGGCCTCAGGGAGAAAAGGGAGAGCAAGGATGAAGCCAGCCTTGAAATCCTCATCAGGTTTTCCCTTCCCATTGGTGTCTTTGTCTTCTAAGACTGCCTCTGCATGAACCTCCTGGTGGCTCTGCTCCTTGGCTACCAGCCACATTTTTGATGGTATGAATATGTGGATGGGCTGGGGCAGGGGGATGTACCTTTGGAGCACTCTTCTAGAAAAGCGAAGAGGAAGATGCCAGGGTATCTCTGAGTTTAGGAAGTATGAATTGTTAGAGTACCACCTCCCCTGGCTCCTCCCTTTTCCTCAAACATTTACTGTGGGCCAGGCCCTGGGCTAAGTATGTCACATATATTACTTCATCCAATCCAACCTTGCAAGGCAAGTTTAACAGTCCTCATTTTACAGTTGAGAAATCAGGGGCTGAGGGAAGTTTATTCCCTTGCCGAACATCATTCAGTTTGTAAAATGGTGGGGCAGGTATTTAAGCCCAGTCTCTCTGACTCCCAACCCCACTCTTAACCAGCTTTCTATACTGCTCTTTTTTCAGAGTTCCCCCTGGCACCTACTAGGAGCTCAATAAATACGCCCTGGATGAATGCACGATTGAATGTACAAATGAATGTGTCATTCTAAGGTCTACATTTATTTCTGTAGACTCACCTGTCAATGATAATCAGGAGAATGATTTGTTCTGACATGTTTATATATTTTTGATTTTGAAAAATTCATCAAATTATAATTTGTGATCAAATAGTTCATGGATGCTAATTTCATTATAACATTGTGTGTATTTGTCCTTTTTTTTTTTTTTTTTTTTTTTTTTTGAGACGGAGTTTCACTCTTGTTGCCCAGGCTGGAGTGCAATGGCGCAATCTCAGCTCACTGTAACCTCCACATCCTGGGTTCAAGCGATTCTCCTGCCTCAGCCTCCCAAGTAGTGGGGATTACAGGCATGCACCACCAAGCCCCGCTAATTTTGTATTTTTAGTAGAGATGGGGTTTCTCCATGTTGGTCAGGCTGGTCTTGAACTCCCAACCTCAGGTGATCCGCCCACCTCAGTCTCCCCAAGCGCTGGGATTACAGGCATGAGCCACTGTGCCCGGCCTGTTTTTGTCTTTAAATGAAAATGTTTTGGTTCTAGGCCCTGAGTTCCATAGGCCTTGAGGCTCTTACTTATTTTTTTGGCATTTATTACAGTTTTTGGTGGTACATATTCCCTGTGTAATTCAGGATCCAGCCAGTTTTGGGGGCAGTCATCCTTGTGGGATTCTCAAATCACAGCCTCTGGTTGGTCCCAGCCTTTTTAAGAACCTTACTGAAACATGCTCTGACTTTCAATTATATGTGAAGCAGCAGTAACCAATGGTCTCTGCATAGCCCTGAGTATTCCATTGAGAAATTTATTTTTTCTTTTGATCTTGATGGACATTTCGTATTAATTTTTTTCTTGGTTTATTTCCATTTACACATGAATGACCTCAGTCTGTTTTTGGCAAAGCATTGCTAGAACTGGATGAGGATGCAGGGCTCATTAACAAAAAATCATTGGGGGGCCTAGGTTATAACTGCTCTTTCAAAGCTCACACAACCATAACACACATTCTGTTACACAAACACACACACAGAGTCACAGGGCAGCAGGTTGTGAAACAGAGAGGGACTCTATTTTGAGGAATGTGGCCATGAATATGAACAAGTAAAACAACCATGATCTTAATAAAAAAGTGGTGGGGACCAGGTTAGGTACAAGCTGTGACCTGTGGTCTGCTATGATTTTGATCAACATCTTAGGAGTGCCCAGAACTTCTAAGTCTCATGTCAGAAAGTGAGAGGCATGCTCACTTGGGCAGTGCGTATACTAAAATTGGAACCATACAGAGAAGATTAGCATGGCTCCTGCACAAGGATGACATGAAATTTCACGAAGTGTTCCATATTAAAAAAAAAAAAAAGTGAGAGGATGTCTGGGAGACCCCTGAGAGGTAGCAGGAATGTCTTACACACAGATTTTTGGTTGTTACATAGTATCAGTGATGCATTTTTTACTGCGAGTTACTACGACCATTCTAAGTGTGCAACAACAGTATATATAGTAGCCCTGTGAAGTCCAACTACTCATGTTTATAGATACATATTTAAGAAGATAGGAGTCATACTATTATCAGAGCAGATGGAACTCCCTTGGCTTCCCTAGAACCATATTTCAAGGGTTCATAATGCTAATTTTAGGAAGATTTTCTTCTTACAAGCTATGTGACCTTGAGCAAATTTCTTAACCTCTTGGTGCCTTAGCTTCCCCATCTGTTAAATTAGGAGAATAATAGTAACTCCCTCACAGAGTTGCTGAGCAGATTAAATGAGTTAACCCGTGGAAAGCACTTAGAACAGTGCCTGACATAAAAAGTGTTACATACTAGTTTGCTATTATTATTATCATCAGCAACAGCAACGCCAGCTTAAGACAACCATGAATGTCATGTCCTCACTGAAGCTTTTCCAGGCTTCCTCAGTTGGATGCACCCTCTCCTCCCCACCCCTTTATGACCATCTGTCTAACTCTACTTAGACTAAACTATGTGCCCTACCTCCCTGACTATCTGCTGTCCTTGACTCCAAATATCTTCCTGGCTAAGAGAATATATGGGGACTCCTGACTCCCAACTCCTCTATAGCATCAAGACTCATTCATTTTTCTCATTCAGCAAATATTTATGGGTACCTTCTCTGTACAGGCTCCGCTGGGTGAGAAAAAAAATTCCCATGATGTTTCCCATGCTAATGCACACACTGAAGGAAAGCTCATGCAGGCATTTGCTCAGCTCCTCTGGCCAGCTGAATGACCACGGGAAGAAGTCGGGTATAGTAAAGTGATCTTGTGTTTTGAAAAAAACAAGATATGTGTTCGGACAAACATTAGCATACTTAAGAGAATAGCAACGCAGAATAATAGATTTGGGATTTTTTTCAGATATTCTCAGCCACATGGTCAACAAAATTAAACCACTCCGGAAAGAGACTCACTTAAATCTTTCCTGAAGACCACAGCCTTGGCTTGTGTATGGAAACAGCACCCACAGCCACACTGCGCATTAGGCTGGGTACCTCATATCCATGGTGTTTGATCTAATTCTTACAAGACCTTGTAAGGGAAGAACTGTCATTCTCCTTTTAAGAGGAGGAAACTGAATCTCAAAGAAATACGTGTCTTGTCACATCACACAGTTGGCAAGTGGCCCAGGCTCTGCCCCACATAAGGTCAAAGGGTGCTAATTTTCAAAGACACTTGAGCTACTCCTATATCTAATTGGTCACTAAATCCTGCTAGACTTAGATGTGGCATTTGGGAGAGCTACCTCTGGAGACCTTTGTGGATGTTCAAATTTAGGAATACCATCAGGACACTTGATGACAAAACGAGAAGGGAACAAGCCACTTTAAGAGACAGCCATTGGCATCAGCTAAGCTCTTTTACTGGATAAATTATTAACTTCTAGACACTAGACCCTTCGTGTGTGCCACAAATCTGTGGCCCAGCCAAATTAGAAATGACCAAATGACATGTGTCTCATTGTGGTTTTAATTTGCATTTCCCTAGTGACTGATGATGATGAACATCTTTTTGTGTGCTTACCATTTGTCTATCTTCTTTGATAAAATGTCTGCTTATATCTTTTGCACATTTTCTAATTAGAGTGTTTGTTTTTTACTGCTGAGGTTTGAAAGTTTTTTAATATATTCCATATACTAGTCCTTTGTTGGATGTGCAGTTTGCAACTATTTTCTTCCTCTCGCTATCTGATTGTTTCACTTCTTAACAAGGTCTTTTGCAGAGTGCATTTTTCACATTGATGAGGTCCAATTGATCAATTTTCCCTTTGTGGGTCATGCTTTTGGTGTCAAGTCTAAGAACCCTTTGCTTGGGCCCAGATTCCAAGGATTTTCCTTAATTTTTTTTCCTAACAGTTTTATAGTTTTGCATTTTATATTTCAGACGGTGATCTCTTTTGAGCTAACTTTTATATAAGGTATAAAGTATACATTAAGGTTCATTTTTTTTGGCCTAGGAATGTCTAGTTGTTCCAGCACTATTTTTTGGAAATGCTCTTTTTCGTTCATTGCATTGCTTCTGCAACTCTGTCAAAAGTTGGTTGGTTGTACTTGTGTGGGGTCAGAGTTGTGGGGGGTAGGGGGGAGTTAATGGATTCTCTATTCTGTTACATTGATCTATGTGTTCTTCTGCTAATAGGACACCACCTTTATACTGTAGCTATATACTAGGCCTTAATACAGGGTAGAGTGATTCTTCCCACTTTATCTTTCTTTTTCAAGACTGTTCTAGCTATTTTAGGGCCTTTTTAGAATAAGCTTTTAGAATAAGCTTATCTATATCCACAAAAAAAATCTTGCTGGGATTTTGATAAGAATTGCATTAAACTTATAGTCAGCTTAGGGAAAAATAGACATCTTTACTGTGTTGTTTATAAGATCTCTTTGATTTGTTCCTTCTCCATAACTGCTACCCTCAAAGAGAATGACATTAGCTAATGCCTGAAATTATTGACCAACTTTATAATTCGCCTTTCATTGTGGTCTTCTGTTGTTCCCACTCAGGCTGTGTGTTGCTGCCAAAATGATGAAACTCTAGCTCTCCCCCACCAAAGTTGCTGTCTTGTTTGAGAATCTCAAATTGCTTCCTACTCCAGACCTAGGCCAGGTTTACCCTCTTATTCAAACTCCCCAAATTTCCACTTCTCATTCAATCTTGATATACCCAAGTAATTCATGACTCTGAACTGCTACCTAAACATATAACTTAGCCAGGAATTCCTTCCACTCTGCCAATCTGTTTCCATTTTCTTCTGTCAATTTAAGCTTACTCAATGCAAGAAATATTTCCTAAATAACCTGGTCATTTTGTACAAGTTCATACACAGTGGCAGGCCTAGCATATCTGACATCTGGAACATGTGATTTTTAATGCTACTGTCCTCTACAGAATGGATTTATATTCAGTAGTAAGTGTATAATGCAATAACAGCAATCATTGGTATTTTCTGATTTTGCTTTTTAGTTTTAAAATAAAACTAAAACTCTTTCCAAGCTTAACTTGAATAAAATTCTATTTTTTAGCTTTGAATTCTGAGCTTCAATGAAAAAAAAAGAATTCTACTTTAAAGATATTAAAGTTCAGTAAAATATGTCACGTATGAACTAAAATTTGTACTTATGAAACAAAAATATTATACCTTCAAGTCTGCATCCTATGTCACTGTTTTAAGTTTAAAATACAAATAAAAACCTCAAGTGGTCATATAATGACAAGTTCTGATTCTTTCTGTATTTACTGTGCTATTTTTGTTTATTTCACATCTACTGATTAAATGCAGGAATATGTAGTACCACAGGAGCTAGAAACACACACTGCACCTGAAACAAGGTCAAACTACTTAAATGAGTATGAGCTAATTGTTAAATGAACACTTAGTTGAGTCCATGTGTTACGTGGACATGGCTTGGGGCTCAACTAGGAGTAACATCCATGTAACACCCTTGTGTTACCTGGTCATGGATGTCACTATGAGTAGGAGTTCTCCAAGTAACATCCATGTTGATACAATATTTATTAAAGGACAAGGAATGAAAATGTACTAATCCATGTTTATTAAAGGATAAATAATAAAAGTGTACTAATATACTAAATATATTTACATATATATTATTAAAACTCACAGTCCCTCAAAATGTCAATACAGTGTCACAGTGTTACCCTATGATCCTGCAATTCCAGCCCTAGGCATATATAGACCTTAAATGAATAAAAACATATATCTGCATACAAACTTGTACCCAAATGTTCATAGCACTGAGAGGTGAAGCCGGCTGGGCTTCTGGGTTGGGATGGGACTTGGAGAAATTTTCTGTCTGCCTAAAGGATTGTAAATGCACCAATCAGCACTCTGTGTCTAGCTAAAGGTTTGTAAATGCACCAATCAGTGCTCTGTGTCTAGCTAATCAGGTAGGGAACTTGGAGAACTTTTCTGTCTAGCTAAAGGTTTGTAAATGCACCAATCAGCACTCGGTAAAAACGGACCAATCAGCACTCTGTAAAACAGACCAATCTGCACTCTGTAAAATGGACCAATCAGCTCTCTGTAAAATGGACCAATCAGCAGGATGTGGGTGGGGCCAAATAAGGGAATAAAAGCAGGCCACTGGCGCCAGCAGTGGCAACCCACTTGGGTCCCCTTCAACATTGTGGAAGCTCTGTTCTTTGGTTCTTTGCAATAGTTGTGCTGCTGGTTACTCTTTGGGTCTGTGCCACCTTTATGAGCTGTAACACTCACCGCAAAGGTCTACAGCTTTACTCCTGAAGTCAGCGAGAGCACAAACCCACCGGGAGGAATGAACAACTCGGACGCGCCAACTTTATGAACTGTAACACTCAACGCAAAGGTCTGCAGCTTCACTCCTGAAGTCCGCGAGACCAGGAACTCACCAGAAGGAAGAAACTCTGCACATGTCCAAACATCAGAAGGAACAAACTCCAGATACACCATCTTTAAGAACTGTAACACTCACTGTGAAGGTCTGCGGCTTCATTCTTGAAGTCAGCGAGACCAAGAACTCACCAATTCTTGACACAGCACCATTATTCACAACAGCCAAAAAGTGGAAACAACTCAAATGTCCATCAACTGATGAATGGATAAACTGTGGTATATCCATAGAATAAAATATTATTAGGTAATAAAAAGGACTTAAGTACCAACACAAGCTTTAATGTGGATATCCCTTGAAAACACTGTAAATGTTAAGAAACCAGAAACAAAAAGCCAGATGATTCCATTCATATGAAGTGTCCAGCATAGATAAATCTATAAAGATAGAAACTAGATTCCGGGTTTCTTAGGGCTGGGGGAGTAGGTGGGAAGGTGGGGGAATGGGAAATGGCTATTAATGGGTATGGGGTTTCTTTTGAGGGTGATGCAAATGTTCTAAGATTGATTGTGGTCATTGTTGTATAGCTCTGTGGTTATACTAAAACTATTGACTTGTATACTTTAAATAGGTGGCTGTGTGGTATGTTAATCATATCTCAATAAAATTAAAAATAAAACCAGCGTAAATGCAGCAATTGTTTAGAACTTTGACTGACAAAAGATTTTGTGGGGAGGAATATTTTATCACTGTCAATATTAGAATTACCAGTGCTTAGTGATTAAAACCCACTCTTGGGTTTATTGTCATTTTTAACTTTTCTGCTGACGACACATCCCCTTATTTTGGGTATGCAAGGTGTCCCTCTCCCTCTGCTGCATGATGGTACATCCCAGCTGACATGGTCAGTGTAGATCTACACTATGGCCCATCTAGTGACTGGCTGATGTAAATTGCTAATGTGTAGAGAAAAGTCTAATTTGGGACTTATAAGAAATTTTAAGAATTTGAAAAATAAGGTGATACCCATTTTAGGAAGTCAAGAGCCACTTCAAATGAAATAAAACCTTTTATATAGTTAAATGAATCTTCTGTAGACTTCTTACTCAGAACCAGTATTTTTGTTTTGTTTTGTTTTGTTTGAGACCAAGTTTCACTCTTGTTGCCCAGGCTGGAGTGCAATGGTGTGAACTTGGCTCAGTGCTACCTCTGCCTTCCAGGTTCAAGCGATTCTCCTGCCTCATCCTCCAGAGTAGCTGGGATTATAGGCACCTGCCGCCACGCCTGGCTAATTTTTTTGTATTTTTAGTAGAGAGGGTATTTCATCATGTTGTCTAGGCTGGTCTCGATCTCCTGACCTCAAGTGATCCACCCACCTTGGCCTCCCAAAGTGCTGGGATTACAGGTGTGAGCTACCGCTCCTGGCCAGAACCAGTTTTTAAACTCAACCCAGGATCTAGATTTCCTGTGCTCTCGGGCAGCTGTTGATGCCCATTTGCAGAGTGGCTGTATTCATGAACCATGAACAATCCCTAGGTAGAAATGTCTGTTGCTCTTCCAACCCCAAAACCAGAACAGCTTCTGACAGCTGTGGAGACCCTGCCCCCGAGGCTATCTTACCTTGCAGCCACAGACCAATGCCCCTGCTCCTCAGAGTGCAGACCCCCACTGCTGTGTGGCTGCCACATACTCCTCTTCGCCTAACTGGGCCCCAAATCCCTGTGGAAGCCTGTGTTCTCCTCCCGGATACCATTCTCTTCCTATGTTTCTCACAGCGCCACTGGCTTCACCAAGGAGAACGCATTTCCACAGACGTCCCCTGGCCTGCCCTGGCCTGGTCATCCATCCTCCTGCTACCCCATCCATCCCATAGGAGTTTATGTCTCCACTTTGAGGACCGGGGTTAGGATTCTCCAAAACTTGGCTTGCGTTCTGGCAATGTCATAAATGGTGGTCAGTTCCTACAGTGTGATAAGTGCTATTTTTAAAAAGACTTTATGTACATTATCTCCTGTGATTCTTGTACTTTTTAGAAGCTAGACATTATCTCAATTTTGATGATAAGACTGAGGCTCAGACAGATTAAATAATTTGTCTCAAGTCACATAGCCAGTAGTGAAAGAACTATGATAGAAATCTATGGCTTCTGCTTCCCATGCCAGTTCAGTATTACATAGAGGAGTAGGCCACAGTGAAATTACAGTCTGCATAGACTTTTGTTGGCTGGGCTTGGAGCCTAACCACCATTTTAGATCTTTTTTTTTTCCCATGGGAAAATGAATTTCAAATTCTGAGCAATCAACATACAAGTGTTCTTCTACAGCATAACTCATTTTTAATTTGCAGACTATCTCCATTGTCTCCCTACTGAAGGGTTTCATTTCTATTGATTCCTTTATCTTACTGGTCAGGACCCAAAAGGAGGATTGAAAAGTAAAGGCTTTAGAGTCAGACTAGGGCCTACCACTTAATTGATGTGACCTCAAGCAAATTACTTAACTTCTCTGGGCTTCAGTTTCTTCCTTTGTAAAATAAGGGCAACATTACACATATAGGATTATTGTAAGAATTAAATGAATAATGCATGCTTGTAAAGTGCTTAGTGCAGTGCTTGGTGCAGAGTCAGCCTCCAATAAACATGGACCTTTGTTGTTCAATGGGAGAGTCAGGCTGACTACAACCTGGAATATATCCCCGCTGGCCAGGGATGGTCCTTGTTTATTCCTATCGTGCAGATGAAATTATTAACAGCACTCCCTTCTACTCTTAAGGTGCCCCAACTTGGATGATAAATTATATGGGTCACCCTACCTGAAGATGGGCCCAGAAGGCATGACTTCGAGGGGACCACAAAGCCCCAAGACTGAAGCTCCCTAATCGCAATTTGGCCTTTGTCAAGAGCATCTCACCAGGGAGCTGAGAGCTACTGTTTGGATGTTTCCAGAAGCAGCATCTGTGTTCCCAGTGAGGGTCTGAAGCCAGGAAGAGAGCCTTCAGGGATAAGGGAGCCCAGCCAAAGGCACCAGCAGTCACGCAAGTGTCTGGTCCGACAGGAGCCCTGCCAAGGAGCCAAGGAGCCAGGCCAAAGGACAGGGTGGGGGCTGGAGTGGGGGCCAAGACGGCAAGCCAAACAGGAGATGGGGGGGGAGCCGGGAGATGAAGTATCAGGGACACCACTAAGGGAGGTCAGCAAGGTGCCGGAAGGGCAAGAGGTCTCACTGTGCCTGGGGGAAGGGGGTCTGGGCATCAGTCCCCCTCCAGGAGCCTATATTCCACTCTTCTTTGTCTTTAAAGGAGTTGAGGCACTGTCTAGGGCACATCTGGGTCATATCCTTCTCCATGATGCTGTGCACATGTGCCAGGGTTGATCAGTGACTCTGAGACTGTTGGTGATAACAAAGACCAAATATAAAGCAGGTAGTGTCATTTAAACCTCCCACCACATTTAATGAGCAGGATTGGCAGCTTATTTCAATTTTACTTCAGTACTTAACTTCTCACAAAGTAGCAGTCATAAAACACTTCTCATAATGAGGTGTAATAACTGAAAGCCCGAAGAACCAAGAGGCAGCATGGTGAAAAGAAAGGAATAAAATGGTGAGAGTCAGAACTAGGTTCTATCCTGCTTCTGTTCTGCCTCTTCCTGACTCCTAATTTTTAGGTAAGTCACTTCACCTCCCTGAGCTCACCTGTCAATGGAGGTAATAACTGTTGGGAAGGAAAAGTGTGGGGAGGCATGGATTACAAAGGCTGCAGAGTGCTACACAAATCTAAGCTAGACATCTCTCTAATGTGATAATAAAGTAGGACTTTCTAAAATAAACATGTATCACATGTATTAAGAAAAAAGCTCAGAAAAGATGAAATACTTTTAAAAAGAATATAGCTGGAGTAAACGTAATGAACAAATTCTAGTACTACAGCAAAATCGGAACTACTTCAGATACTAAAGAAATGCTCCTTTACATATTGGGTAATATGCTAGTGGGAGCTGCTAACCTTGGCTCCTTCCAGAAATGTACAACAGTTAGAAAACATAAATATCTTCTCAAAAAGTTAGAATACATACAAGGATAATAGGTTCATAGTGGAAAATTAATATTAATGAAAATTCAGAGTCCCTTTTTGAAGAAGAAAGAGCAACATTTCTTTCTGACAAACATGGCTGGTTCAAACCAGAATGCTGGGTTGGGCTGTTTGGGTCCAGTATTTCCAACATATGGAACAAACAGCACCTTTGATGAGGGCAGCAATATGCGATAGATGACGCATGGGCTCTGGAATCTGATGAGCCTGGGCTCTTATCCAAGTTGGCCCTTAGTCTTCTATATGACTTTAGGCAAGTTATTTAGCCTCACTGAGCCTTGGTGCTCTCAATTGGAAAATGAAGATAGCAGTATTTACCTAATAGGTTGAATTAAATAACATCTGCTATACTTCAAGTAGAGTGCTTGGCACAGAGGAGGGACTAGTAAATGGAAGTTCTCATTATCACTGTGAAAGTACCTTGACCTCTGCTTAGCACTGTCAGGAAGTCAGGGACAAAGACCATGACAATTGCCTGCTATTTGTCAACATGAGTGAGCAGTGGGGCAAAGCTGCCAAAAAAAGGCTCACTCAGCCAGGCTGCATGAGTAGTGAGTACCAATACAGGTCTGGAAGTCATGCGTGCATGCCTGTGTGTCTGTGTGTGTGTGTGAGAGAGAGAGAGAGAGAAAGAGAGAGAGAAAGAGATCCCTGTGCACTCTGCTCCAGAGAGACTACATCTGGAGGACTGGCTACAGCTTGTAGAAGCACATCTTAAAATACAAGGAATTGGGCCGGTGGGGTGGCTCTTGCCTATGTAATCCCAGCATTTTGGGAGACCGAGGTGGGTGGATCACCTGAGGTCAGGAGTTCAAGACCAGCCTGGCCAACATGATGAAACCCCATCTCTACTAAAAATACAAAAATTAGCCGGGCATGGTGTCGGGTGCCTGTAATCCCAGCCACTTGGGAGGCTGAGAGAGGAGAATAATTTGAACCTGGGAGACAGAGGTTGCAGTGAGCCGAGACCATGCCATTGTACTCCAGCCTGAGTGACAAGAGCAAAACTCTGTCTCAAAAAAACCAAAAAACAAGAAATCCAGAGGAAGATGAAGAGAATCCAGAGGACCTAAACACTAGCTCATTTGGAGAATGGTTGAAGGAGCTGGCGGATTTAACCTGGTAAAGAGAAATCTAAAGGCGAAGTAATAACTTTTAAAATAATTAAAGGGCTTCAAGCAGAAATAGGTGGAAACATATTCTTTCTGACTTAGAAAGCAAAACAGGACCCAAAGACAGAAATGACAGAGGTGCTATTCAGCTCAGTAGTAGAAAGGACTCTCAGTCCTGTGGAGCTCTTCACCTAAGGGAATGGGCTGTGTAGTGAGGCAGTGCAGGCAGCCAGGCACTGCAGAAGCTGAGCAGAAGCTGAATGACTCCTGGGTCCAGGATTCCTGTACTGGGTTGGGCTGGGATTAGCTGCCCTGTGAGGTTTCTTCTGAGTCAAACTTTAATAGAGCCTTGGTTTTCATAATCCTGCTAAAATTGTTTTGTCCTTATTAAATCATATTTTATCAATCTCAAGTCCCTCAAAATGGCTGAAGAGGTGATTATGCCTGAATACATTAAAAGCCAGAGGAAATAGTGAATTTAGGGCTCTTGGAGCTGTTTTCTTTTTGTCATTAGATTCAGACTGTTTTTGATGATTTTCATTCTAGTCGAGGACTCATGAATATTTATGAGCGTTTGCAGGTACTATATATACACCTTCTTCCCTCATTCCTTTTCAAAATCCAACATGGAGTCAGAGTTTTATTTTTTCCTGTTTTGTCTAAAATTTAAAGTATTTTTAAATTTAAAGTCTAAAAGTAATTAATACGGCTTCACTTAACCTATTCCATTTTTATTCTTTTCTCTCAAATTGTTCAGAACATATACTCTACATACACACAGAAGAAAAGTAATTAAAGGGTCTATTTTGATCGCCTTTTTTTTCCCAAATACAACCATGTAAAAACTACATTAGTTATCTCATCTCAATCATGGAGTGCTACAGAAATGTGACTCAGGGCTGAAACAATGTTTTATTATTTAGCATGGAGACCCTGGGGTGGATTTGTGGACCTTATGGTCTTAGCCAAGCACCCCTGGAACTCATTTGACCAAGGGCAGGCCATCAGAAGTGGACATTTGAACCATGTCAGCAGTTTCAGAGAAGCACCCAATGACATTTTAATCTGAAAGATTATAAACAACCTCACTCCCACCACTAGCCATGCCACCTCCTGAAGAATGTGCAGCGTGGTGGATCTGAAGGAGCCATTGATAAGGAGGAAACCAGCTTGAAAGCACCCTGGTGAAGCAAGAGTTTGACAGCCGAGATTATTTTTAATGCTTTCAAAGGCACACACTTTATAAATATATCGAACATATACAAAACAGGTCTGTTCCTATGCATAGTATGTGTATGTAACAGTCTATTTAAAAGCATTTCAAAGCCCATTTAGTTATAGTTTGTCCAAAGTGGTGTGGGTAAATGATAAAGAGATAAAGAAGGACAAGGGTCCTCCCCACAGAACCATAGAAGGCTCTAGCTGACAGTCACTTGGAGACAATCTCCATTTTCTTCACTGTTTAGATGAGAAAGCTGGGATTCCAAGGGGAGGTGACTTGCTTAAGGCTCACCAGAAAATTAGCTCTAACATAATAATAAATCCAGGTTTATGGTTCTAAAACTAGAGTTTACTAATTGATGGTGGAAAGAAACCATCCACACTGTAAACAACCACAAAACAACCCTAAAAACAAACAAAGCCACTGAGAGCCAGGAGTCATGGTTCTTATCCCAGCAAAGGAATGCACACCCTGCCTGATTTCCTGGCCACTGCAACACAGACCATTGGGTCATGGGATAATCATGCCATTGGTATGGAATACAAGATGGCTGGTTTCTCCTATGATGCCCGCACGCTGAGCCGACGGCATCACCCTCCTTTGTAATGGTAGATCTAGCCATGCCATCCTCTGCAGCTTGGGCAGCTCTGGGTTCTCTAGGATAGCTGAATAGATCCACTAAAGATATGAAGAGGCACATGGGAAAATACATAAATCCCACCCTCTACATTCTGCAGCTCCTGCCTTTGAGCCTCATTTGCTGTTTTCCTGAAGGCTCTCTCCACAACACTAATTGGGGTGATTAGATCAGTTCAAACAATCAGACGATTGAATGGAAACATCTACCACACTAGTTGGTTTTATGAAGCAACTGGCTAATGGAGTCACTGATGATAGTGGAAACTCACTCCGCATAGACACAGACTCATTCTCTTCTCCACTTTGACTTCTTCAGCGTCTTTGTTTGTTTACCCAGACACGGTCTTCATTTACCAGGTTTCTCAGCACCAATGAGGACTCACACAATAAGGCTTGGATAACACTTTGGTGGGGACACTGCAGACAGACTCCTCTCAATACGCTCATGGTTCAGTCACAGAACAGTCTGTCCTTTCACTGGGCACTGTGGAATGAGCGTGAGCTCTGTGAGCGGGCAGGAAGGGCATCTTCTGTTTGAGAGCCAAGTCCTGTTTCGAAGTTCCCCACTGTAACCTTGGATACAGCTGGCTGGGGGTGGGAAGGCCCTGTGAGAGGCCTTTGTTTATAACTGGAGACTTGGTGGAAGGAGGTTATGGATAGCTGGATTTGGGGCCTTGCAAAGGAGGAGGGGAGAAAACTAGAAAGAGAAACTTCTCTTTTCAGAACTTCTGCAGGCTCACAAAGAAAGGATCCCAGCCAGGTATAGATCCATTGCAATAAGCATTCTATATTTTCTAGTTCTCCTTCAATACCTCCTGAATGTTTCGTTTTTAGCTGCTCCCACTCACAAAGGCTCCAAAGATTTTACAGAGGACTTCCAGGAGCCTGTGGTGTTTTTGTGGCATGTGCGTGTAGTTCTGGTCATGAAATGGCATGTTGGGCAATTCTAGGTAGCTTGATGCAGGCTATATTGACATGTGGCTCAAGAGAATAAACCGTGAAGAAAGATGAGCTTGGTGGCCATTGGCCACCACGATCTAGAAGGCAGCAAAGTGGCAGGGACCCCTAAACTCTCTAGTTCTGGATAGCCTTTGGGGACTGTGCACACTGGACTCACCTATATTCTCAGACAGACTGGCTTGCCATACGACTTTTAGGTCCCTTCCAAGGTACATGAGATGTCTATATGATCATGTCATGAGGTTCCAACATAGGTGATTTAATTGTCTAATAGTTACCTTTTAGAATCATAATAATGATTATTATTTTTCTAAGAGTTATTTAAAGCATTTATCATATGCCACACATTTACCTACATGGTTTCATTTCCTCTCCTCAACAATCCTGGAAAGTGGGTATTATCTCCTTTA
Organism: Pongo abelii; assembly: GCF_028885655.2. Taxonomy (NCBI): domain Eukaryota; kingdom Metazoa; phylum Chordata; class Mammalia; order Primates; family Hominidae; genus Pongo; species Pongo abelii. Next base: position 18,797,285 of record NC_085928.1, read on the forward strand.
ATAAATGAAAACACAGAAGTACAGAGAGGTTGAGGCTGCATAACCAGAAAGGGTCAAGATAGTTTTCATTCCTAGGCCTGTCTGATCCCAAAGCCCCTATCTTTCTAATGATAAATACAGTTGAGAAAGTAGTAAGCGAAGACCACATTCAATTTAAAAAATCTTATAAATATTTTATATTTAATTTCATATAATATACTTTCCATTTTGAGTATCACTTTTTCATCTCTGAAAACACAACTCATTGTCCTCCTGGCTATGGCAGACAACAGGAAGCACACTATGTCCAAAGTGTGATGTGGCTGATAAAGACATTGATGTGTCTAAGGCTGCATTAGAAGCACAGTGTCTAGAAAGAGGGAGGAGAATGCTACTCTCTGCACTCCTCAGTCCACACCTGGAACATTATGTCCCATTCTTGGGGACACAGTTTATAAGGGGCATAGGTAAACTGGAGTTTCAGAGGAATCTGAAATGTTCAGAGGAGTATGACTCAGAAGGTGAGTGGACCCTAAACCTATGTAGAAAAATTGAGGAGCTGAGATTATTTGGCTTTAAGAAAAGTTGGGAGGCCAGGCGTGGTGACTCACACCTGTTATCCCAGCATTTGGGGAGGGGAGACTGAGGTGGGCGGATCACCTGAGGTCACAAGTTCGAGGTCAGCCTAGCCAACAAGGTGAAATCCCATCTTTATTAAAAATACAAAAAGTTAGCTGGGCGTGGTGGCACGTGCCTGTAGTCCCAGCTACTCCAGAGGCTGAGGCAGGAGAATCGCTTGAACTCAGGAGGCGGAGGTTGCAGTGAGCCAAGATCGCGCCATTGCACTCCAACCTGCGCAACACAGCGAGACTCTGTCTCAGAAAAAAAAAAAAAGAAAAGAAAGAAAGAAAAAGGTGGAGTTTCTGGTGACATATAGGGGTTTGGGTGGGCAGGGAGGAAAAGGGATACAATAGGTATCTTCAAAGTTTGAAATACTGTCCAGAAGAAGAATGAAATTCCCCAGTATAGCAGCTAACAGGTAGCTCTAAAACCAGTATAAGGATGTTGCTAACTGCTCAAAAGAAAGAAGGGCCCTCCAGTATTTGGAACTGTTCACAGATGGAATCGTCTGCTTTGTGAGGTAGGAGTTTCCCATCACTGGAGATGTCCATGCAGAGACAAGAGAGTCAAGCATCAAGGACCCTCCAACCTTCACCGTCCCTTCCAACCCCAAATTCCACAATCCACCAGTTAATCTACCATCAGAACTGTCTTCTTAGATTCGGTTTTCCCCCCTCTTAATGTCTCATTTACAAGTAATCTGCTATACTTGGTGGCATTTACTCTTTCCCTTCACTTGAGCCATAATTATATTTTAAAATAGTTCAATATCAAGCTAACCTAATCATTCATAGCTTTATGAGGTTTTCTTAAACTAATTTTTTTAATCTGATTTTTTAAATCAAACATTTTTCCTGGATTTCTAATATAAGACATCTAAAAACAACTCTCCGATCCTTGGGAAGGCAATTTATTTTCTGGAACATGTTATTCAAAATTTTTCTATCTAATGACCAAATAGTGCTATAAGTGTCTCTTCTAAAATTAAACAATAGTAAGATGGATTATTTTGGTTTCTCCTGCCTCTGAATGTTGAATTTACTTGTGCTGGTAACACCAAAAGTAATATGCATTCAATTCAATATGCACTGTTCATTCATTCACAAATAATTGTGGAGTATCCAATATTGTTCTAGGCGCTGAGGAAACCGCAGTGAACAAACACAAACAAAATTCTCTGCTCCTGTGGACCTGCTTTTTAATGGAGGGGACAGAGAGTAAATAAGATAAAGAAGTAAATATACACAAGATAAAATATACATGAACTGGTGACAAACACTAAAGGGAAGACTAAAGCAGGAAGAAGTGCATGGGAGAGGTGGGGAAAGAGAAAGAGGATGTTGTAATTTATTTTATTTATTTATTTTTTTGAGACATTGTCTCGCTGTGTTGCCCAGGCTGGAGTACAGTGGCATGATCTCAGCTCACTGCAACCTCCGCCTCGTGGGTTCAAGCGATTCTCCAGCCTCAGCCTCCCAAGTAGCTGGGATTACAGGCACATGCCACCATGCCCAGCTAATTTTTGTATTTTGTAGTAGAGACGGGGTTTCACCATGTTGGCCAGGCTGGTCTCGAACTCCTTGACCTCAGGTGATATGCCCACCTCAGCCTCCCAGAGTGCTGGGATTACAGGTGTGAGCCACTGCGCCCAGCTGATGTTGCAATTTAAATGGAGTGGTCAAGCCCCTTTAAATTCTATTTAAATAAAGGGAGTCCCACTGAGAAAGTGACCGTGAGTTTTCTTTGCTGTGGTTTTTGGTTTTGCTTCTGTTTTTGAGACAAGGTCTGGCTCTATCGCCCAGGCTGGAGTGCAGTGGCGCCATCTCACCTCACTACAACCTCCGTCTCCTGGACTCAAGCCATCCTCCCACCTCAGCCTCCGAGTAACTGAGACTACAGGCGCGTGCCACCATGCCTAGCTAATTTTTTGTGTATTTTCCGTAGAGACAGGGTTTCGCCATGTTGCCCAGGCTGGTCTTGAATTTGTGAGCTCAAGCGATCCACCTGCCTTGGCCTCCTAAAGTGCTAGGATTACAGGCGTGAGCCAACCCACCTGACAGAAATTGAGGTTTAAGCCACAAAGGAAATCAGCAAGTGATCAGGGTAAGTATCTGTCAGAACATAAAGGGAATAGCAGATACAAATGCAAGATTCCAGTCATGTTCTGAATACCTGCTGAATGCTTAGCATCATGTGTGGCAAAACGCACTAAAACACAGGTTTCTGAACACCAAGGTCTTGAAGAAAGAAGAACACAAATGCACCCAAAACCATAGCTAGTTAACTGCCAAGTGCTAAATTTGGAAGATGAGATCTCTCAAAAACTTCTCCCCATCAGTTATACTGGACCAGCAGGACCCCTGAAACATACCTTGGACGTTTCCACCTCTAGGCCTCTGTCTCATTTCCCAGAGGGGAATGCTCTTCTCATACTTTCTTGTTTTAGATCTTATACAACGTCCAAAGCCCACTCAGACTTGTTCTCCTTCACAAAACTCTTCCTGACCACCGAGCACCCAGTGTTTCCTTTTTCTGGATCTGTACAGTAGCACGTCACATCTGCAGCTGACTGTACCAGACCCTAATTTTAACAAGATCCACAGGTGATTGAAAATGCACACAAAAATCTGAGAATCGCTGTAGGCCACTTGTCTTCAAATGTGCCTACACACTCTAAAACCCTGGGAATCTTTTTATTATTATTATTATTTTTATTTTTGAGACAGAGTTTTGCTCTTGTTGCCCAGGCTGGAGTGCAATGACATGTTCTCGGCTCACTGCAACCTCCGCCTCCTGGGTTCAAGTTTCTCCTGCCTCAGCCTCCTGAGTAGCTGGGATTACAGGCGCCCACCACCACACCCGGCTAATGTTTTGCATTTTTAGTAGAGACTGGGTTTCACCATGTTGGCCAGGGTGGTGTTGAACTCCTGACCTTAGGTGATCCACCCGCCTCAGCCTCCCAAAGTGCTGGGATTACAGGTGTGAGCCACCATGCCCAGCCCTGGGAAGCTTTTAAAAATACCAATGCCTAGTTCCACCTTCAGAGATTCTGATTTAATCAGTATGGGTGAGAGCTAGGCATCAAAAAAAAATTTTTTTAACTTCCCAGGTGATTCTAATATTAAGCAAAGTTTGAAAATTACTGGTAGCTCCTCTCTCCTTTCCCTCAGTTTCTTCTCGCCACTGTTTTGCCCTAGCTGTCAAACAGCCTGCCTTCAGGCTGAGTCATTTCCGCCCCTCCCTCCCCACTCCGCCACCCCCACCAGGTGGATTCTTGGGTATACAGAACTAGGAGAAGCCAGCTTCCCCTCCACCCTTTCTCCCCCGGTTCAAAGGCTCTGGGATTGGCCCATAGAGGCCTTCCCAGAATACAGGACTGCAGCAGCATGAGTGGGAGGAGGCAGACCCAGGGCAGACTCCCCACCCAGCAGGGTGGCCTTAGGTAAGTCTCCTGGGGCAAGCCACTAAAATATCTTGTCTGTAAAGGGGGAACAACAACATCTCTGAAATCAGCCCGTAGAGTCACAGGGTCTTGGGAAGATCAACACAGATGATATGTGAATGTGTTTCTAAAACATTAATGTGCATGACAGCTGCGATGGTTTCCTATCCTAGGACAACCATTTCTAATTTAAAAATCTTCCTTTCCCCTACTTCCCACACAACTAAGTAAGAATTTTAAGCACAATTTTATCTTAGCATCCAAAAAAGATGAATACGCATGTATTGTATCTGTGTTGATATAGGTAGGTATAATTCAACAGTTACAGCTTGCTGCATCACTAGTTACTAGAAAGCAGTGATTCTGCGACTTGAAGATATTTTAATTAGCACCAAACACACTGAGAGTGTTCAATAAGTATTAACCAATGAGGCCTAATTTAAGACGGCATCATGTAAGTCCACACTATGCCACTGTTGACATGAGGAGTGCTGCTTATTGCTTACCCAAATGATCACATTTTCACCTTTTAAGTAAAGTATAGCACCTTCATTTAGCCATTCCGCTGATCTGCAAACTGAAAGACCAAGAGACCCTGGCTTATTCAAAATAGGTTCTCTGTTTTACCAAAAAGAGTCATCCATTAAAAGTCATGCTCAATACTAAATACCAGTTAGAACAGATACAACTGTGCTGCCTTCACCTACACTAAGGGCTAGGGGTTGAGAGTAGAGAAAGACTCCTCTCCCCAATCTTTGTTTTTCCATGTCTATCCTTAAACATTCTTTGAGGATCTGATTCTCGAAAGGGATTTTGTTGTTTATGTTTGTTTGTTTCTTTTAATAGCTACAAATCTCCTTGGGAGGGACAAGGAACCTTGATGTGAACCACATGTGGAATACAGCAATGGTACCCAAGCTTTTTGGATTTCACAGATCAAGTTTAAAACATTTTGGGGGATCCACCTAGGACTGCTAATTTTTTTATTTTTCTGAGAGAGGACATCAACCAACAATAACAACTATCATATTTCATAATAGAATGGACAGTTCAAAATAACTAAAACTATGAAGCATATAGTCTTAGAATAAAGAATTGTCCTGTTCAAGAAAGGACAAGTGTAACCTTAAAATTGTTATAATACATCCGGATAAATTTATTACATAGATGGCCCTACATTTCCTATGGGTCTGCAGTTGTGAGCCACTGTTCTAGATGGCTAGGAGGGTTTGAAGTGAGTTGAGAACCTTTACTGTCCTGAAGATGGGGTAGGGGTAGACAAGGGTATATTCTAAAAAGAGGAAAGCACTACTGTAATAATCTTGCCTAGGATTACATACAGATGGGGTAACAGAGTCCCAGGACTTCACCCCTTCGGTATAGAGCAGGGATGGCGAGAGCCCCACTTAGGATACCTGGAAAAAGAAATCTCTGCGGCAAAAGGTCCTTGTGCTGACTGTTCTTTTTCATTCACGAGTGTACTCTCTGTCTCCTTGGGGGCCCACCTTCCTATTCCCAGGAGGAAAGGGGAAGGGGGAGGACAGGAAATGTGGAAACCGCGTTAAAAAGCCTGATTGTGAACCAGCACTGCGACTGAGATGCGAAGAGGGAAGGACAAAAGTCCCTTCCTCGCTTTTCAAAAAGTAAGCCACAAAAGTTATAGAAACATTTTCTATTACACATCATCTCCATTTTGCCGAGAACCTAAGGCTCCGAGGACTTGCCCAAGGCCATACAGCTGGTGAGCCCCAGGGCTCAGCCCCAGCACAGGTAACGAGGGCAGGGTTTGCTCCAGCCACCACTGGCTCTCTCTTTGGCCTCCCTCTCTCAGGTGAGGCAGTATGTCAGGTGAAGCAACTGAAACAATGTCCCTCAGTTCGGATGCATCCTCCCTCTTCGTTTCCTGTCGTAAGACAGGTTTCTCCTCTTCCTGGATGTGGTTAAAAAAAAAAAAAAAAAAGAAGAAGAAAAGGAAAGGAAAGAAAGGCAAAGCAAACCAAAGCCCAACGTCTTGGCTCTCAGGGTTGCACCTCCTTTCTCTACCCGCGGGGTCTGGCCTGGCGGGGTGTGGCGGCAGCCCTGGGGCGCGAGAAGCCCATCCGGGCCTGAGGTGCTGGGCGGCCTGGGGCGCTGGCTGCCCCTAGGGCCGGCGGCTGTCCCTGGGGTTTCCCCGCTTCTGGGCTCGGTGGCCGCGCGGGCGGGCGCCAAGTGACTCAGCCGTCCCCGAGGGCGTTCCGGGAAGCGGCCGGGGGCGCGGGCTTTCCCGTCGCCGCAGCGTGAGAGTCCCCAGCACCGAAAGGGGATCAGAAACCGCTGGGCGGAGCAGCGGGAGGAAGCCGCAGCGCGCCGAGCAGAGTCAGCGCCACCGTCTTTCGAGCTGGAGCGGGGGGAACGTGGCCTTGACGTTGCTGAAGCTGAAGCGCCGGGCGGGCGCCCGGACCCCGGGGCGGGGCAGAAGCGAGTCGGTTCCCTGCTGGGGGGCGGGGGCAGGGCTGGAACAGGAGTTCAGGAGGGACAAGGACGTGGAAGGAGCCCAGCAGAGGGCACCTGGGACCCCCGCGGCCGGGCCGAGTTTGAAGGGAGCCCCTCTCCCCCTCCCCCTGGCGGAGCCCCCCGTAGGGTCTGAGCCGGTGCCCCGCAACAGGCGCGGGAGGAGGAGCAGGCCCAGAGCGACCGGGCCCCAGCTAGGGGGGCGCTCGAGGGGAACCGAGTGAAGTGAGGGCTCCGCCAGAGCAGCACCCCTTTCCCCGCCGTCCCTCCCGGACTAGCCGGTTCTTGTCAGAGATTCCTTTGTCTTCGGCGCTGGTCCCTCCACACCAAGGTGGGAGGCTGAGGTGGGAGGTGGCAGAGCGGTGGGAGTGGGAGCAAGGCCGGAGCGTGGGTGGAGGCGCTGGCCGCGGGCTTGCAAGGATGGCACAAGGAAGACATCCAGGACAAACCATGGGAAACACAGCTGCCACTGAGAGAAGCTGCCCCGAGGAGGAAGGGGCTGCAAAGTTCAACCACCAGGCAAGGCAAGTCCACGAACAAAATCCCGGCTCTAAAAACAGAGCAGCAATTGTCACTGTGGGTTAGACGATTTGAGTTACCTCTATTTTCATTTATGTCTAAGATAAATGCTACTACCCCATTCAAGAGACAAGGAGAAAGTCAGGAGGTTAAAATTCCAGCCTCTGGTCCCAGCTCCCTAAAGCCAGCTCCCTTCTTGTCTTTGCCAAAGTTTGCTTCTATGAATCAGTAATCAACCCCCACTTTTTTTCTTATGTCAGTCTGAGTTCCTTCACTCACAACCAAGAGAGTCCTGACTAATAACACACCTTTTAATCCAGTAATTTTACGTCTGGGAGTTTATTCCAAAGAAATATTATTACATAACAAAAGAGCCATATGCCTCACAATGGGCCTCACTTGTGGGCTTGTTCATAAAATTAAAACAATCATAAATAATAAATGTCCAGTAATGGAGGCAGGGAATAAACTGGCATATTTACATGATAAACTACTATGGGCAGGGCGTGGTGGCTCACACCTGTAATCCCAGCACTTTGGGAGGCTGAGGCGGGCAGATCACCCGAGGTCAGGAGTTCAAGACCAGCCTGGCCAACATGGCGAAACCCCATCTCCACTAAAAATACAAAAAAAAGTTAGCTGGGCGTGGTGGTATGCGCCTATAATTCCAGCTACTTGGGAGGCTGAGGCAGGAGAATCACTTGAGCCCAAGAGGTAGAGGCTTCAATGAGCCGAGATCGTGCCACTGCACTCCGGCCTGGGCAACAGAGTGAGCCTCCATCTCAAAACAAAACAAAACAAAACAAAACCTACAGAGCCTTAAAATGTTATATGTAGGGTTTTATAACTTGAATAAAGACTTCGGTTATAAGAAAGCAAGATACAAAATCATATATATATATATACACACACACACACACACACACATACACACAGAGTGTAATCACAATATGAAAATGTACATAGAAAAAAAACACTTGAAGGAAATCCACCAAAATGTTACATCTTTGGGTGATAGAATTACATACAAGTATTTTTTTCTTTCTAAAACATTTATGTATTTTCCAATTTCTCTACAATTAGGATAAGCATGTATTATTAATTAAAATATGAAAACATTGATTTCAAAATTTTACATATATAGTATATAATTATATATATATAATACATATGTATATATATGAAATTGCTGCTGAATAGGAAACTGGGCCTGGGTGAAAGATGATAAAATTTACTTGAGCAATTTTTCCACTAATTGAATGGTTTTTCTGCAATTTTAAAAAGGGTATATGGAAGTTAAAGAGGATGGGTCAATGTTTATACGTCTGTATTAGTTCGTTTTCACACTGCTGATAAAAACATACTGGAGACTGGGCAATTTACAAAAGAAAGAGGTTTAATGAACTTACAGTTCCACATGGCTGGGGAGGCCACACAGTCATGGTGGAAGATTAAAGGCACTCAAGAGAAGAGAGAGCTTTTGTAAGGAGACTCCCGTTTTTCAAAACCATCAGATTTCATGAGACTTACTCTCTATCACAAGAACAGCCCGAGAAAGGCCTGGCCCCCATGATTCAATTACCTCCTGCCAGGTCCCTCCACAACACGTGGGAATTCAAGATGAGATTTGGGTGGGGACGCAGCAAAACCATATCAATGTCCAAGATATTAGTGAAAAGGAAGGGCATGCCACAGTAGGCCAGAGGAGAGAAAAAATCTGAGTTTTAGAATACACAAAAAGAAAATGATGAGATCGCAGCTGATTCTTGATTGGTGAGGACTTGCTGGTTCGTGGGCAGAAGGAATGGAACTTTTAATGGCAAAGGGAAGAATACACTCAAAACATTATTTAAGATACGAGGTAAGGGAGTAATGGGTAAGGTTACAGCATCATGAGAAGTTTTGTTTACAATGGGTTTACTGTATTTATCAGGATAATATTTTTTAATCCTGAAGAATAGGTGTGCAAAATGAATTTAACATCTTCACATTTGGCCCAAGGTTGTTGATACCAGTATTATTATCTTACCTTAGCAATAGGATGATTGTGCTTATTTTGGGTTGGAAAATGCCCAGTGATCATGTAGCCCCTTATTTGGGGCCTATTCCTCTTCTATAGGGAGGGAAGGGAAGAATATCAGGAAAGCCTCATGTCTAAGTGCCCTGTATCCCTGGAGATCTTTATGTAGCAGCAGAGAATAGACACTAATAAAACCAAGTTTCCCTAGTTTGAGAACTGTTCAGTCTTATGGGAGGATCTGGTAGAATCGAGAATGCAGCAATATCCTTCAAGTAATACTACATACCATACCTTGAACAAGGAATGTAGCATAAACTGGTGAGGACCTGCGTTGTGATAGAAGGCAAAGCTTTTGCTCTGGGATTGAAATCTAGGACTCTCTGGGTTGTAGACGTAGAATTTACCAAGCCATACACAGAGAGCTGTGAGTCTGGGCCTAAGGAAATCCTGGGTCATTCCAGCTCCCCTCCCTTGATTCTTCCCCTGCCAGGGGAGATCCCTTGCTGATCTCACCTTGTGTGGGCTTTTTATCATCATCCCTCCCTCATCTATTGAAAGCTGTACACGTTATACTGGGAATGAAATGGGAGGTCCCACTAGGTTGAGGGCCAGACCCTGGACATTCGTGGATTCACGGCCTTCCCCTAAAAACTTGACCATCTCACCAACCTCATCACCCTGTTTTCCAATCACTGGAATAGATTATAGGGAAGGAGGGGGAACCACTCACGGTTCTTTTTAGACTTTTAAAATTAAAGTCTGTTAGAGCCAGGAGATGTGATGCTTCAGTACTAGGAAAATGTTCGGTTATCTACAGATTCTTGTTAGTTAAATGAAATGAGTGCAAATGTTTGGGTTGGATATGACTTTGTGTTGGCGTCTAGATGGAAGGTGGGAACTGTCCTGCTTGATATCCTGCAACTTATGGAATGCAGTGAAATGTTATCTTCTTAAGACGTCTTATGCTATAATGTACAGTGGTTTCTTAATATTTTCCACAAAAATAAAAGAGGGTGAAAGAGAAATTATCTTTTTAAAAGTTATTACAGCAGAACAGAAAGCAATTATCTTTGCTTTGTCTAAAATCAGAACACCAACATAAGTATTTGTATGATACTTGGGCTCACAAAATAGAAAAATTTTCTGACCCATCTCTAAAAAGAAACAAACAAAAATAAACTCTAAAGATTATTATTTTTTTAATATATGATGAAATCCAGAAGGTGCTTTTATCTCATAACACCCATACCAGAAGATTAATCTCTGTGGTTGGTGTCTTGTTCTGGTTGAAAATGCGTTTGAGCCGAGCTTTGGAATCCTCACTAGTTAGAACATCTGTTCCACAGTTGTTAATGTTTGTTTGGTATTACCCAAAAGAAGGCAGCAGAAGGGAAGAATTTTTAACAGTGAGTCCCAAGATAGACTAGACCAGCAGCATTACTTATTTTGAAAAGGCATTTTTTTGTTTTTTTGGAGCAATCTGACCTGTATGTAAAAAAAAATGGGCAGGTTGTTGGACCAAGAGATAGAGGTCCATCTAATACTGGAATATAGTTTAGCTTGTTTTCACCTTCTCAATTTTTTCCCAGGAATATTTGTTTATTGAATTATTGCTGCATTCTATACTACCAGAGCTTAGATTTTGAATTTTTAGAGATTTAAATGTTTAACTCAAAATAGTTATAAGCGAGAGACTGATTCTACAGTATTAAATTAGAATTATGCAAGAGTAAAAAAGTTCTAGCTGTCTTAGAGAGAAAGTCTAGGTAAAGTAAGTAAATATATTATTTGAATTTCTACCCTAGCCAAGAAAAGAGAGACCTGTTTCTTCTATAGGCTCTGTGAAACAGAATTAAATTAATCAGAAGTAAAGTATCTCCTTAATTTGCTAACTAAGGTAAGGTTTAAGAAAAATCAAACTGACCTGCATCTGCTGGATAGAAAAATTATATTTAAGGCAATACTGAAATTATTAGATGATGTTTTTAAAAAGATCAGAGCACAACCTCTCTGTCAATAATGCCATCTTTGAAATATTATTACACCTTCAAGAGTTCAAACGGAGATAACTTAAATCGATTCTGAAAGTCACCCAGTGAAAAACCATTAGACCTAGCATTTGAAAACTTTGTAGAAACTGCTGGGTATTATTGAGACAGGGTCTCGATCTTTCACCCAGGCTGGGGTTCAGTGGTGCCATCATAGCTCACTGCAGCCTCGACTTCCTGGGTTCAAGCAGTCCTCCCACTTCAGCCTCTTGAGTAGCTGGGGATACAGGCATGAGCCACCACGCCCAGCTAATTTAAATTTTTTTTTTTTTATACAGACCAAGTCTCAGTATGTTGCCCTGGGTGGTGCTCCAAAATTATATAGAAAGAGGGAAAGATCCTAATCCTTCAGACCATCTATTTAAAAACAGTGAAAAAATTGACAGGACTCTTCAGCTGAAAGAACAGCAATTCCCTTTTTAACTAAAGTCCCTTTCCTATTCACTACTTCAACTGGTCCTCACAATATCTCTTTTAGGTCTATCAAACCATATTCCTCAGTTTCCAGATAAGCAAACTGAGGCTTAGAGAAGAATCTTACTCCATGTCACAGTAGTACTTCCACTTAAGTCAACTACTTCAAAAATTCTAAATTACCTTGTACTTTTCTGTACCAGCTTCTAATTCCATTCTTCCTATCCTCCTTTCTTTTTCCCTCTCATGTCTTCTTTCTTCCCTTTCCTCCTACAGTAATTGGGATGCATCTGTAGTGTCAGGAATTATTCTGTGTTGTTAGTGTTCACATAAAAAATATTTATACCCATAGTGGCAGGAGGGCTGAGAACTATTCAGAGAAATGCTGGTATTAAGTGGCATTAATATCAGCACTTCAATTCTGCCTTATTTCTTTACTGCTTCTATTGAAAATAGAAATGTGGCCGGGCGCAGTGGCTCACGCCTGTAATCCCAGCACTTTGCGGGGCCGAGGCAGGCGATCACGAGGTCAAGAGATCGAGACCATCCTGGCTAACATGGTGAAACCCCGTCTCTACTAAAAAATACAAAAAATTAGCTGGGCGTGATGGCGGGCGCCTGTAGTCCCAGCTACTCGGGAGGCTGAGGCAGGAGAATGGCATGAACCCAGGAGGCGGAGCTTGCAGTGAGCCGAGATCGTGCCACTGCCCTCCAGCCTGGGCAACTGAGCGAGACGCTGTCTCAAAAAAAAAAAAAAAAAGAAAAGAAAAAACAAAATAGAAATGTGACATACCATACAAAACATAAAACATCACATTACATATTAGTGCTGAGCATTTTTTATCAAACAAAAATACACATGGCTTTGCGTATGTGTTCTGCAGGCTATTTACAAAATGTCTTATGCAAAACAAAACACCTGGACTGCCCAGAGGAAAGGTTCCGGAGTAAGCCTGATCGCAGAAAGCAGGTATTAGTGAGGTCAGGCAGAGCAAAGACAGGAGGGACATAGGGGATAAATGGTTGGCTGGGTGGGTGACCTGCGGCACAAGAGAAGTTTTGCTGATTTGCGAATTCAAGCAGCAGTGGTTTTCAACTTATTTTTTTAAGCATGAAGTGCTTTGTTCAGATAAATTTCACTCCAAAGCATAAAACAAATAGCACTAAAGAAGCAGAGTTCTTTGGCTGAAGCAGGGTGGGGAACCCTAGAGCCTTCCCTCCGAGGCCCCTCTAGTGACCCCTGTGATGGGAAAAGCATAACACAGACTGGAGGTTTTCGTACTTAACCATCCTTCAAAATAAGGAGGCAAACACAATTTCTTAAGATTAAAGTATGGGCCCCACAGCAACTATTTCACCAACAGCCCCCAACTCAAGCTCACTCCAGCTCAGGGTTTCAGAGAGAAGAGGCAGCTGGCCAGGGATTCCTCTGTTTCCTGGAAACCTGATTACCTATCTTTAAAGCTGAGTGCACCCTACACAGGACAGGGGTGTGAAAATAGGTGTGGCTTCCTAGGGAAATGGTGGGGGTTGTAGGATTGTTGTGGGCTGTATCAAATTTATCCAGTCCTAAAACAACAGTTCTGTTTAGAGAAAGTTATTCTCAACCTATATCCCTCAGTACTGCACTGGGAGATTGATCATACTTTATATTCCTTTAACAACCCACTATTTTCAAAGCACACTATTTTTGCATCCATTGTCTTGTTAGATCCCCACTCCATGAGGCAAGTTAGACAGGTATTATGATCCCACTTTACCGATGAGGAAGCTGAGGCTCAGAAAGATGAAGAGAATGCTGCAAGGTCCCATGACTAATACATAGTTCTGCTTGCCATCCAGAGCTTTAAACACACATGCTGTGTGCATAGATCTTGCACCCTAGGGAAGTAGTAGTAAAGGCCACAGATTTGGTGTCACCAGCTTTGTGTCCTTAGGGAACATCAGTGCCCTCATTTTACAGCATGTGTGATAATTACCTGCCTCACGACTTCACAGGATTTTGAAGAACAATGAGACGATTTGTAAGAGTACTCTATGATGTGCTATCTAAGGATCACTCTCTTCCTTCCCCACCCCAACATTTTGGCAAGTTCCCTGTCCTTCTATTAACTTGGACCTCACTTTTACAAACCAAATAAAATTTGTTTCACATTCTGTATTGTGCAAGCCTCTTACTATTGTCAGCTGCTGGTCAGCATCCACAGCAGCAGCTAGCTCCCCTTTTGCGCCACACCAAAGCTCTTTATCTCTCCACGTCAGAGATTTGAGTATGCACCACCAAAGGTTTGTAAGGCTGCCTTACCCCTAGTCCCAAGCAGTGTCCACAGGGACTGTGGGTCAGGCTGATGTCTTCGCGAGGCCTTAAGAGGTGGCAGGGGGGAAGCTGGGCCTTTGCAGAGTCATCACAGGTCAGGGTCTTGTCTTTTCCTTGGCAGAATCATAACCTGAATTTGGCAAGTTCACTAGAAGGTGATCTGTGCTCTGCAGCTAATTTCAGAGGGGATGACTTTGTAATATCAAATGGCAGTTGAATTACTTTTTATAGAAGTTCAAAATTGGGTTTAGGCTTCTTACAGATGGCCTCACTGAGGAGAGCAAGTTGCAGATAATAAAATTTGTTTGATAAAAATGAAATCAAAGTAAAAGAAAGTTGGATTTAGGGAATATGTATGTTTTATAAAATGAAAATCTCCTTGTTGGTTTTTCAAACTATAGACATTATACATGTTCATTGTTACAAAAAGCAATTCAGACAACACGGTAACAGCAGTATATGCAGAAGAGAAAAGTATCCATCCAGAGAAAGCTCTTGCTAATGTTTTTGAGTATTTTCCTCCAGACTTTTTCTTATACATATAGTTACCCAAATGGAATTACACTGTATATGCTGTTTTGTAAACTTTTTAACTTAATATGTTCTTGGACATCTTTGTATGCAGTTAAATATGTGTCATCTTTGTAACTAGTTGTATAATAAATGATATTTTTCACAAGCTGTGAGATAGTCTTACTTTTGGAAGTCTTCTCTTCTAAAGGCACCATCATCTTATCCTCCTCCCACCCTTTCGGAGGTCCTTGATGCTGGCTGGTTCTGAGAAACACACTGGCCTGTGATTTCTGACCAACACAAACAGCCAGCCAGAAATGCGATGAGCCAGCTGCATCTTCTCAGGCAACTAACTCAGCCAGGGCCTCAGGTTCTCTGTGTGTTAAATAAGAGTTCTGGATAGAGATTTTCTAAGATTCTTTCAGCTCTAAAATGACTTATTAGCTCCTAGTTCATTTATCTCTGTATTTACCTTGGTACTGAGTGAAAGGGAGTCCCCTGGGGATCCCCAGCTATGCACCTGGACAATGTACTAGAAGGCCCTGAAGGACTTCTGCTGGTAGCAGATGGCTGAAGCTGTCAGGGCTAGGGGGAGGCACAAGGGTGGAGAGGAGGGTTATGTCAGGAAAACAGCTCTGCCAATTTCCTTCCACTATGGCAGTGGGGGATGTCTACAAGGACTCATTCCATTCACAGCCTATCAGTAGATACAGGCTCTGGGGCCATTAGCTCTTCCTGAACACAAGTGCCTAAACTGCAGTACAAACATAGTATTCAAATTCTATTTTAAAAGTCCTTTTGCTTATATTATCTCACCTAATTCTCACCCCTCTTTTAGATGAAGAAATTGAGAAACAGAGAGTATGATGATTTGCTTAAGACCAGATGACGATTATCTGCAGAATGAAGACAATCCTGACCTCCATCAGTGGATCCCTTCGCCACCTCCACAGTCTCCCCATTGGATGGACACAGACACATGACAGATGCACACATATGTGCAAAACACTTATAAAGAACACACTCCTCCACCTCCACCTCACTACCACGCAATCCCAAGACAGCATTGCTCTTCTCTGGACCCAGCCACTCAGTCAACACCTATTTACAAACATTGTGCTACGCACTGGCAATAAAATAATGAACACCAGAAGACACAGTTCCTGAGTCTCACAGAGATGACCCAGGATCATTCAGAGTCTAGGATGAGGCAGGGATTAGGTGGGGATGAGGATGATAAGAGCAGCGTTGGGGAAGTACAGGATAAGATGAGAACACACACCAAGAGCACCTAACTCTTTCTCTGGAGGACCAGGAAAGGCATCCTGGAGGAGGAGACATCCGAGCTGAGGTGCAAAAGATGGGTTGGAGTTGGCAAGGCCCAAAGTGAGGCTAAAAAGAGAGTTGAGGAGAGTGTTCCACACACAGGAAGGAACACGTACAAAAACTTGGAGGCAAGAGCAGCATGGCACTTTTGAGGAACTGCAAGAAGTAGAGTGTGGCCAGGGATAATGCTGTGGTCGGGAGATGTGTCCATTGAGGAAGCAGGTGTCTGCGTGTGAAGGCGGTAAGCCTTGTTGGTGTTGATGGAGTTGGTGTTTGTCTTGCAGGCATTGGAAAGCCATTGATGGATTTAGTGAGTGCCACTGGTGACAAGCTCTTATTAAGACATTCTCCTTTTGCCCACTGTAAGAATCTATGGATATAAATGTTTTCTGATCCTACCTTAAGATATACTCTGGCTACAGCATCTGCAAAAATATAGATACTCAACTTCAGGATACATTTTCAGTTTAGGCTGCCACCTCCATTTCACCTGCTTTTGCCACTCTTCCTGGGTCTCTGTGATCTGTGCCAGGTTGGCCTGGATAACCACTGTGACCAAGATGCATGGATATGCCAGTTTGTGGGCCACACAGCTTCTAAGTCTTCCCTGCTCTCAGCCTCAGCTTTACTCCAGGGCCTAAACTCCAGCTGTCCAGCTGACAGAATGTCAATTGACCAGACAAAATCCCTCACGAATACTGGAAAACAAGTTTAAACTATAATTAGAAGTATGTGGGCTAGCAAATTCTACCCTCATTCCTTCAGCAAAGGGAAGCCATTGTTGATATTTAACAAGTTATAGATAATAGAAATTATCAATGAAAATGATACGTGGCTCATATATTCAATAGATAAGTGATCAATATTTAGATAATAAGTGAAGTCTTACAGGAACTTGTAAAAAGAGAAAGCTTCATACACAAAGAAATGGTGAAATAAATTATGAGTTAAAAAATAAAACTTGTATATTTGCTTGTATATACACAAAATATCTTTGGAAGGATTTCCAAGAAAATAACACTAGTTGCTTCTGGGAAGAGGAACAGAGAAGCTGGGGACAGGGATGGGAAGGAAATTTTTTTACTATACTCTTTAGAGTCTTTTACATTTTAAACAGCAAGAATGTGATGTCTGATTTTAAAAATAATTAATACTTTAAAAACCATCCATTCAGTAGAATCCCATCCAGTGACTAAAAGAAAGAAATCAATTATAGTTACAAAACAGGTAGTTCTCCAAGGTCTACTCCCACTTGAAAATAGCATATTTCAGAATATGTTATAACTTTATTGTTGAGGGAAGAGAACAAAAAATATCAATCTCCATGTGAATTTTTAGTAAACACACAGAGAAAGGTCTCTGTGCTATCCAGTGTAACTGCCACTAGCCACATTTAAATTAATTAAAATTAAAATTTTAGTTCCTGGGTAGCACCAGCCACATTCAAGTGCTCAACAGACACATGTGGCTAGTGGCTGCCACACTGGGCAGCACAGATAGAGCAAGTTTCCATCTTTGTGGAAAGCTCCATTATACCGAATTAGATGAATCTGTCTAGACTGATAAGTGACAAATGGGGCTACAAGGATGTGGAAAGGGACTTTATACTTTATAAATCACATTGTTGTTGTTGTTGTTTTTAACAATTACTTTTGCTATTTTATTATTTTTGTAATTTTACAAGAGAAGAAGACGGCTTGTACTTGTGTCAGGTGCTTATTCCTTATTAAATCACATACTGCATTGTTTCTCAAATTGGGGAAATGACAAAGATGAAGAGAAGGCTGGAAGAAAAAGAGATGGGATGGAGTAGAAGTGTGACCAGGAGGCGGGTGAGAAGGAACATTACAAAGTTTTTCACCTCAAATAAAACTTGGATTTGAAACATTAAACATCCTCTAGTTATCATCCACAGGACTGAGTGAAATGAAATTTCCTAAAATTATAAATAAATGGAACAAACTTTGAAACTCTGGTTTAGAATTGCCCCAGGTACCTCATTTTCTCTCCACCTGAAATAAGTTTATCCTCTGACGGGGGTCCAATTTTTTCTCAACAGCTACAACAAAAACAACAAAAAGGACAAGGTGGTTTTAAATGTGGCTCTTGTGAGCTTCCCCCTTCCTTTATCAGTCTGGAATTTAAACGGACACATTTGTCTTCACCACTCTCTTTTCCCTGGAAGATTTAAAATGGTCACTCAACTAGCCATTTGTTCCTGTAAACAGAGAGTTCAGGCAGATAGATACTGTCACCTTTGTTCTCTTTTGAGAATGCTGATCCTGCTGTACTGTTTTTACCACTCTACCTTGATTTATGTTGTTACCTCTGTCTGGAATATCTTCCCTTCAGACAGAGACTACTCAGATTCCACTCATCTTTTAAGATCCCACTCCTCTGAGTCAGAACTGATGTCATCTACTTCCTATTGTGGTTTGTGTGAGAATCAGTTGAAGATATGTCCATCATATGGGATTATGACCCTGTCTCCCACATTCCCTCCCCAGGACAGATAATACCTGTTCCTCCCAGTGTCCCAGCTGACCCAATGCCTGATAAGTGCTTAGCAGATGGTGGCATTTGATGTCCATCTCTTCCTCCACTCCCATAATCACCACTCTATTCTCTTCACGTAAGTGAATGCTATCTACTAGCCAACCGTGTCCTGTGGGAAAACAAAGTGTGGTTTGTTGAGTAATGTCCCCCAAAAGAGGTCCACATCCTTATTCCTAGAATCTGTGAATGTTACCTTATATGGCAAAAGGGATTTTGCAGATGTTATCAAATTAAAGATCTTGAGATGGGGAGATTATTTTGGGTTGTCTGAGTGGTCCTAATGTAATCACTTCATAAGAGAGATGCAGATCAGCAGAGGAAGACGATGTGAGGATGGAGGCCGAGGAGCAAAGGTGGCATGAGTCAAGGAATGAGGAAGGCCTCTAGAAGCTGGAAATGGCAAGATTCCCCCTTAGAGCCTGCAGAAATGAGCCAGCCCTGCAGACACCTAATACACAGAGGAACAGAGGATGGGTGCCAGTCTTTAAGGAGCTCATACTCAAGGGAGGAAACTACGACAGCGGTTGGAAGTGAGAGGTAACAGAGGTCTATTCTAGGGCAGAAACACTGGGAACGGAGAAAATTGGTCAACTGAGGAATCTACTGGCACTAAAACGGACAGGAGTGATGGGGAGCTGGAGGCAGACGGAGGAGAACATAGGCTGTCACTTCTGTGCTCTTCATTGACCACTTTCTGCCTTGTTGAAGGTTAGCACCCCACCAGCCCACCCATTTCATCTGCATGTCTATCCTTCAAAGCTGTCTTTTCCCCTTTAAAATCCTGTTTCTTCAGTTAATTCCAATTTTGGGTTGGGAAAAAGGAAGCTGATTAGGTGAATTCCCGCTGAGATTTAAAAAAAAAAACAGTTGGTAGTGCCTTTAATCTTCCCAGGCATGTGAGCATTTACAACAGGCATTACCTAACTCAAAGTGCTCTCGCTAAATGGTGGTTGTCTAAGCCAGTGGTCCCCAACCTTTTTGGCACCAGGGACCAGTTTCGTGGAAGACAACTTTTCCATGGTGGTGATGGGTGGCGGGGAATGGTTTTGGGATAAAACTGTTCCATCTCAGATCATCAGGCGTTAGGTAGATTCTTATAAGGAGCCTGCAACCTAAATCCCTCCTGCGCAGTTCACAGTAGGATTTGCGCTGCTATTAGAAATGCTGCTGATCTGACAGGAAGCAGAGCTCAGGCAGTAATGCTCCCTTGCCTGCCCTCACCTCCTGCTGTGCAGCCTGGTTCCTAAGGGACCATGGATCATACCTGTTTGCAGCCTGAGGTTGGGGGACCCCCAGTCTGCACCATTATTACCAAGGCAAGAACTCCCTGGAGGGTGAATCACTTGGTTAAGAATCTGTTCTGGAGTCTGGATCTCCTTTCTTGCACACCACTGGGTGACCACAGAATGTTGTTGTGTCATCTCTGGCTGCTCTCCTGGAAGCTTTTCCAGGCCAAGTCCCTAACTGGTTTTCTCTTTTGACCCCTGAAGACTGAGCCTGGGCTCCCTGTGTGGCCGAGGCATTCAATTACCCAATGTGATCTATTGTTCTCTAGCTGCTTCTCCTGTGAATGCCAGTCAGCTTGATGGGAGGATAATTTAGAAAGGGACCATGTAGTGTGACGGACTGAGACAGGACTTAGATTGAACCCTGGCTTTGCCAAGTACCAGCTATATGGTTTTGGGCACATCGTTTCACTTCTCTGAGATTGTATTTTATTTTGTTTTCTTTGTTGAGACCTGAGATTTTAAAAAACAGTTGATAGTGCCTTTAATCTTCCCAGGCATGTGAGCATTTACAACAGGCATTACCTAACTCAAAGTGCTCTCGCTAAATGGTGGTTGTCTAAGCCAGAGGTCCCCAACTTTTTTGGCACCAGGGACCGGATTCGCAGAAGATAACTTTTCCATGGTGCTGGTGGTTGTCGGGGGGGATGGTTTTTTTTGAGACAGAGTCTCACTCTGTCTCAGGCTGGAGTGCAGTGGCATGATCACAGCTCACTGCAGCTTTGACCTCCTGGGCTCAAGCAATCTTCCCACCTCAGCCTCCTGAGTAACTGGGACCACAGCCCTGAGCCACGATGCCTAGCTAATTTTTGTATTTTTTTTTTTTTTGTAGAGACAGAGTTTTGCCATATTGTCCAGGCTGGTCTTGAACTTCTGAGTTCAAACAACTCTCCCGCCTCAACCTCCCAAAGTGCTGGAGTTACAGGTGTGAGCCACTGCACCCAACCTCTATTTTCTTCTCTGACCTCCTAGGGCTGTTTTCAGAGACACATGAGTTAACATTTGTACACAGCCTGGCAAGAGGCAAGTTCTCAATCGATGGGAGCCATGATTCCAGCACTTCTGTGGCTTCCTCAGCAGTCAACAGGGCTGAACACATATTACTGACAGGCCAGCAGCACTTTACACTTGCAGTCTACAAACTAGAGACTCACTTAGTAGAATGACATGTTCTCCACAAACCCTGACATACAGGGCTTTCCGTTTGTCCATTTTGTTTCAAGCAATCGGAAATGGAATTTAGGGAGTATTTCTAACAGTGTACCAAATTGGATTAATTGGCCAGGCACGGTGGCTCACACCTGTAATCCCAGCACTTTGGGAGGCCAAGGTGAGTGGAATACTTGAGTCCAGGAGTTTGAGAGCAGACTGGGCAACATGGTGAAACCTTGTCTCTACAAAAAATACAGAAATTAGCTATGTGTGGGGGTGCATGCCTGTAGTCCCAGCTTCTTGGGGGGATGAGGTGGGAGGATCACTTGAGTCCAGGAAGTCAAGGCTGCAGCGAGCCAAGATTGCACCACTGCACTCCAGCCTGGGTGATAAAGTGAGACCCTGTCTAAAATTTTACAACAACAACAAAAATCGTATAATGACCATGTTTAGGAATTGGGGAAGACTTCAAAGGTCATCAAGTATGGGCAATTTGCCCAGTGTGACACCTTTCCGTAGGGCAGTAAGCAGTATAATGCCCTTCAAAGATGTCCATGACGTAATCCCTGGGACCTGTGAATATGTTACCTTCTATACAAAGAGGCTTTACAGATGTGATTAGGTTAAGGACCTTGAGATGGGGATAGTGTCCTGGATTATACAAGCAGGCTTAATCTGATCACATGAGTCATTGAAAGTAGAGAAGCTTTCCCAGCTGTGGGAAGAGAAAGACATGACTTTGGACAAATGGTGGAAGAGATGCAATATGGCTGGCTTTGAAGACGGATGGAGGAAGGTGCCATAAGCCAAGGAATGTGGGTGGTTTCTGGAAGCTGGAAAAGGCAAGGAAATGGATTCTTCCCCTGAGCCTCCAGAAATACATCTTGCACCTTGACTTTAGAGACAGCTGTGTTGGACTTCTAACTTACAAAACTGTAGGATAATAGATTTGTATTGTTTTAAGCCACTAAGTTTGTGGTAATTTGTTATGGGAGCAATAGGAAACTAAGACAAGGGACAAGAAACACAACAAGCCAGAGAGGCCAGCATGGTCATGTCTGCAAAGGAAGCAGCTTTTACTTGTCTATAATAAACATTTTCAGCAACTTCATTTGTCATCTGTAGCATTTTACAATCCTTCACTCTTCTGATCACCTTGCTAAATATAATTCTGTGTACAAGCTTCCATGTTAAAATGCAGCTCCAGAATAAAGACAATGCTGCGTGCGAGACTCCAGTCCTGAAGAATGCGGGATGGATCCCTTGATCTATATACTCTGCTGCTGTTCCTACAGCCTAAGATTGAGCTTTTTTTTTTTTTTTTTTTTTTTTTTTTTCTGGCCGTTAATTCATACTTGGATTCACTCTCAAGCCAGATTTACCTAATTCCGTCAACTTCCAAAATGCAGTTTTGGGGCAAATAAATAGGCATATGTGAGATGTCATATGGCCCAGCAAAAATCCAGGACTTACACTGTTCCATCAATGATGGAAACAGACTTGATTGCCAGATTTATAACTCTCCTGAAATACAGATGGAAACTAGCAGGCTGGATGGCTGTCACTGTGATTATAGCCTTTTTACCATAAACTTTATAGGGGAGGAAGAATTATTTTTAGATTATTTTCTTTTTCTAATTGCTAAAGAAATATAAAACTTAGAAAGTTTGCCACATTCCCACCCCAGATATATTTATCAACAGATTAGAATCTTAAAACTAGCATTTTTATACATCCACCCAAGGGAAATAAATAATTGTGTACATATAAGAGAATTTCTTAAAGAAAGAAGCCCTTAGGGATAGATGGGGTCCTTGGAATATTTGTTCTCAGCTTTCTCAACTTCCACATCTGTAGCATAACCCAGGAACCACACTTTTAGTAATAAGGCTGAAACACAGTAAGATTTCCAATCCTCAAGGAAATGATAACCATAGTTAACATGTATGAAAGGTTTACTAAATTCCAAACAATGCACTAGTTGCTTGAATGCTCATAATGGCTCTATGTGGTAGGTACCATTAGCATCATAATCTCCACTTTACAGATGGAGAAACTGAGGCATAGAGAGGTTTGGTAGCTTGTCCATGGTCACAAACCTAGCATGTGGTAGAGTTGGAATTTGAACCATGGTAGTCTATCAGCAAACAAACCCTATGCTCAACCACCCTGCTACACTGCGGAAAGGTTAATTGGCTTCACTATACTGCATCTATTAAGGCAGGAAAAAAAAAAAAACTAACAGACTTAGTTTTTTTTCTAAAAATAAAGATTGAAACAAAGGGCATTTATGAAAAAGCCAATGACTTAAGACACACTATTCCTACAATAATTTTAGAAATGTTTCTTTCTGATTTAAAAGATAAAAATATATCTTCACTGTAGAAATGTTGGGCAATATAAAAGTATAATGAAGAAAATAAAAATCATGTCGTTTCACATAGCTGCTTCTTTCTATGTGCTACGTCAGTGTTTCTCAAAGTGAGATCAGTAGGCCATGGATATTAGATCACCTGGAGCTCATCTTTAAAATGTGGATTTCCCACCCCAGACCAACAAAAGTAAAATCCCTGAGGAACTGGACCTCAGAATCCTGACTTGCAGCAGCACTTTACAGCTTGCTGCCCTATAAACTATGGAACCCATTCAGTAGAATCATATGTTCTCCATGGACCCAGACACTACACAACCTATGCAAATACCCGTTTGAAAACTTTTTTTTTGAGACAAAGTCTCACACCGTCCCCCAGGCTGGAGTGCAGTGGTGCGATCTCGGCTCACTGCAACTTCCACCTCCCAGGTTCAAGCAATTCTCGTGCCTCAGCCTCCCGTGTAGCTGGGATTACAAGCACGTGCCACCACGCCCAGCTAATTTTTGTAATTTTTTTTTAGTAGAGATGGGGTTTCACCATGTTGGCCAGGCTGGTCTTGAATTCCTGACCTCAAGTGATCCTCCCGCCTCGCCTCCCAAAGTGCTGTGATTACAGGTGTGAGCCACCGCACCCGGCCCCATTTGAAAACTTTTATTAGATGTCCATTTTGTCTCAAGGAGTCCAAAATTGGATTTGAAGAGTATCTCTAGTAGTATACTAAATTTGTCTAATATTTAATTTTAAAATTAAAATTTAAAAGCAAGAATTACATTTTTAGTCTTTCTTATGTCCAGTAAAGTTTGAGAAATGCTGCCCAAGGACTAACAAGAGAGGTCCAGAATTCTTGGACTCTGAATTCAAAACTCATACTGTACCCAGAGAACTAGCCCTCCTTTCCATCTGAAACCAAATTGTCTTTAGAGTTACTAAAGAAAGGAGAACTGAGGAAACCATGCCCCATTTGGAAGTCAGGCTTACGACGGGGGAAAACAGGACCTTTACAGATTACTTGAAGGGGATATTCTGGCCTTTAGCTATAGGCTCTGTGCCCAGGGCAGCTACAGCTTTAATGCAGCCTCAGAGGGCCCCCAACCCAAGCAGCGTTTCTGTCCTCAGCTCTGAGCTTGATGCAGAGACCTGCATTTGGCTTTGCTTTTCCAGAAAGCAAAATGGCTCTTCTCCATTAGCACCAAGCTCATATTCTAGCTATTAGCCCTACAAAGGATTTTTCCAAATATAGGCCCCAAAAAGCATGTGCACTTTGAAGGCCACAATAAAGCTTAAATAGCTAAAACTTGTTAAAAAGAAAGATTAAAAAGAAAGCCAACAATTGTCACCAAAAGCATGAGTCCTTAGCAGAACAGCAAGACAAAAGCCAGAAAGAGGAACAAAAATATGCATTGTAGGGGAGGGGCTGGCAGGGAGGTGTAGATTTATATGGAAGAGCTGACATCATTGTTTCCCAATAATACTCAGCATGCAGGAAACAGATGGGAAAGAAGTGGTGGAAGGGGCTACTTATGGTAACAGGGCATGCTCTCTGTTTAGAATCCTGCCATGTGGAACCTAAGTGTTTTACTTTGAAAAACTGGGGATGGGAACTCAATTGCCAGAAGTTGTATTAAGTCTAACTAAATCCTACTGAACTTATCACCTTGGCAATGCATGGCAAAATGGAGCTCTGCATATCAGACCTGTTTTACTGCTAGCATAGCTGTGTCTCATTGGGTCAAGAGCAGGCAAAGCCATGGAAGGAGAATTTAATGTTGCACAGACACAGCTGGAGTCTCACTTCTAGCGCTTCCTGGCTGGGTGACAGGAGGCAAGTTACTTAACCTCTCTGAGTTGGTCCTTCTTTATAAGATGGGGACAAAACAGAACTTTCCATATAGTGGAAGACTCTGCAGTTGGACATTTATGCCATACAGATAGATTTAATCAAGAAACAGAGGGTCAGTTAGCATCATTTTTTAAAAGTTTTATTTTATTTTGTTTTATTTATTTATTTATTTATTTTTGAGACAGAGTCTCACTCTGTCACTCAGGCTGGATTGCAGTAGCGTGATCTTGGGACACTGAAACCTCTGCCTCCCGGGTTCAAGCAATTCTTTCGCCTCAGCCTCCCAAGTAGCTGGGATTACAGGCGCCCACCACCAAGCCCAGCTAATTTTAACAGAATTCTCCATTCTTCTGTGCTTGGGCAGGGGATAGACAAAGCCACGATAAGCCAAATCAAAGGCCACTCTTGTTATTATCAGCTGGTTTGCCCTCTCCTGAGGTTAGGTTCACTCCCCTGCAGCTGAAGGCAGGCTTCTGTCACTGCAGCCAATCTCAGCCTCACCACTCTAAGTACCCTCAGCTGCCTTTCCCAGATTTTAAGCCTCTTCTTCCCCAGGGTGCAGAAGGGTGTGACCAATTCCAAGCGTCAGGCAAATCCCTGTGGTTTCCTGCCTCTAGAGACCAACCACCCCATCCCCCCATCCTCCCATAGCTCTGTCATAACTCAGTCAGATGATGTTTGTTTTATAATTTTACTGATTTTTCCCCCGGTGAAAACAACCCACTCTGTCTGATGGTTCTTTCTCACTTGGCTGCCTCACATGTGCACACCCCCTGCTTGCTCATCCTCTACAGCCCTCATTCCATTCTTCTTTGTACTTCTTTTAGTTGTTTTCCCTCTTTGAATCCTTTAGGTCAGGAGCAACTTGAGAGCATCTCTGTAAACCCAACAGTGTCTGTCACGTTAGAATCCCATTACATACTTGTTACATTGAATTGAAAGTCCCATTCCAGATAGGATCTGATTAAAACATGAAAAGAGGCCAGGTGCGGTGGCTTACACCTGTAATCCCAGCACTTTGGGAGGCTGAGGCAGGCGGATCACGAGGTCAGGAGTTTGAGACCAGCCTGGCTAACATGGTGAAACCCTGTCTCCATTAAAAATATGAAAAATTAGCCAGGCATGGTGGTGGGTGCCTGTAATCCCAGTTACTTGGGAGACTGAGGCAGGAGAATTGCTTGAACCCGGGAGGTGGAGGTTGCAGTGAGCTGAGATTGCACCATTGTATGCCAGCCCAGGCGACACTGTGAGACCCCATCTCAACCAAAAAAAAAAAAAAAACATGAAAAGAGCTGGGGAAAGAAATATGCATAATCACACAAATTAGCTCAATTGCCTTCACATAGCCTATAGATTTATTTACGGTTTGCCAGAATCCTAGCTTATATGTCAAGCTGTTTTCCAGTGTCTGTAACAGTGAGAGCTGGTATATGTTGCTTTTGGGGGGAGGGGTGATATTCACCCCTCTCCCTCCAGTGGTGGTGGGAAGGGGGCCTACAAGGCATTCTGGGCCAGCATCAGGCCGTGGGCGTGGTACCAGGGCCTGGCATGCATCAACCAAGCTTAAACGAGAACAAAGAGTGCCTGAGACTCGATCCCAGAAACTCAGTTGGTTCTGGGGCCTCGCCAAGAATGTGGTTCATACCAAGGAGTGATTGGTGAGGAACTAGGAAAAGGCAGTGTTTCTGGGGAGTTCTGTGCAAAGCCTGGGTCAGTTTCTATTTGGGAGTAGCTATGAACCCCTGTGGGGACCATTAAGCAACTGGATTCCTGATAATCCAGCACATCAGCAATGTGCCTTGTCCTGAGCTTCCTAGAAGGGCACAAACACTGGTTTTCTGAAGAAGGAAGTAGGGTCAATGAATCAACTGCTGCATGTCTCACATGGGGCTCACCCTGAGAGAGCCACAGTGAGCTGCCAGATCTGCCTTCGGGGGAACTCACCATCGATTTGCATACATAAAGTGTTAGAGAACAAAACAACAGATAGAATGCATAACAAATTGGGTACCCCTGACCCTAAGGCAGTGGGTATTCCAAGAGGTGAAGAAGATGTGGCTGCAGTGGGCAAGGGACCTGGGAGGAAAAGATAGGGTCCGGCTGGGCTTCAAAGCTGGTAGGTTTAGATCCGTGTGTGTGAAATGCACCTTGCAGAGGGTAAAGTGCTGTGCAAATGTCCATTGTTATTATGACTCTTCATGGTTTAGGCTGTGGGAAAAACAAAGCAAAGGGAGAAAAATCACTTTTCATAGGTTGTGGCAAAACTGTTAATGCCAAATTATGAAATATGCTATCCTAGGAGATGTGATTCATGCCTGAGACCATGGCCTTAGGAGTCATACAGATCTTGATTTCAATTCTGCCTTTCCCATCTCTATAATCTCGGCATCACTTGGTTAAATCACTCAGTTTTTTCTTTTGCAAAATGGGGATTAAAATGCCCAATTCTTAAAGATACTGAAATATTACTTTGCATGTATAAAGTGACTGGCACAGAGTAAGCAATCAATACAGATAAGTAGTACTTACTACCAATGAAAATAACAACAAGGCCTGATGTGGGACTCAGACTTCATGTCTGAGTCCTTTCTCTTCAAGAGACCTCCTCTTCCTCCTTTTCCCTTCAGCCATTCAGCAGCCTGATGTTTTCATCTTTCTCTATCAAACTCTGCTCTTAGAAAAAAAATCTAGTACCAATACTTATTCTCCTCTAAATTACAGTCAGCCTGTTTGTTCCCAAGGGTTTTAAATGTGAAGCCTTAGTTGAAATTGTATACCGCGGCAAAGTCTAGAGAGACAGAGAGTGCTATCTAGACTCCTGAAGTTCCAGCAGGCTGTGGCCCTCACTCAATCAGTACTTGAGGCCAGCCCCTTGGGGGAGAAATAGCAAGATCAGTTCAACTCAAGAGTGGCATTTCTGTTGGTGCATAGGGGGAAACAGCTCAGGAAATTGGGTAGGACATGGACCCATAGGCAAAAAGAAAAATAACTTGAAGCTTGGGGATAAGTAGGAAAATGTCACATTGGCTTAAATACACAGCAAGCACTGAATGGGAAGAAAGCTAACTCCATGTTCCTGGGCCTCAAGGCTGGTCTGAAGGAACCGCTAGAAGGAAGTGGAGTCCTGAGACGCAGAGGCCAGGGTGGGAAGGCGGCTCAGAGCAAGTGTGGTCTGTTCTGGAGGAAATGAGCAATGGGTAGCCCCAACTAGAAGAGTCTTATCACTACTTTGTTCCAGAATCTTTAGCTAGACTTAGCTAATGGCAAGGGAGGTGGCAGGGCAGTGACAGTTCTTATGCCCAGAGTCCTGGAACTTAGAGCCCCATCCCCTTTCTCCACCCACTGCTGCAGAGCCTCACCCACAGCCACAAAAGCCCAGGAAACCTCTCTGCAGCGAGGTGATTCCTGGTAAAAAAACAGTCCCCGTCAGGTGCTTGAGAACTTGAAGCAGTGATCAATCAACTTTTGGAATTCGGAATGTGTTTCCCCTCACACCTGCTTCCACCCTACGGAAAAGGTTTCCAGGCTAGCCCACAGATGCCTAACAGGCTAAGGGGAGGAGGATGAAGCAAATACATCAAAAACTACAGCTCTAATGGCACTGGAGAGTGTGTCCACCGCTTACAGCACCAGCTATGGGAAAATGTGTTCCTAGTTTCAACATGTTTCCCTCTGTCCCAGCACAAGAGCAGGCCTTCAGCTCTCCCTCACCCCGCAGACTGTTCTTAGCTTCAGGGTAGGGCTGAGGCAACAAGGGAGTGGGCTTCCTTAGCAGCCCCAAAGCCTGGGCCTCCTGAAGCTGGAAGGCAACTGGGTCGTGGCCAGTTGGGGTAGACAGGGGAGGAGAAAGGGTGAGGCTGTCCCTGTGGCCCAGGGGCTCTTGGCAGAGGTCTAACTAGTGGGCAGAAGGGAAGCATGTGGAAGTGGCTGTTTCTATTCTCTGTGTGGGTTGTCATCTCCAGACTACACAGAGTAAGTTACAGCTCGGCCTCAAGTTAGCCAGTCAGTTCGTTCCACGTTTAAAGCCTAATTCTCCTTTTTCAGTTCTTCCTGTTTCACTCTGGGAGCCCAAATGCGGGGATGCCCCTCTAAACTCAAGCCCACGAAGTTGTTGTTCTCGCTCCACAAGCTCCACATCCAGGACCTGACTTCTGCTTCAGTTCTGCTAGACCCAGCAGCAGAGGCTGTGTCTTTCTTTCTTTCTTTTTTCTTTTTTTTTTTTTGAGATGGAGTCTGGCTCTGTCGCTCAGGCTGGAGTACAGTGGTACAATCTCAGCTCACTGCAACCTCCGCCTCCCGGGTTCAAGCAATTCTCCTGCCTCAGCCTCTCAAGTAGCTGGGATAACAGACTCCGCCACTCAGCTAATTTTTTTTGTATTTTTAGTAGAGATGGGATTTCACCATGTTGGTCAGGCTGGTCTCAAACTCCTGACCTCAAGTGATCCGCCCGCTTTGGCCTCCCAAAGTGCTGGGATTATAGGCATGAGCCACCATGCCCAGATGTGGCTGTGTCTTAGGCCTTTTGAGGGTCCTTTAATTTTAGGGTGACCTTTAGTTCCTGAGTGTATACTGATGATCCACCCTGCAGTGACTCTGAGAAATCCTTGCATAAATTGGCTTCTTCATTCAGTAGGGCAAGCAACCTGCTTCTTGTCCCTTTTGGTGATGGATTAGCTCCATCTTATCATATCATTTACTCATTTAATTGGAGCCTCATCCACTCAGTCCTGGATGGTAGGTGGTGATGCTAGGGTAAACTCAGGGTGCCATGATAATAGCTACACTTATGGTTTACCATGTGCTTGCCCTCTGTTAAGTGCTTTACCCATATTAACTCATTTATTTTCGTATCAATCTTATTATCATCATTTCATGAGTGAGGACACTGAGACCCAGGGAGGGTAAATAACTGGCTCCAGGGTGACTCAGCTGGGAACAAGCAAAGTTGGGATTCTATTCCAGGCACTAAGTTTCCAAAACTCCTAATGGGATCCTCCAGCAGGGGCACCTGCCTCAGGAGGATTGGAGGTTTCCAGAATCTTCCAAAGCTGAGACCCAAAGGATGAAGAGTTAGTCAGGGAAGGTGTGACCACGATGTGCCAGGCAAGCTGCTGGAAAGGAAGCAGCTAAGCCAAAGAAAAAACCCCTGCCTTCGTTCTCCATTCAAGGTTAAATCTTTTCTTGAACAGAAAATATTTACCTTCTTTGCTAAGACTTTGCTGCTGTTGATGTTTGAGTATCTTGTCTATTTAATTGGAGATCAAAACTTTCGAATTTTCTTCTTCAGCTTTTCCTTCAGCTATGACAGCTAACTTCAAAGCTTAATTGATCTGAAAGTTTGTTCATATCCCTTAGACTGTAACTTTCTTGAGCTTGCAGCCCATCTTTTTTTTTTTCCACAGTATCTATCACAGTGCCTTAATAAATATTTGTTAAATAAATAGATAAACAAAGAAAGAGAATCATTTAGCCTCAGAAATGTAGAAGAGTCACATCTAAAAGTTCCCGTTGCCTTATCCTTGTTCTTTGAAATACCAGGGCTTACTCTCATCAAGCTTAAAGTCATATTTGTAATGGGCACTTATTTGTTATGAACCCTCCCTCTGTCATGCCTCAAATCAAACATATACATTATATATGAAAGATATGTCATATATATATATGTTAATGTGTATTTTTTCAGTGTGGTAAGAACTAGGAAAAAAATTTTAGGAATAAAAAGGCTGACGGTTCTTATCAAACATTCAGAAGGTGCGTTCTGAATGGCTAAGGCCGCTTATCCAGGGAAATAAGCTAAGGCCACTTATCCAGGGAAAATACAACCCTGCCTGTGTATCCACATCTTCTAGGAAAGATTCTGATTTAATTGTTCTTAGAGGGGTCTGAGCATCAGCATTTTTTTCTTAAAGCTCTCAGGTAATTTTAATGTGTTGCCATCACTGAGAGCCATGGGGCTAGAGCAAGCAATATCACCTTTTTTTTTTTAAGTACAACTTCCATTTTATTTTTCTCGAGAGAACAGTTTTTCTTCAGCCCTTAAGGACTCAGCTCCTTACACGGGCTTTGGTGGGGGCCGTAGGGCAACACCTAAATCTAAATCAGGGTGGGAGTGTTTGGTCCTTGCAGGCTTCACGAGATCAATTCCTGACTACCTTGCTGTGAATGGCACAACTCACAAAGTAATGTAGCTTCACATATAGCTTGGGAAGTACATAGGCGGTGAAGACACTTGCTTCAGAAATGTCCCTGACAGCGGTGGCCTCTACTGTGTTTTGAATGAGGAACTTCTTAATAGCCTTGTCTCTGGGCACACATTGGGCGCAGTTTGTGCTGCCCTTTTTGGCACAATCGTCGCCCCTTCTTTTCTTTGTCAATTTGGAAGCTCGGTATCACTTTTTACCAGGGAGTGGGCAAAATGAACAAAGATTGCTCGGAGGAACAAGAAAATCCTCAGCCATTAAAGTAAAGCCAACCCAGAGGAAGAAGATAATTTTCCCTATAACACTCTCTTACTTGTCTCTTGGCTCCTGGCCCCAACCATCTCCAAGCTCTAATAGAAGACCCAGAACACTTGGCGTATGAAGGAGAGGCAGGAAACGACCATGGGTACATTATGACCTCGCAGAGCTTCACCCACAACCTCCCAACCACAGGCAGCAACATGATGTGGTTTTCATTATACAGTTGCAAGCAAGGGCCTTCTTATTCAGTGGTCAAGAAAAGAAAAAGAAAACTATACTATTTTCAGCAGCAGCAGTAAGGAAGGGATGATCTCCCTTTATTCCAGACAGGAAGAGAAAGTTAGCTGGTTCCCAGGGGAGAGCTGGGGGTTGTGGGCAGCAGCCACTGTGTTGGAGGGGAAGTGCAAGAGGCTCTTGGCAAGTCTGCCAGGAGCCACTTCATGCCATTCTTGAGTGTTCTTACCAGGCTAAGAGTGTTCATTGCTCCCTTCTTACCAGGCTAGAGAAAAGTGGTCAAAGAAGGGGGAAAATTGGTCCTGGATATCAGGCCCCACTGTGTAGCCAGTGAGGGGTGATCAGAGCAGGGTCTGAAATTGACATCTATGTAGATACCTGCAGAAATTGCATACACTGTGTGTGTGTGTGTGTGTGTGTGTGTGTGTGATTCTAAGGAAAGGGTTTCTGTTTTTCATCAGCTTCCCAAAGATTAAGGTTGACAACTGGCCCTGAGCAATGTCTGCCCTAAGCTGAATACCTATTTGTAAACCACACGCCCAGCCTTGTCAGATTTGTCCAGCTGAAAGTAGCAGGGCTGAGCCTCAGCAAATTACAGAAGCATGCGACATTCATTCTCTGTCTTCAGCCTTTGTCTCCCCAGAGTTCCCACTCAGGCATGTGGCATCCCCATGTTCAGATGCCCTGAACGTAGCTCATCGTCACCCCGCTTTGTCCTCCACTCCAGCTCAGGGCTTTCCTTCCCTGTCCAAGGACAGGGGCTCTCTTTGCCTCCCTAAATCTTTGGTCTTCCCTTCTCCCCCTTGTACTCCCAAACCTGAACCTATTTTTTCTGTCTCAATGCAGGTCCACTGCACCACCCTTGACCTTCAAAGATCAGTAACCGTGATGTCAGTCCAGGGAGCCCTTCTCCAGCCCCATGACTCCCAGTTACCACACTGACTTGTCACCCTCAGCATTCTGGGCTGATCTTCCAAGGTGGTGGGCAAAGGGCCAGTGCCCAGCTCAGCTTTTCCTCCCAGAAGCAGAGTCCAGGCCTTGTCTATGAACCAATACATGTTTCAGAGAGTCCACAAAGAAGCAACATTACTTTAGAGAAAACCATTAGCACTGACTTTGTTCATTGATGCTACACTATCACAAATATACAGAAAAAAACCATCCAACTAGTTTTAGCTGTGGGAAAAAATAAATTCTAATTACTCTTATTTACATAAGCAGTATATTATGCATGTCTAATTTCCGTGTAGCACAATAACAGTGTGTGGATCATTAAGTGGGTCAGTTGCCTTTCCTTTCAAAGCTGAACTCTCATCAGGTATGTTCAGTCTTCAAAGTTTGCTGATCCTGTAGCAGGGCTGTCTGCTTTCAATTTAGGGGGAAAATATCATTAGAAGAGAATGTTGGCTTAGACACAGAAGCCAGGGAGGGCAGAGGAACCTAACAGGCCAGGGAGGGCCCTCTGATCCTTCATGATTAGCTGTACGACCTTAGGCAGGCCAATTTACCCCTCTGGGCTTCTTTTCCTCCTCCCCAGGGTGGGGAACCCGGGGTACTGGTTTGCCATTCTTTTAAGCAGTAGTCTCTTTCCTGTTTTTTTTTTTTTTTTGTCTAAATGAAACATATGCAGAAGCCCAAAATATAAAGCAGGTGAAAGAACAGCTGCCTAAAGCTGCCTTTGAGGTCTCTTCACAGAACCCTAGGGTTCTGGCTCATCCTATGATCTATTAGTTTGTGAGAATGAACAGGGCTGGCAAGCACCCCTATGCAACTCTCATAGCTTTGAGGGAGGGGCCAGAATAACACCCGCATGGTGAAAGGTGGCATCCCAGGAGCATTCCTAGTGTACCTGGAGGTTAACTTGAAGTCCCCTGCAAAAATAGGTGAAGGGGAACCTTTCATTGTAAACTTCTGACGATAGTGGTTAAGAGGCATACTTAGAGTTTTCTTATACTCAAAAAAACTCAAACCAAGTGATTTTTATCTCAAATCTACCTCTCCAGATGGTTGGTGAGGATTCAATGAAGTGTTAAGTTATGCATCAATTTCAAAAGAGTCAGTTTTGAAACCTGTGGTTCTCCAAGCTCTAAAATCCTAAGCTATTTGTCCTAATGACACAGCAGACTGAACTCTAGAATACCACAGGAATATCACACCACTGCAAATTACTAGGTGGTGCTGAGTCTCCCAAAAAACAGAAGTGAAACAAAAGCATTGCACTGTTTTTGAAATGCATATTCGATATGGACTAATCAAATAGGTTTTGAGATTATTTTCCTGGAGGCAGAATTATTCCGCACAGTTACACAGCCCTTAGTTTTCCCCTTTGTTGTATCTATCTATGTATAAACACATGGCCCATATAGTAGGCTATTTTTCTCTCGCTGAAGCTTCTGAAGACAAGGCCTTTTTGTCATGGGTAAGTGCAAAACCAGTCAACCTTACAAAAGGAGTCATTTAATGCTCAATTTTCCAACTTTCCTATGATTAAACACTTCTAAGCTCAAACGCTGTTATTGTAATCTAGATGGTGTTTTCTTTCCCCCTTCACCAACAAATGTTTAAATTGTCTCCGCTGGATTCCCCCATCCTCAACTTCCCCCCACCCCCATCTGACCTTGAAAACAGAGAAGTTTTCCTTTTCTCTACTTACCCTAAACTATTTAAAAATCGAGGCCCTCTGACCTTTTTACAACACTCTTCTTGTCTGACACACCAAATGTTAATCTGAAAGCCAAGAGGAGGGAAAAGGTCTTGCAGGGCGGGGAGGGGGTTGTGGAAAGGGGGTGGAGGTACTATATATTTGGCATCAGCTCAGAAATTCAGAAATGTTTGTGCAACCACTCCCCCAGCCAGGATCCTCCCCCACCCCCCACCCCCAACTGCCTTCTAACACATTAATAAAAAAAGATGTGAGCAGACGAAATTGGAGAGCCCAGGAGGGACAGCTAAGGCGGGCATGATTTTGTACCCAGGGAAGCCCACTGATCACCATCCCACATGTCCACCCCTCCTCCCTCCCTTCCAACATGCCAAGTTTAGGATTGGGACCTCTGCAGCTTCTACCCCCATCCCCTGAGGTGGCCCGGTAAACTTGCGGCAGTACCACCCATTAACAGCTTGTGTGAGGCAAACGGAAGGACTGACACAGCAGCCTCTGCGCGTCGGGACGGCAGCGCTGTGCACCTTAAGAATCCTTTATGTTTTTTAAAAAAAAAAAAAGTACAATGAGCGCACAGGCCTGGAATACATTAACTTGTGAACCGATTCTAACACAACTCGAGAGAGTCCATCTCTCACTCAAACAAAAAGAAGGTGGGGGGGGCGGGGGAGAAAGGCCAAGGCACATTACCATCCTGTCCCGAGCTTTCCAGATACTCCGTCAGGTCACAGCCAAACGCGCTGGCGGCTCCCTTTCGTTTCAGCTTCTGCTTAGCACCCTTGTTCTTCATGAGTTAGTCCCAAAGAGGCTGCCCCTCCGTCTCTGCCGCCCCTCTGCTTGGCACCGCTGTAAGATGGGCTCCCGGGCTAGATCACCGGCTGCCCCGCGGCTCTGGGGAGCCGCATCGGAAGATGGAAGAACCTGGGCTGGGGGCCCCGCGCATGGACCCCGCGGGGCGCGGGCCGGCAGAGCCTGAGATCCACCCCGCGCCGCTCCGGGGCCGCCGTGCCGAGGCCGTGCAGACTGGCAGCCGCGGGCCGGCTCGCCTGGGAGTGTCACTTCCTCACTTGGAGTCCCAGGGACTTTCACAGGCTCCTGCGGTGTCTTCGGGTGTTTCTCCTCCGCTTAGGAGGGAGGGCAAGCTTTCCCCCCGCCTTCCTAAGTGCCCCGGAGAGGACGCGGACGCGGGGCGAGGAGACTGCCCAGGGGGCTGCGGTGGGTCCTGCGCCCTGGGCCCGCTGTCTCGCCTTCAGATGGCTTTGGTAGAGCGAAAAACAAGCATCCTGTCCCTCCTGCCCGCCCTCACGCCTTCCTTTTTTTCCTGTCTTACAAATCCTAGGATCATCCAGCTCAGGAAACGCTGGAAGGAAGTTAGCTAGGGAGGGGGGCGGAGGGTGGAAATTTTTGGCAGCTCGGTGCTTGTGAGTGTGTGGAGCTGGAGGAAGTAGGTGGGTGGGTTGAGGAGCACGGGGTTGGGGTAGAGAACGCGTTCTCCCGAGAGCCGTTCTGCGACTCCAGAGATAACTGGGCAGCCCCGGAGGAAATCGCGCTCTCCTCGCAGGACCCGCAGCCGCAGCCGCCGCTTCCTGCACCGCCGAGCCGGCTCTTTGAAGCGGCGGGAGGAGGTGCGCTGGCATTCTGCGGGGACCGTGCTGGTTGGGACTTTCAGAACCCTCTGCCCTGGTTTTATCCTCATTGTCATTGTATCTTTGACACTTTCTATTTCGGTGCCCGCCTGTCTGCTACGCAAATACTTAAAGAGTAATGACAGAGACAAAGAGGGGACTCCAGCGGAGAAACCTGACAGGCAGTGGCTTCACGCCGGCCACTCCCATCCCAACCTCCTCTGCAGTGTTCGTGCACCCCCACCTCAGCTCACTCCCCTCCCACGCTGGGGTAAAGATACCCCTGGGCAAAGAGAGGCTGCAGCTTTGTAACCACTGCCCAGGAAATCAGATTTCTGGTTACATATTCAGGACACACACACACACACACACACACACACACACACACACACACACTACTGCAAAGTTTTCTAAATGGAAGTGATTTGGGGGGGACAAACCAGGATTTAAGATGCCTCTGACACATTAAATGTGAAGAAAGCAGTCTCCCAGGTTGTTTCATAATTTGTTTCAAGTTGTTTCAAGAGGGCATGTTTTTTTCTTCTCCAGTTAGATTTTAAATTCTTTAACTTCTGTGTACTCAGCACACAGAAAGCACTCAAATTCTTGTGATTTAACCATTTGAGGATTAGATGAAACTTCCTGTATAAATTCAAATCCGTATACAGGCTTGAAGGATACGGGCATATGTCATACAGCTCAGATTGCTGGCAAAGCTGCATCGGTAGCATTTTAGGTACTGAATCCCTTTACAGTCTCTGTCTCTCTATGTATCACTGTAACAGTCTATGAACTTTGACCCTTGACATTTTCTCTATGTCAGAGGTCAAAACTTGATAGCCAGCCTGCCAGATCTGGCCCATAGATGTGCTTGGCTGGCAGACACCATGCTTTGAAATGTTTTAAAATTAGTAGCTAGCGTTAAAAAAGTTAAGAGATTTCACATAAGATCTGAATTTCTGGCTTCTCTTGAAAAAATGGAAGATCTAGTTACACCACAAGTGCATTCCCATATGGCAAGGACGGCTGATGCTGAGTTGTGGCAGGCCCCTTGGAGGCACCCTCTTTAGAGAGACGACTCTTGCAGTTTTACAGCCCCCACGGCCTGTCTTCCACCTTTTGCACCTGCCTGGCCTCTGCTGCCATTTGAGTTTGCAGCCCAACCTCTATGAATTGTCTTTCCTGTTTTTCATTTTCCATCTCTCAGTAACACTGAGAAGCATTTGCCCCAGTCATCTTGGTGAAATGTCTTCAAGTAATCACAGACTCATTTGTCTCCTTCCTCTCCCATCTCCAAGGTAGTCCCGCCCAGACGATGAGCTCTTCACCATGACTCTCAGCTTGGTTTATTCCTTTCCAGGCCCACTCAGTGAGGACCATCCACTCCTCAATTATTAAAGTAATTCCTAGTGGGATTTGTTGAGTCCAATCTCCTCCACTTCCTCCATCCTATGTATTAAAAGCTTGAGGAGTCATCCTGAAGGATTGCTGTTGTTATATGCCTGCCTGCCTTGCTGAAAACCTTTCAATAGCTCCCTGAGTCCTACTTTTAGGGCAGCAATTTCTAAGCATTTTGTAAACTGCTTGGAGAGTATCTGATAGGGTATTTGGTACAATGGCTTGTTCCTCCCTTTATTTATAGAGAAGCAGCTCCATATGGGACTATAATGATCACTATTAGCATTTGCTTAGCAGTTTACTTCAGCAAGGACTTTTGCATTCATTCTTTCATCTGGCTTACGTGGATTTCATCATCTTGTCAGCAAAAGAGAGAGGCTGAAAGAGCCCCTTTTCTGAGTACAAATAATGGAGAAATTGCCAAGCCCTGTTAATTACCTTTTTAAATATTTTAAAACTTTCTTTTAATGTTTCATTTTCAAGTTATTCCAGCTTATAAATAATTTACAGGCCGGGCACGGTGGTTCATGCCTGTAATCCCAGCACTTTGGGAGGCTGAGGCGGGCGATCACGCGGTCAGGAGATCGAGACCATCCTGGCTAACGTGGTGAAACCCCATCTCTACTAAAAATACAAAAAAATTAGCTGGGCATGGTGGTGGCAGGCGCCTGTAGTCCCAGCTACTCGGGAGGCTAAGGCAGGAGAATGGTGTGAACCCAGGAGGCGGAGCTTGCAGTGAGCTGAGATCGTGCCACTGCACTCCAGCCTGGGCGACAGAGAGAGACTCCATCTCAAAAAAAACAAAAAAAAAATTTACAAAAAAATAGTCAAGGAATTCCCATTCACCGTTCACCCAACTTCCCCAAATATTAATATCTTATACAATGAGAGTATAGTTATCAAAATTAGAAAGTTTATATTGATACAATAATATTAATCAACAGACTTTATTCAAGTCTGAATTAATTTTTAAATTACATACAATTTTTATTAAACATGGTCTTTCTCGTAATGAAGGCTATCAGTTAGGTATGCAAACAATAATTTACAAGTAATTCTCAAAATACTTCAAAAATACTTCATAGTATAACTTTAGCTATGTACAAAATCTCCATAATCACCATCAAACCCAGCAGATGTAGTTTGTTGAAAAACAGGGCTGTCTAGGTGAAGCAGTGAGGCCAGTTAGTGACCTTAACATAGCTCTGAGATTCTTCTATGCTTTACTTAGAATTTCCCTGAATGCCTCTGGCATCATAGGATTTTCAGCCTGGAATGGCCTGATGGACCTTTTGATCCCTGCTTCATGTTAAGTTGGGTTCAAGTTTGTAAGAGTTCAAGGTGAGGGTAATACTGAGCACCTAGCAAAGTGGTTATTATTCCTGTGCTGATTAAACAAACCTTATCCGAAATGTACACGTGATGTGCTTTTCAAGGTTATCTTGATGATAACTCAGTTATTCACACCAAATGGTGGGATGAATTCACAATATTTCAACCGAGATAATGAAGTCACATGGTGACAACCTGATTTGGGGAGTTAGAAAGCTGTCCCCCTCCCCATTTGTTTTCTGCCCCCTCTTAATGTTGAGTATGTCCTGCGATAGATGCCAAACTTGAATCTAATGCTTGTTTTAGATTTTTTTTCCAATTTTTCTTTCTCTTTTCTTCCTCTACATATCTCTTTCTCGTCCCATTTTTTTCTCTTTCTCCTTGCTTATTCTAAGCAGAGTCTTTTCTGGGGCTATAGAAGAAAATCTGATTTGGTTCCAAAATCTGATTTCTGTTTGGCTGAGCATTACCTAAGAAGCAAGTTGGTATGGAGATAGTGTAGGAATGTTAACAGAAAGACTAATTGAGAAGCCATTTGGTGATCATATAAATTATGCCTTTAGCAGACTGTCATGGTGCAATTTACCGGAAAAGCTCTTTGCTCACACAGAGATACCTCAGAATTCTGTTGCTGCCTATGATCCCTCTTATCTGCACTTATTGAGGACTGATGCCTCTCAACATGAGCTGTTTCCTTCATCACCAAGGATGGTAACAACCTTCTCTCCTGTAAATAAAGAGATGTAGAAAAGCAAGATGACTGACTAGAGATGCCTGGCATTCATCCCCCTGACAATAAAGGACCAAGGCAACAAATAAACAGCTAAGATTTTACTGAAGTGTCAAAAGGAGAGTGCTGGAGTGCAGTGGGGGAGTGGAGATGGACCTGTGGTGATTGGAAGTCCAGGAAGGCAGCATGAAGACACAGAGCCTTTGCATCCCCATCTCTTTTGCCCAAATCTGGTCAACCCATAGAGAGGAGGGACTTCCTATTGCAAGGAAAAGGGAAGCAGATGATCTCTATCAGCCCCTATTACCATTGCAAACATCTGCAGTCTTTTTTTTTTTTTTTTTTTTTTGAGACAGAGTCTCACTCTGTCACCTAGGCTGGAGTGCAGTGGTGTGATCTCAGCTTATTGCAACCTCTGCCTCACCAGCTCAAGCGATCTTCTCGCCTCAGCCTCCTGCATAGCCAGGACTACAGGCGTGCACCACCATGCCTGGCTAATGTTTTGTAGAGATGGGATTTTCTCATCTTGCCAAAGGTTAGTCTCAAACCCTTGGACTCAGGCGATCTACCTGCCTCAGCTTCCCACAGTGCTAGGATTATAGGAATGAGCGACAAGGCCCAGCCTACAGTCCTTACAACAGGAGAATTCCACAGTCCTCACAAGCCCTGAGCCCAGTTGGGAGAGCTGATGGAAATTCACACAACTACGTGGCCCTGATTAAGAGCACAAGGTGTGCACTCCTCATTCACACCAACCCTCTGTGAGCCAAGCTGCTGCAGCATGGTACCATCTTGAGACCAAAACTACCTCTGGAGTGTGCCCTGCTCTGATGGCCAGTAGCCACTGCACTTCCCTAGCACTGGGGCTCCATCTTCATTGTACCAAGCCCATATGGGTGGCTGAATGCCACAACCCCAGCTGTATGGAGATTGGGCCAAGGATCAGCTGTGACTCTGGTCCTACATAGCAAGGAAACCAACCCCTGCCACTGCAATTCTAGAAGGAGGAACTGTCTGCCAGTCCTGCCCAGGGTGAAACCACCAGTGAGCCAGCCAAACCACTACATATCCTTCCCTGAGTGGGAGAGGCCCCCGAGCCTCCAAGCATCTGATACGTTCCCAGGCCAGTGAAGTGGCTACACATCCATGCTCAGGACCTGAGAAACAGCCCCGCCGTGTCCCCAGAGCCTCCACCCTACCATGCCCCAGCCTGCCCAATGGCCCTGCACTCCCTAAAGGGGCCTGAGAATTAGTCCCGAAGGTCACTCCTGGTAAGCGTGCCCCCAGAACAGTCAAGTCACTAAAAGTCCATGTCTCAGACCTGAGAAATAGCCCCATGGGCTGCCACTGGCAGACACACCCCAGACTAGACAAGCAGTCATACATTTGCATACTGGACCTGAGAAACAACCCCATCGGCTGCCTCTAGTGTGCGCGCCCCTGAGCTAGCTGAGCAGCCTTGTGCCTGTTTCCCAAATCTGAGAAGTATCCTATGGGCCACTCCTTAGCAACACACCCAAGGCCAACCAAGCCTGAAAAACAGCCCCATGGATTGCCCTCTACAGACAGGCTGGCCAAGCAGCCCTGCACCTGTGTACCAGGACTGAAAAAGAGCCCCATGGACCATCCCTGGCAGCACACCCTCAGACCAGCTGAGCAGCCTTACACCCATGTTCTGGGCCTGAGAAACACCCCTTCTGGCTACCCGTGGCAGACATATTCCCAGCTCAGCCAAGCAGCTGTATACCTGCATCCCAACACTGAAGAACACTCCTGGCAGGCATGCACTCAAAATGGCTGAGCAACCATGTGTCTATGCTCCCAGCCAGAGTAACAGCCCTGTGGCTCCAACCTTAGTGACTAAGACCACAAATCAAGAAACTCATCACGTGTATACATGTACCCTCAACCTGAGAAACAGCCCAGCAAGCCCACTCCTGGCAAAACCACAGCACAGTCACCACAAACTCTCTCAGCCTAGGCCACTGAGAAACTTGCAAATGCCACTAGTATGGATTACAGCTGAAGAAACTACACTGAGACTATACGACTGTGTCCACCTACAGTCAAGGTCAACATACCCCACCAAACTGACACCCAAGACCCGTTCATACAAATAAGTCTTTCCCTATGAAGCCTTCTCCAAAAAAATAGAAGAGGTGACTTTTCCACCAGATGCATAGAAATCAATATACGGACATATTAACCATGAAAATAAGAAAACGTATTACTCTTAAAGGAAAATAGTAATTGTTCAGTAACAGATCCCAATCATAAGGAAATATACAAAATGCCAGAGAAATAATTCAAAATAATAATCTTAAGGAAACTCAGTGAAATACAAGAGAATACAAATGGACAATTCAGCAAAATCAGGAAAACAATTCATAATCTGAATGAGAATTTCAGCAGAGATAGATATCATAAACAAGAACCAAACAGAAATTCTAGAGCTGGAGAATTCCATGCAAGAACATCAACCAAGAAGGTATTCCATGCAAACAGAAACCAAAAGCAAGCAACCAGACAAAAAGGACTTCAAGTTAAAAGCTATAAAAAGAGACAAAGAAGATCATTATACAATAATGAAGGAAATAAAAAATGCAATTGAGAGCTTCAGCAATAGGCTAGAAGTTGAAGTTATATCTTTTGAAATAATACAGGCAGGAAATAAAGAAAGGGAGAAAGAAGGAAAGAAAAGGAGAAAGAAAGAAGAAAAAGAAAGAAAGAAGGAAGGAAGAAAAAGAGAGAAAAAGAAAGAAGGAAGAAAAGAAAAAAGAATGAAAAAGAGTAATCCTATAGGAAGCCTATAGGATTTATGGAACACTATTAAGTGAACAAATGTTTGTATTATGGGCGTTCCAGGAGAACAAAAAGAAGAAGGTGAGTAAAACATATTTAATGAAACCATAGCAGAAAACTTACCAAGTCTTGGGAGACAGATGATGGACATTCAGATCCAGGAAGCTCAAAGAACCCCTAAGAGATTCAACTTAAACAAATCCTCTTTGAGGGACA
Source organism: Pongo abelii (assembly GCF_028885655.2). Lineage (NCBI taxonomy): Eukaryota > Metazoa > Chordata > Mammalia > Primates > Hominidae > Pongo > Pongo abelii. The sequence goes on from NC_085928.1 coordinate 18,839,640, forward strand.
TTATAGTCAAATTTTCAAAATTCAAAGACAAAGAATTTTAAAAGGGGAAAGAGAAAAGTATCAAGTCACACATAAGGGAATCTCTGTTAGATTATTATAAATATTAGTGGATTTATCAGCAAAAACTTTATAGGCCAGGAGACACTGGGGTGATCAATTCCAAATACTGAAGGACAAAACTGCCACACAAGCATATTGTACCCAGCAAAGTTATCCTTTACAAATGAAGGAAATATAAAATTTTCACAAACAAGCAAAATTTAGGGAATTCATCACCTCTAAACTGGTCTTACAAGAAATATTCAAGGGAGTCTTACATCTGGAAGTGAGAAGATGATAACCACAATCATGAAAGCAGGCAAAACTTATGTTAAAAAAACCCTCTGTTAGAGCCAATACACTAAAGGGTAAGGAAAAAGGAATCAAATCTTATTACTACAGAAAACCACCCAACCACAAGAGTAAACAATAAGAGAGGAAGCAAGGAACAAAGGATGTACAAAACAATCAAAAGACAATAAAATGACAGGAGTAAGTCCTCACTTGTCAATAATAACCTTAAATGTAAATAGATTAAAGTCCCCATCTAAAAGATATAGATTGGCTGAATGCATTAGAAACCCAGACCCAACTATATGCTGCCTACAAGAAATCTACCTCACCTGCAAAGACACACATAGCCTGAAAGGGAAGGTATGGAAGAAGATAGTCCATGCAAATGGAAACCAAAAGCAAGCAGAAGTAGCTATATTTATATCAGACAAAATAGACTTCAAGTTAAAAGCTGTAAAAAGAGACAAAGAAGGTTGTTACATAATAATAAAGGAATCTATTCAGCAAGATAATATAACAGTTATAAATATATATGCACTCAACACTGCAGCACCTAGATATATAAAACAAATATTATTGTATCTAAAGGGCAAGATAGACCCCAATACAATAATAGTTTGGGACTTCAACACCCCAGTCACAGCATTGCACAGATCATCTAGACATAAAAACAAAGAAACATCAGATTTAAACTTCACCATAGACCAGGTAGACCAAACAGGCATTTACAAAACATTTCACCAAACAGCTGCAGAATACACATTCTTTTTAGCAGCACATTGAACATTCTCCAGGTTTGACCATGTATTAAGACACAAAACATATCTGAGAAAATGTTAAAAAAATTAAAATCATATCAAGTATCTTACTGGACTACAATGGAATAACACTAGACACTATAACAAGATGGATATTAAAAACTACAGTAACGCATGAAAATTAGGCTACTTGCTCCTGAAGAACCAATAATGAAAGAGGAAATTAAGAATGAAATTTAAAAATTCTTTGAAACAAATGAAAATTGAAATATAACATACCAAAACCTATGGAATGCAGCAAAAGCAGTGTTAAGAGGAAAATTTAGAGTACTAAACACCAGCATCAAAAAAGTAGAAAGAGTTCAAATAAACAACCTAACAATGCACCTCAGGGAACTAGAAAAGCAAGAGCAAACCAAATCCAAAGTTAGTAGAAGGGTAGAAATAATGAAGATCAGAGCAAAATATTTAAACATTGAGACTAAAAACAAACAAACAAAATCAATGAAACAAAAAGCTGTTCTTTTTTAAAAAAAAGAGATAAAATTGACAAACCATTAGCCAGACTATTAAAAAAAGAGAGAAGACCCAAATAAAGAAAATCAGACATGAAAAAGATGTCACAATGGATACCACAGAAATATAAAGGCTCATTAGGGGCTCTATGAATAGCTATATGCTAAAAAATTAGAAAACCGAGAGAAAATGGATAAGTGCCTGGACACATACAGCCTACCAAGATTCAATCAAGAAGAAATAGAAAATCTGAGCAGGCTAGTAACATGTAATGAGATTGAATTAGTAATAAAAAAAAATCTCCCAACAAGGAAAAGTCTAGAATGGGATCCCTTCACCACTGAATTCTACTGAACATTTAAAGAAGTACTAATGCCAGTTATCCTGAAGCAATTAAAAAAAAATGAAAGCAGAAGGAATTCTTCTTAACTTATTCTATGGGTATAGCATGAACCTGATACCAAAACCAGAAAAGGACACAATTAAAAAAAAGAAAACTGCAGGTCAATATCTCTGATGAACATAGTCACAAAAATCCTAAAAAAATAGTAGCAACCTGAATCCAACAACACATCCAAAAGATACTACACCATGATCAAGTGGGATTTATCCCAAGGATGCAAGAATAGTTCAACACATACAAATCAATAAATGTCATACATCACATCAGTTAAATGAAGGACAAAAAGTATATGATCATCTCAACAGATGCAGAAAAACATTTGATAAAATTCAACAGTCCTCCATGATTAAAAACTCCTAGTAAAGTAAGTATAGAAGAAAAGTATCTCAACATAATAAAGGCCATATATGACAAACCTACAGCTAACATCTTACTGAACAAGGAAAAGCAGAAAACTATTCCCCTGAGAACTAGAACAAAACAAGGATGCCCATTTTCACCACTCTTATTCAAAATAGTACTGGAAGTCCTAGCTAGAGCAATTAGGCAAGAGAAAGAAATAGAGGACATCCAAATTGGAAATAAATAAGTCAGACTGTCCCCATTTGCAGATAATGATTTTACATATAGAAAGACCTAAACACTCTATCAAAAAACTTTTAGAACTTATAAGTTCAGTAAAGTTACAGTATACAAAATTAACATACAAAAATCAGTGGTGTTTCCATACACAAACAACAAAGTAGTTGAAAAAGAAATCAAGAAGGCAATCACATTTTCAATAGCTACAATAAAAAATCTGAAAATAAATTTAACCAAGGAGGTAAAAGATCTCTACAAGGAAAACTACAAAACACTGATGAAGGAAATTGAAGATGGTACAAATGGAAAAACATCTTATGCTCACTGATTAGATAAATTAACATTGTTAAAATTGCTCAAAGGAATCTATATGTTCAATGCAATCCTATCAAAATACCAGTGACATTCCTTATAAAAATAGAAAAAAAAATCTTGACATTTCTATGGAACCACAAAGATCCCAAATAGCCAAGGCAATCCTAAGCAAAAGAAACAAAGCTGGGGGTATCACACTATTATATCTCAAAATATACTACAAAACTGTAGTAGTACAGATTTTTTTTAACAGTAAAACAGCATGATACTGGAATAAAAACAGACACTCAGACCAATGGAACAAAGTCAAGATCCCAGAAATTAATCCATATATTTATAGCCAACTAATTTTTGACAAAAGCATCAAGAATACTCACTGGGTAAAGAAAAGTCTCTTTAATAAATGGTCCTGGGGAAACTGGATATCTACATGCAAAAGAATGAAAATAGACCCTCACCGTGTACTCTATATAAAAATCAACTCAAACTGTATCAAAGACCTAAATGTGAGACCTGAAACAATAAAACTACTAGAAGAAAACACAGGGGACATGCTTCAGGACACTTGTCTCGGAAAATATTTTGTGAATAAGACCTCAAAATCCTAGCCAACAAAAGAAAAAAAATAAACAAATGAAATCACAGCAAACTAAAAAGCTTCTGTACTGCAAATGAAACATTCAACAGAGTGAAAAGACAATCTATAGAATGGGAGAAACTATTTACAAATTACTCATCTGACAGGGAATTAATATCCAGAATATACAAAGAACTCAAATATCTCAACAGCAAAAACAAACCAACAAACATTCCAATTAAAAAATTAGCAAATGATCTGAATAGACATTTCTCAAAAGAAGACATAGAAATGGCCACACACCCAGTAACCTCTATTTTAAAGGTGCTTGTATTAGTCCATTTCACACTACTATAAAGAACTACCTGAGACGGAGTAATTTATGAAGAAAAGAGGGTAACTGACTCACAGCTCTGCAGGCTTAACAGGAAGCATAACTGGGAGGCCTCAGGAAACTTACAATCATGGCAGAAGGTTTAGGGGTAGCAAGTCACATCTTCCCATGGTGGAGCAGGAGACAGAGAGTGAGGGAGGGAAGTGTCACACTTTTAAATCATCAGATCTCATGAGAATTCACTTACTATCATGAGAACAGCATGGGGGAAATCTGCCCCCATGATCCAATCACCTCCCACCAGGTCCCTTCCCTGACACATGGGGATTACAATTTGACATGAGATTTGGGTGGGGACGTAGAGCCAAACCATATCATTCTACCCCTGGCCCCTTCCAAATCTCATGTCCTTCTCACATTGCAAAATCAATCATGCCTTCCCAACAGTCCCTCAAAATCTTAACTCATTCCAGCATTAACTCAAAAGTCCAAGTCCAAAGTCTCATCTAAGACAAGGCAAGTCTCTTCTGCCTATGAGCTTGTAAAATCAAAAGAAAGTTAATTACTTCCAAGATACAATGGGGGTATAAGCATTGGGTAATTCCAAAAGGGAGAAATTGGCCAAAACAAAGGGGCTACAAGGCCCATGCAAGTCTGAAACCTAGCAGGGCAGTCATTAAATCTTAAAGCCCCCAGATAGCCTACTTTGACTCTATGTCTCACATCCAGGTCACACTGACACAAGGGGTGGGCTCCCAAGGCCTTGGGCAGCTCCACCCCTGTGGCTCTGCAGGGTAAAGTCCCAATAGCTGCTTTTGTAGGCTGGCATTGAATGTCTGTGGCTTTTCCAGGTGAACAGTGCAAGCTCTTCACGGATCTACCATTCTGGGGTCTGGAGGACAGTGGCCCCCTTTTCACAGCTCCATGAGGCAGTGCCCCAGTGGGGGCTCTGTGTGAGGGTTCCCACCCCACATTTTCCCTCCAGACTGTCCTAGTAGAGGTTCTCCATGAGGGCTCCACCCCTGCAGCAGACTTCTACCTGTACATCCAAACATTTTCATACATTCTCTGAAATCTAGGCAGAGGTTTCCAAACCTCAATTCTTGCCTTCTGTATACCTGCAGGCCCAACACCACATGGAAGTCACCAAGGCTTGGGGCTTGCACACTCTGAAGCAACGGGCTGAGCTGTACCTTGGCCCCTTTTAGCCACAGCTGGGGCTGGAGCAACTGGGACTGAGGTGCCAAGTCCCAAGGCTGCACAGAGCAGCAGAGCCCTGGGCCTGGCCCATGAAACCATTTTCCCTCCTAGGCCTCCTGGCTTGTGATGGGTGGGGCTTCTGTGAAGATCTTTGACATGTCCTGGAGACATTCCCCATTGTCTTGGCTATTAACATTTGGCTCCTCTTCATTTATGCAAATTTCTGCAACTGAGTTGAATTTCTCCCCAGAAAACGGGTTTTTATTTTTGACCACATGGTCAGTCTGCACATTTTCCAAACTTTTGTGCTCTGCTTCGCTTTTAAACATAAGTTTCAATTTCAGACCATCTCTTTGTGAATGCATATGACTGTATCCTGTTAGGAGCAGCCAGACCAAATTTTGAATTTTTTGCTGTTTAGAAATTTCTTCTGCCAGATACCCTATATCATCTGTCTCAAGTTCAAAGTTCCACAGATCTCTAGGGCAGGGGAAAAATGGCACCAGTCTCTTTGCTAAATCATAGCAAAAGTGACCTTTACTCCCAATAAATTCCTCATCTCCGTCTGAGACCATCTCAGTCTGGACTTCATTGTCCATGTCACTATCAGCATTTTGGTCAAAACCATTCAACAAGTCTCTAGGAAGTTCCAAACTTTCCCACATCTTCCTTTCTTCTTTGAGCCCTCAGAACTGTTCTAACCTCTGCCCATTACCCAGTTCCAAAGTTGCTTCTACATTGTCAAGTATCTTTTGAGCAGAGCACCACTCTCCTGGTACCAATTTTCTGTGTTAGTCCATTTTCACACTGTTATAAAGAACTACCTGAGACTGGGTAATTTATGAGGAAAAGAGGTTTAATTGACTCACAATTCTGCAGGCTTAACAGGAAGCATAACTGTGAGGCCTCAGGAAACTTACAATCATGGCAGAAGGTGAAGGGGAAGCAAAGCATATCTTCTCATGGCACAGCAGGAGAGAGAGAGTGGGCAGGGAAGTGCCATACGTTTAACCATCAGATCTCATGAGAACTCACTATCATGAGAACAGCACAGGGAAAATTCACCGCCATGATTTAATCACCTCCCACCAGGTCCCGCCCTTGACACATGAGGATTACAATTTGACATGAGACTGGGTGGGGACACAGAGTCTAATAATATCAGTGCTTATGTAGTATCTAGTATTGAGATCAATTGTTAGATGATGCTCTCCTATTAGAGAGGACGTATGCACCCCCTTAGTCCAGGCACCAATGTCATGGGATTCTGAAGCTAGTAGAAGATGCACTTGACCAGAGCAAAAGATCTTCTAAAAAGTTGTGTATCCCAAGTCCATTATTGCATTTCCCTGTGCATCAGTTTCCAGATTTAGGTTATACTGCAAATTGTTGCTTCTAAGTTTCCAAATTAAGCATACTTAGTGGACTGGAGCAGGGAGGTCTACATTACCAATCCCTAGTCAAACAGTACTGAGTGGAGGAGAAGTTAACTTGATGGGAGAGAAGAAATGAGAATCAGAATCAGTTTCCTATCCTGACCACCTGACCTCCCATTGCTCCACCATCTCTGCAATTATTAAAGCCAGTTTTCCTTCTAAAAGGACTTCCAAGATTAAGCAGGTGCCCTGATAAGAGTGGAGAAAGAGAAGGGCTTTAAATGACTTCACTCCCAGCCTAAAAGTTGAACAGATCTAGTCATTATTAAACATAATTTCTTTATCTCTTTCTCTCTCCTCTCCCTAAATTGAATATTATAGTTCCCAGAGTTACAAAGCTGCATTAGTTAGGGCAAAAAAAGCACTGGGAGACTGCTTTATATCCTCACTTCCTCAGCTGAGAACATAATTCAGTTACTTTACCATCAACTACCAATTTTGGGGTAGAAAGGGCAATGTAAAGTGAATAGCAAGAAAGAATAAGACTAGATGACAAATGAAGTATTATTTTTTATAGTAACCGTGCATTTATCAGGGACCCTAACTGCTAACTCAAAATCTCAGACATTTATTTAAAAGACTAGATGTAGGAGAGAGTAGAGTCCAAAACCTCTCCAGGTTTATAAGACTGGGGACTGGTAAGAGTAAAAACTGTTTTTTTTTTTTTTTTTGGAGAATGATAATACATACTTCTCTACACATCAAGGGCCATATCAGAAATTTCAGGAGGAAATGTCCATTGATAGTATAAAATGCAAGACTGAGGAGAAGCTGAGAAGTTAGGACTAGAGATTAGATGAGACATCAGCATAAATTATTTGAAATTATTTGAGAAATAAGTTTTTCCTCACCAATATTTTACTTATGCTCTAATTTCTTTGTATTGAATAGTATTCAAAAATAGAGGTTTGGAAATCTTTTGTGTTCTATAGTGTTTAAAAAACCATAATGACATTTGACCCATATGCACAGTTGTAGCATTAAATCAATCTTCAGTGTTTCAGAAATGAACAAACCAGGCAGTACAAGACCCCCTTGTCCCACTCCACCATGGGCACTAGACACTGCCAAACAGCAGCGGGACACTTCCTTCCTAGAGTCACATGTGGACAAGAGACTTCACAAGGCCCGAAAGAGCCAAGTGCCGTGAGTGGAATTATTATTATACCAATGCCTGAATCTGCACAGGGTCTGGCATTAGGCTTTAAGTCTGAATCTGGATGCATTTGGGTTGAGATTTGTGTCCAGTGGCCCAGAGGGAAGGATGTAGGGGGCTGTTCCCCGCAGCAGCAGCCCCCAGAAGCCTGGCAGGGTGTGTCCCAAGGACCTCACATTGGATTCTGGGGTCCCGCTCAGCAGCTGGGTTTGAGATGATTTCTCTTGCCTCTTGTGCTGTATTTTTGGAGTTCCCACACTGGGCAGGGTCTTTGGGTAGAAAAACCTTCATCTCTCACAGAATACAGCAGTCCTCAGGAAAGAGAATGAACTGTCCATTTGACTTATTTTTAATAATCTTGTTATGTTTTGTTGCCTCATTCTGCCCTGCTCCCCTCTTGCTCTGTTTCGCACCCCTTTGGGAACATTGCCTCTTTCTGGCTTTGAAAAAGACAACAAGGGAAGGAGTAGAACCCTGAACTCAGTCTGTCTCCCCGCAGGGTCTCTCAATACTGGAGCCAGCGATTTTCTTAGGTGGGTGGGGAACTGTCCCCGCCCCGTTCATTGTGTTCCATGGTTTCCTGTCCACTGCCTGTAACCCTTTACCAATCTGCCAGGCGCCTCTTAACACAAAAGGGAGGAGATGGGGGAAGGGAGTACTGAGGAAAAACATCCCTATAAATAGCCCTCTTGAACAAAATTGTTTTCCCCAATACACAGTTGTTGTTAGGCCTTGATGCCTAGTAATCTGCCTCTGTACGCTCTTCCCCTTCCATTTCAGCCCTCCCTACAGGCCTAGTTTTCCTACTCAGTCCTGTCTGTGAGATGGAGGTGCTGTAAAGGTTCTTGTAAACATTCGTGTCCCCAGAGGCTCCTCCCCAGCTCTGGGCACACAGACTGTGGACTCAGGCCAACCTGGGCTCCATGCCTGACTCTGCCACTGATTTGCCCAGTGGTTGGACACATGACTTAACCCCTCTGAGCCACAGTTTTCCCATCTGTTAAATTGGAGTGATAATATCTACCTTGTTAGGCTGTTGTGAGGATTAAATAAGATAGTGAAAATGCCTAGCACTTTGTTTATACCGAGGTAGAAGCTTGATACATAAATGAGAGTGATTTTTATTGTCTTCTCACTGAGTGATTCTTCCATTTCCTCCATCATTATCCAGTTTATTCATGTCTTTTTCCCATTTCCTTATCCTGATCCCTTGTCCCATGTTAAATATATTTATAAGACTTTAAGTTTATTTTATTTTCATTAATTTATTTTTACCATTCCCAGTTCCAACATAGTTTGAGATGATTTCCTTTACACGTAAGTGCTTAGAACCTGGAAAATTTTTCAGAAAGGGCAAGACTGTTTCTTGTAAAACAGTTTTCTTTTCTTTCTTTCTTTCTTTTCTTTTTTTTTTATTTTTGAGATGGAGTCTTGCTCTGTCACCCAGGCTGGAGTGCAGTGGCGAGATCTTGGCTCACCGCAACCTCCACCTCCCGGGTTCAAGCGATTCTCTTCCTTCAGCCTCCCGAGTAGCTGGGACTACAGGTGCGTGCCACCGCCCCCGGCTAATTTTTGTATTTTTAATACAGACAGGGTTTCACCATGTTGGCCAGGCTGGTCTCGAACTCCTGACCTCAGGTGATCCACCCGCCTTGGCTTCCCAAAGTGCTGGGATTACATGCCTGAGCCACCGCATCCGGCCATAAAACAGTTTTCTAACACGGAGGGCACATTGCTTTTTGTGGGCTATTTGGGAAATGGTCTTGATTGTGGCTCACACTTTTCTTACATCTCTGGTATCCCAGGACCTGCTTTCATTCCCATCTCGGGAATACAGTATGCAGAAGTTAGTTTGGAGACAAGAGTTATAATAGGTCAAAGACACAAATTACGCTCAATATATATTCGCTCCCCTAAAGTTGTGAACATTTGTAAGTTGGATAATATAGGCCTGTTGTTTTTCATTCTACCTTTTGGATATATGTTTCCAAGCTTGTGATCGGGGGGCTGGGTAGAAGTGGGGAGAAGGGGTTCCACTTTGTAATCAAAATCACACTTGAATCTTAACATTTATTTCAGAGAACATTCTTCTTTTTTCAACCTTCAATACACAAGTATTTTAATCTCCATTTTGATCTTAAAAGAAGCTAGTCAAATACACACAGATCTCATTTACTTATGTGCTTTCTCAAAGTAAGATGCCTGTGTATGTATGTAGGTATGTATATATCTATATCTATTTCTATATCTGTATAGCTCACATTAATTTGATTTTGTGGAACCTGATTATTTAAAGCAGCCACAGATTTCTGTTCTAATTCTAGGTATTTAGCAGAACTTTTCCTTATTTAAAAATTTTTTTTTGAGAAAGGGTCTGTCTCTGTCACCCAGTCTGGAGTGCAGTGGCACGATCTCGACTCACCGCAGCCTCCACCTCACAGGTTCAAGCAATTTTCGTGCCTCAGCCTCCCGAGTAGCTGGGGCTACAGGCCCGTGCCACCACACCTGGCTGATTTTTATATTTGTAGTAGAGACGGGGTTTCACCATGTTGGCCAGGCTGGCCTCAACTCCTGACCTCAAGTGATCTGCCTGTCCTGGCCTCCCAAAGTCTTGGAATTACCAGCATGAGCCACTGCACCCGGCCAGGTATTTAGCAGAACTTTTTCAATGGGGTATCCACCTGGATGTTTTAAAAAGTTTTCTATAATATGAACTTGCCGAGATTTACTCTTGAAAAAGATTCCCCCATACACCCACATTGCTCAGATAGTCCTGATTTCAAACATTCTGCCCTATAGTCAAACCATGTGCCAAAATATGTATTCTGATTTTCGCTTTAGAAAACATGGCTAATGTTTTGAGTTGAACTGTATGCCACCAATTTCAAATGTTAAAGTCCTAACCCCTAGTACCTCAGAATATGACCTTATTTGGAAATAGGATGGGTACTACTACTTAGTTAATATGCAGTCAAACTGGAGTAGGGTGAGTCACTAATCCAGTATGGCTGGTGTCATTATAAAAGGGGAAATGTGGACATCCTCCCTGTCTACTTACACAGGGAGAATGCCATGTGAAGACGTGAAGACGAAGGCAGAGATTGGAGCGATGCCTCAAGCCAAGGAGTGTCAGACGTTGCCAGCAAACCACCAGAAGCTAGGGAAGAGACATGGAACAGATTCTCTCTCACAGCCCTCAAAAGGAACCAACCCTGCTGTCACTTTGATCTCAGATTTCTACCCTCCAGAACTGGGAGATGATAAATTTCTATTGTTTAAACCACCTGGTTTGTGACACTGGTAGCCCTAACAGATGAATACAGCCAACATAATTAAGGAACAGAACTAGCCCCCAGTCCTGCACTGGAATCTATTACTTTAATGATCGAATTGGTAACAGTCAAACCTCAGAAGTCTTTCTTGGTGGAGCCCCCAGTAAATACCTGTGTCTCTAGCTGGCACTAAGATTAAGCAATTTTATACAAATGCTGGTTTCAGCAAGGAGCTCCATTGGAGGTAAAGGAGGATAGTTTCGGAAACAGCCAGGGATTCACCTGACTATAGATGTTGCTGGGAGGTGGGAGGTCACGGGGCTCCTTCTCACATGCTTTCATGTTTTCAAAGACTGTTCTTGTAGCACCAGAGACAGGAAGCTCTGTGGAGCCACTCTATCAGCCCTGTAGCCTCCCTGAGCTGGCTTGTCTGGCTCTGGCTCCCTGATCCTCCATCCCCACCTATGCCTCTGCAAGGGACTCAATGAAGGAGCTATCTCCCTGCTATATTCTGGGAGCTGAGCACTAAAATTTTTAAGGAAATATGCAAAGTCTGTTTACACACAACGTTTATATATTTATTTGGCCAGCCAGTCAATAATTTACTAAGCATTGTCTGTATGCTAGGCCTTGGATTCAGTGCTGAGGACACAATGTTGGAAAGACACCATCCAGGCCCTCATGAAGCCCTTGTTTTTGTGGCAAGAGAGAGGTGCACTGTGTAACAAATGGTATGATGGGTATATTGAAGTTGGAGTACCTGACTGGCTGGCAGAGTCAGAGGGCCTCTTAGAGAAAGTGACCCTTGTGGAGACGAAGAGTGAGTAGTTGCTCCTGCAGATAATAGGGGAGAGGGTTTTCAGGACAGCAAGAATAACATTTCGAGAGTCACAGAGGTGTGTGAGATCAGGACTTGCTCAGGGACTGGAAAGCAAATCAATGTGGTTGGGTGTGAGAGAGATTGGTGATATACCAGCTTGTCCGTAAGGTGGGACTGTGTGTGTGATACCATTGATAGAGTTGATCCTTTAGTGGGGAGAATTTTGAGCAGTGCAGGCTCAACTACATCTGGCAGCAATGTAGGAGGCTGGGGAGGAGGGCGGAAAGCTACGCATTCTTCCTTGGTGCCTTCCCTCTCACGTTAGCGGAAGGTTGAAATACATCCTGGATAAAATGCTTAACTTCCAGAATGGGACTACTTAGGGTCACACCCTATCCCCATCATTTGCTTTACTCCCACAAAGTTATGAAACCTAGATATGAAATCAGATGGTCTAGTAAGGAAATTTAATTTACCTGCATTCATACTGTATTTTGCGTGGAAAATAAATCACAGTAGGTTCTGGAAATGGTGGAGTTATGTTTAGCCTCTATTCCTAGAAATGATTTGTAAGACCATCATCACAAAGCTAATTTGCATGCCCCTTAAACTGTATACAAAATCTTGGCCTTTTACGAATTGGCTTGAATTATTAAAGTGCCCTAGCCTTCCAGAAGGGTCACTCCAGTAATGGTTAACATTTGAGATGTGGGTTTGCCATCTAGTGGGCATTTTTGAATGTGTATGTGTTTTAAATACACACGCATCACACACACACACACACACACACACACACACTCAGAGTTTCCATCAGTAGTTCCTAATCTTTCTACCTCATCCCCAGCACTTAAAGGTCAGGATGGTACTTTGGACACATCCACATTTGTAAAAGTGGCTTAGTTTACACGTGGGAGGTATGAGGATATTTCATGATGTGGGAATACCAGCATCACATGGAGGGTCTCTTCAAACTTTATGTACTTCACATCTGCCTTTCTTGCTCCCCTGTGGCAATTACTGATCTAGAAAAGAAGAGAGAGAGATACTTCACCGCTAGGAAGGCACAGTGACTGCTCCATAGCAGATACTCGGTAAAAATTAGCTTCCTTCCTCTTCTCCCTACGACCTCTCTCATAAAAGCTATAATTCCAAATTACAGCTTTAATAGTTCCGTATGCACTTGGTGTGTAAAGCACTTTGTAGGCCCAGTGAATGCAAAGATGAATAAAACCCAGTCCCTGTCTCTCAGTTGCTTAGAGGACAGAAACTCGTAGTTTTATGACTATATTCTAGCAGGCTATGTCTCAAATCTTTGACTGTGGTAGATTTTTTCGAAATAAGAATTTGGTTTTTCTTTAGAAGTAATAATACAATGATGCTGGCCTAGCATGGTGGCTGATACCTGTAATCCTAGCACTTTGGAGACTGAGGCAGGCAGATCGCCTGAGCTCAGGAGTTCGAGACCAGCCCGGGCAACATGGTGAAACCCCATCTCTATTAAAATACAAAAAATTATCCGGGAGTGGTGGCACGCACCTGTAGTCCCAGCTACTCAGGAGGCTGAGGCATGAGAATTGCTTGAACTGGGGAGGCAGAGGTTGCAGTGAAGCAAGATTGCACCACTGCACTCCAGCCTGGGTGACAGAGTGAAATTCTTGTCTCCAACAAAAACAAACAAACAGACAAACAAACAAACAATAATGCTAATTTTCCCAGACTAAGAAGAAGGATCCTTGTGATAAGGGATAAAATGAACATCAGGGACAGCTTGATTTATATTTGAAAGGACCGAGACTTAGAAGACAATAGGCCCAGAAAGAGAAGGGAGAGAAGTGGGGAGTAGAGGAAACTAGAGACAGTGTGGGATGCATTCTGTAAAGGTTTGAAGATGGGGGGAGAGAGTTTCAGAAGCAGCTACCATATGGTGTGAGATATTGAGAGGTCGGGTAAGAAGATTTTAAGAGGTTTTGTTATGTATTATAAATGGAATCCCCCTTTGATGCTTTCATGGCACTGAAGTAAAAATTTAAATTGCCTTTCTGTTATTTTTGGATATGGGTTAGTGTTTCTTTGGAAAATAGTACCATGCAGAGACAGGCTATGAAGTGGCTTAGCTTTATCTGGAAAACATAAATGTTCAGACCATAAAACTTTAAAAATAGATACATTATACTTTCCTCATGTGCCTTAAACCTAAAATTAAACAAAACCAAAATGATGAAATTGTATAGGGAATGTCTATTTTAACAGTAATACATGTACTTGGTTAAAAAATTCAAAAGTACAGAATGGCATGAAATGGAAAAAGAAAAACGTTTCCTGCTTTATTCTCCAAACCTCCCTTTCACCCCCATGTCTCACCATCCAAAGGTAACTAGCTTCTAAAGAGTTTGTTTTTAATTCTTTTTTCCCCAATGAGAATTTTTATTATTATATATTTTTTAAATTTTACTTTAATTTCTGGGATACGTGTGCAGAACATGCAGGTTTGTTACATAGGTATACATGTGCCATGGTGGTTTGCTGCACCTATCATCCGGTCATCTAGGTTTTAAGCCCCGCATGCATTAGGTATTTGTCCTAATGCTCTCCCTCCCCTAGTCCCCCACCCGCTGATGGGCCCTGGTGTGTGATGTTCCCCTCCCTGTGTCCATGTGTTCTCATTGTTCAGCTCCCACTTATGCGTGGGAACATGGTTTTCTGTTCCTGTGTTAGTTTGCTGAGAATGATGGTTTCCAGCTTCATCCATGTCCCTGCAAAGGACATGAACTCACCCTTTTTTATGGCTGCATAGTATTCCATGGTGTATATGTGCCACATTTTTTAATCCAATCTATCATTGATGGGCATTTGGGTCGGTTCCAAGTCTTTGCTATTGTAAATAGTGCTGCAATAAACATACGTGTGCATGTGTCTTTGTAGTAGAATGATTTATAATCCTTTGGGTACACACCCAGTAATGGGATTGCTAGGTCAAATGGTATTTCTGGTTCTATATCCTTGAGGAATCGCCACACTGTCTTCCACAATGGTTGAACTAATTTACAGTCCCACCAATAGTGTAAAAGTGTTCCTATTTCTCCACAGCCTTGCTGGCATCTGTTGTTTCCTGACTTTTTAATAATTGCCATTCTAACTGGTGTGAGATGGTATCTCATTGTGGTTTTGATTTGCATTTCTCTAATGACCAGTGATGATGAGCTTTTTTTCATGTTTGTTGGCCGCATAAATGTCTTTTTTTTGAGAAGTGTCTGTTCATATCCTTCACCCACTTTTTGATGGGGTTGTTTTCTTCTTGTAAATTTGTTTAAGTTCCTTTTAGATTCTGGATATTAGCCCTTTATCAGATGGGTAGCTTGCAAAATTTTTCTCCCATTTTGTAGGTTGCCTGTTCACTCTGATGATGGTTTCTTTTGCTGTGCAGAAGTTCTTTAGTTTGATTAGATCCCATTTGTCAATTTTGGCTTTTATTGCAATTGCTTTTGGCATTTTAGTCATGAAGTCTTTGCCCATGGCTATGTCCTGAATGGTATTGTCTAGATTTTCTTCTTGGGTTTTTATAATTTTGGATTTTATGTTTAAGTCTTTAAACCATCTTGAGTTAATTTTTGTATAAGGTGTAAGGAAGTTTCTGTTTCTGCATATGACTAGCCAGTTTTCCCAGCACCATTTATTAAATAGGGAATCCTTTCCCCACTGCTTGTGTGTGTCAGATTTGTCAAAGATCAGATGGTTGTAGATGTGTGGTGTTATCTCTGAGGTCTCTGTTCTGTTCCATTTGGTCTATCTATCTGTTTTGGTACCAGTAACATGCCGTTTTGGTTACTGTAGCCTTGTAGTATAGTTTGAAGTCAGGTAGCATGATGCCTCCAGCTTTGTTCTTTTTGCTTAGGATTGTCTTGGCCATATGGGCTCTTTTTTGGTTCCATATGAAATTTAAAGTGTTTTTTTTTAATTCTGTGAAGAAAGTCAATGGTAGCTTGACGGGAATAGCATTGAATCTATAAATTACTTTGGGCAGTATAGCCATTTTCACAATATTGATTCTTCCTATCCATGCTAAAAAATTAGCATGGAATTTTTTTCCACTTGTTTGTGCCTTCTCTTATTTCCTTGAGAAGTGGTTTGTAGTTCTCCTTGAAGAGGTCCTTCACATCCCTTGTAAGTTGTGTTCCTAGGTATTTTATTCTCTTTGTAGCAATTGTGAATGGGAGTTCACTCATGATTTGGCTCTCTGATTATCTATTATTGGTGTACAGGAATGCTTGTGATTTTTGCACATTGATTTTATATCCTGAGACTTTGCTGAAGTTGCTTATCAGCTTAAGGAGTTTTTGGGCTGAGACAATGGGATTTCTAAATATACAATCACATCATCTGCAAACAGAGACAATTTGACTCCCTCTCTTCCTATTTGAATACCCTTTATTTCTTTCTCTTGCCTGGTTGCCCTGGCCAGAACTTCCAATACTGTGTTGAATAGGAGTGGTGAGAGAGGGTATCCTTGTCTTGTGCCGATTTTCAAAGGGAAGGCTTCCAGCTTTTGCCCATTCAGTATGATATTGGCTATGGGTTTGTCATAAATAGCTCTTATTATTTTGAGATATGTTCAATCAATACCCAGTTTATTGAGTATTTTTAGCATGAAAGGGTGTTGAATTTTATTGAAGGCCTTTTCTGCATCTATTGAGATAATCATGTGGGTTTTGTCATTGGTTCTGCTTATGTGATGGATTACGTTAATGGATTTGCGTATATTGACCAGCCTTGCATCCCAGGATGAAGCTGACTTGATCATGGGGGATAAGCTTTTTGATGTGCTGTTGGATTCAGTTTGCCAGTATTTTATTGAGGATTTTCGCATCAATGTTTATCAGGGATATTGGCCTGCAATTTTCTTTTCTTGCTGTGTCTCTGCCAGTTTTTGATGTCAGGATGATGCTGTCTTCATAAAATGAGTTAGGGAGGAGTCCCTCTTTTTCATTAGTTAACGTTTTCAAAAAATCCAGCTCCTGGATTCATTGATTTTATGAAGGGTTTTTCGTGTCTCTTTCTCCTTCGGTTCTGCTCTGATGTCAGTTATTTCTTGTCTTGTGCTAGCTTTTGAATTTGTTTGCTCTTGCTTCTCTAGTTCTTTTAATTGTGATGTTAGGGTGTCGATTTTACATCTTTCCACTTCCTCCTGTGGGCATTTAGTGCTATAAATTTCCCTCTGAACACTGATTTAGCTGTGTCCCAGAGATTCTGGTACGTTGTGTTTTTGTTCTCATCGGTTTCAAATAACTTCTTTATTTGTGCCTTAATTTTGTTATTTACCCAGTAGTCATTCAGGAGCAGGTTGTTCACTTTCCACGTAGTTGTGCAGTTTCGAGTGAGTTTCTTAATCCTCAGTTCTAATTTGATTGCACTGTGGTCTGGGAGACAGTTTGTTATGATTTCCATTCTTTTGCATTTGCTGAGGAGTGTTTTACTTTCAATTATGTGGTCGATTTTAGAATAAGTTATGTGGTGCTGAGAAGAATGTATATTCTGTTGATTTGGGGTGGAGAGTTCTGTAGACGTCTATTAGGTCTGCTTGGTCCAGAGCTGAATTCAAGTCCTGAATATCCTTGTTAATTTTCTGTCTTGTTGATTTGTCTGATATTGGCAGTGGGGTGTTAAAGTCTCCCACTATTATTGTGTGGGAGTCTAAGTCTCTTTGCAGGTCTCTAAGAACTTGTTTTATGAATCTGGGTGCTCCTGTGTTGGGTGCATATATATTTAGGATAGTTAGCTCTTCTTGTTGAATTGATCCCTTTACCATTATGTAATTCCCTTCTTTGTCTTTTTTGATCCTTGTTTGTTTAAAGTCTGTTTTATCAGAGACAAGGATTGCAACCCCTGCTTTTTTTTTTTGCTTTCCATTTGCTTGATAAATGTTTCTGCATCCCTTTATTTTAAGCCTGTGGGTGTCTTTGCACATAAGATGTGTCTCCTAAATACAGCACACTGATGGATCTTGACTCTTTATCCAATTTGCCAGTCTGTGTCTTTTGACTGGGGCATTTAGTCCATTTACATTTAAGGTTAATATTGTTAAGTGTGAATTTGATCCTGTCGTCATAATGGTAGCTGGTTATTTTGCACATTAGATGATGCAGTTTCTTCATGGTGTCATTGGTCTTTATATTTTGGTGTGTTTTTCCAGTGGCTGGTACAGGTTTTTCCTTTCCATATTTAGTGCTTCCTTCAGGAGGTCTTGTAAGGCAGGTGTGGTGGTGACAAAATCCCCCAGCATTTGCTTGTCTGTAAAGGATTTTAATTCTCCTTCGCTTATGAAGCTTAGTTTGGCTGGATATGAAATTTTGGGTTGAAAGTTTCTTTCTTTAAGAATGTTGAATATTGGCCTCCACTCTCTTCTGGCTTGTAGGGTTTCTGTAGGAAGATCTGCTGTTAGTCTAATGGGCTTCCCTTTATAGGTAACCTGACCTTTCTCTCTGGCTGTCCTTAACATTTTTTCCTTCGTTTCAACCTTGGAGAGTCTAACGATTATGTATCTTGGGCTTGCTCTTCTCAAGGAAGTATCTTTGTGGTGTTCTCTGTTTTTCCTGAATTTGAATGTTGGCCTGTCTTGCTAGGTTGGGGAAGTTCTCCTGGATAATATCCTGAAGTGTGTTTTCCAACTTGGTTCCAATCTCCCTGTCACTTTCAGGTATACCTATCAGTCATATGTTTAGTCTTTTCACATAGTCCCATATTTTTGGAGGCTTTGTTTGTTCCTTTTCATTCTTTTTTCCCTAATCTTGTTTTCATGCCTTATTTCATGAAGTTAATCTTCAATCTCTGATATCCTTTCTTCTGCTTGATTGATTTGGCTATTGATACTTGTGTATGCTTCATGAAGTTCTCATGCTGTGTTTTTCAGCTCCATCAAGTCATTTATGTTCTTTTCTAAACTGATTATTTTAGTTAGCAGTTCCTGTAACCTTTTATCAAGGTTCTTAGCTTCCTTGCACTGGGTTAGAACATGCTCCTTTAGCACAGAGGAGTTTGTTATTACCCACCTTCTGAAGCCTACTTCTGTCAGTTCATCAAACTCATTCTCAGTCCAGTTTTGTGCCCTTGCTGGAGAGGGGTTACAATCATTTGGAAGAGAAGAGGCATTCTGGGTTTTTGGATTTTCAGCATTTTTTGTGCTGCTTTTTCCTCATTTTGTGGATTTATCTACCTTTGTTCTTTGAGGCTGATGACCTTTGGGTGGGGTTTTTGTGTGGCCATCCTTTTTGTTGATGTTGATGTTATTGCTTTCTGTTTGTTAGTTTTTCTTCTTACAGTCAGGCCCCTCTTCTGCAGGTCTGCTGCAGTTTGCTGGGGTCCACTCCAGACCCTGTTTGCCTAGGTATCACCAGCGGAGGCTGTAGAACAGTAAAGATTGCTGCCTGCTCCTTCCTCTGGAAGTTTCATCCCAGAGGGGCACCAGCTCGATGCCAGCCAGAGCTCTCCTGTATGAGGTGCCTGTCGACCCCTGCTGGGAGGTCTCTCCCAGTCAGGAGGCACGGGGGTCAGAGACCCACTTGAGGAGGCAGTCTGTCTCTTAGCAGAGCTGATGTGCTGTGCTGGGAGAATCCCTTTTCTTAGGATCAGCTGGTCTCTTCAGAGCCGGCAAGCAAGAATGATTAAATCCGCTGAAGGTGCACCCACAGCGCCCCTTTCCCCAGGTGCTCTGTCTCAGGGAGATGAGAGTTTTATCTCTAAGCCCCTGACTGGGGCTGCTGCCTTTCTTTCAGAGATGCCCTGCCCAGTGAGGAGGAATCTAGAGAGGCCGTCTGGACACAGCCGCTTTGCTGTGCTGTGGTGAGTTCCTCCCAGTCTGAACTTCTGGGCCTCCTTAGCACTGTCAGGGGAAAACTGCCTACTCAAGCCTCAGTAATGGTGGACGCCCCTCCCCCGGTCAAGTTCAGACTGCTGTGCTGGCAGCGAGAATTTCAAGCCGGTGGTTCTTAGCTTAGTGGGCTCCGTGGGAGTGGGACCCGCTGAGCGAGACCACTTGGCTCCCTAGCTTCAGCCCCTTTTCTAGGGGAGTGAATGGTTCTGTCTTGCTGGGGTTCCAGGTGCTACAACTCCTGCAGCTACCTTGATGCCTGCCCAAACAGCCGCCCAGTTTTGTGCTTGAACCCCGGGGCCCTGGTGGTGTAGGCACATGAGGGAATCTCCTGGTCTGCAGATTGCAAAAACCGTGGGAAAAGCATAGTACATGGTCTGGATAGCACAGTCCCTCATGGCTTTCTTTGGCTGGGGGAGGGAGGCCCCCCAGCTCCTTGCACTTCCCTGGTGAGGCGACACTTGAACCTGCTTCTGCTCGCCCTCCATGTGCTGCACTACTGCCTAATCAGTGCCATAATTTGTTTAAGTGGGCCTACTGATGGCCATTAGTCAGTTTCTGATTTTGCTATGACAAATTGATGCTTCATTGACTATCCATAGACACATATGCTTGAATATCTGTAGAAAAAAAATCTACAGAAGAATTGTTGGATCAGAGGCAATGTATATTATATTACTTGTATTTATTTATTTATTTTAATTTTTAATTTTTGTGGGTATATATAATAGGTATATATATGGGGTGCAATGTGCATTTTTTTTTTTGAGACAAGAGTTTCGCTCTTGTCACTCAGGCTGGAGTGCAATGGGATGATCTTGGCTCACTGCAACCTCTGCCTCCCAGGTTCAAGCAGTTCTCCTGTCTCAGCCTCTCAAGTAGCTCAGATTACAGGTGCATGCCACCACGCCAGGCTAATTTTTTTTTGTATTTTTACTAGAGACAGGTTTCACCATGTTGGCCAGGCTGGTCTTGAACTCCTGACCTCAGGTGATCTGCCCACCTTGGCTTCCCAAAGTGCTGGGACTACAGGCATGAGCCACCACACCCAGCCACAATATGCTTTTTAAAAGTTTAATAATATTGACAAATTGTCCTTGACAAAAGTTAAACTAATTTACATTCTCACTAGCTATCTAAAAGATTGCCTGTTGTTCCACACCAACGTCAATACAAGTTTAAAAAAACTGTGTCTCTGATTCTCTCAGTGTAGTTTTAACTGACATTTGAATTGTATTAATTTTAGTAGAAAAGAGAGTGAGCTTCTTTTCATAAAATACAGATGTTTTTACATTTCCTTATCTGTGATTATCCCTTCAGATACTTTGCCCATTTTACTACTGGTTAATTGATCTTTCTTACTGACTTCATGTTATTGTAAGTGCCAATATGTAGAAATTCAGTTTGCTTTTGTATATTGATCTTGTTCCATCAATCTCACTAACCTTAGTTATTAGTACTAGTAGCTTTTTTGTATACACTGTTGGAATTTCTACAGAGACAATGGCGCCGTCAATTAGTACAGTTTTTCTCTTCCTTTTTAATCTAGATTCTTCTCATTTTTCTTAAACTGTGGTTTTATATGGATTTTCTTTTTAGTTTACAAATACGATGAATGACATTTATTGATTTGTGGGTATTAAACCAATACTTATTCCTGGAATGGATCTTACTTAGTCGTGATGTATTATTCTTTTTATACATTGTTGGATTTGTTACAATTGTGTTTAGAAATTTTGCACCTATGTATAATGTTGGATAGAAGTAGTGACAGAAGACATCCCTGTCTTGTTAATGATCTTAGTACAAAAGCAGTCTTTCATCATTCAGTATGATGTTAGTTACAGATTTTTATAAGTGCCTTTTATCAGGTTGAGGAAGTTCTCTCACATTCCTAATTTGCTGAGAATTTTTATCAGAAAAAGGAAATTGGATTTTGTGAAATACATTTTCTATATCTATTTCAATGATTATATGATTTTTTGTTTGTTTATATAATGAATTACATTGAATACACTTTGAGTGTTAAACCAATCCTGCATTTTTGAGATGAACCCCACTTGGTCATGCTTTGTAGTATCCTTTTTATAGTATTGGATTCAATTTACTAAAATTTTGCTTTGAATTTTTATATGTATGTACAAGAAAGATATTGGTCTTTAGTTTTCATTTCTTATAATGTCTTTGACTGGCTTTGGTATCAGGATAATGTTGGGCTCAGAGTGAGTTGGGAAGTATTTTCTCCTCTTTAATTTTTTGGAAAAGTTTGTGTAAAATTAGTATTATTTCTTCTTTTAAAATTTATTTTTATTTTTACTTTCTTAGAGATAGAGTCTTGCTCTGCTGCCCAGGCTGGAGTGCAGTGGTGCAATCATAGCTCACTATAACCTTGAACTCCTGGACTCAAGCCATCCTTCCACTTCAATTTCCCAAAGTCCGGGAACCACAGGTATAAGACACCGTGCCTGGGTATTTCTTCTTTAACTGTTTGTGGAATTCACTAGCTATCTGGGACCTGGAGTTTTCTTTGTGGGAAGGTTTTTACCTACAATTTAAATTTCCTTAAGAGGTATAGGGCTGTTTAGGTTGTCTATTTCTTCTTCCCCTTCTTCTTCTTCTTCTTCTTTTTTTTTTTTTTTGAAACAGTCTCACTCTGTTGCCCAGGCTGGAGTACAGTGGCATGATCTCAATCTCAGCTCACTACAACCTCCCCCTCCCAGGTTCAAGCAATTCTCCTGCCTCAGCCTCTCGAGTAGCTGGGATTACAGGTGCGTGCCACCATGCCTGGCTAGTTTTTGTATTTTTAGTAGAGATGGGGTTTTGCCATGTTGGCCAGGCTGGACTCAAACTCCTGACCTCTGGTGATCCACCTGCCTCAGCCTCCCAAAGTGCTGGGATTACAGGCATGAGCCACCATGCTCAGCCTATTTCTTCTTGAGTGAACTTCAATACTTTATATCTTTCAAGAATGTGTCCATTTTATCCAAATTGTGGAATTCACTGGCATAAAATTATTCATAATTATCTCTTATCTTTTTAGTATCTGTAGAATCTATAGTGATGTTGCTTCTCTCATTCCTGATATGAGTAATTTGTGTATTTTCTCTTTTGTCCTGATCATTTCTTCAAGAGCTTAATATATTTATTGATCCTCTCAAGAACCAGATTTTCTCTTATCTTCTCTTCTTTTTGAGATAGGATCTGGCTCTTTTGCCCAGACTGGAGTGCAGTGGCATGGTCTCGGCTCACTGCAACCTCCACCTTCTGGATTCAAGCCATCCTCCCACCTCAGCCTCTTGAGTAGCTAGGACTACAGGTGTGCACCACCACACCCAACTAATTTTTGTATTTTTTGTAGACACAGGGTTTCACAATGTTGCCTAAGTTGGTCTCGAACTCCTGCGCTCAAGCAATCTGCCCGCTTTGGCCTCCCAAAGTGTTGGGATTACAGGCATGAGCCACCGCGCCCTGCCTTTTTTGATTTCTTCTATTGAGTTTCTCTTTTCTATTTCATTAATTTCTACTTTGATCTTTATTACTTCCTTCCTTCTGCTTACTTCATGTCTAATTTGGTCTTCTTTTTTCTAATTTTGTATAGTAGACACTGAGATCATTGCTTTGAGAACTTTTTTCTTTTCTAATGTAGACATTTAATGCTATAAATTTTCTCTTAGAGACTGCTTTAGTGGCATCTACAATTTCTGATATATTGTGTTTTCACTTTCATTCAGTTCAAAATATTTTTTGATTTCTCTTTAGAGTTCTTCTTTCATCTCTGGGTTACTTAGAAGGGTGTTGTTTTGTTGTTAAATATTTGTGGATTTTCCAAAGATATTTCTATTATTGATTTCTAATTTAATTCCTCTGTGGTCAGAGGATATACTTTGTAAAACTTCAATTCCTTTGAATTTATTGAATCTTGTTTTGTAACCCAGAAGAGTTCTCTGTGCACTTGAGAAAAGTGTGTATTCTGCTATTTCTGGGTACAGTATTATAAAATTGTCGATCACATCAAGTGTTAATAGTATTGTTCAAATCTTCTATAATCTCACTTATTTTCTTTATACTTATTCTAGCAACTATTCAAATAGGTATGTTGAAATCTCTATAGTTGTGCATTTGTCTATTTCCTTGTGTAGTTCTAATAGTTTTTACTTTATGTATATTGACGCTTTGTTATTAGGCTCCTAAGTGTCTAGGATTATTATTTCCTCTTGATAAATTTACCTCTTATCATTATAAAATGATCTTTATCCTTGATAATATTGTTTGCTCTGCAATTTATTTTGTCTGATTTTAAAGTAGCCTGTCTTGTTTCTTTTGACTAGTGTTAGCATGGTATAGCCCTTTCCATTCTTTTAATCTATTTATTATATTACTTTTATGTTTATAGTATGCTTTTGTAGGCAGCATACAGTTGGGTCTTTTTTAATCTAATCTGACAATCTCTGCCTTTTAATCAGGGTGTTTACACTGTTTACATTAATTTGATTATTAATGTTGTTAGGTTTGACATGTGATCTTGCTATTTGTTTTCTATTTGTCCCATCTGTTATTTGTTCCAGTTTTTCTCTTTTGCCACCTTCTTTTGAACTAATCAATTTTTAAATGATTTTGTTTTATCCCTTTCATTGCCATATTAGCTATAATTATTTATTTTGTTTTTTTAGTGGTGCTCAAGGGTTTATAGTATATAGGCATATATCATTTTATTGCACTTTGCTTTATTGCATGTCACAGATATTGTGGGTTTTTTTGTTTTGTTTTTTTTTTTTGAGACTAAGTCTTGCTCTGTTGCCCAGGCTGGAGTGCAATGGCCTAATCTTGGCTCACTGCAACCTCTGCCTCCCAGGTTCAAGTGATTCTCCTGCCTCAGCCTCCCGAGTAGGAGTAGCTGGGATTACAGGCGCCTGCCATCACACCGGGCTAATTTTTGTATTTTTAGTAGAGACAGGTCTTCTCCATGTTGGCCAGGCTGGTCTTGAACTCCTGACCTCAGGTGGTCTGCCCACCTCGGCCTCCCAAAGTGTGCTGGGATTACAGACATGAGCCACTGTGCTTATCCAATACTGTGTTTTTTGTTTTTGTTTGTGGTAATCCTGTACCAAGCAAATTTATTGGCACCATTTTCCCTAGAGAATGTGCTCAGCTCACTCCACTAGCATTTTTAGCAATAAAGTATTTCAAAATTAAGGTATGTACATTGTTTCATTAGACATAATGCTATTGCACACTTAACAGACTACGGTATAGTATAAGCATAAGTTTTCATATGCACTGAAAAACAAAAAAAATTGTGTGACATACTTTATTGCAATATTTGCTTTATTGCAGTGGTCTGGAACTGAATCTGCAGTATGTCTGAGGTATGCCTGTACATGTTTATCTGTCACAGTCTACCTTAAAGTTGTATTATACTCACATTGTATAAAACCTTCCTATATAGTATAGGAATCTTACAATAGTATACTTCCATTTCTTCTCTTCTGGCATGTGTGTTATTGTTGTCATGGATCTTTTCATCTCTACAAGTTCAATTTGGATTTTTCTTTATACTTAAATGTTTCTAACTTTTTGAATATATGAAATACAATGAAATTAACTGTCTTACTGTCCTCTGTGAATTCTAACATCTACGTCAGCTCTGGGTTGCTTTCAATTGATTATTCTCTTCACTATTGATTATGTTTTCCTGCCTCTGTGTGCCTGGTAATCTTTGAATGCTAGATATTGTGAATTTTATCCTGTGTGCTAGATATTGTTGCATTTATATAAATCTTCTTGAGCTTTTGTTCTGGGAGACACTTAAATTACTTGGATAAAGTTTTATCCTTTTGGGTCTTTTTTTTTTTTTTTTTTTTTTTTTTTTAGACAGAGTCTCGCTCTGTCACCCAGGCTGGAGTGCAGTGGCACAATCTCGGCTCACTGCAAGCTCCGCCTTCCGGGTTCATGCCATTCTCCTGCCTCAGCCTCCCAAGTAGCTGGGACTACAGGCATGTGCCACCACGCCTGGCTAATTTTTTGTATTTTTAGTAGAGACGGGGTTTCACCATGTTAGCCAGGATGGTCTCAATCTCCTGACCTTGTGATCCGCCCGCCTCGGCCTCCCAAAGTGCTGAGATTCCAGGCCTGAGCCACCATGCCTGGCCTCTTTTGGGCCTTGTTCTGATAATATGTTAGGCAGGTCTGGACTATTGCTCAGTGTAGGGCTTATTCTTCTTCGTTACTGAGGCAAGACCATCCTTAATACTCCACCTAATGCCTTGTGAATTATGAGTTTTTCCTGTCTAGTTCCTGGAAGCACATTACCCTCAGGCCAGTGTGAGTGACAGGAACTGTTCCCACTAATCTTTACAGATGTATATTTCCTGGCCTGGGGTGTTTTCCTTACATGCAGGCATTGATCATGCGTATTTGGGGGCGACTCCCTGAAGATCTCCAGGATTCCGTCTGTGTGCATCTGTCTTATCTCTGGTATTCTGTCCTATGAACTGTAGCTGCCTAGGTCTCTCGGACTCCAGGGTTTGTCTCTTCAATTCGGGGAGTCTGCTAGGCTCTGCCTCAGTTTTCCCTCCCTCTGTCACAGTTTGGAAACTCCCTTGAGGTAGTAAGATGAAGCAACTGTAGGACTCAACTTGTTCGTTTCCTGTCTCTCAGAAATCAGTGTTCTTTGTTGCCTGATATCAAATGTTTTGAACATTGTTTTATATGTTTTGTCTGTTTTTTTTTTTTTTTAAATGCTTCAGGGGGGATGGTAAATCTGTTTCCTGCGACTTCACCATGGCCAGAAGGGGAAGTCTAGTCATTGCTTTTTCTCTTTGAGATTGAATATTTTCTCTCTTTTTCATTTCAGCTTTTTATTTTGAAAAGTTTCAAGTCTTTGAAAAGTTGTAAAAATTATCAAGGAACGCCTGTATGCATTTTCTCTAGATTCACCAGTCGTTAACATTTTTCTACGTTTGTGTGCTCTCTCTCTATTCCTCTCCTCCCCATTTCTCTTTCTTTCACACACATTAGCTAAATCATTTGAGAGTAAATTGCAGACATTATGATACTTCATCATTAAATAACTCTTAAGAACAAAGTAATTTTCCTATATAACCACAATATAATGATGAATTTCAGGAAATTTAACACTGAGAGAATATTATCTAATATATTTTTTGCTTTGATTGTCTATTGCTGTGTATCAGATGATCTCAAAACTTAGAGGATTAAAACAATTTACTATTCCTGTATCATGATTCTGCAGGTCAGGGGAATTCAGATATGGCACCCTGGGAAGGGCTCTTCTCCACTATATGATGTCTGCAACCTTAGCTGTGGTGACTCAGTGGCTGGGGGCTGGAATAGCTGGGAGGTGGCTGAATATCCTTTTTTTTTTTTCACATGGCTTCTCCACCTGGCTAGTTTGGGCTTTCCACAGCACGGCACCTTCAGGATAGCGGAACTTCCAACATGGTGGCTCAAGGTTCCAAGCATGAGTGCTTCTAGGGGTCATTAATAATACAAATTGGCATCCCACACAAGGTGATGCTCTGAGGACATAACATTACCTTTATCATATTCCTGCCCAAAATACGTAATTGGTATTTAATCATGAGAAACAATCAGGTGAGTCAAAATTAGGAAATATTCTATGAAACACCTGGCCTGTATACTTTAAAAATGTCAGTGTCCTTAAAGATGAGGAAAATGACAAACTGTTTCAGATTAAACAAGACTGTATCTACGTGCTAGTGTGTTGGCATAACAAAATACCACAGACTGGGTGGCTTAAACAACAGATATTTATTTTCTGACAAATTTGGAAGCTGGAAGTCCAAGTTGAAGACATCAACAGGTTTGGTTTCTTCCATCCTCTTTCCTCCACTTGCAGGCAGCCACCCTCTTGCTGAGGTCCCTCACACAGCCATGTGGTCATCCCTCTGTGTTATCTGTGTCCTAATCTCCTCCTCTTATAAAGACACCAGTCATGCTGGATTAAGGCTCATATTTGTGAACTGATTTTAACTTAATTACCTTTATAAAGACCCTGTCTTAAAGTATAGTCACATTCTGAGGTACTAGGTGTTAGTTAGAGCTTCAGCATGAATTGTGGGGGCCGGGAACGGCAGATGAGGGACACAATTCAGAATTCAGCCCGTGACAGAGACTAAAGGGACTTCTTTATGTGTGGTCCTGGATTGGAAATAAAGTTGCTATAAAGAATATTATCAAGAAAATTGGAAATGAATATGTATAGTATGGTAGATTAAAAATAGCCTCAATTTTTTGGTATTCCTTTCACTCAATGGGGGTATATTTCCCCTCCTTTTAAATCTTGACTGGTCTGTGACTGCTTTGACAAATGGAGTAGAGTGGAAGTGAAGCTATGCCAGTTCTGAGCCCAGCCTTTACCAGGCTGATTCTGCTTCCTCTTTCACTATACATTTGTCAAAGCAGTCACAGACTACCAGCCAAGATTTAAAGGGAAGGGAAATCTGTCCCCATTCCTCAGTGAGAGGAATGTTAAATAATTTGAGGCTGTTTTTAATCTACCACAGAGTATGTAGTTATTTCCAATTCTCAATAATGTAGTTTATAGTAACTTTTTTTCCCCACATCCAAGACCAGGTATCAAATTTAGATGTAAAATCTCCTTAGTCTCCTGTAATCTGAAACTGTTCCTCATGTTTCCATGTCTTTTATGACACTGACATTTTTGAAGTGTATGGGTTAGTTGTTTCATAGAATGTTCCTTAATTTGAGCTTGTCTGTTTCCTCATTACAGGTATGCATTTTTGGTAGGAGTACAATAAAATAATGTTATAACCTCAAAGTATCATCTCATGTGTGATGTGATGTCAATTTCTACTATTGGTGAAATTAACTTTAGTGCTTGCTTAAGGTGGTATCTGCCAGTTTTCTGTGAAGGAAAGGTCCCTGTTTCCCTTTGTGATTGGTAAGTAATCTCTAGGGAAATTTTTTTTTTCTTTAAAAATTTCAAAAAAAAAGCTCTTCTGTATTCTGTGTCAGGCAATTCCAATATCTGTTGTCTGTTAAATTAAATTTGGCCTTGAGGCTGTCTTTATATTTTGAATCTTTTTGGAAAATGAAAAGAGAAAGCTCGTTTTAAAAAAGAAAAGAATAACAACAAAAACATACTTTGAGTCCTTGCATTAACAAACTGCAACCTAATTTAGTATGTAAACAAACTGAAACCTAACTTAGAAGCACATTTTTCATATAAGATAGCTGTTTCTCAGCCAATCAGAAGCAGCTGAGCTTCAGAGAATCACAGGCTGCCAACTGTTCAGACCATGTCCAAATAAGGCAAGTGTCTAGCTATAACCAATCAAGCTATTTCTGAACTTTACTTCCCTGTTCTGTCTATAAATACTCACTGCCCCCCTTCAGAGTGGAGCTCTCTGAACCTTTTCTGGTCCTGAGTGCTGCCTGATACATAAATTGTTCTTTTCTGAAACAAACTGTTAAATTTAGTTTGTTGAAAGTTTTTATTTGAACAGATCTGGTGTTGTTAAGGGAGGAGACCACCCCTCATATTGTCTTATGCCCAATTTCTGCCTCTAAAGAAAGAAGAAATAAAAACTAAAAGGCAGAAATGAAATCCACAGGCAGACAGCCCAGTGCCGCGCCCTGGGCCTGGTAGGTAAAGATCAACCCCTGACCTAACCGGTTATGCTATATATAGATTCCAGACGTTGTTTGGAAAAGCACTGTGAAAATCCCTGTCCTGTTCTGTTCCGTGCTGATTACCAGTACATGCAGTCCCCAGTCATGTACTGCCTGCTTGCTCAATCGATCATGACCCTCTCACGCGGACCCCCTTAGAGTTGTGAGCCCTTAAAAGGGACAGGAATTGCTCACTCGGAGAGCTCGGTTTTTGAGACGTGAGTCTTGCTGACGCTCCCGGCCAAATAAAGCCCTTCCTTCTTTAACTCGGTGTCTGAGGGGTTTTGTCTGCGGCTCATCCTGCTACATTGTAAGTGAGATCCAAAGGTGCCCTCCTGATGACGACCTTTAGGAGCAATGAGCAAACAGTTGGAGGTATCTTCCTAAACCCCTTATGCTCGCTGTTTCTCACTGCACATTTGGAGGTTGTCATCAGCAAGTCCCATTTGAATATGAGCTCCATAACTTTTGTTGTGATCCCTGAGTTTATCTGAGCATCTTAAATCCAGACTGGGTTCACAAGTTAGACTGGGTTTTGTATCAGATTGGATTCAACAGAAACTGGGCTGGGTTCTGTAAAAGGCCTCTGGTACATAAGGTTACAAGAAGACCGGCAATAATGGGTTCATCTGAATCCAAGGCTCCTGGGGCTTCTCCATTTTGAAACCTGTGCTTTTCTAGAGAAATGAGTCAACCTTGTCTAAAATAATTTAGAATTGTACATTGACTGACTTAGCTCTGATTGCGCTTCTCTCTATCTTTCTCTTTATTTTCCTCAGCATACTCTGAACCTTCGAAACTTTTCACTCTGTTAACTTCTCATCCCAAAGGAAAAAATAAAGCCAGAAAAATGCCTTATAAATTTAGGCCCTCAGATCAACCATGTTTACTGCTTTAACCACCTTTATCCCTTGTTCAAAATCTGGAGTTCTGAGCAATATTGAAATATTTCTCTGTCCCAAAGGAAAACTCCTAGAAATTTGCTAAGAAATTTAGAATTCTAATTGGAGCATCTCATCCAGGACTCCTTGATCTTTACTAATTTATACACATGACATGGGGACCTGTAGAAGCCTATAAATGGAGGGCTGAGGCCAAATGAGAGGTACCCAAGGAAGATATCAAAGATTCAACTCCTGTTTCTTTTAGGGTTGGACCAAAGAGACTAGGAAAATAGCAGATGATCTCTTAGAATTCATCCCTAAAGTATTTTCTGAAAAACAAAACAAAAATAAATTAAAAAAAAAAAACCGCAAAACCAGACTGATCTGGTTTTGGATCTTACAAAGAGAAAAAAAGAATGAACCAATCTGACTCAATAATCTACTTAAAAAACAGAAACTGGGTTGGGAAGCTGCCTATCTAGCTGGATCGGTCTCCAAAATACTCATTTCTGGCATTCAGGTGGTTATTTTGAGACTCTTTTGTAAGATAAATTTACATCTATGAAAGAAATTTCAGTTTTTAAGTTTGTCTTTCTTTCTGCACCAGGAGGAAGAGGACTGAATCATAGGAAACTCTTTTAAATGGGGAAGGAATCTGGTTTAAATGTACATAACAAGCCTTACCTTTGTTTAAGGTCCTTTTCACTTTTTTTTGTTTTGGAAAATGATGGTTTTCAGCCTGAAGCATGTGCCTTTGAGATGTCAATTTTCTTTTCTTTTTCTTTTTTTTTTTTTTGAGACCGAGTCTTGCTCTTGTTGCCTAGGCTGGAGCGCAATGGCACTATCTCGGCTCACTGTAACCTCTGCCTCTCAGGTTCAAGCGATTCTCCTGCCTCAGCCTCCCAAGTAGCTGGGATTACAGGTGCCCGGCACCATGCCTGGCTAATTTTTGTATTTTTAATAGAGATGGGGTTTTGCCATGTTGGCCAGGCTGGTCTCAAACTCCTGACCTCAGGTGATCCGCCTCCCTTGGCCTCCCAAAGTGCTGGGATTACAGGCGTGAGCCACTGCGCCCGGTGGAGATGTCAATTTTCTACCCCATCTTACCTGAGAGCCCTCCCTTTGAAAATGCAAATTTAGAGGAGATGACTGGGGAAGAAGAAAAAGCAAAATGAGAAAAAAGGGAAATCTGAAAATTGCTGAATAAAAAAATGTTAAAAGTCTTTTTTCCTCTCACAAATATTAGTAAAAAGTTTTGGCCATCGATGTGGATAATCTTGCTCCATGGGCTGGAAACATAATTTTTTTGTGATCTAAGTATTCTTTTATAATCTAGTGAGTTTTGTATTGCTGTCTGTGCCTGATACATGGCTAAAATTTCAGAAAAAAACCTGTCAGATATGCTTCTGCCTGTATGTTTATGTAAGTCTTTATATATATGATGTGTAATATTTTTCTACCTCCAGATGGTATTGCTATAAATCATTTATTATTAAAGTTATTAAATTTTATAAATTTATCACATTTATTAATTAAATTAGTTTAAGAAACATATTATTAAATTAATTATAATTTAATTTGCTTAAATAATAATAAGAACTAATACAAATTAAGTATTCCTAAAACTCTTAGAAGTATAGGAACTAACCCAGATGTTTACAAATGTAGAACTGTGAGTTCAACCTACGAACAAATGTCCAAATGGAAATATAATGTCCATTACTCCATATATATCAAGCACAGCAGTAAAACAAACAAACAAAATCACATATTTAACTTTTAGGTTCTTGCCTTTGTGATGACTGCCTAACATACGTGTATTAACAGGGAAATACTCAATGATGGCTAGCTTTGTTTAAACAGACATATTATAAAGTCTCTTCGGTAACTTACACTTAATGGAGTTTTGCTAGGCTAAGTAATGGATATTTATTGAATATTTAGATTATTTCCAATAAGATAAAATGCTGAAATTCTAATTGCTGAATATAGGCTTAACTTTATATGCTTTTGGCATCTTATTTTAATACGGTTATAGAGAAGTTAAATATATTTGAATTTGTTAGTAGACATGAACAATTATACTATGAAGAAGCACATTTCTAAAAGTTATAAAATAGTGTTACAGAATGCTTGCTCACAATTACCAAGGATTAAAATTCTAATTAATATGTGTAATGAAAACTAGAAATCACAAGGGAAACAATTCTGTATGCAAATATAGAAAAAACAAAAGGTATTTTTGATAAGGAAAGTTCTAAGGCATGAGAGTGTGTTTTCTGTTAAGGGAAAAAGGAGTAATTAATTCTGTACTGAAGTAGAATGACTGCTTGTTCCAGCATGAGAGAAAAAAATGGAAGGGAAAAAAGCTGATTAAAAAAAGGTCGTGGAAAGAAATCTTATCTTTCTTTCAAAGCTGGCTGAGATTGGATGAATTCATTTAAAAGGCTGTACTAAAATTAGCATTAGCATTTATAGTAGACTGATGCAAAACTATAATTTAGTATTCTTGGTTAAAATAACATTTTCCTGGAGTATTAGTCTGATAATGTAAAGATATCTTTACCTGTTAAGTAATTGATTTAGGAAACAAAGACTTGGGTTTTATCAAGATAATTTCTTGTGCCTCATGTTATCTTTTATTAGGTCTCTGATTACTTAAGAAAAGTGAGACTTCTCAGTATTAGAGCTAAGGTTTTTGTTTGTTTCATCTTATTTTACAACTATGTGACTTTCTGCATTTTGCTTTTAAAATATTTTGTCACTATGATATTGCTTTACAGTAACTTGTGATCTTTAAAAATTATTTTAAACCCTCTGACATTTTTGACAACTTTCCAATATCATATTCTAAATTAAGTTTTTTAAACCTTGAACTAACTTTAGAATGTTCTAGAGGGCATCTTGAATGTCTTAAAGGATTGTTTCCCTCCTTATGAAACAAAATATTAAACTAATTAGGATTATATATTAAATTATATAGGAAGCATTTTCTTTTACTTTACTTATGTTTTAGATTTTTAGAGATGGGGTCTTGCTTTGTTGTCCCGGCTGGTCTCAAACTCCTGGCTTCAAGTGACCCTCCCACTTTGGCCTCCCAAAGTGCTGAGATTACTGACATGAACCACTGTGCCCAGCTGTGAAGCATTTTCAAATAAGAAATGATGCTAAGCCTTCACTGAATTATATTTGTATGGATGTGTTATTAATATGTATTCCAGAAGTTGTATGAAATTCCTAGAAATCTGATAGTCTTAATATAATATTCTAGTTACAGTCCAGTCATGATTCTAGTTATTATCTTAAAATATTGTATGCCACTGAAATAACCAAAATTCCTTGTCAGTTGTGTCATTGTTACGATGAACTCTCAGCAAATCTTTAACATGGCCATTTTAAGTGTTGTGATTCACAGACAGTTAATTGTTTTACTCTTGTACTTCCCTAAAAGCTGTTGCAGGCAACTACAGTATAAACCTAAAGTATTTTGTCTTTTAGAAGATTCATGGAAGAGACTCTGACAAATACAGCTTTCTGGTAACTTTAATATCATACCACAGGACTAAGAATTTCCGTAAGTCTAATGAGGAAACTGATTGGTTCATAAAACTACTAACCCAACATCAAGCAGAATAAGAATTAACTGAAACCAAAGAAATGCTTTACCAGATTTTCACGCTAAGTGAGCCAGTATTGAAATTGTTAAGGTGTGTGATATTGTTTGGCTGTGTCCCCACCCAAATCTCATTTTGAATTGTAGTTCCCGTAATCCCCATGTGTCGTGGGAGGGACCCAGTAGGAAGTAATTTAATCATGGGGACAGTTACCCTCATGCGGTCCTGGTGATAGTGAGTGAGTTCTCATGAGATCTGATGGTTTTATAAGGGGCTTTCCCCTCTTCTGCTTGGCACTTTTCCTTGCTGCTGCCATGTAAAGAAGGATGTGTGTGCTTCCCCTTCTGCCATGATTGTAAGTTTCCTGAGGCCTTCCCAGCCATGCTGAACTGTGAGCCAGTTAAACTTCTTTCCTTTATAAGTTACCGCGTCTCGAGTATGTCTTTATTAACAGCGTGAGAATGGACTAATACAATATGCAATTTGAATAAATTTGAGTAAAGATTGATCAGACTCAAATTACATTCATTAACCTATTTAACAAACAGTGCTATGCACTAAATTAGAGAAACAAAACTGTTATTTATTTTAATTTTATTTCAATAGTTTTTGGGGAACAGGTGGTTTTTTGGTTACATGGATAAGTTATTTAGTGGTGATTTCCGAGATCTTGGTGCACCCAACACCTAAGCAGTGTATCTATACCCAATATGTAGTCTTTTATCCCTCACCTGCCTTTCAACCTTCCACCCAAGTCCCCAAAGTCCATTATATCACTCTTATGCCTTTGCATCCTCATAGCTTAGCTCCCACTTGTAAGCAAGAACATATCTCATTGTGGTTTTTATTTGCATTTCCTTGATAATTAGTGATGCCGAGCATTTTTTCATATGTTTACTGGCTGTTTGTATATCTTCTTTTGATAATTGTCTATTCATGTCCTTAGCTCCTTTTTGATGGAATTATTTTTTCCTTGCTGATTTGTTTGAGTTCCTTATAGATTCTGGATATTAGTGCTTTGCCAGATCCATAGTTTGCAAATATTTTCTTCCACTCTGTAGGTTATCTGTTTACTCTGCCAACTATTTCTTTTGCTGTGCAGAAGCTTTTTAGTTTAATTAGATCTCATTTATTTATTTTTGTTTTTGTTGCATTTGCTTTTGGGATCTTAGTCCTGAATTCTTTGCTGAAGCCAATATCTAGAAGAGTTTCTCTAATGTTATCTTCTAGAATTCTTAAGGTTTCTGGTCTTAGATTTAAGTCTTTTACTGATCTTTAGTTGATTTTTATATAAGGTGAGAGATGAAGATCCAGTTTCATTTTTCTAATGTGGCTTGCCAGTTATCCCAGTACCATTTATTGAATATGGTGTCCTTTCCCCGCCTTATGTTTTTGTATGCTTTGTGAAAGTTTAGTTGGCTGTATTTGGCTTTATTTCTGGGTTCTCTATACTGTTCCGTTGGTCTATGTGCCTATTTTTATACCAATACCATGCTGTTTTGATAACCATAGCCTTGTAGTATACTTTGAAGTTGGGTAATGTGATGTTTCCAGATTTGTTCTCTTTACTTAGTATTGCTTTGGCTATGAGGGCTCTTTTTCGGTCCCACGTGAATTTTAGTATTGTTTTTTTCTAGTTCTGTGAAGAATGATAATGGTGTTTTGATGGGAATTGCAGGGAATCTGTAGATTTCTTTAGGCCATATGGTCATTTTCACCACATTGATTCTACTCATCCACGATCATGAGATGTATTTCCATTTGTTTGTGTTGTCGATGATTTCTTTCAGCAGTGTTTGGTATTTTTCCTTGTAGAGATCTTTCACCTCCTTGGTTAAGTATATTCCTAAGTATTTTATTTTATTTTTTGCAGCTGTTGTAAAAGGGATTGAGTTCTTAATTTGATTCTCAGCTTGGTCATTGTTGGTGTATAGCAGTGCTACTGACTTTTGTACATTGATTTTGTATCCTGAAACTTTGCTGAATTCATTAATCAGATCTAGGAGCTTTTTGGATGAGTCTTTAGGGTT
This sequence comes from Pongo abelii, assembly GCF_028885655.2. Lineage (NCBI taxonomy): Eukaryota > Metazoa > Chordata > Mammalia > Primates > Hominidae > Pongo > Pongo abelii. The sequence goes on from NC_085928.1 coordinate 18,875,406, forward strand.
TTCTAGGTATACAATCATATCACTTGCAGTGACAGTCTGACTTCTTCTTTACTGATTTAGAGGCCCTTTATTTCTTTCTTTTGTCTGATGGTTCTGGCTAGGACTTCCAGTACTATGTTGCATAGAAGCGGTGAAAGTGGGCAACCTTGTTTTGTTCCAGTTCTCAGGGGGAATGCTTTCAATTTTTTCCCGTTCAGCATAATGTTGGCTGTGGGTTTGTCATACACGGCTTTTATTACATTGAGGTATGTCCTTTGTATGCCCATTTTGCTGAGGGTTTTAATCATAAAAGGATGCCAGATTTTGTCAAATACTTTTTCAGAGTCTGTTGAGATGATCATATGATTTTTGTTTTTAATTCTGTTCATGTGGTATACCACATTTATTGACTTGCATATGTTAAACCAACCCTGTATCCCTGGTAAAAAATCCTCTTGATCATGGTGGATTATCTTTTTGATGTGCTGTTGGATTTGATGAGTTAATATTTTGTTGAGGATTTTTGCATCTATGTTCATTAGTGATATTGGTCTGTAGTTTACTTTTTTTTGCTATGCCCTTTCCTGATTTTGATATTAGGGTAATACTGGATTCACAGAATGATTTAGGGAGGATTCCCTCTTTCTCTATCTTTTGGAATAGTTTTGGTAGTGGTGCCAATTCTTCTTTGAGTGTGTGATAGAATTCAGCTATGAATCCATCTGGTCCTGGACATTTTTTATTGGCAATTTTAAAATTACTGTTTCAATCGTTTCAATCTCGCTACTTGTTATTGGTCTGCTCAGAGTTTTTATCTCTTTCTGTTTTAATCTAGGATGGTTGTATATTTTCAGGAATTTATCCGTCTCCTCTAGGTTTTCTAGTTTGTGCACAGAAAGGTGTTCATGAAGTTTACAGTAGCCTTGAATGATCTTTGGATTTCTGTGGTATCAGCTGTAATATCTCTCATTTCATTTCTAATTGAGCTTATTTGAATTTTCTTTCTTCTTTTCTTGGTTAATCTCACTAATGGTCTATCAATTTTGTTTATTATTTCAAAGAACCAGGTTTTTGTTTTATTTATCTTTTGTATTTTTGTTGTTGTTTCAATTTCATTTGTTCTGCTCTGATCATTGTTATTTATTTTCTTCTGCTGGGTTTGGGTTTAGTTTGTTCTTGTTTCTTTAGTTCCTTGAGGTATGACATTAGGTTGTCTATTTGTGCTCTTTCAGACTTTTCGATGTAGGTATTTAATGCTATGAACTTTCGTCTTTACACCACTTTTGCTGTATCCCAGAGGTTTGGATAAATTGTGTCACTATTATCATTCAGTTCAAATAATTTTTAAATTCCTATCTTGATTTCATTGTTACCCAAAGATCATTCAAGAACAGGTTATTTAATTTCCAGGTAGCTGTCTAGTTTTGAGGGTTCCTTTTGGAGTTAATTTCCAGTTTTATTCCATTATGGTCTGTGGAGATACTTGATATGATTTTGGTTTTCTTAAATTTATTGAGACTTGTTTCATGGCCTATCATATGGACTATCTTGGAGAATATTCTATGTGCTGATGAGAAGAATGTATTGTATATTCTGGAGTTGTTGGGCAGAATGTTCTGTAAATATCTGTTAAATTCATTTGTTCTAGAGTATAGTTTAAGTCCATTGTTTCTTTGTTGAATTTCTGTCTTGATGACCTGGCTAGTGCTGTCAGTGGAGTATTGAAGTCTTCCATTATTATTGTGTTACTGTCTATCCCATTTTTAGGTCTAGTAGTAATTGTTTTATAAATTTGGGAGCTCCAGTGTCAGGTGCATATATACTTAGAATTGTAATATCTTCCTGTTGGGCTAATTCTTTTATTGTTATATAACGTCCTTCTTTGCCTATTTTTATGGCTGTTGCTTTAAAATCTGTTTTGTCTGATATAAGAATAGCTACTCCTGCTTGCTTTTGATTTCCATTTGCATGAAATATCTTTTTCTACCCCTTTACCTTAAGTTTATGTGAGTCCTTATGTGTTAAGTGAGTCTCCTGAAAACAGTAGATACTTGGTTGGTGGATTTTTATCCATTTTACCATGCTGTATCTTTTAAGTGGAGCATTTAGGCCATTACATTCAACATTAGTATTGAGATGTGAGGTACTGCTCTATTCATCATTTTAGCTGTTGCTTAAATACCTTTTTTTAAAAATTGTATTATTGTGTTATAGGCCTTGTGAGATCTATGCTTTAAGGAGGTTCTATATTGGTGTATTTAAACATTGTATTTTAACATTTAGAACTCCTTTTAGCATTTCTTGTAGTGCTGGTTTGGTAATGGCAAATTCTCTCAGCATTTGTCTGAAAAAAACTTTATCTCTGTTTCATTGATTAAGCTTAGTTTTGTTGGATACAAAATTCTTGGTAGACAATTATTTTCTTTAAGGAGGCTAAAGATAGGACCCCAGTCCTCTCTGGCTTCTAAGGTTTCTTTTGAGAAATCTGCTGTTAATCTGATAGGTTTTCCTTTACAGGTTACCTGATGCTTTTGTCTCACATATTTTTTTTTTCTGAGATGATGTTTCACTCTTGTTGCCCAGGCTGGAGTGCAATGGCATGATTTCAGCTCACTGCAACCTCTGCCTCCCAGGTTCAAGCAATTCTTCTGCCTCAGCCTCCCAAGTAGCTGGGATTACAGGCATGTGTCACCATGTCTGGTTAATTTTTGTATTTTTAGTAGAGATGAAGTTTCACCATGTTGGCCAGTCTGGTCTCAAACTTCTGACCTCGGTTGATCTGCCTGCCTTGGCCTCCCAAAGTCCTGGGATTACAGATGTGAGCCATCACACCCAGCCAGTCTCCCAGCTTTTAAGATTTTTTTCTTTGTCTTGACTTTAGATAACCTGATGACTATGTGCCTTGGTGGTGGTCTATTTGCAATGAATTTCCCAGGAGTTCTTTGAGCTTCTTGTATTTGGATGTCTAGACATCTAGCAAGGCCATTGAAGTTTTCCTCAATTATCTCCTCAAATAAGTTTTCCAAACTTTTAGATTTCTCTTCCTCAGAAATACCAATTATTCTTAGCTTTGGCCATTTAATATAATCCCATATTTCTTGGAGGCTTTGTTCATTTTTTAAAATTCTTTTTCTTTCTTTTTCTTTTTTTTTTGTCTGATTGGATTAATTTGAAAGCCTTGTCTTTGAGCGCTAAAGTTCTTTCTTCTACTTGTTGTAGTCTATTGTTGAAACTTTCCCCTGTATTTTGTATTTCTCTAAGTATGTCTTTCATTTCCAGGAGTTGCAACTGCTTTTTCATTATGATATCTATTTCTCTGAAAAATTTTTCATTCATTTCCTGTATTGTTTTTTAATTTTCTTTAAGTTGGTTTTCATCTTTCTCTGGCTTCTCCTTGAGTGGCTTAATTATCAACCCTCAGAATTCTTTATCAGCAATTCAGAGATTTTTTGTTTGTTTGGATCCATTGTTGGGGAGCTAGTGTGATATTTTGGGGGTACTATAGAACCCTGTTTTGTCATATTATCAGAATTACTTTTCTGGTTCCTTTTGGTAGACTATTTCTTCAAATTTTTCTTGAATTTATTTTTGATTGGATTGTGCTTTTTTAATTTATTTTTTCCCTCTTAAGGATTAGACCTTAATATTTATTTCAGTCTAATTTGATTCCTGGTGCTTGTAGGTGTGAAGACTCTGTATGAGTTCCTTAGTTATAGAGAGTCTTCGTGTGCTGGCTCTCCTGATGCTGGTTGTAATAGTTATGTACTTGGTATGTGGGCAAATTCACTGTCTCCTATTAAGTTGGAATGACGGGGATCTCTTGAAGCTTATCTCATTCTCTTGTGGTCTATATTTATTTGTTTAATTTTCCCCCAGTATTTTATTTACTGAGTTGACGATTCAGGCTTCAGGCCAATAGGGGAGGTATTCTTGGGTAGGTACTAGTTGTAGCTAAAGCAGGTGAATAGATAATCCCAATGGTGGGCTCAGGCCCCAGCCTTGATGAGGATGGCTGGGGGAGCTCGCAATTTGATGTCCTGAGGTTTTATCAGGGTGAGGAGTAGGAGCTACCTCAGCTCCCTTCTCAGGTCAGCAAGATATTCACCTCACAGTCTCATTCCTGTCCCAGTGTTTCAGCTATTCAGATCAGTCAGGCACCTCTTTTCATCTATAGGAATGTTGATGTTTCAAGTAGGGAGGAATTGTGACCCTGCCTCTTGTGCAGGCTTGAATCTGGGTGGTGCTTCTCCTGTGGGGCTTGTGCTCACCCTGGATTGTTCCAGCAAGGCTGTCTATAGCTGCCTCTGTGCTGCATTCCTGTGGAGGAAGCTTCAGCTGTGTCTGCAGTGGAGTGCCAGGGGGAACAAGGATCCCTTCTCCAACGCCCTTCATAATCACAGAAGCCACCTGCCCATTGGGGTAGAGGTGCAGACTTTCCCTAGTGTACCCAGCACTGCAATTGTGTCTCTGCTGTGAGAAACTTCCCACCAGTAGAAAGATCTGGAACTCACAGCCTGGTGTTTGGATTCTTTTGTCCCATGGGGTGACCCCTTGATGTGGTGCTCTCCCTCTTCCCCTAGGAATGGAGCTTCCTGAGAGCCAGACTGAAGTGATTGTTATTCCTCTTCTGGGTCTAGCCACCCAGCTAGGCTCTGGGCTGGTGCTGGGGAATGTCTGCAAAGAGTCCTGTGTGTGATCTGTCTTCAGGTTTCCCAGCATGGATACCAACACCTGTTCTGATGGAGGTGGCAGGGGAGTGATGTAGTCTGTGAGATTTCTTGGTTGTAGATAGACACAGTGTGCTGGCTTTCTTGAATGCTGGTTATGCTAGCGGTGAAGTTGTCATGTGGACAGTCTCAGGACCTTTAGTTAGCCAAGGTGTTGCAGGGAGTGGTGTTAGCTGTTGTTTTCTCATTCCCGGAATAAGCGTTATTCTGCCAAGAGTTGCTGTAATGGCCTGAGTTGGCTGGCTTCCAGCCAGGAGGGGACACTTGCAAGAGAGCACCAGCTGTGGTAGTAGCAGTGACATTTGAGCTTGGCCTAAGTTGTCTGGGGAAGTATTCTGGTTTCCCAGGCAATGGGCAGGGCCATAAGGCTCTCAAGAGTTTATATCTTTTGTGTTAAGCTACAGGGCAGGTAGAGTTCAGATTCTCCCTGGGCAAGGCCTGCCGTGGCCCCCTGAGGGATAGGAGGGATGGATCTCAGGCCAATGGGGTTATGTTCTAGAGGGGAGTATGGCTGCTTCTGCTGTGCAGTAGAGTTTGCAAGGGGAGTGGGGATTAGCTCATAGTGAAAGTCCTCATCCAGCTCCCACAGAGTTGGCGAGGCCAGTCTTGCTCCCATGGTGCCCCACTAACAGCACTGAGTTTAGATCCAGGCAGCTGGTGTGCAGAAGTCAGACCTGCCCAGGGCCATGAGCTTCCCTGCTGAGAAAGAAAGCATGGCTTTCAGGTCACACCCCTCCCCATCTGCCTGCAATGCTGGGTGCCCAGCTTCTGCCCTCGTATCTGCATTAGTTTCCATTTGTCTGCCTACCCCTGGATTCTGTTCAAGGGTGTTCATACCCACTTGAAATTACCACAAAACTCAGTTGGTAGCTTCTTTCACTCTGTGACTCCTTCCTAAGTTTGGTGGCTGCCTTCCCTGAGGGCCCCTGTGAGATATGGTCAGGGATGGCTTCCCTGGGCTCAAGCTGGAGACTGAGAATGCCTCCAAGGCTCTTCTTGCTGCTGCTTCTACTTTTATATTTTGTGCTGCTCCCTAAGTCCATTCCAGCTCTAGGTAAGGCTAAAGCTTTCTCCCATCGTCTGGATTTTCAGATTCCCCAGTAGGAACGTGTGTTCAGAGGCAGGCTCTCCCCTTTTCCTACACTGAGAATTCACAGTTTTTTGCCTGTCTCACAGAGTTTGCTGTGGTGTGCTCCTTCTTTCATAGGATCTGCGAATTCTTTTGGTTTCCTGGTAACTTCCTGCAGTGGTTCTTGGAATAAAAGTTCACAGTGTTAATGGTTACACACTGTTCTGTCCTTCCAAGTGGGAGAGGCACACTAGCACTGCCTACTACCTGCCATCTTAGAACAGACAAACCAAAACATATTTATTTTATTTTTTATTTTTGATTACACTTTAAGTTTTAGGGTACATGTGCACAACGTGCAGGTTAGTTACATATGTATACATGTGCCATGTTGGTGTGCTGCACCCATTAACTCGTTATTTAACATTAGGTAACCAAAACATATTTAAAAGGATGTAAATTTATTGCTAAGTGTGGACTCATGGAGGCCCCATATGGCCACCTGGTTCTTCCTGAGTCCTTAAATCTTCCATTATTAAAAACTCTGTACTCCATTACTCATCTTGGAGTAGACAGAAAACTAGTTCTGGGAAGACCTATATCCTTAATAATAGAATCTCATGTATCTCCTGCTCTTATAAGCTTTGCTGTAACTAAATACTGCAAAGCTTTAATCCATTATATGAAAGTGTATTTTCACCAGGTAAAAGCCTTTTGTGATATAGTGAGTACAACCAACCTTTCATAATCTAGAACTCAGAGATTGAGTCTTCTGGAAATAACATCACATCTGAGAAAAACTGCTCTTGTATCCCATTAGAAGAGATTATATCACGTACTTCTCTCACCACCCACAGTAAAACTTCAGGGCCTCGAGTCTTGGGTCCATACCTTGCAACTCAAAAGAGCCCCTTCAAACGCTTGGAACTATACACCTGTTGGAGACCTTAAGGTAGGGAAGTTTCTCCCCAGAAGCAGATGGCATCCTAGACATGGACAGCTTTCTCAAGATCATGGATCAAGACTTTTCTGCTATCATGACTATCTTATGTTTTTTTCTATTTTTTCCTTATTTCCTGCTGGGAAAACCATGGGACCATAATTTATAGATGGCTTTAGCTAAGGCTCATGCTCTAACAAGAAAAACTAGAGCAACTGTTGGGTTTCTGGACTGATGCCAAAAAAAAAAAAAACACCCTAGGAAACAATTTTATTAATGCCAATGCCTCTCTGTGAAATGAAAGCCACCCTAAAACCTCAAAAGCAGATTGGAAAGCTATCTTTAATTTTGTAGATATCACTGCTACTTTCTTTCCTACACTTACTGAAAGCAATAATCTAACTTTTCCAATTAATAACCTACCAGCTACCAAATATAGAAAAGCTGAGTGATTCTTGCAAAAGGTATATTATGCTTCCAGTCATCATATTCTCAAGACCTGGGGACTATCTATGTGGGTATAAGTAACTGATTGTATAATGTCACTGGATTAAATCCAGTAATGTCCTTTTTCACTAAATGTGGTTATACACCCTTACAGCATGTTACAAAGGGAACACAAAAAAAGTTTCACACTGGACTTTGTTCGGGAGCAGTGCTGACCTATTTCACTGACCTATGCTCAACTGCCACTAGGTGGCTCTCTTTTCCAGCTTCCAAGGGCCTACATTGGGCCTATGTGGCCTCAGTATAGCCTCAGATTTCCTGCTACGAAGCTTCTGGCTCTAGCTATGGTTTGTTCCTTTTTGGGTGGAGTGGATGTGTGGTTCTTGGAGAATCTACTACTTTCCCGTGAGTGCAGTGGGAGACTGTATTGGAGAATCTAGCTATCCTGACTGCCTAAACAGAGCCCACCATAATTTTTCACTCAAATCTTCAGTATAAATATAATTGTCTTGGCCTTCTGTAATAATATCTTTCAAGAAATACGGATTTAAAAAAAATCATTTAATATTCTCAGTAGACCTGCAACATGGGAAAAATATTATTATCATTATTATCATTTTTGCAGTTGAGAGGGCTGAACTCTCGCAGGGTGATTAAAGTAAGTTTATTAGCCTCTCTAAAGTCTCAGTTTCCCAATCTGTAAAATGGAAGGGTCCCTATCTCTTTCCTACTGCTTTGTGAGTTTTTAAGGGGATGGAATTTGGGAAGCGCTCAGCACCTAGTCTACTACTGGAACAGGGTTTTTTAAAGCCACCCAGAGGGCGAGGCGTCAACCCTCCGTTTCCCTCCCGATGCTCCTTCCAGCGTCTGGTGTGGTCGATTTGGCGGGGGTGGAGCGCCAGGCGCGTGCAGAGCCGGGCGGACCCGCCCCTCGGGCCACGGCGGGAGGCGGAGCTCGTACTCAAGAGCCGCCTTCTGGGCGGCCGGGGCGGTCCCCGACCTGCTTTCCGCGTTCTCCCCTCTCCACTGGCAGTGCTAGCTCGCCGAGGCCGCCTCCGGGGTGAGTACGCTGGCTCCGCCGGCGCCCGGGAAATGCAGTTTCCTGGACACGGGCGCCGTGCGAGGATAGCCAGGCGACGGCCGGGGTCAGTCCCAGGGCTGTAGCGGGGCGGGCGTGGGGATGACGCGGCGGCCTCCGTGGGGCAGTCCCGCCTCAGCCGGAGCGGTGGGCCGGGCCAGGGGCCTACGGAGGCCGAGCCTGGCGGGAGGCACCGGCTCAGGTGCTGTCGTCCCGCGCGGCGCCGCCTCTGCTGCGGGCCGGGGGAGCCAGACGAGGTGCTGCCAGGTAGGAAAAGATCCAGGGCTCACTCATACTCCAGGTCACAATTCCGGGGTCGCCCCCAGCACCTCTCCGCCGGGTGCATCAACCTGAAAAAGCCTCTTCTTCCTGAAAACCCTCCTTCTCCAGCGTTTCAACGGGGAAACTGATCAGCTGACACCAGCCCCAGTCCTGCGAGGGGCCGGCGACCTTTGACCTTTCTCCAAAGGTGTTGGTCACCTGGATTATAAAAGACTTCGGAGATAGCCATCCAGTGTTTGTTGATCTGTATCCCTTGATGTTCTGTTTTCCATTAGATAAGGGCTGTTAATTCTTGGTTTGAAAAAAAACAAATAGGTCCAAAGGACTCTGGATCGAGAAGAGGCCTATGGGTTGGTAGCCTTAGGGGAGTAGTCATCAACAGAGGGTGGGCGTGCACCCTGTTGCAAAGTGTTCCAGAGTGGGTGAGGGATGGGGACGTGGAGGTGGTGAGGGTACTGGTAGACCTCTTCAGCCGTTTGGTGATGAAAAGGAGGAATAAGAAGATGGTAATTTGAGCGTGGAGGCGAGTTGTGGCTTTTTTTTTTTTTTTTTTTTTAATTTTTAAAGAAAGGAAAATAACACCTTTAAGATGCAAGAAAATCAAGGAGAGATCAGGATGAATGGGATTCAGGGTCCGGATTGAGAAACTGGGATTCAGAAGAGGGCTATTCCCAAGACCCAGGCAGGGAGTGCTGGAAGGTCTCTCTTGGGAGAGGAGATAATGCTTGATTGCATATAGTTCAGAAGTTTTTGGAATTTTGTCTTCTAGAGAGCAGGTTTGTTCTTTATGGAAATTGTAAACCCCATGAAATTGCAATAACTTTCGTCTACCTATAGCTTTGATCAGATTGAGAACATATGTTGTGAAGAAGTACTGACCTGAATTGAACTGTTTGACTACTTAATCTAAGGGGAAGTGGACAGAGAGGGCAATAAAATCAGCTCTGTGGTTATAGTTTATATGCCACTTAATATAATAAGTATTTAGTATCTACTTTAAGCCGAACTAATAGTAATGCCTGCCTTTTCCAGAGATGCATGCAAATGTTTTGGGAACTAACCTCTTTGAAAATCTTTTATTCAGTGGAAACATCCAAAGCAAATCAGTGATGGTTTTCTATTCTTTGTTTTAAGCCATCAATGAACAGTGGTTTCTAAAACCTGGCTGCATGTCTCAGAGTTACCTAGGTTCTTGTTAAAAATATAATTTTTTTTTTTTTTTTTGAGTTGGAATTTGGCTCTGTGGCCCAGGCTGGAGTGCAGTGGCACGATCTTGGCTCACTGCAACCTACACCTCCCAGGTTCAAGCAGTTCTCCTACCTCAGCCTCCCGAGTAGCTGGGACTACAGGCCCAGGCCACTACTCCCGGCTAATTTTTGTATTTTTAGTAGTGATGGGGTTTCACCATGTTGTCCAGGCCGGTCTGGAACTCCTGACCCCAAGTGATCCATTTGCCTACCAAAGTGCTGGGATTACAGGTGTGAACCATGGGCCCAGGCAAAAATATCAATTTCTTGACCCCATTTCAGGCCTTTGAAATAAAAATCTCTGGGGCTGGAGCCTGGGAATAGGCATTTCAAACACAGACCACAGGGTTCTCTGGCACTGAAGATTACTAACAGCTTCTGAAGTTTTTCTTTGAGATTGGGGCTTTTTGGCCTATTTAGAACAGGTTTTCTTAAAGGTTATATGAATGAATTGTCAAACTTATGTAACTAAAAGTTATAATTCCTGTCTGTGATGTTATCTTTAAATTTTAATGTACAGTCGTCCTCCTTATTCTTGGGGGATATGTTGCAAGACTGACAGTGGATGCCTGAAACCATGGATAGTGCCAAACCCTGTATACACTGTTTTTTTCTATATATGCATACATATCTATACTAAAGTATAATTTATAAGTTAGGCACAGTAAGAGATGAATAATATCTAATAATAGAACAGTTATTACAATATGCTGTGATAAAAGATACGAATGTCATCTCTTTTTCAAAATATCTTACTGTATTTGATTGCGGTTAACTGAAACTGCAGAAAGTGAAACCAAGGACTACTGTATTTTAAAGGAAAACCGTGTAGTCATTTTATCAGAAAACAACATTGTTTCTGTTGATGAAAACTCCATTTTAGAAAAATTAGAAGATACAGAAGAAATAAAAGTTTTCCCCTAATCCTATAATTGAGAGATGACTACCAGTGACTCTGTCATTTTGTATGTAAAAGGTATGCACACACACATTGCATAATTGGTATTATATTTTATATACTTTTTTTTTTTTTTTTTTAGAGACAGGGTCTCTGATGCCCAGGCTGGAGTGCAGTGGCGTGATCTCAGTTCACTGCAGCCTCTGCCTCCCGGGTTCAGGTGATCCTCCTTCCTCAGCCTCCTAAGTAGCTGGGACTACAGGCATGCGCCACCATGCCCAGCTAATTTTTGTACTTTTAGTAGAGAAGGGTTTCAACATGTTGGCCAAACTTGTCTTGAACTCCTGGCCTCAAGTGATCCTCCCGCCTCGGCCTTCCAAAGTGCTGGGATTATAGGCATGAGCCATCACACTCAGCCTATATTTCGTATATGTTGTTATATCTTTTTTTCTGCTTAGCTGTTATGAGCATTTTTCTATGTAGTTATTGTAAACATTTTAATGAAAGCATATGTCCCATCATATGGATGTATTATAATTAATTAAATCAGATCGCTATTGTTAACATTTAGACTCTTCAATTTTTGGTTATTTTAGCAATGTTGTTTTGAATATCGTGGTATACCTTTCTGATTATTTTCTTAGAATACATTTCTAAATGATGGAATCAAAAACCTTTCAAATGCATTTTTAAAATCTCATTTTCACATATCTTCTTACTGCTTTTCCTTACCAGAGGGGAAATTAACATATCTCAAAGATCGATTGCATTCCAGGTCCATTCTCTTATATCAGTGGTTCTCAAACTTTAATGCAGATAAGAATCATTTGGGGAGCTTGTTAAAATTTTGTTTTTCTGAGTCCTAGAGGCTGCTGTTCTGACCCGTTGGCTTTGGAGTGGGGCCCAGGAATCTGCAGTTTTAACACATTCCTTTATGTATTTGATAAAGGCTCTCTTGGAACCAGATGTTGAGAATTGCTTTTTAAATAAATGGCCAAACAGACTCAAAACATTTAGGTTACTTGTCAAAAGCCATTCATGCATCTGATAATCAGAATTTGCACTCACCTCTTTGTGACTTCAGAGCCCTGTTATACCCATGATCTCAGAGCTTTTTAAACCTTTTTAAGAAGGTTTAGGGTGAGGTGCCCCTAATGACTGCAGAAAGTAAACTCCTACTGACTCCACTGTTGGTTTCTTAGGGACAGCTGAAAGTAACATATAAGTACACAATGAACTTCTATTGAAACCTCCCATCAGAAATTCTGGTGAATTCTGTATTATGCCGCATAACATATACTACACAAAATAACTTTGGTTGTTTGGGTGTTGCAGGACCACCTGGCTTCATGTGTGGATTTGCACGGCTCTTGCCCAGAGGCGGGTACACTGTGTTCCAGTGTGCCACAGAACTCACGCAGTGGCACTTTGTGGCTTCATGAAGGAAGAGGCAGGCCACGCAACACTTCCTCCCCAAGCCAAGGAGAAGTATCACTTTTAGAGGCAGAGGAGCGGAAGGCAGTGGGGTGACCAAAAGTGCCATTTATTAAAGGTGAGGACCCTACCCTTAGAAAAGTGTTGATATTAGTGAACTGAAGGGAGCTAGTATCGGGGTGAGCCTTTTTAATTTTTAAAATCCTCCTCAGATGGAATTTTGTACTCATTTTATTAATCTTTATTTCCCACCTTCTTTTTTTTTTTTTTTTTTTCTTTTTTTTTTTTTCTTTTTTTTTTTTATTTTTTATTTTTTTTCTTTTATTATTATTATTATTATTATTATTATTATTATTATTATACTTTAGGTTTTATGGTACATGTGCGCAATGTGCAGGTAAGTTACATATGTATACATGTGCCATGCTGGTGCGCTGCACCCACCAACTCGTCATCTAGCATTAGGTATATCTCCCAATGCTATCCCTCCCCCCTCCCCCCACCCCACAACAGTCCCCAGAGTGTGATGTTCCCCTTCCTGTGTCCATGTGTTCTCATTGTTCAGTTCCCACCTATGAGTGAGAATATGCGGTGTTTGGTTTTTTGTTCTTGCGATAGTTTACTGAGAATGATGATTTCCAATTTCATCCATGTCCCTACAAAGGACGTGAACTCATCATTTTTTATGGCTGCATAGTATTCCATGGTGTATATGTGCCACATTTTCTTAATCCAGTCTATCATTGTTGGACATTTGGGTTGGTTCCAAGTCTTTGCTATTGTGAATAATGCCGCAATAAACATACGTGTGCATGTGTCTTTATAGCAGCATGATTTATAGTCCTTTGGGTATATACCCAGTAATGGGATGGCTGGGTCGAATGGAATTTCTAGTTCTAGATCCCTGAGGAATCGCCACACTGACTTCCACAAGGGTTGAACTAGTTTACAGTCCCACCAACAGTGTAAAAGTGTTCCTATTTCTCCACATCCTCTCCAGCACCTGTTGTTTCCTGACTTTTTAATGATTGCCATTCTAACTGGTGTGAGATGGTATCTCATTGTGGTTTTGATTTGCATTTCTCTGATGGCCAGTGACGGTGAGCATTTTTTCATGTGTTTTTTGGCTGCATAAATGTCTTCTTTTGAGAAGTGTCTGTTCATGTCCTTCGCCCACTTTTTGATGGGATTGTTTGTTTTTTTCTTGTAAATTTGTTGGAGTTCATTGTAGATTCTGGATATTAGCCCTTTGTCAGATGAGTAGGTTGCGAAAATTTTCTCCCATTTTGTAGGTTGCCTGTTCACTCTGATGGTAGTTTCTTTTGCTGTGCAGAAGCTCTTGAGTTTAATTAGATCCCATTTGTCAATTTTGGCTTTTGTTGCCATTGCTTTTGGTGTTTTAGACATGAAGTCCTTGCCCATGCCTATGTCCTGAATGGTAATGCCTAGGTTTTCTTCTAGGGTTTTTATGGTTTTAGGTCTAACATTTAAGTCTTTAATCCATCTTGAATTGATTTTTGTATAAGGTGTAAGGAAGGGATCCAGTTTCAGCTTTCTACATATGGCTAGCCAGTTTTCCCAGCACCATTTATTAAATAGGGAATCCTTTCCCCATTTCTTGTTTTTGTCAGGTTTGTCAAAGATCAGATACTTGTAGATATGTGGCATTATTTCTGACGGCTCTGTTCTGTTCCATTGATCTATATCTCTGTTTTGGTACCAGTACCATGCTGTTTTGGTTACTGTAGCCTTGTAGTATAGTTTGAAGTCAGGTAGTGTGATGCCTCCAGCTTTGTTCTTTTGGCTTAGGACTGACTTGGCGATGCGGGCTCTTTTTTGGTTCCATATGAACTTTAAAGTAGTTTTTTCCAATTCTGTGAAGAAAGTCATTGGTAGCTTGATGGGGATGGCATTGAATCTGTAAATTACCTTGGGAAGGATGGCCATTTTCATGATATTGATTCTTCCTACCCATGAGCATGGAATGTTCTTCCATTTGTTTGTATCCTCTTTTATTTCCTTGAGCAGTGGTTTGTAGTTCTCCTTGAAGAGGTCTTTCACATCCCTTGTAAGTTGGATTCCTAGGTATTTTATTCTCTTTGAAGCAATTGTGAATGGGAGTTCACTCATGATTTGGCTCTCTGTTTGTCTGTTATTGATGTATAAGAATGCTTGTGATTTTTGCACATTGATTTTGTATCCTGAGACTTTGCTGAAGTTGCTTATCAGCTTAAGGAGATTTTGGGCTGAGACAATGGGGTTTTCTAGATATACTATCATGTCATCTGCAAACAGGGACAATTTGACTTCCTCTTTTCCTAATTGAATACCCTTGATTTCCTTCTCCTGCCTAATTGCCCTGGCCAGAACTTCCAACACTATGTTGAATAGAAGTGGTGAGAGAGGGCATCCCTGTCTTGTGCCAGTTTTCAAAGGGAATGCTTCCAGTTTTTGCCCATTCAGTATGATATTGGCTGTGGGTTTGTCATAAATAGCTCTTATTATTTTGAGATACGTCCCATCAATTCCTAATTTATTGAGAGTTTTTAGCATGAAGGGTTGTTGAATTTTGTCAAAGGCCTTTTCTGCATCTATTGAGATAATCATGTGGTTTTTGTCTTTGGTTCTGTTTATATGCTGGATTACATTTATTGATTTGCGTATATTGAACCAGCCTTGCATCCCAGGGATGAAGCCCACTTGATCATGGTGGATAAGCTTTTTGATGTGCTGCTGGATTCTGTTTGCCAGTATTTTATTGAGGATTTTTGCATCAATGTTCATCAAGGATATTGGTCTAAAATTCTCTTTTTTTGTTGTGTCTCTGCCAGGCTTTGGTATCAGGATGATGCTGGCCTCATAAAATGAGTTAGGGAGGATTCCCTCTTTTTCTATTGATTGGAATAGTTTCAGAAGGAATGGTATCAGCTCCTCCTTGTACCTCTGGTAGAATTCGGCTGTGAATCCATCTGGACCTGGACTTTTTTTGGTTGGTAAGCTATTGATTATTGCCACAATTTCAGCTCCTGTTATTGGTCTATTCAGAGATTCAACTTCTTCTGGTTTAGTCTTGGGAGGGTGTATGTGTCGAGGAATTTATCCATTTCTTCTAGATTTTCTAGTTTATTTGCATAGAGGTGTTTGTAATATTCTCTGATGGTAGTTTGTATTTCTGTGGGATCGGTGGTGATATCCCCTTTATCATTTTTTATTGCATCTATTTGATTCTTCTCTCTTTTTTTCTTTATTAATCTTGCTAGCGGTCTATCAATTTTGTTGATCCTTTCAAAAAACCAGCTCCTGGATTCATTTATTTTTTGAAGGGTTTTTTGTGTCTCTATTTCCTTCAGTTCTGCTCTGATTTTAGTTATTTCTTGCCTTCTGCTAGCTTTTGAATGTGTTTGCTCTTGCTTTTCCAGTTCTTTTAATTGTGATGTTAGGGTGTCAATTTTGGATCTTTCCTGCTTTCTCTTGTGGGCATTTAGTGCTATAAATTTCCCTCTACACACTGCTTTGAATGCATCCCAGAGATTCTGGTATGTTGTGTCTTGGTTCTCGTTGGTTTCAAAGAACATCTTTATTTCTGCCTTCATTTCGTTATGTACCCAGTAGTCATTCAGGAGCAGGTTGTTCAGTTTCCACGTAGTTGAGCGGTTTTGAGTGAGATTCTTAATCCTGAGTTCTAGCTTGATTGCACTGTGATCTGAGAGACAGTTTGTTACAATTTCTGTTCTTTTACATTTATTGAGGAGAGCTTTACTTCCAAGTATATGGTCAATTTTGGAATAGGTGTGGTGTGGTGCTGAAAAAAATGTATATTCTGTTGATTTGGGGTGGAGAGTTCTGTAGATGTCTATTAGGTCCGCTTGGTGCAGAGCTGAGTTCAATTCCTGGGTATCCTTGTTGACTTTCTGTCTCGTTGATCTGTCTAATGTTGACAGTGGGGTGTTAAAGTCTCCCATTATTAATGTGTGGGAGTCTAAGTCTCTTTGTAGGTCACTCAGGACTTGCTTTATGAATCTGGGTGCTCCTGTATTGGGTGCATATATATTTAGGATAGTTAGCTCTTCTTGTTGAATTAATCCCTTTACCATTATGTAATGGCCTTCTTTGTCTCTTTTGATCTTTGTTGGTTTAAAGTCTGTTTTATCAGAGACTAGGATTGCAACCCCTGCCTTTTTTTGTTTTCCATTTGCTTGGTAGATCTTCCTCCATCCTTTTATTTTGAGCCTATGTGTGTCTCTGCACGTGAGATGGGTTTCCTGAATACAGCACACTGATGGGTCTTGAGTCTTTATCCAGTTTGCCAGTCTGTGTCTTTTAAATGGAGCATTTAGTCCATTTACATTTAAAGTTAATATTGTTATGTGTGAATTTGATCCTGTCATTATGATGTTAGCTGGATATTTTGCTCGTTAGTTGATGCAGTCTCTTCCTAGTCTCGATGGTCTTTACATTTCGGTATGATTTTGCAGTGGCTGGTACCGGTTGTGCCTTTCCATGTTTAGCGCTTCCTTCAGGAGCTCTTTTAGGGCAGGCCTGGTGGTGACAAAATCTCTCAGCATTTGCTTGTCTGTAAAGTATTTTATTTCTCCTTCACTTATGAAGCTTAGTTTGGCAGGATATGAAATTCTGGGTTGAAAATTCTTTTCTTTAAGAATGTTGAATATTGGCCCCCACTCTCTTCTGGCTTGTAGGGTTTCTGCCGAGAGATCCGCTGTTAGTCTGATGGGCTTCCCTTTGATGGTAACCCGACCTTTCTCTCTGGCTGCCCTTAACATTTTTTCCTTCATTTCAACTTTGGTGAATCTGACAATTATGTGTCTTGGAGTTGCTCTTCTCGAGGAGTATCTTTGTGGCGTTCTCTGTATTTCCTGAATCTGAATGTTGGCCTGCCTTGCTAGATTGGGGAAGTTCTCCTGGATAATATCCTGCAGAGTGTTTTCCAACTTGTTTCCATTCTCCCCGTCACTTTCAGGTACACCAATCAGACGTAGATTTGGTCTTTTCACATAGTCCCACATTTCTTGGAGGCTTTGCTCGTTTCTTTTTATTCTTTTTTCTCTAAACTTCCCTTCTCGCTTCATTTCATTCATTTCATCTTCCAGGGCTGATACCCTTTCTTCCATTTGATCGCATCGGCTCCTGAGGCTTCTGCATTCTTCACGTAGTTCTCGAGCCTTGGTTTTCAGCTCCATCAGCTCCTTTAAGCACTTCTCTGTATTGGTTATTCTAGTTATACATTCTTCTAAATTTTTTTCAAAGTTTTCAACTTCTTTGCCTTTGGTTTGAATATCCTCCCGTAGCTCGGAGTAATTTGATCGTCTGAAGCCTTCTTCTCTCAGCTCGTCAAAGTCATTCTCCGTCCAGCTTTGTTCCGTTGCTGGTGAGGAACTGCGTTCCTTTGGAGGAGGAGAGGTACTCTGGTTTTTAGAGTTTCCAGTTTTTCTGCTCTGTTTTTTCCCCATCTTTGTGGTTTTATCTACTTTTGGTCTTTGATGATGGTGATGCACAGGTGGGTTTTTGGTGTGGATGTCCTTTCTGTTAGTTTTCCTTCTAACAGACAGAACCCTCAGCTGCAGGTCTGTTGGAGTACCTGGCCGGCCGTGTGAGGTGTCAGTCTGCCCCTGCTGGGGGGTGCCTCCCAGTTAGGCTGCTCAGGGGTCAGGGGTCAGGGACCCACTTGAGGAGGCAGTCAGCCCGTTCTCAGATCTCCAGCTGCGTGCTGGGAGAACCACTGCTCTCCTCACAGCTGTCAGACAGGGCCATTTAAGTCTGCAGAGGTTACTGCTGTCTTTTTGTTTGTCTGTGTCCTGCCCCCAGAGGTGGAGCCTACAGAGGCAGGCAGGCCTCCTTGAGCTGTGGTGGGCTCCACCCAGTTCAAGCTTCCCGGCTGCTTTGTTTACCTAAGCGAGCCTGGGCAATGGCGGGCACCCCTCCCCCAGCCTCGCTGCCGACTTGCTGTTTGATCTCAGACTGCTGTGCTAGCAATCAGCGAGACTCCGTGGGCGTAGGACCCTCTGAGCCAGGTGCGGGCTATACTCTCCTGGGGCACCGTTTCCTAAGCCCGTCGGAAAAGCACAGTATTCGGGTGGGAGTGGCCCGATTTTCCAGGTGCCGTCTGTCACCCCTGGAAGGGGAACTCCCTGACCCCTTGCGCTTCCCGAGTGAGGCAATGCCTCGCCCCTGCTTCGGCTGGCGCACGGTGCGCTCACCGACTGACCTGCGCCCACTGTCTGGCACTCACTAGTGAGATGAACACGGTACCTCAGATGGAAATGCAGAAATCACCCGTCTTCTGCGTCGCTCGCGCTGGGAGCTGTAGACCGGAGCTGTTCCTATTCGGCCATCTTGGCTCCTCCCCCCTCCCACCTTCTTTTTTTATGTTTCATTCCTTTTAGCAGTAGCCTGGAATTATGATGTGTCCTTGTGTATTTCAACTAGTATGTCCTAGTCCGTCATTTGTTACTAAATTGGGTACCTGCTATGTGTCAGGTTGGTTTGAGGCACTAGGAATACAAAAACAATGATTCTCCTTGAGAATTAAGTTAATTTTACTATCATTTGTTGACTTGGGTTATACCTAGTCTCTGACTCTTTATTTTTAGTTAATTTTAGACTTACAGAAAAGTTGTAAAAATGATACAGAGAGTTCACCTAGCTTCCCCTAATATTAACCCCTTACATAACCATGCTACATTGATCAATACTATTAACCAAACTACAAACTTTATTGAAAATCATCTGTTTTCCTACTGTCTTTTTTTTTTCCTGTTCCCACTGTATTTTATCAAAGATCCTGCATTTTATTTAGTTTTTCTTTCTCCTTAGTCTCCTCCAATCTGAAATAGTTCCTCAGTTTTTCCTTGTCTTTCATGATTTTGATTCTTTCGAAGAGTACCAGTTAGGTATATCGTGGAATGAACTTGTGGTGAGCGATTGGATTTCTCCACTACAGAGTTATTGTCTTTCCCTTTGTACATAAGAATTATCTTGGGGGAGATACTTTGAGACTATACTGTTTATCCTCAAATTTTTGCCTATTAGTTTAGCATCCACTGGTGAACCTTGTCTGCAACAGTTATTAAGTGGTGTTTGCCAAGAGTGATTTTTTTTCCATCTCTCACTTTCTTACTAGTTGGAATTTAAGAAAAGAGCCGCCCCTTCTCTTCTATTCATTTATTTGTTTGATCATTTTTATCAGTGTAAACTAGTGGATATTCACTTTATCCTATGGGTTAAAATACAGTGCCATCATTTTTTTTTAAAATTACTTAAATGCTTCTAGGTTGGGCTATGAGGAGCTTAATCTTTGGGTTTAAATGACTTGTACATGTAAATGGCTGTCACCATTTTTATCCCATTCCTTACCCCGCCCAAGGAACCACTGCCCCTTTAGGATCCGGCCAGTGATCATTCAGAAGCCTCCTAAAGGAGTTGTAATTGGGATAATGAATACCAAGGCCTAAGGAAGGTGGGGCAATGTGTGTGTAAAAGATAAACTCCTAGGAACTCTGCAGGAGTAAAAAGAGTAGCAAAATAATCAGTCTTTCTTCTGTTGTTGCCCCAGGGAGCCCCAAGGCATCAGGATCATGTGCCTGGGACAACATCAAGCCCCCTCACATGCCCTGTGTCTGCAAAATTACCTGATAGGTTCAGAGATGTTGGAATACTGATTTTGGTGCTCTTAGCTGCCGAATGAACACACCCTTTCTCCTTGATGCAAATGCTTAGTTAATATTTTTAGAGTGATACATGGTGTCCTCCCCACCCACTTTGGTGGAGTAAAAATGTATGTGGTTAGAGATTCTCCAAGAATGATACTTAGCACTTATGTTTCCTTTCCTTTTGTTATAGCTTATCTTCCTTGCCAGATTTTAAAAACTATTATGGAAAATTTCAAGCATTCATAAAAGTAGAGAGAAAGAAAGGACTCTGAGGTACCTATCACCTATATTCAAGACTTCTCAGTGTTTTATCCATCTTGTTTCATCTGTTCTCCCACTTTGGGATGTTGTTCTCATATTTGACAGGAAATTGCAGACATTGAGATCTAGAAAAAGATAGAAATAAACCCTGAGTACAAAGACTAGGCTTTAATTCTCTTTATATCGTTTTCCCTTTGCTTGAAAATAGCAGGTAGTCAGAAGAAGACTGGTTGAATTGAGTGGAGGAAAACCAAATATGAAAACATGATCATTTTTAACTAACTACAGGGCAGACTTCTAGAAAGGAAAAGAGTGGTAAATCTTGCCCTAAATAACTTCTTTCATGTTGCCTGAATTTGTTCTCAATACTGATGATGTAGTCCCTTGGCACTTCAAGACAGCCTTGACTGAAAAAGAAAATAACTCTGAGACTCTTGTGAGAATTAAGGGTCTCTCAGTTACTTAAATGTTAGTGTAAATAAATCCAATATGATGGCACTTTCCCAAACACCAACCAGGAGTCACTTGCTCTAAAAATAACTTTCTTTAAAAAGTCGTTATGTTTTTCTAATTATAAAAATATTACATACTCATTAAAATAAAAAATGGAAATTACAGAGTTAGAAAGTAAAAATCATCTCATTAATTCCAGAGATAACATTATCTTGGGCAATATTCTGATAACATTTGAACGCGAATCACATTGGTAATTAGAGCCAATAAATACATGTGTTCCTGGCCAGGAATGATGGTTCACGCCTGTAATCCCAGCACTTTGGGAGGCTGAGGTGGGAAGATCATTTGAGGTCAGGAGTTTGAGACCAGCCTGGCCAACATGGTGAAACCCTGTCTCTACTGAAAATAAAGAAAAATTAGCTGGGTATGGTGGTGCACGCCTGTATTCCCAGCTACTTGGGAGGCTGAGGCAGGAGAATCGCTTGAACCTGGGAGGCGGAGGTTGCAGTGAGCTGAGATCACACCACTGCACTGCAGCCAGGCCGACAGAGGGAGACTCCGTCTCAAAAAAGAAAAAAATAAAAACTTGTGTCCTGGAAATGTACCAGATATAACAGTGTACTTGGGTGCATCATCTCATTAAATTCTTAGAGCAACTTTGTGAGATAAGTATTTTTCATCATTTTATAGCTGGGACACACGGTGAGAGGGGTTGCCTCCAGTCACTTGGCTGGTCTCTCTTGAAACACAGATGGACAGACAGATGACAGACCCTTCACACTTCAGATGTTTACTCACAGGAGCCAAGGAAACCTTACCCCTGAACTTCCTTATGCTGGCTCTCTGTACAGTTTTTGGGAGAGCACTTAGACTTAGAAAGATAGGTAAGAATTATTTTTGACTGGGTCAGATGTCTCAAAAGCAGGATTAGTAATGAAGGCCTAATACTTAAGTAATTATCAATAATGGCTCCTTGCTTTTAGAATAAATGTCTTACCTTTGAACAGTGTCCGTAAGCTGCAGTTGAGCAATATTAGTTTATGAATATTCACAGCTATTCTTGGGTAGGTTTTTTTGTTTTTGTTTTTTTAAATTACAGTCATCCCTCAGTATGTGGAGGGGATTGGCTCCAGGACCCCTACATCTACCCAAATCCATGCGTGCTGAAGTCCTGTAGTCAGCCCTGAGGAACCCACATATTGGAAAAGTTGGCCCTCTGTATACACGGGTTTTGCATCCTGGGAATATTGTATTTTTGGTCTGCATTTGGTTGAAAACAATCTAAGTGGAGCTGTGCAGTTCAAACCCATGTTGTTCAAGGTTCAGCTGTATTTTTTAGGACAGTTTTAGATTCTCAATCAAACTGAGTAGAAGGTACAGAGATTTCCCATGTACCCCGTGCCTTGGGTAGGTTTTTAAATCTCTTCCCCCTCTGTAGAATGAGGGAGGTGGATGTGTGGTCTTTAAGATCTTTTCTAATTTCAACACTGCAGTAATTTTATGGTCATAACCTCCTTCCACTTGGCGATTCTCTCTTCCAGGGGACTCTCCCTCTAAAAATAGCTCTTAGAAAAGCCATGTTCCCAGGACTGGGTGCAGTGGCTCACACCTGTAATCCCAGCACTTTGGGAGGCCAAGGTGGATGGATCGCTTGAGGCCAGGAGTTCAAGACCAGCCTGGACAACATGGTGAAACCTCGGCTCTACTAAAAATACAAAAATTAACTGGGCGTAGTGGTGCATGCCTGTAATCTCAGCTGCTTGGAAGGCTGAGGCACTAGAATTGCTTGAACCGGGAGGTGGAGGTTGCAGTGAGCTGAGATTGTGCCACGGCACTCTAGCCTGGGCAACAGAGCGAGACCCTGTCTCAAAAAATAAAAATAAAAATAAAAAATAAATAAAAGCAATGTTCCCAGTCTGAATTTTCTAAGATTGAGATCCTTATTTTAAAAATTGCCAATCCTAGCATTTAAGCCTCCTGCAATTAAGTCAACAAGAGGTTGTCTGACTGGCCCCAGGAACCTGATGACTTACTGTCACCAGGTGGGAAAAGAACAGACCTCCAGGAAGGCATTTGATCAGACAGTCCCTAGGAAACGGAAGGCAGATGTGGGAGAGAGGTAGAAGGCCCCCAAGGGAACCTGAATATTCAAGGATTTGTGTTGGGACTACCCAGGCACCAAGGGGAGAAAAGAGGAAATATCCATGTGAAGGATGTGGAGCTGAGCACCTGGGCGGAGACCCCACGCTACCACTTACTAGTCGTGTGGGCTTTGGCAAGGTACTTAAATCTCTCTAAACCTTCCTTTCCTTTTCTTACCTGTAAGATGGGGAGACTAGTAATTCTTATATCATATGGTTAAATGAAAATTAAATAGGTTAATATAAGTGATTTTACCCCAGTGTATGGCATGGAGTAAATGCACACATAAATTGCCTTTTTTATTAGTTATTGCTGCCTTCAGCATTGACTTCCTGTGATAACTTCATAGGACCGTGAGCACAGGCTATACTGTTTAATTGCTTCCTGGGTCAAACATTCCCGAAGAACTAACCTCCCTTTTCATCTATAGCATTGTGTTTAGAGAGAAATATTTTCTAGGTTTCCTTCAAACTAACCTGAAACTAAATTTTTGGAGTTGTATCCTTTAGTAAGTGTGAAACTATCTTGAGAGTTTCTGAGGTGGTGGTTGTTTTTTACAGTTACTTACTGCCTCTCTATTCACCATTAAAAAAATTCACTTTGTTTTCATTGTAAGAGTGCCATATTATAAAATGATATATGTAAAATATATGTAAATATGACAATATGTGATATACAAAAATATATACATTTATATAAATATATTAAAAATTCTAAAAATATAAAATATATTAAAATATAAAATATATTATTTTATATTTTATATTTTATAAAATATATTAAAATATAAAATATATTTTATATTTTATATTTTATAAAATATATTAAAATATAAAATATATTATTTTATATTTTATATTTTATAAAATATAAAATTATATTATTTTATATTTTATATTTTATAAAATATAAAATATATTATTTTATATTTTATAAAATATAAAATATATTATTAAAAATTATTAAATAAAAATTAAATTTATAAAATTTTATAAAAATAAAAATTATTAAAAATATAAAATATATTATTAAAAATTCTAAAAAGAAAAGAAAAAAAAACCACCCCAGCTAATCCCATTCTGTTAATATAATTATTGTTAGCTTTCTAGACTTTCCTTAATTGTATATATCGTTAGTTGTAATCATAGCACAGATATAGAGCTTACTTTCTGTTTTTCTTTTTGTCATTTAAGATTTAATCATAAGTGTTTCCATGTGATTATTAAGCATAGAAAATATTTTGGTCTCCATTTTATTTGTTTAATTGAGAATATGTCTGTCTATGGAGATTATCTATGCCCTAGCTTTAGCATTTTCTGTGTTCTTCTGAGAACATGTTTAGAATTTGAGGAGAGACGTGATTTGTCCACACAGAGAGGATATAGTGGATGTTGCTGGCGGCAAACCAGGTATCCTTGTCAGGTAGTCTTTACCACTTTAGTGTATTTTCTGTGGTCCAGGGTGGGCCCTCAGCTAGGTGGTCTTAAAAACATGATTTTTGTCAATAATTAACAGCATAGCCCCCTCTTAGAAGTGAATTCATATTATCCCATCTCATGCTACTGAAGTACGAAATGAGAGTGGCAATTTTTCAGCTGACAGTGAGAAATACAGTACAAAAAGTGGTGTTTCAGTGTGTCTGCTTGTTGGTCAAGGTGGGATACTACTTTATGTATTAATAAATTAGGTCATCTAAGCCCCACAATAACTTTTCTAGGTAGATAGTATTTTTATCCCCATTTTACAGATAAGGAAACTGAGGCTTAGTTAAATGACTGGCCCAAGGTTATGTAGCTGTTATGTGGTAGAGCTACAGTTTCTGTCTAAGTCCAAACTCCTGATCTTAAACACTGTGCTGTAGTTTTGTTATTCTTACAGATAGATTGTTGACCTCCTGTTTGGGATTCTCTATGTTTCTTGACAGACTCCCTTCTGGCCCCCATTGCAATGTGCCCTGTGCCAGTGCCTCTTTGAGAATTTAGCATTCATTCCCTGTTGTTGAGGACCATGTTTTCCTAGCTCTCACAGGGGAGAAGAACTTTTCCTTTTTCCCTTATTTTCTCTTTGGGACAAAATGTGCTTCTGTAACAAGCCTTCACATTTTTTAAATCCTCCCTTAAAACTGTGCCAGGAAGGGGCAACTGAGGCAGAGAACCATTAGGGCTATGTCTTAGGCTGTGTCCAGCTCAGGTCTTTGCAGTCTCCCTTGTCTCCTTTGCCTATTTGTTCTGTCCAACATCTGGAAGTGGCTTCCCTTCTTGGGTGACAGACAGCCTGGCTGATAACCTAGAGAGTGCTTCTGTGATGTATCGATGCTTGGAACCTCTAAAACCTCTGGTTTTCGAATCTCTAAATGCTAAGTGGGAGACCTACCATTACGGTTAGTCAAGGTCCATCGGGGATGGGTTTTCAGTTTGTGCTGGAGTGAATCATTTCAGGATAGAATTTCCATTTAAAACAACGTGTCTTTTGTGATTGCGTTTCAGATTGTTGGAGCAGAACTACTGAGAAAAAGCAGGCATTGTATCTTCAGTTGTCATCGAGTTTGCAATCAGATTGGAAAAGCTCAACTTGAAGCTTTGCCTGCAGTGAAGCAGAGAGATAGATATTATTCTCGTAATAAAAAACATGGGCTTCAACCTGACTTTCCACCTTTCCTACAAATTCCGATTACTGTTGCTGTTGACTTTGTGCCTGACAGTGGTTGGGTGGGCCACCAGTAACTACTTCGTGAGTGCCATTCAAGAGATTCCTAAAGCAAAGGAGTTCATGGCTAATTTCCATAAGACCCTCACTTTGGGGAAGGGAAAAACTCTGACTAATGAAGCATCCACGAAGAAGGCAGAACTTGACAACTGCCCTTCTGTGTCTCCTTACCTCAGTAAGTGTTCCTTTTTTCCTTTAAGTAGTATGCAGACTTTTTATTTAAGTGTAATATGTACTTGCCTGTATCAAAACATCTCATGTACCCCATAAATATATATATCTCCTGTGTCACAAAAACTATACATTCAAATAAAATAAATATGTACAGGAAAGTACAAAACTCAGAAGTGTACCACTTGGTTAAGTTTCAGAAAATGAACATACCTGTCTAACTAGCATGTAAATTAAGAAATGGAATCTTGCTGGAACCATAGGAACTCCCGTGCTTCTTTCAGTCACCACTCTGGCTTCAAGATTCTAACTCTACACATTACATTTTTCCTATTTTGGAACTTTACAAATCGGAAGCATACGTTATGTACTCTTTTGTATTTGGCTTCTGTTGCTTAACATTATTTTTGTGAGATCTGTTCTTATGGTTGCGTGTGGCTATGGTTTGTCCATTTTCATTGACGTATAGTATTCTGTCATAGGAACAGACCCCGTTTTATTATCCAGCCACAAAAGTCTCAGCAGCACACATTAATAGGGTCCATTGATCTAGGCTGGTGGCTCTGCCCCATGTGCCTCCTGTCCTCCTCCTGAAACTAGTGGGCTAGCCTGGGTATGTTCTCCTCATGGCATCAGCAGAGCACCAGAGCATGAGAGGAGAAATGCAAGCACGTTCAAGCCTCAGTGGGGTCACATCTGTTGTATTCCTTTGGCCAAAACTATGGAGTCAAGGGACAGAGACTAGGTAAGTTTTTCAATGTGGTCTTTAGTGTTTATTTCTTAAATATGTTGTATGTTTTGGTTCACCTTTTATGTCTTGCCTCTCAACTTATGTTAAACAGTGAATTAGTGTTAAGATCAGGGTGCCAGCATGGTCAGGGCCCTCTTACTGAATATTGTCCTCTTATGCCTTTCCTTGGTGTGTGTGCGCACACACATACATGCAGGGGGAAAGGGAAAGAGAGAGGGAGAGAGAAAGAGAGATAGATAGATCTCATGCCTCATGTTCTTTTTATAAGTGCTTTAATCCCACCTGGCAGCTCCACCCTTATGATGATCTCATCTAAACCTAGTTACTTCCCAGAGGCCCCACAGTGGGGATTAGGGATTCAACATACGAATTTTTGGGGACACAGACATTCAGTCTGTGCACCCCTTTCCTAGTTGAGTCACAGTCCTGTATTGTATTCATATTGGCATGCTGCTTCTCTTTACTCATGGAAGAGCCAAAATGTTATTTCTGATTGTGTGTTCCTTCACAGATTATACAAGCTGAGATGTAAAAATGAGTCAGGTAAATGCAAATTTTACTGGCTGATTATTCCTCTTGCTTAAAATGCTCACAGTATATTTAAACAGTAAATTTATTCATAAAGAATAGAGGGGCAGTGATGCATTACTGGGCAAGTACTGGACTAAAGGTGATGTGGTTGGTGATGACTTAAAATGGGCCATTAGTGACCCAAGGAGGGGCAGATCTTGAGAAGATGTTGGGGTAGGGGGAGTGATAGGGAGACTGATAGAGAGTAAATGGAAGCAGATACTAGGTTAGGGCACGTAAAAAGTTATGACGATGAGAAGGTGAGCCAGGGGACTAGTTTACATTAGACCTGTTGCGTGAGGCTCTTTGAGGGCGCAAGAACAGAGACACAGTCAGGTTAACGATGGGGATTGTGAACAGGCCACACAGGAGACCATCTCAACAGCTACCCCATTATCTCTGGTAGCTCGATAGCCCAGCATCAGCTCTAGTACTTGTCATCAGTGTAACTCCATTCCTTACTGTTTGTTTTTAGGGCATTACTGACTGCTGTGTCTTGCATGTAGACCCTGCAGGAAGGCTCTCGTAGGCCAATTATTCTCTTCGGGTGGCTTGAAGAAGTTACTTACCTTGCCTGCTGTTGAGCAGAGCACCAAGGTGCCATTAGACACGTGAGCCTGGTCTAAGCAGCCATGGCCAGGGTAGGGGATGGTTACATGGAACAAGGCATGGCGACTTATGCACAGGAAGGGCCTATGACTGCTTTACTCAGAAGGGGACGGCTCAATTTGCAAGCATCTTGAGATTTTACAGCCTGACCAGTATACGTGGAATTTAGAAACAAACAAACAAAAAAACCTGAGCTGTTTCCTCCTGTGGATGGCTTTGGGTTTCATCTGTTTGGATTGCTTCCAGACACTGAGCAAATGCTGTGCTCGACTGGAAACGTCTGTTGTGGCAAAATGGGAGAGTGGTTGCAGTGCCACACATACCTGTTACAGCTGGATTAGGGAGGGAGACTGGTTTCTACTTCTTTTTAGTGCTTTGCTTACAGGGAGCCAGGGTAGTTCCAGAGTTTAGGGAAGGGGTGGGAAGAGTGCCTTGTCCAGGAGCTTGATTCTGTGGAATGCTGTTGATATTTAAGAGATTTTCCCCTCCTCCTGGAATTTGGCGAAGGAAAAGAGGATAGACCAAAGTTGAAGTTACTCTATCTAGCCCTGCCCTTTGCTCTTACCAGGGTTCACCAGGATATTCCCTCTTACAGATGGATCATAGAGCAAGTTGATGATCCAGCCACAAGGAAATGATTTTATTATATATCCGCCACTTGCTTTTGCAGCCAGTAACCTTAGTGACATGATGATCTGGCTATCATCATGACTAAATGGGCCTTTAAAGTAATCATAATAAAAGCTGACATTTGTAGTACTCACTGTGAGCTGGGCAGTGTTCTTTCTATGCATATTAGCTCGTGTAAACCTCACCACTTTTTGAAATAGCTACTGTTATTGTCTGTGTCCTATGTTCATTGTAGGAGGCCAGAGCAAGCTCATTTTCAAACCAGATCTCACTTTGGAAGAGGTACAGGCAGAAAATCCCAAAGTGTCCAGAGGCCGATATCGCCCTGAGAAATGTAAAGCTTTACAGAGGGTCGCCATCCTCGTTCCCCACCGGAACAGAGAGAAACACCTGATGTACCTGCTGGAACATCTGCATCCCTTCCTGCAGAGGCAGCAGCTGGATTATGGCATCTACGTCATCCACCAGGTGAGCGTGGGGGCAGACCGGGGCCTGCCTTCGACCCTCCTCTCTCTGCCAGACTTGGCCATGTGACTGTTTGTCTATGTTGGGTAAAAGGAACATCAGACTATCATCAAAAACGAGTTCTCTTACCTCATTTATCCTTGAAAGGAGTAGAGGAAATTCTTGTCTCAGAGTGTGGAGTTATGGGTTCAAGTTCTGGGAAATTTTACTGTCCTTAAAGGAACCTCTGGAGGAAGCCTATTTTGTGAGCCCTTCCATGTTAGCCAATGACTGCCCTCAGATTTCCCTGGAGGCTTCCTGGCCTCTTCTGTTTCTTTCTGTGCATGCTGTGCACTATATGATGAGATTCTGGAATTGTCTGTCGTTATCGACTATAGTTACTCAATGGGGATCTAGACAGAGGATTTGAAAGAACATTCTGTATTAGTAGCTGTGGTGCTCTATGGCTGCCACCACATTTCTGCCCTGAACTTTGCGACTATTTATTATGTGAGACATGTTATGTTTGATTTTCACTTTCTGGATTCATTTATTTGGCTTCCAGAAGCATGATTTGGTAGGAGCATAGCATAACTACAAGCTGCTTTTGAAGAGCTTACCTCTAAGGTCAGTGGAGTGGGTGATTAAAGATACCTCTATTTGGCATTAAAGTTCATTGAAAGAAAACTAAGACATCAGTTTAAACATCAGTGTCTAAACTTTTCACAATTATCCTTGGCCATCCAAGGAGGCCAATAAGAGGGATAATTCCCCCTCAAATTCTTACAAATTCTAAGAATGTCAGCAAAATCATCACTACTGTTAGAACAGGTAATATTTCTTTTAGGTAAAACTTTGGACAACTCAGAGGACCAGCTCTGCAGTATAGACTTGGTGATAAACTGAGGCTCTTGAAAATCAGTATGCTTATATAGCACACCTATGTCTGTATTTTAGTACGTGGAACAAAATGTTACTATTATATTGTTTTATAGCTATTTTTGTTTTTAAGGTTGTTGGTCATAGGTATGATTTATTTGATTCTGAGTTCTTGCTCAGGACAGTAACCTACAAGGTATAGTACTATTTTTATGAATAGAAAAACATGTCTGCTTTGGGCCAGGCCCGGTGGCTCAGCACTTCGGGACGCCAAGGTGGGTGGATCACTTGAGGTTAGGAGTTCGAGACTAGCCTGGCCAGCATAGTGAAACCCTGTCTCTACTAAAAATACAAAATACTCTGCTAAAAATACTAAAAAAAAAAAAAAAAAAAAAATTAGCTGGGTGTGGTGGCACATGTCTGTAGTCCCAGCTACCCAGGAGGCTGAGGCAGGAGAATCATTTGAACCCAGAAGGTGGAGGCTGCAGTGAGCTAAGATCACACCACTGCACTCCAGCCTGGGCAACAGAGCGAGATTCCATCTCAAATTAAAAAAAAAAAGAAAAAGAGAGAAAAATACGTCTGCTTTGTGTTATTCTTATCAGGAAAACATTGTGGTAACTTCTGAGAAATACTTGTACTTTTATGATGAACCACTTAACTGGAATTCATTCTGAAGGAATTTGAATGAAGCAGCCATGAAAAAATTATTTAATTTTTTTATTACAGCTTCAATCATATTACAGGTCAAACTGTGTTCTTTTATTGTCCAGTGATGCATCTACCTCCATAAGGCCGCTGTGAGGATTAGCCTCCACCAGTAGCATTATAACAGGATTCTCTCACAGGGATTTCTAAGAAACTTTAAAGTAGCTTAGAAATATTAGCAATAACCTTCTCTTTTTATAGGTTGAGATTTCTTGATCCTTTCTGGCAAGCTATTAACTAAGTCTCTTAGAAGCTTAGTGTAAATTCATAACAGAGGGTAAGACTGGGATTACCTAGGGTTGAACTGTGAAGCAGTAATACTAATTGACATGACTAGTATATAAGAAAGGTTTTGTAGTTTTATACAGAATACGTAAAGGTATTTGTAAAATTTTAAGTGAAAATTTTTTTTTGTTAACTGTGGTAAGAATATTTAACATGAGAGCTATACTCTTAATACATTTTAAGTGTACATTATTATTGATTATTTGAGTTATATGTATTTTAAGCTGCTTTTAAAAAATTTTTAATTGTGAAACACACGACGTAAAATTTACCATCTTAACATTTTTTTAACTTTTTTTATTTTTACTGTCTTAACCATTATTGAGTGTACAGTTTAGTAATGTTAAGAATATTTACATGCAATGTATCTATGCATAATTATGCAATATATTGGTTGCATAAATATATGCAGTGTATTTATGAAATCAATCTCCAGAACTTAATCTTGCAAAACTGGAACTCTCTATCATTAAACAACAACTCTTTGGATTTCAAGGAATGTTTCTAAGTTCTGGAATATAAGTATGTGTGAAGCACGAAGAAAAAAATCAAATGGTCTTTTATTGTCATTGCATCTTCTCTGTCAGATCTTTATGTCACAAGTATAGTCTTGTGTGTAGAATAATTAGAATAATACCACCTCCTGAATCCTAACTAAGAGGGGAACAATGTGAAACTTTATCTCAGGAGCTTTTCAAGTTTTAATTTTCATATCTCTAGGCTGGAGGTAAAAAGTTTAATCGAGCCAAACTCTTGAATGTGGGCTATCTAGAAGCTCTCAAGCAAGAAAATTGGGACTGCTTTATATTCCACGACGTGGACCTGGTACCCGAGAATGACTTTAACCTTTACAAGTGTGAGGAGCATCCCAAGCATCTGGTGGTTGGCAGGAACAGCACTGGGTACAGGTAAGGTGGTTCTGCTGAGGGTGGCTTAGGTCGAGAAGCTCAACTATTGTGATCAAGACTGGGTGGAACAAGCATTCAGAGTGTCTTAAGAAAATGAGAAATAGAAAAAATGGTCCATAATGTATACATCACTTAAAGTGCAAAACAGAAGTTAGAGAATGTAATGAGGAAAAAGCCCTACAACTTCGGCAGAGGATCACAAAGACAAGGGAAAGCACTGGAGAGAAATATCATCCCAGCATTGCAGGTGGTGGCCAGTCTCACCCGCAGCGCCCCTGTCGGGGGGCTTTTGCAAGCTTTCCCACACTGACTAGAATGCAAGTAACTTATTTGTCTATTCCTGACTCCCCCTCTAGGAGGCAACAGGCTGGTGTCCCTTAGTGAGACCTCTGTTGAGACATCACTTTCCAAACTGTGGCCTCTTTCTAGAGTATGGGGAGAGGTGGGGGAGGGCATGTCCTCTGAGTAGTCTTCTCGGGAGCCAGGACACCCAGGACAAGTTCATTTCTCTCAAAGCCACTGTGAGAAGTGCCAGATGCTATCATCTGTGTCTTCATTCCCCATCCCCTCCACCCCTAAGAAGGGTGTAGCTGCTTTTCAGCCTTATTTGATTCACCAGCTCCTATTCAAGCACAACCAAGGGGAAATAGTGACATAGAATGTTTCTCTGCAAATGAAACACTATATTCCCTCATTTGTGTGCACACTTACCTGTCAGCTTTCCCCAAGCCCTGCCGTTCATGGGTGCTCATATCTGTGGCGCTGACTGTGCTGGAGGCCATGAGACCGGTTTGAATAAGGCAGAGCACCTGCCCTCACAGGGCTCCCCATTGAGTGTCAGTGTGGGGAGACAGGTAGCTACAGTGGAGTTGCGTTAATTTTGCATTTCTGCAAATATGACTATAAGCACTTGGTGAGGAGAGGAGAGAGGGACAAATGAAGAGAGGAAGAGGAAGGCAGAAGGAGAGAGAGAACTGTGAAACTATCAAATAATGCTGGAGATTCCACCAGTATATACTCTACGTGAGTGTGAAGTGGAAAGTGAGTCTCTTGATACCTCATTTGTTCTGGGCTTCCGTATTGCTCTCTCACATTGGGCAGTTTAAGAGAATTCTTAAGTAACATTGATGTCGGTGACTGTTGCCTCAGGTACTGACTTTAAACCCAGGCCGTGTGTAAGCTGCAGGACATAAACACCTAGAACAGACTATGGTGGGTGACAGCACAGTGCCTTTAAGAAACACCTTGAAGGAAAGGGTTTAAAGCTGTTCCCCAGGTAAGGTGGTACCTTAATCTTGTGGAACAACAAGAGCTTCTCAGCAGAGTTCCAAGACATGCCAGAGAGCGCAGCACAGTTTTGGGGAAAATGCAATAGTTCACTGGTATTCTAGAAGGCATGTCTGCGAGGAGAGGCAAGAACTGAGGCTAAGCAGGAGCCAGATTACGCAGGCCTTGTTTAGTCTGATACGGAGTTCGAATTTGCTGTGGCAGGGGTTGGGGAGCTGTTGACACATGTTACAGATGGGGAAGGATGGGAGAAAGCTTGGTTCAGCTGATTTTGAATGTATCGGATGAAGCAAGGGAAGAGGGGAGAGATGCCACATGTCTGAGTTAGGGCAGGGGCTGTGGATCCAGAGGGCAAGGAGAGAATCCCATGATTTTTCTCTTTGGGGAAACTTGATCTTTGGATCTAATCTTATTATCTAGGGGTTTTGTTTTCTGGTTTCTTTGAGTCACTTCTGCATTGAGGAAAGCAGTGTATCATGGCTGGGCAACTTGGTTTTTTCAAAAGCGTGTCACTGTCTGTTCACTTATTCTGTAGTAAGATGTCACTATTTACAACACATAACACCTGTACCTTAGACATTTACCATAGATGATAATCTTAAACTTCCCATTGCCCAGATTTTTGTAAACACCTGGTTGCACCATTCATTTCTAAGCAATCACAGAGGATTGCTTAAGGACAGGTTTTTTGCTGGGATTCTAGATTTTATCTTTCTATTAAGCTGAACCATAAGAAGGCTGAGCTCTTGGACATTCCTGCCAGGAAATGATTTTCACTCATGTTTTGGTGTCACAGT
Organism: Pongo abelii; assembly: GCF_028885655.2. Lineage (NCBI taxonomy): Eukaryota > Metazoa > Chordata > Mammalia > Primates > Hominidae > Pongo > Pongo abelii. Next base: position 18,908,778 of record NC_085928.1, read on the forward strand.
CGTGGATTTCATCAAATGCCGCTCACTCTGAGAAACAGCATATGTATGACTCTGCTTTTTCTAACTTGCCATTCTAACTGGCCAGATGTTTCTTTTATAACTAGGTATCAGAAAGCCTTTGCTGAGTAACTGACAGGTTTTCTTAATATGATTCAGGTAATGGAATATGTTTCCCCTTTTGATCGAGAGGCTCTGAGCCAAATCCATGGCCCTCTTTTAGAAATTGAAAAGAATCTTATTTGCAGATCAGAGTTCTAATGTATTTCCCATCTTAATTTTGTATTCTGATTTAAATGTTTCTAGGGTCCTGGTTTATCATTTATGATTTTCTTTTTTTTGTATGTATCATGTAAGCAGCCTCATGTTTTGTGGCTGGAGAGAGGTATGTATAAGTAATGTAGGTAGGAGTTGCCCTCCTCCTGGACTACTTGCTTTTGCTGCTTTGGGCCAAGTCCCTGTGGCAGGCAAGTTCATTTCCAGGCAGCTGAGTGTCTGCCTCGTGCTGGCAACTGTGTGCCCCAGTGCCACAGAGCTTAAGTCAGCACATGCCTCATCACTGTCACACCAGCCCCATGAGTACAAGTGCAAGAAAGGTTTTCACCTTACACACGTGCAGAGGGAAGAAGTTAAAGTAAGTTGCCCCAAGTGTCTCAGACTCTGATGAAGCCAGAAACAAATCTTGTTTCTCACTGCCTGTGGGGTCAGTGATGAAGCTCTGGACCAGCCGGTGGCAAATTTTACGGCAAGAACTCCTTTGGTACCAGCCTCCTTCCTACAGGAATTCCATTGTTACTTTATGACTACGTTTTCCCCACTCTTGGGCCTTATAGTGCTTTAAAAATAAATAAAACGGTTCCGGGGCCAGTTAAATATTTTTGCTTTTACAGGTAAGAAAAACCAAAAGCAAAGATCAATAAACACAGAGATAGTTGCCATCTGACAGGCACCTGAGAAACAGTTCTTTTTTTTTTTTGAGATGGAGTCTCAGTCTGTTGCCCAGGCTGGAGTGCAGTGGTGCGATCTCGGCTCACTGGAACTTCCACCTCCCGGGTTCAAGGGCTTCTCCTGCCTCAGCCTCCCGAGTAGCTGGGACTACAGGCACATGCCACCACGCCCGGCTAATTTTTTGTATTTTTAGTGGAGACAGGGTTTCGCAGTGTTAGCCAGGATGATCTCGATCTCCTGACCTCTTGATCTGTCCGCCTCGGCCTCCCAAAGTGCTGGAATTACAGGCGTGGAGAGACAATTCTTTAACCCTTCTTGCTGACTTGTCTTCTTCTGCCCCTCCCCACTCCAGCTTACCCCTCTCCAGGTGGTCGTCGAGCAGCCTGTCTTTCTCCCTCCTGTGCTTTGCCTCACAGAGTTGTGGTCACCAGGAGATCCCCCATTTTTCTGCCTATTTGAATCCTTCCAGGCCCCCTCCTCCTGATGTGGTGACACCTCTCTCCTCAGAACCCTGATAATGTTCACCTCTCTTGTTAGGTTATAAACTCTGACGGCGGGGCTCCCACATTCTGGTGTTTAGCCAGCCGTCTTGCATGTGGTGGATATTGGTTTTGATAAGCTGCCATATCATTCCCTTGTTCTCATGCTGATTGCTTGTTGGTGTCAGCAGGTTATGCCTGCCTTATTACTACATCCTAATCAGGCAGCTGGTGTTCAGGCAGCTAAGAATCCCTCCCCTCTATAAAATGCATTCTGATAACCATGGTAATGAGACATTGCTAGTAGATGTCTTGGTCAGTGATATTTACCTTCTAAGCACTTTATTTCCTTTTTTTTTTGTTTTATTATAGGCTGCAAAATATACAGTTTCCCAGAATTTTAAGTTAGGGGCATAGAAGTAAATCTGCTTCTCTTATGGGTTAAACAGAGTCCCCAGTCTTTTCTCAGAACGTAGAAAGAAACAACTGAACTACAAATTAGCTTTTGGGATGCCACTTGTTCGATGGCCAGTGTCTACATGTTTATTGATCTTTCCTTTTGGTTTTTCTTTTTATCTAGAAAATCATAAATATTTTATCGGTCCTGGAACAGTTTGACCTGAAGTTAAAGTTAAAAATTCTCTAGATATTCACATCTTTTTATTTAGTAACATCCAAGTTATTAAGCTACCTTAACTTGCATTTCTGAATTGTTGAAATGTTATATTTAAGGGATACCTTTATTTCTGAGATTTACAAATTCGTCCACAGATAATAAGAGTCCTATATAACTGGGAGGCTGGGAGGTGCTCTCTGACTTTTACCTCCTGATCTTTCTCCTCTTGCCTCTTTTTCTTTCCGGTATTCCTAGGGTTCCACAGAGCTGAGCCCCTTGGGTCTACCCTTTGTACTGTTCTCACCAACTAGATTGTTGGAGATTTCTCGACCTATGCCTTCAGGTACTACATGATAACAGCTTATTTCCAAAGCCATATCTGTAGTCACTCCTCTCTTGTGAGATTGGACACTGTATCCTTTTGCCTACTGGCAAAGCCCCAGGTGTATCTAAAATTCAGCTTATCTAAAGCGTGATTCACTGTCCTTCCTTTCAAAACCTAATTCCTGTTCTGTACAGCCTATTTTCATGAGAAGCACTACCTAGACTCTATCTGGTTGACAGGCCAGAAACTTCAAGGGGGGTTGACATGCGTTGGGTTATCCAGGAAACAGACTCTGAGCTGGAGATGCATGTTGAGAAGTGGAGATTTGCATACAGAGTGTGTGCATGCAGTGTGTGTGCAGGAGCTGTCTCCTGCCTTCAACCCTCCCCTGCAAAAGTGAAAGTGAAAAAAAAAAGGTATATTCACCATGACACGCATTCGTGCTGAACCCGGATGCGGCCTCAGAATCCTTCTTAACCCAGTGCCCTTGGCAACTGTTACCCTTCCTTGGACTGACACATGAGATGAAATCTTATCAATATCTGATGGTGTGGTTCACATTGACAGGTATCTCTATAGGCCTCTATACACAAACGTCACCATTAACAGCTGGCTGGCACCTTGCTCAGTGAGCAGAGGTGAGCATTTGTCTAGATAGAGGAAAGAAGACAAGACAGGGAAGGCCAGGAGCATTGGGAGGTGGGTGTCAAGCAGGAGAAGCAGGAGTGGGTGGGTGGAAGTACATGGTCTCCCAGGTGTTGCTAGAACGCCAGCCCTGAAATCAGAGACCTTTGTTGCTAATATTCTTACCATTTCTCTCATCTCTTTTGCTCCAGGTTACGTTACAGTGGATATTTTGGGGGTGTTACTGCCCTAAGCAGAGAGCAGTTTTTCAAGGTGAATGGATTCTCTAACAACTACTGGGGATGGGGAGGCGAAGACGATGACCTCAGACTCAGGTGAACAACAGAGAAAGGTCCCCTTCACGGGGCTCTGTGATCAGTGTGGCTCTGGAGACCTGCATTTATATTTATTCCTTTAGATGCCAGTCCAGCAGGTCACTAGGCTGCAGATTTGGGCTTGAAGGGTGCAGGGGGTGGAGGGAAGGTAGGATGGCCCACATCATTCTGTGCCAGTAGCAGTTTACTTCTGGCCTGGGGTCATTTGGGGTCCAGAAGTGTTGGTGGAGGCCTCATGGACTTGTCAGTGGGAAAGACTTACTGAGACACCAGTGAGTGAGAAACCCCAAACTGCAAGGTGTCTGCTGAACTGCAATTTGGAGACCGGGTTGTTAAGAGCCTCATGCTTTCTATCAGACCCCAGGGGGACACAGTTCCCAGTGTCCCCCGCAGGGAGTGCCAGCAGCCTCTGGGGAGCTGCACATGTTGAAGCAGGCAAAGAGGTCCTCTCCTCAAGTGTTAGGCAGCCCTGGCAGCCCTGCACACTGTGGGGACTGCAGGTGGCCTGACCCCAGGCCTGACGCTGGGCTGTTGGCATTACCCTCGGTTCTCTTGGACTGCTTTCTGCTCTGAGGGGCTCAAAGGGAATAAGTCTGGCCTCTACCCACAGCTTCTTCCCCTCAACTTGGATTTGAGGGCCAGATAGTTATAGTTATCCCTACCTCCCAGAAATAAGTAATTATTCAAGAGCTTGGGCTGGTATCTTTAGACTTGTAATCACAAGGCCATTCTGGGTGTCGGAAGGCTGCCTTCCCTCCTGCTGTTGCCTCTTGGAAAAGAAATTTCTTTCTTTCTTTTTTTTTTTTTTTTGAGACACAGTCTCGCTCTGTCACCCAGGCTGGAGTGCAGTGACGCAGTCTCAACTCACCGCCACCTCTGCCTCCTGGGTTCAAGTGATTCTCCAGCCTCAGCCTCCTGAGTAGCTGGGACTACAGGCGTGTGCCGCCGTGTCTGGCTTATTTTTTTGTATTTTTAGTAAAGGCCAGGTTTCACCATAGTGGCCAGGCTGGTCTCGAACTCCTGAACTCAGGTGATCTGCCTGCCTTGGCCTCCCGAAATGTTGAGATTACAGGTGTGAGCCACCGTGCCTGGCTGGAAAGGAAATTTCTAACCTGGGGCTCTGAATTGTTAGTTATGTGACTGTCAGAAATTTTTTTGTTGCCTCATCATAAAGAACCCAGGGGCTCCATGCTGCTCTTGTTCCCATGTCTAGGCTGAGAGCCTCTGGAATGTTTCTCGCAGGAGGGAATGGATTTCCCTGACCAAGGGCTCTACAGAAATGGCCGTAGTGATGGGCAACAGCTCTTCACAGCCCAGCCCATCAGCAGTCTATGTGGTCATGACTTAGGAAGTGGACAGAGGGTATCTGCTACATTTCAGGACAATAGTAGCAAAGGCTAGTGATAAACAATCCCCATTATCTTCCCCAAATCTACTTCACTGGGGTGATTAGTAGAATTTTGCCCGGATCACATATCTTCACTGTCTTCTTTCCTGCTACACTTCAGCTTCAAAGAAGAGGGGAGCCTCCAATTTTGCTTTCATTTGGAAAGACCATCGTGGCCTTCAGAATGGTTTTTGACTAATGTGGTGGATGAACTAAGATGATTTGAATATGAAAGTTGGTTGAGATTTACTGCTTATTTATTTGCCTGTGCAACAGGCACTACCCTTCTTTGTACTTATATAATACATAGAATACATTGCAGAGTACAAGCATATTCCATGCAGATTATATCATTTGAATATTTGAAATCAGCTCCCTATCACCGTTGCCATTTTACAGATGAGGGAACTGAGACCTGGAATTGTGAACTGACTTACTGAGGTTGTAAATAACAGAGTCCAGATTTGAACCTAGGATTGTAGCTTTAAAGCTTGTGACCATAAATGGCCATTCCTTTCTTTGTCGAAAGAAGGCAACTCTAAGTAAATTGGGGCTCCTAACAGACTTGATTCTCCTATTGTTCAGGATGTTTTGAAATAAGTACTTTATCAGTTTTTTTCTTTATGAAAATGACTAAGTATAAATTAGCACATCTCCTTTGTACCCCAGCAATAAATGTGAAATCTCATTCTTTTTTGGGCTTATCGCCTGAAGTTCCACCGTTATAAGAAATGGGAAATTTTAGAAGTTTTTCTTTTTTTAATACTCCAATAATCAAGCTGTTCATGACACTGTGTGTGTGTGTGCGTGTGTGTGTGTGTGTGTGTGTACATTTTCGCGAATGATGCTTTTTATTTGCCTAGTGATAGATAAACAGGATGGACTTTAAAAAAATCTCTATTATTTTTCTAGGGTTGAGCTCCATAAAATGAAAATTTCCCGGCCCCTGCCTGAAGTGGGTAAATATACAATGGTCTTCCACACTAGAGACAAAGGCAATGAGGTGAACGCAGAACGGTAAGTCCTGGCTTCACTTGCCTGGCAGGCTACCTCCCTGGTCTGTTCTGTCAATAAGGACTATGTTGAATTCGATCAGATTTGAGCCAGTTCATTGTGTTAAAAGATTTTTATTAAGCAAATTTTCAAACAGACACAAAAGGAGAGAAAGTGGTGCACTGAACCCTCACGTCTACAGTTCTCAACTCATGGCCTCTCTTCTTTCCCTCAGTTTTTTTCTTACCCCACTGGATTTAGAAATGTGTCACAGATGTCATAGCATTTCATGTGTAACTGCTTCAGTATGTATTCTTACAATATAAGCAGTTTTATAAAAGGAATCACAATACCATTATCATACCTAGAATAAAATTAACAATATCTCCTTAATGTCATCAAATGTCTAGTCAGTGTTAAGTGCTTTTTTATTTTTAAAACCAGTTGATCAGATCAGTGTCTAAACAAGGTCCACATTGCATTTGAATGATCTCTTTTAATCTGTAGGTTCCCTCTCCCCTTCTTTATGTGTTCCTTGATATTTATTTGTGGAACAAGCCAGATTATTTGTCCAATAGAATTCCTTGCATTATGGATTTTTCTAATTGCATCCTGGTAGTATAACTTAATATGTCCTCCTGACCTTTATTTTCTCATAAACTGGTTGTATTAGTCAGGGTTCTCTAGAGGGACAGAATGAACAGGATAGATGTATATATGAAGGGGAGTTTATTAAGGAGAATTGACTCACACCATCCCAAGGTGAAGTCCACAATAGGCCGCCTGCAAGCTGAGGAACGAGGAAGCCAGTCCGGGCCCCAAAACCTCAAAAGTAGGGAAGCCGACAGGGCAGCCTTCAGTCTGTAGCCAAAGGCCCGAGAGCCCCTGGCAAACCACTGGTGTAGGTCCAAGAGTCTGGAAGCTGAAGAACTTGGAGTCTGATGTTTAGGGGCAGGAAGCCCAGGAGAAAGATGAGTCCAGAAGACTCAGCAAGTCGGCTTCTCCCACCTTCTTCTGCCTGCTTTATTTTAGCCTCGCTAGCAGTTGATTATATGGTGCCCACCCACATGGAGGGTAGATCTGCCCCTCCCAGTCCACTGACTCAAATGTTAATCTCCTTTGGCAACACCCTCACGGACACACCCAGGAACAATACTTCACATCCTTCAGTCCAATCAAGTTGACACTCAGTATTAACCATCACACTGGGATTTCTCTGCATTTCTGGAGACTTGAACAGAATCTTATTTTTGGGCAAGAATTTTCATCTATGGTGTTGTGTACTTCCTCCAGTGTCACAACAGGAGGATGTAGTCTGGTTGTGTCATTTTGTATGTTAGGATTGATCTATGAGTTTCGATATTGCCAGTCTAATCTATGCATTGTGAGATTCCCTATCAGTTTTTTACCTAATGACTTCAGCAGTCATTGATGCTTGATTTCTAAATTTATTATTTAATTAGGAGTTGCAAAATTGTAATATTCTAATTCTGTTGTTCCTTCTGCATTTATTAGATTTTTCTACAAAGTACTTTCTCTTTCCATGTATTTGGGTACTCTGGGGTATAGTTTTTATAGGAAAGGCAGAATAAAGAGAAAAGAGTCAAGCACTGATTAAAAATTTTTCAGACTGATGACTTGTGTTTCCTAGCATCCTTCAGGATGTAGTTCTTGTACTTTTTGGTACTCATATTGTCTCATCTTTGGCCAATGGGATCTTCTTCAAGCTGGGTCCTGAATCCCAGTAGTCCTCGAGAGCTTCCTTCCCTGTGCTCTGCTGTGATGAGATGTTCTAGGCTCTTCTTGTACTTTTCCTGCCTTGGGAATTGGCCTATTCACCAAGGAATCCTGGCAGATAAGCCAGTTCTTATGAGGCTTTGATTGAAGAATCTATATTTCTTTGTTCTGATTTTTCCCCTTAAATTTTCAAACAGTCTTGAGGGTTTTACATTTTAAAACAATATTAAAGTGCTTTCAGCCTGATATTAAAGAGTCCTGTTAAAGTTTATTTTTTTCCGAGGCAGGGTCTCGCTCTGTTACCCAAGCTGGAGTGCAGTGGCGTGACCATGGCTCACTGCAGCCTCTATCTCCCAGGCTCAAGCAGTCCTCCAAGCTCAGCCTCCCAAGTAGCTGGGACCACAGGCATGTGTCACCATGCTTGGCTAATTTTTTTTTTATTTTTTGTAAAGACAGGGTTTCCCTGTGTTGCCAAAGGCTGGTCTCAAACTCCTGGGCTCAAGCAATCCTCCTGCCTCAGCCTCCCAAAGTTCTAGGATTACAGCATGAGCTACCATGCCTGGCCTAAAGTTTATATTTTAAAGCATTATTAAATGGCTTTTCACACTTTTGGTAGAGTCAACCACTCCAACAAAATAGCTATTTCTATTTTCTATGTTTTTCTAGTCATTGTCCGTAGGTGTGCATTTTTCTCTTTATATTAAAAAAATTAATTATTGGGTAGATACAAAAGAGTATTCCTAAATTGTATGAAAAGTATGAAGATTCTTGATGCCATGGACACTGCTGGTATCTCCTACCCCCACTTTGAGTGGATGACCTGTGTGGTCCTCCCTAATTCTGTAGTCTCCACCTTTACATCTCCCCTATCCATCTACCCAAGTAACACTTCTCTGAATTTTTGTGATAAGTATTTGTGATAATGATAGTTATTTCTGCTGTTTCTTGGTTTTCTTGTTTTCCCATATGTTTGTATCCCTAAACAAAAGATTGCTTAGTTCTGCATGTTTTTCAACTTTATGTAAATGAAATCACACTGCATTTATTCTTCTCTGACTTTATTTAGCTGAACATTATGCATCTGATCCCCATCCATATTGTCATGGGTAACTAGCATTTATTGTTTTCACTGCTGAGCAAGTAGAACCTATTCAGTTCACTGCCCACTTGTCTTCTCAGATTCCATGGTTCTGGCCACACTAGTGACTTCTTTAAATGCATCCTGCTCTTTTGCGTCTGTGCATCTTGCCCAGGGTGGTCTCTCTGCCCGGAGTGCTTTTTCCTTTCTTCACTTGGTGGATTTCTCTCTTTTAGCCTTACTGAAATTTCCCTTCTCCCTGACACCTCACCCGACTTCCTCATGAAGTTAGGTCCCCCTTCATTCATCCTCATCTACATACATTCTGATTTTTTTGGAGGCTCGTGAAAGCTATGTACCCACCTACAGACAAACTTTCCTTATAACATAGGAAGATTCAGAGATCCCCTGAAGCTCAGCCAAGGATCAGTTAGCAGTGGATGGTACATATCCTGTTGTATCTGTGTTCCTTGCACATCCTTCTGTCCTATAGACTGGGGGCTCACTGAGTGCAGTGACACTGTTCATCATGGGTCCCCGGGTTCTCACATGGAGTCTGACACATGAATACATGGCTGTCATGTCTGTCACCTTCAATGGGGAAAACAAACTTTGTAGTGGTAGGAAACACAACAGGTACAATAATTTACAAAAATATGTTTGCCACATTTCAGGGCAAGGCAAGATGCAGTGGAGACATACGTTAAATTCTTATCATTCACATTTGTTCTTTTTATCTTTAGGATGAAGCTCTTACACCAAGTGTCACGAGTCTGGAGAACAGATGGGTTGAGTAGTTGTTCTTATAAATTAGTATCTGTGGAACACAATCCTTTATATATCAACATCACAGTGGATTTCTGGTCTGGTGCATGACCCTGGATCTTTTGGTGATGTTTGGAAGAACTGATTCTTTGTTTGCAATAATTTTGGCCTAGAGACTTCAAATAGTAGCACACATCAAGAACCTGTTACAGCTCATTGTTGAGCTGAATTTTTCCTTTTTGTATTTTCTTAGCAGAGCTCCTGGTGATGTAGAGTATAAAACAGTTGTAACAAGACAGCTTGTTAGTCGTTTTGATCATGAGGGTTAAATATTGTAATATGGATACTTGAAGGACTTTATATAAAAGGATGACTCAGAGGATAAAATGAACGCTATTTGAGGATTCTGGTTGAAGGAGATTTATTTAAATTTGAAGTAATATATTGTGGGATAAAAGGCCACAGGAAATAAGACTGCTGAATGTCTGAGAGAACCAGAGTTGTTCTCGTCCAAGGTAGAAAGGTACGAAGATACAATACTGTTATTCATTTATCCTGTACAATCATCTGTGAAGTGGTGGGTGTCAGGTGACAAGGCGGCCACAAAAGAGGGGAGAAAAGGTGATTTTCAAGACGCAGTGAACTTGGGAATGAAGAGGTAGCAGGAGGGCGGAGTGTCGGCTGCAAAGGCAGCAGTAGCTGAGCTGGTTGCAGCTGCTGATAGCCTTCAGGGGAGGCACCTGCCCAGGTATGCCTTCCTGTGATGCCCACCAGAGAACACATTCTCTATTAGTTTTTAAAGAGTTTTTGTAAAATGATTTTGTACAAGTAGGATATGAATTAGCAGTTTACAAGTTTACATATTAACTAATAATAAATATGTCTATCAAATACCTCTGTAGTAAAATGTGAAAAAGCTTTGAGTGTTCCTTCGTGTTTTTTATTGTTCTTTGAGGCCTACAGATATGTTCATTTCAGTATCCATAATTCTAAAGAGCTTAAAAACAGAACAAATGAAACAAAGCCCTCCACTCCGTCTGTCTCCCATCCTTCTGTCCCTCTCTCTTGTTCGTCTCATGTGTGACCTCCTTGTGGAACCAGCTCCAATCTTAAGATTGGCCCATCTGTGTCTCACTCCCTGGGCCTCTCCATGAATGCATTATGCTTATCATGCAAGCCCTAGGGGTTCTCAGTCCATCATTATTGTATGACACCTCAACAGTTAAACTTTAACATGAATGAGTGCCAGCCAGGAAGTTTAAATAATCCTTCCCAAGCAGGGAGAGGGAGTAGGAAGTTTTGGTGCTCCTAAGATAAAACAGGAGTTGTCACCACCCAAGTGGGGAAGGAGAATTTGAGAGGACAATACACTTCATAGACCTGAAACGTTTACCTAGGGCTAGCTTGGTTTAGCTTTTAACTCAGCACAGGGTGCAAAAGAGCAAAAGTGGTTATTTTTCTTTTCCTTTTTTTTTTTTTTTTTGCGACAGGGTCTTGCTCTGTCACTCAGGCTGGTGTGTGGATGTGCAGTCTCAGCTAACTGCAGCCTCCACCACCCAGGCTCAAGTGACAATCCTCCCCCCTCAGCCTCCTGAATAGCTGGGACCACAGGCGCACACCACCATTCCCAGCTATTTTTTTGTATCTTTAGTAGAGATGGGGTCTCACCATGTTGTCCAGGCTGGTCTTGAACTCTAGAGCTCAAAATCAATCTGCCCGCCTGGGGTGCCCAAAGCGCTGGGGTTACAGGTGTGAGCCACAGTGCCCGGCCATGTTATTACTTTACTTAGCAGAGAAATGCTCAGGGTTTTCATGTTTTTTGCTCAAACTTTGTAAAGGAGCTTCATTCTTGGGAGATTCGCTAATGGAGCTGTAGTGTATTGAGTAAATCTCTCACTGTCCCTTCTCTTTTCTGTAGAAACTTTCTCTAGAGCTGTGTCCCAGTTTGCTTGACTATGACCATATTAACAGACGGTAATTGAGAGGTTATAGGTCCCTCCCTCATCATGGTTGGGAAGGGCAATGGAAGAGAATGGTGTGTACAAGGAATTTGAAGATCTGCATTTGAGAACTCAATTTCTTACTCAATGGAGATGGAATATAGCTAGTACCATGCAGAAACTCTGTGTTTTTTTGACATCTGCAGTTTTTAAATGTTGGAAACCACTGAATGATGCCTTTTACTTTTCTTCAGGTAATTCTTTCAACCAAGATAATCTAAAAGTCCCTTAAATGACTTGTTATGAAACTTCTTGAGGTGGAAGATAGTTTTTTAAGACCTTGACACTGCCATTTTGGCACTTTCCCTGCACTGGGGCATCAAAGGCTGGTGACACGGGGCATGAGGCTGCCTGCCCACTCACTGCTGCCTCCCTCCCTGCTCTTGCCTCCCCACTGGGCAGGGGGTTTGGCTTCAAAGGAACTGGCTTCCTCCAGTTCCTGCCCTGTGCATTTTCTCATAGTTGCCACAAAGAGGCCTACCGTTTTAAACATTGTAGAGACAGCTATGCCTACTATAATTGCTAAGGATTATATGGGGGCAGGCTATTTGGATATCACAACTACCTAACACAAAGAGTGTGTTACTTTGAGGTTTTCATTGATCTTTTTTTCCTCACCTATACTGGCATTCATTCCTATAGTGCTTTACAGTTTGTGATATCTTTATACACACTTTATCGGTGCTGCTTACACTTTTTTTTTTTTTTTTTTTGAGACAGAGTCTCACTCTGTCACCCAGGCTGGAGTGCACTGGCGCAATCTCGGCTCACTGCAACCTCCACCTCCTGGGTTCAAGTGATTCTCCTGCCTCAGCCTCCCAAGTAGCTGGGACTACAGGCATGCCTCACCATGCCTGGCTAATTTTTGTGTTTTTAGTAGAGACGGAGTTTCACCATATTGGCCAGGCTGGTCTTGAATTCTTGACCTCAGGTGATCCGCCTGCCTCTTCCTCCCAAAGTACTGGGACTATGGGCGTGAGCCAATGTGCCTGGCCGATGCTTCTGACTCTTGAGGTAAGAGGGCAGATGAGTAAGTAGAGGTCCCAGCCAGGAGGGTGACTTGCCAGGAGTCTCACAGGCAACAAATGGCAGATTCAGAGCCAAACTTGGGCCTTTTGACTTTCAAGACCATTACATCATATTGCCTTCTTGGCTTCTCTTATTCTTTGTGGTAATTTTCCTGAATGTGTGTCGTTGTCTTAATTCCTAAAGAGAGTTAGTATTGTCTGGACCCTGGAAAGTGCATTCCTGTTCTCAGCTGCTCTCAGAACTTTGTCCCCAACTCCCTCCCTAGTTTTTCTGCCTTTACCCCTGTCACTTCCACTCAAGCCCCAACGGATAGATTTCCTGGGAGCCCCAAAATGCTCTGTGAATGGACTTGAGTGAGATAAAAGACATTTTCTCCCAGACTTGAAATTCACTTTCCCCAATCCTATTCATATATGCAGTGCCTACCAAAAACCATTAACATGTTCTGCAAGATGAAGCATATTCAGGTACATTTCGTAAGTTCTTTTTCACCAATCACATTCTATAACTTAAAAAAAAAACCTCTATCCTTAGTGTCTTCGATATTTTATGTTATTTCTACCTTCGTTGATTTTTTTGTATATGCATAACCATCTTATACCTGCTGAGAGGGCCTGATCATTCCAAAAATATACACAAGGGAGTAGTTTAGAGGTTCCACCCCTAGGAAGTACACCTGTATAGGTAAAGGCTCCATTGTTCCATTGATAATTGTTAAGATTTAAATAAAATTATCAAACCTTGTGTGCCCATGTGTGGAGTGTGTGTGAGTGTGTGTGTGTGTGTGTGTGTGTGAGAGAGAGAGAGAGAATGAGAGAGAGATGTGGGGGCTTGGAGCAGAGGTTGGTGAAGGGTGGGACATAATAATAAACTAAGTGCTTGCTCTGTATCAGTTTCCCTGATATAACTTCCTGATTGGCATCTCTTATAGGCTGATGCACACTTGTACGTATCTTACTGAATCCTCCCAGTCCTGTGTGAGGAGAGACCAATTTTTCTGAAGCAGGCTCCAAGAAGCTAAGTGACTTGTCAAAGAGCTGGGATTTGGAGCCAAGTACTTTGACTCCAGAGTTCATGTTCTTAAGCACTTCATGGCAATGGATAAATAAATACATCTACACCAGGAAGGAATAAATAAGCCTTATTTCCTAGATGAAATAAGGATTGGAAGACTAATTTGGAGAGTGTCAATGCTCTTCAGCCAAAACCCCCCCAGGAACATGTTGCAGATAAATTAATTGGGTTAGAGTTGGTCAAAGGGTACAAAATTTCAGTTGGAGGAATAAATTCAAGAGCTCTATTTTGAAAAAAATTGGGATTGTGACTAGTTGCAATTGTTGTAGTGAGTGAGAACACACCATGGAGGATCCATGAAGCAACTCAGTAGAAGGAAGTTAGAATTATTACAGCATTTGGGCTTTGGTTGGGTCATTTGGGGAGGGTCCAAGAAAGGGTTTGTTCTGTTGGATATTATCAGAAAGCAGGGGCAAGTCCATGGTTGTGTATTTCAATAAGTTTTATTTGTAGGGAGGGAGACTAGCAAGAGAATAAAGCTGTAATTGGGAAGACATAGCAGTCACTAATTTTAGCCAAGAAAGCAGGTGTTTGGTTTTTTGTGGGTGGCACAGTGACCTTGTTTTTGTCTATGCATAGACAAAATTATGCAGTGGCTTTGGCTTGCCTCATTTTACCGTGGTCTCAGAGTGACCCTATGAGGCTGGTATTCTGTGAGATTGTTTATGTCTAACAGGAGAATAGTTGAGCCTAGTTGTGAGTGCCTCACCAGCGTCTGTTGCTCTGTAGTTCTTTTTCAGAGGAACTCAGGGTAGAAACCACTAGAAAGTAGGGCATGACAGTACCATTTCTCCAAACTCCAGGATTTGGCTATTTGTGTTTTAACAATGTGGAGTGGGGGTGTGTGCTGGGGGAAGGGTTGATTGGAGAAGGGTATGGGATCTCTGTGTTTCTCGGCAAGGTTGCCTTTCTCTACAATGTTTCTGGATCCTTTCACGGGATCTGGCCACTTGAGCCTTATAATACAATAGCAAACTCAGTAGTCTACAGCTACCCTCCTTTGGGGTTCTTCTTTGATTCAGTCTCACACAAGCTGAGAAGGATCTGGAAGAGACACTAGAGGAAATACTAGACCCAGAAGGAGAAAGGAAATTGTTCCATCAATAGAAATGAGAAACCAGCTTAGTTTCTAATTCCTCAACCACAACACAGGTTGTCAGTCAGATTGGTTGGGGTGGGGGTGTGAGATTGAGAGGAGATTAGATTTTCAAGTTCACATGACTAGTATTCCTTTTCTTTATGGGTAGCCAGAAAATATCTGATCTTCTGCTTAAAATAGAAGCAGTTCCTGTTTATTCCAGCTGATGTAGAGAAAGAAAAGCTACAAGGCTGACAAGTAGGAGCAGTGGGCTTTTAAACATTAAATGACAAACTGTTTGCCTGCCAGGAGCCTGTGGAGCAATCTAGGGAGGGAAATGGCCAGCCAAGAGAGCATGATGACCCACCCGGTGTTGCAATCAAGTAAAACTTACCCAAATTAGCCTGACACATTTTTGGTGTTAGATAGTAATTATTCTTTGCCCACCTGATAAGCAGGTGTTGAAGAGGGAAGTTTCACAAGATAGTTGTGTCTGGGCCTGTCTCACACTCAGCAAGCTGCCAGATCCCTAGAGCCAAGCCACCTGGCTCCCCTTTGCCTCCCTGGTTTGCTGGGGCTGGGGCTGACCCTGGGCCTGCCTGAGCATTGGCTTGGGGCCACTGCCAGTCCCTGGAGCCAGAAGGAAGAGGGGCAAGGCTGGGCCTCCAGGGAAGGTGGAGGGAGATGGGAGCAGGAACTGGGCAGAACAGAAACTCCTGAGGTTAAAACAGGAGAGCCCTGTAGAGGGAAGCACAGGAGTCCTGAATGGCCAGACTCTGCAGGATGATCCTCAGACCTTGTTTCTGTCTTAGCTGAAAGGTGTGTCCTCCTCAAGTGTTGGAGTCCCAGGACATAGTGGGTGCCTGTGTTTAGGACCTTATTTGGTTTTGGAAGGAGGAGAGCCTGCCCCCATTTATAGCGGACTTTGCACCTTCTATACAGGAGGAGGCTGAGGCTCCAGGAAGGAAACTAGCTGGAGAGGAGGGCAGGGGGCAGTGGCTCACTGAAGGCCCTTTCTCTTTTAGTTATTGCTTGGTAAGGAAGTCAGGGGATAAGATTTAAGGAGCAGCAGGTGGGCCATCTTGTCCCACAATGGCTCTTTCACGCTCCCACTGCTGTGCTGGATTCCACCAACTAGAGATCAACCTCAGTTATCAAGGAAACGTCATAGAGATTGAGAGAGTGGAGTTGAGTTGTCACCCACTCCTTAGTATGAATTGGTTTCCAAAAAGGCCTTCCCCTAACCTAGCCGAGATCCAATCATAAGAAGGGAATTTTGCTACTTGGGAGGCTGAGGCAGGAGAATTGCTTGAATCTGGGAGGCAGAGGTTGCAGTGAGCCGAGATCGTGCCATTGCACTCCAGCCTGGGCAACAAGAGTGAAACTCGGTCTCAAAAAAAAGAGAATTTTGCATGTAGAGAGAATTTTGGGGCAGGAAGCCCTGCAAAGGAAGGCAGGAGTGGGTTTGGGGCAGGAATTGCTCAGGCAGTCGGGAGGTGAGGGCACTGGAAAGCCCAGTGAGTGGTGGAGGCAAAAGGCACCAGAACACACAGGAGAGAGTGTGTGGAGGGAGATGAGAGCACGGCTGTTTCAAAGCTTTGCCCAGAGGAAGCTCCTTCCCTCTCCTCCTGTCTTCTAAAGGACCACAGAGAGAACCTTCTCAGCCAAGCGCAGGTGTCATTTATCTCGATATCCCATGACCTTCATTCAGGAGAGACAAGGCGGGCCAAGGAGAGGTGAACTGGCTGTGCTGTCGGGACACGGACCTTTGGTTCCCCCTCCTGGGAATCAGGGATCGGGCTCCTGTGCCAGCTTGACAACCGAGGCAAGTCCCCTCCAATCCGCCTTGTCCTTCCCCTACCCCCGCGCTCAGCCTCACTCACAGGTACCTGGTGGGGGCATGGGATGGGGGGTGCTGCCTGCGTCTGAGTCAGCTGGGAGCAGGACGCCAAAGCGACAGGTATGTTTTCTTCATGAAGGGCACACAGTTCTGCAGTTAGCGTTGGCGAGGTTTCCACTGCTTCCAATTGCAAGAGGAAAATGATTTGAACAGCATTAGTCTCATCACTGCTTCTGGGGTAAGTGTAGCAGGAGCAAAAAGTAAAAGTGAGTGTAGAAGTTCCCACCGTTTAACTGTATGGCAGAGTTTGCCAGCATCCAGCAGGAAGCCACACCCTGTGTCTGCAGTTTCTACCTCCTCCACTTTAATTCCCATGCTTTAGGCTTTTCTGTTGGAAAACCTATTTTGTTAGACTCATAGCTGACATTGGTAAAAATGAAAGTGAACAGATTTTAAAGCTGTCCTTACTTATAAGACCAGACAAATGTTGAGTTATAAGAATTTCCTTCAGGACCACAAATGGAAACATAGTTCAGATGAGAAATATTTTGACAGTAAACAGAAATCCCTGTAAATCACCCCATTCTATTGGCTGGCTTGCTTCTCTCCGGTTTGAAGTGGTCTCAAGCTGAGACCATTCAGGGCAAAGACTGAGTAAATATATAACAGGCACCTTGTCTGTCCCCAGACGTCCCCACGCTTTTTTGTTTGTTTTGAGACAGAGTCTGGCTCTTTCATCCAGGATGGAGTGCAATAGGTACGATCTCAGCTCACTGCAAACTCTGTCTCCTGGATTCAAGTGATTCTCCTGCATCAGCCTCCCAAGTAGCTAGGATTATAGGCACCTGCCATCACGCCTGGCTAATTTTTGTATTTTTGTAGAGATGGGGTTTCACCATGTTGGCCAGGCTAGTCTTGAACTCCTGACCTCAGGTGATCTGCCCGCCTCGGCCTCCCAAAGTGCTGGGATTACAGGCATAAGCCACCATGCCCAGCCCACACTTTTAATTAATGGAGAATCGAGGCTACTAAACACATACTTCAAGGTATGAAAGGAAATTTGAACCACTGTTAAGAATTATTCTGGAGAATAAAAGGATCTGAAGGTGGCATCAAGAGAATCACCCATCTCCATTCATGGGAGCTACTCTAGAAAGAAATGCAAAAGGTATATTTCAGTAATCTTTTCCCAACTTCTCTGTTCCCCTGACAATACTGAGATCAACAGAAGCCTTGGAAGGTTTCTTTTAGATAATAGTGAGAGATACAGGCAGATTGCTAGCCAAATACAGCTCTGGGTTACTGTGATAACACAGATTCCTTTGAATGTATTTATTTTCCCAAATTAAAAATAAGCAGGGATGGAAGTAGTTATTATGCATTTTTCAAATTCTCCTTTCAACAGTCTATATAAATGTTGCAGAATGCTAGACTAGGATGAAAAGTAGGAGTCATGGGAACTGCAGGAGCCTGAGATCCTAAAGGAAGTCTATACCATCTGACTTGGCAATGTAAGACACACGTTAGTGCGGGGCACAAACGTGGAATATTAGGAGAGAGCTGGTTCCAGCACCAAATCCAGAGTCACTCGGGGAAGGAGGTATGGTGGCAACACTTTATGCTTAATATTCAATTCTGCTCCAGTAGAACATGGTACCCAGGAGAACCCAAAACTGCAATAGAAAAAAGGAAAACAAGGGATTGTTTTAGAAACACCTCATTCTTGGAAAAAATGGATGTTAGGTTCATTCAGGCTTAAGTGACAACAGAATTTTTTGTTTGTTTTTATTCTAAAAAAAAAAAATGGGATACATGTGCAGAACGTGCAGGTTTGTTACACAGATGTACATGTGCAATGGTGGTTTGCTGCACCTATTGACCCATCCTCTTAAGTTCCCTTCTCCTCACTCCTCACCCCTCAACAGGCCCTGGTGTGTGTTGTTCCCCTCCCTTTGTCCATGTGTTCTCATTGTTCAACTCCCACTTATGAGAGAGAACATGCAGTGTCTGGTTTTCTGTTCCTGTGTTAGTTTGCTGAGGATGATGACTTCCAGCTTCATCCATGTCCCTGCAAAGAACATGATCTCATTCCTTTTTATGGCTGCATAGTATTCCATAGTGTGCATGGACCACATTTTCTTTATCCAGTCTATTGCTGATGGGCATTTGGGTTGGTTCCATGTCTTTGTTAGATATCAGATTTTTAAGAGTAATCTCGTTATAAGCAACATCACTGGGCCAGATGTGACACCAAATCCATCCTGCTCCAAAGCATCACTTATTACCTGCCACT
Source organism: Pongo abelii (assembly GCF_028885655.2). Taxonomy (NCBI): domain Eukaryota; kingdom Metazoa; phylum Chordata; class Mammalia; order Primates; family Hominidae; genus Pongo; species Pongo abelii. The sequence goes on from NC_085928.1 coordinate 18,927,376, forward strand.
CAGAAGCAGCTTCTCTGTTCCCCACATTCTGATCCCAGTTCTCATCCTAGATTCCTTGTCTTCTGGGGTTGCCCTTCTCGTCTGTGCTAAACTCTTTTTGCCATCAAGGCCACTTATCCTCCAATGCGCCTTCCTGTTTCTAGTATGTACCATTTTGGGGTAAGCATTCCTTGCTTCTAGTATTAAACTTCTCCCAGGGAACTTCTCTTTTTTCCTAAAATGCTTGTGACCTGGAATGGCTGCCTCTGAAGAATGCCACAGAACTCAAGATATCTGACTTAGGCAAGGGCTGAGTTTTATTTTAGTTTATTTGGGCTCTGTTTTAGATCTGGCACTTACTCCTGGGTAACTTTAGCCAAGTCACTTAAATTTCCTGAGCTTCAGTTTCTACATTTATAAAATAAATATAACATCTCTACCTACCCTAGAGCTAGAGCAGTGAATGAGATAATGAAATAATAACAGGGTCTAATGTTTATTAGAATACCTCATTATGCATCAAGCACTGTTCTAAGTATTACCTGTATAACTGAAGTTAATGCTTCCAAAACCCTATGGAGAAACGGAGGCACAGAGAAGTAACTTACCCAAGGTCATAGAACTAGTAGGCGGTGGAGCTGGGATTCAAACCCAAGCAGTCAACCTCAGAGCTTATCTAGTTAATCACTAAGAAAAAGCCACTTGCAAGCAACAGTGAAATGGGCATGCTTAAGAGCTCTTATTAAGCACAATTCTTGAGAGCCCCACTGAATTTCTCTGCTCCTTGTAAGGTGGGAGACTGGCTACATGCTTAGCTACTGTCATAGGGATTTAATATTAAAAATATTTGACATGGTACCTTGTTTATAGCAGGCCCTCAATATATTTAATCATTTAATTCCCTTCCCTTCCCTTCCCTCTTTTGAATTTCAAGAGGGAATTAACTAGATCCAGAGTTTATTTGATACTTGTGGAAAATCAAGGGTTACAACTGGTTTGGAGTTCTAAGATACTCAAAGCCTTTAAACATTATCCCACTGTTCCTGCTAATATGGCACAAATAGAAACTTCACTGTTACCTTTCATTCATTCAACAAATGCTTGAGCTCTTACTACATGCTATGCTTGGCACTGGGGGTACAAAGAACAGCTAGTTCTCAGCTTTTTGCAGTCAAATACATCATCATGGAGAAGTTCCATCATAGAGGTGTGCCCAGGATGTTGTGAGAGCTCCTAACAGGTTGGGTTGAGGGATCATAAAAGATCCCTTGAAGGAGTTGATTTCCCTCTCCTTCCTGCCTCACTCAGTTTGTCATCCCCTAAGCCAGTATTTCTTAAAGCATAGTGATATGGTTTGGCTATGTCCCCACTCAAATCTCATCTTGAATTGTAGCTCCCATAATCGCCACATGTCATGAGAGGGACTCAATGGGAGATAATTGAATCATGCGACTGGGTTTTTTTCTGTGCTGTTCTCATGATAGGGAATAAGTCTCATGAGATTTGATGGTTTTATAAAGGGCAGTTCCCCTGCACACGCTCTGTTGCCTGCCGTCATGTAAGACGTGCCTTTGCTCCTACTTCACCTTCTGCCATGATTGTGAGTCCTCCCCAGCCATGTGGAACTGTAAGTCTATTAAACCTCTTTTGCTTTATAAATTATGCAGTTTTGGGTATTTCTTCATAGCACTATGAAAATGGACTAATACACATAGTAAACACCTGAGGGACAGTTCAGAAGTCCATTATGTAAGACTATCTGAATAAGAATGAGAATTTATTTGCCTTTTTCACTGTTTTCATATTTGCACTGATGGTGTAAATGCAGTGGGAAGTAAAACTCCTGGAGTATTAACAAGAATCAAGGCAGAGTCACTAAACTTTGTTAGTGATCATTGTGTCTTCACTGCTATGCACTTGCAGTAAAAAAAAAAAAAAAAAAAAAAAGAAAAAGCCAGTTTTACTTGAGATTGTCCTCAGTGACGCAGTAAGAACTACTAATTTTATTACATTTTGGCCTTTGAGTACACATCTTTTTAAATATTCTGCATGACAAAAAGGAAGTATTCATTCATAAAACAAGTCTGTTGCATAGTGTAATATGGTTGTCTTAAAAGCACTTGCATGATTGACTTGTGTACTGATCTATTCTTTTTTAAAAAAAAGAAACACCACTTTTACTTTAAAAAATGATGAACAGACAAGCTATGGTTGTTTGGACTTGGACATGTGGCAGATTTTTTCTTGAAAATTTACAAAGTGAGTCTGTCGCTTCAAGGAAAACAACTGACAATATTCATTGCCAATGATAAATTTGAGCTTTCAAGCAAAAATCAGAACCTTGGAAAACTTTTAGTTGTCACCGTGAACTTGATAGCATTCCACTGCTTAAGGTATTTTCCATATGGCAATATCAATGCCACATGTGATTTTCTGGATATTGCATACATAAATCAGTTAACATTTGGAAGATCTGCATAACACAATGAACTAATATTTTTTCCAAATAAGCAATCTATGATGTTATAGAATTATAAATGGCTGAAAGATATATGCAAAGTGTAAGACAAACCAATGTAATGTATTTTAACATAACAGAGTATGAAAAGCTCATTAACAGAATTTCAGATTCCAAATTGCAACTGATCTTTAAGAAGCTACTACTTGTGGGCTGGGTGCAGTGCTCATGGCCATAATCCCAGTGCTTTGGGAGGCCAGGGTGGGAGGATTGCTTGAGGCCAGGAGTTCAAGACCAACCTAGGCAACAAAGTAAGACCCTGTCTCTATAAGAAATAAAAAAATTAGCCAGGCACAATAGTGTGCACCTGTAGTCCCAGCTACTGGGGAGGCCAAGGCAGGACGATTACTTGAGTCCGGGAATTGGAGGCTGCCCTGAGCTGTGATTGTGCCACTGAACTCCAGCATGGGTGACAGAGTGAGACTCTGACTCAAAAAAAGAAAAGAAATGAAATGAAACTACTACTTGTGGAGTTTTGTGTAGTATTGAAGAATATTCACAATTATCTTCACATTCACAATTATCTTCAGATTATACTTCACTATTTCAGATAACTGTGAATATTATTAAAACACTTTTTTAAATTACATGTCTATATGAAGGATATATTTTCTTCAGATCGTTCAACCTAGGCAACATATTACAACAGATTGAATGAAGGTGCAGATATGAGAATCTAACTGTCTTCTATTTAGCTAGTCATTGAAGAGATTTGCAAAAAGGTCACTATTATAAAATAGTTGTTTTTCCACAAAAATATGTTGTGATAACTTTTAATGGGCTTATGATTTTAAAATAAATGTTTTAAATTTTTCTATGTTAATTTCCAGTGGGGTAAATGCCAATAGATATAGGCCACATAGAGAAAAGCTTTCTGGAGTCCTCAATAATTTTTGAGAGTGTAAAGGGGTTCTGAAATCAAAAGTTTGTGACTGCTTCTCTAAGGCAATGGTTGTCAACCCTGACAGCAGATCATCTGGGGGAAATAAAAGTGCCTTGGCTCAACCCCCAGGTCAACTAAATTGAAGTCTCGGAGGTTGGGATCCAAGCAATTTTTTAAAAACATTTCCCCACGGGGTTTTAATGTGTAGCCAGGGCTGAGAACCACTGCTGTAACCTCTTGCTGCATATGCGTCAGATAAAGTGGGCAGTAGGAAAGGATGAATCTGCCAGAGGCAGCTCTCTGGAAGGATCTGGGCATATTAGTGTCAGGCAGGGACCATCTGGATAGGTGACAGTCTTTGATACGTGGATGAAATGAATTAATGAGATCTGGAGACCTGGAGGAGCAGTTCACTAAGAACTCTGGCAAGGGAAAGAGGCTCTCCAGCCCTCTAAAGGCAGCTGCCCATCAGTCAGCCGGAAGAAGGAGCTGGTTGGCAGGGCACAGCCTTTCCCTGGTAGGGGAAGTTGACTCCTTGCCTCTCAAGGGAACCCACTGTCCTTCCTCTGGTGCCAGAAGTTTCCTGACTAGCCTTCAGGCCTGAGGTTTTGTTTCTAGACTTTCTAGTGTGGTTGAGGTAACCAGTGGCACTCTCAAGGTCTCTCCCTATCATCATCCTCTCAGAGATAAAATATGTGCTGGGAAATACTCACAGTCCAGCAGAGAATGGCAAATCCAAACCAGGCAACCCCCCAGGCATGTCGGTTCATTGGTCCAGAGATCAGTTCATAGCAGCCCTGAAGGAGTGGGCAATTCCACATTAGTGTGAGAAGAACCAGAAAGCAAAGAAGAGATTGATGGGAAAGCAGGTTCCTATTGGAATCAATGCTGCCCAAAAGTCTGATTTCACATACCCAGGCTATTTCCACATCTCTGGGGACAGCCAGCTACTAATAGTGCTTTACTGAAGGAACATAAACAATACTGTTGAACAATGATTCCACAACACATTTATTTGTGTCTTTATCACTTAATCTCACTAAAAAGTACTGCTATTTTAGCATAACACTCTTCCTATACTGAATACGTGGACAATAAATTCAAAAATCTTAATTCAATTAGAATTTTTCCCTCCCCAAAGGCCTTACTGGTGATTTTTTTGGAGGCAGTTACTTTTTGATTTGTTTGTTTTTGAATAAAAATGCTTCTGTCTGTGAAAACCAGAGGTCCCCTGTTGCCATTTTTAATAATCATTAAAGGAACCCCTGCATTATGCTCCCTGAATTCTCATTTGATGTTATATTTCAACATATCTTTACTGGATTCTAGTGAGACCTTGAAGGGTCACAGTGAGCATGCAAAGGAATAATTTTTTTATTCACCAAATCATCCATTCATGCATGCCACAATCCAGTAAGTATTTATACATGGCACACTCTATCCTAGTCACTGTGCAAAGTTCCGGAGTGATACACGCGTGTAAGGCTAGAGCTGCCATCTGAGCAGCCTCTACCAAAGCTCTGGGAACCAAAGGGAATGCCTAGGAAATGCAATAACCAGGGATGGTTCCATGGACCATGCGGCCCTGCCTCTCACCCTATCTTCCACTACCAGAGGAGGTTTCTCTATAAAGCGAATGAGCTTAAGCTTCAGGGCCCCTTACTTGCAAGACCCTTTCAAGGCCCTGTGCCTAATTTTGTACGCATATTTTTATTGTTTTTCCTAAGAAGGATCCTTCCCTATAATTTGTGTGTGAGGGTGGGGGTGGGGGACTCCAGCCACAAAAAATCTAGCTCCATCCTTGTCCTCTACTCATCCTTCACTCATTCTGGCTTTGTCATACTGATCTCCTTTATGCTCCTTCAAAAAGCTGGGCCTGCTCCCACTTAAGGGCCTTCGCACTCACAGCTCCTTTCGTGTAGAACTTTCCTCCCCAATCTTCCAGTGTCTCATTTTCTCACTTAATTCAGACCTCTGCAAATATCATCTCAACAAAGCCTTTCCTGACAGTGACAGAGAAAAAGACCCTTTCTCCATCCTACTCTATATACTCACCCTGCCTTATTTCTGCTCATGGCCTTTTTGGGCCTGGAATTTTATCATGTATTTGTTTGGTAACATGTTTATTTTCTGTCTGCCATGCTAGAATGCAAGCTCCATGAGGGCAGGGATTTTATGTTGTTCATTGTTGAATTTCTAGAACCTAGAACAAGTGCTTGGCACATAGTAGGCACCTAATAAACATTTACAGAATGAATGGAACATTAAGTAATGTTTACAATAGTATAATTTGCAACACACTTGATGGTTCACAAAACACTCCCATATCTGCTACTCCTTGATCCTCCCAACAATCCTGGGAGGTGGTCATTCATCTAATAATATATATATAAGAGCCCACTTATGCCAGGTGCCAAGTACTGGCTGGGCATTTAGCTGTGGCAAACAGAAATGGGCCTTGCCTTCATGAAGCTCACAGACAGAAGTCCCATTTTTTTCACCATCATTTAGTGCCTTTTCGTGATGCTAGTCAATTTAGTGGTACTTTACTTGATCTTCATTCTTTCTATTATAACATTTTTGAGGTATAGTGATCACAATTTGCACATAGCATTTCTGAGTCACATAAACCATAACATAGAATATATATATTTGCATCTGACATGCTGTGTGAAATTCTAGTTAATTTCTACTATTAACAAGCTTACAGTGACTTCCCTAATTTTGTTAGTCTTCACAGCTATAGCAGCACATTTGTGCATTGTAGATCCTGAAAACCTACAATATGGTTGTCAAAAAGTGAAGCCTGGGCAACACAGTGAGACCTCATCTCTACAAAAAATAAAATTAGCCAGGTCTGGTGGTACATGCCCGTAGTTAGTTGGGAGGCTAAGGCGGAAAGGAGGATCACTCGAGTCCAGGAGTTTGAGGTTGCAATAAGCTGTGACTGCAGCATGGCACTCCAGCTTGGGTGACAGAGTGAGACCCTGTCTCTCAAAACAAAACCAAAACCAGGCCGGGCATGGTGGCTCACTCCTTTAATCCCAGCACTTTGGGAGGCTGAGATGGGCAGATCACAAGGTCAAGAGATCGAGACCATCCTGGCCAACATGGTGAAACCCCATCTCTACTAAAAATACAAAAATTAGCTGGGTGTGGTTGCGTGCACCTGTAGTCCCAGCTACTTGTGAGGCTGAGGCAGGAGAATCACTTGAACCTGGCAGGTGGAGGTTGCAGTGAGCCGAGATAGCGCCACTGCACTCCAGCCTGGCGACAGAGCGAGACAGACTCCATCTCAAAAAAAAAAAGAAAAACCATTCACTATTCACTTCTTTATTCACCCATCTATCAAACATCAGTGCTTGCTTTGTGCCAGGCATTATGCTAAGTACTAAAAATATCAAATCTGTAGAATCAAATAATACATAGTCCTCAAGGAGACTGAGAAAAAATAGACTTGGGAACAAATATAGTTCCAGGTAGTGAATGCAATAATAGAAATAAAGTATACCAGGTCTTGGGGTGGCACCTTTTGCTTGGTGGAAAAGGATGGCAAGAGGGGACTTAGCAAGACCTATGAGTCAGGGAGAATGGTGGTGTGTGGGAATCTGGGAGGCTGGGCTAGGGAGAATCAGAAAGGACTGATAGATAAGAGATTATGTCAAAGGAGCAGAATGAGTGAGGTTGAGAAACAAGGAGCATAGGAAGTCAGGAACAGAGAGAGGAATTTCAGAATTCAGGAATTTGGTGGAGGAGTAGGGCTGAGTGATGATGAATTTGTAGTTGGTAGGTAGTGGAGGTGGAGTTGTTAGAACAGATAAGGCCAGGGAACTGTAAGGTAGTGGAGGTGAAATTGTTAGAACAGATGAGGCCAGGGAACTGTAAGGGAACGTGTTAGAAGCATTGTCAAAATGGGTGTGGAGGTCCCAAGATAGAGGAAAAGAGTTCATTTGTATCTTTTCCTCAATTTCTCATCTATCTAAACTTGAGAAAAGCTTCAGGTTTGTCCTCATAACTAAAATATTATATGTGCTAGGAAAAAAGGTATAACTATGAAATAAACCGGTTATCTGAAGACAAATGTCCTATTTTTATCCCTTTCAAAGAGGTAATACAGTTTGTACACAATTACAATCCAATCAAGATTTGTTTGCATGAGCAGTTCCAGTGTTGAAACATCAAAAGCCTTTTACAGTCCTGAGAATAATTATATTGCACACCTTGATTATAAGCAGCAAATTTAATTTTTAATAACAGTCTGAATATAATTGATTAAAACAATGCCAGACAATGTTGCAGTAAAGCTCAATGAGGGTTGCTTTGGACACTGCTGCAAAATAATCTAGATCACTCCCATGCCCTTTTCTGGAATAATGCATCCAGTTCTAGTCCAGGCGCCCTGTCAGGTATGTGGTGATCAACAGTGCCATGTTCCTCAGTGTGAACATACAGTTTGTACTGCTCCCAAACAAAATAGCCTGACATTTCTCAATTATTTAATGACAGGTACACAACTAGCTTTCCTTAAAGAGGTAACTCCATGAGCAGAGTACAGTGTTTCAGTGTACAGGGTCAGCAGATGCTGACTACAAGTACATGGAGGTTCTCATCAGGGCTTTTGGGGAGTATTAACATGTCTTCATTGGCTTAGAGTCTGTGCTTGAAGCCAGAAAACTCATGTTTCAACAGCCAGAGAGTTTTTTGAAAAGATGGACATTTACTAGTTGTGTGACCTCGGCAAGGTATTTATTAGTATCTCTATGTCTAAGTTCTTCGTCTGTAAAACAGGGATCCTACTGGCACCTACTACTGAGCATTAAAGGAGACAGTATATGTGTGGCACTTGAAACAGTGTTTGGCATTTAGTAAGTACGAAATAAATGTTAGTTTTCATGATTGTGATCACATTATCCTCATCAGCCTGGAAACTTTTTCAAAAACTATCTGTATGTAAACTACCTTCCATCCAAATCACCAACCTAATGTTTATTACGACTGTCCTACTTTACCATTGAATAAGGAATGTGGATGTGTAATTACTACATTTATCCTCAGCAATAGTCATTGCTTTGGAATTGGCAAAACATTCTTTTTGCACGTCATCCCTTCCAATTTACATTTTGTAAAACTAGAGCAAAACTTTGTTTAATGTAAATATTTCTTGACATACCAATTCTATACATTGTACAAATTGTCTTCATTTAAACAAAGTTGGATTCTGCTTTTGCAATTCTCATGTTTTGCTAATTTTATTAAAATGTAAATTTGCCCCTATCAGTCCTGGTTTAGCATTTGCAGTTTATTAACAGAGAAGGAAATAGTTAACATGAGGTTTAGGGAAAAGAATGTAGAATTCCTTACTGAAAGACTATTTCCTACAGTTGACCAATGTTTTTCTCATGAAGAGCAGCAGAACCTCCTGGGAAGTCTTGGGAGGAGAGAGGACTCACCTGATTGTGATAAAAACCAGGCACACCTAGTTTACAAGCCTCCAGGTTGAGAGGTTCTTTAAGATTGTTCATAACACAGCATTGACGAGGCCAGGGATAGTCAGCATCATTATTCTCAGTCCGGAAGGCAGACGTGTATTTTTGCCAGTCTGATGGACCATTTACGCCACAGCAATTGTCCTGTCAGCAGATGAGAGATACAAAATTCTCTTTCGTGGTCCCTACTAGAGCCATCAATGTAGCAACTGAAATTTTATAGAGAAAGAAGATATGGAAAGTGTACCATATCTTACATTTACTAAGAAATCCCCAAATGACAGCTGAAGGTATCGATAACTTACAACTTACATTTTACAGTTTGTAAAAGAATTTTTACGCTTGTTACTTTACTAGTCATTAGTGAGCCCTGTAGCCATTGACATGTTACTTAAACTCTCTAAGCCTCAGTTTCCTTAACTGTAAAATTGGAATATAGTACCTATCTCATAGAGTTTTTTGAAGGATTAAATGAGTTAATATACTTAATGTGCTCAATACAGTGCCTGGCTTATGGTAAACTCTTAATAAATGTTAATTATGATTGATACTGTACTAATATATTGATATAACAATGTGAGAGAGGAATAATTATTCTGATATATCAGAGCAAATTGAGAATCATAAAATTAAAGATTATATCAAAGCAAATTGAGAATCACAAAATTAAAAACTTTAGTGGTGAAGTTATGAGTAATTGTTCTTGTTTTGCTTTTCTATACATTTAAACATTTTTTAGAGTAATTAGGTCCTATTTTTATAATGGGAGAAAATAAAGTGAAAAAAATAACCTGGTGACACAGAGCTATGTCTCCACACAGGGAAGGGAGACCAATGAATACATCCCTTACACTCTGGATAGAATTGAGAATAGAGGACAAAACACAATTCATATAGCTTTCCTTCTTTATTATCAATTCTGCTAAAATCCTTCAAAAGGGAGGAAGTTAAAACTATGGGTATCTTGGAACTTTTAGAATGAATATATTCAAGTAAACTTGATGATAAATCAACCATCTTTAAAGGATGTACAATTTTGTCACTATATTATGGGAAATATCTAACCAAGAAAAATAATTATTCTGCATTCTGGGAAAAATGGTTAAGTCTAAGCCAGGCTTATTTCAAACTAGGATTTAGTGAGGACAGAGAAGATTTAAGGGTCCAGAATTGAGCTTTGTAGCACTCCAAGCTTCAGATTTGGGTAAAGAGTGACAACCCAGCAGAGGAGACTGAGTGGGAGTAGTCAGTGAGACAAATGCTGATAAGATGTCAAAGAAGATGAGGACAGAGACTTGGCCATTGGATTTGGCAGGATGGAGGTAATTGGTAATTATGGCCAGGGTTGTTTTTGTTGAGTGGTGAGGCCAGAGGCCAATTGTAGTTGGATGAAAGCAGATGAGAGGAATGAAAATGGGGACCACAAGTGTAGGCATCTCTTCTGAGATTTGCTGTGGAATAAAACAAAACAGTAGTAGAACAGAATAGTGGGTGAATGTTGGACAAGGGAGTCTTTTTATAAGATAGACAATTTAAGGTGTCCATGTAGGCTGTTGAAAGGGAGAAACTGATGAGGCAGATCAGAGCAGGGAAGACTGTTGGGGCAAAGGAGATGGAATGCAGAACAGAAGCAAAAGAGCTGGACAAAGGACAGCCTGTGTGTCATAACAAGAGAGAAGGCAAAGTGCACAGGTGTAGATCAATGTAGATTTGGTGGTAGAAAGATGAGGTGGTTCTTGTCTAATTTCTTCTATATTCTTAAAAATATATGAGGTCAGCTCATCAGCTGAGAGGGAGGGTGAGAAGAGGTGTGGCAGGCATGAAGGAAGAACATGTAAAATAGTGACAAGTGAATTTTCTGGGAAAATATACTAGAAAATATTGTGTGCACATTTGAGCTCTGTGGTCACAAGTTTAAATTGAAATGATCATGGTTGTGTGACTTTTCTCAGCAATGTTTAGCTCTTAGAGTATAAACGAAGAGTGAGCAAAAAGCTGTATTCTACTCAGTGGGCTTGGTTAGGAAAGAGTGACCAACAGAGAAGGGTAGGGAAGGACTGGCTATGGGGCTGGACCTGAATATGGGTTAGGCAAAGAGGAAAGAGAAAACATGAAAGGGGTGATAGAAAGTTAAAAAGTGGTCAATTAATTGGAGGTTCTAATAGGATAAAATTATTAGAATTGAGATATTAGAATAAATGAAAGAAATGATAGAAATTAGTGGTCAGAGAGTGGAATGTTCTTAGTGGCACAGTTACTGGTGATGGCATGCTGGCTATGGTCGTGGAAGAGGGTGGAGGTGGGGAGGAAGACAAAATCTTTGGAATGGGGTAAGGACAAAGAATTGTGAGACTAAATGTTGCTGAGTTATCCATGTGGCTGCTGAAGTTTCTAGGTGGGATATCAAGAGTATGACTGAAGAGGTAGACCGTAAGTGAGATATTGAAATCCCTAATGAAGGCAGGAGAACTACTGAGGGTAGGGAGGCTGGTAAGTAATGACAAGGAGGGATAAGGGGTGATGTAGATCAAGAAAGCAAATAGTATGGCAGCCAAGGGGAGCAGGAAGGACACCTAGCCAATTTCCAGGTCCTGTGGTACATGGATATGGAGGAAAGTGAAGGGCAGGTAGTACTCCCAGGAGATAGCCAAATTTCCAATGAAGCAAGAAAAAGATAGTAAAGAGTTCATAGAAGGAGTGGTGGCTATAAGGGAGTTTGCTGATGACAGACTGTAAAAAGTTGGTGGTGGGGTGTGGAGTAGGAGCAGGGGCCAGTGAGAAAGCTGGGTCAGATTGGTAGTTATGTAGAGGATAACAATTTGTGTACAGAGGGCAATGTGGGGGTGATGATGGATATTCTGGAAGACTTGGACTTTTGATGGCATTGGAGATAAACATGGACATAAACTGTGATTGCCAGTTGGAAAAAATTGGGTGATCAAATCAAGACATAGTGCCTGGTGCTTGGCAAGACTAGCTCACAGGAGTTGTGAAGAGATACCAAAAAGGCGAAACAGGCAGTAATTACCACTCGAGTTCACTGTGGGGTAGAGAAAATATTTTTCTTTTAATGTAAATGATACCTGAGTTCTAAGAGGGAGAGTATATGATTAATCTAAATTTCTTGACAAAATCATTCCAATAAATGTAAGCTAATCATCATGGCTTGAAATAAAATATAGGGTCCCACTGAGTCATGTGTATGACACCCACTCCCACCAGTAAATAAAAATGGCATCTCCCCAAGACTGCAGGTCTTACCTGGAGCATGAGCCTGTCCCAGGTTTTGGTGACTCCATTGTTTTTCCACTGGTCATCATTGTTTGGAGGGCTGTTGTTTTGGTACCTCTCTAGCATCTGCTTCAGGAAGAGGTTGGGTGTGAACTATAGTAGGAAGAGGCAACACAAGAGGGAGAGTTAGCACACTAATTTTCAAGGAGATGAAAATATTTTTCTCTGTCTTTTCCTGGGGACACTGAACATTCTCTCCTGGAGCAAAACTGTACTCAGAGGCACCAAGTATAGCTGGCTGAGGTTGGCATAAGTCCCCATGCAGAGAAGAGACTCTCATCTTAAAAGAAATCACTATGAGGCCAAGGGAACACATACTGTAGGGTGGCTTAGGCTAGGGAAACAGAGAATGGGAGAGAAAGAAAGATGTAGAATTGAGAGCAAGTCTTAGCTGAGGTAGAACAGAGATCCTCCCATTGGAAGGCCCATGGCCATGGCAGAATAGTGAAACCCACAGGGGATTACAAACTTGGGCCCTGGGAGTCAGGCCATCTGGGTTCAGAATTCTTGCTCTTTCAGTTGCCAACTATGTCACTTTAGACAAGTCATTTTACCTTTCTGTCTCATTTTTTTCCTTTCTAAAATGACAAGAGTGATAATGCCTATTTCATAGATTTATGAGGATTAAGTAAAATGATATATGGATTATTACTGTGCATATTGGATTGCCTGGGCACATAGTAAGGGGTTAATATATGTTGGTTGTTATAATAGTTATAATTCATATTATGTTGCTTTTTGAGGTTGTACTCACAAAGTCTCGTTGTGTTGCTGCTGTGATACAAGATGCCACTTCAAAGGCATATACTATAAACATCAGAATGAAATACTGGAAGAGAAATAAATGAGATAAAAGAATTACATTTACCCGTCAAAGAGCGACTTGCCCAAATAATTATGTTTTTTCAGCAAATTTATCATATAATCATGTAATCATTCATGTAGTTATTCAACAAACCCTCATTGACCAGTGGCTTGGATTGGGGCTTGGTGCTAGTCAGCTCAATTCTCTCCTTTTCTCCAGAGAACAAATAGCCATTGAATACAGACCTTCCTCAGTCCAGTTTCCTGAGTTTCTATTTTAACTGGGAAAAACAAGTACAAGAGAATGAACTGGTGTGTGTGTGCGCACACATTTGAGTGTGTGCATTTACATGCACGTGCATGCTCAGTGAGTGGCAAGAGAGTCTTAGTGTATCACATACAATATAGGGCCTCATAAATCCCCTTTAATTTTGGAATTTTGGAGAAATTTTCTCTACAATTTGCTGAAAATTTAGAATCACAGAGTTCAGAAAAAGATGAACTGGATAATGTTGAACATCTAGGGTCCTTCCTAACAAGCATCCAGTCTCATCAAAGGAGAGGCAGCCTCCAAGTGCACAGCGATTTGCGGGTGTTCTTTCACACGCACCCGCACTCAAAGTACATTGGTTCAGTTGAGTGAAATGGCATTTGCTGTGTGTGGTAGTGGTGGTGTGTGTGCATGAGCATGGGCACATGTATGCGTGGGCACACGGGTGCATGTGCACGTGATACCTCCACATGACAGTGACCCTATTTCTGGCTGGAAAATATCTGAACAGCAAATGACCTCTGAATCTGGAATGGGGACTCTGAATCTGGAATGGGGACTGTTTGCAAGAGTTCCATCTTTGCCTTCCCCAGCCTTGCACACACTCTTGGGAGATGGGGCACTGTGGTCAGTGTCAGCAGGGCAGGCAGGGAAAACTGTCCTCCTCTTTGGGTATGGGAGGCTCTCTGAGCAGGACCCTCTGTTGCCCTCACTACTCAGCCCAGGATAAAGCTCTGGCTACAGTCAACAGCAGGAGCACCTTCAGAGGCCCCAGAATATTTTTTTCCTGTATTAGCTGCTGCCTTGCTCCTTGCCAAGAGCTTTGCTGGCTCCTCATAAAGACGCTCCAGAAAGGAGGCATGCAGTGAGGTGTTTCCTCCTTTAGCCCCTTTGCCTCCCCAGCTCAGTTCTCCTGGCTCTCAGGCATGCACATGGCTGGCCCAAAGTGAGGCTGGGATGCAAGTGAATTTGTCTTTAGGAACACCTGTGTCTCCTCTCCCTTTTTCCTGTATTCCTTTCCCCACCCACCAAAAGTGGGTACTTTTGCCCTGGAACTTACACACACTAAGGAATCAGAGAATGTAAATGTTCTGTAATCCGTTGGAACCAGGACAATGGTTAGTTCAAAGGAAGAGTGAACTAACAAGCACCTTACATTGTTGGACTCATTCTACAAAGGGGGAACTGAGGTCCTGCAGCATTTGAATAAAAGGGTTATTTCATGGGTGGGGGATTGGAGGCGTGTTCCATCATAGTGTGAAACTGCTGCTCTAAGTATTGGGGCAGAGAGTAGGGGTCCAGGCCTAACACTGAGGTTTCTCAGCTCTGCTGCCTGCAAATTTGCTTTCATCTGCAAAGGCAGGGCATGGTCTTGCTATCTGTGGTTTAGGGCAGAAGCCTCTCCTCGGTGCACAGAGTTAAAGCCCCCACAGGCAGGTATGAGCTGAAGGCTAACTCTACAGTGGTGCTTATCAAGGTTTTCTGGGGTCCCTGAAAATCAGATTGGATGATAATGTGGGGAGTATAGGCTATGATACAGAATCATTAACCTTGAGCTCAAAAATCTTTGAAACCTTATACTTTCTTTTAAAAATGTATGCATATTTTGTATCTTATATCCTAATATATTAATGCCTAATTAATATCAAAATGTTTTAAACAACTTATTGCCAAGAGAAAAAATCTAACAAATGAATTCTCACTGTGTCTCTCCTTTGGGCTACATAGCTCCTAGCTGTACCTACTGGGTGTATGCAGACACCAGCTGTAGAGGCACAATATGGAAAATACTCATCAGGTCACCCTCAGGTGTCTCCCCTTTGGCTTCTCTGTACTGGAGTCTTCTGGGCTTGCAATAGTGGATGGCATCTTTGCCTCCATGTGGACAATTTCACTGCAGGGAAAGTCTTCCCCTCCTTACCCCTCATCTGGTACTTCCTGCTCCCCCACTGAAAGCCAAAGCATTGCTCAGTGAAGAAGAAAGAATCCATTACAATAGGCTCAGGGAGACAACTCCAGAGAATTTTGAGGTCTTACCGCCAGAAGAATTTTCCTGCTGGACTTCATGATGCCTACAATGCCTAGAACAGACAGGCAGAAGAGGCAGATGCCCACAAATATGCCGATCCAGGCAGCCCCGTAGATGTCATCGTTGTCGGTGGCTTCAAGCAGTGGGTAGAGGCTGTGTTGGTCAGATACAAAGAAGATGCACTCCGCGGTCAGGGCAATGCCGCAACACTGGGGGCAAATGAAGGGTGGGCTCCATCAGGAGTGCAGCTTTGGGAAAGGGGGTGGAGGGTGGGGAAGGTAAGAGTGACTGGCTCCCTTTCCTGCACAGGCTTTATGCAACTAATCTAAACTCCCCATTGCCAGGAAATCAAACAACTACTTCCATCCGACTAACTGGTTGCATACATCCCTTCACATGTTATTCTGTCTATTTAGTAACAGACCCACACAATTTCAGACCATCCACAATGTCTTTGGGGCATGAATCACTCAAACAATGCCTTCTGGTATGAGAATGATCTCCCCCTGCCCCCATGTCATGACCCACATTTCTGGGTTGTCATATTTGAGCTGGTCCTGGTCATATTTATCAATGGCAGCTGAGAGGAACCTTGCTGCTTATCTTTGCCAACACCCACATTTTATAGATGAGGAATCTCGGCCTTGAAAGGTGATGGCCAGAGTCATATGGGGAGTCAGAGGGAGAGCTGGGCCAAGAGCTCTGGACTCCAAAACAAATGTTCTCCTATGCCACCAGACCCACACAGTGTGGCCTCTGTATTATTCTTACACCCTGGTACTGGCCTCTGTATGAGGAGAACAAGATGCAAGCATCTGTCCCAAAAAACCTTAACAGCAGAGTCCCATGGAAATCAAACCAAGGTGACATAGAAAAGAAACAGTGAAGTGTGTTCGTATTCAGGGTGTTTAGACACTGACTATGGTTGACATGACTCCTTTTAGATACTTATATTTTAAAGTTGGGAGGAAAATATCTATTTTTTCAACCATGATCTTTTGACATACAGTTAAATTCTAGCTAGCATATTTACTAACACATTTCTTAAAATGAAGCAAAAATATAGGAAGCCAGTAATTACCGCATTATTTTCCTTTAAACTCTTACTTTTGATTAATCTAGAGTTATGATTACAGGAAGAGCAGAATTTCCTGGAAAATAATCATTACTTACACCAATAATCACATTTCCAAAAATCAGCAGGCCCTGGAAGCAACGAACAGTGGAGTCGTCTTTGGCCATCTTCAGGATTTCCCACAAGCTGAAGGCACTGTTGAAAGCATTACCAAATAACTGCTACAGTTTCTGCAACATGAGTAAACCATGCCATTGCGTATTGCCTCCTTGTTCCCAAAGCATCCAAACCAAAGCCATATAATCTTTTAGCAATGAAGGACATTTGATTATTGAGCTTAGTAGTCACATAACTTTTATAAAGAAGGAAAAGAATATAGCCTTCCAGAGCCTGGTCAGTGCCTTTCAGGAGTTCTTTCAGGCAAGGAGTGTGCAGAGTGCATCCTTCTGAGTGGTGGACTGAGCCCCGCAAGGTGGAATGCACAAGGGGTAGACCTGAGGTGGTGATTGGGCAGGGCCAAAGCACACTGAGGGTCCCTGGCATAGCCCTCACTGCCCTTGGCCATGACAAATGGAAACCCAAAGGGTAAACTCATGGCCAGAGTTAGTGGTTGGTTCCCATGTGGACTGTAGGCTGCTTTTAAAAACTATCACTTTCTGACTATTTTATTATCTTCGAAGAAATAGTTGGCAAATAAAAAAGTGCCCCATTGTATATGAGGGGAAGTGAAAACAGGGACTAGCATTTACTTCCTTCTGCCAGGTGTGTGCCACTCTACCAGGTGCTTTGCATGCACGCATCTAATTCTCATAACCCAGTTAGGTAGAAAAAGAAGAAAGGTGAGGAGGCTCCATTTTGCAGATGAGGAAACTAAAGCTTAAATTTGTAAATTAAGTTCCCTGGGGTCACACAACCAGTAAGTGGCAGAGCTAGGCTAGAGACCTTGGTGTGTGTGACTCCAGAGTCCACGTGCTTCCCCACAGCCCACGGTGACTCCCAGAAACTATGTATAGACTTTGGTGCCATACACAGCTGAACATGGGTCTTTCACCTCCCTGAGGATTTTCTGGAAGGAACACAAAGGTAAGCGTGTGAGTCAATCACTTGGGCTTCTGCACTTGAAGCACCTTGAGAAAAGCCATCTACAGCTCTCAACATTTAATTAATCAATTCATGCATTCCTGCTGTAAATAAAAAATGTATTAAATGGTTCAATATGCATTCTGAGGCATACAAAGATATGTAAGGGAGATTATTGTATTCTAGGATTTTTTGCGTTAGTAGAGAAAGTAAGATGCCTTTCCACACAATTATACTACATGTAGTGAGACTAAATTTTGTGGGAGTCCTGAGGCGGGAAGACGTAAGTCTTGCAGGATGTGTATGGTTTGATACGTAGAGTAGAGGTGGATATGTGTGGGAGTGAGGTGGGGGTGGGTGACATTCCAGGTAAAGAGAAAGGGAAAGTTAGAGAGTAGAGACAGAAGAGCAAGGTGCCCACAAGATAGCAAACCAGTCAATTTGGCCAAAGTCCTAGTTTTGTAGGGTAGCAGTGGGAGGCAAACCTTCTATTTGTCTCAAGCCTTGCTAAATTTTAACCTCATTGTTACACTGTAAGTATTAACAACCTTCCAAGTAAGTTTAGACATCTCTAAATATTTTCCTTTATCTGTTTACCTGGGTAGCTGTGACAAGTTGAGTTAAAATTTATGAGCATTTTTGGCTCAGAATTTGGCACACAGTGGGTACTCAATTCATGTTTGCTAGAGAAATGGAAGAATCTGGGCCATTGGGTCTCTGTGTAGTTTCTGCTTAGAAATGCCATTCATTTCTTTCTGCTTAGAAATTTCATTCATTCTTTCCAGTTATTGTTGCGTGTTAGACTGCACAAACTCCCCCAAGGGGGAAACTTACTCATGTACCTGGTTGAGTCACATTGTAAAGTTCATTACTGGTATGTACAGACATTATTCCTGACCAGTTGGGTTAGTATCTAAACTAGAGACAAAAGTAAATAGACTGTGAAAGGTAGGAGTTCAGATAACAGAAGCATAGAGTTCAGGAAAGGGCAGAAATCAGTAGAGGCCAAATTCAGCACTGATATCAACTCATACTGATTATGTACTGTGTGAAAGAAGACAATTTCTTCTTTCAAGAAGTTTATTATTATTATTATTATTATTATTATTATTATTATTTTTGAGACAGAGTCTCACTCTGTTGCCCAGGCTGGAGTGCAGTGGCACGATCTTGGCTCACTGTAACCTCCATCTCCCAGGTTCAAACCATTCTCCTGCCTCAGCCTCCCTAGTAGCTGGAACTACAGGTGCCCACCATGACACCCGGCTTTTTTTTTTTTTTTGTATTTTTAGTAGAGATGGGGTTTCACCATATTGGTCAGGCTGGTCTCGAACTCCTGACCTTGTGATCTTCCCACCTCGGCCTCCTAAAGTGCTGGGATTGCAGGCGTGAGCCACTGCACCTGGCCTCAAGGAGTTTAAAGTGCGATTACAGCATGGATTCAAAGCAAAAGTGACCGTGCACATCAAGGGGACAAGGAGGGCTGTGGAGAAGGACAGAGTTAGATAGGCACCACTGAGGGGCTTTATTGGTGCAGAACGGAACTGCAGGGGCCCCGATCAAGGGAGGTGGCCTGGGTGATCCAATTATGCCCCGTGACATACAGACTTTTTCAGAGATGACTGTGCCACACAGAGTTTAGACAAAGGGGAAAGAGCAAATGAATATTCTGTGGGAGAATTGCAGGAGTCAGAATTAGGGTGGAAAATGCAGATAAAAGTGGGAGAAAAGAAGGAAGGTAGAAACTTGCTCTGAGCAAAAAGAAAAGCATAAACTGAAGAAACCTAGGCAAGGGCATTGCAGAAAATGCCAGGGAGGCAGCCCAGCTGTGGGTTAGTTATTGGAAGGTGGGGATATATCAGTGGGCAAGATAATCTGAATTTTCTGGCTACTAAAATGTTCTCCTTTTTCACTATTCATTCTCTTCTTCTCCCTTAGGCCTTTGGTATCAATGGCACATGATAATTTAGCTACTCCTGTCTTCCAAGATAAGGAAATAGTGATGAAAACTGCCATTTATTGGGCACTTACAATGCTCTCGGCACTATGTTAGGCATTTGATATTCATCTTCTCAACAGACCTGAGAGATGGGTATTTCAGGTCTGCATTTCCTATTGCTGCTGAAACAAATTACCACGAACTTCGTGGCTTAAAATAACAGAAATGTATCTGACAGTTCTGGAGGGCAGAGATCTAAAATGAGTCTCACCAGGCTAAAATCAGGGCTGTGTTTCTTCTGAAGGATCTAGGGGGAGAATCTGTTGTCTTGCCATTGTTTGTATAAAGAAAAGGGGCCGGGTGTGGTGGTTCACACCTGTAATCCCAGAACTTTGGGAGGCTGAAGCGGGCAGAACACCTGAGGTCAGGTGTTCCAGACCAGCCTGGCCAACATGGCAAAACCCCGTCTCTACTAAAAATACAAAAATTAGTCGAGCATCGTGGCAGGTGCCTGTAATCCCAGCTACTTGGGAGGCTGAGGCAGGAGAATCGCTTGAACCCGGGAGGTGGAGGTTGCAGTGAGCCGTTATTGGGCCACTGCACTGGGTGACAGAGCAAAACTCCGTCTCCAAAAAAAAAAAAAGAAAAAAAGGGGAAGATTAATTTTCCCAAGGCCACATTGCTAAAAAGTGCAGAAGCTGAGACTGAAACACAGGTCTGCCTGGTCCCAGATCATTTGCTAAACACTCTACAGTTTATAAAGTCTTGCTACATAGCAAATGCTTTCAGTAGAAATAGAAACACCTGGAGTGGAGAGAACAGATACATTTCCCTGCTCAGGAGACTCTACCTTTGCAAAGGTCAGAAACACTAGGCCTTTCTTCACTTACATCTCCAGCTTCTTGTCTCTTTAGCCCCTAGACACGATGCTCATATTTGCATATTTCCCCCAAACTCAGTGCTGTACCCACATGCTTTTCCAGAAAACCTGTCTAGATGTATCAAAAATCTACAGCTCATCCACCTACCCCCAAGACCAGAATTCTTAGAAGTAAAATGTGCAATGTGCAAGTCAATGAGAGGTTAGCATTTCATAGCTTCTACTTGGCCACTTGTATTTTAGACTAGGTTGGTGTCTGGAGGACCTAAAACATTTGCTGCATCCCCCAAATGGCCACAATGTCAAGAGGGAACCAAGTGTAGGCTTCTAGTGGCTCACAGCATAGTCTAATGTCTGTAGTATAATGGTGACCACACTGGACTTGGCATCAGAATGCCAGAGTTCAAGTCCCAGCTTTGTGCTGTCATTATCATTACTGTGTAAAGTTGCACAATGTTTTCCTTAGTGTCTACTTCCTCATTTATAAAATTAGTAGACTATAACTTGTTAGATGGGGTTGCTGTTATCACTAAATGAGATAAAAGATACAAAAATAATAGGTAAGCACTGAGATTGCTTACACATATAAGAAACTATTAATTATAACCAGAGGATATTTAGGAAGGGCAGGGTATTGGGTTATGATTTTGTTTTATGCATCAGTGACCCCAGGGGGATAGAAGGGAGGTTTTAACAGTGACTGGTCTCACAGGCAAGGGCTCTTAGATTGAGGAGAAGCAGCCTTCCTTCCACCTTCCCTCTGTTCACTGCACAGGGGCTGCTCTGCTCAAGGGACCGATAGGGCTTACACAAAGATACCCATTTGTACTTCTTTTTATTTTCCATAGATGAATTCATGAGAGAAAAGGAAAAACACTTCCTAGTTGTGCTTGGGGTGCGGCCAGAGTCAGGTACCAAGTTGCACATCCACATGGGAGGGGCCCGCCTTGCATGCCATTAGCATTCCTGAACAGTTAACACTCGCCATTGGGCCTCATCCCTCTGCCTTTGGCCAGCTCTAAGGCCTCTGCTCCAGACTGCGAGGTGATACAGAGATGGCCCCTGAGGTTGTCCTTGTCCTGGGGCCACTTTCTCCCTGACACAGACATTACTCAGAGAGGATTCTGCTCTGCTGCCCTTTTGCATTCTTTCCTCCCATTGCCAACCTGTGAAGGGCATCCTGCACTTTATTGCAAGAGTCTCCAAAGTAGGAGGAGGCATTTGGGACCCTGTTTTATTTGTCTTTCTAGGTCCAAAGTGGCATAGTACCTGACATATAGTAGGCGCACTTAATTATTTTGCTAAATAAAAGGATAAAGTAAATAAATAAATGCTTATTTGAATAAATGAGTGTGCAGATTAATAGTTTGCCTAGAGCTTTGTTGAAGAGCAAGTTAGAGAATATGGTGAAGTGGAACGAATGTGGGCTTTGGATAGACCTAGGTTTGAATCTCAGCTCTACCACTTACTAGTTTTGTGACTCCAAGAAGTTACTTAATCTCCTCGAGCTTTATCTTCAAATGAGTATAGTAATACTTAACTTCAAGTGTTACTATGAAAATTAAATGAGAATATATGTGAAGTTTTAATACAATATTAGTTACCCAATACTAATTTTGCTTATTTTTGTCTTATAAAGGAGACAGACTAGAGCTAATAGCCCAGTGGTTGGTGAAGATATCTAAAACCAGTGGTTTATTATTATTTTTTTTTGATACAGAGCAACATTTTCAAAGGAAATAGGGAAATATGATTTCAGTAGGGAACTCTAATATATGAAATCAGATCAGAATGGTACTTCTCTGGCTGAAACAAGAGTAGGAATCCTGGGCTCACAGAGCATCTTCTCACCAGCTCTAAACCTCCTAAACACATAGTTAGCCCCAGAGCAATTGGAAACCACTATTCTAGAACTAAAGGAAAAGAAAGAAATAGGCAAATTACTGAGCTCAGAAGACAGTTACGCAAGAAGTAAGACGACACTCAAAAGTGAAGTTGAAAAACTGGTCACAACGTGTAAGCTGACCTTACAAAATCTGTGTCAAAGACTCCCCCCTCTGCCCCCCATTCAATGGAGGATGTCTAGAAAAGTCCTGGAAAACTGAGACAAGTGAGTTTACTTTTATAATATATTAGCTGGATGGATCTTTAGGAAGAGCTGCTTTCCTGGCACACTTAGAGGAAAGGTGATATAATTTCTACAAAAGGAAAAGATCAGGCCTGGCTGATGTTTAGGGTTCTTTGAAGACTAATAAATGCCTGTGCATAGGGGTAGAGTAATGCACTTTTTTTAGGTTAAAAAAGAAAAGCTTTGACACAGTTCCACACTAATCGATATTTTTTTAAAAAAGACATGAATTTGTTGACCTTTCCAGAGAGGATAGGCATGGAGAAAGAACAAAAGGGAAGGACAAATGTTGACTTCTCTACGCACAGAATATAAACTGTGGTGTTCTCTAGGGCCTGGTAGTAGTTTTGCCTTTGTTAATAACTTCTTGAGTTTTGTCTCTGCCTGTCTGATAAGGAAGTATTGTAATGAACACCTTGCGCTGGTTAATTTTGTGTGTCAACTTGGCTGGGATATGGTGTTCAGTTGTTTGGTCAGATATTAGTCTAGATATTTCTGTGAAGATATTCTTTAAATTAACATTCTTTAAATGATTAATATTTAAATCAGTAGACTTTGAGTAAAGCAGATTACCCTCCATAGCGGGCTGGCCTCCTCCAATCAGCTGACAACCTTAAGAGCAAAAACTGATGTTTCCTGAAGAAGCAGCATTTCTGCCCTAAGAGGACTGTAACATAGAAACTCTGTCTGAGTTTTCAGTATGCAGATTTTAGGTTTAAGACTGCAACATCAGGCCAGGTGCGGTGGCTCACGCCTATAATCCCAGCACTTTGGGAGGCTGAGGTGGGCAGAGCACCTGAGGTTGGTAGTTCAAGACCAGCCTGACCAACACAGAGAAACCGTGTCTCTACTAAAAATACAAAACTAGTTGGACGTGGTGGCACATGCCTGTTATCCCAGCTACTCAGGAGGCTGAGGTAGGAGAATGGCTTGAACAGAGGAGGCGGAGGTTGCGGTGAGCCGAGATTGCGCCATTGCACTCCAGCCTGGGCAACAAGAGCGAAACAACGTCTCAAAAAAAAAAAAAAAAAAAAAAAAAAAAAAAAAAAAAAAGGCCGGGCGCAGTGGCTTACGCCTATAATCCCAGCAATTTGGGAGGCCGAGGTGGGTGGATCACAAGGTCAGGAGATGGAGACCATCCTGGCTAACACGGTGAAACCCCGTCTCTACTAAAAATACAAAAAATTAGCCGGGCGTGGTGGCGGGCGCCTGTAGTCCCAGCTACTTGGAAGGCTGAGGCAGGAGAATGGCGTGAACCCGGGAGGCGGAGCTTGCAGTGAGCCGAGATCGCGCCACTGCACTCCAGCCTGGGCTACAGAGCGAGAGTCCGTCTCAAAAAAAAAAAAAAGACTGCAACATTAACTCTTCCCCAAATTTTCAGATTGCCCACCTGCTGTATAGATTTCGGACTTGTCAGCCCCCGCAATCACATCACATAGGTTAATTCCTTAGAATTAATCTCTCTCTCTCTCTCTCTCATTCTCTCTCTCTCTCTCTCTCAACAGGGTCTTTGTGTGTCACCCAGGGAGTGCAGTGGCACAATCATATCTCACTGCAGCCTTGACTTCCTAGGCTCAAGTGATCCTCCTGCTTCAGCCTCCCAAGTAGCTAGGACCACAGGTGCATGCACAATGTCTGGCTAATTTTTAAATTTTTTGTAGAGAAGGGGTTTCACCATGTTGCCCAGGCTGGTCTTGAACTCCTGTCCTCAAGACTTGGCCTTCCAAAGTGTGGGGATTATAGGTGTGAGCCACCATAGGTTGCATCTCTCTCTCTTTATGTATCTCCTTTTGGTTCTATCTCTGTAAGAACCCTGAGTAACACACCATCCCAATTGGAATTGATGTATATTTTTGATAGAAGCACATATGATCGTTTTCTGATGTCTCCTGATACCATTTTACCAATTCCCACTGCCAGCCCCTAACTTCTGGATCAGATGAATTAAATATTTTCTGTTTCCATTCCATACAGTGCTTCCATGGTGAACTTTCTCCAGCAGAGGTTCTCAGATGATCCTCCAAAGCACAGATGTTCCATTTACTGGGACAACATGTTTTGATGCCAATATTGAATGATTCCAGTCATTTCCTAATTTGAGGAAAAATTACTATAAAAATTTGTGATTTTAAACATTTTCCTCTTACACATTTTTCTTAAATTGTGGATGCTACTACCACCTGTCTATGCTAAAATCTAGTTTTTGGTATGAATTTAGGCCAAAATGATCTACTTACTTATTTTAAATTTAGTAGACCAAAATTTTCTGGTATTCTACAAAGATAAACATGGCTTCCAAGTGCCAGCCACTTAGCCAATCTTGAGATCCACTGTCCTAAAACACAGCTCTGAATTTATATCTCCCCCCTGCTTAGAACCCTTCAAAGGTTTCCTGTAGCCTAAATTTAAAGGAGAGCCCTCGGTCATTCCCTCTGCACTTACAAGCCCAGCCACCAGCTCCTACTTACTTCCTATTGCCAGGTGCATCACTTTTCCCCCCGCTCTCTGTTGCTGACCAGTTTCTTTGAATCCACATTTGCTCCTGTTCCACTCTGAAAGACCAGTCTATGGTATTTGGCCAGACCCAACTATTTTATTCTCCATTCAGCCAGTGGAGGAGTGGTTGGACCACCTAAGAGATAAAGTACAAACTCCTCAGTGTGTATTCAAGGCAGCACCCGTCCAGGTTCTAAATGGCCTGCCTGCCATTTTTCACTGCGCCTCCCCCCCACCCTTTGGTGTCCTGGTCGTGCCACCATGCTGTGCTTAGGGTGTCCCTGTCTTTGGGATCCCTTCTCCCATTTCTGCCTATCGAACTCTTTACCATCTTCCGAAGCCCAACTGAAAAACCTCTTCTCTCCTCAACTTCTCTTACCCAAAATTATCCTTCCTTCCCCATATTCCTCTCTCTGCCTTTAGCAAATAGCTCTCCAGGGAAGCTGAAACCATTGTGGCTATGTGTTTATGGCTTTTCTTCCATACTAGCCTCTGCCACAGCAATATAGTCTGGTACGTTGTTACGTCTTTTCTTCACCCAAGTTTGTTTAATAAGATATTCTGAACCCACAAAAAATGGATTGCTGTGCATCAAAAAAGCCAATTTGACAAATAATTGCATTAAAAAGCAAAATTATAAACTTTTAAATTAACTGATGGGTGTCACACTTAGAAGTCAATGACTACACTTTTGGTAGTTTTTGTTTGTCTTAGAAGATATGTAATTTGAGAGACATTAAAGTGTCATTTATCCTAGGACAGTTACTGGCCAGGTGCCTGTTCATACCATGATACATCAGTTCTGGCTGCAACCTTGGAGGCTTTGTACAGGTGAGGAATTTAAGGCTCACAGAGAGGAAGTGACTTCTTCATGATCATGATGTGTTATTAAAAGAGTTAAGATTCAAGCCCAGGTTTCCTAACTCTTAACCCAGCCTTCTATTGGGTTTGTCACTAATTATTATTCTTTTTAAGGTAGGGAGATCCACTTCCCTTTATGTCTCTTTAAATTAAGAGAAACTCTTGACTTCCCACCTGTGAGCCTACCCCTGAGACTCACTACAAGGTAAGCCAGAAAGGGAGCCACATAAACAAAGCTGGCAGGGAGAAAGCCTTCTATCCTCTTCCTTCATTCAAAGGCTTCCTCGTCGTTTACCCTAACTTCTGAATGCCACAATTTGAGACTCACTCCTTCGTTCCTGATTAAAATGCAAGCTCATATAAAAGAGGCACATTGAGTTTCATGAGCCATCCATGTCAATGCCTCATTTATCAGCTCCTTTCTCTTATTTAATTTTCAAAGGGCGAGGGAAGACACCATGAGAAGGAAAGAGACCCAAGGAGAGGGTAGAGCCTAAAAAGACAAACCTCGTAACTTATGATTTGGGGGTTTGGGTCTGTCTCTGTGGCTAGACTGACTTCTAATGATATGATGTGTCCTTCCTGCCTTCTCTTTTAGCCCACAGTATGTAGAAGCTGTTTTAAATATGTGGTCTTCTGAACCGTCCCCACGTTATCCGGAAACAATGCCTCCCTCACATATATTGGATTACTTATCTGGCAGGGGTGGGAAGGAAACCAATGGGATGAGATACATTTAACAAGTGGAAAGTGGTGGAAGGCAGAGGGCAGAGCAGCAACTGCCCACGTTAGAGATGGAACGCCCCAGACTGAAAGTACGCAACTCACCTCGAAATATTTTCCATGTAAAGGAATAGCCCCTGTGTACCCCGCCCTGTGGGAAAACTGCCCTGTGGCCTGGTACGATGATGATTTACTCAAATTGCTCAATATCCTGGGAGTTCCTTTGCTTTAAGGAGTGCAGATTTTTTTAAAGCTAGAATTATATTTCTTGTTTTTTCTTTATTGTGCTTCCACTTAGTTTGTTTTCCTATAAAAATTAATCATACCCATAGTGTTGATGTTTCCAGACACATTGAAAGGTCTAAAAACAATTGCTCACTAAACAAACCAATTTGCAAAGCAGAAGAAAAAGAAGTGAGACTCGCCCAGTAAGCATGAGATCATTTTTTCAAGTTCATTACCTCTTTTCCTCACCCAAGTTTGTTGTACCAGAGAACACACAAACCACACCTCAAACTTTAGTTCATGCTAGAGAAATTTGAATTAACAAAGGAGAAAAAAAGAAAAGGAAAAATAGGAGAGGAAGAAATGAAGAAACACAATATGCTATTGCCTTAGCCCTGACCCTGAAACTCAGCACAGGAACACACACTTGCTTGGCTCAGAGTAAAGATGGGTGTGGAGATTGTAGGTCACAACAAATGCTGGTCTGCTTCAACTTAAGGTAGGATAAGTCCCTGGAAATAACAAAAAGAGGAGCTTTCTCCCAGGGCCGTCACCCACGGCTCACAGTGCCCATAAGTTTTTCTTGCTTTAAAGCTCTAAACCTGTGTTGACTAATACAGTAGTTAGTAGTTGCATGCAGTTATTTAAAGTAAAATAAATTCAATTAAATAAAAGTAAAAATCAGTTCCTCAGTTGCTCCAACCACATCTCAAGCACTCCCTAGATACATGTGGTTAGTGTCTATTGTCTAGAACATTTCCCTCATCACGGAAAGTTTTACTGGACAGCACTGCTCTTCATTCCTGGTGCTCCCAGTATGATGGGAGTCATCCACCCATTGGAAATCAGGGACTAGCTGTAAGCAATGGCTCAGGAGCACTCAGTTGCACGAGGGCCTCAGGTGTGGGCATTGCCAGAGAGATGCCCAGCTCCAGGGCAGGAGTACCGTGGAGAGTCCTTGGGGCGGGGGGGCAGGGGGGTAGGGCGGTGTGTGATGATGTTGCCCCCTCACCAATGTGGTCTCTGTCCCAGTTGGTGAATGGTGGCCCATCAAGTTTGTGGGCAGCCTGCATGGCTATCAGGCGCAAATTCCAGAGCATATTTAAAGGCTGACTGGTGTTTACTCTGGTTAAGATTGTAAGCAGGAGAAGTCAAAAAGTTCTGAGTTTTGGCTGGGTGTGGTGGCTCAAGCCTGTAATCTCAGCACTTTGGGAGGCTGAGATGGGTGGATCACGAGGTCAGGAGATCGAGACCATCTTGGCTAACATGGTGAAACCCCGTCTCCACTAAAAATACAAAAAATTGGCCGGGCGTGGTGGCGGACACCTATAGTCCCAGCTACTCAGGAGGCTGAGGCAGGAGAATGGCATCAACCCGGGAGGAGGAGCTTGCAGTGAGCAGAGATCATGCCACTGCACTCCAGCCTGGGCGTCAGAGTGACTCCGTCTCAAAAAAAAAAAAAAAAAAAGAAAAGAAAAGAAAAAAAAAGTTCTGAGTTTCTTTTTTTTCCCCTTGATTAAATGATGTCTGAGGTCCCCTTTGGATGTAAAAGTCTATGATTCTTACCAGCAGTTAAAAAAAAAAAAATAGGTGAGTTGATTTTAAAGACTATTTTATAGCAGAAAGCAAATCAGTCTGTTGGAGCAGAAAGCAAAGTAAGAAATTTTTCTCCTCACTGAGGTTAATAAAAAGAAACTCCACTTCTTCACAGGGTCTGAAAACTATGTAACCTAAATTTTGTTTATACTCAAAGTATATATATCTATAAAACCTAATGAGTTCTTTCCTGTTGTTCTTAGCAACTCAGGCAAGAAATGTTCAAGAAACATTGTCTTTCATTAAAAGAAGACATTCAAGTTAACAAAACTTCTTTAAAAATTTATTATTTTTTTTTTAGAGGCAGGATCTTACTATGTTGCCCAGCCTGGACTAGAACTCCTGATCCCGTGGCCTCAGCTTCCCGAATAGCTGGTACTGCAGGCATGTGCCACTGTGACTGGCTACAAATTCTTAAATGGCTTAAAAATCTTTAAAACTAGTTAGAAGTGGAGTTTTAGGTTTATAAACAAATGCAAACATAAAATAATACTAGCATTATTTGAAACTTAAATTTGTATTTTGTATGAAAATGTCATCAGAATGAAAAATATCTTTATGTCCTGCAGATCATGGTGGAGCAAAGAATTGGTAAGGAGTAAAAACAAATTATGTAAAAATAACATTGCATAGATAGAGCTACTTTGTTGACTTACTTCAACTGACACATTTATTAAGCAGAAGTGTTTGCAGAGAATAACTGGGAGTAAATTGCCTCACACATTTCATTACAGGTTGGCAGGACCAAATGATTTCTGACAAGAAGACCAAGAAACTTTCTCTCTGCTAGCCTGAACAGATTATTAAGAAATAACACGAGCTATTTCGTTAAATTTTCTATTGCTTTTCTGACTCCACAAGGAAACTGGGGGTCTACAAAGGTGTCTGTCTATGTGCGATTTAATCAGGAGATATAGGGTTTCTCAGGGTGCTTGGATTTTCTTGTTCTTTCTGTGGGGATATCTGAGGTTGAAAGCAGGATGGCTGCATAATATCTCCAGAAGTTTAATGAGAACAAGACTTATATCAAAGGTTTTAAGAAAGCAATTTCAATGGTTCAAAGTAAAAGACAACAGGACAGTCACAATACCCTAAATTACAAAGAAAAAAAATGACAGACTTTATGAATCAAGAATCTAACTTCTTCCCCTTTCCCTCCCAGTCCGCTAGCTTCCCTCCCAGGAGAGCAACCCAACCCTTGGGCCCGGGGGATTCCCTGCAGAGGGAAAGTGGTCTACTCACAGCGCCTCCTCTTTCTGCGCACAAGGTGCGGCCCACTCCGCAGTCTGCACCAGACCCAGGTGCTTTTCTACCCTCCTGCAATTCTTTGAACCTCTAGGACCAGGGAAGAGTGGTCTGTGATTGGCAGGAGGCACCTCACATGGGCTGAGCTTGCCGCTGCCTGCCCTGCCTCGCTGAGGCGGGGGAGTAACCGGAGGCTGTCAGATTTCTGCTGCTTTGGAATGTGTGACTCTGACAGATGGAAGCACCTTGACAGCCACACTCATCGCTTTCCTGGATCCCTCCTAGGTCTGGGCTTTACTGCAATACAAACTTAGGGATTTGATTTGATTTGATTTGATTAGTGTAATTTGATCCTTACTCCTGCTTTTGTGTGTTGAAGGCTTGTTAGTCCTGACGGCTCACAGCCATGCTGATATGTGCTTACCTGTGTAGGGCCATGTCCAGTTTTAGTTTCTATAACTTGCATATGCCAAATTCAGAGAGACGGTAATTGTCCAAGTAATGCTCGTACTGTAGGTGGTCCAAAGACTGATAAGGAGCAAGAGATGTGGAAAGAAACAGATTGGGAAAAATTCACGCAAAGAGAGAGGGCTCAAGTGATTATCTGATGTCCAGTTCTTCCCTCCCCTCTTCTTTCCTCCCTTTCCTTTCTCTTCTCTTCCCTTCCCTTCTTTTTGCCTTCTTCCCTGACTTCTGGAGCCATCATGTATTATACATGGCACCCAGAACATTATTTTAATTTATATCATGGTATACATGCACCATCGCTTGTTTAACCTGAGTTAGGAATCGGTAACCTAATGTAATGTTAGAATTTACTGAGTGCTTTAATCAATAGACTTGGGAGTTCCTCAAGGGTCAGCATCATCTCTGTTACAGGTTAGGTTGTTCAGGAGCAGACTTTGAGACAAAATTTAGTGTGCAATATATTTATTAGAGAGTGCCCTGAGATTAACACCCATGGCAGGGAGAGGGAAGAAACAGGACTGGGCAGAGAAAGAAGTTGAGCTGCAATATAGGTGGGACAGTCTTAAGCAGCCCCCCTCAGGAAACTCTGGAGAAAGATGGCCTGTCAGAGTAGCTCTGACACTGGGCTTCTCTATGATCTGCCCTTCAATGTGGGTTACCCTGGGAAGGCAGCTTTCTGTAGCTGAGGCAAGTCCTGAAAGGGGCTGATAACTGGAGGCTGGAGGTTGCAAGTACTCCCAGCAGCAGGGCAACCTCCCCCTTGAAGGGGGACTGCATGGAGCACCTCTGTGTCCATCACAAGGCCTTATTCCTCTGCAGCTCTCCAGGGCCTGGTTAGATAAATTATCATATTTCACACAATAGAATTCTGTGCAATGGTTGAAAATGACACCACACATAAACATTTAATGTCATGGAAATAAGTTCAGTCATTTCTCTGACAAATATTTATTGAAAACTTAGGATGTGCCAGGCACTCTTCTAGAGGCTGAAAATGAAAAAGCGGTTTACAAAATAGTTTGTGTAATCTGACACATTTTAATTTTTAAGCAAGTTTACCTATGACTTAAAAAGTTAGAGATAATATACAGCAAACATTAACCAGAATATATCTGAATGGTAAAATATGAGTGACTTTTACAGTCTTCTATTTTTGCAGTTCATATATTTACAAAGGATCTGTATTATAATTATAAGAACATATAAGTTATTAAAAACATGTGCTTTCCTGGAAATATTTGTGATAAAGTAGCAAGAAAGCAAACAAGGACATAAGAATTTTCATTCATGTCTTAGACATTTTATGTTCCATTACCATGATTATATGGGGAGAAAACAAAAAGATTTGAAAATCTTCAAAATAGATAATGTGAACACAAACCCAATAACGAGAGACAAGAGACTAGCTAGGAAAAGGAAGATTAGTTTTCAGATAATAACTGCAACTGAATAGATGAGGAACGTCAAGTCCTTAATGTATGACAGGCTTATTTTTTCCAGTTAATTGATTTCCAACTCTCTTCTGCTAATCCCTCTTTCTCTCTGGCTAGGTGGCTCCCTTAATCACATCTTAACCTGATTCCAAGCTCATCAGTGAATTTTCATTACTAATATCTCAGTTCTGTTAGAAACACTTAGATATTTTCTTCCTATCACCACAATTCAAACTACAGACTCAAGTAGTTTTGGGGAGAAGGTGAGATCTTTAATAACCCCCCAACTCCCTGTGTATGTTCATTTGAGAGGGAAATGATGTCATCCTGTGTGAGTGGCCAGAGAGAGGCTCTATCCCTTTCTGTTGGTCATCCCCACTGTCTAGTTCACCACCACCAGCAGCAGTATAGACAGGGGCCAGTGCACAGGGCTGGCCGAGGAGAGCCCTACTGAACCCCACGAGTTCCTAAGCCTCAGAGGGTGCTCTGCCTCATTCGTTGGTTTGCAGTCAGTCTTTGTCCTTCAATCTCACCTACTCTCCAGGACCCCAGTTCTCAAGTGGCTGGGTTCTACCTTCTGCACATCTCAGAAACCTAGAACTAAAGGTGGCATGCTTATCCCCTTCTCTGTCGGGCCATACCACTGCACCATCACCCTCCAAAGCTTTTCCTTCTCTGTGGTAGTTCCAAGGCAAGTTAGCAGGCCTGGTGACTCATGTGATATTTAACTGGGCTAAAAGAATTGGTCCTACATACACACTCAAACTTTTCAGTCCTCATGAGGCTTTCCTCTGTCATCTTCGGGGCAAGGAACCACTGGAATGTTTGTCTTCTCTGCATTCCCTAACAGATCCCTCACTTCAAATTGACTTTCCTATGGCAAGGTAGGGAGTTATAGTGCAAACTGGGTGGGAAAGAGGCTGCCTCCCTGCTGGAAGTTTGGAAAGTGGGTTATTTAATGCCTTTTGTTTCTCTAGTTACCAATTTCAGGAAAAATACTTCTCAAAACATGATGTTGTCTATATATGTGTCTATAAACATGATGTGACTTAATATATAGTAAAAGTCCCAGGTACTGCCAAATTTACTCTTCACAATATCCCTTTATTATTATTATTATTATTATTATTGTTATTATTATTATACTTTAAGTTTTAGGGTACATGTGCACAACGTGCATGTTTGTTACATATGTATACATGTGCCATGTTGGTATGCTGCACCCATTAACTCATCATTTAGCATTAGGTAAATTTCCTAATGTTATCCCTCCCCCCTCCCCCCACCCCACAACAGTCCCCGGTGGGTGATGTTCCCCTTTCTGTGTCCATGTGTTCTCATTGTTCAATTCCCACCTATGAATGAGAACATGCGGTGTTTGGTTTTTTGTCCTTGTGATAGTTTGCTGAGAATGATGGTTTCCAGCTTCATCCATGTCCCTACAAAGGACATGAACTCATCATTTTTTATGGCTGCATAGTATTCCATGGTGTATATGTGCCACATTTTCTTAATCCAGTCTATCATTGTTGGACATTTGGGTTGGTTCCAAGTCTTTGCTAGTGTGAATAGTGCCACAATAAACATACGTGTGCATGTGTCTTTATAGCAGCATGATTTATAAGGTATATACTATTATGCTCCCATTTTACAGATGAGAGAACTGAAGGCTGAGGCTGCTAACTGCCCACTGTTACAGAGCCATTTAGAGATGAGGACTGCAATCAACCTGTCCTCACAGCCTGCACTCTTACTGTTAGAGTGCAGTTACATCATCTGTGTAACTTTTAAAATGGTATTCAAATTGAAAATCACAAATATGATTTTCTTCTATTAACTGATCAATGAGGTTAATGGAGAGTAGAATAGTGTTCCTGGGATATGTAAGAAGCCATCTTCTGCTTCTTATTGGCTGGAGAGTAAGTCTGCCTGGGCACTCAGGCTCCCTGTGGAGGAAAGCAGGTTACTGATCATGTCTCAGCTTCTGTATTAAAAACAGCTGAGTCAAACCAGCAAACAATGTACCTGAAGTGTCACGGTCCACACAATTCTTCAGGGCCTCTAAAAATGACCTTTCCTCCAGTTGGTCTTGACAAATTTTTGGTGGAGTTTCCTTGACAATTTTCTTGAAATGTGTATGTATTTAGGGATTTGACCTTTAATGGGTCTTCTCTCTTACACAGCTATTTTTTTCACTCAACTATAATTGACATTCCCATATTTCCTTCAGCTCCTAGAGATGAATTTAGTTCATATGTTTAGATTATGGCCACTACAAGATGACTTCTTAAAGTATGTCTAGACCTTTTCCAGGAAAGGGATATCCTGATATTAATAGACTCTTGCATTGAACTAAATCCTTTTAGCTCATTTCAATAAGCATGTATGGTAATTATATGGAATTATTTTAAGTAATAACTATATACCAATAAAATAATCATTTAGCCCAAATTTTCACCCAATGAAG
This sequence comes from Pongo abelii, assembly GCF_028885655.2. Lineage (NCBI taxonomy): Eukaryota > Metazoa > Chordata > Mammalia > Primates > Hominidae > Pongo > Pongo abelii. Next base: position 18,961,253 of record NC_085928.1, read on the forward strand.
AAAGCCGTCTGTGATATCTCTGATGTCCAATATTAAGGGGCTACTCTATAAAACATTCTGTTTATTGTAGAGATGTTGTTGAAGATGTTGTATACAACCTTATATTTTGGGCATAAGAGGTCCCAAGGGAAAACATTTCTGGTCTCAGTGTCTGGAAAAATTACACTTTTCCTAAGCAACTGGTTTGTTTTTATCTATTTTATCCATTCTCACCAATCCATTGAAACTGCTTATCAAGTTACGAACAACCTCTACTTTGCCAAATTCAGTGGACAATTTTTCTTTTTTTTTTTTAAACATACTTTAAGTTCTAGGGTACATGTGCACAATGTGCAGGTTTGTTACATGTGTATACATGTGCCATGTTGGTGTGCTGCACCCATTAACTCATCATTTACATTAGGTATTTCTCCTAATGCTATCCCTCCCCCCTCCCCCCACCCCACAACAGACCCCGGTGTGTGATGTTCCCCTTCCTGTGTCCAAGTGTTCTCATTGTTCAAGTCCCACCTATGAGTGAGAACATGAGGTGTTTGGTTTTCTGTCCTTGTGATAGTTTACTCAGAATGATGGTTTCCAGCTTCATCCATGTCCCTAAAAAGGACATGAACTCAAACTTTTTATGGCTCCATAGTATTCCATGGTGTACATATGCCACATTTTCTTAATCTAGTCTATCATTGATGGACATTTGGGTTGGTTCCAAGTCTTTGCTATTGTGAATAGTGCCACAATAAACATACGTGTGCATGTGTCCTTATAGTAGCATGATTTATAATCCTTTGGGTATATACCCAGTAATGGGATCACTGGGTCAAATGGTATTTCTAGTTCTAGATCCTTGAGGAATCGCCACACTGTCTTCCACAATGGTTGAACTAGTTTACAGTCCCACCAACAGTGTAAAAGTGTTCCTATTTCTCCACATCTTCTCCAGCACCTGTTGTTTCCTGACTTTCTAATGATTGCCATTCTAACTGGTGTGAGATGGTATCTCATTGTGGTTTGTTTCTGGGTTCTCTATTCTGTTCCATTGGTCTATGTGTCCAGTGTCTGTTTTCATGCCAGTACCATGCTGTTGTGGTTACTGTAGCTCTGTAGTATAATTTGAAGTCAGGTAAATTGATTCCTTCAGTTTTGTTCTTTTTGTTTAGGATAGCTTTGGCTATTCTGGGTCTTTTGTTGTTCCATATAAATTTTAGGATTGTTTTTCTATTTCCATGAAGAACGTCATTGGTATTTTGATAGAAATTGCATTGAATCTGTAGATTTCTTTGGGTAGTACGAACATTTTAACAATATTGATTCTTACAATCCATGAACATGAAATATTTTTCCATTTATTGGTGTTGTTTTCAATTTCTTTCAGCCTTGTTTTATAATTTTCATTATAGAGATCTTTTACTTTTTTGGTTAATTCCTTGGTATTTAATTTTCTTTGTGGCTATTGTAAATTAGATTACTTTTTAACTTATTTTTCATGTTGTTCATTGTTGGCATATAGAAATGCTACTGATTTTTGTATGTTAATTTTATATCCTGCAACTTCACTAAATTTATCCATTTTAATAGTTTTTCTGTGGAGTCTTTAGGTTTTTCCAAATATGATAATATCATCTCCAAATAAGGATAATTTGACTTCTTCCTTTCCAATTTGGATGCCCTTTATATCTTTCTCTTGTCTAACTGCTCTAGCTAGGACTTCTAGTACTATGTTGAATAACAGTGATGACAATGGGCATCCTTGTCATGTTCCAGATCTTAGAGGAAGGGCTTTCAGTTTTTCTCCATTCAGTATACTAGCTGTGGGTCTGCCATATATGGCTTTTATTACATTGAGGTATGTTTCTTCTATTCCCAGTTTGTTTTTGTGGGGTTTTATCATGAAGGGATGTTGAATTTTATCATGAAGGGATGTTTTTATCATGAAGGGATGTTGAATTTTATCAAATGCTTTTTTAGCATCAATTGAAATGATTGTATGGTTTTAATCCTTTATTCTGTTCATGTGATATATCACATTGATTGATTTGCATACATTGAGCCATGCTGGCATCCCAGGGATAAATCCCACTTGGTCATGATGAATGATCTTTCTAATGTAGTATTATTGAATTTGGTTTGCTAGTATTTTGTTGAGGATTTTTGCATCAATATTCATCAAGGATATTGGCCTGTAGCTTTTTCTTTTTTTGATGTTTCTTCATTTGCTTTTGGTATCAGGGTTATATTGGCCTTGTAGAATGAGTTTGGAAGTATTCCTTTCTTGTCTGTTTTTTGGAATAGTTTGAGTAGAATTGGTATTAATTCTTCTTTAAATGTTTGGTAGAATTCAGCAGTGAAGCCATCAGGTTCCAGGCTTTTCTTTAGTGGGAGACTTATTATGGCTTCTATCTCATTACTTGTTATTGATCTGTTCAGGTTTTTGATTTCTTCCCAGTTCAATTTGGTAGGTTGTATGTACCTAGTAATTTGTCCATTTCTTCTAGATTTTCTAATTTATTGGCAAATAGTTGCTCATTGTAGCTGATAATGATCCTTTGAATTTCTGAAGTATCTGTTGTAATGTCTCCTTTTTCATTTCTGATTTTATTTATTAGTATATTATCTCTTTTTTGGTTAGCCTGGGCAAAGGATTGTCAATTTTGTTTAACATTTCAGAAAACCAACTTTTGTTGCATTTATCTTTTGTATTTTGTTTTTTCATTTCAATTTCACTTATTTCTGCCTTTTATTATTTCCTCTACTAATTTTGAGTTTGGTTCACTCTTGCTCTTCTAGTTGTTTAAGATGCATTGTTAGATTGTTCATTTGAAGTTTTTCTTCTTTTTTGATGTAGGCACTTAAAATGGTAAAATTCCCTCTTAGGACTGCTTTTGCTATATCCTATAGGTTTTGGTATGTTGTGTTTCCATTATCATTTGTTTCAAGATATTTTTTAATTTACTTCCTAATTTCTTCATTGACCCACTGGTCATTCAGGAGCATATAATGTTTAATTTCCATGTATTTGTATAGTTTCCAAAATTCCTCTTGTTATTAATTTCTAGCTTTATTCCATTGTGGTCAGAGAAGATGCTTGATATTATTTCAAGTTTTTTGAATGTTTTAAGACTGTTTTGTGACCTAACATATGATCTATCCTTTAGAATGATCCATGTGCTGAGAAAAAGAGTTTCTTTTTCTGCAGCCATTGAATGAAATGTTCTGTAAACATCTATTAGATCCATTTGGTCTATAGTGCAGATTAAGTCCAATGTTTCTTTGTTGATTTTCTGTCTGGAAGATCTGTCTAATGCTGACAGTGAGGTACTGAAGTCTCCAGCTATTATTGTATTGGGGCCTATCTCTCTCTTTAACTCTAAGAATATTTCCTTCATATATCTCGGTGCTCCTGTGTTGGGGGGGGCTTATATTTAAAATTGTTATATCTTCTTGCTGAATTGACCCCTTTGTTATTATATAGTGGCCTTCTTTGTCTCTTCTTATAGTTTTTGTCTTGAAATCTATTTTGTTTGATATAAGTATAGTGACTCCTACTCTTTTTTGGTTTCCATTGACATGGAATATCTTTTTCCATCTTGTTATTTTCAGTCTATATTTGTCTTCATAGGTAAAGTGTGCTTCTGGTAGGCAAAAGATCAATGGGTCTTGTTTTTTCATCCATTCAGCCCATCTATGTCTTTTGATTAGAGAGTTTAGTCCATTTACATTCAATGTTATTATTGATAAGTAAGGACTTAGTCCTGCCATTTTGTTATTTGTTTTCTGGTCTTCTCTTCCTTCTTTACTTCCTTTCTATCTTTCTCTGGTGAAGGTGATTTTCTCTGGTGATAAGATTTAGTTTCTTGCTTTGTATTTTTTGTGTTTCCGTTGTATTTTTTTGCTTTGAGGTTACATGAAGCTTGCAAATACTGTCTTATAACTCATTATTTTCACCTGATAACAACACTATTTGCATGAAAAACAAACAAGCAAAATAAAACTAATAAAAACTCTATGCCTTAACTTCGTCCCCCAACTTTTAAATTTTTTTTGTTCGTATTTATATCCTAAAGGTTGCTGTAGTTATTATTTTTGATTGATTCATTGTTTACTCTTTCTACTTAGGATAAGAGTAGTTTACACACCGCAGTTACAGTGTTATAACATTCTGAGTTTTTCTGTGTACTTACTATCCCAGTGAGTTTTGTACCTTATGGTGATTACTTATTGCTGACTAACATCCTTTTCTTTCTGATATTTCTTGTAGGACAGGCCTGGCATTGATTAAATCCCTTAGCTTTTGTTTGTCTAAGAAAGTATTTATTTATCCTTCATGTTGGAAAGATATTTTTGCTGGATATACTATTCTAGGGTAAAAGTTTTTATACTGAAGCACTTTAAATATATCATACCACTCTCTGCTGGCCTGTAAGGTTTCCACTGAAAAGTCTGCTGCCAAACTTATTGGAGCTTCATTGTATGTTATTTGTTTCTTTTCTCTTGTTGCTTTTAGGATTCTTTATCCTTGACGTTTGGGAGTTTGATTATTAAGTGTCTCAGGTAGTCTTCTTTGGATGAAATCTCTTTGGTATTCTATACTCTTCTTGTACTTGGATATTGATATGTTTCTCTAGGTTTGGGAAGTTCTCTGTTGTTATCCCTTTGAATAAACTTTCTACCCCTATTTCTTTCTCTACTTCCTGTTTAAGGCCAGTAAATCTTAGATTTGCCCTTTTGAAGCAATTTTCTAGATGCTGTAGGTGTGCTTTGATTTTTTTATTCTTTTTTGTCTCCTTTCACTGTATTTTCAAATAACATGTCTTCAAGCTCACCAATTCTTTCTTCTGTTTGATCCATTCTGCTATTAAAGGTCTCTGATGCATTCTTCAGTATGCCAATTACATTTTTCAGCTCCAGAATTCCTGCTTGGTTCTTTTAAATTATTTCATTCTCTTTGTCAAATTTATTTTATAGAATTCTGAATTCCTTCACTGTGTTACCTTAAATTTCTTTGAGTTTCCTCAACACAGCTATTTTGAATTCTGTCTGAAAGCTCACATGTCTCTGTTTCTCCAGGATTAGTCCTTAGTTCATTTAGTGAAGTCATGTTTTCCTGAATGGTGTCAATGTTTGTAGATGTTCTTTGGTGTCTGGGCATCAAAGAGTTAGGTATTTATTGTAGTCTTCCCTGTCTGAGTTTATTTGTAGCCATCCTTCTTGGGAAGGCTTTCCAGATATTTAAAGGATCTGGTGTTTTGTTCTAAGCTGTATCTACTTTAGGGGACATCCCAAGCCTGTAGTTTTTGTAGACTTATAGAGGTACCACCTTGTTGGTCTCGGACCAGATCCAGGAGAATTCTCTGGATTACCAGGCAGAAGCTCCTGTTCTCTTACCTTACTTTCTACCACACTTACAGAGTCTCTCCCTCTGTTCTGAGCCACCTAAAGCTGGGGTGCAGTGACACAAGCAGCCCCGTGGCCACCACTACTATGACTGCACTGGATCAGACCTAAATCCAATACTGCACTGGTTCTCACCCAAGGTCTGCTATAACCACTCCCTTGCTACTGCCTATGTTTGCTTAAGGCCCTGGGGCTCTACATTCAGCAGATGGCAAAGCCAGCTAGGACTGTGTCCTTCCCTTCAGGGCAGTGAGGTCCCCCAGGCCCTGGGTGGGTCCATAAGTGCTGTCCAGGACTCAGGGACTACAGTCAAAAACCTTAGAAATCTATCTGGTGTTCTATTGTATTGCAGCTGAGCTCGCCCTCAAACCACAAGATGCAGTCCTTCCCACTCCTCCCTCCCCTTTGCAAAGGCAGAGGAGACTTACCCTATTGCCACTGCCTCCCCAGGCCACAAAGAGTACTGCCAGACTACTGCTGGTGTTCCTTTAAGGCCCAGGGTCTCTTAAGTCAGCTCGTCATGAATGATGCCTGGCTCGGGAGTCTACTGGCCCTAAAGGGCCCAAGGAAAGTCCAGAAATGCCCAAGAGTCAATTCCTGGAATTGGGATAATCAAACCTACTCTGTTGTTGAACATTAGAACTTATACCTTTTATCTAACTGTATGTTTGTATCCATTAACTGACCTCTCTTCATCCCCTCCTCCCACCTGCATGCCCTTCTCAACCTCTGGCATCTATCATTCTACTCTACCTTCATGATATTGACCTTTTTAGCTTCCACATATGAATGAGAACATGTGCTATTAATCTTTCTGTGCTTGACTTATTTCATTTAACCTAATTTACTCTAGTACCATCCGTGTTGCTGCAGATGACATGATTTTTCATTCATTTTGTGGCTGAAAAGTATTCCATTGTGTATATGTACCACATTTTCTCTATCCACTTATCTGTTGATGGACATGGAGGTTGATTTCATATCTTTGCTATTGTGAACATTGCTGCAATAAACATGCACGTGCAGGTACCCCTTTGATATACTGGCTTCTTTTCCTTTGGATAAATACCCAGTGGTGGGATTGCTGGATAGTATGTGTAGTCTGTTTTTACATTGCCATAGATGAGTTCATGTCCTTTGTAGGGTCATGGATGAAATTGGAAATCATCATTCTCAGTAAACTATTGCAAGAACAAAAAACCGAACACCACATATTCTCACTCATAGATGGGTACTGAACAATGAGACACATGGACACAGGAAGGGGAACATAACACTCTGGGGACTGTTATGGGGTGGGGGGACAGGGGAGGGATAGCTTTAGGAGATATACCTAATGCTAAATGACGAGTTAATGGGTGCAGCACACCAGCATGGCACATGTATACATATGTAACTAACCTGCACATTGTGCACATGTACCCTAAAACTTAAAGTATAATAATAATAAAATAAAAAAATTAAAAAAAGAAATATTTATTGGAAGCTGGGTAATTTATAAAGAAAAGAGATTTAATTGGCTCACAGTTCTGCAGGTTGTACAAACATGGCTCTAGCATCTGCTTCTGGAGAGTGGCTCAGGAAGCTTACAATCACGGTGGAAGGCAAAGTGAGAGTAGGTGGTGTCAAAAGGTAAGAAAGGGAGGAAGAGAGAGAGTTGGGAAGTGCCACATTTTTTTGAACAACCAGATCTCATGTTAATTCAGAGTGAGAACTCACTTATTACCATGAGGAGGGCAAAAAGCCATTCAGAAGGGATCCGCAGTCATGACCCGAAGACCTCCCACCAGGCCCCACCCCCAACATTAGAGATTACATTTCAACTTGAGATTTAGAGAGGGACAAACATCCAAACCATATCAGTAGGGTAGTTCTATTTTTAGGTTTTTTTTTTTTTTAGATATTTCCATACTGTTTTCCTTAGTGGCTGTACTAGTTTACACCCCTACCAACAGTATATGAGTTTCTTTCCTTTGAACTTGCCAGCATCTGTTTTATTTTTATTTTTTGAGAGAGTCTTGCTCTGTCACACAGGCTGGAGTGCAGTGGTGTGATTTCGTCTCACTGCAACTTCCACCTCCTGAGTTCAAGTGATTCTTATGCCTCAGCCTCCTGGGATTACAGGTATGCACCACCACACTTGGCTAATTTTTGTATTTTTTCTAGAGATGGAGTTTTACCATGTTGCCCAGGCTGGTCTTGAACTCCTGGCCATAAGGAATCCACCTGCCTTGGCCTCCCAATGTGCTGGGATTATAGGCATGAGCCACCATGCCCAGCCTTCAACAGTGTTTTGACATTAACAAAGTTTTGACATTTGTTGATTTTCTGTCTAGATGATCTGTCTCATGTTGAGAGTGGAGTGATGAAGTCTCCAAATATTATTGTATTGAAGTCTATCTCTCCCTTCGATCTAATAATATTAGCTGTATATATCTGAGTGCTTGGTGTTCAGTGCATGTAGGATTAGAATTGTTATATCCTCTTACTGAGCTGATCCCTTTGTCATTATATAATGACTATCTTTATCTCTTTTTACTGTTTTTGACTTAAAGTCTGATTCATCTGATATAAGTTTAGCTACTCCTGCTCATTTTTTGTTCTTATTTGTATGGAATATCTTTTTCCATCCCTTTACTGCAGTCTATATGGGTCTTTATAGGTGAGATGAGTTTCTTGTAGGCAGCATATAGTTGAGCCATGCTTTTTCATTCAGCCAGTCTGTATCTTTTAGGTAGAAAGTTTAATCCATTTGCATTCAAGCTTATTATTGATATGTGAAGGCGTATTCCTGTCATTTTATTAATTGGTTTCTGGTTGTTCTGCATATTCTTTGTTCTCATTGTTTATTATTGTGATTTGGTGGTTTTTCTGTAGTGGTATCATAGAGTCTTTTTCATGTTTATGTGTTTGCTCTATCTGTGGGTTTTATATTTTCCTTTGTTCTCATGATGGTAGATATTGTCCTTTCACTTCAGCTATACGACTTCCTTAAGCATTTCTTACAGTGCCAGTCTAGTGGTGATGAATTCCCTCAGGTTTTCTTTGTCTGGGAAAGACTATTTCTCTGTCATTGATGAAGGAGAACTTTGCTAGGTGTAGTATCCTTGGCTGGCAGGTTTTTTTTTTTCTTTCAGCATCTTGAATATATATCATCCATATTCTCTTCTGGCATGCACAAGGTTTCTGCTGAGAAATCCACTGTTAGTGTGATGGGGACTCCTTTATAAGTGACTAGACACATTTTCTCTTGCTGTTTTTAGAATGCTGTCTGTGTATTTGACTTGACAGTTTGACTATTATGTCCTATGGAAAAGACCTTATTGAATTGTATCCATTCAATACAATGGATCTCTGGGTTTCCTGTATCTGGATGTCTAAATCTCCTACTAGCCTTGGAAAATTTTTATCTATTATTTTCTTAAATTGGCTTTTAACCTTTTAGTTTTCTCTTTGCCTTCCAGAATGCCAAAAACTACCATATTTGGTCAATTTATTTTCTCCCGTGTGTCACATGGGCTTTGCTCATTATTTTTTACTGTTTTCTTTATTTTTGTCTGACTGAATCATTACAAAAGACCTGTCTTCAAATTCTGAGATTTTTTTTCTTCTGCTTGATCTAGTGTATTGTTGAAAGTTTCTAATGCATTTTGTATTTCATTAAAGAAATTCTTCGCTTCCAGAATTTCTATTTGGTTCTTTTTTTAATGATACTCTTAAATATATTTCTCATTAATATCCTGAATTGTCTTTCTGATTTCTTTTCTTTTCTTTTTTTTTTTTGAGACGGAGTCTCTCTCTGTCACCCAGGCTGTGCAGTGGTGTGATCTTGGCTCACTGCAAGCACCGCCTCCCGGATTCATGCCATTCTCCTGCCTCAGCCTCCTGGGTAGCTGGGACTACAGGCACCCGCCACCCTGCCCAGTTAATTTTTTTGTATTTTTAGTAGAGATAGGGTTTCACCATGGTCTCAATCTCCTGACTTCATGATCCACCTGCCTCAGCCTCCCAAAGTGCTGGGATTACAAGCGTGAGCCACTGCGCCTGGCCATCTTTCTGATTTCTTTGTATTATTTTTCAGGATTTTCTTGTATCTCACTGAGCTTCTTTAGTAACAATATTTTGAATAATTTTGGGATTTTGTAAATTTCTTTTTTATTGAAATCTGTTGTTAGAGAATTATTATGTACCTTTGTAGTTGTTATATTTCCTTACTTTCATCTTATATCATTACTTTGATATCTGTGCATTGGATGTAATATCACTTCTTTCAATTTTTAAAATTTGCTTTCATAGGAGAGGACTTATTCCTGAAGGTGGATCTATGGTATTGGTTGAATACAACACTTTGGCTTTGATTCTGGTTGTGTGCAGTAGTATAGCCTCTGTATGATTTCTTTGGGGACTAGTACACCAGGTGTGCCAGTCTTTGGGCCCTAGTGGTGGCAGCAGTAGGTGAAGCACGCCTGTTTTGGAGCCTCAGTGCAGCATACACTGGCACTGGTGTTAGCAGGTCCAGGTAGGCTGATTTTTGGGTTTCCAGACAGCTTTAGGAATGGCAGAAATGGGCTGGGCAGGTGGGCAGATTCTCTGATCCCTGGGAAGTGGGTGTGGCATGGTGATGGCAGTAACAGTGATGGGACAAATCCTCTGGGTCCCAAGTGGTCTGTGTTGGTGTTGGTGGTTATTGCAGTGGGTTGGGTGGGCCCATCCACAGGCATGTAGGTGGTGCATGAAGGTTTGTGTCAGCTGTGGTGGTAGCAGCAGGCTGGGTGGTTCTGGCCTTAGGTTTCTGGGAGGAGTGCCCAGGTGCAAATGGTGGTGAATCGGGCTGGTTGATCCTCAGGCCCTAGATAGCATGCTTGGATACTGGGGGTTGGAAGGTAAAGCCAGGCTAAGTGGATCTGTCCTTAGGCTTCTTGGTAGTAGCCATGGTTGGAGTGATAACCAGGCTGCCAGTGGAATGCTCAAGTGGAGGCAGCAGCAATTGTGCTACTGCCCTTCTACTGGGAAGGGTATGATTGCTTTCAGTGGGAGCAGCCATAGGCAGGCAGCTGGAGGGGCACGTGCTTCTGTCATGCTTCAGCCCCAGCGGCAGTAGCTTGTGGTAGTAGCAGCTGCAGGTAGTGGAGTTTGTGCTTGGGATGCATGAAAGTGCACAGTTGCTCCTTTGTTGGAGGTTGGGGTCACTGCTGATCGCTACTGCTTCTGCCCTGGTGGCACCTGCTACAGTTGGGGAATCTCAGTGGAGGCTCCAGGGATGTGGAGATAGCATGGGCTGTTGAGCTCCAGAGCAGGATAGTCTAGTTGGGGGCAGGCTGGGTTCTCAAAATGGCACCATCTGTAGCTTCATAGAATGTGGTGGTGTGTAGAATTCAGCATGAGCTCCTTCTCTGGAGCAATGTGTGGTCTCCGGGCAGTTCTCTTTGTTGGTTTCAGGGCCTGTGATGGTCGAAAGGTTCTCCCATGGCTAGGATAGAAGGAGTCCACAGTGGAAATGTGGACCACTGAGGATCTCACAGTTACCCATTCCCCACATTGAGGAGTCTTTCCAGGTTCCCAGCTGATCCTGGCAGAGCAGGCTGCCTCACTTCCCTCTCCTTCCTTGCTTCCTATCACTTCTCTGTTGGATTCCAGTGTTCTCTCTTAGATCAGGGGTCCCTAACCCCCAGGCAGCAGACTGGTAGCGGTCTGTGGCCTGTTAGGTACTGGGCCACACAGCAGGAGGTGAGCAGCAGAGAGTAAGCATTACTGCCTGAGCTGTGACTCCTGTCAGATCAGTGGTGGCATTAGATTCTCATAGGAGTACTATACCTACTGTGAACTGTGCATGCGAAAGATCTAGATTGCATGCTCCTTATGAGAGTCTAACTAATGCCTTATTATCTGAGGTGGAACAGTTTCAGTTAGAAACCATCTCCCTCCCCAAGTCCGTGGAAAATTGTCTTCCATGAAACCAGTAGTATTAGTTCTTTCTTATGCTGCTATGAAGAAATACCCAAGACTGGGTAATTTATAGAGAAGAGGTTTAATTGACTCACAGTTCTGCATGGCTTGGAAGGCTCAGGAAACTTACAAGCATGGCAGAAGGCAAAAGGAAGAAAGTCACCTTCTTCACAGGGTGGCAGGAAGGAGAAGTGCTGAGCAAAGGGGGAAAAGCCCCTTATAAAACCATCAGATCTTATGAGAACTCACTCACTGTCACAAGAACAGCATGGGGGTAACCACCCCCATGATTCAGTTACCTCCCACTGGGCCCCTCCCATGACACATGGGGATTATGGGAAACTACAATTCAATAAGAGATTTAGGTGGGGACATGGCAAAACCATAGCACCATTTCCCAGGTACCAAAAAGGTTGGGGACCACTGTCTTAGACAATTTGCAAAAAGTGTGATTATCCACTCACTATTTTGGTTCTTTTTTTGTGGAAGAGGTGAGTACCAGATGTACCTAGTGAGCCATCTTGAAGCCCCTCCTCCATAGTTTCTTGTTTGTTTTTCATGTCACTTATGTAATTATTTTTCTTAGTGATTTCTGCCTTTGGTATTATGTTTAGAAAAAGCCTCCCAACTCAAGATTTCATATTTTTATATTTTTTTCTATTCTTTTATTCCTTTCAGTTTGTCTCTTTCCCTATTTGAATCTTTTTGTGTCTACATGTGTATGTTGTTATGTATGTAGAGTTATATTGTTATATGATATGGAGTAGATCAAATTATATTCATCCAAAGAATTAAACAACAATTACAGAAACATTTATTGTATGGATAGAATTAAATTGCATGGATGCACCACAATTTGACCAAAGTGTGGTAGGACAATTAGCTCAACATTTTTCTTATTATAAAAATTTGACACAATTTTTTCCCTATAAAATTCACCAGGTTCAGTGCAATTTCTGGAAGTGTAGCCTGTCTAGATGAGTGATTTCATAAGTGGAAGTTTTGGTGATGACCAGCTGTGGCTCTGGTGGAAGGTGACTAAAACAGTGTAAAGGTCATTGGGAAAGAACAGTCCTTTAGATACTCATAGCCTACTTCTCTGTATCTGTCACTACGAGTTTGGAGTCCTCTGAGGCTCTGCCTCAACTTAGCTACCCTTGTGAGTTCTGAGCAGTGGCTTGTGCTCTAGTTTTTTTTTTTTTAATTGTATTATTATTATACTTTAAGTTTTAGGGTACATGTGCACAACGTGCAGGTTTGTTACATATGTATACATGTGCCATGTTGGTGTGCTGCACCCATTAACTCATCATTTAGCATTAGGTATATCTCCTAATGCTGTCCCTCCCCCCTACTCCCACCCCACAACAGTCCCCGGTGTGTGATGTTCCTCTTCCTGTGTCCATGTGTTCTCATTTTTCAATTCCCACCTGTGAGTGAGAACATGCGGTGTTTGGTTTTTTGTCCTTGCGATAGTTTGCTGAGAATGTTGGTTTCCAGTTTCATCCATGTCCCTACAAAGGACATGAACTCATCATTTTTTATGGCTGCATAGTATTCCATGGTGTATATGTGCCACATTTTCTTAATCCAGTCTATCGTTGTTGGACATTTAGGTTGGTTCCAAGTCTTTGCTATTGTGAATAGTGCTGCTATAAACATACGTGTGCATGTGTCTTTATAGCAGCATGATTTATAATCCTTTGGGTATATACCCAGTAATGGGATGGCTGGGTCAAATGGTATTTCTAGTTCTAGATCCCTGAGGAATCGCCACACTGTCTTCCACAATGGTTGAACTAGTTTACAGTCCCACCAACAGTGTAAAAGTGTTCCTATTTCTCCACATCCTCTCAGCACCTGTTGTTTCCTGACTTTTTAATGATTGCCATTCTAACTGGTGTGAGATGGTATCTCCTTATGGTTTTGATTTGCATTTCTCTGATGGCCAGTGATGATGAGCATTTTTTCATGTTTTTTGGCTGCATAAATTTCTTCTTTTGAGAAGTGTGTGTTCATATCCTTCGCCCACTTTTTGATGGGGTTGTTTGTTTTTTTCTTGTAAATTTGTTTGGGTTCATTGTTGATTCTGGATATTAGCCCTTTGTCAGTTGAGTAGGTTGCAAAAATTTTCTCCCATTCTGTAGGTTGCCTGTTCACTCTGATGGTAGTTTCTTTTGCTGTGCAGAAGCTCTTGAGTTTAATTAGATCCCATTTGTCAATTTTGGCTTTTGTTGCCATTGCTTTTGGTGTTTTAGCCATGAAGTCCTTGCCCATGCCTATGTCCTGAATGGTATTGCCTAGGTTTTCTTCTAGGGTTTTTATGGTTTTAGGTCTAACATTTAAGTCTTTAATCCATCTTGAATTAATTTTTGTATAAGGTGTAAGGAAGGGATGCAGTTTCAGCTTTCTACATATGGCTAGCCAGTTTTCCCAGCACCATTTATTAAATAGGGAATCCTTTAACCATTGCTTGTTTTTCTCAGGTTTGTCAAAGATCAGATAGCTGTAGATGTGTGGCAGTATTTCTGAGGGCTCTGTTCTGTTCCATTGGTCTATATCTCTGTTTTGGTACCAGTACCATGCTGTTTTGGTTACTGTAGCCTTGTAGTATAGTTTGAAGTCAGGTAGCGTGATGCCTCCAGCTTTGTTCTTTTGGCTTAGGATTGACTTGGCAATTCAGGCTCTTTTTTGGTTCCATATGAACTTTAAAGTAGTTTTTTCCAATTCTGTGAAGAAAGTCATTGGTAGCTTGATGGGGATGGCATTGAATCTGTAAATTACCTTGGGCAGTATGGCCATTTTCACGATATTGATTCTTCCTACCCATGAGCATGGAATGTTCTTCCATTTGTTTGTATCCTCTTTTATTTCATTGAGCAGTGGTTTGTAGTTCTCCTTGAAGAGGTCCTTCATATCCCTTGTAAGTTGGATTCCTAGGTATTTTATTCTCTTTGAAGCAATTGTGAATGGGAGTTCACTCATGATTTGGCTCTCTGTTTGTCTGTTATTGGTGTATAAGAATGCTTGTGATTTTTATACATTGATTTTGTATCCTGAGACTTTGCTGAAGTTGCTTATCAGCTTAAGGAGATTTTGGGCTGAGACAATGGGGTTTTCTAGATATACAATCATGTCATCTGCAAACAGGAACAATTTGACTTCCTCTTTTCCTAATTGAATACCCTTTATTTCCTTCTCCTGCCTGATTGCCCTGGCCAGAACTTCCAACACTATGTTGAATAGGAGTGGTGAGAGAGGGCATCCCTGTCTTGTGCCCGTTTTCAAAGGGAATGCTTCCAGTTTTTGGCCATTCAGTATAATATTGGCTGTGGGTTTGTCATAGATAGCTCTTATTTTGAGATGCATCCCATCAATACCTAATTTATTGAGAGTTTTTAGCATGAAGGGTTGTTGAATTTTGTCAAAGGCCTTTTCTGCATCTATTGAGATAATCATGTGGTTTTTGTCTTTGGTTCTGTTTATATGCTGGATTACATTTACTGATTTGCGTATGTTGAACCAGCCTTGCATCCCAGGGATGAAGCCCACTTGATCATAGTGGATAAGCTTTTTGATGTGCTGCTGGATTCGGTTTGCCAGTATTTTATTTAGGATTTTTGCATTGGTGTTCATCAAGGATATTGGTCTAAAATTCTCTTTTTTGGTTGTGTCTCTGCCAGGCTTTGTTATCAGGATGATGCTGGCCTCATAAAATGAGTTAGGGAGGATTCCCTCTTTTTCTATTGATTGGAATAGTTCCAGAAGGAATGGTACCAGCTCCTCTTCGTACCTCTGGTAGAATTCAGCTGTGAATCCATCTGGTCCTGGACTTTTTTTGGTTGGTGAGCTATTGATTATTGCCTCAATTTCAGAGCCTGTTATTGGTCTATTCAGACATTCAACTTATTCCTGGTTTAGTCTTGGGAGGATGTATGTGTCGAGGAATTTATCCATTTCTTCTAGATTTTCTAGTTTATTTGCATAGAGGTGTTTATAGTATTCTCTGATGGTAGTTTGCATTTCTGTGGGATCGGTGGTGATTTCCCCTTTATCATTTTTTATTGCATCTATTTGATTCTTCTCTCTTTTCTTCTTTATTAGTCTTGCTAGCAGTCTATCAATTTTGTTGATGTTTTCAAAAAACCAGCTCCTGGATTCATTAATTTTTTGAAGGGTTTTTTGTGTCTCCATTTTCTTCAGTTCTGCTCTGATCTTAGTTATTTCTTGCCTTCTGCTAGCTTTTGAATGTGTTTGCTCTTGCTTTTCTAGTTATTTTAATTATGATGTTAGGGTGTCAATTTTGGATCTTTCCTGCTTTCTCTTGTGGGCATTTAGTGCTATCAATTTCCCTCTACACACTGCTTTGAGTGTGTCCCAGAGATTCTGGTATGTTGTGTCTCTGTTCTCGTTGGTTTCAAAGAACATCTTTATTTCTGCCTTCATTTCGTTATGTACCCAGTAGTCATTCAGGAGCAGGTTGTTCAGTTTCCATGTAGTTGAGCGGTTTTGAGTGAGTTTCTTAATCCTGAGTTCTAGTTTGATTGCACTGTGGTCTGAGAGACAGTTTGTTATAATTTCTGTTCTTTTGAGTGCTTTACTTCCAACTATGTGGTCAATTTTGGAATAGGTGTGGTGTGGTGCTGAAAAAAATGTACATTCTGTTGATTTGGGGTGGAGAGTTCTGTAGATGTCTATTAGGTCTGCTTGGTGCAGAGCTGAGTTCAATTCCTGGGTATCCTTGTTAACTTTCTGTCTCGTTGATCTGTCTAATGTTGACAGTGGGGTGTTAAAGTCTCCCATTATTATTGTGTGGGAGTCTAAGTCTCTTTGTAGGTCACTAAGGACTTGTTTTATGAATCTGGGTGCTCCTGTATTGGGTGCATATATATTTAGGATAGTTAGCTCTTCTTGTTGAATTGATCCCTTTACCATTATGTAATGGCCTTCTTTGTCTCTTTTGATCTTTGTTGGTTTAAAGTCCGTTTTATCAGAGACTAGGATTGCAACCCCTGCCTTTTTTTTTGTTTTCCGTTTGCTTGGTAGATCTTCCTCCATCCCTTTATTTTGAGCCTATGTGTGTCTCTGCATGTGAGATGGGTTTCCTGAATACAGCACACTGATGGGTCTTGACTCTTTATCCAATTTGCCAGTCTGTGTCTTTTAATTGGAGCATTTAGCCCATTTACATTTAAAGTTAATATTGTTATGTGTGAATCTGATCCTGTCATTATGATGTTAGCTGGTTATTTTGCTCGTTAGTTGATGCAGTTTCTTCCTAACCTTGATGGTCTTTACATTTTGGCATGTTTTTGCAGTGGCTGGTACCGATTGTTCCTTTCCATGTTTAGTGCTTCCTTCAGGAGCTCTTTTAGGGCAGGCCTGGTGGTGACAAAATCTCTCAGCATTTGCTTGTCTGTAAAGGATTTTATTTCTCCATCACTTATGAAGCTTAGTTTGGCTGGATATGAAATTCTGGGTTGAAAATTCTTTTCTTTAAGAATGTTGAATATTGGCCCCCACTCTCTTCTGGTTTGTAGAGTTTCTGCTGAGAGATCCACTGTTAGTCTGATGGGCTTCCCTTTGTGGGTAATCCGACCTTTCTCTTTGGCTGCCCTTAACATTTTTTCCTTCATTTCAACTTTGGTGAATCTGACAATTATGTGTCCTGGAGTTGCTCTTCTCGAGGAGTATCTTTGTGGCATTCTCTGTATTTCCTGAATCTGAATGTTGGCCTGCCTTGCTAGATTGGGGAAGTTCTCCTGGATAATATCCTGCAGAGTGTTTTCCAACTTGGTTCCATTCTCCCCGTCACTTTCAGGTACACCAATCAGACGTAGATTTGGTCTTTTCACATAGTTCCATATTTCTTGGGGGCTTTGTTCATTTGTTATTTTTATTCTTTTTTCTCTAAACTTCCCTTCTCACTTCATTTCATTCATTTGATCTCCCATCACTGATACCCTTTCTTCCATTTGATCGCATCGGCTCCTGAGGCTTCTGCATTCTTCACGTAGTTCTTGAGCCTTGGCTTTCATCTCCATTAGCTCCTTTAAGGACTTCTCTGCATTGGTTATTCTAGTTATCCATTCATCTAATTTTTTTTAAAAGTTTTTAACTTCTTTGCCATTGGTTTGAATTTCCTCCTGTAGCTCGGAGTAGTTTGATCGTCTGAAGCCTTCTTCTCTCAACTTGTCAAGGTCATTCTCCGTCCAGCTTTGTTCTGTTGCTGGTGAGGAGCTGTGTTCCTTTGGAGGAGGAGAGGTGCTCTGATTTTTAGAGTTTCCAGTTTTTCTGCTCTGTTTTTTTCCCATCTTTGTGGTTTTATCTACCTTTCATCTTTGATGATGGTGACATACAGATGGGTTTTTGGTGTGGTTGTCCTTTCTGTTTGTTAGTTTTCCTTCTAACAGACAGGACCCTCCGCTGCAGGTCTGTTGGAGTTTGCTAGAGGTCCACTCCAGATCCCATTTACCTGGGTATCAGCAGCAGTGGCTGCAGAGCAGCAGATTTTGGTGACCTGCAAATGCTGCTGCCTGATCGTTCCTCTGGAAGTTTTGTCTCAGAGGAGTACCCGGCCATGTGAGGTGTCAGTCCGCCCCTACTGGAGGGTGCCTCCCATTTAGGCTACTCGGGGGTCAGGGACCCACTTGAGGAGGCAGTCTGCCCGTTCGCAGATCTCAAGCTGCATGCTGGGAGAACCACTACTCTCTTCAAAGTTGTCAGACAGGGACATTTAAGTCTGCAGAAGTTACTGCTGTCTTTTTGTTTGTCTGTGCCCTGCCCCCAGAGGTGGAGCCTACAGAGGCAGGCAGGCCTCCTTGAGCTGTGGTGGGCTCCACTCAGTTCAAGCTTCCAGGCTGCTTTGTTTACCTAATCAAACAACTAACTCCACAATGGTGGCCTCCCCTCCCCCAGCCTTGCTGCTGCCTTGCAATTTGATCTCGGACTGCTGTGCTAGCAATGAATGAGACTCTGTGGGCAGAGGACCCTCAGAGCCAGGTGCGGGATATAATCTCCTGGTGTGCCGTTTTTTAAGCCAGTTGGAAAAGCGCCTTATTAGGGTGGGAGTGACCCAATTTTCCAGGTGCTGTCTGTCACCCCTTTCTTTTTTTTTTTTGATGTTTTATAGTCCTCTGTTTCAGTGTGTCACCCCTTTCTTTGAGTAGGAAAGGGAGTTTCCTGACCCCTTGCGCTTCCTGGTTGAGGCAATGCCTCACCCTGCTTCGGTTTGCACACGTTGCGCCGCACCCACTGTCCTGCACCTACTGTCTGGCACTCCCCAGTGAGATGAACCCGGTACCTCGGTTGGAAATGCAGAAATCACCCATCTTCTGTGTCGCTCACACTGGGAGCTGTAGACTGGAGCCGTTCCTAGTCAGCCAACTTGGCTTCTCCCCGCTGTGCTCTAGTTTATCTGTCACTGCTATCCCATCTGCTTTCTGCTATCAGAAATCATAAAAATCTCTGGTCTCTTTCTCTTCTGCTTTGAGTATTACAGTGAATTTACTTCCTTTTGTAAATCTTTACTGAAATGTTAGTGGAGTTTGAGGAGGCTTTTTCCTTAAAATATTAAAATACTGAATTAGGCAAACAATTTATTCTGCCTATTGGAATCCCTTGGGTGTTCATAATAATAGGCCACAGTACTACTCTCCATCTGGTATTAGATTGTTACAAATTCTGCAAACAGTATTAAAAAAAAATAGCCTGAGACTGTAAGGTACTAGCACACTGGCAATATTAGCATATTGTTTGTCTCTTATAAAAACACAGTGTTTTCTGAGTTTTATCCTTACAAATAAAAACACAGAGTTTTCTGAGTTTTATCCTTACAATGTTTCCAACCAAAAAATTGACATGAAGATTGAAGCATAGGCACAGAATCACCTGAAACCACACTTGTCCACATCCCTATACACACACATATATCTAGGCACATGTGAGCAGAAAACACTAACAGACATAATTACACTTACATACTCATAACTTATTCTCAAGAATAGGTGAGTTCGAATAGAGTTATTAAACAGGTTAAATACATAAGAACAAAAGAAGATAGGTGGAGAAGAGTGGGTGAGTAGAGCTGAGAATGAGCTACTAGTCATAAAATACTACAAGGTTAATTTAAAAAATAAATCATATTCAAGAGACCAAAGACCAAAGAATAAAACAAGGGAATTTGTAAAGAGTAGGGGAAATAGGAGAATAATTCTCCTGGAAGGCTAAGATACTCTTGTTTTTGTTGTTTCTGAGTTTCACAACTATTCTTCTTCTTCCCTGTCATAAGGTGGAACTTAAAAATATTAACCTCCACATTTCTTTTTTAAAAATGGCTTTGTTTATATATAATTCATACACCATAAAATTAACCCTTTTGAAGTGTGCAATTTAAGTGGTTTTTAGAATATTGACACTTATGCAATCATTACCACTACCTAATTCCAGAATGTTTTCATCCCCCCCAAAAGAAACCTCATGCTCATTAGCAGTCACTCCCCATTACCCGCTCACTGCAACCCCTGACAACTACTAATCTACTTATGTCCCTATGGATTTTCTTATTCTGGACACTTCATAGAAATGAAATCAAGTGGTTTTCTATGTCTGGCTGCCTTTATTTAACACAATGTTTTCCAGGCTTATAAAAGTCATAGTTGTGTAACAGTACCTTATTTCTTTTTATGGCTGAATAATAATCCATTGTATAGATATATCACATTTTTTCATTTTGAATTAAAAATTTTTTTGATTGTGGTAAAAACACATAAAGTAAAATTTAGCATTATAACCATTTTAAAGTGTACAGTTGAGTAGTGCTAAGTATATTCAGATTGTTGTGCAACAGATCTCCATAACTTTTTCATCTTGCAAAACAGAAAGTAAATCCATTAAATTGCTCCCTATTTGCCCTCCTCTTCGTCCCTGGTAATCAGCTTTCTACTTTCTGTTTCTGTCAATTTGACTACTTTAGATACCTCATATAAGTAGAATCATATAATATTTGCTTTTTGTGACTGGTTTATTTCATTTAGCATAATGTCCTCCAGGTTCACCTATGATGTAGCAATTGACAAGATTTACTTCTTTTTTAAGGCTAAATAATATTCCATTGTATGTATAGACTATATTAAAAAATCCATTAATCAGTTGATGGATATTTGGATTGTTTCTATTTTTTGGTTATTATGAATGCTGCTATGAGCATTTGTGAACAAGATTTTTTGTGGACATACGTTTTCAATCCTCTTGGGTATATACCTATGTATTAGTCAATTTTCATACTGCTGTGAAGAAATACATGAGACGGGGTAATTTATAAAGAAAAAGAAATTTAATGGACTCACAATTCCACATGGCCGGGAAAGTCTCACAATCATGGCAGAAAGAGAAGGAGGAGCAAAGGCATGTCTTACATGGTTGCAGGCAAGAGAGCATGTGCAGGGGAACTGCCCTTTATAAAACCATCATATCTCATGAAAACTCATTCACTATCATGAGAACGGCATGGGAAAATCCTGCCCCCATGATTCAATCACCTTCCACCGGTCCCTCCTGTGATACATTGGGATTATGGGAGCTGCAACTCAAGATGACATTTGAGCGGGGACACAGTCAAACCCTATCAACCTAGGGGTAGAATTACTGTCATTTAATAACACAATATTTCACTTTTTGAAGAACTGCCAAACTGTTTTCCAAAGTGGCTGCACCATTTTACATTTCACTAGCAGCGTTATGAGGGTTCTAATTTCCTTACATCCTCACTGAAACTTATTGTCTTATTGATTATAGTGAGTGTAAGGTGATATCTCATTGTCGTTTTGATTTACATTTTTCTAATGACTAATGGTGTCATATTTATTCTTTAAACGGAAGAAGGGAGGAGAAATATGAAGGAAAACTGCTCTAGTAGCTTTGCTATTACTGTGAGGAAATCAGGGTGGCTGGGGAATGATTTGAGGGAGGGTAATCAGAATTGCTCAGGTAAAGTCCAGTATTACTACCATTGATAACATTACTAAAATAATCAGGACTAACAATGTCCATTACTGTTCTAAGTGTTTTATAAACATCTCTAACAACACTTGAGACGCTCATACTTCATAGCTGTATAAAAAGCCTGTTTTGCATAAGCTTCTTTAAAGGATTCCTTCAAGGGAGGTCATGTATTTTGATCTCCAGTTACTCTGACATTGAAACATTTATTTTCCTTTTATATTCGACATAGCCATCCATGTCCTCTTTCAGTTTTACTCCAAAAGCGCCAGTTCTGAGATGCCTCTTTCTCTTTTGCTTGCTTCCATATTAGATAGCTCTTTCGGTAGACAGCCTGAGTCATTGCATATGAAGCTTGATCTTCATTTTCTCCCTTTTCTTCTTAGACAAACATCTTCGGACAGGTTCGCTGTACCATACCAAGCCCATCCCTCTTATCCATTGCCTCATTCTGAAAGGTCAAAAATGACAGTTGTGAAAGGCATCCCAGAAGGCCAACAAGAAAGGCTGAAGTGGCTGGTGTGGTTGGGTCTCAAATGTTCTGCTTTAAGAAACATGGCAAAACTGTCTGGTCTTAGGATTGAAAACCAGCGAACTAAACTTAATCATTAATTTCATTTGTTGTTGATAACATTTGAGTTTTTGTCACTAAAATATTATTGGTCCATTTATCTTTGGATTATTTTATTCACCCAACTAATAGGTATGACCTTAGTTGTGTAACTCAAACTTTTCCCACAGGTTTACTGCAAGTTTATCAGCTTTCACCTAGTTTTGCCAGCCCACAGTCAACACAGCTCCTTATCTGTTTGAATGAGAACAATTTATTGAGTTTGAGCACATGTACATTTTGTGGACAACTGAAAAAAAAAACCAAGTAAACTTTGAAATTATAAAGTGATTTTTATGTAATTATAAGAAATGAAAGATATAAAAAAATAGAGTTTGTGTGTGATTGTTCAAGCAGAAGCTTAATTTATTGTAATTCAACCATATAACAATACCAATTCATCAACTAAACATTGTAAAAAATCAAGTCTCCTGTAATGTTCAAACAGAAATTAAATGGAGGGTTCATATCACAAAAGTAGTATCAGATGATTATCTCAGTTATGATCTTTAGGCAGACACACTCATACCAGACAGACCTAGTTAAGGCTTTTTGCATTAAAATACCAGTTGAACTGGTTATACATTCCACATGATGCAGATACTCTTTAAGGGAAAAGGTAATGAGAAAGTGATGTTCTGCCTCACCCACAGGTGTGTACGGAGCAGTATAACATGTTTGAGTTTTGCTGTAGGTTACAAATCAGAAGTGAGCTATCCATAGGAAAAGATTAGAATCACATCCACTAATGGCAGAATATAACAAACAAGGTTAAAGAAGAAACAGCAAAAATAAAAAAGAGATATTACAACAATAATCTTTCATTAAGAAAAAAATGCTGTTATAAATTCTTTTTCACACATTTTCTGATTAGATATTTTGTAAATAGCTTGGAGACAGATTTATATGCTTTAAGGAAGTACATATAAATTGTTAGTTGTGATTTGTGGACTTATCATTCAGAGATTTAGGGGAATGAGTATTGAAATATCAGTGCATGCATAAGTATAATGTGTATATTTTTGTATGATTATCCAGAGATATCTGTAATTGTTATGTAAATTTTACATAGATATTCTATAGATTTTTTACTTTAAAAATTAAGAATGCATTCAGGTAGAGTCACCACTAATGTCTATTCAAAACCATTTTTTTTCAGATGGAAAACAGAACATAGTATTGACACATGATTGTAAACAATACTGAAGAGAGGCTCGTTCTTTGTAGATTTCACATTTTGTCTCTCTTTTTCATCATTTCCTGCACCTAGGGAGAATGAAAAACAATTTTTTTCCACTAGCAATTTTGGTTTACTTGGAATTACCATATTTTGTGAGGCTAAAATATGTAGAGATTCAAAATACAGAAATCCTTATATTGAGATGGTGCAAATAATTTGTACTTTGATACGTCAAGGACATATGTTACAATCTCTGTGGGAACCATTATAAAATATCGTGAGGATTATTAGAGCAGTGATCACATTCTGTATAAGACTGTAACAGTAGATCCATGTCATATATATATGTCCAAAACCCACAGAATGTACAACACAAAGAAAGAACCCTAATGTAAACTATGGTCTTTAGTTAATAATAATATATCAATACTGGTTCACCAATTTGTAACAGGTGTACCACACTAATGCAAAATGTTAATAATAGGAGAAATTAGTGGTGGGAGATGAGGGAAGGATAAGGAGATATATGGAAACTATTCTTTCTGCCCAATTTTTCTATAAATTTAAAACTGCTCTAAAAAATAAAGTTCACTAATTTAAAAAATTTCCCCAATAAGAAACAACAAAAAATAAAAGTAGATAGCTTCTAAGCCAACAGAGGGAAAAATGGAATGATAAAAGAAGGCAAAAAGTAAAGAAAAAGAAACATAACAAGTAGGACAAATAGCACATAGCAAAACAAGAGATTTAACCTCAAATATATCTTTAATTGTATTAATTGTAAATGGTTAAAAACTTGCCAGATTTGAATACTAATGATAAAAAAGCAAAAACTCAACTATATGCTATTTATAAAAAACATATCTGAAACCTAAGAACAGGGGAAAATTAAAAGTAATAAGGATAGAAAAATATAGTACCATTTACATGTTAACAAAAATAAATCTGGTATAGCCACAATAATGTTGAACCAAGTAGTCAGAGTATGTGATATAGCTCTTTATAACAAATAGTTCAATTTACCAGAAATAAATAAGAATTCTAAATTCATATGCACTTAATAACATAACCCCAAGCACATATACACAGCAAAAACTGACTGAACTATAGGGAGATAGACAAATTCACAATCATATTAGAAGACTTGAACAACATGTTTAGTAAGCCTGACCCAATGGATACATTCAGAACACTTGCCAATGATTGCAGAATAAACCTTTCTTTTAAACTACAAAAAATTTATTCACAACTATTAACCATATGCTGTATCATAAAGCAAGTAAACACATTTCAAAGATTTGAAGTTATACGAAGTATGTTCTATGAGCAAAGTGCAATTGACTTAGAAACCAAAAGATAACTACAAAATCCAATATCTAATAATTTGTACAAATAATATAATGTCCCCAAACCCATAAGTTGAAGAAGAAATTATAATACATATTAGAAACTATCTAGAACTAAATTAAATGAAAATACTATATATTTAAATTTATGTGATAAAGCTTTAAATGCAAATATTATTTTTTAACAAGGAGGTTCTGCTTCCTAAATACAGGAAAAGGCACTTTTATAAATGACTCCTGCAGGTAACAGCTGTATACAATGGACAAAATAAAACACCCACCTCACCCACTACAAACAAACCAACGCAAAAATGAAACCAAACCAAAATATAACTTCCTGAAGGCTCTGGAGCCTAAACAAAGACAGATAAATTTTAAAGGAAAGTCTAAACTTGGACCAAGTGACCAAAATGAGTTCTTCATTTCTTCAACTTTGACCCAATAGTAATCACGGTCATAGACAGCTGTGGCAGTGCAAGAATGCCTAAAACTCTGATAAGAAATTCTGCTGTCTTTCTGTATGGAAGAATCAGGGCAAGTAGCCTGGCCAAATATGACCAGATTCTGAAGAGTGAGGGAGAATTCTGAAAGGGGAAAAAGATTCTCCAATATTGTGTATGAACTTCAGGCTGACCCCTAGAACATGTACTCATAGGACAAATTCAAAGTAATGTGAATTGATCTGAGCGATGACCTGTTAATCACATGAGGCAAGAAAGAACTTACACTTCGAATCTAACCATGTTAACTGCCATGTTAAAAAAATCAACATTTATCAGAAGACTATAGCTAATCTCAGTCTGCACAATATAATATTAACGATATCCCAGGTTGTCTAAAATTATTCTACTTATAGAAAACATAGAAATTCACTTTAAATGAAAAAGACAATCAATAGATGCCAACTCCAAGATGATCTGGTATTGGGGTTACTAGACAAGCCCTTTATTTTTGAGACAGAGTCTCACTTTGTCACCCAGGCCAGAGTGCAGTGGTGCAATCTTGGCTCACTGCAACCTCCACCTCCTGGGTTCAAGTGATTCTAGTGCCTCAGCCTCCCAAGTAGCTGGGATTACAGGTACGTGCCACCACACTCTGCTAATTTTTTTTTTTTTTTTTGAGACGGAATCTCTCTCTGTCACCCAGGATGGAGTGCAGTGGCGCAATCTCGGCTCACTGCAAGCTCTGCCTCCCAGGTTCACACCATTCTCTTGCCTCAGCCTCCTGAGTAGCTGGGACTACAGGTGCCTGCCACCACGGCTGGCTAATTTTTTGTATTTTTAGTAGAGACAGGGTTTTACCATGTTGGCCAGGCTGACTTTGAACTCCTGGCCTCAAGTGATCTGCCCACCTTGGCCTCCCAAAGTGCTGGGATTATAGGCATGAGCCACTGCACTTGGCCCTAGACAAGCACTTTAAAGCAGCTGTAATAACTAAGTATGCTCAATCAAGTAAAGGAAAATACACTGGAAATGAAGGAAAATATAGGAAATAGAAGACAGAAAGTAAAAAAAAAGAAACTGAAGAAACCACATGGGGACCCATCAAGGGAGTGAGAGGACATAGAAAACAGAGAAGAGCAAAGCTGAGCAGCCAGTCACCTGGGACTGGCCTGGAGGCAAGAGAAGCTCCCCAATAAGGGGGAAGGGTGAGAACCCCCAGGGGATCCACACTACCCACAGGGACTTATGCAATCCTAGGAATGGAAGAACACCCATGACTCCCACAGGGCCTCTAGACTGATACTGACAGCCATCTAGAGTTTCTGCAGAAGCAACATTAAAGTCCACAGGGACACCCACAGGCCTTGGGTGCTGGAGCAGCCTGCTGCAAGCTGCCATAGCCCCAATAAAGGCCACAGTCATGATGCCAGAGAGCAGTCAGATTGCTCCACTCCCCCTCACCAGATAAGGCTCAGTGTCAGCTTCCAGCACAGTGGTCCCACAGCTGCCTGAACTCTGGCAGGAGACACAGTTCCTGCTTTTTCTCCAGGAAGCACCCAAACAGCAGATGAGGTTACTCTACCCACTCCTGCTGCTCCTAGGCAAGTGTGACATGCTGGATGGGGCTTCCAGCAGAGAAGACCTGCCTTTGCCTAAACTCTGTGGGCAGGTGCAGCTACTTGCTTTCCCAGGAAGCACCTGGATGGTGGGCCAGATTACTTCACCCAACCGCTGCTCCTAGACATAAAAGACTCCCTGGCTGGGGCTTCCACACAGTGGCCACACCTCTGCCTGAACTCTGTGGGTGGGCACATCTCTGTGTTCCACCAGGATATGCCTGGATAATGGACCCGGTGACTTCATTCACCCCTGCTGTTCCTAGCTAGGTGGGACTTACTGATTTGTGCAGCTCCCAAGCAACGGGGAAGCTCCCACTCTCAGAACAATGAAACGGGTGAGATGCCCAGGTTCTCAGGCTGGTTGGGGAGCGGGTGTGCCTCCCTCCACAGGGCCAGTTAGGGAAGGGTATGGCCTGACTGCCAGCTGTGGCCCCTGCCTGAGGGAGCCCTGCAGCCTAGAACACCTAACAAAGGAAAGGCAGGTACAGAGCTAGTGATTGGTGGTGGCTCCCCCAAAGCCCAGGAGTGAACCTAGTTGAAGGGGAGTGGTCATCTCTCTCTCCTCTACTGCACAGCACTACTGTGAATGTGTCAAAATACAAAAGAGCAGAGGGCTAAGAGCCTATCTGCTGGCTACTACTCTTAAGCACCGTCTACTGGATTTCAGCCCAAATTATAACACTAAAAATATGTTGCCAGTATACAGCATCTGTGAAACCTAAAGTAAAAACCCAGCCACAAAAATTCTGCACAGAGCTTTGGACCTCTGAAAGCAAGCAGAAATGAAGCCAACTGAGTATACTCAACTTCCATCACAGTTAAAGAAACACTAGCCCTCACACATGAGAAAGAATCAATGCAAAATCTCTGGTAATTCCAAAAGCCAAAATGACCCTTTACCTCCAAATTAACAGACTAGTCCCCCAGCAATGGTTTTAAACCAGATTGAAATGACAGAATTCAGAATCTGGATGGAAAGAAAGATCATTGAGATCCAGCAGAAAGTTGAAACCCAACCCAAGGAATCCACTAAAATGATCCATTTTAGGAACTGAAAGATGAAATAACCATTTTAAGAAAGAACCAAACTGAATTTATGGAATTGAAGAATTCACTTCAAGAATGACTAATACAGTTAGAATCATTAACAGCAGAATTGACCAAGGTGAGGAAAGAATATCAGAGCTGGAAGACCAGTTTTTCGAATCAATTCAGTCAGACAAAATTTTTTTTTTAAATTTAAAAAATGAATAAAACCTCCAAAAAAAATGTGGGATTGTGAAGGGACCAAATCTATGACTCGCTGGTATTCCTGAGAGAAAAGGAGAGAGAATAAACAACTTGGAAAACAGAGTGAGGATATAGTTCACAAAAATTTCCCCAATCTCACCATAGGGGTGGACATACAAATTTAAGAAAAATAGAGAACCCCTGTGAGATACCATACAAGACAAGCATCCCCAAGGCACATAGTCATCAGATTTACCAAGATGAACATAAAAGAAAAAAATCTTAAAGGCAGCCAGAGAGAGAGGTCAGGAACCTACAAGGGGAACCCAATCAGGCTAGCAGTAGACCTCTCAGCACAAACTTGGAAAAACCATTACCAGCCACTATAAAAATACCCCAAAGTACACAGACCAACGACACTATGAAACAACTACGTTAACAAGTCTTTAAAATTAACCAGCCAGCATGATGATGACAGGACCAAATTCACACACAACAATATTAGCCTTAAATGTAAATGGGCTAAATGCCCCATTAAAAGACACAGAATGGCAAGCTGGATAAAAAGACAAGACCTATTGGTGTGCTGAACTCAAGAGACATCTCACATGCAAAGACAGACACAGGCTCAAAATTAAGAGATACAGGAAAATTTACAAAGCAAATGGAAAGCAGAAAAAAGCAGGGGTTGCAATCCTAGTTTCTGATCAAATAGACTTTAAACCAACAAAGGACAAAAAAGACAAGGAAGGGCATTACAAAATGGTAAGGGTTTGATTCAGCAAGAAGAGCTAACTCTTCTAAATACATATGCACTCAATACGGGAGCACCCAGATTCATAAAACAAGTTCTTAAAGACCTGCAAAGAGACTTAGATCCCCATACAACAATAGTGGGAGACTTTAATACCCCACTGTCAGTATTAGACAGATTGTTGAGACAGAAAATTAACAAAGATATTCAGGACTAGAACTCAGCTCTGGACCAACTGGACCTGATAGATATCTACAGAACTCTCCACCCCAAAACAACCGAATATACATTTTTTTTGGTGCCACACGGCACTTACTCTAAAATTGATCACATAATTGGAAGTAAAACACTTCTCAGCAAATGTAAAAGATGTGAAATCATAACAAACAGTCTCTCAGACTGCAGTCCAATCAAATTAGGTCTCAAGGTTAGGAAACCCACTGAAAACCACACAACTACATGGAAATTGAACAACCTGCTCCTGAATGACTTTTGGGTGAATAATGAAATTAAGGCAGAAATCAAGAAGTTATTTGAAACCAATGAGAACAAAAAGACAACATACCAGAACCTCTGGAACATAGCTAAAGCAGTCTTAAGAGGGAAATTTATAGCCCTAAATGCACATTGAAAAGCTAGAAAGGGCTCAAATTGTCACCCTAACATCGCAAGTGAAAGAACTAGAGAACTAAGGCAAACAAACCCCAGAGCTAGCAGAAGACAAGAAATTACCAAGCTCAGAGTGAAACTGAAGGAGATAGAGACACAAAAAACCCTTCAAAAAAAAATCAATGAATTCAGGAGCTGGTTTAAAAAAATATCAATAGATAGGGTGCTAGTTAGAGTAATAAAGAAGAAAAGAGAGAAGATTCAAATAAACACAATCAGAAATGATAAGGGGGATACCACCACTGACCCCACAGAAATACAAACAACCATCAGAGAATACTAGAAGGTATCACACTAGATGAATTCAAATGATACTACAAAGCTACAGTAACCAAAACAGCATGGTACTGGCATAAAAACAGACACATAGACTAACGGAACAGAATGGACAACTCAGAAATATATCCATGTACTTACAGTCAACTCATTTTTGACAAAGATGCCAATAACATATTTTGGAGGAAAGAAGAGACTCTTTAATAAATGGTGCTTGGTAAACAGGATGTCCATATGCAGAAGAATAAAACTGCATCCCTATCTTTCACTATATACAAAAATCAACTCAAAATGGATTACAGACTTAAATGTAAAACCTGAAACTTCAAAAATACTAGAAGAAAACATTGGAAAAATGCAACAGGACATTGATCTGAATGAAGATTTTCAGGTAAGACCTCAAAAGTACAGGCAACAAAAGCAAAACTAGACAAATGAGATTACATCAAGTAATCTCAAGTAATCTAGCCTCATTAAAAAAAGCTTCTCTGCACAGCAAACAAAATGAGTTAAGAGACAACCTACAAAGTGGGAAAAATATTTGCAAACTATTCATCTGACAAGGGATTAACAACTAGAGGAACTCAGACAACTCAGCAAAAAATAACACAACTTTAAAATAAGAAAAAGATCTGAATACACATATTTCCAAATAAGATATACAAATTGTCAAGATGTATATGGAAAAATGCTCAACATCACTAATCATCAGGGAAATGCAAATCAAAACCACAATGAGATGCCATCTCATCCCAGTTAGAATGGCTATTATCAAAAAGACCAACCAACAAACAAACAAACCAACAATTAAAACAAAAAAACAAACCACCAAACAAACCAAGTGCTGGTGAAGATATGAAGAAACAGGAATACTGCACACAGTTGGTGGGAATGTAAAGTATTACAGCCATTATGAAAAATATATCAAGTTTCCTAAACAAAGCTAAAAATAGACCTACCATATAATTGAGCAATCCTACTGCTGGCTATATTTCCAAAGGAAAGGAAATCTGTTTTGAAGAGATACCGCACTCCCGTGTTTCAAAGCACTATTCAAAAGTTCCAAGGTAAGGAATCAACCTAAGTGTTTATCAACACATGAATGGATAAAGAAAATGTGGCACATATATATAACGGAATACTATGCAGACATAAAAAGAAGGAAGTCCTGTTATTTGCAGCAACATGGATGGAACTGGAGGTCTTTATGTTAAGTGAAATTAGCCAGGCACAGAAAGACAAATATTGCATGTTTTCACTCATATGAGATCTAAAAAAGTGGATCTCATGGAGGCAGAGTAGATTCATGGTTACCAGAGGCTAGGAAGGGAAAAGGGGAGGGGAAGATTTAGAGAAATAGGTTATGGGGTACAAAATACAGTTAAAAGGAATAAGTTCTGGTATTTAGTACAGTAAGAAAATTATAGTTAACAATATTTTATTGTATATTTCAAAACAGCTAGATGAGAAGAATTATAATATTCCCAAAAGAAAAAAAAGATAAATGTTTTAGGTAGTAAATATTCCAATTATTCTGATTTGATCATTATACATTGTATATATGTATGAAAATATCACATGCACCTTAAAAATATGTGCAACTATTATTTATCAATGAGAAAAGAACAAAAGCAAATAAGTTTCACCACTGTAGCTGCTTCTATTCAGCATTAATTAAACAGGAGATCCCTCACCAATGTACTGGAATGCTGCATTCCAACAAGAAATGGATGGCATACTTATAATAGAATTCAATGAGAGTTTATTTATAAAGGGGCTATTTTAAAAGAATTCAGCAGGGGAAGTCACATGGGACGATACTATAATCCAAAGCTAGTAGCAGTTGAACTTACTTTAGGGTTGAAGGGTCAAGAAGAGAGAACATTGCTGGAATTCAGAAGAAACTAGTCATGTAAAATAAGATGCCGTGAGACAGCTTAAGACAGACAGATCAAGGTGACCTCATAGGGGAGAAAGCCAGGAGAATAAACCTGATTTCACCTTGTTTCCTCCTTATAATCTTCTTCCAGGGTTTTCCATTGACTTAACCCAATTGGAAGTCAGAAGGAATGAGAGCCTGGTGATTTGGTAATTCCAAGTTAGTATTTTTGTGGTAGAGAAGACAGGAAGGTGGATCTGAAGAGTCAAAGAGAAGATATATAATACATGCAATAAAACAAAGAGGAAAAAAGGAAAAGGATTGTAAGGGTCAAAATAAAACTGTTACTATTTACATGTATCTGTAGAAACACCTAAAGAATAAACATATACATTATTGGAATTAGTAATTTGAATTTAATAAGATTGCTGGACATAAGATCGACAAAAAGCTTAGTTGTACTTTGTAAAAGCAATTAGATACTAAAATTTTAAGTGTTTTATTTATAATAGCATAAAATATGAAATATCCATGAATAAATTTATCAAAAGAGATGTAAAACTTTTATGCAAACAATAACTGTACTGTGAGAAATTTTAGAAGACCTAAATAAATGGAGAGTATCAACGATTGGAAATACTCATTTTAAAGCTATCAGATTTCCCCAAACTGATCTACAGATTCAACGCAATCCCAATAAAAATCCCACTAGTGCATGCTTGTGTATGTACATGTGTGTGTTTGTATAACTTGACAAGTCAGCCTAAAAACTGATATGGAAATACACAGGTCCGAGAACAGCCAAGGTGCTTTAAAAGAAGAATAAAGTGAGAGGACTTGCTCTACTAGATATTAAGACATTGTAATGCACACTAACTAAGACAGTCTTGTTTTGAAGCAAAGATGGACAAATATACTATATAATTCAAGTAGAGCAATATGGAAGATATAGTTGTTTTACTAAAAGGCGCTTGGTCAACTGGATGTCTGACTAGAAGAAAATGAAACTTGACCCCACCTTATACCCTGCACAAAATCAATTCCCAGACCAATTGTGGATATAAATGTGAAAGGCAACAAACAAACAAACAAAACTAACCCCCACCCCCTGCTCTTTAAAAAGATCAACCACAAAGAAACTTTCATGAGATAATATGGAAAACTATGGTCGATTGGGTGCTATGGCTCATGCCTGTAATCCCAGCACTTTGGGAGGCCGAGGCGGGAGGATCATTTGAGGTCAGGAGTTCAAGACCAGCCTGACCAACATGGTGAAATCCTGTCTCTACTAAAAATACAAAAAATTTAGCTGGGCGGGGTGACGCATGCCTGTAGTCCCAGCTACTCGGGAGGCAAGAGAATCCCTTGAACCCAGGAGGTGGAGGTTGGAGTGAGCCAAGATCCTGCCACTGCACTCCAGCCTTAGTGACATAGCCAGACTCCGTCAAGAGCTTGGGCTAAGGAGAAGCTTCTAAAATATGACACTGAAAATGCTAATCATAAAACAAAAGATGGTTAAATTTGACTATATTAAAATTAATAATTTCTGTTCATGCAAAGATACATTTAAGAGAAATAAAGGGAAGACACAGTGGAAAGACACCTGCAACAAGCATAATCAACAAAGAAGTCATAACCAGAATATATGGAAAATTGTTACTAATGATTAGGAAAAAGACAAACAATCAATAGAAAAGTAAGTATTTCCAAATGGCCAATAAACAAATGAAAAGATGTGCAACTGCCTTAGTAATCAGGAAAAAGCAAAATGAAACTGCAATGATACATTACTATTCACCTATCAAAATGGCTGATGCTAAAAACACTCATAGTAGTAAGCATTGGTAAGGATGTGGAACAACTGGAACTCTTACAGACCGCTGGTGGGAACATAAATTGGTATAATCACTTTGGGAAATTGTTTGAAATAATCTACTAAAGCTGAGGAAACACATACCCTACGATCCAGCAATTACTCTTCAAGGTATGCATTCAAGAGAAATGTGTTACCAAAAGACATGTGCAAGAAGGTTTACAGCAAAAATTTTTGTAATAACTCCAAGTTGGAAACAACCTGAATTCCCATTGAAAGTAGGACAAATTCTGGTATCCTACACAATGAATACTGTCGAGCAGGCTTGTCCAACCTGCAGTTTGTGGGCTGCATGTGGCCCAGGACAGCTTTGAATGAGGCCCAACACAAATTCATAAAGTTTCTTAAAATATTATGAGGTTTTTTTTTTTCTCATCAGCTATCATTGTTAGTATATTTTATGTGTGGCTCCAATTTGTCTTCCAAAGTGGCCCAGGGAAGCCAAAAGATTGGACACCCATGCCAAATAAAATGAATGAACTATAGCCACATACAACAGCATGGATCAATCCCAATGACATAATTTTGAGCATAAGAAACCAGATACAATTGATTATATATGATATGGTTCCCTTTATATACAGTTCAAAAGCTGACAAATATAAACACAAGTGTTTCATGATTCAGGTTTAGTGATAAAATTATAAAGAAAAGTGAGGAGGTCATTGTCATAAAGTTCATAAAGAATCCTTTTGTGGGAGGTAACTGTGAGGGAAAGGAGGGGGGCTTCTGGGATGCTGGTTATGTTTTATTTATTTTTTAAAAACTTGAATGGTAGTTACAGGTATGTTTACTCCATAAGAATTCAGAGTCGTACGTACTTTGTTCTATGCACTTTGCTGTATGTGTGCTGTATCTTACAATAAAGAGAATAAAAAGGTTGTTCTTTTTCTCCAATTCTATACCTGGCACAGCATAAAATTCAGGGGGTCCTCTGGCTTTTCATAGACTAAGTTTTCAGTAATCTGCTGAGAGAGAGAGAGCATAAGGCATCACATTATGGTTCTGAGCAAAAGTTATGTGGTCAGGTTATATTTGATGCTATGTTTCCCACTAACCTAACACATACCATAGCTTTTGTTTTTTTCAGAGATGGGTTCTTACTCTGTCACCCAAGATGGAATGCAGTGGTACTATCATAGTTCATAGCTCACTACAGCTTCAAACTCCTGGGCTCAAGGAATCCTCCTGCCTCAGCATCCTGAGTAGCTAGGACTATAGGTGCACACCACTATTTCTGGCTCACTATGGTATTTTGAGGAAATTCGTGTATTTCTACAAAGTAACAGCTTACTTTATTATTACTAATAAAATTAGGCAAATTAAGGTAAAATTTAGAGAAATAAAAATTTAGTATAAATAGCAATTGATATTTTTACTAGTTTCCAAGATCACAGAGATAGGGAGAAAGTTTGGAAGAAAATATTTGTTTTGAGAATTGTGGTCTTGCTAGATTGAGAAATTAATAAATTATTTGCTTTGAAGAACAGTACAAGAAAAACCTTCTGAATAAAAATTTTAAAACACTGCACAATTTTGCATAGAAACTTCCTTCTGAGACATTTGATTCTAAATGGCAAAAATGATGTTCAGTATTATAATATTATGAAAAAGTATATATAAAACTTTAGATTCACTTCCATACTTTTGTCGTTATTAAATAAATTAAAAAATTATAATAAAGTAAACACAATTCTCACTTGCAGGGCATAACAATCAGGCAAATTTCAGGAGAAAATAATCAGGTCTATTTAAGGTACCAACGTCATTCCATTACGTATTTCATATCTATTTCTGTTGAACACATATTTAATTACCATTTTTTCCTATAACAATGTTGCGTGCATAAGCATTTTTTCTTCACAGGTGAAGAAAATTATAAAATGATTAAAACTCTACTGTCTCAATGGAAGTCTCAACAGGTTTCATCCTTCAGTTTTATAATTAGTAGTTCTTTAATTAAAGCCAGAAACCCAGCCATTAGTACTCTTCCAACAAAAAGACATTTGAAAAAGGAAAAGGCATAGACCAAGGTTAATGAAGTAGACATCACTTATCCTGATTTTATATGAGGAACCTTAGGTTCACAAAAGTTAAGTAATTTTTCCCAAATCACAAAGATAAGAAGTGCAAAGTTAGGATTTGAGACTTGGGCTAACAGATGACAAAATCTGTGCTCTTTCCTCTATTCTCTACTTCCTTACATTAAAAAATTTTCAGTTTAAAGGTTTTCATTTGAGGTAAGCCATTTATATTTTACACCTTTCTTACCACAAGTTCCAGCACCACATCCTGAGGTCAATGAGATTTAGAATTTGAAGAATTAGAAGCAATTTTAAAGTATTTCTTTTCCCCTCTAGAGAATGTGGATTCTTAGATGGTCATGAGATTGGTCATCTTTTGAAAGTATAGTCATGTTCCATATAGTGATGTGTTTCGAGATTTTAATGGAGCTGAAAAATTCCTATTGTCTAGTGATAGGAATCATAGCTGTCATAACGCCATAGTGCAAAGCATTCCTCATGTGTCTGTGGTGATGCTGCTGTAAACAAACTTACTTTGCTACCAGTCGTATAAAAATATAGCACATGAAGTTATGTACAGTACATCATACTTGAAAATAAATGACTATGCTGCTGGTTTATGTACTTGCTATGTGATTTATTTAGAATGTACTCTACCTATTTAAAAAAAGTTAACTGTAAAACAGCAGGGAGGTTTTTCAGGGGGTATTCCAGGAGAAGGCATTGTTATCACAGGAGATGACAGCTCCATGCATGTTATTGCCTCTGAAGACCTTCCAGTGGGACAAGTTGTGAAGGTGGAAGACAGTGATATTGATGATCCTGATCCTGTAAGGCATAGGCTAATATGTGTATTTGTGTCTTAGTTTTTATCAAAAATGTTTAAAAAGTAGAAAAATAAAAGTAAAAAAATTAAAAAATAGAACCAAGGTTACAGAATAAGAATGTAAAGAAAAACATTTTTGTATAGCTGTACTATGTGTATTTTAAGCTAAGCATTATTACAAAAGTCAGATTAAAAAAATTTAAAAATTTATAAAGTAAAAAAGCTACAGTAAGCTAAGGTTAATTTGGTTTTGAAGAAAAATATGTTAAAAAAATTTAGTGTAGCCTAATTGTACAATGTTTCTAAAGTCTACAGTATTGTACAGTAACATCCAAGGCCTTTACACTGACTCACCACTCACTGACTCGCTCAGAGCAACTTCCAGGCCTGCAAGCTCCATACATAGTTAAGTACTCCATAGAGGTGTGCCATTTTTATCTCTTGTATGGTAATTGTACTGTATGTTTTCTATGTTTAGATACACAAATACTTCCCATTGTGTTACAATTGCCTACAGTATTCATTATAATAATGTATGATACAATTTTGCTGCCTAGGAGCAATAGGCTATGCCATATAGCCTAAGTGTGTGGTAGGCTATATCATCTAGATTTGTGTAAGTACACTGATGTTTACACAGTGACAAAATTGCCTAATGATGCATGTTTCAGAACTCTCAGAAGATATCCTCGTTATTAAGCAACACGTGATGGTATAATACTTCTGCCTGGATTGCCTTTTTCTCTTCTTTTCAATTGATAATATTTTGTCCTTTCTTCCTAGACCAGCTATTTAACCCTTGGCCAAGTTTTTCCCTATCAACCAACCTACCTGATCTCAAATCCCTCTGAATGGCTTCATATGATGGTATCATCTATTTGGTGTTTATCATTTACTACTTATGGTAACTACATGTTAATGCACTTATTGTCTTCTCAATTAGAATATATCCCTTTTTACAGAATACACCCTTTCTTGTACCTCTTGAAAAACTTACAGTTAAAGAGAGGAATTGAGAGGTTTACCTGGAATATTTGCAGAATGTGGTGTTTTTCCATGTATTGGAGTGAAACTTGATAAGGATCTTCATAAACTATAGAAGGGAACCTTCTATAAGTTTGATTGCGTGTACGATAACCCTTTCCTTGCTCAATTTCTGAAAATTCATCCTGAAATTTAAATCCCCCCACCAAAGAGTCCTTAGTAAGCCTGAAGGGCCTAGGAATTGTCATTATCAGTGAAACCTGATGTTGATGAGATCTTAACACCAGGAGTTGGAGAAAAGACACATTTTTAAGAGAGACTTGGATAATCCTCCAGGTCTCCAGGTGCAATATAATGCACCTCATGTCCTGGGAGGTACCTTAGGCATTGCCAATCAACTTCAAGTACTTTTCCCTTCACAGGGATGTCTAATCAACTCCAAATTCCCTTCTCCTGGTAGAAGCCCAGAGAGGGAAAATGACTTAATATCACAGAGTTAGTTGCAGAACCAGGACTTAAAATGCAGGTTTCCTGAATCCTGGTTTATTAATCCTTCCTGAATGGCTTTTGAGTAGTAGAGAAGGCAATACTTCTCTTTTATTTCCCATCCTTCTCTTGCCCTTCCTGAAATTATGGGTCACACATACCACAACATGTGGGTTTATTCTTTATCCTTGATGCGATATGTGCCCTTCCATTGTACCCCTATTTTTACTCTCCAGGCCCCGTCTAGATCTCTGATCTCCCAGGTAGGTATCAAACACCTATTTAACTTACAGATTTGGTTACTATGGCTTGAGTTTTTTCTTGACTGCTGATATAGTTCAATTTGGATGAGATGGAGGGGAGTCTTGGGAAAAGGGCTTGGTCTTCTGCTTGGAAGTTACTGGTGAATCTGGCATCAACTGGGTTGTAGGCTGGGATAGTGGTTGCATTTTGAGTTTCCATTTCAGCTGAAGGCTTGGAATGGAGGTCTACTTGGCTATCCTCAAATTTGCAGGGTTGTACTCTGTAGTCAGCCTCTTTGTCCTCTTTGCTGTTGCCTAACTGGGGAAATGTTCTATCTTCAGACTGGCCACGTGTTTCATAGTAAGACAGCTGGTCTTTATGATTAGCTTGTCTGTCTGCCAAGTGGTCAGTCTGGTCAGATTCACTGTAGTCAGCATCGTCAACTGGAGGTTGATCAGCATTACTATGAGCTGGGTCAATAGCCTGGTGTTCAGCTAGTTCAGTGGCTTGGCCATACACTTGGTGGTGAGTCTTTACAGATGTTTTGTGGTCAACGAGGCCATACAATCTGAGGTCAGTCTGCTCAGAAGTTCCTTGGTCAGCCAGGCCAGCCAATCTGTAGTCAGTCTTCTCAGAAGTTCTTCTCCTAACTTTCCCTGACATTCTGCGGTCAATCTGTATGGAAGGTCTTTGGTCAGATGGTACGGACGATCCACTGTCAATCTGTACAGAAGGACTTCGGTCAGATGGTACGGATGACCCACTGTCAATCTCCACAGAAGGTCTTCTCTCAGATAGTTTGGATAATCTGTGTGTAATCTGCTCAGAAGTTCTTCGCTCAGCCTCACCAGACATTCTGCGGTCCGTCTGCTCGGAAGCTCTTCTCTCAGACTGGCCTGCCATTCTGTGATCGGTCTGTTTAGAAGCTCTTCGGTTAGACTGTGTAGATAATGTACCACCAATCTGCTCGGAAGTTCTTCTCTCAGCCTGGCCTGACGTTCTGTGGTCAATCTGTCTGGAACCTCTCTGGTCAGATGGCATAGACAGTCTACCATCAATCTGCCCAGAAGTTCTTCTCTCAGCCTGGCTAGGTAATCTTTGCTCAATCTGTTCAGCAGTTCTTTCGTGACCATTACTCTGTTCATACTGTAGATTATTAGCTTGGCTAGATGCCTTGCCTTCAGTCTGCTCAGACGGTGTTTGGTTAACCTGATCATCTGCTCTAAGGTCAGAAACATCAGCAGGGTTGGAAGCTCTGCGGCCAGCCTGACCAGGTGTACTATGCCCATTTTGTTCAGCTACTCCGTTGGTAGCTTGGCTAAATATGTTGGATTCAGCCTGGCTAGGCACTCTTAGGGCAGTCTGGTCAGCTAGTCTGTGAGCAGTGTGGTTATCTGCCTTCCTTTCGGCCTGGTTCTTCTGGTCGTCTTCTTCCTGGTCATTAGTGTGGCCAGCACTTGAGGGAGCGGCTGGGCTTTCATGTTTCAAGGGTTCAGCCAGAGCGTCTTGCGGAGGCTCTTCCATTTCCTGCCGCGTCCCTGACTGGTCTAGGTTGCCAGGCACTGTGGGTGGGGCTGG
This sequence comes from Pongo abelii, assembly GCF_028885655.2. NCBI lineage: Eukaryota > Metazoa > Chordata > Mammalia > Primates > Hominidae > Pongo > Pongo abelii. The sequence continues at coordinate 19,000,606 of NC_085928.1, forward strand.
GCTGGGTCGTCTAGGCGACCCTCCAGGAACGCCCCATGATTCCCATGGGCTTTGTTCGGGTCTCTGCGCGCGTTCGGGTGATTGGCCGTCCCGCTGTTGTAAGTGGAGGGACGGCAGTCAGCTGACCCTGTAGCGCGCAGGCGAGCACAGGGACTACGCCATGTCCTCAGAAGAGGCGATTCTCAGGCTCTGGCAGTTAGAGCTTCTCCTCACCCTGCTGAGCGACCAGGCCACGGGACTCTGTGCATCGCCACCCAGAGTGTTACCCTCTTCCTTGTTCTCGGAGGTTCTCGGCAGTGTGTGAGAAAGAGGTCCTCTCTCAGATACTGCTCCTCTGATTAACATCCCCCACCGCACCTCCAAATGTCAACAGATGAACACACAACCAGCTGCACGAGGACCACAAACCTGAACAGAGGTTGTTGCTATTGCCATCCCCTTTGGGTATAGCTGTCTTGGCAGTGGAAACTCCTGCCCCAAGGTGTTTTCTTGCTGAATTAGACATGTGATCTGTGGCGGGAGAGCCAGAGAGAGGAGAGAAGATCCAGTGGGAGTGGGTTCTAAAACTGCACCATCTAGTGGTCTTACAGCAGAGAGGCGAGTTAGAAGGAGGCCAAATCAGAGTTCCAGAAAGGAAGGGAGTAAGGAAAGTGGGAGAAAGATACCAGAAGGAATATTTAGCAAGTGGACAATTTGTATTTGATGGTGTCGGCCAGTGGAGCCCAGTTTTTGAGATTTGGCCCTCCCCCTTTGCAATCAACCTTAAGAATGCACCTCAGAGTCAGTAGGCTGTCTACTTTCAGGAGTAGGCCAGTACAGAGGTGGTGATTGATGAGACATATTACTTTGACCTTGCAAAGCCTGAAATCACTGAGGCAGGCCAAGGGTTGGTAGTGTGATGCCAGATATTCCTTTAGTAGGGATTTAACTGCATTAAACAATTAGAAATGAAACTTAAAATCCAAATTCAAATACTTGTGATCGAAGTGAGACAGGGAGAGTGGATATACTTGACACCATACTTAGGAATGGAAAGGGGAATCTAAGCACACTGAAGTAAAGTCATTTGTGTAACAGTGCCTAGAACATAATAGGTGCTCAAGAAGTGCTTGTTGAATGTAATTGTATGAATTATCTACCTTATTTATTTAAAAATGCATGACACCATTGGATACTGTGTTTAGAGTAAAATAGGTCTTGGGCTATGGCTTGTAGCTTCAAAGGGCTATTGGTTTTGGAGATTTATTTTTCCATTTTATAACTTAAATGTAATAATCATATAAATATAAAAAAGAAACCATAAAGAAAAAAATTCCCAAACACTCAAGAGATAACCTTTATTGACATTTTGATGTGTATCCCTCTGGAAATACCCCCATGCAAATCTATGCGTCTATATCTATAGGTATGTATATATTTTACAAAATGATGATTTATTAATTCGAGATTTTTTTTTAATGTAGCTGTTTTATAGATAAAAAATTTCCCTCTGTGCTGATGCTTTTGCTGCATCTCTCAAGTGTTTGGTGTTATGTTTTCATTCATCCGAAGATATTTTCTCATTTTCTCTGTGATTTTTTTCTTTGATACATTGGTTGTTTAAAAGTATGTTGTCTAATTTCCAAATATGTATGAATTTTCCAGTTTTCCTTCTCTTATTGATTTCTAGCTTCATTCTGCTGTGTTCAGAGAAGATACATTGTATGGTTTCAATCTTTTAAAATATATTAAGGCTTGTTTTGTGGCCTAACATATGGTTTATCCTGGAGAATATTCCGTGGAAAGAATGTGTATTTGCTATTGTTGGGTGGAATGTTCTTCATATGTGTTAGGTCTAATTGGTTGATAGTGTTGTTCAAGTCCTATATTTTCTTACTGGTCTTCTGTCTAGTGTTCTACTCATTATTGAAAGTGGGAAACACAAAAAATCAGCTGGGTGTGGTGGTGTGCACCTGTGGTCCCAGCTACTGGTGGGCTGAGGTGGGAGGATTGCTTGAGACCCGGAGGTTGAGGCTGTCTGAGCCATGATTGTGCCACTGCACTTCAGCCTGGGCCACAGAGTGACACCCTATTTCACACAAAAAAAGTGGGATATTAAAATCTCCAACTATTATTGTAGAACTGTCTGCTTTTACCTTCAAATCTGTCAATGTTTGCTTCATGTAATTTGAGCTTGTTGTTTTCTACAAATAATTATTTTCTATAAATAACTATTACAAACAAGAAGAAATAAAGTCTTCTTGTTTAATTGATGCTTTTATCAATATATAATGCACTTCTTCATCCCTCATAACAGTTTTTGACTTAAAGTCTATTTTGTCTGATATTAGTATAGCAGCTCCAGCTCTCTTTTGGTTATTATTTGCATGGAATATCTCTTTCCATAGTTATATTTTCAACTTATTAATGTCTTTGAAACTAAAAAGAATCTCACACTATATAGTCAGATTACATTTTAAAAAATCTATTCTGCCAATCTTTGTCTTTTTATTGGAAAGCTTAATCCATCTACATTTAAAGTAATTACTGCTATGGAAGGACTTACTTCTGTCATTTTGCTATTTAGTTTTATATGTTATATCTTTTTTGTTCCTCAGTTCTTCCATTACTACCATCCTTTGTGTTTAGTTGATTTTTTTTATAGTGTATCATGCTGATTCCTTTCTCATTCCTTTTCTGTATATATGTTTTTAGTTATTGTCTTAGTAGTTACTTAGGGATTACAATTAGCCTCCTAAACTTATAACAGCCTATTTTGAATTAAAACCATCCTAGCTTCAATGGTATACAAAACCCTGCTCTTATATAATACATGTCTATCTCTCCTTTTTTTGTATGTTATTGTTGTCACAAATTCATCTTTATACAGTGTGTGCCTATTAACATAGATTTATTATAATTATTTTGTACATCCATCATTTAAATCATACATAAGGAGAGGTTCAAACTAAAAATACCATGCTTGCTATTAAATCACCTATATAGATACCAAAACCAGTATTTTTTATTTCTTCATATGGCTTCAAGTTACTATATCTTTCATTTCTACTTGAGGATATCCTTTTAGAATTTCTTGTATGGCAGGCCTACTATAGATGAACTCCTTAGGATTTGTTTATCTGGGAATGTCTTAATTTCTTTATTTCTGAAAGGTAGTTTTGCTGAATGTAGAATTTCTGGTTGATGGTATTTTTTTCAACTGTAAATATGTTGTCTCACTGCTTTCTCACTTCCATCAATTCTGCTGAGAAATTGGCTGTTCACCTTCAGTATCTTTATATGTGAGGAATCACTTCTCTTTTGCTGCTTTCAAGATTTTCTCTTTCAAAATGTCTTTCTCTTTTGAAAGTTTTATTGTCAGGTATCAGTGTGGATCTTTTATGTTATTCTTTTGGAGTTTGTTGAGCTTCCTGAATGTGTACATTCATTTCTTTTATGAAATTTGTAACATTTTCAGCCATTACTTCTTTAAATATTTTTTCTTTCCCTTTCTCTCTCTCTTCTTTTTCTGGAGCTCCCACCATGCACAAGTGGTACACTTAAGGGTGTCTTATAGGTCTCTGAGGCGCTATAAATTTTTCTTCATTCTTCTTCCTTTTCTTCAGGCTGAACAATTTCAATTAACCTATCTTCCCCTAGCTCTTTGAACATTTTTAAGACAGTTGATTTAAAGTTTTGGTCCAATATCTGTGCTTCCTTAGTAGCAGTTTATTTTAATTTCTCCTAGCCATACTTTCTTGTTTCTTTGCATACTTCATAATAAAAAAACAAAAGGTAAAGTCTGGACAGTTTGCATATTACATGCATCATTCTGTGGGTATGCATGTGCTTTTGTGGATGTCCAATACATTCAGAAACTTTTTTTTTTTTTTTTTTTTTGAGATGGAGTCTCGCTCTGTCGCCCAGGCTGGAATGCAGTGATGTGATCTCGGCTCAGCGCAAGCTCCGCCTCCCAGGTTCACGCCATTCTCCTGCCTCAGCCTCCTGAGTAGCTGGGACTATAGGCGCCCACCACCATGCCCGGCTAATTTTTTGTATTTTTAGTAGAGACGGGGTTTCACCGTGTTAGTCAGAATGGTCTCGATCTCCTGACCTTGTGATCTGCCTGCCTTGGCCTCCCAAAGTGCTGAGATTACAGGCGTGAGCCACCCCGCCTGGCCAGAAACTTTTTGATACACTAATTATTCAAATAATCTCTCTCCCCAGCTTTTCCTCCCAAGCTTTCAGTGTGTCCGTTACTTAACCATGATTTTAGTCTTTTTTACCCAGATGCCAGGAGGTTGCCTTTCAATGTTTTTGAGGAATGCCCTCTTTATATCCACTTTTCCGTCCTGAGAGTTCTGTTGATGGATACTTAGGTTATTTCCATATCTTGGCTATTTATTCACAATAATACTGCAATAAACATGGTAGCACAGTAGTTTTGATATTTAAGCCTTTCAGAGAATGTGCCCATTTGTATTAGATAATATATATCTATATTAGATATATAGATATTAGAAATATATATTAGATATTTTATCTAATGTATCTAATATATTAGATAATATAGATAATCTATATTGTAATATCCCTTTTTTCATTACTTATTTTAGTTATTTGAGTTTTTTTTAATGTGGTCAACCTAGTTAAAAGCTTATCAATTTTGCTGATATTTTGAAAACACCTTTAAATTATTTTTCTTTCATTTTTATATTCTCATTTTATATTCTCCATTATATTAACGTCCCTCTAATCTTTATTATTTCATTCCTTCTGCTTGGTGTGGGTATAGTTTGCTCTTTTTTATAGTTTTTTAAGGTGGAAAATTAGGCTATTGATTTGGGACCTTTGTTGTTTTTTAAATATAGGCCTCTATAGCAATAAATTTTCCTCTAAGCATTGCTTTCCTGTATCCCATAAGTTTTAGTATGTTGTGTTTTCATTTGGATTTATCTCAAAGTATTTTCTAATTTCTTTTGTGATTTCTTCTTTAATCCATTGGTTAATTAAGAATGTATTGTTTAATTTCCACATATTTCTGATTTTTCTAAATTTTTTTCTGTTGATTTATCTTTTAATTTCATTGTGATTGCAGAATATATTTTGTATGATTTTTTTTTTTTTTTAAATGAGACAGTTTCCTGTGGCCCAGGCTGGAGTGCAATGGCATGGTCTCTGCTCACTGCAACCTCTGCCTCCTGGGTCAAGTGATTTTCCTGCCTAAGCCTCCTGAGTAGCTGGGATTACAGGCATGTGCCACCATGCCCGGCTAATTTTTGTATTTTTAGTAGAGACAGGGTTTCGCCATGTTGGCCAGACTGGTCTTGAACTCCAGACCTCAGGTGATCCACCCTCCTCGGCCTCCCAAAGTGCTAGGATTATAGGCATGAGCCACTGTGTCTGGCCTTGTATGATTTTAATCTTTTAAAATTTACTGAGGCTTGTTTTATGGTATAACATATGGTTTATCTTGGAGAATGTTCATGTGCACTTAAAAAAATGTATATTCTGCTGCGGTTGGGTGGAATGTTCTCTAGAAGTCTGTTAGGTCTAGTGGATTTATAGTGTTAGTTAAGTCTTTTCTCTTTCTTGGTTGATCTTTTCCTTAGTTGTTCATTCTATTATTGAAAGTGGAGTATTGATGTCTCCAACTATATTCTTGAATTATCCATATCTCACTTCAATTCTGTAAGTTTTTGCTTCGCATATTTTTGGGGTTCTGTTGTTAGGGCCATATGTGTTTATAATCATTATATATACCTGATAGATTGACCTTCTTATCATTATAAAATGTACTTTTTCAAGTAACAATTTTTGTCCTAAAATCTATTTTGCCTCACAGTAGTATAGCCACTCCAGCTCTCTCTGATTACTTCATGCATGCCATATTTTTAAAAATCTTTTTACTTTCAACCTATTTGTGTCTTTTGATCTAAAGTTTGTCTCTTGTAGACAGTACATACGTAGTGATATAGTTGGTTTTTTTGGTGGGGAGGGTCCATTGTGACTATCTCTGCCTTTTGATTTATAAGTAGGATATACATGTTTTATTTTGTTTATTATTTTATATATGTCATATATTTTTTGTTCCTCAAGTCTTTCTTTTATTGTGTTAAATAGATATTTCCTAGTGTACCTTTTAAATTCGATTGCTGTTTATTTTACTATTTTTGGAGTTATCTTCTTTCTGATTTATCTGGGTATTACAGTTAGTTTAATCTTAGCTTAAAATAATCTTGTTTGGATTTATACTAATGTAACTTCAGTATTATACAAAAACTTTGCTCCAGTATATCTATGTTCCCTTCACCATTCTTTGTATTATTATTTTCATACAAATTACATCTTTACAGGTTATAAATCCATTCACACAGCTATTATAATTGATTTATGCTGTTATCTTTTAAAACAGGTAGGAGAAGGAAAGAGTTAGATAGAAAAGTGTGTTTATAATGTCTTTTATAATACTATATTAGTCCATTTTTCACACTGCTGATAAAGACATACCCAAGACTGGGCAGTTTACAAAATGAAGAGGTTTAATGGACTTAGAGGTGTGGCTGGGGAGGTCTCACACTCATGGCAGAAGGCAAGGAAGAGCAAGTCACGTCTCTTACATGGATGGCAGCAGGCAAAAAGAGAGCTTGTGCAGGGAAACTCCTGTTTTTGAAACTATCAGATCTCATGAGACTTATTCATGAGAACAGCACGGAAAAGATCCACCCCCTTGATTCAGTTATCTCCCACTGAGTACCTCCTACAACACATGGGAATTATGGGAGCTACAAGATGAGATTTGAGTGGGGACACAGCCAAAACATATCAAATACCTATGTACTTACCTTTACTGGTGCTCTTTATTTCTTTACATGGATTTGAATTACCATCAAGTATGCTTTCATTTTGGCCTGAAGGACTCATTTTAGTATTTTATATGGCAGGATGGTTTGATAGTGATTATGTCAGTTTTTATTTACCAGGAAATATATAACCTATTTTTTCATTTTTATTTATATATATTTTTTGGTTATATAGTAGGTGTATATATCTATGGGTTAAATGAGATATTTTGATACAAGTATGCAGTGTGTAATAATCCGATCAGGGTAAATGGGGTATCTATCAACTCAAGCATTTATCTTTGTGTCTTAAACAATCCAATTACACTTTTTTAGTTATTTTAAAATGTAGAATTAATTTTTTTACTATACTAACCTTGTTGTGCTAGCAAATACTAGGTCTTATTCATTCCTTCTGTGCTTTTGTTCTCCTTAACCATCCCCACTTTCCCCAATTCCCCAGTACACTTCCTAGCCTCTGATAACCATCCTTCTACTCTCTATCTCCATGAGTTCAATTGTTTTTATTTCTAGCTCCCACAAATAAGCGAGAACATGTGAAATTTGTCTTTCTGTGCCTGGTTTATTTCACTTAACATTATGATCTCCAGTTCCATCCAGGTTGTTGCAAATGACAGGATCCCATTTTTTTTTCTTGAGACAGAGTCTTGCTATGTTGCCCAGGCTGAAGTGCAGTGGCACAATCTCAGCTCACTGTAACCTCTGCCTCCTAGGTTCAAGCGATTCTCAGACCTCAGCCTCCCAAGTAGCTGGGATTACAGGCATGTGCCACCATGCCTAGAAAATTTTTGTATTTTTAGTAGAGATGGGATTTCACCATGTTGGCCAGGCTGGTCTCGAACTCTAGAACTCAAGTGATCTGCCTGCTTTGGCCTCCTAAAGTGTTAGGATTACAGGTGTGAACCACTGCACCTGGCCCCATTCTTTTTTTATTTCTAAATGGTACTCCATTGTATATACATACCACATTTAAAAAATCCATTAATCTGTTGATGGACACTCAGGTTGCTTCCAAATATTGGCTATTGTGAATAGTGCAGCAATAAACATGGGAGTGAAGATATCTCTTTGACATACTGATTTCCTTCCTTTTGGGTAAATACCCAACAGAGGGATTGTGGATCATATGGTAGCTCAATTTTTAGTTTTTTTTTTTGTTATTGAGGAACCTCCAAACTTTTCTCCATAGTGAAAGTAATTTACATTCTCACCAACAGTCTACAAGGGTTCTTTTTTCTTCACATCCTCACCAGCATTCAATTTTGCCTGTCTTTTGGATAAAAACCATTTTAACTGGGGAGAGATGTCATCTCATTGTAGTTTTGATTTGCATTTCTCTAATGATCAGTGATGTTGTGCACTTTTTTATTTGCCTGTTTGCCATTTGTATGTCTTCTTTTGAGAAATGTGTATTTGGATCTTTTGCCCATTTTTAATTGGATTATCAGATTTTTTCCAATAGAGTTGTTTGAGTGCCTTATATATTCTGGTTATTAATCCCTTGTCAGATGAGTAGTTTGAAAATATTTTCTCTCATTTTATGGGTTGTCTATTCACTTCATTGTTTCTTTGGCTCTGCAAAAGCTTTTTAACTTGATTTTAGCCAATTTGTCCATTTTTGCTTTGGTTTCCTGTGCCTGTGGGATATTACTTAAGAACTCTGCTCAGTCCAATGTACTGGAGAGTTTCCCCAAAGTTTTCTTTTAGTAGTTTCGTAGTTTGTAGTCTTAGATTTGTCTTTAATTTTGATTTGATTTTTTTATATGGTGAGAGATAGGAGTCAAGTTTCATTCTCCTGCATATGGATATCCAATTTTCTCTGCATCATTCATTGAAGAGACTGTCCTTTCCGCAATGTGTGTTCTTGGAAACTGTCAAAAATGAATTCGTTGTAGATGTATAGATTTACTTCTGGGTTTTCTATTCTGTTCCTCTGGTCTATGTGTCTGTTTTTATGCCAGTATCATGCCATCTTGATTATTATAGATCTGTAGTATAATTTGAAGACAGATAATGTGATTCCTCCACTTTTCTTTTTGCTTAGGATAGCTTTGGCTATTCTGGATCTTTTGTTGTTCCATATAAATTTTAGGATTTTTTTTTATTTCTGTGAAGAATATAATTGGTATTTTGATAGGGATTGCATTACATCTATAGATTGCTTTGGGTAGTATGGACATTTAAAAAATACTGATTCTTTTAATCCATGAACATGGAATATCTTTCCGTTTTTTGGTGTCCTCCTCAATTTCTTTCATCAGTGTCTTATAGCTTTTATTGTAGAGATCTTTCACTTTAGTTAATTACTAGATATATAATTTTATTTTTAGTTATTGTAAATGGCATTACTTTCTTGATTTCTTTTTCAGATTGCTTGCTGTTGGCATATAGAAATGCTACTGACTTTTGTATGTTGATTTTGTATTTTGCATCTTTACTAAATTTGTTTAGCAGTTCTAATAGTTTTTTTGTGGAGTCCCAAGGTTTTTCCAAATACAAGATTATATCTGGATCTGCAGACAAAGATCTGAAGTTTCTTTGTTGATTTTCTGTTTGGAAGATCTGTCCAATGCTGAAAGCGGGGTGTTGAAATCTTCAGCTATTAATGTACTGGAGTTTATTTCCCTCTTTACCTCTAATAACATATATCTGAGTGCTCCCATGTTAGGTGCGTATGTATTTACGATTGTTATATACTTTTGCTGAATTGATCCCTTTATCTTTATATAGTGACCTTCTTTGTCTCTTTTTATAGTTTTTGTCTTGAAATCTATTTTGTCTGATATAAATATAGCTACTCCTGCTCTTTGTTTGATTTCCATGGACATGGAATATCCTTTCCATCCCTTTATTTTCAGTCTATGTGTGCCTTCATAGGTGAAGTGTGTTTCTTATTGGCAACAGATCATTGGGTCATGTTTTTCTTTTTATTCATTCAGCCACTGTATGTCTTTTTTATTGAGGAGTTAAGTCCTTTACATTCAACATTATTATTGATAAGCAAGGACTTATTCCTGCTGTTTTGTTATTTGTTTTCTGATTTTGTAGTCTTCTCTTCCTTCTTTCTTTCCTTTCTGTCTTCTTTTTTTTCTTTTTAATTATTATACTTTACTAGGGTATATGTGCACAACGTGCAGGTTTGTTACATAGGTATATATGTGCCATGTTGGTTTGCTGCACCCATCAACTCGTCATTTACATTAGATATTTCTCCTAATGCTATCCCTACCCCAGCCCCCAAGCCCACGACAGGTGCTGGTGTATGATGTTCCCTGCCACGTGTCCAAGTGTTCTCATTGTTCAGTTCCCACCTATGAGTGAGAACATGTGATGTTTGGTTTTCTGTCCTTGTGATAGTTTGCTTAGGATGATGGTTTCCGTCTTCATCCATTTCACTGCAAAGGACATGAACTCATTCTTCTTTATGGCTTCATAGTATTCCATGGTGTATATGTGCCACATTTTCTTAATCTAGTCTATTATTGATGGACATTTGGGTTGGTTCCAAGTCTTTGCTATTGTGAATAGTGCTGCAGTAAACATACATGTGCATGTGTCTTCATAGTAGCATGATTTATAATCCTTTGGGTATATACCCAGTAATGGGATGGCTGGGTCAAATGGTATTTCTAGTTCTAGATCCCTGAGGAATCGCCACACTGTCTTCCACAATGATTGAACTAGTTTACAGTCCCACCAACAGTGTAAAAGTGTTCCTATTTCTCCACGTCCTCTCCAGCACCTGTTGTTTCCTGACTTTTTAATGATTGCCATTCTAACTGGTGTGAGATGGTATCTCCTTGTGGTTTTGATTTGCATTTCTCTGATGGCCAGTTATGATGAGCATTTTTTCGTGTGTTTTTTGGCTGCATAAATGTCTTCTTTTGAGAAGTGTCTGTTCATATCCTTCGCCCACTTTGTGATGGGGTTGTTTGTTTTTTTCTTGTAAATTTGTTTGAGTTCATTGTAGATTCTGGATATTAGCCCTTTGTTAGATGAGTAGGTTGCAAAAATTTTCTCCTATTCTGTATGTTGCCTGTTCACTCTGATGGTAGTTTCTTTTGCTGTGCAGAAGCTCTTGAGTTTAATTAGATCCCATTTGTCAATTTTGGCTTTTGTTGCCATTGCTTTTGGTGTTTTAGCCATGAAGTCCTTGCCCATTCCTATGTCCTGAATGGTATTGCCTAGGTTTTCTTCTAGGGTTTTTGTGGTTTTAGGTCTAACATTTAAGTCTTTAATCCATCTTGAATTAATTTTTGTATAAGGTATAAGGAAGGGATGCAGTTTCAGCTTTCTACATATGGCTAGCCAGTTTTCCCAGAACCATTTATTAAATAGGGAATCCTTTACCCATTTCTTGTTTTTGTTAGGTTTGTCAAAGATCAGATGGTTGTAGATGTGTGGTGTTATTTCTGAGGCCTCTGTTCGGTTCTATTGGTCTGTGTATCTGTTTTGGTCTGTGTATCTGTGTATGCTGTTTTGGTTACTGTAGCCTTGTAGTACAGTTTGAAGTCAGGTAGCGTGATGCCTCCAGCTTTGTTCTTTTTGCTTAGGATTGTCTTGGCTATGTGGACTCTTTTTTGGTTCCATATGAACTTTAGTTTTTTCCAGTTCTGTGAAGAAAGTCATTTTGCTTGATGGGGATGACATTAAATCTATAAATTACCTTGGGCAGTATGTCCATTTTCATGATGTTGATTCTTCCTATCTGTAAGCATGGAATGTTCTTTCATTTGTTTGTGTCCTCTTTTATTTCATTGAGCAGTGGTTTTTAGTTCTCCTTGAAGAGGTCCTTCACATCCCTTGTAAGTTGGATTCCTAGGTATTTTATTCTCTTTGTAGCAATTGTGAATGGGAGTTCACTCATGATTTGGCTCTCTGTTTGTCTGTTATTGGTGTATAGGAATGCTTGTGATTTTTGCCCATTGATTTTGTATCCTGAGACTTTGCTGAGTTGCTTATGAGCTTAAGGAGATTTTGGGCTGAGACGATGGCATTTTCTAAATAGACAATCATGTCATCTGCAAACAGGGACACTTTGACTTCCTCTTTTCCTAATTGAATACGCTTTCTTTCTTTCTCCTGCCTGATTGTCTTGGCCAGAACTTCCAACACCATGTTGAATAGGAGTTGTGAGAGAGGGCATCCTTGTCTTGTGGCAGTTTTCAAAGGGAATGCTTCCAGTTTTTGCCCATTCAGTATGATATTGGCTATGGGTTTGTCATAAATAGCTCTTATTATTTTGAGATATGTTCCATCAATACCTAGTTTATTGAGAGTTTTTAGCATGAAGCGCTGTTGAGTTTTGTCAAAGGCCTTTTCTGCATCTGTTGAGATAATCATGTGGTTTTGGTTCTGTTTATGTGATGGGTTACGTTTATTGATTTGCGTATGTTGAATCAGCCTTGCATCCCAGGGATGAAGCCAACTTGATCATGGTGGATAAACTTTTTGATGTGCTGCTGGATTCGGTTTGCCAGTATTTTATTGAGGAATTTCGCATCGATGTTCATTAGGGATATCGGTCTAAAATTCTCTTTTAGTTGTTGTGTCTCTTCCAGGCTTTTGTAGCAGGATGATGCTGGCCTCATAAAATGAGTTAGGGAGATTCCCTCTTTTTCTATTGATTGGAATAGTTTCAGAAGGAATGGTACCAGCTCCTCTTTGTACCACTGGTAGAATTTGGCTGTGAATCCGTCTCGTCCTGGACTTTTTTTGGTTGGTAGGCTATTAATTATTGCCTCAATGTCAGAACCTGTTATTGGTCTATTCAGAGATTCACCTTCTTCTTGGTTTATTCTTGAGAGGGTGTATGTGTCGAGGAATTTATCCATTTCTTCTAGATTTTCTAGTTTATTTGCATAGAGGTATTTATAGTACTCTCTGAAGGTAGTTTGTATTTCTGTGGGATTGGTGGCGATAGCCCCTTTATCATTTTTTATTGCACCCCTCTTTGATTCTTCTCTCTTTTCTTCTTTATTAGTCTTGCTAATGTTCTATCAGTTTTGTTGATCTTTTCAAAAAACCAGCTCCTGGACTCATTGATTTTTTGAAGGGTTTTTTTTGTGTCTCTATCTCCTTCAGTTCTGCTCTGATCTTAGTTATTTTTTGCCTTTTGCTAGCTTTTGAATTTGTTTGCTCTTGCTTCCCTAGTTCTTTTAATTGTGATGTTATGGTGTCGATTTTAGATCTTTACTGCTTTCACTTGTGGGCATTTAGTGCTATAAATTTCCTTCTACACACTGCTTTAAATGTGTCCCAGAGATTCTGGTATGTTATGTCGTTGTTCTCATTGGTTTCAAAGAACATCTTTATTTCTGCCCTCATTTTGTTATTTACCCAGTAGCCATTCAGGAGAAGGTTGTTCAGTTTCCATGTAGTTGTGTGGTTTTGAGTGAGTTTCTTAATATTAAGTTCTAATTTGATTGCGCTGTGGTCTGAGAGACAGTTTGTTGTGATTTCTGTTTTTTTACATTTGCTGAGGGTGCTTTACTTCCAAGTATGTGGTCAATTTTAGAATAAGTGTGATGTGGTGCTGAGAAGAATGTATATTCTGTTGATTTGGGGTGGAGAGTTCTGTAGATGTCTATTAGGTCTGCTTGGTGCAGAGCTGAGTTCAAGTCCTGGATATCCTTGTTAACCTTCTGTCTCATTGATCTGTCTAATATTGACAGTAGGGTGTTAAAGTCTCCCATTATTATTATGTGGGAGTCTAAGTCTTTTATAGGTCTCTAAGGACTTGCTTTATGAATCTGGGTGCTCCCATATTGGGTGCATATATATTTAGGATAGTTAGCTCTTACTGTTGAATTGGTCCCTTTAATATTATGCAATGGCCTTCTTTGTCTCTTTTGATCTTTGTTGGTTTAAAGTCTGTTTTATCGGAGACGAGGATTGCAACCCCTGCTTTTTCTTTTTTTTTTTGCTCTCTGTTTGCTTGGTAGATCTTCCTCCATCTGTTTATTTTGAGCCTATATGTGTCTCTGCATGTGACATGGGTCTCCTGAATATAGCACGCTGATGGGTCTTGACTCTTTATCCAGTTTGCCAGTCTGTGTCTTTTAACTGGAGCATTTAGCCCATTTACATTTAAGGTTAATATTGTTATATGTGAATTTGATCCTGTCATTATGATGTCAGCTGGTTATTTTTTCCATTAATTGATACAGTTTCTTTATAGCATTGATTGTCTTTACAATTTGGCATGTTTTTGCAGTGGTTGGTACTGGTCGTTCCTTTCCATATTTAGTGCTTCCTTCAGGACCTCTTGTAAGGTAGGCCTGGTGGTGAAAAAATCTCTCAGCATTTGCTTGTCTGTAAAGGATTTTATTTCTCCTTCACTTATGAAGCTTAGTTTGGCTGGATATGAAATTCTGGGTTGAAAATTCTTTTCTTTAAGAATGTTGAATATTGGCCCCCACTCTCTTCTGGCTTGTAGGGTTTCAGCCGAGAGATCTGCTGTTAGTCTGATGGGCTGCCCTTTGTGGGTAACGTGATCTTTCTCTCTGGCTGCCCTTAACCTTTTTCCCTTCATTTCAACCTTGGCAAATCTGACAATTATGTGTCTTGAGGTTGGTCTTCTTGAGGAGTATCTTTGTGGTGTTCTCTGTATTTCCTGAATTTGAATGTTGGCCTGCCTTGCTACGTTGGGGAAGTTCTCCTAGATAATATCCTGAAGAGTGTTCTCTGACTTGGTTCCATTCTCCCCATCACTTTCAGGTCCACCAGTCAAACGTAGATTTGGTATTTTCACATAGTCCCATATTTCTTGGAGGCTTTGTTCCCTTCTTTTTACTCTTTTTTCTCTAATCTTGTCTTCTCATTATTTCATTAATTTTATCTTCAATCACTGATATCCTTTCTTCCACTTGATTGAATCTGCTATGAACCTTGTGTACGCATCACGAAGTTCTTGTGCCATGGTTTTCAGCTCTATCAGGTCATTTAAGGTCTCTCCACTGTTTATTCTAGTTAGCCATTCATCTAACCTTTTTTTCAAGGTTTTTAGCTTCCTTGGGATGGGTTAGAACATCCTCCTTTAGCTCAGAGAAATTTGTTATTTACCGACCTTCTGAACTCTACTTCTGTCAACTCGTCAAAGTCATTCTCTGTCCAGCTTTGTTTTGTTGCTGGCAAGGAGCTGTGATCCTTTGGAGGGGAAGAGGCGCTCTGGTGTTTAGAATTTTCAGGTTTTCTGCTCTGATTTCTCCCCATCTTTGTGGTTTTATCTACCTTTGGTCTTTGATGTTGGTGACCTACAGATGAGGTTTTGGTGAGGATTTTTTTGCTGTTGATGTTGATTCTGTTCCTTTCTCTTTGTTCGTTTTCCTTCTAACAGATCCCTCAGCTGCAGGTCTGTTGGAGTTTGCTGGAGGTCCACTCCAGGCCCTGTTTGCCTGGGTATTACCAGCGTAGGCTGCAGAACAGCAAATATTGCAGAACAGCAAATATTACCTCCTGATCCTTCCTGTGGAAGCTTCGTCCCAGAGAGGTGTCTTTTGGCCTCTACTGGGAAGTGTCTCTGAGTTAGGCTACATGTGGGTCAGGGACCCACTTCAGGAGGCAGTCTGTCTGGAGAACCACTGCTCTCTTCAGAGCTGTCAGACAGGGACGTTTAAGTCTGCAGAAGTTGTCTGCTGCCTTTTGTTCAGTTATGCCCTGCCCACAGATGCGGTGTTTATAGAGGCAGTAGGGCTTGCTGAGCTGTGGTGGGTTCCGCCCAGTTCGAGCTTCCTGGCCACTTTGTTTACCTACTCAAGCCTCAGCAATGCAGACACCCCTCCCCCCGCCAGGCTGCAGCCTTGCAATTCGATCTCAGACTGCTGTGCCAGCAGTGAACAAGGCTCTGTGGGCATGAGACCTGCCGAGCCAGGCACAGGAGAGAATCTCCTAGTCTGCTGGTTGCTAAGACCATGGGAAAAGTGCAGTATATGGGCAAGAGTGTACCGATTTTCCAGGTACAGTCTATCATGGATTCCCTTGGCTAGGAAAGGGAAATCCCCCAACCCTTTGCACTTCCTGGGTGAGGCAACGCCCTGCCCTGCTTTGGCTCACCCTCCTTGGGCTGCACCCATTCTCCAACCAGTCCCAATGAGATGAACCAGGTATCTCAGTTGGAAATGCAGAAATCACCTATCTTCTGCATTGATCATGCTGGGAGCTGCAGACTGGAGCTGTTCCTATTCGGCCATCTTGGAACAGAAACCAGACCTTTCTGTCTTCTTTTTAGTGAAGGTGATTTTCTCTGGTGGTATGACTTAATTTCTTGCTTTTGATTTTTTTAATTTAAATTTTTTTTTTTTTTAAAGACAGGGTCTTGGTCTGTTGCCCAGACTGGAGTGCAGTGGTGTGATCATGGCTTACTGCAGCATCAACCTCCCAGACTCAAGCAATCCTCTCACCTCAGCTCCCTGAGTAGCTGGGCCTACAGGTATGTGCCACCACACCTGGCTAATTTTTAAATTTTTTTCAGAGACAGTGTCTCACTATATTTTCCAAGCTGGTCTGGAGCTCCTGGGCTCAAATGATCCACCTATCTTGGCCTCCCAAATCATTGAGGTTACAGGTATGAGCCATTGTACATGGTTGCTTTTTATTTTTTGTGTATCCATTGTATGTTTTTTGATTTGAGGTTACCATGAGGCTTGCAAATACTATCTTATAATCAGTTATTTTAAGTTTATAACAACTTAACACTGTTTGAATAAGAAAACAAACAAAAAGCTAATAAAAACTCTATACCTTAACTGCATCCCCCTGCTTTTTAACTTCTTGTTGTTTCTATTTATATCTTATAGTACTATTTTTTGAAAAATTATTATTTTCAAATGGCTCATATTTTAGTAATTATTTTTGATTGGTTCATCTTTTAGTCTTTCTACATAAGATAACAGTAGTTTACATACCCCAGTTATAGTGTTATAATATTCTGTGTATTTTTCCGTGTGCTTACTATCACCAGTGAATTTTATACCTTTAGATGATTTATTTTTCTTTATTTCTTCTAAAAAAAAAAACGGGATACATGTATGCAGAACGTGCTGGTTTGGTACATAGGTATATGTGTGCCATGGTGGTTTGCTGCACCTATTGACTCATCCTCTAAGTTCCCTCCCCTCACCCCCACCCCACAACAGACCCTGATGTTGTTGTTCCCCTCTCTGTGTCCGTGTGTTCTCAATGTTCACCTCCCACTTACCAGTGAGAATATGCGGTGTTTGGTTTTCTGTTCCTGTGTTACCTTGCTGAGGGTGAGGGCTTTCAGTTTCATCCATGTCCCTGCAAAGGACATGATCTCATTCATTTTTTATGGCTTCATAGTATTCCATAGTGTATATGTCCACATTTTCTTTACCCAGCCTATCATTGATGGGAATTTGGGTTGGTTCCATGTCCTGGCTATTGTAAATAGTGCTGCAATAAAAATACATGTGCATATGTCTTTATAGTAGAATGATTTATATTCCTTTGGGAATACACCCAGTAATGGGATTGCTGGGTCAAATGGTATCTCTGGTTCTAGATTCTTGAGGAATTGCTATACTGTCTTCCACAATGGTTGAACTAGTTTACACTCCTATATATTCAGAATAGTTAGCTCTTCTTGTTGAATTGTTCCCTTTACCATTATGTAATACCCTTCTTTGTCTTTTTTGATCTTTTTTTGGTTTAAAGTCTGTTCTGTCAGAGACTAGGATTGCAACCCTGCTTTTTTTTTTCTTTTTATTTGTTTGGTAAATTTCCCTGCATCCCTTTATTTTGAGCCTGTGTGTGTCTTTGCACATAAGATGGTTCTCCTGAATACAGCACGCCAACGGGTCTTGACTCCTTTTTTGCCAGTCTGTGTCTTTTAATTAGGGCATTTAGCCCAGTTACATTTTCTTTTCCTTCCCTTATCTCTCTCTCTCTTTCTCTCTCTCTCTTTCTCTGTTTCTTTCTTTTCTTTCTTTCTTTCTCACTCTCACCCAGGCTGGAGTGCAGTGTCATGCTCTCAGCTCACTGCAACCTCCACCTCCCAGATTCAAACAATTCTCCTGCCTCAGCCTCCCTAGTAGCTCGACTGTAGGCACCTGCCACCACACCCAGCTGATTTTTGTATTTTTAATAGGTATGGATTTTCACCATGTTGGCCAGGTTGGTCTCAAACTCCTGACTGCAGGTGATTCACCTGCCTTGGCCTCCCAAAGTGCTGGGATTACAGGTGTGAGTCACTGTGCCCAGTCCCAGTTACATTTGAGGTTAGTATTGTTATGTTTGGAGTTTGATCGTGTCATCATGATGCTCTTTGGTTGTTTTGCACACTAGTTGATGCAGTTTCTTCATGTGTCATTAGTTTTTATATTTTGGTGTGTTTTTGCAGTGGCTGGTACCAGCTTTTCCTTTCCATATTTCATGTTTCTTTCAGGAGCTCTTGCAGGGCAGGCCTGCTGGTAATGAAATCCCTTAGCATTTGCTTGTCTGGAAAGGATTTTATTTATCCTTTGCTTATGAAGCTTCATTTGGCTGGATATGAAATTCTGGGTTGAAAACTCTTTTCTTTAAGAATGTTGAATATTGGCTCCTAATGTCTTCTGTCTTGTAGAGTTTCTGCTGAGAGGTCTGCTGTTAGTCTGATGGGCTTCCCTTTGTAGGTGACCTGGCCTTTCTCTCTGGCTGCCCTAAACAGTTTTTCCTTCATTTCGACTTTGGAGAATCTGATGATTGTGTGTCTTGGGGTTGATCTTCTCGTGGAGTATCTTAATGGTGTTCTCTGTATTTCCTGAATTTGCATGTTGGCAAAGTTGGTGAAGTTCTCCTGGATCTTCCCAGGAGTTCATATCCTGGGAAATCTTCCTGGATCATATCCTGAAGCGTGTTTTCCATCTTGTTTCCATTCTCCCTGTCTCCTTCTGGTACTCCAATCAATTGTAGATTCGGTCATTTTATGAAGTCCCATATTTCTTGGAGGCTTTGTTCATTCCTTTTCATTTTTTTTTAAATTCTTGTCTGCATGTCTTATTTCAATAAGGTGGTTTTCACACTGATATCCTTTCTTCTGCTTGGTTGATTCAGCTGTTGATACTTGTGTATTCTTCACGAAATTCTTGTGTGTGTTTTTCAGCTCCATCAGGTCATTTATGTTCCTCTCTAAACTGGTTATTCTAGTTAGCAATTCCTTTAACTTTTTATCAAGGTTCTTAGCTTCTTTGCATTGGGTTAGAACATGCTTCTTTAACTCATCATAGTTTTTTACTACCCAACTTCCAAAGCCTACTTCTGTCAATTCTTTCATCTGATCCTCCATCCAGTTCTGTGCCCTTGATGGAGAGACATTGTAATCATTTGGAGAAGAGTGACTCTGACCTTTTGGGTTTTCAGCATTTTTTCATTGATTCTTATCTTTGTGAGTTTGTCTAGTTTCGGACTTTGAGGCTGCTGACCCTTGGATGGGGTTTTTGTAGATGCCTTTTTGTTGTTGTTGTTGATGCTGTTGTTGTCGCTTTCTGCTTGTTTTTCTTTCAATAGTCAGGTTCCTCTTCTTTAGGGCTGCTGCAGTTTGCTGGGGATTTGCTTCAGGCCTTATCTGATTTGCTCCCGTGCCTGGAAATATCATTCAAGGAGGCTGGAGAGCAGCCAAGATTGGTGCCTGCTCCTTCTTCTGGGACCTCTGACCTCAAGGGGCACCAACCTGATGCCAGTAGGATCGTTCCTGTATGGAGTGTCTGACAACCCCTGTTGGAGTGCTCAACCAGTTGGGTGGTACAGGGAGCAGGACTCGTTTAATGAAGCACTTTGTCCCTTGGTGGAGAGGGTGTGTTTTGCGGGGGGAAACCCACTTGTCTGGGCTGCCTGGATTCCTCAGAACCACCAGGAGGATCAGCTAAGTTTGCTGATCTGCAGAGACTGCAGCCACCCCTCCCCTTAGGGGCTTAGGCCCAGGGAGATCTGAATTCTGTCCCTGAGCCTCTGGCTGGAGTTATTGGAGATCCTGCAGGGAAGCCCCACCAACTGAGGAAGGATTGCTCAGGGTTAGACCTGAAGAGGCACTCTGGCTGCTGACTGCCATAGCCAGTGTGTTCGGCTGTGGGGACAAGTCTTGGGACCAAGCCGTCCAGCCTCCCTGGCTCCAGCAGGGGAAAAGCGCAGCCTGGAGCTATAGAAATGGGTGTCACCCTTCTCCTACCCAGGGAACTTAGCATGTTAGGCAGTTGTGAGTCCCAGTTCTGGCTGCTGCCCCTCCCTCAAGGAGCTCAAACAGCTTAGACAGCAGGCAGCAGCAGCCGGTGCTGGTCGCCCCTTCCCCCAGGAGTTTGGCAGGCTTAAGCAGATTCCAGCTGAAAGGCTGTAAGAATCCACGCGTTCCAGGACTGGGACACTAGGCCCCGGTGGCATGGGTTCACGAGTGGGATCTTCTGATCTGTGGGTTGCACCATTTCCCCAGCTGGGTAGCATGCTCACTCACCGCCTCCCTTGGCTGGGGAGAGGTGGTTCCCCTTCCCCATGTGGCTCTCAGGTGGGCTGTAGCACCACATTGCTCTCCGTTCTCTCCATGGGTCATGCCAGCCTTCTACTCAATTTTGATGAGAGAACCTGGATAGCTTGGTTGCCGGTGAAGGATTCACACACGTATTATGATTTTTTTTGATGGGAGCTATAAAGTCCTCTGAGCTGGCCGCACCATAGTCAGGCCATGGTGACATTCCCCAGCCCTTGTGATAATGTACTTTGTGATATTTCCCATCCTTATGAATGTACTTTGTAACATTCCTCCCTGCCCTTGTGACAATGCACCTTCCAGCCCTTGTGAATGTACTTTGTAACATTCCTCCCCGCCCTTGTGAATATACTTTGTAACATCCACCCCGCCCTTAAAAAATTGCTCCTGACTCCACTGCCTATCCCAAACCTATAAGAACCAATGATAATCCCACCATCCTTTGGAGACCCCTTTCTCGGACTCAGCCCACATACACCCAAGTGAATAAACAGCCTTGTTCTTCATACTAAGTCTGCTCGGTTGGTCTCTTATACGGACGCGCATAACAGGAGCCTCCAAATGCAGCTGCTTCTAGTTGGCCATCTTGGCACTGCTGTCCCTTTCAGATGATTTCTTATTGCTCATTAACATTCTTTTATTTCTGACTGAAGTACCCCCATTAGAATTTCTTGTAGAACCAGGTCTGTTATTGATGAAGTCCTTCAGCTTTTGTTTGTCGGGGAAAGTCTTTATTTTTCCTTCATGTTTGGAAGATATTTTTGCCAGATATACTATTCTAGAGTAAAAGTTTTTTTCCTTTGGCATTTTAAATTTGTGTCACTTTCTCCAGGCCTGTAAGGTTTCCACTGAAAAGTCTGCTGCCAGTATTGGAGTTCCATTGTATGTTATTTATTTCTTTTCTCTTGCTGCTTTTAGGATCCTTTATCCTTGACCTTTGGGAGTTTGATTACTATTTAGTATCTCCTTGAGGTAGTCTTCTTTGCTTGGTGTTTTATCATCTTCTTGTACTCAGATATTGATATCTTTCTCTAGGTTTAGGAACTTCTCTGTTATTATCCCTTTGAGTGAACTTTCTATACCTATCTCTTTCTCTAGCTCCTCTTTAAGGCCAATAATGCTTAGATTTACCCTTTTGAAACTATTTTCTAGATTCTGTAGGTGTGCTTCATTATTTTTTATTCTTTTTTCTTTTTTCTCTTCTGACTGTATATTTTCAAATAGTCTGTCTTCAAGCTTACTAATTCTTTCTTCTGCTTGATTTATTCTGCCATTAAAAGGCTCTGATGACTATGTTGGCCAGGCTGGTCTTGAACTCAAAGGTCAGGAGTTTGAGACCAGCCTGGCCAATGCGGTGAAACCCTGTCTCTACTAAAAATATGAAAATTAGCCAGGCATGGTGGCCGGCACCTGTAATCCCAGCTACTTGGGAGGCTGAGGCATGAAAATCGCTTGAACCCAGGAGGTGGAGGTTGCAGTGAGCCGAGATCACGTCATTGCACTCCAGACTGGGTGACAAGAAACTCTATCTTAAAAAAAAAAAAAAAAAGGCTCTGATGTGTTTCTTAATATTTCAGTTTCATTTTTCAGCTCCAGAATGTATGGTTATTTTAATTATTTCAATCTCTTTGTTAAATTTATGTGATAGAATTCTGAATTCCTTCTCTATCTCTGTGATAGAATTCTGAATTCCTTCAAAGAAATCTTGAATTTCTTTGAGTTTCCTCAACACAGTTATTTTGAATTCTCCGTCTGAATAGTTACATATCTCTGTTTCTCCAGGATTGGTCCCTGGTGCCTTATTTAGCTTATTTGTTGAGATCATGTTTTCCCAGATGGTGTTGATGCTTATAGATGTTCCTTGGCGTCTGGGCAGAAGGCTTAGGTATTTATTGTAGTCTTCACAGTCTGGGCCTATTTGTACCCATCCTTTTCAGAAAGGTTTTCCCTGTAATCAAAAGGATTTGGGTATTGTGACCTAAGCCATATCTACATTAGGGGGCACCTCGAGCTCAGTAACATTGTGGTTCTTGTAGAGTCATAGAGGTGCTACCTTGGAAGTCTTGGATAACATCCAGATGGATTCTCTGGATTACCAGGTAGAGACTCTTGTGCTCTTTTCTGTCTCCCAAACAAACAGTCTCTCTCTCTCTCTCTCTCTGTGCTGAGCTTCCTGGAACTGGGAGTGGAAAGACAGAAGCACCCCTGTGGCCATCACCACTGGGACTGCTGCAGTGGGTCATATTTGAAGCCAATACCGCACTGGATCTTGCCCAAGGCTTGCTGTAATCACTGCCTCGCTACTGCTTATGTTCGCTCAAGGCCCTAGGGCTGTACAATCAGCAGGTGGCAAGTGGCAAAGCTAGTCAAGCTTGAGTTCTTGTCTTCAGGTCAGTGAGTTACCTCAGGTGCCAGGTGGGTCCAGAGATGTTGTCCAGGAACCAGGGACTGGAGTAAAAAACCTTAGAAATCTACTTGGTGTTCTCTTGTACTGCTGTTGAGCTGGCACTCAAACAACAGGACATAGTCCTTCCCATTCTTCCCACCTCTTTACACAGGCAAAGGAACCTGACCCTGTGGCCACTACCACCACAGGCCCACGGAGAGTACTGCCAGGCATCCACCAGTGTTCACTTAAGGTGCATGGGCTCTTCAGGAAGCTTGTGGTGAATGGTGCCAGGCTGGGACTCACTCTTCAGAGTAGTGGGCTTCCCTCTGGCCCAGCATGGGTTTAGAAATGCCATCCAAGAACCAAGGCCTGGAATCAGGATTCTTAAGAGCCCAACTGGTACTCTACCCCATTGTGGCTGAGCTGGTACCTGAGATGCAAGCCAAAGTTCCCTTTACTTTTCCCTCTGCTTTTCTCAAGGAGATGGAGCCTCTCACCGTAGCCAGCACAGCCGGGAATATGCTGTGTCTCGCCTGAAGCCAGCATGGTTGAGAGTCTCCCCAAGACTCACAGAGTACTACTTGGGTATCACTGCTGGTTATTCAGTTCCCAAGGGCTTCTTAGTCAGCAGGTGATGGGACCTTCAAGGCAGTGGGTTCACTTCTGGCCTAGGGTATGTCTAGAAATGTCTGAGAGCTAGGGCCTCATGACTGCCCAGTGCCCCATCCTAGTGTCTGAGCTGGTACCCAAAATGCAAGACAAAGTTCTATCTTCTCCCAAGAGGAAGGATGGAGTTTCTTTTGGAACTGTGAGCTGTACAGCCTGCAGTTGGGTGAGGGGTGGTATGTGCATTCCCTTAGCTGCCCTGGCTGATATCTCAGTAGGTCATGTGCTCCCCCAGTCCACTGGCTCTGAGCCCAGCTTAGCACTAGGACTCACCTAGGAGTTGCAGTCCTTGTGGCCTAGACTTCGTTTCAAGTTTATTTAGGGCCCCAGTGCATTTCAGCCTACAGTGGCAAGACTTTCTTGAACTTAAGTTTTTTTGGGATGGGCAATTTCCCTCTGGCTAGGGCCAGTCCAAATGCTTTCTTTGTGGGCAGGCATCAGCGATATACAGTTCGCTTCTGTTTTCTTCTGTGAGAGGGCAGCACTGAGTTCAATGCAAAGTCCCAAAATTGCTGTGTTCTCTCTACCCAAGTGCACAGATTTTCCATGCCATGCAGCTGCTGCCAGGAGTTTGGGAAGGGGTAACATCAGCAATTCAAGACAGTCTTTCCTGCCCTTTTCAGTGCTTCTTTCAGAAATATGAAATTAAAATCAGGTACTATGTGGTGCTTACTTGATTTTTAGTTTTTATGAAGGTACTTTTTTGTGTAGATACTTGTTAAATTTGATGTTCCTACATGAGGGACAATTAGTGCAACCTTCTACTCCACCATCTTGCTTCACCTCTCTTCTTCATTTTTAAATGAGAGATTCTTTGGACAGAATTCTTAGTTGACTGTCATTTTCTTTTAACACTTTGAAGATCTTGTCCTACTGTCCTCTGGCCCCCATGGTTTCTTATAAGAAGTCAGCTGTTAATCTTGTTGAGGATTCCCTGTACATGGTAAGTTGTTTTTCTCTTGCCACCCTCAGAATTCTCTCTTCGTGTTTGACTTTGTTCCATTTGACTTGAATATGTCTAGGTGGGAATCTCTGAGTTTGTTCTACTTGGAGTTCATTGAGCTTTTTGGATTTACAGACTCATTTATCTTTATCAACTCAGAGTTTTTAGTCACAAATTTTCTTTCAGTCCCATTCTCTTTTTCCTCTTTTTCTTGGGCCGCTATTATGCATATATGGTATACTTGGTAGTTTCTTGTATATCTCTGAGGCTCTGCTCCCCTTCTTTTCATTCTCTTTTCTTTCTTCTCCTCAGACTGAATGATTTCAGTTGACCTATCTTTAAATTTGATAATTCTTCTGCCTGCTCTAATCAGCTATTAAAACACTATAATACAGTTTTCATTTTAGTTATTGTACTTCTCAGCTGCAGAATTTTCATTTGGTTCCTGTTAATAATTTTTATCTCGTTATTCCTATCCTTTATTTGTTGAGACAGTCTCCTGGCTTCCTTTAGCTCTTTACTCATGGTTCCTTTACCTCTTTGGACACACTAATAGTAGCTAATTTAACATCTTTTTCTACTAAATCCAAAGTGGTCCCCTCATGGATATTTTCTATTAGTTGCTTTTTTCAATGTACATGTGATAGTTTCCTGTTTCTTTCATAAGTGTCATAATTTTTCGTTGAAAGCTGGACATTTTAGAAAATATATTTTAACAACTCTGATATCAGATTCTTCTACCCACTAAGGTTTGTCATTATTGCCATTTTGGCTGTGGTTTTTCCTGTTGTTGCTTATTTGTTTCTGTTTGATTTTTCTGTATTAATTCTATAGGTCATGATAATACAGGAGTTATTAAGATACTAGTTTTAGGCAGTCAGAAAGGGTAAAATAGTTCTCAGTAGAATTTTCCTTTATTAAAAAGCAGCCCCAAACCATTTCTTCTCTAACAGAAAGCAGCCTGAAGAGTAAGTCATAGTTATGCAAACTAGGAGCTTTTATATGTAAATTCCATCAGCTGTACCTGGAAGCCAGGTACATTCAATATGGTGTCTCCTGCCCTCTTTTCCTTGTCACCATTTGTGCTGGTGTCATGGCAACCTCCAGATAAAACCTGTACAGGTATCACGGCGACCCACCAGGTAGAAGCCACATTTGCATAATAAAAGGTTAGGGTGGGAGGCCAGTCTTTTCACGGGCTATGTAAATGGCACACTTGGTCAAACTGATCCCCTGATCCCTATGTAAATCAATCACCACCTCCTTAAGCCTCTGTACACAATAGATTGCATTCCACTGCAAACCAGAGACTTTTTCTTGGGAGACTTGCTTTCTCAGCATGAGGAAACCTTTTTTCTCTGTCTTCTTTTTTGTCTATTAAACCTTCCACTCCTAAATCCACTCCTCATGTGTGTCCATGTTCTGAATTCTTTCTCAGCCAAGACAAAGAACCAGGGTATATACCCCAGACAAAGAAGCCATTTCACTGATTCCTTGCTGTGTTGTAGTGTATGGCCACAATTCTTTGCTGCTTTTATTTTTTTAAGTTATTCCTTTTGTTTTTAAGCCCTGGCATTCTAGGGATCACTCTTGGATTAGTATAATTTAGTGGCTACCTGATAGTTGGTTAGATTTTCTTAAATGTTTTGACAGTAGTCTTTCATGCTTTGCCAAAGGGTTCTGTGTGAGATATCATGCCTCCAGCCTTCAGGCACTTTAAGACTGCTTTATTCCCTGCTTGGACAGGACCTCCAGGTCAGTCAGAGATGAATGACTGATGCCATCTTTGCCAGGTCTTTCCTTGGCATGTGCACAGTCTTTTAGATTTTAGGAATATGTTTGAGCTTTTCAAAATTCCCTATAGTAATCTAGTTCTCAAGAATTTTCTTTTAAATTCTAAGCCAGGCTCTTCTTTGCCCCAACTAACATGATAGCCTTAGGCAGTTGTAATATTGCCAGCAGTTTGCTATTGTTTTGATAATTGCCTGAGGATAACCCCCCTCCCCCACCTGCTGAGCTGAGTTCTGAGGAGAACCAGAGTGAGGTAGTCACCATACTCTGAGAACTGAGATTTTTCTGGGAGATGCATGTTCAGACAAAACATTGACTGTGTTCTGGGAATGGTTCTTTTAATGGAATTCCAAAAGCAGTCAAAGATGCTGGCTTTTGGCTTCTGCCAGTGAGCTGGAGAGGGAGGAGTCATGGGAATAGACCCAAGTTTAAAATATCACAGACAACCCTGATATTGTTTGGTTGTGTCCCCACCCAAATCTCATCTTGAATTCCCATGTGTTGTGGGAGGGACCTGGTAGGAGGTAATTGAATCATGGGGACAGGTCTTTCCTGTGCTGTTCTTGTGATAGTGAATAAGTCTCAGGAGATTTGATGATTTTAAAAAGAGGTGTTTCCCTGCACAAGCTCTCTTTGACTGCTGCCATCCATGTAAGATGTGACTTGCTCCTCCTTGCCTTCCTCCATGATTGTGAGGCTTCCCTGGCCATGTGGAAGTTTAAGTCCCTTAAACTCTTTTTCCTGTGTAAATTACCCAGTCTCAGGTATGTCTTCATCAGCAGCATGAAAATGGACTAATACAGTACATTGGTACCAGGAATGAGGTGCTGCTGAAAAGATACCCAAAAATGTGGAAGCGACTTTGGAACTGGGTAACAGGCAGAGGTTGGAAGAGTTTGGAGGGCTCAGAAGAAGACAGGAAAATGTGGGAAAGTTTGGAATCTTTTAGAGACTTGTTGAATGGCTTTGACCAAAATGCTGATAATGATATGGACAATGAAATCCAGGCTGAGATGGTCTCAGCTGGAGATGAGGAACTTGTTGGGAACTGGAGCAAAGGTGATTCTTGTTACGTTTTAGCAAAGAGACTGGTGGCATTTTGCCCCTGTCCTAGAGATTCTTGGAACTTTAATCTTGGGAGAGATGATTTAGGGGTATCTGGCAGAAGAACTTTCTAAGCAGCAAAGCATTCAAGAGATGACTTGGGTGCTGTCAAAGTCATTCAATTTTAAAAGAGAAACAGGGCATAAAAGTTTGGAAAATTTGCAGCCTGACAATGTGATAGAAAAGAAAATCCCGTTTTTTTTCTGAGCAGAAATTCAAGCTGGCTGCAGAAATTTGTGTAAGTAGTGAGGAGCAGAATGTTAATCATTAAGACAATGGGGAAAGTGTCTCCAGGGCATGTCAGAGACCTTTGTGGCAGCCCCTCCCATCACAGGCCTGGAGGCCTAGGAGGAAAAAATGGTTTTGTGGGCTGAGCCCAAGGTTCCTGTGCTGTGTGTAGCCTAGGGACTTGGTGCCTTGCATCTCAGCCACTCCAGCTGTGGCTGAAAGAGACCAAAGTTGAACTCAGGCCGTGGTTTCAGGGGGTGCAAGCCCCAAGCCTTGGCAACTTCCATGTGGTGTTGAGGCTGTGAGTGCACAGAAGTCAAGAATTGGGGTTTGGGAATCTCCACCTAGATTTCAGAGGATGTATGGAAATGCCTAGAAGTCCAGGAAGCAGTTTGCTGCAGGAATGGGGCCCTTTTGGAGAACCTCTGCTAGGGCAATGCAGAAGGGAGTGTGGGGTCAGAGCCTCCACACAGAGTCCCTACTGGGGCACTGCCAAGTGGAGCTGTGAGAAGAGGGCCACCATCTTCCAGACCCCAGAATGGTAGATCCACCAACAATTTGCACTGTGCACCTGGAAAAACCACAGACATTCAATGCCAGCCCGTGAAAGCAGCCAGGAAGGAAGCTATACCCTGGAAAGCCACAAGGGCAGAGCTGTCCAAGACCATGGGAACCCACCTTTTGCATCAGTGTGACCCAGATGTGAGACATGGAGTCATAGGAGATCATTTTGAAGCTTTAAGATTTGACTGCCCTGCTGGATTTTGGACTTGCATAGGGCCTATAGCCCCTTTGTTTTAGCCAATTTTTCCCATTTGGGATGGCAATATTTACCCAATTCCTGTACCCTCATTGTATCTAGGAAGTAACCAACTTGCCTGTGATTTTACAGGCTCATAGGTGGAAGGGACTAAGCTTGTCTCAGATGAAACTTTGGACTGTGGACTTTGGGTTAATGCTGAAATGAGTTAAGACTTTGGGGGACTGTTGGGAAGGCATGATTGGTTTTGAAATGTCTGGACATGCGATTTTGGAGGGACCAGGGGCAGAATTATATGGTTTGGCTGTGTCTCCACCCAAATCTCATCTTGAATTTCCACGTGTCGTGGGAGGGACCTGGTAGGAGATAATTGAATCATGGGGGCAGGTCTTTCCTGTGCTGTTCTTGTGATAGTGAATAAGTCTCAGGAGATCTGATGATTTTAAAAGGAGGTGTTTTCCTGCACAAGCTCTCTTTGCCTGCTGCCATCCATGTAAGACGTGAGTTGCTCCTCCTTGCCTTCCTTCATTATTGTGAGGCATCCCCAGCCCGTGGAACTATAAGTCCATTAAACCCCTTTTCCTGTATAAATTACCTAGTTTTGGGATATGTCTTTATCAGCACGATGAAAACAGACTAATACAACCCCCTCCCCCATCTTACCAAGATTCAGTAGTTTTTTTTTTTTTTTTTGATAGATAACTTCCAGTTTGTGTTTTGACCTCCATGTGTAATCACCTGAGGGGTTCTTCCTGCCCATTGCATAAAGAGAGACCATGAAATTGTAGCAGAGAAAGAGTTTAATAGATATGAGGCTGGACATGTTATGTGGGAGATGAAGTTTGTACTCAAATCATCTCATCCAAAGCCCATATGTTAGGGGTTTTTCAAGGACAATTTGGGAAAAGGGGCAGGGGTGGCTAGGTACCAGGTGCTTGCTGCTGATTGGCTGGGGCATAGATGAAATCATGGAGGTTGAAGCTTTCCTCCTGCAGGCCAAATCACTTCTGGGTGGAGCTACAGGAGTGGGGTTGTTGGTTCAGGTAGAGCCATCAGGTCCAGGTGGAGACATGGGTGTCAGATATGCAATAAATTCTGGAGAGATATCTCAAAAGGCCAATCTACCATAATGGTGTTATTTGCAAGAGTAATTGGTGAATTTGCATATCTTATAAACTCTGGAATAATATCTGCACCTTAGCAGGACTCAGGCTCCTCTCCTCCCTTTAGCCTGATGTCCTCCTATTAGCTTTACAAAAGCAGTTGAGTTTTGGGCAATATCTATTATCATTTAAACTGTAGCCTAAATGTCTTCCAAAGTTAGCATGGCCCAATATGCCAGGAATAATAAAGGAAAGGCAAGATGGAGGTTAGCTTAGCTTAGTTTACTGTAATAATTTTTTCACTGATATAACTTCTGCAAAGGTGATTTTACATATAGTGAAGAATTGGCTTATGTGATTATGAAGGTTGAGTAATATCATGATCTTCTGTTTGCACGTTGGAGACCTAGGACCTCCAGTGGTATAATTCCAGTCTGAGTTCAAAGGCCTGAGAACCAGGGGAGCCAGTGGTATAAATTCCAGTCCAAGAGCAAAAGACCAATATGTCAGCTCAAGCAGGCAGGCAGGAAAAAAAAGGGCAAATTCCTTTATCCTCTGCCTTTTTGTTCTGTTCAGGACCTCAATGGATTGCATGATGCCCATCTGTATTGGGAAGGATAATTTACATTACTGAGTCCACCAATTCAAATGCTAATCTCATCTAGAAACACCCTTCCAGACACACCCAGAAATAATGTTTTATCTGAGCACTCTGTTGTGCAATTAAGTTGACAAACAAAATTAGCCATTACAGTTGTTTGGCTCATATTTTTATTGTTTAGAGGTAGAGTAAATTCACAAAGCTCCTCATTTTGTCATTTCAGAAGTAGGACCTTAATTATATAATCTTAAGACTTAAAATGTTTTGTTAAGGCTTTTGTGATAGCAAATAAAATTTTGCACCACTTTTATAAATTTTTGAGGGAATCAGCAGACACCAAATGGTAAACCACTGATTTTTTTATCACCTCGTTTTAGAAGATTATATAGATTGTACATTTCTCTATTTTTGGACATATGGGATTATATTAAATTAAAAAGCTTCACCGAAAAGGAAACAATCAACGAAGTGAAGAGACAACCCACAGAATGAGAGAAAATATTTGCAACTATTCATCTAACAAGAGATTAGTAACCAGATTATATAAGGGACCCAAACAACTCTATAGGAAAAAATCTGATAATGCAGTTAAAAATGGGCAAACAATCTGCATAGACATTTCTCAAAAGAAGACATACAAATGGCAAACAGTTATATGAAAAGGTGCTCAACATAATTGATCATCAGAGAAATGCAAATCAAAACTTCAATGAGATATCATCTCACCTCAGTTAAAATGGCTTTTATCCAAAAGACAGGCAATTAACAAATGCTGCCAAGGATGTGAGGAAAAGGGAACCCTTGTACCCTGTTGGTGGGACTGTAAATTAGTACACCTACTATGGAGAAAGGTTTGGAGGTTCCTCAAAAAAAGAAAAATAGAGCTACCTTATGATCCAGTAATCCCACTGCTAGGTATATACCCCAAAGCAAAGAAACCCAATGTATCAAAGAGATAGCTGCACTTTCAAGTTTATTGCAGCGCTATTTACAATAGCCAATATTTGGAAGCAACCTGAGGGATATGGTTTGGATTTGTGTCCTCACCCAAATTTCATATCGAATTGTAATCCCCAATGTTCAAGGAGGGACCTGGTGGAGATGATTGAATCATGGGGATGGGCTTCTTCCTTACTGTTCTTGTGATAGTGAGTGAAATCTGGTTATTTTAAAGTGTGTAGCATCTCCCCCTTTACTCTCTTCCTCCTGCTCCAGCCATGTAGGACATGTCTGCTTCCCCTTTGCCTTCCATCATGATTGTAAGTTTCCTGAGGCCTCCCCAGCCATGTTTCCTGTACAGCCTATGGATCTGTGAGGCAATTAAACCTCTTCATAAATTACCCAGTGTTAGGTAGTTCTTGATAGCAATGCAAGAATGAACTAATACAGAAAATTGGTACCTAAGAGTGGGGCATTGCTATAAAGATACCTGAAAATGTGGAAGCAACTTTGAAACTGGGTAACAGGCAAAAGTTAGAACATTTGGGAGGGCTCAGAAAAAGACAGGAAGATGAGGGAAAGTTTGGAACTTCCTAGAGACTTGTTAAACTATTGTAACCAAAATGCTGATAGTGAAAAGGACAAGGAAGTCCAGCCTAAGGTGGTCTCAGAAGGAAATGAGGAACTTATTGGGAACTGTAGCAAAGATCACTTTCGTTATGTGTTATCAAAGAGGTTGGAGGCATTGTGCCCCTGCCCTAGGGATCTGTGGAACTTTGACCTTGAGAAGGATGATTTAGGGCATCTGGCAGAAGAAATTTCTAAGTGACAAAATGTTCAAGAGTGAACTGGCTACTTCTAGCAGCCTATGCTTATATTTGTGAGCAAAGAAATGACCTGGAATTAGAACTTATATTTAAAAGGGTAACAGAGTATAAAAGTTTGGAAAATTTGCAGCTTGGCCATGTGGCAAAAAGGAAAAACCCATTTTCTGGGGAGGAATTCAAGCTGGCTGCAGAAATTTGCATAAGTAAGGAGGAGCCAAATGTTAATAGCCAAGACAATGGGGAAAATGCCTTGAAGGCATTTTATATACCTTTGCAGCAGCCCCTCCTATCACAGGCCTGGAGGCATAGGTTTCATGGGCCATGGGCTGGGCCCAGGGCCCTGCTGCCCTGTACAACATCGGGACACTGCTCCTTGCATCCTAGCTGCTCCAGCTCCAGCTGTAGCTAAAAGGGCCCCAGATATGTCTCAGGTCACTGCTTCAAAGGATGCAATCTGTAAGCCTTGGTGGTTTCCACATGGTGTTAAGCCTGTGGGTGTGCAGAGGGTAAGAGTGGAGGCTTGGGAACCTCCGCTTAGATTTTGGAGGATGTATGGAAATGCCTGGATATCCAAGCAGAAGTCTGCTGCAGGGGCAGAGCCCTCATGGAGAACCTCTACTAGGGCAGTGCAGAGGGGAAATGTGGAGTTCGAGACCCCACACAGAATCCCCACTGGGGCACTGCCTAGTGGAGCTGTGAGAAGAGGGTCACCATCCTCCACACCCCAGAATGGTAGATCCATCGATAGCTTGCACCATGTGCCTAGAAAAGATGCAGGCACTCCACCCTAGCCTCTGAAAGCTGTCATGGGGACTGTATCTTGCAGAGCCACAGGGGTGGAGCTGCCTGAGGCCTTGGGAGCCCACCCATTGCATCAACATGGCCTGGATGTGAGACAGGGAATCAAAGGAGGTTATTTTGAAGCTTTAAGATTTAATGAGTGTCATCCTGGGTTTTGGACTTGCATGGGGCCTGTAGCCCCTTTGTTTTGGCCAATCTCTTCCTTTTGGAACAGGAGTATTTTTCCAATGCCCATATCCTCATTGTATCTTGTAAATAACTAACTGGTTTTGAGTTAGGGACTTGCCTTGTCTCAGATGAGACTTTGGACTGTGGACTTCTGAGTTAATGCTGGAATGAGTTAAGACTTTGGGGGACTATTGGGAAGGCATAATTGTATTTTGAAATGGAAGAAGAAAATGAGATTTGGGAGGGGCCAGGGGTGGAATGATACGGTTTGTATTTCTGTCCCCACCCAAATCTCATGTCAAATTATAATCCCCAGTGTTGGAGGAGGTGCCTGGTGGGATGTAATTGGATCATGGGGCAGACTTCTCTCTTGCTGTTCTCATGGTAGTGAGATCTGAGAGATCTCATGAGATATGATTGTTTAAAAGTGTGTAGCACCTCCGCCTTTGCTCTCTTCCTCCTTCTCTAGCCATGTAGGACATGTCTGCTTCCTCTTCACTTTCTGTCATGATTGTAAGTTTCCTGAGGCCTCCTCAGCCATGCTTTCTGTACATCCTGCAGAACTGTGAGCCAATTGAACCTCTTTTCTTTATAAATTACCCAAACTCAGGTAGTTCTTTATAGCAATGTGAGAATGGACTAATACACTGAGTGTTCATCAATAGATGAATGGATAAAGAAAATGCGGGACATATATACAATGGAGTACTATTCAGCCATAAAAAAGAATGAAGTCCTGTTATTTTTGACAACATGGATGGAACTGTAGGTCATTACGTCAGGTGAAGTAAACTAGGCAGAGAAAAGCAAATTTCTAACGTATTTGTGGGAGCTAGAAATGAAAACAATTGAATTTATGGAGATAGAGGGTATAAAAATGGTTACCAGAGGCTGGGAAGGGTAGTGGGAAGTTTGGGGGGAAATGGGGATGGTTAATGGGTACAAAAAATAGTTAGAAAGAATGAACAAAACCTATATTTGATAGTATAACTGGGTGACTATAGTCAATAATAATTTAATTGTATCCTTAAAAACAACTAAAAAAGTATAAATGGATTGTTTGAAACACAAAGGATAAACGCTTGAGGTGATGGATATGCCATCTACCATGATGTGATTATTGTACTGTATGCCTGTATCAAAATATATATCCCATAAATAAATCAAGAGGATGCAGGGAATTATGGCAGACATACCTCTTAACGTGGATCCTTAAATGTGTGATCCCTTTGCTCTATATATGTTTTGCATTCAATATGTTTGTAATATGACAAATAAATATGAGCCAATTTTTTGCCTCCCTGTAGAAAGGGATACAGAAAGCTTGTTGGTTGGGGTTCAAGCGAAGTATAAAAAAGAAAAGAACTATAATTTAATTTTTGGAGTAAGAAAGGGCAAAAAGGGACCTTAACTAAAGTGAGAGAGAATTTAGACCTATTTTGTGGCGGTAGGCCAAAGGAATCTAGGCTGAGAAAGACCTGGATATGGGCATTGGGAGTGCTCATCCAGACTGAGGAAGAAACCGGTAAATGCCATCTTGCAAGCTGAAGGACTTCATGTATGGTATGTGTGGTTTCCTAATCTGAAAGAGCTTGTAACTTTTTTACTCCTCACCGTTTATGTCAGAGGAGGTTTTAAATTACTGAAGAAAATTGGATAAGTGTGTTACTGCTCTGATAGGTTGTTGTAATTGATGCAGGTGACCTACTACAAGGAGTAATATAGGAGATAAAGAAAGTCAAGGTCTCTGGATGGTGGCAGCCATGATGGAAAAGTAGTATCCATTCTATTACCCTGATCCATGTTGATACAACTGTGGGTAATCCCATACAGATCTAGTCTGGGGTAGCTTTAGTTAATCCATTCTCCTATTAAAGTTTCCGTGTGATTAATTGGTCTGATGAAATGATTTCCCTCCTAATTATTTTGTTATGGCTCCAAATCCTGTACCCAAGAAGGTTTTCCTAAAATAAACTATTTAAAAATTTTAAAAAATGAAATTCATATAATGTTATCATGACATAAAGTCTCTCTTCCCCTGTTCTCATCTTCCTCAGGCAAGAAGAATAAATGTCTCTGGTGGAACTTTTGCTGTGGTGGAACTGCTTTTCTAGAACTGGTTAGTGACTTGACATTGGAAAAGTTTTATTACTACTAGTAGTTATTATCTGTTATGGCCTGGCTGAGTGAAAGGCTTTTTGTGATACTGACCTCTATGTATATTCTTCTACTACTAAAAAAAATCTTCCATTTTTAAATCCTGGGAAAAATCATTTTTTCTTTCAAAAAATATTTATTGAGCCCTTGCTATGTGTCAGGCACTGTGGATTCAATAAGAAATAAGACAGAATTCTTAACCTTGAGAATCCATATGCTGGAGGGTGACTCTGATAAGAAAATAAGCAATGCAATTATAACACACTGTGTTAAGAGCTATGATGGGAGAAGTATAAACAGCTATTGGTGCCTGAAGAAGAAGCACATAACCCAAAGCTGAAGGGTAAGGAGAAGTGACATAAATATAGCAAAATGTATAGTCAGTTTGTTGTTATAAGGCCTTTGGAGTGCTGGAGTTCAGTTGCAGCTACAACATTTACTAGTTCGGTTTCCTTATACAAGTTTCATAACCTTTTAAAGGTTCAGTTTTCTTATATTTAAAATAGGGACAATAATACCAGTCACTTCATTGGCTAGCTGTGAAAATAAATGAGTTAATACATAGAAATTGCTTAGCACAGTGCTTTTGTAAATAATAAAAAATGGAAGCTCATTATTACTATGCTGAGAGCTGAAGGGTTATTAAGATTTAAGAAGTGAATGGGAGTGATCAGTGTCAGGAGAAGCCTATTCCAGGCAAAGAGAAGAGCATATTACATGCTCGGAGGCAGAACAGATTACAGGGAGTTTGAATAACTAAAAGAAATTCAATATGTTGTAATATTGAGTGTGAAGGGGCTGGGTAATAATAGATGAGGCAGGAGAGGTAGACAGGGGACATATAGAGATGTTTAGCTTTTATTCCAAGAATATGCAGAGTCATCAAATGATTTCTTGCAGGGTATTGACACAATTAGACTTGCACTTTAGATCATGCTGGTTGTAATTGGGAAAAATGGATTGAGGAAGGGATTGGAAATTGGGCTACTAAGATGACCTTATTATAGAAATTTCTATTTTAAAAATGGCTAAGTAAAGACGGTACTGTCCTCCTATTCTCTCAGAAATCAACCCAAGGTAAGAACAAAAAACAGAAATGTAAATTTCATCTTTCTAAAAAAACTAGATGAAACCTATAAACCTTAGCCACAATATATGAGGGGGCATTACCAAGAGCAGTTATGGGTGAAGAGGAGTATTGGCAGATACAGTTAGGTGCTGCTTGCATCTGTATACCTCAAGCAAAACTGGGGAAATACCCAACAATTCCTTATTTGGAATTATGGGAAGATGGTAGTGGAAGTCTCCCTAACCCACTCAAGTCAATGCTAGTAGGAAGCAGGATTGGTAGGAATGAGGGAAAAATCACACTAATAGGCCATATCTGAGTTTTACATTTTATTTTATTAGCGGTACAGGGTGGACGAAAGAGACTCTGCATTGGGCACAGCCCTATAGCAACTGATCTTTGATGACTGTGGAGAAGTAAAAAGAAAAAAGAAACGTTTACATGTAACCTTGTGTCATAAGAAACATCACTGTTAACTGGGAAGAATTTCTGGTAATCCAGAAATTCTTGGCTTAGCGGAAAGGAAGGTCTTAGCTCCTTCCTCTTATAAACCTCCTGCCAATTGTGATCATAAGAAAAACTCTTCACATTCAAACATGAGCAGTAGTCAAAGAGGAATTAACACAGGATTTATATAAGTATAAAAAAAAAAAGAAAGAAAGGAACAGTAGACACCAAAACAAGTAGAGAAAGAAAAACTCTCATCAGAAAAAAAGTTGTCATAGATCACATAAAAATTTTGGGCCGGGTGCGGTGGCTCACGCCTGTAATCCCAGCACTTTGGGAGGCCGAGGTGGGCGGATCAAGAGGTCAGGAGATCAAGTCGAGACCATCCTGGCTAACATGGTGAAACCCTGTCTCTACTAAAAATACAAAAAATTAGGGCGGACACCTGTAGTCCCAGCTACTCGGGAGACTGAGGCAGGAGAATGGCGTGAACCCGGGAGGCGGAGCTTGCAGTAAGCTGCGATTGCGCCACTGCATTCTAGCCTGGGCGACAGAGCGAGACTCTAACTCAAAAAAAAAAAATTGGCCAAGTGTGAATTAAAATATAAAACAAAACAACAAACCTTAGTTATGCACTCCTGTAAATATGAACTCAAAACGAAGAACTCCAACGGCTCAGAGAAGACATACTAAGACCACAGAGGGACTTGACAAATGAACTCAGGGAAGAGATGGAGAATTAAAAAACTATTATAGGAATGAAGGTCTTATTGGAAGAAGCCGAAAGAAAACTAGATATAACTTAAAACACTTTGGAGATGCGGAAGATGGAATGAAGAAAAGCAAGAAAAATGAAACAGAATCCACAAAAAATTTAGAAGTATTAGGGACAAAAATAATTGATAGGAAAGATAAGGAGGTCCAATATATAACAATGAGTATAGATTCAATGGACTAGATGCAATATTTAAATGTGTAATTCAAACATATTTTCCAGAAACAAAAAATGTCTTGGATATATGTATGGAAATGGTATTCTGCAGCCTAGGAAAACTTGGCATGGAATTGTTAACATTTATGTTATGTTCAAACAAAATTACTGCTCCTCAAAGAATAAGACTCTTTTATGCAACTAGGCAAAACGGTCTAATTTCATGTAAGAAAAAAAATTCAGACTGGCTCAGACTTCTCCACAGCAGCAATCAATGCTAGGAAACAATGGAATAATGCTTAAAATTCCTTAAGGAGAGAAAGTGTGGACTCCAGAAATGCATTTCCAGATAAGTTATCCTTTTAGTGAAAAGATAGCTGACATCTTTGAATATGCAGAAACCCAGAGAATATAATTCCATGAATTTTTATAGCAGATGGAAAACCTCAACAACCACAGATAAATGGAGAAATTATGGCAAAAAGAGTGGCAGTGATGTACCAGTATGATTAAATGTGGAATTAAGGTAAAAATAAACATGGAGGTTACAGTTAGAAAGGAATCTGTTTTATAAACTCTGACAAAGTGGAAACAATAGAACAAACAAAAGATGGGAACGGGAAGAAAAAGTGGGAGGTAGTGTAAGCACTTCTTATAATTAGAAGCTAAAATTATTTAAAATATAGATGAAGTAATTGAAAATAAATATATTTAAAACTTTAAAGACAAGTACTAAGATAAATCTGATAATTCACTAACATTAGGTACTGGAGTAAGAAGAAAGTGAAAATGAAATGGAAATAGATTAATTTATTTAATCATTGTTGATACTGTGGAGTCAATAGATACCATCCAATGAAATAGAGAATTAAATATGTTATACACTTAGGATTAGCCCAGAGATATATTTGCAAATGTGAGAAATAAGGTATATGAAAAGATGTTTATGGCAACATCATTTGTAAAAGCCAAGGACCATAAATCAGGGAAATGCCCATTAATTGGAACCAGTGAAATAAATTATAGTATATCCATTCAGTATAACTCAGGGCAGGGAGAGATACATTTTATTGTATACCTTTTGGTAATTTAACATTTTTTGTGCCATGTATGTATATGCTATACTTTTTTTTTTTTTTTTTGAGATGGAGTTTTTCTCCTGTTGCCCAGGCTGGAGTGCGGGATGGTGTGATCTCGGCTCACTGCAACTTCTGCCTCCCAGGTTCAAGTGATTCTCTTGCCTCAGCCTCCCTAGTATCTGGGACTACAGGCATGCACCACCACGCTTGGCTAATTTTGTATTTTTAGTAGAGATGGTTTCTCCATATTGGTCAGGCTGGTCTCAAACTCCTGACCTCAAGTGATCTGCCTGCCTTGGCCTCCCAAAGTTCTGGGATTACAGCTGTGAGCCACCATGCCTGGCCTGCTTTACTTTTAAAAATAACTTTTTTTAGTTTTAAAAGTAAATTTGTAAAAAGAGGCTATTTAAATCATTTGTATTAGAAATGATGATAGCCCATGTTAGACAAATGGCAGTGGCATGGAGATAAGTGGATGGATTGGAAGTATTATCAGTCAGATTTGGTGTTAGAATGATGAGTAGTGAGGAAGAGAAAGGAGTTGAAGACAACATCTATGTTTCTTCTAGTTTGGGTAACTGGATAGATGGAGGTGGCATTCCATAAGATGGGATATACTGATTCCCCATGGATCTGTCCTCAGGATTCATCCCTCATCTCCCTCTATAGAATCCCGTTATCTCATCCCATTCCATGACTTTCGATTTTACATGTTTGTGAACAGTTTCCATATCTTTCATAAACTCTAGAGTACCTGGTTATCAGATGCCCCCTGGATGTAACTTATAGCACTTATCCTTGACTAATCACAAGACCCAAGATCATAAACTTTAGATCTAAAATGAACCTTAGAAACGCCTCATGGTCCAGCCCTTTTATTTTACCGATGAAAAGCCTAAGACACAGTTTATGTGACTTTTGGATTTTTCTTGTAAATTTAAATAAGTTGGAGTATGAAGTTACGTATTTTTGATCTCCCTACTCCTTATTTAAATGATAATAAATGAAAACATTTCTAAGCAGTGAATACTAGATCAAATTTGTCCTTTAACCACATGTGGCAAGTAAGCAACGTATGGGAATTAATGACAAATTGTCATCATCTCTGTGATCTCTGCCACACTGGCTTCAAAATCTTTCTAGCTGCCTAGACTCAAAGCCTCAGAGACGTCTTTATTCTCTTACTCTAAGGATCTTCTCTTATCCAACACTGCACATCAACCCACTGTTGAGTGATTTGGGTTCTTTTTCTGAAACATCTTATATCTGTGTCTTCTCTATTGCCATTATTGCAGCTGTGGTTTACATTTTCATCTCTGGATGATATCAGTGGCCTTCAAACTGATCTCCTTGATTTTAGGCTTTCTCTTTTTCAGTTTGTCTTTGAAATTACAGTAGTTTCTCCTTATCCATACTTTTGCTTTCTGCAGTTTCAGTTACCCACAATTGCAGTCTAAAAATATTAAATGGAAAATTCCAGAAATAAACAATTTATATTTTAAGTTGCATGAAGCTCTGAGTA
This sequence comes from Pongo abelii, assembly GCF_028885655.2. Taxonomy (NCBI): domain Eukaryota; kingdom Metazoa; phylum Chordata; class Mammalia; order Primates; family Hominidae; genus Pongo; species Pongo abelii. The sequence goes on from NC_085928.1 coordinate 19,040,447, forward strand.
GCATAATGAAATCTCATGTCGTCCCGTTCTGTCTTACCTGAGATGTGAATCATTCCTTTATCCAGCGTATCCTCACTGTACACTCTGCCTGCCCATTAGTTTCTTAGTAGTTGTCTTAGTTATCAGATTGAGAAAATACAGTGTACATTGGGTTCAATACTACCCAGAGTTTCAGGCATCTACTGCTGCTCTTGGAATGTATCCCCAGTGGATAAGAAGGGACTAATATACAGCAAAATGTTTTTCTAAAACCATGGATCTTACTGCAACCTCTTGTAAAACGTTCAATAACTTTTCAAAGCAGATAGATCAAAGTCCAGATTTCTTGATGGCATTCAAGGCCCTCCATGATTTCTAACCAGCCCTTGTTTCTGATTTGATTTCTGAATACACTTGCCACTGCAGCTATACCTGACTAGTCATCTTTTCCAAAATTCAAGCTGCACTTTTCTACTCATGTGTAGTAGTTTACCTTTTTCCATCTATGTGAAGTAACTTTTCTCTTATTTTTTTGTTGATGTTTTAAGTATCCTTAAAGAGCTCATTCATCTACCATCTACTTTGGGAAGCATTCCTAGAGCAAAGTTTCTTTCCCTGTACTCCCATATCTCTGAATTTGTACCACCAATAGAATTATGTTCTCACAGTTTGCTTTCCATTCTGCTTAGTGGTATTGTGTCCACGTACCTTCCTTTATGCAGAGATAATGTATTTTTCATTTTGGTATACTACACTAACCTTCCCTTTCCCAGTTTTTGCACATTCTCAGTGCTCAGAAAATTTTCTGGATTGAATTGAGAACTCTTTGTGACTCCTCTGCAGAACTTCAGTAATCTGAAATTGGATTAAAAACTGAGGTTAGACACCAGAGGGATTATCCGCAAACATTTAAGTAATAGTGGAACAAAAGTACCCTTGAAATTTGTTATACTTCTAAATGTCATTCTGCACCTGTGACCTTTTTTCCCCAATTTTCATATCTTATTTATTTTGCAATTTGTTACAGTTGGGGCATATTTTAAAAAGTGAAACATTGTACTTAATATGACTGATTTCCCAAAGGGACTAGATTAGGAATGCGAAGAATTTGTTACCTGAGATAATAATGCAAGTTTTGAAACTTTTTTTTTGAAAACATATAAGATAGAGTAGAAAAGTTGTTTTGATTTTTAAAAAATATATGCCAGCCAATTGAGGACATCACCTTTGTGTGCTTTACGTTTTCTCCCACTAGAGAGCAGCAAAGATTCATAATTGAATCAGGCAACAGCTAAAAATGCTTTGGGATTACTTTTGAAATATAGTTTCCAATGCTAAATTGCACAAAATGCCTTTTCCATTAATTTAAAAAACATATTTTATTGACTTTCTGGCCAAGTGGAAACTAATCTGTAGCAAAGGCTTTTAAGTTTAGTAAAGCAAATTGTGGTATATGGCAGAACAATTTTCTTACCTTGGTTTTCGGCTTCATTTCTTATTTCATTTATTCATACAGCGAACATGTGTTAATCTCTATTGTGTTAGGCACTGTGCTATTCTTGAGGGTACAAAACTGAGTAAGACATAGTCCCTGCTTCAGAGAACCCTGTTTCGTGAAAAAAAATTGTTTTAGTATTTCTGTACTAAATACAATGGAGTATGCATATATGTTATAAGACATAGTAATACATAGCATGCGTTGAATGCTTGCAATATTTTAGGCACTGTTCTAAGTGTTTTGCTTCCACTATATCACTTATTATTCACACTCTAAGAAGTAAGAATTAGTATTCCCATTTTATAGGCGGGAAACAGAGGCACAAAAAAGGTTAAGTATCTGCCACACATCACACGACATATAAATGATGGAATCAGCATTTGAACTAAGGCAGTTTTAATACACCTGCATACTTCATCATTGTACTGCACTGTTTCCCACATAAGCTTCGTTCTCCAAAAGAAAACCAAATTGACTGGGGGTGGTGGCTCGCACCTTTAATCCCAGCACTTCGGGAGGCTGAGGTGTGAGGATTGCCTGAGCCCAGGAGTTGGAGGCCAGCCTGGGCAACACGGTAAGACCCTGCCTCTGAAAAAAAAAAATTAGCTGAATGTGGTGGTATGTGCCTGTGGTCCTAGCTACTTGGGAGGCTGAGGTGGGAGGATCGCTTGAACCTGCGAGACTGAGGCTGCAGTAAGCTGTGTTTTCACCACTGCACTCCAGCCTGGGTGACAGAGCAAGACCTTGTCTCAAAAAAAAAAACCAATCACATATGGAGAAATGAGATATCTTGGAAAAATAAACAGCATCATATGAAGTAAGTGCTTTCTCTTGAGGTTTGTAATGGAGTCTCAATCAAGGTATTCTCCTTTTCCACCTGGATTCTTGAACAGTTTGAGGAATAAAACAAAAGAGTTGGGTGATGGGGTCAAAATATCACCCTCTGATAGAGGCCGATTTGTTAACCAAACGATACCAAGTCCCGAGTTAGCAGGCTCTCTCTCTACCTCTCCACCCCAGGAAGGCCAGGTTTGGGGTGAGCCTCACTCCCAATGTGTGCTTGCTGGGGTAGATTCCCTGGAGGAGTAGTGAAATGTGTACTCTCCATAAGCAGTTTGCTCCCCAGAGGAAAAATGGGAGGTTCTGAGCCAAGCATGCCCAATTTACTCTTCCTAAGTTTACCAAGAAGATAAACCACTTCATCTCCTGTGAGCAGAGAGATGCCATAATTATAGTTACCTAGCTCCTCCAGGGAAGGAAACATCAGAAATAGTGGAGATGATGCATTCCTCCCTAATATTTCCTAACTTCTGACAGCAATTTCCTTTTTTGGAGAAAGGTATTATGATAGACAAAATAGGGGCTCCCAAAGATGTCTGCATTCTAGTCCTGGAGCTTGTAAATGTCATTACATGGCGAAAGGAAATTAAGGTTGTAGATGAAATTAAGTTCACTAACCATCTGACTTTAAAATAGGAGATTATCCTGGATTATCTAGGTGGATCCAGTGTAATAAATCTTAAAAGTAGAAGAGAGGCTGGGCATGGTGGCTCACGCCTGTAATCCCAGCACTTTGGGAGGCCAAGGCGGGCGGATCACGAGGTCAGGAGATCGAGACCATCCTGGCTAACACGGTGAAACCCCGTCTCTATTAAAAATACAAAACATTAGCCAGGCATGGTGGCGGACGCCTGTAGTCCCAGCTACTCGGGAGGCTGAGGCAGAGCGAGACTCCGTCTCAAAAAAAAAAAAAAAAAAAAACAGAAGAGAGATGTGGAAGAATAATAGAGATGGCAGCATGAGAAAAACTTGGTGCCAAAAGTATGAGAAAGGGCCATTATAACAAAATGTTTTTCTTACAAACGTGGGAACTTCTGGTCCAGAAGAAGGGATGGTATGCATTAGAAGGAGTAGAGCTCAGTGTCTTAAAAGCTAGAAACTCTTGGCCACTCTCTTTGCCTAAGGCTCTAAAAGGTGAAATTGGGCCTGCAAGAGAGAGAACGTTATTATTTGTATAAGCCAATCAAGGTCTGTGTTATTCTGTTTGTTTCCCCTTTGGTATGCCTTGGCATTTAGTAAAGGCATGTTTGAATTTCTGGTCTTTTCCCACTGTGCCACTGGACATAAAGAAAAGGTGTACTTTCACAGCATGGGGTAGAGAGTTAAATACAAAGTAGCACAACTTCACAACCCAGAGGCAAATATGATGATGGCATTAGTAATCTGCAAGAAGGTGCAAAGGAGTGGAAAGAATCTCAGACAGGGTGAAGTAGTGTAGTTCAGTTGCTTTTCTCCATTTGAAGATTCCTTGGCACTTCTGGACTGTATTATCATTAATATAGATTGCATTTCATTTTAAGAATTTATATGTATATGGCTGTATATGTGTGTATATATACACATTATATATGTATATATGTGTGTGCATGTACATATATGTATGTATATACGTGTGTATATATATATGTGTGTGTATATATATATATATTCTACTTGAAGTCAGAGCTATGTTTCCCACTTCCACGTGTATGTCCAAAAGCCTGGTCCATAAGGGGTAGACCAGTTAATAAAGCCTTGAGGGTGAGTATGCCCTCCAGTAGGTACCCTCCCATCAAGAAGAGTGCTTGAAAGCTAAGTCACTGTAACCATGATAGAGTTTATTCAATACATCCGTTGTTTTCTTAGAGTTTCTACTAAGTACTAAACACTGTGCTAGGTAGTTGCTGGAGTTAAATATAAATAAATAAACAGTTTTCATCCTTAAGTTCTAAGTATACTTGAAAAGAAAGACATATAGGTGGATTTTTGGAACACGATATAAGTAAAAAGTAAAGAAGTTTATAAGATGCAATCTTCCATGGGCCCTGGGTATCGCCGTGTACTCCTTCTGGGTATACCAAGAATGAAAGCTTCTGATTTATCTTTACCTAAGCCACTCTCAGGGTTGGGTTTGCAGCATGCAACCTTGAGGGTTAAGATAATTTCTTCCCCCAAAGAATAGGCTTGCTAACTGTAAAAGTGCTGAATCTCCAAGTTTAGTGTTTCTCTCCTGTAAGGCAACCTACTGCATGTGTAGGCCATGGTCCCTAACTCAATGTTGTTTTTTTCTGTGAGACTTGGAGGATGTGAGGAACTGGCATGAACATGAAGCTTTGGCTACTACTTTTGCTGTAAGTAATGAAGTCCTTTGTCACTATCTAGGAATCTCATGTCTTCTGCCAGGATCCATGAACAGTAGTAGGTTAATTTGTTAGCTTGTAAGTAGAGTAAAATCCTAGACCCTTCACAATCCCTGACTGTACTCTGCCTTGGGAAAGTAAACTGATATTTTAGCTAAGACGAATAATGAATGTGGATTTTTAGGCTGACAATAAGGTCACTTGTACCATGTCAAATAACAGAATCAGGCAAGGCCACCCTGTGAATATTTTAGCTCTCTGGTTAATTGTGACCCTTGTATGTCTACTTGGTTCATTGTTCAGTTCTTGGAAATATTGTGTATATTCTCTTTGTGCCAGATTTTTTATAGTCTATGGTTATTAGTGTGAAGGAGAGGGTATTAACAAAAACAAAGATTATACATTCTCAGATATGAGCATTAACCATCCAGTGTGTATGTATCAGATTCAGCTTCTTATTTTCATTATTCAAATACCAATTTTGTTTGAGTTTTTACTTTGATACTTTTCTTTAGCTAATTTTTCAATGTGAAATTAGTTTTTTTGAACTTTTGGAATAGGTTGGGTTTCAGGAAAATTTTTCATAATGTTACAGAATTCCTTCCTTTATGTGGTGTTAAAAATATAGAGACTTGTCTGGGTGTGGTAGCTCATGCCTGTAATCCCAGCACTTTGGGAGGCCGAGGTGGCCGGATCATCTGAGGTCAGGTGTTCAAGACCAGCCTGGCCAATATGGTGAAACCCCATCTCTACTAAAAATACAAAAATTAGCCGAGTGTGGTGGCAGGAGCCTGTAATCCCAGCTACTTGGCAGGCTGAGGCAGGAGAATTGCTTGAACCTGGGAGGCGGAGGTTGCAGTGAACTGAGATTGCGCCATTGTACTCCAGCCTGGGTGACAAGAGTGAAACTCTGTCTAAAAAAAAAAAAAAATAGAGTTGCTCTCTGGGATTTTCTGGCTTTGTTCACCTACCCTACTTTGGTGTAGATATTCTCGTTCCTTTTTTCCTATTCTGTTCAATTTTGATTGCATTCACAGCAGTTTCTCTCTTTGTTCCATCCTTCTCTAGCACTCCTAGCTCTTTTTCAGCATCTCCTTCCTGGAAGACATGAACTGATAAAAGGATTTTGTTGTTACATCTGTCAGAAAGTGCCTAATTGCTTCTTTATCTTTCCTACCAAACAAATGCTAATACCATACAGGTTTTCTGGTTGTTAGTGGTTCACCACTACCCATTTGTATGTTGTGGTTTATAGGAGTACCTTGTTGTTCAATTAGTAAATAAATATTACTCATTTTTTGGTTGTTGTTTTTTTTACTTCGCTATGTAGTTCTTCTTTCCATTTTATGTGGGGACTTGAAAAAATGGAAAAGGTATATTTCCACTCCTTCATCTTCCTGGGACCCATATTAAAATTTTTATCAACTGTAACTATGAATATCATTAGCTCGGCCAGTATATTCCTGCTACATGCTATACCTCATGAGGTGATTTACCAAGATACTTCACCGTTACGAAAATGTCTCTTAAAATCTCTCAAGATCATATTTTCTGATTGTATCTAGGCTATCTTCTGATCTTAATTGGATTTCTCCCTTAGAAGTGCTTGTGTTGATTAGCTGAGATGTATAAATACTCTTGGATATTCTATTTCTCATGATAAATTATTCATATATTCAATTCAGGTTAAGCCTTCTTTTGGGCCTACTATTTGTGCCACACAGTATGAGTTGGGTACAAGAGTCAGAGAGTACAAGAGTCAGAATAAACCATAGCCCCTACACTGAGAAAGCTCAAAGGCAAATGGTTTGCTGACATTAGGGACCTGTCTTTACCTCTGATGATGTCAGACCCCTGAAACAACCTCTCATGAAGAAATGGAACTTGGGCTTTTTGACTGTCAAAGCTTTATGAAAATATCTAGTGAACTTTCTGGAAGGTAGAGGGAAGTAGACTGCTGCTGAGCCCCAAATTAATGTGGAGGACAATACTTTGCTTTCGGTATTGATATTGAAGATACCTGGTGGTTATTAAAGATTTGTCATCCTAAAATGTGGCTGGATACAGGCATTTACTGACATAAATTTTTCCTAAGAAGTGTTTTCAACCAGAGTAAGTTTAACGGTCAGGTTTAAAAAAAAAAAAGGGTCTCAGAAGCCCATATGTGTAAATGGCCAGCAGCTTCTTCGGGAAGTTCTCCGTGGTAGTGTGTTTGGGTCAGAGCTCATTCTATTGACATGAAGCTGATGCAGTGTAATCCCTGGGAAATGTCCAAAAAAGTATAGTGCCAATGATTGAAGGTGAAATACACAAGCGTTGCAGGCAGATGTAGCTCAGCAATCTTTAGTGTCTTCTGTGAGTTAACACAGTGTGTGCATTGTTCGATAGGGCATTTTCTGTTATTCACGCTTTAAATATACCTTTGTGTTAATTTATTTTTTTGTGTGTTGATATCTTAATATACAATCATGTGTTACTTAATGACAGGGGTACTCCCTGAAAAATGCATTGTTAGATAATTTTGTCATTGTGCAAACATCATACAGTGTACTTACACAAACCTAGATGGGATAGTCTACCATACACCTAGGCCATATGCTCACACAAACCTAGATGGTATAGCCCTACTCAACACCTAGCCTGTTGCTCCTATGCTGCAAACTTGTATAGCATGTTATTGTACTCAGTACTGTAGGCAATTATATCAAAATGGTAAGTATTAGTGTATCTAAACATAGAAAGTTACAACAAAAATATGGTACAAAGATTAAAAAATGGTATACCTGTATAGGGCACTTACCATGAATGGAGCTTGCAGGACTAGAAGTTGCTCTGGGTAACTTAGTGAATCAGTAGTGAGTGAAAGTGAAGGCCTAGGACATTACTTACTATACACTACCGTAGACTTTAGAAACACTGTGCACGGCTGGGCTCAGTAGCTCACTCCTGTAATCCCAGCACTTTGGGAGGCTGAGAGGAGTGGATCACCTGAGGTCAGGAGTTCAAGACCAGCATGACCAACATGGTGAAACCCCGTCTCTACTAAAAATACAAAAATTAGCCAGGCATGGTGCCACACTCGTGGAATCCCAGCTACTTGGGAGACAGGAGAATCTCTTGAACCTGGGAGGCTGAGGTTGTAGTGAGCCAAAATTGCGCTACTGCCTTCAGCCTGGGCGACAGAACAAGGCTCTATCTAAAAAACAAAAAAAGAAAGAAAGAAAGAAACACTGTACACCACTTAGGCTACACTAAATTTATTAATTTTTTTCTTTATTTTAACTTTGTTTAATCTTAGCTTACTATAATATTTTTACTTCAGAAACTTTTTAATTTTAACTTTTTTACTCCTTTATATCACTTAGCTTCAGGTGCAAACACAGGGCGTGGTGGCACAGACCTGTAATCTCACATGCTCAGGAGTCTGAGGCATGAACATTGCTTGAACCCAGGAGGTGGAGGTTGCAGTGAGCCGAGATTGCATCACTGCACTGCAGTCTGGGTGACAGGGTGAGACTGTGTCTCAAAAACAAAAGAAAAAAAACACCAAAAACCAAACACCAAAAAAAAAAAAAAGAAAAAAACCCATATTGTACAGTTATACAAAAACATTTTTTGTTTATATTATTACTGTGTAAGTTTTTTTCTATTTTTAAATTTTTTATTTTTATTTTCCTATTTTTTTTAAAAACATTCAATATTTATTTTACATATGGGGGCACATTTGCAGGTTTGTTACATGGGAATGTTGTGTGATGCTGAGGTTTGGAATATGGATCCCATCACCCAGGTAATGAGCACAGTATCTGATTAGAGGTTTTGCAACCCACGCTCCCACTCACTTCTTCCTCTAGTAGTCTTCAGTGTCTGTTCCCATATTTATGTCCATGTGTGCTCAGTGTTTAGCTCCCAGTTATAAATGAGAACATGCAGTATTTGGTTTTTCTGTTCCTCCATTAATTTGCTTAGGATTATGGCCTACAGCTCCATCTATGTTGCTGCAAAGGATATGATTTCATTCTTTTTTATGGCTGTGTAGTATTCCACGGTGTATATGTACGACATTTGTTTAATCCAATCTACCATAGATGGGCACCTGGGTTGATTCCATGTCTTTGTGATTTTGAATAGCACAGCAATAAACAATACAAGTGAATATGTCTTTTTGGCAGAAGGATCTGTTTTCTTTTGGGTATATACACAGTAATAGGATTGCTGGGTCAAATGGTAGTCCTCTTTTAAGTTCTTTGAGAAGTCTCCAGACTACTTTCCACAGTAGCTGAACTAATTTACATTCCCATCAACAGGGTAGAAGTGTTCCCTTCTCTCTTCAGCCTTGCCAGAATCTGGTGTTTTTTTGACATTTTAATAATAGTCATCTGACTGGTGTGAGATGGCATCTCATTGTGGTTTTGACTGTCATTTCTCTGATGACTAGTGATGCTGAGCATTTTTTCATGTTTATTGGCCACTTGTTTGTCTTCTTTTGAGAAGTGTCTATTCATGTCCTTTGCCCATTTTTAAATAGGGTTATTTGTTTTTTCCTTAAGTTCCTTGTAGATTCTGGATATTAGACCTTTGTTAGATGCAGAGTTTGCAAATATTTTCTCCCATTCTGTAGGCCATCTGTTTACTTTGTTGTTGCAGAAGCTCATTAATTAGGTCCCGCTTGTCAATTTTTGTTTTTGTTTTTATAGTTGCTTTTGGGAACTTAGCCAAAAATTCCTTGCCAAGGCCAATGTCAAGAATCTATTTTCTAGGTTGTCTTCCAGGATTTCTATAGTTTGAGGACTTACATTTAAATCTTTGATCCATTTTGAATTAATTTCTGTATATGGTGAAAGGTAGCCATCAAGCTTTAATCTTCTGCATATGGCTATCTAGTTATTCTATCACAATTTATTGAATAGAGAATCCTTTTCCCATTGCTTGTTTTTGTCAACCTTGTCAAAGATTAGATGGTTGGAGGTGTGTGGCTTTATTTCTGAGTTTTTTTATTCTGTTCCATTAGTCTATGTGTCTGTTTTTGTACCAATACCAAGTTGTTTGGTTACTGTGGCTTTATAGTGCAGTTTGAAGTCAGGTAGTGTGATGCCTTAGCTTTGTTCTTTTTGCTTAGGACTGCTTTGGCTGTATGGGCTTTTTGTTGTTGTTCCATATGAATTTTAGAATAGTTTTTCTAATTCTGTGAAGGGTGATGTTGGTAGTTTGATAGGAATAGCTTCAAATCTGTACATTTCTTTGGCAATATGGCTATGTTTACAATGTTGATTTTTCCAATGCATGAGCATGGGATGTTTTTCCATTTATTTGTATCATCTCTGATTTCTTTCAGCAGTGATTTGTAGTTTTCCTTTCCCCTCCTTGGTTAGCTATATTCCTAGGTATTTCATTTTCTTTGTGGCTATTGTAAATGGGATTGTGTTTTTTATTTCACTCTCACCCTGGAGATTGTCAGTATATAGAAATGCTACTGATTTTTGTATATTGACTTTGTATCTTTTTTTTTTTTGGTTTGTTTGTTTTTAAGACCGATTGTGGCTCTGTTGCCCAGGCTGGAGTGCAGTGGCATGATACCAGCTCACTGTAACCTCTGCCTCCCAGGTTCAAGTGATTCTCCTGCCTCAGCCTCCTGAGTAGCTGGGACTACAGGCAAGTGCCACCCGGCCTGGCTAATTTTTGTATTTTTAGTAGAGATGGGGTTTTGCCATGTCGGCCGGGCTGTTCTCGAACTCCCGATCTCAGCTGATCCGCCTGCCTTGGCCTCCCAAAGTGCTGAGATTACAGGTATGAGCCATTGTGCCCAGCCTGATTTTGTATCTTGAAGCTTTACTGACTTAGCTTATCAGCCTGGAAGCCTTTTGGTAGTCTTCAGTGTTTTCCAGGTATAGAATTATATCATTAGCAAAGAGAGATAGTTTGACTTTGTCTCCTATTTTGATGCCTTTTATTTCTTTCTCCTGTCTGATTGCTCTGGCTAGGACTTCCAGTACTATGTTGTATAGGAGTGGTGAGAGTGGGCATCCTCGTCTTGTTCCAGTTCTAAAGGAGAATGCTTCTAGCTTTTGCCCATTCAGTATAATGTTGGCTGTGGGTTTGTCATAGATAGGTCTTGTTTTTTTGAGGTATGTTTCTTTGATGCCTCATCTGTTGAGGGTTTTTTATCATGAAGGAATATTATATTTTATTGGAAACCTTTTCTGTGTCTATTGTGATAATCATATGGTTTTTGTTTTTGATCCTGTTTATGTGGTGAAACATTTTTTGGTTTGTGTATGTTGAACCAGCCTTCTATCCCAGGAATAAAACCTACTTGATTGTCGTGTATTAACTTTTTGATGTGCTGTAGGATTTGGTATGCTAATATTTTGTTGAGGATTTTTGCATCTATGTTAATGAGGGATATTGGTATGAAGTTTTCTCTTTTTATTATGCCTCTGCCAGATTTTTGTATCAAGCTGATGCTGGCTTCATAGAGTTAGTCAGGAGAGCTCCTACTCCTTGATTTTTCTGAATAGTTTCAGCAGAATTGGTATCAGTTATTCTTTGTATGTCAGTAGAATCCATCTGGTCTAGGACTTTTTATGGTTGGTAGGTTCCTTATTATTGATGCAATTTTAGAAGTTATTGGTCTATTCATGGTTTCAGTCTCTTCCTGATTCAATCTTAGGAGTTTATGTGCTTCTAGGAATTTATCCATTTTCTCTAAATTTTCTAATTTGTGTGTGTGGAGTTGTTCATAGGAGTCTCTGAGGATCTTTTGTATTTCTGTGGGATCAATTGTAATACTGTCTTTGCTGTTTCTGATTGTGTTTATTTGGATCTTCTCTTTGTTAATCTAGCTAGCAGTCTATCAATCATATTTATTTTTTGAAGAACCAACTTTTTGTTCCATTGATCTTTTGTATGGATTTTTGCATGTCAGTTTCATTAAGTTCTTCTCAAATTTTAGTTGTTTCTTCTTTTTCTTCTGCTAGCTTTGGAGTTGGTTTGTCCTGTTTTATTTTTCTCTCTTTTTGTTTTTTTGTAGTGCCTTTAGGCACAAAGTTAGATTGTTAATATGAGATCTTTCTAACTTCTTGATGAAGGTGTTTAGGGCTATAAAACTTTCCTCTTAACATTACTTTAGCTGCATCCCAGAGATTTTGATAAGTTGTGTGTCTATTATCATTAATTTCAAGGAATTTAAAAATGTCTGCCTTAATTTCAACGTTCACTCAGGAGTTATTTAGAAGTAAGTTGTTTAATTTCCATGTATTTGTGTAGTTTTGAGAGATCTTCTTGATATTGATTTCTGTTTTTTTTTTTTTCACCATGGTCCACAGAGTGTTCCTGGTACGATTTTAATTGTTTTGAATTTTTTGAGACTTGCTTTATGACTGAGCATGTGTCAATCTTAGAATATGTTCCATGTGCAGATGAGAAAAATGTATATTCTGTGGTTGTTGGGTGGAGTGTTCTGTAGATGTCTATTAGGTCCAATTGATCAAGTGTCAAGTTTAAGTCCAGAATTTGTTAATTTTCTGCCTCAGTGATTCATCTAACATTGTCAGTGGGGTGTGGCAGTCTCCCACGATTATTGTATCATTGCCTAAGTCTTTTGTATGCCAAGAAGGACTTGTTTTATGAATCTTGGTGCTCCAGTGTTGGGTGGGTATATATTTAGGATAGTTAAGGCATCTTGTCAGATTGTACCCTTTATCATTATGTGATGCCCTTCATTGTCCTTCTTAATTTTTTTCCTTATTTATTATTAAAAATTTTAATTTTTATTTCAATAGGTTTTTGGGGAACAGGTGGCATTTGGTTACATAAAGAAGTTGTGTAGTGGTGATTTCTGAGATTTTGGTACACCCATCACCCAAGCAGTGTACATTGTGCCCAATGTGTAGTCTTTTATCCCCTGCCATCACCCACCCTTTCCCCCAAGTCCCCAAAGTCCAGGGTATCATTCTTACACATTTGCATCCTCATAGCTTAGCTCCCACAGATGAGTGAGAACATATGATGTTTGGTTTTCCATTCCTGAGTTACTTCACTTAAAATAATTGTCTCCAATTCCATCCAGGTTGCTGTGTATGTCATTATTTCATTCCTTTTTATGGGTTAGTAGTATTCCATGGTGTGTGTGTGTGTGTGTGTGTGTGTGTGTATAACATTTCCTTTATCCACTTGTTGATTGATTGGTGGGCATTTGGGCTAGTTCCGTATTTTTGCAACTGCAGATTGTGCTGCTGTAAACGTGCATGTGCAAGTATCTTTTTCATATAATGACTTCTTTTCCTCTGGGTAGATATCTACTAGTGGGATTGCTGGATCAAATGGTAGATCTACTTTTAGTTCTGTAAGGAATCTCCACACTATTTTCCACATTGTCTTTCTTAATTTTTATTGCTTAAAGTCTGTTTTATCTGATATAAGAATAGCAACTCCTGCTCTTTTTTACTTTCTGTTTCCATGTTAGATCTTACTCCACCCTTTTACTTTGAGGCTGTGGGTGTCATTACATGTGAGATAGGTCTCTTGAAGACAACAGATAGTTGAGTCTTGTCTTTTTATTCAGTCTGCCACTTTTGTCCTTTAAGTGGGGCTTTTGGCCCATTTATGTTCAAGGTTAGTATTGCTGTGTGTGGTTTTGATCCTGTCATCATATTGTTAGCTGGTTGTTATGTAGACTTGATTAAGTAGTTGCTTTATAGTACCTGTGGGCTATGTGCTTAACTGTGCTTTTGTGGTAGCAGGTGTTGGATTCCATGTTTAGCACTCCCTTAAGGACTTCTTGTAAGGCTTGTCTTATTGAAACATATTCCCTCAACATTTGCTTGTCCTGGCAGAATTTTATTTTTCCTTCACTCATGAAGTTTAGTTTGGTGGGATATGAAATTCTTGGTTGGAATTTGTTTTCTTTAAGAGTGCTGAAAATAGGTCCCCATCTTTTCTGGCTTATAAGTTCCTGCTGAGAGGTCTGCTGCTAATCTGATGGGGTTCCCCTTGTAGGTGTCCTGACCTTTCTCTTTAGCTACCTTTAAGATTTTTTCTTTTTTTTGCTTTCCCTCCACCTTGGACTTTTTCTTTTGTGTTGACCTTGCTGAATCTGATGACACTGTTCCTTGGGGATGGTGACTTGTATAGTGTCTGGCCAGGTTTTTCTGTATTTCTTGTATTTGCATGTCAACCTACCTAGCAAGATTAGAGAAATTTCCATGGATTGAATCCTGAAATATGTTTTCCAAGTTACTTATTTTCTCTCCTTCTCTATTAAGAATGTCAGTGAGTCATATATTTGGTCTCTTTACATAATCCCTTGTTTCTCAGAGATTTTGTTCATTTTTTTAAAGTTCTTTATTTTTGTCCGACTGAGTTGATTTGAAGAACTGAGGCAGGAAAATAGGGTCCAGAGGCAGGGAACATAAGGCCGATTCACACTTCAGCTATAACAGGAAATATCCTCTCCATAGGGCATATGCCATAAATGACTTTGTAACTGTAACTTCACTTCATCCTTTTCATTTACATAGGTTGTCCCAAGTAGAGGGTATTGAAACTCACAAAAACTCTGTAACAGGGCCTTTGAGCCCCTTTGCTCAGGCCCACTCCCACACTATGGAGTTTACTTTCATTTTCAATAAAACCCTTAATTCATTCCTTGCTTTGTTTGTGCATTTTGTCTGATTCTTTTTTCAAGATGCCAAGAACCTGGACACCATCCACCATTAACAGAACTGGTCTTCAGGCTCTGAGATCTTTTCCTTAGCTTGCTCTATTCTGCTGTTGACACTTCTGATTGTGTTATTATATTCTTTTAATGAAGTTTTCAGCTCAAGAAGTTCAGTTTGGGTTTTTCTTAAAATGGCTATTTCATCTTTCAGCTCTTGAATCATTTTATTGGATTGTTTGGCTTCCTTGGATTGAGTTTCAACTTTCACCTGGATGTTGATGAGCTTCCTTGCCATTCAGATTCTGAATTCCATCTCTGTTACTTCAGACATTTCAGATTGGTTAAGAACCATTGCTAGGGAGCTAGTGGGCTCATTTGGAGGTAAGGGGACACTCTGGCTTTTTGAATTGCCAGATTTCTTGCACTGATTCTATCTTACTGGGATGATTTTTATTTCTTAACTGTGGTGTAAATTTGAGTACACAGTCAGTTGGCTCCATTTATGGAAGTTTTCAGAGGGCTAAAGCTTTGTACAGGGTCTTTGTTAAGTGCTTGCTCTTAGTTTCACAGGTGGGAGAATTAGTTTTTTGACATTGTAGTTTGGGCTACAATCCAGTAGGTGATGCTTGAGACAATGGGCGACAGGTTGTTACTCAGCCATGCATCTCCTTTGTGTATCCTCACATTTGCAGCTGTGTTCTATGGTACGAGGGGGAGAGAGGTGACCTCACCAGCTCCACTCTCGAGCCTTGGGGGAGCCACCTCCCATCATTGGCACTGTGCCCACAATTTTGTTGTTGTTATTAGGTCTTTTGGGCGTCGAGGCTCCCTCCAGAAGAGGTCCAGTAGGGAGATAGGCCACACCCTTATTGGACAAGCCCTGTGGAAGGAGGCATACCTAGGTTCCACACCAGCCTGGGAACCTGTGCGACTCAGCCCTCTCAGCTTCTGAGAATGTGGGCTCCTCCCCAGCTCAAGTGCCGGGCACAGATCCTGTGTTGGCAGTCTGGAGCCACTGGCCACAACCCTGGAACACCAGGACCTGCTCATGGCTCCCTCCCCCAGGTCCTCAGGACTGGGTTCTGGGTGCACTGAGAGATATGAAGGGCTTACAAACTGCCAGAATGCACTCAGATGAAGCAAGAGACCCAGGCTGGGCAGTAGAGCCTGCACTGTGTGCACGCTTCTGCAGGGCAGCCAGACAGGAGCCCTGGAAGGGTTGGCTGGCAGGCAAGCCTGCAGGGCAGATGTGCCCCAGTCCCATGTAGAAGCAAGCCTTGCTTTCTTCCCGGTGATTAGCTGGGAGATTAGAGGGAGATGGGCAGCCTGAGGTGGGGGTGGGTGCTTATGGCTGGGCTCCACTGGAACTACCCCACACATGCTTGCTGCAGGTCCATTTCTGTCTAATCTCTGGGGAAATGCCCCTGCTAGCTCAAGCATCCATGGGGGATGTGGGGTCTCCTGCAGCTAGGATCCCAGAGGTCTGTGGTGCAAGTGGGATGTCGTCCATCCTCTTCACTCACCCTTTCCCTAAGTGCGGTTCGAGGCGGGAAACCAGCCCTAGCATTTAGGCACCCCACACGAGATTCCCAGCTTCCCAGCTTCCTTGCCTTCAGCCTCAGTGTCTGTGCCTTTTCACCTTCCACATTTGGTGTGTTCTCTCCAAAGATCTGTTCAAATTATGTTGGTTTAGACAAAATCCTTGTCTTTCTCTGTAGGAGCAGCACTTCCTGGCTGTATCTAGTTGTCCATCTTGCCCCCTCCTCTATTTTTATACTTTTAAAACTTTTTTGTTAAAAACTAAGACACAAACACACACATTAGCCTAGGTCTACACAGGGTCAGGATCATCAATATCACTGTCTTCCACCTCCATATTTTGTCTCACTGGAAGGTCCTCAGGGGCAATAACACACAGGGAGCTGTCATCTCCTGTGATAACAATGCCTTCTTCCAGAATACCTCCTGAAAGGCCTGTCCGAGGCTATTTACATTAAATTAAAAAAAATAAATAAATAGAAGGAGTATACTCTAAAAGAATGATCAAAAACGTAGTATGATAAATACATAAACAATTACCTTAGTAGGTTATTATTAGCAAATACTGTGTACTGCACATAATTGTATGTGCTATACTTTTATATGACCAGCAGAGCAGTAGGTTTGTTTACACAAACTGGTGAATAATGTGTTCCACTAAGATGTTACAATGGCTACATGTCTCTAGGCAATAGGAATTTTTCAATTCTATTATATCTTATAGGACCACTATCATATATGAGGTCTGTTATCTGAAACATCATTATGTGGTACATGACTCTATGTGTGTGTGTGTGTGTGTGTGTGTGTGTGTGTGTGATCTTTGTGGTAAGATTGTTTGTTCTATAGATCAATTAGGTCAGTTATTCCCAGGAGGGATAGGAAAGGAGGTGGGAATAAACTACTACATAGAAATAGTCTGGCCAGGTGCAGTGGCCCATGCTTGTAATCCCAGCACTCTGGGAGGCCGAGGCGGGAGGATTACTTGAGCCCTGGGTAACATGGCAAAACCCTGTTGCTACTAAAAATGCATAAAAATAGCTGGGCATGGTGGTTTGTTCCTGTAGTCCCAGCTCCTCGCGAAGCTGAGGTGGGCTGAGCCCACGAAGTCGAGGCCGCAGCAAGATCATGCCACTGCACTCCACCCTGGGCAACAGGATTGAGATGCTGTCCCCCACCAAAAAAAAAAAAAAAAAAAAAAGAAAAAGAAAAAGAAAAAAAAAGGAATTAGTCTATGAAGGTAATTATCTGGGGCAATCAGTGAAAGAACCCACAGCTTATGGTGCTATACTTGAATTTAACTGGTCAATTTAGCCTTCTTGATTATAGTTTTGTCCTAAAACATAACCCTGACAATTGATTTTAAATCTGTATAATCTTTACTGATATTTTTCTTTTTATACTCCCTGAGACAAAATAACTTTTTTTGTTTGTTTTATATTTGAAAACCCTACTTTTTATGTAGATTTGGTCATAGAAGCATGCTAAGTTGATGTTTTCAGAGAAAGTTTATCATACCTCCTAGATTCTTCCCTTAAGATTTCAGTAAAGTTTAATTTTTTGTTGTTATAAATGTTTGAACATACAAACACTAAAGACTAAATACAAACTGAATTTTATATTGCACCCAATGAAATTTACAGTGACATTAATCTGAAATATTAAATGATGAGTATGATTGCTATTGAACTTTATGAAATTTAAACATAAATATTGAACTTTGTCATAATTTATCTGTGGAAGAATAGTATAGACGTAACCCATAAAACATGTTATTGTATTGATTGTAAGGATGTTATTGAGGATAGGATTTAATTCATTATATATTATTTTCTGTATGAATACTCATGGAAGATTTTTCTCTGTTCTTAGAACCTGTAATAGTTCTGCTGCTTATAAACTATTCTTTTGTTTACCTTTTAGAGACTCTGTATCTTATAACTGATCATATTCCTCTTTGCATTGCCTGCCAGGAAGCTCAGAGCCAGATTTCTGGCCAATCTGTAGTTAAGTGTGGAGGATATTATGGCATGAAGTATATGTCCTAAGCTCACATTTTATCTTACTTTTTATGTTGCCATTTTTTCTTACCTATTAAATTTTATAACTTATTATATTTTACTTTTTGGTAAGCCATTAAATTTCAATTAACAGGAGGTCTGAATAAATAAAGTGAATATAAATAATTACAAGTGGGAGGTGTTTACATAGTCAGATTTCAGGATTGGAGCTAACTATAGGCAAACTGAATGAAGCAGGAAGTTTCTGTATCTGAGGATCTCAGGACCCTGAATGTAGGAGGGATTAGAAGGTCAGGCTTTATAATTTCTCACATTGGAGTTTCCTAAATTTCAGGTCGTCTGGGTACTGTGACCTCCAATTCCCTTTTTTCCCTATTCTTCATTCTCAGTGCTTACCTTGGCTTCACAGGCCAAGAAGTGTTTCTTGTCCCAAAGGAGGTTTCTTGTCCCTAAATATATTTCATAAATTTCCACCAGACACAGATTTATTTGGACAAGCAAATACCCATGGAAGGAATAAGATTTAAATCTTCCTACCTATCATTTGCAAGTAGGTGCGAGTAAGTAACAGCATCATAAAACTGAAAGGGTCTTTAGAAATCCAAAACAACTCTCATTTTATAAGTAAGGAAATTGAGGCTCCTTGTGGTAAAGTAATGTGCCAAAGGGCATACGATTTGTAAGTGTTGAAAACCAGGACTAGAATTTCTAAATACAAATCCAGTGTATATTAGAAAAGAACTGCTTTTTAAAAGAACTGTAGGACACGGGACAGTTCTTTATATATATTTAGTCCATACTTAGTATATATAAAATACTGTACCAAAGGAGTGTCACCTTTGGAGCTGGTAGGGACCCATGCTGCCCTTGTGGATTCAGTATTCACCTAGGTATTATGGTCATGACAATGATCGAGTAGAGCACAAAGAAACAGAATGTGAAAAAGGATATCTGGAACAAGAAGCAATAAAAAGTAGAGGGAAAAGAAGTAAAGGATAAGATTATGAGGAGAAGCAAGGCAGATGGAAAGATAGAGACAAAAATAGAAGTGAAAGACAGAAATAGGAGAATAAAAATGAGCAAAAGAGAAACAGATGAAAAATGGGACTATGAGGATGAAAAGTAAGGAGATAATAAAGAATAAAATATAAAAGACATGAAAAATACTCCCTAGACAGTCAAATGCTCAATCAGCTGTTGTAAATAACATGTGAAACAACACATTACACAATTAGTGTTTAAAAACATTGAGTATTCATTTTACTTTCTAAGTTACTGAGAGACACCAATATATTGCCTTAAAATGAAAATTAATACATTGAAAAAAAAACCAATAAATAAACCCTGAAACTTTTTGGGTAAAATTTTAGCAGGACGAAATTCATTAATATATTAATAGATTTTTTGATTTGTGGGGAATTAGTTAAACTGGGATAAAAAGCAACTGTTACCGTAGGTCTGGGCTATCTTCCTTTAAAGATGCAAATTAAGCATGGACTTTCAAATAGTACTTAGGATAAGAAAGTTACAATTAGCTGCTACAATAATTGTGCTCTTTGGTTCTTTCTTTGTTTCACAGTGGCTTTAATTAAAGGCCTAGTTATGTAGGAAAGTCACATTAATTATTCATCTGCAAACATTTACATAGACTTCCCTGTTCCCCTTCAATAAATTATCAACTTCGCATCTCCATAATTTAATCAAAATGACTAAAAATACACCATCTCAGGCTTCTGCCCCTCCTCTCTGGGCTTTGTCTCTTCAATGTTACTTGTTCTTGCAGAAGACTTCCCACTGTTATTAAGAAATAAGAGAAGAAAATCTGTCGGCTGAAATTGTATGGATAGTGTTTACTTTTTTGCACACTGTCATATTGATTGGTACAAAGCTGTGGTTTGCAAATGTCCATAATTTTTTTGGAGCAACATGAGAGGGATCATAGAATTGTGGTATTATTAAAAGCCAGTATGATGCTAGAATATATTAATAGAAGCATATTCAAGAATAAAGAAAAAATGTTTCCCATAATCCTCAGAGTGTAAAGAATCAAAGCTTCCATTACTAAGCATAGAAAAATTATAAAAGGGAAACTTCTAGGGGTTTCAGCTAAGCAGTTTAGAGAGTCATATGTAAAATTAGAAATATGATTTAAGAAAAATTGCCTGTGGAGGCAGATGTGCAATTTGATAGATAATTACTTACTTAGTAGGGCTGCAATTTGACCTAACCCTTTTTTATTTCCTTCCAACTTTTATTTTAGGTTCAGGGCAGTACATGTGCAGGTTTGTTACATGGGTAAATTGCATGTTGCTGGGGTTTGGTGTACAAATTATTTCATTACCCAGGTAGTGAGCATAGTACCTGATAGGTAGTCTTTTGATCCTTACCCTCCTCATACCCTCCACTCTTAGGTAGGCCCTGGTGTCTTTTGTTCCCTTTTTTGTGTCCATGTGTATTCACTGTTTAGTTCCCACTTACAAAAGAGAACATGTGGTATTTGATGTTCTGTTCCTGAATTAATTTGCTTAGAATAATGACTTCTAGCTGCCTCCATATTGCTGCAAAGGACATGATTTCATTCTTTTTTATGGCTGCGTAGTATTCCATGGTATATATGCATCATATTTTGTTTATCCAGCCCACCACTGATGGGCATCTAGGTTGATTCCTGTCTTTACTATTGTGAATAGCGCTGCAATGAACACACATGTGCATGTATCTCTATGAAAGAATGATTTGTATTCCTTTGGGTATATACACAGTAATGGGATTGCTGGGTCGAATGGTAGTTCTCTTTAAGTTTTGAGAAATCTCCAAACTGCTTTCCACAGTGGCTGAACTAACTTACATTCCCATCAACAGAGTATAAGCATTCCTTTTTCTCTGCAACTTCACCAACATCTGTTATTTTTTAACTTTATTTATTTTTTTTTGAGACGGAGTTACACTCCTGTCACACAGGCTGGAGTGCAATGGCGTGATTTCAGCTCACTGCAACCTCTGTCTCCCGGAGTTCAAGTGATTCTCCTGCCTCAGCCTCCTGAGTAGCTGGCATTACAGGCACCCGCCACCACACCCGGCTAATTTTTTTATTTTTAGTAGAGACAGGGTTTCACCATGTTGACCAGGCTGGTCTCCAACTGCTGACCTCAGGTGATCTGCCCACTTCGGCCTCCCAAAGTGCTGGCATTACAGGCATGAGCCACCATGCCTGGCCTACTTTTTAACTTCAATAATAGTCATTCTGAGTGGTGTGACATGGTGTCTCATTGCGGTTTTGATTTGCATTTCTTTAATGATTAGTGATGTGAAGCATTTTTTCATGTGCTTGTTGGCCACTTGTATCTCTTCTTTTGAGAAATGTCTGTTCACTTCTGTTCTGTCCTTTGCCCATTTTTAAATGGGGTTATTTGTTTTTTGCTTGTTGATTTGTTTAAATTCCCTATAGATTCTGGATATTAGACCATTGTAGGATGCATAGTTTGTGAATATTTTCTTCCATTCTTTAGGTTGTCTGTTTACTCTGTTGATAATTTTGTTTGCTTTGCAGAAGCTTTTTAGTTTTGTTAGGTCTCATTTTTCAATTTTTCTTTTTGTTGCAATTGCTTTTGGAGTCTTCATCATGAAATCTTTGCCAGGGCCTATGTCCAGAATGGTATTTCCTAGATTTTCTTCTAGGGTTTTTATAATTTTAGGTTTTACATGTAAATCTTTAATCCATTTTGAGTTGATTTTTGTGAATGGTAAAAGGAACACATCCAGCTTCAATCTTCTGCATATGGCTAATCAGTTATCCCTGCACCATTTATTGGACAGGGAGTCCTTTCCCCATAGCTTGTTGTTGACTTTGTCAAAGATTAGACAGTTGTAGGTATGTGGCTTTATTTATGGGTTCTCTAACCTGTTCCATTGGTCATGGTCTCTGTTTTTGTACCAGTACCATGCTGTATTGGTGTTCCGTTGGTCATGGTCTCTGTTTTTGTACCAGTACCATGCTGTTTTGGTTAATGTATCCTTGTAGTATAGTACTTGATGTCAGGTAGTATGATGCTGCCTTTGTTCTTTTTCCTTGAGATGTCTTTGGCTACTCAGGCTCTTTTTTGGTTCCATATGAATTTTAGAATAGTTTTTTCTAATTTTATGAAAAATGCCTTAGTTTTATAGGAATAGCATTAAATCTGTAAATTTCTCTGGGCTGTATGGCCATATTAATAATATTGATGTTTTCTAGTCATGAGCACGGAGTGTTTTTTCATTGGTTTGTGCCATCTCTGATTTCTTTCAGCAGTGTTTTGTAATTGTTGTTGTAGAGATCTTTCATCTCACTGGTTAGCTGCCTTTCTAGGTATTTTATTCTCTTGTGAATGAGATTGCATTCTTGATTTGGCTCTCTGCTTGGACGCTATTGGTGTATGGAAATGCTGCTGATTTTTGTACATTGATTTTGTATCCTGAAACTTTGCTAAAGTTATTTATAAAATCTAGGAGCCTTTGGACAGAGACTACGGAGTTTTCTAGGTATAGAATCATATCATTGTGAAAAGAGATAATTTGACTTCCTCTCCTTTCTATATGGCTGCCTTTTATTTCTTTTTCTTGCTTGATTGCTCTGGCTAGGACTTCCAGTGCTATGTTGAAGAGGAGCGGTGAGAGTAGGCATTCTTGTCTTGTTGCAGTTCTAAGGGGGAATTCTTCCAGCTTTTGCCCATTCAGTATGATGTGGGTTGTTGGTTTGTCATAGATGGCTCTTATTTTGAGGTATATTCCTTTGATGCTTGGTTTGTTGAGGGTTTCTTTTTCTTCTTAAATTTTATTTTAAATTGACATATAATTGTACATATTTATGGGGTACAGTGTGATGTTTCTTTTTTTCTTTCATTTTAAGTTCTCAGGTACATGTGCACAACGTGCAGGTTTGTTACATATGTATACATGTGCCATGCTGGTGTGCTGCACCCATTAACTCATCATTTACATTAGGTATATCTCCTAATGCTTTCCTTCCCCCCTTCCCCCACCTCACAACAGTCCCCGGTGTGTGATGTTCCCCTTCCTGTGTCCAAGTGTTCTGGTTGTTCAATTCCCACCTATGAGTGAGAACATGCGGTGTTTGGTTTTTTGTTCTTGTGATAGTTTGCTGAGAATGATGGTTTCCATCTTCATCCATGTCCCTACAAAAGGACATGAACTCATCCTTTTATATGGCTGCATAGTATTCCATGGTGTATATGTGCCACATTTTCTTAATCCAGTCTATCATTGTTGGACATTTGGGTTGGTTCCAAGTCTTTGCTATTGTGAATAGTGCCGCAATAAACATACGTGTGCATGTGCCTTTATAGCAGCATGATTTATAATCCTTTGGGTATATACCCAGTAGTGGGATGGCTGGGTCAAATGGTATTTCTAGTTGTAGATCCTTGAGGAATTGCCACAGTGTCTTCCACAATGGTTGAACTAGTTTACAATCCGACCGACAGTGTAAAAGTGTTCCTATTTCTCCACATCCTCTTCAGCACCTGTTGTTTCCTGACTTTTTAATGATCGCCATTCTAACTGGTGTGAGATGGTATCTCATTGTGGTTTTGATTTGCATTTCTCTGATGGCCAGTGATGATGAGCATTTTTTCATATGTCTGTTGACTGCATAAATGTCTTCTTTTGAGAAGTGTCTGTTCATATCCTTCACCCACTTGTTGATGGGGTTGTTTGTTTTTTTTCTTGTAAATTTGTTTGAGTTCTTTGTAGATTCTGGATATTAGCCCTTTGTCAGATGAGTAGATTGCAAAAATTTTCTCCCATTCTGTAGGTTGCCTGTTCACTCTGATCGTAGTTTCTTTTGCTGTGCAGAAGTTCCTTAGCTTAATTAGATCTCATTTGTCAATTTTGGCTTTTGTTGCCATTGCTTTTGGCGTTTTAGACATGAAGTCCTTGCCCATGCCTATGTCCTGAATGGTATTGCCTAGGTTTTCTTCTAGGGTTTTTATGGATTTAGGTCTAACATGTAAGTCTTTAATCCATCTTGAATTAATTTTTGTATAACGTGTAAGGAAGGGATCCAGTTTCAGCTTTCTACATATGGCTAGCCAGTTTTTGCAGCACCATTTATTAAATAGGGAAACTTTTCCCCATTTCTTGTTTTTGTCAGGTTTGTCAGAGATCAGATGGTTGTAGATGTGTGGTATTATTTCTGAGGGCTCTGTTCTGTTCTATTGGTCTATATATCTGTTTTGGTACCAGTACCATGCTGTTTTGGTTACTGTAGCCTTGTAGTATAGTTTGAAGTCAGGTAGGGTGATGCCTCCAGCTTTGTTCTTTTGGCTTAGGATTGACTTAGCGATGCGGGCTCTTTTTTGGTTCCATATGAACTTGATAGTAGTTTTTTCCAATTCTGTGAAGAAAGTCATTGGTAGCTTGATGGGGATGGCATTGAATCTATAAATTACCTTGGGCAGTATGGCCATTTTCATGATATTGATTCTTGTTGAGGGTTTTTAACATGAAAAGATAATTGAATTTTATAAAATGTTTTTTGGACATCTATTGAGATGATCATTTGGGTTTTGTTTTTAGTTCTGTTTATGTGATGAATCACATTTATTGATTTGTGTATGTTGAACCAATCTTGCATCCCAGGAATAAAGCCTACTTGATTACAGTGGATTAGCTTTTTGATGTGATGCTTGATTTGGTTTGCTAGTATTTTGCTGAGGATTTTTGCATCTATGTTCATGAGGGATATTGGCTTGAATGTTTTTGTTTGTTGTTGTGTCTGTGCTAGGTTTGGTATTAGAATGATGCTAACTTCATAGAATGAGTTAGGAAGGAGTCCTTCTCTTTGTTTTTTTGGAATAGTTTCGGTAGGATTGGTACCAGATCTTCTTTTACGTCTGGTAGAATTTAGCAGTGAATATATCTGGTCCAGCATTTCTTCTGGTTGGTAGGTTTTTTATTATTGATTTAATTTTAGAACTAATTATTGGTGTCTTCAAGGTTTCAATTTCTTTCTGGTTCGATTTTGGGAAGTTGTATATTGCCAGGAATTTATCTGTTTCTTCTAGGTTTCCTAGTTTGTGTGCAGAGGTGTTCAAAGTAGTTCCTGAGGAATTTTTATATTTATGTGAGGTCTGTGATAATGTTCCCTTTGTCATTTCTGATTGTGTCTATTTGGATTCTCTTTTCTCTTTATTTGTCTAGCTAGTGGTATATCTATCTATCTTATTCTTTTGAAGAACCATCTTTTGGTTTTGTTGATCCTTTGTATGGTTTTTTGCATCTCCATTTCATTCGTTTCACCTTGGATTTTGATTATTTCTTTTCTTTTGCTAGCGTTGGTATTGGTTTGCTCTTGTTTTTCTGGTTCCTCTAGGTCTGATGTTAGGTTAATTTGAGATCTTTCTAACTTTTTTTTTGTTTATTTTACTTATTTATTTTTTTTGAGATGGAGTCTCGCTCTGACGCCCAGGCTGGAGTGCAGTGGTGCGATCTCAGCTCACTGCAAGCTCTGCCTCCCAGGTTCATGCCATTCTACCACCTCAGCCTCCCGAGTAGCTGGGACTACAGGCACCTGCCACCACACCCGTCTAATTTTTTGTATTTTTAGTAGAGACGGGGTTTCACCATTCACAGGATAGTCTCAATCTCCTGACCTTGTGAATCTGCCCGCCTCGGCCTCCCAAAGTGCTGGGATTACAGGTGTGAGCCACCGTGTCCAGCCGAGATCTTTCTAACTTTTTGATGTGGGTATTTAACACTATAAACTTTGCTCTTAACACTGCTTTAACTGTGTCCCAGAGATTCTGCTATGTTGTATCTGTACTGTCATTATTTTCAAAGAATTTGTTGATTTCTGTGTTAATTTTATTGTTTACCCAAAAGTCATTCAGGAGCAGATTGTTTAATTTCCATGTAATTGTACAGGGTTGAGAGACCTTTTTGGTATTAATTTCTTTTTTTATTGCACTGTGGTTCATGAATGTAGTTGGTGTGATTTCTATTTTTTTAAATTTGTTGAGAATTGTTTTATGGTCAAATATGTCATCAGTTTTAGAGTATGTGCCATATGCAGATAAGAATGTATATTCTGTTGTTGTTGGGTAGAGTGTTCTGTAGATGTCTGTTAGGTCCATTTGGTCAATTGTCAAGTTTAGGTTCCAAATATCTTTGTTAGCTTTCTGCCTTGATAATCTGCCTAATATTATCAGTGTGGTGTTGAAATCTCCCACTATTATTGTGTGGTTATCTAAGTCTATTTGCAGGTCTCTAAGAGCTTGTTTTATGAATCTGGGTCCTCCAGTGTTGGGTCCATATATCTTTAGGTGACCTTGAGAGGTGACAGCGTGCTGGCAAGCCCTCGCAGCCCTCGCTCACTCTCGGCGCCTCCTTGGCCTCAGCGCCCACTCTGGCCACTATTGAGGAGCCCTTGAGCCCACCGCTGCACTGTGGGAGCCCCTCTCTGGGCTGGCTGAGGCCGGAGCCGGCTCCCTCTGCTTGCGGGGAGGTGTGGAGGGAGAGGCACAGGTGGGAACCGGGGCTGTGTGTGGCGCTCACGGGCCAGCGCGAGTTCTGGGTGGGTGTGGGCTCAGCCAGCCCGCACTTGGAGCAGCTGGCTGGCGCTGCTGGCCCTGGGCAGCGAGGGGCTTAGCACCTGGGCCAGCAGCTGCAGAGCATGTGCTGGTCCCCCAGCACTGCCGGCCCGCCAGCACTGCACTAGAATTCTCGTCGGGCCTCAGCTGCCTCCCCGCAGGGCAGGGATCGGGACCTGCAGCCCACCATGCCTGAGCCCTGCCACGGTGGGCTCCTGTGCGACCTGAGCCTACCCAACGGGCAATGCCCCCTGCTCCGTGGCGCCATGGCACCCAGTCCCCATCGACCACCCAAGGGCTGAGGAGTGCAGGTGTGTCGCCCGGGACTGGCAGGCAGCTCTGCCTGTGGCCCTGGCATGGCATCCACTAGGCAAAGCCAGCTGGGCTCCTGAGTCAGGTGGGGACTTGGAGAACTTTTATGTCTAGCTGGAGGATTGTAAATGCACCAATCATCACCCTGTGTCTAGCTCAAGGTTTGTGAATGCACCAGTCAGCACTCTGTATCTAGCTAATCTGGTGGGGACCTGGAGAACCTTTATGTCTAGCTAAAGGATTGTAAATACACCAGTCAGCACTCTGTGTCTGGCTCAAGGTTTGTAAACACACCAATCAGCATGCTGTGTCTAGCTCAAGGTTTGTAAATGCACCAGTCAGTGCTCTGTGTCTAGCTAATCTAGTGGGGACTTGGAGAACTTTTGTGTCTAGCTCAGGGATTGTAAACGCACCAATCAGCACCCTGTCAAAATGGACCAATGAGCTCTCTGTAAAATGGACCAATCAGCAGGATGTGGGTGGGGCCAGTTAAGGGAATAAAAGCAGGTTGCCTCCGCCAGCAGTGGCAACCTGCTCGGGTCCCCTTCCACGCTGTGGAAGCTTTGTTCTTTCACTCTTTGCAATAAATCTTGCTGCTGTTCACTCTTTGGGTCTGCACTGCCTTTATGAGCTGTAACACTCACCACGAAGGTCTGCAGCCTCACTCCTGAGGCCAGCGAGACCATGAACCCACCGGGAGGAATGAACAACTGTGGACGCACCACCTTAAGAGCTATAACACTCACCACGAAGGTCTGCAGCTTCACTCCTGAAGCCAGCGAGACCACAAATCCACCAGAAGGAAGAAAGTCTGGACACGTCCAAACATCAGAAGGAAGAAACTCCAGACACATCATCTTTAAGAACTGTAACACTCACCACGAGGGTCTGCAGCTTCATTCTTGAAGTCAGTGAGACCAAGAACCCACCAGTTCTGGACACAACCTAACTCCTAAAGGTACATTGGCAAGCAATTAAAGGAGTCATAAAAGATGGTAGTGGGAAAAATATGAATATTGTAGTTAGCTGGATCTGAGTTCAAATCTCAACTTTGCTGTTTAGTACTGCTCTGATTTGGGGACAGTTTCTGATTTTTAAAAAGGCTTATTTGTTAATCTTGATAGATAATGCCTTAGCTCAGGATCATTTGCTTGCAAGGAAGAGAAGCCCACTCAAGCTAGATTAAATATAGTGAACTTACTGTACGGAAACAAAGAAATCTCATGGAAGACATGTGCTAAATATAGCCAGACCTTATGGAAATTGGAAAGTTTTTAGGCAACTTTTCTTTTCTTGGAATATTCTCCTAGAGTCTCTTATTTTTGATTCCTGTGCAAGACTTGTATTTCCTGAAGAAAGTGAAGAATACCTAAATAAGTAGAAAGACATTCCATGTTTGTGGATCAAAAGACTTAATATTTTTAATATGACAATCCAAATCAACCTAGAGATTCAGCCAATCCCTGTCAAAATTCCAGCTGTTTTGTTTTCGTTGGGCAGAAATTGACAAACTGATTCTCAAATTCATATGGATATCACGAAGGCCCAGAGTAGCCAAAACAATCTTGAAAAAGAAAAATGAAGTGGGAAGACTCACACTTACTGATTCCAAAACGTACTATAATGCTAAAGGAATCAAGACAATGTATCTCTGGCATGATCATGGACATATAGATCAATGGAATATAATTGAGAGTCCAGAAATTATATATATGCTCATATATATGGTGAATTTATTTTTGACAAGGATGCCCAATTATTCAATGGGAAAAGAATAGTCTTTTCAACAAATGGTGCTTGGACAACTATATATCCAAATGTTAAATAATGAAGTTGGACCCCTACCTCACACCATATACAAAAATTAGCTCAAAATTGATCAAAAACTAAATATAAAAGCTAAAACTATAAAACTCTTAGAAGGGATAATAGGTGTAAATCTTCATGGCCTTGGATTGAGGAATGCTTTCTTAAATATGACACCAAAAGCACAGGCAACAAAAGAAATAATAGATAATTTGGACTACATCAAAACTAAAAATATTTGTGCATTAAAGGACAGTATTAAGTGAAAAGACAACACACAGAATGGGAATAAATAATTACAAATTATGTGAGTAGGACTGTGGCCATGGTCATTTATGCCCATTTTGCCTCTTAGCTCTTCCTGGTCTTGCAGGACTTCATCCTCCTCTCAAAAGTTTTTTCCAGTTGTTTCATAGAAGCTCTATGATTCTGTTGTTTCACATGTGCTCATGAAAACTTCTGTCTGTGTTCTTTCACTCTTGTGTAAGCCTCCTAACTGCAAGACTCCAGGGAGAAGCATTTCTCCCAACAGCTTTTTTTGAGGATGCTACTCATGTGGGTATTCTGTTCTCTACCTACTGTAGGCCAAAAGTATGTTCACGGTAGTGTTGGAGGAAAGGAAAAATAATCTCTGTGATTCTGTATTACACATGATCACTTGGACAAAAAAGTAGCTATGTTGTGTTCAGAGCCTCCTGTCATGAATATACTTCCTTTAGCCTTTTGCCCTAATACTGCTCTCAGAGGAATTTGAACCCATCCTCCAGTATAGACATGGAGAGAAATGGCACAGCATCCTGATCATTGTCCCCAATTTCCTCTTATCTTTATTCCACAGGTGCCTCTATATCACTCTATATTCCCTTAGGAAAAAAAATTCAAAACCCCAAAACCCAAACCAAAACAAAGCAAACATCAACAACAACAAAAAACAAAGAAGGAATGAATAAAAAACATGTATATAAACTCTAAATGTAGATACTTGAATGTTACCTGCACATCAGAAGATGTGATCCTTAGCTGTCCAGATAAGACACAATTTTAAAAATCATCTTAAAGTAGTTAAATTTTGAGACTGCATAAAGTATCCTTAATCAGTAGTTATTTTGGTATGCTTGCTTAGTTCAACTCCCATCGCTTTATACATTCTTTCCTTATATATTTCAAATATATATCAATATTCTAATTAGAACAGTATTGTAATACATTATTTCAGACATAGGTATAATTACCAGCAATTCCTATATGCAGGCACCCAGGAAAAGTGGTAAGCCCTTTTGGTTGAAGATTCGTTTATTTTTGTTTTCAATTTTCAAAAGAGTAAGGAAAAAACACATCTGAAATTCTTGCTGAGGGCCTGGGGTTAAAAATTATATAATCTACTGTTTTGGTCTAGAAGAACTGTGATAAAGGGAGTAAAGCATGAGCTCTAAATTCCAGAACTTCTGAATTCCAACTTCACTTCTTATGTATTCTTGATCAAGTTTCATTGTGAGCTTGTTTCCTCCTTTGTAAATGGAATGTATTTCCCAATGTTAATGAGATGCTGCAAAGTGCCTAGCACCTAGTAGGCGCTCAACAGATGTTACTTCCTCCTACCCATTGCTTTTTCTTACAGGGTTGTCTCATACTCGAGTGAATCATTGCTATATGGGAGTTTTAGAACTGGGAAGAAATAGGTCTCAATTTTTATTGCCATGACAACAGAATTCGAGAAGTAAAAAATTTTCTCCTGAAACAGTGAGCAACTGTTAACAAAGTAGCACCTTTTTAATTGGTGGCAAGTATATGATTTTTTTTTCCCTTTTTGCTTCAACTAGTTTTCCTAATTTTATTTGTTTATTCTGAAAGGACCAAAAAGAGAAGTTGGTATTTGAATTTCTATTTACTGCGAAAATGTTAACAGTAATATCTAGCAGCTTTATATCACCTACCCTGCTGCTTGCAGGATATTGTGGAGGGTATCTGGGGTTTTATTATTATCTGAAATTAGGCCTTTTCATAATCAATATATGTATTTATCAGATGTCTTTAAGCCATAATTATATTTTATTCATAAAATCTCAAAGACTACAATGGTCATGTAGTATTCCTTCACCCTCTCAATAAGATCATTTCCAAAAGGATTTTTCTACTCACTGTTTCAAAATACCTAATGCTGACTCAATTTCCATGGCAATATGTTTCACTCACTCATTGTTTTTGTGGTCTTAATTACCAACCCAACCTACTAAAATGTAAGCATGTTGTCTCTCCTCTCTCCACCAAAGATATAGAAAATAACCATTGTCGGCCAGGCACGGTGGCTCATGCCTGTAATCTCAGCACTTTGGGAGGCCAAGGCAGGGCAGATCACGAGGTCAGGAGATTGAGACCATCCTGGCTAACACGGTGAAACCCTGTCTGTACTAAAAATACAAAAAATTAGCCAGGCATGGTGGCGGGCACCTGTAGTCCCAGCTATTTGGGAGGCTGAGGCAGGAGAATGGCATGAACCTGGTAGGCAGAGCTTGCAGTGAGCTGAGATCGCGCCACTGCACTCCAGCCTGGGTGACAGAGCGAGACTCCATCTCAAAAAAAAAAAAGGAAAAAGAAAAAAAAAAGAAAATAACCATTGTCACTCATAAATCATACCTTTATATGCTCTAATTACATGCTTTACTTAAGAAAGACTCTAAGTTATGATCTCTTTTTTAGAATAAATAAACCATTGTCCTTTTATCATGTGAGTCAGTACGAAGCTATTTTAAAATACTGTTCTGCTTAAAACTTATTTCTAAAAAGTTTATTTGAAAGCTAGAGTCCTCAAAAGCAGTTTGGCAGAGATCAGTAAATAAATTATTTACTAAAAAATTTCTTATTAGAGAGAAGAGCTGAATGACAGAGAAACGTGTTGCCAGTAAAATTATTTCCTTCTCATTGATAAAGGATACAGATATGGAAGTCGTGCTGCTAGCATGCAAATATGAAATGGCATAATGTTCTTTGGGCTTTTGATAAGTACTTGGAGCAGAAAATAATTTTTCTCTTGTGCAATTATAGAGAGGAATTTATTAGTCAGATAAGAAAGAAGCTAAAAGAAGTGCTAAGAATGGAACTGTGGCAGAGATTGCTAGCTGCCCACCTAATATCCATTTTTCTCTTTTTCTTTGCTATGAAGTTTTCATGGGGGCAATAATGTACTCAAGCTTAAAATATTACATTTCCAAGCCTCCCTTATAGGTAGAAGTGGACAAATAATATGGTTTGGGTCAATGATGTAAACAAATGGAAGTTTATGGTTAGGACATCTGCAAATACTTCAAAAGTTAGTGATCCACTGCTGGTATGCCTTTTCTGCTCTATGGATGATCTCCTTTCTCCTGCATGGAACATGATAGGCATGATAGGTGAAGACCCATTTATCTTGTAGCAGTGAGGGAAAGCTGAGAGAACCTAAGTACTTCAACTTAGACCTCAACCTTGTAATAGTTTCTTAGATGCAGTCAGTATTGCTTAAGATTGGCTACTCATTAGAATCTATTAGGGATATTGACATCTACTAACAGGTAAGATGTATGTAGATTGCAGCAGGCCAATGTTTCCATTGCAATGGCCAGATAAATTACAAATACGTTTTTAAAGGTATCAGATACCTGTAAGAGCAATTTTATAATACTAAAATCCTAGAGAGGGAAGAACCTAGAGAGGGTAGGTGAATGAACAAATGCCTCCCTCTGGGGCCTTTGCCTGTTCTAGGCATGGATTGAGGATCCTGCTTGATCTAAGTAGAGGGACTTCACGGAGACCAAAATACATGAAATAAAGTTTTTAGTAGTCATGCAGGGTTAGAATGGAAAAGAAGAAACTTGAAGCACTTTAGATGCATGTCTGATTTTTCCCCACAGTACGTTAGTCAAGTTTTGGTATTACAAGGGAGCTGAAGAGCTAAGCTGAAAGCTTCTAAAAGGCAGAGTGAAATTCCCTGCAGTCTCATGATACTTAGGAAACAAAGACCCACCAAGGGAGGGGACCTTCCTTAAAGATACAGTTGATTTCCTCCTGAAGATATTTGCTAGATTTTAAAATGTAGGAGGCAAGAGGCTGAAGGTGGGCTGAGGACCTTGGAAGGGCAGAGCTGGATCTACAGTTTGTCAGAACTGAAGAAATGGGAAGCTCACCAGGATCTCCAGAAGAAAGCTCACGAGAGCCCGAGGAAAAGAGGTGAGCTAGAGGTAGACTTGACTTTTATTAACACTGAAACTCAGCTCCAACCCAGCTCAGTAATTGGATTGAGGTAATCAGCCAACCACTCATCCTATACACTAGTACAGGACAGAAGAAACTCTTTGGTGAAAGATAACATTACTTGGAGCTTTGTATCATTTTTTAAATACATGGAGCTTAGTATACAATAAAAAGCTACTAGATTTACTTTGAGGCAAGACAAATAGGATCTATAATGAAGAAAAAAGCAGACAGTTATACTAGGGCCACACGTGGTCCAGATATTGGAATTTGCAGACAATAAATTTAAATAACTGTGATTAATATGTTTGGAAAATAATGGAAAATGTGGACTCATAGATAAAATGGTGGAAAATGTTGCCAGAGAATTGGAATCTATAAGAAATGAAAGAGATGTATAAAACTAAAAAGTATAATATCTGAAATCAAGAACTCAATAGATAGGTTTTATGGGCACAGCAGAACACAGATTAAGTGAGCTGGAAGACAATTCAAGAGAAAATACCCAAGTTGAAGCACGGCAAGACAAAAAGATCGAAAGAACAAACTGGAGTATAGCAAACAGGTATAGTGGTATGATGACAATCCAGTTCTCTGGGAAAAATAAAGTATCAACTTGCAGTGTTTGCTGACTGTCATGGTGTAAATACTGTCACCGTGGATGGTTTCAAGCTACCAATGATTTAACAACAATCTCACAGAATTCCTGAATATTTAACAATTGGCTCTGACAAGCTGGTATGCGCTGCTCCAGCACACCACTTTATATGAATCATACTTATAATCTAAAATATGTTTAATTAGAGATCCAGAGAGAAGATAGAGATGGGAAAGAAGGAATATTTGAAGAGATTACAGCTGAGAATATCCCAAAACTTTGAAAATAAATCACAGCAAACTATAAATATGGTAAATCCAAAAAAGACTATACGTAGGCATATTATCATGAAACTGTTGCAAACCAAGGTATAATGGGCTGGATGGTGACACCCAAAAAAGATATGTCCATGTCCTAACAAATGTTACCTTGTTTGGAAAAAGGATCTTTACAGATTTAATTAAGAATTTTGAGATAAGATCATCCTGGATCAGTTAATTCAGCTGGGCCCTAACTGTTGTCTGCCTGTTTCACCATGATAAAAAAAGAAGTACAGTTACTTGTATTAGTTATGAAAAATGGGACATTACTATGGATTTTATAGACATCAAAGTTTTGATAAATTATGATGAAATGGATGCATTTTTAAAAAATACTACTAACCAAAGCTGAAAGAAGAAATAAAATACCTGAAGTTTTATGTTTATTTAAAAGGTTGTCCATTAAAAAACAGCCCTCCCATGATGAAAATTACACATTCAATGAATACACAAGTAAATTCTTCTAAGAATTTGTGAAATTCTTGTGAAACAAATATTCCACAATTCTTTTATAAAACAGAATACTACAAGGAATACTTTCTTTTTTTTTTTTTTTGAGACAGAGTCTCACTCTGTCACCCAGGCTGGAGTGCAGTGGTGCGATGTTGGCTCACTGCAACATCCACCTCCCGAATTCAAGCAATTCTCCTGTTTCAGCCTCCCGAGTAGCTGGGATTACAGTTGCACGCCACCATGCCCATCTAATTTTTGTATTTTTAGTACAGGCAGGGTTTCACCATATTGCTCAGGCTGGTCTCGACCTCCTGACCTCAGGTAATCCACTTGCCTTGACTTCCCAAAGTGCTGGGATTACAGGCCTGTGCCACTGCCCCCTGCCTGCTTCCTTGCTTTTTGTGAGGCCAGCATAATTTTGATTCTAAAAACTGACAAGGAAATTACAAGGAAAAAAAATTACAGACCACTGTCTCATGAAAGTAGATACATTTAAAAAATCCAATTATATGTAAAAAACATATCCCATGATGATGACCAGGGAGATTTCACAGATACACTGATGATTTGGCAAAAAAATCAATGAAGACAATCTATATATTATCAAGAAAAAGTGAGAGGTGACATTATCATTGCAGCAGATACAGAGAAGGTATTTGAGAAAATTTAGTGCACATTAATGATTTTTGAAAATCTTGGCAAACTTACAATAAAATGGAATGCTCTTAATTTGATAAATATATCTATTAAAAACCTATGTGATACATCACTTGAAAAGATAAAATATTCAAAACTTTCTCTCTGAAATTGGATATGAGTCAAAGAGGCCAGCTACCAACACTTACATTAAATATATTCTGGAGGTCTCAGGAAGTACAATGAGGCAAGAAAAATAAGTGAATAAAGATTGAAAGAGAAGAAATAAACCTATTTTTACATGACATGATTGTATATGTAGACCATTCAAAAGAATCTATAGTTAAACTATTACAATCAATAAGTGAATGTAGTAAGATTTTTGGAAATAAGTTAGATGTATAAGAGTTAACTTTTTTGTATGCCAGCAATAATCAAATAGAAAATTAAATTTGAAAAACAATACTATTTATAATTACATCAAAGAATGTCACATATGAGCAATAAATTTAATTAAAAAGGAACAAGAAACTACAAAATATTATTGCGAGAAATGAAAGAATCCTAAATGCATTGATCGATATGCCATGTTCTTGGATTGGGAGCCCTAATATTTATTATAAAGATATTTTGTCCCAAATTAATCTATAGTTTCAGTACAACCCCAGTCAAAATCCCAGAGATTTTATTGTGTAAATTGAGGTGATGATTTCTAAGTTCACATGGAAATAAAAAACAAAAAAAGAGCAGCCAAGGCAATCTCAGAAGAACAAAGCTGGAGGACTTACATTGCCAGACATCAAGACTTAAAAACCTACAGTGTGTAGGACAGCGTGGTTTTGGGATTAGGATGGAGTAACAGACCAGTGAGAACAGAATAGAGGGAAAACTCCCTACACATACTCAGCCATCTAATTTATGACAAAGGCTATGCTGCAGTTCAGTAAGAAAAAGCCTTTTTAAACAAATGATGCTTGGGTACAGTCAATATTTTGGCTATTCCTACCTCATACCATTTATAAAAATTAAATCCATATGGACTGCAGATATAAATGTGAAACAGTAAAACAAAAAAGCTTTTAGAGTAAAATGTAGGAGAACTTCTTTCTGACTTTGTTGTGGTCCCTGATCTGTGGTCATTTTATTCCGACTCAGGGTTCCTCTTGCACACCAGTTTTCTTGGCATCTCAGAGTCCCCTTCCTCCTTTCAACCAAGGACCTAACGCTACACTGCACTTTCTGGACCACTATAATGGAAAATGTGCAACTCCATGAGACCATCTTTTGGCCTACTCATCAAGACATTTTCCCAATCATCACTCTTCCACAGCTCATTTGCTAAAATGCAGCAGTGCCTCCTTGCACTACTATGTATTACAAAGAAAGTGAGGACACTCACATTTGACCTCCTGGCCTCTTTCCTTCTCTCCCTTGGTTCCTCTTTGAAAAGTTTTCCTTTCCTTCTTGCTAGGGTTGGAACATCATCTATATAATATCCTCTGATTTGTATTCAGAAATACTTACAATATAACACCTTTGTGTGAATACATCTGACTTGTCTCTAGATATTTAAAAAGGAACTATTGAAATTAAAAACAAAACTATACACTATAATAACAAGAACACAACAAAAGTAAGACGTCCCCTATCTTGAAGCCTGGCTAAGAGAAAGTATTTTTGCACGGGACTAAAAAATGTAACCATTGTACTCAAAGCAGAAGAATGACATTTTTTTTTCTAGGTACCTGCACTGTTCATGTCTGTGCACAAAAACAAAACAAAACATAACAAAAAAACCCCTCATGGCTTGTCCTCAAAAGGGAAAATTTATAAGAAAACATGATTTACAAAGGGGAATTAAAATGCACAGTTTTGTTTCAGAATATCTCAGTTTTTTCACCTGTTCCAAAAATTATCCACTTTCCCTTTGCCTAGCCAACCCTCAGTCTTTGTAGAGGAATCATGTCTTTGGGGAATTCTTTCCAGCTTTCTTTGATTGTGTCAAATTGTTCTGTTACCGGCCCATTCAGAACTCAGCCCCTCTCCTTCTTACCACTTTTCACATTTGTTTGTAGAATTATGTGGTAAATTTCTGCCTTTTCCACTAGACTGAAGGTTTCATAAGAGCAAAGGCCTATTGATTTTTGCTACTTAATGTATTATCACCAGTACCCTGGACAGAGCCTGGGAGAGCGTATATTCTCAAAAAACACTGTAAAACCATATTACAGTGTACCCCATTAATAATGAGAATGAATATATAATTCTGTTGACAATTCCTGTCCTATGTTTAGTCCTTTTCTCATAGTGCGGGGAGGGGAGTTAAAGGGAGTGGAGGCTAAAGTGGAGGATGTGGTGGGGTGAATGAAGTTAGAGGGTTAAATCCTTCCTAATCCTGCCTTGGGAAGCAGAGGGTGGATTCCTGTATATCATGGACTGTATATGTTCCTGTATAACATTCTTGCATCAAGCTGATGAAACAAGTGCCAGTTCACTGTTCCTGGTACCACTGATGCAACCCTGGAAGTATCAATCAATATAGGACCCAGAAACATTTCCATCAATAGCTAAGCTTTAGTTTGAAGTGCCACCTTGCTAAACCATAGCTAGGACATAAATAGATGCAGATTCAGCAACAGGATTTCTGGAATTCTTGGCCATCTTGCTAGGCAATTTATTACCCCGATCATTTTAGAACCTCATAATAATATGACTATATATTTTGCACTATCTGATTGTTTAGTTTCCACTCAACACATCATAGCAGGATTTTTATATAGTTGTTGAATTGATGAAAGACTGCACAAGAGCAGTGCAAATTCAATGGAAGGAAAGAGTGGGGTTGGTTGTGAGGCAAAGGCATTTGTGGAAGTGATAATGTTTTGCAGTCTCTCATTTCAAAGATCTATACAGAGGTATTCCAGTTTATTCTGGGGAGATATCTTAATTCTCCACATTAAATTAAATTCAAATATTTTCTTATGGCTGCAAAATACAATGCAGTGAAATATTTGGGTAGAAATATCAAGTCAATGGATCTTTTGTCTCCATAATTGCAAACTTTCACATAAAACCAATTCTACTAATAATGTTAATAATAACAGCAGCTAATCAGACTTGCCAGGCTGATTATCAGCTAGGCACTGTAATGGGCATTTTCATACATATTACCTGATTCATTTCTAATAACCTGTGAAGTAGGACTTATATTCCATTTTTATAAGGTGGTGGTTGAGACATACAGAGGTTAAGTGACTTTCCCAATGTTATTAATAATACAGCACAGTTGAAATTAAGCAAACCTTTTATCATTTAGAAGGTCAAATGCAAAAGCTCTATTTCGTATTTACCTTATTTGGTTCCAGACATCAAGAAATATACACTATAGACATGCCCAAATCTCTAGGACAAGAAGTATACTATTATCATAATTTTGATGTATATTTAAAAAGAGCTGGCTACTGAAAAATAAAGAAAAAACTATAGTTAAATCTTAGTAGGAACCACATACATAGATACATAAAATCTATTTGAAGTTAGTTGTCTTAGTTTGGGTTCCCCTGAAAGTATATCCTGAGTTAAAGGCTGATATATAGTTAATTTATTTAAGAAGTAATTTCAGGGGGAAAGAGTAATTGATGGGGAAGTGAAAAAGGCAACAAGAAAAGCCAAAGATGCATTTATTGTTGGTTCGTTGTCATTGATCATGCCAGGAACTTCTGGGGAGGCTGATGAAATGTGGCTACGAACTGCCACTTGGAGGA
Organism: Pongo abelii; assembly: GCF_028885655.2. Classification (NCBI taxonomy): domain Eukaryota; kingdom Metazoa; phylum Chordata; class Mammalia; order Primates; family Hominidae; genus Pongo; species Pongo abelii. The sequence goes on from NC_085928.1 coordinate 19,079,022, forward strand.
TGCAAGGGTGAAAGGTTATCCATTGAGTCCCATCCTACATTGGTCAAGAGTGGCCCCTATGCTTCCAGGTTGCACATGTCTATGGCTCCGGATTCCTGCTGGTGTCAGAGAATCTCTGGAGCAGAAAGAGAGAGGTACTTGATATAGTCCAAGGCAAAGCAACACACTATTAGGTTATACCTGTGAGAAGCTGATCTAAGCCTGCAGCAGAAGCTAGAATAAGAGATAGAACTGAGAAGATATGAAATGGTGCATAAGAAGATTCTAATACTGCGGCACTCTTTCTTTAAGAATACATGGTATTAATATGTGGATTTTGGTAATAATAATGATTAGATATATATTGATTTTTCTAAAAATGATATTAAAACTGTGAACCAATTTATTTGAATTAAAATATCTTTTAGGCCGTCTAATTTTTTCCTTATTGTGTTACCATAGAAACAGCATAGCTCACTGTTTTTGAGTTCCAATTTTTATGGGTTATTCCTGATTTTATTATTAAAAACATTTAAAATCCAGGTATTATTTACTTAGTCTTTCATGTTTACAAAATATAAAACTTTGGATTAATTTTTAAAGAGTGGGTTATCTATTTAATTGTATACGTCTGTATCTCTTAAGAAGAGTGTTCATTAACAGATACAAAAGACAGGCTAAAATCTGAACAAAAGATATTTTAGTATTAAAAAGTAGCAGAAAGTTTATCAGTTTCAAATTGTTGATCAGGGTGCTAATTCAAATGGAGGTATCTGCATATAGTGGAAAGAACACTGGCCATAGAGACAGAAAACTTGAGTTTTACTTTCTAAGCTTTACTATTTATGAGCTGTATCATCTTGACTATGCAGTTTAAAGCTCCTTTGAATCTCAGTTTTCTTTATGTGGAAAAATGAAGTAAAATTACTTGCATCACAGCATTGTTGTGAGGATTTAAATAAGACGATTATGTTAAAGTGTATAGTACAGTTACAGTGCCTGGACCATATAAGTATGCCATAAATATGGATTAAGTTTAAGTGTGAAATGTACACCCATCACTGGTTCTGATTCACACACTGATCATATGTGCTATCAGATTGGAGGCCATTTTTTCAAAATCTTCTGGTTCTTCTCAGAGTTGTTTTTTCTTATGTTTTGACCCTTTTCTTGGATGTTGCTGGTTTAGAAAGATCTCTGATGGCTCTCATCAGGTAGGACCCTCCTCACCTCTTTTGAAGTGTAAGTTAATCAATATCTCTAACTTTCTGGAAAGACAAGAATTTCAGAACACTTTAGTCCTAAAGACAATGTTCTTGGTTGCAAGCAACAGAAACTGATGATGGTTCATTAAAGGAGAAAAGGTCCAGGCTGTTGGGTAGCTCATAGAAAAGATGGGAAGTCTAAAGGATTAGAAAATAAGCAGCAATCAAAGGAGGCTGAATAGCCAAATGACACCAGAGGAACACTCTGGTGGGGACTCACTGGACAGCTCTTGGCACCACCACCACTGCTGGCACCACAGCTACAACTGCCTCTGGTCAGTGGACAGTGGAATGAACTCTTTGTCATCTCTTCCTTCTTTTATGTCTTATCATTTCCTTTTCCTTCTTCTTTCCTTATCCCTAAATTTTTGTTACACTTGCTCAAGACTTACAATTCCAAATATGAGGCTCTCCAGTTGGCTGAACCTCATGTTATGTGATTGCACCCTGGTTGCTAGGGGATATTTCTGGCCTCTGCAGGGGAAGGTGGACCCTACTTTCCACTGAAAATCAAACTCTGGAAAATTGTCTGAACATGGGAAGAAGGTCTTGATGCTTAGCAGAAAAAAAAAGCTTGGCAGTAAAAAAAAATAAAATAAAATAAAAAAAGTCACCAGTGTCTGCAGTTTTGGATGCCCCACATCCACCAATACCCTTTCCCTTCTAGTTGTACTGAAAAATAATAAATGTATCATTTTCAAAAATTATTTCAGTAGTTTTTGGGGAACACGTGGTATTTGGTTACATGGAAAAGTTCATTAGTGGTAATTTCTGAGATATTGGTGCATCCATCACCTGAGCAGTGTACACTGAACCCAATGTGTACTTTTTTGTAATCACTCACCACCCTCCACCCTTCCCCGAGTCCCCAGAGTCCATTATATCATTCTTACACCTTTGCGTCCTCATATCTTAGCTCCCACATACAAATGAGAACATACAATGTTTGGTTTTACATTCCTCAGTTACTTCACGTAGAATAATGGTCTCCAACTCCATCCAGGTTACTGTGAATGCCATTATTTCATTCCTTTTTATGACTGAGTAGTTTCCATGGTGTGGGGGGTGTGTGTGTGTGTGTGTGTGTGTCTGTATCTGTGTATATATACACAGATGGGCATTTAGGCTGGTTTCATATTTTTGTAATTGCAAATTGTGCTGCTATAAACATGTGTGTGCAAGTGTCTTTTTCATATAATTACTTCTTTTCCTCTGGGCAGATAACCAGTAGTAGGATTGCTGAATCAAATGGTAATTCTACTTTTAATTCTTTAAGGAATCTCTACACTGTTTCCATACTGGTTGTACTAGTTTATATTCCCACCAGCGGTATAATGTATTCCCTTTTCACCAGATCCATGCCAACATCTATTATTTTTTAGTTTTTAATTATGGCCATTCTTGCAGGAGTAAGGTGGTATCACATTGTGGTTTTGACTTGCATTTCCTAATAATTAGTGATGTTGAGCATTTTTTCACGTTTGCTGGCCATTTGTTTATCTTCTTTTGATAATTGCCTATTCATGTCCTTAGTGCACTTTTTGATGGGATTATTGTTTTTTTCTTGCTGATTTGTTTGAATTCCTTGTAGATTCTAGATATTAGTCCTTTGTTGGATACATAGTTTGTGAAGATGCATAGTTTGTGAAGATTTTTCTCCCCCTCTGTGGGTTGCCTGTTTACTCTGCTGATTATTTCTTTTGCTGTGCAGAATCTTTTTAGTTTAATTAAGTCCCATCTATTTATCTTTGATTTTTTGCATTTGCTTTTGGGTTCTTGGTCATGAACTCTTTGCCTAAGCCAATGTCTAGAAGGTATTTATGATGTTATATTTTAGAATTTTTATGATTTCAGGTCTTGGATTCAAGTCTTTGATCCATCTTGAGTTGATTTTTGTATAAAGTGAGAGATGAGGATCCAGTTTCATTCTTCTACATGTGGCTTGCCATTTATCCCAGCACCATTTGTTGAATAGGGGGTCCTTTTCCCACTTTATCTTTTTGTTTGCTTTGATGAAGATCAGTAGGCTGTAAGTATTTGGCTTTATTTCTGGGTTCTCTTTTCTGTTCCATTGGTCTATATGCTTGTACTTATAACAGTATCATGCTGTTTTGGTAACTATAGCCTTGTAGTATAGTTTGAACTTGGATAATGTGATGCCTCCAGATTTGTTCTTTTTGCTTAGTCTTGCTTTGGCTATGCAGGGTCTTTTTTGGTTCCATATACATTTTAGGATTGTTTTTAATAGCTCTGTGAAGAATGATGTTGGTATTTTGATGGGCATTGCATTGACTTTATAGATTGCTTTTGGCAGTATGGTCATTTTCACAGTATTGATTCTACCCATCCATGAGCATGGGATGTGTTTCCATTTGTTTTTGTCACCTGTAATTGCTTTCAGCAGTGTTTTGTAGTTTACCTTGTAGAGATCTTTCACTTCCTTGGTTAGGTACATTTCTGAGTATTTTATTTTATTTTTTTGCAACTGTTGTAAAAGGGGTTGAGTTCTTGATTTGATTCTCAGCTTGGTCGCTGTTGGTGTATAGCAGTGCTACTGATTTGTGTACATTGATTTTATATTCTGAAACTTTACTGAGTTCATTTATCATATCTAGGAGCATTTTGGAAGAGTCTTTAGGGTTTTCTAGGTATATGATCTATACCTAGAAAACAGCAGCAAATCAGCAAACAGTGGCAGTTTGAATCCTCTTTACTGATTTGGATGTCTTTTATTTCTTTCTCTTGTCTGATTGCTCTGGCTAGAACTTCCACTAGTATGTTGAATAGAAGTGGTGAAAGTGGGCATCCTTGTCTTGTTCCAGTTCTTAGGGGGAAAGCTTTCAACTTTTCCCCATTCAGTATAATGTTGGCTGTGGGTTTGTCACAGATGGCTTTTATTACAGTCAGGTATGTCCCTTGTATGCTGATTTTGCAGAGGGTTTTAATCACAAAGGGATGCTGGATTTTGTGAAATGCTTTTTCAGAGTCTATTGAGATGATCATATGACCTTTGTTTTTTTTAATTCTGTTTATGTGGTGTATCACATTTATTGACTTGAATATGTTAAACCAATCCTGCATCCCTGGTATGAAACCCACTTGATCATGGCGGATTATCTTTTTGATAAGCTGTTGGATTCGATTAGTTAGTATTTTGTATCTGTGTTTGTACTTATAACAGTACCATGCTGTTTTAGTAACTATAGCCTTGTAGTATAATTTTGAACTTGGATAATGTGATGCTTCCAGATTTGTTCTTTTTGCTTAGTCTTGCTTTGGCTATGCAGGGTCTTTTTTGGTTCCATATACATTTTAGGATTGTTTTTTCTAGCTCTGTGAAGAATGATGTTGGTATTTTGATGGGCATTGCATCAAGAACATAGATTTTTGCATCTATATTCATTAGGGATATTGGTCTGTAGGTTTCTTTTTTTTTTGCTGTGTCCCTTCCTGGTTTTGGTATTAGGGTAATACTGGATTCATAGAATGATTTAGGGAGGAGTCCCTATTTCTCTGTCTTTTGGAATAGTTTCATTAGCATTGGTACCAATTCTCTGAATGTCTGACAGAATTCAGCTGTGAATCCATCTGGTCCTGGACTTTTTTTGTTGGCAATTTTTAAATCCCTCCCTCCCTCCCTCCCTTCCTTCTTTCCTTTCTTCCTTTCTTTCTTTCTTTTGTGACAGATGTGATTCTCCTGTCTCAGCCTCCCGAGTAGCTGGGATTGCAAGCACACACCACCACACCTGGCTAATTTTTGTAGTCTTAGTAGTGACAGAGTTTCACCGTGTTGACCAGACATGTCTCAAACTCCTGTCCTCAAGTGATCCACCCACCTTGGCTTCCCAAAGTGGTGAGATTACAGGCATGAGCCACCACACCCAGCCAAGAACCATCTTTTTGTTTCACTTATCTTTTGTACATTTTTTTTTGTTTCAATTTCATTTGGTTCTGCTCTGATCTTTGTTATTTCTTTTCTTCTTCTAGGTTTGGGTTTGGTTTGTTCTTTTTTTCTAGTTCCTTGAGGTGTGAGCTTAGATTGTCTGTTTGTGCTCTTTCAGAATTTTTAATGTAGGCATTTAATGCTATGAACTTTCCTGTTAGCACTGCTTTTGCTGTATCCCAGAGGTATTGATAAGTTGTGTCACTATTAGTGTTCAGTTCAAAGAATTTTTAAATTTCCATATTGATTTCATTGTTGATCCAAAGATCATTTGGGACCAGGTTATTGAATGTCCATGTATTTGTATAGTTTTGAGGGTTCCTTTTGGAGTTAATTTTCAATTTTATTCCACTGTGGTCTGAGAGAATAGTTGATATAATTTCAATTTTCTTAAATTTATTGAGACTTGTTTTGTGGCCTATCATATGGTCTATCTTGAAGAATGTTCCATGTGCTGATAAATAGAATGTATATTGTGCAGTTGTTGGGTAGAATGTTCTGTAAATATCTGTTAAGTCCATTTGTTCTAGAGTATAGTTTAATTCCATTGTTTCTTTGTTGATTTTCTGTCTTGATAACCTGTTTAGTGCTGTTAGTCGAGTATTGAAGTCCCCCACTCTTACTGTATTGCCATCTATCTCATTTCTTAGGTCTAGTAGTAATTGTTTTATAAATTTGGGAGATCCAGTGTTAGGTGCATGTATATTTAGAATTGTGATATTTTCCTGTTGGACTAATCTTTTATTATTATATAATGCCCCTCTTTATTTTTTTAACTGTTGTTGCTTTAAAGTCTGTTTTGTCTGATATAAATAAGAACAGCTACTCCTGCTTACTTTTGGTTTCCATTTGCATGGAATATCTTTTTCCACCACTTTACCTTAAGTTTATGTGAGCCCATATGTGTGAGCTGAATCTCTTGAAGACAGCAGATACTTGTTTGTGGGATTTTATCCATTCTGCCATTCTCTATCTTTTAAGTGGAGCATTTAGGCCATTTACATTCAATGTTAGTATTGAGATGTGAGGTACTGTTCTATTCATCATGCTGATTGTTGCTTGAATTCCTTTTTTTAATTGTGTTATTGTTTTATAGGTCCTGTGAGATTTATGCTTTAAGGAGGTTCTATTTTGGTGTATTTCAGGTTTTGTTCCAAGATTTAGAACTCCTTTTAGCATTTTTTTGTAGTGCAAGCTTGGTAGTGGTGAATTCTCTCAGCATTTGTTTGTCTGAAAAAGACTTTATCTCTCCTTCGTTTATGAAGCTTAGTTTTGCTGGATACAGAATTCTAGGCTGATAATTATTTTGTTTAAGAAGGCTATAGATAGGACCCCAATCCCTTTTGGCTTGCAGGATTTCTGCTGAGAAATCTGGTGTTAGTCTGGTAGCTTTTCCTTTGTATAATAGGTTACCAGATGCTTTTGCCTCACAACTCTTAAGATTCTTCCCTTCATCTTAATATTAGATAACCTGTTGACTCTGTGCCTAGGTGATGATCTTATTGTGATGAACTTACCAAGTGTTCTTTGAGTATCTTATATTTGGATATCTAGATCTCTAGCAAGACCAGGGAAGTTTTCCTCAATTATTTCCTCAAATACTTTTTCCAAACTTTTAGATTTCTCTTCTTCCTCAGGAATACTAATTGTTCTTATGTTTGGTCATTTAACATAATCCCAAATTTCTTGGAGGCTTTGTTTATTTTTTAAAAATTCTTTTTTTCTTTACCCTTGTCTGATTGGGTTAACTAGAAAGTCGTATCTTCAAGCTCTGAAGTTCTTTCTTCTACTTGTTCAATTTGATTGCTGAAACTTCCCAGTGTATTTTGCATTTCTGTAAGTATGTCTTTCATTTTCAGAAGTTGTGATTGTCTTTTCTTTATGATGTCTATTTCAGGCATTCGAGCTGGCAACAGAAACCCCCTTTGGGTCCCCTCCCATTAATGGGAGCTCTGTTTTCACTCTATTAAATCTTGCAACTGCACAATCAGGCTAAAGGCTTGCCATTGTTTCTGCACAGCTAAGTGCCCAGGTTCGTCCAAGTCGAGCTGAACACTAGTCGCTGGGTTCCACGGTTCTCTTCTGTGACCCACAGCTTCTAATAGAGCTATAACACTCACCGTGTGAGCCAAGATTCCATTCCCTGGAATCTGTGAGGCCAAGAACCCCAGGTCAGAGAACAAGAAGCTTGTCACCATCTTGGAAGCTGCCCGCCACCATCTTGGGAGCTCTAAGTACAAGGACCCCCTGGTAACAGTTGTTCTGTTATGAGTTGCTGTAATGGCTTGAGTTGGTTTGCCTCCAGCCAGGAGGTGGTGTTTTCAAGAGAGCGCCAGCTGAGGTAGTAGAAGGGGTATATAACCTTGCCCTACGTTTGGCAGGATGGGTACTCAGGATTCTCAGGTGATGGGTAGGGCCACAGAGCTCCCAAGAGCTTATGCCTTTTGTCTTCAGCTACCAGAGTGAGTAGAGAAAAACCATCAGGTGTGGGCACTGTTAGGCAGGTCTGAGCTCAGGCTCTTCTTGGACGGGGCTTGCTGACACCACTGTCGGGGGTGGGAGGTGGTTCGCAGGCCAATGGAGTTTTGTTCCCAGGGGTATTATGGCTGCCTCTGCTGCATCATACAGGTCACCAGGGAAGTGGGGGAAAGCCAGCAGTGACAGGCCTTACCCAGCTCCCTCATAACCAGCAAGGTCAGTCTCACTCCTGCCATGCTCCAGGAACCATATTGAGTTTATATCCAGTCAGCTTGCAATCAGGGCTGAGATCTTGCCTAAGGCTACAACCCTCCCTGCTGAGAAAACAAGCAGGGCTCTCAGGCTTCGCCCCTCCCTGCCTGCCCACTGAGCACTCCAATCTGCACTATGAGCTTCCTTCACCCTGTGGCCTCTGTCTGATTCTGCTGGCTGCCTTTTCTTCCCCAAGGACCTCTGTCAGATAAGGCCAGGAATGGCTTCATTGCCTTCAGTGGGCACTTAATAAAATGATCATCTCATTTTTTTCCTTTAACCTCAATGTGGTGAATTGCATTGATTGTTAAATATTAAACATTACTCTCATGAAATAAATCCAATTGGTGTGATGCATTATCTCATATATATATTAGTGGACTTGGTTTACTAATGCTCATTTACATCTCTTTGCATAAGAAAAATTGGCCTATTTTCTTTTCTTTTCTCCTATCATTCTTGTCAATATTTGGTATGCAGTATAATGGTAGCATCATAAAATGAGTGGAGTGTTTCATTTTTTCTCTATTTTTAAATAGTTTTAAAAGATTGGGTTTGTTTTTGTTTTCTGAACATTTGGTGAAATCTGCTGATAAAATTACCTAGAGCTAGAATTTTATTTATATCAAGATTTTAAACTATTGCTTCAATTACCTTAATTGTACGGGACTATCCACGTTTTCTGCTTATTTTTGAGCAAATGTTGATAAGTTATATTTTTCTAGGATATTGCCCATTTCCTCCAAATTTTCAGATTTTTTGGCAGAAAATTATTCACATTTTTCTTATCTTTTAAATATCTGCAGCATATGTAGTAATGTCTCCTTTTTTATTTTTATTTTTTGAGATGAAGTCTTGCTTGTTGCCCAGGCTGGAGTGCAGTGGCATGATCTCGGCTCACAGCAACCTCTGCCTCCTGAGTTCAAGCGATTCTCCCACCTCAGCCTCCAGAGTAGTAGCTGGGATTACAGGTGTGCATTACCACATCTGGCTAATTTTTGTATTTTTAGTAGAGATGGGGTTTCGCCATGTTGGCCAGGCTGGTCTCGAACTCTTGACCTCAGGTGATCCACCTGCCTTGGCCTCCCAAAGTGCTGAGATTATAGGCGTGAGCCACTGCATCTGGCCACCATTTTTATTTGAGGTCTCTCTCGTTTTTAATTTTGATTAGTGTCACTGGAGTTTTGTTAACTAACATTTTCAAGGTGCAAATATTTGACTGTGTCAATCTTCTGTATTATATATTTGTTAAACATTTTATTGATTTTGCCTCTATATTATTTTCTTCTATTAATACTTCCTTTAGACCTATTTTATTTTATCAAAATTCTTAAGCTAAATAGTAAGTTATTTGTGTTTAGGTTTGCATCTTTTCTATTATAAACATTTGAGGCTTTAAGTTTTCCTTCGAATAGATACTCTAGCTGCATTTTACAGATTTCAATATAAAATATTTTTATTTTCTTCCAGATACACTTTAGTTTCCTTTATGATTTCTTGATTTTGAATTATTTAGAATTGCTTTTTGTAATATCTAAATGTGTGTGAGTGTGTATTTGTTATTGATATCTACCTTAATATCATTGTGGTCAAAGAATGTGTTGTAAATAATTTCAATCCTGTCATATTTCTTGAGAATTGCTTCATTCATTGATTCATCCATTCAAAGTGTTTATTCAGTATCTACATGTGTCATGATCTGTTAAAGACACTGAGAATTCAGCAATGAATAAAATAGAGTTCCTGTCCTTGTAGATTATATTGGGTGAAGCAGACAACAAACAAACAAGATTATTAAAATAATTGAGTATGTTAATGACAGAATGCTAAGAAAAGATACAACAGGGAGAAGGATTTTAAAATGTCTTTTAAATTTTTTATTTTAGAAGGATGATGTTAACTGCCCAAGGGGTTCACCTTGCCTGCTGCCTCAACAGAGCCAGTTCATCGAGACAGGGGAATTGCAATAGAGAAAGAGTAATTCACGCAGAGCCGGCTGTGCGGGAGACTGGAGCTTTATTATTACTCAAATCAGTCTCCCCAGACATTCAGGGAGCAGAGTTTTTAAGGATAACTTGGTGGATGGGGGGAAGCCAGTGAGCCAGGAGTGCTGATTGGTTAGGGATGAAATTATAGTGAATCAAAGCTGTCTTCTTGCACTGAGTCATTTCCTGGGAGGGGGCCACAAGATCAAATGAGCCAGTTTATTGGTCTGGGAGGTGCCAGCTGATCCATCCATCCTGTGCAGGGTCTGCAAAATATCTCAAGCACTGATCTTAGGAGCAGTTTAGGGAGGATCGGAATCTTGTAGCCTCTGGCTGCATGACTCCTAAACCATAATTTCTAATCTTGTGGCTAATGTTAGTCCTACAAAAGCAATCTAGTCCCCAGGCAAGAAGAAGGTCTGCTTTGGGAAAGGGCTGTTATCATCTTTGTTTAAACTATAAACTAAGTTTCTCCCAAAGTTAGTTCAGCCTATGCCCAGGAATGAACAAGGACAGGTTGGAGGTTAGAAGCAAGATGGAGTAGGTTAAGTTAGATCTCTTTCACTGTCTCCGTCATAATTTTGCAAAGGCGGTTTCAATGGTCAGTTACGACTTAGGTGACACATGAGAAAAGATCTTAAGAAGTGAAAGGAGAGCTATGCAAAAATGTAGGGAAAGAACAATTTTAGTGGTCCTGAGGCAAACATGTTCCTGCTTATTCAAGAAACATTGAGGAGGTCGTTATGGTGAGAGCAGAATGACTAAGGGGAAAAGCAGAAGATGTGGTCAGAGAGATAATGGGGAACTAGATCCAGTAGGGTCTTGTGGTAATCAGAATAAGGGCCCCCCACAAAGGGGATTCCCCACTTCCTAATCCCCAGAACCTGTGAATATATTATCTCCTATGGCAAAGGGGAATTAAGGTTGCTGATGGATGCTGTTCAACTGATCTGGAAATGAGGTTATTCTGGATTATCTGTGTGGGCCCAGTGTAATCACGAGGATCCTTAAATGTGGAAAGAGGTGAGAAGGGCTTGGCCAGATGTTGCTGGATTTGAAGATAGAGGAAGGGGACCATGAGCCAAGGAAAATAGGTGGGCTCTAGAATCTGGAAAAGGTAAGAAAATGATTCTCCCCTGGAACCTCCAGAAAGGAACACAGCCCTGTCCACACCTTGATTTTAGGCTATTGAGAATCATTTTGGACTTCTGACCTCAAGAACTATAACACATTTGTGTTGTTTTATGCCACTAAGTTTGTAGTAATTTGTTACAGCAGCAATAGACAACTAACACACGCCCTGTCATTTACAGTAAGGACTCATCCTGAGTGATACAGGAAGCCATTGGAAGGTCTTGGACAGACCTGATCTGACTTCATAGGATCACCGTGGATGCTGTGTTAGGAATAGACTATAGATGGATTCCTTCCTTCGTGCAGCCTTTGGCTTTACTTTTCCATATTTTATTCATTCAAGATTATAATGGATTCATTTAAGATTATAAAAATATATAATTTCACATTTTTAATAAATCAAGGTCTCTAACACGTTTTGTTGCTGGAAGTGAAAGTCTGAACTGCACTTTAAATTAAACGTCTATGGAAAACACCTCAGAATTGGAAAACACTGAGGTAACTTCCTATACCCCAATATAAAATCAAGTGAATTAATCTGAAGCATATTACCTTTAATGAAAACTGGTAAAGAAACTTGGCAGAATATTTGAAAATTATATTCCTTATAAAAATGAAAATACAAAAATGTTTCAGGTAACATACAAAATGCTACTTATGCTATTGCCTTTTTCAAGTCCTAAAAAAAATAGTGGTATTATTTTAAATTTGCTATTAGAATTAGTTCAGTAGCATTTCGTTACAATGTTCCCTGCTCAGAGAGTAACTTTACCTAAAAATAAATTAGGGCTTCAAGAAAAAGAGCTAACTTTTCCCAAAATGGATGAAGATGGGAAACTTTGACAATATTCACAACAGTGATAGGGATTGGACTATGGGGAGGAGGATGGATATTGCTGTTTAGCTCCTTGTAAATCCTATCTAGGAACAGTTGACAGAGGAGTAGGAAGAAACAGATGTAAGGAAGACAACAAGATATCAATATATCTACATTATGAGTTAATCCAAAATTTGAGAGTGTTGTTTTAAAATATTAAGTGGTCTATTTATGTCAACATACAATGAACACTTGTTGGTTTACTTTCTTTCTTACTGTAATGATGCCACTATTTTCTTCTCCATTCCTTTATTGTCATTTTAGAGATTTTCTTGACATTTTGCAAAGGGGGAGGGGGAGGGAGAAAAATTCTTCTAAAATTTTACTTCTAAAAGGACCAAACTGTGCTCTAGACTATATGCTGGCTCTAAGCAGCTGGGTTAAAATATATACAGAATGAGCTACTGGCTCAAGCAAGGATCAAACAGGTTTTTCCTAACTTTAAGAATAATGTTCTGATAAAACACTCCATAGACAAATACAGACCAAAACTTAAATGCAATTAACCTTTAATTTATATACATGAATGAAGAGGGATCCTGAGGTATTAAAAACTTAAAATAGCTAATTCAAAAATAATTTATACTTGGCATTGGAAATCCTTATAATTCCCTACATCATTTTTCTTTCTTAATTATGTTCCTCCTAAGCTAATAATATAGTTAATTTTCCATTCTTGAAGGCAGATTAACTGATTGTGGAAAGAAGTGGTCCAGCATTTTGATGGGTTGAGGAGAGAAGCCTGCCTAGGATTAAAATGTGAACTTTAGCAGTTGACTTATTTTCACGTCATCAATGTTTTTGAGTCAAAGGTGCCATATAGCAGAGTCTTCTACCAGGATTCCACATCCTGATCATTCCCCTCTCCATTTCTTTCTTGGTAAGGTAGACCAACTATAACTCTCTCAGAGATGAGGGTGGGGCCAATCTCATCCAAATTTCATAGCTTCTGAGGTGGTATCGTGTGTGTGGTAGTGATCATGGTGGGGCAGAGGTGGGATAAATCTTTAGGAGGCAAGTACAGTGTTACCCTCAGATAGCTTTAAGACACAGTATCCTCCTGTGTGAAGACAGGGTCATCATACATGCCTTACCCATTCCCCCTGGGTTTGCTGTGAAGATTAAATCAGATAATAGGTGTGAGAGCACTTTGAAATTTGTAAAGTGTTATACAAATATAACATGTTGTCTGTGTCTTTAGTACTCAGAATACTTAAGGGATTTAAAGAAATCCTTCTGTGGTTGTAAAGCAGATTAGGATAAAAGAGCTGGTGAAACTCATCGTTACTAATAAAAAATTACTCAAAGTATATGCCAATGGTATTATCTCTATGAATTTTTTTAAAAACCACACTTTTTGTTTCCTGGGAGAGTGTCCTTGGAAACCTGTGTGTACAGCACTTGGAGCTTCTAGTACTCCTGATCTGCTTTCTTCTGGTCCACCATCTACCATCTGCTCCCATGCTTCTGGGCAGCTGGATTGCCTTCTGAAATCTGATCATCCTCACTCTCCCTTCAGAAGCCACACTTTTTTTTTTCTATTGAAAGGGCTCCTCTACTGAACTGTGAGCACTGTCCTCTTAATGACTCAGTAGCTCTTGTCTGGCAAGGCAGAAGTATCCTTAGGTGACAAAGAGGCAGAACTCTATCTGCTTATTCATGATAGCACAGATATAGCCCATATGCAATTGGAACTTATTTGGGGTCAGGGGTAATTTTTTTTTTTGGTTTAACCTTAAACCCGGTGCCTTACAAAGTGTAGGTACTTGGTAAATAGTTGTTAAATTGATGCGATAAATATATCAGAAAACTTGCTTTATCAGGGCTTTAAGCTCAGATTATTAGGTTATTTAAAGGATATTTATTTAAAGGATAAATATTCTGCCTCTATATTTATATCTGAGATTATGGTGACATGAAGAATTGCTCTCAGTAGCTCCTATCACTTGACAGCTTCCTTGTTTTTCTTCTTATATTGCTTACTCTTACACCCTGCTTAGGACTGGATTAGACTGCAGGAATATGTATAAGAGAGGGTGAGGAATTGAATTGGATGGATAAAAGAAACTCTAGTCCTTACCCCTGGAGTTTAAAAGAATGAGAATTAGCCTCGTGATATCATAGTCGGAAATTTAAATTTCTGTTATTAATATGAAAAACTCTACTGTCATATCATTTGTTTCTTGCCATTAGAGATCTGGTAGGGAATTCTAGCAAGTTGGAAGTAGCGAGCAAAGTTGAGGCATCTCTAATTCATAATCAAAATTTATCCTTTCAGGATACTCTTGTTAAAAGTTATTAACATTTCTTAACATGTTTCCTTTTTTTAACCTTAAAAATATAATATCCACATTTTCAAAAAAGAGAAGTCCATCCATAACTCCACCATCTTGATATTTTAATTTTACATATATCTTCCAATCCTTGTCCAAATGTATGTTTAAAAAATATTTTACATATTTTTCTTCTGTGCATATTATTTTTGTTTCTGAGTTTCCCTGGGAGGATTGTATTTGCCAGATGAGGGCTCAATTTCTGAATGGCTCTGAGAATCCTAATTTATGCTGCTGTAGAAACTGACCAAAATGGGTTGGCATCCCCTGGGCAGGTATGTCCTCAAATTTAGAAGGCTCAGTTTGGAGGCTGAAGCAGGAAGTGTCTAAGAGCTGTACAATAAAGAGCAGAGCCCAGTATAAGGGAATAAAGATAGGTTTTATAAGAAAAGATGTAGGTAGATATTTAAGTAAAACAATTTCAGATGCTAGGAAAGTCTTTCTCCCCACCCAACCCAAACAAACAAGAAGCAAAAACAAAAAACCCAATAAACAACTATTACAATAAATGTACCTACCCCACTAGTTAACATGTATACTTAAGGTCAGTTTAAGAAAGCACTAACGTTTAAGTTGGAAAACTTAAAATATTAGAAGTTGACATAAGGTTTACAAAAGGGGCAAGAGAAGATAAGATGCCAGTCTCTCTGATAGGAATGGGGAGTTAGGGGCATGGTACAGCCTCTATCCACTTTTCAAGGAAGAAAGGTGAAAAGGTATCCAGGAAACAGCGCAAAACCAAAAAACTGTAAAATTAGGAATTCCTAATTCTGCCAGAGTCAGGTTCTTTCAGATTATTTAGGTTTTATAAGAGAGGATTGAAAGTGAAAAAGCCAAATATAAATTATCCGAAAACTGCAACAGGAAAGACTCTTGCAGGTTCAGAGGAAGGCTGTGGAAAAGTCATTGCTAGAGCTCTCCAGGATGCATCAAGCCGACACCACCTGTTTGCGGAGGGGTTTAGAGCAAGGGAGGGGCCCTAACTCCGGCGAGGGGGGCGCCCGCCCCTCGGTTCCCGGAGCTGGTGGAGGCGTGCGGGGGAGCGGGCGGCGCGCTGCACAGGTGGCGGGGGCCGCGCCAGCTGCGCGCCGCGCTCCGCTCCGCGGGTGGGCCGCCAGGCGTCGCGCTGGAGCCGCGGTTGCCCTGGAGACCGAGCGGGGCGAGTGGGCGGCGCGGCGAGGAGCCGAGCTGCGGCTGGAGTAGCGGGGCGTGAGTTGGGGGGAGTGGCTCCCCGGACTGCGCGAGGGGTCGGCTGGTCCTGGGGCAGGGCTAGGTGGCTGTACGCTGCTGGGCGCGGCTGGCGAGCCCGGAACGCCTCTGGCCACAGCTTAGCGTCCGCGGAGCCGGGCGGCGCTGCAGCTGCACTTGGCTCGTCTGTGGGTCCGACGGTCCCAGCTCTGCGCTGAGGCCAGCGGCCCGGCGCTGGGTCTGGGAGGACCAGGCTGCCCCAGGAGCGCGGAGAGTCACGCCTGCGCCTCTCCTGCTGCGACCGGGAGCCGGGTAGGCGGCAGGCGCACTCCCTGCGGCCCCGGGATGACTTCTCAGCGTTCCCCTCTGGCGCCTTTGCTGCTCCTCTCTCTGCACGGTGAGTAGCTCCAGCCCTTTCTTCCCGGTGGGGCCAGGCCGGGTCGGCGGGCCCGGGGCGAAGCTGTTTGGGGACGGCAAAGAGCCTCCTTGCTTTGCCGAGGGTCGGGAGTCCAACTTTCTCAGGGGCAGCGTTCGTTGCTGTGGCCGAGGCTCGCGCGCACCTGCGGCGGCTGCTTCTGCCGACCGCGCAGCGCAGGTGTTCCTTGTCAGAGAGGTAACTAAACTCGCCCCGCTACCTCCGGTCCCAGGCCGGGCCCTGACTCTCACCTTGCTGCGCTCTGCGGAATGCAGGATCCTTTTTAGATAACGAACTCCCTTACTCATTGGTCCAGTTAGAAACTGTATTTAGAACAAGTTGTCTTTACTAGGCGGCCCTAGGAAAACTAGAAGTGCTTTTAAAATCATTTGGAAAACTTTATAGCTTTAACGTAACCTTTTAGAAGCCTATACACGTTTTGGCCGAAAATGATCTTTATTTTAAAAATAATTGTATACTGTGCTATACTACAATCGAAAACAAGAATTTATTTACACTCTAGCTTCATCTCCAAAGGACTTAAGTTGGCTCACAAAAATACATAGAATATAACAATATTAGAACAAAATAAATAAATGTCTAAATTTCTTGTTAACGGTTTTTAAAACATCTGTTTATAAATTTAGTTTTTCACTCTCTGCTTAATCTTTCTTACATTTTCGGTGAATAGCCATCATATTAATTTAGATCCTGATTTTCATCCTATACAGTGCTGTTTGTTTTTGTGTGTGCATTCTCCTGTGGAATCCAGTTTTCTGTGCCATTTATTGCTGAGATTTACTGAGATTTTTTTCTGAAGGATGTTATTTAAAAAGCGGGTTCAGTGATTTATGGAACTTTGTGGTTAACCCTGTTTTTTTTCTGGAGACACCAGCATATTTCCAGTCATTTTATGGCCTTATTCGAACTGATTTTGAAGTAACCTAATTCTAGCCAACTTAAATTGTGCAGATTCATTGAATAGGGGAGAAGAGAATACGAAAACTTTTTGTATGTCTTCTCCATAGAAACTAATGAAGCTGTAATCATCAAAATTAACTTTTCTAGAGTTCAGTAGGTATATTTTTAGTGATGATGTGCAGACAATAACATCAATATGTCCATGTTATGAACTTGTGCTTCCAAATATCTTTTGTACTGTTACTAGTTTGAGATGGCCAGTTTTTCTCTTTGTCCTACTACTTTTAAGTGTGAAATAAGAGTAAATCGGCTTTTTATGCAATCCTTGGACACAGCTCTAAATATTACCAATATTACAAGAACAGCTCAAATTTTTGGTAGAACAATCTATTATTAAATTTGTATATTATACTAAATGCTACTCTTTTTGTAAATAGCATTTGTGTATAGTTTTTGAATTATTAGGCAGTACTTTAAAAGAGTTGTTATAATTTGCAGAATCAGCCTTGCAAGGTCATCTGATTTGTTCCTTTTTCTTCAGCAAAACTATTCCCAGGCCATACAAGAATGTTTTTAAAGACTTCCAAGGACATCCCAGTTTTGGCAATAACCTGTTATGTAGAGGCATTTTCCACTTTCAAAAACAGTGTTAATTTGTTCAACAGATATTTACAGAGCCATCACTCTGTGCATTTGAGTATCTGGTGGGGAAAGGTGGTGGTGGAATACAAAGACGCGTGTGAGTGTCTGCAGCCCATAAGGAGTTTGCATTTTTAAAACAGGCTATAAGCATGCACAAATAATTTATGGTACAGGGAATGTATGATGAGTTCTATTTGTTAATGTAAGTATCAAGTAAGACTTCTTGGAAAAGTTTACTTTTTATCTGGACATTGAATGAGTAGGGTATGAATTGGCTTAGATGGGAGTGGATGGGCTTTCTTAACCAAAGGAACAGCCTCAAGGAAGGATGTAAAGTGGAACAGGCAGGGGTATACTCTTGAAAGGCCAAGCTGCTAGAGCAGATGTGTGCAAGGGAGAAAGAGCCAAAAAGTAGTTGGGGGCAAGATAGTAGAGAATCCTGAATGCTGCGTTTGGGCTTTATTCGGCTGGCCATGGAAAAAATACTGATGTTCGGTTTCCTTACTGTGGGGCGGGGAAGAGGATGAACAGTTAGCGCGCCTGTTTGTGCTAGCATACCTGTCTCCAGGAGAATACCTTGCCCTAATCGAATTTAATTCTTGAACTAGTCAAGGGCAAACTTGGTTTGAATGAATTATGGCTCATCCCCAGAACTTTCAATGTGGAATAGCAGGAGGGGTGTGTATCTGAACAAAGTTGGTTCCATTACAGAGGGGTAAAGGGAAATGGATGCTAGATAAATAACCAATAGCAGTGGCCACTACAATGAAATAATACACCAAAGGTAGAAATAGAGGGTCTTTTCAATAAATGAAAGAAAATCGATGTTAATTAATTTCTGTTTCTATTCTGTTCTTTTTTTTTTGTTATTTTGTTTATATTTGTGGAGTAACTTCAAAGGGAATTTGAATTGAAAAGCTGACTTCTATATAGTTCTTCCAATGGGTTAGATATAACTAAAGTGTTTCTCATACTTGTGATTCCTTGAAATAGCAGATAACTTTTCAGAATTTGAGAAAATGTATAAAAAGAAAGAAACGACTGCATAAATGCAATGAAAATGAAAAAAGTCGTGAACCTTTTCAGTGTTACCATTATTAAAAATTTATTGTAAAATCCAATTTATCAGCTCTAAATTTAATACTGTAATTGTTTTAGAAGGATTCACCTGTTAGTAAAAATCTGTAGTTTGACCTACATGAAAGGTGACAGCTACGGGATGAAAATTTCGGAGATGTTAAGCCTAATACACATGTATATTCAACATGGACTATTCAGGAAACAATTTAAATATTAAATTACCAAGCACTTAAAAAGTGTTATGCTTAGAACTGTTGTCAGACACAAGGTAATGATGCAAGGGGTAAAAGTGCTTGTTTTGGCTTCCCTCCCCGGGTAACAGTATGTGGCAGATTTTGAAATGTGTTTTCACACTTTCATAGTGGAGAGATTTATAATGAAAATTCTCATTTGAGTCTTCATACTTATGCCGTGTGATTTAGTGTCAAACAAGGTGATGTGCTGGTGCAAAAGATTCTTTAGTTGTAGTGAGTAATACAAAGGAAGGGACAGGCAGTACTTACTGAGTTGGGAGAAAGTTCAGAAAATTGTGGCCTTCCCACTAAAACTTTTCATCCATAACTAGTTAGTTAGTTTATTTATTTATTTATTTGAGATGGAGTCTGGCTTTTGTTGCCCAGGCTGGAGTACAGTGGCGCGATCTTGGCTCACTGCAGTCCCCGACTCCTGGATTCTAGCAGTTCTCCTGCCTCAGCCTCCCGAGTAGCTGGGATTAGAAGCTCATACCACCACGCTTGGCTAATTTTTGTATTTTTAGTAGAGACGGGATTTCACCATGTTGGCCAGGCTGGTCTCGAACTCCTGACCTCAAGTGATTTGCTCACCCCAGTCTCCCAAAGTGCTGGGATTACAGGCCTGAGCCACCGCACCGCGCCTGGCCCCATAACTGGTTTATTTAGAATAGGGATTCCAAATCTATTGTTATCTAGACTAATGACAATTTTTTATACTCTCTCAACACTTAATTATTTTAGGCAGTTTGGGAAGGGTTTGCTGAATTTCTATTTTCTAATTTACTTCAAGTGAACACAGTCATCTCAACTTTTTCTTTGTTTGGTGAGGGCTAGCTGGCACTAACACATCTCGTCCTTGCATTTTGAGAACTGCCCCCACACCATCTGGAGGATCTGAAATCTTCTCTTGACCATACTTTGTGAGCAACTGGCTTAAGAGAGGTTGTTGGTTCTTGGGTGGTATTCAAAAAGCCATCTGATTTGAGCTGAGTTTGGTCTTAAAAGTGGAAAGTTAATTAGTTTACTTATTAGTTAAGCCTATCTTACTAAACCATGGAAGGATTTTTTTTTTTCTGTTAACATTTGGGTAATTAATTTTCTGTGTACCTGGTTTTCTGCCACCCAAGAAAAGACCAGAGTAGTAGTTTGCATTTGTAATGGTTTTAAATTGCAGAAATATGAAGTAAGCCACAGAGAGAAAATTTGTTTCCAATTTGCAAATAATAGACTCAGCCAATGATCTACCGCATCATCATTGCCTTTATCAGATATTATATAGGTACAGTATGGGTCTGCCTCACTCATATATTACAGAAAGAATCGTATTTTGATAAGTGTCACTAAAATTTTTATTTACAGTGTAGGATGAAACCCATACAAATTTACTGTTGTGGACAAAGTCCATTCAATAAAAAGTTATTTGAAAAAGTCTACTTACTGGTTTGTTTTCATTTAGCAGTTAACTCTGTTGATCTTGAGAGAGATATAAGCTGACAGTATTAGAGGACACTTACATTTAGAAAAGGATTCCTGGAAGGAAGCTGAGATCCTAGAAGGACCGAGTTCAGAAAATTCTTATACCACGTAGAGTTCCTTGGGAAGATCTTCAGAGAATTAGGTTAACATTAGCAGCCATTAATGGTAGTGGACCAGGGTTTAGGGTTGGAATAGGTGGTTAAAGTGTAATAGGTTTGTGGGATTGGAAAGTCAATGCCATTTTTTCACTGAGGGTAACAAATATGTAATAATACAATACGATTTTGTGAATGTAACTCTAATGTATTGGGGCCACTTGTAGGCTGGTCTTAAAAGAATCATCAGTTCAGTATTTTTAGAAATTTAAGTTTAAATATTTTCCAAAGTCTGTTGAAGATCCCAACAATGGAAACAGAACAGTGTCCTAATTTAGAGAACCCCTTTACTCGCTTTTGCCCAAAGTTTCACTGTTCACAGCAGTCACACTCATAAAACCTCTCTCTTCTGTATTCCCCTTAATGATTCTTTTTTTTTTTACTTGTCATCCTCTTGTTCCACTTTGGGAGATGTTATATTCCTCTGCTAGTAACATCAGGTTCTTCTAAGGTAATAAATCCAGTCCTGGTTCTTTCCAATTATTCAGCCCCACCCATTTCAAGGATTGATATTTACAAAAAATTAACCCTGGAGCCAACCAGGCAGACACAGAAATCACCATAGAAGCTGAGCATTGGTGGGGTATGTGGGAGTGTGGGCATAGTTATATGCTAATATTTTCCCCTTGTTTAATGAAGTTAACTTTATAATAAAATTCCCTTTCTCCCCCTGTGCTTGCCTGCTCTCTCTCTCACTCGCATTCTCTCTCTCTCTTTCTCTCTCTCTCTCTCTGTGTGTGTGTGTGTGTGTGTGTGTGTGTGTGTATTATCCCCAAAAGGCAGTATCATGTCTACCATGCTGGGCACTATAGTAATGCTCAGTAGATACTTGTGAATGAAGGTTTACTGATATAGGTGGTACGCCTGAGAAGACTTGTTTTCTTTTTTTTTCATATTTTAAACTTTTTATTTTGAAATAGAGATTCATAGGAAGTTGTAAAGAAATGTACAGAGTCGTCCCATGCACACCCTTCACTCAGCCTCCCCTGATGTTACCATCCCCCAAAATCAGAATACAAAATCAAAACCAGGAAATTGGTGTTGGTACAATCAACAGAGCTTATTCCGATTTCTCTAGCTTTAAGTGCATTTTCTTTTTTAAAGAAAAATAAAATTTTTGTTAAAAATTTCTTTAGGGATTTGGTGTGACTATGTCAGCTTCAACTAATCTTTACATCTTGGTAAATATTTTGTGGATCAGGTGATAGAGATCAATTTTCATAGTTTTTTTTCAAATTTATAACTTCTGTAGAAGTTTATTCAAAATTTCAATACTTACAGATCTTTTGAAATTGATTTTTAGCTTATCTTTAATCCTAAATATTTGAAATATTTTTTCCTAAGGAATTCGGAAGCTTTTGCTTCATGTTGTAAGGAATGATCTTGGACTTTTGGCAATTTCTGTAGAACCTTGAAGTTTACCATTTTCATGTCTGGTCTTCTTAGTCCTGAGGGACCTGTATGTTAGAACTAGTCTCCCAAGAACAGAGATAATTACTTAAAATAACATCTTTTGTAGCCTGAGGCCTCCCTCTTTTTCCCTACATTACTGTATACAAAGTACTGGAGACACTTTTCTAGAAATAGGAGCATTAACTATAAATCAACCTTATATTGGGGGAGTTTGGCAAGACTGGCAGTTGTCTGCCTCTCCTATTCCCTTCCCGCCTCCTGAAGTCTATGTATTTCCATTCATAGTTTATCCCAGCCATGATTTATACCCTTATGGACCACTCTCAGTCTGCAGTATTTATACATCTCTCAAAATGTCAAAAGTCGTTTACTAATCATAAATCCTCCACTGTATGCTTAAAGATGGCTTAAATAACATCAAACATCAAGGCTTAATACTTAAGCTTTTTTTTCTTTGGGCCAGGTCCATGACTATCAGGTGTACAACTTCTGTTAGCTCCCATGGGTCAAGATCATTTGCCAGAACACAGAATACATGGCAAAAACAGAGGCTGCAGTACTGTAGTAAACGTCACTTCTTGCAGAACATACTCAAATCAGGCTAACATTTTAGG
Organism: Pongo abelii; assembly: GCF_028885655.2. Lineage (NCBI taxonomy): Eukaryota > Metazoa > Chordata > Mammalia > Primates > Hominidae > Pongo > Pongo abelii. The sequence goes on from NC_085928.1 coordinate 19,101,405, forward strand.
CTTTTATTGGTTAAGAAAGTTTATAGTACAGTTCACTTATGTATATTGCCCATGTGTAAATACAGATAGCCTTGTTGATCAAGACTTAAGACAGTATGCAGGGCATATGAAAAATTGGTTAACAGTGTACTGCAAAGATTCTTAAACTTCTTGGCCTTAAAGATTATTGGGGCTTTAAAGATTATTGAGGACTGCAAAGAGCTTTAGTTTATGTGGATTATGTCTATTGATACTGTATTAGAAATTAAAAGTGAGAAAATTTAAAAGAATCTATTAATCTGTTTAGAAACAACAAGGCATCCATTACACATTGACATAAATATTTTTATGACAAGTAACTTTTTTCCCCAAAGCTGAATAATATTAGTGAGAGAAGTGGCACTTTCACATTTTTGGGACCCTCTTTAATGTCTGGCTTATTAGAAGACAATGGATTCTGCTGTCTGCTTTTGCATCTCATTTGTTGTGATATGTCATCTTGGTTTGGTGGAAAATGTGAACAATATCTGGGCTCACACTGATAAATAGTATTTTGACAGCATTTTCAGATAATTTTGGATATTCATGTTTGGTATTCTACCAAAACATGATATGCAGTGGTTTCTTAAAGACTGGTTGAAATGTGGAGCCAGACACCATATCAGTGAACATTTCCTACTTGTTATATTAAAATGCATTGGTTTATCTTGCACTTTGAATGGATCTTTCACTCATGCATGATTTTTCATAAATCTATGCATTGATCATTGTAAAATACTGGTTCACTTTGTTATACAGATCTTACAAATGTTACTATACTACATTATATAAATTTAAAAATTGTGTTTATCAATATGACCACTGAGATAATCAGAACAGTCTTTTAAGTGTTATGAAGCTGCTAAACTTACAATGTCAGATACAAGTTTTACCGAATTTTAATATTTGGTTGAATTTTATCATTGGCTGCAAATGACTGTCAGTTATTTCACTTGAAGTGATGGTATCATTTTGTACAGTTTTGAGAAAATGTCTGCTAAATATATAAGTTTGAATAACCATAGTCTGTGAGTTGTTCATTCAAGTAGATATGAAAGAAAGTGATTAGTTCCTTCAGCCTTGACCTCAAATAATTGCAGCAATGCCTTACTTTGGTATGACCATTTTGCTTCAGTATGCAGCATAAGTGGTTTTATACTACGCATTTTGTCACACAGAATATTACAAAAGGTCAAGATTTAATGAAATTATTGTTATTGCTTCATCAAAGACATTCTTTAGTGAAACTGGATTTTTTTTTTAACTGTGACTATATAATGGTGAAGACTACAGTGACGACTAGTACAGTCTAATGCCAAGGCCTTCACCTGTGATAAAGTGCCAACAGTTTCACCCACTACTGCTTTTGTACCATCAATGCACATGTTAACCCAGGGAAAAAGGCATAAAACTCTACTGTTAGTAAGAAAAGTAGTTTTTACTACACGGACTTTCTGAAAGGGTCTGGGGAATCTGCATCAGTCCATGGACTGTACTTGAAATGCTGGTATCCGGAATAGAATGTTAGATTCTCTTTTTTTTGAAATTGCTGTAGACAACTAGCCATACAATAAATCTGTGCTATATGGGGTAGCATTAAATGGAATATACATGTGTTATTTTAAAATAAAAAATGAACTTATTTGAAATTTTTTATTTTGTATTATAATATAAAAACATCTAAAAGTAACATATTCTAGGGTAAAAACTCAATGAAGAAGTATTTAAGAAGTTTTTTAAGAAGAATTTTTGTATTTTTAGTAGAGATGGGGTTTCACCATGTTGGTCAGGCTGGTCTCGAACTCCTGACCTCGTGATCTGCCCACCTCGGCCTCCCAAAGTGCTGGGATTACAGGCATGAGCCACCGTGCCCAGCCTAATGTAGGCATCTTACCACATCTGTTACATGGATCTACCTCATTCTTTTTAATAGAAGTTTAGTATTTCATAGCAAGTATGCCATAATTTTTAGCTGTTTCTCCATTATGCACATTTGTGTTTTCTCTGATTTTATGATATTCATAATGTTTTAGTGATCATCTTTGTACATATACCCTATACATTTATACAGATATTTCTGTGGTCTAGCTTGCCCAAAGTGCAATTGTTTGGATGTACACATTTAACATTTGGGGAGAGACAAAAGCATTGTCGTAATTCAAACCCAGTATGTCTGACTATACAAAGCCCATGTAAAAGTATAGTCAGACATACTGGGTTTAAATTATGACTCATCATTTCTTTGCTCTATGACTTTGAGAATGTTATTTAATGTCCTGAGCTTGAGTTTTTCTTGTGAAATGGAGATAGCCTTCTTCCTGTGTTGAGAAGTACTAAATTAAATGAAAACTGTTATCTGTAAAGTGTCTAGCATAGTGCCTGACATACAGCAAGTGCTCAGTTAGTGGCAGTTACTGTTACAAGGATTGATCAGTCCCAATTTTTAAGTCAGGAGATGAGTCTATTTAGGGTGTGCCACTGGAGCTGTGGCCTAGGGCATATCATGTAATTCTCCAGGCCTGCTTTCATTTGCAAAATGAGGGAATTAGACTAGGTAATCTCTTGTTCTTTTCCAGTTCTATAATCTTGTGATTCTTTGACATGGTTTCCAGTATTGAAAATATTTGTAATAAGATAAAGTGGAGAAATTATGTGGCTGGTTTTAACGTGTTTGTAAAACTTTTCCTAAAATAGTTACTTGACTTTCCTCTCTCTCTCCCCCTCCCAATATAATAAAATGTTATAGTAATTTCTATCCTCAGAATTAAAACTATCTGCATCTGTTGTAGAAAGATTACAAAATGTCATTTGAATATAGGCTTATTTTTAAAATTTATTTTAAAATTGATTGCTACTTACTTTGACTTAGGCTGTGTACATACCTATTTTTTCTCTTCAATCCTTTGTATCACGGACAGATCTTGTATGTGTCAGGAAAGGGTCAGTTCAAAGCAGGCTGTAAGTATGACAATATCTTCTTTTTACCTCAATCACTGTATTCTAATCCTTTAACTTGATTTTTATGATCTTTCTCTGCTTTTCTCTGATAATGAGCTTTCTTTGTCTAAGCCAAGCATAGATGTCTAAATTTTAACTATACCAGGTTACGTGATAAATATAGACATTTTAGTAGTGTTATTATTGATTAAAAGGGACAAGCTTGTGAGCTTAAAAAAAAAGCAAGTTTTAGGCAGGTATATAGTGATACTTAAACTGAAAGCTTTGGAGGGGTGTGGTTAGGGCATATCTTAATTTTGATTTTATATAATCGATTATATCATCAATAGTGTTGCCTAGCTGTTCTTTTTTTGCATTTTCATGAGAGAGGTGGTTTTTGCACAAAGCCAGGTGGTCTCTAAAATGGATAGAATTACTTACATTGACAAAACTTAAATAATTCTGAGATTCATAAACTCACCACCTAGTATTTTATCTTGATAAGTAGAATCTGTTTTCAGGTCATTAAATTTTTCCTGAAACAACCATACTGATAAGAGATGGTTCTTGAATTTTGTACTCCAACGTATTAATAGTAAAAGAAATTTAAACATGATTCATTTTCATGAGAATATTTTCTAAAATTGTGACTTTTGATTCTTTCTAATTTGTGATTTCATTGTCCTCAGAACAGGACAAGTTTTAGTTGCCTGTTGATTAATATGTGTTTTCATTCTCAGTCTTAACATTTGCATTTCTTTGAACAAATTAATTGTGCTTTTATCCTCCCAACCCCTTACTCCCACCGCAGTTATTTTGAATTTAGGGAGTTGAGTTATCTTTCTCATTAATAAGAAAGTATAATGTTGTGAGCCACAGGGAGCTGGACAAGTAAGGTCTCTTAGAGCCCTTTAATTCCATAATGTCCTTGATCTGATGAAGCCGCTCGGTAAATCTCTTCACAATTTCCATGACCAAGCCATCTGCCTGCATTAAAATAAATCAAATCTGCTTACTCCTTCAGTGTCTAACAAATATTCTATAAACTGATGATGATGAAGACCATGAACACAAAAATAATTTGCAGTCTTCAGCACTTCCTTTTGAGTTCTCAGCTCAGATTCTCTTGACATAGTGGGGGTTGGCATGTTAGCTTTTTCTTTGACTTGAGTGGAGAGTAGTGAAGTCCATTCTCCTAGTCCTTTTCATTGTATTTATCCCAACTGTGGCAAGTGAACTAATTCATGTTCATGTTTAGGTTAAACTTCACAAAACTTTACTTTTTCTTCTACTTCATGTATGTTAATTAGACAAATGCACTTAGATTTATCTAATTTTATATGTGGCAGTTTACATATGTGTAAACTGGGTATGGGGGGTGCATACATGTGCATATGTATTTTTAAATCTCTGGCAGGCTGATTTTGTATCTGGTTCAGGCTTCTGATATTGTCCAGACTTTAGGAACTATGTCAGTAGTAGCAGCACTATGCTGTAAAAGTGCATGATCCCGTAGCCCATTTGTAGGCAAAAATAGTTATTTTTTTTTTAACATCTTGAAAGGCATTGAATTTTTGAAGTATTTCTTCTTTGTGATCTTCTTACTATCCTTTCTTTCCTCACCACATTTTTTTTTTTTTTTTTGAGACGGAGTCTTGCTCTGTCACCCAGGCTGGAGTGCAGTGGCGCAATCTTGGCTCACTGCAACCTCCGCCTCCCAGATTCAAGCAATTCTCCTTGCCTCAGCCTTCCGAGTAGCTGGGATTACAGGCATCAGCCACAACGCCTGGCTGATTTTTGTATTTTTAGTAGAGACAGGGTTTTGCCATGTTGGCCAGGCTGGTCTCGTACTCCTGACATCAGGTGATCCTCCCGCCTCAGCCCCCCAAAGTGCGAGGGTTACAGGCATGAGCCACCGTGCTCAGCCAAAGACATTTTTTTTTTCTAGTTTTGGCTTATAATGAATAATGCTGCTGCAAATGTTCTTGTGTGTGTCTTTTGATGCATATCAGAATGCATTTCTGTTGGGTATATCCCTATGAAACAAATTGCATGTATTTAACTTTAGTAGGTATGGCCCATTTTCTGAAGTGGCTGTGCTGATCTTTCTCCCACTAGCAGTGTATGAGAGTTTCATTTCCTTTACATCCTTGTCAGTGAACACTAGGTATTGTCAATCTATTTTATTACTTCAGCCATTCTGATAGGTGCATAATGGCATCTCATTGTGTCTGTGTGTGTATGTATGTAGGTGTTTTGTACTCCCTGATTACTAATGAAGTTACACACCTTTTCCCCTTTTTACTAGCATTTAGGTATTGTCTTTTACAAATTTTCTATTCAAGTCATTTGCCTGTTCTTAAAACAACTTTATTGAGATATAATTCACAAACCATATGGTTCACCCATTTAAAGTATACAGTCCAATCATTTTTGGTATTTTACATTATTTTAAAAATTGTGGTAAAATATATATAACATAACATTTACCATTTTAACCATTTTAAGTATATGATTTAGTGGCGTTAAGTACATTCGCAGTGTTATGCAGCTGTCACCGCTATTTCCAACACTTTTGCATTACCCTAAGCAGAAGCTATAACTATTAAGCAATACCTCCCGGTTTCTACTTAACCCCTGGTAACCTCTAATCTACTTCTTATCTCTATAAATTTACCTATTCCAGATACCGCATATAAGTAGAATTATACAACATTTATCCTTTGTGTCTGGCTTATTTCACTTAGCATAATGTTTTCAAGGTTCGTTCATGTTGTAGCATATACCAGAACTTCATTTCTTTTTATTGCTGAATAATTTTTCATTGTATGAATATACCACATTTTATATGCTCATCTGTTGATGGATACTTGGGCTTCTTGCCAGTTTTTAAAATTAAGGAGTCAGTGTCCCCTCCCACTCCCTTGGTTTCGGTGGGTTTAAAAAACATGTTTGTGGAAGTACTGGCAGATTGTTGTTTATATATGTTGTAAAATCTCTTACTCTGTGACTTGCTTTTTTACTTTCTCACTTTGGTGTCTTTTAAAGAACAGAAGTTCTTAATTGATTCATTTAAGCAACTTTTTTTCTCTTTTACTAGCATTTTTTGTGCCTTGACTATAAATTTTTTGCTTTTCCCAATGTCATAAAGATATTTCCTGTGGTCTTCTGTAGGCTATACTGTTTTACCTTTCATATTTCAACCTACAGCCCATCTAGGATTCATTGTCTTGTGTGCAATGAGAGTCGGGGGTAAGGACAAAAATTTATTTTTTTATGATGGCTGGCTTATTTATTTTTAGCCTTTTTAGGTAGATAAGATGTGGTCTTACACTTTGTTGTGATCTTACACTTTGTTTTACCTGTAGAGTCTAGTACAGTGCCTTACACATGGTGAGTGATCAATAAACTCTTATTAATAAATAAGTCATGAAGACTCATCTCCCAAAAGACACATACGGTCCCAAACAGAATTCTATATATGAATGCCATATAAGCATTATTTTTTCCTCCTTTTGTTGTCTTTTTCCTCTTCCTTTGTTGTCACCATCATCTTTATCACTGTCATATCCTTTTACTTCATTAACATAATCTTCATCGTCTGGAGTTGAGGTTAAGTTTTTAATCTCATGATACTAATTTTTCTATTATATAGTAATTTGTTTTAAAATAATCATTTTAGTTTTAAATGACTTTTTACATTGTTGAATCCTTTGCATCATATAACCACTGCCTATATTTGTATTGTACAAGGGATTTTAACCTGTGGCGAAAAGATGGTTTTCGGGAGGTCACAGAAATTTTATTCCAAATTCAGTGTTATATGCCTTGATATTTTTCTTTTCCCTGGGGAGAGTGTCTCGTCAACTTTTAAAAATATGTTATTTCATTTTCCAACAAACTATTGAGAACCTATTCTATATACACCACTGTGAGTTATAAAGAGATGTTCAATATGGTATCTGGTCTTAAGTAACTTTATACTTACATAACTACAGTTGGAATTATAACTGTAGTTACAGTTTGGAGATATATGTGAATCAGAAAAGAAGTAATTGCAGAATACTTATTGTCAGGATTATGTAGGGAAACAGAAGTATAGATGTATGATAGTTAAAATGTCATGTGGAAGAAGATGTAGCCAGATAGTTAATAAACTTGTGTATTGCCTGCCTGGTATTTATCCCAGCCAGTGAGGCATGGCACATTTGATTCTTATGTATTCAGTGGTTTGTAAGGAGAAAAAGAACAACTGAGGGTTTATTATGCTCCAGGCGTCTGGGGATAGAAGGATGACAAATGTGTATGATCCAGTCTTCAAGTTTAGACTAAGCTAACATGATTTACTCTAAAGGACAAACATAACTTAGCTCATTATGGTGTAATGTGTTACATTCGTGGAGTGAGTGAAGTGTTATTTCCTGCTCAATTCTCATTCTTGTTCTCACCAAGCCATTTGATTTTCTCTGGTAGTATGTGTTCTTTGGAGTGTGGTTCTTTGGAGTCTGTATGCTGTGCAGCTGTGCATGAGTGTGTAAGAGTGATGACATCGAGGCAGTGGCAGAAAACAGGTGGCATCTGAGGCAGTGCTCCTGGTTACTCAGGACTATATGAAGTGTATGAGAGACCTAGTAGTGTCTGTGTGTCCTTGTGAGGGGATTGATAGAGGCCTGTGTTATAATGTAGAGGTCTGCGCAGGGATTTCAAGATCAGTGTCTCCCTCTGTTTGGGCCACAGTAACAGAATACGATAGACTAGGTGGCTTATAAACAACAGAAATTTATTTCTCGCAGTTTTAGAGGCTGAGGAGTCTAAGCCTGCAGATTTAGTGTCTAGCGAGAGCCTGCTTCCTGGCTTATGAACAGCTATCTTCTTGTGGTGTCCTCACATGGTGGAAGGGGCAAAGAGCTCCCTGGGTCCTCTTTTATAATGGCATAAATCTCGTTTATGAGAGCTCCACCATCATGACCTAATCATCTCCCAAAGATTCTGCCTTCACATATCACCACTTTGGGTTTCAGGTTTCAACATAGGAATTTTGTGGGGTATACAAACATTCAGTCTATGGCAATCAGAGACAGATGGCCAGGGTCACAGTACAGGGGTGGGAACTTGCACACACCCACCACTGTTCCTGTTCAATAACAGCAACAATGGAAAGAATACCCTCATGGAGGAGCATTTATATTTTACTGGTTACCAGTCTGGCCTAGTCTGTCAAGATATTCTCCAGCAGAGGCAGGTAAAGAAACCAGAGAACTTGGTGTGGCTATAGGGGCAACTCTTTCCTTCTCTGGCTGGGGGTAACTTGAACACTCTCTCCTTCATGCAGGAAGATACTGTCCTGAAGTAAACAGGACAAAGGGAAAGAAATCTGAAAGACCGAGAGTTTCTCTGAGCTATTGAAAAGAGAAATCTAGAGGTTTCTTAGGCTGTGCAAATTCTTGGATCCGCCTGAAATAACTAAATTCAGTCCACTCTAATCATCTTCCTGACCCCTGCCACCCATCTAGTATGGGAGTGAGTTGGGGGTGTGTGTGAGTGAGAAGTGGTAAGATAAGATCAGTTTGAGAGAAAATAGGCTCTGTTTCTTTGCATATGCCTATTTATTAACAAAGGAATGTAAATGTACTTATTGTTGTCCTCTTGATAAAATTTGCTATAGATGTATGGCTAATCCCACAGAATCAAGGATCCTTATCTGGCCAGATGCACCAATTTTGACCTCTGTCCTAGTTTTTAACTTAAGCTGCTATACCAACAGGGCAGCAAATGTATAAGCAGTTGCAAGAACTGCACTGCAATGGTTTATTGAATCTCAATAAATGATACTTTCTTTTAAGAAAAGCCTCTTTATTCGCTTGATCACTTGAAGTGCTTTTTAAAAATACTTGGATTTGGCAGGCTTTTTCTGATACTGAGGTGCTCACAGTAAACCGAATGTGGTTAAACAGCTTGGAACACTGGAGTTGAATAGTTTCTGGGCACATGTGCCAAAGGATGGCAAGCCAAGTCATCCAGCCTTCAGTGCCAGCTCTGATGAGCTTCAGTTCTGCTGCTGCCAGCACTTCTGCATGCCTCTCTGAGTCTCACACATTTCTTCTTTTAGTGTCACAAGTGTCCAGTCTGGATGTCAAATTTTCATTAAGGGCATAGCTGTCATTATTGGGTAACCACCATGTGCCATGTATTGCCTAGACATTTTATGTATGTTTATTCATTAATCATTAAACTAAGCCTGTGAGATGGATGAGTATTAGTCCTATTTCCAAGTGAAGAAATAGATGATTCAGTTGTAGAGCAGAATGAATTCCAGTACCTATAGTTAAGAGCCTGGAATATTAAGTAAGATAATAGGTAAACATAATATGTAACATGTAAAAATAGTAAAGTGCCTAATACTGTGTCAGGCTCAAGTGATCAGTAAGTGGATTACATTTTCTCTTATAAGTTCTATTTACCTTTGTGGTGATTTTGTCTGCATTTTAGGGCCTAACTAGAGAATTTGGGAAACATTTATAGGAGTTATGAGCAGATCTTGTAACAGACCTTTAGAACCCTAAACATTAGAAACTTAAGCACTATGAAGCTCCAAACAGTAAACTGTAAAGTATAGGTGAGCAGGTAACACTGTTCTGAGTTTTTTATCCTCAAGAGGACTTCTCTCTCTTTCTCACTCATTTACCTCTATCTCTGCCTTGCTGATGCCTTATTTATTTGTTTGGTGTGCCTATTGAGTAATAAAGCACTAGCTATGAGAGTTTACAATTTTAATTTATATCAAATAAATGTGTTATCAAATTCAAAGGGGAATTATTAAAAATCCTGTTTTAGAGATTACCAGTCAATAAGAAATTGTGCTCGACTGTTGAGTTAGACAGTGTAGGTGATAGGAAAGAGGTATAAAACTCAGTTCTTATCAACATGGAGAAACCCCATCTCTACTAAAAATACAAAATTAGCTGGGCATGGTGGCGCATACCTGTAATCCCAGATACTAGGGAGGCTGAGGCAGGAGAACCGCCTGAAGCCAGGAGGCAGAGGTTGCAGTGAGCTGAGATCACGCCATTGCACTCCAGCCTGGGCAACAAGAGTGAAACTCTGTCTCAAAAAAAAAAAAAAAAGTAAAACAAACAAAGAAACAAAAAACTCAGTTCTTGCCTCTACTGAGTTTATAATTTTAGAGGAGAAAAGGGAAAAAAAATTTTTGAATGCCTAACTAGTCTTTCAGTATGCATTATATAATTAATTTTTACCACAACTTGGCATTGTTTTCATTTTATAAACAAGAAAAATGATCAGAAAGGTTAAATAAGATCACATGGCTCAATTCATTTGGTTTCCAAAACTCATCTTCCTGGTTTAAGAAACAGAGAAGAGGAAAATACAGTTAAAGTTGTGAGTCGCATGATGATGTTTTGTTTAACAATGGACCACACATACAATGACTGTGGTCCTATAAGATTATAACACCGTATATTCACTCTACCTTTTCTGTGTTAAATATGTTTAGATACACATATTTACCATCAAGTTATAATTGCCTACTGTATTCAGTACAGTGACATGCTCTACAGGTTTGTACTGTAGATGCTCCACCATATAGTTCAGATGTGTAGTAGGCTGTATACCATCTAGGTTTGTGTAAGTACACTCGATGTTCACACAATGATGAGATCACCTAATGATACATTTCTCAGAACGTATCCCTGTCATTAAGTGAAACGTGACTGTATTTCACCTTCAAATTTCGCTTACCCTTCTTTTTTCTGGGCCTGGAAAATAATGCTTATGCTTTAGTACCCAGCTTGGATATCACCTCCCAAGTGAAGTCGGCCCCATAGTTGGCTTTTTTTTTTTTTTGTCCTGCATCCATTTAACTTTGCTCATACTTTAGCCCATATCTGTTTACTGTAATTTATGCACTTACCTATTTGTTTAATCTTCTTCCTTTCTTAGCCAGTGCTTAATACACGTTTATTTCATAAACAATACACGATAATTGTATTGTCAGGTTAGAAATACAACTAGAGTCGGACACTTTATGGAACAGGTAGGAACTATAATTGAGTCTTGCAGGATCTGAGTGGGATTTAGACTAGCACAGAGGTGGCCTGGTACACAAGACTGGGGAGGGAGGAGGGTGGGAGATAATGTTAGAAATAGTCATGTGGAAAGAAGCGTTGCTAGTTCCTGTTAGGAAGTAATGTGGGTTGAATTTGGATGCCACGTTTATCATTTCAGCTCTTTGAAAACTGCCCCTAATGATATGTTTTTTCTTTTGTTTCCTCAAAATTAATTATCCTTTGGTAGCTATGGTAACTCATTTGAAGCTCTGTTATGCATATAATCTGTACACATTGAACTATTTGCTTCAGCATTCTAAATATTTTCTTGCATAGTCAATAATCCTATATTTACAATGTTCTCTTCCTTCTGGTGAAAACAGGCTTTTCCTCTTAGATTTCTAAAGATTTTTTTTTAAAAGAATTAAGAATGACAGCATGAATAATAAATTACCATAAATGACCATCATCTTTGTCATTCGTGTTCATGCTGTTATTTGCTGGAATTGACATATTTCTGGGCAGTTTTTACTTTGAGAACCTCTGAACACATGCCATATGCCACCTGGCTTCCCCAGCTTCCCAGCTCCCAGGACCCTTACAGCCTCACTCCTGGGGGCTGCCACACCTCTCTCCCTTCTCTTCTGTGCCCCGTAGCCCAGTGTGACACCCTTTGTGCCTCCTTCCTGGCTCTGGCCTAGCCAGTTACACCTTTGTGTTTGCCGCTGTTCTTTTCCCATGCTGCCTCTTACTCAATCCCTAACCTTCCTAGCTCAGCCTTTCTGCCTGGTCTGCTCAGACTGCTTTTCTCTTTATGTCCTCCCTCTCTCTTTCAGATGAGTTTTGCACCTGTGCCCCCGTTCAGTGGTTAGACTAGATGGTTCATGTTTTCTTCTCTTTGGTCAGAGTATTGTTTAACCTTTGAATCGTTTTTCTCTCGTGGAAAGTGGGACAGGTAATGCCTACCCACACCAAGTGGCTAGACTAGATGAAGTGATGGACGTCAGGCACCAGGTGCTTAGTGAATAGGAGTTTCTAACTTTTCCTTTCCCCCAGCTCTTAACATTATAAAACAGTTTTTTTTTTAGCATTTATTCATATTTGGTAAATATTTATCTAGTGCCTGCTTTGTGTTAGGCTATGTTCTAGATACTGAGGATATAGCAGAGGCAAAAATAGACTAAAGACATTTGTAACAACATCTAAGGCAGCAAAAAATGAGATAGCACTAAATTGTTTTCTCTCAAGTCCCTGCCGCTTAAAATGTTTACTTACCTCTAAAATAGAGGCATGTGAAGAATAACATGATACAGAAAAAATATTATGTTAGGTACTTAGGTGTCCTTAAGTCGTGGTAAATATACTTTTTAAAGCTTTTATAACCTTTCAGTTTTGTTCGTGTCCTCGAGGTTTATAACGGATTCCTTAGTGAAGTGACAGGGTTGTAATGGGTTGGAGGGTCTCTGTCTCTGACACCCCTGCAGTTAATTGCGTTAAATAAGGTAGATCTTACACAAGCATTGTTTTCATTTCTAAATAAATGACTATTGCTAAGAGCAGTAACGAAACTTTAATAATTTTGTCTGAAACAATCATTGGCCAATATTTCCTATACCGCAGTGCCTTACAGAGGGAAGGTATTTAGGAAAGATGTGTGGACCCAGCAAATGTTTATTTCTGGAGATAGTTTTATACTTCCGTTTTGGGGGCTTTATCAACAATTACATGTGATGTTTGTTTGCAGTAATAAACATCATCCTAGATAATGTCTGTCTGTTATTTGTATACTTCAGAAAAGTAAAATTGTTCTGTTTGAATTGTGTTTATTTTAAAAATACTTCTAAGTTGTTTTAGTACTGCTAAAAAGACATTTAGCATACTGTATATGACTCATACACTTTTTAGATACATAAAAAGGTATATAGGTATTTACTGATTTGCTTCTGAAGGTTTAATGTTGATAATTCCAAGCCAGAAGGTGAAGATTTCTTCCACTTACAGTGGCTTCATTGTGAAATTTTATGTAGCTGTCATACAGCCCTGGAATTGTAGATCTGGAAGATACCTTCAGTCTTCTGGGTTCTCCTCTATACTCAACTCTTCCCTCCTGCTTCTATTCTTGCATGTCATTTAATAAAAAAATCTAGAGAGGTAAAGTGATCTTTTTAAAACCACACAGCATGTAAGTGGCAAAGTTTAGGCCAGAATCCATGTTGATGCTCTTTCCAAAAACATGAGTGAGATAATAAAACTAAGCAATATTTCAGTTACTTTTTCTGTCTTATTCAAACTAACTTTAACTTCTTTAGGGTCAAAAATCATCTATTCTTGGGGCCTTTCTGTCTCTGTCTTTCCATCTCAATAAAATACTACACAAGAAAATGTGTATGTCCCATGAATGTACACGGATATATTTGTGCACTATGTATAAATAGTGTATGTGCTTGTGTAATTGTGGCAGGGTTGTTTAGGCACAGTGGGGATGTTGTGTGATTGAGTAAAATATATATTGGATACATTGCCTGTAGCTACCTTTTTATGCCTCTGTCATGCCATTGTATTCCAGACTGGATAAGATGAAACAGAAGAAAATACTCAAATTTCATTTCAGAATCTGCAGCAGCTGGAGTGAACGTCAAACAGATGGGCTTTTCCACCCTGATTATCCTAACTTCCTAAATTTAGAAATACATGCTTTAAAAAAATGTAAATTACCCGAGGGGGTGGTGTAGCACATGCCAGGCAGTGCTAACGAGTGCAAATAGATGTCATCTGCTGACTTAGATGAAGCTCAGCTTCCACTACTGGGTTTCTGTTATTTCACCCCCTTTAGATTTGTTTTATGTTGCTGCTTTTCTTTCTGTAAAAGTAGTGTCAAGCCTCTTTTCACATATAGATTAATATTATTTTAAACTTTGAGATGTATATCGTATCTGAAACCGAAAATAGTGTTTAATCTTATTACTCAAGATTCCTTCAGACTGGTAAAATAGTTTGGAAAGAGAGAGACATTGAATGAGAAAACTCTTGTATCTTATCTTTGCAATTAACTAGATGGGTGAATTTGGGCAAGACACACGTTGTCCACTGTAAAATGGGTGGATTGGACTCCATGGTCTCTAATGTATCTTTTGTTGTTAAATTACAAAGTTCTTTGTTTTTATAAATGAATCTGTGTCTATAAATTCTTTTGTATTCTGTTGTGTCGCCAGAATTTACCACAGTGCCTGGCCCACATTTATTAGTCGTTGTCTAATAAACATTGTCAAAAGAATCGGTACTGTTTGCCTTATATTTTCAATTACCAGAATTCATTGGGAAGCTTATTTAGGAACTAAGTGTTGGCCACCACTAGAAGACATTACTTCTCCCTGTTACAGTTAAGTTGAGGAGACCAAAAAGGGATCCAGGGACATAAAAAAGCAATAACCAAACAAGTGAGGAGGTTTGTATATGCAGATTGCCTTTCATTGGAGTGTGAGTTTTGTGAGGAATCACATTTTATACAAATGAATATGTTGATAGAACCACTTTTATTCCAAAGTTCCAAGAGGAAATTGCAGAAAACAGTCTGAGTCCATTACCAAAGGAAGTCTTGCAAGATGAGGGGTAGAAGAAGTGAGCCTAGAAGGATGGACTTGCTGAACTTCTGTTTATCCTCCAAGATGTGATTAGTCTTCATAGAACTCCATAGAAGTTCAGGAAGCAAGGAGGTAATGGAGAAAGGAGAGGGCATGGGAGAGCTAGGCTTTCTGGGCAAAGAGAATGGGTAAGCAGAGTTACAGAGGCATAAAATAGCCTGAGAGCCACAGGTAGTTCTACGTGACTGGAGAGTAGGGTAGGGTTTAAGGGGAGCAGAGGCTGGAGATGGGGCCAGAAGGATGGGCAAGCACCAGATATTTGGACTTTATCCGGTGAGCAGTGGGAAGGCTTCCAAGGGTTTTAAACAGAGGAATAACTTGCTTAAACTTGCTTTTTTAGCAATTTGACTTTAGCAGCAGTGTGGAGGATGGATTGGAAGTGGACCGGGGCAGATCAGTTGAGGCTGTCATGGTCGTTAAAGATCATGTGAGATTCCTCATAAGTGCTAGTAAATTAAGTTTAAGAAAAGGGATGGATTTTCAATAGATCTTTAAAACACTTGTTATAATTTCTGTTTGAAAGCAAAAAAAAAAAGTGGGGGGGGAGTGGAAAACTACAAAAGATTTTCTTTTAGAATGGGGGAAATGTATGAAGGGAAAAAATGTTGATGGGAGTTTTATTTAAGAGATGAGAAATGTGAAAAACTGACAGGTTATTGGTGTTGTATTGAGACTGAATTATAGCCATTTGTATGCATTTTCTACTTGTGTTGATGAGCCAGCCAGATCTTAGAAATCTAGATTGCATGGTAAAGTGGAAATTCAGTTTCAGTTTACTAAACAGTATACCTCTGAGCACAAACTAAGCCACCTTTTTTTGGAGGGTTGGTATATAAATTACAAATATGTTGACTAAAACCTGTAAAATTATAGTTTAGAACTTATTTGGGAAGCTCATGAAAGGTTTGGAAATATCATAATGAATAATTCTGAGAATAGCAGACCTTAGTAGTTTATTTCTCCTGAATTTGCCTTGAGAGACTAATCACTGATAGTTTGCCAGTTTCTCCATATTTCTCAGAGGTCCCCAAGAATCTCTGGCAATCTCTTGTCCTTAAGGGTCTTTTTGGGGATACTGAGTTGCCTGTGTGTCACTTTTCTATCTTATGCTTCCTGGGAATGGACCCTTGCAACGCCATTCCTCAGCTTTCCACCAGTAATTCTTTCTAGTGCTCTCACACTCGCGCTCTCTCTCTCTCTCTCTCTCTCTCTGTGTGTGTGCGTGTGTACACTATATTGCTAGAGGAAAGAATATATACCTATATATATGTGTGTATATACACACACACAGAGAGAACACTATATAGCATCTGTTGATTGTCTTTTTCTTTGAGAATGAATCAGATTTTGTTAGCCTTTTTTTAGAGGAATAATTTTAAATTATATGTTCAACATTTTGAATGCTGTGTTGTAAGATTCTGGTTTCTGTTATCTTGGTCCAAAGTATGTTGAATATTTTCCTTTGTAAGCAGGCATTTAACATGGTTAGACTCAAGCTGCAGCCTCTGTCATGCCTGCAATAGATGGCGACTCATATCTAATTTCAGGCCGCCTTGAGTCTGGCCTGTACATATATGGCTCCTTGGTTAGCCAGAGACTTATATAGTATTTCTGTAAAATTTTGGGTTCTCCTTCTGTGGCCCTCTTCTTTCCAGGGTTCCTCTTTCTCTCTCTGGTAGCCTATGTTGCCTTGGGCCCTGGTTTCTTCTGACAGAAGGATGGAAGATTTTTCTACTGGAGTTTCAGCCTCCATGTGCTGTGGCCACAGTAGGTGGTGGCTCTTCTCACAGATTATACTAATTTTGGTCTGTCCCATGCACATGTGCTTCAGGGGTCTACAACTTGGGCAGACTTTTTATATAGAATTTGATGTTCTCCTCTTGATCTCTCTTTTCCATGGTTTTCCCTTACTATCCGAGGGCTCTGGTTTCTCTGAGTTCCTTCTCTTGGTTCTACAGGCCATTTAGATGTTTTTTTTTTTTTTTTATTTTTTTTATTTTTTTCAAATTTAATATTTTATTTTCCTAGGGATTCATTTATAACATTAAACCAAAAGGTTCAGCTTAGCTGCCCAGCACCACGATCACCACGGTCCTCAGGGAAAAGCTGCAAAACCCTGAAATTTGCCCCATGCCAGTCACTTCCACAGTTTAGACTTCCCTCCCAAACATGGCTGCTTTTGTTCACTTGCCAGAGCCCTCAGGTAATTGTTTTTCATATGTTATCCAACGTTATTTGTGGAAGGATTAATTTGTTAGAAGCTTATCCTTCCGTATGAAACCTTGCAATGGTTTTTTCTTCAAGTGCTTTTTATCTCAGTAACTTCTAAGTAGGAGGAATGAATTGAATGACTTCTTAGTTCATTTTTAACTAGTATGATTCCTTGAGTCTAAAATTATATTTACTGAAGAGAGCCAGATGTCCTGTTTTGGCTGCCATTCTTGAGTACACAGGTATTTAGAGAAGCATCCTTGGTGTTTGCTAACCTGGGAAGATATATCATTCATGGTTCTCCAGAGAAAGGAAACCATTAGATATATGTAGATATGTAGAAAGAGATTTATTATGAGGGATTGGCTTACACAGCATTGGAAGTTGAGAGTCCCATGATCTACTGTTGGTCAGTTGGAGGCCCAAGAAAGCGAGTAGTGTAGCTCCAGTCCAGTGGGCCTGGAGGCTTGAGAATCAGGGGATTTTATGTCTGAGGGCAAGAAACAGGGAAGTCCCAGCTATAGAAGAGAGTTTAATTCACCCTTCCTCTTTCTTTTGTTTTTATTTCGGCCCTAAATGGCCCACTCACATAAGGAAGAGCCGTCTTCTTTACTCAGTTTACCAATTAAAATGCTAATCTCTTCCAGAAACACCCTCAGAGATACACCCAGAAATAATGTTTACCCGCTTTCCGGATATCCCTTACTCTAGTCAAGTGGACACATACAATTAACCATTGCAGAAGGGCTCTCATCTTTTCCTGCTTTTCTTCTTCTTGTGGTATTTCTATTTTTTATTCCTTTTAAACAAGACAGTGGAGTGAGAAGGTTGCTGGGGAATCCCAGCTGAATTTCAGTAACCTCATGTACACTGCTTTGCCAGAAGGAGTCCTGTTGCATGGGTATACTCTGTGGTTTCTGCAGGGAATCTTTTCAGCTCTCAAATAGGAGTCTGAAGGAAAGGAAAACAAACTGACACTTCACAGCGCCCCAGAAGGAGGCCAGTAGGATGACTCTTCTCTGCATGACTTTCTCTACTTTTTTCATCTGTCTTTCCATCTCTTTTCCCTTTTTTGTTTATTATTCTACTCATTCTGATTATTAATTTTATTAAATTCATATTCAAAATATCAAAATACCTTACTCTTAGCAAATAAAACATGATTTTATGGTTTAAATTGTTTAATTTGTAATCTAGGTATTGTATAATTCAAGGTAGATGTCAAGGTAGATGTTACGTTCCTTATAGTACCTTGCCTTTTCCCAATTTGTATGGTAGTTGAAAGTAGCATGACAAAACAGAAATAAATAAAGCAAAACGACTATGAAATTTCCTAACTACTTGACAATGAAAATAATTAGGCTAAATGATAAGGAAAATAATCTTTTTATCTGTTAATTCCTGTTGATCATTATATTAGTTCGTTCTCACACTGCTGTTAAGATACTACCTGAGGCTGGGTAATTTATAAAGAAAGGTTTATTTGACTCACACTTCGACATGGCTGGGGAGGCCTCAGGAGACTTATGGTCATGGTGGAAGGTGAGGGAAAAGCAAGTACCTTCTTCACAAAGCAGCAGGAGAGAGAGAGAGAGAGAATGCAGGGGAAACTGCCACCTTTAAAACTATCAGATCTCATGAGAACTCCCTCACTATGAGAACAGCATGGGGGAAACTGCCCCCATGATCCAATCACCTCCCACCAGGTCCCTCCCTTGATACGTGGGGATTACAATTCTAGGTAAGATTTGGGTGGAGACACAGCCAAACCATATCAGTTGTTTATAGGTTCTTTGCTTTTGGTCTTTATTTTGCTCTTTTTTTGGTAATATGGATGTTGCAAAGGGTTTTATGCAAGATGAGAAAGCTTGGGTAACAGAATTTCAAATGTTTTACTCTAAGATTATTAGTTGGCCTCTGAAATTTAGTCTGAAAGGGTGAACATTGAAGGAAATAGACTAAAGAATGTATACTTTTCATGCTCAGATGGTGTATTAAGATTCTCCAGAGAAATTTGTGTGTGTGTATGTGTGCGTGTATGTATGTATAAATAAATTTATTATAAGTAATAGGCTTCTGTGTATATGGAGGCTGGCAAGTCCAATATCTGCAGAGGCAGTGTCCTAGTTTGACTCTGAAGGCTGGAAGCTGCTTATAGAACCAGGAAGAAGTGATGTTGCAGTTGGCAGGAGAATTCTCTCTTGCTTTTGGGAGGTCAGTCTTTCATTCTATTCAGGCTTTCAACTGATTGGATGAGGCCCACCCGCACATGGAAGACAATCTGCTTTACTCAGTCCAATGACTTAAATGTTAATCTCATTAAAAAACACCCTCACAGAAATGCCCAGAATAATGTTTGACCAAATATTTAGGTACCTCATAGCCCAGTCAGGTTGGCACATTAACCCTCATAGGTGATGGGCATGTTTCTTTGTAGATGAGATTATACCCTAATTCAGGAACACTCTATGGACTTATTCAGAATCACCAAAAATGTTGTGGAGGTGTATAGGGGAGAAGATGTGAAAAATTAGCTTTTAGCACTGTTGATTGCTTCCTCCTCCTAAAAACTTCCTCCTCCTTATTTCCCTGATTCTCTTTCTACCTCTCTGAATACTCCCTAGGTTTCTGTGCAGGATCTTTTAATATCCAAATTTAGACTGTGTACTATAGTGCATGGCAGATGGAGGAGTAGAGAAAAAATTGACTTTCCTGAAAAGCTTTCACAGTGGAACTTTATTATTTGGTTTGGAGATTTTGGAATTCAAAAAGTGCAAGGAAGGCCATATTCCAAAGACAATTGGAATGAGTTTTGGATGATCTCTTGGTATATTCCTGTTGACTTCTATTTTAGACAAATGTGGCTTTTTCTTTTGTGGAGATTTCTGAAATAATCTGGAGTTTTTATTTACCTTTTTTTTGTTGTTGTTCGTTTCTTAACCAAGAAAAGTCTATTCTTCTGGATGGAAGGTTGTTGAGATTTCAACCCTCAAGAGTCACTATAATATTGGTAAAAATAATCTCTCATAGGTCTCAGCTTCCTTGTCTGTAGAGGGGAGTGAATGGAGTAGATTAACATGGAGGTTGCTTTCACTTTTGAGTGGATTATTAGGAGGACATTAGGGAACTTTGATAAGGCTATTTTAGTAGAGGATTTGAAGCTGAAGCATATATTTTCTGAGGGAAGAAGGAGGAGGCAATGGATGTGAACTACATATTTAGGCAGCTTGACTAGAAAAAGGAAAGAAATATGATAAAGTTAAAGGTGGAAGCATGATCAAGATACATTCTTCAAAATATCAGAAGATCTTTGCTTTTTTGAAGGCATAAAGCAAGGGACCAAAGAAAAGGGAAAACTTGAAATGTCGAGTTGTAGGATGATCGAGCAAACAAGATCTTGGTAGAGGTTGGGAGATGGGTTAAAGCAAGGATGGAGCTTACTCTGCTTCCTGTGGTGTGGGAGAGAAGGGGAAAGGATAGGTGAAAAAGTGGATACTCTGAGATGGTAGGGGGAGAATTCCTTCAATTTAGTCTAATAAAGATAAAAAATGAGGTGTTTGCCAAAGGTTGGAAGGGTGTGATAGGAGTAAAGTTTAAGAATAATGAATCTTTGGAAGAGCTTTTAAAGCCAGTCTGTCAGGAACTCAGTGAGGGATGAATAGTGGGAGTATCTATTTGAATTTAGATGGTTAATCGAGAAGCCAACCCTTTTTGTTCATCTTGTTTTACATTATTGATTTTTGTTTTCCAACAACTCTGGGTGTTGGTTGCTGGTATTGTAGTCATCTTGCTTTGTTCTCAACTTTTTTGGACCCAAGACCTTATTTCTGAAGAACTTCTATATGAATTATTTTTTAAAAAGCATTCTGTCATTTTGGGTCTATAAAAGATAATGTGAATAAGATATGGATTTTAAATGGATATTCTATTATTAAGTAGTGTTATAAAGTTTATTTTAATATATGATTTAATATAGCATTATGAATGAAGAGACATTTTGACTTTTCATTTAACAAGTGACTTACAGTGCGATGAGAAAAATTGAATATTTTCAAAATTTTTTGCTCAGTCACTTACAGGGATATGTCAAGAACCTTATGTTTGCTGCCTTTTTCCTGTAGTCCTGAGGAATGAAGGAACCCATTGTTGTTGCTGTTTCAACCATTGATGGAACGTCTGAAGGGTTTGGGATGAAATTAACTCTAGAATTTTATATGTCATATTACTCAATGGAGTACATAGTGAGAAGTTTTAAGAGAAGACATAATTATTACAGTTTCTTTACACATTGGTTTTATCTATGTAATTATATATAACCTAGTCATTGAGCAATATGTTTTTGAAAGTATTCATTTCTTTTAAAGTACTCTTATACATGGTTCACTTTTTTAAAATGTTATTTATTTTAACCATTTCTTTTTTAGCTAATATATTTATATGGCTCAAATTTCAAAAAATGTAAGATATTTATTAGTAAGTTTTTCTCATACCCTGGCCCCATTCCCTCAATTTGTTTCCCCACAGGGCATTAGTATTGTCAGATTTTTTTTTAAAGTATAATTCCAGAGTTATATTACCCATATACAGTCTAATATATTTACATATTCCCCAGTGCACCCCCATTTCCTACACAAGTACTAGCACAGTTATACCCATTTCCTTATTATTAAAAAATTTCTTCATAACATTTCATTGTATGGATGTAACATAACTTGCACCCTGTATTAATGAATACTTAGATGGTTTCCACTGTTTTACTGTTATAAACAATGCCAAAATGAATAACTTTGTACATACTGTTTTGCAATGTAAAGGTTGCTTAATTTAACCGCATAAAATAGATACCATTTGTCAACTTTTAAAATCACATGCTTTTGGGAATGAGTGTAGATTAAAGGGCCGATTGAAATTTAAGGTTATATTGAGGCATCAAAAATAAATAAAAACCTTAGTCTGTCACCCAGCAGTTGAAAGTCTTGTATTTTCTCCTTATTTATAAAAAATAGTTTTGGGGCTTTCTTTTAAAATACAGTAAAATATGACATATTTGAAACTGCTATTTGCAAACTTTTTTTTTTTTTTTTGCAAATAATACTTTGTGGGTGCAGATAATACTTATTCACCATAAATGAAAGAAGTCAGTTTGATGTTGTTTGCTGTGTTTTCATTTTTTCTTTTTTCCCCCAATTGATTTTGAAGTATTGGAGACATTTTAAGTCTTAAGAAATTTGATCAGATAATGCAATATACAGAGCTGGTAAAAGTCATCTTGAGTTGAAGTTTCAGGATTTAACATTTATGTTCCTTATTGACTTCAATAATTCTAATATTTCTTGTATTTAACCAGTAGTCCTTTATAGATATAAAACAATTGATTTAAAACCAAGCATAAATCAGTGTAAAACTTTAGGATTGACAAAGTTACCAGGCTGTCACCTCTGATCACCTGAATAATAAACCAAACGATTAGGTCATAAGCCAACTCATCGGACACTTACTGTTGTACACATTCCCTGGATATGTAGGCAGAGGTTCTCAGAAGCTCTGTTTTAAAAGAAAAAATGTTATTATTTTATATATTGACTTAATCAAAATAGAGGTGCCATTACCAGCTTACTGAACTTGAAGGGTTTGTATACAGTAGTTAAACACTGATGTTTGTGGAAATTAAGGAGGAAAAGGGATATTGGATATTATAATCAGTGTCTCTTACATGTGTCTTTGGAAAAGTAGTGGTTACTTATTAGAAACCTGGAAATTCTTAGCGTTTGCCATGAACAGTACATTATATTAAATATTTTTGTGTAGTACTATAGGAAATCTGCAATAAATTACAATTTTATTATTGTTTGAAAGTCCTCATAACAGTAACGTCCTAAGGCAGCTATCTAGGGTCAGTAGAAGAGAGGAATGAAGGTAACTTTTGCATATGTTCTCTAAACTGTTAACTTTCCCCAGACTGAGAAATTGCCTGGTATGGTTGTCAGAATACAGGCTTCTAGGCACCACCCCAGATGTGGTCAGATGTCTGAGAGTCAGGTAAGGTTCATGATTAACTAATAGAGAAGTCATTTGGAAATTGGTGAGGACATCAGGGAGCGGGGGGAGGGGGGTGGTGTGGTTAGTGGGGCGGCAGAGGTGTTGTGAAAATAGTTTGAAGAAAGTGGGCAAATCACAGGCTTTGCTGCCAAATAGCTTCTGTAAAGATTCCACCACAAATCTAGTGCTAGGTCACTGGTTTCTGTGGTCCTTGAAATGCTGACCTAGACCTGACCCAGAGCTGCAGAATTCCAGATTAGAGAGACACTTTAATCTTTCTAAGAAGCTGAGCTTGCTTCAAGCTTTGTTAACTTAGTTTATGATTATCTAAAATAGTCTTAGTCCTGTTTACCGTAGATAACTCTACTTATTTAGTCCTGAAATAGTGAGGCCAAATGTCAGTTTGGATTCAGGCTTCTACTACTGTTTAGCCCTGAAATAGTGAGGCCAAATGTCAGTTTGGATTCAGGATCCTACTACTGTTTAGTCCTGAAATAGTGAGGCCAAATGTCAGTTTGGATTCAGGCTCCTACTACCAGTTGCCATAGGGTCACCCCTTGCACATCCCGTAGACACCTCAAACCCAAGAATCCTGAAATAAAACTCATCATCTTACTCCAGGCCTGATCCTTTCTTTTTTATTCTTTTGAAAAATATTTATTGTCTACAGTGTACTAGGCACTGAGTGTCCCAAGATGAATAAAACAAGACATGTTCTCGGCCAGGCGCGGTGGCTCACGCCTGTAATCCCAGCACTTTGGGAGGCCGAGGCAGGCGGATCACAAGGTCAGGAGATTGAGATCACCCTGGCTTACACAGTGAAACCCCATCTCTACTAAAAATACAAAAAATTAGCCAGGCGTGGTGGCAAGCACCTGTGGTCCCAGCTACTCAGGAGGTTGAGGCAGGAGAATGGCGTGAACCCGGGAGGCAGAGGTTGCAGTAAGCCGAGATCGCACCACTGCACTCCAGCCTGGGTGACAGAGCGAGACTCAAAAACAAACAAACAAACAAACAAACAAGACATGTTCTTTGTCTTTAAAGTGCAATGGGAATCCACAGAAGAGTTTTATGGTTTATAAAGCTCATTGTTGTGTGTAGAATGGTTTGGAGTGAGTCAAGGATAGTAGCAAGGAAACTGGATTAAGAGGCTGTTGTAGAAATCAAAGTGTAAGATGATGGTGGCATGGAAGTAGTGTGGTAGCAGTGGTGATGGAAGTGGTGGGTAAATGAAACAAATTTTGAAATTAGAATCAGTGACACTTGGTGATGGACTTAATGTATGGAATGTGTGGGAGTAGCTATCAAAGGTGATTCTGAGGCTTCTGTCTCAAGCACCAGCATAATCTGGTGCCATGTACTGAGATATGAAACTGCTAACACTGCTAACACTAACAGGTTTGATGAGGGGCGAGAGAGTTCAATTTTGGGAATTACTAAGTTTGAAGTATCTTTAGGTAAGCCAAATATCCCTGTCCGTTTTATCAACAGAGTCATTTCCCTTCACCTAAAGCATAACCTGCTTGCTGTCCAGGTGTGGTGGCTCACACCTGTAATCCCAGCACTTTGGGAGGCTGAGGTGGGTGGATCACCTGAGATCAGGAGTTTGAGACCAGCTTGGCCAACATGGTGAAACTCTGTCTCTACTAAAAATACAAAAAATTAGCCAGGTGCAGTGGCTCACGCCTGTAATCCCAGCACTTTGGGAGGCCGAGGAGGGCAGATCGCGAGGTCAGATCGAGACCATCTTGGCTAACACAGTGAAACCCTGTCTACTAAAAATAAAAAAAAAAATTAGCCAGGCGTGGTGGTGGGCGCCTGTAGTCCCAGCTACTCAGGAGGCTGAGGCAGGAGAATCGCTTGAACCCGGGAGGCGGAGGTTTCAGTGAGCTGAGATTGTGCCATTGCACTCCAGCTTGGGCAACAGAGTGAGACTCTGTCTCAAAAATAAATAAATAAACAAACAAGCAAACCATAAGCCCAGAAGTCATCCTTGATTCTGTCTTCATTCTTATGCTATATCTAGTCAGTCTTGAAATTCTGTCAATTGTTTTTGTTTAGAGCTTTCTGGACTCTCTTTTCTTCTTTGTCTGTCTTTTTAGGTACTGATCATTTTACCCTGGACTATTAAACTTGCTTCTTAATTAATCTCCAGTCTTCCATTATTATTAATACTTCTCTTTAGTTCGAAAATTTCCACACCATCTTCTGCTGAGCTGTCAGGGTTCTTCAGTTGTGGGGGCTAAATGGTGATCATTGCCTGTACAGGGCTCCAGGCCTTCCAGTGTTTCAACCAGAAGTGATTTGCTTTTTGCTTTCTTTCGTCTCGGGTTACTATGTAACATTGCATTTGAAAGCACATTAAAAGTGATTACTTAGGTAAATAAAACCTGGAGAACCCTTGTTCTAATGAATCGTCATTCTGCAAATGATTGGCTAGGATGATATTTCTAGAATAAATCTGATAATTTCATTCACCTGCTTAAAACCCTTCAAAGCCTCACTGTTGCCTTAGGATAAGGTTTGAAATTTGTAGCATATCCATAGTCTAGCTTAATTCCCCAAACTCATCGTCTGACATTTTTTGCATGGCCCTTAATTTTGTTTCCAAATTTCTTTCAGCCCTTCAAGCCGCTTTTCTATTACATAACCCCTTTTCATTGCCTTGAGTGTGGCCTGCTTTCCTTCCTCCACGTTCTTCCCTGTACCATTCCTCTCCTGTCTACCAATCCTTTAAAGCCCTGCTCAGGTATTCTTATTCCTGTGAAACCTTTGTGGGTCATACTGAGATAAAATTAACTACTCCCTTCTCTGTACTATTTCTCTGCCCCCATGCTTATTCCTGTAGTTTGCACATGGTATACTGAACTGGAACCATGTGCATATGTATCTGTCTCAGACTTAACAAGTGGTGAACTCCTTGGGTATTAGGCCCACTATTTTCCTCTTCTCGTCTCATCTCTTCTCTCTCGACAAGGTCTGGGCTGGAGTGCAGTGGTGCAATCTTGAATCACTGCAGGCTCAACCTCCCAGGCTTAAGTGATCCTCCCATCTCAGCCTCCTGAGTAGCTGGGATTACAGTTGTGTGCCACCACACCTGGCTAATTTTGTTTACTTCTGGTAGAGATGAGGACTTGCTATGTTGCCCCAGCTGGTCTCAAACTCCTGGGCTCAAGGGATTCTCCTGCCTCAGCCATCCAAAGTGCTGGGGTTACAGGCATGAGCCACTGTGCCCAGCCCCACTATTTCTTTTGCCTTTGTATTCTAGAGATAGTCCTTAGCCAATTATGGGCCTCTGTCCATAAACATTCAGTCAATGTTTACTGAAGTAAATGGAACCAAAATTGGCAGTAGGTGCTGCTAGGCTTCGGTAATTCTTAGGAATTCATAATGTTTAGAATGTATACATTGAGTTCTCTGGTGCCCCTAGAGCCAGCCCAACTCTAGATTAATGCTTGAGATATAGACACAGGTTGATAGGAGAATAATTGCTCTACTTCATATGTGCCTTGCCCCCCATCAGATATCAGGTAGTTTGAGGGACTGCTTTCAGAAGTGTGAAAAGGTTTGCAGTTTGGCACAATGCAAAACTATTTTATTGACATATAATTTATATACCACAACATTTACCAATGTAAAGTGTACAATTTGTTTGCAGTATGTTTAAAAAATTTATGCAGCCAGTACCATTATCTAATTTGAGAACATTTCCATCACTCTCCAGAAAGAAAACTTGTACGCATTAGTATTCACTTCCCACGCCCTTGCACCCTCTCAGTCCTTGGAAACCTCTAATCTATTTTCTATCTATGTAGACTTCCATCTGAACATTTCGTATCAATGTAATCATGCCATATGTGGTCTTTTGTGACTGGCTTCTTTCACTTTATATAATGTTTTCGAGGTTCATCCATATTTTAGCGTTTATCACTACTTTATTCCTTTTTATTGCTGAATAATATTACATGTATGGATATATAACTTTTTATTTTTTCATTCATCAGTTGATGGACATTTGGGTTGTTGCTACTTTTTGGCTATCATGCTGTGAACACATATTCTATAAATATAGGTAAAAGTTTTTATGTGATATGTTTTTATTTATCTTGCATATATAACTAAAGGTGGAATTGCTTAGTAATTACAGAATTGGCAACTCTGTTTAATCGCCAAACTGTTTTCCAAAGTGACTGCACTCTTTTACATTCTCCACAGAATTGTCTGAAAGCTCCAGTTTCTCCATATCCTTGTTAACACTTGTTATTGTCTTTTAATTGTAGCCATTCTAATGGATTTGAAATAGTATCTCGTGGTTTTGCATTTTTATAGTGATTAATGATACTGAACATCATTTCATGTCTTTGCCTATTTATTTACTTACTTATTTACTTACTTTATTGGGATCTTGCTCTGTTGCCCAGGCTGGAGTGCAGTGGCACCATCAAAGCTCACTGCATCCTTGAACTCCTGGGCTCAAATGATCCTCCCACATCAGCCTACTGTGAGTAGCTGGGACTACAGGTATGTGCCACCATGCCCAGCTAATTTTTAAATTTTTTGTAGAGACAGGGTCTTGCTATTTTCCCTAGGCTGGTCTTGAACTCTTGGCTTCAAGCAATTCTCCTGCCTTGGCCTCCCAAGGTGCTGGTATTCTAGATGTGATGTACCTGACCTTTATTTGTCTTTTTGTTACTGAATTTTAAGATTCTTTATTTATGCTGGATACAAATCCCTTGTGTATGACTTCCATTCTGTTGGCTCTCTTTTCACTTTTTCGGTGGTGTCACATTTGAAACACCAAAATTCTTAATTTTCATAAAGTTGAACCTCAATTTTTTTCTTTTATCACTTGTGCTTTTGACATTGTATCTAGGAAATGATTGCTTTAACTCCGGTGAAATTTCTTTTGCCTATTTCCTTGACCTTTGTGTTTTTCAACACCAAGGTAGCCATGGAATAATTGTAACTTAATTAAGGGCCTGCAGACTTCTATAGTCGCAGGATCAGATTCATAAAACCAGATCCATAAGTCAGATAGGCCATAATTGTGTGTGTGGTTGGAGATTGGAGTGAGGTTGGTGATTATGTGCCCTGCTAGTCTTGAAGAGGTATTTGCAAGAATCTGTTAATCTGGTGAATAAACACTTTTAAAATGTAGATTCAAACGTTGTATAAACAGACTTTGCACTTTTTGCTAAATGTTTAAAGAACGCCATCTAAATTAACCATGTGCTGAAATCTTGGACTACAGTTTAAACTTTATGTGATAAGAAATTTACTAAGGGAGAGTAGTTGAGTAAAATTTATCAGTATAAGTTGATAACTGGGAGACTCATAACATCCAGACTTACCTTATGTCTGGTACGTGAGTTTTTCAAAATGCTAACAATAGTAATCTTTCTTATTTGTTTCACATTTTGGAATATAGGTTGTTTGTGATAATTTTTGGTACATTTCTCTGTTCTTCCTTTTACTGCCAGTTAAAGGAATTACTAATTGTCTATTCTTGCTGGAAAGTACTGATTTCCATTTGAATATAACAGTCTTTTTGCTAAAACTTTCCTATGGTTGATTCGAGCAAATACAGAAGCCTTCTGTTTGGGGACTGAATGTTCAGCCAGCTGTGACGTAGTCACTATTATCAATGAAGCTTATTCATCACTTTCCATGCTGGTGCATTGTATGGGACTAGCAGAGGATCTTGGAGACTGAATGGAGAGCTTCTCCTTGCTTACCTCCATACACTGGTGGTATTAAGTGATTCTGTTCTCTATCTTTTCCAGACCTTGTGGATAATTAGATCTTTTTGTTTTCCATTGATTCCCAATAGTGTCTTGCAGATGGTAGGCACTGATTGAGAATTTGTTCATTTTCTAAATTAAAAAAATGGTAGTTAATGCTCTTAGGAGATAATTTTATGTTCTGTTCTCTTATATGTGAGCATTTATCTTATATCCATTGTCATTTTACAAAGGCAGAGGCTAATATGTTTTTATAAAAGAAAATTAAGTGGCAGTTGATGATTTTATGTTAAAAGCTAATTACTCTTTAGGTAAATTAAACTTTTTAATATTTAATTTTGTATACTTGTTGAATATTTAGATTAAATTCACAGGTTAATTGTGATATTTCACTTGAATAGATGCAGCTGTGGAGTACAAAAAGGCTTATTTGTCCCAGTTCATGACTAGAATACAGTAGATGTTGTTATAAAACTAAGCCTGTTATATACTTTGGTAAAATCATGTGCCCTGAAATATAGTAGGCACTTATGAGAGCCTCATAAGACATGGTCAGACCACCATAACATAGATATTGGGCCTGCCCACAACAACAGTGTCATGATAAGTGGTGTTCCTTGTATGTGTTATGGTTAGTGGGGGTGCAGAATATCTGTGATGGAACAATAATTGAATTGTTTCTGACTCCATCTAATTTTCTGTTGCATTTTAAAAAATACTCCCAGAAGAATGGTGTATGTTTGCCCAGTGCCTCCACTTCTGGTCCTTTCTAAGTGAGTTTTATGGGCTCCCTAAGCCTGTGACCTGTATTTTTAGGAGATGCAATTCTCTGGATCTCTGTGGAGTTTATATTGGATTTGAGAGGGCTGTGCATTCCCTGGAGACTAGGTAATTCCAGAGGAGCTGGTTGATTGAACAGATTTCATCCAAGGGACTCATATTTTCCTTGGGAACATTTCAGGAAATACTCATTTCTTCCAATCAAGGAACTCTCCCTTCCTACCTACACATATATACACACCCTTGCCCTTTAGAGATTCCCTGAACCCACAGAATTTCTGTGGGTTGAAAAAATGAGTCTTGGTTTGAAATCTATTGAAATAAATACATCAGGTTTCTGTCGCCCAGAACTAACTTCTAGGTGGAGACCCTCAAGTTGCCCAGGGGTTAGAAACAGTGAAAAGGACTGTATTGTTTCCCTTTGTATTTTCCATAGTGTCTACAATACTGCTCTGTACATAAAATGTGGAGAATAAATGTGTTGGCTATAACTCTTTATCCATTTTTCTTCTCCATTTATATACATGTGAATCTATATAAGATTATTAAAACCCAAGATTTTTCTAGAATTTTGTATTTCACTCCCAGGTCTATCTCCTATCTCTCAGTTCACTCACTTAGCATCTTTATGTTTACTGATCTCCCTTTCATATCATCAGTACACTTAATTGAATTGAGTGAACAGCTGTCTAATTACAGATTCTGACCCATCTTAAGTAAGGCACATTATACATCCATACTTTCAAAACATTGCTCTAAGCCATTCTTTCTTGCCTGTTTTCCTTGATATAATGCAGGTTCTCTTCACTTCACACCTAGGTTATTTCAGTGTGTTCACAACTGGTCTGTGTCCCTCCCTCTATTCTCTCTCCCTTTCAAATCTGTCTACCACACTGCTGTCAGAATAATGAAAACATAAATATATCCTTCTTTTACTTATAAAACTCTTCAGTGGTTCTCTATTGCATTTTGGGGGAGAGTCCAAAGCCTGAACTGTAAAATCATGCCAGTCTCTGTGAATCTCTTTGTAACCTAACTTTCTGCACTTCTACTGTTTATTACTGTGCCTCAAAGTTTATTTTTATAAAAATACTATCCACTAGTATGACCCCAAGCCTTTGCAGATGCTCTTCCTCTGCCTGATACTTCTGCTTAATATGTCTGGAAAACCCCTACTTATCCTTTGCTGCTCAAAAGTTATCTCCCCTTTGGAGCCTCTCTTAAATCTCAAAGGCCATTTCTTTTTATCTGTGTTTGTATAGTATAGTATAGAAAGTAGTACTTCTGTTATATCACTCTATTAATTGCTCCTTAAACTATTTTTGTGCTGATGATTTTGTAAAATGTAATAAAAATGAAATATGTAAGAAAAATGAAGTGTAAAAAACATAAGATAGCCTCATTTAAAAAATTGTTAGCTTCAACAGACCTAAAATTACTATTAAAATGCTATAAAGGGGCTGGATGTGGTGGCTCACGCCTGTAATCTCAGCACTTTGGGAGGCCGAGGCGGGCGGATCACGAGGTTAGGAGTTCGAGACCATCCTGGCTAACATGGTGAAACCTCATGTCTTCTACTAAAAATACAAAAATTAGCTGGGCGTGATGGTGGGCACCTGTAGTCCCAGCTACTCAGGAGGCTGAGGCAGGAGAATGGCGTGAACCTGTGAGGCGGAGGTTGCAGTGAGCTGAGATTGCGCCACTGCACTCCAGCCTGGGTGACAGAGTGAGACTCAGTCTCAAAAAAAAAAAAAAAATGCTATAAAGGTTTTCTATATATTTACTTTTAACGTGTGTACTTAGCCATCTTCTTGTGGATCAACAACCAACAATTCACAGGTCTGCCCTGGTCCAGGGCCACATTTTGAGTAGCATTGCTTTGTAACATTTATCAATTTTACAATCCTTTGCTTGTGTATTTGCTTTCCTCACTAGACAAGGGCTGTGTCTGATTGATCTTGTGTTTTGTCTTCCCATCTTTTGTTCCCTCCTCTCAAAATCTTAGCTAAAATAGTTCATGACACAGGGTTAATCAATAAATGTTTGTTGAATGGATTAAGGGTAGCATTGGTTTTATTACCCTATAATCACAACTGGCTTGCATTTCTTTGGGTAGGGTTTTCTTTTAGTTTATGTGGGACTTAGAACTTCATGATGTCATAGTGAAAGTCTACTGGAGAAAGAGCTTTCTAACTCAGTCTGAAGTAGAGGTATTAATGTTGTAACATGCTTTAGTTTTGCTGATCTCTGAGAAACCTCACAGTTCAGGAAGGAGAGATTTCCATATTATTAGCACAAGTGATAAAACAGTTCTTTGCTGTAGGAGAGGAGAATGGAACTAGTAGCGCCATTGAAGCAAGTTTTTTTTAAGCAAATAGTTGCTTTGAGTTACAAATGCAATGCTTTTTTAAGCTTTTTGTTTTTACTGACAAACCACATGCAGATGCCATTCTGTTCTCCAAGTTTCCCACCCTGAGGACAGCCGGCTGCCATGCACTTCCCCCATCCTCATTCACAGATCATTAATCAAAGATCATTAATCAATATGTCTTTAGAATCTGCATTTTTGAAAGTCATATTCCCAGCTTCGGAAGCCTGCAACTTGCCCAATTTCCTGTGATTTTGGAAAAGCGTTCTGCTATGGTGGAAAGTGCTGGAAACCTGAATTCCAGCCTAGGTTTTGCAACTAACTGTATGACTCTGGGCAGGTCATACTCCCTTTTTAACATGTGTCCTCATTTGAAATCCAGACTGAATTATCTCTAGGGTAGCTTTTTAACTCTTCCTTTTAGTCCTCACAGGGGTTGATCGACATTTGCTTGCTTTGCTTTTGGTCTTTGAACCCTGGCTAGTGATCTTCATACACTATCATGTACATACTGTGCCAGCAATTAGGATATTATTTGACATTCTCTTTGCTTTTTTTTCCTCCTACAGTATACTGTACTTTCCTCAAAGATACCGTATTCATCTTTGTATTAGCTGCTCTTGGCCCAGTGTCTTAATTCATGCCCTATTAACGTTGGTTGACTTGAGCTGAACTCTGTCCCTTGCTTTTGCTTCAGACCTTTGTTTGGCAGTCTGCCTATCAGGTGAGAAAACTTGGATTGGTTGCATATTTGATATCCAATTAATATATTACAGAACTGTTTAAGGTTGTAAAAGTAATAAAGCCCAGTTGGAGTAATGGTGATCAGTCATATGCATGTGTAAAACAGATGAAAGTTGTGGTTATTCATTCATTGTTCTCCTTAGGAAGGTCTTACTGATTATTATTAGCTTGATGAAGGATCTGAGTTGGTATTCCTCTGTCTGTGCCTTCTTGGCTTCTGGCTGCAGGAAAAAAATATGTGAATTTTCTGCCCACAGACTATCCAGCCCTGCCAAGGCAGCCTGCCAAGTCTCAAGTCACATGCCTAGTGAATTGCTGTTACATTTTTTCTTCCTTGTCTTTTTCAAGGCTACTGATGTTGGGCTCTTTGCCTGGTGTCCCTGAATTGTAGCCCTTTTAACTCTCTGAGTGATGAACTCCAAATATTGTTGAGCAGCAGAAGCAGTTTTTATTGGGACTAGATTACCTCCACTGACTAGGCCAGGCTTGTTTTTATGGCTCCATACTACTAGGCAGGACTTCTAGAAGTGTCAGGCTCTGGACTTGGTTTAGTCCTTACTCCTGAGCTTGAAGCCCTGATTCATACCAGCTCATAGTTCTCAACGTCCACCATTTGTTCCCAGTGTCCCTAAACCTAGAATATGTGTGGGTGTCGTGTGAGAGGCAGTTTGTCTTCACCCATTTCCTGGAGGAGAGGTGTTCTCATCCTCTGGGATGAACACAAGAAATAACCCTCACACTTACCTGGCCTCACTTTTCTAGTTAGGCATTCTATTTTGCATTCCATTCGCAGAACTGAGCCGTGTACCTCTTTATAGTATCTTTCAAATACCAAAATGTGGAAGCACCATTAGGAAGGTTAGTGCTTACGGTTGTATTTGTAAGGATGGTGATGGATTTAACCTGAGCTTCCACACGTTTTCCTGGTCCATGTGTTTGTGAGATAGGTTGCAAGGGTTTAGTGGACAGATGTCTAGATAAATGAAACTAATTAATGCGTAACTTTATGGAACTGCTAACCATAACTCTCCTTTAACACTGTGTTCTAAGCAACAGCTATGGTCTTATAGTGACCTGATTACCCAGAGTCACATATTCTGCTGAGGGATGTGGAGAAAAGAGGAAGTTGTGAGACTGGAGGAGAACTTAGAAAATTTTCTTTTATTTATTCTTTGTATTGCCTTTTCTTTTTGCTCAATTTCTGTGTTCTTCTCTTTCTTACCTGAGAAGCACTAGTGTATACATGTAAAACCTATATTTCAATATGAACCCATCCTTTCCAGCTAGATAATCTTGGAAGGGTTTACTATCCCCTTTAAGCTGTAGTTTCCTTCTCTGTGAAAACAGACTATAGCCACTGCTTAACATGCATGGCTGTATTACATATTAAATAACATGGTGAAAGTATGTACTTGGCACCATGCACTGCTGACCTGGGGAACACTTTAGTAAAAGCTCCTTTCCATTTTCCTGTTAAATTGAGCATACAAATTATTATTTACTATAAATTCCCCACTTGTGCCTATATTAGAAACTAACAGAAAATGTTACAGATAGTATAAAGTAGAAATTGAGGCACTTAATGAATAAAATTCAGTTCAGTTCAATGCACATTTATTGCATACCAGGCCCTGTGAGTGGAGAAGGCAGCTTCTTTTAGAAATTTACAGTCTAATGAGAAAAACAGATGAGTGAATAGACATTTAAATGGGGTGTGATGGGTGCTTTAGAGGCATGACTGGTTCCTCTGCACATAAGGTAGAGGGCACTTGCTCTCATTCAGCGGGAGAGGAGTGAAGGGTGGCACAAAGTCAGGGAGGTAAAGCAAAGGATTTTTGAACTGTGGCTTCTTGAAGAGAGGGCACACATTCCAGGCAGAGGGAAGTACATGAGGGAAGATAAAGTATGAAGCTGCCTAACAAGTGTAACTGCAAATTGTTCAGGCTTGCTTAATTGCAGATTATGACATGGCAAGTGGCAGGAGGGGAAGCTGTTAATGGCCAGCCCATGGAAGTCCTTTTTGTCGTGCTGAGAAACTTGATTTATATCCTATGAAGAATGGGGGCCATTTGTTTCAAGGCTCTATACTGAGGTTGTGACAAAATCAAATTAGCATTTTTTAAGAATCACTCTGGTGCTAGTGCTCAGAATGTATTGCAGGAAGACAAGGGAGAAGGAGGAATAGACATATCAAGAAGCTGGTGCCAGGGGTTCAGAGGAGAGATGATAAGGGGCTAAACTGAAAGAGCAAATGGCAGAGGGATAAAGAGGAGGAGACCAACTTAGGAGGTAAAATGAGTGATAGTTTCATTGTAAAGGATGAAAAAGTGTCAAGGGTGACTCTCTTAGGTTGTTTTGTTGGGTATATGTAATTGGAATGGCAAATAAAGATCAGATTTTGGGGAAAAGATGATCAATTCAGTTTCAGACAAATTGAATTTGTTCTGCTTGTGGGATGTTATCCAAGGGGAGGGAAGACCGGCAGGCAGTTTGATAGGTAGGTCTGGGGCTTCACAGAGGTCAAGGCCAGAAACACAGCTTTTTAACATTAGTCTTCATTGATGACAGTGACGTTAGAAACAACAAGTAGAATGATCGCTTTGTCTTTGCATTGTGACAGAGACAGAAATTTAGAATATGTCACAAATGAAGCTGTCGTTAAAAATATCCAGTAGATTCCCCCCTTCCCTCTTACCTCAATTCTCTCATTAATGGAGATAGAATATTGTTATCTCCCTTTTCTCTTTCAATTCCGATAGTGCCTTTTGATTTGAGATATAGCTTTGAAATTAAACAAGATTGAATTTTGAAGGGTTTTAAATTTTAATGTGATACTTTTCATAACTCCAAGCTGCATTTTAATGTGGCTCAGCATATATTCTGATGCCTCTGGGAGTGCTTTAAAGTAATTTATTATTATTATTATTTCATTATTAGATCTCAGACAGAAGTTTAGAAAAAATTATTAGAAAAAGTCAGGATGTATTCCTTAGGCTGTGGAAGGGATAAATGTAAATGCCTTGGTGGCAGTGGCTTCTTATCTTCTCACGTGACTCATCCTGCCTTTTCTTTCCTGGAAGGGCTCTGTGGTTTTAGATCAGAATCAAGGTGTCACTGAGTGGCAGCTTTCAGTCAGTTTTTTTGCAGCACTGCATTTTTGGGATAATCTTCTACACCTTCACCTTGCTCCCTTACCCTTCCCTCCTCTTTTCTCAGCGTGGAGGGTACACTTCATTTTATTTCAGGAGACCTTAGGAAATCATATTCTTGGATGTTCTTGATTTATTCCTTTACTTTCTATACATATTTTTCCTTAATTATCTTCTTGTCAATATTGAGATTTTTGGTAACCTGTCTCTTCCTACCCTCTTTCATTTGAATTTACATAGAAAATCAGCCATTCTGTTCTGGCTCCCTTGAAATTATGGGTTTGTCTGTCTTCCTCCTTCCCTTCCTTCTATTTTTTTTCTATCCATTAAGATAAAACATCCCAGATCCAATCACTATACCCTACTCCCAATTCATATGTATTTTTTAAACCTCTTTAATGTTCTAGCTACTGACCAGCCGTTCTTTTCTTAGATACATTTTGTATTGACTGGGAGGTTCATGATCTCATATAGTTCATTTCATTTTCAGCAACATTAATTGTTGAAGGGCCTTCCTTACGTAACATGGTGATATCATGATACATTAACCAATGTGCTTTCTATTCCTGTTATTTTCTGCAACCTTCTGACGGCTTTACTTTTTCTGGTTATAAGTGGAGGGAGGGGAAGGACACTTCAGCAGGATGTAAAAAACAGGCAAATGTCTGTTTGTTTGTTTGTTTTTTGAATTTCAGAAATTACAAAGCCTGAGTCTGGCTATAAAACTGAATTTGAAAAAACAAAAGTCAAGAAAAAAGATTTTATAGACTAGAAGAGGAAGGAGAGCTGGGTAGGGGGTTGAATGAACCTAGATACTGGGATTGTATTTGAACCCCCTAGGCAGGTTTGATAAATTCTAGAGGAGAGTGGACTTCCCCCTACCATGTCACCCCACCCACTGATGGAAGCTAAAAAAGCAGAAAGACCTGAGAGGAAGTGTGCCAAGATTAAGTTTCTGCCTCTCAACTAAATGGAGACTCACAACTGAAATTGTTTAGTCATAGAAAAAAATAAAAAGAATTATATTACTTTTTTTACCCCTGTGATTTATGGAGTGGGATTTGCATCTACTATATCTATATTGAATAACTAACAGTGAGATATAGTGGAAAATTGCTTAGGCTCTGAAGCTGGATTGATTTGGGATTAAATACTGGCTCTGTGTAATACCCTAGTCTAGTTACTTAATCTCTCTGAGTCTGTTTTCTCATTTGTGTAACTGGAATAATAATACCCACATCGTTTGAAGTGTTTTGATGCTTGGATAGATATATGTACAATATCTAGAATGGTGCCTGGCTCATAGTAGGTACTCAGAAATATACTCTGCTTACATTTTAATCTCAGTATTACGTCTTTATTTTGTGTTCTTAAGACTTATAGACTACATCTAAACCCTTCTTTCATATGACAGCTCTACAAATATTTGAGGGCCAGTGTCTTTAACTGTGTCTTGTATGTTTGAGAAGCCATATGCCATAATGTATTCTGGAGCACACTTCTTAGATTTGAATCTCAGCTAGCCCACTTACACACTTAGGTAAGTTACTTAACTTATTTGAACCTCAGTTTCCTTATTTGTAAACTGGAGAGGATATTAATAATACCTATCTCCTGGGTTAGTTGTGAATATCAAAGATGTTAATACAGATAAAGACACATGTTAGTGTGTCTTTATAGACAACTATAGGCACATGTTAGTTAATTATACATACAGTAAATATCTCATTGTGACAGAGGCAGTGCTTACATGTTCACCTAGTCCCGTTTTGTTTTCATCTTTAGAGCCAAACTTAAGCTGTTTTTTTCTGCCTTCCTTGCAATTATGTTGGGGCTATGTGCTTATTCTAACTGGTAGACTATAAGTAGAGGTGATATGTGTCATTTATGACTCAAAGCCCTTTGCCATGTGGATTGTGGAGGCTGCATGTTGAGATGATGGATTCACTAGGTGATACTAGACTGAATTTCTAAATCACCATTTGGAATGTAGCTTCTGGATGCATCGAGGACATTGTATGGGCAAGAAATAAACTTTGTGTAAAACTGCTGAGAGTTTGTCATTGTGCTGTCAAGGCATAATCTAGCCTGTGTAGATTAATATGACTAATATTGGTAGATGAATACTAAATGCAACAAACTGTTGAGGGGTCATTTTTAGGAGAAGGCCTTTTCAGTGAATTAAGGTATTCATTAAGATATCCTCCTTAATGATATTAAGGAGGAGGGAGGATTTTATTGAAGACACAGAAACAAGGTTAAAAAAGGAAATGCATGTTTTGGTGATAAAACCCTTTGTCCTTCTTTTTATTGTCCCATATCCTGTAATAGAATTTTCTTTCTTTAAAGCTTCTTACATCTTTCTAAATGCGAAACAGTTATATTCTGGAGTAGTCATTACTAATTTTATTAGTGAATGAGTTTATCAGCTCCTCTTTTTTGGGAGAAGATTTTATCAAAGGGTATGGAGGAGAAAACATAAGAGTTCCAATTAAGTTTTTGAGGAAAGGAGGGGGCTTTAAATGCAGGCTAAGAATGAAGCACAGTGGATGTTGTATTTTCCTCTAATTTGGTATTGAGGTCTCTCTCTGGAGAGTTGCTAGAAACTCTAGCTCTGCCCTGATGGGGATCCAAGGGAGATGGTCTTAGATGCTTACAAAGTGGCTTCACATGATACTTCTTTATCCTGGTGGACAGTCTAACCTAAGTGTCTAACTCATGACCAGGTTTCCCTCTTACAGGGAACTTGAATATACTGGCAGGTACCTTTGTGGTTCGTGCCTGGCTTGTGTCCAGCGTATGAGATAGCCACTATCTAGGAGAGCCATGACTGGGCAGAGAGTTAGGTTTGGTTGTGTTGGTCAAGTGAGACACAGAGGAGGCATGAAATAACAGAAGCAGTGTATGTTATTTACAGACCCAGAAAGAAGAGGGCAGCACACCTCAGGGCCAGTAGGAGGAAGGGGAGTCATCCAGGACATGTACTCTCAACTGGCGGTTGGGAACAAGACAGAAAGAGATAGACATGTGGGTCGAAGTCTTTACTGGGGTCCGTGGTGTTACCCAAGTAAGTTTCCCACAGGGAGTTCTAATTGGTGGGTTTAGAGGAAGCAGGCACAAGTTCTACGTAGGCATGCTGTGTCTGAGAGGAGGTCAGTGTGGCATATCTGCACAGTATGTATGGGGTGTGGAGGTCAGTGGGGCAAGTCAAATAGGCTGTGTTTAGCTGTTCCACAGGGAAGTGGTCACCAGGAGGCAGTTATATAAGGGAGATATCTGGATCAATCACATTGAGGAACAGGGAAGAGGTGAAGAACTGGAAACTGTGTCAGGGATGACTTACCCTTCCTTCTGATACGAAAAAAATTCAACTTATGTTTAAAATGAATGCCAAAAGCTGGGCACAGTGGCTGATGCCTGTAATCCCAGAACTTTGGGAGGCTAAGGCGGGCAGATCACTTGAGGTCAGGAGTTTGAGCCAACATGGTGAAACCCCATCTCTACTACAAAAAATACAAAAATTAGCCAGGCGTAGTGGCATGTGTCTGTAGTCCCAGCTACTTGGGAGGCTGAAGCAGGAGAATTGCTTGAACCCAGGAGGTGGAGGTTGCAGTGAACTGAGATCACGCCGCTGTACTCAGCCTGGGTGACAGAGTGAGACCCTGTTTCAAAATAAAAATAAAATAAAATAAAATGGATGCCAAAGCAACATAAAATAATTATAAGAATTTGCTACAGTGGAAGATGTAGTCAGAACTCAGCTCACACATAAACACAAGTGATCCTTGAGGTAAAACTTGGTGAGTGGCAAAGTGTTGTCAACCACTGTCCCAGATGTTACTCTGCTTCCCTCACATACCACATAAAGTGGTAAATGGGTTTGATTCCTGGGAAATGAGTTTTCAAGTATCTTTAACCACTTAACAAGAAAATGTGACTTCTTAAAATGTACTTCTTAGGTTGACTCATTGTGAAGATAAAAAAGAAACAGCAGAATAAAGTGTAAGAAAAAATACAAATCAAATATTTAAAATTTTTTTGGATACATTATATTTGTACATATTAATGGGGCATACATGAAATTTGGTTACATGCATAGATGTGTAATGATTAAGTCAGGATATTTAAGGTATCTGTCATCCAAGTATTTATCATTTCTATGTGTTGGGCACGTTTCATTTCCTCTCTACTATTTGTGTTGAAAAATACGACCATTGTTGTTGATTGCTGTCACACTAATCTGCTATCAAACATTCGAACATATTCCTTGTATCTAATAGTATGTTTGTACCCCGTAACAAACCTCTCTTTATCTCACTTCCACCCTCTACCCTTACATCTGTCCCAGTCTCTGGTATCTATTGTTCCACTCTTTACCTCCATATGATCAACTTTATTAGCTCCCATGTATGAGTGAGAACACACAATACTTTTTGTGCCTGGCTTATTTCCCTTAACATAATGACTTACAGCTCCATCTGTGTTGTGACAAATGACATGATTTCCTTTGTTTTTATGGTCAATAGATTTCCATTGTATAAATATAAAATATTTCCTTTATTCATCATCTGTTGATGTACGCTTAGGTTGATTCCATATCTTTGCTACTATGAATAGTGCTGCAGTGAATGTGAGGGTACAGGTGACCCTTTGATAGACTGATTTCTTTTCCTTTGGATAAATACCTGGTAGTGGGATTGCTGGATTGTATGGTAGTTCTGTTTGTGGTTGTTGTTGTTGTTGTTTTTTGAATGTCCATATTGTTTTCCATAGTGGCTGTTCTAATTTACATTACAACCAACAGTGTATGAGTTCCCTTTCCTCCACGTCCTCACTAACATCTGCTATTTCTTGTTTTTTTAATTAATAGCCATTCCAACTGGAGTAAGATGATACCTCATTGTGGTTTTGATTTGTATTTCCCTGATGATTAGTGATGAGCATTTTTTTCTGTATACCTGTTGGCCATTTATATGTCTTCTTTTGAAAATTTCTATATATGTCCTTTGACTCTTTTTACATGCTATTAATATTTTACTGTTGATTGCATATTCTGGATATTAGTCCCTTGTTGGATGAATAGTTTGTAAATATTTTATTCCAATCAAGAAGTTGCCTCTTCACTCCTTTGATTGTTTCTTTTGTTATGCAGAAGCTTTTAAATTTAATATAGTCCCATTTGTCTATTTTTGTTTTTGTTGCCTGTGCATTTTAGGTCTCAGCCATAAAATCCTTGCCTACACCAATGTCCTAAAGAGTTTTCCATAAATTTTCTTCTATAAAACCCAAAGTTTTATAGTTTTGGGTTTTACTTTTAAATCTTTAATCCATCTCGAGTTGATTTTTGTATATGCTGAGAGATAGTGTTCTAGTTTCATTCTTTTGCATGATTATCTCGTTTTCCAGCACCATGTATTAAAGAAGTATATTGTTTTTACATTGTACCTATTTGGAGATCTCTGAACTTCTGTATCTGGATGTCTTAGTCTCTTTCTAGACTTGGCAAGTTTTCATCTGTTATTTTATTAAATAGTTTTTCTAACTCTTTCATTCTCTTTTAGGTCACCAATAATTTGAGTATATTTGGTTGCCTTATTGTGTCCCCATATGTCATGAGGGCTTTGCTCTTATTTATTTATTGATTTATATTGTGTTATTTTAAAAGACCTGTCTTCACATTCTAATATTCTTTCTTTTGTTTAGTCTATCATTAAAACTTTGAATGTATTTTGTATTTCATTCCATGAATTCTTGAGAGCTTCTATTTATATCTTTTTTATTGTATCTATCTCTTTGGTAAATTTCCCAGTCACATCCTGAATAGTTTTTCTGATTTCTTTGTATTGTTTTTCAGAGTTATCTTATAGCTCAATGAGGTTTTCTTTTTTAACATTTTCTACATTTTGAACTCTTTTTCTGAGATTTTATGAATTTCTTTTTGATTGGGATTTATTGCTGGATAACATGTTCCCTTGCAGGTTTCATATTTCCTTGCATTTTTATGTTTTCTGTGTCCTTACATTGGTATCTGTGCATCTGGTGTAACAGTTGCTTCTTCCAATTTTGTGATTTTGCTTTCATAGGGGAGGACTTTTTCCTGAAGATGAATATATGGTGTTGGTTGGGTAGGGCACTTTGGCTTTGATTCTGGGTACATGCAATAGTGCAGTGTCTGTATGATTTCTTTGACTATAGACAGCATCAGTGGTGTCTGATTTCCTTGGCGGCTTAGGGTACAGTTGTCAGAGAAGGCTGTGGTGAAGTTGTGCTGAGATCCGGGATGCCAGTCTTTAGGCTTCAGTGGTGGCAGCAGGGAGCTGACTGTGCCTGCCCTTGGGCCCAAGGTGGCATACATTGGTACCAGTGTTAGCAGGACCAGGCAGGCTGATTCTTTGCCTCCAAGTGGCTTGTTCAGGTACCAGGCATGGCAGTGGTGGGCTGGGTGGGTGGAAGAGTTCTTGAGCCCCTGGCAGTGGATGTGGCATGAGCAATGTGGCAGCAGTGAGACAACCCTCTGAAACCCAAGTGGTCTGTGCTAGTGTTGGCAGTGGCTGTGACCAGTTGGGTGGGCTGATGACCTGCAGGTGACATGTGAGGGATGGGTACCGGCTGTGGTGGTAGTAGCAGGTTGAGTGGACCTGATCCTAGACACTGGGAGGAGTGCTCAGGTGCCACGGGCAGTGGACTGGATCAGGCAATCTCCAGGCTCCTGGATGGTATGCTCAGGTGGAAGCAGCAACATCTGTGCTGTGGACCTGCTATCAGAGAAAGCTTGGTTGCTTCCCCTGGGGGCAGCCATAGGCAGGCAGCTGGAGGGTGTGGGCTTTTCTTGCACCTCAGCCCACAGCAGTCTGTAGCTGCAGTGGTTGCGGGCAGTGGAATTTGTCCTCAGGATGCATGAGGATGCGTGGCCGCCCCTCTGCTGGGCTGGGGATGGGATTGTTGCTCAAGACTCTTGACCTGGGCCTGGTTGCAGGGCAGGACACAGTCCAGTGTGGGCTGGGCTCTTAAAATGGCACTGTGCTGCAGCTGCTTAGGACTTGGGTTTGTGGGACTCGGTGTGAGCTCCCTGTCTGGAACAGTGCCTTCGTGTGGTTTCTAGGGCACACCCTATGTTACTTTCAAGGCCTCTGAGGGTCAAAGGGCTCTCCCCTGGCTAGGATTGTTGTAGTCCATGATGGGAATGTGGACCACTGGGGTCTCTCACCCTTTCTCCACACTGGGGAGTTCCAAGATGATCCCTGCTGAGCAGGCTACCTCACTTCCCTCTACTTTGTTGCTTTAGATGTTTCCCGTTACTTTGTTGAATTTCGGTGTTCTCTCTTGGATGATCTATTTGAAATGTGATTTTTCTCCTCACTATTTTGTTTCTTCTTAATGGAGGAGGTGAGTAGACATTAGGAGATGCCTCTAATCAGCCATCTTGAAGCTGGGACATTGTCTTTTTCAAGAATTACTACCCAAGACCAAGTTAGAACATGCCTCAGAGGTTCCAGGTATAGTGTGGGGCACTGAGGAATGTGGTCCTGGCCCTTAGCCACAAGGGCCCTGCAAGCTGTTGCTGCCTGTCTGAGGGCAGCAGAAATAGAGCTCAACAAATAAACTTATGCAAACCACGGTGCTGGGACCGCTGAGCTCACCCTCCCAGGAGTGTCCAAATCAAGTATTTAGGTGGCTTACTTAGAGATCCAAACCAGGGCAACATTAAAGGAAAATCTGGGGAATATGTGTTTTCTTGCTGCCATTTTCTCAAAGCAGACATTATGATAATATAAAGTGAAATATGGGATAAATGATCACTGTCCTAATGCTGTGGATCAAATATTTTTTCACATATCAATTTCCATTAATAAATGAACTTGCCCTGGCTTAGACCCCTAAGAGCAGCTGATAAAATTCAGTATCTCTTTTTTTCCTACAGAAGTGGGTGACAGGAAATTCACTTCTTAGAGAATTTATCACTATTTTTGAAAATATGATTATGAAAAATAATTTCTGATATTGAGGTTAGACTGTTACATTATGGGGGTTGGTAAAGGGAAGGATGGACTCTCCTGTTATCTTTCATATCTCTCCTGGTCCACTGTAGATTGCCATGGTAGTAGGAACTTTGATATACATTAATATGGTCCACATAGAAATTATATGAGGAATGAAGCAAGAGGCTTATAACTTCGGGGAAGAAGGGTTGCCTATATCCAGTTTTCAGAATGTTCTCTATCTTCAGAGTGGAATAAAAGTTTGATTCTATCTCTAGTTTCCCTAGTAGCAGGAGTTTTGTTCGCCTTTCCTGTACTCGCTGTAGCAGCATGGAAACTTCCTTGGAACCCCAGATCATGGCAGCAGTGGTAGATTCCTACTTTAAGATATTGGGAAGTAGGTGAAGAGAGCTTTGGGCACTTTAATGATGAGGGTGGTTTTGGGGTCATGCCTTGGGGATTTCCTATATACAAGGTGCCATTTGAAAGTACAGACAATAGCATGAGAACTAGAAAAGATAGCTTCAAGGTTTGAGCCTGTTACCTTTAACCAAAAAAGAGCAAGTTGGGAAAACAAACTAATTTTTAAGGAGAAGACATTGACTTCATTTTTGGACGTTGACTTTGAAGTGATGATTATTAAAATGGTGGCTGGAAGTTTGACACACCATCTTTTTTTTCTTTTTTAAGGTTAAAAAGAGGAATTTACTGGGGCATATAACCAAACCATGAAATGCATACAGCTTAAACTGCCTTTAGGGCTGGCTGGGAACACATAACTTGAATTTAGTTAAGTCTGTCTCTTCTATTTCATGTATCAGTTTCATGTTCTGTTTTTTTTTTTTTTTTTAATTTTTATTTCAACTTTTAGATTCAGAGGGTACGTGTGCAGCTTTGTTAAATGGATATATCCTGTGACACTGAGGTTTGGGGTACAAATGATCCTGTCACCCAGGTAGTGAGCATAGTACCCAAAAGGTAGTTTTTCAGCCCTTGGCTTCCTCCCCTTGCCCCCAAGTAGTCCCCAGTGTCTGTTCTCATCTTTTTGTCCATCTGTACCCAATGTTTAGCTCCCACTTATAAATAAGAACATGCAATATTTGGTTTTATGTTCTTGCATTAATTCACTTAGGATGATGGCTTCCAGCTGCATCCATGTTGC
Organism: Pongo abelii; assembly: GCF_028885655.2. Classification (NCBI taxonomy): domain Eukaryota; kingdom Metazoa; phylum Chordata; class Mammalia; order Primates; family Hominidae; genus Pongo; species Pongo abelii. Next base: position 19,146,240 of record NC_085928.1, read on the forward strand.
TGCAAAGGACATGATTTCATTCTTTTTTTGTGTCTGCATGGTATTCCCTGGTGTATGTGTACCACGTTTTCTTTATCCAGTCCACTGTTGATGGCTACCTAGGTTGGTTCCATGTCTTTGCTATTGTGAATAGTGCTGCGGTGAACATACGAGTTGACACTTCATCTTTTGTGAAAAGCTGGGGCTAACAATGTTTTGGATAGAGACTTTTAGGCTCAAATTAAAGACCCCCTCATAAATTTGTTATTTGATAGAGCATATCTTTGAGATTATAGTTCAGGTTTGTGGAAGTATATGATTCAATATATAAGCTCCTAACAACTTTCTATGAGGACATCTTTTTTTTTTTTTTTTTTTTTTTTTTTTTAAATCCAGCAGGGCTACAAATTTATTTGTCACCTGGTAAAATCTATATGAAATGAGTAAATTTTTTTAAGGAAAGATATTATTGAAGGAAATAGAAAAGTGGTGGGATAACATTTTAAAAAACATATATTTGGCTTTGTGAACAAAATGATTTTATTTTATTTTTTGTTGAAGGCAAAATCTCTTCAATAAGAGGAGATAGAGGAGAATTTCCTCTCCAGAATGTAATCTGTAGCCATCTGCTGCTGTATCTCATTCTGTTCTTCATGTAATTAGAGCAATTAGGATGAGGCTGGCACTGTATATTGGTCATGGAAGGAGGGTTGAGCTATTTCTAGGCTTGTTTTGAGAGACTGGAGATTAATGGCCTAATCTTTTAGGTAAATTGATAGAAACTGAGATATGTTTAAGCTAGGAAATGGAGAAGGGCAATTTTTTTTTTTGTTGTTGTTATCTGTTATGTTGCTTTCTTATCACCATGGTAACTGGGTGTTTTGACAAATATATTTTTAATGAGATTAATTCATGATAAAGAAGAAAGTAATAGTGATAAAGAAAATGATAAGAAGAAAGATTGTAGTATGAAAGAAGATGGGCTCCGTGATGTGGTGATATGGTGGAAACCTCACACCAGATTTTCAACGCTAAGAAGTTTGGAGAAAAGAAGGAAGGAGAATTTAAAGGAGAAGACAAAATTGGGATATACAAAACTGTCTTTTGGGAAGCCAGTCATGGAATGTGTTTTGTACTGAAGAAGGGCCAGGAGATTAGGTACTGCAACCACAAATGTGCTAAACCATTGTAGGATTCTTAGGATAGATTGCAGTGCCACTCGACCCTCACGTAAGATTAGCATGCCATTCCAAATCCTGGAAGAGGCTTCTCGTAACATCTGACTGTTCTTCCTGATCACCCTCTCTGTGCCCTTTTCTTAATTGCAATTGCCAACACATTAGTGATGATTCTCATTGCTAATACTGAACTGTTGCCTGTTCTTCCAATGGATCTTTCTCAGGTAAAGATTATTATCTACTTCAATTCAACCTACTTGTGGCCACCAAATACATTTTTATGAAATACTCCTTTATCCCTGTCTCTTTTTTATTCAAATACTTTTGGTAAAGGCTCACATTGCCTACAATACCATGCTTCTATCTTGACGTTCAAGGTCACCTGAAGAGAGACCAACCCACTTTATCTCCTATAGCTCTTCTGTATGAACCCTATTTTCTTTTTTCTTTTTTTTTTAAATTAAATTGAATTTAAAGTTCTGGGATACGTGTGCAGGACGTGCAGGTTTGTTACATAGGTAAATGTATGCCATGGTGGTTTGCTGCACCTATCAACCCATCACCTAGGCATTAAGCCCCACATGCAATAGCTATTTATCCTGATGCTCTCCCTCCCCCGGCCCCTCCGACAAGCCCCAGTGTGTGTTGTTCCCCTCCCTGTGTGCATGTGTTCTCATTGTTCACCTCCCACTTATAAGTGAGAACATGCGGTGTTTGGTTTTCTGATGAACCCTGTTTTCAACTAGCCTGTGTCCTGCCTGTCTTTAAAATGTGTTGTGTTCATCTCTGCCATTGCCTCTTTGCACATATGATTGCTGTTGTTTGGAAACCTCCTTGGTTCTCTAAGTCTTAAATCCTTTAAGGTCCAATTCAGTACCTCACCATCTTAATTGTGTTCTACCACTAATTTTCTGTTATATTTTTATTTAAGAGATCTTACAGTACTTAGCATAGTTGTTTATAGTGTAGCAATGCTGAAAAGTTGATGCTAGTGCTTGAAGCATAGGCCTTTAGGAGAGATCAGGATGGCTTACCCCGCTTTGTATTTCAAGTTGCTGTGGCACCAGGCCTTTGGGAACTCAGACAAGTCAGGTTAGAGAAATGAGTTGGGTTTTTATTTCACTCCTTTGTTTAATTTCCTGTCAAAGCCCTGGTGTCACCAAATTCTACGCAGCCCAGGCACTTGACAGAAAAAATGATTTTCCTTAGTTTTGAGGGGACTTATCCTAGATGCATTGAATAGATTCAGCTTCTGGGTGCATGCCCAGTGCCTTATACATAGAACAGTTAATTCTAGGGGATGTCCATGCTCCATTCTGTTCTGATCAGGACTCATTTATGTGTGCCAAGCCACTGCTGAGCTTGGCATGTACTGATGGGCAGGAGAGGCCTGGCTTCTGTATACATATGACAAGCTCTGCTGGGTGGGGCATATCCCTGGATGAGAGATCCTGGGTGAGAGAGCAGCAGAGAGAACAAAACAGTGGGAATGAGAGACTGTAAGTAAGTAGTTAGAACAGACATAAAAGGAGATATTAATAATAGAGGAAATTGATATCCATATTGCCAGTGGAAACAACCACGTAGAGCAGGGTTTTGATGTCCTTCACAGTACGTGCGTCTTTGTCTAGAATTTACCCAGGTTCTGGCATTACCTGAAGGTCACTGACTCCAACTTTATTCATTTATGGTGTGGTCTATGCTTTATCCCAGTGTTACCGGGAGATGTTAATTCTTTATTGAAAATGTCTATATTTTAGTTCTTCAGGGGCTACTTAACTCTTTAATTGCTTTTTGTTTATGCAAGTGAAACCCTGGGCTACATATCTGAAAATGTTTCACTTATCCTTGAATTATACCTCCCAAGCATTAAGCTATAGCTTCTACAAATTTAGTAATGGTGTCTGCCCCGAATAATGAGGATCTGTCTGTCCAGCCCTGTACCCATGTGTTATGTGTCAGGTGCATGGATTTTATTGTTTCTAAATGGCAAATTAATAGGATGTCAGAATTTGCATGGACTATGCAAAATCATCCATTCAGCAACTATTGAGCAGTATTCTCTGATATACTGAAAAAATAGGAGATCTTTGCCCCTACGGAACCTACAGTTTAGCCAGGAGTAAAGACAATAGACATGAAGCATAATAAGTATAATGCTCCTAATAAGTGTGTTAGGAAGTCATAAGTACATTGCAAAATAGAAAGAGTGGTAAGAGCATGAGTTGAAAATACATAATTATACGAGATTAATTATAGGTTAGTATTTTCCATTTGCTTTTTAGATTACAGAACTTAAAGGAAACAGGCATTCAAATCCTTGTATCTATCTGGATCCTACAGGAATAATTAGCCATTTGGTTCTCACCATTTGGGAATTGGAGAGAAGGACAGGAATAAATCCCCAAATCTCAAGTCCAGGTCAAGATGTAGTGAAAGCAATCCCCCAAAGGAGACACTTGAGTTCTTCCTTTCTGTTCTTAGGAACTTGGGAGTTTCTCCTTAAGGATAGAAATGCATTTTGTTCTAATGTTTGTCTTCAATGTAAAGCAATAATAATTTGAATTTTAGGTGGTTTGGTTGAATATCTTTGTATTGAATAGATTTAAATATGATGTTGGGAATATGTTATCTTAAACATGCCATTCTTTATTCTTAATTATAAACTAAAATTTTCAGGTTATCAGTCAAGGCTTGAGAAGGCACTGGAGCAGAAGTTTCTTCTATCCAGCAACTATACTTTCTTCTTTTTTTTTTTTGAGTTGGAGTCTCACTCTGTCTCCCAGGCTGGAGTGCAGTGGCGTGATCTCGGCTTACTTCAACCTCTGCCTCCCAGGGTCAAGCAATTCTCTGCCTCAGCCTCCTGAGTCGCAGGGATTACAGGCGCTTGCCACCACGCCTGGCTAATTTTTTGTATTTTTAATAGAGACGGGGTTTCACCATCTTGGTCAGGCTGGTCTTGAACCCCTGACCTCGTGATGCACCTACCTTGGCCTCCCGAAGTTCTGGGATTACAGGTGTGAGCCACTGCGCCCGGCCCAACTATACTTTCATATCATTTATTTTCCCTTTTTCTTCCAGTCACTTCTTTTCAGAATAATTAATGTTATTGAAATAAGGAAACATACCTGAAAATTAAAATGAAACCACATTGATTTTAATTTTAAGGTATGTTTTCTTATTTTGGCATAATCCTGAATTTTGGTGTTCTGTTTTTCATGTTTACACATAAACCTAAAATGTTTTCCCCTTTGGTATTTATTTTCTGTTACTAGATTGTCACTCCCTGAAGTTTGCTAATCTGATGGAGGCTGACCTAATAATGTAGAATATAAAAATGTCTCTCTGCTTTCTGCCCCTGTAAATGCAGCATGCCGTAAATGCCCGTTGTATGCTTCAGTCATTCTAGTACTTTTTGCTCTTTAATAGTATAATTGCCTCTTATATTTCTTCAGGTTATCATCTGGGCAGAGTGTTAGTTCATAAGGGAGCATGAGGCACATCTGTGAGCTCCAGAGCTCAGCAGGATTCACCCCTGGGCTTTGGCAGGGCATGTGAAGGTGGGGCTGGCACCTCATTATTGCCAGCTTTATTGTTGCCTGTTGTGCATCAGCTGCCAATACTGCTGTGACACCACACACTATTTTTGGTCTTTTTAGCTAAACATTTTTTTTTCAAATAATTAACTTACGTACCTATTTCTACAAATGAAAAGACTATTTAATAGAGAAGTGGGAACGGAAAAGCAGATTTTAATGCTTTAAGATTTTAAAAACTTTTAAAATTAGTTGTGGTTTTTTTTTTTAAACTGTGTAGCTGTTTGAAAGCTAGTAGTATTTGAAAACCACAGTAATGAGTGTATTACTGAGAATGCAATAGTACCAACTCCTAGAATATATCCTTTTTGCTGCTATTTTAAATCATCACCTTAAATGACAAAAGTACGTGAATATAATTCAAAACCAAATTCAAAACCTTTCCACTTCAAACTGGCTTCTGTTTTGATAATGCCAGGATTCTGATAATCTTAAAGGCAGGAAACATGAATTTATTTTATTTTATTGCTTATGTAGTATCCTTCACTCCCATTGAACATTCCTGCCAGTTTTTCCATTTAGCACCTCTAAATATACATACTTATTTCATTTCCAAAGATCCCCTAGTTCAGGTCCTCTTTATGTCTAGTTTATTTTGATGTGGTAACAATTGGAGTTTTAATCAGTGTCTCTCCCTATTATTATTTCCTATTATACCTTCCCTTTTGTTTGGAAATAGGTACTATTTTTTTCAGGAAAAGATAAACGTAGCATATCTCATACTGCAGAAGAGTTGAATTCTTGACTTTTGAATTTTATGTCAAATTCTAGGCATGAAGGGAGCTGTTCTGGAATAATTAGAATCAGTTATTTCTGTCCTCAGAAAAGTAGAGTTAGGGGTGGTGGGTGGCATGCAGATCCCCTGTGCCCAGCGTGGCTGGAGAATAGTAGAGATGGCTGTCTAGTTAGAGGGAACTGTGGCAACTTTGCAAATTTCCCATGGCAAGGGTAACTTAGGGTGTGATGAGGAGATACCTGTATGCCCAGAGGGACATGGATGTAGCCAACAGAAAGCCAGACTTGACAGAAGGCTTGTGGCAGAGATGAGGAGGATGAGGGAAGGAGCTAAGGATCTGGGCAGACCTGCCTGTAGGAGAGCTACAGATGTTTGTGGATAAATGCTGATGACCTCCACCCATCCTTCCATTCCTCTACCACACAAATCTAGCATTTTATAATCCTTTGGAATTTAGATGCAGCCCATGAGGAAGGGGAAACCAGAAATTGAGATTACCCTCACTTGACTGAAATTTAATTTTCACCATTCAGCAGCATAGGAGTTTTAAAACAGAGATTAAATTCAGTTGTACAGTAATAAACTCCCAATTGCTTGCACACCTGAGTTTGTGCTTTGCCCTAGTACCTGCTGCTCTAGTTCCTTTGCAGTGAAGCCTCTCTAATCTTGCTGTTTTCACGGGGGAAGCTACCATGGCTGTTGGTAATACATGGCCTGGACATGTTGATTCTTCATAGTCTGTGTCTGCTTCATTGTTCCCGCTGTTTTCCAACCTGAACCTGTCCTTTACGCAGCCCAGTCCCCTCATAGCCTGGTGTCTACTGGGAGACTTCTCAGCTTGCCGCCTAACTGCTCTTTCTTTGTGTATACTTTTCCCTCTTACATTCAGACATGAGCTGTCGCCTTCCTCTTTTTCGCCAGTCTACATCTTTACCAGTTTTCATGGTTCAGCCCTAACAGAGCTGTCATTTTATGACGTTTCTTTATTTTTATTGTCACTACAGTGTTGGATTATTATTATTATTTTTTAATATTTACTTCTTGGCACTTACGTAATGCTTTTTGTTTCTTGATTTTTGTTCTATGGCTGTTAGTGTTTTTTTTCTCCAACTCGATGATAAGCTTCTTAGGAACATGGGCCATACCCTGTTTTTCTCTTGTATTCTCTTGAATGCTAGCATATGGTGGGCATAGAGCAGATACTGAAAAATTACTCATTAATTAATGGGGTGGAAGCGATTGCTATTTACATTCTGTGTATGAGATGAATTTTATCTTTATCTGTTTTATTCTTTATGTATTTCTATGTCTCTACCACACTAGCAGTTAAAGAAGCAAGCAGTGGGTGGATGCACTGTTCCCATCTCTGACAAGTACAACAAAGCTGACTTGCCTATTTTTAGAAACCTTGATGGTGTTAATTTTTCAAATGTCACTTAAAAATAGGTAGCTAAATAAGTACTCTGAGTGTTTTTAATGCAATGGTATACTTTTCTAAAGGGGCCTCTGGAATATGGGCATCACAGATTGAACATCTTTAGTTAACACTTGCTCAAAGTTATCAAAGAGATAAAGAGAGAGTTATTGTTCTGTCTTGTGTAATATTTTTTAATTGCTAAGTTATCTGTTGTTAATTAGGATCCCCTTTTTGACGTAGCTTCAGAAGAATGTTTTGCCCTAAATTCTAGTTCAGTGTTTCATTTATATGCTTGGATAAGTTTCCTTCCCTGTTCTGGACTTTACTTTCTCTGTCCTATACTTTATTTTTTAATTCGATATTAAGGACCTTTTCACAGAAGAGTACTTCCCCGTTGGGTTTTAGAGAAGCGAGATCTTCTTTTCTCATGTAATTTCTCTGGCTATTGTGTCTCATGTAATTTCTCTGGCTATTGTGTCTCACGTAATTTCTCTGGCTATTGTGTATAGTTTGCTGGGGACCCAAAGCAGGCAAGAGACCTAGGAAAGAAGGAACAGAAACCTGAGAGGCTTCGGGCACACAGGAATGTCACTTTGTTCTCGTTCAGCACCTTCCTCTAGTCGTGCATTGGTTTCCCCCAGATCCAGAGAAGAACATAAAACCCATTTTGCAGAAGCAGGCCATATGCCTCTCTTTAGGGATGACCCATGAAACATGTATTATTTTTCACATATAAAAATATATAATGCATCTGATATTTTTAAAAATCTCAGATGGCACCTTACAAATAATTTGAGCTTTGCAGTACCCTGCTTGTAGGTCACCCTTATCTGAGGTGCTTCTTGGTTAAGATCTCAAAAATTCTCTCTCTCTTCTTTCCTACTGGAGTGAACTGGAAACTACCCTGTGTCACATTAAAGTTACTGGCAAATGTGTCCTTATTGTGAGAATAAAGAAGAACATGCACTGACTTTGGGAGGAATCCCCACCTCATTCAGTGGCACTGCTTGCCAATGCATAGTAAAAAAATAAGATAGAAAAGCTCCTACAAAGAGGAAAACAATACAACTATATGTATTCACTTGCTTTCTCATTTGCTTATTTACTTGACATGTTTCAGTAAGTGCGGAGAAGAAAAGGCACAGGGTACTATGCAAAAAAATGGACAGGAGATGGTGGTCCTTTATGAGAAGGGTTCTTTAAGAAAGTAATTTCTAAGCTGAGACTTACTGAATTTCTAAGTTGAATTCCTACTGACTAGTAGAAGGCTAGACAACATGGCACAGCAATAAGGCGAGAATAGCAGGAGATGGAGGCAGCTCCATTAGAAATGCTTATGTTTAATTTTTAAAAGACACGTCTTGGGCTCTCGATTGGCAAATAGCTGTGGAAAGTGAAATATTTTGTTTTGAAGAGTTAATGTAGTTGAAACAGCATAATCTTGTAAAGTTATATCTAAATCTTAATAGAGAATGTAAAGAAAGATTAGAGATTTAAAATTTAACGCAGATCATGCCATGTGGTCCGTGGCTTTTATAAACTTTTTTACTCAAATTATGACTGTTATATCTGGACATTTATTTAAAAGATTATATATCTCTCTCTCTGTACACATATATATGTATGGGTAGATAGTCTTTTGGGTTTTTTTGGCATTAATTCTTGAAGCTCAGTTTATTTAGCGTCCCCATATGTTAGGAACCTTTTATAGCTTATCTCACTTGAGAATATAACAATATATCTAAATTAGAGCCCTCCTTCAAAATCCTGAGTTTACTTTGGAAGGTGTATCTTTTTTGCTTTCTTCTCCTTTCCCTTTCTTAGCTTATCTTTTGGGTAGAATTACAGAAAGTGGTAGGAACAGTTGTCTCTTCTAAATGTGGTGCCGTGTTACCACCTCCTGTGCAGGCAGAGCCCTGTGCATTCCAAAGATGTCCTGGGAATGGAAACTAGACAAAGAGAGAGGAAGATTGGCTTGGCTAAGCTACATGGACATTCAGTTTGTGAAAGGATAAACTAGATATAAAGAAGAAGAAGTGACAAATGGTTTTTCACTTGACTTTCTTAAATGTAAATCCAAACCTGACCCTTATTAAAGTGATCTGGCTGCTTTTTATTTGAGTAAATATAGAATCTTTGATATACTGTCTTAATGTTGCCTTTGTGCTAACCTGAACCTGGCGATCCTTATAATTGTCCCTGAAGATACATAATATGGAGATGAAAGTTACCTTTTTAATTCTAGTCCGTAGTAATTAAGCACATTGTTAAATGCTTGAAGGGAAATGCAAATCAGAAAGGCTAGATGTCTTTTGGTAAACTTACCATACTTTTCTGATATTTAGCTTATGTAGAATATAATTAAGATAAACCAAATAACCAAGCTTGTAAAGGTGCTGTCGTGTAGAAAAAAAGTAACATGGAGCCAGGGGCCTTTTAACACTTCAGTTCTGCCACAAAAGAGCCATGTGACTTTATACTGAAAACATAAGCTTTCTGAGCTGTTTCGTCATCTATGAAATGGAGATAATGCCTACTTTATTAGGGACGTTTGTGAAGATCACAATACATGTGAAAGTGCTCCACACATTTGTGTGGTCCCTAACCTTCAGATGAGTTTAATTAAGTAATTGTTGATCATACCTATATTATGTGCAGGGTTATGCTGGGCAAGACAATCCTAGCCCCTGCCTTTAAGCAGTTCACAGTTCAGTAGCTGTGTGACCTGAATCCTTTGTAGCTGCTCCGTGTGTTGTTTGAGAAGCATTAGCAGTGCCATTTCTGCATCATGCTTCAATTCAGTGGCCAGACCAGGGGTCACTCACGGGGTCCTGCCTCACACAGAGGACCACGGGACAGGAAGCAGACTGTATTGCCACCTTGCTGGATGACATGTGATCACGCAACATGAGAATCATCTGGTTTGGCTGCTGTGCAAGTTGATGAAGTGGGGGTCAGTCCACCAGAGCAGGATAGGTGGAAGAGAGCCTCCGTGATCACATGAATGATGCTGGAAATGCAGCAGAGTTGGCATTGCTTGATGAAACTGTGATGAAACCTGAGCATAGAGGCTGGTGGTATGTAGCGAGGTGAAATTTACCAAGTGGGTGTGTACTTGGTATTGGTTTTGTATTATTCATTATGCATTTTGTATATAAAAGGAGATAGTATTTTTATTCACTGACATGGGTTTTGATTACATTTACATCACACTAGGTTCTTTGATTAACTACTATTGTAGTTTTGTTCACAACAATTCTTTTTACTCTTCTGTTTTGTTTTTTTTTTTCTCATTTCTGTGGCCTTTTCTTACCTTTCCTTAATCTTGTCTGGTCTTTTCTGAACCCTAAGAACTGCTCCATACCCAGAACTCATCCACCCAACTGCTGAATGTAAAATAAGTTGTCCTTTCCTCATCTTTCTTTCATCCCTCTAAAATGACATTTTATTACTATGCAGTAAACATGTTTTAATAAATGCTTCCCTAATTCCAAACATAACATACATTTTGCAGGGATTTTAGAAGTGGTAGACAGGTACAAAGAAGAAAATTAAAATTACTCTAATGCTTTGCACTGAGAGCTCACATCTGCTAGATTTTTAATGTATCTGTTGTATCTCCTAAAAAATTACTTAGGAAATGTTTGGATTTTCAGTGCAACTCACATGTATTTGTTAGATTTAGAAGATCAACACCACATTTATTTATGATCTATGATAATTTGGAACTAGTTTTCCTCAAGAATTTTAATGACATTTTATTTTTACCTCTATCTGGCATAAGATGACTATGTTTACTAACATTGATTCATTTGATTCATTTTTGAGCCAAAAAAAAGAAGCAACAAAACATAAATCAGGAGAGAGAAGAGCTCTTTTATTTAGTAATTCTTGACACATTTTAGATGCTCATCAAATAGTTAATTTTCTTGTCATTGCTTCTTACTTTTCCCTCCCTATATTTTTTATACTCCTTATAGCTCACACATTTAGCTAAGGAATGACATCCCACTGGGTCTCCTTGGGGTGCCTTATGTAGCTCATGTTAGAATTTGAGTATGGTCCCTTAGAAGACATGCTTTATCTAAATTGAAAGCTCCTGATCTGGGGGTTATTCATATTTTCTAAAGTTATATGCTAAAGTATATTTTATATGTTTATTTTTCTGGGAAGATAATCAGCCTATGAGTTTTATCAGATTTTTAAATGATTCTGTGACCAGAAAAAAGATTCAAGATCTGAATCTAAGATCTGCTTGTGGCTAGCCCTTGAATTCTTGTCAACTCTGGGCAAGGTACATAACCGCTCGGCAAAGAGGAGTCACTTATGCATAAAGTACGTGGAAGTTATACAGAATTTAAAGACAATTATGAAAACTGGGTTTAGTGGTTAGGAAAAAAGTCAAGGGACAGTATATTTCTAGTCCGAACCATATCAACTATTGTTGTATTCTGAGGCTAACTATGAGCTATGGAATGCCGAAGACAAAATAAATACTGCTTTAAATTCTTGTATGATAGATTTGGTAGACTATATGATAGATTTGGTAGACATTTCCTAATAGGAATTTCAAACATTAGAATGAGTTTTTGTAATATTCTTCTCATAAATTGGGTAAGATTTTTATTTTAATTAAGTACTTTAGAAGTGATCTTATTTGAATTTAAAACAATTTTCATTACCTGTGAAATATTCCATATGCTCAGAGTCTAAGAAATCCTAATAGGTAGTTAAAAGTGTAAAATGTCTTCCCTTCTTCCTATCTGTATCTCCTCCCTTCTCCATGCTTTCTTCCTGCAAATAATTTGTGTATTTGCTGTAAAGTGTGTACTTACCTTAAGCTAGTGTTTTCAGACCCTCTTCTTAGCCTGTGACATACTGGTGGAAAGTCTGTCCTGACCCCTTTTTTTCCCTCTTTAGCTCTGCCCATTCTTCATCCCATCCTCTGACTTGCACTCATTGTCTGCATGTTGGTTAACTGTCTATGGAACACTATGATTAGGAGACATATACAGATTTAACCCACCCAACTTTCTTGATTTCTTTTTCACTTAGTTGCTGTTTTATTAAAAACTCTTTGAAACAAATATACAAACCCATAATGTAATGTATACCTGAATACCAGTTTCCCCAAGGTAATCCAATATATAGGATGCTGTAGGTGAGTCAAAAGGACATAACTGTGGAAGAACTCAAGTGAAGTGAGCAGATCCTTTAGACTGTGAGGGTGGGGATGGGTAGGTGTAATGATTTTAGAAAGTAAGGTATAGAAAGTTGAATTAAATGGTCTCTCAAGGATCTTTCTGGCTCTCATATTCTGAGACCTAAAAAACATTGCTTAGGCGGAGATCACTAAGAACAAAAGGCTTCTCTTTATAATGGAGCTCGTTGTGATTCTCACTCAGGAAGCTTGGCAGAGGGGCCCATCATAAGACTGTCACCAGTCAATTAAAGTCAATGTCAATTAGAGAATATTAATTAAAATTGTAGCCTCCCTAAGGAAAAAAACATTGATTCTCTGTCTCTCTATATAGATTAGAAACATTGACTCTTTATTTCTATATATAGATAAATAGAAATATAGTTCTTTTCCCAACCAAAAGAAAGACAATAACTAAGTATTTCTGAATACATCTAACAATAGGAATCTAGTGCTTTTAGGTTCTCTGACTTCTTTTCAGCACCTCAGTACTACTAAACAGAACTTTTTCTTTTTTCAATTCTTGTTTCACAGTTTTCCTGGCCCAGAATCCTATCTCCATGAGTCTCTTAGCTATCTATGAACATAATTATCCCCTAGGGCTATAGCACCTCAACCCTCATCAGAATAAAGATATCACATGATCAGAATGCATTGATGTAAATAAAAAGTATTATTTTTGCCCTCAGCGCTTCTGATTATTGTATGTTTAATATGTAATTGCTGACTTCTGCATTGATGTTAGTAATCGTGATTTCACATCCTATTGTCAGAGAGAGACAATCCATTGAAGTCCAGAATATCAGAGGTAGAATGGACCTTGAAGAACATATACTGCAGTGGTCCTCAAATTTTAGCATGCCTAAGAATTACCTGGGTGCTTAGGATACATAGTGTTGAGTTTTACCTCTGAGATTCTGATTTGAGTATCTGAAGTAGGGTCCTTGAATCAGCATTTTAGACGGGTATGACAGATAATCCTGATGCATGTGGTTCAGGGACCACATTCTATAGTTCACCAGAGCCCAGAGATTTCCACTATGGCTTACCTAGAGTGGGCAGTGTGGGTTTCTAATTGTCCAATCATCTGTGTCAGCGAAGTGGCACTACTCTTTGGCAACTGCTTTTGTAAAGACTACCAGAGACCTCCTGGTAGCCAAGTCTAGTGTTACTGGCTTGCAAGCTTCATGATAAACTGACTTACACATACAAATTGATGTTTATAGCTTTTTATTCCTGCGATTACTGTTTTCCTCCCTATTTCTCACTTGTCTAGGTGCTTGTCTTGCCCTTCCAGTTATTCCTTCTTATTCTTATTCTCTAGTTCTGCTTCCTCTGCCTACCACTCATTTGTAGGTACGCCCACAGAATTCTAGCCTTTATTTTTTGTCTTTTGCTTGGATGATCTCTTATTTGGTTTCACTACCTTGATGGCCCACTTTTTTGTGATTTCCAGATCTTGCTCTTTACCTTTATTTATGGCTACATACTGGTCGTTTTCACCTGTCTGTCCCTCAGAACCTTCAAACTCAGTGTCTAAAATTGAACCCAAAGTCATTTTCCCCCAAATACTTCTTCCACCTGTATTTTCCATTTTATTAAATGGTCCCACCAGTGACCTCTCCAGAGTGCTTGACAACCAGAGTAGATTATTTTTTAAGACTCACCTTTCCTATATGACAAAATTGTTTTCACTAATAATAATGAAATGGAACAAATAATGGCAGAAAATTTTTTTTATTGAAATCTGTGTGCATATAATCATATCAGCAACAAAGTATTATAGTACAAAAAGGAAAACTTATATAGTCACATAATTGTAATAATATAATAATTGACAAAAGAAAGGGGAGAACTTGTGAAGAAACTTCCAAAAGAGTGAACTCTACAAATTTCAGAAAATAATTTGCAGGTAGAAGAACAAAATGGAAATATCTCAAATTGTGTTTCTTTCTTTCATTGTTTATTTAGAATCTAACCTGTAAGCACAGGAATATGTAGTTGGAGACATATATGGGTCAGAGACAGAAACTACACCTGAAATGAGCTCCAAGTTTTTCCAACAAACATGTATCAGAGTCCAGGCCATATAATTACCTATCTGTAAATCCCATATAATTAGTGTTCCTTCTGAAATAACTTTCATGGGGCATACCACATTTATTAAAGTATAAGAAATGAGAATGTGTTGGTTCAGCATTTACACATATATTACATAGCTATTGCTAAAACTTAACAGTAACCATGGCAATTATTGGGCACATAGACCAACACATTTTAACAGGGAGTAATTTATTAATGACATTGTTTACAATTGCTATTTCATAGTGACAACAAGAAGCAAACTGACTTTTAGTGAGCTATACTATTATTTTTAAATTGATTGCAAACAGTGTACCCCATTATTGTCTGAACTCACTCTCATACCCTTAGTATCCACTGGATCTCGCCACTGGATCGCCATTTACACACTCACCTTAGGCCAAGAACTGTAGGATCATTAAAAAATTCCTTTTCTCCTATGTTTTTAGAGTTTATTTTTCTACGCAATTTCTAACTTATTCATTGTGTGGTTAATTAATTTATTTTGAGACTTTTCTTTTTGTTAATGTAAACATTTTAAACAAATTTTCCTTTACCACTGTAAAAAATAGCTTTTTTTGAGGTATAATTTTTGTGTAGGAAAATTGCTGCTTTGTGTATTATACAGTGCCCTGAGCTTTAAGGAATAAGTGTGGTGGGGATGTATGAAAGAGCCTGTGAACTTGCAGAAGCCTGGTTTTGGAGGAGAGCAGGCTCTACGCAGGGACTTTGTTAGCAGAGTAAACTGTCTACGACCACAGTGCAGGTGCCAGCAGGTTTCTTCAAAGAAGCCTAGGACCAGCCACATCTCAGCAGGAACTGGCCCCAGGAAGAGGGTCACTTTGTAGCTGACAACAGCAATGATGCCTAGGGGCATCAGCTGGACCAAAGCCCTCCCTCTCACCAGAAGGCTCTTGTGAGCCTCTTTACAGATTGTGTCTTTTAATCTTCCTGGATGGGAGTGGAGCTCTAAGAGACTGTCTTGAAGTCCCTGAGTCATCCAAAGGGGATCATTTAAACCAGCTGTTTTGGCAGGTCAGATTTCAAATAAATGAATGTTTAAACCAAAGGATTGTCTAAGCTGGAAAAGCTTGAAATATTGCTGATTAGCAAGTTTGTTTTCCCACTACCCACTAGGATGGGGTTCCTAAGGATGATTAAATCAACTATATAAATGAAAGAAGCTGCATTTTCTTTACACAGTTGAATGTTTCAAAAGTAAATTTGTAATATGTTACCACAAAAATTAACCCCTGCCAAAAAATAGATTTGTAGCCTTACTATGTGATTATAAAAGTAATACAATAAATGCATGGGAAAAGATTAGGTGTATATATACACCAATAGTCTTCATCTCTGAGTAGTGATATTATAAGTGATTTTTATTTTATTTTTTTGTTTTTTTCCCCTTAAATTGTCTGAAATAAATTGTATATGTTGTAGCTAGGAGGAACAAATACTGTTAAAGAATAATTGACCGGCAAAATAGTAATTTTTAAATTAGATATATTTGCATTATTAATACCTGTATAGGATACATTTTATACATACGTATATGATAAAATACATTTTATAGAATTTTATATCTTGCATTTTCATCACCTAATAACACAATCAGCTTCCCTTTTCCCTAAGTATTTTTCAAAAGCAGTTAGAAAAATAGCCATATAGTAGTTTTTTGATGAACAATATCTCTGTTGCTGGACATCTAGGTTATTTTTAAAATTTCACCATCTTAAGTAATGCCGTACTACACACATTTCTTTGTAAATCCTGGCATATTTGATTGTTTTCTTGGTACATATTCCTTGAAATGGAATTACTGGGCTAGATAATAGGAACATTTTCAAAGTTCTAGATATTAAACAGTTTTAATTTCAGTGATCCTTTGAAAACCTTAACTTTAAGGACTGAGCCACATTACTACCTGAGTGTATAACCTTTTTGTTCGACACATTTGTTATTTCTTTTTTTTTTTTTTGAGACGGAATCTTGCTGTGTCACCCAGGCTGTAGTGCAGTGGTGCGATCTCCGCTCACTGCGAGCTCCACCTCCCAGCTTCACGCCATTCTCCTGCCTCAGCCTCCCGAGTAGCTGGGGCTACAGGCGCCCGCCACCACGCCCAGCCAATTTTTTGTATTTTTAGAGGCGGGGTTTCACCGTTTTAGCCAGGATGGTCTCGATCTCCTGACCTCGTGATCTGCCTGCCTTGGCCTCCCAAAGTGCTGGATTACAGGTGTGAGCTACTGCGCCCGGCCCACATTTGTTGTTTCTTACCAACGACAGTAGCAGCAGTAATTAAACACACATGTGTACACATACACAGCTATTCTCTCTAATCAAGACTTCCTCAGGCCATGCTCCCCTAAAAATTTAGGATACCTATTGTCTGTTTTCTTTGAGGAAAACCACTTACTATTCATAGTAGTTGCTCTCTTTCTGTGAATTCAGCAATGACACCTGGCTAAGAATGGCTTTGGTAGTCCTTTGGTTGGGTCACGTTATCCATGAATGTTATTACTCACCTATTATTCCGTCATGAATAACCCTTGACATAACTCTCTGTGAGGCATTTATTGGAGTTTTGTTTGTCTAGAGTATGGTACCACTTCCTTGCTGTTTATTCTTCTCCCTGTTTTTCCATATCTCGCTACTCAAACTGTCCACAGTCTTTCCCTTTTGACCCAAGCCATGTCTATCTCTTCCTTTTCTGACATCCAGTAGCATATGTAATCTCAATCAGGAATGTTACTTAGAGGCTTGTATCTTGTCTAAGCAGAGACTTGTGGTCCACAATTCATGGCAGGGACCATCATAATAGACTCTCTGTCTAAAGAAAACTCTTCTACACATATTGCAGAATGGGTTTTCTATTTGTACTCCTTACCAAATCCGTACGGCACCTCTAAAGTGCAGCTTTAACATCTAATATGATGTATCCAACTTTATTTACGAGCAAAACAGCCTTCTCTCCCCTACACGTATTTTGTAGGTGCCTCTCCAGTCCATAGAATTCAGCAAAAGTAGAATTTCTGCCAGAAGGAAATAGGGGGAGTCTGCGCTTGGAATTTATGAAGTGAAATGATGACTTCTATTAATGTTGAGAATCTCATTTGCTGCTTTTGTATTCTCCACAATGCCTAACTCAATGCTAAGGGCAAAACTCGCCCTTAATAAAATAGCTGTTCTCTGTTTGTCTATACTTCTGTTTCATCGTATTATTATAATAATGCCTTTGGTGATAATTCAGTGTTGAAGAACATCTATTATAAAACACACTTATTAATCCTTAATGTCACAGACTGACCTTGTCATTATATCAGCTTTTTACTCACTGCAAGTAAATCTAGCATTCTTCATTTTTGAATTAATTCTAGGGGTGGAAACAATCATAACTATAAAATGTTTATATTTCTTGAAGTTATTATAGTGAATGTGCATGCATGCTTTGTAATAATTTTTTTTATCTTGCTGCTTATAACATTTTCTTGTTTTTTTCCCACAAAGTTGGAAACTAATGAAATGCATGGCTATAAGATTCCTGGCCATAGTCCTCATATAAGCATCTCTGAATACAGTGTGATAAGGAAAGGGAAAAATTAACAAATTTAGTTACAAAATATGTCTGTGTTCCCCGTCCTTTTCACTTTAAAGCATAAATGGTGGTCAGAATAATGGGTAATAACAGTGGTTTCTGGATTCTAGTTTATTGCCAACATTTGTCAACTTTCATGTATTTCTTTCTTCTTTTACGGAAGGACAGTAATGATGTTCATCATTGGCAAGGCTAATTGTGAAATTTATTTAACCTTTCTTTTAGTAGACTTTGAATTTTTTCCTACCTTCTCTGAAATACTATGCAGAAATTTGGGGCAGTATCTGTAATTCTGGGAAACAGAAGAAAAAAGGTGATTTTCAAGTGATTCTAGAATAAGTACTGTTAAGTTTAAGATTTCTTTTCCTTCTGAACTTCCACTTTTGTATTTTAGCAGCTTTGATTTTAGGAGGAGGGCTTTTCAGCTATTGTAAAACTAGCTTATTTTGCTAATGTCTTCCTAGTCAAATTGGAAACATGTAATAGGCTTAGTAGCCCAGAGAAGGTAAGAAAGATAGAAGTTTGTGGATTGATGTCCTTTTTGGAGGCAAAGAAAGGAATGCTAGTTACTTTATCCTTGGTCAAGTTGGTAACAAAACTGGGTGTTCCTGTGTTTAGCCTATAGACAGAGCACTTTCCGCTTAAGCCTCTGCTGGCAGTTGACTGCTCTTTCAAAATAGGAATTACTTTCTACTTTACCTCAAAACAGAGGTAAAGTGGAGACTAGTAATTGCATTGAAAAAATTATGTTTAAAATATGTTGCTTGTGAAATAAATGGTGATTGGAGAAAATAAGCTAGCCTACAAGGAATGGCGAGTGTGATGGTTAAGAGCATGCATGTACTCTGGGACCAGACTTCTTATATTCAAAATTTGATTCTGATAAGGGAATACTATTAACAACTCTATGTCGACACATTTGTTAACTTAGGTGAAATGGACCAGTTCCTTAAAAGACGCAGTTTGCCAGAACTCACATGAGAAGAAATAATTTAAACAAGCCTATGTCTGTTAAAGAAATTGAATTAATAATTAACTCTGGTTAATTTTATGTGTAAACTTGAGTGGGCTGTGGGTACCTAGATTAAACATTTTTTTCTGAGTGTGTCTGTGGGGTCTTTCTAGCTGAGATTAGCATTTGAGTAGTTGGACTAAGTAAAGTAGATTGCCCTCCCCAGTGTGAGTAGACATCGTGTAGTCAGTTGAGAGCCTGAATAGAACAAAAAATGAAAGAAGGAGGAATTCACCTTGTTTTCCTGCCTTACTGTCTGAGTTGACAAGTCTCATCTCATCTTCTGCCCTTGAACAGGAATTTGCATAATCAAGTCCACTGGTTCTTAGACCCTCAGATTTGGACTGAGTTACACCCAAGCTTTCCTGGGACTCCTGCTTGTAGATGGAAAATCATGGGACTTCTCAGCCTCTCTAATCTAGTGAGCCAGTTCCTCATAATAAACCACCCCCCCCCACAACACACTCACAGAGGCATACGTTGTTTTATTGTGCTTCAGTATATTATGCTTCACAGATATTACATTTTTCACACATTGAAGGTTTAAGGCAACCCTGCATCTAGTGAGTCTATCAGCACTGTTTTCCCAACAACATATGGTCACTTTGTGTTTCTTTATCACACTTTGGTAATTTTCACAATATCTCAAACTTTCTCATTATTCTCTGTCTATTATGATGATCTGTGGTCAGTGATCTCTTTTTTCTTAACTCTGCAGCTTTGTAGCAATTAGCGATCTTTGATATTACTGTTGTAATTGTTTTGGGGTGCCATAAACTAGCCATATAAGATGGCAAACTTAGCAAATGCTGTGTGTGTTCCGACTGCTCCACTGATCAGCTGTTTGCCAGTTTTTCTCTCCTCTGTCCTGCCTGTTCCCTGAGACAAAACAATATTGAAATTAGGCCAGTTGATAACCCTGTAATAGCCTCGAAGTATTCAAGTGAAAAGGAAGAGCTACACATCTCTTGCTTTAAATCAAAAGCTAGACATGATTAAGCTTAGTGAGGAAGGCATGTTGAAAGCCTAGATAGGCCAAAAGCTAAGCTTCTTGGTATTAAACACCCAAGTTGTGAATGAAAAGGAAAAGTTTTTGAAGGAAATTAGAAGTGATACTCCAGTGAACACACAACTTATAAGAGAGTGAAACAGCCTTATGGCTGATATGGAGAAAGTTTTGCTGGTCTGGATAAAAGATAAAACCAGCCACAACATTTCTGTAAGCCAAAACCTAATCTAGAGCAATGGCCTAACTTTTCTGAATTCTGTGAAGACAGAGAGGCAAGGAAGGCACAGAAAAAGTTTGAAGCTAGCAGAGGTTGGTTCATGAGGTTTCAGGAAGGAAGTTGTCTTCATAACATGAAAGTACAAGGTAAAGCAGCAAGTGCTGATTTAGAAGCTGCAGCAAGTTGTGCAGAAGTTCTAGCTAAGATCATTGATGAAGGTACCTACACTAAACAACAGATTTTCAATGGAGATGAAAAACAGCCTTCTGTTGGAAGAAAATGCCATCTAGGACTTTCACAGCTAGAGAGAAGTCAATGACTGGATCCAAAGGTTCAAAGGACAGGCTGACTCTCCTGTTAGGAGCTAACGCAACTGGTGACTTTAAGTGGTAAACCAGCACCCATTTACCATCCTTAAAATCCTTGAGCCCTTAAGAATGACACTAAAGCTTCTCTACCTGTGCTTCGTAAATGGAATAACAAAGCCTGGGTGATAGCACATCTGTTTATAGCAGGGTTTACTGAAAATTTTAAGCCACCTGTCGAGACCTACTGCTCGGAAAAAAAAGATTCTTTTCGAAATATTAGTGCTCATTGACAATGCATTTGGTCACCCAAGAGTGCTGATGGAGCTGTACAAGGAGATTAATGTTTTTTTCATGACAGCTAATCAAACTGGATCCTCATCTCTCACCTTATAGAAAAATCAACTCAAGATTGTTCAAAGACTTTAATACCTGAAACCATAAAAATTATAGATGATAACCCTCACAGCTTAGCTCCCACCTGTGAGTGAGAACATATGATATTTGGTTTTCCATTCCTGAGTTACTTCACTTAGAATCACGGTCTCCAGTTCCATCTGGGTTGCTGTGAATGCCATTATTTCATTTCTTTATATGGCTGAGTAGTGTTCCATGGTGTGTGTGTGTGTGTGTGTGTGTGTGTGTGTATACGTATACATACATACATACCACAATTTCTTTATCCACTCATTGATTGATGGGCATTTGGGCTGGTTCCATATTTTTGCAGTTGCAAATTGTGCTGCTATAAACATGCATGTGAAAGTATCTTTTTCATATGACATTTTTTCCTCTGAGTAGATACCCAGTAGTGGTATTGCTGGATCAAATGGTAGTTCTACTTTTACTAATAGTTCTTTAGGGAATCTCCACACTGTTTTCCATAGTGGTTGTACTAGTTTACATTCCCACCAGTAGTGTAAAATTGTTCCCTTTCTACCTCATCCATGCCAATATCTATTTTTTTTTTTTATTATGGCCATTCTTGCAGGAGTAAGGTGGTATCGCGTTGTGGTTTTGAAGTGATTTCACCATTTGATAGCATTTAACCACATTTATTCATTGTGTGGTCTGTCAATCAAGGAATAACTTCAACTATCAAGTCTTCTTATTTAAGAAATACATTTCATAAGTATTGAAGGAAATTAAAAATGCTACTCCAGTGAACACACAACTTATCCTTTTCATTCACAATTTGGCTGTTTGATGCATTTTGTCACTGCCATAGAGAGTGATTCCTCTGATGGATCAGGGCAAAGTCCACTGAAAATCTTCTGGAAAGGATTTACAATTCCAGATGCCATTAAGAACATTTTTGTCATAGGAAGTCAAAATATTAGCATTAACAGGAATTTGTAAGAATCGATTCCAACCCTTGTGCATGACTTTGAGGGGTTCAAGACTTCAGAAGAGGAAGTCACTGCAGTTGTGTTGGAAATAGCAAAATAACTAGACTTGGAAATTCATATGGAACCCCCCAAAAAAGCCGTCATAGCCAAACAAGGCTAAGTAAAAAGAACAAATCTGGAGGCTTCACATTACTTGACTTCAAACTACAGTATAAGGCCATAGTCACCAAAACAGCATGGTCCTGGCATAAAAATAGGCATATGAATCAATGAAACAGAATAGAGAACCCAGAAATAAAGCCAAATACTTACAGCCAACTGATCTTCGACAAAGCAAACAAAAAGATAAAGTGGAGAAAGGACACCCTATTCAACAAAGGTGCTGGGATAATTGGCAAGGCACATGTAATAGAAGAATGAAATGGAATCATCTCTCACCTTATACAAAAATCAACTCAAGATATATCAAGTTCTTAAATCTAAGACTTGAAACCATAAAAATTCTAGAAGATAACGTTGGAATAACCTTTCTAGATGTTGGCTTAGGGAAGGATCTCATGACCAAGAACCCAAAAGCAACTGTAACAAAAACAATGATAAATAGATGGGACTTAATTAAACTAAAAAGCTTCTGCACAGCAAAAGAAACAATCAGCAGAGTAAACTGACAACCCACAGAGTGTGAAAAAATCTTCACAGTCTATACATCTGACAAAGGACTAATATCCAGAATCTGCAAGGAACTCAAACAAATTAGCAAGAAAAAAACAAACTATCCAACCAGAAAGTGGGCTAAGGCCATGGTACAATTCTCAAAAGAAGACATACAAGTGGCAAACACACATATGAAAAAATGCTCAACATCACTAATGATCAGGGAAATACAAATCAATACCACAATGCGATACCACGTTACTTCTGCAAGAATGGCCATAATTAAAAAAAATCAAAAAATAATAGATTTTGGCATGGATGAGGTAGAAAGGGAACAATTTTACACCGCTGGTGGGAATGTAAACTAGTACAACCACTATGGAAAACAGTATGGAGATTCCTTAAATAACTATTAATAAAAGTAGAACTACCATTTGATCCAGCAATCCCACTACTGGGTCTCTACCCAGAGGAAAAGAAGTCATTATACAAAAAAGATACTTTCACATGTGTGTTTATAGCAGCACAGTTTGCAATTGCAAATATATTGGAACCAGCCCAAATGCCCATCAATCAACGAGTGGATAAAGAAATTGGGGTATATATTCATGTGTACCATGAAATAATACTCAGCCATAAAAAGCGTTGAAATCATGGCATTTACAGCAACCTGGATGGAACTGGAGACCATTATTCTGAGTGAGGTAACTCAGGAATGGAAAACCAAACATCATATGTTCTCACTCACAGGCAGGAGCTAAGCTGTGAGGGTTCAAAGGCATAAAAATAATATAATGGACTTTGGGAAAGGGGGGAAAGTTTGGAAGGGGGGTGCGGGATAAAAGACTACATACTGGATACAGTGTATACTGCTCAGGTGATGGTTGCACCAAAATCTCACAAATCACCACGAAAGCACTTATCCATGTAACCAAACACCACCTGTTCCCCAAAAACCTATGGAAATAAAAAAAGTTAAAAAATAATTTTAAGATCTCAGGAAAAATAACAACATAAAAACAGGAGTTTTCCAAATAAAGTGATTTCACCATTTGATCAGTGCATTCAAAACTTTATTAATATAATTCGTTTAAGTGCTTGTGTCTTATGGGTCATATTTCAGTTTTAAGATCTAATTTTTACTTCTCATTTTTGTATATCTACAAGTTTTCTGAAAAAATCATGGGAAATTCCAGTAATATTTATACCCTAGTTTGACAAACGCTCAATCATCTTTATATTAGAAGCTTATTCTATCTTAAAAAAATGGAGCCTGAAGATGTGATTGAATTGTTGCAATCTCATGATAAAACTTTAACAGATGAGAAGTTGCTTCTTCTGGATGAGCAAAGAAAATGGTTTCTTGAGATGGAATCTACTCCTGGTGAAGATGTGAACAATGTTGAAGTGACAACAAAGGATTTAGAATATCATATCAACTTAGATGATAATAGCAGGATTTGAGAGGATTGACTCCAATTTTGAAAGAGTTTCTGCTGTAGGTAAATGCTATCAAATAGCATTGCCTGCTACAGAGAAATCTTTCATGAAAGGAGTGTCAAAGTAGCAAACTTCACTGTTGCCATATTACCACAACCACACAAACTGTCAGTAACCATTAACCTGATCATTCAGCAACCATCAACATTGAGGCAAGACCTTCTATTAGCAAAAAGATGATGACTCACTAAAGGCTCAGATGATCGTTAGCATTTTTAGCCATGAAGTATTTTTTATTTTAAGATATGTACTTTTTTTATATAATGCTACTGCATACTTAATAGACTACGTACAGTATAGTGTAAATACAACTTATATGCACTGGGAAACCAAAAAATATGTTATGACTTGCTTTATTGAGATTTTTACTTTATTTTGGTGGTCTGGAAGCAAATCTCTAATATCTCTGAGATATGTCTGCATGTATACAGTCAGTCCTCCATATTTGTGGGTTATGCATCCATGGATTCAACCAACCACAGATTGAAAATATTTTGGGAAGAAATTTAAAAAAAAACACAATGATAAAACATACAAATACAAACACAATACTATATTTACATAGCATTTACATTGTGTTAGGTATTATATGTAATCTAGAGATGATTTAAGGTATTTGAGAGAATATTTGTAGGTTACATGCGAATACTGTACCATCTTATGTAGAGACTTAAGCATTTAGGGATTTTGGTGTCTGGGGGGTGTCCTGGAACCAATCCCAGTCGATACTGATGGGTTGAACTAATATGGGTGAAGAACTTAGAATGGTTCCTAACACATAGTAAATAACCAATAAAGGGATAGATATTATTATTAGCCTATTATTATTTTTAAAAGAAATATCACTTGAAGCTTTCTTGAAGTGATGTTTTGTGAAAAAGAATCTGAAAAATAATACTACCACATTTTGTAGGATAGAAAAATCAAATGCTTATGTGTGTGTGTAGTTGTATCTGTGTGATGGAGAATTAGAAAATGTTAAGATACAGTGGCCAACTGGGGAGTACCCTGTCTATAAGTTTCAATTTAGATTAAAAGCCAAAATACTATGATCACCAAACTGTACTCATTTGTCAGCCAGCTTTGGTCTATGAATCACCAGTTGCAGTCCCTGATATAAGGTATACATGCATCAAACATAGCTTAGTTCTATAAAAAGACTGAGTATTTAAAGCTGTGCTATCTATCGTGCTAGCCATTAGCCCCATGTGGACATCTAAATTAAAATTCAGTTCCTCAGTCACATTAGGTACAATTCAGATGTTGAGTAGCCACATGTGGCTGCTACTGTGTTGGGTGGTGCAGATACAGGACATTTTCATCATTACAGAAAGTTCTGTTGGATAGAGCTGACCTAATGGCTTGTAAACATATTCATTCATTACTGTCTACCAACTTATCCATTCTTTGGTGACTACAAGGAATGGTGACTACAAGGTGAGAAATCACCAAGCCAGAGCCAGCAGACCTGTAATACACAGTACTGTAAGACTGGTCTTATGCTACTTAGCTGTTAATCTGCTCCCAAGCAGCAGCTTACAAGTTTGTTTTTCAGGTTCCCCCAACCCCATCAAAGCTCTTGGTTTGGTGACTGTAGGCCTCTGGCATTAGTTGATTCTCCACGTTGAGGAGAAAATTCCATAGGGGAACAAAGTAGTTTATTTTCCTGCATGACCTTCTGTCTTGACTTCTGACACTGTACTTTTAGTTTTGCCTATTATTAACTTGATATAAATAGAATCATTTATACATTATTGTAATGTATTATTATAATGTATCTATTATATAGATACATTATGAATACCTTTCCAGGCAAGAAGGGGAAAATTGAGTTGCGGTATATATATGTTTGCGTGTGTGTATTTTTTTCACCCACTAGGAGAAATACATCAGTGAGAAACCTTAACCTTGAATATTCTCTATAAAATATATAAAAGGCATATTACCTTAGGAATTTTTTACTGTGTCATAATACTGTCGTATCTCGTGGTGGCAATCAACATTTGCTATCACTAGAATAATGCTTTATTGTTTATAGTAGGAAATAGCACAATTTTAACCTTAATGGTGATTTGAAGAATTTTTACTCTGTTAGAACTTAACCGGAGAAAGCTTGAGCTGGGAGGAGGTGATGTAACAGATCAGATCCCTTAGGGATATTCAGGTTAGTGGATAGGATTGTGTCTCTTTTGCCATTCATGATGGAGCCCGCATGTTACTCCTTAAACAAAGTATAGAGTGAGCGTGTATGTGCTGTGGTTTCTTTAGAAAGAGTGGTAGCATCAAGTATTATATGGTTAATGGGAAGTATAAATTTATACTTCCAGTCCTGACTCAATAAATATTAGGGATAATTCTTTATATTTTCCCTCTTTATTGAGGGTTTGCATTGGTAATTGTTCCTTCCCCTCTCCAGCATAACCTAATTTATTCTAGGCCTTGGGCTTGAGGACTAAGGCCAATTTTCATTGCTAAATTAATTTCAAACATTACCCTTACATTAGAGTAAATTCATCACTTCTCCCCAAGGGGAGATATGCAGAGGCTTTTTGACCTACCTGGAACAGCTGTTTGCTTAATCCTTTCTCCTGGGGCTGTGTGTTACAGTAGAAAGAAAGTGAACATCATGAGACTTGAATTTCAGTCTTGGCTTTGAGAAATTTTTTGGATTACTTTATGCAAGCTGCTTTACTACTCTGTTCCTTATTTTGTGTATAAAATGAAGATAACAGGAGCAGTGCCCACCTAATTTGCAAGAATGTTGAGAATAATACATGCAAAAGTGAAACTGCTTAGAGCCCTCAGAGGAAAGATAACAGATCTCAGGTTGAGGTTTCATCACATTTCAGCTATGCATGCTTCATTGTTCAAGCCTCTTAAATGTTAACAACTGTGGAGTGTTAGATTTCAGGAGAATCTTGTTCTTGAAGTGATGTTTGTGTGGTTTTTGTGTCTGTGTATGTTCATGTGTTGTATTTCTTTTCAATAATGTGAGTGGTCAGACTACCTATAGGGTTTTTTAAGCTTCTGGGCAACTCTGAGGCAGAGTATAACTTTTTTTTTTTTTTCCTCAGGTGGCTAAAGCAATCCTAGTGAGACAATGCATAAGTAATAGTAACAGAGGAGTTAAGCAGTTGTGATTTTCTGCTCCAATAATAGAATGGTAAAAATCTTTGTTCTTTTTTTTGGTTTCTTGGGACAGATGGTCTTGGTGGCTGTTGACATTTTCTATGGACTCTCTGGTGCCTCTTGTGCCCTTTGTCCCTTATGCTGCCCTGGTTGAGCCAGGGCCAAAGAGTATCCATTTTCCTATCAGTTATTTTATGAAGTTTATCAGGATGTCTTTGCCTTCGTTATCATTTTATATAAAAAAATTGTGCCTTTAAATGTAATGTTTGCTTTCTTTTTTTTGTTTTTTTGAGACGGAGTCTCGTTCTGTCGCCCAGGCTGGAGCGATCTCAGCTCACTGCAAGCTCTGCCTCCTGGGTTCATGCCATTCTCCTGCCTCAGCCTCCCAAGTAGCTGGTACTACAGGCGCCCACCACCATGCCCAGCTATTTTTTTTTTATTTTTTATTTTTAGTAGAAACGGAGTTTCACCGTTTTAGCCAGGATGGTCTGTATCTCCTGACCTCGTGATCTGCCTGCCTCAGCCTCCCAAAGTGCTGGGATTACAGGCGTGAGCCGCCACGCCCGGCCTAATGTTTGCTTTTTAAGGTTCTTACAGTTTTCTCCTGAGGAACCAGGGATAAATTCCCTGCATTTGAGCTGTAGAACAGGACAACAAATGGCTGTATTTACTATGACATCCAACACTAATCCTCCTCATTGACTATTACCACCCTGTTTACCAGACCCAAACTTTGGCATGTAGACCTTTTCCCCACTTAACTTCAGTTTCTGGTCAAGTTAAGGATTCTGTAATCTCCCATTTTGTGGGAACTTCATTTCTTGTGTTTTGGGGCTGAGCACGCTGCTTTCGTATCCAGTTCTTTCAGAAGTCTCAAGTTTTCACGTAGAGACAAGTCCCTGAGACCTGCCGTGTCCCAGCAGATTTCCTGCAGCTAAGTACTCCTCTGCCTTTTCCTCCCGTGACCCTTGAATTCTTATAGTAATTTCTGAGGGCAACAGTGGCAATATCTTATTTTCAGTACAAAATACATTTATTATCTGATATGTCCAAGAATCTGTGTTGCAAGAAAGCCACAGTGCGTTTCAGCTCTTTGGTAACATTCCTTACATTTTACATTTTGCCATTTGCAAAGCACTTTCACAGCATGTTTCTGTGTATATATTTAACATGTGTGTATATGTACACATACACGGGATAGAATTGCTGGTTCATAGAATTTGTGTATGTTTAGAAAATTGCCAAGCCATTTTTTAAAAGTGGTTGTTCTACATCTGTGCATGTGCTTATAACCTAAATGCCAGTCAACAATAGAATGGATGATTAAGTTATGGTGTATTCCTGAATCCAAGTATACTACATAGTAATAGAAATAAATGAACTATGGCTGTATTTAACAATCGGTATGAACCTTACCAACAAAAGTTAGAGCAGAAGAAGCCAAACACACACAAAATATACAGTATCATTCTATTTATATCAAGTTAACATAGGCAAAACTGAAAGTATGGTGTTAGAAGTCAAGACAGAAGTTACCTTGAATGGGGGAGGGTAGTGACTAAAAAGGGGCACAAAGAAGGCTTCTTTAGGAATCTGGTAATGTTTTGTTTCTGGTTTCACAGCATGTGCTGGTTACAAAGGTGTGTTCTTTATCAGAAATCATTGAGAAGTATACTTGAGGTGTGTGTTTTTTCTTTGTCTACATACTTCAAAACGCTCACATGAAAATGTGAATTTATAGCTAACTTTATCTTATTTATAACAAGTATTGGATTTATTTACTGTTGTAAATAAATTCTTATTTATCCATCAATTTAAAGAACATTTATTTAGTTTCACTTCTTGATTATAACAAAATCATTTCTTGTTATTTGTCAGTCTTACTCTCATAATCCACACCTCAACAGCCACTTTCTTCATGAAACTTTATAATTACTGCTCTTTTGTTGATGTCTAACCTGGATAACTGATTTCATCCCTAAATCCTCAGATTGTACACGTATATGTTTGTTGGATGCTTCTGTGTTTGTTAATTAGTTGCAAGCCATTTTGCACCTAGTCATATCTTTGTCACAAAACCACAGACAACTTTGAAGAGTAATGAATTTTCTGAAGGATTAAATTGGAATGTTGCGAGGCTCCCTCTCTAGTACTTAGGGGGCTGGAGGATAGGCGTTGGGTTCAGTATATCAGAGGGTGTGCACTGTGCAAGGAAGGTTGTAATTGGTGTCGAGGACTGCTGCTGCTTCTGGTCTCAACTGGAAGTTGTTTTAGGAGGAGAGAAATGAGAATAACTTTAAAAATTATTTGGAAGGAAATTACTAATATTAAGTAGTTGTAGTACCTTAAATTCTTAACAATTTTCTCAACCCTTTAACTCAGAAGTTGGTGGAAGCAACTCCTGACCTCGTGATCCGCCCGCCTCGGCCTCCCAAAGTGCTGGGATTACAGGCGTGAGCCACCGCGCCCGGCCATGTGCATTTGTTAAGCAGTTAAAAACGTTAAGCCAAAATAAAGAAACAGTGATAGCAGAGTAGGGAGCGTTGTGCCCAAAGAGTGACTGTACTCTTATTGTTTTACCTGTCATAAAAATGCTTGTTAGTGGTGACCCTTTCTAGATTTTCTGGTTTTAAACTCAGGAGAATGACTAATAGGGTTAAGAAGTGCTTTTCACCAGCAGTATGACATGCATTGGACACAAAGTCATAATCCTATAACATGACTACTATGTCAGTCTTAGTTATTCAGGAATAGTGAGGGAGGTAAAAGCCCATTCTTTAGGACTAAACATTGAGAAATCTGTTTGTTGGGCCTCAAAAGATTTCTTTCTTTCCTCCTCTTCTTCTTCTTCTTTTTTTTTTTTTTTTAAGCAAAATAGGCTCATTTTAGAGATTAAATCTGTTGTAAAGTGCTATAAATAGGTTGCAAGTATAAGTGCTATAGAAAAATTACAATAATACTATGCTAGCCTAGTGTTCTAGTGGTTAGTCTTCCATAGCAATATGAAATTTTGGGGGGAAGTGATGTAAAAAAATCATTACTGAATTCATTTTTCAGGATTTATATATATATGTGTGTGTGTGTGTAGCCAATGGTTAATAATGTATGTGTATTTTTTGTCTTCCCATCTGTTTCTTGCTACTGCAGTTCTATGGTTGCTATGGAGAAGATTATGATAAGGAAAAGCACAATAAGGTTAAAAGTTCTTCTCTGTATCTGGGACAGAAATAACAATCTCCCACCACACCATCCTTTTTTATGCCCTCTGCCCTCATGTGATGATCTTGAATACTGCAGTGCCTGTTGCTGACGGGAAGATGGTTTGATGCTATATTTTAAAAAATTACACAGAGGAGCTAATTCTCTTCTTTTTTGCTTCTTTTAAGGTTGATGACTTTCATCATTTTAGTCTAGGCACAGAACAGAAGGAGACGATAAGCATATTAGGATGAATTGTCAACCCGGGACATTTCTGGTTTGTGTGGGTGGTTTTTTCCTTTAATTTCATTTATGTGTTTAAAATTTTATTTATTTTTTATTTGCTGATATGAGGTAAGAAAAGCTTAGAGAAAGGACCTGATGTGGAACAGTTGGGATTTGGTTAATCTGCTTAGAAATAACACTAATCTTTAGATCAGATGCTGTCAACAATACAGTGCCTTCTATCCCCATTATCTTCCTGTATTCTTTCCTTGCTTATTCTCCGGCACTCTGTGGTTTCATTTAGTTTTATCTTTTCATTTCCTACCAATTTTTGTTTTTTAATATTTCTTTCCTACTTCTCATTTACATTTCACTTTTGAATTTCACCACGGCTTCATCATGGGAAGTTTTTTGGCTTTACTCTGAGGTGGCAGGGTGGAAAGTATAGATATGTAATAACTCATGCCAAAATAAGCTTCTTCCTAATATATGCTTAAGAGTAACTTTGTATTACTTTTAATAATCACAGTTGCAGGTCTCTGTCAAAATAAGAGTATGACCACAATTTTCTTGAGAAGTTTGCTGCTCCTGGGACGATTATATGGCTCTAGGTGAATACATGCTATTTTCTTTCCTCTGTTTTCTGTTTTTTTTTCCCTGCTTATTTGTATGTTAGGTTATTTTTTGAGATCAAATTCAATTGCTATTTATTAAAAACCCTTTGTGCAAGGCATTTAATGTATATTTCTTCAAAGTGATTTTGTGAGGCAGATATTTTTTATGCCTTTTCTTAAAGATGCCAAAAACTAAGGCCAACAAGTTAAAATAATGTCCCCCAGGCTACACAATTAGTCAGTAGCTGTACCTGGATTCTATGTCCTGTGCTCTTTTCAGCATTCCTCAGAGGCTTTAAGGGGTAGGAGTTAGGAAAGGCACTGGAGTCACACTAGACATTGTTTTGAATCCCAGCTCCATCTCTGGGTCTCAGTTTCCTCGTCTGTAAAATACGATTAATAATCATATCACCTCCAAGTCTTGTTTGTTACTAAGCTTTATATAAACCGCCTAAAACAATACTTGGCACATAAGTTCTTGATGAATAGCATCAAGTACATTGAACCTCAAATATATTGAACATTTACTGTATTATGGTCTCTGTGTGCTGAGACCTGAGCATACAGGTTCTGCTTAGAATCAAATTGAGAAAGGCCTCTATTAAGATAACTTGAAGTGTCATGACTATATCAAGGAAGTACAGGGTGTCATGAGGGCATTTAAAAAGGAAGGGTAGTCTGTTCTGGAGGACAGCAGAATTTTGAAATCTGAAGGATAGGTAGAAATGAGAGGGATCGTGTGTGTGTGTGTGTGTGTTTGTGTGTGTGTGTGTGTGTTTGTGTGTGTGTATGTATTTCAAGCTAAGGCAATAGACCACATAAATCTTAAATAGGAGAGTGCAGTGTGTTGCTGAACCTGAGAAAAGTCCACTGTGGAAGAAAGTACTGTAAGACTGGCTGGAAAGACAGGCAAAGGTCAGATTAAGCAGAGCCTTGAAGGTCATAGAAACTAAATCTAGATACATTGTATCAGAACCTAATGATGATGCCGTATTACCTCTGTCTGTATTCCTAGACTTCAAGAGAACTTCTAAAAGGATAACCAAACTCTCTACTTCCACATTTAAAATATTTGTATGTTAAAAACTGAAGAATGCTTTAAACTAGTTAGAAGTTAAATTAGTACTAACACAAACATATCTAAAAATCAAGAAAAATTTTAAAAATAGTGTTTAATTTGGAAAGAAGCAGTGTTACTGGTGAACAAGAATAAAATATTTCAGTTGAGCCATTTTTAAAAAGAATTTAATTGGTTTCAGAATGTAACATCCTTCCTGATGGTTTCAGATGGCTTTATTTGTTCATAAATAACTCTACTTGTTGATTTAGCCACTTTTGTCATATGAATGCTTCATTAAACAAATGGAGCTTGCTCATTATAGCCAAGTAGAGCTATATTCAACCAAGTGGTGAAGTTGAGAGTACACGGTTGTATTTAACAGCAAAGGCCCTTTATCTGGCCTCTTGCCATCTGGAAACTCTAGATAGCATTTCCCAATATAAATCTCAATGTAATAACCAGACTGATAAGGACATGCAGCTATAGTATCACAGTGTCAGAGAGTGTTCTGTATACAGGAAAGAAAAATAAATTCTTCTCACCCTATTCATTATCCAAGTTAAAAGCCTAGATTTTCAGACGTCCTTTAGAAAGCTAAGCAGCAAGAAATTTTTATTTTCCCTCAAAAAGGCCAGTCACATGGAAGTTCAGATTTGGCTAGAGGGTTATCATTGTAATAAAAGACAATCCTGAAATAGCGAAAAAATAGCCCCTAGATTCTGTCAGTTTTCTCTGCCCATTCCCTGCCTTGTCTTTAAACTATGATTTCTGAAATTTTTGAAAGCACCGAGATCTTTTTTAAAGTCCTTATCTAATGCTTGGGGCATTAAGATTTATTTTTAAACTTTATTCATCATTTCTAGGCTCCACAAAGTTTTTTTAAGAAATATCTGTTTTTTAAAATGTCAAGTTGAATTCAAATCTGAGACCCCTTTTTAAAAAAATCATTGTGATAATTATGAATTATTGGGGCTCCCTTCTATGTGCTGCAGCCTCTCTTACAGAGCCAGAATGCTGGGAGGACCCCTCTGGTCTTCTGTGGAGTAACTGCTTTTTTGTTCAAGCCCACAGGATCCTCCGTGTTGCTCTGCAGCTTCTGTGCCTTGTAGGACACATGGAATGTTGTGATGACCAGAGCTTCAGTCTCCAGGGCAGCCATCCTCTTTGAGGCACCATTATTTCCTTTGTCCTCTGAGCAAAGGAGAGCATGGATCTCCTCTTGTCAAGGAACTTGGCCAACTTCCATTCCCCTCCCAGTAGTATTTTTTCTCCTTTATCAGGCTCAAAGGCAGCCCCTCCTACCTCCTCTGCCCCACTGTAGCTTCCTCAGTGAGCATAGGCTTCACAAGAGACAGGAAGCCTGTTGGTCTTCAGTAGTTTCATCTTTCCACCCTGCAAAGCCGACACGATAAAGGAATACACAGACAACTTGACAAAGATAGGCTTAGAAGAGGTAGGAGAGAGGAAGGAGAAAGACATAATTGTTAATGTTTTCATTTGTCGCTTGCTATAGTCAGCATAGTCGTATTCATGGCTGACAAATCATATTTTGAATAGTATTTCTATTTGGAGGAATTCCCACATTATGAGTCTACCTCCCCAGTATTAGAAATGAGAACTTAAATTTCTGGCCTCTTGTGTAGCTTGGGCTTCGGCCCTTCAGTCAGATTCACATAGAGAATCTCGCCCTGACTTGAAAGAAGAAACTTGAAAGAAGAAACATGACAGAACAAGTTCTATGTTGAGCTTCTGTTGCTAGCACAGATAACAGCATAAGAGTATGGCTTTGCAGGATTATAGTGTTGTAGGGTTAAGTGCCTGATATAGCACTGAGACATCATTCGTAGTTGCAGTAAAGTTTTGGCATTTGGGGTTTGGTGACAGGGACAGTTGCAGCAATTTTCTTAAGCCAGTTTTACAGTATAGTTATGGATGTTTTCCTGGAAGATTAGCTCTTAATTTGTTTCTTAAGCCATCTCCATGATTCTGTGAGCTTCCCAACATACCTTTTTCTAAAAAAAAGTTTAAAAAAGTATAACTTACATACAATAAAATCCCTCTGTCTAGGTATATAGTTTGCTGTGTTTTGACAAATGTTTCATCTTGTGTTCACTACTGTAACCATGATGTACACTATTTCTATAACTCCAAGGAGTTCCCTTCTGACCTATGTAGTAGTCTCTGCCAAACTCTAACCCTCAGTCCCAGCTCCAGCATCTGGCAACTGCTGCTTTGTTTTCTGCCTGTATAGTTTTGCTTTCTCCATAGATTTTTTTTTTAATGGATACATGCAGTATATAGCCATTTGTTTCTGGATTATTCCACTTAGCACAATAGCTTTAACATTTAGTCATTTTGCATATATCAGAAGTTTGAGGTTTTTTTTGTTCATAAGTAATATTTCATTAAATGGCTGTGTCACAATTGTTTTATCCATTTGTAAGTTGATGGGCATTTGAGTTGTTTCTGGTACTTTGGCTTTACAAATAAAGATGCAGTGAACATTTGCATATAGGTTTTTCTGTAGATCTGTATGTTTACTTGTCTTGCATAAATATCTAGAATTGGAATTGCTAGATTGTATAGTTAAGTGTACATTTAATTTTGTAATAAAATGTGAAAATATTTCCAAATGACTGTACTACCTTTCATTTCCTTCAGAAATGTATGAGAGTTAGTTGTTCTACATTCTCGTCAACACTTAGCATTGTCGTGTTAATATAATATATTCTAGTTGATGTTTTGTATTACCTCAATATGGTTTTAAGTTCCCTGTTGAATAATGAAGTGGAGCATCTTTTCAGGATGTTATTACTCATTTGTATGCTTTCTATGTATAGTGAAGTGTCTGTTCAAATCTTTTGTGCATTTAAAAAATTGGACTGTTTTGTTGAATTTTAAGAGTTTTTAGGTATTATAAATATAAGAACTTGGGTTTTGAAAATATTTTTTCCCAACCTATGGCATGTATTTTTATTTTCTTAATAGTGTCTTTTGAAAACAAGAAACTGTTAATTCTGATGAGGTCTTATCAATTTTTAAGTGGTTAATGCATTTTGTATCCTATTCCAGAAGGCTTTTTCTAACCCAGAGTCATAGAGAATTTCCCCTGTGTTTTCTTCCAGAAGTTTTATAGTTTTATTGATATGTTTAAATTTTTTATCTATTTTGAGTTAATTTTTATATAAAGTATTAGATAAGGGTAGAGGTGTTTTTTTTTTTCGCATATGGAGATTATTTTTTCCCCCAGTGCAGTTTTTCAAAAAGAGTAAACTTTTCCCCCTGAATGGCTTTGACACCTTTGTTGGAAATCATTTGCCCATTTATGTATGAATCAATTTTTGGACTCTCTATATGTTCTTATTCCAATGCTACTTTATCTATATTACTTTATAACTTACTTTCTTTTTGAAAATTATTCTATTCTAATATTCACTTTTGTACATACATTTCAGGGGTAATTTGTCTATTTATACAAAATAGCTCACTGAAAATTTGATTTGGATTCTGTTAAATCTAAAGATAAATTTGGGTTGACTTGACCTCTTAACAGTATTGAGTCTTTTGACTAATGGTCACAGTTTGTCTCTCCATGCAGTAAAATCTTTAAATTTCTCTCAGGAAAATTTTGTAATTTTCATTGCACAGATCTTACAGATATTTTCTTAAGGTTATCCCTAAGTATTTCATGTTTTGGATGCTATTATAAGTGGTATCATTTTAAAATTTTAATTTCCAAATATTCATTGCTACTGTATAGAAAAATAGTTGCTATTTGTATATTGGCCTTGATTTCTGAAACCTTGCTTAACTAATTTATTAGAATT
The DNA here is from genome assembly GCF_028885655.2 of Pongo abelii. NCBI lineage: Eukaryota > Metazoa > Chordata > Mammalia > Primates > Hominidae > Pongo > Pongo abelii. The sequence goes on from NC_085928.1 coordinate 19,182,122, forward strand.
AGTTGGTTTTTTGTAGACTTGTAAGAATTTTTAATGTAGATAGTTGTGTTATCTGCAAATAAATACAATTTTACTTTCAAATTTTCAATCTATATGTCTTTTAATTCTTATTCTTCCCTTATTGCAGTGGCTACAATCTGCATGTTAAATAGAAGTGGCAAGAGCAGACATCTCTCCTTGTTCCTTACTGTAGGAGGAAAATCTTTTACCATTAAATTTGTTAGCTGTTTGAATTATTGGTACTGATAATATCTCTTTGTTCTTCTTTTTAATGTCTGTAGGATCTGTAATTATGTCTCTTCTTTCATATCGGATATTGATAATTTGTGACTTTTCTCTTTATTCTTTGTCAGTCTGGTTAGAGATTTATAAATTTTATTGACCTCAGATAACTAAATTTTGATTTTATTGATTTACCCTGTTGTTTTTCTGTCTTTATTTTTATTGAATTCTACTCTGTCTTGATACTTTGCTTCTGTATGCCTGCATTTGATTTAATTTAAATTAGTTTTTAAAAAGTTTCTTAAGGTGGAAACTTAGGTCATTGATTATAAACCTTTCTTCTTTTCTAATATGCACATTTAGATGCTGCTATTACTTTTCTCTAAGTAATGCTTTGGTTGCTTCCCCATAAATTTTGATATGTTGTGTTTTCATACTCACATAATTAAAAATATTTTCTAATCTTCCTTGTGATTTCTTCTTTGACCTGTGAATTATTTAGAAGTGATTTTTTTTTTTTCTTTGAAATGGAGTCTTGCTCTGTCATCCAGGCTGGAGTGCAGTGACGTGATCTTGGCTCACTGCAACCTTTGCCTCCTGGGTTCAAGCGATTCTCCTGCCTCAGCCTCCCAAGTAGCTGGGACTACAGGCATATGCCACCATGCCCGGCTAATTTTTATATTTTTAGTAGAGACGAGGTTTTGCCATGTTGGCTAGGCTGGTCTTGAACTCCTGACCTCAGGTGATCCACCTGCCTTGGTGTCCCAAAGTGCTGGGATTACAGGCGTGAGCCACTGCACCTGGCCCGAAGTGATTTAAAAAAAAATACATGATGGTTTTCTAGATTTCTTCCTATTGAGTTTAGTTTAACTCATGTTCTTTGTATAACTTTAATTATTTAAAAATTTCTAAAGTTCATTTTATAGTCCAGAATATGTTCTGCCTTAATGGATGTTCCATGTCTACTTTAAAATAATGTATATTCTATGATAGGTAGAACATCCTAAAGTTTTCATTTATATTAAGTTCATTGTTCAGGTCTTCTGTGTTTTTACTGTTTTTGTCTGTTCTATAAGTTAATGACTGAGACGTGTTGCAATCACCAACCATAATTGCAGGTTTTTCACTTTTTTCCTTTTAATTCTGTCAGTGTTTGCTTCTTGTACTTTGAAGCTCTGTTGTGAAGTGCATACACAGGACTGTTAGGTTCTTGATGAATCAGCCCGCCCTTTTATCATTATGTAATATCCCTCTTTATGCCTGTTTTAGTTATTTGACTCTTCTCTCTTCACATGCTACTGCCTTCCCAAACTCTTTGCTTTCCCAAACTATATTATCTTATAAGTTACCTCATAATTAGCTGTCCAGCCTCTCCTTGGTGAAATGCTAATTTCTGGTACGATCACTTGTAGCCAGGATGTAAATAAGATCCTATGTCATAAACCATAGTGACTCATGTTCATGGAATTGCTTCTTTCTCCTTTCTCTGAAGTCAGTTTTGAGTGTGGTAGCAATCATAGTAGCATGTCCATCATAACACTGCAAAACCTGGTTCTGCTTTTGTGCCTTGGTTCTTTATAGCTAGTTATAATCACATTACTTGCTTAGTTTTAAATAAGGGGTTGCAAACATAAATGCCCACAGGAGTCAGACAGGTAACATGATGGAGTAAAGTGGGTTATATCGTGGAATAACAGGAAGTGGGTGGGGATCCTGGCAGTGTGGAAAGCTCCTGCTTTGTCTAAAGGGGCAGCACTAATCAATTGCCATGTGAAATGCAGGCCTGGTGTTACTAACTGCCCCCCAAAAGGGGATTCCTAAATGGAGTAGAATACATAAGCTGATAGCCAGATATGAAATCAAGAGGAAGTGATAATAATAGGAAACTTGCTGAAGAGAATTCTGATAAAGTTCACACCAAGTTTTAGGAGATACTGCTGAGTTAATGCTACCTACGTAATATATATGCCATGACATGTAGGAATCAAATAAGCATGTATACACACACATATGTATATACACATATATACATATGTACACACACACACACTATATATATATATATAGAGAGAGAGAGAGAGAGAGAGAGATCTTTTGGAAAGTGACAAAGAGGAGTGATAATCTAGAGAGTGTGCATTAGTTCAGTATAAGCCATGCTCTTTGCCCTTAGGATGGTCCCTGAGCAATGTTTGTGGTTGAAGGGGAGAAGTCAGTGAGAAAGCACTGAAATTATATCTAAAGGGAAACTGTAGTACCATAGAAATAGAATACAATTACATATTACAGCCAGACTATTACATGTTACATAGACTGTGTAATGACTGTTTAATGCTTCAGCCAGAAAATGAAGATACATAATTTTATGGTGGCTTGCCATTGTATACCGACCATGAAATATATTGTGTGATATGGCATAAAATGAAGTGGAAACTTGGCAGTGATCCTGTAAATTGATGAATGTGGATGACCAATATGTAATAGAGCCATCTATATTGATAAATTAGTCAGCTATTACTCTTCATTTCACTTAGCACTGAGTAGATGGCCAAAATATAATTGAATTTCAGCTAACACAAACTTTTTTTTTAGTTGAGATGGCAGTTTGTAAAAAGATTATATGGTAAGTATAAAGGTAGATTATTTCATCTAATTAAAATTTGGTTAAAATATGAAGAGAGAATGATTTGTTTAAAAAACTACTACAATACTAGAGAATTGTGGTATTCTTTAGTTTCCTTCAGAAAACAAGGAGGATAGTGTAGAATTTTTACTTTTTGAATTCATGTCAGTCTGATAAACTATGAAACTTAATTTGATAGGTTAAATAAATTTGTATTACATGTCTTTATGTAAGAAATACTTGTGAGATCATATGGGATGATATAAACCAATAAGCATTTTGTGACCACTGATATTAACATTTTAGGCAGAAGGATTAACATAGGCCTCCCAAAGTGCCATAAAGGTCTTTTTGATGCTTTGCTGATTATATTCCCAGAGGAAAGTGTTCTGGCAGTTGGGCTGATCCTGAAACATGAGCACTTGCTCCATAGTCATCAGAGAACACTGTTGTGAAATCTCCATTGGATTGCTTGGGCCATTTCCTGTTGTGAACATCCGACGTTCAATCTCTGATGCGTTTGCAGGGGGATTTCATGTCATTTGACTCTAGCAGTAGGCAGATCACAGTAAAATGTCCGTTGTCTGTTCTCTTGGCTGTGTAGTGTGGATGGTACCGCCTAGGATTTTTAAAGATTCTTTGTTGCCAGCTTCATTTCCTCTAACATGTACCAAGAGGTTTGAGATAATGTGAATGCCTTTCTGCTTTAAATCTTGGGAAACAGGAGTCTAAAGAAAGATTATAGACAACTGTATTTATGACTTTAACTCCTCAGAGGAAATATGACCATGCACTTGATGTCCTTTTTATGTAATTGCTGAGAGTTGTTCAGAATTCCTGAGCTGACTCAAGTGAAAGTACAAAGAAAAGATTCAAGTGCAAAATTCTGTCACTTTGGCTCTTAAATTATACATTTTACATGTAAATATTGCAAATTGTAAGATGTTTTAAGGGTTTTTTTTTTTGAGATGGAATCTCACTCTGTCGCCCAGGTTGGAGTGCAGTGGTGCAATCTTGGCTCACTGCAACCTCCACCTCCCAGGTTAAAGCAACTCTCCTGCCTCACCCTCCCAAGTAGCTGGGACTACAGGCGCCCACCACCATGCTTGGCTAATTTTTGTATTTTTGTTAGAGATGGAGTTTCACCATGTTGGCCAGGCTGGTCTCGAACTCCTGACCTCAAGTGATCTGCCTGCCTCAGCCTCGCAAAGTGCTGGGATTACAAGTGTGAGCCACTGCACCCAGCCTAAGTGGATTTTTAATCTAATATTTAGCGTTCAAGTTTAAATTCTTGCCTAGAATTTTAAACATGGAAATACACTTTAAAAGGAAGTAGGGTTTTTGATTTTTTAATAGGATAGAAAAAATTTAAGCATCAAAAATGCAAAAAAAACACCCATTTCCCTCCTTCTTACTCTAAGAAACTTTTTATTACTCTAAGAAACTTTTTATTACACATACTTCTATCAATATACTAAAGAGGAACCATGAGACACATTCACAGAGTAACTTAATTTCGTCTTCTGCATACCTTTAAATTCATTCATGAGTCAGTTCTTTCCCTAGATGAGAACTAAAGCAGGTTATACAACTTTTCTGATCACTTTGAATTTAAAAAATGAAACAAAATAAGAAAATCTTAATTTATATACAGAATTATAAGTATGGTTCCCTGACGGCCAGTGAGATACCCTCTAGGAGTCCAGATATCCGGCTTCAACTTTCCTCTACTGGGGTCCCATCAGCGAGCGCTCGTTAGGCCTAAGAAGACCCTGCACCAACTTTCATGTGTGTTCACCTACAAGGTGGGAATAGGGTGAGTGAGTCTTTTAGTGTACCACAGCCCTAATTTAAAAGTTCTCTCCACAAAGCCTCTTTACAGACTTTCACCCCTGACGTATTTATTCTCTTTGTGTAGTCCTCACAATTTTCAGCCATCTTCTTTGTGCAAATTCTTCAGGGCAGTTTGTCTTAAAAGTCTCTTTTGGCATCTGATATATATATGTACACACACACACACACATACATATATGTATGTACATTCATGTATGTATATGTGTATGTACATGCATGTACGTATACGTGTATGTACATTCATGTACGTATATGTGTATGTACATACATGTACATATATGTGTGCATATACATACACATATATGTATGTACATATGTATATACGTATGTGTGTGTGTGTGTGTGTATGTATATCTCAGGGTATATATATATATATATATATATACCCTGATATTTCATGTGGAAATTGAAGGAATTGGATTAGATCAATTTAGCGACATGTATGTATTGCGTTCCTATGGTGTGCTTTCTTAGACCATACAGTATACTAATGAGGATTTGTTAAATAATCGCAAGATATGATTAAAAGCTTGGTGGTGTTCTGACACTAGTTTGTGAGACTCTGACCTAGACTGAGAGGTCAGGGCTTTTCTTGTGAGAAGGTATCACTTGAGCTATTGTAAATGATGAGTAGGTTACTAAGTAAAGAAGCTGGGGTTTATGAGTAGGTTACTACGTAAAGAAGTTGAGGTTTGGAACAAAGCAAACCAGACAGAGGAAAGACAGAAAACAGAGCAAAGACTCAGATTCCAGGAGTCAAGAGAAATTTAGTTGGTAAAATGTGCCAAATTTGATCATGGGTTGGGTTTGGGAGATGATGACAGAGTTGACTTGAAGATTTCTAAATGTCTGGCTTGCCCAGCTTGGCCCTGTTCAAGCCATTCACAACCATAGGGAACATCAGGAAGGAGCCAGAGTATATTCGGGAGGTGGGCATGCAAAGGAATAGTTTGATCTTGGACAAGCACACTTTTGAGATGCCTTTGAGGTAGCCACATGGTGAAGTCTAGGAGGCAATTGGATATAAGAGGAGAGGTTTTGATTAGAGATATAAATTTGAAAGCCATTAGCATTTATATGAGAATTGAATTCATGATGGTAAGTGAAATTCTGTAGGGAGATAGTTTAGAATAAGGCATCAAGGCAGCACTTTCAGAAATACCAACATTCAGTTACCATGTGGAAAAGGGTAAAACAGCAAGAGGAAGTGAGAAGTGTCCAGAGAATTGGGAGGGAAACCAGAAGTGAATTATATTAACATCACTGAAGCTAAGGGAAAGGTGTGTTTTAAGGAAGAGGGAAGGGTCATCTCTGTCAGATGTTTACGAGAGTCCAAGAATGATTACAAGTGTCATACAGCCACAAGGAGATATCTGGGAAGCCTAGGGAAAATTGTTTTTAAGAAGTGATTGGGGCAGAAGTAGATTGAAGACTATGGAGCAGGAATAGATTCTGTGGAGAGAGTATAGACAGTGCTTTCAAAAAGATTAATGTGAAGTGTCAGAGAGCTAGGGCCTCCCTGGTGAGGACTGTGGGGTGTAGGGAGGTAGGAATTTTGTTTTCAGTTTAAATACTTGAGGATGTTTAAATGCTATCAGGAAGTCTCCAGTGCAGAGAAAGGGGTTGAAGTTACGGGAGGGGGCAGTCTATGGTAAGGTCACTAAGGGGGCCAAGCAGATGTTATTTGAAGCTCACATACAGGGTTGGTTCTAGATAAACTCCTCTAACCTGACAGGAGAGAGGGAGATGAGGGTGAGGCAGACTGAAACTGATTTACAGATTGAGAAGCAGGAAGTAGAGGAGTTTCTAACTCCTTTATGTAAAAGTCCATTCTAGTTTAAAATTTGTCATCATATAATATTGTAGTGATAATAACAGCAAACACATATGGAATGATTTCTGTGTCTTGAGTTATGTGTAGTAGTAAGTGTGTGTTCCTTATAGACTAACTGCCTGGGTTTGAAGCCAGACCTTACCACTTCCTAGCTTTGCGACTGTGCAACCTTGAGCTGTATTTTTAATTCTCTGTTTTTCTGTTCTTCTGTAAAATGAAAATAATGTCAGTAAGTACCTTATAGGATTAAATCAGTTTGTGTATACATATATATAATACATGTTATATGTAGAGAGAGCTTAATGTGGACTTGGTGTAGTCAGTGTGACCTAAATATTAGCTAGCAATAGTAGTGGTGGTGGTAGTCACCCTCAGCATCTGGTACTGCCCTCATCATACCCCTTGTATGATGTGATGATAATATTTAGCTCTGTTTTATAGGTGAAGCAACAGACTCAGAGATTAAGTTACTTGTTTGGGGACATGCAGCTAAATAGATGAAAGTACCACATTTCAAACCCGATTTGTACAGCTTCAAACCTACACCTTTGCAAGTTCTGAAAGCAGCTCATCCGGAATATTTCTTCTTCAGCTATTTCAGAATGTGAGATTTTAGGATTGACCTTATGTAAAAACATGAAGTAAGTGAAGTTGGCCTTTCGCAACTTCTGCTGCCCCAGAGGCTTGCTCTGTGCCAGCAGTCCTGTTGCTTGCCTGGCTCCCAGCCTTGTCCCGCACAGCTCCTTGTCCTCTGAAAGCACCCTGTTGCGGTTGCTTTCTCTTTCTCTTTCATTCTTAGTTCATATTGGTCATTTTTAAAAATTTGTATCAAAGATTATTTGAGTTAAGCTTGAAATTAGTGAATTGCTGGTGGAGGATACTTACAATCCTGTGTAATTTAAGTTGGCATTATATTTCCTTTACCTCTTCCTTGGAGTATTGTCTGAAGAAGGCAGTGATGGAGGTTCGGCACCAGTTTGGCTTCCACACTTATTCTTAAAAACATCTCTATCAGCATTTATTTTAAATTTATCATATCATTATAACAAATACATTCTCTAACCCGCTTCTACCTTATGAGGTAGCTCATTCTATTCATTGCCTTCTCCATGATCAAGTAACCTTCCCTTTCTGTCACTAATTGCTGAGGTTCTTTCAACTTCTTTTTTAAAATTTAGAGACTTCCCCTAATGTTATTTATTTTAGAAACTTTTCCTGATGTCATCAAATGCTTTATATTCGATCACAGACAGTTTATGAAACATTTTATTCTGCAAATTTAACTCCTGAGAACATCATCAGACTATACGTGAAGAATATGACATTCTATACAGGGAAGGTGTTATGTATGTTTATTTTTTAAACTAATTGTAATCCTAACAGTATGTTATTCTGTTACTTTTTTGGGAGAATTGAGATACTATCACTTCAAAGTAAAACAGTTTGAGATACTGTCATAGACTGAATGTATTTTTCATGATCTAAAATAACTTCTTTGTAGGGTCTCCATGGCCTATTTTGATCTACTGTTATTTCCATACTGTTTCATCATCTTAGGGAGGAGGCTTTGCAGAAGAGATAACAGTTATTTTGACTTCCCATGAGTTGGCTCTGGTGAATCAGTTTTCTTTTTTAGAATTTTAAGTGTTGTTGACATATAATTTATATTCCATAAAATTACTCCTTTGAAGTATAAAATTCAGTGACTTTTGGCCAGGTGCGGCGGCTCACGCCTGTAATCCCACCACTTTGGGAGGCCAAGGCGGCAGGATCACAGGGTCAGGAGATCGAGATCACCCTGGCTAACACGGTGAAACCCCGTCTCTACTAAAAATACAAAAAAATTAGCTGGGCATGGTGGCGGGTGCCTGTAGTCCCATCTACTTGGGAGGCTGAGGCAGGAGAATGGCATGAACCTGGGAGGTAGAGCTTGCAGTGAGCCGAGATCGTGCCCTGCACTCCAGCCTGGCAACAGAGCAAGACTCTGTCTCAAAAAAAAAAAAACAAATTCAGTGACTTTTAAGCTTGCAGTGTTGTATAACCATCACAGGAACCTAGTTTTAGTTTTCCATCACTGAAAAGTCCCATTAAGTCTGTTCACGAGTCCCTATGCCATCCTGTGTATCCCCGGGTGGTACTAATCTATTTTCTGTCTCTATAGATTTGCCTTTTCTAGACATTTTATATGTGTGGAATCATATATTATACAGTGTTTTGCATCTGGCATCTTTAAGAAATATGTTTTGGGAGGCTCGTGCATGTTGTAAGATGTATCAGTACTTTGATGGTTTTTGTTTCTGAACAGTATTCTGTTGTATGGATAGATCACATTTTGTGTGTCCATTCACCAGTTGATGGATATTTGTATTATTTCCTTTTCAGGACATGATATAAATAATGCTGTTGTGAACATTCATGGACAAGTCATTGTGTGGACATACATTTTCATTTTACTTGAGTAGATTCCTAGTAAACGAAATTGCTGACTACTTGTATGTTATGATTATTTAGGTTTATGAACATTTGCTGTTGATTTTTATTTAGGTCTGTGATCATTTTCTGTTGATTTTGTATTCAGAATATTTAATTTTTGGCATATTACTATCAAATTATCCCAGCACCATTTGTTGAAAAGACTATTTTTGCCCCATGTGGTTGTCTTGTACCTTTATTGAGAAGCATTTGACCATAAATATAAAGATTTGTTTCAGTACTCTCAACCCTGTGACATTTATCTGTATGTCTATCCTTAAAAACCTAGTACCATACTGTCCTACTGCAGCTATATAGCAAGTTTTAAAATTGGATAGTGTGAATTCTTCATCTTTGTTCTTATTTTTCAGTATTCTTTTGGCTATTCTAGTTCTTTGTCTTTTTATATGTTTTAGAATTTGTCAACGTTTGCAAAAAGACTACTGGGATTTTGACTGGGCTAGCTCTGAATCAATAGATCAATTTAGGGACAATTGGCATCTTAAGATTGACTCTCCCAATTCATGAACATTACATATCTCTGCATTTATTTAGTCTTACTGATTTCTTTTATTAGCATTGTATACTCTTCTGTGTATGGGTGCTGTACGTATTTTGTTAGACTTATATGATTTGTTAGATTTATATGTAAGGATTTAATTTTGCAGTGTGCTTATGTAACAACACTTTGAAAATTCAGTTTATTTCTAATCTTTCATCAAACCCCGTTAGTTGAATTCATCTGTGTCATATTTGAATCTGGCCACATATCAGGTACCATCTTCCAAAAGATAGTAAAGAGCTTCTAATATTTTTCTATTGTAGTTTCCAGGAGGTAAAGGGATGAACAATTTTTATTATTTTGACTCAGTGACTGGTCAGCAGTTGTTAAGTAAGACTATCATGTCAGTCTGTTCACATCATCAATAATAATGTAATAACATAAAACACACAAACCTCCCTGAAGGAGTTTGTACTGTCAGGAAAGGGCGAGCATATAACCTCCCTGTTCCTTTTTCTGTAGGTGTTGCAGCATCTTTGGAAGTGTCAGAGAGCCCTGGGAGTATCCAAGTGGCCCGGGGTCAGACAGCAGTCCTGCCCTGCACTTTCACTACCAGCGCTGCCCTCATTAACCTCAATGTCATTTGGATGGTCACTCCTCTCTCCAATGCCAACCAACCTGAACAGGTATTTCTGTTCCATCCTATGCTACCTCTAAAAGGTTAATCTTTTCAGAGGAGGTTGGTAGGGAATCATCGTGAGTACATCTTCGGTTTCGAGAATAAGGTGGCATTTTCAGCATATGTGTGCTCTTTTAAGGCCTCCTCCTCTGCCCTGTCAGTCACCTATCAGAAGATGCTATCCTCTTTTTAAAAAGGTAACAGATGTTAAGAATGTCCTTCTGAGAGTTTTACTTAGGAACCTGTAATTTTATCAACAACATTGCTAATAGGCAATTTTGACCAGAAGGGACTGGCACCATCACAGATGGTTGAGAGCATACTTTTAAAAGATAGTGATAAGAGTAAGGAAGTAACATTAGGTTGTAGTACTTGATTTTTTTAAGTTAACTTCACTAGTATTTTAAAGTAAAACATGACTAGCCATGTTAGCCACCTCAAAGAGTCTCATATAAATTATTAACAGAATGTGTACATGAAAGAATGTACATGAAAATGGAAGCTACTCCCCAGTAAGCTGTATCAATTACAGGAAAAAGACACATAATTTGTAGAACTCACTGCAGAAAATAATGCTCAGGAAGTTAATGAATTGTGATAATGATTACACCTTTATTTACAATGGAACTTCAGTAAGCTTATTATTACCTCAAAATATTTGATAAGCTAAATTTTCTGATATGAAATTAAATAGAAGCTTTTTTTGTTTCTTCGTAGAATTTTTGTAGTTAGACTCCGCCTTCAAGATCATTTTGTTCAACCTTATTATTTTAGGAATCAAGGATGGAGTTAAATAAGTAAAGAAAGAGCTTGAGTAGAGTTACTAAACACATTTACAGGTAGAGCTTGAATAGAACTGAGTCCCTCACTCACAGCCCAAAGGGCTTTTTGTTATGTCATTCTAAATCTTCCATGAAGACTTAACTTTGATAATAGAGGCTGACATAAGAACAGCAATCATGGACTTGTAACTCTACTTCCCTTCTGTGACATTTATTTACATTCAGTCTATACCTATGATCTATCATTGTGTGACCTAATAAGCATGAGAATGGCAGTGCTAATATTTTTTAATTTTTGTTTTGGAATCAATTTTTCGAACTGGTAAAAATATTTATGAACTGATAGTAGGGTGGGTAGCAGCAAAGACTTTTTTTATGTTCTGATGTGTTAGGTAAGGAAAAAATATTATTCCAATTTGGTATGTGAGAATTTAAAACTCCAAGATACCTATGAACAAATACTGTAAAAAAAAGTTGATGATAATTCTCATATTAGAAATAAAATTTTCCAACGTTTGGTGCAGCATTTGGTACTGTCTACCAAATAGTTATTGTTTTGTGTCTAGGAGAAGATAGAGTGGCCAGTTTATTTATTTTGCTTTCTTTTCCAGGTCATCCTGTATCAGGGTGGACAGATGTTTGACGGTGCCCCCCGGTTCCATGGTAGGGTAGGATTTACAGGCACCATGCCAGCTACCAATGTCTCTATCTTCATTAATAACACTCAGTTATCAGATACTGGCACCTACCAGTGCCTGGTCAACAACCTTCCAGACATAGGGGGCAGGAACATTGGGGTCACCGGTCTTACGGTGTTAGGTGAGTGACACAAGAGTTCTTGGCTGTTTGGGCTTTACTTATGAATCTACTCTCAAGCATACTTGCTTCTGCCCTTGTCTCTACACCTTCAGTCTGCTTATGTTCTTTTTCTGTCTTCTCTCAGTTCCATCTCTTCTCTGCTTCTCCATGCTTCTTACAGATAGTCTCCCCCTCCTTTCTTCATTTCCGGTGGTCTCTAAAACTTAATTCTTTAATGACTTTCTTCTGAAGGTGAAGAAAGATGGTATCAAATACCATCAGAAGTGGTCTCTCACTTTTCTTAAGCTTCTACAGGGCAGAACTTATTGTTGAGAGCAAATTAAATCAAGAATTACTTATTTTAGTACGGAGCAGAAGTTTTAGCACGTGTGAGAATAATACTATTACTTCATATCTGTGTAACACCGAGTAGGGTCACCACAGTTCTTGGCTTGCATGTGTTGTCCTGGCATAATTGTAATAATACCTCCTTTTACTCCCACAAGTATCCTTGTTTGAAGAATAAATCATATTATCACCTTAGTACTGAGACCAAATAGATTTAGTTTTTTTCCCCCAGATTGCATAGAAAATAAACAACAACATTTAGATTAAAATTTAGATCTCCTTACTCAAACCAGCACTCTTTCCATTACACCATGTTGTTAGACTATCTCATACTAAATTATATCCATTATAAGCATGTTTTATTTTTCAATTCTTCTGTCTCTAATATAAAATACTGCTTTCTAAATGAATACTTGTGGTAGAGGTGGCTAAACTCAGCTCATCTGGGGAGATGGAAGACGTTTAGAGAAGGTTGATGTTCTTGATTCTCCTCCATCCTACTCAAGTCTCAGAATCTACTCCCGTAGTCCTTGTCAAACTCCACCCCCCCCCTTTCTTTTTCCTTTGTTGTTGTTGAGTCACTTAAGAATACAGGTGTTGGGAATTCTTGTCATTTTCCCTTGGCCTTTGGTGCCTTTTTCTCCCAGCCTTCAAACAGAATAAAAAAACTAATGACCAAGTCGGGGATTTCTATTCTCAAAATCATATTCATTGTAGTATATTAAAAATTTTATAGATTATAAAATACTCTGAGTACCAAGTATAGTGTACTAATGGAATTAAATATTCTGATGCTTAGACCTGTAAGTTAGGTGACTGGCTTCCCATATTATCCAACCTTATTTCTTTTTTGTTTGTCCAGACTTCTCAGCATCATTTTTAAAAAGAAGATAAAAAGCCCTTAATTTATTTTATAATTAATGCTACCTCCAAAGAATTATTTTGGGTTTCTCTTCCTGGCATCATAGTGTCAATGACAAAGGCAACCAAAGATTAGTTTGCCCCACCGCAGTAGTTAGGATTCTCTAAGATTTTTACTCTTCCTACCTATACTCTTTTATTGTTCTCTCTTCCCCTACCCCCTCTTTTTTTTTTTCTGATTCCTGTGTATACTCTGCATTCATTTTTTCATTCATTCATTTATTCATTTTGGAAAGGGTGAACATATTTACTGAAAAGTCATTAGCATTACAAGTAAATCATAAATTGGATTTAAACTCTACCGTCTGTATTCCCCAGCATGAAACTTCAAGCCATGGGCTTAATTTATGGTTTTGTTTTGTTTTTTTTCCTTGTTACTATATATCACCACCTTCTTCCTTTAGTGTTCTTTTTGGTAATTTTTGTTCCATGTTTTTTGTGTCCTGTCTTAATGATTGTGAAATGTCCACTACATTATTATCCACTCTGCTTTTACCTGACCCTTAGTTTAACTTTCCCCACCATAAAGCAGAATTTGATATAAAGTGGGTCTGTCCGGTTTTTGTTTGTAAAGTAACGAAGGACCTTGTTAAAGTGGTTTTCGCCAGGGCAGGATAATGCTTGCTTTTCCCTGAAATCTTGAAAAGTGGCCTCTTTCAGCAATGTTTTTAAAATCAACATGTTGATACAATGGATCTTAAGAATTCTTCTTTAGAGGAAGCAGAGTGAAAGGAAGATCTTAAGATACCTTGGAAATATAATCAAAGAGTGAAGCCCCTTTGTACATATTTGCCCCCTGCTTACCAAAGCAGCAGGCCTGCTCCTGTGCCTAAGCCTCGTGAATTGGTACATGCCTCCTCTGGGTTCAGGCGGTGAGTCTGTCTCCTGGTATGTGTTCCCAAAACAGTATAATCTAAGGGTCCAGTGTACTGAATGTTGATGTCTCCTCCGTCATCACTTGGCTCACAGTAAAATGTGTACTTTATTGCTTACTCTTCCTGTTATAGTTCCCCCTTCTGCTCCACACTGCCAAATCCAAGGATCCCAGGATATTGGCAGTGATGTCATCCTGCTCTGTAGCTCAGAGGAAGGCATTCCTCGACCAACTTACCTGTGGGAGAAGTTAGACAATACCCTCAAACTACCTCCAACAGCTACTCAGGGTATGTACAGTGCTGCTTTACCCATTTTATTAGTTATCATGGACAATTCTAATATTCAAAAAGTAATTAACTTTAATTGGTTTTGAAAAATAACACCCTATAACTGCTGAAAAAGCTTTCTGGATCATTTTGTGTTTTCAAATTTAAAGTGAATAAAACATTTTCTCTCTCTTCTCTATATTGTCTTTATGAAATGTATTTCATCCAGTGGTAACTATATATGGAAACTGTTCCCATTCACGTGAAGATTTAAAGCACCTAAATGATAGCTTCTTTGTGTTAACTGTAAGACAATCCTTGAAATTTATATCTGAGAATACACTTCCTGCTTGAGGTAGAGCTGCCTATTTTACTAGGAGAAATGTGAGCATAGTGTCAGTAGGGTTGATCCTCCTGTTTTCAGCCTCAAATCTGGTTAGAGGAGGAAGATAGGAAAGAGTAAAGGAAAAGGCCTCAGGTCACAGGAGATCCAGGAATTGGTCACACCAAACAGGTAATAATGGAGGAAGCCTGAGTGTCATGGATGATTTCTACATGTAAACCCAGCTACTTAAATTTAGTTTTAAATAGGACATCCTTAAAAAGTTGAAGAGATTTTGTCAAATAAAATGAGGGGAAGATATAGAATTTTATTATAAAATACTCTAGTTCAAGAAAATGAAATTTAGCAGCTTCGAGTATTACATCATCTCTAATACAGAAAATGTTTCTTGTAGTATTCTCAGGGTAGATTTACAAATCTGAAATTTAACCATAAAGTGTTGGCAGTTAATGGAGAGGCCACAAACAGCCTTAATTATGCCTTGTAAGTCTGAATCATATTGATAGTCCACGCCTCTCATGGAAAAGGAAAGTCCTAAGTTGTAGTAAAATTATTCACATTAAAGAGCCAGCGCCGCAAGCCTCTTAAGAGCCTATAAATGTCCGCTAGTAATCCCAGCAAATATTGATGGACCTTACAGTAGTCTTTTAATTAACCTAGCCTCAAATTCATCATTAAAAAAAAACTTCAACATAATAAGTTTTATTACTTTAAGAGTGATTGCTGCAATACTGTTGTTCATTGCTAAATGTTTCAGCCACACTGTTGGCTAAATAGCCGCTTTTGTGGAATGATTTGTCAATCTCACCATTGTAAATGACATGATTAAAATAGCCCTTGTCTTGACATACTGAAAACTATATTCAAATTTTAGATTTTCCACTGTTTCTGTAACAGTTCACCTCTCCGGGCCCATGTTGCTTTTTTTTAAACAAAAATAAAGGGGTATCATCCTCAAGGTCCTCTGTGGCAGCATTTTCTTTTTTTATTTATAATATCTTTGTGGAATATTGGTTGGAGTTTGGAATTTTAAATGAACAATTGACAGTGGTTATTTGTATGTAAGTTGAGAAATAGCTGTAGAAAGACCCTTCCATAACCTCTTTATTTCTGGGTAAGTGTACATCAGTTAGATTTCTTGGTATCATATCCTTTTTTCAACTTGAATACTCTTTGCACCTTTAGGTATAAAAGTGAACTTGAATGACAGGGATGAAAACTTTGTCTTTTATAAACTCTGGATTGATTATCAAACTTACTTTGGATAACCATATCTATTAATCATGTACATTAAATGGTAATATTTTTAATCTAAATTTATCTCTTAATATCCATATTAATAAAGTTGATCTCAAAATAGAATATTGCCCCAAAATAATTTAGATTTTTTTCAGAAGATTTACTTTACGAATTATGTTTACAGTTATTAATATAAACTCATGATGCATTCTCTGAAAAAAGAATATTTGACACCAGGAAAGTGAATCCCGGAAGTCTGATTGGTGACAGGGGAATAATATTTTGAGATTAGAATTTCTCTTATATGTAGAGACTAGCTTGAGGGAACTCGCGCTGGCCAGATCTAGGACAATTCAAACATCAAAATAAATATATAGTCCATAGAATAAAATAAGCATCACCAAATCCCTACTGATAAATAAATGGGGTCAAAGGGCAAGCTTTTTTTTTCACAGTATGATGCCAACTAATGTGTATACAAGGAATCATGGAGTTAGAAAATCATCATTGAGGTGAAAACAGTGAGCAAAAGTTTGATGGGAAGCAGGCTATTTAGTTACAAAGTATGTCCCCACAAATTGCTTATTAATGACACAAAAGTAACTTTGTAAGGGAGAGACCTGTTGGATACCATTTTAACCAAGTGATCAAAGTAAACTTCACCAATATTGTGACAAACTGCTATCACGTACTTCCTAATATATGTACTGAAAAGGACACATCATTTCTGTGATATTACTGTCAAAAACACATAACCTAAATCTCATCATGAGGAAACCTCAAACAAACAAATGTGAAGGCAAAACTGTTCAAATTGAAAAAGACTAGGGAGTTAACCCTGAGGTTGCAATTTTTTGATTTTTTGCAATCAGACCTTGGCAGTGACCTTGAGCAGTAGGATGTAAATAACTCCCACATGCTTAGCATTCCAATAATGGAACACTGGGCATAAATGGGTTAAGATGACTAGACATAATGAAGAATCTTGGTTTAGAATCTGAACAGAAAAAGAAATAGCTATAAAGGACATGGTTGAGATAATTGATGAAACTGAATATAAACTATAGATTAGCTAATACTATTAGATCAGAGTTAAATTTCTCGACTTTGATACGTGTACTGTGTGATTACATAAAATGTGTCTTTGTTCTTAGGAAGTATTCACTAAAGTACTTAGTGGTAAAAAGGCATGATGTCTTCAACCTTATAAAAGAGACTCAGTGCACTAACTAGTTCTTTTCACCAAGTAAGGACTGTGAAGCAAATTTACTGTGCACTGGTTACTTGCCCGAGTCTGGTGAGACAGAGCATTCATACACAAAACAAGTTTCATGAAGTGTATTTATTATTTAATAGGCAGCAAAGGACAACAGAAGCCTAGCATTCATTGAAAGCCAGTTCCCCAAGGCTCAGAAAAGCTTCCTGGAACAGATAGAGTCTCTTCTGCACATGTCCACTTGCACATCAGCTGAGAGAACCCGGAAAGCAGCTCACTCTGAGTTTTATACCCGAGTGTCACTGCACTAAAGTGTTGAAGGACATCTTGTTTCTAGGAGGGTCTGGAACAGAGCCTGAGGTGTTCCAGTCAGTTCCTTCTTAATTCAGGATGTTGCATTCCCAGCATGCTCTATAGTTATTCTTGAGAACAGCAAGCAAGAAAGTGGGAAGAACTGAGTTGGTCCCAGACCACCCAAAGAACTGTCCTGAAAGGGCACAGCAAGAAGACATCATCATCTAGAAACCAGGAAATGGGCTGTTACCAGACAGTGAATCTGCTGGGGTCTTAATCTTGGAGCTCCCAGCCTTCCAGAACTATGAGAAATAAATTTCTGTTGCTTATAAAATACCCAGCTTATGGTGTTTTGTTATAGCAGCCTAAACAGATAAGACAGTGAGGAGTCTAAAATAGTTAAACTGGTAGAAACAGAGAATAAAATGGTGGTTTTCATGGGCTGGGGAGTGGGGGAAATGGGGAGATGTGGGTTAAAGGGTACAAAGTTACAGTTATTCAGGATGAATAAATTCTGGAGATCTAATGTACAGTATGGTGACTGTATGTAGCATTACTGTATTGTATGCTAGAAATTTGCTGAGAGGAGATCTTAACTGTTCCCAACCACACACACACACACACACACACACACAAAGGTAGTTATGTGATGTGATTGACATATTAATTAGATTGGTTGTGGTAATCTTGTCACAGTATATATGTATATCAAAATATATACCATAAATATATACAATTTTTGTTAGTCAATTGTGCTTCAATAAAGCTGGGGAAGAAAGAAAAACAATCGTATAATGCATAAGGAAAGCCCTCGCAACAAAGAATTATCTGGGCCCAAATTTCAATAAATAAGTTGCACTTAACGTTTTCTATTGTTAAAACATCCCTGCATTTATGGAATAAAGTCTCTTTGTTTGTGATTTTTAAAAATAAATTGTTCCATTGGGTTTGCTAATATTTTAATAAAATATTTACATCAGTGATCACCAGTGAGAATGGCCTATGGGTTTTTTTTTTCTGTCTTCTATTGTCCTCTAATGTTTGTTTTTTTGAAAATATCTTTTTTCCCTACACTCTTTAATGCAGTTTAGTGAGTGTAAATGCTAGATTATCAGTTATTGTTTCTCAAGAATTTGAAAATGTTTCATTTTCTTCCCACCTTTCTTGTTTCTATTGAGAAATCTGTCCTCGTTCAATTTTATTATCATATAATATCAAATAATTTTATGAGTTTGGAAGCTTTTCCTTGTTTCTATTCTTTGAAATAGTATGAATAAGTTGGGCATCATGATGATTCTATAGAATTTGCCTATGAAAGTTTGCCTTGCTCTTATTTTTTTTTTTGTAGATTTTTGACTACTGATTTAATTTCTCTAATGGTACAGGTTTTCTCTACCCTATTTTTCTGGAAAATGTCTTTTTTGTTTGAGTTATACATATCACCATCAAGATGTTCATAGAATTCTCTATACAAAAACAGAATAATGTATTTAAGAGTGTAAGTTCTGGAGACAGTGGGCATAGTTTTGAACTCTGAATCCA
Source organism: Pongo abelii (assembly GCF_028885655.2). Taxonomy (NCBI): domain Eukaryota; kingdom Metazoa; phylum Chordata; class Mammalia; order Primates; family Hominidae; genus Pongo; species Pongo abelii. The sequence goes on from NC_085928.1 coordinate 19,200,930, forward strand.
GGAATCGCTGGGTATGTGACATTGTGTCTTAGTTTTCTTATATGTAAAATGGAGACAATCATCATGACTAACTTATGGTTGGATAAAGATTGAATGAATAAGCATGTAAGATGTGCAGAACAGCAGCTGGCATGTGTAAGTCCCTACTAAATATTAATATTTAAATTACCATCATTATTCTCTTACAAAGTTTTAAACTCTGTATTTAGTCTCCTTTTCATTCCTAATACTGTTTATATGTGCCTTTCCTCTATTTTTAAAATCTGTCTTGCTAAACTCAGATTTTGATTTTATCTAACCTTTTGTAACTTGCATAAATTTCCTTCCTTTCTCCCTCCCTCCCTCCCTCCCTCCTGCCAATGTTTGTTAAGCACCTATCAGGTGCCAGAAACTGTTTTAGGTGCTGAAGTCATACATTGCTGAACAGGATAGATATTCTTCCCTTTGTAGAGCTTACATTCTAATGGGTGGAGATGGAATATAATCAGTAAATTGCAGAATTTGTTACAAGGTGAAAAGTTCTGTGGGGAAAAATTAGATCAGGGTAAGATAGATTAGTTAGGGGACGAGGAGCAGCAATTTTGAGTAAGGTGCTTAGGGTAAGCCTCATTATATTCTAACAAATATTTAAAGATAACAAAGGAATGCGCCATGTGAATATGGGGACTGGAGAGCATTCCAGGCAGAGGGAATGGACATATGAAGGCTTTGAGGCAGGCATGTGCCCATGTACTTGATGAATATCAAAGAGGCCAGTGTGTTTGGAGGGCAGCCAGCAAGGTGGAGAATTTAAGAGCCATTATATTGCAGGTGTTAGGGTGTTGGTACATGCATTGCATAGGAAGCATTATAATTGTATTATTCAATATGCTGTATCTTTAGCAATATTTTACATGCTTCAGCTATGTTATTATGAGAAATATGTGTTTAAAAATCACACTGTAAGATTGTGGATTTGTCAATTTGTTCTTATAATTATGCCAATTTTCTTTACCCATCTTGAGCCTGTGTCATTAGATGCTTGCAAGCTTGTTATATTTCATTGTTTCTCTATGTTTAATAAGCTTTTTGTGTTATTTTTAATTATTAAAATTAAAAGATGTAGTGGCTTTCTTTGGTCAATTCTTGTTGGTACGTTTCTATTATATGGTTCATTGGCATTCAGTTTCCCATGCTTTATGTTTTAGATGTATTGCTTATAAACAACATATATCTGGATTTAGTTGGGTTTTCAATCTGTAATCTGAGAGCTTCTGTCCTCTGAATTCAATGATTATGGGTATGGTTCAATGTCTAATATTTTATTTGAGGTTTTCTATTTATTAAGCTTTTTTCTTTACGCCACCTCTTCCCATATCTTCTACTGATTATTTGAATATTCTTTATAATATTTTTTCTCCTCTACTTTCGAAGTTGTAAGTGTATTTCTCTTAGTGCTTATTCTTAAAGTTCTTAAATACATACTTGATTTAATGTAGTCTAGAAGTAAAAAAAATCTCTACTCTCTATCCAAATAATAGGACCATAGAAAGCTGTCTTTCTTCCGTTTTCCCTAATCTTTGTGAATATTTCATCTCATCAGTTCTTTCTCTTCTCTCCTATTAGCCATTTTTTGGACCTTTTCATTCTGTCCACCATAATTCTCAGCTTCTGTCTGATATGTTTAATTTCTGTGTTTTTATTGTCTGCATTTTAGTTATTTTCTTGGCTTTAGTATATTTGTTCCACCTTATTTTTAACTTTTCTCCTTATTAATCATCCCCATTTTCATCATCGTTTACATACATTTCAGTTTTATTTAGATTTACCCGAAAGTTTGCCAGTTTTTTTGCTCCATTGCTTCTTTCATCACAGTCATTTTTTCTGTGTTCCGTTTTCTTATACTGAAGTACACACACCCTTCAGTAGGTATTACATCGATGATCTATGAGTGTTAAGTTGTTCTAATGTTTGTTTCTTTGAAAATATCTTTTTTCCCTACACTCTTTAATGCAGTTTAGTGAGTGTAAATGCTAGATTATCAGTTATTGTTTCTCAAGAATTTGAAAATGTTTCATTTTCTTCCCACCTTTCTTGTTTCTGTTGAGAAATCTGCTGGTAGTCTGTAGGTATTTGCGTTTTCCTTCCTTTGCTTTTTGCAGTTGTTTTGTACTTGATGTTCTGTAGATCCTAGAATATATTTTAGGTATGTGTTAATTTTTATTAATCCTGCTATGGGCTTGTGGTGCTTCTTAAATTGAGAGATTGTATTTTTTGTCACTTCTGGAAAAATCTCTGTCCTTATATTTTTGAATATAGCCTTTTCTCTTCTTTCTTTATTGTTTCCTGTTAGCTCTTGGTTTAGTCTTTTAATTCTGTAAACCATGTTTTTTTAATCCTTTGCTTATCCATAAATGTCTTTACCTTCTTTACCTTTCTGTGTGGCATTCTGGTTTTTGTTTTTGTTTTCGTTTTTTATTTTTCCAGATCACCAGTTCTCTCTTCTACTCTGATGGCTGTTCAGCTTATCCACTGAGTTTTGGAATTTATTTTCTTCTTTTCTTTCCTTTTTTTAAGAGATGAAGTCTCGTTCTGTCATCCAGGCTGCAGTGCAGTGGCACAATCACTGCTCACTGCAACTTCAAACTCCTGGCCCTTAAGCAATCCTCCTACCTCAGCCTCCCAAGTAGCTGGGATTACAGATGTGAGCCACAGCACCTGGCTATTTCTATGTTGCTTTTGTCTCTTCATGGCATCATCCTCTTTTATTATGGTGACTATTCTGTATATGTTTAATAATTTTAAGCATACTAATTTTATAGTGACCTTCACATAACTTTATGCTCTTTGTATGCTAATCCTCCTGTTTGTTGTGTAGTTAACTTTTCTTCACGGTGACATTCCTTTCCTGTTTTCCTCATGTGAACTCTTCACCTGGATTGTTCTATAGTTTCTCTAAAGCTGTAGGTTATGTTTTCTATTTGTTTCTGCCAACAGCTCTAGAGGTTTCGGGAAGATGAAGGGATGAGCAAAACAGGAAAGGGATGATTGTCCATACAGTGAGTGTGGTCGGACGGCTGGGCCCTGTGCTGTTGAGTGAGATGATTGGAGATGTGAGGCAACACGGGATTTGTCCTGCAGCAATTGAAAATCCAGGGCTGGAGCTAGCTCACAGGAGCTGCATATCAAGCCATGGAGTGGAATTCCTTCCTGGAATGACACCCACTCTCCAAGTCCTGCAGCTTCTTGGCAACCAAGGATGGAGATAAGCACAGTTGTTTCTCACAATGGTCAGTAAAACTTGAACTCAGAAAGGAAAGCTGAGGGATAATTAGAAAAAAAACACCTCCCTTCTGACTTAAAAGGGAGAATAACCTTCACGGTTTAAAGATGCACAGAGAACTTTAAAATGTGTTTTTAAAAATTATATGCAAATAATGGCAATTCATTTTCTATCCATTATTTTATCTTGGTAAATATAAAGTATAGTGTATTTATTTTCATTATTAATGGTTAACATTTTCTGAAACTAGATTATACATTTTTCTTTCATGGTTTGTAAGAAATCCTCTGTTTTCATCATCCTTTCATAATTTAATACAGTGAAGAGAGATGATTAACTCTCCTGCTTGCCTGTGAACTCTGTGTAGATCTTTAGAGATCATAGCTGTAGCAGGAGAGTATCTTAAATATCACCATGGTCCCACTCTCATGTTACAAGGGAAAAGACTGAGGCTACTAGAAGAGACCAGGTTTGCCCAAAACTGATAGGAAGGACTAAAATTATTTTGGCGTGGTTGTAACACTCAGGAATCTTATATTGTCTTTCTCTCTCTTTCTCTCTCTCTCTCTCTGTCTCCTCTCCTCTCTCTCACTTTCTATCTCTTCTCTTCTCCTCTCTCCTCTTTGTTCTCTCTCTTTCTCTTCTCTCATTTTTTAGAGACAAAGTCTTGCTCTGTTACCCCCCCAGGCTGGAGTGCAATGGCATGATGACAGCTTACTGTAACCTCACACTCCTGGGCTCAATTATCTTCCTGCCTTAGTGTCCTGATGGGGCCTTGCTATGTTGACCAAGCTGGTCTCAAATGCCTCGGCCTCCCAAAGTGCTGGGACTATAGGTGTGAGCCACCACACACAGCCTGATTCTGTTTCTTGAACTGACACTGCTGTTTCCCTTCCCAGTAAGAGTGGTTCCATAATTTTTTTCATGGGGAGCAGAAAAATTTTCACCCACTAGAAGTGCTGTATAAATGAGTGCTTATTTCTTCTTTATCAAGATGTTATTCTAATTGAAGTTGAGTTTTTTCTCCCTTTTTTTTGCCTGCTGACATAAAGAAGCAAATCCCATATAATGTTCAGTACTTCCTCTTTTTTAAAAGATTAAATGTCAACAGTTATAACCATATTAATTTGTGTATATATTCATTCATTTTTACATATATGTGTGTGTGTGCACACACATAAACATACACCTTACTCTTTGCAGCTGCTTCAGAGTTGAGTGTTGGGGCAGGTGGAGAAATACAAGGAAACATATCTCCATCCTAAAGCTCACTGCCTAATGGAGGAGACAGATATAAAGAGAAAATCATAGCACTACATGTTAATGCTATAAAAATGTATGCAGTGCTATAAAATTTAAATGATAGAAATATTACTTGTCCCTGAAGAGTCCAGGAAGAACTTTATAGGGAAAAGGATTCCCAAGCAGGAAAAGGGTCTTAAATGATGGATAGAAGTTTTACTGGTTAAAAGTGGGTATTATAAATACAGGGAACCATGCTTGCAAAATCTTGCAAGTGTAAAAGTTTGACATTTTTAGTGAGAAGATCTGTGAAGCTGACATAAAGGGTCGTGGGGATTTGACCAGAGAGGAGCTTGAAAAGATGAAGTCCAGATTGTGAAAGGCTTTATATAATATGCAAGGAGTTTGGATGTTATCTTTAAGTGTAGAGATGCGCTGACATTTATAAACAAGAGAAGATGACCAGATACGCATTTTAGAAACTCTGTCAGTAATCAGGCTGAAAGATTGGCAGCCAGTCATAAATGGAAGGCTTTGTTGATAGCCCCATCAAGAAATGAAAAGGACCTGAACTAAGTCCCTAGTGACAGGGGCGGAGAAGGCACAGTGGGGGAGGGTAAGATTCAAAAGAGATTGAGGAAAAAATTACAATATATGGAGCTTGATTAGATGTTTAAACTCAGAAGAGTCAGAGTTAACTCAGATTCCTGTTGTGGGACACTGAATCAACAGTAACCATCTTAACTCAGAAGAGAAATTTGTAGAAGTTTGCTTGAGGAAAGCAGTGAGTTAGTGGTCTCCTGGGACCTCTATATGGGGATTGAAATAATGATAATGGTAACATTTCTTGAACACCATGTGCCATTCTTTGAGAATTAAAGAGCAACAGTCAACATAGAGATATACTGATTCAGAAGAATCTGTTGATGTCCAGTTAAACGTAAAAGCAGAGTCAACAAAAGTGTGTAGGAGAGAAGCAGTCAAAATCTAATTAGTTGGTCTTGCTTGTAGCTTTTGCCATGTGATAAGTGTGTGGTCATGGCCTTCTTGTATGTTGCTAATGGTGAATCATTCTTGCAAAGAGATACTAATGTATTTATACACACTATATTATTCAAATAATGCTGAGTAATGTTCATTGGTATTTTCACAAGTTTGAATATTTGCTATAAGCTTCAGCTCTTTGTGAATACTTGAATGGCAGAAACACAAATAGAAGAGGATGAGAATGTTGCTCAGCAGTATACTAACATGACATCAGAAGTGAATTTAAAACCTGACTTGGCAAAAGCAATATCTGTTTCAATGCCAAACCAAAATCAGGGCAAACAGACAAAATATTTTTATCATTGTCTAAAGGCACTGAGCTACTGTGAAGCAGGAAGTATCCTAACATCCATCTGGACGGTGCCCTTGGAAATTCTATTAATGGGAACAGGTTCTTTCCCTGTCCCTTCTCCATCTCTGCCTTAATTCAGCCAGCATCAACACAAAATGAAATAAAATTTTCTGTGTCCAATGTTATATTTTAAATTTATCTTTAATAGAGTTTGATATTAAGTATTTGTGATGTCATCTTTTTTTCCACAGATTTTTATTTGACATTTATTTTGTATTTCCCTTTATTTACGATTTTTAAAAAATATCTTTTTCAGGTTAGGATCATTTTTACCTATTATTGAAATATATAATTTTGATGTATTCATTCAAATAACAGTAAGGTATACATCCATTATTATATAGCCTACAGAATACTTCTGAAACTTTTATATAAGAAATGTTCAGTTTATTATAGTTACTCATTATTTAAAATATGTAAGTCATATGAAAATATATAATTATGATTTAAGAATTCTTATCTAACTCTTCAACTCCTGAAGATCAATATCTATTGGGAATTAATATCCATTGGGAGACACTAGACATTTTTCATATTTCTTGACTGAATTTTTTTATGATTCAGAAAAATATATCAGTTCCCCTAGAAGTACCAGGAAGGAATTCCCACATGGAAACATTACCATATACTATACTAACCTTTCATTTAGTCCTCACAGTAATCTACGATTTGTAGGCACTTTGGTAGCTCCATATTACAGATGAGGAAACTAAAATATAGATGAAGAACAGGGAACACACTCAAGACCATATGACTGGTAGTAGGTAGAATAGATTCAAACTTAGGCTGTCTAACTGGAACATGCTCTTAGCAGATACATCAGCTACTAGGCAGCCAGAGGCAGCATTCTGGAACTAAGGAGAAAGGATGGAACTGGAAATGTACACTAACATTTGTTTTTTTCTAATTCAGAAGGGCCTTCTGTGCCAGATATGTAGGTGGTAAACCAAGTGCATAGTTGCTGTGAACTAAAACAGTGGAGTGTGAGGTCCTTTGAGTTGCCCAAACTATGTCGTTTCATGCCATTGAACTTTCCCTATTCTTTAAAAGAAGCTCAAAAAAGTATTTATTCTCTATTTCGGAAAACTACTTCCCTGCCTGAGCAGACCAAGTGAAATGACAGATGGCAGAATTAGCCCGCTAGTTTCAGGAAGGGCTATGTGCTTTGTGGCTGCAAACAGTCTGCTGTTTGCTGGAGTTGCTCCCTTCTCTATTTTGCCTTGTCTATATAAACAGGGCTGTTTTGTTCTGGTTAATCTTCTGTTATCAATGTACCTGTCTCCTTCCCTGATTATATTCCAAGTTAAATCTACCATGGTATATCAACTTCATTTAATAATATTATCTTACAGAAACATGCTCATGGTATTGGCATCTATAGAGACAAAAGGAAGACATTGACTTCACCTTTTAAAAATAACTTTTCAAAGCAAGAGTCTTTACAGTTTACCTCTTTCTACATGCCAGAATGCTGCGTAGATGAGCTGTTTAAAATTTCCCAAATTGTCTCTGGAAATGTCAACAAAATTACCAGTTTGGTGTGAGCTCATCAAATTTTTAGAATTCCAGAGCTTAGCGGAAAACCCACCACCACCACTACCAACAACAACAAAAACCCCAGGAACACAAATTATGTGGTTGATTGCCCAGAGATTATGGTTTTCTTGCGTTGATGATATTAGTACATGTGTACATGAAGAGGGAGATAGGCACATCGCTTAGTTTATATTACAGCATTAGAACATTTATTGGTCAGGAAATATTCTATAGATGCATCCTATAGAATAATGTGGTTTTAAATGCCTTACTAGAGTGCCAGGTGTATGTATGGTGAGTATAAGCTTTGGACTTGGACAAACCTCATTTTGTAGATTGCTGCTACTTGTGTACTCTGTGATCTTGGACAAATTTCATAGCTTCTTTGAGTTGTCTTATCTTTGAAAAGTAGGAAATATAGAACATAAGCTTGTTACGGACATTAAATGAGGCATATTTAATGCTGTTAGTGCAGTGTATGTGGTACACAACAGACACTAAAGAGTAGGCAGCACTTTTATTTATTGATTACCTTTATTTAGCACCTTTCTGTGTGCCTGGTAATTTCTGAGACAGCAATTATTTTCTCCTCCCCTGCAGTCTATTTGATTTCTCAATCCCTCATTAGATGTCCCTCCTGTATGCTCCCCTATCACCCTCTGTTCTCTAGCACTGGCTGGCACTTATCCCATGTATTGTAATTGTGTGCATACTTGTCTCTTTAGGGTAAGGGACTGGGCCTATCTTGTTCATTATTTTATCACCATCCTCAGAAAACCAAGCACAAAGGAAGATGCTCAATAAATATTTATTTATTAAATGAATGAATTAATAAATGCATGCATACTTTACTCAGGTCTGCTTTTGCTGACTCCTCCTGTCTGCTTCTGCCTTTGATCTAGATAGAGATGATGATTGCCAGCAGAAACCAGTTAATTAAATCTTAGTTCCATGTAAAAATAAGTAGCCCAGGATGGGGATAGCTCTAGGTGTTGCCCCAGGCATACTTGGACTTTGTGCCAGAATATTTTTTTACTTGTCCTATTAGGAGGCTTTTCCATTTACTTCTAAATTTGCAGCTATTTTGAATGGTTGAGATGACAGAATGTATTCTCTTTCCTGCATAAGGAAGGCAGTGAAGCCTAGAGCTTAGAGGTGAGACAGCCCCTTCATCCAATTGAATTTCCTGACAACCAGCTGTGTAATCTTATTAAACATCTAAAGCTTCAGTCTCCTTGACTGTTCAATGAGATTAATAATAAAAATACCTCAGAGTAATTGTAAAGATTGAAATAATACATATAAAAGCTTACCCAATGCCTGGAACATACTAATAACTATTAACTTTTTAAAGTTATTCCTGTAAGTCATTTATATTTTATAGGAATAAATAATCAAACTATGCTAATGTTGATGAATTACTAAAATGTGAACTATTGAAGCATTTCTTGGCAATACCAGTGCAGTGGCCTTGAAAATTTGTTGTTCAAACTCCTGATGTGGGGAACATGATTGACTGAAAGCCCTGCAGCTTCCCCTGTAGATCCACCACTGCTTTGCACCAAGACCAAGCTTCCCCTGGGCTGCTCCCAGCCAGTGATGAGGAGTTAGGGTTAGGGTTAGGGCCTAATGCAGGCCTATTTCTGCAAAGCATGGGACTCCCTTAACAGGTGACTTTGGCTCAAGGACTCCCCATCTGCCTGGTGGACACTTCCATAAAACTGTGTTGCAGCCTGAGACTCTTTCTACCCAATCTTCCTTGCTTCCCTCTCCCCTTGACAGTGAGTGGTGAGACCTACACCGAAGTCTGAGGCTCTCCCTGCCTTCTGCAGCTTCCTCTCACATTTCCTTTACTGGTATTTCCTCCAGGAAACCTCACAGTTGTCTTGGTGCCTACTTCTTGGAGGATCTGAGCCTACACAAACAACTGTAATTGTTGTTAGGGAGTAACAGTCTATACCTTAGAGCACAGATTTGATATTTTCTTCATCAGGTATGAAGTTAAAGTTATTATAAGTTTAACATGATCTTTATGTTATTGCAGTTCCTCAGAACTAGAATTTGGTGTTACCTTAAATTCCCTAGGATAAGTATTAGCCACCATTTCCTCAGGGAAGTCTACGAACATTTAGGACTTTACATGCTAACCTGCAGATTCAGTTTTAAGATTGTTCTTATTTAGGACAGCCCTCCAAAGTTCCAGGTCTTTAAAGTGATATAGTAATTTTAGTCTTTAACATTCATGAACCAGTAATTTCCCACCCTACCCCCCCAAAAAAGAAATTTATTGATAGCTCTCCAGTGTTCGTCTGTTTTTATGGTCTTCTGCTGATTTCTTTGGTTTTGCTATTAGTCCTGCCAAATCCTCACTCGATTGTTATTTTTGTGACAGACCAGGTCCAGGGAACAGTCACCATCCGGAACATCAGTGCCCTGTCTTCAGGTTTGTACCAGTGCGTGGCTTCTAATGCTATTGGAACCAGCACCTGTCTTCTGGATCTCCAGGTTATTTCACGTAAGCATATGGAAATTCTGATGTCAACCATGGGTCTGAAACTCTAAGATCTTTGTTATACCAGAAAATGAAGAGTTCTGATGAATTGTCTTAAGGTTATCTGAAGATTAAATAGAAATTATTTTGGTTTTAATTATTATTGAAAATAGTTTGTAAATGTTTTAGTATACTTTCCAGCCTCAGCAATATGATAATCTTTATGCAAAATATCTTTCTCCTCAGGATCAATAAAATTGGACAGTTTCTTATCATATAATGCTATAGACATTATAAAAATCGTAATAATCTTATGGGTATAGCAAGACTTTCTTGTGTTTTTTCCTTGTTTCTTGTATCTGCATAATTTTGGAGTGTCTAGGTTATAAATGGCAGTGTAGAAAACTTCTCTTTAGTTGAGAATTCTGGGATATTTGAATTCCAGTTGCAAAAGGGAGTGATCTGGCTGGGTTGAGGTAGAAGGATATCCCCTAGTTTCCAGCATTCATATAGGGTAGATCAGGCAAGTTAGATTGGTGCTGTTTGTTACCTAATGTAGGTATTGTTCTCCTAAAATGTGCAAGTCATTTAATTGTTTATTCATTCAAAATATGTTCAGAGCCTACTATGTGTTATTCCTAGCCACTGACAATATAGAAAGTTAATTGAGGTTTAACTTTATATAGATGAAAGATTTTAGACAGTTTTATACGTTTTAAGCAGATTATTTAGTAAGCTTATGTGCTTATTACAGTTGCATGGGTATATGCTATTTCTCTCTTTCTTTTTTCTTTAAATATATCTTAAATATATTTTGCAGCCCAGCCCAGGAACATTGGACTAATAGCTGGAGCCATTGGCACTGGTGCAGTTATTATCATTTTTTGCATTGCACTAATTTTAGGGGCATTCTTTTACTGGAGAAGCAAAAATAAAGAGGAGGAAGAAGAAGAAATTCCTAATGAAATAAGGTTTGTATGTCAGATTTTTAAAATTTGTCCTGCATAGCCATTATGTACTTCTATTCATTTTTGTCAGTTAAGATATATCTGCTAATCATAAAACTCTGATGGCCGAGATTATTAAAGTGGCTAAATGGTATTTTCTTGTATATCACTTTGCTTCATGGTACTACTCAGTTTTATTCACTGGATCATGAAGGAGGGAAAGGGTCCAGCATGTGCCCAACTAGGAGGATACAAATGAAGATTCCCCTGCTCTTCCATGTCTCCAGGGTAGGCAGGGTTAGGTTACGTGGCTACCACAATGGGAAAGGTAGTGTCTAAAACGTGTTTACTATTGACATTTATAATAGATGTGAACATAAAGCAAGAAGGAACTCCGTAAGAGCATAGCAGTGCCTGTACACAGTCAGGCCACAGCATTATGGCTCAGAAAGGTAGTTCAGACAAGAATATGAACATTTTAAGAAAACAGTGCCAACATCATCTTTAAAGAAAAGTGACTCTAGTCATATTGGGGAGATTTGAGGGTTCCGGCTCAGTCTCAGATTTCATCATGGCATATCCTTATTGAAAATGCTGTAATGACTCTAGTCTCAGTAGTGAGACATACCATAGCCTTACAGGATCTGATTCTTGCCTGCGTATCTTCTCTCTCATCACTCTCAGCTCACTTTGCCTTCCAGTCTGTCCTGCATTTTCCCATTGCTCAGGGCTTTTGCTCAAGCCTCTGCCCTCTTCCTGGACCATGCTTTTCATTTGATCCATCTCTTTACTAAATTCCTTGATCTGTTTCTAGATTAGGCCAGGCATCACCTCCTCACATAAGTTGTCTTTAGCCCCTTGCCCAACCTTTCAGACTTGTAAACATTCTTGCATTGATTACTACCCTCATTGACTATAGGTTTCTTAGGTGTAGGATTTGTGTCTTTTTTACATGAAACATATTGTAAAATGTACCCAATAAATGTTAAATGAATTGGTTAGCATCTTAAATTAAATAAATGACTTCTTTTAGGCTGTTGTAATTCTTAAGCATTTGGGCCATATGCAGGGATAGAGTCTATCCCAGGATAAGATTACTGAGGAAAACCTCTCATCAGCATCCCGCAGTGATTTCTCAAACTCCAAAGGGTAATACAGTCAGGCCAACTCTGATTATTTATTTAAGTTCTGCATACCTATAGTTTGATTTCCCAGCTATTTTATGGCACCTAGTTTAGTAGATTTCTTCATGGACTAATTTCCTACTTACAGTAAATATTTATGTGTGAATAAATATTTACTATATATGAATATTTACTATATATATAAAGCAAGATACTAAATATTTACTATAAATATATATAAAGCAAGATTTGTTATGTATTTACTATATGATATATAAACATATTTATGTGAATGTTATTTACATATATATTTAAAAGTTGTTTTGGAAGAGACATTCTCTGAGAGATCTGAGATATCCTTTTCTACTGTTGGAGACTGAGAAGCTGAGGAGAGATTTTCTTGACCATTGTCTCAAAGGGAATGGATACCAAAGCTGAGGCCATCCAGGGTTGCCATGCCTGCTTTCACGACAGAGTAGTCTCTCCTGGATTTGTTTTTTGAATGTATAAGCCTTAACATGAAAAGAAAGATTCCAGGGTAGGAGGATAGGATTAACTTGAAGTAAATCCTCATGACGACTTTATTTTGTTCCTTTCAGAGAGGATGATCTTCCACCCAAATGTTCTTCTGCCAAAGCATTTCACACTGAGATTTCCTCCTCGGACAACAACACACTAACCTCTTCCAATACCTACAACAGTCGATACTGGAGCAACAATCCAAAAGTTCATAGAAACACAGAGTCAGTCAACCACTTCAGTGACTTGGGCCAGTCTTTCTCTTTCCACTCGGGCAATGCCAACATACCATCCATTTATGCTAATGGGACCCATCTGGTCCCAGGTCAACATAAGACTCTGGTAGTGACAGCCAACAGAGGGTCATCACCACAGGTGATGTCCAGGAGCAATGGCTCAGTCAGTAGGAAGCCTCGGCCTCCACACACTCATTCCTACACCATCAGCCACGCAACGCTGGAACGAATTGGTGCAGTACCTGTCATGGTACCAGCCCAGAGTCGGGCCGGGTCCTTGGTATAGGACATGAGGAAATGTTGTGTTCAGAAATGAATAAACGGAATGCCCTCATGCAAGGGGGAGGGTGGGGTGGGGAGTGCTGGGAAAGAACACTTCCTTATAATTATATTAGTAAAACGCACAAAGAAGAAGGCAGTGCTGTTACTTGGCCACTAAGATGTGTAAAATGGACTGGAATGCTCCATCATGAAGACTTGCTTCCCCACCAAAGATGTCCTGGGATTCTGCTGGATCTCAAAGATGTGCCAAGCCAAGGAAAAAGATATAAGAGCAGAATAGCACTTAAAATCCAAACTGCCGCCCAGATGGGCTTGTTCTTCATGCCTAACTTAATAATTTTTAAGAGACTAAAGTGCCAGATGGAGTTTAAATATTGAAATTATTTTAAAAGGTAGGTGTCTTTAAGAAAATAACAAGCAACCCTGTGATATGTTCCGTCTCTCCCAATTCCCTCGTTATGTAGAGGGCTTAATGGTGTAAGTGGTTAATATTGGTCCCAACAGGGCTGACTCTTCTATCATATGATCAAAACTTTTTACATGAGCAAAATTCAGTAAGAAATGGGGGAAGACAAAGGAAACGTCTTTGAGAAGCCCCTTCATATTTATTTATTTATCTCTTCCTGAACCATGAATTTCATATTTGGAATATTGCTATATTGACAGATTCTTGCCTGTCTGTGTTATTCTAGGATCTGTTACAGGTCCATGGCAATTACTGTTTATTTTTTCCTGGAAAAATATTTTTTTATAAAAGATTTTTTTTAAATACATGAGAGGCATTGGGCTAAGAAAGAAAAGACTGTTGTGTAATACCTTGTTCAATGGTTGTATTTAGTGAGCTCATAGAGGTCCATCATATCATGACCGAGCTAGGTTGTGTGGGCAGGAAGGTAGGGCTAAGGGGTTGTAGCCTTGCTGGGCAGCCTCTCAGAGCAAGGTTGTTCAGATCTCCCTTGCTATTACAGTAGGTTACTATTAATGAGGGCAGCACCTGATGCCTTTTGTATTGAGGTAGGTAACTTTCTCCTTATTTGACAAGTAGAGGTTAACTTACTTGTCAGGGAGGGCAGACGTTGTTTTTTTGTTTTGTTTTGTTTTTCAAAATAATTCTTTTTGCAAAAGAGGTAAGACTGAGACTAAAGGTGTTATCTTCTGGTTGTGCTCCTGGAATTGTCTACCCTACATTTGTGTCAGCTCAGGGTTGCAGTGTTGCCCAGATGCATTTTACACCACTGTAAAGAGATTCCTTTTATGGTTACTACCTGGCTTGGCTGGCCTTGTGGTTCACCAGATTAATTTACAAACTCCCCCACTTTATTTTGTGCTATGTAGATCTGGCCATACTTGTATTAGTGACTGTCTTGCCTTAACCACACTTTAAGCAACCCACAAATTTCTTCCCAGATTTGTTTCCTAGATTACTTATGATACTCATCCCATGTCTCAATAAGAGTGTCTTTTCTTTCTCACTCCCTCTTACCACCGTACTTTTTGCTCTCTTCTCCTGCAAGCGTAGTCTTCACAGGGAGTGGCTTCCTGACATTTTTTTCAGTTATGTGAATTAATGGAAACCAACAGCTGCTGCAAACACTGTTTTTCCAAGAAGGCTACACTCAGAACCTAACCATTGCCAACCATTTCAGTATTGATAAAAAGCTGAATTTACTTTAGCATTACTTATTTTTTTTTCCATTTGATGGTTCTTACTTTGTAAAAATTTAAATAAATGAATGTCTATACTTTTTATAAAGAAAAGTGAAAATACCATGACACTGAAAAGATGACTCTATCAGATGCTGTTTAGAAAGCATTTATCTTGCATTTCTTTATTCTTTCTAATTATCTAAAATTCAATAAAATTTTATTCATATAAAATAAGTTGTCATTAATTATCAATATTAATGAGTATGTCATTTTAAAACTTAGTATTCTCTTTAATGTTACAAGATTTTCTCCATCCTGTTAAATAATATTTATAATAATTTTGATAGGCACATGGTATTCCAAAAATTACTTAATCTTTCTCTTAAATTTAGTTTGATTCCAGTTCTTACCCATATGACTGAAGATTAATGACCTTCATACATTGAGCTATTTTCCCATTTCCTAGAATGAAAGTTCATGAAGACAGTCTCTATGCTTGCCTTTTTCACCACTGAATCTCCGTCACCTACCACAGTGCCTCATGTGGGTGTTGAGTAGATAAATGCTGATTTCTGAATTGAAATTGCTAAGTCGAGTTATGAGCATGATTGTAGCTCTTGATGTGTACTGGATCATTCCTTTGTTTTAACTTTTTATTTTGAGATAATTATACTTTTACATTCAGTTGTAAGAAATAATAGAGATGTCATATACCTTTTACCTATTTCTCCCAATGGTAACATCTTGCATAATTATTGTACAGTATCACAAGTTGACATGGATATAATTTATCAACCATATTCAGATTTCAACACTTGTACATGCACTCGTGTGTATGTGCACATTTAGTTATATACAGGTTTATCACACATGTAGATTTTTTAAAAACTTTTATTAGTTTTTATTTATTTAAAAAGTAATACAGAATACTGAAAAAAGATTTAAAAATCAACAAGTAATATACTCCCACCTACAGAATACCACTCTTAACATTTTGGAGTATTTACATTCATTTATTTACAAACATTTTTTTGTTGTTTATTGAGGCATATTTTGCCTACAGTAAAATTCACCATTTTAAGGTGATGTGTGTGTGTGATGTATGATGAATGTAACAGCCACTACAATCAAGATACAGAATATTTCCATCACCCTCAAAAATCCCCTCCTTACCTTGTAATTAAACCACTCTCCCCAACCGCTCTCTAGCGGTCACTGACCTGACTTCTGTTCCTAGGGTTTCAGCTTTCAATAATGTCATGTACATTTCATGTGACCAACACCGCAGTCAGGATATAGGATTCCTTATGCTACCCTTTCATAGTCATAGCCACCACCCTCCTTCCCAAGTCCCTAATTCCTACCAATCACTGTCTGTTATTCATCTCTGTAATTTTGTCATTTTGAGAATGCTATATAAGTGGAATGCAGTATGAGGACTGGCTTTTGCTTCTTTAAATTTTTTTGCTCAGAATAATTTGAGATCCATTCAAGTTGTAGCATGTATCAATAATCCATTCCATTTTATTGCTGCGTAGTTTCCCATGGTACAGAAGAGGTAGCACAGTTTATTTTACCCATTGGAGGATATGAAGGATATTTGCGTTGTTTCTAGTTTTTTGCTATTAGGAATAAATCTGCTATAAACGTGTGCATAGGTTTGTGTGTGAACATAAGTTTTCATTTTTCTGGGATAAATATCCAGGAGTGCAGTTTCTGGGTTGCATGTGGGAAGTACATGTTTAGTTTTGAAAGAAAATGACATACTCTTTTCCGGGGTAGCCATATAGTTTTACAATTCTTTCAGCCATCTGAGTGACCCAGTTTGCCTGAATCCTTGACAGCATTTGTTATTATCAAAATTTTACATGTAGCCATTTTGATAGTTATGTAGTGATATCATATCTTATGGTGGTTTAAAATTTTATTAAGTTATTATTGGTACATAATAGTTATATATATTTATGGAGTGCATGTGATATTTTGATACAAGCACACAATGTATGATAAATTGGGATAATTGGGGTATCCATCACCTCAAGCATTTATTATTTCTTTGTGTTAAGAACATTCCAATTTTACTCTTTTAGTTATTTAAAAAGATAACAGTAAATTTTTGTTGACTATAGACAGCCTGTTATGCTATCAAATACTAGATCTTATTCATTCTAACTATATTTTTGCACCTAAACCATTCCCACTTTCCCCCACTACCTGCCACCCTTCCTCTGATCATCATCTGATCCTCATCGTTCTACTTTCTATCTTTATGAGAACAATTGTGTTAATTTTTAACTCATTTTGACTCCTATGAGTGAGAACATGTGAGATTTGTGATGATGGTTTAAATTCACACTTCCTTGATGGCTAAGCACATCTTTTCATGTGCTTGTCATCTCTACGTCCTCTTCAATAAATATCTGCTCGTGTCTTTTGCCCATTTTCTAGAACACTTTTTTTTTTTTACTGTTGAGTTTTGAGAGGTTTTTACATATTCTGGATACAGATCCTTTATTGAATATATTGTTTGCAAATATTTTCTCCCAGTTTAAAGCCTTTTCATTCTCTTCAGTTTTTCATAAAGCGAAAGTTTTAAATTTTGATGAGGTACAATTTAATTTTTCCTTTTTTGGGTTGTACATCTGATGTCAAGTCTAAATTTTTGCCTAGACCTGCCAGGGTTCTGAAGATTTTCTATTTTTTTTTTCATAAAAATTTTAGAGTTTTACATTTAATTCTGTGATTCATTTTTAGTTAATTTATAAAATAGTAAGGTTTAGGTTGAGGTTTATATTTTTGTCTACGGATGTCCAGTTGCTCCAGTAACATTTGTTGAAGCCTGTCCTTCCTTCGGTGAATTGCTTTTGCACCTTTGTAAAAAATCACTTAGACATATTTGTGTGAATCTCTTTCAGAGTCCTCTAGCTGTTCCATTGATTTGTGTGTGTGTGTGTGTGTCAGCCCCTCCATCAATACTGTGGTGATAACTGTAGCAATTTAGTAAGCCTTAACAAAATCTGGTGGAATGGTTTCTCCCACTTGGTTCTTTTTTTTTCAAAGTTACATTAACTATTCTAGGTCCTGTGCCTTTATAAATTTTAGAAATAAGGTGGTCTGTGTCTACAAAACACTTTGCCATTTTCATATATGAATTACATTGAAGCCTATAGAATCCATTTTGAGAAGAATTGACATCTTTACTATGTTGAGTTTTCTTAGCCATGAACACAGTGTCTCTTCATTTAAGTCTTCTTTAATTTTATTTCATTAGCATTTTATAACTTTTATGACACAGATATGATACATGTTTTATTGGACTTACACATAAGTATTTAATTTTTTGAAGCAATTGTAAATGATTGTTTTTTAAATGTTGGTTTTAGTGATTGGATTAAATGATTGGATTCTATGTGGTTGATTTTGTATTTTGCAACCTTGCTGATTTATGTCTTCTGAGGTTTTTTTTTTTAAACTTCTTTATAGATTACTTGGGATTTTCTACATACAATATCATGTCATTTGAAAATAGGTGTAGTTTTATTTCTTCCCCTTCAAACTGTGTGCCTTTTATTTCTTTTTCTTACTGTCTTGCAATGACCAGAACTTAACAGTACTATGCTAGATAAAAGTGGTGTTCCCTTTTTCCAGTCTTATGGGGAAAGCATTCATTCTTTTACCATTAAATATGATGTTAGGTGTAGGTTTCGGTAGATGTTTTTTATCAGTTGAGGAAGTTTCCTTCTATTGGTTTTCTGAGAGTTTTAGTCACGAATGGGTGTTGAATTTTGTTAAGTGTTTTTTTCTGCATTTATTTACATAATTATTTTTTTCTCTGGTGTGTTGATGCTGGGTTACATTGTTCGATGTTTGAATGTTGAAGCGGCCTGGCATACCTGGAATAAATCCCATTTGGTCATGGTGTATAATTCTTTTTAAACATTGCTGGATTTGATTTGTTAATATTTTGATGAGGATTTTTGTGTGTGTGTTTATGGAAATCTTTTTTTTTTTTGAAGTTTAGAGGAGGGAAATTTTATTTCTGAAATGAAATATCAAAGAAATCTCTTTGGAGGAAGTCTCATTTGTTGAGTTAGACATGAGGTGAGGAGAGAAAAGGGCAGGTCCAGGTGTCTATGTGACTAGGGTCACCAAGATTGGATTCTAAGGCATGGAGGGAAATCAGTCAGTATTCCATCTGCTGGAAGCATAGGATACAGGAAGAAAAATAGTGAGAATAACATTGGGAAGGCAGACTAGGTCCAGATTACCAAGAATCTTAAATGTCCTGGGTAAGGAGTTTGTACTTTATTTAGAATGCAGTTAGGAGCTATGGAAGGTTTTAAAACACAGCAGTAATTGCTTCACATGCTTCTCAAAAAGAGAATTTTGGCAACTGCACATAGAATAGATTGAGAGAATGAGAGAGATTTGGAAGTACAGAGGTAGAGACCAGCTGGGAGGTTACTATATTATTTTAAGATTTTATCAAAACTGCTTTTTAAAAACAGAACATATATTGGGGTTCTGTTTTATTTTGAAGATGTGACTTCCACACCAGGAAAAGGATTCAAGCCTAGAAGCCTTAGAGGAAGGCGAATGCTGGGGCAGACACTGAGGGAGAGTTGTCTGGTGCCCTCACCCTCAGAGTTAGCTGAGGTAACCCAGGAAGACGTGCTCCAGGCTGGATGCCCTAACCCTCAGCTCTGGAGATGTGCCTGTGTGCAGAGAGCCTCAGGCTGAGCTAGGCCTTGGACCTAAGCGGAGCCCAGCAGCTGATGAAGTTGGTTGGGGCATTTTTCCCCTTCTCTGATGGGTGCTCTCTCCTTGCTTGTCAGATCTCAGGGTTTGTGTGGCCACCTCTGCTGATTGTTCTGACTATTCTTGCTTAGCGCCTCAGATCAAACACTGGCCTAGGACCATGTTTGAAATTTTCCAGATCAGAGTAGAATGAATTCTTCCTTGTTCCAAGCAATGCCATTGTTATCCAACAGTGCTGGGACGTTTTCTGGTGCTACAGAAATACCGTTCAGGGACATTGGCTGGGCAAATCAAAATAATGAAAGCAAATTTTGCTGTTCATTTCTGGGCCTTTCTCCTGGATAAGCAAGCTCACATACCCTCTATGTCTTCTAGACCCTTTATGGGTGTCCTTCTTTTTTTTTTTTTAATTATTATTATTATACTTTAGGTTTTATGGTACATGTGCGCAATGTGCAGGTTAGTTACATATGTATACATGTGCCATGCTGGTGCGCTGCACCCACTAACTCATCATCTAGCATTAGGTATATCTCCCAATGCTATCCCTCCCCCCTCCCCCCACCCCACAACAGTCCCCAAAGTGTGATGTTCCCCTTCCTGTGTCCATGTGTTCTCATTGTTCAATTCCCACCTATGAGTGAGAATATGCGGTGTTTGGTTTTTTGTTCTTGCGATAGTTTACTGAGAATGATGATTTCCAATTTCATCCATGTCCCTACAAAAGACATGAACTCGTCATTTTTTATGGCTGCATAGTATTCCATAGTGTATATGTGCCACATTTTCTTAATCCAGTCTATCATTGTTGGACATTTGGGTTAGTTCCAAGTCTTTGCTATTGTGAATAATGCCGCAATAAACATATGTGTGCATGTGTCTTTATAGCAGCATGATTTATAGTCCTTTGGGTATATACACAGTAATGGGATGGCTGGGTCAAATGGAATTTCTAGTTCTAGATCCCTGAGGAATCGCCACACTGACTTCCACAAGGGTTGAACTAGTTTACAGTCCCACCAACAGTGTAAAAGTGTTCCTATTTCTCCACATCCTCTTCAGCACCTGTTGTTTCCTGACTTTTTAATGATTGCCACTCTAACTGGTGTGAGATGGTATCTCCTTGTGGTTTTGATTTGCATTTCTCTGATGGCCAGTGATGGTGAGCATTTTTTCATGTGTTTTTTGGCTGCATAAATGTCTTCTTTTGAGAAGTGTCTGTTCATGTCCTTCGCCCACTTTTTGATGGGGTTGTTTGTTTTTTTATTGTAAATTTGTTGGAGTTCATCTTTCGTGAAATCTGTGCCTGGAGATTTCTATTTCAGGTTTTAAATGACTAATACCATTTCTTTAGTGGTTATAGGACTATTAAGGTTGACTATTTCATCTAGTTTGTGGTTTGCGATTTTTTTTCTAGGCTGTCAATTTTGTTAGCATAAAATTGTTTGTATTATTTCCTTATTGTCTTTTTAATCAGAGCATGATCTGTTTTTCTCCCTCAGTTTCTCATTATCCATTTTGCTTTTCTTGCCTTCTTGTGGGTTACTTGAATAACTTGTAGGATTCCATCTTGATTTATTTATAGTGTTTTTAGTATATTGCTTTGTGTATATACATATGTATTTTTAGTGTTTGTTCTAGGTATTAAAACATGGACACATAATATATCCCAGTCTATTTGTATCAATGTTTTACCACTTTGACGTGTGGAAACTTAATTCCATTTACATCCCTTTTCTTTCTCTATTTTAAATATCTTTCTCTTTAGTATAAGATGTTGTATAATTTTTGTTTTAATGATCAGGGATGATTTTTAAAACTGATGAGGAGAAGTCCAGTGTATGCATCCATACATCTGGGTTTATTTTGTTCTTCCTTCCTTCCTGATTGTCTGAGATTTCTTTTTCTGTCATTTCCTTTGAAGAAAACCCTTCAGCCGATCTTTAAAAGTAGTTATACTGGCAACAAATTCTATTAGTTTTTGTTTGTCTGAGAATGTCTCTGTTTCCCCTTCATCCCTCACTGGATATCGTAGTCATGGTTGGCAATTCTTTTCTTTCAGCAGTTGAAAAATTTGGGAAGTGTTCAGCCATTACTTTTTAAAATACTCTCTCATATCTTTCCTCAGACTCCAATGATGGATCTTTTGTTATTATCCCTGTTTATTTTTTTCAGTTGGTTATATCTCTGTGTTCACATTGTGTAAATTGTATTGAGCTGACTTCAAATTTACTGATTCTCTCCTCTGTCATTTCCATTCTACTGTTGAACCCAGGCAGCAAGGCTTTATTTCAGTTACTGGACTCTTTAGTTTGATGACGTTCCTTTTTTAAACAAAATATAATTATTAATTTAAATTATACTGAGATATAGTTTACATACCATAAAGTTAATTCATATAAAGTACACATTTCAGTAGTTTTTGGTATATATGCAGAGTTGTAGAAGCATCACCACAATTTAATATTTGAACATTTTCAATACCCCAAAAAGAAAACTGTACCCACTGACAGACAGTCCTCAATCCATGCCACCTTTAGCCTCAGAAACTACTAACCTACTTTCTGTCTCTGTAGGTTTGCCTATTCTGGACATGTCTTATAAATTGTATCATATAATATGTGAGGTTTTGTTTTTATGTGTGTGTGTGGCTTATTTCACTTAGCATAATGTTTTTACATTTATCCATATATAGTAGCATGTATTACTTAATTTCTATTTATTTACTGACATTTTGTAAATTTTCTGTTTGTTTTAAGCGAATTTATAATTGAAGCACTTTATGGCTGCATTAAATATCTTGTCAGATACTTTCAGCATCTGATTCATCTTGATGTTGGCATATGTGGATTGTCCTTTCTCATTCAAGTTGTAATTTTTCTAGTTCTTGGGGTGATGAGTGACTATTTTCTCTTTGACACTTTGGATATTATGGGACTCTGGATCTGTACATGTTGAGTCTACCATTGGGTCTCAGTGACAGCACCCCCTCAAAAGTGGAATGTTTATACTGCCTCAGTGCAGATGAACACGGTAGAAGGATGGCTTCTCCTTTGGCTCTGCTTATACTTTCTTGGTGAAAGTGGGGCACCAAGTTGCACCACATTGTTGCTGCTAAGAGGAAATACAAACTGGGCCCTGGTGACACCACACCGCTTGTTGCCATAGGGTAAGGGTAGAAACTCAATATCCTGATTCCCTGCTGACACCAGTGGAGCAGGGGAGGGAAGTGGAGTGCCTCTTCATTTGGGCTTATTGATGGTAGGTGAAGGGTGAAGGCTTATCTCCCCACTGGCAGAAACCAGAGGAAGGAGGAAACAGTGTCACCTGCCCTGCCTTACACCACGTCTTTCCACCTTGTTAATGCCAAGTGCAAGTAGTGGCTCAGCTCCCCACTGGGAGAATCTCAACTTCCTCAGGAAGTACACTGTCTCTCTACGGTTTAGGGTCTTCCCATGCTTGCTTGTTGTGTTATGTCAATTTTGTGTTAATTTTAAGAGGCTAGATCATCTTAAAATGGAGTTTGTAATGGGCCTATCCCATCTTGGCTGGAACCAGAAATCCTGAATCATTACTTTTTGAAATAATCATCAGTTAAACAAAGCTCATAGTACCCTACTATTTGAAAGCTTTAAGAATTCTCAACTGTGTATTAAATAAAATTGTTACTCCTTTCCTTGACTTATTCAGTTTCTTCCACAAATAGTTCACTGCCTCTTTCATTCTTAACGTCTACGCCTCCTCTACATGCAAACTTTGCTCCAGACCTGTTCACCTTCCCTTGAAGTAAATTTTTTTCTTTTTGTTTCTATTTTCCACCCGCCCCCACCCCCAACCGCCACCTTCCAGCTATAATCTCCACCCAAATCTTCTGGTACCACAAGTCCAATTCAAATACATTGTCCTGTATAAATTCTGTTTTTCAGTCTAATGAGAAGTGACTGCCCTCTCTAAAGAGGTATAGCGTTCTCAATGCTAAATGACGAGTTAATGGGTGCAGCACACCAACATGGCACATATATACATATGTAACAAACCTGCACGTTGTGCACATGTACCCTAAAACTTAAAGTATAATAATAATAAAATAAAAAGAGGTATAGCATTTACTACCTGTAAGGGAATTGCCACAGTTTGTATTATATTTCTGTATTTGTGTACATGATTGATCCCTCCTGCTGGACTGTAAAATGAGTTATTCCACAATCATTTTTGATCCTTAATTATGTGCTAAACATTGTTCTGGGTGTTGAAGGTAAAAGCAGAGAAGTAACTGCAGCCATATCCTCAGAAAGTCCATATTGCAGGAGGGATCCACATCTGTGAGCAAGTAGTTGCAAGTCGTGTAAGTATATGAGTGGGTGTTTATAGAAGTTCAAGCATATGGGACTACTACTTCTATATCTTGGTTGTGGTCACAACACTTAACACGTTGCTGTATTCAGAGAAAGTGCTTGAAGGATGTGCTAAATTCATGAAACTGAAAATATATGGTCTCTTAACTTCAGTGTTAAAAGTAGCAGTCAAATATTAGAATATTCCCAAAGCAAGGCCACATCAGAGTCATTTACTCATGTGGCAAATGATTGTGCCAGTTCCTTGGGGGCATTTGATGTTATATTAGAGATGCAGTATTGTTTGGGAAAGCTGTGGAGATAACATACTTAATGCAGTGGTTTGGAAGAATCTTAAGTAATTATGAAGGGTTTTGTGTGAAAATAATATCTGTTATGCTTACTACGTGGCAGTACATGAAAAAATGCATTTCAAGTACTAATTTAATTTTATCACACTTCTACATGGACGATATCATCATTCATATTTTACAAGTTCAGAAACTGTAAGAGTGGTTAAACAATTTTTCCAGACTATTCAGTAATCTGTCAGTTGCTTTTCTCAGTAGATATTTCTGTCTGACTGAACCAATGTCTAAAAAGAAAGATCTGGGATCCTCGTTGTTTTGCCTTCTTATAGCCCTCTTTTGGACAAATCACTTGTATTAAATAAGATGATATTCAACTTCACAGAAAAAATGCTGAGACGATAAATGCAATTCAGAGAAAAATTGACTTGTAAATTTTATGCGTATACAGCTATTTATAGCTTTTCCTCACAGCTTCCTTGTGAAGAAGGTATTATTTCCCTATTTTAGGTAAAGGCAAGGCACAAAATTCTGACTTAATCATAAGACATTAATGATAGAGGCAAGTTTATTAAACAAAGCAATAAGTATATGTGCCTAATATGTATTTAACACAGTGAGGTCAGTTGATACCTGATTAATTTTAGCAGGTCAGATTAGAATAGATAATTTGGCTTGTTATAACTTACATTGAAGCCATATTTCTCTATCATCCATCAGTTGCTCCCTCTGTTTATCAGATTTGCAGCAGTTTTGCATTTGAGGCTTGGACAAGATTGTATGCCTATATATATATGTATGTGTATGTGTGTATATATATATCTATATATATATCTATATATCTATATCTATATCTATATATCTATCTATATATCTATCTATATATCTATATATCTATCTATATATCTATCTATATATCTATATATCTATCTATCTATCTATATGTATATCTATATATATATCTATATATCTATATGAATGAGCTTCAGTTGTCCATTACATTGGACAAACTACAAAATTCCCTAAGGCTCAGTTTCATCTACAAAATAGAAACAATATACTAATAGTTATCTTTGAGATTGTGAGTACTAAATGAAATAATGCACATAAGATGAATATCATGGTGTCTGGTGATAGTAAACACTTGATATTTGCCATTATTCGTAGTAGTTCAGAAGCTTTAAATTTCTAGGCAATAGCTATGTCATTTACACCTACTCAGTATTCCAACTCTTTTTGCCAGAAGTACTATTTGAGTGCTACTGCATATAAAATAGCACTTCGGGACTTTTTTTTGTTTAAGAGAAAGGAGAAGCCTCGGTAATTATTGTCTACCCAAATACTTTCTCCTATTTCCCTTTTCCTCACATTTTGTTCCAAAATAACACACTTATCTTCTGATTACTATCAATTTCAAATCGCTGAGGATAATTAAGAGGGTGGGAAAACATCAGCATTTATAGAGCACCTACTGTATGCTAGACAGCATACTGGTCACTTTGTGTATATCCCATAGAATCCTCAACACTTTCAATTTCAGTACTGTATTATGTTAATTTTACAGATGAAGGAACAGGCTTTCATGGGTTAAGTACCTTGCTCAAGGTCATAAAGCTTGTAAGATGTAGAGCCAAGGGCATTGCTCATGTGTTGCCATATACTGTCCTTCCGTTAAGATAGCCAATAAATAGTAAAGGTCTTGGTGCTGCTTCAAATTTGGCCTGGCATAGACAGAGTTCTTTATTCTTTCTAGTCATTCTTTGCCCATTAAAAAAATTATTTAATAAAATTACCATCTCTGACTTGTAAGACTATTAGAATAATTTTTTCCATGCGGTCAAGCTTTTTGAGTTTTTCTCCTCTTAATTTCTGCACACTGGGGGGTCTCACAGCCGTTTAATTCTTTCTCATCAGTTTCCTAGGGCATTTGCAATTTGCGTAAAACACTAGTTCCCTTACCACCTTCAGCTCTACAGTCAGAACTATTGCCAGGGGAAGATGGGTTTGAGGAAATTCCCGTAGGCGAGAAGTTTTGAGGGGAACACAGAGGTCTTTGAAGACATGGTGAATTTGGAGGAAATTGTACGTGGAAGGATGCCTTTTGCTACCCTGGGCCTGCACTTGAGTCCTAGCTCCATCACTTCCTACTGACTTGAGGCAAGCTGTTTAGCCTCTCTGGGGATATAACATGGAGATTATAATTGCTACATCATAGGTCTGAGGATACCATTAGATAATGTATGTAAAAGATATAGATAAATTGTAGCTGTTACTGGTTTACTTTTTAAGTCATGTATTTGAATTTTATAAGGAGAAAAAAGGAAGTTCTACTGGAGAGATTAGAGAAGACCTGAGTCTCACATACAACCAGCTTGTAACTCTTTTCTTCACCTCCCCTCTCTCGGTCATCCAGAGATCAAGGTGTGTTCACCCCTCCAGCTTCACAGTAGAGATCCTGTATTATGATGTGAGTAGAGGCGAGGCTGTGATTTCTGAGCCCCAATCCCTTTAGTATAGAGATCACAACCTGAAATGCCTGTGAAGGTAAAGTAAATGAGAGAACTGGGCCAGATGGGGAGCATGGTGACTTGGAGATTTATGCCCTGCTTAAAGAGGTTAGCAGCTACTCAGCTCCCACCAAGAGTGGTCAGTAGGACTTGGGTCCAGGATGGCCAGGTCTCTTGAATCTTCAAGAGAAGCCAGAAATGCTTATTTGTATCTCTCTTGGATTGTATATGTCGGCAATGAATTTTTTAAAGTTAAATCCTGCTTAATTATACATTCCTGTAAGTCTGTGTGGCCTGTGGTCCAGTATTTACAATCTCTGTTATTGAGCAGACTTGTTTCCAGCAGCTTCATGGGTGGATCCAGCTTGGAGCTCTCCTCTTCTGAACAGTATCGAGTAACAGGAAACTACATGCCAGGTGCTGCTCTAAGCACTTTACATCTATTAAATCATTTTAATCCTCACAACCACTGTATGAGATAGGTACAAACACTATCCCATTTTGCAGATGATAACACTGAGGTACAAGTGATAAGTAACTAGCCTAAGTTTATATGGACAGACCTGGGACCTGGATTCAAATGTAGGCAACCTGGCTCCTAATTGCTATATAGTATTTTCTAATGTTTGTGCTTTCAGAAGAAAAAGAAACGGTGCATTTCTGGTAATTTTAAAT
This sequence comes from Pongo abelii, assembly GCF_028885655.2. NCBI lineage: Eukaryota > Metazoa > Chordata > Mammalia > Primates > Hominidae > Pongo > Pongo abelii. Next base: position 19,228,197 of record NC_085928.1, read on the forward strand.
TTTCAAGGAATATTTCAATGATTTAGATCAGTACACTACTCTCCCTAGTTCTCGAAACAATCCAGGCTGACATTTTGGAAAGGAGGGGAAAAGGGCAATTCTCTCATCAGGCTTCTTGGGCAAAGATCTTCTGAAGTAAATGGGGCTGAAAGCCCCCATTGTGTAAACTCTCAGCCCACCCCTCCCCACAGTGAGAAGTCATAAGCAAATCTTGAGTCTCCACATAACTCTAGAGTTTTATAGAGGAAACTCTTCATTAACAATGCATTGATTTGTGACCACACTTCTATAAAAAGAACAGCTTTCGTAGAGTCCTCTGCAGCTTGCTTGCTTTTTTTTTTTTTTTTGAAGTGTAGTGTTTTTGCTTACCTGCAAAGCACTAAAGAGGAGTTAACTTTTAGGTGGGTACAAGGAATCTTCAGATGTGTTGCTGCTAGTACTTTTTTTCCCCCATTGAGTATAAGGGTGAAAAAAAATATTACATTTCAGAGAAGATTATCAGGAAAGAGAGTTTCTTCTCAATTGATGGAACACAGCAGAAAGGGGAAAATCCTTCACCCAGTTCTGACTTTATTCCATAGGATGAAAAACAAAATCTTGTCTGAGAAAGAAAGTGAAAACTTGTCATTTTAGTCTTGCACTAGAAAACTTATAGATATGTTTGAGAGGAAAACAGAGCTGGGTAGAAATTTTTGCTCAGACAAGGGGAGGGCTTGGGCTTCGGTCACTCAAGGAAGTGATTTTTTGAGAGCCTACCATGTGCCAGACACAATCCATAAATTATCTTATTTTTTCTCACTCCGTGAGGTAAGTATTACTTTCCCTGACGTGTTGGAAAGGCAGTCATTCTTAATTCCTTTCCACCCCTATGCCTCCTTTCTTTGCCCCCAGACACTAATTATGACTTCAGAAAGAAGAACTACTTAGAGGCAACAAGTTATTGGAAAGTGTGGAGGATGGAGGAAGGGAAGGTGGAGGATTTTTCCTGCGACTCTTTTAGCACAGAAAATACCTGTTTTTGTTTTACGTTTGCATTTAGGAGGGATGCAGAAGATCATGGGAGGTTCAACCCCATGATCCAACCCACCCTTTCACACCATCCCTGCCTCTATAGTAAGTCTGGACTGTGTACTTGACATTTCAATATCCTTCCTCTCGTCTGTATTCCACCTGCATTTTTTTCTAGCCTGTGTTTTGCCCTTATTCACTTGGGCCACCATGATGGTCTCTTTAGTTGGATCTCTTGCTTTCAATCTTGTACACCTCCAATCCATTCTCCACAGTGTAGCTGATTGAAACTGTGATACTACACCTCTGCTTATTGCATTCCTTAAGTGGCCTCTCACTGCCTACACAAAGAGGTTGAGTAAAAAAATAAAACATGGCAAATCTCACCAAGGGCCAACTAATTAGTGTTACTGGGGGTGAGCTAGGCACCTGTCATCTTTAAAGCTGCACAGGCTATGTGCATTCTTGTAAGAATCAGTGGCTCAGAGTGTCCAGGGTCCTTGGCATTGCACACAAGGCCCTCCGTGATTCTGCCTGCACTCCGTTCTCCAGATTCACTTTTCAGCCCCATCCCCACCTTACCTTGTGCTCCAATCATGGCAGTATGCCTGCTAAGCCCTGAATTTACCACGAAGATTCACCCTTCTCTGTGCTCCTTCTTTCTACCTGGATTGCTCTTCGTTTCTTCCTTGACTTCCTGGTGGAAACCCATGTTTATTTAGTCTCAGGTCAGGCATTATCTCCCAATAGAAATGAGCACTCTCTTTCTCGTTTTTGGCCCCCACTGTACATCGTCCATCCATCATCTGAAACACTAGTGCATTTATTTGTTTAAATGTCTGCCTTCATGTGATAGATTTGGAACACCTTCGCATTTTGTAGTTCTGAGCACATAATATTTATAGCCAATGGTGTTTATTGAATAAAACGAATAGAATACTTTTATTTTTCTTTAAATGAGACAGGGTCTCACTTTGTCACCCAGGCTGGAGTGCAGTGGTGCGTTCTTGGCTTACTGCAGCCTTGACCTCCGAGGCTCAAGCGATCCTCCCACTCTAGCTCCCCAAGTAGCTGGGACTATAGGTGTGTGCCACTGTGCCCGGCTAATTTTTGTATTTTTTGTAGAGGTGGGTTTTTGCCATGTTGCCCAGGATGGTCTCAAATTCCTGGACTTAAGTGATCTGCCTGCCTCGGCCTCCCAAAGTGCTGGGTTTACAGGCATGAGCCACTGTGCCCAGCCGAATAAAATGAATACATTTCACAGTTAGTCCAAGAGCACACAGGACTCCAGGACTGTCTGAATCCCATGCTCTTCTGTTATGCTCCCTGCAAGAAACTGTGACATAGAAATATTAGGCAAATTGTTGACCACAGTGGAGTACCCTCTGTCTTAGCAATGGCCCCAGAGAACTATCCCAATGCATATATACTTCAAAAATATTAAAATCAGGCTGTGTAGATTATTGGTACCTCACTGGTTTTTTGTTTTTGTTTTTGTTTTTGTTTTTGAGATGGAGTCTCACTCTGTCACCCGGGCTGGAGTGCAGTGGTGCGATCTCGGCTCACTGCAGCCTCCGCCTCCAGGGTTCAAGCGATTCTCTTGTCTCAGCCTCCCCAGTAGCTGGGATTACAGGCACCTGCCACTATGCCCAGCTAATTTTTTGTATTTTTAGTAGAGACTGGGTTTCACCATGCTGGCCAGGCTGGTCTCGAACTCCTGACCTTGTGATGCTCCCGCCTCTGCCTCCCAAAGTGCTGGGATTACAGGCGTGAGCCACTGTGCCTAACCAGTACCTTGCTTTCTATCACTATTATATTCTTGGGCGATTATTATTTTAAGGAATATTTATGTAACTAAATATTATTCCATTATACTACGATCATATTTTAAATCTACTGTTTTCCAGACAGTGGCTCACAACCTATTAATTGGTGGGTTTAGTGGGTTGTAATCAACATTTTAAAAAGTGAAATTGTATGCATTATATGTAGTTAACAGTATGTATTGTCTCATGAAGATTTCAGATCTCTCCACACAGACACACACACATAAATGTATGTTTACTGTGTGGATACAAATGAATAGTGTAATTGGATTATAATACACCTTTTATTTCTTATTGAGGATCATGGTCAAAAAGGTTTGAAAGTTGCTGTTTTAAACATTCTTCAACAGGAGGAAATTTGGGTCATTGTATTTTTTACTATTATAAATAACACTGTAATGGATTTCCCAGGAGATAATTTCTTAAGTTTGTTTCCTTAGGATAGATAGGGAAAATATTTGGGCCAGAGAATATGAGCTTTTAGTCTCCTGATATCTATTGCCAAATTATTTTCTAGAAAGATTATAGCAAGTTATACTACCAGCAACATCATATGTGCTCAGGTGAATTTTTTAGTATTGGGCCCTGACTAGTGAACATTCTCAGGCATTAGAGGAGGGAGGAATGCACATTCCAGGGCAGAGAAATCAGAATAATCAAGGAATTGAGATGGGGTTGTTGAAAGTGTTTATTAACTTTGATTATAGCAGGTAGTGTTGTTCATGGATAGTTGGTGAAAGAGAGCAGTAATATAGTCAAATAGTCTAGGGCCAGAGTTCAGGGGTTTTACATGCACTGCTAAGTTTTTGTCCTTTATTTTTGGGAACTGAAGCACTATAAGGTTTGAAAGCAGAAAGTGAAGTGATGAGGTGAGCCCTATATTACAGAATGAGAAAGTGGAGGAGAAACTAAGTTTCATAAGCTAGCTGGGTGATTATTTCAATAATTCAGGCAAGAAATGCATGTGCCTGGGAACCCAGTCTTGCTTTCCAATGGAGAAATCAGATGACAAACTGCCCAGTATACTCCATGAGACTCTAGAGTGCTCTCTAGCCTCTAGCCCCAATGCAGTGGTTGAAATCCTCTGATGGCCTGGGTTTGGTGATATTTCTGGAGCAATTTGATGATGGGATGGGACACAATCCAAGTATAGGGCCATTGAAAAACACACTTAAAAAATCACAGTGTATTCTTCTCAAAACTCAGGCATTTCTGATGGACAAAACTTGGAAACTATTAACTCGACTGAGGGGTGAGAGTCGGGGCAGGAAATCCATTTGTGGATTGAAGATTCTGATTTGGATGACTATGAATGACTTTAATATTTGAATATGGCATTTATGAATACTGGGGAAATAACAAGGGCTCAGGGAAAAATGCAGGGATGCCTACTGCTAAATGTCTCATTTGTTCTGTAGTTCTGTCTATTGAATAGAATCAGATATAAAATGGAAGATTTATACCTCTATATATTAAATGACTGAGGCAAAACTAGAAAGCCGAATTGTGCAAAGCCACAGTGCACACATTTTCACTATTTTTCCTTTCTGCTTTGCTTTTCTCCAGATTTTATTTTTTTCAACATATATTTAAAATTTTTAAGTATTTAAAACTACAAATTAAGCACTTACTATGTGCCTGGGACTGTTCCAGGAGCTGAAGATGCAGAAGCAAACCAAAGTCTGTCCCCTCAAATAAACTTACATTCTAGAAATCCTAACATAAATCAAGATTAGGATAGCCACTCTAGCAGTATCAAATCATAGATATATGTGTGGCACTCTAACCAGAAAGTTCTATTCTTTACCATCCTAAACTGTAGATAAATGGGAGATTATGATTTTGTGGCTGTTGAGACTGTTGAAGCTAATTATTCTCTTTCAGTCAAAACCTCTTAGTATGGAACACACATGTTATGCTAATATACATATTAGACCCTAGTTCCTCTTTAACAATAGCAGAATGTGTTCTGGGATTGGATTTGGGAAATACAGCACTTCCTTCAGCTGACCAGCTGTGCAATCTTAGTCAATTGACTTAACCTCTCTAGCGTAGTTCCACTTTTCTAAAATGAGTACAATATCTGCCCTACTCATTATACAAGGTTATTATAAATTTCAAGTGAGATTACAGATATTTAAAAAAATTTCTTTGAAAAGTACAAGGGGTAAAACAAATACAAGGTTACTATTATCCCCCATGTTTTTAAATAGTCCTAAAACACACTTGTCCAGCTATAAGGGCAACCAAGTTCATCATGACTGTTGATCCGGGAAGGAGCAAAGAAGGTAGGGAGAGGACAGTGTGCTGTTAGGGGCAGCTTTGCATCAAGAAGATCCAACTCTGAGGGATAGTCATAGGACTTGGGGGATATCAAAACAACAGAACAAGTAACGCTTTTGAAAATTCTACTTTAACAGTCTGCCACTCTCCAGCAATCAGCACATAACCATGTCCCAAAGACACTCCCTGACGAATAGGGAGTCAAGGGGATGCAGTGGGAAGAAATATGCCGCAAAAACAGTCATCTGCAATGTAACATGAAATGGTGCAATGTTTTTTGTTTTTTTCTTTTTGCTTTGTGTTGTTTTATCTAGGTTAAAATGTAGATGATGTTATAGGATGTGCATTACATTTTTTCACTTATTGTTACTTTTAGATCTGGGGCATTGATTGTTCAGTAGCTGTAGGGTGACACTTACTGCAAATTCTATGAAACTGCAACCCTTAAAAATTCAACATTTGGGTGGAATATTTGAAGTGTGATGAATTAGTAATGACAGATCCTACAAGCCCCACATGAAAATCAGTTTCACTGTGCCATAGAGTACTCATTCTTCTTTAATTGATGTGCACCTATAAATGGAAAGCCAATTATGAAGTATCTTTGAGTGCTCACACTGTGCCCTGTGCTGCCCCCAGGTGGTGGAGGAGGCAATGGGCAGACTGAGTGGTGCACTGGATTGGAATCATCAGATTGCCAGCCGTGGGGTTTCAGCCCTGCCACTCTCTAGCTCTCTAACTAAACCCTATCTTGCCTACACAACTGGATTGTTATGTGGATTAAATATTGTGTACGTAAAAGCTCTGTAAATTCTGTGCATAAAGTGGTTTGAATTTTGCATATATTTATAGATCTAACTTACACCACAAGCCTGGTAAGTTGTCTTTTATCCATATGTTGAAGACAAAAAAAAAAAAAAAAAAAAAGCACAGGAAGGTTAATTGGCCCAACATCACAGAGACTCTGGCAGAGCTGGGATTTGAATCCCAGCTTCAATATGGCTCCATAGTCTATGTTGTTGTTATTTATACTATACAATCTCTCTGTGTTATTTTTTATTGCTATTTAAATTATCAGAGTTCAGTGTCAGGAGAGCACCATGAGGACTGAGGTTGCCTCTCAAAGGCAACTATAGTTGAATGAAGGAGCTGAGCCTAAGATTACTAAATCTGAGCTTCAGAGCAAATGTGAGCTCCACAAGGGAAAAAGGACAGGGCACGTGGTCAAAATTAAATCTAAGCTCCAAGGGGCCTGATGGAGGAACAGGTTAGACCCTCAGAGGAATCCAGGATCTGGCCACGGGCATTGAGAAGCTGGCTAAATGGACTTGCAGATTCAGAAGTGGGAATCCAGTGGAATTCCACTCCTGTGATACTGTGATTATGGTGTAAGTAGAAAAAGAACTGGTTACCAAGGTGTGACTGGATGGACAGCTATTAATACCAACCTTCCTAATCTCCCTTGCCTTGGGATTGCATGGAATCTAGGGTCTCTGGGCTGTTTAACTCTACAAGTGGCAGTTAAATGGATGTATGCGATGTGTGCCACATCCCTTCTTTTGGAGACCCATCTTCCTTGATCCTGTGTGGCTCAGGTGGGGCTGAACAGCCTCCTCATTCTACCCTCAGGTCCAGAGAGGAGCATGTGGCCAGGCCTGGGCAATCAGAGCTTTGTTTGCCTGAGCTATTGAAAACAGTGTTGGTTAGAGTTGGTTCCATTCCCCTGGCCTCAGTAATTGATTCATGGAGGATCATGTGACATCATCAGGACCAATCAAAGCTATTGAAATTGCATTGTCTTTTCTTCTGTGACTGTGAGTGTAAGCACAATATAAGTTGCAACTACATGCAGGCCATCTTTCCCAAACTATCTTTTTGGAGAGGATGAGCCCAACATACAAAGAAATGCAAAACTTAGCACACATCACACTATTTAAGTTCCTGGATCCAGCCCTGTGTTAAGGGTCTAGTTTTGATTTGCACTGTTTAATATGATTGCCATTGGCATATGTGGCTATTGAGCACATAAAATATAGCTAGGCCAAGTTGAGATGGCTGGAAATGTAAAATGCATACCACATTTTGAAGATTTTGTACACAAATTTTCAAATGTCTCAATAATTTTAACATTCTGATTACATGTTGAAAGAATAATTTTGGATATACTGAATTTAAAAAATATATTCCTAGAATTAATTTTACCTTGACCTTTCAGCTTTCTAAAATGTGTCTATTAACACTTTTTAAATTACATGTGTGTCTCACACTATATTGGCTAGTGCTTCTGTGGAATTCAGAGACAAGAGCCAGTCGCCTTTTTCACTAATTCTAATTTGACTTGAGTTTTTGTCACTTGCGAATGACAGAGTTAGGACAGGCGCATATTGGGTCCCAGCTTGGGAAGTTAGGAAGACACAGGACTGGGAAGCAGAGCCCTGCCTAAGTCATCAGGTGGAAATCGCAGAACATTTGGTTCTCCATGTAAGTGGCTTTTGTGACCTCCCAAATCACATTTCTTTTCCTCATTTTTCTTCTGAGTTCTAGGCACAAATTTCCAGATACCGGCTAGATCTTTCTCTTTATCCATTCCATTACCACACAGTCAATATGTGCATAAGCAAGCCTCCAGGACCCTGTGTTCACCCTTACTCAAAGATTCAGTCATCCTTGACCTCACCACCCTCACCTGCCTTTTGATTTCCAATCAAAAGACTTTTGCACCAGGATGAACTTTAAGTTCCTCTAGTTGGGTATAATCTCATTTCCTAGATATAAAAACTGATGAGTCAGAAAGCCAGTGGAATCATTCTCCATGCTCTTTGCCTGCCATGGCTTTTCCCCAGTGACAAGCAGGCAATTTCTTGATTTCTGCCTCTACCTTTCCCTACCTCCTCTGACTTCTTTTATGGCTGCTTGGGTTAAATAATCTGCTTGATCGCACTGCCCCCTTGTGGCACCAACAAATGTTGGTTAGTAGTGCTGAGCAGAGGAACCCAGGAAAAGTGGAGTCAAGGATTAGAGAATTAGAGAAGCTATGTTAATTTTATCTCTGTTTGCTTATTTGTTGTTATGCAAGAAGAGGCATATATTTTGGACTCATTTACTTATCAAATTAGTATTAGAGAACAAGCCATATTCAATAAGTTAAAAATAACTTATACTTCAATGTTAATGGTGAAAGAGAAGAAAGAAATAGAAAGGGAATCATTAGGAGTAAGAGATGAGGATAGACCTCAAGAGTGAGACAGAGAAAGAATAACAAGGATATTTTCAAAAGAAAGAGACAAGGAAAGATGCTGTGGGAAGCACAGAGACACACAGGAAAAGAGACCTTTAAATGAAAAAAGCAGTCACTGCAGAGTGAGGGTTCTGCAGAGGCCAGTGTTGTCTTCCCAAGAAATATTTCTAGAGGGTCAAGAGAAGGGCTGGGGTCCTTTTTGGGTGGTGAAAGAATAGATGGGCCTGCGGAGGGAAATCGTGAATTGGACTTAGGGAACTTACAGCTCAGACTCTGGACAAAGCTAGGCAGGCAGGGCAGGGTGGATGGTTTCAAATACAACTTGATGTTCCCTCTCATAGTTCCTGAGGCTTAGTGCCAAAGGGCTGTCTCTCAGCTTCCTGTGGAAGGCACTGTAAGAGACTGAGGATGGAGGTTACCAATGGAAGGGTATACTAGAAGCCAGTGACAAAGCATGTCCCTCCTGTGTTGGACCATATTTGTCAGCTCCAGCTGCCATAACAATCTGCCATGGACTTAGTGGCTTAAACAACAGAAATTAATTTTCTCACAGTTCTGGAGGCTGGAAGTCCAATACCAAAGTGGCAGCAGGGTTGGTTTCTGGGGAGGCCTCTCTGACTTGCGTGTGGCCGCCTTCTTCTGTGCCCTCTCATGGCCTTTCTTCTGTATGCACGTGGAAGGAGAGTGGTCTCCAGGTTCTCTTCCTCCTCTTATAGGGACACGAGTCCCATCCGATTAGGGGCCCACCCTTATGACTTCATTTAACCTTAATTACCTCCTTAAAGGGCCTGTCTCCAAACACAGTCACATTTGGGGTAGGGCTTCAGCATATGAATTGAGGAAGGGAGTGCACAATTTATTCCATACCAGGACCATGTTAGAACATTGGAACCTTGGTGATGAGAAAGCCTCTCACCTCCACAGTGTGGCAGGCACGGGAAAGGACAGCAAAGCACCAAGTGATGGAGGGATGTGACAAGGAGGTAGCAAGGGGCCAGAGCAGGTGGCTGGGGGGCAAGGTCTGCTACTTCGGAGGTGGTCAGGTCCTCACATCATCTGCCATGCAATAGTGATAGGAAGAACAGGGAAACTTCAGCCCTGGGAGGATCAGAGGTGGAATTTTCTCCATTACCATAAAGATGAACTTGTAGTGACTCTCCAGCACAGTGACCCACTCATAGAGCTCTGTCATGGAAAGGGAGGAGCTCTGGCAGAGTGGGGCTCTAGCATTTTCACTGGCAGAGGCTTGGTTTTGTTTTTAAAATTATTCATACCTTTCGCAGGCTTGTGAGAGGTAATTCTCTGCACCACTATCTTTTTGTCTCCCAGTCCGCTTCAATCCTCACCTGTCTATCAGCCCCCATCACTTGCTGTTTGTTTACCTTACAAGTGATGGGGGGCCGATAGACAATTGAGGATTGGCCAAGGGGAGTAGGAGAGAGAGAAAGAGTCAACCATGCCCCCGACCACAGCCATGCACCCCCAGCACACACAGATGAGCCCCACATAGATATGCTAATGAGCCTGAGGTACTTTCCATAGCAGAGAATCTTCATCACCTGACCTTCTGGTTTAACGTTGTTAAAGTCCCTAATGCTAGGTGGTGTTTTCCCTGTCATGGCATGGGGGGAACTGTGGCTCTTGTTCCTTGCCCCTGAGATACAGACAGCATTGAACCAAATACTGGGATCTACTTTTGGGACTGGGAGTTCCTCTGCATTCACTCGTCATGCAGTGAAGCTGGCATAAAACCAGCTGGAGGACCCTCTCATGGTGAGAAGTGGTTAGTTCCAAATGCACCCAAAAACCAGCCTCTCCTCAAACCTGCGAGGAACGTAATGGAGCAGAATTATAATTAGTGTGATTACATATCAGATACACTTGGTAGAAGAAGAGAAGCAGATGGTGGTGACTAGGAGCTCACACTCAAAAGAGGCTGGGCCTTTTTGCAGTTGGAAGAAGAGAGGCCACAAAGGGGCTGAGAACTAGTGAAAATAATCAAGTTGCCATTTAAGTTCAAACACCTTGAAGGTTCTGCCTAATCCATTTAAAAAGCAGGCACAAATTTCAGAGTTCAGGGTCCCCTGGCCAGTAGCCACCTTTAGTGAATATAGATAGCTACTTTATCAGAGGCAATGATAGGAGAAGAGGCAGCAGGAAATTTTCAGAAGTGCAGCATATCCACAACAAAATAACTCGTGGACACCCCTAAGGCTTGTCTCTTCCCTCCCTCACATGCAGACCCATGAGCTAGAATGTAAGCAAAGCCCGTTCAGTAGCAGAATGACCAGAGTAATCCACTGTACTCTGGAGGGTTTGCATCCAAGTAGCTAAGAGCCACTGCACAGCTGAGCTAGCAGGTGGAAGAAACAGGAGTTTAGAGATTTCCATGAGAGAATAGTAAGGGAATCATTATTGGGCATTTCAGAGGAACTGTCCTGCCCAAATGTGAAAAGTAGAAACGGCCTTTCTGCCTTAGTGGTCAGTGAGCTCAGAGAAGAAGTTGGGATCCTCTTTCCTGGGCTGTCTGCTTCCCAGAGTTCTCACCTTCCGAAAGTCCCATTTGCTGTTGCTGTTGTCTGAGATAGAGTTGAAAGCCCAATACTTTGGGGAGAAGGTTATTTCTTTGCAAGGTTTATGACAATTAGTTTTAGTGGTTGTTAAGTTGGCTATCGCAGTGTTCAGAGTTTCAAGGTTAACATGCCTCTGGGTCACACTCCACATGCCACAACTGCTTATGAGACTGGCAACCAGTCCTGGGTCTCTGAAATTGTGGCTGGTGCCTCTGAAGACACTTGTCTCCTGAGATTCGGCAAGCCAGATGGTTCTGCCTTTACCTTACAATCACAGCAACCCCAGAGACTCAACTGACCTTTTGTTGCTTACTTATATTGCAGGAGAAGCAATTCATCAGGACCTGCTCACAGGACTAAACTGTCACAGAATTTTACAAAGTTCAAATCCTTTTTTACTTTAGGGTAGGAGTTGGCATACCTTTTTTGTAAAGGATCAGGTGAAAAATAGTTTAGGCTTTGTGGACCAGTTTCGGTTGCAACTACTCATTTCTAACATTGTAGCATAAAAGTACCCATAAACAATATGTAAATGAATGAACATAGCTATGTCCCAATAAAACTCTATTTACAAAAGCAGGGAACTGGCTGGATTCAGCACACAGGCTATAGTTTGCTAACCCATGATGTGTAACATTAAAAAAGAAATATGCCCTTCTTTACCTGATGCCATCACCAGAACAGCCTATATTCCATAATTACCAACAGAGATGTTAGAAACTTGAAAATTAAATGTATTTTGGCTGGGCACAGTGGCTCACACCTGTATTCCCAGCACTTTGGGTGGCTGAAGTGGGAGGATGGCTTGAGCCCAGGAGTTCAGGACCAGCCTGGGCAACATGGTGAAACCTCATCTCTATAAAATATACAAAAATTGGCTGGGTGTGATGGCTCACGCCTGTAATCTCAGCACTTTGGAAGGCCAAGGCAGGAGGATCACCTGAGGTCAGGAGTTCGAGACCAGCCTGACCAACATGGTGAAACCCCGTCTCTAGTAAAATAACAACAACAAAAAAACTAGCCGGGTGTGGTGGTGGGTGCCTGTAATTACAGCTATTCGGATGGCTGAGGCAGGAGAACTGCTTGAACCTGGGAGGCGGAGGTTGCAGTGAGCCGAGATTGTGCCAGTGCACTGTAGCCTGGGTGACAGAGTGAAACTCTGTCTCAAAAAAACCAAAAACCAAAGACCAAAAAACAAAAGTAAATATACAAAAATTAGTTAGGTGTGGTGGTGCACATCTGTAGTCTCAGCTACTCAGAAGGCTGAGGTGGGAGAATTGCTTGAGCCCAGGATGTGGAGGTTGCAGTGAGCTATGATTGCACCCCTGTCCTCCTGCCTGGGCCACAGAGTGTGATCCTGTCTCAATTTTTTTTTTTTTAATTTTATGGCTCACTAGGTTTTGACCCTTGATAAGAAGTGGTATGTATTCCTGATCCGTTAGCACTTGAAAGCCCTTTTGGGAAAGAGTTACTGAACAGCACTCTAAGTGTGCTCCCTGTTGTTCTTCATTAACAGAAAAGTCAAACACCAAAATTACATGCCTCTACCTCGTAAATACTACAAACACCAAAATTACATGCCTCTACCTTGTAAATATGGGCATGATGGAACAATCCAGCTTCAACTGTACCCTATGTATAAAATGAGTCTCAAAAAGTTCCCAGGTAAAAATAGAAGTAAGGATATCATGAAGTATGTCTTTGTCATTTCTCTGTCTAGATATCTGTCCAATGCTGAGCGTGGGGTGTTGAAGTCTCCAGCTATTACTGAATTAGGGCCTGTCCTTATCTTTAGCTCTAATATTTGCTTTATATGTCTGGGTGCTCCAGTGTTGGGTGCATATATATTTATAACTGTTATGTCCTTTTGTTGAATTTATTGCCTTATCATTATATAGTGACCTTCTTTGTCTCTTTTTAAAGTTTTGTCTTGAAATATATCTTGTCTGATATAAGTATATCCAGCTCTTTTTTTTGTTTCTGTTTGCATGGAATATCTTTTTCCATCCCTTTATTTTCAGTCTGTGTGTGTTTTTATAGGTGAAGTATGTTTCTTATAGGCAACAGATCAATGGGTCTTGCTTTTCAATCCATTCAGCCACTCTGTCTTTTGATTGGGGAGTTTAGTCCATTTACATTCAATGTTATTACTAATAAGTGAGGACTTACTCCTGCCATTTTGTTGTTTGTTTTCTGGTTGTTTTGTGGTCTTCTTTCTTTCCTTCCTTCCTGTCTTCCTTTTAGTACAGGTGGTTTTCTCTGGTAGTATGCTTTAATTTCTTGCTTTTTTGTGTGTGTGTATCTGTTGTTTTAAATTTTATGGTTACCATGAGGCTTACAAATAATACAGAGGCTGGGAAAGGTAGTGAGTGCAGTAGGTGGAGTGGAAATAGTTAATGGGTACAAAAATATAGTTAGAATGAATAATATCTAGTATTTGGTAGCAAGCATAACAGGTAACTATAGTCAATAATAACTTATTGTACATTTAAAATAACTAAAAGAGTATAATTGGGTTGTTTGTAATAGAAAGGATGAATGCTTCAGGTGATGGATACCCCATCTACCCTAATGTGATTACTGTGCATTATATACCTGTATCAAAATTTCTCATGTACCCCATAAAATGTACACCAACTATATAGCTATAAAAATTGAAAATAAATAAATAAATAAATAATAAGAAAGATCCTCAGACCATTAATACAATGGTAGCTTAAAAAAAAAAGAACCCAGACAAACAAAAAACCTTATCCTGCTTTCAATATCCTGCAAGATCCTGAAATCCTCATCTGTGGACTTCACTTCAAATATGTCCTTCTCCCTACAGAATCTCTCTAAATTATTTCAGCTACCACATTTTACCTTGGAGATTTGGCAGCTTGTTACATTTGCTTCTGAGCTTGTTGTTATGTTGACCCTCAACACTGGAGGGGTTCTATCCTGGCCTGACTTCCCTCTGTAATCTCAGACTCACACTCTAAAACTTGTGCTACCGCTGTGCCCTTGTCTAGTCCTTATGTTTGGGAATACCATCAGCTGAGGCAGGATTCAGTTATTTGTAGCATAGAATGAGAGACATAAGCACCACCAATCTCTAGAGTCACTGTAGGATTCTGTAGTTCATGTGAGCATGGCCTGAGAATTCAAGCTAGCAGCCCTTGGGGTTATTGTTGCTGACAGCACACCCTTTGTGGCAAACCACATAGGAATTAATAGTGACTTCCACTCTAAAGCTTCTACCCTTTGCAGCAATAAGGCTGTTACTTCCCTGGAATTATAGGCTTGTACAGTTAATCTGCTTAATTCCCATAGAAAACCAACATGGTTTCTCTCTGCCATGCTGAGATCCTGTTTCCAAAGCCTTTACAAAGATAGCATCCCCATTCCCAGACTTCTTTTCTCCTCGACCAGGCAGCCTGGTGAAAATGTGCAACAGTTCTAGAAAAGGGGCATAGAAATACTGATTCCTTTTATTTATTCTAGACTGAAACTGTGGGCTCATAGTGACATCCAGTCCCAATTTTATTTTGTCTTTTTTGGCTTGCCAAAAGCTTAGCTTCTCTCGATTTATTTATAGAAGTCCACATATCAAAGGAGAGAATAAGGGTAATTTTTATGTGATATGGCTCTTCCCAAGAATTTGCAGATGGTACATACTTTTGTCTCTCATGGAAGATATGCAGTTTTTCTTTTGGAAAGGGTACAGAAAGACCTGGCTACACCTTTCCAACAGATAACGATTACTTTCTATTTGTTCAATTTAGTCCCATCTGAAGAACTCCTTATATGACAGTGCCAGGAGATCTAGGCCCCATTTAGGACATTTTTTGGAGAATATCTCATACAGCATTTAACATAAGTGTGTTGTGACCTAATCCAGAGCCCTTTTACAGAAAATTCTCAGGCAATTAATTTCATTGTCCATGACTATAGTTGGTTCATTTTCTCCCTTTCAGCACTCTAAGAATTATGGCGATTTCTTCTCAAAGAAATAGTTAATTTGAAATTTTACTTGGAAACAACACACAACGAACATAAATTTCATATAGGGGCCCAAATGTCTTGTGTGGCCAACTGTGATGTTCTTTACCTTGTCCATGTAGCTGACGCCTTGGAGAATATTTCCTGGGCCTCTGTGAGGGGCATCATCTAAGTCATCTGGAATCTATTCTTTTCTCCAACTCTACTGCGAAAAGCACATCTTTAGATCTTTAGTTGTTGTTTGGGATTCTGGGTAATATAGAAACCCACCGCTTACATCACATGGCTTTCTGTTGAGGACTTAGGAACTGCAGTTCCTTTTCTCTGTGTTACATTATTTTTGATTCTCTTTGTTTTTCACCAGCTATTTTCTTCCACTCATGTACACAGTATTTCTTTTATGAACCAGCTGCCCTGCTCATTTTAAATTGAGATTGTTTTACCCAGTCAATTATTCACCTTCTGCCTCTCTTTACAGTGCATTCCTACATTGTAGCACATTGCATTATTAAACATTTTCATGATAAGCAATTCAGAGCAGTATTCAAAATTAAAAACATTCATCCTGAGCCAAATAGGAGCTCTAGTTTATTGGAATGTGCTTTAACAATAATCTGATGTTTCTCAGAAGGTTATCAAATTCCAGTCTGAGTTTCTGGATGGTAGATCTCTTTTTAGGATCCCAGCACCTAGTTACCCTCTTCTAATTTGCCATTGGTTCTTAGCAATTTGATTCATGCTAAAGCTTCTTTGATTTCAACAGCTGATTTTTTATTAGAAAGTTTTCCCTAACTTCTGTCTCTCTCCACACCTCTTTGAGAAATAGGAGCAAGTTTGCTTCCTCCCTCATCCATTAATTCTAGGTGAACGACATTGTACTATTGTATTAATTAAAGTGGGCATTTATAATAATGCACCAGACTTAGCATTGTGTAAATGAACAGGAAATTCTCACTATTTTTGGAAAAATTTAAAAATCTTACCCTTTGAGACACTCTTAGGATAATCTCAAATCCTTCATTGTGTGCTTCTTAAGTAAATGGCATTGCCTTAAAAGAGCTGTATTTCTCGTCTGTCCAAGTCTACCTTTTAAGTGACAAAATTGCAACAATGGTAAATGCATTGCTTCCCGTGTCCTCCAAGACTTCACAGCTCATATCTCAGTACTTCAGTCTCTCAAGTGCAAAATGAGGATAATAGTTTACAGCATTTAAGATGTGAAGCACTTAGAACAGTCACTGAAACATTATTCAATGCACACTAGCCACTATCACTATTATTTGAAATGTCTCATTGTTATAAATACATATTTTAAAATGTGTGCAAAGTCAACATTGTATTTAAGACTATTGCATTCCCCTAGTGCCGCAGTACCACTAATTGAATTTGAGATTTAGGTCTCTCCAGGCAGAATGCAAGGCTGTGGCTGGGCTTTAATACCATCTAGATATTGGATTCCTGACCTGACTTGTTGAATCTTACCTATCCTGTATTCTTTTTCAATGGTCACTGCCTACCAATTGAGATAGCCTCTGATTTTGCCTGTGCTCCTCCTCCTCTTTCTGTCTCAGCCACTGGTGAGTATCCACATAAGCTAAGATTTAGGAGTGCTATAGATCAGGAAGCTTTGTTGGCATTAGTGGCTGATTCAGTTTCCCCAGTGCCTGTCCCCTGTGGCTGTGCTGAGTGCTCTCCTGGACCCTCCTCTCTGGTCACATCCTGTTCTAAGTAATGGTCCTTTCAGATGTGATCTTAGTCTCATCGTTTTAGTCCATTTGTGCTGCTAATAACAAAATACGACAGACTGGGTAATTTATAAACAATAGAAATTTATTTCTTACAGTTCTGGAGGCTGGACAGTTCAAGATAAAGGCACCAGCATTCAGTGTCTGGTGAGGACCTTTTTGCTGTGTCCTCACATATTTGCAGGGCCAAAAAGGCAAAAAGACCCTAAGCCACTTCCCCCAGATCTTCTATAAGGCACTAATCCGTTTATGAGAGGAGAGCCGGAATGACTAATCATCTTCCTAAAGTCCCCACCTCATAACAACACCACCATGGGGATTAAGTTTCAACATATGAATTCTGAAAAACATTCAGACAATAGCACTTAACATTTAAAAGTTGCTTAATTTCAAGGCCAAAAATTAATCTTATGTTTCAGATATTATTCAAAAATCCCTCACAAGCAGTTTAACCTCAACATGATATGGAAGACCAATGGTCATTACGAAGTATGTTATTAGAAGTCTTTACTATTTCCCAGATGACTGGAAATATGGCCTTACACTAGAGTGACCCTATTACCAGCTCACCCAGGTTAGTCTCAGTTTATATTTGTAGCCTAGGAATTATTAATAGTGTCCCTCAATTACTCTCTTAATTTGGGCAATAAGTTTATAAGGTCACCACAGCTTGAAATGATGTCTAGTAATCATCCTCCAAATTATTTTATGTCAGGAGTTCACAATCTAACATCAGTTTTCCATAGATCTTCAAATTCACATTACAGCTTTGTTGACTCTTTCAACATCTCTATTTTAATAGCTCTGAGACAAAACTTCAGGAAAGTTATGTGCTTATCTTAGAAACCTAACTTTCATGGTGAAAGGATATGATGAAAATAGGATAGGAATCTCCACCACAGAAGAATAGAAAAATCTCTTCCTAGGTGATATCTTTTCCTGAAGCTTTCCTTGATTGCCTAAGACAGGAAAATAAATATTCTGTGATTATATAAGATAATGTATACCTATTATAGGATATACCATATCATATTCAAATTAATTTTGTCCGGTGACTATGCTCCTTGAAGATGGGAACTATTTTGTAATTATTTGCTCCTTGAAGGTGGTAACTATTTCATAATTATTTGTGTTTTTCCAGGCCTCACATGTGGCACATAGTAGATGCTAAAAAAAGTTTGTGAATCTGAATATTGGAACTCAATTGAACTCAAGACTATTTTTATCAACTCTTCTATTGATCAAAGTTGATTAGTATATACTAGAAGTTGCTGATTATAAAACAAATTAATCTGATGTGTTATTGGTCATGCAGGCCACCCACCCAGTCTATCCTTCTATCTACTATGTGTGAAACATTCTCTTCCTTCCACTTTATGTGGAGATAGGTGAAACTTTTCCTCTTTTCATTCTCTCAGTAAGTCTAATGACTCCCTATGTTCCTGGTCATCTGATCCCAAGGAAACGCTCTATTAGTCCATTCTCACACTGTTTTAAAGAAATACCTAAGACTGGGTAATTTATGAAGAAAGGAGGTTTAATTGACTCACAGTTCCACAGGCTGTATAGAAAGCATGACTGGGAGGTTTCAGGAAACTTAAAATCATGGTGAAAGATGTAGGGGAAGCAAGGCACATCTTCCCATGGCAGAGCAGGAGAGAAAGGGGGGAAGTGTCATACTTTTAAACCATCATATCTCATGAGAACTCACCCACTATCATGAGAACAACAAGGAGGAAATCCAGCCCCATGATCTAATCACCTCCCAGCAGGTCCCTCCCCCAACATTGGGGATTCTAATTTGACATGAGATTTGGGTGGGAACACAGAGCGAACCCATATCATTCTGCCCTTGATCCCCACCCCCAAATCTCATGTCCTCACATTTCAAAACCAATTATGCTTCCCAACAGTCCCACAAAGTCTTAACTCATTCCAGCATTAACCCAAAATTCAGGTTCAAAGTCTCATCTGAGACAAGCCAAGTCCCTTATGCCTATGAGCCTGAAAATCAGAAACAATTTAGTTGCTTCCAGGATACAATGGAAGTACAGGGATTTGGTAAATGCTTTCATTCCAAATGGGAGAAATTGGCCAAAACAAAGGGGCTACAGGCCCCATGCAAGTCCAAAACACAGAAGGGCAGTCATTAAACCTTAAAGCTCCAAAATAATCTCCTTTGACTTCGTGTCTTATATCCAGGGCACACTAATGCAAGGGGTGGGCTCCCAAGGACTTGGGCAGCTCTACCTCCATGGCTCTGAAAGATATAGCCCCCTTGGTTGCTTTCATTAGCTGGCATTGAGTGCCTGTGGCTTCAACGCTGGATCTACTATTCTGGGGTCTATAGGATGGTTGCTCTCTTCTCACAGCTCCACTAGGCAGTGCCCCAGTGGGGACTCTGTGTTGGGGCTCCAACCTCACATTTCCTCTCTGCACTGTCCTAGTAGAGGTTCTCCATGAGGGCTCTGCCTCTGCAGCAGACTTCTGCCTGGACGTCCAGGCATTTCCATACATCCTCTGAAATCTAGGCAGTGGCTCCCAAGCCTCAACTCTTGTCTTTTGTGCACCCACAGGCCCAATACCTTGTGGAGGCCACCAAGGCTTGGGGCTTGCACCCTCTGAAGTAATGGCTCTAACTGTACCTTGGCTCCTTTTAGTCATGGCTGGAGCTGGAGTGGCTGGGACTCAGAGCACCATGTCCTGAAGCTCACAGAGCAGTGGGGCCCTGGGCCTGGCCTGGAAAACCATTTTTCCCTCCTAGGCCTCCAGGTCTGTGATGGGAGGGGCTATCACAAAGGTCTCTGAAATGCCCTGGAGGCATTTTTCCCATTGTCTTGGCTATTAACATTTGGCTCCTCTTTATTTATGCAACTTTCTGCAGCCTTACATTTCTCTCCAGAAAATGGGTTTTTCTTTCCTACCACATAGTCAGGCTGCACATTTTTTTCAACTTTTATGCTCTGCTTCCCTTTTAAATATAAATTTCACTTCCAGACCATCTCTTTGTGAATGCATATGAGTGTATGTTGTTAGGAGCAGCCAGGCCACATCTTGAACACTTTGCTGCTTAGAAATTGCTTCTGCCACATACCCTAAGTCATCTCTCTCAACTCCAAAGTTCCATGGATTCCTAGAGCAGGGCACAATGCCCCAGTCTCTTTGCTAAAGCATAGCAAGAGTGACCTTTACTCCAGTTCCCAATAAGTTCTTTATCTCCATCTGAGACCACGTCAGCCTGGACTTCACTGTCCATATCACTATCATCGTTTGGTCACAACGATTCAACAAGTTTCTAGGAAGTTCCAAACTTTCCCTCATCTTCCTGTCTTCTTCTGAGCCCTACAAACTGTTCCAACCTCTGCCTGTTAACCCAGTTCCAAAGTTACTTCCATATTTTCAGGTATCTTCATAGCAATGCCCTGCTTCTCTGGTACTAGTTCTCTGTATTAGTCTGTTCTCACACTGCTATAAAGAACTACCTGAGATTCCGTGATTTATGAAGAAAAGAGGTTTAATTGAGTCACAGTTCCATAGGCTGTATAGGAAGCATGGCTGGGTGGCCTCAGGAAACTTACAATCATGATGGAAAGCAAAGGGAAACAAATACATTTTATTATGGCGGAGCAGGAGAGAGAGAGAGCAAAGAGGGAGGTGCTACTCACTTTTAAACAACCAGATCTCATGAGAACTCACTCACTATCATGAGAACAGCAAGGGGAAAATCCACCCCCATGATCCAGTCACCTCCCACCAGGTCCCTCTTCCAACACTGGGGATTCCAATTTAGCATGGGATTTGGGTGGGAACACAGAGTCAACCCACATTAAACACCTACCTTGGCCAGCAATGTTTAGTAATGTCCGGTTATGGACTCTGACCAATTCTAGAGAGACATCCCCCTAAAACCCACAAGCAGTCAATGACTTGGATAAGGAAGGTGATACTAGGTTACTCCAGCCAGAGTCACAAGTCGGAGATAATAGCTGGTCTTGACAAAAGAGAATGATCAAATAAAGAAAAACTAAGTAGAACTTGTTCTCAGAATAATTCTCATTCCCTGTCTGTAATTCTGTTAAAATATTTGAAAGTGGTTTCTCACATATGGTGTTTAGACTCTGTGGATTTGAATGACCCAAGCTATTCTTATCTTGCTTTACAATGAATAATTGAGATTTAGGCATGTAGTTGGATAAAAAAGATTGTTTCAAAATCCAAAGTGACTATAGCAGTTTCTGCCTTTTAAGTGGGGTAGATCTGACATACTTCATATCTGAGAAAAATTATATGTCTGTACAACTTCCTTCTACTCATAGAGGCCAGAAGGAAAGAAAGACAGAAAAGGATGAAACTTCAAAGTCACTGTAAGTTTTTCTGGGGTACCAAAGGTTGAGAGCAAGAATAGATAACTCTTTTATTGGAGGACATAAATGAATCTTTATATATGCAAATGTGAGCATAGAGCCTGGTTGTGGGTGGGGAACTAAATTAGTCTGAAAACTAAAATGAGAGGAATTGAGATGTGAGATTTGAGAAAAAGGTAGTCAAGCAACAGTCAAGATGGTCCAAAGAGACTGATCATGGTGGATCATGCCTGTAATCTCAGCACTTTGGGAGGCCGAGGCTGGCAGATCACTTGAGGTCAGGAGTTTGAGACCAGCCTGGCCAACATGGTGAAACCCTGTCTCTACCAAAAAATACAAAAATTAGCTGGGTGTGGTGGTTAGTGCACACCTGTAGTCCCAGCTACTTGGGAGGCTGAGGTGGAGAATTGCTTGAACCCAGGAGGTAGAGGTTACAGTGAGCCGAGATTGCACCACTGCACTCCAGCCTAGGCAACAGACTGAGACCCTGTCTCAAAAAAATAGATGATTCAAGGACTTCTAAATTTAGGGGCAGCTAATATGCAATTATAAAGTATAGGCATTGCTTCTGTATAAACCCCTCCACTGTACCAAATCTGTAATAAAACCTGTTATTCCTACCATGCTTTTCCTGGGAAACCAAGAAGTAACTGTGTTCCATACCTAGATTGTCTGCATTGATTATAGTAGAGCTTCTTAAACTTTAATATGCATGAAAATCACTGGGGATCTTGTTAAACTTGCAGATTTTGATCTAGTAGGTCTGGGGTGGGGAAGTCTGCATTACTAACAAGACCCAGGTATTACCAATACACCAATCTCAAGACCATACTTCAACTGTCAATGAGAGAAGCAAGAATTACAGGCATGAGAAATGCAGGAGAAACATCATGTTCAGCAGATTGAGAAACTTAGAATGCAAAAATCTTTGAGGGCATAAACCCTAGAGATTCTCAGATATCTTGCAATAAAGTATTACACTACCCAGAGAGCTCATGAAAGAAGGGTGGAGCCACTTTTACTAAATCTCAAATGATAGGGAGAGGGAAGCCAATACCTGAGTTATAAGCACCTGAATTACATTTTGTGTTTTAGGATTGAAATTTTCTTGACTTGCTTTTCATGGTTATTTTCCCTTTTGTCGCTTTTTTGCCAGTCCTATGCTGTTTCTTCTTTTCTTTTCTCATTCTGATCTGCATTTTGCTCACATCCAATGCACAGTTTCAACTGGAATCTGAAGAAGAAAAGTCAAACTTGCACTGAAAGTGTCACCCCTAATTAATATCCTAGAAGGCCACCCTTTCATTAGTATTCAGACCTTGTTTCAGCCCAGATCGTTAATGGACTCCTTTCTCTGAGGATGATAATTATATGTGATGCTGTTGTTTCCTGCCAGTCTAGGGATCTGAAGAGCTTTATCACTGTGGCAGGCTCATTGGAGAGTTAAATGGCATGGCTGAAAGCTGTTCCACCATGCAGATGTCTGGCACTGTAAGCAAAGTTTCAGCCAGTACCAAAGCTGATGTTGCTGTATAACCTCATGTGAGGTTCATGTAATTTCTGAAAGCATGAGACCGCTAGATCTGCCATTTGCTTGAGTAGTATCTTATGAACACTATCTTTTGTGCTCAGCTTCTCTGTTGAATCACCCATGGGTATAAGTGCAACAAAAATGAGAGTTCTTCCTCTAAAAGCAATATTAATCTAGATTCTCTGCATTCTGACTTAGTTAATATGACCTCTGAAATTGTAAATCACATGATGCTATAGTCTGAATGTTTGTGTCTTCCCCCAAAATTTATATGTTAAAATTCAAATCCCCAAGATGATGGTAACAGGAGGTGGGGCCTTTGGGAGGTGATTAGATTATGAAGGCAGAACTCTCATGATTGGGATTATTGCCCTTATAAAAGAGACCCCAGTGACATCAGCATGATGGCTGAGTAAAAGCCCCTTGAGCTCATCCCTCTCACAAAGCCAGAACAATGAATAAACAACTATATTTTAATAAAAATAACAGGGAGAGTGCTGGAGTATATCGGAAGAGTTAAAAAAAACCCTAATGAGCATAGAAAGTTGAGATGGTCACATAGAAAACAGTAGGAAATGCTGGACCTCCACCACCCCATTTCCCAAACAGGATCAGTTGGGAATGAGAAGGAACTTCTCCCTATGGTGATGAAGTAAGCAAGATAATCCCAGCAACCCCCAACAACATCTTGGACACCTACAGACCTCACCACTGGGATCTCCTGCAGCTTTAGCTATTCAAGGTCTTTTGTGATTCCATATAAATTTTAAGAAAGCAATCTCATGTACAATAACTATGAAAAATAATTAAATATCTAGAAATAAATATAGCAAAGGAGGTAAGTGGTTTCTACAAGGAAAACTATAAAACACTAGTGAAAGAAATTGAAGAGGACACAAAACAAAAAATGGAAAGATATATTCATAGATTGGAAAAATATTGTGAAAATGACCATACTACCAAAAGTGATCTACAGAGTCAGTGGAATCCCTATCAAAATACCACTGACAGTCTTCACAGAAATAGAAAAAACAATCTTAAAATTTATATGGAACCACAGAAAACCTTGAATAGCCAAAGGAATTCTAAGAAAGAGAATAAAGCTAGAGGCCTCATACTATCAGACTTCAAAATATACTACGAAACTATAGTAAGCTAAACAGCATAGTACTGAAATAATAATAGGCCCATAGACCAGTTGAACAGAATACAGAAGCCAGAAATAAATGCATTTATTTACAGCTAACTGATTCTTGATAAAGTTGCCAAGAACATACATTGGAGAAGAAACAGTATCTTCAATAAATGGTGCTGGTAAAACTGGACATTCATATACATAAAAATGGAACTAGACCCATATCTCTCAGCATACACAAAAATTAACCAAAATGAATTAAAGACTTAATTGTGAGACCTGAAATGATGAAACTACTAGAAGAAAACATAGGAGAGAGATTTGTCAGGAGCAAGATAGTAGAATAGAAGGATCTGCCAATCATCCTTCCCTGAAGAACACCAATGTAACAACTATCTACACAGACAAAAACACCTTCATAAGAACAGAAAATCAGATGAGCCCTCATGGTACCTGGTTTTAACTCTGTATCGCTGAAAGAGGCACTGAAGAGATAGAAAAAACAGTCCTGGAGTGCATCACCACCCCTTTCCCATCCCTGGCAATGGCAGAGCCCAGGGTAGCTCTGGAGGAAAAGGGAGGGAGAGCACAGCAATAGTGAGATATTGAATTCAGTGCTGCCCTGTTAGAGCAGAAAGGACAACTGGACCAAACTCAGCTGAAGCACATGCAGGGAGGGAGCATTGAAACCAGACCTAGCCAGAGGGGAATCACTGATCCCAGCAGTCTGGACTTGAGTGCCCACAAACATTGCTACCAAGGGCCAAAGTGCTCTCAGTCTGTAAACTTGAAAGGCAGTCTAGGCCATAAGGGCTGCAACTATTAGATGAGTCCTAGGGCTGAACCTGGCACAGAGACAGTGGACTGGAGTGGCACGTGACCTACTGAGACATCAGCCGGGCAACTATAGGAGTGCTGGTGTCACTCCTCCCCTTACCCTAGGCTGCACTGCTTGCGGCTCCAAGAGAGACCCCTTCCTTCCACTTGAGGAGAGGAGAGGAAAGAGTGGGGAGGACTTTGTGTTAAATCTTGGATACCAGCTCAGCCACAGCAGAATAGGCCACCAGTCAGAGCCATGAGGTCCTCATTCCAGACCCTAGCTCCCAGATGACATTTCTAGACACACCTTGGGCCAGAAGGGAACCCACTGTCTTGAAGGGAAGGGCGAAGTCCTGTCAGCATTCATCATCTGCTGAGGAGCCCCTGGGCCCTGAAAAACCAGCAATGATACCCCGGTATTGGGAAATTCAGCCAGATATCAGGCAAAATTCACCCCTGATATTTCATGAGATATCGGGGGAAATTCAGCCAGATATTAGGTGAAATTCACCCCTGATATTTCATGTAGGTTCTTTTCTATTTCCCTAAGTGTCAACTGGTCTGAGAAATAAAGGGAAAGAGTACAAAAGAGAGAAATTTTAAAGCTGGGTGTCCAGGGGAGACATCACATGTTGGCAGGTTCCGTGATGCCCCCTGAGCTGTAAAACCAGCAAGTTTTTATTAGTGATTTTCAAAAGGGGAGGGGGTGTACGAATAGGGGGTGGGCCACAGAGATCACGTGCTTCACAAGGTAATAGAATATCACAAGGAAAATGGAGGCAGGGCGAGATCACAGGACCACAGGACCGGGTGAAATTAGAATTGCTAATGAAGTTTCGGCACGCATTGTCATTGGTAACAATCTTATCAGGAGACAGGGTTTGAGAGTAGACAACCAGTCTGACCAAAATTTATTAGGCAGGAATTTCCTCGTCCTAATAAGCCTGGGAGCGCTACGGGAGACTGGGGCGTATTTCATCCCTACAGCTGCGACCATAAAAGATGGCCACCCCTGAAGCAGCCATTTCAGAGGCCTACCCTCAGGGACGCATTCTCTTTCTCAGGGATGTTCCTTGCTGAGAAAAGGAATTCAGCGATATTTCTCCCATTTGCTTTTGAAAGAAGAGAAATATGGCTCTGTTCCACCCAGCTCACTGGCAGTCAGAGTTTAAGGTTATCGCTCTTGTTCCCTGAACATTGCTATTATCCTGTTCTTTTCTCAAGGTGCCCAGATTTCATATCATTCAAACACATATGCTCGACAAACAATTTGTGCAGTTAACACAGTCATCACAGGGTCCCAAGGTGACATACATCCTCCTCAGCTTACGAAGATGATGGGATTAAGAGATTAAAGACAGGCATAGGAAATCACGAGGGTATTGACTGGGGAAGTGGTAAGTGTCCATGAAATCTTCACAATTTATGTCCAGAGATTGCAGTAAAGACAGGCATAAGAAATTATAAAAGTATTAATTTGGGGAACTAATAAATTTCCATGAAATCTTCACAATTTATGTTCTTCTGCCATGGCTTCAGCCAGTCCCTCCATTTGGGGTCCCTGACTTCCCGCAACACCCCGGCACTACTTCAAAGGCCTTGGGTGAGCCTCTGAGACTTGCTGGCTTCAGGTGAGACTCAGCATATTACCAGCTGTGGTGCTACCAGGTCAAACTCCTTCTGCTTGAGAAAAACAGAGAGAAAAGTAAAGTGGATTTTTTCTTGCACCTTAGGTACTGGCACAGATACAGAGGGGTAGAGCACCAAGTGAGCTCTTGGGGCCTCCAATTCAAGAACTTGACTTTTGGACAGCTTCTCTGGACCTGCCCTGGGAAAGAAGGGAGCCCACTGCCCTGAGGGGTGAGTCTCAGGCCAGGCAGCGTTCACTACAAGCTGACTTAAGAGCCCTGGGGCCTTAAGGAAACATCAGCAGTACTCCTTGTGGCCTGGGGTGGCAGCAGTAGTCTGGCAGTACTCCTTGTGGCCTGGGGTGGCAGCAGTAGTCTGGCAGTACTCCTCATGACCTGGGGTGAAGCTCCTCTGCCTTTGGAAAGGGAAGAGAAGAGTGGGAAGGACTGTGTCTTGTGGGTTGCAGTGCCGGCTCAGCCACAATACAATAGAACACCAGGTAGACTTCTAAGGTTTTTGATCCTGGTCACTGATTGCCAGGTACCTCTGGACCCACCCAGAGCCTGACAAAACTTGCTACCCTGAAAGGAAGGATACAGGCCTGGCTAGCCTCACCACCTGCTGAATATAGAGCCCCAGGGTCTTGAGCAAACAGGCAGTAGCCAGGGAGTGGTTGTAGCAGGCCTTGGGTGAGACCCAGTGCTGTGCTAGCTACAGGTTTGACCCAGCATAGTCATAGTGGTGATGGCCACAGGGGTGCTTGTGTCACTCCACCCCCAACTTTAGGTGTCTCAGAACAGAGAGAGAGATTCTGTTTGTTTGGGAGAACATAAGGGAAGAGAACAAGAGTCTCTGTCTGGTAATTCAGAGACTTCTCATAGATCTTATCCAGGACAATCAAGGATGTACCTCTAAGAGTCTACAAGAACCACAGTGTTACTGGGTTTGGGGTGCCCCCTAAGTAGATACGACTTAGATCACAACACCCAAGTCCTTTTAAATACCTGGAAAGTCTTTTTAAGAAGGACAGGTACAAACAAGCCCAGACAGCGAAGACTAAAATAAAAACTTAACTCTTCAATGCCCAGACACCAAAGAACATCTACCAGCATCAGCGCCATCCAGGAAAACATGACCTCACCGACTGAACTAATAAAGGCAGCAGGGACCAATCCTGGAGAGACAGATATGTGACCTTCCAGACAGAGAATTCAAAATACATGTGTTGAGGAAACTAAAAGAAATTCAAGAAAACACAGAGAAGGAATTCAGAATTCTATCAGATAAATTTAACAAAGAGATTGAAATAATTTAAAAGAATCAAGCAGAAATTCTGGAGCTGAAAAATGCAATTGGCATACTGAAGAATGCATCAGAGTCCTTAAGTAGCAGAATGGCTCAAGCAGAAGAAAGACTTGCTGAGCTTGAAGACAAGCTATTTGAAAATACACAGTTTTCCTTGTTTTCATATGATATGATCTTATATTTTAAAAAACCTAAAGCCTCCACAAAAACACTATTAGAATTGATAAAACAAATTCAGTAAAGCAGGATACAAAATCAACATACAAATATCAGTAACATTTCTAAATGCCAACTGAACAATCTGAAAAAGAAATCATAAAAGTAATCTCATTTATAATAGCCCCAAATAAAATTAAATAACTAGGAATTAACCAATGAAACTAAAGTTCTCTATAGTAAAAACTATAAAACCTGACAAAAGAAAGTGAAATAGATGCCAAAAAATGAAAAAATATTTTATGTTTATAGATTGGAAGAATCAATATTGTTACAAAGTTTATACTACCTTAAGCAATCTACAGATTCCATGCAATCTCTGTCAAATTCCAATGACATTCTTCACGTAAATAGAAAAAACAATCCTAAAATTTATACAGAACAACAAAAGACCCAGAATAGACAAAGTTATCCTAAGCAAAAGGACGAAACTGGAGGAATCACAATACCTGACTTCAAATTATATTGCATAGGTATAGTAACCAAGACAGCATGGAAATGGCATAAAAACAGACACATTGACCAATGGAATAGCATAGAGAACCCAGAAACAAACCCACACAATATACAGTGAACTCATTTTTGACAAAGGTGCCAACAACATACACTGGGGAAAAAGTCTCTTCCGTAAATGATGCTGGGAAAATTGGATATGCATATCCAGAAGAATGAAACTAGACCCCTATGTCTCACCATATACAAAAATAAAATCAAAATGGATTAAAGACTTAAATCTAAGACCTCAAACTATGAGACTCCTAGAAGAAAACATCTGGAGAAATCTCCAGGACATTGGGCAAAAAATTTTTTGAGTAATACCCCACAAACACAGACAATCAAAGCAAACATGGACAAATGGGATTGTATCAAGTTAAAAAGCTTCTTCACAGAAAAGAAAAGCAACAAAGTGAAGAGACAACCCACAGAATGGGAGAAAGTATCTGTAAGCTATCTACAAGAGACTAATAACTAGAATATATAAGGATCTCAACCACCTCTGTAGGAAAAAATCTAATAATCTGTTCTAAAAATGGGCAAAAGTTCTGAATAGACATTTCTTAAAATAAGACATACAAGTGGCAAACAGACATATGAAAAGATGCTCAACATCATTGATCTTCAGAAAAATGCAAATTAAAACTACAATGAGATATCATCTGATGCCAGTTAAAATGGCTTATGTTCAAAAGACATGCAATAACAAATGCTGGTGAGGGTGTACACTGGAGGCTCCTCAAAAAACTAAAAATAGAGCTACTATATGATCCAGAAATCCTACTGCTGCATATATACCAAAAAGAAAGAAAATCAGTATATACAAAAAAATCTTCCCTCCTATGTTTTTTGCAGCATTGTTCACAATAGTCAAATTTGGAAGCATCCTCAGTGTCCACCAACAGATGGTAGATAACAAAAATGTGGTACATACACACAGTGGAGTACTATTCAGCCATAAAAATTATGAGATCCAGTCATTTTTAACAACATGGATGGAACTGGAGATTATTACAAGTGAAACAAGGCAGGAACAGAAAGACAAACATAACATGTCTTACTTATTTGTGGGGTGTAAAAATCAAAACAATTGAACCTATGGACAGAGAGAGTAGAGGAATGGTTATCAGAGGCTGGGAAGGGTAGTGGTGGCCTGGGGACAGGTGGGGATGGTTAATAAGCACAAAAAATTAGTTAAAAAGCATAAGACCTATTATTTGACAGCACAATAGAGTGACTACAGTCAATGATAACTTAATTGTAAATTTAAAAATAAAGAGTGTAATTGGATTGTTGGTAACACAAAGGATAAATACTTGAGGGGATGGCTACATCATTCTCCATGATGTGATTATTTCACATTGCATGCCTGTATCAAAACATCTTATGTACCCCATAAATATATACACCTTCTGTAATAGTCTGTTTTCACACTGCTGATGAAGACATACCCAAGACTGGGAAGAAAGAAAGGTTTAATTGGACTAACAGTTCCACATGGCTGGGAAGGTCTCAGAATCATGGTGGGAGGCCAAAGGCACTCCTTACATGGCAGTGGCAAGAGAAAATGAAGAAGATGCAAAAGCGGAAACCCTTGATAAAACCAACAGCTTTCATGAGACTTATTCACTACCATGAGAACAGTATAGAGGAAACTTTCCCCATGATTCAAATTATCTCCCACCGAGTCCCTCCCACAACACGTGGGAATTATGGGAGTACAATTCAAGATGAGATTTGGGTGGGGACACAGAGCCAAACCATATCACCTACTATGTACCTACAAAAATTTAAAAAAAATAAAATATGGAAGAAATCCTTCAGGACATTGGTCTAGGCAAAGTTTTTTATGGGTAAGCCTTCAATAGCATAGGCAATAAAACAAAAACTACAAATAGGACTGTATCAAAGTAAAATGCTTCTTGCACAGCAAAACAAACAAAAAATCAACTAAGTGAAGAGACAACATGCAGAGTTAAAGAAAATATTTGCAAACTCTTCTTCCAACAAGGGATTGATATTTAAAATATGCAAGGAACTCAAATGACTCAACAGCAAAAAAAACCAAGTAATTTGATTAAAAAATGGGCCAATTATCTGAATAGACATCTCTTAAAAGAAGACATACAACTGATGTATACTAACATGTATATGAGAAAATGCTCCTCAGTAATCATCAGGGAAATGCAAATCAAAGCCATAATGAGCTATCATCTCACCCTAGTTAGAATGCCTATTATCCAAAAGACAAAAAATAACAAATGCTAGTGAGAATGTGGAGAAAGGAGAATTCATACACTGTTGATGGGAATGTAAATTGTTACAGTCAGTATGAAAAACAGTATGGAGATTTCTCAACAAAACTAAAATAGAACTACAATATGATCCAGCAGTCCCATTACTGGGCATATATCCAAAGGACAGAATATCAGTATGTCAAAAAGATTTCTGCGTTCCCTTGTTTATTGCAGTACTATTCACAATAGCCAAGATGTGGAATCAACCTAAGTGCACATCAACAGATAAATTGATAAAGAAAATGTGGTGTATATACACAATGGAATATTATTCAGCCATAAAAAGAACAAAATTCTGGCATTTGTGACAACACAGATGGGCTTGAAGGACATTACATTAAATGAAACAAGCCAGGGACAGAAAGACAAATATCTCATATGCAGAAGCTAAAACAGTTGATCTCATAGAAGTAGCAAGTAGAATAGTGGTTTCCAGAGGTAGGGAAGAGTGGGGGTAGGAAAGGATAGCCATAGTTTGGTTGATGAAACACAAGTACAGCCAGATAAGAGGAATAAGTTTTAGTGTTTTATAGCACTATAGGGTGACTATAATTAACAGTTTATTTTTTATTTTTAAATAGCTAGAAGATTGGATTTTGAATGTTCCCAACATGAATGCTTGAGGTTATGGATATGCTAATTACCTCTGGATTATTACACATTGTATACATATATCTGTACCCCATAAATATATACAATTATTATATTTTAATTGAAAATGGTAATAAGACAGAAAAGGGCCCTAGAGAGCTAGCTAATCTCATGTGAGGACACAGTGAGAAGGCACCACTTATGAATCAGGATATGAGACCTCACTAGACACCAAATCTGCCAGCACTCTGATCTTGGACTTTCCAGATCTACAGAACTGTGAGAAATAAATTTCTGTTGTTTATAAGATACCCAGTCCATGATGTTTTGTTACAGTAGCTGAAATGAACTAAGATGCATGATGTTTCCCAAAACCTCATTTTTTTCCTCAACCTTTCATTCTGTTGACCATTCTCCAATCTAGCATTTCAAAGCTTCACATATATCAAAGAACTTCTACATATACAGGTATATCTCAGAGATACTGACTTCTCAGTTTTAGACCACCACAGTAAACTGAATATCACAATAATATGTCACACACATTTTTTTTGGTTTCCTGGTACATATAAAACTCATGTTTACACTATATTTTAGTCCAGTGTGCAATGGCATTATGTCTATAATAACAATGCAGATACTTTAATTAAAAATACTTAATGGCTTAAAAATGCTGCAATCATCTGAGACTTCAGCAAGTCCTAACTTTCTTCTGATGGGAAGTCTTGCCTGAGAGTTGATGACTGCTGACTGATCAGGGTGGTGGTTGCTGAAAGTTGAGGTGACTGGCAATTTCTTTAAAAAAGGCAATGGTGAAATGTGCTGCATTATTTTCACAAAAGATTTCTCTGTAGCATGCAATGCTGTTTGATAGCATTTTACCCACAGCAGAACTTCCTTCAAATTTGGAGTCTTTTCTCTCAAACCCTGCTTCTGCTTTATCAACTTTTACCTAATATTCTCAATCATTTATTGTCATTTCAACAATGTTCACAGCATCTTCACCAGGAGTAGATTACATCTCAAGAAACCACCTTCTTTCCTTATCCATAAGAAGCAACTCCTCATTTCTTAAAATTTTATCTTGAGAGTACAGAAATTCAGTCACATCTTCAGGCTTCACTTCTAATAGTTTTCCTGCTATTTCCACCACATTTGCAGTGACTTCCTCCACTGAACTCTTGAACCCCTTACAGTCACCTGTGAAGGTTGAAATCAACTTCTTCCAAATTCCCATTAATTTTGGTATTTAGACCTCCTACCATGAATCACAAGTGTTCTTAATGGCATCTGGGATGGTGAATCATTTCCAGGAGGTTTTCAATTGACTTTGTCGAGATCCATCAAATGAATCACTATCTATGGCAGCTATTACCTTATAAAATGTATTTCTTAAAATGTAAGACTTGAATGTAAAACTTACTCCTTGATCCATTGACTGCAGAATGGATGGCATGAAACAACATTAATCTTGTACATCTTGGGTTACCAGGTGCATTATCAATGAGTAATAATATTTTGAAGGGATTCTTTTTTTCTGAGTAGTAGATCTCAACAGTAGGCTTAAAATATTCAGTAAACCATGTTGTAAAGAGGTGTGTTGTCATCCGGGCTTTGTTTTTTCATTTACAGAGCACAGGCAGAGTAGATTTTACATAATTCTTAAGGGCTTAAGGATTTTTGAAATGATAACTGAACATTGACTTCAACTTAAAGTCATTAGCTACATTAGCTCCTAACAAGAG
The DNA here is from genome assembly GCF_028885655.2 of Pongo abelii. Lineage (NCBI taxonomy): Eukaryota > Metazoa > Chordata > Mammalia > Primates > Hominidae > Pongo > Pongo abelii. The sequence continues at coordinate 19,260,981 of NC_085928.1, forward strand.
AGACTGTTTTTTGAAGCTTTGAAGCCAGCTACTGCCTTCTCCTTTCTAGCTATGGTGATCCTAGGTGGCATCTTATTTCAGTGGAAGGCTGTTTCAGCTACATCAAAGATCTGTTGTTGAGTGTAGCCACCTTTATTAATGATCTTAGTTTTTTCTCTTGGATAACTTGCTACAGCTTCTCTATCAGTACTTGCTGTTTTACTTTGCACTTTTATGTTATGGGACAGCTTTTTTCTTTATGAAACTCATCAACCAACCTCTGCTAGCTTCAGACTTTTCTTCTTTAGCTTCCTCACCTCTCTCAGCCTTCATAGAATTGAAGAGAGTTAGGGTCTTGTTCTAAATTAGGCTTTGGCTTAAGGGACTGTTTGCTGGTTTGATCTTCTATCCAGACCATTAAAACTTTCTCCATATTAGCAATAAGTCTCGATATGGTTGAGCTCTGTGTCCCCACCCAAATCTCATCTCAAATTCTAATCCCCACATGTCAAGGGAGGGACCTGGTGGGAGGTGATTGAATGATGGGGGCAGTTTCCCTCATGCTGTTCTCATGATAGTGAGTTCTCACAAGATCTGATGGTTTAAAAGTATCAGTTTGCCCTTCACTCTCTCTCTCTCCTGCCATCATGTAAAACATGCCTTGCACCTTGCTTCCCGTTCACCTTCCACCATGATTATAAGTTTCCTGGGGCTTCTCCAGCCATGTAGAACTGTGAGTCAATTAAACCTCTTTTCTTTATAAATTACTCAGTCTCAGGTCTTTCTTTACAGCAGTGTGAAAATGGACTAATGCAAGGCTGTTTCCCTTTCTTATCATTTGTGTTTCCACTGGAGTAGTACTTTTAGTTTCCTTCACTAGTTTTTCCTTTTCATTCATAACTTGGCTAACTGTTGGTACAAGAGGCCTAGATTTAGGCATATCTTGGCTTTGACATGTATTCCTCATTAAGCTTAATCACTTCTAGCTTTTGATTTGAAATGAAAGATGTATGACTCTTCCTTTCACTTGAACACTAAGAGGTAATTGTAGACTTACTAATTGGTCCAATTTCAATATTGTTTTGTCTCAGGGAATAGGAAGGCCCAAGGAAAAGGAGAGAGGCAGGGGAATGACTGGTTGGTGGAATATTAGAACACACCCAACATTTTTGATTAAGTTGGCTATCTTATATGGGCAGTCAGTGGTGCTCTAAAACAATTAGAGTTGTAGCATCAAAGATCACTGGATGCAGATCGCCATAACAGATACAATGATAATAATGAAAACGTTTAAAATTTTGTGAAAGTTACCAAAATATGACACGAAGACATGAAGTGAGTGGGTGCTGATGGAAAAATAGAGCTGATAGAATTTCTAGATGTAGATTTGGCACAAAGCTTCAATTTGTAAAATATGCAATATCTGTAAAGCGTAATAACATGAAGCATGATAAAACAAAGTATGCCCGTATTCTTATTTAGTGCATATGTCATTATCCCTCTGTAATTTTCCTTTATTGCTTTATCACCTTTCCATGGAAAAATTACTTGTCACTTGGCCTGGCTTATATCCATAGAATAGTGTGTTTCACAGTATTATGTACATATTTTCCTTGCCCTTGCTGATATTTCTTAGAGCTGTGACTACATATGTCATTCTGGATTATGGACAGTAGCTTTTCTTATGCAGCAGGTCAGTGATTAATGTTAAGCTTGGAGAGTAGAGCTAGGATGAGAAACATGCCACAGAGCAGGTAAGAAACCATGTAGGCAAATCTGATTTGGGCCACAGTTTCCCGAAGAGCAAAGCAATGTATGTAGTATACCATCCAGGGAAAGGGTTGAGACTTATAGTTCTACAGAAGCAGAAGACGTAGAGAAAAGCAAACAAGAAAACAAGGGTTATAAGGTAGCTGCAAAATGGTGGTGTCTAATGAAGCCATGTTCAGTCCCAGAAGTTTATAGATCTTTCTTGTTAAACTCAAATCTGTTCCCTGAAATGGCTGCCTCTGGACCTGTAGGTAGCAGTGAATGAAATAACTTTGTGGAGTGGAGGGTGGGATGGAAGTTAAAGGAATGAAAAGAAGGTCAATTTCTGGTGTAGACACTATTATTTATGCAATTTTGGATGTCTCCTGTATCTAGAATTACAGGACAACTCAGAAGCACTGCTGTCTGGAAGAGACAGTTGCAATCATATTACAATTTAGATTTTAGACACATTATATGGAGGCAGTTTGAACTTTACTACTAGCTCAAATCCTAGTAACCAACACACAGTGGGCACTAAATTTATGTTTGTTGAATTGAGCTAGACCAAATATGAGAAGGCTGTAACTTGACCAAGTAGGAGTTTTGTGTGAATCAGATAGGAGGGAATTAATATTAGTTTTTAAAAGGGCAGAAATATTGAGAAAATAGAAGTTAGCAATAATGGAAGGCTGTATAATGCAAGAGAAGAAGGAATATTAAAAAAAAAAAGAAAAGACACAGTGTAAGAAGTCCAGAGGTGGGGCATCCCCAGGGGAGGTTAATTCATAGCTCACTAATGTCAAGAATGGCCAGCCTCTTTCATTCTTTTTATCTTCATTTTTAGTGGGATGCTTGATCTTCAGGGTCACCCTTCCCATGGTGACAAGATGTTTGCCACTGTTCCATAGTTGTGTACAGACATAACCACCAGAAGAAAATTATGAGAACTAGCTCTTCCAGGTTCTGCTTCTTCATAGAGAGATCCCAGTACACCTATTTTCATATCTCTTTGGCAAGAACTAGGTCCCTATTTCCTCCTAAATCAATCACTGACAAGCAAAATGAGATTTTTATTAATTGCATATATTATGCTGAGCAGAACATATTCCTTGGGGCTAGGGGACTGGAGATGGAGCTATACTCTCTTTAAACACGAGGTAGAAGTGAGTTGATGAGTCAAGGAGTTTGAATAGGTAGTCTTATCATCATACCTGTAGTAATAGGAATTGAGGGGGGTTGGAAAGCTCTTGGAGCTGGCCAAGGTCTAGTGTCTGGTGTGAATATCACACTGATCTCACCTCTGATAGAACACATGTGTATTCTGAACCACTGAACTGGGGTTGGTGTTGAAGACCATTCATGCAAGTGGATCATGAAAGGAGGGAAGGGGAGAGACAACATCCCCAAGTTATGGTCTTTGATAGAGAAACCCACCTGTTCCCTTTGATGTTGTAGGTATTTGTCAGGGGAGCCTTCTTTGGTGGGATTGCTCTTAGCCTGGTTCATTATATAGCTCTACTGATGATCCACAAGAAATGTTGTTTCTCGTGGTCAAGTGACTATTGTGCATGGTCTTAGAGACTAACAACGTGGATGCTCATTCCTCAGACCTCAAATAAATCCCTCTATCCTTAGTATCTAGATGTCTTTCCACAGCAATCTCTGCCCTACCAGCCCCCACTTTCCTTATTTAAGCCCAGGCTCACATACTTTCCAAGATTAGCTAAAAACCAATGTGGAAAATGCATTTCTGTCTGGGACTTTCAGCCAGCCCTTTGGGGAAGTTAGGAGTAGGACACTTCTCTCATGGCACCCCTTGTCCTACTAGATAACTATCCTATCCAATCTACCTCCTAACATTTGTTCTTCTACATGTATTTCAAGTTCAAAGTAGCCAAAGAGAATGATGCTTTCTTCCTAACCAACTTTTAATTGTGTTTTTCACTTAAGGTGGTTGCAACATTCATGTGGCAATGTAGTTTTAGTTTTGGAAGGGTATCTCATTCCTATTTCATCCCTTACACCTTAGTAGCACTTAGTTATACATTCTATGGTTAAATTCAATTGGAAAATGAGGTTTCCCTTATCTCATTCTCAGTTTCGTTATGTGAGAAAATCACAAAAGGCACTTTTTATGTTCTGTCTCCTGAGGTTTAAATGCCAGTCTAACCTCTTGTGCCCTTGACACATTGTCCCAAGATGATTTCAGAATGGAGACATTTTGATGCCATAGGATATTTCATAACTTTAAATATTTTATAACAAATTAAACGTTAATTATATGCTGGTCAGGGAAGAAAATCACTGAAGTATTTAATTAACATTTAATTTATTAGTCATCAAATATTTAAGTAGCGCCTATCTGAGGGACTTTTACTCCTCATTAGTTGTAAGTGAGTAACAAGTTATCATTGTTAGTTGCTACAGCTTCTACTATTCCAAGTATGAATGGCTTTTCTGGATTTCTTTGAAAAGATCTTTGCATACATGCATAGGCAGACCCCCCAAAAGGAAGCATATATTTCTAAAGCATTTTTGTTTTTTCTAAAGTCTTTTCATGAGTTCAGTTGATTGCTACTTGGATGCATTTTCTTACAGAAACCCTATGCTTGCATGGTACTTTATAATTTGAAAAAATGCTATAATCTCCATGACCTCAATTGGCCTGGTTGTTAGCAACAATTTTTATAAAATTCATAGGGTGGGTAGAATCAGCGCTATTTTATAGGAGTTGGAATCTCATAGGGTTTGTGTGACTGCCCCAATGTCACACAGTCAGGAAAATCAGACACAACTTAATCCTAAATTTTCTGCCCACAAGTTTCACACTGTGTCATGATCAATGTCAAGTGATATTTTAGCCTCAGAAAAGTCCTGACAGTACCTTAGAAAGCAACTTTTATTTTTTGTTTCTAATTGATTATGAATTGAAAATATAGCCTGTAAACTATATTCTCTTAATAAATCTTTAAGCAAAATACATGATTATTTTTGTAAATGTTTTATGGACATAAGACAAAAATGTATATTCTCTATTTAGAGCTATGTGGCTTTTCATATATCTAATACAGTTATTGATTGTATTACTCAATTTATTGATTGCATCAGTCTGTTTCTCTAGATATTTGCTTATTTTTTGTGTGGTAGAGCTACCCATTCCTGAAAGAGAAGTTTTGAATCCTTCTACTATATTTGTATTTTTATTGAGTTTTCTTTGTAATCTCAATGCTTTTTTTTTGACATATTTATTGGCTGTGTTATTTGGTGATCACTGTCTCTTCTTTATAATAGTGCATTCTTACTGCAACATATCTCTTGATCTTCCTTTTTTTTTTTTGAGATGAAGTTTCGATCTTGTCACCCAGGCTGGAGTGCAGTGGCACAATCTCGGCTCACTGCAACCTCTGCCTCCTGGGTTCAAGCAATTCTCCTGCCTCAGCTTCCCGAGTAGCTGGGATTACAGGTGGCTGCCACCATGCCTGGCTAATTTTTGTATTTTTCGTAGAGATGATTTCACCATGTTGGCCAGGCTTGTCTCGAACTCCTGACCTCAGGTGATCCGCCTGCCTCAGCCTCCCAAAGTGCTGGTGAGACGAGAAGTCTTCTCCTGATTGAAGGTTTTTTCTCTATCGAAGGGTTCGTGGCCTCACAGGCTTCAAGGAATGAAGCTGTGGGCTGCAGCAGTGAGTGTTACAGCTCCACTAGAGAAACGCGTGGACCCAAAGAGTGTGCGGTGGCAAGATTTAGTAAAGCAAAAGCAAAAGTAAGCGAAAGCAAAAGTAAAGCTTCTACATGGTGGAAGGGGACCTGGAAGGGTTGCTGTTTCTGGCTTGGGTGTCTTATGCTTATATGCCCTTATGACCCTTCCCCTTTTGCTTTTTCTGTCCTATAGAATTAGCTTATTTTCTATCCGCTTGTGGGTTGGTAGGCCTGATTGGTTAAAAACATCAGGCTGCAGCTAGAGCTTAAACTCCCTATGTGATTTGTTGAAGTTTCAATCCCTTAGCTTGCAACTGTGACTCATTTTGGCTTAGGGGAAGGTCCCCTTAAGGAAGTCTCCATTGACCCAGGGAGTCCAGCCAACTTAGCCACTTAGTCCCTCGGTCCTCTCTCTCAACAGGAAAGCCCAAGTGCTGTTGGGAAGTTGGGTGACGATGGTTCTAGCTACTTCCTGCTGAACTGGGGTATAGAAGGGGATCTGCAGTTGAGGTTTCCTGGGGAGGGGATTCTTCAGTGTTGTGGTGGGAGAACAGGTTGGCGGGTTGGTCTAGGGGTCCTCAATAGTAGGTGCTAGTGGTGGTCATTTGGGGCTCCATTTGTAGAACCATTTGCAGTTTCATGGATTCTATTCAGTAATAGACACATTTTACAAGGAGGTTAAAAATGCAGGGTCCAAAGATAAGCAAGATCATAACAGCCACCAAGGGTCCCAAGAAGGGGAGAAGCCAGGACGTCTTCTCCAGATGCAATTGGTTGACAATACTCCAAGGTCCTGTGTCTTGGAGCTCTTGTACCCAGTGCTGTATCTGGTCTCGAAGCTCTTTAACCTTCTTGGTGACAATTCCGGATTGATTAACGAAACAACAGCACTCTTCTAGAAAAAGACAGGACCCACCTCTTTCTGCTATTAATAAATCTAAGGCTCTCCAATTCTGAAGTGCTACTGCTGCTAAAGAGTTAAGCTGGCTTTGTAAGGTGACTAGTGAATCTGCGACTTGTTCCATATTATCATTTAACTCTTGTGATAATTCATAATAGAATTGGGTGGAAGTGGTAATGCCTCCAATGCCGGTTCCTAGTCCTAGTGTCCCAGCCCCGATAATGAATGGAAGTACTAGTGCCCGTTTGTAATGGGGTTTGGGTAGAAGAAAATCCTGTAACTCCTGATCAGTGTAGATACTCACAGGGGGGCGCCAAAAAGGAGAGAAAGCATAGAATTTGTTAGGAACCATTTAAGCAGCGGTAAGCTGAGGAGCCACAAACAAAAAAGATTCCTGATGGCAAGCAAGAGAGTCGTGGAAGTAGGGTAGTCCATATTTTGCACTGGAAGGCGGCTGTGTCAATTGTTGTGCTAAACTTTACACAGGTGAGATTTGATATATGTGTTGTTTCTAGATTTGAGACTAAAGGGCCCACCAGGCCTGTGGTGTTTGCTCTCAGTTCGGTGGCATTCCAGTGTTTGGGAACAGGAACTGGGACATATGGTTTAAAGCATAAGGGGAGGCACATCCAGCAGGCAGTTGGATTTTGGCTGGAGGCCCTGTGAATTTTGGTAAGGGTGACATTAAATAAATTTAGCAAGCAGGAGTGAGTGAGAAGAGTTTTATGTAGCCTTGAGAGGTCTAATCCTTTGTAGGGACTGGGTGTGCTGGGGGTTTGAACCAGTTTGGAGATCACCTTCTGAAGGTGTTGCTCTTGGGCTTGATCTTGGACCCCACCTCTGTTGGATAGGCCAACATGTGTATAGTAGGTCCAACAAGGAGTGGCTCCATATCTGCCTGGACAATCAGCTCTGATCATTTTCCCTGTCCAATAATTGGTGCCTGCATGTGTACAGAGGGTAGCAGCCTTATAGCACTCTCTGCGCATATAAGTGTGGGCAGTAAAGCAGGCCCCCCCTCCCAAACAGGCGTGCAAAATTGACTACTGCCATGTTTCCCAGGAGTCATGAAGAACTGAAGCCAGGGGTGGTGCAGGTACATGAAGGGACAGTATTAGCCAAGGGAAGCATAAAGACTATTAGGAGGAATTTGAAATAGGAGGGGGCCATAGGGGAGAGTGGTGATTAGTTAATTTCCTTAGGAATTTACCTGAAGAGCAGACACAGGTCCTCCAGCAGTTCACAGGTGTAGGAGGCATTGTTTTCAGGGTCCTGGGTTGTTGGTTCCTGGAGTCCTCCTGGTGGCATCCAGGGCTTGATTCGAGTGTGATGAATCCAAGATTCTATCCCAATTACCTTAACTGCAGTTGGAGTAGAGAGGATGACTGGATATGGTCCTTCCCAGGAGGGGTGTAGGGACAGGGAGGTAGAGGGACTAATACTAGGTCTCCAGGATGGAATAGCTCTTTTCCTTTTTCTCTGTGATGTCTTTCAGGCAATGCTTTTAGAATGTGCCTGCTAGGGAAGTTATGCTTTTCACAAGGTCTGTTGTTTCCCTATCAGTTACTAGGCCATTCATGGAAAAGGCCGTCCATAGAGTGTTTCATAGGGACTGATCCCTATTCTTTATGGGGAGTTACAGATTCTTAACAAAGCCAAGGGTAGCAGAGTGGGCCATGCGAGGTGAGTTTCCTGTGTTAGTATTTTTAAGTGTTTTTTGAGGGTTTCATTCATTTTTTCAACTTTCCCTGAGGACTGTGGTCTCCATTCACAGTGTAGGTGGTATTGTATTTCTAGTACTTTGGGTATTCCCTGAGTTACTGCAGCCTTGAAGGCTGGGCCATTGTCATTTTGTAAAGTATGAGGAAGCTGGAATCTGGGAATTATTTCATGAATTAGGGTTTCGCTACTTCCTGAGCTTTTTCTGTCTTATAGGGGAAGGCTTCAACCCAACCAGTGAAGGTGTCTACCCAGACTAGGAAGTATTGAAGTCCCTGGGATTTGGGAATGTGGGTGAAGTCTAGTTGCCTGTCCTCTCCAGGGTAACTACCTGCTCTTTGTTCCCCTGAAGGAGCCTGACAATAAGGCAGGGGGTTATTTCTTTGGCAGACTTCACAGGCCTTCACTATTTGCTGAATAGTTTTGAAAAGGCCCTGTCCTGTAAACAATGATTTAGCCATTTGATAGGTGTTATTGATACCTAGATGGAATGTCTGATGAAGGGTTTTTAGTATTTTCCATTGGCTAGCTGCAGGTAAAAGTATTTTTCCTTCCTCGGTTGCTAGTTATCCTCAGGGGAGGAAACTATGTCCTCATAAGGTTCCCCACTCTATTTTTTCAGATGAATATTGGGTTTGGCCTCTTGGAGAGGATTGTCCCATATTAAAGGTCCCTCTATGGGCACTTCTAATGGAGGATCTCATCTTAAGGCTTTTTTGGCTTCAGCATCTGCTCGGCAGTTTCCTTCTGCTTCCCTCTCACTCCCTTTTTGATGGCCCCAGCAGTGTAAGACTGCCATCTCTTTAGGGTTTTGCACAGCTCGCAATAATTTCATAATCGCTTCTTGATGCTTAACGGGTGTTCCCTCTGAGGTTAAGAATTCCCTTTCTTTCCATATTGCAGCATGGGCGTGAAGGACTAGGTAAGCATATTTGGAATCTGTATATATATTTACTCATTTTCCTTCTCCCAGTTCCAGCGCTCGGGTGAGTGCTACCAATTCTGCCAACTGTGCACTGGTACCTGGAGCGAGGGGGTTACTTTCAAGTATTGCATTATCACTGGCCACCGTGTATCCTGCTTTCCAAAGTCCCTTTTCTACAAATGAGCTTCCATTAGTATAGAAGTTGAGGTCAGGGTCAATTAAGGGGACCTCTAGAAGGTCCTCTGAACAGCAGAGATTTGGGCTGTAACTTGTTGACAGTTATGCTCTATTTCTTCTTTACTGTCTGAGAGAAATGTGGCTGGGGTAAAAGCTGCACAAGTGTGCAGTTGCAGTACCGGCCCTTCAAGTAACAGAGCCTGATATTTAAGTAGGCGGTTTCTGATAGCCATAAACCCCCCTAAGCAGTGAGTATACCGTTTATATCATGGGAGGTCCATATGGTAAGATCTCTTCCCTGTATTGTTTTAACGGCCTTGGATATCAAGATGGCTACTGCAGCCACCACCCATAGGCAGAGAGGCCAGCCTTTTGAAACTATGTCAGTTTCCTTACTTAAGTATGCCACTGGTTGCAAATTGGTCCCTTGGACCTGAGTAAGAACTCCAAGAGCTATTCCAGTTCTTTCTGTGACATGTAAATAGAAGCTTTGCCCTGTTGGCAAACTTAACACTGGGGCCTGGGTCAGGGCCTTTTTTAGGGCCTGAAAAGCTGTTTCTGCCTCACGTATCCATTCTAATAAATGAGTATTAGCTTTTTGAGTTTCCTTAATTACGTATATAGTGGCCTGGCCAACTCGCCATACCTGGGGATCCATATCTGGCAGAAGCCTGTTATGCCAAGAAACTCTCTTAGTTGTTTTAATGTCTTGGGGTGAGGATAAGCCAGAATGGGTTGAATACATTCTTCACTAAGGGCCCTGGTGCCTTTGGATAGATTTAGCCCTGGGTGTTTAACCTGTTGTAAACGTAGTTGAGCTTTTGCTTTTGAAACCTTGTAGCCACAAGGGGCGAGAAAGTTTAAAAGCACTTGGGTGGCCTGATGACATAAGGTCTCTGAGTTAGCAGTTAACAGCAAATCATCTACATGTTGAAGGATGAGAACGTCCAGGTGGGATAACTGACTTAAGTCTTGGGCTAAGGCCTGGCTGAATAAATGGGGGCTATCTCTGAATCCTTGGGGTAGGACAGTCCAGGTAAACTGAGATGCTGGGTTTGAAAGATCTTTAAAGGCAAATAAAAATTGAGAGTCAGGATGAAGAGGGATGCAGAAGAAAGTGTCCCTTAAGCTCTAGGACTGTATAACCATTCTGCTTCCTCTGGTATCTGGGAGAGTAGATTATAAGGATTAGGTACAACTGGATACAGAGGAACAATTGCCTCATTGATAATTCTGAGGTCTTGCACTAACCTTCATTGTCCGTTGGGTTTTTGCGTGCCTAGAATAGGAGTGATGCATGGACTGTTGCATGGCTTTACTAATCCCTGTGCTTTTAGGTCTTTAATGATCTTTTGTAACCCTTGTTGGGCTTCTGGTCTGAGGGGTACTGCCTTTGATAAGGAAAGGAGGTAGGATCCTTGAATTTAACTTGACCTGGACAAGCGTTTTTTGCTCGTCTGTATTGTCTTTCCTCTGCCCAGACTTCAGGTTTAACTCCCTGCTTGAGTAGAGGGCAGCAAACAGGTATTCCTTCTCCTATATTCAAGTATATAATGGCCTCTGCTTTAGCTAATATGTCCCTTCCTAGTAAAGGAGTAGGGCTCTCAGGCATAATAAGAAAGGCATGTGAGAAACATAAGGTTCCCCAGTCACAATTTAGGGGGTGGCAGAAATACCTAGTGACTGGCAGTCCTAGGACCCCTTTGATGGTGACAGACCTGGAGGATAGTTGTCTGGGACAGAAGAGCAAAACTGAGGAGGCCATGCTAGTGTCCAGAGGAAGTTAGTTTCCTGGCCCTCAATGGTTAAGCTTACCTGGGGCTCTGTGAGGGTGATGGCATGGGCTGGCACCTGCCCCGGGCACCCTCAGTCCTGTTGCTGGACCATCTGGTTAGTGGCCTCTGGCCCAGAGGACTTTGCCCTTGGGGGCAGTGTGCCTTTCAGTGATTCCCCCTGGCACAAGGGACATGGACGAGGGTGCAGCTTATTTTTGTTTGGGCAGTCCTTTTTGACGTGCCCCTGTAAGCTGCACTGATAACAAGCCCTGTTAGGCAGGTTGCCTGCCCAGCCCTTCTTTCTTTCAGAGCCACCGAAATTCATCTGCCTGAGGGCCATGACTAAAGCAGCAGCCTTTTCTTGTCTTGTCTTCCTCATTCAGCCTGCTCCTCGTGATCCCTATTATAAAACACCGAAGTTGCCAAATTCAATAGAGTTTCTGAATTTTGCTTGGGGCCCAGGGCAGGCTTTTGAAGTTTCTTTCTAATGTCTGCAGCTGACTGAGTGATAAACTTACCCTTTAAAATTAGTTGGCCTTCAATAGAGTCCAGTGACAAGGAGGTATGCTTTCTTAATGCCTCCCTTAGCCTCTCTAAAAATGCCATAGGGTTTTCTTCTTTTCCCTGCATTCTGGTGGACATCATTGAGTAATTCATTGGCTTTTTTCTGGCCTTTCTTAATCCCTTTAGTATACAAGTCAGTAAGTGCCTGTGACTCCAGTCTCCATGCTCAGAATTGAGGTCCTAATGGGGATCCACACTGAGAACCGCCTATTAGCCTGCGGGGAGTTGTTCCCTTTCTTCTGATGTCATTTTATCATTTACCTGGCTTAGGTACCAGAGATTCCCAAACTCCCGGGCCGCAGCTAAGGTGGCCTCTTTTTCGCTGGAGTTGATGTTTGACCTAACAACAACATAATATCACTCCATGCTAAATCAAAAGACTGTCCTAATCTCTGTAAGATGTCTATGTATCCATGAGGATTAGCTGATAATTTTCCTAGGTCCAGTTTGATCTGTTTTAAGTCTGAGAGGGAAAAGGAGACATGTACTCATGCTGGGCCAAAGTCTCCTCTTCCTCCCATGGCTTGGAGGGGGCGCAATCAAGGGCCACTGGCGCCTTTAGGTTCCTTGACTATCTTTTTTTTCTGGTTCCTTTTGGGCTGTTAGGGCCAAAGAAGAGTCCTTACTAGTGGGAGGGAGAGCTGTGGGGAGACCAGGGTATGAGGGTAGGCGTTGAGGACCCCTGGTAGGATGTAAATTACATTTTTTACATAATTGTGGGTTATCCTTTAGTGAGAAAAAAACCTGTACGTATGGCACTTCACTCCATTTGCCCTCTTGTTTACAGAAGAGATCTAACTGTAGGGTGGTATTATAGTTTGTACTTCCCTTGAGCATCCATGTCTCTCCTCCAGGAAGAGAATATTGTGGCCAGGCAGTGTTGCAGAAAAATATAAGTCGCTTCTTCTTCAGCATTTGAGGGTCAAATTGATCCCAATTATCCAGAATACACCTCAGGGGTGGCTTCACTTTTGAGGGAACATCTCCCATCTGAAAGGAGAACATAGGAGTGCCTGCACCCCTAGTCATCCCCTAGTGAGCAATAGCCCTACGGTGTCCCCTATGGTTCTAGTGTCCTTTTCTTTCCAGGGTGTGCAATCACCCATGGAACCCTGCTGATCTGATTTAATTGCACTTACTGATGTAGCAGTTTTGCCCGCACTCATTTCCCGCACTTTTTTAGCTGCAAAAAAGGGAGATGGGGCTGCTGGATTTTAGTGGCTCCTTACCAGCATGCTCACAATTGCCTTTGCGTCTGTGAGTGGGTCTTAGGTTCGGGGTGTATTTTGAGTTCAGAGACCAGGCACCAAGTAGCATATTTCTGGGCTTGGAGCTTTCCCAGCAAGATGAATTCCATAAAAGTGGAACTGGAGCACAACAGTTTTAGAGTAGGCAATGGCGAATTGGAGGACCAAGGTTGAAACAGTGCTTTTTGTACCCGAATTTTCTGTCCTCATTTGCCCTCATAAGAATATTCATTGACCTTTGGCCTTGGACCAGGGGACCTATTGTCTGCTATATTGTTTTCGGCCCATATGTATGACTGCTTCCAGTGGAGATGTTCTACAGTTCTAATCACTGATCCCAGACAGGAAAGATAGTAATTAAAGTAGCCTCTACAATCTGGAGTAAGTTTAGGCCAACAAAAGGAAAAATTTCCTAGGCCTTCTATCAGCCACTGACATGCCTTTTGATGTCCCGGATAGTGCCGAGGGTACAGGTTATGAGGGACAAGTCCTGTATAAGGATAATGATACCCATCTGCATAAGAATAAGCCTGGGGGCCCCATGAGCAAGGGTCTTTGGATTGCCTCGCCACTTGACTTTGGCTCCTAGCCAAAAGATTCTTAGACTCAGGGGTAGGAAGGATCCTGGAGGATAGGGCCTCAAGAAAGTCTTCTCTGAGGATGTTAGGACCCAGGAGGCATGGGTCAGAAAAGGCAGGGAACACATGCATGGGCAGCTGCAGAGTAGAGGCTTCTCACTGTGCCATAATCTCGACCGGGTCAGTGCCAGGAGTTCAGGACTACAGTTTTCCACTTCTAGCCAGCCCTTGGCTTTTCCCAGGAAAGGTAGAGAAAGGTGGAATTGGTTCCAGGCAAACTAATACTCCCAGCCCGGAGGGCCAAGGGTTGTTAGAGAGCCCTTTCCCAGAAAGCCTCACACCTGCGTCTTAAGTCCGGCAGCCACACTTGTCACTTCTAAATGGCTGACAGATGCCTGGTGTTTTCCTCCAATTTCTAGCAAGAAGATAGAAAAGAATAGCAAGCAAAAGGGGTCCGATGTTACTCACTGCTTTGGAGAAATCCTGGACGAGCCCCCAGAAATGAGACAAGAAGTCTTCTCCTGATTGAAGATTTTCTTCTCAATCAAAGGGTTCGTGGTCTTATGGGCTTCAAGAAATGAAGCTGTGGACCACAGCATGGAGTGTTACAGCTTGACTAGAGAAATGCACGGACCCAAAGAGTGTGCAGTGGCAAGATTTATTAAAGTGAAAGTGAAAGTAAAGCAAAAGAGAAAGTAAAGCTTCCATGCGGTGCAAGGGGACCTGGAAGGTGGCCTGGCATGGGTGTCTTATGCTTATATCCCCTTATGACCCCTCCGCTTTTCTTTTTTCTGTCCTATAGAATTAGCTTATTTTCTCTCTGCTTGTGGGTTGGCGGGCCAACATTAGGCTGCAGCTAGAGCTTAAACTCCCTATATAATTGGTTGAAGTTGCAATCCCTTAGCTTGCAGCTGTGACTCATTTTGGCTTAGGTGAAAGTCCCCTTAGGGAAGTCCCTGTTGACCCAGGAAGTCCAGCCAATTTAGCCAGTTAGTCCCTCACTGGGATTACAGGCATGTGCCACTGGGCCCAGCTGAACTTGCTTTAAAAAAAGTTTTTTTTAAAAAAATAACCTTGTCTGATTTTAAAGTGCTCCATCCAACTTTCTTTTATCTATACTTTTCCCAGTATTTCATTGTGTATATCTTTGTTCTCAACCTCTCGTGACTGCTTTAAGTGTTTCTTTTAAGGTTAGAATTTTTTTAAAAGAGAAAATAAACTTATTTTTGTCTTTTATCTTTTAGTGGAAGAATTCAATCATGCACAATGTAAGGATTGGTTTATTTGATGGTATTCCATCTCTCTTGTTTTATGCTTTGTATTCATTACATGGTGATCTGATTTTAAAATGCTCTATCCAGCTTTCTTTTATCTATATTTTCCCATGATTTCATTGTATATCTCTTTATTTTCAAGCTCTCATGACTGCTTTAAGTGTTTTTTTTAAGCTTAGAATTTTTTTAAAGAGAAAACACACTTTGTCTTTTATCTTTTAGTGGAAGAATTAAATCATGCACAATGTAAGGATTGATATATTTGATGGTATTCCATCTCTCTTGTTTTATGCTTTGTATTCATTACATGGTTTGGTCCTGTTTTCATCCCATTTATTGAGATATAAATAATTAAATCACATGAAATGTACAGATTTAAAGTGGACAATTTGATCACGTTTGATATATGTATACATTTGTAAGCCATATTCAATCAAGATAATGAATATTTCTAACACCTGCAAAGGTTTCTTTGTGTTTCTTTATATTCTCTCCCTCTCTTCACTCCTGTCTTTAGGCAAACACTGTTCTGCTTTTTGCTAATATACATTAGTTTAGATATAAAATTTTATATGAGTGGAATCATATAGTATGCACTCTGTTTTGCCTGACTTATTTCAAAGGGCATATGATTTTGAAACTCATCTATTTTGTGTGTAGGAATAGTTCATTTCTTTTATATTCCATTTTATGGGTATATCACAATTTGTTTATTCAGTGGCCAATTGATGAATATATGGGTTTTTTTCCAGTTTTGGGAGTTCATGAAGAAAGCTGCTGTGAACAGTCATGTAGCAGTCCTTGTATGGACATGTGCTTTTATGTATCTTGGGCAAATATGTGGGAATAAAATGGCTGAGTTACATAGCAGGTATATGTTTAACTTTACAAGATACTGAAAAACTGTTTTGTAAAGTGGCTAAACCTTTTTACATTCTGGAGATATATGACAGACCCAGTTTTACATACTCATCAACACAAAGGTTTATTAATAGAACCCAAACTCTACATGACATAACAATCTGATACTTGACATACAAAGTACCAAAAAAATGTGATCAATTCTCAAGGGAAAAGGCAATCAACAGAGACCAATCCTGAGATCACTCAGATGTTAGAATTATCTGAAAAAGTTTTTAAACTTTTTTTTATATCTATGCTCCATGATGTTAAGTTAAACACTAATATGGTTTGGCTCTGTGTACTCACCCAAATCTCATCTTGAATTGTAATCCTCATGTGTTGAAGGAGGGAACTGGTGGGAGGTGATTGGATCATAAGGGTGGTTTCTCCAATGCTGTTCTCATGATAGTGGGTGAGTTCTCACAAGATCTGATGGTTTAAATGTGTGTGGAGTTTCCCTCACTCATTCTTCTCTGCCACCATGTAAGATGTACTTTGCTTCGCCTTTGCCTTCTGCCATGATTGTAAGTTTCCTTAGGCCTCCCCAGCCATGCAGAACTGTGAGTCAATTAAACCTCTTTTGTTTATAAATTACCCAGTCTCAGGTAGTTAATCATAGCAGTGTGAAAATGGACTAATACAGAAAATTGGTACCAAGAGTTTGGGGCACTGCTATAAATCTACCTGGAAATGTGGAAGCGACTTTGGAACTGAGTGACAGGCAGGGGTTGGAACAGTTTTGAGGGCTCAGAAGGAGACAGGAAGCTGAGGGAAAGTTTGGAACTTCCTAGAGATGTGCTGAATGGTTTTGATCATAATGCTGATGGTGATATGGATAATGAAGTCCAGGCTGACGTGGTCTTGGATAGAGTTGAGAAACTTATTGGGAACTGGAGCAAACGTCACTCTTGCTATGCTTTAGCAAAGAAACTGGTGGCATTGTGCCCCTGCTCTAGGGATCTGTGGAACTTTGAACTGGAGAGAGATGATTTAGGGTATCTACAGGAAGAAATTTCTAAGCAGCAAACCATTCAAGGTGTGGCCTGGGTGCTCCTAACAGAATATAGTCATATGCATTCAAAAAGCAGATGATCTGAAATTGGAACTTATGTTTAGAAGGGAAGCAGAGCATAAAAGTTTGCAGCCTGGGCCTGGCAAGGTGGCTCACACCTATAATCCCAGCACTTTTGGAGGCCGAGGCAGGCAGATCATGAAGTCAGGAGACTGAGACCAGCCTGGCCAACATGGTGAAACCGTGTCTCTACTAAAAATACAAAAATTAGCCACGTGTGGTGGTGCGTGCCTGTAGTCCCAGCTACTCAGGAGGCTGAGGCAGGAGAATCACTTGAACCCAGGAGGCGGAGGTTGCAGTGAGCTGAGATTGTGCCACTGCATTCCAGCCTGGCAACTGAGCAAGACTCTACCAAAAAAAAAAAAGTTTGCGTCCTGGCCATGCAGTAGAAGTAAAAAACCCATTTTCTGGGGAGACATTCAGGCTGGCTGCAAAAATTTGCATAAGTAATGAGGAGCCAAATGTTATTAGCCAAGACAATGGGGAAAATGTCTCTAGGGCATGTCAGAGGTCTTCATGGCAGCCCCTCCCATCACAGGCTTGGAGGCCCATGAGGGCAACATGCTTTTATTTGCTGAGCCCAGGGCCCTGCTGCTCTGTGCAGCCTGAGGACATGGTGCCCTGCATCCCAACCACTCCAGCTCCAGCCATGGCTAAAAGGGGCCAAAGTACAGCTCTAGTGGTGTCTTCATAGAATGCAAGCCCCCAGCTTTGGTGGCTTCCACATGGTATTGGACCTGTAGGTGCACAAAAGACAAGAGTTGAGGCTTGGGAGCCACCGCCTAGATTTCAGAGTATGTATGAAAATACCTGGATGTCCAGGCAGAATTCTGCTGCAGGGGCAGAGCCCTCATGGAGAACCTCTTACTAGGGCAGTGCAGAGAGGAAATGTGAGGTTGCAGACCCCACACAGAGTCCCCACTGGAGCACTGTGTAGTGGGGCTGTGAGAAGAGGGCTACTATCCTATAGACCTCAGAATGGTAGATCCAGCGTTGAAGCCACAGGCACTCAATGCCAGCCCATGAAAGCAACCAAGAGGGCTGTACCCTGCAGAGCCATGGGGGCAGAGCTTCCCAAGGCCGTGGGAGCCCACCACTTGCATTAGTGTGCCCTAGATATGAGACGTGGAGTCAAAGGAGATTATATTGGAGCTTTAAGATTTAAAACTGCTCTCTCAGTTTTGGACTTGCATGGGGCCAATAGCCCCTTTGTTTTGGCCAATTTCTCCCATTTGGAATGAGAGCATTTACCCAATGCCTGTACCTCCATGGTATTTTGGAAGTAACTAACTTGTTTTTGATTTTACAGGCTCATAGGCAGATGAGACTTTGGACTTGGACTTTTGAGTTAATGCTGGAATCGGGGGTACTGTTGGGAAGCCATGACTGTGTTTTGACATATGAGAAGAACATGAGATTTTGGAGAATCCAGGGGCAGAATGATATGGTTTGGCTCTGTGTCTCCACTCAAACCTCATCTCGAGTTGTAATCCACACTTATTGAGAGAGGGATGATTAGATCATGGGGGCAGTTTCCCTCATGCTGTTCTCTTGATAGTGGGTGAGTTCTCATAAGATCTGATGTTTTAAAAGTATGTGGTGATTCCCTCTTTCTCTCTCCTCTGCTGCCATGTAAGACGTGCCTTGCTTCCCCTTCACCTTCAGTCATGATTGTCAGTTTTCTGAGGCATCCCCAGCCTTGTGGAACTGTGAATCAATTAAACCTTTTTTGTTTATAAATTACCCAGTCTCAGGTAGTTCTTTATAGCAGTGTGAAAATGGACTAATAGAAAAACACTTGAAGTAAATGAAAAAAATGTGAGCTCTTTGAAGATAAATAAAAATTATAAGAATAAAATGAAAATTTTAGAACTAAAAATGCAATATGTAAACTAGAAAAATATACTGGATAAGCATAATAGCATGGTGGGTAAGACAAATAAATAAGTGAATTTCAAGATAGATCAATAGAAATTGTCCAATCTGAGGAGCAAAAAAATAAAAGATTGAAAAAAATGAACAGAGTCTTTGAGACCTGTGGAGCAATATTAAAAGCTCTAACATAAGTTTTATGGAAGTTCTAGAATTAGAAGACAAAGAGATTGTGAGAGAAAACACATTTTAAGAAATAACAGCAAAACTTTCCAAATCTGGAGGGGAAAAGCCCACACATTTACATTCAGGAAGCTCAGTGAAACCTAAACAAGACAAACTCAGAGAGCTGCACCCAGATACAGCATAGTCAAAGTGATGTAAGAAAAAATAAAGAAGCAAGTCTTGAAAGCAGCTAGAGAAAAATTACATGTTACATACAGGGAGGCAATAATTAGAATGATTATAGATTGCTCATCAAAAACTTGAAGGACAGAAGAGAATGAAACGAAAACTTTAAATACTGAAAGAAATGAACTGTCAACCTCAAATTCTATGTCCAGTGAAAATATCCATCAGGAATGAAGATAAAATGAAGATGCTTTTCTTGGATGAAGGCAAGCTAAGAGAATCATCATGGGTAGATCTGCTTTCTCAGAAATGTCTACGAAAGTTTTTTTCAGGATGAAAGAATCTTCAGAAATGAAGGAAAAACAACAGTGGCAAAACTCTCAGTGAATACAAAAGACTTTTTTTCTCTTAAAGTCTTTAAATTATGTATGACTGAAAAAAGCAAAAACATAGGGTTTCTCACTGTGCAAATATGCAATATATATAATCTTTATAGCATAAAGTTTGGTGAAGGGAGCTATATGGTTAGGAGTCTTCTACTTTTATAAAAAGTGGTACATAATGATCTCTAATTAGACTGAGATGGTAAGGTTAGATATTTATCTTAAAATCCCTAGAGCAGCCATTAGAAATATGGTAAAACAAACAAAAAAATAACCAAAAAGCCAATAGATAAATTAAAATGGAATACTTAAAGTATTTAAATAATCCAAATGAGTTTTATTTTTAAATTATTGTTTTTGCTGGTTTGTTAAAGTTGATATTCGTTTAATTTGTCTCCTCTTGTTAATTTTCTACTATACTTTGCCGTTCTCTTTTGTGTTATTCAAACTCATATTCATATTTCTCTACTATTTAATTTTTAAACATTTTGCCTATTTCCCTTATCAAGACCCTGTATCCCCCCTCTTATTCTCTTACCATGATGTCAATAAAATAAAACTTTAAGAATACGTTAACTTTCATCATCTAATAAATTCCAGCTCCAACCCAGGTGACACTTTGGAATACGTCAACATCCTCTTTCCTCTCTGTACTCCTGACCTTAACATTTTGCTGAAATAGTTTAGTTCTTTTTGTTTTTAGGCATTATTAAAATTTTTACTGATGTTTATTCCTTCTATTTTAATAATCCTTATTTAGTGCCTACATCATTCATTCCCATAGTTTATCAGTATCCATTTATTGTTTTCTCTGTGTCTGTCTCTGTCTCCATCTCCGTCTCTGTCTCTCTCTCTCTCTCACACACATGGGCTGCAAAGCTTTATATTCATCATTGTTTCCTCTCCTCTTCATTATGTTAGATATTGAGTTTTCTGTTATGATTCTTTTGTTTTTTATTATAGTGCTTTCTTGAGCATTTTATTCTGGTGAAATATGAATGACATGCATATCTACAAATTATTATTTTTTCCTTCTGACAGTTAAATAATATCAGGGTTGAATACAGAATTCTTGGGTTGCATTTCTTTGCTCTCAGTAGTTTTTTAGATAGTACACCAACATCTAGCTTCCAATGTGGTTGATAAGGAGTTTTATGCTAGTTCTTAGTAGATAATTTTCCTGTTAGAAACTTATAATATTTTTGTTATCCTTGGAATTCAGCAGTTTTAACAGGATATGCTTGGGAATATCTTTTTCAGTCAAATTTGTCTGTAATTTAATGTAATTTTAATCTGAAATTTTGAATTTTCCTTTATCTCAGGAAGTTCTCTTTTATTTTTTATTTACTTTAATTATTTCTTCTCATTCCTGTATTTCATTTGTGATTTCTAGACCTCCTATTATTGGCATTTCTATTCTCTTGAATTTATCCTTTAAGTCTTTTATCTTTCACCTTACCATTTTTTTTCTGTGCTTTGAGATTGTTCTTATAATTGGTGTTCCAGGGCATTAATTGTGTCTTGCTGTTAACCACTTCTGTGTCAATTAACTTACTGAGATATTTAGTTTGAAAATCAATGTTTCCAGTTTCCAATGATCTTTTGTGGGTACCTGTGTACTGCGCTTGAATTTTAAGAAATGCTAGTGTTAATCCTCAATGAAACAGTGTTGGGAGGTGGGTCCTAATAGGAGGTAATTTGGCCATGAGAGCTCTGCCTGTATGAATGAATTAATGTCATTATTGAGGGAGTGGGTTCTTTATGAAAGAATGAGTTTTGTTATCTCCTGCTCTGTCTTATTCTCTCTTTGCCCTTTTGCTATGGAGGGAAGGAGACCCTCATAAAATGCTGGTCCCTTGATCTTGGACTTCCCAGCCTCTAGAACCACAAATCAATAAATTTCTGTTCATTACAAATTACCCAATCTGTGGTATTTTGTTATAACAGCACAATATGGACTAATATGGCCTTATGTAATATATGTCCTTGGTGACAACTTCATGTTTTGTTTGAACCCATCTCAGATGTTCCTATAGGCAATAGTTTTGATGAGCTAAACTGGTCATCTCTTGGATTAAGTCTATTTATAAAATTGGGAACAGGGATGGGAAATGTGGCTTTATGAAAGACTGAGTTTTTTTGGATATGCTACTGGAATATTATTTTGAGGAAGAACAGCCATACTAGGGAAAACGAACAGTCAGGGTAATTTTAGTCTATTGGGAGCTCATGAGTCATCTTGGAACCACTTTTCGTTTCCTTGCTTTGTTTCCAAACAGGTCTAAGGGCATTTATTGGCCCATATTACCTGGAGTTGGGCCTTGGTGAGAGGAGTAAGGGTAACTCTCTATTCCTTTGCTTCTTTTTTCCTCCTGGGAAGAGCTTACTGCCTTGGTGTGTAAGCTTGGATGGTGGGAAGAAACTATTTTCTTGGTGTACTTTTCCTTGGAATTGCTTTTCCTTCCCATTGGAGTGGTAATATTCAGAGGATTAAGATGTGAGTGTCAGCTTATGGGAAAGGGATCTAGGGGGTCTCTGAGTTTGCTATGCTTATATGCCTCTTAGGCAAAAGGGATCTTCCATGTGGTTGAGTCTGGTCACCAAGGACCACATTGGGATTGGGGTAAACAACTCATGGTAATAAAGATCATGCATTTTTGGCTTTGTTCTGTCTATCTATCAATCATCCTAGGAACCTTGGTGGAGCAGTGGTAATGGTCATAGGAGACAGTATTTAGGCATTTGTGGATATTAGAGACTTGGCTTTTCTCTTAGTTGCTCTCATTTTTAATAGGATTTATAACCTAGGAACTAGATCTAGTCTGGGCAGTTTTAGGAGGCCCTTTATGCCTTTTATATTCTTGGGAAATCCCTGGATTCTTCAGGGGCTACTGGGGCTAAATGTTGGGGGTACTTTGAAATAGGGAAGAGCATAGTGGATGTCTCTGAACCTCCACAGTTTCCCAGTGTAGAAAATCTCTGGTTGAGGGGAAGGATAGGTGCTTTCTGTCAGTCATTAAGACCTGTCTCTTACCTCCAAAGCCACCATAAATGTGATACTCTACCAATCATATTTATGGTTTGCCAGCTGGTTACTTATTCATGTTGCCAGTAGGGGGTACTAAGAGGGAGACTGAGAGGCTACAGGAAGAAGAAAGGACTTAACTCCTTTCTGTTTGCTTTTTGTTCCTTTGGGTGTCACTCAGTAAAGCTTCTTCACTCTGGCAGCAGCAGTTCCTTTTTGTAGCAGTACCTGAATTTGGTTTACAGATTTTCCACTACTTGGAAGATCAGTTTTATTTTTTCCCCTCGAGACAACAGCACTAGTCAGCTGCCACCCCTCCACTCCCCCCAGAAGTCAGTGTCCCTCCTGTAATTTTTTTTCCTTCTTTAAGTCTTAATAATTGCAAACTACTTTGTTCTCCAAGCCCTAGAGATGATAGCTGTTTCCTGCAGTTGCTGCCTCCATAATACCTTAATGTTCTTTCATTCTCTCTGTTTCTTGGCTAATAGCCTTATACCATTCTTTATATTAAATTCTCTCTATTCACATTTCTTTGGTGCTTTCTGTCTCCTTACTGTACCTTAACCAATATAAAATCTTACCTGAGTTTGTGCTTGGAACTGTAATAAGGAGTCTCAGACAAGGCCAATATAGGAGCCCTTGAGACTCATAGTCTTTACCAGAATATAGAAAGAGATGTGAGCCTTTGCAGTTTCCCAGACCCTCTGTGAAAAAGGATCACATGAATCCTGCCTTACACATTGGTTCCCGCCAAGAGATACCCCTTCTCCAGGATGCTAACCTGGGTCATCAGAAGTTGCTTACTTCTAGGGCAGGCATATCTGAGCTAAGACAACCTGGGAAAGAGCCCAGGAACCCAGAAAACAAAGCAGTGATGTAGGGGAGTGATCTTTAGCCTACTGAGAGTCTGCAAAACCAGCGAAGAAGGATTGGGTCTGGAATGGAAAGAGTTAATACTGAAGCCCTCTCTGGAGTTGGTAGCCAGAGGTTTTAGAAGAGCCTTAGTAACTGCTGCTTCAGTAGCTGCTCTAGGTCAGATGATCAGGGTTTATGGGAAGCCAGAGAACGCTTGATCAGCAATTAGGAATCTGGGCAAAGTTTTTTTTTGTTTGTTTGTTTTTTTTTTGAGACAGAGTCTTGCTCTGTTGCCCAGGCTGGAGTGCAGTGGCGTGATCTCGACTCACTGCAAACTCCGCCTCCTGGCTTCACACCATTCTCCTACCTCAGCCTTCCAAGTAGCTGGGACTACAGGCGCCCACCATCACGCCTGGCTAATCTTTCGTATTTTTAGTAGAGACGGGGTTTCACTGTGTTATCCAGGATGGTCTCGATCTCCTGACCTCGTGATCTGCCCACCTTGGCCTCCCAAAGTGCTGGGATTACAGGAGTGAGCCACCACGCCCGGCCCAAAGTTTTTAATGATGATTGGAATATGGCAGTGAATAGCATCTTCAATTTATTGAATACTTACTATTTCTCAAATATTTCACAGGTATTTTTAATCCTTACAACAACCCATTTTGTAGATGAGGAAATAGTTTTAAAGAGATTCAGTAATTTGTCCAGTCATGCAGTCATGTAATAGTTAATGTTGGAAATGGGCTTTGGATCCAGATTTATAAATCTATATTGAATCTAGAACTCCTGAGCACTATTCTTAACCTTCTTACTATGCAGAAATTTTAAAAGAGAAGAAGTCAATATTCCAAGTAGTGGAAAGAGCATGACCCTTTCTATAGTGGCTATAGGCTATAACTGCCTAGTTCCTACTCCTCCCTATCAGTCTGAAATTAGTTGTAATAAAAATAATGTTAACTTAAAAGAGTGATAATTGATGTCTGTTTTACCTCTAGGCAGCCCAAAGTTTTTTCACCTTTGGTTCAACTTGCGTTTACATCTTTGATGACCTGAGGTATAACTTCAGGGAACAAATCACTTTTCTTTATTCTATTTTCTTTCTGTTCCTCCTGCCTGTACCCACTTTTATACAATTCATTTTTAAAAATTTGTTATTTTTGAAACAGGGTCTCACTCTGTCATCCAGGCTGGAGTGCAGTGATGCCATCTTGGCTTGCTGCAACCTCTGCCTTCTGGGCTCTAGCAGTCCTCCCATTTCAGCCTCCCAAGTAGCTGGGACTACAGGCACGTGCCGCTATGCCCGAATAAATTTTGTCATTTTTGTAGAGACGGGGTTTTGCCGTGTTGCCCAGGGCTGGTCTTGAACTCCTGTGCTCAAGCCATCCTCCCACCTTGGCCTCCCAAAATGCTAGGATTGCAGGCATAAGCCACTGTGCACAGCCTAATTAGTTGATTTTTACGCAAAGCTGGGCCCTCTTTTCTGTGACTGTAGAAAGATTCCTGATCCACCCTCAATTATCTAGCATGTATGTACATAGAGTTAATCTTACAACCGGGCTATGGGAAAGGAATATAGTGGAGAGAAGGTGTAGCAGGAGAGGGTATCAATATCTTCTCTCTTCCCATTAGATAACAAACTCTTGGAAGACAACTATGTTTAAGATTCTACACTGCCTAATCACCAATGTTGTTAACTGGCATTAAATAACTGACCTAGGACTTCTGTTTTAATATATTTTATAACCTTTCCTATAAGAACAACATACCTAGCCATCTACCATATTTTGGCCAGCCTGTCTTCATGCCTGATATTGTTGGTGGTGATATGAGTGGAGGTGTTTGATGGGTTTACTGCCCAGTCCACAAGTGGGTTGATGGTGCTTTTCTATAAAAAATAACACTGCTACTCATTAACAGATAATTTTTTGAGCCAATACTCAAATTTGTATTTCAATTGCATAATGTTGAAATATTTAAATTCAAACCTAGTGGCAATCATAAATCTGAAAAAGGGGCTTTTTGGGACCATATCATTGACAGAGCACATGTCAAAAGAAAGAGCACTTGAACTTGGAGTCAGTGGATTTGAATTTGAGCCTTTGTTTCATGAATTACTAGCTATGTGCTCTTGTGTCATATAAAATATTAGAACTTCACAATTATCTCTAAAATGAAGAGAGAACATTTGATGAAACAACCTCACTTAGTAACTATATCAGTTAGGGTAAAATCAGTTACAAGTAACAGAAAATCCAAATCAAATTAGCTTAAGTAATCAAAAAAATTTATTAGCTCATGTAATTAGAGGTCTAGAACTATGGTGAGCTTCAGGATGGGTGTGATTCAGCAGACCACAATGTCAGTGTATTTCTTTCTCTCTCTGTCCTTTTTTGCCTTCCTATGTGCCAACCTCATCCTGAGAATAATTCTCCATCACTCTCCAACTCGAGGACCAGGTTTCTTGTCCACATTTGCAGTGTGTAAATATGGGAACCCATTGGGAGTCTTTTGGAAAAGAGGGGATGCTCTTTCTTATGGCCTCCTAGAAAACTCCAGCATACAATTTCATGGGCCCACATTGTGCTGTATTCCTAGCCTTGAACCACTAACTGTGGCCTAGGGACAGGATAACACTTATTTTCCTACATGCCCCAAATCTGGAATCAGGTGTGCCTTAGTTTCCACCAAAGCACATGGGCTACAGTGGGCAGGGTGTGGGTTCTAGAATGAGAATCTTGATGTTTACCAAGAGAAGACGAAAGAGAAGTTAAGGAGGCAACCATAACCATGATAGTAAATAGATTATAAAATCAGACGATTTATGGCTATGGTTATTAAAATTCTGTGTCTCATTTAGCCTCAAAAGCTACTTCATAGGGTGTGACGGAGTGAGGGATGAGACACTCAGGTCTGACCTGCCCCTAACACACACATACCTTCAACCAAAGCAGTGCTGACCAATGAACTGTGGGAAATTGTTAGTAACCTATAAAGCACCAGGGACTGATTTCATGGAAGACAGTTTTTCCACAGCCATGGGGGTTGGGGAAGATGGTTTCCAATGAAACTGTTCCACCTCAGATCATCGGGCATTAGTTAGATTCTCATAAGCAGCACGTAACCTAGATCCCTTGCATGCACAGTTCACAGTAGGGTTTATACTCCTATGATAATCTAATGCTGCTGCCAATCTGACAGGAGGCGGAGCTCAGGCAGTAACGCCCACTTGCCAGCCACTCACCTCCTGCTGTGCAGCCTGGTTTCTAACAGGCCACAGACTGGTACTAGTTCGTGGCCCAGGATTTGGGGATCCCTGCTATAAAGGACTGCATAAGTTATTATTATTAATAACAAGAATAACAAAACGAACATAGTCTTAACTGGTTTAGATTTGTATCCTTTTGACTTTGTCATTTACTTCTGTTTAACCAAGAAAAGAAAGATCATTTTGTATCTTGCCAAGGTCTAAAGAATGTTGAGTAATGCGCATCCTTCTAAGCTTATGCCATTCTGTGATTCTAATATATTTGAAAGCACCTTTTCTGCACCTGCAAATGCAGATTGGTTTCTGTTTACTGTTGCAAGAGACACCTTTTATTAAGATGTAAGCAGAGCGGAAATAAAATTATAGAAGGAGTCTTCAGTTTTGACCTTCTTGACTTTGTTGCTAATAAACTGTCAAGATAACACATTACTTTATACAGAACACCTTAAAATATTCAAGACTCTACTGGTCAAATTCCTTAACCAAAGGAAAGATAAATCTATGTATAAACAGGTAGATTACCATTTGGTATTTTCTGTTTCTTCTTATCAGCCATTGAGGTTCAAGGCTTTTAGGGTAAGAACTCTTGGCTCTTTAGTCTCTTGACTTTGGAATGTCATTCAAACTATGGAGTCTCCCTCTAATGTGGCCTCAATTATTCAGAATGCCTTTAATCTTCCAAATTAACCAAATCCGTTCCACTGCCCTTGCCCAGGGCTCAGGGTAGACCTTTATCAGTTAATGAAATTTGACTTGAAAATTTTGAGGTTTTTATCATTTATGTTTAATTTTAAACTCTTTTTTTCCCTTTATCACAAGAGTGAAAGCTATAGTGAAGAGCAGACTTGTCTGAAAGTCTGATGGTACTATTTTAAAACAATAGATTTTATTGAAATGATAACCAATAGAATAAAAGTGTCCTATCACGTATGGGCTGACTTTGGATATGCAGTTTCTTCATCTAAAGGATTTCATTTAGGAGCCCTCGTCTCCTCCCTCCCCCTTTTCCTTCCTCCTTTTGTTTCTTCTTTCCCTTCTTCCTTTCTTTTTCTCCCCTTCCTTTCTTTCCTTCTCCCAGCCTCATCTCCCTCCTCAAGTGCTTTAAGGCCGATTTTTGTCCTTCTCATCTGCACTGCTTGGTTTTCTGGACTGCTCTGTAGGTTTCTGGCTAGATAATTTCACTCATGAGATATACTTTTCTATACTGAATTTCATGATGCATATGGGATTGGGGGCAGGCATGTAGCACTCCTTCCTATTCCCTGCACTACAGCCTCAAATCTGAAATTCCCCACTCCAACCCTTTGACCTAACCCTGTGCTGTAATTAATCTCAAGGGTTCTCCTCATGCCCTCCTCAGTGTCCTGCCTAGGCCATTCCCCATTGGGAAGGTCCTAAGCCTATGCACCCATCTTGCAAAACAGAGAGGATCTCCTCTGCTGGTGTCTGCCTCTTCCCAGCCCAGGAAATCTTGGTACCAATGACTGGAATCTGTTATTTACGCGAGTAATTGGGTTCTACACACCTTTGAGGACTGCCTGGTGTGGCCAAGTGCAGGCAGGTGCTGTAAAAGTTGCTTTTACCCCATTCCGTGGATGCTTTCACTCCTTAAAGTCCCCACAGACCTGCTTCCAAAGATCACTCAGGGCTGGCTGGGCTTGTCCATCAAATCCCAACTGGGCAAATAGTTTTCCTATGGTTTAATCTCCACCTAGGAGCTTTTGCCTCCGGATTGCCAAGGGCTGCTGCACCAACTAGACTCAATGGGCTTCCACAGGGGGCTTGTGATCAGTTGCCACCTGATGCGGCTGATGTGGGGCCTTCCGCTGCTGGGCTGACCTGCATTGTGCACTCTGTCTCGTCAGCATAGGACTCAGCCTGAGGGGCTGGAGGGAGATGCCTGTCCCAGGAGTCAGCACAGAGCACACTATGGCCACCTCTTGTGTCAGCACAGGTCCCCTTTGGCCACTGTCACCCAGCTAGGCTTTTTTGCCATCCACGATGAGGACTGGATAAATACTCTGATGGAATTTTTAGTTCCTTTCATGTCTCAGGCAGAATGTGCAAATTGAACTCAAAAGATTCTGCTGGCTAAACTGACCCAGGAGGGGCTGTTGACTGTTGTGGCACATACAGCCCACCCTCCCAGCGAGCTTGGCTGCTTCTCTGTTAAGGTGCCTGTCTGCCTCTCTGCCACTTTCTTGCATCAGTGTTTGTAGAGTAGAAAATATTTCCTGTACTCAGACTGTCTGCATTCTGATCTCAACTGCACTGCCTTCTATCTGTGTGCCTCTGGGCAAGTTAACTTAACTTTCCTGGGCTTCAATTTCTTCAGCTATAAAATTAGAGCTGTGTGAGTATCTACCTCAGAGGGTTCCTAGAAGGTTTAAACAACCTAATGTCTTTTCATGTACTTAACCCCGTGCCTGGTACATTATAAATGCTCAATAAACAACTGTAATAATTATTACAATTATACCTGTGTTTGGTTACACTTCTATTATCTGTCAGTGTTTTCATACTCATTATGTGATTTAAACCACTCAGCAACTCTGAGAGGCAGAAATTATGGTGTCTTTTTTACATATGCAGAAACCAAGGCTCGGGGGCATTCAGTAATTTGTCTAAAGTTATGAAGCTAAAACATGAGAAGCTTGTTCATTTGGCCACTGGTCTGTATGAATCCTAAAGCTTCAGCTCTTCTGACTGTTCCCTGCCACACAGTTGGATGACCCAGCCCAGTGAAGCTCCCAGTGTCCTTCCCAGGCCATTCCCCATTGGGAAGGTCCTAGGCCTGTGCACCCCTCCCAGAAATCCCTTCTTTCAGAATCTCATATTTCTGGGAGATCTCCTCCAGGTCTCCGAGTTTTGCCTCAAGCCTACCCAAGTCCCCATGGCTCCAGGTATGGGACTCCTGAGCACTGGTCCCTATCCCCCATCCCTCGTCATCCTGGTGGGCAGGCAGCCTTGCCTGATCACCCTGGACTATATTACCACCCCTGGGATATGCATCGCTATTTGCCAGTTCCTTTTGTCCACACCAGGGGCTTCTGTGCAAGCTGTGGTCATACAATAGAAAAGGGAAGCTGGCAGGGGAGACTTCTGAGTGCAGGTCACCACGGATCAGGCCTGGGAAGCCCATATCCTAAGCATTAAGGAATACCTCATGAGAGCATCAGTCCAGTGGGGCTTCCCATGTTATTTTCCCTTGGTGTTAGCCAAGTACCTTCAAAATGAACCCAGCTAGCTGTTGAAAATAGTCATTTAAAGGTTTCAAAATGTGGATAAACATGGCAAAGATACCAGGACTTCTATGAGCATATGAAAAATTCAGGTATAACCTTTAAACTGGGATTAACTTATCCTTCTTTTTCCTATGGCTCATGCCTAGTATATGTAGTCTGAGGGTGCTAATAGATGCTATGAAGCTCTGTGGGCAAAGATACCAGGACTTCTATGAGCATATGAAAAATTCAGGCATAACCTTTAAACTGGGATTAACTTATCCTTCTTTTTCTTATGGCTCATGCTTGGTATATATAGTCTGAGGGTGCTAATAGATGCTATGAAGCTCTGTGGGCCAATGGGAATCCATGGCCAAAGCTGTTTGCAGAGTGCTGGATTAAACATGTTTCTCCGATGGAAGACTTTTTGTAGCCTTAATATAATGTCCACCGCTGAAACTCTCTAGAGGGCATATTGCTTGCAGCATTTCCAAACATGTTGAACCCTGGAGTTTTTCTTTTTTTCCACAGAGCATCCAATAAAGCAAGTCTTCCAATAGACTGAGAGGTGGGAGACTGGGGCTTGGTCCTGATGGCCTCCAGCAGCTGTGTGACCTGAATGAACCATTGACCCTGTACAAGCTGCAACATCCTCAGCCACATTAATAAACATGTGAGGCCACTAAATGTGCTTTGATTTCTTCCACATATTCATCTTTGGGTTACATTAGAATATCTACTTTTTGCATGTGTTTTCTGGGATGGTGGGATGGAAGCGAGTTAAGGAGGGAGAGAAAAGGGCCCATAAGGAGGGAGAGAAAAGGGCCCAGGTTGACTATTCTTAAGCAAAGGCAGTCTGCTGATTTGTTTGATTGCCCCACTTTCCTTACTTGGAACCCAGTATACTTGCGCTCCCCCGTTTTCACCACCTGCACGCAGGTTATACCTTTCCTGACCCTGCATTTCCTTCACACCCCTTTGCCTATGACTAGTCATCATCAAGTCCTGGTGGCTCAGACTCTAAGATCCATCCTGAAATTTACCTCCTTCTCTCCATTTCCACCACCATCACTCTAGTTCCCACCATCATCATCGCTCAGCCAGACCACTGCAACACTCTCCTACCTGGTCTTCCAATTTCTATCCTGTCCCCTATAATGGATTCTCTATTCTGAAGCCTGCTTAGAACTCCACCATTGGAAGCCAGGTTTCTGTGAGATTTATCTTTCAAATAGAGCTTTTGTAAGTATACTAGGATGGGATACTGGTTGGGAAATGTAAATTGCTTGCCTCATGGGACTCATTTATCTATTTATTTGAGGAAAATGTTACCAAGTATCTACTATATGCCGAAATCTAGGAGCTGGGCATATAATGATGGAAAAGACAGATGCAGTTTTTACTCCTGTGGTGGTTACAGTCCAGTGCAGTGGTTCTCAAACTTCAGCATCCACAAACTTACTAGGACAGATTGAGAAAACAGGAGTGGGCTCAACCCTCAGAGTTTCCCAAGTGATGCTGGTGCTGCTTGTCTGGGGCCACATTTTGAGAATCAGTATTATAATGGAAGAGAAAGACACATACAAAGTAAAATCACTGCCAATTATAATATATGTTATAAAGGAACAACGAGGGGCTGGAGAAGGATCTACTCAAGGTTAGGTGGGCAGGGAAGTTCTCTCTGGAAAGGTGATACTTAGGATTACACCTAAAGGAAGAGTGGGGCTAGCTATGTCTGGCAAAGAACAGAAAAATGAGCATGGGCAAAGACCTTGAGGTGGGAACAAGCTTAGTGTATTTGAGAAACTAAAGAAAACTGGTGTAGCTGGAGCATAGAGAGAGAAAGATGAGGTTCAAGAAAGATGTAGGGATAAGACCCTGTTGGGCTTTCACAGCTTCAGTGATGATTTTATTCTGAATGCAAAGAGAAGCTTCTGAAGAAGTTCTAGGCTAGCTGTGGAATAGGCAATGGATATTAGGGGACAAGACAGAAATTGGGACACCAGCTAGGAAACGGTTGCTGTGGCCCAGGTGAGAGAAGGTAACAGCTGTGACTAGGATGATGGCATTGGGAATGGGAGAAGGAGACGCATGAGAGGATGGATCTTGGAGGCTGAGCCAACAGGACTTCGTAATGGGATGTGGGCAGAAGGTGGGAGGGAGAACAAGCAGAGTGAAAATGGCTCCCAAGATGATTCCATTAAATAAAACAGTGTAATGGGATTTGTTTTAAGAAAAAAAAAATCTACTCAGGCAGATGTACTCCTTAAGTAGCTTTGCTTGCCCTAAAGCATGCACTGGATGCCCCAAAGGGAGGGTTCCTGTTGCTGTTTTCTATTGGACTCGCTCTTGAACTCTCAGATGATAGCCACTCCCCACACCTCCTCACATCACTCTCAGTTCTGCTGGTTAACTTGTTGCTCACCTTCCTGTCTTGTAATTATGTGGATAACTCCTTATTATAAATTCTCAAGAATGTGCCTGGCATTTGGAAGAGTAGGCATAAAAATCAACTGGAGAGTGGCCGGGCGTGGTGGCTCACGCCTGTAATCCTAGCACTTTGGGAGGCCGAGGCAGGTAGATCACCTGAGGTCAGGAGTTTGAGACCACCCTGACCAATATGGTGAAACCCCATCTCTACTTACTAAAAATACAAAAAAATTAGCTGGGCATGGTGTCATGCACCTGTAATCCCAGCTACTCGGGAGGCTGAGACAGGAGAATTGCTTGAACCCGAGAGGGGGAGGTTGCAGTGAGCTGAGATTGCACCACTGCACTCCAGCCTGGGTGACAGAGTAGGATCCTGTCTAAAAAACAAAACAAAACCAACAAAAAACTGGAGAGCTCAAAAAATGTGCATATCCCCAGGTGCTGTCCCTAGGGATGCATTGTCTGGGTGGAGCTCAGGAGTCTGAGTTTTCACTGGGCACTGAGTGATGCTGATGCAGGTGAGCAAAGCACCTTTATATCTCACCACCCAAAGTGTGATCCCTGGAACAGCAGTATCAGCATCACTTGCAAACTTGCTAGCAATGCAGACTCTCAGGCCCACCTCTAACCTTCAAAATCAGAATCTGCATTTTAATAAGACCTGAGTTCAGTTGCACAGTAAATTTGAGAAGCCCTGCTGTAAGTGGTACAGCAAAACTCGTCTCCATTGTCTCTCATCATGAATTTTGGAGAAGTCAAGGGCCTGCCTTGGGTCCTTGGGTACTCTGGCTATTTCTTTTTATAATATTGTTCAGTTTTATTTGCATAAACCAGTTCAGGCTCTGCTTCCCCTTTCTCCTGTGCCCTGGGTAGGATGGGCACATCCTGGGCACAGTCCCAGGGAAGGGCTGATGGATTCCTCTTTCTCTGGGCAGTGAGAGAGCGCCTCAACATTCCCGCTTCTTCTTGACCCTCAGGAGACCCCTCCACCTGCTGCAGTTTTATTGCTTTTAAAATCTATTTTATATTCCATTATGTGATTCCACTGTCCTCCCTCTCATTCAGCTGTTGTACACGCTACATTCTAATCTAGGTTCAGAACATTTCATCAGATGGTCTCCGATTAAAATCCAATAAAATTTAAAGCAGGGGAAAGTCCAGAATAAAGGAGATGCCATCTGACACGCAGGGTCTGAATTTAATTCTGTTTCAAGCCTTCTGAACACATTTTGGGTACCGCCTCTGAGGCCTGTATTAAAAGTGAAACAAAACAACAAAACCACCTCCCCCGCCTCTTGTCCAACAACTTCTATTGTGTCTTTAACCTTAGGAACCAAATGTTGTCTCTGAGGACCTCAAGTGCTTACTTAGTACATTTATTAAATACTTATTATGTGGTAGGTGTGTATAACAAATATTCTTTCTTTTTATTTACATATATATCACCAGCACTTCCCCCACCACCACTATCTATCTATCTGTTATCTATTTTGTAGCACAACTGCAGTTTCCAGGCCCTTGGAATCAATCTTTTTTTATTTTTTATTTTTCTTTTGAGATGGAGTCTGGCTCTGTTGATCAGGCTGGAGTGCAATGGTGTGATCTCGACTAACTGCAACCTCTGCCTCCCAGGTTCAAGAGATTCTCCTGCCTCAGCCTCCTGAGTAGCTGGGATTACAGGCATGCACCACCACCACTTCTGGCTAATTTTTGTATTTTTAGTAGAGATGGGGTTTCTCCATGTTGGCCAGGCTGGTCTCGAACTCCTGACCTCAGGTGATCTGCCCGCCTCAGCCTCCCAAAGTGCTGGGATTACAGGAGTGAGCCACCGTGCCCAGCCTGGAATCATTCTTTATGTCCTATGCACCAGCTTGTTCCCTGACCACCTTCTTCCCTCCCTGTTCTCCTCATAGCTGTATGACTCTGCCTCTGCGGATGGTGCTTTCTCTGCTTGGCACCATTTCTCTCTTCTCACAGGCAGCATCACTGCAGCCTCTAACACTTAGGCAAAAACTAGAATTAGGGAGTTAGAAGAGCTCTATTCTGTTTATCCACAACAAAGTGCCTATTATGGAAGATAGATTGTCAACCCATTTGCAATAAATGTTTTCTTGTCACATTTCTAAATATATGTAATTAGATGTATCCAATTTATATTTACTCTCTGCCCCTTCATAATTATGCTCCCTCCCATTTTGGGAAGAAGAATGCATCTTCCACATAATTCGCTTTCCTTTATAATAGCAAAAAATGCTGCACCCAGGCACACTGTGACGTGCACGCTGACACCTTCACTCAGAATCTCCATTATAATTCTTAGCATAAAGAATTTTTGCTTTATGCAGCATTTCTTTTTCTAGGAACTTAAGGAATTGTCATAATTGCCAGGGACAAAGCATGAGCAATGTGGTAGGAGAGACAGAGTGCAATTAATTTTGTCATTGATTTGGGGATGGTCCCTCTTCCCTGGTAAAGTAGGCTAGCACATTCCTCCATCTTGCCTTAACATACATTAAAATGAGAGTGTTGAGAGGTGGGGGTGGGAAGAAGGCCTAAGTGCCTGAATACAGTCATACTATTTATGTGTAATTATTTTCTGTATAGGCTACCAGAGTGGGTGTGAGGGAAGGGAACTGAGTTAAACCTCAGGATGGTTGCTTTTGTTGTTTGCTAAACTGGAGGAGGAGAAGAACTGCAGGGAGGTCCTGTATTATCTGTTATTCAGTTTTAAATATTTCAATTATACTTCTCCATTGGTATGGAAAATTGAGAGTTGGCTATAAAATGCTTGTAAAAATAACCATACTTGGAGCAGTTTAATTACTTTAATGAAATGGAGACAAATATTTGTAAGTGAAGAGCATGCTTATAGATAATGCAAGTAGAGTACATGTATTATTCAGCAAATGACTTAATTAGTTTTTAATTAGCAGAAATTACAATAATTTTTTAGCATATCTTTTATTGGAATGGTTTTTAATAATAAAAAAGCGTGTGGGTATCCTTCGTAGAAAGCCATTTACTGCAAAGTAGGATAACAGATTTGTTGTTTCAACTAGAAAAATTTCAGTTCTATTATAAGCTAATTATAGTTCAACTTGTCTTAGGAATGCTCAACATAGTGTTTCCTGTATGTTGTTTGTAGTATGTACACATCCAAATACAGGAAACAACTTGAAGATGCCTTAGCTTCTAGATTCTGTCACCTTTTGAAAATTTATAGGTTTCCCTCTATCCATCCATTGTTCCATTCATTTATCATTCACTTATGCATGTATTTAGTATTTATGGCTTGCTAGGAATAATACCATATATTGGAGATTTAAGGGTTTCTAAGACCCAGGGCTTTTGAAAAGTTCAAAGTCCAATAGGGGGGCCACACACATAAATGAATAATTATAATTAATTTAGTAAATGGCAACTTACAGCCAAGTATCAAGTGGTTTTAAAATAAAAATGAAGAAACAACCAATTCTTACTTGGGGCTTCAAAGAATGCCACCTAGAAGAACTGATTTTCAAGTTCATGTAAGGCCTTCCAAGTAGTCAGATATTAAGCAGAAAAAAATGGGGATCTGGAAATGCCTGATGTATTTAGGAAACAATCAGGGCTAGAGCAAAGGTTTTCCAGGGCCGTGAATGGAATGTACTTTAAGTTAATATATCTCTAATTATTAAAGTAATAATGATCATTATGGAAAGTTTGGAAAAACAAGTTTTATAAAGAGTGAAATAAAAATCACTTATAATCTTATATATTGTTCACAGTTTCATACTTTTTAATTATTTTTCTTTGCTACAAACTCACTTTAAAAATGATGAGATTGTGCTATATAAATAGCTGTATATTCTGCTTCTTTTATTGAGTGCATTGTAAGCATTTCCCCATGACATTCCAATTCCTTGTGAATGTAATTTTTAATGACCGTGTAACAGTCCATGATATGCATGTATGTATGGCCTCTAACTTATGTAAGCAGTCCTCTATCATGAGCATTTTTACTGCTTCCATTTATTACTATAATAAATAATGCTATAATAAACATATTTGCACATAAATTCGCCTGCATTTCTGATGATTTCCTTAGGGTAGTTATCTAGAATTGAAATTACTAAGTCAAAGAGTATAAAATTTTTAAGATTTTTAATACATATTGTCTTAGTGTTTTCACAATTGGTGGCATGGGGCAATTGCAGTATAAAATATATATGTGCTAATGTTTTCATGGTTTTAATATTTTCCAGCCTGATAGAGACAAAAAAGTATTTCCTTGCTGAAATAGTTTCCATTACCTTAATTATAATTATTTTTATTTGGCATATTTTTAGCAGCTACTAGTGATGGGCGCTGTGGTTTCAGCAGTCACTTTTATTTGTTTGTTGGAATTGTCTATGTTTTTTCTCTATTTTCCTGTGGCATTTTCATATATTCATTATTGATTTCTTATTTTATTGACATATAAACTAGAAACAAATATATCAAAAATATTCTTTGAGATGTCTTCCATTCGTTCATGTTCTTAATATTGTTTGACCTGGAGTTCTCAGGATCCCTCAGGTAGTCTTGCTACCATATGCCAATAGGTTTCTCAGTCTTTGCTATGGGAAAACATTTACTTCATCTGTGAACAGTGCGGTCTAATTTATTATTTAGAAATATATATATATACACACACGTGTGTGTGTGATATGTGTTGTGTGTATATGTATACATATATATGAGTTATAACAGTGGAAAAGAGAATGAGTTCTTAAGATGTTCACTAGCTTTATATTGTATTATGTCATCAAAATGTTTGCATATTGGCTACTTTGTAAAATCTTGTTTAGAGATTGGGAAGCCCACTTCGTGGAGATCTAGATAAAAAAAGGAAAAAGTGATTGAATGTGATTACTGTCAGTCATCTGGAGCATAATGGGGGCTATGATTTCTCAAGGGAGAGATGAAGGGACCAGGTCATATCACTTGAATATAGTTGCACCTAAGCCATCATGTGGTGTATGTGTGGTGTGTGTGTGCGTGTGTGTATCTGTGTGTGTGTGTGTGTGTGTGCAGATATGTCTTCACTTTGGCTCAGGTCTGTGAAGCAGTTCAAGGAGAAGTGATATCTGATGATTTCTTAATGTTATCTTGAGTAGAGAATAAAGGAACTTTGTTAAAAATATGTCTGATAGGTACCTGGGCCTTTCAATCACTGCCTTTAAAAAAGAACCTATTAATTAATTTGGGGCAAAGCAAGGAAAAAAGAATATTGATCTTTAGCCAAAAATTATCCTAAATTCTCTGATTCTAGTAATCTATGTCAAATAACTTCACCAGAAAATTAAAAGGCAAATAATAAACAGGAAAATAATTGGAATAACTAATATCCTGAAGAAAAAGTTCCCCATTCTTCTTTTAAGGTATTTAAAAAATATGTTCTTATCTGTTCATTTTTCCAAATAAAATTTAGAATAATTTGTCAAGCTCTACACCTTTTCCTTCAAAAAACCTAATAAGAAATAATTAGAAATGCAGAAAAGATTAACATATGAATTTTTTATAGTACGTATGTTTATCATAGATTTGGTGAATTGACATTTGAGATCAATGAGATTAATGCTTAATGAACGCACGATCCTCAAAATGTCTCATGATATCACACAAAAATAAGACATCAAGTAAGCCCTCTCTCAAATGGGACAGGTGAGCACCCCATCCCTGACACAGCTCTCACTAAAAGCACAGTTGAAAAAAATTGCCAAATGCATGTCATTCCACCATGAACCAGGCCACAGGCCTAGTAGGAAGATTGCATATAGAACTATTCTTTGCTAAATGAGATTCCTTGGCTCAGTCCAAACAGAGGAATGAAAATAAGGTCTCTGATGTTTTGTGGACAGGAGCTCACACAAGAAATTACAAGCAGATTTTGGACAACTTGGAGATGGGGTGAGGTGGTCTGATTTGGATGATGTAATTATTTCAACTGCAGTGTGATGAGTCCAGCTTGGCAAAAATATCTTCTATGTAAACATGTTGTCCCTGAAGGACTTAGTGATGAATCAACACATGGGCATGGCATGGGTCTGGCCCAGTGGTCCAGACAATTGTGGCTGCCTATTTCATCGGGCATTTGGTGCCACGATTCTATTTACTTTTGAACTCTAGCACACTTTTGCTGAGAAATCAACTGCTTAGAAGTTATTTAGAAGTGAATGGATCATTTGCTTGACTGACTCTTGATTCTAACTCTTTTACCTTTTCAGCATACTCATCTTTACAATATTCTTAGTTCCTGAGAAGGCTTAATAACTACTGAGCTTTCTCTGGAAGCTTCACAATTAACTTCACATTAATGCTTATCACAAATAAACCTCTCTCCTTGTCTGTGAAATGGGATCAATATATTGTCTGCCTAACTCACAGTGTTGTTTTGATAATAAAATAAAATTATGTATGTGAAAAATGCTACACAAATGTGAGATATTCTCATACCTCAATATTATGTTTTCGCATTCATCAATAAAGATACCCTTGAAATGCACCAGAGGACTGGCCTCATTTTGCATTTTGCCCTCTCTGGGATAAAACAAACATGCTCTTTCAAAAGTGGTCTATTTTAGTCAAAGTAGCCATCATCACTTTGGTGATGAAATTCTGGAGCCTTGTGATTTGTATCCAACATTGTTTACCTCCACAGCAAAGGTTTTACTATACGTGGTGCCAAACAGGTAGTACTTTGTGAGTTCCTGCTCCTCACCACAAGGTGGTGCTAGTGTATCCAATAAGACAGTTTATTCAGCGACTGAATCAAAAATCCTCTTCCTTTCAGCCCTAATTTACGATCAGGATTTACAACCCGTTTCCGTAACTTTACCTTTCCTAAGCCATCAATTCTGTTTCTCTTTTAAAGATTCTCTTCTTATGAAACTTCTTTTTTTTTTTTTGAGGATTAAGTTGGCTTAGTGACAAATTCATGCCTACATTTTGAATTATTGACTGTGGATATCCTCAGGGGTCAGTGCTGGCCTTTCTTCCCTGAGATTCTACAACACCCAAAGTTGAACTTATTTGCAGAATGTCACCGTCAGGGTCTGATCTTAAATGTGTTGTGACGAATGGTCAAATGGGAGGAGGGTGTGAAGGCATTTTCTGGGCTGCTGAGTTATTGGACTGTGAAGGAGTTGCAGGCTCCGTATCAGAAGACCCGTGTGACCATGGGCAAGCCACTTGACCTTTCTGAGCCTCAGTTCATCATCTCTAAAATGGCAATCATGGTAACAGCAATCTTTTTGGACTATTATGAAAATTAAGGGCAAGCAATAATGTCTTTTCTCATCTGTAAAATGCTTATGATAATAGTTCCTTTTTAGGGTGGTAGATAGTAAACAAGAGAAAATACACAAAACTCCTAAGAAAAATACCTGAAACTTAGAGGGTGCTCAGTGAACATTTTAGTGACTATTGTCGTCACTAATGTCATCACATGCCAGAGATTCTGTGCGTGGAGCTGGGGTCGAGCTGGAGGAACTCTGAGACCTCTGCTCTTAGATTCCTTAGCTCTCTATAATTGTAGATAACTATTTCCCTGTTATGCATGAAGCTGGTCATCTTGCTGCATTTGAAGTGGTAGGAGGTTTTGTCTTTTTATTTTCCTACTCCTTTTTTCCTTGTTTTACTTAAAGGGAGAATAAATTATTTCCATGTCAACTTCTCTCCTTTTTAAGGATGTGAATTTCAGCTGTAAAAACACCTGAATAAGAAGGCAGGGGACCTAGTTTTCCTCCTAGCAGTGTTGTCAAGGAGCCTTGAGAGGTTAGAGAGAGCTGGCCTGGAAGCCAGGAGACTCCAGATTTAGAGACTTGGAAATAAAATTTCATATATATTTAGTGACTGGCATTCTCTGATTTATTGATTACTCAAAATAGGAATGGTAACATTTTTTACTCCTATCAGATAGGAATGTTATAAAGGTTAAAATGAACATGCAAGATGTGAATGAAATATTGAGGTTCCAGATGTCAGTGCTACAGATAGAGGTTATTGGTATATGATAGTAGGTGTGTGTTGGGTGAGAGAGGTCATGCTTTGTGAATGCTGATTGAACAAAATATGACTGACCTGGCAGTTTCCATGATAAAATCAGGAAGTGAGGTTTTTGCATGTTCTCTTTTTCTTTCTCTCACTCACACACACATATACACCCTCCACACCCTAGTTCCAGTTTTAAATATAGGACAGTTATTTGTCCCAATGGAGTTGAAAATGGAACAAACATTAAAATTTGGGTCATTTCCAACTGTATTTGGGATACCTAGTAGTTTTGCCCTTGGAGGAACATGAACATTATTTTCTAAGGCAGGGATCAGCCCGTAGCCTCTCCTTAAGAAATCTAGTGGCACAAAACCTGCCTAAACCCGAATAGGTATGAGGCATGGAATAATTCAAAGAGCAGATAATAAAAAAGGAAAGAAAGTGGGAATGAGAGAAAGAGAAGAGGAAGGCAGAGAAAGGACAAAGAGAGAGTGGTGCATTGTGGGGAGTGAAGACAGTCCCCGGCTGTGTTCAGATGTGCGGTACAGGAAAGACTAGAAGCTTGGGAGTTAGGAGACCCAGGGCAGGAATCCCAGTTGTGCTGCCTGGTGACCCTGTGGCCCTAAGCAATTTACTTAACCATTCTGATGATCAGTTCCCTTAATTCTAAGGTAGGGTTAATAATATCGATCTTTGCATGGTTGTAGTAAGTTTAACAGGGCACAATGTCCTGGTACTAATTTGTGGGTGTGTGTGTATGTCTGTGTGCTCTTACCCAGAGATCTGATGGTCTCCCACTGTGAGGAAAGCAGTAGTAGGCTTCCATTACTTTGCTCAGTGGTCTCTTTCGCATTGCCGGCTGTTCTTCATCTTATTTCCATCATAGAAAAGTAATCCTGGGAGCTGGGGTGTGGTATGATGGCTGCCTTGGGGATTACGGAAAGGCATCCCAAGGAGAATGTATAGGTGAGGCTAAACAAGAATAAGGTGAATGCCTGCCCTACCCATCTGGAGAGTGTCCCTTCAAAGCCCAGCTCTGCTGAAGCTTAGGTGAATTGCTGTATGTTGTTGTCATATGCAAAGACTTCCCTTGAGAGCATCCATTCTTGTCAAAATGTGCAAAATAAATAGTCCAAAGACAATAGTCTCCAGATTCCCTTTCAAGCTAACTTTGAACACAAAATTAACACTACCTTGGGGTAATTTTTCAAACAGACATGAGTAGACCTAATCATGCCTTTAGTCTCTGATATAGCTTGGGCATTTGTCCCCTCCAAATCTCATGTTGAAATGTGATCCTCAGTATTGGAGGTGGGGCCTGGTAGGAGGAGTCTGGGTCATGGAGGTGGATCCTTCATGAATGGCTTGGTGCCATCCCCTTGGTAATAAGTGAGTTCTCGTTTGATTAGTTCATGTGAGAATTGATTGTTAAAAAAGTGTGGCATTTCCCTTCTCTCTCCTGTTCCCTCTTGCTGTGTGACATGCCTGCTCCCTGTTAACCTTTCACTGTGAGCAAATGTTTTCTGAGGCCTTGCCAGAAGCCAAGCAGATGCTGGTGCTGTGCTTGCATAGCCTGCAGAGCCATGAGCCAATAAACCTCTTTTATTTATAAACTACTTGGTCTCAGGTCTTGGTCTTTATAACAATGCAAAATGGACTAATACAGTCCCCATGTCACTATTCAAACAATAAAGGTATATTGGAGAATATTAAATATCTTGCTTAAATCAAGGCAAACTATGTTTGCAATTTCCCTAAAGTTTTTTAGCTTAGTAATTCTTTATTTTTGCCTTTATTTTTATTTTTTATTTTTTAAATTATTTGGTCTGCAGATGAATAGCCTAGTAAGTAATTCTAACAAATACATTGTGTCTTGAATATTTTGAAATCATTTTTTATAAAGTATGCACTAAATTTTCTGAGAATTGATAAGTAATGTGTTGTTCTATAGTTTAGTAGAACCATTCTTTTTCTTCCTTTTAAAAACTTAAGAGTTATTCCATATTCAGTCTTCTTATACAATGTCTGTTCTTTGTGATTTTATCATACTAACAGAGTAGCTCTGAAATACAGATGCAAATTCCTTTAGCACCTGAGATACAATGAGTCTGGGTTCTGCTACAAGCTTTTTTCCTTTTAAAATACAATAGTAATTCTTTATTAGAATAGAAATAGCACTAGATAAATTTAAATTTTGTCTAAAAAATTTGAAAGTACTTCTAGATGCATTATCTCGTGTGATCCTACAACCACTTGTGAGGTTTGTGGCACTGGTGTTATTCTCTCTATTTTAAAGACAAGGAAGCAGACTCAGGGAGGCTAGGTAACTTGCTCGAAGATCCCACTGTGACCAGTTGGCAGAACCTGGTTCTGCAAACCATGGATCTCTAACTTGATTTTTGAATGTCTTGTTATAAATGTGTTTTATTGTGTGTCTGTTATTTTCAAAAGAAAATAAACTATACATAGACAAGAATACACACATAACACTCAGACACGCAGACACCCAGACACACACACACACATACACACAGTGTTGTCCAATAGAATATTCTGTGATGACACAAATTGTTCTTTGTCTGTACTATTCAATTCTGATAGCCATTAGCTATACGTGGCTATAAAGCACTTAAAATGTGGCCAGTGTGACTGAGAAACTGATTTTTCATTTATTTAATTTTAATTGAAATATTGACAGGCTAAAGAAGCTTTTGCCCAGGAGTAAGTGGGGCAGGATTCCTCACCCAGAACTCCTTTCCCCAGGGTTAGGACAATAGCTAAGTCCACCCTCTGGGGGAAGGGAAGGAGAACAATAAAGGGGATACCCCTGACTGCCCTGAACATCCACCCGAAGGAGACTGTTTTAAACCACAAG
Organism: Pongo abelii; assembly: GCF_028885655.2. NCBI lineage: Eukaryota > Metazoa > Chordata > Mammalia > Primates > Hominidae > Pongo > Pongo abelii. The sequence continues at coordinate 19,303,845 of NC_085928.1, forward strand.
TGATTGTTTGGTGGCTTTATAGGGGCAGGCAAATGGAAACGGGGGCTCGAGAGTATGGGGAATTAAGCTCCATTTCTTCACATCTGAGTCATAATGCACAAATTTTAAATTCACTGCATGAGCAAACCTCATGTCCTTTGGGGCTTTTTCCCTGCTGAATTGTTCTTATAGGGTTGTGCAGTCCTGTGTATGAGTCTTTGGTTATGTGCTCCACTGCTTTCTAATTCTGCACATCTGAAAGTGTGGATCTCATCAGGGAGTTCTCCGTATAGGCAACTGGATTCATTGAAACTGCTTAGAAAGTACAGGCTGGGCGCGGTGGCTCACGCCTGTAATCCCAGCACTTTGGGAGGCCAAGGCAGGTGGATCATGAGGTCAGGAGATTGAGACCACGGTGAAACCCCGTCTCTACTAAAAATACAAAAAATTAGCTGGCCGCGGTGGCGGGCGCCTATATTCCCAGCTACTTAGGAGGCTGAGGCAGGAGAATGGTGTGAACCCGGGATGCTGAGCTTGCAGTGAGCCGAGATCGCTCCACTGCACTCCAGCCTGGGCGACAGAGCCAGACTCCGTCTCCAAAGAAAAAAAAGAAAGTACAGAAGGCTTTCTGACCACCCCCATCAGCATCCCCCAGCCAGGGGCCCTACAAGGAAGCAGATGTGGTGTGAAGAACATGGGCTCTGGCACCAGGCTGCCTAGGTTCACATTCCTGCTGTGCCATTTATTGGCTGCATGACCTTGGGCAAGCACTGAAGGGCTCTGTGCCCCCATTTCCTCATCTGTAAAATGGAGGTGATTAATAATAGTGCCCACCTCATAGGGTGAATATACTTAATAGTACCCAGCACAGTGACTACCATATCAGTATTTCTTGTTAATATGGTTGTTTTAGGTTCAGCTGCACTTTGGTCTCAAGGGCCAATTATGTTTCCAGGAAAGGCAGGGAGATTTTAGGAACACTATCTTTTCTTTCAGCAGCTGTATGATTAGAGTTTTACTGCAAGTCCTGGCCTACACAGCAGGGTGCTTACCTAGTTCCTGGAGTCTTATCCTGGGTGCTCAGACACCATGAGGCAGCCTCTAGCTGCAGTGAGTCTTTTTCAGGCCTGACCTCTGTCTGACTGCTGGTGGCCCATGCCAAACTCTTATGATGCTCACAACACCTGCATACACTTCTGCTGTCGAATTCTAAAAGCTTGGTCCACCTGCCCCACTCTGGTGGGTTTGTCCATTTCCTAGGTTCCAACATCTTGGTTGTCTGCTCCTTCTGGCCTCTCAGCATGTTTCCTTTTTATTTTAAACAGGCATTATTTTGGGGGTCTCCAATGTACCAGACGCTGTACTAAATGCTGGAGATACAGATTTTCATAATTTTTGGAGTCTCCAAAAATGGTTGCTAATTTGCACTCTAAAGGATGAAATACAGACTGTCACCACTCCCTTGACAGCTACTTTACCTTTAGAGAGACATACCTCAATAGCCATAGGTGGGAAGGAAAAGGGAAGCTAAAATTCAAAAAGCTGACATCACCAGGACTTCTATCTCTTATTTCACATTTGTCCTGCTTCCTGACTCCATCCACCTACCCTTTGCAAAGGATGGTGTGTGGTCAGGATGAGATGAATGGAATCCCGAATCTTATCTACAGCAATCCACCAAAATGGGAATGGTGTGGTGTAGTGGAACTCCCAAATTTTGAAATGTGTATGTAACTCTCCAGTTTTGAAATGTGTATGTAAAATCTTGAATTTATACATTAGATCCTTGTTTCAGATCTACGACTCTGCTTGTTCGTGGTCTAATCAGTTATTCAATAAAAATTTACAGAGAGAATCATGAAGACACACACCCACAAACATGCCTTTTTGGTTTATTTGCTTTTTCAAATATAAGCAGTTTAACCTGGGCATTATTTACCAGGTACTGTCTTTGAGGAAAGTGATGTAGGTTGGAAAAATTTATTGGCTCTGGAAGTTCAGTCCCTGCTGGAGGAACCCAAGAGGGCAGTGGTGGAAGCTTCAAGGTTGGAAGATGATTGTGGGTGAAGGAAAATGTAAACTCTAGTGGATATTTACACTACTAAGACATGCCAGTACTTGGAACAGAGCAGGGAAACAAACAGAAGGGATAAGAACAAAAGGAAAGAAAACCAACCCTGCTTGTTAATATGTATATTTTACATGGCATCTTTGAAGATGAAGCTACTGCTTACATTGCTTTACTCCAATTCACTGAGTTTTACAAGACCACAGGGGGAAGTGTTCCAGTTTGAACAAGCTGAAAATGTCTTAAAGCTGACAGAATAATGAGTATTTTTTCTTTGTTTAATATTTTTGATCCAGATCGGATAACTGTGGTTTCTGTCATTTCTATCCAACATGCCTTTTGCTATTTTTCAGCTGTGTTTCTTTGACTTACTAGAACATTTAATTTCTTGCATGTATAAAAAGAAAGCCAAATAAAGGCAATTATTTCAAGTTATTATTAAACAATTTCCAAAATCATGCATTGAATATTTGATTCTCGGGCTAGCTAGTTAATGTTAAAACTGATGGTTCTGATGGAATATTTGTTCTCTTTCTTTTTTACTTTGTTCTAGCTGTATTTCTATTCTTGATATGAAGATTAAACTGTCACTGATAGTTGGTCTTCCACACCTGGATAGTCAGAAGGGGACAGAGGAAAATCTTTTCAGGACAAAGGTGTATCTAGATAAGCCCATTTGGGATTGGATTTGAAATAGGTAACTGATATGGTTTGGCTCTGTGTCCCCCGCAAATCTCATCTTGAATTGTAATCCCCACGTGTGAGGGCAGGACCTGGTGGGAGGTGATTGGATCATGGGGGCGGTTCCCCCATGCTGTTCTCGTTATAGTGAGGGAGTTCCCACGAGATCTGATGATTTTAAAAATGGCAGTTTCCCCTGCGCTTTTTGTCTCTCCTGTGCCTTGTGAAGAACCTGCTTGCTTCGCCTTCACCTTCAGCCATGATTGTAAGTTTCCTGAGGCCTTCTCAGCCTGCAGAACTGTGAGTCAATTAAACTTCTTTTGTTTATAAATTACTCAGTCTTAGGTAGTATCTTTATAGCAGTGTGAAAGCGGACTAATACAGTAACAGAGTCAACACATGGAAAATGATTTTTTATTCTTGCTGGCCGTGAGATGACTGGTTTTCAGAGAGAGCTTTATTCATAGCGTATTTGTTATTATTATTATTCATTGTTGCAATTTATTAATTTCCTAATGTATGCTATGGAAACGAGGTTCAGAGAAGTTAGGTAATTTGTCTAAGGTAACTCAGCTGCTGTGAAAACCCAGCTTTATTTGTTTCCAAAGCCTGTTCTTGTTTCACAATGCACTTTCTCGGTTTTTAAACTTGGGGACTTTATATCAGAAATCCCCTAAAGGCCTAGATATTTTTGCCTTTCAGTGTAGGACTTGGGGAGGGATTAGGTCATGAGAGTGCAGGGTTTTTTTTTGTTTTGTTTTGTTTTGTTTTTTTGACAGTGATATGGTTTCGCTGTGTCCCCCCACCCAAATCTCATCTTGAATTGTAGCTCTTGTAACTCCCACGTGTTGTGGGAGGTACCCAGTGGGAGATAACTGAATCATGGAGACTGTTTCCCTCATACAGTTCTTGTGGTAGTGAATAAGTCTCATGAGATCTGATGGTTTTATAAGGGGAAATCCCTTTTGCTTGGTTCTCATTCTCTTTCTTGCCTGCCACAATGTAAGACATGCCTTTCACCTTTACCGTGATTGTGAGGCTTCCCTAGCCACGTGGAACTGTGAGTCCATTAAACCTCTTTTTCTTTATTGATTACCCAGTTTCAGGTATGTTTTTATCAGCAGTGTGAAAATGGACTAATACAGACAGGGCGTGGTTCTGTTGCCCAGGCTGGAGTGCAGTGGAACCATCATAGCTCACTACAATCTTCGCCTCCCGGGCTCAAGCCAGTCTCTGACCTCAGCCTTCCGAGTAGCTGGGACTACAGGCATGTACCACTATGCCTGGCTAATTTTTGTGTTTTTTGCAAATACAAATGGGGTCTCACCGTGTTGCCCAGGCTGGTCTCAAACTCCTGAGCTCAAGTGATCCTCCCACCTCAGCCTCCCAAAGTGTTAGGACTACAGACATGAGCCACAGTGGCTTGGCCTAGGGTGGAGCTTTGATGAACGGGATTTGTGCCCTAAAAAAACGGGACCAATGAGAGCTCTATATAGCCCTCTTTCCTCCAAGTAAGGATACAATGAGAAGTCAGCAGCCTGCAACCCGAAGTGGCCCCTCACCAGAATCTGACCATGCTGGAACCCTGATGATGGGTGCTCCAGCCTCTAGGACTGTGAGGAATACATGTCTGTTGTTTATAAGCCACCTAGTTTATGGTACTTTCTTATAGAAGTCCTAACAAAGACAAGTGCTATTTTGCCCTTCTTTGTAATTTACAAAGAAGTTCATCTGTCTCACTTCATTTTTACTGGGCAGGAGTATTTGATTCAATTTTACAGATGAGGACAGAGAAGCTAGAATATATTCTAGAATCTGTTGTCCTTTCCACCTCTCTGGGTGCAAGAACACATGTGCTAGGCCTTGTACCTTGGACTTGTCTAGGAGCATCAAACCAGGAGACAGGCAAGAGGGTCTCCGCCCTAGGCCTGGCCCTCACCTGCATCCTCTGGAGCTTCCTGTGCAATCCCATTTGGCTTCTCTGTCCCTGCTATTGCTCTCTGCTTGTGTTGCTTGCCTGTGAGTCAAGACCTATTGCAGCTCCACTGGTTGCCTCCTGTGTATGCATCAACATTCCACGCTCGTCAAGTGTCAAGTCTTCATTCCTATCCTTTCCATCTTGTTAGGCTTTATTCTGTTTCCTTTATCATTGTTTGCTGGTTGCAACAGCAGCTTGCAGCCCAGCTGTGCCCTGTGGCATGTCAGGGGGGTGATGAGGGATGAGGTAGACTGCGGGGGGGGGGGGGGAAGAAAACTAACTCAGCGACTGGGACTCTGGTCTCACTGGCTGTGTGGTCCTGAGAGTTCATTTTTTTTTCTCTCTGTGCCCCATTCTTTTATTGTTAGAATAGGGTCACTGAGTTTCTCCTTGGTACTAACATGCTCTGGCTCAATGTGATGTTTGTGGAAGGTTAGAGGCTCACCTCCTCAACTTTCTGGGTATGCTTATTTTGTTGCTTAGAACAGGTAATGCTAAGGATACTTAGGAGCTTTATATTTTGTTTTTTTTCTGACAGAAAAGATAGAAATTGCATTTATATAAAATATTGACACACCCAAGGGATGCTGCACTTACCTGTGTCGCCATCTGCCCTCAATGGAACACAACAGAAGTGAGAAGGCCCCAAAATGCAGTGCAGCATGCCACTGCCTACAGCAAAAGTTAAATAAAAAACACCCCACAAGGCCAATTCCACAAGCTCAAACTTGGTTGTGAAGAAGAAAAAGCTAGGAGACAGGGACAACTCTATGGGGAATTTTATTACCTTTTTTATTCTTTTTTAAAGGTAAAAGCTCTGAAAAGCAGAGTTCTATTTTTCACCTGGAGTATAGCAGAAAGACTGGACAATAAACCCTTTGGGTGTTATAAATGTGTAAATATGGCACAAAAATTCTGTATAAAATGTTGACAATATTTCCTTGAGGTTGTAATCCTGATTTGGATTTTTGTCACTCATTCTCCACTCTCTACTCTCATTCTTGTGAAAGAGGGTGGGAATGCCCTGTTTTCTCCAGCTTTTACCTTATATATGTTTACAAGTTTTTCCCTGGAATCCCAATTTCAACACTTTTACACTTTTTTAAAAATTCTATTTTACAATTTTTTATTTCCATAAGTTTTTGGGTAACAGGTGGTATTCAGTTACATGAGTAAGTTCTTTAGTGGTGATGCCTGAGATTTTCGTGCACCCATCACATCAGCAGTATGTACTGAACCCAATTTGTGGTCTTTTATCCCTCACCCCCCTCCCATCCTTTCCCCCAAGTCTCCAAAGTCCATTATATCATTCTTATGCCTTTACATCCTCATAGCTTAGCTCCCAGTTATGAGTGAGAACATACAATGTTCAGTTTTCCATTCCTGAGTTACTTCACTTAGAATAATAGTCTCCAGTTCTACCCAGATTGCTGTGAATGCCATTAGTTCACTCCTTTTCATGGCTAAGTAGTATTCCGTTGTATGTATATGTACCACAATTTCTTTATCCACTCGTTGATTGATGTGCATTTGGGCTGATTCCATATTTTTGCAATTGTGAATTGTGGTCCCATAAACATGCATGTGCAAGTATCTTTTTAGTATAATGACTTCTTTTCCTCTGGGTAGATACGCAGTAGTGGGATTGCTGGATCAAATGGTAGTTCTACTTTTAGTTCTTTAAGGAATCTCCACACTGTTTTCCATAGTGGTTGTATTAGCTTATATTCCCACCAGCAGTGTAGAAGTGTTCCCTTTTCAATGCATCCATGCTAACATCTATTATTTTTTGGTTTTTTAATTATGGCCATTCTTGCAGGAGTAAGGTGGTATCTCATTGTGGTTTTGATTGGCATTTCCTTGATCATCAGTGACTCAACACTATTTCTTTTTTGCTTCTTGCTGGGTTGCCTTGTGTCTCTACCACTAAGTTCTGACCTGCTCCCATCATCGTCCTCCCAGAGACAGATATATGCACCTGGAACGAGTCCCAAATTCAGGTCTCATTTAGAAAGACAAGGGGTTAACTTTATTGTTATTAATACTTCAAAGGTTTCTTGAATGTCTCCTATAGTAGAATCATATGTATCAATCTATCAATCATATCATATAGGGAATAGCTCTTTTCTCTTTATGGAGTATCAGAGTCTGAGATAATCCAAAGAATAAATAGTGGTTGAAGGAGAGGAGATATTGAGATACTAATAACTGTTTTTGAACAAATGCATAGAAGAGGTCTCTTTATTTATTTATATTTTTCTTTCTTCCAGAATAATTTCAGGCAGTTTTCAATAAGGCTCATATATACAATGTTCGTGTCTTTTCAACTTGCCTAGTGTGGTGCTCCTAATGGCAGAGGAGAATAGGTGGGCACTGTTCTCAGGAGGCTTTGTGGGGATAACCCAGAATGATCAAATTTTGCCTTCCAATTCACAATGTTTGTATGAATATTACGAAGTTTTAAATTACCTAGCTTTGAACACATTGGAGTTGCCAGATATATGAGCCTTTAACCCGTGGCTTCCTGGATCCTACAGCACACCATGGCAATAACCTGGGCACATGTGTACTTTAGTGTGAGAAGCATGGCCACAGAACTTTCAAATAGATATAAAAGGCAGGAGTCAGCACTTTAAAAAGGGGAGACAAAATTCCTAAAGACAAAATTAACCTCTGAGCTCCCTACCAGCAAAGACAAAACATGAATTCTCAAATTATACTTAAATAAATCAAACCTAAGACTTTGCAGGCAAATTTATTTTCTCTTTTGATGAAGTATAATCAAGGAAAATCATGGCTGAGTCGCTCAGTATAGCTTTTCTAGTACTCTTTATAATCGGTGGCTCTGAATATCTGTTGACTATCTGCTTTTTGACCCAGGTATGACAAGTTGGCTGTTCACTTTCATTTTCTGAGTATGTTCTGGTAGTTTTCATGCTTTCTTACACATTAGAATCACCTGGAGAGTTAAGAAAAATTAAACATCTAAGGTGCACCTGGTGCCAATTAAATCAGAATCTCTGGAGGTCGGAGAGGAATTAGGAACCAGCCATCAGCGTTTAAAAAAAAAGTTTTATAGGAGATTACAATATGCAGCTAAGTGTGAGATCAAGTGTTACAGACCAGTGCTTCTCAAACTTGAGCATGTATAAGAATCACCTGGAAGGCTTGTTGAACTACAGATTCTGAGTTCTACCTCCAAGACTTTCTGGAGGCTTGATATTGCGCTCATGAATTTGTAGTTCTCACAAGTTCCCAGGTGATGCTGATGTTACTGACCTGGGGATTATAGTTGGAGAAACATCATTTTAGAGTTTCAGCTTTGTTATTACTACCAGAATGGGTGGGATGGAAATATTCAGGCTATAAAGATGAATTTGGGTTAGTTGGTAAAACCAGGTGATGTAATGGGGCTTGGGAAAGATTTGTAGAACCATGCTCTTCTGCTACAATGGCCATATTTAAATTTGATTGACAACATGTTTTGTTTCAGTTAGATTTAGCCCAGGTCTTGGACACCCAGCCTATTTCCTATTGGTTAAAACTGTTTCATCAATTCAAATGAAGAAAAACCTCAGTCTACTGCTTGTTACTCAGCACAGGTGTCCTGTGAGATGTCATGGTGCCCCGTGAATGTTGCCTCATTACTCTCTCTGTTTGTCAGCTACAGTGGATGTAATGGAAGCCTTCAAAGGAGTGATAAATGTCCTTTCTCTAGGACTACAGCTTTTTCTTTATTGGGCTTAACAGTTCCCAGCCGGGCTGGCCAGCTCCTGTTTCCACTTAGTGCATAGTTTCTTTTTTCTTCTATTATAAATATTATCTGCACAACTCTTTTAGCTTTACTAGTCCCATTAAAGTGTCATTAGGTTTCCCATTAGCAGCTACTGTTGATGGTTTCCCGCAGAGGCCTCAGCATGGGCCTTCTTGCTATGAATTTGAGCTGGGGGAGAACAAGAGAAGAGGGAAGTGTGGAGACTCCACTAATATCTACCTTCCAACTTCAAAACACAAATGCTAGGCTAGAACCAAAGTCTTCATTTGCCAGGCAAGGTTGGGGGCAGGTAAAACAAAATTTGTGTATTTGTTCTCCAGTCCCCAAACAGCAACTTCCGTTTAATTTCTTTGCTTCTTTTAGTATTTTTTAAATATAAAAACAAATCAACAAAGTATCCAGTTCAATTTGAGTCACTTTTTACATCTCCTACCTTCTGTCAGTTACCAATACACCTTATAGTTTTCAGTCTGCTGCCGGTTTACCTGCAGTACTAGGTCTCTGATTAAACTGATTCAGGCATGGAGGACTAGACGGCCCATATGTGAGGGGCAGAGTACCAGAACCAATGGGACATTTATTTTACTCAATTTGGCCCGTATAAAAAAATAATCTTTTGTACTAAATTCCCCACTATGTGGAATTTATTAAACACTCTATGAAGAATACATATGATCAGTAAAATTTAAAGACACATGAAACCTAGGTACAGCTATAAAACTTGCTTTATTAACTGCTTATATTGATCCATATCAGTCCTTTAAAAGTCCATAACTTGAAAGAAATAGTGTTATCACTTTAGAATTTGACATCAGAAGTCCCTTTAAATGGCCCTTCCCCAGGCTGTAGGTGTCTTCAGTTTTCTTTACCAAGACAATTATCAAGGCTTAACCTGTCCTCAGTTAAGAAACAAAGTCATCTTCTGGAAGTCTTAGCTTCCTTTTCCTCAGATGTCCACCTTTTCTTTCTCATAGTTTGCAAGAAAAGAAAAACGATCCCAATTACACACACTAGCTCCATTTACCTGCTCTACTTCACCATGATTGTGCTTTTCCGATTAGGAGAAAATTTGCTTTGACTGCTTCTTAGATTTAGCTCTCTGCCCTTTCCAGCTGAAGAAGAGAGTCTTAATTTACACTGAATACATACGTTTAGTCATTACCACTAAATGTTACAACTTTTCATTGAGAATCTCCTGGAACTCTTCTGTCTGGCTTTTGGTACAGTCTAGCTTCTTTTATGGGGCTTCACTGAAGTTTAAGCCTATGTCAAAGCCTGTCACTGAGTATGATCATTCAGTTAGGATTGGGAGTGAATTTTTTCCACGTGGAGAGGTGGTTCTCTGGCCTCTGGACCCACTGAATGGAGATCACAGGGATCTGGAAGGTGGCTCATGCCTGTAATCCCAGCACTTTGGGAGGCCGAGGCGGATGGATCATGAGGTCAGGAGTTCAAGACCAGCCTGGCCAATATGGTGAAACCCCGTCTCTACTAAAAACACAAAATTAGCTAGGCATGGTGGCACATGTCTGTAATCTCAGCTACCCGGGAGGCAGGCTGAGGCAGGAGAATCGCTTGAACCCAGGAGGCAGAGGTTGCAGTGAGCCAAGTCGTGCCACTGCACTCCAGCCTGGGCAACAGAGTGAGACTCCGTCTCAAAAAAAAAAAAAAAAAAAAAAAAGTGATGCATTTGCTAGACGGAGCAAGGCAGGGCCATAGTTCCATGTACTTTGCAATGGCAAGCTGTTTAACCCTTCAGGAAAATTATGTGTAGACCCAAAGGAAGCTTTTTAGAAGGTGACCTCCACTTACAAAGCTCCCTAGAATAACAGAGCTTGCTCTTTCCTCTGTAAAAAATGGGGCACTGTGAAAATCATGGTTGTGCTGCAGCCAAGCAGGCATAGGGCAGCAGGCATGGCCAAGGTAAACAGCCTAGATGACTCAGCGAGTTTGGGGTGCAAGAGCACAGTCCCATGTCTTATATAACCATAGCCATGTAGACATAACATAGAGAAGCTCACCACCTGGCTTTCAGCCACTATTGTCTGTGTAGTGTATAAATGTAATATTGACCTTGTGAAGGGGCTGCTGAATAAAGCCGTGTCTCATCTACCTGCTGTCTCTTGAGTGTTCTTCCAGCTCCCTCCCCCACGTCCACCCACTCCCCTCAGCTCTCAGCTGGAACTGGAGCCTGACCCTGAGCATGACATTTGGCATAGTTGTTGGCAGGATGAGGTGAGTGGGTCTTCAGCCCTTGGGGCTCCCAGGTTGGCTATGTGGCAACATGGGCTCTGGTACCCAGTGGCAGAGGTGCTGCTTGGGTGGGCCCCAGTGGAAATGTGGGAGGCAGTGGACGGGTCTCCCACGAGTGTGGAGAAGGCACTGAAGCAGCTGGAAGCTCATAGCACCAAGAAGAAATGCACCTTCGCCGGCAGAGTTGGATAGGCGTTTCTGACCATACTACGTGAAGTACATGCTCAGTCTCTGTGGGACATGGCACAGGTAAGGGACCTTCAGGCACAAGTTGAGTGCCTGGGAGCCCAAATGCACAGCTTGGAGCAAAACCTGGGGGTGCAGGACCTCCAGGCGCAAGCAGGGCACTTAGAGGCTCAGATAAACAGCCTGGAGCAGGCGTTGGAAACAGCTCTGAATGCAACCTTGAGCCGGTCCTCCAAGCCGGGCACTCCCGTTTGGTCTGATGCTGAGAAGGAGGAGGCTCCTCCACTGCTGGCTCACCCTGTGATCTGTCAGAAGGTAGAACATGAGCAGCTGATGGGACCCCAGAGGAGAGCCCAGGGGCCCCCCACAGTGGTGGAACACACCTCTTATAGTGTTTATACCCTCCATGAGTTGTGGGAATTAGGTAGGCAATACAGGCAGCACCCAGGGGAGCCCCTCCCAGCCCTGATTACTCTGTCTTTGGGATGAGGGGGCTGACAGAATTTCTTGCCCTGCCTCCGAGTTGGAGAAGCTGGCTTCTATCACAACTCACCCCTCCCTTCGTCAGCAGCTGCAGCTGTGCCAATGCTTGGCACAAGAGCAAGGTGAGCACATGTTAATCAAGTGGCTGATGGCAGCCATACAGACTGTTTGTCATGATGTCGGTGAGATACCAGAAACTGTGAGTAAATGGCAATCATACTCTGATTTGGTGCAGGTACTCTGGGAGATGGGTGTGCAGCTAAAGCAGGCTTCCTGGCAGCCAAGCAGGCTATTCAGCTGGCACAAGCCCCATGGGTAGTGGGCCAGGGGTGCCCGTTTAAACTAGATATGCGTGTGACCACAGATAGTTTCTGTGAGGGCCTATGGTAGCACACGGAGCACCGGAGTATGTCAATAGGCTTTTGGTCCCAATTATGGAAGGGAGCTGAGCTCTGTAAACTTCCTCTAAATAGATGGGATATTAATGCAAGAAAAAAGCATTTCTGTGAAAGCTAAGCTTCTTTGGAAAGATTTAAATACAAGTTGTTAATAAGCGTTGTTATCAAATTAGGAATGGACAGAACATCTGCAAAAAGTTAAATCATTAAAGTCTAGGAGAATTCTGCATTAAGATTTTTTTTTGTTTCATCTAAAGAAATCAGATGGTACATGATGGCTGTGGTTTATACAAGAAAGACAATAGAAGACTCTTACCAACAGGCTTATGGTAGAAGCAGCACCCTGGACTCCAGATTAATACATTGATGAATACATTTATACTTATAGGTTTAACTTTGAATAAAATTAGGGAACACTGACTGTCTTTTATGATTAAGCAACAACTGTCAATTCCTATTGCATTCGCTATTTATGAAGCCCAAGCATGAGCTGGGTGTTTCTGCTCCTTCAGAATTATAGGACATTGTCCTTAAAGTTCCACACCAGGCCAAGGAATCTGAGAATTCCTGGGGGACTTACATGTTTGTGGTCACCTTTGGCGCTAACCTTCTGGTTCCCTGTATTTCAGTTTTTGCATTATCATTTGTCGTTTGTGTATTCTTTTTGTTCTCTGTCACTTAGTCCTGGCTGTGATCTCAGGTTTCTGTAATTTCTATGTATTAAAAAAAATCTTACATAAAGCAGTTGCATATATGGTAGACTTGACCGAAGAGGGAGAAAGGGAGGGCTTTATATTGTAGCAACAAAAATTTCAAATTGAAAATCAGATATCCTTGTTCTTAAAAGTCCTTTGGCCACCTTGCTACTGAGAAGAGAATTTGACCATTAATCCCAACATAGTACCCCAGCCATGCATTATCTGCCTACTTTCTTTGAATTTTACTTGTTTCTTTTCTCTCTTCTGTTCTTTTTTCTATTCATGTTTATATGAAAGGCAGAGCTGTTTGGCTAATCGCTACTCTTGGGTAGGATCTCACCTTCCTACTTGCCTCTACTCAGGTAGCTTATATGTGGGGTGTGTATGTTTGTGTGGAGGGAAAGAGAGAGAGAGAGAGTCAGTCAATAGGGTGACTATATCCTAGGAACTGGAACAATTTTGAAAGTTAAAGTGGATAGTATTAATAATTTCCCTTGGATAAAAGGCAAAATTTTGAATTGTTCTGGATAAATCAAAATCTGCTATTTCATAAATAGGTATTTTTCTAACCATGGGCCATTTTCTCCATAAGGAGAATTGTGGTGTTAGCTGATAAAACTTTTTTCACCCCATTACATATATATACTTCCCAAATCTGGTTAATTGCAAATAGCCAATTCCTTGCTTCCTTAGGGGAATGTGTTGTTAACTGAGACAAAGCATACTCTTTTACCTGCTCTCACTGTTAACTGTTCTGTGTATTTTACCCTCTTCGAGCTCAGTTTTTCCATCTATGAAATGGAGGTGATTGCCTGCTAAGGGACTTGAATGAAAAAAATAGACAATAAGACAATTTAAGGAGATTAAATTATAGAAATGTTTGTTTGTTTTAGATGATAGCAAGGATCAAAAGTCACAGGAACTGTGAGTGATGTGGAGCTACGTCAGCCCTGATCGCTCTTCTGGGATTTGAGCCTCTGTGCGTCTTACTCGGTGCCCTTTTATTCTTGCTCCGTGACTCCACTCCTGGTCCTTTGAAACAACTCTACCAATAGTCCTGGATCCTAACCTTCCACCTCCTTATTAGTTCAGTCCTGGGCCTCTACTCAGCAAATTCATTCAATCACCCTGAATTGTATGTAGTTGAGTCAGGTTATTGTGATGCTGATAAATCAAAACTAAATTGAAGCCATCAGCCTCATTTTCCTTACTCACCTTATTTCCAGATGTGAAAGTTAATGGGCTTGGATTGGGGGCTAACACCGACACACATCAAAGAACATTTTCCCTAAGGACATTAACTGCAATTTATTGATTGGGTGGAAGCCTGAGGCATTTGGGGTGTGGAATTGTATTATGGCCTACAAAAATGGTTGGAGATGAAATCTAAGCCTGCCACCGATGAGTTTGTCAAATTGAGCAGAAATACTGTGACTTAGATTCGGAGGCCAGGTAGGCTGACAAGATGAAGCAGTTTAAAAATGAATCACCTTATGAGAAAGAGATGAGCAGCTCTTTCCTTCCTCTAAGAGTAGGAATATGGAGCCCATTTTACGTGTGCTGAGTTCAACTGCTTAAATTGGGGGATACATCCATTTAGTTCTTCATTGTCTCCTGCACTCTGTGATGGCTACTTGGATCGTTTCTGCCTGCTCTCTAAACTTCCTCTTCTTCTGTCTCAAATCCATTCCATTCAGGACTTTCACTCCCTCCACTGCAGCCAGAGTACTCTCATAATGACCACCAATGCCCTCCCCACAGCTAAAAACAGAGATCAGTTCCCAGCTTCCATTCTAATTGTGCTATCATCACATTTAACACGTTGGGTTATACTTTTCTACTTGAAACCGTTTCTTCACTTGGCTTCCAGGACATCACACTCTTCTGGTTTCCTTGCACCTCAGTGACTGCTCCATCTCTCTCCCATTGACTGATGCAGCCTAATCTTCCTGACTTCTAAATATTGGGTCCCCTAGGGTTCAGTCCTTGGATGTCTTTCCTATTTTGTCTATACTCATGCCCATCCCATCTCATGGATTTAAATTCAATTTATCTACTGAAAATGCCAAAATGTATATATCTGGCCTGAAACTCTCCTGTGGACTAGGGATACATATAACCATGTGCTTGCTCAACTCTCCACTTGAATTGGTAACAGGCATGTTGAAAAATTAATGTCTCAGTGAACTTCTCCCCCAAACATGCACCTCCTGGTCTTCCCTTATCAGTAAATGGCGACTCTTTCCTTCTAGTTGCTTGAGCCCAAACCCTTGAAGTCATTCTTAACTTATCTTTTGACCTCACATTTTACTTCAGTGCATCAGCATAGCTTAATGGTTTTATCTTCCCAATATCTGTACATCCAGAATTGACCATGGCTTATCATTTCTCAGCTATCACTGTGATGGTCCCAGACACCATATTCTTTCACCTGGTTTGTTGCAATACCCTTCCTGAATGTCTTCCCGCTTCTTCCCTGGCCCCTTGTAGTAGAGCTTCAATGTGGCAGCCAGGATTATGCTTTAAAAACAAAATTCAGATTATGCTACTCCTCTGCTCAAAATCTTGAATGGATCCACATTTCACTCAGAGTAATTGCCAGTCCTTACAGAGGCCTAGAAGGCTCTTTAAACCCATTTCTGAGTTAATGTCCTAATAGTCTCTTTCTCTCTGTGTGTCGTCAGTGACAACACTGACTTCCAATACTCCAGCCACATTCCTACTCAGAAGATTTTCACTTGCAGCTCCTTCTGCTTAGAACTTTCTTTCTCCATATATGTTGCATGACTAATTCCCTCACCTACTTTTCCCAAAATGTCACCTTCTCAGTAAGGCCTTCTCTGATCATCCTATTTAAAATTGGAAAACCCAGTCATCCCAGAAGCTCCTACCTTTTCTCTTGCTGTACTATAGACTTATTAAAAATGAAATATAATTTTTAAAAGACAATGGTTTTATAAAGAAAATTATCATGAATTTGATCATGATTATTTGATCATGAATCTTATTAAAAATTACCATGTAGAAATTTCATTCTTGAAGGTAATAATGTTTTCAATTTCTGAACCTTTTTACCCAGAATATAGTGATCACTCTCCAAAAACTCTGTTCAAACATACTGTTTAAAAGTGCAGTGTTGGCCGGGTATGGTGCACCTCATGCCTGTAGTCCCAGCACTTTGGAAGGTTGAGGTGGGTAGTTTGCTTGAGCCCATGAGTTTGAGACTAGCCTGAACAACATGGTGAAACCCATCTCTACAAAAAGTAGCTTGGTGTGGTGGTGCACTCCTGTAGTCCCAGCTACTTGGGAGGCTAAGGCAGAAGAATCACCTGAGTCTGGGAGGTGGAGGTTGCAGTGAGCCATGATCATGCCATTGCACTCCAGCCTGGGTGATGGAGGGAGACTGTCTTAAAAAAAAAAAGTGCAGTGTCTGTGTTTTTTAATAGATAGTATTATATACCTGTCTGCTTGAAGAGCTGATCTTCTGTTGCTGCACTTAGAGTGTTGGAACTTTATGGATATGGCATTGTGCCTTCTTACCTCCCAACTGTCTTTACTGGAAGTTAATTGTATATTTGTTTCAATGTGTTTTAAAGACTTTTGTATTTTGATAATATGATACATTTATTCTAAAATTATGATCTCTTCTAAGGATGCAGATGTAGATAAGTCCTCAATTATTGGGAACCACAGGTAACTGAACAGACTCAGTCAACATAATCAGGATCTTGGAAGCCAAGTCAAAGGAAACCAGAAACTAGAAGAGGTATTAAATGGAATTTTCTTCTAGTTATTGGATGAAAGGAAAGAATGAAATGCTCATCCCTTTTCTATTTTCCTAGAAATTCAGGTAATCAGTTTCTTCCATCTGGGGCCCCAAACCACTTCTCAACCTATTAAAAAGTGATAAATTATATAAATATATCTTACCCCACTTTCAAATATGAAACATTTAAAATGCATTTGAGATACATAAGTGAATTATTCATTTACCAAAGAGCAGACTTTTACTAAAATAGTTTAGGATAAAAAGCAGCATATGCAATTATCTAATTGTCATCTACTTGCATTCTAACAACCATATGTACTCTCCCATTCACTTTCTATATTTTCAGCCCTCAGGCTGAAAGGTCTCAAACAGTGTTTTGAGATTTGAGAATTCTGAGGTCTTTGATTAAATCCACACCTACTGGTGATCCAACTGCTGAGGTTCCATATCAGGAAACTTCAGGAGAAGAAATTTACATGTTTGTACAGCCAGCACTTTCTAAAATTTTGATAAAGTGCAAATCCAATTATTTAGAATTTGCAAAC
Organism: Pongo abelii; assembly: GCF_028885655.2. Lineage (NCBI taxonomy): Eukaryota > Metazoa > Chordata > Mammalia > Primates > Hominidae > Pongo > Pongo abelii. Next base: position 19,320,658 of record NC_085928.1, read on the forward strand.
TACAAATCAAGATATGTTTTTTAATACAGCACACACTCACTGTCTCTCTTCCTCTCTCTCTCTCTGTCTATCCAATTTTCTATTCTGTTTGGAATATCTGGAATATTGTTTGGAATATTGCCGGAGATGCCTTATTTATTTAACAAATGTTAAATGAAATCTAATGAATGAGGCAGTCAGTCAAAATTGGGGTGTTTTAAATGAATACTCCCATTTCTTCAGATGTAGAGTCACAGGGTATTAAGTTTGGAAGGAACCTTAAAGTTTCATCTAGACCAGTGCTTCTCACTCCTGGTTAGACTCATCTGGAGAGCTTCTAGAAATACTCATGCCCTAGACCAGTTGAAACCAAGCTTCTGGGGCATTGTGCTGACCATCTGCATAAAAACAAAATGAACTCTCAGATTACTGTGTAGCCAAGATTTAGAACCATGATCTACGTAAACCCACTTGATGCTCAAATCTCCCATGCATGATTATGACTGGCCCAAATTTGGTTGGTCTGTGTTAGTTACCTCCAAGGAAAATGCTCATCCTCTCTAAAGAGCTCTATAAGAAGTTCTTCTTCATATTGACACAAAGGTATTTCCTTATACCTTCTATCCATTGCTCCTGATTGTGTTACGTGAGACCACAAAGTACAAAATCTAATATTTCCTTATGGTAGTTCTTTGAAAATTTGAAGGCAATTTTCACTTATCTACTTTTTAAAAACCAAATATTTACTGAGTGCCTATTATAGGCCCAGGCCTGTAGTGAGACTCCAACACAAATAAGATATGGTCATTGTACTCACCAGGCTCACAGTCTTGTGGGGAAGATGGAAAAAGTGATGAAAACAGTACAGCTTAACAATGCACTGGTGTCCCCTGCCTCCCTGCCCTGCACCGACTCCACCTTACTCCTCTCTACTCCAGGGCAGTGTAGCCCCAATTCCTTCACTTTGTCTTCATATGATATTGTTTTGAAGCTCTCTGTTTACCATAGTTTGAACTTACTTCAATTTTTCTGCATCCCTAATAAGATGTCGCTCCCAGCATGGATTACAGATATCAGATGTGGTCTGAATATACCAAAGAAAGGGACTGCTATCTATTTCCTTCTATTTCTAGATGATACATTGCTGGCTCATCATGAACTTGTGGACAATTAAAGTCATTAGGACTTATTGATATATCCAGGGCTACTTGTAATGAGCAAATATATGCTTTGAGTGAACAGGAGGACAGGAAAGGCAAGGCTGATGTCAGAGCAAAGGGTTGGAAGAATTTAACTTCCCTTTCTCTTGTCTGCCTTCTCTTTGGGCTTAGTTGTGGGTCGCTAAGGTCACATGTAAACATTCTGAGAATTGACCCATTATGCCATTGATCGTGGAGGCCATGGATGGGCCCAGCCAAAGGTGGGCACACTTGCTAAGTGAAGTGGACCTGAAAGAGACACAGAGGTAAGTGTGAAACACTGCATTCAGAATAGGATGCAGTATTTGGTAAAACTCTTTCTGTAACCAGATTTTCACATGTCTGCTTATCAATGCTGGAAGAAATTGACTTTCCTGGTTCTGGTGTCCAGTTCTGGATACAAACTGGCCAAGTCCATATTTCAGCTCTTTTTTAAAAATCTGTGCTGTGAGCTAGATGGTAGAGTACATGCATTAATTTCCAGTATTACCTTATGGCTTTATGGGAACTCTTAAATTAGTGACCTCTTTGACCTTTTACACACTTTTTTTTTTTTTTTTTTTTTTTGAGATGGAGTCTCGCTCTGTCACCCAGGCTGCAGTGCAGTGGCACGACTTGGCTTACTGCAAGCTCCGCCTCCCGGGTTCATGCCATTCTCCCGCCTCATCCTCCCGAGTAGCTGGGACTACAGGTGCCCACCACCACGTCCGGCTAATTTTTTGTATTTTTAGTAGAGACAGGGTTTCACCATGTTAGCCAGGATGGTCTCGATCTCCTGACCTCGTGATCTGCCCGCCTCGGCCTCCCAAAGTGCTGGGAGACCTTTTACACACTTTAAGGTGTCAGTGTTGTTATGGACCAGTTGGAACCCCCATCGGCGGATGATTTCAATGTTTGCCCCAATCCACCCTCCCTTTATGTTTGCCAATTAGCATCTCAAGAAGGAATGCCACTGTATCTTTGAATTTTTATAATGATATTTAATAAAATATTTCACAAGTATTTGATAACAAAATAAGCTCTGTTATGCTAAAAAAAAATGGGTACAATCAAAAGCCATAACATTACCGTCAGAATCAGTAAATACTCACTGAGGGTATATGATGTAATTGGTTCAGATGGGAACAAGTTGGGGTTCTAATCTGGGGGAGACTTGGGCAAAGCCCTTCATTGTTGGTGCTTCTTTAGTACCCCTTTAATAAGAACAAAATAGCACCATCCAGAAAGCCCTAAGAAAGCATGATGAATGACCACACCTGAAAAGATGTGTGTTCTAGGTCAGCAAACATTCAGGACAGTCAGAGATGCTTTTGAACAGAGGGAAGGTAGATCCCATGCATCTGACTAAGACTGGAAGAAGAGTGAGGGAGGAACGTTGTGTTTATTTATGCTATCCGAAGAGCCTTTAATCTGTCTGCTGCTGGACACACTGACCTATTCAAGACGTTGGGGTTACATTTGCAGATAAACATGTGGGTGATGCTTGAATATAGGCTTTTGTCTACTGCTTAACTTGCTTACCTGTCATTCATGATAGAGTTTCCAGTGCTCAGCTCTTTAAGGGGCAGACTTTCACCAATACCCGTGGTCTGTTGGATCCTTACCATCCTTATCTTCTCTGCAGCATTTGACCATCTTAATGATGCCGATTGGAAAACCCCCTTCCTTGTGCTGTTTCACTGCACCATCCTGATTGGTCTTATGTCCTTCCAGTCCATCCTTCTCTCACGTAGCTCTCTCACCAGCTCACCATGGACATTCCCTGAGACTCAGCATCTGGTTCTTGGACATTATTGTCTATGTGTCCGTTTTCATTTGGATTTCTCAGGATTTCATTACCACTTACGTGATATGTTTCAAAACATTATATTCAGCCCTAAACAACAATGTGCATGATCTATTATCCATTTAAGTCAAATGTCACTGTAATTATTATTATCTTTACATATCTATACCCGAACTTGCTTCTGTCAGCTTATTGTCTATCCTTGAAATCGAACATTTTGTTTTTTTCTTTCCTGGTTTCTCTATGTTTTCAGTGGTATTCTTATTCTCCCAGCCATCCAAGTATTTCTGTATTTTCCACCCCCCACCAACTAACAAATACAAGTATCTATTTTATTTCAGACACTGTGCTAGATTCTGGGTAGATTATGTACTAAGAGATATGGTCCCTACCTCAGTGGAGTTTGCATTCATGTGGAAGGGTTATATTATTATTTCTATCATCACAAAAATATAGGTTACCACACATCTGAGAGGAGGACTAAAGGAAAAGTACTGGGAGCCATGCAAATGTATAATAGGGGCCTGACCTAGACTGGAGGGGAGAGAAAGCTTCTCTGAGAAGGATGTTTGCCCTGAGATCTGATTGATGAGTCAGGGCTGGAGAAGGACACTTTAGGCACAAAAATAGCATTCCTGAAAGTCTTGGGATGTGGGTGGTAGTGGGAGGAAACTGTACAGGTCAAAGTAACAAGGAAAACAACATAGGTAGAAAAGGGAAAGGAGATGGGCAAGAGTGGACCTAGGGACACTGGTCTGGTCTGGAGGCTGTAACAATAATGTAAATTAGGGCAAGGGAGGTGGTTGTGGAGGTTGAGAGAAGATGCTGATTCTCAGACACAAAGTCAAACCTCAGTATCACTATATTTGAACACATTTAGTATTCAACCAGCCAACACATTCCATTCAATATTTCTGTATAATACCTGCATTTGTATTTTTCTTTCCGTTCATGGTCTTGTCACTTAATTTCAGGGCTGTGGCTTCGTGTCTAAATTATAGCCATCTCCTATTAGGGTTTGCTTACTGAAAACTGCTAGTCCTCTGCCCTTCAATTCCCCATTTTAATGAGGGCCTCATCCCACCCCAGGATCTGCATCAGCACTGAGGAAACTGGCTTCTACTAGGATAAAGCAGCATACATTTCTGTGTCGTGTAAGGTTCCAAACACAAGCTCCATCGTGTGGTACACTTTAAAAATGTACAGATGCCTAGGCTCAATATCCAGAGGTTTTGATTCAGCAATTTTTTTGGATGGAACCCACAAATCTGTATTTGATGATGCTCAGGTTTCTAAGCACCGGGCAGGTTTGGTTTGGTCTAAGGCATCACTTACTGTGGATTTCCCCTTGGAGTGAAGAGGGCAATCCTTTTCCAGGTCTATCTAGTCCCTGTCTTCTCTGTAACCTTCCCCAATCTTCTTCCTCCCCAAAGGAAAACACCCTTTCTCACTTAATTCTTTATTCGACTTTTAAGCTGTCTGTTTTGTGTTTTTTCTTCCCTCTGGGGAATTTCTGATGTCTTCTCCACAGGCATAGCCACCTGTGAAGGGACGTGTCATGCCATAGAGGACTGCTCTTGGCTGGCTGAGTGACAGAGAGGATTTCCTAAGATTCATTACAAAGCAAACCCTGTATTTTCAAAGATGAGGCATTGGATAGAGCATGAGAAGAAAGTCAGTGGCAAGAAAATAATCTATTTGAGAAAGCAGCCCTGTTTCATGTATCTACCAATTAGATTTGCTTCCTTTTGGTCTTTAGATTAAAAAAAAATCTCAAATAAACATGACTGTGGTGCATCTGTTTTAATGCTTCTAATCTTCTGACTTCTAGAGCAAAAAAAATAATATCTTCCTTCCTCAGTAAGAATAAAAGCTTAGGTACCAATGGAAGGAGGGAAATGAAGAACAGCTGCAGTTTATTTCAGGGTAGGAGACATGCATTGGTGTGTGTGTGTGTGTGTGTGTGTATTCACGTATCTATATGATTAGTATCAGTTTAATACTTTTATGGAACTGTAGCAACAGATAATGTTAGATATGTGAAAAAATATCAAAATTGAATCCTTGACCTAATATACTTAACTTCGTAGGCATAAGTGCATTATCAGATATCCATGAGCCAAAGAAATAACACGAAGGGAAGTTTACTTGGTGTCCAATTATGGATTCATTACTTTTTAATATTCTTTGATGTCTGTTCTTAGAATCATGAGTCTTTTCAGATGTCCTTTAATTTCATGTATTGTCAGTGTACTGACAAGTGATTATTGAGCTAGGGCAGGTAACAAGAGAACACCTATTTGCATTCCCTAATGTTGAGTCACTGAAACCTGAAGGAAACCCCAATGAAGAGGAACACAGATGAATTATAAATTTAAATTGGAGAGTGTCTGTTGTGTGTGTGTGTGTTGAAATGGGAGAGGAGGTGAAATTGAGAGGAGAAGGGAGACAGACTTGTTTCCACTCATAGCACAGAGGAAGATAACACAGGAGGTTAAAAAAATGTAAAAAACTTTCCCTATTCACCTCGCTTCCTTGTGGTGTCTTTGAATGTGTTTGGCAGCAGTGGGCCATGTCAGGCCACCTGTGCAGTTAGCAAATTGCTCATGGTATTTAAAGGGCTCCTTTATTAATCTCCTCAAGCATCCTTTGGGAAATTGGATGCTTGCTTTGGAAGGTCCACTGTATTTTTACTTTTCTTGAGGCATTATGGTATTTTATTTAATGGTTAATAGATATTTTATTTATCCTCAGAAAGAAAAGACCATAGGCTTCTGTAAGGAGAAGACTGTACGCCTTACTTTTGTATCTTATACAAGGCCTTGTGCAATGGTAGACAGGGTCTGTAAGTTTTGCAGTTCCAGAGGCACTAGCCACATTTTTGTGCTAGCAGGGAGAGCCTAATATGAGATACATTGTGAGGGGTACCCCTGAAGTTGTGCAACACAGCAGTAGGCACTTAATAAAAATAAATTAATATTTATGAATGAACAATTAAGTGATTGAATATCTTTCTTTTCATTTTTTTCAGAGGCTGTTTAGTGTAGTTTTATGTTCAGTCCAAGTGAAATAGAAATATATGAATCATGGATTAAGAGAGACTTGGGTTCAGTCTTGATACTGTCATTGATTTATTGTGTGATTTAGACAAATTATCTAATTTCTTTAAACCTCAATTTGCTTATCTGTAAAATAGGTAGAGTAATACCTGCCCTATAGAATGGAAAGATAATTTTATTTGTCATATATATATATGTCACCTGATAGTCTTTGGCACACAGTAGATATTGAATATTAATAATGATAATTGTGATTCTATGTCTTTCATTCCAACTTTAGTTACATTAGTAACAGTGAGTGGAGAAATTAGAGCATGAATATAGGATTAGTTCAGACCTGTCTCAGCTAACAACAGGGATTGGATCTCCCAGTCATAGGCATAGTTTATAGGACAGAAATAAACATTGTTTTGAATGCGTAGATTATAAATTATCTGAACCTATATTTCTTTTCTGAAAATATAAAAAATAGTTGAGAATGACTGATTCTATATTGTGCAATGTGAAGGACATGCATTTCGTCATATATTAGCTTTGATGCATGATTATACAACCAACAAGAACTAATGCATAATGAGTTTTTGATATTAACTCCTGGGTGCTACACACAAGTAGGGCAGAGAGAAAGGACTCTATTCAGGCTGGCACAGATTCCTCCTCTAGGTTTTGTGAATCTCCAACCACGTTCTACTTTCTTAGTTCTACTATAATAAATTCTTACCAAGTCTGCAGCCTGTCCTGCAGAATTTATCATAGTTATTCTTTTTTATTATTATTGCCTCATTCTTACTGCCTTTTTTTGTTATTTGTGCCTTTGCTCTTTTCACATATTTATTAACTGAATTAGCACATTTCTAATGTTTGCTCACATTTAATAAGGTATTGGTATTTTGATGGCAGAAATGAAGAAGTGAAACCCATGGGTAAGAATTTTATTGAACTTCAATGTATTTTATTTTCCAAGATGTATAATTTGCAAAGCCATAATATGTTGTGCAACACAAAGTGATATGTGTCCCTACAGTATCTGATACTGTTATGGTTGAAAATATAATGCTCTTAGGGAAAGTTCCTTAGACAAGCTAACCATATCCTAAAGAGTCAAATTTATTTAATAGAAAAAGAAAAAAAAATCCCATCATCCGTAAAACACTTCAAATGTGTTAAAAATGATTAGAAATACAAAACTAAATTGGAAATGCCTCTGGATTAATTTGATTAAACAGTCTTAGTCAAGATTCTTTTGGTGGAAAATAACAAAAACCTATTCACACTGGCTGGCACAGAGAGTGGGAGTTTATTAATAAGGACACATGGGTGTCTCAGAGTTCCCAACGGCGGAAAATGGGATTGCAACCTGAAGCTAACAACCCACCCAAAGCTAGGCATAAGCACATTTTAACCCTCAAGATTTCTCTCTAGTTCAGTTTTCTCTCTCTGCAGTCATTATTTGTGCTTCTTTCTGCACAGCTGAAGATGGCTTTCTCTAAGGGAAACTCAGTTCGTCAGCTCAAACGAAGAGCTCAGACTACCTGGCATCTCTAAGTCCCAAGGGGAATATGATTCGCCTCGGATGCAGGAGTCCTGTGGTGAAAGCATGGCTGCCTGGATGTCCGATTTGGGGTGGAATGGGATGGGGCAGGGAAGAGAGATTCCATCTTGTTTGATCCTCTTGCAGTGCCACTGAATAAAACCAGTTTAGTGTGAGCACAAAACAGTTGAAGCTGAAGTGTTTTATGACATTCACTTACTGTTAAAAGACTGAATCTAGATTAGTACAGCAAAGTGACCTATTAAGGAAACTTACTGAAGAATTTAAGTTCTAATTATTTTTACCTGAAATTATGGAGAGGTTGTGTATAATTGATTTTATATTTATTTTTCTTTCTTTGGGGGTGAATTACATTGTGCCTAATCATAATTTCAAGATCATGACAGTGGTATCCTTTATATGACTGCTCAAAAATGTCTCTTATTTTTTCTCATGTTTGTCTTTTTTCTTTGCTCCTTTTTCTCCTGTATTCCACTCTTAGCGTATTCTTTCTCTCTCTTCCCCTGTTTTTATTCTCATTTTCTTTCTCCCAAGGAATGAAAAGATGTGTGTGGGTGTTGTAACAAGAGGAAGAGAGGAAAAATTGAGCAATAACAAGTTTGAGAGTAGCAAAATTATTTTAGTAACTGACTGTCTTAGGAGGATACATATTGGTGTATAATTTATACACAAATGCAAATAGTCATGTAAATCGGGTGTGTATTTTAGCTCTTAGAAAATGACTGCCCACACGTTGCTGTGTAGTCCTGCCCTATACTTCAGCCTCAGAAGGCCAATTTGGAGTCGATAAGAGTTAGAATTAAGGAGGGTCTGGTGTAATTGTAAGATGAAATACGTGGTCCTTGTATTCCCATAAAATGACCAAGGCATGTGAAAGGGTTGAAAGGAGAGTAGAGAGGAGAATAAATGGAAGAGAAGAGCAGACAAAAAGACAGCTGGGGTGATGAGGGGAGGGCAAGAGAAGGGAAGGAGGGGGCTCTGAGCACATGATGGGTCCTGAGCAGGCATTATGTAAATGGTCGTCTGGAGCATATTTAATCAGAAAAAGGGCCACTGCTGGCCCATCCAGTATCTTTGTGTGATTTAGGAAAAGACACCCATTTGCAGTTAGGTGGCTGCATGAGTGCATCCCTTGACTGGGTTGGGCACATCTGTGCAGGAGAAACTTATATAATCTTATGCAGCATCCTTGAGGGGTGAGAGAGAAGTGAGAATTGGGAAGTCAGGGTGAAAATCTAAGGTTTGCAAAGAGCCTTTCCCTTGCTCATGACCCCTTTCACTAGCTTGTGGCTGTGTGAGTCACAGTTACCCTTTGGGGTATTATTGCTTGCAAACCTTGGGGCAGGGAGAATAAAGGGGAGACTGATCAGAAGAGAGAAGGGATAGAGTGTGGGCCATGTCTCTTCATGAAGGTGGTATAGAAACATATGTGACTGATGGCAGAAGGAGGTCTTCAGGTGTAGAAGGCCAAGAGTATCTATTAATATTTTATTTCTGCATTAGGCATTGGTAGGTGACCAACTTCATTGGCTAGGAGACCTCCTGCCTCTATTTCACTGCTTGGTGGAAGAGGAAAAGCACTGAGATGGGCTAAGACAAGGTATTGTGCTAGGCAGTTACTCAGTTAGTAAGTGAGAAAGATGGAATTTGAATGAGGCCTGGCTGGCTGTAAAGCCCATGCATTGTACATTCTGCCTCATTACCTTTATTACTGCTTCTGCCCTTCCTGAGGGCAATGCTGATAGCTTCCAGTTTTCACCTAATGTGCTGCACACTCATGACAAACATGCAGCTCCTGTTTCCAGAGTAGCCATGGAGAAGAAAACTTGTTGCACCAAATGTTAAGGTGTACAAATTGTAGGAGACAAGACCCATGAAGCAGGTAACAAAAATTGTGACAGGTGATCTAACAAAAGAATTTTGTGCAGCTTCATGCTGTGAATCAGACTGGAATACATAGATTGAAGATGAAACATTCAAACTTCAGAGACTTTGAAGGTTTAGAGAACAATAGAATAGAGTGTTTAAAATAAAAATTGTCCCAGAAAATCCTGGGTGTAAGTTCATACTACCTATGAAAACCCACAAAGTCGGTATACCATCTCTGACAGGTCCTACAGGGGCAAGCAAAAAGTCATTTGGAATGAGTAACACATCTTGCACTAACATACACATGCTAGGGAGCTACTTCAAACAATTGAGCTAAGACATTAGCTTAGGAGTATAAGAAAAGAAGGGGACGGGTGCAGTGGCTCACGCCTGCAATCCCAGCACTTTGGGAGGCCGAGGCAGGCTGATCACCTGAGGTCAGGAGTTCAAGATCAGCCCTAGCCAACATGGCAAAATCCCATCTCTACTAAAAAAATACAAAAATTAGCCAGGTGTGGTGGTGCATGTCTGTAATCCCAGCTATCGGGAGGCTGATGCAAGAGAATCGCTTGAACCAGGGAGGTGGAGTTTGCAGTGAGCCGAGATCGCGCCACTGCACTCCAGCCTGGGTGACAGAGTAAGACTCTGTCTCAGAAAAATAAATAAATAAATAAATAAATAAATAAATAAATATTTAAAAAAGGGAAAGAAAAGAAAAGAGGGGCTAGTATTTGGAAGAATTAATACACCTTTGAAGGTCCAATTTTGTCAAAGAGGCATAGAGGAACAGGAGACAACTCAATGATAAGTATAGGCAAAACCATAAAGGGGAAAAAGAAGCCAAGATAGTGAGCTACACATAAAAGGAAGTAGTTTCTCCTTCCTCCTGGTAATATGAGAGATGGCTTTCTGAATGATGTGTGCTGCCTTGACATTGAGGCACTTGGAGTTTTTGAGTGTCCAGTGATCTCCGTCACCGCTGTACTTCAATGCATAGTTTCTCCTACCTGGAATGCTGTTTTCCATCATTGCCTTACTAAAAAACATCCATTCTTCTTGAAGTCCCAGTTTAAATATCTTGTCCTCATTGACGACCTTGCTGATTTGCTCTTTCCAACTCCCTCCACAGCAGAGTGGATCACTCGACAGCTTAACAACAAATATTTGTTGTGTGTCTGATGTAAGTGGAGCTCTGAGCTAGACACTGGAGATGAAACAGACCCAGTTTCTGCTCTCGTGAAAATTTCCCCAGGTGGTGACACTGCTGAGCCTTAAAAAAGATACATTCTACCATTATTTATATAATACTTATACATTGTTTTGGAATTATTTATGTGTTTGTATCCCCTATTTGACTGTGAATCCTTGAGGGCAAGCACTGTCTTAATCCAGTTTTTATCTTCAATACCTAGCAGATTGCCTGGAATATAACAGTAACTAAACATATATATATATAATGAATGAATCTTCTTTGCATGTTTATCTTTTGTAAATTTTCAAACCTTAGGCATGTACTAATTCATCCTTCATCTTCCAACGCTTCCATTTTCATATAGAAGAGTCTCCAGGGGGAATCATCTAGTACCTTCTACAGACTTTTATTTTCAGATTTAATATCTATCTTGAGGTGATCAACCAAAACTGTGGCAGAATGATTGTGGCAGGTGGCATTAAAATGAATTTGTTTTATTTTACATGGCCATTATCTGAAACTTTAGACACACAAAAAATATGCATTATTGGGAATTGTTTTAATTTTTCATCACATGATTCTTTTGTCTAGCAAGTTCTTCCAGTATATTTAAAACATGATTCAGTTTACAGAACATTGATTTACAAATAGCTTTATCAGCAATATATCTACTGTTTGAAATATACAACAGCAAGATATGGGAGGATGAATGCTAAGTTAATTAGGAAGAGGGAACATAAAGCTTTAATCAATAGACATAACAAATAAAATGTACTTTAGACTAACATTATGGCCAGGTAAGTGGTGGGGAGAGGGACAGATGAAAATGGATGGGCATGTGCAGTAAGGGGTGGGATGAAGAGATACCCGGGGGGAAAGCAAAGATGAAGAAAACGGATGGCAGGGAATGAGAGAGAGTTGGATGTGTGGGCTGTCAGCAGCAAGGGAGGACATTCAGAGACTGGAAATACAACGCCATCACACCTCAGAGCAAACAGAAGCAATGCAGGTGTGTGGAAGGACCCAGCCATTGCCAGGCAAAGGCCAGTGAAGGCCACAAGTTTAAGAGAGCCGTGAAGAGCTGGGGAGCCATGAGAAAGGAGGGCAGACAGGCAGTAGATGGCACCAGGATGACCTTGGTTCCTGGCCAAAATCTGTCTTAACTAGATACTGCACACATGACGTTATTGATGGAATTGGAAAATTAGTAAGAAACATCAATAATTGTGCCTTTATGCTTGTATTTCTTTAAATATATATTTTTTTGAGATGGAGTCTCGCTCTGTCGCCCAGGCTGGCATGCAGTGGCACGATCTAGGCTCACTGTAACCTCCACTTCCTGGGTTCAAATGATTATCCTAGCGATTCTCCTGCCTCAGCCTCCTGAGTAGCTGGGAGTACAGGCACCTACCACCATGCCGGGCTAATTTTTTTATATTTTTAGTAGAGACAGGGTTTCACCATGTTGGCCAGGCTGGTTTCGAACTCCTGACCTGATCTGCCTGCCTCGGCCTCCCAACGTGCTAGGATTACAGGTGTGAGCCACCACACCCAGGCTATTTCTTTAAAATTTTTACAAATACTTTAAAAAATTACACTAAGAAGAAAAGCACTGTGCTAATTACTACAGGAAATACTAGACAAGTTTTCAAAGAGTTTATGGAGGTAAGACAAATATATAAATAACCATAATAAGGATCAAATGTATTTGTCAAGAACTCTCCATCCTGTTTCAATGTTATTTAATCCTTAAGCTATATTTAACATATTATTAAAGTAATCATAATAAAAATGTTTAAACCACACAGAGAGGCTACCCACCTACCCCACACAGGTAATTACCCTTTAAAAATATTAAGAGTCTTTACTTTTAGAGCAGTTTAGGTTTACAGAAAAATTGAGCAGAAAGTACAAATAGTTCCCATATACCTCTATAACTGATTTTTAAATTTTTTGATATTTAGTTGTTCTGATGTTCATCATTACAACCTTAAATGGTCACTAATACTTTCTTTTCTTGATTTGTTAATGCTAGATTGTATTTGTTGACTTCCTGACATGAAGGATGATCTATTTGTTTCACTTATATTTTCTCCCTGCCTCTCTTCTTTTTTTCTTGTTTCAATTTTTGTTACATTCATATTTTTTATTTGAATTTATACTTTATTCTGCAATGAAACTTTTCTTGCTTTGACTATATGCTTATTCAAAAAATTTAAACCTACAATCAGCATTTTCTATGTTATGATTATGTGAAGATTATCCGGTCGTATCAAGCTTAGTGCCTGGTCATACAGAAGGAAATATCATCTGGTGTCACTAAACCATTGATGCTAAAAGAGAATATCTCAAGCGTCAAGGTCCACTGAATCACTATTTAATTTATTTTCAACTTTCTTCATTTCTTTTAGGTCATATTCAGCCATCACAGTCTTATATTGTATTTTTATATCTCTTTCTAATGTTGTTGCATTAGCTTCTAGCATCTTTTTTTTCCTACATGAGACATAAGTTTTCCAAATTCTACATGACCAAAAAATGCCTTATTTTGCTCACATTTGACTTAATGATTTGAACATAGGTGGGTTTTAAGGATTAAAAATACCTTCTTACAACTTTAAAAACATTATTTGATTGTGTTCTAGTACCCAGACTTGTTGATGAGAATGAATGTGACACTTTACTTCACTAAATACATGTATTCTTTAAATTACCTAGAAAAGGGCCTGGCACGAAATAAGTGCTGTATTCGTGGTTGATAAATAAAATCACCATGACTTTTGTCCGATCTTTCTCTTATAGGTGATTACATATTTTCTGTTTGCAAACTTTTAGGATTTTTTTCTTCATCGTTGGAATTTTGAAATTTGGTCAGAGACATCCATTGTCCCTGTCTTCTATTTTTGGAACATTTATTAAACAGCTGTTGGACTCCTTGACTCTATCCTCCATATCACCTGACTTTTCCCTCTACATTTTCCGTTTTGCTTTGTCTTCTGGATCAACACCTGAGTTGTTTTATAGAAACGAAACTATGTGACTGCTGAGCATATTAATTAGATTTCTTAAAATTTCATTCTGTGTTCTCTGGACCTTGAAATACTTCTTTCTTCTTGAGTCAGTTATTTGGTTTAGTCACTGTGTTAAAGCTTCTTTCTCTAGTTCTTGCTCAAATGCCTAGTGAGTTCTGGTTATTGGTTAATACACGTGAATGCACGAAGAGCTAGATTAATTAGTATACATTCCTCGTATGGTTTCTTATTTTGTTGGGCTGGTGTGTGCCTGCAGGACTTCCTCTCATGGGAGGGAAAGTAAGTGGGTGGGTCACATGAAGGGCACTTTGAGGTGAAGCAGGCATTTGTCTTCAGCTGCCACAGCAGCTCAAGTCAGAAAGGGCTTGCTCCAGGGAAGGATACCTGAAGAAGAGCTCTCTCCTCCTCTTGTACTTCCTCTTCCTCCCTCCTCATTTTCTTGTTCCAACTTTTCCTCCTCATCCTCCTCTTCTTTTCCTTTATGATTTGAGGTGGAGTATGGAAGTGTATGAACCTTTCCCTCCTTCTCCCTCTGCCCCAAGCATCCACACATTGATCCTCACTTAGACAATTCTCCATTTTGTTAAGGAGTATTTGTAAAGCTTCCTCCAAGTAGACAAAAGTTCTGCTATTCGTATTCTGTATACCTGGAAGAGGAATCAACACTTTCCTGGCTCAGTTGATCTAAAAAGAATTCTTCAGTGAACTCATCTGATTGCCTTAGAGCCTATTTCTGCTTTTTGTTGTTTATCGACACCAAGTTGCTTGTCTTGTTTCCAGCTTCTCCTGAGAGAAACAACTCCTACTTCTGGTGTTTTGGGTGGTGATGTCCCTTCTATTTCATCTTTCTTCTGTCTTTCAGTATTTCTTCAAACTTTCTGATGCCTGAATTGCTCTCTTTCTTATGTGATATCCTTGTTATGATTTCACCTTTTAACCTATATCCTTTTAGTTATGTCACTGGGAACTTGGGTTGGAAAAGAGGTAGTTGCATATGCTCATTAGGCCTTCTTGAAATGGAAGCTTCTATTTAAAGGTACTATATGAATAGAAAAATCACGCTAAGTACTGCCTCTCACTTGACTACACTAATGGGAAACAGTGCTTCCTGGACTTTTTTTTTCCCTTAAGAGGGGAATTAGCTGGTGAAAAATTTAAATCCCGGTCAAATGCTTGAGGAAGAGGGAAGCTTCATTATTAGTAGTCCTAGAAACCCAGATAGCTACAAAAGTGTAGCCAACACAACTGTCACTTGCTGTTCTTGACAGCTTCCACACCTTGCTGGAAAGTGCAACCACCCTTTCTTCTACCACCTTGACTGCTGCTGCTCTGGGAATATGGAAGAGCACGAAGCCTAAACAGTTTTATTCTCTAAAGTGGGAATGGCTCATGAAGATGGGAAGAGGAAGCATTCTTTATGAGGCCTTTTGAAAATGTCCTCCTTCCTGGTGACTTAGAGTAACACATCTCTCCTCCTAAAGTATTCAGCTAGTGGGTGTTGGAGAGCAGGGATGCTCTTAAGATTCTGGAAATTTTCGGCATAGTAAACACTATTTCCAGTTTTTCTCAAAACCTTTTGATTACCAACTTGTGCTTGGAGCCATCCTGAAAAAAATCCAATTTGGTATATTTTATGGATTTTATTATAGTGCTATTTATTCTCCATTTCTGATAGATAAAACCAGTGTTAAATAATGCAGGCTTTGCAGCTCTGAAACTCCAAAACAGACTGGGTCTGTGTGCTCTGCTTTCAGAGAATCAGAGGATGGGTGAGGGGTGGGCAGCTGTAAGAGCCAATTCACAGCCTTCCACTGTGCCGCAGGGTGTATGGCTCGTGGATGCTAGCGAAAGCTGGCTTGGGCATCAGGACACCTGGGGCTTCTGACTCAGCTCACAGGCTGTAGTAATTGGCTTGTGTCTCTGAGCAAGTCATTGAACCCCTCTGGACCTCAGTCTCCTCCTTCATAAAATGTTTAGGGTTTACTACCACCTCCTTAGGCAACTTCACGCTGGGTGATCTCCAAGGTTTATTTTGAATATTCTGAGTCTCTTTTGATGAGACTGCCTTTAACAACACACCAAGCATTTCTGTAAGCAAAAAGAATACATGGAAATAGAATGCAGTGCTAGTCTGTTTAGGAAACAATATTCTCCATGCCATAGATTTATTCAGCCTAAGAAGGAGTGGAATGTCCTTCAATGGTAAATGATTTAAGTGAGGTAGTCTTATTATAATAGTATTTCAACTAAAGAGCATACTTAAGGGTAACTATTGTGAGAATCTGGAATGACACATCTGTAAAATATATCTCCAGTATTCTGTGTTTTTTTTAGTGGCTGGGGCAACGTTCAGATTGAATACCTCAGTTTAAAAGGGACATGGATAAAGAGGAGTACATGTAAAACAATAAATTGAGGAAGATTTAGGGGTGTGCAGGAGGAGTGGTAGGGGAAAGTATAGAGAAACCACAGTGCAAAAGAAAAAAGTAAGACGTGTGCATAGCAACATGTGTAGCTCCTAAAGACCACATTTGATAAAACATCTGTGATATTACACACTTCCATTTACATGAACTAAAAATACATGCACCAAAACAATAATATATATTATGTAAGACCACACACATACAAACATAATTTTAAGGCAATTTAGTAAAAAGAAAAAGCTAGAGGACATGGGATTATTCAGCTTGATGAACAAAAGATTTGAGAGGGATGTGATATGTATTTGTAAGTAATTAAAGACTGTCCTGTGGAAAAGAGAAGATTCACTCTGGATAGCCCTTGAGGGGAGATATGGCACTGTCTACTCTGTAGTTTGGGGTGTTGGTCAATACCAAGTACCTTTTGTGTGTCAGTGAAACCTTGCCAAATAGGCCAGTTGGACATATTTAGGAGGGAGAAAAGGTAACTTATGTTGGCTTACGTGAAAGTGACCTGCATATTGCACACATTTGATTATACAATGTCTAATGTCCATTACATGGCTAATAGTCTACATACTAAGATATGAGTAGAACAACCTCCAATTAACTCTAGAGTAGATAGGAAAGATGGAGTTATGAAGATAAGTGTTGTTCAAGGGGAAAACGCCAGCTGGCTAGCCACCAGAACATCCCAAGAGTGATGCTAGCTTGGTGAATTTGCCCCTGCCTAACACTGGGCTAGAAGTACCTAATAGAACTATCATAATAGCTGTTTTCAAACTTTAATGTGCATGCAGATCACTTGGGGAACTTATTTTTTAGAGCACCATTCCCAGATGATGGCAATATGGGAGGTTTGGGCTGGGATTAGAAGTTACTGCAGCTTAAACTATAACCTGGGTGATTTATATACAGGTGGTGGTTCGAGTCGGGCTAGATGTTGTAGGCAGAAGTCAGGTTTTGAAAGAGGGCTTTAATTCCTGACTTCTGGGGACATTTTAACCCTGAGCTCCTGAGAGTCTCCGCCAACAGCTTGTAAGAGACCCCTAGCTGCACTCTTTCTCCATTCTGCCTTTGTGGGTCTTGGGTTTCTTGCTTCCGGTTTCCCTGACTGTTGCAGATAGTTCCTTTCTCTCTTAACGTGGACATTTGACAAGAGTTCCAGAATAATGACTAGTGAATGTCGATATTCCTGGAGATAAAAATGTTGATTTAGAAACAGATACAAATATTTAGTACAGAGTTCTTGCTTTTTGGCTGCTAATGATTCTTTGATACATTATACCAGTGATCTTGAGTACTAATTGCATTTTTTCACATTTAAAGCCAGTTGATAAGGTTGGCTTTAGAAATGAAAGTAGTTTTCTGAAATTCTATATTTTTTGTTTGCTTATTAGTCACTTCTTCCTAACCTATATGCACAGGAGTCCAGTGGGCAGCCCTGTGGACAGGTGCATATTTCCCTGTAAAGCAGAGTCTCCATGCCTGGCTGAGCATCAGCATCAGCTGGAAGTTTCTTAAAACAGGCATTCTCAACTGGAGTGGGGCCAGAATCTGCATTTAAAACATTCTCTAATTATTTCTGATGTTCACTCTTATTTGGAAACTATCCGTACCAATGCAAACAGCTGTGATTGGGAACCAGGCAGATTTGCTTTTAATTCCTGTTTGGTTGTTCATTAGCTGGCAACTTACAACCTTGGGCAAGTCTATTAACCTCTCTAAGCTGTTTTTATATCTGTAAATGAGGGATAATATGGCATTGACTTCACAGTCTCACAGTTAAGTGTAGTGGTCACTCACCTCTACTCTGAAGTCAGACCGCTGGAGTTTGGATCCCAACTCCTCCATTGGATAATTGTGAATCATTGAGCAGATTATTCTAACCCTGTGCTTCTCAAACTTTCATGTGCACATGAATCATCTCAGGAACTTGTTAAAATGTGAGTTTTGATTTAATACATCTGAGGAGGGGGCTGGGGTTTTGCGTTTCTAAGGAGCTCCCAGTTCATACTGATGCTACAGACAGGGTGGGGACTGCCAGGCCCAGTGCAAAACGAGGGGCCCCTTGTTCAAAAAGCGAGAAGAAAGTTTTGTTAAAGGTACTAAAATATAAAGCTTTTTTCTTTCTTCCAGTCTCACTCAGCTTGTTATGCTGTGTTTTGTTATTTAATGTTGTAAAGAAATGCTGGAATTTTAAATTATTAGCATGGTTTATAATTTATCTTTTTGTTGTTCAATATCACTTTTAAATGCAAATATAAGAGCATTTAACTCATATATGGATTCACTGAAATTATACAATTCATATATAATTATATAATTCGTATTTTGTAGCTGGTGCATCCATATGTAATTCTTTCTTACCAAAATAGTGGTCACACTACACAAAACAGCTGTTTTTATTTCACTTTTTAAAAAAGTATTTTATTTTACAATTTTTTTTTTAAACTTCTTTAAACTTTTGTTTTAGGTTCGAGGTACATGTGCAGGTTTGATATATAGGTAAGTTGCATGTCATGGGGATTTGGCATACAGATTATTTCATCACCAAGGTAATCAGCATAGTATCTAATAGGTAGTTTTTTGAACCTCTTCCTCCTCCCACCTTCTACCCTCAAGAAAGAATGCCATGGTGTCTGCTGTTCCCTTCTTTGTGTTCATATATACTCAGTGTTTAGCTCCCACTTCTAAGTGAGAACATGCGGTATATGGTCTTCTGTTCCTGTGTTAGTTTGCTTAGGATAATGGTCTCCAGCTCCATCCATGTTGCTGCAAAGAACATGATCTCATTCCTTTTACGGATGTATAGTTTTCCATAGTATGTGTCTGTCACATTTTCCTTATCCAGTCTACCATTGATGGGCATTTGGGTTAATTCCTTGTCTTTGATATTGTGAATAGTGCTGCAATGAACATATGCATGCATATGTCTTTATGGCAGAACGATTTATACTCCCTTGGATAAATACCCAATAATGGGATTGCTGGGTTGAATAGTAATTCTGTTTTAGGAACTTAAGCAAATTTACAAGCAAAAAACAAACAACAACAAACAACACCATTAAAAAGTGGGCAAAGAACATGAACAGACACTTTTCAAAAGAAGAAATACATGCAGCCAACAAGCACATGAAAAAATGCTCAGCATCATTAATCATTAGAGAAATGCAAATCAAAACCACAGTAAGATACCATCTTACACCAATCAGAATGGCTATTACTAAAAAGTCAAAAAATAACGGTTACTGGTGAGGCTGTGGAGAAAAGGGAATGCATATACACTGTTGGTGGGGATGTAAGTTAGTTCAGCTGTTGTGAAAAGCAGTTTGGTGATTTCTCACAGAACTTTATTTTAGATTCAGGAGTTACATGTACAGGTTTGTTATCTGGGTATATTGTGTAATGTTCAGGTTTAAGCTTCTTGTGAACCCATCACCCAAATACTGAATGTAGTACCCAACAGGTAGTTTTTCAATCCTTACCCCCATCCCCAGTGACTATTATTTCCATCTTTATGTCCATGTGTACCCATTATTTAGCTCCCACTTATAAGTAAGAACATATAGTATTAGATTTTCTGTTTCTGAGTTAGTTCACTTAGGATAATGACTTCTAGTTCCATCTATGTTGCTGAAAAGGACATGATTTCATTCTTTTTTATGGCTGCATAATCCACAGTGAATATATATATATATATATGCATATATAATATTTTCTTTATCTAGTCAACCATTGATGGACAGTAGGTTGATTCTCTAACTTTACTGTTGTGAATAGTGCTGTGATAAACAAGAGCAGGTGTCTTTCTTATGTAATAATTTCTTTTCCTTTGGGTAGATGCCAGGTAGTGGGATTGCTGTGTCCAATGGTAGTTCTATTTTTGTTCTTTGAGAAATCTCCATTGTATTAGTCTGTTCTTAGTTGCTAATAAAGACATACCTGAGGCTGGGTAATTTATAAAGGGAAGAGGTTTAATTGACTCACAGTTCCACATGGCTGGGGAGGCTTCACAATCATGGTGGAAAAGCAAGGGATGTCTTATGTGGCGGCAGGAAAGAGAGAATGAGAATCAAGGGAAAGGGGAAAACCTTTATAAAATCATCAGATCTCTTGAGGCTTATTCATTACCATGAGAACAGTGTGGGGGAAACCACCACCATGATTCAATTATCTCCCACCGGGTTCCTCCCACAACACATGGGAATTATGGGAGCAACAATTCAAGATGAGATTTGGGCGGGGGACTCAGCCAAGCTATATCATCCATATTATTTTCCCTAGAGTTGTACTAATTTACATTCCCACCAACAATGTATAAGCATCCCCTTTTCTCTTCATCCTTGCCAACATCTCTTATATTTTTTACTTTTTAATAATAGCCATTCTGACTGGTTTGAGATAATATCTCACTGTGGTTTTAATTTGCATTTCTCTGATGATTAGTAATGTTTAGCATTTTTTTCATATATTTGTTGGCCGCATGTGTGTCTTCTTTTGAAGTGTCTGTTCATGTCTTTTGCCCACTTTTTAATGGGATTGTTTTTTACTTGTTGATTTGTGTTAGTTTCTTATCGATTCTGGGTATTAGTCTTTTGTCAGATGCATAGTTTGCAAATATATCTCCCACTCTGTAGGTTGTCTGTTTACTCTGTTGATTGTTTCTTTACTGTGCAGAAACTCTTTAATTAAGTCCCGTTTGTCTAGTTTTGTTGCATTTGCTTTTGAGGTGTTAGTCATAAATTCTTTGCCTAGGCCAATGTCCGGAAGGTTTTCCTAGGTTTTGTTAGAACATTTTTATAGTTTCAGGTCTTATATTTAAGTCTTGAATCCATCTTGGTTAATTTTTGTATATGATGAGAGATAAGGATCCAGTTTCCTTCCTCTGCATATGGCTAGCCAGTCTTCCCAGCACCATTTATTGAATAGGGTGTCCTTTCTTTATTGTTTATTTTTGTCAGCTTTGTTGAAGATCAGTTGGTTGTAGGTATGTGGCTTTGTTGCAGGTTTCTCTATTCTTTTCCACTGATACATGTGTATATTTTTGTCTATTTTTATATGATACATGTGTCTATTTTTGTATTAGTACCATGGTGTTTGGTTACTATAGACTTGCAGAATAGTTTGCAGTCAGGTAATGTGATGTCTCCAGCTTTGTTATTTTTGCTTAGGATTGCTTTTGCCATTCAGGCTCTTTTTTGGTTCCATACAAATTTCAGAATTGTTTTTTCCAATTCTGTGAAAAATAAAACTGGTAATGTGCTGAGAATTGCATTGAATCTATAGATTGCTTTGAACAGCATGGTCATTTTCACAATATTGATTCTTCCTATCCATGAGCATAGGATATTTTTCTATGACTATTGTAAATGGGATTGAGTTCTTAATTTGGTTCTCAGCATGAGCATTGTTAGGTATAGAAATGGAACTAATTTTTAAACAATGATTTTGTATCCTTATTCTTTATTGAAGATGCTTTTCAAGTTAGGAGTCTTCTGTGGTAGTCTTTGGGGTTTTCTAGGTGTACAATCAGGTCCTCAACAAAGAGATAATTTGACTCCCTCTTTCCCAATTTGGATGCTGGTCCTCTGCGGTTGCCAAAGTCAGGGAAGTTTCTAGGGTATGTTGGTGGGGGTATCTGGTGATGTAGTAACTCAAGGTTTAAGGTTCCCCAGGCAGAGCAGTGGCCCACAATAATTACACAACCAATATGGTGCTTGCCATCTCAGTTCAGGCCTGAGGGGAGTACAGGTGCCCCTGTGCGAGCTGGCCCCCAGTTCTCTGTCCCCGGGAAGTCCTCAAATGACTACTAACGGCATTGTCCTGGGTTGTGAGGGCAGAGGTACTCCTTGACAATTTAGCAGTCAGCAGATTGTTCCAGGGCTGAGGGGAGCACAGAAGCACCCCCACCTACCCTTTCCATGTGGCTTCGAGTTCCTCAGGGGTCCATCTTTGCCAGATGCTTGCTGCTTTGCTTTTCTGCATCCCAGCTTCTTCCTGTGGGCACTCTGACAGAGTCTGGCTCTCTTCCTTTAGTTTTCCATTCAGATGATGACCATTCACCTGGAACATTGAACTTCTTTGAGGAGAACTGACATCTGATGCTCCTAGTCAGCCATCATGAAAAAGAAATTATTTCACTTCTTGATACACACATAGTCTATAATATTTTCTACCTTCAGGTTATTTATGAGTAGGGAAGGATTCAAAGAAAAGGAGCTGTGAGTTTCTCTTATCTTTTCCTCCTGTGTCATTTTCAGCATGTGTCTGGCTAACACAGGGATGAAAGGATTCCTTGGTAGCTTGTGCTTCTTAGAATGCCATTTTCTTCTTTCTGTATTCAAAGCATGTGCTGTTGTAAAAGGGAGGTATGGTTTCTTGGAGCTGCCACCACTCTCACTTACTCAGTCATGGACTTAACATGCTTACCTTGTACTTGCTTTGAGTCTTACTGAACTCCCACATATCATGAGTCCAATGGAATTCTGTGATTATGGACATTGCAAATGCTATTTGTGAATGGGGTGTCAAGGAATGGTAAATATATATGTTGCCTGCATCTCCTTTGTGTCTGTGTGTGTTTCAGTACATTTTTACTTACAAAATGCAAGTTGAAAGATAAAATTATTTAAAAATTCAAGACAACAGAACATTAAACAAAGTGTGGCCATCCTAAGCGAATGGCCCCATGTGACTATAGAAGTTGTACACCCAGGCCAGGCGCGGTGGCTCATGCCTGTAATCCCAGGACTTTGGAAGGCCAAGGCGGGCAGATCACCTGAGGTCAGGAGTTCGAGATCAGCCTGGCCAACATGGTGAAACCCCCTCTCTACTAAAAATACAAAAATTAGCTGGGTGTGGTGGCAGGTGCCTGTAATCCTAGCTACTTGGGAGGCTGAGGCAGGAGAACCGCTTGAACCTGGGAGGTGGATGTTGCAGTGAGCCGAGATTGTGCCATTGCACTCCAGCCTGGGGGACAAAAGCGAGATTTCATCTCAAAAAAAAAAAAAAAAGAAGTTGCACACCCTTGAAGCCAACCCATGCCATACTTTGAGTAGCAAGGATCTAGTCTCTCCAGGATTGCTATAAACTGAGAGTAGAGAAACGGTACCTACCTTGCAGGCAGATCCCATCATGTAGTAGGACTTAGCAAATGTTGATTCCTTTGTTTTCTTGTTTTCCTGCTTCTCCCCTCTGAAGAAACAGTTGCTCCATAGAAAATCCTTCAGAGTGCTGAAATGAGGCTGCCTCACCATTGGGGATAGTGAAAAGGACAATTTCCTTTGAACACATTCATTTTCTGATTGAAGAGTAAGTAACCCAGGGCTGGGCTGGGCTTGTTCTCCAGCCCTGAGAAGAGATATGTGACTCATCATGGCCAAGTGTGGTCAGGGGCCTAGGAACTCCTGTATTAGAGTTCTAGGGAAGAAAAAGAGAACTAGTTTCTCAATCACTGAGTGGGAGGACTGCAGCATTTGCCTGTGTTTGTCCCTTGTCTTCCTGCTGCTTTTGTTCTCTGAGCTAATTCCTGTTTGAAGAGCTGATATTTAATTCAACAGCCCCCCATGGAGCCTTGTGCCTGTGATAGAAGTTTCTAAAAATCTCTCAGTCAACAACATGATAACAGCTGCTCTTTGAAACTCTGGGAGCTCTAGACTGGGGAGGTGCTGGGGGAGGGAGAACTAAGGGAGCCAGGGATTGGGGCTGGGGAATGCACTATTTGTTAAGGATAATGAGGCAAAAATGTGACAGAGGTTTTTATTACAAATAATAGACAGAAGTCTTCAAACAACAGCAGAGAGTCATTAAAAAAAGAAACAGAGTTAAATAATTGTCTAATTAGCAGGCACCAAGAAGGGAAAATTTATTGCATTAGAACTTCTTAAGGGAGAGTCGATAAATTCACAGCTGGGTGTTCACTTTCTCACGAATACAGAGAATGTGGATTTTCCTGGTGCCGAGTTGTTCTTCCATTCCTTGGCCAAGTTTCCATTCTGATTAACTCAAGGTGAGCCTTACCTCAGAGAACTGCTAGGTTCAATTGCTTTACTCAGCCATATTATTAAGCTCTGGCCCAACTAGTGGGACTTAAAGTCAGGAACTGCAGGTACTGCTACTATTAACAATTCTGTCAGCTGATATGCACATAGTGCTTCCCAGCTTATGAAACCTGTTGACACAGATTATTTCATCAAATTTTTACAGCCACTCAGTAAGGGTGGCTGAGCTTGTATGAATGTTGAGCATGGGTAGCAACCACCTGGTGGGAACCCAAACCATCTGGAGCCATGCAGATCACTGTCTGCATTAATATGACTTATTTCAAGAAATTCTTGCCCAGGAATACGATGTTGCAAATTATTATTTGGCTATAAGACTTCCTGAAACCCATTTATCTGAATGAAAGATGATCCAACTATCCCGTGTTAGAATAAATAACTCACTTTTGGGACAAGAGGTCACTTCAGACTCATCATGCCACTGTTTACTCTTCCAGATTCACTTGGAACCCTTTCCTTGCTATGGCCATTAATCCTAAACTGCTTTATCAGGAACTTGGCCCAATCTGAGTTAGGTTCCTTCCTTGAATACCTGCCTTAAACCAGATCCTCAAACCTCATAAATATCCCTCCTAGAAAATAAGACTCTGTCAAGGGAGTATTCTTTCTTATTTCAGTAGGCGATGAACTTGATCCTGTTTTATCAACAAATTGATTAAGTGATGATTAGGGTATCAGTAATCAACATTGATTTGAACGCTGGCTAGCTACAACACTTCCTAGCTGTGTGATCTTGGGAAAAATTTCTGAAATGGTTAATACTGAGTGTCAACTTGATTGGACTGAAGGATGTAAAGTATTGTTCCTGGGTGTGTCTGTAAGGGTGTTGCCAAAGGAGATCAGTGGACTGGGAGAGAGAGACCCACCCTCAATCTGGGTGGGTACCATCTAATCAACTGCTAGCGTGGCTAGAATAAAGCAGGCAGAAGAACATGGAAGGACTTGACTTGCTGAATCTTCTGGTCCTCATCTTTTCCCCGTGCTGGATGCTTGCTGCCCTCAAACATCGGACTCCAAGTTCTTCAGCTTTTGGACTCTTGGACTTACAAGCTCTCTGGCCTTCGGCAACAGACTGAAGGCTGCACTTTCGGATTCCCTACTTTTGAGGTTTTGGGACTCAGACTGCCTTCCTGGTTCCTCAGCTTGCAGACGGCCTATTGTGGGACTTCACAAAGTGATGTCAATTCTCCTAATAAACGCCCCTTCATCATATATACATCTCTCCTATTTGTTCTGTCCCTTTAGAGAAAGCTGACTAATACAATTTCTTAACCTGTCTGTGCCTCGTTTTTTGTGTATTTAAAATGAGTGCCAACCACAGTGAGTTATTATAAGTTTTAAATGAGTTAATACAGGAGAAGCCCTCATGTACTTGGCACATAACAGGATCTCAATAAATATGGGAAATGTTGCTCAAAGGGTAGAAACTTTTGATTATAAATTATGGAGATCTCATGTGCAGCCTGGTGACTGTAGTAAGTAATACTACTCAAGTATCGTTTGATTGAAATTTGATGAGAGTAGATTTTTGTGTCCTTAACACCTTAACACACACACACACACACACACACACGTAACTACGAATGGTGATGGATGTGTTAAATAGTTTTACTGCAGTAATCATTATATAGTGTATATGTACATCAGATTATCATGTAATAACTGAATATATACACTTTTTCTCAAATATGTTGCAATAAAAAATATACATGTAGCCATATATATAATCTACCTTTATATTTATTGCTTATATGTATATTATTTATATATTATTTAAATCTGTCAAATGGGCTGACCAATGCTCTCATCCATTTTCCTGATACACACTTCCCTAAAGCAAAGCTGCCTAAGGGAAATAAAATGCCATATGCTTTTGATTCACAGTGACATTACATACCTAATTTCCTCCATTTCTAAAATGGCATCAGCTAGAAAATATCAATTTAAACATAGATGAGGGCAAAAAAAGGTAACACTGCCATACTAAGTGTATACATTAGTTATAACGTGCATACCATTTTCAGAAATTATAAAATGTAGGACAAACTATCTAAGGATTAAGTGAAATTGTAGTTCTCTCCTGAAGCCTTCAGAGAACTCATGGGGAAAATGGAAGTTTCTTTGAGGTTCTTTCAAACCCATCACTATAGCTAAGTGCTTTCTGAGTCCCTCCTGGGGGCAGGACAGGCGAGCTTGGAGAAAAGGGCAGTGAGTGTAAATTCATTCACACATTTGAGTTCCTCACAGATTTGGTCTTGGGGCCCTATGTTTGCAGATACTTGGAGTGTGTTTGTTGCAGGCTGGAGCTGGTGTTAGCCTAAGGGAGGCCTAGGAGAGGAACCCTCCTCCCACAGAGCTGGCACTCTGCTTGGCTGTGCTGACAGAAAGTATTGATGCGGCCATCATTTGCTGTCTCATAGAGAACATTTGCTTAATGTCTACTCATTGGTCTCTTCCTCCTTAGTCTCACCTCATAGCCTATTCATTGCCACTGAAAGTGATTCAGATTGTCAAGGCCCATCTTCTTTTTTTTTTTTTTTTTTTTTTAAAATATATGAAGACTTTTATTCTCTTCATTATTTCCAAGAAATACAGTATAACAACAATTTACATAGTTTAAAGTTTTAAAATTTTAAAGAGTAAAAAAAAAGTTTATAAAAAATAGATGAAAGCTCATAGAATAAGGATATAAAGAATTTTTATACAGCTATACTATGTGTTTCAAGCTAAATGTTATTACGAAAGAGTCACAATTTGCAAAAATTAACAAGTTTACAAAGTAAAAAAGTTACAGTAAGTTAAGGTTAATCTATTATTGAAGAAAGAAAAAACATTTAAAATAAATGTAGTGTGGCCTCATTGTACAGTATTTATGAAGTCTACAATAGTGTGCAGTGATGTCCTAGGCTTTCACATTCAGTCACTGATCACTCACTGACTCACCCAGAGCAACTTCCAGTCCTGCAAGCTCCATTTGTTCATTTTTTAGTCTTTTATACTGTATTTTTTACTGTATCTTTTCTTTGTTTACATATGTTTAAATACACAAATCCTTACTATTGTGTTACAGTTGCCTACAGTATTCAGTAAAAGAACATGCTGTAGAGGTTTGTAGCCCAGGAGCGACAGGCTATCCCATACAGCCTAGGTATGTGGTAAGCTATATAATCTAGGTTTATGTGAGTACACTCTGTGATGTTTGCACAACAAAATCACCTAAAGACACATCTCTCAGACCATATCCCCATTGTTAATGGATGCTTAACTGTACTGATATTACCTAATAAAAAGGCCCATCTTCTATACAGCGCTTCCCAAAGTGACATCGGTAGACCAGTGCCAGTAAGAAAACTGTTTCTAGTCTGATAAGGTGAGTAGAGAAATTGAGAGTGTTTAGACATTTTATAGCCATTTAACCTAGCCATGAAATCCTAGTAGATGATCAATGACCTTATCTCACTGAATAGGGTATGGGAAGTTTCAGGTATTGTGTTCTGCCCATGGCGAGGTGCATAGAGGGCAAGCTACATATTGCTCATGTGCGGTGGCACCACATTCTAGGCTGCAGTGGGCTGAACATTAAACAACCAAACAAAGCAAACAATTAAAAAGACTGGCCCATCATCACAGATAGACTGAGAATACTATTCTAAAAGGTAGTTATTTTTATATAGAAGTATATATTGTACCTGGCCTTTGAGCAGCTGCCACCATATCATGGAAAGGCCTTGGAACACTAACCTGGGACCAAGAGTTCCCAGCCCAACTAGCTGAGAATAATTAATGTTTATAGTTCACTTGTATTTGACATTGTTCTATAAACCAAAATGTAGTGCTCTATTAAAGCTGTCTAGATGTGGACAAGTATGGATTGCCTACTTCTTTACTACATGAAAATTATGGTTTGAAGCAAGTTTTAAAGAAACTGTGGAATGTAGACATACATCAGCATACTTCTGCGGTGTTCAGTATTAATCAGAACATGATGCTGGCTTGTGGCATCACTGGTCTTACTTCCACTGTGAAGCCTTTCTGAGCTGTCCTTCCTATAGTTCAGGAATACTTTTGGTGTTAGGAAAATAAGTATTTCCTTCCAGAGGCTCTAGAAGTTTTTCTTTATCAAAGCAAAGTGATAAGATGCTCTCTTAACAGTCATTCATTTCAAAGGTCAATTTCTTAATTACTTGACCCTCTAACTCTCTCATAGTTAGACCATGACAATGTACCTTAATTAAAACAAAAGTTTACTTGATTTAGATTGAGCACCTATATCAAAGGTCTTCCCTTCTTTCTCTTCAGTAATCCTCTAACATTCCTTAAGTTTCTAACTAGCTGACAAAATTGTTTTTAATGTAAAATTTATACGTTTCTCCCCTATGGAATTATGTGTGTGTGTGTGTGTGTGTGTATGTGTATATATGTGTGTGTGTATATATATCTATATAGTTTGAATAGACAGACTGTTTTAACATTGTTTTTCAGAGTCACTTGCAGTATCTATCTGTTTCTGAACCCTCTCTGTTGTATGTACCTTGAAAGTTACAAGTTGAGCATCCCTAATCAGAAGATCTTCAAACCATAATGCTCAACAATCCCAAACATTTTGAGTGCCAATGTGATGCTCAGAGGAAATGCTCATTGGAGCATACTGGATTTCAAATTTTAAGATTAGAGATGCTCAATCGGTATGCATTTCTGCAAGTACAGTCATGTGTCACTTAATGAAGGGGCTACATTCTGGGAAATGTGTCATCAGGTGATTTCATCATTATGTGAAAACCATAGGGTGTACTTATACAAACCTAGATTTTATAGCCTACTACACACCTAGCCAATATTATTCCCTACCCCTAAACCTTCCATTACCTTCTCACTTCCTACAGAAGAAGCGCTAGACTCTTCAGGGACTGGGCTCCCCTAAATGGCTTTTCTAATTTTGTTTTCCACCAAATCCCACCTTGTCCTATGTTCTAGTCCCATAAATAATGAATATTGTCTTGCTCTTTCACATTCTAGGCCTTCAATTATATTCACCCCTCAACCTACAATGCCTTTTCCTTTATTCTTACCCTTTTGTGCTCCAGTCCTACATCCTTCTTAAATCCTTCTTGGTTCCTCCCATGTAGAATGAGCTGTACCTCTGTAGGGCCTCCATAGACATTCCTTGTACCTCAGGCTAGTGCTTTTTTAAATTCTGTCATATTTTATAATTAGTTGTTCTGAGACTGTCCTGATGAAATTATATGCATTTTTGAGAGCAGGGGAAGTGTTGCATTCTTCACTTCTCCAACACAAGCATGATGTCTTGGTGGCATCTGGCTTTCAGTGTTGGTAGAATGATTGAATATGGGTGACACAGGAGCAACTAAGGAGATACAGCCCAAGCTGTAACATATTGTTTTCTCCATACTACTCTGTTTGCTACCTGGTTCTTCACTACAGTGGCTGCCTGCTCAACAGTGGGGATCCTAGTCCTTTCCTGACTATCAACCACCTGTGCTTTTAAAAATCATGATGAATTGCCTGCGTTTTCTCATGTTAGGTTTATAGCAACTTTTCTTAGAGCTTCTTCTGATGTCTCTTCAATCCCTTCCTCAGTTTTAGTGAACATTTAGTCTTTTATAATATTTGAAAATACTGTATGTTTGTAGAACTTATAGTCGTAAAGTGAATAAATTTCAGCCAAAGAGCAGGAATTCCACGTTGAGGTCAGAGAAAGTATGGAATGTTGTTCTTTATCCATATATCACTGTGGCAAGAATCCAAGATATTTTGTAAATGGCCCAAGATCAATAGTGATAAGTGGCCTGAGAGATCATACACCAAGACTTTCTAGAGGCAGTTGCAAAATGTGATGTTGATAGTTATAATCAGACTTTTTCCAATTTCCTATTATAGGTAGTTATTAATATATTTTTCATTCAGTAGCTTTTCTTTAGTGTTTACAATTTAGAATGAACACATTCAAAAGCTTCCTAATAATGTTTTTGAATTATTTTTGCAGGTGTGATGTTAAACTGAGAAACTACATTTTCTTTTGTTTGGCTTCAAATGCTTTGATTTCCTTGCGTGAGATGGGTTTGCTTTATCTATCATATTTTACACTTTTATTCTTGTATTTATTTCACACAGTACTTTTCCTTCATGAAAATTGTTACAAAATTATAGGATTCTTGGTTTAATATCTGTCTCCGCTGCTAGACCATAAGCTCTATGAGGACAGGACAATGTGTGGCCTGTTCATCCCTGTATTAGTAACTAGCCAGTGCCAGGCACACATGTATCAGTGCTCAATAAGTATTTGTTGATTAAATAAACGAATCCATTATTTATTCATTATATATTTTCTACTTTCTACCATTGTTCTCCCATGTAATTTTGAACAGAAATGAAGAAAACTGGCCACTTATCTATGTGAATCTTGTGTCCCCACTGATGTTTTGTTTTGAATCTGCAAAAACAAAGGTAGTTTAGTCAGTTTCAGTATGGAGGCAGAGCCATTTTGAGTCATAGAGAACGGTTTTACAATAGGATGACCCAACACAATTGAAAGGTTAAATTACAGGGAAGAAAATCACTCAGCTACATGCTAATGTAGCAATGGGTGAGGGATTGATTTAAAAAGTGTTTACATTCAATCCTTTATTTCCTCCTTTGCTATAACTCTCTATCCTCCTTTACTTACTTATTTCATGACTCCCTGGGTTATTATTTCAGCTTTACCCCAGATTAGGGGTAGAGACTAGGATCATAACAGCTATCTTTTTTTTCTCCTAAGTGTAAGAGGCACTCATTGCAGCTACCTTATGGGTACAGCAGAATAGAGACTGGGAATGCAGGTTGGGTCTCTCTTCTTAACAATATGGACTCAGGACACCATAAAGTCAATGGAAGGATAAAATGAGAGCAAAATACTTTCAAAAAAGCTCCTTATAGTTTATGTGTTCAACAAATATTAAGTTGCTATTATATGCAAGGCATTGTTCTAAATGCTTATAGTTTATTGCTTATGATTAACTTCAGTTAACCACAGATTAAAAATACTTATCAGTGTAGATACTGAATGGGCTTTAGTGTTAATTACTAATCCCTCTTCCTAGTGGACACTGAAGCTAAGAATGGCTACTCTTTTTCTCTCCTGCTGTGCATCCTCTTCTTTTATACCTTTGAGTTCTTCTTCCTTGGCCAGAACTAAGAACTGTTGGTCCATGCCAAATTGGGCAGTTATTGGTAGCAAAATTGGTTGTGCTCCCTGGAGAAATCTCTTGCTCCTTATGTTACTACTCAAAGGCCAGTCCCTTGTATACTCAGAGCTCAAGCCCAATGCAGCTCATATTCCTTCCGTTGTTATGCTGTTGTTACCAGCTGATTGTATACCACTTTCTGTAATGCAGTACATTAGAAATTATGGCTACTTTTTATGCAACTCCTCCTAGAAATAAAAAGATTATCTTTATAATAAAGGAGCTATCTTGAAGGTAGTTTTTTAAAATTTTTAAACTTAAATTTCTTTTTCTAGTTTTAAGGCAGAAAACAAAAGAGCTCTTTCTGCTGAGAGCTGCATGAAAAACTATTTCTCCATTTCTCTAAAGCCCTTTCATACTGAACATTTCTAATCTTTCACTACAAGTGCATTCTTTCTGAGAGATGGCTCATCTCTTGGACTATTTGTCTGAGAGATTTGTGAGAGATTTCTGCCGCTGGCTGAGGCAGAAATTTGCTTTTGAGCTTTATCGCACTCCCCACGTAAACACCAATTTTCTGTCACTTTGTGAATTATGTTTCGTCTCTCTCTCTCTCTCTACTATAGTGATATACATGACACACAGATAAGTTCTTCAAACCTTTACATTCCAGGTCAAAAATGATCCTGGGCTCATGTAGTTGTTTCCCTTCTTTCCTGTGTTTGAAAATAAAGCATAATGTAAAGGGGATCATTTGGGAAGTAGACCCAGTGTCTAATGTCATTATAGAAAAAATATCAACCTAGGTCTTTATCTGTTTCATTAGAGAGTGTGATGTTAATTTTGTGTGTCAATCTGACCAGGCTGCGGAGTGCTGAGATGTTTGGTTAAACATTACTCTGGATGTGCCTGTGAGGGTGTTTCTGCATGAGATTAACATTTCAGTCACTAGACTGAGTAAAGCACATCTCCCCCACCCCATGTAGGTAGGCCTCACCCAATCCATTGAAGGCCAGAATATAACAAAAGTCTGAATGAGGAAGAATTTGCTCTCTCTGCCCATCTTTGAGTTG
Source organism: Pongo abelii (assembly GCF_028885655.2). Taxonomy (NCBI): domain Eukaryota; kingdom Metazoa; phylum Chordata; class Mammalia; order Primates; family Hominidae; genus Pongo; species Pongo abelii. Next base: position 19,353,069 of record NC_085928.1, read on the forward strand.
GGACATGGGTTTTGTCTTGCCTTTAGACTCTGACTTGGCCTGGAACATCTACCATAAGCTCCCCTGGTTCTCAGGCTTTCGGACTCAGGCTGGAAGTGTACCATTGGTTCTCCTGAGTCTTCAGCTTGCCAACTGCAGAGCTGGTGACTTCCTAGCCTCCATAATTGCGTGAGTCAATTCCTTATAGTAAATTTCTCTCTATCAATCAAGGTAACATGTATCTATAATTCATATCTATATTCTTCTGGTTCTGTTTCTCTGGAGAACCCCCATAGAGGAAGCATATTTTAGAAAGTCACAGAAAGCATTATTGGTTCATTTTGATGAATCAATTCAGTTCATCAGCTATTTATTAAGCATCTGCTAGATTCAAAGCAATGAAATGTGCTAAGTGCCGCAAGGACCATAAAGATGAAGGAGTGTCCAGTTTTACAGCAAGTTTTTAAACTTGCTCCTAAATTATCATATGGCAGGGGGTTTTAAGAGCCTTGAAAGGGATGCTATCCAAATGCTTGGAAGTTTTCGTGGAAGGGAAAGAGACTTTGGTCACGTAGGGTGGGAAAAGCTTTATAAAGGAGGCAGCATAAGTAAAGCTCAGTTCTCTGATATCACTCAATTTCCCAACTATTGTCCTTCTTCTCTTACTTATATGCAAACAACCCTGAACTCCCCTCGCTGGTATTGCAGGACATGTTAAAATCATGAAGATACTATTCTTAATAAAGATTTAATACTCATTCAATCAAATAACATAGCATCAAAATACATAGAGCAGAAACTATCAATGCGAAGTAGACTGAAACATATTAGTACAAGTAGACTTTAAATAACTTTCCCCTCAGTGCATCAACAAATTAAGTGGACAAATGAGTAAGTAAAAATGCAGAAGACCTAGAAAACATAATTAACAATGTAGCTCTAACTGATATAGCTACATCACTCTACAGTGCACCATACCCTGAAAATAGAGAAATAATCTTCTTAACAAGTGCTGTGAAACATTTACAAAAGTAGAATTATATTAGGCCCTAAAGAAACATTCTAAAAATTTTTAAAACTATAGAAAGCAATCTCAGAATCCAACGCAATAACATTAAAGATTAATTAACAAACTAGAAAACAAAGATTTCTGACATTAGTAAACTAAAATCTCTTAAACCCTTTTCAGGTTAAAAATGAACTCAAAACTGAAAGTGGAGAATATCCAGAAAATTAACATAATAAATTGTGTATCAGAATATGAGGAATGTAATTAAAGCTAAGCTCAAAAAATTAAAAGAAAGTGGTCTTAAATATTTATAGTAATGCTCTCTATGAAAGTAGAAAAACTGAAAATACAAAAAACTACTAAGTAAAATAGAAGAAAAGAGCTAACAAAGTAAGTTCAGAAATTAAGAAAGTCCTAAGCAGGAGAATTGCATGAGCCTGGGAGTTTGAGACCAACCTGGGCAATATAGTGAGATGCTGTCTCTACAAAAAATAAAAAAGAAAAAATCAAAAAATCAGCAGGGCATGATGGTGAGCACCTGTACTCCCAACTACTCAGGAGGCTGAGGTGGAAGGATTGCTTGAACCCGGGAGCTGCCGTGGGCTGTGATTGTGCCACTGCACTTCAGCGTGGGTGATAGAGTGAGACCCTATCTCAGGGAAGAAAAAAAAAAAGAAAGAAAAAGAAATTAAGAAAGTCATAAACAGAAAAACAATGCAACTAATAAATTCAAGAACTGTATTATAAATAAAAACATTAAAATAACAATCAACTAACCTGATAAAGATATGCAGTAAAGAAAATACCATTTGCAAATATTTCCTTAAGGAAATACAAAAGCAGGTTCTGCAAAGAGTGATGTTGCAGGTTGAGTTTCTAGGGTCTGTTTTTTTGTGATGTTCATTACTATGGTTTCTTGTTTTGACTTGCAGCCTTTACATTCAAATAGCCTTCCTTTCAAATAGGTGACACTATTTCCTCTTGTGAATGAAGAGATTGGTTGTTCATGTAGCACAGGAATTGAATTGTGGATCTTAGTCCCTGGGGGCTTCAGGAACCATTGTCTACACTCTCTTTCTGCCTGTTCCTCACCTCTAACACTCCATGGTGAGGGTGACATAGTGAGAAGGCCCTGGATTTAGGGATCATGCTACCTGAGTTATATTAATAGTTACATTTCTGATATGAATTTGGGTATTCTCAGGCCAAAGCCTCTTGGAACCCCTGTTTTCTCTTCTGCAAGACAATGAGTTTGGATTTGATAATTTCTTCTGAAGTCTCTTACAGAGATAATATTTTGGATGCAATATCTTTTGATTGTTGGTGTCCTGTTCTCTATAACTTCTGTGGTTACTAATACTTGATTGCCCTGCCCTCTACTGTCTTCCACCTAGGGTAGTGTCATGTCATCAACTGGAGGATGCAGCGACTTCAGATTTTTTTGGCAACTTTACTAATACTGGTTCTCAAAATTTCAGCAATTCATTTTTTCCTTGAACATCTGTACCAAAATATTTTTTATTTGGTTTTGTTGTGCTGATTGACAGTGAGTTCAACAAGAACTAAGACAAACTCTTAAGCATTTCTTTTTCAAACCAGGAAATATATATATATATTTATATATTTATATAAATATATATACATTTATATATATTTATATATTTATATAAATATATATTTATATATTTATATATTTATATAAATATATATTTATATATTTATATATTTATATAAATATATATTTATATATTTATATATTTATATAAATATATATTTATATATTTATATATTTATATAAATATATATTTATATATTTATATATTTATATAAATATATATTTATATATTTATATATATTTATATATATTTATATATTTATATATATTTATATATATTTATATATTTATATATATTTATATATATATATATATATATATATAGGTAGGTAGCATGATCCCTAAATCCAGGGCCTTCTCACTATATCACCCTCACCATGGAGTATTAGAGGTGAGGAACAGGCAGAAAGAGAGTGTAGACAATGCTTCCTGAAGCCCCCAGGGACTAAGATCCACAATTCTATATATATTTATTTATTTATTTTTTTTTATTGAATCCTACTTTAGTCAGTCCATTTTCATCCAAGTTCAGAGCTACCGGAATTGATCAGAATGGCCATCCATTCCAGATTGTGTTTTTGCCATATCGAAAGGAAGTTATTAAATATATTATGTATTTGGGATTTTCTCAAAGGTAGTTTACAGACAGTAGATATGCTACCAAAAGGTTTATAAAAACAAAATAACCATGACCAAAAAAAAAAAAAACCCAACCTTCCACAGCACCTTTTCTCTCATATCCATAAAAATGTTGGGTAATTCTTGGAGGAGGCAAATTTTGCTGACATTGATCTACAAAGGAAGTAGTTCTCTAGGAGGCCAGAATATGCAGTAATACATAACAGCTCTTCCCGCCCTCCCTCCATCAGGTCTGCTTACTTGGGTACTTATTCATCTGCCTGTGCTAAGCAGCCTGCAACCCTGTCCTATTATTATTACTGATGCTAATCAGTCTCTACTGAGCACAGGTCAGAACCAGGACACAATGCCAGCTCCAGTCTGTAAGGCATCACCTTTTGTGAGCCATTAATGAGTGTTCATGAATAAAAAAAAGCAGAAAAAAGAAAGGAGAACTCAGTTTGCATTTGGAGAGTGAGATAGTAAATAGAGAATAGAAAAGAATTTACATACCTAAAAAAAGAAATTATAAAATTTATTCAAACTTACATGCTGAAATTTTCCTTCCTTGTTCTTCCTGACTGGATAGAATGTCAGGGAGTGAGTGATAAACTAGGCTTTGGGGTGAGGCTGTTGTTTGCTCAGTGTTGGAATTGCACTTTCCTTTTTCTTTTACTACCTGTGTAAGTGCAGCCACATAGCTACTTAGTGTGAGTGAAGAGGGGATGGGGAGACTCCTCCAATCAGTAACGTCTGTGAGATTGTTGGTATTGATTTTTCCTCCTGAGTGACACAAGTTAAGTGGCTCTTGACAGGAATTTTCTTCTTGATGACAATTGACTTCTGATTGCCTGGACATCTCACAGCCACTGGCAGGAGAGACTGGCACCTGCAAGGAGAAGCTCAGAGTGTCTCCAGCTCCATTGCAAGCTTTCCCCACTAGGATGCTCTTAACACTGCCTCCATGAAGGACCAGGTGGCAGCAAAGGAGAAATGTTACAAAAGAGGCAGGCCTGTTTGCTGTGGACCTTTGATCCAATCAGCTTGGAAACTCTGGAAATTCCTAATATGTTAATTGGCTTATCAGCATCATTATCATCATCATCCTTATTATTATACTTTGGGATGGGCCTGTATAATCCCAAAGATATACAGATGGAAAGTGAAAATGTTTTTAATCATCTGAAGAGTTTGCTTGCAGGTCACTAAACATGAGAGTGACTGATGAATCATGCTTCATTCTGCCCATTTTCATCCAAATTTAGAGCTATTATGTTTAATAAATAAACATGAGAATAACTGATTCAAATGTCTGAGTGTTATGCAAAGTAGGTTTTAGAAATCTACAGATTTCTAGACTGGTGACTAACTGGGGAGAAGGAGCAGGGCTGTGAAGACTGATTTCCTTGACACTTCTTGGTTAGGATAGAAAAGCAGAGATTAAACCATCAGGAACATCGGCGACCCTCTTTGCTTTACTTTTTTGGACAAGACAATGAAAATATTTACTTATAATGTGTACTTCACCTTCAAGGAAAACTTGAGGCAACCCAAATTGAAACATGCAAAATAGTAGAGTTAAAATGTAGATGGAGAACTCAGAAATTTAGATGAAGAACAGAAGGAATTTTACTAGAATACAGTTAATGCAATTGAACACCAAACTTGGTTCTGATCAAAAGTCAACAATAATAATAGTAGCTATAAAGATATTAATAATAGTTTCAATTACCTTGTACCAAGTGTTTTTATGCATTATTTCTAATCTTTGCAACAACTTCACAAACAACAACAAAAAATCCAGAGGCTTAGAAAAGACAAGTAATTTGTCAAGAGCCACAGACATGGTAAGTGATGGAGCCAAGATTCAGATTCAGAACTCCCTGAGTTCAAAGCCCATATGTGATAAAACGTATCTTTGCAGGACATATTCCTGGGCTCTACAGGGCAAGTTACTGAGATATAAGATGCCTGACAGCCCTAGTAAAGGCCCGGTATTGGAAAGAATTATGCAGTCCTACAGCCACTCATCAGTGAGTTGCCTTGGAATGTTGATTGTGTGTTTGTCAGAGGAGGATTTTTGGTATACATACTGGTTCAATTTCTGAAAAGCCTCTTAGGAAACGAGCTTCCAGGGTCCATATTTCTATTGCAGAAACTGTTAAAACAGAGCCACCTAAAATATAGCCTTTTTTTTTTTTTTTAACCACTCCATAAAGGAAGTCTCAGTTGCTCTGTACTAAGATGGGAAGAAAGGCTCATAGTTTGACTCTGGCACAAAGACCTGAGCAAAAGGAAGCTGACCCTGACCCTGGCCACCTGATGCCACCATCCATATGGCATAGCAGACTCAAGCTCCTCATGCTAGAAACTAGGATTATGGTTAACTAGGAGTCTGGGACTCTTCGTGGCATCTTTTTTTGTGAACAAAAATATACATAAATGGTAAGTATATTTGTAGCCATAAGAGTCTCTACTCTGTAATAACCATGTTAATGTTCTCATAAAAAGATATGGGGCAAGAGCAAAGTGACAGAAAGGCTGATTAGCATTTTATGACAGAATTAAGCTGCATGACAAATAACTCACTTGTTTTATGCCCTAGCAAATTCTACTTTCAAATGCCGGAGGTGCTGGGATGTTTTTGTTCATTTATTTGTTTTTTATATTTAACCATGAAGTCGTTCAGAGCAATTTGTAGGAAAATGGAATACAATAGTAATAGTAAATATGATTAGTGCTAATGTTTATTAATAATCTCTTCTAACATTTCTGTGAAAATTACTCTTTTTTTTTTTTTTGCTACTGGATTTCCAAGCATATATTGATTTAGAAGTGGAGGAAAGTGTTCAGACCACTACTTGTCAATCTTTTCATGTGATAGATTTTCCAAAATTCAACAATTTTGGCATTAGTTCTCCCTAACTTGGGGAAACCACACTGAGGCCATTAATTCTGTGAGTGTTAAAGGGGAAGTGACTTCTAGTTTGTCCAAAGTACCAGATTCTAGATTGAGAACTCCCTCTGTACTTGGAGTTTTGTTACAGATAAAGAATGGGGGCTGGATGTGACGGCTCACGCCTGTAAACCCAGCACTCTGGGAGGCCAAGGCAGGTGGATCACCTGAGGTCGGTAGTTCGAGACCAGCCTGACCAACATGGAGAAACCCCATCTCTACTAAAAATGCAAAATTAGCCAGGCGTGGTGGCATGCGCCTGTAATCTCAGCTACTCGAGAGGCTGAGGCAGGAAAATCGCTTGAACTTGGGAGGCCTCAGAGGTTGCGGTGAGCCGAGATCACGCCATTGCACTCCAGCCTGGGCAACAAGAGCGAAACTCCATCTTTAAGGAAAAAAAAAAGAATGGGGAAAGGTGGAAAGAGGCAGAAGAGACACCTTGCTCAGTTCAACAAAACATTAGTTATTGTTGCTTGGAAATGATTCAACAGCTGGTTTTCTCATCTACAGATGAGAAACGGCAGGTTTCCTTAATTGCTGGTGGTAGATGATAATATTAGTTCTCATTTACTTCATTAACAGTATCATATTAATATATCAAAATTACCAACACAAAGTAAGAAGATGAAAAAAAAAAGAAAGAAATGTGCTGGGCAGCTGGAGATGTGCAAGAAGACAATCTAGTCCCTGACCTCCAACAATTCAATCGATTTGGAAAGCCAAGATGATTGAATGAAACTATTAATGAGCAATGCAGGGTGATATAATAAAGTGCTTTAGGATATGGAAAAAAATTACGTAGTCACTGTGGTCTTGATTGCATCTGTAATTTAGATTGATAACATTTTATACATTCTAACTGCTGACAAACATTTATTGGATTGAGAGTCAAGAGATGCTAGTCTGGTTGCCACTTTGTATGACTTTGAATAACCTACTTAACATATATAAATATATATGTAATAATACATTATAATATATAAATGTATATTTTATTAAAATATATGTAATTATATATATATTTCTGGATAAGACAAAGAAGATGAGATTAGATGATCTTCAAAGATCCTTTCTGTTCTAAAATTTTATGAGTTAATGATTCTGGCTACTATCACTAAGATGATTTCAGTTTTTTCCATAAAGCCTGGGAGGTTCAGAGACTTGCAAAGTGCTTCTCCTCCAAGGTAGCAGTGTCTATCAATCTTTTCTGATAAGTGGGATTCTGGGCCTCCAGTCCCAAGGGGTTTTAGAGCCTGGCCTATATAAGGGTGGGGGCTGGAATGGCCCTTTGTTTCAGAGTGTACAGTGAAGGCACCATCCCAGGGCAACATTGGAATGAAGAGTCTAGGGGTTTGGTCAGCTGTAGTATCGATTTGCAGGGACTAGACAGAGATAAAAACTAAGTGAGGGGCAAACTCAGAGACAGCAAAACTGAGATGAGGGTCAGAAACAGAATCTGAAGAGATGATCTGAGTTTGAAAGTATAAGCACAGGGTGAAGAGGAAACTATTAATTTTAAGCACAGATGACAGATTCTCCTTCACAGGCTCACTATATAGCAGCCATCTTCACCCACTACTTCATATGAACTTGGCTTTCTCCTGTAAGGCTAAGCCCATGAATTCCTTTATGTTCTCTTGCCTTATCTCTTCCGTGGGCCTTTGAAATGGTAGTTGTCTAGGGCTGAGGATATAGCTTTGGTATGAAAACTTCTCAACTGTCTACTGCAGGTCTCTTTTTTACTCAATTCACCCTCCATTCTACTACTAGCATAGTGATTTTTCTACAGTATACTATCTCTGACCTTGCCACTCCTCTGCATGGGAAACTTCATAGCTATCTTTGTCAGAACTTAAACCTTTAAGATCTTCTACAATATGGCTTCAACTTGCTTTTTCCACTGTATTGGAAAAACACTTCTATCATAATTATGCCTCTTGATGTTTCTCAAATACACACTATCTTTCCCCACTATCGTGCCTTCATTCATGATGATTCTCTTTCTTGGAATGCCTTTTCCCTGTCAAAATTCTACCTAAGCTCCAATCCAATCTCAGTTTACTATTAGAAACCTCTTCAGAACATCTTCCATCAGATATACTCTTTCTGTCCTTTGAATTTCCATGGCCAATTTCCCCTTCTTTTTTGAGTTTATTATTTCTACCTGTATTTTGCTTATTTCTATACTTATCGTCCCTGTACTATGAGGTCATGGCCTCTTTTGGGGAGGGACCATATGCCCCCAGCACCTCACATAGCGTCTGATACATGATAAGCATTGATGAGCAGACTTAGTTGTCTGTTGAGATCCTGATACAGGCTGGAGAAGTTGGGTAGACATTAAAAAAAAAAAAGACAAAAAAAAAATCATGTAAAATCAAGAAGTGTTTCTACTCGTTTTACTTGACATTATACATTCATTTATGCAACATACATCCACTCTCCATCCCGCTGCCAAACATGCTGCTGTTGTCTATGAAACATAAAGCAGTATAGGATAATGGATTTTATCATTTTTTTCACAATTATGAAACATATGCAAACAAGTGCAAGCCTATCTCGAATTGTTAATACTTTAATTGGAATAACTCATTTAAACTGTCCAAGCAATTGTGTTAAAATCCATGTGCCCATTTCAAGCAAATTTCTGGAATGCAGGTGTTTCAAATGAATAAAAATACACCCTTCTTTCTTCTCTTTCTCCTCCAGGGAGATACTCCTTTTTTTTTTCCAGCGTAAATAAACGAACTTGTTTAATTTAACCTCATAACTCTCATTTTAAAGACATCTTTTTTTTTTTTTTGAGATGGAGTTTCATGGGAGGCTGAGGCAGGAGAATTGCTTGAACCCGGGAGGTAGAGGTTGCGGTGAGCCGAGATCGTGCCACTGCACTCCGGCCTGGGCAGTGAGAGTGAAACTGCATCCCTAGAAACAAAGAAAAAAAAATGGTTTCTTTTTGCCTAGGCTGGAGTGCAATGGTGCTATCTTGGGTCACTGCAACCTCCACCTCCCAGGTTTAAGTGATTCTCCTGCCTCAGCCTCCTGAGTTGCTGGGATTACAGGTGCGTGCCACTATGCTTGGCTAATTTTGTATTTTTAGTAGAGACAGGGTTTCACTATGTTGGCCAGGCTGGTCTCAAACTCCTGACCTCAGGTGATCCGCCTGCCTCGACCTCCCAAAGTGCTGGGATTACAGGTGTGAGCCACCAAGCCCAGCCTTAAAGACATCTTTCCTTCATCTTTGTGGCTTTTATTTTTGGCCCCCATGCTGTACTCCCAAGTGCCCCAGTCAGTGTGATGTAACTATGGATAACTTCTTTAATCAGACTGGCTTCAAATCTTACTTCTGCAGGATTACTAGCCCTGTGACCCTCCACTGGTTTGTTAATCTCTCTCTGCTGTATTTCCCTATCTGTAAAATGAGGATGATGAGAATTGGGTTGTGGTTGAGTAATGAAGTGAGTTAATGTCTGCAAGGCACTTAGCACAGGGCCTGGTATGTAAGTATTGGCCATGAGAACTCTTGTTGATTGTTAAGCTTAGAACTGAACTAGTCTTTTAAAGCTGTTTAAACTCAAGTGCCACGTGGCTATTTCCTGGTTAAACTGAGATCCATGCTGATCTCTAGACTGCCTTTCCCAGTTTTGCCTACACAGAGCCACCTCTCTATCTTGTATCTGCGCAAGGTTTTGTTTTGTGTTTTCATTCCCTGATGTACCACTATCCCCTAGTTCATACGGAGACTTCATTAGGCTCTGACGGGTAGCTTCCTTTATTGTCTTAGCTTGAGAATGGTAATGGCTAATATCCCATGTTGTATTTTTGTAGAGGCTGAGAGGAAAATTTCCACCATAAATGGCACTGTGCTATTGGTTAGAGGCATATTGAAACTTTTTACCTTTCCCTATTGCATTCAGGGAGAAGAGGCAGGGCTTGGTGGAGGAGCAGTTTGATTTGAAAGAGCAAATTCTAACAACAGCAGAGAGACTGGGGGAAGAGCTGTTAGGCAGCCTTCCAAACATACCATACTGTTGATTCTAACAGTAAAGGGGCTCTCTTCCTAATCACTCACTTTTTATTTCCGAGCCCTCTTGACAACGGCAGTGGAGATGAAGGCTGCTATTACAGATGTGACTTGTGCATTAGAGTTAGCCAACTTGTAAACTCCTGAGATTAAAAGCAAATTAGGAAAACATGTATGTGACTTGTGCTTCTTGGGGAGCTTTTTACTCTTGTCAAGATATAAAACTAGTAAAGTTAATGCACACTCTTTTCTTTGATTCCAGTCAAGAGTGAAACCAAACTAGATCAGAGGCTCTTTGTACCTTTGACCTAGCACAGAGCTGAGCCCATGGTGGGCACTGAATAAATGTTAGTTGACTCCGAGATGCCTTCCCATTAGCCATTTGGATTGTCCGATGCAGAACAATTTTCTTTCTTTTATCTATTAATAGTTCCCAAGTTGTCACCAATTCAGTGTGCATTCTGGTACAGTTTAATCGGTTTTTAAAAGACAAATGATCATTTGCTTTTTCCTGGACACAGTCCCTTTTCTTATGTAATCAAAACAGTGACAAAAAAGCAATGGCCCTTTTTGTTAGAGTATCATGTTGAGATTTCATTTCTTATTCATATTTATCACTGACATTCATTCTTATCTATCACTCCCCAATCCCTTTCAGCCTATTTTTCATTTCCAATGAATATTTGTGTTTTGGAATAATTTTCCCGAAGATGAGTATATCTTAGTTTGTATACAGTTGGCATTGTTTTTCAAGTTCAAACTTCTTTTTTTTACACATTTAAAGCCTTAGGACTTTGTTTTCCCTCCCTAAGTTTTCATCATGTGCAGTGTTTTCCCATTCAGTCTCATCAGCATCACTGATTAATAATTTCTTCCTATTCCCAGATCATGTAACTGTGAGCACAATCATAAGCTCTGAGAAAGCACTTGGCAAATACTTATTAATTTATTGAGTCATAAGTTGAAGGTGTTATTAGATTATTTCCACAGTGAAAACAGTGCAAATTTTCAGATGCAAACTATTAAGAAGGTGGTACTCTGAGAATGGTCCCATCTGCCTTTATTCATTAAAATTCATAGTATTATTCATTCTGATTCTTTTGCAATGCCATGATGCGTGCTTCTGATTTCTGGGATTAGGAAGGGTGAAAAATGAGTGAAACTTGGTGGAAAGAAAGAAGGTTTGAGATGAATCAAGGTGCACTCACAAAGAGATGAGGGGCCAGGACTAGGGTCAGTACTTCCAAACTAAAGACTGTTCAAACTAACAAACTCCACTCATTCAGATTGGCCTCAACAGCTTGGCAGAGTAGGAAAGGAATGCTTTTTTTGTTTTTGTTTTTGTTTGTTTTTTGTTTTTTTGGAGACAAGGTCTCTCTCTGTTGCCCAGGCTGGAGAGCAGTGGCGCAGTCTCAGCTCACTGCAACCTCCACCTCCCAGGTTCAAATGATTCTTGTGCCTCAGCCTCCTGAGTAGGTATGATTACAGGCATGCACCACCACACCTGGCTAACTTTCGTATTTTTAGTAGAGATGGGATTTTGCCAGGTTGCCCAGGCTGGTTTTGAACTCCTGACCTCAAGTGATCCACCCACTTTGGCCTCCCAAAGTGCTGGGATTACAGGCATGAACCACCCCACCTGGCCCAAAGAAGGGGTTTTAGCCGGCTGTGGTGGCTCACGCCTGTAATCCCAGCACTTTGGGAGGCCGAGACAGGTGGATCATGAGGTCAGGAGATCGAGACCATCCTGGCTAACACGGTGAAACCCCATCTCTACTAAAAACACACAAAAAATTAGCCAGGCGTGGTGGCGGGCACCTGTAGTCCCAGCTACTTGGGAGGCTGAGGCAGGAGAATTGCTTAAACCTGGGAAATGGAGCTTGCAGTGAGCGGAGATCGCGCCACTGCACTCCAGCCTGGGCAACAGAGTGAAACTCTGTCTCAAAAGAAAAAAAAAAAAAAAAAAAAAGAAGGGTTTTTAGAGCCGAACTGCTTGGATTGCTGTATCAACTCAGTAACCTATTAGCCATATGGTCTTGGACATGCAGTTAAACTTGTTTTGCGCCTCCCTTGTCTCCTTCTCCTCTTCTTCCTTCTCCCTTCTCCTTCTCCTCATTTTCTTTTTTCTTAGGAGGGGTTGTTGGGACCTAGCTCATTCATAAGCAGACTATATCTGAGTTGTTGTGTGTATTTTTAAAAATCATGAGATATTTCAACCATAAAGAAAAGTACACTGATACAATAAAATTCATGGGCACTTCAGCTACTTTGTTTAATTTTAACATTTTGTATGTTTGTTTCACATTTTTTTTTTTAAAAGACATAAAACATAACACATTCAGTTTTATTCTACTACGTCTTCCTTCCTGACCACATTTCCTCTTCCTTCCTGAGCTTTGCATTTATCCCTTTTGTAGTATCCCTTCAGGATTCTCTAAAAACACGTAGTGTTGTTTTACAAGTTTTAAGCTTTGTATGAATAATATCATATTGTACATATTCTGCTGAAACTTGACTTTGGCCCAACGTTGTTTCTGAAATTTGTCTTTATGCATGTAATTGTAATTCATTCATGTTACCAGTTGCATAGTATTCCATCAAACCTTAATATGTCATTGCATGCTGCTGGTGCTGTACACTTGCTGCTTATAGTTTTACTTTTTTAATCGTTACAAATTTGGGCTATCATAAGTATTTCTGAATATACACGTATGTACACTTGTTTAACAGTTTCTCTGAGACATACACCTAAGAAGTAATGTTGCTAAGTTGAAGATATGAATATTTTTAACTTTATTAGATTTTGCCAAACTTTTTAAAGTGATTGTACCAGTTTGTACTTCTACCAATTATGTAAGAAGTTGTTATTGGTCCACAACAATTGATAATAGTAAGAATTTTAAGGTTTTACCCATCTGATAGTTGTTAAATGGGATACCATTATTGTTTTAACTTTCAATTCCCTGAATACCAACAAGGCTGAGCACTTATTCATATCTTTATATATCTTTTGCCTTGCCTTTTTATGAATTATCTGTTGATATAAACAATGTGCTATGGATTTTTTTAACGTAATGTGTTTATCTGTGTTTTCACTTCTATTCCTTCTATAATTTAATTTTCTATATTAAAACTGTTTTTAAAGCACACAAACAGTGTAGCATAACTCAGATACATTTATTGTGATTAATAAGGTAATTGGTTTTATTTCTTCCATCTTATTTTTTATTCTGCTCTCTCTATGCTTTCTTCTAGTTTTACTGCCTTATGTTGATTATTATTTTTATTCGTTTTTCTTCATTTACCATTTGAAATTCATGCCTTCTGCTTTCACCTTTTAAAGATCAGCCTTAACATTTTAACCTGCATGTTTGGCTTAACAATGTCTTGATTGTGTTCTTCTAAAGTCTTCTTGTGTTCTCCTGAACAACAGAACAAGCTTAGAATTTGTTTTTTCTCTTTTGTACATTTTTATTGTTGAATACTTAAGATTTGCCTGGATTTATAGTTATCAATTATCATCATTACTGTTGATTTTATAGTTAATTACTATCTAGATTCACCACACTTTAAACAATTTTATTTGATTATCATTCTTTCATGTGTTTTAGCCCTTTTTTTGGGTTAAAAATTCTTTCCAAAGTCCATTCTTTATGACTTTTTGAGCCAGTGTCTGTTAGTGAAAACTCTGTGACTGACTTTGCTTGAAGCTGTCTTTATTTCAGTCTGACTCATGAGTAATGGTCTAGATATGTAAAGAATTAAAGGTTGACCACTGTTTACTTTCAGGACTTCAAAGATATTATTCTTTTGTCTTCTTTTTCTATGGATGCTTTTGAGAAATCTATAGTTAATCTAATTATTGTTCCTTAGTAGGTGGCCTGGATTTTCTCTCTGGATACTTTTAGATCTTCACTTTGGTGTTTTGGAGCTCTGCAATGGGTTTCTAGGTTTGGATTTATATTTACTTATTTTGCCCATAAAAATTGTATATTCTGAATTACAGCTTTGTTCAATACTTGTAAATCCTCTGCTGTTATCTTTTCAGCTAGTGCATCTTCCACTTCTATTTTCATTTTTTGGAACTCCTATTAGACATATATTGGGCCTACTTATTCCATCTTACATATTCTTTGACACTGTTTCACATTTTTCATCTCTTCAATTTCTCTAAATTTAATTCTGGGTAATTTTCTCTCAAATATGTCCTTTTTTATTTTTAATCTTTAATTTTTGTGGGTTCATAGTAGGTGTATATACTTATGGAGTACATGAGTTGTTTTGACACAGGAATGCAATGTGACATAAGCGCATCATGGAGAATGGGGTATCCATCTCCTCAAGCATTTATCCTTTGAGTTACAAACAATCCCATTACACCTCTAAGTTATTTTAAAAGGTACAATTATTATTGACTATAGTCACCCAATTGTGCTATCAAATAGTAGATCTTATTCATTCTTTCTGATTTTTTTTGGTCCCATTAACCATTCCCACCTCCCTCACATCCTTTTATGTCTATTATCTCTTTAGTTATGTCTAATCTGTTTAACCTGAGTTTAATTTTCTATTTTTTATTAACTATTTTTAAAACACACAAACAATATAGAGAATACTGTAGTGAATGATTAGGAATTTACCATTAAGCTTCGGAAATAAAAACCTTATATCTTTTGTTGATTTTGTTTCATTTACTTCACTTAATTTTTATTAAGGAATTATGTTTCACTTTGTTCTTTTGAAACTTTTCTGTTACTCATTTGTAGTGTCTTGCTCATTTTTATAATTTCTATTCCTTTTATGATTAGCCATTTAAAGTATTTATTCTGCAATTTTCCTGACAGTTTTATTATTGGAAAGTTTTAGAAGTGGAATACTGCTATTTGTTTTATATGCCAACTCTTGTTTACTGAGGAGATTTTCCTGATGGGTTTTACAATTTTGGATTATAAGCTAATTTAGCAGTGCATTTTCTATTTGAATCATGGGTATCCCGAGTTGAGGGTTTGCCTCCCCTAGAAAGTTTGTTTGTTTTTTCCAGGTATCCCAGAGGCATTGACAGGCCAGAACCCATTTTTATAATTCCTAGAGATTGATAGTGGTAAATGCACATTCTACACAGAGTGTACTCTCTATTCACAGAGACACATTCCTAGTTGCAAGTTCCTAAAGTAAACTTTACTTTCTTTCTATCAGTGCCCAGAACATGTCAAAAAATTTTTTTCCTGTTATTTTCCTTTGCTAGTAAATAGTTTTTTATTTTTGTTTACTTTTTCACTGAATTTATAGCCCCGTGAGATTTCTGGTTTGGTGAGGTGTCTTAATTCCAACTCTGTCTGTTATTTCATCTCCTGGTCCTGTCTGGGCATAAAATTCAAGCACCCTACATTACAGAAACCAGGAACTCTCCCCATGTTCAGGCTGCTGCGGTTTCAGCTCTTGTGCTAACTCCACATACTCACTCCTCTGGATTCAGATCCCTCTTTGTTTTTGGTCTCTGGAGTTGTCTTTCAGTTTGTCAGATGCTTAGCTCTTTAGCAGGTGTTTATATTATTTTAGCCCATATTTCAATGTGGTTTTTGGTAGGAAGGTTTATTTGGTTTTCTGGTTGCCCAAACAGAACTCCCACTGAAATTCTTTAAGGTATTCCTTTTTATTTTTAAAATTTCAGTAATAATACATACTTTGCAGCTTCGTATAAGAACTGAAAATAGTATGTGCAAACTATCTCTCTGTGTCTGGCGATGTCTAGCACATAGTAAATATTTGACTAAATAGTTGTTACTAATTTTATTTTTTGTTAGCACATGAATAAAACATGAAAAAATAAGCCATGAAGGAATATTTTGGATTACTTCTTATCATTAAGGAAACACTTCTGGGAATTTTCTGTGGAGTAATAACTTGGATCAGGGCCCAAGTTTTGATTAGATTTTATAAAACTTTTGTTGAAGGCCTACTGTGGGCTTAGGTCTCTGCCATATTCTATAGGTTCCTCAGTTCTAGTGTGGGAGATAGTGCCATCTCTAAACCATGTGCTGCTTTTCTTGAAAAAAAAATTCCTCAAGTTTACATTGAATCACAAAGCCAATATTAGGGACACCAAAGGATTTAACGTCATCATCTCTCCGTTATTTTATCTTTTAGCCATCTGGCAGCTGTATCATCCCCCACTCACTTCACACTTCCGTTTGCCAATTCAATAAAGAAATTGAGTATTTATAATGCCTGCTATGTACACATTGTTCAGGGCATTCTGAGAAATATAGATGTAGTATAAGAACATGTTCTTATCCTTAGATTACTTAGAATCTGTTTAGAAACATAAGGTATCAGAAATTATAAACAAGAACAACAACAAAAGTCTGTGTAATAACATACCAGGATTAGCTATGTAAATAATAATGCTCTGGGATTTCAGAGAAGGGAAAAAGGCAAACCTAGGTTTGTGAGTAGAGCTTGAGTGAATTTACTTACGCAGGAAAGGAAGAGAGAGATCATATTAGGAAAGCTAAGAAAATACCATGAACAAAGGCACAGAGGAAGGCACCACGATGCCAGAGAAAAGAGCTAAGAACCTGGTAATAGAAAACTTAAGAGTTCTGGCTGAGTGACCTTCCGTGTCCTAATCTTCTATATGAGAAGTTCATCTTCTTTGTCATTGGGAATATCTCAGGGTTGGACATACCAAATATTTTGGGTGATACATCAGTTAAGATAAGAGAGAGAAAACCCAATTCAGCTTAAGAAAAAAAAAAGAAATATATTGTTTTCTGAACTGAAAAGATAGAGGGTCACTTTTCATAGGTGTTTTGATCCAGGGACTCATAAAATTCCACCTGGATCTGGTTGTCCTCCATCCCTCAGATCTTCTCGCCTTCATAGTTGGTTTCAATATCAGCTTCCATGTGATGGCTGCTAGTACCACCAGGACTCCATCTTCTGAGGTTCAAATGTAGCAGAAAAAAGACCACCACTTTATTTCAGCAGATCCAACCACGTAGAACAGCATCTCATTAGTCCTCATTGGGTTACTCACGTATCCCAAGGGAATGTGACACTCAGTAGGCAGGCCTGAGTTGTGAACTAGAGATGGAGTTAACTCTACTTGGAGCATATGGACTGAGAGAAGAAGAGGGAATAGATGAAATATTTCCCAGATGAAATATTATATTTGATTACTTAAAAAAGAGGTAGTTGGGTTCTGGCAGCCAAAATGGCAGAGTCCACTGTGAGAGAAGAGAAGTTAATATATGGACAGATATTAAAGCCAGATGGGTCATTTCACATCTTGGGCAAAAGTCTCAGTCTTTGGACAACTTGATATTCATATCTGTAATGGTGCCTACCAGTAGTATTACTTGGAGGACCAAGAGACCTAATGAGTGGGAAAATGCTTTGTAAATTACAAAGTACTATAAAATCATAAGGTGTCTGCATGTTACATGAATAAAAATAAACATAAGAAAATGAGGGCATTTGGCTGGACTTTGAAGGGATATGGGTGGACTGAGGCCATGCTAAATAAATGTTTTTTGAGGGGGTTTCTGGGGGAGTCACTAAAGATTTTCTATGTGAAAGACAGTGCTATATTTATGTCCCATGGTTAATCTCCTTAAACTTTGACCTGTTCTCCTTTCTAGAACCTCTATGCACACTCTCCTCTTTCTCCCCATGCACAGATTTCTTTTTTTTCATGAGAGTATACCCTAAACAATCATTAGGGGTCTAAACAATCTTTATAATTGCCCCAATTTCTCATAGCATCTTGGAATGAGTGAAGGACAGGAAGGGAATAGCCCTAGGTTTCCAAATTCCTGTATTCTCTTCTTGTTGAAGTTGAAGATGCTGACAGTGTCGCCTATTATTTTACAAAAAGCGGATTTTGTCCCTTCCTCTTCCTGGCTTTCTCAGCCCTATCTCTTCTTTGTATTGTCTGGATTATCAAGTATTTCTAGATATTCAGGGGGCTTAAACAGAATTATCTGGTTGACAACTGTTAACAAAATCAGGAAATCAGATTATTTCTTTGAACAGTTTTCAGAGGAAACAGACCCGTGAGCCAGGTACTTCAGACCCTGAAGTCAGACAAGTTGGATATGTATTTTTTTCTGTCTTCAAACATAAGACAAAAGTTGGGATGATTCCATTGAAACAATATTTTTTCTGCCTGTGGCCATTCTGATACTTTTTCTCAGTCTACAGTAGTGCTTCCTTCATTTTGCATCCTGTGTCCTCTGCTCTTTTAACCATCCCTTCCTCTCATCCAGATCAGCTCTTTATTCCAATGAGAAGGGAAAGAATGCCACCTTTTCTACTCAAGAGTTAAGAAAAGCTGAAGGGCTGGCTTTGAGTGGTGAACACGTTTAAATCACAGGATGAGTTTTCAGGCTGATTCTAAGCCTCTGGTTTGGAAAACAAACACAACAAAATAATTTAATTCTTCACAATTGAAACAACATATGGATTTTTAAATGGAAAACTTGCTTCAATTTTGCTTTATATGGCTAAATACTTGATTATATTGATGATATAAAATATTGCTGGTGTCCACTGACTCCCAAAACACTAACACTGATTGGCTCCATGAAGACAGAGCATGGCCCCTCACTCATGGTTGATGTAGGCAAATGGAATATTAGAAAGAAAATGGCACTGATCTATGGGTCTTAACATTGAGGTAAATATCAAAATGCAATCAGAGTTTCCTGACTGCTGAGGTGGTGGCTTAAATCATGTGAGTTGGCAAATTAAAGCAATATACATGTATTGCCTCAGACAGACAGATAGATAGATAAATTTTTGCCAAATTTCTATCCTAAGACCATCCACTTGCCTAGTATGTAGAAGGCTCATTGTTGATGCCCATCAGGCTTTCTTGCTAGAATTCTGAAAGTTCCTTCTTGGGCTTGGGGTCCCTTGAAGAGAAGAAAACTAGGGATTTTATTGGTCCTCTACCACCTAGACTACAGACTTTGCTTTCTCAGTGATATGGTTTGGCTGTGTCCCCACCCAAATCTCATCTTGAATTGTAGCTCCCATAATTCCCATGTGTTATAGGAGAGACCCCAGTGGGTGGTAATTGAATCACAGGGGCAGTTTCCTCATACTGTTCTTGTGGTAGTGAATAAGTTTCATGAGATCTGATGGTTTTATAAGGGAAAACCCCCTTTGCTTGGCTCTCATTCTCTCTTGTCTGCCACCATGTAAGATGTGCCTTTAGCCTTCCATCATGATTGTGAGGCTTCCCCAGCCACATGGAACTGTGAGCCCATTAAACCTCTTTTTCTTTATAAATTACCCAGACTCGGGTATGTCTTTATCAGCAGCATGAAAATGGAATTAATATACTCAGGTTTTCCTTTCTGTAGTTTCAGTTACCCACAGTCAAGTGTGATGTGAAAATAGGTGAGCACAGATACTTTGAGAGGCAGAGAGAAGGAAAGAGAGAGAGAGACCACATTCACACAAATTTTATTACAGTATATTGTTATAATTTTTTTATTATTAGTTGCTGTTGGTAATCACTGACTCACTCATTCCACCCCTTCTCAGCTCCTGGAAACCACCATTCTACTTCCTGACTCTATGATTTTGACTACTCTAGGCACCTCATATAAGTGGAATCATACAATATTTATCCTTTTATAACTGACTTAACTCACGTAGTATAATGTCCTCAAAGTTCTTTCATGTTGTAGCATGTGTCAGAATTTCTATCCTTCTTAAGACTGAGTAACATTCTTAAGACTGAGTAACATTCCACTGTCTTAGGAGAATTTTGATTGCAAGAAGCAGAAACTAGCCTAAGAAAAAGAAAATTTATTTTGAGCTTGATCATACCAGGCATTCAATGATAGAAAACAGAGGCCACAAGAACACTGAGTCTAGACTGTTCTAGCATATCGTGGAGGGTACTTCCTTTGTCTCTCATCTAACTGGACTCTTTCTGTCTCATTGTTTTAGAACTCCCTATACAGGTCAAAAAGTCTGCATGCTTTGGCTTACCCTGGGGTGGTTCCTCTTGGGTGGGGCATCCATTGGTTCAAATGTCTGGGGAAAGGTCAAACAGGTTACAGACATTTAAGTAAGGGCAGCTTCTCTGAAGTAAGTCTCCTGATTACTGGCACCTTTGATGAAACCGGTAATCAGCCAGATTTTACTATCAGGTGCCTACTTTGCAGAGTTGTTAAGATTAAATTACTATATACATACAAAATTCTTAGAATGCAACACATAGTAAAAGCTCAGGGCCACTCACTTTCTTTGTGCCTTGGGCAAGTTATTTCCTTCTTTCAGATCTCAGTGTTCCATTGTCTGTAAATGAGAGTTTTAGACTAGGTCCTTTCTAGTTCTACCATAGAGCATGGTCTCACCTGAAGATCAGTGGATGGACTAAGTGACCAGGGGTTTCTTTGTTTCTTCCTTATCTTATTCAACTTCCTAGAGTAGGCTCCATTGCTGGGCTGCTCATTAAGTTTTTTTTCTTTTTAGTGGTGTGAATAATTAATTGCCGCTATCATTAAGACTCCTAGCAACCAAGTTCTGTCCCACATCTCCTGTAGTGCAGCATGTACTTCCTGGGCAGATGAAGAAATAACAGTGTGTGAGAAATCTGTTAGCAATTAGCATGGCCAACTGGACTTTCTCAGGAGGATACACAGCATCCCCCTTCAAAAACAAGGATTCTGCTCCTCCACACCAAAGAGAACCAACTGATGTGTTCAATATTTAATAAATGAACTGAAGCTCTAATGAGGTGGAGACATTATACATGGACAGTTGTCTCCTGAGGGGCAAGCTTCCTCCTGAGATCGCATCAACTGTGATCAACTGTGCCATTATGATTTAACCAGAGGCCTTGCCTCCTCCAGCAGGGGGGAGTTCACAGCTCATTTTTCACCTGTCTGGCATCATCTAGGATTTGCTCACCTCTCCAGTCTCAGTTCTAGAGTCTGAGCATGAAAGATGCAGCAGGAACCATTAGCCTTTCTCCATGGTTGTTAACCTCTCTATGTGAACTTGGTAATTCTCTCTCAGTGGGGAGTAAAAAATTCCATGTGGGTCAATGAGCACAGGGAAGTTAGGTTATTAAAAAACTTCAAAACCCTAGAAATGGTTTGGGGATGGGAACCACACAGGGTCATGGATAACTGGTGAGATTTCAGAAATTTGAATTTGAAGGGCAATGGCCATTCAAATGAATGGGTCATTTTAATGGGTCAGCTTGCCTTACTGTAACTTGGTCACTTGACATCTTTTCCTACAGGGAGGGCTATGAGTTCCAGGGACATATTATTATACCTGCCACTTTCTACCTGCCTGTAAAGGCAAGTAAACATGCTGACTCTAGAACATTAAAACTTGAGGGACACTGAGAAGGGGTCATGTGGCCCTTTCTAATTTTTCTTTTTCTTGGTTTTGTTCCATGTTCTATCTGTACTCTCCTGTCATGTCCAATTCTCTCAACTGCCTTTGTCTTTTTTTCTTCTTTTTAACCTTGGACTCAATCACTAAAGTCTCAGGACACATTTTACTATCATACTAGCAATTGTCAATAAGAAACCATGACCTATTTTACTGAGAGTTATAGCAGACAGTTGATTCTCTTGGCGTCAGAAATGATGGGTATGAGAAAAAGGAATATTTTCTAAGCAAGTTTGAGGATTACCTTTCTATGACTGATAGCTTCTGTCCAAGTCTTGAGGATTTTACACGAAATGCTTCATGCCAGTAATAGGAGAGGTAATGAGGAATATTCATGTGTGTGCAGTCAGGGCTGATGGAAAGGAGGGTAGTTTGTGGGCAGTGGGGGTGAAGGGATAGTGGAGATTAAAGGTTGCTTATAAGCCTGGGAATTACTTAAGATAATAAACCTTTGTTATTGAAAGTTTGGGATTGAAAAGGGAATAATAAAGCAGTAATCAAAAATGTACTGAAATGAATTTGATGCAAATGAGATGCAGAGAGTGCCCTGGATGTGTTGGAAGAGGATGTCAGATAATTGGAAAGCGTACATTCTGGCCTATGCATGGCCAGTGCCAATCTCTTCAAGAATTGTCTGGAGCCTCTTATGCAAAATCATTTTAAGTTGAACAGGGACATTTTCTTTTCCTGTCAGTTAGAGAGTTGTGAAATTTTATCTATTTTGGTATTTGTTCTATTGGGAAATGGACAAGTTCTGGAAAGAAATCAGGAACAAATCTTGGCAGACACTCCATACTCATCCTGGGTTCAGCCAACTCACCTTATTCCAGCAACGCCTGGCATGAGAGAAGATGTGGTGGTTTATGTAATGAGACGGGAGGTATGTCTAGCAAAGACCAAACTCAGGGCACCCAGTCCACCCAGAATCCTAACCTTTGCTCTGTGAATGAGAAGATGATTTTTTCAACAAAAGAGACCACTGGGTGCACAGAGGCAAGCTGTTCAACCCCTCTACCCCTACTAGACCATTCTCTTTCTCCAGCTCCTTCCTGGTACTTTCCCATTAGCCCTATGGAAAAGGTACACCTAATCAGACTGGTCAGATTTCTAAACTTCTGCTTGCAGTAGGCAGGGCTCAAGCCATGAAGCTATGCACTCTGTTCTCTCTTCTACTCTTTCCTGCCATGAAGCTAGTTGGTAAGTGGAGTTTGTCCTTTTCATGGGGCATTCCGTCTCTTTCTGTCTCTGCACACATGCCATTGAGACAAGATCATCCATGTTTTCAGGTAGAAGTGTTTAGATTTTAGACATGAGGACAAAGATTTTAGACATGAGGAAACTTCACTGGGCCCTAGTGCTCAGCCTCATGGTTCCGCCCTGTTTTTGCAGAAGGCTTGTTTAGCAGCACCAGACTCTTACCATTACAATGCTTCTTATCTGTCTGCTGATCCTTAGGATCCTTTGAACCCTCCCAAGGGCTGATGGGTAAGGGTGTTTGGCAAAGCAGAATCTTTCACAGAGTCCCCTTATTCTTCCTATAGGCCTGGCAAAATCACAATCCTACTCCTATTACCAAAGGACAGAAATGTTGTGAAATTTTCTCTTTCCAAAAGGATTAAGTCACCCTAACCTGAAATTAGAGAGGTTGAAGTATGATTGGGTTTTAGATATGGTAATGTGCTATGCTAATGTTTGTCTGGACAGAGATAATAAGCTGAATGGCAAAGCTGTGGGAACAGATTTGTGAGGGGAACAAAAAAGGATTTGAGACTCAGAGGAAGGCTTGCGGTGCTGACTAGGGTGGTTGTGGACCAAGAAGAAGGAAAGCCTGGCTGAGGGAGATTTTATTGGCGGTGTCCAGAGTGGCTGCAGTCATGATTCGTTTGTACAGAGAAATGGAAGTTAAGTTTTACCTTAGAGGTGAGAATGTTCTTTTCTGATGACCAAAGAACCTGGGCTCCAAAGGAAAAGCCAGAAGAAAAAAGAAATAAGGAAGGGAAATTGGAAAAAAGATCTGTTTGGGTGTCTGAATCTTTAATAAACCAAGATCCCTCCCACTAAAAATAAAGTGCTTTGGGCACTTTAATCTTTAGAGAGCAATTAGTCAATATGCACAGAGTCAGGGATGTGTTATCCAAAGTAGTGGAGCAGCTTGCTGGGGTGAAGGATAGAAACCCCAGGAGCATGGTGTCGGGGAGTGAAAAACATACTTTTGGTGAGACTTCAGAAGATAACTCGAACTGCAACCACTGAGTGGTGGAAAGAATCTTAAATGGTTTATGGGTTCAAATTGTGACTATGCCAATGACTAACTATATGACCTTAGGAAGGTTTCATTCCCTCTGTGTTAATTAGTTCCTTGTCACCAAATGAAGAGCTTGTCCCATAACTGCTAAGGTCTCTTTCCGCTCTTTCTATGGTCTTGTAATGTATGATTAGGAACCGTCCTGGGCTATGCTTTGTCACAGGTATTCTGTGTCCACTAAGCACGCTATAGGCCCTCTTTTTGTATTGTCAATTCAGAAACATTTTTGCCCCTTCTGAACACTCGCAATGTTAAATTAAATAAGCAGGAGACCATTGACCTGAGGCTGTCTTCATACTTTGAGCCCTATTGAAAAAAAAGAAAAAAGCAACCTAACATGGTACATAAACAAACTGAAAACCTAATCATGGAGTATAAAAAACAACCACATCTCAGCCAATCACAAGCAGCAGCTAAGCTTCGGCCAGTCACAGGATGCCAGTTGATCACACCATGTCCAAATAAGGCAAACGCTGAGCTGTAACCTTTCAAGCTATTTCTGTACTTCTATGCTCTGTCTATAAACACTCACTGCCCACATTGCAGGGTGGAGCTCTCTGAACTTCTTCTGCTCTAAGTGCTGCCCGATTCATGAATTGTTCTTTGCTTAAATAAACTTTGTTAAATTTAATTTGCCAAAAGCTTTTCTCCTAACAACAGCAACCCCTTGCTCCCTCTGCCCTGATCCATGATTCAATTTTTTTAGAATTACATTTCCCGTATTCTCTTCTCAGCAGATTGTGTGCCTGATTTGGTTAATGAGATCTACTTATATAGGACTTGGATGCCTAAAAGAAAAAAATAGCATGAGTTTCTGAGGCAGCTATGGGCAGGTGTATAGGCTATACCAAAGGGCAGGCATAGGGCCATGCCAGTGGCTTCTGCACATTCTCCTGAGAATCACCTTCTTCAGTGCTGCAGGCAGCTGAGATCATAGCAGTGACTTCCCCGTGATTCTTGTATTTCTAGATTTTCTGAGAGCTAGCATCAGTCTCCTTGACCTTTGAAACTGCCAACTTTTAGAGCAGTTGGGTAAATTTCTAATTCTTTATATTAAGTCTCTTCCTGCTTGAAATATCCAGGGTAGCTTCTGATTTTTTGACTGTGTTATTCAGGGTTCTCCACAAAAACAAAACACATAGGATATGTGTTTGTGTGTGTGTGTGTGTGTGTGTGTGTGTGTGTATACAATAAAAAAAGCTTTTATTATAAAAAGCTCATGCAATTATGGAGGCTGGTGAGTCCAAAATCTGATAGGCTGGAGACCCATAAAAGTTGGTGGTGTAGTTCCTTTCCACAGGCTGGTGGCCTGGAGACCTAGGAGAGCTGATGGTGCAGGTAAAGTCTGAAGGCAGTTTGCTGGTGGGCCTCTAGTTTGGGCAGGATAGTCTTATGGTTCTAGTTAGAACTTTAACATAATATGGATGAGGCCCACTCACCTTATAGAGGGCAATCTGCCTCTATAATTTCCTTAATCAGCATTTTCCTGGGATTCAAGGAAACGTTCCTGTATGTCACAAACATTTTGCTACACCTGATTTTATAATGTTCAAGTCACAGAGTACCTTGTTGTACATGTTATATAGCCTTCTCTTGCTCTGGGCTCTACTCAAAACTGACAGCCTTATGGGTTATTAGGTAAATGAGTCAAAACATCACATTGAATTATAATATTCAACGAAGTCAGCCAGTGTTAGTGTAATTAGTGTTAATTCACTAATTTAAGTGTTAATATAATCCCCAAATACCTTAATTAACCATCATATTGACCAAGCTCTCGTTAATAAGGTTTTTAGTACCAGTGTAGATTCCAGGAAATACAACCTTAAATGTGTTATATGGAATTGGTTATTTGACTTAGACTTAAAAGTAGAAATGACTTCATCACCAGGAAAAATTGGAATACTGGTAATCTATGGCATGTAGTGATAAAATTTAGTCAAAGTTTCATTTACATTTGCGCACAATTAAGTGTCTATTTGACACAAAGCTTTGGGAGACAAAGTGGCTATTGTAATAGAATATTATGGAGGAAGTGATTAATTGTAGGACTTTGGGATGGATGCTTCTTGGTGCCCTGGGGAGAATAATGAAGGCATGTGATTCCTAGGATTAGAGTCAGACATTTGGATGGATTCTGCTGAATACTTGGACCTTGAACCTCAAATAATTCTGAACTCCTTTGTTAGAAAAATGAGTCCCTTCTTCCATCTAGCAGGCGTTTTGTCTCCTCATTCTTAAAAACACTACAATAAAATTACCCAAATCAGTTAGGAGAAACAAATTATCCTCAAGGCTCGCCCCCACCATCTTTCATTGTCTCCAGGCCCAAACTAGTATAGGATCTCAACAGACTCCAGGTATAAGATAACACAATCTAAACTTGGAGGAGACAGCATATTCATTGAAAGAAGATTTTACCAATGGATTCTAAGGGTGTTGGACCAAAAATAAATAACACAGTATTGGATTGGCCTGAATTTATCAAAATTAGATTCAAAGTTTTATCAGAAACAAATGATATCATTCAAATAATTACTCATTTGGTGAACTTAAACCTGGATTCAACTGTGAATTAGTTTAAATAGAGTTGAGAAGCCAGGCTTTCCTATGTAAAATGTAGAGGAATGAAACTGAAGCCTTTGCAAGAGAGAAATGTTGGATAAAGTTTATCAAACACGACCCCATTTCTCACTTTGTTGGGAGAGCCTGGATAGCATTCTTTCCAGTGAGGCATGGAGCAAGGCATTGGTGAGGGGGAACACTGCTGTCTTTGGAAAAACTCTTAAATGGCTGTCCTCTACAGGCTGAGAGTGGTGTTGGGAAAAGCCATGATTGAAAAGGGCTCCTGTAAACAAATGGATATTTGTGATCCTGGGATAACAGAGGACAAATAGTGATGCCTAACCACCAAAGACAAGGGATGCATGGTTATAATCATGAGATACGAGTCCAGAACAATAATCAGAATGATTTTGTGTGCAGGGATATGGGGAGATAAGTAGTTAGTCTTGTTATCCTTAGGACTGAAATAGATGGGCAGCATAATAGAGCCTTATTTCATCTGAATAATTGAAAAACTGTAAGTCTGGTGAGCAAAGAGCCCCAACTTATGTCACAAAAATAGTGATTTAAGTTCTCTCATACAATTTTCAGACTGGAACTAGTTCACAGACCCAAAGATGCTTGAGTGAAGGAAAGGCAGTCTTCCCTGGAGGAAGAACTCAACAGCACTTCCACAAATAGTACATTGTAAGTAATCCTCCTAGCCTTCCCAAAAGGCTTGTGTAGCCATTTTCTAAGGCTTTTACACTCTTGGAAAGTGAAAGAACACATTTTTTTTTTTTTAATTCCTAGACTTTAGCTCTGAACTGATGATACCTTTTGGGAAGTCATATTTTACCAGTTGCCCCAGTGATTAGAAAATATTCTAGATGTGTTCATCAGCACATATGTGTAAGAAGGTAGAACTATCTCCCATGAAAAGTGTAGGCTCATCACCTTAGAGCAGTTTATGGAAGTTAAGTGGTCTGGGGTGTTGAGTTATCCCCTCTAAAGTGTTAGTAAAGTTACTGAATTTTGGATCCCTGATCACTTAGAAAGAAGTACAACACTGGCTGACTTCTTTGAATACCATAATTCAATGTGATGTTTTGACTCATTTACCTAATAACCCATAAGGCTGTCAGTTTTGATTAGAGCCCAGAGCAAGAGAAGGCTATACAACATGTACAACAAGGTACTCTGTGACTTGAACATTATAGAATCAGGTGTAGCAAAATGTTTGTGACATACAGGAATGTTTCCTTGAATCCCAGGAAAATGCTGATTAAAGAATCCTGGTGTACACCTCTATGGTTATAAAGTAAAGTCATACCCTGGTGAAAGCAGCTCTAAGCTTGCTAACAGGCCTGGTAGAGACAAATCCCTGACTATTGGACAATATGTGGTTATACAACCTGAACTACCCATCATCTACTGAGTATTATGTATTTAAACAAACCATAAAGTTAGCATGTGCAGCAGCATTCCATAATCATGTGGAAATGGTATGTATGAGATTGGGTTTGAGTAAGTCCTGAAGGAAGGAGTTTCTTGAGAAAGTGATTTAGACTCTAATGGCATCTACTTCTGTATTTCTGCATCCCCCTGATCCCACACCTGTGGCATCATGGGAAGCTATTTATGATTATTTGACTAGAGAAGAAAACAAACTGGGTCCTCTGATTTATAGATGATTCTACATGATGTTCTGGTACCAGACAGGAATGGATTGCTGCTGCATTGCAGAGGTAGCTCTAGAGGACAGTAAGGAAGAGAATACCACCTACTTACCTATGGGAAGAATTATAAGAGGTAGCCAGAAGTATAGATCGATATTGGGAAGTGGCAAATACTTTGGCTGGATGGTCAGGGGCTTCATAAATTTCAGATTGGAGGTGTTGGGACAGGGAGCTCAGAGAAAGAGGTATGTAGATGGACCTTTTGGAATGGGTGTAGAGTTAAGGATAATTGTTACCGGGGGGACTGCTTACCTAAGGGGATCTGCTACAGAGAAGACTCTCAATAATCACAGAGGCTAGATGACTTATTCTGTGGATGGTTTCAGCTTCTTTATCCAGCCACTCCATAATCTGCTCATCAAAAAAGTGGCCATGTTAACAGGAATGAATGTTATTCATGAGCTCAACAACATGGAGTTCTTCTCACCAAGGCTGATCTGACTGCCACTGCTGAGTGCCTGGCATGTCAACATGTCAACGGCAGAGACCAAAGCTGAGCTCTCAATATGGCAACATTCCCCAGGAGGACCAGCCAGCCACCTGGTGGCAAGTTGATTACACTGGACTCCTTCCATCATTGAGGGGGCAGCAATTTTTTTTCTTCCTGGAATAGATGCATAATATGGACCTGGGTCTGCCTTCTTTGCTGGCAATGCTTCTGCCAGTACCACCATCTGTAGACTTATTGAATGCATTATTCACTGTCTTGGTATCACACAAAATATTTTTATTCCAACCAAAGAATTTTATTTTGTAGCCTAAATAAAAAGAAAGTTACGGAAAGTGTCACACTCATGGGATTCACTGATCTTATGGTGTCCATCATTCACTCAGAAACAGGATGCAGTAAACATTCAAAATTAGGAACACATATATGATACCATGTATCTCATTGTAAATAAAATATATGGGTCTGGAAAGCCAATTTTTGCATTCTGGCCCCGCAACTAGAGTCTTAGTTGCTACATGAGAAACCCTTTCGCCAGGGTTCTACATTAGTCCTTACTGAAAGTTGAGACAACAATTTGGCCTTTTAGGAGTTTCTCATACCGCTGAACCAAGAAATAGAGAAGAGTTACTGTATCACTGGTGATTGATTCTGATTATGAATCGGAAGTAGGGTTGCTATCGCATAAAGGAGATAAGGTGGAACCTAGGGAGTTTGTGTTGGGAGCCTAGGGGATTTATTGGTATGCATTCCATATGCAGGAAGTTAGTGGACGCATACAGCAACCCACTACAGGCACCTTCAGGAGTAGAGATTTGAGTTATTCCAACAGATAAAAAGCTATGACTGGCTTAGATGCTGACTGATTGAGTGTAAAGGAAACATAGAATGGGTTGTAGAAGAAAGAAGTTTAAAGTCTAAGTATGGCCTTGTAACTGCTTGCAAAAATGAGGGCCATGTTAACTGTGTATTGTTTCTTGCATATGTACGTACATCTTCTTATCTTCTCTTTTCCATACAGAAGTTTGTTAGTTGTGATTAACTTGTAATTTAATTTTTAGTTTACTGATTATCAAAGAAGGACTGTGACTAAACTAGAAGGAGAATTAACACTACCCAGAGATGGCTACAGTTCTGAAGGGAAACTTTGAGTCTCCACCTTTCCAAGAGGGGATCTACATTTATATGAGAGCAGACACATCATATTAGGCAGACTCATTAATTTGTTGCTGATGTTGGTTAGAAGCTAAATACGTGTTGCAAGGATTTTGTGGGTTTAAACGGGAAAAGGGGTGGATTGTGCTGGGTTATCCATTATCAAATCAGCTGAGAAATGCATTTCTCATCATTTCTTGTCAGTATAATTCCAGGTCATATTTTGCCAGTGAGAGGCACTCTCATGAGATTCACAGAGGTAGAAATGGGGAAGCCATTATTCCCTGACTGCAGCTGTGGGCAGGGGAATAGACACAACAGTTGCAGACATAGGGTTGAGCTAGTACTTCTGGGCATCCTCCTGGGAATCACCCAGGTAGTGCTGCAGGCAGCTGTGGCCACTGGTGACGGATTTTCTATGAATCATGCTGTTCTGTGTTTTCCAAAAGATGGCAGTAGCCTCCTTGACCTTCACTCTCTCATTCCTAATGAAAATTGTGTTTTCTCCTAATTTACTTAAGAAATCCCTTCCTATTTACAATACCTTGAGTGGCTTCTGTTTTCCAGATCAAACCGTGGTATGCTAAACCCAAGTTTTCCTCTCTCTCCTACCAAAAACATCTTGAAACCAAGAATGAGATAGGTAAAGCAAGGCTGTCTTTATAGACAGTGGATACTAAATGAAGCCATTTTTGAAGAGTCTGAAACCTCTTCAGGAATGTCTGAAATTAGAAACAGTTGATTGTCCTCATTGGAGGAGTCTCCGTCCAGAGGGGTAAGGTTCCTGTGGATGTCTTGGTATAACATTAAAGATTAGAAATCCTTAAGTACACCAGCCACTATATTTAGAATAAATTAAAAATAGAGTAACTGCTCAATTATGTGTTTTTTTTCTCCTGTCTTAATTCCTTCCTCCCAACATATATAAGCACACAAACTTTTCATATTGCTATATTGGTTAATAACACACAAATTTATTTTTAAAACATTGTTGATATTTCCTAATTTTTCTCATCTTAATTTTTTTTCTCAGTAGTGAATATAAAAGGTATGCCTATTCTTGATATGGGTACAGTGGCGCATGCCTGTAGTCCCAGATACTCAGGGAGGCTGAGGCAGGAGGATCACTTGAGCCCAGGAATTTGAGTCCAGCCCAGGCAACAACATAGTGAGACCTTGTCTATAAAAAGAAAAAAACAAAAACAGTATGCCTGTTCTGAAGAACAGATGTTTGAAATCTTTTGCCTGTAAAAAAGTTTTCCCATATTAAAATGGTTGAGATCCGCTGCCTTCAAGTCCAAAATACCCATGCAGTTTTCCTCCCATTCTTGAGCTTGGCTTGGAAAGAGCATGGCACTTATAGACAGAAAGGATGGGGTTGAGTTGTGTTTCTTGCTTCTTGCTGACTATAAATGTCAGGCCTCTGAGCCCAAGCTAAGCCATCATATCCCCTGTGACCTGCAGGTACACATCCAGATGGCCGGTTCCTGCCTTAACTGATGACATTCCACCACAAAAGAAATGAAAATGGCCTGTTCCTGCCTTAACTGATGACATTATCTTGTGAAATTCCTTCTCCTGGCTCATGCTGGCTCAAAAGCTCCCCTACTGAGCACCTTGTGACCCCCACTCCTGCCCGCCAGAGAACAACCCCCATTTGACTGTAATTTTCCTTTACCTACCCAAATCTTGTAAAACGGCCCCACCCCATCTCCCTTCGCTGACTCTCTTTTTGGACTCAGCCCACCTGCACCCAGGTGAAATAAACAGCCTTGTTGCTCACACAAAGCCTGTTTAGTGGTCTCTTCACACGGATGCGTGTGAAATTTGGTGCCGTGACTTGTCTTCACACGGACGCACGGGAAAATAAAATCTTGGATAAGTCACTTTTTCTTTCTTAGGCTCAGTGACCTCTTCTGTTCAGTAGTAAAGAAAATAGTTGTTAGAAGTTGTAACATTACCAAAAAAAAAAAAAAAAATTAAAACATCAGGTAATGTGAAAGAAAGTGTTATAACACAGTCAGCTGATCCTATAAAGTTCTGAGCCATTCATACAAATACCATCAGCACATATGTAAATCTACCATCAACACAAGCATACCTTTGGCCCACCGCCGTAGACTAAAAAAAAAAAAAAAAAAAAAATAAATAAACGTATCTCGGGCAGATTGTGTACCCCTTATTGATCTATTTGCCTTTTTAAAATAACTGATTCCGTATCCATTCCCTGTTGTACTAAAGTTATTTTGCTTATATCCTGAGCTAGTGCAAAGGGATAATTTATCATAAGGATATGGAGAACATCTTATAAATCCCAAGGACAGGGAAGCAGTTAGACTTTAACTAGGACCTTGAACTAGGAAGGGAATATTTTCTCTTTCTGAAAGCCTCTTTGTTTTCCTCTCAGACCTGCTTCTGTGGTCCACATGATGGCGTATGGTTTGTCATAGCTCCTCAGTTTATATGTTACTGTTCTAGCAACTGACCTGCAAAGAGGTAGACTCTCTTAGCCTCAATTTCAAACTCTGAGTTGTAAAAATCGAATGAAAACTTATTGGGTCAAATGTCCATCTCTGGTCCAAAAAAATGTGGCCAAAATGACCAGTTCATGGGGTATAAGCAAGGCTGCTGGACACCCACTCCAATGAGTGATTCCCAGTAAAGATAGCCAGTGTAAGAGCAAGACCCCAAAGGTTCTACATATTCAAGGGATCTTTGAGTGGAAGATCACCCAAAGGGTCGAGAGACATAGAGGTACCTCCTGAAACACCAAGTCCTGGTACCTTACAGGCTAAGCTTTGTATTATGTACTTGCACACTTACTCATCTATTTATGTATTTATGCAGAGATTGCCCAGTGTCAGGCACTCTTGTGGGATACCATCATGAGCTACATATAAACTCTGCCTTACAGGGTTTGTAACTTCACTCTCACTCGTTTAATTTTAAGCCACACAGTAATGCCATGTTTTAGGCATTTTCATTCCTATTTCATAGACAAGGATATGGAGAAGCCAGCTTTTCTGGTATGACAGCAAGACCTTTTTTGTTCCACCATAGATGATGATAATTATCCTGATATTTTATATACTAACTTTTGATGTACTAATTATAAATCATTTTTGTCACTGCATCACATAATAGATTTCCTAGGCAATTCTTTTCAGAATTATTTTAGTTACTGAATATGTTTGAAAGCAATTAAAGTGTACTTTAAAAAAGTATCCCATAATTGGGCTGGCCTTCTCCCAAGTTATTTAAAATTAGTGAGGTCATTACTAATACAACCAACTACATTAATAAATGCATGACTATTCTTGTATATCTATTGCATCTAGCAAGCTCTAAGCTAAAATCAGATTTTAATATTTTATAGATGGGACAGGATTTTAGCTCCTAATTACTCATTTGCCATGTTCTCTTGTACCGGGAGAAAGAAGGTTTGTGTACTGTAGTGCTCAGTTGTCAAGACAGAGAAGGAAAGCAACAATAATGGCAGAGTTGTGATGTCATATGTAAGCTGGGAGTCCATACGTATTGTTTCAGGTACTGTTATTTGTTAACTTTTCATGCGTATCTCATTCAATTCTCACCAACTCCAATGAAGGATTATTATCCAAATTTTACAAATTGGGAATTTATTGTTCAGAAAGGTTTATACATTTGGTTAAGATCAAGGAGTCACAACATGTAGCCAGATCTTTATCACTACAATGCTCGTGATCTCTCCACTACCCAGTCCTGACCCTAAGACCCGTAGTTTTAGTGTAGCCTATAAAGAAGATGAGATTCCAGCAGCCAAGCCAAGAATTTGTAAAATTCTTCCCTCTGATCCAGAGTTGCCTTAGCCCTGTATTTCTATAATGGACACTTCTTCACTGAGGAGTTTCTAGACTTAGTTAACTTACATGGCAGAATGTTAGGACTCTCTTGTTAGAACCCAACTTGAACTACCTAAAGCAAAAATAAGTCTCGTGAAAGACAGATTTCATGAACTCTCAGAAACCTGAGAACCTACTGACTGGAGCTAGGACTACACTCTCCATGTCTTTTCTCTGCATCAGTCATGGAGTTTACTTCTTTGCAACTTCCCAGGCAAAGAAGAAAGGGGGCTGGATATGGAATGAAGTTTCTCTCTTCCAACTCTAGTTTTATAAGTCTTTCAGAAGGCTTTTGGTGGGTCTCAAGTCCTCATCTTGGCTTAGCAATGGACTGGGGCCAGGGAGTGGAGAGTTGAGGTCTAGATCCTGTATCCATGCCCATGGCTAGGAGGGGAGACTTTATAGTCAGAGGGAGGGGAAATGGGTGGTGGGTAGGAAAAGTGGACATTCACTATGAGAACTAAGAAGGGAAAGCTGTGTGTTCTTCCAGCTTCCAAGGAGTTGTCTTTGGGTCAGGGAGAACATGATTAACAGGTCACGTACCTAATCCCCACTGTGTGGGGCACGTTACAGTTTTCTTAAATACTGAGTCAGAGACCAGACCTTCAGCATTCACCTGCATCCATGCTTTTCTGGAGTTTGGCTCTACCCCTTTCCCAATCTGTATTCTCTCTCCAAAGACCTCGAAATGTTCTTAAATTATTTTTTAAAAACTACAATTAAAACAAATCTGTTTATCTCCAAAGCTTGTTAGTTCATTATGGATTCAGAGAATAGTTTTCTGATTTATTTCCTCTGTTTGGGCTTCCTCTGCCCTGCTAGTGGAGTTTGAATCTAATCTTTGTGATCAATTATAATTAATTAGGCAGTATTCTTCCACAGTAAATGGTGACTATAGAATGGTTATGGCGATCTGTGTGTTTCACTCTGAGCTGTAAGTAGAGATGTGTTTGCTAGATTGCTGTTAATTAATCGTTTAGTTTGTCAAAACAACACAATGGGCTTAAAAATACATTTTGATAGTGCTGCTGCTGACTGCTACTTGTGAATCTCTGCTGGCACCAAGAAAAAAGAATGATGAGAAGGACAAAGCTTCCTTACAAAGTTGCTGATGTTGGTGTGTAAATCCGTGTCACTTGCTGGGAAAGTGTGTGGCTCTGAGACTATATATTTATTTTTAGGACATATATGCACGTGAATATAACTGATAACTCATGAGGACAAATGTACTATCTATAATTTATTTCAAATGGATGAAACTGGCAAGTTGCAAAACGGCTGTTCTTCAAAGCCCTGGATGATATTCATAGATAATACAAAGACTTCATTTTAACCAGTAGTGTCAGTCTTCTCTCCAATCAAACTTGTAACTATAATGCTAAACAATGACCCCAAAAGGCTCTATTTTATGTATTTCTTTCAGTCACACTCAGCTTTGAGAGTGGAGGTGCAAGACATAGCCCCAGTATTGCCAGAAGTGAGGAGAGGTCAGGAAGAGGCTCTAGGCTTGGGCATGCCTCAAACTGGATTATTGGATAAGAGAATAATGGCATTAAGTAGATTGCTTTCTCAACTCTACAAAAGAGGAAAAACGGCTGCTCCTGAGTGTCAAAGCAAGGAAGTGAAACTTATGCCCCCCGTCTGCTTTGGACAGTGTGTTTTGAGAAGCAGAGGGGAGATTTTCATAGGCCATTATCAAAGTGGTACAAGTCTGTGGGGGTGCAGGGCTAGAGAACTTCAGGAACCTGTAACTGGAAATGGACATGACCCACATCATTTCACTTTAGGGAACATGGGATGGAAAGCTACTCAGTAGTGGGAAAGAACTGTGCTCATTAGCCCATTTTTTTGATTCAACTTGGCCAATCAGCTTTTTAAATACAGGATAGGTATGTCCTACAGAAAATCTCTGAGATACAATGAAAGCATGATGTTTGGGGAAGCAAATATCCTCCCCATCCAATTCCAGGATTCTCTGATGTCCAGTGATCCCTGATCCTTCCAGGGGAAGCGGAGAAGTTATTTGCTTGTTTGTATTAGTTTGTTTCATTTAAAAATTTTGAATATTTCAGTCTTAGCTTTATCTCTGATTGCATGATGATAAACATTGTCTCTACTTCTAGAAATTTCATTCTCTGCTGAGGGAGTGTGGAGTAGTGGTTAAAAGCCTGGACTCCTGTGCCAAATCACTTTGATATAAATCAAATTGTCTTGGCTTTGAAACTTGTTCATTGAGTGCAGAATATTTTAACCCTCTATACTTATTTTCATGCTACTCTAAAATACATTTTTTACAATAATGCCTACTACCTAGTTTTGTTCTGAAGATTTAAAACAAAATGTGGAAGGCTTAAACAAGGTTTTGGTATGTAGCCAGTACTGTATGCGTCAGCTAGAGAAGCAACACATCAGAGTGATTAAGAGGGCAGACCCTACTAGTCAGACTATATAGATTCGAATAACAATCCTGTCACCTACCTACTGTGTGGCCATGGGAATATCATCTAACCTCTCTGTGCATCATGTGTGTCATTTGAAAATAAGAATAATAATGCTAGCTACATCTGAGAGTTGTGAGAATTAAATACATGAATATACTTATATGTAACACTTAGACCACTGCCTCAGGTATAGTAAGCCTATATGTGTTTATCTATAATGATAACTAAATAAATATGGGAAGAATTCCTTGGGTTCCCAAGATTGTGTCAGAGGTGGCATGATAATTGTGAAAAGCCTTGGTTCTGGAAATGACTGCTCTCTACCTTAGTTTCCTTATCTGTGAAATGGGGAGTAGAATAGAATAAAAATTATAGGTAAGTGGTGAGGATTAAATGAGGTAACACAAAGACGGTGATTGGCACCTAGCTGGAAAATGAATGCTAGCTAATTTAATTTATTGCTGGCATAATTACTGTGAAGGCAGCCACCTGTTCTTTGTACCCACAAGGGAGTCCTGAGAGTCTTCAAGTAGCTCTAGAGCTTACCATACTTAAGGGTCCTCCCAAGTTCCAATACCAGAGCATGGCTGTCTCTTCATCTCACCTAGCAAAGGTCTTCTTGGGCCCTCCTCTCAAGTTTTCCATGCTGTTTCTTGCACATGGATATTTGGGACTATGTTTTTTTTTTTTTGAAATTAAAAAAATACTTCCATTGGTCAAAACAATTTAGGGATGCTAGAAGACATATGGACTGCTAAAAAGAGTAAAAATAACAGTAACTACTGAGCACTTACTGTGTGTCAAAAGCTGCAGATATGTTCTTTTTCAAAATAACAACCTTATTGAGATATAATTTAACTACTATGAATGTCACACTTTTAAGGTCTACAATTCATTGGATTTTGGTATATTCACATAATTGTGCAAAAATCCCTATATCTAACTTTAGAACATTTCATCACCCCTAAATAAACTGTGTATCAATTGGCAGTTACTTTCATGCTTCCCTCCCCTAATCCCTTGGCAACCACTAATCTATTTTCTGTCCATATATATTTTTCCATTCTGAACATTTTATATAAATGAAATTGTATAATATGTGGCTCTTTGTGTCTGGAATTTTTCTCTTAGCATAATGTTCCCAAGTTTATCCATGTTGCAGCATGAATCAGACCTTTATCCCTTTTTATTATGGAATCATCTTCCATTGCATGTGTATATCATACCTTGTGTATCCATTCATAAGTTGGTGGACATTTGAGTTCTTTCCACTTTCTGGCTATTATATATATATTGCTGCTATGAACATTTGTGTACAAGTTTTGTGTGGGCACATGTTTTTGTTTCTCTTGGGTTTAAACCTAGGAGTGGAATCACAGAGTTGTACGGTAACTCTATGTATATAATCTTTTGAGAAACTCCCAGGAGGTGCTCTTTTACCTACATTATCTTACTCAATTGTGGCAATGCTCCTCATTTTACAC
This sequence comes from Pongo abelii, assembly GCF_028885655.2. Classification (NCBI taxonomy): domain Eukaryota; kingdom Metazoa; phylum Chordata; class Mammalia; order Primates; family Hominidae; genus Pongo; species Pongo abelii. Next base: position 19,390,694 of record NC_085928.1, read on the forward strand.
ATGAGAAAGCTGAAGCTCAATGAGTTTAAATAACTTGGCTACATATGCAGAGTAAGTGGGTGGTGGGGCTAGAGTCCAATCTTTAAAGAATCACTACACACTCCTGGTGTCTCCAGAAAACTGTTCAGGTCTCTTGGAAATTTTTTACTGTATTCATTCTGAAGGAAATTTGAGGCCAGAGGTTTTCAAAGACAAAGGGTGTTGGTAATGGGCAGAATGTACAATAACATAACCCAATCCCAGGTAAACTGATTGTGAGAAAAATTAAACTTGAGTGAGTGGGGTTGTGGAAACTAATTTGTGGTGATACCCATGTGGTTAGGTTATTATTTGGAAAATGACCAGCAGAACATAAATGGCTCAATGCCAGCATTGGCTTGAGGAGTTTAGTATAGAATCTGGGCATGAATACTGGTGGTTAAATATGTTGAAAATAACTTTCCCCGATTTGTGTTTATCTTGTAGCTTTCTTTAAGGTGTCTTTTGATGAAAAGTTTTTTTAAATTTTAATGTATTCAGATTTATAAATCTTTACTCCAGGGCACAGATATTGGAGCCAGACTGCCCGGACCCAAATCTCAGAACCTGGATTTGTTAGCTGTGTGACTTTGGGTAAGTTAATTTAGGTCCCATTCCTTCAGTTTTGTAATCTGCAAAATGAGGATAATAACGATGTCAACTTTAATGGTTTACAGGGAGAATTATGTACGTACATGTAAAGTAATGAGAATGATGCTTGGCCTATAGGAAATACTATATGGAGGCAATATAGAATCAAATTATTTTATTCTTCATGGTTTTTATTTTAGTGTTCTGTGTAAGAAAACCTTCTTATGTGGCAGTCATAAAATTATTCTCTCTCTGGCAGTTTCCAATCCACTGTTTAATTTACCCTTACTTAGAGGATTTTTCATCTAGTGGTTGTTTTTCAGTCTCTTGTTTTCCTTCTTGTTTTCAAGTTTATCTTCTATTTCTAAGGACTTAATAAAATGTAAGTAATTTATGTTCCACATTTAAATTATATCCGACGTGTTTGTTACTGTGTTTGTGGGCAGATCCTTGTGTATTTCCTCTAGTCCTAAGTCAAGGAGCCTTTTTATTCTTTTGTTTTTTCTTCTGTTGTGAACTTTTTATTTATGTTGGGAATTTTCGTATAAGAATTCTTTTAGGCTTGGGTTGAAATTGCATTCTTCCAGGTAGGATTATAGTTATCCACCCAAGGACCTGAAGTGTCTACCAATCTGGGATCACTTTAAATCGTATTATCTGAGTAAGGTTTTTCAGATAACATGAATATGGACCAAAATGCCATGAGGACTGGCTTGTTGTTACAAATTATCAGGTAATGTTTCTTCACCTCTATCTAGTGCCAAAATTTTGAGGATTTATAATCCTTGTTATCCCCTTCTGTGTAGCAGGGGTTATTTCTCATTCATCCTCTCTCTGAGGGGAGCCTTCAAGGGCTTGGGATTTTATCCTCTGTTCCCTACACCCAGAACTCATATTGCTGATACACAGAAACATAGAGTCTTTAGGGTCCAAATGAAGCCATTAAGGAAAATCTAGTTGTGGTGCTTATTTTTTTCCCCATGATTTTGGTTTCATTTCAACTTTTGGAAACTGTGGATCCTTTTGTGCCAGTTCGGCAGTGTCTCTAAAAATGCATTTCTATACATTTTGTTATCCATTGTTTTAGTTGCTTCTATCAGTAGCAGTTATTCAGGGTATTTAACTTACAATATTTCCAGAAATAGATGCCTCTTATCCTTTCTCCTCTCCTTCCTCCTCTCCTTGTTCTTTCTTTCCCTCCCTTCTCTTCTCCCCTCTCTTGCCTCCCCTCCTCCTTTCTTTTCACTTTCCCCCTCCTCCCTTTTTAGATTGCCTATAATGGTTCAGCAAAACAACTCTTACCCTAGAAAAAGGAGATATAAAGAATAAAGGCCTTTTGTATAGGTGAGGGGCCTTAATTATCTAGCACCAATTTTTTGCAGCCTTTATTTACTGAATTATGTGTAAATAATGTTCTAACTCCTCTTAGCAAAGAACAGTGTTTTATTCATTATTATATCTACAGTGAACTGAAAAATTATCTTAGGCCAATACACACAAACTTTCCTTCAGGGTATGTATAAAAATATGTCTCATTTACAGGAATATAAGCTGCATTAGTTAACCCTGTCTTTATCTTAAGCCTTTTGACCGTATTCAGTTCCACCCCCACAGGCCAGACTTTGATCTATCTAATCTTTGATACTGCAAACATTCCTAGGCAATTCTGAAGACTGTTTTGTTAGAATTATTATAAATCTGTTATTTAAAAGTCTTAACCTGTTTTATTATGAAATCTCTACATTGGCTCCTGTCTGCTGATCCACTTTCATCTCTTCTTTGGGAATCAGGGATGATCATGATGGTCTAGTCTAGTTTGAACTTCAGTGGTTGAATTGTAGCATTTGTAACCCTATGTTGTAAGTTTCCCACAGAAAGACTATCTTGGTAGTGTTGAGATGTTATCATCCAGAAGGAACGGACTGATCTGATTTTCAGAAACCATTCAGATAAATTTAGCCTGGAACTAGCACATGAAGTTTGTACGTCATATATTCACTAACATTTATAAAACACCCGCTATGTACCAGGGATTGAGCTTCTGTACTAGGGACCGGCAATTTAATTATGAATCAGACAAATTCCTTGGCTTCAAGGTATTATTGGTTTAATAGGGGTGGCATGTAGGCCTCTCTGATACTCTGTTCTAAGAGATACCATCTCACCATCTCCCTTCTCCTCCACAAGACACCCAAACTGTAGAGGAATGATTGGTTTAATATGAAATATTTATAAATGTGATGCTAGTAGTGCAGCTCTGGTCCTAGAATAGTTTTGCATTTTTAATTTCAAGACCTAGAGGTACATTTTGATATTTATTCAATATCGCTCTTAAACACTAAGAATGATCCTGGAAAATTCTATTAAATATTTTGTTCTATACTATTTTCTAACCCTCCAAACTCAGTCTCCTACTCTTTTTTTTGTTTTTTTGAGACGGAGTCTCACACTGTCACAGGGGCTGGTGTGCAGTGGCACAATCTCGGCTCACTGCAACCTCTGCCTCCCAGGTTCAAGAGATTCTCCTGCCTCAGCCTCCCGAGTAGCTAGGATTACAGGCGCCCGCCACCACGCCTGGCTCAGCTAATATTTTGTATTTTTAATAGAGATGGGGTTTCACTATGTTGGCCAGGCTGGTCTTGAACTCCTGACCTCGTTATCCACCCGCCTCGGCCTCCCAAAGTGCTGGGATTACAGGCGTGGGCCACTGTGCCTGGCCAAAGCCATCCTTTTCTATATTTTATCACAAGATTGTTTTGACATTTTCATCAGTTTGGACCTATGTTGGATCCCACCAGATGCATGAAATTCCCCCAGAATGTTAGGCCCTCCCCTTGATTAGGTGATAAGGGTTTCCTCAGGGTCCTCTAAGAAGAATTTCTGCAGTATGTGCTTGCTGTTGATATTGATTGGACCCTGGAGAACTCATTTGTCATTTTAATTGTTTCATTCCCTCAAAGTATGAAGAAACCACATTACCTCTGTGTTCTCTGGTCATCAGTCAAATGATGTTGCCTTCTCTGTCAGCCCCAATATTTGAGGATATTGCATGTCAACTGAGAATTCAATGTCCTATGATAGGTCTTTAGCTGAGATCACATGAGAATTTCTAGAAAATGTTTTGAAGAAAAGTAGTAAATGGGTTTAGAACAATTAGGGAGCCACATGTAAAACATAGAAATCATCCTTTGTATATCATCTCATGTCTTGCACCAAAATAAATATGAGACAAATTAATAATTGTACATGTGATAAACAAGAAACTTGAAACAGAGGATATATTTATTGAATTTCAGCATTGGAAAACATTTTCTAACCTTACAGCTGTCAAAAATAATCACATACAAAAATATCAGTGGATAGATTTAACTAGATAAAAATGTTAAAATGTATGTACACCAAAATACATAATATAGAGAAAAAAAGGTTTGTTACCAAGTGCAACAAGTATATACATAAAAGGTAATATTTAAATATATAAATAATAAAAGATAAACGATAAGAGAAATATAAAAAAAGGGTAAAAAAGTATGACTAAAAAATCATGAGAGTAAAATTAGTAGTGGCAATTAAAATTTGAATAAACCAAATGTTAACTATTACTAATTAGCACAAAATTATACCTTAAAACAAATACGAAGTTCTACGTTTGCCTATCAAATTAAGGAAGACTTAACAGACAGTAATACATAATACTAGAGAGAACATGGTATAATAAAAAACATTCCATATGACATATAAACCTAATAATAATTGATACACGTTTCTGAAAACCAACTTGAAAATATGTACTAAGATCCTTTGAGATGATTTTATACTTTGCTCCAATAATTGCATTTTATGTGCTTTATCCTACAGAAATAGTAAATTTTAAAAACAAAGATTAGGGTTTTGGGAAGATGGAGTAGATATACTTTTTCCTATTCCTCTTGCTAAGTACAATGAAAAATCATGGACATTATATATAAAACCAAGAAGACTATTATAGGTAAACGAAGAACGCAGACTTTCTAGGGACCTCTGTACTCCAGGAATGTCATGGTGATGTGTTCTGTGGGTTCTGCTTTTGCTCTACATGTCTCAGACTTGGAACTGAAGACACCAGTAACTAGAAAGACCGAAAGGCACAGACCAAAAAATCCTAACAAAAGTCTACTCTCATAAGCTAAAGGACTGAAAAAGGGTCAACCTACCAAGACAGAAAATTTCTAGGTACGGTTTCACTCAAGCCAAACACCACAGAAAAAACTGTGGTTCCAACCCCACCCATGCCAGCAAAGGCCAAATGGGAAGCCTAAACATCCACCCCTTGTCAGGAAGGCAGTCCACCTTCTCCTGTCACCCCCTACCAAGGCGAATACAGAGAAGATGAAGTAAGAATCTGGGTTGGTAACCAACTCCCCTTGCCCAACCTTGTGATGTCAGCAGAGACCACATGTAGATTCAGGAGTTCCACTTCCACTTGACACTAACAAAGCACCCTTCCCATTTCCAACTAGGGTGGTGTCATAGAGATTAGGACTGTTACAATTGCCCAGTGCTAATAAGGTCACCTCCCTGTGGTGTCAGTGGAATCTACATGGGGAGCATTAACAAGGACTTTTATCGCTCCCAGCCAGGGTCATATCAAGAAAGGCCTAGTGGGAAAACAGAACTCTCAGTTCTGCCCAGAGGTAATGAGGAACCCATCCACCTAAGGGTCACTAAAGGCTGAGTGGGGTACCTAGACTTCTAACCTGGCAGTAACAAGGTGAAATCTATCCCTTCCCCTGCCACAGCAGTGCCAAAGAAAGCTAGCTAAAAGAGAAGTTTTAAGTAAGATCCAAAGTTTCATAATATAAGACACGATACCCCAAGCTTCAACATAATAATCAATTATCATACCAAGAACTGGGAAAATATGAACTTAATGAAAAGATGATGAACAGATACTACTGCCAAGATGACAGAGATGTTAGAGTTGTTTGAGAAAGACTTTAAAGTGGCCATAGTAAAAATGCTTCAAAAATAATTATGAATAAACTTAAAACAAATGAAAAAATACAAAGTATCAACAACGAAATAGAGTTAAAGCAAAGAAATAGAAAATACTAAGAAGAACTAAATGAAAAATTTAGGAATGAAAAATACAATAACTGAAACAAAAATCTCAATGGACAGGCTCCACAGAAGAACGGAGGCTACAAAGGAAGGAATCAGTGAATTTGATGATAGAACACTATAAATAACTTAATCTCACCAAAAGTGTGAAAATATCTTAAAAAATGAACAGTGCCTAAAAGACCTGCCAGGTTACAACGAAATATCTAATATTTGTATTTTTAGAATCATGGAAAGAGAAAAAAGGTTGGGACTGGAAACATTCTCAGAGAAATAATGGCTGAAATTTCCTAAATTTGGTAAAAGACTAACCTATAGATTCAAGAAACTGAGTGACTCTAAAATAGGATAAACCCAAAGAAGTCTACACCAATACATACCATAGTCAAATTTCTGAAAATGGAAACAAAGGAAAAATCTTGAAAACAGTTAGAGAAAAATGACACTTTACTTATGGGGGAAAAAACTATTTGAAAGACACCAGATTTCCTACTGGAAAACATGAAGGCCAGAGGAAGTGGCATTATATTTTTTTCAAGCACTGGTAGAAGAGACTTGTCATCTCAGAATTCTATATTCAATGACTATATTCTGCAAGAATGAAGGGGGAATCAAGACATTTTCAAATAAAGAAAATAGAGAATTCATTACCAAAATACGTAGTTTATAAGAATAGCTAAGAGAAGCTCTCTAAAAAGAAAGAAAATGATGAAAGAAGGCATCTTTGAATGTCGGAAATGAAGAAAGAACAATGGAAAGAGGAAAAATATGGGCAAATATAATAAACTTTCTCCTTTTGGGTTTTCTGGATTATAGTTGACAATTGAAGCAAAAATTATAACATTAATATAATCCTAAATATATAGGGAGAAAGTATTTAAATCAATTATACTATAAATAGGGAGAGTAAAGGGACATTATGAGAGGTAAGATTCCTAAACTTCATTTGAACTGATAAATTGTCAGCACCAGTAGACTGTGATTTTTTTATGTGTGTGTGTGTATATATATATATAAAATGTCATACCACTAACAAAGCTATGCAAAGAGATGTACCCACAAACACTATATATAAATCAAATGGAATTCTAAAAAATGTTCAAGTAACCCACAGAAAGACAGGAAAAAGAAAACAGAAAGAAATGAAAAATAGAAAAAACCAAACATACACAAAAAAATGGAAAACTGAAGTCTTGACATATGAATCATCACATTAAATGTAAATGGTCTAAATATACCAATTAAAAGACAGAGATTGGTTGAGTGGTTTAAGAAACCACATGCTGTCTATACAAATACCACTTGAAATATAGTGATATAGGTGGATTGAAAGTCAAAGGATGAAAATATATATCATACAAATTTCAATACAGGACTAAATTAATTGACTATATTAACATCAAACAATTGTTATGTAATGATAAAAAGGTCCATCTACCAAGAAGACTAGGCAATCCTAAATGTGTTTGCACCAAATAATATAACTGAAGAATATGTAAAACACAAACGAGGAGAACTGGAAAGATAAATAGACAAATTCACAATTATAGTTGGAGACTTTCAGACCCTTCTCTCAACAATTGAGAGAACAATTAGAAAATCAGCAAAGATGTAGAACTCAATAATACCATCAATCAATAGGATATAATTGGAATTTATAGAATACTTTAACCTATGAAAGTAGAATAAACATTATTTTCAAATGCCTATGGAACATATAGCAATATAGAATTATCCTGGACCATAAAACAAACTTTAATATATTTTAAAGAATTAAAACCACACAGAGTGTGTTCTGTGATCATAATGGAATCCAGGTAGATATAAATAACATAAAAATAACTAAAATTTTTTAAACACTTGGAGACTAGACAAAATACTCTCATTTGTCAAAGAGCAAATCTCATGGCAATTAAAAAAATGAACTTCATGAAAATGAAAATAGAGCACATCAAAATATATGAGAGAGCTGAAGCAGTGCCGAGAGGTGAATTTACATCTCTAAATGCTTAGATTAGAAAAGAAGAAACATCTCAAATCAACCTAAGCTTCTGCTTCAATAACCTGGAAAAAGAAGAGCAAAATAAACCCAAATTAAGCAGGAGAGAAATAATAAATGTAAAAGCAGAAATCAATGAAGATTAAAACAGAAAAACAATAAAGAAAATAAATGAAACAAAAAGCTATTTAAAAATCTATAAAATTGACAAACTTCTAGAAATACCAAAAAAAGAGAAAAGACACCAATTACCAATATAAGGAATGAATATCACTAGAGACTCTGCAGACATCAAAAGGATAATAAAGGAATACTATGAACAATTTTTCAAATAAATTTGACAACTTAGATGAAAATGGACCAATTCCTTGAGAAGTACAAACTACAACAATTCACCTAATATGAAATAGGTAATTTTAATAGCCCTGTAACTCTTAAAGAAATTAAACGCATAATTTTAAAACTCTAAATAAAGAAATCTCCAGACCCATATGACTTCACTGGAGCAATCTACGCCAATTCTGAAATAACACCGATTCTAGAATATCTACACAATCTCTTCCAGGAAGTAAAATGGGAGGAAACACTTAGGATTTCTTAAAAAACAGCAACTACCTTATAACTTAGCAGGTGTACTCTTGGGCATACTTCTAAGATTAATGAAAACTTATGCTGACAAAAATTCCTGTGCCTGAATGTTCATATCACCTTTATTTGAAATAGCTCCAAAGTGGAAATGATCTAAATGTACTTCAGTGATACATGGTTAAATTAACTATAGTAAATCTATTTCATGGAATACTGCTCAGCAACATAAAAGTACAAACTATTGATGTATATGATGTTTAGATGAATCTCCAGATAATTATGCTATGTGGAAAAAGCCAATCAGAAAATGTTATATACTGTATAATTTATTCTTAAAGTGATGGCATTATATAAATGGGAAACAGATTAGTGATTTCCAGGGATTAAGGAGGGCATATATGGGGTGAGGTAGAAGTGGAAAGGAAATGTGTGTGGCTATAAAAAGAAAACATGAGGGATCCTTGTGGTGATGGAAATGTACAGTATTTTGATTATATCAATATCCTGGTTGTGATACTGTACTGCAGTTCTGCAAGATATTATATTTGGGGACACTGGGCAAAAGGCACACAAAATCTCCTTGTATTATTCCTTATAACTTTCTGTGAATCTACAATTATCACAAAATAAAAAGTTTAATAAAAAAGCAAGTATCTCTTTATTACTGTACGATTTATAATAGAAAAAATTGAAGTAATCCAAATGTCCAAAAATGAGGAATGTTAAAGTAAATTATAATAATAACACAGAACATTACGCAACTTCTTAAAATGATTTCAATATGTTACAGAATATTTTTGCTATAATGTGAAGTGAAAAAGCAGTATACAAAATTGCTTATACCTTATGATCTCAATCATGTTTAACAATTGCATTGGAAAAACTGGAAGACACAGTATTAGTGTATGAATAGAAAAAATAGATTAGTGTAATAAAATAGAAAGTAAAGGATCTGTCCCATATACACAAGGAAATTTAGAATATGATAAAGATGTTATCTCAAATTACTGGGGCAAAGATGAACTTTTAAATAATTGATGCTGGGACTACCTGTAGCCACTGTGAAAAAGACAAAATTAGGCCCATACCTCACAATGTATAGAAGAACAAACTCCAAATGGATTAGGGATTTGTGATGATCAATTTTGGGTGTCAATTTGACTAGATTAAAGGATATTTAGATAGCTGCTAAAGCACTGATTATTGTCAGTGCTTCAGTAGGCACTGAACGCATCCCTCCTGCTGGACGGGAAACCCAGGTGATTTGGCACTTGACAGAAAGATTGGTCTGCTCTAGATGTATGTCTGTGAGGGTATTTCTGAAGGAGATTGGCATTTGTGCCAGTGGACTGAATGGGGGAAAATCTAGCTTCAGTGTGGACAGTAACCATCCAATCAGCTGTGGACCCAGATGGAAAAACAAGGAGGAGAACGGGCTAATTCTCGCTCTCTCTTCCAGAGCCAGGATGCCCGCTCCTCCTGCCCTTTTACATGTCAACTCCACATTCTCTGACTTATGGACTCTGGGACTTGCACCAGGGTTCTCTGGCCTTTGGCCTCAGACTCAGAATTACACCAGTGGCTTCCCTGGTTCCAATGCCTTTGAACGTGGACTGAGCCACACTACTGGCTTCCCTGGTTCTCCAGCTTGCAGGTGACATGTTATGGACTTCTCAGCCTCCATAATCAAATGAGCCAATTTCCCTAATAAATCCCTTGTCATATATATCTCTTTCTCTAAATATATCCTATCAGTTCTGCCTCTCTGGAGAACTCTGACTAAAACAGAATCTAAACACAAAAAAATAACCATACAAGTATTAGAAGAAAATATAGACAAATTCCTTTATAATCTTGGTGTGCAAAAGGGATTTCTAATTATCTCTCAAAATCCAGAGGCAAGAAAATAAGACTGATCAATTAGACTACATAAAAATGTAAAAATGCATGTCAAAACACTATAAACAAAGCTAAAAGACACATTGCATGCCTGTACCAAAACATCTCATGTATCTCATAAATACTATGTCTGCTATGTACCCACAAAAATTAGAAATGAGAAAAATTTAAACAATCAAAGTTAAAAGACAATTGATTGGGTAAAAACGTTTACAACACATACCACGGACATAAGTTAATATTCCCAGTATATGAAGATATTTTAAAACCTGACAAAGAGGAAAAAATAGAAAAATGGGAAAATGCATAAACAGATAATTCACTAAAAAGTATATATATCTCCTAATCATATAAATATGTTCAAACTCATTAATGGAGAAATGCAAATTAAAACAATAGTGATTTATTATTCTTGGATTTGTATGTGTATACACACACACACACACACACACACACACACATATATATATATATACACACACACACATAATAAAGTCCTTTGTGTCTAATCTATGGGCCTCATGTCCTCTATCAGCAGCCATTAAACTGTGGAACTGTGATACCTAAATGCCCATATGTAGGATATGGGCACACAGGATATTATGACACATCTGTCAAGAACTTCGAAGTGTCTGAAATTTTACCCTATCTGCAAGTCAAAACACTGCCACAGTTTTGTAGAATCTAACAGAAGGCATGAGACTCCTAGGTCAGAGACGAAGGACAGTTTATTACCTAGAGTAAATGTAGCCAAAATATGCCATTTTTGGCACCAGTTTTATGAGCCCCAATTCCCACAGGGTAAAGCAAATAGTGGCAGATAACACCTTCATATAATCTATCTGTACAATGATTGACTTCCTGTACGATTGAGGAATTCTGAGATTAGAGAGTGTGTATCTTTGATATTAGACAGTAAACATGCCTGCCGTTTGTTCTGAGGAAGATGCTATCTCTGTATTTCAAGACTGTTGGCTCTACAAACATGCCTGAAAAGATAGTCTGGAACAAAGGGCAGTCAGTGTCTTGCTCAAAAGATGTGAAGAAATGCAAACATCCCCAACAATATCCATACAATGAAGCACTATATAGCTGTTTAAAAAAGGGAAAATATCTATAAATTGATTTTTGTAGAACATATGGTTAGCTGAACTCAGCAAAGTGAAAAAACCCCCAAAGTAACAATAACATCCAACAAAACAAAACAATACAAATACACACAAGAAACAAAAACACAAAAACAAAAACCAGCCAGTTTACTACTTTTAATATTAGGAAGAAGACTTAACAAAATACTCAGATACCTGTGCATTTGTGCACACACACACATACACACATGTACCCCTACACACACACTCTAAAACAAACAAAACTATAGGAAAGTGGAGGTAGAAATTATTAATAGTTATCTATAGGGAGTGGGTTGGAAAAGGGTTATAAAGAAAGGGCTAATGGAAATGAGACAGTAGGGATAAAGAGGGAAAAGCACTTTCCTGAATATACCTTTTTGTTTAGCTTTGACATACCATGGTAATATTTCACATTTCCACTCACCCTCCCCACAAATAATTAAAATCATCCAGGATGTGGGAAAATTACAAAATAAATACATCGACAAATGAACTTAGCTGTATTACAAACAAATAATATCACCACAGTGGATGGGATGGGAAGGAAAATAACTTTGGAAAGTAGTATTTTGACTGGATACTATAAGGCTAAAGACAAAAAAATTGTACACAGATACTATACTCTAGTTAGTAAATCTGTTTTTCATGTGGAGGAGGAGACATGTGTTAGCAATTTTGTAACTATTTTATATGTATCCTAAGACTGAAAAAATTAGTGACTATATTGTAGTTAATGAGAGCCGGTATCATCTTACTGTTGGAGAAAGAAGTAACAAATTAGGAAGGGGCAAGGGCCTGAAGCTAGAACAGAATGGATATTATGGTGTCACATTAGAGTATGTAGCTCACACATACAGTATGCTTAATATATATGGGGACAGATATAAAAATATTCATAGGTGTGTATGCACAAGTTATTACACATTCATGCATTTCTAAGCTCTGTCTGCTGAGAGGGTCTACGATTAATCTGCTCTTTACCCACTGCAAACTTTCATAGGCACAGCACAACCAACACTATGATGCTAGTTTTCTAAATGCCATTTTTCAATAAAAGAAGCCAGAATTCAGTAAATGAGCATTTGATTCCAGGGAAGGGTCAGGGAAAATAGAAGATGAGCATTGTAGTACCAGAACTGTTTGAAAAGTGTTGGAAAGCATGTCCGAAGAACACAGGCGCCAACCTCAAGGAACTCCCACTGGCCAAAGCTGAAAAAATTTGGCTGATAAAATAAATAATGATAGTATGGGATTATAACTCATAGAATAAAATAAATACGGAATCATATTGATATAAATGTGTAATTCAATACATAAATAAATGTGAGATAAGTGGCAGCGCTTCCTTACAGAGGAATTCCAATTAATAAATATAGAAGGAATGAGGAAGTTTTAAAATTAAATGACCATTAGGCACATATCACGGTAATAATTGTTGCAGACAAAATCTACTGATAGTTGCCACCATCAGTGGGTGAGGTTTGAGAGGAAACACGATGTTAGTAGAGTCTTAAAGTATCTTATCCAAGATATTTATCAATTACAAAGATGGGGATAGTAATTTTACAGGGAAAACAGGTATCACCTTAACCTAAGTGATCAAGGTTGCCATTACCAGTAATAAGACTATTAATATCATGTATCCCCTGAAATGATGCACCGAGCAGGATCCAGCATCATTTCTGTGGTATTATCATCAAAAAAGGCATAATTTCAATCTAATCATTAGAAAAGGCTAGAGAATCCAAATTGAGAAGCCTTCTGATGAAAAGTATAAGGCCAAGAAAGATAAATAAAGATTGAAGAACTGTCACAGATTGGATGAGACTAAGTAGATACAATAACTAAATGAAGCATAGCATCCTGGAATAGTATAAGGGCAATAGAGAAAAAACTGGAGAAATTCAAATAAGGTCTATAGTTGTATTGATGATATTGTACCAATGTTAACTTCCTGATTTTGATAATTGCACTAAGGTTATGTAAATTTTTGACATTAGGGAAAACTGGGTGAAGGGTATACGTAAACACTTTCTACTATTTTTGCAGCTTTTATGTAAGACGATAGTTATTTCAAAACAAAATGTAAAAAAATCTGAATCAAAATAAAACAATGTTGACAATATTATCCTTTATGTAATAACTCATTTATTATACTTTTAAACTAGTTTCCAAATTTTACATTGAGCATTTTATAGTTTATTTGAAAATATGAAATATTTTTAAACAAACTAAAAGTTAAGACTACAACAGACAACCATACCATCCAAATTCAATGATATTAATATTTTGCCATACTTACATCAGTATTTTTATGGGTATAAAATGTTACAGAGACATTAGAATACTTTTTTCTTGATCTTGTTCATCTTCCTCTTTCTCCTTTCTAGAGGCAAACATTACTCTAAAATAGGATGTAAACACATATATATCCTATATAGACACACATTTGACTACAAGTAATGCTTAAAATTGTTTAGTGTGTTTTAAAATATATAAATATTATAGTATACATATTCATCTACAACTTTTTTCACTCGATATTATGTTTTCAGGATTTATTCATGTTTGGTTCATTTTAAATGCTACGTAGTATTTCTCTGCATAGGTATAACAATACATTTAACCCTTTGCCATCGAAAGAACTTATTTTCTTTCCTGTCTCCCCTTTTTGCAATTACAATGTTGTAATTACATCATGGGCATAATTCCCTGTGAGCATGTGTGAGTTTCTGTAATAAACTTTGTAGAAATATAAATTCTGGGTTGTAGGTTGTGTGCATCTTCAATATTATATGTTGCCAAATTTCTTTCCAAAGTGGTTAAACCAATTTGTACTTCCACTGGCAGTATATGAATTCCTATTTTTCCACATGCTTGCCAATACTTCTATCATTAGACTTTTAAAATTTGCCAATCTGATGAGTGTGAAATGATATTTCATTTTTGTTTTAATTTGCATTTTCCTGCTTAGTAATGAGGTTGAACATCTAATTTTGTTTGATTCATGGTCATTCGTGTTTCTCATTCTGAAAATTACTTTTTCATTACCAAGTAACTTTTTATGATAACTTTATATGTACTAGTAAAAAAAGAAATGAACTAAGCATAGAAAATTGACTGTATCACAAATGATACAGTGTTTGATTGTATTGACTGAGATATAATGTCCACGGTCTTGGAGTACTGCATTTTGTTCCAGATAGCTGTCTAAAGAATGCTAAGTGGAATAATGAAGAATCTTGAAATAATGAAATACGAGAAATGATTGCAGCACTAAGGGACGATTTTCCAAAAGTGTCTTATGAGGGATGTGACATCTGTTTTTTAAAAATTTGACAGGCTCTCCGGAGTCAGAGGATATGTATGTATTAATGTTGTTTCAGAAGTGCCAAGGCCCATGGTAGAAATTTTGAGGAAAAACATTTGAACTCAAGATCACAGAGATTTTTTTTTACCATTAAATTTATTCTGGGATGGAATTAGTTACCTGATCCCTGAACTTGTTCCAGCTGAGGTTTACAGGCCCATGTATCGGGAATGTAGTTAGAGAGATTGATCTGTAGGGGAGGACCCTAATGAAATAATCTCTATTCCAACTAAAAAGTCTATGTTTTTACGTAGTAAACAATTGATAGAATGAAGTTCTAGGAAATCCAGAAATGAGTCATTTTTAGTGTTCATAATTATGATGGCTCAGTTAAAACATTGCTTGAGGTAATGGTGAGTCAGGCTTTGATTTTTCTAAAATTTCTCAGCAAAACAAATACGCCTTAATTGGCTAAACCAAACTGGAATGTTAACTCTGAATTCAAACTTGATTTTCATCATGGCACTCTAACTTCATCCCATCCTCACTCCTACTCCAAGTGGCCCTCTGCCTTTCTGGTCCTGTGATTCCTGTAGCAAGATAATGTATATATGATAATGGGCATACCACTAATACCATTATATCTTTTGTACCAAGAAATACGGAAGCCCAGGATATAGTTGGTAACTAAAAGACCCTTTAGGGAAAGGAGAACATTTCTATCATTAGGCAGACTGTGATGGAGTTGTTTTTGAGCAACCAAGGGGTCCTTTATAAATGGATTTGGGGGGCAACAAAAAGAATTTTAGTTGGAGAATTTTCTGTTAGATTTTCAGAAGATCTTAATGAGTGTTAAGGGGAGTTGAGGAATCTTTTATGAAGATATTTAGTGAGAGAAACTTACTCTATGTGATGGTGATGGGTTAGATATTGTTCTCCTTGAAACCTGCTCTTTGGTGAAATGACCTCTGAGATGTCTCATCAAGGCCTCATCATTCTAAGTGGCCTCTAACATTTGAAGCTCTTAATTTTCTAAGGATCACAAGTGCTTTCCCTCTAGGCTGCCCCATTTGGAATTTTAACTAAAGGGCCCAAGTCCAGTGCACTGACTCTTGGGATATTTATGGTTTACGAAGTTATCCATGAAGTCCCATATGCCCCCAAATGTCCTGCTGCGCTATTAGATCATGTTTTCTCTGGTTATTTTCTCTTCTGGACCAGATGGAGGCTGGTCCAAGTTGTTTATTGGTGCTAGAATTATCTTATGCATTGGGCTTTGGCAATGATGCCTGGTACCCTTGTCTCAGATAGATATTTGAAAGCCGTTTCTTACTTATTTTTCCTCTCTGGCCAGGACTCTGAGAGGAAAAGCCAGGTCAGAAGAAAGTGTCAAGCAATTTCTATCCCTTTCCCAACTGTGACCTTCAGAAAATTGCTCCACCCTTCATATTTCTATATGTCTCTGAGAGAGCAGTGAACTTGTTTACAAAACACACAATTCTACTCCAACCTCTTTCTTTTATGGCTGAGGAAATGAGAGCCCAAAGAAGCTGAGTGACTTGCCCAACACCACACAGTACAACAGCAGTGCAGCCAAAACTAGAATTTAGTTTGAATGCCACTCTTCCATTAGAAAAATCTTTCCCATAGATTCCTGAGGGGAAGCTCTCTCCTTAGCCTTCTAGATAGGCCTAGATAAATTAGGATGCTGCTGTGAGCAAGGTTTAGACTAATGAGGTCAGTGCCCACTCCCAAGGGGCTCCTGAAAATGAGTAGATGTTAAGGATTTTGTAGACATATTCTGGTTTAGGGCACATAGTAGTTGAAGGGAAAATCCCAGAGAAAAGAAAAGAAATAAGAACCAGCTGGTAAGAAATGTAGATGATCAGGAATGCCATCATCACCAGGAGGATTGGTAAATTAAAAGGATTGAGTGAGGAAAAAAAAATAACTTGAAAATTTATGTAAATACAGTGAATCAAAAGATGGCTTTGAGAAAAACATTAACATAATTATGATTCTGAGAGTGTAAGATTTTGGCTAGATCATTAATTTGGTTTCACTAGCGGCAGTAAGTGAGGAAGCTAGGAAGAAGTTTGCTGAATAAATGTGCCTGGAGTTGACTGGAAAGTATGTATCTGCTCTGCCTTGTTCTGTAGCACACACATGTTCTCTTTATTTCTTTCCTATAAGGGGACACTTGTCATGTCAGGCACTGTAGGCTCAGAAAGACCTAGAGGGCACCAAAACTTGAGGATCTGCCGGTTTTCTCCTGAAAAACCCAGAAGACTTTTTTCTTTTTCTTTTACCACTTGTAATGATTGCAAATGTTTGAAGAAAGCAGTTAATAAACATGAAAGGATCCACAGAAAGCAGACTAGGAAACAGAGAAGTCAGAGAGATAACTGCAGAGAACAATGTTAAGCAGTGGCAGCAGTGGCTATCTGGAAAAGGATTACCTTCTGGATTTCTGAGATGATTGTGTCCTGAATGTATATTGGACCAGAGTCTGATTTTAAATATTCTGTCCTGACTTTAGACCATAGCAAACAATAGAAAGCCTTGCCTTTTGGATGCCACCTGATAAGATTGGGAGGAGTGTAAGAAAGACACTGCTATCCAACAGTCCTTCCCATGGTGGATTGATAGAATGTCAGAACAGAGAGGGAATTAAAAAGGATCCTGACCTGTGTTCCTCAACAGGGGTCATAGGCATTTGAGGGAAGACAGTTTTTCCCTGCTTATTGTAACAACCCAAAATTATTCCACCCTTCATATTTCTATATGTCCCTGAGAGAGCAGTGAACCTGTTTACAAAACACACAATTCTAGTCCAAACTCTTTTATAGCTGAGAAAATGGAAGCCCAGAGAGGCTGAGTGACTTGCCCAAGACCAAACAGTACAACAGCAATGCGGCCAAAAGTAGAATTTATGTCCACTGCTTCTCCCACACGTGGAGCTGTACCCGCAACTATGCTCATCATTTCACTAACAGAGCTTCATTCTTTTGGGATTAGGTTTTTAATTTCTAGCAATCTTCACCAATGTCAAATAGTTCTAGGAAGTATGAAACTTGAAAAGATCAGGACAAGGAAATGTTGAAAGGAAAGGAGAGAATGGAACAAGAGATAAGTTGAGTTCTTCTCAGGTAGGACAACAGAGAATGAAAGGCCTGGAATGGCTGCTGCTGGGGTGGGTGGGGATATTCAGATGCAGGCTGCATTAATAAATGATGTACCACAGCCAGGTGAACATGTGGCTATAATGCATTGAGCCTGGCTATCAGACACAGCTCGTGAAGTCAGTCTCTTGACTTCAGTTTATAGTCATACCTCATAGAATTTATATCACGAATTCATCTTTGAGGCAGCGTTTTTCTAGTACTCTTGTTCAGTCTGAACGTATTTCTAGCTCCTCAAACTCAGCCCACTTACGTTCAGGATTCCAGCCTGGCTCTTCAATAAATCCCTTCTTCACCTGAGACAGTTTGGAGCAAGCACTCGGAGGAGCAAGGCTTGACATTCAGCCAGAGCCATGGCTGAGTTTCAGCCCTGTTGCTTCCTAAGTTGCTATGAGTTTGGGCACCTCTTAACCTTTCTGGGGTCTGTTTCCTTCTCTGTAGAATAAGGTGGTAGGAGGGTTTCCAAAAGTGAGTGTGTAGTGTAGTTGGCACCTGGTCAGCACTGAATGTTGTCATCTGCTCCTCCCTGCCTAATCATAAATGATCTTCTTGAATAAAATTCACTTTCCATTTTTAAAAATCCTATAGCTTTTCCAGTCTTCTCCTCAGCCAGTTTTCCTGTTGTTCTTTAAGTGCATGCAAAGAGCCATTTTGTTTCATATTACAGAATCTTCAGTGGCTTACATACATATTCAAGTGCATTCAAAGGAGCTCAGTTTGTCACCGAGCGTCCTGGTTTTTCTATTGCCACTAATTCTACAAGATACATTTGCACAGGGTGCTCAGAGACCATTAAAGCTCCTTAAAGCCCTGCAATCCTATGTAATAACTGTTTGGTTATACCTTCCCAAATTTACAGGACACTGCAACCAAATTACTCAGCTTGTCCAGTATGAATTCCTTATGAGGCTCTGCTCTGTGTAAAACAGAGACCAAGTCCTTTCTTTATTCCCCTTTCCTCACAGAAGTCATAGTCCATTATGGGGCAGCCTGGAGGGATCTATTACTTTCAGCGAAAGGGAGTTCTTCCACAAGGTTTTCCTTAAGGACTTGAGTTTTCGATATACACCTCTGCTTGTGAGACGGGCCACTGATGAGCATCTGTGTTGTGACAGTGTGATTATGCATGTTGTGAATAAACATGCTTGTGTATGTGTGTGCTGTCACAGCAATGAGCAGCATCCAATAAATACCGGGTTAAGAGTATGCCAGCATCTTCCTAACAGCTGGCACTGCTGAAAAACTCGCCTGCCTTATTAACACTCCACTTATCTGGAATCTGCTCACTGAGCAGAAACAACTTCATAAATTTTTGCAATTTGCATTCCACCTCGCTGTTGCTCATTACCGTTGACCTCATCCCTTCTCTGCTAGAAAGGATCGGCCTCTCATGGCCCCGCCTGCTAGATGTTCCTTACCTCTGCCTGTCGACATCAAAGGCAGAATCAGCCTTAAGCCTTGTTGATGTGAAAGAATAATGGCATTTCCCCCAGTTCATTTGAGAGAAAGTGACATTCCCAGAGTCCCTTCTTCCTCTTGTCCATTTGTAACCTCTTCCTTCTGAGGAACATTAAAATGGAGAAGTCCAAACCTTCTTCCAAATGGGAGGAAAAGAAAAAGGCAGGCAGCAGTTTGGTTGTCCAAGAAAATATTCTAATCGCCTCTCAATGTCTTCCAGAGATTAGTCAATTGTGTTCACAATGCATGCCATTTTCTCACTTAATCATTCTAATGTAGTTCCCCAGCCTTTTAACCTTTCTCTCCTTTGCCCTGGCTGTTTTATTCCATGTGGTGTTTTCAGCTGTTTCATTAGCCACAGTTCACAACTCATAGCATCCAGTTAAATATATTTTCAGGCCAGGTACCTTTCCTTATTGGCCTGTGTAGTAGGGGGAAGCTGATTCCTTTTCCCTGCTTCTATCTGCTCCTCTTTCCTCAGTAAAACGTCCTTATTATCCTTGATTGAAAATGGTGGTTTGCCTGCTGTCTCAGGTGTCTCTGAAACAGCCCCCGTTCCAGGGTGCCAGATCCTGAACCCCTGTGGACTACAAAGGCAGCTCCTGAATGCAGTAGAACCTCTGAGCAGTGGCTTCATTAAAAATCATATCACGGGCTCAGTTTTATATTTTCCCCTCCCTGACTTGATGAAAACAAAACAAGAAGAGGTGGGGAGGGAGGAAGGAGGAGAGGTAGAAGTGAATTGCTTAATAGAGACAGTCTGAATATTTAATATGCTGATTTTATTGAATAAAAGGTGAAAAAGTGGTTCTTGTTTGTTGCTTGCCTGTCAAACCATGGCAAACAAGCATTCTTTTCCCTGGCTGGAGCTTTTTATTACTGTATGGATTCTAGAGTGTAATTATGCCCTATATCTGAGCTGCATTATACACACAATTACAGTTCCCCAGCTGAACTATTTATTTGTTACAAGAGGAGATATTTGTTTAGTTTCCTTGGAGGCTTTTTTTTGGGTGATGGCTCTCATTGTCTTGCCCTTCATCGAGATGGAATGTCCAGGAGCAGCCCTTGCTTTGAGCTCCTAGCTCATCTGTTGATAGCTTGGATGAACTTCCTAGCCACATTTATTAATGCTGTTGGAGACAAATGCTGGGCAAAAGAAATTTTAGGGCTATAAATGTTTAAGAATGTTTGCACTGTTTTCAGAGCTTTCATGGGAAGGACTTTTTATTCTAGCTATTATCATCTTATGAAATCTGATTTGAAATCATTTAAGAAAATAGCTTTCTCTAGATACAGCCTGCCTGCCTAGCAGTTCATAAAGAAAGAGCCTACAGCTAAATAGAATTCATGTCAATAAACATTTGTTGAAAACCTTACCATAAGCCAGGCACTGTATGGGCAAGAGGGCACAGAGATGAAGAAGACTCAGTCTTTATCTGGGAAGATCTTATAGTTCATCCTGAGAAACAGGTCTGTAATTAATTCTGAGAAATGTAACAAGTGCTGCAATATTGGTTCATTCAATCATTTTAATTTTTGCTGATATCATACAATGTCCAAACACTAAGCGGGGGATGTAGATATATTGGGGAAAACAGGTAAGGTCTTCACCTCTCAGATGTGGTCTCATTATAGAAGGGTGATGGAGGATCAGACAGATAATATTAAAGTAAGCAGATAACTAATTAAGACAATTTTTGATACTTATGATTACCATGAAAAATAAAACAGGAAAATGTGATTGAGAACATGTGGAGGTGGAAAAGGAAGAGATGGGGGTGCTTACCTCAGAATAAGTGTACAGTAAATGTTAGCCCTTTTCTCTCTGAGCAGGTATCATTTGAGCTGAGATCTAAGTGGTGAGAGAGTTTGTCATGGATATACTAGAGAATGTCTTGGGGAAAGAGCTCTCTGGATAGACAGAACAGTAAGTGCAAGAGCTCTGAGGCAGGCACTGCAAGAAGAATGTGTGTGGTGCGCTCATAGTGAGGGAGAGAGTGGAGGGAGATGAAGATGAGGAGGTAGCTGGGACTGGGTTATTTATATCCTGCCCGCTGTGGAAAAGAGTTTTGGGTTTTATTTTAATTTCAGTGAGAAGTCACTGGATACATCTGATGGGATTGTAGTAAGGAGCTCCACACTTCTTTAGCCTACACTCAGACACAACTTTCCAAACCAGACCAATCAGATGTTTTCTTCCTGGAGCAAAAGGAGGAGAAAGTGAATAAAAATGCCTACGATCTCTCACTTTTCCTAGCACAAGTCTTATGAGGGTCTCTGCTTAGCATCAGGTATCTTATTTATCATCTTGCACTATCTTGGGTCCTGCCGTTTTCAAGGCTGGTTTTCCAGTCTTCTGTTGATTCTGTGAATCTCAGAATTACTTCTAACAAATTCTTTTTGGATTGAGTTAACCAGGCTTTGTTGAAACCAAAGAACTCAAACTGAGACAAGGAGATGTGTAGTGCCTTCCTACCTCTTATGTGGGCTGGCAAGGCAAGACACGTAGATCCCTCTCAAGCTCACTCCATTAGCCTTGAAGGTGATGACAAAGCATCCCAGATTCTGGCTGTAGCATATCCAAAGGCACTGTTTTCTGGTGTTTCATGCTTTAGTATTTTTTCTGTGTCTTTATTATTATTTTAGTGGAGATTGGAGAAAAGCTAGAGGAAGAATTTTAAACTTTGGGTCAAATTTACCTGCATGTAGTGATCAAATTAGCCAGGAAATTATTAAATTTCACTTATTTCTGCACTATTTGAGATCAAGTTGTCTCAGGTAAAATTTTGGTCTACCTCCCAAAACTTGTCTTACCCAATAGAATTGGGCTACAAAATTGAATCATTGAGACATTTTAGAGAATCCTGACTGAAGGCAATTCTGATATGGCTAGAGGAGAAAAGAAACATCTTCAAAGATCAGATTTTCATTTTCTGTCTGTCCTGTCTCTTAACAACTTTTATCTCCACCCCATTCCTTTGTTAGGTCTCTGGATTCAAACATTAATGGCTGCTTCCTAATGATTTTCTAATTATTTTATGTATTTTTCATATCTGTAAAAATATGTCCAGATGGTCCCAGAATAATGTTCTTATTGCTGTATATTTAAAGCTCAATACTTACTTGTAAATAATTTGTTAATTTACTCTTTCTATGTGTAGATACCCACTCTTCTCTTTCTTGGAGTCTCTCAAATATTTCTTTCTTTCTTCTTAGTCTCAAATTGATAATAACCTTTTTGGAATATGATTACTTTAAAAATTATTAAATTAAGATTTAAGTACATTTTTTCCACTTGAATATTTTCCCTAATATTTTTCTTTAAGATGACATGACATACATTTGCAAATAGGTTCTCATCATTTCTCTTATTAATTTCCATATTTAGTTTGTCAATAAATGCACATCATGGAGTCCAAAGACAAATACTCCATGAATCTTTGGTGCTCCAGGTGTCTTTTTTCTTGGAGATTATTTTTAGTCAAATTTGTATCAAAATAATAGACGAGGAAAAAATGAATATAATTAGCTGTGGGAGTATGTCTACTATGAAGGTTATGACATTAATGAGAATTTTAGAAGTGTTGTAGAGACAAGTAAGGGCTTTTGGGGAGTGTTTTTTTTTTTTTTCTACCGCACCTTTAAAACCGTTATTTTGAAGGCTGAATTTATTTATTTTTTAACCAAAGGTAATTAACTTGTTCAAAAATCCCAAACCACAAAGAAATAATCTAAAGCTATGCAAAAGATGTTTAGACTAGCAACAAAGACTATGTCAATGGGTGGTGCTAGGTAAGAAGATAGGAGTTAGAATACAGGTTGATAAGTGATATTATAATGGGTTAAGCACAAGATGTATTGGTATAGAAGGAATTTCTACTCCAGTCTTGTACAGGGAGTGGTTCCCAAAGGAAGGGGTTTGAAGGAGACCTGAAGGAAAAGTAAGAGCCAAGCAGAAGCACAGTGGAAATTTCTAGGCAGAGGTAACTGTTTACCTATGAAGGCCTACAGAAGAGTTCATGATGCTTCTTAGTACCCCCGGTATGGCTGGAGCAGGTCCCAGTGAGGCATGGTGATGGGGAGGGAACTGGTGCTATGATATGCATAAGGATATCATCATGTGAAATGTAGATTTCTTGCTTTCTCTTCCCCAGCCATCATTCTGGCTATAATTCCTGGTTTCTCATTATTCTAGAGTAAATGCTAATTTCTTGACAAAGCTGGGGACAAGACTAAATGAGGGAGCATATATGTGATACCGAGGATAGTATGGGTGTGGTAGGGAAAATTGCATGATTCTTTCTTTCACCCAAGATTTTTCTCTCCTGTTCTCCTGAACTGTAAATAGGATGAACTATCTCACCTACGATTATGTCACATTACACCACAAAAGAATTTTGCAGATGTGATTAAGGCTACCATCAGTTAACTTTGAGTTAATCAAAAGGAAAGTTTTCTGTGGGAGCCATGTATAATCATAGCAATCATTTAAAAGCAAAGCATTTTCACTGGCTAGTAGCAGAGGAAGTCAAAAAGAATCTGAGTGTGAGAAAGAGTCAGTGTACCATTGGTGGCTTGATGATGGAGGTCCCCAAGTGTCAAGGAATGGAGGGAGGTCTCTAGAAGTGGAGAATAGACTGTGACTGATGGCTAGAGAAGAAATGGAGACCTTCATCTCCCAGTCTCTTAAGAGCTGAATTCTGCCAACAACCTGAATTAGCTTAGAAGTGGATTCTTCCCCAAGGTCTCCAGATAAAAACCCAGCGTGGCCAACATCTTGATTTTAGCAGAGGACTTAAGCAGAGAACCAAGGTGAGCCCACCTAGATTTCTGACCTACAGAATTGTAAGACAATAAATGGGTGTATGTTTGTGGTAATTTTTTAAGTAAGCTAATAAAATAGGATTAAATATTTGGTCCGTTTTGGGTTTAGAACCAAATTCAAGTCTTTAGTTTTCCACTCACCATTTCTATGATTATGGGAAAGTTACTTAACTTCTCTGAGTTTCAGATTCCTCATCCATAAAAAGAAATATAATAGCAATAGTATTTGCCTTATAGAAGTAGTAGGAAGACCAACTGAGGAAATACACAGAAAGTGCTTACCTCAGAATAAGTGTACAGTTAAGTGTTAGCTGTTTTTATTATAGTTTTTATTACTACCATTTCTATTGTGTAAAATACCTAGCAGAGTGTCCAGCACATACTAGGTGCTTAAGCGGTGCTACAGCCTTTCAGCTTTGCCTCATTTTCCCTCAGTTTCTTGGCAGCCCCCAGTTCTGACTGCCTTCTTCCTGCCTATCTCCTCCACTTTGCGAATATTGATTTTGAGACTGGAAGGGAAACATTTATCATTCTTAATTGCAATAAAATCATTACAATGGTGTTAAACATTCAAATAGAAATTAAGTTCCACTGCATAATGCAAAGACAACTATTAATCTGCGCCGGTAGCCAAACTCAGGAAAAGTGATATGGATAAAATGGATGTGATGTATTAATAACATCATGATGCTAGGGAAGGAACTTCGATCTGAGCAAAATACTTATACTTTATAGGCAAGTCTTTCTGTTTCCAAGTGGAGAATCATCAGATAAATTCCTGCAGCAAAATAGCAGAATAAAAAGAAAACTTAAAAAAAATAAAGAAGGCATTTAATTCCCAAGTAATTATCAACATTGCCTGTGGAAGATAAAATTGCAACACTGTTATATAAAGATTTATGTTCATTCTCATACAAATTAGCAAGGAAACTGATTAGTTGACATCTTCTCTGCTCCTCTATTCCTGACTGAATATGATCTCAGCCCTAGGGACTGGCAGGCCAGGCTTTCAACCAGGGTCAGATGTAGGTTTCGTGGGGCCTGCAGCTGAGACCATTTTTGGAGCCCTCTTTAAAAAGAAGACAAAATTACAAATTCAAAAGTTAGTTAGAAAAGTAAAGACTTACTCATCCTAAACAAGAATAGAAAACACACCGATGATAAATTGTTTAAAAGATAATAAATATCACAATCGTCACAAAGTTCATAAAATGCCTTATTATTATAAATACTACTACATCCCTGTAATACTCCATCCCTACATATTTGGTTACATGCTCTTTGATCATCTCTTTGTATGACAATAATTTTATAATATAGTTTTCTTTAGAGAAAATTCCATTTTCCTCCAGCATGATTGACAGAAATCCATTTCTAATTGTTTAAAAAAGAGTTTTCTGCTTCAGAACTTTGTGTTGAGAAGGCAACATCTATAACTTCCTCTGCAGGAATTTGCTTGGAAAGAGCTCCTTGCCCTAGGGCAAGACTTAGAGAATCCCATTCTTTTGATCTCTCTTGGCTTAGTTTCCAGGGCTGCTGCTAGAGCAACTGGTTTGCTTCTAAGGTACTCAGTGTCCCATCCTTTTGCTAACACCTCTCTTCTAGGTTTCAAAGAGCAGCACCTTTTTAATTTATTATTATTATTATTTTATTTTTCCATAAGTTATGGAAAAACTTATGGAAAAATACCACCTGTATGGGGTACATGTGGTATTTGGTTACATGAGTAAGTTCTTTAGTGGTAATTTGTGGGATTTTGGTGCACCCATCACCTGAGCAGTATGCAGTATACCCTGCACCATATTTGTAGTCTTTTATCCCTTGCCCCCTTCCCACTCTTCGCCCCAAGTCCCCAAAGTTTATTGTATTATTCTTATGCCTTTGCCTCCTCATAGCTTAGCTCCCACACATTGGTGAGAACATACAATGTTTGGTTTTCCATTCCTGAGTTATATCACTTAGAATAATAGTCTCCAATCTCATCTAGGTCACTGCAAATGCTGTTAATTCATTCCTTTTTATGGCTGCATAGTATTCCATCATATATATACACCACAGTTTCTTTATCCACTCATTGATTGATAGGCATTTGGGTTGGTTCCACGATTTTGCAGTTGTGAATTGTGCTGCTATAAACATGCGTATGCAAGTATCTTTTTAGTATAATGACTTTTTTCCCTCTGGGTAGATACCCAGTAGTGGAATTGCTGGATCAAATGGTAGTTCTGCTTTTAGTTCTTTAAGGACTCTCCACACTGTTTTCCATAGTGGCTGTACTAGCTTACATTCCCACCAGCAGTGTAGAAGTGTTCCCTGTTCACTGCATCTATGCCAAAATCTACTGTTTTTTTAAAAAATTTTTTGATTATGGCTATTCTTGCAGGAGTAAGATGGTATCCCATTGTGGTTTTGATTTGTATTTCCCTGATCATTAGTGATGTTGAGCACTTTTTCATTTGTTTATTGGCCATTTGTATATCCTCTTTTGTGAACTATCTATTCATGTTCTTAGCCCACTTTTGGATGGAATTGTTTGTTTTTCTGTTACTGATTAGTTTGAGTTCATTGTAGATTCTGAATATTAGTCTTTTGTCAGATGTATAGATTGTCAGATGTATAGATTGTATAGATGTCAGATTGTGAAGACTTTCTCCCACTTTGTGGGTTGTCTTTATACTCTGCTGACTGTTCCTTTTCCCGTGCAAAAGCTGTATAGATTGTATAGATGTCAGATTGTGAAGACTTTCTCCCACTTTGTGGGTTGTCTTTATACTCTGCTGACTGTTCCTTTTGCCGTGCAAAAGCTCTTTAATTAGGTCCCAGATATTTTGTTTTTATTGCATTTGCTTTTGGGTTCATGGTTATGAAATCCTTGCCTAAGCCAATGTATAGAAGGGTTTTTTTCCAAAGTTATTTCTACAATTTTTATAGTTTCAGGTCTTAGGTTTAAGTCCTTAATCCACCTTGAGGTGATTTTTGTATAACGTGAGAGATGAGGATCCAGTTTCGTTCTCCTACATGTGGTTAGCCAGTTATCTCAGCACCATTTGTTGAAAAGGGTGTCCTTTCCCCACTTTATGTTTTTGTTTACTTTGTCAAAGATCAGTTGGCTTCAGTATTTCGCTTTATTTCTGGGTTCTCTATTCTGTTCCATTGGTCTATGTACCAATTTTTATACCAGTACCATGCTGTTTTGGTGACTATGACCTTATAGTATAGTTTGAAATCAGGTAGTGTGATGCCTCCAGATTTGTTCTTTTTGCTTAGTGTTGCTTTGGCTATGCAAGCTCCTTTTGGGTTCCATATGAATTTTCGAATTGTGTTTTCTAATTCTGTGAAGAATGATGGTAGTATTCTGATGGGGATTTCATTGAATTTGTACATTGCTTTTGGCAGTCTGGTCATTTTCGCAGTATTGATTCTACCCATCCATGAACATGGGATGTGTTTCCATTTGTTTGTTTCATCTATGACGTCTTTCAGCAGTGTTTTGTAGTTTACCTTGTGGAGGTATTTTGACTCCTTTGTTAAGTATATTCCTAAGTATTTTATTTTATTGCAGCTATTGTATAAGGGGTTGAATTCTTGATTTGATTCTCTGCTTGGTCACTGTTGGTGTATAGAAGAGCTGTTGATTTGTGTACATTAATCGTGTATCTGGAAACTGTGGTGAATTATTTTATTAGTTCTAGGAGCTTTCTGGAGGAGTCTTTAGGATTTTTGAGGTAAAGGATCATATCGTCAGCAAACAGTGACAGTTCGACTTCCTCATTCCTGATTTGGGTGCCCTTTATTTCTTTCTCTTGTCTGATTGCTCTGGCTAGGACTTCCAGTACTATGTTGAAGAAGAGTGGTGAGAGTGGGCATCCTTATCTTGTTCCAGTTCTCAGAGGGAATGCTTTCAACTTTTCCCCATTCAGTATTATGTTGGCTGTGGGTTTGTCATAGATGGCTTTTATTACATTAAGGTATGTCCCTTGTATGCCAATTTTGCTAAGAATTTTAATCACAAAGGGATGCTGAGTTTTGTCAAATGCTGCTTCTGCATCTATTGAGATAATCATGTGAATTTGTTTTTAATTCTGTTTATGTGGTGTATCACATTTATTGACTTGCATATGTTAAACAATCTCTGCATCCCTGGTATGAAACCCACTTGATCATGGTGGATTATCTTTTTGATATGTTGTTGGATTCGGTTAGCTAGTATTTATTAAGGATTTTAGCATCTATGTTATCAAGGATATCTATCTGGATTTTTTCTTTTTTTGGTTACGTCCTTTCCTGGTCTTGGTATTAGGCTGATGCTGGTTTCATAGAATGAATTAGGGTGGGTTCCTTCTTTTTTTATCTTGTGCAATAGTATCAATAGCATTGGTCCTAATTCTTCTTTGAATGTCTGGTAGAATTCTGCTGTGAATCCGTCTGGTCCTGGATTTTTTTTGTTGGTAATTTTCAAATTACCATTTCAATCTCGCTGCTTGTTATTGATCTGTTCAGGGTATCTAATTCTTCCTGATTTAAGCTAGGAGGGTTGTATTTTTCCAGGAATTTATCCATCTCTTCTAGGTTTTCTACTTTATATGCATAAAGGTGTTCATAGTAGCTTTGAATGACCTTTTGTATTTCAGTGGTATCAGTTGTAATATTTCCTGTTTCATTTCTTAGTGAGGTTATTTGGCTTCTCTTCTTCGTTAATCTTGCTAATGTTCTATCACTTTTATTTATCTTTTCAATGAACCAGCTTTTTGTTTCATTTATCTTTTGTATTTTTTTTTGTTTGTTTCAATTTCATTTAGTTCTGCTCTGATCTTGGTTATTTCCTTTCTTCTGCTGAGTTTGGGTTTGGTTTGTTCTTGTTTCTCTAGTTCCTTGAGATGTGACCTTAGATTGTCAGTTTGTGCTCTTTCAGTCTTCTTGATGTAGGCATTTAGGGCTCTTTCCACTCCTGATGGATCCCTGTGGTGCCAGGCAGGGATGGGCTGCTTGGGGACCCAGAGAGCTCCCAGGGTCTTTCTGCCACTTCCTCTACCCATGTATTTTGCTTGGCTCTCTAATTTGACTCAGCTCCCGCAAACAGACCTTCAGCTTCTTCGGGGGGTGGGGGTGTGTGTTCGCAGTTGGGGAACTCACAGTATTTGGGGTGTCTCACCAGACCTGCATCCACAGTTGGGGCACTCACAGTATTTGGGGTGTCTCACTGGTCCTGCAGGAACAGTCTGCTTCCTTCAGAGGATCTGTGGGTCCTCTCATGATTGCTGTCTTGTTCTTGCAGTAGATCTGGAGCTAATATTCACGATGCAAGCCTCCACGTGCTGCTCTGTGCAGAGCTGCAATGTAATCCTGCCTCCTGTCTGCCATGATCCTCTGAATCAGTTCCACCAGAGGAGGAACTCGAACTCGGTGGGGCTTCCAGCATCTCTTTAGATCCTTCTTCTTGGAAGCAATTTTTGCTGAGGGCTGGGTGGATATGGAGGTACTGCTGGGTAGTGGGGCCCCAGGTGACCATAAGAGGTGGCCTTGAGGCTGGAGCAGGGCTGCTAAAGCTCCTGCTTCTTCCTTGTGTCTCTGGAGCAGAACCTCAACAGCTTGGAAGGGGCCAGGCAAATGAAGGGTCTTAAGCATCATTAATTTGATGGTAAATTCATCTCTTCTCTCAGTCTATCCTCAATCGACCTTTCCAACTTACCAAACTTTACTAACAGCTGTTCCCCAAAGATGCCTGTATCTTTTGCACTTCTGGCCCTGAACCATTCCAGTATCTCTACCTGGATTTTCTTTCCACAACATTTGTCTACGGAGATCCTGCAAAGCCTAGCTCAAATGTTACTTCTCCATGAAACCTTTTCTGATTCTCCTTACCAGATAAAATCTTACCTATGTCTGAGCCCCATTAGCACCTATTGTCCTCAGAGTTTACAGGGACTTTTCCAAAATTGCTTGTATATAGCTAACATATATATTTATGGAAAATGTGTAAGAAATTTCTCCAGCTAAATAAAAAGACACCCCAAACAAATAAACAACATCAGTTTCAGCTATAGTGAGAATAAGAGTTTTGAGAGAAAAGAACTGTGTTTGGTAGAAACTGCCAACAGGCTCCTGTGTGGGTCCCTATGGAAATTAGATCAAAGTAGTTGAATGATGAGTAGCAGTTAGCCAGATAAAGCAGAGGAAGCATCCCTGGCAAAGGAATAGCATACACAAAGATCCTGAGGTAGAAAAGATCTTGTTACATTCCAGAAACTTAAGGAAAGCTTATTAGATCATGAGCATCTTTATGGCAGTTATTTGTTTCTATGACTGTCTCCTCTATTCCTGTAAATTCTTAGAAGATGGGGATGATTTCCTAAGCATTTCTGCATCTCCTACTCCTATTAGAGTGCCTATCGTATACTCATTAAATGTTTGCTTAACTGCCTCAAACCTCATTTGTTAAATGAAGGAAAGTAGAAGGCCTATGTTGAAACACAGAGAATGATCAAACTATTTTTTTATATCTCATTGATTCTAAGATGCTCATATCTTCACAATTTAACACGTCTGAAATTGTTACACTTGATAACACCTTACATCTGCATTTGGCATTTTTTTTCTTTCTTAGTAGTACATAAAACAACGGTGTGTTTTATAATCAATGGTGTGTTATATTCAATGAAATGTGGTAGACGTCTTCATATGGCTGAATCATTGTTAATTTGAAGAAATAAGTGAATGATTTTTATAAGTTTTAATGTTTCAGACTGATTTTTCAAATCATTAATTTGAAAAAATCTTACTCTGGACTAATAGAATTGTAAGAGTAGAAGAAAGTTACAGGAAGCTGGCTCCACTTTCCATCCCCTCTAGGGTGTAGTGAAGACTTATTATTTTGTCCATCCTGAAGTACCTCATGTCCTTCCCACTTCTGAGAACTTCTGCCTTCTCTGTGGCACTGTCTCTTCACCCTCTATTGCCTTCAGTAGTTACTGTAGGAGGCAGTGTTAATACAGTGGGACTCTACTTCCTGGCCATATATGATTGGTCCAGATTGCAGCTAACACAAGCATAGTTTCTTCCAAAGGAATCTGGATTTTTGACAACCCAAAAACATTGCACCAGTTAACATTTTGGGTACCTGTCATGTAAGGTATAAAATTTGTAAAGCTTTGGTGTTCACATTCTGCATGGAAACTGAGACACACAGGAGGCCTCTCTGTGGCCAGAGAAGAGAGGCAGACATACAGTAATGGGAGAAACACACACAGGAAGGCACTGGGGTCCTGTCTGTATTCCTATCTCTGGACTTCATAAGACAGCAAGTAACCTTATGGTATAACCGTATATGGTATATGGTATAACCATATATGGTATATGGTATAAGGTTATAAGGCTTAAGTGCCTTGTAATTGCAACCACATGGCAACAAACTACAACCAAATGAGGCTCGACTGGTATATACAGCATTCCCAGAAAGTGATCATTCAGTACCTGCTTGAATGTCTCCAATGATAGATAACTTATCATCTCCCAAGGACTCCATTCCAGTGTAGGAAAGTGATGAATTCTTGGCAATTCTATTCATATTGAGATGAAATAGCTTCGTATGAACTCTACAAATTGCTACAAGTCATTCAATTGCCTGTGCAAATTGAATGACTCTATTCTGCCTCCTACTTTATAGCTCCTCAACCTTAATAATGACTATCCCATCCTCTAACCTTCTTTATCTAGGACAGACATTCTAGGTTTATCAAATTAAGTCTGTTTTGTTGTTGTTGTTGTTGCTCATTTATAAGAGCAGGAGAATGAAAGTGTTAAAACAAGAAAAATAACAATAGCAACAAAAAACATAACTGTCAAAGTGCATTTATTTTGTGCCAGGCACTGTGCTATGCTACATGCTTTATGTATATTAGTTCATGGAATCCTCACAACAAACTTGTGAGATAAAAATAGTTACTTTTCCAAATATGCTGATAAGGAAACTGAGGCTTAGGAAGATTAATTTACCCAACGTCACCCAGCTAGTAAGCAGCACAGCTTGCATTTGAACTTGAGATTTATCATGTCATAAGGGACATAGCATTGGCTAGATCTGCTTTAGTAAAAGAAAAAAATCTTCAAAGAGGTTCTTTGAAATTCTGTAGCATGAGACTGAAAAGTGGTTTCAGCAAAACGGCACATTATGTAATGAATTTACCCCTTAGAATCACCCATTCCCTTGGGGAAAATGTCCTCAAGATGTGACAGAATCTGCCAGTCCCAGAATAGACCCATCTGTTATCTTGGGTCCCCCGGACAAGATTTTCATGGAAGACATCCTTCTCATCTGTGTGAGACATTGCTGAACAGAATTTTTACATTTGTTAATCACCCTCAAGATGCTAAGTGTTGAGCAAACCAACTATAAAGAGGCAGCTACTAAGTTAAGAACATGAACACACATATGTTTTATCAAAAGAAAAAAAAAGTTCTGCTGATTCTCCTTTCTCCTAGTATTTTAGTCCATTTAGTGCTGCTATAAAGGAATACCTGAGCCTGGGTAATTTATAGAGAAAAAAATTTATTTGGCTAATTATCTGATTTTTAGAAAGTTCATCAAGATTGGGTATCTGATTCTGGTGAGGGCCTCAGGATGCTTCTACTCACGGTGGAAGGTGACGGGGAGCTGGTGTGTACAGAGGTCCGGATCACATGGTGGTGGTAGGAGGGGTCGGTGGTGAGTATGGAGAGGTGCCAATTGAATTTTCACTTCAGTTCAGTCACCAGCTCTTCCAGGAACTAAGAGTGAGAGAACTCACTCAACACCAAAGGAGGGCATTAATCCGTTAATGAGGAATCTGCTGTCATGACCCAAACACCTCCCATTGGGTCTCACTTCCAACACTGGGGTTTCAACATACGATTTGGAAGGGGCAAACATCCAAACCACAGCACCTAGGATAAACATGTTTAGGAAGTAAAGTATAGTGAAGGCCGGACAAGAAAAATACGGAGAGGATTACCACAGAGAGACAGAGAGCATGGTAATTTTATTTATTTATTCATTCATTATATATATATATATATATATATATATATATATATATATTTTTTTTTTTTTTTTTTTTTTGAGATGGAGTTTCACTCTTGTCACCCAGGCTGGAGTGCAATGGTGTGATCTAGGCTCACTGCAACCTGTGCCTCTGGGTTCAAGTAATTCTCCTGCCTCAGCCTCACAAGTAGCTGGGATTACAGGCACCTGCCACCGTGCCTGGCTAATTTTTTATATTTTTAGTAGACATGTGGTTTCAACATGTTTGCCAGACCAGTCTCAAACTCCTGACCTCAGGTGATCTGCCTCGGCCTCCCAAAGTGCTGGGATTACAGATGTGAGCCACCACGCCCGGCTGGCAATTTTTAACATTTATCTTTATGTCACTCTGGGTTATAACAACAGTTGCTGTTTTGGGAGTGCTTATATCCTAGGTCAGGTTTACAAAAGTAAACCCTAAGATAAGGATTCATGTCAAATATGTTATTAAGTCAGCAATCTCAGGAAAAGACAGGAAGAGAGTAGGGGAAGAGTGCAGGGAGCTTGGGAGCACACATACCCCTGCCGAGTTAGTCTCAACTGCAGGCAAAAGGAGCTGGGCTTGCACTCTTCCAGTCAGGCATTGACTACAGCCATCTCTGTGAGGACTTACATCTCTGGGCTGTCTGTGCTTAGGCCAATGCAGCTCCAGTAGCCCAAAGGCGGTTCTCAGAGAAAGATTGTTGGTGTCAGCCTTTAAGGCTGAAGCACAAAAAAGGTGGGAGACAGGTGCATAGAACAAGTAAGAGGTGTCCAAGGGCATCTGGGTGGAGTAACTACCATGTTCATGGCAATTCATCATGTATCATACACTGTGCAGACTTCTTAGTTAATTTATACTACAATCTAGTGAGGTGGGGTAATTGTCTCTGTTTTATAGGTACAAACAGTTTTTAAGCAGTTAGGTAACATTGTCTAAGCTTGCATAGTTAGTAAGTGGCAGAGTTGAGATTTGACCTTGGATTTCTCCTACGCCAAAGCTCATGCCCTTCCCACTGTATCCCATGTTGCCTCTCTGTAGGTGGCTTCTGCTACCCACAATGCTGACCCTCAACTAACTTTCAATTCAGTCAGGAACACTCCTTGAGCACCTACTATGTGTCTGATGATCTGTTCGACATCATAGATGTAAAGATGAACCAGATTTAATCCTGCCCTTGGGAGATTACTCTCTTGCAGAGAACAGAACTAAATAGTATGACTTGTAAAAATGCTACTATTAGTTTATGAATTAAGTACTTTAAGATTGTGGAAGGAGGAATAATTAATATTACTTAAGGCAGGTGCAGGAGACAAGGAATCCTTGCAAGAGAAACTGGTATTTGAGTCATGCTTTTCCATGTGAGAAGGATTTAAGCAAGTCAAACTACTGTTCTCAGGACCTGCTAGGAAGTAACTTATAACATGGATATGGAGGGCAACAACTTGGAGTGATGATGCCACTTTTACATATGTTCTAAGGTGCCGAAAATTTGACTCTGACCTCTTTCAAATTTATATCTTAACTCATCTTCATCAAACACTCAGCAAGCAGGGTTTTTTTCCACCTCTAGTCATGGTCTTACCTGTTTATTCCAATTCACAGTGGTGCTTTTTCTGATGAGGATGTCTATGAGCACTGAATATGAGGCCTGAAACAAATGAATGAGTAATTAAACAAGATCAGAGTCAAGTTCAAGGACCAACATCAAGAGCAATGGTGGTATAGGAAGCTAACTGTAAGTGGGATTGGGATTGATCAAAGGATAAATGAAGGAGGTGGTTCAAGAAAGAGGAAGAGTTGGTAAAGATCTTCTCTGAGCCCTCTTTCCCCTATTTCAAGGAGTGTAGAGTATCCTTAGGACACACATCCTAGTTTATCTCTTTCTTTAATCAATTGGTCAATCAGCCAACTCTGTTACCTGTCCTCTCCTTAGTCAACACTTATGGAAGGAAATATGATTATCATTGAAGCTTAGAATTAATTAAAATTGTGTAGTGTTAAAGGCTATTTTCTGGGATTCTAAGTATAGGGAGCAAGTCTCAGCTCTCTGGAATTCCTAGGTGTCTTTATTATAATAATTCCAGTGGCTGAGGAGAAGGGGTTCTGCTAGGTAGTAGAAAGGATTAAAAAAAAAAAAAAAGAATTACAAGGAAAAAGGGACATTAAGAAAACTTTTATTTCTTCCTCCTGTCTCCAGGCAGTATCATGCTGAAATGGCATGATAAATGTTGTTTTTGAGAACTTTAACTTGAAGCCATTTACAGGAAATCCTTGTCTGAGGGCTGTTGCTTCCTCTCAGTGGTAGTTAAGCAGATCCACAATACATTCTATCCTTTACAGCAGGAGGATGGGGCACATACACACAAGTGTTTCTGATTAGATTTATAACAACATAAGTGGCATACATTTCATTATCTTTACCAAGCAAATTAAAGCTCACATCATGGAAAAATAATTAGCAAATTTCTTACTGATGCTTGTTGTCAAACCTATGCTTTCTATTCTGAAGTTAAGTACTGGGGCTAAGGAGGCCTTTGTCCTTATTAAAAGCATTATTGCAGAGTAGTGTTTAAAGATCTGCCTGCTTGGTGGGAAATGGAAAATGTGTAAAATTCACATATGCAGGTGTCCCACCCAACCTCATTCAAACTCTTACTTATGATGTTAGTTTTTGCAATAGAAATACAAGAAAAAACAAACTAATTAATTTGATTATTGCCCCTTCCCATTAAGGACTTTAGCAGACAACCTGAATACTAAAATATCATGAATATACACTGTCACAGTTGAAATTTAAGATATCCTTATATAAGGGATGCTGCTGACTACAAAACAGTAAAATACTGGCTACCTTATGCCGGTAGTTATTTATAAAAAATATCTGGAGGTTTTTTATTTGAGATTTTACAAAGAAACTTTATTCCAGAAACACTGGCATATAGAGTCAAAATTATACAATTTACTATATACAGTTACCTTGAGGATACTGTTGTAGATTACATGACTCATATTCAGAGACTCCTTTGTGGGGAGGTATACATTCCCACTGTGCTGAACACAGGTATGGTCATGTGACTTGCCAGGGTTGTTAAGATGAATGATGTATGTCACTTCTGAGTAGAAGCTTTACGAGCTGGAAAATGTGGCTTACCATAAATTTTTTTTTCCTCGATATGACTCCCAGCAATGTTGCAGATGGAGGCTACTCTGTTGCCCTGAGACTGGGAGCAGCACTATGGTCAATCTGTGATGGACAGATAACATAAACAAGAGATAAACTTTTGTCATGAGATTTGTGATAATTTGTTACCATAGCATAATTAGCCTATCTTGACTAATACCTTAGTCACTTAGTATTGTACAAAGTACAAATACATTTATCATGTCATAGGGCAATCTGAATTGTCCAAAGCTTTCACACCAGGAAATGGGAACCCCTTTAGCCTAGGAGTATACAGGGATAATCTCTACTAAACTGATATGGCTAAGATAACATTTGTCATGGGCTTTATATATATATATTTTGTTTTTAATTTATTGATCCTCTTCTTCTGTGTCCTCTGCATTTTTTTTTCTGTAGTTGTCTGACCACTCTTGAGTGATCACTCAAGACACTTGATATTAATTGCATTGAACACTAATATAACTTTTGCATTGTTATAGCTCTCAGCTCATATTTTAAGTAGGGTCTTTTTCAAGTCTCCCTATAGCCCTGGCTAACTCTTTTTATATGCATAACATTTCTCTGCACCAGTTTTTTTCTTTCTTGCCTCTGAAGACACTATAAAATGGCCAGCTTCAATTATGTAATTATTCCTCCAGAAATAATTTTCCTCTTTATTTGTATGGAGATGCACCTTTCTTCTTTATCTTTCTGTATTTTGTCACAGAGAGGTAGTACAATATACAATATTCTTCTCTTTTTGACTAGAACAAAGAGTACCAGGTTAAGTTTGACCTACAGAAGGATTCTTGCACTGGTCAGAGGGTACTATATTGCTTCCTGAATAAGCTTTCTCTCAGGTTTGGTCTTTTAGTCCTCTTACTATTTAAATATTTTATGCTCAGTCTCTGATGAATTGCACTTAAAGCACTAACATGTGTAACAGAAATATTTCTCAGGTCAGTTAAAGAAAACATAGTCACTTAGCAAATACTACACAGCAGCTGCTACTTCTCAGATCTGTCTTCAACTTTGTTTTTTTCTTCAAAGTTTAAATTTTATTAAGATTTTGTAAAATTAGTGTGCCCATTTTTTTCAAAACATCAGCTCAGAAAAGTGTGGTTTGTGAAACAAAGACTTTCAAAATTCAAAATCCAGTTCTTTCACTTTATTTAGCAAGCATGTTTGGAACTACAGTGTACAGGGTGACTGCAGGAGAATCTCTACTAAACCGACTTTTGATTAAATGTTGAATGGTGCTGAGTCGAGAATATTATTGTTCACCAAAATGCATCCTAAAAAACATCAAAGGCAGGCATAAATTTCAGGTTTTAATACTAATTAGAGGCATCTGTTTCCCAGGTGTGAGGTGTCTATCTCTGAAAAGAGGGAGACAGTAAAGCAGAGAAAAAATGCGCTAGAGCACTGATGAGCCAATAAATGATTGAGTGGATTTGAGAAGGAGAACAAAACCAGCGAGATAAAATAAGATGTTGTGGTGAATATGAAGAGCTTGGAGAACAGCTCTAGCTTGCTTCTGTGTATGGGGCTGAAAATAATACAGATGTGCCTGCTGCACTGCCTAATTTTTTATTCAAATTCTTTTCTTGTTTTTTTGGTTAGGGCTATAAAATGATCTTTAGTTTGAAAAATGTACTTTTCTCTGAAATTTATGAACCTCAGGAGGGCTGATGAATCTATGCACTTATCTGTGCTTTGCTAAGTCTCTGTCTTCATTATTCATTCAGCACTTACGAAGAACCTTAAAAACAGGAAGCACAAATCTCATACTTTTCTTTCCCAAAAGTTGAAGCAGATCAAAGTGGCTTTTGACATATTGCAAAATAGCACTTGATTTGGGCGAGAGCTCAAACATCTGAATATCTTCCCAGGTTTACTGAAGGGTTTTGCTCTAGTGTGCATAGACATAATAAGGTGGCATAATAAGCAGGTGATTTGGGATCTACAGACCTGGGTTCTAGTCCTCATCCTGCCTCTTCTAGCTGTGTGACTTTAGGAAATTCAGTTAGTCTCTCCAGTCATTGATATCATTATATGAAAAATAAAGCTTTAATAATATTACCTTTAAAGTTTTTCCCATGTCAGTGGTTTTATTACAAAACTTATAATTCAATTCAATTCTCTAAAGCTTTTTTTTGGCACTATGTATTAGGCACTAGAGATAAGACAAATATAAGATATCATGTTCTCAAATAGCTCACAGTGGGAAAAGTACAAGAGATAAATGTCCCAGATACTGTGTTACTGTGTCAGAGGGGCTGATTAATCCTATCCAGGAGGGTTAGGGAAGATCTGTCAATAAAGGTGACACTAGAGCACAATTCTGAAGGATAGATAAGAGTTACTATGCAGACCAGGACAAGGACATTTGATATCATTATGCAGCTCAGCAGTCTTCAGCTTGGATGTTTCTAAGTCTTTCGTACTCTGGCATTCTGGCATTACCTTTCCTATAACACTGAGCCCCTACTTCCATTTTCTGTAGAGGTCCATCAGGCTTTTGACAGAAATCAATCTCTCTCTCTCTGTCTCTCTGTCTCTCTGTCTCTCTCTCTCTCTCTGTGCGTGTGTGTTAGGTGGGGGCATTTATTCTTTTCTGAGTTATTCCACACTAAGGGATGCTTAGACGTTTTTGCAAAAGCGGTAATCTTAGCTCTCAGCTTCTGAAGCTACTACCTTTGCCTACCTAACCTCATCTTTCCCCTTCTTCCATTTACCCGAACATCACTAATACAAGATCATTACGCAGAGACAACTGTTACTGAAGGCTTAGGAAAAGTAGAGGGCAATTATAGATTGAAAGAGAAGGCAACTTTAGAGTCATTTTCCTTATAGAAATATGCATCACAAGGAATTTTCTACCAGCCTTTGCTTCCAATTATAAGAACTTCTCTAATCTCTCTTTATGTCTCCACCATTCTCCCTTATAAATCCCCAAATTTCTAATGCTTGGTTAGGCAGAGCCATTCAGCCTCTTTTTGCATTTTCACCTTCGGGCTATGCTCAGGTAGCCTGACTTTCCTTACTAAAGCACTCACTTTTAAGACTTGCTAGGTGTTTTTTTTAACGAATTGGTAAAACAAAGACCAGTTTGGGAGGGCACATTTAACTCTACAACTCATTAGTTAAAACCATAATCTAAAATAAGATTTACTTAAGCCAAATAGATATTTTCCCTCTTATGTTAAAGAGTTGTAGTGAGATAGTTCATGGCTCTGTGGGGGTCCTGTCCCACAAAGCCTTCAGAGACCCAGGCTGTTTCTGTCTTATTGCTTCATTGAACACAACCTATATTCTCAAGGTCAATCCAGGGTCCAACACAGCACCTGAATTCCAGCTGTTACCTCTGAATTCCAACATGAAAATGAAAGAAGAAGGGGCAATGAGTAAGACACAGCTTTCTCTGAAGGAAGGTTCATGGAAGTCGCCAAACCATTGGCTGGAATTCCCTACTTAAATCTCCTTTGCCAGAATTTAGTCCCATGGTTACACAATGGCACATAGCCACAAAGGAGGCTGGGAAATGGAGCCTTTATCTGGCTCACTTGCCCAGATAAAACAAGAGTATTCTACTGATAAAGAAGAGGGGAGGAATGCATATTAAGAGACATTCAGACATTACAGTCACAATTTCTTTTCTAGTAGAGATGGGGTTTTGCCATATTGGCCAGGCTGGTCTCGAACTCCTGACCTCAAGTGACCCACCTGCCTCGGTCTCCCAAAGTGCTGGCATTACAGACGTGAGCCACCGTGCCCGGCCCAGATTCCTTTCAAAAGATGGATATCAAAAGTAGACATAGAGTTGTAAAAAGGGCCTCAACAAACCTTTAATCTGTATTTATTCACTTGCCAAATATGAGCCTTCTCTGTTACCATCGTTGGGATTAGAGTCCAGTTGTAAAGAACATAAATGAATCATCTTTTTTTGTCATTTTGACAGTCTAATTTTTTTTTTGCTGTTATTTTTGTGCTGTGTGACTCTAATAATCTATTCTGTCTTTTAAAAACTTAGTTTTGTACTGTTTCCCTCCAAGCTCTTTTTAATGAGAGCATTAAATCTGAACAAGAGCTTAATTGTAAGGAGTTTAACAGAGTAAGTATCATAATAGCGTTAATAAGGCCATTCTGTGAGAACCTGCTGTATGTATTTGGTATTTGCTTAGATATAATCATTCATTCATTCTTTTATTCATTCAGGAGATGTATACTGAGTACCTACATTTCTTCTTACTGATTACAGTACCTGTCAGTGCTTGAAAACTTAAAAGTGTCAAGAGAGACATGACTTCTGATCTCATGGAGCTTACTTTCTAGTGAAAGAGAGATAACTACAAACAAAAATAAATTATTTACCTGTTTGAAAAGAACCTCTGAAGAAATGAAAAAGGATTCTGAAATAGAGAGCAATGGAGGTGGAGGCCTACCCTAGTGTGGGTGATCTTGGGATAGGGCTCTCTGAAAAGGTGGTGTTGAGACAAGCTCAAAGGATGAGACAAAAACAAGCCCATGAGGAACTTGAGGAAGAGCAATCCAGGCAGAGGGAACAGCAAATACAAAGTCTTTAAGGTGGGGAAGAAATTGACATGGTGAAGATACTGAAGAGAGGATAGTAATGTTAGTGTGCTGGCTTGGTCAGTAGGCTCTCCTATAAAGCTTGCTTTTAAAATGCAAATTGGTTCTAACAGGATTGATGGGCAACAGTTTGAGCACAACACGATTTTGTTTGTGTGATTTTGTCTGAGAGGAGCACCAGGTGGATGAAAAATACTGCACCCAGCTGAACTGAGTAGGAATATACCAAATGCACATATGCATGCCTCCGACATCCACCAGCTACCTTAGTTCACTGTGTGCATGAGTCACACCTACCCATCCACCTGGTGTCATGACTTTCCTTCTGATTTCAGATAATCCTCTTTCCACAACTTGATAATGCACAAACTGCAAATCTTCTGGTACTCACTTCTGCAAGCAAACTTGAAGTTTTTCCGAGGTAAAGTGCCATATTTATTGTAGTATCTTTGTATTTCTTAACCATTTAAAACAGTGCCACCATTTCTATTAGGTTCCTACTTCTTTTGAAACGTGCCACTGATGAAATTTTTGAGTGCTGCTTCCCTAGCCCCATTCTTCCCATAGTGCTATGGTTTTAATTACATGATTTTGCATAGTGCAGTGATTTTTAGGAATGCACATGTTGCATTATGGCAGAACTGACTGTACTGGGGAGGTTATCTTTACACATAGCCTTATCATCTATGTAAAAAAACTTTTTTTTTTCTTTTTCCCTAGCTGTCAAGGGAAGCCCCCAAACAATTTTAAGCAGGGAACTAACCTGACCTGATCTGTGTGGTGGTGTGGTTTATAGTAAGGGTTAGGGGTTGAAGCAGTGAGACTAGTTGAGAGATTATTATAATAGCCCAGGTGAAAGGCTATATTGATTTGAACTAGGATGGAAGCATTGAAGTTGGAGAGGGATATTTAGAATTAAGCTACAGTTTGGTTTGCTGTCTGGATGTTTGCCAACTGTTATGTAAAGACCAACACAAATTTCTAACAGCTGGACAAACTGTGGCTCAAACTGCTAAAATCTCTGGCTCAAACCACTCAAATCCCTGGTTAATGTGGCCCCATATAAAAAAAAGACCCTCTCTATTTATGAGGGAATCTAGGCCATTTAGCCTTTTTCTGCTCCAGCACTGCTATACAATGCAAGATCACTTTCAAGAAATGAGAGCGCCCTTGAAGGTATCTTTTGTAATCAAAAATGCTAATTTATTTTCATTAATTTCTATTCTTTTCTTTTAAGATACACTTAGGATTAATAAAATAAATTACAAGATACAATGACTTGAATCCTAGGATGCTTAAGAAATTAACTGAAACAAAACCCTCTGGAAACTCTGTGAGGCTTGCTGAGGGGCCCATCATACCCAGATGCCATAAACCAGGCAGCATATGTTTCTATCTAGAAATACAGGAATAGTAGGAAGATTAATTTTCAAAGTCTGGGAGGGATTACAGGGTAATGGGGGAAAATCAAAATGACTCTTAAAATAACTAATCTTGTCAAACCAATCTAACTTTTTTCAACAACAGCATGAAACTTATAATGTGGCTTGGTGCTATAGTGCTTTTGATTAGACATTTGAATGGCATTTTCCTCAACAGTCTGGGCAAAGTGATTTTG
Organism: Pongo abelii; assembly: GCF_028885655.2. Classification (NCBI taxonomy): domain Eukaryota; kingdom Metazoa; phylum Chordata; class Mammalia; order Primates; family Hominidae; genus Pongo; species Pongo abelii. The sequence continues at coordinate 19,433,208 of NC_085928.1, forward strand.
AACATTTTCTCCCTCGGGGGTACCTGGATCAGAAGGAGGCCTAGACGCACAGAGTTACTGATGAGTGCAGTCACCAGATGGGAGGGTTTGGTCCTGAATAAATTGAGAGCAAACTGTAGGTATTGAGGATCCATTTCGTGAGTGAGAGTGGGGCAGGCCAGTCTGAACTGTGAACATCCATGATTGTTGAATATTATTAAGTCAATGAGGAGTAGAGATGGAGGTCACCACTGGGTCCTACAGCACACCTATCACTCCACTTGCTTTACTGAAAGTTGAAGGCTGGCCTGGGGTGTGAGGAGAGTGGGGAACAGGAAGTCAAGGCCTGAAGACTCAGTGCTCCTTGGGATTGGCATGTTATCCTCTGTCCAAAGGAGCAGAGAGCATGTCCTGCAGAATCAGATGAATAGAAGGTAGGCTAGAACTTGTGGTGATCTTGACAGACATAAGCTATCTTAGTCTGTTGAGGCTGTGTTTTAGTCTGTTTATGTTACTGATATAGGAGTTAAGAAGAAATTACTTAGGCAGATAGTAAGGGTATGGGAGTCCTCGGTAAGGCTTTACTTTTTAACAAAAAGCAGTCCCAAATCATTTGCTAAAAAAAAAGCAGCCTGTAAAGTTGATCTGTGGACATAGACCCAGCAAGCTGGGAGCTCACACAGGTGAATGCTGGCAGTAACTAGAGACTAGACATATTCAAGATGGTGGCTAAGCCTTCCCTTCCCTGCCAGCCACGTGTACAGTAAGAAGCAGACAAGATGGAGCTGGCCAAGGGTAAAGTTCATTTGCATAATAAGATTAGGGTGGGGCAACCAGCCTTCCCCACGTGCTATGTAAACATCATACCTGATTGAACAAATCTGTGAGCCCTGTGTAAATCAGACACCACCTCCTTAAGCTGGACTATAAAATCTGGTGCATCCAACACCTGCCAGTCTTTTCTACTCAGAAGACCCCTCTGTCTGTCTAGAGAGAGAGCTGTTTTTCTTCCTCTTTTTTTTCTGCCTATTAATCCTCCACTCCTAAACTCCTTGTATGTGTCCATGTCCTAAATTTTTCTGTTGTGAGACAACAAACTCCAGGTATATACCCCAGACAACATAGCTGCTTCATTACTACAAAGGAATGCTTGAGACTAGGTAGTTTATAAAGAAAAAGAGGTTTATTTGGCTTGCAGTTCTGTAGGCTGTATAAGAAGCATGGTGCCAGCATCTACATCTGATGAGGGCTTCAGGCTGCTTCCACTCGTGGGGGAAGGGGAAGGGGAGCAGGCATCACATGGTGAGAGAGGAAGGGAGGTGCCAGGCATTTTAACAAGCAGTTCTCCAGAAACTAAGGATGAGGACTCCCTCCCTCCCATGAGAATGGTCCCAAGCCATTCAGGAGGGACCCACTTCCGTGATCCAAATACCTCTCACCAGGCTTCACCTCCAACACTGTGGATCAAATTTCAACATGAGACTTGGTGGGGCCAAAAAAAAACCATATCTAAACCACAGCAGACTGCTATAAAAAGTACCTTGGACTGAACAATTTTTAAACAACAGAAATGTATTGCTCATAGTTCTGCGGGCTGGAAAGTGCCAGATTTAGGGTGCTGGCAGATTCTATGTCTAGTGATGGTCTGTTACTAATGAACAGCATCTTCTACAAGTCCTCACACTGTGGAAGGGCAAGACAGCTCTCTGGAGCCTCTTTTTATAAGGGGACTAGTCACATTCATGAAGGTAGAGCCCTCATGACCTAACCACTTCCCCAAAGCTCCACCATCTAATACCATCACCTTGATGATTAGGTTTTAACATATGAATTTTAGGGAGACACAAACCATTCAGACCATAGCATATGATAAACTCCTTCTCCCAACTCCCACAATGTAGTAGAAATTAATCAATCACAAACAAAGTCAGAAAGGATAATAAACTACCCTAATGCATAATTAATTTTTGTACAAATTTAGATATTGTTAATTTAACTTCATGTGACTCTTAATGAACAAAAGATGTTTAAAAGTTTGCAATATCCCAGTTGAACATCAATGCAAATATCCTCAATAAAATACTGACAAACCAAATCCAGCAGCACATCAAAAAACTTATCCACCATAATCAAGTCGGCTTCATCCCTGGGATGCAAGGCTGGTTCAACATATGCCAATCAATAAATGTAATCCATCATATAAACAGAACTAAAGACAAAAACCACATCATTATCTCAATAGACGCAGAAAAGGCCTTTGATAAAATTCAGTATCCCTTCATGTTAAAAACTCTCAATAAACTAGGTATTGATGGAACATATCTCAAAATAATAAGAGCTATCTATGACAAACCCACAGCCAATATCATATAGAATGGGCAAAAGCTGGAAGCTTTCCCTTTGAAAACCAGTACAAGACAAAGATGCCCTCTCTCACCACTCCTATTTAACATAGTATTGGAAGTTCTGGCCAGGGCAATCAGGCAAGAGAAAGAAATAAAGGGTATTCAAATAGGAAGAGAGGAAGTCAAGTTGTTTCTGTTTGCAGACGACGTGATTTCATATTTAGAAAACCCCATCATCTCAGTCCAAAAACTCCTTAAACTGATAAGCAAATTCAGCAAAGTCTCAGGATACAAAATCAATGTGCAAAAATCACAAGCATTCCTATACACCAACAATAGGCAAGCAGAGAGCCAAATTATGAATGAACTCCCATTCACAATTGCTGCAAAGAGAGTAAAATAGCCAGGAATACAGCTAACAAAAGATGTGAAAGACCTCTTCGAGGAGAACTACCAACCACTGCTCAAGGAAATAAGAGAGGACACAAACAAATGGAAAAACATTCAATCCTCATAGACAGGAAGAATCAATATCGTGACAATGGCCATACTGCCCAAGGTAATTTATAGATTCAATGCTATTTCCATCAAACTACCATAGACATTCTTCACAGAATTAGAAAAAAATATTTTAAATTTCATATGGAATCAAAGAAGACCCCGTATAGCCAAGACAATCTAAAGCAAAAAGAACAAAGCTGGAGGCATCATGCTACCTGGCTTCAAACTGTTCTACAAGGCTACAGTAACCAAAACAGCATACTACTGGTACCAAAACAGACATATAGACCACAGGAGCAGAACAGAGACCTCAGAAATAATACCACACATCTACAACCATCTGATCTTTGACAAACCTGACAAAAACAAGCAATGGGGAAAGGATCTCCTATTCAGTAAATGGTGCTGGGGAAACTGGGTAGCCATATGCAGAAAACTGAAGCTGGACTCCTTCCTTACACCTTATTAAAAAATTAACTCAAGATGGATTAACGACCTAGATGTAAAACCCAAAACCATAAAAACCCTAGAAGAAAACCTAGGCAATACCATTCAGGACATAGACATGGGCAAAGACTTCATGACAAAAAAGTGAAAAGCAATTGCAACAAAAGCCAAAATTGACAAATGGGATCTAACTAAATGAAAGAGCTTCTGCACAGCAAAAGCAACTAGCATGAGAGTGAACAGGAGAAAATTTCTGCAATCTACCCAACTGACAAAGGTCTAATATCCAGAATATAGAAGGAGCTTAAACATAGTCACAAGAAAAAAGAACCCCATCAAAAAGTGGGCAAAGGATATGAACAGAGACTTCTCAAAAGAAGACATAATGTGGCCAACAAACATATGACAAACAGCTCAACATCACAGATCATCAGAGAAATGCAAATCAAAACCACAATGAGATACCATCTCATGCCAGTCAGAATGGCAACTAAAATTCAGGAAACAGTAATTGCTGCTGAGGCTGTGGAGAAATAGGAATGCTTTTACACTGTTGGTGGGAATGTAAAGTAGTTCAGCTATTGTGGAAGACAGTATGGTGATTCCTCAAGGATCTAGAAACAGAAATATCATTTGACCCAGTAATCCCATTACTGGGTATATACCCAAAGGAACAGAAATCATTCTACTATAAAGACACATGAACATGTATGTTTATTGCAGCACTATTTACAATAGCAAAGACATGGAACCAGCCCAAATGCCCATCAATGATAGATTGGATAAAGAAAATATGGTACATATACACCATGGAATGCTATGCAGCCATAAAAAGGAATGAGATTATGTCCTTTGCAGGGACATGGATGAAGCTGGAAGCTATCATCCTCAGCAAACTAATATAGGAACAGAAAACTGAACACCACATGTTCTCACTTATAAGTGGGAGTTGAACATTGAGAACACATGGACACAGAGCAGGAACAACAAATACCAGGGCCTTTTGGGGTTTGGAGGGTGAAGGGAGGGAACTTAGAGGACAGGTCAATAGGTGCAGCAAACCACCATGGCACACGTATACCTATGTAACAAACCTGCACGTTCTGCAGAAGTATCCCATTTTTTTCTTTTTTTTTGAAGAAATAAAGTTAAAAAAAAAAAGAAAAAAGATTAAAAAGAAGAGTTTGTATTCTCCAGCAGGGTAAAATAAGGAAAACACCTTCATTTGTTCATCTCATCTTTTTTATGGTTTAAGTTTGTAATTTTGATTATAATACCTGCTTTAAATCATCCTCAGCAACAATATTATATAATCTGCAAGATAAATATGCTTTTCATAAAAAAGCCTTTGGTTGAGTAAATTTAGTAATAAGGACTACAATTTATTGAACACTTATTAGGTGCTGGGCTCTATGTCAAGTCTGTTTTGTTCATTATCTAATTTAATCTTCTTTTTTTGATTAAGAACATGGAAACTGAGGCTCAGAGAGGGTCTATTTCATACCTAAATTCCCAGAGTTAGAAAATGCCTATTGTTGAGCGATTCTTCCGTTAGTTTACCCAAGCACTAAAAGAAACAAAGAAAAGGCCATCCCTCTAAATACTGAGAATGGTTTCGAAAGTGGTACTATTCGAGTGCTACAGGTATTCTCTACCATTTTTTCAAGGAAAGGATACATTCAATGTCAGAGTTTGTGGGGTTTTTTTTCTTTTTCTTGAGGACAGATGTAGCTTAGGGTAGAGGTGATATTGTCAGCACTTTTTGAAATATTGTTTGGCTGTTCTCATTCTAAATTTTTAGGGGGAGTCAGAGGTTTGCTGGTTTGGTCTCAGGAGTGGTCTGCACTTGAAAATGTGTAAGGACACTCCTGCAGGGCAGTTCCCCAGGTGACCTTGGAACGACCCGGTTCTCTCCCTTCTCACTGGTGGTTCTCAAGAATAACTGTTGAATGTGCTGGGAATGCCACATCCTGCAATAAGGAGTGGCCAGCTGGGACAGCCTGATCCCTCATAGAAATGAGATGTCTTTCTATGCTCTAGCTCAGTGAATTATGATGTCCCTGGATACAAAACCTAGAGCAGACTGTTTTCTGGAGGACCTCAGCTATAATGCAAGTGGGGTACTTGTAGGCAAATCTTTATCCACTCTGGGCAGCTTTTCTGAGGCTTGGGGGACTGGTTTCCCTGAATCCTAGGCTTCTGTTGTCACTCTCATGCCTATCTGTAAGTGATAAACTCACTTCATGTAACTTGTGTGTGGGTGTTCTGTTTCATTGGATTTAGACATGTTAGTAACCAGCACACAGCCTGTTTCATAAATCCTTGTAGCCTGTGTCTCTGATCAGGTTCAGATCAGTAATAGTAAGCAGCACACTTGCATCTCCATCACTGCACCCACCAGCTCCTGTCTATCCCACCAGAGCAGCCCTCATTTGTCCATCTCCAGTAAGGCTGTTAAGAGGAAGCATTGACTGCTTACTGGTATCATTATTTCCTGCCAAGATGCAGTAGAAAAAAATGGGGACAATTATTATTTGCTTGACTCTTTTATCTTTTTGATAGAGACAGGGTTTGTTACCCCTTAGGAAACGAAATATTCCTTCAAGCAGGTCTTGCTGAATAATGCAGAAGTGTTTTTTATTTTAAAGCTATCAACTATCTTTTATATTAAAAACTGTTTATTTTAAAGCAATTTATTCTTAGTTTAAAAATATATCAAAACCAGATATTAGCTCTAAGTATGGCCCCTAAGATTTTAGTTCCTGCAATACATGATCAACCACTTCCTGCCCTCAAACATGGAGAGATGATCCTAACACATTTTTCCAAAATAGGAAGCTGTCTGCTTTTATTTTTCACCGTTCTATCCTTATTAAGTGGTTATAGTTACAAAGAGCTCCAAGAATTATCTTTCAAGTAGCAGAGCCGGGGTGTGAACTTGGGTGTGGCTAATGTCAAATCCCATGTTCTTAACTATTATCCTCTTCTGCCTGTCAGGGTGATGCCTATTTTCTAGGCCGCTTAGATTTTAAGTTTTAGCACTAAAAGTTAAAGCTTTTACTCACTAATAAAAGTAGAAAAAAAATTTTTAAACATTATATGGATGTCTACTTTTATAAAACCTTTATGTAAATTTATTATAATATTTGCACACACACACATACACATATCTATGTATCTGTATTCAAATGTAGAGGTTCTTTCCCACCACCCCCAGAAAAGGAAAAAAATTATATATATGTGCAAGTGTGTATGTGTGTGTGTGTAAGTTAATTAATAAACTCTTTACCCGGCAGGACTTTCAAAAATAACAAAATTTTTTTGTAAAAGAGCAGTTAGAAAGATTTGTTTAATGAATCAGAGATTTGTTCAAAGTTGACAATATCTTTGAAGAATTTTTTTCTAAATATCTTTGATATGAAAGCAAGGGAATCTCAAGATTTGGGTTCTTGCTTGGCTCTGCCAGCAACTAGCTGGAGGACTTTAGGTGAATCACTTTACCTTTAAATAGGACAGGAAATTTTGAGAGTCATATTACAATTCTTTGAAGTGACTTTGATCTCTAAGCATCCACAGATTTGTGAAAATAATTCTCCCTACCCTAAAACATATAAAGAAAGTCTTCTCTTTAAAGAAACCTGTTATGATAGAAGCAAACTGAAATTCATTGACGTACTGTAACAAAAGAGAGTACCACATAGAACAACTTTGAAATGGTGAAATGTTAGGGAAGTAATTTTTTTTGTGGTTTATGGGTTGAGGTCAGAAAGTTCTTAGGGTAGAATATGAGAAGTGAGTGAGTCTTTGAATTGATTTCTAAAGCTAAGCGTCTATGTCAGTGAGGTAAGGTTCTGGACAAACAAATAAGTATTATGTGAATTACAAGATATTCTGTGGTGGCAACTATAAAACCCATGGGTGCCTTTGTTCCCATTTTCACCTATCCTACAGTATTAGTGTAGAAACTAATACTCCAGAGAAACAGAAACAGTAAGATATTATGTATTTCTGTATATAAGGAGACTGATTATAGGAAATTGTCTTACATGATTATGGAGGCTGAGAAGTCCCAAGATTTGCAGTTGGCAAACTGGGGACCCAGGAGAGAGTCCGAAGACAGGAGAAGACTGATGTTTCTGCTTGAAGACAGTCAGGCAGAGAAAGAGAATTCTCTCTTACTCTACCTTTTTGTCCATTTGGGCCTTCGACAGACTGGATGAAGCCCACCCACATGGGAAGTGGAGTTGGGGGGGGCAATCTGCTTTACTCATTTTATGGATTCAAATGTTTCATTTGAATTCAATGGATTCAATGTTTCATCCAGAAACACTCTCATAGAGACACCTAGAATGCTTACTTAGATTGTCTGGGGATTTTGTGACCCAGTCAAGTTGACACATAAAATTAACCGCCATGTGTACCATTTTGTAATTAACTGCACTTTTCTTTGTGACTTCTTGAAGACATAAATTGTGACTTGCTAATAACTAGGATTCTAAAACAGAGCAAAGGACCTGGCCTATATGTACTGTGTGTTTAATGCATATTTAGAAAAGAGTTAATGAGCACATATCAATGGAAGAAATGGGAAACAGTGGTCTGGCATAGATTAGGTTGGGGATAGGTGAGTATGGGAATTGGGTAGAAGGTGGTTTTCCACCTCATAGCAATTTAATTTTTATTATCTTTTAAGAGAGAGAAAACCTTTCAAAACGGCTTCATTTACTGTTGCTTATTTGAATAGATGTGACATTCCAAAGCTGATATTTCTTAATAGCTGTGATTAACATATCTAAATACCTCTCCAATGACTTCTGAAGCATTTTTCTTTTGTTTGAAGTTTTATTACAATTTAGACTGGTAGTTTTGAAGAGCCAGGCTGGTAGTTTTATTCTTATTCTTCTTTCTGATTGAAATATCACTGTGTAAATGGATATCCCAGGAATGGGGGTACCCTCTCCCTCAAGGATGAGAATCTGCTCAATATTCCTATAGTTCAGAAAACACATTTTGAAGTACAATTATAATTTAAAAAATCTTCTTATGTCCTATTAGAAAAAATCAAAGTCTACTCAGGTCTACTGTTAAGCATAAATTAAGTTTAATTTGCTTGCCCAACCTTTTACTCATGCATCCAGCTGAGGGAAACTTCAGATCAGCCCAGACCTTGTCACAAGTGCTCAATTAAAAGTCTGAGTTAATAAAGCTGTCTTAATTGGCCTGACAGAACTAGCAATATGACCTTATCACCCAGCTACACCTCTCTAATCCTGGATTTAAATGCCTATGAAGGACAGATAGTAACTAGCAAATTTTTGTTTTCTTAAAAACATACCACATGCACGGTTATAACATTCAACGCCTCAGCTCACAACTTTATCCACCAATCTAGATTATGTTCTGAAGCTAGTTAAATTAACTTAGCTATCAAAATGCTAAGTTTGATAGCTCATTTATCTTTCTGTCTCACAACTCGACATTACAATACAGTGGTGATTGATCTTGCATCTTCCAGGTACCATATAGTATACAAACTAAGAGAAGATTAATTAAAAGCTGTCTTACCCAGACAGATTTTTAAATAAGTTTTAGATTTACACTATATATCAGCTGAAGCAGAAAGAGATTCTAAGACCAGAAGCTCTGTAACACCAATTGGATTTTTCTTTTATGTAGAATGTGTATGCAGTGATCCTGATGACCATTATTATTCTTACACATGCGTTGAATACCACATGAGACAGAAAGGCCCTGCGACAAGTGTCCTCGCGTTGTCTCTAGTCTAACGCAGCATAACACACAGCGCACAGAGAGCACGTTGTGCCACCATCACTACTGATGATTTCTTTGAATTAAGAAGTTTGAGGCCTGGCGCGGTGGCTCACGCCTGTAATCCTAACACTTTGGGAGGCCGAGGCGGGCGGATCACAAGGTCAGCAGATCGAGACCATCCTGGCTAACACAGTGAAACCCCGTCTCTACTAAAAATACAAAAACAAAATTAGCCAGGCGTGGTGGCGGGCGCCTGTAGTCCCAGCTACTCGGGGGCCTGACGCAGGGAGAACGGCGTGAACCCAGGAGGCGGAGCTTGCAAGTGAGCCGAGATCGCGCCACTGCACTCCAGCCTGGGTGACAGAGCAAGACTCCGTCTCAAAAAAAAAAAAAAAAGGGAGTTTGAGGGATTTTAAGTGGATATGGAGGAAAATGATGTCTAAACCCAGGACTTGGAAAAAGAAAACTCACAAATATTTGTATTTAACATTTATGGAGCATTCTTTTATGAATTGGGGAAAGGTACCTGACTTCGCAAATAAAAATTGCAGCTACTATTTAGTGAAGTACTGTGTCACATGACTTATTTTCAATATCTTTAAGTTTTACAATTTTAAAGGATTAAGTGTTATTATACCCATTTTGTAGATGATGAAACCAATGTCCTGAAGTCTGAAGTTCCCTGGCTACAGCCTACTGGCTAGTAATTAGCAGAGAGGGGATTTACGTTCTAGGTTGGCTTACTTGGTTCCAAGACCACTGCACTATGTTGCTTTCCAGGTCCCTGCAGAACAGCAAGTATACTTTCATATACACCATAGAGAATATTTGAAAGCCTAATAAACTATTTGATTTATTATAGGATGCTTGAGTTTACATTTATGAGACTTTATTCACAAGAAATTGTTGCTCCCATGAGATATGCCACATCTCAAATCAGTTTTCCTCTCTAATATCCAGGAAGTTCTTAGTGGACTTTAGACCCCCAAATTATTTAATAGTCTTAATGGGTAGAATTTTCTGGTTTTCATCTAAATGATTTAAGTTCCTTGACAAGAAAATCTCTAAGTTCTATTTTTTCTGCATTTAAGACAAATAATTGAGCTGTCCTTTCAAAGCTTTAAGCTTATAATCCTAAAGACTGTTGTAGATTAACTGTAAAGGAAACACTATTATATGGCCATCTCTTTCCTTTACAGTTACAAAGCACTCATCATATGCCATAAATGACTGTACTTACAATGTCTATAGGTTTTGATTTTTTAGAAGAAGGGAAGACTTCTTTAGTTTTTAATCCAGATGTAAAGGAAAGGAAAATAAAATGTATTGAACTCCTAATGAGTAGTAAGCAATGTTGCTGACAATATAGTGTCAAATAACTAACTCAATTTATCAAGCATGTACTGAATATCTTCTGAATTTCAGGAATTGTGCTAGGCACTTTTGTGAACACAAAGTTGTTTAAGATACAGCTCATTTCATGAAGGATCTCCCCATGTAGTATGAGATAAGATTTTATCCACACACAAAACAAATAGGTAAAATGGACACTCAGGAAATGATCTATGAGAAAATAATTTTCTTCAATAGCCTGGACATTTGCTTTATTGGCTGATTCTGAAGTTACAATCAGGATAGAGTCCATGAGAGACAGTGAATCCTGGGCTCTCTTCAGACTAGGATTTCTCCTCAGGAGCAACACTTGCCAAGGGCTGAGATGCGCGGAGGGAGCTGGGACAACCTCAAGATGTTCTCTGAGATGGGAAAACCGTCCTTGAGTTTCCCGTTTAGACAGGAGGGTGTGCCTGTATGTATAGCTGTTCCTCCCTATGAGATTCCTCTCCCCAATTATTCAATCAAATATTAATGTAATCAAGCACAAACCTAGGTACTGCTGTAAAGGGATCTTGCAGATGTGATTAGAGTCCCAAGTCAGTTGACCTTAAGGTACAGAGATTATCTGGGTGGGCCTGACTCGAACAAGTAACATCTGTAAAACGAGGGAGTGTTTTCTGGCTAGGAGCAAAACAGCAAGTCAGAGAGATATAAGCACAAGAAGGATTTGATGCACTGTTGCTGGGTAGAAGATGGACGGAGCCATGTGACAAGAAATGGAGAGGGCCCCAGAAGCTGTGAATGGCCTCCAGCTGACAACCAGCAAGGAAGTGGGGAGCTCAATACTGCAATCCCAAGGAACTTGGATTCTGCCCACAGCATAAACGAACTTGAAAGCAATTGTTCCTGAAGGTCCAGACAGCCCAGCCCAGCTGGTACTTTGATTTTAGTCCTGTAATACCTTGAGCAGAGAACCCAGTAGATCCTGCCTGGATTTCTGGTGTATAGAACTGTAAGCTAATAAATGAGTATTGCTTTAAGTCTCTAGGTTTATTGTAATTTGTTATGCAGCAATAGAAAACTGATGCACCATCAAAACCCATAGAAGGTGAACAACAAAGAGACCGCTCTGGTCTGCACTCAGGAACTATTTATTCTCCAGTGAATGGGAAAACTGAAGCCTTATTTTATGTGCTGGTTAACATGGAGTGAAAAAAAGATCCTATACTCTAGGGTCTCACAATCTGGATTTAAATCCTGGCCCTGCCATTTATGAACTGTGCTACCTGGGATAACTCTGTTCAGTCTTTTTGGTTGCATTTGCAAAATAGACTTAATCCTATTTATGGAGCATGGGTGTCATGCAGATGAAGTGAGGTAATATATGAAATATAGTAAGTACTCAATAAACATGATACTTGTTTGGTTTAATAATAGATTTACAGCATTTCTTTTAAAATTGTGTAGCTTTGTGGAAATTCTCCTCATTAGAGTACTGATAGCTAAAGCAGTGACCTCAATATCTTAACCTTCTCAAATTTAATGGGAATAGGTTGCCCCATGTAACCACTCTAAAATTTCCAAAAACAACAGGAAAAGCTGCTCATTTCCCTGTTATTGAGGATACTTCTTGCAACTATTTTAATCTCCATATTTACCAGGTGCTAGTAGTCCGGCTTTGCTATTGTTCCTGAATTCATGTCTGGGTTGATCTCCTGTTGGGTGGTGATAAGGGCTTATAAAGTATATATTTGTAGAAAGAACTATGTCTTGAATCATCATAATCAGCAGGTGTCAGTAGAATATATCTTAACACAGCTTGAAAACTGAGGAGGACTATTGCAGAAAAATTTTTGTTCATGTCTACCCTGGAGCTTCCTTAAATAGTGGTCCTAAAAGTGAGATCCATCACACTCATTTATAATATAAAATCTTGGGTCCACCCCAGACCTACTGAATTAGAAATCCTGGGGGTATGGCACAGCAATCTGTGTTTTAAAAATTCCTTTTTGTGATACATTTTAGTCTTCAGAACCCTGCCCTAAGAGATTGGGGTGACTCTTAGCATCTCCTGGAAATTTGAAGTGGAATTTTCATTTTTGCAAAATGACGAACACAATGACAGAGAATTAATGAGAAAGATTACGAATGATCCAATTCTATAAAAGACTGAACACAATCTTAGTTGATATGCTTCCTAAATTTTTCAGGTATATTACAATTTTGTGAAATGAATCACTGTGCAAATGTATCAAGAGACTAGTTTTTTTAAAGAAAAAAATTCGGTGGCAAATTCTTTTGTAGAGTTAAAACTGATTTATCTGTTTTGTAAGCAGGTTTTTATGTATTGAATTTTCTTAGGAGAAGGCAGATTGTATCTGGTAGTTTTATGCATTGGAAATACTTCTGAAGAAACATTTGATTAGTTGATATGGGAGTCAAAATATGCTAGGTTGTAGAAAGCTGAGAAAATTGCCATTTTTACTATAAATGCTTTTAAAATGGAATTTGATACTCTTTCCATAGTGTAATTTTCAAGGCCTTTTCTTTTTTTTTTCCTAAAGCTGGTATACAGAAGGGTGAAGCAGCATGGTGTACTGGGAAGAATGGGTCAGTGCACTTGGCTCTCCCACTTTTCACCTGTCTGACTTTAGACAAGTTCCTTACTCGTGGAGATGAAGAATCAGGTTGTGGTCTAGCTTCTGTGGGTCAGTGTTTCTCAAACTCAAGCGTGCAGCAGAATCACTTGGAGGGCTGATCCAAATACAGATTGTTTGGGAACAGGGCCTGATAACAGATGCAGCAGCCCTTTGCTAGTGACCCTGCTTTAGCTAATAGTCCAGTTTTGAGTTGGGCTGGAAAAAAAATGGCTGGTTCCTATGTTTCATGACCCACCTATAGGAATATTGCAGAAGACTAACTCACAGATTGGTTAAAAAAGCCACTTAAGGAGGTCATCCCTATGTTTAAGGAAGAGACTGCCTTCTAAATGAGAGCAGGTGATGCTAGGAAGACATCCTTTGTAATACTTTGTTTTTCAAGGTTCATGGACTAAATGCACCCACAGTAACATTTAAAACAATATTTTAGTGCAAAAGATTTGTATCTTTAAAATAGATATGTAATTGTTTCAAAAATAAATCGACAATACTGCATAATATGATTTCTAAAACTTATACATTGAAATTTAACATTTAGAAATTATTTTGAATTGAGAGATTCTAGTTTACTAAAATAAAATTACCAAGAAAAAAGTAGAGAAGTAGAATATCTGCTCCAAGACAGAAAGCAAAAAAATATTTTTAGCCGTTGTAATATAAAAGAGTAGCTTCTGTGTATAGGAGCTTCTGCTTTTCTATCTTTCACAAAATAGTATCAAGTATATTAATAAGCAATTATAATAGCTAATATCGATTGCTCAGTATGTACTAGGCACTGTTCTAAGTACTTTACATTTACTAACTAATTTAATATTTTTGGTATAATTCTGTTTTACTTATTTACTTTTAATTGACAAATAAAAATTGTGTGTGTATATATATATATATGGTAAACAACATGATGTTTTAAAAATGTATAAATTGTAGAATGGCTAAATCAAGTTAATTAAAATATCCATTACCTTATATATTATCATTTATTTGTGCAATTCATTTAATCTTCACAAGAACCCATCTATGTAAGTACTACTATTATTGCTTGGACAAGGAGGCTTGAGTTACTTACCCAAGGTCACAGAGCTGCAGATGTCAGATCCAGGTTTCAAATGCAGACGTCTTTCCTGAGAGCGGGGGTTGTAAGCCCTTGTGCAACACTGGCTCCCGTGTGCCTTCTGCTCTGGTGTTCAGTGCTGAGTCTCTCTGTGGCTTGACCAGGTGAGAGATCCTCTATCTCCAGACGACCAGGACAGCTCACACAGAACCCAGTCTTCCTGGCCTGTGCTCTCACATCAGACCTTTCCCACTGCACTCCCACCCACCTACTAACGATACCTAACATCTGCACTGTGCTTACCGCATCATCTTATTTAACTGACTGCTTTCTCCTTGGGACATTCTTCCCTGCTAGGAAACTTCACCCCAAATCTGTGTGCACACCAGGCCTGCTGCCCCATGGGGTCCAGGTCAAAGAAAAAGGAACCTTTACACCTGTCCTTGCTCTGCTACTCCTGAGCCTTCTCACTTTACTCCTGCTGTTACCCACTCCACCATCCCAGTGTTTACCAGCTTCTCTTTCTGAGTCTTGTTATCTGTTTCCAACTTTCAGATGAGCCTTCTGGACATGAAGACACAGGTCAGTACTCCTTATTTGCCTGTTGATCCTTGGTAAAGACTTTGGATTTACCTACTGACTCCTTTTATTCTGGGCCATTTCAGGCAAATATACACACTGAACACAATTCTGGCCTATTATGGTGCCAAGCAGTGGTGGCAGAAGGGGTCTGGTGGGGAGATGAGATGGAAATTTAGAGTCTCATGCAAACAAAGTTGTTAATAATTTCATATCACCTCTTTACTGCCCAAGTACTTGAGCATTTTATTGGTGGCTTTGCCGTGGTCCATGGGTGTATTTTACACAGAACATGAACTTTAGAAAGATCAACTTAGAGTCATGTCTCCCAGTGCCCTTCAGTTCACATGTATTCTAGCATGCATACGGTGTAGCTGAGGCTGCCTCTTATTTTATATAAATATAAATATATATCTATTTTAATTAATGGAAAGTAAAAACAATCTAACATCACAATGGAAATCATGTTTTATTGAATTAATTTTTCCTGTAGGCATTTTCTGGCAGATGGAACAAAGCTGGCCTAGCAGAGACACAGCAGCATTCTCTAAAACCCTTTAAGTCAGGAGCTCACGAAATGTGGAAGAGGAAACGATCGACAAATTACTTCCAAAGTTCCAATCTCCTTTGTTTGTTCAGGTCATTCAGAATATCATTATCACATTAATGGAATTTTCTTATTTCTATTTGCAGGTCCTTTTGTATGCACATTGTAATCTGATTTGAAAGGAAGAAGGAAGAAACCCTTCTTCATTTTCATGTTTTCTGAAAGCCTAATTCACTTGCCAGATGTGTTGAGTGAACAGATTTATAGGCTATCATGAAAGAGATGTCCTTCACACTTTCATTTCTCTTGCCCCTGATTTTCTGACTTCTATTTCTTTAATTCTTATGTTATCATTTAGCTGTTACTTATCCATGTTATGATTTAAGCTTAGGCTGGAAAATTCTATAGGTCCCTGTAGTCATAGCAGGGTAGGAAGTAAAAGCTAAACCCCAGTTGCTGAGTATTTGCAGATAACTCAGGCAAAAGATAGCTTTAATTTTAACTGTATTTAAGTGTGTGCCTTCTCACCCCATCCAAGTAGTTAAATTGACTGTAAGGATAGTCCCAGGTTCACTGCAAAAGAACTTAGTTCTTCATTTGATTTTACCCAGAGAGAACATTTTTATAGCGTTGTGATTCAGGGATGATAATTTCATTCGCAAATGGTGTGTTTTAAGCAGTAAACAAATATTACTTTTCAGACTCCAAAGATAAGTGTAGTTGAGGCTCAAATCATATGGTGCTAAATCTAGAGCCTGATTTCAAACAGGTTGACTGTGTTTCTTTATGGTGCAATTTGACTGTGTCAGGAAGTGGACATTTTATTTTGTGCTAGCAATGATAAGAAGGTGCAACAACCTTAACAAGAGTTGATCAAGGGTCCCAATCAAATCCTGTGTCTGCAGTCTTAGAGAATTACAGCTCATATAACAGATCTTATAGAAAATCTTTTCATTTCTATGAATTTCACTAAATCAGAGAATTTCTTTGCCACTTCATTTGGTTTCCTTCCTCCCATAAGTAATTACTCTTTATTTTAAGTGACAGAATTACTTTAATTTTGCATTTTTTCATCTTTATATAGACCTCGGCCAAGATTAATCTGTCCAGAATATTCTGGGTACTTGGCTCTTCTGTTTCAGGATTGTAAATGGGATACAGCAGGCAGCTTGCCCTTCTCCTGCCTTCTAGGTTTATTTGAATGTAAATGTTATTAAAAAAAAGGGTATGTCCTAGCACCTTTTCAGTCTTCATCGAAGACAATGTTTAGGATTGCTACCTATACCAAAACTCATATTACCCTGTTGGAGCTTGGGGAATCTTTGATGCTGTGATTTTCAAAGTGCAATTAAAAAATTCTTTCATTGTTAATTCCACTTCTTATCCATTTTCTCCATTCTTCACATCCCTCCTCTCATAATTTGTAATCTCTTCCCTCTTCTCATTAGTTTCTTATTTGACCACCTTTTTGCTCTTTCTTATTAAAAACCACTTTCTTTTCTGTATACTTTCCCTTTCTCTCAGGTTAGTGCTTCTTCTCTTTGGGCCCAACTTCTAATTCCCACCTTTCCTCTAGTTTGTTTCTCTCTTTCACTGAAAAAGAAACCGAGATGGTTTTACTTTTATGGTTTAGTGTGAACTGATTTTAAGTCTTCAGTTAAAATCAGTGCCCTGCCCCTACCCAGCAAGCAGATAAATTTGCCATTTGGCCAGACTATTGTTGTTTGTATACACATCACATGTGAACTAAGGGTGTGTGTGTGTGTGTGTGTGTGTGTGTGTGTGTGTGTGTTGGGGGAATAGAAAGTAAGGAGAGAAAGTAGCATGAGGTTGATCACATCATATTCTCAGGGCACCAAATAAAAGGGTCCGAGTTCTTGAGGTAGTTGCTAGCCCTAGTCTAAAATGTTTATTTAGCTCTTGGGGGTAAAATAACATTAAAAGAAAAACTTCAGATGACTTAAATTTAACAGAGTTTAATTGAGTAGAGAACAATTTGCAAATCAGTCAGCTCCCAGAACCATAAAAAGTTTTAAGTGACTCCAGGGTTGCTACAGGGTTGGATAACATTTATGGACAAAAAAATAACAGAAACAGCTGGATTGGTTTTTGCCTTACTTGAACAGGTGTTTTCCTTATTTGAACATGATTTTAACAGTTGGCAGCCTGTGATTGGCTGAAACTTGGCTGCTGTGATGGGCTGAGGCTTGGTTACTTGTGATAAGAGTAGGTTATAGACTATTTACATATCACATTATGTAACAGTTCATTATATACTGAGAAACCTTTAGGCCATACTTAAATATGTAGAGGTGCTGCTTTAGGCCAAACTTAATTCAATTTAATAATGGCAAAGAGAAGGCACTTTAGCCTTTTCTTTGTATGTTCTCTGCTTTTCATTTCAACCTATCTTCTTACTCCTAATTAAGCCATTGAGATACTCCATTAAAAGCAGGGACTGAGGCCAGGCGTAATGGCTCATGCCTGTAATCCCAGCACTTTGGGAGGCTAAGGTGGGAGGATACTTTGAGGCTGGAAGTTTGAGACCAGTGAGACCTCATCTCTATGAAAATTAAAAAATTAACTGGGTGCAGTTGCCCATGCATCTATAGTCTCAGCTATTTGGGAGGCAGAGGAGGGAGAATTGCTTGAGTCTAGGTGGTCCAGGTTGTAGTGAGCCATGATCACACCACTGCACTCCAGACTGGGTAGCGACAGAGTAAGACCTTGTCTCAAAAAGAAAGAAAGAAAGAAAAAAAATGGCATGGGCTGAACCTTTGCATAATGTTGCAGTTTGTGTACTTCTGAAGGTACTGGAGGCAGAGAGACATTCTTGGACATCGCACTTGACGGCTTTGCTTCCTGAGGGTTTGATTTTAGAGCGGGGTTGACCCTGCCATTTTCCTTCCCTTTTCCTATGCACCCAAATTTGTCTCTCACATAGATTAACTCTTATGTCTTCATAGGATTTGAAGGAAAAATACTATAGTGACTTTCCTTAGAACTTCATTTTAGAGATGAGGATATTGACTTACACAAAAATCAGGTAATTTATTTAAGGTTATTCAGGAAATTGATAATAATTATGGGGACTGTATTTTGCAATCCAAAACTGAGACCTATAATCTGACAGTAATACTCATAATAACAGGAGTAGTGACAACAACAAACACAGCAACAATAATCACTGCTGTTAGTTGAACATACACATTGCTAGGCATTATGTAAGGTACATATCATCTTATTTGATCCTTTCAACAACTCTCTATGTGGTCGTTTTTTATTCCAACTCTATATATAATGGAGGCATAGACAGAAATCCACTTTATGCATAATAATGGAGCAAAGGTAAGTTGTAAACCGGACTCTTGCTAATTCTAAAACTTGTGCCTCACACAGTGGTGTGCTGGAGCCATCTTGTACTGGCTCATGACCGATGATTGTTAGCATCTCTTCCAAACTCAGTGTTCAGTGACATCAGGTTAGTTGCTTGAAATCTGCCACAATAGAAGTATTTATACCATGGAAATTGGCCAAGGCTAAATATTAGGGCATGGCTTTCTTTGCCAGAGAGTTGATTGTTATTTACCGACACACCACTGCCTATGTGTGTTTTTACAATATTGTTCTTTTATGAATGAAATGAGATTTTTAAATATCATGATTCTCCTAGAAAATCTGGATCATGTGATTACTATAGTGGTGTTAGGGGAAAAAGCTAAACTAAAATTCAGATGTCTGCACACTCCTGATTTAATGCTCTTTTTGACTTTTCTTGCTGGAATTTATTTTCTTTTATAATCTTAAGTCCACAAGTTATGTTTTAGACAAGGGCTATTTGGTTAAGGAATAGAAACTTACTCAATCCAATGTAAAGTGAAAAGAGAAAATATGTTGAGAAGGTCCAGCGGCACTGTGGATCTCCATCCCACAGAATACTGTAGCAGGAGGTGTGTCCTCCTGAGGGAGTGGAACATATAAACTGGAAAGTCAGTTCTGAGCACCTTGGCCTCATTGCTCTTGAACTTTCTAGCTTCATGTTGTTGCATCTCTTTGCATGTCCGTGTTGGCAGACCAGCTATTTCTGCTTCAGAGTGATATAGCCAACACCCTGATTCATTGGTATTCTCATTCCAAGCAAGTGCCACTAGGCTTACTGTTTTGAGCTCCCATTTTCCATTTTCCAGGAGAAAGACACTTAAGCCCAACAAGGGCCAGTTGTCCAATCAGCATGGATAGATGGTGAAAACAGAACATCTTAAAAGTAAGGCTATGGAAAGAGGTTTCTTTGAGAAGGCAGGAGTGACTGGGAAATATTCCTTGTTTTTAGTACAATGACTGGAAAAGGGGAGGTATGAAATACAGAGGAAGAAAAGCTAGATTGTAAGGAATCTGAGGGAAAAATCTGGGTCTTACTTATTTCTAAATATGTGACACCTCACCCTGTGTTTGGCATTCCAAAGACACTGAAAATAAAGTCCACAGGTAGCTCTTGTGGATGATTTTCCAAATAGTAAAAAAAATTAAAAAAAAAGTCTCCATAGGTAATTTTCATAATTTTATGTTGCCTCAGTGCCCTAATTTTCTCATATCAGAAGCAAGGCTTAATCACCCTGGACACAGCTTCTAGCTGTACACCACAGCCACTGGCTGGCTCAAGCCAGTGGCTGGAAAGAAGAACTTAGAGGCATCTCTCCTGCCTAGCAGGTGGGGCTGTCTGCTTTCCTGCTTCCTTTAAATGAACCACTAGGCATCTGCCCTCAAACTTGAAGTGACCCACAGTCTAATCCCTTATAAATACTGCTAGTCATTGCATGCTTCACTTTCTCTCTTTTTCTTTCTCCTTCTCTCTCAGCCTGACTCTTCATTCCTGCCTTGTGTGACCCAGGGATGGAGGACTGCCCTCCCAACTCATTATCCTCTTTGCCCAGGAGCTGTAAGTAAAAATCTTGAACTTGCTTCCTATTCTGGTGGTGTACTGAATTTATATTTTCCATCTGAAGAAATAGGGGCTACCCTAGACCAGGTTTTCTTCAGGATGCTGGGAAGAACACAGGGTTGGGCTCCCAGCGCTGGAGCAATGGTCAGGCAGGCATAAACTGGACATGGGTCAGACGAGAGCCACAGGGATGTCTGTCAGTACAAACAAGTTTACAACTAGCCATTAGACTGTCTGCCAGGCAAAAGAAGGATCCTGTGAAAGGCACACTGTAAATGCCCAAGTTCAGCTCCCCTTTATTTCCCATTAAGGCAGCGTTGCTCACAGCTCTGATACTGGAACCCCTATTTAGCCGAGGGCGCTGAAAACTGTTTCTTCAAAAGAGAAAATAGAAGGCTAGTAAATAATTCTATAAACAAAACCATTCTAGTGGTCAATACAGATTATTACCAGTGAGATCCATATGGGTCATCAAAGGGATTATGATGTCATTTTCAACACCCAGCTGTAACCTTCAGTTGGAAGTCCAGTTCAACATAAAAGTTTACCATTTTCAAGTCCCCTCCCACACTGCTTTACCCCCTTACAAGGTTATGACTAAAAGCAGAACCATTTAAAATAATCATTTTATGAAATTACATGAAAATAGAAGAAATCATGTCCAAATTGAGGAAAATGACCATGTTTTTCATATTCAATCTTCAGAAAATAGCTTTTAAAATAAGTGGTATACCATCCTTACTTTTTTCTAGATAATGAGGAGCAAAATATGTGCCCTCAGGATCAGGAGCCCTAGAGTTCAAATGATCAGTGAAATTGTAAAAAATTCTTACCCTGCATGTTGAACTTAAAATCTCATAAGAAAAGATTTTATTTGTGCTATTAGAATGTTACTGCCTAAAGCCTTCACTTTTCCAGAAAGCATTGTTAAGATTTAAAATAATTGCCATAAAAACCAGTCTACATTTTTCAAAGTTTGAATAATGGTGGCTTGGTCTGAGAATTTGAATTTATTTTTTACTATTTTCATTATATGAATTTATTAATACTTTACCTTTAAAATGCAATGAATATAATTCAACTGTTAATTTTGCAAGAACTGATTTTTTACACTGAGCACATCTACTCACAGCACATCTTGCTTTTAACTTCCATGTAACATAACCTTTTCTGCTTAAGCAACTCTTCTAGTGACATTATCACCATCTCACTAAGTTTATTCTTATATGGAATTGCAGCCTGCTAGGAACTGGAGGAGGTACGTTCTGGTTGACTTGTTTTAAGATCATATAAAACAATTGATTACTCTATTCTTTCTAACTTATCTTCCTCTTCCTTTCTCTTGTTTCCACCTTTCCCTTGCCAGGTGTGAGACAGATGGTCATGCAGTGGAGAATAAACAAGACCCTTTAATCCAGCTGGTGCTCTGCTTGTCTCACTTGCGGTGTTGCATGTATTCGGCTGCCAGTGGGAATCCAGGGGACTGTGTGGTAAGGATGAGTGGGGACATATGCTGGGCTGACTTTTCTCCCGGGACACAGTGGAATGGCCATGCAAGTTGTTAAAATACTAAAATATTTTTGCACTAGTTGATAAATAACAACTGGTTAGGGCCTCTTAACACTAAGCTGTTCCCTTCACCCACAACCCTGGATTCCTGTGTCCCAACTCTGGGATATTTGGACCTGCCTTCTCACATCCAGTTGGATTGATACCTGGTACAAAAAGAAGCCTTAGGACTTCTTTTACTGCTTTTTAAAACCACTTATATCTATTTGTTTTTATCCTATATGCAACCCAACTAATTCTTATATATGTTAGAATAGTAGTTGTTTTAGTCCATTTTGCATTCCTTTAAAGGAATACCTGAGACTGGGTAATTTATAAAGAAAAGAGGTTTGTTTGGCTCACAGTTCTGCAGGCTGTACAAGCATGGCACCAGCATCTGCTTAGCTTCTTGTGAGGCCTCAGGGAGCTTTTACTCTTGGCAGAAGGCGAAGGTGGGGCAGGCATGTCACATGGTGGGAGAGGAAAAAAGAGAAGGGGGATGCCAAGCTCTTTTAAACAACCAGCTCTTGCCTGAACTAATAGAGTGAAAACTCATTTATTACCACAGGGAAAGCACCAAGCCACTCATGAAAGATCCACCCCATGACACTAACCCTCCCACCAGACCCCACCTCCAACATTGAGGATCACATTTCAACAAGAGATTTAGAAGGGACAAATATCCATATTATATAAGTAGTCAAAAGCACAATTTCTGGTGTTATGAAACCTCTCTCTCTATATATATGTCTGTGTGTGTGTGTGTGTACACACATAGACACAGTATACATATATGCAAATCTCAGCCTAGCTATGAACCAAGTTCCTTAATTTTCTTATTTTATTTTTATTTTTTTGAGATGGAATCTCACTCTGTCACCCATGCTGGAGTGCAGTGGCTCTATCTTGGCTCACTACAATCTCTGCCTCCCAGGTTCACGCCATTCTCCTGCCTCAGCCTCCCGAGTAGCTGGGACTACAGGCGCCCGCCACCACGCCCGGCTAATTTTTTTTTTTTTGTATTTTTAGTAGAGACAGGGTTTCACCGTGTTAGCCAGGATGGTCTTGATCTCCTGACCTCGTGATCTGCCCACTTTGGCCTCCCAAAGTGCTGGGATTACAGGCGTGAGCCACTGTGCCCGGCCCAAGTTCCTTAATTTTCTTGAACCTTAATATCTTCAATTATAAAATGTAGAATATAATAATGTTTGTCTTGCAGAGTTATTGAGATGATTAAGTGAAATAATATATGTAAAGTGTTAGCAATGTTCCTGGCAATAAGTAAATTTAACATTAATTATGACTATCATTGTTTTCATGCTGCTTCATGCTCAAAGGTAGCCCTGTGAAATGTGTTCATCTCTATCCAGCTGCCCAGAAATCAAGGTTGAGATTGTCAACGTTAAGCATTCTTCCTTACTCTGAAATCTAATTCAAAACTTACTAGAGTTTAGTTCAATATCTAATATATTTTACTTATCAAAATTGTTTTCTTATTTTATAAAGTTTTCGTTGCAACAGTTCCTGAAACTTCTGCATGTCAATGCCTCATTACACATACACAACTCCTCTTCACACATTCTCTTTTCTTCTGTGTGCTTATTGTGAGCCATGCCCACTCCCACTTCCCTCTTATTGTTTACCTATTTTCTCCCTCCTGGAATTCTCTTTCCATTAATTCTAATCTTTATGATTTAAGGCCACTGTAAATTCCTGTCTCCTCTGGAAAAGCCTCCCCAAATATCCAGTCTCAATAATGCCTTCTCTTTTGGCCTTTAGCAGAATTTATAGCTTTGGATCCCCACTTTAAAACCAATTCACTCCATTGTTTCCAGTGAGTCTTTTCTTTACAACTAGATTGTACATGTCTTGAAGGCACGGACCTGAGTTTAGGCAGTCATAGGAAGTATCATAACGGGGTTTAAATGGCCAAGCATTTTTTTGAGAGGTCACAAGGAGTATGGGCTTTCCAAAACATAAAAGCACTTCAGACAGAGAAAGGAAAAGTATTTCTTATAAGTTGATAAGCAAAGCAGAGCATGTTAAAACAAAACAAAACAAAAACCCCTTCTTGGAATTAGAACGGATGGAGCAAGATGGCTGAATAGAAGGCTTCACCAATTGTCCCCAGCCCGGTCCCCACAAGGACACCAAGTAAACAACTATCTACATGGAAAAAACACTTTCATAAAAACAGAAAAACTGGTGAGCATTCACAGTACCTGATTTTTAACTTTTTAACTTCATAGCACTGAAAGATGCACTGAAAAGGTGGAAAGAGCAGTCCGGAATCCTCATGGATACCACTCCTCCCCACCCTCTGCAATCCCCATTGCAGAGTCTTGGTGCAGAGAACATCTTTGAGCACTGAGGGAGGAAGAACACAGCAATTGTGAGGCATTAAACTCAGTGCTATCCTGTTAGAGCAGAAGCAAAAACGCGAACAAACTCAGCTGATGCCTGCCCACGGAGGGAGCTTTGGAACCAGCCCTAGCCAGAGGGGAATTGTAAATCTCAGTGATTATTGGAGCTTGAGTGCCTGCAAACCTCGCCACAGAGGGCTCCAGTGCACTGTGTGTCCAAGTAAACGTGAAAGGCTAGCCCGTAAGGACTGCAATTCTTAGGCAAGTCCTAGTATTGAACCAGGCCCCCAGGCAGTGGACAGTGGACAGCGGGGAAGGGGATGCGACCTACTGAGACACCAGCTGGGACAGCCAAGAGAGTGCTGGCAACTCCCCTCCTCTAACCCTAGGCTGCAGAGCTTGAGGGTCCAAAAGAGACAAATTTTTTTCTGCTTCAGGAGAGGAGGGGGAAGAGTGGGGAGGACTTTGTCTTGCATCTTGGGTACTAGCTCAGCCACAGCAGGATAGGGCACCAGGTAGAGTTGTGAGGCCCCATTTTAGACCCTAGATTCCAGATGAGATTTTTAGACACATCCTGGGCCAGAAGGGAACCCACTGCCTTGAAGGAAAGGACCCGGTCCTGGCAGCATTCATCATCTGCTAACTGAAGAGCCCTGGGGCCCTGAATAACCAGTATTGATACCCAGGTACTATGTTGAGGGCCTTGGGTGAGTCTCTGAGACTTGCTGGCTTTCGGTGAGACTCAGTACACTACCCATATGTATAAAATATTATTAGAGCTAAAGAGAGAGCTAGGACCACATACAATAATAGTGGGAGACTTCAAGACCCCACTTTCAGCATTAGATGGATCTCCCAGACAGAAAATCAACAAACATCAGACAGCACTAAAGACCACATGGATCTAGTAGATATTTACAGAATGTTTCATCCAAGAGCTGCAGAATACACATCCTTTTTCTCAGCATGTAAATCATTCTCAAGGATAGACCATATGTTAGGTCACAAAACAAGTCTTTAAACATTAAAAAAATTGAAATAATACCAAGCATCTTCTCTGACCACAATGAAATAAAAGTAGAAATTAATAAGAAGACTCTATGGTACATGTGCGCAACGTGCAGGTAAGTTACATATGTATACATGTGCCATGCTGGTGTGCTGCACCCACCAACTCGTCATCTAGCATTAGGTATATCTCCCAATGCTATCCCTCCCCCCTCCCCCCACCCCACAACAGTCCCCGAAGTGTGATGTTCCCCTTCCTGTGTCCATGTGTTCTCATTGTTCAATTCCCACCTATGAGTGAGAATATGCGGTGTTTGGTTTTTTGTTCTTGCGATAGTTTACTGAGAATGATGGTTTCCATTTTCATCCATGTCCCTACAAAGGACATGAACTCATCATTTTTTATGGCTGCATAATATTCCATGGTGTATATGAGCCTAAAGTATTATAATAATAATAATAATAATAATAAAAAGAAAAAAAAACAAAAAACAAAAAACAAACAAACAAAAAAGATTATGGTTAGTCTTTGTGGTGGATCCTGTGGCTTGGTTCCCTTAAACATGTATTCCAACCTCTTTCTTCTGGGACATCTAGTACTGTAATGCTTAGAGATTAAAAAGAAAAAGTAAAGCATTAAAAAAAAAAAGAAAGAAATTAATAAGAAGAGGAATTTTGGAAACTATACAAATACATGGAAATTAAAGAATATGCTCTTGAATGACCAGCGTGTCAATGAAGAAATTAAGATGCAAATTAAAAAATTTCTTGAAACAATTGATAATGGAAACACAACATACCGAAACCTATGGGATACAGCAAAAGCAGCACTAAGAGATAAGTTTATAGCCATAAGTGTCTACATTTTAGGAAGAAAAACTCCAAATGAACAATCTAACAATGCATCTTAAAGAACTAGAAAAGAAAGAGTAAACCAAACTCAGAATGAGTAGAGGAACCGAAAGAAAAAAGATCAGGGCAGAAATAACTGAAACTGAAATAAAAAAATCCAGAGGACAATGAAACAAAAAGTTTGTTTGTGGAAAAGTTAAACAAAAGTGACAAACCTTTAGCCAGACTAAGAAAAAAAGAGAGAAGATACAAATAAATAAAATCAGAAATGAAAAAGGAGACATTCCAATTCATAGTGGCTATGAGCAACTGTATGAAAATAAGTTGGAAAATCTAGAAGAAATGGACAAATTCCTAGATACATACAATTTTCCAAGTTTGAACTTGGAAGAAATCCAAAATCTGAACAGACCAATCACAAATAATGAGATTGAAGCCATAATAAAAAGTCTTCCAGTAAAGAAAAGCCTGGGACCTCATGGCTTTGCTGCTGAATTCTACCAAACATTTAAAGAACTAATAGCAATTCAATTCAAACTATTCCAAAAAATAGAGGAGGGAATACTTCCAAACTCATTCTACGAGGCTAATACTACCCTGATACCAAACCAGACAAAGACACATCAACAAAAGAAAATGATAGCCCAATATCTGCATGAATATTAATGCAAAAATTCTCAACAAAATACTAGCAAACCAAATTCAACAATGTATTAGAAAGATTAGTCATCATGACCAAGGAGGATTTCTCCCAGGGATGCAAGGATGGCTCAACTTATGCAAATCAATGAATGTGATAGATCATATCAACAGAATAAAGGATAAAAATAATATGATCATTTCAATTGATGCTAGAAAAAGCATTTGATAAAATTAGACATCCCTTCATAATAAAATTCTTCAAAACACTGGAGATAGAAGGAACATATCTCAACATAATAAAAGCCATACACAATAGAACCATAGTTAGTATCATACTGAATGGGGAAAAAGTGAAAACCTTTCCTCTAAAACCTGGAACATTACAAGCATGCCCACCATCAGCACTGTTATTCAACATAGTACTGAAAGTCCTAGCTAAAGCAATCAGACAAGAGAAAAAAATAAAGTGCATCCAAACTGGAAAGGAAGAAGTCAAATTATCCTTGTTTATAGATAATATTGTCTTATTTGGAAAAACCTAAAGACTCCATAAGAAAACTATTAGAATTGATAAACAAATTTAGTAAAGTTGCAGGATGCAATATCAACATACAAAAATCAGTAGCATTTCTATATGCCAATAGTGAACTATGTAAAAAAGAAATTTAAAAAGTAATCCCATTTACAGTAGTCATAAATAAAATTAAATACCTGGGAACTAACCAGAAAAGCTAAATATCTCTGTAATGAAAACTACGAAACACTGATGAAAGAAATTAAAGAGGACACCAAAAAAATGGAAAAATATTCTATGTTCATGGATTGGAAGAATAAATATTGTTAAAATGTCCATAATACCCAAAGTAATATACAGATTCAATGTAATCCCTATGAAAATCCAATGACATTATTCACAGATATAGAAAAAAAATCTTAAAATGTATATGGAACCACAAAAGACCCAGAATAGCCAAAACTATCCTAAGCCAAAAGAAAAAATTAGAGGAATCCCATTACCTGACTTCAAATTATACTACAGAGGTATAGTAACCAAAACAGCATGGTACTGACGTAAAAACAGACACATAAACCAATGGGACAGAATAGAGAATGCAGAAACAAATCCACACACCTACAGTGAACTCATTTTTAACAAAGGTGCCAAGAACATACACTGAGGAAAAGACAGTCTTTTCAATAAATAGGAAAACTGAATTGATATGCAGAAGAATGAAACTAGACCCCTATTGCTTGCCATATACAGAAACCAAATCAAATCAAAATGCACTAAAGACTTAAATCTGGCCAGGTGTGGTGGCTCACGCCTGTCATCCCAGCTCTTTGGGAGGCCAAGGTGGGCGGATCACCTGAGGTCCGGAGTTTGAGACCAGCCTGGCCAACATGATGAAGCCCCATCTCTACTAAAAATACAAAAAATTAGCCGAGCATGGTGGTGGATGCCTATAATCCCAGCTACGCGGGAGGCTGAGGCAGGAGAATCACTTGAACCCAGGAGGCAGAGGTTGCAGTGAGCCAAGATTGTGCCATTGCACTCCAGCGTAGCTGACATGTGTGAAACTGTCTCAAAAAAAAAAAAAATAAAAAAATAAAAAGACTTAAATCTAAGACCTCAGTGTCTCTTTAGGTCATCTCCAGAGGGAAAGAAATCAGAAATATTCCCTGAATATTACCAAATGCATGTCTTACAATTAAGTCTTCTCAGACTTAATGGACTTGATATGGGTCTAGTGTCCATCCCTGAACCAGTCACTGTGGCCAGGGGGATGGAGTGTGCTGATTGGCTTAATCTAATTCATGTGCTATCCTCTGATATCTTGGGTTGGAGTCAGGTTCACTGAAAATACACAGGCTAGGATTGGGGAGTACAGATCCTTAAACAAAGGAAACTCTTGTTATCACAAGAAAGGAGTATTTGCTGACAGGAATGTGTCCTACAGCTATTGGTTCCTTCTTTATTCCATGCTATTTACATCCCACCTCAGAATGGACAAGTCTTTGTATTGGTACTTTTACTCTAACAGTAGAGAATTTTCATTATTTCATGACCACCCAGAATTTGGACTTTAGTTGCAAAACTTCATAAACTATGTTTCTGTGTTCTTAATTTGCTGCTATGTAGATTGCACAACATCAAAATGAAGGGTGCTTGAGCAAAAGGCAGAGACCTTGTCTATCTGCTTCTCTGTTTTGTCCCCAGTACTTAGTAGTTTTTCAATAAGTGCTTATAGACAAAATAGAGATTTCCTCTCCTTCAGTGCACTCCCTGCAAAAGGTGTGATTCTTATTACCCAGGAATGTGTCCTTTGTTTCTCAGCCATTCTGGGAGGAGGTGGTAGTAGTAAGAGCTTTGCAGACAGCCTTGATCTTTGTTGGGAAGAATACACTTCTCGGGAATGCTACTTGAAGAGTGCCTGCTTTACGTGAAAGTTACTGACTATAGGTTACTTTATATGTCTCACACATAACAGATATTTCCCTTTCTTGTAGCTTCTCTGGGGTTTCATTATTTAACTTGCTCATGCCCATTGACCATGAGCTACTATTAGCTGGGCCCTAATATCCATTGGTACAAATAATAGTTTTGTAGTGGCACTAATGGTTTTTCTAGATTTGACGGAAGGAAGAAAATGAGACTTTGCACTTCTGAACCTTTTGCCAGTAGATACCACTGTTTATATACAGATTGTGTGTGTGTGTGTGTCATTCTTACTGTTTTATGTAATTTTCTTCCAGGTAACAATCATAGGGCCATAAAGGAGTTTTGGAAGAGGGTTGCAGTTTTTATCCAAAGGCTAGAAATTTACGGATGTTTCTTTGATTTTTGATTGTGTAGACCCTACAATTGGCAAACCCAGAATGAGCCACAAAGTGGCAAACTGAGGTCTCTTTTCTTGATGTGTAGCATCCCTTACCTGGATATGGCACAGCATGGTTCACAGGACTCTCATACATCAGTGCACTTGTTCCTTCAATCCTTATTAATAGTCGTGTGAGGTAGCCAGGGCAGGGATTATTATGCTCATTTTACCCAATGAGGAAACTGAGATTTAGACAGAAGTTACATGATTTATTGAAACTTCACAGTTAATGGTATACAGAACTGGATCCAATTCAGGCTTCTAGCCAGTTTCCTAGCCTAGAAGCTTTTCCAGATTAGGTGTCTCATCTTTACAGTTAATTGTAAGCCCCTGAAGGAAGGGCCTTGTTGACATTCACTCTGCAGTTCTTACGGAATCACCCTTAGCTGTCTATGCATCCACACTGGAGTCTCAGCTTCCACACTGAATTTGAAGCAACTGGAATTTTCACTAGGAGGTTCTGCGTAGTGCCAGGGAAGACCCACTTTTTCTTCATCATGATCACCTGCAGTGTAACATTTTTGAACTGACTGTCTTCCATATCTCTTCATAGGCTGGGTACACTCTTCCTTTCTTTGTGTGACCTTTAGGCCTCCTTTTATCATGAGGCTGACTTGAATGAAAGAGATGAGTAGCAATACATATTTACACTCTGCAGTATAAGGGGTTTCCCAGCTTACCAACATCCAGGGAAATAGGTTGATTCATTTAGTTTTATATTTTTTAATCAGTATGAAAGTATTAAAAAATACATTACTGAAAATTTAGAAAATTGACTATATTTTTTCTTATACATATTGTCAGAGTATTAATAAGCATACATGAATATTGTATTTTACTTTCCATTTAATTTTTTTATAAGTATTTTTACACATTTCAACACAGTCATCATTGAGCACCTACTATGTGTGAGGTGCTGATCTAGGCTGTTTTTAATGGTCTTTTTAGTCGATAAACTATAATTTACTCAACCATTCATCTATACATGTACATTGTTTCTGATTTTTCCACTATTGTGAATGGAAGGGCAATGCACATATTTGGAGATACAGCTTTTTCTATACTTTTATTAAGATAGATTTTAGTAAGTGGAGTTACTGGGTCAAAGAGCATGAATATTTTCATGGCCATTAGTACTTATTGTAAATTGCTTTCCAGAGCTAGTTTTCAAATTTACAGTGCTATCACTATTGTATAAAAATATCAATTTCACTGGACCCTCCAGAGCATCTGATTTTATCATTTTAAAAAATGCTAAGAGGCAAAGAATGGTGTCATGTTTTTTCTTTTTTTTTTTAACTTGCATTTTGTTGCTTAACTTGGGAAGGCTGAACATTTTTTGCATATTGTGTTTTTTAGTTTATATGTGAATTGCCTGTTTTCTTTTTAGGGTACTAGATTTATAAACGGTGTCATTGCAGGTTAAATTAATAGCCGCAGCAGCCAGATTCTTGAGAATGACCAGCCCTCTCATGTGACAATTTTGTTTCCTTCCCTTGTCCTCACCTTATTGCAGGCTAATATAACAGTGGCATTGTTGCATCTATTTCCACAAAGATGTTAATGGTCCCTTTTCCCTCTGCTTTGACAAAGCAGCTGTGAAGGAGCCAGGATGCCAACATGCAGGAACTGCCGCAGGAGAAAAACCCACGGTGGTAGGAAATTACCCTAATAGGGTGAAAATTAAGAAACGACCCATGGCATAGCCTGTTTCCAGGATACAGGCGGTGTTTTCACATCTTAGCAATTATTCTCTTAGAATCAATTTGGTGGTTCCTTTTAAAAAAATTAGATTTGAACTTGAAGAGGGTTAAAGAGAAAAGGATAAAAGCTTGGAAAATATTTAATTTTGTTTAATAAAGAAATCATTCTTGTCTTCGCTAGTCAATAGAAAATGTAGCTCTTTTAAACTTTTCCTTGGTATTTCTTATTTTGTGCAAAAACAAATAGTATCATTTTAGCTTATACATGTTGGAGCTCAGGTAGAGGTAGACACCTGCAGAAGGAAAGAATCAAAGCCTTTTTATTGTTCATTTGCAGAAAAAGTACAAGGGCTGTCAGGCCACTGATTGGTGGTGATGTTTTGGTGCCCAAGAGGTAGCTGCCCTGGGGTTGGAGAGGTAGAGTGGAGGATGCTAAATAGCCATTGCTTCAGCAATTGAGGAGCAGGCGTGTGTGCAGCCACCTGCTTCTGTGTCAGGAGTGCAGAGCCTGAGTCTCTTAATGCTTTTCCTCCTCATGCCCCAGTCACTTTCTTACACATCTACCCTTAAAACTTCTGTAGAAAGGGCCATTCAGTTGTCTCTGTTTCAGTGACCCTCTTTTTTGCTTTGAGTTATAAGTCTTGGATTGACTAAGGAATCTGACAAGCACTGAAAAACTATTCTTTTTTATAGAGAAAGTTCATTGTTTATTTGTTATCTCATTTTCATTCCATGCACCTTTTTTTTGGCACATGATAAATCTGAGTTAAACATGGAAACAATTTTTATTTAAGGGTATGGCCTGTGTTTGGTTGGCTAAAGGTGTAGATATTTAGCAGAGGAAAGCAACAACTAGTACTATGTGGCAAACTCTTGGAGGCAAGGTCATGCTTTGCTCAACTCTGCACTCTGCATTCTTGGCACAGAGGAGACACTCAGCACCTGTTTATTGAGCTGGAGTAAGTACCATGAAAAGCAGCTTTCCTTTTATTCTCTGAAGCTTCCCTCTGAGGACAAGTAGACTGCCATTAGTGTATTCAATAGACTCAATTTAATTTTAATGAATTCATAGAAATTCTGCCCATTCATAGCATCATCAGTTTCAGAGTTTGAAGAGATCTTGGAGCTCAGTGTCTCTACACTTCCCTCTGTAATTGTCAGGACTCAGCTACAAAAAAGACTAAAAATCTAGAAACAATGGGTAGAACTAACAAGCTGGGATTTAATAGAGATTCAGTCAGCACTCTGTAAACATTTTTTGAACATATTCTGTGTGAAAAGCTAGTTGAGAATGAGATTTCAAAAGCCCTTGATCTCAGTTTCTTAAACATAAACAATAGGGGTAGATTTAAAGTCTGTCTTCAATTTTACAAAAGAAAACAATCAATAGCATGTATTCATTCATTTATTCATGTACTCAATTATATTTATTATTCATTCATTGGCAAAGCCAATATAGGCACAGTAGATGATGGAAAAGACATGACTAAGTAGAAAAGACCCAGTGGTTTTTGTCAACCAACCCAGCTTGAGTGCTTCCGGGGTGGGTCATATATTTTAAAATAGCTCCCTAAAAACTTCTTGTTAAATATATATATATATTTTTTAAGTTTTAATTTTTGTAGGTACATAGTAGGCGTACATATTTATGGGGTACATAAGATGTTTTGGTATAGACATGCCATGTGAAATAAGCACATTTTGGAGAATGGGGTATCCATCCCTTGAGCATTTTTTTTAGTTACAAACAAGTTACATTCTTTAAGTTATTTTAAAATATACAATTAAGTTATTATTGACTATAGTCACCCTGTTGTGCTAGCAAATGTTAGCTTTTATTCAATCTTTCTAATCATTTTTTGGTACCCATTAATCATCTCCACCTCCCATATACTGGTCCTAGTTCTACCATGTGAAAACTATAGAGAAATTATAATTTCTTTCCACATTATAACTTTGTGAATACTTGTCTGAAATCCCTTCTTATCTTTAAAAACTTAGTTGAGTATCGCCTCCTCTATGAAGCCTCTGTAAAGCTCCTCAGAGAGTTGTTTCTTCTGCTATTTTAGATCAAACTGGAGTCCTAAAACTTACTGTGTGTTAGAACATCCTAGGGAACAATAAAAATAGAGATTCTGGAGCTGCACTCCAGTATATAAATAAAGCTCCCCAGAAAGTCCTGAGACAGTTGGTTTGCAAGCTATCATTTGTTAACTACTGCACAGAGGAGATAAACTTGCATTTATTCAGCACTTACTAGGTGCTTTAGTGTTTTCTTGTTTAGTTATCACATCTACACATTTTTATTTTTCCTTAAGTATCTTCATTACCACTTACTGAATTATAATTTAATTATATTACCTATTTATATTCCCCATCATACTGAAAAGTATTAATTTATTTTTGATGTTTCTAAGGCCTTACCGCAATGCATGGCACACAATCGGATCTCCATCAATGATTGTACAATGAATGAGTGAATGAAAAATAGAATAAAATAATAAAATAAAGTAGCTTAAGTGTCAGGGAAAAGCTTAACATTTGTACCACAGTGAGGTAGGAAAATTAAGGTTTTTAGAAAAGCTCTAGGGTATGTCTTCATCACTGCATCTAGGTTTCTGGGCAAGAGGAATTGCAGCATCACCCTGGGAGTGGAATCGTTTGGCTAAGAGTTGTAGCATGGCCACCAAATAATTGCTGAAGCCCAGAGTCCTCATATGTGAAGAGAAAGGATTGGCCTGTAGAATCTTATAATTTGTTGGCTTCCTTCCAGTGCCACAATTTACTTAGAGTCCCTAATATTAGCCTCTGGACCAGGCTAAAGAGGAGGATGATTTATATCTATATCTATATCTATAGCATCTCTATCTATCATCTATCTATCTATCTATCTATCTATCTATCTATCTATCTATCTATCTATCTATTGTCATCTGCTATATATCTCTCTACCGGTCTAGAGATAGAGGCTCTTGGTGGGGAATTAGTTTATTAGTAAGGTATTGGCCAGTGTGTCTAATGGGCTCATATCATAGCTGGAGAAGTGAAGGGTATTCAAAAACTCTTTTTTCTTCTCTTATTCAAGTAGAAGAAGTAGGAAGAAAGAAGTGGATTGGTCAACTGAATTTTTGAGCTTTTTGAGATCTTTCAAGTTCTTTAGTTGACCAATCCACTCTTTTTTTTTTTTTTTTTTTTTGAAACAGGGTCTCACTCTGTTGCCCAGGCTGGAGTACAGTGGTGTGATCATGGCTCTCTGTAACCTTGAACTCTTGGGCTCAAGTGATCCTCCCACCTTAGCCTCCCAAGTAGCTACCATGTCCGGCTAATTTTAATTTTTTTTTTTTTTTGTGGAAATGGGATCTCTGTATCTTGCCCAGGCTGATCTCAAACTTATGGCCTCAAGTGATCCTCCCAACTTAGCCTCCAAAGCACTGGGATTACAGGCTAGATCTTCTTTATCACCTATCAGCTATCAGTTCAATAAATATTCACCAAAGTAATTTTATTGAAGGGACATTGAGGCCCTTAATTTCTAAGACTTGTTTTGAACAGTTTGAAACAGTTACCGTCTAATGACTCTGCTATTTTCTCAGAGCCCCTGAGTGGCTGTTTAACATTCAAGCCATGTAGAACCAGTGAGAGCTCCCAGCAGAAAAGGGAATTAACTGTTTGGTGTGTTTTAATAAATGAGTGAGCAAAGATCATGTGAATCGATTATCAATTTGGCTAACTTTCTTGCAGGGCTTGTGTGGAAGAATTAAATGCAAACAGACTGCATGTTTACCCAAGAAGACTGCACCTTGAAGTGGACATTAGGATTCTTAAATGCAGTTTTTGTAATGCACTGGTACCTTTTCTCCTCCTTTTCTTACTTTTGTCAAGACTATGTGTTGGAAATGAAGGTGTAAATCACATAGAATAGAATAGAATAGAATAGAATAGAATAGAATAATAGAATAGAATAGAATAGAATAGAGTAGAATAGAATAGAATAGAATGAATAGAATAGAATCAGACATAGCACACCGAGGACTTATTCCTTTAATAAGTACATTTGAGACCATTACAGTGTCTTTCTGTTGGTCCAAAGGCCACTACCAGAGCCTCAGTTTCCAAGGACACTTGAGTGAAAAAGATATGGCACCAAAAAGCTAAAATTGTCTTGTTTTACCTCTAGGATGTTCACTGTTTGAGAATAACTAGAAAAGGGGTTGTAAAATAAGCTTGGATTCTGGTTCTTCCCCCTTTCTTCCTCCTCTACCTTCCTTATCCTCATTTTTTTGCTTTCTGACAGGAAGCACAACTATGTATAGGTTCATGGCCAATAAGCATTGTTTCTTCAAGAAAACGGTGTTGGGAGAGAGGTCCCTGGATCTGTGAAAGGACACAAACCCCTGGCCAGCTACATTTCCAGAACCAACATCTTCCTCTGTTCCTCTTCTCTACCTTGGGGCATCTCCATGATGGCACTCAATACAGATTTGTATTCTTATGTCTGTTACTGCTATTCTTTGACCACAGGATTGGGCATGTGATAGCAACTCAATTATTGCCATTGAATGACTGAATAAATAGCCTCTTATGAGCTTATGAGCTTGGTTCTGGAAATGTAGCTGGACAGGGGTTTCTGCCCTTCCTTTATCACAGGTTCATGCGTGTCTCTCCTAACCCCACCTTCTTAGAGAAACAATGCCTTTCAGCCATGAACCTATAGACAATTATGCATCCCTGTCAGAAAACAAAGAATGAGGATAAGGAAAATAGAAAAGGAAGAAAGAGGGAAGAACCAGAATTCAAGTTGATAATGAAAGTGATAAACATTTATTTATTTATTTATTTTTTTGAGATGGAGTCTCGCTCTGTTGCCCAGGCTAGAGTGCAGTGGCGCAATCTCGGCTCACTGCCAGTTCTGCCTCCCAGGTTCACGCCATTCTCCTGCCTCAGCCTCCCGAGTAGCTGGGACTACAGGCACCCGTCACTATGCCTGGCTAACTTTTTGTATTTTTAGTAGAGACGGGGTTTCACCATGTTAGCCAGGATGGTCTCAATCTCCTGACCTTGTGATCTGCCCACCTCAGCCTCCCAAAGTGCTGGGATTACAGGTGTGAGCCACCGCACCCAGACAACATTCATTTATTTTAAAAAACTTTTAACTGTTGCACCTTTTCTGGCACTCAGAAATTTCTGGGCTTTGTTGTGAAGCACAGGCTTTCAATGGACTGTCCAGTTGAATTTTAAAAGTCCAAAGAACCAGTGGTTTATTTCATTATGATTGGGTCAAATAAACTGGAAGGCCAGAAGCTTACTGGGCCCAAAGAGGACCAGCTGATCCTAATAAAAAGTAAGAATTGAAGTGCTGGGGATATGTCACATTCTTTATATCTTGAAGAAGTTAAGTACAGATAACCCAAACTCACGAAGTCATAGTCAACAGTGGAGATGCTGGGCAGGGCTGGCTCTGGACAGTGGGAAGAGTTGAGGTTTGTCAATCTCTGTCCTCTTGTCAGCATCCTCTTTGCTTCAGGTGACCCTTCCTCCAGGTCTCCAAGGTCATCACAATAATGCATAGGTGGCCCGAGGCTTCTGTTTCCCAGATCTTTCCCATCCTGCCTGTCAACATCTGTGTCTGTTTCTAGGTAGGGCCTGCTGAGTTGACCAATTTGCTTGTGTTTGATGAATGAAAATGTAGTAAGAATTGAAGGTTTGGTATTTCACTTCCTAGGTTTATTTGCATCTTAACTAGGTATGCATGGACTCTTAGTTTATCTCAAAACAAGTGTGTATCACTGATACTTGGATTTCCAACCAGGCAGGTAAGTGAGGTAGACATTTTCCTCAGGTTTACATTCCAAATGTCAGCCTTCAAATCGTGTGACTCTCCCTTCTATAGACAGACATTTCTTCCTCTTCTCCCTCTTTTGCTGCTGCTGCATTTCCTTCCACCTCCTCTTCAGCTTTCTCCTTGCATTCCTTTTTCTTCGAATTCTTCTTTTTGAAGATCTAAAGTAGAAGTAGACCCCAGAGTCAGAAGTTGTATTCACTATAGCATTGTGGTTAAAGGAAAGCTTTCACAGTGTCTGTGACCTTCGAACTATGCTGGAAAATGGAAGGAGTCATGAGTCAGCTGGCAGAGGGAAACTGAGTCTGAGTGCCTTGAGATTTAGATTTGGCTCTTTCAAATCCCTACCGCCTTTGCACCTTAGTAAACTGAGAATGTCCCTGGAGTTCTGTGCTTCCTAACATGCAAGGTAATTATGTGGGGATTATGGGTCACTGCCTCTTCTCTGTGGAAGACAGAACCAGAATAGGGCTAAATGCAGCAATAGACATAAAGTTAGCACAAGAGAAGAACCTCATCATCAGTGAGATCTGAATAATTGTGAGTTGTAATAATGGCATAACCATTTTGGTAGCTATTTACAAACAGTCACCTTCATTTTTTATCATAAGATACAATTGTGACCAGAAGGCAGGAGCCTTGGTTGGGCTTGAGAAACTTTAGAGGCTCAAGACATTCGAAGATGTTATTATTCTGCTAAACAATAAATGGCATACTCCAGATCTGTACTGTTCAGTATGGTAGCCACGAGCCACAGTGGTTGCTGAACATCTATCTGAAGTGTGGCTAGCTTAAATTGAAATATACTGTAAGTGTAAAGTATATACTGGGTTTTGAAGGCTTTGTACAAAAAAAGAAAATTTCAAGCACATTGGTATTTTATATGGATCATATTAGTATGTAACATGTATAATATTTTTGATATATTGGGTTAAAGTATATTATTAAAATTATATTTAGTTGTTTCTTTTTGATTTTTAAAAGTGTGGTCACTAGAAAACTTAGAAAGGCATCTATGGCTTGCATTTGTGGCTGGTGTTATATTTCTATCAGACAGTAGTGGTGTGGATCATACAAATATTCAGTATACACATTTCTTTTAAACATTGAAAAGATATTAAGTCACATATTATATTCATTCATTTTATTAGATGAGTTTCACCAGTGGCCCTTAGGTTTGCCTTATCAGTACAAGGGCTGTGGTGACAATGCCTCTTGGGTGTCACTTCTTGGAAACAGCACCTTTTGGGTGTGCATTTTGGGCGTATGCTCAGGAGGATCTGATGGGGCTCTCTCATCTAGGGAGAAGCAAGTAAATGTTAAAAGACAAGTTTTTGCCTGTGGATAAAATATCTTCTTTTTTTTTTTTTGAGGAGAACATCTTATTCTGTATACTATGAAAAAAATTATATCCTTAAGGAAAATGACAGGAGTTCTTTAGATTGCCAGTTATAAATCAGAGAGTCTTGTCTTGAGACAATTCAGATCTTTATTTCTATTCAGGATTTCTTTTCTGTTATAGATCATTTGATTTGGTTTGGATCTGTGTCCCCACCCAAATCTCCTGTTGAAATATAATTCCCAATGCTGAAGGTGGGGCCTGGTGGGAGGTGATTGACTCATGAGGGCGATTTCTGATGGTTTAGCACCATCCCCCAGTGCTGTTCTCATAATAGAGTTCTCACGAGATCTTGTTTAAAAGTGTGTAGCACCTCCCAACCCCTCTCTTCCTCCTGCTACTGGCCATGTGAAGTACCAGCTCTCCCTTCGCCTTCTGCCATGAGTGTAAGTTTCCTGAGACTTCCCTAGAAGCCCAAGAGATGCTCCATGCTTCCTCTACAGCCCACAGAACTGCGAGCTAATTAAACCTCTTTTCTTTATAAATTACCCATCTCAGGTATTTCTTCATAGCAGTGCAAGAACAGACTAATACATCATTCAAATTATTTTACTTGCCTGGATAGCCAATTAGGCTACAAAAGCCATGGCATAATCTTTGTATATTCCTTAAGATTGGGTATGGCTGTAAGTGACAATACAATTCAACAAATAGGGGCTTTAAAAAGATAGAAGTTTACTTCTACTCTATATAAAGCAGGGCTGTACAGAGTCCTGAGGTAGTATAGTGGCTTTGTTCCACTGTGTCTCAGTGGAACACAGTGGGCTCCTTCAGGCTCCATACTCTGTCAATCCGAG
This sequence comes from Pongo abelii, assembly GCF_028885655.2. Classification (NCBI taxonomy): domain Eukaryota; kingdom Metazoa; phylum Chordata; class Mammalia; order Primates; family Hominidae; genus Pongo; species Pongo abelii. The sequence continues at coordinate 19,472,393 of NC_085928.1, forward strand.
TTGTGGCTCTCTCTCTCTTTTCTAATCCAAGATGACATCTACATTGCAGTAGGTGGGGGAAAAGAAAGGAACAAAAGAAGAGGGGCAACATTTGTACAATGGCTGTTTCTTAAGGAGTTAGAAAAACTGCCACATGACAATTGCACATAAATCTTATTGGCCAGACTTTAGAGTGAGTGGCCATGTGCCTAGCTAAAAATTCTGTGACTATACAAGAAAGATGGAATAGATATTGTGGGACAATAGTCTTTGCCCATTGCATTTTTACACATTGTGGGCATTACTGTATGAATTATGTCTTATATTATTTAGAGCTCTGCAACAGTTACTTCATATAGCTTTGTGTAGAAGAGCTGGAATGCCCGCTTTATGTTTCTACTCTGGTTTATGCTCTTCACAGGAAAGTATTTGGCCCTGATCCTTAAGCAAAGACAAGTTATTTCTGGAGAATAGCTTGTCATATGTAATATCATATAATGATAACAATACTTTAAATTTGGGAAGGGATGAAGCCATTAACCTGTTAACCTGAGTTTGTGCACTCTGGACACCAGAATCTTGACTCTAATAGTTAGGTAGGGTCTGCCTGATCTCTATTAATATTTAGAGGGGGCCCATTACCTTGGGAATTAATGAATATGACAAAAGGATTTTCTAAGTATGCCTGAACTCACCCTTTAGAATAAGGAATAAATGTAGCTGGTAAAATTACTGGTTTAAGCCTAGGTCAGGCAAGCTTAGGCACATCTTTTTGAATGATGAGACTGGCATGCCATATGTCTTCTGTAGGCATGGAGGTCTGAGGGTCTGAGAAAGGGGCACTGAATATGTATGTATCCATCCCTGCTGTCAGCACTTCGCCACATGTTCGCTGGCCAGGGGCTTTGTGCTGCTGCCAGGAAGGAGTTCTGTATTAGAAGCCACCAAGGTTTCAGAGGAACCTTATATTTTTCTTATATTTGATTTCCTGGAGCAATTGCTTTTCTGTATATGTCTGTTGCTATAATCAGTTTCCTATAATTTCATAAACATCTCCAAAATTTGAACTTTCTTTTCAATGGGAGTAACTCAGGAGTTTCTTTCTACAGCTTCTTCAAAAGGACTCTAAACTTTTTTACTGAACACTTTGTTAAAGGACCAGCTTTTACTTTCCCACTTGGCAAGATGACTTTGTTTTATAAATTATTGCATCAAAGCTTTGAAGAAAAAAACATTTGTTTAATGTTATATAACGTGTATTTATAGCTTCTTTAAAAGGTCCCCAATTTAACAAATTTGTGTGACTTCACAAACTTTACATATACTTTCTCAGATACTTCTCATAATACATGTTAAGAAAATGAGTGGGTTTTGAGTCAAACTAATTTTGGTTTGAATGCTACCTATTTTTGTTAGCTTTGCCACAATTACTAGCTGTGTGGCCTTGGTCAAGTCACTTAACTGTTCTGAGTCTAAGCTGTAAAATTACTTTCCTGAGCTTTATCATGCACGGTTATTGTGAAGATGGAAATAATCTATGTAAAGCCCTTAATGTAATGTCCTGTATTTAAAAGAACCTCAATAATCTCTATTGTTATCATTTTAGACATCAGATCCTAGTCTACATAACATTGCAGATTTTCCAGTTTGCACACTGTCAGGATCCAAAGGGATATTATTTATTGTGAGTTAAAAGCCTTTCCTTTCTTTCCTGCTCTTTTCTATTCTTTATTACTTTCTCCTTAATTTCTTTTCTCCCCTTCCCTTTCTTCCTTTTATCCCCCAAATATTCCCATTTCCTGTGATCTCATTCCTAGGGTAAAATATTTCTATTAATCTTGCCTCAGTAGTTCAGTATTTTCCTTGTCATCATATCCCTTTGGTGATTACAGGGTAGGACTCCATAACCCGATTTCAAATATTAAGAATGTGGAATCATCATTTCATTTCCAGTCAGCTGTAATGGTCACTTTACATTTTATAACTTCATAGTGTAGGGGTTAATCTGAGTGAAGCCAGGCTAGGGTTTTCTCCTGCTGTTGACAAGATCAGATCCTGAGCCTCTTGTACTCTCCTGCTTCTTGTTTCTTTGCCTTGGGGGTGGGGAAAGCAACTGGCAAGTCAAGGCAATGGATGGAGCAGGGTAGGTGTAAAGAGCGAGAGCCCAGGCTCTGCTGAGTCCTGTTGCTAGGCAACCGCATGCAGGAAGCAGACACAGGCATATGCCTGCTAGCATCCTGTTGTCTTAGCAACAGAACATTTGGGTGAAGGGCTCGGGGAGGAGGGGGACTGGGTTCAAAATATTCAAAGTTCCCAGCATCTTAGGATATCCCTTCGCCTGAACCCCCATGTCTTCATTGTCTTAATTTTCTGACATTCACTGAAGCAGAAGGTTCCATCATTTTTAAAAATTTAGTTAATCACCCAAAATTTGTATGAGGTCTTTCCTCAGCGCTCTACATTACCCAAGTCACATCACAGTTCATTAGAGCCCATCCACCTCCAAGTCCTCTGGTGCTCTGCGTGGCAGGGCCTATTCTATGGAATTTTAAAATGATCCCCTGCTCTAAGCACAGCCCTGTGGGACAGAAGTTAAACATTCACTTGTATGGAAATTTAAATTCTCGGGTTTTACTATGTGAAATGATTCTAAGTCATTATCATCAGCTCCAAGGCTGTCACTTCTGAGCTTTTCAGTCAGTAACAAAGACAAGGAAAATGAAAGAGAGCAGGATGGCCTCCCTTTTCTCACTGGTCTATATGTGATGTTCAGGAATTATGGCATTCTGTTCTTTCTGTTTGCCTATCAGTCTTTCCCACTTGACCATTCTCCTCTAAGTGTTGGGGCTATGTCTTTTTCATCTCTGGATTCTTCTTTTCTGCCACAGTTCCTGGCACATAGTAGGTGAATTTATTTCATAGATTACCTGGGAACCCATACGATGTAAAAATACTTCAAAACTATGCAGTATGGTGCATAAATATTAGTTACTATTTCTGCATGCCTGGCTCTAATATTGGGCCCTTTGATCACTAGATTAGACTGTCTTATTCCTGAGACCACCTCCTGCCTTTGGACCCCAAGGTTAATTACTAAGTCCATGTCTTGTTTTCCAAAATCTTATGCCCTGTTTTGAATACCTGTAGTGCCTAATTTCTTACGATTGAAACCTTAGTTTCTTTTTTTTTTTTTTTTTTTTCTGTATTCCCCAGAGACCTTATAAACCAGCCCTACAGCTGAGGTGCTGTCTCTAGTCTTCAGATTTTCCCAATACTGCTTATTAGCTATTCTGCATTTTGCTTTATTCTAAAACTTGCGCCATTTTGTTCCACCGTCCCACTGGTATATCTGTAATCTCAGGATCTCTCTCAGGTGATTTGCTTGTCTTGGCTCCCACCTGTTGTCTATTACTGCGTCTTCCATGAGTGCTTACTACCCACCTGGGGAAGCGCTTAATTTTTGATCTTTCTTCACTGCAGCTAATTCTTCTATTTTGGGATGTGTCTGGTGTGATCAGAGTACTTTCTAGTCACCTTCTCTAATATGATCACAGTAAACTTGGCCCTGAAGCCTGCCTGTTACCCCGTGTTATTTCTATTGCCCTTCACAGGGGATTGCACACTCACTATGGAAAAAAAAAAAAAAACCCACCAAACCGTCCTACAAAATGATCTAATTAAGAACTTAAGTATTTACTGACTTTTGCTATCATTTAATTTTTAATAGGAAACATATATGCACTGAAGTAGACAAAAAACAAAAATTTTAAAACCCTATTCAATGTCCAGTGCAGGGCTAAGCACATAGTATCCAATTAGAAAATGTTTAAAGTTAAATTGAATTAGGTTTTAATATTTACGAGGGAGTTACAACTTTCTTTTGCTAAGCCTTTGAATTTCTTCCAATGAAGAAGTTACCATAATGTGACCTAGTGTCTCAATGAAATTAGTAGGGTCTGAAATAGCAGAGGAGAGACCAGTTCTCTTTAGGTGGTGTGTTGACTTTATACCCGCTTTACATTTGATTCTATATGCCCTGAATTAGGGGGCATCTTCCCATCTTTGCAATGGAGTCTTACTGACATTCTAGTCCACTGCTGCAGGTTTCTGCATGTAAGGATAAGACAATATATTTGGAATTTTTAAATCTGGCAGGCCAGAAATCCAATGGCCCATTTAAGGAAAATTTTAATCTAGAAAACTGAAATTTGTATAAACCATAATCAAATCAAGCCAAATAACAGAGATCTTCTGATTCAACCTTTAAAAGATATCTCTGTCTTATCTATCTATCTATCATCTCTCCAGTGGTAAGAAATTTATTTCTTCACTGGAGTCAATAAAAAAAAAGACACACTATGTGCCAGCATGCCATTGACCCACTGATAACTGAAGTCTCTAAGAGAGGGAGACAAAGCCTGCCACAGCCTCTGCCAGGAAATCCTATTGCTCACTTCTGCACTTCCTTCTCTCTTCTCCTTATTCCACTGGGATAGATTCTCACTGCAGGTTCTCCTAATCCTCCTTCTAGAGATTCAGCAGCTACGCCCCCTCCCACCAACCTTGTTTGTAGCACATATTAGCTCAGAGGTAAGTGCAAAGTTTGCGTCTTATACCAAATCACATCCCCCAAAGGTGGCAAGAGGTGGGACAATGCAGAGTCAGAGCAGGAGAGACATCAATGCTGCCTATGTAAGGATTGGTCTGGGGACGATCAGAGGGAGGGAGGTTTTTCTCCCTTAACATTGTGCCAACCTTAATTCTCTGTCTAGAGGACTTTATTTTGCAGAAATTCATTTTAAAGAAGGAGGTAGAACAGCTCTGATATTGCTTGTCATGAACCTCACTCTATTGAAATATAACAAAGGCTCTTCTCATCTGGATGCTCAGGTACATACAAAGGTGGTGATTCCAAAGAATTAGAGCAAACAAGCTGGAGCTGGAATCTGTCCTGTTATAAAAAATCTGTTCCGCCCAATCACAAGAATGTATGGGTAAAGGTTACAGCCAATACCTGCAAATCACCACCGTGTGTTTCAATGAAGAAAGTGCCCTACTCAACCTCAAATTCTTATCTTTCAAATGATGAAGAAAATGTCACCTTATGGACATCATCAAAATTTTCTTTCTGTAATTGAAATGGAATTAAAAGTGATTTCCTTCATTTACAGCAATAGCTATAAAATAAACCAAGCTGTCTCTTTGTTTGTTCTTCAGAAAAGTGAAACGCTTGAGTTACAAGGAATAATCAGAGACTAATGCCAAGACATCCCTGAGAGTCCTCCAGAATGATGGAGAACCACATTCCATCTCTCTAAATTGGGAGCATATTGTAGCTTTGCAGCATAGCAATAGGAGGTATCTTTCTGGGTCATGGCTTGATGTTGCAGAAGTGGCAGTGGAGCCTCCAAAATCCCTGCCTTCCTCATCCCTTCCAGCTCCACAGGGCTCTGGAGAGGCAGACAAGGTTCTGCAATGCTCACCTCAAAAACAGTGCTCTAGGAAGCACTTGGCGGGATACTGCAGTCATAAACACTCCGGGATTCCAAGATCCTGACAGATGCCTATGTCACCAAAACTCAAATTTTATATTTGGCTTCATGTGATACTCTTTTTTATGATGCATATATGATATGGAACAACTGCTGCTATGGAATCACCCAGAATAAAAGTGACCCTCTTGGAAATGCCTCCATGTATGTGTGAGTGAGTGAGTGACAAGCTGTGACTTGTACTGTCTACTCTGTGTAGCACCTGGGAAATGTGTCCACCTTGCTCCTTGTCACAGTCTGACTGTGGCTACACTACGCGTCGGTGATCACTGTCCATCGGGCAGAAACTCTCTCCTGATTCTTGCATGAAAAAAACACTAGTTCATTCATCACTCATCAGTCATTTTCTTCTGTGACTCATCATCTGAAAGTTTCATTCCTCAGTCCCCCTTTCTGAGGCTGGTAAATAGCATGTCATTCCAGCAAAAGGCGGAGGGGGCGGCAGCCCATCTGGACCCTCAAGTTTGATTTCATATTTATGAAACAGCTTAAATGTCAGTTTGAGTGAAAAACGACACCTTCTCCAGCTTCTCACATTAGTGCCTCTGGCTGCTTGGCTGCTGCTGAACGTTTCTTTGTTTCTTTTTTTTTAAAGGCAACTCGTGGCTTCCCTACTTGTCTCCTCTAAGTCAGGAATGGAAAGAAGAGGCATGAATGGATGGATGGATGGATGGATGGGCGGTTGGACGGACGGATGCAAAGATAGATGGATGAGACCACAATTAAATATTCTCACCAGAGAGGAGAAAGACAGAAATTGGAGAAAATGAAACAAAAATCAAATAGAAGAAATATTTTGGTTTTATAGGGAGTTTTGATCAATTGAGAGGATATTGAGACATTCTTGTGTTATTTGCCCTCTATGTTTTAGGTTGAAAAAGTAAACATAAAAATTTGGAAAATAAAGATTTCAAGAGATAAGTCATCTGTGATTTCACCACTCTAACAACTGGTATGACCATTTAGATACGTTTCTTCCAATTCATTTTTTAATGCACATGTAGTTTCTAAACTTCAAAATAAAATGTGTATATGTGGAACCTGGGACTCTATAACAGCTCAGGATTTTAGGAAAATCTTATTTTGGACCCAAGGAAGGCCGCCTTCCCTGGGAAAAATGCAAGTAAGGTAACCAGTGAATGCCTTCAAGGCAGTTTCTGTATGCCTCCTGGGAGTTTAAGACAGCCTCGCTAATGAGGAGTTTTCCTGTTGCTGGAAGGCTGGGGAATTTTTGCAGCATAGAAAATGACCTTGTGATGATGCATGTGGATTTGCTTGTTCAGGTGCACACCTCTTACATGCGGTTTTTGTGTCCCCCGAACTCACTGATAGGGAGTAAGAGGGCTTACCTCACTGCTGTAGCCTCAGTAGTTCTCAGGATGAACGAACTGCCTTTCTTCAGCCGTCCACTTGGGGGAAACCTCAACAGGGAAGAGAAGTACTCCTGTCTTTTCCTAGACACATGCAACTTGAGAAATAGAAAAAGGGTTAGCTGCATTTATGGGAGGTTTTAAGAACTTCCTAATGGAAGGGAGAATAGAGCAACAAAGTTAAGGAGCAAGTGGAGCACAGGGAAGGCAGTGGGTCTGGCGGCAGTGATATGAGTGACTAGAATACAGGGACCATTCTGGTAGTAGAGAGAACACAGCCTTGGTCAAAGTGAGTGCATCCTTACTGAACCCTCTCCCCTTTGTAGTGATGGCTTCTGGAAGAGCCAGACAAGAGGTACTAGCTCTGAGAGGTAGTGGGAGGCCTCTCCCTGCAGGGCTGCCCTACTAGGACTCAGAGGTCCGTGCTGTCTTGCCAGCTCCATTGTACCAGATACAGCCATGGTGGGTAGGAATAGTGCCAGGGGTGCAGGCAGATCCAGTGGTAGGCACTGGGTCACAAATCGTTGATGAAACAGTACTAAATTTTGGTCTTCAGAGGTTTTTTGTTTAGAGGCATTTGGATGGGAAGGAAGGAGACACTTCACCACGTTTAGACATAGAGCTGACTTTGTCTTTACTAGAAATAAGTCACCATTGTCCTGCAGGGACAAGGTGAGTGGGAAGGAAGGAAACTTCACCTCAGCTCATGGGCTGGTGGTAAGATCCTTCAATACCAGAACTTTTAGAATGGTTCATATGTACCTTTAGATTGGGGTTCCAAACTAAGTAAAGTAACTAACTAGAGGGAAAAATGCTTTTCTTAATAATCTCTGTTTATCCTTCCATGTTTTGTTTTACCCTTTTACTTAGATTTGAAGTTGTTTAAGTACTGTTTTTTTCCTCATTAAAATTATATTTAAACATTTACCCAATTGCCACCTAGTCTTAGTCATTAATTTTAATGGCTATTATTTTGAAAAAAATTACTTTATGGATATGCCTAGTTTTACTTAATTACTTCCCAATTGTGGGCCGCTTGGGTTGCTTCTAATTTTTGCTATTAACAATTATGCTATGGTGAATATTTCATAGTTTATCCTACTCTCCCACCACCACATTTTGAATTTTTTCTTTGGGCTGTATTCCCAGAAATTAAATATTTGGGTCAAAGAGTATGAATGAACGTTCTTGGCCTCTTGCTATATATAAGATGAAGGGCCACACACACAGAAAAATGAACCCAGGAAGAAAATTGGCTCCTGGAAGTTTCGTGGTGGAAAGAAAAAAAGAGCATTATTAGAGGCAGAATGTTTGCTTGGGAAAGGTCTGCACAAAGGGAGAGAGAGAGAAAGAGAAAGTGCACCTGGCTTATAAAACCCAAGGACAAGCAGAAAGTAGAGTGTAGCAGTTTTGATGAATGAGAGAAAGCCATGCACTTCTGCTGTTCTGCACTGGGACACAGAGGGATCCAGTCCCCAGGAGCAGGCAGCACTGAGGCAGGAGTCGTGAAGGAAAAATAAATATAAAACTAAAGGAAATTGGCTGGGCGCAGTGGCTCACGCCTGTAATCCCAGCGCTTTGGGAGTCCGAGGAGGGCAGATATTGAGGTCAGGAGATCGAGACCATCCTGGCTAACATGGTGAAACCCCGTCTCTACTAAAAAAATAAAAAAAAATTAGCTGGATGTGGTGGCGGGTGCCTGTAGTCCCAGCTACTTGGGAGGCTGAGGCAGGAAAATGGCGTGAACCCGGGAGGCGGAGCTTGCAGTGAGCCAAGATCGCACCACTGCACTCCAGCCAGGTTGACAGAGCGAGACTCCTTCTCAAAAAAAAAAAAAACAAAAAAAAAAACTAAAGGAAATCAGTAAATCCAGGGAAGGTCAGCTTTCAGGAGTAATTCACACTCCTGTATTTTGATTGATTTATAAGGACATGAATGAACAACTCATTTATATATCATTTTTTTCTGATTATAGAAATAAAATCTGTTCTGCAGAGAACTTAGTATAGAAAAATGTAAGCAAGAAAATAGAAATATCACAATTGTTGTGCCAGAAATAACTGCTGTTAAGAATTTTACTTCTTTTCTGATCTACGTGTGCACACATATACACACAACACAAACACACAAATGGAATTATACTGTATATAGAGTGTTGTGGATTGTTATAACATAGATATAGTAGAATGTACTTAAACTTCTCATATTGTTGGAATTTATCGTTATTTTTATAAATTATATTATACCTAGCAATAAGCATATGCTTTTACATTAAAAAAAAATTTTTTTTAAATTTGTTTAGACCACATTCCTTGATTTTAAATGATTGGGTCAAAGGATAAAGGCAACTTTAAAGCTCTGTCACATTTAGGCCGATAGTAGTATGAGTACAGGGGTGGGTATTATCTCACTCGTGCCAACAAAAGCTTTTGTTTTGTTTTTAAATCTTTGACAGGGGCTTCCTTTGAAGGCAGGGGATACCAATTTCCTCCCCACCCTCTACTTCTCTCCCCTGGCCTTGGTGCTGAAATTAATTTTTTTTTCAGGTAACAAAAAAGAACCTTCAAGGATATCCAGGGCTAGAAAAAAAGCTAGCTATAGCACAAATATGTGCTAGAATAGGACTGAAGAGAAGTGGATTATGAAACTCAGAGGAGGTTGGTTTTGTCAGTACCTTGAATTATTCAAGAGCATCAAGTGACAAAGAAAAGAAGCTATCAAGACTTCTTGATCTTGTTATATTATGAGAAAGAGAGAGAGAGAGTCAACTTTGGTCTAGAAAAGGAGTGTGCCTCAAATTCATTTTGGAAATGGATGCAATATAAAACAAAAAATATCAATAAGTAATTATCCCAAACTCAAAATCCTCTGGCTAACTAGCATTTTTATTAGGAGGTCCAGATATTGGAAAATTTAACCATCATAATCTACCATGGCAATTATATTTAGGTTTATGTATGAGGTTTATAACACTAGTCAGCGTTATGCCTTCTATTTTCATTTTATAATTTTTGTTTATAAGTCTAATATCAAGGGAGTGCTTTTTTCTGAAATTGGCTGACTTTTTCATATACAGATGATAGGTTATTTTATTCATATAGTCTTGTTTGAGAAATAGTTCTCTAGAACTTCGATGTAGAACCCACATGCACGCGCGCACACACACACACACACACACACTCTTACACTTTCTCAAAGCAGCCAAGCATGACAGAGCTGGGGTTACTAATATGGGTCCCTTCTCACTTTTCTTAATTGTTCTCAATCACCCTAGTTTCATCTCTAGACTGAATATAATTTTTATTTTATATTTATGCAATCTAATCTTACAATCACACTTCTCTCTGGACTACCACATGGTTTGGTGTCTTCAGGCTAAATCTGGCTTTTTTCAGCTGCCTTAGGACCAGGATAGTAAGCCATTCAGACGTGAGATGCTAAGTTGCTGATAACTGTTCTTCCTGTCCTGTGGTAAAGGCATGACAGATATTCAGAGCAGGGACAGCGCAAAGTGAGGCTTCCCACCCTGTTAAAAAATGTCCCCTCTTATATTCCACTAATGACAGATTCATTTAAGTTCGTGGTTCTTAATCTTGTTTAGTTGGCAAAACACCTGGAGGAAGTAGTGTTCTCAGAAGAACTCCATGAACTATTGATATGCTTAATTCCATTTGCAAACTAAGAACACTTAACCAGCAGAAAATACAACTGTATCATAAACTGCAATATGAAATCACTTCCATAATCACATAGGCCGAGGAACTAAGGATGATTCTAAGTTTTTCTGTTAATATTAACATAGTAGTTAATAATTTGTCTTGTCATTTGCTAAGACTCACCAACAGCAAAATTGTAGCAGTAAAATAAATTTAAAAAACCTGTTTTTCCATGGAACAAACAAATCGAGAAAATTCACTTCATTGAAATCTTTTTTTCATTGTGAATTCAGATATAAGCAGCTACCATTATTTGCTTTCAGCAACAAAATACCTCAGATTAGCATTGCTTGAGAACTACTAACTTGTTCTATTACCCTCTTTTTTTAAAATGGGAACATCCCCTTGGAGGTTAAGCTGGGCTCCAGTAACATCTTAGTGTGAATTACTTTAATCAGATAATCACCTAATGTCTGTTGTCTATTTGCTTTTCTTTAATGTACAATTGTGGTTTTCAAACTTATACATTTTAGCTGCAGGTTCCTTAGCTTCAAATATATAACTGCTTTTCCAATCATTCAGAAAACCCCAAGTTCATCTCAGAGACTTTCTCTACGTCACCTCCTACACCTTTATTTATTTAAATTAGTATTTCATGCCTTATAACAAATTATTCCAACACTTGGTCCTTTGTAATGACAACAATCATTTATTTTTCTCATAAACCTAAAATTTGAGCAGGGCTTGGAAGGAAAGACATATCTCTGCTCCATGTGGAGTCAGTTGTGGCAGCTTAACTGAGGGCTGGAATATCCACTTTGGACCTGATTCGCTCACATAGCTGGTGAGCCAGTGAAGGCTGTTGGCTGTGAGCAGTGCTGTGCTGGATCCGGCATATATTGATTCGCAAAGCCGACTGTGTGCATATATTTCTCAAATTCATTTCCAGTGGTATCATGTTTGTAGTTTGAAATTAGTCGCAGTGGAGGTATTTATTGATTTATTTATTTATTGAGATGGAGTCTTGCTCTGTCACCCAGGTTGGAGTGCAGTGGTGCGATCTTGGCTCACTGCAACCTCCGCCTCCTGGGTTCATGCCATTCTCCTGCCTCAGCCTCCTGAGTAGCTGGGACTACAGGTGCCCGCCACCACGTCTGGCTAATTTTTGTATTTTTAGTAAAGATGGAGCTTCACCATATTGGCCAGGCTGGTCTCGAACTCCTGACCTTGTGATCCATCCGCCTCAGGCTCCCAAAATGCTGGGATTACAGGTGTGAGCCACTGCGCCCGGCCTGAGGTATTTGTTTACACTATGGGAATTGACAAATGCTACCAATCAGAGTTTCCAGCCCCACTCTACCTCCTAACACACACAATCTCATGGACAAGAGTTGGTGGTTCAACCTTTAATAGCATATCACTAGCGGGATGTTGGTTAGGGTTGAGAGCCAGGGCCTCAGAATTGCTCCTTGTCGCTTTCTTTTCTTTTTTTCATTTTTTTGATGAGGTTTTACCATGTTGGCCAGGCTAGTCTCGAACTCCTGACCTCAAGTAATCCACCCACCTTGGCCTCCCAAATTTTTGAGATTACAGGCGTGAACCTCCGCATCCGGCCCTTCTGGGCCTTTCTGTGTGGCCTGGGCCTCTCCACAGCAAGATGACTGGGTTCCAAGGACGAGCATCCTTGACAGAGGGCTCACTGGGCAGAAGCTGTATCATCTTGTATGGCCCGGTCTCAGAAGTCATAGAGTGTCTTGTATGTTGTACTCTATTAGTTCAGATAGTCACAGACGTTTCCAGGTTCAAGGAAGAGGACATAAACTCTATCTCTTGATGGGAGAATCGTAAATTATGGATAGGCATGTGAAAGCAAAAATTTTGTGTGGCTGTTTTTGGAAAATACATACGATCTGCTACAGCATTTTATCCAATCAGTCAGGCATGAGTTTTTTTGCTCAACATGCTTTAGAAATCTGTAAGGATAATTTGTGTAGGTGAAGAAAGGTCATGGGATAATAAAAATTGTCATGAGCTGTATGAGTAAAGTGGAGGAGGTGGCAAGGGACAAATACATTCACACATGGGGGAAAGACTGCTCAGTTTGGAGTAATAAATTTGTCTTAGTAATTACAGAGTACTAAAGCTAGCTGGGTATATTATGGCAAAATTATAGACGACCCTGTGTTTGTTTCCTATTACTGTGTAATAAGTTACTACAAACTCAGTGGTTTAAAACAACACAAATTTATTGTCTCATGGTTTCTGTAGGTAAAGGTCCAGCATGTTTTAACTGGGTCCTTTGTTCAGGCTCTCTCAAGGGTGAAATCAAGGTCTTTATCTGGAGACAATGACCTGTTTCTAAGCTCCCTCCCACTTTTGGCAGAATTGCTTTCGTTCTAGTTGTAGGACTAAGGTTCCCATTGTCTTGCTAGCTGCTGGTTGGGGCCATTCTCAGCTCCTGAGGCCGCTCTGAGGTCCTTGCCATTTGTCTCTCTCCATCTCAGCAACAGGAAACTTCCCTCAAGTTGACACTCTCTGACCTCCCGTGATGAGACCAGCTGAAGAGGGCTCCCTCTCTTTAAAGGCTCATGTGATTAGGTCAGGTCCACCAGGAAAATATCTTTTTTAAAGTTAACGGTGCCATCTAACATAACCCAGTCAAGGAGCAAAAATCCATCAAGTCCACAGTCCTGAGGATTATTCTAGGAGTGTGGATGGGAAACCTTGGGAACCATTTTAGAATTCTGCCTACCTCAACCTGGAATGATACACTGAAGATCCTGCCTTCCTGAGTGGTTAATGAAACTTGTTTGGCAGTGTGCTGCCCTGGTGACTTTTAGTGTGTCATTTAAATTATCCAAGGCTGTTTCTTCATTTGCAAAAACAGAGATAATAACAATATTACTAATGTTTCTATCCTACAGGGTTGTCATGGAGCTCCAGTGAGTTAGTGAATGTAACAGGGTTTTGGAAAATGTAGTGTTTTGTTGATTTTTGTGTTGAAGAAGCTCGACTTGTCGGAATCCTATTCTTCCATTCAGTCTCAGTTCAAATTCTATGTACTCCAGTTTTCTTCATCTTTTTAGAAATCCCACCATTCCTTGATCTCATCTAACATTTTATCTAGCTGTCTTTTCTTATGCTATTTTTGTGTATTTTTCAATTAGTGTAGACATATTTTCTTTTTTGGCCCATGAGTTCATTGGGGGCCTTTGCATTACTCACAGAACATGTGAAAAGCCTAGCGTAATGCCTATATAATGACAGGGGCTCTTCAAATATTAGATTGAAGAATGAATGAAGATGAAAGTGCTGGGATAGCAAATAGCTACAACATGGTCTTTGGCCTAACACGTGGTTTCAGATTGCCACCAGAGTGGGAGCTCTGTGAAGGTAGCACACATGCCTCTCTCTAGCCTTGGCACTATGTCTGTCTGTTGTAGCCTAATAAATAGGCAATAAATGAGTGAACAACTACTAGCTCTGTTATGGCTATAATGGAAAAAGGCTCTTTCTGATCCAAATTCCACGGCCTTGTACTGTCATATCCTGTTCCCTCTCACAGATGTAAATAGGAACTGAAACTCTTATATGAAAGATATAGTAGGAATTATAATCATAGCTCTAGTGGCTGACCACACCTCCATATTTTGACCTCAAAAGATCAAAAAGCCTGGGTTCCAGTGGCAATGCCATCAAACCTACAACTGTCCCCATTCCTGAATACTGACATGGTCTTTATTCATAGGAGCTCAGTCTTTCAGCAGGCAGCAACCTCAGACAGCTTTCCAGTAAGCTTCACTTCCCACAGACTCAGGGCTAGCTTTTTGTCCCGGACAATCTGGATAAAAATGCCACAAGGAGAGTGTCAAAAAGGAAACTGAAAAATCACAGTCCTGCATTGTCTATAATAAGTGTAAATCCAGTAAAGGTGGCGGTGAAGTGATAAAAATAGCAGGGTTATTATGTTCATCTTTAATGCATTTAATATAACAATAGATTATTTCATTGTCATTAAATGAAGGGAAAGTAGGAGGATCTAATTCTATCTCTAGATTCCTTAATAAGTACTTCATTGTCAGTGAAATAATTTGCATTGTTCAATCCCCAAATAAGAGAAAAGAATATACAGTGGCATATACATTCACAGGGAATGGAGAACTGTCAGTGGACTTTAGGCCCCAGTGCATAGTTAAACTGCACACAGGAAGAAGGTTGGAGATGAACTGCTATTTGTTCTGAAATGAAGTGCTTCACTGTGGTGGAATCAGGGAGGTAGTGTTTTGGTGAGATGGAATTGACAAATGCTGCACTCTATCCACCTCCTCACACCCCCATGAACGTGTGATTTGGTGGCGGAATTTGGAGATGAGATTTTCTACTGTATAGGCTTCTTGTCAGGATGAATGAAGACCCTGTGTTAGCGAGACTGCATTAACTTCTATGGCCTGTAGGAGGAGCGTTTGCTCTAGATGAACAACCTGCAGGCTCAAGGCAGGACGGCTTTCCCGGCTGACGTCTGCTCTGGGCATGGCAGAGTGCAGTCCTGTAAAATCTGCACTCAGGGATGCCTAATCGAAGAGCCCCGACACAGATTTTCTCATGCCAGATCCACAAATCCTCAGCATGTGCTAATCAGCCATTAATGTTCTATTGATAGGCAGAGACAAAACAGACTCACAGAAACGGTTACATTGCTGCTTAAGTTTATAGCCTGAAATTTTTTTTCCTTGCTTCATTTTCCCTTTTTCTTCCTTGAAGTCCTTAGAGATTATAACTTAAGGGGTTTAAGAAATCATCAGGGATCATGGGTTTGTCGAAGGGTTGAAAGAAATAAATTATTTGAGATCCACGTAAATTTAATTTCTTATTTTTGAGAGATTGTACTTATCATGATTAAAAACATTATATTAGTTCTATGGAACAGAATTCTGCACTGTCCAATATGGTAACTGCCAGCCACATGTGACTGTTTAAAGTTAACTTTAAATGAATCAAAATTAAATAAAATTAAAAATTCCCTTTCTTGGTTACACTAGGCATATTTCAAGGGCCCAAAGGCTACATGTAACTAGTGGCTACCGTGTTGGAAAATGTGGATGGAGAACATTTCCATCGTTACAGAAAGTTTTATTGGACAGCACTGGGATAGATAAAAGAAAGTTAAGTATGGGCTGAAGAGAAAAGGAGGGAAATTTAATGTGAGGAGGTAAAGGTCCAGACAATGGTCTAGGTCAGCTGAGAGAGAAAAGTGAGAGAGACAGAGAATTTCTCAGTCGAATGGACACACACAGAGGGATAATAAAAGTCATATAGACTGGCATGACTACAGATTGCAGTACACAGAGACTAAGAAGGAGGCTTTCAGAAAGACGGTCAAATATGTAGAACGCTATGATTCTATAGAAAATGGTTTTTAAAACCATGCTCCATTTTTTTGTTTGTTTCAGAGAGAGGGCTGCAGCCCAGGCAGGAGTGCAGTGGTGTGATCATAACTCACTGCAGCCTTGAACTCCTGGGCTCAAGAAATCCTCCCATCTCAGCCTCCTGAGTAGCTGGGACTACAGGGACAAACCACCATGCCTGGCTAGCTTTTAAATTTTTGATAGAGATGGGGTTTCACTATGTTGCTCAGGCTGGTCTCCAACTTCTGGCCTCAAGTAATCCTCTTACCTCAGCCTCCGAAAGCACTGGGATGAGCCACCATGCTCAGGCCCAGGCTGCATTTTTACAATTATAGCAAAGTATGTATTGGTAATATTACCTCTTGGTACTTTTCATGTTGTCAAGATGAAAATAAATTGAGAGTTTCTCTTGGCTCATAGACTAAAGATTATCTGTACCTAATCTATGCAATGCCAACTCAATTCGTTGGAAATTTTAAAGTCTTTAGATAGTTATTTTGTTCATACAGGATGAAATCATTAGTTTGATTTATGCCTGCTGAATTAACAAATTATCTTTGTGCCATGTAAGTGCATTTGAAGAGTCAGAAAACTAGAAGTGACTAAGAGGATAGGTTTGAATATGAACTGTATTAGGTTAATATTTATCTTATATTGAAAAATAGTAGGAATTTGGATTTTATAGATCCACTTGATGATAATTCTAACATTGATTGCTCTGTCAAACTTTTTTCTTAGCTAACTAATACTTGTTGTTTTTGCAATACTATATAACATTCCTTTTGATCTATTGTTTGGTGTCTATTGAGAAAGAGAAAATTGTTTTTGCTATTGTAGTCTATATCATGTTTCTTTGAACTCTAAAGACCGCAATGGGAATAATAACATTGAGGGTTGGGGCTTCCATCTAGCCCTTAGCTTTTCCTTGTAAACTTTGTTACACTTACTGAAGTCATATGACAGGTAAGGCCAGCAGACCTGAACCTTTTAACTTTTACTTCCTTTTTAATGCCCAGTCCACAATTTTATAGCACTAGCAATTTGATTTTATCATTATTTTTCCTGGCATGATTAGGCACTGAATAATTGATTCATGATAACATACCCCCCACCCCCAATTCTGATAATGATAGTTAGAATGCAGTTTTATTAATTTACAGCTGGAGGAAAACCTGGCCTGAGACCATGAGCTTACTCAGAAAAATGCATGACAGTTCAGAAGTTTTCTTGGTGAATATAGAATCAGAGCTGATGTCCTCAAGGGACAATGCTGTCAAGCCTTGGTAGCTTGATGAATTGTGTCTGTCCTCCCGCGAGATGTTGCTGTCTGAAGAGCCAGAACATTTCCAGTCTGAGCACCCTCATGCCGGAGCAGAGCAGGAGAGAGACAAACCCCTGCTCCTCAGCTCTCCTCTCTGATGGCCATTGTCACTTGCCTTTGTTGTTGCATCTGTCCTTCCCTTTTTCATTTAGCATCTTTTTGTAACAGTTTACAGTTGACAAGTTTACAGATTACTTTTAATTAATTACAGTTTAGGTTGGCTACCTTCTAGTGACATTTAAGGAAACATTATAAACTCATTTGGCAGTACATCTCCAAATCAACTTGTAGAATACATTTTTTTCCTGGGGAAGTTTTTGTTTTTGTTTTTGAGTTTTTTTTGACAGCTTTTTCATTCATTCACTTATTTTCTCATTTAGTATTTATTAATACCTACTCTTGCTAGACATCAAGAGAAGCTCTTAGATTATAAAGATGAAGACTCTTCCTGATTTTTCCCTGCTCATACTCCGGTTTAGAAATTGACTCATAAACAATTCCACTGTTACAAGTTTTGTAGTAGAGATAGGTACCAAATGTTTGAGGAACATGAGGGAGGAATTGGCTGAGTGTCTTGGGGAGTACATGCTTGTAAACTTCATTTGCTGTGAAATGTCTTCTTTGATCTTGTGTTTATTCCTCTGTTTTGGGATTAACAACAATGAAAGTGATATTGTATCTTGAGCACTTATCACGATTGACGCTATCTCTAGCAATAAATAAATGTTATCTAATTTAATCTTCATAACAGTTCCCTGGAAGAAGATACGATATCTATTTTATGGAGGAAAAAGGCAATATTCAGACTGGATAGGTACTTGCCCATGGTCACCCAGCTAGAAATGCATAGAGTGGGGCTTGTATCCTGATTCTGATGATGATGCCCATGTTCATCTCACCATATCACATGACACTCACCAGCCATCAGCCTTCTGATTGTGAACTCTACCAGATGGAATTGTAGGATAAGGTGTATGTGATTGGCTGGAGGATCCCCATCCATTTGGCTTGAATAAGTAGATTACCTAAAGCTGAAACCCTCCATTTTTAGACACTGTTTAGGGAGGCAGACACATTTGAATTGTGTTGTGAAAATCAGATGATGAAAATTGAAATAAATATGTTGAAATGATGGGGAATGGCAATTTTAAGAGAGATAAGAAACAAGATAGGTTTAATAAATGTTGAAAGCATTTGTGAGGTCCTCAGAAGGACAGTCTGTTCGTTGGGTGAGTAGGGGCAGGACTGGAGACAATGTTGCCTACCACAAATGCGTCTGTCCTGGCTGAGACCCTCATGGCCCCAGTTCTCTCATCTCAATTAGGCTCACTCTGTCTGCTTTCTTAATTCATAACCAACTAGTTTGTCTGCTTTCTTAAACTCATTTGATTTGATCACTGAAGCTAACACAGTGGGTTTGGGCTTCCTGCAAAGCAATTGAGATGCCTAATGTGAGGAACTTTTAGTTGCATTTAAAGGACATATCTTAGAAGAGTGTTGTAGGCCTTTGTAGGACTCACCAGAGAATCTCTTATTTCCTCTGAGCCTGGATTTCCTCATGAGTAAATATTTGCTGTTTTGCATTCCTTCCATGGTAATTCTTGCTTGCTGCTTCCAGAAGGTAATGCCTTATTTCCTTCTCTTTATCCTTTTGGGTCTGGCTCTGTTGCCCAGGCTGGAGTGCAGTAGCACAGTCACAGCTTATGGCAGCTGCAACCTCCTGGGCTCAAGCAATCCTCCCACCTCAGCCTCGTGGGTAGCTGGGACTACAGGCACATACTACCACGCCCAGGTAATTTATTATTTTTTATAGGGACAGGGTTTTATCATGTTGCCCAGGCTGGTCTTGAACTCCTGGGCTCAAGTGATTTTCACACGTCGGCCTCCCAAAGTGATGAGATTGCAGGTATGAGCCACTGCACTGAACCTTTAGATCATTAAAAAGTCAGGAAACAACAGGTGTTGAACAGGATGTAGAGAAATAGGAACACTTTTACACTGTTGGTGGGACTATAAACTAGTTCAACCATTGTGGAAGTCACTGTGGCGATTCCTCAGGGATCTAGAACTAGAAATACCATTTGACCCAGGCATCCCATTACTGGGTATATACCCAAAGGAATATAAATCATGCTGCTATAAAGACACATGCACACGTATGTTTATTGCGGCACTACTCACAATAGCAAAGACTTGGAACCAACCCAAATGTCCAAGAATGATAGACTGGATTAAGAAAATGTGGCATATATACACTGTGGAATACTATGCAGCCATAAAAAATGATGAGTTCATGTCCTTTGTAGGGACATGGATGAAGCTGGAAACCATCATTCTCAGCAAACTATCACAAGGACAAAAAACCAAACACCGCATGTTCTTACTTATAGGTGGGAATTGAACAATGAGAATACTTGCACACAAGAAGGGAAGCATCACACACCGGGGACTGTTGTGGGGTGGGGGGAGGGGGGAGGGATAGCATTAAGAGATATACCTAATGTAAATGACCAGTTAATGGGTGCAGCACACCAACATGGCACATGTATACATATGTAACAAACCTGCACGTTGTGCACATGGACCCTAGAACTTAAAGTATAATAAAAACATATATATATATAAATGTTGTTATTATTGTTATGATTATTATTATTATTTTTGAGACAGGGTCTCACTCTGTTGCTCAGGCTGGAGTGCAGTGGCACAATCATAGCACACTGCAGCCTTGAACTCCTGGGCTCAAGCTATCCTCTCACTTCAGCAGCCCAAGTAGCTAGGACTACAAGCACCACCATACCTGGGTACATTTTATTTTTATTTTTTATTTTTGTACAGATAGGATCTCACTCTGTTGCCCAGGCTGATCTCAAACTCCTGGCCTCAAATGATTCTTCCACTTCGTCCTTCCAAAATGTTGGGATTACAGGTGTGAGCCACAATGCCTGGCCTCCTTTGTCTTTCTCTAATGTCCTCTGCTATCCTTTCTAGTCCCTGACTGCCTCTTGGCCATCTTCTGCTACAAATGGGAAGTGAAGCACATGGGTAACAGCTTCCCTGGTGCTGCCTCCAAGGAAAGATTCCACTATCTGCAGGGTGAGATTGGAAAAGCAACAGAAGGTACCCAGCATTTCTTTCCCTTCTACCTTCCACTGCAGGCTTTGGGGGACCAGGGGAAAGAGAAGGGACCTCATTCACAGGAGTACTTGCTGGGAAGGCACGGAGCAGGGGGTTCCTATTCTTTGACAGGCACACATACACACCCCTGCCACCCTCAACATATACACACAGGGACTGGAGGCACCGTATCTGTATTTCAGAGTTCGCTGGGAAGACCAGTGCCCTGTGTTCAACACAGAGGGGAGAAACACAACATAGCAGTCTCACTGTCCCACCATGCCTTCTGTTCCTCACAAAAGAAAAACATGAACATAGAGACTAAAGAATTCCACTATATTACTCCTTCACTATTCTGCGTCTTCAGTGAGAGTTTGGTGAAAACTTGGATGGGTTTGTGGGTGGAGCCTAGTGCGTAGATTCAAGAAAATGTAAGTTCTACTCCCCACTTTGCCTTTTACTAGCTATGAGACCTCGGCCATTTGTATCATTTCTTCCCACCTTAACGTCCCCTTCTGTCAAATGAAAATGGTTTTTTTTTTTTTTTTTTTTTTTTTTTTTTGCCTACACCTGGTGAAGCTAGCTTTAGATAATAGGTTGAAAAGCACATTGCAAATTCTAACGCACGAAACAAATACAACATAGCAAATTAAAGAATTATCAGTCCTCTATCCACTCCTGTTTAGTAGGAACCACTCTTGTAGGAAGGATGCAAAGAAAGTTTGCTTCTCCTTTTCTGGGCATGAACTGATGTCTGCAAAGAAAGTAGAAAATATGTGTTTGAGAAACATTTGCCTAACTTTGGGGCTCAGTGAGTTTATTAATTCTAAAAATTCCTTACATTTGGGAGGTGGCACCGTGGTTAAGAGCATGGGCCTCCAAATCAGACATCCTAGGTTCAAATCTTGGCTCTTACGTGGCCTTAGGCGTATCTCATGATCACTCCATGCCTCAGTTTTTCCATCTGTAAAGTATGAAGATTACAGTAATAATAGCCCCTCATAGAATTGTTGTAAGGGTTAGGTGAATTAATATATGTAAATTATTACATATATTAATTAAATTACATATATTAGTTAAAAGGCTGCCTGTTACATATTAGCTTTCAAAATTATTACTATTATGTCACTTGCACCTTTCCCAAGAATGTTTATGTATTGTATGTTTTATTGTCATCAGCCACCTTGAGCTGCAGCAGCCACATTTTACGGGTAAGAAAACTGATTGTTGGAGCCATAGGCTTCAAGCTGACACCACTAATCAATGAGAGCATTGAAGCTAGTGTCCAGGGTGCTTTCCAATATGCTTTGACTATTGTCCTCTTGGATCCTGAAGCTAGGAAAAAACTGAAGACTTAAATGACAGTGAACCTATTTAGCAAGTAATCATGACAAACTTATTGCCTAGCTAAGAATCGAGACGCTGGATTTATAATCAAAATTTTTAAGTGGTCTTAAGAGCTTCATTAAGTCATTAAGTGTGTGAAATTATCTTTTATATAGGTTGCAGTTTTAGATTTAATGGTAATAATCCTAATTTTTTTTTTTACAAAAACAATATTATTCTTACTGTTTAAAATTTGTACCCCACCTATTTCCAAGATGCAGAGTCCAATTGAAATATGAGTTTCCAAAGCTATTTAGAGATTAAAAAAGAGAAAAGTTCCCCTAAGTCAATGCTAAGCAACCCTCATTTTCTGTGGAAGCTAATCCAAGACAAGTACACATATTTACATACAATTTTTATTTCATTCAGAATGAAAATAGGTTTATTAGCTCCCTCAGGGGAAAATGTATATTTTTATAACTTAGATTACCTATATTATTGAATGTGAAAATGTCAGTGAAATAAATGGCACTGAGTTTTAGCCATTAAAATGTTAATTTAGGGGCATATCTAAGTTCATTCTGAAATTGGCTAAAGAGTGGGAACTTAACCTAGATAGGCTGCATATGGCTAAGGGATTGGGGAGGTGGTCACTCATTAGATTTAAATAAAATGTGATAGGTAGACCCTCCCAAGGCGGCAGGAAACAGCTGGTAAGTCTCAAGGGACACTGAGTCTGGCTAAAAGTTTCCATTGTTTCCTAATGCAAAAGTAGACATTTGTACATTATTTCATTTTTACTTTCTGACAAAATAAATATACATACTATGCAGCCATAAAAAATGATGAATTCATGTTCTTTGTAGGGATATGGATAAAGCTGGAAACCATCATTCTCAGCAAACTATTGCAAAGACAAAAAACCAAACACTGCATATTCTCACTCATAGGTGGGAAATGAACAATGAGAGCACTTGGACACCGGAAGGGGAACATCACACATGGGGGCCTGTTGTGGGGTAGGGAGAGTGGGGAGGGATAGCATTAGGATATACACATAATGTAAATGACGAGTTAATGGGTGCAGCACACCAACATGGCACATGTATACATATGTAACAAACCTGCACATTGTGCACATGTACCCTAGAACTTAAAGTATAATAATAAAAAAAAAGAAAAATAATAAATATACATTCACCCAAAGAGACTTTTTAAAAAAAAATTCTAAAACCTAAGCAGACATTTGTGGAAAGAGAATTTATATAAAGAACTATAACACAGTGGACAGTATCTTCAAAGACAGCCCTGATAAAAAACATTAAAATCTTTGTTAAATAGAGAATGGTTATTTCAACTTTCTATAGAGGCAGAGGCATAATATTAAATTCTAACTCAGTAAGGATTTTTTTTTCTTCTTTCTTTTTTTGAGAAAGCCATGAGAATGAGCTAAGCTGGTACACAGTTACTATGGTTTCTGATAATTTAGCTTTAGGTACAGTGGCACCAGAGAATCTAGAATAGGGTCAAAAACTCCCATGCCTGTTGGGGCCTGATCAATAACAGTGGTGAGTGAGCGAGGCAGGGCAGTAGCAATGGCAATCAGGACATTGTGAGCCCTATCTGAACAAGGCAGTGACTTCTTAGCTCCAGCGCCAGGGGAGAATGTGGACCAGTTTCCTCAGATCTGCTCTTTCAAGAAAAGTAACAAATCCAGATTATACACAAAATCTCCTCACTTTTGAATATTGGCAACTAATTCATATTTTAAAAAATTCCTAAGTGGCATGGGAAAAATTATATATTCATGAGGGTTATTTATTGGAGCATTGTTTGTGCTGGCAAATTGAAAACAGCTTAAATGTTTGTTAATAAGGGACAAGTGAAATAAATCATGGCATATCCATTCAATGAACTATTATGCTGGTATCAAAAACAAAATGAAAAAAATGAGATCTTTATGTCCTTATACGGAAATCTCAAAGGCATTGTCAACTGGAAAAATCAAAGTGCAGGGGTGTGTGCTGTAAGCTTCATTGTGTTAAAAAAAAAAAAGGAAAAAGATAATATGGTGTGTAGGTAGGTGTGTGTGATATGTCTGCTCAGGCTGCCATAACAGAATACCATGGACTGGGTGGCTTTTACAAGATAAATTTATTTTCTCACAATTATAGAACTGGAAGTTCCATGATTAAAGTGCCAGCCAATTCTGTTTCTGGTGAGGGCTCTCTTCTGGGCTTGCAGATGGTCACCTTCTCCCTGTGTCCTCACATGGCCTTCCCTTTTTTGCTCCTGCAGCGTGAGTGAGCTCTGGTGTCTCTTTCTCTTTTCGTAAGAACCTAGTCCTATCTGTTTAGGGCCCCACCTTTGTGACTTCATTTAACTTTAATTACAGATACCTCCCTGAATGCCCTATTTCTGAACACCATCACACATCACATTGTGGGTTAGGGCTTCAATATATAAATTTTGGGGGGAAGGATGCAATTCAGGCCATAACTATATATACCCACACATATATATATATACACCCACATATATATATATATATACACCCATATATATTACATGTGTATATCTATAGTATAGATATTACATATATAAACAAAACAAATATCTATGCCTATATATACACACACATATATATTTGCTTTGTTTTGTTAGTAAATACACAGAATATATTTAGAATGGTAAACTAAAATTAATAACATTTCTGACTAGTGGTGTGGAATTGGGATACACGTAACAATGCATTCTTTTATGTGCTCCTCCTCTTAGAGGGGCCAGCACCACTCTTTCATCGTTTAAGTTTAAGAACTGGACTCGCCATCTTACCCAGAGGGAAGGCCAACCCCCTCCTTCACATGCTGCAGGGGTGCCTGCTTCTACAGACGTTATTAGTTTTCAGAAAAGAGCTTTGGATCTTCAAGTGCTTGTGTAACTGCTTGCTTGAGACCCCAAAGTTCTGCCCCATATAACATGTAACATAAAAGAATACCAAACACTATAAAAACAAAGGAATTGTGACTTACTGAATTAATCATCCAGATTCAGTTCCGTATCATTTATCAGTGAAGAAACAGATGTATTTGTGCAGCATATTAAACGTTCAGCTTGAGTCTCTCCCTCTACCTAGGCAGAAAACTCATTCCTCGAATGAAAGGAATTCTATTTTTCCTTCCACCTCATCCTCCAACCCCTCCCCTGTCCACCATGATACCACCAAATTCGAGGAAACATTAAGAATGTTTCCTAATAACTTTAGCATATGCTTTCTCTGATTCATAGGTTGGGAAATCCAACTTGTTAAGCAGCTTCTACCGCCGTAGGTGCGGGGTGGAAGTGGTGGTTGAAACAGTTACTATTAATGTACTTCCTGCAAAACACTCTGATGCTCTTTTAGGTGCATGTCTCCAGATTTCATGGAAGCCAGAAAAGTGCTGATGACAATTGCTTATCCACCCACAAGCCTGAATACAGGTATCCAGTAGGATAATGAACTCCAGTAACAATAAAAACAATCTGTCTTTTTGACCAGTCTCAGCCAGGATAATTTGTTGCAAGTTTCACTGTCCTCTTTTTTCCTTCACTTCACTCATTTCTGCTCCCAAATGCTTCCTGTTGCTCCCAAATGCTGTTAAACATGACACATACCATGCTGGTGCCAGGGCTGGCTCCCATCCTGTGTGATTGTGTAGTTTGGGCACTGGTGAGCTAAAGAGGCACTTTTTATGTAGACTCTGACAGTGTCTTGAGCAGCAGAGGCCACTCAAGAGGAGGCATCTCTGTGTGGAAAAGCTGCATCTGGATCCCCAGAAGCTAGGCAGCCAAGGGCCTGGGTTCTCAAATGAAGGTGAGCACTGGGGTCATTTCATTGTCTCTACCTTTTGAGAGCTCATGGAAACCCTTTCCCCTTGAAGAAGGGAAGCAGCTGCCTCTTTCTTCCCCTACTCTATCCAGTCACATAGAAGGTAAGCTTCCTCCCTCCTCCTTTCTATAGTAGCTCAACTTTCTATGGTAGTTCAACTCTCTTGAAATGTCCTTGTCCCCTGTTGGATTCCATTCACCTTACCTCCATCTATTCCTGTTGGCTCTGGTGGGGAGTGGGCATTTAATTTAAACCAGTTCCAGTCTGGAAACTGATAAAAAACTGGGGAAATCAGAACAATATTTATAGTTTAGTCTATGATATGTTCATTTATTAGTTTTGATCATTGTATCATGTTCATGTAAGATACTAACATTAGGGAAAACTGGATGAAGGGTATACAAGAACTGTGCTCTCTCACAATTATTCTGTAAGTCAGAAGTTATTTCAAAAAATCTTTCCCAACCCAGGCCTCACTTTGTCAGCTGCCTCCATATTTAGGTGGTTCTTTGAGCAACGCCCTGTGCATGTTGGTAGGTGGCACACATCCTCTCCTCACCACCCACCTATAGACTGGTCATGCTTATGCTAATTCTCGCCTGCCTATACAGAAAGGGCCCTGGGATGAATCGAGATAAGATGGATTCTAAAATCCGAAGTGGAACTGGTTGCAGGGAAGCAAGAACAATTACATATTGAATTACAACTTCAGTGCATTTGAATTGAGAATGTGAATAGAATATAAGAAATCGAGCTATTTTTATACTACTTTTCCTATTGTTACCTTAAAGTAGGTTTTTAATTCTAATAAGACAGCTCTCCTGGGTGTCCTTGAGAACGTGTCCACTGGCAGCAAGAAGGCAAAGGAAACTCTTCTAGATTTCTCTTCAAGGGCATTGATCAAAGGAATCCGTAAGGGAGCAATTGTTACTTTATCTGGCCACCATCCATGCCACATGCCTGGACTCCTCTCAGAAATTCCAAGAGTAGGTCCTTGGGGTGTTGCTTAACTGTAGTCTCTTCATAGTTACAAAGGCCCAAGTGATTTGGCTTATTCTTACGTTTTCAGCCACCTGTGATATTCCCAGTTACCAAGCTCCAGCCACACTGGATTTCTTCTGTTCTTAAATTCCCTTCTATAAAGTTTTTTTACTTGGCCTTTTTTGGAAAACTGTTCTCTTAGGTCTTCTCATGCTACCTTCTTATTCTACAGGTTTCGCTTACATTTCACCTCCACAGGAGGTGTTTTCTAACCAACTAGCTAAAGTAATCATCTTGTTACTTTTTCACATTATCTTCCTTTTTCCTTACTAATGCTTATCATTGTCTATAATTATTGTTTACCCATTTGTGCACTTGTTTATCATCTGGCTAGCATATAAATTTTACGAGAGCAAGAATTTTGCTTATTCACCTCTATACTTCAAACATCTGGAGCAGAGCCTAGAAAAGAAGCATTTACTGAATTAAAGAATGGAGAAAAATGTCTTTCCATTGTCTCTGCAACTTGCTAGGTAAAGAAGAGGAGCTCTGGCCACTCCTGGAGTTGTGGAGGGACCTCTTGTGGGTCCCAAGGAGTCTGATTGCACATTCAGTCCACAAAGGAGACTCCACAGCCCTTTGATCAGTGGCAGGAAGAAGGGCATTATGCAGACCACCCTGAACCCCTGGGGCTGTTTTCCTCTCTTTGAAAGGCAAGACTGGAGAACATTTGTTCTCTCAGAGTGAAGGGACACAGTTACTTCCTCCTTCCCTTTCTCTCTCTTCCACAAATATTTCTCATGCATTAGAACTTAGCTCAATTCTCAGCCCATGGTTTAAACCATTAACAAGACAGACACAATCCCCAATCCTCCTGTACTTATAGACCAACAAAGCTCATAGACAAGAGGCAATTACGATTTGGTGAAAGAGGCACTCTGAGAGGAGCCGGACTTAGAAGGGGATTCTCCTGCTCACCTGGATTCACATCAGATAAAAAAGAGGGTGAGGAAACGTGCAGGGAGCACAAGCTGGATACTCAAAGGACGCAAATAATCCAGGATGTATTATGTTTCACCAGGCAGCTCTCATGCTGGGTTCAGTTACAAATAATTAATTTAACACCTACTATGCCTGCTACCTCCACATATTTATTTTACTTGCCTGGCACCTGAAGGAAATTTTAGGATATCACTAGAGCAACTGGGCTTGGAATCCAGGGACAAGGGTTCAGATAGTCACTTTGATATGTACCAGCCTTCAGACTGTGTTTCTATTCCCAGGCTCCTGGTAATGCGGACTCAGCAATCTACCCGAAAACCTAGGTCATCAAGCAATTCTTATGTGTGACAAAGTTTAAAACAATCTCATTAGACTTCAAGCAACATAATTTAGTAATGAAGCTTTTCCTGTTTACTGTTTATTCCCAGCAAGCCTGGGACATAGTAGGTATTCAGGAAATACCTGTTGACTGTTAAGTTGTTTTGAGACAATCAATGAGCCTAAAAACTCATTAAACTTCAATTTCCTCATGTATAAAATGGGGGCAGTAATAGATGCCTTAAAAAGTTGGTAAGAATATAAATAAAATAACACTGGAGGGATCATATATTATAATCCCTGGCTCATGTAACCTTTATTAAGTAAAGGTTAGTTGGATCTGGATCCATATGAGGAGTTAGGAGTAGACACATTGGTGTGTACTGTGATTAATGTGGATTCTAACCTTTCTATTGTGCTCTTCTGGCTACATAGACTGGAAAGCACAAATCTACCTCCTCAGTCTCCTTTGCAGGTTGGTTTTGTGATTCAGTTCCATGAATCTGATACCCTTGTTAGAGATGTAAATTAGGAACTGAGTTAAGTAGGCAGAGAAGCAGGGTGGGAGGCATCCACTTTTACTAGTGTCCTTAGTAGCAGACACAACATGGTTCTAGAGCTGGCAGATATGGTGGCATCTTCCTGGTGGCCTCCTGTGTAAGTCAGGAGCAGCAGTGCCCTTGGCTAACTGCATCCACAGTGTAGCTTTGGGATTATTCCAAATCAAAGCCCACGGTCTTTATTTCAGCAACTTCTCCACACAAAATAATTCTCAGAGCCACTTAATGCAGTATGTATTTATTTTATAGGACTGCCATAAAAGCATCGCCACAAATTGTATCACTTAAAACAACACAAATTCTCGTCTCACAGTACTAGAGGCTAGAAGTTCAAGATCAAGGTGTCAGCAGGGCCATGCTCCCTTTGAAGGCTCTAGCAAGAATTTTCTCTTGCCCCTCCCTGGCTTTTGGTGCTTGCTAGCAATCCCTGGTATTCCTTGGCTTGTAGCCGCATCGCTCCAAGCTTTGTGTCTGTTGTCACATAACCTTCTTTCCCATGTGTGTTTCTGTGTCTTCACTTTTTCTCTTTAAAAGGACCCCAGTCACTGAATTTAGGGCCCATTCTAATACAATGTGATCTTTTATAAACAACTAGATACATATTCAAAGACCTTATTTCTAAATCAAATCATATTCTGGGGTTCTGGGTGGACATGAATTTTGGAAGGACACTATTTAACCCAGCACACAGTGTCATAATTTCATGTTACTCAAACTATCAAACTATCTGGAGTGAATTCTCTTCTCTGACACCAAACCTTGCGGATTTGGGTGAAATCTGAGGCTGCTGGCCATCTCTGACATTGTAGGATTCGCCTCTTAATGTGAGATGTTTGATCTGTGTTGTGATTGGGAACTTCAGGCTTGGACACCAGCAACCATGCAGAACACTTCATTGAAGGAGGGGTTCACTTACTTACTGCCATTTATAATCGTTCACTTTTGCATGGGGGAAGCAGCAAATTTCTTCTCTGGAAGCCTATAGAACCATTTGCTTAGGCTTACTTGTCACTTTGTCCTTTTTCTCAACCCTCCTTGTGCACAATTGTGGCAGCCTGCTTTTTAAACAATTTTTTTTTTTTATTTCCATAGATTATTGGGGAAGAGATGGTGTTTGGTTACATGAGTAAGTTCTTTAGTGGTGATTTGTAAGATTTTGGTGCACCCATCACCCAAGCAGTATACACTGCACTCAGTTTGTAGTCTTTTATCCCTCACCCCCTTCCTACCCTTTCCTCCTGAGTCCCAAAAGCCCATTGTGTCATTCTTATGCCTTTGCATCCTCATAGCTTAGCTTCCACTTATGAGTGAGAATATACAATGTTTGGTTTTCCATTCCTGAGTTACTTCACTTAGAATAACAGTCTCCAATCTCATCCAGGTTGCTGCAAATGCCATTAATTCCTTCCTTTTTATGGCTGAGTAGTATTCCATCATATGTATGTGTGTGTATATATATATATATATAATATATATCACAGTTTCTTTATCACTCATTGATTAATGGGCATTTCTGTTGGTTCCACATTTCCCCAATTGTGAATTGTGCTTCTGTAAACATGTGTGTGCAAGTATCTTTTTCATATAATAACTTCTTTTCCTCTGGGTAGATACCCGTAGTGGGATTGCTGGAACAAATGGTAGTTCTACTTTTACTACTTTAAGGAATCTCCACACTGTTTCTAGTAGTGGTTGTACAAGTTTACATTCCCATCAGCAGTGTAGAAGTGTTCCCTGTTCACCGCATCCACACCAGCAACTATGATTTCTGGATTTTTTGAATATTGTCATTCTTGTAGTAGTAAGGTGGTATTGCATGTGGTTTTTATTTGCATTTCCCTAATCATTAGTGATGTTGAGTATTTTTTCATATGTTTGTTGGCCATTTGTCTATCTTCTTTTGAGAATTGTCTATTCATGTCTTTTGCCCACTTTTTGATGGGATTATTTGCTTTTTTGTTGCTAATTTATTTTAGTTCCCTGTAGATTCTGGATATTAGTCCTTTGTCAGATATATAGATTGTAAAGATTTTCTCCCACTCTGGGTTGCCTGTTTACTCTGCTGACTATTCCTTTTGCCATGCAAAAGCTCTTTTGTTTAATTAAGTCTCAGCTATTTATCTTTGTTTTTATTGCATTTGCTTTTGGATTCTTGGTCATGAAATCCTTACCTAAGCCAGTGTCTAGAAGGGTTTTTCTGATGTTATCTTCTAGAATTTTTATAGTTTCAGGTCTTAAATTTAAGTCCTTAATCAATCTTGAGTTGATTTTTGTATAAGGTGAGAAATGAGGATCCAGTTTTATTCTCCTACATGTGACTAGCCAATTATCCCAGCACCATTTGTTGAATAGAGTGTCCTTGCCTCACTTTGTGTTTTTGTTTGCTTTGTCAAAGATCAGTTGGCTGTAAGTATTTGGGTTTGTTTCTGGGTTCTGTATTCTTGATCCATGTCCCATTGATCTATGTGCCTATTTTATACGAGTACCATGCTGTTTTGGTGAAGTCAGATAGTGTGATGCCTCCAGATTTGTTCTTTTTGCTTAGTCTTGCTTTGGATATGTGGGCTCGTTTCTGGTTCAATATGAATTTTAGATTGTTTTTTCTAATTCTATAAATAATGATGGTGGTATTTTGATGGGGATTGCATTGAATTTGTAGATTGCTTTTGGCAGTATGGTCATTTTCACAATATTGATTCTACTTATCCATGAGCATGGAATGTGTTTCCCTTTGTATCGTCTGTGATTTCTTTCAGCATTGTTTTGTAGTTTCCCTTGTAGAGGTCTTTCATCTCCTTGGTTAGGTATATTCCTAGTTTTTTTTTTTTAAGATATTGTAAAAGGGGTTGAGTTCTTAATTTAATTCTCAGCTTGATTGCTGTTAGTGTGTAGGAGAGCTACTAATTTGCCTACTTTTTTTTTTTTTTTTGAGATGGAGTTTTGCCCTATTTCCCGGGTGCAGTGACATGATCTTGGCTCACTGCAACTTCCACTTCCTGGGTACAAGTAGCAGGAGGCTGAGCTACTCAGCCTCCTGAGTAGCTGGGACTACAGGCACATGCCACCACACCCAGCTAATTTTTGTATTTTTAGTAGACATGGGGTTTCACCAGGCTGGTCTTGAACTTTTGACCTCAGGTGATCCATTCATCTTGGACTCCTAAAGTGCTGAGATTACAGGCGTGAGCCACTGCGCCTGGCTGATGTACATTAATTTTATGTGAGGAAACTTTGCTGAATTCTTTTATCATATCTAGGAGTTTTTTGGAGGAGTTTTTAGGGTTTTCTAGGTATACAATCATGTCATCAGCAAACAGCAACAGTACGACTTCCTCTTTATTTATTTTATTTATTTTTTTATTATACTTTAAGTTTTAGGGTACATGTGCGCAATGTGCAGGTTAGTTACATATGTATACATGTGCCATGCTGGTTTGCTGTACCCATTAACTCGTCATTTAGCATTAGGTATATCTCCTAATGCTATCCCTCCCCCATTCCCCCACCCCACAACAGTCCCCAGAGTGTGATGTTGCCCATCCTGTGTCCATGTGTTCTCATTGTTCAATTCCCACCTATGAGTGAGAACATGTGGTGTTTGGTTTTTTGTCCTTGCGATAGTTTACTGAGAATGGTGTTTTCCAATTTCATCCATGTCCCTATAAAGGACATGAACTCATCATTTTTTATGGCTGCATAGTATTCCATGGTGTATATGTGCCACATTTTCTTAATCCAGTCTGTCATTGGTGGACATTTGGGTTGGTTCCAAGTCTTTGCTATTGTGAATAGTGCCTCAGTAAACATATGCGTGCATGTGTCTTCATAGCAGCATGATTTATAGTCCTTTGGGTGTATACCCAGTAATGGGATGGCTGGGTCAAATGGTATTTCTAGTTCTAGATCTCTCAGGAATTGCCACACTGACTTCCACAAGGGTTGAACTAGTTTACAGTCCCACCAACAGTGTAAAAGTGTTCCTATTTCTCCACATCCTCTCCAGCACCTGTTGTTTCCTGACTTTTTAATGATCGCCATTCTAACTGGTGTGAGATGGTATCTCATTGTGGTTTTGATTTGCGTTTCTCTGATGGCCAGTGATGGTGAGCATTTTTTCACATGTTTTTTGGCTGCATAAATGTCTTCTTTTGAGAAGTGTCTGTTCATGTCCTTCGCCTACTTTTTGATGGGGTTGTTTGTTTTTTTCTTGTAAATTTGTTTGAGTTCATTGTAGATTCTGGATATTAGCCCTTTGTCAGATGAGTAGGTTGTGAAAATTTTCTCCCATTTTGTAGGTTGCCTGTTCACTCTGATGGTAGTTTCTTTTGCTGTGCAGAAGCTCTTGAGTTTAATTAGATCCCATTTGTCAATTTTGGCTTTTGTTGCCATTGCTTTTGGTGTTTTAGACATGAAGTCCTTGTCCATGCCTATGTCCTGAATGGTAATGCCTAGGTTTTCTTCTAGGGTTTTGATGGTTTTAGGTCTAACGTTTAAGTCTTTAATCCATCTTGAATTAATTTTTGTATAAGGTATTAGGAAGGGATCCAGTTTCAGCTTTCTACATATGGCTAGCCAGTTTTCCCAGCACCATTTATTAAATAGGAAATCCTTTCTCCATTGCTTGTTTTTGTCAGGTTTGTCAAAGATCAGATAGTTGTAGATATGCGGCGTTATTTCTGAGGGCTCTGTTCTGTTCCATTGCTCTATATCTCTGTTTTGGTACCAGTACCATGCTGTTTTGGTTACTGTAGCCTTGCAGTATAGTTTGAAGTCAGGTAGTGTGATGCCTCCAGCTTTGTTCTTTCGGCTTAGGATTGACTTGGTGATGCGGGCTCTTTTTTGGTTCCATATGAACTTTAAAGTAGTTTTTTCCAATTCTGTGAAGAAAGTCATTGGTAGCTCTATGGGGATGGCATTGAATCTATAAATTACCTTGGGCAGTATGGCCATTTTCACGATATTGATTCTTCCTACCCATGATCATGGAATGTTATTCCATTTGTTTGTATCCTCTTTTATTTCCTTGAGCAGTGGTTTGTAGTTCTCCTTGAAGAGGTCCTTCATGTCCCTTGTAAGTTGGATTCCTAGGTATTTTATTCTCTTTGAAGCAATTGTGAATGGGAGTTCACTCATGATTTGGCTCTCTGTTTGTCTGTTGTTGGTGTATAAGAATGCTTGTGATTTTTGTACATTGATTTTGTATCCTGAGACTTTGCTGAAGTTGCTTATCAGCTTAAGGAGATTTTGGGCTGAGACAATGGGGTTTTCTAGATATACAATCATGTCATCTGCAAACAGGGACAATTTGACTTCCTCTTTTCCTAAATGAATGCCTTTTATTTCCTTCTCCTGCCTAATTGCCCTAGCCAGAACTTCCAACACTATGTTGAATAGGAGTGGTGAGAGAGGGCATCCGTGTCTTGTGCCAGTTTTCAAAGGGAATGCTTCCAGTTTTTGCCCCTTCAGTATGATATTGGCTGTGGGTTTGTCATAGATAGCTCTTATTATTTTGAGATATGTCCCATCAATACCTAATTTATTGAGAGTTTTTAGCATGAAGCGTTGTTGAATTTTGTCAAAGGCCTTTCCTGCATCTATTGAGATAATCATGTGGTTTTTTTCTTTGGTTCTGTTTATATGCTGGATTACATTTATTGATTTGCATATATTGAACCAGCCTTGCCTCCCAGGGATGAAGCCCACTTCATCATGGTGGATAAGCTTTTTGATGTGCTGCTGGATTTGATTTGCCAGTATTTTATTGAGGATTTTTGCATCGATGTTCATCAAGGATATTGGTCTAAAATTCTCTTTTTTGGTTGTGTCTCTGCCTGGCTTTGGTATCAGGATGATGCTGGCCTCATAAAATGAGTTAGGGAGGATTCCCTCTTTTTCTATTGATTGGAATAGTTTCAGAAGGAATGGTACCAGCTCCTCATTGTACCTCTGGTAGAATTCGGCTGTGAATCCATCTGGTCCTGGACTCTTTTTGGTTGGTAAGCTATTGATTATTGCCACAATTTCAGCTCCTGTTATTGGTCTATTCAGAGATTCAACTTCTTCCTGGTTTAGTCTTGGGAGGGTGTATGTGTCAAGGAATTTATCCATTTCTTCTAGATTTTCTGGTTTCTTTGCGTAGAGGTGTTTGTAGTATTCTCTGACGGTAGTTTGTATTTCTGTGAGATCGGTGGTGATACCCCCTTTATCATCTTTTATTGCGTCTACTTGATTCTTCTCTCTTTTCTTCTTTATTAATCTTGCTAGCGGTCTATCAATTTTGTTGATCCTTTCAAAAAACCAGCTCCTGGATTCATTAATTTTTTGAAAGGTTTTTTTTGTCTCTATTTCCTTCAGTTCTGCTCTGATTTTAGTTATTTCTTGCCTTCTGCTAGCTTTTGAATGTGTTTTCTCTTGCTTTTCTAGTTCTTTTAATTGTGATGTTAGGGTGTCAATATTGGATCTTTCCTGCTTTCTCTTGTGGGCATTTAGTGCTATCAATTTCCCTCTACGCACTGCTTTGAATGTGTCCTAGAGATTCTGGTATGTTGTGTCTTTGTTCTCGTTGGTTTCAAAGAACATCTTTATTTCTGCCTTTATTTCATTATGTACCCAGTAGTCATTCAGGAGAAGGTTGTTCAGTTTCCATGTAGTTGAGCAGTTTTGAGTGAGTTTCTTAATCCTGAGTTCTAGTTTGATTGCACTGTGGTCTGAGAGACAGTTTGTTATAATTTCTGTTCTTTTACATTTGCTGAGGAGAGCTTTACTTCCAAGTATGTGGTCAGTTTTGGAATAGGTGTGGTGTGGTGCTGAAAAAAATGTATATTCTGTTGATTTGGGGTGGAGAGTTCTGTAGATGTCCATTAGATCCGCTTGGTGCAGAGCTGAGTTCAATTCCTGGGTATCCTTGTTAACTTTCTGTCTCATTGATCTGTCTAATTTTGACAGTGGGGTGTTAAAGTCTCCCATTATTATTGTGTTGGAGTCTAAGTCTCTTTGTAGGTCACTCAGGACTTGCTTTATGAATCTGGGTGCTCCTGTATTGGGTGCATATATATTTAGGATAGTTAGCTCTTCTTGTTGAATTGATCCCTTTACCATTATGTAATGGCCTTTGTCTCTTTTGATCTTTGTTGGTTTAAAGTCTGTTTTATCAGAGACTAGGATTGCAACCTCTGCCTTTTTTTGTGTTCCGTTTGCTTGGTAGATCTTCCTCCATCCTTTTATTTTGAGCCTATGTGTGTCTCTGCATGTGAGATGGGTTTCCTGAATACAGCACACTGATGGGTCTTGACTCTTTATCCAATTTGCCAGTCTGTGTCTTTTAATTGGAGCATTTAGTCCATTTACATTTAAAACTAATATTGTTATGTGTGAATTTGATCCTGTCATTATGATGTTAGCTGGTTATTTTGCTCGTTAGTTGATGCAGTTTCTTCCTAGCCTCGATAGTCTTTACAATTTGGCATGTTTTTGCAGTGGCTGTTACCGATTGTTCCTTTCCATGTGTAGTGCTTCCTTGAGGAGCTCTTTTAGGGCAGGCCT
The DNA here is from genome assembly GCF_028885655.2 of Pongo abelii. Taxonomy (NCBI): domain Eukaryota; kingdom Metazoa; phylum Chordata; class Mammalia; order Primates; family Hominidae; genus Pongo; species Pongo abelii. The sequence continues at coordinate 19,508,390 of NC_085928.1, forward strand.
GGTGGTGACAAAATCTCTCAGCATTTGCTTGTCTGTAAAGTATTTTATTTCTCCTTCACTTATGAAGCTTAGTTTGGCTGGACATGAAATTCTGGGTTGAAAATTCTTTTCTTTAAGAATGTTGAATATTGGCCCCCACTCTCTTCTGGCTTGTAGAGTTTCTGCTGAGAGATCCACTGTTAGTCTGATGGGCTTCCCTTTGAGTGTAACCCGACCTTTCTCTCTGGCTGCCCTTAGCATTTTTTCCTTCATTTCACCTTTGGTGAATCTGACAATTATGTGTCTTGGAGTTGCTCTTCTCGAGGAGTATCTTTGTGGCGTTCTCTGTATTTCCTGAATCTGAATGTTGGCCTGCCTTGCTAGATTGGGGAAGTTCTCCTGGATAATATCCTGCAGAGTGTTTTCCAACTTGGTTCCATTCTCCCCGTTACTTTCAGGTACACCAATCAGACGTAGATTTGGTCTTTTCACATAGTTCTGTGTCCGGAATTGGTGGGTTCTTGGTCTCATGACTTCAAGAATGAAGCCACGGACCCTCGTGGTGAGTGTTACAGCTCTTAAGGTGGCGCGTCTGCAGTTTGTTCCTTCTGATGTTTGGATGTGTTCGGAGTTTCTTCCTTCTGGTGGGTTCGTAGTCTCGCTGGCTCAGGAATGAAGCTGCAGACCTTCGCGGTGAGTGTTACAGCTCTTAAGGCAGTGTGTCTGGAGTTGTTCGTTTCTCCTGGTGGGCTCGTGGTCTCGCTGGGTTCAGGAGTGAAGGCTGCAGATCTTCGTGGTGAGTGTTACAGCTCATAAAAGCAGCGTGGACCCAAAGAGTGAGCAGTAGCAAGATTTATTGCGAAGAGCGAAAGAACAAAGCTTCCACAGTGTGGAAGGGGACCCGAGCTGGTTGCCAATGCTGGCTCGGGCCGCCTGCTTTTATTCTCTTATCTGGCCCCACCCACATCCTGCTGATTGGTAGAGCTGAGTGGCCTGATTTGACAGGGTGCTGAATGGTGCGTTTACAATCCCTGAGCTAGATACAAAGGTTCTCCATGTCCCCATCAGATTAGCTAGATACAGAGTTTCGACACACAGGTTCTCCAAGGCCCCACCAGAGCAGCTAGATACAGAGTATTGATTGGTGCACTCACAAACCTTGAGCTAAACACAGGGTGCTGATTGGTGTGTTTACAAACCTTGAGCTAGATACAGAGTGCCGATTGGTGTGTTTACAATCCCTGAGCTAGACATAAAGGTTCTCCAAGGCCCCACCAGAGCAGCTAGATACAGAGTGTCGACTGGTGCACTCATAGACCTTGAGCTAAATACAGAGTGCCAGTTGGTGTGTTTACAATCCCTGAGTTAGACATGAAGGTTCTCCAAGGCCCCACCAGGGCAGCTAGCTACAGAGTGTTGGTTGGTGCACTCACAGACCTTGAGCTAAATACAGAGTGCCGATTGGTGTGTTTACAATCCCTGAGCTAGATATAAAGACTTCATGTCCTCACCAGACTCAGGATCCCAGCTGGCTTCACCTAGTGGATCCCGCACCAGGGCTGCAGGTGGAGCTGCCTGCCAGTCCTGCGCCATGTGCTGGCACTCCTCAGCCCTTGGGTGGTCGATGGGACTGGGCGCCATGGAGCAGGGGGTGGTGCTCGTTGGGGAGGCTCGGGCTGCACAGGAACCCACGGAGGTGGGGGAAGGCTCAGGCATGGCAGGCTGCAGTCCCGAGGCCTGCCCCGCGGGAAAGCAGCTAAGGCCCGGCGAGAAATTGAGCGCAGCGCTGGTGGGCTGGCACTGCTGGGGGACCCAGTATACCCTCCACAGCCGCTGGTCCGGGTGCTAAGTCCCTCATTGCACCTCATTGCTGGCTGCTCCAAGTGCAGGGCCCGCCAAGCTCATGCCCACCCGGAACTCCAGCTGGCCTGCAAGCGCCTCACACAACCCCGGTTCCTGCTTGCGCCTCTCCCTCCACACCTCCCTGCAAGCTGAGGGAGTGGGCTCCGGCCTTGGCCAGCCCAGAAAGGGGCTCCCACAGTGCAGCGGTGGGCTGAAGGCCTCCTCAAGTGCTGCCAAAATGGAAGCCCAGGCAGAGGAGGCGCCAAGAGCGAGCGAGGGCTGTGAGGACTGCCAGCACGGTGTCACCTCTCAGTCCCATATTTCTTGGAGGCTTTGTTCATTTCTTTTTATTCTTGTTTCTCTAAACTTCCCGTCTCACGTCATTTCGTTCATTTCATCTTCCATCACTGATACCCTTTCTTCCAGTTGATCACATCAGCTCCTGAGGCTTCTGCATTCTTCATGTAGTTCTCGAGCCTTGACTTTCAGCTCCATCGACTCCTTTAAGCACTTCTCTGTATTGGTTATTTTAGTTATACATTCGTCTAAATTTTTTTCAAAGTTTTTAACTTCTTTGCCTTTGGTTTGAATTTCCTCCTGTAGCTCGGAGTAGTTTGATCGTCTGAAGCCTTCTTCTCTCAACTCGTCAAAGTCATTCTCCGTCCAGCTTTGTTCCGTTGCTGGTGAGGAACTGCGTTCCTTTGGAGAAGGAGAGGCGCTCTGCTTTTTAGAGTTTCCAGTTTTTCTGCTCTGTTTTTTCCCCATCTTTGTGGTTTTATCTACCTTTGGTCTTTGATGATGGTGATGTACAGATGGGTTTTTGGTGTGGATGTCCTTTCTGTTTGTTAGTTTTCCTTCTAACAAACAGGACCCTCAGCTGCAGGTCTGTTGGAGTTTGCTAGAGGTCCGCTCCAGACCCTGTTTGCCTGGGTAACAGCAGCAGTGGCTGCAGAACAGTGGATTTTCGTGAACCGCGAATGCTGCTGTCTGATCGTTCCTCTGGAAGTTTTGTCTCAGACGAGTACCTGGCCGTGTGAGGTGTCAGTCTGCCCCTACTGGGGGGTGCCTCCCAGTTAGGCTGCTCGGGGGTCAGGGGTCAGGGATCCATCTGAGGAGGCAGTCTGCCTGTTCTCAGATCTCCAGCTGCATGCTGGGAGAACCACTGCTCTCTTCAAAGCTGTCAGACAGGGACATTTAAGTCTGCAGAGGTTACTGCTATCTTTTTGTTTGTCTGTGCCCTGCCCCCAGAGGTGGAGCCTACAGAGGCAGGCAGGCCTCCTTGAGCTGTGGTGGGCTCCACCCAGTTGGAGCTTCCCAGCTGCTTTGTTTACCTAAGCAAGCCTGGGCAATGGTGGGCGCCCCTCCCCCAGCCTTGCTGCCGCCTTGCAGTTTGATCTCAGACTGCTGTGCTAGCAATCAGCGAGACTCCGTGAGCGTAGGACCCTCTGAGCCAGGTGCGGCATATAATCTCCTAGTGCGCTGTTTTTTAAGCCCGTCGGAAAAGCGCAGTATTCGGGTGGGAGTGACCTGATTTTTCAGATGCTGTCTGTCACCCCTTTCTTTGACTAGGAAAGGGAACTCCCTGACCCCTTGCACTTCCCAAGTGAGGCAATGCCTCACCCTGCTTCAGCTCGCACACGGTGCGCTGCACCCACTGTCCTACGGCCACTGTCTGGCACTCCCTAGTGAGATGAACCCAGTACCTCCGATGGAAATGCAGAAATCACCCGTCTTCTGCGTTGCTCATGCTGGGAGCTGTAGACCGGAGCTGTTCCTATTCGGCCATCTTGGCTGCCCTCTCCCCGACTTCCTCTTTAATGATTTGGATGCCCTTTATTTCTTTCTCTTGTCTGATTGCTATGGCTAGGACTTCCAGTACTATGTTGAATAGAAGTGGTGAGAGTGGGCATCATTGTCTTGTTCTGTTTCTCAGAGGGAATGCTACCAACTTTTCCCCATTCAGTATTATGTTGGCCGTGGGATTGTCATAGATGGCTTTTATTATGTTGAGGTATGTCCCTTGTATGCCAATTTTGCTGAGAGTTTTAATCATAAATGGGTGCTGGATTTCACTGAGTGCTTTTTCTGCATCTATTGAAATGATCATGTGATTTTTGTTTTTAATTATGTTTATGTGGTGTATCACATTTATTGACTTGCATATGTGAAACCATCCCTGCATACCTGGTATGAAACCCGCTTGATCATGTTGGATCATTTTTTAGATATGTTGTTGGTTTCGGTTAGCTAGTATTTTGTTAATGATTTTTGCATCTATGATTTTCAGGCATATTCGTCTGTAGTTTTCTTTTTTGGTTATGTCCTTTCTAGTTTTTTTTAATTAGGGTGATACTGGCTTCATAGAATGAATTAGGGAGGATTCCTTCTTTCTCTGTCTTGTGGAATAGTGTCAACAGGATTGGTACCAATTCTTCTTTGTATGTCTGGTAGAATTTAGCTGTGAATTCATCTGGTCCTGGACTTTTTTTGTTGTTGTTGGTATTTTTATTATTACCATTTCAATCTCGCTGCTTGTTATTGGTCTGTTCAGGGTATCTAATTCTTCCTGATTTAAGTTAGCAGGGTTGTATTTTTTCAGAAATTTATCCATCTCCTCTACGTTTTCTAGTTTATGCAAGTAAAGTGGCCACAGTAGTCTTGAATGATCTTTTGTATTTCTGTGGCATCAGTTGTAATATCTCCTGTTTCATTTCAATGGAGCTTATTTGGATTTTCTCTCTTCTTTTCTTACTTAATCTTGCTAATGGTCTATCATTTTTTTTTTTATCTTTTCAAAGAACCAGCTTTGTGTTTCATTTCTCCTTTTGTATTTTTTGTTTGTTTGTTTCAATTTCACTTAGTTCTGCTCTGATCTTGGTTATTTCCTTTCTTCTGCCTGGTTTGGGTTTAGCTTGTTCTTATTTCTCCAGTTCCCTGAGGTATGATGTTAGATTGTCTGTTTGTGCCCTTTCAGACTTTTCAATATATTGGTTTAGGGCTATGAACTTTCCTCTTAGCTTCACCTTTGCTGTATCCCAGAGGTTTTGATATGTTATGTCACTATTGTTCAGTTTGAAGAATTTCTTAATTTCCATCTTGATTTCATTGTTGACCCAATCATCATTCAGGAGCAGGTTGTTTAATTTTCATGTATTTGCATGGGTTTGAAGCTTCCCTTTGGAGTTGATTCCCAGTTTTATTCAACTGTGCTCTGAGAGAGGGCTTGATAATATTTCAATTTTCTTAAGTGTATTGATGCTTGTTTTGTGGGCTATCATATGGTCTATCTTGGAGAAACTTCCACACACTGATGAATAGAATGTGTATTCTGCAGTTTTTGGGGAAGAATGTTTGTAAATATCTGTTAGGTCCATTTATTCCACGGTACAGTTTAAATCCATGGTTTCTTTGTTGACTTTCTGTCTTGATGACTTATCTAGTGCTGTTGGTGGAGTATTGAAGTCCCCCACTGTTATTATGCTGCTGTCTGTATCATTTCTTAGGTCTGGTAGTAATAGTTTTATAAATTTGGGAGCTCCAATGTTAGGTGCATACATATTTAGGATTGTGATTTTTTCCTGTGGCACAAGACCTTTTATCATTATATAATGTCCCTCTTTGTCTTTTTTAACCACCATTACTTTAAAGTTTGTTTTGTCTGATGTAGGAATGGCTGCTCCTGCTGCTTTTGGTGTCCATTTGCATAAAATATCTTTTTTCCACCCCCTTACCTTAAGTTTATGTGAGTCCTTATGTGTTAGGTGAGTCTCTTGAAGGTGGCAGGTAGTTAGTTGGTGAATTCTTATCCATTCTGCAATTATCTACCTTTTAAGTAGACCATTTAGGCCATTTACATTCAATGTTAGTATTGAGATGTGAGGTAGTATTCCATTCATTGTGCTATTTGTTGTCAGTATACCTTGATTTTTTTTTATTTGTATTTTTGTCCTGTGAGATTTGTGCTTTAAAGAGGTTGTGTTTTGATGTGTTTCCAGGATTTGTTTCAAGATTTAGAGCTCCTTTTAGCAGTTATTGTAGCGCTGGCTTAGTAGCAAATTCTCTCAGTATTTGTCTGAGAAAGACTATATCTTTCCTTAGTTTATGAAGTTTAGTTTTGCTGGATACAGAATTCTTGGCTGATAATTGTTTTGTTTAAGGAAGCTGAAGATAGAACTCCAATCCCTTCCACCTTGTAAGGTTTCTGCTGAGAAATCTGCTGATAATCTGATAGGTTTTCATTGATAGGTTACCTGGTGCTTTTGCCTCTCAGCTCTTAAGATTCCTTCCTTCATCTTAACTTTAGATAACCTGATGACAATGTGCTAGGTGATGATCTTTTTGTGATGAAATTCCTAGGTATTCTTTGAGTTCATGTATTTGGATATCTAGGTCTGTAGCAAGGCTGGGGAAGTTTTCCTCTGTTATTCCCCCAAAACTTGTCCAAACTTTAGATTTCTCTTCCTCAAGAACACTGATTATTCTTAGGTTTGGTAATTTAACATAATCCTAGATTTTTGGAGGCTTTGTTCATATTTGCTTATTCCTTTTTCTTTGTTTTTTTTTTTTAATTGGGTTAATTAGAAAACCTTGTCTTCAAGCTCTGAAATTCTTTCTTCTGCTTGTTCAATTCTATTACTGAGATTTTTCAGAGCATTTTGCTTTTCTGTAAGTATGCCCATTGTTTCCTGAAGTTTTGATTGTTTTTTATTTATGCTATCTATTCCACTGAAGATTTCTCCCCTCACTTATTTTTTTTTTAATTCCCTTATGTTGGACTTTTCCTTTCTCTGGTGCCTCCTTGATTAACTTAATATCTGACCTTCTGAATTCTTTCTCATGTAAATTAGGGATTTTGTCTTGGTTTAGATCCATTGCTGGTGAGCTAGTGTGAATTTTTGGGGGTGTTAAAGAACCTTGTTTTGTCATATTATCAGAGTTGGTTTTCTGTCTTTTTCTCATTTGGGTAGGCTTTGTCAGAGGGAAGGTCTAGGGCTCAAGGATGTCGTTCAGATATTTTTGTCCCATGGTGTGTTCCCTTGATGTAGTGCTCTCCCCCTTTTCCTAGGCATGTGGCTCCCTGAGAGCTGAGCTGTAGTGATTATTATATCTCTTCAGGATCTAGCCACCCAGCAGGTCTACCAGGCTCTGGGCTGATATTGGGGATGGTCTGCACAGAGTCCTGTGATCTGAACCATCTGTGGGTCTTTCAGCTATGGATACCAGCACCTGCTCTGGTGGAGGTGGTAGAGGGGTGAAATGGACTCTGTGAGGGCCCTTAGTTTTGGTTGTTTAATGCACTATTTTTGTGCTGGTTGGCCTCCTGCCAGGAGGTGGTGCTTTAAATAGTGTATCAGCTGTGTTAGTATGGGGAGGATCAGGTTGTGGGCAGGGTCTTAGAAGTCCCAAGAGTATATGCCCTTTTTCTTCAGCTACCAGGGTGGGTAGGAAAGAACTATCAGATGGTGGCAGAGCTAGGCATGTTAGAGCTCAGACTCTTGGGTGGGTCTGCTGTGGCTCCTGTGGGGGATGGGGGATGGTGTCCAGGTCAATAAAGTTATGTTCCTAGGAGGATTATGGCTGCCTTTACTATAGCATGCAAGTTGTCAGGGAAGTGGAGGGAAGCCAGCAGTCACAGGCCTCACCCAGGTCTCACAAAACCCAGAAGGCCACTCTCACTCCCATCATGCCTCCCCACAACAGCACTGAGTCTGTTTCTAGGCAGAGGGTGAGCAGGGCTGAGAACTTGCCCTAGGCTACAAGACTCCCAGCTGCAGAAGCAAGTAGGGCGTTCGTGCTTCTTTGCCCATGGAGTCTGCACACTAGATTCACACCCTTCCCCAAGTCCTGGACAGGAGACTTCTCTTTCAGTTGGAATTGTTACAAAGTTCAGCTGGAGGTTTCCTTCTCTCTGTGGCCTTTTCCCAGTTCCTCTAGCAGCCCTCCCCAGGTAGCCCTGTGAAACAAGTCAGAAATGGCTTCCCTGGGAACCCAGAGAGCCCACATAGCTCTTCCCACTGCTTCCTCTACTCCTCCATTTCACTTGTCTCTCTAAATTGACTCAGCTCCAGGTAAGGTCAGAGTCTTCTCCCGTGGTTTAGACCTTCAGGTTTCCCAGTGAGGGTGTGTGTTTGGGGGCAGATGATCTCCCTTTCTCATTTCCACAGTTTGGGTATTCACAGTATTTAGGTGTCTCCTGGGTCCTGCAGGAGCAATCCACTTCCTTCAGAGGGTCTGTGGGTTCTCTCAGCTTTCCTGAATTATTCCTGCAGTAGTTCTGGAGCAAAAGTTTACTATGCAAGACTCCACATGCTTCTCTGTCCATCCAAGTGGGAGCTGCATTCTAGTCCTCTCCCAAACTGCTCTTTTATGACATGTCTCTTCCAAACATAACAGACACAGCCTGCTTTGATAGAGTAAGTCTTTTCATACCCAAACAGTCCTTCACTGTTGATTCTAATCTCAGCAAAAGGGGCTTGTCTAAAGAATTAATGCAAAATTAGGTCCATAGGGAGCATTTTATTACAAAATTAATGAAGTGATTAGGACTAGGAGATGGCTACTAAGAAAGGGTTGAGGAAGGAGCTGGAAATTTCTTTATAATACACACACACTATGAATATTATATACTTTTTATATATTCTGAAATCTATTTATCTATCTATCTATCTATCTATCTATCTAATCTATCTATTTTTCTGTATTGCTTTTCTATTGCTACTATGGCAAATTCCCACAAATTTGATGGCTTAAAGCACACCCACTTATTCTATCACATTTCTATAGGTCAGAAGCCTAAGTACAGAGTAACTCAACTGGATCTGCTGCTCAAGAGACTCACAAGGCAGAAATCAGGGTGTTGGTTGGGCTCTGGGGAAGACTCCACTTCCAAACTTACTCAAGTTCCTGGCAGACTTCACTTCCCTGTGGTTATAGGAATGAGGCCACCATTTCCTTGGCATGTGTCTTTCTTCATCTTCAAGCCAATAAGGACACATCAAATCCTCCTTGTTCCTTAGCACCCTGACTTCTCTTTCTGCTATGAACTGGAGAAAGATCTCTGCTTTTCAGGGTACATGTGCTTAGATTAGGTCCATTCACATAATCCAAGATAATCTTCCTATCTTAAAGTCAATTCATTGTAGCCTGCACTACAACTTCAAAGTCCCTTTCTGCCATGTAACATAATATATTAATGGAAGTAACACCTGTAGATGAAGGTCACGAGGGCCAAAATTCTGCCTACAACACATTATGTAGAAAACCCAAATATAAGAAAAACTTAAGCTAAATATTTTTCTCAGGGTTAGACAGCTGGATAAAGGCAGAACTGTGGTTTTATTCATTCTTTCCACAAATGCTTATTGAGTGCCTGTGATGTACCAGGAACTGTTACAGTTGGAAAGGATCTAGCAGCACATTGAATAGACAAAAATTCTTACCCTCATAAAGTCTATATCTAGTGAAATTTGTTTGTCATCTGCCTATTATGCTGTCCTGACTCTATGCTTTGTGTCTCTTCTCATGGAATTTTCCAGTTCCGTATAGCCCCAAGCTCAGGACTATCCCTCTTCCTGAACCAGTGGTGCCTAGAATTGAGACAGAACACTAACAAGACAAACTTTCTGTGAGAGGGGATAGTCCTGGGCACTGTAGCAGGCTGCCAGTTATAGCTATACCCTATCCTAGTACAGATCTAATCCAAAGTACTGGCTTCCATACATCTCTCATCCTACCTGGTATCCCAGACTTCCTGTAGAAGGTGGTAACCTGCATAGCTCCTTTTCCTGGAGACTGGATATTTCCCTTGGATCTTGCCTTCCCTCCCACAAGTACCATTTAGGGGTACTGCTGTGAGTTGCCATCCTCTCCCAGGAACCCCCAGCAAGGATGGATGTTCCTGACCCCTACTTTGCCTGATGGACCAGACCATACTTATCTCTCCTTCTTGTCTGACTTGCAAGCGATGAGCTCTGCCTCTAAGCACTGATGTGGGACATTTAGCCAGATGTCCAGGCACAGCCTTTGATAGAATAGCTCCTGTTTCTTTCAGCCCAGGGCTCAGGGACTAATAAGTGCCACCCAGGCAAGCCCATTCTCATTATGACAGGTGCTTTTAGGGGAATGGCTTATGTAGAGGCATAGGTCTGGGAACACATGAAGGATGCTGTATTAGTTTGTTTGCATTGCTATAAAGGAATACATGAGACTGGGTAATTTATTTTTAAAAAGATGTTTATTTTGGCTCCTGGTTCTGCAGGCTGTACAGGATGCCTGGCACCAGCATCTGCTCCTGATGAGGGCCGCAGGAAGCTTTTAATCATGGTGAAAAGAAAGGGGAGCCAGCGTGTCACATGTCCAGAGAGGTAGCAAGAGAGAAGGGGGAGGCGCCACACTCTTTTAAACAATCAACCTGCCATGAACTACCAGCACGAGAACTCACTCATTACCATGGGGATGGCACCAAGCCATTCATGAGGGATCCACCTCCATGACCTTAACACCTCCCACCAGCCCCACCTCCAACATGGGAGGTTACATTTCAGCATGAGATTTGGAGGGACAAACATCTAAGCTATATCAGATGCTAAGTAAGCAAGTTTGTTTAGCTCACACAAAACATGGTAAAACATGAAGAGAGAAGAAAATGAAAATGTGAAAGTTTAGGACAGAATCCATTTCTATTTTTCCATTATTTAGACATGGCCAATTTTGATAAGTTGCTGAATGATTTATTTAATTTTCTGAAATAAAACCTGAGTACCAGAGAGGTTTTTGTAAAATTGGAGATAATGAATCCTGTTAATATTACCTTCACGATATCTCTCATATTGCATCCTTGCTAGTCCTCCTCCACTGCCGTATCAGCATATCTGAACCCCATTGTGCTGGATAAAATGCTAAATATTACCCAACTGTATCTTGATCTGATCTCATTTCTTCTCCCCCAGTTTTTTTCTCCTATTTGGTCAGCAGTGTTTATCAGTTGAGGGAAAAATGGTATCACAGAAGACAAACAAGAGTTGAGTAGCCAAATCTGCAGAGAATGTGAGTCAAATTATTGGCTTTCAATGATCAAAAGCCAGGCTTTGTGCATAAGTAAGAATATGTGTTCACTGCAGTCTTTCCTGCTCTACCACTTCTGCCTTTGCCTATGGAAAGCTTCCACAGACTGAGGAAGGCAACATGTTTCAAGGAAGCTAGGAAGGAGTAGGCATTGTGGAATACTCAATGTTCCTCAATAGAAATACTAAGTTGCTTTTGGAGATCTGAGGTGGAAGTGACCTGCGTCTCATGTTGCAGGCAGATTCTGAGAAGATGAAAGTTGTGTAGAGCTCCTGAGTCTCCCAGTCATGGGAGCAATACAGTGATGAGGCTGTGTCAGGTGTCTCGGCTGACGAGTCTGATGCAGTCTTGCTAAATTTCCTGGTTGTCTGGATGGTCAAGAGAACAGTCAAATACTTCCCAAATACCTCAGAGCACTGCAAGAGCTGAATATGAGACCTGTGATGATTTAAACAATTAGTGTGCAATAGTCCTGTGCAAGGACAATGAGTGGAGGGCACCTTCCAGGAATGCAAGTACCTCATATTCTAGTGGCCACATAGGTCATAAGGAATGATAACCAATTGTCTTCTCCTTCCCTCTCTTGGAGTTAAGTAACCCCAGGAACACAGACACCCTATCTGTGAAGGGTGAGAGAAGGCCCTGTGTGTTAATCTGAGTTCTCCAGAGAAGCAGAACCCAGATTAATAGATATTATGTATTTAAAAAGAATATATATATCTATAAAATCCATGGTTCTTTGATATGTAGATAAATACATAAATATAGAATATAGTATATAAAAATATAAAATCAAATGAGATTGTTGGGTCAGTCAAATGGTATTTCTGGTTCTAAATCTTTAAGGAATTGCTACACTCTCTTCCACAATGATCGAACTAATTTACATTGACACCAATGGTGTAAAAGCATTCCTATTTCTCCACAGCCTTGCCAGCATCTGTTGCTTTTTGACTTTTTAATAATTGCCATTCTGACTGGCATGAACTAACACAGGAACAGAAAACTAAACACCGCATGTTCTCACTTATAAGTGGGAACCAAACAATGAAAACACGTGGACACAAGGAGGGGAACAACACACACTTGGGACTGTGGCAGTATGGGGAGGGAGAGCATCAGAATAAATAGCTAATGTATTTGGGGCTTAATACCTAGGTGATGGGTTGATAGATGTGGCAAACCATGATGGCAGTTTACCTATATAACAAATCTGCTTGTCCTTTACATGTATCCCTGAACTGAAAATTAAATTAAATTAAAAAAAGAAAGAAAAGTGGAAAAATAGTAAATTTCTTTATATATATATGTACATATATATTTATAATTTTTTGTGTGCTTTCATATCAAACTCTATTCTATCTCCTTCAAAGTTCACCAATACCTTTGAGATAGACAGGACGGGTATTTGTACGCCAATCATAAAGCTGAAGAAATATGCTCAGAAAGGCTGAGCAGTTGGCCAAAACCACATAGGTGCATATATGTGCATGTGTGTGTGTGTGTGTGTGTGTGTGTGTGTGTGTGTGCGTGTGTGTATGCAAAATAGTAAATCTCTATTATAGTAATGGTAATAGTATATATATACACACACACATATATGTATACATATACATACACACACACACACACACACACACACACACACATATATATATATATATAGAGAGAGAGAGAGAGAGAGATTTACTATAGAGAGAGGGATTTACTCCACATGGTTGTGGAGTCAGAGAAGTCCAAGATCTGCAGCTGGCAAGCTAGAGACCTAGGAGAGCTGACAGTAAAGTTCCAGTCTCAGTCCAAAGGCTTGAGAACTAGAAGATTCAATGGGTAAATTCCAGTCTGAAGGCAGGAGAAGACCCATGCCCCTGCTTGAAGATAGACAGAGAGAGAGAATTATTTCTTACTCAGTCTTTTATTCTATTCAGGCTTTCAATGGATTGCATGAGGACTGCCCATGCTGGGGAGGGCAATCAGCTTTACCCAGTCTACTGATTCTAATGTTAATCTCATCCAGATACACCCTCACAGACACACCCAAATTAATGTTTAATCAAATATCTGGTCATGTCATGGCCCAGCCAAGTTGGCACATTAAAATTAACCTTCATGCCCTGAATGGATTGAGATTACACAAACTGACAGAAAATAGATTACTGTCACCATGCGGAAAGGGTGCACAGGATAAAAGTTGAGTTAAAGTATTAAAAAATTGAGCTATATTTCTTGCAGATCTGAGTCAATAACCTGAGTTTACTTACCTGTTCTTCAAACTACTCTTCTAAGGCCCACTTGAAAGCTATGTTTTTCCTGAAGACTTTCTAAACTTCCATAAAAGTAAATATTCTCCTGTTCCTCTTCCATGATACTGCCTCTCTCTACAGGTATTGTGGCTTCTTGTAGCCATCTCTGTATCCCACAAAGCACCCAGCACATAATCTTGCACAAGATAGGAGCTCAGTAAATGCTTTTAAATAAACAAATAATCTGAAGATCTCTTATTTTAAGATATTTTAAAGATCTTAAGAAAGAAGTTAGAGGGTGAGGGAAGGAAGCACAGGAAGATGAGTGTCTATTGGGAAGAAGACTGGGGCCCCAGATCTTAGTCTGAGAGCCACCACTAAGCACCTACGTGGTCTTGGCCACTTGCTCAGCCTTTCTGAGCATGTTTCCTCAGTTTTATGATTGGCATACGAACACTTGTCCTGCCTATCTCAAAGACACTCAGAGCTTTGAAGGAGATAGAATAGAGTTTGATATGAAAACTCACAAAAAAACTATAAAAAGGCTCTAAACTGTATGGTTGATTTTTTGTTGTTGTTTTTGGTGTGGTTTCATAGGCATATGTGCAGTGTCCATAGATTATCAATTCCTTGAGATTGGGAACCCTGGGCCTTGAATGTTCCTCTCAGTTCCAAAAACAAGACTGTGGCCAGGGTTTTGATGCCTATCTGCCCACCGGAGTATGCACTGCTGTGAGGGTTTGTTGAGTTTAAAAGGGACTAGTGATCCACAAACCTCAAGAACTGTGTCTCGTCATTACATAGTATGAAAACTGCTGAGGATTATGGCTTCCAGCTCCATCCATGTCTCTGCAAAGGACATGATCTTGTTTCTTTTTATGGCTGCATTGTATACCATGGTGTGTATGTACCACATTTTCTTTATTCAGTCTATCATTGATGAGCATTTGTGTTGATTCCATGCCTTTGCCATCGTAAATTATGCTTCAGTGAACGTACATGTGCATGTATCTTTAAAACAGAATGATTTATATTCCTTTGGGTATATACCCAGAAATGGGGTTGTTGGGTCAATCAAATGGTATTCCTTGTTCTAGATCTTTGAGGAATTGCCACACTGTCATCCACAATGGTTGAACTAATTTACATTGACACCAACCATGTAAAAGTGTTCCTGTTTCTCCACAGCCTCACGAGAGTCTGTTGTTTCTTGACATTTCAGTAATCATCATTCTGACTGGCTTTCTAACACAGGAACAGAAAACCAAAACTGCATATTCTCACTTATAAGTGGGAGCTGAAAAATGAGAACACATGGACACAGGGAGGAGAACAGCACACACTGGGGCCTGTGGTAGTGTGCGGTGGGGGAGAGCATCAGGATAAATAGCTAATGCATGTGGGGCTTAATACCTAGGTGGTGGGTTGATAGGTGCAGCAAACCATGATGGCCCACGTTTACCTATGTAACAAACCTGCACGTCCTGCACATGTATCCCGGAACTTAAAATAAAATTAAATAGAGGGGGAGGAGCCAAGATGGCCGAATAGGAACAGCTCTGGTCTACAGCTCCCAGCGTGAGTGATGCAGAAGGTGGATGATTTCTGCATTTCCATCTGAGGTACTGGGTTCATCTCACTAGGGAGTGCCAGACGGCGCAAGTCAGTGGGTGTGCGCACCGTGCGTGAGCCTAAGAAGGGCGAGGCATTGCCTCACTCGGGAAGCGCAAGGGGTCAGGGACTTCCCTTTCCTAGTCAAAGAAAGGGGTGACAAACGGCACCTGGAAAATTGGGTCACTCCCACCCGAATACTGCGCTTTTCCAAAGGGCTTAAAAAATGGTGCACAAGGAGATTATATCCTGCACCTGGCTCAGAGAGTCCTATGCCCATGGAGTCTTGCTGATTGCTAGCACAGCAGTCTGAGTTCAAACTGCAAGGCAGCAGCCAGGCTGGGGGAGGGGCGCCCGCCATTGCCCAGGCTTGCTTAGGTAAACAAAACAGCTGGGATACTCCAACAGGGTGGAACCCACCACAGCTCAAGGAGGCCTGCCTGCCTCTGTAGGCTCCACCTCTGGGGGCAGGGAACAGACAAACAAAAAGACAGCAGTAACCTCTGCAGACTTAAATGTCCCTGTCTGACAGCTTTGAAGAGAGAAGTGGTTCTCCCAGCACGCAGCTGGAGATCTGAGAACGGGCAGACTGCCTCCTCAAGTGGGTCCCTGACCTCTGACCCCCGAGCAGCCTAACTGGGAGGCACCCCCCAGCAGGGGCAGACTGACACCTCACACAGCCGGGTACTCCAACAGACCTGCAGCTGAGAGTCCTGTCTGTTAGAAGGAGAACTAACAATCAGAAAGGACATCCACACCAAAAACCCATCTGTACATCACCATCATCAAAGACCAAAAGTAGATAAAACCACAAAGATGGGGAAAAAACAGCAGAAAAACTGGAAACTCTAAAAAGCAGAGCACCTCTCCTCCTCCAAAGGAACGCAGTTCCTCACCAGCAACAGAACAAAGCTGGATGAAGAATGACTTTGACGAGCTGAGAGAAGAAGGCTTCAGATGATCAAATTACTCCAAGCTACGGGAGGATATTCAAACCAAAAACAAAGAAGTTGAAAACTTTGAAAAAAATTTAGAAGAATGTATAACTAGAATAACCAATACAGAGAAGTGCTTAAAGGAGCTGTTGGAGCTGAAAACCAAGGCTCGAGAACTATGTGAAGAATGCAGAAGCATCAGGAGCCGATGCGATCAACTGGAAGAAAGGGTATCAGCGATGGAAGATGAAATGAATGAAATGAAACAGAAGGGAAGTTTAGAGAAAAAAGAATAAAAAGAAACGAACAAAGCTTCCAAGAAATATAGGACTGTGTGAAAAGACCAAATCTACGTCTGATTGGTGTACCTGAAAGTAACGGGGAAAATGGAACCAAGTTGGAAAACACTCTACAGGATATTATCCAGGAGAACTTCCCCAACCTAGCAAGGCAGGCCAACATTCAGATTCAGGAAATACAGAGAACGCCACAAAGATACTCCTCGAGAAGAGCAACTCCAAGACACATAATTGTCAGATTCACCAAAGTTGAAATGAAGGAAAAAATGCTAAGGGCAGCCAGAGAGAAAGGTCGGGTTACCCTCAAAGGGAAGCCCATCAGACTAACAGCGGATCTCTCAGCAGAAACTCTACAAGCCAGAAGAGAGTGGGGGCCAATATCCAACATTCTTAAAGAAAAGGATTTTCAACCCAGAATTTCATGTCCAGCCAAACTAAGCTTCATAAGTGAAGGAGAAATAAAATACTTTACAGACAAGCAAATGCTGAGAGATTTTGTCACCACCAGGCCTGCCCTAAAAGAGCTCCTCAAGGAAGCACTACACATGGAAAGGAACAATCGGTAACAGCCACTGCAAAAACATGCCAAATTGTAAAGACCATCGAGACTAGGAAGAAACTGCATCAACCAACGAGCAAAATAACCAGCTAACATCATAATGACAGGATCAAATTCACACATAACAATATTGACTTTAAATGTAAATGGACTAAATGCTCGAATTAAAAGACACAGACTGGCAAATTGGATAAAGAGTCAAGACCCATCAGTGTGCTGTATTCAGGAAACCCATCTCACATGCAGAGACACACATAGGCTCAAAATAAAAGATGGAGGAAGATCTACCAAGCAAATGGAAAACAAAAAAAGGCAGGGGTTGCAATCCTAGTCTCTGATAAAACAGACTTTAAACCAACAAAGATCAAAAGAGACAAAGAAGGCCATTACATAATGGTAGAGGGATCAATTCAACAAGAAGAGCTAACTATCCTAAATATATATGCACCCAACACAGGAGCACCCAGATTCATAAAGCAAGTCCTGAGTGACCTATAAAGAGACTTAGACTCCCACACAATAATAATGGGAGACTTTAACACCCCACTGTCAACATTAGACAGATCAATGAGACAGAAAGTCAACAGGGATACCCAGGAATTGAACTCAGCTCTGCACCAAGCGGACCTGCTAGACATCTACAGAACTCTCCACCCCAAATCAACAGAATATACATTTTTTTCAGCACCACACCACACCTATTCCAAAATTGACCACATACATGGAAGTAAAGCTCTCCTCAGCAAATGTAAAAGAACAGAAATTATAACAAACTGTCTCTCAGATCACAGTGCAATCAAGCTAGAACTCAGGAGTAAGAAACTCACTCAAAACCGCTCAACTACATGTAAACTGAACAACCTGCTCCTGAATGACTACTGGGTACATAACGAAATGAAGGCAGAAATAAAGATGTTCTTTGAAACCAACGAGAACCAAGACACAACATACCAGAATCTCTGGGATGCATTCAAAGCAGTGTGTAGAGGGAAATTTATAGCACTAAATGCCCACAAGAGAAAGCAGGAAAGATCCAAAATTGACACCCTAACATCACAATTAAAAGAACTAGAAAAGCAAGAGCAAACACATTCAAAAGCTAGCAGAAGGCAAGAAATAACTAAAATCAGAGCAGAACTGAAGGAAATAGAGACACAAAAAACCCTTCAAAAAATTAATGAATCCAGGAGCTGGTTTTTTGAAAGGATCAGCAAAATTGATTGACCGCTAGCAAGACTAATAAAGAAAAAAAGAGAGAAGAATCAAATAGATGCAATAAAAAACGATAAAGGGGATATCACCACCGATCCCACAGAAATACAAACTACCATCAGAGAATGCTACAAACACCTCTATGCAAAGAAACTAGAAAATCTAGAAGAAATGGATGAATTCCTTGACACATACACTCTCCCAAGACTAAACCGGGAAGAAGTTGAATCTCTGAATAGACCAATAACAGGAGCTGAAATTGTGGCAATAATCAATAGCTTACCAACCAAAAAGAGTCCAGGACCAGATGGATTCACAGCCGAATTCTACCAGAGGTACAAGGAGGAGCTGGTACCATTCCTTCTGAAACTATTCCTATCAATAGAAAAAGAGGAAATCCTCCCTAACTCATTTTATGAGGCCAGCATCATCCTGATACCAAAGCCAGGCAGAGACACAACCAAAAAAGAGAATTTTAGACCAATATCCTTGATGAACATTGATGCAAAAATCCTCAATAAAATACTGGCAAACCGAATCCAGCAGCACGTCAAAAAGCTTATCCACCATGATGAAGTGGGCTTCATCCCTGGGATGCAAGGCTAGTTCAATATATGCAAATCAATAAATGTAATCCAGCATATAAACAGAACGAAAGACAAAAACCACATGATTATCTCAATAGATGCAGAAAAGGCCTTTGACAAAATTCAACAACCTTCATGCTAAAAACTCTCAATAAGGTATTGATGGGATGTATCTCAAAATAATAAGAGCTATCTATGACAAACCCGCAGCCAATATCATACTGAAGGGGCAAAAACTGGAAGCATTCCCTTTGAAAACTGGCACAAGACAGGGATGCCCTCTCTCACCACTCCTATTCAACATAGTGTTGGAAGTTCTGGCTAGGGCAATTAGGCTGGAGAAGGAAATAATGGGTATTCATTTAGCAAAAGAGGAAGTCAGATTGTGCCTGTTTGCAGATGACATGATTGTATATCTAGAAAACCCCATTGTCTCAGCCCAAAATCTCCTTAAGCTGATAAGCAACTTCAGCAAAGTCTCAGGATACAAAATCAATGTACAAAAATCACAAGCATTCTTACACCCCAACAACAGACAAACAGAGAGCCAAATCATGAGTGAACTCCCATTCACAATTGCTTCAAAGAGAATAAAATACCTAGGAATCCAACTTACAAGGGACATGAAGGACCTCTTCAAGGAGAACTACAAACCACTGCTCAAGGAAATAAAAGAGGACACAAACAAATGGAAGAACATTCCATGCTCATGGGTAGGAAGAATCAATATCGTGAAAATGGCCATACTGCCCAAGGTAATTTACAGATTCAATGCCATCCCCATAGAGCTACCAATGACTTTCTTCACAGAATTGGAAAAAACTACTTTAAAGTTCATATGGAACCAAAAAAGAGCCCGCATTGCCAGGTCAATCCTAAGCCAAAAGAACAAAGCTGGAGGCATCACGCTATCTGACTTCAAACTATACTACAAGGCTACAGTAACCAAAACAGCATGGTACTGGTACCAAAACAGAGATATAGATCAATGGAACAGAACAGAGCCCTCAGAAATAACGCCGCATATCTACAACTATCTGATCTTTGACAAACCTGAGAAAAACAAGCAATGGGGAAAGGTTTCCCTATTTAATAAATGGTGCTGGGAAAACTGGCTAGCCATATGTAGAAAGCTGAAACTGGATCCCTTCCTTACACCTTAAACAAAAATTAATTCAAAATGGATTAAAGACTTAAACGTTAGACCTAAAACCATAAAAACCCTAGAAGAAAACCTAGGCGTTACCATTCAGGACATAGGCATGGGCAAGGACTTCATGTCTAAAACACCAAGAGCAATAGCAACAAAAGCCAAAATTGACAAATGGGATCTAATTAAACTAAAGAGCTTCTGCACAGCAAAAGAAACTACCATCAGAGTGGACAGGCAACCTACAAAATGGGAGAAAATTTTCGCAACCTACTCATCTGACAAAGGGCTAATATCCAGAATCTACAATGAACTCAAACAAATTTACAAGAAAAAAACAAACAACCCCATCAAAAAGTGGGTGAAGGACGTGAACAGACACTTCCCAAAAGAAGACATTTATGCAGCCAAAAAACACATGAAAAAATGCTCACCATCACTGGCCATCAGAGAAATGCAAATCAAAACCACAATGAGATACCATCTCACACCAGTTAGAATGGCAGTCATTAAACAGTCAGGAAACAACAGGTGCTGGAGAGGATGTGGAGAAATAGGAATACTTTTACACTGTTGGTGGGACTGTAAACTAGTTCAACCATTGTGGAAGTCAGTGTGGCGATTCCTCAGGGATCTAGAACTAGAAATACCATTTGACCCAGCCATCCCATTACTGGGTATACACCCAAAGGACTATAAATCATGCTGCTATGAAGACACATGCACGCATGTTTACTGAGGCACTATTCACAATAGCAAAGACTTGGAACCAACCCAAATGTCCATCAATGATAGACTGGATTAAGAAAATGTGGCACATATACACGATGGAATACTGTGCAGCCATAAAAAAGGATGAGTTCATGTCCTTTATAGGGACATGGATGAAATTGGAAATCATCATTCTCAGTAAACTATCACAAGGACAAAAAACCAAACACTGCATATTCTCACTCATAGGTGGGAATTGAACAATGAGAACACATGGACACAGGAAGGGGAACATCACGCTCTGGGGACTGTTGTGGGGTGGGGGGAGGGGGGAGGGATAGCATTGGGAGATATACCTAATGCTAGATGACAGGTTAGTGGGTGCAGCGCACCAGCATGGCACATGTATACATATGTAACTAACCTGCACATTGCGCATATGTACCCTAAAACCTAAAGCATAATAATAATAAATAAATGAATAAATAAATTAATTAAATAAAGAATAGGTGTGTACATTCTGGAAAACAATTTAACAAAATATATCAAGAATATAGATGTATCAATATGTACATTAATTTAATGTAATTAAAATATATACATTTACATTGTATAATTAAAATGTACATTATATATAATGTTTACATATCTATTGTGTTAACATTTTTAAACAGCTAAAACCACTAAAAATAAAACAGCTTCTAAGAAAAATAAATAAATAAATAAAATAAAATTAAATAAAATTCAAAAAAAGAAAGAAAACTGCAAAACTAGTTTACTGAAAGGAAGTAAAAGTGGAAACTACTCCATAGGGCCTGTGGAAAAGGCAAGGTATAGACCATTCACTGTGTGCAAGGTCCTGTCCTGAGTGCTGGTGGGACAAAAAGATGCATTAAGAATCCAAACCTTGCCATTTCTGCAGCAGTTGAGCACCTGCAGCATACTGGGCAGTGTGCTTTACCTATGTTAATATAAGTAGCTCTCACAACATCCCTATGTAGTAAGGGTTGTTATCCCTGTTTTGCAAGTGAGGACACTTGGAAAGTGACAGAGTTGAAATAACTTACCCAGCAAATACCTTGTAAAACTGGGATTCAAACTGTTGTCTCAGTTCAAAGCACTTGCTTTTTCCATTATATTATATGAAGTATAAATCTGGTTTATAATTTAGAATTTTGCACAAGCCTCAATTTTTTTTCATTAAAATGTAGAATAATAAAAAGAAAAAAAAGAGAAGGCATTCTGAGAGATGAATTCTGTTAAATGACACTCTTAGAAATTACTGTGCTATGGAGTACTAGTTCATTGTCAGACTGTAGTTTTTAATTTTCCATGAAGATTGCTTTCATTTATAATCAATTTGTCCTAATATACTTTCCTCTCTCTTTAGTGAATATTGCCAAATATTTGCAACAATCCTCCAGATATTTTGCACTAACCAAGAACTTGGTTGTTCTTATCATTTTAAATGATTAAATTAAAATTACTCCCCAAAGGGTTAGGACTCTGAAAACAAAACATACCATTTTGTTGGTTTTGGGCACATAAATGAATCTACATAGAAAAGAAGAGGTCAAATTAATATAATTGTCATGACCCTACTCTCCATGGACTTGGGCATGGGGGTTTGGGCAGCATGCAGCCTGCTTAAAAAAGGCTCCTTGCCTTTGGATAAGAAAAAAGAATTAGGAACTGGGAAAAGAAAGTAATACAAAGGAAGGAAGAAAAAAATGAGTTTTAGGAAAAGGAGGAAAGGTAATTGGTAATTATAACTTTAAATCATCAAACATTTTGGGAGCTACAGAATGTTTAATAAAAATATGTTTCCTGAAATATAAAGTTTATATAACATCACATGAATATGTCATTCAATTTACAAGTATTTTATGAGCCTCTTTTCAGTGTCCAGTAATGTTTTTATTCTGGTAAACATTACTTATTTTCTTTTTCCTGGTGGTCGCTCAAAATTAACTGATATTTAATTGAGCCAGCCAGTCAATTCACAAACATTTAAGGAGCACACACACTATATAAAACACTGTTTTGAGTGCTGAGGAGAGAAAAAGCTGCATTAAGAATCTCATCCTGGTCCTCATGGAGCTACTAGTTTTACAAAGGATCTAACAATTATGCAAGGTAGGTGCATACCAATCATAAAATGTATTGGTGTCTCAAAGGAGAGATTATTATTTGTGGAATCTGGTGAAACTTTCTGCAGGAGGTGATAGTAAATCATTATTTATGTGAACACTAGCAGGGGGTACTTTCTGGGTAAAGATAATGTAAATCTGGAAAGTAAAGAGCATGTGTGAGAACCCAAGATTTGTTTGGCTGGAGGAAATGATGATTGAAGGCAGTAGTCAGAGATAAACAGGGAAAGGCTGGCTGTGGTCTGATTGCAGAGTGTTTTTAATGCCAGGGATAGCAGTCAGAGTTTGATCAGAAAAGCAGAACCATTACAAATATTATAGAATAATGATGTATTGCAGGAAATAGACCTTACATAATTGTGGGAGGAGCTGGAGAATTTTGGCTTTCTGTTGTTGTGTAACAAACCATCTCAAAATTTTGTTGTTTAAAAAGACAACCATTTTACCTGCTTACGATTCTATGAGTTGTCTCGGGCTCAGCTGGGTGGTTCTTCTGTGGGTCTTACTGGGATCTCTTACATGACTGTAGTCAGATTGTGGCTAGATGGCAATGTCCAAATGGTTTTACTCACTTATCTTTTGTTTAACAGGGATGTCTGGGAGGCTGTGACTCCATCCTTCCCCCTAACCCCTTTATCTCTCTACTTGGGTCTTTCATGTGTCTAGTTTAGGTGCTTTACATAGTGGCTGGATGTCAAGAGCAAGCATTTCAACAGAATAAGCCTCCATGTTCAAATGCACATCAAGGTTTGCTATGTCCCATTCATTGGTCAGGCCTAGAGTCAATGTAGAAGAAGATCACACGAGGACATGAATACTGAGAGGTGTGGTTCCCTGGGGGCCATCATAGTAATCATCTACTACACTATGCTAAGGGATTAGAAAATTTTTCAGAAAGTAATAGAGAGCTATTAAAATTTTTGTAGAGGAAAGTGATGTAATTGTATTAGTCTTTAGGAAGATTAATTTGTTAATATTGTTATAGGATGGTGTGAAGAAACACATGAGGCAAGGAGATCAATTAAAGATTATTACAAATAGTCAAGGTGAAAGGAATGAGTGGTGGGAATGTGGTATGTCAGTCAACTGCTTAAATACTTTCAGATCCATTCCTCTCTCTTCCCCTAATTAAAGGGAGTTAATTATTGCAGTCTGTGTTTCCCAGGCCCCACATTGGGTGTCAGCTGGCTTCCTGCTGATACAGCCAATGAGAGGCTGTGGTGGAAGGATGGAGGGAGGAGAAAGAAGCCAAGGTAATTCTCTTTCACTCCCTGTCCCTCAGGTGATGCTTCTGGCAGCAGGATAAATTTGGCTCCAGCTTTGGTAATCCTATGTTCATTTTCTTTCTCCAGGGTAGGGCAGGTAGAATTTACTGTTGTACTAATTTCTGGTTTGCCTCTCTATCCCTTGTTTGGTTTCCTGGTTCTTCTATCATCTGTGCAGGTAAACTTCTATATTTAAATTCCTCTATTTTAAGTAATCAGTTTCTGTTTTTATTGTTCAAGCCTGGCTGATACAATGCCTGGCTGAAATCTGGAATAGTAAAGAGGAAGCAAGAAAGTAACACACAGGACTTGGTAAATGGTTGGAAGGTTGCATGTTTTTTAATAGGAGATATTAAACGTAAGTTGGAGTTTTGAAATCTGGGTAACTGAAAGAATGGTAGTATTGATACAGGAGGGGGACAGGGAAGTGCTGGGTAGAGAAAGGCGGGTTCATGGCTACGGCTCCACCCTCAGCCCTGTGCCCACGGACCTAGGTGAGGACAGGCACTACTGCCTTTGCGCCCAAATGTTGTATTTCCCAAGACCACCCTGGCTTGCCCCATCCTGTGCCTTTAAAAACCCTGAGACCCTACGGGGCACATACACAAGTGGCTGGATGTTGAGAGCAACACACCAGCAGAAGAAGACACAAGGGGCTGGATGTCAAGAGGAACGCACCAGTGTAAGAGCACACTGACAGGCACCAGCCAGCTGTCAGGCCATCAACTGGTGGAACAACATGGATTTTTACCAGGGTGGCCAGAGGAGAGCGCAGCCTCTGAGTGGCCTGACTCCAGTGGGAAACCACCTTTCTGCTCCATCTCCCTTCTGCTGAGAGCTACTTCCACTCAATAAAACCTTGCACTAATTCTCCAAGCCCGCATGTGATCCAATTTTTCTGGTACACCAAGGCAAGAAACCTCGGGATACAGAAAGCCCTCTGTCCTTGTGATAAGGCAAGGGGTCTAATTGAGCTGACTAACACAAGTGGCCTACAGACAGCAAAACTAAAAGAGCACCCTGTAACACCCACCCACTGGGGCTTCAAGAGCTGTAAACATTCATCCCTAGACACTACCGTGGGATTGGAGCCCCATAGCCTGCCTGTCTGTGTGCTCCCCCTAGAGGTTTGAGCAGTGGGGCACTGAAGAAGTGAGCCACACGCCCATCACACACCCTGTGAGGGGAACAAGGGAACTTTTCCCATTTCAGTATAAGTAAAGAAATAGAATAATGAGGAGGAGAAGCAACCTTTGAGGAAAAAGCAATGAGTTCAGTTTTGGACGTATCAGATGTTTTGGATGGTGGGTTATTTAGATGATAATGAACACTAGGCAGTTGGGAGAGAGGTCAGGGGCACGAGTTTAGATTTTGGTACCATATGAATAGAAGTGGTTGTTGAGGTTATGAAAGCTTATGAGATTGCCAGGAGAATAGGTAGGAAAAACAGAATTTAGGAATTACTGATACACAGGGAGGATGAGAGTGAATAAAAGCCAAAGAAGAAGAGTTTGGGGAGATGGAAGTAGAATAACAAAATGTATTATTACAAAGCCAATGAGAGAATTTGAGAAAGATGGAGGTGTTTTAGTTTTCTGCAGCTGCCATAACAAATTATCACAAACTTAGTTACAGGAAAGCGGTCCTGATCCACATGCCAAGAGAGGGTTCTTGGATCTCATGCAAGAAAAAATTCCAGGCAAGTCCATACAGTAAAGTGAAAGCAAGTTTATTAGGAAAGTAAAGGAATAAAATAATGGCTACTCCATAGACAGAGCAGCCCCAAGCGCCGCTGGTTGCCCATTTTTATGGCTATTTCTTGATGATATACTAAACAAAGGGTGGATTATTCGTTCCTCCCCTTTTTAGACTATATAGGGTAACTTCCTGACGTTGTCATGGCATTTGTAAACTGTCATGGTGCTGGTGAGAGTGTAGCAGTGAGGACGACCAGAGGTTATTCTAATTGCCATTTTGGTTTTGGTGGGTTTTAGCCAGCTTCTTTACTGCAACCTGTTTTATCAGCAAAGTCTTTTTGTCCCGTATCTTGTGCTGACCTCCTATCTCATCTTGTGATTTACAATACCTTAACCATCTGGGTAGGCAGCCCAGTTGGTCCCAGCCTCATTTTACCCAGCCCTTACTTAAGATAGAGTTGCTCTGGTTTACACACCTTTGACATTTCCCCACTCCCTT
Source organism: Pongo abelii (assembly GCF_028885655.2). Lineage (NCBI taxonomy): Eukaryota > Metazoa > Chordata > Mammalia > Primates > Hominidae > Pongo > Pongo abelii. Next base: position 19,534,192 of record NC_085928.1, read on the forward strand.
TTACAGGAGAATCCTCAATCTTAAGGGTTGCAGAGTCACAAAGATCCATCTTCTGTAAATTCTTCAGGCTGAATAGGGACAATTATATTCCTGCCTAACTGTGAGGGTCTCTTGTGTTAAGGGTAGAAAGGAGATCAGTTCAGAAAGCATCAATGTGGCAAGGGCCATTCATAACTCTGAGTTTAACAAAAGATGATACCTGGAAGATTAATAAGTGTTTAGTTTAATAAAACATTGAGTAAGCTTATCTTCATTCCTACACAAAGGTTACAACAGCAATATATTCTACAACAGTAATGCAAAATAAGTAAAATTATTCCAAGTAAACTAAATTAGAAGACTGTCCCTGAACTGAGCAAATGTTGAAACCAAGCTCATAAGGGGTTGCTATATAATTCCAATATGTGACTAGGATTAGAATACTGATCCAGATTTTCACATTAGCCATCCCTCTTGTTTTTTTCTGAGTAGAACTCAGAGATCACTGGTTGGTTCACAGGAATAAGCAAGGTGAGCCTAAATTGCAGAAACAAACTTAAAAACAACTGATGAGACTAGAATTTAGTAACGAGTGTACCATAGTTCTTGAAACATAACTTTTCTCTCTCTAGTTTCTCATTTTTACTAAAGACAAATAATGGTAAGACTGATTTGCTTTATTATACTTGGCCTGATTATTTGTATAAAGTGCAGCAAGAAGACTTATTTTTTCACGTAAGCTCTTTTTAAATTGGCTTTGATGGAACTCTGTTCCATAGAAAGAATCTTAGATAAGACTTTTTTAGAGCTGAGCCCTGCCATGGGTTTCTACCCTCAAATACCTATGACTTGAGTAAATTCCTCTCTTCTTGGGGTTCCAAGGTAACTTGGGGCTCCTGGGCCTATGAGAAACTAACATTCTTTACATACCACAGGTTAGAAACCCTGTACAGGGACTGTGGTGACAAGGTGTGAGGCATTTCCCCAAGGGGCTTTTATTGGCTTTACAGGTCAGGTTTGATTCCTTACAGGAAAGCATGCCATTCCAGTCAAAGCCTTGGTACAATAACCAATTTCTCCAATTATGTCCTGTTGCAAAAGAAAACAGATTCTTATTGCACTTATGCAAATAACTGTATTGCCATAAATTAAGAATATTCACAAATAGTTGCCAAATTTCAGAGAAATCAGAGAGAAACAAATATGCTCCAAATTTTGTTCACAGCAGTATACTTTACTCAATTGTTAAAATCTGTAAATAGCTCAAAAAAGAAAAAAGTTTTCTTGACCCTGAAAAAGTAAACAAAGGATCAGCAACATTTTAAGCAAAAAGTTAAAAAGATTACCTTAGTCTTCTATTGGTTCAGTCAATTCAGTTAACTCCTGTTCTGCTTGATATTCATGAACATTCCAGCTCTCTATGAGAGGTTTTTCCTCTATTTTCCTCTATTCTGATTTCACAATTTCCAAAGTTATAAAAAAACCTGCATTTAAGTGTACCTCTTAAAGTCCTACAGTTGATTATAAAACCACTTTCTAAAGTGGACCAAAATGAGACAATTTTTTATAAATGACAAAATGTCTTAGGACAGCCACAGTTAAAAACATGATTGGCCAATGAATTTGGTTACCTCTCTGGCATACAATGATCTTATGTAACAATTATAATTATTGGGCTGGGCACAGTGGCTCATGCCTGTAGTCCCAGCACTTTGGGAGGCCGAGGTGAGCAGATCATGAGGTCAGGAGATCAAGACCATTGGCTAACATGGAGAAACCCTGTCTCTACTAAAAATGCAAAAAAAATTAGCTGGATTTGGTGGCGGGCACCTGTAGTCCCAGCTACTTGGGAGGCTGAGGCAGGAGAATGGCGTGAACCTGGGAGGCAGAGCTTGCAGTGAGCAGAGATCAAGCCGCTGCACTCCAGCCTGGGTGACAGAGCAAGACTGTCTCAGAAAAAAAAAAAAATTATAATTATTAACATACACTAAATCATACCAGAATTACAGGAGTTTTCCATAATTTTGGAACACATAATCACACATTTATACAAATACAGCCCAAAGAAAACCAAACACCATTTCATATTTGACAATGCTTCTGTATGATTTTTTTATACCAAATAAACCAAATTTCACCTTTACATTAGTGTACTATTAATGTTAAAACCAATTCTTAATAAATCTTTATAGGTAAATGTATTCAATCTTAATCAGGTTGACCATAAGATAAGATTTTCATAAACCTCTTATAAGCCTTTACGGATTTTGTTAAAGAGCAGATCATAAGCAGGTCTTTGTTCTAAGAAAAACCTGTTGTTATTCCAATGTTTAATTTACAGAAAAACTGAATAATACCCCTTTACTTTAGCTAATATGTTCACACACAGAATTTTTACAATTAATTTTTTACAAACCTTCCACAACTTGTTTAAGCCTCTAGCTTTATTCTAACTTTAAACAATCCTTTAGCTCTTTAGGCAGAACAAAAAAAAAAAAAAAAGAAAGAAAACAAAAACAAAAAAGAAAATCCACATTCCCATGGCTTTTTATAATCTTTTACCAAAAACACATTTCACTTTCTTTACACACCTTGCATGTAAAACTGTTTCTTCAGTAGTCTCAAATACATGTTAGAATGTTAACTCTTAGCAACTTTTACTTTTTGTGAAAAACCTGGCTAGTAAGCAATTTTAATTCTGTACCAGGTGTGGAGCCTAGGACCCAGACAGAAGTGCAGATAAGGTCTGACTTTCTAGCATAGCTAGGGGGCATGGCTAACTCCACATACCCCATGTCCCCAGGGCTTATCTAGATGCTAATGCTCCAAATTAGGTAAACTGAACAATTTTCAAAAGTCAAGGAAGCAGTTTATGACCTTGAAGCATTTTGCAAACATAATATATGACCTCCGTAATTTAGACCAAATGTTTACATTTTTTACGATATTTTTATTTCACCAGTGACCTTTAAAACTATCTTTATTTCCCAAAGATTACTTAAGTCACATGAACTAAAAGGCATTACACTTTTTACTTTTCTAACAAAATATTTGATTTAAGCTTTTATTATTTTTAAGTCAACTAGTTAAAGCTCTTTCATATATACACATCACACACACAACACATTATATAAATACACAGACAGAAGAAGATAAAGGGCTCCTCCTCTAATCTGGGAATTGAACCCTGAATCCAGGCCATCATTGTGAAAAGAGAAAGCATGGCCACATAGTTACAAGGCCAAGCTCCGAAGGACATACAAGACAAGAGTTAAACCTCGTCCAGTTTTTTTCAGGGGCCTGCAATGAAGTTTATAACTGACCATTTTGCTGGGCCATCTTAAAAATCAGGCTTACAGGTGTCCTCATCCTGTATTCTATCCCAAGGTATCCCTTTTGATGACAGAACAATTCAGAAAGACACACAAAGCACACCAAATTCACTACAGCTTAAGACTAGTCCCACAAATCCTTCCTTCCATGAATCAAAACTTCAGACAGGAGATAAACAGTGATTTTTACAATTAATTCAACTGGTTTGCACAGAAGAAGAAAGGATGGGTTTGCCTGAGGCAGGGTAGGGAAGAAGAAGTGCTCTGGGAGGCCAGAGAAAGACCCACCCATTGCAGTGACATTGAAAAGTTCAGGCGGACGCTTGTCTGTTGTGAAGGGATCTTTTTCAGCAGTCCCATCAGGTCTCAAGTTTTCCCTTTTAGGGAAGAAAAAGCTCCCCATGTCCCATGATTCTGTACTTGCCTAATCCTGTCACCCACAGCCCCCAGCAAAGAGTGTAAGACAGATTAATTCAAAAAGAATAGCAGTTAACATCTTGTCGTGTCAAACCAGTTCTTAGACAAAAGGGACTTACCAAGAGGGGCCTTTAACCCCCTAAATCTTAGAAGGGACACTAACTTTTCTAAGTTGGGCCTCTAACCCAAGATCTGTCAAGTGTCCTTTGCTTTTTACTAAGAGGGGCCTGTAACTTACACTGTCTTAGGAGAGACTCTTAACTCCCCTAAATCGGGCCTCTATCCCAATCCCATCCTTTACCTGGGTATATGTACCCCGCTTACCCAAAGTCATCCAATTAGTGCTGCAGCCTATTTCCTTTGTATCAGGGGTCTCCTCAGTATCGTCCCTTCTAGATTTACCAGAAAGATGTTACTGAACCCCATAACTTACCCAAAGTTAGCATTTGGGTCAGGGGTTTCCACACTATAGTTCCTTCTGTGGTCACCAGAAAGATGTTACTGGACCCCAACACTTACCCAAAGTTAGCCTTTGGGTCAGGGGTTTCCAAACTATAGTCCCTTCCATGGTCACCAGAAAGATGTTACAAGAAAGGGGTCCTGATCCAGACTCCAAGAAAGGGTTCTTGGATCTCATGCAAGAAAGAATTCAGGGCATGTCCATAGAATAAAGTGAAGGCAAGTTTATTAGGAAAGTAAAGGAATAAAATAATGGCTATTCCATAGACAGAGCAGCCCCAAGGACTGCTGGTGGCCCATTTTCATGGCTATTTCTTGATAATATGCTAAACAAGGGGCAGATTATTCATTACTCCCTTTTTAGACCATATGGGTAACTTCCTGATGTTGCCATGGCATTTGTAAACTGTCATGGCGCTGGTGGGAATGTAGCAGTGAGGAAAACGAGAGGTTATTCTCATTGTCATTTTGGTTTTGGTGGGTTTTAGCCAGCTTCTTTACTGCAACCTGTTTTCTCAGCAAGGTCTCTATGACCTGTATCTTGTGCTGACCTCTTGTCTCATCCTGTAACTTAGAATGTTTTAACCATCTGGGAATGCAGCCCAGTAGGTCTCAGCCTCATTTTACCCAGCCCCTACTTAAGATAGAGTTGCTTTGGTTTACATGCCTCTGACAACTTGGGGCTTAAACAACAGGCATTTATTTAATCTTCAGTTAAGTCATAATTCTGGCATGGATCTCATCTGCCTAAAATCAAGGTATCACCACGTTGCATTTTTTTTTTTTTTTTGAGGCTCTGGAGAAGAGTCTTCTTCATTGCTCCTTAGAGTTGGCACAATTCACTTTGTTGTGGTTGTAGGGCCAAGGTCCCATTTCCTTGCTGGCTGTCGCCAGAGAATCCTTCCCAGATTCTAGAGGCTGACTGCATTTTTTGGTTGTGGTTTCTTCTCCATTTTCAAAGCCAGCAACTCTGGGTTTAGTTTGCGTCACATTTCAAATCTCTCTTTTTTCTTCAATCATATCTCTGTTACTGATGCTAGACTTAAAAGGGCTCATGTGATTACATTGCACCCACCTGGATTATCCATGAAACTCTCTAACTCATGAGCTACAACCTCAATCACATCTGCCAAGTGTCTTTTTCCATGTAATGTAACATATTCACAGGACCCAGGGATTAAGACTTGGGCATATTTGGGTAGTGTTATTCTTCCTACCACAGAAAATAAATCCTTACTGTCATGCAATTCAAAGGCCAAATAGAATGAGAAATAAAATAATTTAGGATTTGGTGATTTGGAGTCCATAGGTGCTCTCTGGAATAAATACTTCTATGAATTGATGAGAGAAGAGGACAGCTTGCTGGGCTTAATGGAGCATGAGGGTAGACAGGAGGTGAAATGCAGTAGGCAGAGCTGTGGGATAGTTGTGAGGTAATATATATATATATAATTATGCTCAGCACAGTGACTTGCAGGTAGCCAGAACTCAGTCCTTGTTTACCAAGTGCATACCTCTCTTCTAGTAGTTTGGTGATAAAGTGAAGGAACACAGGTGCATACTTAGAGACTAAAGGAAATCCCTAGAGAAATAGAAATAAAAGCATGGGTAGAGGAGGGGGCTATTGAACAATAGCTATTGGGGTTATTTAGGAGGCAGAAATGCATGGGCCCAAGTCAAGTTGAAGGATTAATCTTAAAAAAGAGAAGAAATCTTTATACTGAATGCAAGAAGGAAGAAGAGGATATACAAAAACTAGCATTTAAAAGTAAAAAGGAGAGGAAGTGGTGTCTTAGGCTACCTAGGTTGCTAAAACGGAATACCTGAGGCTTGATAATTTATAAAGGAATGGGGTTTATTTGGATCACAGTTCTGTAGGCTGTACAAGAAGCATGGGCACCAGCATTTGCTTCTGGTGAGAGCTTCAGGCTGCTTCCACTCATGGTGGATGGGGAAGGGGAACCAGCATGCAGAGAACACATGGCAAGGGAGAAGAAGTGAGAGAGAGCAGAGGAAGGTGCTAGGCTCTTTTTAACAACCAGCTCTTGCTTTGGGGAGGGGGTGATCTCTCATGGGAATTAATAGAGCAAGAACTTGCTCATTACCTGGAGGAAGACAACAAGATATCCATGAGAGATCTTTCTCCATGACTCAAACACCTCCCACATCAGGGATCAGATTTCAACATGAGACTTGGTGGGGCCAAAGAAACCAAATCCAAACCATAGCAGATAGAGATGACTATGTCAGAGACACCTCAATCTTTGAAGGAGGATATGTGCTTCTTTGCATGTGTCCATGAGGTTTGTCATGGGTGGGACTGAGGAGATAGTAACTTGAACTGAAAAACTACCAGAACTTTGTTTTTTTCTCCCACAAATTGCCTTCATTTTTTTCCTGCTTCTCCATCACATGGCTGGCAGAAGGTCACCAACTCACACCTCTCAAGTTTTCAACTTTTTCACTCAAAAACCAGGTCAGACTGACTAACTCCTAATTCTAAATTTTTCAGAAGAATTAATTTGACAGGCTTATTTTGTTTCAGATGTCCCTTTTAAATTCAATTACCCATGACTGAGAGGAGCCCAAATCTGAGAGCAGAGAAGGAGGTGACAGTTACTTCAGTGGGGTGAGGTACTGACAGGATAGCTTTACTGAGTACAATGAAACCACAAGCATAGCAGCAGGAGTGGATGAATGGCTCATGGCTGCAATAACAGCATGAATTGTGGTTAGATTATTACTAGAGCTGGGGCTCGGGGGTTTATTCTAAGGATTACTGTGGATCAGTGAACAGAAGAAAGCATGAAAGGCTGTTATTAAAAGGACTGTTTCTATGTCGAACTTTTTTTTAAAAAAGAAAGGATAACAAAACAAAAAACACAAAAAATACCACGGAAAGGAGGAGTTTGAATGAAGAATATGGAAAAGGGAAGGCAGTCATTTGGAGCTAGGCATTGTGCCAGTCTTTGGCTAACCTCCATGACCAGAGCAGACATCTTCTTTCTTGTAGTGGGTAGTATTCACCCAGGATATTCCAATTGGGACTTTGGGACTAGGATAGAATGTTCCAGAAGCTTAAAGCCTTCCTGACATGAAGCTTTCTTCCAGGAATTTAGTGACAGTATAATGTTGAATAGAAGTGGTGAAAGTGGGAATCTTTGTCTTATTCCAGTTCTTAGAGGAAAAGCTTTCATCTGTTCACCATTGAGCATGATACTTGCCAGGGACTTTTGGTACATAGTCTTTATTATGATGAGGTAGTTTTCTTCAGTTTTTACCATAAAAGGGGGTGTTAAATCCAAAAGTTCCAAACAGATTAAAATAATGCCAGGACTTAGTGTGGTTTTGCTCAATTATTTTCTTTCCTTCAATTAACATGATTACCATTGTTATTAAATCAATTGTATCATGTGTGAAGAAGCTGATTTTCAGAAACTAAATTGCCTCATGTGTTTTTTCCAGATCTAAGTCATTGAAGACCGAAGTTCCGAAGGTAGTACCAAAAAGACAGTTTTAAATACATAAATCATTCATTTAGATGTGTAGACAAGATAATTGAAGGCACATGCACTCTGCACAGTTACTATGTTCCATTTTCATGGGACATGTATCAGATCTACTTGAATATTGAGGGCATATCATTGTAGGTACACCTGTTACATTAATCTTTAGAAACATAGTCACAAATGGGTTGAAGCTCTTTCATGAATGAAGGGCAAGGAAGAAGCTCTTATTTTAGAAGTAATACCACTTAAATATTTATGATGAGTTTCAAATCACTGAGAATATTAGTTCTTAATGAGAACATCAATAGGCCCACAGCTAGAATGAGGTAAAAGCTGCTGCTAGTCTTCTAATGCATCAGTTTAAATGGTCCCACTGATACAAGCCCACACTCGACTTTCTTTGTTATGCATTACCAAGAAGACGAAATAAATCTCAGCATGAAATTTGCTGGAGCAATATAACTCACCTCAATGGTATCTCTGCTATCCTGCGTTTCATTTTTTTCCTAAGAGTCTGCTACGTCAACCCACACTGATCATTTTTGACTAGAAAGTCTAGAATTTAATGGATTTAACTTCTTCCCATAGAAAATTGTTCAACTGGAAACTTTTTTGTGCCTAACATTTTACTCTCAATTGCTAAAGACATTGCCTACCAGTGTTATAATCATATATGAATTCAAAGCCAATTTAAGATCAAGTATCCATCTGTTTATAGGTATGTTGTTAAGTATATATAGTTTGCCTTAAGTTGATAAGATTCCTCCTTAAATAGAGTCCTGCCCATCATTTTTTCTTGTCATAATAACTTAAAGTTTTATTTACTGAAGCCCATACAATTGACATTTAAAAGAAATAAGGACATTACACTTTCCTCCTTTTCTGACATTATCTAGAGCAGTGCTGTTCATTAGTACTTTCTGTGGTGAGAGAAATGTTCTATATTTGTGCTGTCTAACGTCTAACGTGGTAGCCATGAGCCACATGTGGCCACTAAGCACTTAAAATGTGGCTAGCATGTCTAAGGAACTGAGTTTCTAATTTTATTTAATTTTAATTCATTTAAATTTAAATTTAAATTGCTACGTGTGACTCTTATCTCCCATATTGGCCAGAACAGATGTAGAATATTTTCATCATTGCAGAAAGTTCTATTGGACAGTTCTGTTCAAGACATATAAAATTTTTCAAGAGTAGGGAGCAAGTAGTCTTCTCTGTAACTCTCAGCTCCTAATGTACTATGGAGAATGCAACTGCACTTGATAAACACTTACTGCTTGATCAGCTTCTTTATAGGAAAGCCTACTTTTCATTTCTGGCCTTTGAATCATTATAAAATCTACCTTTTCTATATTTTTTTCTATATTTTTCTTTCTCAGTTCTTAGCCAGCAATTAGAGCTAGTTACAACCACACAGTATGATGTCTTTGCTGGTTTTCTCTGCCACACTCCTGATAGATGTAGGTAACTAAAAAACAAAAACCAAAACAACAGATTGTGTTTCTCTGCTATATTTATCAAACAGGATATAATATTTTAATCAGAGTACATAAATGAGAGTAAGATTTAAAGATAATCTAATATAGGTATAGTGAAGTACCTCTCAGTAAACTTTATGTGTGATGGATCATGGCATAATCTAATTCTAGTTTTTTTTTCAGGGTATGGTAATTGGAATGAAGTTCCCCTGAACTGGTATGGGTTTCAAAATGTCTGTGTACTTCAGTTATTCAAGAAAACTTGGTATTTAAAATCTCTGAAGACAGCTTGACTAGCCTGTTGTTTGTTCAGCACACATGGTTTTCTCTCTGGAGACAGTTGAAATGTACTTTTCTCCACACAGAAAAGGGAGTTTGAAGGAAACGAAAGCAAATCATGGTCTTCTGCTATGGTTATGTGGACCTATAGATAAGACTCAATCATTTTTCTTCTTTATAACCGTACTATGTACTGTAAAGCAGTACTGAAAAATTAACATTTATGCTTCCCACTCACATATCTTTTGAAAAGATGTGGGTCTTTAAAAAGAGGTCATTCTAGATCAGAGATCACCCTCAGAAACTACAAATTTATCAAAGGTAGATGAAAGTCAATGGGAATAAGTTGGTATATCCAGTGGTTTAGAGCAAGAACTCTAAAAAGTCTGAATTTGAATCCCATATTACTACAAGTGTAACCTTGGGAAAATTATTTATTGCCTCTGTGCCTCAGTTTAGTCACCGTTAAAATGAGGCTATTAATAATGCGTAATAATAGCTCACATGACAAAAGGCTTATCGTTAGTGCTCAAAAACCCATTATTATTGCTACTATATTATTATTATTACCTTACTGGCTACACTTGAAAAGACTATCCTTAGTCCTTAGAACACATTAATTAGAGTCAGATAAATTGCCAACTAAGAGTGGACTGTTAGGCTGTTTAACACAGACTAGAGAAGTAACATTACTGCAATAAGCAAGGAGAGATAATCAGTGAAATCCTTTTTATGAGAGAAATATTTCTGTGTGTCCAGGTCATGTCTTCCAATGCCTTCTCAGTGTAATTCTTTGTTGTGGAAAACTTTTCCGTCGTGCATTCCATCTATGGCTGCTCATTTCTACCTTTCCTCCCAACTGCATTTCCTTAATCAGGGATTGAGCTGAATATTTGCACTAGGAAATCTGAGGTGGAAGGACAAAGATGACCTGTGATGTTGAGGGAGAACAAAGGCCAAGACAAAGATGCAGGTTATTTCAGGTCTGGCCCCCCAGCTTCTGCATTTCTTTATTTTTCATATCCAGGGTTACATAAACACATCGGGCATCTTAGACTTATCCCTGGTTCCAGGTGAAGGAGAAATGAAAATCTCTCCAGATTCACCTTGTAAGGCCTTGACAGGAGGTACTAACCATCTTGCTAATCTAACCCTCATGATATGCCTCTAATTTGGAAAGTAAATTTCTGGTTAGTTGCTTTTACCATAGAGCCTCTTCTTCCTTTCTCTCTTAATTAGAGTTTTGGCCTTGATTTCTTAAATGCCTTGCTGACATGAAGCTTTCTTCCAGGAATTTAGTGACAGTATAATGTTGAATAGAGGTGGTGGAAGCGGGAATCCTTGTCTTGTTCCAGTTCTTAGAGGAAAAGCTTTCATCTGTTCACCATTAAGCATGATATTTGCCATGGACTTTTCATATATGCTCTTTATTATAATGAGATAGTTTTCTTCAGTTTTTACCATAAAAGGGGGTGTTGCGTTTTATAAAAACCCTTTTTTTGCATCAATTGAGATGCTCATGTGTTTTTTTCCTTTATTCTGTTTATGTGGGATATTATACTGATTAATATTTGTGTGTGAACCATCCTTGCATTGCAGGAATAAATCACAATTTGTCATGGTAGATAATCCTTTTAGTGTATTGTTGAGACCTGTTTGCTAGTACTTTGTTGAAGAATCATACCATTTTTGATATGGGAAAGACTGTTCTATTACATATGAGGAAACTAAAACTTCAGGAGAGAAAGTGGTCTGCCCAAAGTTGTATATCTGGATGTTATTGTCAAGGTAGAGTATAAAACCTAAAATTTCTGAATACCCCTCAGGTGCTTTTATAAATATTGTTTTGAGTTTTGAGTGATCCACAGGCTGCTTTGTATTTTCTAATTTAATTGGCTTTGGGGTGGGGACGAGTACCTAGGCAATGAGATTTTTTCAACTGTAACCAATATTAATCACCTCTGACATAGACATGATAACTGTGGAGAAAGACCTGAGTACTATATAAGTCAGTTGTAGATCAATAACATGGAGACACACTGCCCTCAGTTATGAAGTGCAGCCTTGAGGCGTAGCATTGTGGAGGGGTTACATGGAGATGGCTGTGAGCATTGTAGACTTTCAGGCTGTCAGACTGGAAGAAACCTAGGCCAAATGTTTTATCCAGTGAGAAAAATAAGACACCGTCATGAGGGTATAAATGGATGGATTCATTTTAATGACAGGGCAGTGTTCCTGGCCAAGTATGTTATTATCAGGTAGCAGGGGATAATTACTAGTGCTGATGAGACAACTATTCAAAAGGCAGCACACTTTCCACTTTCATGCTGAGGGAAATCCAAGCTTGCTGGCTAATGGCTATGCTCACCATAGGGAAATTGTCAGGGGCAAATCAGTGCAACAAAACCTACATTTCTGCATTAGTTTATCTAAAGGTCACTGTAGTTTTTAATCCTCTACGAAGTTTTCCAAAGATGTCTTACAAAATTTCCTTAAAGAATTTTTTCTGAAATCATGACCCTGTCAAAGAAGCATCTTTACCTGCTGCTTTATTTTATCATAATTTTTTTTTTGAGGTGGAGTCTTGCTCTGTCGCCCAGGCTGGGGTGCAGTGGTGCGATATCGGCTCACTGCAACCTCCGCCTCCCGGATTTAAGCCATTCTCCTGCCTCAGCCTCCCGAGTAGCTGAGTAGCTGGGATTACAGGTGTGCGCCACCACCCTCAGCTAATTTCTGTATTTTTAATAGAGACGGGGTTTTACCATGTTGGCCAGATTGGTCTTGATCTCTTGACCTTGTGATCCACCCGCCTCAACTTCCCAAAGTGCTGGGATTACAGGCGTGAGCCACCACACCCAGCCTATTTTATCAGAAATTTTAAGGAAGATGAAAACTTCATACAGTAGAACTTTATGATGGACTTATAAAATTTTATTTTATCGGCTGCCATTTTGCCTTGTTCAATTGATTTACATATACTGTGGAAAGCTTTATACAATATAGTGTACAGGTGTGCCATTTATAAATGATTAAATAGTGTGCTTCTGATCATTCATACAAAGAAGTTGGGCTCCAGGCCTCAGTTAAGAACAGAAACCAACTTTATAAGATTGCTTTTATGGGAAAAGTAAACTGAACATACTTCTCTTAGGCTTATAGGATCTGATTCAGTCAACAATCTGGTAATCAACCTAGTGAAACTACTATAAAATGCCTCTCTTAGTTTTCAGTAAGAAACAGGAAATATATATGTGTATACATTTCCTTCCCAGTCCCCATAATATTTTCTGCTTATGTTTGAGATCCTTAGGAAAGCAAGCCTCAAGTCTTGCATTTACCAGTGAATCCAGTGACACATATTAACTGAGCATGTATTATGAATTCTATTTTGGGAGGAAGAAGACAGGTTAGAGATAAAGGTGCTTCCATTCTATAAAGGCAGAAAAGACAATTTTTTAAAATACAAGGGAGAATATGATTAACATGAAAGGAATACAATTGGAGTCCAGAGATTAAGGAACTTCAGAGTACCATTTTTGACTGCCTTTCTAGAATAAATAGTATATAAATAAGGCTTTGAAATACTTCAGTGGGTAGATATAGGGCAGGACATTCCAGACTGAGAAAAGAGCACTAAGAAAGAAGGTGGTAGGAAAAGGTGAGATGAGTTTGGGGAATAGTGAGTAACCCCATTTGCTAGAACATAGGGTTCACGTGGGTCAGTAAAAGATATCAGTGTAAAAAATACGACTTTGAAAACTGAAGTCAAGCTATAGGAAGATTAAGGAGGGCCCAGTGTGTGAGGTGAATTTGTAGGAAGAGAGAAGGTAGTGGCAGGGAGGCAGCAATTATTTAGAAAGTCATAAATAGGAGGAGAAGAGACAGAAGGATGGATAGGGAGAGAAGGATGGATAGGAGATACCTTGCAAAGCCACAGCATTAGTTAGCCAGACTGGTTCGGTCATCTGAGAGACGTGTGTTGTCAGTGGTAGGATCCTGGCAAAGTGAATGCTCCACCCAGGGCTCCGGCTTTCTGGGAGGCAGTTCCTGAGCACATCTACATTCAGAGCTGAGCACAAGGAAAGAAACTCTTCCCCTTGAACATGAACTCTTTGAAATTGGTCTGCACTACAATGGGTTGCTTCTCAGAGCAATCTCTTAAAACTGGGTATCTGCCAACTTTAAATGGAGCTCAGGCCTTAAAAGCCTCCAAGTTACAGCAAAGGTTGTACCCATGTTGTCTGCATTGAGTTTAATGTACCCTGAGAGCCCTTCCAGCTCTGTGGATGAGATGGCATAAAATCAATACAGGGTTCCGCCTGTATTCTAAACTATGAACCAAGTGGGGAGATATGAGCTTTGTAACCCCAAATGTCCTAATTACCTGTATTGACTTGCTAGGCAGTTGCAGGTTATTTACTTATTATTGAAACCTTCATTTCAGATGGAGAAGACCATTCGAAGACAGTGAAATATTTCACAGTAGGTCTGTTTAGGGATCCTGACTCAGACTGATTCCTATGGAAAGTTCTGCATGTTAGGCTTCTAGTAAAACAAATCAGTTGCATTAGTCTCTGTCGTCTTTTCAACAGCTGTTTTTGCTTCCAAAGTAGATTTTTCAGAATGCCTAATGAAGAGGTCAGGTAAAAATTATGGGGTTGTGTGACTATTCTTGATTTTTCCCCAGCTTGTTTTTCATTTTGTTTTCACCTTCAAGGTAGGCCTACTGATCTCCCAGGGCGTAGAAGTAAGAGAACTTCCCCTTACCTTTGACTCCCAAGAGTGTTGGCTGAGCCAGGCTTCTACCTGATCATAATGGAGAATAGCTCAGCTGTCACTGCCAACTGCTCTGGCTGACAGGGAATGAAAATTCAAGGATAATTCTGAAAACAGCAAAGAGGGTTGTAGAAGGTTCTCAGTGGCAGGAGCTGTTTCTTCAGGAGAAATGAAGGGACCACTCCTTTAACAGGGGCTATAAAATATGTCCCAACTCCCATATTTTCGTTTTTCCTGCTGTCTCTGCAAAATAGGATTGCACAGGAGCTTATAATGTGAAAGGAGGAAACCAGTGACTTTCCAGTGTCCCAGGGGAAATGACAAATTTTTCTTTCTCTTCTCAAATCTGGACAATCCTCAAATAACCTTAGCTTTATGAAGTACTTATAATGCACAAGTTATCTGGTATGTAAACTATTCCCCATGCAAAACAAAGGAACATGGACTTCAGTGCAGAGTGAGGAACTTTATAATATGATAAATCTTTTAATGGTGATGGTTGTTATGATGAGTTAATGAGGGAGGTAGGGGAATCTTGAAAACGTCTTTACTCAAGCATCTCAGATAGATAAAAAGCCATCTTAATATCCATTTCCTGAAATTCAAGGATCTATATCATGGTTGGCAAACTATGGCATAAAAAGGCAGCCTTGGGCTAGCTGCCTTTTTTCGTGTGTATATAGTATAAAGTTGTAATAGAACACAGCCATGCCCATATCTACATATAGTCCATAGCTGCTTTTGAACTACAATGGCAGAGTTGGACAGTTGCAACAGGGAACTTATGGTTCACAAGTCCAGTATGTACAGAGCATGGTCCCCCAGTAATAACTGTAATAATAACTTGCACTGTATAATACTTTATCACTATCTAAGGACTTTCTTGTCCGTTATCTCATTTGACATCTACACCAACTCTATGAGATAGGCAGAGAAAATATCATTCCTATTTCACAGATAAGGAAACTAAGCCGCAAAGGGATATCTTCACACTACCTGAGTACTAACTGGTGAAGAACCAGTGATGTCTGGAGAAGACCTTTAGGGGCTGTAAAAATTGAAGAGATAATGGTCCATTATGATAGGTGGGAATATTCACCCCCATTCTTCACTCCTTCCTATACCTACAGCCTATGTCATGTAACTTGACAGTTTGTCTCTCAAAAGGTGAAGTGTACTGTCCTATCTCTTGAATTTGGGCTTGGCACTTTGACTTGCTTTGTCCAATGAGATGTTAGTAGGGAAAATTCTAGCAAGGATTTGAACTGTGCTTGTACACTGCGGCGTGCCCTCTGTTCCATGTCTGTCACTGCCAAGAGTAGAATACTCAGTATAGGAAGCTGCAGGACAGTTCTCTGGGTAGCCTTGAATCAACTCATATCTCTTCCCTGAGCTAGATTGATGGTCCAAACAAGAGAAAAGTGTAGCAGTGCCACCTGGCTGTCTCTCAGTCCTATTCTAAGAAGTAGAGCTGCTCCACCCACCCTAACCTGAAGCACAGCTTCTTAGCTGAGTCCAGCCTAGATGAGACAAAACCTGATGGACCTATAGGTCACTGATGTTTTAAATCACTGAGTTTTGAGCTGGTTTGTTACATGGTATTTCTGTAGCAATGCTAACTGTTCCAGAGCACACTGAACTGTAGCACAAGTATAAGAAACTCTATTCTAGTTTCTGTAAAGCAGCTTCACTGTGCACTGATTACCAACTTGTCTGAGCCCAGTGAGACAGAGCACACTCATATGCAGTAAGCAGATGAGGTGGATTTTCACTTACAGTTAGGCAACAAGGGGCAACAGAAGCCCAGGATTCATTGTGAGCCAATCCCCCAAGGTTCAGAAAGCTTCCTGGGGTGGCTGGAGTCTCATCTGCACATGCCTCACTTGCACCACAGTTGAGGGGCCCTCAAAAGGTAACCTGTCCTGGGTTACATACCTTGGGGTCACATGACACACCTGGCTAAAGCATTGAAGGACATCCTATTATTAGGGGGTGACTGGAACAGAGCCCAGCCTGTTCCAGCCAGTTTCCCCTGCTGATTTTATCTTTTAAAAAATAGCAAATATTATTAATCAGTCTACCAAATACATTCTCATTTGTTCCTCTGTTTTGTTGGGTACTTGTTGCTCACTGAAGTCTGCCATTTGGATCATACAGTATTGCTCCATTGTCCACTCTCCTAGCATGAATGAGAGATTTAACAGCTCTGATTACACATAGTCATGAGAAAAGGCTCCTATAGCAAGCATAAGCCCCTTAAAAGCTGTATTATGGCTGCTCCAGTCTCCAGTTGATTTTCAGGACAAATCCACTCACTTGTCCTCTTATTAAGGACCTGCATTTTCTTCAGAACAGAGGCAGAAAGACTATTTGGACACCTCCCATCTAAAAGCAAATTCCTTTCTGGATTGGACATTTTGTATTAGTGTTGTCCCTTTTATTTGTTTCAATGGAGGCTAGCAGACCAGAGGATGCAGAAATTCCCCAGCTTGCAAATATACTTGTTTCCTCAGCTTTCTTTTTGTTTCCTTCCCTACCCTTCACCCCTTTCTGTTCTTGTTTACTTTTTATCCCATAGCTTATAAATATCCAAGGCTTAAAAGAAGGGTTTTCTTGGCATGAAATCAATTCAGACAGTAAGTGCAACATCTTGGAGAGTAATCAGGTAGGACTGGAGGCTTTGGAACCTCTGAGAAGCAGAAGAAAAAGCTGCTCACCCCTCCCTCTCCCACAAGTCCCTCCTTCCTCTCCTGGGATCCTGTAGAGCCTGACTCATTCATCAACATGTCTTTCTCTCTTTAAAAAATAAATCAACAAAACAGGAGAGGACTTTAGAAAGCCTTTGTAAAAACTACTTAAAGAAACAGGCTCTTTTTATTCCAGTCCACGCTCTTGAAGCCAAGAACCTGTCTACCCACTTAATTGTCTAGATAATTGAGGTGCAAACCACATTCTGACTTGACATATTCAAATAACTTTAAGTCAAAATATTTGGGAGTGAAGGAGTTTTAAAAAGTCTTCCTTTCTTTGAGGGGACCACATTAGGCTACCAGTGCTGCCCCCAAGACTCAACTGTGGAAACTTACCTAGCTTTAGTTATCTAAGGTAGGAGGGTAACTGTTTTACTCTCGAATAAAGTAAAGTGGTTAAGGAGAGAAAGTCTTCTCTCGGCTGTTTGTAAACTGAAGCCAGCTCAGAAGATTTTGGCAAGTGATTCCCATCAGTCCCAGCTCTGACCCATTTCTTACCTGCTAGCTTTTGTATAATTCACAGGATTTAGAATCAGGACAACAATCATTGGATATACCTGATCCTTAGTTTTCTTCTTCCTCCAAAAGTAGGGGATCATGCAGGCTTTTTTCTCTTGTCCTTTGTGTTTATCCATGTTGAGTCCTCTTAACATGGAACCTCTGAAGCTGCATGCATTCTGGAAACAGTAATTTCTTTGCCACTGATAGCAAGGAAGGTTGTGTGGCTATCATCCTTATCAGTTGTGTGGCTGCTGCTGCTGGTGGTGGTGGTAAGGTACAGCAGGTTTCTCATTTTTGATTAAGGGGAGCTAGCTTTGCAGGTCACAATGGCGGGGGGCGCTAGAGGAAGAGACTAGATGTGGCATAATAGGTACTCTGTGCGGTCACCAAAACTTCCACAGCAGAGGACTAGCTCAAGGAAAATGAGATTTGAGATAATTCGCCACAGTGGTACTCGAGATGGATTGGAACAAGAAAGACAAAGGCAGAGAGGATGGCTGGGGGCAGTTACTGCAATTTAGGCCAATGTTTCCCAGGGTGAATTTCAGGTAATGCTACAACCACAGGGGTTCCATGATCAAATATTTTATCTCACCCTTGGAAATTGATGGTGCACAGGAGCACATTAAAATCTCTGGGAGGTTCTGCAGCAAAGACTTTAACACAGTGTTTCCCAAACATATTTGACTACAGAAAGATTCCTGTATGTAGCACCTATTACCTATGTGTGGTGTCAAGTCTTCACAGAGAAACGGGAGAAAGGGATAGCAGCCAAGGAGCGAAGGTGCATAGTTCTGAGGTCGAAATATCTCCATGGTAAACTATAGCTGCTCTTGCCATGGAGGGGTAAAATGAGTAATAATGTGAGATAATGATGTTAATTTATTCCACTATTATAGCCATTTTACTGTATATATGTATCTTGCAACATGCTGTATACCTTAAATATATGTGATACAAGTTATTAAAATAAATTAATAAATACCTCTTTGGTTTCAAGTCTGGGAAGGAAGAGTGTGGGTCAAATACTGGCAGTAATAAGGGAAATCGAGATGGTGAAGGTATTGTCAATTTTTGACACACTAGAGTTTGATCGGGATGTGAGTGACTGAATATGCTCCACATTTCAGTCTTTTATATCCACTCCATTAGCCCAAATTAAAAATAACAAACCAGGGCCCAGGCCCAATTTATTCAGAGGTTCATAATGTTGCTTGGACAGGAAAGACTCCCTATGGAATATTTTAATTGGCTCAGCCAAAATTTCTACTCTACTATATTTTATTCTATTTCCAATTTAGTAGTCTGACAGAATCATAGTAAGTCAAATATTATAATTAAAAAAGAGAGAGAGGATTGCCAATTTTCCCCTCAGCTGGGACAGATAAGATATTAGATTTTTTTTTTACTTCAACTAGGAAAGCTTTACTAACCCACTCCCAGAGGCCTCTGGGTCATGCCTGCCTGGGGCAGATTCACACACTGGCACCTAGGGTGTGCCCCCCCTGCCCCATTATTCTCATCACTGCTGTTCGTAGTTAGCAGAACCTGCTAGAAAACATGGCAGAGTTGTACAGACATTGCCTGCTTCATGCTTAACTTTTTCCTACCTCAGAGAAGGTCCTTCTTGCTGCCCCACAATTCTCCATTATTTCTGTCTGGGCCATTCCAGATTTCCCCTCACGCTCCAGCCCTCCTCTAGCAGGTGGTCTCACCATCTCCTCCACTGAGAAGAACAAGCAAATCAAACATAAAGCCCCAATAGCTACCTGGATCCCTTTCTTCACATATACTTGCCTCTACAAACACATTTTAATTCTCTCTAAGCCTCTCTCTAGCAACTTCAGTTTCTGCCTCTTCATGCAGTCCTTCCCCAGTGCTGTGTTATGAGCCAGCTTCCTCCTGTGTGACCTTGGGTAAGTTACTTCACCACTCTCAACCTCTGTTTTTCATAATAATGCCTATCTTGAAATGCTGTAAGAATTGAGTGGTGATAAAAACAAACACTCTGCCCTGTGTCTGACCCATACAAGATACTTAAGAAACAGCATTGTTATGCTTACTACTTACTACAGTTCTCTTTAAAAAAATCAACTTAATTGGGGCATAATTGACATAAAATGAATGTACAATTTTGATCATAACATTTGATGAGGTTTTATAAGTATATGTACCCTGGCAACCACCACCCCAATCAAAACAGAACATTTCCACCACTCCAGAGAAAACTTTCATGTCCATTTACAATCAGTTCCCTCCACCCTCTGCTCAAATAAACACCTGATCTGATCCTATCATTTTAGATTTATGTTACATGTTCTAGAACTTCATATAATTGAAATTATTCAGTATGTACCTTTTCATGTCTAGTTTCTTTTGCTCAGCATAATTTAAAAAAATTCTTCCAGGCTGAATGTCGCAGTAGTTCATTCTTTGTGTTGCTGAGAAGCATTTTATTGTATGAATCCATACAATTTTTTTTTGTATAAATACATACAATGTATTTATGCTTTCACCTTTGATGGACATTTGAGGTTTTTCTGCTTTTTGGCAATTGTCAATAAAGCTGTTATAAACAGTCATCTGAAAGAGTTTCTATGGACATATATATACATACAATTTTTTTTTTCTCTTGGAAAAATAAGAATAGAATTACTGGGTCATATGTTTTGTATATGTTTAACTTTTTAAGAAGTTGCTAAGCTGGTTTTCAAAGTGGCTGTGCCACTTTATACTCCAAACAGTAATGTATGAAAGTCCCGGTTGTTTCATGACCATGTTACATTTAGCATTATCAGTTGTTAATTTTCTCCATTCAAATGACACAGTATTTCGCTGGGCTCTTAATTTGCATTTCCCTGGTGACTAGTAATGTTGAGCCTCTCTTCATGTGCTTACTCGTCATTTGCATATCTTCTATTGAGAATTGCTTGGTAATTTTTTTCTCCCATTTTTATAAATTGGCTTGCTTATCTTATTATTGAGTTAGAAGAATTTTCTTTAATATGTTGTGACATATTTTTTGGTAGATATTTGTATTGCAAATATTTTCTCCCAGTATATGGCTTACCTTTTCATTTCTTTTTTCAAGCCTTATTGAGGCATAATTGACAAATAAAAATTGTACATATTTAAGGTGTACAACTTGATGTTTTGAAAATTGTACACCTTGTGAAATGATTATCGCAATCAAACAATTCACATGCTTATCATCTCACATAGTTACCATTTTCTTTATATCTTTTTTTTTACTGAAGTGAGGACACTAAAGTTCTACCCTCTTAGCAAATTTCAAGTGTGCCATATAGTGTTGTTAACTACAGTCATGATGTTGTACATTAACTTTTCATTTCTTCGTGGTATCTTTGGAAAAACAGTTTTAAATTTTGATGCAGTCCAATTTAACTTTTTTTTTTCTTTTCTGGTTGGTGATTTTAAGTATCCTATCTAAGAAATCTTTACCTACCCCACAGTGTGAAGATTTGCTCATATATTTTCTTCTAGAAATTATCTAGTTTTTATGTCTGTGATCTGTTTCAATTTTAATTTAATATTTATTGAAAGGTAGGAGTTGAATTTCACTTTTTCCCCATTTCGCTCTGTTTGTTTGCATTTATTCCGACATCATTTGTTAAAAACACTGGCTTTTCCCTTGGAAACTTTGTCAAAAAATCAATTGATGTGTGTGTGTGTCTGTGTGTATGTGTGTGCATGTGCATGTGTGCTATAGGTTCTACTGATGTTCCATGCTGGTACTATTCTGTTTTGAATACTGTAGCTTTACAGTAAGTTTTAGAATTAGATAGTATATGTTCTCTAATTTTGTTCTTTTTTTTTTCTTGATATTATCTAGGCTATTCCAGGTCCTTTCTGTTTCCATATAAATTTTCAAATCAGCTTGCTAATTTCTACCAAAATGCCTAATAGGACTTTGATTGGAATTGAATCTACCAATCAATTTGGGAACAGTGGATATCTTAATATTGAGTCCTCTAATCCATGAATGTAGGATATATAAATCTCTATTTAAATTTTCTTTATTTTTTTCTCAGAAATATTATGTAATTTTCAGAATCAAAATTTTGTACATCTGTTGTTAAATGTATTCCTAAGAATTTCATATTTTAGAGACAGGACTAGATTGCAGCTCCAGACAGAACACCATGCGGAGGCAAACAGACTCAGGTACAGTTGGAGTGAGGTTGACCCTTCAGTTTGCATAGGAGCTGGGTGAGGCCTACGACTGCTGGCTTTCCCCGACTTCCCTGATAACCTGCATGACTCAGCAAAGGCAGCCATAATCCTCCTAGGCACACAACTCCAGTGACCTGGGCATCTCACTCCCATCACCCATAGCAGCTGCAGCAAGACCCACCCAGGGAGAATCTGAGATCAGACATGCCTAGCCCTGCCCCTACATAATGGTCCTTCCTTACCCACCCTGGTAGCAGAAGACAAAAGATATATAATCTTGGGAGTTCTAGGGCCCCGCCCACTGCCAGTCCCTCTCCATATTACTACAGCTGATTCTCTCTGGAAAGTGGCACCTCCAGGCAGGAGGCCAACCCACACAAAAATAGAGTATTAAACCACCAAAGCTAAGGACCCTCATGGAGTCCATTGCACCGCCCACCACCTCCACCAGAACAGGCGCTGGTATCCACTGCTGAGAGACCCATAGACGGTTCACATCACAGGGCCCACCCAGAGCTGGGTAAACTCACTGGTGGCTAGACCCAGAGGAGTGACAACAATCACTGCAATTCAGCTCACAGGAAGCCACATCCATAGGAAAAGGGGGAGAGTACTAAATCAAGGGAACGTACTGTGAGACAAAAGAATCTGAACAATAGCCTTCAGCCCTAGACCTTCCCTCTGACAGAGCCTACACAAACCAGAAGGAACCAGAAAACCATCCCTGGTAATATGACTCCCGAATTACACTAGTTTACCAGCAATGGATCCAAACCAAGAAAAAAATCCCTGATTTACCTGAAAAAGAATTCAGGAGGTTAGTTATTAAGCTAATCAGGGAGATACTGGAGAAAGGTGAATCCCAATGCTAGGAAATCCAAAAAATTATACAAGAAGTGAAGGGGGAAATATTCAAGAAAATAGATAGCCTAAGGAAAAAGCAATCAAAAATTCAGGAAACTTTGGACGCACTTTTAGAAATGTGAAATGCTCCCAAAAGTCTTAGCAGTAGAATTGAAAAGGTAGAAGAAAGAAATTCAGAGCTCAAAGACAGGTCTTCAAATTAACCCAACCCAACAAAGACAAAGAAAAAAGAATAAGAAAATATGAACAAAGCCTTCAAGAAGTCTGGGATTATGTTAAATGCCCAAACCTAAGAATAATCAGTGTTCTTGAGGAAGAAGAGAATTCTAAAAGGTTGGAAAGCATATTTGGGGGAATAATCAATGAAAACTTCCCTGGCCTTGCTAAAGACCTAGACATCCAAATACAAGAAGCACAAAGAACACATGTGAAATTCATTGCTAAAAGATCATTGCCTAGGCACATTGTCATCAGGTTATCCAAAGTTAAGATGAAGGAAAGAATCTTAAGAGCTGTGAGACAGAAGAGTAAAACCTATCGGATTAACAGCAGATTTCTCAGCAGAAACCCTACAAGCCAGAAGAGATTGGTAACTTATCTTCAGCTTCCTCAAACAAAACAATTATCAGCCAAGAATTTTGTATCCAGCAAAACTAAGTGTTATGAAGGAAAGATACAGTATTTTTCAGACAAACAAATGCTGAGAGAATTCACCATTACCAACCACCACTACAAGAACTGTTAAAAGGAACTCTATCTCGAAACAAATCCTGGAAATACATCAAAACAGAACCTCTTTAAAGCATATCACACAGTACCTATAAAACAAAAATACAAGTTAAAAAGCAAAAATAGAAAACAAAAAAATCAAAGTACACAGGCAACAAAGAGCATGATGAATCCAATGGTACCTCACATTTCAAAACTAACATTGAATGTAAATGGTCTAAATGCTCTCTCTTAATGAACCACAGAATGGATAAGAACTCACCAACCAACTACGTGCTGCCTTCAGGAGACTCACCTAACACATAAGAACTCACATAAACTTAAAGTAAGTGGTGGAAAAAGACATTTCATGCAAAGGGACACCAAAAGTGAGCAGGAGTAGCTATTCTTATATCAGACAAAACAAACTTTAAAGCAACAGCAGTTAAAAGAGACAGAAAGTGATATTATGTAATGATAAAAGGCCTTGTCCAACAGGAAAATGTTACAGTCCTAAACAAATACACACCTAACACTGGAGCTCCAATTTATATAACAATTACTAATGGACCTAAAAAATGAGATAGAGAGCAACACAATAATAGTGGGGGACTTTAATACTTCACTGATAACACTAGACAGGCCATCAAGACAGAAAGCCAACAAAGAAAACATGGATTTAAACTATACCCTGGAACAAATGGACTTAACAAATACATACCAACCATTTCATCCAACAACCACATAATACATATTTCATTCAACAGCACATGGAACTTTCTCCAGGATAGACCATATGACCACAAAACAAGCCTTAATAAATTTAAGAAAATTGAAATTGTGTCGAGCACTTTCTCAGAGCACAGTGGAATAAAACTGGAAGTCAACTCCAAAAGGAACCTTCAAAACCATGCAAATGCATGGACATTAAATAACCTGCTTATGAATGAGCATTGGATCAAAAACGAAATGAAGATGGAAATTTAAAAATTATTCAAACTTAACGACAATAATGACACAACATATCCAAATCTCTGGGATACAGCAAAGGCAGTGCTAAGAGGAAAGTTCATAGCCCTGAACACGTACATCAAAAAGTCTGAAAGAGTACAAACTGACATTCTAAGGTCACACCTCAAGGAATTAGGGAAACAAGAACAAACTAAACTCAAACCCAGTGGAAGAAAGTAAATAACCAAGATCAGAGCAGAACTAAATGAAATTAAAACAAAAATTACAAAAGATAAATGAAGCCAAAAGCTGATTCCTTGAAATGATAAATAAAATTGATAGACCATTTGCAAGATTAAGCAAGAAAAGAAGAGAGAAATCCAAATAACCTCACTAAGAAACGAAACAGGAAATATTACAACTGACACCACTGAAATACAAAAGATCATTCAAGGCTACAATGAACACCTTTATACACATAAACTAGAAAACCTAGAAGAAATGGATAAATTCCTGGAAAAATACAACCCTCCTAGCTTAAATGAGGAAGAATTACATATGCTGAACAGACCAGTAATGAGCAGTGAGATTGAAATGGTAATTTAAAAATTACCAACAAATGGCTGGGTGCGGTGGCTCGCGCCTGTAATCCCAGCACTTTGGGAGCCCAAGGCGGGCAGATCACGAGGTCAGGAGATTGAGACCACGGTGAAACCCTGTCTCTACTAAAAAATACAAAAATTAGTCAGGCGCGATGGCGGGTGCCTGTAGTCCCAGCTACTCGGGAGGCTGAGGCAGGAGAATGGTGTGAACCTGGGAGGCGGAGCTTGCAGTGAGCTAAGATCACGCCACTGCACTCCAGCCTGGGCAACAGAGCAAGACTCCATCTCAAAAAAAAAAAGAAAAAAGAAAAAGAAAATTACCAACAAATAAAAGTCAAGGATCAGATGAATTCACAGCAGAATTTTACTAGACATTCAAGGAAGAATTGGTACCAATCCTTTTGACACTATTCCAAAACACCGAGAAAGAAGGAACCCTCCCTAAATTGTTCCATGAAGCCAGTATTGCCCTAATACCAAAACTAGGACAGGACATAACTGAAAAAGAAAGCTATACACCAAAATCTCTCATAAATGTAGATGCAAAACCTTAACAAAATACTAGCTAACCGAATCCAATAACATATCAAAAAGATAATCCACCATGATAAGGCGGGTTTCATATCAGGGATGCAGTGATGGTTTAACATACACAAATCAATGAATATGATACACCACATAAACAGAATTAAAAACAAAAAATTATATGATCATTTCAATAGATGCAGAAAAAGCATTCGACAAAATCCAGCATCTCCTCCTCTTAGCAAAATCAGCATACAAGGGACATACCTTAATGTAATAAAAGCCATCTATGACAAACCCACAGCCAACATAATACTGAATGGGGAAAAGTTGAAAGCATTCCCTCTAAGAACTGGCACAAGACAAGGATGCCCACTCTCATCAGACAAGATGAGAAAAATATAGACAGACAAGAGAAAAAAATAAGGGGCATCCAAATTGTTAAAGAGAAATTCAAACTGTTACTGTTGGCTGACAATATGATCGTTTACCTTGAAAACCCTAAAGACTCCTTCAGAAAACTCCTAGAACTGATAAAAGAATTCAGCAAAGTTTCCAGATAGAAGACTGACGAACACAAATCAGTAGCTCTTCTATACACCAACAGCAACCAAGCGGAGAATCACATCAAGAACTCAACCCCTTTTACAATAGCTACCAAAAAAAAAAAACTTAGATTATACCTAACCAGGGAGTCAAAAGACCTCTACAAGGAAAACTACAAAACAGTGCTAAAAGAAATCACAGATGACACAAACAAATGGAAACACATTCCATGCTCATGGATGAGTAGAATCAATATTGTGAAAATGACCATACTGCCAAAAGCAATCTACAAAATCAATACAATCTCCATCAAAATACCACCATCATTCTTCACAGAATTAGAAAAAACAATCATAAAATTAATATGGAACCAAAAAAGAGCCCACACAGGCAAAGCAAGACTAAGCAAAAAGAACAAATCTGGAGGCATCACACTACCTGATTTCAAACTATACTGTAAGGCCATAGTCACCAAAACAGCATGGTATGGGTATAAAAATACACACATAGACCAATGGAACAGAATAGAGAACCCAGAAAGAAACCAAAATACTTACAGCCAACTGATCTTTGACAAAGCAAACAAAAACATAAAGTGGGGAAAGAACACCCTTTTCAACAAATGATGCTGGGATAATTGGCTAGCCACATGTAGGAGAATGAAAATGGATCCTCATCTCTCACTTTATACCAAAATCAACTCAAGATGGATTAAGGACTTACACCTAAGACCTGAAACTATAAAAATTCTAGAAGAATTTTTACATCAGAAAAACCCTTCTAGGCATTGGCTTAGGTAAGGATTTCATGACCAAGAACTCAAAAGCAAATGCAATAAAAACAAAAATAAATAGCTGGGACCTAATTAAACTAAAGAGCTTTTACATGGCAAAAGAAACAGTTAGAAGATAAATAGAAAACCCACAGAGTGCGAGACAATCTTCACAATCTATACATCTAACAAAGGACTAATATCCAGAATCTACAACGAACTCAAATCAATAAGAAAAAAACAAACAATCCCATCAAAAGGTGGGCTAAGGACAATTCTCAAAAGAAGATATGCAAATGGCCTAGAAACATATGAAAAAATGCTCAACATCACTAACGATCAGGGAAATGCAAATCAAAACCACAATATGATACTACCTTACTCCTGCAAGAATGACCATAATAAAAAAATCATAAAACAGTAGATGCTGGTACAGATGCTGTGAACAGGGAACACTTCTACACTGCTGGTGGGAATGTAAACTAGTACAGCCACTGTGGAAAACAGCGTGAAGATTCCTTAAAAAACTAAAAGTAGAACTACTATTTGATCCCACATTCCCACTACGGGGTATCTACCCCTGAGGAAAAGAAATCATTATTCAAAAAAGGTACTTGCACATGCATGTTTATAGCAGCACAAATCAAAATTGCAAAAATGTGGAACCAACCCAAATGCCCATCAATCAATGAGAGGATAAAGAAACTGTGATATATATATTCCTTCATATATATATATATATATATATTCCTTCATATATATATATTCCTTCATATATATATATTCCTTCATATATGTATATATTCCTTCATATATATATTTTCCTTCATATATATATTCCTTCATATATATATACATATATATATTCCTTCGTATATATATACATATATATATTCCTTTGTATATATATACATATATATATTCCTTCATATATATATACATATATATACACATATATATACATACACATATATACACATATATACACATATATACATAAATATATACACATATATACATATATACACATATATATATACACACACACACATATATATATATACACATATATATGAAGGAATACTACTCAGCCATAAAAAGGAATGAATTAACAGCATTTGCAGTGACCTGGTTGAGGTTGGAGACTATTATTCTAAGTGAAGTAACTCAGGAATGGAAAACCAAACATTGTACATTCCCACTGATATGTGGGAGCTAAGCTATGAGGACACAAAGCCATTAGAATGATGGACTAGACTTTGGGGACATAAGGGGAAGAGTGGGAGAGGGGTGAGGGATAAAAGACTACAAATCTGGTGTAGTGTATGCAACTCAGGTGATGGGTCCACCAAAATCTCACAAATCACCACTAAAGAAATTACTCATGTAACCAAATACCACTTGTACCCCAATAACTTATGGAAAAAAAGGATTTCATATTTTATGATGCTATTACACATATTGTCTTTTGAAAATTTTAATTTCCAGTTATTTTTTCTAGTACATAGAAATGCAATTAATTTTTATTCATTGACCTTGTTTCCTGTGACCATGCAAATTTTATTTATTGAGTCTAGGTATTTTCATGTGTAGAGTCCTTATGATTTCCCATGTAAATAGTCATGCTGTCTACATATAAAAACAGATTTACTCCTTTTTCTTCCAATATTTACTCCTTTTAATTTTTTTCTTGCATGTTACTGCCTCAGCCCCTAGAAGGAGATTAAATAGAAGTTGTTAGAATGAATATACACCCATTGCCCTAATATTTTAGTTGTATGTATGCTAGAGCTACACCTTACAAAATTGTTGCTTTTGCTTTAATCTGTAAGTTGTTTAAAAAAATTAAGAAAAATTTCTCACATTTACTCACATACTTATTTTCATTTCTTCATTTTCTGCAAATATGGGTTCCCATCTAGTATCACTTCCATTTAATCTGTAGACTATTCTTTAGTATTTCTTGAATGCTAGTCTGTAGGCAACAGATTATCTCAGAGTTTTGTTTAAAAGAAAATGTCTTCATTTTATTCTCATCTTGAAAGGAAATATTTGCTGGCTGGTTACAGAATTCTGGGCTGACTATTGTTTTTTATCTTTTTCTTTCAGCATTTGAAAGACATTCCTTATGGCTAATGGCTAGTGTATGTTCTTTCTGAAGTGTCAGCTGTCTGCTGAGTACTAATGTGTTAACAGAATGCTAAGGCAGCCTAGATCTGGCTGGTCTAGAACTCTAATATTAGTCTCCCACTTCTGCTTGACTTCTAAGATCTCTGTTCTGCTCTCAGCCCCATAGTAATTACTTTCTTGTAAGACTCCTGTAGTCTTTTCCTGCACAATAGCAGTTCAGCCCTTAGCCAAGGTCTCATGGGTGGGGAGGCCCACATTAGGTTCTGGATCTCCCTTCTGCAAAGGTACCTCCTATTGACTATGGTGCTCTTCAGATTCCATCCTCTTCTGCATCTCCAAACTGATGTGTAACTTCTCAGCTCAGGCAGAGTGCTGTATATACTGCACACCAGCCCCAGCTCCACCTGTTTTGGAAATTGTCCACAGGTGAAAAGCGGGGTGAGGTGGTAGGTGGTACACATGGTTCTCACCTTGTGAGCTTCCCTTTTTTCCAATGGCTAAAAATAGTTTCTTTTAATATTTTCCTTAGTTTTGTAGCAATTTATGATGTGCTGGAGCCAGATCATTTCAGCTTGTGAGAAGCAACTTTAAAAATTTTAGGAATATTGCCAGACAGTTTTTAAATCATTGGTAGGTCGAAATCAACCCAACAGGGAATATGTATATCATGAAAAAAGGCAAATGTTACAAATCAAGACTTTTTTTTTAATTGAGAACTGATTGTTAAACATTACCAGCACATCACTGTTTAATGATGGTAGGGCTGGTCAGGTACTAATTGTTCCATCACTGCTGGAAGATGAAGTTCCATTTTCTCTTAATTCACTTATTTCTTAATCTCTTTTCAATTTGACTTTAATTGCCTCCAATCTGCTATAAAAGACTATTTTATCCCTGAACTTTTCTGCATTTTTTTTTATGCCTCTCATAACTGGACCTGTATTTGGTGATCTTTCTTTTGACCTTGGCTACTGTAAATATACATTAAAATTGATATTTTTTTTCTATCTCACTAACTGTGCCTTCTGTGTTGTATTTAATGACTTCTTTTTTTTCTGTTCTTTAAGTGTGGGTTCTCTCTGTCATTCAGTTTCTCCTTCAGATAGCTGGATGGTGAAGAAAGGGGATTCTGCCATGTAATGAAATTTGAGGTATGTGGAAAAATAACATGCTTCCCCTTTCTTGCCTCTTCACATACTTTTGTTGGTCTGGTGCACCCTTTTGTGATTTTCTATTTTCAGTTTACTCTGTCTACCTATGTTTCACCCTACTCTACCTGCTGAAAAGATTTATGTCAATGACTCCTCTGATCTTCCACTGAAGACGAATTGAAAGACTTGAAGCTGAGAAATCAAGGGAAATAGAGATGACAACAAGAAGGGAAAGTGTCCTAAAGGTATTTGTGTACCTGTCAATTTTGTCATCTTCATTCTCCTTTTGATTGCTTATGTCTTCTAAAAATTCTAGTTTATGCACAATATATTCATATTGGATTTTGTCAATTGAAACCAAATTCTCAATTCTACTTTTAACACATCCTCTAAGAGCCCTCTCTGACTACCCTTGCTCTGTAATATTCCATTTCTTCTGCATAATTAGTAATTTTCTAGTCTTTCCCAAACCAGACATGAAGTTATGTTATTCAATATCTTCAGTTCAACTAATGGCTACTTAAATGCAAGTATCATTTTCTCTTTCTTTCTTTAGTTTTTTTTTTTTTTGCCCAGTGTCTAGTAATTTTTAGAAACTCAACCCATCCATGGTGATGGCTTGATTTCAGAATCCATTTAAATATAAATATTCTTTGCAGGAAACTCAATTTAATTTTTTTTCCTCTGCAAATTAACTTATCCTGTTGACTTCACAGAACATCATCAACACAATTAATCACTTCTTTTAGAAGAAAAAAGTTTAATTACTTAGACATCAATCCATGGATTTAGTAAAATGGTGAATCCAATACATTTATCTTAACAAGCAAAATAATTTGATGTGCTCTAGTTATTTATTATAGTTGATCAAATGTGTTTTATCTACCATGGTGTGATTGAATGATTGTCACTAACCTCCAAGAACCCCTAGTATCTCTCTTCTAACTTGTTGTGGAGACTATAGGGTATCTAATAAAGCATCTGTGACTGCATTTCCTCTGTTTAGGATATTCCCCTTGCTCTCTATTCACTCTCTCTTCCTGGAACTTTCTCATGCTGGCTTGATTTCTCTTCTTTATAACTTGTTTTCATGTAACTGAAATTCTCACTCTCAATATAGCTGCTTGTGTAGAGTAATCAAGTACACTTGGCCTTCCATTTTAATACTACTTACATGATGCAAGTAAGCTACTCAAGTAACAGGCACAGTCAATAAAACAAAATTACCATAAATTTTAAGACACAAGAATGACACATTAAAGACTGGTTTCATTATGAGACTTGTCAGAGAAGTCACAGAAGTTGAGGAGCATTTATACTACCTTTTAAAATATCTAGTCTGAAAGACATCAATTTACACATAAGAAAACCAAAGCTCAGGGAACTGGAAATGACCTGCCCCAGTTCATGTAGTTAGTTATTTTTAAAGCTGGAAACAGAATCCTAGTCTGATCCCTATTCAATAACTCTCTCCACTATCACAAATATTTTAGGTTAATTTCTCCTCTATTCTCTTGTCCTATTTACCTGCCTTGGAAACCAAACAAATATTCTTTTTTCATTGTTTCTTGACTTCTTATCTTCTCCAACTACTGCCCTATTTATCTGTTACTCTTGACAGAAAAGAAATGCTACAGCAAATTGGCTATACTAGCCCTCTTATTTTCCTCATTTCCGGTTCTGTCTTCGATCTACTCTAATTTATCTTCATTCTACCCCATCTCTATCCCCAAGTTTCATATTAGTGTCACCAATTACCACCACATTGCCAAATTCATTGTCACTTCTCTCTTCACATTTTACTGAACTATCAGCAGTATTCAATATGAAAGACTGTTGTCTTTTGGATTCCTTGAATCAACAAACTCTGATTTTCCTTCTCCCCTCACAGAATGTCATTTCTCATTTTTTTCTTGTCTTTTTTTTGCCTTAACTGATCTCTATATGTTAAAGTGTAATTCAACCAGTTGCCAAAATTTCAGAAAAGAAGCTATGAAAAGCACTGATTTGAAAATCTGACAAAGATATTACAAAAAAATAAAATTACAGTCAAATGGACCTCATGAACATAGAAGAAAACATTCTTAACAAAATATTAGGAAATAAAATACAACAGCACATGAAATGGATAACACCAAATAGAGCTTACCTCTAGAATGTAAGTTTGGTTTAATATTAAAAATTTAATGTGATTCATCATACTAATAGAATGAAGGAGAAGAGACATATGATCATCTTGACAGAAAAAGTTATTTTACAAAATTCACATCCATTTATTGATGAAAGCTCTTAGCACTCTAGGAATAGAAGGGTTTTCTTTGTTCTGATAAGTCATCTACAGGCCAGGTGCAGTGGCTCACGCCTGTAATCCCAGCACTTTGAGAGGTGGATCACGAGGCCAGGAAATCGAGACCATCTTGGCCAATGTGGTGAAACCCTGTCTCTGCTAAAATACAAAAAATTCCCCAGGTTGTGGTGGTGCACGCCTGTAGTCTCAGCTACTCAGCAGGCTGAGGCAGGGGAATTGCTTGAACCCGGGAGGCAGAGATTGAAGTGAACTGAGACAGCACCACTGCACTCCAGCCTGGTGACAGAGTGAGACTCTGTCTAAAAAAAACACAAAGTCATCTGTGAAGAACAAGTAGCCAATAGTTAACATCATTCCTAATGGTGAAATACTGAATGCTTTCTCCCAAAACCACAAGCAAGGCAAGGACGTCCACTTTCACTACTTCTATCAACATTTTATCAGAACTCTTAGCCAGTGCCATAACAAAAGACAAGGAAATAAAATACATACATATAAAAAATGAAGTAAATATGTCTTTATTCAGATGACATGATTGTCAAGGTAGAAAAGTATAATAGACCTTCAAAAGAAACAGAGCTAATATGTGAATTTAGCAATGTCTCAAGATACAAGCTCAATATATAAGAATCAACTGTACTTCTCATATTTAACTGCATAAAAAAGAAAAAAATTAAAAATAAATTCAAATTTTAATAAAGCAAAAAAGCATAACATAGGAATAAGTTTAACAAAACCATGTAGGATTTCTACATCAAAAATTAAAATAAAAATTAGAGAAATGGATTGAGAGATATACCATGTATATTTATTAGAATATATACCACTGCTAATATGCTAATTCTCCTCCAGATAATTTATAGATTCGATGCTATCTCAATAACAATGCTACCAGGATTTTTAAAAAGAAATTAATAGGCTGATCTAACATTCTTATAGAAATGCACAAGAGCTAGAATATCAAAAACAATATTGAAGAAGAACAAATTTTGGGGACCTAACCGGGCTTTAAGATTTGCTATTGAGCTACAGTAATCAACAAAGCATGGTACTAGCAAGAGTAGGTCAATGGAAGAGATTAAGAAGTCCAGAATTAGACTCATACTGATATAATTTTGTTTGATTTTCTACAGTCACCAATGCCATATAGTAGGGAAAAGAAAATCTTTTCAACAAAATGTGCTATAAAAACTGGATATCTATACAGAAAATAAAATAAACCTTGATCTGCACCTCACAACAATAACTTGAGATAAATCTTAGACCTAAACATAAAGACTAAAAGAGTAAAGATTCTAGGAGACAGCACAGTAGAATGTCCTTAGGACTTTGAGACTAGGCAAAAGTTTCCTAGAAAGGATACAGAAAATTGTAACCATAAAAGAGATCATTGGCAATTTGGTATTATCAAAATTAAATGTTTCTGCTCATCAAAAGACACTATTAGTAAAATTAATAGGCAAACCATAGATCTGCATAAAATATTCACAAAACATACATCTGACAAAGGACTGATATTCAGTATATATAAAGAAATCAGGTTATTCAATAATAAAACTACAACCCCATGTTAAAATAGGTAGTTAAATAGATACTTTGCAAAGAAAATTATATAGATGACCAATAAATACATGAAAAAACACTCAACATTAGAATCATCAGGGAAATGCAAATTAAAATCACAATGAGATATGCTAAACACCCACCAGAATGGCTAAAATTAAAATTATTGACAACACCAAGTGTTGACAAGGATATAGAACAACTGGAAATCTCATACATTGTTGATTGAAAGGTAACATGGTATTATTACCTTGTAAAAGTGTCTGGCAATTTTCTAACAACAGATACCTATCCCATGACTCAGGAATTCTGCTTCTACCAAAGAGAAATAAAAACATGTCCAGCAAACAATTATATGAGAATGTTCATATCAAGTTTATTCACAATAGGTAAAAGTGGAAACAGCTAAATTAATCCATCAACAACCAAATGGCTAAACAAACCCACGTGTAGTCACGTATGTAATACCGCTTAACACAGAAAAGGAAAAACCACTCGAACCACTCATATACACGACATGGGTGAATCTCAAAAATGTAGTAAAATTTAGTAAGAAATGCCTACCACAAAAGAGCATGTACAGTTTGACTACACTTATATAAAGTTCTAGAACATGCAAAACTAATCTACGTGGCAAAGAATTTAGAATATTGGTAGCCTTGGGAGAGAGGTGTGGGGATTTGCTGGGAAAGCACATGAGAAAACTTTCTAGATGATGATAATGTTTTATATCTTGATTAGAGTTAGGGCAGTGGTTATCAATTTTGCCCACCCCCCTCCCTCCACCCAGGTTATTTTTGGTAAAGTATAGAGACAATTTAGATGCCAGGAATGCTGCTAAACCTTCTACGTTGCCCAAAGATAGCCCTTCACAACAAAGAATTATTTAAGATTCAGAATAGTGTTGAGGTTTTAAAACCCTGAGTTAGGGTTACATATTTGCATACATTTCTCAAAACTCTTTGAGTGTTTTTTGTTTTCGTTTTTGCATTTAACTCTATGAAAAGTTTCCTATAGAAAACAAAGAACCAAAACAAAACACTGATTCTGGTTAATAATATGCATACTGTAGTAGGGAAATGGGGGTAACGTGGTCTTTCTTTCACTCTAAGAGCATCAAAAGATAACATGGATTGATGCATGGATAGTGGGATGGATAAATGAATAGCAATTTGATAAAATATATATAGTAAAATTTTAATTGTACAGTCAATATGATGAGTATATAAGTATTCATTATTCAATTCTCTCTTTTCTGTAAGTTTGAAAATTTTCGTAATAAGATCTCATCCTTGATTTCTTCTTTTAACTCACCCATCCATATTACCTCCATCAGTATGTCCTGCCTGCCTACACTATCATCAAAATATATTTTTAACCAGTTCCCTGTTACCTATTTCTACTCAGTCTAAACTACCAACAACCCTCTCAACAAGGCAATAGCAGTATACTGCTAACTAGTCTCTCTCTCTCTGCTGCCTCTCATGCTTCTTTATAATGCATGCTTCACCCCAAAGCCAGAGCAACCTTCTTAAAACAGAGCTGATATATAACACTCCCTGATTAAAATCTTCTGAACTAGCAGTTTGCTGTCCTACTGCCTTACCATGCCCTGCAAGGGTCTCCTGGATCCAACACTTGCCTTCTTCTTGAACTCTTCTCTCTGTCACCTACTATGTCACAATTATCTAGATCATCTAATCAACTTGTGTTGATTCGACATATCACACTTTTTCCCACATCGTGCATTTACTCTACCTGTTTCCACTCTACCAGGAAAAAGGCATGTGATACCTTTTTCCTGGCTCTTGACATGGACAACTCTTTTTCAGGTTACAATTAGCATACTACTTCTTCTTTTTCCATCTACAATATATGCCTCCCTGTCAATCCCTTTCCCATTGCCTGTTTTACTTCCTTCGTAACAGCTACTTGAATTTATCTTGTTTATTTGTGTGTTCCAGTTAGATTTTAAAGTTCAGGAAGGCGGGGACCTTATCTGTCATTACAATATCACCAGGCCCAGAGTAGTGTCTGACATGTTAAGTACAAAATAAATGTTTGCTTAATGAATGAATGGATGATATGTTTAGAAACTTGATAGAGTGACAGATATTTTCGTTTGTTCAGTGTCCTAGAAACAACCATATGCTGGAGAATGGAATTCCATAAGGCACTCTCTTAGATAAAGGAAGTGCCATGTAAGAGACTTACAGAAGAATATGAAACAGATGATCGATCATAGAGCTTGTTCCTCAGGCATACATGCCTCTGGGCTCAGCACACTATTTTGATTTTCCATTGACTTGGCTCAGAAATAGAGGGTTAGTTAAATGAATTATGGAATGTCTTTCTGAAGATGGAATCTTTGTACATAGTAAAAATCATGTTGTAGAGAAATGTTTACTGACACAAACAAAAGTTCACGATATATTGTCAACTGAAAAAAGTGGGCTTCAGGAAAATGTGCTCAATATTATCTCCAGACCACTAAGCGCCTTGAACCACCTCTTACCTTTCTTAACAACACTCTTCCAAGATTGTTAAGAGATTATTTTCCTTTCCTGAGATCTTTGAGGGCAGGTACCTTTGGTAACTCTTGAAATCAGAGGAACTTGGTGTTTTTGTAAGTCCTAAATATAGAAAGGCCTTGAAGTAGGTGTAACTCTTAGGATATTTATGTAATGTTAAGTGCCAATAAAGTACTAAGGAGATGATGAAACTGATCAAGGCATTTATGTTGTGTTGTACTATATTCTATGCTATAAAGGAGTTTAATTCTAGCTGGTTTCCAGAATGGACTCCTCTGATATAATGAGGGAGCTGGAGTGCTCCACTCTGAAAGCAATGTGGATGGAGTCATCTGCTATCTGAGTGTTCCTAAGTTTTTCACCCTTACCTTTAATATGTAACTTATAGTAATAGGAGAATCCCTCCTGTGTGACTGCAATAATCCATTCTGTGCTCACCTCTCTCTGAGGTTCCCTGGAGGAATACTATATCAGTTTCCTGAGGCTGCCATAACAAAGTACCGAACTGTGTGTGGCTTAAAGCAAAAGGAATATTTATTGTCTTACAGTTCTGGAGGCCACAAATCCAAAATCAAGATGTTGGGCAGATTGGCCTTTTCTGAGGGCTACGAGGGAGAATCTTTTCCATGCCTCTCACGTAGCTTCTGACAGTCTCAGGTGTTCATAGATTTGTACATGTCATTCTCCCTGTATCCTCACATTGTCTTCCTTCGGTGAATGTCTGTCACTGCGTCCAAATTTCCCTCTTCATAGGAACATGACTCACATTGTATTAAGGCTCAATATGAGGTCCTAATTGTATTAGGACTTAATTCTAACTTATTCATCTGCAAAGACACTATTTTGGAATAGGGCTGCATTCATAGTTAGTATGGATTAAGATTTCAACTTTCTTTTTTGGGGGCAACACACTTCAACCCACAACAAATGCCATTCTGGGTGTGGCTGTGCTCTGCTCATGCCAGCCCTCTGTCGGGCTTCATCCCAGTTGTCTCCACATCACAGCTTCTTGATGCGGTGACAGCTCACTCCTATCTATCAGTGAAAGGCTGTCATTTAACAGAATCTTAGTAAAGATGCAAGGATGATATAAGTAAAATATATGACAGAGAAAGGAAACTTGAAACTGGATATTAGATACATCAGCTCTTCAAGCCTGGTGTCCACAACCTCTTACTGGGTTCTGGCGATCTCTATCTGATCCTTTGGTCCGCTACCAGATTGTAGG
Organism: Pongo abelii; assembly: GCF_028885655.2. Classification (NCBI taxonomy): domain Eukaryota; kingdom Metazoa; phylum Chordata; class Mammalia; order Primates; family Hominidae; genus Pongo; species Pongo abelii. The sequence goes on from NC_085928.1 coordinate 19,571,745, forward strand.
ATCTTATCAACTTTCTTATGGTGGTTTTCTACATTTCAGTTATTTGTTCACCCCAATCTGGGGCTTCCACCAGAGGAAACACAAAATAAATAAATATTAAAATAAACATCTCAGAAATACACTTTTTCACAGTTAAAACACTGTGATATTATTTAAAAGAAGGCTTAAAAACAAATTTGCAGCATCTTCATTTGGCTGCAGGCCTTTCTAGTTAAGAGTGGGTAGGTATTTGCCTTAGAGCTGCTTGACTAAAAACTATCACCAAAATGATCTTGCCCAGAACAAAGAGAGGGCATTCTATATCAACTTATTTTAAGCAGAAATCATTACAGTGTTTTATAAAAGCATCATCATTTTTTCTTACTATAACTGTGTCATGGAGTGGGTAGGGTCTCCTAGAGGAATTTGGATGAGATCTGCACATTAAAATATTTTGTTTATTATATGAAGTGGTAATTTTTTTAAAAAATACATCCTTATAAACAGTGTGTTAGGCATATAAGTTACTAGAAAAAGAATTGTTCAACCAAGGGATATGGGGTACAGGGCACCAAAGCATAGGCTGCAGTCTACACTTTGCCCCACCGATATATGATTGTGTTCCACATTAAGTCCACTTTGTCACTGACATTTCAGGATAGTGGCAGATTAAAATCTCTTAATGAGCACATGAATGAGAGTAGAGGGGTCACTCTACTGGGCTAAGGGAGTAAGAGAAGCCATCGCAAAGAATCCAATATTTGAACAAGGTCATGAGGCTGAGATTTACAAGTTTGTGCCCTTGGGCTGGATATAGCCAACAACATGTTGATCCAACCTTCTCAGGAGATTTCACAGAGCAATACAGATGACTTCTCTAAAAAATGGAAAGCTCTGTTAACACATTAAACCTGCTTACTTGAAAGCAACAATAGTCTAGATCTCTGTCCCTTTAGAAAGGATATGGAATCTTCAGTTCTCTGAAGTCCCCACCAATCCCTTTTGTGTTCTCAGCATGCAGATGCAATTAGTTACTCCTTGTCATTCATTAATCTTGATCTGATTTCTTTTTAAAATAGATAAATCTTTCTTTGTCCCTTGGTTCTACCAGAAGTGGAAATGTAAAAGATAGGCTCGGATACTAATATGATTTTTCTTATAAAATCAGTTTTACTTAATCATATTGTTACCTGTCAGAACCCAATAAAAATTTCATTTTTTAAAGTCTCTGTTATTAAAAAAAAAAGACTTGGACTTATTAGGCAGAGAAGGGCAATGGGGTGGATTAGCAGAAAATGTATTCCAGTCAGAAGAAACTAAATAAGCATAGTCCCAGAGTTATAAAAATGTAAATGAAGTCCAAGAAGCTGTGACTATTCCTTGTCATGTCCAGGAATTCTGCCAAAACTAGGATGTTGACCTTTTAACTGGGGTGGTGGAGAGGGATGAAAGGGTGGGGTTAGAGATAGTGCCCGAGTGTAGGAAGACTGTAAGGTGGCCTGAATGACTTGCTGAGCAGTTGGGGATCTGTGAGATTCCTAGTACTAGAATTGATGAAACTAGGTGATCAATTGTATGATGGTTGTTCAGAAAGAGAATGGACAATTGAGTATGGGCTTTTTGTAGTCCTTCATGACATAGCATATATTAAGGATTGAGAACTGAAACAAAACTTTGTCAGTTCAGTGTAGGCCAAACAAATTTTTCATGCCATGCAGGTCACCACAGCAGCCACGTGACATGTGAAGTGTGATAACAATTTGGAAGGGAAAGTTAATTAGATTGGTTTTATTTTGTTTATTTGCTGGTTTTCTGGGGACCTCTTTGGGGTCAAAGTAGATACTAGACATAGCTTTCTAGCATTTTCTTTCTTGGCCCAAATGAGTGTCAACATAATGCCAATTAACATGAAATATGTCAACATGGGCACAGTACGTTTTAAAGCTTAGCTGGCTCCTGACCTGGGGTAATGCTGACTTCCATTTAGCTTTAGGAACCTTATGCTTTTTAGCATGTCCTGGTTAGATATCAACATCTTTAGACCGGTTTTAGACTACTGGGAACAATAGAAGTGATTCCTAATGCAAAATCAATGTCTTTGAGCACTGACTAAAAAAAAAAAATGTTAATACTTTAGTAGCCATTTCATTCATTTAGCACTTTGGATTTGGCGACTTTTTAAAAATAATTTTATTTCACTTTTGTCTCAAACAAGGCTGTGATATATAGAAAGAAGGTTAGAATTATTATCTGTATTCTGTATTTTATATGTAGAAAAGTGGAGGGTAAAAAAGATGAAGTACTTTGCCCAAAACTATAGTAATTGACAAATCTAACCCAGAATGCAGGCTTTATGGATTCTGATCCATTAGACTTCACCTGTTCAATATTTAGTATATTCTATCCTTTAAGACACTATGTTTTTAAAGAGGCAATTTTTGAAAAAGAATTTTAGCATTGTATCAGTAAAGATTTTTTTAGTGTCAAATAACAGAAAATATAACTCAAAGTGGCTTTAATAAAATGGGAATTTTCTTGACATACATTTGTAGGGTAATCTGGGATTCAGTTGTGGCTTCATCCAGGATGCTTCATTTTTTTTATCCCTGCCTTTTTTTTTTTTGAGATGGAGTCTTGCTCTGTCACCCAGGCTGGAGTGCAGTGCCACCATCTTGGCTCACTGCAACCTCTGCCTCCTGGATTCAAGTGATTCTTCTGCCTCAGTCTTCCAAGTAGCTGGGAATACAGGCACCCACCACCACACCTGGCTAATTTTTATATTTTTAGTAGAGACAAGGTTTCACCATGTTGGCCAGGCTGGTCTCAAACTCCTGACCTCAAGTGATTTGCCCATCTCGGCCTCCCAAAGTGCTGGGATTACAGAGTGTGAGCCATCACACCTGGTACTGGCTTGTCTTTCTATTGTGTTGACTTTATTTTCAAGTTTCCCAAAGTAGGTAGATATCTGGCAGTAACTCTGACCCTTCAATGTTGACATGTTTGGGTCCAGTGGACCTGAGAGAACAAATCTTCCTGGCAGCTCCTGAATAAGCCCTAGGATTCATCCTGATTGGACCAGCTTGGGCCATGTGCCTATCTCAGAACCAGTCACTGACCAGTCCCTGTGGTGTGCTGATGTACTAAACTGAGTAACAGGCTTCACCTCTGGAAGTAGGAATGGAACCACACATGCACTCAAAGTGGGTGTAGGGTAGTTCTCCAAAAAAAGTCGAAGGTGATAGTTCCAGAGAAGACAGGAAATAGATGCTGGGTGGCCAAAGCAACAAATGTCTTCCACAAGGAGCCACCCAAATCCCTGGGTTTGTTCTCTAGTTGATTGAGGAAATGAAACATTTTATTGAAAACTAAGGCCCTTGTCTACCACATAGCAGTCATCATCACACTGTGTCACTATAATGCAGGGAGACACACAGCTAGATTGTGGGGAAGGTAAAGTTAGCTTCATTGCACCATAGTGCCCCATTCTGAATCCAAGTTTTCTAAACTAAGGCCACTGAATAAATTGGGCTTGGGTGGTAGTTTCTGTGCTGGCTTTCAATTAGCTTCTAGTTTAGTCCTAACTTTCAGGCTTTCTCTCTTTCTCCAGCTTTATGCTTGCCACACTGCACCTGTATCCACAGATTTCCTACCTACCTGGTACTCTTATATTCCTGTGGTTTTCTAGGGGCTCCATCTTCTCCATGGTTTTCTCCTCCTATTTTTGGATCCCTGATGAGATCATTCCTAATTGTTCTTCATGACCCTGTTTGTTACCTGCTCTGTGAGCTTTTCTGATCCTAACCCTTCAGGCTGAAACAGTGGTCTCACAAGACCCTATACATTTTTTAAATAATGTACTTATTATATTGCATTGTACTACCTTTTCTAAAATTTATTTTTAACTGACAAATGGTAAATATATATATTTATGAGGTATAATGTGATGTTTTGATCTATGTATAGAATTTAGATAAATTTAATCAAGTTAATTAAAATATCTATCACCTCACCAACTTATCATAATAATTCTTGACTTCCTTTTCTGTCTTCTTCCACCTGAGCTCCTTTATGGCCACAACTTGATCTAGTTGCCTTGTAACTAGTAACCATCCCAAGATTGACTCACAGTAGGTTCTGATATATTTACTAAATTCGTGATAGACAAATGAAAATGTGAGCAAATCATTTGAATAATAATTAAAGGGCATCAACTTCATTGATAGGCCTGTATCATTTACTACCCTTTCTAATGTCAAAGTACAGAGACAGAGGAAATGCTGTGAGGACACTCACCCAAAGCCAGCGTAGGAAAAAGCAGCAGATATCAATCATTGAGGATTGACTTTCCAGGATCAGACCTGTGGGAGACAATACTTTGCAGAGAACTTGCCACTTGCCATCTTTCAATGTCAGTAAGAGCTGAAGAAATAGGATTGGAAGACTCACAGATCTGTGGCTCAATTAATGATCGTGGCTGCTCATTATGGTGAAAAACCTGTGCCTATGCTTTGTCAGAAGCTACCTACATCAGAGTGTTTTTATTAACTACCTCCTTTTTTGGATAAGACTGCCAAGAGATGTGGTGTTGTCATCTAACAGGAGATCGCTAGTGAAGGCAGCTGCTACCTAGCAAGCCATTTTCAGAATGTTGTGACCAACTTGTAGTATCTCAGAATCACAGGATGAGCAGAATGTATATAGCTGGAAGTCAAGCACCAAAAATAATTGCACAGTGCTGGAAAAAAAATGGCCTATGAGAAAAAGTTAGAGTAATTAGCTTATTTCACTTGGAGAAGAAAAATATGGGGAAATGTATTGCATTAACAAGCTTCAATTCCACAACGGGTAACTCTAGAGGATGGGGAATTTAAAGTTGTAGATGTTGAAGGATTTTTCTTCCTGTCCTCTCTCCACTTCCTGCTTTATTTCTCTTCTGCAATATGTTGATGAAAGGTAATAATGTGATTTCAGAAAATGTATGAGAATAAATATTTTGGACATTTGCAGCATTATTGCATTGTCTTGCAACTATTTCCTTCACTTTCCCCTCCCAAAAGAAAAAAAAAAAAACCAGAAAGGAGTAACTATACCATCTGCAAGAGCTCTTTTCTCTTTTACAGCCATCCTGTTGCCATCTGCTAAAATCCTCAGCCCACCTGCATAGTGAACACCATTCATTGTTTTCCAGAAATGTGCAAGAACCACAGTCTCCCCCAAGACTGAAGGTAGGAGGAAGTGGACATTTTACAGCAGCTTCAAGTGAGCTTTGCACCTTGCAACCTACCTGGATTGCTTTGTTAATCTACTGTGTGCTCAACCAAGTTCATTGTCTGAGCAGGGGATGGTTCTTGGATAAAACAGAATCTTAGTGTTTGTTTCTTTTGAAATTTCTGAAGCCTGCAGAGACTCAGAGGTGCTGTTCCTAATGTTGAGAAGAGTTTAGAGGTTATTGTTGGAATAACAATAAGGACTTTTCATTTCTTTTTTTTTTTTTTGCCATAAAGAATCTTCTTTGCTTCCAATTAGAGAATGTTTTTCAGCCAAATTTTGGCATATTCTTTGAAATAATGGCTGAAGTTTAGTTTTCCTTGATGATGTTAAGCAAGTGCTTGTGATGTTCTGAAAGGGAATTGGCTACCATTTCTCAATGCTATTGTCATTTTGTGCAGGAAAATTCTTCCTTTTGGAAAACTGTGACGTATGTTGCAGGAATGTTTTCCTTCCCTGGCGACCATTCTTTCAATGCCATTGGTGTTTCCTACCATTGTAGCAACTCCAAGGCCCTCATATATTTCCAAACAGCCCCAAGAGGGCTATTTCACCCACTGTTGAGAACTATTGAGCCTGTCTCTTTTCTTCACCTTTTTCTATTGAGGAAGAGAGAAGAGGTCTAGCTACTGCTTCCTGCTAGGGTGAAAAGATTCTGGTTTGTGTAGCTCCAAACTATGTAATCAGGGCCATAAAATACCAGGAAGGGCCTAAGAGTATGAAAAATTGAGAGGGCATCTGTACAGGCACTTCTTCAGGTTAGCATTTCTCTTTCTCTCTGTCATCCATCCATACATACTATGGTTCTTAAGTCTGAAACTAAAGTTTATAACAATTTAAGTGAAGCAGAAAGCAGTTCAGAGGAAAAAGGAAGTTTAATTTAAACAACCAGTTATCATTAACCAGTTTGAAATACTAGTAGTTATTGTTTGCAATTGGCCTATGTGTACATATTTTCCTGACAAGTTCATTTGGCAATTATATTATTGGACGTCAGTTGACAATGCCTGTGACTAGTTTAGGGTATCATTTTCATTATTTATTTGTATATCAGTTATTCAGTCATTCATTTATTTATTTATCTTTTGTGGGTATCATCCTGTGTTAATAACAATCCACTATTCAAGTGGGATTGTTTTTAAATCAGCCTTATACATCAGCATATTCTATACATAGATTCATCAGATTCAGCCTGCCTCTCTCAACTAGTTTATCACTTCCTTATGAGAAAGAGCTTATGCTGACTTCTATTTCCCCTTCCTGAAACAACATTGCCTTCATAAAAAGGAAAAGAATGACTTGGTATAGCAGGCCATTTTAAGGCTGCATCTACATAGGAGATGGGTTTTGTCATTCAATGGCTGATTGCTAGGCAATCAGTCATGCAGCACAGACTTAAGCTAGTTCAGTTGGCTTAGCACCTAGAATAATTGCTTATTTGGTAACTCATCTATTGTGTGGCAGTCAGCAAACATGGATTGACCATCATAGTGATCAACCTAATGAACCATATTGTTTCCTTTCCATCCAGAACTGTTCATTTGTGATTTACAGTTGTGATTTGTGATTCAAAGCTATTTGTAATCAATAACTATAAACTCATTTGGTTGTATGCTTATATACTGTGTACTGTGTTGAATAGTGAGCATACAAAGATAAAGGGAGCAGGTGCTGTGGAAAGACAAGTTTAGGAGTCAGAGAGATAAGGCTTAAAATCACACCAGCTCTATGGACAAGCCACTTAACCTCTTTGAGCTACAGTTGATGGACTGCTGTAAGAATTAACTGCACAGCATATACTGTGCAGGGTCCAAGAGTATGCATAATTGTCATATCCATTATTATAAATGAGATGTAGCTTCCGTCCTTGATGAGATTTAGTTATTCATTGTAATTATGTAACAAAATAAATTCTAGGTACACAGCATGTCTTATAATTTTAAATTCTTAAAAAATCTCAATTTCGGAATTTAGCATAGATATTCTATGTGAGCTACTGCATATCCACATTTTTGTATCTAGACTTTTTCCTTGATATATGAAGATAAATTATAAGTGCCAAGCAGACCAAACGTGACCCTGCCATAGCTTTATTCAGAACATTATCTTACAATTGTTCCAAATACTCTGGGACTGAGTCATCTAATGTAGCTTACAGGAAAACAAGCTGTGTATTACTGTAGGTGACCTTAATGATGTGGAATTATTTAAGAATCCAGTGTTGACCACTGCCAGTTGAGAGTGCATGAGCAAATTAGGAAGACAATATAATTACATATACTAAAATTAGGTTAACATAGACACTCTAATAGCTCAGTATGACCACAGACAAGGGCTTCAATATCAGAGTGCTGTCCCTCTATGTACATACAATATCAGGAAGCACAGTATCAGAGTGCTGTCCCTCTATGTATGTACACATAATTTTACACATATAAATATATTCAGGGTGTACCTTACAAGTAAAACTTTATAGTAGATTTTATAAGGGTCTGATGTAGAATGGTGATTATTTGGTTATATAGTTCCTTTCTACCCTGAAAGGGAAAAACCATCTCTTGAAGTCAGGAACACATCTTATTATGTAATGTTTTGCAACAAACCATCTTAATGACTTATAAAAACAATGATATCTATTCAGCTTGAAATTCTCCAGCTTGAGTAGGGCTCAGTAGGGATAGCTTGCTTATTGCCCACTCCAGCTTAGCTGTGGTAGCTCAAGGATTTGTGCTGGAATCATCTAAAGCTAGAGTGGATCTCAAGTGGATGTGATTTTTGTCTCATCTCCAGGGAATATTTGGCAATGTCTGGAATAACTTTTGGTTGTCACAATTTGGGGGAAGGGTGCTACTGACATCTGGTAAGGAAAGGCCAGGGATACTGCTAAATGTCCTATAAGGCACAGTGACCACCCCACTCTGCCATCACACACCCTCTCCCCCACCCAAAGAATTGTCCCTCCCAGAATGTCAATCATGCCAAGGTAGAGAAACCCTGATATAAAGGCTTATTCACTTAGCTATCTGGTGGTTGCATCTGTCCATTCACTGAGAACTTCAGCTCCTCTTCATATGGATGTCTCTAATGTGGCCTCCGTACTGTCCATGTGAACAGGCTTTCTCACAGCATGGCAGCTGGCTTCCAAGTGCGGGAATGTCCTGATTGAGAGAGCCAGACAGAAGCTGAATTCCTTATGTAATCTAGCCTCAGAAGTCACATAGCATGTTTTATAGAGTAGCCACAAACTCTTGCTCGTATTTGCATGTGTGTGGGGCGTGGGCACATGGACACTGCCACTCCATGGAAAGCATGTCAATAAACCATGTTATAAAAGGCAGGTAGGGTGCAGTGGCTCATACCTGTAAGCCCAGCACTTTGGGAGGGCAAGGTGGGAGGACTGCTTGAGACCAAGAGTTCAAGACCAGCCTGAGCAACATAGCAAGACCTCATCTCTACAGAAAGAAAAAGAAGAGACAAGCTTGGTGGTGTGCACTTGTAGTCCTAGCTACTCAGGAGACTGAGGCAGAAGGATTGCTTGAGCCCAGGGGTTGGAAGCTGCAGTGAACCATGATCATACCACTGTATTCCAGCCTGGGTGACAGACCAAGATTCTGTCACAAAAATCAAAAAATGAAAGAGCAGAAAATAAAATTTACCAGAGGGACCATGTCTCATTCTTCTTTGTATTTCAGTACCTCAGCAATCAATGAAAGGTAACAGATGCTCAGTCTGTGCATTTTTTATTGTATTATATTAAGTAAACTTAATATATGAAATATATGATAAACAATGAGGAGATTTGGCATTACATATAACAATTTTCCACAGAGTACCTTTAAATAGTGACTTGCTCCACTTCATTATAAAGTATGATTTAATTATGAAAATCTTAATGGCATATTTATTCATCTGGTTGTTCATTAATTCAGTATTCACCGACCACACACTGTAGGCAAAAAAGTGTGCTAGGTGCTGGAATACAAAGATGGATCAGACATACAATTGTCTTCAAGTTGCTCACAGTCTAGTGGGGAAGGTAAGCAACATATATAAATCATTTTAATTCAGGACAGACCTCATTAGAGGTACAAATAAAGTGTTCTGGTGCTATAAGAAAACATGTAGCTTTTTTTTTTTAAATGGAAAGTGAAGATTTTATTAAGGTTGTTCACTCTAATGAATACTAAATCTTTTTACTTCCTCACTCCACACTTCTATAATTGTGAGAGGAAATTGGGAGAATTTCATCCAATTTTATAATATTCGATAGAAGCAGTCACCTAAAACACAACGGAGAGCCATCTGCTGTGCAGCTGTTAAGTTTGTCTGTCTCAGTCACAGTCATTTATTGCTATGGGAAGGCATATCTCTTCACAAGAATGTGGTGAATCTTCTTGATGCAATCCTAGGACATTCCAGTCTGGGTGGTAGAGAAAAGTAGAAAAGTCACAGACATCCATAGGCTGCCTCAGGAAAATGCACCTGTTTTATAACTTAGTAGCAGTACTGTTTACCTACCTTATGGAATTACGAGGATCCTCAAGGTTATTCCTGGAAGTGTGTGAATTGGTGCCTCTCAAACTTCAAATTCCAAAAGGTAGAATTTGGGCCTCATGTCAAATTCACAAGTTCTTGGAAAATTGTTAATCAGGTTTATCCCATCTAAAACATTCATATACTTAAAATACCATTCTAAAATATATGTGGTATTTGGAGGAACAATTAATGGTATTTCAGAGAATGCTTGTGACATTTTATTAGAGTCTACATTTATAATTCAGAGAGAAGAGGAAGTTTCAGAGCAAGGAGACCAATTAGGAAGCCGTTATGTAATCGAGGAAAGAGAGAGTTATCTGGCTTAGAGTAATAGCAGAAAGAATCATAATAGCTAATATTTGTTGATTATTTGCTATGTGACAGGGGCTATGTGTGGCTTCATGAGAATCGTCTGTATTTATAGACACGACAATCATTTGAGATAGGTACTATTATTTTCCCATTTTACAGATAAAGAAATTGAGGCTTACTAAGCAGTAACCAGTAAAACTGGAATTTAAGTCTACCTGAGCCTTTTTCTTCAGTCCATGGTTTTAGTCACTATGCATATTGTATGTGATATAAGGAAAAAGGTGAATAGACCCAAGGAGGAAGAATTTAGATGATTTAGTAATGGGATTGGGTTTAGGGAAAAAAGAAGAGTGAGGCCTCCAGGATAACACTCAGGTCATAGCTTGGATTTGACCAGCTGGATGGATGCATGTGCAGTTCTCCTGAGTTGGAAACACAAGAACACTGAGATTGGCTACTGACAAGCTTAGTTTTGGATGTTAATAAAAATGAGGTTCCTGAGGGACATCTATATGTAGATGATGGCAGGCAATTGGATTTGTGGCTTGAAATTCAGGGAATAGATTAGTATAGAAGATAAATGTTTGAAAGTCATCGGCTTTGATATGAAACACTGGGAGTGAAGGCAAAAGTCCAGTAAGAAGGTGAAGCCTGGGAAGAGAAGGTTGTTCATTACAAAGTGTAATGAATATACTATAGGCGAAAGTTGCTCATAATCTAGATATGGAGACAAACAAAGATATGTGAAACAGCTTGAGAATAATTACCAGACAGAATGCAAAGGAGGGCAGCATGCCTTTCAGAATTAGAAAAGACAGAACAGAATTGGAATAGGGTTCATCTGGAAGGCTTCCTGGAGCTTGGATTTGAGCTGAGTTTCCATGAGCATGCAATAATGTGGAGGAGAAATTGGGGAATATATGGGGGCAGAGGCCTGTGGTGGGGGCAAAGGAACCACTCCCTATGCCTCTGCCCTTCACTTTTTGTGCGTGGGAGGAGACATCTACCTCACTTGCAGCCAGGCTGTAAGGCTGTTGTCTTTGCATCTGCTGTGGAGATTGGAGTCCATGGGACATTCCGTGGGGAAGAGAATATGGGTATAAAGTAGAGAGAACAAAGACAAGTTGGGACCCATAAACAGCATGTGGTTCTCACTGCCTCTGACCTTGAGTATCCATAGGAAAAGATGGTGCCTTTTGTTGTGAAGCTGAATGTCTGCCTGGCCCAGGGGTCAGAGAAGGTAAAGGAGAGTTCAAAGGATTGTAGAACAGCAGCACAGCCAGCTGCTGCTCCACACCCAGGACTTGAATCAGCAGGTAAATTACACCATGTGTGAGCTACGAAATAAATGGCTGCTGCAGCACTTCCACTCTCCCGATCTTGTACTACAAGCTCTCATGGCCCAATCTATCCAGAAACCTACAGGTCAGGAAATTCTGGGAAATGTAGTTAATCCTACCCAAGTGGACACATTACAAGCTTCCAAACCATGAATAAAGACAACCAGGTGTAAATGAACAAACAAGGTTTGAAGAAATCCAGCAGTTTTGTTTAGCTCAGAGCTTCTCAAACATTCACGTGTACCAGAAATACCTGGATGTTAAAACATGGAATTTCTGATTGAGTAGGTCTAGGGTGTCACCCAAGCCTAGGCATTACTAACAAGTTCCCAAGTGATGCTTATACTGTTGGTCTGGAGACTGCACTTTGAGAATCACTGAAACACAGAGGCCTCATTAAGTTTTAGTGAGAAGTAGAAGTGGAGAAGAAAATATTGCAAAGGAATAGTTAAGAAAAGCTACTGAATACTAGACAACTTCTGAGTGAAATCTGATGTGACAGGACATCATTATAAGTGACTAAAGAGGAGGTTGACAGGCAAAGACGGTGTTTGCAGCAGGATGTGCTGTTTCTGTGTGGGAGAGGCTGTCTTGAGTACAGCTTGGAAGTGAGGAAATAAATTGCAAGATCGTTTACCATAATCTAGTGATACAGATCCAGAACAGGGAGGTAAGTGACTGTGGAAACAGAGAGAAAGGATGCAATGAAAAAACTACTTTGGGTACAGCTTCAAATTTCCTCATCCGTACTTTCCCCAATTAGTACAGACTCATGTCTCTTCTCTTTATATCATCAGAGACAGCCTTTAAATTCTGTCTTTTATAATTTTTTTATATTATCTTACCAACACCAGTGCATTGCAGGACATTTGGAAATCAGAAAAATATAAAGAGTAAAATAAAAATTTTCCCTAAGCCATATAATCATTACCGAATTTAAGGTTTAATTCTCTTCATTCTTTTCTCTTCTGCATGTGTGAATTCATACATTTTATTTCATTAATACTTGAACCTGGCAGACTTTCCTCTTAGCCACACTGGGTTTGATCTTAACTGGAAAACTAGGAGGATATGTTACCAGAGTCCAGCTGAGGTCGCTGGATGGCCCTCAGTGTTTCCGTCACTTTCATCTCCCTTGGATGAGCACCACCTTCCCTTTTAAAAAAATTCACTGGAGTAACATCAATGTTGGGCTGCCAGCAGCTTGCTATGGGTTTCAGATTGATGTTTCCTCAGACATCAAGAGAGGGATGAGGGTGATTAGATCAGGTGGCTAAGATAAACTTCTAGAAAGGTGAGATATCACCAGTGGAGCCAAGTCCTCAAACATAGAGTACATAAGGGACCTCCATGCCCATAAAGTCCATAGCCACTTCTATGCAAGTAGCAGTGAGCTATTTTTACATCTATTTCCCAGATAGAATGTGAAGACAGGAGTCAAGTTTTCAAAACAAATAACTCAACTTGAATTATTTTTACATAAAAATAAATTTAAAATATAATGCTGAAAATCTGACATCTCTAACTTGAACTTTCTTTGTCAAAAACCTCTATTTTTCAATTTCAACTTTTAAATCGATCACCTATTTTATTCTCTTTCTTAAATCATGTGTCCAAGGCAAATTTTATTTCACTTTGCGTTTTTGTTTGGTTTGCATTTGCTTTGATTCATGCTCTATAATTATTACTGATTTGTAGAATTTCCTATCAGTCCTCCTATCAAGGGTTGGACTATTTTTCTTACAGGCAGCCCAAGATCTCTGATCTCCGAATCAGTTCATGAAACTGGACATGAAACACATGTATATCCTCAGTGTAGACAACAACCACTTAGCGAGATATTAAACCAAACAGAGGATTTTGTTTTCAGTGATTTGTCTTCATGTCAAGGCATATCTTGTAATGTGTGTGTATGTTGTATGTGTATGATACCAAGAAAAAGAGCCATCCTTTTTTGGCAGTGAGGTTTCAGAACAGGAAAAGGAGTTCCCAAAGAGAGATTTCAGAACAGGAAAAGTAGTAAACACTTGATAGTAGGCAATGAAAAGGCGAGAGGGTGGTAAGGTAATAGGAGCAGTGAGTATAGAAAATTCATTTGAAAAGCTGGAAATGTGACAGAGGAGGAGGGCAGAGAGAGAGAAAGAGAGAGAGAGAGAGAAAAAGAGAAAATTAGGAGAGAAAAGGGAGAGAGAGAGAGACAGACACAAACAGAAAGAAGAGAGAGAGAAAAGTAGGAGAGAAGAGGGAAAGAGAGTTAGATGTAGAGAGAGAAAGAAAGAAAAGAGAAAAGGAGGTGGACATTAGGCTGAGATATTTTCAAGACTGGAGAAGCTCGTGTGTGTGTGTGTGTGTGGTTAAAGGGCAAGACACAATAGGTAGTAAAATATGAATGCTAGGTAATTTAGGGATCCAAGTCCCAGGGGAAACACTGGAGAGCCCAGGCAGAAATGCGAGGCATAGAAGGGAAACTCTTTGCCATATACAGAAAGAAAACAAACCAGCACTAATTAAATACTTACTACATGCCACGCCCTTTGCATATCTCTCTCATTTAAAATGCTAACTCCTGAATAAGCATTACCCTGATTTTGCAAGTCAGGAAACCAGACTCAGATTGAGTCAGTCATGCATGCCCACATAGCCAATGGGTGGCAAAGCTGGTATTAGAATTCAGCCTTGTCTGATTCAAAATGGAAGCTCTTTTCCCTATGCCGGTCTATCCTTTAAAACTATATCCAATGCAGGACAAAGAGAGATGGGTATCTCTGCCAGGACAGAGAGAAAGGGTTTGTCATGTAGTGGGATCACCATTTCAGGAGAAGCTGAGGAAGCCCCTGGGAGTGGTTACAGGTACAGCACTTCAACAGATAAGCTGCTATGGGGAGTTGGCCAGCCCCTGGAGTGGGTGAATTAGTCTAACTCTAGCAATGGTTCTCATGCTACTCTTTGGTATTAACAGGGAAACAAATGGAGTAAGTAGGTGAGGACGGTGACCCAAGCAGAGGAACATGTCCAAAGGTAGGTGTCCAGGTGTTAAAGGAAGCAGAGCCTGAGGTTGAAGCTGAACACTGGTTTTGGTGAGTGAGAAAAGATAAAGGCTGAGTGATAGAACTTTCTGATGAAAGGAGAGAGCAAGTTCAGGAGGCGTGAGGACAGTTGACCAGGCCTTTCATGATTTAGCAGCTTGTCTGTCTCACCTCACCTCCTACCACCTATCTCTCGGGGTTGAGCCTCTGGCCAGAACAGACATCTTTTGGCAGTTTTTCCAAAGAACAACATTCTCTATGTTCCATTCCTTTATATGTTCTATTTCTTCTACCTGGAATGCTTCCCCTGCCCCTCCTGCTTCTTTCTTTGGCTTTTTTCTGTTAAATCTTTAGGTTTCAGGTTAGGCAAAAATTCATCCAACACTTTTAAAGACACCCTTGGACTGGGGTGAGTGCTTTCTGTTGCATGTAGGTCTTTCTTCATCATGCATTTATCATTGTACTGCAATTGTTCAGTGAGTTGTCTATCTTGCTGCTCTAGATAGAAAGTGTCATGAAGACAAAGGCCATGTCAATTGTTGTTTCCTTCGGCACTGGGTACTTGGTGTAGTTCCTGGTACATGTTAGGGGTACCATAAACATTTGTTGAAGGAATGAATGGGTAAATTACATAATAAATTACTTGAAAATGTATTTTATTCTGCCTCTTATTTTTCTCTTAATAAAATTGTTGCTCTTGGTATTGTTTAATGTGGGGAAAAGAAAGAGAGATCATACTGTTACTGTGTCTATGTAGAAAGAAGTAGACATAAGAAACTCCATTTGTTCTGTACTAAGAGAAATTCCTCTGCCTTGAGATGCTGTTAATCTGTAACCCTAGCCCCAACTCTGTGCTCGCAGAGACACGTGCTGTGTTGACTCAAGGTTTAATGGATTTAGGGCTGTGCAGGATGTGCTTTGTTAAAAATGTGTTTGAAGGCAGTATGCTTGGTAAAAGTCATCGCCATTCTCTAATCTCGAGTACCCAGGGACACAATGCACTGCGGAAGGCCGCAGGGACCTCTACCCAAGAAAGCCTGGGTATTGTCCAAGGTTTCTCCCCATGTGATAGCCTGAGATATGGCCTTGTGGGAAGGGAAAGACCTGACTGTCCCCCAGCCCAACACCTGTAAAGGGTCTGTGCTAAGGAGGATTAGTGAAAGAGGAAGGCCTCTGTCTCCTGCTCGTCCCTGGGAATGGAATGTCTAGGTATAAAACCCGATCATACGTTCTATTTACTGAGATAGGAGAAAACCGCCCTATGGCTGGAGGTGAGACATGCTGGTGGCAATACTGCTCTTTAATGCACCGAGATGTTTGTGTGAAGTCAAACATAAATCTGGCCTATGTGCACATCAAGGCACAGCACCTTTCCTTAAACTTATTTATGACACAGAGATCTTTGCTCACATGTTTTCCTGCTGACCCTCTCCCCACCATTACCCTATAGTCCTGACACATTCCCCTCTCCAAGATGGTAGAGATAGTGATCAATAAATACTGAGGGAATTCAGAGACCAGCGCCAGCACAGGTCCTCAGTATGCTGAGCGCCGGTCCCCTGGGCCCACTGTTCTTTGTCTATACTTTGTCTCTGTGTCTTATTTCTTTTCTCAGTCTCTCATCCCACCTGACGAGAAACACCCACAGGTGTGGAGGGGCTGGCCCCCTTCAGTTTAATCTCTAAATTTTTCCTATGGAAAAGTACTTAGTTAGCATCTCCACGAAGGATACTCTCAGCATTGCATCACCATTTGGCATCTTCTCAGATGTTTTATACGTTTTCACTTGGGCAACGCAAACTCACATGTCTGAAATAGAGCTCATCTTATTCTAAAAACTTCTTCCTCCCCTGACTTTCCTATTCATATTGGCGGTAACACTACTCAACTGGTTACCTAGTCATACCCATCTCCTGCCTCCCCATTGCCTGACCACTAATCTTCATTCTTTATAAAGTTTTCCTAGTGGTTCCCATTACTATTGTCAGGACCTTATTATTACACACTTAGATTGTATGTGCAAATCTACTATTTTAACAAATGGTGATAGGGCAACTGGATATCCACATGTAAAAACAGAAAGTTGTATCCCTATCTTACACCACGTATGTAACAAAGTTAACTCAAAAAGGATTGTAGACTGAAATGTAAGAGCTAAAATTATAAAACTCCTAGAAGAAAGGTAAGCATAGATGCTTGAGACAGAGAGTAAAAGCAAAAGAAACAGAAGAAAAAATAGTTAAAATTTTACTTTTCACCTCAAGAAAGTAAAAATACAGTCCACAGAATGAGAGTAAATATTTGCAAATCAGATACCTGATAAGGGACTTACATCTAGAATACATAGCTAAGTTGTAAATAACTCTTACAATTCAGTAATAAAAGGACAACACAAGGATCTGAATAGACATTTCTCCAAAGAAGATGTACAGAGGGACAATAAGCACATGAATGGATACTCAGCATTATTAGTCATTAGGGAAATGCAATGAGATACCACTTCACACCTACCTGCGAAGATGGCTATATTCAGAAAAGCAGACAATTGCAAGTGTTTTCAAGGATGTGGAGAAGTTAAAACCCTCATACTTTGCTGGTAGAAATGCAATATGGTGTAGCTACTTTGGAACACATTCCTCAAAATGCTAAAGAAAGTTATCATATGACCCAGCAATATCGTATGTATATACTCAAAAGAAATAAAAACATATGTCCATATGAAAACTTGTGCAAAAATGTTCATGGCAGCATTATTTATAGTTGTCTAAAAGTGGAATCAACTTAAAATGTCAGTCAACTGATGAATAGATAAATAAATTGTGGTACATGCATGTTATGGGTTATTATTAGGAAATAAAAAGAAATAAAATATTGATACATGCTACAACATAGATGACTCTCAGAAACATTATGCTAAGTGAAAGAAGCCAGTCATAAAAGACTGTATGACATGTGATTCCATTTATATGAAATGTCCAGAATATGCAAATTTGTAGAGACATTAAGTCTCTTGATTATTGGTTGCAAGGGCTGATGTGGTAGGGAAAAATGAGATTGGCTGCTAATGAGTACAAGATTTCTTTTAGGGAGAAACAAAAATATTCTAAATTTAGATTGTGATGATGGTTGCACAATATCTGAATATACTAAAAATCATCAAATTGTAGACTTTAAGTTGGTGAATTTTATGTTCTGTGAATTATATCGAACAAAGCTGTTTTTTAAAAAGTCTCCTAAGTCATTCTCTTTATCTTTTTCACTTCAAATTAATCCAGTTCACTGCCACAAGTTAGCCCATCATTTTTCTCATTCACATTTTTGCTCAACACCCATCATTGCTGTCTATTGACTCTAAAGTCCAAATTTCTTCACTTAGCATTCTAGGCCTCTCACGTTCCAATCTCAGTGTACCTTTTCGACACCCGAGACTGCCTTTCTATATAAATGCTGCTTCAGCGAGGTTGGCTTACTCTCTGTCTCTGTCCCTCTGTACATACTAGTACCCTTAACTATAATGCTCTGTTTTTCTTTTTTTAATCTAAATCTTACTCTTTTGTCAAGTTCTGTCCCTTTGGTGACAATTTCCTTGGCTTGTGCAATTCTCAGCAATTTCTCTCTCCCATGATTCAGCACTACTCATTTTGCACTTAACATTATACCTCTGTGATGAGTAGGGAGGAAACTTATATTCTAAATTATTTAGTAACAAAGGTGAGACAATCAACGTACACTTATTCAGAACCCTTCCCAGAAATAATCCATTTTATGTTTTCATTTGGAGATAATTTGCTAACAACTTTAAGGTGCCAGGAAGTGACAATCCTAAAGTGTAATGTCTTTAAGCATAATTTAAAACAGACTGCATTCTTGAAAACTGAACAATATCATAGAATAATATTCTAATTGACAAGAGCACTTATGACTGATAATAGATACCGGAAAAGATGAGTTAGAAAGGAAAACCTGGTAGTCTAATTTCTGGGCAGTCTAACCCTGATCTTTTATCCTTTATACAAAATTCTGCTAGTATGGAGAAAGAAATAGCCTTGGCCATGAAAACTGCAGCAATTCAATAAGAACTTTACATCTTTTCTAATAATATCTTAGTCTGAGGAAATGCCTCAAAAATCATAATTTCTGGGCAAGGCCTGACAAGAAAATTGTCTTCAATAGGCAAGAAATACAATCATAATATTAACAATTATGATGAACATTTAATTCTTATTACCCAGGGTTAGTATTTGCATGCATTTTCTCATGTAATCCTCAAAATAAACCTCTGAGCTACACACATACTATTATTATTATTTTATATAACTTGACTGTGTTAGTTCAGATTAGGTTTGAATGCAATAGAAGAAAACCTTAAAATAACAAGTAATTTGGAAGCTTATTTCTCTATCATGTAAATATGCAGAGATGTTAGTCCAGGGTTTGGACGGCAGAGTGTGGCTCTGTTCCAAGTCCACAAAGACCAAGATTCTAACCAGTTCACCATTCTGACATCTACTGGGTGTGACCATTAGCCTCATTGTTTCTGGAGGGATCTGTGTTTTAGGCAACAGGATTGAGGAAAGGATGAGTAACAAGGGGCAAAGAGTACACCTGGAAGGTGTACTCTTCAGGAAGTTATGAGAAATTGCTCATAAGACATTTTCATTTAAACTGGGCAGAATTAGTCATATAGGACATATGAAGGAATTAGTTGCAAGGAAAGCTAGGAATACTACATTGTCTGTATTTTGGGTGGCAATGTGCCAAACTAAAAATTCTATTTTTGTAGAAAAAGGTGAGACTGGATACCAAGAACTTCAGGATGACCTGAAGTTCTTACTATATTCTCTAGTGTCGTAAACAACTAAGTGGTGGGGATGGAATCAAATCTTATCTGTCTCTTTTAAAGCCCATGTGTCTGAAGGTACCTCCTAAGTTCCTAGGGTTTTCATGGAGAGATGTTTAATTTGGGAAGAGAGGCCAAGGTGCATAGTAGGCACTCAACGATCTTAGCTAAATATACTTAGTAACCCATGAGGCTGCTTTCTTTGAACAAAGGCTTTAGGCAGCTCATGAACTCAAAAGGGATGGGGCAGGGGTGGGATTGAAAGCCCCCAAGTTCCTATGCAGGTCAGAGAATTGAGATTCATCATGGCTTATATCTTTCTCTTGTTAATTAGTCTGATTTGGAGCTAGAGACTAAATAATGGATATACATTTTTCATGTTCCATTATCATTTGTGGTGAACTACATAACTGTTGGTTTTCTTTTCTTTTCTTTCTTTTTTTTTTTTTTAAGACGGAGTCTCACTCTGTTGCCAGGCTGGAGTGCAGTGGCGTGATCTTGGCTCACTGCAACCTCCACCTCCCAGGTTCAAGCTATTCTCCTGCCTCAGCCTCCAGCGTAGCTGGGACTACAGGTATGTGCCACCACGCCCAGCTAATTTTTGTATTTTTAGTAGAGATTGGTTTTCACCATGTTGGCTGGGATGGTCTCGATCTCTTGACCTCGTGATTTGCCCACAAATGCTGGGATTGGAACTTGACAGAAAAGTAAGATTGAGATTAAAAAAAGAAAAATGGAGCATTATAATTAAGGGTATTTGCCTCCCAAAATGCTGGAATTATAGGCATGAGCCACCACGCCCAGCCTGGTTTTCTGATTATTAGTAGTAAACACAATCGTACTGCCCAATTTCATGCCAAACAAACTGTTCTGCATAGAGACAAACAATGTAATTTCTTATAACTGGAAACTTATATATTATTAAGTCTCACAGCAAGAAAAAAATTCCAACTTTAGCTTTATAGAACTGTAGAAGGTGTTTTAAAGACTAGTTTTTTTTGAAACTAGTCTTTAACAATAATGATTCCTCTTTAAGTAAAAACTGCAAATTTTAACTTGGTGTTCACCTTATCCTGTTACATGTGCAATTACCTGGTACTTTCTTTTGTTTCTCTGTTCCTTTCCATTTTAAGGTGATTTTTAACCTCCAGGTTAAGAAAGTTGGCTTGGAAATAAGACTCTCTATTTCCTAGCTGTGTCTTTAAATAAGTCAGTAAGTCTAAAAGCGTCCTATTGTTTACTTTTAACTACAATGAATATAGTGCACACTTCTTAGTGCTTTTGTAAGAATTAAACAAGAATATACTTTGTAAAGCGATTGTACAAGTTATCAATTATTTTTAATTATAATTATTTTTTTCTGACATGCTTTTATCTGCTTTTATATCCCTCCCCTATCTAGGAAAGAGTGATTTTCTAACCGTAGATTTCTCCTACAAAGGATCCTCTTACTGTCTAGCAAACCAGAACACTTACTGACCAGCTTGGTGATAGTATGTGCTGATTAGGATGCATCATTCTGCTCTGTCAGTCTTTTTGCACTGTGTGGCAAGAACAAAGACTTTGACGTCACCAGGACCTGGGTTTGATATCTGGCCCTATATCTTATTAGTGACATGACTAATAAGATATAGGTGTGTTCTTATACATTCAGGTGTGTTCTTATACATTCTGAGTTTTTTTTTAACTTCATCTATTTTTTTTAACTTCATCTATTAAACAAGAATGATAATTGTACCTAATTTTCAAGGTCATAGGGAAAATTAAAGATAATGAATATAATTTCATATTACTGGTACCTAGTTGTAAATATTGTGCACATATAAAGTCAAATAATATGGCAATAGGTTGCCATAGAAGAATGTTCCAAATTAGAATCCATCCATCCAGGCTAAAGAGAAAGTCTCAGCTTCTCTTGCAAATACTACGGACATTTGGCATTCATTGGAACTGTCAGCAAGGCTAACAGGAGGGAAACATGTTTTCAGCTTGTTCTTGAAGCTTCCTAGATCCCTGCTTATTTGACTTTACCATTCTTCTCTCTAGAGACTGGGAAGACATTAATCCTGCCTGCAGAAATCCCTTTTTAGTCTACATGTCATAAAATGTGTGAGATTATCTATGATTGGATATACATAGAGACTATGTGTTGTAAAGGAGTGAGTATTGGACTGGGAATTAGTGTATTTGGATTTCTGTTAACAGCAAACTGTGTAACATTAGATAGGGCCATCATCTCTCTGAGGCTCCATTTCTTTGTGTTGAAACTGAAAGGCAGAATCAAGGTTTCTTCAGTATTCAAAATTCTAAAGGCATTCAAATAAAATAGTGATATTTAGTTAAGTAATTAAGATTTTTAGTTCATGAAAATGATTTCCTAAATCATTGTGTTTTCTTGTGCAGACACTTATTCTACAATATTTGTTGAGAGGTCATAACTAGGTTGCATGGCTTACCAGACTATTCTTTAACTGGTACTGACAGATTTCATTTCTACATGGGCAACTTCTTTAACTAACTCTCTCACAGTCCAGACTTTAACTTTTTGTAGGTCATCACAAAACACTACAAAGAACCTTACAGAAATATGCATCACCATTCACCAAACCCAAATCCTAAATGCCTCAACCCAGTTAACATTTATTTTCCTCTTTTCTCATCCATTCATTCATTTGTTCATACATTCACTCACTTTCAAAAAAATCTATTGGATGGCTACCATATAATTATGTTCAAGGTGTTCTGTGAGCACTGGCATTTCTGTCTTTGTGGGGTTTATAGACCAGCAAAGAGCAGATAAGGCATGAATATAATTATCTGATTAAATCTCTAGTGCTTCAGAGGCAGTGCAACTTAATGGTTAGTGAGTCAGATTTGGCATCAAATCAGGAGTGGAGTGCGTGATCTGGGGCAAATTATATCACCTTTCTGAGTTTGAATGTCTTGTTCTATTAAACAGAAAGGAACCATAGAACTTTCCTCACTGGTTGTTGTGAGGATTAAATTAAATAACATAGAAAAATGGTTGGTGTAGTCCCCAGAATACAGTATTTGCTCAATAAATAGCACTTATCAGTATACTCTAGTAATTTGTAAACTTGATGAAACACTCATTTGAATTTTGTGCAGAATAAGATGAATGCATGAAAGCCACAGAGTGAGTTAATGAGATAATAGATTTTTTTTACTCATTACATGTACAGGCACTTTAATTAAATATCTGAAGTAGCCATTTAAATACTTATTCTACATTTGACTGAATTTTTCATACAAATTGACAAGCTGATTTGAAATTTAATAGAGAAATATACAAGACTTGGAGTGGCCAAAACAATTCCAAAAAAGAACAAGCTTGGAGGGCTAAATTCAGATTTATTATAGAGCTACAGTAATCAAAACAATGAAGTGTTGGCATCAAGAGAGACAAAACGATCAATGGGAAACAATACTGAATCTATAAATAGACCCACACATATATGGACAACTTATTTTTGACAAAGGCTTAGGTAAAAAGGCAATTCACTGGAGGAAGGGTAGTCTTTTCAACTGATGGTGCTGGAACAATTGGATATTCATGTGCAAAAATATAAACTTATTATAAATGAATCATAGACATAAGCATAAAATCTGAAACATAAAAGTTTTAAGAGAAAAAATAAGATAAAATCTTTGTGATCTTGTGTTAAGCAAGAATTTCTTAGATTTGATACCAATGCACAATTTCTAAGAGAAAAAATAATAACTTAAACTTCATCAAAATTAAAAATTTCTACTCTTTAAAGTATGCAAGTAAGAAAATTAAAAGACAAGCACAGACTGGTATAAAATATTTACACATCATACATCTGACAAAGGAGTGGTACCCAGGCTATATATTTTTGAAACCTCTCAAAACTCAGTAATAATATATGAAGAACCAAATTTTAAAATGTACACAGATTTAAAGTTATTTTACCAAAGAAGTTAAAAGAGTGGCAAATAAGCGCATATAAAATTTTTTTTAACATTTTTAGTCATTAGGGAAATTAAAACCACTACATACCTATTAGAAAGGCTAAAATAAAAAATTTTAAAATGATCAAGTGTTGGTAAAAATGTGAAGAAAATGGAATTCTCACACACTGCTGGTGAGAATGTAAAATGGTGGAATTACTTTAGAAAAACAGTTTGGCAATTTCATAAAAAGTTAAATATTACTTACCATATGGCCCAGTCATTCTACTCTTAGGTATATACCCAAGAGAAATAAAAGCCTATATTTTTACAAAGGCTTGCACACAAATGTTCATAGTGGTTTTATTTGTAACCAGCCAAACTGGAAACAATCTAAAGGTCCATTCAACAAGTGAATACACAAATGAATATGGTATACCCATACAATAGAATACCACTCAGCAGTTAAAAGGAATGAACTGTTGATACATTGCAGGGTTCATCCCACAGACCCTGACCCAACAACGGATGAATAATGTACACTGACACAGATATTCTGCCTGTCAGTTCGGCCAAGGGTCCGGAACCCTCACAGACACCAAAGAAGGTGCTGTAAAGAGTAGCAGCCATGGCCCTGTTTAGCCAGAGAAGATTGCATTTATTCAGTATAGATTAAGTGATAAAGGTCTTGAGTAAACACCACTAGAGGATAATTGACCTGGTTGCCAACCCCTGAGTAGAGAATAATTATGCACCTGCGTCAAAGGTTGGTCTTAGGACCACATGACTAAACAAGCTATTTAGATAAACTACTCTACATTCCTTTGTGTCTGCACCCTTAGCTATTAAGTGGATTCAGCTGCCTTCAGCCAAACACTTTATGCAAACCTCCAGGCCTTCCAAGACGGTTTGTGTTTATTTCCTATAATTTTAGAATTTCTCCCACCATCTTGACTGAACACCCACAATACATAAAACAACATGAATGATCCTCAAAATAATTAGACTGAGTGAAACAAGCCAGACAAAAAAAAAGTACAGTCTATATGATTTCATTTGCATAATTCTAAAAAAATGCAAACAAAATGATAATAACCAAAAGCAAAACAATATTTCACTGGGGCTTGGGGTGGCTCTGAGATGGGGCAGAAAAGAAGAATTACAAAGGAATTCAAGGAGTTTCTTGGTGATGATGGATATGCATATTATCTGAATTGTGGTGATAGTTTCACAGGGGTATACGCATATTAAAACTTATAAAATCATCGGCTTTCAAAATGTGTATGTTTATTTTACTTCAACAAAACTTTTCAAAAAGTTCTTTCTATTTCCAGTGTGAAAAGAAAATAAATCTTGGGACCCTAGACTCACAAAGCCAAAGTGTCAGAGACTTTTAAACGAGAGCAACTCTACCTTGTATAGAGGCTGGGTAAAATAGGGCTGAGACCTACTGAGCTGCACTCCCAGGAGGTTAGGCATTCTAAGTCACAGGGTGAAATAGGAGGTCAGCAAAAGATACAGGTCATAAAGACCTTGCTGATAAAACAGGCTGCAGAAAAGAAGCTGGCTAAAACCCAAAACCAAGATGGCCACAAGAGTAAACTCTGGTTGTCCTCACTGTTCATCACATGCTAATTATAATGCATTAGCATGCTAAAAGACACTCCCACCAGCACCTTGACAGTTTACAAACGCCATGGCAATGTCAGGAATTTACCCTATATGGTTCAAAAGGGGGAGCAACCCTCAGTTCCAGGAATTGCCCACCCCTTTCCCAGAAAGCTCATGAATAATCCACCCCTTGTTTGGCATATAATCAAGAAATAACCATAAAAATGGCAACCAGCAGCCCCAAGGGAATAGCCATTCTTTTATTCCTTTACTTTCTTAATAAACTTGCTTTCACTTTAGTCTCTGGACTTGCCTCAAATTCTTTCTTGCATGAAATCCAAGAACCCTGTCTTGGGGTCTGGATCGGACTGCTTTCCAGTAACAAAAGGGAAAAGGCAAGCTGGGTCATGCAAACCTGCCTCCCATTTTGTTTCCTAAATAAGGTGGCTACAAAGATGAAAAACTACGTACCTCCCTCATGTTTTGCCCAAAAGGAAATTCCTTGTGGGCCCCAAGATCTTTACCCTAAAGCATTTCTGTTAAAATTCACCATGGCAATGTAAATTGATAGCTTATCTTCACAAAACTCAAAGTCCTCCCTCTGCCTACCTGAGCCAAATGCGTTATCTGTTTGTTTCTTCTGGCCTATTGGCTATGTTATCTTGTGTAAAAATGCAGATTCACTGAGCCAGATAAAGGCATGAATGACTATTTTCCCCTGCTACCTTCTCACATGAAAATTAAGTATTTTTCAATATCCCACCCTTTTCCCTCTAAGTACTGAAGCCCTCAAAATCATCTTTGGAGAAACACACAGACCTGTCTCCTGGGCATGCAACCTTAACTCTGGCAAAGAAACCTCCTAAAATGAATGAGACTTGCCTTGGTATTTACCTTGACTGATACCAGTTGGATGAGGTTTTTTTCTTCATAAATAGATACTAAAAGTTATCAAATATTTTTGCTAAGTTTTTTTGAGATAATCATATGCTTTATCTCTTTCATTTTGTTTACATGATGAATGACAAAGAAATGTCCCTTTTTGAAATGATTATTTTTGTTACTGACTGCATTTTATCTCATTTAGTAGGTGATACATACTTTCTTACTATTTTTTAGTAGTTCTCTTACATATTACATACTTTCTCAATTTATTGATGTCTAATGCAAATCAGGACTTTCATCTCTTTCTGCAAAATGCAAGAACTTGCAAGCTTAGTTTTACCTTTGTTCTCCTTTCCAACCTATATGCTTTGGTTTCAAGTATTTTAATTCTCTATGAGTAAAACTCACAGGCATTACTCATATTTTGGCCAATAAGCAGATTTGTCCATACGTTCCTTTCTTTTAGTATTTCCTTTAGTGAAGAAGTAATGTTGACAATTCTCTTAGTTTTTATTTGTGTGAACATGTCTGAGATGGTTTGGCTATGTCCTCACCCAAAGTCTCATCTTGAATTGTAATCCCCATAAATCCCACGTGTAAGGGGAGAGACTAGGCGGAGGTAGTTGAATCACGGGGGCAGTTTCCCCCATACTGTTCTTGTAATAGTGAGTGAGTTCTCACAAAATGTTATGGTTTTATAAGTGTTTGGTAGTTCCTGCTGCATTCATTCTCCCCCACTGTTGCCTTGTGAAGAAGGTGCTTTGCTTCCCCTTTGCCTTCTGCCATGATTATAAGTTTCCTGAGACCTCCCCAGCCATGCAGAACTGCCTTTCCTTTCTAAATTACCCAGTCTCAGGCAGTTCTTTACAGCAGGGTGAGAATGGACTAATGCATGTTTTTATTTCATTTTCGTTTTACTTGTTATGCAATTCTTGCTTTGCAATTATTTTTTCAGAAATCTGAAGATACTTTTTTTTCCATTGAGAAGTCAGATTTTATATTACTGTTACTTTTTGAAAGTATTTTGTCATTTTTCTCTAGCTACTTTTAAGAATTTATCTTTATCTTTGGGTTTTAGCAATTTTACCATGCTGTGTGTAGGTGTAATTTTGTTCTTATTTATTCTACTTACTATTTATATTGCTTCATGCATCTGTGGTTTAATATTTCTCATTTGTTTTAGAAAATTCTTAGTCATTATCATTTCAAATATTGCTTTTGCATATTCTCTCTCTCCTTTCTTCTAGGATTTTAATTATACTCAATCAATATTTTCTCTCTGTATTTCCTCTATTTTGCATAATTTCTCCTATATTTCCCATCTTCTTCTGTTTCTTACTTCATTCAGGATATTTTCTTCTGAGCTAACTTCCAGATGATTAATTCTCTAATCAGTTGTATCAGATTTGCTATTAAACTAATCTATTAATTTTTAGTATAAGCCAATTTCTTAAATACATGTTTGTATTTATGTCTCCTATTGGTTCTGTTTCTCTGAAGAGCCCTGACTCATAAGCTTCTAGTTTCTGGCCTTATAATTGATTATTGTTTTGCTAGCTCTCAGATAGTTTGAAAAAGATGATTTTAATAATTTGTCCAGTTTTGAAAGTTGCTATTTCTCTTGGGTGTTTCATCTCAACTACCTAGGCCATCTTACCAGAGACAGAAGTTTTATTTCACTCTATTTTTTTTTTCTTAGACATCTGAGTCTCAGTTCTTCAAACTTTTCCTCCTGTAAAAGATTTTACCTCCTAGAAGTAATTTTTAAGATACACTATGGGAAATGTGAGAAACTAAATGTAGGAGACAGTCTTGGTTTTCTACCTAACAAATATATTCCTTTTCTTGCTAATAAGACCTCAATTTTATTCTTGCAGCAATGTACTCACCCCGAGGTGATGAGATCTTGATTAACATAAGCCAAATAGAACAATCCTATTTCCTCTGACAGATAACCTAGATTTAGTCAATAGGATACATGAAGAAGTCTTCTGGGAAACTAGAATTATCCCTCCTTCTTTACTACCACCATTAAAATACAGAGCCACGTGAGCTTATACCCTTTATGCTCCAATCCACTTTCTTCCTTTTTGAGATACTGTTTTGCGAGGTTGGGGTACAAGAGTTGCTGAAGCTAGCTTGTAATAATGAGGCAAGAAATCAACAACACATGAATGTCAATAGAGCAGAAAAGCCGCTTAAACCAAGGTTCTTGTTGACATTGTGAATCTGCTGTACCAACCCTTAAATCCCCCTAACCCTGGATTTCTTGATTTTTAAGATAATGAATCCTTATTATTGTCACTTTTAATCAGAAATTCTGTTACTTGCAGCAAAACATAAGCAATGGATAACAGTAAACTTCAAATTTCAATCTTAATGTTTTTAAGGTGCACATATTACCTCTCTGTCTGGGCCAATCACCCACATTTTGTGCAGACATCCTATGGCAGAGCTCTGAAGGTTTCTATTCTCAAGAAACAAGTCTCTCTTTGTTCCTTCACACTTACTGAACTTTCCTTTCTCTTCTGTCCATTCTCTCTCTGTCTTCAATTCTAAAACTGTCAACTTAGTTCTCTTCTGAGTTGAGTACCATTATACTTCTGTCAAATTCTGGGCAAATGTCTCCCTTGTATGTCAAGGAGGTTTTATTCCCTCCACTCTGGATGAATACACTGTCCCTCTTCAAGTATTTCAGAGGCATCTGATCCTTTGACTGAAACAGGGCCTCACTGTAGTAACCAGTCACACTGACCTCCTTTGACCTTGAGATCTGACAGAGGAAAGGATTCTGCATGTAGGAACGATTTCCACTGTTATTCCTGTTGCTCCTATGTGAGAAATACTGAAGATATGTATAAAAATGCTTAAGATTGCATAACAGAGTGAAATTAGGTGTATGTTCACTCTTTTGTTTACATAGACTAGGCAGGGCTTTGCTTTTGCTTAAAAAAAGACAGTAAAGCTGCTTTTTATTCTGAGTTTTCTTCCCCTAGTGGGGTATGAGAGCTGGGGCTGAAGGGAGCACAGCTGTAGGGTTGTGTAGGGTTTCTCACTTTCAGAGTGAGAAACCCTCATTCCCTGAATGAGCTTTGTACATTGATTTTTAAACAATGCGTGAGGACTCCTCAATTGACCCTGTGAAGAAGCCTGGGGGAGAATTCAAGATGTGGACAGTGACTGCTGGCACCAGCTCAGATACAAGAGGGACAATTTACTTCAATATGTTTAGGGAATGTTCCTCAAATTATCTTGTTAAAAATCTGTCATTCTCCCTCCCGGGCTGACAGTTGATAAAGAGTTTAATGAATATGCATTTTGATAGACAGACAACCTCCTCTTCATTTGCTGGATTTGTCCTTCATCAGATGAAGTCTAGACAAAGAACCCTTGTCATCATTCTGTGTCTATTTGGCCAGAGAAGCAATCTGAATTAATGTTCCAGCTGACGCATCTACAGAGGCCATGGGCCAGACTCAGTAGATAGGAGAGGAGGATGCTGGCTATTAGCATTTAGAATTTCCTGATACACACTTCTGGGCTGTGGGGCTGGCCTTAGGCAGCTTTGTTAAGTAGGTAGCTTATTATCCCCAACACATGTATGGAGTATCCACTTAAAATTCTGAGGCAGAACTCCTGATCTGTCCCTAAATCTGCTCCTCTCTGTGTTCTGATTTCTCTTAGTGGCTACTTCATTCTTCTAGTAGCTCAGGCTAAACACTTTGCTATAGTCCTTGACTCCACTCTTTCTCTCCCACACCACATCTAACCTACCAGAAAATTCTATTGGCTCTATGTTAAAATGTGTTCAGAATGTGACTGCTATTACTCTGGTCTGAGCAATCACGTCTGCCTTGATTAGTTTAAAGTCATCCTGAATTACCTTCCTGCTTCCACCCTTGCCCTAGTTCAAACTATTCCCAAAGCAACAGATTTGCATTTATAAATACAAGTCAACACAGGTTGCTCCTTTGTTCAATCCTCCAGTTACCTCTCCAAGCTCATTTCTTACCATCCTCCTCCTCGCTCTGCCTCAGCACTGTAGCCTTCTTACTGTTCCTCCAACAGTCCCAAAGTTCTATCTTCCCAGGATATTTGCATGTGCTCCCTTTGCCTGGAATGCTCTTCTCATAGATACCACCAGATATCACCACTCCCTTGATCTTTTCTCCTATGTCACCTTCCAATTGATGCCTTTCCTGACCTGTTATCCAAAATTTACTTCCCTCAGTATCATCCTCCTTTTCTGCTTAATTTTTCCCCATAGCACTTATCATCTTATAATGTTTTACTAATTTATTGTTTGTTGCTGTGTTCTTCCAGTAGAATATATGGTTGATGAGGTGGTTTTGACATAGACAGGAGACAGGGAAATACTGGGTATAAGAGAGGGGTTCCCTGGCAAAGACTCCAACCTCGAGCCTGGAAACCTGCAGCCCTAAATGGGAACAGGTATTTCTGTTTTTGTGCCCAAAAGTTGTGTTTTGGCCTGCCAAACACCCCTATCCTGTACCCATATAAATACCAAACCCCAGGCTCCATGAGTAGACAAACAGAAGAGCAGAAGAGCAGCAGAATGGCATGGCAGAGAAGGAGAGAAGAGGCTGGGGATGGTCAGAGAGGAGACCGGCCATTGAATGGCCAAACTCCAGGGGAAGATTTTCTTCCCACTCCATCCCTTTTCCAGTTCCCCATCCTTCCTGCTGAGAGCCACCTCCACCACTCAGTAAAACCCCCACATTCATCCTTCAAGTCTGCATGCAACCTGATTCTTCCTGGTCTCTGGACAAGAACCCAGGTGCCAAGAGGGCACTGAGCTGGTTAACACTTAAGCCATCTGCAGACGGCAGAGCTAAAAGAGCACTGTAGCATGTCCAGTGGGGCTTAGGGAGTCATAGGCACCCACCCCTAGACTCAACCTGGCTCTTGCCCTTGCCGGTCTGCATGCTCCCCCTCCTGTAAGGGGTTTGAGCATGCACAGCAGCCGAACAGACAAGCCACACCCCTGTTGCACTTCCTGCAAGTAGGGTCGGGGAACTCTCCAGTTTCAGTTTCATCTGTTTTATTCACTGAGATATCATCTGCATCTACAATAATGTGTGGCACATAAATAAGATCTGTTCTGATGTTCTTAAGCAAGGGTCAATATACAATGACCCATGGGCCAGCCTCCTGTTTTTGTAACTAAATGTGTATTGGAATATTGTCACACCCATTATTTTACAATTGTTTATGGCTTCTTTTGAGCTACAATGACAGAAACTGTGCAGTCTACAGGCATAAAGTATTTACCATTTGGCTCTTTAACAAAATGTTTGCCAAATCCTGTTCTTAAGGATTTTACAGTGTAGTAAGGGCAAGAGGACTAGTAACTTTTGGAAAACAGTTCTCCATGGGTATCAAATTTCTGCATATTTCTTGAGCAGAGGCACTGATTATCTTTTTTCAGATATATCTTTTTAAAGAAGTTTGTATGGCCAACAGCCTTGGAAGAGAAAGATAATATGTCCCTCCAAAGCGAAGGGCAAGGATGCTTACTGACCATTATAAAACCTTCAGGTTCCTTAGGCTCAGGATTTCTCTCCTGTAGTGTAACCCACTGTGTGTGCAGGTCTCACAAGACCTTCTGCATCATGTTACAGGAACTGGGGCTTTGGGAACCAGTGTAAGAAAATGCTGATGTTCTGGTTACTGCTTTTGTGGTGAGGGAATAGAATACTTTGTCTCTAACCTGTGAATCCTTGCCTTTTGCCAATATCTGTCAAACTGTGGCAGGCTAACTTCCTGGCTTACAAGCTGGGTAAAATCTTAGACTTGTCACCATTCTTGACAGTGCCTAAAAAATATAGGGAGAAAGCAAACTGGTGGATGTTCAACCCTCAGGTTTGACTGGGGAGGAAAGACTTGATAAAGGGGGTTTTATAGGAGACAAAGTAATGCAGAAGACAAAGCAAGTTAAAAGAAAGCAAGCAAATTGATAGAACATGTTCTCTGAGGATATAGGAGAAAAGAGGCCCAAGAGTATATGTAGGAGAATAGCTGTAGTTACAAAAGAGGGCCATTTATTCCACCCTCAATGGAGGCTTGAAGAGAAAAAGATGAGTGAGGTCGGGCGTGGTGGCTCTCGCATGTAATCCCAGTACTTTGGGAGGCCAAGGTGGGTGGATCACCAGAGGTCAGGAGTTCAAGATCAGCCTGACCAACATAAAGAAACCCTGTCTCTACTAAAAATACAAAATTAGCTGGTCGTGGTGGCGCATGCCTGTAATCCCAGCTATTAGGGAGGTGGAGGCAGGAGAATCGCTTGAACCCAGGAGGTAGAAGTTGTGGTGAGCTGAGATCGTGCCATTGCACTCCAGCCTGGGCAACAAGAGCGAAACTCCGTCTTAAAAAAAAAAAAAAAAAAAGGGATGGGTGGACCAGATACTAAAGGGAAGATTAAGACTTAAGTAAGCAGGCAGGAAAAGAGGATATTTCAGGGAAAGAGCTAAGGAAGATGGAGACAGGGATGGTTCCAAGTTCTTTGGGGCTTTAAATAACACACTAAAACATGTGAAGTTTGTTTATTTTATAGGTGACATAGAATTGCCAGAGCCTTGAAAATAGAAGACAAAGCAAAATGGTATTTTAGAAAGATTAGTCTAGCCGATGTTCAAGATGGTTTGAGGTGAGCAGAGTCTAGAATGGAGAGATTAGGTAGGAGACATTTTAAAAATATATGGTATATACCTAAGTATTTTTGGCAGGTTAAAATCATAAAGAATACAAAATAACACATAAAAAACTGTGTATCCACAACCCACCTGAAAAATAAGACATTATAAATACAATTGAGATGCTCTGTGTATCCCTCTTTAGGCATAGTGTCCTTCTTTCCCCCCACTGCTTGTCCCCTGCTGAGTAACTATTATCACAATTGTGGTATTTATGAATTACACACTTTTAAAAAATACTTTTACAGTCTGGGTGCAGTGGCTCATGACTGTAATCTGAGCACTTTGGAAGGCCGAGACAGGAGGACTGCTTGAGCCTAAAAGTTTGAGACCAGCCTGGGCAACATAGTGAGACCTCCTCTCTACAAAATATACAAAACATAGCCAGGTATGGTGGCGTGCACCTGAGGTCCCAGCTACTTGGGAGGCTGAGATGGGAGGATCATCTGGCCTGGGGAGGTGGAGGCTTCAGTGAGCTGTGATCATGCTATTGTACTCCAGCTTGGGTAACAGAGTGAGACCCTATCTCAAAATAAATAAATAAATAAAAACTTTCACTAAATTGTTTTACTAAACAATGATATTATCATTTGCATGTTTAAAAATATTTATCAAAAGAATATCATGTTAAATATAGTAATGTTGCGAGGTTTTTTTGCAAGTTTTTTCTTTTATTATTTTACTTTAAGTTCTAGGGTACATGTGCACAACCTGCAGGTTTGTTACATAGGTATAAATGTGCTATGTTGGTTTGCTGCACTCATCAACTCATCATTTATATTAGGTATTTCTCCTAATGCTATCCCTCCCCCAGTTCCCAACCCCCAGCCAGGCCCTGGTGTGTGATGTTCCCCACCCTGTGTCCAAGTGTTCTCATTGTTCAGTTCCCACCTATGAGAGAGAACATGCGGTGTTTGGTTTTCTGTCTTGGTGATAGTTTGCTGAGGATGATGGTTTCCAGCTTCATCCATGTCCCTGCAAAGGACATAAACTCATACTTTTTTATGGCTGCATAGTATTCCATGGTGTGTATGTGCCACATTTTCTTTATCCAGTCTATCATTGATGGACATTTGGGTTGGTTCCAAGTCTTTGCTATTGTGAATAGTGCTGCAATAAACATACATGTGCATGTGTCTTTATAGTAGGATGATTTATAATCCTCTGGGTATATACCCAGTAATGGGATCACTGGGTCAAATGGTATTTCTAGTTCTAGATCCTTAAGGAATCGCCACACTGCCTTCTGCAGTGGTTGAACTAACTTACACTCCCACCAACAGTGTAAAAGCATTCCTATTTCTCCACATCCTCTCCAGCATTTGTTGTTTCCTGACTCTTTAATGATCGCCATCCTAACTGGTGTGAGATGGTATCTCATTGTAGTTTTGATTTGCATTTCTCTGATGACCAACAATGATGAGCATTTTTTCATGTGTCTGTTGGCTGCATAAATGTCTTCTTTTGAGAAGTGTCTGTTCATATCCTTTGCCCACTTTTTGATGGGGTTTTTTTTTCTTGTAAATTTGTTTACGTTCTTTGTAGATTCTGATATTACCACTTTTTTTCTTGTAAATTTGTTTAAGTTCTTTGTAGATTCTGCATATTAGTCAGATGGATAGACTGCAAAAATTTTCTCCCATTCTGTAGGTTGCCTGTTCACTCTGATGGTAGTTTCTTTTGCCTTGCAGGAGCTCTTTAGTTTAATTAGATCCCATTTGTCTATTTTGGCTTTTGTTGCCTTTGGTGTTCTAATCATGAAGCCCTTGCCCATGCCTATGTCCTGCATGGCATTACCTAGATTTTCTTCTAGGGTTGTTATGGTTTTAGGTCTGACATTTAAGTCTTTAATCCATCTTAAATTAATTTTTGTATAAGGTATAAGGAAGGGATCCAGTTTCAGCTTTCTGCATATGGCTAGCCAGTTTTCCCAGCACCATTTATTAAATAGGGAATCCTTTCCGTATTTCTTGTTTTTGTCAGTTTTGTCAAAGACCAGATGGTTGCAGATGTGTGGTATTATTTCTGAGGCCTCTGTTCTGTTCTATTGGTCTATATATCTGTTATGGTACCAGTACCATGCTGCTTTGGTTACCGTAGCCTTGTAGTATAGTTTGAAGTCAGGTAGCATGATGCCTCCAGCTTTGTTCTTTTGGCTTAGAATTCTTGGCTATGTGA
Source organism: Pongo abelii (assembly GCF_028885655.2). Taxonomy (NCBI): domain Eukaryota; kingdom Metazoa; phylum Chordata; class Mammalia; order Primates; family Hominidae; genus Pongo; species Pongo abelii. The sequence continues at coordinate 19,606,366 of NC_085928.1, forward strand.
GCTCTTTTTTGGTTCCATATGAACTTTAAAGTAGTTTTTTCCAATTCTGTGAAGAAAGTCATTGGAAGCTTGATGAGGATGGCATTGAATCTATAAATTACCTTGGGCAGTATGGCCATTTTCATGATATTGATTCTTCCTATCCATGAGCATGGAATTTTCTTCTATTTGTTTGTGTCCTCTTTTATTTCATTGAGCAGTGGTTTGTAGTTCTCCTTGAAGAGGTCCTTCACATCCCTTCTAAGTTGGATTCCTAGGTATTTATTCTCTTTGCAGCTATCGTGAATGGGAGTTCACTCATGATTTGGCTCTCTGTCCGTCTGTTATTTGTGTATAGGAGTGCTTGTGATTTTTGCACCTTGATTTTGTATCCTGAGACTTTACTGAAGTTGCTTATCAGCTTAAGGAGTTTTTGGGCTGAGATGATGGGGTTTTCTAAATAGACAATCATGTCATCTGCAAGCAGGGACAATTTGATTTCCTCTTTTTCTAATTGAATACACTTTATTTCTTTCTCTTCCCTGATTTCCCTGGCCAGAACTTCCAACACTATGTTGAATAGGAGTGGTGAGAGAGGGCATCCTTGTCTTGTGTCAGTTTTCAAAGGGAATGCATCTAGTTTTTGGCCATTCAGTATGATATTGGCTGTGGGTTTGTCATAGATAGCTCTTATTATTTTGGGATACGTTTCATCAGTACCTAATTTATTGAGAGTTTTTAGCATGAAGGGGTGTTGAATTTTGTTGATGGCCTTTTCTGCACCTATTAAGGTAATCATGTGGTTTTTGTAGTTGGTTCTGTTTATGTGATAGATTATGTTTATTTATTTGCATATGTTGAACCAGCCTTGCATCCCAGGGATGAAGCCAACTTGAGCGTGGTGAATAAGCTTTTTGATGTGCTGCTGGATTCGGTTTGCCGGTATTTTACTGAGGATTTTTGCATCAATGTTCATCGGGGATATGGGTCTAAAATTCTCTTTTTTGTTGTGTCTCTGCCAGGCTTTGGTATCAGGATGATGCTGGCCTCATAAAATGAGTTAGGAATGATTCCTTCTTTTTCTATTGAGTGGAATAGTTTCAGAAGGAATGGTACCAGCTCCTCTTTGTACCTCTGGTAGAATTTGGCTGTGAATTCGTCTGGTCCTGGACTTTTTTTGGTTGGTAGGCTATTAATTATTGCCACAATTTCAGCTCCTGTTATTAGTCTATTCAAAGATTCAACTTCTTCCTGGTTTAGTCTTGGGAGGGTGTCTGTGTCAAGGAATTTATCCATTTCTTCTAGATTTTCTAGTTTCTTTGCCTAGAGGTGTTTATAGTATTCTCTGATGGTAGTTTGTATTTCTGTGGGGTCAGTGATGATTCCCGTTTATCATTTTTTATTGTGTCTATTTGATTCTTCTCTTTTCTTCTGTATTAGTCTTGCTAGCAGTCTATCAATTTTGTTGGTCTTTTGAAAAAACTAGCTCCTGGATTCATTGGTTTTTTGAAGGGTTTTTTTGTGTCTCTATCTCCTTCAGTTTGGCTCGGATCTTAGTTATTTCTTGCCTTCTGCTAGCTTTTGAATTTGTTTGCTCTTGCTTCTCTAGTTCTTTTAATGGTGATGTTAGGGTGTCAATTTTAGATCTTTCCTGCTTTCTCTTGTGGGCATTTAGTGCTACAAATTTCCCTCTACACACTGCTTTAAATGTGTCCCAGAGATTCCGATACGTTGTGTCTTTGTTCTCTTTGGTTTCAAAGAACATCTTTATTTCTGTCTTCATTTCTTTATTTATCCAGTAGTCACTCAGGAGCAGGTTGTTCAGTTTCCATGCAGTTGTGTGGTTTTGAGTGAATTTATTTGTCCTGAGTTCGAATTTGATTGCACTGTGGTCTGAGAGACAGTTTGTTGTGATTTCTATTCTTTTACATTTGCTGAGGAGTGCTTTACTTCCAATTACACCGTTAATTTTAGAATAAGTGCAGTGTGGTGCTGAGAAGAATGTATATTCTGATGATTGATGATTTGGGGTGGAGAGTTCTGTAGATGTCTATTAGGTCTGCTTGGTGCAGAGCTGAGTTCAAGTCCTGGATATCCTTGTTAAGCTTCTGTCTCATTGATCTGTCTGATGTTGACAGTGGGGTGTTAAAGTCTCCCATTATTATTGTGTGGGAGTCTAAGTCTGTTTGTAGGTCTCTAAGGACTTGTTTTATGAATCTGGGTGCTCCTGTATTGGGTGCATATATATTTAGGATAATTAGCTCTTCTTGTTGAATTGATACCTTTACCATTATGCAATGGCCTTCTTTGTCTCTTTTGATCTCTGTTGGTTTAAAGTCTGTTTTATCAGAGACTAGGATTGCCACCCTTGCTTTTTTCTTGCTTTCCATTTGCTTGGTAGATCTTCTTCCATCCCTTTATTTTGAAGCTATGTGTGTCTCTGCTTGTGAGTTGGGTCTCCTGAATACAGCACGCTGATGGGTCTTGACTCTTCATCCAATTTGCCAGTCTGTGTCTTTTAATTGGGGCATTTAGGCCATTTGCATTTAAGGTTAATATTGTTATGGGTGAATTTGATCCTGTCATTTTGAAGTTAGCTGGTTATTTTGCCCATTAATTGATGCAGTTTCTTCATAGCATCGATTGTCTTTACAATTTGGCATGTTTTTGCAGTGGCTGGTACTGGTTGTTCTTTTCCATGTTTAGTGCCTCCTTCAGGAGCTCTTGTAAGGCAGGCCCAGTGGTGACAAAATGTCTCAGCGTTTGCTTGTCTGTAAAGGATTTTATTTCTCCTTCACTTATGAAGCTTAGTTTGGCTGGATATGAGATTCAGGGTTGAAAATTCTTTTCTTTAAGAATGTTGAATATTGGCCCCCACTCTTTTTTGGCTTGTAGGGTTTCTGCCAAGAGATCTACTGTTAGTCTGATGGGCTTCCCTTTGTGGATAACCTGACCTTTCTCTCTGGCTGCCCTTAACATTTTTTCCTTCATTTCAATCTTGATGAATCTGACAATAATGTGTCTTGGGGTTGCTCTTCTCAAGGAGTATCTTTGTGGTGTTCTCTGTATTTCCTGAATTTGAATGTTGGCCTGCCTTGCTAGGTTGGGGAAGTTCTCCTGGATAATATCCTGAAGAGTGTTTTCCAACTTGGTTCCATTCTCCCCACCACTTTCAGGTACACCAATCAAACGTAGTTTTGGTCTTTTCACATAGTCCCATATTTCTTGGAGGCTTTGTTCATTTCTTTTTACTCTTTTTTCTCTAAACTTGTCTTCTCGCTTTATTTCATGAATTTGATCTTCAGTCATTGATATTCCTTCTTCCACTTGATTGAATCAGCTACTGAAGCTTGTGCATGCGTCACGAAGTTCTCGTGCCATGGTTTGCAGCTCCATCAGGACATTTAAGGTCTTCTCTACACTGTTTATTCTAGTTAGCCGTTCATCTAACCTTTTGTCAAGGTTTTTAGCTTCCTTGTGATGGGTTAGAACATGCTCCTTTAGCTTGGAGGAGTTTGTTATTACGAACTTTCTGAAGCCTACTTCTGTCAACTCATCAAAGTCATTCTCCATTCAGCTTTGTTCCATTGCTGGTGAGGAGCTGTGATTCTTTCGAGGAGAAGCGGTGCTCTGGTTTTTAGAATTTTCAGGTTTTCTGCTCTGGTTTCTCCCCATCTTTGTGGTTTTATCTACCTTTGGTCTTTGATGTTGGTGACCTACAGATGGGGTTTTGGTGTGGATGTCCTTTTTTTGATGTTGATGCTGTTCCTTTCTAATTGTTAGTTTCCCTTCTAACAGTCAGGACCCTCAGCTGCAGGTCTGTTGGAGTTTGCTGGAGGTCCACTCCAGACCCTGTTTGCCTGGATATCACCAGCGGAGGCTGCAGAACAGCAAATATTGCAGAACAGGAAATATTGCTGCCTGGTCCTTCCTCTGGAAGCTTCTTCCCAGAGGGGAAGCTGCCTATATGAGGTGTCTGTCGGCCCCTACTGGGAGATGTCTCCCAGTTAGGCTACTTGGGGATCAAGGGCCCACTTGAGGAGGCAGTCTCTCTGTTCTCAGAGCTCAAACATCATGCCAGGAGAACCACCGCTTTCTTCAGGGCTGTCAGGCAGGGACGTTTAAGTCTGCAGAAGTTTCTGCTGCCTTTTGTTCAGCTATGCCCTGCCCACAGAGGTGGAGTCTATAGAGGCAGTAGGCCTTGCTGAGCTGTGGTGGGCTCTGCCTAGTTCAAGCTTCCTGGCTACTTTGTTTACCTACTCAAGCCTCAGCAATGGCGGATGCCTCTCCCCCTGCCAGGCTGCCGCCTTGCAGGTAGATCTCAGACCTCGCAGGTCGATCTCAGACTAGCCGTGAGCAAGGCTCCGTGGGCATTGAACCCACAGAGCTAGGCATGGGAGAAAATCTTTTGGTCTGCCAGTTGCTAAGACTGTGAGAAAAGTGCAGTATTTGGGCGGGAGTGTCCTGTTTTTCCAGGTACAGTCTGTCATGGCTTCTCTTGGCTAGGAAAGGGAAATCATCCGACCCCTTGTGCTTCCCGGGTAAGTCAACACCCCACCCTGCTTCAGCTCACCCTCCGTGGGCTGCATCCACTGTCCAACCAGTCCCAATTAGATGAACCAGGTACCTCAGTTGGAAATGCAGATATCACCCGTCTTCTGAGTTGATCACACGGGGAGCTGCAGACCAGAGCTGTTCCTATTCAGCCATCTTGGAATGGGATCAATGTTGCTGTTTTAACTCTTTTATTTTTTTTAATTGAGATGGAGCCTTGCTCTGTTGCCTAGGCTGGAGTGCAGTGGCTCTGGTGTGAACATAGCTCACTACAACCTCCAATGCCTGGTTTCAAGCGATTCTCCTGCCTCAACCTCCCTAGTTGCTGGAATTACAGGTGCCTGCCATCATGTGCAGCTAATTTTTGTATTTTAAGTAGAGGTGGGATTTTGCCATGTTGGCCAGGCAGATCTCAAACTCCTGACCTCAGGTGATCTGCCCACCTTGGCCTCCCCAAGTGCTGGGATTACAGGCTTGAGCCACCACATCTGGTCTTAGCTCATATTTCATTGTGAGAATCATCCATGTTAATATATAGAGATTAAGTTTATTCATTTTCTAATGATGTATACTATTTCACTCTATACATATACCAGAATTCATTTATCAGTTCTCTCGTTGATGCACACATACATGTTTTCCTGGTTTTTGCTCTTCCAATCAATGCTTAAGTGAAAATTCTTGTCATTTTTTTTTGCATGTGTCTGAGAATTCTTAAGGACATATACTTAGGAATAAAATTTTTGGGTTATAAGTTATCTAAATAGGAAGACTACTGGAATAATCTAGGTAATAAGTACCTGGATCATCTAGTAGATCTAGATAATGGGAAAGAACAAAACATTAGTAAGAAATATTGGACAACAATTGAGGTTTCACAGGATGTGAGGAGAGATAAAGAAGTAAGATTTAAGAATGACACTGAGGTTATATGGCAGGGAATGGCTCAGAAAATGATGCTACCTCAGACAGAAATGAGAATGTATTGTAGGGGCAAAAAGGTTCCTCACCCATTGCAAGGGTCATGCCTGATATTCTCATAACAAAAAACAGGCTAGCAAGTGAAAAGCATAGCAAATTTATTTTACGAAGTTTTATATGACATGGGAGCCTTCAGAAATGAAGACCCAAAGACCCAGTTAAAACTGTGTTTTGCCTGATGAAAGAAGAGGTTGGTTGTAGGGAAACACAATGCAAAAAAAAAAAAAGTATTACCTAGTGATAGTAAAACTGGGGTGAACTTAGCAAAGCCTGTTTGTTTAGATTTCTTTTGGCCTTTCTGTGTGGTATTCCTTTTCCCTGGGTATGGGGTAGGATCTTTCTGGAATGAGGGTCTTATGACTCACTTTCAGGGGAGATAGAGCAGAGAGTGACCTCTAGGTTTTGTAGCTTTCTTTGGGGGGAGTAGAATTGCAGTTTCTATGACCTGCTGTGGGAAAGAGGAATTCTGGTTTCTATGTTTCACTTTGGAGGAGAGGCCAGGAGACAGAAGTGCAGGAGAATGACAGAATGACCTTGCTTCTGAGACCCTCCAATGGTCTTCAGTTCATAGTACTCAGTATGTTAAGGCACCATACTTCAGGGTATTGTGTACTGAGCCCTGATATGATGGAAAGGTGCTTACCTGAGGAAATATATTGAAGGTATGTCTGTGGGGTGGTGATGGGAATTGCAATTTAGACAATTTAGAATTCCAGCAAATTATTTAATATTTTAAATGAAATCTTGAGAGAAACAAATAGTATCAGAGATGTAAATTATATACTGTTTTCATGGATGTTAGTTATGGTTGAGACAATTTAAAAGGAGGGGACCTAAATAAGAGAAGGTTGGCAGAACAAGAAAAGGTCAAGAGAGCAGTGCCAGCAGAGTTCTGGGGCAGACGACATTATTGCCCACTATTATTCATGTTGGTTTCCTTCTAGGAGAGTCCTCACCCATTGCCATGTGACTTTGTGTGCCTCCTGTAGGAGAAGTGTGCTTCCCAGCCTCATAGGTTTTGGGTTTGGGCGCAGGATGTACTTTGGCTAATTAAAGGCACGAGAGCAAAGGTGAGGAATGAAATAGCTAAACAGAAATGTGGGAGCTGCTTCTTTAGCTTAGATCCCAGAGAAGAAGACACAAGGGCAGGGCCCCAGCTTTCAGCAGAGCTACAACCAACCTGCAGTGTAGTCAAGCAAATTTGCAAGTAGTTAAGAATTGAGTGGTTAAAGTTAACATTGATTATGCCCTAATTGCTTAAGAATTCTAGTGGTAAAACACAGAAGTGAGAAGTGTGGTAGAAACCTCCAAAGCTCACCCATATCAATTCTCTTCTTTTTCCCCAGAGAGAATCTTTGACCATGGAGGTGCTTTTGCCAGTAAAATTTCTGCAAATGTGACATGTATCAGTGTTGGGCAGAGCTTGTGTGCAAATCTCCATCCTTCTCTTCCCCTCTTGTGCTAGCCATGGAGGATGTACTCATTAGATGTACAATTATAGTATGGTTGTATAAAGAATATAAAGGGTACAATTATACATCTAATGCATACATCCTCCCCTAGCCATGGAGGATGTATGCATTAGACGGGATTTTGAGTTGCCAGATAGAGATATTTGTTCTGGAGAGTCACCTGCCCTGTGGTACACCTAATATGAGCACTAAATGAAGCCTTGTTATTTCCTCTGAGATGGTGATGTTATTGCAGCAAAGCCTAGCATATCTTGACCAGATGGCATGTTATTTTGAAGCATCAACACGATTCAATGAAATTAAGATTGTTTGAGGATAAAAACAAAAACCCCTAAAGAAAAGGAAGAGATGTCAGAAGGGGTAAACAAATGAAGTAAGATAGCAGAAGAAAGGAGATGGGATAGAAAAGTAGATTAATAGGAAAAATGACAGTCATCTCTTCCTCAAGGTTATGAGTGAATTCCCATGGTATAGGGCAATCTATTTATTTTGGTGAGGGTTGTGAATTTTCCTAAAGAGTTGAGCTAAGAAGATGAAAATTTTACCAAAAGGAACATTTTTACTTAAAAATAACAAGATTCTCATTGAAGGTGAAGGAGAATTTATTGCCCATGGAGCACATCACAGAAAAGGTGACATTGGCCTCAAGGACAATTGGATCCATGGCCTGTGATGTTGTCAGGGCCCTGTCTCTACCTCTGTGTCACTTCTCAGCTTTTCTCACATATTGAGTTTATTTTTTCTTAATATAGACAAGTTTTTTTCCCCATATGACAGGAAACATGGCTACTTGCAGCCCTGAACTCATTGCCCAGCAGTTCTGCCATCAGAGAGGAAAAATATGATTTCTGCTCCTTTAATCCAGAAATGTCCTGAAGCAGAAATCTGCATGGTTATGCATCTATCCCAGGCCAATCTCAGTTGCCAGACAGTTGGACAATGTAGGGGAAACAGGATTTCTTACCTATTGCAGAAACTGTAATGCTCATGGCTAAGACTAGTGTAATAAAAGATAGATTAAAAAGAGAAGAGCATATACATTTATTTGTTGTACATGACATGGGAAACTTCAGAAAAGAAGACCCGAAGAAACAGAGAAAACTGTGACTTTTTATTAAAGGACAAAAGCGTTAGCTCTAGTGCTAATAAACTGGCAGGGATATAGCAAGGCCTGTCTGTTCAGTTTCTTCTTGGTGTCTCTGTGTCTTCAGAGATAAGGACCTTCCTTTCCTTCAGGTCCAGGGTGGGCACCTGTCACAAGAGGGTCTTCAGGGGAGAAGGGAGGGAGAAAGTCAGACAGTGACCTTTCTAGGTTTTATGGCCTGTTTCAGGAAAAAAGGGTGAGAGGACATTGAGAGTGACTTTCTGCTTCTGCTGTTTTCTCAATATCCAGGGTGCCATATTTTGGGGTAGAATTTTGTGTACCTCATCATTAATTTTATTGGCTCAGCTTGGTTCACATACTCACTTTAATGCTGAAGAGCACAAAATCTATTGCCAGAAGAGATGGAATAGGTCCTGGGCAGGGAAATACAATGATTGCTACAGGAATATTAAAGTAATCAGTGTAGTAAAGTTCTCTACATTTTGCAATATAGTTTGATTGCTGAATGGGTGGTCATCAATTCCACAGAAAGCCCCAAATTCTACATTTTGAAATATTTATTCAAATATCATATAATCAGAAACTTGGACTTCAGTTAACGAAATGGCAGAAACTTATTGACCAACAATGACAGGAAATAACAGGGATAATAGGGAAGAATGGCCAGTCAAGTACTTAATAGCATAGCTATCTTCATTTCTTAGCTAGAATAATGTTATTTATACGATATAATGTCAGAAACACTTGGCAAGGCCTTGTTGCAAAGTTTGTCCTCAAACAGCATCTTTCTGACGCCTTCATAAACTCTTTGAGGAAGTCACTGTAACCCCTTAAAATAACACAGCTACCCTGAAGAGGAGAGATAGGACATAACATCTGTTGAATATCTACTGGACACATTATCAGTGTTATTGCTATTACTCCTGAGAGGTAAGTAATACATATGCTCATTTAGTAGATGAATCGAAGATGAGAAGTTTCCTAACTTCCCCAAGTTTAAACAGAGTAGAAACCAAGTTTAGCTAATCCAGGATTGAAAACCAGGTCTGTCTGCATACAAAATTCTTTCCAGCCTGTTTCCAGTTATTAACATTTTATTATGAACTAATTCATCAGTTTTTTTTTTTTTTTTTTTTTTTTGAGACAGAGTTTCACTCTTGTTGCCCAGGCTGGAGTGCAATGGTGTGATCTCAGCTCACAGCAACGTCTGCCTCCCGTATTCATGCCATTCTCCTGCCTCAGCCTCCTGAGTAGCTGGGATTACAGGCATATGCCACCACACCCAGCTAATTTTGTATTTTTAGCAGACAGGGTTTCTCCATGTTGGTCAGGTTGTTCTGGAACTCCTGACCTCAGTTGATCTGCCTGCCTCAGCCTCCCAAAGCGCTGGGATTACAGGTATGAGCCACCACACCTGGCCTCATCAGATATTTTAAAAGATTATGCAAACTTCTTTTGGAATAACTTAGGTAAACAAATATCAATCTTTCCCATTTGATTTCCCCTGGGCTTGAATCAGCTGAGACAAAATGTAAATGTGGGATTTTAAATGATACATGTTGCCAGGGAAAGGGATTCTAGTAAAAGGAGTGTAGATAATTTGTGCCTTACCATGCTAATGCTTGTGGCAGTTCTCAGTTAAGTGGTACCCAGGTGGGCTACTGATGCCAGCTGGGTTATTGTGAAGGAACAGTGGGGGTTAGAGAGAACCTGGGGCTACCTAAAGAAAAGTGAACCTCTGAGAAGCCAATTAAGAGGGGAGGACCTTTAGCTAGCCTATTGGAGGAGGGATTTAGTGAAAGAACCAAGAGGAGAGACAGCTCATCATAGAGATACTAAGGGAAACTCAGAGATTGGAGGCTGAGCTTAGTAGTGCCATATAGGAGGCTGCATCTCCAGGACAGAGAAAAATCTATCCAAATGTTCTCTGGGCAGATTCTGGGATGTACCAGCTAATGATGAAATTTGGGAACCTGGGAATAAATCTAAGATGGCACAGAAAGAAGAGATCTGGCGGCCCATAGAGGGAAGATTGTTGATTTCTTTGGTTCAGAAGGGGTCTAAAGGAAACAGCCTGACTGAGCATAAAGTATAGTGTTCTTGAGTAGGAGCCTACTGCTGGGAAGAAAATGTCGTGAAATAGAGAGGCTGGTTTGTGTTTAAATGAATGCCAAGATAAATTAGAAACATGACACCAACCACCTAAGGCATATAATCTTTATATGGTTAACACAGAGATCCTAACTCAATGCTGTAAACATAATTTATGCACCTGAGCTGATTATACTTTCGAACACTGCTGGGAAGGATGGAAGCTGTGAATCTCATGGTTGTTGTCTTCAGAGGAGTAATCTGCACACCATGACCTCAATATTTCTGTGATCCAAAATGCCAACAGAGCCATGTTGAGGAAAACCTCTGTTGAGTTTGTTATATAACAAATAAATTTTGCAGGGAGGAAAGTAGACAGATGTCTGTAGACCCTAGTTACTTCCCTGGGAGGGAATGCAGGCCTCCCTGACATCTTACAGAGAGGGACCCTGGTCAATCCGGTGCAATAGGAGGGTATTGTGTTGCCTGGATAGAAGGAGAGATGCAAAGAGAAAAACGACATTTAAAAAGAGGGTTAAAGGACATAATTTTCTCCAGGGTTTGACTTGGTAAGAAGTTCCATTGGGTCAGCACAGGTCAGGTAGCTGTGAATATTTCCTTGGCCACCGCTGTAAGATGACTCTTCAAATACTATAGTTCATGTAAGACCCATCAGAGTAAAACCATGACTATTAAAATGAGGGGAAAGAAAGGCATAAGTGAGGAAGAATTTAAAAGGAAAGAACAGGTACAGCACTGCCCAGGGTCAGACTATTTCCTCAGAGCAGACAAAGAAACTTATGCAAAATTTATGATGGACTTAGATCTAGGACAGTGCATGCTTTGAAACTCCAATCTATTTAAATGATGATAAATGTCACAGCTGTCCTCCTTTATGGAATGATTTGCCCAGGAGAAGAGAAGGATTTCAAACTGTCTTTTCCAAAGAGGGGATAAAAATCACTTAAAATTGGTCATTCAGACTGTCTCATGAGTCTTTTGAGCTGCAGAAAGTTATATTTCTTTAAAGAGAACCTACAAATAAATGATTATATAAGTATAAATTAATGGTCCATTTAGTCCTGGTTTTGGTTATAATTAAAATAGGATATTCTCTTGTTGTGCCAGCCACAAAAGTTTAGTGGTAAACTCTCTATTTCTTTTTTCAATAACCCATCATTTAGTTGTCCCTTTGTTGTTTTAGTAAAATGACTTGGAACCCAGCAGTCATACCTTATTCTATTTCACATAGTACTGAAATTCACAACTTGTATAAAGAAATGCATTGCTTCAATTGTCTGGACACTCTCAAGAATGAAGATTCACACCCCTAGGATCTAGTGAGCAGCTAGATATTTCACCCTTCTACAAAGTTCAATATTGTATTTTTGCCCACTTGAGCTTCCTCTTTTAGATCGACTGCTGTTGGTATGAAGGCAAAAGAAAGCAGCACGTCTAAAAGAGACCTCAGGAAGTGTTTTTCCCTGTTCAACTGTGGCTATTTATGTATTGCTCCCAGGTGTGTGTAACCAGAAGATTTAGTTCTTTAGATTACATATGCATCATTCCAAGTGGTAAGAACAGACATGTTTTTACATAAAAAAGCAAAAAACAAAATAGTATGCATTTTAATACTGGCATTTGTATGAAACTTTATATGTACACATATCTTTATGAATGCACAGACAGTCTCTGAAAACATATTCAAGGAACTTATAAAGAGCTGTGTTATTAGGGAGGCCGACTGGTGGCTAGAGGAAAAGGCAGGGATAGGAAGAGATTTACTTTTCACCATGAACACTTTTATAACCTTTCAAGGTTGTGCCATGTGCATGTATTGTCTATCAAAATGATAACCAACCAACAAGCAAGGAGAACAAAACAAAGTAGTGGGATTGACCTTTCTAGGACATTGGGGTTCCTATAGTTGGCTGATATAGAATTTGATTATTGAAGCCTTTGAAGTATTAATACTTACTTCTTTCCTGCACTTTGTTGAGATTGGTGACCCATCATGTGCTTACTTGCTGTTTTGTTCTCTTTATGTCTGAGGGCCATTGGAAAAGGAGTGCAGACTAAATTCTTCTTATAATACCCAAAGTCTGTAGATCAAGAGTTTTCTGTCAAACTACAAAGATGCTCACACCACAGAAACCCTATTAGCATGTAGTCATAAGTATAGAGTGTGACTGATGCATGCTATACAGTGGCAGGGAATTTAACTTTTCCTCAGTTGACAGGATTTGGGATAATCCTAGTGAAGGAAAGGAAAAAGGAGCTTAAAAACATGAAACAAGAGTATAGATCTGGCAGGGGGCAGGGGCTAGAAGAAACCTTAGAGTTATAGGGCTGTATCTTTTAGACATATTTTGGTTACAAGTGGCAAAACACTATTTGAATTATTCTGGGCAAAAAGTGAACTTTATTAGGATACTGAAGGGCATCCCCACATTCTGAGAAGGTAGGGGTACATCAGGGCCTGAGGCACAATATTGTTGAGAATCTCTCTCAAATCCTGTCTCTTCTCTCAATTTCTTACTGCATTCCTGCTTTATTCTTTCAGATCTGCTTCATCGACATGGCAGGGAACATGGCTGCACACAGAGGACTCATTTTTGCAGCTTCCCTACCAGAGAGAGAGAGATACCCTTTTTAACTGAGTTCTGAGTTGAAATATCCTAGAAGAGAACTCTGATTGGCCTGGCTTGGGTCACATGCCCGTCCTTGAGTTGATCAACTGTGATTAGTTATAAGTGTACTCATTAGTAACTTCCCCTGGAACCTTAGATTTCATGTGGGGTAAGACTTCCAAAAACAAATAAAAAAATAAAACAAAAGAATGCTATTTCTGGAAAAAAGAATCTGAACAATAGATTAACAATATAAAGGCAGCAGAAGTAGCAAAGAGTTAATAAGCTGTAATTTCAGGAGCACTCCCTTATCGTCTCATAATTCCTTGGACTACCTCCAATAGTTAATAATCTTAGTAATAACACTCTGAAAAAGGCAACTTGTGAAACTCACTTGAGTTTAAATGACTGGTAGGCCATCTCTTTTCTGAGATCAGAACCTTTTGTTTGCAGAGGGAGAAAGAAATAGGATGGAGAAGGCAGACCTAGAGTGTCTGGAGGAAGTAGGATGCAGGAATTCTATGCCACTGCCACTCCTTTGTCGTTTCTTGGTACCAATTTCTCCCTGTCAAGCTGGTAGCATTACTGAGGTATCAATACCACCAGTAGGGCCATAGAGGTTGTATATCTCCATCACTCACATTATACCCTATAGAGTTCTAGAATGTTTTATAACGTCATTGTGAATGGTGGCTCTTGGAGTTAAATAATGGGGCAGTCTACATTGATTATCAAATGTGTGTACTTGCTTCGTTTCAAAAGCTTTATTTTATTCTTATTATGTATAATACATAGATCTGTGGGGATTAGTCCTGAAATATCAAAATAAAAATGTTCCATTAAATGACACTATATTTATTTCCCATACTTGAGTTGGCAGACTAAAGCCTATAGGCCAAATCTAGCCTGCTACCTGTTATTATAAATAATGTTTTATTGGAACATAGCCAACTCATTTTTTTTTTACCTATTGTCTACGGCTACTTTCATGCTACAATGACAGATATCGGTAGTTATGATAGAAACCATAGGGTTCACAAAACCTAAAATACTTATTATCTGGCCCTTTACAGGAAAATTTGCTAATCTGTGGACTGGAGCCTACACTAAATAGAAGTTTTTCATTGATCTGGGAAACACAACGCTTCACAGTATTAGTAATTTTATTACAAATAAAATTATCTGCAAGTAAACAAAAGATGGCAGTGATTCTGTTGGGATCATGAAAAATTAAAGATCATGGAAGGGTGCTGAGAGATTATGGAGCCCAGTTCTTGTCTTTACAAGTAGGGAAACTGAGGCCCAGGGAAACTAGTGACCTTGTTCAAAGTGACATATCAAGTCCAATTTAAGTCTTGACTGATTTTCTTCCATGACAATGTTTGAAATAGCTCCACATTCTCTTCTGTGTGTACTTTATCATTTTTAAAACTAATTTTCCTCCGTTTTCAAGTGTTTAACTTGCACAAGTCCTCCAGTCAGCAGTATTGTTGTGTTCACCTTGATTTTAAACATTTCATTACTGTGACTGTACCACAGTATCCATAATATGCTCATATTAATTATTCTCAACTTACCCACTCTTTCTGCTCTTTTTCTTAATAACTCCATATGCCCTTTCCCTATGTGATGAGTTCTTTATGAATGGCAGTTTCAGATTGGCTGCTGGGTATTCCCTGTACTTTTTCTTTATTGAGCCATCCCCTACCAGATGTTCTCACATTCCTTTTTTATTCCAGAAAGTCACCTTGGATGATGTTGATACCAGGAAGCCTGGGCTTTTGAGGGATAAAGTTCAGAATACAGTAATTAACCAACATTGTCCAGTGATTATGTCTTTTCTGAACCAGCAACCTTGATGTGGGCATTCATTGTCTCCTCCCTCATCTCGCCCAGCAATCACTCAGCTGAAATACATGGACTGAGTTTGCCCTCAGGTACCTGACAATTTAGGATATCATAGATTCTATATAAATCAGAAATGGAAAGGCTAGCAGTGGAGTATTTTGGCAGGACAGTGTGTCCTAGCACAGGAAAGGATGCAATAGTATGAGCAAGATATCTGTTCAATTGCAAGCAAAAGGCTTTCAGGGAGTCACGTTAGCTTACAACATGAAATAATACAAAAATAACAATAGATCAGAAGTCTGGAGACCTGGATTTTGTGTAATTAATCTGCTGTGTGACCTTAGGTGAGCTGGTTAGTCTCTGTGGACCTAAGTTTCCTTATCTATAAAATGAGAAGGTTGAGCAAAAATAAATTCAATGCACCTTCTAGTTAGTGACTATATTTTCTGAGCCCCAAATTAGGACATATGCTCTGACAAGTGCAATTACACTTATGGGGACAATGAGACAGGAGATTTGAAATACGGATTATCCTAGAAAATGTGGAACATATGGCTGCTATATTTCCAGTTATAAAATTCTTTGAGATTTAAGGCCCTCTTATTGCTTTTGTGTATTTAAGAACTTTCTAAAATTTATGGGTTGTTAATGATGCTGGCCACAAATTCTATTAATTTTTATGTCTCATACTTTCTCAGCCTTTGCATTGTCACTATATTCTTTACATTCCAAAGCAAATTCCTTTATGCTCTATTCACTCATTCAAAAAATACTTAAAATTCCTCTTATGTGCTCCACTAGGATTGCTGGATACAGTTATCCAAGTTGTTCCCCGCACTAGGTGTCCAGACCATAGGACGAGGAGAGGTAAAATGTGGTCCACACTCTGCCCACCAAGCCCAGGCCAAGTTCACCTTGAGGAAGTGGCATAACAACATCATATGCGCTAGTGGTCTTCCTATGTTAAGCATTGGACATGTAATAGGGCTACAATATAAACACAAACTCTACCTTCTTAAAAATAATAAGTGGGAAAAATAGATGTTAAATAAATAATTACAGAAAATTGGTAAGTGCTTAGTACTGAGAGGGATGAACAAATTATTAAGAGAACACATATGAAGGAACAAGTAATTCTTATCAGGCAGAAGGTGCAGGTGGGGAATGGAGAGAGGAAAAAAAATTTCAGGGGGAGTTATTATTTGGTATCTTCTTGGCATATCACTTGATCCCAAGAAGAAGGAGAACTGGTATAGATTAATTATGTTCAGGTATATTTATTAGAACAGGTTTTCTAGAGGATGGAGCTTTGGTTTCCAGTATAAAAAAATTAAACCTTTAGTAAGTTAAATAGCCCTATTTCTCTTCTTCCATAGGTCGTGGAGACAAGTCAGGGCCTGTGGCCTTCCTGCTTAAGAAAAGTGATCTTTTACCCCAATTCTCACTCTTCCTTTCCTCTTGGGCTTTTAGAAAGGCATCTAGAAATTAGAATGAAGTCTCACCAAAAAGTCCATTACTGTGTCCAGGAGAAATAATTGAGTTCAAGGCAGTCCTTCTCAAGTTAGCCAACACAGGGCTTCAGCTTGGGGTTCAAACTCAAAACCAAGTTATAAACTGTTCTTTTGCTTGGCCTTAATGTATGTAGTAATAGTTCCCTTAGCAACCGTGCAAAGTAATAGGTGACTAATAAGGGCAGAACTCTAGGGTTCGGGAACTTATCCTCAATATCATCCTGTTACTAATAATTACATTTAAGCTGAATTTTAAAGGACAAGGGATGAGTAGGAGTTTGCCTGGCAAACAAGTTGTGGAAGGGTATTATATGTGAAGGGAACAGTATGTGCAATTACTTGAATTAGTAAATGATATTGCATATTTGGGAAACAGGAACAAAGGATGGGCTGAACAGCTAGACTGGGAATATAAAGAGACATGCTGCTCAACTAGAAAGTGTAGATTTTATCCTGTGGGCAATTGACAGAGTTAATGGAAGTTAGCAAGTGACAGAATGCCATCTTTACAACTCTTACAGTGTGATGGGCAGATTGGAATAGAGAAAAGACTGGAAACCAGTTAGAGGTAGAGGGTCTTGAACAGGGCAACAGAATGAGAGTAGTGAGAAGAAACCTGATTCAAGAGACAGGACCTTTTGGATGTGACCAGGAGGAAGAGGAGGCAACATGGATGCTAGGATGCTGCATGCTGATATCAACAATATTGTGTGTGAGGGGTAAATTTGGTTGGTGAAAGTGGGGGTTGGGGATGAGGGATAATGGTTACATAAAAGGATTTAGAAATACTTCTATGGGAGGTTGATTTGATTATCTGAGGTAGAGCGGGGTGAGATTTGATGGACAATTGCTATTTGATGTAAAAACAAAGAACCATTCTGCTTTGCCTCTCAGTTCAACTGTTCCCATCTATTCCTCTAATGAAAACTGTATAAGCATGCATTTGTAGTGGAGAATTACTGCTAGGTGGACAGGGTCAGGGACTAGCACTGCAGAGAATGTATTATAATCAGACCAACAAAGCTCTGTTACTAGAGACAATTTGCTAGGATGTGCAAATAGTTTACTCATTTAGATACTTAGTAATAGAGCTTGACCTAAAGCAGGGAAAGAGGTGTTAGACTAACAAAAATAAAAAATATGATAATAAGTGTATTGTTTCAGGCACTTGATGCACATTAATTTTATTTAATCTTACAATAACACCATGAAGGGAATATTATTTTCCTTGTTTTATAGAGAAGGAAACTGGAACACAGAGATATAAAGTAACTTACCCAAGGACTATTATTACCATGTGGCAGAGTAATTACAAAACCAGGTCTCCCTGGTTCCTTGCTCTCTTCAGCATAAGATACCTCCTCTTTAGCCTACTTAAGAGTGAAGACAATTAGCAGCATCATTTGCATTTAAATAGTATATTTGCTAAGCACAACTGATTCTTATCTATTTGTTAATGAATTGCTGGATTCTATAAAACCTTTGTGGCTTCCAGGGCCTTTTTCTCTTCACTCTCTCCCCAGTTAGTTTTTTCTTTCACAAAGTCTAGGACACATTAAGGTGGTTTCAATTCTGGTGAAATCAATTTACCCATGGTAGGTATTTGTCAACTTTTCAGGCTCAACTCAAGATACACCTCTTGCTTTTTTGGCTGCTGAAATTTTAACATCAATATCCTATTATTTAGGGTCATGCTTCATCTCATTGGCGTATAGTTAGTAAGTGCTTAATAAATACTTGCTGACTAAAAAGGAAGTAATGGGCTTTCAGCTCCTGGGCTTATGCAATCTTGCCCCAAAAGGTATTCAAATGATCTCTCATCTTCTATGCTTTCTCTCCACTATGGCTGCTATATTCACCAATATCCAAAACTGAATATGAATAAAATCAATTATATTCATTTCTCTCCTAAACAGTCATCCTTTGTCATCCCCCACCCTTGGTTACTGGTATCATCATTATGCTAGCCAATCTGTTTCATTTCCAATTCCTCTTCTTCTTCCTCAAGAGATTCTACCATAGATATATTGCTTGAATCAAATCCTCTCTTTCCACTGCCATCATATTTATTAAAAGAAGTCTCTTATCATCACTTGCTGAGTGATTGCAGTAGCTTCCTAGTTGGTCTTTCTTCATCCAATATATTCCCTCTTCAATAGATTTGGCACAGAGTTGGTTCTATCTTCCCCTGCTTAAAAATCTTGAATATTTGACTCCTATACATGATGTTCAAAGGCCTCCACAATATGGCACCTGCTGATCTTTCTAGTCTCACCTTGGTTGCCTCCCTTCACAACCTGCTCAACAGCCACACTAGCCACTCTTCTGCCCCCTTAATGTCCCCATCACTTTCCTACCTCTGAACCTGTGCTCATGCGTGCAGAGCTTTCTCCCTAGCACAAGAAGTCACAAGTGGGACATGCATGATTCTACCGTCCCATTTGAGTCCAAGGGAGAGATTGCTAATCAGTCACAGCGTCACAGCACAGTACCCCAGCAGGCCTGGACTCAGCCTCAGACTCCTCAGACAGGGGATCCCAATTCTCTCACAATGAACAGAACCTGGCGTTAAGTTTATCCGGCCCTTGTAGGGCTTTTACCTTTTACTAACTACCAAATCCAAATCATCTGTCAAGATCCAGGTGAAATGGCATCTCTGTCATGACATCATCCCTATATTCCTGCTTAAATTAATTATGTTCCCCTGGATCTTCTCTTGACCTTTACTATATGGATTTTATATGTTTGTTTGTTGTGTTTTTTGATTTGCATAGTAATTATTTATGTATAAATTGATCCTCTATTAGAATCTATGTGTCCTGAGGGTGAAGTTGATGTCAGATTTACATTTGAGTGTTCTACATCTCTAACTACAGTGCATGGGATTAATGTTTGTCAAAGGAA
Organism: Pongo abelii; assembly: GCF_028885655.2. NCBI lineage: Eukaryota > Metazoa > Chordata > Mammalia > Primates > Hominidae > Pongo > Pongo abelii. The sequence continues at coordinate 19,625,441 of NC_085928.1, forward strand.
GTAGCTTCTCACACACTGTGCCTTTATTAAGGTAATACGAAAGCGTGCTGTATTATCTGTGCTATAATTTACTCTCCTTGAGAGCAGGGATCAAGCCTGTTCGTCTCTGAATCACCCACAGCCCTGAAAACTTAGTAAGTTGTTATTGGTAGTTCTGTGAATAGCTTTCCTTATTCTCTGTCAACAATCATATTGTGTTCACTTAATATCCTTCAACTGGCAGATTTCTGTAAAATATTCTGTTTCTTGGGCTTATTACTTCTGATTGACCTTCTCTCCAAATTACGGCAAACTATCAAGGATTTACTGAATTTCAAAACTGTGGAAGTAGTACCTCAGCAAAAAGTCAGCAGAGAGGAAAGCAGCAGCATGGTAGAGGTTGGAGAGAATGCAAAGGGGTGACTGTCTCAGAGGGGAGGGACATAAAAAGGAAAGAGAGAGATTAGGAAAGGAAAGGGCAAAGAGAAAGGCAACCCTGAAAGGCAGGGAGACAGAGAGAAGGGGGAGGTGGAAAATATCGAATGAGAGGGGCAGACAGGACAGAAGAAAACAAAACTGGAACTTGATAACATATGCCACTATTAAAAACAAATTTGGCTGCTGAAAATAAAAACTTCTAAGAGGTTTAAAAAAATCTTGGTATAATTTCATTTTTCAAGAATGAGGATGATGAAATGGCAGTAAAAGCAATTTTATCATTTTAACCTACAATAGAATATGAGTGAGAAAACGGAGAGATTTTAAAGAGAAATGAAAATGAAAAGGTCACAACAAGAGAGGAGAAAGAAAGAGTAAATAGCAGGAGGGGGCATGGAGAGTGAATGAATATACTGGGAAACGTAAGAGAGCAAGGGAAGGGAGCTGCAGGCGAGGAGACAATAAATTAACATGTTTGTTTGAATACAGGGGCTCCTTTGTGAAGCTGAGAGCTCACATCTGCCTTTGATCAGCCACATGGCAGCCTGGGATCAGATCAGAAAGCAAATGAGATGATAAAGTGGATGAAACCACAGTGAGTTTAATATCCAGGAGGGAGTGAGGGAGGCAGAGAACAAGGGAAATAGAGAGGGCTGCCTCATCAGGCCAAAAGCCTGCCTGAGTTTTATGCCAAGTAGGGGAGGGCCTGGCAGTGGTCCCATTGCCCTCTGTGGCCTTCAGAAGTACAGCAAGGCAGTGGCACCAGTGTGGAGAATGCTTCAGGAAGACTCTTGGGCTCACATTTCTTGAAAGCAGACCTCGCTTTGCTGATGCAGCCCAGGAGCTGATGGTAGAGAATTTGCTTAGCTCCAGGGACTTTCTGAATTGGCATTTCTTTACCCCAAGACAGGCCAGAACAAAAGATGAAATCGTTATTTCAAAAGGGTTTTTTTTCTTTTCATATTTCCCTTCCCCTTTTTAGAGCCCTTTTTTTTATTGCTGATTGCCAAAAATGCTGCTTAATATGTAAACATGACCATATTCTACTCATGAGTTTCTTTGCAGATTTCTAGATTGTTTGGAACAAGAGCCCTATAATCATAAAGCAACTGTTGGGAAGATTTCTTAACTATATTTAGGGCATTGAAGAGTGGCAAAAGGATCCATAAACTTTGGTATACATAAAGTGTAAAAATAGCTAACATGTTTTGAGAGCCTAGCATGGGCCACGCACTGGCTTACATTATCTTATTTAACTCCTGAGGGAACTGGGGCTCAGAGATGTGGAATAACCTGCTCAAGGACATAGGGCTAGGAAGGGGTAGAAGCAGGATTACAGTCTAGATTTCCCCACTGTCTGCCTGCATTTCTGAGTATGATTCTATGGGTGAATTTTTAAAAAATTACTAGAAAAGAGATGTGTTTGAGGTAGGTGACAGTTTAAGGCACTTAAATCTGAGAAAACCCCCTAGTTCAAATTATTTCTTTTTCTTTTTCTTTTTTTTTTTTTTTGAGACGGAGTTTCGCTCTGTCACCCAGGCTGGAGTGCAGTGGCACGATCTTGGCTCACTGCAACCTCTGTCTCCCGGACTCAAGTGATTCTCCTGCCTCAGCCTCCTGAGTAGCTGGGACTGCAGGTGCATACCACCATGCCTGGCTAATTTTTTATATTTTTGGTAGAGATGGGGTTTCACCATGTTGGCCAGTCTGGTCTCCAACTCCTGATCTCAGGTGATCCACCCGCCTTGGCCTCCCAAAGTGTTGAGATTACAGGTATGAGACACCGCTCCCAGCCCTCAAAGTATTTCTTCTTCCACAGAGGATGCTTCTTGTTTGAACCGTACCATTACGTTTAATTGTATGCACAGTCTGGAGGTGAGGCTCACCATTTCATCTGATTTTAAAGTCACTTGGGTGAAGAAAGTCAGGAGAGTTCAGTGTGCAGAGAGCCGCATCTTGGGAAATAGAAGGAAGCTCCAACAGAAATCATAGACACTGTTCCTATCTCAATGATTATTTCATTTAATGAGGGTATTTAAAGTGCACATGAATAAAAGATGTAAACTCACAGAGGAATTAAGATATAAGCACATTCAAATGAACATCAAAGAGAACTTCTCCTTCATGCCCATTTGAAAGAGGTTAGAGTCTGGGGAGGAAGGCTGGGGAAGGGTACCTTTCCAAGCCTTTGCCACATTGCGGGAGTGGATACGTGTGCACATGCACCTTGAGGGAGAGGAGAGAGTAGAAAAACAATAAATCTAATTAAGAAAACAAACATAAGAAAAGAGGGGGGAAAGTGTTTATCAATCATCTCAATATAAGAGCCACAGATTATTCCTCTGGAGGTTAAGTGTTGCACCTGATTTTAGTTTTAAGATCTGAAAGTCACAAAGAGTCAGGAGGATGGAAGCCAGGCACAGAGGGTAGGGGCACTCTGTAAGATTCCATGCCAAATGGCTCCAAGCACAGCTCAGGATATCCTTCTGTGGGACATTAGTGATTAGTGCATCCTACGCATGAGATAGGAGAGACTATCTTTAGAGGAAGACAGTGAACTGGTAAAAGACAAACTCACCTATAGTCATAAAGGTTTATGATGGCAATGGAAAAGAACTATGGCCAACCTCACGTGATATCACTGTGCCGTTCAATGACCAGAAATAAAATGAGACAAATCCAATGAAACACTAGAGCAGCCTCTGTTCTAAGAAACATTTACTATATGAATTGTGAAAGGCAATAAAATGAAATAAATAATGGAGATTGGGATGGGTAGGTGATTGCAGAGAACTCTCTGGATGTGAATTATGAAAGGGGTGTTAAAGGGAATCAGGAAAAGGAGTCTTGGAAGAAGGAAAATCCAGAGAGGCAATGATTACGGGAGAAGGAATAGCCAGGTTGCACTTCATAGACAGTATTGCTTCAAGTAGAAAACCGTGATAAATGAGATTATCGAGGAAAGGGACTTTAGCCCACCATTCTTGGAAGCTCCAGCAGAACCAGAAACTCAGCAGTGAAGTTCCAAATGTAGTCATGGAGTAGGAATTGAGTACTGGTTCTTAGAGGAAAATCAGAAATACAGGATACGTGGAGTGAAGGGATGGGATAATTTTAGGGTCCAAATGCAAATAAAGGCTCAGTAAGTAACTAGGCTTGAACATTCTTTTGTAGAATGAATATCTATTTTTCTCATTACTTTTTTTGTAATAAAAAAGGAGAAATTGTGCTTAAAGAAAAAAGCCAGGTCTCAAGATATTATACATCCAATTTAATACATCAACCCTTTAAAATTGCACATGAAGGAAATGTGTTTTTTAAAATAAAAATGACAAACATTAGGCAAATATGTGGTTCTCATGTCAGTGAAGATACTTCTTTCCAACTTCCAGGGTGGACCAGTGTTGAGGGGTGTGAGTTCTGAAATTAGAAAGCCTGAGTCTAAATTCAGATTCCTTTTCTAATTGGCTGATGATTAGAAAGCTACTTAACCACTTTAAACCTACATACCTTATCTGTAACATGCAGATAGTAAATATGAACCTCATTGTATTATTGTGATAATTATATAAAATAATTCATTTGCTAGCATTTTTTCTGCCTATAGTAAAAGAATTAAAAGTATTAAGTATTTTTATCACTATTCTAATCTGGTATTGGCTTTACACGCAGGTCTCTTTAATTATTTTCTTGGATTCCATATTTAGATGTTTCATGGAAATATCTGAAGAAATGTTTTGTAAAGTTTGTCATATAATAATAAATATAAATTTGTGTTTGACTTACAATTTCTTAAAGAGCAATTTATTTCAAAATGGGTTGCTAAATAAAAATACATACTTGAACACATTTACATTTTGTAATTCAGTGATCAACCATAGTTAAATGTGTAACAGCCCCATATTTTAACCTACTAGAAATCAAATATTAATGAAGACCAAACCCTCTACCCCATCTAGTTAGGCCATGTTCCATATTTAAAAACTACATACCTGATAACCTTATACACTTTTCAGTATAACCTTGAAAACACAGAAGCTTGAACTGAATGTGCTTTTCAAAATAAATGGACTCAAATGCAGGTGTTGGCATCTGTGTCACTCTGCTTTAGGGCTCAACACACAGGCCGGTCAATTGATCCTCTACCATCTCTTATTTTTGATCCTTCTGCCATTATTTAAATCTGGCCAGAGCTTCTCTCCAGTTCTAAATCTTTACTCTCAGCAGCAAATTGCCCTTTCAGTACTTGGTCTATTATATTATTTGTGACTGCTTTGGGACTTTTAGGGATAAAGTTTTTAATCCTTGTAGCATCACATGTTTGTTCTTTCAGAAAGATTTATTTTTTGCTTAAGTTTGTGGGTTTCCTGCTGATGTCAGGTTGAGCATTCATACATATTCAGCACTTTGTCCCTATTCGAGTTGGTACCAAGAGTCCTGGGTGTTTGCACTTTCCATTATGATGGCTATTGTGATCAGGATCACTGACATCAGCACATTATCACACTGATGTTTCATGGTCATTCATTCAGAATCAGGCATGTGCTATTGCTGTGGGAAAGACCCAGACACATTGGCTATAGTCCCTGTTTTAAAAGATACTATAGCTTAACTGAAGAAATAGGACACATAAATGTCAAAATTTAAGTAACAGCCCAAGATATTAGAAGCATTTTGGGGCTGAGTTTGCAAGGCCCACATATGTGGAAAAATTCTTTCAGGCTTATCATTAGCAGAGCTGATACGGGATAGTAGTGTCAATTATGAAAGCTACATAACTGAGGCAGGATCAAGTGACTATAGTTTCTCTCCTTCTGACTGAGAAACATAGTATATGTATGGCATGTGCATAGTATATTTCTGAGAATATGTTTAGAGATCTGATGAGCAGAAGTACTGCATACTTCATGGTTGATCTATGGTTCTCAGAGGGTTGCAAAATATTATAAAATTGTTAATTTTACCTTGTCTTCTAGGCATAATTTTCATTGAAATATTTTCAGCATTTTGTACAAAAAACCCACACAGTTTTCTTCTTTCATTGGCTTTACTCTCCACTGATGACATTTAATCTAATAAGCATCCAATTGATATTAAAGAGACACTGCTTTCAACATCTTATGATTTATATATTTGTCTCAGTATTTTAATTAATTTTATGAGAATAAAGATTATGTGTATTTTTGAATAAAGATTCAATATGTGTATTGAAAAAAGATTCAATATGTGTATTTCATATTTTCCATGCATTTTTGTAAATTTCACATTTTTAAACCCCTTTTCAGGTAACATCAGGAAGCATACTATGTAAGACAGATACAAAGGGGAGCTGCTGTATGGGTGAGTATGGGTTGGGGCTACCTGGAACTCTGGTGCTAGGATGCCTTCTCTGTTTTTCACCTTAATGTTGGCTCCCAAGAAACCCTAGATCTTTGTGGAATAGAGTACAAGTATTAGAATATGTCATTGCAGTTGTTTCCAAACTTTATTGTGTAGACATAGACATGACACTGCCAAAATAGGACTGTTAGTGGATAAGCATCACTTCTATTTGATATTTTAAAATGCTTATTTCTCAACTAATTTAGAAAAGTCCATAATTAATATATAAAGAGGGTTAAAAGCCAATATAAATTTTTAAAGTACATCTGGCCAACATAATTTTATTTTTTCCTATTAGAAAGTATCATTAGAATAGTATAAATTTCAGTAAGCTCTGATCTGATCATCTCCATTTGCATATTACCTTACAGAAGGCTGGATATGTTATGGGAGAAACAGAAATGCCATGCTTAGGTATCGTTGATTGTCTTTGCTCTGATTTTAATTGCTCTTTATTTCTATTTTTATTCTATTCGTGAGTATATTTTTTAGACTCATACTGGAACTTCTATGATTCTCTTAATCTTGGTTCTTTTTGGACTTTGCATGTGCTGAATCATGTTTATGCTAAGAAAAAGGGGTATAAAAATGTGCTATGTTTTGCAACAATATCGATCTAAATGCTTATCAGAATTTCTCTTAGCGTTCATCATGGAGAAGATAGTGTTATGTGTTACAAAACAGATAACATAAAATTGACCATCTTAAAGTAACAATTTAGTGATATTTAGTACATTCACAATGTTTTGCAACCACCACATCTATCTAGTGTTAAAACATTTTCATCACCCACAAAAGAAATCTTGTATTCATTAAGCAGTTGCTTCCCATATTCTTCTCCCTCTGTTCTCTGGTAACCACCAATCTGCTTTCTGTTTCTGTGAATTTGCCTATTCTAGATATTTCATATACATGAAATTCTACAATGTGTGGTCTTTCATGACTGGCTCTTTTTACTTCAAATATTTTTGAGGTTCATCCATGTTGTAGCATGTATCAGTATTCATTTCTTATAAATGAATAGTATTCTATTCTATGTGTATGCCACAGTTTGTTAATCTATTTGTCCATTGATGAACATTTGGGTTGTTTTCACTTTCTGGTCATTTTGAATAGTGCTGCTATGAATATGAGTATCTATGTATTTGTTTGAGTATCAGTTTTCAGTTCTTTTGAATATGTACCTAGAAGTAGAATTGCTAGATCTATGCTAAATCTATGGAAATTTGAGAAACTGTCAAACTGTTTTCCATAGTGGCTGAAACATTTTACATTCCCACCAGCAGTGTACATGGTTCCCATATTCTCCACATCCTGGCCAACATTTAATTCCCATTAAAAAAGTTATAGCCATCATAGAGGGTATAAAGTGATACTCACTTTTGTATTATCAGCTTAGCTTCTTTTGTGTTTCCCCAAAGTATTCTATACTATTTTTAAGCACATTTGTATTGATGTTTCTTCAAAATATGTACCAAGTAAATATTGTCATGCCTGTGAGTGGCCATCCTACAGAACAGAGCTAGCTAGGAAGGGATCAGAGATAGAAGTTGATCTAAACATGAGTGGTTTGGATGATCCTAAATGTTTAGGCAGGCAAGGAATCAAAGCAAGCAATATAGTAGAGGGTGTGGTAGGTAGAATTCTAAGATGTCCTCCAAGATTCCTTTTCACTGTTGTATGTGCCTTGTACAATCACCTTCCCTTGAGTGTGGATGGGAACTGTGAATGTGATAAGATAGTCATTCCTGTGATTATATTACCTTGTAAGACTACATAGAAATTATCTATATAGTCTTCTTACTAGAGATAGAGATATATTCCGACTAGAGAGTCTCCTACTGGCTTTGAAGAAAGAAGCTGCCATGTTGTGGCAGGTCCACATGGGTAGGACCTGAAAGTGACCTCTAGGAGCTGAGAGCAACTCCCATCAGATGGTCAGCAAGAAAATGGGAACCACAGTCCTACACCACAAGGGACTGAATTCTGCTAACAATCTGAATGAGCTTGGCAGAGAACCCAGAGCTCCAAATGAGAGCTGAATCTGGCTGATACCTTGATTTAAGCCTTATGAGACTCTGAGCAGAGAACCTATTTAAGCCCACCCAAATTTCACCTATAGACATACTGGGTACTATTTCAAACTGTTAAGTTTGTGCTAATTTGTTATACAACAATGGAAAATTAATACAAGGAGCTATCTAAAATACTTAATAATTAGAATAATGTGGGCACTGGCCTATCTCAACAGATGCTGGTCACAAGCAATGGTGACGCAGCACTGTGACTAGCTATGTCACTAGTCACTAGGTGACCAGCTGTCATCCCAAGACTGATAACACAGGCTTCATCAGCTGAGCCCACCAGAGGAGAAAGCTCTGGCTAGGCTATCAATTCACACACTGTGTTCACTTTGCTTCTGAATAAGTCTAGCCTGGTGTGGCCCTCTTTGCAGGGGGATGGTCTGTATTTTGTCTAGCATAGTAAGGCAGGGCCTCTAGAAGCATGGTATGTATGTTTTTCAGGGCATGATATGAAATGTCCCCAGAGCCCTGCCACTTAATCTAATCTTTAACCTGAGCTTTATCTTCCCCAAACCTTGGAACACCTACAAACATAGTGGCAAAAATATTAGACTTAAATTTTTTGTCTCAACCATGTCCTGCTTTTAGAGTCATGTGACTGTAATAGAGCAAAACTGCCCAAATGATAGAACACAGGAAAGAACAACAACAAAAGTATTTCTAGATGTAGCTCACTTCACCGCTTACTCCTTGAGCTATGCTGTCTTCTAAATTGGGTTCTTGAGCTGTCTCTTTTCATCCACTTTTAAATCTTTGATCACTGTGATATATTTGAATAGTTTCCATTCAAATTATTTTCTTTTTGCTCGTGCTTAACATGGGAAGCTGTGTCTATACTTCCCACTTACTCTAACACAGTGCCCATCAATTCTCAGAGTTCTTTGATGATAAAGAAAAATTTCCTCAGGCATAAAGATGAAAAAAAGGGCAAGTTCAGACTTCTCTAAAGTAACACTAAATACAAAGAAAGAGAAAAAAGAAAGAAAGAGAAAGAGAAAAGAAAGAAAAAATCTATGAGATTCTAAGAAAGAAAAGTCATTTATGATTTTTATAAATTTCAAGTGGTTGTTTATGTATGAAAGGACTAGGCAGATATCCCTAAACATGCAGGAACTAGAGGACTATATTATTATTTTGTAAAATGTAGTTGATGAAATAGAGCCAATTGAAATATAAATTTTTTTAAACTTAGAAATGGGAGAGTTATGGTGAAGGTATTGGTATGAATACTAAATCCATACTAATACAAAACTAAGAGAAAACTGGCAAATATTTCAGAACAGAAGGCAAATGATATATAACTTGATATTATTAAAATAACATAATAAAATCTGGAGATGGGGCAGGAGAGGTGGGTGGGTGAGAGTGCTAATTTCCTCATTTTTCAGAACAAGCAATCAATCACTATTGACTAAATTTGACACATTTAGTTAAAAAAGAACCATTATGACTCCAACTTCTTAATATTTATCTAATTATTTCTTTCTTAAATTTATTTTATCTTTTTAGAAACAACATTTCCTATCTTAAGAATATTTATATAAAATCCAGCAGTTTTTCCTATATCTTTTTTAAGCTCATTTTAAAATACAAATGAAAAAGCGACATATTATGGTATGATACAATTTTTGTAAAATTATTTCTGCATTAATTTATTTATCTATATATCCATCTCTCACCCATCTTTCCATTCACTCTTCTCTCTGTGTCTGAAATGAAGTTTACCTAATATTAAAAATGATAATTACTGGATGATACGATAAGTGTAAATCTTAAAATTCTTGTCTGAACTGTGCTTAACTTTTTTAAAAGGTGTATATATCATTTTATGATAAATATTATTAATCTAAGCAAAGAAGAAAAGGAAACTTACAAAGTGCTATCTCAGTTGTAATACAGCCATTTACTCAGTTAAAGGATACAACTTTACATAACATTCTAGAGTAGGCTTACGTTTAAATCACAAATATTATTTTTTAAGGAATAGGAAATTAAGTTTAATTTCTATATTCGGCAAAAGAGAGAGACAATTTTGCTATGAAAGGCAAATCTATGACGCAAATGTTGTCCCTGCCCTTAGAATTTACTACTTTCAATTTCTGTGATAGACATACTTTAATCCGTGGGGATACAGAGTTCAGCTTATAGAGAACTTTGAAAGACTTCATAATTCACCTGCATAACTGATGCAACAGTGCCTGAGATATTTTGGGCACTTCATGCATATTTGTTACTTGCAATTCAGAAAAATTAATGACTAGCATAAAGTCTCCCATATTTAAAACTGCAAACATGCCAGGCGTGGTGGCTCATGCCTGTAATCGCAGCACTTTGGGAGGCTGAGGCGGGCGGATCACTTGAGGCCATCTGAAGACCAGCCTGGCCAACATGGCAAAACCCTGTCTCTACTAAAAATACAAAAATTAGCCAGGTGTGGTGGTATGTGCCCATAGTCCAGGCTACTTGGGAGGCTGAGTGAGGAGTATCACTTGAGCCTGGGAGGCAGAAGTTGCACTGAGCCCAGATTGTGCCACTGCACTCCAGCCCATAGAGCCAGACCTAGTCTCCAAAAAACAAAACAAACAAACAACAACAAAAAAGTAAACATATTAAATCGCCTCTTCTTTTCTCAAGTTAATATTCTTTCAGTTTTTATCTACGTTCATTCTATTCATGAATATACCTTGTGTTAGGCATCTGCTGCTGAGTAGTAAATTGCCCCACAATTTAGCAGCTTAAAATAATAGCATTTATTATCTCACACATTTTCTGAGAGTCAGGAATCTGGGAATGATTTTGCTGCATGGTTCTGCCTCAGCATCTTTCACGACATTGCAGTCAGGCTGTCTGCCATGGCCGCAGCCTCTGAAGGGGCTGTTGTGTCCACTCTGAGCTCACTTATGTGGTTGCTGTCAGCAGTCTTCAGTGCTGCCCCATATTAGTCTCTCTATGAAAAAGATCAAGAAATGGCTTTCCTCAGAATGAGTGATAAGAGGAAGAGTGGGGAAGAGAGAGAGAGAGAGAGAAAGACAGAGTATAGGCAAGTCAGAAAGTGCACCCAAGCCAGCAGCTGCAGTCTTTTTATAACTCAGTCTCAGATTTTTCCTCCATCACATCATCTGTATTCTGTTTGCTAGAAGTGAATCATTAAGTCCAGTCTATATTCAATAAGTGGATTAAGAATGACTTTTTAAAAATTATTTTTTTGTGGGTACATAGTAGGTGTATATATTTATGGGGTAATGAGATTGTTTGATACAGGCCTCTAAGATCCCTTATTTCAGTGTGAAATAAGCACATCATGGAGAATGGAATATCCATCCCCTCAAGCATTTATCCTTTGAGTTACAAACAATCCAATTATACTCTTTAAGTTATTTTAAAATATACAATTATGTTATTATTGACTATAGTCACCATATTGTGCTATCAAGTAGTACATCTTATTCACTCTTTCTATTTTTTTGTGTGTGTGTGTGTGCCTGTTAGCCATCCCTACCTCCCCTCAGCTCCCTCACTGTCTTTCCCAGCCTGTGGCAACCATCCTTCTACTCTCTATTTCCATAAGTTCAATTGTTTTGATTTTTAGATCCCACAAATAAGTGAGAACATGTGATGTTTGTCTTTCTGTGCCTGCCTTATTTCATTTAACATAATGATCTCCAGTTTCAACCATGTTGTTGCAAATGACTGGATCTTATTCTTTTTTTATGGCTGAATAGTACCCTAACTCTATTTTGTATATGTACCACATTTTCTTTATCCATTCATCTGTTGATGGATACTTAGGTTGCTTCTAAATCTTAGCTATTGTAAACAGTGCTGCAATACACATAGGAGTGTAGATATATCTTCAATATACTGATGTCTTTTCTTTTGCATATATACTCAGCAAAGGGGTTGCTGGATCATATGGTAGCTCAATTTTTAGTTCGTTGAGGACCTCGAAACTGACTTCCATAGTGGTTGTACTAATTTACATTTCCACCAACAGTGTAAGGGTTCCTTTTTCTCCACATCCTCACCAGCATTTGTTATTGCCTGTCTTTTGATTATAAGCCAAGATTCACTTTTCGAAGGGAGGGATATCAGAGAATTTGTGGACATGTCATTAAAATAACAATATTTGCCTAATCCTTCAAAACTTTTCCCTCAGTGTTTCATTTCTTTGTTTCTGTCCCTTCCTCTCTATGAAACTATTCTGGAAGATTCCTATTAATGTTCTTCTTAATGGTTCAAAGTCCTTTACCTACAATCATAATTTTTCATCTGTCTGAGCACTAACTGCTTTCCAAATATTTGGCTCATCTCTTCTAAGAGATTGCCAACTCCCTGAAAAAGTGGATACTTTCCTAAACAATGTTGTCTCCCACACAGTATCTATGTTCTAAAACTCTTTAATATGAATAAATATGCCCAGCTGACCTTGAGAATACTCTTAGTTTATATTAGCTCTGTTCAAACATAAGTCAAATTATGTCACATCTGTACTCAAATATGCAATGGTTCCCATCTCACTCAGAGTAAAAGCCAAAAAAGTTCTTACAGTGGCTCCAGAGTGAAACCATGCCCTAAAGAGTTAAATAAACCAATGAGTAACAGAAATTCCTGAGTTTGCAGGATGACTGATAAGAAACAAAAAAAACAAAAACAAACAAAAACAACAAAAAAAACAATGGGGTCAGGATTTCAAGAGCAGCCTGGCCAACATAGCGAAACCCCGTCTCTACTAAAAATACAAAAAAAAGTAGCCAGGCATGCTAGCGGGCACCAGTAATCCCAGCTACTCGGGAGGCTGAGTCAGGAGAATCACTGGAGCCTGGGAGGCGGAGGTTGCAGTGAGCCGAGATCGCGCCACTGCTCACCAGCCAGGGTGACAGAGCAAGACTCCATCTCAAAAAACAAAACAAAACAAAAAGAAAAGAAAGGAAAAAAAAAAAAAAAACAACTTGCAGAAACGCTGAATCTCCCACTGCTTATGAGATTAAAAAAACTGGCTGAAATCCTTTGGAACCAATGTGGCCTACTGGAGTCTGTGCAGAGCGAGCTTGCTGATGTCACAGCCCAAATTTACACCACGTTTTCTACTAACTCCCCCTGAATTTGCACATGCAACCCAGAAGTAGCATGAGAAGATAACTGCACGTGCCCAAGGCCTTTCCAGAGCTCTCCTTTCCTTCCACCGATCACTTACTAATCTCAAAATCCACTCCCTGAACCTTTTCTAGTTAAAATATACTGCCTTGAAGCCAGCATAGGGAGATCTGAGCTTGGCTCCTATCTCCTTGAGAGTTGACTTTCAATACACAGTGTTTCTTTTCTCAAAACCTGGTGTCATAGCATTGGCTTCTAGTGCATATGGCAGCAAGCTCCTTTTGCTCAATAACAAGAGCCCCTCTATTATCTGCACCCCACCCCCTCACCTCACACACCTTATATCCAACTGCCTCACTCACTCTCAATTCCATTCATTCTGCATCTCCTGTTATTCTCGAACACTTCAAACATTCTCTTGCTTCAGGGCTTTCGTAGAAGCTGTTTCCTCTGCCTAGGACACTCTCCCTATGTAGCCACTGACTCATTCCCTCCCTTGCTTTACATCTTTGCTCAAATAATATCTTCTCAATGAGATCCTCCTATACAGCATTTAAGATTGGCCTTCCAATAGAATTGGGAGAAAATTGGAATGTCACTCTCCTTCTAGAGCCTGTAAAATCTATGAGATTCTCTTTCAGAACAAAGCTTGCATTGTGACACTGCCTGACACCCGTGGCATAGGAGACATGTTGCAAACACTCTTAATAAAAGGCCTATCAAACAGACAACAAAAAAGGAATTGACCTTACCATTCCATTATTCTCTTCCTCCTTTCACCCTTTATTTTTCTATATAGCACTTATCACCAAAGAACATACGATATGTTTTACTTTTTAATTCTGCTTTTATGATTTCCTCACTGGTAGGTTACTCTTTGCTATATCCTCAGTGCCTGGAAGAGTGCCTAGCATGTTGTTAACATTCAATAAATATGCTCTGAATTAGTTAATTCAAGTTACAGACATAATTAAAGCTGCTTTTTAGTTGGCGAGGGTAACAGCTCCATGTTACCCAAGCCTGTTGCCATCCATCTAATCCCACCGGGGCTTTTGTCAGAGAGGATGGAGAAGCTTAGGTGGGTATGGGATGACTCCCACTCTCTTCCAGGAAGGAGTTCACCCATCCCCACATAAACTTGTTTGTTAAAGAATAGAAGAGAATTCCAGAAAGATTAAAAGGTAGAAGAAGAAGAGTAGGAAATCAGTAAGAAGTATCACAGCTGGGAGCTTCAGAGAAAACGTACATAGGCTAAGGAGAGAGTGCAGAGCAATTTCTATTTCTATTTATGCACCATCATCTCCTTACTCACTGACAGATGCTGAGTGTTCCAGATCACCCCAATTAAACCAGAAGTTCCATGATCTCCTTTGGAAGTGGCTCCACATAAATTAGATTATACACAAATTCCCCAGAGCACGACTGTGCTTGAGCCGTGATGAGAATGTATGATTGCCTTGCTGTGCCCCACCTCAGACTAGGGAGGAGTGAACCAGTACAGATAGGACTTAGTTTCCTCCTAAGGGGAAAAATGATGGGGAAATGTCCCTACATCTTTCCTTATTTGTGGGGTAATTGTGGCAGTGATGAGCAGGCTTTCAGAGGTTTCACCTGGGGAGGACTCCTGGGAATACGAGGCTCTGGTTGAGAACAGGAGGGGAGAAAAGGAATATTCAGCAAGGAAATAAATACATAAGTATATAGACATGATTTGTAAGTGAAATGAGCTTTGGAAAATATCTGCTAGAAGGATTAGAACCTGTTTTTATGTTATTTGTTTTTCTGTATGACACAAAGAACCATATTTGACATCAAGAGATCCTTTCAAGTGAGACTTTAGGGAAGGAATAGAAATCAATCATTGAAAGCCTGAATTCTGAAGTACTTATTTAAAACTTTCTAAAGATTTTCAAAATTACTGTAAAAATTGACTACAAATTAGAGTTTAAAAAAAAAACCCAAATGTGTTTTATTAAGTAATAACTATTTACTTACTTATCTTTGGTCTGTAATTTTCCTTGTGCCCAGTCTAACCTATTCCCATCTCCTACCTGACCAGGTTATTCTTACTGATTTCCTTCCCCTTGACACCTGTCTTGGAGGTCAAGCCTGGACCAATTAACTTGCATTTAATTATATTCAGGAAGAGTAAAGAGTATAATTGTGAAGACTGTATTCCCTGCAGTCAGACAAATCTCCATCATCCCCAACTCTGTGACTCTGAGCAAGTTATTTTTGTTCCTAAGTTGTAGTGTCTCGTCTGTATAATGGGGGTAATAGTGTTGCTTACCTTATAGTAGTGGAATTTCCTTGGGGAGGGAGATGGGATGATGAGGCTTAAATGGTATAGTGTGCTTACCATGAGAATTTATGAAATCAATACAGTTCTGTGCAACTGAGGTCCAGGAAAGTTAAATGAAAAAAAATTTAGTAGGGTCTTTGGCTCTTTATAAGTATTCAAGAATGTATTCTTTATCTTGAGGAATGGCACATTAACCATCCAATTTTTATAAGCCTCAAAACTAGTCTCCTTTGACATGGCCTTTTCTTTTCACCACACCGTTTTAGCTAGACATCAAATTCTACTGAGTTTTTCTTCTCAATGTCTCTGAAATCTGTCCTTTCTTTCCCTTTCAGTTAGCATAGGGATCCCTCTGGTCTTGGCTGCTGTCACCTCTCACCTGCGTTCTTCAGTAGCCACCCCCATGATTCCTGCACTCAGGCCCTCCTCCTGTCCTTTCTCTATATTAAAGGAACACAGATCTTTTTGATACTTAAGTTTGAATACATTGTTCTGATGAAAATTTTTCAATCACTTTCCATTGCTTTTAGAATAAAAAGTGAATTCCTTAATATGGTCTCCAAGGCCTTGTATCGTCTACTGTCCAGCCATGTCTCACATGGCTCTCCCCTTCCTTTGAGCACCGGCTACAAGGCGGCCTTTTCTTCCTTAAACCTGCTATGCTTCTGACGCAGGATTTCTGCATGTCATTTCACTGCTTGTATTGAACAGAACTTCTCAAAGCTCTGCTTGAGAAGTTGTTTAGTTTTGACTTCTCATATATCAGGGGCCCAAAGAGGAATATTTATCCTAGAATTTGGGGATAGTTACACCTTCAAATATTCTGCCCAGACATTCCCATTGATACTTTTATATTTGTCAGAATGAATGTCTCCTTCTTAGATGAGCATTATATTTTCACTAGAACCATGAAATCTTTAATCTGTTTGTTCTTACTCATCCCTTTGTCCAGGACTTTAATACCCTCCTGGAAAGCCTTCCTGCCTCAATCTTTAAGCCTTTTCATGAATTTCTCCTAAAATCACTTAAAAACTGCATAATTTGGGTCCTTCCATATCTTGCTCAAAGTTTTAAAGTGGCACACCATTTATCATCATTACAAATGCTAGCTCCTGACCACGTTTCATAATGAGGTATGCTATGCTTCATCTACTGCCCCTGTTCCTGCAGAGAAACAAGGCTGCCAGCTTCCCCTCCTGATTCAGAACAGTCTTCATCCCCTTGAGTTTGGGTCATGCTATTCTTGGATTTTCATCTTCCCCTCGACGCCCACTCCTTCTTCATTAAAGAAAGTCCTGAAGTATCCACGAAAGAATTCTTTAAGCCTTTCTCTCAAAATAAATGTGGTCATTTTGAAAACAAACCAAAAATGGAAAAGCTCCTGGAAAAACGAATTAATCATAACAAAAATAAACAAAATTTGACATGAGAAAGAAAATTTAAAAAGAGAGGATAATTTTGTTTAAATTAGCAAATGATACCATTTCTAATAAATGCAAATAAATTTAAAAATACAAATGTAATGAGCAATATCCAAAAATGTTAATTATCAAAATGGCCCAGGAGAAATCTGAGACACTTTAAAGTAATTGGGAATTAAATTAATTACAGAAATGTATTTTTAAAATTTGGGGTTTCCATGTTTATATACAGACCAATTTTTTCAAAGATTTAGTGAATAGCATTTAGAAAAAGATGTAACATTATTGACTTAATGTAGTAAAATTACTAAATTCAGATACAAAAACCTCATAATGGCAGCAGAAATAAAATATATCAAAACCAAATTGCTATCTGTATTTTTGTCTTTAAATAAAATCTCACTTAAATAGAGAGGTAAAACTTAAATAACCAAAGAGTAAATCGAATCCCATTATACTTTTAATATAATCAAAAAATACAATATGGAATTTATCGAGAGAATATAATGGTGAATTAATATTAAGAAATGTACTAATTAGGTCAAATGACCAAAAGAGAAAAATGACTACTCATGAAATATTAAACAGGCTTCTGATTACATTCAACACTCATGCCATCACAACTCTTACAGAACATTGCTAAACATGATAAGACACAACATTATACAAGAATACCTCATTTTATTGCACTTTACATGATTATGCTTTACAGATACTGGATTTTTTTACAAATTGAAGATTTGTGGCAACTCTGTTATAAGCAAGTGTATTGGCACCATTTTTCCAAAGCAGCTGTGCTCACTTCCTGTCTCTGTGTCAGCAATAAAGTATTTTTTAAAAAAGGTATATACATTTTTTAAAAACAGGCTATTGTACACTTAATAGACTACAGTATAGACACAATTTTCATATGTACCAGAAAAACAAAAAATTTTTATGACTCACTTTATTGCTAGATTAACTTTATTGTGATGATCTTGAACTAAACCTACAATATCTCCAAGGTATGCTTGTACTTAGTGGCAAAACAGTAGAAATAGTCCCACTTTAATCAAGAATGAGATAAAGTTGTTTGCTGTGAAAGTTCTTTCCAATAAAACAAGATGATATCTAGGAACAAGAGACAAAACTATTGGAACAAAAATTACAATTAGAATTATTTTGCCTAATATTTGATTTTATTCGGAGGAAAAATATCAACTTGCATGAAGTTTTGCAAAGTGACTAGGTAAAAATAGTTTTATAAAAACCAATACCTTTTCTGTAAACCAGCAATAGCCCATAAAAAGTTATAAGAGAAAAATAAAACCATTCACAACAGCAAATAAGAACAATACAGTGCCTGGGAATGAGCATAATAAAATCAGTAGACTATTATGGAATAAAACAACTATGAAACATAACATATTTCTGGATGAGGGTGTCTTTATTTTGAAACAGTGAATCCTTCTCAAGATAATACATTGATTTAAAACAATATCTATAAAAATACAGTTGATTCCCATTATTTGTGGTTGTTATGTTTTATAAATTTACTGTGAACAATGACTTTACCAATCCTGAATCATCACTTCTAGGGGACATACAAGATTAGGATCCTATGAGCCTCTGGTCACAATATTTTCATCAACCTGTGAAAAGAATTATATTTTCTCTCTTCCCGAAGGTTTGATAATTTGAGTCTATAAAACAAACTGACAATAGACATACTAACAGAAAAGAAGGCACTAAAGTTTATTAATGTGCGCTAAACACAGGAGCCATACACAAAGTATGAAGCTCAAAGAAGAGCCAGATGCTTAAACATCCACTTCATAGCAATGAGTGAAATGGAGGACTGAAGACAATTTTAGAGGCATAGTAAATAATTTTAGGAGAGATGGATCACGGAGACAGAAATTAGCTTGTAAATGATGATTCTCTTTGTAAATGAATGGGACTGGGGAATAAACAATAGTTTGGGATGAAGTTCCTTTGGGCTTGTAGGTGTGATGGTTAATTTTCAGATCCTTCCTCTGTGATATGAATTTTAATTTTCTCTTGTTCATAAAAATTTAGGGAAGGGATTAGAGGCAATTGTGTCCTCTTTTGGTGGGAATGGTTCTTAGGTACGTAAGGGAATTTCAGACAATATCCTGTGGTTTGGGAGAGACAGTGTTGAGAGACAGGATCAGGGAAGGTCAAGCTTCTTTTGTTCAGCATATGTAAGCACTATATTTTAAGGTATTGTTTTCAGAGCCCCAACAAACCAATCAGTACATGACTTTATTTTGTGTTTCTGTTTAAAGACATCTTATTTAGCATATATTGTTGATTAATTCACACTGAACTCATGACCAACAGTGCTATAACTCAAGCCTGAGGGAAGTTTATCTAACACAACTGTTTTCTCTGTATGGCACATCACAGCCTTATGCACTAAGGAATATTAGACAGCACTTCAGCACTATACTTGGGGCCATTTTAAACAGTAATATCAACAAAAAACACAGAAATGTGAAAAAAAAGGGGCACTAAATTAAGACCAAGAAGGACACTTGTTTATAGCATGAGAATTGAAGCAAGAAAACATTGCATCACCTAGTTCAATATGCATTTGGGATGGCAAACTTTTTGCTGCTCTGCTCAAGTTTGTAAATGACAAAGAAAGCTCCATAAATATTGATTTGGGGTCACAAATGTATTTTAGAGAATAGGCAAATTTGCAAATATAGAATTGCAAGTAATGAGGATCAATTGTATTTATTAATTTTTCTTTTTGTAGAAAGACATAGCAGAGTAATTTTAAAATTCATCTGGAAAACAAACTGGAGGGAATACAGCTAAGAAAAGTAGGAAGATGGAGAGGGGGATTTGTCTCCTACTGGACGTTAAAATTGATTTTACAGCTAGAGCAATTTTATATCCCTTGATGTAAATATCTCCAGACAGATCCATAAAACTTATAATGTTGGGATAAATTCTAGTATATTCAAAAACTTATTATTTGTCAAATAATGCATCATAAAATAATGAAGAAGCTATGTGTGAGTCAGGAATAGTTATTTTAACTTTGTTTGAAAGACTAATTTATTTTTTCCCTTATTTACATAAAAATAACCTTCACATGAATTAAAAAATCAAATATAGAAATGTAGCAGCAACAACAAAAACAGAAGAAAATATAGGTGAATAGTTAACAGATCTTCAGGCAAAAAACTATTTTCTTAGATAAAAGCCATGGAAGAGAAATGCCAAAAAAAATTAAAAGATTCTGATAAGCATATCAAAAGATGAATAAAAATAGTGCTTTCGTTTATACAAAAATGCAATTTAAAACAAATATCAAGATGAGAAAAAATGCTATAGCTATTGTAACAGACAGTGTTGTAGCCTTAATGTGAAAAGAGCTTTTCAAAATAAATAACAGCATTGATATTCCAGAGGAAAAGAGAATCAAGGGATTTGGAACTCATGGAATAACTGAAATTGAAAAAGTGACAAAGTGTTTAATTCTACTACTAAGTACACAAACAAAGTTGAACAAAAGGATGACATTATTTACTTTCAAAATAATAAGAATAAGGAGGATAATACAGAATGTTGATGAGAGCATCAGAAGCAATAATGTCTAATCAATTAGAGATAGAACTCTGGAGCTGGTCTGCCTGACATCAAATCTTGACACTATTATTTACTACTGTGTGGTCTTAGACAAACTACTCTGTGCCTCAGAATCTTCAGCAATAAATGGGGTTAGTAATACAGTACACATACTTTATAGGGGAGAGTTAAATGAGTTAATCCATGTAATGAACTTAGAACAGGATCTGGGGGCACAGTCAATATGCTTTGAATATTAGCTATTTCCAAGAAGACATTCGGTTGGGAGCATAGGTTAGCAAGTTTTCTCGAAAACAGTTTATCAGTTTGCATCAAGAGGCTTTGAAATGCTCATACCTTTCAACCTAGTGATTCTGCTTCTTAGAAGCTATTTACTCAAACTAATGAGAAATGTTGGCAAACATGTATGCAATAGATGGTCCTTGTTATTATTTACAAATGTGAATAATCAGAAACAATTCAAATACCCCCAAATTAAAAAAATATATGATAGAATTCATAAATTGATAAATTAAGGTTTATTAAAAAGACAGACTATCCAGCCATTAAAAACGTTTTCCAGGAATATTTAATGACATAAGCTCATTCCCACCACTTTTAAGTAAACAAAGCACAATGCAGAGTGGCATATGCTATATAATTCTGATTTCTCTGAAGACTTTGTAAAGTTGTTCTAGCATAACATTTGCTTGCTAGCACGCATCACAAACTGCATGTATTTGATTTATTGTCTAATTCTCCCAATAGAATATTAACTCCAGGAGGATATTCACCATATCTATTATGTTCACTAGATGTCTTCATTTTACATTGAGCAGAACAGTGCTCATTGCATAGTAGATACTCAATGAATAATTGTTCAGTAAATGAATGAATGAATAAATAGTTTTGTCAACACATTAGATAGAATCATTAAAAGATATACAAATAACTGAAATAATAACAGAGGTGGTTTTTATATTTATGTGAAATGTTTGAATATTCTCCAGTAAGTCCAAATTATATCTACATGAAAAAAATAATTATTAACCACACATGGACAATTATCTTTCTTTAGTATGTATCTTTCCCAACCACAGTTGGTTTAAAATTTTCTGTATTTTCCAGTTTTCTGTGCATGTGCCATGTTTCATATTGTCCTTTTTATTTTAGGCTTACACTGTCATTTTGATTCAAGGAAAGTTAGACCAGCCATGTATACTATTTATTTTAGATACTGAACACATTCCTCCTTGATTAAATAAGAGACAGTTCTGACTGAATGTATTTGTTTTAACTAACCAAAGTTAAAGGGCTGTTGGATGCACCAACCCACCACATCCTCATCTTTCTTACTCTATTTCATGAGGCTCAACACCTGCAAACCACAAATCCTGAAAGCATAGGTCATCATCTGGCTGTGGCTGCTCATTTTTGCCACTTCCTCTTTTTAAAAGAACCAATCACGCCAAAGAAAAATATCTATATATGCTTTTCCCCTATTTGGAAAAAAAAATTGGAAATTAGAATTAGCTAAATTCCAAAGTAGGTGAAAAATGGAGTAATGGTTTGGAAAGGTTAGTGTGGGGGGAGCCACCCTCCTATTCACAATTGGAAATATCCATAACAAGGCCATTTAGCCAATACGTATTTTCCTCTTTAGAACATAAGGGTAACCTGAATAAAAGGTTTGAATTACAAAGCAGCCTAATCCTGCACATTCTCTGAGCAATGACTGCTATTTGTGTCAAGAAAATAAAGAGGCAGAGAAAATGAGAGAGAGGGAATGGGAGGGAGGGTGAGAGCACATGTAAGTTATCTTTCTTGCAGGAAACAAGGAAACACTAGAAATTAGATTTTTTTAAATTAAAAAGTTAGTGTTTTGTATCTTTGGTAAGATCATTACTCACAGAAAAATCCCAGACATTTCTATGGTTTTTATAGGATTTTTTTGCCTCTTTTCTAAAGGCAGAAAACAAACTCCAGTACCCACCATACCTGTAACCCCTTCCTGCCTTCAGCCTCCTTCCCCGACATTGAGCATGTGGTATCGCTAATGCGCAGTAATGGTACAGCTGGAAAGGCATTTATGGTCCATTTTCTTCCGATATTATTAAAACTGCTCCATCACCGCCTGTAACGGGGGCGTCCGTATTTTCTCTCACCTGTATCCCTGACATGACATAATGCCTGCCCTCAACAGTATGCTATAGCATAGAGGTAATTGAAACATAACTCACCCTAAATTACAGGCAATGTTCAGGCAAGGCCCCAGTGAGCTTCTTAAGGCTCATTACAAGTATAAGCTAAATATTTCTTTAAGGGGGTGGGAGGAAGAGAGAGGAAGAGGGAGGGAGGGAAGGGGGGAAGAGAGAGAGAAAGAACACTTAAGAGTAACCGAGGATGAGGCAGCTTTCTAAAAAGGGAGATTTTTCTTTCCCCCTACCGTTTTAGGTGAGCCCCCTATTCGACTCAGATCAGTAGCAACCTGTTATCATTATTAGTTGAATGGCTGTTTCCTAGACTACTTGAAATTGTGGGTTTGCATTCAATTCCTAGGAAACTTGGGTTCACACAATTATATTTTCTGGTCTAATTGTTACTGGAAAGGGGTCCCAATCTAGATCCCAAGAGAGGGTTCTTGGATCTTGGGCAAGAAATAATTCAAGGTGAATCCAAAGAGTATAGTGAAAGTGAAATTATTAAGAAAGTAAAGGAATAAAAAATGGCTACTTCATAGGCACAGCAGCCCTGAGGGCTGCTGGTTGGCTATTTTCATGGTTATTTCTTGATTACATGCTAAACAAGGGGTGGATTATTCATGAGTTTTTTGGGAAATGGGTGGGCAATTCCCTGAACTGAGGGTTCCTCTTCCTTTTAGACCATATAAGGTAACTTCCTGATGTTGCCATGGCATTTGTAAACTGCCATGGCACCGGTGTGAGTGTCTTTTAGCATGCTAATGCGTTATAATTAGTGCACAATAAGCAGTGAGGACAATCAGAAGTTGCTTTCATCACCACCTTGGTTTTGGTGGGTTTTGGCTGGCTTCTTTACCACAACTTGTTTTATCAGCAAGGTCTTTGTGACCTATATCTTGTGCTGACCTATGCCATCCTGTGACTTAGAGTGCCTCACCTCCTGGGAATGCAGCCCAGTAGGCCTGAGTCTCATTTTACCCAGCTCCTATTCAAGGTGGAGTTGCTCTGGTTCAAACACCTCTGAGACAATAACTCGTGAGTTAGCAGTATTTACTCCTGGAAAGGGTCATAAAAAATAAAGTAGTGGCTGACTTCCTAATGTTGTAGGACTTTCTCCTTAGTTCGGCTAAAAGCCAAGTCCTTGTCACATGGTCATGAGAGACTAGGTTCGCAGACACTTTGAAGGATGAGAAAAAATGGAATTTATTGGGTGAAAAGGGAAAAAAGGGAAACAGGGACTCTCAGCAAAGTGATAGTCCTGCTAGCCAGTTTCCTGCCTCCCAGAATCCCAGGTACCACCCAGGAAGAGAAGGGACCAGGCTCCTCCCCAATGCAAATGGCACAATCTTCCCAAGGCTCCACCTCAGTGCACATTCCTCTCAGTGCGCAGATCTGTTAGAGGTTCTGCCAGGGATCCCTTCCCATCTGGTGTCTCACTCAGACCGAAAGGTACAGTGGGAAAGATAGGATGTTCTCTTTAATTCTTTCAGTTGTCAAAACCTGAAATTTCAGCCATTGTCTTGAGATTGTGTATTTGGAGTAAAGAAGTCAACACACCTAATTTTGCATCAGCTACTTATTAGAAACATGGTTTACCCCAATCTCATTAGGAAAATGGGAATGATAGTGTTCTTTGAATGAAAAGTTCATCTGCTTCCAAATCGAATGGGTTTCATTTGACTGCATTTCATTTTCCCTTTCTCACATGAAAGGGTCCCTGTGACTCTCACACATTTATCCTTCCTCTCAAATTTTTCCCTCCAATGTTACTTTTAGGTAGCCATCTGATTCCCCTTAGTTGAGCTGCTGTCTTACCCCTGAAGCCCTAGAAGCTTATATCCGGTGCCACAAGCCTCCCCCAGGCCATGTGAAAGCCTGGCTTCTCCATGCTGGTCCTAGTCCCAGCACTCCTTGTGGAGGGAAATGAGCAGTGTTGGGTAAGGGGAAGAGGACAGCAGAGTGCAGTCCTTACACGTGCTTCTGGAATCTGGTCAGTGGGTTCTGCCCTCTGCACTTTTATAGCACTTTATAAGTACAATTTGTATTTATATCATATATAAATACAACATGGATTGTCCTAGGGAACAAAGCCAGTGTATTTCTCTTCCCCTGAGACAGCCAGTATATTCTAAGTGGCAGACACTTTGAGCAGCATAAGCACAAAGGTAATGTAATTGGTTATTGTCCCTGCTCTCACCCAAGGGCTCAAACTGGCTTTAAAGAAAAACAAACAAACTGATTTCAGTGTTCTCCATCAGCTTCCTGCCACTGTCCCTAGTTGCTGTGGCTGTCTTTCTCAAAATTACAGAATGGCAGTGCCTTCACTTGAGAACTCAAGATTACCTTTCACTTTCCCCATATCAGGACTGAAAAAAATTCAGAGAATCATGTAGTAGTGTTCATAACACTTAAGAGATGATGTATTCCAGTCCTCATATTTCACTCATGGTTGATCAGAGGGGAAAAAGGACCTATTCAAAGATACACAGTTAATTAGGGGTGTAAGTGTGCATAGAAATAATTAGTGGTATAAGTGTAAGCAGAAAGCAGATTCTTCTTTCTCAGTTCTATGTTCTTTCTGCTATATACCAAACTACATTTTTTTGTAGTTTGATTCTACATACTGTCCTTAAAGGGTAAAATTTTAGTGACTATGAAATTGAAGATGGTCTATTGTCACATCCATAAAGAAGTGTTAATGATTGATATTAGCTTAATGTGTTACCATCTTTTAAGAATTTGCCTAAGCACAATATGGAAGAATGAATTTCTAAAGATAGTGTGTAATACATACTTAGAGTGAAAGAACTTTTGGGTAGCCGTAATTGAAATTAGATCACATAGTCAACCACCTACTTCCCTTGGGTTTTAATGTAGAGCTTATTGTGTGTATTGGCTGATTGATATGGATTTCTGTCATAAGATTTACACCATTAGTGTTGGAAGGAACCAGAGAGCTCATCTAGTCTAGACACCACTTTTTATGACTGCATTACCCAAGGTTACACAGCTTGTTATTTGTGGAGCCAGAACTTTTACTCATGAGGGCTGACTCTTTGCACCGTTCTTGAATTCCCTGAGTCTAGGGATAAAGTGATTTGAAAACAAGGATGTGTACCAAAATCACTTGGATCACCTGGGAAACTTTTTAAAAATATATATACTTGTGTATATTTATTCTTCAGCTCTGCTTCTGATTCTGTAGGCCTAAGAGAGATATCCAGCAATTATACTTAAAGAATACAGTATAATTTACATATAGTAAATACATAAATCCTAAGTGTAAATGTCATGATTTTTATGCACACACATAAGCATATATAAACATATACATCCACACATCTGTGAGACCTGTGTGCTAAAGTAAAAATAAATTAAGATATCCAGATTCTGGAAGACTCATGTTATCCTTTTCAGTCAGTAAACCCCCTTCCTCCAAGGATAACCACACTTACCTCTTTCCCCATAGATTATTTTGCCTGTTTTTGAAATGCATATAAATGGATTTATATAATGAATACTCTTTTGTGTTTGATTTCTTCCACTCAATGTTATATCTGTGAAATTTGACCATGTTTTATTTTTCAGTAGTTGTTCTTTTGCATTGCTACATAGTATTCTGTTGTGTGAATGTATCATTTATTTATCCATTCTACTGTTGATGAACACCTGGGTTATGTATAGTTTTTAGTTTCTATGAATAAAGGTGCTATAAGCATCCTTATCTATTTTTTTTTGGATATACAAAGCATTTATATCTGTTTGGTATATATCCATGAGTGGAATTGCTATGTCATTCATTAGCATATAGGGATGTTTATCTTTCAAAGTTACTGAGATATAGTTTTTCAAAGTGATCTAACATTTAACACTCCCACTAGCAATTTAAGGGAGTCCTTGTGTTGTTCTACAATATCGCCAAACCTTGGTATTGTCAGACCTTTAAATTTTTGTCATTTGGGTAAGTGTATAGTGACTTTAATTTGCTTTCCTTTGGTGATTAAAGTTGAGCACTTTATAAAGTGTTTATTTTCTGAATCAAACTTTTTAAAATAAATGTATTGCTGGGCACGGTGACTCACACTTGTGATCCCAGCACTTTGGGAGGCCGAGGCAGGTGGATCACGAGGTCAGGAGATGGAGACCATTCCGGCCAACATGGTAAAACTCTGTCTCTACTAACAAACAAAAATTAGCTGGGTGTGGTGGCATGCACCTGTAGTCCTAGCTACTCAGGAGGCTTAGGCAGGAGAATCACTTCAACCCTGGAGGCAGAGGTTGCGGTGAACTGAGATCGCGCCATTGCCCTCCAGTGTGGGTGACAGAGCAAGATTCTGTCTCAAAATAAATAAATAAATAAACAAACAAACAAATAAATAAATAAAATAAATGTATTGATGTTTTTTTCAATCTGTAGCTTATATTTTTACTCTCTTCATGGTGACTTTTGATTAAAAGATCTTAATTTTAGTAAAGTCCAATCTGTTATTTTTTTATTTAAGGGTCAGTAATTTTTGAATCTTGTTTAAAAAAATCTGCCTAGCCAATGGTAATGATAATTGTTTACTATATTTTATTCTAGAATCTTCATTCCTTTTAGCTTTCTTATTTAAGTCCATGATACATCTAAAAATATTCTTGAGTGTTTGTATAGCAGAACCTACAACTTTTAAAAGCTCTCCTATAAATTTTAATGGTCATTCCTGGTTGAGAATCATTGGAAGTAAAAATATTTAGATTCAGATTTGGGATCAAATCTCGTTTATGTTATTTATTAGCTTAATCATATTTTCCAAATCCCTTTTCTCATATTAAAAACATAAAGAATAGTAGTATCTGTATCCTAGGGTTTTTTGGAATATGACCTGTGGTAATTACTTAAAGAGACTGACATATATTAGAAACTCATTAAATCATAGCTATTTTGATTTCATTTAAGTCCATTGCAAGCATGGGATATGCTAAGTTCATTGATGATGAAATGCAAGTATTATGATTATTTATTTAGGTTTTAGTTTATGCTTTTATGTTCATTAGCTGAGATACACACATAGGTCATTCATGGTAGATGGTAGATTATTTTAAAAGGTCAACTTAGGTAAGCTTTTTAGAGGTACGATGGCCACTTTTAGACTAACAGCTTATAGAATTCAAATAAAGAAACTGGGAACTCATGGCAGCATGAAGGGCAATGAGAAAGAAATCCACAGCATTTCAACTGAGAACATGTCTATCATTCTAAAATTCAAATGAGAAGAATTCAAAGTAAAGAGAAAAGTATTCTGGACCCAAGAGGTGATGAATCCTACTTTTCCTTTTTGGGAAAATGCACACAAATGCCTGGATGACTCAATGCTCAGTATTTTGCAGGCACTTTGCTGTGCCCCACAGGGGAGTATCACAGCCATGTGCTGCTAAATACACTCACCCTACCCTTTTGAGAAGACATTTAAATGTCTCTTTACATTTTGCACCAAACTTAATTTTGCTGACAGGGTTGAGGCAGACAGGTGGATTTGTGTGCATGCCTTTACCTTATCTGGTTCTTGGAGTTTCCCAAATTTAGATCAAAGTACTTACAATATTGGGTTTGAAGAGATAGTAACACATCGATGACGAGCCACAAGCAAGACCTGTCTATGCCCAACATATTCCTAACTCCCCCATGGAACAGTTAATTCTGTTGGTCGGAGTTTAAGATAGTTGATCGGGTTCCTCTGAAAACAGACCTTGAGACAAAGATAGATTTTTGTAGTTTATTTGGGAAGTGATCCACAGTAGCATACATGTGGGAGGGGAAAAGCCAGACAAAGAAAGATGAAATGCCAATAAAGCACACATTTAGTTACTGGGATGTTATGGGCTGAATTATGTAAATAAGGTCAAAGATCTGGGCTCTAATATGATATGACTGATGTCCTTATAAGAAGAGGAGATTAAAACACAGGCATGTGCACACATAGAGGAAAGGCTGAAAAGAGCAAGAATGCAGCCATCTGTAAACCAAGGAGAGAAGCCTCAGAAGAAACCAACCCTGCCAATACCTTGATTTTGGACTTCTAGCATCCAGAACTGTGAAAGAATAAATTTCTGTTATTTATGGCATCTAGTTTGTAGTATTTCGTTATGGCAGTCCTAGCAAACTAAGACATGAGGGTAATAAGGGCTCAGCTCTGCCAGATTGCCATTTGGCAAGTTCTATACTCTTTCAGAACTTGCTTTAGAATTATCCTACCAGGAGATGCAAAGGCTAGACCATTTATCTACCAGCTCCTATTCTCTACGTGGAATGAAGTTCCCCTACACTTTTAAGTTGCAATTGCGTGTGGTTGGGTGATTTGTGCTTGATGTGGTATATTGTCAATGAGCATGAGCCACAGCAGGGCTGGCCTGAAATCAGGTGGGCCCAGGGGATTGTTGCATCATGAGTATCTGGACACCCCTGGTTTTCATACATGGCAATATAGCTCACTAGTTACTGGGCTTGAAGCTTTGGCTCTCAGGGAAGCCTGGACAACTTATCTTTGTTCCATCTTCTCTTTTGCTTTTTCATCCCTGTTGCCCTTGTTGCATAGTGGTAAATTAAATACAAAAATTTAGATTCAGAGTTGAGTAGGGCAATTATGGCCTAGAACCCCATGCTTCAGCTCAGATTTGATCTGATCAGTGGTCTGAATTAGAGTTGTTGGACACTGGTGCAGCTAGTAAGAAAGCGGTGCTGTAATATCTCTTAATGTCTCTCTTGTTAAACTTATGGTGGTGGTAGTAGAGGGTATGGTGATCAACAGGGTAGAATTAGATTATTTGAGGTTCAGGTTCTTCAAAGCTCACTACTACATTGACTTTATTGACCCCGTAGTTTCCAACATGTCTTGCTCTTCTCTAAAACAGAAGCTGTAGATAGATTCTACCCATCTAGGCCAATATGTAAAATAATCATATTAAAATCAACCTCATTTTTCTACACTGCCTCTTTATTTTATTCAGGCAATCTCCCATTTGCCATCCTGATACACAGCCTGTCTCTGTAACTTGGGAGGCAATTTCTTTGGGTGGCCTGATTGTGATGACTCATACCAAACATGCTTCTCTTGCTTTAACTTCAGCAGTTTGTATCAGCCACAGATCTCATATCACATTTAGTTTCTGTCTCTATAAACAAAACCAACAATACCCTAAATAAATGAGTGTTTAAATCCAGATCCCAGCCAGAGGGATGTTTGCAAGCTAGCACACTTCTTACCTCCCTGGACTTCAGATTGAACCCAGGAGGATATTCATGTTGTTTAGCCATGTGCCTCTACTTTTCGTCCAGAAGGTCTATATGTTAAAAAATATTGCTGTATGCCTCATGCACAGATTCATGGGACTACTGATTTTTTAAATTGATCAAGATATTTGTTTGGTCTCACTTCAGTGGAAATATGAAGAAATGTTTCTAGGTCCAGATGGAGATAAAATAGTCTCAAAGTCAAAATTTGCGCTTTACAATTTGGGAATGATTTTTTTTTTCTTTAATTGAAACACTCTAGTTTCAGGGTGCTGCTGTCTCCCATGAGTCCCCTGATGCTGCCCCAATCAGGTCCACTGTGGCAATTGTATACCAGCCCATCAGGTCCTCTGCAAGGAATTGGCCTTAAGACAAAGCAAGTGTCTGACTCAGACAACAGCAAGGAGGAAGGCGGTGCGATGGTTTGAACGTGTCCTCTTCAAGATTCATAGGGGGAAATTTGTCAATGTGATAATATTAAAAGGTGGAGCCTTTAGAAGTGATTAGGCCCTGAGACTTTCTCCTTCACAAATGGGATCAACACCCTTATAAAAGAGGCTTCCCTCAGTGTTTGGCTAGCTTGCTCTTCCGTCTTCTGCCATGTGATAACACAGCCTTCCTCCTTTCTGGAGGATGCAGCAATCACCAGACAACTGAATTTGCTGGTGCCTTCATTCTGAACTTCTCAGCCTCCAGAACTGTGAGAAAATATATCTCTTGATTTTTATAAATTACTCAGTCCCAGGTATTCTGTTATACTAGCACAAACAAAACTAAGAAAGAAATCAGTACCAAGAGTGGAGTACTGTTATAACAAATATCTAAAAATGTAGAAATGGTTTTGGAACTGGATAATGGGTAGAGGATGGAACAGTTTTGAAATTAATGCTGGAAAAAGCCTAGATTGTTGTAAATGGAACATTAAAGGCAAAATTGAAGGTGAGAGTCAGAAGAAGAGGAATACTGTAGGGAGACCCTCAGTTTTCTTGGTGATTATCTAACTGGTTGTAATCGGGATGCTGATAGAAATAAGGACAGTAAAGACTATTTGATGTGGCCTCAGATGGAAATTAGGAACAAAGTATTGGGAACCAGAGGAAAGGTGATTGTTATAAATTGGCAAAGAAGTTGGCTGAATTTTGTCTGGGTCTTAAGACTTTGTGAAAGGTAGATCTTAAGAACAATGAACTAGGATATTTGGTGATAGAAATCTCTAAGTAGCAAAGCGTTCATGATGCTGCATAACTTCTGTTAATGGCTTATAGAAAAATGCAAAAAGAGAGAAATGACTTGAAGACAGAATTCATAATTAAAAGGAAAGCAGAACATAAAGATTTGGAAATTTTTTAGCCTGGCCCTATAAAGAATAAAAGGAATGTTTAGGAGAAAAAACCAAAGGTGTGACTAAACAACTCTTTGATAAGGAGATTTAATATATAGAAGGAAGCTATGTGTTTTTCATCAAGAAAATGGGAGAATGGCCCCCAAGGCATATCAGAGATTTTTGGTGCTGCCATGCCCATCATGGGCCCAGAGTGCTAGGCCATGGGGGTAGAGGTGTTTTGGGATAGTGGATCGAGATGCCTGTGGGATATCTGTGCTCACTACCCAGAGCCATGTCAGGTCTTTCCTCCCCATATTCTGACACAGTGCTCCTTAGTTGCCCCAGTTGTGGCTCAGACAGGTCTAGATACAGGTCAGGCCGCAGCTCCAGAGGGTACAAGCAGTAAACCTTGGCAGCGTCCACATGCTGCTGATTCTTCAAAAGTTCAGAGTGCAAGAACTGTGGAGGCATGGCTTCCTCTACCTAGATTCAAAGAATGCCCTAGAAAGCCCTAGGACAGACCTGCCACAGGGTAGAGTCACTGTAGAGAGCCCTCAGTAAGGGCAATATCCAGTGTAAGTGTGGGGTTTGGGTGTAGAAGAAAACCTTCACTAAGGCAGTGCTCAGTGAAGCCATGTGTCAGGGTCTCTGCTAAGACCCCAGATAGCTAAAGCCACCAGTGTGCAACTCCTGCCAGGGAAAGCTGCAGGCATTCACTCCAACCCATGAGAGTTATGATATGAGCTGTGCCCAGCAAAGCCATGGGGCCTTTGGGGATCCAAATCCCACCTCAGTGTGTCCAGATGATGGAACATATAGTTGAAAAAAATACTATTTTTGAGTCTTAAGATCTAATGTTTATCTCGTTGGGTTTTGGACGTAGTTGGGACCTGTTACCCCTTTCTTCTTTACTAGTCCTCCCTTTTGGTATCCTATGTCTGTCCCATTGTATTTTGGAAGCACATAACTTGTTTGATTTTACAGACTCACAGCTGGAGGGAAATTTGCCTCAGGATGAATCATGCCTTGAATTTTACCCATATCTAATTTAGATGAGACTCTTGACTTTAAACTTTTGAGTTGATACTGAAACAAGTTAAGATTTTGGAGCTATTTGTATGGAATTAATGTTTTTTGTACGTGAGAAGAACATACATTTTGGGGGACCAAGGGCAGAATGCTGTGGTTTGATTATGTGCACTCTAAAATTCAGGTGTTGCTAATGTGATAGTATTAAGAAGAGGACGCTTTAGACCATGAGGGATCCTCCCTCATGAATGGGGTTAACACTCTTATAAACAAGGCCTCATGCAGCATTTGACTTGCTTGCCCTTTCACCTTTTGCCACATGAAGACACAGCAGTCCTCCTTTCTGGAGGATGCAGCCATCACCAGACCACGGAGCCTGCTGACACCTTGATCTTGGATTTTCCAGCTTCCAGCACTGTGAGAAAATTAATTTCTGTTCTTTATAAATTACTCAGTCTCAGGTATTCTGTTATAGCAACACAGACTAAGACTGGGAGTTTAATAATGAGAAATTAGAGAACATATTTTGGAATAAAGACAACAAAGTTTATGTTTGATGACATAATAGTAAAACTATCCTACACAATAGCAAGAAGCTGCTGCCTCACTGGTTCCTGAATCAGATTAAATTTAGCAGACCAGCCTGAGAGGGAAATAGATTGAAGGAGGCAATGATGAAGATAATCTAGTGAGGAAATCATCTAAACCCTCAAATTGTTATCTGAGATGTAAGGTATGTTTTGCTTTTGCACTTGCATGTGGCTTGGCTCAACAGCACCACAGGTTTCATTAACAAAGGCCACACCATTTGGTTCATAGTAGTAGGCCAAGCTGATTGAACCCTGGGGTCAGTGTGAGCCAACCTTTTCTAGATATTTGGAAACTGCTGATATAGAGCCATCAGCATTGTATGACTTGGAAACAGAACATTCTGTGATAGCCTTTATAATAAAACAGAAACAAGACTGTTTCCTTTGAAATAAAGATAAAATGTGTAACATCTGAAGCACTCAACAAGAAACACAACAGCACAGATCATAACCCCTAATGTGCCTTTTGTCATGACAAAGTTTCACTGAGTAACTTCTACAAGCCAAAAACCTTCAATGGTGCTTCTGATGGGAACCTAAGGAAATAGATGACTCAGTCTTGGCCCCCCAAGCACCCCTGCTCTATAGACAAAGAGAGCAAACAAGTGAAGTATACAGATTTATGATTCAAGAAATGTACAGATGAGGTAAGCAAAGGAAGGAAACTGTAATGAGATCCATTATATACATTAATGCTTAGTCATGAGAATTAAATCTCTGGATGCTGGAAGGGCATTTGGGGATAATCCATTCTGACTCTCTCATTTTAGGTAAATTGCTCAGGGTCAAATAGCTAGTCGTTCTGATAGATAAGATTGGAGTCAAAAGAGCTAACCCTAGCTCAGTGTATTGTTCTAGCAGATTAAACGGTGAATAAAGAAATTGGATGAGTGAATCCTAGGCAAAAATATAAAGCAATAATAAAAAGATAAATAATTGGAAACCTCTCCTGTTCCTTACAAAAATACATTTTAGCCAGAGGAGAAGAAAACCCTCACTAAAAAATATCTGCTAATAAATGGAGTAGGACATAAAAATTTAATGTCGATTAAAATACTTTGTTAGGCTAAACTAATTTTTAAATCTGTCCTCAAGAAGAAAACTATAGCCTATAAATCTAAACATTGAGAAATAATAAAGCAACTATTGACCTAAAAATGCAAAAGAGTATGTAGAAAATTTGAACATATGCACATCAAGTAAAACATTATTTATCTGCAACTACTGAAATTAGCAAATATGTATTAGCAAAGCAGATATTTTTGAAGAATGATTGGAAAAATTGAATAAATATCTCAAGGTTAGAAAGGACATTATTAAATTATTCTGAGACATAAAATCTCTTGACTGAACATTACACATCAACTTCCATATGTCTAATATGATATAAACAAGAGGGAAATCTCAGTTATATAGAAACATTAACAAAAAAGTATCTTCTAGATAAAAAACAAATAATTAGCATGGCATATATGCCTCCATAATGTGGTGTCTGCTTATGTGTCCAACCCATCTCCTTCCACATATTTCCTTTGCCCTACACTCTAGCCGTACTGAGTCTGACTGGTTCCACATTTTCTCCCACTCTTGGCTTATTCTTAGGTTCTTTACAATTTGCCCCCTTTTCATCTCCTTTTCCTTCTCAGCCCATTGCCAAGTTCAACATGTCCTGAAGTATTCAATTTCTATTTCCTTTGTCTTGTCCCCTTGCCCTGCCCTACCATTTGGATTGTTTTTTCTTTTTTCTCCGTGACTTCCAGGTTACATAAATTCTCTCATTCTCTTTTTAATGCTGACCTTTAATGTGTTCCTTTTTATCTAGTTGCCTGGTAGCCACTTGGTCTCATCTACTAGACTCTAAGAGTAGAAATCAGGGTTGAGATTGCTTCTTATTCTTCTTGTCATCACCAGCTTTGGAGCATGATTTGTCCCCACCCAAATCCCATGTTGAATTGTTACCCCCAGTTCTGGAGGTGGGGCCTGGTGGGAAGTGTTTGGATCATGGAGGTGGATCCCTCATGGCTTGGTGCTGTTTTCATGATAGTGAGTTATTGCAAGATCTGATCATTTAAACATCTATGGCACCCCCTCCCCACTCTCCTCTATTTCTCACTCTTGCTTTTACCATGTGAAGTGCCTGCTCCCACTTTGCCTTCTGCCATGAGTAAAAGCTCTCTGAGGCCTCCCCAGAGGCAGATTATGCTGTGCTTCCTGTACAACCTGCGGAACCGTCAGTCGATTAAACTTCTTTTTTAAAATAAATTACCCAGTCTCAGGTATTTCTTTATAGTAACGCAAGAGTGGCCTAATACAGGGCTATTAATTGAATTTAATAAAAGTTTGTTGAATAAACAATCAGACATTCTCGTCCTTGTCCCCAAAAAGGGGGTTGTAATGGTTTTGGTTTTACAATGAGAATGGATGGATATAGTCAACAGTCTAGATTATTTGACACTAGAGTAAAGAGACTAAATGTCCAGGTTTATTTGTTTCTCTGAACAAAGCAGCCTTTGTTGTGATTGGACTTACAAAGAAGGTGGTCAGAATTGAAAAAATGGAAACATCAGCATTCTAATCAGATGATTGAAGTATGTCCTCGCATGCCCAAGGGCTCATTCTTTTTATCATCTGAAATGGAAAGGAGCAATTCTTTCCCCTGTCATCAAGCTTATTACTAAATCATGTGTGGAATGATATCTCAGGCACCTGCTTGGGGACCTGTCATAAGCTCTGGAGAGCTTACTGCAGTGCGAGGGATTCAAGCAGCTTTTGATGATGTTAAGTTATATGGCCTTCATTATCCTTCCAATGGTACTGATGACACTTAAGAGATGAAAAGGAACAAGGTGAAATGAAAAATAAAGCTAAAAGAACAGCAGACTTAACTCACTTTTCCAGGGGTAGCATGTGAAGGTTTGGCTGCTAGAATGGGTTCACAAATCACATCTAAAAGAGGACAGAGGCTGGGCATGGTGGCTTATGTCTTTAATCCCAGCACTTTGGGAGGCTGAGGCAGGCCAATCATTTGAAGTCAGGAGTTCGAGACCAGCCTGAACAACATGGTGAAAACTTGTCTCTACTAAAAATATAAAAATTAGCTGGGTGTGGTGGCGTATGCCTGTAATCTCAGCTACACAGGAGGCTGAGGCAAGTGAATCACTTGAACCCCTGAGTGGAGGTTGCAGTGAACCGAGTACACCACTGCACTCTAGCCTGGGTGACAGAGCAAGACTCCATTCACTCCTCCCCACCAAAAAAGGACAGCAAAAGTTTGCGGGGGAGAAGCCCATCCCAGTCTACCAAACAAGGAGCTGGAAACCTTACCAAAAGCCATAAAACCTGAAAAGAAAAACTAAAGAACAATACAATAACTGGCCAGCCCACTTATGCAAAAGGACTCTGTGGAGCACAAACAAGCCTCAGTATTTGCATATAAAACCTGAATAATTTGTCAGAAACTTGAAATTATCATAGACTGTAAAGTGTCTTTAGTAACTTTTTATTGTATATGGACATAAATAAGCAAAAACGGTGCTTGTTGATATTTTAAGAGTCTGAATTATTGTCCAAATGTTTGTTGGTTAGTTATATATTTTATTTTGTAAATTATAAACTTACCATTTTCCTATTCTGGATGTTGTTTTTTTCTTAATGATTTGAATAAGTTATTTATTTAATAAAGATATTATTCAGTGCTTTAAATTTTCCATTCAAGAAAATTGAATATGTAATAAAAGAATTAATTTTTAAATAATTTATTCATTTTTTTTAAAGAAAATATTAACTAAACACCTGTCATGTGCTAGGTACTATTCTAGGCACTTGGAATGTATCAGTAAATGAGACGTACCAAATCCTTGTGCTTATGGGGCTTATATTCCTCTGTGTGCATGTGTGTGTGTATGTGTGTGTGTGTATGGAGGTGGAAAGTTCATAGCAAATAAACAGCAAACAAATAAGTAAATCAAATAGTTAGAAGGTGCTGTAGGTATTGTAAAAAATAGAAAAACAAAGCATGAGTAGAGTGCTGGGGGAAGGTAGGTGTTTCAGATTGCATTATTAAGTATGGTAGCTGAGGTAGTTTTATTGGTGGGTGATATTTGAACAAAGACCTGAAGAAGACAGGAGAGAGTCATATGTCTGGGATAAGATATCCTAGGCAGAAGAAGCTACTTGTGCAAAGTTCCTATGGCAGAAGCATCCCTGGTAATCTTGAAAAGCACCAAGGAGGCCAGAATACGGAATAGACTAAGTGAGAATTTTAAGGAATGAAATCAAAGAGAAAAGGAGATCAATTGTGTGGGACCTCACAGGTCATTGTAAGGATTTCCACTTTTCTTCTGAGTGAAACAGAAAGCAGTAGAATGATATGACTTAGGTTTTACCAGTGTCACTCTGGCTGCTAGATTGAGAACAGGTCATAGAGAAGAATGGTTTAGAGCAAGGAAAGCAACTAGGGGCTACTATTAGTTTCCTATTGTTGCTATAACAAATGACCACAAACATAGTGGTTTCAAACAACACAAATGTATGACCTCACAGTTCTGGATGTCAGCAGTCGGAAATGGTTTTCAATGGGCTGGAATCAAGAAGTTGACAGGGCTGCATTCATTCTAGAGGCTCTGGGGAGAATCCATTCCCTCATATTTTATAGCTCCTCCTGGAGGCTTTCTGCATTCCTTTGCTAGTGGCTCAATTCCAGAAATTGTATCACTCCAACTTCTGCTTCTGATATAGTTTGGATGTAGGTCCTTTCCAAACCTCGTGTTAAAATGTGACCTGCAATGTTGGAGGTAGGCCTAGTGGGAGGTGTTTGGGATCAATAGGGGTGGATCCCTTATGAATGACTTGGTACCATCCCCATGGTCATGGATGAATTATTGCTCTGGTAGTTCATAGGAGAGCTGGTTGTTTAAAAGAGTGTGGCACTTAGCCCACCCCATTTGCTCCTGCTCTTGTCATGTGACGTGCCTGTTCCCCCTTTATCTTCTGCCATGAGTGGAAGCAGCCTGAGGCCATCATCAGAAGCTAATGCTGGTGCCATGCTTTTCATACAGCCTGCAGAGCCATGAGCAAAAATAAACCTCTTTTCTTTGTAAATCACCCAGTTTCAGGTGTTCCTTTTTGGCAAAGCAAAGCAAAGCAGACTAGCATAGCTTCCTTCATTGAATCTGCTCTAAGTTTGATCCTGCTACCTCTCTTTTATGAGGAACCTTGTAATTACATTGGGCCCACCCAGATAATCTCCAGGATAATCTCCCCCATCTTAAGGTCCTTAATATAATCACATCTGCAAAGTCCTATCAGGTAACATAGTCACAAGTTCTGAGAATTAGGACACAGACATCTTTCCGGGGGGTGAGGGGGGCATTATTCTACCACAAGGCTGTTCTAGTAACCAGGAAGGAGATGATGGTGATTTATGCTAGGATGTTACAATGAAGATAGTGCAGAATGATCGGGTTTTAGATATTATTTTGAAAGCAAAGCCAGTGGTATTTCCTAATGGATTAGATTTGAGTGTGGAAGAGAGTTGAGTCAAGGCTGATTCCAAGTATCCAAATCCTGGTGATCCTGTGTTCTGTGAGGGCAGCCGCCATAGCTGTAACTCTTACCTCTATGTTTCCAAGGCCTAGCATAGTGCCCAACACACAGTGAATGCCTCGTAAGTATTCACACACTTAAAATTTTCGTATTACAAATAAGCATGAATAAGGAAAATTAGAACATAAAGAAAAAAACATCAAAAAGCATCATCCCCAAACCTGCAAAATTGCTTTAACATTTTTTATCATTTGTTTCAAAATTTTGTTTTATAAGCACATTTTTCTTTTTAGATTTTTGTGGTAGCACTAAACCTGTCATATTGAGCTCTTAAAATATATTTTAAATTAACATTTTCCCATGTTTATAGTCTTCATTGACATTCATTTTGACACCTTTTATACTATTCCTTTCAGTGGATGCTTATAATTTATGTAATCATTCCCTTACTGGTGGATATTCTGGTACTTTTAGCATTTTCACTAATATAAATAAAGTATATAATTCAAATAGTCTTTGAATATATCTCCCACCTTATATTTGTAGCATAGAGTCCCAGAAGTGGAATAAATCACTGACAAAAGTATGACATTTTTCATAAATTTTGATGCAGAGTACCCAGTTGTTTATAAAACAGTTGTTCTAATTGTTATTGTCAAAACCAATGTCTAAGTATACCAGCATCTATGAATTCTTCCAGTAAAAAGTATTGTCAATTATAATAAATATTCTCCTCTATTAAGTAAAAAAAAGTCTCATATTTTTTAAAACTGTTGATTCCTTTTCCTTTGTAATTCCTCTTTTGTGAGTTATCTTTTTATATTCTTTTCATTTGTTTATTTTATTGTCTTTTCTTATTGGTGTATCTGAACTCTTCAGTTAATACAATCATAAAGCGTAGATCCATAAAATATATTTTTAATGAAATTGATTATAAATCAGGAAACAGTACGAAAATATCTAAAGGACAACAAAATAAAATACAGTAAGAGGTACGGACACAAGGCCATGCTGTGTTCATCAATTTCAAGCAGGTCTGTAAGTCCCTTGGTGAACAAGCTAGTCTTCTTGAAGATACATTCTCACTGCATGTCTATTTGTAACATCTACTGGGAACAATAAATAACATCCAAGAGAGAAAGAGATTTTGGAATCTTTTCTAATAGAACTTTCAAACAAATAATTAGAAACCTTATTTTTAAATGAATGTAAGCCACATTTTATTTTTTATTTATTTTATTTTATTTTTTATGCTTTAAGTTTGGGGATACATGTGCAGAATGTGCAGGTTTGTTACATAGGTATACATGTGCCGTGGTGGTTTGCTGCACCCATCAACCTGTCATTTACATTAGGTATTTCTCCTAATACCATCCCTCCCCTAGCCCACCAACCCCCACAGGCCCCAGTGTGTGTTATTCCCTTCCTTGTGTCCATGTGTTCTTATTGTTCAACTCCCACTTATGAGTGAGAACTCGCAGTGGTGTTTGGTTCTCTGTTCTTGTGTTTGCTGAGAATGATGGTTTCCAACTACATCCTTGTCCCTGCAAAGGACATGAGCTCATCCTTTTTTATGGCTGCATAGTATTCCATGGTGTATATGTGCCACATTTTCTTTTTCCATTCTATCATTGATGGGCATTTGGGTGGTTCCAAGATTTGCTATTGGGAATAGCTCTGCAATAAACATACCGTGCATGTGTCTTTGTAGTAGAATGATTTATAATACTTTGGGTATATACCCAGTAATTGGATTGCTGGATAAAATGGTATTTCTGGTTGTAGATCCTTGAGGAATTGCCACACTGTCTTCCACAATGGTTGAACTAATTTACACTCCCACCAACAGTGTAAAAGTGTTCCTATATCTCCACATCCTCTCCAGCATCTGCTGTTTCCTGACTTTTTAATGATCACCATTCTAACTGGGGTGAGATGATATCTCACTGTGGTTTTGATTTACATCTCTCTAATGACCAGTGCTGATGAGCTTTTCTTCATGTTTGTTGGCCACATAAATGTCTTCTTTTGAGAAGTCTGTGTTCGTATCCTTTGTCCACTTTTTGATGGGGTTGTTTTCTTCTTGTAAATTTCTTTAAGTTCCTTGTAGATTCTGATTATTAGCCCTCTGTCAAATGAACAGATTGCAAAACTTTTCTCCCATTCTGTAGGTTGCCTGTTCGCTTTGCTGATAGTTTCTTTTGCTGTGCAGAAGCTCTTTAGTTTAATTAGATCCCATTTGTCAATTTTGGCTTTTGTTGCCATTGCTTTAAGTGTTTTAGTCATGAAGCCTTTGCCCATGCCTATGTCCTGAATGGTATTGCCTAGGTTTTCTTCTAGGGGTTTTATGGTTTTCAGTCTTAGATTTAAGTCTTTAATCCATCTTGAGTTAATTTTTGTATAAGATGTAAGGAAGGGGTCCAGTTTCAGTTTTCTGCATATGGCTAGCCAGTTTTCCCAACACCATTTATTGAATAGGAGATCATTTCCCAATTGCTTGTTTTTGTCAGCTTTGTCAAAGATCAGATGGTTGTAGATGTGTTGTGTTATTTCTGAGGCCTCTGTTCTGTTCCGTTGGTCTATATATCTGCTTTGGTACTGGTACCATGCTGTTTTGGTTACTGTGGTTTGTAATATAGTTTGAAGTCAGGTAGCATGATGCCTCCAGCTTTGTTCTTTTTGCTTAGCATTGTCTTGGCTATATGAGCTCTTTTGTGGTTCCATATGAAATTTAAAGTAGTTTTTTTTTCTAATTCTGTGAAGAAAGTCAATGGTAGCTTGATGGGGATAGCATAGAATCGATAAATTACTTTGGGCAGTATGGACATTTTCACAATATTGATTCTTTCTGTTCATCAGCATGGAATGTTTTTCCATTTGTTTATGTCTTCTCTTATTTCTTTGAGCAATGGTTTGTAGTTCTCCTTGAAGAGTTCCATCACATCCCTTACAAGTTTTATTCCTAGGTATTTTATTCTTTTTGTAGCAATTGTGAATGGGAGTTCACTCATGATTTGGCTCTCTGTTTGTCTATTTATTGGTGTATTGGAATGCTTGTGATTTCTGCACATTGACTTTGTATCCTGAGACTTTGCTGAAGTTGCTTATCAGCTTATGGAATTTTGGGGCTGAGATAATGGGGTTTTTTAAGATACAATCATGTCACCTGATTGTATATCAGAGACAATTTGACTTCCTGTTTTCCTATTTGAATACTTTTGTTTCTTTCTCTTGCCTGATTGTCCTGGCCAGAACTTCCAATACTATGTTAAATAGAAGTGGTGAGAGAGGGCATCCTTGTCTTGTGCCAGTTTTCAAAGGAAATGTTTCCAGCTTTTGCTTATTCAATATGATATTGGCTGTGAGTTTGTCATAAATAGCTCTTATTATTTTGAGATATATTCCATCAATACCTAGTTTATTGAGAGTTTTTAGCATGAAGCGTTGTTGAATTTTATGGAAAGCTTTTTCTGCATCTATTGAGATAATCTTGTGTTTTTTGTCATTGGTTCTGTTTATGTGATGGATTACATTTATTGATTTGCATATGTTGAACCAGCCTATCATCTCAGGGATGAAGCCGACTTGATCGTGGTGGATAAGCATTTTGATATGCTATGTTTGCCAGTATTTTATTGAGGATTTTCACATCAATGTTCATCAAGGATATTGGACTGAAATTTTGTATTTTCTTTTTTTGTTGTGTCTCTGCCAGGTTTTGGTATCAGGATGATGCTGGCCTCATAAAATGAGTTAGGGAAGAGTCCCTCTTTTTCTATTGCTTGGAATAGTTTTAGAAGGAATGGTACCAGCTCCTCTTTGTACCTCTGGTAGAATTCGGCTGTGAATCCATCTAGTCCTGGACTTTGGTTGGTAGGCTATTAATTACTGTCTCAGTTTCAGAACTTGTTATTGATCTATTCAGGGAGTTGAGTTCTCCCTAGTTTAGGCTTGGGAGGGTGTATGTGTCCA
Organism: Pongo abelii; assembly: GCF_028885655.2. Classification (NCBI taxonomy): domain Eukaryota; kingdom Metazoa; phylum Chordata; class Mammalia; order Primates; family Hominidae; genus Pongo; species Pongo abelii. The sequence continues at coordinate 19,667,653 of NC_085928.1, forward strand.
GGAATTTATCCATTTCTTCTAGATTTTCTAGTTTATTTGCATAGAGGTGTTTATAGTATTCTCTGATGGGGTAGTTTGTATTTCTGTGGGACCAGTGGTGATATCCCCTTTATCATTTTTTGTTGTGTCTATTTGATTCTTCTCTCTTTTCTTCTTTATTAGTCTGGCTAGCAGTCTATCTATTTTGTTAATCTTTTCAAAAAACCAGCTCCTGGATTCATTGATTTTTTTGAAGGGTTTTTAGTGTGCCTATCTCTTTCAGTTCTGCTCTGATCTTATTTCTTGTCTTCTGCTAGCTTTTGAATTTGTGTGCTCTTGCTTCTCTAGTTCTTTTAATTGTGATGTTAGGGTGTCGATTTTAGATATTTCCCACTTTCTCCTGTGGGCATTTGGTGCTATAAATTTCCTACTAAACATTGTTTAAACTCTGTCCCAGAGATTCTGGTACATTGTGTCTTCATTCTTGTTGGTTTCAAAGAACATCTTTATCTCTGCTTTAATTTCATTATTTACCCAGTAGTCATTCAGGAGCAGGTTGTTCAATTTCCATGTAGCTTTGCAGTTTTGAGTGAATTTCTTAATCCTGAGTTCTAGTTTGATTGCACTGTGGTTTGGGAGACTGTTTGTTATGATTTTGGTTCTTTTGCATTTGCTGAGAGGAGTGTTTTACTTCCAATTATGTCGTCAATTTTAGAATAAGTGTGACGTGGTGCTAAGAAGAATGTATTCTGTTGATTTGGGTTGGAGAGTTCTGTAGATGTCTATTAGATCTGCTTGTTCCAGAGCTGAGTCCAAGTCCTGAATATCCTTGTTAATTTTCTGTGTCATTTATCTGTCTAATATTGACAGTGGGGTGTTAAAGTCTCCCACTATTAATGTATGGGAGTCTAATTCTCTTTGTAGGTCTCTAAGAACTTGCTTTATGAATGTGGGTGCTTCTGTATTGGATGCATATATATTTAGGATAGTTAGCTCTTTTTTTCCATTGATCCCTTTACCATTATGTAATGCCCTCCTTTGTCTTTTTTGATCTTGGTTGGTCTAAAGTGTGTTTTATAAGAGACTAGGATTGCAACTCCTGCTTTTTTTTATTATTTCCATTTGCTTGGTAAATATTCCTCCATCCCTTTATTTTGAGCCTATGTGTGTCTTTGCACGTGAGATGGGTCTCCTGAATACAGCACACTGATGGGTCTTGATTCTTTACGCAATTTGCCAGTCTGTGTCTTTTAATTGGGGCATTTAGCCCATTTACATTTAAGGTTAATATTATTATGTGTACACTTGATCCTGTCATTATGATGCTAGCTGGTTATTTTGCCCATTAGTTGATGCAGTTTCTTCATAGTGTCGATGGTCTTTATAATTTGGTATGTTTTTGCAGTGGCTGTTACTGATTTTTCATTTCCATATTTGGTGCTTCCTTCAGGAGCTCTTGTAATGCAGGCCTGGTGGTGACAAAATCTCCTAGCTTTTGCTTGTCTCTAAAGGATTTTATTTCTCTTTCAGTTATGAAGCTTAATTTGACTGTATATAAAATTCTGGGTTGTAACTTCTTTAAAAATGTTGAATTTTGGCCCCTACTCTCTTCTGACTTGTAGGGTTTCTGCAGAGAGATCTGCTGATAGTCTGATGGGCTTCCCTTTGTGGGTAACCCAAGCTTTCTTTTTGGCTGCCTTTACATTTTTTCCTTCATTTCAGCCTTGGTGAATCTGATGATTATGTGTCTTGGGGTTGCTCTTCTCGAGGAGTATCTTTGTGATGTTCTCTGTATTTCCTGAATTTGAATGGTGGTCTGTCCTGTTAGATTGGAGAAGTTCTCCTGGATAATATTCTGATGAGTGTTTTCCAACTTGGTTCCATTCTCTCTGTCACTTTCAGGTACACCAGTCAAACGTAGGTTTGGTCTTTTCACATAGTCCCATATTTCTTGGAGATATAAGCCACATTTTAAAACATTTTTTCTAGGAATGTAGTTCAAAGGAGACTGGATAAAGAAATAATAAATAATAACAGTTATCAACAGAATAGTAGACTATACAGTTTGATAAACTGCAAAGGGGATAGAGGGTATTATGGACACTATGGAACAAAATACTGTTTCTACTTCTCTTTTTCAGCTCAATTAATATCTGCAGAATGAGCAGTACATTAATATATCTTGAAATGATGCTATATTAAGCAATGTTGTAAATATGGGTAACGACTTAGGAAATACTTATCTGGAACCTGAAAAGGTTATAAATGTGGACTCAAATCAAAATGAGATTAAATTGGGAGAATGTAAACTAGTACATCTGGAAAGAAATTGACTCAGATTCATTGTCCTCCTGAGAAATCTGGTATGTGAGATGGCACTGAGAAAGAGGGTAGCTAAATAAAAATAAATTTATAATGCAATATTGGAACAAAAAAGGTCAATGTGATTTGAGCTGTAAAAATTTTTATTTAAAGCAAAGAAGAAAATGAAATGGGAAGAGTAATAAAGTTTATTCTTAAAATTTTGGGGGTAGCTAGTGTATGAAACATATTTAGACAATAAAGCCAACTAGTCAGAAAATGAAGGAAGTTATTTAGAAAGAAAATGGCTTTAATAGACAAAATAGATCTATGTAAAAACCCAAAGCACTCACAGATGTCGCTGCAAAGTATGTTTCTGGTGTCTTCAGCATGTCTTATTTTTTAATTATTTGGTTTAAACTCTGAAACTACTCCCCACACTCCCTTTCTCATTCTCATTTCCATTGCCATTATCCTTGTCCAGACTATCATCCTTTCTTGCCCAGATTATCACCACTTAGTTGGTTTACCAGGGTTTGCTCATGCTATTGCTTTTGATATGGTTTGGATATTTGTCCCATCCAAATCTCCTGTTGAAATATGGTCCCTAGTGTTAGAAATGAGGCCTGGTGGGGAGTGTTTGAGTCATAGGTTGGATCCCCCATAGCTTGGTGCTAGCCTTGTGACAGTGAGTGAGTCCTCATGGAATATGGTTGTTTAAAAGTGTGTGGCACCTTCCTATACTCTCTCTTGCCCCTGCTCTCACCATGTGAACTGTCTGTTCCCACTTTGCCTTTGTCCATGAGTAAAATATCCCTGAGGCCTCTTCAGAAGCTAAGCATGCTTCCTATACAGTTTGCAGAACCATGAGCCAATTTAACCTCTTTTCTTTATAAATTACCCAGCTCAGATATTTATTTGTAGCAATGCAAGAGTGTCCTAACACAGCTTTAGACTGGAAATCCCTTGCTACTATCTCAACCTAAAAAAACCATGCTAGTCCTTCAACCATAGCATAAATACTATCTTTTTGCTAGCTTTTGTAGACTGCTCCCCCAACCCCACATTAGATTTAATTAGATTTAATTGCTTCTCTGTTGTACTATTTGTATTTATTGTGTTTGAAAATTAATTATATCCCTCTTTTCCCAGTAAATTTGAAGCTCTTCAGGGCAGAAAACAATTTTCATTCATATTATTTATTTTCTCCATTTTCCATAACAACTAACCACAGTACTTTGTATACAGGAGGCACTTACTACATGTTTATTGAATTCAACTGAATGGCAAAACTGCACCATTATTTTTAGAACTGAGGTTCAACCTCATAAACAAGTGACTTTCAAGTGAGCTGATCCATAAGCCAGATCATAAGACCTATAGGCCATGTACACCCACTTGCAGAGGGAGGAGTTCACTTTTACAGTAAACAATTGCTGTTTTTCTATAGTAGTTTCTTTACATATATTAGCCTATTGAATCCTCACATCTACTCTGTGATGTAGACACACACATCTTAGCCCCATGTTGCAGATTAGAAATCTGACTAGAAAATGGTGAACAAGATTTGAACCTTGATCTGCCTGATTCCAATACCCGTGGAAATAAATTTTTGTTTGTTTCTTTATTTTTTTTTGCATTCTATTATACATTGTTGCCTCTTTGATGTCACTACTTTTAAACACAAATATCACTACAAAGTAGGATAGTAGTTCAGGTAGTTTTGCATTATAAAATTATGAACACTATGAAGCTTTCCTACTATCTTTTACATTTATTTTATGCTTTACAGTGTGTGCATGGGGCAGGAAACTGGAAATTCCTCAAAGAACAACAAATGAAAAATTAGCATTTTTTTCATTAGCTATCTCTCTCTAAGTTTACTTGCTACATAGATATAGCTCCCAGTGAAACTAAAAAATTTAACTGAGCTACATTGAACTGATTGGTAAAATTTTAAGTATGTTAAAAATCTATGAGAATGAGAATTCTTATCTTCTTTAGTCACCATTAGAGAAATGTTCAAGTATCAATAACAAAAATGTCTACAATACCAAATGTAATGATTTATATAGAAAGAAAATCTTGAATTAAGGATAACAACAAGGTAGGGGAGGGAGCCAAGATGGCTGTGTAGAAGCAGCTATGGTGTGTGTCATTCACAGAGAGGAACACAAGGGGTGAGTAAATACAGCTACTTCAACAGAAACATCCATGTATTCGCATTGGGACTGATTAGGGAAACAACTCAACCCAAGGGAGAGAACAGAGAAAAGCAGGGCAAGGTGATGGTGATGGCCCACCTGGGAATGATATGAAGCCACCTCCACCCCCAGTCAAGAGAAGTGGTGAGGGAATGTGTGACCCTGGGAAGCCACTCTTCTCTCATGAATCTTTGCAACCCTTGGATAAGGAGATCACCTCATGAGCCCACTCCACCAGGGCCTTGGGTCTGACACACAGAGCTGTGTGGAGTCTTGGCAGAGCAGCTGCTCAGGCATGCAGAGAGACCTGGGAGTTTACATACTCTGGCCTCAGGATTACTGGCAAATGTGACTGCAACTCAGGTAAGGCAGGAGGTCTGTACATATCCTAGGAAGGGGGCTGAATCCAGGGGGCCAAGCAGAATCGGTTTACAGGCCCCATTTCCATGGCACCCAACAAGATAAGACTGACTGGCTTGGAATTTCATCCAGCAGGGTACAGTCTGCCTGAGATGGGACAGAGCTCCTGGGGGGAAGGGGTGGGCCACTACCTTTGCTGTTGGACAGCTCAGCTGTTCGAGCCTGTGGGCTTTGGAGAGTCCAAACAGTCTAGACAAGGAAGGGTTCCCTCAGCACAGCACAGGTGCTTTACCAAAATGTAGACAGAGTCCTTCTTTAAATGGGACCCAGATACATTTCTCCTCACTGGGCAGGACCTCCAAGCTGGGGCCTCCAGCCATCCTCATCTGTATTCTATGGACAGAGTTCTGATTTCTCCCTGGGATGAAGTGCCCAGGGGAAGGGGTGGGTCGACGCCTTTGCTGTTTGGGCAACTTGACCATTCCAGCAGGTGGGCTTTGGAGAGTCCAAGCCAACTAGCACAGAAGCAGTTCTCCAATATGGCTCAGCTATTTTGTTGAGGTATGGCCAGACTGCTTTTTAAAATTGGGCCCCGATCCATTTCTCCTCACTGGGTGGGTCCTCTCAGCTGGGGCCTCTGGCCACCCTGCCTGTGTTCTATAGCCAACAGAGTTCTAATATCTCCCTGGAAGATAGTGCCCAGGAGGCAGGAAGGGCTGCCACCTTTGCTGTTTGGGCATCTCAGCTGGTCCAGCCTGTGAGCCTTGGAGAGCCCAAACTGATCGGGAGCTGAAAGGATCCCCCAACATAGCACAGCTGCTCTACCAACATGCAGCCAGGCTACTTCTTTAAGAGGAACCCTGATCTCACTCTTCCTGACTGCTGAGACCTCCCAACTGGGGTCTTTATCCACCACCTTTAGGTGCATGTGGGCTAGCAACAGGTTAGGACCCCCCTGGGACTAACCTGGAGCTCCCAGGAAGGGGCAGGCTGCCATCTTTGTTGTTTTGCAGACTTCGCTGGTGATACCTCCAATTACTAAAGAAACCGAGGCAACAAGGGTCTGGAGTGGACCCCCAGCAAACCGCAGTAGCGCCACAGATGAGTGGCCAGACTGTTAAAAGCAAGCAAACAACAACAGTAAGAAAAATCTCCACCAAAACCCTACCCAAAGTTTAACAACCTCAGAGATAGAAGGTAGATAAGCCCACAAAGATGAGAAAGAATCAGTGCAAAAACACTGAAAACTCAAAAAGCCAGAGTGCACCTTTTCCTCCAAATGACTACAACACCTCTCCCGCAAGGGTTTAGAACTGTGCTTCAGCTGAGATGGCTGAAATGACAGGGGTAGGCTTCAGAACGTAGATAAAAACAAACTTTGCTGAGCTAAAGAAGCGTGTTGTAACCCAATGCAAGGATGCTAACAATCATGATAAAACTGCAGTAGGTGACAGACAAAATATTAATAGCAAGTATAGAGAGGAATATAATCAACCTGATATGCTGAAAAGCACACTACAAGAACTTCACAATACAATCACAAGTATTAATAGCAGAATAGACCAAACAGAGGAAAGTATCTCAGAGCTTGAAGTCTGTCTTTGTGAAATAAGACAAACAAGAATAGAGAAAAAATAATAAAAATGAATGAACAAAACTTCTGAGAAATATAGGACTATGCAAAGAGACTGAATCTATGACTGAGTGGGGTACCTGAAAGAGACAAGGAGAATGGAACCAATTTGGAAAACATATTTCAGGATATCATCTACGAGAACTTCCCAAACCTAGTTAGATAGGCCAACATTCAAATTCAGGAAATGCAGAGAACCCCAGTGTAGTAGTTTGTTTTCACGCTGTTATAGAGAACTACCTGAAACCGGGTAATTTATAAAGAAAAGAGGTTTAATTGACTCACAGTTCCACATGGGTGGGGAGGCCTGAGGAAACTTAAAATTATGGCAGAAGGTGAAGGAGAAGGAAGCACCTTCTTCACAAGGTGGCAGGAGAGAGAGAGAAAGAGAGTGAGGGAGGAAGAGCCACACTTTAAAACTATCAGATCATGTGAGAACTCACTCAATATCACGAGAACAGCATGGAAACCGCACCCTTGATCCAATCACCAGGTCCCTCCGTTGACATGTGGAGATTACAATTCAAGATGAGATTTGGGTGGGGACACAGAGCCAAACCATATCACCCAGCAAGATACTCCATGAGAAGATCATCTCCAAGACACATAATCATCAGATTCTCCAAGGTCAAAATGAAAGAAAGAATGTTAAGGACAGCCAGAGAAACAGGCCAGGCCACCTACAAAGGGAAGCCCATCAGACGAACTTCAGACCTCTCAATGGAAACTTTACAAGCCAGAAAATTTTAGGGGCCAATATTCAATTTCTTAAAGCAAGGAAATTCCAACCCAGAATTTCATATGCAGTCAAACTAAGCTTCATAAGCAAAGGAAAAATAAGACCCTTTTAGACAAGTAAATGCTGAGGGAATTTGTTACCACCAGACATGCCTTATGAGTGCTCCTGAAGGAAGCACTAAATGTGGAAAGGAAAAACTATTACTAGCCTCTACAAAAACACACTGAAATACTCATACTGGTGACACTATGAAGCAACCACAAAAAAGTCTGCAAAATAACTAGTTAGCATCATGATGACAGGATCCAATCCACCCATAACAATACTAACCTTAAATGTAAATGAGCAAAATGCTCCAATTAAAATACACAAAATGGCAGGCTGGATAAAGAACTGAGACCCATTGGTATGCTGTCTTCAAGAGACCCATCTCACATGCAAAGACATATATAGGCTCAAAATAAAGGAATGGATGAAAATTTACCAAAGAAAAACAGAAAAAAGAAAGGGATTGAAATCCTAGTTTCTGACAAAACCTACTTTAAACCAACAAAGATAAAGATAAAAAAGACAAAGAAGGGCATTGCATAATGGTAAAGGGTTCAATTCATCAAGAAGAGCTAACTATCCTAAATATATATGCACTCAATACAGGAATACCTGGATTCATAAAGCAAGTTCTTAGAGACCTTCAAAGAGACCTAGACTCCCACACAATTACAGTGAAAGACTTTAACACGTCACTGAAAATACTAGACCAATCATTAAGACAGAAAATAAACAAGGACATTCAGGATTTGAACTCAGCTTTGGAACAAGAGGACCTGAGAGATATCTACAGAACTCTCCACTCCAAAACAACAGAATATACATTCTTCTCATCCCCACCTGACACTTACTCAAAAATTGATCACATAATCAGTGTTTTACACTCCTCAGCAAATGCAAAATACCTGAAACTATAACAAACAGTCTCTTAGACCACAGCACAATCAAATTAGAGCTCAAGATTAAGAAATGCACTCAAAGCCATATAACTACATGGAAATTGAAAAACCTGCTTCTGAATGACTTTTGGGTAAATCATGAAATTAAGGCAAAAATCAACTAGTTCTTTAAAACTGATGAGAGCAAAGATACAACATACCACAGTCTCTATGATGCAGCTAAAGCAGTGTTAAGAGGGAAATTTATAGCACTAAATGTCCACATCAAAAATCTAGAAATATCTCAAGTTAATAACCTAATAAGACAACTAAAAGAACTACAGAAGCAAGAGGAAACAAACTTCAAAACTAGCAGAAGACAAGAGATAACAAAGATCCGAGCTGAACTGAAGGAGATAGACATCAAAAACCCTTCAAAAGATCAAGGGATCCAGGAGGTGATTTTTGGAAATAAGTAATACAATAGATAGACCTCTAGCTAGCCTAATAAAGAATAGAGAAGATTCAAATAAGCACAATCAGAAATCATAAAGGGAATATTACCACTCACCCCACAGAACTATGAAGAACCATCAGAGAATATTATAAACACCTCTATGCATATAAACTAGAAAATATAGAAGAAATGGATAAATTCCTGGACAAATACATCTTCCCATGACTGAACCAGGAAGAAATAATAATATGATTCATCATATAAACAGAACTAAAGACAAAAAACCACATGATTACCTTAGTACATGCAAAAAGGGCCTTCAATAAAATTCAACATCCTTTCAGGTTAAAAACTCTCAATAAACTAGGTGTTGAAGGAACATACCTCAAAAGAATAAAAGTCATATATGACAAACCCACAATGAATATCATACTGAATGGAAATAGCTAGAAGCATTCCCTTTGAAAACTGGCACGAGACAAGGATGCCTTCTCACCACTCCTATTCAACATAGCATTGGAAGTTCTGGCCAGGGCAGTCAGACAAGAGAAAGAAATAAAGGTATTCAAATAGGAAGAGAGGAATTCAAACTATCTTTGTTTACAGATGACATGATCCTATATCTAGAAAACCCCATTGTCTCAGCCCCAAAGCTTCTTAAGGTGATAAGCAACTTCAGCAAAGTTTCAGGATACAAAATCAATGCACAAAAATTGTTAGCATTTTTATACATCAAAAACATGCAAGCCGAGAGCCAAATCACAAACTCCTATTCACAATTGCCACACAAAGAATAAAATACCTAGGAATACAGCTAACAAGGGAAGTGAAGGACCTCTTCAAGGAGAACCACCAAGCACTGCTCAAAAATCAGAGGTGACACAAACAAATAAAAAAAATTCCAGGCTCATGGATAGGAAGAATCAATTTTGTAAAAACGGCCATATTGCCCAAAGTAATTTATAGATTAAATGCTATTTCCATTAAGCTACTATTGACATTCTTCACATATTAGAAAAATCTATTTTAAAATTAATATGGAACCAAAAAGAACCTAAAGAGCAAAAACAATTCTAAGCAAGAAAAACAGAGCAGGAGGCATCATACTATCCAACTTTACAGAGCTACAGTAACCGAAACAGCATGGTACTGGTACAAGAACAGACACATAGACCAATGAAACAGAGTAGAGCACCCAGAAATGAGACCACATGCCTACAACCATTGATCTTCAATAAACCTCAACAAAACAAGCAATGGGGAAAGGATTCCCTATTTAAATGTGTTGGGAGAACTGGCTAGCCATATGCAGAAAATTGAAACTGGACCCCTTCCTTACACCATATACAAAAATCAAGTGAAGATGGATTAAAGACTTAAATGTAAAACCAAAACCTTAAAAACCCTAGAAGAAAACCTAGGCAATATCATTCAGGGCATAGGGTCGGGCAAAGATTTCATGTAGAAGACACCAAAATCAATTGCAACGAAAGCCAAAATTGACAAATGAGATCTAATTAAACTACAGAGCTTGCACAACAAAAGAAACCAGCAACAGAGGAAACAGACAACCTACAGAATGGGAGAAAAGTTTTGCAATCTATCCATCTGACAAAGGTCTAATATATAGCATCCATAAGAAATTTAAATTTATAAGAAAAATACAAATAACCCTATTAAAAAGTGGGCAAAGGACATGAAAAGACACTTCTTAAAAGAAGACATCCATGGGGCCAACAAAAATATGGAGAAAAGCTCAATATCACTGATCATTAGAGAAATGCAAATCAAAACCACATTGAGATACCATCTCACACCAGTTAGAGTGGCTATTATTAAAATGTCAAAAATTAGCAGATGCTGATGAGGTTGTGGAGAAAAAGTAACATTTATACACTGTTGGTGGGAGTGTAAATTAGTTTAACCATTATGGAAGACAGTGTGGCAATTCCTCAAATATCTAGAGAGAGAAAAACTATTCAACCCAGCAATCCCACTACTGGGTATATACCCAGTGAAACATAACTATTCTTTTATTAAAATAGATGCATGCATATGTTCATTGCAGCACTTTTCACAATAGCAAAGACATGGAATCAACCTAAATGACCATCAATTATAGACTCGATAAAGGGAATGTGGTACATATACACCATGGAATACTATGCAGCCAGGTACATCTATGAGATCATATCCATTCCAGGGGCATGGATGGAGTTGGAGGCCATTATGCTCAGCAAACTAACACAGGAACAGAAAGCCAAATACCGCATGTTCTCACTTATAAGTAGAAGCTAAATGATAGAAAACATGGACACATGGTGGGGGAACACACACTTGAGCTTGTCAGAGGGCAGGGGTTGGGAGGAGGGAGAGGAGCAGAAAGAATAACTAGTGGATGCTGGTAATGGTATGATCTGTGCAGCAAACCATGGCACACGTTTACTTATGTAACAAACCTGCACATCCTGAATATGTACCCCTGAAAGTTGGAAATGAAACACGCACACATGCACACACACACACACACACACAATGGATAACAACAAAATTATGACAAGAATTGCCATCTCTTCAAGAAAATAAAAAAGTTAATGATCCAGACAAGATTTTGTCTACCATGTTAACACTGGGACCTGATTCTATTAGAATAAGCCTCTAAAATGCTCTATGTTTTTAATGATTTTCTAGGACTTTTCCTAAGAATTTCAGCAAATAATGAGTAGAAAAGATTCTTTCACAGCTTCAGACATCAACAGCAGAGAAGGTCAAGTAAATTCTTATTTCTGTGCTAACTGATAATAAAAGATGACTCAATTATCCAACACATATAAATAATCACCTATTATGTGCCAAGCCTTGTTCCAGGAAGTCACAGATACAATGTTGAACAAAACAGGTATGGCAACTTTCTTCATAAAGTTTCAGTCTAGTATAGTGTTTTACAAACTGTGTTAACCCCAATCGTGGACTATAAAATCGATTTCATGTATTTTGACCTATCATTCTTAAAAAAAATACAATGGATAAAAGAATACTAGAATACAGTGCATATAATAATGGTGACATTTGTGAGTCTTTTACTTCAGTGATATGAGTATGTCTGATATGGCTTGGCTGTGTTCCCACCCAAATCTCATCTTGGATTGTTGTTCCCATAATCCCCATGTGTCATGGGAGGGACCTGGTGGGAGGTAATTTAGTCATTGCAGAGGTTACCCTCATGCTGTTCTTGTGATGGTGAGTGAATTCTCATTAAATCTGATGGTTTTTTGGGGGGGCTTTTCCCTCTTTTGCTTGACACTTTTCCTTGCTGCAGCCATGTAAAGAAGGTCATGTTTGCTTCCCCTTCCACAATGATTGTAAGTTTCCTGAGGCTTCCCCAGCTATGCTGAACTGAATCAATTAAACCTCTTTCCTTTACAAGTTACCCAGCCTCGGGAATGTCTTTATTAGCAGCATGAGAATGGACTAATACAATGCCTATGTATTTGTGTACCATATTTCATTCTGTGGGTTACAATACAAAATATAAAATCTATTATTTTTTCTGGTGAAATTCAAAGCTTACAATTTAAATTATAATAGCTGGCACTTACATGATGCTTTCAATATGATAGAGAGTTCTATTTGTGTTACATAAAAAATAAACAATCTTCACCACAATTCAATGAGTTATGTACTGTTATTCTAATTTTAAAGTAAAGGCAACTGAGAAACAAACAATTTGAAATCTCAAGGCCATAGCCAAATAGAGGGAGAAATGGGATTTGAACCTGACTTCAGAGACCATCCTCTTAATTACTTCCTTGCACTCATTTGCTGATGTAATGAAGCACTTAAAAGCAATAGTAAGAGGCATGACCTGTCTCAAGAGGAGAATATCTTGCATTGCAGGCTGAATGGGTGAGATAATCTATTCTGTATTTGTATGTGTGTATGTCAGGGGTATTGTGTGACAAGAGTGGATATGGGCTGGTGTGCAGACTGATAGAGCAAGATAGGAGTATCCCAGCTTGAAACTAAGACATGAGCAACCCTGGGATACAGAAAATGTGAGGCACATGTTTAAGACCAAGGGGAGCTCTTGAGAGTCAGGAGTGAAGTCTCATAATTAGGCATGACTTAATGGAGACACAGGAGTCTGGACCAGTTGCAATGCCCTGTCATTATAAAGGAGAGTTGTGAGTAAAGCTTAGTATCCTTTTACTCAGGTTGACCTGCCTGCCCAATCTTTAGCTCAAAAGTGGTTCTAATCCTTATATCATCAGTTACTAGATATGTTACTTCAAGCAACATAACTAATGCCTGTGCCTCAGAGTTGTGTTGTTATTGTAATAATCATCATCAACTACATAATTATTAGAACTGAGTCTGAAGGAGAGGGTCCTGCAAATATAGATGGGGAAATGACTTTATTAAAAAGCCTGTGAGATGTTGGAGCACATGTTCTTAAACTTTAATGCACATAAGGATCAGCTGAGAAACATGAAAAAAAATGCAGAGTTTTGACCATTTCTCCAGAGACTTTGAGTCAGTTGTTATAGAAGAGGGCACAGGTAATAAATGAATATATGCTATTTGGGAAAAACTAGTATAGTACAATAGAAAATACCCCTGAGGTGGAAAAAAGACATTCTTGCAGGAGATCCCACTCAGTCTTGCCACACGCAGGCCCAAGTCACCACAGTGACTGTAGTGCCAGGGGCAGGAATGGCCTGCTGCAGTGGGACAGTTCTGTTATAGGAGAGCTGCTTTGCTGGGCAGGCCCTTGACTCAGGATAATACTGGGAGGTTGACAAGAGTGAACATGCACTCATGTGTAATGCTCTAGAAGATGCAATTATTGGGAGAGATTTTGAGAGGAATTGACATTCTCAACAGCGACCTGAAAATAGAATGTTTGCATTTATCATGGCCTTATTCATTATTTACCTGATATAATCTGCAGAATGACATGGCTTGGAAAACACGGGTCAAATATACCTATAATTTGTAGACAAGATACATTTTATGATTTCAAGGAGAAAAATAAAAAAGTAAAGAATAAATAAAAAACGAAAATGTAAACTTAAAGACAAATCTTGTAAAACTGCCTTCATTTTAGGTTCTTTACTTAAATATCTTAAACTACGTTTGAGGTGATTGTATCTTCTTAAAACTTGATAAATAATTCCCACATCAGACAGGCTATTTCCTGTCTGTGATTAGAATGGCCACAATGACCTCAGAATATCCTCAGATATCCATTGAGGTTTCCATACTGCATACATTTTAAATAATATCTCAGGTATGTCTAATGTGGTCTTATAAGTTAGTGGTAGAAGAGGAGAGGGAGGGGTTGAGGAAAGGAAGTGGAGAAAACATCACAGAGCATAAAGGGGGAAGGCTCTAGAATAAAAATTATATCAACCAATAGAAATCTAGAAATATAAAATACTTATTACCCATTTGCTTCCTTTATAATCATAATACATTTAAAAGTGTCCATCTTTTGTCTCTCAAATGATGGCTTTGATTAGGGCAGATTATTTGTTGTTGCTACCTGAGATTAGGCAGATAGACTACTGGGTTGCTTTTCCATCCTTAATAGCATTGTAGCAGGATGATATGGTTTGACTGTGTCCCCACCCAAATCTCATCTTTAATTGTACTGTCATAATTCCCACTTGTTGTGGGAGAAACTCAGTGGGAGATAATTTGAATCATAGGGGTAGTTTCTTCCATACTGTACTTGTGATAGTGAATAAGTCTCACACGGTCTGATGGTTTTATCAGGAGTTTCTGCTTTTGCATCTTTCTCATTTTGTCTTGCCACTGCCATGTAAGAAGTGCCTTTCACCTCCTGCCATGATTCTGAGGCCTCCCCAGCCATGTGGAACTGTAAGTCCAATTAAACCTCTTTTTCTTCCCAGTCTCTGGTGTGTCTTTATCAGACTAATAGACAAGATATCTCAATTTTGGCACTATCGACATTTGGGTGAATTACTTATTTGTTGGAGGAAGCTTCCTTGTAGGATGTTTAGTAGTACTGATATGAAAGTAGGGCAGGGAAATGCTGGGTAGAGAAGGTTGGGGTCCCTGGCAAAGGCTCCACCCCCAGGCCTGTGCCCATGGACCTAAATGAGGACAGGCATTTCTGTTTTCACACCCAAAAAATTGCCTTTTGGCTTGCCACGCCCCCATCCTGTGCCCGTAAAAACCTGAGACCCTAGTGGGCATGGACACAGTGGCTGGACGTCAAGAGGAGCCCAAGAACACACTGACAGACACCAGCAGACACTGGCAGACTAGCAACGGCAGAACAACATGGACGCTGAGGGGAATTCGGCTGGGGGTGAATTCCCAGGAGGAGAGTCTGGTCTCTGGGAAGTCCGACTCCAGGGGAAGACCACTTTCCCACTCCATCCCCCTTCTGGCTCCCCATTCATCTCATTTAGAGCTACCTCCACCACTCAATAAAACCTTGCACTCATCCTCTAAGCCTATGTGAGATCCGATTTTTCTGGTACACTAGGGCAAGAACCCAGGATGCATAAAGCCCTCTGTCCTTGCAATAAGGCAGAAGGTCTAATTGAGCTGATTACCACAAGCCGCCTGCAGACAGCAAGGCTGAAAGGGCAGGCTGTAACACATGCCCACTTGGGCTTCAGGAGTTGTAAACACTCACCCCTAGAGCTGCTGTGGGGTTGGAGCCCAAAAACACGCCCCACAACCTCTGCACCTGCCCATCTGCATGCTCCCCCTAAGGGTTTGAGCAAACCCCTTTGGGGTACCAAAGAAGCAAACCACACCCTTGTCCCATGTCCAGTGAGGGGGACAGGGAACTCTCCTGTTTCAGTATCGCTGGCCACTACCTATTAGATATTATTAGCACCCTTCTCCCAGTTGTTACAATCAAAAATGTCTCAGATATTGCCAATGGTCTTCTAGGGGCAGAATTGCCTCCCATGAAGAACCACTTCATTATAGGGGCACTAGTGATACAGCTACCCCTTTCCTTTCCATTGTGTGGCACCAGGCCAATAGTCTGCTGTGAAGCCTGCCACCATCCTCTTGGAGACATTTCCATAGTGCACCATAGCTGAGGTTTATGGATCTCAGTACTGTGCTACTTGACATTATTAGTTTATCTCTGACCTCTGGCAAAGTTCCCAAGCAATTTAAAAATAACTATTGTTTCTGGGTTGCTAAAAACATTGCCTCCAGATCTGAGAACTATTTATTATCCTACCAAGGCCCAACATTTCCAGTTTCTTATTATTTATGTATGCATTTAACCGATTTGGGAGCAACTTTAGGGTTCATGAAATTCAAAATCTAATAAGGTTAGCCAGGCCTAGTAGCTGCTTCTTCCATGGGAAATGCCTTTCTTCTTACCAGCAGTGTGTTGCTGCTCTCCAGGTCATGGGTTCTCTTGATTTACGTAAAGTGGACCTTTGTTCTGACCAGCCCTCTGCATTCAGAACTCTCATCTTAATGTTGCTGAGTCTGAATCAGACAAATTATTTCCTCTCTTCCTTTTACACTTTGTAAGGGCTTGCATTAACCAAAGAAATTTTTGATCATTTATTAGCATGACTTTGACTTTCCTGATTTGGTTATTGCTAAATTAGTGAAGCTTCAGAATAGGATAATAATTGATTTATATGTGGATTTCATAAATAACCTGCTTATAAATGCATTCTGTAGCTCACCTAAATAGGAATATACCCAGTTAAGGCAGTTCTTGGGAGGAGACTAAGTACTCATGAGGTTTCTCTTCTTAACCAAACTCTAGACAGGTTCCTAGGAGCCTGTTGTGAATTCTTATAATTTTAATTTTTGTCACCATCCATTTTGAATACAAGAGAAACTTTCTTATACCAGAAGCCAGGCTCAGTGACCCTTGACACAGCTTCCAGTTCCCACAGCCAATTTAACTTATGAATTTATAAGGAGCACAGAAAGGTTGATTGAGAAAAGTGAGAAGAGATAAATCTGTGAAACATGTCGTGCTCTCTGGTGTTCATGGATGATGGAGGGAAGAAAAGTTTACTAAAATGTTCTGTGTCCTTTAGAGATCAAACAGCTTCAAGAGAAGGAGCTTACTCTGGGGTGAGGTAAGGAAGCAGGGTCTGGCTCGCTTATTAGGAGGCCAGTGAGTCCTCACAAGTTAGGAGAGAAGGAGAATTTTGAAGAGAAGTGAAGAGAGCTCAGATTGTTGTGTTTCACCATTTCCCCTGAGACTTCCGTCAGGTGATAAGAAAATTAAAAAAAAAATTATTGTTCTAATCTCTGTAGGATGCTAGAATCTTAAGGATGGACAGTTTTGTGCCTTCTAAATGAATTAGAATAAAAGAAATAGGTTGAAGCAGGGTCTTAAACTTACACATTTGAGAGAAGATTCTTTAAGAATACAAAATTAGGTACATTGCCCTGAAAGAGATGGAGCAAATGAGGGGCCTTAAAACTCAAGCTTTGTCAGCATCATGATAAATATGACTCTGGATTGAAAGATCTTGGTCCTGACTCAAATGTTCACTGGTGCAGGATTCGAAATCAAAGATGTAATGTCGGAAATGAAAGCTGCACTGTTGTGATTAGGGCCAGGAGCAAGAGATAACTCATGCTGAGGACAGAATAGAGTAACTGAGAAATAGCGTAAGACCTTCACAGTGATCTGGAACTCTCCCAGCTATTGTTGGAGGCAGTAGAGGAGAAGGATTGTGTGCAGGAACCAGGAAGCCTGTATTTATGGGTAAGGAACCCAGGTAACCTTTTGGGAATCTCCAGAGTCATGAGGAATTCCATGGGGCTTATCATCCAAAAATGCGGTTAGTGAGGGTAAACCAGAGAAAGCCCATTTTGTTACCTGTCTTGTAGGTTCACTTTACTACCTTTTGCAGGTAGTGTGCCCCAGAATGGTTTGCATGAATGGGGTAAATTTTCATTAAAAAATGAAAGAAGATTTAAAATAAATTCTTGTTTTCGGAGGGTTGGGAGCACAGGGTCTCACTCTTTCACCCAGGCTGGAATGCAATGGTTTGACCACTGCTCACTGAACCCTCGACCTCCCTGGCTCAAACAGTCCTCCTGCCTCAACTTCCTGAGTAGCTGGGACCATAGGTGCATGCCAACATGTCCAACTAATTTTTGTATTTTTGTGAAGACGGGTTCTTGCCATGTTGCCTAGGCTAGTCTCAATCACCTGTGCTCAAGCAATCGTCTCACCTTGGCCTCCCAAAATGTTGGAATATAGGCATGTAAATTAACCTCTTTTCTATGAAGTTAGTGTAGGAAAATTTATGCGAAACACAGTAGACACCAGCTCATATTCAATGAGCTCCAATTAACTGCAATTCTTCATTCATTTGGTCAAACACGCTGAATAGTGTCCGTGTCAAGCTTGATGTTATAGCTACTATGTCCTGTCTAATATGCTCAGACATGCTTGCTCCCACCAGTCAATTTGTGTGCCAGTAAAGGTTCTGTTGTGTTTATCCCTAAACTTTTTTATTGCTTATTTTGTTTTAATCTAATAGAATAAAGCATAAACTGATAACGCACAGATGTGAAAAGAAAGGGATTATTGATTTTATAAAAACAGTGAAATGCTTAGGTAAGACTTGTTGGAAGAGAGTTATTAAAAATGTATAGACACAGGGGTGGGTGAGACAGTGATAATAAAAAAATGTAAAACTAGTAGGATTTTATATTCAGGTTGCTTTACAAGTACCCATAATTAGGTTATTGTTTTACTTCAAGATGCTGAAATAGAAAACAATTAACAATGCATGTGGCTGTGGTTTATGAAAGAACTGTGACTCAGAATGCAACTAACAGACCCTCAATAAAAGCTCTGCTCCTATGTCAAAATATTATATTTTTATGTACATTTATATATTTTACATGAAAATAAGGTATACAAGACATGTAAACATTATTATTTTAATACCTGCTGTTATAAATTACATTTTCTCATAACTGATTAATACCAGCTCCAATTACAAAATGATATGAACCAGGGTTCTGTCATTAATTTCAACTTCTTCCTCATTAGGACCTTCCTCATTAATAAGACCTTTGGTTAGATGCTGCCAACTGAATCCTTCGTTTTTGGGACCTTATGAATCTCCTCTCTTACCTACATGCTCTCGTGCATGGCTTCTGCCCCACTAATATTCTATATAGAAATGGTCACTTCCTTGTATAGGAGCTTCAATAACAGTACGTGGGACTCTCTGTTTTTGCCTGAGTTTGCCTATGGAATAGCAATGTTCTTGTTAATTGATTTCTAATGATTTATTTTCTTTCTGTTAATATAGTCTGCCAACTGAGCTCAGACAAAACCATTTTTACCTTTAGTTACTATCAGAACTGAGAGATGATTCTTTAGGTCCTAAACAGTTCTGAGGTGATTTGGCTAAGTCACACTAAATATAGAAATAGAAAGAACAAACTGAAATAAGATTATGGTTACAAAAATAAAATAATCTGTAAATGGTATTACACATAGAATCCCAACAATAAGACTTGTGATCACCACCACCACCACCACAATCATGCTTTCTTTAGGTGCCTGCAACATGGTCATTTACTGGAGAAGACTTGTTCATTGAGCACTATTCTTTTTGTGCACTGTTCTAGAAAACTATTTTTCCTGATAAAAAGGCCAATTACTATATTGCTTATTACTCCAGATAATAAAGGCCCATTTTTCTCCAATAATGTTACTAATACAGGCATTATAGATTAAATTTACCACAAATGCCAGAAGACAAAAAGTCCGCATTTTCCCTTTCCCTGTCTTAATGACTACAAATCTGAAATGTGGTAAGATGTAGGTTCTGAATGCAAAGAATCCGATCTGATCACCAACTTACTGAAACTTAGCATTATATATCAACTCTAGAACCAGCTTGTAGGACACAAAGTTTCTCATGTTCAGAGATTCGAGTTATTTGCTGTTCTGGCCATAAAGTAAAGTAATTTGGGTAGAGGTAAAAGTGCACTAACCATATGATGGTAGTTAATGTCAGGGAAGTTTTTTGAGTTATTCTTAAAATTGTATGTCTTTTGACTTCGATTCAGCTACTGAGAAAGACTGACCTTCTATATATTTATGTTTTTATTCCTATAGCTAAGGGCATGCAGATTCTTTACATGTCTAATTTCAACTTGACAGTCCCTTGAACTTTATAGTCCCTGCTCCCATTATCTGACACAATAATTTTATGAGGTCTAAATGCTAGGACTGGCTATGGTACTAACATTTTCACCTCTAGGACATCTAATTTGCAAGATTCTTTATGGGCCCACTCTTAGAGGGATAGCTGAATGCAAAGAAAATAAGAAAATACCTACTTTAATTGTTCCATCTGTGAGCATTCCCTAATAGAATTAAAAAGCAACTTAGGAAGAAATGCAAGGTGGAACATACTTTTCATCATAAGAAATGGTCAAGGATACCTATTGTTCATTGACTAACTGGCTTCATTTTGCTTATCATCATCTTTGAGAAGGAACTCGTATGTGAAGATATCTCTGTATTATTATGAACTTCAATGTAACTCTCTTTTTGCCTGTTTTTCTCATATTTAGAAGAGTGAGATTGAAGTACTAATGATATAGAGCTGGTGTCAACACTTTTCTATTTTATAAACAGCCTTGCTTTTTAAATTTTGTTTTCTAGGGACAATCATTATTGAGTCACATCACCTGTTCTCTCTGTCTCCACCAACCAAGATTAATCATCAGACAACGGCTTCCAAAAGTTATTATCTAGGTTTGAGCATAATTGCTGCTGAGCAAAAGAGGTCTTAGAATATATTACACACACACACACACACACACACAAATAATGAAATATTTGTTTGGGTTTGGTTTCTTTTGAGATATAAGTTGTTGTAGGTGAAAATCACCAGTGAGGAACAACCCTAAGTTTGAAATAGAAAAAAGATGCTGTACTTTGATCTGGTGTGTGATATGATACCTTGAGATGGCCTTGTTGCTATGTACATGCTTTATCCCTATGGGACCAGATAGCGTCTGCTTAGCTCTTTGGGGGAGAATTATTACTATGTGACAATGGTACTGGTTGGTCCCTTATGTGTATCTTGGGAAGTAAGTTTGGGGAAGTTAGAAACGTAGGCTTTTTACTACTGATGGAATGCCTAGTGAGGGCTAATGGGAATGCAGGTGTGTTGACTTCCTCCACTCCTGTAACATGGGGGAGTCTAATGACTAATATAATTTTAAAATAATGATTCTTTAAAGCTAAGTTTAGGCTTGCTAAACTATTGTCGTTGTCCAGGTTGACTTGGATTCCACGTACCATGACTAGAGGCTCTGGATTCAGCAGAATTTTTCTTTCTCATAGTCATTAGAAAACAGAAGAGGATGTGCCAGAAAGCTTATATTCTGTTCAATCATCTATAATTATTTGTTATGGGACTGTTGCTCTCAAACATAAAGGCACCTATTCTACCTTCAGAAATTGAAGTGTGTATACTTCTACTTTGGTCCAGCTTTCCTTTCATAGCAAGTTTTCAGTTTAGGCTTAGGTCTAGGCCATCTCAAAATCAGGTTCTCACCTTAGCCAACCTTACTTCTAAGTCTTTTTGAGCACTAAACTCTAAAAAGAGAGAGAGAGAAGGAGAAGGAGAGAGAAGAGGCTGCAATGGCTCAAGGACAGTTGTCAAAATGGAAGGAAGATTCTGAATATAACAAATCTCTCACTCAGTTTCTTTTTGCTGGCTCATGGTTGAGGAGGCTGCAATAAATAAAAGACTGAAAACCAAGTTTTTTTTTTTTCCATTATTGTCTCTGTAGCTTATTGATGGCACAGTGTTCCAAAGGAGATTGTAGGCAGCACTAAGACTAAGACCTGTAGTAGTGACACATGCCAGGGCCCTCCATGCAGACAGCTTAGCCTCATCACTTTAACTGGCTGCCTTCAGACAGACAGACGGGTGGCTGCAGCCAGGGTAGCTTTTGCATGGATCACTGTTAGCTGTGGCATTGCCTTCACTAGGCATTCCATCAGGAGGCCTTAAACAGAGAAAAGTCTAGTAATATATGCCATGTTATAGCTTAGAGGACTAGTCCATAAAATGAGCATGTAAGACACTTGCTGAGGGTTCCGCAGTTTGAATTTCTGCAGAGTGAGTGGGGATAAACCTAGAGATACTGAGGTTTGTGATAAATGTGATTATCTTTCTATATACTTATTATACTCATTTATACATATATTTATAAATTATAATATATTCAAATCGTATTTATTATGACTCCTTATATATTACATTATTATGTATATTAAGATCTACTTTTTGCTGTCTGTTCTTAACCACCAATTTATTTTTATTCTTATACCTTCACTACATTTGAGATTATTTTGCCTTGAAAATATGAATTATCATTTCATAAGTCTAGTTTCTTATACTCCTCAAAGTCACCTTTGACATTCTTAACTGTCTGTTCTTTCAGATGCTATAGGTTTCCGTTCTTATAAGCCTCAGATCCTTTGCAGTGGTAAGATAGGGAATAAATGAAACATTAATGAAAGAATTCACATGCATACCTGCATACATCCATGAACAAACAACCAAGCAGGCATGTTCTTCCTTAAAGATTTAGTTGTTTTCCTACGTCTATCAGAATAAGGTCCAAATCCTTTAGATAAATATCCAAAGGCTTCCAGAATCTGAGTTGAATTTTCCTTTACATCATTGCCATGGGTCTTTCCTCACACCAGGATGGTTTACTTCCTCCAAAAGCCAGCCCTTTATTTTTGAGTGTCTTTGCCCATGCTATGTACTTTTTTTTTTAACAGTTGCTCATTCTCCTTAACTCCATCTGTTAAACTATATCTATTTTCTTGCTCCACCACAGGGCCCAACCCCAGGGACCTTGAACTCTTTCTCCTTTGAACTCAGAGCCCACTCATCTGTACTAGAACTCAATATGTACCTGATGTTGATGTCCTGCCTTATTTGGTCCTTTAATGTTTATGCCTTGTGTCCTCAATAATGATGTAAGTTCTGTTATCAGAGAGAGCACCTCTCTATCTTCATGCCCTCAGGCCTCACATGGTTCCTGAAGCACAGTGGGGCCTGAATAGGCTCTTATTGCTTGATTGATTGATTGAAGTGCATAAAATAGGGGAAAGAGGCTAGTAACAAACTGGAATAGGGTTGAAAAAAAAAGAGAAATGGCAGGAAGGCTAAAATTCCTTTAGTTTTAACTTCAAGGTTTACTGCTTGCAATAGATAAGCTGCTATTACAGATAAGCCTCTTCAGTCCCAGAACTCTCCCTCAGTTGCTGCTGCTTCACCAGTGATAACACCGGAAGGGGAGGGGGAAGAATGAGAGGGAGGAGGAATTGGGACTTCACATCTGCCTCCCTCCCTGAATCCTGGCAGAAGACTTCTGTAATCTAGTGCACAGTCAAAACATAAGCATCTTTGAAATGCTTCCCTGACCCCTGTCATCCTATATTCACAGCTATTGGGATTCACTCTGAGGACTTTTTATTTTTTTTTACAGTCACTTCATGACTTCAACCACTTACAAGCATATACTTCTTTGCTTCATTTCCTGTTTAGTTTTTCCAACTGCTGCTCTCCTTTTTATCCCCTTCTCTCCACTGACTCTTCTTTAAATTTGCCAAATTCCATGTAAGGGAACTGCTTAGTTCTTCTGGTGGCACACACATTTAAAGAACTGCTTGGCCTAGATTATTTGATGGGGTCTTTAGAAGTTATAAAATGCAGTTTTACAGTATTGTATTAAGTAAGCTAGGAAGTAAATGAGGCCACGTTTGCGAAGTGAAGTGGAAATTTGTACATTACCTTGTAGAACTGGGCTGTAGAGTGTTAAATCAGATCATTCAGGCCATAGGTTTTTTTTTTTTCTCTTATCAATTATGAAATGTAACTGTCTATACCACCTGAATTTAATAGATATTAGCTGCTTCACAAGATTGAACTGACTTAATATACCTGCTCCAATTGGGTCCTTGGCCTTGAACAAGAGTTCTGGGCACCCTGGAGTTAAGCCACCAAGGGCTTAATTGCTTCAGATATCTCTGCTTGTTTGTAATTTGGATTTTGTTTGCTTCTAGT
Organism: Pongo abelii; assembly: GCF_028885655.2. NCBI lineage: Eukaryota > Metazoa > Chordata > Mammalia > Primates > Hominidae > Pongo > Pongo abelii. The sequence continues at coordinate 19,691,359 of NC_085928.1, forward strand.
CCCTCGGGAGTGCTTTATGCTGTTCAGTTAATTGAAAGTGGCTAAAGCTGAATGAGGCAGCAGCATTGTAGGTGGCATCTTTGGGATCAATTTGAGAAGACTATTGAAATCCTCTTACTTAGTTTAATAATTATCTCTGATTGAGGTAGGATTTCAGTCTTGAGACAAATAGGAGATTCCAAAAGTTTCCCATTGGCTTTAGGGAATAGAAATTCCCCAAGCAATTAGCTTTTCCTAGAGGGTGTTTCTAGTTAATAGGGTAGTCGATGATGTTAGAAAATGGAGTAGAAATGACATGGGGGGAATTACACACAAAAGACAGGGAAGAATAAAAAGGCAGTTATTAAAGACTTGGAGTGAAAGATAAAAAAATTTACAAAGCTCAGTAAGGAGAGAAACTACAGAGGTGTATATAGAGAAAAATGAAGCCCATTTTAGGATTTTAAAAGAAAATTATTATTGTAAAAATATAGAAAAGCATTTCTAAAGCACAAAATAATACTAGCATTTCAAAATAATGTAAAAGGGATATTAGAACTAGCATGGACATGGATAGAGGAAAGAAAGGGAAAAGCTTTAAACAATAAAAAAGGCAGATTTTGGATAAATAATAAATAGGATATTGGTTGTTTTTCTTTTATATTTTTGAATCACTCCATTCAAGTTTGTATGTGTTGTACCCTCCAAGTTCTTGTAAAGTTTTGAAGCTATGCTTCTTATCTTAGCATTCTGGTACCTAGAGTGATATATGACTCTACCAACTTACAATTCTTGGCCAGGTATACATTAGTGACAGCTTAGAGTTGAAAAACATTAAAATATCACGTAGTCCAGTTTCTTGGTTAAAGCCGGTTATGTAATTCAATGGAGCCACTGAGTTCCATAGCAATCACATACATTTTTCAAGATAGTGAAGAAGGAAGGAGATAGCTCTTAGAATCTACTGTATGACAGGAACTCTGCTGATTATACACAATGCTTAGAGCTAGAAATAATTGAGAACTTGTGAGGTAGGCACTGTACTAAGGGCTATACACGTACAAATCACTCTCAAACTCACAATGACTCTATATTGTAGGTTTGAAGAAGAGCAAATTATGAATACACAATTATATGTGAAAGTAACATATATTTAGAAAAAGAAAAAAGTCACAAAATTTTGCAAATCACAAAATGCTGACAAATACCACAGATATCACATTTAAAACATAGTATCTTTATTAACTGCATAGTTGCCTTGCACACCTCTGTAAGTCTTTGACTTTGATATGATCAATAAGTATAAAATGTATATTTAATCTGAAATCAAGGCATAAACAAAAGGAAATTAAATGCATTTACAAAATGTGGCTATATTGTATTGAGCTACATAATTGTGTAATCACATTACTCTTAAATTGCATACATTGCCTTACTGATCAATATGCATGGGAGTTTTTGTCACTGGAGCACTTGGTTCTTCTGACTGTTTTGTTGCCTTAGTAGCAATTTCACTCACTGATTTGCCTGAATGTGTCAGAGAGTTCAGGCCAACATGCATCAGATATGCTAAGATATAGTCCAATACCTTGAGATACACATTGCAGACAACTTCACATTCTGATGTCCTGGCTCTTTGTAGCACTGTTAGAGGAATGTGCCCTATAAACAAAAGAATTTGGGGCAGTTCAACTTTGTGCCCAATTCTCATTTAAAAATGTGTTGTATGTTTATAATTGTACGTGCTGTGTTATTGAGTATATTCCAGACAGGTAGTATTTTTTGTTTTCTCTAGGCTCTATGAAATTTAAATGCACTGTTTATAATTTTATACCACTGATGACTGTAAGACATTTCCACAGGCTGCCTCCTGATCATGCAGATTTCAAATATTATTTCTTTTCTATTATTCTGACTTCCAATACTGAGAGATGTAGGGCATGTTCATAGAACAGGAACTCCAATACCATTTGTTTCATGGAACTGGGTGAGTTCAAACAGTGAGAGGTGCAAGTGTTCTGAAATCCATTTCTATACCTGGATGGTTAACAAGAAGCTCACTATACAGAGAACCAATTGTGAATCACATAATACATATCCCATTAAACTCAAATGAAATATATACTCCTCTGAAATTCTCCTTTGCAAGATCGCCAAAATGCCGACAGTCACTCTAGTGCCATCTGTCACAAGGGAAGAGTGATGAAAGGGAAGTAAGAGTGTAGAGAGACAGTAGTGTTTACTGATTAAGGTTAAACTATCTTTTCCAAATTTTCCATAAATGTGTGAACATGTGAACACATTTTTGGAACTTCTTCTAGGGCCTTGTAAGAGCTCCATGCAAGTGAGGGTCCCTGAGTCCTAAAGTTCCATTCATTTCATGACAAATCCATCTCTGGCAATGCATAATTTATTCAAGCAATTCAGGAAAGTTTCAATGGAAATATTATGACTCAATTTTCCAAATAGATTTTAATAATCATATATCACCTCTAACTATCTATTCTATTTTTAGCCATTAACTATTATTCAAATCTTTTATAAAATATAGTCTTTCATTTATTATCACTTCTTGTATGTTCCTAGAAGGCAATCACAATTATAAATTTTTCTATCCCCCAATATACCTAACTCAGCGCTTTGCATAATCAATGAATATATAGTGAATTGATTAGAAACAAATTAAATAATCAGAAAATGGACTACATATCTTTTCCTCATGGCAGTTAAGTGTATCACCATAGATATGAGAAAATTAGGCACCAAATTAAAAGCTAGTGAGATGGCCTTGGGTGTTTAATACTTCATAGCACAAATGACCAGTAAACCTCCTGACACTGTCTTGATTTCAGTGGGTTTTCTGTTTGCACTGGTTGAGGATAGATGTGATTGCTGCTGTTCTTTGAGCTTTTTGGCAAAAGTAATACAAACTAATACATATTGAATAATTATTTTGTGGCCGGCAGTATTCTAAGTGTTCTTTACGGGTATTAAGTCATTTAACTCTCAAAAGAAACTTAGCAGGTAGATACTATGGTTATATCCATTTAATTCTGAGGCAATTTATGCACAGAGGCTATGCAGTTTGGAAATTGGAGAGACCATGCTCTGAAACACTAAGATCTACTGTCTCACAACAGGAACACTGTAAACTCGAGAAACCAGTGGAATTTCCTTATCTCGGAACCCCTGTCATTGATCACCTTGTTGAAGTACTCTCACTGCGTCTGAGGCCATCAGAAAGAAATACAAAATTCAGATTGCTCTCCACTTTTTCCAAGGCTCCACTAGAGTCACACCTGAGGAATAAGAAATGTGTAAACTCACATGAACAAAAAGTACAGAAGAGAAGATAAATTTTCGAGGGTAGAAAATAGATGCACGTAGCAAACAAAAGAAAACTGGAACCTAAGTTAAGAGGAAGGAGATCCAGATGATTTGTAGGACAGAACCATGGAAGCCTCAGGAACTCCAGGCACCAAATACCTCTGAAGGTGCAGGCGGAGGGCCAGGTGAGGTGAAACAGGATAACTATATGGAAATCTGTATAAGAATCAGTTAGATAAACAGATCCTTTCTCAGTCATGTTTAGGACATGATAATAATAGGTAATAAAGATCAGTTCTTCCCACACTCCCATTCACAATAGCCACAAAAATAATATAATACCTAGGAATACAGCTAACCATGTAGGTAAAAGACCTCTGCAGTGAGAATTACAAAACACGGCTCAAAAAATCAGAGATAATACAAATGAATGGAAAAACTTTCAATGATCACAGATAGGAAGAATCAACATTGTTAAAATGGACTGCTGCCTAAAGCAATTACAGATTCAATGCTACTCATGTCAAACTACCAATGACATTCTTCAAAAAACTGGGAAAAAAAAAACTATTTTAAAATTCATTTGGAACTGAAGAAAAGCCTGAATACCCAAAGCAATCCTAAGCAAAAAGAACAAAGCTGGAGGCATCATGTTACCTAACTTCAAACTATACTACAAGGTTACAGTTATCAAAGCAGCATGGTACTGGTACAAAAACAGATATACAAATGGAACAGAATAGAGATCCCAGAAATAATGCCACACATGTACCACTATCTTTGACAAAGTCACACACACACACACACAAAGCAAAATAGGGAAAGGACTCCCTATTCAGTAAATTGTGTTGGGATAACTGGCTAGCCATATGCTGAGGACTGAAACTGGACTTTCTTACACCATATACAAAAATCAATTCAAGATGGATTAACAACTTAAATATAAAACCTAAAACTATAAAAATCCTGGAAGATAACCTGGGAAATACCATTCGGGACATAGGCCTTGGCAAGGATTTCACGACTAAGATACGAAAAGCACTTGCAACAATATAAAAAATTAGCAAATGGGACCTAATTAAACTAAAGAGCATCTGCACAGAAAAATAAACTATCAACAGAGTAAATGGTTGACCCACAGAATGGGAGAAAATATTTGCAAATTATGCATCCAACAATTCTCTGATATCCAGAATGTATAAGGAACTTAAATAAACTAACAAGCAAAAAACAAACTACCCCATTAAAGAGTAGACAGGCTGGGCATGGTGGCTCACCTTTGTAATCCTAGCACTTTGGGAGGCTGAGGTGGGTGGATTACTTGAGGTCAGGAGTTAAAGATCAGCCTGGCCAACATGGTGAAACCCCATCTCTACTAAAAATACAAAAATTAGCTGGGTGTGGTGGTGGACCCCTGTAAGCCTAGCTACTTGGGAGGCTGAGGCAGGAGAATTGCTTGATTCTGGGAGGTGGAGCTTGCAGTGAGCCAAGATTGCACCACTGCACTCCAGTTTAGGCTGCAAAGGGAGACTCCATCTCAAAAATAAATAAATAAAATAAAATAAAAATTAGACAAACAACGTGAACACTTTTTGAAATAACAGAACACATGTATGTGGCCAGAAAGATGTAAAAAAGTGTCCAGCATCACTAATGATTGAAGAAATGCAAATCAAAACCACAGTGAGATACCATCTCACACCAGTTAGAATAGCTATTATAAAAAAGTCAACAAATAACAGATACTGGTGAGGTTGCACAGAAAAGGGAACACTTACACACTGCTGGTGAGAATGTGAATTACTTAAACCATTGGGGAAAGCAGTGTGGCAATTTGTTAAATAACTTAAAACAGAATTACTATTTGACCCAGCAATCTCATCATTGGGCAAAATAAACTATCAACAGAGTAAATACATGACCCACAGAATGGGAGAAAATATTTGCAAACTATGCATCCAACAAATCTTTAATATTCAGAATGTATAAGGAATTTAAGCAAACTAACAAGCACAAAACAAACCACCCCATTAAAAAGTAGACAAACAGGCCTGGCATGGAGGCTTTCCAAGTACAATTACAAATATACCCAAATGAGTATAAATCATTCTACCATAAAGACACATGCACACATATGTTCATCACAGCACTATTCATGATGGCAAAAACATGGAATCAATCTAAATGCCCATCAATGATAGACTAAATAAAGAAAATGTGGTACATATACAGTGTGAAATACTATGCAGCCATAGAAAAATGAGGTTCTGTCTTTGGCAGCAACATGGATGGAGCTGGAGTCCATTATTAGGTACTATACTTATTACCTGGGTGATGAAATAATCTGTACACAAAACCCCCATGACACACAATTTGCCTGTGGAACAAATGTGCACATGAATGCTTGAACCTAAAAGTTTAAAAGAATCAGTTCTTTCAGTGAGATAAATTACAAAATTTGGATAAAATGCAAGATTTATCTTTTTAGAAGCATCAAATGCTAAAAATTAGCAGTGAAGTAGTTGGAGTCAAATGTTCCAATCGAGGAGATGGTATCCTCAGAGAAGTTTCATTCCCCATCTCACTCTTGATCCTCCATTCTCACTTCCCTGTTCTCTCCACCTGTTCCTACCTACTCTCTGTAGGTGATCTTTCTCATTTGATTCTAGTTTATCCTTTTAGTGTTCCATTTGCACAAATGAGCAGATTCCTATATATTTTGTGGTATCCTTTTATTTGTTATATAAAAGGCAGCATATACTATAGGTACACTTTTGCACTTTGCTTTTCCATTTGATTTTATATCTTGGAAATCACTCCCTATCCATTCATAGAGTTTTGCCTCATCATTTTTTGTAGCTGTATAGTATTCTGCTTTGTGGGTGCCATAGTTTATTCACCCATTCTCCTCATATAGGCATTTAGATTATTTTCCAAGTACAGTTACAAACAATGCTATAATGAATAACATTACATAGACATTTTCATATTGTTGGAGGTGTATGTGCAGGATAACTTCAGGAGTCAAAAGTATGTGCATAAGTAGTTTTATTAGATATTGCTAAATCCTCCTTTAAAAGTTATACCAAGCCGGGCACGGTGGCTCACGCCTGTAATCCCAGCACTTTGGGAGGCCAAGATGGGCGGATCAGGAGGTCAGGAGTTTGAGACCAGCCTGGCCAACATGGTGAAACCCCAGCTCTACTAAGGATACAAAAAATTAGCTGGGCGTGGTGGCTCGCACCTGTAATCCCAGCTATTCAGGAGGCTGAGGCAGGAGAATTGGTTGAACCCAGGAGGTGGAGGTTGCAGTGAGCCAAGATCATGCCATTGCACTCCAGCCTGGGCAATAGGGCGAGACTCCATCTCAAAAAAAAAAAAAATTTATACCGGTTTTCATTCTTAGTAAAAATGTATGAGAGTACTTGTTTCTCCACAACCTCACCAACAGAGTGGATTATCATACTTGTACAATTTTCAGTTATCTAATAGGTGCCAAATTTATATTTAAGTGTTATTTTTATTAACATTCCTTTTTCTTCTTTTTCTTGAGACAGGGTCTCACTCCTGTTGTCTGGGCTGGAGTGCAGTGGTGCGATCACAGCTCATTGTAGCTACTACTAGGTAGCCTACTAGGTAGCTGGGACTACAGAAATGCGCCACCATGCCCAGCTAGTTTTTTGTATTTTTTGTAGAGATGGGGCTTCGCCATGTTGCCTAGTCTGGTCTCTGACTCCTGGGCTCAAGGGATCCGGCCTCCTCAGTCTCCCAAAGTGCTGGGAGTACAGTCGCAAACCACGTTTTAACGTTTCTTTGATTATAAGTGACTTTGAATACCTTTTTGCATGTTTAAAGGACTGTTTTCACTTTTTATTTGAGTTGTTTTCGTACCTTTCCTCCATTTTTCCATCAGATACTTGGTTCTTTGTCTCTCAATTTTTAAGAGTTATTTATATATTAGGGATATTATCTATTTGTGATATATTTTGCAAAGATTTTCTCCCAGTTTGTCAATGTCTTTTGACTTTTGTATTTATATTTATTTTATTTTACATTTATTTTGTCATTCAAATACTTAAAAAAATTTATGTAGTCAAGTATAGCAATCTTTTGTTCCCTCTGGATTTTGAATCCTAATTAGAAAGACTTTTCTAGTTGGACCCTGGTGCTCATGCCTGTAATCTCAACAGTTTGGGAGGCCGAAGTGGGAGAATCACTTTAGCCCAGGAGTTCAAGACCACCCTGGACAATATAGTGAGATTTTTGCCTCTACAAAAAAAAATTTAAAATTTATCTGATCCTGATGGTGTGCACCCATAGTCCCAGCTACTCAGGAGGCTGAGGTGGGGGGGTTGTTTGAGCCTGGGAGGCAGAGGTTGCAGTAAGCCAAGATTGTACCACTGCACTGTGGCCTGAGCAACAGAGCAAAATCCTATCTCAGAAAAAAAAAAAAAAAAGAAAAAAAGAAAAAAAAGCTTTCCCTACACAAAAGGTAAAAGGAATTCAACTATAATTTCTCCAAACCCTAACAGCTAAGGAGACAAATAGTGTCTGACTTTGAGCTTAGTCAGTTTATTTCATTTAGGTCCCTGATCCAGTAGGAACTTACTCTAGTTTGTGGTGTGAAGTAAAGATACAATTTTGTCTTTTTCTAAATAACTAGCCATTCCAGGACAATTTAGAGTCTATCTTTGTCCCAGTGGTTTGAGATGCTACTTTTATGACATTCTAACTTTTCATATGCACTTGGGATTATTTCTGGGCCATTTTATGCTATTTACTGGCATATTTGTTTATTCATATTTTAGTAACACATCATTTTGATTGTATAAGTTTTACAGTATTTTAAAATATGCAATAAGGGAAAGCTACCCTTGTGGCTTTCTTTTTTGGTGTTTTCCTTTCTATTCTTGCATGCTTGTTGTTGCATATATTACTATGCATATATCCACATTGCTAATGTGGATTTGACACAATATCTTGATTCGTTCAGCAGATGTAAGACAACATTAGTACAAAAAAAAGTCTACTCAATGCACTCGTATCACCTTCCCAATGGAGAAAGAAACAGAATCCCCAAAGGCAAGTATTTAGGAACAAATCATTTATAAGACTATGAAAAGTTTAGGAGGTGGTCTGACATTTTTCCCTATTTCTGTTTTGCCTACACTTAACACCTTTCCCTAAGATTTTAAAAGTGTGTTAATGTTAATACAAGAATTGTAAATCTACAAACAAAAAAATCAACAAAAACATTTTTGCCTAAGAGGATGGAGCAAAGTGTCATTTAATGTGATTGCTGTTACATGTCTGTTATTGATTTCACCATCATTTTTTTCATGTCCTTCCTTCTCTCTTGGTGTCTCAGGAAGAACTTACTCCTGTGAGCAAGACAGTGGCCATTATTATTGACTAAGCTCAAAGTCAGACACTTACTATTGGCCTCCTTAACTGTCAGGGTTTGGATGACATTTAAACCAGTGACTTTGGAGGATTATGGATTTAGTTTTCTTGCTTCCTGACACTGCAACTTAAATGGAGTGAATTCATTTGAGGGGAAAATATTTGTTCTATTTTGCGTTACATGTGTAAAGTAATTTATCATTGCATTAGTGTTCTGGGTTGCACCAAATCAGTGCTGGAACTTCTAAAGAAAGTTAAGTTGACAATGATGAAGAATGTGATTTGAACAAATAGCCAGTAAAATAATTATTTTTTCACCTTCATTCTTCTTGATTTCCTCCACTCTAACATTTTGTTTCTTTTGTTTTGAGACAGAGTCTTGCTCTGTCGCCCAGGCTTGAGGGCAATGGCATGATCTTGGCTCACTGCAACCTCCACCTCCCGGGTTCAAGCGATTCTCCTGCCTCAGCCTCCAGAGTAGGTGGGACTACCGCACTCCACTGTTTTTTAGTGTTCCCAGCTTATGGGCAGTGACAGGCCATTGTTAGGAAGGAAAATAACAGAGTTCTTTGAAGCTAACTTACCAGACATTACATTTTTTAAAAATCACAAAAACACCACAAACATTTAATTATTATGAGGAAGAAAGCTGATTGAGGGATTTTACTAAACTTTAAGTCAAAGTACATATTGATGGTGGACCTATTTATTGTGATCAATGTCAGAATTTAATTCCATATTTTCCAACATGATTTTAATTTCAGAAAGAAGAGGCTGTTAATAATAAACTTCCATGAAAAATTAAAGAGACAGTCTATGTAGTTGAACAGATGGAAAATTTGAAAGAATACTCCAAAATTGCAGTCTCTTTCATTTTTCTAAAAACTTATTTATCAAATATTCACACCAGAATTCTTTCTTGTACATCTTAAATTATGAATGAAAAATGTGAACCAGTGGCATTCAATTGCAAACTTAGCCTTATTTCTTACCTTTTAAAAATATTCTTTTTCTTCCTGTGTGGTTCCTCTTCAAGATATTTATTTAACAATGCATTTTTTTGCGTAACAAAGTTACTATTTACATACTATCAAACTTACCATTCTAAAATGTACAACTTGGTTGTTTAAGTAGGTTTACAAGGTTATGGCACCATTACTACTATCCAGTTTTAGAACATTTCTTCACTCCAAAAGGAAATCCCCTTTCTGTTAGCAGTCATTTCCCAATCTTATCTCCCTCTGCTTCATGGAAACCACTAATCTATTCTCAGTCACTTTATAGTGCCACATACCATATGATTATATATATTTGAAATGCAATCATATGATATGTGTTGTTTGTGATTGGCTTCTTTTACTTAGCATAATGCTTTTAAAGTATATTCACTTTGGAGCATGAATCAGTATTTCATTCTTTTTATTTCCAAATAATATTGCATTGTATAGATATGCCTCATTTTGTTTTGCCCTTGTTCAGTTAATTAATATTTGGGCTGATCTCACTTTTCAGTTATTATGAATCATGTTATTATGAAGATTTGTGCACAAGTTTTATTTTTGGCAGATGTATGTTTTTATTTCTCTTGGATATATACGTAGGAGTGGAATTGCTGAGTCATATGGTAACTCTATGTTTACTTTTTTGAGGAATTGACAAACTGTTTTCCAAAGCAATTATAAAATTTTACATTCCTACCAGCAATACAACGTTTTTCTATTTCTTCACATCCTTACCAACACTTGTTATTGTCTGTGCTTTTAATTTTAGGCATCCTAGTACATATAAAGTGGTAAGTAATTGTGATACTCATTTGTATTTCCATAAAGCCTAGCCTAAATGATAAAGCATATTCCCATGTGTTTATAGACCACTTATGTGTCTTATTTGGGGAAATGTTTATTCAGATGCTTGGCCTACTTGTCAGTTGTGTCATTTGTCTCATTATTATGGAGTTGCAAAATTTTCTTATGTATTTTTTCTGAATACCAGCTACTTAATAGATACATGATTTCTGAATGCTTTCTCTCCTTCTGTGTGTTTTCACTTCCTTATGGTATTTTTTACAGATAAAATAGTTTTTAATTATAATGAATTTCAACCAATCTATTTTTTTATTTGTGCTTTTAGTGTTTTATCTAAGAAACTATTGTCTAACCCAAGGTCACAAAGTTTACTACTGTCTTTTTGTAAGACTTTTATATTTTTAGCATTTACATGTATGTGTATTATTAATTATTAGTTAATATTTGTGCATCATGTGTGGTAGGAGCCCAAATTCATTCTTTTTAAAATTGATATATAATCATTATACATATTTATGTGGTACATATGATATTTTTGTATCTGTATACAATGTGCAATGGTCAAATCAGGGTAATCGGGATATACATCAACTGAAGCATTTATCTTTTCTTTGTGTTGGAAGCATTACAGTTCTTCTCTTCTAGTTATTTTGAAATGTAGAATACATCATTAACTGTTTTCGTTCATACTATCAAATATTGGAACTCATTTTTTCTATCTAACTGATTTTTGTACCATTTAACCAACTTCTCTTTATCCTCTCTTCTCCCTTTCCCTTTCCACCTCTGGTAATCAACATCTTCTCCCTACCTCTATGAGATCCAGTGTTTTATCTCCCGCTTGTGAGTTAGAACATGTAATATTTGTCTTTCTGTGCTCACAATGACCTCGAGTTCCTTCCCTGTTGCTGCAAATGACAAGATTTCATTCTTTTTTTCAGCTGAGTAATATTCCATTGTGTATACATATTACATTTTCTTTATCCATTCATACACTGATGGACACTTAGGTTGATTCTATGTCTTAGATACTGTAAATAGTGTTGCAATAAACATGGGAGTGCAGATATCTCTTTGATATACTTACTTTTGAATATAAACCCAGTGGTGGGATTGCTGGATCATGTGGTAGTTCTATTTTTAGTTTTTAAAGAAAACTCCATACTTTTCCATAATGACTACGCTGGTTTACATTCACGCTAATGGTGTACAAGCATTACCCTTAATGTGCATTCTTTCCAGAATTTGATATTTTTTGACTTTTTGAAATAGCCATTTTAGCTGCGGTTGATATCTCATTGTGGTTTTGATTTGCATTCCCCGGATGACTAGCGATGTTGTCCTTTTTTTTTTTTTTCATATATCTCTTGGCCATTTGTGTATCTTCTTTTGAAAAATGTCTATTCAGATCGTTTTGCTTGTTTTTAAGTCAGACCATTTTTTTTGATATGTGTTTGAATTCCTTATATATTCTGGTTATTAATCCCTTGTCAGATGAATAGTTTGAAATATTTTCTCATATTATATAAGTTGTCTCTTCACTTTGTGATGGTTTTCTTTGCTGTTCAGAAGTTGTTTAGCTTGATGTTATCTCATTTGTCTGTTTTTCCTTTTGTTGTCTGTGCTTTTGAGGTTTACTCCCCCAAAAAATCTTTGCTCATACCAATGTCCTATAGCATTTCTCCAAAGTTTTATTTTACTACTTTCATAGCTTCCTGTCTTACATTTAATTAAGCCTGTAGTACATTTTGATTAGAGTTTTGCGTATGATGAAGTTTTTTTTTTTCTGCATATGATTATCTGGTTTTCCCAGCACCATTTATTAAAGAGATTCTCTTTTCCCCAATGTACGTTCTTGTCACCTTTTTTGAAAATAAGTGAGCTGCAAATGTGTGGATTTATTTCTGGGTTCTCTGTTCTGTTCCGTTGGTCTATGTGTTTGTTTTCATACCAGTATCATGCAGTTTGGTTACTATGGGTGTGTAGTATATTTTGACGTCCAGTAGTATGATGCCTCCAGTTTTGTTCTTTTTGCTCAGGATTACTTTGACTATCTGGAGTCTTTTGCGGTTTCATACAAATTTTAGAAATTTTTTCTATTTCTGTGAAGAATATCAATGGTATTTTAATAGAGATTGTATTGAATTTGCAAATCATTTTTGATAGTATTGACATTTAAAAAATATTAGTTTTTCCAATCTATGAGCATGAAATCTATTTCCTTTTTCTTGTATCCTCTTCAATTTCTTTCATCAATGTTTTATACTTTTCAGTGTAGAGAACGTTCACTTCTTTGGTTAAATATATTCCCAGATATTTTATATTTTTTGTAGCAATTATAAATGGGATTAGTTTCTTGATTTCTTTTCCAGATTGTTCACTGTTAGCAGATTTAAACGTTATGGAGTTTTGTTTGCTAATTTTGTATTCTGCAACCTTACTAAATTTATTTATCAGTTCTAACCATTTTTGATGGCATCCTTAGGTTTTTCTAAGTATAAGATTATGTCATCTATGAACAAGGATAATTTGTTTTTTCCTTTCTAATTTGGATATCCTTTGTTCTTTCTCTAGTCTGATTGCTCTGGCAAGGACTTCCAGTATTTTATTGAATAAGGGGAGTGAAAATCAGCATCCTTGTCTTGTTCCAGATCTTAGAGAAAAGGCCTTCAATTTTTTCCTTATCCAGCATGATGTTAACTTTGGGTTTGTCATATATATCCTTTATTGTTTTGAGGTATATTCCCTTTACATCCAGTTTGTTGAGTGTTTTTAAACAGGTAACAACTTATCCTTGATCACAAAATGGAATAGAAATAAAGGAAAAACTAAAAAAAATTCACTATAGCTCCATCCCTCCACATTTTGACTTTTTGTTTTCTGAGTTTGCATTTTAATATGGTCTATTCCTTAAAAATTGCTGTACTTACTATTATTTTTAATAGATTTACCTTTTAGTCTTCATACTAAACATATGAGTGGTTTGCACACCACAGTTACACTATAAGATTATTCTGAGTTTGTCTGTGTACTTACTTTTATGAGTGGGTTTTATACCTTTAAATGTTTTCTTTCTGAACATTATTGTATTTTTCTTGCAGGTTGAAGAATTCACTTTAGCATTACTTGTAAGTTGGGTTTGGTGGTGATTAATTCCCTTAGCTGTTATTTGCCTGGGAAAGACTTTATATCTCTTTCATATAAGAAGGATAGCTTTGTTAAGTACAGTATTCTTTTTTGGGTTTTTTTTTCCCCCTTTGGAAAAAAATATGTCATACCACTCCCTCCTGCCCTGTATGGTTTCTGTTGAGAATTCTATTGCCAGTGAATCGGACATCCTTTGTACGTTATTTTGTTATTTGTTTCTTTTCCTTCACTGCTTTTAAGATTATCGCTTTGTCCTCGACTTTTGAGAATTTGATTATTATATGCCTTGGGGTAGTCTTATTTGGGTTGGAGCTGTTGGTGATCTCTGACTTTCCTTGTACCAGAATATATTTTTATGCTTGCAAAGTTTTGTTACTATTTTTTGGATAGTCTTTATACTCCTTGCTCTTTCTCAACTCCCTCTTGAACACTAATGATTTCTAGATTTACTCTTTTGAGGTAATTTTCTATATTTTGTAGGATTTCTTCATTCATTTTCACCCTTCTTTTCTTTTTCATCTTCTATGTATTTTCAAATGGCCTTTTTCTGAGCTCACTATTTTTTTTTTCTTTGCTTGATCCATTTTGGTATTAATGCCACTAATGCATTTTTCAGTTCAGCTAATGTATTTCTCACATCAGAGATTTGTTTAACTATTTTGTTATTTCAACCTCTTTGTTCAATTTATCTGATAATTTTCTGAGTTCTTATTCTATGTTATTTCAGAGTTCTGTGAGTTTTCTTAAAACTGCTATTTTGAATTCTTGATCTGGGGCTCTCGCATTGCTATCTCATTAGGGTCAGTCACTGGCTTCTTGCTTTGTCCATTTGGGGAGGTCATGGTTGCCTGCCTGCTGCTGTTTCTTGTGGGCGTATCTTCATAGTGAATAACTACTTATTTATTCCAGTCTTCTCTATCTGGCTTGTTTTGTTTTTCTTGGATATATTTACTTAGAAGTTCTTTGCAATTTACCAGTTGAATTTCCTTTGTGCTAAATTACTACGTCCTTTTTTGGCATTGGATGGCACCTTAAGCTCCACTTTGCCTTGGTTGTAGAAAATTTTTGGAATGCTATCTGTCCCATATGGGGTAGGTCCCATAGAGGATACCCCAGCTGTGTGGGAGGGCTATCTAGGGGTTTGTGCCCAGGAGACAAAAGGAACATGCCTACTATAGCATGATGCTGGTGAACAGCCCATTCTGAGCTGACAGCTCTTTTGGAGATACAGAGCAGAGTTTTTATGGGCTGGGGATGGTAGTCCACCTCTTCTCTTTGTCTCTGGCGGCCCTAAGGGGTTTTTCTCTCCACAGGCACTTTCAGTACTTTCCTTGAGTGAGGCAGAAACAGTTCTCCTGAAAGCGAACATCAAATGGTGGGGAAGTTGGTTGTCTACCTCAATCTCACTTTTTCCAGTGTAGAAACTATGAGTCTGGGGGAGATTTTCCATGTGCAGTGCCTAGTATATTAAACAAGGGGCATCATCAATATAGAAGTCTGAAACTCTTACCATCTGCTTGGAGTTTTATCACTTCTCTGTGGCCCCAGGGATTGTCTCATCCTTAGACTTGACTTCTGAGATATTGCTAGTGATAATCCTGGTGCTAGGTATTTGTTTTTGGCTTTCTTGGGCTTGGGGCGGCAAGTGAAGCTGGATTGCTTCTATTCTGTCATTTTGGTGACAAAACTCTCCCAAATGCTTCTTTTTTTAATGTCTACTGTTAAGATCATGTGTTTTTGTTCCTTTAATCTATAAATATGGTCTATTACACTGACTGACTTTGGGATATTAAACAGATTTTTCATTCTTAGAATAAATTCCATTTGATCATAGCATAAAATTATTTTAAAGTGTTGGATTCTGTTAGTATTTTGTTGAGATTTTTGCATCTATGTTTATAATGAATATTGTTGGATAGTTTTCTTTTTCTTTTAGTCTTTTTGTATGGTTTTGTTGTGAGGGCAATACTCACCACATAGATTAAGATGAGAAGTATTCTTTTTTCTTTTTCCGTTTTTTTGAAGGAATATGTAAGTATTGGTATTAATTATTCTTTTAATATCTGGTAGTTTTCACCTGTGAAGCTGTCTTGCCTGGGATTTTCTTAATGGCAATTTTATTTACTAAATCAATCTCTTATATGTTATATGTGTATTCATATTTTTCATTTCTGTTTAAGTCAGTTTCAGTAACTTTTGTCTTTTAACAAAATTTTGCATTTTATCAAAGTTGTCTAACTTGTGGGTATGCAGAGATTTATATTGTGCCCTTATAATCCTTTTTGTTTCTGTCAGGTCATTATTGATGTCTGCTGTTTTAATACTGATTTTATAATTCCATTCTTTTTTTTTTGGATAGTCTAGCTATAGGCTTGTCTATTTTATTGATCTTTTCAAATAATCAACTATTGTTTTGCTGATTTTTCACCATAATTTTTCTATTCGCTATTTCATTAATTTATTCTCTAATCATAACTATTTCATTCTTTTAGTTTTCTTTGGGTTTATTTTGTGCTTCTTTTTTTAGTTTATTAAGGTGGAAGTTTAGGTTACTGCATTGAGATATTTCTAATTTTTAATATAGACATTTGCAGCTGTACATTTAATAACCTGCTTTTATAGTATCCCATAAGCCTAATAAACAGTATTTCTATGCTTTCTTTTTTCTATCTCCACTCTCTTTCTTTTCTTCTTAACACTTATTTGAGCTTTGTTCTAGGCCAGTATTCATTCATTCATGAACATGGAAAAATTTCCTTCAGTTTCCCTATGCAATGATTAAAATTTTAAGCTAATTCATGAGTACCTCTAGAACCCAAAATTATATCAAGAGAAGCAAGAACACAGATTCTTAGCACCACTGATAAGCAAGAATCTGTAGTAATCATGCAATCTGAGAAAAAGGACTTGACAAGTTAATTAATTTGTCTTTTCCCTTACTTATACTCTGCTACCATTCAAATCCTCCCCAACATTTTCAACAGTTTCTGTTTTTCTCTTCAAAAAGTAAGCAGTAACACAACTCACAAATCTTCAAAGCACTCAGATGTATTTGTCTTTCATTTTAAGGCAAGAGAAATAGAGGCATTTTCCTAGAGCCAGAAAATTATTAGTTACAAGAGCAGATGTTCAAGGTAGTAGATTTTGCTGTGGTAAAGCTATGTGTTTACCAATTGTCACCCATATTTTCTTCAATAAATTTATATTTTGTGTATTTGTGATATGGGGGGTCTCAAGGAGTGTAAGCCCAGGATACAACCCTTTGACCCAGGTCTGGTTCCAGTCACATCATGGTCCAAATTTGTTTTCACATGAATATTTTAGGAATTTGAAAAAAAAGAGATAATATTAGTCTCTCCAAATAAGGCTTGTCAGAAATCAGCTCTTGGTTGTTCAATATCAAACAATTAATATCATTTTAGGACTAATATATGTGATGACTTTGTGAAGCCAACTTGGACAAATTTTTCTTCACTGTCTATTCAAGGACATACAGCTCTCATGTGGTGGCCCCATTGCCATAGGCACAGATTCTGTGGAAGGAGAAGAACAATTGTATTATTAGAAGTATTACCTTTTGAGCAATCAACTCTGTTCCTAACTCTATGTATCTGCGATAGTCTTTAGCGAATTTATATTTTGGTCATTAAGTTTAATGCTTTTATTTATATATGTTGAGTACTTGAAATGTAACTAATACTGCACTCTAAAGTTAGAGTATAAAGAGGTTAAACCACTGCTAATGTTCTCAAAGATATTTTAGTTACAAACTAAAGAAATCCTACTAATAATGACTATGGTGCTCAATAAAAATAATAATTCAAACTATTATTATTTGAGCACTTAAAAGATAAATAAATGAAAAGTGAAGTTTAAAGAGGGTAAATAACCTCCCCCAGATTAAACAAAACTTAAAATTAGCAGTAGAAATAACCACACACGATTCTTGTAAAAAGAATGATCCTAGAAGGTGACTTCAAATTTATTTGGAAAAAGAAGAAAAAATGAAACACAGATGAACTGGAAAAATAAAGCTCAGCTGTATTTTCTCTAGCTTATAAGCCCTTCTTTGTATGCATTGACCTCCTTCCTTGAAAATTTAACTCTGACACATCATCATACATAATAATAATATCAGCACATTGTCTTCCATAGACAATATGGGCAGAAATTGTGTTCAATGCAGGGCCAAATAACCTTTTAGGCCAGGAGACTCCTGACACATGATTTGGGTATTGTTCTAGTTTACGCTAAGGTACCTACAGCTATAATGTTTATTTATATCCTGTGTTTGCATCTGTCTTAGTGTCGTAGTTTATTCAGGCTGCTATAAAAATGCCTTAGACTGGTTACTTTTAAATAATAAAAATTTTATTTTTCACAGTTCTGGAGGCTGGGAATTCCAAAATTGGGAAACCAGCAGATTCAGTGTTTGATGAGAGCCTATTCTTCCTAGATGGCATGTTCTGTGTGTTCTCACATGGTGAAAAATCAAGGCATCTCTCTGAGGCCACTTAAAATAATTCTGTAGGTACCTGGTAGGTGTATATATTTAAGGGTGGTATGGTTTGGCTTTGTGTTCCTACCCTAACCTCACCTTAAATTTTAGTTCCCATAATCCCCATGTGTCACGAGAGGGACCCTGTGGGAGGTAATTTAATCATGGGGGGCTAATGTACAGCTCAGTCCATTGCTTCAGAGGGTGGAAGCCCCAAGCCTTGGTTGCTTACACATGGTGTTGGGCCTGCAGGTACACAGAAGTCAAGAATTGAGGTTTTGGAACCTCTGCCTAGATTTCAGAGGATGTATGGAAACACCTGGATGTCCAGGCAGAAGTCTGCTGCAGATGCAGAGCCCTCATGAAGAACCTCTGCTAGGGCAGTATGGAAGGGAAATGTGGGGTTGGAGTCCCCACACAGAGTACCCACTGGGGCACTTCCTGGTGGAGTTATGAGAAGAGGTTCACCATCTTCCAGACCCCAGAATAGTAGATCTACCAACAGCTTGTACCATGTGCCTGGAAAGGCCACAGTCACTCAACGCCATCCATGATGGCAGCCTGAAGAGGGGCTGTACCCTGCAAAGCCACAGTGGCAGAGCTTTCCAAGGCCATGGGAGCCTACCTCTTGCATCAGCGGGACCTGGATGTGAGACATAGGGTCAAAGGAGACCATTTTGGAACTTTAAAGTTTAATGACTTCCCTATTGGATTTCAGAGTTGCATTGGGCCTGTAGCCCATTTGTTTTGGCCAGTTTCTTCAATTTGGAACAGGTGTATTAACCCAATGCCTGTACCCCCAATGTATCTAGGAAGTAACTAACTTGCTTTTGATTTTAGAGGCTCATGGGCTGAAGGGACTTGCCTTGTCTCAGATGAGACTTTGGAGTTGGACTTTAGATTAATGCTGGAATGAATTAAAGATTTGAGGGAACTGTTGGAAGGGCATGATTGTGTTTTAAAATGTGAGGACATGAGATGTGGGAGGGGCCAGGGGTGGAATAATGTGGTTTGGCTCTGTGTCCCCACCCAAATCTCACCTTGAATTGTAGTTCCCATAATCCCCACATGTCATGACAGGGACTCAGTGGGAGGTAATTTAATCATGGAGAAGATTACCCTCATGCTGTTCTTGTGATAGTGAGTGAGTTCTCATGAGATCTGATGGTTTTATAAGGGGATTTTCCCCTTTTCTTGCATTTTCTCCTTCCTGCTTCCATGTGAAGAAGGATGTGTTTGCTTCTCCTTCTGCCAAGATTGTAAGTTTCCTGAGGCCTCAGCCATGCTGGATTGTGAGTCAGTTAAACCTCTCTCTTTATAAATTATCCAGTCTGGTATGTCTTTTAGCAATGTAAGAATTGACTAATACAAAGGAATATTTTGATACAGGCATACAATGTATAATAATCACAGCATGGTAAGTGGGGTATCCATCACCTCAAGCATTTATCTATTTATTGTGTTACAGACAATTCAATTATACTTTTTTAGTTATTTTAAATGTATAATAAATTATTGTTCACTATAGTCACCCTATTATGCTATTAAATCATAGATTTGACTCATTCTATTTAACTATATTTTTGTCCACATTAACAATCCCTTCTCCCCTGGCCCACACTACCCGTCCCAGCCTCTGGTAACAATCATTCTACCATCTATTTCTACAAATTCAGCTGTGTTAATTTTTAGCCCCCACAAATGAGTGAGAACATGTGAAGTTCTCTTTTCTGTTCCTGGTTCCTTTTACTTAACACATTGTTCACCACTTCCAACCATGTTGTTGCAAATGACAGGATCTCATAATTTTTTTATAGCTGAATAGCACTCCATTGTGTATATGTACCACATTTTCTTTAACCATTCATTTGTTGATGGACACAGGATGTTTCCAAATCTTGAGTATTGTGAATAGTGCTACAATAAACATGGGAATACAGATATGTCTTTGATATATTAATTTCCTTTTTTTTGATATATACCTAACAGTAGGATTCTTGGATCATATGATAGAGCTACTTTCAGTTCTTTGAAGAACCTCCAAAATGTTTTCCATGGAGACTGTACAAATTTACATTACCACTAACAGTGTACAAATGTTCCTTTTTCTCCACATTCTCACCAGCATTCATTATTGCCTGTCTTTCACATAAAAGCCATTTTAACTGGGGTGAGATGCTATCTCATTGTAGTTTTTATTCACATTTTTCTCTGGTTATCAATGATGTTGAGCACCTTTTTCATATGCTTGCTTGCCATTTTATGTCATCATTTGAGAAATGTCTATTCAGATCTTTGGCCATTTTAACATCAGATTATTAGGTTTTTTTCATTTTGAGTTGTTTGAGCTCTTTATGGATTCTGATTATTAATCTCTTGTTAGATGAGTAGTTGACACGTATTTTCTTCCATTCTGTGGGTTGTTTCCTCATTTCATTGATTGTTTCCTTTACTATGCAGAAACATTTTAACCTGATGTAATCCGATTTGTCCACTTTTGATTTTGTTGCCTGTGTTTGTGGGGTATTACTCAAGAAATTTTGGCCCAGATCAATGTCTTGTAGCATTTTCCCAAAGTTTCCTTTCAGTAGCTTCATTGCTTTATGTCCTATATTTAAGTCTTTAGTCCATTTTGTTTAGATTTTTGTGTATGGTGAGAGATGGGGGTTTGCTTCATTTTTCTGCATATGGCTTTCCAGTTTTCTCAGCACCATTTATTGAATAAACTGTCTTTTCTCCAAAGTATGTTCTTTGCACCTTTGTTAAAGATGAGTGAGGTGCAAGTGTGTGTATTTATTCCTGGGTTCTCTATTCTTTTCCATCGGTCTATGTATCTGTTTTTATGCCAGTATCATGCTGTTTTGGTTACTGTAGTTCTGTACTATAATTTGAAGTCAGATAATGTGATTCTTCCAGTTTTGTTCTTTTCGCTCAGAGTAGCTTTAGCTATTCTTGGTCTTTCATGGTTACATATAAATTTATTTTTTTTTGCTCCTATTAAGAATGTCATTGGTATTTTGATAGAGATTGCATTAAATCTACAGATTACTTTGTGTAGTATGAACATTTTAACAATATTAATTCTTCTAATCCATGAACACAAAATATTTTTCCATTTTTTGTGTCTCTTCAATTTCTTTCATCAATATTTTATGTTTTATTGTAGATTAAGCTCACTTATTTGGTTACTTTTTTTCTAGATATTTTATTTTATTTGTATTTATTGTAAATGGCTCTAATTTCTTGATTTCTTTTTCAGATTGTTCACAGTTGGTATATAGAAATGCTAGTGACTTTTGCATGTTGATTTAATATCCTATAACTCCACTAAGTTTACCAGTTCTAATAGATTTTTGGATGAGATTTTAGGATTTTATAAATATAAGATGATGTCATCTGCAAACAAAGATAACTTAACTTCTTTCTTTTCAATTTCAATGTCCTTTAGTTTTCTTTTCTTGTCTGATTGCTCTAAATAGGACTTCCAGTACTATATTGAATAAAGCGGTGAAAGTGGGCATTCTTGTGTTATTCCAGATTTTAGGGTAAAAGCTTTCAGTTTTTTCCCATTCTGTATGATACAAGCTGTTGGTCTGTCATATACAACTTTTATTATGTTGAGGTATGTTCTTTCTACACCCAGTTTCTGAGGGTTTGTACTATGAAGAGATGTTGAGTTTTATTATATGCTTTTTCAGCATCGATTGAAATGATCATACGATTTTTGTCCTTCATTCTGTTGATGTGACATATCACATTGATTGATTTGCATATATTGAATCATTCTTACATTCTGGGATAAATACCACTTGGTCATGATAAATGATCTTTTAATGTATTTTTCAGTTCAGCTTCCCAGTATTTTATTGAGAGTTTTTGCATGAATGTTTATTTTTTTTTTTGCGGGGGTGTATCTTTTTCTGGTTTTGATCTCAAGGTAATACTGGTCTCATAGAATGATTCTGGAAATACTCCCTCCTCTATTTTATAGAGTATTTTGAATAGAATTGCTATCACTTCTTTAAATGTTTGGTAAAATTCAGCAATGAAGTCATTGTATCCTGGGCTTTTTTTTTTTTTTGCTTGAAGACAATTTATTACAGCGTTAATCTTGTTAGTTATTACTGATCTGCTCAGGTTTTGGATTTCTTCATGGTTCAATATTGGTAGGTTGTGTGTGCCTAAAAATTTATTCATTTCTTCTAGATTTTCCAATTTATTGACATATAGTTGCTCATAGTAGCCAATAATAATCCTTTGAATTTATGTGGTATCAGTTGTTATTTCTCCTTTTTCATCTCAGATTTTATTTATTTGGGTTTTCTCTCTTTTTTTCTTAGTCTGGCTAAAGATTTGTCAATTTTATTTATCTTTTACAAAACTGGCTTTTTGTTTCATTGACCTTTTGTAGTTTTTTTGTTTCAATTTCATTTATCTCTACCCTGATCTTTATTATTTATTTTATTCTACTAATTTTGGGTTTGATTTTCTCTTGCTTTTCTAGCTCTTTAAGATGCATCATTTGGTTATTTACTTGATGCTTTTCCTCTTTTTTGATGTTGGCATTTATCTCTATAAACTTCTCTCTTACTACTACTTTCGTTGTATCCGCCAGTTTTTGTATATTGTATCTCCATTATTATTTCTTTCAAGAAATTTTTCAATTTCCTTTTTAACTACTTAATTTACCTTCTGGTCAATCTGTAGCATATTGTTTAATTTCCATGTGTTTGTATAGGTACCCAAATTCCTCTTATTGATTTCTAATTTTATTCCATTGTAGTCAGAGAAGATACTTGATATAATTTCAATATTTTGAATGTTTTAAGACTTGTTTTGTGACTTAACATATGGTTTACCTTTGAGAATGATCTACAGGCTGAATAAAAGAAGGTCTATTCTGCAGCTCTTGGATAAAATGTTCTGTAAACATCTATTATGTCCATTTGGTCAGATTAAGTCCAATGTTACTTTGCTAATTTTCTGTCTAGATGGTCTGTGTGAAGGTAAAAGTGAGGGTGTTGAAGCCTCCAGCTATTATTGTCTTGGGGTCTCTCTCTTTCTTTAGCTCTATTAATATTTGCTCTAGGTACCTGGGAGCTCCAGTGTTGAGCGCATATATGTTTAAAATTGTTATATCTTCTTGCTGAATTTACTGCTTTATTATTATATAATCTTCTTTGTCTCTTTTTATAGTTTTTGTCTTTAAATTTGTTTTGTTTGATTTAAGTGTAGATAGTTTTGCACCTTCTTGTGTCCATTTGCAGGAATATGCTTTTCCATCCCTTTATTTTGAATTTATATGTGTCATTACAAGTGAAATGTTTTTCTCATAGGCAACAGATCATTGGATCTTTTTAAAAATTCATTCAGCCACTCTGCCTCTTGATTAGAGTTTAGACTACATTGAGTGTTATTATTGATAAGTAAGAACTTGCTTTTGCCATGTTGTTATTTATTTTCTGGTCATTTCTCAAATTTCTCCTTTCCTTCCTTCCTGTCTTCTTTTCAGTGAAAGTGATTTTCTCTGGTGGTATATTTTCATTTTTTTCTTTTATTTTTGTGTATCTGTTGAAGATTTTTCTGATCTGAGGTTACAATGAGGCTTGCAAATAATGTTTTAGAAGTCATTATTTTAATCTGATTTTATAAACAAATTAACAACCAAAGAGAAAACTAATACTCTACACTTTAAATTCACTCCCCATTTTTTAACTTTCTGTTGTTTCTATTTATATCTTATTGTACTGTCTATGTATTGAAAAGTTGTAGTTATTATTTTTGATAGGTATATCTTTTATTCTTTCTACTCAAGATATGAGTAACTTATATTCCACAATTACAGTGTTATAATATTCTGCATTTTTCCATTTTCTTACTATAACCCACGAGTTTTCTTCCTTCAGATTTTTTTATTGCTCATTAATATCCTTTTCTTTCAGATTGAAGAACTCTTTAGTATTTCTTGTTGGACACATCTTATATTAATGATATCCCATAGGTTTTGATTATCTGGGAAAGTCTTTATTTCTCCCTAATGTATGAGAGATATTTTTGCTGAATATTCTATTCTGCGATAAAGCTTTTTCTCCTTCAGCACTTTAAATATGTCATGCCACTCTCTACTGGCCTGTAAGATTCCCCATGAGATGTCTGTTGCCTGACATATTGGAGCTCCTTTTTATGTTATTTGTTTCTTTTGCTGCGTTTAGGATACTTTCTTTCTCCTTGACCTTTGGGAGTTTGATTATTAAATGTCTTGAAGTAGTCTTACTTGGGCTAAATCTACTTGGTGGCCTGTAGCCTTCTTGTACTTGAATATTGATATCCTTCTCTAGGTTTTGAAAGTTCTCTGACATCCCTTTGAATAAACTTGCTGCTCTGATCTCTGTCTCTTCTTTACAGTCAAGACTCTTAGATTTGCCTTTTTGAGGCTATCTTTTTTAGATCTTATGGGCATGCTTCACTCTTTTATTTTGTCTCCTCTGTCTCTGTATTTTCAAATACTCTTGTTCTCAAGTTCACTAATTTATTCTTCTGCTTGATCAATTCTGCTATTAAGAGACTCTGATGTATTCTTTGGTATGTCCACTGCATTTTTCAACTCCAGAATTTCTGCTTGATTCTTTAAAAGTATTCCAATCTCTTTGTTGAATTTACCTGATAGGATTCTGAATTCCTTCTGTGTATTATTTTGAATTTTGTTTAACTTCCTCAAAACAGCTATTTTGAATTCTCCATCTGAAAGACACTTACCTCTGTCTCTTAAGGATTTGTCCCTGGTGCCTTACTTAGTTCATTTGGTGAGGTCATGTTTTCTTAGATGGTCTTGATGCTTGTGGACGTTCATTGGTTCTGGCCATTGGAGTTAGTTAATTATTGTAATCTTCACAGTCTGGACTTATTTATTCTTCTTGGGAAGATTTGCCAAGTATTCAAAAAGACTTGGGTGTTGCAATCTAAGTTTTGGTCACTGCAGCCATATCTGCATTGGTGGGCACCCTAAGCCCAGTAATACTGTGGCTCTTGCAGACTCATACAGGTGCTGTATGCTCATTCAAAAAGGTACTGCCTCACACACACAAAAAAATAAAAGCAGAACTAATAAATTTAGCAAAGTTTAGGATATAAAATCAACATGCAAAAATTGGTTACATTTGTCACTAGAAAATGAGTTAGCAAAAAGGGAAATTTAAGAAAAAATAATTTGCATTAGTATCAAAAAGAATAAAATGCCTATGAGTAAAGCTAACCAAAGAGATAAAAACTTATATACTGAAACTACAAAACATGCTGTAATCAAAGAAAACACAAGTTAATGGAAATACATCCCATGTTTACGAACTG
Source organism: Pongo abelii (assembly GCF_028885655.2). Lineage (NCBI taxonomy): Eukaryota > Metazoa > Chordata > Mammalia > Primates > Hominidae > Pongo > Pongo abelii. The sequence goes on from NC_085928.1 coordinate 19,716,865, forward strand.
GAAAACAACATTTTTTAAAATGTTAATATTGCCAAAAGCAATCAACAGATTCAACAAAATCCCTTTTAAAATCCTAATTGTATTTTTTGCAGAAACAAAAATAAATTTTTCTAAAATTCATATATCAAGAGGCTGTCAATAGCCAAAATAATTTATAAAAATAAAGTCAGATGATTCATACTTCCTGAATTTGACACATATTACAAAGCTACAGTAATTGAAGCTGTGTGGTACTGACATGAATGCAGACATATTCACCAATGGATTAGGATACAGTCCAGAAATAAACCCTAATATATGTGGTTCAATGATCATCAACAAGGTTATTCAATGGGGAAAAGACAATCTCTTCGGTAAATTGTGTTGGGAAAACTGAATATTCACACGCAAAAGAATGAGGGTGGGCCCTGATCTTACACCATACACAAAAATTAATTCAAAATGGATTACATACTTAAACATAAGACCCAAAGCTATACAATTTCTAAAAGAAAATATAGGAAAAAAACTTCATGACATTCAATTTGGCAATGACTTCTTAGATATGACACACAAAAAAGTGCAGGCAACAAAAGCAGAAATATACAAATGAGGCTACATCAAAATTAAAAATTTTTCTCTATCAATCAAAGGCCACAAACAACATAGTGAAAAGGCAACCTATGTAATAGGAGAAAATATTTAGAAATAATATGTCTGATAAGGAGTTAATATCTAGAATATATAAATAACTCCTACAACTCAATAACAAATATAAAATGCCCTAATTTTAAAATGGGCAAAAGACTTGAGTGTACATTTCTCCAAAGATGATATACAAATGGCCAAGAGGCATATAAAAAGATGCTCAACATCACTAATCACCAGAGAAATACAAATCAGAAATCACAATAAAATATAATAAATATAACTTCACATCCAATAGGGTAGTCTATTAGTTCCTTTTCACACTACTATAAAGAAATTGCCTGAGACTGGGTAATTTATAAACAAAAGAGGTTTAATTGACTCACAGTTCTACATGGCTGGGGAGGCCTCAGGAAACTTACAATCATGGTGGAAGGCAAAGGGGGAGCAAGGCATCTTTTACATAGTAGCAGGAGTGACAGAAATAGCAAAGGGGGAAGTGCCCCACTTTAAAACTATCAGATCTCCTGAGAACTCACTCACTGTTACAAGAACAGCAAGGGGGAAACTGTCCCCATGATCCAATCACCTTCCACTGTGTCCCTCCCTCAACACATGGGGGTTACAATTCAAGATGAGATTTGGATGGGAACACAGAGCCAATCCATATCAGGTTGTTACTATCAAAGATAAAGAGCAGAAAATAATAAGTGTTAGCAAGAATTTGAGAAACTTGGAAAACTTCAGCAGTGTTGGTGGGATTGTAAAGTGGTGCAACTACTATGGAAACAGTACAGTAGTTAAAAAAAAATAAGAATAGAATTCTTGTGTGATCTAGCAATACTACTTCTTGGTATACATCCCCCCAAAATGGAAGCAGTGTCTTTGCCTACCCATAATTGTAGGAGCACAATTCATAATAACCAAGAGGTTAAGGCAACTCAAATCTCCACTGATATATACATAGATTAAAAAATGTGAGATATATATATATATTTATATATACACATACACACACATACACATACAATGGACTATTGTGCAATCTTAAAAAGGAAGGAAATCCTGTCACATGCTACAACATGAATAAACTTGAGGATACTATGCTAAGTGAAGTAATTCACTTATATAAAATATCTAAGGTAGTCAAATTCATATAAATAGAAAGCATATCAGTGATCAGCAGGAATAGGGAGAAAGGAACAAGGGAAATTTTTGTTTAATGGCTATAGGGTTTTGGTTCTACAAGATGAGAAAATTCTGGAGATATGTTTCGTATCAACTTAATGATACTGAAATACTACTAACCTGTAAACTTAAAAATGGTTAAACACAAAAATTTTATGATATGTGTTTGTTTACCACAATTTTAAAAAATGGTACCAGCTGCTACTATGAGGGATTCTGAGTTAGAGGTCAGAAAGTGAAAAATGAGCAATGTGTCATTGTGATTTAGTTTAAATGGGTGTGGTGGCTCTGTTGAAATAAAGATAAATCATGGATTTTTAACAGTGGTTTCTCTTAGATACAGCTAACTTTTTTAAGTATCAGTTTTAGCTTTTTTGGTGTTTCGCGTATTTTCTCCTGCTTATGGTTTCCGTAGATATTGAGGCAACAGAGGCTGCCTCAAGGGCTATAATCAAGATTTTGGACCAGAAGCTACAGAACAACTTTTTTTTTTTCTATTAAACTAAAATCTAAGTGAAAGCTATTGTGTAGCATATAGGATTTCATAAGAATTTGATTATGCCTCATCTCCTTTTCCTACCCTTATCTATGCAGACCCATCAGACAGTGCCCTATTTGAAGAAAAAAAATGACAAAATAATCAACTGACAATATCAAATAGCAAAGATAATTTTAAATTAATAAAACTACTTTATGATTTATAGATGACTCTATGAAAATTGAGTTTGACAGTGATTGAAAACCTTGAGGGTTTCTCAGCTTCATAAGGTTGGAAGGATCTCCTTCTTGGTAACTGCCAGGTCTCCCTGAGGCTGGCATAGTGCCTGGCACATAGTGACTACTCAATTAATCATTGTTGGGTAAATGTGGGGCTTCCAGAATTAAAAAATCCTGCAGTGGTATAGGATGATGAATAGGATAAGAGAAGGAGGCAATGTTGTATGTAAGGCTTGACCAGCAAAAAATCCTCAACAAAGTGAAAAATATGTAAAAGCAATAGACTATACATCTTACATTTAAGATAGAAACTAAAAAAAAAAAAGTTAACTGAGGTTTGGCAACCAAATTAGATGGAATAATAACCCAGAATATTTCAATTAACCACCTGATGGAGACTGAGATAGGATGAAATACTAAGTTGAAACAAGGTCTGTGTATGAGGCCTGTCTACTTTCTAGAATAGGCCATCTTAAAATTCACAAATAAAATCTCCATCGACTCTTATAGGTAACAAAAATTTGTATCTTATTTATCTGTAGAAGCACCAAAATTCAACACAATGATCATATGGTCAACAGAAAGTAAACAAGCAAAGAGACATGCATCCTAACATTGAAATTTGAGAGTGAAAAATAACAAAATAAGATGGTAGAGACACCATGAAATTAATAAAATTGAAAGCAAATAACTCAGTGGAAGCCTGAAAGTCAAGTTTTTAAAAAGGATCCCTGCAAAGAGGAAAATTATCTTTTCAGAAAGGAGAATATCAGGTAAGGCATGAGAACAGGGTAGTTCAGAATTATGGCAGCTCAAGGGCATAGTAAACATTAGGCAGACTGAAAAAATAATTTGAGGAAAACCTGTAAGACACTCTAATGCCAGTAGTAATTTCTTTAACATATCAAAGGCACAGAACCAAATAGAAAAACACTTGGCATGGCCGGGCGCGGTGGCTCACGCCTGTAATCCCTACACTTTGGGAGGCAGAGGCGGGTGGATCACCTGAGTTCAGAAGTTTGAGACCAGCCTGGCCAATATGATGAAACCTTGTCTCTACTAAAAATACAAAAAAATAGCTGGGTGTGGTGATGTGTGCCTGTAATCCCAGCTACTCAGGAGAATGAAGCAGGAGAATTGCTTGAGCTCTTGAGCTGAGATCGTGCCACTGCACTCCAGCCTGGGCAACAAGAGCAAAACTCCATCTCAAAAAGAAAAACACTTGGCAGTGGTGGTGTGAAGGATGTGCTTGAGAGTGAAAGGGAGAGGGCAGGAAGAATGAATGAATTATTTGCTTGAGAGTTTTCTGAGAAAGACCTTAAAGGAATCTCCACTCCCAAATTATCTTTTAACAAAGACAGATCAGAGATACTAGATCAAATGCAAGTAAATGCTAGGTATGTTTTATATGTAATCGAAAAACTAGATGAAGATAAATAACTGCAACTGCTATCATCCATCCATTTTCTATTTTTGTCAAGAAAATGCCTTTGTTCCACCTAACGTTACACTCACTGTCCAACATGGCAGCTGTTTGCAAGCATCTCCCTATGGTCAGGTTCACTACAGACTGGCTCACACCTAGGTGAGAGGAACATGAAGGCAGCTGATCAGTGTTTTCATATCCCAGCCAGGGCCCTGATTTCCTTCTGCTTTGTGCTGTATCCCTATTTCTTTCCTACCTTTCAAACCATTTTCAGACTGTCTCCCTGTGTACATAGCCACTGACCTTCTGGACTTTATAATCCCTCTTACTCTGCTCTATATAGGTCTATATACTCGAGACCTATTGCATACCTGGCTCATGACTTTGTTTGCCCAGGTCCTAGTGCTTGGAGTAAGGGATCTACTTTCTCTTCCTCCTCTCCTGTGCTGTGGCTCCAGCATCTCTCAGGTCCCCTAGGCTGTCTGCTGTTAATGATGTGTACAGCGAGTTTTAAAGGTACTCAGTGGTAAAATTGCGGAGTCATTGGCATAAATATGCAAGCTTCCATAAACAGGCCAGTCTGCTGTGTGATTGTTAAGGCAACTCCCAATCATGAGTGAAAAGGGTTCCCTGGGGACACAGGAGTTACAGACCAGTAAGTCTCATTCTTTGTTGTACTCATGGATAGGATTTTAACAAAACATCATTTGACTAATCACTGAAGCTACCACTTTTGAGACTTTCTCAGAGAAGAATTATAATGACAGAGTAGATTGAACAGGTACAACCTAAGAGTTGAGGGGCATATTTTGAAAAAGTCTGTTGCAAAAACAAAATGTGTCTTCACTTTTTATTATATCTGATATGTTCATGTGAACCTTGCATTCTATTCCATAATAGTATTTGCTTCAGGAGGTAAATTATATTTTGAATTTTGGTCCCTCAAAATTGATGTAGCAAAAACTGTTAGCTCCTTCCCTAGGGAAGCTCAAATCTGGAAACTAACACAAAAATAACAAGAAACCTTGAGCTGACATATAGAGGAAGGGGATGGAGGTTTCAGTAGCTTAGAGTAGAGGTCAGCCAGACACAGCAGTGGAAGATGGATGGGGGTGTTTTTGAAATTATGCTTTGTTTTTTCTCCATACTGAGTTGGACAATAATTGCTGACTCCATCATCTCAGCAACAACTCAGGCTACCTGGTCTTGGAAGACAATATCAAGCAATATAAAGAAATCTGTTGGGGCAAAGTAGTAGATGACCAATGGCATGGCTGACTGGCTACTCTGTGACATTCATTCCTGCATCTCACTCTCCTCCAGATCCTCAGGGCTGCTGGATAATTACTAGAGTGGCTACCTTATCCACTGCTATTTTTTTTTTTTTTTTACCAGTAGTTAGAAAATGAATCCCTATTTAGTAAAAGTGGCAGCAAATGGGAGCAGTAAATGCAGCCTATGATGGAATCTTCCCCAGGGCTCGTTCCTTCACTTCTTTTGCAACTCACCACAAACACAAACTGAGACTTAGGCCCTTACATATTACCTGACATAATAGCTGATCTACTCATGGGAACACAATCCCAATTACCAAAATAACTAGATATTTAGAAGTTGAACTACAAAAAGGAAAGACAACAGATTATATACAGCACAAAGCAGAATTATTGGAACTTATTAACCAAGAATTTTCAATAAGCAAAATAATATGCTTAATGAACTATAGAAGGCTCAGAAGCAGAAGATGTCATAGAAGAAATCAAGCAGAAATAGTAGGTCTGAAAAATGGTAGTGGAAATCAAGAACACAATAGCTGATGTAAACAGCAGGATAAATATAGCTGACGAATGAATCAGTGAGCTAGAAGTTTAGTGTGAGGAAATTTCTTAGTGGGTGGCAAGAAAGAATAAAAGCAGTAAAAATGAAAGTCAGAGAGAGATAGAGAGAGAGGGAATGAGTAGAAGTAGTAGACAAGGGTAACAAGAGTCCCAGGAAGAGACAAAAATTGTGTTTTAAAATTCTCACCAGTTATTTGATAACATTCATTTTTCCCTCAAATCTTGTAGTAAAGTTGATACTCCAGGAAAATGTATTACATTTATCCTACAGATTCATATACTGCTTTTCCTACAGAAATATCAGGGGAAAAGACATGCTAATCTCACACTATAGTAGCCTGCATTATGTATTGATGAGCGAAAAGAAGAGGTGTGCTGGAGGCCATAATGTGTACATAAACACTTGGAAAAAGAGAAACCAGAAAAATATGTTCCATTATAACTTAAACTTTTTGACAAAGATTGACATCAAATGTATACTCATGCTCACACACACGTACCCGCACACATGGAAGTTATTCTGATGTTGGTGGTTGGTGGCATTGCTTATGTCTAAGTAATCATATAGGATAAGAACTGAGGAAGTCAATAAACCAAAATATCTTTGAAAAATTGTTATTTCTCTGGTTCTAGGACAGTTAAAGTGAGTTCCTTCAGGTATTTGACATGATTTATCCTATGGAAAACTGTCAATAAATTTCTTAGGAGTTTTCAATAAAGCCTCCACATTTACTATTCCTAGCAGATGTGCTGAGAAGTTGGGCAGATTGGTGTTGTGTAGCTCTGTGACTTGGTAATGTTAAACTAATCTCAGATCAAGACATGAATCAAAGTTAACATAATACAGTTTTCCTTAACTTTCATATCTGAATTATTCTAGCAAATCTAAGAAAGGTATAATTGCTTGAAGAAGAGGGCCTATGCCGTGAGGAGAGATGAAAATTGTATGTGTGTTTTCTTAATCCTGAGAAACCTAGGGCTAAAATAAACTGATGTTCTAGTTTAATTTATTAGAACTAAGACATTCATGAAAAGTTCATATGAACTCTAAAATGAATCTCTTTATATGTATGTCCTATTGGTTCTGTTTCTCTGGAGAACAATGACTGATACAGACCACAAAATCATGGAATAATCTGGATAAATAGGCACTAGACAATTCAATTTATTTAAATATAGTTGTCAGGCAAATGATATAATTGAAATCTATTCAAATCCTATCACTTTTACCGTCTAAGTATCTCTTAAATACAACCAATTTCATTAGTTCCACGGTCAAACCAACCTAAGCTTCCCTTCTTTTGAGTAGACTGGTAGAATGGCCTCAAAACTAATTTACTGGCTGGTAGAATGGCCTCAAAACTAATTTACTAGCTTCCATTTTGCATGACTGTACCTCTCCCCTTTTGCCAAAGGATCCATGACACTTTCAAATGCAAATCATATCCCAATCATATTTACTACCCACTGCTTTGAAGGGCATGTGTGGATTTACTCTTAATTATTTTTTTCAGGCTTATCTCACCTCAATCTTCATTATTGTTGTTGTTAAACTGTGCTCGTCTCAGTTCTAACCACACAGACCTCTTGTAGTCTCTTACACTTTTACAATGTTTTATATATGGAGTGATTTCTTAAAAAATCCTTTTTTGTTGTTTGGGGGAATTTTTATTCATTCTTTAGAGAGGCTCTAGTGTCACTTCTGGAAAACAGTCCCAGACCTTGACCAGGTCAAATCTCATTATTAATATACTCTTACAGCACCCTATAGCTCTAGTTTATAGCAGCTATCATAAATTAACTTTTAGGTTTGATTATGCTATAATATGTGATGTATATCTGCTCAATGGGATCATAAGCTCCGTGAAGACAGACGTCATTATTGTTTGTGCTTATCTCTTATTTCCAGGGCTTAGCACAAGCTGTGACATATAGCCACTTAATAAAAATTTAACAAATAATTATTTTTATTGATTTATGAATCATTCATTTAGAATGATGGAAACTAGGGCTATTTGGGGTTATATCTTAAACATCTAAATTTGGCAAAATATAGGGTGGTATAATTTCTAAGTAGATATTTAGATTAAATGGGTCAAAGAGAAACATGTTATTTTTATTCCATTTTATACAATCAGTCACAAATGTAAGTTCCAAGAGTATAACATTCCCTGAATCCAAGTAAGCTTAACTTGGTTTTTGCTGTGAAAAGTTTACATGGTTTTAGATTATTTATGTTCAACAGAATATATTTAGATATCTCTTATGATTTGCTTGGCAATCAGTAGAGAAAGGAAGAAGCAACTTAAATCAATTAGAGAGCTGCTGATTCACAAAATGTAAGAGTTTAATGGAGACTTTGGCCAGCACATTAAATGTCATTAAGTGTGTGATAGTAGCATGCTAGGTGGATTAGCTGAGTTGGTTAGATTGAAAGATAGAATGGGGGAAAATATGAGTCAACCAGAGGCAAATACAAGAGACCGAGAGTTTTTGTTGTTGTGGTTCTTCAAGTGGTTCAATAATTTTTAAGAAATAGACAACACCAAATATATGCTGCTATAGATAAGGTTTATAAAATACATGATAATAAATCTGATATATTTGATTATCAGTATCATTAATAAATCAATTTGTAAACAGCCTTAAAGGTCAATTAGCTCAACTTCCCACCCCTTTTTAATGGGGAGGCATCTAAACACCAAAGTGGTGATTATCATGAGTATTTGTAGTGATTAGTGAGTACAGTGTTTCCATAAAGCTTCTGTTTCAGACAGCTGTGATCATTAGAAAACCATTTTTCTTCTTAAGCTCAAACCTATATCTCTCTAATTTCCATCCTTGAGTCCCAGTTCTGGATCTACATAGAATAAATTTAATGCCTCTTTTATATGTCTTCATTTCTTTCACTAAATAAGAGAGTTGCCGTAGACTGATTTTCCTGAGGCTAAACAGTCTCAGATCATTAACCGTTACACGCTTTTTTGATAATTGTCTTTTCACTCTTATAGAGTCTTCCACTTTTAAAAATTTATTTCTTAAATAACAACTGAACACAAGACCTGTATTTTCTCTGGCAAGGGGAAAACATAGTTGAATTATTACTTTAGCTGATTTGTAGATTCTACTCCTGTTAAAATTGCTTTTACTTGTCTTTTTTTTTTCCTCTTGGTGATAGAGGAAAAAGTTGAGTTTGCATCCAGTTGAAGTCCCAGGCTTCTATCCATGATTTGCTGTTGGACTCTTTTTCTTTGTCTGCTTTTATGCAATTGACTCTTAGTTTTTGTGTAAAGCTATTGATTTCTACATATAAAACAAAATCTCATCAATTGCAGCTCATTTTCTAGATAGTGTAATATCTCTAAATCTTCATTTTTAAAGTTATATAATTTTTGCTGACTCCTAGATTTGTGGATGTGAAAGATGATAAGTATGTAATTTGTATCTTAATCTAGGTTTGTGGTAAAATGCAGACTAGGGCAGAACAAGGGAGCTGGATACAAAATCCTTCTCTCAGGTCCATAACTATGATTTATCTAAATTCTGTGTGTAAAATGAATATGCAGTTGGGAATCTATGTAAATGCACCATCTTCCAGTTCAATTTCTTTATGATTTCTCCAGCAATGCTAAAACAGAGTTCATCAAACTCTATTGGGATTTAATAATAAAGATAATTTTTAACATCTAAAACATAATAAAAATATTATTTTGTAAAAAATTAAAGGTATCCTGGTTTAATTATAGCTTGATAATTCTGGGGATAGGGTTACATGACAGCATCAGGACCTGGGTCTCTTACTATCATAGATCTGGCTCTCTTCTGGGTTGCCCTAACTCTCATTCAGGTTGTTTCTACCTGGTGGTCCTCAGCAGTTCTAGGATATATACACCAACTTTCATGAATAGTTCGTGGGTAGCAAGGAAAGGGAGTAGCCTTCCAGTTGCAAGAATTCTGTCTGATTTTTTGTCTGTTTGGATCTTGTGCTTATTCCCAACCAATTTCTGTAGCCAAGGGGATGTGATACTTTCTTATGTGATAAAGCTTATATAAAATAATTATTCCTCATATTGAAGGACAGATAACATAGTACTTTATTTGATAACTATATGCAGCAAAATATATGTTTTTGCTTCATTATGATATATCCAATTCAAGCAAATTTATTTTTAATTAGTGATCCTAAAGTGTAATTTTTGTCCTTACTTTTTCTCTTCTCTTTCTCATTTTTCCCAAAACTTTTTATTATGGAAAATTTAAAACATATACAAAAGTAGGTAGAATAGTATGATGAACCTCCATGAATCATTACCCAACCTGAACAATTGTCAATTATAGCTAATCCAGTTTTATTCTCACTGACTCACTCCCTCAATATTGAATTGAATTTTGAAGCTAATCTCAGGCATCCTGTTACTTAATTTGTAAATACAATCATGCATTGCTCAATGACAGGGTTATGTTCTGAGAAATGTGTAATTAGGTGATTTCATAATTGTGTGAACATCATAGAGTTCACTGACACAAACCTAGATGGCATCATCTACTACACACCTAGGCTATGTGGTACAGCCTATTGCTCTTAAGTTCCAAACCTGCACAGCCATGTTACTGTACTAAACTCTAGAGATAATTGTAACTCAATGGTAAGTATTTGTGTAGCTACACATATATAAACATAGACAAATACTGTATTTTAATCATATAGGGCCATTATCATATAGGCAGCCTGTCAGTGACCTAAATGTAGTTATTTGTTGCATGATTGTAAATCAGTATGTCAAAACTTAAGGCATCTTTTGAAAAGTAAACATAAAACTATAATTTTTAAAAACCCAATAATTCCTTAATGACATGAAATATCTATCAGTGTTCAAATTTCTAATTTTTGAAAAACTGTTCTAATTTGTTTTAATAATATATATATTTCTTCAGATTCCAAATGAGATTCAGATGTGATGACTGATTTAATGGCTTTTAAATGTCTAAATCTTTAGGCTTGCTTCTTTCTACTGCTCCTCTTTCTCTATTACCCTCTGTCACATATATAAAATGTTATTTATTTATTTTGCAATTTATATGTTGAAGAAACCAGATAATTTTTTTTCTGGAGAATCTTCTACACTCTAGGTTTTGCTGGTTGCATCCTGTTGGTGGAATTTATTTTTTATTTTCTGTAAATTGGTACTTTGACCTAGGAGCTTGATCGGATTGAGTGTCGTGTTATCAGCATGACAGTTTTGTAACTGATGTTGTCTTTTTCCATTAGTAGGCACATAGTGTCTGGTTGTTAAGCCAGTCCTTGATATTACCATCTAGATCAATTATTGATTTATTTAGGTATTTTACTATTCCTTCTTTGTTTTATTAGCAAGAGTATTTCTATAAAAAGAAGCTGCCCTTATCTTGATTTGGTTAAGTGTATGAGAAAGTTATAGCATGAATGCCTGATTCTTTCCTTTTTTTCTTAGTTCATTTCCATAATTTCCAATTCAAATAATGATTTGAATTGTTAGTATATTGACCAATGATGTCTTCAAAAAATTTGCTATTATTTAAAGCAATAGTTGAAACATACTTGTATGTTTCAGTTCATTGCAGTTTTAAAATTCTACTTGATGTTGAAATTTCCCCATGTTTGATAGTGGGAGACTTTACAAATTGACTCCTGAGTTAATCTGACTCCAACTTAATAGTCTTTGATAGTTTTCTCTGGTTTGCCAAAATGTCCCAGATACGTATAGAAATGAATCAGGTAGGCCAGGCATGGTGGCTCGCATGCCTGTAATCACAATACTTTGGCAGATTGAGGTGGAAAGATCCCTTGAGGTCATGAGTTCCAGATCAGCCTGGATCACATAGTGAAACCCCATCTCTATAAAAACTTATGAAGAATAAAATTAATAAATAAATGAAGGAGCCAGTTATCTAAGAAGTTCTCGTTCCTTTTACTGTAATATGGAGAGACACTACAATCTGAGCAACAGAAATGCATATTGCTACTGGTTTGGACATTGTTTTTGAATCAGTGAACAGAGGTAGGACATATTTTAAAGGTAAAATGCATCATGCGTATTCCAATAATTCCAAGTTTCAAAGTAAGGATAACAGGGATTTTACTTGGCTTCTAACTAGATTAAATACAGATCTATATTTCCTTTATCCCGTGGCAGGAATTACAGTTCTCGATCATGCTGGAAATAATAGAATGTCCCACAGTTACTCACTTGCTTTATCCTCTAATACACAGAAGCAATGGTCTCAATGCCAACACTACCACAAATAATGATTAATGAAAACAGTTTAAAATGTGATTTGCACTTTTTCTCCCCTTTAGGATATATTTTACTAGACACATATAGCTGAATTGGTGTGCTTGAAACTGTCCTGGAATAGTTCATCCAACTGAATACAAATTTAGGTTCATTTATTTTATTTTCTTTTTACTTGAATGGATTGATTTATAATTTTAATACTGCTAATATTGTTTGGGTAAAATGTTATAGTTCCAAACTCAAAACTTAAGAAGATATAGTCAAAGAAGTAAAACTTCTTTTTCTGTTCTCTTCACTCTATTTTATCTCTACTCCTATATAACAAATAAAAAGTTATGACTTATTCTTCTATTATTTTAAAAAATCTTTCTTGATTATATATTTTTGTGTCCAGGAGAGCTGCATTTCTGTGCTAATGTTTACTTTTATATTAAAAAGCTTTATATGATAGTCTGAGTTTTTTTACTTAGTTATTTTCTATTAGTTTCTTACTATTAACAATATTAGAACTAGCTATTAACCACTACTTTCTGTCCTCTCTTTCTTCCGCAGTATCTGATTTGAAGTAATATTCCTTTACTCTGGTTAAAAGCTGTAAGGCAATCAACAAGCCTATTCTACTTTCATATTTTCTCCCTATCTGCCCATTTTTGATTATTGTACTTCACCTACATTATTAGAGCACAAAGTGATTATACACTATATTATTTCCCTTATAACAATTATGTAGTCTTAATTCCACATGCAAATATGTTTAGTGCTTAATATAGTTTTTTCACATTCAGAAAAGTTTGTTTGTGCTTACTGGTCTGAATAGATATAAAACTTTAGCTCACATTTACTTTCCTATTACTCCATTTTCTTCTGCTACAAAGCATTGCTGTCAAATATTTGGTAAAAATCAGATTATTAGTCTTATAAGTAACTGAGTATTTTTATCCTTGATGTCCAAAGGTATGTATTTTTTCAAAACTTATATACTTACCAGAATATGTCTGGGTGTTGACTTGTTTTCTTTCTTTGGCATGTCAACCGCAATAACTTTTTTTACCTCTTTTATAAAGTTTGATAGGCCTGCTAGAATATGTCTTGGTGTTAGGCATTTTTGGTTGATTTTTCCAGGTATGTGACTTACCTCTTCAGCATGTAGTTTTAAGTCAAAATTTTTCAGTAAATTATTCTTGATTCATATTGTTTAGTATATATTCTCTTTCATTGTTTTCATTTTCTTTAGCAATGCCTGTTATACATATTTTGTATATTAGTTTATTTCTATACTTGTCTGTTTTGCTTGAATCTTTTAAATCCCTTTCCTTATCTTTTGAACTTACTTTGTTCTTATGTTTATTTGCTCTGTGTTCTTTCTAGTAGTTTTCATTTCTGAAATAAATTTTCTTTTCTTTTTATTTATTTTCTGCATTTTATTGCCTTACTTTTGAATTCTTCCCAAATTTATATTGTTTTTAGTAGACTTTATTATTTTTCTTGTTTTAGCTTATTTTGAAATATTAGTTTAGATTTTGAAAATCTGTGTAACTATGCCTTTCTCGGATGTTTTTATTGCTGTTTTTACTGTAGAAAATTATTCTGCTCCGTATTTATTTTTGTAATAACCTAGCATGGTATTTGACCTCAAATGTTCACAATTTAAAATGTTGCTTGCCGGGCGCGGTGGCTCACGCCTGTAATCCCAGCACTTTGGGAGGCCGAGGCGGGCGGATCAGGAGGTCAGGAGATGGAGACCATCCTGGCTAACATTGTGAAACCCCGTCTCTACTAAATATACAAAAAATTAGCAGGGCGTGGTAGCAGGCGCCTGTGGTCCCAGCCACTCGGGAGGCTGAGGCAGGAGAATGGTGTGAACTTGGGAGGCAGAGCTTGCAATGAGTCGAAATCACACCACTGAACTCCAGCCTGTGTGACAGAGCGAGACTCCGTCAAAAAAAAAAAAAAAAAAAAGGATGCTCATTTTAAATTGTGAAGATGAGTTTTTCCAAACTTTTGGAAGAAAGGAGTAGGTCAGGGCTCTGGAGCCATCTCTTCCATCGTTTTCATTAAATGGTCAAATATATAACCTTCTGTTTTCAAACATACTGTATCTGTTACCCTCCCCAGTTTTTATTTGAGCTTTGTCTTTTAGTAAACATTAATTATGCTTTTGTCTGTAGGAAGTTATTCTGCTATTTATTCATCATATTTTTATAATAATTTAGTATGGGGTTTGCCATCACATTTTTACTGTTCTTATTTCTTCTTTCTCCCCTGCGTTGCTCAATCAGGGCTCTTCTCTCAGATGTTTCCCTCTGTGTGGGACTGTACATGATTGTTTTGCTTTGAGAGTTCAAAAGCCCAGACTGCTCCAGGTACTTCAGCTCTCATGGAGGTATCTTTGCTCTCACCCTCAAATTAAAGTGAGTGAAATCTCCTGCTAGGCTCAGTTGCTCTTCTCAAACTGACGTGACAAACTTTATAAAGAGAGTCATTTATCTATTTGGGGATTCTTCCTGTTGCTTCCTCCATTTCCTCTCATACATATTGTGGATGCTGTAGCTACAGTTGGTTTGTCACCATCTGCTTGTGTTTTGGCAGCTCAAAGATTTCTTGGACAAAGTTTTATTGAAGACATTTTCCATGAGCTTTAGGTTTTGTTATCCTAATTGCTGTATTTATTTTTATAAGGGAATTTTGGAGATATAGTAACTCAGCTGCCTCTGCATCAGTTCTTCCTCTTCCCCACAATTATTATTAGGGTAAAATACAGTATCTATGAGAAGGCTTGGAATACTTTTGAATTTGATTACATTAATTTAGGTGAAAGGACATAGGGCTGGCTTTTAAAAATTTATTTCACAAAGTTTTCAAGAAGAGGTCATTCAAATGTTGTACATAAAATTTTCCTGCAATGACTTTCTCACTTACCAGAACTGTTTCTCATCTTTCTACAAAGATTATAGAGTTAAAGAAACAAATACACACAACAGAAAAGCTGACCCCCAAATAAAAACACCATATTATTAATTTGTTAGCCTAGGAAGTATATTATATTCTAAATTTATATTTAATATATTTACACTTCTACTTAATATGTTTATATTTAATATATTTATATTTGTGTAATAAATATTATATTCATCTAATAATTTCTATTTAATATAAATTTTTAATGTTGAAATACAAAGTTTAAAAACTTGAAAAATTGATGAGCACGTAAATTGTAATACAGAGAGGAGATAAAATGTCAATTGCCAATGATTTAAATATAATACAGATCAATGGTATGTTTAAGAAATTGGGATCCAATGACTTATCTATAATATCTTTGTTTAAATCACTACAAGAACTTTATAAAGACAAACAAAAAAGACTTCAAGTTTTGAAATAACATTGTCACATTTTTAAGCGTTGAAATCACTCCATCATTCAGGAGAAACAGAAGGAGAAATACAAACTGTCTCTTTTCAGTGAAACTAGTGAATATCTCCAATATTCAAACCTCAACATTTCATGAGAAGCTGACAAATACTTTGCAGATTAGGCAGGAATACGGGAACATAAGAGGGAAGTACACATGTGGCTGCAGATCTTATATGCAACTAAGAGATCACATTTCCCTAAAGCGGACAACAGATCCTGAAATATTTAACTAATAATGCCATGATTTGAAGTATTGGAACCTTGTGCATGACTCGGTAGCAGGAGCTTTTCTGATCCTCCTTTGGTATCATGACAAATAGGGAAGATGGGGGTGAATAATAAAACTTAGACCCATGCCATCTTCACTGGTGGCAGTATTTGGCTGAAGTTAGAGAAAAGGGACTCTGAATTTGGAATGTTCCACAACAGGTTCTCTGGACATAGGCAGAGATAAGTAAAAGCTACAATGATTTATTTACACATACAATTGTATGACACAGGGATTTGACTAGCCTAGAAAACTTTCCTTGTCCATAACCAAAATAAACTTTCTTTTAAATATTTGATCAAAAAGATCTTAACTAATTTGGAAATGATTAATAGCATTAAATGGCTCCACATAAAATATATTCAAAGTATTATAAGAAAAGGGAGTATAAAAGTTAGAATGATAAGAATAATAAAATTGGAACTAGAATAGGAATGATAAATAGTAAACAAAGAACTAAGCAAAAAAGTATGTTGACATAAAAAAGATAAATAATATGATAAAAATATCACCATGAATGAAAAAGAAAAACTTAATAAAAAATGTTATTTTTTAACAGACATTTAAATTGGAAACACAAGAATTTTGAAAAGATACAGGGAAACACCAAAAGCAAATGATATATGAGCTAGTAAAGTACATGAAAAATATTGCAGAAATAATAATAAGAAAAATGAAAGCCCTATTGAAAGCAGAAAAGAGTAAATAGATTCTACTGAAAGCATCCTGAGAGACATGGAGGATAGGTTTGAGAAAAATGAGCAAAACGAAATGGAAAGTAGGTAGATTACAAAGAATAGAAAAAATGGTTACTATGATAAAAGAGACTAAGAGACCTAACAAATTTATAGTTGTTTTAAAGATGGAAACAGACCAAAAGAACAGAAAAAAATGAAATATGAAATTTGATAATCTTTAAAGTAATACATGATTTATAATTGCTAGGCCATGTGGTGGTTTTAAAAAATCTGCCAAACTGGTTTTTGGAATGGTTGTACATTTCCATCAGGAATGTGTAAGTGATCCAGGTTCTCTGCATTCTCACCAGCATTTTGTGTTCTCACTGTGTTTTATTTTAGCAAATATGATGTGTGTGATGATTTTAAGTTGCATTTCTTTAGTGTCTAATGATCTTCAACATTTTTCCACGGACTTATTTTTTATCATTATATTTTCTTTGGTGAGATGGCTCTTCATGTCTTTTATCTATTTTCTAATTACTTTGTTTGATTTTTTTACTGTTTCAAGAGTTCACCATATATCCTATTAGTTCTTTGTTGGATATGTGGTTCACAAATATTTCCCCCCACACTACACATTTTCATTCTGTATCAAAGTCTTTCACAGAGCAGAAGATTTTAGTTTTGACTAAGTCCAGAGTATCAATTTTTCCTTTTATAGGTCATGCTAGATGACCCATAAAATTTAGGAACTCTTTGGCCTTAGATTCTGAGTATTTTCTCCTGTATTGTTTTCTAAAAGTTTTAAGTTATATACTTAAGTACATGATCTTTTTAGGTTAATTTTTGTGTAAGGGGTTAGACTTAGGTCAAGGTTCATTTTGTTGGTTATTGAGATACAATTACTCTAGCACCATTAGTTGAAAAGACTATCTTTCCACCACTGACTTGCTCTTACATCATTGTCAAAAATTAATTGGAAAAATTTGTGTGAGTCCATTTCTTGATTTTCTATTCTGTCTCATTGTTCTATGTATCTCTTATCCTTCAAAATCACACTGTCTTGACTACTGTTATTATACATTATGTAATAACACCAGGTAGAGTGATATCGTTTTAGCTACTCTAGGTCCTGTATCTTTCGATATAAATATTTAAATAAGCTTATCTATGTCTACGAAACACCTTGCCATGATTGTTATTGGAGTTGCATTACACCTATAGAGTAATTTGGGTAGAATTGACAACTTTTCACATTTTGAGTCTAGAAAATCACAAATGTGGTATTTATCTCCATTTATTTAGATGTTTGACTTCTTGTAGTACTTGTAGTACTTGTAGTTTCTCTTATAGTGTTTTGCATAAAAATTTGTATATGTCTGTTAGCTTTATAACTATTTCATTTTCGAGTGATTATAAATGGTATTGTATTGTTAATTTTGGTGCCCAGATGTTTATTGCTTATATATAGAAATAAAATAAATTTGTATATGTTAATTTTGTATCCTGAGATATTGCTGAACTAGTTTATTAGTTCTAGGAGTCTTTTTGCAGATTCCTTGAGTTTTTCTATATATACAGTTATGCCGTCTTCAAATAAGGACAGTTTCTTTTTCTTTATGATCTGTATGCATTCTTTCCTTTTTTCTTTGCCTTATTGCATTGGCTAAAACTTCTATCACTATGTCAAAAAGCGATTATGAGAGTGGATATCCTTGCCTGTTCCTAATCCTAGAGAAAATGTTTTCAATCTTCCACTATTTAAGTACAGTATTAGTTAACAAGGTGACTATAGTCAATAACAACTTAATTGTACATTTTAAGATAACTAAAATAGTGTAATTGGATTGTTTGTAACATAAAGGATAAATGCTTGAGGGGATGGATACCTCATTCTACATGATGTGATTATTTCACACTGCATTCCTGTATCAAAGCATCTCATGTACCCCCAAATATATACACCTACTATGTACCCACAAAAATTAAAAATGAAAAAAATTTAAAAATCTGTGTAGTGTTAGCTAATGATTTTTTGTGGGCGTGTCTTATCAAGTTAAAAATGTTCCTTCAGACCATGCAAGGTGGCTCTCGCCTGTAATCCCAGCACTTTGGGAGGCCGAGGCGGGCAGATCACGAGGTCAGGAAGGATATCGAGACCATCCTGGCTAACACCGTGAAACCCCATCTCTACTAAAAATATAAAAAATTAGCCAGGCGTGGCGGCGGGTGCCTGTAGTCCCAGCTACTCGGGAGGCTGGGGCAGGAGAATGGCGTGAACCCGGGAGGTGGAGCTTGCAGTGAGCCGAGATTTGCGCCACCTGCACTCCAGCCTGGGCGACAGAGCGAGACTCCGTCTCAAAAAAAAAAAAAAGTTCCTTCATATCCCTATTTTTCTGAGAATTTTTAATCATGAATGTTGAATTTTATTAATGCTTTTATTACAATTGGTAATAATTATATGATTTTTAATTTTTAGATGGATAATACAATAAGTTACAATGTTTGTTTTTTGAATATTGAACCAAGCTTACACTTTTGGAAGTCTACCCACTTGGTTATGGTGTAGAATTCTTTTAAAATATAGTCGAATGCTACTTGCTAATACTTAAAAAAAATGCATGTCTATACACGAGCGATATTGGTAGTTTTATATTTCTTTTACTGTCTTTTTCAGGTTTTGGTGTCATGGTAACACCAGATTAATACAATCTAGGCAGGAAGTGTTTCTTCCTGTTTTATTTTATTTTCAAAAGGAGTGTATTGAATTGGTGTTACCTCTAAAAGCCTCAGATAATTCACCAGGCCCCATCTTGGTCTGGAGATTTCTTTTTGAAAATGTTAAAGGTATAAATTCAATATCCTTAATATTATATGACTCTTCATATTATCTATTTCATATTGGGTGAGATGCAGCAGTTTATGCTTTTTTGAAGAATTGGTCAACTTTGTGTTAGTTGTCAAATTTAAGTATGTAGTATTCTATGTAGTATTCACTTATCCTTTTGATGTCTTCAATACCTATACTGACATTTCTTCTTGCACTCTTTTTTAAATTAAAAAAGCATTTTTATTATAGAAAAATTCAAGCATTACTTTTTATCATTAATTTTCTTTTTTTGTTTGTTTGTTCCCTGCTCCCCTTACAATTTGATAGATTTCTGCTCTTACCATTTTATTATTTTGTTTCCTTTAGGTTTATCATTTTCTTTTTCTAAGTTCTCAAGAAAAGACTGCATTTTTGACTTAACAGTTTTTCTCTTTTTTAATGTATGTATTCAGTACTATAAATTTACTTTCAGCACTGCTTGGGTGTGTCCCCACAACCTTTGATATGTTGTTGTATTATTCATTTTCTAGGACTATCGTAACAAAGTACCAAAGACTGGGTGGCTTAAACAACAAAAATTTATTTTCTCACAATTCCAGAGGCTAGAAGTCCAAGATCAAGGTCTTGCTGGGGTTGGTGTTAACTGAAACCTCCCTCCTTGGCTTACAGATGGCCCACATCAGGTTCATGTAGCTTTCTCCTTGTATGTGTGTCTGTGTCCAAAACTCATCTTCCAATAAGAATATGAATCATATTTGGATTAGGACTTACCTTAATGGACTCATTTTAACTTACTTACCTATTTAAAGATTCTATCCTTAAATACAGTCACATTCTGAGGTACTAGGAGTTAGAGTTTCAACACAGGAATTTTAGGGGGACAGAACTAATCCCATAACCGTTTATTTTCATTTAGTTGAATTAAATGTATTTCTAATTTTTTTGATTATTCCTCTTACCCATGGATATTTTTAAAACATGTATTGTTTAGTTTAGAAGTGTTTGTATATTTTTATCTCATTTATTTTTTATTACTTTCTAGTTTAATTTTATAGCAGTCAGTGAAGATACTTTGTACAGTTTTAATTCTTTTAAATTATTTGAAATTTGTCTTATGGTTTAGAGTATAGTCTCTCTTGGCATGTATTCTGTGGGCATTTGGTAAGAATGTGTATTCTGCTGTTGTTAGATGGAGTGTCTTATCACTGTTCATTAGATTCTGTTGGTTGATGTTGTTGAGTTGTTTTGTGTTCTAGTTGATTTTCTGTCTGGTTGTTCTATCAATTGTTGAGAGTGGACATGTAATTATTCATCTATAATTGTGGACTTGTTGATATTTTTTAGTTCTACTAGTTTTCGCTTCACAAATTTAAAAGACCTGTAGTTTGATGCATACACACTTAGGATTGCTATGCTTTCTTGGTGGATTGACTGTTTTATCATTATATACATACTCTGCCTTTGGTTGGTTTCTTTGCTTTGAAATCTATTTTAATAATATAACTACTGTTGCTTTCCTTTGATTAGTATTTGCATATATTTTTTCATCCTTTTACTTTCAATTTACTAAAATCATTGTACTTGAAGTGAGTTTCTTATAGAGAGTATAGAGTAATGTCATGGTTTTAAATTCCTTCTTCCAATGGATTAAATCCATTCTTATGTGCACTTACATCACATAAGTTTATTGTAATTATGAGTATCTTAAAGGCTTAAGTGTACCATTTTATATTTTGTTTTGAATTTGCTCTTTTATATCTTTCTTTATTCTGCTATCTTTTGGGTTAGGATAATTTTTTTTTTCAGAATTACATTTTGATTTATCTACAGTGCTTTTTAGATGGCATATTAATCTATTTTATGCTGCTATAACAGAATGTCACAGATTGGGTAATTAATAAAAAGGAAATTTATTTGCCTCATGGTTCTGGAGGCTAGGAAGTCCAAGACTTTGAGGACACATCTGGTGAGGACCTTCCTGCTGCTTCATAAAATGGTAGAAGGCATCATATGGTGAAAGAGCAAGAGAGGGAAGAGTATGCAACACAGAGAGAGGATGGGGGCCCAACTTTATCCATTTATTAGAAGCTTTCTCCCATGATAACTAATCTACTCCTGCAATAACTAACCCTCTCCCTTGGTAATGGTATTAATCCACTTATGAGGCAGAACTCTCATGACCTAATCACCTTTTAAAGGTACCACCTCTCAGCACTAACAATGGCAATTAAATTTCAGCATAAGTTTTAGAGGGGACATTATAACAGATTTAGATAATTGTTTAGCTTTAGCTTTGTTGGTTATAGCTTTAGGTATTATACTAAAGTAACTTTCCACAATCTGCTAGTGTCCTCATTTTGGCAGTTCAAGTGAAGTATAGAACCCTTAAATCCCTTTATGTCAGTTTACCCTTCCCCACTCATACTATAATTGTCTTAAGTACTTCCTGTGTGTATATTTAGAACCACATCAGACAGTGTATGCTTGTTGTTTCAACAAACATAATTTAGAAAAGTTAATGGAAGATAAGCTTATTGTAGTTACCAGTGTTTTTGCTAACCACATTCTTTCTTCCTTGCTGACACTGCAAGTTTCTTTATTGTACTGCTTCATTTCTGTTTAGAGAAATTCATTTAACCACTTTTTTTTTTTTTTTGTCTTTGTTATTTTGAATTTTTTTTTCTTTTATTGTAATTATTATTATTATTATTATTATACTTTAGGTTTTATGGTACATGTGCCCAATGTGCAGGTAAGTTACATATGTATACATGTGCCATGCTGGTGCACTGCACCCACCAACTCGTCATCTAGCATTTAACCACTTTTTTAAAGGTAGGCCTGTTGGTGACAAATTCTCTTAGTTTTTCTTCACATGAAAATGTCTTTGTTTCCCCTTTCTTTCTAAAATATATTTATTTTGCCAGTAGAAGATTCTGACTTAATAGTTCTTTCCTTTCAGCATTTGAAAAATATTGTGCCACTTCTTTGTGCCCTTCATGGTTTCTCATGAGAAATACACTACCATTCTGGTTTTGTACTATAGGTCATCATTTTTTCTGGCTGTTTTCAAGACTTTTTCTGCTGTCTTTAGTTATCAAAATTTAGCTGTAATTTACCTTGGCATATATGTTTTTAGGTTTTTCCTGTTTGGGGTTTGCTTAGCATTTTGAAACTATAGGTTTATTTCTCTTGCCAAGGTATTTTCAGTCTTTTTTTTTTTTTTTCGTACTTTTACAGCCCCACTGTTTCTCTCTCCAATTGGGACTTCAACGACATGAATGTCAGGTCTTTTGTTATAGCCCCACAGGTCCTTGAGACTCTGTTCATTCGTTTATCCCAGTCTATTTTCTCTTTGTTGTTCTGATTGAGTAATTTCTATTATTTTGTCTCCCAGCTCACTGATTGTTTCCTATGCCCTTGCTCCCCGGCAACTCTACTGTTGAGTCTATCCACTGAGTTTTTATTTCCATTATTATACTTTTCATATCTAAAATTTCTATTTGGCTTTTCTTTATATCTTCTGTATATTTATTGTGACTGTATTTCTTTGCTTGGCCTTTGTAATTTTTCTTTTGTTTGAAGCATGTTCACAATTGTTCATTGAGGCAATTTTATCATAGTTGTTTTAAAATCTTTGTCAGATAATTCTAACATTTCTGTCATCGTGGTTTTGGCATCTGTTGATTATGTCTGTAACTTGCTTTGAGACTTTCTAGTTCTTGGCATAATAAATGTGTATACATATATATGTGTGTGTGTATATATATATAATTTTGTTTTTTGTAGAGATGAGGTCTCACTATGTTGCCCAGGCTGATCTTGAACTCCTGAGTTCAATCAATCCTTTAGCCTCAGTCTCCCAAAGTGTTGGGATAATAGGCATGAACCACTGTGCTCAGCCTGATGAATGATTATTTTATTAAAACTTGAAAAATTGTATATTGTGAGACTCTGGATCTTATTAAACTTTTTGTTTTAGCTGTTTTTTTCTAATAATGGCTTGGCAAGTGGTGAAGGAACCACCTTGTTACTACGAAGTAGTGGTAGAAGCCCACTTTTTCCAGTTGGTCTCCATTAAGTCTCTAGGGGAAGTGGGCTCCTAGTTACTGTTGGGGGGCAGTGGAGTGCTGACATTTGACATGGTCTCCACTGACGCCGTGGCGTGGACTGTCTCATTACTGCTGGCTGATGGTGAACGCTTTGACTTTCCACTAGACCTCCTCTTATATACCCAGGCAGGGAGGAAGAGAGGTTCTTCTTAGCTTTTAGGTCAGGGTAGGAAGGAAGTCCAGACTCCCCATATGATTTCCACTGACACCATGGGTCAGGGGAGAGTCAATAGTGGCCAGCAGGAATTAGAGTCTAGGCTTTCCTCTCTGCCTTTGTAGGATGGGGTCAAAGATTATTCTGATGTGTTTGGCTAGAGTAGAGAGTTTACTGTCTAATAATTTTGTTTTGCTAGGCTGCCCCTATCCTGGTCATTTGACTAGAGCAGACTTTGATAGGTGCTTTTTTTTTCTGCTCCTCTTGGTGTTTCTAGATTACCAGCTTCTTCAGCTTCTAGTCTGGGATACATGGAGCCAAAAGAATAGCTATATAACTCCACATCACGTCCTTCCCCAGATCCTGAGTTCCCTGACCTTTTATCTCTTTTCTCCATTTTTCAGAATCTTGTTTTGGGCAAGGATATTACAAATTTGACAGTGTGTTCTTATCATTACACTTTATAAGGTGGTCCATTATTTTAATTTATCCCATAACTGATGGTTTTATTTTTAATTACTTAATAAAGTTGATATATGCAAGAGTTTTCCATTGTAAATTAATTTTTCCTTTGTAATTATTAAGTATTTTGGGGGTGGCTGTATATCATGAGAAAATCGGTGTGGTGAAGTAGCTACTCTACTATATTCTTGAAGGAATGTAAACGGGCTCAACCTCTGTTAGGCCAATTCTACAAAGCTTTTCCAAAAAATAAAATGTAAATATCTTTTGATTCAGCAATTATATTTCTAAGAATTTATTCCACAAATATACTTTCATATGTCCCATATGACACCCATACAAATATATGCATTATAGCATGGTCTGCAATAGCACAGGATGGAAACAATTCAAATATCTGTCAACAGGGGAGTGATCAAGAAATTAATGTTAATCCATTAAATGGAGTACTACACGTGGGCACTAAAAAGAATGAAGCAATTCTGTATGTAGTAAAATGAAATAATTTTCTAGATATACAATGAAGTGAAAAAATTTACAACAATTAAGTCATCATTTTCTGTGTGCATGTTTATATTTATATCTCCACAGGCTTGCCTAGGCATTGAATATCATCAGTAGGATAAACTAAATATTGGAAACATCATTTACCTCTAGGAAATATAACTGAACGGCTGAGATGGTAGTAGGGGGGACACATATCTATGTTATGGTACACGTTTTTGTCTCTTTGCATTTTCCCCATTTACATATAAGGTCTATTTAAATTAGTTCAATTAAAATATAAAAAAAAAGCTCCAATTAAGATGTCATCTATTTCAATTGCATAATCTAGAGATAAAGATATTAAATGGATGGCTGCTGAATGTCAAATATGGATCAGTTAGAAGGTGCATTTATCAGGAATTATCAAATAAATGCGGCAACTTACTTTAGAAAATGTATCTAAACTCAAAAATCACACCTTACAAACAATAGAGGATTTGTGTTAAATATTTTTAATCCTTACTGGAAATTAGCATGTTAACATGTAGTGATAGCTCTTTCTGCAAAAAAGAGGAATAAGATAAATAAATTAATTAGCAAATAAATGTAAACATAGACAATCAAATGTGCCCCAAACCATAACTAACTGTGAGAGTCCAAGGAAATAGATTGATTGCTCCTCTGTGCTTTCAGAACATTTAGTATAGTACACACTTTTTATTTGATTATATTATAGTTAGTTTACACTGGAGGTAATTTTTGTGGATTTGAACCTCTGCTTTACCACATACCAGGTGTATGAATGTATTAGTCTGTTTTCATGCTGTTGATAAAGACATACCAAAGACTGGGAAGAAAAAGAGGTTTAATTGTACTTAGAGTTCCACATGGCTGGAAAGGCCTCAGAATCATGGGTTGAGGCAAAAGACACTTCTTACATGATGGTGGCAAGAGAAAATGAGGAAGAAGCAGAAGTGGAAACCCCTGATAAGCCCATCAGATGTCATGAGAGTTATCCACTATCACGAGAATAGCACAGGAAAGACAGGTCTCTATGATTCAATTACCTCCCTTCAGGTCCCTCCTACATACAACACATGGGAATTCTGGAAGATACAATTCAAGTTGAGATTTGAATGGGGACACAGCCAAATCATATTATTCTGCGCCTGGCCCCTCCAAATCTCATGTCCCCACATTTCAAAACCAATCATGCCTTCCCGACAGTCCCCCAAAATCTTAACTCATTTCAGCATTAACCTAAAAGTCCACAGTCCAAAGTCTCATCTGAGACAAGGCAAGTCCCTTCTACCTATGAGCCTGTAAAATCAAAAACAAGCTAGTTACTCCCTAGATACAATGCAGGTACAGGTATTTGGTAAATACAGTCATTCCAAATGGGAGAAATTGGCCAAAACAAAGAGGTTACAGGGCCCATGCAAGTCCAAAATCCTGCAGGGCAGTCAAATTTTAAAGCTCCAGAATGATCTCCAGAATGATGTGAGACTCCAAGTCTCACATCCAGGTCATGCTGATGCAAGAGGTGGGTTCCCATGGTCTTGGGCAGCTCCACCCCTGTGGCTTTGCAGGGTATAGCCCCCCTCCTGGCTGCTTTCACGGACTAGCATTGAGTGTCTGCAGCTTTTCCAGGTGCACAGTACAAGCTGTCGGTGGATCTACCATTCTGGGGTCTGGAGGATTGTGCCCCTCTTCTCACAGCTCCACTAGGCAGTGCCCCAGTAGGGACTCTCTGTGGGGGCTCCAACTCCACATTTCCCTTCCACGCTGCCCTAGCAGAGGTTCTCCATGAGGGCCCCAACACTGTTGTTTCCATACATCTACTGAAATCTGGGTGGAGGTTCCCAAACCACTATTCTTGACTTCTGTTTACTGGCAGGCTCAATACCATGTGGAAGCTGCCAAGGCTTGGGGCTTCCACCCTCTGAAGCCACAGCCCGAGCTGTAAGTTGGCCTCTTTCAGCCATGGCTGGAGCAGCTGGGACACAGGGCATCAAGTCCCTAGGCTGTACACAGCATGGGGACCCTGGGCCTGGCCCATGAAACCACTTCTTTCTCCTAGGCCTCCAGGCTTGTGATGGGAGGGGCTGCTGTGAAGGTCTCTGATATGGCCTAGAGACATTTTCCCCATGGTCTTGGAGATTAACATTAAGCTTTTTGCTACTTATGCACGTTTCTGCAGCTGGTTTGAATTTCTCCCCAGGAAAAAGGTTTTTCTTTTGTGTCACATAGTCAGGCTGCAAATTTTTCAAACTTTTATGCTCTGCTTCCCTTCTAAAACTGAATGCATTTAACAGCACCCAAGTCACCTCTTGAATGCTTTGTTGCTTAGAAATTTCTTCCACCAGATACCCTAAATTATCTCTCTCAAGTTCAATGTTCCACAAATCTCTAGGGCAGGGGCAAAATGCTGCCAGTCTCTTTGCTAAAACATGGTAACAGTCACCTTTACTCTAGTTCCCAACAAGTTCCTCATCTCCATCTGAGACCACCTCAGCCTGGACCTTATTATCCATATCACTATCAGCATTTTGGGCAAAACCATTCAACAAGTCTCTAGGAAGTTCCAAACTTTCCCACATTTTCCTGTCTTCTTCTGAGCACCCCAAACTGTTCCAACCTCTGCCTGTTACCTAGCTCCAAAGTTGCTTCCACATTTTTTGGTATCTTTTCAGCAACACCCCACTCTTCTGGTACCAATTTACTGTATTAGCTTGTTTTCATGCTGCTGATAAAGACATACCCGAGACTAGGAAGAAAAAGAGGTTTAATTGGACTTATAATTCCACATGGCTGGGGAGGCCTCAGAATCTTGGTGGGGGGTGAAAGGCACTTCTTACATAGGGGCAGCAAGAGAAAATAAAGAGTAAGCAAAAGTAGAAACCCCTGATAAACCCATCAGATCTTGTGAGACTTATTCACTATCACAAGAATAATATGGGAAAGACTGGCCCCAATGATTCAATTACCTCCCCCTGGGTCCCTCCCACAACACGTGGGAATTCTGGAGATACAATTCAAGTTGAGATTTGAATGGGGACACAGCCAAACTGTATAAGAGAGCATAAAGGAGTTTCTCAACCTACTAACGCCTCAGTTTATTTATATGGTGATAATAATAATAACTCCCTCTAGGGTAGATGAATATAATGTGCGGTAGATATATGTAAAGTATAGTTGGTATAATAATAAACTCTCAATACGTTCCCTCCTTCCCATCTTTCTTCCTTTCATTTATTCTTTGTCTGTCTTTATGTCTTTCTTTATGTATATGGCTCTGTTTTCTACATTCCTCCCTTGTTCCCTTCCTCTCTCTTTTCCTTCCTTTCTCTCTTTCTTTCTTTCCTCTTTTTTCATATATTTATTTATCTTTCCTCACATTACTGAAATATATTTTGAGGTGCTCCACAACTCACACAGCATAGCCATCACAGACTAATTAATTCACTGCCATCTTCCATAATAGACTTAGTGTGAATAGGGTCACTTTGGCGCAAAGCTACTGTCTATTGTCCTGGGTTCCAGGACCCTGTGGTTTCAATGCTTACCTCGCTTGGGTCAGTCCTCCTGAGAGACTGTGGGTGTCTGGCTACTTTCTTACTTGCCTTCTCACTTTAGCAGCACTTAGTTCTCTGACCATTTTGACCACCAGTGGAAATCAGTCTAATTACTGTGCTGCTGTCCCAATTCCCACTTATATTTTGTTGCTTCAACTTTCTTTTTTTTTAATGTGTTACTTTTTATTATTATTATTATACTTTAAGTTTTAGAGTACATGTGCACAACGTGCAGGTTTGTTACATATGTATACATGTGCCATGTTGGTGTACTGCACCCATTAACTCGTCATTTAGCATTAGGTATATCTCCTAATTGCTTCAACTTTCTGCATTTACCCATAGCAGGTTCACTTAAATGGGATAATTAGAGGATGAGGAGCAAGTACTATGGGGAATTGTTAATCCATAACAAAAGTAAATATTTGTCTAATTTCCCCATTTATACTTCAGAAAATAATTGCTTATAGAATAATCATTTGTACCTATCAGCACTTTAAGTAATCTTGGGCATAGTTAGGACACCAATAAATTTGCCTAAGCCTTTTTTTTAATACAAAAATAAGTCCAAAATGGCATAGCTTCCTCCCTTGTTACTAAAGACTGTGGTTTGTCGATTTTCCCTAGGACTAGCTACATAATTTACATTCACTCATATCTTGGTGTTCACTTACACAGGACCTCAACCCTCAGTTCAGAAGTTAGGTTTCTCTAAAAAACTGATCTCTCTAGAAGTGTCAGACTATGGAAATACCTAAATTGTTTGATTTCTGCAAGGCTCAGAGGATGCAAACGTGGAGAAAATGGCAAGTGAAGTGCTTAGGAGCAGAGAGAAGCTGTCTACCAGACCTCCATGGGGAGGGATGCAGGCTTGTGCCTTCTGGGACCAGAGGGCCCTATGGCTTTGAGGATGAACACACTCATGAGTAACAAGGAAATTATAGTTTCCCAGCTCCAGTGATGGATTTGGAGGAAATTAAAACATGAAAATGAGTGCATTTTCACACAGAATGTGTTCAGCTGAGCTTTTCTAAGAGAAATAAAAAAGAGATAACATTTTGTGAGTTTTTTTAATCTCCTTTAAACTAAGTAATATGAGGCTAAAAATTAATTAGAAGTGTAAACTTAATATGATGAAAATAATGTAATGGATTTCTAGACCAAATATTAAAAATAAATGGAATTATCTGCTATTTTTAATTCCCCCCCCCCATTCTCTTATTACAGAAAATAATGGGTCATAAAGAAATGATCCCTCTAAGTATGACAAAAATTCAAGGTTTTTGAAAGCAACACCTGGTGATACTTTTAATTTCCTTCATAAGAGTTGTTTATTATGCATGACCTTGCCATCACGTGGGCAGCTTTATAATCATTCTGGCTTATTCAACTTGGTTAACTGGCTGTAGTGTTATCTCTGTCAGGATTCTGGCTAGTGTTTATTTTTAAACTATTTTATTTATTAATGTTTAGATAATGATGAACAACACTAGTAAATAATTTAGTAATATACCCTCAGTCAAACACATAAAGTCACAAACAACCTTCTTACAATTAAGTCATATATTTATCTACTTATTCTTGTTTGCTATGTTTAATTCTTTGACATGCCTGTCAGAAATATGTCAAATCTTTTATGTTCATCAAACTCTCTATTGGTTTAGAGAGTTTTCCTTGTCTTCAATACTATACACTTTTTTAAATCTCTGAAAAGGCCACTCTTTATCTGAAAGCTATATTCTTTCAGACCATACTTATCCCTGCCAGTTTCCTGTCTGACTCACAGCTGTCACACTCTTGAAGTACTCTGACAGGCTACCTGCTGGCTGTCTCTGAAATGGAGAACCATTCTATCACATTTAACATTTAAACAAACCAAAAACATATTTCTTTCTCTTTTATATATTAAAGGTATTCCCAACTATACTAGCACCTGATTTAAAGAGCATTCTATTAATACATTTAGAGATGCCCATTTAGAGATGTCATTTCTTCTCCCATCAGTCATAGCAGTGAGCAGTTGCATATAATGTGGCTGGTGCAATGGAATATGCCACCAGCATATGTTTTTCTGTCATCCTATTCCAGGTAACTCACTAAATTATACGTCTAAGTAATTATGTTAAGTGCAAATGCACCACTTCTCAAACTGCCCTTTTAAAAATCCCTGCCATTACTACAGAAAATGTCTTTCACTCCCCTGCCTCCCCTTTCCTTTTCTTTTTTCTATATGTTTGCCAAGGACATAGCAAGGAGGCTATGCAGCATAAAAAAAGAAGGGATTTGGGGTTAAAAAAATGATTTGGGTTCTAATCCTAAATTTTCTACTTACTAGTGATGGAAATCACATTGCCTTCAGTTTTCTCTTCTGAAAATTGGGAATTATATCTATTACTATACCCTCATATTATGGGTACATTTGGGTACACTTAGTGAGTTTATATATAGGTGAGCCTGACTGGCACACAATTATAGTGGCATTACTGTCTGGATGTAAGGAAATCTATGCGTTTTTGAAGTGCGTTCAGCTTAAATAAAAGATCAGGTAGACCAGTCAGGGAGTGACTACCGTTGTCCATAAGAGTGATGATGAGAACCTTAAACAAGGTAGAGGCAATAAAGATAGAGAAGACAGGATGAATATACGGTATCCTAAGGTGATAGACTCATCTTATTCTGAAATGACTGGGAAAATTGGTTGAGCTTCTTGAAGGATTGGTAATAGCTTCCTCTATTTTATCTAACTCTAACTCTTGGTAAATTAGTCAGAGTAGAGAATAAAGAGAGCTGGACGTTTTTTTAAAAAAATACATTGTTAGTTTTAGCTGAAAGTTTGATTTGCTATAGGACACAGTAGATTATTTTTAAAAATTTGTAAGTGGATGGACAAAATGTATGATAGAAAATTGTATATATAGCTCTGAATCTCAGAAAAGATTTCTGGGCCAGAAAGCCATGATTTGGTAATCATTACTACCTATAGTGGGAGCTGAAGTCCGGGAATCAATGAAACTGCAAGAAAACACAGAGTGAGACAAGCAACGTTATAATTATTGAACTTAAGGAGTTTAAAATTTGGTGTTTTAAACACCAACACTCAAGATTTTTGAAAATAATATTGCTTATTCATTTAAATTGTTTTCTGTAATAAATAGTACTCCCAGATATTAATATGTTTTGTTAAGACAGCATTCTATCAGGTGTAATTAGATGTAGCACTTACATAGTGTTCTACTTCCTGGACCTGACTCACTATAAATATTTCCTTGTAAAATGCCATCGACTATAATAGAAACCACTGGGTGGATAACAGCTTTTCAGAAAAAAAAAATTAAAGCAGGAAGCAGATTACCATTATAATGTTAAACTGTAAAAAGAAAACATGCATTTTGGAGCTGAACAAATACTGTACTATATACAGCAATACCAGGAAAATTATTTAACTGAAAACTTTATGAAGGACCACCCCATGAAATGAGAATACATATATTTTACTACACAGATAATCCAAGCAATTGTAAATAATTTATAGCAGAGAGTTGTTATCAAATTTTAGTGTTTCTTCACTAAAATAATAACCCTTAACAAGAAAATTTAAGAGAATAGTGATTGGTTCTGTGGGGATCCCTTTCTTTTCTTCTTCTAAACTGTAATCAGCCTTTTCTCTGTGTGTGCTGCAATTTCCTACCATGTTGTTCGGAATACAAAGGTCCTTACTATTCCTTGCATTCAGATTTTTGTGCCTAATAGTGCTGTTTGGGTTTATTTATAAGCATGAAGCCTTTATCAGCTTGCTTATTAAAGAGAAGATTAGCTTCCAGATTCTATTTTCCTATATGAATTTCCACAAATGAAAGCATTTGCATATTTTTTATTGTAATATTTCACTGGAATGATGATTTTGACTTTTTTGAATATAACAACAGTTACATAAGGGAAAGTCAGAAGTGAATGATAAATTAGAAAATATGAACATGTGTTTTTAATTCCTCTTCCTTAATTAATCTTTATTAATAAATATGTGATCAATATCTCTCTGCTTATACCCCCAGGCATTTTAACTAATCAAGTTAGTATTTTATCTCTCTCTAATTTTATCTAAGGCTAAGATCTCTGTTCAGAAAAGTGTAGCTCTCTCCCAAACATTTTGCAGGATTTTGGGGTCTAGGAAAGGTGAGTACCTCTATCTTCCACTAATGGTGTGAATTTGGGGTATTTCTAAGGTGAAGGATTTAGAGGGCAATCTTTATAAACTTTGTCAGGGGGCAGTTTCTATATGTTAATTATAGTGCTTGACTACCCAGAACATTTCACTTATACCTTTTTTCCGAGAGAGTTTTGCCAAATGTGAAGTTAGAGGGAAAGTAGCTCATAGGATCATCCTCACTTCTGTCACCAATTGCAAGTTTGGGGTGCAGGGAGTTATCAAACCACATTTGGTTTCAGTAATTCCTTTGGAAGATCCACAGAACTCATTGAAAGCTATTATACTCACTGCTACAGTTTATTACAGGGGAAGAATACAGATTAAAATTGGCCAAGTGATTTTATATGAAATAATGAAATGCATAGAGTCTAGAAATAGTACCTAATACTGAGCTTCCAATTATCCTCTCCTTGTGAAGTAAGGACAGGGTTACATTCCTGGTATCAAAGTGTGGGAATGCACAGAGAGTTTTGCCAACCAGAGATGCTTTCCTGAGCCTTGATGTTTAGGTCCTTATTGGGGTTCCGTCATGTAAAAGGTGGTTCGCTGTTATATGGCAGACCTGTTTCTAGCCCCTTAGGAGGTCAAGTTGTGTGACCAAAGGTATCCAACCCACATCACGTTATTAATGTGGCTTGCATCGTCATCTTAAATCATATTGTTACTCTCTTGCTGACCCAAAGCACCCAGCAAATAGAGACACTCGTTTTGGGCATAACATTCCATCCAAGGGCTTAGAGATTACCTCTCTGAAGCTGAAGGCAAAAGCTAGACTTTTTTTTGGTCAAGATTGCATTCTTTACTGCATACTCTTGTGGGTTTTTTTTTCCCATGTATAGAAGAGCTAATAATTTTGTGGTTGTACTCTGGCTACTGCAGTGGAAAGTGGGCCCCAAGCTGGGCCAGTCAGAGACCTCCCTGGGGCTTTTCTGTTTGATGTGAAGATATAGCTTAGGGTGTCTTGTAGTCACCTTTCTGTCATATGGAGAAAATCAATGCACAAAAGGAGAAAATCTAAGAGAATTAGAAGGAGAAGCAGAAAGCCAGAAAGCAAGGGAGCAAGATAAGAAGGGAGTACTACCAGAACCCCATTTGAGGCTTTGGGTTAGTGTGAGGCCAATTCTGGATCAGTTGGGGCCACCCCTGGGATTCCCCTTAATATATAGTACTACATTTCATTGTTTGCTTCAAATATTTTGAAGTAGAGTTTCTCACCTGCAACAGAAAAACTTCTGACTATAATACTGAAGTCCAAAGCATAAATATCTGTTGTTGTAAGTATACACTGAATTAAGGAGCTCACTAAGCAATTGACACCCTTAGATCTAGGTGAAGGGACAAACAGGCTGTTCCTTGATACTAAATTCTAATGACCTGATCACAGCATTAATCCTTAGGTATTATCACTCTTTTCCAAACTAAACTTGCTGCCGTTTGCATTACTTCTGAGCTAGGTCGTGCATCCTTCACAAGAGACATTACTTGTGTACTTACTAAGTTTCTTTAATAACGCCTTAGAGAAGAGGTTACATCAATATCTCCAGAAAGACTGTGTACATCTATCTTGTCCTTAGTAGAGAGTCCTATATCCACTTTTTTACTAAAAGGTAACTCATAAAATAAATATGCTAAAACAGATTTGGGAAACAGAAGTGAAGCTTAAAGTAATAATATTTACTATAAAATGTGTTAAAAGTTAGCAATGGTTCCGAGGTATAATCCATGCCTCTCTAGTGTTCAGGTCCTTAAAAAATAAATGTAACCTAAGTTTTCATCTTTATCTATGCATGCAGGCCAGAAACACCTGTTTTAGGGATGTAATGTTGTATGGCATAACCTTGACAGGAATCTTAGGAATAGCTACTTTTTTTTTTTTAATACCCAATCTTGCATATGGCATATAACAAAAGTTCTTAAGGTTAATTTACACAGACACACACACCTCACATGGAGCTTTGATATTTAAGAACTCAAGGTCTGAATTCTGAAAGACATGAAACTGTTTGTGGATAGTAGACGATTAATACGCAGCCTTATGTGTTCCCCTTCACAAAACTAATGGAAAAAGATGTCCAAATGTCTGTTAAGAAATGTAAGTAAACTGTAATACAGAAATACAATGAAACAACATGCTGCACTGAACATAATGAGTTACAGTACAACTATCTCTTAGTATCTGTAGGAAATTGGTTCCAGGACCCCTGTGGATACCAAAATTCATGAATGCTCAAGAACCTGATATAAAATAGCATATTACTTCCATATAACCTATGCACATCTTCCTTTATAACTTAAATAATCTTTAGGTACTTATAATACCTAATACAATGCAAATGCTATGTAAATAGTTGTTATATTGTATTGTTTTTAAGTTTTGTATCATAAAAATAGTGTTGTATTGTTATTTGTTACTTTTATTTTTCTGAATATTTTTGATCTGTGTTTGTGATTGTTTGTGATTGATCTGTGTCTGCCGATATGGAGAACTGACTGTACATACAATGAGTGAATGATAAGATAGTATATTGAATCCAAGCAACCAGACATAGTATAATGAATATTTTATTGTTCTATTTATATAAAGTTCAAAAAACAGGCAATATTCTACTATATTTTAGTAGTGTACAATTAGGTAGTAAAGCTATGTAATAAATACTGCAGAAATTGGATTTCATAAAATTCAGCATAGAGGTAACTCCAGGGAGGAGGGAAGGGTTTTTTTTTTTTAATAAGGGACTTGCAGAGGGCTTTTGGGGTTCTGTTAATATTCAAGTTCTTGACTTGGGCAAAAGTTAAACAAGTGTTTATTCTACAGTTCACTAAATTATACTTTTATGCTTTATGCACTTTCCTATACATTTGTAATATTCCAGATAAAAGAAGCCTAACAAGTGACTATTAGTAATGTGGTCTATGGCAAAGAAGAAGCAAGGAGAAAAGAAGTCTGCCTAGCTCCTTTTTGCCATGCAAGGCCCTGCTTGGCACTTTGCCTGCAGTGTTTGACAGAGCCACTTCTGGCTCTTAACTTCCCAATATGGTTGCTGATTGCTTCTCTTTTAGTGGCCTCTAACCTTCTGCCTATGCCCACTGGGTGTCATACTCACTAAAGGGATGTACAGTAAGTTCTCCAGTTAAAAAGGGCACCTCACCCTGTCCTCCTAGCCACATTCAGGCACTACCCTCCTTACGGTCATATAATTACTGACCCTCTCTGATGTCCACCCTACCAGTTTACCTTGGATGTGAAGCAGGTGGAATAAAATCTGTATTAGAGCAATATCCGACTAAAAAGACTAAGAAAATCCAAGAGAGAGCATTACAAGAGTGACATAATACAGAGAGATTGGACACCACAGTCTCACTCTTATATGTACTGAAATCTCAGAAAGGAAGAGAGATAAGAGTGGTTCTTGTAAAGAAAGTGGCAAAACTGTGGGCCCATTTTGTATTCTCTTATTCTCCAAAGGAAACATCCTTGGTTTCTGCACAAGGGCCCTGTTTTCTCTCTCTCCACCCTCCCACCAACCACTTTCTTGGCATAAAAATGAGACAGAACAAGACTCAGTTACACCCCCACTTGGCCAGCACCTTGACCACTTTCGGAAGTTTCTTTCTATCAGATAAGCCCCAGCCACCCCTTCTGCACCAAAGAAGGTGCACCTGCCTCCCTTGGCTCAGGTGGTGGTAGGGGCAAATCTTCTCAGTTTGGGATCCTACATAGTGGTGATTTTTCTTTTCTCTACTCCACAATACTTCTGTCTACAAAGGACCAAAAGAAAAAAAAAAAGCTATTGCTGTGGCTATTGGAAGACATCAGCAAACTCTCCCCACTGGGCCTTTCTGTTCTAAATTTTGTTAACAATTTCCCTAGCAACAGACTTCATGACTCCCACCAGAATTTGCTGGGGATAGAATTGCGCTCACTTAAAGATAATGCAATTTTCTTTTACACAAATTTATGATCAAGAAAATCTAAGACTATTTCGGAATGAGAGAATCTAGAGTTGAAATTTCTTCTGTAATTATCTATTGAAGAAACACCTTACATGGTAGAGATAATATTGATCCTTCCGGGGTTGTAAAGAGGTTCAGGTAAGAGTCCCTTCCTTTCTCTAAAGTAGCATTTATTATATGTGTGGGGAGGCAAGATACAAAGAGCAAGAACATAAATTACAACATGAAAGTTTGAAATAAACTGCTTAGAGAGTTTGAAGGAGAAAGAGAGATGTCATTAATTAAAGAAAACTGTACAGATTTCAGAGAAGAGTTTGTATCTAATGTGGCTTGAAAAACAGGTGGTTTATTAATCAGCCAATAAGTTTTCATGTAGAAGGAACAGTACAAATAAGGGCACAAAGATAAGAAATATGGGGTGTAGTCCCATATGCCAGGGTACAGTGTGAATGCAAGCGAGGCTTGGATAATACAGTGAAACTACTGGAACCAGATTGTGAAACGTGTTGTATGTTCAGCTGAAGAGCTTGGTTTTAAGGTTGAATGCAACATAGGTTCACTGAAGTTTTGGGATAAAAGACGGTGAAAAATAAACTCATGTATTGTTACAATACAACTTATTTCTTCTGTTATGTCTGCTTTTCTGGAATGTAGTCATTGTGATTTGTCTTTGCTATTTTATTTGACTTTCTTTCTTTTTTTTTTTTTTTTTCTTTCTTTCTTTTTGGAAACAAGTATATGTGGTCATATTCTTGTGTTACACTTGGTTAACCATCAATAGAAAACATCTAGTCCCCTTTCAGATTCCTGGCCTGGAAAAAATATACTCCAGGCTTATAGTTACATCTGTGTTGTAAAGTTAACATTAAACTGAACCTACAAGAAACTCAAACAACTCTATAACAACAACAACAACAAAAACCACACAAATAACCCCATTAAAATGTGGGCAAATGATATGAACAGACATATTTTTCAAAAGAAGACATACAAATGGTCAACAAGCATATAAAAAAATGTTCAATATCATTAATCATCAGAGAAATGCAAATTAAAACCACGATAAGATACCATACCATCTTATACTAGTGAGAATGTCTATTATGGCTATTACTAAACTGTCAAAAAATGACAGATGTTGACAAAGATTTGGAGAAAAGGAAACAATTATATACTCTTGGTGGGAAAGTAAATTAGTATAACCTCTATGGAAATCAGCATAAAGATTTCTCAAAGGACTGAAAATAGAACTACTGTTGGACTCAGCAGTCCTACTACTGGGTATCTACCCAAAGGAAAAGAAATTGTTATATCAAAAAGATACCTGCAGTCATATGTTTATCACAGTATTATTTGTAATATCAAGCATGTGGAATCAACCTAAATGCCTATCTATAGATGATTGGATTAAATGTTTTATTTATATATATATCACATATGTATATATATGTGTATATATAAGTATATACACGTATATATGTATGTATGCATATATACGTGTATATACTTATATATACACATATATATGTTTTATGATGAGAGAAAACAGATAGAAACAAAACTAGTCACTTAAAGATTTTTATTACTCTTCAGGACGATTTGACCAAATAACATTTTTTTCTGTGTATGTAAATAAAGATATTGATTATGGAAAATGAAATAAGAAAGCATAAGTCCACAAAAAATTGCACTGCAATACTTCTTAGAATAATAACACTATTTATGTTCATATTTGGATTTCTATTAATTTCTAATTTTGTGGCAAAATTGCCTTCCCAAACTTAAAAGTTAGGTGAAGACTGCAGGAACAAGAATTATTATAATGATTTCTGAGGAGAGGCAACCACTAAATCAATACTGCCTATAACTTTATTTTTTATTATAAACAAAATTATACTTTGACAAAAAATTGTGAGACCAATTTTTACCACTTGGAAGTCTGTACATTCTACAAGTTATTTTGAGGTGATAAAAGGATTTTGCAAATGCTGTCAAATGAAATATGCATTTCCAACTGCTACTGGGATGACCAAATGTATTCTTATATGTAAGATGTGCCTTGCAGTCATTTAAAATTTTTAATTTTCTCAGACAGGAACTTAATGATGCAAATGGAAATTTTCATTGAACTCAGCTAAAAAAAAATTCAGTTTCTGCCATTCTTTCAGTACAAACAGCACCAGCCATATAGGGTATCTACATATCATGTTATACAACATTAAGAGTAACCACATACAAGCACTCTTGATGGTACAATTTTTGCCTAAAATGAATCTGAGGATTATCTAAAAAATTCTGCTACACTTTTTCCCAGAGCTTATTTTTCTATTTTCCAACCCAGAAAATTTTCATTAAAATCAGAAAAAAGCGTATTTGTATTCATAATCTACCTTTGATATCAGTAACCAATGTTTTCTAATACAAATGTCAGTATAAATTTTAAAAATATTGAAAATTAAAGTATATAAAATGTTGAATGCCATTTATATTCATCATGGTCTTTTAAAAATTTAAATGGCAAGCAATATAAAAAACACAAATTCTGTAGTAAAAACTGGTGAAGAAGAATCATAGTGTTATCTAAGATGCTACTAAAAATCATAGAATCTCATCAATAAACGATAATGGTGGAGGATTTTAAAGGAAGTAAAAATGTTTCATTTTATTTGATGAGAATACTTTCTGGATTCATATACAGAACTCCTCCAAGGTTCTAAAGACAATTTTCTCAGCAGTCATCCAACAGTACTGTCACTAAATATTCCTTACCAAATGGTCTAGACAAAAACCAACTGTTCTTTAGAAGCAAAGTTTATCTTTTCTCAGAATGATATAATAGAAGTTTTATTAATAAATACAACTAAATACAACTAAATACTTCAAGCTAATCCATGCTGACAAAGTGCCCTGAATCTTAAATATAAATATTGCCCTATAAATGCTAATATCATTGTGCTACATTTGATTAGATTTATGCTCCCCCAAATCCCCCCTCAAAAAATACGAGAAATTTAGAACACCTTTGAGTATTTAGATTAGATATAAAGTCTGGCAAAAATCACCCAAAGGGATTCTGAAGTGATGGCATGAAGAGTGCCAAGAACTCTTTTCCCAACAATACAATTATTTGACTAGAGGAAATTATTTAAAAAATACAATTATTTAAAGTTTCTTGTAATTGTCCTAAGGGAGTGCAGCAAGTGAAATATTTAATCAAGAAAATTTACTAAATCTTGTTAAGAAGTGTAAGAGACTGTGGCTCTTGAGCCATAGTCTGCTCTTTTATCCCCCTCCCAGCTCTGATTTATGGGACTTTGAGTAGGATGCTTTACTCTGAATGGGTGCAGAGTAAAGCACCCTACATAAAGAAGACAGGGCTCTCTACCCGCCAGTACCCACTAGTGCTATGGTTTCAATTTAGGAGGTGCATGACACCAGAGTTTCTTATTTGCTCTGTACATGTTGCAGAAGTTCTATTTCTGTTTGGTGTGATCAAGAGAATTGAGATTCTCTTCTATCATCCACCTCCGACTTATAGTGAGGAAACTCCACTCCAGACACAGCAGGCAATGAGTACTAGACACATGACTGTCCCTGCCCCAGTTTAATCATAGGGAAGAGTTTCCACAATGTAAAGGCAAGTCAAGATGTCAGAGACTATCACCTTCCCCCAGTGCCCATTGGTAGAGCAGGGATGTACTCTGGGAGAGGAAGAGCATTGTTTTTATCCTCAGCTTCCATTCAGTGGAAACAGTAATTCTGCCTGGGTGAGAGGCAGCTGATAAGGATGAAGAGCTCCACAGCTATTTAAGGGAACTGACTTCTTTCCATCAGAGCATGGAGAAATTAATGGCTGTGAGTGTTATTAAAAACAATTCAAATCTTAATGGAGAGCAACCAAGATTATCATAGTTTTATAATACTGATTAGAACAAGTGCAATAGCCCCAGGAACAAGAAGTTTAACAGAGATAACAAGAAAAATAGCCAGAAAGAGTTCTCCTGGGATTGAAGTCAATCCTCAGGAGTGAGAACTCTGAGCACACTCATGAAGCTATAATTACTCAGAAACAGTGAAAATAAGATGTGGGGAAGACTTGAAACCATTCCCAAGCTGCACACAGATTCACAAACAAAAGTGTGAGCTTCATGAACACAATGGGCTTAAGCAAAGATGTTCATGCTTGTATACATTATAATCGAAATATTGGAAGCCACAGACGAAAAGAAAATATTGAGAGCACCAAGAGAAAAATGACACATCATGTACAAAAGGAAAACAAACAAGATTAACAGCAGACTACTCATCAGAAACAATGGGGCCAGAAAGCAGTGGGATGACATTTTCAAAGTACTGAAAAGTAAACATCTATTGACCAATTATGTGTGGCAGTGAAAGTGAAATAAATTTTTTTCCAGACAAACAAAAGCCAATAGAATGTGTTATCACACCTGCCTTAGAATACTTAAAGTTCTTCAAGCTAAAAGTAAGCAACACCAGAGAGTAATCTGAATTCACATCAGTGAACAAAGTACCATATGTTAATTATGCTGATAAGTATAAAAGGCTGTGTGATTGAATATTTCTGTTTTGTCCTCTTAACTAACTTAAGAAGCAGTTTATGAAACAATATGTATACAATTGTATTGCTAAGCTTACAACATATACATAAATGTATTTGACAATAACAACACAAAGGACAATGATGGAAACAAAGCTGTATTGGGGTAAATAAATGATATAAAATAATTAAAATTCAAAAAAATAAATGAAGAGAATTAAAAAGGTAAACTTGAAAGTTAATATTAATATAACAAACTCCATAAATACATGATTGGATTGCTTTCCTTTCTTCTCTAAGCTTCTTTAAAGAGATAAGATTATATAAAATTTATCATTTTATCAGGGCATATTAGTATTCTAACATATATAGAGGTAATATGCATAACATTAATAGCACACACAAAGAGGAATGAAATGGAGCTATAGAAGAGTAAAGTTTCTATATTTCACTGGAATTAAATTACTATACATCTGAAGTGTACTTTGGTAATTTAGGCAATTACTAACATTTAAAAAATGTAATTAAATATTATTTATTGAATTAAAATTTTATACTAGACAGTTTCTGCTTAGTACATGGAAGGCGGTAAAGAAGAAACGGGAATAAAAAGGGCATATAGGAAACAGAAAGAAAAATGGCAAATGTAAATACATTCATATAAATAACAACAAGTGTGAATAGATTAAACAATCTAAAGGGAGAGTATGGGATAAAAACTAGTGAAATCCAAACATATGCTGTCAACAGTAGATATGTTTTAGGCTCAAAGATACAAATAGTTTTAAAGTAAAATAATGGGAAAAGATAAATAATGCATACAAATAGTTTTAAAGTAAAATAATAGGAAAAGATAGATAATGCAAACAGTAAACATTAGAAAGTATAGTAATATCAGATATATAGATGTTAACAAAACATTGTTACTAAAGAAAAAGGAGGACATTCAAAAATAATAAACAATTTATCAAGAAGATATAGCAATTGTAATTATGTATACGTGATATGATTAGGCTTTGTGACCCCCACCCCAATCTCATTCTGAATTGTAATCCCCAGGTGGGAACAGAGAGACCTGGTGGGAGGTGATTGGATCATGGGGGTGATTCCCCCTGTGCTGTTCTCATGACAGTGAGTGACTTCTCATGAGATCTGGTAGTTTTATAATTGTTTGATAGTTCCTTTCTTGCTCACTCCTCACTCCTGCTACCCTGTGAAGAGGTGCCTTCTGCCATGATTGTAAGTTTCCTGAGGTGTCCCCAGCCATGTGGAACTGTAAGTCAATTATGCCTCTTTTCTTTATAAATTACCCAGTCTCAGGAAGTTCTTTATACCAGTGTGAGAATGGATTAATACAATGCACTTAACAGGAGAGCTCCCAAATACATGAAACATGACATAAGAGAATTAAAGGGAAAATGGCAATTCAACAATAAAAATGGGATACCTTAATACTTTACTTTCAATAATGGATAGGACAACTAGGTACAAGAATAACAAGGAAATAAAATACTTGAGCACAAATATAAAACAATTAGACCTAATAGACATCTGTAGAATATTCTACTCAAAAACAGCAGAATAAATATTTTTCTCAAGTACACCTAAAACATTTACAAGATAGGGGATATGGTTTGGCTGTGTCCCCACTCAAAATTTCATCTTGAATTGCTATCCCCACGTGTTTGGGGAGGGACCGCATGGGAAGTGATTAGATCATGAGGGCAGTTTCCCCGTACTGTTCTCATGATAGTGAGTGAGTTCTCACAAGATCTGATCGTTTTTGTTTTTGTTTTTTGAGACAGAGTCTCATTCTGTCACCCAGGCTGGAGTACACTGGCATGATCTAGGCTCACTGCAACCTCCGTGTCCCAGGTTCAAGCAATTCTCCTGCCTCAGCCTCCTGAGTAGCTGGAACCACAGGCATGAGCCACCACACCTAGCTAATTTTTTGTATTTTTAGTAGAGACTGGGTTTCCCAATGTTGGCCAGGCTAGTCTTTAACTCTTGAGCTCAA
This sequence comes from Pongo abelii, assembly GCF_028885655.2. NCBI lineage: Eukaryota > Metazoa > Chordata > Mammalia > Primates > Hominidae > Pongo > Pongo abelii. Next base: position 19,759,656 of record NC_085928.1, read on the forward strand.
GTGATTTGCCTGCCTCATCCTCCTAAGGTGCTGGGATGACAGGTGTGAGCCACCATATCTGGCCAGTTTTATAAGGGGCTTTTCCTCCCTTCATTCTACATTTCTCTCTCCTGCCATCCTGTGAAGAGGTGCATTCTGCCATGACTATAAGCTTCCTGAGGCCTCCCCAGCCATGTGAAACTGTGAGTCAATTAAAACTCTTCTTTATAAATTGCCTAGTTGCAGGCATTTCTTCGTAGCAGCCTGAGAATGGACTAATACAATAAGGTATATGCTAGACCACAAAAATGAATAAATACATTTTAAAAAATTAAAATCATGTAGTACATGTTCTCTGGTCAATATGGAATTAATGTGAAATACGTAACAAAAGGTAATTTGTAAATTCATAAATATGTGGAAATTTAGCAGCATACTACTAAATAACCATTGGCTCAAAGGAAGATATGAAACATTAAAGTTATGCTATGTAGCTAACCAAGTGATCAGAGGGAAATTTATAGCTATAGACTCTTATAGTAAGAAAGAAGAGTGATCACAAATCAATTATTTTCTATCCTTCCACATTAAGAAACTAGAGAAGAAAATGGGAAATAATATTCAAACCAAGCAGGTAAGAGTATTAATAAATGAAAGAGAGATTAAAAACTCAATAGAAAAAACAGAGCCAAAAGTCAGTTCATTGCAAAGGTCAACAAAACTGACAGACTTTAGTTAGAGTGAAATAGAAGTGAAATAGAAGAAATAAATTACTAAAATCAGGAATTAAAAAATATTACTACAAACCTTTCAGAAATTGAAAGGTTTTAAGGGACTGCTATAACTGACTGTGTGCCAAAACTTAGATGAAATAGACAAATTCCTATAAAGACACAAACTAGTGAGATTGACTCAGTAAGAAATAGATGCTTTGAATAGGCTTATAATGAGTAAAGAAAATGGAATATTATTTAAATAACTTCCTACCAAGAAAAAACACATTCAGATAGCTTCTAAAATCATTCTATGAGGCCAATATTACCTGTATACCAAAACCAGATAAAGACATCAGAAGAAAAAAAATTACAATAGAGTATCCCTTATAAATATAGACCCAAAAATATTTTAAAAGAAGTAAATCAAACCCAGTTATGTATTGATATGCTTTGGCTGTGTTCCCACCCAAATGTCATCTTGAATTGTAGCTCCCATAATCCCCACGTGTCATGGGAGGGGACTGGTGAGAGGTAATTGAATCATGGGGGTGTTTATTTCCCATGCTGTTTTTGTGATAGTGAATAGCCTCATGAGATCTGATGGTTTTATAAAGGGCAGTTCCCCTGCACACACTCTCTTGCCTGCCGCCATGTAAGGCATCCTTTGTTCCTCCTTCACCTTACACTATGACCGTGAGGTCTCCCCAGCCATGTGGAACTGTAAGCCCATTAAATCTCTTTTTTCTTCATAAATTACCCAGTCTCAAGTATTTCTTCATAGCAGTAAGAAAATGGACTAATACATGTATAGACAGGATTATAGGTCATATTAAGTGTGATTTATCTCAGGGTTACAAAATTTGTTAACATCTGAATATCAATCCATTAATATAACATATAACAGAAAGGACAAAAAATACCTGGTCATATTAATGAACACAGAAAAAGTATTTAATGAAACCCAACAGCATTTCATGATGAAAACACTCAACAAAATAGAAATACAGAAAAACTTTCTGTATCTCATATAGAACATTGATAATGAAGCCACAGCTAGAGTATTCTTAATATTTAAAAACTGAATGCTTCCTCTCTAAGATTGAGAAGAAAATGAGGATGTCTAGTCTTGTCATTTTTATTTAATATTGCAATTGATTCTAGCTAGAACACTAAGCAAGAGAAAGAATTTAAAAACATCCAGAGTGCAAAGCAAGAAATAAACTATTTTTGCTTGCAGTTGACATAATCTTGCATATAACAAATCCTTAAACACATCCTAGAAAATATCAGAACTAATAAACACATTTGGCGAGTTTGCGAGAAAAAACATGGATATACAAAAATCAATTGTAGTTTTGTATATGAGTAACTAACAATCTGAAAATAAAAGCAAGAAAGCCTTTTTATTTAAAATAGCATAATAAAGGATATATTTAGTAAATTTGACAAACCAGATAAAGACTTATACATTGAAAACTACTAAGCATGCTGAATAAAATTAAAAAGCCTAAATAAATAGAAATACATTCGTTGTTTATGAATTGGAAGATTTAATGTTGTTAAGATGGCAGTACCAACCAAGTTGATCTATAGATTCAATGCAATCCTTATTAAGTCCTAGCTGGATTTTTCACAGAAATTGGCAAGCTGATCCTAAAATTCATATGGAAATGCAAGGGAAACAGAATAGTCAAAACAATTTTAAAGAAGAGCAAAGTTGAATAACTTCCCAATTTCAAAACTCACTAAAAAGCTACAATATTCAAGACAGTGTGATGATAATCACATTAAGGTAGGCATATAGATCAATGAATAAAATTTAAAATCCACAAATAAACTCACATATTTATAGTCACTAGATTTTTTACTAAGGTGAAACAATGAAATGGAAAACAAATTATCTTTTTGAAAAATGACGATGGGATAGCTAAATATGCACACACAAAAGAATAAATTTGGATCCCTGTTATGCACCAAACACAAAAATTAACTCAGAATGAATCATAATTATAAATATAAGAACTAAAACTATAAAACACTTAAAAAAAAACATAGACGTGTAATCCTAGCACTTTGGGAGGCCAAGGCGGGCGGATCACGAGGTCAGGAGATTGAGACCATCCTGGCTAACTCAGTGAAACCCCGTCTCCACTAAAAATACAAAACAAAATTAGCCGGGCGTGGTGGCAGGTGCCTGTAGCCCCAGCTACTCGGGAGGCTGAGGCAGGAGAATGGCGTGAACCCAGGAGGTGGAGCTTGCAGTGAGCCGAGATTGTGCCACTGCACTCCAGCCTGGGTGACAGAGGGAGACTCTGTCTTAAAAAAAAAAAAAAAGTAGGAGTAGACCATTATGACATTTGCTTATGTAATTGTTTCTTAAATTTAACCACCAACTAGATAAGCAACAAAAATTTTAAAATAGCTAAATTGGACTAAATCAATATTTAAAATATTTATGATTAAAATGCTACCATCATGAATGTTAAAAAGCAATTCATAGAATGGGAGATAACATTTGCAAACCATATAGCTGATAAGGAATTTGCATCTAGAATATATAGCATACTATTAGAAAGTGTGATGGTTAATACTGAGTGTCAACTTGATTGGATTGAAAGTTACAAAGTATTGATCTGGGTGTGTCTTTGAGGGTGTTGCCAAAAAAGTTTGACATTTGAGTCAGTGGGCTGGGAAAGGCAGATCCACCCTTAATCTGGGTGGGCACAATCTAATCAGCTGCTGGCACAGCTAGAATATAAGCAGGCAGAAAAGTGTGAAAAGAGAGACTGGCCTAGCCTCCCAGCCTATGTCTTTCTCCTGTGCTGGATGCTTCCTGCCCTTGAACATCAGACTCTAAGTTCTTCAGTTTTGGAACTCAGACTGCCTCTCCTTGCTCCTAAGTCTGCAGACAGCCTATTTTGGAACCTTGTGATCCTGTGAGTTAATACTTAATAAACTCATATATATATATTCCATTAGTATGTGTGTGTGTGTGTGTGTGTGTGTGTATGTCTCTGTGTGTGTGTATATACATATATTCCATTAGTTATGTCCCTCTAGAGAACCCTGATTAATACAGATTTTGGTAGCAGGAGTGATTCTAAGGAACAAAATATTAAGAACAGGGTTTTTTCATTGGTTTTGGGGTTTCTGGAGTTGGCTGCTTAATATGATTAGACCCCAAAATGCTAAGGACTCTACTTCCAGTAGTATGGAGAACACTGATAGTCCTTGGTATGAACTGTTTAGAGGGATATGAAAAATAAATGCATTTGATCCTCCTGATTCATCACCTGTGAGAGGCAAGTTTAGTGACTATATACAGAATATCTTTGACCATATGTGGAGAACCAAGGAACATAATGAAGCTGGTTTGTTGCTCTTAAGTTCAGGAGAAAAAGTGATGAAAGAAAATGATGAACTCAGGAATTCTGTCTCTCTGCTTGAGAAGTAGATAACAAGCCTCAAATCTGCTACGATTGCCCTGAGTGAGAGTCTTATCTCCTGTAGAGAAAGAGCTGAAATTGTGGAGAAACAGACACAAGCTCTTATCATGAGTGGCTGACCTGCAACAGAAGGTGCATGCACAGCCTTACCAGATGTCTACTGTTAAAGTGAGGGCATTGACTGAAAAAGAATGGGACCCTGCAACTTGGAATGGGGATGTGAGGAACGACCCTGATGAAGCTGGGGATGCTGAGTTTGTAAACTCTGATGAATCTTTTTTTGTCAGAAGAAACAGCTTCCTCATCCCCAGCAGTGGCAACAGCTCCTCCCCAACCCATGCTGCCATCAGCCTTTCCACCTTTGTCTGAGGAGATAAACCCTGCACTGCCTGAGGAATCATGGTGACCTCCCCTGAGGCAGTTGCCAGGCAAGATAATGTTGATTCTCCTCAGGAGCCATCCCCAACACCCTGTTTGCTTCTAGACCTGTAACTAGACTAAAGGTCTGGTGGGACCCTAGAGGTGATATTGAGAGTGTGACCCATGAGGAGGTGGGCTACACTTGAAAAGAACTGCTTGAGTTTTCTAATTTATATAAACAGAAATCTGGGGAGCAGGCATGGGAATTGATATTAAGGGTATGGGATAATGGTGCAAGGAACATAGAGTTGGATAAGGCTGAATTTACTGATTTGGGCCATGAAGTAGAGACTCTGCATTTAATGTTTCAGCTCATGGAGTTAAAAAAGGTTCTAGTAGTTTATTTGCCTGGTTAGCTGAAATATGGATTAAAAGATGGCCCACTGTGAGCAAGCTGGAAATGCCTGATCTCCCTTGGTTTAATGCAGAGGAAGGGATCCAAAGGCTTAGGGAGATTGGGATGGTGGAGTGGACTAGTCACTTTAGACCTACCAGCTGGAAGGGTCCAGAAGATACACACTTGATCAATGCCTTACAAAATAGATGTGTGAGGGCAGCACCTGCATCTTTGAAGAGCCCTGTAATTGCTCTTTTCTGTATGTCAGATCTAACAGTGGGAACCTCAGTCACTCAACTAAACAATTTCAGTACAATGGGAATAATTGGATCCTGAGGTGGGAAGAACCAAGTGGAGGCAATCAGCCATCAAAGGTAATTGAGTATAGCTACTGTAATGGACAGCAGAGGTAAAGCAACAATCCGAATAATCTGACTCATGTAGAGCTCTGGCATTGGCTAATGAATCGTGGTGTTCCTAGAAGTAAAATTGATAGGAAGCCTACTGCATTCCTACTTAATTTATATAAGCAGAAAAAACTTCTAGGTCGAATGGACAAAAGACTTATTTGAATTATAAAAATAGAGAATCGTGGCCCCTCAATCAATTTCTAGACTTGAGTCAGTTTACAGACCCAGAATCCCTTGAATGAAAGGGTGACTGGATCCCCTTGAGGAAGGACTCCACTACATTACTGACAATTTATGCTGTGAATATTTCTTCCATCATTCTCCAAGGATACCTCCTGCCCTTACCAGAGTAACTGTGTATTGGAGAAAGGGAAATGATCATACATTTCAGGGACTACAGGACACTGGCTCTGTGCTGACATTGATTTCAAGGGACACAAAACGTCATTGTGGTCCTCCAGTTAAGGTAGGAGTTTATGGAAGTGAGGTAATTAATGGAGTTTTAGCTCAGGTGTGACACACAGTGGGTCCTGGGGGTCCTCAGACTTATCCTGTGGTCATTTCCCCAGTGCCTGAGTGCGTAATTGCTGTAGACATACTTAGTAGCTAGCAGAACTCCCACATTGGCTCCCTGACTGGTAGAGTGAGGGCTATTATGGTGGGAAAGGCTCACTGGAAGCCATTAGAGCTGCCTCTACCTAGAAAAATAGTGAATCAAAAACAGCACCTAATCTCTGGAGGCATTGTAGAGATTAGTTTCACCATCAAGGACTTAAAAGACACAGGGGTGGTTATTCCTACGACATCCCTATTCAATTCTGCTATTTGGCCTGTGCAGAAGACAGATGGATCTTGGAGAATGACAGTGGATTATCATAAACTCAACCAAGTGGTGACTCCAGTTGCAGCTGCTGTACCAGATGTGGTTTCATTGCATGAGCAAGTTAACACATCTCCTGGTACCTGATATTCAGCCATTGACTTGGCAAATACCTTTTTCCTCATTCCTATCCATAAGACCCACTAGAAGCAATTTGTCTTCAGCTGGCAAGGCCAGCAATATACCTTTACTGTCCTACCTCAGGGGTATATCAACTCTCTGGCTTTGTATCATAATCTTATTTGGAGAGATCTTGATCACTTTTTGCTTCCTCAAGATATCACACTGGTTCATTACATTGATGACATTATGCTGGTTGGATCCAGTGAGCAAGAAGCAGCAAACACACTGGACCTACTCGTGAGACATTTGTATGCCAGAGGATGGGAAGTAAATCTGACTAAAATTCAGGGACATTCTATATAGGTAAAATTTCTAAGGGTTCAGTGGTGTGGGCCCATTGAGATATTCCTTCTAAGGAAGGATAAGTTGCTGCATTTGGCCCCTCCTACAACCAAGAAAGAGGCACAACATCTAGTGGGCCTATTTGGATTTTGGAGGCAACACATTCCTCATTTGGGTGTGTTACTCTGGCCCACTTGTTGACTGACCCAAAAGGCTGCCAGTTTTGAGTGAGGTCCAGAACAGGAGAAGGCTCTACAACAGGTCCAGGCTGCTGTCTAAGCTGCTCTGCCACTTGGGCCATATGACTCAGCAGATCCAATGGTGCTTGAGGCGTCAGTGGCAGATATGGATGCTGTTTGGAGCCTTTGGTAGGCCCCTCTAGGTGAATCACAGTGGAGACCTTTAGGATTTTGGAGCAAGGCCCTGCCGTCATCTTCAGATAACTACTCTCCTTTTGAGAGACAGCTCTTAGCCTGTTACTTGACTTTGGTGGAAACTGGACATTTGACTATGGGTCACCAAGTCACCATGCGATCTGAACTGCCTATGAACTGGGTGCTTTCTGACCCATCCACCCATAAAGTGGGTCATGTACAGCAGCAATCCATTATCAAATGGAAGTGGTATATACTTGATCGGGCTCCAGTAGGTCTTGAAGGCACAAATAAGTTACATGAAGAAGTGGCTCAAATGTCCATGGTCTCTACTCCTGCCGCCATGCCTTCTCAACCCCAGCCTGCACTGATGGCCTCATGGGGAGTTCCTTATGATCAGTTGACAGAGGAAGAGAAGACTAGGGCCTAGTTCACAGATGGTTCTGCATAATATGCAGGCACCACCCGAAAGTGGACAGCTGCAGCACTACAGCCCCTCTCTAGGACATCCCTGAAGGACAACTGTGAAGGCAAATCTTCCCAGTGGGCAGAACTTCGAGCAGTGCACCTGGTTGTGCACTTTGCATGGAAGGAGAAATGGCCAGATGTGAAATTATATACTGATTTATGGGCTGTAGCCAATGGTTTGGCTGGATGATCAGGAATTTGGAAGAAGCATGATTGGAAAATTGGTGACAAAGAAATTTGGGGAAGAGGTATGTGGGTGGACCTCTCTGAGTGGTCAAAAACCGTGAAGATATTTGTTTCCTATGTGAGTGCTCACCGATAGGTGACCTCAGCAGGGGAGGTTTTTAATAATTAAGAGGATGGAATGATCCATGCTGTGGATACCGCTAAGCCTCTTTCCCCAGCCACCCCTGTTATCACCCAATGGGTCCATGAACAATGTGGCCATAGTGGCAGGGATGGAGGTTATGCATGCACTTAGCAACATGGACTTCCACTCACAAGGGCTGACCTGGCTATGGCCACTGCTGAGTGCCCAATTTGCCAGCAGCAAAGACCAACACTGAGCCCTTGATATGGCACCATTTCTAGGGGTGATCAGCCAGCTACCTGGTGGCAGGTGGATTACATTGGGCCTCTTCCATCATGGAAAGGGCAGAAGTTCATTCTTGCTGGAATAGACACTTACTCCAGATATGGGTTTGCCTATCCTGCATGCAATGCTTCTTTCAAGACTACCATCCATGGACTCACAGAATGCCTTATGCACTGTCGTGGTATTCCACACAACATTGCCGCTGACCAAGGCACTCACTTTACAGCTAAAGAAGTTCAGCAGTGTGCTTGTGCTCATGGAATTCACTGGCCTACCATGTTCTCCATCATCCTGAAGCAGCTAGATTGATAGAATCGTGGAATGGCCCTTTGAAGTCACAATTAAAACATCAACTAGGTGATGATATTTTTCAGGGCTGGGGCAAAGTTTTCCAGAAGGCCATATATGCTCTGAATCAGCATTCAATATATAGTAGTGTTTCTCCCATAGCCAGGATTCACCGGTCCATGAATCAAGGGGTAGAAGTGGAAGTGGCACCACTCACCATCACCCCTAATGATCCGTTAGCAAAACTTTTCTTACTGTTCCCACAACATTATGTTCTGCTGGACTAGAGGTCTTAGTTCCAAAAAGAGGAATGCTGCCACCAAGAAGACACAACAACAATTCCATTAAACTGGAAGTTAAGATTGCCACCTGGACACTTTGTGCTCCTCCTACCTTTAAGTCAACAGGCTAAAAAGGGAGTTACAGTGTTGACTGGGGTGATTGATCCTAACTATCAAGATAAAATCAGTCTACTACTCAACAACAAAGGTAGGAAGAGTATGCATGAAATACAGGAGATCTATTAGGTTGTCTCTTAGTATTACCATGGCCTGTGATTAGGGTCAATAGGAAACTACAACAGCCTAATCCAGGCAGGACTGCAAATGACCCAGACCCTTCAGGAATGAAGGTTTGGGTTACTCCTCCAGGAAAAAAACCACAACATACTGAGGTGCTTGCTGAAAGCAAAGGGAATATAGAATGGGTAGTAGCAGAAGGTAGTCATCAACACCAGCTATGACCACGTGACCAGCTACAGAAATGAGGACTGTAATTGTCAAGATTATTTCCTCCTTCTTTTGTTAAAAACATGTTTGTGCATGTATGCACTTGTACTAATAAATATCTTCATTTTATTTCCTTTCACCATTATCATGTGACATAAGATTTATTGACTTCACATCAGCATTTAAGTATTATTAACTTTATGTAATAGTATTTGGTTGGGGATTGGTGTGTTTCCAGTTGTACAAAAGATAGTTGTATTATGTTAGATGTAATTATGACCTTATTATTGTCTATATTTGAAGATTATGTATGATCTCAGGATAATATCATGACTAATACAGTCACTAATTATGAGTAATACAGTGTCCAATATGGCAGTGGGGGTATATGCACCTCAGACCTTGGTGCCATTGCTGCCCTGGACAATGGAGGCTTGGACTTTCTACATGTGTCCGTGTTTCAGACTCTGGCTCTTCTGCCACTTTATGGCACTGCATGTAACACACTGTTGCCACTGGTGCTGCAAGTGTGCCATCAACCAAGAGGGATCTCCTTGGCAACAATTCCCTGGTGGGATAAAATAAGATCAGGAAGACCCTAGCAGCCCTTTCCATGAAAGATACCTGTAGACCTCACCACCTCTGTGGAAACCCACAGCAGTGGATAGTGAGGACTTCTGTAATCTTTGTGAACATTGTCATTAGCTGATAGAGTTTCACAGAGACTACCTGCTGTGCCCTCACTGGAGCCAGAACTGTCACACCTCACATAGTTGGTACCTTTGCATCCACTTACAGTGGAAAGTATCTCCCCTCCAAAATAGTCTATAATGTCTGGGAAAGGGGGCTGCTCCATTAAGGGTGAAGGAGTCAACACAAGAAAATAAGAAACATGAAAACCAAGGAAGCATAACATCTAAAAAAAACCCACAGATCTACAAATTACCTAAGAATTTGTAATAATTGTCTTATGGAAGACACTGAACTTCAAGAAATCACAGATAGATAATTCAACAAAATCAGCAAAATAATACCTGAGCAAAATAAGATTAACAGATTAAAATAATAAAGAAGAACCAAAAAGAAATTCTGGAGCTGAAGAACACAATGAACAACATAAAAAATGCAATAAAGACTTAACACAAGAATTAACCTACAGCATAAAAAAAGATGTCATGAACTCAAAGGCAAATTATTTGAAAATATATAGTCAGAGGAGGAAAAGGAAAAAAATGAAAAGGAATAAAGAAAGCCCACAAGATTCCTGGGATAGCCTTGAAAGAGATAACATCATCATTTTTAGAACATAATAAAGAGAAGAAATAAAGGGACAGGAAGCTTATTTAAGAAAATTGTGGCTGAAAAATTCACAAATGTGGGAAAGATGTAAACATATGAGTATGAGAAGCTCAATTATCTCCAATCAGATTCATCCAAACAAGACTACAACAAAACATATCAACAAACTCTTAAAACTCTAGGACAAAGAGACAATCTTGAAAGCAGCAAGAGAAAAGGATCCTCACATACAAGAAAACCTCTATGAGGCTCTCAGTGGATTTTGTAGTGGAAATTTTGTAGGCCAGTGTAGAGTGAGATGATATATTCAAAGTGGTAACAGAAAAACAAAACGGCCAACTAAAAACACTTTTAACTGCTAAGGCAATCCTTAAGAAATTAAGGATAAATAAAAATTTTCCCAGGCAAACAAAAACTCTCCACTAGACTTGCTTTACAAGAAACAGCAAAGGGAGTCCTAATACCAGTAACATGGAAATATATTAAACTATAAAATCACTTGTAAAAGTAAGTACATAGTCAAATTCAAAATACTCCGATACTATAATTGTGGTGTGTAAATTACTTATATTTCTAGTATAAAGGTAAAAGGCAACAGTATTAAATATAACTACAGTTACATCAATTTGTTAACAGATACAAACTATAATTTTGTAAATTTTAAAACTTAAAATATGGGAGAAGAAAGAATCAGAAATACAGTTTTTATATTTGATTGAGGTTTCAAGTTCTCATTAGCTTAAAATAGCCTGTTTTAAATATAAAATGTTTTACATAGGTCTCATGGTAGTTACAAATCAAAAACCTATAGTAGATAAACAAAAGATAAAGTGAAAAGAATCAAAGAACACCAAAATCATCAATTCACAAGGAGAAAGAACATAATAAAAAGAAAGGACTGAAGATCTATAAAACAGAAAACAATGAACAAAATGGCAATAGTAAGTCCTACCTATCAATAATTACCTTAAATGTAAATGGATTAAATTATCTAATCAAAAGACATAGAATGGCTAGATTAAAAAAGAGAAGAAGAACCAACTATATGTTGATCACAGGAGACTCACATCACCTGGGGACAGAAAAAGATATTCCGTGCAAATGGAAACCAAAAGAGAACAGAGTAGCTATACTTATATTAGACAAAGTAGACTTTAAGTCAAAAACTGTAAAAGGAGACAAAGAAGGTCACTATATAAAGATAAAGAGGTCCATTAATCAAGAGAAGATATCAATTGTAAATACATATGCACCCAATATTGTACTTCGGAACAAATCTAATCAAGGAGGTGAATGATCTAAATGCAGCACTCCACCCCCGCAAAAAAATTAACACAGATTAAAATAAGCCAAGAGAAGTAGCACATAGGGTAGATATATTAGTCCATTTCACACTGCTATAAGGAACTACCTGAAACTGGGTAATTTACAAAGAAAAAAGGTTTAATTGACTCACAGTTCTGCCAGCTTAACAGCAAGGATGACCGGGAGCCCTCAGAAAATTTACAATCATGACAGAAGGTGAAGGGGAAGCAAGCATGTCTTTACCATGGTAGAGCAGGGGAGAGAGAGTGAAGGGAGAAGTGCCACACACTTTTAAACCATCAGTTCACGTGAGAACTCATTATCATGAGAACAGCAAAGGGGAAACCTTCCCCCAAGATCCAATCACCTAACACCAGGCTTTTCCTCCGATTAGACATGAGATTTGGGCAGGGACAATACCATTTGCCCTCCCAAACCTTATGTCATTCTCTTATTTCAAAAGCAATTATGCCTTACCAACAGTCCCACAAAGTCACCTCATTCCAGCATTAACCCAAAAGTCCAAGTCCAAAGTATGATCTGAGACAAAGCAAATCCCTTCTGCCTATCAACCTGTAAAATCAAAATCAAGTTAGTTATTTTCAAGATACAATGTGAGTGTAGGCCTTGGGTAAATGCACCCATTTCAAATAGGATAAATTGGCCAAAACAAAGGGGCTACAGACTGCAAGCAATTTCAAAACCTAGCCGAGTTGTCATTAAATCTTAAAGCTTCCAAATAATCTCCTTTGATTCCATGCCTCACATCCAGGTCATGCTGATGCAAGAGGTGGGCACCCAAAGCCTTGGACAGCTCCACCCCTGTGGCTCTGCAGGGTACAGCCCCTAAGACCGCTTTCACAGGCTGGCATTGAGTGTTTGCAGCTTTTCCAAGTGCACAGTGCAAACTGTCGGTGGCTCTACCATTCTGGGGTCTGGAGGATGATGACCCTGTTCTCACAGCTACACTAGGAAGTACTCCTGGGGGGACTCTGTGGGAGCTCCAACTCCACATTCCCCAACTGCACTGTCCTAGTAAAGGTTCTCCATGAGGATTCTGCACCTCTAGCAGACTTTGGCCTGGACATCCAGGCATTTCTAAAACGTCCTCTGAAATCTATGTGGAGATTTCCAAACCTAAACCCTTTCCTTCTGTCATCTACAGGCCCAACACCACTTGGAAACTACCTATGCTTGGGGGTTGTACCCTCTGAAGCAATGGCCTCAGCTGTACCTTGCTCCTTTTAGTCATGGCTGGTGTTAGAGTGTCTGGGATGCAGGGCACCATGTCCTGAGCCTTTACAGAGCAATGAGTCCCTGGGCCCAGCCCACAAAATCATTTTATCCTCCTAGGCCTCTGGGCCTGTAATGAGAGGGGCTACTGTGAAGATCCCTGACATGCCCTACAGACATCTTTCCCACTGTCTTGACAATTAAATCTCCTTTTTACATATGCAAATATCTGCACCTGGAGGCTTGAATTTCTCCCCAGAAAATGTTTTTTTCCTACCACATGGTAAGCCTGCATGTTTTACAAACTTTTACACTTGCTTTCCTTTTAAACGTAAGTTCCAATTTGAGGCCATCTCTTTGTGTACGCATGACTGTATGCTGTTAGGAGCAGCCAGTCCACATCTTGAATGCTTTGTTGCTTAGAAATTTCTTCCGCCATATATCATAAATCATCTCTCTCAAGTTCAAAGTTCTACAGATCCCTAGAGCAGGGGCACAATGCCACAAATGTCTTGCTAAAGCATAGCAAGAGTGACCTTTGCACCAAGTCCCAAAAAGTTCCCCATCTCCATCTCAGACCACCTCAGCCTGATCTTCATTATCCTTATGACTATCAGAATTTTGATCAAAACCATTCAACAAGTCTCTAGGAACTTCCAAACTTTCTCACATCTTCCTGTCTTCTTCTGAGTCCTCCAAACTGTTCCAACTTCTGCCCATTACCTAGTTCCAAAGTTGCTTTCACATTTTCAGGTTTCTTTTTAGCAGTAACCCACTTCTAGTACAAATTTTCTATATTAGTCTGTTTCACATTGCTCTAAAGAGCTACCTGAGACTGGGTAATTTATGAAGAAAAGAGGTTTAATTGACTCACGGTTCTACAAGCTTTACAGAAAGCATGACTGGGAGGCCTCAGGAAACTTACAATCATGGCTGATGTTGAAGAGGAAGCAAGCAGAGCAGGAGAGAGAGAGTGAGTGAAGGGGAAAGTTCCATACATTTTTAAACCATCAGGTCTCATGAGAACTCACTCACTATCATGAGAACAGCAAGAAGAAAATCTGCCTCCATGATCCAATCACTCTCCACAAGGCCTGTCCTCCAATTTGTCACAGGATTTGGGCAGGGACACAAATCCAAAACATATCAGTGGAGTCCAGAAGTACCAAATGTGAAGTTTCCCATTGTTCTTTCCCCACAGTGAGAACATAATAGTCTCCTGGCATCACTAACCAGAAAAATTTATCCCAACCTTGGTGTTCAGAGTTTTATTGGGGATTCTTTACACAAACATGATTAATCGATTGACCAGATCTCTCAAGTGTGACCCAAAGCCCCAATCCTAAATAATATGGTTGCTCTATACGGAGTGGTAAACTCCCAATCTAAGACTATAAAGTATGGGTAGCTTCTACTCTAAATTACATCATTAGACTATCCATCCTGATTGAAAGGATCCTGTTTCAAAAGGTAACATAATCCAGGCAAACAAAGATACTCCTACGAGGTTTGATATCTCAGAGATCACCTCCCAGACTCAGAAGAAAAAAGGCCAGACCTCTTTGGGGGAAGATTAAATTCTTTACTACACAAGAACCCTTTCAGCACCACATTGGCGGGAATTAGCTGCATTCATTCTCTACTCTATGCGCTTATCTATCTAAAACTATTTTTGTTTTGTAGTCAGTGAATGAACCTATTCCCTTTGTAGACATGCACTTATTAAATAAGGACAAAGTGGAAGCAATAACAGTGTACAATTATGGCACTGTTTATAACTCCAACAGATCAGATCAATATTCTTGTGATTGTTCAGGTTTATTTGATTTGTGTTACCTTTGGAAATGGCTATCATTTAACCAGAACAGTTGTTATTGTCTTCTAAACTGTATTATTCAAGTGCTTTGAAGAGTAATATTAATATTTTTAAAGAATATATGAAAGCTACATCAACATTGATTTAGAAGCTGATATATGAAGATGTCAAATTCCACTTTTATATTGCTGATTTCTTCATTAAGATGAAAGAGTCCTTTTCTAACATTCAAATTCTAACCCCAAAGAGATTCTCTACTGTGTTTTGTGCTCCCCTAATTAGGAGGGGGAAAGACAACAAACAGAATGCCCACAGGATTCCTGAGTGGAAAATAACTTTTTCCTCTTGTTACTCCCTCTCTTTCACTCCTTTTCCTATTGCTCTTCCTGCATCTCCCCTCATTCCCCACAAGCAAGTGTGTATTCCAGCTTCTTGAAAAGTATTTTCTTTCTGATCCACCTCATCCAGCCATTTCTGCTCCTAATTATACCTTTCCCACACAGGGACATGTGCACTTGTGGGGTCAAACACCTTTATGGTCACATTCCACATTATTTCAGTAGAGCTGGAAAATACCTCAGAAATCTGGGTTTATTCCAGAGAAATGAAGTGACTTGTTCTAGGTCACATGATTCTAGAACTCAGGTCTCTGGCCCTAAAATTGTTTTTTTTTTCTGCAATGGAAATTTCTTTAGTTTTCAAAATAAAGCATCAGGTGAAGCAAAAGATGCTTAGAGAGATGGCCCAGAGATTGATTACTGAAGTCTCACATGACAAAAATATTCCACCAATATTTTTATTTCCTTTGTTCCCAAGTTCCTTTTCTGAAAATAAATGCTTTCTGTATGTGCTTGACATTGTACTAGAAGACACTAATTCAAGAAAATATAATAACTTTCTTTGTCATACTTTAATATTGATGATTTCTTGTTTCCACAATTTTGCCTATTTCTTATAAACTGGCAAGAATGAGAGCATATTTCTTACAGTTTAGCAGCTTGTAGTTTAATTTACCACATTTTAAGAAAATTCTTCTAGTAAATTTGTAATTGTCTGAGTACACAATATTTTAATATATAATACATGAACATTTTATGAACAAACAATTAGATCTAATACATTTTTATGCTTCTACATTAACAAAATTACCTTAGAAATACAAGAGATATTAAAAAGTAAGAATTGCATTTATTTTCATATTTCTTGAAATATCTTTATTTTTATCTACAATAACAAAACAAGGAAAGATTTTTGGTGCCTGCAAAATCTTTGTAAATTAAATTTCTTCTCCTGTGGAAGCCTAGTTCCTACCTCAGAAATTCTAAAGCAGGTACACATATGCTTTTTCCTATATGCAAAACAAATAGGGCAGATGATGAAACAAACTTGTGTTTAAGCTCCTGAAATGCTTCCTACTGTGTTTTGGATCAAGTCCACATGCTTTATTATGGTTTAAAAAGCCCAGCATCATTTGGCCACTGTTTTCTGTTCTGACCATCAGCCGTTTTGAACTCCATACTCCAGAGCAACAGACTTTTGCTTTTTCAAGCCTATTGTGCTTTGTCTCCTGGATAGGCCTTTGCACATGTGATTTTCTCTATCTGGAACACTCTCCCCCACCCTTTGAAACACCAATACTTAGTATTTCATGGTGGGCAGTTCTATGCAAACCTATTCCAAAATCTGAGGAAGCTGAGAGGTTGAAGAAAAAGGCTGACAGATCTAGTTTCTTAGAAAGAAACATTTAATAGGTGCTTATGAAATAAACATTTAATAGGTGCTTATAAACAGAAGTCTGTGTCTCTGGTGCTGTTGAGACAAAATGGTGGATCCATGCACCATTACCCCATAGATTCAGGGAATATACACCACAGGGGAGGGACACTTGTGTATCAAGGGAATAGGTAGGAATTGTCCCAAGGGCAAGATTTATGGTAAAGTTGAGTTTATTAAGTTTGATCTGCTATCAAGGCAGCATTTATCTTAATTACATTCTCTTAAACAAGGAACAATAGATAAACTGGAAATCCTGGAACCAAGGCTGATCAGAAGTCAACATGGCAGATTAGCTTCTGAGATGGAGTTGCTTTGACTTCCACATTTGGCTTCTTTCTCATCCTCCTAGATGGCTCAGTTTAGATGTTGCTTCTTTTGTGTTTCAATGCCTATACATATAATAGTAAAAATAAATCTTGTCAATTATTTGTTGGAATGATGAATGAATGAATGAGTAACAAAGACAGCATGTGGTGATAAGAGTAACCTCCACTCTGCCCTATACTTCTGGCATTGCTTCCTGGGTAACATAGACCAGGACTACAGAGAATGATGAAGGGAGGGGTGTGGGAAAGAGTGTAGGCTGGACAATTTGTAGCAATGGGAATGAGAGCAAGAGACCAAAACACCAGGGAGATGCCATATGACACAGGACTTGCTGAACACTTTGCAATTAACTCTAGGGTTCTCTCCTTCCATTTTCACCATATTGCTACACATCTACATAAAATACAAGAAGAAAAATTTCTTCTTATATTTTGCTTTGGTCTTCTTACAAATAAGGCTTAGCTGCTAATGTCCTGGAAGAACATAAATCTTGTGGTAATCACTATCCCAAGTGGTAATTTATTGTGCTCATTTCTGAATTCTGTCCCCTATACACCCCAATGCACTGTTTCCTAGATTTGAACATCCCTAAGCTGTCTGTGGAACATACTTTTATCATTATAAATAGCCCTTATTTTTGTCAAGTAATCTCCAGGGTCACTTCAAGATGATCAAGGATTAAGAAAGATTTCCCCAGCCAGGCACAGTGGCTCACACCTGTAATCCCAGCACTTTGGGAGGCCGAGGCAGGCGGATCACAAGGTCAGGAGATCGAGACCATCCTGGCTAACACAGTGAACCCCGTCTCTACTAAAAATATAAAAAATTAGCTGGGCGTGGTGGTGGGCGCCTGTAGTCCCAGCTACTCGGGAGGCTGAGGCAGGAGAATGGTGCGAACCGGGGAGGCGGGGGTTGCAGAGAGCCGAGATTGTGCCACTGCACTCCAGCCTGGGCGAGAGAGCGAGACTCCATCTCAAAAAAAAAAAAAAAAAAAAAAGAAAGATTTCCCTTCATTTCTAGGTTTCGTTTACTGGGATCGCCAATGGCGTAGGGTACATTTTATCTATACGCATGAATGCATTTGAATTCTCCTTACCTAGGCTTCTATAATCAAGTGAAATTCTTATACATCCATTTGTTCTCTAGCATGATTGGTTCTCTTATTAAACCGTATTTCTGATAACTTAATGAAAATTCAGCGGGGGAAGATGTAACAAGGGGAACAGCACGTGTTGGTTAGAATGCCTGAATGAAGCCAAGTAGATGCTAATGAGATCCAAACAGGATATGGGTGTAAGGAGAACAGAGTGTCTGGGTTCCTTTCATGACACTGAGAATGTTTTCCTTGGGCTCACGCCCTCTGGTCAGAGCACTCTGAAGTCCCACCTTTCATGCTGCCTGATCTGTTTAGGCAAAATTGCAATGAAATCTCCTCTCTCTGATGTCCTAAGGGATGAAAGACTATGCGACTTATGTTATAGTTTGTATTTTTGTATTTTTATTAATATATGTTTACCTAGTGTCTTCAAATAAGACTGTACATTCTCCAAAATAATACATTCTTCATGGTCAGAGCCACTTCTCAAATGTATTCTGTGCCTTTAATAATATCTAATACAATTTTAGATATAAATATAAAATGCAAATATAAATACAAATACAAATATAAAATATAAAATGCCCAAGTCCATAAAATGGAAAAGAACTTAAATGGGTTGAAAAAATGCATGCCTATTAAGAAACTATTATATGCCAGCTATTTTCTGAAATGAAATGGAAATTCCAAAGAACTAAAATTTATTTTAGGGAAGGATAAAGTAGGCAGTTTAAAAAGGGTATAAAGATATGCTGTGGGAATTTAGAGAATGAATTCTAATGTGAAGATGGGTTTTATCCAGAGAGACTCCCAGAGTAAATCCTGAAGGATGAGTAGAATTTGATGGATGGTAAAGAGAGGAAGCACAATCTACAATGAGAAAAATGTTTGGAGCATTTTGTTTTTCCAATAAAGTGTATTTCATAGGAACTTTGTTAAATGAAAGATTTTGTGTATAAATATGTTTAGAGAGTGCTAAGCTAAGAGTGTCCTTACTGTATTTATTATAAGATTTTACATAGTATTTCTTATTCTGATATATAACATGAATTTTTGAGACCAACATAGTGAAATCATCATTTTCATAATTTATTTGATTTTGAAACCATTATTTTCAAAAGTAACTATTGGGACTAGTGTTCTCTAAGACATACTTGGGGAAATGCTGAGCTAGATGAAAGACTCAGAGACATGACCATGTTTGGGATATTTTATGGATTCTCCAGTGGCTTCTTATGACCAATTCATGGTAAACTTACACAATAATAGCAATACTAATAAAGTGCTGATGTAATTATAGCTTAGAATATAATTAATTCCTAATTTTAATCTTCCTTCCTAGGTCATGGAGAGTCACTAAAGGATTTTGAGAGCCAGAGTGAGATTATGCAATGAGAAAGAGACTTCTAGTTTAAATGTAAATAATGCAATTGCAGAAACCACACTTATGACTGAAAAACCAATTAGAAGGCTATTGCAGTAGTGTAGGTGAAAGATAATGAGAATATGACCTAATGCAGGAGCATCAAGTGTAGCATGGAAAGGACAGATAAGAGGCTTCATAAAGACAGAATAGACAGGAATGTAGAAATTGTTCACCATTAGCAAAACTATTAGTAAAATTCACTGCATTCATAGATTAAGGAGATCAAGCATGCAATTATCTTGACTATATCAGAAAATTAGATAAAATTCAACATTTATTCCTGTTTGTAAAACAAACAAAGGAAAAAAAACACCTCATAGTAAATGTGGAGTATAAGTAAACATTCTTAATTTGATAAAGATAATTTACCAGAAGCCTATAGCAAACAGGCTATTTTTTTTGTCTTACATTAAAGCCATTTCAATTACAGTCAGGATTTATTGGAGGTCTTAGCCTGTAAATAAGATTAGAAAAGGATTAAAAGGAATAAGAACTGGTGAAACAAAGGTGTTTTTATTTTTGGTTGGTATGTTCTACATAGAAAATCTTCCAAATATTTAGACATATTATGATAATTTAACATAATTAATAAAGAATGACAAATTGTAGTTTTCTAAACATTATTTCAAACTTTTGTAGCATGACTTATTGGATGCTAAAAGCTGTAAATCCTAAGATTACATTTACCAGACACCCTTTCTGCTTATGTTCCACATGTGATCCAACTTCTATAAGTAGACATTCACAGGAGATATTTGGAACTGAAAATGAGGCAGAGAATGTGCTTCTGTTATTGTTGCTGGCAACCAGAGTTGGAAAAGCATTTTGTTTTCTAGGGTGGCTGTAGAAGTATCTCAGTGGTTTGACACTAGGTAGTTTGCAACTGTTGACAGTTACATTCCATTTGGAATTTCCATCTTGAAGGCTAACAAAGTGTGGTCCTAGAATCAACAGCTATGGAGGAGCTTCCAGATACTTGGGTGATGGCTAAAGTGTAGTCTTGGGGTCAGCACTTGAACAGGGACTTTTTGATATTCCAACATTCAGTTTCTGGATTCCAAAATGCTATTTTGGGTGTCACTACTGGAAGTGCAGCCTAAATTGTGCTTCTCTGGTCCTTCCTACAATTTTCTAAGCATCCAATTCCCTATATTAAATCTTTTCTTGTGGGGGAGGAGGGGTAAAATACAGTGGTATCGATCACCTGTAAACCCTTGACTGAGGTAGTAAAGTTATCTAAGATTGGTTATATATAGGAATTCCACTGAATCTGCAAAGTGATCTGCGGGTTCAATGGAATTCCTGTGTATAATCTAGTATATAAAATTGAATTAGGGCTTTCTATATATTGGATTATATTTTGAATCCAATATATAGGATTATATTTAGAATACAATACATAGAAATCCCTAAAAGTCCACCGAAAATGTTAGAACTAATGAACAAATTTAGCTAAAGTTGCAGGATACAAACTCAACATACAAAAAATCAGTAGTAATATATAAACTAACAATGAACTATCTGAAAAAGAAATCAAGAAAACAATTCCATTTATGATAGCTACAAATAAAAATACTTAGAAATAAGAGTAACCAATAGAAATAAATGTAAACAATAGAAATAAATGTAACCAAGGAGATAAAAGATTGCTACACTAAAAACTATAAAACAAGCTTGTCTAACACATACCCCATGGGCTGCATACCGGTCAGGATAGCTTTGAATGTGGACAAATTTGCAAATTTTCTTAAAACATGAGATTCCTTTCTGATTTTTTTTTTTCTTTTAGCTCATTGGCTATCATTAGTGTTAGTGTATTTTGTGTGTGGCCCAAGACAATTATTCCTGCAACGTGGCCCAGGGAAGCCAAAAGATTGGACACCCCTGCTATAAAACATTGATGAAAATATTGAAGAAGACACATATAAATGGAGAAATAGTTCATGTTAATGGCTTGGAAGAATTAACACTGATAAAATGACTATACTACTGAAAGTGATCTGCAGATTCAATGGAATTCCTCTGAACATACCAATGACATTCTTTACAAAGTAGAAAAAACAGTCCTAAAATATGTGTGAAACCACAGAAGAGCACAGACAGCAAAAGCAATCTTGAGCAAAATGAACAAAGCTGGATGCATTATGATACTACCTGACTTCAGAACCACAGTAACCAAAACAGCATGGCACTGCCATAAAAAGAGACGTGCAGACCATTGGAACAGAATAGAGAGCCCAGAAATAATTTACATATTTGCAGCCAACTGATTTTTGACAAATGTGCCAAAGAACACACACTAAGGAAAGGACAGTCTCTTCAATAAATGGGGCTGAGAGAACTGGATATTCACATAGAGAAAAAAATGAAATTAGACCCTATATACAAAAATAAACTCAAAATGGATTAAGAAAATGTAAGGCTTGAAGCTATGATACTACTAGAAGAAAACACAGGGGAAAAGCTCAGTGACATTGGTCTCAGCAATGATTTTTGGGGTGTGATCTCAAAAGCACAGGCAATAAAAGCAAAATAGACTTAAACTCCTGTCCTCAAACAATATTCCTGCCACAGCCTCCTGCAGTGTGGACTCAGAATTCTGTTTTATTGATGTATGTGTCTAACTTTGCACCAAAGCCACATGCCATTAGTTACCTTAGCAGCTTTATAATAAGTATTGTTAAGACCAGCCTGGGTAATATAGCAAGAACCTGTCTCTACAAAAAAAAAAAAAAAAAAAATTAACCGGGCATAGTGACTAGCATCTGTAGTCCTAGCTATTTGGGAGGCTGAAACAGAATTGCTTGAACCTTGGAATTTGAGGCTATAGTGAGCAGTGATCACGCCACTGCATTCCAACCTGGCAGCAGAGCAAGACCCTGTCTCAAAACAAAAATTACAGTGTAGATAAAAGATCCAAAAGACCCATATTTATATGCTCAACAGATTTTCAATAAAGGTACAAGGGCTATTCAATATAAAAAGAATAGTTTTCTCAAAAAATCATGCTGAAACAATTGGCTATCCAAACATAAAATGATGAATCTCTATCCATACCTCATGACATATACAAAATTAACTCAAAATATAAATCCTCAATAATGTGAAACTTAAAACTGTATAACTTGTAGAAGAGAACATAGGGGAAAATCTTTGTGTCCCTGTTAATTAAACATAGGTATGACATCAAAAGCAAAATCCATAAAAGAACAAATTGATAAATTGAACTCAACCAAAATTAATATCTGTCCTTTAACAGGCAATGTTAAGAGAATGAAAAGACATGCTATAAATTGTGGTAAAATATTTGCAGATCTATAACCTAAAAAGAATTTGTTTGTAAAATGTATAAAGAAATCTTTTTTTTTTTTTTTTTTTTGAGGCAGAGTTTGGCTCTGTTGCCCAGGCTGGAGTGCAGTGGCGTGATGTCGGCTCACTGCAAGCTCCGCCTCCTGGGTTCACACCATTCTCCTGCCTCAGCCTCCTGAGTAGCTGGGACTACAGGCACTCGCCACCGCGCCTGGCTAATTTTCTGTATTTTTAGTAGAGACGGGGTTTCACCATGTTAGCCAGGATGGTCTCGATCTCCTGACCTCATGATCCACCCGCCTCAGCCTCCCAAAGTGCTGGAATTACAGGCATAAGCCACCACGCCTGGCCAAGAAATCTTAAAACAATAGAAAACTAACAAACACATTTTTATAAATTAGATGTATTTAAATATTTAAAAATATTTAAAATTTAAATATTTAAATAAAAATTTAAATAAAATTTAATTAAAATAAATTTAATTTATTTTATTTAAAATTTACTTATTAAAATTTAATTAAAATAAAAATAATTTAAATAAAAATTTAAATATTTAAAAGTATTAATATTCATTTAATAGAAAAAGATATATAAATGGCAAATAAGTGTATGAAAAGAAGCTAATCATTAGTTATTAAGAAATGCTGACTAAAATTGCAATGTGATATACAATTTGAACCACTAGAATGGCTAAAATTAAAAACCAGCAAAATATCAAAAAAAAAAGAAAAAACAAGAAAAAACCATGTGCCAAGATATGGACAAACTGGAACTCTCATACACTACTGGTGAAATGTAAACTAGTGCAACTTTGGAAAGCAATTTGGCAGTCTTAATTACATGATTCCAATCTTAGGTATTCCCCAAAGACAACTTAAAGCAAATGTCTACAGAAAGAATGCATGTATCTGTTTATAGCAGCTTTATTTGTAATAGCTAAAAGCTGGAAACAACCCAAATGTCTATCGACAGATAAATGAATAAAGAGGAAAAATACAGCAGAATCCTATGGTTACAGAAGTTGTGATGAGATGAATTTTGGTAAAACACAGAATGTTGGCTTCTGTTTTCTGCTTGTTCTGTTTTCAAATAGTTTTATGCAACAGTCTTTATAGCATCTGCAAGAAGAAGGAGGTGTACATATAGGGAACAGCATAACTAGGCAGAAAAGTAGAAACTTCCATCTCAGGAAATGATACACAGAGGCTGGGTCACTCAGTATTTTGTTTCACTTATAGTCTATCAGCTCAGCCTCTCATGAGCACGATGATGTAACTAGTTCTAATCAGCTAGAAGACTTCTGAAATTGCTGTCATTGTCCTACAAATCTTAGCTAGCTACAGGTCTCAGAATATTCCCTTTGAGTTTGTGAATCATATCAGAAAATAGACATCAAATGGCAACAAACTGCAGCCAGGACCTAGACAGGCTTGAATTGTACCAACAAACCTCAAATTCTTGGCAGGCCAGGTGTACTGACTCATCTGGTCACTTAATAAAACTGTCTTTTACATAATGGAATTATTACATTGTTGTTTTTGTTATTGTATTTTGATGAATTTTTATTTTCTTGCAACATCTATAATACAATGAGTTCATAAGGAGCTCTAATATAGTAATAGAAAGACAAATAAACCAAGATATGGGCAAATATGTACAATGGGTTCATAAGGAGCTCTAATATAGTAATAGAAAGACAAATGAACCAAGATATGGGCAAATATATACAATGGGTTCATAAGGAGCTCTAATATAGTAATAGAAAGACAAATGAACCAAGATATGGGCAAATATATAGAGAATTACAAATGGGTAATAAGCTTTGTGAAAAATGTTCAACTATACTAAAAATTACAGAATTGCAAATTAAATCAAAATACAATAGCATTTTTTATGTCCATCACACAAAAATAGTTTTGAAAAATTAAAAATTTTCTGTTTTGATATATTTGTGAAGAAACAGGTAATACATCCTCCAATGTTGGTGGAAATGTAAATTGACACAAGTGGTTTTGAAAGGCAATTTTCTAGATTCTAGTAGAATGTAAAACACACATGACCTTTGACCAAGCAATTTTACATTTAAACTCTGTGCTAGAGAAATATTTACATTAGGCACAAAGTTATATACAAGGATATTCATTTTGTCATTGTTGTAAGCAGCAAAAAAAAAAAAAAAGAAAAATGGAGGTGCACTAAATGCTTATTAATAAGGGTAAAGTTAAATAATTGATGGTAGATATAGATTATTTATTACTATGTAGCTGTTACAAAGGTGATGAATGTATTCATACTGCCATGGAGATACTGCTATGATATATTGTTATGTGAAAAAAGTCAAAGAAATATATATATATATATATAATAGGATCATATTTATTAAACTAAGACTGTGCGTATGCAGATGGGCACATTTGTAAATGCACTGAAAATAATCCAGAAAAATATATACCAAATTAGCATTTAATGACTGTTCAGAGAGGGAAGTGGAAATAAAATAGTGAGAAACCAAACGGCAGTGTTATAAAATCATCTTACAACCTCATCTTTTATTACAACTTTAAAAATAAAGAAATAAAAAATAAAATTAACATGATTTGACTTCTGATTAAAATGTGTGCATGGGTGAACTGAAACTAATTTATAATATCTCTAAGATATCTAGAATTTATGTGGATCATATTCAATAAAAAAGAGAAAAAGATTTGATTTGAGGTGAGATAAATTACTAATATGATTGCTATTTTGCAATTGCTGAATTTTAAGCTCCTTCAGGGTGGTCTTTCAATGTAGTACATAAAATGTGGTACTCATTATCATGAGTACTGGCATTGGAATAATTTCCTTACTAAATACTAAAATCATGGTAGAGCCTGTAAGAAGTAAATGAAGACATAGTCAAAACCACATCTACATAAAAACATGAAATTACTCAAGAGTTTGGCATCAAATTACGTATGATATCACTTCAGTTGCTCATTCAATTGTTTGTCTATTTGTTCTTCTTTTCTCAGTGATATATAGTGGATTAAGAGGAGAGCATTTAAAGATGAATACTTAAACAAAATGAAAAGGGCATTCTCAGCAGAAAGAGCAAGAAAAAAGGAAAATTCGATGAGTCTATTGCAATTATAATTCTACAACTCATTACCAACGTTTGAAGAGGTGAGATTTCTGCAAGAGACAAAGCAGGGTGGTGTTGCTCCAGAATTTTTCAAGAAGAGAATATTGACAGATTGGCTGGTAGATTTCACCTAGGTATTTAGGATATGCTTTATATCTTTCAGAAAGGGTCATTTGTTGTGGGAGGATCAAATAAGTCATAACAGAAGCTACTATTTCTTCATTTGAAGACCAGTGAGAAGTGATCTGAAGGCTGGATAACATATGAGCTCCTTTTAAAATTATAACAATTGGAAAGAACCTGAGATTACAGAACATACTTGGTTACTAAAATAAGTGAGGAGTATAAAATCATATGTACAGGATTTTAAAGTTGATTTTATGAGGAATAACTGAATATATGTCAGTGTCAAAGTCAGATAATATACTTGGTTTGTCCTAGGTTATCATTTCTGACACTCTTACCTAGCAACTGGAATTATAATTGTTAATGCTAATTAGGTCCCATAAAAATTTGAGAGTATGAAGAAAGGGCAAATTGTAGGAAAATCAGTAGACCATTTTTTCAACCCATATTTTGTTTGCTGCACATACTATTGTGTAGATAATAAAAACAATGAGGGTAAAGATTTAAACTGAGAAAGCAACTTATATCTTCTTATCCAGATTTTAATGGGACAGAGATATAATCAATTTGATAAAACACCAATTTATTAGTAAATGAATACAAACCATCGGTAGGCAAATATGGTACAAATACAATGCTACTCATTACAATATACTTGAATTAACAGCTGATTCAGTAAACAAATGAACAAATGGAAAGTATATTTATGTTATTTATAATCTCTAAAAGATTTCATTAAGAAAATAATTAAAAGAATGATCACCCTTAGACATCTGGAAGCCATTTACATATCTTCATGCAAGAGGGAGGAGAAAATTATCCTTTAAAGCAGCCGGCCTGACCCATAGAACTTGGCAATAATGAAACAAGGCTCTAAACCTTTCTTCTGAGGCTTCTTTCTAATGGACTGCATTCAGTACCATTTTCTTTCCCGGTACTTTTTATGCTTCACTAACTGCTTCACTTCTATTTTTTTTCTTCCTACCTTTTCTATGTTATCATCCCCTATGAGTTAACCCTCTCCAAGAAACTTGGAAAACAAGCATGTTCTAATTCCTTGTCCTCTCTCTGAGTTTCAGTACCTTTTTTCCCTCTTTTCACAGATGTCTTCAGTTAAAGTGAGCTTAATTCAAATAAGTTGACATCAGTAAACAGAAATTCTCATTCATGCTTGACATTGTGCTGGCTGCTGTAAATTTCAAGATGAATAAAACCTGAAAAGGATTGTATTGGTCAAACCAGGTGTCTCCACAAATAGCCATGATGCAATATGATGAGTGGCAAAATTATTGCTAGAAGGCAATAAGAATTTTAATTCTGACAACTTGTGTCAAGAGGCTTGGCTAAAAAATATGATCTTTAAGCCAGGTCTTGAGGAATGAGTAGGAATTAAAGAGGTAAATAAGAGTGGAAAAGAGCCTTGTAGAATGGAAGGAAAGCATGGATAAAACACATGTGTATTGAAGTACCTGGTGTATTGAATGTCAGTGAAGAACCCAAGGTGGCCAGAACACTGAGCTCTTGCTGGAAGTGGATGGAGAAGTAGCATGGAGTCAGGTTTGAAGAAATTTGTGTTAGGTTTTATGGCTGTCTTTCAGTTTTTGAGAAAATAATTACTATAACTGAATGACATAGTCACATTGTAAAGAA
This sequence comes from Pongo abelii, assembly GCF_028885655.2. Taxonomy (NCBI): domain Eukaryota; kingdom Metazoa; phylum Chordata; class Mammalia; order Primates; family Hominidae; genus Pongo; species Pongo abelii. The sequence goes on from NC_085928.1 coordinate 19,787,189, forward strand.
ATAGTTTGAAAGAAAGTAATAAAGTCATAGTCTAAAATATTATATCTGCTACAAAATCCCAGGAAAAATGATAATGGTAGAATGAAGAAAATAATTATAAGAGAACTTTTTTATAGTAGCTATAAGATTTTGAAAACTAATAAGAATGTTTAGAATTTCCAGGGACAAGTGGTAGTTGTTGAGCAATGGAAGGAGATGTCAAGAATTTTCAGTTTGGACACAATAGATGGTGATGCTAACTAAGAAAAAGAGCCCATGAAAGAAGCCGGATTGGATGGAAAAATAAAGTCAATCTTGGATATGTGGGCTTTTGGTCAAGCAGGTGGAAGTGTTTAGTAAAAGTTAACACAATTAGTCTTGAGATTAGGAGAGAGATCGGAGGTAGGGATAGATTTTTAGGAAGCACCAGCATAAATAGGGTAGTGAAGGTTTGTGTCTGGGTAAGTTACTCAGGAAGAATAAACTAGTAGAGAGGCAAGGGTATAACACCAATGAAAAAGATGGAATCATTACCTAAAGGGAAGGAAAAAAGAAAGATCTGGTAAGGCATTTTTACTTGAAGAACTTTCTGGCTTTTAAAATTTTATTTCCTCAAATACATTGATTAATCTTTCTGAAATCAGTTTCTCTTTTGCTTTTCTATTTTTGTGAAGTTTCAAAGTTGTTTCTGTTACCCCACATATAAACCTTGGTGCCTTGGTCTTTACAGTTCTGTCTATCCACACTTACTTCAGATTCCCTCTCATAACCATTCTTTTGACTGTCATCTTCCCCACCCTGCCCTTCCTCCCCATGTTTCACAACACGTCATGTCTCTACTATCGCAATGACCTTCCCACTCTTTCCTTTTCTGCTGGTCCTGCCTTCTCACCACAAATACATTAACCTCAAAATGTGTATTTCATCCTATCCATGTCAAGGGCTTTCAAAACCTCCACATTGTTTACAAAATTGAGTTCAAATTGTTTTATTTGTCACGCAAAACATTTCTTAGTCTGAGTCCACCTTCTTTGTGAAGCCTTACACTGCTCCCTAACATGCATGGTTTCTCCCGAATGATTATTCTATTATTAATAACTCTGGTAGTAACACAACTTATTTATTTTTGGTCTTATTTATTCAATTATTTTTCTAATTCTTTCCATCATTCCTCTATATATTTAAAAGCCCAAATACCTTCTTTCTATGATTGTGATCTTAAAAATTATTTATTTGGATCCCACCAAAAACAGACAAGGACTGTTAGCCTTTTACACATTTATGTCTCTAAACTGCAAGCTCCTTGACAGCAAAGACAGTCTTAAGCTCCCCTGATTCAACTCCATGATCCTTCATTCACAGGGATAAAGTTTTGCTTATATAATTTTTGAGGACATGTTGGAAAAACAAAAGCAATCATGAGATTGCTACTGCTGAACTTTGAGAAAAAAATTTTAAACTGTCAAAGGATTTGGGGCAACAAATAAGTTTTATAGCAAATATGGTGCTATATTGCTCACCTTCGCCTACAAAAATCTTCTGAGAGCAGTGAAACTTCTAATATTTCCAATCAATATTATAACTTCTGTAGGATTCTGCTGTTTTGCGTATTTTTGTATGAGGATGTCAGGAAAGCGTATCAATAAAAATCTCGTGGGTCACCTCTCCTAGTTTCTCCCTCTCAGCACAGCAGTTCAACTTACCTAAACTGACGGGAAGAGAAATGCTGCTTTAAATTATTATTTCTGTCAAAATCAAAAGAATAGCTCTATCATCACATAATACATCTTAATACTAAGAGGTCAATTTGGGCTAACCTGAGGGGCCCAGATGACTACTGAATCATATTTAAAGTGGGCTATTTTGTATGCATGGAAAATATATTTCTTATAGAGAAGCATGGAAAATATATTTCTTATAGAGAAGCATCTTTAAGGACTATTTTATTTTTATAGCCACCTCCACGTTTCACATTTGCCGTATCCTTTAAGGGCATACCTGAGTCTCCTGTGTTCTCCTTGGATGCACAGCTCATTGCCTGGCTTGTGGACACTGTGCTGAAGCTCACCTCTGTACAGCTTATTAATTCATTTTCTTCTATAACCAGGGAACATTTTTTGTTACTCTTATCTTTGACTATTGATTCTTCTTGATATCTATATGATTTTTCCTTTTAAAAAGTAACGTTGACCCATCCATGTTGAAATCCATGTTCATTGCTGAAATCATTTTGAATTCTCATTTTAACCTGCATGTTGCTAAAAAATTCTATCAACCTGCAGCATTTTTTATACCGTTAGTGAGGACACTGATGACTTTAAAAAAAATTGGTTCCTGTATTCACCCTGGCAGAACACGGCTTGCTATGTCCCCTCTGGGTAACATTATTCTTATGAAGGAAATTTATTCTGAATGACCCTCCAACTACCAATTAGACAGTTTGGTGCCATAATTTTCTCATTGAATTGATAATGGTAATGAAGTAAAGAAAGTAAAGCTTTGCTAAAGTCAAAAGGGGATCTGCTGTCTCTCTTCCAACTACCTATCCTGTCATTTTTTATAGGAGATTAATCTCATAATTTTACAAAATGCTGACATAAGCTTTATGGTTTCATCACCAAGTAGTTGATGTTCTCATTACGGCCTTCTGTGGCCATGGTAATTCTTCTTACCACACATTTGAATTCAGACAAAAGATGGAATTTTAGAGGGTTCCTACAAGTATGCTTTTCTTATCAAAATATTTCCTGTATTTCTCCATAACTAGGGAAAATGCCTAGTAAAACTTCTGTGCTCCTAAATTTGACTGATCAACTCCCTTCTACCAGGGATGGAATGAAGCTCTGCCGTGGACTACAAGCTCGTAGCATAAAGCTGTGTTTCTGTTGTGTGACAGTCAATCTCAGCTGTGCCAGAGGAGGATATAGTAATAGCAGGGTTTATTTTTTGAGTGCTCACTATGTTCCAGTGACTCTCTTCTAAGAATCACTTTATATATCACAAACATAAACCATTCAAAAGGAGTAAAGGGACTCTTTAGAATAAATATATGACAAAGGATGGTTATAGTGTCAGAAAGTAATAACTCTTCTCATGCTGATTTTATTATGCATGACCATGCAGTCTGAAGTCATCGAATGCACTGAGGTTTAATCTGGTCCAGCATTGCTATGAATTGCCTATGACACCCAGTTTGTAAACTGGAATAGTTAAACGTTTTGAGCTGTGAGTCTAAATAAGATCATTGAAATGATCAGAGTTCGGAGTGTTTGTTCACTGCACACATTTCCAGATCATCATCCCGGGTTGAACGTAGCTTTATCAAGGTATTAAGTTGTCCTTGAAAGCTACTGAGTAGAGTAGAGCTTCTTGAACACAAACTGCAGAACTTCTTGCTTTCTAGGGGCGTCACTTCTTTTTGGAAACATGGCCTTTGAGTGAGTAATAAGTCACATTTTACTGAATCCATTAAATTTCTAATCTTTCTTACCATATCCTTGTTTTTCTTTTAATTATGATTTTTTTCTCATAAAACCCTCCTAACAGAAGCTTCTGTGAATCTATATTAATTTGATTTGCAATGTTTGCCTATTTTACTTTATAAAGTCAGCTCTTATTTGTTTCCTATTTCTGTTGCTTTTCTGTTTTTCTAATTCAATAGTTTCTGACTTCATCTTTCTTTTAGCTACTCTATTTTTACATTTCTTATGCTGTTTACTTATATTAGATGTTTAACTTATTTCCATTCTTTTCATTAATTATTAATATGGAAATTTGAAGCTATGAAACTACAATAGTTTGGGACACATGTTTTGCTAGTGAGGAGGCAAGCTTACTTACTGTAACAGATACCATCTCAATATACAAGGGATCAAACAAGGTAGTAACATATTTCTCTCCAATGTAATAGTACAGATAAGTCCAAGCTATTATGAAGCACTGTTTTACAATATCAATCAGGAACTTAAAATTTCTTTAATTTTCTTGTGCTGCCATTCTAATAATGTTGTCTTCATCTGTATAGTCAGAATCAAGACAACATGATTCTCAGATCCAGTCCACAGAATTGAAAAAGTGAAATAGTCCAGTGTAAGTGACTTCATCTATAAGATGATAACCTAGAAGTTGCACCATTAATTTCTCTAAATATCATTGGCTAGACCATAATAATTACATGGCTAATTATGTTTACCAAGGAGATTGGAAAATATAGGCTTGAGCTTTGTGACCTTCTAAATCAATAGGAAGAAAAAGAGAATGAACATTGGAGAATAATAATCTGCACAAAACTGTATTTTCAACAATGCTCTAATTTTTACCATTTCTAAGTAGTTTATGGCTTAATTTTCCTCTTTGCTTCAACAGCAAATTGGGAGAATTTAAAAGTTCCTAAGTATGTGAATTGTATAAGAAACATTTTTACTAGTTTCTAACTTAATTCTGTAATAGCTAAATAATTAAATCTGTTTACTTTTTTTTTTTAATAAGAGGGCTTGGGTTCTTACCAATTACAAATGTTTAAAGAGTTATTGAAAAGAAGGTCCAAAATCTGTTTGTAGGGTTAAAAAATCAAACCTGACTTATAAATTTCTTAATTATATTTTCAACATTTCAACATATTTGATTACCTTTTCCCACTGATCTCCCTTTCAAAAGCTGTGATACTTGCAGCAAGATCTCCCACAATAACTATCTCTCCAACGTTTTTGTTTTGTGTATTTCTATTCTATGTAATCTGACATATAAAATCCTATACTGTTTTATCCTGAGGACTATGTTTTATTAATATAAAATAACCCTGTTTGTTCTCTTTAAATTTTTAATTTGAATTTAATATTTTACACCATTACTGTTGAAGTTTTGCTTTGTCTTTGCTGGTTTAGAGTGCTTAGTGAGAAGGATGTATAATTTTTAGGTGTAAGAAGATATTTATTCAGCATGAAGGATGATTGGGGGTGTTGAAGTTGGAAAACATTAATTTTTTTTAATTGACAAATGAAAGTTGTATATATTTTTTGTGTACAGTATGATGTTTTAAAATATGTATACATCGTGGAATGGCTCTGGGCTGGTCCCAAATCTGGAGCAGGTATGGCACATGGACCCAAGAGTGCTGATCTGATGACTAGGGATGTAGTGCTGACCTAGTGTTAAGGTTGGTCTAGAGCCTGGGGCCACTGAGGGTGGCCTGGTGTCTGGGTAGGTCCGAGGGAGACTGAGCCACCAGGCGATCTTGAGCCTGGGGGTAGCAAGATCCAATCTAGTGCTGAGGTGAGCCTGCAGGCTTAATCTGCAGGTACCATCCTGAAGGCTGGAGCCCTGTGGGTCTGCCTTGCGCTGGGTTTTACTGAAGGAGGCACTTGTTTTCGCATTCTTTTTCTTATTCTTATGATACAATTAGGTGGTGTGATCGCTCACCCGATTTTCCTAGCTCCTTGGAAGGTATTTTTATATGTGGATAGTTATTCAAGTTGATGTGTCTACAGCAGTGGGGTTGGGGTGAGGGATGAGCACTAGAAAGTCCTCTTATGCCATCTTGCTGATGTCCTCCTGGAGGAACATTTTGAATGTTTCTAGGGACTTTCTGTTAAGAAACGAATTGAGAAGTTCTTTCCTTCATCCCAAGATTCAAGTTACTGAAATCTTTTAGTGTAGACAGAGTGATCTGTCCAGGTCTAGTAGCTGGGAATGGATAAGCTTCCTGTGATAATGTCACCACAGGGTCTTAAATAGGCCTCCAATCACTGGGCTGATTGCAGCTCTAAATTGGATTGTCAAAGGTGAAATATGTTCCCTAGGTTCCTGTGACAGTGGACACAGTAATTTTCTCAGCTTAGCCCTCATTAAACTAGGCTTTTGCCTACTGGATCCAGGCCTGCTGGTGAATCTAAACCACTTTAACATTCAAGAGTCCAGGTGAATGCTGACTAATAATATTTTGGTAGGCCAAAACATGGAGGGAAGGATGCTCTTTGTGGAAAATTCTGTGATAGATTGTATTATTGTACAGCATCCCTGAATATGAGTGAAATACATTTCCCCAAGACATTCTGAAGCTTTACCATGTGTATTAGTCTGTTTTCACACTGCTATAAAGAACTTCCCTGAGATTGGGTAATTTATAAACAAAAGTGGCTTAATTGACTCGCAGTTCTACGTGGCTGGTGATGCCTCAGGAAAGTTAACAATCATGGAGGAAGGTGAAGGGAAAGCAAGGACCTTCTTCGCATGGCAGCAGGATTGAGAGAAGCAAGCAAAGGAGGAACCTGTCAAGCACATAAAACCATCAGATTTTGTGAGAACTCACTCACTATCATGAGAAGAGCATGAGGGAACTGTCCCCATTACCCAATCACCTCCCACTGAGTTTCTCTCTCAACACCGGGGGTTACAATTCAGGATGAGATTTGGATGGGTACACAGCCAAACCATATCATTTGGCCCCTGGCTCTTCCCAAATCTCATGTCCTCACATTTCAAAACCAATCATGCCTTCCCAACAGTCCCACAAAGTCTTAACTCACTTCACCATTAACTCAAAAGTCCAAGTCCAAAGTCTCATCTGAAACAAGGCAAGTCCCTTCAGCCTAGGAGCCTGTAAAATCAAAAACAAGTTAGTTACTTCCAAGATGCAATGTGGGTATAGAAATTGGATAAATGTTTCCATTCCATATAGGAGAAATTGGCCAAAACAAAGGGGCTACAGGCCCCATGTAAGTCCGAAATCCAACAGGGCAGTTATTACATTTTAATGCTCCCAAATTATCTCCTTTAACTCAATGTCTCACACCTATGTCATGCTGATGCAAGAGGTGGGCTCCCATGGTCTTGGGCAGCTCCACCCCTGTGGCTTTGCAGGGTAGAGCCCCCATCCCAGCTGCTTTCATGGATTGGCAATGTCTGGCTTTTCCAGGTACATGGTGCAAGCTGTTGGTGGATCTGGGGTCTGAAGGATGGTGGCCATCTTCTCACAGCTCCACTAGGTGGTACCCCAAGTGGTGACTTCCAGGCAGCTGGGAGCAGGGCTCTACCCTGCACAGCCACAGGGGCAGGGCTGCACAAGACAATGGGAGCTCACCTCATGCATCTGTGTGACCTGGATGTGAGACACTGACTTAAAGGAGATAATATTGGAGCTTTAAGATTTAATGACTGCCCTGTTGGATTTCAGACTTGCATGGAGCTCCAACCCCACATTTCCCCTCTGCACTGCCCTAGCCGAGGTTCTACATGTGGGTTCTGCCCCTGCAGCAGACTTCTGCCTGGACCTCCAGGCATTTCCATACATCCACTGAAATCTAGATGGAGATTCCCAAACCTCAATTCTTGACTTCTGTGCACCTGGAGGCCCAACACCACATGGAAGCTGCCAAGGCTGGGGGCTTGAACCCTCTAAAGCAATGGTCTGAGCTGTACTTTGGACCCTTTCAGCCAAAACTGAAGCTGGTGTGGCTGGGATGCAGGGTGCCATGTCCTGAAGCTGCATAGAGCAGCAGGGACCCTAAGCCCTGCCCATGAAACCATTTTTTTCCTCCTAGACCTCTGGGCCTGTGATCGCAAGGGCTGCCGCCAAGATCTCTGACATTATCTGGAGACATTTTCCCCATTGTCTTGTTGATTAACATTTGGTTCCTTATTATATATACAAATTTTTCAGCTGGTTTGAATTTCTCCCCGGAAAATTGATTTTTCTTTTCTATCATATTGTCAGGCTGCAACTTTTTCAAATTTTTTGTTCTACTTCCCTTTTAAACATAAGTTCCAATTCCAAACCGTCTCTTTGTGAATGCATAAAGCTAAGTGCTTTCAGAATAATCCAGGTCACATCTCGAATGCTTTGCTGCTTAGAAATTCCTACTGCCAGGTCCCCTAAATCATCTCTTTCAGGTTCAAAGTTCCACGGATCTCTAAGACAGGGTCAAAATGACGCCAGTCTCTTTGCTAAAGCATAGCATGAGAGACCTTTACTCTGGTTTCTAAGTTCCTCATCTCCATCTGAGACCACCTCAGCCTGGACTTCATTGTTCACATCACTATCAACATTTTCGTGAAAGCTTTTCAACAAGTCTCTAGGAAGTTTCAAATTTTCCCACATCTTCCTTTCTTCTTCTGAGCCTTCCAAACTGTTCCAACCTCTGCCTGTTACCCAGTTCCAAAGTCGCTTCCACATTTTCAAGTATCTTTATATTAGTATCCCGATCTCCCAGTACAAATTTATTGTATTAGTCTGTTTTCACGTGGCTATAAAGAACTTCCCTGGGAATGGGTAATTTATAAATGAAAGACGTTTAATTGACTAACAGTTCCACATGGCTGGGGAGGCCTCAGGAAACTTACATTCATGGCAGAAGGCAAAGGGGAAACAAGGGCCTTCTTCACATGGCAGCAGGAGAGAGAGAAGCAAGTGAAGGAAGAACTTGTCAAACAGTTATAAAACCATCAGATCTCATGAGAACTCACTTGCTATCATGAAAACAGCATGGGGGAAACCGTCCCTATGATCCAATCACCTCCTACCAGGTTTCTCCCTCAACATCGGGGAATTACAATTCAAGATGAGATTTGGGTGGGGACACAAAGCCAAACTATATCACCATGTGACTTATTTTGACTAGTGCAATGTGAGATAATGTGCCATCCTATTACCAAGCAAATATTTTACAAAACATCATGTGATTCCATTCATTTCCTTGTGGTTTCGCCTTCAGCCATGAGAATAATATGCTCTGAATAGGAGATGCTTCGTTTACTAGATCCTGGAATGAAGATTCGTGTAATCTATTTGAACTCAACCCCAGCCTGAAGTATAACTGCAATTGATCAGACACCTTCATGTAATGTGAGAAAGAAATAAACATCAGCTTTTGTATTCCACTGAAGTTTTCTGTGAGGCTATTTTTTTCACAGCTTAATGTAGCAAAACTGAATAATACCAAAATATATATTTGGAAGCTTTGCCTCCAATGGCAATATGGGAGAACAGAAATCTGTTTTCTGGATGGCAAAACTTCTAGATAACACATTTTTGTATTAGTTTTGTGATGTGTGTAAGCTATGGAGAGTTGTGTTTTTTTGGTGTTTATTTTTGTTTTAGATATATGTGATGAAAAAGTATTAGGTAAGAAAGTTGTTATTTTGATAAATAGTTTTACTGAAACAATTTTACAAGAAATCGTATCTATTTTTCTTCTTGACTATTTATACAAACTGAAACATAGATTTAAAACCCTCTTCCAAAGTTTGTATATGAATATATATAAAAGTTAAAAAATATAATGTAATGAATCTACATATATACTTCACATAAAATCAGTGATTATTAACATTCTACAACTCTTGCTTCTGATGACTATATGAACATTCTTGCTGCAGATGACTATCACATATTAAAACCTATCATCTATCTATCTATGTATGTATCTATCATCTATCTATCTATCCATTTATCTTTATCTATCTAAACCATCCATCTATTCATCCATTTCTCACCTTCACTCTTGAAATTGCTGGTCATTATTGAAGCATATCACAGGCATCTTATCATTTAATGTATAAATACTGTAACATGTATTTCTAACAGATATGAACTTTAAAAATAATAACTGCATTGTCAATATTACACTACAATTTTTACATGATTGTTTAATATTATCTAGTATTCAGTTATGTTAATCTTTCCCAATATGTTAAAAGTGCCTATATATAGGTTGGTGCAAAAGCAATTGCGGTTTTTTCTATCAAAAGTAATGGCAAAAACCGGAATTACTTTTTCACCACCCAATAAATGGCTTATGTGAATTAGTACTAAAACATGGGGCATATTTTAAAATTTATTGACATAACTTTCACTTTTATATATTTGTTTTCTCTTTCTGTGTAGACTAGAATGTTTTAATTCTACTTTTTCCAGCTTTATTGAAATAAAATTGTCAAATAAATTTGTATACATTTAAAGTATACAAAAAATATCATAACAGGTATGAAGTGACATTTTATTGTTCTTTTGATTTGCATTTCCCTTATGAAAACTGATGTTATTGAACTCATTTTCCTATGTCTGTTGGCAATTTATATGTTTTCTTTGGGAAAATGTCCTTTGCCAATTCTTTGATTGAGCTATTAAAAATTTTGTTTTGCTATGATTTGTATGAGTTTTTTTATGTATTTGAGATATCAACCCCTTATCAGATATGTGGTTTGCAAGTATTTTATTCTGTTTTGTGGGTTGCTTTTTATTTTGTTGACTGGGTCCTTTGCTGTGCAGAAGCTGTTTAGTTTGTTGTAGGCCCACTTGTTTGTTTTTTCTTTTGTTATCTGTGATTTTAGCATCATATCCAAGAAATCATTGCCAAGACCAAAGTCAAAGAGACTTCCTATATTTTCTCCTAGGAATTTTACAGTTTCTGGTCTTATGATTAAGTCAATCTATTTCAGGTTAATTTTTGTGTATGGTATAGAATAAGGTTCCAGTTTCATTTTTTAGCATGTGGATATCTAGTTTTTCCAAGACCACTTATTGAAGAGACACCTCTTCCCATTGTGTTTTCTTGGCAACCTTGTTTAAGACTAGTTGACTGTATTTGTGTCAGTATATTTCTTGGCTCTATTTTGTTTTATAGATCTGTGTGTCTGTTTTTAGCCAGTACCGTACTGTTTTGATCACTTTAGCTCTGTAATATTGTTTGAAATCAGAATGCATGAATTCCCCAGCTATTTTATCATTCTCAAGATTGTCTTGGCTATTCAAGGACTTTTTAATCCATTTATGCCTAGTATTCCACTGTTAGAATGCTAAGTGTGTGGGAGTTATTTATATCCTATTGCTCAATGTCGTTGCCAAGGTCTGATTGCAAAAATCGAAAAAATTGCAACCCCAGGCAAAAATGGGTTAATTTCATACAAATTGTAGAATTGTTTTTTCTATTTGTGTGAAAAATGCCATGAGAATTTTGATAGACATTGCACTGAACCTGTAGATCACTTTGGGTAGGGTGGACATTTTGACAATATTAATTATTCTAATCCATAAATATGATATATTGCTTCATTTATTTGTTTCTTGTTCAATTTATTTCATCAATGTCTTATAGTTTTTGGTGTACAAATTTGTCCACTCCTTGGCTACATTTATTTTTAAATGTTTTATTATTTTTGATGATATTATAAACGCAATTATTATCTTAGCCTCTTTTTAAAAAATATTTGTTGTTAGTGTATAGAAATGCAACTGATTTTCATATCCTGCATTGATTTTGTATCCTGAGACTTTACTGAATCTGTTTATTAGTTCTAACAGTTTTCTGGTAGAGTCTTTAGGGTGTTCTATATATACAATCAGGCAAGGCATGATGGCTCACATCTGTAATGTCAGCACTTTGGGAGGTGGAGGGAGGAGAATTCCTTAAGCCCAGGAGTTTGAGACCAGCCTAGGCAACATAGGGAGACTCTGTCTCTACAAAAAAATAAAAATAAATTAACCAGTTGTGTTGACATGCACCTGTGGTTGAGGTGGGAGGATCGCTTGACCCCAGGAGTTTGAGGCTGCAGTGAGCCATGATTATGCTGCTGCACTCCATCCTGGAGAGAGTGTGTGTGTGTGTGTGTGTGTGTGTGTGTGTGTATAATCATATCATCTACAAAAAAGACAATATTGCTTTATTTTTATTTCTGATATGAATGCTTTTTGTTTTTTTATTTTTGATATGAATGCTTTTTCATTTGTTTTTCTTGCATAATTGCTCTGACTAGGACGTCCAGTTTTGGGTTGAATAGAAGTATCAAGAGTGGGCATCCATGCCTTGTTCCTTGTCTTAGAGGAAAAGCTTTCCATTCTTTACTGTTGAGTATGATGTTAGCTGCAGAATTGTCATTTATGGCCTTTATTATGTTAAAGTGTATTCCATTTTACCTATTTTGTTGACTTTTAATCATGAAAGGATATTAACATTTTTTAATGCTTTTTAGCATCTACTGAGATAATCATATGATTTTTATCCTTCAGTCTGTTAATGTGCTGTGTGACATTTATTGATTTGCTTATGCTGACCATTCTTGCAGAGATAATCTCACATAATCATGAAGTATAATACTTTTAATATATAGATAGATTCAGTTTACTATTATTTTGTTGAGGATTTTTGCATATATTTTTATTATGGATGTTGTCCTATAATTTTCTTTTCTCATAGTGTCTTTGTTTGGTTTAATATCAGGGTAATGCTTGCTTTGTAAAATGAGTTTGAAAGTGTTCTCTCCTCTTCAATTTCTTTTCTGGAATAGTTTGAGAAGAACTGACAGTAATTCTTTAGGTGTTTGGTAGAATTCACCTGTGAAGCTGTTTGATCCTAGGTTTTATTTTATTGCAATGTGTTTTTCATAACTGCCTCAATCTGCTTACTCATTATTGTTCTGATCAGAATTTGTTTCTTCATGATTCAGTCTTAGAAGGGTTTATATTTCTATATGTATCCATTTCTTCCAGAATATCCAGTTTTTACGGACTGGTTTGGGAAGGTAAAAAAGTTCTTCTAGTTCTTCTCTTGGCTCTTTGCATCGATGGGGTTATCTCTTGTATCACATTTGAATGAGGATGGAGCTGAGGGGTTGTTGGGCAGGAAGGACTACCCCTGGACCATGGCTGAGCAGTGCTGGAATAAAGTCACTGAGCTGCTGCAGGGTCCACACCAAAGACCGGGTTCTGCAGATCTGCCTCAGATGGCACAAACGTGCATGCTTCCTTCTGGGTCCCTGTGTAGGCAGAAATGTTCCTGAACCACAGCTGAAAACACCTGTATCCAGGTTACAGGGCCAGTTGAAGACCTACAGCCTGACTGCAGTTGGTGGGTCTGCCTGCTGGGACACAGATGGATGTGGCTTCTAATGGGTTCCCAGGAAGACAGGACTACACTGGGACCATGGCACAGAGTAGCTAGAACCAGGTAACAGTACCTCTTTAAAATCTGTGGTTGGACCAAGTTCTGCAGGTTTCACTCTGGGGACACAGACAGGCATGTCTCCTGATGGGTCTCTCTGAGGGTAGCATTCCTCTTGGACCACAGCTAGGATGGTCAAAAGCTGGGTTGCAGGGACTCTTTAAGATCTATGACTGGACCAAAATCTACAAGTCTGTCTCTGGGGACATGAACTGGTATGTTTCCGAGCAGGTCCCTGAGTGGGCAGACAGCAGCTAAAAAGCACTGGACTCAGATTACAGGGCCATCTCAAGATTTTCAGGCAGACCAAAGCCAGTAGTTCTGCCTCCAGGAACACAGAACACAGATGTATCTCCTCCCATGTCTTTTGCAGATACTGCTAATTGCAGGACCAATGCCAAATGAGGCTTTGGCTAAATCCACAAGGGAATGGGGCTGTTTCTCAGCTTATAACCAAAAGAATATTGAGCCTTCCACTAGGTATGGTCTTGTTCTCTCAAAATGAATCTCCTCAGTCATGCTTCACTGGGGTTGTGCAAGCCCTTACTTGAATACCAAAGCTCCCACAAAGGCATTTTTTGTCCGTGAACGGCTGCCAACTTATTATTGCTGTGGGGGAAAGATAAGCAGGGGCTACTTTGCTATTTTATTTCCTTTAATCAATAATAATTTGACCTTTTAAAAATTTCATCTTATTTATGTTATTAAAAATAGAGTAATCTGTCTTGTAGAATTTTCCACATTTTGGATTTGATTGATTGCTGAGAGTATCATGTAACTTTTAATTATATCGTCAAATTTCCAGTAAACTGATAGTTAAAGGCTTGGTGAACTTTAGGTTAATTTTGTGATTGATGCTGTTCTTCTTGCATTACATCGGAAGGCACATGATAGTTCATGGCTATACTTTAAATGATGCTACAACTGATCAATGGAATCAAGTTTGTTAGTCTCTTTCTTCATTTAAATTCTCCCAACAACTTTTCAACTCATGGTTTGAACAGGTGTTAATGGTGAGTATCTGGATGTAGTATTTCATTGAAGGTTGCTAAATGTTGATTTCTTATTTTATTATTTCCTCTGCATTTATGAGATGAAATTGTTATTTAGAGATAGCTGTCCCTCATCAACTATTTGTTTACATTGAACTTTGTCCATACAGGAAAGACAGAATAGATATTTGAATTTTTTCTTATTAATTTTCAAAATAATTATATTCAGTGGTGACCCAATAAATTGTTTTAGTGTAATTACAAACTCAGATGATCTTATCTTTGATTATTTGGGGTCCTTTAAATTGGCTTCTTTGTTTCTTTGACATGATTGTAGGTTTTGATAACTTCTTGCTTTCAAGTACAATATGTCCAAATCTTGCACATTTACATTCCCTGACCAAATATAGGTTCAGCTATTTTTCTTAGGAATCTTGGATCCTTTAAAGTATAAATGGCACTTAGAGATCAGAATATATCTGATATTCTGATATTTAGTGCCCATATGGGCACTAAAGGTACTAATTGCTACTGAGTTGCCATTGCTTTTAGTTATTTTCAGTGGACAGTGCTAAAAATATGTAATTTTTTACAAGGGGAAAATCATATTTCTCTACATATCTTTCCAATTTAAATTAAAGATTATGGTTTTTAATTAACCTTATTTAAATTAATGTTATATTTGTATCTCTTTTCTTCTATCCTGAACATCTTGGATCATTGTAATATTAACATAGTGTTTGTTCTCTCACTCACTCTATATAGCAGCTGATTAATTTCATATCTCCTCCACTTTCCTTATCAGGTCTCTCACACTCTGGGACTACTATGCACCTATGCTAATCATCTTGGGGCCGGATACCAGACAACTGGAGACAGCCCCTATGTCCTGGTGCTTGAGAAATTATTCAAATTATCCAACCCACAGCAAGTGTATGAAACCTAGCTAACCTCATCTCTCTTGCCATACATAAGCTGCCCACTACAGATTCAGCTTGCTCTTAGCCTATCCTGAGCTAACTCCCTGTGCGGCACTGCATAGGGAGTTCTCTCTTTTGGCCCAGTAAGTAACAGGGACTTCTGCCTTTCAACTATTCAAGTGTCATCATGTTGGGTACTATCAACAAAATAATTTTTAAATCTTATAAAACTAACTCTCTCTGAGTTTCAAAATAATACCAATATGACTATTCTGAATGAGGTAAATAAATAAATTGTAGGTATCTTTGTGGTTATTTTGTTTTTAGAATAATTCCCAGTAGGGAAGTTCATCCTAAATACTGTGTTTTTCAAAATTCATTCTATGGAATAATTTTTGTAACGTTATGTCAATAATTTGATATATAATTAGGCTAATATGTTACAGCTTGCTTTAATTTTAGGAATTGCTTTGCTTTTTAAAAAATAGTTTTCTCTTTAAATTACATAATGTAATTATATATTTGCAAATTTAAATATATAAGACAAGATATATTAAGGGAAGTGTGCCTTTGATGATTGCTGCCAAACTCTCTCCCATTCTGTCTTTTCACTATAGGTTACCTTTTTTTTACCAGTTCTTGGTTTCTTATCTCATTATTTCTTTATGAACAAGTGTATATGTACATCTACACACATGCATGTACATATATTATTTTCCTTATCTTTTTTCTCATTAAAGGTATAACACTATGCACACTCTTCTACACCTTGCTTTCATAATTAATATTTTTCTGAAGATGACTTCATACAATATAGATCCATTGTTCTCATTCTTTTTTTAAAAAAAATAAACTTTATATTTTAGAACACTTTTAGATTTACAGAAAAATTGCAAAGCTGGAACAGAGTGTGCTTTTATACCATGCACCCACTTTCTTCTATTATCAATATGTTTATTGCCATTAATAAATACAAATTGAGAAGTTATCACTAATGAAAATCCATACTTTATTCAGATTTTCTTCATTTTTATCTATTGTCTTTTTTCTTTTCCAGGATTCCATCCAGAATACCATATTTCATTTAGTTGTCAATTCTCCTTAAACTTCTCTTGGTTGTGATGGTTTCTTAGATTGTCTTTGTTTTTGATGACCTGGACCATCTTGAAGGCTACTAGACAGGTAAAGAATGTCTCTCTATTGAGATTTGTCTGATGTTTGTCTAATGATTGACTGTGTTGATGTATATTTTGGAGGAACATCATAGAGGGAAAGCACCAATTTTACGATATCATATGAAGGTACACCGAGTCAACATGACTTATCACAGTTTATGTTGACCTTAATCACCTGTCCGAGGCAGTTTTTGACAGATGTCTCCACTGTAAAGCTACTTTTTCCCCTTTTACACACTAATTTTTGGAAGAAAAACATTTAGCATAGCTTACCCTTGGAGTGAAGGGATAGGCTCTATTTCCTTGGTAGCTTAGGTTCTGCATAAATTATTTGAAATTCTTTTGCATGGGAGAGTTGTCTCTTCTCCCCCATTTAAAAGTGATTTACTCAATCATGTATTTACATTGGTGTAGGCTCATGCATGTTTGTTTTATACTTTGGATTATAATCAGATACTATTTTATTTATTTTGTTGCTCACATTGCCTTATGTTTGGCCGTTGGAAGCCCTTTTAGTTGGCTTTTGTCCTTTTAAAATACATCAAAGGAGTGGGTCTTACTTATTTGAGCATTCCCCTACTTTTTGGCACAATGAGATACCCCAGCTTCATTTTATATCTTTCCTGCCCCAGTTATAGAATCAGCTATTTCTCCAGTGAGCCCTGTTGCCTTTTATTGGAGAATGGTATTAGAAATCAAAATCTGGGCACAAGATTGTTATTTGCATGTCATTGCTTCTCAGCCCTTTCAGCTTAGAGAACAAGGAGCTATATGTGGGTATATTAGCATATTTATATATACATATTCATAAATCCTTCTATATATAATCATCTTCATCTATATTATTTCATACCGTTGTCTCCAACTTCCTGAATTACCACGTGGTTAATTCCAGCTTCCTCCTCTTACTTATCTTTATATTTTCACTAATGTTTGGAGTTCAATAACAAATCTGTTAATCCCAGGAAATCAGCTTTATGGATCAGAGTACAATGCTTATGGACAGTTTTTTTTTTAAACTTTGGTTGACAGAATCCATTCATTTCTGGAGTTATATTTAGTCAACACTACTTTTCCCCAACTCCTTTCATGAGATTGTTTCATATATTTTTAATACATTTGGATGACTTTGTCAGTCTGCATTTTATGCTGCAATTCCCTGACCTCTAAAGTAATTATTTGTAGGGCTCACTTTTTGGATTATAAAGTTGTGTGGGGTTTTGACATAGTGTAATATCATGTAGCAACTCTTATACTATCATGCAGAATAGTTTTACCTCTGTTAAAAGAAAAAGGTTCCCTTCACATCTTGTAATCAGTGACCTATTTCATGGCTTTATAGTTTTGTCTTTTCCAGAATGTTATAAAATTGGAATTGTACAGTATATTAGTCCATTTGCATTGATATGAAGGAATACCTGAGACTGGGTAGTATATAAATAAAACAGATTCATTTTGGCTTATGGTTCTGCAGGCTATACAGGAAGCATGGTATGACATCTGCTCCTAGTAAAAGCCTCAGGAAGCTTCCACTTATGGCAGAAGGCAAAGGGGAAACCGGTATATCACATGGCAAGTGCAAGAGCAAGAGAGAAACAGGAAGATGGTGCCATACTTTTTTAAACAATCAGGTCTTGTGTGAACTCAGAGCAAGAACTCACTCATTACTGTGAGGAGGGCACCACACCATTCATGATGGGTCCACTTCCATGACCCAAACACCTCCTACCAGGCCCCACCTCCATTGGGGATTACATTTTAACACGAGATGTGGAGGAGAAACATCTAAACCATATCATTTTTACCCCTTGTCCCTCAAATCTCATGTTCTTCTCACATTGAAAAATGATCGTGATTACTTCCAGGTTTTAGCAATTATGAAGAGGTTTCTGTTAACGTTTGTGAAGAGTTTCTTGTATAGACACAGGTTTGCAATTCAGTTAGATAAATCCTTAGAAGTATGATCATTGGATCATATCTTAAGAGTGAAACCATTGAAGTTAATTTTAATAATAAATTTTACTTAACTCAATATGTCCCAAATATCTTCATTTCAGCATATAATTCGTTTAGAAATTATCAATAAGATATATTCCATTTTTTTTTTTGTACAAGGCCTTTGTAATCCAGGGTGTATTTTGTAGACTCAACACATTTCAATTTGGACTATTCACAATTTAAGTGTTCAATAGCCACATACGGTTAGTGGCTACTGTCCTGGTAGGAGTGCTATGGGCTATAATTTTTTTTTTAAGCTTATAGAGAATGTTGGAAGAGAGAGATTCTATTTTTAATTCTGCTGGCAATGTTATAAGTTTCTTACATTTTTATTTTAATCTATAGCTCTCAAATTATTAATGTCAAAAACAATTTGTGAATGTCCTTATACATTTTGAGGAGTTAGTATTTTTATATTGCTCTCAATTCTAATTCCTCAATTTGTATTAATTTAGTCTAGACTTATGGTTCCAATCTGTTATTACTGATATTTTAGCCACATAAAATACATTTTAATACTAGTTTTTGGCTTTTACTTATAATTTTGGTTTCTTACACCCTATACTTTCATGAGGGTGTCAAAATTACCTCAGTCATTTTTTGTTGTATCACAGTGAGGCACTTATACAAGATTTTTAGAATAAGGGAGTATGATATATTATATTAACCCCTAACAAGCATCCTATGATAAACTCATTTTTGTTTCTTCTGTTTTTGTTGTGTGCCATTTCTCCAGTTATTCATTTTTATTTTTAATTATTATGGGTACATAACACGTATATTTATTGATGAGATATATATGATGCTTTGATACAGCATACAAAATATAATAATCATACCAGGATAATTAGGGTGTCCATCACTTTAAGTATTTGTAATTTCTTTGTGTCAGGAACATTCCACTTCCACTCTTTTAGTTATAATAAAATATACAGTAAATTACTGTCAACTGTAGTCATCCCTTCATGCTATCAAATACTAGATCTTATTCATTCTATCTAACTATATTTTTGAACCCATTAACCACCCACAGTCCTGCCACCTTAGCTTTTCTTTCCAGCCTGTGGCAACCATGATTTTACTCTATCCATGAATTCAATTGTTTTAATTTTTAGCTCTCACATATGCCACTTCTCCAATTCTTATTAGGGGCATGCGTTTCTTAGTCAACGAGCACAATTATTTTCTTCTTGTGACGGCTTTTCTCAAGAAAATTGTAATAAATGTCATTATAAGATACCCAGCAAAATTTTTTAGTTTATTCATCATTGCTAGTTTGTATAAAACTTTTGATGTTGGAGGTTTTTTTTAGTATTTTTTTTAGTTTTGTAGCTAGGTAATTGGTACAGAACTGTACAATGGTTTAGGCCTATTACAAAGTCATACTTCTTGTAGTTGTTAGAATAATTTTTTTTCTTTGAAAAGTGGTTTTATACAGCATGCCATTTTCTTCCATGAATTTACAATTTAGCTTTTGTGTTAACAGAAAACCTTATTAATCTAACGTTGCTTTATTTAGGATAGCAAAAGGACTGCCAGTCCCTTGATATCTAGATGCTCTGTTATTGCATTTAAAAATTTAGATAATCTCAAGAAAGTTAATTGCAATTCTGGTCCCCCGCCCTTCTTTGGTCCCCTGTGTTAAGAATTAATAAGATTTTTACTGCATTATTTTAGCATTTTTCTGATATCAAAATTAAGCTTATAAAATTGTCATTTCTTGGGTAATTCTTTTTTAATTTTAAATGATAATAGTTTTCTGATTATTATCAAATGTTCTACTTGTTCTCCATGACGTCTTAAATGATGGCCAATAACTATATACATAATTTTATGAATTTATATGTCTTTGTTTAATTAAATGTATTTTTACAATTTTACCAAAAAGATAGATTAGGAAGTACTTATTTTCTTTCAAATCTATTGTTCTCTTTACAGAGTCACTATAGATTTTCTTTAAGCGGCACACACACCTCATGCCAGAATGCTGAAATACAGATTATCTGGGCATGTTTTCACCGAGAAAGGCAGAGCAAATGATGGAGGAGAGAGAGTAAAACATAAAGGAGGTAACTGGTAATTGGAGAAGAGGAGAGGAGGAATCAAAAACATAGCAAAGGGGGTCTTAGCTTAGCAATTAGGAGCTCCATCTTTTCTATAAATACCTTTAACCTTTAGATGATTAATAGTTAGCAAAGCCTGACTGGCACTAACTTAGGAAAATTAAAGACTTCCATATGTATGGATAAGATTCTGACAAACTCAGAAACATCTATGCCCTTTTGCCACCTCACTTGTGATCACTATGAAAAGCTAAAATAATGTAGAAGTATATCTGAGCTTAGAAATTAGGAAAGAGTAACATTCAAGTGCTAGCCCTGAGCTTGCATCCCACCACAACTCACTGTGTATTAAGAAAAATTAATGAAATGAAATCAGTACCTAGATACAGGCAGGACACATTTCTGAATGTTATGGATGTAAAAGACGGCAGAAACATTCAGGCTAAAATATGATAACAAGCCAAAACAAAAACATTCCATGTGGATTACAAAGGCCAACTGGACTTCAAACTTCTCTCAAACATTAACCTTAAAATAAAATCTATGTAGGTTTGTCTAGCTAATTTGTCCACTTCTGAATGACACAGAGATGATTGTTCAGTTATGAAAGCATACAGACGGTATAAAAATCATGTGCCTTATTGAAAATTGTCTTGAGGCATTCAGTAATTGAGCAGTAAGATGATTTGAAACCTCAAAAAGTAAAATCATCATAATTATTGACATCAGTTAAATGTAAAATTCATATTATTTCCAACTAATTTTGTTTTTATTAACTTATTATAGGTATAACATGAAAAAAAATCACTGCAAAACATTCATAATAAAAAGCAGCAGTGTTTCCTAACCTCATAGTCCCTTTCCTGGAGATAGCTGCTTTCCATTCTTGAGACTATTTCTTTTGGTGTTTTAATCCACATTTCTTTATAACATGCTTATACCTCCATTTCTTAAATTATGAAATTGAGACACTATGTATTGGCTTTCTTTTATTAGAGCTGAATTATCAACTGCGTTTTCTTTTCTCCTGTCTTTCTACTAGAATGATACCACATTTTTTAATTAAACATACAAATTTTGTTATTTAGCATACAAAGTTTATTCTTCATTTGGTTAACTAATTTATACATTATAATTATGAAAATATAATTCTTGAGCCAAGTAGTGTACAATGATTATTTTGTCTTTATCATACAAATATTGTTTTCTTGGAATTAAGAATTATTTCATTATTTAACTCCTAGTTTTCTATATAGTATATTTTCCCTAAGACTTGATCTGTCAGAAGACTTACAATAAATTTTCCTGATATATATACATATTTCTTTCCTTTTCCTTTATTATTAGGATTATTGTCATTATCACTATTATTTCAATCACAGAGGCAGGCGTTCCTTCTTCAGCTTTTTTATCTTCTCCTAGAGTTTGTGCTGGGTTTTTACTTGTCTTACTTCACAATGTAGTCCTGAGAGTTTTTGTGTTATTTTGTTTCTAGCACCATGTCCTTCTGTATGCTTTGCTCTCTTGTTTTGCTAAATGCACCTCCTAGGAACTTCCAAAGAGTCTTTGAGAGATATATTTTTGGATTCTTGCAGTCTAACATTTAGATCATTCTATCTTCTTTTCTTATTTATAATTTGATTGAATGGAGAATTGTACACTGAAAATCACTTTTTTCTTAGAATCTTGAAAATATTGCTCTGTTTTATTTTGGTATTAAGAATATTGTTTACTTTCTGGCTCCTATCACTTTCTGTTTTTTTCTGTGGAACTTTTAGGATGTTCCTTACCCTTTTATTCTGAAATTTTACAATGATAAGTCTTTGTGAGAGGGTTGACTACTAAACAATGTGCAGGTATAGGAAATAGGTTTACTGTTTAACAGCAGTGTGTAAATATTTTTAACTAATTCTCCTATTTTAGGTCCCACATTCTTTGTACCTATGTGAGTCTGGAGATTCTACAGTACTAATGCAGTCAAATATTACCATTATTTCCCCATCATAGGCACTTATAACATGTCAATTAGTACTCCTCCTTTGGGTTTTTGACATCTCAAATATATTTATATCTCACATTTACTCCAGTTTTCATTGTCTTTTATGTTAATACTGGTTTAGGTCCTTTAGCATCATTTTGGCAGGGTCTATCTTGTCAGTAGAGATAAGTACATGTTGTCAATTTACCATTATTAATAGAAAATAAAGCTGATTCATGGTTGACAAATCTGATTACAGAGTAATACATGAAAATAAAACTTATAGTTCAAAGAAATCATTTAAATCAAAATATTAGATGATAATAAACTGGGTATAAATTACTGATTATACAAAAATAATGTGGGACAAAAGAAATGGCTACGTTTTTCTTATGTTTTCGTATTTAACAAAGGAATTCATTAGATATGGTTTTATATACAATATTGATATATAAGGAAACACTTGTTCAAGTATGTTTGTAATAGTAGAAAGAATGAAACTTTCCAAATACTGGAAAGTTGCTTTATAAAATTCAAATTATATTTTTGGCAAAATACTTTTAGTAAATTAAGAGTAATAGGATAAGATGTCCTAGTCTGGCTTTGAAGTAATTTGTGGTGTATCTGTGCACCTGCCAATAGCAATTGGAATTGCTGGAAAAAAGTTAAGATGGAGACATTGGAAGGCTGTGTTTCTCAGGCAACTAGGACTTGAAGGAATAAAATCTTGAAAAGAATGGAGCTATTGACAGGTGATAATTTTTATGTGCATTGTTCATAAATTAAGAAAATATTATCTATGATTATAAAAAGTAGTGTAAAGAGAAAAAATGGTAATAGAAAGAGATCCGCATGTGTACTAGATACCGGATTTTTCAGAAATAAATGTTAAAATAATCATGATTAATACATTCATGAAAATGGATGACAAGACAGACTTTTATCAGAGAATTATATTATGTAAATACAGATGCTAAGGGAAAATCTGGTACTGAATAAAATCAGTAATTAAAATGTAGAAGTCAATATTCATGCATTTTTGGTCAGGTTCCCAAGAAACAAATATTGAAATGAGTGCAACTGATTTGTGTGCAACTGACTTATTAGAAGATATTTCCAGGAAAAAATATTGACATGAGAGTGAGAAAGTGGGACCAGAAAGGAAAGGAAACCTTTCTTTTCCAAGGGTGAGGTATCAAGTAAAATCACTCAGGGAAATTATATAGAAAGTGTAGATGACATGTGAATTCTGCTCCTATCAAAAGTAAGAGAACAGAAGTGTTTATATCTTATATTCCTCTACTTTTCAATTCTTGTTTAAGGGTTTACCTCAGGGGGATGAAAATACCAGCTATGCAGAAAAGATGTTTAAAGAAGCTTGAGGGCAGTCCTATAACTAAGAGATAAAGGTGCTGGATGTATGCATATACAAATGGTATCTATTAAATGCATTTATTAGCATATTAGACATGGCAGAATAGATGATTATAGATAGAAAGCTAAGTCAGTAGAATATATTTATATTGAAGCACACATATATACAATAATAGGTAATATGAAAAAATGCAGAAATTAATAAAAGTTACTAAAATAAATATAATTGGAGGCCCAGACTGGGGAGAAAGATAATATAGAACAGAAAAAATATTTGAAATGTAAACAGCTAAGAATCTCCAAAATTGACAAAAAACAATAAATAAGAGATTTGAAATATTCTAAGAATGGCAGGCAGGAAATATACAAGGAAGAATACAAGAAGCCTAATAATGAAACTTCTGAAAACTGATGACAAAAGAAACTCTTAACAGCTAGATTAAAAAGGAAGCATTAACTTCAAAGGAAAAGCAATCAAATGGATTACTGACATCTAAATAGTTATAATAGAAGCTAAAGGCCGTGGAATGACAACTCAAACAGGCTAAAATTAAACGGGTGCCAACTTAGAATTTTAGACCTAGCAAAATTATCCTTCAAGACAGAAGGCCAAATAAATTTCCAAGGAAGAGGGGGAAATACGTGAGATAATTTTCCACCCATATACCCACCATAAAATAAATACAAAAGATGTTCAGGCAGTAAGAATATGTAACCAAACAAACCACTATAAGACAGGAAGAAATGAGCAAAAATTAAATGGCAAACAGGCAGGCAAATATGACTAAATATTGATGGGATGAAATAGTTATGATATTTTTAAGGTACTTAAATATATACTGCAATAAAAGGCATGGAAACTGACAGAAAACGCAGGCAAGTTGTATTTTTAAGGTTTTGTTATTTTCTGGAAAGTAGTAAATGTACTATGTTAGAGGATGGTAAATCAAGGATGCATTTTGAAATCACTAAGCTGTCCAATATACTAGCCACTAGTTGTGGATGACTGGTGAGTACTTACACTGACCAATATACTAGTCAGTAACCATGTACAACTGTTGAAATATGACTAGACCAAATTGGGATGTGCTTTAAGTGTAAAAGAATGTAAAATATCTTATTAATGATTTTATACTGATTATAAGTCACTGCAATAGTATTTTAGGATTATTGTGCTAAATAAAATCTATTGTTAAAATTTATTTATATTTTCTCTTTACTTTTTTAATGTGACTACTAGAAACTTTTAAATTACACGGGTGTCTTGCCTCATATTTCTTTTTGTTTTCTTTTTTTGAGATAGGATCTACTTCTGTCACTCAGGCTGGAGTGCAGTGGTGCTATCATGGCTCACTGCAGCCTCAACCTTCCAGGCTTAGGAGATACTCCCAGCTTAGCCTTCCAAGTAGCTGGGACTACAGGCACACACTAGAGATGGGGTTAGCCATGTTGCCCAGGATGATCTCAAACACCTGGGCTCAAATGATCCTCCTGCCTCAGCCTCTCAAAGTGCTGGGATTATATGTGTGAGCCACCACACCTGGCCAATGTGGCTTACCTTATATTTCTATTTGACAGTGCTGCTTCAAGGTGATTACTAAAGGAATGCTTAAAATTTATAATTAATATGTTAAATATAAATTAGAATGGAAATAGCATATAATATAAATACAAAAGAAAGGACAAATTAGAGAAAAGGGAATAAAAACATGGTAAGTTAAATAGAAAATAAATGGTAAGATGGTAGATACAGAAAAATCAGTAATTAAATAAAGTATAAGCGGATTAAATAATCAATTTTAAAACAGAAGAGGTATGTGTGAATAACAATGCGAAATCCAAATATGTGGTAACCAACTTAAACATATAAACATAGAAATAAAAACATTATGTTTCATAGGTTAAAAAATGGTGAAGAATCTGTACAATACAAATAGTAATGGAAAGAGGGCAAGTGTAGTCATATTAATATTAGACAATAAGTCACTAAGTATGACTAGTAATAAGAAGTGACTTCAAAATAATGAGGTTGATTAGCAGAAAAATAAAAATTATAAATTGTGTGCATTAATTACATAATTTCAAAATACATTAATAAAAGTGACAGAAATAAAAAATAAATATTCAGTTAAGAATGCAACATTACTATTTCCATAACTGATAGAAAACCAAATACAAAATCAACAAGCATATAGGTCTGAAAAACATAATTTAATGATACAATTACAAATTACATATGTAAAGGAATATATATATATGTGTATGTGTGTATTTCTCTCAATATGGAACATTTAAAAAAACTTTATTATAATTGTTAGTCCATAAAAGATTATTTTAAAAATTTCAAAATAGAAACTCATTTCCTGATAGATTCTTTGACCTTAATCCAATTAAACTAGAAATAAATAATAAAACGATGATAAGAAAATGCCAAAATGTGTACTTTTTAAATATGTACATCTCAAAGAATAAACCATGTTGGAAATTTGAAAATATGTTGATCTTAAATGATAACAGAAAGAAGACATAAAAAATTTTGAGATACAGCTAAAGCTTTACTTAGAGGGAAGTTTAGAGTTTTAAACATCTATTAGAAAACAAACTCTAAAGAAATTAAAAATAATTTATTTCATGTAGATAGAAAAAGTCTATAAAGAAATCACCAAAATTATAGGAAAAAGTAAATGATAAGCATAAAATCAAATAACTATTAGATGATTTTATGATAATGTAAAGTACATAGAATAAAAATTAAAATCAGCTTCTTTAAAAATAATAAAATTGGTAAACTCTAATAAGAATAAATAAAAATAAAAACAGATGACACAAATTTCAGTTTCTGTAATGAAAAAGAGGACATCACCATAGATGTTACGGATATAAAAAATAAGCATAGCTTAAGAACAACTTTAGCTGATACAATTGACACTGTAGATGAAGTTGGCAAATACCCAGAAAAACATAAATTAGCAAAACATACTAATTTAAAATAAATATAAATAAATATATTAGTGTATCCTATATAAATTTTAAAAAGATTAGAATGGAAGAAATGCACATAGAAATTCCAAAACTATCTATAAACTATTAGACTTAATTAGTGAAAGCAACATCAGTATTTCACAACCAATATAGAAACATTTTTATTTCTACAAACAAGCAAAAATTAATTTTCTCAAGTACCCTTGACAATTTTTTTAAAAAATCATCGAGTATATAGAAATAAATCAGGATTTCAACAGAAGAATTTGCAAAACATTATTAGGAGAAAGGATGAAGTCCTATAAAATAAGTGGATATACCACATTCAAGACTTAAAAGAGTCAATCTTTTATGTCAATTTTCCCCAAATTGTAGATTCAATGCAATACTAATAGAAACAACAAAGTAAATTAGTGAGGAAAACTGACAACCTGATTTTAAAATTTATGTGATTTGCAGGTTGAATTTCCTGAAAAGCAGACACTGTGGTAGAAATTAGCACACATATGTCTTCTTCTCTATTGATGGGAAGGGAAGGAAGTAGTATTGGGTAGATAGAAAACTCAAACTACGATGCAGTTTCAATAGAGCTCTGAAACTTAGATTACTCATCAGATTTGTTAAAAGGGCAATGCCTTTATTGATGACTCTCTGAATTGTCTGCTGTATACAAAGTGTCCAGGAAGTAGCTGTAGTTTATAGTTAAATGACTCTTGCTATTTCTCCCAGGTGGAAGTATCCTTCCTTTGGGGATCAGGACAAGCCTGCAGAGCCCAGAGCTGTGGAAATGGTGAGCACAAATTCTTTTTTTTATTATTATTATTATACTTTAAGTTTTAGGGTACATGTGCACAACGTGCAGGTTTGTTACATATGTATACGTGTGCCATGTTGGTGTGCTTCACCCTTAACTCGTAATTTAACATTAGGTATATCTCCTAATGCTATCCCTCCCCCCTCCCCCCATGTCCTTTGTAGGGACATGGATGAAGCTGGAAACCATCATTCTCAGCAAACTATCACAAATTCTTTAAGTAGGTACTTAGAAGTCATGAAAAGAAGGGTCAATCTAGCTTCCATCTATTAGTTTCCAGTCCCAAGTATTCCATCTGTTAGGGACAAAGCCCAATATAAAAGTCATTAATTTAAAATTTACACTGTATCCTGTAGTATGTCACCTTATCCTCACCAAGTAATGTCTAAGTAATGGCTTGACACAGGTGCTTCAGCTATGTGTGAAGGATTGCCCCATTGCTCTATGAATCTTATGGTACATGAAACTCTCAGAGGATCCCATGAGCATGTGCCCACTCTGGCACCTTTCTGTGTGTAGTGACTCTCTTGGCTGACACAGTATTAAGTTGGATCCAAAGGCAACCCTTCAAGAGTGGTGCTGACTGACACTCAGCTGTCATAAAAGGCAAACTCACAACAGAATCTATTCTTACTAAACAAAATCACTTGTCTTCCAAGATAGAAGGGGTCCTATTAAGTCAACTTGCCACTGAGTAACTGTTTGGTTTTTCTGTAAAGATTGCTTATATTAGTAATTCAATATTGACTTATGTTGCAGGCAGGTTGAACCCCGAGCCATGGTAGTAGCTAGATCACCTTTGATAATAGTGAGAGTACAGCTCTTGGGCCTATTTATGGCCTTCATCCATAAGCTGCATGGCTATGATGTTAATGTGTCCACTGTGCCAGCATTCATGATAGCTTACGACAGAGGCTGACTAAGGTCCACTAGTCCAATGATTTTGTCTGTTTGTTTAATGTACCCTCGGGCCCCCTGGAGAATTCTTTCTATTGGGATTAACATACTTATTTTGTATACACCAAAATAATTGTACTTTGTTCTCATTCTCACATGTTCACAAAACCATGATCAAAATCAATTTATATTAAAAGGAAGATAGTTGCATCTGTACTGAACATGTACAGACACTTTCTTGTCATTATTCCCTAAACAATGCAATATAATACCTATTTACATAGTGCTTACATTGTATTAGCATTATAAGTAATCCAGAGATGATTAAAAGTATATGGGGAGATGTGTGTCACTTATATAAAAATATGACACCATTTTACACAAGTGAATTGAGCATCAGTGGATTTTGGAAACTGTGGGAGTAGGGGTTGTGGGGATGTTTTGGAACCAATCCCTCATGGATCCTTAGGATAACAGTATTTGTTTCTTTTGTAGGTGAATATAGTAACTCTATGAGGGTACCACGATACTTTTAGAGGGTTGGATATTTTCCCTGTCTTGCTCTGGTGCTGATTACGTGAATGTGAAACTCCATTGAGCTACATATGTATAATTTTGCATATTCTTCGTATCTATTATTTTGATTAAAGAATTATTTACAAAAATATTGGAAGGACACTTCCTTAATATTAAACAACTGCCATTATTGTCAAAATGATATTGTGCTAGTTCAAAAAATCAATTTCAAAAACTAAAAAATCGTACAGGAACTGCATAAATTCATGGATTAAGCCATTAAGGGTTAAATTTAAAGTGTATAGGCTAACTAGAGATTCTCATTTTGTTAATGTGTATCTCTTTGATTTTCATAAAGAACAATTGAAATAGGTGCAAAAAAAGTACAAAAAGTGGACTTTGTACTTTTGTGGACTAATCAAGAATAGCAATTTAAAACTAGTGATATCTAGTACAGGTATGTGCCACTTAATGATGGTTCCAATAAACTCAGGGAACAACAACAAAAAATACCCTTTTCCACTACCAGTGTTTAATAACTTTATGGAAGTTCTATATGATGCGATATGTAAAGAAAAATAATGGTGTAATTTTTAAGAGGTGATGTCGAAATTATCATTATATATAAGTAATGTGTTTGATAATTTGAAAAACTAAGAGCATTCACTATAAATTATCACAGAATAGAAATAGAGAGGTTTGCTTATGTAAAAAAATGTGTACATATACAGCATTTCCTTCTTATTCTGTTGCATTAACCTGTTAGAACATAAGGTAGAAAAACAAGCATGTTAATAATAGCTATAAGATTCAATTTATGCCTGTTATTTAAGAGTAATTATTGTAATTATTAATAGTGTTTCCTTTCACTATTAAATTATGATGGTTTGAACAGCAAGTTATATATCCACCTTAATAATAAGCAATAATAAATATAAAATATATAGAAATAGACCTAATGAGAGATGTAAGATAGGTGCAAAAAAACTTATCAAAAATAATGAATATAGTGAGGCAAATACCAAGATTCAATACTAAGAATATTAACTCTCCATATAATACAATTTATACAATTATATAATTCCAGTCAAAATATCAGTGGATGTTTTTGAACAGTTAAAAATGTTTTAAAAGTCATCTTGAAAATTAATGATTATAAGATTCTGTAAATTCTGAAAAGAATAGTGAGAGGTAGTTTGTATTGGTTAACATTGAGATGGTATTAGAATGCCAGAGTCATTAAAATTGGTATGCATAAAAACTGACTGATAAATAGTACACAAAGAAAGTAGAAAAATAGATCTGACCACATTGATATATAGAATGTGACACAATTTATATGAAGTCAGTACTGAAAGTAAGATGTATTTGGGGGAAAAGATTAATTCTAAATGGTTAAATAGTTAAAACTGAAAAGGAGGGACAACCATAAAATGTCTAGAAGAAAATAAATGTTTGGGACTCAGGGAAAATATAGTATGTATGAAAGAAAAATCATACAGTCAGGTTGACATTTTGTATAAAAATTAAAATTGATATATACTATAAAGTTATCAAAATTAACATAAGAAAGTTAAAATCATAAAATGTTTGCAATGTTTAATAACATTGTTACATAATATATTGTAACACTTACTAACAAAATAGATGAATAAACTTATAAAATATCCAAAATGTATGTACAGGTTATTAATAGTTAGAATTATTAGTCATTAATAATGACAAAACCACCTAGTTAAATTGTTCTTTATGAAAGTCAAAGAAATACACATTAACAAAATGAGAGTCTTTTGTTAGTCTATACGCTTTAATTTAACCCTTAATGGCTTAATCCACAAATTTATGTAGTTCCTCTATGATGTTTTAGTTTTTGAAATGGATTTTAAAAATTATTTTAGCAGATCAATTACTTCCCTTTTTCCCATTTTTGTAATTACCAACTAAGGGTGGACTTTGTACTTTTGTGGACTAATCAAGAATAACAATCTAGAACCAGTGATATCTAGTACAGGTATGTGTCACTTAATGATAGGGATATGTTCTGAGAAATACATTGTTAGGAGATTATCTCCTTGTGTGAACATCATACAGTGTACTTACACAAACATGGATGACAAAGCTTATTACACATTAAGTTACATATATAGCCTGTTGCTCCTAGTTTACAAACCTGTACAATATGTTAATGTTCTGAACACTGTAGGAAATGGTAACACAACAGTAAGTATTTGTATAGCTGAGCATCTCTAAACATAAGAAATGTCTAGTGAAAAATGCAGTATTATAATCTTATGAGATCACTATTGTATATGCTGACCAGTCTCAATAAAAATGTCATTATACAGCACATGACTGTATTGGTAGAGTATTTTTATCCTTATGAAAGCACTTTAATAGTTAAAATTTTGTTCTTTTTTTTTTTTCTTTTATTATTATTATTATTATTATCATTATTATACTTTAGGTTTTATGGTACATGTGCGCAATGTGCAGGTAAGTTACATATGTATACATGTGCCATGCTAGTGCGCTGCACCCACCAACTTGTCATCTAGCATTAGGTATATCTCCCAATGCTATCCCTCCCCCCTCCCCCCACCCCACAACCAGTAAACTATCGCAAGAACAAAAAACCAAACACCGCATATTCTCACTCATAGGTGGGAATTGAACAATGAGAACTAATAGTTAAAATTTTGTTCTATTCTCATGTGCATTTTTATTGTAATCCTATTTACAAATTCATTCTTTCTTATCACACAATAAAATTAAATAAAATGGTATATGATTGACTGCTATTTATTTTTAACCCTACTTTATTTGTAAAATGCTGTATTTTGAAAAATATATAAATTTATTAATGTCAGGAAGTCATAAATTCACATAAATTAATTATGCTTAATTACAAATAGAATAGAATACATAATGATCATGAATTTCGTATCTCTAAAAATAGACTTAAAATATACGAAGTAAAAAAGCAAAGAATTTCAAGGAGCGAGTGACAGATTTCTTATCATAGTGTAAACATTTACCAGTTAATTCAGAATATGAGCAATGATGAAAAGAGAAAATTAGTGAAGACATAGAAAAATTGAACAAAAAGTAATAAGCTTAGTACAGTTGATTTTTATAAAGAAAGTGCATGCAACAAATAATGAATAAGTATTATTTTAAAGCACATATAAAACTGACCACATAGTAGGTCATAAGAAAACTTAATGAATAATACAAACCAAAATTATGCTCACCAAATTCTCTAAAAAGAAAGCATTATAATTAGAAATAGTAATTAAAGTTGGCCAATAAAATTCAATAAAGTTAGAATCCAAAAGCATACTTTTAATAAGTTATGAATCAAATAGGAAATTCTAATCAAAATAACAAAATATTTAGACATGAACAACAGACTTGCAGGATGAAGCTTTATTTTAGATGACATATATAGCCTTAAATCCATTTGTCAGAAGACAATTATAAAAAGAATAATAAAGTTTGAGAGTTTTGCTTCAGAACATGGAAATAGGAACTGTATTTAACCTGTTATGTAAAATAATTATAAAACTGAACAAAATATATAAAGCAATAATTTTCAAACATTGGAATGTAGGCAGACAATACAGTGAGATATGAGGAAAGAGAAACAAATAATGTTAGCTGTATGATTACCCCAACTCAACGCTTGAAGAGATTTTCCAGGATGCAGAGCAGAGAGAGGAAAATAAATTCATCCCAAGTGGTTAACAGGATAGAATTCAGGTATTTGATATGTAACTTACCTGCACATTGCGCACATGTACCATAAAACCTAAAGTATAATAATAATAATAATAATAATAATAATAATAAAAAAAGAAAAAAATAAATAAAAAATTATGGTATAAAAAAAAAAAAAGAATTCAGGTATTTGGAGGCCAAGATGGGGAAAATTCACAGAAAAGAATACTAGACAAAAGAAAACTGCACAGAAAGACAGAGCTCTAGGGATCTGCATAGGATCCCCCCAGAGTCTTCAGATGAGTACTGATGAGTGCATGTAGGTGTGGAAACTAACATGGTTGGGCAAATTCCAATTAGAAAGAAGCCTGTGGAACAATCCTTACACAGCACCAAGGTGAGCTCATGTTCTTATTAGTCAGAGTTCTTATTAGGCAATGACTAGTATAAAGGCTGTCTGGACTCACCTAAAAAATCTTAAAAAAAAAAAAAAGACTTAAACAAATTTTACAAAGTAAACTACCTGCATAATAGAACAAAGCCCACAATTATTTAAAGAAATTTAGTATTCAAAATATAAAATTGAGAAAGGCTAGCATCAAATAAAAAAATAACCAGGCATGAAAAGAAGCATAGAAATACAAACCATAATGAGGAGAAAAATTAATCATCAGAAATAGAACAAGAAATAACAGACATTGGAGAATTAGCAGAAAAGAACAGATTATAAATTACAAATTAAATATAGATTATAAATATATACATAAAAACAGATTATAAATATATACCATATGCTCACAGTGAAGAGGAAAACTTGAGCTTGTTAAAGAGAGATATGGATGATACAAAAAGGAATCAAATTAAGCTGCTAGAAAAAATTAGCCTGTATAAAGTGAAAAAATACACTGGGCAGATTTAGTGGTGGATTAAACACTCTGGAAGAAAATATTAGTGATCTTGAAGACATGGCAGAAAGGAACAGTATGGTAATGAATTGTGAGAAAATATCAAACATCCTAATATATGTCATTGGAGTTTCAAAAACATAGGAGAGAAAAAGACAAAAATATTTTAAGACATGACCCAAATTTTCCTAATATGATAGGATTCTAAAACCACAAAACCAAGAAACCCAGTAAACCACAATCAGAAGAAATCTACACTAACACATGTCATGATAAAGTTGTATTAAACTGGTGATACAGAAAATCTTCAAAGAAGTAGACAAAGATAAGGAAAAGACCTATTATATATGGAAAAGAAAAAAAGCCAGACCAAATGGATTCACAGCCAAATTCTACCAGATGTTCAAAGAAGAACTGGTACTAATTCTAGTGAAACTCTTCCAAAAGATCAAGAAGGAGAAAATCCTCACTAACTCATTCTATGAATCCAGTATCACCTTGATACCAAAGCTAGGAAAGGAAACGAAAAAAACAAACAACAAAAAAAAAACTACAGGCCAATATCCATAGCAAATATAAATGCAAGAGTCTTCAAGAAAATACTGGCAAACTGAATCCAACTGGCACATCAAAAAGATAATTCACCATGATCCAATGGGTTTCATCCCAGGGATGCAAGGATGGTTCAACACATGCAAATCAATAAATATGATTCACCACATAAACAGAATAAAAAAAAACAACATATGATCATCTCAATAGACACAGTAAAAGAATTTCATAAAATTCAGCATTCTATCATGATAAAAATCCTCAACCAACTATGCATAGAAAGACCATATCTAAAAATTAATAAGAGCCATATATGACAAACCCACAGCCAGCATTACACTGAATGGGGAAAAGTTGAAAGCATTCCTGCTCAGAACTGGAACAAGACAAGGATGCTTACTTTCACCACTTCTATTTAACAGACTATTAGAAGTCCTAGCCAGAGCAATCAAGCAAGAGGAATAAAGAGCATCCAAACTGGAAAAGAGAAAATCAAACTATCTCATCTGCTGATGATGTAATGCCAAAAACCCTAAGGAATCCTTGAAAAGACTCCTAGATTTGGTAAATTAATTCAGTAAAGTTTATATTATGCAATCAGTGTACACAAATCAGTAGCAATGTTATATAGCAATAAGGACCAACCTGAAAGTGAAATCGAAAACTTGATTCTATTTACAATAGTTAAAAAAAAATACCCAGGAGTAGACTCAACTAAGAAGGTGAAACACCTGTACAAGGAAAACTATAAAACACTGTTAAAAGAAATCATAGATGACACAAATAAATAAAAAAAATCCAATGCTCATGGATTGGAAAAATCAATATTGTGAAAATGGCCATGCTGCCCAAAGCAATCTACAGATTCAACGCAATTCCTATCAAAATACCAATGTCATTTTTCACATAATTAGAAAAAAAAATCCTAAAACAAATATGGAACCCCAAAAAGGGCCTGAATAATCAATGCAATCCCAAGCAAAAAGAACAAATCCAGAGGCATCACATTACCCAACCTCAAATCACATTACAAGGCTATAGTAACCAAAACAGCATAGTACTTGTATAAAGGTACATGCATGGACTGGTAGAATAGAACAAAGTGTATATAAATAAAGCCACAAACCTACAACCATCTGATCTTTCACAAAGCTGACAAAAACCTGTACTGGGTAAAGGACACCCTATTTAATAAATGGTGCTGGGAAAATTGGATAACCACATGCAGAAGAATGGAACTGGATTCCTATCTCTCTCCATATACAAAAATTAACTCAAGGTGGATTAAAGATTTAAATGTAAGATTTGAAGCCATAAAATTTCCAGAAGCAAACGTAGGAAAAATTTTTCTGGACATTGGCCGGGGTAAAGAATTTATGACTAAGACCCCCAAAGCAAATACAACAACAACAACAAAATTAATGAGTCACTGCACTGGGCCACAAAAATATTAACAAAATTTTTAGCAATTTCATTAACAAAATATGTGAAAGTAATACACCTTGGCTTATACTTGGAATATAAGTTTAATTTGGCATTCTGAAATCAACCAATATCCACTACGTTAAGTGATATAAAAGGAAAAACCATATGATCATTGTAATATGT
This sequence comes from Pongo abelii, assembly GCF_028885655.2. Classification (NCBI taxonomy): domain Eukaryota; kingdom Metazoa; phylum Chordata; class Mammalia; order Primates; family Hominidae; genus Pongo; species Pongo abelii. Next base: position 19,822,591 of record NC_085928.1, read on the forward strand.
ACAGATAAATCATTTAAAAAAAACCCATCAATTCTTTAACAAAAAATTCACTGCAAATATAAGACAGAAGTGAACTTCTTCAACCTGTTAAAAAGCATGTGTGGAAACCTTGCAGCTAGCATCATACTTGTTGGTGAAAGCTGAATGTGTTTTTTCTAAAATCAGAGAAAAGTGAGGATGTCTATTTCCACTTCTATTCAACATAGAACTGGAGTTTGAAGCTAGTTCAAAAAGACAGGAAAAATACAAAGAAAACAAAATAAGATAAATCTAGATTTTAGAGGAAGAGGTGAAATTCTCTTTAGTTGCAGACAACATAATTATTTGTGTAGAAAATTCTAAGAAGTAGATTAAAAAGGCTTCTAGAATTAATGTTGCAGGATGAAGATCATAATACAGGCAATGATTGTATATATACTAGCAATACTAGCAATAAACAATAGAGGTCAAAATTGAAGAATAATGCCTTTTAAATATTATTAAAATGTGAAACAGGAATTATTTTAACAAAATATGTACAAAACTCCCAATTTGAGAACTATGAAATATAGATGGTTTCTGACTTACAATGGTTTGACTTAGGATTTTCTAACCTTACAGTGGTACAAAAGCAATACACATTTACTACACTCTCAATTTATGATGAATTTATTAGGGCCTGAACCTCATTGTATATAGAGGTTAAAATAATAAAAAAGTACTCTTTAGTAATAATTTTTAAAACATAGAAAATACAGATAATTTGTAAAGCAATTAAAAGCTAGAATAAACATAATAATTATTCATTTGTCAAAATATATTAAAAATATGACCCCATTGCAAGTCAAGAAGTGCCTGTATTGCTGAGAAAAATAAAATGACATAAACTGAGAGAACTGATCATGGTTTGGAATACTTAATATTGTCAAGATGTCAGTTCTCTCAAACTCTATCCATATATGCAATGCAAAACTGATTAAAAGTCCTAGAAATTGTTTTATTTTGTAGAAATTGACAAATTATAGAAGTTCTATGAAAAAGCCAAAGACCTATAATATTAAAAACAATTTTAAAAATTATGAACAAATTTGGAAGAGTTACAGTATTTTATTCAAAACTTAATATAATGCTACACCTATCTCCACATCACAGCATGGGCATAATGACATATTTAGGTAGTCAGAGAAGAAAAACCCTTCAAAATAAATTCTCACACATAATGTCATTTGATTTTAAGAACAGTACTATGTCAATTTAATGAGTAAAGGACAATCTTTCAAGATAGGGTGTTTGATATCCAAATGCAAAAAAAAAAGTTTTTCACTCTTACCTCATATTACATGTAATACTTAACATGGATCATAGATCTAAATATAAGATCTAAAATTCTGTAATTTCTAAAGGAAAATATAGGAGAAAACCTTAATGACTGTGAGTTAAGCAAAGATTTTTAAGTATGAGATAAAAAAGAATAAACTATAAAAATATAATACATTGTATTTCACCAGAAAAACTGCTTTTCAAAAGTTAGTTAAGAAATTATAAAGAACAGCTATATACTGTGAAAATGTACCTATGAAACTTTTATCTGAGGAAAGATTTGTGTCTATAATATTTAAAGAACAGTTACAATCCAATATGACAACAAAATAGAAAAATATTTGAATAGACACTCCACCAAAAAAGAGGATTGAAAATAAGTACATGAGAAGAGGCTTAACTGGTAATTAGATCAGTGCAAATTAAAACCACTATGAGATAACTACGCCAACTTCTAAAACAGATAAAATTTAAAAGGCTCTTCCTACCAAATGTTGACATGAAATTGTAGCAACTGGAATTCTAATACACTGCTTGTGGAAATATAAAATAGTAAAACTACTTTGGAAAACAGTTTGGCATTTTTGTAAAAATTTAAACCTGGCTATATCATGTGAAATAGTCATTGCATTCCTAGATACTTAGCCAAAAGAAACACCTATACACACCAATCTTTATGGCAGCTTTATTTGTAATAGGCAGAAACTGGAGGCAACTCAAAGTCTTTCAGTATTGAGTGGATTAACAAAGTGTTGTGTAATCTGTTAAATCAAAATAATACTCAGCAGTAAGAACGAGCTATAGACACATGTCTTAGCATAGATGAATTTCAAAAGAAATATGCTCAGTGAAAGAAGCCAGGCCAAAAAGTGAAAACTCTGTTTTTACTTATATAAAATTTTAGAGATGAAAAATAATCCATATTGATGGGATGCATACCAGTGGTTTTCTGGGAGATCATGCAATATTGAGGAAATGATAGATGCATTACAAAAGGGTGTGAGGAACCTCTTAGGGCGACAGAAATGTTCAATATTTTGATTATGGTGATTGTTCACAGGTACATACATATGTGAAAATGCATCCAATTGTAAACTTTTCTATGTTCACTTTATTTTGTGTCAAGCACATCTCAGTGTCTATAAACTTTAATAGCAAAGTAAATTCAAAACAACATTACAAAAGAAAAAAATAGAAGAGTCAAAATTGTTGAAATATCACCAATGTTTTTAAATGTAGCAACCAAAATCAAAGCATGGTTATTTTAAAAGACAAGTGAAATAATCATTTTACAATAGCTAGAGGGGAAAGAAGAAGAAACTACTAATAATATTAGGAATTTTAAAAAGTGTATGACAAAACATATATGGAGGTTAAAATAATAAGAAAATAATACATACTCTTTAGTAATAATTTTTAAAAAGTAGAAAATATAGATAATTTTCAGAAGTGCCAAAGTTACTAATTTATAAAGTAATTACAAACTAGAATAAACTTATAATCATTATTCATTTGTCAAAATATATTAACAAAATGGCCTCAGACTAACACAGTTCCACAGGCTAGTGTTTGCCAAACTTTTAGTGAAATTATCACCTGTCCTATGTTCACTTTTACGAAGAAAATTTAAATAGAGAATACTTTACAATGCATTTTGAGAACTAAGCAAAACCAAATGAAGAAGCTGCCAAATAGTGTTTTTCTCAGAAATGCAAGGACAGTTTCACATAAACAGCACTGATTAAAACCAAAAAATATTATTTTATCAATAGATTCATGGAAAATCATCCAACTTAATTTAACACCCATTTGTATTACAACATTTAGGCCAACTTAGGTAAGGAAGAATAGAAGACACCTTCCTTACCTTCATGAAGTTCTCTATCAAAAACCTACCTGGGAGGATGCGCCACATGAAATACAGAAGCATTTTTGTTAAGTGAGAAAGATCTTAAAGTTACTTGATGTTACTCCTCTTATTCAAGACAATATTACAGGTCCTAGTCTTTGTTAAGAGGCAAGAAGTAACACATATACATGATAAGGTTTTGAAAGGAATAATTGAATTCTTATTTTTTAAAGATAATATGACTAAGTACATAGACAATTCTAGAAGATCTTTTTCAATCTATTCTAATTAAGCAAAGAATTCAACAATGTTGCTGGACATTAGTCAACAGGCCAAAATCAATAGCATTCCTGTGTACCACATGCAGTGGGTTTCATTGACAGCTGAGAAACTCTGAGCTTGTGGAAACCTGAATCTTTTATAACAAGCTGCAATGTAAGGAAGCCTGCCCTTTGCCCCAAAGGAAGACATCACCTCTGTGATACTGGATGTTAACCAGATCTGTCCTTTGCACTGCAAGGAGACACTATCTTTATCTTCTAAAGCTGTTTACTCTACAAACCCTTGAAGAGACAGGTTGAAACAAAAGGCCAATCAGTAAGTTGCTTGTAAGATGTGCAGAAATATAAGAAGCCAATAAAGAATTATCTGTCAGCAATGACCTATTGCCCAAAAAAGTCACATGGACAAGACAAGTCAATATAGGCAGAAACAATATGCATGGACACAGAGAGGTGTGATTCGTTTAGTCAGTACTGTAGCAATGTATCACAGTCTTCAGTAAAATAATAATTCACTACCGGGTATAAGATATTCTTACACATACATACAAAAAAATACAAGTTTGTTCATTATAATTCTAACAAGTAAAATACTGAATAAAATTTAAAGGTTTATCAAAAGGGAAATGAATATATAAATGGTGGTATATTCATACAAATAAGTTATAACAAATGATGAAAATAGTAATGATAGATAAGTTTTATTGAGTATTAACTATGCGCTAGGCATGGTTATAAACATTTAATATGCATGTCAGTTTACTAAAAAAAATTAAGATGGACCAGAGGCAAACATCTTGACCAAGATTTGAGACAATTATTCTGAAATATAGTTTATCAAAATGGGCATTTGAAACCAAAAATAATTAGTGAAAAAGGTCAGTTGTGGGTGGATACAGTATGAATTCATTCATATAAAATTTGAAGACATACAAAGCACTATGGTTTGTTCATTTATTTTTTTGTGTCTTGATTACTCTCCATTTTTTAAATATACTTAAATATGAGTTCCAAGTTATGTGGGGTTTTGCTTTGCTCTCCTTGCTGGGTTCTACCCTCTACTTCCACTATTAAAATACATATTTCGTTTAGAGCTAAGGGTCTAATTCTGTAGCCAAGCCAAGATTAATGAGGCAAAAACCTGCAAATGATCCTTCTTTGGAGTTCCTTGGAGGTCCTAGGAAGAATGATAGATACTTCAGCTGCTATTCTCTCCTGAGTCTGTTTGTTCTAGCATTGAAATTAAGATCATGTTGTCTCTTATGTTTCAGAAAGTCTCTGAACTTTCAAATTCAACAATTATACTCATTTCTGTTTTCCAACAATGTTTGGATTTTCTTATTTTTTGTATGCATTTCTTCATTCTGATTTGATGGGAGTTTTCTTGGAAGGGAGGTAAAATTATGTGCTCAATTCATCATCTGGGTTGGAAAATTGGAAAACACACCTCCATGCTGTGTCTTTACTTGTATTCAGTTTTACTGAATAAAAAGTTTTACTTTACTTGGAGAGGACTGTATTAATAACCTTGCATTGTCCCCTTGACTTTTTTTTTATTATTTTCCTTCAGTTGCTACATTTTTCTTTCTTTCTCCTTCCCTCTCTCTCTTCCTCTGTCCTTGACTCCATTTTTATTTCCTTTTTTCTTTATATATATATATATATATATATAAAAAATATAGTTTTTTTTATTATACTTTAAGTTCTAGGGTACATGTGCACAACGTGCAGGTTTGTTACATATGTATACATGTGCCATGTTGGTGTGCTGCACCCATTAACTCGTCATTTACATTAGGTATATCTCTTAATGCTATCCCTCCTCCTACCCTACAACAGGCCTTGGTGTGTGATGTTCCCCTTCCTGTGTCCAAGTGTTCTCATTGTTCAATTCCCACCTATGAGTGAGAACATGCGGTGTTTGGTTTTTTGTCCTTGCAATAGTTTGCTGAGAATGATGGTTTCCAGCTTCATCCATGTCCCTACAAAGGACATGAACTCATCATTTTTTATGGCTGCATAGAATTCCATGGTGTATATGTGCCACATTTTCTTAATCTTAACCCTTGACATTTTCTTTTCCTCACCCATCTATAGAGGGGAGGAACAGAGTCAAGTTGGCATACAATGTCCTAGCATATTTGCAGATATTATATGACTCCACCACAAGGTATGGTCTTAAGGGAATAGAATGTATTTCTTTCATAACTTAAACATTCATGCATTCATGTTTGATACAAACATAATAAATACTTTTTCACCTTTGTTCTTTGATATTTTGTTATTTACATTACATTTACCAAACTTTTAGATTTTTCCAGCCCTCTATGAAAACCACTGCACATTGTTGATGACATTCTCTGCTATTCTTGACAACCTCTTACCAAAGATTCTTACAAAAATCTTGTGTTTTAAACATGTTACTGTCCTCCAGTTTCTAAGTAAATTTAACAAATATTTATTGAGCAACTAGGATATTCTTGGCATAGATAACTAAGAAATAAATAACATATGGTCCTTACCTTTGAGGAACTCACAGTCTAGGGGAAGAAAAAGACCCATAATCATATTTACTAAACTATGATGGAAAATGTGATAAGACCAACATGTTTATAAAGTATTTTGGGCTCACAGATAAGCGGGTGATTAATTCTGCCTTCAAGGGTGAGGAAAAGCTATAGAAATTAAATGGCATTAAGTTGAAACTTGACACGTAAGCAGGGGTTTCCAGAAGGGAAAAAGTGAGCAGGGCTATTCTGAGAAGGCTAAAGAGCACAAATGACTAAGATGTGAAAAGATATGGGGAATGTGGGACATTGTTAGTGAAATGTGATTACATTAAGAAACTAAGTCAGGGAAAAAGCCTAGGGGTTAGGGGTTAGGGAAGGTTGGAGTTTCTGGCTAAGGAGTTTGGATTTTAGTTTGCAAGAAATTTTTTTTTTCTTTTACAGACAGGATCTCCCTCTGTCACCCAAACTAGAGTGCAGTGGCATGACCTAGGCTCACTGCAGCCTCAACCTTCCAAGCTCAAGCAATCCTCCCACTACAGTCTCCTGGAAGCAAAAATAGCTGGTAGCAACTCATGCCCAGTTATTATTATTGTTATTTTGGTATTTTTTTATAGAGATGGGTTATCACTATGTGGCCCAGGTTGGTCTCAAACTTCTTGCCTCAAGGGCTCTTCCTGCTTGGCCTCCCAAAGTGCTGGAATTACAGGAGTGAGCCACCAGTTTGGGCCTAAAAGATTTTGGAAAGGGAAGTGTTATGATCACATTTTTGTTGTAAAATATTTTATTTTGGTCCCCTAGAATGTAGGCTTTGTGAAAGTAGTAACCTTTTCTTAAAAAAAATGTAGAGGTGGGGCCTCTGTCTGTCACCCAGACTGAAGTGCAGTGGTATAATCACAGCTCACTGCAGCCTCAAACTTCTGGGCTCCAGTGATCCTCCCGTCTCAGCCTCCCAAAGTGTTGGGATTATATGAGCAAGCCAACATGCTGGGCTTGAAAGTACTAATCTTGATTGTTTTGTTATTATATACACAGTGTTGAGAAAAATCCGAGTGTATAGTAAGTGCTTAATAATATTTGTTAAATAAATGAATGGTAGCTAACAGTGGAAACAGACATTTTAGGTAAGAGACTTATACAATAATATAGTAAGTGAAGGCAAGGGCCTTTGTTAATATGCCTCGTTTCATCATCACGTTAATCCCCATCAATCTGAAGTGACAATGTAGTTTATTATCAAAATTGGAAAATATTGAAAATAAAAGAGAATGCATTTAAAATAATTCTGGAAAAGTAGGTAACATCGTGGGTATACCCCAAGCCCAACCAGCAGAGAGGAAAGAGAGAAAGGGTATAGGAAATGGTCAAAGACTAAGAAAGACATGATCCCACATTGATGTGCTTGTTCTTGTGGGGATGTGTATGTGCATATGTACGGCCTGGTCTACTTTGCAATTATTACCTACCCTTGGAGTTATTAAAGGTGCGTGAAATATAGTATATTCATAATATTTGAGGAAAAATATTTAAGACAATACCACAATGGCTGGGACAGTTGCACAAGAAGAGAATCTTCCCATTGAGAGATCAATTCTGGGGCAATAAGTGACCACACAAGAGGAGGTTGAGTATTGAGTGTTGAGTAGCTGAGGAGGTTGAGTGTTACCTGAAGTTGACATTACAGGCAAACTGTTTCCCTTTTCCTGGGTTCCTTTGACAGTTTGGTACTGAGACAGAGATGCCTGGAGCTGTTTAGGTTAGGGTGAGGGGGGAATGCTTGCTTCTGCTTTAAGGAGACTGATAAGGTGTAAGTTAGGGCTGTCTGAACCATTAAAGCACATTAAAGGAAGACTTGGGTCCCTGCACTCAGAGCATGAACACATCTAATGGTCGATATGAGTTATTCTTCAGGTTGTGTTTCACTATCTCCAAACCATCTGTAAAACTCTCTTTAAAATTGCAGATTTCTCGGCTTCCACCATGAGAATGTGGGGAAGATGCTAGGAGGGAGGATACTGAGAGTGAAGGAGTTTGAGCCAAGCTGCAGCCACCTGAGGAAAGCCGTCTGAGGAGGAGGAGGAGCATGGCTGGGTAATCAGAGGCCTGGGTGGAGTGTGGGGTGGCAGGCAGAAGAGGTCGGATTTACCATTCATTTTCATATTCCTCACAATGTTTTGGAAGGGAAACTTGGTAAAAAGTAAGACTTTACAAAGTTAAACAGACTGGGAGTTCAGACATCATAATTGAATATTAATTTTATAGCCTCAGGCTGGTAAGGCTAAGACATTTAGGTTTAAAAAAGTTTTTACAGGGGTATTTCTAATTCCCAGAAGCAGAAGAGTTTTTCTCTTATCTTCCTTTTGCCCAAATGGCCAACACAACAATAACAACAAAAGCAGTCATGCTTTTATTTTTTCTTTCCTACTGCACCTTTCCAGTTTTTTCCTCTATATCCTTTCCCCATCACAACTCTTCAGCCTTTTTGGCTATATATTTTTTTTTAATTCAGTCCCCACTTACTGACACTGATGGTGATTCTGAACTTAGAAGAAAGAAAAATTCTGGGCTTCATATACTTTGCTCCTACTGTCATTCTTCTTTCTGCCATTGATGTTGAAGATTTTGTCCTTTTACCAGCTTCTGTGTGGCCATGTGCCATGCACCCACAGGCTTCTTCTTGCTTTAGTCTTCCTCCAGTTGCTCGAACTGCTCTCATATGTCTTACAGAGCTCACTCTTCTCCTCACCCCAAGGCAACATTAGCCACCTCCCAGCAGGATTCAGTAACTCACTAGCTCACTCACTCACAGATACACATTATTTGTGTCTCTGGCCATCACTAACAAGAGGCAGAAGTAAAGGGGTTACTATTATTTTTTTGCCAATAAAGAAACATAAGTCCAGAAAGGTCTTGATGAAAGAAAGAAAGCCATTAAAAATGCAGATTAACAAATGTTAACTCAATTACAGAAAAGTCTACTTATGTATGCTGAAAAATGACTGTATCTGGGGAGCTCTCAGTGGTATCCAAAGTAATGCCACTCAAGATTGGGTGCTTACCAAGTTAGCCAGGTAAAAGAATGTGACATATGAGTCCATGGTGGTCATGGGGGGCCCCTCAGCAGAGCTGCTCCTACAACCACTCCTGAGAGCCTGGACACTCAGCAGTTCTTCTGCTGCCATTGAGTCACCATTATGATGGCTCTGCTGCCAGGTTAATCAACTGACAAGCTAGGGTTGGATAGATGGTTAGAACTGATATTATTTAACAGGAAAACTGTGAGCTATAAAGTGAGATTTGCAATGGTTTTAAACAACATTAATTTGTGAGAAATGCAAATACAATCCTCTGGAAATGCCAGGTGCCTACATTAGTGACTCTAGCATTTGTGTAAGACAGAACACACAGCAACCTGGTGCTCAAATTTTAAAATTTAAGAACCATAGTCATGCTCTTTTAACGACTCTGTGGCACTTTTACAAATGTCTCATTAACAATGTTTCCATATCGTAAAGCCAGATGGGAGAGGCTCTCTTTTATTTATCAGCCTCAAAATAAAATGCTATCATCTCTGCGATTTGAAAAGAATTTTGGAGGCTTTCGTTTTCTTCCTCATCCTCTCATCACCACCACTCCCACCCCCAGCCAACTTTTGTTATTGTTTTGAATTCCTCTGCTTCAATGTGAAGGCCAGTTAATTAAGCTAGTTTTGTTATTCAGCTAATTCAAACCACTGATTTGTACACTTGCCTGAGCCTCAGAGCTATCTGGGAGAGGTTATTTGAAATACATATATATATATTCTTGGGTCCCATTCCAGAGCTCTAAATTGTACTTTCTATATGACATAGGAATCTGTATTTTTTGAATTTCTGCAGTGATTCTTACACAATCTTGTTTTTGGGAACTATTGAAATGGGTAACTTTCCAATCTGATTAGTGTCTGAACTGGGATGCACAGAGTATCCCTATTGATAACTAGAAAGTTGCTCTAGGCCAAAGAATCCCAAGGATCATGGCAAAAGCATGTCATATGTCTCCTTCTGGAGAGACTAGGTCAATTTCTGAATCTTGTGGAGGCTCTGCCTGGGGTTACAGAAATGGAAAATGGATTTGTTGTGGAATCACTCTGAAAGTCTGTGTCTTTTGTGGGCTGCCTTCATTGACCTGGTTAGTACCCTAAAGTATTTTTAGGGATTGGAAGTATTTCAAACTGTTGAGAGCAATGTAAATTGCAGTGAGGATGCGTGTTTTGAGATGAGATTAGAAAGTATGTTTGTGCCATAGAGAATGCCTGCTATGTAACATGATCTTTCTGTTTCAAGCAAGTAAACATCTATATGTGCATTTATTACACTTTTAAATAATGCAATGAATATGGAATTTTTACAAAACAGTGATACCATGAGATATATGTTTTTGAATGATATGCAGTTAGCAGTAAGCAGGATGGATTCGAATGGGAAAAAAATTGGAAGTGGGGAGATAAGTACCGTGATGGAAAGAGCTTGGTCTCAGGCAGTGGCTATCAGAAGATAGAGTCAGGAGCAGATTTCAAACGCATGCCGTAGGTAGGACTCGAAGAACTTCTTTAACTGACTTTGTGAGACTGGTTATAGAAAAGGAGGAATGGGAGATGACTCCGATGCTTTAATTGGAGTGACTGGAAAGATGGACATACTCTAAACCGAGGCTGAAGACACATTAGGAAGAGTAGGCTTTTCCCTGTTCAGCTTGACATGCCTTTGAGACATGGAGGTAAGCCTATTCATTAGGTGGTTCAGCCTGATGCTTGGGACTAGAGTTCAAGAGCAAGAAAGAGGAAATGGAGAACTTGGGGAGATAGGCCACTGGGGAAGCAATTTGATCCTTAGAGGGGTGGATAAGATTGCTCATGTGGAATGCACAAAATGAGGGGGAAACCAAGGATGAAGACATGTGCACGAAAGAAAAAAGAGGTAGTATAGGTTCAGGGTCCATTAAAAGGAAAAATTGAACCAATTGTCTGAATACTCAGTTCCTGGTGGAGCGGAGGCTGGGTGGCTGATGGGATGCTGGCTTTGAGTTTGTGCATGGTGGTGGTGATGAGGAGAATGGGGATGTGGGAGTGTTCAGTGAAGACTTTTCTCTCACTAGCCTTCAGCCATAGGAGATGCATGGGGAAAGCCAAATCAGAGTGGGAAATTAAGCTTCAATAAGCCAAAAAGTGAAGTCCAAACAATTATGAAAATCTCAGTTCCCATAGCAGGTGCTGCATGCTAGAGTACAGAGTCAGGACTCAGGAGCCAGCGGAAGGACAGCCAGCGGTGGACTTGAAATCACCGGGAGTGGTTTGGAGGCCTCTGTCTATGTATTATGTCCTGGGACTTTCTTTAAATGGGCCAGCTACAGTATGTTGTGTGACAAACTATCCAAATGCAGAGGCCAAGGGATAGATACCCAGAAATAGGTAACTGTTTCAAATACTTCCTTGCATTAATTTCTGAAACCCCAGTACTGTGCTTGGCACATAGTAGGCTATCAATAAAGGTCTGATGAAGGAATTAGTAAATGAACCAGACTAGCAATTTCTGGGAGTAAATTAAATTCCTAGAAATCCTAAAAATGAGTGCTGGTTCAAAACAGTTCTATTGAGGTAGTCTGGGGATGCCAGCCTCCCCGGCTAAGATGTCCAGGGGGAGCTCATTCACCAGAGAAAACTTCTGGGTCACTTTTGCTATCCTTGATGGAATGACAAGTTCTCCCACCCTGATCCTCCCTGTAGAACAAACAGATAATCTCCCCTTAAGATCCCTTTTCTTCCTTATGAGATTGGAGAGCCAATAGATAAAGAATAATGAACCCTATCAGGAGCCATAATTATCTCACACAATTTTAATTTCATAAACTTGTAATGCTATAATTTTCTGTCTTTTCTTTGAACCATTGTTTTGAAAGACTGCAGTGTGTTCTTTATTTTCCCGGCACCAGGGCTGCCGTCGCCCAGCATATCAAGTCCACTATATCACATTAATGGCTGCCAGCTCAACAATTTGATACTCGATTCCATATATCAACCACTGATATAATCCATTGCCATACAGTATATTTCATTTGCATTTTTCTTTTCCATACACAGCACTCTCTTTTATCACTCTTCCCGTGGTCCCTCTTCTCCCCCCTGTTTATTCTCACTGACACACATCTATTCTTTCTTCCTGGCTGTGTTATTAATAATCCCTACAAAGACCTTTCTCCCCCTTTTACCTTTTCTCCTCTCAGTAACTGACAGCTCCTTACAATCTGGCCTTTTAATGCAGTAGAGTCAGGCCTGAATGAGGATGTTTCTTTGTTATTTTCACAGACATTAGCATAGCTGCCTGAGCTGGTACTCAGGCACTTTCTCTGGATATGATTTATGACATCAATCCAATTTATGGCCATTTAAAGGAATGCTGAACTGGCTGTAAATCAGCAGAAGCACATAAAATACTCATGAGAACTGCTGGAATCCATCTACATCAGCCTCCATCACCTGTAACAGCAGCCAATCAGCAGCAAAGAGATGAAGCTATCATATGGGCATAGGGAACCGATGGCAATGATAGGTGCATCAAGGAAAAACCAATCACTTGATGACAGTAGGCAGGACAGACATGAATTTCAGGTGGGTAAGAAAAGTCTACAGTGGCAGAGGGTGGGGGTGAAAATTTGAGCTGGTAGCTAATAGGCGCATGTTAAGGAGATGTTGTAAAGGATCACATAGCAGTAACTACCATATTTTGTAGTGGTTAAAGTTTACAAAGTAAATTCATGTGTGTTTTCTCATTTAAGCCTATTGGTAACCTTGGTAATTGGGTTTTATTTTGCCTATTTTATCTGAGAAAGATGGAGGCTATAATTACTAAAGGGACAAATTAAGTCTGTATTCTCCCTAACATTGATAGTGAAGCCAAAAAATAGTGAATCATTTTGCATTGTTGTAGTCAAGTAATTAATTGAGGAAAGACATTACAGTGCTTTAAATATATTGCTAGCCATTTAGTGGCATGTTTGCCACAGATGATTTATTCTCTGTTTGCATATAAGGATTAATAAACCCTTGAGAGTTTTTGGCTATTTTAAGGTATTTGTCTTCTAATGCACTGCTGAAAAAAAAAAAAATCCCTCAACTAAAGCTAGTTGTTTCTTCACCAGCTCTTTAGCGCTTTGCTTGTTACATATATCCATCAGTTTTCTCTTTCACTGTCCCTTACATTGTGCTGGTGCACATGTGTGAATGAATAATATTTTGACCTATTAATTTTTATTTCTTGCTCTCTATATTTTTCCTATGCCCCCCTTCCCCATTCAAACAGATAACTGATGTTCTGCCCATTCCTCCCTGTGGCAGAGAGGACATTAGACATAGACTGGAAAGACTGCCTAAACTTTTAGTCTCAAAGCTGAAGGATCAGAATGGGAGAAAACTTTGGGGTAGAACACTATGTCTGGGAGAAGCAGATAGGGATGGATCAAACCCGCTGGGGTTCCTCTCATCTATAGATCTCCCTGTGCTGGGAGAAAGGGAAAATAGGAATCTGAAGTTACTGAGCTCTGGAAATCTGGGCCCTGCTCGTTGGCAGCATTGCTTGGTGGTCACAGATTCCACGTGTGTTTATTACTTTAATTAAAAATATTTTCAGTTAATGATTTCTAAAATCCCATTTGTGTGTGTGTGCATATGTGTGCATGCAGCTTGACCTTTATTCATTTCACGATAAACTAGGGTTCAGATTTTTCTCCAAGCTCATTGATAACATATTCCCTGACATGTGTATTTTCACATACCTGGTCATTCAGGGAGTTATATATTTCCTAATGATTTTTCACTATTTCCCTCACCTGCTTCCCTCCCCTCTCATAAATTATATCCCTTGGACAAACTTTTCCCCAGCTGTGCATAAGTTGAACCTTTCAGAGGAAAGATGCTATAAAACATCCAATCGATAAATAACCCTGTTTTCTTCATAGAGTAAAAGAGTCAATCAATCTTTACTTCTCCACATAAATGTGCATATCTTATCATAGCTCCAACCCCATTACAACTATTTCCATGGTGGATTTCTTTTTGGCTGTAAGGGAGATTTTGTAGAAGTAAAGAGGGTACTTCATGTAACCAAAATTCTTAAGAGTTCTTTTCAAACTAGATGGAGGAAGTGAACAGAAAAGCAAAAAGGCTCTTCAAATTGTAGCTGCTTAGTACCTGTGTTAGACAAGATCTGAATGTTCTCCATGGATGTACTGACTTTGAACAGGTCTGCTTTAATTTTCAAGCAGCATCTAGGACATGGACAGTAATCCCTAAAGGGCTCTAGACCCTTCCTCAGCAAGACTTCACACATTCAAAAATTGTAGATGAGCTATGCCTGGGATCATGTAGTCATTACCTTTGATTAGATTTAGTCACTCTAATTTATGAAGGACATGGAGTTGTTTGGTTCTGAATTGTAAAGACTGGTTGTGTACGTTTTATCAATTTGGTAGAAATTTTCCATCATACTACCTCATTTTGGATTTGTTTGTATGACTTAACAGTTCCCATTATTCCCATTCTATTCTTCAATGGGCTGAATTCCCTTTTGGGGTACTAGGCCAAAGATATCAGAAGAGGCCTCACTGGGGAGCCAGGAGTTAGTAATCATGGTGGTAATTGCAGATTTCAATAAGAGAAGACCCTCTAAGGCAATGGTAGGCATCCAGGCTGGGGAACCTGAGATGTGGCATAAAGTATGCAGCTCAGTTACCTACCTTGAGGTAGAATTTCAAATCACATATTATTTGCATATCAACACAATTACCTCAGGTACTTATAAGCTGCTTAACCTTTGTCAAGTTTATTAAACTCTCTCTGCCTCAGTTTCTTTATCTGTAAGATAGAAGAGCCTAGGATCTGATGGTTTTCCTGCTGAATATTTGTAAAACAGGGATAGCAATAGTACCCATTTCAAGATTAATTGAGGTATTTTATATGAAGTGCCAATAATAATTTGTGGCACATAGTTAAATGCTGAATAATATTGGCTATTAGTATGTTTGTTATCATTATTGCTTTGTATTTTATTCCTGTTATTTTTTCTTGCTAAGGCTAACCTAACTAAATTATATTACCATGATTTATTTAGCCTCTAGCTTCTTTACATGGTGTCTAAATTGTTATGTTATCACCACTTCCTCCTTTGACAACTCCTATGATCCACATATGCTGTAATTTAACTTGCATATGTTCTCACTCAATGCCTATACATTGAATCAATTCCATCCAAGCTCCATAAATCCTCATCAGTGAACACAGTGATCAACAGCAGGGATTCCCCTACCTTGCCCATCTGGTTTTCCATACAATATTTCCAACTTAGCTTTTTGGTTATTTATCTACTAGAATTTATACCCCATCTATTTAAAAAAGGACTGAGGCAGTAAACATCAATAACAGAAAGCTAGCAATACTCTCAAAATGAGCTAAATTGCCATATTAAAGATTTAGAATATATGTGAAATTCTTTTCCTAAGAGCAAGGGTCATTAAACGCTAGAGAGGGTTGCCAGATTATTTAAACTAAAATATCAGAGCTCTGGGCTCACATATTTGTATGCAAGTGATATGTGAACACAGGGCAGAATGCTCAGACATACAGCCAGCAAGCTCACAGATCATATTATATCAAAACATCCCATTAATTACCAGGTCATTTTACTAAAACAAAAATAACAAATAGGATTGATAAAAAGCTGTGGAAGGGATGTCTGGATTAAAGAAGCAGGCATTAAAAATATTAAAATGACATATACTTTCAGTTAATTATTGTTCTCATCACAATTGTAGCTTTATGCATTAAGAAGATCAATTCTTTCTAATCTTCTCTAATAAAAAGAAAAACATGGGTGTACATACTTGTTATGGACTCCATGTTTGTTTCTTTCCAAAATTCATATGTTGAAACTCTAACCCCCAGTGGGATGGTATCAGAAGGTGGGGCCTTTGGAAAGTAATTAGTTCATGAGGATGGAAACTTCATGATGGGATTAGTGCTCTTATAAGAAGAGACATGAGAAAGCTTGCTTCGTTTTTCTTTGCTCTTTGCCCTGTGAAGACATAGTAAGAAGATGTACATCTGCAAACCAGGAAGGGGGCCCTCACCTGACAACTAGATCTGCCAGCACCTTGATCTTGGATTTTCTAGCCTTTAGAACTGCGAAAAATAAATGTTTGTTGTTTAAACCACCCAGTCTACGATAATTTATTATAGCAGCCTGAGCTAAGACAATACTTAAAAATATGGTTCCCAGGCCCATCCAGGATGCTTTAAATCAGAATCTTCAGGAGAGATTCCCAGTAAAACAAAATGTTTAACAGGTATAACATGTGATTTTTATTTTTGAGTGATGTTTGGAAAACACTGAGTTGGAAGATCATTTGGTAACCTGACCTGTCTCCTTTGTCTCCCACTGTGAGTCTTCATAGAATTTATCTTAGATTAGGGGAAATCATTAATGCTGCCCTAGTGAAAGATTATAAGTGAACATCATCAAAGGCCTAATGCCAGTTGGGAGCATTTACCATCTTTTAACCATAAAAGAATATTTTCAAGAAACCTTAGAGAATTTAAAGCTACAATATGGTTATCCTCTAGTTCTGACACTTATGGTCTGTGTGACTTTGTTGAGGACACTGACTTTTGATGCCTTTGGTTTTTCTACCTATAAAATGGAAATAATCACATAGTAGGTTCTTCGTAAGGTTGCAAGACCAAATAAAACAAAGAGCTAAATGTTACATAAATGTTAGTTATTATTATTATTATAATTCTTTCATTGGTGCTTCAGCCACCCAGGGATAATTTTCCCCATTAATCTTCAATTATTTTCTTCCTCTCTTATCTTTTCAATGCCATAGCTAAGCGTGCTTTTGTGTGCTCCACAGACTCTGTTCTCTCTCTCTTTTTTCTTTTCATACCTTTTTGATCCAGAGAGGAATACTTAAGAGTTTCTGTTCTTCATCCCTTCTTCTCTAAAGCTGAAGGCTGACGCCAGCGCAGCCATTTTTATCCCTCAGAGTAAGAGGGGAAATATGAACTTGGCTGTTGGCACTGCTGCTTTCTATGACTTCTCATTTTTTAAAGGCAAAGTTATTCCACAACTTGACTAGTTGGAGCTGAGATAAATAAGCTTTCCAAAGCCACAGAACTCAGAATAGAACTTGGATTTCTGACTCATCAGAGGCAGTTTAAACATTTTCTCCATCTGTTCTAAAAGCATAAAGAGACTGGTGGTTCTTGTGCTTCACTTATTGGTAGAATTAGGAAGGAATACCCATCCCATCTTAGCACATCTGCCTCCCCTATGGATGCATCCACCCACTACCTCCTTCCCTGGGATGCCTGTTTCTCTAAAATTATGGAAATTATAGTACTCTGTGATATAGCCACAAAGAGATTGCAAATTTTCTATTGTTCAGAAAGTTTGAAGACCTTGAGTGAACAGAAAGGAGAATAATATGATGTGCAATCCAGGGTAAAATGTGGACAGCAGTAAACAAGAATAGAGGACTTGGAGAAAGCACGCCCTTGCACGTGATTTGTGTCTACTCTCACATGTCACACATGGATGCACTATGCATGCACAGACAGTTGATTAAAAGGCCCCAGAATGACTAGAAGAGAACCACCAAATCAGAGTTCAGAGACCCTGAAGGACTACTTTCTACCTGACCCTAAGTGGTGAATCTGTGATTCTGTTTATTCATTTCTAATAGATTTTATATCTTTCATGGTCTCTGAGTCTTCTTAAATTCTAATATGCTTGAGAATTATCACAGGGTATTGTTAAAATATAAATTCAAAAGCGAGAATATGATGTGGGGCCAGAGCACTACATTTCTAATAAGTCCCAGGAGATCTCCAAGCTGCTGCTCTGCTGACCACATTTTATGAGCAAGGGGCCCACCACAGTTCTTAGTCAATAGCATGAAGATTAAGTTGGAGAAGCACTGAACTACGGTGATTCTCGAACTTGCTATACATTAGAACACCTGAGAAACTTAAAAAAAAAAAAATAGATCTATACCCAGATATTTGATTTAGTTGTTCTGGAATGCAGCCCGGACATTGAATTCTCAAGTGATTCAAGTATATGGCTAGGTTTGAAAACTCTAGACTTATATCTACACCCTATATTGTTGGTTCCCAACATATAATCCCAGTTCAGCAGCATTAATATTAACATCACCTGGGAACTTGTTCGAAATGCAGACTCTCAGCCCCCAACCCCCCTAGGCCAACTAAACCAGAAACTCTGAGGGTGGAGCTCAGGAATCTGTATTACAACCTCTCAGATACACACTAAGTTTGAGAACCTAGGGTTCCAGGAGAGGCCTTGTGAAAAGACATTGTTGCTCCCACTTGCCCAACTCCGTAGGTCTTGGGAGGGAGTAAGACCTTACTTTGAGGCCACAGGTCTCCATGAAGGAGATCAGGGAGAAAGAGAGAGGCATTATGGCTTTAGCAGAGTTTAGAAATGAACTTAACTAGAAAGGAAGAAAGTGGATTTAAAAACAAAATTAGAAGGTAGGGGCAGGAAGTATGGGAGAAACTAAAATGCTCAAAATCATTTCCAATTTTGTTTAACATCTTTCCCTAGTAGAAGGGAACTCTGTGGTCACAATTCATGCTTTGCTTGTTAACTGTGGGATTAATAAGAAAAAGCATCTAATGGCTTACATATAGCAATAAGAATCTATTTCCATATAACCTACTTATCTATAGATATTAATTCACTCAACAAACATGTATTAAGTTCCTACTCTATCAAGCATTACGCCAGATGCCGGGGAAACTAGGATGAATATTAGTAGTTCTTGTTCTTTAGAAACAAATAGTTTCTTTCAACTTCATGTACTTATTTCTGCATTGATTCTTCGTCTAATTTTCACGTTTCTCAAACAGTTACTGTGAACCAAACAGCTTATGAGGTGCTGGGTACAGGTTAGCAAATAAAACAGGTTAACCCTACCATTTAGGGAATTGCAGTTTGTTGGGGAAACAAGCAAAATAGGTCTGTAAATGCATATGTAATTACAAATTAGAATAAATGCTCTGAAGGAAATGCACAGGATGTAATTATTGGAGTAACAGAGGAGGCACTAACCTCAGGGCAGGGAAGACCATCTTCAATGGGACAATATTCAAGCCCCAAAGGGAAGAGCCATGGTTACAGTCATGGTCAGCAGTCTGGGCTTTGGAATCTGATATCCTGACCTTGGCTGGAAAAATTAGTAGCTGTAAATCCTTGAACAAGTTACTTCAGTTTTCTCTTCTGTAAAATGATAATGGTGACAGTACTTGCCTCGCGGGGATCTCATGAGGATTAAATAAGATAATCTGTATAAAGTATTTAGTACAATACATGGCAAATTTTAAGTAATTATTATCTTAGAAAAATGCACCCATCCATGTGAGTATTTACTATGTGTTGGCTTTATTCATATTCTAGAAATACAGAGGCAAATAGCGTGTCTGGAATTGGTTGGTTCTTGGTCTCATTGACTTCAAGAATGAAGCCGCGGGCCCTCGCGATGAGTGTTACAGTTCTTAAAGGTGGTGTGTCTGGGGTTTGTTCCTTCTGATGTTCAGATGTGTTCTGAGTTTCTTCCTTCTGGTGGGTTCGTGGTATCGCTGGCTTAGGAGTGAAGCTGCAGACCTTCACAGTGAGTATTACAGCTCTTAAGGTGGCGCGTCTGGAGTTGTTCCTTCCTCCTGGTGGGTTCGTGGTCTCCTGGTCTCCTGGCATCAGAAGTGAAACTGCAGACCTTCTCAGTGAGTGTTACAGCTCATAAAGACAGTATGGACCCAAAGAGTGAGCAGTAGCAAGATTTATTGCAAAGAGCAAAACAACAACACTCCCACAGTGTGAAAGGGGACCCCAGTGGGTTACCATTGCTGGCTCCAGCAGCCGGCTTTTATTCTCTTATCTGGCCCCACCCACATCCTGCTGATTGGTCCATTTTACAGAGAGCTGGTTGGTGTGTTTTACAGAGAGCTGATTGGTCCATTTTGACAGGGTGCTGATTGGTGCATTTAAAATCCCTGAGCTAGACACAAAGTGCACATTGGTGCATTCACAATCCCTTAGCTAGACATAAAGATTCTCCAAGTCCTCACCAGATTAGCTAAATACAGAGTGCCAATTGGTGCATTAACAAACCCTGAGCTAGACACAGGGTGTTGATTGGTATGTTTACAATCCCTTAGCTACACATAAAGGTTCTCCAAGTCCCTATTAGACTCAGGAGCGCAGCTGGCTTCACCCAGTGGATCTCCCACAGGGGTGGCAGGTGGAGCTGCCTGCCAGTCCTGTGCCGTGCATCCACACTCCTCAGCCCTTGGGTGGTTGATGGGACCGGGCGGTTTATGGGACCGGGTGCCATGGAGCAGCAGGCAGCGCTCCTTGGGGAGGCTTAGGCCGGGCAGGAGCTCACGGTGGGAAGGGGTGAGGAGAGGACTCAGGCATGGCGGCCTGCAGGTCCCGAGACCTGTCCTGCAGGGAGGCAGCTAAAGCCCGGTGAGAAATCGAGCGCAGCGCCAGTGGGCCAGCACTGCCAGGGGACCCGGCGCACCCTCTGCAGCTGCTGGCCCGGGCGCTAAGCCCCTCACTGCCCGGGCCAGCAGGGCTGGCCTGTCGCTCCCACTGCGGGGCCGCCAAGCCCACGCCCACCTGGAACTCTAGTTGGCCTGCAAGCGCTGCTCGCAGCCCCGGTTTCCACCAGTGCCTGTCCCTCCACACCTCCCCGCATGTGGAGGGAGCTGGACTCGGCCTCCAGAGAAGGGCTCCCATGGTGCAGTGGCAGGCTGAAGGGCTCCTCAAGTGCGGCCAGAGTGGACGCCCAGGCCGAGAAGTTGCCCAGAGCGAGCGAGGGCTGTGAGGGCTGCCAGCATGCTGTCACATCTCAATGGGAAGCGTTCTTTTTCTCAAAGAGCTTACACAATTGTGATTACAGAGTTTACACTGTGAGTAAAAATTTTGCACAATATAAAAATTACCATAGTGCACATCACATTGAATGTTATGGAAGTAGTTACCACAGATAAATAAAAAGAGAAAAATCCCATATCCCAGGCTGGGGTGTTGGTAGACAAAATCTTTCCTAATTTTTTGTATGATAGATGTCAAAAGTGTTCCTAGTAAGCGTGTCCAGGGTACCTACCTTCTCTTTGGGAGCCTGGGGAAGGCTACATTATTTTATACAACCGTGCATGATGGCAATGCCATATCTCCTTTCTCACTGCATGCTGAACTGCTGAAACTACTGAAAAAAAAAAGGTCGAATTGTTCGATAATTTATTAAGCAATGAACATTTTTTAGTGCATTATACTCTATGAACAGGGCAGTTTGGAAGTACCAAGAGGCTAAAAAGTAGTGTTTTGTGGCTTCAGAGACTTCTAGTAATGGTAATATTATAAAAATAATAAGTACTATTTGTTGAGTTACTACTATGTTCCAGGCACTGCTATAGACCCTATATACACATTGTCTCATTTCATCCTCAGAAAAACCATGAGGTACCTATTTTCATATTATTTTTTAAACATGGTAATAACTGAGGCTCGAGAAGTTAAGTGACTTAGCTAAGGTCACCAGATAGAAAAAAATGAGAAGTGTCGGAAATTGTATTTGATGCAAAAGCCTATGTTTCCTCCCCATCTCTCCATTCCACTGTCTTTCTGTTTCTTTTTGTTGTTATCAAGGTAAAAAAAGGAGCAACCTCCATCTGTCTGTCTGTCTGTCTCTTTCTCTCTCTCTGTCTCTCTCTTGTTTTTGATTTCTCGCACCTATCTGGCGAGAGGCATAGGTGGGGTTGGGATATGTTTTACTTTCCCACCTAAGCCTGAACTTATCTCCACACATTCTTTTTCAATCTACAGTTCCAAGTGTTTTGCTAATTAGAGACAATTGTTCTTCTCGTATACTTCTTGTCTTTTCACATATGAAGTAAAATGGAGAACTAAGGCAATTGTGAGAATGCAGAATAGAAAATAAGTTTACTTACATTTTCTGACTGTCTTGAAACCTTAAGATTTGCACTTAGGAATGAATGGTCTAGGAAATAGAGTTGCAATTATACTCAGTATTAGACTGATTGATGTAATACTTTTAATTTCTGTTGTGTAGAAAGGATATAGTGCACCAAGATATATTCATAATTTATTATGATTTTAGTGCTCATGAAATAATGATAATTGTTGCTTCATCATTATTAAGCTGCAACATGTTTTCTGAGGTACTCCATAATTCATAAGGTGTTATATGTATATGAGAGTAGGTAGCATCTTTTTAGAAGTGATACAACTTCGTTGCTATCCTTGCTATAGAAAGATCAAGTAGAAGGATTATGAGGATTGTTACCACAATTTGTTCTGCCAGCATTTTGGTGGTTGACCCTGCTACCTCTGTTTCATAAGAAAATCAATTTGCGATATACTATAAAACAATCTGAGGATTAAAGTAAGAAAATATCTATTCATTCGCCCTATCTTTACCTTTCTAGGTCTCCGTTTTGTCAGCTACCCAGTTGATCCAGTTCCTTCCAGCTCTACTGTTTTGGCTCTCCAGTTAAAAACTGCCAAAACAGTCACCAGTTCCTCATTTGTATTTTGTGTTTTCCAGATATGATGGTTGATGACCGATTTCTGAGCAATGATGTCAATGAAAAGTTATAACTTTAGGCAAGTGGGAATGATTAATTTGTGCATCACATTAATTGTTCTCAACTTTTCTAAACTTACCAAATTATGTAATTCATGAGCACCCAAAGTACCTTGAAAATTGTAAAACATTGCTTTAAAAAAGTAAGGTTATAAGTTTATATTATTCTTTTAAGATAAATGTAAAAATAGCAATCTCATACTAATACTGGACTTTGCAACATTGCATAAGTTATTTCATTTAATCTTGTCCATTCAATGAACTGTTCTCTTTATATCTAGTTCATACATGAAATAAGGTAGCACAGCAAATCATGAAGTTTCAAAATTACATGAGTTCAAAGCCTGACTTCACTGCTTACTTAATTATGTGGCATGGATAATTTAACAAACCCTCTAAGTCTCAATTTTCTTAATGTGTATGTAATGGAGAAAATATAATAATACCTAACTCCATAGGGTTGTTCTGATAATTCAGTAAGATAATAAATATAAAACTTTTTAGCATAGTATCTAGTATATAAAAAGAATTTAATACAAAGGCTCTCAGGAGGCATAAGCAGTTCTCAAGCTCCCATGGAGATTTAGAACTGTCCAATGACCAAAACCCCACCTTTGTCATCTTCAGTCCAGTCAACACATTTTACAGTTAGAGAAACTTGATTCAGTGTTATTAACTTTTATTTCTTAAATTTTAAACAAGAAATTTATTTATATAACCAGACACTTGATATGAAGCCAAGCATGTACAACAGTGTTTAATCCTGTGGTTCCCATTGTACTGAGTAGAATCACCATGGCAACAACACATCATCAGTGAGGGGTGATGACAGCAAAATGACAGAGGAAAAAGTTCTCCAGCTTCTCTCCACTGAACTCCCACAGAATTTCAACTGGCAATTATCTAGTGGCAAGGTTACCACCTGAATATCGCAGAAATTGGGAGCAAAAGTGTGTCATTCCATTGGACCACAGAGCTGAGAAAAAATATAATCAAGTGATAAGAGAAACGAAATGTGCTCTGTGACCACAATGGCCACACTCCCAAACCTACACAGCACCACAAGCAGAAAAGTCCTCTGTATGTACAGTTTCTACAGTGAAAAAAGTGAAGTAGAGGTGGGCATTGAGCTTTCCCACCATTCTGAGACTTTTATGCAGGAGGATCTCTCCAGTCCTTTCCCATGGGAGGCATTGCAAGTGCCAATAGAACTAGCCCATCAGGGGTCAATTAGAAACAAAGAATAGGGGTTGAGTGCACAGCAGCCAATTCATAAGCCTTGGTGCCAGTCCCTACAGAACTGGGCTTAGGCTACCCTCTATTGCTACAACAGATACAGTGGTCATGTGCTTAGAGATCAAAACAGCAGTCTGGTCAGTAAGAATTTTTGTACAGGTATACTGTGTGAGGATTGTCACAAAGTGAGACTGTGAAGACTGGAATAAATACTTTCATATTCAGTGTTCAGACCCTGATAAACAACCACAAGGATCAAGAAGAATTAGGGAAACATGACATCACCAAAAAGTCAAATCAAGGTGCCAGTGACTTGACTCTAAAGAGACAGAGATGTGTGATTTTCCTGATTAAAGATTCAAAACAATTGTTTCAAAAAAGCTCAGTGATCTTCAAGACAATGCACAGAAGCACTTTAGAAATTGTAAGATAAATTTAACAGAAAGATTGAAATAATAAAAAATAGTTAAACAGAAATCTTAGAGCTAAAAAGTAGAAGGAATAAAATAAAAAATGCAACAGCGAGCATCATCAACAATCAGATTCAACTCTTTTAAAACTATCCCAAGACATATGATAATAAAACTCTCAAAAGTCAAAAATATGGAGAGATTTATAAAAGCAGCAAATGAAAGAAAGCAAATAACATATGAGATTCCAATACACCTGGCTGCAGACTTCTCAGCTAAGAAGGCCAGGAAGAAGTGGGATGATATATTAAAAGTACTGAAGGAAAAAAACAAACAGCCAATCAAGAATACTGTACCCAGGGAAGATAGTCTTCAAAATGAAAGAGAGACAAATACGTCCCCAGACAAACAAAAGCTGAGGAAATTTATCACTACCAGATCTGTCTTACAAGAAATGCTAAAAAGGGTTTTTCAAAAGAAGGAAAAGGACAATAATGAATAACATAAAAACATCTGAAGGTATAAAACTCACTGGCAAAATTAAGTATATAATCAAATTCCTAATACCCTAATAATGTAATCATAGAATATAAACCTCTTATATCTTTAGTATGAAAATTAAAAGATAAAACTATTAAAATAATAACTATAGTTGGTTATGGAATATGCAATCAAAAAGCTGTAAATTGTAATATCAAAAATTCAAAATGTGGAAGTGGAGAGGAATTAAATTATATAATTTTTTGTATTCTTGGCTTTTTGTTTTCACTTTTTTAGCAATCAAAGTAAGGTTTCCAGTTTAAGAAATTCAGTAAGTGTCTGTGATGATTATCATTGTTCAAGATTATAGAGCTAATACATGATGCAGCTGAAACCTGAATTCAATGCTTACCAATGTACTATGTTTCCAGAGACGTCATTAGTCTACAGTAATTTGTGAGCAATTATACCCAATATTTGCTGGAGTATGCTGGTTTGAAACTATTGTTTTGAAGGTCTTCTCCCTGTTAGATCAATTCTCCACCTAGCAGCAAAATGACCTTCTAAATATATAAATAGGATCACAGCACATTCTGTCCTAAGCTCCTTCAATGGCTTTCCATTGTTCCTTAGATAAAATCTAAATTTCTTATCATGGCCTGAAAGGCCCTACATGATCTGGTATCTGCCCTGCCTCTTACAACTTCCACTTTTTGTTCACTCTGCTCAGCAATACAATGTCCTTTCCGTTCCTTGAAATTGACAATCTGTTCACAGCATCAGGGATTTTACACATGATATTACCTGTAACTGGAAGAATCTTCATCTTTCTTTTCTTTTGGTTAATTTGCATTCATCTTTTAACCCTCAGCTTACATATTTTATTTTCAGAGAAGACACCGTTGACTACATCACTTCCTCAGTTTCTCACCTCTGATAAATGACATCAGTACTTCATAGCACTTATTACAAGTGTTTATTATGTATTTATGTATTTATTTGTGTTTATTTGCTTAATATTTGCCTCTACTAATACACTGTTAACCTTATAAGAGTAGAGACTTATTTGTTTTGTGCAATACTATGTGGACTGCAAAAAGAGTCTCATTTATTTATAGGCATCCTTTGCCAGACCTTCTACCATTCCAACAAGTTTGAACCTCCTTGAGATATATAGGTACCTGTGGTTGTGTAATCATATAGAAAGTTGTGTGGAAAAATGTCATAAATAGTATGTGTTTATTATATAACTTTATCAATTTTTAACTATGTTCACTTTATATTTTTAAAATATAAAATAATTCAGATATGGTTGAAGACTCCACTCTATTCAGAGGTAATCATTTTGTTGAATTTGGTATTTATCATCTCCATGCCTGTTTATATATTTATTATTATAGATGTATATATCTTAAACAATATGCAGCATTATTTAGCATATTTATATATTTTATGCAAAGAATTTATCATTGTGATTATATCATACTGCATTATTCTTTTTTTCTCCATATTATGTTTTGAATTTTTATCTAGGTATCAACCTAGATATCAGTAGTTCCAGTTCATTAATTTTCATGAATATATCATAGGAAATTTGATATATATACTGCATTTATTTGTTATCTTGATGATGAACATTTATGCCATTCCCAATTTTTCCTTTCTGTATCAAGGCTGTAATGAACTATTTCTTCATGTCTCTCTGTGAAAATCTGCAAATTTTCTCTAAGAATTAATCCTCAAAGTAAAGGTTTACAGTCAAAGAACAAGTTCATCTTCAAATGTACTAGATATTTTCAAAACATTCTTCAAAACATACTGATTTATTTTATGTCAGCAGGATATGAGAGTTCCTTTTTCTTCATAGTCTTGTCAGTACTTAACATTGTCGAACTTTTCAAATTTGCTCATCTCTTGGTTGTGGAATGGTATTTTATTGGCTTAAAGACTCTTTGTATACTGAAATATAGTAGATATTCAGCAAATAGTTATTCTTTATGGTATTACTGCAGAATATTTCATACTAGTACCTGAATTCAGTTTTATGCATATCAGGCAGAAGATATTAAATATGATCCCAGTAGATGAATATCTCCAAAAATGATGACATTCAAAGTAGAGTGTTGTTATAAGATTAAGAAATCCTTCCTCTCTCTTGTTACCTCTAATAAGTGAACAGTGAAATGAGCATCTTTTTTGAATTACAATTTTAACAGATAAATTATTTTAAATAGAAATGTTCATTGAAGTTTCTCTTTCTCTTCTTTTTTGTTTCCTTCCCTGCTTTAGGAGGCAGCAGTGTGGCCTGAGGAGGTGAGGAGATGGCATGTGGGGTTTGGGGGATGAAGGGGTATTAGTCATACCCAAGGAACTAGTGGCAGGGCCAAGGGCCAAGAAGCAGCCCTGCTGGGATCTGAAGAGATGGTGGTGCTGGGAGGCTGCAGGGCCAAGGGCTGCTGAGGTGTCCAGCGTGGTCCAGAGATTGGTTACTGACAGGAGGATTAAGCACTTACTGACAGAGAAGGGATTTATACACATAGAAAAAAAGAAGACAAGAAAGAACCCTCAGGTAGTAAGTTGGAATTGGTAGTATATATTTTATCCAGCAGAAGCAAGCTAGTCAGGGCATGTTCTTAAGGCAATTAAAGGAAACAAGAGTGGGAAGGGAAATATGACATGCATTTTCAAGCCTCTTCTTGCATTCACTCTGCTATGAAACGAGTGACCAAAAGCAAATTACTTATCTAAGCCCAGAGTCAGAATAGAAAAGGACTACTAACTTACAGGACACATGGCTTGGATACAGGCAGGTCACATTAGTTGAGGCCATCATTATAATTCATTAACTACAAACTCCTTCAGAGAACTGCCCTACAATTACAAACACAGCCATATTATCCCTTAAATGGGCTATGAAATGAGCTATTGATAAATATCTCCTTTGGTAAATCACTCCTTTGGTAAATAGCTCATTGATAAAATATTCGTGCTCTCTCCACTTTTTATGGTCATACTATTATTTTCAGTTTATTTGTTGTGTTTATGACTTCAGCCTCATAAATTTTTAGGTCTGTTGGCGTTAGACAGTTCTGTTTATTTCCAGATATAAAATGAGAGAATTAAAGCATTTATCACTTTTCCATAATTATTCTTTTATCTATGTCATCTTTTGTCTATGCTATATTTTCATTAAGATTTATCTTAATATTTATCAGCTTTATGTACCTATGTCTTTCATACTTTATCAGTTGATATCACATACTGAAACTCACTGCACACAATTCACAGTTTTATAATTACATACATATTATTCACTGTGGGACCAAGAAATGTGTGCGACTCAGAGAAGGAATTGTTACTCAGCATCAGTCATTTAAACTCTATGATAGGGGAATTTTCTAAGCATCTCATTTTAAATGATTCCCTTTTCTATACTTTTAAGCTTTCTTCCCTTCTTTTGAGTGATACTTAAATATATATCCTAGACCATCCTCATTCTTAGATCACATATTCTTTTTTCATTTTCTTGGAGTATCTTCTTGTGTAATTTCATTTATTCATAGTGTGAGTTGTAGACTTTCTAAGCTCTTGACTGTCACTAAGTGCCCTAATTTTTCTCTCCCACTTGATTGATATTTTTTAGGCATAAAGTTTTGATTTTGACTCTTTTCTCCTAGAGAAGGTTGAGGATGGCACTGCATTATTCTCTGCTCCTTAAGTTGTTGAATATTTATAATTATCATTGAAAGCATAAAATTTCACCTGGATATGGGTGTTTTCATTTGTTAAGTAAGTGATTGGTTCTTCAAACTAACAGATTTAGTGCCTTTCTTCAATATGGGGAAAATTATCTCATTATATTTCTGAGCTGCACCCTGTATTGTTATCATCTCTACCTGATTGATATTCCAGTAGATCATAATTGACTCTCAAACATTTGAAAACAATCTAAAGAATTATGTGCTATCAAATGTGTACACGTATATTACCAAATGTTCTGTATTCTGGTCTATTCCATTTCATTTTATTTTATTTTTAAAAATGCTGGTTATAGAGCACTAATTTGATATCATGACCATATTAGTTTGCTTGGGCTACTATAAAAATTAGCAAAGACTGGGTGGCTTAAACAAAATAAGTTTATTTCTCATAGTTCTAGAGGCTGGAAAGTACCATCATCTGGGTACCAGTGACCCCGTTTCTGGTAATGGCCCTCTTCTTGGCTTGCAGATAGCCACTTTCTTGATATATCCTCACATAGTTGAGAGAGCACCCTTGTGTCTCTTCTTATAAGGGCATTAATGCTATTGTAAGAGCTCCACCCTCATGACCTAATTAGCTCTCAAAAGCCCCATTTCTAAATACAAACCTATTAGGGGTTAAGATTTTCAAAATATGAATTTTTAGGAAACACAATTCAGTCCATTGCAATGACTCACTAGTGGGCTATATCTGCAGCTTGAAACACAATATATTTGGTTAATATGCCTTTTTAAAACTATTCTTCACATTTCTTATATACCTTTCATATTTTCAGTTCTTTTCTTTTGATATATGTTACAGTTTTAAATTTATCTTTTGTGTTAGTAAATTGGTCTTAAGCTGATTTTGATGTATTAATTTGTCAATCTATTTCATTTGAAATTTTATTTTGTTAATTATGTTTTTAATTTCTAAGAACAGTTGCTTACTTTCTAAATACTGTTTATATAGCAGCCTATTCTTGTTTTATGGCTACAATGACCTCTTTTTAAAAATTAAAATATAATTCACATAACATAAAATTCACTATTTAAAAGTATACAATTTAATGGATATTTTTGTGTATTGATTATGTTGTATAATCATCACCACTATATCTGTACCTATTAGCAGTCAGTTCCAATACCTCCCTTTCCCTACTATTTTTCATTCTGGTGGATTTGCCTAATGTAGACATTTCGTATAAATGAAATCACGTAATATGTGGCTTTTTATGTCAGTTTTCCTCTACTTACAACAATATTTTCAGGGTTCATCCGTGTTGTAGCATGTATCAGTTCTTCATTCCTTTCCTTTTTATGTGGCTAATATTCCATTGTATAGACATACTACATTTTGTTTACCCATTCATCAGCAGATAGAAATTGGTTGTTTCTAATTTTAGGCTATTTTGAATAATGCTACTAGGAACATTTTTGTACCATTTTTTTAATGTGCTTTCAATTTCATACATTTATATTTAAAAGTGAATTGCTGGTATATTACTCCATTTTCACACTACTGATAAAGACATACCTGAGACCAGACAATTTGCAAAGGGAAGAGGTTTAATGGAGAACTCACATTGCACATGGCTGGGGAAGCCTCACGATCATGACAAAATGCAAGGAGGAGCAAGTCTCATCTTACATCGATAGATGGTAGCAGACAAAAAGAGCTTGTGCAGGAACCCATCCCCCCCACCCTTATAATAACCATCAGATCTAATGAGACTTACTATCACAAGAAAAGCACAAGTAAGACCCACCCCCATGATTCAAATACCTCCCACTGTGTCCCTCCCACAACACGTGGGAATTCAAGATGAGATTTGGGAGGGGACACAGCCAAATCATATCATTCCACCCTTTACCCCTCCCAAATCTCATGTCCTCACATTTCAAAACTAATCATGCCTTCCCAATAGTCCCCCAAAGTCTTAACTCATTTCAGCATTAACCTAAATGTCCACAGTCCAAAGTCCCATCTGATAAAGGCAAGTGCCTTCCACCTATGAGCCTGTAAAATCAAAAGCAAGTTAGTTACTTCCTACATACAGTGGAGGTACAGGTATTGCATAAAGCCATTCCAAATGGGAGACATTGGCCAAAACAAAGGGGATACAGGCCCCATGCAAGTCCAAAATCCAGCAGGGCAGTCAACTCTTAAAGCTCCAAAATGATCTCCTTTGAGTCCATGTCTCACATCCAAGTCACACTGATGCAAGAGGTAGTTGGTTCCCATGGTCTTGGGCAGTTCCGCCCCTGTGGCTTTGCAGGGTATCACCTCTTCCTACTGCTTTCATGGGCTGGTGTTGAATGTCTGTGACTTTTCCAGGCACACGGTGCAAGCTGTCAATGGATCTACCATTCTGGGGTCTGGAGGATGGTGACCCTCTTCTCACAGTTCCACTGGGCAGTGTCACAGTAGGGAATCTGTGTAGGGGCTCCAACCCCACATTTCCCTTCTGCACTGACCTAGCAGAGGTTCTCCATAAGGGCTCTGCCCCTGTAGCAAACTTCTGCCCGGACTTCCAGGCATTTCCATACATTTTCTGAAATCTAGGCTGAGGTCCCCAAACCACAATTCTTGACTTCCATGCACTCAAAGGCTCAATACCACGTGAAGGCTGCCAAGGCTTGGGGCTTGCACCTTCTGAAGCCATGGCCTGAGCTTTACATTGACTCCTTTCAGCCATGGCTGGAGCAGCTGAGATGCAGGGCACCATGTCCCTAGGATACACACAGCATGAGTACCCTGGACCTGACCCACAAAGGCATGTTTTCCCTCTAGGCCCCCAGGCCTGTGATGGGAGGTGCTGCTGTGAAGACCTCTGACATGCCCTGGAGACACTTTCCCATTGTCTTTGGGATTAGCATTCCTCACTACTTATGCAAATTTCTGCAGCTGGCTTGAATTTCTCCTCAGAAAATGAGATTTTCTTTTCTATCGCATTGGCAGGTTGCAAACTTTCCTAACTTTTATGCTCTGCTTGCGTTATAAAACTGAATTCCTTTAACAGCACCCAAGTCACCTCTTGAATGCTTTGGTGCTTGAAAATTTCTTCCTCTAGATGCGCTAAATCATCTCCCTCAAGTTCAGAGTTCCACAGATCTCTAGGGCAGGGGCAAAATGCTACCAGTCTCTTTGCAAAAACACAAGAAGAGTCACCTTTGCTACAGTTCCCAATAAGTTCCTCATCTCCATGTGAGACCACCTCTGCCTGATCCTAATTGTTCATATCACTATCAGCATTTTTGTCAAAGCCATTCAACAAGTGTCTAGGAAGTTCCACACTTTCCCACATTTTCCTATCTTCTTCTGAGCCCTCCAGTCCGTTCCAACCTCTGCCTGTTGCCCAGTTCCAAAGTCACTTCCACATTTTCAGGTATCTTTTCAGCAACAGCCCACTTCTGGTATCAATTAACTGTATTAGTCCGTTTTCATGCTGCTGATAAATACATGCCCAAGACTGGGCAATTTACAATAAAAGGAGGTTTAATAGAGAACTCACATTTCCACATAGGTAGGGAAGCCTCACAATCATGGTGGAAGGCAAGGAGGAGCAAGCCACATCTTACATGGATGGAGGTGGATAAAAAGAGCTTGTGTAGAAAAACTCCCCCTTAAAATAACCATCAGATCTCATGAGACATACTCAATATCATGAGAACAGCACAGGAAAGACCTGCCCCCGTGATTCAAATACCTCCCACCAGGTGCCTCTCAGAACACGTGGAAATTCAAGATGATATTTGGGTAGGGATACTGCTAAACCATATCAGCTGGGTAACATGGTAAATTTGCTTAACTTTCAAATGAACTACCAAAATATTTTTACAGTGGCTTTATCATCTTACATTCCTACCAAAAGTGTATGAAGGATCCAACTTCTGCACATCCTCCCCCCAACTTGTTGTTTTCTGCTTGTTTTTTTTTTTTTTTTTTATTGTAGACATCTTTGTGAGTGTGTAGTGATATCTCATTGTGGTTTTGATTTGCACTTTGCAAATGATGAATGCTGATGAATATCTATGTGCCTAGTTGCCATTTGTATATCTGAAGAAATGTCTATTCAAATTCTTTGCTTGTTGTTTAGTGTATTATTTGTTTTTGATTCTTTAAGTTGTAAGACTTTATATTTTCTGGATACTAGACACTTACTGATATATGCTTTGCAAATATTTTGTCCCATTTTGTGGGTTATCTTTTCACTTTCTTTTTAGTGTATTTTTATGCACAAAAGGTTTTCATTTTGATGTGGTTCAATTTATCTATTTTGTCATTGATTGTGCTTTTGGTATCATATCTAAGCAACAGGTCTAATCCAAGGTCATGGAGACTTACGCCTGTTTTCTTCTAAGTTTTAGCTCTTCAATTTAGATCTTTGATCTATCTTGGGTTAAGGTTGGTATAAGATACAAGCTAGAAGTTCAAATTATCTATTTTGCATGTGAATGTCTGGTTTTGTCAGCTCTATTTATTGAAAAGACTAGTCTACTCATTCAATTGTTTTGCTATCTCTGCTGAAAGTCAATTGACCATAGAAGTATGGGTTTATTTCTGGATTTTCCATTTTATTCCATTGGTCTATATGTCTTTCCCTTGCCAGTATTATACTCTCTTGTTTACTGTTGCTTTGTAGCAAGTGTTGAAATTGGGATTCTTCTAACATGTTTTTTCTTTTAACATTGTTTTTATAGTCACTTGCATTTCCATAAGAATTTTAGGATTAGTTTGTTCATTCACCACTGCCTCTTGAATTTTGCTGAAGCATGAGACTACTTTAAAATATAATTTTATAATACATTTTTTGTCCCTAATGAGCTATAATTCCTCTTTTTACTTATCTTGATTTTGCTCATCAGTGTTCTTTGTTTTTCTCAGTTGTTTGATCTTCTGTATAAAGTAGGTGTCCATGTATATCTGTTGATGAAGTGAATGAATAAGTGACTGTCAATAATAATGGGTGCAAGTTAGGTCAAAATTTATCCCCTCTAGATTTATTCCTTGCTGAAATGCCAGCAGTGACTCTGATTAATACATATTCTACACAACTCATGATTTATGTGCTTAGTTTAAGGCATAAATATTATTAATATTCTTAAGTAATTTTATCTTGTTTATTCCTTTAGATAGAGATAAGATCTTTTGTATATGTTTCTTTCCTTCTGTCTGTCTTTCAACTTCTCCTTTCCTATCCTGCTTTCTTCTGCCACAGTGGTGCTAGTAATGCAGACTCATTAACCCTGAATTCAGCTGAACAGAAAGAGCAGTCACTGGGCAGATTTACTTCATCTTTACAGTTTCTCTTGGGTTCATACAATTATACAGTAATCTTTCTCTTGTCATTGACATAAGTATTAGAAAGTCCTAAATTATACAAAAATTTACAACTGATAAAATAAATTTTTATGAGAAAACTCATCTCAAGAGAGCTAGTAGAAACTATATGATCTACATACAATTTAATAAATGTAAAAGGCATTTGACATTGGTGTGTATGAGCTCATTTTGAAAGACTCTTCCTATATTGGAGTATTCCTGTTAGAAGTCTACCTTTCCCTATGGGATCCAAAGGTTGAGGCAGCTATGATATAGAAAATCGCCCTAAACTTGGCAAATTAGATGCTGCTTACACACATTTTGACTGCTGAGGAAGTAAAACAGAGATTAAGGTAATGCGCAGAGATTATGTGTGGACTCTGCTATGGAACCATGAGCCCTATGTCCCAGCAGAGAGTGTCCCAGCAGTGAGTGAAGTTCAGGGGTAGGGCTTCTAAGGTAAGATCTTACTTTTGTTTATTCTTTGTTCCTTTTCTAAACTTGGCTCTATACCATTCCTGATAATTTTGTAAGCTACCCAATATCGTTCAAATAAATTATCTTCCAATAAATCCAGTATAGTTTGGTTTCTGTGGTTTGCCACAGCTGCTGGCACAAAAAAATCAATTAAGATAGTTCTCTAAAGAAAACTCAAATTAAAAACACTAAAAATCTTAAACTATGAATGATACATACGTGCTTGTAATTTCCATTTGTGATTCTTTACCTCATAAATATATTTTTGGATCACTTTCCTCAATAGACTTAATTCATATATTTATTTTTAATATGTTAAACAACATTTTTTAATCCTTCACCTGGTTCTCCAACCAAATATTAAAGAGCTACCTGATTGTGTGACTTGTAGCTAGTAAGCCCTGTCTCCTCTTCTCACTAAGCACCTATCCTTTTACACAAATACCTTTTACACAAATGTACCAACCATCAGAACACAAATAGGACACAGAGATTTGCCCTCTCCTATCTTCCCTTACTTTACCTAGAAGATCATTGCAAAATATGTTTTGATTTTTCTGCCACCCATTTTATATTCTTTTTTCTACCCATTCCCTGATTTCTTATTTATTTAACTATCTTCAGTAGAAGCAACTCAATACTCAAACCATTCATATGTCTTAGAACAGCAATTTTTATTGTTGAAAATTCACTAGTAATAGTATTCTCCACTATTCTAGTACAGGCCACTATAATTTATTGGATGTAATTATTAGCTTCTGGTTCAGTCCTCAACTAACACAAACTCCTAGGACAATTCAACATTAATCATTTTGCAGAGATTTTCTATGCAGTGCTTCTATCACAGAAGAATCCTGGGAGGCTTATTTAGTCCCCAAACTGAAGAGGAAGGAAGCTCTTCTTTTTCTATGTTCATGGGTGCTGTTGCTTTTTGTTCCAGAAAAGAAGAACAAATGCATTCCCAAATGCTATGGCAACAGGCAGCTGGAATTGAGTGGCATCAACCCCCTTTAGGCAGGACATGAACCCACTAGCTTGCCAGTCTCTAACATTTCCTACTGTCTCCCAGAAATCCAGGGGTCAGCTATAATTTACCTTACCAGGTCAGCATTGGTCATTTCCATGTCTGCCTCTTCCTTGAAAGGCTTTGAGTTTGTGAACTCTGGCCATAGACCCATAGACCATCAATGGACAAAAGCTTATTTATAATCTGAGTGACTCAGATTTACTTAGCAACTTCTCTTTTGTCTAGAAACACGATGCTGATTATTGTTCCCCTAGCTCTTATGGAGGAACAGTCCGACCTTAAGAGCAAAAGAAGTTGACTTCTCATTAGTGGGGAAAAAAAAAATTCTTCCATGTTTGCTTTTTTCCTACCATGTTAAGAAACAGTATTAGGCAATTTCTCAATAGGCTCTCCAGTTACCTGAACTTTGCAGCAAGTCATCCTGTTACCCAGGCAAGACACATTTCATTTGAGGGCAGCTCATGCTTGCAGAGGGTTTACTGGACCACATACACTTCCTGGCTATAGTTTCCACTGGTCACTGGATGATTATAAATAACAGCAAGTGTTTAGAACACAGAATATAGAATTCTAAAAAGTTTTCAGGAAAGGCTGCCAGCTGGCTAGGCGTCAGAGTAGGTACCATGTAACTGCAAAGCCAAGTGGGAAATGAACCAGCTGCAGCAGCTACCCCTCTGAGGGTGGCCAGATGTAGCTTCTGTCTAGTTTGTTTCAGAGACGGAAACTGTAGCGACAAGGAGTGGAGGGTGTCTCTCAGGATTCCCTCATGCCACCAACCCACTTTCCTGAGGAAACTTCTCTTCCCCCACTCTCTCCAGACTCTTACTCTTTGGGCCCTGATGGTCAACACTGGAAGAGAAGATGCATCTCTTCCCAGGGGCCTTCTGCCATAAATGGCAAGCAGCCAGGGCTGAAGTCATGTTTCTGTTGTGTGCCCAGAAGTATATCCAGGACCCAAGCTGATAAAAGAGATGCTTATGTTTTTTCCAAGGTGCACTTGTCAATTATGGAGAAGAGAGCAACTCCAATTTCCTTCTGAGTCCTCAACTGCCCTTTTCGGGAAGCTAAGTAGTGTGATGAATTATTCATTATTACAGTGCCTCAAATCTCTGTCACCTTTTTTGAAGGCCTTCTCACAGTTTCTGAAAAAAAAAATACCACATTTGTATACTTAAATTTGCTGGCTGAATAGGCATAGGAGTCCCGTCTAATAGGAAGACAGATAAAGGATCTGGAAAGTTACTTAAATGAAACCAGTTAGGTGAATAGAATCTGGGCAATGGTTCCCTTTCTATGGTTGATTGAGGTTGTGAAGATCTCTCTTTTCCCTGCTTGCCTTATTGTGGTTACTTCTTGAATAAACCCTGGAATTAACAGAGATCTTGAGAATCACTTTGGGATTACCACAGGGTTTAGAGGCCGTTTGCCACCCAGCACCCACCAACGTTTATTACCACTAATTTTAGCCATCGGAAGTAGGCAAATTTCCCCTAGACCAATTGAATTAATCAGGTATGCCACAATAAAGCAGTGTAACAAACCATCCCAAAATATCAGTGGCTTCCTAAAACAAGCTTTATATTGCTTGAAGTTCTGTGGGTCAGCCGCGGTAGCTCTGTTTTAGGGAGAAAGTTAGCAAAGTTTCGTTTCAGGCTTAATTTTAGGTTAATTTCAGACCATCTCCATTTGTTGCTTTGGTTGAATGGCTATCTAGGAATATTTTCTTGGTGAATAACTGGAGTTCAAGAGAGCAAAAGGAAATGTGAGAGGTTTTTTCAGGACTTAACGTAGAACTGGAACACTTCCACTTTCACCCACATAAACCATGGCTAAACTCCATATTCCTGGGGAAGGGAAATAAACTCTTTCCACTCTAGAAAATAGTACCACAAAGTCCCATGGCAAAGGACTTGTGTAAGTAGTTCTAAATCAGGAAGGGCATTCAGAGTGGCATCTAATGACTTAATCTTCCACAGCAATAAAGAACACAGAAAGGAAATCTACCTGAAATGATGGAATAGAGAAAAAAATTGATTATTAGACAGTGAAATTATACCTGTTAGGAATTTAAGTAGGCTATTCTTGGAAAGGTAGTTATAGGTTGAGGAGCATGTCTTGAACTGGACACAGAACCAATTAGATGATGTGAATGTTGTTAGATACAAGTTATTTAAAATACTTACATGTTTTGCAAGTTATTAAACAATTCCCACAAAGAATTTTATCTGGAAAGTATAACTCTGCTAAGATGAGATAAGAAAAGAGAGAGGTTGAGTGAATAAGTATAGAAAGGAGAGAAAGGGTAAGAAAAAACTGGTCAGCAAAGATACAAACTGTATCAGTGTGGTACATTCTGGAACAAACTTTAGGAGGGTCAAGAAGTCATCATTCTAAAACCATTCTTCCTAATTCAGACTAACTACTCTCTAAGTTATGGAGATTCCTCACAAAAATTTAAAAAAATGATCTATGTTTGTTCTCAGTGATTTAAAAGATGCATTCCACAGAAACATAAAATGACAAAAATATAGAATTTTAGATTAAAGTATATTCTGTTCAGGTTGAGTACCCAATATCTATCCTCCCCTTCTCGTTTATTAAGAGAATGCAATGCCTATGACAGTGACAATGTACCCAATGAAAAATGCATATTTTCAACCTCTATTACAGCTATAGATGGCTCTGTGACACAGTTATGGCTGATTAGATATAAGTTTTTGGATGGGTCTTTTAGGTAAGCTTTTAACAAAGGAGTATGCTTTTCTGGAAACTCTCTTGCCCTTCTTCCAATCTAGATGCAATTGCTGGAGACAGAACAGCCTTCTTGAAATCACAAGTGAAAAGCATAAAATCAAAAGTTACTCACTGAGCAGAAATATTAGAGTATTGCTCCCTGCTGGCATTGGAGAGCCTCTATGCAGCTTTCACTCTCTACCTCCCATACTTATTTTTATTTGAGAAAAATAAGCCTCTGAAGCTGGTTCAGCCACTGTAGTTGGATTTCTGCTACCAGTACAAAATATGTTCCCTTACTAAGAGAGTGGCGGAGGGTCATTAGAGATCAGGTAATCAGCCCTTTCCTCTTTATTTTACAGTGAAGGAAACAGCAGTTCTAAAAAGTAAAGTGATGTGCTCAAGGTCAGGCAGCTGGAGGCCTCAACAATTCTTTCAACACTGTGATCTAAGGGTTAGGACTATAGAACCATGTGTGAATTAACCTAAAAAATAACCAATCAAAAGGACCCACAGCACAGTTGTATTCTGCTTCTAAGCTCTGCATTCAATGCATGCTTCTGCCCATGTGAACCTGACATGAAGCTGGGCACTTTAATTTCATAAGTCAGAGTCACTTCATCTTCAATTGTGTTGACATTCCCTTTGCTCTCTAAAAAGAACACAACCTGGAAGTGCAGAATTGTGGACAGCCTTGGCAAGAGACAAGAGTGGCATTTTGGATATTCTCTCATGCATATGCTAACTCCCAGAAGTAGTAGTGGTTTGGGGTAGTGAGGACGTCTCCCACCATTTTTCAGGGGATGCAGCAGCTGGCAAACCAGCTGGCTTCACCATCTTGAGATGCTCTTTGGAGCCACAGATGGGACTGGGTTACCCTGAGTACAAGCATTATGAGCACAGAATCCATGGTGTGAAGGACAGGAGTAAATTGTCTGGCTGGAGTTGAGGAAACCCTATCCAAGCATTTCCCTTCCTACCTTGTAACTTCTGCTTAAGGAACCCTTGCATGGGAGTCCATGCAAGAAAACTATCACTTTTGCCTTTGGGATTTTTAAGGAGGTAAGTTTTATGCTTCAGGCTATCTGTAGAAGTCTAATGTCATCTCAACCCTAAATGTGCACACACACTCGCCGCCACACACTTGAGGGCCCATTATTCAAATCTGCATTATGAATCTTTGAGCATTTTGTACACTTCCTTTTCATAAAATGGAGGCTACTATTTTTCTTTTAGGGGAAGAGTGGGCAAGAGAAACATATCCCTAGCTTCCAAACTGCCTTGCTCAAATTCTTTTTATGAATAGCAGTAGTTTTCTTACTGACATCAGTTAAAAACCTTTTCAGTTGAAATAGTTAGAGTGACAAGATAAAAAACCAAACACCGCATGTTCTCACTCATAGATGGGAACTGAACAATGAGAACACATGGACACAGGAAGGGGAACATCACACTCTGGGGACTGTTGTGGGGTGGGGGGAGGGGGGAGGGATAGCATTAGGAGATATACCTAATGCTAAATGACGAGTTAATGGATGCAGCACACCAGCATGGCACATGTACACGTATGTAACCTGCACATTGTGCACATGTACCCTAAAACTTAAACTATAATAATAAAAAAAAGCTTGAGAAATACACAAGGCAATGTAGCTATGTAAGAATCAGAAAGAAGCCATGAAAATTCTTAGATTGAGCTAAATATGCAAATGTAGTGAGTTTACTCAATTTTAATTTACTTGCAAGAGAAGCTAAACACTAAAATGGTCAGATATAAACACTTATTTTTTACTTTTTTTTATAATTACCAGATTTTTTTTCCTTCTTCCTGTCTTTATATACTTGGTCATTTACTAGATAGCATTTTCTTCCTTTATACATCACACGTTTTAAAGGAGCTTGAATTTGATATCAGTGAGAACTCAGTGAATGTAAGTTCTAGCAGATGTTCTTATATTAAGATATTGATAGGCCAGGTGCAGTGGCTCACACCTGTAATCCCAGCACTTTGGGAGGCTAAGGCAGGCAGATCATTTGAGATGAGGAATTAGATCAACCTGACCAACACAGTGAAACTCCGTCTCTACTGAAAATACAAAAATTAGCCAGGCATGGTGGTGTATACCTGTAGTCCCAGCTACTTGGGAGGCTGAGACAGGAGAATTGCTTGAACCTAGGAGGCAGAGGTTGCAGTGAGCTGAGTTCGCACCATGGCACTCCAGCCTGGGTGATAGAGCAAGACTCCATCTCAAAAAAAAAAAAAAGCAACAAAACAAACAAATAGATATTGCTGCAAAATAAAAGGGAATTTCAGAATGATTTAAGAATATTTTATCAGTGTGAGGGAAAAAAAAACCCTTAGCTTTTCCAGGATAAATGAAATTGTGTGATGATAGTTAAGATATGAGGATGAAACCATACCAACTAATTAAAATAATGTTTTATTTGGAAGAATAACAAGGACTCCAAGCTACCTGAGGCCTCCCTTTCTTTGGAAGCTTTCTGAGTAGGTTTTCAGATTTAGCAAATGAAAAATACAGGGTGTCCAGTTAAATTCAAATTTCAGATAAACAATGAATTGCCAAGAATGTACATATAGTAATAGTTACTTGTTGTTTTTGGAAATCCAAATTTAACTGAGTGCCCTGCATTTTACCTGCCAGTCCTATGCCCCAGGATACCCAGTGGTTCTCCTTCTTAGACATTAAAAGTCCCCTGAAGCCTTTGGTCTTCCTTACTCTATTAGCATGGTCAGTTCTCTTACTAAAATAGAAGGTAGTTCCATTGCCAGCACTATTTTGATCCTACTTAGGCTAGCAGAAAGGTGGATAGGTAGCTAGTTGTTTCCATTTAGTATAACGCCTTCAGAATTTTTTGTTGTTGTTACTAAAGTTACTTTTGTAGATTTTTACCTCTTTTATTATAGACACAGGTTACTAGGGCCTTATTCATTGATGCCATTACACAATATCATGGCAAAGTCATCCTTCCTGACAAAAATCAACTTGTGTTCTAAAACTATACTCAGATTCTTTGACTCCATTTTATTTTACAGTAAGATTCCCCCACCCACACCATGTAGAGCAGCTCTTTTGAGGTTAGGAGGTAGTCCCTCTTCATTAGAAAGCCCTTGCCCAAGTCAGACTCTTAGATCAATTTACATTATTTATTTTTTCTCCAAGAAGTCTAAGTTATTCATTTCATAAAAATGCTGGAAATACCACAGGATACAGGCTAAAAAATAAAAATAAAAAAGGATTCTCTTTGAACATCAAGCTAAATATGATGAAATTAACCATCAGGATATAGTTGGATAAAACCTGTAGAGTAATTACAGAATAAGAAAACTTTTAGCTCTTGGTGGCTCCTAACTGCTCGTAATTACTCCACAATTAGGTAAATTCAAAAGGATAGTGAACAACTATATTATCTGAAATATGTTGATTAAAAAGGGTGATTGTCAAGCTGGGTGGGGTTTTTTTTTGTGTTTTGGCTAAGATCACTGACTTGTGTTTGTCTTGGTCAATACTATTTTCACTGACTTGGAATTAGATAACATTTATCTGGAAATTAACTGTGGGGGTGCCCAAATATTAATGTTTAAAAAGAGATGAAAAGAGTGGACACGTGTGCATATAGGATTCAAGCTATCATTTTGTGTGGGTTGTGTCACATAAAGGTTGCTAGTAAGTTGAGTTATAGATAGCTAGGCACAAAATCAGTTGCCAGGGAGAGAAGATCTTACATTCTGTCAATATTATCAATTCAATAAGATTGACTTTTTTGAGCTGTATCACCACCTCTGGGCTGAGTTCACCATCAGCACTTCCAGGTGGTGTAGAGTGACACTAGGTGACTATACCATGTGACCACTAAAAGAACTAATTGGCTGTCATCCTGTGCTCATATCCTTATGCAGTAAATAGTATCTATACCCTTTCTTGCACCCATAGTCTTTTAGTATATGTATGTGGCCTAATAATTACTGATAGTGAAGGTTTGTACCAAGCTACTATGTTTTAACCAGATAAGCACATTTGTGGTATTAGCAGGCATCTGAGACATGGAAGCAAATTTGTCATAGAGAAAAGGCCATTATGATGGAATCTATTAGCCTAAACTACAAAACTTCCCACAATTAGCACACGTTGGACATGACAGAGGTTAGGTTATTTTTGAAGCAGACAGAAGGAACAAGAAGAGTCTGAAGAGTAAAGAATAAACATGGATTATTTCACGATAGTGATTATAGAAAAATGTGTGTTCACGTATGCATGTAGGTGTGTTTTTACTTAAGGAAAGTGTTAGTTGAATTTAAAAACAGGTTGACGACATCCCAACTCGCAAATAAAGAAAAAAC
This sequence comes from Pongo abelii, assembly GCF_028885655.2. Lineage (NCBI taxonomy): Eukaryota > Metazoa > Chordata > Mammalia > Primates > Hominidae > Pongo > Pongo abelii. The sequence continues at coordinate 19,865,035 of NC_085928.1, forward strand.
AAACACAGTAATATAGAACCAGTACAGTATTAAAAAAGCTTCTAAAAGCCTCTCGATTATGGTAAGAAAAATCAAATTTGATGCTGCTTAAAAGAGATGCACTTAAAGCACAATGACACTGAAAAAATGAAAGCATAAATTAGTAATATCAGGCAAACACAAAAATAGAAGAAATTAAAATTTTAGAAAGAAAAAAGTAAATTGTTCATTTCTTTACTAACAGCCTTGTATATACTCCACTGCAAAATTTCTGTCAAGGACTTCTCCCTGACTATTAAACCCAAACAAGAGACAGTAAAGTGAATAGAATGTCACTTTATTCTGATAAATGATACAACCTACAGTAAAATATGAATCATAAAGATTTATGCCCTAAACATTATTGTATTAAAACGCATAAATCAAACTTTTAGATAATCAAAAAGAAAGTGGCAATAGCATGTCTCTTTTAGCCCTTTATTGATCAAATAATAATAAAGGATGATGATCTAAATAATATAATTAATGGAATTTAATCTGTCAAATGAGTAACTTGATAGATAAAAGATAAATATATAGATATCTAATTTGATAATCTTTAGACAGAAAATATTAACTTTTTAGCCTCCAGCCTATTTTAAAAATAATTTCTGTGTTAGGCCACAGTAAATACTTGAAAATTTCAAAACGCAGAACATTTAGAAGCCATATTTTCTGCTTAAAAAAAGCAAACTTTTTAAATTTTATTTTATTTTCAACGATGTCTATATAATCTTGTCACTTGGAATTGAAACAAATACACCAAAAAATACTCTTACGAATAACTTGAGAGTTTAAGAGGAAAGTTAAATTGTAATTAATAAGTAACTGCTAATATTTTTTAAGCATCAATTGTATGTCAGACCCTGGGGAAAATACTTTAGATATAGTATATATTATAAACTCACAACAATTTATTTACAATAGCAGCCCCAGGGCCCCGTATACAGCCTTATAATGACATATTTTTTTCCCAAGCACTAATTTACTCCCTGACATTATGTGATATATTTATATGTTCATTTGTTTACTGTCAATTGCCCAGTAAAATGTAACCTTCCTGAGGACAGGAATGTGGCCTGGCTTTTTTGTCAGTATACTGCAAGCACTTACATCAGCAACTCAACGTGGCAGATCCTTCATAAGTATTTGCAAAGTCTGCAAGGTAGATACTATCATCACTACTTTTTTTAGCTGAGAAAACTAAAATATAGAAGGGCTAAGGAGCTAGCTAAAGCTCACACAGTTATTGAGAGACTAGAATTTCAATTCTTGAGCTTACCTAACTGTAGCTCCTAATCACTATAGTACATATGTTTTGAATATACTGCTGATAAAAAAATAGAAAGTTTAACCAAAATCCAAACTTGAGTCTTAAGAAAGCCCTAGTTTAAATGTTTTTATTACTAATTAAAAATAAAATGTGATATAATAAGTAGTGCATTAATCCCATGAAGTCACAAAAATAAACTATAGAAAGCAAAGAGGAATAAAATTTTATAGCAAAAATATTAATTTATGTCAAAAGTTTCTATGAATTCAAATGAAAGGCAAATGAATAGAAAATATATTTGAAACATATAAGACAAAGAGACAATGTTATTAATTTATAAAGTATGCTTACAATTAAGTAGAAATACTCTGCTTAGAGGAAAAGATATACTGATTTAACTCGAACCACAAAATACAAGACTATGCATCTTTTTAAAAGAAGGTGACAATTTAAGCAGCAGATTAATGTATTATGAGATTTAGAAAAAATTGACTCACAAGTAAAGCTGTGGACAAAATATTTTCATTACAAATTACAAATAAAATCAATAAACCATTTTGTACTGGATGGAGGACATGACTTCAGGAATTCGACAAAAGAAATAGACATAGATCAAAAGATACAATCCCCATCCCCAGGATTTTATGCAATAATTGCAGATCATTATCAAATGTCCAACTGTGCAGAGGATGTGAGGAAATAGGCACTTTGAGGTATTTGCTGGTTAGAGCATAATTGGAATGTCCTCTTTTTTCAGTGTAGTGTATTGTGAGTCTTAAAAATATCTGTACTATTAAACAGTCATTCCATTACTAAGATTCTGTTTTAAGTAAATAAGTATAGATGTAGTTTAAGATTTAAATTCAGGGATGTTCATTTCAGCACGATTTAAAATAGAAGAGAAATGAGAAAGCGCTGTCGAGTAATAGAAAATTAGTTCAATTCAGCCGGGCGTGGCGGCTCACGCCTGTAATCCCAGCACTTTCGGAGGCCGAGGCGGGCGGATCACGAGGTCAGGAGATGCAGACCATCCTGGCTAACACGGTGAAACCCTGTCTCTACTAAAAATACAAAAAAATTAGCCAGGCTTGGTGGCGGGTGCCTGTAGTCCCAGCTACTCGGGAGGCTGAGGCAGGAGAATTGCTTGAACCCGGGAGGTGGAGGTTGCAGTGAGGTGAGATCACGCCACTGCACTCCAGCCTGGGCGACAGAGAGAGACTCCGACTCAAAAAAAAAAAAAAAAAAGAAGAAGAAAATTAGTTCAATTCATTAAATGAACTTTCCCTTGGGCATCTAGTTTTTTTCAATTCATTCAATTATTAAAAAATCTGTGAGTATCTACTATTAGCTGCCACCATGCTGGTTATTGATGACGTGACAGAAATCCCATTTCTAGTTCTTGGGGATTGTAGTCTGGTCTAGTCATTTAGATTTCCGCATAGGTACCTGGCATCCCCAGACAGCCAACATTTCCTTTCGTAAAAAAGTAGCCTGGATGAAATTATTAAAATTAAAAGTTTGTGTCCCATTTCTTTAATAGGATGCCTGGGCCCTCGGTGATATGCCTCCTCCTTACCTCTCCTGCCTTGGCTTTTGTACGTCAACCTCCTCCGTACTCCAGACGTACCACAGACATACCAAACTCTTCCTTTCCTAGATGAGGCCAAATCCTCTCTGTCCTTTGTACCGTCATATGTAAATTTGCCTGTAACACTTTTCTGTTTCGCGCCTCCTTAGGCTAGATCCTACTAATCCTTCAGTTATCTGTAAAACATCCATTCCTATGTAGTCTTCTCTGCATCCAGAGCTTTAGGAGCCATCCTCTTATGTGCTCCTGTGGCAATTCACTGGGCCACCATAGAGCACTTTGAACACTGAAATATGATGCACAATTTACTTGTCTGTACTTCCCTCTAGTCTGTGAATGCCTTGAGGAAGGGACCACGTGCAGCTTCTTCACAGTGGGGCTTCTGCTGCATACCTACTCTGTATGGGTCATAGCATCCACTCCAGTACTCCTTGGATTCTGATCGCATGAAATGAATGTAAAACATTGTTTTAAAGAATATTTGCTAACATTGAAGAAAGCTGATGATAAGCATCATGTGAAACATTTTGGATATTTTCCCAATTTTAAGTTATAGTTAATATATAAATACAAATATAAATATATATAATGTGAGTTCAATAATTTGCTACCTTCCTATCTACATACAACTTCCTGACCAGGTTTTTTGCCTCATTTTTTTAATTCCTTCTGGCCACTTCCCATTTCCTACACAAGTAATCTTTGTTAAACTCAAATCAACTCATATAAGTCCCCTGGACGACCTTTTCCCAGGTTCCCCATTTCTTGTGTGCTTCTAATGACCTGTTGTTGACTCTTCAACTCAGACTCTTTGCTTTGCACCACACCTGCAGGCTTGACAAAATGATTTCTAAGATCTTTTACATAAGTTGTTCTCTCTAACTCACTCTTCTTTCTCTATTTGTTATCTAGGTAACACCTACTTCTTCAAGAATGAGCTTAGACCCCACGTGTGTAAGAAGCTTTTTTGCTCCTCCTCTAGTCTTCCATTACCTTCTACCAATGCCTCTATTACAGCATATAGGCTGTTTCATTATTGTCTATTATTTATTTCCCTAGCTTAGTAGTCCTAGAGCTCCCTGGAAGATGGGGTCTCTGCTTTGTAATACTTTATCTTCAGTTGTTAGCACAGTGCCTGGTATATAGTAGCCATTCAAATATGATGAATGAATTATAGGCATTTTTCTCATATTACAAGAAAAATATCTAACATTATAAATGATTCCAGATAGCATTATATATACTTTTTAGCTTTATGTAAATTTTAAAAAGTTTTTATAAATTATAACCACTATATAACCAATGATAAACATATTAATTGTATTTTTATTTAATCTGCTAACAAAGTTGAGGAGTCTTAATATCTATATCTACATGTATATATCCATGTCTATATCTAGAAGAAAATTGAATCCGAGAATATTAAATAACTTGCATAATACCATGCAGCTAGAAGAATAAAGAGCAAGAATTAAAACTCATACTTGTCTGATTTCAAAGACCAAGACACACCACAATTTGCTAATTGTTTCTATATTACAAATGATATAAAATATAACTTTATTGAAAATTTACTATGTACCAGGCCCTGTTCTGTGTTACACAGATTATTTTATTAAATCTATATAATTACTCTATGAGTTAGGTTTTATTACTATGATTGCAGTTTTATAGATTAAAATAACTAGGTACACAGAGGCTACATAACTTGCTTCATCAATCTCAGCTGGAATGAACTGGTCTTGAATCTAAATAGCCTGACTCCAGAGTCAGATTTTAACCGTTAAGCTATATCATCTCTCAGCTGAGGAAGCCTATTGAGCTTCCAGATTTTCTAAAAAATTTCAACATAGATTTAGTCAAGTATTCATAAAATACATATAGATAAACATTTCTGAAACCTAAATGTGAGAAAAAGACTTTTTTGATTAATTATAAGTAATCAAGATTAATGAAGTGATACAATTCAAGTGAAAAATTTTAGTAATCATTAGAAGATAATTCTATACATAAATTGTTAATAGGATTGGAATAATAATTAGACTGCCAAAAAGACCTATTGTAAAATGTTAAAACTGGCATCAGTGAAATGGAAAAGTTTCTTTAATTTTAAATATCATTACTTGCTGCAGTGCTCACCTGATTTAATGGTAGTCTGTCAATTGTTTAAAAAAGAAAAAAGAAAAACTCTTTATCTGAAACAATTCAACTTTAATCTAATTTGATATAAGAATACAGTTTTGCATGTTTTTAATATTTATTTAATTATTCAAAGTTCCATGGGAGGTGATGGATGGAAGGGGTGTGTGTGTGTGTGTGTGTGTGTGTGTGTGTGTGTGTGTGTGTGTTTTAATGAATGTGTCACTTTTTAACTTCCATCTCAAGAGAATTTGAGCAAGGTTCACTCGCAGAAGGAAAAAAATATGTAAGTATCAGAACAATCACAGAATTCTTTGCATGTGTTGTCTTCTTTTCTTACATGCTGATATTGTGTCTAACACCATATAAAGCGGGTTAGTGAAACATAAAGAGCAATTCTTTTACATTTTGGGGTACATTAAATATTTGTTTGGGTTGTTTTAATGCCTGATGTAATGTACTAGCTTTCACATACACTCATATTTCTGGCCATTTAAGAGACAGTGCTGGAAGTACCTCTTTCTGTATACCACCTTAACTCTCGCAATTAATTAATGAAAAGCCTCTGGCGGATTAAGTACAATGCTGTAGTAAAGGTATCCATAAACACAGGTCAAAGTGTTTGCAATATTTGATGCAAAATTTTGGAGACAGAACATTGATCATAAAAGGTCCTAAACTATATTAAATCAGTAGGAGTTAGTGGGCAGCCCTAACAGTGGTCATTATTAGTGGCCATTTTTGTGCCGACTAGTCAACGTAAGACTGAAGACTGGAAAATAGGCCAGGAGTGTGTTCATAATCTGTACTTGGAAATAATTCAAAAAATATGGCTTAAAGAGTTTGCTTTTAAATGCGTAAAATTATACCCTAATCTTTTCCAAATCTCCCACCCCCACTATCTGCCAGGTAAAATCTGGAACCACTACCCTTTTCCCATATATCTTTCAGATTTTTTTTAATGGTTCATGTCCCTTTAGCTACCAATACTGCTAAACTTCACCCAGCAGGTCAGCTATATCCAGATCCAGAGCCTAGCCTAATCAAAACCTTACTGGTAATAGGAATGCCATTCTTGAAACATGATTGAAACCTTTTTTTATATTCAAAGCCTGAATCACTGCATGCCCGGATGATGTTTTTGGCTCTATGTCCACCGAGCTGCAACCACTGCTCACTACTACCCTTCATGCCTATCCTCACCCCTGATGCTATGTGTGCCTCATACATATGACTGGGTTTCTGCTCTGTAGTCCAGGGTTTAAGGACTCAATATTTGGAATCAGACAAAGATGGGTTCACATCTTGGCTCAAACCAATTAGTAGTAATGTAACCTTGGGCAAGTTTCTTAAGAATTTTGCATCTCAGTTTCTTTTTTTATTAATATTTACTTATTATTTTTAGCAACTAGGAATTAACATTCATTCATTGCTTCATATTTGCCAGATATTCTTTGAAGTCCTTCATCATAGGTAACTTTTTATCCTTATTTACTAAAATTCACTTCGTGGCTTTTAAAACTTCACTCTACCACCTCTTATAAACTATATTTATAGTGACTGAAAGGAAGAATTTATTTGAATTTTACAGGCAAAATGCCTAAAACAGTGCCTCTGACATTGTCCTTACTAAATTATATTATTACTAATAAAGTGCATCAATTTTGTAATTCACAATGCCATTTCCTTTCTTTTATTGAAGTCTTCTAAGCATCAGATCTCTCCCTGGAGTCCTGATAATCTCTAATCTCTCTGGTTCTTTCCAACCCCTTGTTTTCCAAGATCTGGGCCTTGCCTTTCCTTCTGTGATCCTGCATGAAAGTGACTGATGCTCCCTGACAATTGGATTATCTATACTTTTGATGCCAAATATTGCCATTTTCTGCATATACTTAGCCTATTGTCATGTCTTACCACTCAGATCACAGTCTGTTGATTAGCTTCAGACCACCTAGAACCTTGAGCACTGGTCAACTGGTTAATCCCTGTAAGGTCAAACCTGAAAAGCTTAATTCCCAGCCTTGGTCTTTTTAGATTTTAGTCAGCTCTTCTCTCTGAAAACTCCACATTAAAGATCCCTCAACTTGTCACAGCTGAGGCGTAGCTAATTATTTAATTTAGATGCAAAAAAAATGTAAAAGAGTATGGTACATACCACCCCAAAGATTGGTCTTGAATTTACTCATTTCAGCCACTCCAACAGAAGGAAGTTTATGTTTCTGGGGTACAAAAATAGATACTGTCTAGGACTGTCAACTAGATGCTTTTTCTTAACAGTGATTTTGCATTGTACTTCTCTGTCATTCAAGCCTGATGCAGGAGCTTTTTACAATTGGCCTATTGTAGGAACAGGGATTTAATCACATTAGTGTCTTAAGAGGACTTCTTAACAAGGTGAGTCACTTAATCTTTCTGAACCTCAGTTTCCTCATTATGAAATGAGGATAATATGATGATCTAATATAATGAAGATAATTATGCAGTGATCAAAGGCAGAATTATAGGCTTAAAAGCTGTGGGAACCGGAAAGCAGAGGGGTAGCATCTCCTTTGTCATAGTGTTGTTCTTGCCTCATTTGAAACTAAAGAGAAAATGTAGAAAATGGGCCTACTCCCCATTAAAAGGTAAGAAGAATAAAATTGAAAGGCAAATAATAGATGCAGCATGGCCTCCCTAACTTTTCTGTGAATTTCTCACGAAACACTAGAAACTTTCCTTTGACTCATTTTATGCTACTTTAATGTAAGCCTTTTTACTTGGAGCGTTCACAACAGGATTACTAGACAGCCTTTTACTTTGCAGATCTTTTATTTTTTTAAATATCCATAAAGAGCTGCTTCAACCTTCTTAGCAATGTCTCCCCTCTTTCTATATTTGATCCTATTTCTTTTTGTTGTTCAGGTCATTTCTCATTGGTGAGCCATGCACTATTACCCACTGCCCTAGTTTGTTGAGAACCTGTAGTGTGCTTAGTTCTGTACTTGGTACCGAAGTGCTAGAGAAGGAATATAAGGCTCTCACTATTTGACTATGAGGTCATCGTGGTCTTCACTTTACAAATCATCAATGCAAGGCTCAAAGAGGTGTATGACTTACCAAGGTAAAGTATGACTTACCAAAGTAAAGCCATACCATACCTTGGTATGGCTTACCAAGGTAAAGCTATACCATACCTTGGTATGGCTTACCAAGGTAAAGCTATTGTGGGAAAAAGCAAAGGCTTAAAGTCAAGGCTTTGTGACTTCAAAGACCTGAGGTACAGATGCACTTTGCATGTTTGTGACTCAGGAGAAAACTAGGTTGCCAAGAAGAAGGTAGCACATTGGAAGTACACAGAAATGGGGCAGCAATGAAATATGTTGCTTCAATTTCGGGTCTATGCCTGTAGACTGGGGCTCACTGGCGAACTCAATACCCTAGTGAGGACAGGAGGGAGATTGTTCCGAGGTAATGAAGTTAGAGAGCAGTTAGGGCCACACCAAGGCCTGGTCATAGTAGGAAGAAATGGAATTAATGTTAACCAAGACTCTAGAACATGTTTTTATGTCAAGGGAGGTTGAGAAGAGCTGTTTGAAGTATAATTGTAGGTAACATACAATAAAAGTCTTACTGGGAAGTGGAAGTTGAAATAATCACAGAAAATGTCCTTCAAGACCAGATCTTTTGGTTTGGCATTTTTCCTCAGCACTCACAACGTAGGCAGGCATGCGGATAGTAAATAGTAGGGGTGATCGAAGGTTGGGTGGCACAGTATTCAAAGACAGTCAGGGGCAGTGGGAGATTGACAGAGGCAGCTGGCAGCAGATAGCAGGGCTGTGGTCATGAGATGGGGCCAGTTAGATGTGTAGGAGTGGCCTAATGGAACTGCTGCAGTGGGGCTTGTGGGTTCACTGAAGACCAGCAGCTGACACATACGGATGGATGGGGAGTGGAAGATGGACAGGTGAGAAGGTTGTGAAAAGGAACCAGACCTATATATCAGGTGGTTCAAAAATCTCCACAGCCCAGGCCCTTAAGAGAATTCTCCAACTTTTATTATGTTGATAAATAGAGAGGAGATGTCAGGATCGCTGTATACCGTTGAGGGAGGAGGCGGTCTTTCCTTCTCTGTTCTTTTCTTTCTTCTTATTTTTATTATTTTTCTTGTCAGTATTTAATTGCCACCTTTATTTTCTTCAAGAATCAAGACATCTGCTTTCCTGGTTGAGAGGTACAGTGTATGGAAAAGACAAAGAAAAGATGAATACATTTTGCTCCCCCATGAGTCAGTCTCTTTCTCCTCCTCTCCTCTCCCCCTCCTTTTAATTATTCAACACTATCCTTTTTCTTTATTCACGTATCCTCTCATCTCAATGTTCATGTCACACTGTTATTCTTAAATCATACCCACTGGAGGGGAGAGAGGGTTGTCTAAGATCTAAAATATGGAGGTTACAATTTATAATGCACATATATAAAACAGAGCTCCGCAGCGTTTCCTCTGACCTCTTCGATACCACTCCCAGATGCTACACGAGAGCTAAGCACACAAGGACATGAAAGTTTTCCATTAGCCTCCCAGTCTTTGGTTCTCTCTCTATCCCTCCCACAGATGAGGACCTTTGGGCAAAGACTTTCATAAATTAAAGTGTGTTGTTAATTATTCTTAGACACCAGAAGCAGTTCTTTCAAATAGAACACATATTAGACTTCAAAAAGCAGTTCTATTCTGAGCTCTTTAACACTACCTCATCAGTGGATTTCTAAAGAGGAAATAAAAGAGATTTTAAAACAACAGACGTGAAACATATAGAAGGGTTTCTTCATGGCATAAACCAAATGTCCTGTCCTATTTTTGAAAAAGGTTTTGAGGGGGTTATGTCACTAGAAACAAGTGAAGAGTAATAAAATGCAGGATTTAGTCTGGGGTAAATCAGGATGGAGTAAAGGATGAAGTCATTTCTTCCTGAGGCACTAGTTTTTTTTCTCTCTCTCTCCTATCTCTTTCTGTAGTTGTCTTCCCTGCTTCCAGTCATTTATTAAACACTTATTTATTGAACACTGTGCTAGGCTTTGAGGACACAGAAATTAATGAAGCATAATCTCTGCCCTCAAAAGCTGTCAGATGACAAAACGACCATTAATTCCATTAATCTGAAAAAAAAAGCAATTGTGGAAGATCAAGAAAAGTGACCCCAAAATTGCAATACAGTGGATAACTCCATGGGCAGGCCTGCTGCCAACCCAGAGTCCCCAGGGTGGATATTCAATACCTTGATTTATTCATTGTGGTCTAGGCTCTACTCATTTTCTGCATACTCAAGGCCAGACATCAGCTGATCAACCCACTATAAACAGATCCATCTCTAAGAAACAGGTTCACATTGTGTGGCCTCACAGAGATAGACTACAACCAAGAATGCCAGTAAGACACACAACTGTCAAGGGGAACAAACACTTCTGCTTGCTGGTCAGGGTATTCTTTCCCTGAAAGGAGACACAGGGGACAGTGAGAAAGAGTGAGAAGTTTGAAGATTTTCACTATCATTCTCTGGTGCCAGGTGTTGCCTTCATATTTATATTCCAGATAATGTTTTTATTTTCATCCAAGTTTTTAAAGGACCTCTATTTTATTCCTTTCTCATACTGTTATGTAGTTTGTGAACATGCATCAAGATACAGAGTTAGAAGACTGTCCCAGACTTATTAACACAGAATATCTGAGGAATGAGCCCTGGAGGCATTTTTTTAAAATAATTTTTCCATATAATCCTTATACATACTGAAGTATGAGAGCCGTCAATCCACAAGAAGAGATTATAAAAATATTCCAATTTCTAGGACTTGTTTTATAACCATTAAGCTACAACCAGAGACATGTATAATATGAAGTGGAGAAATCAGAAAATTATTCAATCAATCTTGGCTACATATGCCAGCAAAGTACAAAGTATTCTCTTGATCCTTATCATGGGCTTTAGTACCTTGACCCTCATAAGAAGTCTTCAACTTGTAGCATGTGACTAAGAAACCATTTCAATTTGTGGCAATGCATTCTATTGAAGGATTAACTTCTATGCAATGCTCGCCTCCCTTAAAAATTGAAATCAAGTAAAAATAAACACGTAAAGTTACAGTTGTACCACAGTTCTGTGGGTCAGGTTTGCTAAGGAAAGATAGAGAATTATCAAATTCTCTGATCTTTTTTTCTGCTGTCTTTGAGTCTTAGTGCATGTGGCCTACCTATCATACCTAAAAGTACTCAATTTTTTGTGAACTTTTCCCTTCTGGGAAGAAGAGTACTGTTTAGACCAAAGGGTAGTGACTGTCTTCTTAGTGAAATTCAGAAAAATGGAGCAATAACAGTAAAAACCCATTGTAATGACCTTTGTCAGTGTTCCCCACTTAAAGTAGACTCATTGATATTAATAAAATATAAAGGCATGAAACAGGGCTTAGAATTGAGCTCAACTGCATTGGTAATGATTTACTGTTCAAAGAAAAAGGTGATAATAGAAATCCTTTTGAAATGTCTTTGACATTGGGAATGCATGAGAAGCACGGGAAATTTTTCTTTTATAGTCAAAGGGCTCTAGCTCCTTCTTCCAACTCATAATCTAGAGTTACTTGACGTCCAGGGTGAGGGAATTATTGTCTCTTCCTTTGCTTTATTCCTCATCAACAGAGAAGGCCAATGATGTTGCATCAGAAAATCTGGTGGTGTAAGGGTCTTGGAACACCACGTGGGGGACTTGAAACACTTCTAAAGACCCTGATGTGCAACATATCTTAGAATTCTTTACATTCAGACATGTAAAATCAAGATACAAAAAAAGGCTGCCACCCTATTATACTACACTTAGAAAAGACTTCAAATGGAAGTCAGAAAATATTTTACCTAGTAGAGAAGCTTCTGTGAACCCTCAATCGCTTTCTGTGATTTGTCTCTCAATAAGGTATGAATTGTCCTCCTCTATCCCTGTTCCTGTCTCAGGGTACCACATTTCCTTTTGTAGTTCATTCATAATAAACTGAGACCAGTAAAGAGTGTAAGATTCATTGAATTCTCTTGGCAGAAAATTCCATTTTATATGAGAAAGCATGCATGATACTATTCCCTTTTTTAAATATTGAGTTTTATTTTCTGATTATAATGTTTTGGAAAATGTGATGATACTCATAGAAAATGCAAAGAAAGAAGCATAATATTATTACCCAGAGATTGCCATGCTAATATTTTGGTATCTTTGGTATACACTACCAAAGATTTATATATGTCCTGTATAAATTATGCACATATATAGATACTTCTATATATATGTGAATATACATAAAATGTGAATATTCATCTTATAAATATGTGAATATGCATATAAAGACAAATATATCTGCAAATATATGTATATATATACAGGTGAAATATGTTTTCTGAAATATACATACTTTAATTTTGCTTAAATTATATCATGTAAATCTGATATGGTTAAATACACTTTAAAGATAAGGTTTTTTTAATGGCCACATAATATTTTGTAGTTTGATATGTCATAAATTATTTTGCTATTCTTTCGGAGAATACTTCTTATAAAAAAATAACATACCATGTGTAACACTCTTTTCATAAATCTTTTATTTTGTAATTTTGCATTTTTCTTTTATTTTCAGTGGGTGTGGTAAGCTAAATAATGATCCCCAAAGATATTCATGCCCCAATTTCTAGAATCTGTGAATATCTTACACTAAATGGCAAAAGGGAGTCTGCAAGTGTAATCAATGTTACACATCTTAAAATAGGGTGATTAGCTTGAATGATTCAGGTGGGCACAATATAATCACATGAACCCTTAAAAGCTGAGAGCTTTCTCTGGCTAGAAGCAAAAGAGAGATTTAGCAGAAATAGAAGGAGAGATATTACAATCATGAGAAGGATCCCATGTTGTTGCCGGCCCTGGGCAATAGTGGCCCATGAGCAAGGGCTGGAGAGAGGCCTTACTAGGAGAAGCCCCAGCTACGAGCAGCCAGCAAGCAAAGGAGGCCTGCAGACCTTCAGCTGCAAGCAACTATAGATTCTTCCCAGAGTCCCCTGTTGAGAAACCAGCCAGCAGACAATCTGATTTTGGCCTGTGTAACTGGAGCAGAAAAATTGGCTGAACCAATCCATACTTCTGACCTACAGAACTATGAGGTAATAAATTTATGTCATTTTAAGCTGTTTGGTTTGTGGTAACTTATTATAGCAGTGATAGAAAACTAATACAGTAGCCTAGAATATATTCTTTTATCAACAACCCATTATTTAATTTACTTTTACTTTTTTGGCTTTTAGATTAGGTCATTATTGTCTTTGGAAACCTATTCTTTGAAGTTTTCATATATGAACTTAATGAATGGAACAAAAAACAAACGTTGCACTGTTGCCATTTTAGCCAGAGTTATTCGCATTATATCCACCAGGTAGCCCGCCAGACGTTGCTGTCAAAGGAATGTACACTGTTATTCCAATTTGCATAAAGTTGTTTTTGAAGGGTCTTTCTGATGAACTGTATAATTCTGCAGTAGTGGCATTATTGTGCTTGAAATATAACGTGAAACCAATTGATCAGTTGACTTCTAAATTATATGCTAAAAGGGACTCTAGATAACTTTTGCTCAATTCACATTTATACTTGACTGTCATTTAGAAGGGCTCTAGCAGAAAAAAATTATCATAAGGAAAATATACTTCTTATGTCTTTGTTTCCTGGAAGCCATATGAATTTTCCTATGGAATGATTAAAAATGAATGACTATTTTACATACTGGTTAAATAATGGAAACCTCCATAAAAATAAAAATTTACTTTTTGCAACATTTGATTGGAACTTTTTGCTTATAGACTTGTCAGCAAATAATTTACTCTTCTGGATTCTCTAAGAAATCTTAATTTAGGTGTAATTCATCCATGATCCCACTCTTAAATTGTAGCTCTGGAACCCGTAGAAAACAACTATTGCAAAAATAATTAAAAAAGAAAAAAAAAAAAAGGCCGGGTGAGATGGCTCATGCCTGTAATCCCAACACTTTGGGAGGCTGAGGCAGATGGATCACTTGAGGTCAAGAGTTCAAGGCCGGCCTGGCTAACGTGGTGAAACCCCGTCTCTACTAAAAATACAAAAATTAGCTAGGCATGGTGGCCACATGCCTGTAATTCCAGCTACTCAGGAGGCTGAAGTGGAAGGATTGCTTAAACCTGGGAAGCAGAGGTTGCAGTGAGCTGAGATCATGCCACTGCCTCCAAGCTTGGGCTGCAGAGCAAGACTCCATCTCAAAAACAAAACAAAACAAAACAACTCTTTTATTCTATGAAATATTTCTGTTCTAATATAATAAATGTACTGAATGATAATTAGTGCTATGCTACCATCAGACACTTCTCTCTGCAGGTAATGCTGTTTCTTGTTCCCCCTGGGAAAACAAAGTTAAAACAAGGCAAAATCTTTCTTATTAGCAAGACCTAAAATTCTATTATTGAGAATTCTGCATTGAATATATACGAAAGTCCCAATTCTCAAGAGCTGGAGAACTAATGAACAGAGGGAGAGAGGCCCAAAGAGTCATGCTCCAGGTAAGGGGTTGGACGGTAAGGGAGACCAGTTTAAGTGAGGGAAGTCTGAAAAAAGGCCATAAATACCTGAGGATTTGGGGAAGGATATAACAAGCCAAAAACAGCAAGAGAAAAAGAGCAAATGTTTATATTTGTTTAATTTTGGTGGCTGCCACAAGATGAATGGTCTTATTAATTTTCAATGTCAGGGTACCAAGAGAGATTTAGGAAGCCTTACCAACTTTCCCATAACAATAAATATAAAATTGATAAAATTAATGTGCTTGCGGTAAAATACAGTCTTAAGGTGTGTTCTCAAGCTACCTTACACCCTCACTTTTAATGCAATTGATACACTCAGGTCCTTTTTCACAGAAATGTGGACTTTGTTATTGTTGAGAGAAGTTAGTATGCATTAAGGCCCTGAACTATCCCTTAGGAAGTCCAGCAATAGAATGCTCCAGTACCTCTGCCCACTCTTAATGCCCACACCTTTGTGAGTATATGTCTAGCCTCTTGTCTCTGCACACTGTAGCTTGCTATCGAATTACAGATGCATGCTAATTACAGTTACCTAGTACAGCTGCCATCTGCCTGGCCTATGACTCCTTGAAGTCACCCATGCTTTGGTAAAACTCAGAGGAATTTGAAGTCAGCGGGTACATGAACTGTAAGCGTTGCTGAGTTATAATCACCTTGTCCATATCCCTGTTCTTCTTGCTTGTCACATACTCTAAAACATCTAATTCCCTATTGTAGTCATCCTTTTGGCATTCTGTTTCCTATATCCAATCAAATGTTCCACTCTCCACTTTTCTCAAAAGACTTCTGAATTTCAGAACCTATTCCAAGGTCAATAAGGCTCCACTGTAGTCTTAATCTTTCTATACTTTCCCTACACCTGCAGGTCATTAACTGAAACCTAGGATTCTCCTGTATTTTCTTCTGAAACCTAGGGTTGTCCACATTTTCCTCATTTTTATCAAGCAGAAGTTACTTATTTTCCCTTATCCTGTGTGCTTAAAGGTAACAACAGGAATAGGTGTCTGTGTCTCTCTCCACTTTACTGTAAGACCACTATACATCCAGCTTGGATATGAAAAATAAACAATAGATGTAATGATGTTATAGTCAGTTTCATGCTATTTGAATATGCTACTTAATTCATTTTGTCATCCAACAATTTTCTGTTGCCCTACTTCATTTATTGAAGCATTTCTCTTCTGCTTCCATGTCTCTCTCCAAACCAATTTCTATACTCATACTGAAAAACTTCAAGATCGTGACAGAGAACTCATCTATCCAGTGTATCTCAGTTCTTTGATCTCAACATATAGTATGTTCTTGTCCCTTACATCTCTTCAGCAACATGAGATTATTTTGTCATTAGAAACCATCAACATTTCTTACTGAAGTCATTGAATATAATGGCCTTTTAACCCATCTCCTTGCTTGCATGGTGGCTCGCCTTCGATCTACTCTGCAAACTAGAGTGATCTTTTAAAAAGAGAAATCGAATTATATCATTTCTTTATTTAAAACCTTTGACAGAATTTAGGTTTCTGGTTCAACATGAAAAGAGCTTGGAACTCCATCGCTCCTGTCCTACAATAAGAGAAAAAGCTAGACAAATTGAAAATCAATGACTTTTCTTGGCCCCATCAAAGAAATGAGGTCATAAGGCAAACTGACATCCTGAAATCTGGAGAGACAAGGATGTCCAGAGAGTTATATTAATAGCATCTGAGCTTGCTTACCTGGAGTAGAAGCCAAAGGGCTCCATTAAATAATTACACAATAATTAAATTGTACATATGTTTAAAGCAAGATTCAGTATTGAGCAAAATTGACAGAAATATAAAAAATATAAATAAGAATACATGCCAACAATTGTTTAATTCTCACTTATTTCTTAAGCTTAGCTTTTTGTCTAGTCATATGATATTCTCTATTGTCTTTACATAGTGTTTTCAGGCACTGGAAAGTCCTAGCATCTCAGCTGACCCTTAGCTTTTGGCAAGACACCTGCCTTTAAAGCCCTCACTGCACTTTTTCTTGCTGTCAAAGTTAATTAAAAATTACTGATGGCATGGCTGCTTTATGTCTTTCAGTTCAGTTTCACTAGATAGGCAATCCCTCTCCAGGAAAAGAAAGTTATTCTCAGGGAACGACTGAAATAATGTCTCCAGATTTGATCTTTTCTCTTTCAGATGAAATAAAGGTAATCCGCTGTCTCTTTCATCAGTTTTCTTAGTTTTTTTCTAAACCTATGACCTTCCTCCAGGAAAGAAACAAATAAAATAAAGACAAAAAAAGCCCTTATCTTTGTGACCAAATTGCTAATTCAACTCCCTTTCTCCTTTATCAATGCTCAATTAAGAGAGAATATTTTCTTCTATTTTTTTCAGTTTTGCAATCTTCTTAGACCAACTTGATTTTTCTTTGAATATTGTAAATATGTCTGGCCATGGAAAGGTAATTACAGTGATTGCCTCACAATGGCTATTTTAGTAACTGTGCTTGACATGTATTCCTGGCATATAATGTCATGCAATAATTCACAGTGACAGTACTTCCAAGTATCACTTATACCTTTTAAAAAACTTAGTTACTATACAGATTTGTGCAATGGTAAGTCACTTTTCGTGTAGAATCCCCAGTAAAAATGTATGCAGGTGAAGGCCTTGTCATATATTTAGCAATTCTGCCTCTTTTAAGACTTTTGAAAAGTCACCTACTCCCAGCTCCATTTATTGTGCTTATAGTACTTATCTCATATTTTAGTGTGTCTTTACTTATCTGGTTCTCCTAATAACTTAAGGCTTATTGTGAGCTATGACTTGGTCTTTTTGTATGGTTTTAACATTTAGCATAACTTCATGCGTAGGGACTCCAATAAATATTTGTTGAATGAGTAAATGAATGTATGAAGCAATGACTGTATGTATACATGGAGAAATGAATAGAAAGAATTAGTAGTCATTCCTCAGTATCTTCAGGGGATTTATTTCAGGGCTTCCTTTTATCTAGAGATAAAAATCTGAAGATACTGAAGTCCCAGATAAAAAATGATATAGTATTTGTATATAACCTATACATATCCTCCCCTATAATTTAAATTATCTCTATATTACTCACAATATGAAATATAATGTAAATGCTACATACTGTATACTGTATGTATTTTTAGGCAATAATGACAAGAAAATATTCTGTATATGTTTAATATAGATACATATTTTTCCAAATATTTTCCATCTGCAGTTGGTTGAATCCACGAATGTGCAACCCACAAATATGTTAGGCTGACCATATATTAAATATAGTTAGTATACTAATCAGTAGTATTAGTATGATGGGAGATATAGAAATCTTTTTGATTTTAGAAAGAAGCCAATAAGTAAACCAACTTCTGGGTTCAGCAATGCCTGGAAGAGACTACTCTGTTTTTCAGTAGTGCCCCCTCCTTGGTTGCCTCCTGTGTCACACTGTAAATTAGCTCCTCCTCAACAGCAACTGTTGTTGTTACCTCCTTCAGTTTCCTGTCCAATTACATGTGGTTGAAAAGATATGAGAGAAAAAAAAAAAGTTTGGGGCGGGGGAGAAGTAGCTAGCAAAACTTGTTTCTCTGATTCCTACTTAAAAATAGCAAGTATTATATGTCATTCTACTTTCTTCAATGTCCAGAGATCTCAAACAGTTTTTTACATATTTTTAGGATGGTCCAGAAGAAAAGTCTTGAGTGTACTAAGTGATGCCACAAATTAACATAGGCTAAAAAAATTACTAATGTGAAGCCTGGAGATTGGTGTCTAAAACACATTCTGCTCTTTATATTATGGAAGTAAGGAGGAAAGATCATTGTCAAAGCAGAATTTTGCTGCAGCTCTATGATAAGCTCTCTAATTAGAATAAGCAAAGTATCCAAGAACAAAGATTTTTAAAATTGGCTTGCAGTGAGTGCAGGTGATGAAGCAGCTGGCAGAGTTAATAACATACCTTCTATAATTGCCAAAGACCTAGTTCCAAACAGAGTGGATAATGCCATGCTGGAAAGAGATGAAGAGAAAATTAGATAGAGATGAGGGGGCAGAATGCATGGGGGTGCAAATAAGTTGTAGGAGTGGGCAAAGACTGAATGGGCATGTGGACAAGTAGCCTCAAATTGAGGATATGGAAAGACAAATTTGGGGAAGGAGTGCAATGACTATGAGACAAGAGGACTGGAAATACATAGAATATTTTCAAATAAATAACATTTTGAACAGAGAACAGTTCTGGTTGCTAGGGCTGAGGCTGTTTTTGGCTCTGAATAGTCTGAATTGGAAGCAGCATGTTTGGAGAACTCTTGAGACTGATTCTCAATGTTTATTTGCACACTTAGTGGTAAATATAGGACTAAGTATTTAGACTGGAGAAGAAAAAAATAGAGAAGGATTAGCTTGAATTAATAGTTGATTATTGAAATGTCTTAGGACAAGGAGAGATGGTAGTCTAGTATGTTTAAAAAGAAGAGGAAACTGGGAATCAGCTTCAATTGATTAAAAATTCATTCTGCAAAAAATGTTGCCAAACCCTCTATTCTATCAGAAATAGCTATAGTGTTGTCATCACATGGAATCTATGTTTAATGTCCTATTATATTCTGCCTGTTTTCCTAAGTAATCCTCCAGTAGTCTTAGCTATGTAGGTGGAAAGGGTTTGTTTGCGGGATGTACCAAAATATAAAAGTAATCCTAATAGTACTTTAGATACAGGTTAATATAAGACAAATAAAACACATTGTTAAAAAGCAGAACCAAAATACAAAGACCATGGAAAACAGACAATTTAACACCGGCTGGCATCAATGAAGTGTAATGGAAAAAATCTGCTAGCTCTATTACAGTTTTGATTACAGAAGCATTTTACTGACTAAACACACTTGAAAGTAAGACAAACTGCATTACAATTATCCAGAAGAAAGGACTGTGTAGGCACCAAACATAGTAGCCTTGGATGCCAAGTGAATTTCCATCTTATAATGTGAAGCTAATAAAAAGGAATCAGAGGTACCTGATAGCATGATTCCAGAATAAGACAGCCCCAAGAGTGACTCTGGGCAGGAAAGTTGATATAATTTTTGGTGGGGGTGAGCGGGGAAGAGAGGGTTCTAGTGAAATAAGTAGTTTTGTTTAAATATCTAAATCCAAGTTTGAGATCTTCCTTAAAGCTGCAGAGCTCTGGTTCTTCTGCTTTATCTGGATGCATGATCAAGATGAATAATCATGGAGACTCGTTCTCAAGTTGCTGATACACAGTTGCCTCACCTGTTTTATTATAAAGTCAGCATTGCATTGCAGAGGAAACTCTAGATAAGCTTATTCTCCTGTTTCCTGGTGAGTCAGTTTGTGTTCAACACAGTTCAGGAAGTCCTATTGCTAAGTTATTCTCCAGGTGCTCAATGTTCCTCAGAGAGGTAAGGGCATGCCCAAAAGGACAAGTGGAATAGGGTAGCAACATAGTCCCTTTGTGAAAAGAAAACTGAATACATGCAAGTATCCAGCAAATAACTAGGGTAAGAAGGAAGTGGAAACAGAGAAAACTATTTTAACATGTAAAAGAAGAAGAAGAAATAAAAAGGAAAGCAAGAGTTGGAGAAATTCCATCTCCTGGTTGGGCAATGTGGCCTGTTCCTGGAATCCCTGTCACTGTGTTCTGCTTGTCTGTCAGGGGACTTCATGTAAAAGCTGCTTGTTCATGCATCTGTGTCTCCCCTGGATCCCTTTACCCCTTCCAACAGCACCGTCTGCCTACTTGGTATCCCTTAGGTCTATTCCCACCCTTCCAGATCTAAGTTCCAATTTGCCAGACAAGATGACTCCAAGAATTTGCAATTGTGCCTATCCAGTGGTACCTGTCCACCACAAGGAGGCACAGCCTCTGAGTCTGCTCCTTTTCCTCCAGGTTCATAACTGGGAAACTGGGACTAGTGTGGTTCATGACGGGACCATCTATGCCGAATAGTTTGTTGAATTTTTAGATGTTAGAATATCAGCATGCTGTTTCAGCGATGATTTTTTTTCTTCAACATTTGCTCATTTCTGGAGTTTACCCAAACTTGTATAGTAAGGGAACTAAGCTGCCTCAAGATGGCAGGCATAATAATATCAGTTCTCCATTTTTTTTTAATTTTGAATTTTCCTGGCCCAGTGGTTGAGTTTGCTGCTAAACTAAATAATTCTTTATATTTGGAATTGTTTTAAGTGAATTTCAGTTAAGCAAGGTTTACATGGAAGAGTGTTGAGTTTCTGTGACAAGCGACAGATGGGAAGGCCAAATGCTGACAGCTATGGCAGCTATATATCTGAAACAGGAAACATTTTTTAAGAATTGCTATAGTCATCTCTGTTATCCAATTCACTTTGAGTACTAAGAGCAACTAGGAATCAGATGCAAAAAATTTCTAAAGAAAAAAATACATGTACTCACCTAGATTCCCCTGTTATTTTTGTTGTTACGGTTGTTAGACCCCACTGCCAATATGGGTACAAAGAAAAAAGTGATTTCCACTGTTCAGCTTCCATGTTCTTTTCCTTGCACCTTGGAGATGCATATTCCTTGTACATGAGGTGAAAAAGAGGATTTGGCTGAACGTCCCTCTGCTCCATTGTGTTCTCACTCTGAGATACCCTCAGGCCAAAAACTGTGGTATTGCGCATCCACGGTGGAAAGATGCTGCTATATCAGGAGGAATCAAAAGTGAAGTGAATATAGGCTAGCAGATTGCTGTTGGTCCTTTGTAGGCTGGTCAGTTTTGCAGAAATAACTCAGGTCTTCTGATTTTTAGTGCTTTGGTCCCAGTCCCAGCATGGTATATATTCATGACCTTGGGCCGGACACTTTAGCTTCCTAAGTCCCAGGGTCTTCATCTGCCAAGGGAAGATAAATATTTGCACTTTCCTATTTCTAGGATTGTTGTGATATTCAAATTAGGTGGCTTATGAAAAACATCTTAGTAATCTTTAATGAGCTATAGTATTGCCACCAAACCCCCATTTGGCATCTTCACAGTAAGTCTAAAAAAGAGGACTTGGGATTGAAGAGAGGTGGAATTCCTACTGAGAGGTTCATGCTTACTCTCCATAGCTGTCCTAAAAAGTTGATGGGTTAAACATCAAGGGCTGAGACACAGCCTCTGCCTGTCACATCCAATCTGTGTCACTTCTCAGCTGCTAGCACAAAAACTTTGTGACAAAACAAGCTGGAAAGAATATTTGGCAACAATCAGTCTTTATTCCACTCCCCTCCTAGCCTTGCTGCCCAATCTCAAATACAAGGGGTGTTTTGTTGTGTTTCATTTCCTTCCAATATGAAGTATCTTGCACGTGGTTGAGAAAACACCAATTAATTCCCCAGCAGCAGAGGCTGTTGTCTCAGACCTTGATGTCCAACCCATTAACTTCTTAGGACAGCTATTGAGAGTAAGAATCAGCATCTAGGTAGGAATTCCATGTCTCTGCAATCCCAAGTCCTCTTTTTTCAGACCTATTGTGAAGATGCCAAATGGGGGTTTGGTGTCAATACTGTAGCTCATTACATATTACTAAGACGTTTCTCGTAAGATGTTTCTCATTGAGAAATTCTTGGAATTGAATTTCTCAAAGCTACCAAAGCCAAATTTTTGAAAGTCTGACATAGTGCCCTTAAATAGAGGCTCAGGAGTCTATTGTTTGGATAATGATCTATGTATTACAATAAACATCAGTCAACTTTTGGCACTGAAAATATACCTTCTGTGACACTGGACAAATAGGCAGGTATTATCTGTTCAGCACTTAAACATGGGTAGTAGTCATGAGGTCAGGATAGTTTCAAGATCTGGGTGAATCTTTATATTATTAAAGATAACTAGTTACCTTTCCTATCTTACCTATTCATTCCCTCTCCCACACCCATATGCACATCTAAATCATTACAAGGCCTTTTGAATGTACCATCTGACTGCCTTTTGAATCTGTATTCTCTACGGATTTTTTTCTTGCCTCACATGAACCATTACAATAGCTATCAAGCAATTTACCTCTTTGCAGCCAATCTTCCTCCTGCCAATACATCCTTTTCCCATTCTGCTACCAGAATCTGACTTTGTCATTCCTTTGCTAATTCTCTGGTGATTCCCCGAACCCACAGGATTATATCCAGAATTCTTACCATGGACTACAAGGCCTTATTGTTGCACTCAATAGGACTATAATTCTCAAGTATGGTTCTGAGACCATCAGCCTCCAAGCAAACCAGAACATTTGTTAAAAATGAATCTTTGTGATGTTGAGAATTTTTTATATGCTTGGTCAGCCATTTGCATGTCTTCTTTTGAAAAGTAATCAATCATGTCATTTATACAATTTTTATTGTGGTTATTTCTGGGTTTTGTTTTGTCTTGTCTTGTTTGAATTCTTTTTAAATTCTGAATATTATTCCCCCGTTGGATGCATAGTTTGTAAATATTTTCTCTCATTTTTCAGGTTGTCTGTTTACTTTGTCGATTATTTATTTTGCTTTACAGAAGATTAAGTCCCATTTGTCTATTTTTATTTTTGTTGCGCATGCTTTTGAGGTCTTAGTCATGAATTATTTGCTTAGACCAATGTCCAGAATAGTTTCCCTTAGGTTTTCTTCTAATATTTTTATAGTTTCAGGTCTTAAATTGAAGCATTTAATCCATCTTGAGTCGATTATTTTAATGGTGAAAAATAAAGGTTCAGCTTCATTCTTTCAATATAGCAATCTAATTTTTCCAGCACAATTTACTGAAAAGGATGTACTTTTTCCAGTGTATGTTTTTGCTGATTTTGTCAAAGATCAGTTGGTTGTAGATATGTGACTTTATTTCTGGGTTTTCTATTTTTTCTATTGATCTACTTTTATACTAGTACTGCAATATTTTGGTTACTATAGCCTTGTAGTATAATTTGAGGTCAGGAATGGGATGCCTCCAACTTTGTTTGATTTGTTTAGGATTTTTGGTGGGTCTTCAGGGCTTTATAGATGTAAAATCATATCATCAGTGAGCAGAGATAATTTAACTTATTTTCCAATTTGGATGCTTTTTATTTCTTTCTCTTGCCTGATTGCTCTTGCTAAAACTTCCAGTATTATATTGAATAAGAGTGGTGAAAGTGGCATCTTTGTCTCTTTCCAGTTTTTAAGGGGGATACTTTCAACTTTTCCCAACTGGGTATGATGTTGACTGTGGAATTTGTCACATATGGCTTTTATAATTTTGAGGTATCTTCCTTCTATGCCTAGGTTGTTTGGGTTGTTATCTTGAAGGGGTGCTGTATTTATCAAATGTTTTTTCTGCATCTATTGAAATGAACATATGGTTTTGTCCTTAATTCTGTATCACTAACCATCAGACAAATGCAAATTAAAACCATGATGAGATTATCTTACACCAGTCAGAATGGCTACTATTAAAGGGTAAAAAATAGCAGACATTAGTGAGGATATGGAGAAAAGGGAATGCTTATACACTGTTGGCAGAAATTTAAATTAATACAACCTCCAGGAAAACTAGTATGGAGATTGATCATATAACTAAAAATAGAACTACCATTCAATCCAGCAATCCCACTACTACATATCCCAAAGGAAAATAATTATATCAAAAAGATACCCATACTCCCATGTTTACTGCAGCACTATTCACAACAGCAAAGATATGGAGTCAACCTAAGTGTCCATCAATGGATGATTAGATAAAGAAAATATGAATATACACAATCAAATACTATTCAGTCACTAAAAAAGAATGAAATCATATCTTTTACAGCAACATGAATGGAAATGGAGGCCATTATCTTAAGTGAAACAACTCAGAAACAGAAAGTCAAATATTGCATGTTCTCACTTATGAATGGGAGCTAAATAATGTGTACACATGGACATAGAGTATGGAATGATAGACATTGAAAACTCAGAAGGTTGGAGAGGACAGGAGGGTGTGGTTAATGAGAAATTACTTAGTGGGTACAATGTGGGTGATGGATACCCTAAAAGCCAAGACTTCATCACTATGCAATATATCCATGTAACAAAATTGCTCTTGTACCCCTTACATTTAAAAATTTAAAAAAAATGAATATTCCAGGGCCCCACCTCAAAGTGCTGAATTGGGATTTTGGGGAAAGATCCACCAAATCTGCGTTTTAAACAATACTCCCAGGTTACCTTTACATGTAATAAAGGAAGAGCCATTATAATACAACATGAATTTTAAAAATTCTTGGGGACAAGAAAGCAACTGTATCTATTCTTTCTGTGTCTAATCCCATGTTTTTCTACTATTTACTCAGTAAATATTTGTTTAATAAAAGAAAGCTATAAAATGAAACTAAATCAAAATTCACCCATTGGGATAATTGTTAAGTGAAGACAGGCATGAAGAAACTTTATGGTGTGCTGGGAATATTCTCTATTGGTCTGGATTATGGCTTCACATATGTATATGAAAGTGAAAATTCACTTAAGATTAATGCATTTCATACACTTCACTATATATGTGTTATATGATCCACCTCTCTAGCTACCAAGGCTTAATTCTTAATTCCTTAGCCATTACAAATTATCTTTCTCATCCTCACAAAAACTAAGTTTTCCCTCCTTTTCCATTTCAATGACACTGCTTTATTCAGACCTTTATTACCTAGAATTCAATTATAATTATGCCATCTTAACCCAATTTAAACCCCAATTGGCTCTGTATTGCATAGAAATTCTCCTTACATTTGACCTTTATTACCTGATGCTGCAAAAACAACCATAACATAAAATTTATTCTTTTAACAATTTCCAATTGTACAGTACAATATTGTCAACCACATGCACACTGTTGTGTAACAGATCCCCAGAACAGCTCCTATCCTGTATGACTGAAACTCTATACCCCCTGAAGAGCAACTCCTTAGTTCCCCTTCTTCCAGCCCCTGGCAACCACTATTCTGCTTTCTGTTGTTATGAATTTGACTATTTTATATACTTCATGTAAGTAGAATTATGCGTATTTTTCTTCATGTGACAGGCTTATTTGACTTAGCATAATATCCTCAAGGTTTATCTACGTTGTATTGTAGCATGTGACAGATTTCCTACTTTTTAAGGACTAAATACTATTCCATTGTATGTACGTAACACATTTTATTTATTCGTTCATCTGTAGATGGACATTTGGGTTACTTTCACTTCTTAGCTATTGTGAATAGTGCTGCTATGAACATGGTATATAAATATCTCTTCAAGGCCCTACTTTGAATTATTTTGGATATATGCCCAATTTGATTACTGAATCAGGAGTTAGTTTTAATTTTTAAGGAAGTGCCATATTGTTTTCCATAGCAGCCATACCATTTTAAATTCCCACCAACAGTGCACAGGATTCCAATCTCTTTACATTCTCACCAACACTTATTTCCTATGTGTTTTTTATAGTGGCCATCCTAACATGTAGGAGACAAAATCTCATTATGCCTTTGATCTGCATTTCCCTAAGGATTAGTTATGTTGAGTATCTTATATGTTTTTTGGTCACTTGTACAAGTTCTTTGGAGATATGTCTATTGAAGTCCTTTGTCCATTTTTTAATTGAGTTGCTTGTTTTTTGTTGTGGAGTTGTGGGAGTTCTTTATCTAGTCTAGCCATTAACCCCTTATCAGATATATGATTTGCAAATATTTTGTCCCATTTGGTAAGTTGCCTTTTCACTCTGTTGAGT
Source organism: Pongo abelii (assembly GCF_028885655.2). NCBI lineage: Eukaryota > Metazoa > Chordata > Mammalia > Primates > Hominidae > Pongo > Pongo abelii. Next base: position 19,891,370 of record NC_085928.1, read on the forward strand.
ATTTCCTTTGCCATTCAGAAGTTCTTATCTTTGATGTAGTCCCTTGTGGCTATTTTTGCTATTGTCCTTGGTATGATACCCATGAATTCATTGTGAAGACCAATATCATAATGCTTTCATTTATGTTTTCTTCTAAGATTTTAATAGTTTCAGGTATTAGATTTAGGTCTTCAATTCATCCATTTTGAGTTGATTTTTGTATATGGTCTAAGATAAGGGTTTAACTTCTTTCTTTTGCATGTGGAAATCCAATTTCTTAACCCTAATAGTTGAAAAGATTCCCCTTTTCCCATTGCATAGTCTTGAAATGCTGCTCAAACATTTACTATATGTGAGGGTGTATTTCTTGGCTCTCTGTTCTCTTCCATTGGTATATATGTCTGTCTTTATGCCAGTACTATACTGTTTTGATTACTGTAGCTTTGTAATATGTTTTGAAATCAGGAAGTGTGAGTTCTCTAGTTTTGTTCTTTTTGCTCAGAATTATTTTGACTATCGTGGTCCTCTGAGATTCCATATGAATTTTAGGATTGCTTTTTCTGTCTTCTCAACTTACTTTGGCTGTTTGTCCTTCTCTCTTGGCCTCAAATTCTTATGTGCCCATTCTTAATTCATACTCTTTGAGCATTACTTCCTGCATCTGTGTCTACTCATACTTATTGCCTGGAATACCCTCCTCTCATTCTTATTTTCTGAAAATCTATACAGCCCAGCTGCGATGCTGAAGTTTACTTAAAGTTGCCTCTGATCATCTTTCCTGTTTAAAAGAATCTCTCACTTTTTATAATATTGTTGATGTATGACTGCCTAGTGATTCAAAATAACTTGAGTTTGGCAAGCCTCCAAGTCCACAGAAGTATCAAGGTGGTGGAGAAGAGCACTTTGTAATGTCCTCTAGGAGCCATAGTTCTCTCACACTGTGCAGGAAGATAAAAAGATTCAGGACAATTAGTCAACATTAAATACTGAAAAGGAGCTAGCTCTCAATTTCCTGTCTGATTTTCACACTTCTGGCTGAATGGAAGACTGGCCCTTGCACATAGTTGAGATTGCTGCACTTTCCATTCTGTGTTACCATCAGATATGAGCTCAAAATCATCAGAGGATTTGAGAGAGCAACACAAAAGAGGCTCTTCTTCCATTTATAAATTTAGTTTATTTGTGTATAAATCCAAACATATGAGACATTTTAAGATATGTATAAGTAAAATTATTATTTTAATGTTTTTATTTGTAAAATAATTTCATTGGAAAAATACTTTTACATATATTTTTATCCTAACAATAGTTCTATGAAGGTAGTGTTATTACTATATCCATTTTTTTAAAAAATGAATTAATAAGCCATTCAGAGAGGTTAAATGGTCTGTGTAAGATTTTATAGAGAGTGGAATACAGGAGATTCAGATTTGGAATTTCTTATAACTTTTGCACTTTGAAGTAAAATCAAACGTTTTCAATATTATAAATTTACTTAAGTTTTTCAAATTGAAGCTAGAAGTAGAAGGTGCACACATATATTCATACATATCATACACATACACATATATCATTTACATGCATATTTATAAGTATAATGAGTTCACATTTTCTGAAAGCTAAACCTGTACTGAGATTTTCATTTTGAACAAACTGAGTAGAGAATAGAGTGTAAGGTTTATCATACTCATTATATGTGCTTTTAAGAGTTAAAGCTGTTGGAAATCTCAACTTCATGTAGATCTCTTAAATTAAAGTGTATGTAGACAGTAGGACTCCATTAATGATCTTAGAATTTCTTGAGGCCTTATATATTAAAGAAAAAACAAACAGTGGGTATGTCCTGATCCTATCTTTAAATCAGACTATTCTTATTTCAGTACTACAGTATTTTCCCTAAATGAGCTATAAGACCCTGATTTTGTGTTCCAAGGAAGGCCTAACATTAATAATAATAATAATAGAAGTAAAAAATCTATAATTTATTTTGTATTCTATGCCAATATTTTGACACTTAATCCTCATAATTACCATATGCCATTAATATTGCCATTGTATAGGGAAGACAAGTGAGATAAGCAGAAGTTACATAACTTTCTCATCATCACAAGTGAGAAGGTTGCAGTGGTGGGATTTGTCCTAGTCTACTTTCCTCCTCCAGGTAAAGCAGGTTTCAAGGTGATGATTACAGGGATCAATAATGAGGAACTAGGGAAAATAAAACTGGGAAAAATAAATAGTCACTTTAAGAGCTTATTTTCCAGATGGTCACTGCCATAATAGGGCTCGATCCCATCAGAATATTCCACAAGAAGAGAGACAACCAAGCAATTCTCAAAATTTCCCACCAAAGGATTGACAGATGCAATCATTTTCTTGCTGGTTCCAATCTTTCTTCATTGGGTATTACCCAGGGAGCTTTAGTCCTGCCCCTGCCCCCTCCCCCAACACACACTCTTTCTTCCTGGACTGTACATCCTTCATGCTAGTGAGTTCCAACTGGATCCCCATGCTTTAGCATTGAAGAAGCCTCAGGTCAGAGAGAAAACTGTGGAGGAGTAAGTTAAAACCCACGTAGATTTTTTTTCTTTTAATCAAGCTAGACTTGGAATCAAAGATGAGGTTGAGAGGATGTGAGGCAAGACTTAAGACAAATTTAATATAGTTCATATCTTGTATTGCTAAAAACTGTTTGTTCCTGACTTCAAGACCTAAATCATCATGTCTTCAAGGTAGAGAGTAACTGCAGTTTACAAAAGACTTAATATTCAATGGTTAATGGAACAAGTGTTTTGCAACTGTTCCGTGGTTAATATTCATCTTTTCTCTTTCCACCACTCTTTCCAGATTTTTTTACCCTCAGCCAAAACTTCAGCTAGTCTAGGCTGCTTGCCTGAAAGGGTAGCCCAGATCTTCCTCCTAAAGTTATCTGAGACTTGTTGGGCTAAGTTTGCTGCAATTGCACATTCACCATTATCACCAGACCCAAAAGCACCAAGATGTGTCTGAGTGAATTTCTTCAGTTACACATACAGTCCTACATGCTGCTATTAAGGAAGCACAATTCTTTTTACCTATAATAAGGGTAAATTTCCTATAACTATAGGAACCCTTTTGTTGGTATCTAGTCACTGATGCTAGCTGGTACTTAAAATATTAGTTTGGTGGAACCCTTACTGAATCCACCTCTAGTGGGTTTGTTTGTCTACTCTAGAAATGAAGGCCTTTAATTCACCAAACCCTAGTGTATCAGGGATGAGAATGTAAATTCCTCATGGAGATCATTAGAAATGATGATGAAAAATACCAATCTTTTACCCTTTGGTTTTCAGAACCAAGTATTTTAGATAGTGGAGGATAAGTGGCTGTATAATGGCTATTGGTTTAGTTTATATACTGACTGCTATAGGACACAGTTCCCCAAACGTGCATGAGGTTGAATTGGAGAATTCCATAGCTGGGTCTCTAATAGGCCATTTCATGATTAATTAATTATTCTACTAGGTGATGTGGTATGTGGGTGAGACTTTTATAACTTAATAATAATAAGATAAACAACACAACTTAAAAATGGGTAAAAGGTTTCAGGCATTCACAAGTTAAGATACGCAAATGGCCAGTAATCAGATGAAAGGTTCTCAACTCTGCAGAGTGTTAATGAAAAACACAAATTTTCAGAGCGTTATTAGAAAAACACAAGTTAAACAACACTACACTAAGATACTACTTCAGACTCATTAGAATGGTTTAAATTTAAAAAGACTAACCATACCAAGTGTTGCTGAGGATGTGAAACAACTGGAATTCCCCTATATTGTTGGTGGAAAATGAGTTCTGAAAAGATAATTAAACACCCATTCCTATATATCCCAGCAATTCTACTTTTAAGTGTTTTACCAGAGAGAAGTGAAATTATATAGCCACAAAAGGATTTGTTAGCAATGTTCTTAGAAGCTTGTTGATATTAGCTCAGAACTGGAAACAACTGAAATGTGCATCAGCAGATGAATGTATAAACAAATTGTGGCATATGTAAACAATGAGATAATTCAGCAATAAAAATGCATAAAATATTGCTATATGCGATGACATTTATAAAACTCAAAAATATTATGTTGAGGGAAAAGAAAAGAAAACCCAACACATGAGAGTACATACTGTCTGTTTTCATTTATATGATATTCTAGAACAGGAAAAACTGATCTATAGATATTACATTAGCAGTTGCCTAAGGTGGAGAGTGGGGATAATTTACTGCAAAGGGCACAGGGGACATTTTATGGTGATAAAAATGTTTCTTTTTTGCTTTCACTTTTTAATACTTTGGTTATAATTGAAACATAATTGTACATGTTTATGGGGTACAGTATGATGTTTCAGTACATACATCATGTATAATGATCAAATCAGGATAGTTAGCATATCTATCACCTCAAACCTTTATGATTTTTTGTGGTGATAACTTTCAAAATCCTCTTTTCTAAATATGTTGATATATACAAACATTGTTATTAGCTATAATCAGCCTACTATGGACTAAAACACCAAAATCTCCTCCTTCTATCTAACTCTAACTTTGTACCTGTTGACCAGCCTCTCCCTATCCTCTCTCCCTTCTCATCGCCCCAGCCTCTGGTAACCACAATTCTACTCTCTACTTGTATAAGATCAATGTTTTAGATTTCACACAGGAGTGAGATGTTATAGGATTTGTCTTTGTGTCCTTGACTTAATTCACTATTTTTTTTAAATTTCACTTATTTTGCCATTTTGTATATATACCACACTCTCTTTATCCATCCATTAACGGACACTTAGATTGATTCCATCTCTTGGCTATTGTGAATAGTGCCACAATAAACATGGGGGTACAGATATCTCTTTGGCATACAGAATTCATTTTCTTTGGATACATACTCAGTAATGGAATCTATGGATAATATGGGAGTTCTATTTTAATTATTTGATGAATTTCCATAATGCTTTTTGTAACGTAATGTACGAATTTACATTTCAACCAACAGTGTGTTAGCGTTCCCCTTCCTCTGCATTCTCACTAGCATTTGTTATTTTTTTGTCTTTTTGATGATAGGCACTATAACTGAGGTGAAATGATATCTCATTTTGGTTTTAGTTTGCATTTGCCTGATGATTAGTGATATTGAGCATTTTATAATTACCTGCTGTCCATTTGTTGGCTTTCTTTTGAGAAATATCTATTCAGCTCTTTTGCCCATTTTTTTACTGGAATTTCTAATTTGTTGGCATATAGTTGTTCATGATGGAAATATTTTGGGATCCTATTAGGGTGGACATATGTGTCTGCATTTATCAAAACTCATGGAACTATACACTTAAAATGTGTATGTTTTGTTTTATGTAAGTTTTACCTCAATAAAGTTGATTAAAATTTCTAAAGCAACCCATCAAATGCTGTAGACCATCAGAATGTTGAAGATTTATGGACCTTCCTAGTGGTATATTCGAATTGGCTCTAAGTATCTAGGATAGGAAACTAAATCCTGTGTCATAGGAGAATCCTTCTGTGCAAATTACTTCTTCTTAGCCACCCTTACATTCTGTCCCTCAATCCAATACTCAATTAATACAGTGATTCATTGCATATATTAGCCCAAACTTGTAATTCTTTTGGAGAATATGTTATTCCTTTTCAGAGTAGGAACTGTGCTTCCTTTCTTGGGCTTTGGTGAGATCTGGTTCTAGTTATTGCTTTGTGAGAATAAGGAGAGGTGTGCTGAATGTTTGAAAGAAGAAACATGAACTTGCAAGGTATTTGCCTCAGGTGAGTTCTTTGGTCTTCAGGTAAGAGAAGGCTGCTGTCCTCCTTAAAAAAAAATAGTTTTGCTTCTCCTGACCAAAGGATTTAATAAAATTTTGGAGTTCAACCTTCTTAGATTTGTCTACCCAAATATTCCTACGCCAGTTACCAGGTTTATATTTCTCCTCTATCAAGACTCCTTTAGCATAGGAATCATGTTACGTTAGTCCCCTTGGAGGCTCCATCACTTCAAAGTGACAAAAAGTAAATCCTGGATTTCATCTTAAAAACAGGTTGCCCTGTGGCTGCAAAAGAGGTTTCTTGGCACCCTTCTATGGAGGCCTTTATGGCTTTCACAGCTAACTCTGAGTTGATGATTGGCTTACCACAGCCTACTTTTTTCTTGTTTCAATGTTTCTAATGCTGCTAACAGCCTGCTTTATGATTAACACAATGACCTATTCTGTTCAATAGCTCACATTACCACAAGTTTACTTTTCACCTGTGTATCATTCCATCCTACCACGGGTAACAGTATGAATTGTATTATCACCATCCCACTTGTCACCAGCAATTGGTGAGTGACTCAGGTCCAGAATTTCACCATAGAATTTTAATTTCTAAGGATACTTCTGGTATCCATTTTCTTAATATGGATTCTACCAGCCAAATCACTCCCCTCACCCCCAAAAGAAATAAAAGCAGAGACTGAAACAAAAGCTTGTAAGTATGAGCAGGTGGTTTAACTTGGAAGGCAATCACAGGGAATGGATGTAAGTCACTAGGCACTAGGCAGAGTTTAATAGGCAAGGACAAAAAGGCAATACAGGAACGTTGTGGAGTTAATCACCATTATGAAAAACTGGAGTTCAGTCCTGCTGGCATCTTCTGAAGATATGTGAAATGCTTCTCAGAATTGTGAATCTAAGAATGGACGGGGAAGAGTATTCATACATTGACTTCCATCTCAGATTGGTTGAACATTACCCCAGAGGTAGGTCCCCCATATTATGTAGCTGTACATGGGTCATCCTGTAACAGCTCCCATGGAGCTCCATGATTTGGCATTGGAGAAGTCACCGGAAAGCAAGCAAAGATGTGTGTCATGTCTTGGTGGAAATGCCATAAGTGGAAAGTGAGCCAAAGCCCATCTGGAAAAGTTGGTTGCAGTTGTGGCTGGAATCATTGGTGAGGCCCTAGCAATACGAGGTGGGGCACAGGAAGTATCTGATACAGGATTCAAACATAGACTTATTTGACTCTACAGTCCAGATGTGAGATTATATATAATATCTCCACTGAATCCAACAAAAATTTGACCCTCAGAAATACTTTGTCCCCAAATATCTTCATTAGTTTGGGTGAATTTAAAATCATAATATTTATAACATCAACAGGTTTGTGATAGAGTTTAACAAGGCTTTGCAGACAGAAATCCAGAATATTTTCCAAGGATCTTTCTTTAAGCTGCTGTGTGGTGAAACTCAGTATAAAACAAGTTTAAAAATAACTAATAATTAGCACACAGTAAGGGTCATACAAATATACTGAGATGGAACTCAGGTTTTCTAAGGCTTCTATGAGAACATAATTCTTTCAGAACCTTTCACCGCCAGAATTAATTTATAAGCATTATTCCCTTAGGTTTTAAGTCATGGCCTATGGACCTGAAGAATAATGTGGCAGAACTAATGTTTGTGTTTTGGCAAGAATTTATTTATTTTTCAGAAATGCTAAAAGTGAATCACCCCTTTCAAGCTTAGAGGAATATAATTAATTCGTGCAGAGAAGATGAAAAAACCTTCTCCAGAATTGGAATCAACTAATGTTGATATGAAGAAACAGGCTCTCACATAGTTGCAAAACTCCAGAACTATACTCAGACTAAGGTCACCAGATCTCAGTCTAATTTAATTATGAAAATATGTAGGATTTAGTATCAGAAGATGTGGGTTTAAGCTTCCACCTCTTATTCAACACATGATATTATGCATCCGTCTTTCTTTAGCTTCCAAGATACTCATTCATAATGTGGGGATAATTAAGACAACCCTTCCTACCTTATGGGGCTGCTGTAAGGGTTAAAGTTTCTAGTGTTTATAAAGCCCTGTGCAAATGTTTGCTGTTGTGGTTGTAGTGGTTACTAGATGAAGCCCTAGATAAACTGTGGTTTGACTTCCAGAACTTCTTGTCTTCAAGTTCATTGTTTTCTCCTTCCTCCATAATTTTCCTGTCCTGCTGACATCCAGCTTATCACAGTTATGCTCTTTCCTCTCACCATACTCCCATTATTACTTGTTCTCCTGTGCAGCTGTGCACATTATTACTTGCTCTCCTGTGCAGCTGTCTTTTATAAATGGAGCTGATGAACAAATTCAGGCTAAGATGCAAATAACTGATACCAATTTTCCAGTGTTAATCTCCCTCCTTCAGGTTCTTTGTCTCTGACAAAGAACTTCGAAGGTCAGAACTGAAAGGACTATAGAAGATCAAATAATTTCCCTCTTCCTATAAAGAGGGAAAACTAAGCCCAGAGTTCAAGGAACTTGCCTCAGGTCACAGAACTAGTTAGTAAGAAAGCCATTTTTTGGAGTCATTCTACTAATTCACTCTCTAGTGAGATTTTACTTGAAGTAAAATGAAGTAAATTTGGAGAGCATGGTCTGGAGTAAATACGTCCAAAGCTGACTGTCTCCCAAAAGCCAAGACACTGGCATAGCACACAGAAGGCAGACCTTATGACTATAAACCCATATGAATTTTCAGTAAATCTTCTCACACAGGGTTTCTCAACCTTGGCAGTATTGACATTTTGATTTGGATAACCTTTTGTTGAGGGAAGCTGTCTTGTGAACTGTGGGATGTTTAGCAGCATCCCTGGCTTTGACCTACTAGATGGCAAGAGTACTTTCACCAGTTTTGATAACCAAATATTGCCAAATGTCCTCTGCAAACTTATTGGTTTAGGTGAATCCACTAGTCAAACTACCCAGGTAAGCAGAGCTGGTGGCCAACGTGCAAGGAAATCTAAAATGTGTGGCAGAAAAAGATGATAACCATTTACGGCCCCAGGACCAAATATGGCAGTGGAGCTATAATTTTTCCTGCCAACATTTCTCTCGTGAGCTATCCAGAAATTATCACCAGCCAGAATCCTGAAGAAGCTCTGAGTGTAAGACCAATGGAACAGAACAGAGCCCTCAGAAATAATGCTGCATATATACAACTATCTGATCTTTGACAAACCTGACAAAAACAAGAAATGAGGAAAGGATTCCCTATTTAATAAATGGTGCTGGGAAAACTGGCTAGCCATATATAGAAAGCTGAAACTGGATCCCTTCCTTACACCTTATGCAAAAATTAATTCAAGATGGATTAAAGACTTAAATGTTAGGCCTAAAACCATAAAAACCCTAGAAGAAAACCTAGGAAATACCATTCAGGACATAGGCATGGGCAAGGACTTCATGTCTAAAACACCAAAAGCAATGGCAGCAAAAGCCAGAATTGACAAAGGGGATCTAATTAAATTCAAGAGCTTCTGCACAGCAAAAGAAACTACCATCAGAGTGAACAGGCAACCTACAGAATGGGAGAAAATTTTTGCAATCTACTCATCTGACAAAGGGCTAATATCCAGAATCTACAATGAACTCAAACAAATTTACAAGAAAAAAACAACCCCATCAACAAGCAGGCGAAGGATATGAACAGACACTTCTCAAAAGAAGACATTTATGCAGCCAAAAGACACATAAAAAAATGCTCATCATCACTGGCCATCAGAGAAATGCAAATCAAAACCAAAATGAGATACCATCTCACACCAGTTAGAATGACGATAATTAAAAAGTCAGGGAACAACAGGTGCTGGAGAGGATGTGGAGAAATAGGAACACTTTTACACTGTTGGTGGGACTGTAAACTAGTTCAACTCTTGTGGAAGTCAGTGTGGCGATTCCTCAGGGATCTAGAACTAGAAATACCATTTGACCCAGCCATCCCATTACTGGGTATATACCCAAAGGATTATAAAACATGCTGCTATAAAGACACATGCACACGTATGTTTATTGCAGCACTATTCACAATAGCAAAGACTTGGAACCAACCCAAATGTCCAACAATGATAGACTGGATTAAGAAAATGTGGCACATATACACCATGGAATACTATGCTGCCATAAAAATGATGAGTTCATGTCCTTTGTAGGGACATGGATGAAGCTGGAAACCATCATTCTCAGCAAACTATCACAAGGACAAAAAACCAAACACCTCATGTTCTCACTCATAGGTGGGAATTGAACAGTGAGAACACTTGGACACAGGAAGGGGAACATCACACACTGGGGCCTGTTGTGGGGTGTGGTGTGGGGGAGGGATAGCATTAGGAGATATACCTAATGTTAAATGACGAGTTAATGGGTGCAGCACACCAACATGGCACATGTATACATATGTAACAAACCTGCATGTTGTGCACATGTACCCTAAAACTTAAAGTATAATAATAATAAAAAAAAAGCTCTGAGTGTATGGAGTGAATCTAATGTGAAAAACAAGTGAATCTGAACAGTGCAAGGGGTGCACCACAGTGGATATGTTGGTGTAGCACCCCTAACCTCAGGTCCCCTTTACAGGTTGGTACCCATCCATCACCTGCTGTGGTTGACTGATAATGATTAAGAGCCGCCGGATATTTGCTCTTAACTAAAATAAGCCAACCGGCCTGGTAGAGAACACTTCCTTCCCACCTCCTTCACAAGTCCAGAGGCCACCTCTTTCCTCAAGGTCAGACTAACTGTATGGTGTTATTTCTGTGCTAGAATTTCTCTGTGGGATCAAATATAAGCAAGTTTTAAATGAGATAACTGTGTTGCGTAGCATTTTCCCCTACCCTGCCTTAATTTTTTCACTTCTTTTTCTTGAGAGAACTCTCCAAAAAATCTATTGAACAAGAATGCTCATTTCAGGCTTTATTCCTAGGAAATCTGACATAAAGAAGACATTAAGATAATGTTGGCCTCAAAAATTGAGTTGAGAATTTTGTCCACTTTTTCCATTTTCTAAAAAAGTTGTGTCTATTGTTTCTTTTTAAATATATGGAACATATGCAAGAATTCAAACCATCTAGGCCATGAGTTTAGTTTATAATTGTGGATACAATTTAGTGTGTGTGTGTGTGTGTGTATATATATACATATATGTGTGTAGTTTATATATATGTATATATATGTAAATATGTATATAATTATATCTATTATATATACATATCTACACATATATAATTTTATACTTATTTTTATATATTTTATAATTTTATTATATATAAGCTTGATACTTTTTTTAGTAATTTTTTCCATTTCATGTAAATTTTCACCTATTTATAATTATTATAATTTCCTATTATTTTATAATGTCTAAAGCATGTATTTATGGTGTCACATTTTAATTTCTAGCATGAGTCTTTGTGCATTTTTTGTGCTGCTAGGGATATATAAATTGTAACTTAAAGAATTAACATTGGGCTTTTTTGCTTTTCTCTTTGATTTCTATTTCATGCATTTTAGTTTTTGTCTTTATTTTTTTCTTTTTATAATTTTAACTTCTTTGCTATTCTCTTTTTAACCCCTTGAGATGGATATTTAGCTCACTGATTTTCAGCATTCTTTTTTTGTAACATATAATTTTATTAGAGTAATGGGTTATTTAAAAGTGAATTTCTTAATTATCTTATTTTTATCTGGCTTAATTCCAGTGTGATCAGATAACATAAGTTGTATGACTTTAGTCTTTTAACATTTATTGGGGTTTTTTGAGATTGTTCAGTTATGGGCAAGTGTATGGCCCAATTTTGGTAAATGCCTCGTGCTTACTTCAAAATAATGCTTTCTATAATGATTAGTGTATTAGGTCAAATGAGATTTAGTGATGTAAATGAAATTTGTTATGTATTATCAGACTTTCTTTATCTCTACTTACATTGTGTGTGCTTGTTGTGTCAGTTATTCACAGTCATTGTGAATTTGTGTATTTCCTTTTTCAGTTCTGTGAATTTTGGATTGTATATGTTGAGTGTATACTATTAGGTGCATACACACGTGTAATTGTTAAATATTTCCTTTAAGAAACATGGCTTTCTTTTATGATCATCTTCTGCCCTACTAAGTAGAAAAACTTTATTGTTGTGAGAACTTCATCTTGAGTAATATGTATATTATGCAATTAAATTTAAAAATGGTGGGGTGAAAGGAGAAATTCCCATTTTTTTTACAGAAGAATGCCAACTACTAAGTGCAAAAGTAATTACAGGAATTTAAAAATTATCATTTTACAAACTCATGATAATATTTTACAAAGCAGGAGTCATCAAGGGATACCAAAACCATTGGGTTAGATATTATTAGGAAACCAGATATTTATACAGTTTCCAACTATTGGCCCTCATATTAGTTATTGGTTTTGAAATAGGCAGGTAATTCTATATTATAGAAATCTTGTGGGCACCACCTTAATCAAATAATCATATTTAACATCCCTAGTAGTGGGGATAAACTGATACCATGTGCCTATTTATGTGATACACTTGATGAGACACAGCATCACCTGTGTAGTATTTCTTAATGAAGTTTTGTAGCAGTGTAATCATGAGGAAGCCATCAGCCAAATCAGAATTGTGAGACAGTTCCAAAAGATTGAGAAACTTTTCTGGATTAAAGGAGACTAGAGATATACAGTGGTTTATTGCAGTTCTTGGTGTAATCTGTGAGCTACAAATTTATTTTCAAGCACGTTTGTTTTTCGGTATCTCACAACTTTTAATATGGTGAAAGATAGAGTAAGTATATACAAATATATAAAAATGTTAAATACATAGTTATTTTAGGTGAAGGGTATATTGTATTATTTATTCAACTTTTTGAGAGGCTCACATATCTTACAAAACAAAATTTGATTGGAAAAAAATGGATTTTAGAAACTGGAAACATCCCAAATATCTGTTAACGATACAATGTATAAAAATTGTGGTATGTCATTCAATGATATACAGTAGTAAAAATAAATTACAAATACAAGCATCAACATGAATGAATATAAAAACATGAAAAAAGTCACAAAATATATACGGCATGAGTCTACCAACATAAAATTCAAAAACAAGCTACATAATATATTTTTTACACAATAAAACTAAAAATGAAAAGCAGGTCAATGTTGAGGGGAGGGAGTATGATACAATCATACAGGGATATATAGAAAGCACCTAAGGTATAGCAGCAGTCTATTTCTTAATTGAGCAGTGTTCATACTATTTTATTCTAATTTATTTGTCTATTTTATATAGTTTCTTTTTGTAGGATATATTTCACAATATTCTATTACAATTCAGAAATTGCATGACATTCTAAAGAATGTAACAATTTAAATAGAAAATGTGACTTATGAGGTTTTATTATCAAGAGCCAGTTTTAAAAGATTGCCCACATTTTAAAATTTTTCCTGGCCCCTAATTGTAGTGAGTTTTTTAGATGGAGACTATCTAGGGCAGGGAGTAAGAGAATGGAAGCAGGGTCAAGGAACCACCATTCTTTCTCTTAAAGTCTTTTTGGCAATATTCTCCCTGAATAAACATGCCTTCGAAATGGCTATTTCTCCCACTCATGAACTTATGGTCATTTCCCCCTTGTCCTACCAAATTCAGCACTACCTTATTTTAGAAGCTTTTCCATGCTCTCTATATTACCTTGAAGGATAAATGGGACTTAATTCATATCACAATTGTCCTTGGGTTTTACTTTAAAATGTCATAAAAGCTAATTTTACTTTTTATTTATTAACTTTTTCCCCACTTAAATTATTTACTATAAAAGAGATTAGTTTACCTGAGCACTTTCCTAAATACTGCATGAAGAAAACATTACAGAAAAATTTCTTTTTTGGTGATGTGTGCTTAGAAGAGAAAATTAAAAATAAGCATTATTAATAAAGTCAAGTCATTTTTTATTAATGCAGACAGATTTTTGTATGCAATTTAAAAGACCCAAGGTAGATTAACTTTGGGATGCATTTGAATCTTTAGTTTAAAGTGTTCTCTATCATTAAAGGAAGTTTATTTCTCTCATGTAAGGGTGGATTTCAGTTTGCTTTAAAATTTGAGAAATGGAAGAACAATGAACTCTCAGGTACTTTCAGTGCTACCTGATTTAAGAGTACTGTAGAGAGAGGTCTATTGATTCTTCAGGACACAGAGACCTGCCCCGAACAGAATTCTCAGGTCCTTCATTGGAATTGCAATTTCTAAGCAAGGATTCTCTGATATGCATTATTCCTGCATTTGGATATTCTTATACTGTTTCCACCATTTCTACAATCCTTCAGTTTAATCAAGAATGCTGATCTTTCACTTTTAAAAGCATATCAAATGCTTTTAAAATCATTTAAATCATTAAGCCTTTTATTTTCATGAAGTCTTCAGAGATTTGTGGGGAAAGGCAACATGCAGTACTTTGTAAATGTCAAATCTCTTTACAGAAATGCGAAGGAGGTATTGCAGGCTGTCATCTGTTCTTCATGCTGCCTACTGACCCTCGTTGGGAGTTACCAATTCCCAAGGATTCTGTACCCGCTAAAATAAATAGCTCTCTCAGGCACAAAGTAAAATGTTAGACAACATACAGCAGAACAGCACCCACTTTAATTATACTCTGCGATGTGTTTTATAAAGAAGAAGAGATCTGAAGGGTTAGACATTGAAGGACAGTTCCAGCTGGCAGGCAATGAAGGAGAATGCTTTCAAATCAACTGTGGCAAATGACATAAAAAGAATGGGGAGAAAATGGGTAAGTTTCAGGCAGATGAAGATAGAAAAAGGATGTTGCAGTTTTTAGAATGCAAAATAACAAATATATGTGAATGTTAAAAATAAAAGTCAGATTGCATTGAAGTCAGGTACATTTTAGTAGCTTAGAGAATGGGTTTCAAAATAGTGATATGACAGATGTGGCTTTGCCTTTGTCAACAACTGAATCATCAAATCATCACCTGGATTGTTTACCAGAACATGGGAAACACAGTCTTAGGCTAAAAGCCACTCATTGTGTCCCCAGCATTATTATTAATAAATACTGTATTTAACTAACAAACAACAGGACCTGCTTTGTACAACATTTATATCACTTGAGACGTAGATAACACTATTCATTAAGGCAGTATGGCATAGTGAATAAAGTAGTTTTGGTCTCATAAATCTCAACACAGTTAAAAAGCTTACTGGATATATTGGCATTAGGCAAGGTATCTAAGTGCAATTAATTTCAGTTTTGCAATCTTTAATTATTATACTAATCAAACAACCTATGGAGTTATAATGTAATCAGCAGCACAGAAGTGTACATTATGCTAGCTTTGCAGGTCATTGTGTCTTTTTACTAGCCATATTTTTGGTTTTGTACTTGCTAATTGAATTATTGCATTTAGAAACCTTAAATGTCATTTTAACCTCCAGCCTTCTTCCTTGATTTAGAAACTATTCTTGATTTGATCAACTTATTATTAGCACTTTTTCAACTCTAGCAACTCCAAAGCCAGTATACTTAATTAATCCTTCTTTCTGGACTCAAAGCCCAATGGTAATCTAATTCTTTTTCAGGAACTATCTCCACTGGTTCTTAATCTCCTTTGCATTCTCAGATTTTTAAGGCCCCAAATCTCAGAAATGTACTTCAGGTTAGCCACCAGTCCAGGGCATAAATTACCCTCAATTATCTATTAAAATTGGTTCTCTAGTCTCTGTATGAACATGGAACTCATAGCTCTTTCTACTTTCGGACAGATTTAACTGCTGGAAGGGTCATTCTTATAGTGAAGCAAAGGAAATGGTGTCATATGGTTGAGTCATGACCTCCCTGGGAGTCAGAAGATATTGATCTGCCATTTTTAAATATATAAACCTGGAAGAAGTACGGAATAACTATGTCTAAACCTTTACTAAAAGTTCATTTTATTTTATTTTTTAATCAGTATTTTTCAAACTATGTTTTGAAAGTGGTTTCAAAGTCTTGTCCCTATACCAGTAGGGTCAACATCACTTAAGAACTAGTTAAAAATCTCAATAGTCTGCCCAGCACAGTGACTGAAACAGAAATTTGAGAGGTCAGGTTCAGCAATTTGTACTTTAGAAAATATTCTATGGCATTTTAATGTACACCAAAGTTTGAGAACCCCTGATTTACTGGTTTTAAAATAAATTCAGAAGATTAAGACTGCCATTTAAAAATGTAAATACTATGGAACAATAAAAAGTTTGCAAAAACTTAAATACTGTGAAATTAAGAAATGTATTCTGAAGTAATTCATGGATAAAGAGGCAATACAAAATAGAAAACTCAGAAACTTTAAAATGAAAAAATACATAATGAGGTATTTTTAAATTATATAATAAAATTACTCTAAATAAATTAATAAATAAAAGATAAATTAAGAAAAAAATTGTCATCTATCTGACAGATAGAGTACAATATACAAAGAACTCTTACAAATGAGTAGCATTTTAATGAATAAATGGGCAAAGGCTATAAACAAGAAAATCCCAAAAGATAAAATTCAAGTGGCCAAAAACATACATCAAGAGTCAGTCACTATAACAGGAAGGTAATTAAGATAAAAGTTATATTGAGATATCACTTTATACTCCTTAAATACAAAGAATAAAAAAGTAATACAAATTATTAGTCACAGCGAAATGTAGAAATATGTATTCTCATACCTTATTGCTAAGATATTATTACAACTTTAGAATGCTAGCAAAATACATTAAGAAAGAATGTATATATATAGATATACCCTTTGAATCAGTAGTATTCCTCTTGTAAACCTGTTTTATACAAATAAAAGACCAAGTTCAAAGGATTGCATTAATGAAGATGTTCATTGAAGCACGTTGTAATGACAAAGAAAGCAAATGCTCATCAGTAGAGAAACAACTGAATAAAATGAGGTTTTTCTTTCTAACATAGAATTTTAGGCAGTCGCAACTATAGTAGTTGAATTAAGGGACTGAGAGTTTTTATAGGCTATTGTTGGTTAAAAAAAGTTATCATAATAAAACAGTAAGAGCTAGCATTTGTTCAATCCTTTTACACTTTACGTATATGTCTATTAAGTCCTTTAGTCCCTCAATCTCCTTGTTAAGTAAAAATTTCTATTATCTTTCTTAAAGATGACAAAACTAAGGCACAGAGAATTTAGCCCAAGGTCACTCAGATAGGTAATTAATGTGTGGATTTGGATAGTCTTTGGTCTCAGGTTTTATATTCTTTTTTTGAGACGGTGTCTCACTCTGTCGCCCAGGCTGGAGTGCAGTGGCGCGATCTCAGCTCACTGCAAGCTCCACCTCCCTAGTTCACGCCATTCTCCTGCTTCAGCCTCCCGAATAGCTGGGGCTACAGGTGCCCGCCGCCCCACTGGTTAATTTGTATTTTTAGTAGAGACGGGGTTTCACCGTGTTAGCCAGGATGGTCTCGATCTCCTGACCTCGTGATCCGCCCGCCTCGGCTTCCCAAAGTGCTGGGATTACAGGCTTGAGCCACCGCGCCCAGCTGAGTTTATTTTCTTAAAAATTAAATTCTACTGCCTCTCTAAGCTAGACATAGAGAAGTACATAATATAATCCCTCCTTTTTTAAAAAATGACATACATAATTGTATCTTAATGCATAAGTATAGAGTAGCTATAAAAGGATACATGACAGCTTGCAAATATTGGCTTTGAGGCTGGAAGAGAGGTTGTACTAGGAAAGAAGGTTGCATGAAAGTAAGCCAAAAATAGGGAGGGAGGGAGGAAGGAAAGGAGGGAGGATGGGAGGGTGGGAGGGAGGGAAGGAAAAAAAAAAGTAAAAAAGGAAAAAAGGAAGGAAGGAAGGAAATCTGCCTTCAAAAAGAGCATATAAAAATGTAAAATACAGTTATTGTAGCATGGTTCCTTACATGTAAAACTATATGTTTGAATGTGCCATGTGAGCATATCTGTGTATATATATTTGCGTATGAATATAGAAATGTATAAAATGTTTTCCAAAATACTCATTGCATTTATAACTGTTACTTTTACTTTCCTCTTTATATTCTTCTGTATTAAATTTTTTTAAAATGAGAAGTTATACCTTTTATAAAACTGAGGTTATAAACAACCCCACTTCTAAAATGTGAACTGTGCATAACAACTTTACTTAAAAAAGAATACAGCATGAAAAGGGAGAAAACAACTTTACAGGGAAAAAAATTGACAAACACTACCTGGTGATCAAGGTTAGTAACAACAAATCCTATATCATTATACTCTTGATATGATGTGATAAGAATGGCATTTTTCTTCTGTGGTCTTTCTCAACCAAACATATCACTCTAGCCTAATCAGGAGGAAGACATGAGGCAAATTCTAATTTAAAGATGTTCTACAAAAACGACCTGACCATTTCTTTTCAAAACAGAAGTTTTAAAAAGATTATTAGAAACAAGAAAATTGTGCAAAATTGTCACAGCCAAGAGGAACCTAAGAAAAGTTGAAAACTAAATTTCATGTGGTAACCTAAGTGGGATACTGGAAGAGAAAAAAAAAAAAAAAAGAATAGAAGAAAACCGAGGATATTGAAGTAAAGTATGGACTTTACTAAATAATGATGTATCGATATTTATGCATTATGTGTAACAAATGTATTACATTAAGGTAAGATGTTAATAATAGAGGAACTGAGTGTGGGATATATAGAAACTGTTTGTAATAGCTTTGTAATAGTCCTGCAAACCTAAAACTGGTATAAATTAAAAAGTTTATCCACAAAAAAGGGAAAAACAAAACAAAAACGTATGAAGCTACAGTCATTACTAAACAAAACAAACAAAATACATGGCAGAAATCATTTTAGGTGCTGTAGTTACTGCAGGATATAAAAAAACCAACTACTGTTTGGAACTTACATACAAGAATAATAAATTATCAATATTTCTATCCTCCATCCTACCAAATAAAGGAACTTCAAATATTTTAACTGTAAACTCCAAGCTCTGCTATGTCATCCATGTTTTTGTTGAGCAATTTAGTTCAATATTGTCATGAAAACCAAAAAATTAGAGTTTTTTTGTTTTTGTTTTTGTTTTTTGAGACAGAGTCTCGCTCTGTTGACCAGGCTGGAGTGCAGTGGCATGATCTTGGCTCACTACAACCTCCATCCCCAGGTTCAAGCAATTCTCCTGTCTCAGCCCTCCAAGTAGCTGAGATTACAGGTATCTGCCACCATGTCCAGCTAATTTTTTGTATTTTTAGTAGAGACAGGGTTTCACCATGTTGGCCATGCTGGTCTCAAACTCCTGACCTCAGGTGATCCACCTGCCTCAGGCTCCCAAAGTGCTGGGATAAGAGGCGTGAGCCACCATGCCTGGCATGTTTTGTTTTTATAGTCAACAGGTTTATCAAGCTAATTTATTGAGTTGTTTATTTACCATTGCTTTTCATGTTCCACTCTTTATTCAGATTTCAATTCTTCTGTTGCTAAAGTAAACCTCTCAGTGATAGTTTATGAGTAGGTAACACTCTTATTCTTTGTTTTAATTTTTCTTTTTTAGTTTGGATGGATATAGAAGTCTAGGTGAATAGGTTTTTTTTATCCCAGCAATTTGAAGCTTTTAAATAGTAATCTCTAAATTCTAGAGGATTTTAGAGATTATTATATTATCTCACATTCTTTAAGATTTTCTCTTTATCTTTCATATTCCACAGTTTCATTATAAAATTATCAAGCTAAAGATTTAGTTTTTGTTTTTTAATGTGAAGATACCTGTCTTTATAGGAAAATTTCTGTTATTTCTTCTTTACATATTGCCTATTTTCCATTGGCTCTAGTTTTTCTCCTTTAGATTTATATTACATTTTTATATTTTATCCTGACTTTCCTGCTGCACTTTTCATTATTAAATCTTCTTTGCTACTTTCTCCTAGGTTATATCTTCTGATTCCCTAATTCTCTCTTTAGCTATGTCTAATCTAATTAAAATTTCAGTTTCCCATGGGTACCTCCTTTATCATCCACAACACAGATTAGACAAATCTGTTCTATCCTGCATTTCTGGACCAGTGGGCAGAGTTTTTATAGCTGCCAATTTTTTTGTATTGACACTGACCTCATAGTGAGAGAGATTGCCAAGGCAAAATGACTCAAGTGAGATGTATCCAGTCCTTTGTGACTTCTGATATGATTGGGAGAAAATTCTTCATATGTGCTTCTACATGTTTTGTGAAAAGAAACATTGCTAGCATTGTTACAGACTACCTTCTTATGTGCATGTGTGTGTGTTTTTAATAACAAACAGGCATGAATAATAGAAATAGTATCTTTTGCCTAGGAAAAGGACAGATTGTTTCCTGGATGGATAATAAAGAGAATACCCACCATCAGGGCAAAGCCTGGGCAAGTATGCTAGCAGCCCCTTATTAAATTGGAGGTTTCCTGTGTTCAGGGTTCCATTGCTGTGATTCTAATTCACTGTGTGCACAAGATCCCCTGGAATGTGCCTCCATATTATATACATGGTACTTGGGAGGCAAGGAGAATCAATGCAAACATTACTATCATGCTACTTGCTATGCCGTGTCTCTCACCCAGGAGTTTCTGATCCAAGAGTCTTGTGTCTTCTGCCAAACACTATGAAAACTGTCTGAGATATTACTGTTATTTGCAGTTCTACTACACTCAGCTTCTGGCAGCATTAAAAAATAAAACCTGACAGACAAAAATCTGTTTCTGCTACTACCATGGGTTGCTTCTATTCCTTACTTTGGCTTTGAGTTCTCTTTTTTTTTTTTTCTCTGCCTCTTGGGTTTCATTCTTTCTCCCTTATCCCCTCCCCAACCCTACCTTCTTTCCTCCTGCCCTCTCTCTTAGGAATATTTTTATTTGTCTTTTTCCTTATCTACATTTCTGTGTTTGAAGGAAAAACTATGTTCTCCTAATCAATTTGATTTCTCATAGTGATCAAGTTTACATACATCTCTTCTGGTACTGACATCATTGTTTCCTTTCAATTTTTATTACAATTACTAAATTGGTTTCAGGGGTCCATCAGATTCTCTTGCATCATTTCCCCTTTTAAAGTCTCTGGCCCTATGACTAAACATATATGATACACACAATATTTTCTTTGCAAAATATAGGACAGACATTTGAATAATCCCTGCATTTCCCTCTGTGTTTATCAGAATTCTTAGTGAAAAGCCATGGAAACCAGCTCTTTTTTTAATACAAGCAGAAAATTTGTTAAAGGATATTAGATAGTTTACAGTCTCTCTAGAATAAGATCATTATGTTTAGAGGCGAGGTAGACATAAATAATTATCTTGTGCTCTTCTAATGGGGAAAAAAATAATACCAGCCCTGTTCGGCACACACACTGACTGAGCTTATACACCTGATACTGAGAATTGGGCCTTTCTTCTGTGAATTTAGCCACTGTTGCCTCTGAACGTTTTCTCTCGTGCCCCCTTTACCCAAATGGATTCTTCTCAGAACCTTGTCTTTCCACTGTTAGTTTTAAATTACACACACACACACACACACACACACACACACACTCACACACACACGGCATCTGAGATTGGCAGTGCCTATTTTGCATGTCTGCTTCCTAGCTTGAAGAATGTAGCATCACAATGAGGAAAATTCCCTCAGAATCATGTAATTTGTTTATTTAACTGGCTATATTGAGTAGAGTGTTATCAGAGAATTACTTCAGTCAAGCCCAGTTAGAACTGTATTCCAGACTTGTCTATGATATAGTGAAAAAATCTCATAGTTTTCTCAGTCACTTTTATCAGTTAAAAATAAAATTTTCATGTTATAAAGGGATTAGTCATTCTAACACAAAACTTCATTCTCTTAATTCAAAGCTTCTCCTCATTTTAAGTTTCACATAGACTCAGAAGCTTTGACAGAAGATGTCTATGGTCTCTTCTCATGTATTTCTAGATCTTGTTCTTTCGAAACTCCTACTACTTATTAAGCTACTTTTGCTCCAGGGAAGTGGCAGAAGGAGAGAGGAAAGAAAGGGTCTTACTTGACTGGTGCTGTTAAGATCTGCTATTGATTCCCTCTCTAGTACAAATGCCCAAATGCTGCTTCTCTCTTGGAGTGCTTTTACGAGTTCATTACTCTTCCTAGGCAATATTTGGTATCACATGAATATATCATTTTTTACTTCCATTTGGCTTCAGTTTGGGGGAATCAGTGGGGCCAGACTCTTCTCTTCAGGCTGTATTGTCATAGTAGGCTATATCTTCTTGTTGCGGAGGTTGGGAGGAAGTTTACAAGATGGCTGCAACATGGCTGTTGTCAGAGGCATAAATGAAAACGCTTTGCTCCACTCAATTGTCTAAGTGCTAGTTGTTCTGATTGTGGCCCTTTTTCTCCGCTTTTCTTCCTTAGGTCCAGCCAGCCATATTTTGCCATCCCAGGCAAGAGCATCAACTTATTGCACCTTACCATTAAACTCCTGGGTAGATAGATTGATGATTTCTGTGAATATTTTTCTTGTTTATTTTGATGTCATATAAAGCAAGTCTACAGGTTTCTTTTGTGTAATAGGTTTCCACCAACGGGGTCAAATGTCAGGTCTTGCTTCAGGCCAACACACTCACTTTATATTGTTTCTACGATTTCCTCATTTGAATTGAGAGAAAAAATGCACAGAATCACAACTCTTTTTAACAAACAAACATACAAACTTCAAAACTTTTCTCCCATCAGTCTTTGGCTTTTTTTTTTTCATACAGGCTGGAGGTTAAGGGATAAGGTCAGAAAACCAATTTTGCTACTGTACTAAGTCCTGTAAATATGTCTAGTACCTATATTGTCATCTATTATTCTCACTAATGAGGCTTCAGTCAAAAGGAAAAGTCCTCAATTAACACATCCTATTACATGAAGGATGTTCAACACATTAGAGCAGAAAAAAGATTAAGTCCTGACATGCCCATTCTCATCTATGATTCGTACAGCTTCTACTTCACCAACCAGATTTCAGTGTTTAAATAAGACATAATTAGGTTCACTAACCATTATTACTACCAAGTACTGTATTTTGAGATGATAAATTATCTTAAAAATTACATTGGCCAGGTGCGGTGGCTCACGCCTGTATTCCCAGCACTTTGGGAGGCTGAGGCAGGCAGATCATGAGGTCAGGAGATCAAGACCATCCTGGCTAATACGGTGAAACCGTGTCTCTACTCTAATAATACAAAAAATTAGCTGGGCCTGGTGGCATGTACCTGTAGTCCCAGCTACTCAGAAGGCTGAGGCAGGAGAATCACTTGAACCTGGGAGGAAGAGGTTGCAGTGAGCTGAGATCATGCCATTGCACTCTAGCCTGGGTAACAGCAAGACTGTGTCAAAAAAAAAAATTATATTAAAAATGTGTTAGTGTTCTGCTATTGGTAAAATTTCTAACACTTTTAGAAAATCTCTGGATAGTTGGAGTTTTTCCATATTTGTCAAATTGTGGCTATGCGTCATGTTAAAGCCTTTATTATGAAAGCTTTATCTCCATTCTATGGTTGATATATTTCATTGGACAAATATTTACTCAAACTGGGAATAATGTCATGAATAATACAAACGTGGCCCCTACATTCATAGAGCTCATAATAAAGCAAGACATGTATATATTAAATAGCTCATTTCACAGCTGAGTAATTATTATTGTGGTAATAATTATAAAAAATATAAAGTACATTGAGAGTAAATATCAGAAGTAATTGATCAAAACTAGAAAATTTGGAGGAAAATTTTATTTAGTTATTCATTGATTTACTAATATTTGTTGAGAATGTACAATATGCCATACCTTGGGATTCTTTAAAGAAATGACTATAAGCTGGGGACTGAAGGATAACTTGAAGTTAAGTTGATAAAGATGGGGGAAGTAGGAAACTCTCCAGATGCAAGCAACAGAATGTAAGATCTCCTTAAGGTAGAATAAAATATGACTTATATAAAGAAATTTTAAAAAGATGATATGCTTTAAATGACTGAAATCAAGTGAAAGAAGATTATGAATAAGCATAGTGAAATAAATAAGTGCCAGATCATATGCGGTGTTTTGGTCAAACTGTTAGGGGTGGCAAATCTGTACACATCTGCTACAAGCTCAATTGTTGCCTCCTTAGAAGAAAGAATTCAACTGAGGGGCAGAAGGCAGAGTGAGAGACCAAGGCAAGTTTTAGAGCAGAAGGGAAAGTTTATTAAAACATTTTAGGACAGGAATGAAGAAAAGTAAAGTACACTTGGAAGAGGACCAAGCAGGCAACTTGAGGACAAGTGTGTGATTTGACCTTTGACTTCGGGTTTTATGTGTTGACACGACTCTGGGATCTTGCATTTCTTTTCCCCCAATTCTTCCCTTGAGGTGGGCTTTCTGCATGTGCGGTGGCCTGCCAGCACTTAGGAGGGGGCACATTCACAGTGTGTTTACTGGAGTTGTACATGTGCTCCCTTGCCACATTCTTCTCTTCCCAGTTGAATGTTTCTAGAAGGGCATATACCAGTTAAAGTCCACCATTTAGCCTCTTAGTGCACATGCTTGAGCCAACTTGCCCAACTCCTGAGATCTTATCAGGAAGCTGCTGATCATGTTTCAGGTGTTTTTCTATCTATTGGAAGGCTGCCTTTCCCTGGTACTGACTGTGGCCAATGATTATTTTAGAGAGACAGTTTAATAACAGCCTGACCATCACCTGATGGTTGCTTGACATTCCTGGTGGTGGGGTTGGAGGGCCTGTCCTCGTTGTGCATGGCTACCTACTGTAACAAAACTATGGACTTTTGTAATTGTCTTAAAGTTATTGGGATGTTTTTATACAAAAAGGTAATGTTCAGATTGAATTTTAAAATGATTACAGGAGTAACATCAGCAAGATGTCAAAGTAAGAATTTCCAGCCCCCATGCCTCCACAAAATACAAATTAATGACCATGTAAGGATGAAAATACCTCCAAGAAAGCTTTGGAACACAATAAGAGGTCACAGTGCTCTATTAGAGCACAGAAAGAAAGACAAGATATGTTGAAAAGAGTAACAAGAACAGCTTCACATTACCCACATCTCCCCTCTAATGTGGAGACACCAGATCATGAGTAATCAGGGAATCATGATGCCACCAAAGTTAAAGAAAATAAAGCTCCAGTAATCAACCCTAAAGAAATAGGTCCTATATACTTCCTTACAGAAAAGAAAAAAACTCAAAATAGTCCCTTTAAAGATGCTTGATGAGATGCAAGAAAATGCAGACAGACAACTGCAGTGTATCAGGAAAATAATACATGAACAAAATTAGAAGTTCAGCAAAGAGACAGCAACCACAAAATATTTAGATCTGAAGAACATAATGACTGAACTGAAAAATTTAATAGAGAGCTTCAACAGCAGAATCAGCTGAACAAAATCATCAGTAAACCCAAATATAGGCCACTTGAAATCATCTGGGCAGAAAAATAATGACAATAAAAGAATAGTAAAGAGTGAATAAAGCCTATGGGACTTATGGGACATCATCATGTGAACCAATATACAATTATGAAATTCCAACAAGGAGAAAAAACAAGTAAAAAATGTATTTAAAGAAATAATAGCTGAACTTTTTTCAAAACTGAGGAGAGAAATAGACATAAATATTTATGGAATACGAAGGATTCCAAATAGATTAAATGTAAAGAGATCTACATTGAGACATATAAAATTGTCAAAAGTCAAAGATGAAGAGAGAATTTTGGAAGCAGCAAGCGAATAACAACTTGTCACATACAGAGGAAACCTAATGAGATTATCAGCAGATTTCTCAGCAGAAACCTGCCAGGCCAGAAAAAAGTAGAATGATATATTCAAAGTGCTATAAAAGGAAAAAAAAAGAAAATCTTTCAATCAAGAATAGTATACCTGGCAAAAACTGTCCTTTAAAGGAGAGGTAAAGACTTTTCCAAACAAACAAAAATGGAGGAAGTTCATTACAACTATTCTTGCCTTTGAAAAAGTGATAAAGGAAGTTTTTCAAGTTAAAAGACATGACAAAAAAAAAAAAAAAAGCCAGCAACATGAAAACATATGAGAGTATAAATCTCACTGATAAAAGTAAACATATAGAGTTCTATATATTGAATAATGTTATAATGTAATTATTACTATAATGGTGGTCCAGAAATCCCTTTTAATTTACCATAAAATTAAAAGGCGTATTAAAATAACTATAAAAATGTGTTAATGGATACACAATATAAAAAGAAGTAAATCCATCAATAACATAAAGTGTGTGTGGAGGACTAAGAGTGTAGTTTGTGTGTATGCTCTAAGTTGCTGCTATCAGCTTAAAATAAACTGTTATAAATATTAAAATTTTATGTAAGTTTCATGGTAACTACAATGAAAAAACATATAGTAGACAGACACAAAAGAAAAGAATCAAAGTATGTCACTACGAAAAGTGATTATCTCACATAAAATGACAATAAGAGGGGAACAAAAGAACTACAAGACAGAAAACAACTAAATGACAATAGTATGAATTATTACTTTAAATGTAAACTTATTAATCTCACCAATAAAAATAATAGAGTGGCTAAATTAAGAAAATGATAAAATCCAACTCTATGCTATCTACAAGAGACACACTTAGATTTAAAGATACACATCTTGGCCAGGTATGGTAGCTCACACCTGTAATCCCAGCACTTTGAGAGGCTGAGGTGGGCAGATCACAAAGTCAAGAGATGGAGACCATCCTTGCCAACATGGTGAAACCTGTCTCTGCTAAAAATACAAAAATTAACTGGGCATGGTGGCATGCACCTGTAGTCCCAGCTACTCGGGAGGCTGAGGCAGGAGAATCCCTTGAACCCTGGAGGTGCAGGTTGCAGTGAGCTGAGGTGGTGCCACTGCACTCCAGCCTGGTGATAGAGCAAGACTATATCTCAAAAAAAAAAAAAAAAAAAACACATTGGCTGAAAGTGAGGGAATGTAGACATATTTTATGCAAATGAAAACCTAAGCAGATAAGCCTGGCTATAGTCATGTCAGAAAAGTAGAATTATAAGAAAACTGTTCACAAGAGACACAAAAGATCATTACATAATAATAAAATAATAAATTCAACGGGAAGATATGTGAATTATTTATGTGTGTGCATATATATGTGCATGTGTATGTGTATATATATATATATACACACACATATATATGTGTGTGTTGCCAACATCAGAGGATGTAAATATGTAAATATTGACATATCTAAAGGGATAAAAATTTATCTATAAGATAATAGGAAACTTTAATACTTAACCTATAATAATGTGCAGATCCAGACAGAAAATCAACAAGAAAACAGCAAGAAGTTACAACACTTTAGATTAAATGAACCTAACAGACACCATATATGGAATGTTCCACCCAATGGAAGCAAAATACACATTCTTCTGAAGTGCACATGTAACACTCCAAGATGGATTACACGTAGGTTACAAAGCAAGTTTTGATATGCTTAAGAAAGTTTGAGTAATTTCAAGTCTCTTTTCTGACCACATTAAAATTAAACTGAAAATGAATAAAAAAAAAAGTGAAAAAATTCGCAAATACTTGTAAATTATACAACACCCTTGAACAACCATTGAACCATAGAAGAAATCAAAAGGAAAATTGAATATGTCCTGAGACAAATAACAATAAGACCCACCATGCCAAAACTTCAAAAACCATACTAAGAGGAAGTTTAAACTGACAAGTGCCTCCATGAAAGAAGAAAGATCTCAAATAAACAACCTAATATTATAGCTGAAAAAAAAACCAGAAAATGTAGAGCATACAAAATCCAAAGTTAGCAGAAGATAAGAAATAACAAAAATTAGAGCAGAAATAAAATGAAAGTAAGAATGACAATAGAAAAACATGCATAAAACTAAGAGTCTGTTTCTTGAAAAGACAAACAAAATTGACAAAATCCTTAGCTAGACTAAGAAAAAGAGTGTAGACTCAAATAGAATCAGAAATGGAATGAGAGTCATTATGACCAATGACAAATAAAAAAGATCACAAGGGACTGTTATGAATAATTACACACCAACAAAGTGAACAACCTTGAAGAAATAGATAAATTCCTAGAAACATACAACCTAGCAAGACTAAATCAAGAAGTAATGCGGAGCTGAACAGACCAATTAAAAGAGAGGAGATTAGGAGATATACCTAATGTAAATGATGAGTTAACGGGGGCATCACACCAACATGGCACATGTATACATATGTAACAAACCTGCACATTGTGCACATGTACCCTAGAACTTAAAGTAAAATAAAAAATAAATAAATAAAAGAGAGGAGATTGAGTACATAACCACAAACCTCCCAATAAAGACTAGGTTCAGATGACTTTACGTTTAAATTCTACCAAACATTTCAAAAACATTTAATATCAATCCATCTTAAACTCTTCCAAAAAACAGAAGAGGAAACCCACCTAAATTCATGAGGTCAACATTACCATAACAACATCAGACAAGGATATCACAAGGAAAGAAAACTAGGGGCCAATATCGCTGATGAAAATGGATGCAAAACTCCACAGCAAAATATTAGCAAACCAAATATAATAGCATATTTAAAAGATCATATGTCATGACCAAATGGAAGTTATCCCTGGGATGCAAGGATGGTTCATCCTATGCAAATTAATAAATATGATACACAACATTAAATGAATAAAGAATAAAATTTCTATGATAATCTAGAGATGCAGAAAAAACAATTTGACAAAATTTGACATTCTTATATGATGAAACAACCTCAATAAATTAGGTACAGAAAAATTTAGTTGAATACCATAATGACTGTAAATGAAAAGCCCACACCTAACATCATACTCAAAGGTGAGAAACTTAAAACTTTTTCTTATAAGATCTGGTACAAGGCAAAAATACTGACTCTCACCATTTCTATTTGTCATAATACTAAAAGCCATAGAGCAATTAGGCAAGAAAAAGAAATAAAAGGCAACCACATTAGACAGAAGGAAGAAAAATTTTCTCTATTTTCAGATTACATTATATTACACATAGAAAACCCTAAAGATTCCCCATAAAAAAACTTATTAGAATTTAGTAAAGTTGTAGGACTCAAGATCAAAGTAACTCAGTTATGTTTCTATAAACTAACAATAAACAATCTGAAAAGGAAAATATAAAAACAATGCTATTTAAAATAGCATCAAAGTTAATAAAATAGGAATTGATTTAAATAAGGAGGTGAAAGACCTATATACTAAAATTTATAAAACATTTAAAAAAGAAATTAAAGTAGACACAAATAAATGGAAACACATTCTATGTTCATGGATTGGAAGAATTAATACTGTTAAAATATCCATAATTCCCAAAGCAATTTACAGGTTCAACGTAATCGCTATCAAAATCCCAATGGCAACTTTCACAGCAATAGATTAAAATCTTAAAATTCATGTGAAACCACAAAGCCCATGAATCAGCAAAGCAATTTTGAGAAAAAACAAAGCCAGAGACATCACACTTCCTGATCTTATAACTTAGTACAGAGCTACAGTAATCAGAACGGTATAGTACTGGCATAGAAACAGACATATCGACCAGTAGAAGAGGATAAAGCACGAGAAATGAAGTCATACACAAAAATTCAACTAATGTTTGACAAGAGTGCCATGAATACGCAATGGGGAAGGAAAGCCCCCTCAATAAATGGTGCTAGGAAAATTGGGTATCCATATGCAGAAGAATAAAATTACGCCATTATACCAGACACAAAAATCAACTCAAAGTGGGATAGGGACTTAAACATAAGACCTGAAACCATACAACTTCTAGTAGAAAACAGAGGATAGAAGCTTCTTGACACTGGGCTTGGCAATGACTTCTTGGACATGACACCAAAAGCACAGGCAACGAAACAAAAATGGAAAACTGTGATTGCATCAAAATATAAAGCTTCTTCATGGTGAAGAAAACAATCAACAAAATGAAAAGGCAACCTATGGAATGGAAGAAAATATTTACAAACCGTATATTTGGTAAAGACTTATTATCCAAAATATAAGGAACCCCTACAACTCAATAGCAAAAAAAAAAAAAAAAAAAAATCTGATTTAAAAATGGGCAAAGGAACTTAATAGACATTTCTCAAAAAAAGTAATACAATTGGCCAACAGGTACAGGAAAAGGCCATCAACATCACTAACATCAGGGAAATAAAAATCAAAACCATATGAGATATGACCTGATACCTGTTAGAATGGCTATTATCAAAAACAAACAAGCAAAACCCAAACCAAAACAAAACGAAAGATCGTATATGTTGGCAAGAATATGGAGCAAAGGGAACACTGTTGGTGGGAATGTAAATTGTTGCAATATGGAGTTTCCTCAAAATTTTTTTTAAAAATAAAATTACCATATGATCCCACAATCCCTTGTCTGGGTACATATCCAAAGGAATTGAAAACAGGAGCTTAAGGAGTTATCTGCTCTCCCATGTTCAGTGCAGCATTACTTGCAATAGACAAGATGTGAAAGCAACCTGTGTCCATCAACTGATGTATGGGTAAAGAAAATGGAACATCCAGTCTGCCTTCCATATCCATGAGTTCTGCATCCACGAATTCAACCAATCCTTGATCCAAAATACAGTATTATTCATGGGACGCAGAAATAGATATGAAGGGGTGACTTTTCGTATCTGAGGGTTCTGCAGGGCCCACTGCAGGAATTGAGCATCCATGGATTTTGTTATGTTGTGTTCTTATTACAAATAATAATAATAATAAATATAGCAAGTGGGAAGAAACTTTTGCAGGTGATGGATATGTTTATGGCATAGATTGTGATGGTTTCACCATGTATAAAGTCAGCTGAACAATGGTGTTTTGGTCAACAATAGATTGCATATACAACAGTGGTCCTATAAGATTATAATAAATCTGAAAAATGCTTTACAGCCTAGTGACATTTTGATGATCTTGACCCTATGTGGGTCTAGGCTAAGGTATATGTTTGCGTCTTAGTTTTTGATTTTTTTTTTTTTAATACAGAAGAGGTTTAATTGACTCACAGTTCTGCATGGCTTGGAAGGCTCAGGAAACTTACAAGCATGGCAGAAAGCAAAAAGGAAGAAAGGCACCTTCTTCACAGAGTGGCAGGAAGGAGAATTGCTGAGCAAAGGGGGAAAAGCCCCTTATAAAACCATCAGATCTTGTGAGAACTCACTCACTATCACAAGAACAGCATGGGGGTAACTGCCCCCATGATTCAGTTACCTCCCACTGGGCCCCTCCCATGACACATGGGGATTATAGGAAACTACAATTCAAGAAGAGATTTAGATGGGGACACGGCAAAACCATAGCACCATTTCCTAGGTGCAAGAAAGGTTGGGGACCGCTGTCTTAGACAATTTGCAAAAAGTGTGATTATCCACTCACTATTTTGGTTCTTTTTTTGTGGAAGAGGTGAGTACCAGATGTACCTAGTGAGCCATCTTGAAGCCCCTCCTCCATAGTTTCTTGTTTGTTTTTCATGTCACTTATGTAATTATTTTTCTTTTTTTTTATACTTTAAGTTCTAGGGTACATGTGCACAACATGCAAATTTGTTACATATGTATACATGTGCCATGTTGGTGTGCTGCACCCATTAACTCATCATTTACATTAGGTATATCTCTTAATGCTTTCCCTCCCCCCTCCCCCCACCCCACGACAGGCCCCTGTGTGTGATGTTCCCCTTCCTGTGTCCAAGTGTTCTCATTGTTCAATTCCCACCTATGAGTGAGAACATGCAGTGTTTGGTTTTTCGTTCTTGCAATAGTTTGCTGAGAATGATGGTTTCCAGCTTCATCCATGTCCCTACAAAGGACATGAACTCATCATTTTTTATGGCTGCATAGTATTCATAGTGTATATGTGCCACATTTTCTTAATCCAGTGTATCATTGATGGACATTTGGGTTGGTTCCAAGTCTTAGCTATTGTGAATAGTGCCGCAATAAACATACGTGTGCATGTGTCTTTTTAGCAGCATGATTTATAATCCTTTGGGTATATACCCAGTAATGGGATGGCTGGATCAAATGGTGTTTCTAGTTCTAGATCCTTGAGGAATTGCCACACTGTCTTCCACAATGGAAAAGTGGTCCTATAAGATTATAATAAATCTGAAAAACACTTTACAGCCTAGTGACATTTTGATGATCTTGACCCTATGTGGGTCTAGGCTAATGTATATGTTTGCGTCTTAGTTTTTAACAAAAAAGTTTGGAGTAAAAAAAAATCTAAAAGTTTACAAATAGAAAAATTCTTATAGAATAAGAATACAAACAAAAATATTTTTGTACAGATTCACAAAAGCTGTTTTAAAATGTGCTATTACAAAAAAGTCAAGAAGTTAAAAAATTAAAATGTGTATAAAGTAAAAAAGCAACAGTAAGCTAAGATTAATTTATTATTGAAGATAGAAATTTTAAAATAAATTTAGTGTAGCCCTGGGTATATGGTGTTTATAAAGTGTAGAGTAGTATATAGTATTCTCCCAGGCCTTCATATTACTCCGTCTTCATTCACTGACTCAGAGAAACTTCTAGTCCTGCAAGCTCCATTCATGGTAGGTATACTAAACACTTGTACCATTTTAAATATTTTATAATTATTTACTGTACCTTTTTATGATTAGATATGCAAAGACTTACCATTGTTTTACAGTTGCCAGTAGTATTCAATATGGTAACATGCTGTACAGATGTGTAGCCTAGGAGTAATATATTATACCATATAGCCTACATGTGTAGTAGGCTATACTATACAGGTTTGTATAAGTACACTCTACAATGTTCACATAATGACAAAATCACCTAACAACACATTTCTTAGAACATATCCACACTATTAAGTTATGTGTAACTGTACTTATTCCCAAACTCATCAAGTTGTATACATTAAATATGTACAGCTTTTGTATTAAATCTCAATAATTTTTAAAAATGAAGACAGTTAATACTTTGCGAAAATTTTCTTAAAGAATGGCAAGATTTTTATTTTTCCCTTAACATTTTGAGTATAAGAGACAAAATTATTTTTCTAAATCACATTAAATCCTGGTTGCATAATCACATTTCAAGGTTGGTGAAAATTTAATATTGGTCATTTTCTCTTGCCTAGTGTTGTAAGTGGGTCCCAAGCCTCTGTGGCTGCATAAACTGCTCTTGTTTATTCCTGGAAACTAATGAACATGCTTGCCCTCTTCATTTTTTTTTTTCTCCATTCTGTTATTTCTCCAGAAGAAGGAATTATGCTTACCTGGATTTCTACCATTGTTTGCGTAGGACACTAAAATATGCGTTAACACATTGGAGGTTCCATCCCTTCTTTGCCAATCTTGTGCTTTGAGGTTCTCTAACCTACGTTAAAGCCAGAACCTAAACCTCAGAAACTTGTGTATAGCTTTTGGACTATCAAGCTAAGTTTTGTTTTTTCTTCAACTGACCTAGACTTTCGTAAGAAAAGACTGATTAAGCTCTGCCTTTAAGATGCCACTTCTCAATTTTTATTTATTTATTTTTTGCCCTAAAAAACAAAATATCACTTTACTACTTTTTGGATACCAGGAGTGAAAGAGAGGCATTTACCTAATGATGTCTTTCAAAGTGAAGATATTTTTAATTTTGATGAAGTCCAGTTTGTATCATTTTTGTCTTTTATTTTTGTGTGTGTGTCATTTAAGAATTGTTCTCCTAAAATTGTGGAGTGTTTTTCTTTTTAAAGAATTTTTTTCTTGATGTTTTATAGTTTTAACATTTTTATGTTTCTGTTTTTTAATTAAATCTCTGGGCCAATAGTCTCCAATTTTTAATTTTTTTCTTCATTTTAAAGTTTTTAAATTAAATTTTTTGTCATTTTTAGTTTGCACGTAATGATTGTACATATTTATGTGTTACAGAGCTATATTTTGATACAATGTGTAATGAACAAACCAGAAGTGCATGAGTTTTAGTTTTTATATTTAGGACCAAACCAGAAGTGCATGAGATTTAGTTTTTATATTTAGGACCATGCTCCATTTCAAGTTACCCTTTTGGATAAACTGTAAGGTAAACATCATCATTCACTTTTTCCCATGTACATAAATGGTTCTTTCAGTAAACATTTATTGTAATGACTGTCCTTTACACATTGACTCACTGTAGTGCCTTTGTCAAATATCATTTGATTTTATATGAATTGGTTTATGTCTGGACTCTGTTTTGTTGATTTACATGTCTATTTCTATGCCTGTACCATGATTTTTTAACTGCTATAGTTTTATAGTAAATCTTGAAAACAGATAGTGTAAGTCCTCTATATTCTTTCATCTTTTATCAAGTTAAAATTATTTCAGCTATTCTAGGTCTCTGTATTCCCCAAAACATTTTCGATATAGTTTGTTAATTTTTACAGAAAAAGCCTGCTGGGAATTTGATTGACATTGTAATAAATGTACACATCAATTTGAAAGGAACTGACATCTCAATAATATTTAGTCTTCTAATCCATGGGCATGGTGTATGTCCCCATTTGTGAAGGTCTTAATTTCTTTCAGCAATATTTTGTAGATTTTATTGTACAAATCTCATATATTTTACTAAATATCCGTAAGTACTTTGGTATTGTTGAATGTGATTGTAAATTGTCATTTATGTCATTTTCTGATTGTGTGTTACTAGTCTGTAAAAAAAAAAAAATCTATAAAATACCTTTGTTTTCTGCAACTTTGTCTAACTTATTCATCAGTTTTTTCTTCCTTACAGCTTTCTGCATACATGATCATATCATCTGTGAATAAAGAGAGTTTCTTCTTGCCGCAAGAGAGTTCCTTTATGCCTCGTATTCGTGTTTTCTTGCCTTATTTTACTGAGTAGGACTTCCACTTTAATTTTGAACAGAAGTGGTGAGATAAAGTACCAAAATTAATTATAGCAAAAGTGCTGTTATAGAAATATTATTATCTTATACATCAGCTGAAGTAGATAGCAGTCACAAATATCAAAAAGCTCATCATAGCTTAGTAGATATGCATTTCTGAAGAGAACAAAAATCACAGTTATGATTTCAAAAAAGTTATAATTTGGCCTAAGCCAATACCTAGTTCCATACTTCTGACTGAGTTATTTAAACTACTCAAAATACAGTTAAATGAAGATAACTATGTCTGCTTCATACCATGTTGTAGTCGTGACTCTTTCAGATTCAAATTACAAAAGTCCAACTCTGCTAGTTTATATTAAA
Source organism: Pongo abelii (assembly GCF_028885655.2). Taxonomy (NCBI): domain Eukaryota; kingdom Metazoa; phylum Chordata; class Mammalia; order Primates; family Hominidae; genus Pongo; species Pongo abelii. The sequence goes on from NC_085928.1 coordinate 19,926,497, forward strand.
AAAAATAACATTTATTTACTTCTGAAAAAAATCTAGCAGTACATCAGGTTTCTGGCCAAATGGTGTTTTCAGGCCTCACTCTCTCCTCAAATTCGCTCAGCAGGCTTTCTCCATCTGGTATTCAATATGACTCCCCGAGGCTCCGGGCTAACATGTTACCTGAAGAAGAAGAATGCCCCCTTCCTGATGATTCTAATAAAAGGCCCAAGAATGATGCTGGTAGCCAGGAGATGCTATGGTCTGATAGCTCATGTCCAGATTATCTTAGCAACCTTGAAACAAGAAGATAAAGTTAGTCCCACTTGAATGACATTGTCTAAGAGTGAGAGAGAGGTGGCTCATCAGAATTAGTAGTCATTATCAAAAAAGGAGAAGGAATTCTGGGAATGCAAATATAGAAACAACAACAAAAACACATCACTACTATTTGACTAAACAAAATTGTTCTAACAAAGCAGCGTATCGACCATACTATTTAAGAGCCATTCGTAGTTTCTTAATGAAGAGAATAGAAACAAATACCAGAAAGCATTTTGTACTATAATTTTTTGTGTATGTAAGTAATTGCATAGATCTTATTTCAGACTATGAGTTCAGGTATTTTCAGCTAATTTCTTGTTGTCTCCCTAAAGTTTTAAGTTGAAAAAAAACCACTTTTATTGGTGTTGTGTATATATCTGGACCATACTTGACATTCAGAGAAGAGATTCTAGTGTGCTGAGTAGACAAAACCAGGAAAACAGGATTATTTACAACATGTATTTCTTCATGTATTATTTCTTCTGAGTTACTTGTGAATGCTTCATTCTCTGAAAGAACTTGGAGTCTAGGGAGGTATTCCTTTAACCTTATTATTTTCTCCTTAGGCAGAAAGATCAGTCGGCATTTATAACAGTAATGGGTACAGCAAGGCATATCCTCGTGCTTTGTTCTCCCAGAATTTCCTTCACACTGTAGTCAAATCCCCTTCAATCTTAGATAAGCCATTTAAAACAGAATCACAAAATAAATAAATAAAAATCAGGATGACGACAGCTAGTGCTGAGAAATGGTTGATCAATGCAAATCCGGATCTCTTAGTTGAATAGATGACCTCATTTCTAAGAGTAGTTGTACGTGAGACCACCATGAATTTTAACCTAGCAGTCGTGCCTTTACTTTGAATCCCATGATGATAGATTGAGTTATCTCTGTCACCTTGAGGAGATTTCTACTTCTATGTCAGAGCTTAAAGAAGAAAAAGAAAGCAAAGCTTTCTGAAGTACAACCCTGGCTGAGAAACAGTATGAACAATAGTTAATTTTCATAAATAACAAACAATCTTTCTATGATTGTGTGATCTCTTTTAAAATCAGCTGGTCTGTCTTTTAGAGAAACTCATGTGGCTCTTTCCCTCTCTTTATTTTACATTCACATTTCAAGGGCTTAACTTTCTCCTCAACATGAGGAAGAGCTGCAGGGACTTAAATGTTTTCACGTTGAGGATATACTGAGTCATGAACTATGAATAATATTTTCTCTAACCAGCTTTAGGTAATTAATGGAACATATTTTTTCTTTTACCTTTATTTTTCATATATTTTCTATGAATCTAGTCATTTCCAAAAATTTTCAACAAAATATTAGCAAACCAAATCCCAATAGCACATCAAAAAGTTCACTCACCACAATCAAGTAAGCTTTATTCTTGAGATTAAAGGTTGGCTCAACATATGCAAATCAATAAATGGGATTCACCACATAAAAATAATCAAAAACAAAACCCACGTGATCATAACAGACATAGAAAAAGCTTCCAATAAAATCCAACATTTCTTCATGATAAAAAAAAAAAAGCTCAACAAACTAGGCATCAAAGTTACATCAAAATAATAAGGTCATCTATGACAAACCCACCGCCAACATCACACAGAATGAGCAAAAGTTGGAACAATTCCCCTTGATAACTGGAACAAGACAAGAATGCCCAATCTTACCACTGCTATTTAACACAGTACTGGAATTCCTAGCCAGACCATTCAGGCAAGAGAAAGAAATAGAAGACATTCAATTAGGAAAACCAGAAATCTATCTGTTTTCGCTCACAATATGATTCTATACCTAGAAAAAAATCTAAAGACTCTGCCAAAAGGCTCTTGGAAATGATAAGCTACATCAGTAATGTTTCAGGCTACAAAATCAATGTACAAAAATTAGTACTACTTCCATATACCAATAATGTTCAAGCTGAGAGCCAAATAAAATATGCAATCCCATTTACAATAGCCACACACAAAAAAATAGAATACCTTGGAATACATCTCACCAGGAAGGTGAAAGATTTCTACAAAAAGAACTACAAAGCACTACTCAAAGAAATCATAAATGACAAATAAATGGAAAAACATTCCATGCTCATGGATTGGAATAATAAATATCATTAAAATGTCCATACTGGCCAAAGCCAATTACAGATTCAATGCTATTCCTATCAAACTACCAGTGTCTGTTGTTACAGAATTAGAAAAAAAAACTGTTCTAAAATTTATATGAAAACAAAGATGAGCCTGAATAACCAAATTAATCCTAAGCAAAAATAACAAAGGCAGAGGCATCACATTACTCAACTTCAAATTCTGCTACAAAGCTGTAGTAACCAAAACAGCAGGGTATTGGTATAAAAACAGACACGTATACCAATGGAACAGAGTAAAGAATCCAGAAATAAAGCCACATACCCACAGCCATCGGATCTTTGACACAATTGACAAAAATAGGCAATGGGGAAATTACTCCCTGTTCAATAAATAGTGCCAAGATAATTGGCTATTCATATGCAGAAGAATAAAACTGGAACCCTACCTATCACCATGTACAAAAATTAACTCAAGATGGATTAAAGACTTAAACGTAAGACCTCAAAATATAAAAATCCTAGAACAAAACTTAGGAAATACCATTCTGGATATTGGCCTTGGCCAAAAATATATGGCTAAGTCCTCAAAAGCAACTGAAACAAAAACAAAAATTGGCAGTGGGATATAATTAAACTAAAGAGCTCCTGCACATCAAAAGAAGCTATCAACATAGAAAACAAACATCTTACAAAATGGGAGAAAATTTTCACAAATCATCTGTGTAACAAAGGCCTAATATCCAGACTCTATAAGGAACATAAAACAATCAAAAAGCAAGAAAACAAGCCCATTAAATGTAGACCAAGGACACAGACACTTCTTGAAAGAAGACATACAAGGAGCAAACAAACATATAAAAAATGCTTATCATCACTAATCATCATAGAAATGTAAATCAAAACCACTATGACATACCATTTCACACCAGTCAGAATGTCTATTATTAAAATGTCAAAAAATAACAGATGTTGGCAAGGCTGCAGAGGAAAAGGAATGCTTCTACAATGTTGGTGAGAAGGTAAATCAGTTCAGTCACTATGAAAAGCAGTTTGGAGATTTCTCAAAAACCCAAAAATAGAACCACTATTCAACCCAGCAATCCCATTACTAGGTATATACCCAAAGAAAAAGAAATTGTTCTACTAGAAAGGCAAAAATATCTGTATGTTCATTTCAGCACTATTCACGATAGCAAATACATGGAATCACCTTAAGTGCCTATCAACAATGTCTTGCATAAAGAAAATGTGGTATATACACCATAGAATATAGCCATAAAAAAAGAACAAAATCACATCCGTTGCAGCAAAACGGATGCAGCTGGAGGCCATTACCCAAGTGAATTAATGCGGAAACAGAAAACCAAATACCACATGTTCTTATAAGTGGTAGCTAAACATTGGGTACACATGGACATAAAGGTGGAAACGATAAACACTGAGGAATACCAGAGGAGAGAAGGATGGAAGGGACCAAGGGTTGAGAAACTACCTATTGTGTACTATGCTCACAACCTGTGTGTGATGGATTCCATACCTCAAACCTCAGTATCATGCAATATACCCTTGTAACAAAACTGTACATATGCCCCCTGAATCTGAAATAAAATTTGAAAAAGAATATAAAAAATGTCTACTATATTTGGTAATTCTCACTGTTAGTTTTCTCAGTAGGTAAAATTGAGATACATGTGAGTATCTGAATTAATAACAAGTTGATATAATAAGTACATTGTAAAGCATTTGCTTGGAGCTTGGAACATCTTTTCTTTATATCAAGTGATGTTTCAGTTTCAAAACCAATATTCAAAATCATCTTTAAACTTTTATTTATCTGAAATAGGTGTATAGAAATAAAGTTTACATGGAAAAAAATTTTTCTGCGAAAAAGTCTCAGTTCCATTTTAGATGGCAGGATCTAATCTCCTCCACAATGCAGATAAAATGACTCACCCTCTATTCCTAATCATCTTTTTGGTGGATTAGAGGAGCCCACCAAGAATAAATTATCAGTTGTGTTTATGACTCCAAAAAATGTACAGAATGAAAATCAACAATTCTCTCTGAGAAGCTTTGTTGGCTGCTTTGTGATACAAGTTCCCTTGAGTCTGGTTCTTGTTTATAAATGCCTCACCTATTACTGGAGGGGCAGGGGAAGGGCAAGAACATTTGTGCTTAGCCCAGTGGCGGTGCTATAACATCATATTTAATTGTTTATTTACTGATCTCTCTCTTCTAGTATACTAAACATTTTAGGGCAAGACTATAGTCTGTTCACAATGGTTCTCACAGTTCCCACAACAGTACAGAGAGGTGCAAAATAAGTATTGTTTAATCAACGAACTTGGAATGAAGAGAAACCTAAGTAGGATGACAAGAATCAAAGTTGAAGAATTTCAATGGTAGAAGCTCATAAAGCTCAGAAACTGCACAGGTGTGAGAGATCTTACAAAACTTCTTTGCTCTCAGATACCTGCCTTCTGTCTCTTGTGACCATTCTTGCTCGTCTTTATAACACAGCCAAGTTCCCTTTGCAGAAGAATAGAGTGACTCCTTTACCATTCAAGCTTCTGTGGCTGAAGCTATCACAGAGACATTTTAAATTTTTAAAAGTGATTTTGCTAATAGTAACAAGGTAGAAATATATATGAAAACTGAGCTTTCTCATATATTTTTACTCTTTAGAATATGCATGTATGAAGGGCAAGACTATTGTGCACCCCATGCTGAATTTCTCTGTACACCGAAGGCTGATGGAAGATTCAACTGGATTTGAATGTACTACTACTGACCAACCTTTCTGAGCATTTCATTGCATGCAGCAAACAAGAGTAGGTAGTTTAAAAGTGAAAGTAAGGTAGACTCTGGAAGGCAATGAAAAAATAAGAGAAGCGAGATTAGGATCAAGATACAATAGAATGGTGTTCTCTTGTTTAAGTAGCTGTGTGTGTGTGTTTGTGTGTATGTGGGCCATTACTGCAGGAAATGAAAAAATAATCACAGTGTTAGACCATCTTTTACTTCTCATTCCCCATGCCCACTTCCAGTCCTGCTAGCAGAGATCCCATCTTGGACCCACCTTTGTGCAAGAAGATATGTGAGGTGTGAGTAGAAGGAGAAAAGGAGGAAACAGGAGAAAATTCTAAGTCGCAGTGAGAAGGGAAGAGAAAAATCAAGCACAGGCAGAAGACACAGGTAGAATACCCAAGAAGAGTGCCCACCCTTAGAGGATAAAATCCTTCCAATATATTTGGTTATGGAGATTTTTGCCAAAACTTTTGTGGGGTCATCACTGTTGCACTTCCTTGTCATTTCTAGATCCTTGACACACTCGATATCTTCCAAGCTAATCACCACTTGATGGTTTTGGGTTACAACTTTCCTTAATATAATGGTGCTCCCTTAATATCAGTGTCTGGGAAGGGGTGAATAAAAGGCGGTGTATATATTATTTACTGCTTCATCTTAATATTTCCTCATACCTCCTGAAAAGTCTGTATAAATATATTCAGTATTTTCTAAAAAGTTAGGAGTATAGAGAATTACCATAGTGAGTTTACATTGTCTATCAAACAAACCCTTAAAACTGGGGATTTGGCATGTCCACTTATAAAAACATCCCGTCAAGCCACTGGGAGTTCCTTCTGATGGCCTGTCTCCCCAGGATCCAGGCGGTAGCCTCTGATCATGTTATTCACTCTTCTCTTGCTTCTCTTTCTTCTTGCTTCTCTTTCTTCTCCTGCTTACCATACCCCTGAATTCTTATTACTTATCTTTGAAAAGGGGTTTAATTATATATTTCTTGCTTTCTAGACCATGTTCTTTACACTTTATTTCTTGTAGCCAATGCAGTTGAGCAAGGTGGTTTCTTAAAGCCAGAGGAACTCCGTTACTAGTTGTCCAAATAATTAAGAACTCACTTACTAACGTATTTATCAGGCATTACTGAACTCTAACTTAGTTCCAGGCATTATGCTGTGCACATAGCATATAAAAATGAAGAAGACATCAAGACTAACTTAAAAGTTATACTCTTAAGAAAGAGGTAGAAACAAAGAAAAATAATTTATTGGTATATGATATGCTGATGTCAGAAATAGCCACAGGGCATTATATATACACTAGGAAACTGGCAGCAAGCATCATGTCTGGCTTCCCGGAGGAGATGACAACTGAGTTGAGTCTAAAAGGGAGCTAACACTTAGCCAGAGGAAGGAGATGGATGGTTGTAGTGTGGGTATGGAAAAAAAAATTATTCCGGGTAGAGTAAATACATGAAAAGGAGAAGTAGCATGGCCAGCATGAGTAAGGTGAGCAGTTTATTGCCACTGGAATATTTAGTAGAAAAAAGTGATAGGCAGAGATCAGTTCACAGAGTGCCTTCTTTGTCACATTGAGTAGCTTGAACTTTGTGCTGTAGATGTTTTAAAGAAGCGGCTAAGTACATTAGTTGGAAATAGACATGAAGGGAAAGGAATTCAATTCTTTCAGTAGAAGTATTCAATATTTAAGCTTAGGGCAGTGACAGCAAGGAAGGAGAGTGATCAGAATTGGATTAGGGTGTTGCTATGGTTTTAATGTGTCCTTAGAAAAGCATGTGTTGAAAACTGAATCCCCAGTGCAACAGTGTTGAGAGGCCTACTGGGAGGTATTTAGGTAATAAGAGCTCTAACCTCATGAATGGATTAATGCCAATTATAAAAAGGCTTGAGACTGTGAGTTCAGCCTCACTCTCTCTCTCTCTCTCTCTCTCTCTCTCTCCCTCTCCCCCCGCGCCCCCCGCCCCACCACCCCACTCCTTCCCTCTCTCTCTTTCATGGGTGTGCTCTCTTGCCTTTCTACCACCTGCCATGGGGTGATGCAGCAAGAAGGCCTATGCCAGATATGGGCCCATGACCTTGGACCTCCCAGCCTTCAGGTCTGCAATCAATAAATCTCTCTTCTTTATAAAGTACCTAGTCTCAGCTTCTCCATTATAGCAATGCAAAATGGACTAAGACACGTATTATTTAGAAGATAAAATCTGTTCAGTTTAGTGACTTGGTTTGGTGAGCCACAGAAGGGGCCACCTGAAGGAGACTGCCTGTGGTTGTGACTGGAAATGGATTAATATAAGAGTAGAGGAGATAACTTTCTTTATTATCCTTAGAAGAAATCACATTATTATTACCCATTAAGATACATTTTTTCAATGATGAAAAATTTGCAACTATCCATTGTAAAATATGTTTTCAGCAGTTGTTTTTGTAATCTGCCCAGGCCAAAATTGTATACTTGATATACTGGCCAGCATTTGAAATAGAATACATCGATATTTTCAATCACAATAAATATGCTGTAAAGACAAGTTCAATGCTTATCTTAATTGGCTAACAGATAATCAGACTCATGGTGCTGTTTAATCCATTAGCATTAACAAGGTAGTGATAGGTTTTATCAATACTGACACTTGTTTGGCACCTGGAAAATAATAATTTACAATTGCAACCAACACTTCTTCATTAACAACAGTGTGTTAACCCTAATTGTTTCAAATTCTAAAATTCTGTTATATCACACTGTGAAATGTATTGCCACTACTTCACTATGTTAGTAGTTGAGGGCTCACTACTCAAAGTGTCAGTTGTGGACAGAAGCATCCATATCACACGGGAGATTATTAAAGATGAAGAATCGCAGGTCTCACTCAAAGCCTATTGAATCAGAAACTTCAATTTAGCATGATTTTCAGATGATCCATCATGGTATTAAAATTTGAGAAGCATTTACCTACAATGTTGGATTGACTGAACATCAGAATTATGTAGGAGACTTCCAGTAACTGGCAATGGAAAAGAATCTAAATCAGAATAACACTCCTTCCAGAAAGAGTGACAAAATTTGGAAAGCTGTTTTGAGGCATAGAAGAACAATGACGAACAGGGAGATATTACAGCAATTACACACTTGAAGGAAGAGAACCAGAGCTAGATATTCCCCTTTACATAGCTTTGCTCTGAGGATACTATTCAGTCAACAAAATGTACTGGTAGGGAAAGTTCAAGCAGAGAGCCTGTGGACCTAAGGAGTCAGAAGTTGAAGTACAGGGGTGCTCCTATGGCTGGAAAATACCACAAAACAGGCAGTTGCAGAATGTGACTTTATATAAAACCATCTTGAAATCCTAGGCTGATTTATAAAATGTACCCACAGGGCTTGAATCTCTAAGTAGCCAAAGGGAAAGTAAGTGAAAGACTGGAGGAAGTTAGAATAGATTTGAGCTGTAGGCACAAAAAGGGAGACAGAATTTGTTAATATTTTATGTTGTTTTCTTCTTTTATTTTGTTACTTTCTGGTCTTTATTACAGCATTCCTTACTTTGTTATTACTTTGCCCTACTTTTCTAGTTTCTTAGGTATAAATTTAGGTCATTGGTTTTCCATCTTTTTTTATAATCATAAAATCAACATATGGTCATGAAAAACTAATACACTTTCCTCTAATAACTCTCTTAGTATCCCCCAAATTTTGATATGTTCTAATTGAATTCTCATTCAGTTTGAAATCTTTTAAAATTTGCTCTATGATTTAATAGTTTGTCCATAGATTATTTAGATGTGTGCCATTCAACTCCTGATGGGGATTTCCTAGACAGAATATTAGTTATTAATGCTTCATTTAATTCTATTATTAAGTAGAACAGAGTCCGTATGCTAATGGTTTATTTAAATTTATGGGCCGGGCACGGTGGCTCAAGTCTGTAATCCCAGCACTTTGGGAGGCCGAGGCGGGTGGATCACGAGGTCAGGAGATCGAGGCCATCCTGGCTAACACCGTGAAACCCTGTCTCTACTAAAACATACAAAAAATTAGCCGGGCATGGTGGCGGGCGCCTGTAGTCCCAGCTACTCGGGAGGCTGAGGCAGGAGAATGGCATGAACCCAGGAGGCAGAGCTTGCAGTGGGCCGAGAGCGCACCACTGCACTCCAGCCTGATGCACAGAGCAAGACTCCGTCTCAAAACAAAACAAAACAAAAAATTATGGACGCCTGTATCACGACTCAGAATATGACCAATTTTGATAAATATAGCATGTCCACTTGAAAAAAAATTATATTCTGAAGTTGTTTATTACACTGTTATGTAAATATCAATTTAGACAAAATGGTTGCCAGTGCTGTTCAGTTCTTCTAGGTTTTTATGATTTTTGTCCATCATCCTATCAACTGATAAGAGTTTTAAAATCTCCAGTTATGATTGCAGGATTATCTAGTCTTTAATTCCGTTAACTTATGATTCATGTAATTTGAGGCTGTTATTAGGCTTATATACATTTCTTATCATTGTCTTCCTGATTAAATAACTCTAATAGTTATAAAATGTTATTTCCTATCTTGGTAGTACTCTGTCTTGAAGTCTATTTTATCTAAAATTGTCTTATGTGGACAGAACATAGGTTTTGTTTCTTATCAATGATGATAACTTCTGCCTTCTGATTAGATTGTTTTACCTAATACTATTTAATGAAATTAATGATGTACTTGGAATTAGCTCTACCATTTTATTTGCTTGTGTTCATTTCCTCTGTCCTCCCCACCAATTATCCTTTCCTATATTATTTTTTATTAATAATTAGTATTCTAGTTCAATTGATCTACTGGCTTTTTACTTAGACATCTGAATATCTTTTTTGCAGTTGCTCTGTAGATTAAGTATGCATTTTTAACTTTTTTATAGTCTGTTTTGTGTAGTGCTGTACCACTTCCCATAAAATGTAGAAACCCTGGTACTCTATAGGACTATTTATTCCACGCTGCCAGTCCTTTGCAGCTGTCATACAGATCATATTTACATAAGTTATAAACTATACAACAAGGTTGAAATTTTTAGTCATACAAATTTTAAATAAATTAAGAAGAAAAATCTTTTGTTTATAAATATTTACCATTGCTAGTGTTCTTCATTTCTTCCTGAATATCTGAGTTTCTATTTGGAATCATTTTTCTTCAACTTGAAAAACTTTACTAAACATTCTCTGTAGTTCATGTTTAACAAATTATCTTATTTATCTGTTATTTGAAATTGTGATAGGTTGATGATTTATTTTCTTTCAACACTTTGAGAATGTAATCCCATTGTCTCAGGCCCCCATAGTTTCTAATATATGTTCTTGGGTTTGAGCATTACTCAGCCAGTTGAAAATGGGGTGATACTAATCCATGAAATGAAATAAATTAAATTAAAACCCAATAAGCAATAGAAAATACTTAAAAAGTTAAAATTAATAATATCCAGTCAGGACTGACCAGAAAAAACACAAATTATTTATAATTACCTATATCTGTCAGGTGTTTTCAGACACCAACCAAGTCTCTGCTTCTCTGCAGATACCAACTGGGTGTCCAACAATTCAATTGAATTCTGACACTAACCACTGACAGTCAGAGTCAGACTCAAGATTAAGGGTTCAGCCCCACAAGACTGCCTTCAGGTCAGATGCCAGTCATATGTATCAGGTCACCCATACTTCTGATCAAACAGCTATAAAGCAGGCATTCTGGCTGGGCGTGGTGGCTCATGCCTATAATACCAGCACTTTGGGAGGCCAAGGCAGGCAGATCACCTGAGGTCAGGAGTTCAAGACCAGGCTGACCAACATGGTGAAACCTTGTCTCTACTAAAAATACAAAAATTAACTGGGCATGGTGGTGCATAACTGTAGTCCCAACTACTTGGGAGGCCGAGGCAGGAAAATTGAATTGCTTGAACCCAGGAGGCGGAGGTTGCAGTGAGCCAAGATCGCAGCCACTGCACTCCAGCCTGGGCAACAGAGTGAGACTCCATCTCAGAAATAACAACAACAACAACGACAAAACAGGCATTCTAACTACTCCCTCCTCATGTCCGATAATTTGATAGGATGGCTCATAGAAATCAGGAAACCACTTACCATTTACTAGTTTGATATAAAGGATATGAATGAACAGTCAGATGAAGTGGTACATAGGGTAAGGTTAACAAGGGTCCCACGTGCAGTAGTTTCTGTCCCTGTGGAGTGGGGTATGCCACTCTCCTGGTACAAGGCTATGTTCACCAATTCAGAATCTCACTGAAGCTCTTTGTTCAAAACTTTATAGAGCTCAATCTCTAGCTTCAATCTCCTTCCCCAGAGGTCATCGGGTGGGGCTGATAATTTCAACCCTCTAATCACTTGGACTTTCTGGTGGCCAGCCTAAACATGAGGCTATTTAGGGGCATCATCCTGATTACCTCATTAGCACAAACTCAGATATGATGAAAGGGTCTTGTTATGAACAACAAAAGACATTCCTATTACTCAGGAAATTTCAAGGATTTTAGGAGCTCTGTGCCAGCAACTGAGGACACAGATCAAATATATTTTATGTTATATCACAATCTGGAACAGAAGGGTGCACATTATTATATATTAATATATATTATATATAAAAACATAAAACTTTCATAAGAAATTAAAAGGAAGTAAATAGGATATTTTGGGGGAAGAAGTAAAATGATACCAAGGTCAAAGGCTAGACCTACACAAAGGAATTCAAAACATCACCAGTGAAAATTATATATTAAAAAGAGACTTATTTTCTTACTTTGAAAAATCTCTGTTAAATATAATTTAGTATCTAAAGAAAATAAATAACAATATATCATGCTATTTATAGCAAATGTAGAAATAAAATAAGAAAATAATCAGTATGAAAGCCTAGAGCTATGCAGTGGAAGTATACTGTTGTAAGGTTCTTATGTGTAAAGAAGTATAATATTACTTGAAGTTAGACTTTAATAAAATTAACCCTAAGACAATCATGAATAGAAAAAAAATCACAGAGGTATAGCTAAAATTCCAACAAAGGAGACAAAATACGATCATAAAATATGCAATTAATTTTTAAAAAGGTAAAAAAGTGACAAAAGGAAACAAAAAATGGATGAGATAGATGTAAACAATCTGGTAAAGTCCAAACATATCAATAATCACATTAAATGTAAATAGTCTAAACATTCTAATTTTTAAAAGATATTTTAAGATTAAATAAAAAGCAAAACCCACATATGAAGTGTACAGAAGAATCTCACATTAATAGATGGATAGATACATAGAAAGTAAAAAGAAGGTAGATATTCCATGCTAAAACTAATAGAAGAAAGCTGGAATGACTACACTAATATCAGAAAAACTGTATTTCACAGCAAGAAATATTGTTAGAAATAAAGAGAATTATTTCAGGATAATTAAGGCAGTCAATTTTCCAAGTTGACATAATAATTCTAAATGATCGTACACCTAAAATCTGAGTTTAAAAACAGATTAAGCAAAAACTGATAGAACTTAAAGACATATGAGAGAAGATTCTGAGAAGATGGCAGAGTAAGAAGCACCAGGAATCTATCTACTCACCCGGACAACAATTGCACCGTCAGAATCTGTCTGATTTAACTATGTTGGAACTCTGGAGTCTACCAAAGGTTTGAAACTTCCAAGGGAAGGCTTGGAAAGGATATTGCTGTTAATTTCTGTCAATCTCAGTCTTTGGCACAAAAGCAGCTACCAATCCACACATCCTCAGCCCTGTGGTACTCAGCTGTACACATGTTCCTAGAGAATTTGCAAGAACCAGGGTGATGGTCGTAGTCTGTTCATGCTGCTGTTATAAAAATCCTTTAAATCTGGCAGCTTATATAGAACAGAAATTCATTTGTCACAGTTTTAGTGTCTGAGAAATCCAAGATCAAAGCAGATTTGGTGTCTGGTAAAAGCCTGCTTTCTGGGTCATTGATGGTACCTTCTTGTTACATTCCCACGTGATGGAAGGGGCAAAGCAGTTGGAATCTCTTATAAGGCCACCAATTCCATTCATGAGAGCTCCACTTTCATGACCTAATCACCTCCCCAAAGCCTCACTTCCTAATAATACCACTCTGTGCATTATAATTTCACCATATGAGTTTTGGAGGAACACAAATATTCAGATCTTAGCTTTATTGTGTCCAGAATTGGTGGGTTCTTGGTCTCACTGACTTCAAGAATGAAGCCGCGGATGCTCGCGGTGAGTGTTACAGTTCTTAAAGGCAAGGTGTCTGGAGTTTGTTCCTTCTGACCTTCGGATGTGTTTGGAGTTTCTTCCTTCTGGTGGATTCGTGGTCTCGCTGGCTTCAGGAGTGAAGCTGCAGACCTTCGCGGTGAGTGTTACAGCTCTTAAGGTGGTGCATCTGGAGTTGTTTGTTTCTCCCGCCCGGAGTTGTTCATTCCGCCCAGTGGGTTCGTGGTCTGGCTAGCCTCAGGAGTGAAGCTGCAGACCTTCGTGGTGAGTGTTACAGCTCATAAAGGCAGTGCAGACACAAAGAGTGAGCAGCAACAAGATTTAGTGCAAAAAGCTAAAGAACAAAGCTTCTACAGTGTGGAAGGGGACCCGAGTGGGTTATCATTGCTGGCTTGGGCAGCCTGCTTTTATTCCCTTATCTGGCCCCACCCACATCCTGCTGATTGGTCCATTTTACAGAGAGCTGAGTGGTCTGTTTTACAGAGAGCTGATTGGTCTGTTTTGACAGAGTGCTGATTGGTGTGTTTACAATCCCTGAGCTAGACACAGAGCGCTGATTGGTGCATTTACAATCCTCTAGCTGGACAGAAACGTTCTCCAAGTCCTCACCAGATTAGCTAGATACATAGGGCTGATTGGTGCATTTACGAACCTTGAGCTAGACACAGAGTGCTGATTGGTGCATTTACAATCCTATAGCTAGACATAAAAGTTCCCCAAGTCCCCACCAGATTAGCTAGATACAGAGTGCTGATTGGTGCATCCACAAACCCTGAGCTAGACACAGAGTGCTGATTGGCGCATCCACGATCCTCCAGCTAGACATAAAAGTTCTCCAAGTCCCCACTTGACTCAGGAGCCCAGCTGGCTTTGCCTAGTGGATCCCTTGCTGGGGCCGCCAGCAGGGCACACCTGCACTCCTCAGCCCTTGGGCAGTAGATGGGACCCAGCGCTGTGGAGCAGGGGGCGGTGCCAGTCGGGAAGGCTGGGGCCTCGCGGGAGCCCACCGCAGGGGGCTTGGGCGTGGCAGGCTGCAGGTCCTGAGCCCTGCCCCTCGGGAAGGCGACTGAGGCTGGGTGAGAATTCAAGCATGGTGTGGGCAGGCCAGCAGTGCTGGGGGACCTGCACACCCTCTGCAGCTGCTGGCCCGGGTGCTAAGCCCCTGACTGCCAGGGCCGGTGGCACAGCCCGCTGCTCCAAGTGCGGGTCCTACCTAGTCCACGCCCACCCAGAACTCCCGGTGGCCTGCGAGCACCACGGCGCAGCCCCAGTTCCTGTCCACGCCTCTCCCTCCACACCTCCCGGCAAGCAGAGGGAGCCGGCTCTGGCCTCCGTCAGCACAGAGAGGGGCTCCCACAGTGCAGCCGCAGGCTGAAGGGCTCCTCAGCACGGCCAGAGTGGGCACTGAGGCCGAGGAGGCGGCCAGAGTGGGCACTGAGGCCGAGGAGGCACCCAGAGCGAGTGAGGGCTGCCAGCAGGCTGTCACCTCTCATTGAGACCTTGGGCCCCCCAAATTAATGTTCTTCCTGCACGGAAAATATATTTATTCCATTGCAGTAGCCCAAATAACTAGTGCCAATATCAACTAAAGCCTAAAGTCTCATCTAAACATCATCAAAATCAGGTATTGGTGAAACTCAACATGTAATTCATTCTGAGTAAAATTCTCCCTCAGCTGTGAGCCTCTGAAATCAAGCAGGTTGTGTGCTTCCAAAACACAATGATGGGACAGGCATAGGACATACATACCTATTAGGCTGGTGCAAAAGTATTTGCCATTTTTGCCATTTTTTAAATGCATCAACATAAGGAAAGCAAGAAACTGGACAAAAAATGAATAACAAGTCTCAAGCAAGTCTAGAACCTCAAGGCTTAGGATTATTGTCTTTGGTTTGATATTCTCTCCTCTAGTCCTACTTGGGTAGGAGCCCTGCCTTTCAGACATAGCTGGGTGGCAGCCCTTCCCCCATGACATTGGAGAGCCCCATCCCATGGTGGCTCTGTGCCTGGGTCCTGCCCCTACAGCAGTTCACTGCAGGGGTCCCACCTCCATGACTGCTCTGTGCTTGGATTACATACCTGGAGCTCTCCCGGGCTGGAATCATGTACCCGTGGCTCTGCAGATCTTGTTTTGTTGGAGAAGCCCCCACTCTACAACTCTCCTGGGCCTTGCCGGAGTAGCGACTCTGTGGTGGTATCATCCTCACTGCAGTTCTCTGCCTGGATCCCGTGGCTCACCAGGACATCACTTGAAATCGAAGTGGAGGCAGCCACAACCCCACAGATGGACTCAGCACAGTGCGTGCTACACTGAAGCCCACTGGAGCTGCTCCTAGGGCTGCCAAGAAGCATGGTGACAGGGTCTATAAAATAGAGCCCAGAATGTGAGATGGTGCTGGACAGCAAGGCCTCTCCTTTGATATTGTTCTGCCTCACAAGCTCTGACACTCGGAGCCTGTGGTGAGACAGAACCCTGAGAATTATCAATATACGGTTATTCTTTCATTGCTTAGATGAAGACGATGTTTAGATGGCTGGCTAATCTCACCACGATCTTGATAAATGATACCTAGCTTCCTTTGGGATAACCAATCAATACTAATCTCCTTATGAAATGATCACTTGGCCACACTTTTGTTCTCTCTCTCAAAAAATTTTTATCATTTTTTCCATTATAGATAGGATGAAAATTTTCTAAATTTTTTACTTCTTTTGATGAAAACCTTGTATCTTTCAATCACTTCTCTCTTCTGGCATTTTACTATAAACAGGAAAGAGGAAGCAGGCTAATGCTTCAATATATTGTTCAAAAATTTTTCAGCCAAATATTTGTTATTTACAAGTTGTACCTTCCACAAAACATTAGAAAAAAATACAATTCAATTTCTTTTTACTTCATAACAATAATGGCATTTCTTCCATTGTCCAATAGCATGTTCTTTATTTCCACCTGAGATCTCATTGGAATGGCTGTTAGCATTCACATTTACACCAACATTCTATTCATGCCCACTTAGATGTTATCTATGAAAACTGAAGCTTTCTCTATAGCTCTCTGCCTATCCTTCTGAGCCGTCTCCAGAATCACCCTCAGTTGTCTATTCACAGCAATGTAGGCTTATTTTTTTTAGCATGCACCTAAAAACTCTTCCAGTTTTTACCTATTACCAAGTTTCAAAAGCTGCTTCCACATGTTTACATATTTGTTACAATATTTCCACTTCTTGGTACTAGTTTTCTGCCTTAATTTATTCAGATTGCTGTAACAAAATATGATAAACTATCTGGTTTCTTCTTTCTGCTTAATATAAAATACAGTAAGAGAGAGATAAGAAAGTACTGTTGAACATGAAGGAGATGATGGTTTTAAGAATTCTGTCTCTATAGGTAACATACGCTAAAATTAAGCAATGATTTCTGAGAACAGATAAAAACTAGTGCACCAACACCTAAGCCAAGTGTGTGACTGTAAAATCTTTTGTTAATGTCTCAGAAAGACTAGAGGAAGTGTACCAAGGTGCTATTCAGTCAAATAATATGCTATTTAGAGAGAACAAAGGTGTGCTTCACACATCTTCTCAACAGGTCTTTTAGGAAGTTTGAAGGTGTTTTCCCTCAGCCTTTTCATCAGAAACTCAATGTATTAGTCTGTTCTCACACTGCTATAAAGAAATACCTCAAACTGGGTAATTTATAGAAAAGAGGTCTAATTGGCTCACGGTTCAGCAGGCTGTACAGGAAGCATGATTTTGGCATCTGCTCAGCTTTGGGGGAGACCTCAAGAAAAGTACAGTCATGGCGCAAGGCAAAGGGGAAGCAGGCACACCTTATGTGGCCGGAGCAGGAGGGAGAGAGAGAGGGGGATGTGCTACACACTTTTAAACCACCAGATCTCAGGATAACTCACACACATTCATGAGAACTGCACCAAAGCGGAATTCTGTACCCTTGATCTAGTCACTTCCCACCAGTCCCCACCTCCAATCTTGTGAATCACAATGACATGAGACTTGGGCAGGGACACAGACCCAAATGTATCACTCAAATAAGCAAATAGAAAAGTGCGTATCTTAAAGAAATTTATGTGTATGGCTTTTGTCTAATGAAGTGGGTTTTAGTATGTCAAAGATGATCTAGAAAGATTTTTAAAAGATTATTTACCCAGAAACATTACCAGTTGGACTGAAAGGCCTTAGAGACATTGAAAAATGAGCTTCAATAAAAAGAGAACTGGCTCCCTCCCCAACTCTACTGGTGGGTACAGGGCTCAAATACGAACAGATCCACCTTTTAATGATAAAGGAAAGATAACTCAGGAGGTAGAACCAACAACTCAAAGGACAGAGCTGAGAGCCTCAGTAAATCATTCCCAGCATTTGAAACCTAACCACAGAACTTTCAACTTTTGCCTGGCTAGATTACAGAATTGCTATGGGCTTCCTTGTGCTAGTGAATTCTTTTCACCTCCTGTATTTTCCCTTTTTGAACATCAAGGCTATAGCAGTTATTCTATGTCTGCCCCACCATTGTCTATTGGGTTTGTATAAACCAGATAATTTTTTATTTCAGTTCCATAGGTCTACAGATTGAGAGCAACTGTACTCTAGGAGCTAAACTTTAGAAAGTACAGCAAAGGGGTGACATTCACACCTGGTCCTGATTTAAGTGACAAGATTCTGAACTTAAAGCAAATTCTACAGTAGAATACAACATCTGTGGATCTTGAGGAGAGAGGAATGTATTTTTTAAGAAGGAGGAAATTAAGATTTTTGGCTAGAGGATGAATTGTTTTATACTTCATCCTCCCTTTAAAAGGAAGACTTTTCTTCCCTTGCTGTTGATTGTGGGGTGGATTTAGCAAATAGCGTATGGCAGAAATTATGCTAAGTCATGTCTGAGATTAGATTACAAGAAGATTGCAGCTTCTATCTGGCATGGAACTTTCTCACTTTCAGATCACTTGTTCTGGGGAAAGTCAGCAGCTTTCTGAAGTCTCTAGCCAACAGGCATCAAAAAGTTAAAGCCTGCCAACAACTATGTGAGAGATCTTATTTAGAAATATGTCTTCTCTGAGTAGCCTTAAACTAAGATCTCAATACAGGCCCAGCTATTTTAGGAAATAATACTGCATTCCTGACCCACAGACACCATCAGATGATAAATGTTTATTGTTTTCAAGTTGCTGTATTTTCTGGTAATTTATTATACAGCATTAGAAATCTAATAAACACTTACATGGTATTAGAAAAGTCTCATAGCAGTAGCCTATGGATCCATCTTTAGAAAATAGGATATAAAAGTAAGGTAAATGCAAAGTAAGCAGAAGAAAGTAAATCACAAAGAGCACAAATTAATTAAATTATAATCAGAAAGATAAGTTAAAAAGATCAATGAAACTAAAAGTTTGTTCTTTGAAAACGTAAATAAAATTGAAGAGAAAAAAATTCAGTAACACTGATTAGGAAATAAACAAGAGAGAAGACATTCCAATAACAAAAATGAGGGAAGTTACATTCTTCTATGTCTTTTACATATTAAAAGGATAATTGTGAAGTATTATATATGCCAATTTTTTCCAGTAAAGTTAACAACTTAGATTAATTGGACAAAATTTTTAAAAGACACAAATACCAAAGATCACAACAGAGTAAAAAGGAAACCTGAATGCACCTATATTTATTAAAGAGATTTAATTTGTAATTTAAAACATTGCAAAACAGAAACTTTGGTCCACATGGCTATACTGGTGAATTATACTAATCATTTCAGAAAGAAGTAAATTCTTCCAGAAAAAAGAAGAAAGAAAACATCTCACTTAACTTATTTTATGAGGCCAACTTTATTCTGATATCAAAACCAATTAGCCATATTACAGGTAAACAAGATTAGAGACCAACATTTCTTATGTATATAGTCACAAAAATTCTTAATAAGATTTTAGCATAAAAGAAACAAAACAAATAATATGTAAAACAGATAATACATTATGAGCAAATTGAATTAAAGAAACGCAAAGTTGATTCAAAATTTGACAATCAACATAATTCATCACATTAAAAAGCTGAAAGTGTATGATTATTTCAATGGATACAAATAAGCCTTTGAAAAAAATCAGCATACATTTATTATAAAATTTCTCATGAAACTTGAAATAGAAAGAATTTATTCACTATGATAAAGAGAATTTACAAAAAACCTGGGGGTACCAATACACTTAATGCAGAAGACTACGTATTTTCCTCCTGAGGTGGGAAAAAATAAGTGTCTGCTCCTCTCTATTCAATATTGGAATGAAAGTTGTAGTTGGAAAATAAGTCAAGAAAAAGAAATGACTCATATCCATATGAAAAAAAGGAATGAATGCCTTTATTTGCGTATGACATTTTATCTATGTATAAAATCTTAAATAATCTATTTAGAAATAGATACTAGCAATTATGCAATCATGAGTGACTTTAACAGGGTTAATATTTAGTAAGGTGCATATTGAAAAATCAGTTGTTTCTATGCATTAGCAACAAGCAATTGGAATAAAAAACACCATTTACAATAGCTTCCCAATATTTAGTATCCTAATATGAAATATTAGGGATAAATCTTAAAACTACCTTGAAAGCCTTAAAAAATTCTGAGCTAAAAAGAAAACTAGGTAAATGGAGATATACACACAGTGTTTATTGGTCAGAAGACTCAATATTATTCACATATTGTTCAGATATTTCTCCACAAATTGGTATGTAGATTCACAGAACATTATCAAAATCCAAGAAAATGTTGATAGCTTTTTAGAGATATTTTTCTTACCATAAAATTCACCCAATTCAACTGTAAAATTCAAACATTTTTAATGTATTCACAAAGTTGTACAACTGCTACTAAGATGAATTTTAGAGCATTTTCATCACCACAGGAAGAAACTCTTTACCTATTAGCAGTCACTTACCATTCCCGCCATCCCCAGACCTGGGAAATCACTAATATGCTTCCTGTCTCTGTGAATGTGACTATTCTTGGCATTTCATTTAAGTGTAATCATACAATATGTAGTCCTTTGTGACTGGCTTCTTTAACATGGAAAATATTCTCAAGTTTCATTCGTGCTGTGACATGTATCAGTACTTGATTCTTTTTATTGCCTAATGATATTCTATTGTATGAGTATGCCACATCTTATTTGTTCATTCATCAGTTGATGGACATTTGGTTCATTTACACGTTGGCTATTATGAATAATGTTGCTATGAGTACTCATGTATAAGTTTTTGGGTGGACATACGGTTTTATTTCTCTTTATTTAGGAGTGAAATAACTGGATCATATTGTAAGAAGAGGTTTAACATTGAATTTTTCCAAAGTGACTGCATAGTTTTACATCCTAACCAATAATGGATAATAGTTCCAATGTCTCCATAGCCTGATCAACACTTATTATTATCGGACTTTTGATTCTAGCTGTCCTAATGAATATGCAGTGGTATCTCATTGTGGTTTTGATTTGTATTTCCTTAATTACTAATGATGTTGAGCATATTTTTATGTAATTAGACATTTGCATATATCTTCTTTGAAGAAATGTTTCTTTGAATCCTTTGTCCATTTTTTAAGTTGGGTTATTTTTCTTTTGGTTGTGGATTTGTAAAATTTCTTCCTGCAGATATAATCCTTGCTCAGATATATGATTTGAAAATATTATCATCTGTTCGGTGGGAAATCTTTTTGCTTTGTAATAAATTTTCAGCACAAAGAATTTAATTTTAATGAAATGTAATTTATCTATTTTAACTTTTGTTATATGTGTTTTTGGTATCATGCCTAAAAATCCATTGCCTAACTCAAGGTCACAAAGATTTACGACTATGCTTTATTCTAAGAGTTTTATACTTTCATCTTCTATGTTGATCTATGTTCTATTTTCAGTTAAGTTTTGTGCATGGTGTGAGAAAGGGGTCTAATTTCAGGGATTTTTTTTAACATATGAATATTTAGTTGCCTCAGTAAAATGTGTTGAAATAAATATTATTTCCTACATTGAATTTCCTTAGTAACCCTGTAAAAATTAATTGACCATCAATGTAAGGATATATTTCTGTACTCTCAATTTCATTTCATTAATCTGTCTACTCATCTGGCAGTAACATATTATATATATTTATATTTTCAATTAATAATTGCAAATATATTGTAGAGTTGTATGTATATATTTATAGGGCATATGTAATGTTATGATATGTATACACATGTGCAATGATTAAAACTAATTTTTTTAAAGGTTAAACATGATTTATTATTTGGCAATGCTTCCCATATGATTCTTTTTTTATTATATTTTAAGTTCTAGGGTACATGTGCACAAGGTGCAGGTTTGTTACATAGGTATACATGTGCCATGTTGGTTTGCTGCACACATTAACTAGTCATTTACATTAGGTATTTCTCCTAATGCTATCCCTCCCCCTGCCCCCC
This sequence comes from Pongo abelii, assembly GCF_028885655.2. Taxonomy (NCBI): domain Eukaryota; kingdom Metazoa; phylum Chordata; class Mammalia; order Primates; family Hominidae; genus Pongo; species Pongo abelii. The sequence goes on from NC_085928.1 coordinate 19,948,409, forward strand.
ACCACCCCACAACTGGCCCCTGTGTGTGATGTTCCCTGCCCTGTGTCCAAGTGTTCTCATTGTTCAATTCCCACCTATGAGTGAGAACATGCGGTGTTTGGTTTTCTGTCCTTGTGTTAGTTTGCTGAGAATGATGGTTTCCAGCTTCATCCATGTCCCCACAAAGGACATGAACTCATCGTTTTTTATGGCTGCATAGTATTCCATGGTGTATACGTGCCACATTTTCTTAATCCAGTCTATCATTGATGGACATTTGGGTGGTTCCAAGTCTTTGCTGTTGTGAATAGTGCTGCAATAAACATACGTGTGCATGTGTCTTTTTAGCAGCATGATTTATAATCCTTTGGGTATATACCCAGTAATGGGATGGCTGGGTCAAATGGTATTTCCAGTTCTAGATCCTTGAGGAATCGCTACACTGTCTTCCACAATGGTTGGACTAGTTTACACTCCCACCAACAGTGTAAAAGCATTCCAATTTCTCCACATCCTCTCCAGCATCTGTTGTTTCCTGACCTTTTAATGATCGTCATTCTAACTGGTATGAGATGGTATCTCATTGTGGTTTTGATTTGCATTTCTCTGATGACCAGTGATGATGAGCCTTTTTTTCATGTTTCTGTTGGCTGCATAAATGTCTCCTTTTGAGAAGCATCTGTTCATATCCTTTGCCCACTTTTTGATGGGGTTGTTTATTTTTTCTTGTAAATTTGTTTAAGTTCTTTGTAGATTCTGGATATTAGCCCTTTGTCAGATAGGTAGATTGCAAAAATTTTCTGGTATCACCAGCGGAGGCTGCAGAACAGCAAATATTGCTGCCGGATTCTTCCTCTGGAAGCTTGGTCCCAGAGGGGCACCTGCCTGTATGAGGTGTCAGTAGGCCCCTACTGGGAGGTGTCTCCCAGTTAGGCTACACAAGGGTCAGGGACCCACTTGAGGAGACAGTCTGTTAGTTCTCAGAGCTCAAACAGTGTGCTGGGAGAACCACTGCTCTCTTCAGAGCTGTCAGACAGGGATGTTTAAGTCTGCAGAAGTTTTTGCTGCCTTTTGTTCAGTTATGCTCTGTCCCCATAGTTGGGGTCTACAGAAGTAGCAGGCCTTGCAGAGCTGCAGTGGACTCTGCCCAGTTCGAGCTTCCTGGCCACTTTGTTTACCTACTAAAGCCTCAGCAATGACGGATGCCCTCCTCCGCCAGGCTGCTGCCTCACAGGTCAATCTTAGACTGCTGCGCTAGCAGTAAACAACGTTCCATGGACATGGGACCTGCTGAACCAGGCACAGGATATAATCTTCTGGTGTGCCATTTGTTAAGACCGTTGGAAAAGCACAGTATTTGGGTGGGAGTGTCCCGATTTTCCAAGTAGTCTGTCACAGCTTCCCTTTGCTAGGAAAGGGAAATCCCCTGACCCCTTGCACTTCCTGGGTGAGGCGATGCCCTGCTCTGTGCTTCCCGGGTGACGCAATGCCCCCCTCTGCTTTGGCTCGCCCTCCATGGGCTGCACCCACTGTCCAACCAGTCCCAATGAGATGAACCAGGTACCTCAGTTGGAAATGCAGAAATCACCATCTTCTGTGTCGATCTTACTGGGAGCTGCAGACCAGAGCTTTTCCTATTTGGACATCTTGGAATGGAATCTCAATTAAAACTAAATAACATATTCATTACCACACATACTTATTCTCTGTGGTGAGAATATTTAAATCTACTCTCTTAGCAATTTTGAAATATACAACATATTAAGTACTCAATATAGTTGATAGGCTCTTGAAAACTGAGACTTTAAGCAAAACAATGTACAATAAAACCAATTTTACCATAGGCTAATTGATATAAACAGAAGTTCCTTTGGCATATATCTGATTGAAAAACATTACCAAACTTCCAAGTAAAGACCCAAAACACTTCTAATATTAAACATGTAAATAAATATGAGCTATACATACATTTAAGAAAGATTAACAAATACAAGATAATTATTTACTCAATTTTTGGTGAATCAGTCAGTTAGAATGGTTTTAGTGGTGGTGATGGGCTAAATCAAGGACTAAAGTTTTGCCAAACAAAAATTGTAAGGAGCACCTCTTACCAGCATGAAATTCAATAACCATAATGATCAGGGTGGGTCTGCTGAGTGCTTTTGTAAAACATTCTTTATTGTCATCCACTTGTATGATTATCATATACTTTCTGAATATTTATTTTACAATAGTTCGTATTCATTCATTCATTTTTCAACCAGCTTATTCCAGTTCAGAGTCTGGGTGGCTACAGCCTATCCTGACAGCTCAAGGCACAAGATAAGAACCAACCCTGGACAGAATGCCATTCTATCGCAGGGTGCCTTCACATACACAGCCACACTTGCTAATACTGGGACAATTTAGACCTAATGGTGCACCAATACACCTAATGTGCACATCTTTGAAATGTGGGAGGAAAACAAAGTATCCAAAGAAAATCTGCACAGACATGAGGAAAATGTACAAACTCCACACAGGCAGTGGCCCCAGCTGGGAATCATATTTTTTTTCTCATCAAAGTAATAACAAAATGATGTTGAATGAAAAGATGTTATTTGAGGTCCCACTTTACATTATCAACAATAGTCACTATACTGTGCAATAGACCGTGAAAACTTATTCCTCCTCTCTATTCACACTTTGTACACTTGACCGACACCCACCAGTCCCCACCTTCATCTCCAACTTTGGTAACCACAATTTTACTAATTTTGAGTTAACATTTTTAGAGTCTACATATAAGTGAGATCATGCAATATTTGTCTTTCTATTTCTGGCTTATTTCATTTATCACAATATCCTTCATGTTCATCCATGGTGTTGCAAATGACATGATTTTATTCCTTTTTAAAAGGATGACTATTATTCCATTATGTAAATACACCACATTTTATTTGTTTATTCATTGATGGACACTTAGGTTGCTTCCATACCTTGGCTACTGTGAAGAGCGCTGCAATGAACACAGAAGTGCAGATAACTTTGACATATTGATTTTAATTCCTTTGGCTATATATCTAGAAATGGGATTGCTTGGATTGTATACCAATCCTATTTTCAATTTTTTGAGGAAAGTGTACTGTTTTTCATAATGGCTATACTAATCTATGTTTCCACCAACAGTGTATGAGTGTTGCCTTTTTTCCACATTCTCACCAACTTTTATCTTTCACCGTTCTGGTAATAGCCATCCTAATAGGTGGGAGGTGATAGCTTATTGTGGTTTTAATTTGCATTTCTCTGATTACTCATGTTGATTTTCTGTTTTTTTTTTTCTTTTTTTTTTCTTGTAATTGTTGGCTGTTTATATGCCTTCCTTTGAGAAATATCTATTTAGGTCCTTTCTTTATTTTTTTCCTTTTTTCTTTTTTTGCTATTGAATTGTTTTGAGTTCTTTATATATTTGAAATATTAACCAATTATCAGATGTACAGTTGCCAAATATTTTCCCTTAGTTTGCGGATTGTCTTTTTATTCTAATTGCTTCATTTGCTCTGCAGAAAAATTTTAGTTTGATGCAACCTCATTTGTCTATTTTTGCTTTTATTGCCTGTGCTTTTGGGGTCAAATCAAAGAAATCTTGGCTCCCACCGGTATTATGGAGGTATTCCTCTATGTTTCCTTCTAGTAGTTTTACAGTTTTGGATCTTATGTTTAAGTCTTTAATCCATCTTGAGTTGATTTTTATATAGGATGTGAGAGAAGAGTCCAATTTTATTCTTTATTTTATTTTATTTTATTATTATACTTCAAGTTTTAAGGTACATGTGCACAACGTGCAGGTTAGTTACATATGTATACATGTGCCATGCTGGTGTGCTGCACCGATTAACTCATCATTTAGCATTAGGTATATCTCCTAAACCTATCGTTCCCCCCTCCCCCCACCCCACAACAGTCCCCAGAGTGTGATGTTCCCTTTCCTGTGTCCATGTGTTCTCATTGTTCAATTCCTACCTATGAGTGAGAACATGCGGTATTTGGTTTTTTGTTCTTGCAATAGTTTACTGAGAATGATGATTTCCAATTTCATCCATGTCCCTACAAAGGACATGAACTCATCATTTTTTATGGCTGCATAGTATTCCATGGTGTATATGTGCCACATTTTCTTAATCCAGTCTATCATTGTTGGACATTTGGGTTGGTTCCAAGTCTTTGCTATTGCGAATAGTGCCACAATAAACATACGTGTGCATGTGTCTTTATAGCAGCATGATTTATAGTCCTTTGGGTATATACCCAGTAATGGGATGGCTGGGTCAAATGGTATTTCTAGTTCTAGATCCCTGAGGAATCGCCACACTGACTTCCACAATGGTTGAACTAGTTTACAGTCCCACCAACGGTGTAAAAGTGTTCCTATTTCTCCACATCCTCTCCAGCACCTGTTGTTTCCTGACCTTTTAATGATCGCCATTCTAACTGGTGTGAGATGGTATCTCATTGTGGTTTTGATTTGCATTTCTCTGATGGCCAGTGATGGTGAGCATTTTTTCATGTGTTTTTTGGCTGCATAAATGTCTTCTTTTGATAAATGTCTGTTCATGTCCTTCACCCACTTTTTGATGGGGTTGTTTGTTTTTTTCTTGTAAATTTGTTTGAGTTCATTGTAGATTCTGGATATTAGCCCTTTGTCAGATGAGTAGGTTGCGAAAATTTTCTCCCATTTTGTAGGTTGCCTGTTCACTCTGATGGTAGTTTCTTTTGCTGTGCAGAAGCTCTTGAGTTTAATTAGATCCCATTTGTCAATTTTGGCTTTTGTTGCCACTGCTTTTGGTGTTTTCGTCATGAAGTCCTTGGCCATGCCTATGTCCTGAATGGTAATGCCTAGGTTTTCTTCTAGGGTTTTTATGGTTTTAGGTCTAACGTTTAAGTCTTTAATCCATCTTGAATTAATTTTTGTATAAGGTGTAAGGAAGGGATCCAGTTTCAGCTTTCTACATATGGCTAGCCAGTTTTCCCAGCACCATTTATTAAATAGGGAATCCTTTCCCCATTGCTTGTTTTTCTCAGGTTTGTCAAAGATCAGATAGTTGTAGATATGTGGCGTTATTTCTGAGGGCTCTGTTCTGTTCCATTGATCTATATCTCTGTTTTGGTACCAGTACCATGCTGTTTTGGTTACTGTAGCCTTGTAGTATAGTTTGAAGTCAGGTAGTGTGATGCCTCCAGCTTTGTTCTTTTGGCTTAGGATTGACTTGGTGATGTGGGCTCTTTTTTGGTGCCATATGAACTTTAAAGTAGTTTCTTCCAATTCTGTGAAGAAAGTCATTGGTAGCTTGATGGGGATGGCATTGAATCTATAAATTACCTTGGGCCGTATGGCCATTTTCATGATATTGATTCTTCCTACCCATGAGCATGGAATGTTCTTCCATTTGTTTGTGTCCTCTTTTATTTCATTGAGCAGTGGTTTGTAGTTCTCCTTGAAGAAGTCCTTCACGTCCCTTGTAAGTTGGATTCCTAGGTATTTTATTCTCTTTGAAGCAATTGTGAATGGGAGTTCACTCATGATTTGGCTCTCTGTTTGTCTGTTATTGGTGTATAAGAATGCTTGTGATTTTTGTACATTGATTTTGTATCCTGAGACTTTGCTGAATTTGCTTATCAGCTTAAGGAGATTTTGGGCTGAGACAATGTGGCTTTCTAGATATACGATCATGTCATCTGCAAACAGGGACAATTTGACTTCCTCTTTTCCTAATTGAATACCCTTTGTTTCCTTCTCCTGCCTAATTGCCCTGGCCAGAACTTCCAACACTATGTTGAATCAGAGTGGTGAGAGAGGGCATCCCTGTGTTGTGCCAGTTTTCAAAGGGAATGCTTCCAGTTTTTGCCCATTCAGTGTGATATTGGCTGTGGGTTTGTCCTAGATAGCTCTTATTATTTTGAGATACGTCCCATCAATACCTAATTTATTGAGAGTTTTTAGCAGGAAGGGTTGTTGAATTTTGTCAAAGGCCTTTTCTGCATCTATTGAGATAATCCTGTAGTTTTTGTCTTTGGTTCTGTTTATATGCTGGACTACATTTATTGATTTGCATATATTGAACCAGCCTTGCATCCCAGGGATGAAGCCCACTTGATCATGGTGGACAAGGAGGAACTGGTACCATTCCTTCTGAAACGATTCCAATCAATAGAAAAAGAGGGAATCCTTTCTAACTCATTTTGTGAGGCCAGCATCATCCTGATACCAAAGCCGGGCAAAGACACAACCAAAAAAGAGAATTTTAGACCAATATCTTTGATGAACATTGATGCAAAAATCCTCAATAAAATACTGGCAATTTTATTCTTTTACTTGTGACTATCCAGTTTTCTTAGAACCCTTTAATGAAGAGACTATGCTTTTCCCAACATGTATTTTATATGGTTTGGCTGTGTCTCCACCCAAACCTCATCTTGAATTGTAGTTCCCATAATCCCCACATGTCCTTGCAGGGATCCAGTGGGAGGTAAGTTAATAGGGGGGCGGTTACCTTCATGCTGTTCTCATGATAATGAGTGAGTTCTCATGAGATCTGATGGTTTTATAAGGGACTTCTCCCCTTTTGCTCTGCACTTCTCCTTGCTGCCACCATGTGAAGAAGGACATGTTTGCTTCCCATTCGATCGTGATTGTAAGTTTCCTGGGCCTCCTGATATGGTTTGGCTCTGTGTCCCCACAAAAATCTAATCTTGTAGCTCCCAGAATTCTCACATGTTGTGGGAGAGACCCAGTGGGAGATGATTGAATCATGGTGGGCTGGGGTAGAGGGGGGTGTCCTTGTGCTGTTCTCAAGATAGTGAATGGGTCTTATGAGATCTGATGGTTTCAAAAACGGGAGTTCTGCACAATCTCTCTGCCTTCTGCCATCCACATAAGATGTCTTTACAGCAGTGCCCCACTACCCAGTACCAATTTGCTGTATTAGTCTGTTCTCATGCTGTTAATAAAGACATACCTGAGACTGAGTAATTTATAAAGGAAAGAGGCTTAACTGACTCACAGTTCCTCAGGGCTGAGGAGGTGTATTAGTCCATTTTCATGCTGCTGATAAAGACATACACAAGACTGGGAAATTTACAAAAGAAAAAGAGGTTTATTGGATTTAAAGTTCCACATAGCTGCGGAGGCCTCACAATCATGGAGGAAGGTAAGGAGCAAGTCACATCTTGTGGAACTTTGGAACTGGGTAACAGGCAGTGGTTGAAACAGTTTGGAGGGCTCAGAAAAAGACAGGAAAATGTGAGAAAGTTTGGAACATTCCAGAGACATGGAGGGCTGAGAAGATAGGAAGATGTGGGAAAGTTTGGAACTTCCTAGAGACTTGTTGAATGGCTTTGACCAAAATACTGATAGAGATATGGACAATGAAGTCCTGGCTGAGATGGTCTCAGATGGAAATGAGGAACTTGTTGGGAACTGGAGTAAAGATCACTCTTGCTATGCAAAGAAACTGGTGGCATTTTGCCCCTGCCCTAGAGATCTGTGGAACTTTGAACTTCAGAGAGATGATTTATGGTATCTGGTGGAAGAAATTTTTAAGCAGTAAAGCATTCAAGAGGAAGCAGAGCATAAAAGTTTGGAAAATTTGCAGCCTGATGATGTGATAAAACAGAAAAACCCATTTTCTGAGGAGAAATTCAAGCCAATTGCAGAAATTTGCATAAGTAATGAGGAGCCAAATATTAATCACCAGCCAGGTGCAGTGGCTCATGCCTGTAATCCCAGCACTTTGGGAGGCCAAGGCAGGCAGATCAGCTGAGGTCAAGAGTTCAAGACCAGCCTGGCTAACATGGTGAAACCCCATCTCTGCTAAAAATACTAAAATTAGCCAGGCATGATGGCAGGAGCCGGGAATCCCAGCTACTCGGGAGGCTGAGGCAGGAGAATCGCTTGAACCCAGGAGGCAGGGATTGCAGTGAGCTGACACTGCGGTCCAGCTTGGGCAACAAGAGTGAAACTCCATCTCAAAAAAAAAAATGTTAATCACTAGGACAATGAGTATATAATCTCCAGGGTATATGAGAGACCTTCATGGCAGCCCATCCCATCATATGTCTAAAGGCATAGGAGGGAAAAATGATTTCCTGGGCCAGGGCCTGGGCCCTTCTGCTGTGTGCAGCCTCAGGACTTGGTACCCTGAGTACCACCCAGTTCAGCGGTGGCTATAAGGGGCCAAGGTACAGCTCAGGCTGTTGCTTCAGAGGGTGCAAGCCCCAAGCCTTAGCAGCTTTCAGTTGGTGTTCGTCCTGTGGGTGCGCAGAAGGAAAGAATTAAGGTTTGGGAACCTCCACCTAGATTTCAGAGGATGTAGGGAAATGCCTGGACATCCAGGCAAACACCTGCTGCAGCAGTGGAGCCCTCATAGAGAAGCTTTGCTAGGATAGTGTGGAAGGGAAATGTAGGGTCAAAGCCTCCACACAGAGTCCCCACTGGGGCACTGCCTAGTGGAGCTATGAGAAGTGGGCCAGACCTCCAGACCCCATAATGGTAGATCCCCTGACAACTTGCACCGTACACGTGGAAAAGCCACAGAAACTCAATGCCAGCCTGTGAAGGCAGCTGGGAGGGGGCTGTACCCTGCAAAGCCACAGGGGTGGAGCTTCCTAAGGCCATAGGAGACCACCTGTTGCATCAACGTGCTCTGGATGTGAGACATGGAGTCAAAGGAGATCATTTTGGAACTTTAAGGTTTAATGACTGCCCTCTTGCATTTTGGACTTGCATAGGGCCTGTAGCCCCTTTGTTATGGCCAAGTTCTCCCATTTGGAATTGGTGTATCTACCCAATGCCTGTATCTGCATTGTATCTAGGAAGTCACTAACTTTCTTGTGATTTTACAGTCTCATAGGTGGAAGGGACTTGCCTTGTCTCAGATGAGACTTTGGACTTGAACTTTTGAGTAAATGCTGAAATAAGTTTAAGACTTTGGGGGACTGTTGGAAGGGCATAATTGTGTTTTGAAATGTGAGGACATGAGATTTGGGAGAGGATGGGGCAGAATGGTAAGGTTTGGCTGTGTCACCACCCAAATCTCATCTTGAATTATACTTTCCAGAATCCTCATATGTCCTTGGAGGGACCTGGTGAAAGATAAATTTAATCAGGGGGACAGTTACCTTCATGTTGTTCTAGTGATAGTGAGTGAGTTCTCATGAGATATGCTGGTTTTATAAGGGGCTTTCTCCCTTTTGTTCTGCACTTCTCCTTGCTGCCACCATGTGAAGAAGGATGTGTTTGCTTTCCCATCTACCATGATTGTAAGTTTTCTGAGGCCTCCCCAGCCCTGCAGAACTGTATTCCATTAAACCTCTTTCCTTTATAAACTACCCAATCTAGGGTATATCTTTATTAGCAGTATGAGAACAGACTAATACAGTATTCTTAGTATCTTTGTCAAAAATCAATTGACTATAAATGTGTGGGTTTATTTCTGGGCTCTCTATCCTGTTCCATTGGCAAAATGTCTGTTTTTATGCCATGTTGTTTTGGTTACTATAGCTTTATAATATATTTTAAATTGAGATAATGTGATGTTTCCAGATTTGTTCTTTTTGTTCAAGATTGCTTTGGTTATTTTGTTTTTGTTGTTGTTGTTGTTGTATTATATAAAGTTTAGGATTGTCTCATTCTATTTCTGTGAAGGAGATTGAAATTTTGACAGATTGCATTGAATCTGTAGATGAATTTTGGTAGTAATGTCAATCTAACGATATTCATTCTTTTATATACATGGGATGTATTTCCAATTATTTCGATCCTCTTTTATTTCTTTCTACAATGTGTTATAATTTTCAGTATACAAATTTTATGCTTCCATATTATATTTATACCAATGTATTTTGCCCTCTTTGATGTTATTGTCAATGAAATTGTTTTCTTAATTTAATTTTTTATTTTTTATTTTTAAAATATAGAAATAAAATTTATTTTTAAAATATTCTTATAAGATGGAATAGAAGCAATGAGAGTAGGTTTTCTTATCCTGTTTTGGATCCTATGGAAAAAGCATTTTATTTTTCTATAAGTATAATGTTATTTGTGAATATTTTCATTGATGCTGATTATGTGTTGAGAAATTTCCCTTTATTTCCTAGTTTGTTGAGTGTTCTTTTGCATCATTAGAGTATGTTGGATTTTTATAAATGCCTTTGACGCATCTATTGATATTATTTTAGGTTTGTGTCCTATATTCTGTTGATAGGCTGTCTTACATTTATTATCTTTTACATGTTAAGCAAATATTGCACTCCTGGAATAAACCCCATTTGATCATGATGTATAGTTGCATAAAATATGCAATTATTTGTTGCTGGACTAAATTTGCTAGTATTTTTATATCTATGTTTCTAATATATTGGTCTGTGTTTTTCCTTCTTTGTAATTTCTTTTGATATCAGAGTACTATTGGCCTCATACAATATATAGTAAAATGTTCACTCTTTCTCTGTTTTTGGAAGAATTTCTTAAGGATGATATTAATTCCTCTTTAAAAGTTTGCAAGAATTTACCATTGAAGCTATATGATCTTTGGCTTTCTTTTCTGGGAAAATTTAAATGTATTAATTCAGACTTCTTATCACTTTTAGGTAATTTGAGTTTCTTATGTTTGCTTGAGTCAGTTTGGGTAGTTTGTGGTTTTCTAGAAATTTGTCCCTTTCATCTGAACGAATTAATTTGCTTATATATTTCTGTTTATAAAGGACATTTACAAATCTTTTTATTTATCTTATGATGGGTAGTTTCTTAAGGTGAGATGTTGATTGAGAGGCTTCTTCCTTTTTAATATAGCAGTTTCCCTTTGAGAACTACTTTACTGCAACCATAAATTTGGGTAAGTTTGTTTCTATTTTATACATCTCAAAACACTTTCTAATTTACAATATGATTTATTGTTAGAAGTTTTAGTTACTTAGAAGTGTAGTTTTACTTCCAAATATTTGGGCATTCCCCAAAATTTATTCTATTTTATTTTCAATTTAATTACATCATGCTTATTTAATATGATTTGTATGATTTCAATCCTTTTAATGTTACCAATGCTTGTTTTATGACATAAAATATGATCTATCCTGGAGAATGTCTTTATATAATTGAGAAGAATGTGTATTCTGCTCTTGGTGGGTGGGGTGTTCTATTGATGTCTGTTAGGTCTAGTTGGTTTATGGTGCTGTTGAAGTCTTGTATATGCTATTCATTAACTAATAACACTATTAATTATTAAAAATCATGTATTAAAAACCCCAATTATTATTCCCTAATTGTGTATTTCCCCTTTAAATTATGTCAGTTTTTATTTTATGTTTTTTAAGTCTCTGTTGTTTTGTGCATGTGTTTATTCTATTTTACTAATGATTAATCATTTTATTATAACATTTCTCTGTTTGTCTTCAGTAACAATTTTTGTCTTAAAGTCTCCTTTATCCATTATCAGTATGGCTATTACAACTTTTGCTTGGTAATTATTTGCGTGGTATACATTTCCCATCCTTTTTCTTTTAAATTATTTGTGTCTAAATCTGAAATATATCTCTTGTAGACAGCGTAAGGCTAGATTATTTTTTCACATTGTTGATTAGCACATAATTGAACATATTTATGGAGTACAGTGTGATATTTCAATACATATACACAATGTGTAAGTATCAAGCCAGGATAATTAGGATATCTATCACCTCAAACATTTATAAATTCTATCTGTTTGGAATATCAAAATCCCCTGGTAAATTACTAAAACTATAGTTACACTACGGTGTTATAGAACACTAGAACTTATTTCTCCTATCTAGCTGCAATTTTCTTTTCATTAACCAACTTCTCCCAATTTCCCCACCCTCTACTTTTCCCAGCCTCTATTAACTACTATTCTACTCTTCACTTCTATGAGATCAACTTTTTAGCTTTTATATATGAATGAGAACATACAGTATTTATCTTTCTGTACCTGTCTCATTTCATTTAACAAAATACCCTCTAGGCTCATCTATCTTGCTGCAAATAACAGCAAGATTTCATTATTTTTTATAGTTGAAGAATATTCAGTTTTTGTAGAGATAAATAGATAGATACAGTTTAGATATTTTTCCCTCCAAATTTCATGTTGAAATGTGTAATGGTTAATATTGAGTATCAACCTGATTGGATTGAAGGATGCAAAGTATTGTCCCTGAGTGTGTCTGTGAGGGTGTTGCCAAAAAAGGATTAACATTTGAGTCAGTGGACTGGGAGAGGCAGACCCACCCTCAATCTGGGTGGGCACCATCTAATCTGCTGCCAATGTGACCAGGATAAAAGCAGGCAGAGGAATGGGGAAGGACTAGACTGGCTTAGTCTTCTGGCTGACATCCTTCTCCCAGGCTGATGTTTTCTGCCCTCAAACATCAGACTCTAAGTTCTCCAGCTTTAGAACTCTTGGGCCTTCAGCCACAGACTGAAGGCTGCACTGTCAGCTTCCCTACTTCTGAGGTTTTGGGACTCAGACTGGCTTCCTTGCTCCTCAGCTTGCAGACGGCCTATTGTGGGACCTCACTTGCAATTTTGTGAGTCAATATTCCTTAATAAGCTCCCCTTTATATATACATCTATCCTATTAATTCTGTCCCTTGAGAGAACTCTGACTAGTACAAAACGTGATCCCCAATATTGGAGGTGGGGCAATAGTGGGAGGTGTTTGAGTCATGGGGGCAGATCACTTATGAATGGCTTGATGCCCTCCTTGCAATAATGAGTGTGTTCTTGCTTTATTTGTTCACATGATATCTAATTGTTAAAAAGATTCTGGTACCTCCCTCCTGTCATTCTCTTGCTCACTCTCTCACTATGTGGCATGCTGGCTCCCTTTTCTTTCTGTCATGACTAAAAGCTTCCTGAGTCTTTACCAGAAGCACATACTGGTGCCATGCATCTTTTACAGTCTACAGACCATAAGCCAGAATAAACTTGTTGTAAATTACTGAGTCTCCAGAATTTCTTTATAGCAATGCAAAATGGACTCTCTCGCTCTCACACACACACACACACACACACACACACACACTACCACATTTTCCTTATTCATTTATCTGCTGATAAACTCACAGATTGATTTCATATCTTGGCTATTGTAAATAGTGCTGCAATAAATATGGGAGTCGAGATATCTCTTCCATATATTGATTTCCTTTTATGTTTTTCACTATATATCTAGCAGTGGGATTGCTATATCGTATGGTAATTCTATTTTAGTATATGCAGGAGGGCCCTCCATACTGTTTTCCACAATAGCTACACTAATTTACATTCTCAATAAGAATAAGGATTCCCTTTTCTCTGCCTCCTCACCAACACTTGCTATTGCCTATCTTTTTGATAATACCCATTCTAACTGAAGTGAGATGATAATTCATTGTGGTTTTGATTTGCATTTTGCTGATTAGTGTTGAGAATTTTTTCATGCTTGTTGGCTGTTTGTATGGCTTCCTTGAGAAATGTCTATTCAGATTATTTGAATTTAATTATTTGGTGTTTTTGCTGTTGAGCTGTTTGAGTTTCTGTTATAGCCTGGATACTAGTCCGTTCTTGGATAATCAGTTTGCAAATATTTTCTGCCATTCTACATGTTGTGTCGTCACTTTGTTGATTGTTTCTTTTTCTGTGCAGAAGCTTTTTAGTTTGATAAAATTCCATTAGCTGCTTTTTGTTTATGTTTCTTGTGATTTTAAGGTCTCATCCATAAAAATCTTTGCATGAATGTCCTCCAGCATTTCTCCTACGTTTTCTTCTAGTAGTTTCAAAGTTTCAGGTCTTACATTTAAGTTTGTAATTGACTTTGATTTGATTTTTGTATATGGTAAGAGATAGGAATCTAGTTTCATTTTTCTGCTTATTGCTATCCAGTTTTTCCTATATCACTTATTGAAGAAACTGTTCTTCCCATAACATATGTTCTTGGCATCTTAGTTGAAAATCAGTTGTCTGTAAATTGTTGATTTATTTCTGGGTTCTCTCTTCTATTGCATTGGTCTATGTGTCTGTTTTTTATATCAATACACAAAAGAGCAATGTAGCTGCATTGACTCCAGGCAGCTACTATATTGGGCTCAGGAACTATGAGTACTGTGAAGTTCTCCTATAGGTAGGATCACATGTATTCATGATGTCAATGGGGACTGCCAGGAATCTGCTTACCTTTTTCCCACAACAGGGGGTCCTTCTTGGCTCCAAGTGTATCCTAGTCATGTGGTTTTGCCTCCTTTTCTATGCTGCCATCCCATGTTTCCATGCTTCAGGTGATTTGTATCACTTTATTTGTTAAATTCCTATGTTCTCCCTTAGGTACTCTTTGATGTGCAGTTAATTATTTGTATTTTGGTCTTTGTTTGTGTAGTAGGAGACTAGCATTGGACTTCTTAGTCTAGTCAGCTTCTTGATGATGTCTCTGGCTGGATCATTCTTTAAAACCCGTTTTGCTGTTCTACACATTTTGACTGGAGGTTTTACTCCAGTTTTAATTTAATTACGGGTAAGGTAGATTTTATGTCTTCCATTTTTTCTTGTTTTCTGAATGTCTTATATCTTTGTTTTTTTCATTATGCCTTCTTTTGTATTAATAGATATATTCTAGTGTACAATTTAATCTCGTTATTGTTTCCATTTTGTTGCTGTTAGCTATTTTTCTAGGGGTTTCGCAGGACATTACAATTATTGACTTAAAGCAATCTAATTTATGTTAACAAAAACTTAATTTCAATAGTTTAAAAAATATTTACTTTAATATGCTTACATTCCCTAAATCTTCCTTTGTGTCATTATTGTCATTCAAATTTCATATGTATACATTATGTCTATCAGCAGTTTATAATTAATTTCTTTATGCAATATTGTCTTAAAGTAGCTAAGAAAAATTATACAAATATATTTAGACATGTTTTATATTTACCTATGTAGTTATCCTTACTAGTACTCTTTAGTTATTCATATAGATTTAAGTTAATATTTAGTGTCCTTTACTTTTAGCATGAAAAACCTCCTATAATTATTTTTGGTAGGACATGTGTTTAGCAAAGCATTCTCTGAGTTTTTATCTGGAAATATCTTATTTTCTTTTTGATTTTTAAAGGAGAGTTTTACAAGATAGGGAATTAATGATAGATTTTTTTTTTCCTTCAATACTTTGAATATATCATTCCATTGTGTTCTGGTCTTCATTGTTTGTAGTGAGAAGTCAGCTGTTAATTTTTATTTGGAATTTTTTGTACATGGTAAGTCATTTTTTCTTGTTGCTTTCACAATTCCCTCTTTGTCTTTGACTTTTTACAGCTTGACAGTTTAAAAATTTTATTATTTTACTTATTACACTTTGTATTCCTCAGGGCACCAATAAGAAAATAACAATTTGACATTTTATAGTTTAGCTTTTTATACCTTTTTAGTTTAGTTACAGTTTTTTCCCTTATAAATTCACATTTATTTATGGACAGAGAAAGATAGAAAGATGGATTTTATTTTAGAACTGGGGTCTGGCAGTTCTAAAGAGGTAACTGTGTCCTTTTTGTATGCATGCATAGTGGGAGAGGTGCAAGTGGTGAGGTCCCCACCAATATTTATATCTCCGTCCAATTGTCCTGTACTTCTTCTCCGAGTCAACTTGCATTAAAACCTGTGAAAGTAGGTTTCCAATCAGCTTCCAAGGGGTTATGTATGGCTGACAAGGAGGAATGAACAATCCAAGTTATGTCTATATGTGAATTTCTTTCATTTGTCCTACTTTGAGGGTATAGAACATCCTGGATGTGTAGATTAATCTTTTCATCAAGGTTGTGCAGTTTGTCTTTGTTTCTATTTTTAATCAAGTCTGTCTCTTTACCATCACATTTGGGAAGTTTTTAGACATTTTTAAAAAATATTATTTCTGCTTTTTGTCTCTTATCTTTTCTGGGAACTTCATTATGCATTTGTAGGTACAACTTGATAGTATCTCATGGATCTTAGAGACTCTGTCTATTTTTCTTAGTTATTTTTTGCTATTTCAAAATCTGGATTATGTCAATTGGTCTCTCTTCAAGTTTGCTGATTCTTTCTTCTGCTAGATCAGGTCTACCATTGAACTTTCCAAGTGAAATTTTCGTTATTGTTATTTTCAGTTCCAACATTTCTACTTGGCTTTATTTTTCTTATTACTGTCTCTTTATTAATATTCTATCTTATACATGTGATAATCACTGTTATACCTTTAATTTTTTAGACATTATTTTCTTTAGTTTTTTTTTTTTTTTAACTACAATTACAGTTGCTGATTTAAGTCTGTGTCTAATAAGTCCAATATCTGAGTCCCCTTAGGGAGTTTCTATTGACTGCATTTCTTTCCATGTATGAACCATACATTCAAATCTTTTGGTAATTTTTGTTAAAAACTGGATATTTGGGATAACATAATATGGTAACTCTGCAATACTTTATTCTTACTCTTATTCATTTTTTTTGTTGTTGCTGTTTCTGTTTGTTTGGTTAGTGACTTTTTTGAACTAATTTGATAAAGTCTGTTTTTTCCTGTAATGTTCTGCCATGGAAGTTTCTGTTTGATTAACCTAGACATAAGCTAGTGATTGATCAGAGTTTTGTTTAAAAACCTTGAACTACCATCCTTTACCATGTGGATCTGTATGCAAGTTTAGTTATGCTTTCAATGAACAGGCTGTTTACAACTCTGACTTATCATTTACTTCCTGCTTTTATAATACTTCAAATTCAGCCAGTCCTAAGATGGATTTTAGGACCTGTCAGGTTGTATCATGGTCATATCCATATCCTTGTACATGCATGTAGACTTCTACAACTACAGGAATATATCAGAGCTTTTCTCAAGCTTTCTATGGGAATTTTGATACCCAAACCTTTTAAAAAATTGTCAGGCTCTTGCTTGCCTCAACTTATATTAAAGTCTTAAGCAGCTGCTATGGTAAACAATTTTTTTTTAAACAAATGCTCTGGGGATAGACATTTTCAATGTGGTGAACTCAAAGTCAAGCTAAATAATGGTAATGTCCTAGAAATCAGGTTATTCTAGATAGCTGTGATACAGGTCTAACTGTGACAATACTCTGAAGACGTGCTTTTCTTTGAAGAAATGCAAGCCTAGTCTGTTCTTTGTAGTGGTGCAAGCTCCTGGTTTTCACTGCTATTGTAGTTGTGAGGTCTTGTTTTCAAGGGTACAATGAAGCCTTGAAGTTGAACTGATAACCAGTATCTATGAAGAGAGGGATGGTGATAAGCCCAACATAAAAGCCAAAAATTGCTTTTCTTATCAAGGTATAACAGTTTTTCCTTTGCTTTGTTTTCATCAAAAACCCTATAATTGTAATAAGACCATGGCTAATTTCCAGAGTCATTAAGAAAGCTGATTTTGACAATTTTTGCCAGAATTTTCACTGGTTTCATGGAGAATGAGATTCACAGAAGTTCTCAATGATGCATTTGGGAATTCACATCTCTGCATCCAAATTTTTAGAATAGTAATTGAAAAATTGACCCTAAATTTTATTTAAAAATGCAAAGACATAGAATGGATAAATAAATCTTTGAGGAAGAAGAACAAAACTGAAGAAATAACACTGCCTGAATATAAAACTTATAATAAAGCAGCAGTAATGCAGACTGTGCTGTTGGCACCAAGTAAACAAATATATTAATGAAACAGAATAGAGAGTCAAAAAGTAAGCCCAGCCATATATGGACAACTGATTTTTGGGAAAGGTGCAAAGACAATTCAATGGAGAAAGGATAGTTATTTCAATACTGGTTAACCAAACCCAACAAAAACAAAATTTTAAAAAATCTCTTGCAATTTATACCTTAGCTCACATTAAAACACTAATAGAGAAAAATTTTGGACCTAAATGTGAAACCTAAATTATAAAACTTTAGAAAAATATGTATTTAAAACTGTTGTCATCTACATTTAGGGAATTAAAAGAAAATCTATAAAGACCATATTGATAAATTAAAATTTATAAAAATTAGAAACTTTTGTTTCTGAAACATACTATTAAAATAATTAAAAGTTAAGCCGCAGCCTGGGAGAAAATATTTGCAGTCACATGTATATAAAAATATGTGTATTTGGAATATATAAAGAACTCTCAATCTAAAAAAGATGATGAAAACAACTCATTAAAATAGTTGATTTGGGCAATATTTCAGTGTTAGATAAATACAAATTAAAAGTACAATGTGATCCTGCTACATATCTATTGGAATTGCTGAAAATAAAAATACAGATCATTCCATTTATTGGCAACTATATGGAGAAACTGGAATTTTCATATACTACTGGTCAGAATGTAAAACAGAATAACCACTTTAGAAAAGAGTTTGGCAGTTTTCAAAAGATGTTAAACATATACCTATCATAAGATCTGGTTATTCCACTCCAAGGATTTTACCCAAAAGAAATAAAGCCATATGTCCAAAAATAATCTTACACATAAATATTCATAGCAATCTTATTTTTAATAGCCTAAAACTATAAACAATGAAGTATCCATCAACAGATGAATGGATATTATATAATAGTATTCAGCAATGATTAGGAAAGAACTGTTGATATACACTACAAAATGAATGAATGAATCAAAAATAATTACATTTATGGGAGGAGATAGACAAAAATATTATCTATTATATGGTATTATTGGTATTACATTCTAGACAATGATAACTCATCTATATAAATGGAAAGTGAATCAATGCTTACATAAGGAGAGTGCAAGGGAATAGTGGGTAGAAAGATGTAGTAGAAAGAATTAGAAAAGGACATGAGCAAATTTGGGGAGTAATGTATACGTTTATTACTGTAGTGATGGTTTTATTGGAGTATACATATATCAGAATGTACCAATTTGTACACTTTAAATATGTGCAATTTGCATGTCAAATTTTTCTTTCAATAAAGTTGTTAAAAATAATTGCAGTCATTTGGATAAATGAATTATATATTTTTGTAAGGTAAGTGATAAAAAAAAAATCCCTGGATTTTAAAAAAAGTGGACAGTATCCATTACTCATCATAGAAATGAAATTTAAAGCCACAAGTGGAGAAAGACACTGCTTGAACTTCTGGATTTGCAGCATAAGAAGGCTCAAAGACACTCTTTCCAGTAAAACTGAGAAAAGATTATGGATAGGGCATAACTGGCAAAAATTGTTTAAAAAACAAAAAACTATTTAAAGTCTCTGGAAACTGTCTAAGAGCAGAAAGGAAATCACACAAAAGAAATATTTAATCAATAAACCTGTGAAATGTCATTAATAACAGTGAAAGTCTGGAGCATGTAAGCCACAAACTGCCCCCCTCCCAGCTAAGCACTGAGACATCTGCTGTAAGCAGGTTTGGCTAAAATATCTGAGCTCTCTCTTCCTCCAGCTGCCAGTGAAGGGCCACAGTATCTTTCCAAGATGGCCTGGACACATTACTTATCATCTCAACCAGCTGTGTGTTGAAGACTAAATTATAGATGAAAGCAGCCTAGAAAGTTGTCATGGGCTCCCTTCTTCCTTTCAGTTCCCATTCATAGGGCAGAGATTCTACTCCAGGTATGGCAGGTAAAAAATACTGTGATCTCCACAGTCGTTGCCCAACCTTGTTTCTCAGGTAGAGGTTTCATGACAGGAGAGGTGTTAGGCCTCTGAGCCGAAGCTCAGCCATTGTAACCCCTGTGAGCTCCACATATACATCCAGGTGGCCTGCAGGAGCCAAGAAGTCTGGAGCAGCCAAAAAACCACAAAGAAGTAAAACAGCCAAATCCTGCCTTAACTGAATAACCAGCATTATAGCATTTTACCATTGTGACTTGTCCCTGCCTTACCTTAGCTGATCAATTGACTTTGTGACATTCTCCTTCTGGACAATGAGTCTTAGGATCTCCCCACCATGTACCTTGTGACCCCCTCCTCTGCTAACAATAGATAACCACCTTTTACTGTAATTTTCCATTACCTACCCAACTCCTATAAAACAACCCTTTCCTCATCTCTTCGCTGACTTTCTTTTCGGACTAGCCCACTTGCACCCAAGTGAATAAACAGCTTTATTACTCACACAAAGCCTGTTTGGTGGTTTCTTCACATGGACACGCTTGACAAGAGGTAAGCCAAGAAGACCAGAGCCTACAACCCTCTCTTAGTGCTGCAGTTATAAAACAGTAATGTTACTCTGAAAGAAATGGGCCCCTTTTTCTGCCCCAGTTCCAGAGCAGTGGTTTAGAGATTTTGACCAGAGGTAAAGACTGTTCAGAATAATAGACAGCTTTGAAGCCCCACCATTAGAAAATCTCTGTATGTGAAACAGTGAAGGGAGGTTTAAGCTTAAGGGTGCTTTTAAAAGAATGGAGATGTGATGGTTAATACTGAGTGTCAACTTGATTCGATTGAGGGATGCAAATCATTGATCTTGGGTGTGTTTGTGAGGGTGTTATCAAAGGAGAGTAACATTTGAGTCAGTGGGCTGGGAAGGCAGACCCCCCCCTTAATCTGGTGGCCACCCTCTAATCAGCTGCCAGTGAATATAAAGCAGGCAGAAACCCATGAAAAGGAGAGACTGGCCTAGCCTCCCAGCCTACATCCTTCTCTCCTGCTGGACGTTTCCTGCCCTTGAACATCAGACTCCAAGTTCTTCACTTTCAAGATTCAGACTGGCTCTCCTTGCTCCTCAAGCTTGTGGACACCCTATTGTGGGAACTTGTGATTGTATAAGGTAATACTTAATAAACTCCCCTTTATATCTATCTATCCTATTTTTTTCTGTCCCTCTAGAGAACCCTGGCTAATACAGGAGATTTTTGTGGTAAACAATTTAAAGGGGGCAAGTAACTCTATGAGAGCCACAACTAAAGCACAGACCAGTTAATTTACTGCAAAGAACCAGTAAAATAGATAGCTAACAGTATTCCTACTAGGGGCAGAATAAACTTCAAAGACTGATGTCAGAAATTATTCTTGCAAGATGGCTGAGTAGAAACAGGAATTCGGAAGTTCCCATCAAAAAACAAACAAACAAACAAATAAACAAAAACATAATAAGCATGTGAATCCTTCACCAGCAACCAAGGTATCCAGGTTCTGTCATAGAAATTGACTAGAAGGCTGGCGTAACCTAGGGAGAGAAGGAAGAGCATTGTGGCGTGGTGGCTCACCTGAGAGCCAGAGGGGGAAGCAGAACCTCCTCACCCAACCAAGGGAGGCTGTGAGTGAGCATGCCACCCAGCCATGGGTGAGTGAGCGTGCCACTCAGCCATGGAAACTGTGCTTTTCCCATGGAACTGTGCAACCCACGGATCAGAGGATCCCACTCGCTAACCCATGCCACCACTGGGGCCTCGAGTCTCAACCCTGGAACATGCAGATTCTTTCAGCCTCTCTGCTGGAAACTGCTTAAGCCTACGAAACTCCTGGGAGGAGAGGCGACCAGCACCTGCTGTGGCTGCCTGTGGTCTAAGCTGTTTGAGCTCCTTGGGGGAGGGGCAGCCACCAGCACTGAAACTAGCAACTGCCTAACAAGCTAAGCTCCCTGGATGGGGGAAGGGCGGCACCCATTTCTATAGCTCCAGGCTACACTTTCCCACTGCTGGAGCCAGGGAGGCTGGAAGGCTTGGTCCCAAGACTTGTCCCCACAGCCCAACAAACCAGGTGTGGCAATCTGGGGCCAGAGTGCCTTTTCAGGCCTAACTCTGACCCATCCTTCCTCAGGGGGCAGGGCTTCTCTCCAGGATCTCCAATAACTCCAGCTAGAGGCTGGGGACAGAATTCAGATCTCCCTGGGCCTGAGCCACTAGTGGGAGGGGTGGCTGGAATCTCTGTGGACCAGCAGATTTAGCCTTTCCTCCTGGTAGTTCTGAGGAATCCAGGTAGCCCAGATGAGTGGGTTCCCCCACAGTGAAACACACCCTCTCCACCAAGGGAAAAAGTGCTTCATTAAATCGGTCCTGCTTCCTGTGTCACCCAACTGGGTGAGACCCTCCAACAGGGATTGTCAGACACCCTATACAGGAGCAATCCTACTGGCATCAGGTTGGTGCCCCTTGTGGTCAGAGGTCCAAGAAGAAGAAGCAGGCACCCATCTTTGCTGCTTTCCAGGCTCCTTGAGTGACATCTCCAGGCAGGGGAGGAATCAGATAAATAGGGCCTGAAGTGAACCCCCAGCAAATTGCAGCAGCCCTAGAGAAGAGGGACCTGACTATTGAAAGAAAAACAAACAAGCAGAAATTGACGAAAACAGCATCAAAAACAACAACAACAAACAGGCCTCCAGAAAAACCCCATCCAAGGGTCAGCAGCCTCAAAGACTGAAACTAGACAAACTCATGAAGATGAGAATGAATCAACGAAAAAATGCTGAAAACCCAAAAGGTCAGAGTGCCTTTTCTCCAAATGTTCACAATGTCTCTCCATCAAGGGTGCAGAACTGGACAAATTGACAGAAGTAGGCTTCAGAAGATGGGTAATAAATAGTTAGGGATGAACATAAATGACCTGATGGAGCTGAAAAACACAGCACAAGAACTTTATGAGCATACACAAATAGACCAAGCAGAAGAAAGGATATCAGAGTTTGAAGACCACCTTACTGAAATAAGACATGCAGACAACAATGGAGAATAAACAATGAAAAGGAATGAACAAATCTTCCAAGAAATACAAGACTTCATAAAAAGACCAAACCTACGATTGACTGGAGTACCAGAAGGAGATGGGGAGAATGGAAACAAGCTGGAAAACACACTTCAGGATATTATCCAGGAGAACTTCCCCAACCTAGCAAGACAGGCCAACGTGCAAATTCAGGAAATACAGAGAACATTATTAATATACTCCACAAGAAGATCAACCCTAAGACACATAATCATCAGATTCTCAAAGGTTTAAATGAAGGAAAAACTGTTCTGGGCAGCCAGAGAGAAAGGCCAGATAACCACAAAGAAAAGCCCATCAGATGAACAGTGGACCTCTCAGCAGAAACTCTACAAGGTAGAACAGATTGGGGACCAATATTCAACATTCTTTTAAAGAAAAGAATTTTCAACCCAGAATTTCATATCCAGCCAAACTAAGCTTCGTAAGTGAAGGAGAAATAAAATCCCTTCCAGACAAGCAAATGCTGAGGGATTTCATTACCACCAGGCCTGCCCTGCAAGAGCTCCTGAAAGAAGCACTAAATATGGAAAGGAGAAAATGGTACCAGCCACTGCAAAAACACACCAAAATATAAAGACCAATGATACTGCAAAGAAACTGCATCAAGTAGTGTGCAACATAACCAAATAGCATCATGATGACAGGATCAAATTCACACATAATAATACTAACCTTAAATGTAAATGAACTAAATGCCCCAATTAAGACACAGACAGGCAAATAGGATAAGGAGTCAAGATCCATCAGTATGCTGTATTCAGGAGACCTATCTTTTATATGCAAAGACACACATAGGCTCAAAATAAAGGGATGGAGGAAAATTTACCAAGCAAATGGAAAGAAAAAAAAAAGCAGGTGTTGAAATGCTAGTCTCTGAAAAAACAGACTTTAAACCAAAAAGATTAAAAAAAGACAAAGAAAGGCATTACATAATGATAAAGGGAACAGTTCAACAAGAAGAGCTAACTATTCCAAATCTATATGCACCCAATACAGGAGCACCCAGATTCATAAAACAAGTTCTTAGAGGCCTAAAAAGAGAATTGACTCCCACACAATAATAGTGGAAGACTTTAACACCCCACTGTCAGTATTACACAGATCAATGAGAGAGAAAACTAACAAGGATATTCAGGACTTGAACTCAGCTCTGGATCAAGTGGAACTTGTAGATGCCTACAGAACTCTCTACCCCAAATCAACAGAATATACATTCTTCTCAGTGCCACGTGGCACTTATTCTAAAATCAACCACATAATTGGAAGTAAAACAACCCTCAGCAAATGCAAAAGAACTGAAATCATAACAGTCTCTCAGACCACAATACAATCAAATTAGAATTCGGGATTAAGAAACTCACTCAAAACCACACAATTTCATGGAAAGTGAACAACGTGCTCATGAATGTCTCCTGGGTAAATAATGAAATTAAAGTAGAAATCAAGAAGTTCTTTGAAACCAATGAGAACAAAGAGACAATGTACTAGGATCTCTGGGACACAGCTAAAGCAGTGTTAAGGGGGAAATTTATAGCACTAAATGCCCACATCAGAAAGCTAGAAATACCTGAAGTCGACACCCTAACATCACAATTAAAAGAGCTAGAGAGGCAAGAACAAACTAATCTAAAAGCTAGCAGAAGACAAGAAATAACTAAGATCAGAGAAGAATTGAAGGAGATAGCGACATGCAAAACCCTCCAAAAAAAATCAATAAATCTAGTAGCTGGTTTTTTGAAAAAAATAACAAAACAGGTAGACCGCTGGCTAGACTAATAAAGAAGAAGAGACAGAAGAATCAAATAGGCACAATAAAAAGTGATAAAGCTGATATCACTAATGACCCCACAGAAATAAAAACTATCATCAGAATACTGTAAACAATTCTATGCAAATAAACTTGAAAATCTAGAAGAAATGGATAAATTTCTGGACACATACACCCTCCCAAGACTAAACCAGGAAGAAGCTGAATCCCTGAATAAAACAATAAGAAGCTCTGAAATTGAGGCAGTAATTAATAACCTACCAACCAAAAAAAGTCCAGGACCAGACGGATTCACAGCTGAATTCTACCAGAAATACAAAGAAGAGCTGGCATCATTTCTTCTGAAACTATTCAAAACAATTGAAAAGGAGGGACTCCTCCCTAACTCATTTTATGAAGCCAACTTCATCCTGATACCAAAACCAGGAGAGACATAACAAAAAAAGAAAACTTCAGGCCAATATCTCTGATGAACATCGATGCAAAAATCCTCAATAAAATACTGGCAAACTGAATCTGGCAACACATCAAAACACATATCCACCACAATCAAGTTAGCTTCATCCCTGGGATGCAAGGCTGGTTCAACATATGCAAATCAATAAATGTAATCCATCATATAAATAGAACCAAAGACAAAATCCACATGATTATCACAATAGATGCAGAAAAGGCCTTTGAGAAAATTCAACATGCCTTCATGTTAAAAACTCTCAATAAACTAGGTATTAATGGAATATATTTCAAAATAATAAGAGCTATTTATGACAAACCCATAGCCAATATCATATTGAATGGACAAAAGCTGGAAGCATTCCCTTTGAAAACCGGTCCAAGACAAGGACGCCCTCTCTCACTGCTCCTATTCAACATAGTATTGGAAGTTCTGGCCAGGGCAATCAGGCACGAGAAAAAAATAAAGGGTATTCAAATAGGAAGAGAAGTTAAGTTGTCTCTGGAGATGACATGATCTTATATTTAGAAAACCCCATCATCTCAGCCCCAAAACTTCATGAACAGATAAGCAACTTCAGCAAAGTCTCAGGATATAAATCAATGTGCAAAAATCACAAGCATTCCTTTACACCAACAATAGGCAAGCAGAGAGTCAAATCATGTATAAACTCCCATTCACAATCACTACAAAGAGAATAAAATACCGAGGAATACAGCTAAAAAGGGATGTGAAGGACCTCTTCAAGGAGAACTACAAACCCACTGCTCAAGGAAATAAGAGGGGACACAAACAAATGGAAAAACATTCCATTCTCATGGATAGGAAGAATCAATATTGTGAAAATGGACATACTGCCCAAAGTAATTTATAGATTCAATGCTATTCCCATGAAACTACCATTGGCATTCTTCACAGAATTAGAAAAAACTATTTTAAATTTCATATGGAATCAAAGAAGACCTTGTACAGCCAAGGCAATTCTAAGCAAAAAGAATAAAGTTGGAGACATCATGTGAACTGACTCCAAACTATACCATGAAGCTACAGTAACCAAAACTTCACGGTACTGGTACCAAAACAGATACATAGACCAAAGGAGCAGAACAGAGACTGCAGAAATAATACCACACACCTACAACCATCTGATCTTTGACAAACCTGACAAAAACAAGCAATGGGGAAAGGATCTCCCATTCAGTAAATGGTGCTGGGAAAACTGGCTAGCTATATGTAGAAAACTGAAACTGGACCCCTTCCTTACTGCTTACACAAAAATCAACTCAAGATGGATTAAAGACTTAAATGTAAAACTCCAAACCATAAAAACCTAGAAGAAAACCTAGGCAATACCATTCAGGACACAGGCATGAGCAAAGACTTCATAACAAATATATCAAAAGCAATTGCAACAAAAGCCAAAATTGACAAATTGGATCTAATTAAACTAAACAGTCTCTGCACAGCAAAATAAACTATCATCAGAGTGAACAGGGAACCTACAGAATGAGAGAAAATTTTTGCAATCTACCCATCTGACAAAGGTCTAATATCCAGAATTTATGAGAAACTTAAAAATATTTACAAGAAAAAATCAAACGACCCCATCAAAATGTGGGCAACGGATGTGAACAGACACTTCTCAAAAGAACACATTTACACGGCCAACAAACAGAAGAAAGAAAGCTCAACATCACTGATCATCAGAGAAATGCAAATCAAAATCACAATGAGATACCACCTCATGCCAGTCAGAATGGCAATTATTGAAAGTCAGGAAACCATGGATGCTGGTGAGGCTGTGGAGAAATAGAAATGCTTTTACACTGTTGGTGGGAATGTAAATTAGTTCAACCATTGTGGAAGACAGTATGGTGATTCCTCAAAAACCTAGAACCAGAAATACCATTTGACCCAGCAATCCCATTACTGGGTATATGCCCAAAGGAATATAAATCATTCTACTATAAGACACATGCACACATATGTTTATTGCAGCACTATTTACAATAGCAAATACATGGAACCAACCCAAATGCCCATCAATGATAGACTGGATAAATAAAATGTAGTCCATATACACCATGGAATACTATGCAGTCATCAAAAAGAATGAGATCATGTCCTTTGCAGGGACATGGATGAAGCTGGAAGCCATCAACCTCTGCAAAATAACACAGGAACAGAAAACCAAACACTGTATGTTGTCACTCATAAGTGGGAGTTGAACATTGACAGCACATGGGCACAGAGAGGGGACACACACCAGGGCCTGTTGTGGGGTGGGAGGGGAGGGGAGGGAACTTAGAAGACAGGTCAATAGGTGCAACAAACCACCATGGCATGCGTATGCCTATGTAACAAACCTGCACGTTCTACACATGTATCCAATTTTCTTTTTTTTTTAGAAGAAATAAAGAAAAATAAAAGAAATGATTATTGTAAAGGGGCACACTTTTAATTGCATCACACTGTTGAACATTTTATGCTCTACAGCATTGTTAAAAGCAATAGAGCAATCATCTGGAGAGAGTGGAGACTAACAGCTGGGTGTGATGCCAGCAAAGGGTGTGAACGGTGTGGTGACAGCTTAATTCAGAGATCATTGAAAGAGAAAGTCAGTGAGAGCCCTGGCAAAACGACTGTCATCCCAGGTTGACTGTGTATACTTCCTAGACTGCTCCCTTTGAAGAGTGACATCAAAGGCTTCACAGTGCAGGAGAAATAGATGTTACTAAGCTAGTTCAGCCAAGTCGATAAACACATGAAAATCAAACAGCAAAAACAAATCATATGATTTGTTTGTTCACAGCCACCATAATATATCCTATAAAATTTCCAGTTTTTGATCAAAAATTAAGATACATGTAAAGAAACGGGGAAGTGTGACTGTAAGTGGGAAGACAAAAGTTGGCAATGAAAACTGACTGTGAAAGGCCCCAGATGTTGGACTTAACAGACAAAAATCTTAAAGCAGCCACTATAAATTTGTTTAAAGGACTAAAGGAAACAAGTATCTGTGTTTAAAGAAATAAAGAAATGTCTGATGACAATGCCTCATTAAATAGAGAATATCAATATAGAAATAAACATTTTAAAAAAATGAATTAAAAATGAAAATTCTGGATTAAAATGTACGATAATGAAAATGAAGAATTTACTAGAGAGGATCAAAAAGTAATTTAAACTGGCAAGAGAAAGAGTACCAGAATTTGAGCATAGATGAATATAAATTATATGCTCAAAGAACTGAGAGAAAAAAGGAATGGATAATGGTGAACAGAGCCTCAGGAAAATGTAGGACACCACTAAGGACATCAGTGTATGTGCAACAGAGTATTAGAAGTAGAATAGAGGAAAGAGAAGAATAATTATTTTAATGAGCTATTGTGTAAAATTTTTTAATTTTGTGATAAATATTAATTTACCCATCCCAGAAGCTTAAAAAACCACAAATTGAATAAAAGCAAAAATATCCACATGAAGACACTTTATAGTAAAAGAAAATTTGAAAGCAATAAAATTAAACTTGAACAAAACAAAAATGCAAACAAAAACTCTTTCAACCAAATACCTTATATCCAGCAAAACTCTATTTCAAAAATAAAGATTAAGACATTCCCAGATAAAAACTGAAAGAATTTCTTTCTAGCAGACCCTCCTTACAAGAAATACTAAAGAAAGTTCTTCAGGCTTAAAGAAAATAACCCCAGGTGATAATCTGAATACATACAAAAAACCACAGAGAATAAAGGTAATAATATAATTGTACAAATTCATATTTTTATCTTTTTATTAATTGATTAAAATTTGTATGAAAATAAATATACATAAATTGTATTTTTGAACCTATATCATATAGAAATAATACACATTTTACCATAACAGGACAAAGGTGGGTGTTAACAAAGCTATATTGAAGTAAAGAGATGACACTGGATGGTAGTTTGAATTTATAGGAACAAATAAACCCCAAAATGATAAATAAAAAGAATAACATAATAAACACTATAAGTCTATATAGGCATACCTCAGAAATATTTTAGGTTTGGTTTTAGACTACCACAATAAAGTAAATATCACAATAAAGCAAGTAACACCTTTTTTTTCCAGTGCAAATAAAAGTTGTGTTTACACTATGCTGTAGTATATTAAGCGTGTAATAGCATTACAGCTGAATCAATACTGTACATACCTTAATTTAAAATACTCTATTGTTAAAAAAGGCTAATAATCATGAAACTTCAGCAAATCATAATCTTTTTGTAGACGGAGGGTTTCGCCTCATTGTTGATGACTGCTAACTGTTCAGGATGGTGGTTGCTGATGTTTGAAGTTTCTGTGAAATTGATTAAAATAAGATAATTTTGAAGTTTACCACATTGTAGGACTATTCCTTTCATGAAAGATTTATCTGTAGCATGTGATTCGTTTGATAGCATTTTACCCACAGTAGAACTTTTTTCAAAATTGCAGTTAATACTCTCAAACCCAGCTCCTGCTTTATCAACTAAGTTTATGAAATATGTTAAGTCTTTTGTTGCCTTTTCAACAAAGTTCACAGCATCTTTACCAGAAAATTTTATCTTAAGAAGCTACTTTCTTGGCTCTTTCGTAAGAAACCACTGCTTATTCGCTGATTGTAGCAATTTGGTCATAACTTCAGGCTCCACCTCTAATTCTAGTTCTCTTGCTATTTCCATCATATCTGAAGTTACTTCTCCACTAAAGTTTTGAACCCCTGTACATCATCAATGAAGGTTGGAATCAACTTCCTCTAAACTCCTGTTAATGTTGATGTTTTGACCTCCTCACATGAATCATAAATGTTTTTAATGGCATCTAGAATGGTAAATACTTTCCAAACAGTTTTCAATTTACTTTTTCTAGATCAATCATAGGAATCACTATGTATGGCAGCTATAGCCTTATAAAATGTATTTCTTAAATAATTAGATATTACAGTTAAAATTACTCCTTGATCCATGGGCTGCAGGATGGCATGAAAACATTAAACACCTTGTACATCTCTATCATACCTCTTGGGTGACCAGGTACATGGTCAACGAGCAGTAATGTTTTGAAAGGAGTATTTTTTTTTTTCTAAGCAGTGATCTCAACTATGGGCTTACAATATTCCGTAAACCATGCTGTATACAGATGTGCTATCATCCTGGCTTTTTTTGTCTCATTTATAGAGCACAGGTAGAGTAGATTTAGCATAATTCTCAAGGTTGATAGGGTATCAGGATGGTAAATGAGCACTGGCTTCAACTTAAAGTTACCAGCTGTGTTATTCCTAACAAGAGAGTCAGTCTGTTCTTGGAAGCTTTGAAGCCAGGCTTTGACTTCCCTCTAACTATGAAAGTTCTAGATGGCATCTTCTTCTAATATAAGACTATTTCATCTCCATTGGAAATCTATTGTTTAGTGTATTTATTTACCTTCATCAATAAACTTAGCTACATCTCCTAGAGAACTTATTGGCAGCTTCTACATCAGCACTTGTTCCTTCACCTTGCACTTTTGTGATACGGGGATGGCTTCTTTCCTTAAGCCTTATGAACCATCATCTGCTAGCTTCAAACTTTTCTTCTGCAGCTTCCTCACCTCTCTCAATCTTCATAGAATTGAAGAGATTTAAGGCCTTGCCCTGGATTAGGCTTTGGTTTAAGGGAATGTTGTGGATTTTAAAATTTTCTATCTAGACCAGTAAAACTGTCTGTATATCAACAATCAGCCTGTTTTGCTTTCTTACAATTTGTGTGTTCACTTGAAATTTATTAAAAGTGAGTAGCACTTTTATTTCTTGAATTTTTTCTTTTTATTCACAACTTCCTAACTGGCACAAGAAGCCTAGCTTTTCACCTGCTTCGGCTTTTAACATGTCTTCTTTACTAACCTTAATCACTGCTAGCTTTTGACTTCAGTGACAGATGTGGAACTGTTTTTATTTGAACACTCACAGGCTATTGTATGTTTTTAATTGGTCTAATTTCTACAGTGTTGTGTTTCAGAGAATAGGGAGGCTCAAGAAGAGTAAAAGAGAGGTAAAGGAAGGGCTTGTTGGTGGAGCAGTCAGAACACACGTATTTACCTATTGAGTTCATTGTCTTACATGGGTGAGGTTTGTGGAACACAACTCAATTAAAATAGTAATATCCAAAATCACTAATCACAAATCTCCATAACAGATGTAATAATAATGAAAGAATTTAAAATATTGAGAGAATTATCTGAATATGACACAAACACACAAAATGAGCACATGCTGCTGGAAAAATGGCACTGATGGACTTGCTCGACATAGGATTGCCAGAAACTTTCAATTTATTAAAAATTCAATATCTGCAAAGTGCAGTAAAGCAAAGCACAATAAAACAATGTATGCCTTTACTTGCACTCTTTTCTTTCTTAGCTTCTCTAAAAGAAATAAAAGTGTATAAAGTAATACTTATAACAATGTATTGTTGTTTTGGTAACAGATAGATGTGATATCTTTCAGAATGATAGCACAAAAAAGGAGGAAGAGAAAATACAACTATGCGGACACTCTTCTACTTATGAAGGTTTAAGTTCCCATTTTGTGAGTTTATAATGGCACAAAAGGAGCCTGCATTCAGTAGAAGCCATATTTCAATATTCAATAAATTACATAGGTATTCAACACTTCATTAAAAATAGGTTGTGTTTTAGATGGTTGTGGCCAACTAAGGCTAATGTGAGTCTTCGGAGCACATTTAAGGTAGGCTAAGCTAATCTAGGTTAACCTAGATTTTCAGTAGGTTAGTTATATTAAATGTATTTTCAACCTAGGATATTTTTAACTTACAATAGGTTTATTGTGATGTGACCTTAAGTTGATGAACATCTGCACCTCATTATTCTCTTTACTGTAATAAATTGTAGAAATTTAAAGTTTCTAGTTAGTGTACATGTGAAGCTTATTGGAAAGAATTCACTATTTAAATTATTATAGATAGTTTCTATATATAGATAAAGCTACATACTTAATTAACTATTACTAAAGGAATTAGGAGAGGCAGAAATATATTCTAGTGTTCTCTCTGATTGAAGGGTACCATATCACAATTAATTTCTTTTTTAAGGAAGAACCATTTATACTTTCCCTTGGGCTGGGAGTAATATAAGAATCTGAGATAGAAATTCTTTTTCTTTCTTTCTTTCTTTTCTTTCTTTCTCTTTCTTTCATTTTCTTTCATTCTTTCCTTCTTCTTTCTCTTTCCTCCTTTCCTTCCCTTGCTTTTTCCTTTCCTTTCCTTTCCTCTCCTCTCCTTTCCTTTTTTTCATCTCTCTCTTTCTTTTCCCTTCTTCATTCCCTCCCTTCTCTTCCTAGTCACCCCTCCACCCTTTCTTCTTTCCTCCCTTCCTTCCATCCATCTATCCACAGTTTATTTATTATGCCAACTGACTGAAAGGGAATTAAACATAATGAAAGTGCTTTACGTCAGGAACAAATCCTGTTACGTTCAAAGCCTGTTACTGATGCTTTCATGTCCATGGAGTAGAAATGGAACTGAAACACAATACTGCAGTGTGGTATCATACAAAGGGGCTTGAATTTTGGGTTAGATATTCCCTTTAAAGGGAAGATGAATATAGGTCCAGAAATAGTTTGGTTTGATTCTTAGCATTAGTATTTGTGAACTGTGAGTTTGAGCAAGTTACTTAGCATTTTAAGCCCATTTATTCATCTCTTTAATGATGATAATATTAACCTCATAGGGTAATTTTGAGGAATAAATGAGATTAATGTACAAAAATACTGGCCCCATAGGTGTTTAACTAATGTTTGCTGATGCTATTTTATTTTTGAAAAAATATGTGCAACTTAGCATTATTGCCTTGAAAACTTATAGTAACTTGTGAAATACTCAGTTTGCTCATATATAGTATTTGGCTAGTATTTTAAACCATTTTGAGAACTTTTAATTAAATAATATTTTCAAGCGTATTTTCTTTTATTTTTTTGTCAAAGGAAGGTACTCATCAATCAACCATATTTTCTAAAGGAAAAAAAAACAGCTATGCTAACTCTAGAGACATCCTAATGTAGTATCACAAATAGAATAATAATTGTGACAGTAATCAATATTTATTAATTATTTATGTTCTTTGTACCATTGTAAATGCTTTCTATACCTTTATCCAATTAATCTCTCAAGCAAGCCCACAAGTTTGTTGAATTTAAAATTTGTCTACTTATAAAGTAGACATTCTTTTCTAATTTTATATATTGAAAAACTGGCTGGGCATGGTGGCTCACGCCTGTAATCCCAGCACTTTGGGAGATTGAGGTCAGGAGTTTGAGACCAGCCTGGCCAACATGGTGAAATCCCGTCTCTACTAAAAATACAAAAATTAGCTGGGCCTGGTGCCATGCACCTGTAATCCTAGCTACTCAGGAGGTGAAGGCAAGGGAATCGCTTGAACCCAGGAGGCGAGGTTGCAGTGAGCCGAGATTGTGCCAGTGCACTCCAGCGTGGGCAACAAAGCGAGACTCTATCTCAAAAGAAAAAAACAAAAAAAAACAAAAACAAAGTGAGTCACAGAAAGACTGTGCAACTAGTAAGAACAGGATCCAGGAGTCTTTATTAGGGGATATAGTAATATTTAAGCTTAGGTATTCCATCTGGTTGCAGAAAGATATTCTTCTGATAATGTGGTGAGAAAATAAAGAAAATGTTGACTTCTATTTCAAAGAGTACAAAAAAATAGAGACAAAATGTACAGTGTAAAATATAAGCAATAAACAAGAAAATAATGGGCAAAACATATGGAAGAAATAAAAAAGCAAAACAAGAAATAAAAAAGCAAAACAAGAGTATGTATTATGTCCCTGTTTTTTCTCCACCATAAGAGGAATGAAATATGCCAGTCTTGCCATCTTCTGAAGAGACAAGATGAAAACATAAGAAATAATTAGAGACAGTATACATCATATATTTAAGTACTAGATATAACTTGTGTGTGTGTGTGTGTGTGTGTGTGTGTGTGTGTGTCTGTGTGTGTCTGTGTGTGTGTGTGAGAGAGAGAGAGGGTGTCTGTGTGTGCAGTGGCGCAAGTTAAATATTTTCCCCCATTCTTCTTTTAAAAATCTTTTTAAGATTCCATTTGTAAATAATTAAAAGGAAAGTTGTTGTACTGAAGACCCCAATGAAAGGTTAAAAACATCGTTTCTAACTGAAAAAGAAGGTCCCGGTAATTGGAGGAGACAGATCAAGGTGACCGATGTTTCCTCAGACATGCCAAGATTTATGCTGGTGACAGAATGCTCTGAACTGCAGAACAGAGAAGCCATGAGAAACAGGGACTGGGAAAAATAAATATGTTCAATGTAATGTTTAAGGTGATAAAAATAATAGGTCTCTTTCTCTAGGGCCTGTTTGAAAAAAGATGAAAGAGGAAAGCAATCTAATCCTTCCTCCTCTTCCCATGTCAATTGGCTCCTTCCCTTTCTCTCTCCCTTTCCCTTCCCCTTTCCTTTTCCTTTCAGCTTATACTTTAGACACCAAGTTAAACATAAGCCAGTTTAGTACCTTAGCATATCTATAGCACTGTTTCTTCAAAGTAGGACCTCCATGCTATCATTATCAAAGTTATCTCCAGTGCTTGTTAAAAATGCTTATTTTTGCTCACAGCGCCAGGTCTCCTAAATAGTCTTAGGTGATATCTGAAAATTGAGAACTACTCTGGGTCTGTGTGGAAGTCAGATCCCTAACATTATCTTTAAATAAACCAGCTGAGCTATATTTACTTATTATAATGGGGATTATGGTCAAAGACTGAGGAAAGACAAGAAAATATTTCATTTATTCCATTTCCTTCAGAAACAGTGACTGCTATGAAGGCCAGAGCGAAGAGCACATCAAGACTCTTGGCACTCCTGGTGGATAAAATAGGACACAAGACCGTAGACCCCTGAGCTTGGATTGAGTCTTGGGCATCCACGTGACTGTAAGTGGCAGTGTTTCCCCATTTCTCAGTCTGCTGGCCCTACAGCATGCTTGAGCTTCCTCATTTTCTTTATTCTGTGAATGCATCCCTGAAGTGAAGTGCAGAGGCTTCAAGTGGCTGAAATTGAGAAACTATTCCTCAACCAGTTCTTAGAGTATGCCTCTCAGCTCCTGTAAGAACTATGTATCATAACCCTGCTATCATTACATTATTATTAAATGTAATCATAGAAGTGCTTGAAAAAATAGGAAGTGACAGTAACATATATTGGGTGATAGTAACATATATAGTGTTAGACACTATTCTAAGCATCTTCATGTAGTCCTTGCAGAAACACCATGGAGCTAATATTTTACCCCTTATACAGATGTACAAACTGAGGCCAGAGAGTTTAGGTAACTTGTTGGAAATTTTTTGTTAGTGGCAGTGCAGATATCAAAATCCAGATAGACGAATTTCCCAACCAGCACTCTGAATCAACATACCATAGGGTCTCTTCAATAAGGTATAATAAGTACAGATAAAAGTTACATAACCTTGGGATGAAGAAGTCTCTCTATGTGTGACACCACAGAAGAAGCAATATGAGAATATATAGTTAGTATGGAAATAAAGAAAAACCAAATGAGAAAAGCAAAGGCTATTTATTCTGAGCTTGCCATAGCAAAAGAGTCAACTACCATCACGTGTGTTTGGGCAGAGACTCAGGCAAGCAGAGAAGGGCAAACTTGTATAGTGGAAAAAGGGAAGACTACAGGTTAACCCTGAATGGAGGCTTTTGTCATGGGGAAGCTATATGTGGAATCACTAGGAGTGGGGCATCCTACTTGGTTATAGGAATGAGGCCAAAAATTAAGGAAGCCATCAGTTCTTAATCAAGGCCTAGTCATTTGGGGCTGATTGCTGCAGAAGTTATTGGTTAGCTTGCTGAGTTGTCCTTAGGGATAGCGTTTTCTGTCCTTACAAGTATGATGTAGCAGGCTGGCTTCCTGGGTCATTTATTGTAGATAAGGGGTTAGTTTCCTGAGCAGATGACTATAGGTTGTGGGTCAAAAGTACATTTTTGCCCATGCCTATGTCCTGAATGGTAATGCCTAGGTTTTCTTCTAGGGTTTTTATGGTTTTAGGTCTAACGTTTAAGTCTTTAATCCATCTTGAATTAATTTTTGTATAAGGTGTAAAGAAGGGATCAAGTTTCAGCTTTCTACATATGGCTAGCCAGTTTTCCCAGCACCATTTATTAAATAGGGAATCCTTTCCCCATTGCTTGTTTTTCTCAGGTTTGTCAAAGATCAGATAGTTGCAGATATGCGGCGTTATTTCTGAGGGCTCTGTTCTGTTCCACTGATCTATATCTCTGTTTTGGTACCAGTACCATGCTGTTTTGGTTACTGTAGCCTTGTAGTATAGTTTGAAGTCAGGTAGCGTGATGCTTCCAGCTTTGTTCTTTTGGCTTAGGATTGACTTGGCAATGCGGGCTCTTTTTTGGTTCCATATGAACTTTAGTTTTTTCCAATTCTGTAAAGAAAGTCATTGGTAGCTTGATGGGGATGGCATTGAATCTATAAATTACCTTGGGCAGTATGGCCATTTTCATGATATTGATTCTTCCTACCCATGAGCATGGAATGTTCTTCCATTTGTTTGTGTCCTCTTTTATTTCGTTGAGCAGTGGTTTGTAGTTCTCCTTGAAGAAGTCCTTCACGTCCCTTGTAAGTTGGATTCCTAGGTATTTTATTTTCTTTGAAGCAATTGTGAATGGGAGTTCACTCATGATTTGGCTCTCTGTTTGTCTGTTATTGGTGTATAAGAATACTTGTGATTTTTATACACTGATTTTGTATCCTGAGACTTTGCTGAAGTTGCTTATCAGCCTAAGGAGATTTTGGGCTGAGACAATGGGGTTTTCTAGATACACAATCATGTCATCTGCAAACAGGGACAATTTGACTTCCTCTTTTCCCAATTGAATACCCTTTATTTCCTTCTCCTACCTAATTGCCCTGGCCAGAACTTCCAACACTATGTTGAATTGGAGTGGTGAGAGAGGGCATCCCTGTCTTGTGCCAGTTTTCAAAGGGAATGCTTCCAGTTTTTGGCCATTCAGTATGATATTGGCTGTGGGTTTGACATAGATAGCTCTTATTATTTTGAGATACGTCCCATCAATACCTAATTTATTGAGAGTTTTTAGCATGAAGGGTTGCTGAATTTTGTCAAAGCCTTTTCTGCATCTATTGAGATAATCATGTGGCTTTTGTCTTTGGTTCTGTTTATATGCTGGATTATAAGGACTTCATGTCTAAAACACCAAAAGCAATGGCAACAAAAGC
This sequence comes from Pongo abelii, assembly GCF_028885655.2. NCBI lineage: Eukaryota > Metazoa > Chordata > Mammalia > Primates > Hominidae > Pongo > Pongo abelii. Next base: position 19,985,623 of record NC_085928.1, read on the forward strand.
CAAAATTGATAAATGGGATCTAATTAAACTCAAGAGCTTCTGCATAGCAAAAGAAACTACCATCAGAGTGAACAGGCAACCTACAGAGTGGGAGAAAATTTTTGCAATCTACTCATCTGACAAAGGGCTAATATCCAGAATTTATAATGAACTCAAACAAATTTACAAGAAAAAAACAAACAACCACATCAAAAAGTGGGCGAAGGACATTAACAGACACTTCTCAAAAGAAGACATTTATGCAGCCAAAAAACACATGAAAAAATGCTCACCATCACTGGCTATCAGAGAAATGCAAATCAAAACCACAATGAGATACCATCTCACACCATTTAGAATGGTGATCATTAAAAAGTCAGGAAACAACAGGTGCTGGAGAGGATGTGGAGAAATAGGAACACTTTTACACTGTTGGTGGGACTGTAAACTAGTTCAACCCTTGTGGAAGTCAGTGTGGCGATTCCTCAGGGATCTAGAACTAGAAATACCATTTGGCCCAGCCATCCCATTACTGGGTATATACCCTAAGGACTATAAATCATGCTGCTATAAAGACACATGCACACGTATGTTTATTGCGGCACTATTCACAATAGCAAAGACTTGGAACCAACCCAAATGTCCAACAATGGTAGACTGGATTAAGAAAATGTGGCACGTATACACCATGGAATACTATGCAGCCATAAAAAATGATGAGTTCATGTCCTTTGTAGGGACATGGATGAAATTGGAAATCATCATTCTCAGTAAACTATCGCAAGAACAAAAAACCAAACACCACATGTTCTCACTCATAGGTAGGAATTGAACAATGAGAACACATGGACACAGGAAGGGGAACATCACACTCTGGGGACTGTTGTGGGGTGGGGGGAGGGGGGAGGGATAGGTTTAGGAGATATACCTAATGCTAAATGATGAGTTAATGGGTGCAGTACACCAGCATGGTACATGTATACATATGTAACTAACCTGCACATTGTGCACATGTACCCTAAAACTTAAAGTATAATTTAAAAAAAAAAGTCCATTTTTATATATGGGCTGGCCACTGTCAATTTGTATATTCAGTTTCTCAATAGATTTAAAAGGAAAACATAAAACGTCCTTGTCTTAGGAAAAAATGAACAAAAATGAGATGAACATTAAAATAGGAAATATAATTACAAAAGATAGGACAAAACATATGAACACGTGTTAATATACTTACCATACAAAGAATTGTAACAAATTATGAAGAAATTGTTAAAAATCTCAATGGAAAATATAATCAGTGCAATAACAGGTAATTCACAAAAGAAGAAAATATACTTAACTAAAATGCAAATAAAATGAGTTTTAATTTTTAGGCTATTATGTTGACAAATATTAAAATGACTGACAAAAGTGAATGGCAGCAGGGGTTGGAAGAAACAGACATTCTGAGACGTTGCTCATGGTAGTCTAAATTGGTACAGCTTTCCTGAAAGGCAATTTGGCAACAGTATCAAATGCCTTAAACATATGTCATCTCTTTGGGCCAGCAATGCTCTTCTAGGAATTTATTCTAAGAAGTAATAAAGCAAATGCACAAACATGAAGGAAGAAGGATGAGTCAAAAATAACCTATGAGTCAAGCAATGAGTTTGTTAAGTAAATTGTGTAGTCCCTAAAAATGGTGATGTAGAAATGTATTAAGTGATGTGGAAAGTAATATATTAGGTTTTAAACTAGCATAATGTATTTGAGATAACAATCCAGAAGAATAAACACATCTCAAAAAAAAAAAAAAAGAATAAACACCTAAAAGCTAACAATTTCTATCTTTGAATGAATCATAGGGTTTTGAAAATGCTTTATTTATTTTTAGTTTATCAGTAATTTCTAATTTTCATAATGAATATTATTCAAAACGAGCATTTGTGCTTTAGTACACAAAACTATATAAAGGAAACATATACAGTTCTCAATCTCTCCACTTAGAAAATATCTGTCACATTTAAAAAAGTAATCCATACACATTATTAGATTATTCATACATTGTTCAGACGTTTATAATGAAAATCAGAGCTTTCTTCCTCTGCTCCTCTGTCCTTCCCTCCAAAATAGTTATTGCTAACAGAATTTTATTTATTGTTTTGCCAATATTTTAAGAGGAAAAAAGTTCATCCATCAAAAAAGGAGAAGAAAATTAACAGCAATTCCAGCCTGGTGTTTGTTGGCTCAAGAAACAAATGGTACCTTCTGTTTCTCCTTAGCTCTTGTCTGAAATCCCAGCTTTCCATATAATTGGATTCAAACTAAGATAATCTAAGTCATGCCATACAATCCATATTAGAATATAGCTTTTTGTAAGTCCATGACTTCATCTTTATCTTCCACTCAAATTAAATATACATTCAAAAAGGCACAGTATATTCAATAGGCTGACCATACATTTATTGTGTTGCAATCTTGGTGGACAGTTGCATCATTCCAGATTATCCATGATGCTAAAAATTATTTCTATACTTCCATTGGACAGAGGAATTGAAATAGAAAACTGAACCAATTTAAATAAATTTAGAGCTACATTTTCTATGCTAAAAACAAGTTTTGATTTTTTTTTAGTGTTGTTTCCCCAAGAGAAGTGATCATCTCATGTCCAAACTACAGACTTTCTCATAAAGAAAATTCATAGTGGGCTCTTATTTTCATGATGAAAACATTCAGATTTGAATTACTTCATCAAAAGAAGGAGATGACTCATGATTAGCCAAACATGAGCACCCAGAGCAGTATAGGGTAAATTTTCAAAAAGATATTACTTCTCTCTATAAATGAGGGCTCTTGTGTTCATATTTAATTCTTCACAGGTAAATTTACTGCCTACACAAGCTGGTAGGTGTTACCAGCATCCAAATAAGCAAGAGCACCATACTGCATAGAGGTTGCATAGTTATTTCACTATGTAATTAAATCCTCTACCAAAAAACTTACTATTTTTTTCTCCACAGAATTTTTGAACTAAATTAAAAACATTTTTTACTTATCAAGTACTTCGTTCAATAAAGTTTTCAAATATTTTTTACCTTAAAAGAGGATTGTAAAATATCAGAACTAAACAAAGATCCAAGAGCTGCAAGGTTATAAGAGGAATGTTACATAGTCCTGCTGCACACTTGAATATCACATCAGGCATGGATCCAGAATGGGAAGTCTGGCCTCCTGGGCTGTATTATAAGGACTACCAGGACTGCTTTGGTCTCAAAGATACCACATCTTATGATTGCTCTTAGTTCTGCTGATCTTCCTAAGTTGATCTGGAGTACTCATTAATGAAAAACAGTCTTCTGAAGCCTAAAACCTTATGAATGTTCCGATTATATTCTATTCAGTATCACTAACACTTACCTGTCTGGATTACTAAGTCACCATGGTCTGGCCCAACTTTATGCTTTGATTTTGGCAGCATTGCTTAAGGCCTTTGAATTTTCTGTCTTCCATCTATTTTTATATCCATATGGTAGCTAACCACCAAAAGCTGAAAGGCTACTTCTATGCTTCCTACTGAAAAAATGTTTCACCACAAATTGGATTAGTTATAACTCACTATGCTGTCCTTGAGAATATGCTTTTCAAAATAAACATGACTGTTTTTGCCATTACAATACCTGGGTTGCATGGTGTTTTTGCTGAACAATCCAGTTGACAATATTTGCACAGTAATATGAATGTCACCCTTGGAGTTGAGCAATATGTTGTTCTTGCTTATATAGGCACTGGTCACACCTAACCAAGATGTGGATGGTCAGCAAAGGTATCCTAGAAGTAATATATTAATTTATTCATTCTGTTATTTATTCATTCAAATATATGTTGTTTAACTTCCATATTCCAGGCATTTACTAAGTTTGTATATCCAATGAGGAGCAAAATGAACATAGTGCCCACCCACCTAGAAATTATGGCCTAGCCGCCTGTTTGAGAATACAGATATTGAACAAATAAATATAGAGGTACAAATTTTAATTGCTATGAAGAAAAATAATAGAGTGTCATGTATAACTGCAACATTAGAATTGTATACTCAGTAAAATATCTTTCAATTTAAAAATGTAATATAGTTCTAGCTACTCAGGAGGCTGAGGCAGGAGAATCACTTGAACCTGGAAGGTGGAAGTTGCAGTGAGCTGAAATCGCGCCACTGCACTCCAGCCTGGGCAGCAAGAGCAAAACTCCACCTCAAAGAAAGTAATATAAAGATATTTTCCCAAAATAAATACCATAAGAAATAATAATCAGAAGACTGTCCATTATTGAAAATCTAGAAAAAAAAATTCAGGTCAAAAGAAAGTGGTCTCTGACTAAATATTTGAGTTTTAAGCAAAAATGAGGATTGAATAAAGTGGTAAATTAGTGAGCCAATATAAATGAATGCTGAGTCTGTAAAACAAAAATATAACATCTGTTGGGCTATCATATAAACAAAAAGTATGAATTTAAGGTGTTAGATAACACCAAAAATGTGAGATATCCAAGATAAATAAATTGAAATGGGTGCATTAATGTTGAAGTTTTAAGATACTAGTATTTTCAAAAAAAGAGGGTAAATAATAGTTTAATTACAAACGTTATTAAGTCAGTTATGCATGCTATAATTGTTAATGTTACCCAAAAAGAACAGAAACAGAGGGCCTAAATTTTATACTAATAATGGGAGAAAACATCATTAAAGATATTTAATCATCCAAAATAAATAGGAAAATAGATAAAAATGGAGACCATATATATGCAGTATAATACAAGACAACAGAAATAAGTCAAAACATATCAGTTATTCCATTCAATAATAATGAACCAAGTGCTCTAATTTAGAAAAAAAAGATAAGACAAGGAAAATCAGTCTATATTGTGTATAAGAAATATATCTAAAATGCATGGGTATAGAAAATTTTGAAAGTTAATGGATGGAAGAACACATGGCATTAAATCCTAATGAAGAGGAAGCTGATATAACTGCATTAATCAGAAACAATAGAGACTTTAAGTCAAATATTAGCAAAATTAAAAGGAAGCATTTCACAATGATAAAAGAGTTAATGAGTAGAACAATGTAACCATTTTTAAGTTGTATGGATATATTAGCAAAGTCACAAATTATTCAAAACAAAAATTAACAGAAATACGATGAGAAACTGATAAATCTCCAGAGTTAGAAAGTTCAGCACTCCTCTCTCAGAAACTGACAGTCAAGCGTTCAAAAATGGCAGGATATAAAATATTTGAGAAACATAATTAACTAAGTTGACTCATCGACTATAGAATGCACATTAATTTCAATCATGCACAGATCATTTATAAATATTTAACACATACCAGGTCTTAGACTAAAAACATACATGCACACACCAAAAAATGTTGTGAGCATCACAACAGATGCAGGAAAAGCATTTGAAAAAACTAACATCCATTACTGATGAATATTATCAGAAAAAAAGAAATACAGGAGACATACTTTATCTGTTAAATGCCATCTATGAAAATCTTTCAGTTAACATCATTATTAAAGGTGAAAAAAGTGAATGTATTCTTCTAAGATTAGAAACAAAGTAAGGATATTTAGTTTCAACACTACTAATTAACATTATACTGGAGGTTCCGGTTAGTGCAATAAGGCAAGAAAAAGTTTTAATGACACATTATTGGAAAGGAAGAAGTAAAATTGTCTTTATTTACAGAAAATGCAATTGGTTATGTAAAAGATCTTATGAAATCTAAAAAATAAGCTAATAAATCTAATATGTGAGTTTAGCAAGGTTGTAGAATATATGATCAATATTCAAAATTAATTGGATTTTTATGTCCTAGTAACCAGTAATCAAATATTGAAACGTTAAAAATATAATTTACAATAGCTTCAAAATATTAAATATTAAGGGACAAATCTGAAAATAGATGCACAATGCTGGTACAATAAAAAATAGAAAATGCAGAGATAATTTTAAGAAGTCTTAAAACAAAGGAAATACTATGTTCATAGATTGGATGGCTTGATATTTTTAATGTGTCAATTGTCTCTAAATTCATCTATATATTTAATATTCTGCCAATCCATATTCCAAAAGTCATTCTGTGTAGGCTTTTTACAGGCTAATGTGAAAATTCATATTGAATATAAAGAATCTAGACTATCTAAAGTAACATTGAAGATAGTAAAGTTGCTATATACCTACTGTCAAGGTATATACTACCTGCTATCAAAATTTACTGTAAAGCGATGGTAATCAAGATACTCTGGTATTGGCATGATGATTGACAAATAGATCGATGGAACTAAATCAAGTCCAGAAATAGACCTGCAAATATGTAATTAATCGAATTCAGCAAGACTGAAGAAGCAATTCATAGGAGAGGCATAAATTTTTCCAACAAATTATTCTTGGGCAATTTAAATATCCATATGCAAAATATCTTAATTTGCATTCATTTAATTAAGTTCATACTCACATATGATACCAAAAGTAACTCATGAATAGATAATAGATCTAAATATGAAACCTAAAACTATATACATTCTAAAAGAATACACAGGAGTCAATCTTTTTGGTTTTGGGTTAAGCAAAAATTCCTTAGACACAGCACCAAAATTTACAATACAAAAAAGAAATAAAAATAAGTTAGATTTTATAAAATTTACATATTTCTGCTCTTTGGTATACACTGTAAACAGAATGAATACAAAAACATTACAGATTTGGAGAAAAAAATGCAAATCTCATGTCTAATAATGAAACCATATGTAGAAAATACAAAGAATTCTCAAAATTCTATAACAAAAATTTAACAACTTCATGAAAAAAGTGGGCATAAGATTAGAAGAGACACTTTACAAAGTGAAATACAGTTTGCAAGTAAGCACATGAAAAGATGCTCAAACTCTTTAGTCATTAGGGAAAGGCAAATTAATACACCAATGATAAACTCTCATATACCTATTAGAATAGCCAAAGTTAAAAATACTAACATACCAAACACTGGCAAGTGTGTGGAACAAGTGAACTCTTGTATATTTCTGGTGAGGATGAAAAAATGATACAAATCATTTTGCAAAATAGTTTGACATTTTCTTAAAAAATTAAATGTATACCTACATATGACCCCACCTTTCTACTTTTAGTTATTTATGCTAGAGAAATAAAAAAATCATACAAATACTTATATACCAATGTTCAGAGATGCTTTATTTGTAATAGTCAAAACTATACACAACCCAAATACTCATCAATAGGTGAATAATTAAACAAATTATGTTTTATCAGTATAATGCAATTCTACTCAATAACAAAAATAATAAACTATTGATATGTACAAATAGGTGAATCTCAAAAGAATAATACTGAGCTGAAAGTAGCTAGACCATAAAAGAATACATACTATATAATTCTAATTATATAAAGTTCTAGACAATGCAAACTAATGCATAGTGACAGAAAGTAGTTCAGTTGTTGGAAGAAAATTGTGAGAGAGACTCGAGGATAAGGTAAAGCAAGGTATTACTAAGAGACATGAGAAAACTTTTGAGGGTGTGTGTATGTTCATCATCTTGATTATGATGATGCTTCACTAATATGTATATGTGTGCATGTGTGTGTAAATATACACATATACATACATAGATCAAAATTATATACTTTTAAATTTTTTTAGTGTACATATTAAGTTACACTTCAATACATTTTTAAAAACTACTGAGGACTGGACTGTAAATTAAAATTAAAGTCCAACAGAAATCATGAACTGTAAATGCAAAAATTCTTTTAAAAAACCTAGCAAATGCAAATACTTAAGACTATTGTACCATATAAAAATGATAATACATCACAGCCAAGCTCAGTTTATCGCAGGAATGTAAGCTGATTTGGCATTAAAAACATAATCATTTTAAGTCATCAAAACAACAAATTAAACTGAAAAAATTATTTTCAATGTATTCAGAAAAAGCATTTGATTAAATTCAACATCTTTACTTCTTAAAAAATGGTTATCTAGGAGTAGAAGTTCTCAATATAATAAAGAGTATCTACCATAAAGCCTTCTACAAACATATTATTTTATGATCAAATGTCAAAAACTTTTTCTTCAATTAAAGAATAAGACACTGTTATCACTGACCTCAAGTTCTCAGCCAGTGCAATAATGACAGGAGAAAAGGTAGAAAAATGTTTAAAAAAGAAAAAAATTTGAAGGAAGAAATTCTCATTATTCATAAACGAAATGTAGAGAAATGTGCAAATAAATATTTAAATTTATAAGAGATCTTAGCAAGTTCAATATATACAATAATCCATATAAAATATTAATTGTATGTTTATATACCATCAAAACTTTTAGTCAATAAAAATTTTAAAAGCTATAATTTACATATTTATATAAATTACTTAAAACCTGCAAAAGAATCTAATAAAATATGTGCAAGACCTTTACAGATAAAATTTATAACTTTATTGAGAAACATTAAATAAGACCTAAGGACATGGAAAGATATACTGCGTTAATAGATTGCACATAAATGATTTATACATTCAATGCAATCATAGTCTTGATCCTAATAAGCTGATTTTTTTTTTATTTATAAGGAATTGCAGAGGGTTGAAAATAGCCACAACATTTTTGAAGGAAAACAGTGTGGGAGAACTTGCTCTATTATCTTTATGTATTGTAGTCCAATAGTAATAAAGACAGTAAGGTATTGGCAAACATAGATCAATGAGATGGAATAGAGAGCTTAGAACCAGCGTTAAGCATAAATGAATGTTTGATTTATTATGATGCTACTGTAGAGAAGTATAGAAAACACACACCTTTCAGTAAACCATGCTAGAATAATTGAATATCAATGTTTTTTTAAGTGAACTCCTGACTATCACCATATTAAAAATAAATCCATTTGTGAGGATGTAAATTGATCTTTAAGATCTAACAGTTAATAGTAAAAAGCTATAAAGCTTTTAAAAAGAATATAGAGAAATATATTTAGACCTTTGGGTAGAAAAGCATTTCTTAAACAAGATCCAAAACACAGAGCCATAAAGACTTACAAAGAGGAATGAACTAAATGAGTAATTACCAATAATCAAAAGATACTTTATTAAAGAGACAACATCAGTTACAGAGTAGGAAAAGATATTTAAATTATCCATAATGAACAAAGAACCAGTATCCAGAATATATAACAAACTTTTCAAAATCAAAGTAAAAAGAGACAGATATTTCAACAGAAAAATTGGCTAAGAATTAGGAAGAGGCTCAAAACAGAATATCTAAGTGACCAGTAAGTAAGTTTAAAGTTTATGTGAATATTCATTAGTAATTATGGAAAGACAAATTATAATTACAATGAGATACCAATACATATGCTCCACATTGTCAGATACTAAAACTTACTTGGCTATATCAAGAGTTAGCAAGAACATAACACACATGAACTACCAGCACAACATAATGGAAGCTGGTATGGTATTAATTAGTAATGCTATACATGAAATAAAAAAAAAAAAACATATATCCTATGGAGTGGTCTTTTCATTTCTAAGTGTATACCTGATAATTTTTATGTTTACATGCAACACAAACAAGATGCAAGAATGTTCAAAGGAGTCTTTTCCAAAATTGCCAGAAATTGAAAACCGTACTTTAATAGCATAATGGGTAAGCAAATTGCAATATCAGTAAACTATAGAATACTATACAGCAATAAAAATCAATGAACTAGTTCTATGTACAATATGGCTAAAATTTATCATATTAATATTGAATAAAAGCAAGTTATAGAAATACATGCAGTGTGATTCTACTTATGTAGTGTTCAAAACTGCCAACACTAATGTATTTTGCTTAGGGGTGATAAAAGAAGAACCAATACTAAAGAAACACGAAGAATTCATTATTTTTAGTGTCAGAAAATTGCTTACCCCAAAGAAAATGGCGTGGTAGGTGCAAATACATGTAAATGGAATGGTAGGTGCAAATACATGTAGGGATTCTGAAAAGGTTGGTAATGTATTGGTTGTTCTGTATAATATTTACATGAGTGTTGTTTACAGTTATTTAGTAAACTAGGCATATATTTTCTGTACATCTATATGTATCAATTCTATTTCATAACAATAGAGTTTAAAAAATAAAAATCACATGTCTTTGGAAAACCTGGGCCTGCTCAGGGAACTTTGTTCCCTGGCCTGCACCAGGCTTTGTAATACTAGGAAATCCTCGATATCAGTTTCTTATGAGGCACTGAAGAAACTATCAGCAAATGGTCTAAGTCAGGGGAAGGCACGTGCATCTTTGAGCCTGCTCCAGCACTACCCGTGGATCAGAAGTGAGTTCTCTGAAAATTTTTATTCCTGCTTCTTACCCACACCACAAAACAAGATGCAAGAACGTTCAAAGCAGCCTGTACCTACCGTCTAAAAGCTTAGCATAAATGGATCTTTGATTTATTATGGTGTTACTGCAGAGAAGTGTAGAAAAAACAAACTTTTCAGTATATCATGCTGGAATAATTGACTATTAATATATTTTTAAGTAAACTCCTGACTCTCACCATATTGAGAAAAAAATCAATTCGTAAGGATCTAAATTGATCTTTAAGATCTAAAAGTTAATGTTTAAAGCTATATGGCTTTTACACACACCTTCTATACACACCTGAACCTCCAATCCTAAAACTAAGATCTCTAGACTGACTTGCAAGCTGTAGGAGAAAATGTATAGTGCTGCTTCAACCTGAAGGTAAAGGCTCATGACTTGAGTGTAACCGGTCACGATGGAGCACTTCACCTACTCAGTGGAGGCTGCAAATTGTCCTTTCATGTGAACTGACAGCACCTCGAAGCACTGGATTGGTCTGGCAGTGAAGCAGGGAAACTGTGTTGAAGTGAAAATAATCTGATACACAAAAATGTTCAAAGTCGTTATAATAGTAGAGAAATGTTATGGTTGGTGCAAGAGCAAGTCATTACTGAAGGCAAATGACTGAACTAAATAAATTTGATTTCCCTTGGATTTTAACTTTATGGGTGGCTGTCTATAAGAAAATTCAATATATCTCTGGGACTTTTGCCTCTCTGTCAATGTGACTGAAGTCTGCCTATGAAATCCAAATAATTTCATTCCACAAAGAACTAGGAAAATATTTGCAAGCTATATTTTTAATCAGAATTCAGAATTCCTCAAGACTACAGTTTCTTTGTCAGATTAGTTTGTAGCGTCATAAAAATTTCAATTTTGTATGTGTTGAAAGGGGACAGTTTGATTCCCAGTAGAAAAAGGTCAGTTTGAGATGAAGCTTAGACAGTGAAACATTACTACATAATGATAGCAGGGGAATCACGTCTGGTTGTTTGGAAAGTGCTAGTTTCTGTAATTAGCAAAAGTAATATCTAAGATATAAGGAGGGAAACTGAGAGAAGGATTTCAGAACCCATTCTGGTTTTAATTTCCACTATATCCTGGCAGAAGCCCTGGTTTGTTGGATCTAGTGAAAGAGTACATCTAGGAAGGATCATAGGTCATTGAAACCGTATTATCTGCTTTGGTGTTCTCTGGCTCAACATTCTAAAGCAGGGGTGTCCAATCTTTTGGCTTCCCTGGGCCACACTGGATGAAGAAAAATTGTCCTGGGCCACACCTAAAATACACTAACACTAACAATAGCTGATGAGCTAAAACATAATGCTTTAAGAAAGTTTATGAATTTGTGTTGGGCTGCTATCCTGAGCCACATGCTGCTCGCAGGCTACGGGTTGGCTTGTCTAAAGGCAGAATGGATAAAAGATTAGGTAAGACACAGGCATGACACCCTGAGCCTTCTTCCCATAAGGAAGCAGGCTGCAATTATACATTGGAAGTGAATGAAGAGCTGCTTGATTAAACAGTAAACTACTTCAGACCATGGGTTATACCTTTCTTTCATTTCTCTGTATTCTACAAGCCAACCTCACACTTCCTAACCCAATGTTCCTGTGAATCATCCACTCAACAACTATTGATTTGCTGACAGATATGCAACTTGCTTGTTGTGGGGCCACTGAAAAAGCCACAAGATTAAATATAAGTACTCTTCTCTGCAGTTCTCACATCAATTGACCCTGTACAGATGAGAGAAGCTAACACTTCCATTTCATGTTACAAAAAGTATATTTTATTTTAGGATCTATCTTATTCTAGGAGGTAAATATGATGAATGATTAGCAAGATCACTTCAGTCCCCTAAAAATATCAAGTGAGGATCTAGGTGTCTTTAACAACTGGCTCAGACTTAAGAGAGGCAGGAAAAAAAATAAAAATAAATAAAAACAGCACATCAGAGTAAATCAATTAGGGTACGCTTCATAGCCACATATCATAATGTCCTGAGGAAGAAAGAAAATGTTCTTGTTACAGACTTTTCAGCAAGTGTCCTGAGATCCACCCTGACTGGGCTGTTTATATCACTTGCTTGTCCCCATACCGGTGATTGTGGTCAAGGAAATACAATGGGCTAATTACCATAAGCCAAGAAGGCTTGACCTTGAAGAAGTTCATTTTTCTCACAGTTTCTTAAATGAGGTAAGAGTAGAAGCCTGAACCAAAATGTGAAAGTCACAGGAAAGAGAAAACTATTCTGGAAAGATGAACCTAAAAAAATAAATAGAAGGAAAAAAAGAAAAGCAAAAAGGAAAATAAAAACCAGTCGCAATGGTTCTCAACTTTGGCTGTAGGTTAGAATCACCTGGGAGCATTTAAAAATTCTAATGACAAGGCAACATCTCAGGCCAAATAAATCAGAATCTCCTGGGGGAAAGGGTTGGGCAGACCTTTTCTTTGGCTTTACAGTTGATTCCAACGTGCCTTTCAATGAAATCCCTGCATTGCATGGGAGGAGTTTATTATGGGAAGACAGAACTCATATCTGTCAGCTTCTCTCCTTATGTGGGGATGTTGAGGAGAGATGAGTTGGTTTTATTCCCCAAGCTCTGACAGCTTAAAGCCACCTGAGCTGACAGTTGCATTTCCCCTTACAAAGTGGCTTAAATGTAGTGGAATTGTACTTTTCCAGCTTCACAATGAACAACACAAAGGTTACAACAGCGGCTAAATCCCACGTGGGAAGCACAGAGAAAGCCATTGTAAGTACTGCTTTTCCAGAGTGACAGAAAATAGAAGGGGATTATAGTTGGGTTTAAAATACCATTTTCTTCCCTCCACCATTAACAGTATTTTTTAGAGCGTTCAACCATGAGTCCAGCATGGCCAGCTGCAGCACAGCTTTGTTTTGTTTTGTTCTCTGAGTCTTATCACTCTCCTTTCATTTATTTATTACTCATTCTCTCACTCTCTGTTTGCTGCTCTGGATTCTGTATTACCCATTAGAGAATTTAGCAGATGAATCAAGCCCAAGACTGAATTACAACAGAGAGACACCAAACCCCCTGCAGACTCCTAGCTTCCTGGTTTTCCTTTCTTCTTCCTCTTCTTTTGTTTTGTTTTGGAAAAGAGGAATGAAAAAATAAAAAATAGGTTTTTGTTGTTGTTTGACTTCTGAAAGTGTGTTGTTCAGAATACACGTTCTGAAAAAAAAAAATCAGCTACGCTGGGCGCGGTGACTCACACCTGTAATCCCAGCACTTTGGGAGACTGAGGCAGGCAGATCACGAGGTCAGGAGTACGAGACCCGCCTGACCAACAAGGTGAAATCCCATCTTTACTAAAAATACAAAAATTAGTCCAGTGTGGTGGCACGCACTTGTAATCCCAGCTACTCAGGAGGCTGGGGCAGGATAATTGCTTGAACCCTGGAGGCAGAGGTTGCAGTGAGCCGAGATCGTGCCACTGCACTCCAGCCTCAGCGACAGAGCGAGACTCTATCTCAAAAAAAGAAAAAAAAAAAAAAAAACCAGCTACAATTGGCCTATGTTTTGTCCTAAATTCATTCCTTTACCATTAATTTGTTAATAAAACATAAATTATTGAATGACTAATGTATGCCAGGCACTCTACTAGGTTCTAGAGATAAAGTGGTGCCAAAAATAAATGAATAAAGTCTCTGTCCTTATGAAGCTTACTTTTTTAAAATAAAGGATCATTTACTTTTTAAATTTTTAGTTTTTTTTAACTTTTATTTTAGTTTTGGGGGCCCATGTAAAGGCATGTTACATAGGTAAACATGTGTCATGGGGGATTTTTATACATATTATTTAATTATCTTGGTATTAAGCCCAGTACCCAATAGTTATCTTTTCTGCTCCTCTCCCTCCTCTCACCCTCCTGCCTCAAGTGGGGCCTCCTGCCTCAAGTGGGCCCCAGTGTCTGTTGTTTCCTTCTTTGTGTTCATAAGTTCTTTTTTTTTTTTTCACTTCTTCAGAAAGAACTTCCATGACCAACCTGTTTAGAATGGCACCCTGAATCAGGCTTCAACTCTTCACCAGGTTTATTTTTCCTCTAAGCACTTATCATTACTGATGTATGCATTTTGTATTTTTATACTTATTGTCTCCCACCCTACTTGAATAAAAATGCTAAAATTATCATAGAATGAGCTTATAAAAAAGGTGGGCACTATATTTGACCTGAAATGTATAATAATTAGAAATGACCAAAAAAGAGATACTTTAAAAAAATGTATTCCTAGATATACAATTGCTAGGCTAAGTAGGTTCTTGATTTTTTTGTTATGTAAAATATTCTAAGCATAAATCTAAATATTCAATTCAATTCTCTTGTTATCTTTACAGAAAGTAAATTCCAAATTGTAAAATTCAAAATATTTATTTGTTTTTTCTTTTAAATTCACAACCATATTCTTATAAACAAAAAAATACACACCCAGCTCTCAATTGATGATTCTGAGTCATCCTCTATACATCAGTCTTCATCACTCATTCCTAATTACTATTATATCTTTATTATTTATATATATACACACATATGTGTACACACATTACATGAGTACACATACACACATGCACACACATATACACACACATATATGTAACAGGAGAAAGCTTAAAAGATAAAGTTGAGAATATCTTGTAGGAAAGAGAATAAGAGCACATATATTGAAAATGGAAGACAATAGGGCAAAAATAGAAGATCAGTTCAACAAATCCCACATTTGATTAAAAAGTGTTTCTAAAATAAGAATCACAAAGTAGAGAATGAAAAAAATATTTTTTAAAGCAAAAAATAAACAAGCTAGCAAAAGTCCATGACAAAAGAACACAATTTTTCAGAACGAATGAATCCATTGAGTACCTACAGAATAATTTTTAGAAGACTCATATGAAGACACATTTTTCATGAAATTTTAGGGCACTAGGAGTAAAGAGAAATCCCTTAAAACTTCCACAGGGGTAAAAAATTAAGTCTCAAGCAAAAGAGGGAATAAATGCGGCAATGGATTTCTCAACAGCAACTTTGGAAGCAGAAAGGTACTGTTCTTTAAAATGCCCAAGTACATGATTTTCAATTCTATACCCACAAAATAAGTGTGAGGTATATTGTAAGCAAGTATGTGAACAAGAACATAAAAAAAGTCAAATAATTAAAAAACAGGAAGAACGCAAACTTTAGTAGAGCCAACCTGATGGATATAGGAATGAGATTCAAGGTAGTTTCAGGAATTTTAGCAAAAGACCTTAAGGAAAAGAAAATGAAGTTAATGTGTTACATGTACCCTAAAACTTAAAGTATAATCATAATAAAATTAAAAAAAAAGAAAATGAAGTTAAATCCAGTGCTTAACCTTTATCCTGACTCAGCTGCTTCTCACTTTTTTTCTGTATTCTCTCTTCTTTTATTTTCACCTTTTTAAAAATACTTGTTGGTATTTATATTTCTGTTTCTCATACTAATTACCTGTCTGTCTTTTAAACATGGACTGGATCAAATTCTTAAGAGATGAAACTTGATTTCCACTGCCTATTTTGTAGGCACATTATAGGTCACTGAGCAGTATGGATTGGTCAGTTTCTGATCTCTAATTATCAACCAAGAGTGGTGGGAAGGTTCCATGCATTAAAAATTGGGCCACTTGGTGTATCTTTAGCAAGGCCTATGAATGAAGCAGTTTTATATAAAGCAGAGAGTCTTCATAAGTACCACTTGGGAACTTATTAGATATGCAGATTTGGGGGCCTCTTGTTTAGATCTACTACTCATTCAGAAACCCTGGGGGTGAGATTCAGTGATCAATGCTTTAGCACTCCCTTTGCATGATTTTGATACATTCTATAATGTTTGAAAACCACTGAGTCAGAAGGTGCTATTGCAGTATTACCAAATATTTAGTTCACATAATCTCTCTGTGTCTAAGAATTTCCAGTGGTAAAAGGTGATAGGTTTTTTTTTTTTTTTCTGAAAATGTAATTGCATTTTGTATGTTAACTTGGCTTAGACTGAGATGGACATGGATAGCAGGCAGGTGTATAATTATTTCAGCATGCTCTCCCTCTCCAAATAAAACACTATATATATGTATACTTCTAGCATAGCCCAGAAACATTTCATGTAGCAATAAATGTCAGTTTTTTTGAATATGTCCAACCACAGGAAACTCTGTTTTTGTTTTCACTGTTCTGATTTCTCGCAGCCATAGGCGCATATTCTTTCCACTAGAGCAATGCAGAACTAATTTAGATTCAACTGTCACTTACTGAGAATCTAGGATGTGCCATATATCCTTTGGATGCTTAATTACTCTTTGCTTTAGGCATTTTATGCCTTGGCTATGTAGAAGTCCTTGAAACATTTGTGGACACCTTTATATGTCTCTTAAGTCTTTTTTCCCCAAGCAATACAACCCTAGCTCTGTCAACTGCTTCTCATATGATATGGTTTTAGGCCTTTCAAGATTCTGGTCGTTTTCCCTAGATCACATTACATCTTTCTAATGTGGTACCAAATTTCTGATATTTCAATATTTAAATGCTACATAAGTTAGTAATGATTTGACACATGTAGCATATTATCTCCTTTGTTCTGGACACAGCATTCCTATTAAAGAAACCTAAAATTACTCTCAAATCCCAGTCTTATAACTGTGGTTCATATAAACTAATGTCATAACAGGCCTCTCTTGACATGATTCTCTTTAACAGAAGTGTGTTATTTTACATCTGTTCATATTATATATTATTTTAGTAGTTTTAGTCATCATTTCAATCTGTCATGATTTCTTTGAACTTTGATTCTATCTTGTTTCCTTTTATTAGCTATTCCTCCCATATGTCTATCATCTGCAATGCTTATAATCATGCTTTTATGTCGTTGTTCAAGTTGTTGGTAAAAATGTTGGGTAGAACAGATTCCCATAATAATGCACATAATACTAATATTTTATATTTTCATGATGCTGAAGCATTCACAAAGCACATTCATGTACATGATCTCTTTGATACTATAATCCTAGGTTATAGGAAGGGCAGCCTTTTTGTTTTTACTCTCATATTATAGATAAAGAAATGGATGCTAAGAGAACATATCATACCACTACTGGTTGAGAGTTTGTACTATAACTTAAGTATTTAAGATAATTTTTTGTTCATAATGCCAACCAACTATGATTTTGAATCCACCTTACTGTATTATCATTCAGCCCATATTCATGTATCTGTAAGCAGTTTCATGAAGCAGAAAAACCTAACTCCATTCTTCCGGAAGAAATATAGTTAAAACAGGTGGGATAGACCAAAGAACAAGAGTCCCTGTTGACAAAAGTGATGGGCAGACAACTCAAAGCTAGATAGCTTGACTTTTTACATGCAATATGAGCAAGATTGTCTTGAAGAAGGGAAGACAGGGAAGCTGACGGGGAAATCTACTTTGGTGTGAGCAAAGTGCCATGTGGGAGATATCCTCCAGGGAAATATAAGGTGCCACATGTTCCTTGTTTCAAAGCCAAATCTGAGGACTAAGAACATAATTGATGGTAAATCTAGCTGATTGAAGAAATCAACCCTGAGAATAGGCATTCAAGGCCAGAACAGGGTAACATTCTTCTCTAACATGAACCCTGACTCAGCCCATTCCCACTCCTAGGAGGCTTCATCCCCAAAGGATGCACAACAGTGAGGCACTTCAGTTATCCACAGCACAGCAAACCTGCTATCAGGCAAACATGAATGGAAGTGGAAAAGGGCCTTGATATTGAAGCACAGATCCATCCTTAACAGGGCAAAATCACAGCGATAACCGAGGTAACAGATCAGGCATCTATTAGGTTGAATCATACAAAATTATGAATGTTTGACTCTTTTGACCAATGACAATTTTATATGATTTGCCCAATACATTCTAGTTATATTCTAAAAGGTTTTTAAAAGACTAGGATAAGGGAATGTGCCTAAAATATTAATCATAGCTTCTTTTCTTTAAAAGCCTTTAGAAAAAGAGGTGACTTTAGTTGGATTTTGCTATTTTTTGGGCATTTTATAATTTTAGTTGAATAAAATATTGACAAATATCCTAGAAAATCTATCACATTAGTAAAAAATCTTAAATAAATCCAATCAAACAAATATATATTGAGGATTTTCCATGTGCTAGGCACAAGATCTCATAGGTGCTAGGAATAGAAAAATGAGTAACATAAAATTTCTAATTTCAAGAGTTCCTAACCAAATTGAGGGATCAGACAAAAATAAATAAGGTATAGTAAATTAATTCCAGATTAAAATATGGGAAGATACCACTTTTCTGTGTCAGTTAGGATAAAGAAGTCTTTCCAGATAAAAAGACAACAGATCTGAGTTTTGAAGCATGACTATGGGTTAGCCAGGTAGACAAGAGGGGTTAAAGGACATTCCAGGCTAGGAGAGTAATTAATTATACAAAGGCCAGGGGTATAGAGATGATGGAAGTGTTGAAAGATAATGGAGAGTCACATAGAGACACAAAATTTGGAAGTATGTTCTTTTATTGACAGTATCACCTACTGGTAATGTTAATTAACCTTGTCCTGATGAAAATCTTAAACATCTTTGATTTTTTTAGTATATAACATTGACGCTTGAATATTTTCTTCTGAGTTTTTTTTTAATTTAATTTCCTTGTGTTTTAGATTTTAAAGAGTAACATAGTAAATTGTAAAAGAAGGAAAGTGTTATGCCTTGATTGAGTTACCTAACTTTATTTGCATAGCTATGTACATTTTAAAATAAAGCACCATATCAAAACAAACAATAATATCCCTGCCATGTTATGCAGAGGTATGATTATACACTTTAAAACTCAATTTTATTGTGCCTATATGAAGGCTGGTTGTTGATTGCTCAGAGTTTTTTTTTTTTTTTTCAAACACATAACAATCTCATTCTTCATCTTAAAGTTCTAAAGTTCAACTATATTTGAATTATCCATAAAAAACAAGTTTTTTTAATGAAATTCCCCTCCCTCCACCATGCCCCTCCCCTCCCCCCCGCTTTATAACTTAAAAATTACTAAAGCAATTTGTGTGCTAAAGGTGGGTGGGGGCTCTTTGTTCTTAGACTAGGGCAAGGGAGTTTGAGAATCAAAAGATAATTTCTTGAAAGAAAAGGGTGAACAGGTCAAAACAGAAGGTGATACTGAATGTTGTTTTGAAATGCTCACAATAACTTCCCTTCCCACTTGCGTTTCTAGTGACATAGTCTGAAATAAAGCTGTCAGGGCTAGTCCCCCAGGGTCTCTCTGCAGACCCTCTTTCAAAAGCCATAAAGGTCCAGGATTCTCCATCTACTCTCTTCTACTTTAGAGTGAGAAACACATAAGATTGAAAGGAAGGTTAAAATCTAAGCCAGGCAACAAGGAGGTGGCTGAAAGGGCTTGTTCACCCTGCGGTGTAATGAAAGCTGTTGGTTCTGAGGTAGAAGATATGCTTTGTTGGAGACTTCTGGTCGCCTGGAAGTTTGCAATCAAAGAGAAGTCGGAGTCTGATGTGGTCGAGCGCAAATGGTAGTGCCTCTGTTGCATTACTCAACAGAGTGATTCAGAGGCGATATGCAGGCATACGTACTGAAATGGGAATCCCTGGGAAGTCCCCAACAGAAGTCTTCCAGTTGTGTTCTGCCAAAGCAGAACAAATCCAAAGGGATCCAGATTCCTACTACAAAGATAGTGTGACTGAGATTCGTGGCCTTTTCCTGCCACTTCTGTTGTTCCTACATACCCATAGGATCCTTTGCAAGATAGCATGCTGGCAAGTCATGTCAGTATACACAAATTGCTTTACTACATTGTTAGCAAACATCAAAGTCTAAACTATTTATGAAATAGGTTTGGTTAAAGGCATATAGATGCCTTATCATAATAAATGAATCAGGCTCTTCTAGTAAAGGAATACAGAATTAAACAGGGCCTTTCTTAGATATTAACAATTGTACATATACTGAAGACCAATAACACATTTTGAAATACAAATACACACTGACTCCCCATGGGTGTTATATGGTAAAAAAATAAAGTATTTTAAAAATATGAACAAAATTCAACATTAGATACTGAATTATCCACTGATTATGCTAGATTTACTATAATTTGTGATTATACTATACTTAGTATAATTTAGTGATTATACTAAAATGTTGACAGGCTCAAAGTTAAGGAGGTAATAGGTATAATACAGTGAAAACTAAAAATAAGGACAGAAGAGGACTTGGCAAAGAAGAATCAGAGCTCATATACTCACCTTAGTTGGAGAATTGTTGCAGATTCAGCATAAGTACAGGATCTAGGGAAATGAAATGGTACTTGAGTAAGATGGCTTATGTTTAGTACATTTGATGATTTCTTGCTGGTAAACTGACTAAACTACGTTACATTGTCATGTTCAGTCCAGCAGTGCCTGACATTTTAGGAAGAGTTTATTGTAGCCAGGCGCAGTGGCTCATGCCTGTAATTCCAATAGTTTGGGAGGCTGAGGCGGGCAGATTGCTTGAGGTCAGAAGTTTGAGACCAGCCTGGGCAATATGGTGAAACTCCGTCTCTACCAAAAATGTTAGCCGGGAACGGTGGCACACACCTCTAGTCTCAGCTACTCGAGAGGCTGAGGCAGGAGGATCACTTGAGCCCAGGAGAGAGGTTGCAGTGAGCCGCGATTGTGCCACTGAACTCTAGCCTGGGTGACAGAGTGAGACTTTCTGTCAAAGTTTAGTGCATGTTAAACCATCTGCCTATGTCAAGCTTGGGGATGGAGGGCATCTTAGGAATGGGGGGATGATGAGAACATTATATCAATTAAGTAGGCTGAGAAAAAATTGACAGCAGAGAGTGGCTATTAGAACAGCTTTTCTTAAGTGGGAAACTCCTCTGTCTCATCAGTCTTTGCTTGTTCTTTGAATTGCGACACCAGAGGAAGAAACCAAACATTTATCAGAGGTGAGGTAACACTACAGAGCAAAACCTAGCAGTGACTCCTTGTTTATCACTCAAGAGTAAGAATAGTCAAAGGACAAAAGGGACACCAAAGAACCCTTTACCTAGTTTCACTTATTACTCACATTTTGCTCCATTTGACTTATCTGTAAAGATATTTTGAGTAGAAGAAATTCAGATGCTCCTAGATGCTTGAATGTTCTGTACAACATTTTACCTGAAAATCCCAAAGAGATGCTGTTCTATACCTTCCCATTACTTTACTTTCCTTACTTTAACCCCAAGCCCTGGAAGCCTTATTTTTCTTTGCTGGACTAGCATGTCTCTTTCTTTTCTCTCTTGCTTTATAATGGAAACTACTCTCGGAAGCCTTTAGGATTCCAGCTTTATCCAAGGTCATTTCCTGAGTATGCCTCCCTCTTTTCAGACCTAACACACTTTGTTTATCTTTATTGAGCTCTCTACTCCATATGAGTCCCATTTCCACACCTTCTGCCTTCTTAGAACCTTTTTCTTTCCCTAACAGTTCCATATGCTTGCTCAATTTTCACCCTCAGCCCCCACAAACCTCTCTCCACAGGCTGCCCCTCCCATCTGGAAGCCATCCTCCCCCAGTTACATTAGTATTTAAAAAAATCCTCATTCAGTCCACACTTCTGACCTAGTACCGTATCATTCTCTCTCCACTGAAAGCTGCAAATTTGCATTTTATCACGTCCACCCCAGCCCATATGGGGTCACCTTTCAATCCTCCGATATTTTTAGAAAAAGACAGGATTTTGCTACAAGCGTTAGTCTGATATTAGTGGCTTTTCAGCTGAAAGTTTGGCTTTCTAGTGAAAGACTGCAGCAGATATTGAGAAGTGGATCATAGCTATTGTCAAGGAGAGAAAGTATTGCTGGAGATTCTAGAAGCCCATAACTTCCTTTTTCCTCCTGTGTGTTGAAATGTCAGGTAGAGTGTGAATTAGTGATGAACTGTGCTGAGAGGAAAGAATGCACAGAGAAAAGAGGGGACCAGTTACAGTTTGGATTACAATCTTTCAAATACTAATTAAAATGCTCCACCAACTAAAATTCTGGGGGTAATTATTGGTCTCAGAGTACTAATAATTTTCTTTGCTGGGACATATTCAGGATGTTACTTTTTGACCTTTCATCCTTGCCATTGAGTGATGCACTGAGAATATGGAGGGGTATGATATACCGACCTGAGTTACTGTCTATTTCTCTCCTTGAATAGTTGTTTAAATTTAGGTTCCGGCCAGGCGTGGTGGCTCACACCCGTAATCCCAGCACTTTGGGAGGCCGAGGAGGGCAGATCATGAGGTCAGGAGATTGAGACCATCCTGGCTAACACGGTGAAACCCCGTCTCTACTAAAAATACAAAAAATTAGCCGGGCGTGGTGGCGGGCGCCTGTAGACCCAGCTACTTGGAAGGCTGAAGCAGGAGAATGCCGTGAACCCGGGAGGCGGAGCTTGCAGTGAGCCGAGATCGCGCCACTGCACTCCAGCCTGGGCAACAGAGCGAGACTCCGTCTCAAAAAAAAAAAAAAAAAAAAAAAAAGAGAAATTTAGGTTCTGCTCTGGCCATCAGTTTATTTCTCTGTAAAATGGGTACGTTGGATTTTATTATCCCAAAAGATTGGTTTATTCCCTTTTTATATGTGCATGACCATTGTGAAAAATATTAGAAAGTAGAGTCAGGAAACCTTTGATTGGTAGAGGAAACTGTTAAAATGGGATTAGAAACGTCTCATTTCTGCCTGGAATTATTCAACTATAATAAAGAGAAAAAAATACTTACCACCCAAAACGATTATAAGTGCTTCTGCCTTCTCAGGGAAATTGCATAAAATAGTATATGCATTGTTATTTTATTCTTATGGAGATTAGTTGAAATGATAAAAAGTAAGAAAATTTCAAAGCTTCTTGCCATTAATTTGTGCTCTTTCGAGGGGCCTACAAGAGTCTGTTACTTGTCCCGTAACGAACTGTTTGGTATACAGTAGCAGGCTCTGAGCTGGGTAGGTGGTGGAGAACCAAACTGTTCTGCATAATAAAATGAAGCGGAGTATGCTCCTAGGAGCCGAGGGAATGGAACCCAAGAAAATGGTGAAGCAGGGAGGTTTTGGAGGGCTGAATAGCAAATTGGCACAAAAGCCTGTCACCTCAACCCTTCAGGAAAGTCTGTTCCACACAAATGCTTTAACAAGTTTTGAGTAGAAAGATAAGAACAGCTAGAGGAAGCTTGACCTAAGTAAGATTGGAGGTCATTGAAAGACAGAACCCAACCGGAAGGGATTATTTGTTGGACTGGCAAATACTTATTTTAAGATAAGTATTGGAAATTTGGGAGAGTAGTATCAAGACACATAAATTGTCTTATTAGCCTAATTGTCTTTAGTTTATAGAGAAATGACCACCCATGGGGCACCTTTCATATCTTCTGTTCTTGTGCTTAAAACTCTAAGGAAACTCCAAGTTTGTGAACTAATTTTCCCTTTAAATGTGGCAAAATCAGCTGCAAGGGCTTTATGCACCAATGTGTAAACTATAAGGACTAATTAAATGCAATCCATGTAATACAGTACACTACAAAGGGAGGGATTTGAGTGTCATAATTTTTATCTATAACATATTCTTAGTTAAATTTTACCATGATACTTTTGTCCAGCTGTAATGATAGAGTCACTGTAAGTGTTCCAATCTATTGCACACCCTCAAATATTTTTCAGTCCCTTAGAAACTTGTGAACTGTTTAGGGAGATCATCAATACTAAGTGGAATTATTGAGCTACTTGATAACACAGTTTTTGAAAACAAACACTAACTTTTATTAAAAACATATTTACAGTTTAGTTCAATGCTTGGCACATAGTAATTGTGCAATAGGTAATAGTTATCACCAATATTATGTTTACAGTTATTATTAAATACGAAACGTGATCCTTTTCACAAATATCATCTCATTAGAAGTGAATAATAGTATGCCAAGGTGAATACTATTATCCCAATTTTATAGAAAAGAAGTCTGAGTTTCAAATAAGTCAAGTATTACTTAGTTACCTATATTTTAATAAATGGAAAATGGCAAAGTCGTGATTCAAACCCAAAGTACATGTTCCTTCCATTATATAATTTTCAATTCAATTTTCCTATCACTGGAGATGAAGTACATAGACAAATATTTTATACACATACATCAATTTCAATGTACATAAGACTATTTAGGACTAGTAATAACAGATTTCTGTTTCTGGCAGTGATTATAAAAATATTCTTAAAATATGTCAGAGTTAAATGGACATTAAACTTTTTTAAAAATGTCGCCTAATAGTAATACCACTCTGGGAAAAGTCACAAAGGAAATACTTAAATGGCTGAAGTTTAGAAAACACTTCAATGAATCACGCTAACTGGGCTTCTCAAACTTTTATCTTCAGGAACTCATTGATGACATGGGGACTAGAGAAACCCACTCATACATTCACACAAAACATCTATAAAAATATTATTTAAAAGATTGTCTACAAAATTGTTTGTATAAAAGAAATATTTTAAAAGCCAGTAAAACTTCCTATGTACTCTAACATAATCATTCACTCTTCCCCCTCATTAGCTACTTCTTCCTGTATTCCCAGTTCAAGGTTTCCCTTTGTTGAAAGGCTTCCTGATGCTGTGATGTGTGGTCACCTTTATCTCAGACAAATATCTACACTCAGGGCCTGCTTAATGCCCTGCCTCATACATATCTCCATGCATCTGAGCGCAGTTGTTGTCTGAGCACCTTAGGGGCTTAATGTCCCAATGTTGAGTATTATTTAGGACATCACACTCCAAGAGAAAATGCCCTGGCAGTGTGTATAAATCTCTTCCCCACCCCTTACCTGTTTTCCTGTCTGTGGTAGCTTTCTGAAATGGCTCCCAGTAATCTCCATGGCCTGGTACTCATGGCCTCCCCTTCAGTGTGGGCTGGACCTAGCTTGTTTCTAATGGATGGAATCCAACAAAAGTTATCACTTTTGTAGTTAGGTTACAAGAGACTGCACCTTTCATCTTGCTAGACTCTCTTCCCTTTGACTTCTCCACTTGCATGCTTGGATGAAGCAAGCTGCAATGTTGGAAGGAAACCCCTGGAAAAGAGAGGGGGTGGCCTTCAGCCAAAAGCCCACAAGGAATTAAGTCCCTCAGTGTAACACCCAAAATGAATGGAATCCTGCCAATAACCACATGAGTGGTCTTGAGTGGATTCCTCCTCAGTTGAGGCTTAGACATTGGAGGCCCAGTGCATACCTCGATTGCAGCCTGTGGGATATCCTGAAACAAAAGATTCTGCTGAGCTGGATCTAGATTCCCAACCTATAGAAACTCAGAGAAAGTAAATGTTGTTATTTCAAGCTACTAAGTTTGAGGATAACTTGTTATACAGCAACAGACAACTAATACACTGTCTTACTAAATTAGAGGTTTTAAGAAGGCCACAGTCTGGACTTTCTCTGTATACATGGCTGTATTGTACTCACTCAGGGAGAATTTGCCATCATATGTGTGCCACTGATCTTTAACTTCCTTCAAGTTGTTACTCACCTCTAAAGCTACCAAACCCCCTATTATTTCTGATGGAAACTCTGCATGTTTTTTCTTTTCACATTTACTTATGAATAAGTTCTATCAGCTACAATGAGGTTTCTGTCACTTATTTCTTTTGCTTTTCATAGCCCCTCTTCTGCTAAGCCCTCTGTTGCCTATGAAGCTAAAGAAGAATTTTTCAGCCCTGCCTCTGGTAAAAAATAATTCAGCTGGCTCACTCCAGGAATTTCTGCCCTCTATGGGCACTAACAGATTCTGGAGCCCTCAAAGTGTTCAGACAACTTAGGAGAGTACCTGGAGTCCTTGATAAGCTGAAATAACTCTAAGTCCTTGGCTGAGACAAGGAAGAAAGAAAGTTGAATTCCCAGTTTATACTTTAAACTTTTCTTCTTTTATTATATGAGTATTTAATTCTGTAAATGTTGGTCTAAGAATTGCCTTAGTTGTGTCTCACAAATTGTAATATATTATGTTTTTCATCATCTTTCAATCTAAAATATTTTCTAATATCCTTTATGGTTCTCTTGTGACCTGTGGGTTATTCAGAAGTATAGTATTTAATTTTCATTTTGGGGGAAATTTTCTAAATATATTTATATTATTGATTTCTAACAATTCTATTATTGTCACAGAACTGTTCTGTATGAGTTTGATTCCTTAAATCTATTGAATATTCAAATTATACTATAAAGTAATTGTAATTAAACAGCATGGTACTGGCATATAAATAGACATACTGACAAATTCAATAGCATAGAGAGTCCAGAAATGAACTCATGCATGTATATTCAATTGATTTTTCTCCCCTCAGGTCTCACAATCTGTTTTCATGTTTAATTTTTGACAAAGGTGTCAAGAATACACAATGGGAAAAGGACAATCTCTACAATAAATGGTGTTGGGATAACTGGATATCCATAGGCAGAAGAATGAAATTGTAACCCTATCTCACTCTATATACAAAAATTAACTCAAAATGGATTAAAGACTTAAACATGAGACCTGAAGCTATAGTACTACTAGAAGAAAACATAGTGGAAAACTCCAACCATATTTAACTGGGCAATGAGTTTGTTAGATTTGACTCCAAAAGCACAGACAACAGAAACAAAAATATTTAAGTGGGATTACATGAAATTAAAAAGCTTCTGCACAACAAAAGAAACAACAGAGTAAAAAGACAGCCCAGGAATTGGGAGAAAATATGTGTAAGCTACACATCTGATAAGAGATTAATATACGAAAAAATTAAAAAACACTTAACTCTATAGAAAGAAAACAAACAATCTGATTAAAAGATGGGCAAGAGATCTGAATAGATGTTTCTCAAAAGAAGACATACAAATGGCTAGCAGATGTATGAACAAATGCTCAACATCACTAATCATTAGGGAAATGCAAATCAAAACCACAAACCACAATGAGATATCACCCAACACCTGTGAGAATGGCCATTGTGAAAAAGACAAAAGATAACAAGTATTGATGGGGATGAGGAGAAAAGGGAACCTTTGTACATTGTTGGTGGGAATGTAAATTAGTACAGCCATTATGGAAAATGTATGGAGCTTTCTCACAAAACTAAAATAGAACTACCATACAATACAGCTATTTCACTTCTGGGTATTTTACCCCAAAGATTTGGAATCAGTATGTCAAAGAGATGTCTGCATGCTTACATTCATTGCAACACTGTTCACAATAGCCGAGTTATAGAACCAACTTGTGTCCCTCAATAGTTTAATAGGTAAAGAAGATGTGGTATATATACACAATGGAATGCTATTTGGCTTTTTTAAAAAAGAAATTATGCCATTTGCAATAATACAGATGGAATTGGAGAGCATTATGCTAACTGAAATAGACCAGGCACAGAAAGACAAATATCTCATGTTCTCACTTACATGTGGAACCTAAAACAATCAAACTCATAGAGGCAGAGAGTAGAAGGGTAATTACCAGAGGCTGGAGGTTGGGGGAAATGAGGGAATGATGGTCAATGGTACAAAGTCTCAGTTACACAGGAGGAATAGGTTTGTTTCTTTTTAAGTCTATTGCACAGCAACCCCATGTCCTAGTAACTTAGAAGAAATGAACAAATTGGTTTTTCAGTTTTCTCTTCTCCTTAGAATGAGACATAGGTTCATAGGAATTTAGCTACAAGGCAATTCCAGCTTACAAACACCAAGTTATACTCAGAGTGACTTCTCTGGTTGACAGCAATGGCTCTGTTTAACCATTCAGTCTGCCTGTACTTTCTTTAGAATAAGTGTCCACCCCAAAGAGTCCCTGAATCCTTATGCAAATAGGCTCCTGGCAGGCCAATGCCACCAGACTGCCAGACCAGCCCAAACATGCCTGCATCTAAGCACTGAATATGGCTCAGATTTAAGAGGTCCAATCTCATCAGCAAACCTGCAGTTATGAGATCCTCTTACCCTTGATCATATTGTAAGTATAATAAAACTGACCCATCTTTCTTCCCACTGTATTTTGCAGTTGCTAACACTTGCTGTTGCACATGGATAAATATGTTGAGTATTGTAAAGACTCTTCAGAAAAGTAATGTACAGGCTACTCGGTCAGGTGGATTTCTTGTTGGCCTCATTCTTTGATCTGCTCCATATTAGTTGGTTTGACTCATGGGGACCTTGGTTAAGGAACATACATACTCCAAACTCAGTATTATCCTTCTGGCAGTCATAATAGTATTCTTCCTGATGTATTATATCTCTCAAAAGTTTTAATTGCCTGCATGCAGCCATGTGCTTAATGCCGAATGGTCTCCCTTTGGCTAGAGTGATAAAAACTCAAACGAGTAGTAACAAAGACTCTGTAACCTCTGACATGGTGTGACTGAAAAACAAAAAATGATGGTGACTGACAATAGCACTGATGCTATAAGTTTTGGTCACACTCTTAACTAGGTGAGATCTGAGCAAAAGGGGAATATTGTTAAACAAAATGTTTGGGAGGCCATAGTTTTGTACTCAGCTCCTGCACTGTGTCCCAACAGACCAAAATGGAGTCACTCACCGAACGAAAATTAAGTCATTTATTTGGCCTTCTGAAAAATCAGGAAGAGAAATAGAGAATGAGAGATAATAGCAAAATCTACTTTCTTACCGTGTTCTAGCTGGCATGATAAGAAAGTCCCCTCTGCTTTAACTCTATAAGGAAAGTAACTTTGAAATTGTCAATCCATTTTATGTTCTTTATTTTTGCTTTATTGCACCCCTTTCTGTCTATAAAGCCCACCTTTTCTAATGAACTCATTAGAGCACTTATTCTGTATTATTCTATATTATAGAATAAGTGCTGCCCAATTCTAGATTCACTAAAAAAAGCCAATTAGATCTTTAAACCAAAAATTTGTTAAAACTATGTTTTGACAGCATATTTAAGGAAGCACTCCTTGTTTTCTCTAGAAATTTGTGTTTAAGGGATTGCCAAGTTTCATGTTTCTACCCAATATGTATCTTAGAGAAAATATCCCACCAAAAACATCGTTCTTAAATGTTAGCACGATAAATAATCAGATGGTCAGCTATTAAAGATTCATATTCAGGTAGTCTGTTTTTCTAATATAGAATCAAATATGACATTGAATTATTTCATTTCCTACAGTTAAAGAGAAATTTGATTTTCTGTTGTTGACTGGGATTCTTTTTTGGGGGGGGCATGAAGTGATTCTAGGAGTTTTACTCAAAGGTAGGCCTTTTGGGGAGAGCACTGTGTTTTGTGGTCTGCATATGATGTTTTCATTTCCTAAACCAATATGGTCCCTGGAGGGAGGTGTCTGTGTTGCTTTTGTGCCACACCTGGGCAGAAAGACCTTTGTCATACATAGAGGCTGAACTTTTACTGCCAACCCTCTGGAGATGCACCAGGCAGCCAGCTCTGTCCCAGGATTTTCTACCTCCCCAAGGCTCTGCCAAAAAGTAGGGCAAACACCCCTAGATTTTGCAGGGCTTTTTTCCTCTCCTGACTTGGGAAATCTATTCTGCCTCTGTTCTCTCTTGTTCTCTTCAAGAACTTGCCTTCCTCCTCAAAGGCATTACATGATTTCCCACCTTCCTCAGGAATAAATGTTGAGCTGGTCATGGTAAATTCCCTACAATAGCATCAACCCTGAGCTATAAGGACATGAATATCTGTCTATCTCCTTGAAACAGAGGAATGCAGATTACAAAAAAGAAACATATACACCTCACACAAATGAATGTCTCAGTAATTTACTCTGACAAACATATTTTTTTTGCCTAAATTCACTCAGCTTCTGAGAGGCCTCATACTCAGTTACTATATTTTCTCAATAATTATAACTATTTGTAATACCTAATAACTATTATTTTGAAGTCAATATTATTTTGATGTTTACAATATGTGTGTTTACAGCTTGCTGCACTTCTCAAAGAAACTGAATTTCATTTTCTCGGTGTGAATAGAGCCTGAAGGAGAATGACAGGAGGCGTAATTTTATAAGAAATTAAAATGTATCCCTCTGATGATTTTGGCAAAAGAGCCAAAAGATCTCCTAATATGGCAAGATTTTTATTTCAGCAAATATGAACTGAGTGTCTACTATAGATGCAATACATAGCACACTATTTTCAGTACTGTAGGTGGATTCAAAGATGCTCTCTACCTTTCATTGGCTTGCATTCTGACAGACTGCTATACCATGTTACATCTGCCTCCTGCTCTCCAACTTTACACCACTCTCTCTCCTCTCTCGCCTCTTCCCCTCTCTCTCCTCATGGACTGTCTCCTGGCATCTCTGCTTCATTCTGCCTACCTGCTCAATTCTTTCCTCTGCTGACAGTTTTTCTCATCTCAGTCTGAGTTTCTTTGCTTTATAACTTGGTCCATAGTTAGCCTCCTGGCCTCTTTCTAGCTACTGCTCACCTTAATTCTCATTCTTAACTGCTTCCATCTTTCAGATATATCATTTAAAACTCTCATCAAAGTGCATGAACTCATGTGTCCTTCACAACAGTGTCCCACTGTAGGCCAGGCAGCTGATATTATTTATATACTACAGATACATTCATTAAGGTACAGACAGATAATATTTATGGCCATATCTTAGTAGGAGAAAATGAGTAATATAGCAAAGACCTCCAAACTCTCAATATTTAGTTCTTTTTAATTTGCTATATTGCGTTTCAGAACACTTTCTGTGCTTGCAGTGTAGCCCTTCACCATATATAAGATTGTGCTGTTCAAGGCCACCTAGATTGTTTTAACCATTCAGCATCTTGGGGTCAGGGACTACGTCTCACTAATCTCTCATCTGTCAGGGCAGCACGTTCTTAGGACAGAATAGCTGCTCCATAAATAGCTGATGATAGAATCCCAAAATAATGCACTGGCAAAAAGTAGTGCACTGGGGTTGGACGTGCAAGGCAAGCAGAGAAGGATG
Source organism: Pongo abelii (assembly GCF_028885655.2). Lineage (NCBI taxonomy): Eukaryota > Metazoa > Chordata > Mammalia > Primates > Hominidae > Pongo > Pongo abelii. Next base: position 20,016,996 of record NC_085928.1, read on the forward strand.
GAAGCACAATGAAGGAGGAGGTTCCCTTGGCAATCCTGTCAGTTGGGTCTGCACATTTTGTAACATTTCTACACTGATGAAATGTGATGGATGTTGCAAATTATAGACTAATACTGCATCTCTCTCTACTTACCTGCATGGCATTTTAGGTTGTGGACTTCATTCAATGAAGATAGAAATGAAATTCTAACTGTGGAAGGGAAAAATCATTTCCCCCCCAGAGACAGATGGATATGACCTTTAACACTGATATTAAAAAACATAGAGATTCTTCCCCAACATATATATAGCTGCCCTTTGATTCTAGGAAAGGTTATCACTTTTTCTTTCGTGCCTCTCCCTGCTTCTCTGTTTTACTTATGTTGCTCTTAAGGTGTGATGCAGAGAACCTCAGTTTGAAGGGAATGCTGTAGCTTATTATGTAAATCACATGGCCATAGCTTTTATCCCTGTGAAACAGTTCATAGTTTGCCTAGGCTACTTTTTACTTCAGAAAGAACTCATGTATCACTGTCTCCTTATGCAGACTCATGAAAGTTAATACTGGCCTTCTCCTTGCTGCAAAGAGACATACTAAAGATTGATCTTTATAGGAATTGAACTCTTTTGAGTTAGTTTTCACCAATGAAAATGTTGCTATTATGCCACATTTATGTATGGGACAAGAAGAGTAGATTGATTGCCTGATTTCTTCAAGTTATACATTTAAGAAATATAAAGTTATCAAAGCCGGAGAGAAAGGATGAGTCCACAGAAACTGTCTCTCAACCGAACAGGTGGTCTGCATTATTCAATTTTTTAAAAATAAAAAATAGTTTCTGCATTTGTGCAGAGAGTTTCTGCTTTTATTTGTTTACTTTAAGATTAATAGCACACCACAATGTTCTCTCCACGTCTGCCTGCCATTGTACATAATTTTACTTCCCATAGAATCCTATTCCAAACGCACCTATGTCCAAACTCCATCCCATCTCCTTGCCCCTTATTGAGAATGTGGCATGTAGAAAGAAAAACAAGGGCCCAGAGTCTCAGACTGGCCACAACAGTGACAAACTCTGAGCCCCAATTTTTTTGCTATATCAGCAAGATAGAGATTTAATAAAGCATTAGGTCTTTATTTGACAGGGTTGTAACCAGTGAGATAAGGCTAGGGAGAAATTGATAAATTAGAAAAGATTTCATAAGTCTAGTTATTATTTTCATTATCATTCCTTTGCTTGTTAGATTGTCCCTGGCCTTAATATAGTACTCTGTTTTCACTATATTAATGTATCTATTTGCAAATTGCTTTCTAAACCTTCCCAAGCCCTTTTCATGACTATAAACTTTCCAAGGACAGGAGTATATATTTTCTTTCTTTTATATTCAGCACCTCCTGCTTCCATAGTAGTGCATCAGCAAGTGATACCACCTTGAATGTGAAGTCCTCTAAGAAGCAAGTGATGGAAAATGACTTTGGATCATCAACAGACTATGACTGCAGCAATCTAGAAAGTGTGACTCAGAAAAGTGAGAGCAGAAAATGGGTTGTAAACTATAGCAGACTCAAAATGAAGCCTCAGAGCAAATGCTTCTTGGTATTAGCAATAGACTTTGGGAGTAAAAGGCAAGGGGAAGCGGGGTGAATAAAAGCTGTAGTCTTACGATAAAAGCATGTGAACTCCAAAACTTCACAAATGGAGAGCTCTGGCTCCAGCAGGGGCCCTGATCTTTCTTCTCTATAAGATTTATCTTTCTCTTGGGCACTTTACTGGGAATCCATTGCCACTGGTTTTTTCCTAAGGACATTGCTCTCTCTGTCTCTTAAAAACTCAGGCCTAAATGCAGACAAAATCCTCCTCACAGTTAAGAACAACAGAATGTCAAGAGGTTTGTCAAAAGCAACAAAAGATCAATTTAAAAATGAAAGAAATTTTAAGCCAGTGCATTTTACAAAGCATTGATTTCTAGACATGAGAGGTGCCAACTTTCTAAGGTTTATAGCTTGGTCTAGTTGTGAACAGATAGTTTTCTTTACTTTTTCCACCAAGAGCAGCCACAAGTTTATAACCATCTTGACTCACTTTTTTGGTTCTAAAATACCCATCTGACTCCATAGGGAGGTTGCCATCTTACCTTCCTGTTGGCCTCTATTTGGTTATAATCTTTGGACTCAGAAGGGTGGGAAGGTGGGAGGGGATGTGGGATGATAAACTACTTAAATTACTTAATAGGTACAATGTACATTATTTAGGCACTTGTTACACGAAGAGCCAAGACTTCAATGCTACACAATATAACAATATAACCATGTAACAAAATTGCACTTGTACCTCTTAAATTTATACACATTTAAAAAAGACTAACTAACCTACCTTAAGTAACCATCTGCATCTTCACCCATCCCTCAGGACCCTTTTAGTAAGATTTTCATTTCAGGAGAGAAACCTTTTCCATGCTATTGCCATAGCTTGTGCTTGAGATTCCACACATTTTACAAATAAAAAATAACTTGTTCTGTTGCATAAGAGCATCTCATTTTTGCAATAAAAATTACATCCACACAGCATGAATTATGCACATACAGAAATAAGGCTTTTTTTCTTCACATCAAATAAAAGAGATACTTACCTTTTGAAAAGTCCTACATTAATTTTCAAGAAAACCCTGGATTTGAGGATTTGGGTTTCTATGTTTTCAACTTCAATCCCCATAGCCTACAATAAGGTAATTACTAGTTGTTGTTTCATTGTTGCTGTATCTAGGACCTGCCTATGCTGCTGTTGCTAGCATGTTAAGTGAGGAGTCATTTGCTTTCTTTCTTAGAGTCTATAGAAACTTAAATGTGGCAAAAATTACTACCTGGTTGAAACTCTCTGATGTGTTCAAGAACTGAAAGAAAACTGAGACAAGAAAGCCTCTTGGAAAAACATGGGAAAATTTTCTCTAATAGTAACAATTTTAAAAATTATAATATCGCAACCAAAATATATTCAAATCTTATTCAGACTTCCCCAGTTATATCTGCACTTGGGTATGTGTATGTATTAAGTACTATCAAATTTTGACATCTATGAAGACTTGTGTATCTATCACCACCACAGTCAAGTCACCACAGTTCCAACACCCTAAAGACCCCTTGTGTTGCCCTTTTAAGAACCACACCTCCTTCCCTCCTGCACCCTGTCTCCTGTCCCTAAACCCCCAGTAGCCATTAATCTACCCTTGCTTTAAAAAATGGTACTGGATAAAGAAAATGTGGCACATATACACAATGGAATACTATGCAGCCATGAAAAAGAATGAGTTCATGTCCTTTGCAGGGACGTGGATGAAGCTGGAAGCCATCATTCTCAGAAAACTAACACAGGAACAGAAAATCAAACACCACATGTTCTCACTCATAAGTGGGAGTTGAACAATGAGAACACATGGACACAGGGAGGGGAACATCACACATCTGGGTCTGTCAGGGGGAGGGGGACAAGGTGAGACAGAGCATTAGGACAAATAATGCATGCGGGGCTTAAAACCTAGATGATGGGTTGATGGGTGCAGCAAACCACCATGGCACATGTATACCTATGTAACAAACCTGCATGTTCTGCACATGTATCCCAGAACTTAAAGTAAAATTTTTAAAAATTGGTGTCATTTGAAAAATGTCATAAAATGGAATCATACAGTCTATCACTTTTTGAGATGGGATTTTTTTTTTTTTTTTTTTTTTTTGAGATGGAGTCTTGCTCTGTCACCCAGGCCGGAGTGCAGTGGCGTGATCTCAGCTCACTGCAAGCTCCTCCCCTCCTCAGGTTCACGCCATTCTCCTGCCTCAGCCTCCCGAGTAGCTGGGACTACAGGTGCCCACCACCATGCCTGGCTAAGTTTTTGTATTTTTAGTAGAGACAAGGTTTCACCGTGTTAGCCACGATGGTCTCGATCTCCTGACCTTGTGATCCACCCACCTCGACCTCCCGAAGTGCTGGGATTACAGGCATGAGGATTTTTTTTTTTTTTTTTTAACTTAGCATAAATTCCTAGAAATCCATTCAAGTTCTTGCTTTCCCCAATAGGTCATTCCTTTTTGTTGATGTATTTGATGGTATGACCCACAATTTCTTTAAACATTCATCTATTACAGAGTATCTAGATGGGTTCCAGTTTTTGGCTATAAGAAAGAAAGCTATTTTGAATATTTTTGTGGGTCTTTTTGTGAAAATAAAGTTTTCATTTCTCTAGGATAGATGCCCAAGCATGCAATTGCTGGGTCATATGGTAATTTCATGTTTAGTTTTATAAGAAACTGCCAAGCTGATTTCTGGAGTGGCTGTTCAATTTTAAATTACCCTCCATGATATAGGAGTGATCCAGTTTTTCTGAATCCCTGCCAGCATTTGGAATTGTCACTACTTTTTGTTTTAGCCATTCTGATAGTTGTGTAGTGATATATCATTGTGCTTTTAATTTGTGTTTCTGTGATAGCTGAACACAGCTAATGATGTTGAATATCTTTTCATGTGCTTATACGGAATCTGATTTAGTCCATTCTCACACTGCTAATAAAGACGTAAGTGGGACTGGGTAATTTATAAAGGAAAGAAGTTTAATTGACTCACAGTTCAGCATAACTAGGGAGGCCTCAGGAAGCTTACAATCATGGCAGAAGGGGAAGCAGACACGTCTTTCTTAACATGGTGGCAGCAAGGAGAAGTGCCCAGTAAAAGAGGGAAAAGCCCCTTATAAAACCATCAGATTTCATGAGAACTCATGCACTATCCCAAGAATAGCATGAGGGTAACTGCCCCCATGATTCAATTACCTTCCACCAGGTCCCTCCCGCAACACGTGGGGATTATGGGAACTATAATTCAAGATGAGATTTGGGTAGGGACACAGCCAAACCAAATCTCCCCGATCCCTCCCAAATCTCATGTTCTCACATTTCAGAACACAATCATGCCCTTCCAACAGTCCCCCAGCGTCTTAACTCATTCAAGCATTAACTCAAACATCCAAGTCTCATCTGAGACAAGGCAAGTCCTTTCTGCCTGTGAGCCTGTAAAATCAAAAGCAATTTAGTTACTTCCTAGATACAATGAGGTACATGCATTGGGTAAATACACCTCTTCCAAATGGGAGAAATTGGCCAAAACAAAGAGGCTACAGGCCCCATGTAAGTCCAAAAGGCAAGAGGGTAGTCATTAATCCATAAAACTCCAAAATAATCTCCTTTGTCTCCATGTTTCACATCCAGGTCTCACTGATGCAAGAGGTGGATTCCTATGGCCTTGGACAGCTCTGCTTCTATGGCTTTGCAGGGTACAGCCCCCCTCCCATGTTCCTTCACAGCTGACATTGAGTTTCTGTGGCTTTTCCAGTGCACAGTGCAAGCTGTTGGGGGAATCTACCATTCTGGGGTCTATAGGATGGCGGCCCTCTTCTCACAGCTCCACTAGGCAGTGCCCCAGTGGGGACTCTGTGTAGGAGCTCCAACCCTATATTTCCCTTCTGCACTGCTGTAGCTGAGGTTCTCCATGAGGGCTCCACCCCTGCAGCAAACTTCTGCCTGGACATCCAGGCATTTCTATACATCCTCTGAAATCTAGGCCAAGGTTCCCCAACCTCAATTCTTGACTTCTGTGCACTCATAGGCTTCAACACCACATGGAAGCTGTAAAGGCTTGGAGCTTGCAACCTCAGAAGCCATGGCCTGAGCTGTACCTTGGCCCCTTTTAGCCATGGCTGGAGCTGAAGCAGCTGGGATGCTGGGAACCATGTCTTGAGGCTACGCACAGCAGGGGGGCCCTGTGCCTGGCAGTGGGGGGCCTGGGCCTGGCCCATGAAACCACTTTTCCCTCCTAAGCCTCTGGGACTGTGATGGGAGGGGCTGCTGTGAAGGTCTCTGACAAAATGTCTGGAGGCATTTTCCCCATTGTCTTGGGGTTTAACATTCAGCTCCTTGTTGCTTATGCAAATTTCTGTAGCAGGCTTGAATTTCTCCTCAGGAAATGGGTTTTTCTTTTCTATTGCATCATAAGTCTGCAAACTTTCCAAACTTTTATGCTCTGCTTCCTCTTGAATGCTTTGTCACTTAGAAATTTGTTTTGCCAGATACCCTAAATGATCTCTCTCAAGTTCAAAGATTCACAGGGACTTTGGGACAGGAACAAAATGCTGCCAGTCTCTTCGCTAAAGCATAGCAAGAGTCACCTTAGCTCCAGTCCCCAACAATTCCTTCATCTCCATCTGAGATTATCTCATTCTGGACTTTGTTGTCCATATCACTATCAGCATTTTGGTCAAAGCCATTCAATAAATATCTAGTAAGTTCCAAATTGTCCAGCATCTTCCTGTCTTCTGAAATTTCCAAGTCTCTAAGGAGTTTCAAACTTTCCCACATTTTTTGTCTCTTCTGAGCCCTCCAAACAGTTCCAACCTCTGACTGTTACCCAGTTCCAAAGTTGCTTGCACATTTTCAGGTTTCTTTATATCAGCACCCTACTTCTGGCACCAACTTACTGTATTGGTCCATTCTCACACTGCTAATAAAGACATTCCCAGAACTGGGTAATTTGTAAAGGAAAGAGGTTTAATTGACTCACAGTTCAGCGTGGCTGGGGAGGCCTCAGGAAACTTACAATAATGGAGAAAGTAGAAACAAACATGTCTTTCTTTACATGGCAGAAGGAAGGAAAAGTGCCAAACAAAAGCAGGGAAAAGCCTCTCATAAAACCATCAGATCTCATGAGAAGTCACTCACTATCATGATAACAGTATGAGGGTAACTGTCCCCATGATTAAATTACCTCCCATCAGGTTCTTCCCATGACACATAGGGATTATGGGAATTACAATTCAGGATGAGATTTGGGTGGGGACACACCCAAACCATATAATTATCTGTATATTCTCTTCTGCACATGTTCAACAAAATGTATTTTGCTCATTTCACGATTGAAATGCTTGTTTCTTTGTTATGTATTTAACTGTTGGGTACTAATGACTGGTTATTTACATATTTTAAATTGTAGTCGTTTGTTAGATATGTGGTTTGCAAACATTTCTCCCCATCTGTGGTTCGGTTTTTCATCTTTTTCCCATGGGCTTTCAGAGAGGAAATGTTTTTATTCTGAGGAGATCCAATTCATTTTTTTTTACTTTTATGGATTCTACTTTTGGTGCCTAGTATAACAATCTTTGATTAGCCCTTCATTCTAGAGATTTTTCTCCAATTTTTTCCTAAAATTTTTGTTGAATTATATTTTATATCTAATTTGGTGATTCACTTGAATTAATTTTATGTAAAAAAGTGAGATATCATTGTTGATACTTTTCTTTTATTTGTCTATGGATGTTTCATAGTTCCAGTACCTTTTGTTGAAAAGGCTGTCCTTCCTCCACTGAGTTAGTTTTTTACCTTTATAAAAAATCATTTGAGTGTATTTGTGTGGGTCTGTTTTTTAGTTCACTGTGTGTTCAGTTGACCTAGGTGTCTATTCCTCTGTCAATACCATACTATCTTGGTTACCGTAGGTATATACTAAGCCTGAATACTGAGTGGAATAATCCCTCCTGTTTATTCTACTTTGTCAAGCTTTCTTTAGCTATTCTATGACCTGTGTCTTAGAATAAGCTTATGTTTACAAAATACCTTGTTGAGATTTTGATAGGCAGTGAATTAAACTTATAAATAAATTTGGGGAGAAATGACATTTTCATCATGTTGAGTCTGCCAATCCATACACTTTATATGTGTTTCCATTTGTTTAGGTCTTTGATTTTTCTCATCAGTATTTTGTAATTTTTAGCAAACAAATCCTATGCATATTTTGTTAACTATATACAAAATTGTTTCATTTTATTCAGAGAAATTATAATTGTCATTGTATTTTAAATTTCAGTTTCTGTATATTCATTGTTAGTATACAGAACTGTAATTGATTTTTGTGTGCTAAACTTGTATCCTCCTACCTTATTGAATTTATTTGCTAGTTTAAGAGTTTTTGCAAACTTTTTGGGATTTCCTATGTAGAAAATCATGGCAACACAAATGGAAATAATTTTTTTTTTTTTCTAATCTGCATGCCTATTTAGAGCTTCCAGAACTATATTGAAGAAGACTAGTGAGAATGAACATTTGTATCTAACTAACAGTTCTAAAAACACACTGCAAAACAAAATACTTTCAGAGAAACAGGTCTTGGCTTGGACCAGCTTATTGGAAGAGCCTGGACTGTCTAATGTGGATAACTATAACAAATATAAAAGTCTTTCTCAACATTTGAGAACTAATTTTTGGAAAAAAATGATAATATCCTTATGTTGCTACATGACACAGAGCAAGATTAAAAAAAAATAAACCTGCAAAAGGAAGATTTGGGCTAAGAAGAAGAGTGAAGAATACTCTCTGACATGTCTGACAGAGGATTTGTTCTCTTTTTAAAAGATATTTAAAACAGAGGCAAGATTGTTTTCTATGAAAGGGGGCTGAGTAGAAAGTGTGTTCCTCCCTGAGTCTCAGGTGGCTTCTAAGGACCTTTTTCATTCTCCATTCTGGTATGCTAGGATTCTATGATTGCCTCCTTCTAAAAAACACATTTCTTTTGTGATTACTAAATCATGTCTTTTTGTGCGTGCATGATTCAGGGCATAGGAAAAGTTCTCAGTTCATAAATCTAGTAGATAATGGATGGCCGTGGTTATAATAACCCAAGTATCACTATGGCATGAAGAAAATACAATTTTAAATAGGCTTAATGGATAGTAAGTGTAGTAATTAAAACTTAATCACTTTTTAAATAAATTGTGTGGGTTTTTTTTCTATTTTAAATACACACTGTCCATTTTTCTCTGCTCAATCTTTGTAATTTCTCCCCAAAGCAGTGTAAGTGATATTTTGAGTTATTCACAAAGAACACTTTCTTCCTTGGGCTTGGTTGTCATGATTATAATTACCTGCTTTGTATCGTTTGGGTACAGAGTTAACAAAAATGGCATAAAAAGACTAGGAGGAGAAATAAGGATGAAGTGTGAAGCCAGGACTAGATTGAGCAAAGGAGTCATCCAGGGCGTAAATGAAAGAAGCCACTTACCCTCAGAAAATGCAAGTGCTGGTTTGGCACCAGAGAGTGAGTACCTCCTAAAGTGCTGTTCCCTGGACATCTAGCTTGCTGCAACTTAGTCCAGGCCCCAGCCTTCTGACTCATCCTTAAGTAACACAAGCAGAAAGATGCCAGCGAAGCAAGGAACTTCCCATCAATAGTTAGTAGAAAATTTTATTTCTAGTATCATCAAACGTCAGTGCACCGAAAGAAAAAGATTAATTTGTAGAACATAATGTTCATGCAGCTTTATTTTTTCTACAGTGATTTCTCATACAGTGTCTTGTCTTTTTCTTTCATGACTTTAAACTTTTCATATTAAATGATATAAATCATAACTTTTGTAGGTTGAAAAATTTAATACCGGATATTCTATGTGGTTGGTTCAATCTATTACTATATGGTATAGTGGAACAAATGTGAGCTAAGGAGCCATCTCTGTTACAATTCCAAGTATGTCATTTAGCAGCTCCGGGTGCTGGAAAATGACCCGTCACTTTGGTTTTCTGATTTGTAAAATGAGATTAGAGTTATCTTTCAGGACTGTTTTGATTATTAAATAGGAAGACATAGCTATACGACTACTAATAATTATTATTATCTGCTAGACTGGATTATTGAAGAAATGCCAGGGTAGAAGTCCAAAGCAGTTATGGCAGTACAAGTATTAGGGCAGAAGTATGGTGACTATTCTATGGTGCCCTAGATTAGAGATTTCCAAACCAGTCTGAGTATCAGATTCTGACACCGTTAGTGTAGACTGTAACTTAATTGACTGTATTTTTAATAACCTCCACAGGGATTGAAATGTGCTGACACATTTGCCAGGCTTCCCTAGATAGCAACAAAGATCCCCTTTGACTCTAAGTCTTATAATTGTTTATCAGATTCTGTTTTTAGAATTTTTTTCTTTCTCAACAACCACTCAAGATTCCTTTACTTTACTCTGTAATTTCCTCTCAGAGAAGGCCCCAGGCTAACTTGATGTGTGCCTTCCTTGTGTACACAGGGGAAGCCTTTTGTTCTAGCATTATCCTGTGGATCTGCCAGTGTTGCTGTGCATTTCAAGGAGGACAACTTTTTAATTAAAAAAAAAAAGTCAAACAAGATTACTTCGTTTCCTCCTTTAAAAGGCATCGTTGTCAGGTCCCATGAAATCCCTTTTCTCTTTACCTCTCTTTCTTTAAGGTATTTAAGTTCAGCAACATCCTTTGTGTCAACTAATGGATAAAAAAGATGTTTCTTGGTCTGCTTCTATTGTCTGTGACTGCCATGGTAAAACAATCCATGCCAATAGCCCAGCCTGCTGAGCTGCCACTGATAAGACCTCCCCTCCCCTTTCCTTGGTCTGGCATCTTGTTCAGATAATACAGCAAAAGCTCTATTACTCTCTGGGGATCAACTTGAGTGTCATCTTGGTAGCTCACAGCCAGCATTCTGGCTTGTGGACAGACAGGGGTCCTTTGGCACAAGCCAGAGTGTATTTATCACTGAGTGTCTGGGGATCTTACCCCTTGTGTAGTAAAAACCTATATGGTACCTTCCTCCTGACAGCCTGAATTTTATTCCACCACATATACTTATCTAGATTAAATCTAGCTCATTCTAGAAAAAAGAAGTTTCAAGGGAGTTGTTGGTATTTTAGGACTAAATATGAAAGATAAAATGCAGCTTTTCCATGTTATAGCAGAAATATAACTTTCACATAATTGAGGTTACTACTTTATTTGTATAACATTGTCATTCAAACAATAGACTCTCAGCTGCAGAGAAATAGGAAGAGTCTTAGAAGTCATTAATTCTAACATCCACTCTATTGGGAATTCTTTACAAAAACTACCTGATAGGTTTTCATCAAAGCCTCTGAAGTTTCCCATTGATTTTAAGCTCACTGCATTACATGGCAACCTATTTAGCTTGGAAATTCCCTATTTTTTTAATCAAGTATTTTGAAATATTAACCATCCTCTCTAATATCTAACAATTTATCTTATTTATACTCTAAAAAAGTACACATAATAAATTTAATTTTTCTCTATGGAAGTTCTTCAAATATTAAGTTACAGTTATATCTGCCATTTCTTCCCTTCTTCAGTTAAAATAACCCTGATTTTCTAGCCTTTGCTTATCAGAGTGTTAAACACCCATATAATTCTGCTCACCTTCTTTTTAAATTACCTAGGATCTTTTAAGTGCTCAAATGCATAAAAGGTCTGACCAGGTGAGGCTACAGTGAAATTATACCCTTTCTTACAGTAGATACTATACTTTATTAATACAGCCTTTTGTCACATTAGCATGTTTGAATATCTTCTTACCCTTTTGAATCTTAGTAAATTTGAGGTCAACTGAGACTCCCTGTGGTTTTCCCCAAAACCTGATAATAAGTCAAGAGTTAAGAAGGTATGAAGAGAGAGGAAATTAAGCTGGAGTGCACTTTGGTCCCACCTCCACTACAACACTATTTTGTGATCAGAGGTAAGTATCTAGTCCTTTGTTTCTTCAACCATAAATGGAAGGTTTAGATTAAATGGTTTGTAGGGTTTAGTCAACCCATGTGTTTATTTTCATGCAGACAATTTGGTTTTTTTCCAAAATGTGGGACGTTTCATTTATACCAACAAATATTCCATGTTGTAGAAGTGTTTGTGTACATCATAATCCTGTCGATATTCCATTTTAAAATTGGAATCCATAGACAGACACAGAATTCAGTCACTCTCTGAGAAGCTCCTAAATGTGAAAATGAATAAAACATGTTTGATTCCAACATAGTGTAGAGAGAAAACACTTGTGCCGCTTAAGGATCAATTAGGGAAGCATACCGCTACTATGAGTGATATGGAATGACAGATTAGAATGGACAGGATTGTGGAAGTTGTTGAAGATATTTATGGGAGGCTATCACCTGTGCATCTGGTGGTGGGCCTAGAGTCTCTATATTCAGTAGGGCTAGCACTTGGGAAAAAATATTGAACACGAACTGGGAAATGAGGACAGACTAGAATTTGTGAGGATAAATTGGAACCCATGTGTACAGACCGAAGTCCTTATCTTTGTCTACCTTGAACCTTGACAAAGTGGGTGACCTGCAGAAGAAGCTGGACCCTTCTCCAACCAACCATAGGTACATCTGGTTTAGCACTTAGAGAGTATGAAGGAGGAGATATGAAGGGAAATAGAGGAAGTGAGGCCCAGCTGACCCGACACCATGGGGTCCCAGCATATTAGCAATTATTGAGAATGCACTCTTGTGATGAAAGAATGCTACATTAACCTTTATTTCTGCTTTCTAGATCTCATGCAAATTTCCTAGTGGTTAATGCTAACTCAGAATGATATAGGAAAGGGAATTCTGAGGAATTCACTTTCAGATCAACACAACACAGTACAAAACCACCATAACGATAGTGGTTTCTGACTTAGTATTTGAAGGTCTATAAAAGAATATACAGGCAACACATAAAAGAAATGTTAAAACAAACAGTTCTGGTATAAATTGCTTTGATTACATAATGAAGTATAATAGTGTAATAACTAAAAAGTCCAAAATAGCATTATCAATAATAAAAATAAAATTCATCGGTATATAAACGGACTTTAAGGTAAGTATGACTTTGAAATCATCTAAGTGTGACACATCCACTTAGTACATTTAGAATGTGTGTGTGTAAGTATGTGTGTATATGTGTGCATATGAAGGATCATGGATGTCTGATGAACAAGGGTCCTAGCAGCATTCTTTCTTCTGAAGTTTCTCTCTTGATCTGTCCCTCCTTGCTCACATGTTATGATTACATTCGTGTATGGCATTATTTAGTTTGTATCCAATATTGTTTGCTTTCCATGGAAAGGAGTCTTTGGTCAGTTACAGTCTGTCATTGTGGTTTCAAACAAAGAAGTATGCCATTGCTAGACATCTTTATCCTGAATAGATATAATTACATGTAGTGTTAAAATAATACTACTATTTTGAATACTCAAAGTACATTCTGTTGTCCATAAATAAATAGAACTGAGTATTTTAAATATGCCTCTAAAGACTCAGCAACTCAAGGTATTCTGTTCTCATTTGTATTAGGGTTCTTCAGGGAATCACAACCAATAGAACACACACACACACACACACACACACACACACACACACACACGTATGCAGAAAGACATTTACCGTAAAGAATTGGCTCACATGATTATGGAAGCTGCTAAGTCCCAATTTCTGTAGTGTTATTCAGCAGATCCAGTAGAGCCAATGGTGTGCATACGGTGCAATTCCAGTCCAAAGGCCTGTAGGCCCAGGACTCAGAAAGAGCTGATGTTTCAGCTCAAGTCTAAAAGCAGTCAGTTGGAGAATTTTCTCCTACTGGGGGAGGGTCTGTCTTTTTGTTCTAGTCACGCCTTCAACTGATGGAATGTGGTCCATCCGCATTAGGAAGGGCAATCTGCTTTTCTCAAGTCCACAGATTTAAATGTTAAGCTCACCTCAAAACTTCTTCACAAAAGCACCCAGAATAATGTTTAACTCACTATCTGGGCACTGTGGCCCAGCTAAATTGACACATAAAATTAAGCATCATGTCATTAAAGGTTAAAACGGGACTTAAAACAATTTGCACTAAATTTGATGTATTTTACACTCTTATTTATTTATTTGTTTGTTTTTTTTGACACAGTTTTGCTCTGTTGCCCAGGCTGGAGTGCAATGACACGATCTTAGCTCACTGCAACCTCTCCCTCCTGGGTTCAAGCGATTTTCCTGCCTCAGCCTCCTGAGTAGCTGGAATTACAGGTGCGCGCCACCGTGCCAAGCTAATTTTTGTAGTTTTAGTAGAGATGGGATTTCTCCATGTTGGCCAGGATGGTCTCGAACTCCTGACTTCAAGTGATCCACTCGCCTTGGCCTCCCAAAGTTCCGGGATTACAGGCGTGAGCCACTGTGCCCAGCCTTAGTTATTCTTTACTTGCCTTCAAATGGCCAAATCAACCAAAACAAAATAATTGTCTTAAACTCCACAAAATGATCCGGGGTTAATGAGGAAGAAAGAATGGATAATGACTTTTTATTTGACCTACTAGAGGTAAAGCACACCTTTCACATCTAAGAAACTGACTTTTATGTCTGTTCTGTACTCTGAAATCTTTCCTTTATACCTTGTCATCTCCAGCTTACTATTAGGTCTTTCCCCAACTAATTTTACTACATGTCACTCCTAGAATGCTAAACCATTACAGACACCCCAGAACTTTCTGTATGTAGTAGGGCAAGATGGTAAATTAAAGAGGTGCTTGTTGTGCTGTTTTGCCAGATAAGGAAAGTTGAAAGGGAATTAAAAGTTTCAAGAGGTTATTAAGAACAACTTGGTGTTGGTGGATGGTGACAAATGAGATTTAGATGCTGACGACCTGTTTAATGTCAGGAGGAAATTTTACTTATGTAAATGTCATAAAATGTTGGTATTTACCTATTCATCATTTACTTAGAATTAGGCTATGCATTGGCACACTGAAACAACAACAAAATCTAGTTGTTTTTGATAGCCACATGTGTTACATAGCATTTCTATTTTTATTGCAACCTCTGGATTCTGAATAAACTTTTAGAAGAAAAATTCTTTTCTGCTCAATTAAATTTCTCCTATTAATTAAACATTAAAGTTTCCCTATAGTATAACTAATTAATTCTTGAAATATGAGAATCACCATGAAGAAAACGGTTTATGGTAATCATTTGCATGAATTCAAGCCTATGCCATGGTGCTTAAGACAGGAGATACATACAAATTAAACACCGTGAGAGGAGACAAAATGTGAATTTTCTTATAACCTCAGCACAAAATGACAGACCATCTACTCATTTTACTTTTTCATCTTAACTATCAAAATTCTTAACTTACATGTGTGAATTTGATGAAAAGTTTAAAATTTGTTAATTCTATAGAAGTAATGAACTGAATTTTCCTCAAAGAACATTATATTTAATATGAAGTCAAGCCCTATACTTTTTCACAATGCAAAACACTTTAAAAAATCACACAATTTACAAAAAAATTGTAAGTTTTTACAATTTTTACAAAGTTCTTTTATTATTGTTTTCAAATATCAAGATAAGGAAGTTAAGGAACTGGTTAAAGTCTCTTTTAGTGGGTATCTTTATTGGAACATGAGCCCGACACTTGAAATCAGTGCTGAAGCAGATTACCCAGGCACTCTACACAGGAGCCATTTAGGACAAATAAATCATATTTTGTGCCTCTCTCTACCTTAAAAACTGGTGTTTTATAGAAGGAGTCAGCCTAACACCAACTTTATGGGTGGTTTTCAAAGGGATGAATATATTACAAAGAGGATTGAGTGGAAGATGGAGGTTTATTCCACCTGCTGTGACCTGAGAATTGTCCGCCTAATTGTTTACCTGCCAGCACAGGTCCACGAAAGACGTTGACGAGATTACCAGTTTGAGCTGACTGACTGAGTGAAGACGTCTGGCTGTTGTTGCAAAGCCTAGAAAGTGGTTGCTGTTGGTGACTTATGTGATTTATCGTAGGCAATCTGAGTACAGATTAGAGGCATAGATGTAGAAAAATGTTAATCTGCAATTTGCTAGATTAGAACTAGAAGCCAAATTGTGAACAACAACATTGATAACGTTAGTATAGAGGGCAATCTGAATACAGATTGGAGGCATAGATGTAGAAAAATGTTAATCTGCAATTTGCTAAGTTAAAACTAGAAGCCAAATTGTGAATAACAACATCGATAAGGTTAGTATAGAAAACAACATCAATTATCTCTCACCTTTAGATCTACCCGGACCAGTAAGAGTATCACTTATGTAGTCTACTAAGGATAGGAAGAATTCGGCAAAAATATTATGGGAACTCTCAGAAGGTGTCTAGAAATATAAAAAGCATGTAGCTGAAAATTTATGTGAACTTTTAGCAATTGTTAGGTGTTTGGACAATTTTGAGTTGTTACTTGCCTGCCTGGTTGTGAAGCAGACCAGAATTAGAACTAGTTCTTATTGTTTGTATATAATTGGTTTATGAAAAATCTGAGAAGTGTGAATTTCTTTTGTTTTAATATAGGTGCAGAAAAAAATGCCAAATTTATCACTTCCCTATTCCAAAGTGTGGTTATAATCCAAGGAACTGACAGGGTTTAGTAGGCAGGTAAAAGGAGAAATTGGAAAGGAAGCACAAAAAATGTTATTTGCACTCAGAGAATCTGGGTTAGGAAGTCTTAGATCTTATAGTAAAAGCCAAGGGGCAGAGATGTGAATGGAGTGGCTCTCAGAAATCATGTACGAGGACTTTAAGTATATTCCGTCCTGTAATCTGGAGCAATGAAGTCAGAGAGCTGATAGGACAAAAGTAGATCCAACAAGTAGCTGAGAATGTGAATAGCTCTAACGAGCCTCCACTGAGGCTTGAAGAGGAGAGGCAAAGGATAATAAATGTGCTGTCTTCAATACTCTGTACTAATTCAAAGACTTTGTACAGTTTCCTGTATAGATAGCCTTCGGAAGAATATAGATGAAATGATGAATAACATATTATCAAGGTACTATCATTACTAAGAATGCTACCTTACATTTGCATAATGCTTAATAGCTTTCAAAGTGCTATAATATAAGTGAGATTATGGTTCATATGATTTTCATAATCCCTGTGAAATATATAGAACAGGTATCATTTTATAAGCCTGTAGGCAAGGAAATTTGAATGAGAGTTACAAATACTTAATTGTCTTATCTGCCATTGCCATAATCTGTAAACAAGTGAACTGGAACCCAGACACCAGTTTTATCATTAGAAATGCAGATCTCTGATTGATGATCATGTTAAAAATACCATGATATAATTTATGAACACTAAATATGTTTGATGATATATTTAGATATTGCGAAGCATATAATACATAATAAATTGTTGTGTTTGGGTATTATTCTATCAGGGCCAGAGTCTTGGTCTAGAAAATTTTGGTCTAACTAGTGTGATTCCTGATTTCCCATGAAGAGATTGGAAAGGTTAACAAAAGGGATAAATAGCTAAGCCTGAGAAATGAGTGACATAAAATTGTAGTCAAGGAGGAGGGCATGAGTGGAGAAGTAGTTACCTTTTACCTTGGTTCTCTGAACCATTTGGAAATACATTCTTACATGGGATGGCATTCTGATCCTTCATAAACCCAGAACTCTTTCTGGAAGCTGAAATATTAGTATTGAATAAGCTTTGTTTTAAAGCAGAAAACCTTGGAGTATTGATAGGACTTCTGAACACACTTCTGAACCGGGACTGTGACAATTTCTAACCATGGCCAGAGGCAATGTAGGCTACTGTAAGAACATGGTGGCCAATACTTATCCTAGCTATGCTATTTACTGCAGGTCATTTAATCTTGTTAATGCTTGAGTTCACTTGGCTATGTAAAAAAGACAAAATGACTCTAATTAAGTAAAAGTATTTTGCTAGCATCAGTTGTTATAAATATCATCCCTACTAAGAAGATGCTCCTTCAGAGCATTCCTCTTTAAAGACTTCTGAAGTCATTTCTAGAATTTCTAGAACTACATCACACTGAGTCAAGGACAGAAACTTTAGAAAGAATTTGTATTTTTTTGGCTGGACATGATGACAGTCACTAGTGAGGAGAGGGAGGTAGAAGCAGCAGCTGCTCTTGCAGCTGCAGAAAGTTGCTGACACAGGACTCAGTTGAGAAAGCACTGAATGGAGTGCAGTAATTTGGTGGAGAAAGGCAAAGAGAAAGCAAAGCAGCATGCAGTGAAGAATGACTCAGAGAGTTTTCCCTACCCAGGACTTTGTTCTGCTAGAGTTATCTTCAACATTTCTCTCATTGTAAATTGGAGGCTTAGAATCAGCAAAAGACAGAAAAGAGTCTCTGATGAACCCCCAGATGGAGGTGTTTTGTTTTACAGAACATAGAAATAGAGGGGTACTTGCATACAGAAAAGAGGCACAAAGAGTGGATGGGCATCTGTAAAGAAGAGATGTTTAGTGACTTCAGATAGAGCAACATCACTTGATAGCTCTCAGGGGGATCTTAAGAAATGGATTCATTATGTTTTGTTTCCTTCTTTGAGGAAGATACTAGTATCCCTAAACACTACAAAATAAACGAAATCTAACTTCATTCTCATCTAAGCTTACTCCTAGCCCAATAAATAAGATCTGCAAACAGCTTACAAACAATGCAGACTGGTCCTAGTATTGTTTTAATAATTAATGGAGGTAACACAAACATATTTAGATAATTTAGTGCTACAAGTATTATTTCCTAAACTGTGTTTCTAGATAGAATTTACATAAAATAAAATTTGCCAGTCTAAAATGTACAATTTCATGAGTTTATCAAATGTGTGCAGTCATGTAAGTACCATCACAATCACAAATAGAACATTTCTAGCATGACAAAAGTGTTCCCCTATAACTTTTTACAGTCAATCCCCTCTTCGTGCACCTGGTACTTGAATAATAAAACTGATACATTTCTAATACTGTAGCTTGTTCTTTTCTAGAATGGCATATACATGGTATCATACAGAATCTAATTTTTAATTTTGAGTTTACATATTTTATTTCCTATATCGTTTCTTTTTAAGGCTAAATAATATTCTCTTATATGGATACATCACAATGTGTTTTTCCCTTTGCCATATGAAAAACAATTTTCTTGTTTCCAGTTTTTGCTTATGATGGATAAAGCTTCTATGAACACTCACATATAAGTTTTAGTATAGATATGTGTTTTCATGTCTTTTCAGATAATATGTAGAAATGAGATTGTCAGGTCACAGGGATGTGTGTGTTTATAAGAAATTACCAAATGGTTTCTGAAGTGAATACTATTTTGCATTCCTACTAGCAGTGTATGAGAAAGCAAGTTGTTTAATTTATTGTTAACACTTGAAATTATTAGTACTCTTAATCTGAGCTATCATGGTGGGTATGCAGCTATCATGATATCTGGTAGCTGCATTCATGATATGGGTATGCAGCTATCATGATAGCTTAATCTGAGCTATCATGGTGGGTATGCAGTAGTATCTCATGGCTCTTTATCCAATGTGAAATGATGTTGAATATTGCCATTTGTTCATACTTCACATTTGGTAAAGTGTCTGCATAAAGCTTTTGCCCACTTTTTGTTTGATTTTGTCCTATTGTGATTAACTTGTAAGAAATTTTATACATTCTGGATTTGTCTTTAATCAGCTATAACTTTTGCATATATTTTCCCCATGTTGTATGCCGTTTTATTTTCTTAAGTGTCTTTTGAAATACAAAATTAAAGTTAATTCAATCCAATTTATCAATTTTTATATCATAGTTCAACCTTGATCTGTCCTATCTAGGAAACCTTTGCCTACCCCTAATCACAAAGACTTACTTTTCATATTCTTGTATAAGTTTTACATTTTTTAGTTCTCACATTTTTCATCCATTTCAAATTACTTTCTGTGTATGGTGTGAGGTTAGGATCATTATTTAGTGCTTTACTTAATTATTTTGCATATATTCTATTGTTCCAGCACCATTTGTTGAATATCTACCCTTTTTACAATGAAATATCTCAGCACCTCTATTGAAAATCAAATGACCATTTATATGTGTGTCTATTTCTGGACCCTGTTTTCTCTGCCATTCACCTCTATGTCTACCTTCATGAAAACACCACACTGCCTTGGTTACAGTGCTTATTCCTAATCTTAAAATTAATTATAGGTATTTTAAAATTTTGTTCTTTTCAAAATTGTTTTGTATACTCTAGATCCTATGCACTTCCTCATAAATTCTAAAATCAGCTGGTTAGTTTCTTCAAATGACCTCCTATAATTTTATTTGAGATTGTTTTGCATCTTTAAATAAATTTGGGGAGAACTGACATTACAATATTATTGAATTCATTTATTTCAGTCATCTTAGATTTATTTCAGCAATTCTTTGTAGCTTTAAGCACAGATATTGCTCATATTTTTGTTAAATTTATCACTAAATATTTCATATTTTGATGCTATTATTTTTTTAAAAAATGTACAATTCTTATGAGTATATAGAAATTTAATTGATTTTACATCTACAAATTTGATAAATTTGCTTATTAGTTTGTATAGATTTTTGGAGATTTGGGGGAAGGATCCTTTATGTTTATCTGGGAAGACATAATTTTGCTGTTTTTCTTTCCCATCTCTGCTTTGTCTATTTCTATTTTTCTGCCTTTATACACAGGCTAGGACTTATAATGTTGAATAGAAGTTGCCTTGTTACTGATCATAGAGCAAAAGCATTTAGTTTTTTAGTAGTAAGCATGTTTACTTAGGGCTTCTACTGATAATCATGGGATTGTTCTTCTTAATACACCAAGCATTTTTTTCATTAATAGATGTGCATCTGTTGAGAAGATAATATGATTTTTCTTCTTAGTCTTTAACATAAATAATAAACTGATTGATTACTAGTTGATTTTTAAAATACTAAAGCAATCTGGCTTTTATGGAATAGTTTCCCTTTAGTCAGCCAATATATTAAAATATGTATTATCCTTTTTATATATTACTGAATTTGATCTGCTAGTTTTGGTAAGGATTTTTAAATCTTTAATCATGAGGGATACTAATTTCGTTTTGTGCAATTTTGTTTTTGTTTTTGTTATCAAGATACTTCTGGCCTCTTAAATGAGTTGAGGATTAATTTGTTCTATTTTCTAGAAACATTTATATGGAATTAGTATTATATCTACTTTAAGTGATTTGTAGTGAAGACATCTGGGCCTGTAATTTTCATTAGGGCAAGGTTTTGAACTATAAATTCAGTTTCTTAAAATGTTATCAGACTAACTCAAGTGATTTCTTCTTGAATAAACTTTGGTAGCATATATTCTTATCCATTTAATCTATCGTGAATTTCATCGACGTAGTTTTTAATCACAGTACTTCCTTATTATTATATCCGTGGGATCTGTAATAATGTCCCTTTTCACTGTTGATATTTAAAATTTGAGTCATTTGTCATTATTACTTGATCAGTCCAACCAGAGAGTTATTAATTTTATGTTTCTTTTAGAATAACCAGATTTTGGTTCCATGGATTTTCTCTATTTTTTGTTGCTTATTTTCAGTGTTATTAACTTTTGCTATCATGTTTATGATTGCCTTTTTTATACCTACTTTGCATTTACTCTTTTCACTTCTCTTTTTCCAGGTCTTAATGGAGAAGCATATTTCATTCATTTGAATTTTTTTATTATACGTTTTTAATGCTATGAATTCTACCCTAAGCACTGATTTAGCTGCATCCTAATTTCTAGTTTAGTTCCATTATGGTCAGAAAATATACTTTAGATTACTTACATTCTTTTAAATATACTGAGATTTGTTTTATGGCTAGAATGTAGTGTATCTTGGTGATTGTTTCATGTGTCCTCTAAACATAGTTGTATTCTGCTGTTGCAGCTGTAGTGTTCTTTGAACGCCAGTTAAGTTGCTTGATAGTGGTGGTCAAGCATTCTATATAGTTGCTGAGTTTGTATCTGTGTTTTCTATTAACTCCTGAGAGAACAGTGTTGAAATCTCTAACTATAATTTTAAATTTATTTCTTTCTCCTTTCAATTTTATCATTTCTATGTGTTTTTGCTTCAAGTATTTTGAAGCTCTATTACTTGACACATATAGATTTAGGACTGTAATGACCTCTTCATGAATTCATTTTTTTATTGTTATAGAATGTCCCTCTTGGCTGGGCATGGTGGCTCACACCTGTAATCCTAGCACTTTGGGAGGCTGAGGCAGTATAATTGCTTTGAGCTCAGGAGTTAGAAACAGCCTGGACAACATAGTGAGACCTCACCTTTGCAAAAAAGTTTTTGAAAATTAGCCTGGCATGGTGGTGCATGTCTGTAGTCCCAGCTACTCAGGAGGCTGAGGTGGGAGGATCACTTAAGCCCAGCTAGTCGAGGCTGCAGTGAGCTGTGATCCTGCCACTGCACTTCAGCCTGGGTGACATAGTGAGACCTTGTCTCAAAAAAACAAAAAAAAAAAGTCCTTATTTATCTCTGGTAATATATATTGCTTTTGATCTACTTTCAGTGATACTTATCTATCCATTTTTGCTTCATTATATTTTAATTCAGGTTTTTAGAGATGTAATTTTCATATAATAAAATTCAAACTTTGTATATTTAATGAGTTTGATAAATGTATACATTTGTCTAGCCACCAGCATAATCAAGACAAAAACAATTTTATTATTGCAGTAAGTTCTCTGGGGCTCCTTTCAAGTTACTCTTTTCTCCCCATCTTTATCCCCCTATGACTCACTCATCTATCTTTTATTCCTATAGATTAGCATTTTCCAGAATGTAACATAAATTGAATCAAACAGTATGTAGCCTTTTTATGACAGTAATGTTAGTATCTTCTTCCTTTTTATTGCTGAGTAATATTTCATTATATTGGTGTACTGCTCTTTGTTTATCCATTAATGAATTAATAGACATTTGGTTTTTCCAATTTAGAGCTATATGGATTGAGCTCTAGAAGTATTCATATGTAAGTCTGCCTGTGGATATGCATTTTTATAAAGTTCTAGGTTTTAGGAGATAAACAATAGGAATCTTGGAAAAACACACAGGAATAAAAATAAACAAAAAGCTTCAAAGCATGGTACAAGTAAGGTGGAGACATCTTCAGTGAATCTGTTCTAGACTGAGTTCTACCTTCAGTGAATACAATCCAATAGTGATCGATTTAACTAAAAATGTTATAAAACCATGTTAGGCAGCTATCAGAGTATTTGGAGAGCTAGATAAAGAACTGCCAGACAAGTTTCTAGGAATAATAATGACCTAAACCAATTGAAGAATGGGCTGAGTATAAAAATGCTGAGGGGGTATCCATTTCCTCCTCAAGCTATTAAGAAATTGTTGCCATAATCACACCAGTGTTTTTCCTATTTCAGGAAATGAAGCTTGCAATATTGCCAGACCACAAAGCCAGACATCTCTGCTACATTTTCTAGCAAAAGAGGTTTCATGGAGAGCTTACTTCCTCAAGTTCACTTTGGTCTTAATGAGGGTTAAGTCTGATGGGTGGAACGCAGATTATCTACCTGTGCTTTAACTACAAAGTAGCCTGGTGAGGTAAGATTTTCCAGGTCCTATTTTGAAGAGGAAGAATTTGTAATATTAGGCATTATCTAAATATATTAACATTTTACAAAATATTCGGATCAGCCAGAAAATATGGCAAACATCTGCAGTACTCTCTTTGATACTTCTTGTTTAAATAAGGTATGGGTTCAAGGTAGAGTTTCATATTTATGGGAAGAAAATAAGAAAAGCAGCAGAGGGTGTTAGCCACAGTATTTTCCTTAACAGATAGAAATGTAATGGGCAAAAATAGGCACAAACTAGAGGAAAAGAGACCATAAGCCTTTTGAAGACAGGAACTGTTGGTTATTTTTGGTTTCATTTTCATTTGCATCTGTGTGTGTGTGTGTGTGTGTGTGTGTGTGTGTGTGTGTCTGTGTGCATGTGTGTGTGTGTTTAATATTGCCTTATTAACCTAAATAAATGAACACTTGGCACATAATAGGTATTCAATATTAGTTGAATAATAGGTATTCAATATTATTTGAATATTGAATACCTATTAATTGAATATTTTTCAGATGACTAAAGTATATTGGCACACAGAAAGGAGAATACAACTAATTGCAACCTCTGATTACAAATGATAGTGCAGTGGGAAAGTATTTATTTTATGAAAATAGTTCTTAATAAAATGCATTTTATATGTTCTATTTATATAAAACATTTTCTCAAATGATATTTAAAATGTACTTGATAAAGGAGGCAGAGCAAGATAGCCAAATAGAATCTTCCAGTGATTGTTCCTTCACCCTCTGCAGGAACACCAAGTTGGGCAATTAGCCACACAAAAAGTACCCTCCTAAGAACCCAAAATCAGGTGATTGATCATGGTACTTGGTTTCAACATCATATTAAAGAAAGAAGCACTAAAGAGGATGGGAAAGACAGTCTTTAATCACCTGCTCCACCCCTCCTTCATTCTCTGGCAGCAGCCATGTGGCAAAGAGAGAGAATCTGTGTGCTTAGGGGAGGGAGAGCATAGTGATTATGGGACTTTGTATTGGAACTCAGTGCTGCCTGTGACAGCTGAAAGCAACATGGGGCAGAACTTGGCTGGCAGCCACACAAAGAGCATGTAGATCAGATCTAGCTAGAGGCAAATCATCCAACCCAGCGGTCAGAACCTGAGTTCCAGCATCACCACCAGGGTGGGCCAAATAACTCTGGGGTCCTACATAAACTTGAAAGGCAATCTAGGCCACAAGGACTGCAATTCCTGGGCAAGTCGTTGTGCTGTGCTGGGCTCAGAGCCAGTGGACTTGTGGTGCATGTGACCTAGTGAAACACCAGCTGGGATAACCAAGGAGTGCTTGCATCGACCCTCCCCCAATCCCAGGCAGTGAAACTCATAGCTCTGGAAGAGTCCCCTTCCCTCTGATTGAGGAGAGAAGAGAATAAAGAGAATTTTGTCTTGCAACTGGGATACCAGCTTAACCACAATAGAATAGGGCACCAAGCAGAGTCCTGAAGCCCCCATTCCAGGCCCTAGCTCCTACACAACATTTCTAGATACACCAGAAGTGAACTCCTCTGCCTTGAAGGGAAGGACCCAGTCAAGGCAGAATTCATCACCTGCTAACAAAAGAGCCCCTGGGTGCAGAATAATCAGTGGTAGCCAAGCAGTACTTGTCATGAGTCCTGAGTAAGACTCAGAGCCATATGGGCTTCAGATGTGACCTACACATTTCCAGCTGTAGCATCTATGGGGAGAGACCTCTTCCTACACATTTCCAGCTGTAGCATCTATGGGGAGAGACCTCTTCTTTTTGAGGAAGGCAGAGGGAAAATAACAGGGACTTTGTCTTGCAGCTTGGGTACCAGCTCAGCCACAATAGTGTAGAGCACCAAACAGCCACCTGGGATCACAGATTCCAGGTCTTGGCTCCTGCATGGCATTTTGGGACCTGTTCTTAGCCAAAGGGAAGCCCACTGTCCTTAAGGGAGAGACTCAGAAATGGCAGCACTCCCGCAAGTTAACTGAAGAGCCCCTGATTTTTGAGTGAGAGACTCAGAAATGGCAGCACTCCCACAAGTTAACTGAAGAGCCCCTGATTTTTGAGTGAATATCAGGGGTAGCCAGGCAGTACTCACAATGGACCCAGGGTGGTGGTGATGATCATGAAGAAATAATCATTTGCTTGAGAAAAAGAGAGGGAAGTAGGAAGGGCTTTCTCTTGTGGCTTAAGTGTCAGGTCAGCCACAGTAGAAAAAAGCAACAGGCATATTCCTAAGGTTTCTGACTCTAGGCCCTGGCTCCCAGACAGAACCTCTAGACCTGCTTGGGGCTGGCTGGGGTAACTTGCCACCCTGAAGTGAAGGAAACAGGCCTGGCTGGTGTTGCTACCTTCTGATTGTAGACTCCTTGAGCCTTGAGGAAACATAATAAGTAGACAGATAGTGATCACAGCAGGGCTTGGATGAAACCTAGTACTATGCTGGTTTCAGGTTTGACCTGGTGCAGTTCCATTGGTGTTGGCCACAAGGGTGCTTGTTTCACCCCTACCTAAGCTCTAGGCAGCTCAGTACAGAGAGAGAGAGAGAGATTCCTTTTGTTTTGGGGAAATAAGGGAAGAGAACAAGGGTCTCTACCTGTTAATCTAGAGAATTCTCCTGGATCTTACCCAAGACCACCAAAGCAGTACCTCTACAAGTCTTCAAGAGCCACAGAATTATAGAGTTTGAAGTGCCACCTAAAGCAGATATGGCTGCAGTGACCAAATACTTACATCAAAACATCCAAGTCCCCACAAATACCTGAAAACTTTTCCCAAGGAGGATTGGTAAAAATGAACTCAGACTGTGAAGACTACAATAAATACCTAACTCTTCAATGCCCAGGCACTGATGGAGATCTACAAGCATCAGGACCATCTGGGAAATCATGGCCTCACCAATTGAACTAAGTAAGGAACCAGTGACCAGTCCTGGAGAGGCATAGGTATGTAACCTTTCAGACAGAGAATTAAAAATAACTGTTTTTAGGGAGCTCAATAAAATCCAAGATAACACAGAAGGAATTCAGAATCCTATCAGAGATAGATAGATTCAACAAAGAGATTGAAATTATTTTTAAAAAGCAGAAATTCTGGAGTTGAAAAATGCATATGACATACTAAAGAATGCATCAGAGTCTCTTAACAGCAGAAACTGAGCAAGCAGAAGAAATAATTAGTGAGTATGAAGACAGGCTATATGAAAATCACGGAGGAGATAAAAGAACAAAGAATAAAAAATGAAGCCCATTTTTACAAGTTAGAAAATAGCCTCAAAAAGAGAAATCCAAGAGTTACTGCCCTTGAAGCAGAGGTAGAGAAAGAAATCAGGGTAGAAACTTTATTCAAAGGGATAATAGCAGATAACTTCCCACACCTATGGAAAGATGTTAATATTCAATTATAAGGATGTTATAGAATACCAAGGATATTTAACCCAAAGAATACTACCTCAAGACATTTAATAATAAGACTCTCAAAGACAAGGATAACGAAATGATCCTAAAAACAGAAAGAGAAAAGTTGCAAATAACAAATAAAGGAGCTTCAATACATGTGGCAGCAGACTTCTCAGGGGAAACCTTACAGTCTGGGAAAGAGTGACATGACATATTAAAAGTGCTGAAGCAGAATTTTTTTTATATCCTAGAATAGTATATCCAGTGAAAATATCCTACAAACATAAAGGAGAAAAAAATACTTTCTTAGACAAAAAAGCTGAGGCATTTTGTCAACATTAGATCTGTCCTGCAAGAAATGCTAAAGTGGGTTCTTCAATCTGAAAGAAAGGACATTAATGAGTAATAAGAAATTACCTGAAGGTACAAAACCCCCTGGCTTTGGTAACTGTAGAGAAAAATGCAGAATATCATAATACTGCAATTGTGGTGTGTAAACTGCTCATATCTTGAATTAGAAGCATAAGACTTATGTATGTAAACTACTCGTATCTTGAATTAGAAGCAGGAGTAAGTTCTTACTAATCATTGATAACATTGAATGTAAATAGACTAAACTCTTCAATCAAAAGACATAGAGTAGTTGAATGGATAAAAAAAAAAAGAAGACCTAATGATCTCTTGCTGACAGAAACACACTTCACTTATAAAGACATACATACACAGACTGAAAATAAAGTGATAGAAAGATATTACATACAAATGGAGATCAAAAGGAGCAGAGGTAGCTATACTTATATTAGACAAAATAGATTTCAAGACAAAAACTATAAACCACAAAAAGAGACAAAGAGGTTATTATATAATGATAAATACATCAATTTAACAAGTAATTATATAGTAATTATAAATATAGATGCACCCAACACTGAAGTAGACAGATATATAAAGCAAATATTCTTAGAGCTAAAGAGTGAGATAGGCCAGGTGTGGTGTCTTATGCTTCTAATCCCAACACTTTCGGAAGCTGAGTTGGGAAGATTGCTTGAGCCTAGGAGTTCAAGACCAACCTGGGCAACATGGCAAGACCCGTGTCTACAAAAATTTTAAAAAACTAGCCTGGTGGCACATGCTTGTAGTCTCAGCTTCTCAGCGGGGCTTAGATTGAATGATTGCTTGTGCTAAGGATGTTAAAACTCTATTGAATCATGTTTGTGTCACTACGGATGCAAGCCTGAATAATGAAGTAAGACCTTGTCTCAACAAAATAAAATAATATAAAGTGATTTCTTTTTAAAAAGAGAGAGAGAGAGAACCCAATACAAAAATATTTGGCGATGTTAACACCTGACTTACAGCACTGGGCAGATCATCCAGACAGAAAATCAACAAAGAAACATCAGACTTAATCTACACTATAGACCAAATGGACCTAATAGATATTTACATATATTTGATCCAATGGCTGCAGAATACAAATTCTTCTACTCAGCAAATTAATCATTCTCAAGTATAGATTATATACTGGCCACAAAACAAGTCTTAAAACATTAAAAAAATAAAAAAGGAATTCTCACCAAGAATCTTCTCTGACCACAATAGAATAAAACTGGAAATCAAAAATGAGGAACTTTCAAAGTTATGCAAACACATGGAAATTAAATAATATGCCCATGAATGACCAGTGGGTCAATGAATAAATTAAGAAAAAATGAAAAAAATATTGAAGCATATGAAAATGAAAACACAACATATTAAAACCTATGGGACACAGGGAAAGCAGTACTAAGAAGAAAGTTTGTAGCAATAAATTCCTACATCAAAAATGTAGAAAACTTCACAATAAACAACCTGCTGATGCAGCTTAAAGAACTAGAAAAGCAAAAGCAAACCAAAGCCAAAATTAGTAGATGAAAATAATAATAATAAATATCAGAGCAGAAACAAATGAAATTAAAACAAAGAAAATAATACCAAAAAAATCAACAAAATTAAAAATTGGTAATTTGAAAAAAATAAAGTTGACAACTAGGCAAAAAGGATAAAAGACCCAAATAAATAAAATCAGAGATGGAAAATGGTACATTACAACTAATACCACATAAATTCAAAGGATCATTAGAGGCTATTATAAGCAACTGTAAACCAATATATTGGAAAACCTAGACATAATGAGTAAATTCCTAGACACATGAAACTACCAAGATTGAACCATGAAGAAATTTAAACAAGAACAGATCAATAGCAAGTAATGAGATTGAAGCTGTGGCAAAAATCTCCCATCTAAGTAAAACCCAGGACCCAAAGTCTTCACTGCTAAAGTTTATGAAACATTTAAAGAAGAACTAATACAAATTCTACTCAAACTATCTCAAAAAATAGAGTGAGAGGAATACTTCCAAACTCCTTCTACAGGACCAGTATTACCTGGATAACAAAATCAGTCAAAGACACATCAAAAAAATAAATAAAACTACAGGTCATTATCCCTGATGAACATTGATGCAAGTGCTCTCAACAAAATGCTAGCAAACTGAATTCAACAACACATTAAAAAGATAATTTATCATGACCATGTGAGATTCATCCCAGGGATACAAGGATGATTTGACAAGTGCAAAGCAATGTGATATATCATCAACAGAATGAAGGACAAAAAATATGGTCATTTCAATTAATGCTGAAATAGCATTTGATAAAATTCAACATCCTTTCATGATAAAAAATGTCAAAACACAGGGTATAGAGGGAGCATACCTCAACATAATAAAAGCCACAAATGACAGACCCACAGCTACTGTCAGACTAAATGAGGAAAAACTGAAAGCCTTTTCTCTCAGATTGGGAACAAGGCAAGGGAGTGCAATTTTACCACTGTTATTCAACATAGTACTGGAAGTCCTAGCTAGATCAATCAGATAAGAGAATGAAATAATGGGCATCTAAATTGGAAAGAAAGAGGGCAAATTATTTTTGTTTGCAAATGATATAGTCTTATGTTTGGAAAAACCTACAGAATCCACCAAAACACCGCTAGAACTGATAAATTCAGTAACATTGCAGGATATGAAATCAACATGCAAAAGTCAATAACCTTTTTATATGCCAATATCAAACAATCTGAAAAAGAAATCAATAAATTAATTCCATTTATAGTGGCTACAAATAAAATAAAATACCTGGGATTAAACTTATCTAAAGAAATGAAAGTTCTCTGTAATGAAAACTATAAAACATTGCTGTAAGAAATCGAAGATGACACAAAGAAATGGAAGATATTTTATGTTCATGGATTGTAGAATCAATATTGTTAAAATTTTTGTACTTCCCAAAGTAATCTACAGATTCAATGCAACCTCTATCAAAATACCAATCACATTCCTCACAGAAACAGAAAAAAAAGTCCTAAAATTTACAGGGAACCACAAAAGACCCAGAATACCCAAAGCTATCCTAAGCAAAATGAACAAAAGGAGAGGAATCACATTACCCAACTTCAAATTATACTACAGAGCTATAAGTAATCAAAACAGCGTGGCAGTGGCATAAAAACAGACACATAGATCAATATAACAGAATAGAGAACCCAGAAACAATTCCATGCATCTATAGTAAACTGATGTTCAACAATGGTGTCAAGAACATACGTTGGGGAAATAACTGTCTCTTCAATAAGTGGTGCTGGGAAAACTGGATGACCGTATTCAGAAGAATTAAGAATCCTAGACCCCTATCTCTTGCCATGTACAAAAATCAAATCAAAATGGATGAAAGACTTAAATCTGAGACCTCAAACTGTGAAACTACTACAAGAAAACATTGGGAAGACTCTCCAGTGTTTCTCCACTGGGGAAACATTGCACTGGAAAAATATTTCTTGGGTAATACCCTACAAGCACAGATCACCAAAGCAGTAATGGACAAATGGGATCACATCAGTTTATAAAGCTTCTGCACAGCAAAGCAAAGAACAACCCACAGAATGGTAGAAAGTATTTGCAAACTATCCATCTGACAAGGGATTAATAAATAAGGAGCTCAAACAGCCTTACAGGAAAATATCTAATAATCCAATTTAAAAATGGGCAAAAGATTTTAACAGACATTTCTCAGAAGACATTCAGTGGCAAACAGCTATGTGAAAAGATGCCCAACATCATTGATCATCACAGTAATGCAAGTCAAAACTGTAATGGGGTATGATCTTACTTCAGTTAAAATGGCTTATAAAAAAGTCAGACAATAACAAATGCTGACAAGGATGCGAAGAAAAGGGAATTCTCATACACTGTTGGTGGGAATGTAAATTAGTACAGCTACAATACAGAACAGTTTAGAGCTTCCTTAGAACCTAAAAATTTAGCAACCAAGTGATCCAGATATCCCACTGCTGAGCATATACCCAAAAGAAAGGAAATCAGTATATCAGAGATGTCTTGCACTCCCATGTTTATTTCACACTATTCAAAATAGCCAAGATTTGGAAGCAACCTGTGTCCATCAACAGATAATTGGATAAGGAAAATGTGATACTTATACACAATGAAGTCCTATTCAATCACAAAAAAATGTGACCCTGTCATTTGCAACAACGTAGCTAGAACTGGAGGTAATTAGGTTAAGTGAAATAAGCCAGGCAGAGAAAGACATGCCTTGCATATTTTCACTTATTTGTGTTTGCTACAAATTAAAACAATCAAACTCATGGAGATAGAGAGTAGAATGATGGTTACCAGAGGCTGGGAAGGGTAGTGGGAAGCAGTGGAGAAGTGGGATGGTTAATGGTTACAAAAATATAGGATGAATAAGATATAGCATTTGATAGCAAAACAGGGTAGCTACAGTTAGCAAGAATTTATTGTACATTTTAAAGTAACTAAAAGAGTAAAATTGAATTGTTTGCAACACAAAGAAAGAATAAATACTTGAGGGGAGGGATGTTCCATTTACCCTGACATGATTATTATGCATTGTATGCCTGTATCAAAATACCTCTTATATCTACTATGTACCCATAAAAATTTAAAATAAAAAAATTCTGAGGCAAAAGCATTTTAATTTAAAACTGTTTTTACATGTAACTTTTCCGGATATACAGTTTATTGCTTGCATAAATCAGTATATATTTTATCTTATTACTACCACACCTGAGATATGTTACATTTGATTTTACCATAAGAATGTAATAAAGCTAATAGTCATAAGAAACTTCAGATAGAATGATTCAGTTCTAATAAACCCTGGCGGAAAAGTAGGGTGAAGTTAAAGAGTAAAAAGGAAAATTAAAGATTATCGAGAAGTCAGATAATAATACCTAAAATATTATATATTTGTTTTGCTATATCTGTCCTTTGAATAAATATGCTATTTGAGATTTTTTGCTGAACTACTGTGGTAAGCATGAGGGTTTCCCACTGCGTTTTACCTTTAAATAAACCTGCTGTGGGTTGCATAGCTGATTAACAGCCTTTAGCTGCTAGACTTTCAAGTCCACCATGGACATTTCCTTTGAGGTGCTTGCAGCCGATAACTAAGGTTGGCTAAAAGAGCAGAAATAGGGCTATTTTGCTCCATGTGGAATTTCTTTAACAAGTAACTTTAGCTTGAGGATTCCCAGTCAGCCTAACATTGTGGTTTAATGGCATTTCTTTACAACTCTTTCTTCTCTCTCCTTTACTCACAGATGTCAGACTTGCATTATTGTCTGGGCTCTCTCCAAGCTTGCTTCCCTCCTTCTTTATCCTTTAAAGATGTTCAGTCACCTCCAATAAATCTCTCACTTGCCTATTTCTTTCTTGGTGCCCATTTTCTGCATCTCAGAACACATGAAATAGCACAGCTGTGTTAATAAAGATCCACATTTTCAAAATTAAAAAATACCCCAATAAAAACAGTATTATTGGATGATTTTTTTGATTAGCTGCTTAAATTCCATTAACTGTACCTAAAGAAAGTATAGCATTTAGGCCTACCAATGCAAGAACTGCTGTAGCACCACACTCCAAGTGTTAAGGAGAAAAATCCAAAGTTTGTTATCTTTTAATGAGTTTTTCACAAAGCATTAAGTATAATCACTTTTAAAACCACTTTTGAGGTATGATTGACATACAAAAAGCTGTACATATTTAATGTATACAGCTTGAATTTCAAGATATAACTATAACAATGAAACTATCACCACAATCTCTGTCATAAATATATCCATCACTGTATTCTCCCATTCTTTTAGTTATCATTATTATTGTTTTATGACAATAACACTTTTAACATAAGATCTAACCTTTTAGCAAAATTTTAAGTATACGAAACAGTACTTAATTATAGTCATTGTGTTGTACAGCAGAACCTCTAGAACTGTTTCTTGTATAAAACCATGACTTTACTTTTGACTAATACTTCCCTGTTTTCCCCTATCCTGCCCTAGCAACTACCATTTTACTTTATACTTCTATGGGTTTTACTTTTAGATTCCACATATAAGTAAGACCATGCAGCATTTATCTTCCTGTGCCTGTCTGATTTCACTTAGCATAATTTCCTTCAAATTCAATCATGTTGCAAATGACAGGATTTCCTCTTTTAAGGCTGAATAATATTTCATTGTGTGTGTGTATATATATATATATTTCTCTATATACATTCATCTGTTGGTGGATACTTAGGTTGATTATTTATCTTTGCTATTGTGAATAATGCTGCAATAAACATGAGAATGCAGATATCTTTTCAACATTCTTGTTTTATTTCCTTTGAAAATATACCCAGAAGTGGGATTGCTGTTTAATATGATTGTTCTGTTTTTAATTTTTGAGAAACCACCATACTGTTTTCCATAATGACTACACCAATTTACATTTCTACCAACAGTCTACAAAGGTTTCCTTTGCTTCACACCCTTGCTGACATTTCTCCCTTTTTCTGATAACTGCCATCCTAACAAGCGTGAGACAATATCTCCTTGTAGTTTTGACTTGCATTTCCCTGACGATTGGTAATGTTGAGCATTTTTCAATACATTTGTTCACTATTTGTAGACCTTTTTTTTTTTTTTTTTGAGAAATGTCTATTCGGGTTTTTTGCCCTTGATTTTTCACTATTGAGTTGTTTGAGTTCCTTACGTATTTCAGATCTTACCCCCCCTTATCAGATGTAGGTTTTGCAAATATATTCCCCCATTCTGTAGGTTGTCTCTTCACTCTGTTGTTTCCTTTTCCGTGCAGAAACTTTTTAGTTGGATGAAATCCCATTTGTCTGTTTTTGCTATCTATTCCTGTGTTTTTGGACTCATATACAAAAACTTATTGCCTAGAACAATTTCAGGAGGGTTTTTCCCCATGTTTTCTTCTAGCAGTTTTGTAGTTTTATATCTTACATTTAAACCTTTAATAGGCCAGGCATGGTGGCTCATGTCTGTAATCTCAGCAATTTGGGAGGTCAAGGTGTGTGGATCACCTGTGGGCAGGAGTTCAAGACCAGCCTGGCCAACATGGTGAAACTCTGTCTCTACTAAAAATACAATAATTAGCTGAGCATGGTGGCACATACCTGTAGTCCCAGCTACTTTGGAGGCTGAGGCAGGAGAATTGCTTGAACCTGGGAGAGGGAGGCTGAAGTGAGCCAAGATCACATCACAGCACTCCATCCTGGGTGACAGAGCAAGATTCTGTCTCAACAACAACAACAACAACAACACACAACCTTTAATAGATAGAATTTTGAGTTGATTTTTGTGTATAGTTGCTATGATCAGAATGTGTCCCCCCAGAATTTGTATGTTGAAACCTAAAACCCAGTGTGGTAGTACTTAAAGGTGAGAACTTTAGGAGGTATTAGGGTGTATAAAAGGTCTGTAGAGAAGTAGGGAGGCCCTTTTTGTCCTTCCACCTTCTGCTCTGTGAGGATGCAGAAGGGAGGCACCATATTGGAAGCAGAGAGTTTCCCTCATCAGACACTGAATCTGCTGGCACCTTGATCTTGAACTTCCCAGACTCCAGAACTGTAAGAAATACATTTTTGTTTTTATAAATTACCCAGTCTAGGTTATTTTGTTATAACAGTACGAATAAACTAAGACAATGGTGTAAAATATTTTTTAAAAATCCCATATTCAGTAGCATTAAAGATACTTAGTAATAAATTTAACCAAGAAAGTAAAAGATCTGTACCCTGAAAACTATAAAACAGTGATGAAATAAATTGAAGAAGTCACAAATAAATAGAAAGATATTCCATGTCCAAAAATTTGAAGTATTATTGTTGTTCAAATGTCCACACTACCCAAATTGCCCTACAGATTTTGTCAACCCTTATCAAAATTCCAATGACATTTTTCACAGACACAGAAGAAAAAAAAAAACACCAAAGCTGAAAGCATCACACTACCTGACCTCTAAATTTACTACAAAAGTATAATAATTAAAACAGCATGGTACTGGTATAAAAAAAGACACATGGATCAGTGGAACAGAATACAGGATCCAGAAATATACCTATACATTTATAGTCAATTGATCTTCAACAAAGATACTAAGAACACACAATGGAGAAAGGATAGCATCTTCAAGAAATTGTGTTGTGAAAACTGGATATCCTTATGTAGGAATTAATATGGGCAGTTTTTATAAGTTGTTTCTGAGAGCCACATTTATTTTAAAAGTACGAAGTAGTATAGATCAGAATGATCTAAGACAGGATTGACAAAATGAAAGCCGGAGAGCTTAAGTGGGCCAGCAGATATGAAGACATATATAGGAACTTTCTGTACTTTCTTCTCTGTTTTTCTATAAGATTAAAACTTTTTTAAAAAATGAATTCTATTAATTAAAAAGATAAAAAATAATGATTACAAATGTCCTTAGAAAAAGCCAGCCTAAGTAGAGAGTGAACCAGTACTATCCTGATAATGAGCTCCTTCACATTATTACTGCCTAGCACTGAAGATGTAATGTTTCTTAAAATGATCCTTCAATGAATGAAGCATATTGATTGTAACAGAATATTTTGGAGAAAGATGGTTCCCTCATGCCTGGACAAGCAGGATATATACAAATTTTGTGAGGGCATGAAAGCTGGACCAAGAAGGAAATATTTTTTTTTTTGTTATAAATGGGAAGTCAAATATTTTCAGCCAGAGAATAATAAAGTGCCAACAATAAACAAACAAAAATAAAATACTGCTAAAATCAAATGCAAAGTTGTAAATCAATTTTAAAATGGCTATTACATTTGGTGTGTAAAAATTAATAGGAAAAAATACTCAGCAAAGGAACAGATGGGTTTTGAAAGATGTTTGAATGTGTCTGGATCATAATAGACTTTAAATTTGTGACTGAGTAATGAATTAGGTGTCAAGGTAATCATTCAAATAAGAAAGAAGAATGGAGTTTCTTGGTCTTAAGCTATCTAGAGTGGTTAACATCTTTCCCCTACTGAAAACCAAACTTTCTTTTTAAAGAGAAATATGCAAGAACTACCACTTACAAGGATTTCACATCACAATTCTGAAAGGTTTTCTGTCTACAAGTGTTGGAAACTGTCATTAAACCTTTGTTTTCGTGGCTACTGAGTAAGTGGGGGCTGTTCTGAGAATTCCAGGAGAAGCAGGATGACTTTAAATAGGCATCAGTCCACTTAGTCACACCTATACAGACTGACATTGAATTTTTCAGTGACAACCCAGTTCCAAAAAACAGCAATGTTCACTGTAGCTCCAGGTGCTCCTTTTTGTCTGCTGCTTTAAAGGTGGCTGAAGATAAAGAAATATATAAAATCCACCAAACAAAAACGAAGAGGAGAAAAGTAGTGCAAAATCAGTGAAAAGGATAGATACGAGATTCTCTTAAAGATGAATTTGTTAGAAGAATCACATTTATGGGTGAAGCCAGTAAAAGCCCACAAGGGGAATATGAAGGAAGAACATTGATAATAAACTCATTAGGAATGTCTCCAAAGAATGTCTGTGTAGCAATTCAAATTCTAAGAAGGCATTGGTATGATATTAGCTTCAGATATGGGGAAATATGTAGGGCATTTGGGGAGTTACCAAGGGAAATTAGGAGACAGCTATTGGAAAGAAATTGCTGCAGGTAAACCAAAGATTGAGAAGATGCAAATGCAGTCTTGAAATTAAAAGTTAGCAATGAAATCTATTGTACCTCATATGCTTCAGTCTCTGTAAAACAGTTTTTTTTTTTAATCTCAATACCTAAATCAAGTTTCTTATCTAGGGGACTCATAACCCTGTGCTAGTCACAAGTATTTGGAGAATAGCTCCAAATTGCAAGCATCCACACTAATGTTTCTGTTTATTTATGAGAGTGTTAACTGCATAGAGGAGAATAAAGCTAGAGGGAAATAAGCATATTAACTAATAACCAAATATGGTTACCATTTTTCTAGTCCCTTTGAAGATTTTTAATGGACAAAGTATAAAATAGAGAAAAATAATTCCTTAGCTACAGGGAAAAGCCTCAATCTTTTCAGTTTGTACTTTCTCTTAAATCTCTGCCTAGTTTAACTTTATGTTATCTAACTTTCTTTTGTCAACATTCATTTTTTCTAATTTTTGTTCCCATGTTCATATCTGTTTTCTTTAATTCTTTCTTGGAGTTTCTATTCCAACTAAACTCCAAGTTTTCTTATCTCTCTGCCTTTCTTCTTTGTTTTTCTCAGTGAAATTTCCTTTCCAAACAAGAAATGTTTGTTTTATTTGCGAATATCGGTAAAAACAAATAGAAAAAGTTAACAGTGGAAATGCAATTCCAGGGCAATATATTTTTCTCACGTTAATTGGCTTTCCTTGATATTCTTCTGTTTTCACTGGGATCTTAGTTGCACCTGCTCTAAAATATGGTAACCATTCCCATAACATTTTCTTCAAATCAAGCTACTTGAGGCAACTTGCCAGAAACTTACCTTAAAATGTTTGGATTAAAAATGCATATGGAAATAACTACCTGCCCACTCTCACTTTCATGCCCACCACAACACAAAGTTTATGTGTGTTAGTAGTCGTAACTAATGTTTATATTGTGTCTTCTCTCCAATTAGCCAAGAACCTTGAGTAATTCATACACATTCTCCTTTTTTTAGGACTTTGATAGACAGAATTCTAAAGATGTGTTTCTAAGATTGCCGTCCCCTAGTGATTTGAACAAACGTGAATCTAGGTACTACAGCAAAGAGGCTTTGGAAATAAAATTAAGGTTAATAATTACCTGACCTTAAAAAAAGGGAGATGATCCTGGATTATTCTACTAGATCCAGTGCAATCACATAGGACTTAAAAGCAGAAGAGAAAGGTAGTAGAGTCTGTCAGAGAGATGTGGAAGAATAGAAAAACAGAGAAGAAATGAGGTAGAGGGGGATGTCATGGAGATTCAAAATTTGAAAAGGATTCCACTCACTGTTGCTGGCTTTGAAGATAGGGAAAAGGGGTCAAGGACTAAGGAATGCAGGTGACTTCTGGAAGCTGCAAATGACCCCTGAGCAAGAGACAGCAAGGATATGGGAAATTCCATCTTACAGCCGCAAATAACTGAATTCTACCAACAATATGAATGAGCTTATAAGGGGATTCATCCCCAGACCTCCTGGAAAATAACATCTTGATTTTGGCCTATGAAATGTGGAGCAGGGAGCCAGCTATGATACATTGTGCCTGAACTCCTGACTTATAGAAAATTGTGAAATAATACAGTCATGCTGTTTTAATTATGTTTGTGGTAATTTGTTATGACAGAAAGATAGAATGGGATAAGTTAGGCATGCAGAACATTTTAACTGAACATTCATTATGTCCAAGTATCTGTGTAAGGATAGGGCAACAAAAGACAAAGATAATATTTGCCCTTCCTGTGCCTTTATTGTAGTGGGAAGGACTGTATATATATGTATGTACATACACATACACATATATATTTATATTACCTAGGGAGGATGTGTTTGGTGAGCATTAAGAAGAGAAAAGGGTATCAAACAGAATAACTTCAGTTACTGTGCTTCATGAATGGCTAGTCTGGGTTCTTGGAGAGTGCCATATATTCTTTGTACTTTTGTCCAAAATTATGATACTTGTAATGAAGTGATTGTTATTTCCAAGACATTTTAATTAATTTTGTAAACCTATGCACATCTTTTAACGTGTTTATCATAGATCAGAAGATGGTAAGCTCTTTTTTACTTCATGCCACACTGAGGCTCTCATATCAAGTAGAGTATTAAACTGCTGAATGTAGCTCCCTAGCTCTCTTCAGGGCATTTAGGTCATACTTAGGCTGTTAAGTTCTAAATTATTTTCAGCTGGTAATATTCTAGCCTTTCATTTCTGGAATAAACCAAATCAAAATCATTTTTTTCTAGATAAAATTTATGTGTGTATCTATCTGTATGTGTTTGTGTGTATATATATATATATATATATACACACACACACATTAAATGAATAGGTGTGTATATATACATGTCTACTCATTTAATTTAATATTTCTGAAAATTTTTATTTTTTGATTGAAATTTTTCTCAAATAGAGACAAAAGTCAGATAATTTCTATACTTCTTTCCACTCCCTCCACCACTCCAAACGAAAAAAAAAAAAGAAATAAGATAGTTTCTATGCTTTCAGAAAGAAGATGTATAAATTCTGCCCTTAGTTTTTTCCTAGAGAAGAGGGACTCACAGGTTAGTTGCAAATATTTTGGATGGGGGAGGACAGGAAAAGAGAAAACAATGGTAATTATTGTGGAGGTGAGGAAGAGGTGATTGTGAATATTCTTCTACCCTCACTTCTACCTGTTTCATTCTGAGTACAACCTAGTTTACATGACCACCAACCTGAAAAACATTCGATTATTCAAAGTCTTTTGAATTACTTGTAGGGCCTTTGAGAATATATCATAGTCTCTTCACTTTTTATTCTACTTGAAAACAAGGAGAAAAAGAAACAGACTTTGAGATATTGCAAGCCCATATTGCAAAAAATTTTAACTATACACCAGGAGCTTTGCATTCTGTGAACCTGTTCCTCACGTACCCATTGTATGTAAATTCTAATCTATATAAACACTGAAAAAATAACCTCTGATGAAATCATAAAACAAAAAATAAAAACATAAGAAGTACGCCATACAAAACACAGGGAAACTATTGAAAAAGTGTTCTAAATTATGTTTTGTTTTCATCCTAAAACAGAATAATCTCTTGTGGTCTGTGCCAATCATTTACTAATTGTTTCATGGATGTGTGTGTCTTATCACTAAGATTACTAGTAAACTTGTGGGCATTATCTTCTGGTTTGTACATTATTGTACCTGACACATTTTGGATATCAAAGGGTCTTTCTAGAAGAGGAATTTTTAGTATGATTTCCACAAAACCTTAGGCGGCTCATCAATGGGCAATAAGTGCTCTGTGAATATACTGGTAATTGTATGCAAAATTGTGCCTCTGTATATGTGTGCCTTTTTGAAGAGAAAAAGTCAATAGTTTTCATCAGCTTCTGAAATAAATTTCTACCTTCAAAAGTTATAAGATCTTATCTAATGCCTCTTCATCTAATCCTTTCAATTTGAGGCAATGTAAACTTTCTTCAAATATATTTTTCTCTTAAAACTCTTAACGAACAGCTTCCTGCATTCTGGATCTACTCACTACTACTGCCTTTGCTGGCAATGTGAACTTCAACAAATTCAGTATTGCAACACCCTCAGTCAGGCTGAGTCAGCTGATTTGAAACATGCAAAAATAAACATTTTAAAACATCAAAATATTAAAAACATTTTAAAACATAAATTCTTCAATCAATCACCAGCACTTAAAATTGTAAACACTAGCATCACTCTATATGAGTGTCTTGGGGTAAAGTTGACAATAGTGTTGATTAAAATATAGATATGTTATAGCTGGGATAAACTTAACTAACTGTAAATAATTATTCATTGTCTTTGATGATTCTATATAGTTCCTTATTAAGTTTATAACAGTTAAGTTTTTTAAAAAATTAATTCAAGTATAATTACATAAACCTCACAAATCTTAAATGGAGAGCTCAACTGATTATTACATTTATATACACCTATGTAAGCATGAACCCATACAGATACAGAACATTTCCAACATCCCAGGAAGCCCTCTTATGTCTCCTCCCAGTCAGTACTCCTTCTTCAAAGTTAATTACTCTTCTGATTTCAATCAAGAACAATAACTTTTGCTGCAGAACATGTATGTTTAAGTTTAAACTGGGGGTGACGGCTAAAAAAAAAAAGAGGAAAGCCTTGGGAGGGGTTTCTGGGTACCCAGATGTGAATTTTAGAAAAAGAAAAAAGAAATAAAAGATAATTATTGCTTACTTCCCTACTCCAGAGTGTTATAGCTCAATTAATAGAGATGGAAACATTTTGCAAAGATCATATAGCATGCTTGTGAAAGATATAAGACATCTCCAATTTGCACACAGGTTGTATCCCAAAAGCTCATTTATAAATTAATCACTTGAAACTTGGAATTAATTCCCTATATGTCATAAATGTCATAAATGATGGTTAGGATCCCATGTTACTCATATAAGCCTATATTAAGCAGAATGTGTCTGAAACACTGCACATCTATAATGAAAAATGGGTTCAAACCTACAACACATAATTAAGCAAAACAAAATGAATAATTGTTCCTATTTATCTTAATGTTGATACTTTAGAAAAGCTAGGTTTAATTAGAGCAGATATATGGCATTAATTTATTTGTGGCTTGAAAAGACTTTAGGAGCATTTTTAAGTACTTTGGATGATGTTTTCCTTTATTTTATTCTTCTATTTTTACTCTGAAAATACTATCAGTTCCTTTCACCCTGATATAGATTAATCACTAATCCTAGGTCTGTATTCATCTGCCATTTATGACCAAATAAATGGTTCAAGCAGAGACTTTAGTGAAAAGAGAACAGTATCAACATTGTATACCTCCTTATTCACAATCTCTTTCCTTTTCTGGAAAAGGATGTGGAAGACGGCATTAGGAATTGTGCCTCTAAGCCTTCCAACTCCAAAAGTCTCATTGACTAAGGGTCCCAGTATTGGGCTCAGAAATATATCAGCAAACTTGTGCTGAACTCATGGTTCCTACAGGTTGCTCCTAGTCAACGACTATGCTCTGCTGAGGTGCTTATGGTCCTGTAAGATAAGGGATACCTCTGCTCTACTGACTGACTGGCTACAGGACTCCCTGATGACATTGCTGAAGGTGCTCTAAACTACAAGACAGAGTAGAAACTTACACCCAACCTTCCCTCCCTCTCTTCTTCACTCAGGCTCAGACTTGCATTGCAGTGTGATAGCTCTCTTGATCTTCCCCAGCTGCTTTCTCACTTTTCTCTCACAGGGTTTCCTCTAATAAAGTCTTTGTATATTTTATCCCATCTTGGCATCTGCTTCTCGGAGACCCATACTAACATAGAAATGCTCTCTATTTAGGAGTTGCAATAAGTCTGGGAGGGTTAAATGAAAACCAGTTGGGAATAAAGTAATGGAACAGAAGTATGTGTTCTATAAGATCCTAAGAAGAAAATGTGTAAGGAATTCTTAGGCTTTTTCTTTCAGCTAGTCTAGGGAATTAGGAAATAGTCAAGGGTTTGAGCAGAAGAACAAATCAGAAATATAGAGTATGAATTCCATGGCCATATGTCCAATTTTATGTCTGCCAGGAAAGTAAGCAAGGCAGCATGTGAGTGGAATATAGGTTGAACAGAAAAGATTGTAACTTTGAAGTACGTATACAGGGGTGGAAAATTAAGAGAAACATGATGGAATACATTGGCATGTAGGGGCAGTGGAGGACTTCACAAAGCAGATTCACTTTTGTGACTTGAAGCTCAAATTAAAGAATAAGTCTTACATCCTGGAAAAAGGATCATGGTTAATGTGCTTTATGTCAGCAGGGTTAAAGGGGTATTGTTTTCCAACACTCTTTCATCTAGGACATAAAGTAATTAATCAAAAGCAATTCTCACCAGGGAGAGTTAAATAATCATAAAAATGTCTAATACCAGAAATGAAACTTGTGTCACTCTCCAAGTTCCTAATGTTGCAATTCTGAATTGCATGTGAGATTTGACCAAGGAGAAAGCCTGTGTGTGTGTGTGTGTGTGTGTGTGTGTGAGAGAGAGAGAGAGAGAGAACTGGACATCCAAAATATAAATTCAAGTCTTAAATTCTTAGAAGTTTTACCTTCTCACTCTTCCCTATTTCTGTCTGGTGGAACTCTAACGTTCGAATGTCTGTTGCCTTCATGCTGTGGCTCCTCAGCTCAGGGAACAGTTGCTGGGATACAAATGAAAAGTTTTGATGCAGCATAGTTGTAAGATATGGGAGGGACACATCACATACTTTTTTTTGAGAATTATCTGGCCATGCACAATCTCCCTGGGGGCATCTTTCAAGTATTTAATATATGCCATCAGGGAACTTATAAGAATCTAATCAGCACTCTGTCCAGTTTTGCTGTTACTGTTGTCGTTGCTGCTATTATTGCTTGTTTGTGTCCCTGTCAGGTCCTAAATTTCTTACCTAAATTTATTTCACTTGGTAGCCAAAACCTTTGATATATGTGTCACTGAAAGGTCCTCCTAAGCCAGTGAAAATCAAAACTCGCTCCTCCGTAAATATTATACCTTTCTTCAGTTTTAAATTCCCTGAGCTTGACTAAGGTTCTCAACTCTGTTAAGAATACATATGTCTCTAGTCACGATGCTCTCTCTATATGCCACTATAAAAACTTAGCATTTTAACAAGTAGCAAAGAGGTATAGCTTATAAGTTAATATTGGGAATAAAACAGAATTTAAAAACCACCTATTTAATTTCAAAATGGTGAGAAAAGAGGAAAAAAGAAAGAAGAGATGGGATAAAAAAGAAACCCAACTATTTCAGTTATATTAAATGTCAACAGTGTAAACATTCCAATCAAATGCAGAAATTGTCAGAAGAAATGAGAAGATCTAAATACATATTGTCTACAGAAAATGCACATTAACAATAAAAATACAGATGAATTGACAGAAAAATATAAAGAAATACATACCATAGAAAACAATAGTCATAAGAAAGTTGGAGTGGGCTGGGCACAGTGGCTCACACCTATGATACCAGCACTTTGGG
Organism: Pongo abelii; assembly: GCF_028885655.2. NCBI lineage: Eukaryota > Metazoa > Chordata > Mammalia > Primates > Hominidae > Pongo > Pongo abelii. Next base: position 20,060,780 of record NC_085928.1, read on the forward strand.
AGGCCAAGGTGGGAGGATTGCTTGAGCCCAGGAGTTCGAGACCAGCCTAGGCAACATGGTGAGACCTCAACTCTAAAACAAAAAATTTTTTTGGAAAGTTGGAGTGCATATATAAATATTATATAAAGCTGGCTTCAGGATGAGAAATATCAACAGAATTCAATTAAAAAATCTTGGTACAGGGATAAAAAAATAAATTCATAAAAAGAGATAATAATCTAAAATGTTTATGCACCAAATTACAGAGCTTCAGATAGATAAAATAGATCAAACCTGTGAAATCTAAGAGGAAAAATAAATAAATTTATAATTATAAATTGAGATGTCTACATTTCTTTCTCAGTAATGATTGGGGTATACTGAAAACCTTAAAAATACAGAAAATGAAAGTAACTCAAACAACTTGAATTAGTTGACAGTTTTAGGCCGTTGCACACAGAAATTCTATGATAAATATTTTGTTGAAAAAGATATAATTCATAAAGATAAACTGTATGCTGGCTCATCAAAAAGGTCTTAATATATTTCAAAAACTAAAATCTTACAATATGATATATTCACTGACCACAGTGAAACTAAATTAGAATTTAATAATAATAGATTACCTAGAAAATCTACCAATATTTAAAAAGTAAGCAATATATTTTGAAAATAACTGAAGGGTCAAAAATTACAAGGGAAATTAATTAAGTTTTCTAACAGACTGATAATGAAAATTCTGTATATGAAATTTATGAAATATAGCTAATGCATAGTTTAGAAAGAAATTTATAATTTTAAGTGCATACACTAGATGGAAGGTCCAAAATCAAAAATATGCCATTATACCTTAAGTTACACAATAAAAAGCACAGCAAACAAAAAGTAAGCAGAAAGGAGAAAGTGATAAAGTTAAAAGCCAAAACAAACAAAAAATGCCTAGAAAAATGTGGAAAATTCAATGAAACCAAAAGCTTCTCCTTTAAAAAGATCAATACAATTGATGACCATTTAGTTAGCGTGATCAAGAAAAAAAGCAGAAAGATATAAATTACTAAAATTTTGAATAAAAGAGAGTACAAAATTAGAAATGTTACAGATATTAAGTGAGAATAAAGAACCATCATGATCAAACTTATGCCAAAAAATTTTGATGATGTAGGTAAAATTAAAGTTTCTGGAAGTACTCAAATTACTGAATATGGTATAAGAAAATATAGAAAAATCTGAATAGTTCTACATCTATTGAGGTAATTAAATCCATAATTAAAAGGCATCCTGAAATAAAACCTTGACACTTAGATCACTTTATTGGTGAATTATATTAGGCATTTAAGAAACCAATTATAACAACAATACAGAAACTTCTACAGAAAGCACAAGGGGAGGCAATATTTCCCAACTCATATCATGAGGCCAGTTTTATGGTGATATCAAACCTAAAAATATCACAACCAAAGAAACTACAGATATCCCCAGTGAATTCAGGTGCGAAAATCCCTAACAAAATTTTAGTTAATTATATCCATCAGTATATAAAAAGGATAACATATCATGACTGAATAGAGTTTTACTGAAAATGAAAGGCTGATTAAACATCCAAAAATCAATTATAATTCGGCATATTAATAGAATAAAGCAGTAAAATATATAATAAATTTAATAGATGCAGAAAATGCATTTCAAAAATTCAATACTAATTTAATTTGTTTTAGAATTGAAAGTCTTAGGAAAGAAAATTCAAAGAAAATTTTTACAATCTGATCAAAGATATTTGAAAGACATACAACATTATACTTAATCAATTAAAGGCTCAAATACCTTAATCTAATATCAGGAACCAGGCAAAGTTTTAAGCAACATTACAGTATCATTTTTATCCAATGAAAAGTGGCAAGATAGAGAAACTGAAAAATTATATATATGAGAAAAGAAGAAATAGGGCTATCTGAAAATGACAGGACTATATACATAAGAAAATGTGGTTAACTAAAAATATGCTACTAAAATAATCAGTGAATGTATGAATATTGCATATGAAAGGTCAATAAAGATATATTAATTGTATTTTATATACTTGCTATGAATAATTACCAAAAGAAATTTCAAAAATTAACTCCATTTACAATGGTGTAAACAAATACTGAAGAATAAAATTAGAAATTCTGTGCATGGTCCATACAGAGACAATGACAAAACATGATAAAGGAAAATAAAAAGTATAAATTTCTTAAACACCACAAAAAAGCATGTATTATAAAATAAAAAAAGAAGAAAATTTAAAAAAAACTTTTGTTATTTTAAAAATAGTTAAAGGAAAGATAAAGACAAGCTACTGACTAAGAGAAAATATATTACAAAACATATTATCTGACAAAGGTCTTGAATATAGAACATAAAATCTCTTCCAACTTAATAAGAAGATGGTACCATTTAAAATGAACATATAATTTGAGGAGACATTTCACAAAAGAAGATAAATGAATGAGAAATGAGCACATGAAAATATATCCAATTAGGCTTTATGAAAATGGAAATCTAAACCACAGTGGGCTATTAATATATAACCATTAGGCCAAAGTTAAAATAACTGACAAAACCAAGTGTTGACAAGGAGGTGGAACAACTGGAACTTTTATATCTTGCTGGTAGGAATGCAAAATGGTAGTGTCACTGTGAAAACAGCATGGCAGTATCTTAGGAAGGTTAAATAAACATTTATCATCTGATACAATAATCCTACTGCTAGATAGTTTTCCGAAGAGAAATGGAAACACTGGTTCATACAAACATGTCTATTTAAATCTTCATACCAGAGTTACTTATAGCACTGAACTAGAAATACTGCAGAGTGGGAGAATATATTTTCAATACATGTATCTCACTAATGACTTATATTCAGAATATGTTTTTTAAAAACCTGTGAGACAATAACAAAAAAAAACGAATAAAAATGGCCAAAAGACGTAAACATCACAAAACTAAATATCTGTGACCATAAATCATTTGAAAAACTGCTCAACCTAATTAGTGCACAGGTGAAGTGCAGACTGAAATCACAATGGGACACCATTCCACACTCAGTGAAATAGCTAAAAACAAGCAAACAAATAATAAGAAATAACAAAACAAAACTGATAGCAATTTTTGGCAACTATATGAGGAACTGATAGTCTCATACATTGCTTGTGGGAAGGTAAAAATGGCACAACAATTTTTGAAAGCATTCCTATAAAATACGCAGCTATTCTACTCCACTCCTGAGTAAGGAAAAGAATATGAAAACACACGTTCACAAAAGCTGTGTATACAATAGGCTTATAGTGTCTTTCTCCATAATAGTTCCAAAATGGAAACAACTCAAATGTTAGTTAATAAAATAAGGAATACATTGGGTAATATTTATGTAAAATGATACTACTAAAGAAAAAAAGAAGCGAAACTACAGTTACATGCAAAAACACAGATGGATCTGAAATATATATTGAGATAAAAGTCAGAAACAAAAGCATACATTATACAAAGTTGAAGAATAGGCAAAACTACCCTTCTATAGAAGAATTTAGAAACATAGTATTCCATGGTGTATATGTGCCACATTTTCTTAATCCAGTCTATCATTGTTGGACATTTGGGTTGGTTCCAAGTCTTTGCTATTATGTATAGTGCCACAATAAACATACGTGTGCATGTGTCTTTATAGCAGCATGATTTATAATCCTTTGGGTATGTACCCAGTAATGGGATGGCTGGGTCAAATGGTATTTCTAGTTCTAGATCCCTGAGGAATCGCCACACTGACTTCCACAATGGTTGAACTGGTTTACAGTCCCACCAACAGTGTAAAAGTGTTCCTATTTCTCCACATCCTCTCCAGCATCTGTTGTTCCCTGACTTTTTAATGATCGCCATTCTAACTGGTGTGAGATGGTATCTCATTGTGGTTTTGATTTGCATTTCTCTGATGAGCAGTGATGATGAGCATTTTTTCAGGTGTCTTACGGCTGCATAAATGTCTTCTTTTGAGAAATGTCTGTTCATATCCTTTGCCCACTTGTTGATGGGGTTGTTTGTTTTTTTCTTGTAAATTTGTTTGAGTTCTTTGTAGATTCTGGATATTAGTCCTTTGTCAGATGAGTAGATTGCAAAAATTTTCTCCCATTGTGTAGGTTGCCTGTTCACTCTGATGGTAGTTTCTTTTGCTATGCAGAAGCTCTTGAGTTTAATTAGATCCCATTTGTCAATTTTGGCTTTGTTGCCATTGCTTTTGGTGTTTTAGACATGAAGTCCTTGCCTATGCCTATGTCCTGAATGGTATTACCTAGGTTTTTTTCTAGGGTTTTTATGGTTTTAGGTCTAACATTTAAGTCTTTAATCCATCTTGAATTAATTTTTGTATAAGGTGTAAGGAAGAGATCCAGTTTCAGCTTTCTACATATGTCTAGCCAGTTTTCCCAGCACCATTTATTAAATAGGGAATCCTTTCCCCATTTCTTGTTTTTGCCAGGTTTGTCAAAAATCAGATAGTTGTAGATATGTGGCATTATTTCTGAGGGCTCTGTTTTGTTCCATTGGTCTATATCTCTGTTTTGGTACCAGTACCATGCTGTTTTGGTTACTGTAGCCTTGTAGTATAGTTTGAAGTCAGGTAGCGTGATGCCTCCAGCTTTGTTCTTTTGGCTTTGGATTGACTTGGCAATGCGGGCTCTTTTTTGGTTCCATATGAACTTTAAAATAGTTTTTTCCAATTCTGTGAAGAAAGTCATTGGTAGCTTGATGGGGATGGCATTGAATATATAAATTACCTTGGGCAGTATGGCCATTTTCACGATATTGATTCTTCCTACCCATGAGCATGGAATGTTCTTCCATTTGTTTGTGTCCTCTTTTATTTTGTTGAGCAGTGGTTTGTAGTTCTCCTTGAAGAGGTCCTTCATATCCCTTGTAAGTTGGATTCCTAGGTATTTTATTGTCTTTGAAGCGATTGTGAATGGAAGTTCACTCATGATTCTGTCCTTTGTAGGGATATGGATGAAGCTGGAAACCATCATTCTTAGCAAACTATCGCAAGGACAAAAAACCAAACACCGCATGTTCTCACTCACAGGTGGGAATTGAACAATGAGAACACATGGACACAGGAAGGGGAACATCACACACCGGGGCCTGTTGTGGGGTGGGGGGAGGGAGGAGGGATAGCATTAGGAGATATACCTAACGTAAATGACGAGTTAATGGGTGCAGCACACCAACATGGCACATGTATACATATGTAGCAAACCTGCACATGTTGTGCACATGTACCCTAAAACTTAAAGTATAATAAAAATAAATAATAAAAAAATTGTAAGAGAAATACATTTGTTGGAAAAAATGTTTTAACAGTACAGAAGATTACTAAGGTTATTATTCATTCTTATGATTTACTCATGGCATACGTAATTTTCACTAATGTAACACTATTAATTTTAATATATTAACATTAATGTTTTCTATTTGTATTTTCTTCTTCATAAAAGAATTATATTGTCCATATTGTTCTGCAATTTTCTTTGGGCATTTTACATATATATATGAATATATGTGTACACACACACACACAAACACACACACACATACACACCTAATTTCTTTTAATGACTCCTCAATATTCTGTTATATGGATGTGTATCATATATTGTTTAGCTAGTACCCTGATGATGGCAAGATAGGTGATTTTCAAGTTTTCATTACCACAGCAATTCTCTAATAAATATTCTTACAGTAAAAAAAAAAAAGAAAAGAAAACATGTGCCTGTAACAGAATATTATATATTAGAATAGTATATCCCTATAGGGATTGAAACAAAGAGTAGTAGCGAATTTCTTGGTGGTAATGCAAATATTCTGTTTTTAATTCTGGTAGCTTTGTATAAATTTATCAAAACATTAAAATGGTGCTCTTAAATCTGGATTATATATATATAAACTTAATAAATATTTTTAAAAACAGTGAAGATAATGATAATTATAAAAATAATAGTAGCAATCAGCAGTTATTGAAACTTCTCAATGTTTCTCACATTGTGCTTTAAAGTGTTGGATAATGTAATTCTTTTTTTTTTTTTTTTCTCTCTTTTTTGGAGACAGAGTGTTGTTCTTGTCACCGAGGCTGGAGGACAATGGTACGATCTTGGCTCACTGCAACCTCCGCCTCCCAGGTTCAAGCAATTCTCCCACCTCAGCCTCCCTGGTAGCTGGGATTACAGGCATGTGTCACCACACCCAGGTAAGTTTTGTTTTTAGAAGAGAGGGAGTTTCACCATGTTGGACAAGCTGGTTTCAAACCCCTGACCTCAGGTGATCTGCCTGCCTTGGCCTCCCAAAGTGCTGGGATTACAGGCATGAGGCACCATGCCTGCATTGGATAATGTAATTCTAACCTCGGTATAATATACTATACACCGTCTGAGGTTTATATTATGATTATTTACTATTATTACTATTTTACAGATAATCAAACTGAGGATCAAAGAGATTAAATGATTTTTCCAAAGCTATACAAATAGTAAATTATGAAATCACAAATTGGACCCATATGATCATCTACCTCTGGACTCTGTCACCCAGGCTGGAGTGCAGTTACATGATCTTGGCTCACTGCAACATGCCCGGCTAATTTTTGTATTTTTAGTAGAGACAGATTTTTCACCATGTTGGCCAGGCTGGTCTCAAACTCCTGGCCTAGGCCTCCCAAAGTGCTGGGATTACAGGCTTCAGCCACCGTGCCTCACCCTCTATTGCCTCTTGAAAGTAATGATGGTTCATAGTAAAAGAATTCAAATAATAAAATTGAAAGTCTCATCTCCTTATCCATTCTACTTATTAACTACTATATACACAGATTTTTCAGCTTTCTTGAAACAAAAATTCCCCTTTTTTTCTTTTGTGTCTGGCTTAATTTATTTTTCAACTTATTTTTAGTTTTCCCTAGCTATATTGAGGTATAATTGACAAATAAAATCATATATATTTACAGCATAAAATGTGATGTTTTGATACAGGTATACATTGTGAAATGATTAAATGAAGTTAATTAACCTACCCATCACTTCACAAACTTGTTATTTTTTGTAGTAAGAACATTTAACATTTACTCTCAACAGTTTTCAAAAACACAATATCTTATAATTAGCTATAGTCACTAGGCTGTATGTACAACAGATCTTCAGAATATATTCATCCTTTCTCATGAATCTTTGTATCATCTGTCCAACAACCACTCATTCCCCACCCACCCCTCCTCCTAGAAACCACCATTCTATTCTCTGCTTCTATGGTTTTACTTTTTGTGATTCTTCATATGAGAGAATATGGTATTTGTCTATGCCTGACTTGTTTTACTTAGCATAATGTCCTCCTTCATCCATGTTGTTGCAAATGAGAGGATTTCTTTCTTTTTAAAGGCTGAAGTGTACTCCATCATATACACACACAGGCTCGTGCACACACACACATATTTATATATACATATACCACATTTTCTTTATCCATTGATCCATTGATGGACACATACATTGATCCTTCATCCTGATTATTGTAAATAACCATGCCATGAATATATGGGTGTAGATATCGCTTCAAGATACTAATTTCATTTCCTTTGGATATACACCCATAAGTGGAATTGCTGATCATAAAGTAGTTCTATTTTTATTGTTTTCAGGATCCTCCATACTAGTTTTCATAATGGCTACCCATATACACTCCCACCAACAGTATACAAGGGTTCCTTTTTCTCTATATCCTCTCTAATACTAGGTACTTTTTGTATTTTTATTAAAAGCCATTTTAACCGGTGTAAAGTGGTGTTTCATTGTGGTTTTGATTTGCATTTCCCTGATTATTAGTGATGTTGAGCATTTTTTCAGATATCTGCTGACCATTTGCAGGTCTTCTTTTGAAAAATGTCTATTCTGGTCCTTTGTCCATATTATAATTTCATTATTTGTTTTCTTGCAATTGAGCTATTTGAAGTTCTTCGGATATTAACCCCTTATTGGATACATGGTTTCCAAACATTGTCTACCAGTCTGTAGATTGTCTCTTCATTCTGTTTATTGTTTCGTTTGCTGTGCAGGAGCTTTTTAGTTTGATGAAATCCCATTTGTCTGTTGGTGCTTCTGATGCTTGTGTTTTTGGAGTCATAACCAAAATGTATTGCCCAAATCAATGTCAATCTTTGCCCTATATTTTCTTCTGGTAGTTTTACAGTTTTTAGTTTTATACTTAAGTTTTTAATACATTTGAAGTTGATTTTTATATATGGTTTGGAAAAAGAGTATCATTTCATTATTATACATATGTATATCTGGTTGTCCAACACCATTTATTGAAGACATTGTCTTTTCCTGAGGTATGTTCTTGGCATCACTGTAAATCAATTGGCCATTAACTTGTGGATTTTTTTCTTGGCTCTCTATTCTGCTCCATTGGTCTCTATGTCTGTTTTTATGCCAGCATCATGCTGTTTTGATTACTATGACTTTGTAACATCCTTTGATCTCAGGTAGTGTAATATCTCTAGCTTTATTCTTTTGCTCAAAATTGCTTTGGCTACTCAGGGTTTTTTGTGGCTCTCTATGTATTTTAAGATTGTGTTTTCTAATACTGTGAAAAATGTCATTGGAATTTTTATGAGAATTGCCTTGAATCCATAGGTCAATTTAGGTGGTATGGACATTGTAACAGTAATAATACTGCCAATTCATGAACTTGGGGTACCTTTTCATTTGTATGTGTCTTCTCCAGTTGCTTGCATTACTATTTTGTAGTTTTCTGTACATAAATCTGTCACCTCTTTTTTGTTGTATTCATTCCTAAATATAAGTTTCTTATTTTGCTATTATGAGATTTTTAAATTTTATTTTTCATATAGTTCCTTGTTAGCATAAAAAACTACAGATTTTTTTATGCTTGATGATTTTGTATCCTGCAACCTCACTGAATGTTTTTAGTTCTAACAGTTTTCTGATGAAGTATTTAGGATTGTCTTCATATAAGATTTGTCAGTTATAAACAGAGACAACTGTACTTCTTCCTTTTCAATTTAGTGTTATTCATTTTTGTTACCTAATTGTTCTAGGTAAGCTTTCCAGTAGTATATTACATAGAGGTGGTGAGAGTAAAACCAGGCAAAGACATCACAAAGCTGTCTTTTCCCAAATCTTAGAGTAATAGTTTTCAGTTTTTCACTATTGAGTATGATGCTAGCTGTGGGTTTGTCATATATGGTCTTTATTATGTTGAAATTCATTTCTTCTGTATGTAGTATGTTGAGAATTGTTATCTTGAAAAGATACCAAATTTTGTAAAATGCTTGTTCAGCATCTATTTGGATGATTATATGATATTTATCTTTCATTCTGTTAAAATAATGAGTCATTTATTAATTTGTTTGTGAGCTATCATCTTCCATCCCGGGGATAAATCCCAGTTGATCATGGTGAAGGATACTGGTAATATGCTATTAAATTCAGTTTGTTAGTATTTTGTGGAAAATATTGCATCCATGTTCATCAAGGATATTGGCTTATAGTTTTTTTTCATTGTAGTGTCTTTGCCTGGTCTTTGTATCAAGGTGATTTTTTTTTTTAATAAAAAGAGGTTGGAAGTGTTCTCCTTCATTCTATTATTTTGGAAGAGTTTAAAAAGTATTAATGTTAATTCTTCTTTAAGTATTTCATGGAATTCACCTATAAATTAATGAAGTTCTGGACTTTTCTTTGTTAAAGATTTTGATTACTGATTCAATCTCTTTATGTGTTGGTCTTTTCAAGCTTTCTATTTCATTTTGATTCATTTTCTGTACGTTGTATGTCTTTAAGAATTTATCCATTTTTTTCTAGGTTGTCCAATTTGTTACATGTGATTGTTCATGGTGGTACCAAAATACATATACATACATACATATATATACAAGTTCTAGTTAAATTTATCATTAAATTTTTTTTTTCATTTTTGTGCATACATCTTATAATATTTTTATGTGTTACTTGTAATTTCTCTGCTTTTCTGATTTTGAGTCTTCTCTTTTATTCTTAGTCAAGGGATTCTCATTTTAAAAAATATTTTCAAAACGCCAAATTTTAGTTTTATTTATCTTTTTTGTCATTATCCTAGTATCTATTTTTATATATTTTTTCTTCTTCTAATTCGTGCTTAAGTTTTTCTAGCCCTTTGAGTTGTAAAGTTAGGTTGTTTGAGAGCTTTTTCTTTCTTATTTTAGGGACATTGCTATAAAATTTTCTCTTAGAACTGCTTTTGCTATATCACATAAGTTTTGGTATACTGTGTTTCCATTTTAATTTGTCTAAAGTTATTTTCTAATTTTTCGTTTTATTTCTTCTTTGTCCCTTTTTTTGTTCAGAATTGTGTTGTTTAACTTCCACATAGATGTACATTTTCCAATTTTCCTCCTGTTAGTAATTTCTAGTTTCATATCATTGTGGCCAGAAAAGATACTTGATGTAATTTCAATCTTAAATTTGTTAAAACTTGTTTTGTGTTCTAACATAAGATCTATCCTGAAGAATCTTGCATATGCACTTGAAAAGAATGTGTATTTTGCTGTCGTTGGTTGGAATGTCTGGTGCTCTATATGTCTGTTAGACTTAATTGGTTGATAGCGTTGTTCGACTCTCCTGTTTCCTTATTGAATTTCTGTTACATCACCTACCCATTGTTGAAATGAATAGTGAAATCCCCTACTATTATTGTATTACTGTCTAATTCTCTCTTAATTTCCATTAATCTTTTCTTTATATATTAAGGTTCTCTTGTGTTGTGTATGTATATTTACAATTGTTATATCCTCTTGATGAATTGACATCCTTATCATTATATAATTACATCTTCTTGTCTTGTAACAGTTCTTGACTTAGAGTCTGTTTTGTCTTAAATAACATTCCCTACTGTCTCTTGGTTAACATTTGCATGAAATATTTTTTCCATCCCTTCACTTTTTGCCTACGTGTGTCCTTAAAGCTAAAGTGAGTCTCTTCTAGGAAGTATATGGTTGCATCTTGTTTTTATCTATTCAGCCACAATGTCTTTTGAGTAGAGAATTTAGTTCATTTACATTTAAAGTAATTATTAATCGGAAAGGACTTACTGCTACCATTTTGTTAATTGTTTTGACTATTGTGTAGTTACTTTGTTCCATTCTTCCTCTCTTGCTTTCTTCCCTTGTGATTGATTAATTTTTACAGAGGTATGCCTTCATTCCTTTATCTTTTTTGTGTGGTTTTTATCTTTGTGGTTACCATGAAGCTTAAGTAAAATATCTTACAGTAATAACAGTCTATTTTAAGTTGATAAGAACTTAAACCACATACAAAAACTCTGCACTTTAATTTCTCCTCTCCTCACATTTTATGTTATTAATATCACAATGTGCATCTTTTATATATCATATATTCATTAACTTATTGAAACTTAGTAATTTTGATACTTTTGTCTTTTAACTTTTATACTAAAAGTGATTTATACACCATCATTATAGTATTAGAGAATTCCAAATTTGCTAGAGTATACTTCTATAGTAAGTCTTAAATTTTATGTATGTTTTGTATTGTTAGTATCCTTTCATTTCAATGTAAAGAACTCATTGTATTTCTTTTAAGGCAGGCCTAGTTGTGATAAACTCTCACAGGTCTTGTTTGTCTGGGAAAATCCTTATTTCTCTTTCATTTCTAAAGGATAGCCTTGCTGAATATAGTATTCTGGTAAAGCAGGTTTCTTTCTTCCAGCACTTTAAATATATCTTTCCACTAGCTGTTGACCTGAAACAGGTATCTTTCCACTACCTGTTGACCTGGAGAAATCCACTGAAGGTCTCATAGAGTTTCTGTGGTATGTGATGAATCAGTTTTCTGATGCTGCTATCTTTGACTGTTGAGAATTTGAGTATAAATGTATTTGAGTGAAGATTTCTTTATACTTAACTTATTCGGGATTATTTTGACTTCATCAATCTAGATGTCTAATTCTCTATCCAGAATTATAAAGTTTTGTCATTATTTCTTTAAATAAGCTTTCTACCCATCTTTTTTCTCTGCTTCTTCTGAAATTTCCATAATTCATAGATTGTTTCATTTGATGGTCATCCATAAATCCCATAGGGTTTTCTTTACTCTTTTTTATTCTTTTTCACGTTTTGTTCTTCTGACTAGATAATTTAAATGGCAAATCTTCAAGCTTATTAATTATGTGCTTGGTTGAATCCATTGTTGAAGCTTTCTATAGGCATTTTCAGTTCAGTTGACTGTGTTCTTTAGTTCCAGAATTTGTTCAGTGCTTTTTTTTTTACTATCTCTTTGTTTCTATCTCTTTGTTGAACTTCTCATTTTGTTCATATATTAGTTTCCTGATTTTATTTCATCTCTGTTCTGTGTTCTGTGTCTGTGTCTCTGTAGCTCACTGAGCTTCAATACATTTATTTTGAGTTCTTTGTCAGACAGTTCATAAGTCTCCATTTTTGGAATCAGTTACTGGTATTTATTTTGTTCTTTGATGTTATTATGCTTCCCTAATTATTCATAATCCTTGTGGCCATTTATTAGTGTCTGTTCATTTGAAGTAGCAGGTACTATTCCAGCATTTATGGAATGGTCTCTGCAGCAAAGCTCCTCACCAGTCAGCTCATCAAGAGATTGTCTGTGGCCTGTCTGGTAGGGTTTGCAGGCAGGCTTGTTGCTGAAGTCCTTGGGAAGGCTGGCCTGGTACTTATATAAACAGGTGGGAAGGCCTGCCTGCCGTGTCCACAGGGCCAGATCTGTTTTCTGGGTCACTGAGGTTGGGCCTAGAGCCTCTGTATTCATTGCTGTAGTCCTAGGCCTTTAGTCTGCTTGGGCAGAACTGGAGCTTGTGTGTCAGTGGGAGATAACTTAAAGCCTGGCTCCACAGAAGCCAAACTGGTGCTTAAGCAGAACTTGAGCCTGAGTCTGTGGGGGTTGGCCTACTGCTAAGGTGGGCCTGAGCCATGGCTCAACTGATGTGTGGGGTGTAGAGGGCAATCTGGAAGCTGGGGCATGTGTGGTACCTAGGGCTGCAGGGGGAAATCTGGAACTGGGATTTGTGGGCACCACTCTTAACGCTAGTGAAGACCTGAAGGCTGTGTTCACAATAGACTGCCTGGACTTCAAGGCTGTGGAAGGTGGTCTGGCTGGGGGGCAGGCCTGAAGAATGGGACTGTCAGGGCTCAACCTGGAGCCTATAACTGAAGAGACCAATATGAAAGCTGGATCTGTAGAGTCCAACCTCATGCTAGAGTGGATCTTGAGGCTATGCACATGGGTGGTGACTTTGTGACAGGGGCTATGATGTCTGGACTGGAGGCTGAGTTAATAGCTCCTGGCTCTCATATGAATTTCTTAGCTCTTGTGAGGGTATTTTTGAGTATGAACAGTTGTTCAAATTGATTCTTCTATAAGGGTACAAAGACTTGAAAATTTTGTTTTGCCTTCCTACTGATGTCATTAGCTTCTGAAAAAAATTCCTATACATATACAGATTTGTATTATACCTCATTATATCATGTTATATTCCACAAAATATTATAGGCCATATGTAATTTTATACAAAGTAATAATTCTACCAATTTTAAGGATAGTCTGCTCTCATTTCTCTATCTTTTAGAATAATTTATGGTTCTTTCTCCATCTTTTAGATTTAATTTAGTATCAATCTTTTTCAAGTTCCAGGGGGGAAAATAACAAAAAATATTTTCCTTTAATGTTTCAAATGAGCCTACATAGAATTTCTAGATAAATTCGAGGATAGGTAGTTTTAGTTTTAAAGTATTGAGTTTTTCCAGTTTTTCTCTTCGCAAAATACATTGTATTTTTACATTTATTTAAATATTCCTTTATGTCCTTCAGTAATTTATTTATTTTATTTATTATTACAAATATCATGTAAGATCATTCCTAGTTGTATATTTTGGTTATGATAGCTTTATGTAGTCTTTTTTTACATTATATTTTGCAACAAAAGGTATTGGAATTTGTACATTAATTTTTTGACAACACCAACTTAATGAAGTCATATTTTTCCTATAGATGTTTTCTCAGTGACTTCTCTTCATTTTTTCAGTCAAAACGTCATGTTAATAGCAAATAATAATAAAAATATCCCTATTTACTTATATTTAATCTCCAGAATAAGGCTGGTACTTTCAAAGCATTGTCAAGTAACAGTATTGAGGGTAGGTCTGTGTGGTTGTCCTAACTTCAAAGGGAATCCTAGTTTTCTACAGTTGGACAGAATGGTGGCTGGCTACAATTTAATCACATTTATTATGTTAAGGAACTATCTATTTTGGTATTATTCTGTTATATGCTCTTGCATAAACTACTTATATAGTCATAATGTTTTTAAAAATTTTGTCTAACTCATATTGGAATCACTTAAACACATTTTTTTAAATTCTTGCTCTATAAACACCACATGGCTAAGTTAGTTGATATTTTTATATACTGCTTAGTTCTTTATACAACTATTTAACCAAAGAGTTCTGCATACCTATTCTTCAGCAATATTGAATTTTGTTTTTCTCTTTCAATGTGTTGCTTTTTTCACATTTGGGAAATTGCTGACATATTGGTTTCACAAAATATACTTGAAGCCTTATCTTTTTTGTCTGTGAAGATGTTTCTCCTAGTGTATTACACATAGACCATCAGTATTACAACTGCTTGAAGGTGTTTCATTTTATTATTTGTTGTTAGTTATGGTGGCTTTTGTTTATCCGTTTTGTTCATTTTTCTTGTAACAAACTAGTCCTTGGAATTTCCTTTTCTTTTTAAAAATATTTTTGACAGTTTTACTGCCTTATATTTTTTATTTGTCAATGTCTGCATTTGTCATGTTTCCCTTATTTTGCAGAAGTTGAAGGGGATCAGTTTTAGGAAAACTGTGAATATGAGTATTAGCCTCCAGATACAAAGCTTAGCAACTAAAAAGGAAACCCTATACTTTGCTATTCCACTTTGAAAAATATCATAAGCTCTGATTAGTCTGAGAGTGAACTCTCATAATTGTTCCTGTCAGTGTCATCAGAGGGGTTTTGTGCTCTGGATGACCTAGCTCTGTGACTTTTCTCCACTGAGCACTGAGGGTGCTATGATGGAGAATCTCCACTAGAATATTTTGCAAAGTATATTTCAAAACTTTGAGTGTTATTGTAGTCAGAAGAAGAAATAATTGTGTACTTCATTTGGTAAGTTTATCAAAATATTACTTATGATTTGAGATTTTTAACCAGAAAGCAGTATAGACTTTTAACCTGAAGATCCAGTTGTTATTTGATTTCAGGATATTTCATTTCTTATTTACCTCCATGTTTGCTTCAGTCTCTTAATCTCTTTCTCTCTGGTCTTCCTTGCAAATATATATCCAGTTTTTATGCCAAGAATTTCAGCCTTTTTTTCATTTATGCACATTCTGCTTCTAGACAATGCAATAAGCATTCTCTTCATTCTCAAAGCTTTATCAAAGTGCTTGGTTAAATAAAAAAGGCTTTAGATATTTAGAATGCTTTAGATATTACCATCATAATGCTGTGTAAAAAACAATCTCAAAACTTAGTTGCAAAAAAATAGACAAATAAGTTAGCATTTTATACTCCTGCATCTGAAGTTCAGTTGATCCTGGTTGTGCTTGGTTGGGCTTGACTGGATTTCACACCAAACTACAAGTTGGGTTTATATCATCTCCATGTATCTTTATTCCTTCTTGAAACCCAAGGCTACCAGTCATAGCCTTCACAGGTGAAAGGCAAGAGCATAAGAATGCAAGCTCAAGTGAAAAAAAAACCATTTTATATTTTTTCTGGTGTCACATTCATTAACATTTTATGGCCAAAGCCAGTCATGAGATCAAACCCAAAGCAAGAGTTGGGTAATACAGTGCTTCCACCATGACAGGAATGTAGATATATACCATTACTACAGAAGAGTTAATAATTTAGACTAATGATTCAATTTTTCACGCTTTTTTTGTTGGTCAAAATTACCCATGGGAAAAATGTACTCATTCTTATCCAAACACCCCTAAAAGATTCATTCAATCATGGCAGCAGACTCAAGGTCTAGTACCAGAGGACCTACAATATGTCTACATGTAGTTTTTTTGATCCAGATATCTATGAACTGATTCAAAGTCCACCACAATACAAAGGATAATGGTAGAACAGGGTAGAACATAATAAATATTCCCATTCAGAAAGAGTAATAATAGAATGCACATATCAGTAAATAGTCTATAGAAATTTTGTATTCCTGCTAGACAAATATTGCCAAGTTCCCCCGTTTTGGGGACAGGCAATTTTGTTGTTGTTGTTGTTGTTGTTTGTTTGTTTATTTTTTGATTACGCTATGTATCTGATTTCTGGGAATGTTTCCCTGCATTGCTCTCCACAGCTTCTTTCTGTCACCTAAGCCTCTTTCTTTTCTAAAAATCTCATGTTGTGAAAACACATTGGAGAATGTGCTTTACTTCAGGGCAGAAAAGTCTATGCCTGCTTTCTGCCTGAAGAGAGTAGTAAGCTCAAAGATCTTTCTACATCTTTAATACTTTCAGTTGCCTTTAGTCCAGACTAGAGAGATTTGGCTAATCCAACTCTCTCACAAATTGTAAATTTTCTATACATTTAATTATATTTAATGTCATATTCCAAAAGCTACAACCACAATTACTTCTGAAACATGTCTCTCATTTTAATTAAAATTATAGGTTCCCTGCGTATATCAGATGTCTAGGGGACCACACCTTTCAACCTCCTAGGAGCCCTTCCTTTTTTTCTGGCTGAAAAGATCTACAAGATGTTCATCTAATCCTTTCAGAGGTCTTAAACATGGTATTAGAACCACATGCCTATTTTGTCATACTCTAGGACCATCTTTTTTGGAAGAATCAAAGAATATTTTTTTCTCCTAAGGCTATGTCTTAATAACCGTGTATTTAATAAGGTGAAAAACAGTTTAACTTGACAGTTTTACACATTCTAGCATTTCTGGGCTCTTCGTAGTTTCTCTCAATTCTACTCTGACCCTGGCCAGTTCTTTCCTGTCTTATAATACTTTCCTGTCTTATAGAATCAAATGCAGCTTGAAGAAACCACCTTGGGATTACAGCAGTCGACCTCAAAATCTCCTCAATCAATATGACAAGTTCATTAGATATATTTTCTGTCCTGTCTGTTATCATGGATGACAGTTTTACCAAATATTTAGTCACTGCATAGCATAGATTGACATTTTCCCCACTTTTTATGACTTTACTCACCATTTTTCTAACCTCATATTATAGTTCCCTTGCCACCTGCTTCTCAGTTCCAAAATTACTGCCATCAATTTTAGTTTTTTGTTTTCTTTGTTGATAACTGTGACAATGACATTGCATAACTAACCACCCCAAACCTCACTTGCTTACAACAATAGCATATTTTCTTATCCATGCATTGTGGGTTATCTGAAACTCAGTTAATCTAGATTAAATTTGGCTTTAAGTTTTAGATTAGGTGCATGTCTATGCAACGTTACTTTTATTCTCTATAGAAATAACAGCTATTTTAGTCATAATTTTCTTATGGCTAAGGCAAGAATTCAAGAAGGCAAACCCAGATATGTAAATACCTTTCAAGCTTTTACATCTTGGACACTTTCAGTTGTCTTTAGTCCAGACTAGAGAGATTTGGCTAATTCAAATATGCTAACATCTTATTGTCAAAATAAATCAACTGGCCAAGCTTAAAGCAAAGAGGCTATATCTTAATAACTAATTAATTCTATATTTCAAAGATTATACTCTACTCGCCATGAAACCATGACAGTTATATAGATATATATCTCTATTAGAGGGGCATGAAAACTTTAGAGCTTTATTCAATCTACACAGACATATTTTGATGATGTTGTTAAGAGGAACTCAGTAGACAACTTCTAAATTTCTAATATTTTCCTTCTGATGTATATTTATCAGAGCTGGCTTATATTAAACATTTTTGAAAATAGAGGCTAGTAATAGTGGCACTTTTAAATATTTGTGTTCAAGCCATATGAATTTTCATATTTTAATTATGACTTATCATTGTGACTTATTATATCACTATGACTCTAGTTTTTCTGTTTCTAATGAGAGTTAATGAAAACTAGTTTAAAAGAAATTTTTGGAGTTCCAAGATCTCAAAGGATAATAACAATAGCTTAAATCAAAATGTATACACATTATCAAAAAATTCCAAATAAATTAAAAAGAGAAGCAAATAAGCCACATATGACTCATGTCTATGACATATTTAGGACATAGAGAACACTACAAATATTAAATTATGTTTAAGTAGGAAAATAAACACGCAAATTCCACAGATAAGTCCATGGTTGTGAAGTAAAAGAGGTGGAAATAAGACATAGAAACAAAGGAAAAAGAGTAGTGAAACACAGACAGAATTACTCCCCAAAAGAGAAAGTCTTATACTTAGCATAAACATATTTGAGACAGGTTTATTACCAGTAGATCGGAGCACTCAATATTGCAGAATTCAAAGCAATCCTGAGGGGAGGACTCAAGGTGGGAGGCTCAGGAAGGCACTGCTTCTGGTGAAAATGAAGAAACTTGAAAAAGGTAGCCATTGTTTTGAGACTTGTCAGTAAAAAAGGAAATGAAAATAATAGGCAGATTTTAAAGATTATTATTAAGAAACTCAAGAAAAGGAAGTGTATATCAATGTTTGTATATGTAGCCAAGATCTCTTTTAATATCAAGGGTATATAAAACGAGCTTTCCTCTGTACACTCAAGCAAGTAAGCAAAAGATTAAATTCAAAGCAAGAAAACAGAACTGCTCCATCCTAAAAGACGGTATTTCACTATAGCAATAGAAAAGAACATTCTCAGACTACAAAATGTAGTAAGCTATCTAAAATTCTTCAGCCATGTCTGCATACCAGTGCTTGCTCATCCCAGAGGATAAAATATTACAAAATCAACAAGTGGTCATCCATGTCCCTACAAAGCAATATAGTAAGAAACAGAATATAAGAATCAAAATTTTGAGCTTATAAAAAATTTCCCAAACAGTCATGAAGCAGAAAGAACCTATAATATGACATCCTAACCTGAGTTAAATGTTATTAAACAAGCATTTGGAGATATGTTAAAACAAATTGGAAATACAAAAACAGATTTTAAACAAATCAGAAAGTTTCAAAAGAGAAATTGAGCATCAGGAATGAAATTGAAGAAAAAGAAAAAAAATCAACAAGGAATGAAGACAGAGTACAAGGTAGCCAATGGGGAATAGGTGAAATTGATTTTATGACAAAGAATGTTGAGAAAAGTCATAAAAATTATAAAGATAACATAAAGGCAGTAAATAAAGAGGTATAAAAGCATCAGGGTAAACTGATTGACTAATGAGATAGGCAAAGGAAGACAAAAAATACATATAATTGGAATCCCTAATTTTTGAAAAAGATAATAGAATATAATTATTTTTAAAATTATTTTTCAGAAACGTTTTTTATATCAAAAGGCTACATTTACTTATTTTAAGGGCCCAATATTTCTGGGGAAAAATAATGAAAGAAATTCAAAACATAAAATAATACAATGTTTAGAAAATAATATTAAAGAAAAACAAAAGTAAACAAAATCTCAGGACTGTAGAAAGAAAGACCAAATCATATACTAAAAGAAGAAAAGTCATATTGCTATCAGGTTTCATAATAAGCATATACAAAACAAAACAGCAGGACATAGCATTTTTTTTCAGAAATTTTAAGAGAGAAAGTGTAAACCAAATGATGTTTTATACAGCCAAGCTATCATAAAATATTAAAGTGATAAATCAGATATAACTTGCAAGAACCAGGGGATACTATATTCAAAAGCCCTTTTTGAGGAATCTACTAGTATGTAAGTTCTAACCTAACCAAATCATTTCTGGGGAGACTTTGGCAAAAGAACTAATCATGATCATTGCAATGGTGTGATATGACTGATGTATTTGATTTTAATTCTGTCCTATAATTTTATGTATATTCACTATATAAATGGCACATGTAGAATGTTTCTCCATGTGTTTTTTAAAGCAAAAGCGTGACAAGAAAAAAATTGTATGAATAGTGTATGTTCTGTCAATACAGAGATAATGCAACTAAAAAGTAGAAGATAAAAAAAGAATGAATATATTGATTATGCCATATTAATATTTTGAAATAAAATGAAAATAATTAAAGGTAAAAGCCAAATAGTTAAGTGATAAATAAGAAACAATAGGCATTACAAATGATATAAATATCAAGATAAATATGTGAACAAAAATAAAACTTCTCTTTAATTCCAAAAAGAGTAAAAGTAAAATAAGACCATGAAAAGAAAGCAACATTGCAAATATAAAACATTATACAAAATAAATATGTTAGTATTATATAATTGAAACCAAAAATATCAGTTATAACACAGAAATTTAAATGAGCGCACATCACACAAATCATATAAAAATGATTTTTAAATTTCTTGGCCGGGCGCAGTGACTCACGCCTGTAATCCCAGCACTTTAGGAGGCCAAGGTGGGTGGATCACGAGGTCAGGAGTTGGAGAACAGCCTGGCCAACATGGTAAAACCCCAACTCTACTAAAAATACAAAAAAAAATTAGCGGGTGGTGGTGGCGGGTGCCTGTAATCCCAGCTACTTGGGAGGCTGAGGCGAGGAGAATCGCTTGAACCTGGGAGGCAGAGGTTGCAGGGAGCGGAGATCGCGCCACTGCACTCCAGCCCAGGCAACAGTGTGAGACTCCATCAAAAAAAAAAAAAATTATCAGTAAGAAAATGCAACTCTTATAAACTCTGAATCAAAACAATAATAGTTAAAAGCACCCTTGAGCTGACAAAAGCAGATAAAAGCCAGAGGGAGTCAACATTTGAAGAATAAAATACTGGGTGAGTGTCCCATTTTATGATATATATATATAATTTTTTTTGCCTGGAGGCAGAGCATAATAATATGCATGCTGCATTGGTTTGTGCAAGCTTAACTAGAAACCTGAAGTGTTATTGGCATGAAAAATCAGAGACAAGGTTCTGGGTTATCACCACATTTAGAAAGTAAAGTAGAAATTCTGAGAAGCAGGGAGCCTCACTTGGGAAGATCCAAAGCTGATTTATTAACTCTGCCTAAATCTCTGCCTGATCCCTGAACTATGAATGCACAAGGCACATTCCAAAAAGCTATCCAAAACTGAAAGAACTGAATGGAAATTATCACTGTGCCTCATCATAGTGGGGACACAGCTTAGAGTTAGAATTCAGCCAAGTTAACTGCTAAAGCAAAGAAATAAAAATGGTCATTATTAAGAAGATTATAAGGCCAGGCGCTGTGGCTCACGCCTGTAATCCCAGCACTTTGGGAGTCCGAGGCGGGTGGATCACCTGAGGTCAGGTGTTCAAGACCAGCCTCGCCAACATGGTGAAAACCTGTCTCTACAAAAATACAAAAATTAGCCAGGCGTGATGGTGGGTGCCTGTAAACCCAGCTACTTGGGAGGCTGAGGTGGGAGAATTGCTTGAACCTGGGAAAGGCAGGTTGCAGTGAGCCGAGATGGCACCATTGCACTCTAGCCTGGGTGACAAGGAGACTCCATCTCAAAACAAAAAAAAGAATATTATAATGATTATAATAGAATTCATAATTTCTGTAATACATCAATCATAGTATCCAATAAATATAACATTAAAAATTACTAGATATTTGAAGAAACAGAAAGTATGATTCATACTTAAGAGAAAAGAAAATCAATATAAACTAAAAGTCTGAGATGACTAAGATATTAAACTTAGAAGACAGGAATTTGAAAACAGCCATATGACTATGCTCAATGAGGCAAAGAAAATGTGTGCTCAAAATTATGAACAAGTAGAGAATCTCAGCATAGGAATAAAAATGGTAAGAAACAAGCATACTCTAAATGCTGGAACTGAAAAGTACAAACAAAATAAAATTCACTGGTTTGGTTTAATACCACAGTGAATATGACAGGAGAAAAAATCAAGGAATTTGAAACAGATTAACAAAAATGATCTAATCTGAAAAATAGAGAGATACTAATTGCAAAATAACATAACGAGAACTTCAGTGACCTGTGGTTGAATATCAAAAAGTTTACCGTATACATAATTGGAGCCTCAGAAGGAAAAGTGAAATAGGAAGAATGTGGCAGAAAAATATTTTCAACAATAATGTCCAAAATTTCCCCCAAAATGTATTAAAAGACATAAAGAAACAAAGAATACTTAATGTAAATGACGAGCAAACCATCATGGCACATGTATACCTATGTAACAAACCTGCACGTTGTGCACATGTACCCTAGAACTTAAAGTATTAAAAAAAAAAAAAAAAAAGCAGCAAGAAGTTCGGACTACTCCAGTAAGATAAATACAAAGAAAAACCCCTAGGTGTATGATGATGAAACTGTTGAAAACATAAAGAAAAAAAAAGTCTTCAATGCGCTGCAGGAAAACAAAACAAAACAAAAAATCGAGCATTTATGCATGGGAACATTGATGTCAATGACGGCTAACGTTTTATCACAAAGAGTGGAGGCCAGCAGACAGTGAGGATATATCTTTAAAGTGCTGAAAGAAAATAAATCAGTCAATCTGGAATTTCATATCAAGTGAAATTATCCCAGAGGTAACATAAAGGCATTTTTGGAAAAACAAAAACAAACCTAAGGGACTTAATTACCAGCAGACTAGCATTAAAGTAAATGACAAAGGAAGTACTTTATGTTGAAGGTAGATAGTAACATCTGAGTTGTTATAAACTCAGAGTTGTGGAAAGAATTA
Source organism: Pongo abelii (assembly GCF_028885655.2). Taxonomy (NCBI): domain Eukaryota; kingdom Metazoa; phylum Chordata; class Mammalia; order Primates; family Hominidae; genus Pongo; species Pongo abelii. The sequence continues at coordinate 20,083,649 of NC_085928.1, forward strand.
AACAGTATGATAAATAGTAAATGTAGGTAAATAAAAAAGACTAGATTTTTCTGTTAATTTCTTTAAAATGCATATAATTTTAAGGTGAAAATTATAACACTCTAGGGTAGAGTATATCATATATGTATATGTAACACATAATAAATAGCTAAAGAGTGGGGGGAAGAAAAGAAAATGTTTAATTCAAAATTATTACAGTATACACAATTGTGTATTACTATAGGTTTTAATCACTACCGAAACCACTTGTAAAAATATCATAAAATAGACAATAGCTGAAAAAATAATAGAGATATTTAGAATTATAAAAACTATACAATAAACACAAAAGAAGGCAGGATAGAAGGACAGAGGAGCAGAACTAGACGGACCAAACAGAAAACAAATAGCAGGGGCATTGGTTCTTCCAAGTGGCTGATTAGAGGCTTTCTTGGCAAGCCTCTCCTACTTGAAAGACAAAATAGTGTGTAAAGATTCCTGCTGCAAATGTTTGTCCAAGAAGCAACACAGGAACCCAGAAGAAAAACTGTAAGAAACCATAGACTCTTTGCAAGAAGCAGTAGGCAGGAATCTGCATTGTAAGCTAGGCAGAAGACTGAAGCAGTGAAGCTGCTCCCATACCCAACACATCACTAATACTAAGAAAGCAATCACACAAAGATTATATATAATCCAGAAATTCATACAGAGTCTTTGTCACTGAAAGCACCCAGAGAAGAACCTAGGTAACAATAAGCTATAAACATTAAACTCACGTTTTCAGGTAGGAAAAATGAAAAAAAATTCAAAAGTAATTAGAACAAATCGTCTACCCAAAGGAGAAGAAACCAGAAAAAGACTTCTGGCTATATGAAAAAACAGAGTTCTATAACACTCCCAAAAGATCACATTAACTCTCCAGCAATGGATTCAAACCAAAATGAAATCTTTTAAATACCAGATAAAGAATTCCAAAGGTTGATTATTAAGTTACTTGATGAGATACAAGAGAAAGTTGAAAACCAACACAAAAAAATAACAATTTGGGATACAAATAAAAAGTTTTCTAAATAGATAGCTATTATAAAGAAAAACCAATTCGAAATTCTGGTAATGAAACATCCATTTAGAGAGTTACCAAATGCAGTGGAAAGTTTTAACAATAGATTAGATGGGGTAGAAGAAATGATTTCAGAGCTTGAAGACAGGATTTCAAATTAACCCAATCAGAAAAAAGAAAATTAGAATAAATTAACAATGTTTTGAAGAAATATAGGCCTATGTAAAATGTTCAAACCTAAGAATCCTAAGTGTTCCTGAGGGAGAGGAAAAAAAAGAAAAAAATTTGAAAAACCTTTTTGAGGGAATAATTAAGGAAAACTGTCCTGGCCTTGCTAGAGATTTAGACATCCAAATACAAGAAGCTCAAAGAACTCCTGGGAGATTCATAAAGGAGAGATACAAAATATAAAGCCTTTCTCAGACAAGAATATGTTAAGGGAATTTATCATTACTAGACCAGCCCTAGAAGAAATGCTAAAAAGGAGCTCTAACACTCGAAACAAAAGGTTTATATGCACCAGAAAGACACACTTAAAATAATGAAATTCACAAGGAATATAAAACAATAGCACAATGAATATAACCAAACAGGTAACATTCCACATCGTGTTTGTAAAGTACATCACATCTCAGTATTAACATTGAATGTAAATGGTATAAATGCCTGATTTATCAGATATAGATTGGCAAAATGGATTTAAAAAATCACAAGTCAAATATCTGCTGTCTCCAAGAGAAACACCTAACATGTGAAGATTCTTATAGACTCAAGGTAAAAAGGTAAAAACAAAATTCCACACATATGGAAACCAAAAGAGAGCAACAGCAGTTATTGTTATATCAAATAAAACATAAAGTAACAACAGTAGAAAAAGACAAAGAAGATCATTATATAATGAAAAAGGATCAATTCAAGAAGATATAACAATCCTAAGTGTATGTGCATCTAATTTCAGAGCTCCCAGATTCCATAAAATAATTACCACTACACCTAAGAAAAGAGATAGACAGTAATACAATAAGATTGGAAGACTTCAACACTTCACCGGCACACTATACACATCATTGAGGCAGAAAGTTAACAAAGAAAAAGTGGACTTAAACTGAACTCTAGATCAAATGTACCTAATGGATATTAACAGAACACCCTACCCAAGAACTGCAAAATATACATTCTTCTCATCAGTACATGGAAAATTCTTGACAATAGACCATATGCTAGGCCACAAAACAAGTCTCATAAATTTTTAAAAAATCAAAATCATATAAAGCATCATCTCAAACCATAGCAGAATAAAACTAGAAATCAATTCCAAAAGAAACCCTCAAAACTATACAAATACATGGAAATTAAACAATCTGCTTTTTAATTATTTGGGGGTTAGCAATAAAATCAAGACAAAATTTAAAATTTTTTAGAAATTACTGATAACAGTGACACAAGTTATCAAAACCCCTGGGATACAGCAGAAGCAGTGCTAAGAAGAAAGCTTATATCACTAAATGCCTATATCATAAAGTCAGAAAGATTACCTATTGACAAACTAATGTCACACCTCAGGGAACTAAAGAACAAGAGCAAACCAGACTCAAAGCTAACAGAAGAAAAGAAATAAAGATTAGAACAGAACTAAATAAAACTGAAAATGAAAACAATAAAAAAGATCAAAGAAATAAAATTTTGTTCTTTGAAAGATAAACAAGATTGATAGACCACTACCCAGACTAACCAAGAAAAGAGGAGAAAAGATACGAATAAGCTCAATTAGAAATGAAAATGGAGACGTTATCACTGACACCACAAAAATACAAAAAAATTATTTGAGACTACTATGAACATCTCTATGCACACAAACTAGAGAGCCAGAGGAAATGAATAAGTTCCTGGAAACATACAACTCCGTAGCTTGAATCAGGAATAAACAGAAATCCTGAACAGACCAATAAGAAGCAGTGAGATTGAATCAGCAATAAAAATAATTCTGCCAACAAAAGGAAAGCCCGGAACCAGATAGATTCACAGCCAAATTCTACCACATGTTCAAAGAACTGATACCCTGGGACATGACAAAGATGCCTACTGTTACCACCCTTATTCAGTGTATTACTGGAAGTCCTAGCTAGAGCAATCAGACGAGAGAAAGAAATAAAGGGCATCCAAATTGGAAAGGACGAAGTAAAATTACCCTCATTAGCTGATGATATGATCTCATATTTGGATAAACCTAGACTCCATAAGGAAACAATTAGAATGGATTTAAAAAATGCAGTAAAGTTGCAGGATACAAAATCAACACACAAACATCAGTAGCATTTTTAATGCTGTATTAGTCTGTTTTCATGCTGCTGATAAACACATACCTGAGACTGGGAAGAAAAAGAGGTGTAATTGGACTTATAGTTCCACGTGGCTGGGGAGGCCTCAGGATCATGGCAGGAGAAAAAAGGCACTTCTTACATGATGGTGGCAAGAAAAAATGAAGAAGAAGCAAAAGTGGAAACCCCTGATAAACCCATCAGATCCCTTGAGACAAATTCACTCACATGAAACAGCACAGGAAAGACCAGCCCCATGATTCAATTACCTCCTCTTGTGTCCCTCCCACAACACGTGCAAATGCAAATAAAACTACCATGAGATATCTTCTCACCCCAGTTAAAATGGCTTATATCCAAAAGACAGGCAAAAACAAATGGTGGTGAAGATGTGAAGAAAAGAGAACCCTTGTACACTGTTGATGGGAATGTAAATTAGTACAACCACTATGGAGAACCATTTGGAGGTTTCTCAAAAATCTAAAAATTGAGCTACTATGTCATCCATCAATTCCACTGCTGGGTATACACTCAAAAGAAAGGAAATCAGAATACTGAAGAGATATCTGCACTCCTACATTTGTTGCCACACTGTTTACAATAGCTAAGATTTGGAAGCAAACTAAGTGTCCATCAACAGATAAATGGATAAAGAAAATGTGATGCATATACACTATGGAGTAATATTTAGCCATAAAAAATAATAAGATCTAGTCATTTGCAATAACACGCATGGAATTGGAGGTCATTATTTTAAGTGAAATGAACCAGGAACAGAAAGACAAACATCACAAGTTCTCACTTTTTGTGGGATCTAAAAATCGAAATAATTGAACTCATAGTCATAGAGAATAGAAGGCTGATTATCAGAGGCTGGGATAGGTAGTGGGGGGTTGGGGAAGAGGTGGAGATGATTAATGGGTACATGAAAAATAGAAAGAATGAATAAGACCTATTGTTTGATAGCACAATAGGGTGACTATAGTAATAATAACTTCATTCTATATTTCAAAATAAATAATGTAATTGGATTAGTTTGTAATTCAAAGGATAAATGCTTGAGGAGATGGATACTCCATTCTCTATGATGTGCTTATTTCACAATGAGTGACTGTATCAAAATATTTCATATACCCCATAAATATATACACCTATTAGGTACTCACAAAAATTTTTAAAAATAAAAATTAAAAAATAAGGAACAGGTACCAATCCTACTAAAACTATTCCAAAAGATTGAGAAGGAGAGACTCCTCTCTAACTCATTTTATGAACCCAGGATTACCCTGATACTAATGACAGGAAATGATAGAAATAAAAGAAAACTATAGACAATATCTCTGACGAACATAGATACAAAAAGCCTCAACAAAATACCAACTGAATCCAAAAACACATCTAAAAAATTCACCATGATCAAGTGGGTTTCATCCCAGGGATGCAGGGATGTTTCAACATATGCAACTCGATAAATGTGATACATCATATCAACAGAATTTAAAAACATAAGATCATCTCAGTAGATGCAGTAAAAGCATTTGCTAAAATTCATCATGCTTTTATGATGAAACCCGCCAACAAACCATGAGTAGAAGGAACATGTCCTAAAAATTTAAAAAGCCGTATATGACAAATCCAAGTTCAACATAATTCTGAATGAGGAAAAGTTCAAAGCATTCCCCCTATTAACTGAAGCATGGCAAGATGCCCACTTTCACCACAGTTATTTAACATGATACTGGAAGTCCTAGCCAGAGAAATCAGACAAGAGAGTGAAATAAAAGGTATCCAAATTGGAAGAGAGAAAGTCAAACCCTATCTGTTTGTTGATATTATCTTATACCTAGAACATTTTAAAGACTTCTCCAAAAGACTCTTAAGATTTGATAAATGAATTCAGTAACTTTTCACGTTACAAAATCAATTTATACAATCAGTAGCTTGTTATAAACCAACAATAAGCAAGTTGAGAATCAAATCAAGAACTCAGTCCATTTCACAACTGCTCCAAAAAATATAAAGTACCTAGGAATATACTTAACCAAGGAGTCAAAAGATTTCTACAAAGAGAAATGCAAAACACTGCTGAAATAAATGATAGATGACATAAAAGTGGAAATACATCCCATGTTCATAGATTGGAAGAGTCCATATCATGAAAATAACTATACTGCCCAAAGCAATCTAAGGATTCAATACAATTCTTATCAAAATACTAACTTAATTTTCCTAGAATTAGAAAAAAATCCTAAAATATACGTGGAACCAAAAAAGAGCCTGAGTAGCCAAAGCAATCCTAAGTAAAAAGAGCAAAACTGGAGGCATCACATTACCCAACTTCAAATTATACTATGAGGCTATATAATAGCCAAAACAGCATGGTACTGGTGTAAAAGTAGATAGACCAATGGAACAGAATAAAGAACCCAGAAATAAAGTCACAAACTTAAAACTAACTGAACTTGACAAAGTATACTAAAACATCAGCTGAGAAAGGATACCATATTCCATAAATAGTGCTGAGAAAATTGCATAGCCACATGTAGAAGAATAAAACTGGATCCCTATCTCTCGCCATAATACAAAAACTAACTTAAGATGGATTAAAGTCTTAAATCTAAGACTTGAAACCACTACAAATCTAGAAGAAAACCTAGGAAAAACTCTTCTGGACAGTTGCCTAGTCAAATAAATTAGACTAAGATCCCAAAAGCATCAAGAAAAATAAAAACAGAAAATGAGACATAATTAAACTAAAAAGCTTCTGTGCAGCAAAAGAAATAATCATCAGAGAAAATGGACAATCTACCAAACAGGAGAAAATACTTGCCAACTATACATCCAACAAGGGATTAATATTCAGAATCTACAAGTAAGTCAAACAAACCAGCAAGAAAAACAAACAAACAAATACTTCCATTAAAAATGGGCAAATGGCATGAATAGACATGTCTCAAAAGAAGATATACAAATGGCCAACTTACATATGAAAAAATGCTCAATATCACTAATCATCAGGGAAATGCAAATTAAAACCACGTGATAGCATCTTACCCCATCAAGAATGGCCATTACTAAAAAGTTGAAAAAACAATAGATGTTGGCATGGATGGGGTGAAAAGACAACACCAATACAATGCTTGTGGTGATGTAAATAAGTACAGTCTCTATGGAAAACAGTATGGGGATTTTCCAAAGAACTAAAAATACATTCATGATTCGATCCAGCAGTCCCACTACTGGGTATCTACCCAAAGGAAAAGAAGTCATCATGTCAAAAAGATGGCTGCACATGTATATCTCAGCACAATTCAAATTTTTGAAGATACTGAAGCAAACTAAGTGCCCACCAACTAATGGGTGGATAAACTGTGAGATACACACACACACACACACACACACACACACACACACACCATGGAATACTACTCATCCATAAAAACAATGAAATAATGTCTTCTGCAGCAACTTGGTCAGAACTGGAGGCCATTATTCTAGGTGAAGTAACTGAGGAATGGAAAACCAAATACTTCATGTTCTCATTTATAAGTGGGAGCTAAGGTATGGGTACACATTTTTTGAATGAAAACGAAATTCCTATATATTACAATCTATGGTTTGTATTTATAGTGGTTTTCTGAAGAGTCTTTGAAGCTTTAAATAAAAGCTTTTAAAAATTTTTCCAACTCAAAACATCTAAAAATGTACAGTTTACAAGAAAAAACTAAGTAAGGATTTTTTTAAAAAATGAAAATAAATCAGCCCCCAACATTTAAAACTAAATTTAAATATAAATACTATTTATTTAAAAACATTAACCAAAAAAACAAAGACATGGAAAGCAAGAAAGCAAAAATATACAAAATAATTAACAAAAACATATAAAAAACAAAATCATGAAATAACAAAAATCATGACAGAATGCTTTCTATATCTGTACACAAATATGTTGTATAGTTAGGTAAGGCGGAAATTTTCCTAGTAACCTACAGTAAGTAAAAACAATCCTGAGACACAGAGATGAAATAGTTGGGTTTCACTGGAGAATAGTGAAAGGTAAAGAAAGAAAAAAACAAAACAAACAAACAAAAAAACCTTCTACCAAAATTAGCACCACAGAACAGTCAGGTGGTTCCACAGGGACATTCTATAAAATGTTTAATATTTATTTGCTCAATTGCTACGTAAGTTGTTCCAGAGCTTTAAAAGTGAAGGAAAACTTCCAAATTACTTCTTATGAGACAGATATATCCTTAAATGGTGAATGGTGGTAGCAGAAAACAAAACAAACAAACAAACAAAAAACAAATATTACTTGTAAATACAGATGTAAAAATTCTAAATAAAACATCAGCAAATGGAACTGAATAGACCCACAAGAAAGTAGTACAAAATGACCAAGTGAGGTTTGGAAATCTATTCATTTATTTCTATATATTAATACTGCCAGGGAGAAAATACTAGTTTCCCAGGATTCCTTTAACAAAATTTGATACATAAATCTTCTAATAATATTTAAAGGAATAAGTACTATACACACACACACACACATATCCACATAATAGAAGCCTTCATACTCAGGTCAGGAACAAAGCAAAGATGTCTACTTAACTACTACTATTTAACATTGTATAGGAATATCAGCCAATTTGAAAAGAAGAAGTAAAATGTATCTATTTTCAAATGATATGACCATTTTTTAGAAATGTGAGAGAAGAAATTATAAAACCAATGCATATAATAATATCCTATAACATAATAGAATATAAAAATGAACATCAAAAACCCAATAGCCTTCAACTGCACACAAAAAATCATAACTGTAGAAAATAGCAACAAAATACAGAAAATTTAGAAAAACAAAACAAGAAATATGTGAAACCTCTAAGTGTAAAACTTTAAACCTCTCATAAAAAGCACAAAAATAGTTTTGGACCGAACGACAAACAGTTTTTGGTTTCAGATTCAGTATAATATGCATAACAAATTTCTTTAAGTTAATATCTAAATTGAGTGCAATTTCAATAAAAATTCACATAATTTTATTTTTTGCTATACAAGTTAATTCTAAAGTTATCATAGAAAAATAAACCTGCAAGAAGGTCTGAAATCCTGAAGAAGAGTAACAAAGTGCATATACTTATCAGATACGCAAACATGCTACAAAGCTTCTGTAATTAAAACAGTTGTTTGTTGGCATATGATTGAACAGAAAGAGCAGTAGAACAGAATAGAAAGTTCAGAAAAGAACCCAAGTATGTACAGAAATTTAGTGTAGTGTAAAGGTGACACCTCAATCATTGTAGATAGTGCAGGCTTATTAATAAATATGATAGGTCAACTGTATTGCCATCTGAGAAATATAATATTGAATTTGTATCCCATAGATTACACAAAAATGAATTCTTAAAGGATCAGAAATCTAATTGTACAAAACAAAAGCACACACAAATGGAAGAAAACATGAATTAATTCCCATGTAATCTGGATAGGCAAAGGGGCCAAATCTTTCTACTTGTGTCTCAATATCCTGATATAATAAAATAAAATACTGGTAAATTCAACAACATAAAAAGAACAGCCTTGTGCCTAGACAACAAAATTATAAATAAAATTAAAACATAAATTACTAACTGGGAGGAAATTTTGTGTAACATTTATTCCAAGAGCTAACTATAGAAAAATGTAAATAATTTTAAGAAATCAAGAAAAATAAATAAAATAAAAGAAGGGGGTAAATATTTACATCTGTGAGCATGGAGGTATGTATATATGCTTATTTTTGCCAAAGAAATGCAGGAAGGGTAAAACTAAAAAATGATTACACTTGTTACCTACAGAAGATATATGGAAACACTAGAAAAGGTAAGAAAAGAAGAGACTTTACAGAGTATTTCTACTTGCTCTGACTTTATCATTTTCTGATTTGACTTTCGAATGATATTAATATGTTTATATTCAAGAAAAACTAATTCAAGAAAGAGCTGCAAAAAATACAAATACAAGCAAATACCTAATTGGATTCACAGTAACTAAAAAGCAACTTTTGTATAAAATACTCCACTATATTCCCAGTGGTATATATTCTAAAAAACAAAAGGAAATCTTGACCTTTAATTAATAATTTTTTTAGTGCTAGTGGTATGAGTATAATAAGTCTGAAACTGTTTCATGTGTCTTGAATGATTGAGTGCACAAGTACACATACTGATATTGATGCAACCACGTTCATTTTCAACTGTGGAAGAAGACAGTTACAAATGCTCATTGGGAGGAGAGAAAAAATACTATAATGTTGAATTTGAAATGGAGTTATAGATACAAGTTAATGATTTGTAAAATAGATATTTCTTAGTTCTGTTCCTTGATGAAGTTAGTAGCAATAGTATATCAATAACAATGAGCATGTAAATCACTTAGACCTTGATTCTGTAAGAACTATTTTCCTGTGAAGGAAGCTAGAACTCCTTGGAAAATGGCTGCCTGTAGGTCTGTGTAAGAGAAACAAGGTAAGCATGGGACATACTGTCACATCAGAATAAGACATTCTCAAAAGTTGATAGGAGCATATCAAGAAGACATAAAATTTTGAAGAGGTTCCCTTTGGCCAAATCTGGGATAATTTGAGCATTAAAAAGAAATATGGTTTATATTGTGATGGAAATGGTTTATAACAGATTGACTAATAAACAAATCTATGAGCCACAGTAATACTAAGTTTCAAAAGGCAGAGGAGGGAGTGAAATCTCTTTTTTATAGAAAAATGCCAACTAATAAATGTAGGAGCAATGGCCAAATTAGAAAATCATCATTTTTAATCAACATTTTAGGAATCAATTCAGGCACAAATTATCAATGGATGCTAAAATCATTAGGTTAAAGATTGTTTGGGAACACAGTCTCAACATATGCTCTCATAGATTAGTTATTAATTGTGAAGGGGAAAAGACATCACAGATGAGAAATTTGTTGAATACTACCTTTACCAAATGATCAAATGTAATACTGCTAACAGTAGAACAAATTAACATCATTACCTGCTATAATGCACTGAGAATGATACAGAACCATCTCTCTAGTATTCTTATTAAAAATGTTTAGCGTTAATCTAATCATGAGGAAAGAAACAAAACAAATGATTCTGCAATACAAATGGCTTGCCTTCTTAAAAAATATCAGTGTCGTGAAAGGGAAAAAAAAGATAAGGAATGATTTTTTCTTAAAGTAGACTGTAGAATGATGACAATTAAATGCATTGATTGGGTCCTAGAAAAGGGGGGGAACAAGAAATGGAACATTATTGGGTAAATTAGGCAAATTAAAATATGGGCAACATACAATAATAAATCAATGTTAATTTTTCAATGTGAACATTCTATTATAGTTATATAAAAACATTTCTTAAGTATTAACTTGCTACATGCTTAAGTTAACAGCTACATGCTTAAGTATTTGGAGTGGGAAAATGTTAACAATGGTGATTGTAAGTAAAGGACATAAGAATGTACACTGTTTCTTTTTTGCAAATTTTCTAAAATAAAAATGGTGGAGGAAAAGAACACTACAAAAGCCACACAAATTCTTATATTGAACATATTTTGTTTGTTTCAAAAGTCAGGTAAGATATTAACCCTCCCTTGAAATCTACAGAATTGAATTGATCCTGTAACACTCTGGCTCCTCAATGTAATTGAGAAGTTGGATAAAAACAAAAAGTAGATTTCATGTGAACAATCCTAAACAATGCACTGGTGTGTGGAACTAACATTCTCCAAGTTGCAAATCCTACATTCAGAATGTAGTTCTGAGACGAAATTTCCCTGTTTCCAAAAAATGAATCCTCTTCCTCAGAGAAGACAAACACCAATATATCAAGGACCAAATGACATCATCATGAATAAACTGTGCTTCTATGGTGCTGGGCAGTGGTGGACTTGGTGGGAGAAATGAAGTGGCACAAATATCCTGCTTTTGTGTGTGTGTGTTTGAGTTCTTTTTACTGTGACTGGATTGATAAAATGGATATGCTCTTCTATTTTAGAGATGCCCTCAGTTTTGGAGGGCTAAGTAGAATACTAGGGCAGAAACGTTAAGCCTGGCCCCTAAAGGCAAGTGGTCAAGGAAAGTGTGGCAGACGTTGAAGACTGGCCTAAACAACATCCTGTTAGGGCTGACCATGTGACAAGCCCCTGGCTAATGAGATGCAGGTGCTAGTGCTGCTTTTTCTTTCTTTTGTAATTGTGTTGGCTGGATATGATATGATGGGAACAGCCTTAGCAACCATATTGCCAACATCTTGGGAAGACCAAAGAAAGCCATCTCAATCACTGAGTCACTAAGTCAACCATGCAATTAACTACTTCTGGGAGACACTTATTTGTCCTGTTTAAGCCAGCCACTTTACTTAATTCATGATACAATGTCCAACTTCCTGCAGTGAGACCAGGAATTTGTGGCAAAAACCTAACATAGAGTATGAATTATTTAATTCAGCTTGAATGTCCCCTGTGTGACCTCCCTCAGGAACCTGTGTGACCAAATATAGTATACTACCAGTAGAGATAAATCATACCTTTAACAAGTGTAAAATAAATCTTGGCCAAGGCAGAACTGATTGAGCTATGTCAGGTTAAAGGAAGAGGCAAAGTGGAGACCCTGAGGAGAGAAAAAAGAGGTAGTGTCGAATTTATCCTGGACCAAAGTTCCCCACATCAATCACCTGGAATCATTAAAGGCCAACATGCATGGTGTGAGACAGAGCAACGGTGAGGAAGTGGCTTCTTATGAGTAAGGCTGAAGACAGGATGCATAGAACAGTCAGGTTCAGAAGACAGACTGTATAGTAATAATCCTCAAATTATGCTATTTTCAGTTGAGAATTTGAAGCAAGTGGGCTTTCCTAAAACTAGTTAATAAAATATTTAAAAGTTATTGTATGATAATTTGAAAAATATAATAAATCTTGATGAGGACATTTGATCCAGAGAGCTAGCCAATATTAAAGTTCTCGCCAAAGCAGGCTGGCATTTGGCTTCTTCACGAAGGCACTCCCATAGACACAGAAGCATCTGCTCTTCTACCTACTACTTACGTTAAAATGAAAGCTATTCAATAAAATATTTATAAGTATCGTTTCCACTGGTGGCTGGGTGGAAATAAAATGGCAAGAAACCAAATTTCTAATAAATATATGACTAGCTACTTTGCTGACCCCTCTTTGACATGAACATCATTCACAATTCCTGATTCTTTTTCAATGTGTGCCTTCTCATCAGTAAATTAAAATAAAAATATTCTACATCTCTACTGTACAAAATAAATGAGTCCCATCAATATGGACAACAGCCATCAATTGGTACAAGTTTTCCCTATTCAAAAATTAGATGATTAACTCAATCATCTATTAGTTAATTCATAAACAATGTATTTTATGCTAGATATTGTCATAGGCTCTGTGGATAGAGGAGTAAACTTGACCCTCCAAAAACTTACCTGAAACTAATTCATTCCAAAGTGGATAATAAAGACAATGTAAAATAATGCTATTTATTTGTAACATGCATAAAGTTAGGGGAGTTGTATCTTGCCTGGAAGCCAGCCTCAACAGAGACTCACTTAAGAAAAAGTCATTAAAGCAATTGAGTCATTTAGGCTCTTCCAAAAAAATGTTAGCAGACAGACCTCAATTTCAACAAAAATTTTTAAATTCTACATTCCTAGTCTCTCTATGTCAAAATCTTTCGTGCATACTTCCTTTCATTCTTTGGCCTCTTAAAAAACAAACCCTCCCTTCACCCTCTATATACAGGTTCTGAACACCTTTTTCCTCCCTCACTGCTTTCTTTATTGCATGAATCATATTAGTTACTCTGGCATCCTTATTTATTGGATGGCGGATTGAATGTTTAGTTACTACACACATTTTCGTACAAAGAATGTAAAGCTATGTTTTATAATACCTTTTTCTCTTTGCAAACGAGCTTTTTTCTTTCTTGTTTGAGTGAGATTTATGTAGGATACCTGCAGAAATCCTTCCAAATCAGCTTTGTATTGCCTACCCAGCTCCATCTAGAAATTCTAGGAACATAAGGAATTTTGAGTTTCTCATGGAAAGGGGCCAGAGAGAGATAAGCTAGCCCCCAAAAAAGAATTGTCATAAAACAAACAAAAAATAGAATTTGACCCCAAATTTTTAAAGCTGTTTGAATCTTGGCTATAGTTTTTCTTAAAAATTTCACAAAGGGTATTACAATTACAAGGCTTCTCAGATTTTTGGAAAGCCATTTTTTCAATCTCTTGCTATTTATTTCACTTGCTTGGCAACTGTCTACTCCCCTGCTGTCCCAAGTGTCATCTCTTTATCTCCGAACTCCGTAAATATCTGCTTTTGTTCAGCCTCTATAAACTCATTTACACCATCCTTATTCCTGCTGCACTTTTGCCTTTATTACTATGATCAATTTATTATGTAGATAACATCAGCTACTTTGTTAATATTTTTTCCACTATATCGTTACTTGGATCCATTCCAATAAAGGAAGACTTTATCTGGCATAATGAGGACACAAGGAGGACGGTAGATGTCAAATACTTCTAACTTACTAACATTTCTGTTGTTTTTGTTTGGTTGTTTGAGAGATAGGGTCTTACTCTGTTGCCCAAGTTGTGGTACAGTAGTGTGATCATTGCTCACTGCAGCCTTGCACACTCCTAGGCTCAAGCGATCCTCCTGCCTCAGCCTCCTGAGTAGCTAGGACTATAGCTACATGCCATCATGCCTAGCTTTTTTAATTTTAATTTTTTTGTAGAGATAGGGTCTTCCTTGCCCAGGCTTCTCTTAAACTCCTGACCTCAGTGATCCTCCTGCCTCAGCCTCCCAAAGTACTAGGATTACAGGCATGAGCATGCCCAGCCATAACTTGCTAACATTTCTTTTATTGCTATCACTGCTGAGAGAAATCATAGTAAGGGTGGGGGAAGGAGGAATAACATTTCTGTATACCTACTATGTGTTAAGAATAATATTCAGTGATTTTCATAGACTATGTTACTTAAAGGAAGTTTGACTTTTAGAAATGTTAAGTGCAGTCTTTTCTGTATTTATGATCCAGGAATTTTGAATGGGCTGTGGATTTAAAGAGTCCTTATATCAATATTCATACCAAGCAAGAAGTCAAGGAATCACCAGTTTAAAAAAGGGATTTTTTTTAAATCTCAATTTTTTGTTTTTATTTTTTCAATCAGGACGCACTTGATGGATGGTTATATGACCCTTCCAAGGAGTACACTTTGGTAAATATGAGTAGTAAATTAAATTGTATTTTGAGTGTGCCTCCCTTAACTTCGCCTTTTTAAAAAATCCTATTCAGTAAAACATATAGGGACATAAGGTGCAACTAACAAAGTGTTTTTTTAAAAAATCTACTTATGTATATAAAATAAATTAAACTTTGCCACATTATTAGAAATTCCAAACTACTTTTGTTAAAACCCATCACAAATACACTAGTTCAAAGTAAGAAATAACCAATGCATATGTTCATAAAATGGTCTATGCTGCTTCAGAAGAAACAATACACTTTATCCAGCCATTTTACTAATATTTGTGAGCCGATAGAAAAAGTACCTGCCCTTATGGAGCAGGAAGTTTTAGAGAGTAACCCAGTAAACAGACACATATTATAACATTAGAAAGAGGTTGGCTTAGAAAAAAAAAAAGCAGAGAAAATAATGAAGAGTGAGAGTAGAGTGTTGTGTTGCTATTTCAGATAAGGTATTGAGAGCAGATTTCTCTGATTTAGTAATAGGTGAGTACAGACTACAAAGAGTTGAAGGAGCAAGCCATGTGATTCTCTAGGGGAGAACATTTCCTACGGAGAAGCCTATCAGAAAAGACCCCGAGGCAAGCACGTGCTCAGAGAAACAGGATGAGTGTGAAGAAAGAAGGTCAGAGAGCTGAGAGAGAACCAGATCAGGTGGAGGACTTTGATCTTATACTAAAACGATGGAAAGTCATTACAGTGCTTTCAGCAAGGGTGTAACATGATCAGATTAATGTTTTAAAAGGATCACTCTGGCTACCGTGCAGAAAAATAGCTGCTGGGGGCAGTAGTAGAAAAAAGCGTTCAGGAAGCTATTGCAATAATCCACAAAGGAGAGGTTGTGACCAAGAGACCTTGGAAATGACTTTTCAAAAGTAAATTCTAAACTGTGGCCGTGAAAAAGAACATCCTGTTCTGAGTGAGGGAGTCTACTGGAGTTCGGTATAGGGCACACCGTAAACAGGTCTTTAATATATCTCAGAGCAACTGACAACTACAGAATGATCTTTTGAGAATGAGGGAAGTGGTATGGTCAAATATATCTTAACTGAAGTATAATGATCACATATTATATGCATAATTTTACTGTAATAAAAAAGTCAACATGGGAGGTCAATAGGTATTGCTGAGAAGGGTAAATGTAAGACCAATTTTGCATACTTCCTGTACTTATCTCTGAAATCTCTCTATTCCTTTCTCCATTTTGGACATGTTCTTTTGCTGGACTGTGGCCCATACTTTCACAGGTGATTCTTGGTATTTGCATTGTAGCTCCCCAGGAGACACTGGTGTTCAGGAAACTTATGTGTACTATTACATTATACAGGACATGTTTTCTGAAAGCAGGCAGATATGCAGATGGATATGCCAAAAGATTAAGAAATGCAAGTCTAGGCCGGTCATATTGGCTCACACCTGTAATCCCAGCACTTTGGGAGTCTGAGGTGGACAGATTACCTAAGGTCAGGAGTTCGAGACCAGCCTGACCAACATGGAGAAACTCCATCTCTACTAAAAATACAAAAATAAAAAGAATTAGCTGGGCATGGTGGCAGGTGCCTGTAATCCCAGCTACAGGAGGCTGAGGCAGGAGAATCACTTGAACCCGAGAGGCAGAGGTTGCGGTGAGCTGAGATCACACCATTGTACTCCAGCCTGGGCAACAAGAGTGAAACTTCGTCTAAAAAACAAACAAACAAACAAAAAAAAAAAGAAAAGAAAAGAAAAGAAAAAAGAAATGCAAGTTTTTGGCCAAACATTGTAAAGAGAAGCCACATATTCTGTAGGAAATTGTGTTGGTTCGGTCCTCATATGGCTCTGACCATTTCAGAACTCTGAGAACTTATATACATATAATTAGCATTTCAGATCACATTATTTCATAAGCAAGTATTGACACCTGAGTGGCACTGAGGTACTCAGAGCCTTAATATTAGATGAAGTGAGACATAGTGTCAAATGCCCTGGCAATCTAGATACTTTTCTTGAATCCAGAACTACCTTCCTTGATGATCGTGCACAAACACAAATAACTTGACATTTCTAAGCCTCAGTTTCCTCATCTGTAAAAGTAATTGGCCCGAATGCTCCAGAAAATCCTTTCCCACTCTTGCCTTCTGTCATAGGGTTGAATAGAACCTTCTGGCAGGCTTACATTTCAAATATCTGATTTTCCCTGTGTTTTTCCTCCCTCCTCTTTTACTCTAATAACGTCATGCCATTTTCTCTCTCATCCTACACCAAAGATTAAACAAAGGTCTACAAGAAGAAGGGTTTAGAGGTTTCCAGTTGGGGCTTTCCTTTCCAAGAAACCAGGTAAGACAGAGTTTGGGTAAGGGGAGGAGGAGAAAGGAGTTGCAAATTACATGAAAAAAAAGAAAAAAAAGGACTAATGGGAGGAATGCAGAAACTCAACACTGGGTGCATTGCCATAGGAGGTAATGGAAAATTTCCCATGTTGCTCTAAGAAGTGGAGTGGTAGGTGCTGTTAAGTTTGGGATGACTTCTAGTGTGAGCTTCCTTCTCCTTCTATTAGTGCACCTGTCCCATAGGTAGGTCTGCCATTCAACACTCCTGAACACATGTAATTCTCCCCTCCAACCTGGACTTGGTCATCTTGTCTGGAGGGAGAAGCATGAGGAAGGGCAATGTCTGCTGATCAAGATGCAACAGCAGAACAGTTGGAAATTCCTATCTGGTCAGGGTAGCAATGAACACAGTGCATGTTATAATCTCTATCTTATAGGAAGGGAAATAGGGATTTGTAGAAATGCTGGGGAGAAAAACAACCTGATGTAATATATTCATATTAGTTACAAATAGTTTTAAGGTTGTTTTAACATTAAAAAACAACAAGTGGGTGGCACTCTATTGCTTTGAAAATGGCATTGAGTTTAAGTTAACCACTCAATAGTTGTATGGCTTCTATCAGTTACTATACTTCTTTGGTGATTGGTTTCCTCATTTACAAAATGAGGCAACTGGAAATTATAATCTTTGGGATCCCTTCTGGTTGTGATAGTTTCTGGTGCTATAAACAGAATCTGTTAAGACATGGTTTGTAAGGGTGAGGATAATTTAAATGTCCTGCATCTGGACTCAGTGTTCCCTTCTGAGTACATATTCTCTTCAAGATTGAATTAAAGGTGTGTCAAATCCTCAGAAATACAAACTGATGCTGCTTAAATATATTCAAAGGGTTAAAAGAGAGAGAGACAAAAATACCAAAATGGCCTGAATGTTGTATTTGAGAGGCAGGTCTTTGGAAGAATCTTGTTCATTATTACTCAATATTTTCCAGTTTTATTTTTATTCAACTTATAATTCTTTAAAAATATTTTTAACTAAAGTTACTATAAGAAAAATTGTACTGATATTTTCCCTGTCTCTCTTTCTGTCTATCTCTACCGTAGTGAAGAATAGCTGAAATATTTTCTGTAACAATCCAACTTTTACATTTAGAGGTCAGGGAGCCTACTGTGAAGGTTCTGTATCTCTTTCAGACTTAGCCTTGCGCTTAATCATGTTCATGTTGAATTTTCTTGCCTCCAATGTGAAGAAACACATTCTGTAATTTTTTATATAGTTGGTCCTAGATGAATTTCAAAAAAAAAATCTGATGATAGATTAGCTTTCTTTTTGATCTGCTCAGAGTTTATTTCTGGGAAGAAGGCAAGTGACTGGAATACATATTTTCCAAAACTCCTTTCTGCAATAGCAGAGTACTAAATCCTTACTTGGATGCATTTACGTGTACAATGACTTCCTTTTTACATCAGAGTATATGCCAAAAATCTGCCCTCGCAATTAGTGACTTCCTTTTGAAGCGATTAAATGTTATTGGACAGTGTTCTGTAATTCCTTGCCTTATTTTCTGGCTTTAGGCAATCACTCTGTGTGCCAAGACCTCTACAAGGAGAAATGTAAGCTCAAGGATATCGTTTCCATAGTAGCATGACTCTCCACTGCACTAATAGCCACAATTGTAGCCACTCATGCCAACTTAAGCTTGATACCTTCAGATAAGATGGCTAAGTAGTCTACTTCAACTATTGAAATGATTCAATCAAATCGTCTTTCTTCTCTCCTTCAAAACTATCCTTGAATTCCAACTCTACTCAGGCATTTTTGATTAAGTGGGAGTGAGATGTGTTTAAATAGCTGGTTCTTACACAACCATACAAATATCTTCTTGACTTTTATCCTTGCCACAGATATAAATAAACACTAGAGAATGAATGAAGCAAAAAGAGATGTGGCATTAATGAACATTCAAAAACAGTCTACATCTCGCTTCCTCTTGTCTAATGCTGCTATAATCTCCTTGAGAGCAAGACTTACCATTTATGTCTAATATATGAAAGTGTTTAAAAATGTTAATTTAGATAAGCTACTTTCAAGTCAATTACTTGTCTGCTCTGTGTTTGTGTATTATAACTCCTTGCCTAGGCCTCACATTAATATTTTTTCTCCACTGTCTTCTGAAACTGTTGGGGTAGATCAGATGACAAAATCTGGATAACTAATGCCACTAGTTTTTACACTTTGTGGGGGAGTCATTTAATTCATGTTTACTTTTTATTATAACTAACTTCTTTTCTTTAACCAGGATCCCTTCAGAAGGCCCTGACTGAATGTTATTAGTGAAGAAGAGGACAGCCATGAAATCATAATTATCTTACACTTTTACACCAAGTTTGCTCATGCTGTGTGCATGGATTATTAAAAGGAAGCTTTAACCCAGCAAAAAGCAACGGGTTCTCTTACAAAGTAAACATTTTCCAATTTAAAACTTTTCCTCAATTAGTCATGTAGTCCTCTTCAATTTCTCCTCAATTGAGAAGATTTTTTGGCATTTTATTTGAATTCACTCTGATCATGTATGTCCCTACAAATGATTTTTATCAAAAAGACAAAACATGAGGTTTCCTGAATTTGAAGTCAAATTTATAAAGGGGAGGTTCCAGCTCTCTAAACCTTAGTTGACAAAGATTTGCTGGTGGTTTTCTAAGAGATACAAAAATGGATGTAGTTTAAAATTGAAGGTAACCTGTAATGTTTAGTAAATAGTTTTTAAATTTTCACTATCTTATATGCTTCTCTGTGTATTGGTCCAATAGCAGTTCAATGAAGACAGCCTCACAATTGGTTTGCAATTTTGAATGAGGACTGTTAAGAGAGAAGACCTTAACTTGTAACAACACATTACAAGTAAATGAAAATAGGATTAGACTTTATGGTATTTTCTTGCCTCTTAGTCATTTATTTAGCACTTTAAAAAATTGATCTTCCTAGAAAAAAAAATTTAAAACCAATGAGAACCGATAGAGTGACTAAAATTGGCTTCTTGAACTGGTAATTTGACTTATTACTATTAATATTGTTAAAAATAAGAAACAAAGAAATAATAATAGCTTTAAATGTTAATAAAACACATATTCCCAATTTGAGGTCCTAGACCCACTGGGAGTTCATGACTTTAGTAATTGTTATTGTTTACAACATTTTAAAACAATCTAATAAGGATAATATTGTATTTCTTGATTATTATAAAGCATAACATATTTATTTGATTAATAAAAGTAAGAACAACAGTTAGATATTAACTTATATACATGTACATATATATATATGTATAACTTGATTGGTAGAGAAATTCTTTGAGCTATGAAAGTGAGAGATAATAAAAGGAAATTCTGAAACCATTAGAATATTTATAGTTAAATAACTCACTTGACTGTTACCCCATTCTGTGAAGTTGGCATTTGGGTGTATAGTTAGCTCCATTTTGTAGACCAGGGTACTAAACTTTGTGATTCCTATTTGTATTATTTGTCCTTTCAAGTACCCATGTCTCCCTTCCATGATTTCTTTATTTCATAAGTATTTTATTGAAGTAAGAACTTGTTCAGGAATAACATTATGCCAAATCACTATAGCAGTATTGTATATAGTGCTTAATTTGTGTTCATCATGGAGCTTTTAGTCCAGATGGGGATAAAAATGTTTTATCCACATGAAAAATAACAGAAAAAGGACATGGGGGGCAAAGTATAACTTGTTTGTGTTTCTGTCAATTATAGCTACAATGATATTAGATATATAGCTTGAGATGTCCTACTCAAGTAATAAAAATTTTTAATGAAAATAATATATTAGTATAACAAAAAGGATACTGAGATGCAATAAATGATTATCAGACAATGAATGATGTAGATAATATGAATTGGCAAGAAGAAAGACTCATTATAAGTGTAGTTAGAAGTATGAAAAATAATTTATGGATGTAAGCTTGGCTTTGAATGATTGCTCTACAGTGACGAGAAAAAAGTCTGGGGCAGGATAACAACTCTGTCATGTGGCATCTTCTTTCCCTGTAAGCTGTTATATGTCAGTATGCTCTAATGTGTCATGTTTTTGGCATTCTTTAATGGAAAGAAAAAAGTAAACTGGAAAGAAATATGTACATGTATGGGGAATAAAACATTTAAAACAGATAAATAATAATTTACCCCACCCTACCAAAAGCGAGCAAATGAAAAACTGAATCATTCTGTATCACATATGTACTTAAAATGAAATTGGCTTCAAATTATCAGAGACCACACTCCTATACACACAGGAATCAGCAAAGAGAGGGAGCAAGAGCCAGAGGGAGCTATTTAACAAGAGAATAGTGAAGAGCATGAGGGTGGGGCAGAAGAGATTGAAAGAATCTGGTGAAATGGATCAGGAAAATCATGGTGGTTCTAAACCAAAAATTTGGAAGAGATCTCTACACAAAGATCAGAAAACAGAATTGGATGGGATCTGCTGGTCACCAAGTAACAGGTGAATAAGGAATTTGAATCCAATTTGCTCTGTCTACCTGAGCGTGGCCAGGTAGGTATAAACATTCATCAGGCTCTTGATAGACTATGGTGCCCATCCATGAAAAATCTCTTATCTGGACATTCAGTAGTTCTCGACCTCGAAAGTAGTTCCAGATTGATAAATGATGATTTCTCAAAGAAAAATGCAATTATCACACTTCACTGTAACCCCAAACACACAGATGTATACACATACACATGGCATAAAAAGGTTTAGTTACGTACATGGAAAGACCCATGAATGTGTGACATACTCATCCCACCAGCAAGTCATGGATAACAATGGTGCACTTGATACATTCAGCATAATTACAGACACCAGTGCCTGTGCCTCTTCTGCTGTGAAATTGCCCAGAGAACAGAGCTAATGCAGTATTTAGCAGGAAATTTATAGCACAAAATGCCCACAGGAGAAAGTGGGAATGATCTAAAATCAACACCCTAACATCACAATTAAAAGAACTAGAGAAGCAAGAGGAAACAAATTCAAAACCTAGCAGAAGACAATAGAGAACTAAGATCAGAGCAGAGCTAAAAGAGATAGAGACATGAAAAACCCTTCAAAAAATCAATGAATCCATGAGCTGGCTTTTTGAAAAGATTAACAAAATAGATAGACTGCTAGCCAGACTAATAAAGAAGAAAAGAGAGAAGAATCAAATAGACAGAACAAAAAATGATAAAGGAGATCTCACCACTGATCCCACAGAAATACAAACTACCATCAGAGAATACTATAAACACCTCTATGCAAATCAACTAAAAAGTCTAGAAGAAATGGATAAATTCCCAACACATACACCCTCCCAAAGCTAAACCAGGAAGAAGTTGAATCCCTGAATTGACCAATAACAAGTTCTGAAATGTTGGCAGTAATTAATAGCCTATCAACCAAAAAAGCCCAGGACCAGACAGATTCACAGCCGAATTCTACCAGACGTACAAAGAGGAGCTGGTACCGTTCCTTCTGAAATGATTTCAAACAATAGAAAATGAGGGACTCCTCCCTAACTCATTTTATGAGGCCAGAATCATCCTAATACCAAAACCTGGCAGAGACACAACAACAACAACAACAACAACAAAGAAAATTTCAGGCCAATATCCCCTATGAGCGTTGATGTGAAAATCAAAATACTGGCAAACCGAATGCATCTGCACATCAAAAAGCTTAACCACCACAGTCAAGTCGGCTTCATCCCTGAGATGCAAGGCTGGTTCAACATAGGCAAATCAATAAATGTAATCCATCACATAAACAGAACCAATGACAAAAACCACATTTATCTCAATAGATGCAGAAAAAGCCTTCAATAAAATTCAAAATTCATGCTAAAATCTCTCAATAAACTAGGTATTGATGGAATGTATCTCAAAACAATAATAGGTATTTATGGAAAACCCACAACCAATACCATTTTGAATAGGCAAAAGATGGAAGCATTCCCTTTGAAAACTGGCACAAGACAAGGATGCCCTCTCTCACCACTCCTATTCAACATAATATTGGAAGTTCTGGCCAGGGCATTCAGCCAAGAGAAATAAATAAAGGGTATTTAAATAGGAAGAGAGGAAGTCAAATTGTCTCTGTTTGCAGATGACATGATTGTAAATTTAGAAAACCCCATTGTTGCAGCCCCAAATCTCCTTAAGCTGATAAGCAACTTCAGAAATGTCTCGGGATACAAACTCAACATGCAAAAATTACAAGCATTCCTATACAGCAATAATAGACAAACAGAGAGCCAAATCATGAGTGAACTCTCATTCACAATTGCTACAAAGAGAATAACATAACTAGGAAAACAACCTACAAAAGATGTGAAGGACCTCTTCAAGGAGAACTACAAACCACTCCTCAAGGAAATAAGAGAGGACATAAACAAATGGAAAAACATTCCATGCTCATGGATAGGAAGAATCAATATGGTGAAAATGGCCATACTTCCCAAAGTAATTTATAGATTCAATGCTATCCCCATCAAGCTACCATTGACTTTCTTCACAGAATTAGAAAAAAAAAACTACTTTAAATTTCATATGGAACCAAAATAAGAGCCTGTATAGCA
Organism: Pongo abelii; assembly: GCF_028885655.2. Taxonomy (NCBI): domain Eukaryota; kingdom Metazoa; phylum Chordata; class Mammalia; order Primates; family Hominidae; genus Pongo; species Pongo abelii. The sequence continues at coordinate 20,107,268 of NC_085928.1, forward strand.
AAAAGAACAAAGCTGGAGGGATCATGTTACCTGACTTCAAACTATACTACAAGGCTGCAGTAACCAAAACAGCACGGTAGTGGTACCAAAACAGTTATATAGACTAATGGAACAGAACAGAGGCCTCAGAAATAACACCACACATCTACAACCATCTGATCTTTGACAAACATGACAAAAACAAACAATGGGGAAAGGATTCCCTAATTAATAAATGGTGTTGGGAAAATTGGCCAGCCATATGCAGAAAACTGAAACTGTACCCCTTCCTTACACCTTATACAAAAATTAACTCAAGATGGATAGAAAACTTAAACGTAAGACCTAAAACTATAAAAACCCTACAAGAAAACATAGGCAATACCATTCAGGACATAGGCATGGGCAATGCCTTCATGACTAAAACACAAAAAGCAATGGAAACAAAAACCAAAATTGACAGATGGGATCTAATTAAACTAAAGAGCTTCTGCACAGCAAAAGAAACTATCATCAGAGTGAACCAGCAACCTACAGAATGGGAGAAAATTTTTTCAATCTATTCATCTGACAAAGGGCTAATATCCAGAATTTACAAGGAACTTATACAAATTTACAAGAAAAAAAACCCATCAAAAAGTGGGTGAAGCATATGAACAGACACTTCTCAAAAGAAGACATTTATGTGGTCAACAAACATATGAAAAAAAGGTCATAGTCGCTGCTCATTAGAGAATCGCAAATCAAAACCACAATGAGATACCATCTCAGGCCAGTTAGAATGGCGATCATTAAAAGGTCAGGAAACAACAGATGCTGGAGAAGATGTGGACAAATAGGAATGCTTTTACACTGTTGGTGGGAGTGTAAATTAGTTCAACCATTGTGGAAGACAGTGTGGCAATTCCTCAAGGATCTAGAATCAGAAATAACATTTGACCCAGCAATCCCATTACTGGGTATATACCCAAAGGATTATAAATCATTCTACTATAAAGACACATGCACACATATGTTTATTGCAGCACTAGTCACAATAGCAAAGACTTGGAACCAACCCAAATGCCCATCAATGATAGACTGGATGAAGAAAATGTGGCACATATACACCATGGAATACTATGCAACCTTAAAAAGATGAGTTCATCTCCTTTTCAGGGACATGGATGAAGCTGGAAACCATCATTTTCAGCAAACTAACACAGGAACAGAAAAACAAACACGCATGTTCTCACTCATAAGTGGGAGTTGAACAATGAGAACCCAGGGACACAGGGAGGAGAACATCACATACCGGGGCCTTGAGGGGTGGGGGGCTAGAGGAGGGATAACATTAGGAGAAATACAAACTAAGGTAGATGATGACTTGATGGGCACAGCAAACCACCATGGCACGTGTATACCTATGTAACAAACCTGCATGCTCTGCATATGTATCCCAGAACTTAAAGTATAATTAAAAAAAAAAAGTGCCCAGAGAAATCTTGGCTGTCTATCAGTAATATGTACGGGAGAGTCCTTGCCAAACGAACAAGAATGGGAATCCTTATTACAGACAATGCCTGGGGTGGTGGATGTGTTATATGCAGAGCTATGGTGGCCCGACCAGAACACCTGGCTAAGGAATACTGGAATGTGCTGGGATTTTCTTTGTATATGTATTGTTTAGTCTAAACAAGTATAATGATAGTTCTCTCTTCTTCTTATATTCTTCTTATTTATTTACTGTATTTTGTTCCTTCCACTAAATCATAAACCCCTATGTCACCTATCTTTATTTTTCGTGCATGTTTCATAAGTTTTTCTCTCTCTCTATGATGCATGATCAATGACTACTTTTGTCTTGAATTATCCATAGACCTCTTTCATTCCTAAAATAATAAAACTATAATAAACATGTATGTGATAGAAATAACAAGAATTATCTATATGATAATAGTAAGCTTAGGTATATTTTTTAAATGGGTAAATACAGGTACCTCATTAATAACAAAATACATGTTTGAGAATACATGTACAAACAAAATATATTTTGGGGAATACATCTGAGGCCTGTACATGGATTCCTTTTATGTTGTTATAAAAATTATTTATTCTGAGATATCAATGTTCTTTAAGCATTTTGAGATTAAAGATATACAATGGCAATTATCTCTTGATGTATTTGTATTACAGGAGATCTCTTAACCAGTTGACCAAGTAACCATCACTCTGTTCCATCTAGTCTTACTGAGGCCCACTGATCAGTAGACCTCCTCGGCATTCGATGTTCTTCTCCCATCAGCTAAATTATGTATTTATTAGGTGTCTGGTATTTTTGCAAACATACTTATGTCAGCTTTACATTCTATTGTAATTATATATTTTAACTAATTACTATTCAAAACAAACAATGAGAACAAAAGAGAAAGATTTTAATAAAAACTATGTTGAATGCTTTGAAAATATTTGTTAATGGTGAGCTGTAAAATATGCTGTTAAATTCGGTTGGGGGTGAGACAACTGTAAAAGATTCAGTGTAAATTGTAAAATCTGAAAGAAATCCCATACTCAGATTTTTCACAGGTATCTTAAATATTTTTTGACTGTTTGTTTAAATAATGGGCCTATTCAAATAAAAGACCTTGAGCTTACGTCAAAATAGTAGTACATACATGTACATTTGTAAGCTTTAAGTTAAAATAAAGTGTTGATAGTATGTATATATTTTTAGAAAAATAATGATCCTCTTTAATAGACTTTTAAATATTGACTTACTCTCAGGTGGCTAGATATAGGAATTCTACTTTTTATTTGCTCTTGAACTTGTTCAGTTTCACATAGCACTTATTTCTGGTTCAGATAGTTAAGATGGTCGTCTCAAAACCTCAGGTTGAGTTCATTCTTCATGTAGTAATTTATTTATTTTATTGTGACTGCATGCTTAATACATAAGGATGCAGTGGCTATGTTCAGTGGCCTGGTCATTACCTTCAGTGAACTTGCAATTGAATAGCAAAGGTATTACCCATACATAAAACTATAGTCAAGGACTCATCACATGAGTTGTACAAAGCATAACAGGTGGTTCATGTCCACAAGGGCAAATGAAAGACATTTCTTCATTCAACAGATATGTTTAGAGATACCTGCTAAGTACCGGGAACTATGCTTATGCCCAAGGACATGGTGGTGAATACAATAAACAAACTCTTGCTTCATGAATGTATTTAAAGTGCTCCTGGAATGTAAGGTAGGAAGGATTCTGATACGTGGACACAGAGTGAAGAAAACAAATGGTGAGACAGGTGAGTAGCTTGAGCAAAAATGTTAAAAAGCTCAAGATTGATTGAGGGATTAATCAATTGATTGAGGGATAGTTTGGCTACTAGGGGATGAGGTACCTGTGAAAGTGTAGTGTGAGATAAAGCTGAAAAAGTATGAAACCTCTTTATGGTGTAAGGAAAATCTTTTGAAACTTGTTACTCTTCCTTTCGAGCCTGCAGTGCAGGGTGCTCAGGCACCATGATCCCAAGCTTCTGCACGATCAATTTTTCCATCTATTCTGAGTTCAAATCCCCCTTTGTAGTCTTTGGGACATGGTCAACAGCCAAAAACTTGTCTTGTAAGTTTAGTTTGTTCTTAAACATCTTGGGCTGGAATCAACACAGGACTGAGGGAGAAGAAATGGAGCTTCCAATCCATATTGCTCAATGCAGGATGTCAGGTCCTGCTGTAGCACTCTACTTATTGCTAAAAGTACATGATAGAAAGAACAAGAAGGGAGAAACCAGAAGCATTTCTAACGCTATTTTGGTCTTATAATTCCTTGTTCTTAATAGTGTGTTTTGCCCTCCTGAGCCTTATGTACAAAGGTGTCATCTAGATTTGGAATTTATAGCTTCTTCTTTTTTGTTATTTGCTTTTATAGTTTAGGCTTTACAAATTATAAGACTATGTCTATATAATGCCCCAAAAGATTTAATGGGCAACAAATTTGCTTGGCCCTTTGCATCCTAATGGCAAAAGCAATTTCTTTCGACAGACTAGTTTATTTTCTTTTCAGTTGCAAATGTGAATATTTTAAGGGTAAAAATTTGTTTTGCTTCAACAGGGAATATTATAGCTCCTGATTTCTGACACCTGTAAACCTTCCACTTCAGTAGAAGACCTTCTTTGGCCAAGATTTAATGTGACTCAGATGACCCCAGGCTATATTAAAATTAACCAATCCTTACACATTTTAAATTCTAAAATTTTTCTTTAGGTTTAGGTAAATAGTTAAAAAATTATAACATCTAAGGGAGAGAAAGTGTTATTGTATGGAACAGAGCTGGTGGGAAATGTTACCTTTAGTTGTATACGAAGGTACGACACTATGTTAGGAATCAGAAAGGCTGAGTTCTATATTTTTTGTTGAGCTGTATGACTTTGGATACATGGTTTGAGTTTCAAACGCCTTAGTCCTTCTTGCAAAACTGGGATAGGGGAATGAGATTAGGGAAAGGCAGAGGATGGGTGGTGGTGTTTGAGATAATCATGGACAAACCTTCACTGAGTGCTTAATATATGGTAGGAACTTTATATATCTTATGTCAGTAGATTCTCTTGACCCTAGGGAAAGCAGTAGAGCTCAGAAAAGTTATTTACCCAGGGCCACACAGTTGATGAGTGGAAAACCCCACATCTGTCTGATGTTACAGCTAGATTTTTCTTCTACACCACAGTGCCTCATCTAAAGTCCCTTCAAGCACCGAAGTTCTTTCACTTGAAGCTCTACTGTTTGGTTTCTTGACACATCAAATTACAGCGTTTCCTTTTTTAGCTCTAAACTTCCAGGATAAAATAATTCAAAGGCAAGAAGATAAATTTCTACCTTCTGAAATTGTCTCCATTGCTATATTAATGAGACCATGCATGTGAAGTAGCTGTATAACCACAAAATATTATTATTATTAGATGAGCACAATTACTCTAGGCCTTTCAATCTGGAGTTGGACTTGTTTTATTTCAGAAACCCGCAAAAATCTGCATTCTTGTTTTTCATTTTCTGATTCCACATAAATTATGTAGCCATTTCCTAGATCTGTGAAAACTGCTCTGGCAGGCATTGGGACAGTCAAAAGAAACCCACAGGCCAGATTGCAAAGTCTATTATGGGAGATATTGTGTATATCACCTTCTCTTGCCTAAAGTCAAGTAGTCACAGTATAATATAGGCAGGAATGAATGACAGTTGTATACCACTACAGGATGATAGTTCTCTAGTTTAGAGAAGGGGAAAAAACAGCTCTAATGTAGGAAAGGCAAAAATAGGCAATCCATCTGTTAAAAAAATCATCTTTCCTTTTTCAGCTCAGTGTCTCAGTATAGCATCCTAAGGGGTCTCTGGACAAAAGGCACTTCTACAGACATAGATCTAATTGTACTTGCAATGCAAGGTTTTTTCTTTCTTTCTTTCGGCTTCTGCTACTCAGAAAAGGAGAATCCAAATGAAAGAGGGGGCAGGGTAGGAGAGAGACTTCTAGGAATTCCTGGACTCATCAGAACACAAATCATTCTATGGAATGCAAATGACTTAACAGTAATACAGGGAAGCTTCCCAGAGCAAATTACAATCCCATCACTGAGAATTAGCAATGGAAGTTGACAGGCTTTATAAACTTTGAGATTTTGTTGGAGTGGAAGGCAGCTGTAGGGAGGGGAATAAAATGCCCTCAGGTAAAAAGCTAGAAAGGGTTTCTATGATTTATTTTACTTATGCTATGTAAGTATGTAACTATGTGAATTTGTGACCAAATTAGCTTTTTAGAACAATATTGATGAAGGAGAGTTACATAATTTCTACCTGTTTATACAAATATGTCCTGTCCGTATATACAGGCGTGTCTTCCACCATGATATTAAGAAGGATGTCATCCACATGAATATATAATAAATTGAACCTCAAAGAATGTGGGCAAAGTTTTGCATTCAGAAATTTACAACAAAACACACTAAACACACATGCACACACACACAAATCTTCAAGTTTAGATTTCCTGAACTCTGGCAAGGTATCAGACTGACCTGTAGCCCCATGCACATGCAAATTAAAGCCTCTGGGGATAGGGCCTGAATGTCTGCTATTTATGCAATTTCTACAAGTTCTTTACCCAACCAATTTGAGAACTACTTTCCTATGTTGTAAACAGTGTACCTGAACTAAAGTGAAGGGTGTGGGCAGAAATAACATGGGATACATTCATTCGCTGAAAAAAATGAATATTTATGCAAAGGGTCTCTAGGCATATATTACATCTAAGGAAACTTTGATATTTGGACAATTGATATATGAATGCATAAGCTCCCTCTGACCACACACAAACAAGTAATTATTCTACTGCTAGATATACTCGAGAAATGTCTGCCCATCTAGCACTCTGCTAGGCTCTGTGAGGAATACATGATAACTGGCAGCGGTGTTTACAAATCAATTTGGAAAATCATGACAAAGACATAGAAATTAATTAGGATTGATTATTTAAGGTAATACAGAAACAAACAGAAAGATATAGCCAGTAAGTATATATTGAAGGAAAATGTCTAATTTAGGCATCAAGAACAATTTTGAAAGAATTTTAAAGGATTGTTGGAAGTCATTCTAAGTATAATGTAGGGAGATCACAAAGTCTGATGCAACACATTTTGTGGCTCTGGCAAATCCAAATATAAACTACAAGATTTAGCAAGTCATGCGATTTCCTTGAAACTCAGTTTTCTTATCTTATAATGAGGTTTGGACAAGACAAGTGGTACTCCATGGGCGTGGCTGGGGTGGGGGAAATTAGTTTCCCAGGCAACATATAGGATTTCTGGAGATATTTTTGTTTGTCATACTTTGAGGAGAGGGGTCTGCTAATGGCATGTAGTGGGTAGAGGTCAAGGACACTGCTTAACATCTTGCAATAAAAAGGACAGCCCCCTACAACAAAGAATTATCTGGCCCAAAATGTCAAGGGTGCTGAGGCTGAGAAACTGGACTAGATGAGCAAACAATTTCTCACAACTCTTAACACTTTGTGGTTCTTATAAAATGGTTTTCAATCATTAGAGGGCACAAGAATCACCTAGATATACTAGTAAACTGCAGATTCCTAGACTCCAACATCCAAATATATTAATAGACTAGGTTGTGTGTATGACTAAGTAATCTGGAATTTTAACATGTACACTGTGATTCTATTGCATCTGAGTGCTTAAATTGATTGTATTTTGAGAAACCTTACTAAGACATGCATTAACATGGAAGAAATCAAGGTTGATCCTTGAAAAACAATACCACTAGACATTATTTATTAAGTACTTCATGAGTTATACTCACAAAAGTCCTTTGAGACTTTTGCAAGGTCTCTCCATTTGTTAAAGGCATGGTAGGACTTGAATCCACCTAGTTCTAGCTTCAAAGTCCATGCTCTGGCCACTTGCAAATTGCCTCCTGAGAATGGAACAGATTTAGCGAGACAAACAAGCAGCAGATAAAGGAAGTGCATGGGGAAAAAAGAAGACTGGGCAATCTAGAAGAAAGTGTCTCCATTGGGGATTGAAAAAAAAATAAATTGTTAAAGGTAAGATAAGAAATTTCAGAAGACCTTACATGTTAAAAATGAAGAATTTGAATTCTGTCTGGTAGGTTAGTGTTTTTCAGCCCTGGTTGCAGATTAGGATGGCCTGAGATCTTTAAAATACTACTGATGCTAGGGCTGCAATCCAAAAATTGTGATCTAATTGGTTTGGGGTGGGATGATGCCTCAGCAAAAGTCCTCAGGTGATTCTAGTATGGTTCTGGAAGACCATAAGGAGCAGCTATAACTCATAAGCAGGTGAGAGTCTTGAAGAAACTGTTAACAAGATTAACCTGGTGGTAACATATAAACTAGATTAGAGCAGTGAATGGAGGAAAGGGATCAGGTAGGAGGCTATCATAGAAATCTAGGGGTGTGACAATAAAGACCCATCCTAGAGAGATAGGTCAGGAATGCTGCTAGAGTCAGGAGACCTCCTTCAGGTCTGCTAATGTTGCTTTCACTGGCCTATTGTATGTCATAAGAAAAGTCACTTAACTTGTCTGCATTTCCCACTAATGCTAGAAGAGCTAACACAGTCCTTGAACATATCACAGCATTAGAGATAATTAAAAGTATTTCAGAAAGTATAATGCTCAATACGTGTTTATTATGAAAAAGGTGGCAGTAAAACTGAAAAAAAAACATACAGACATCTTAGACACATTTACACATTGTCATGGTGAGACAGATGACCAACTGAAATTGGAGAAGAGAGAATTAATTATAATTCTAAAAGTTCTTGAAGCCTGTGAAACAGGGAAGCTGGAAAAGGGGAATAATTCCTGAAGGAAATAACATGGGTATAGATAAGAGGTTCTCAACTGGGTCAGTTTTTCCCTCCAGGGGGCATTTGGCAATGCCTGGAGATGTTTTTTGTTGTCATAACTAGGAGGATGAGGGTTGTGCTACTGTCAGCTGGTGGACAGAAGCTAGCGATGCTGCTAAACATCCTGTAGTGCACCAGACAGCCCCACACAGTAAAGAATTATCTGGTACAATATGTCAGTAGTGCCAAGGTGGAGAAATCTAGCATTGATATTACAAACAGTTGGAAGGGACCAATATTCATTATCATGTAAATACATGGATGAATAAAATGAAATTCAGAGATTGAATGACTTAGTTAAGGTCCCCAACGAGTGGAGGCAACAGTGATAGAACTGAAATCCAGCTTTCCTAACTTCTAGTCAGTGCTCTTTAGAGCTGCCCCATCTGCCTACTCACCCAACTCAGCCCTGGCCCTGAGTCATCCAGTTTGAGATGCTTGGTACCCAGCTGGGAAGTCTAAGCTGAGGGCTAAGTACGAGGTTAGTGGTGGAGGTTTCCATCCTGGTGTAGCTGTAACAGACCTTTTATTTCCAAGTAACTTAAAGAAAATATAACAGAAGATATAAACCAAGAAGTGCAGAGGAACCCAGAGGGCTCTTGGAGGGAAGGTCAGAAGTGCCAGAATTGTTTTGACCCAGTGACTTTGAAATCAAATAAAAAGGAAGGCACACGCTGTGAAGCGCAGCATCAAAATCAAGTAGGACGAGGCTTCAAAAGGCCATTGGACTTTTTGGTGGAGGTCATGGTGACATTTGGAGAAAAATTTCCATAGAGTTGTTAGGAAAGCACCGGAGATTTCTGAGAGGGAGAGGAGCAGTGAGGTGATGAAGATGTGCGGCCAGCATGTTCTAAGAGCTTCCTCGTGCAAAGGAGAAATTCAGGACTTATGGGACAGCAAGGTCAAGTCAAGGATTTAAGAAGGCAAGAGCTTCACCTGTGTTTGCTGAGAGCAGAGAGGACTTTGGCGGCGTTGGATAGACTTGGCACAGACACACAGCGAAGAAGGGCCGCGGCGATGCCGTTCTGTGAGCACTAGATGGCAGTAGCGGGGCCCTTTCGGCTCGGTTCGCGGTCCTATAAGGCGCTGCTTGTTTAAGTACATCGCATTTAGTTGAAGCTGCAGGGGAGTGAGGGAGAGGAGGATAGGAAGCAGGAAAGCGGGAGAGCTCGAGGGAACGAGGGGGCTTGGTGTGTTTACACCAGGCACGGGCTACGAGCGTCCATCCCGGCCCCTGGCTTGCGCTCCCGAAGAGGAGAGCAAGGCTGTTCTGGGGTCCGGCCGTCGTGCGGCAAGAGGCTTGTCTGTCCGGGTTGCCGGAACCAGGAGAACCCAGAGGGAAACCGAGGGAAAGGAGCGGCGCGTTTTACTAGCGAGAGCGCGAGCGGAAGAGGCGAGAGCAGGAGCGCGCGAGGGAGCATCGAGCGCAGCGGAGACATGAGGACCTACTGGCTGCACAGCGTCTGGGTGCTGGGCTTTTTCCTGTCCCTCTTCTCATTGCAAGGTAGGGGGAGGATTCCCTGACCCCTTGCGCCCCCTCCTCCCTGCCGCCGGGCTCCGGGGTGGTCGGTGGAGTAAGAAGCGCTCCGGTTCTGGATGGAACAGGGTTTATTTACAAGTCCTGCGGTGCGCTCCCTGCCCTGCCAGCTCTGCGCCCAGGCTGGGTCCTGAGGCGTGCGGGGTTGTGCGGACAGACTTGCTGCAACATCGGTGTTGATGGGGAAGTCCGAAGCCAGGGCTTTGTGTGTGTGTGTGTGTGTGTGTGTGTGTGTGTGCGCGCGCGCGCGCGCGTGTGAACGGGGGGCGGGATAAGCGGCGTGTTGTGTGTGTGTGTGTGTGTGTGTGTCTTGGTGAGGTGGGGGCTTTTGCGCGCGGTGGTGGCGACGGAGCTGGGGTTGCTCCTCTGTAAACTCCAAGCGCCGCGGTGGTGTTCGCTGTCCCCGTGTCCCCGGTGCTGATATCACTGCATTCCTCCTCTTTCAGTAGGGAATTGGCATTAAGTTTAGGAGGAGGCTAGGTATCCGCTTGGCACCTGGTAATTGTATCTCTCTGCAAAATAGCCCCAACAGATTCTTCTGCCCCGAGATGGAGGAGGGATGCGGGAGGGAAGGGAACGGTGAGTGGGGTGGGGGGAGGGGGACACGGGGCAGGGGGGAGGAGAAGAGGGAGAGGGGGGAGAGAGTGGGGGGGGGAGGGGGAGAGAGAGAGAGAGAGAGAGAGAGGAGAGAGAGAGAATGAATATAAGAATTCAAGGGTTAATCGCTGCGCTGGCTCATGATGGTCAATGTATTTCATGCTTGCAGGGCAAAATTGCTAGCGCTGGGTGTTTACTTTGAAGGGATTGTAGGTCTCTGTTTTGGGGAGGTGGTAAAATAAATTCATGAAGGTTAAAAATGAAAATACATACATGGTGTTTGCATTTCACTTACAAGCTGGCATCCAGAGCCCTCACGGATGTTAAACATACCTATAATACACGAAGTAATTCCAATATAAAAATATATTATCTTTTTAATCCTCCTTTCTCACTCTTCCTGCTCTTGAGAGGAGCCTTGCACAATTAGCCATAGAGAGTCTGTGCTATATTGCTCTACCACTGACGGTTCTACTACATCTTCATGTTCGGGCATTCTGCCATCATTAGGACATTTACCCACTCACATCTCTCATGCTACGGAACACACTCCATTTACACACAGTGTGCACATGCACACACAAAGACACATACGCACACACACTCCCTCTCATGAACACTTGGCATGAAATGACCAGACTGGCAATCCTACTCCTGATTTTTTTCTGACAGCTGGTTGCTAATGTTACATTGGTGGGTTTCATTTTTCATTGCTGGGGGATATTTTGTGTGCTATAAAGCCCTCTTGCTAAATGAAAAGAGAATAGACTCCCTGGCTGTTTACTAGTTGAAGCATCGCAAGTGAATAAATACTATGTTGAAGTTATATTTTAAAATATGCTTAGGGGAACAGCTGGAACTCACCCATAATACAATTACAAGTTACAGGTTCTAAAAACTTCCTCATCTCAGAACTCACTGACCCATTCCTCTCCTATCTAATTTGTGAGCTCTTGCAATACATGATTCTTCTACTAAGCATGTCTAAATGAAAAATAGAATCCCAATCTAGCTTTGGCTTTTTACATTTTATTTCTTCAGATTTTTTTTCCTCCAAAGCTCACAGGACTTTCTCTGTGATTTCAGATATTGCTGCAATTCAGCTTTTTCAGACTGAGACATTAGCATGGTGACTGTACTATGCCAGCAGCAGAGGTTAATCCCTTTCCTTCCTATTCCATTTAACTCTAGGAATTTAGCTCTTCTGATAAAATGCTAAGAATGATGTCACGAATACATGCTTCTCTTAAGTTTGAGTAAAACTATGGGATATTCATTACTCAGCCATGGGGTCTTATGAGTGAAAGGTACTTCTAAAGGATGAGGAAGGTGTAATGGAACACGAAACCAGATAATTATATTTCAGGAGATCTTCTATTAAAAATAAAGCCCCCCCAGACTTTTTCAGTAATAACATAGTAAACTATAGTAACAATTCTCTGAATTTTCTGGTCTCATTTGGGCAAAGCAAATAGCTTTTCCTCCCAGGGAATATTGTTCTTTCTAAAGAGGAGTGTTCAAGGTTTTGCTAAATAGAGTTTAGCACATTGTGGGAAGTGGCCTCAGTTCTCAAGCTTTGGAATCCCCCAGTGTATGGCACACACTAGGCAGCAGTAACATTGAGTAATGGGCTAGGAGAAGGCAGTGCAGCTGGATGAGGCTAAGAAACATGGAGATCACTAGGAAACAACTGCCATACACATTATCTCCTGCCATCATCATGGCAGGGCTTGAACTGCTTCCTGACAACATGCTCTCCTCTCTCTTGCACATAAGTACATGTGGACACACACGTACACACTCCTCAGTGTCAAAGTATGTGGCCCTTTTGAATTGGCCCCATCCCTTGTTTACTATCTCCATTCTTCAGCACAGTTGCTTCTGCTGTTTCTTACTATTATGTTCATGGATTCACAGATTAGTGCTGTTCTTGGTGTTCATTCTCAATTAGAATCCATTTGTTCAAGAATGTTTAATGTAAGTATTTGAGGCTATGTGGTTCTGAGGTGGAGGGATATTTACAGAATGATTTGGACTTGCCCCATGAGAAAAAGGCTATTTAGTCTAAGTCATTATTTTGTGATCATGGGCAAGTCGGGCATATATTCGTGAGGTTCAGTAATAATTATGTTCTGTTTTTCATGAATGATATAATAATCATTATCATTATTTTGAAATAGATCATAAAAGATAGGTTAGTCAAGATGTGTTTACATGTGAATAAAAACTATAGCTTTTTCTCTGTTGTTCTTTTTCCAAATATCCTAGAGTACTTTGATATAGTTGAGTATATTCATCTATGCAATGTCCTTGTGATGTTGGTAGGGAGCACTTCTAACCTTTTGTGCAATGACGAGATGGCGAGAAGGTTATATACTGGCCCAGCCAGGTTTTATCCTTGATATCCTGGCAACTGTAGTTTATATTAATGACATCTCCATTGATAAAGCGTCTGAGGTTTTCAGAAGAAAGTTTTTTAGATATTCATGAGTGTACTAATATCATCACATTTACCTGTAACTTTGATTAAGCAAAGAAAGCAAACACATACACACACACAAACAAAAACAAAAACACTTTTCTCAGGACTCTCCATTTGTTCCCAGCTTTGTTTGAGGTCCTGCTTCATTGGCTTAGATCTGGCCCGGTATGTTTCTTATCTGGCATCTGTCTTCTTTCTCGTGCTCCAGATCCAGAGCCAGAGAGCAGCCACTGCTTGCTCTGAGGTTGGCTCTATTTTCTCCCTTTGGCATCTGGGACGGCAGTAGCCCTGTGCCCTTTCGGTACTGCAGAAGAGATAGATTCCACTTGGCCCATCCCACCCCCATCTCTGGTTCACCTGGGCATGAAGGTTTCCTTAGCTTCTGCCTGCAGCCATATTTGGGCTGCTTCCAGGAGAAGAGAAGAATGTAGTGACACTGCAGCAGAGGCAGCTTAGCTGACAAACCCCCAACCTCAACCCCAGAGAGCTGGGAGTGCTGCCGCTGATTAGTGAGGGAGCAGCAGAAATGCCTAGGATGGGAATGTTCTGCCCAACTACTATGAGGCTTCCATTAAGAGCTCTGTTTAAACTGCTCACAGCGGCACTCCCCAGCCTCCTCCCATAGTTCCAATGAAAACGAGTTGGTGAAATCTCTTTAGAGGTTTTTGACAAGTGCTTCTGCCAAAGAATAAAAATGATACCCTTTAGGAAATATATTTTAGAGTCCAAGATGCATATTGTTTTAATATTAAGTACAATAGCAACTAATTAAAAGATGTTTTCAAGAGGCACTGTCTCCGTCACCCAGGCTGGAGTGCAGAGGCATGATAATAGCTCACTGTAACCTCAGGCTCCCTAGCTCAAAGGATCCTGCCACCTCAGCTTTCCAAGTAGCTTAGACTACAGATACACACCACCATTCCCAGCTGATTTTGTTTTTTATTTTTCTTTTTTGTAGACATGGGATCTTACTATGTTGCCCGGGCTGATCTTGAATTCATGGCGTCAGGGACGCTCTGGGCTTGGCCTCTCAAAGCACTGGTATTACAGGTGCAAGCCACTGTGCCTGGCCTATTTCTAATTTGACTTACCCAAGTAATTTTAAAAGATTTAAAGCACCATCCATAAGGTATAGTTTTCTGCTAGGTAGGATTTTTGATGTTATCTCCATTGTTTCCAGCAACATTGGTAACCTAGAACTGAGTCAGTCATGAACATTGACTATACTATGAAGCCTCTCTGTTTAAGATACAGGAGAAACTTGGCTCCTTAAAAAACAAAAACAAAAACAAAGGCCAGGTGCGGTGGCTCATGCCTGTAATCCCAGCACTTTGGGAGGCTGAGGCCGGCAGATCACGAGGTCCGGGAGTTCGAGACCAGCCTGGCCAATATGGTGAAACTCCATCTCTACTAAAAACACAAAAATTAGCTGGGCGTGGTGGTGGGCACCTGTAATCCCAGCTACTCGGGAAGCTCAGGCAGGAGAATCACTTGAAACCGGAAGGCGGAACTTGCAGTAAGCTGAGATCATGCCACTACACTCCAGCCTGGGCAACAAGAGTGAAACTCCATCTCAAAACAACAACAAAAAAGAAACTGCATTCCAAATAAGTGTTTGACCCTACTTACTTAAAAATAATACTAGGCCAGGCATGGTGGCTCATGCCTGTAATCCCAGCACTTTGGGAGGCTAATGCAGAAGGATTACTTGAGCCCAGGAGTTCAAGATGAGCGTTGGCAACATGGAAAGACAGTGTTTCTACAAAATAGAAAAAAATTGGCCTGGCATGGTGGTGTGCACCTGTAGTCTTAGCTATTGGGAGGCTGAGGTGGGGGGATTACATGAGCCTAGGAAATTGAGGCTGCAGTGAACTCTTACTGCATCATTGCACTCTAGCCTGCAAGACAAGAGTAAGATCCTTTCTCAAAATAATAACAATAATAATAGTAACATTAACATTCTGAAAAATATAGACTTTACCCTTTATTGAGTGTAGTCTTCTAGATTTTATGGGTGGTGGAACAGACCTTGTAACAAGCTTTCAGTGATGATTATTACTTATAACAAAAACCCCCAGCTCAAATTACCATGACTGCTAAAAACGATATATGACATATTTTTGTGGAAGTTATTCAGTATAGTTTATTAATCTAGAAGAGCACAGTACAGCCTGGAAGTAAAGAAATTGATGAGAAGTCTTTGGATTTCTTTTCTTATTTCATTTGATAGCTGTCAACGTCAGAAGTCTATGACTCCTTTTACACAATTTGGGTCAGATACTGAAGCCACAGCATCTTCCAGCACATAACAATATTTCTACCATGAAGATCTTTTAAAATCATAGTTGCTTACATAGTACATTTTTGTCACTGTATACCTCTCTACCCTGCTTGGCATATTTGAAATGAGGAATACAGAAACATTTTTCTTAAGTGAATCTTCATTGTGTACCATTACCTCTCCACCACTCATGATTTTCTTGTATTCTCTATCTTCTTTACTTAAAAGTGTCTATGCCGCCAACATAAGCAGTGCTCGTCTGGACACTTAGTAGGTAAGATCGTCATGTGGAAGGAACACTGAGGTACACATTAGGCAACTTAGACACTGGTCTTAAATTCACTAATAATTCCTGATAAAACATAGATAATATTCTCAGGGGAGTCTCAGTTTCCTCATTTACTGGATTGGGATAGTAGTGCCTGTCACATGTCATTATGCATACTTTAAAATTTATAAAGCTCTAAGAAAATGCAATATTTGCTTCTGCCAGATAAAATAAAGAGTTAAATTAAAAGGGATTATCTGGCTGCTTGCCACTAACTGAACAGAATTTACCAGTGTTCGTAGCTGTCTCTTTCTCCCTTCCTCCATCCTTTCTTTCTTTCTCTGGACTTGGGTAAGAGGAATATTGAGCTCCCAGTGCTAATTTCATGCTGAAGGGAGGTACCAGTATTGATACAGGGTTACATAAACTACCTCTACCTTCTTGTTTTGCTCAAAGAGATAAAGCCAAACACAAAACAAAACAAAACAAAATGAAACGTGTCCACCTTTAATTCTGTGCTAACACCCTTTGTTTGTTTCCCCTTTTTCATAAGAGTATGACGGCCTCACTTAATATTTTAGCTTGCATTATTGAGGAATAGCTGAAGGAAGGAATAAATGTTAGGGGAACTAGATTCCAATTAACTTTGCCACTGTGGCTGTGTAACTCTGTGTGAACCACTGTTGTTTAGTAAATGAGAGTGAGAATCTCCAAGATTAATGAATCTCGCTAAGGGTGTCAGCAGACCAGAACTCTGCTGCTCAAATAACCTTCATGCCTTCTCTTCTTCTATGTTTCTTCTTTCTTCTTTTAGTGTGAAAAAAGTCAGAAACAAATAGGAAGCTATGCAAGGAAATATGCTGGCATTGTTGACATGTATAATTAGTATTTGCCTTCCATTGACTATCAATTATATCACGGACTTCTCTTGAGGAACCATTTATAGGGCCTTATTTCAAGTGTAGAATTGGTCACATTTAAGCCAACAATACAATTTAGTTTTTAAATTGAATGAATGCCAAGTGTTTGATGAGGAAACAAGAATTTATATGGATGTCTTCCCTGATTCAGGGACCTGCCCTCTTTTCTCTATTTCAAAAGGCAATTGTGTACTCCCAAGAGTGGGTGGGAAAAGAAGTTTATTTTTCCACCTCCTGTGATATCTCCTTCCTCCAACCTGGCAGCCCTAGAAGGTATATGCTGCTCCCAAGAGGAGATATTTGTGATTGTATCTCCTAAGGAAAGAACAGCAAGCAGCTAGGAGGAAACCCAGATTAGCTGCCTCTGACAAATTATCAAGGGCATTCTGGCCAGGTCAGTTGAGTCCAGACAGCCCACAGGACCAGGCTAGCTTTCCTCTGGGGATCCTCTGTCTACACGGGAATGGAAAGAAACTGCCTGGTGATTTCTGCCTCAAGTAACAGAGATAAGACAATTCTACTGACCTGATGCAGACCTATGCTGGCATAACAGATGCAGGCTTGAAACTGCTCCTAGTAACAACTATGGTTTTGTTACTGAAATTTTAATTTCCTATCTTTCCCATTAGGCAATAATGTGGTTTCTGATGAGGAGGAAGGTGAACAGTGGGCATTCTGTGGGTTTAAAGTTATTTTTGTTGGTATGATGTGTGTAGTGTGATGAATGGGTAGTTATTTCAGCTAGCTGGGGTATATACAAGGCACAGAATATAGGAAAGTGGGGAATATGCGAGAAAAACAACTAATAGACTTCTGTTTATTTTTTTTCCTTCTTCCTTCCATAAATATTTGTTAAGCCTTAAGCAAACACATTCATAAACCTTATAGCAAGGGAGACAGACACATAAAAGATAATAAATTAATTGCCACTGTAATAATACCTAAAGAAGGAGAGTTTAGGGTACTATGAAATTATATTTTAGGGAGACTCAGTTTAGTCTGGGGAGTTAAGAAAGGCTTTGCTTAAGGAATTAACATGTAATTGGAGTTTAACTTATGAGTAGGAGTTAGCTATGTGCAGAGGCGGGTGGAGAGAGCTTTAACAGCAAAGAGAAGTCTTGCCAAGGCTTTAAGGTATGAAAGAGACCAACATAATCCAGGAACTGAAGGAATAGAAGGAGTGTAAGGACCAAAGAGGAAAGTGACAGAAGGTAAGTCTGGAGGAATTAAGTAAGCCCAACACTGCAGGGCCTTTAGGGACATTGCAAGAATATGGGATTTAGTCCAAAGGGGAAATTGAGGGAAAGCACTGGTGAGTTTTAAAGCAGGAAAGTGCCACCTGAAGTAGGAGCTTTTAGAAGAGGACTCTGGCTGCAGTGTGAGAAAAGGATGAGTAATTGGGAAGAAGCCAATTTAGAGACTTTCACTATGTGACAAGAAAGAAAATGGTGGTGTAGGCTAAGATTGTGACACTGGAGATGAGGTGAATACACAGAAGAGAGATTCAGGGATGGAATCAACAGGGCTTAGTTCACAGAGGATCTCTTGCATGTAGGTGTGTAAACAACCGTTGCAGGTTGGGCACGGGATACAAACTTTACAGTTCAAAGTGGCTGTGCATAGATTTGCCTAGCACCTATTACCTACCTATTATCAACGACTCTGTGAGGTCATATTCTATAATTTCCACTCTTTAGCTGAGGAAAGAGGCTTAATGCAAGTAAAAACCGGGCTTGGTTTTGAATCCTGGACCTCTGTCTCCAAATGCAGTTTCTTTTCCTTATATCACGCTGCCAACCCTAAGCAATAGTATAAAAGAGAATGACTTACAGAATTAAAAGAAAAGTCATGTTTGACTAACCACCTGTGTGGCCTTGGGCAAGTTACTCTCTGATTCTGGAAATAATCTCTAAGGTGTCTTTGAGCTCAAAAAATTAGATGAGTCTATGATTTTATTCCAATTGGGGAGAAGTCTAGTCTTAATTAGCAAAACGGCTCAATTAAATACTATTTTTAAAGAAATACCATTTTATTACATTCAAATACATACAAAAAGACTAATTACCAACAAAATCTTTTCAAGGAGAAGATCTTGCTGACCTAATTTTATGGCCAGATTTTAAAAAGCCAAACCTAAAAAAAAATTGGTAGCAGCACCATTTATTTATAATTAAGTCACTAAAATCATATAATCAGCTCTTTTTTGGTACATATTAAACCTTATTTCTATAAAAATTTATACCACTGGACATTTGAGCTTAATTCAATATGAATTTTTTGAGTGTCTAGTATTCTTAAGAAATAGTTTCCTAAGATCTATAGATGAAGTGTGATAAAGTATAAAGCAGAATTTTCAGAAAATGAATTGAGAGAAATCAGAGGATGGGAATGTAGTATGGACATGGACTTAAGCCTGGTATTGAAGGATACGAGAATTTATAGGGGAAAGGAAAAGGTGAAGTATATTTCCATTGGGGAAAATAACACAAACAAAGGAACAGAGAAAAGAAGGTTCATTCTGTATATGAGTTATAGTATAGACTCTGGCCTGAGTGGAGTTAAAGGTTGATATTGGGAAGTATTGCCAAGGAAGCCTAGAGACACAGGGTGAACCTTGGATGCCAGGCTGAGCCATTTGTACTTCATCCTGAAAGAAAGAAAGGGCCATTGATTGGTCCAGGAAGGAAGTGACATACAGGAAATGTTGCTTCTGGAAGACTAATTCAATGCCAAGATACCATTTGCATACATAATACAGAGTCAAATTCAAGCCTTGCCTTTGTTCCTTGGAAATTCCAAGTTATATAGATTTTTTTTCGTATAAAATCTACAAATATGTAAATATGTGAGAATGTAATTTTAAAGTCAATAGGGTCATGCAATGAGTGTGAGTATCCCTGTCATATTTTGAGAACAAACACACACACAGATGTGGGTGTGGCTTGTAGGATAACTTTGACATGTGGGATCTATGAAAGATTTAGGCATGTATGTTATTAAGAAGATGATAAGGAGTTATGTATGTGTGTGTATATATGTTATATATACAATGTAGTATATGATGAATAGGTAGAGTGAGGATAGCTTTTCCTAGATTGCTGAGTTTTCGATGTAGACCATCTGTTTAGTTCTGTTCTTGTATAATATATGGTGAGAAAATATTGTTAAATAAACCTTGGCAACACTGAAGGAACGTTGAAGTACTTCCCATTGCATTCTGAAGCAAAGCTTGCTTTTTTTATATTCTTAGAATGAGTGAAGAAGCTAGGGTTTTCCGTGGTATGGTTTAAAAAATCGTTTGTATTTTTAAATATTTCTCACTACAAATTAATGTGTTCATTATAGCAAAATGAGAAAATACAGAAAAGCACAAGGAAGAAAATGAAAAATTAATCAGTTTCTCAATACCACAAAAGCTCTTATTATATTTTTTTGTTGTATACCATTCCAGATTCTCCCCCGCAAAATATATATTCATAAGTTACAAAATTAGGATTATGATTTACATATACCTTATGGTTTGTTTTTTTCTTTCAATAGCATATTATGAAACTTTTTCTCTATTATTAAATATTCACCTACCATATTTCTGTTTATGGTTGCCTAGTGTCTCATATCATAATTTATTCATCAATGCACTATTTTTGAATATCACTTTTGGTGAGTGCTTTTATTTTTAAAATAGGAAGATATTACATGATGGCATACACAATTAATTTATTGTTGCTTCACGATCATGTGGTTTTAAACAACCTTAGGATATTGGCTACCAAATTAATCCAGTGTTATTGCATCTTACAGAACCCATGTTGGTTTTTCTCCAATAGCTTACGTTTGGTTGCCAGTTCAGTGATACATCCTTGTTAATAGATCCCATGATCTTTTCATAACTACCTATATGCTCACAACAATTTATACTTTATGAAGTATTTTTAGATACACTAACTTATTTGGACCCCAAGAATATTCTGTGGGGAAGAAAGTAAGCTAAAAGTATTGAACACCTGCAATACGATAATTGCATGTAAAACATCTAGTACAATGCCTGGCAACATGGAGACAGCTCTAAAAATATTAGGTATTGCTATTTGACAGTCACAATTGTTATTTCCTTAAATTCATATTTTTATTTATTTTGTTTTGGTTAGGGATTATTATACCCCTTTAATAATGAGGAAACTGAGACTTTAGAATTTTCAATAATTTAAGTGAGATACAATGCTAGATGGTGGAATAGCATGATCCGATCTTTTCCTTCCCAGCCCAGTGTTCCTTCTTTACTGTGCTGCCTCTGACTGGGACTGAGCATCATATGTTTAATGCTTTTCACTGGGATTTGACTTCATTATAAGAGAAAGTTTCACTTGGCTTCTCTTCGATGACTGGTTGTGGGAAAATCTTTCTGACAAATCTCAAATTGTCTAGAATGTGGCAGTTTAAAAGCACATCTACATTGATCTACAATCTCAAGGTCCCACCTTTGTGTTACCTTTAGAATTTGTAGATGGATGTTATCCAGCAAGGATGACTCATCTACATTTGGTTTGTCAATTTGTTTTCAAAGATCATATGTACGTAGCGTCCTTCGATCTTACTTTCTCTTTAAAATATGAAACCGATAATGACCTTGAAAAAGACTGAGGCAAAAAATACAGTTTCCTAAGTTTTACCTTTGTGCCCTGAGTATGCATTCTCACCCTTGTGGCCAGGTAGTTTGGGGGATTCTCACCTGATCCCCTCCCTCCCTTTGTTGCACTTAAGGAAAAAAATAACTATTGGATACTAGGCTTAGGACATAGGTGACAAAATAATTTTTACAACAAACCCCTATGGCATGAGTTTACCTGTAGAACAAACCTGCACATGTACCCCTGAACCTAAAATTAATTTTTTTAAAAAAGAACTTTTATTAGGCTCTTTAAACTGTCATGTGTACCACTTCCACATTTATTTTGGGACTCAAGCTATATTTGAAGTATTTTGTGGCCTTCCTTATTTTTTTTAAATATGTATATTCTGTTTTTTTTATGTTTTCCCTTTGCCTTTGAATACCTCTCGTAGTTTACCTATTGCTAATAAATGACATTTTACAAGCTTTGTCTTTATTTTTTTTCCGAGACCCACATTTACTCAAGGCTTGAAGAAGTTTTTAAGACCTTTAAGATATCTTGTGCATTATATATATTTATTTGTAGTTTTTCTTTACTAATGATGTCATTTTATCACTGTCCCCTTTTCTAAAATTAAACAACATCTTTGATTGATTTCTTTGGATTTCCCTCTACCACCAGGATGTGGGGTTGAATTTTGTTACACACAGCTAATTTCTGCAGCTACTTTTGTCAGACTCCTGTCTCCCCAGGCCCCACTTTCTAATTCATGCTGCAAATGTCTATCATAGGGAGCAGTTATAAACACCTTTTTATTGGTCATTTAAAAAAAACATTCTAGTGTTTGTTTTTTGCTTCTAGTTTTCATTAAATAATAAAGAAGCCTCATTGTTAATATCTGCTTTTGGTGTCAGTTTTAAGGAAAACCAGTTTCATATCATAATAAAGGAAATTATTGTCTCTCTCAGTTCCAACATGTTAATTTGGGTATAGAATTTCAGCCACAAGCATCCCATGAAATTAATGTATCCATACTTTTAACACTAGTATACTTTATCTTCTTATTTCAAATGCTCTATCTCCTTCTGTCCATTACTTCCTCTTCCCCAAGCAATTATGGGCATTTTTTGAGTATGTCTGAATTTCTTCATTCCCATTGCTACCACTCTAAATGTGTAGATACTGTTGTCTCCAGTTTTAAGCAATTGCTACTGACCCCTAACTAGGCTCATAGAAATTGGTTTTCTAAATTGAGACGGAGTGACCCTTAATATTCTTTCACCAACACACAAGTCAGTATCATGTTTGGGGAAAAACTGAATAGCCAGATTCAAAGTGGGCTCTGTCACACAGGTTATTTAGGAAAGTCACTTAACATCTCCTGGATTTAATTTCATCATATGCAGTGAAGGGATTGGAGGAGATTATAAGAAGTCATTTCAAGTGCTCCATTTTGTTAGTGTATTTCAAATATATCCAAGGCTTGGCAATATTCTTTCTATAATGCTTGTATACGTTGAAAGAAATGTAAATTTTAATTCATAACCCCAAGTATGCTAATTTCAAAGATCTCATCACTTGCTAAGCTACACTAAAGCCTATCACTAAACAATGGCATCAAAATCACTTGAGGGTAACAAAATTATCTACAGAAATATCTAGTCCCGTTACCAGTTACTCGTATGCTCATTTGTGTTAAACACCCTGCAATGTATATAGCTGTCCAAAAAAGGAGTGAGCAGGTGAGAATATGAATGCTTTAATGGAGTACATTATACCTTTATGGCTTTTTCAAAAGTTAGCCATAATAATAATAAATAATATTTTCTTGGGTTCTATCCCCAAATTTAGGATCTCTCCAATCTCTTTCAAATCCCTCCTTTGTAAAATAGGAGATCCTCAGAGCAGATAGGACTAAGAAATTTCACATTATATAATATTCCAAATTCATTATTATGACTCAGGGAGATCATTATTCTTAAAAATTCTGTGGCTTAGTTTTTCTCAATAAAAAAAAAGAGTTCAGTGATTTGTTTCTGAACATAGCAGAATGAATAAGTTATGGAACATATTCTGTGTGTGCTCCCTCCTGTAGTCATCTTAACTATCATATGTTGTCCTATGCCTTGTTTCTGTCAATGGTTTCCAAGTCTCCCCTGTTTAGAGCTCTTCAGTTGCTCCTTCTGAGTCGTGTTGAAATCATACGTGTTCCAATAATTGATCACCTTGTCGAAATAGGCTAAGTACTTTCTACTGCAATTTGAGCTATGTTTTATGATTATACCAAATGCTCTCTTAACCTTTCAGTATCCTCTGATCAGTTTTTAAAAACTCATTTCTTATTAATGTGCCCCCTCCCCAAACTGCCAACAACTTTCAAGCACCCAAGAGATTCAAATATGATTTTATGGAGTTGGGTCAGAGAGCATTTCATTCATCATCAAAATTACAGCTGTTTCCCCCAACAACGATGCCCCTGAAATCTTCATTTCTTTATAATCAGCTTTTTTTAGAGGTAGACTTATTCCTATATAGCTTTTCAGTTACTCATGTAAATAGGCTCCTCCAAAAGTCCCATAACAGAGTACCAGCCCATTTTATAGTATATAGTAATATAGTGAGATATCTTAAAAATGATTTCTGACACAAACTGAAACCCCAGAATTTGTCTTTTCATAGATGAAAGCAGATAGTACCATTTTTTCTGTCACCTTTGATTTCTATTTAGAAATTCACTCTTCATCCCCACGTGAAGAAAGGTTTAGGAATGGTCTTATCACATTGGCCTCTCAAAACCAGCACAGAATTCTAATAGCACAACACTAGTCTACCTGGAAAACAGTTGGTGGGGATGGAGTAACAGATTGTGAACAGAGGCTTCATGGTATCCAAAAGTCATGGAGGCTAAGCTCCATTGAAAGATTCTGCAAGCCATGGCTGTAGCAATTTTAAAATAATACTAATACAGATACTTACACAGTGGGTCAAACTGATTCACCTATTCTTATACTATTATTGTTAGTATGTTACAGGTGAAGAAAATGAAGTACTGCCAGTTTAAGCTGTCTAATGCAACGCAGCTAAAGTGGCAGAGCTGGGTTTTCAACCTAGGTAGTCTGGCTCCAGAATCAACAAACTTAACCATTATGCTACACAGCTTCTACATAAAGAGCAGTATTTATATGAACTTAATTTTGTAAAGATAAATAAGGATTGCCTGTCCATCTTTCCAAGTATCCCCTTATATATAACCATTATCTGTTAATGAAGGTTCTAAGAGATCTTCAGTATTTCTGGATTTTCATTCATGGCTCTAAATAGCCTTTGTGTACTGAGTTAACTAACCCACCTTCTCTGGTGTTTGTTCTGGTTTATTTTATTTTATTTATTTATTTTTTTTGTTCTGGTTTAAATGAGTGCCATTAGATGTAAAAGTATTTGCAGAGATAGGTGGGAAAGAATGATGATGATAATGACAATGATGATAGTGTTGGCTATGGTGCTGCTGCTGCTGCTGCTGGTGCAGTGTAGTTGTATAGCCCCCACAAACAAGGCAGGCAACATTTACAGAGCAAAACTCTGGAGAGAGGCAGGTTTTTAATACAAAGGTTCACCTTTTAATACCAGCTGCTATAGGAGAGGAACTGTTTGACATTGTGTGAGAAAGAGAAAAATCATACACACACATACACACACGTGTGTGTCTGTATATATGTATATATATAGACACATGTGTCTGTATATATGTGAATATATGTATACGTATATGTATACAGTATATATATCATATATATGGTATATATACACACATATATACACATATATACTATGTCTACATATAGCTCTTGAGTAAATATATATATTTACTATGTATATATACAAACCTTATTCAAAATATTATATGTGTATATATATGTATATATAATATTTTGAATAAATAAGGTCAGTCTTCCAGGCAGCATTCAGCCCAGCAGATACTCTTTTCTTTGGTGAATCCCAGTACTTGTCTAAAATTTTCCATTCATATTAAGAAGGCGGTTTCAAATGCCATTGTGAAAAAAATGCATCTATTTAATATATTTGCTATACTGCAGAGGGCAATTGCAAAATGTGATTTTCTTAGATGCTGTTTACTGCAGATTAGATTTGATATATTATTTGGGTTAGGATATAAAGACTTCTGAAGTGAAAAGAAATTAGTGAAGTTGGAAATTTTGGATATTAATGCCAGAACTGTCTCATTTGTAAAATAGGGCTAATGTGCCTACCTCACAAGGTCATTTTGAAGATTAGTTAAGATAACATTATTTGAAACACTTCAGAGCACTATATAAATATAGACTCTCATCATTAAATATATGTATCATTTTAATACAATATTCCTTTAGGAGTATTTTCCTTTAAAATTTTCAGTTTGTGATCCTTTACCTTGAGGATGTTGCTAACAGTGATTATTGTCCTTTAATTCAGCTAAAGAGACTGATGTGTAACCTTTACTTGCTTTTCCAAATAAAGATGTGATTGGTTGTTTACAGCACTGTCAATGTTTATTCAAGTCTGCTTCTTAGATTCCATGTCTCTCCAAGCCTCTGCTTTGAAGGCTTTTCTTTCTTAGAACCTTGTAAACAAGACTTGCCTGTCTGTCAGTGTTTTTTCCCCCAGCAATCCACAACTCTGCCACTATATTTGAAGTTTGGCTTCAGTGGATCTTTGAAGACTGACTTCATCCTCCCAGCTTTCATAGGTCCCACTCCACCTCATCACATAGCTGCTGCACAGGAATCTTGCTGTCAGTCTGTCTCTGCACATGCCCTGCCTGGCCAAGCTGCATGGCTGGAAGCATCCCTTCCAGGCTGATACCACTGTCTTGCAGGCAGAATATCAACAAATTGGAGCAGTCAGAAAGTTGCTGCCATCTGAAGTAAATGATCTTGGTGACACCTGGAAGGTAAAGTTGTGCTATAGCAGAGAGATGCCTTTCTCTTTGGGCTGGAGTTTATTTATTTATTTATTTATCTTTGCAACAACTTCTGATGGATTTCTGGTGGTGAACTGACTGGCTGCTTCCCCTCGTGCCAGGGTGAGATTCTGTTTTTACCTCTGGTAAATTTTTAACAATGATGTCTTATTTCTCCAGGTCTGTGGCCTACATCTATTTTTTTTCTTCAACATCTCATTTCCTCTTCTCATCTTCAGATGAGTTTAACCTTACCTTTAATTCCATAAGGAAGACTTGACTTACTTGTCAGCTAATTTTTCCAACTCCAAATAGGCTGCACTCCATCAGAACACAAGTGCTGTTTTTGACAATTTCGACAGTGAGAAACACCTCCTTATTAGCTAAGCAGCTGCAGTTAGATCCTGCAATTGTCTCCCTTTCAAAATTGCATCAGGTGTATTGCTACACAGACAGTACCACTTCCAGAGGATGCTAACTTGTTACGGGTGGCCAGTGTGTGAAAATATCAGGTAACATTTTTTGGAGTAATCTAGAAGCCCTATAGCTGTGCATCTCAAAGGGTAGGCCCTGGACTGGCTGCAAGGGCATCATCTGGAATCTGTTACAAATTCAAATTATCAGACTGTATCAAAGGCCAGTAAAGTCGGAAACTCTGGAAAAAAGGATGAATAATCTGGCTTAATAAGCCTTCAAGGTGATTCTGATAAACACCAACATTAGAGAACCATTGCCCTGTAGGATGAGGCACAATGGAACCTTAATTAGCTTATGGTGGTGATGTTAAATGAATACTCTCTATGCTAGATGCTTATATATCTACGAGCAAAAGTGAAGAAAGTCAGTGTGGAAGAGTATACTCATTTTGTCACTCCATAGTCCAGATGTTGAATGTTTTCTAGCTGATAGGAATGATGTATTTTTCTCTATCACAGAAATTTGAGAGAAAAGTAACACTAATTCCTAGAACAAATGTCCCTGCAATACGCAAGAGCTGAAAACAATGGCATTGTGTGTCTCATCCATAGTTCAAGGGAGTTTCAGGTCAACAGGCAGCCCTTGATCCTCACAGTCACTCATGACTGAGGCTACTGATGTCCCTGGTAACTTTAACATGTCACTTAGAAGATTGTCCTAGGAATCTGTATATCAGAATGAGCAAACAGAGGTCAGTTTTATGCTGAATCCTGGTAGTGCTGTACCTCATTTCTGGTTGCATTCAACTGGTTAAACTAAATCACATGGCTACACCTCAAAGCCATGAACAATGGGAAATGTGGCTCAGCTGTGTTCCAGGAAGAAGCAGAAGCACATTAGTAAATAGCAGTCTCTGCCACAAGTAGCACCTGTTTTCCATATAACTCTTTTGATGTTCTCTTTAGAGAATTTTACTTACAAATTATAGATATTTTTGTATCAGAAATCTAGAATAATAGTTCTTATTATGTTATACTCTCCGATATGGCTACACTTACTATGTGACATAGAAACCAAGGTGTTCCCCTACAGAAAGGTAGTGGAGACTTTGAAAAGCAGAACATGTATCACTGAGTTAGTGTTCAGCCTGTCTATATGTCTTAATTTGGACTCCTGATACCTGGTTTCTGACACCTGAACATTGAATTGAATTTATATGTATCATAGCACACCTTGAAGCTCATTTCCTGTTATGAAAGATATAATACTCAGAAATCTCAAATTTTCTAAACTAGAAAAATTGGAATAAGAGTTGAGAGACCTGGGGAGCTTTGTGCTCATCAAATAGGTACCCTGCCTCTCTGAACAGGAATTCATTTTTCTGTAAAATGGTAGAGTTAGACTAGATAATTTTGATGGTTTCTTCTGGTGCCAAGATGCTGTAATAGAATGAAATTGCTTACATATGATGTACCTGAAATTATTTGTCCGTAAACTTTACTAAGTACCAACTATGTCCAAAACATTGCACTAAGTGCTAGGCAAATCATTGGACAAAACTGTCCCCAAGAAGCTCATGATCTATTTGTAAAGGAGATAAATATAGTAGCAGATAACTATTAAGTAATGCAATATCTAAGTTGATTTATGAGTTTAAAATCTGACATAGTGAAATTTAAAAAATCAGTATTTGGAGAAATTAATGATGTCCATTGATAAAAATATTGAAGCTATCTTATTCTTATCATCTTTCACATATCCTTTACTTACTAAAAGTGACTGACTCCCACAAGTTACCAGTATATGTAACACAGAAATCCAATGTTCTTTCCTTAAAACACCAGTATGTTAGATAATAATTCTTGAATAAATTCTATAATGCTATTTTTAAAAAATCAACTCAAAACTGATTTCAGTGAAGTTCAGGTACTCCATTTGGGTGAATTTTAACTGGCAACATGAAAAAAGAAAATTTGGAAGACGCTCAAATAGGATTGATAGAGGTTCATTTTGTGTCATGTTTTTGCTTTATATGGATGTTGATATATTCTCAGAATAAATTTATAACTGCAGTACAAAATGGAATAACTATTGATTATTTTTTAGTTACCCAAACTAATTGTCATATAAAGCTTTGTAAATCTTTTAAAATGAGTATGGGTGTAAATTAAAAATGAATTAAAGCAGAGGCGTATAAAGACACTATCTCCCCTTCAATGGGTTATGTATTTTTGTTGTGTGTTAGGAAGATTGTCTCTTGATCTCCCCACCTGAAACTCCTTCCAAATGAACAAAGGCCTACACGCAAAAATTATTTCAACTGCTAATAGCCAGTTCATAGTTTTCAAAAGTAAATACTTTCTTTTTTTGAAAAGTACATATAACTATTTTAACATAGTAAAATTAAAAAAAAAAAAACTCAGAAAAAAGTGCCATGCAGAGACAACAGGGCTGATCTGTCTGTTATCTGCAGCCTCTATCCTTACTGTTAACAAGCCTTTTATCTTTGAAGACACTAAACATCTGGGATCTAAGCACTGACACCTATTAGTTACAATGGTTTCCTTTTGCCTTTCTAAACTATCTGATAGATAAACCTCCAGGAATCCTACAAAATTAGGCCCTTAATTGACCAAACGAATGTCTGTCTCTCTTTTTCAATCTAAATCAAAAAGGAGTTTGCTCCTAGGAGATGAGATGATGTACAGTGGAAAAAATATTTCAGCTGCAACTCCACTGGTAACCGTCAATGTGACCTTATAATCTCCCCCCAATTTATTCCCAAAACAGCTACCAAAGTGATCTTTCTAAAACCCACATCCATCTATCCTGCTGTCTCTTAAAAAAAAAAAAATCTCTGAAAAGTTAGGAGGATAAAGTCAGCACTCTCAGGTTTGATATCTGAAGCCCCTTCTCTTTCTTGTGTCTTTTCTCCCCTCTCTTTCCTACACCCTTTAAACTATAGAAATTATGAAGAGGTGCCATTCCACTGGTAGTGCCTGCTCTGTCATCTTAGTTTTGAAGTCCTGATATTTGCTGCCTGTTCTGGTGAGAAATTTGTTGTCTAAGATGTACCTCAGTAGTACCACTGACTTCCATGTACCCTCCAGGCCCAATCAATCCCTTTGTTGATTAACTGAGCAAACATTCGTTGAGCTCTTGTTATACACTAGGAGCTGTTCTGTACATTGGGTAATAAACAAGGCCCTTATTTTCTCTGTGCATCTCACCATAAAAGGTAGTGGGATAGACAAGTAAGCAAATAAGATTATTTGCAGCTAAATGAAGAAAATAAAACAGGATGATGAGTGCGTATGGTCATATGAGACTCACCACATTGAGCTCTCTTAGAATTCAGCAGTCATGTGCTCATCATTGTTCCCACATTCTTCCTGTCCCAATTTCAACATGGTGTGTGATACACTTGCCTCATGGAATACAACTGGATGAATGAATGAATGGTTAACCTCTTTAGTTATTTAAGCCACAATTTCTTCATCTAAAAAATTAAGGAATTGAAGTGAATACTAAAGTCCCATTACCTTTGGGATTTTAGATGTAGGTAGTCTAATTTTCTGGTATTTCATTTAGTTATGATATTCTAATATATAAAATATGTGAATATTATTTTGATATTTATTGTATGGAGTACTAAGTCACAAGTAAAGTTCACAGGATCTTTAAAATCCTTTTTAAAAACAAGATGGCAGCTGAATAGGTATCAGAAGACTATTTCTGGCGATTTTGTGGAGTGATTTCTTCAGATTTACTGGTGACACCTATGTAAGTCTTTTGAAACCTGTTTGTGAAACATTTTGAATCCTATGTGACTATATTAAAAACTAAATGAACTAGAAATTATAATTTATATTCAAAGGAAATATTAGAATTTAACATATTTAAAAAAACAATTTATATTCATTTATAAAACCAAATTGAATTAAATAACTGGGTAATGTTATTTTTATAAAAATGCATTAAATCGCATTTTCATTAAAATCATTTATACATTTTGAATACAAAGAGAAAAATAGAAGGAAAGAGATAGCAAAATGGCAGCAGAAATTAATTAACTGAAAACAGAAGGAGTATAGAAAATCCTTGGATAAAATCAGCAATAATAGACACATGTCTGGCAATTTCAATAAAAAATAGAAAATAAAATATGCAAAATCATGAATAATAAAGGGACTATATTGATATGGAGATTAAAAACTACATAAAATTTACTTTGTGAAGGCCATTTTGATACATTTGAAAATCTTAACACATTGGATGTGTTTCTTAGAAAAATATAATTTTAAAAATTTACTGAAAGATTGAATTAGTAAATATTGAAAAATAGAAAATAAAGTACCATAGAATTATCCCTTAAAAGGCTCTTGCCCTGCATGGTTTTATAGACAGATTACATGAAAATGCAAAAGTGAAGTTAATTCTCATATTAACATTTTTTAAGCCCAGAAAAATAAAATTTTAGGAAAAGCAAAGCCCCCCTAACCTACTGTTACAAAGCTATATAACCATAATACCAAAACTTTACTGCCTGATTTCACTTATATGTGGAATCTTAGAACGTTAAGCTGTAAGAAGCAGAGAGAAGAATGGCGATTACCAGGGGCTGCAGTTGCAGGTAGGAGAGCTGGGGAGATGTGCATCAAACAATACAAGATGTCAGTAAGGTAAGAGGAATAATTTCAAGAAGTTTATTGTACAATATGATTACTACAGTTAATAAAAATGCATTGTAATCTTGAAATTACTAAGAGAGTACATTTTAAATGTTCTCACTACAAAAACTGGCCAGTATGTGAAATAGGCTTATGCTGATTAATTCAATTTAGCCATTCCAGCATTTTTACATATTTCAAAGCATCTTGTTGTATATGACAATTATATGCAATTTGTATTTGTCAATTAAAGTAAATAAACAAAATAGCAAGTAAATAAACAAAAAAGAATACCACAGAGATACAAAACTCCTAAATAAAAGAACAAATCAATTTCATCAATATATAAATATAATGTATATTATTAAAGATGAGCTTATTCTAGGCATGCATAATTTAATACAGATAATTGTCTTATATAATTATTCAGTCAAATAATAAAATCTGTATGTTCACGTCAACAAATCTCCAAAAGGATGTTTGATGCCATTTAAACTATATTATTGTTAAATTCTTTCTTATGGGTTAAAGAAAATCAATAGATAACATTGCTCTTTAAAATGAGAACCTAGGAGCAATTTTATTAAATGAGAAACAAGCTGCAGATGGCTGCTATGAGAAACTTTTTGTTTGGTGTATTTCAGGAAATGAAGTAAGGCATGAAGTTTAGTGAACTGGAAAGAAAGAGACAAAAATTATTTTTATTTATATAAAAGCTGACTACATGGAAACCCTAAGAAAATCTACAACAATAACAGCAACACCAAGGCATCACTTGGGCTAATAATAAAAATGTTTAGATATTTGGCTTTTATCAATTAAATATTTAAAAATCAATATTTTCAGTTTTACAAGATGAAAAGGGTTATGGAGATAGATGGTAGTGATAATTGTACAACATTATGAATATATATTTTCTACTACGGAATAGTACACTTAAAACTGGTTAAGATGGTAAACTTTATATGTGTGTTTTACCACAAAAAAGTTAGAAAAAAATCAATAATTTCTCCACATAACAAAAAAGCAGATAAAAAATACAAAGAAAAATAAAATGTATCTTTGAATATGGCAACAGACTTTAAATAGAATTCCATAATTTCTATGAAAAAATTATCCCAGCACTTTGGGAGGCCAAGGCGGGTGGATCATGAGGTCAAGAGATGGAGACCATCCTGGCCAACATGGTGAAACCCTGTCTCTACTAAAAATACAAAAATTAGTTGGGCATGGTGGCATGTGCCTATAGTCCCAGCTACTCCGGAGGCTGGGGCAGGAGAATTGCTTGAACCTGGGAGGCAGAGGTTGCAGTGAGCCGAGATGGCGCCATTGCACTCCAGCCTGCAGCCTGGCGGACACAGCGAGACTCCGTCTCAAAAAAAAAAAAAAAAAAGGATTACAACAGATAGTGGATGACATGTCTTTTCATTTTTATAACTGTTGACATGCCATTATTTCATGAATATTATAAATATATCGGTTCTTTCCAACTTAATTTACAAATATTACTCCTTTTCCAGCCAACTTTAAAAATAATAATTTCTAGAACTTTTCATAATTATTCTAAAGTTAATTAAATTAATGGTTTGGAGTAATGAAATAAAATGATAACTGACACTCACATAGTACTTAACATGTCATAGGTGACCTCCTATGCTCTAGGTATATTAACTCACTCATTCCTCACCAAAATTCTCTGAGATAGATTCAGTTGTCCTATCCCTCAGTTTCCTTGGGGGATTGATTCCAGAACCTCTCACCCCCAGTCTAAAATCTGTGGGTACTCAAATTCCTTATATAAAATGGTGTTTTATTTGCATAAAATCTATGTACCTCCTTCCATATAATTTAAAACATCTCTTGATTACTTACGATACCTAATACAATGTAAATGTCTGTAAATTGTCATTATATTGTATTGTTTATTTGTATTATTTTGTGTTTTTTTCTGAAAATGTTCAGTTGCATTTGAATGAATCTGTGGATGTGGAACTACTGATACGCAGTACCAATTGTACCATTATTAATCCCCATTTGCAGTTAAGGAAAGTGGGCATTCTCTGATTTGCCCAAAATTACATAACTAATAAATTCGTGTATGTTGAAGCCTGTATGAACACAGGCATTCTTGACTCCAGGGTTCATATTCTTAACCTCATTATTCTATAATTCCTTATAAAATAACAACAATAACAAAAATATTGTTGGTAGTAGTAATAGTAATATATATAATAGCACTGTAGTCTGGCATAAAAATCTATAGATAGGCCATTGAGAAAGAAACATAGCTCATCTATTAACAGATTCTGTGATGTTTAAGAATGAATTATTTGATACAGGTGGAATTACAAGTGAATAAAAAAAGATTATTGAAATTAAGCAAGTTATTCAAGGATTGTTCAGTGATCCTTTCAAATAAGTTACTTTCCTATTTTATAGCAAATAAATTTCAAATAAAATAGGAATTAAAAAATAAAGTATGACAAAGTATTGGCTTTCATGACATGAAAATATTTCCAAAATATTAAATTTTTTATTTAGAAAAAGGTCCTAATGGAAAAAAATCCATGTTCATAAAATTAGCAAATCCTTCAGAATAAAAATAAAATATTTGAATATTGATATAGAGTTTGAAACCCCATGATAAAAATACAGTAAAAGATGAATAGGCAATTTACAAAATATAGGTGGATAATAGCAACCTTTAAAATTTAAATGTTGCTATAAAAAAAATTAAGTAAATTTACTAAGTTAAGAATTAAACTAAATATTTAATTTAGCACTCAGAGCATAGTATAGTGGTTCAATTATGAACTTCAGAGCCAATCTGCCACCAATTTATTCACTGCATAAACTTAGGCCAATTTCTAATATTTTCCAACTCATCGATCTTCTAACATGGAGAATATGTTAAAAGTCATAGTCACCTCCCTGCTTCAGTTCTCAGTGCCGCCACACATTCTATCTAAAGGCAGCATCTAGCTGCACTTGGTTCTAATCGCATCTAATTTGAGGTATGTGAAAGAACATTCTACTAATCATTTGAAGATCTGACTGTAAATCCTAGCCCTCTGCTTACTAGTTAAATATATGGGCAGATCACATCACCTTCTTGGTTAGAATAGGTGACATTCTATTGGACTAGATTAGATCAATGATTTTCAAATACATTTCTGAAGATCCCAGGTGTTTATTGGTGATGACTTGGTGGCTCCTGCAAAGGGTGGGACTAGGCACAAGGAGAAAGCCTAGAAAAGGAATTCCAGCCCTCAACACTTGATTTGATGTGCCAGTGATGAATGCCAGTAACAATTGTTGCTATTACCTGGGCTATCAAGAGGAAGCATGGCGTGGCATCAGCAGGGAGGCATGTGTAAAAGTTGATTTCAAAGTCTGTCTCTTCCTATAAACTCTTTTCAAGGTGTAGTCTTTAACTAAATCACATAAATTGTAAGATCTTGTTTCACAAGAAGGTGTCATTCACATCTTCTGGGCAGTACCTTCCACCAGGCTTCGTGTGGATAAAGGGGTATAAAATAGCTGGAAAAGAGGCGTAGATTAACATATGTTCCTTTGTCCTGGCTTCATTTTTCTTTCACTTCCTACATCCTGCTTTTGCTAAACAAACACAAGCAAAAAGTCCACCAATTTATTTTTTCTAAAGGAGTTACTCTTTGTTGCTGTTTCTTTTCAAGAGCCATGTTACTCAGCTTCATTCTTGCTTTACAGATTTTCCCACTTCTCATTGCTAATGTTTGATTCTCCTGCGTCTGACTGACCACCACCACCACCACACCCTTTGTCCTTTGTTTAGACACTAGGTTGAAGTTTAGGAATGAGAGCTTTGATGTTTTTTGGAATTTCTATGGTGAGAACTCATTACTATTGATCTCAGTTCTCTGAAAAGTGATGCTAATAAATGTGTTCCAGAATTGAGATGTGATCTAGTTGTTATACAGTTAATTAAGGTAGCATGATTATAATGTAAATTGTAAAATGTTGCCAAACTGCATATTTGTAAATTAATGATCCATGGTGCCCAACTGTATCCTTAAACTGTGTGAATTACTTTATTTGATTTTTCTAATAATGCTGTCTTTAGACTCAAGCTGAATTCGGAATTGTTTTTAATGTGGTGCCCTCACAAGGTTTCTCTTTTGCTAGATTTCCTACAGATCTACCTGCCTCTGGGCTGACTGTCAGTCCAGATGATTGTGCAGGTTGTGTGAAGGCTCATGATCTCCTGCATATCTTAACAGTGTGGTTGCTCCTGGAGCAGAATGATTGGCATACAGCAATCCCTCAATGACTACAACTAGGACTTCTGAATGCATTTACCATCTGTTGAACAGAGATAGGCTTTCAGGACATCAGAATGTATTTAATAACTTCTTCAAGGTTCTTTCTTGATTTCCCGGGGTGATCACTGAAAATATTGAATAAAATTGGTCCCTAGATAGGGATTCATCAATTCTACAACAACAACCCATGCTATCCTCCAAAATGGACATCCTGTAGAAATTTATGATCCTTATTTAGGAGTTGATGAAGCTTGTTTAACATGACTATGAGGGTCATCAAATATTTTATGCACTTATTTCAATGGCTGAATAATCAAAGAATACTTTGTACTCTAAAAGGGGTTAACTGATGATTTTTAAAATCATATTTTGTTAAAAATATATTAGCCACAACTGCATATATGTCAGTTTAAGCAAGTACCATAGGAATTTTTTCTGCTTTCTTTTTGAAACATTAAATACTAAAGAAAAACACATATTGGAATATTAGTAAATGTTACTTTTTCTAGCTGAAGCATCCCAGCAGAGAAATTTCATCAGTCTTTTTGACTGATCTCAACAGACTTCGGCAAATTTGAGGCACTGAGCAAGATTTTTACTTTAAAACTGTGTCCCATCATTGTCCAGACTCCATAAGGTTAATACTTGTAGGAAGGGTGCCTAAGCACTATTAATGTCTTTACTATATATCAGATTGATCTGAAGATTGTAAAAATATGTCAATCTAAAGCAAATTTGTGTGCTTTGTGTTAAATTTCAGAATATAATGTGACCAAAGAGATAGCGCTTCAGTGGATGGCTGTACACAGTAACAATGGATTTTATCATATTCATTTTCGGAAGTGAATTGTATAGGCATTTTCATGACATTTCAGAGAATTTTAAGCAGCTGCTTTTCAATTTTATTTAGCCTTAAGGATATGATTGCATTGCAGGCAACTCAGACGTAACTGCCTGGAGCTAGTGCGGAAAGTTCCTGGGATCATAAAGTGAAGAACAAAGTGGGAAAATATGAATCAACAGGGTCTCTCAAAGGATACAGTTAGGTGTATTGATGAGCTTAGAATGTGGGTCCCACCTCAAATATTTGAATTTACCTGATGTATGTATGAGTGCATAATCATGATTATGTGATTAGCTGAATACACTGGGGCAGAGGTTGATCTCCACTTAGCCAGTGTTAGTGAGGAGGTTTCTAATCTGAATCCTGGAATGGAATGGTCTAATGAATCTGCCATATTATAGAGCATTTTAGTTTAACTGCTCTTGGGATGATGAACCAAACCCTAATATCTCAACATTAGGACTATCTCTGTAGAAAAATGCACATTTACAATGTAAGATACCAAGACCTCTATAGGTTAATGAAATAATAGATATGAAACATTTGGACTTATAGTAATGGTATTACCAAGGTTTCTCTAATAACAGATTCGTAGATGGTGAAACATAAATCAGGAGACAGAGTAGATAGAGGACCTAATTTCTTCTCTCTCTCTCCCAAAGAATGTTCTAGGTGGGTGTTCATAGGAGGCCGGTGTGATTTGGGAGTCCTACTAACAGGAAGAATGGATTCTCTCTTGTCACTCTTGAGTTTTATTCATTATCTAGCCTGTGGGCCACATAATCCACATTTTTTTTTTTTTGAGATGAAGTTTTGCTCTTGTGGCCCAGTCTGGAGTGCAATGGCGCAATCTCAGCTCACTGCAACCTCCGCCTCCCAGGTTCAAGCAATTCTCCTCCCTCAGCCTCCAAAGTAGCTGGGATTACAGGCATGGGCCACCATGCCCAGCTGATTTTGTATTTTTAGTAGAGACAGGTTTTCACCATGTTGGTCAGGCTGGTCTCTAACTCCTGACCTCAGGTGATCCACCTGCCTCGGTCTCCCAAAGTGCTGGGATTACAGGCGTGAGCCACCGCGCCTGGCCACATAATCCACATCTTAATCACAGACTCACTTTCATGTTGCCATGTATAATATGTGGGATACAAATGTAGAATTTCTAACTAAGCCGTGGAGTCTAGGAACATTTCAGTTTGGGATTTACAAACAATATCAAGTTTCTGCATAGGAAATAGAAGCTTTACAGCCAAGGGGCTTTCTAAGCAGCGGCAGTTTGACCCTTATCTGTCACAAATAGATTTTCACACCTATATTTACATTCCACCTAAGGGAGATTATAGAACCTCAAAGTTTTTCTGGTCTGCAGGCATCTGTGTCTTATTTTATCAATAAGATTAATCAATAAAATGATTGGATCCCATATTGGGATTATACACTGGAACTTTGGAGTTTATACTTCTCATTTCGCAAATACTAAACACAAGGCAATACGATTTCTGAAATAAAAGAGACTACATCTTATGGAGATTTTATTAAAACAAACATTTTGATTATTATTTATTCTTGAATATTTTTAAAGCACATTCATTACTTGGAATTTCAGTCAAGTTAATAATTTCCCAAGACCTATCAACTCAAAACCATTACGTTTTAAAGTTAACTGTAAAGCTTCTCCCCAAATTGGAAAGTATGATAGCAATTCCATGTATTATAGGATTAATTTTTCAAGCAAAAATTTCCAGCCTTTCCAAATAAGAGTTCGAATTCTTGTTTTTCTGATGTGTTAGAAGAAAATGAATGTTATCCACTGACTAATGAAAGGAAGATAGAGGACACAGCCTCTGTCCCATCCCAATTAGCCTATGTGTCAGTGATGTCATAGCTAGTCAAATCTTAGGCTAAAGATTCTGTTCAACCCAGACTCAAATAAGAATGCA
This sequence comes from Pongo abelii, assembly GCF_028885655.2. Lineage (NCBI taxonomy): Eukaryota > Metazoa > Chordata > Mammalia > Primates > Hominidae > Pongo > Pongo abelii. The sequence continues at coordinate 20,145,480 of NC_085928.1, forward strand.
TTTCCTCATTGTTTTGTTAAAAATAAAAGTGTAGAAGGAGGGGAAAAAGCTGTCAGATGAGACCTTGGGAGTTTGCACACCTCCCAGTTTTTCTGAAGTAAGCCACAGTTAGGAAGGAGATTCTTGGACAGGTTTTCAATCAACTGCACTTTTCCCATGTCTCTACCCCAAGTGAGTGAGAGATTGCATAATGGAAAGATAACTGGCCTCAAGAAATAGATGGTTTCCTTTCATGTAAACACTTATGAAGAAGTCTTGTGGTGTTTGATTGGAGTCACCCCCTGCATATTTGCAGTTTATGAGACAAATCTTCCTCTGAATTTTCTCCACTGCATCACATTAGGAAAATAGGAATTAGCTTCTTGTTCTCTCAACACTGAAGTGTCCCCACAATGGTAGTTATGAAAACAGCACTACTTAATATTTTTTTTGATCGAATGATCCAAGGGGAGCTGTGGATGCATGTTGCTTGGCTTTGTTATTTTCAAACCCTTAGGCAAGAAGCCATTTGCTTTAACATTTAGGCAAGACCATGCTAAATGCAGAGTACAGACTAAAAATCCCAATTTGCCAATTCAGATAGCATTTACCTAGAGAAAATATTGGAATACATTAATCTATCTCAAGGCATTTAAGCAAGGTAATGTACATTCTAGTGACGCTTTATATTTCTTCTTCTCTCAGGAGAAATTTGGGGTCCATTGAATAGATTCTGAGGAGAGATCTGAATTGCTTTTAAAGCAAAATGTACTTAGGAAGGTGGAGGAATTATGCACAAAACAATGTGGGATGTGGAAAAGCTGCTTTGTCCTGTGTTTTCTGATCAACCTGATTAAACCCCTTCTCCTCTCTTGTATCCCATTGTGACCATATATTTATTCATACATGCTCTTCCTTCTACTCACAGTGCAGCCCCCTTTTCTTCATTTGACAACTTCTAGACATCTTGTTGCTCTTTATCTTTGTTTAGAGAAGCCTTTTCTGAATGTTGACTGTTCAATTTATGTTCTCTTCTGCTATTCTCTTTTCAATTCATGGTCTTCTTTTCCTTTGTAAGTCTTAGTACTCTTTGTAATTTTAGATTTATTTCTGTGCCCATTGACTTGACACTTGCTTTTTAACCATTCCATTTCCTGTCCTCAACACTACTCTTATCTGTACTACTTAGCAGAGGCACATGTAATAGAGTACTGTATTAGGGTTCTCCAGAGGGACAGAACTAATAGCATATATGCATATACGAAAGAGAATTTATTAAGGAAAATTGACTCACACCATCTGAAGGTGAAGCCCCATGATAGGCTGTCTTTAAGACAAGAAGAAGCCAGTAGTGGTTCAGTCCAAGTCCAAAAGCTTCAAAAGTAGGAAAGCTGACACTGCAGCCTTCAGTCTGTGGCCAAAGGCCCTAGAGCCAACCGGCAAACCGCTGGTATAAATCCAAGGCCAAAGAACCTGGAGTCTGATGTTGAAGGACAACAAGCATCTAGCCCAGGAGAAAAATGAAAGCCAGAAGACTCTGCAAGCCAGTTTATCCCACCTTCTTCTACCAGCTTTGTTCTAGCCTCACTGGCAGCCAGTTGGATGGTGCCCACACACATTGAGGGTAGGTCTTCCTCTCTCAGTCGATTGACTTAAATGTTAATCTCTTCTGGCAGCACCCTCACAGACACACCCAGAAATGATACTTTACTAGACATCTAGGCATCCTTCAATCCAATCAAGTTGACACTTAATATTAACCACCACATATACTATATTATTTATAACAAATAATCTACAGTACTATTTATAACAATATGTGATATTATTTATAACAACTAATGTAATATACCTTTACTGTTCTGAGTTGAAATTAATATATGATACAACTTACCTACACATGTAATTTTTTAAAAATCAGTATCATGGTTAACTAGTATAGGAGAAATTATGGAAATTAATTATAATAAAGTATTAGGTATTCAATATGTAAATGCTTAGGCATAACTTCACAGAATGATGTGATAAAGTAGGAAGATGCATACAAGTATACATGGCATCACCTAGACATGGCCACTACACGTGCAGAAGGGTATGGCATGTTGTTAGTGATTCAAGTGCCATGGCATAGCCACTCATGATGTGATTTTCTAAAATTGTGGCCACATGTTGGTAAATTCTGAATCAAACTATGTGAAATATGTTCTGATTAATATGATACTTGCACTCAGAGAACTCAGTATGTATTAAAACTGTGTAAATAATTCTTTGTATAATATCTAGTACATGGAGAGAACTTCTAACCTCAAGCAATTATAAATTGGCTTCTCACCCCCATGAATAAACATGCAATGAGATCTTTGAAAGTCATGCAGGATTTGGGAGAGTTATTTATTGGTGAGACTGTCCTGAATATTGCAGTGTATCTAGTGCCCCTGGATACTGCCCAATAAATGCCAAGGGTTCCCTCAGTTATTGTGACAATCAAAAGCTGTCCCAGCTAAATTCTAGAGTTCCCCATTGTGCCTTCCAAAGCATCACCACTTTTGAGAATTTCTGGCCATTCCTATTGTAGATGCTCCAAATGTATTGAAAGAATTAATCAACTTACACCATTCTTATTGTTTCTTTCTGGCTTAATTATTTATGTTTTGCCTTTTTGAGGATTTTTTATCTCTACATTTGGCATTGCAACTTGATATGGAAAATACTTAATAATTATTTATATTTAATTAAGCACAAAAGTGAATAATAAAGTTCTGCAAGTGCTAAGGATAATCGTCATAGTCCCTCTGTGCTGTTCCTCCTCCTCCACCTACACTTTTTGTTTGCCCTGGCACATTCTAATGTTTAATTCCCTTGGGTTTTAATAGGGACAGTGGTATTGGTGGAGGACTATTATCCAATTTCTGACCCAGCATTGTTGCTCCTATTCTATTCTACCAGTTGCTGATAAGATTAAGAAACTGGAGGACAGACTTGCATGAAGCAAGTCTACCTGTGAGGGGCTCAGAACTTCCTTATGTTTTCTTTCATCTTCTCATTGAACGTTTTCTCACATTTAAATATTATTCTCTTCATTATAATGATTTTCATTATCAAAAAAGCTTTACCAGGCCTGAAAAAAGCTTGTAAATGATAGTAATAACATAGACAGAGTCATATACAAAAAGATTCTCTGCATTATTTTTGTATCTATGCTAATGACACGTTATAATTTATTATTTTTGTATGTTCATTGGTATTCGAAAACAAAATTTAAAAAGGAATTGAAGAGGGGTTTGCATGCACCAAGTCACTAGACAAGGAGTGAGAATGCCTGTATTTTATACTGACTTCAGGAACTGTGCTATCTCAAATCAGACCCTTAACCTATTTCTTGCAAATTATCTTTCCCTTGTGAGGCTAAATTAATGCTTGTAAACAGTGCTGAGAATGAGCTATTTCAATGGAAGATGTTTTAGAAATGCAAAGTGTTATTGTTGCAATTTGTGCTTATGTAGATACATCTTTACTTTCAGCGCTGAGCTGTGATTGTTCAGGGATGGCTAAACCTCAGACTGAAAGTTTAGATAATGATACCGGGTATTTTCACAGTTTCTTGAATCTGAGAACCTCAAAATATTCAGTCCCAAATGCAAATACATGTTGGGTAGCATATGTGTATGTGTGTATACACCACACACACACACACACACACACACACACACAGAGTCACCTGATTTGCAATGGGAGTTATGGCAGATGGCAGGGACAGAACTGCCTATTCTGTTCTCTCACTGGCTACCTGGTGAGCAAGCTGGGAAAACAATGAGAAGAGTCCCAATTACATAAAGCCTTGAACATGCAAAATTGAAATGACAAGCTAAATCCACTTAAATCAAGTTGATTTTTTAATTTAGGTTATTTTATATCCATGAAAATAGTGAAACTCGATTTCTTCTTCTCTAATCCTCTTATAGCACCTGCTACTTTTATCACTTATCATTTTTCATGGTACTTAATCATATCTCCCTTATGTTGTTACCTGTTTTATGGGCATACATCTTGTCTTTCTAATTAGATTACAAACTCTCATGAAATAATGATCATCTTTTCTTTAAAAAATGAGAAGTTCTCACTATTTAGTCTGCTTTTTGACCCATATTCTGTAATCCACATATGATTATTATAGAATATAAAATAGTAAAATAAAACTATTATGTTGAACAATATTATAGCTGGCTTCCCATACCAAAATTCATTTCACAATTTCCATCTGGGTAAAATCTTCATATACATTATCCTCCCTCACCAAGTCTCACACTGCAAATATCATATGAAAATATAAATTTCAAAGAAAAATTGACATCACATCTTCACAAATAGTAACTTCAGATTATGCTGAAGTTTCCATCTTTGTGAGGTTTATTCATTTGAAAGGGTGTGTATTAGTTTGTTTTCACACTGCTATAAAGATAGTACCAGAGCCTGGGTAATTTGTAAACAAAAAAGTTTTAATTGACTCACAGTTCTGCATGGCTGGCCTCAGGAAACTTACAATCATGGCAGAAGGTGAAGGGGAAGCAGGCACCTTATTCACAAGGCAGAAGGAGAGAAAGAGAGCCCAGGTGATACTGCCACTTTTAAAACCTGCAGATCTCATGAGAATTCCCTCACTATTACGAGAACAGCATGGAGTAAACTGACCCCATGATCCATTCCCCTCCCAGCAGGTCCCTCCCTGGACACACAGGAATTACAATTTGAGATAAGATTTGGGTGAGGATACAAAGCCAAATGGTATCAGGGTGTTACATTTCAGGAGAAACATGTTTTGGGAAATCTTTTACCACTCCCTTCTTCCACACCAGACTCTACATCACAGAAGCCAAATATATTCTATTCTTTTATCAACAGCATGCCTTGCAGAGAGAATGTTTTTAAAAATGGTTGAAAAAATATAGTGTTGACTATTTTCTGGATACCTCAATTGCTTGTGTCGATGTGTATACTTATATGTGTATGCTAACATTTTGTCCCAAGTAACATAGTAAAGTCGGTAGCGTACAAATCTAGGACTGAAAAGAAAACCATCTTAACACCAATCTGCTTTTACTCTGCTTGCATGTAACCCATTTATGTCAGCTGATTGTCCATCTGGCTTCATAGACAGACTGAATGGACACCTAAATCTGTTTCACGTTACTCTGCTTTTATAGGTATCGCCACCATTATAATATATGACCACCAAACTCTACAGCAGTTTCCAAAGTGTGTTTCAAACAATGTGCTCAGTGTAGGAGGTTGATAGGTATTACTAGGAGAACAACCTTTCATGGTCGAAGACACTTGGAACAGTTCTAGGCTTTGGATATGCTAAATGTTAAACAGTTTCTACAAATATGAAGCGTCTCAAAGCCTATAATGTATTACTGTATTATTTAAAATCTTTAAGAGAACCATATATTATAAAGTGATTTCTCAAGCTCATTTAATCACGAGAAAATTTTTCAAAGCACACCGAGGGATTGATGTTCCTTAGAACACACAAGAAATATTTTAATAGAATCTTTTCTGATTATGTATTTCCAATTATATTTCGGTAAGTACAACCATATTAATACACAAACAAACAAATTCTACAAACATGATTCTTAAATGTGAAGCAATTAGAAAATACATACTTTTATTTTGAATAAACCAGAGCAATCGCCAACCTTAAATAACTCTGGAGTTAGTAATGTGAATGATTATTCTTGTGTTTTAAAAATTTTGAATAAACCAGAGCAACTGCCAACCTTAAATAACTCTGTAGTTAGTAATGTGAATGATTATTCCTGCATTTTTTTAAAAAAATAAATTCTGTGTTATTCTTAAAAGAATCTTACTTAACAGTCATTACCATGGAGTTCAAGTTGGCAGAGAATTAGCCATTTCTGCTGAGTTTTTTTTTTTTTTCTTCCTCCATTGGTAAGTACAATAGAGTGAACCTAGTTGTAGCCTCTAGGCCAGGATCTTGCAGAATCTCATGAGTCTTCATTATGAGCATCGATTTTCAGTTTGTGGGGCTGTATCTCTAGAAAGTCTAAGGGCTGATTTGAATCAGTGTTCTTCCTACTCCACATCCTGAAATCTATCGTTCAGATTTTAAAAGTCCTTTATCAGCTTATTTTCTTCTTTGCCATAAAACAGAGTGAAGAATATGAAATTGTTATTGTTTCCTGGGAGGTAGACCAAGGCTGCCTTTTCCATAAAAAATATAAATTTTGAATGAAAGGAGAGAAGAACCAACATGTATTGATTATCTACTATGTGATCATCACATACCATCAGAACAAGCCTATATGATTCTTCTTATTATGTTGTATTATAAATTAAGACACCAGGTTCCCTTCCCACCACAAAAACTGGAAAATGGCAAAAATGGAATGTTTGTTTAGGTATGTCATATTCTAAAGTTCAGCCTCTTCTTTTAATCACATTACTTTCCAACCAAAAGCTACGAGCTGTCTTGTACAAAGATAATCTACTAATTATTGAAACTGTTTTTTAAAAAATGAGACCATTTTAAATGTTTTCCATTTTAATTTCAATTTTAAAAATACCTTGACCATATTTCAATTTTAAAAATATCTTTATCATATTTACATTGTTAATGTAATATCTGCATGGTTAGGGATGTCTTTAGCATCAAATAGCAAGACAGTATAGGAGATTAAACAAAGAAATGCTGTTTATATTTTGTCATGCATCCTTAAACTTATGCTGGAGAATAGTGGGGCTGACATCTCTGCGATTCTTCTAGCTGTTTCTCTATGCTATTTGTCTTAAAGTTCACAAAAATGGCTACAGTATTTTATATCATATCCACATTCAAAACAGATGAAGGTGATGGTGGCAGGAGGAGTGGGGTGGGAGATTTCAGTGTAAGTAATTTCCATCCCTCTATCAACAAAAGCAAAAGTGTTTGCTGAGTCCATGTCAGACATCTGTTTACTTCTCTGTGCTGAAAATGGTGACATATAACCATATAAGAAAGGTGGAAAGTGAGACCTTACCTCAGCAGACAAACAGCTGCCCTCAGCAAGGCTTTCTTAGGAGGAAGAGGGGCTAGATGTCATCTAGGTCACTAATAGTGGCTGCTACAATATGCCTCATACTGTCTTATCAGCTTCAATCCACATTTCTGTCCTACTTTAAGTTTACTGATTAGTTGTGATGAATCAGCCTTAACTATTTCATGGTTTGTGGAGATTGGTTCATTCTGAGTACAATAGGATGGTGGGATTTTTGCTTTAATGTTCATTTTAAACAGAATTCTAGACACAGATCTAACATTCAAACTGAATTATGTTTTCTGTTACAAGACGGTGAAATGTCTTGGATATATCCTCAGGATATGTCAGGGCTTTCTTATAAAATAATGTAAGCAATAGCATTTCTTACTTGTAGAGCATTTTGTTCTGGGTGGAATCTGTGTGTTGGTACTAGGGGCTGGACCTAGGGAAGGTAATAAAATGAAAGGTAGCTTTGGAGGGTTTAGAAGCCAATTTGAAAATACCTATCAGAATCTAAAATGCACATACCCTTTGACTCAGCAGTTTTACTTTTACAAGTTTATTCTAAAATATCGATTCTTATACAAAATTACAAATAATACATAAAATGACATGTGATTCTTGTTTTATAATAATGAAAAACTAGAAACACCTAAAGTGGATGTCCATTAACATTTTATACATTTCTATTTTGCTTCCATTTTTGTAGTGAACATGACTTATATTCACAGTAAAACAAAACGTCAAAATCAAAATGAAAGCATTGTAAAGTAGTTTTAGAGATCAGTTTCTTTATAGATTTTATTTTTCAAATATCTATTTTTGTGGTTGTTGTTTGGGACTAGAAGTGATCAGCTGATGATCAGCTTTGTCCTAAGTCTATCTAGCTCTCAAATGTTATTCTATGAAATCACCTTTAAGAAAATGCATATAGAGCTTGGTCTATTATTGTTATTACTATTAGTAGGAGGTGGGGGTTGCTGTGTTTTCATTTAGCACTAGAAAAGAAATAGAGCCAATGGCAGCAAAGAGCCCATTGGCTTTGCAGTCAGATGGACCTGGGTTTTAATTCCAGACCCATGGCTTTCTAGCGGTGTGGCCGTGGGAAACACATTTAACCTCTCTGAGACTCAGTTCCCTCATCAATTTTGAACATCAAAAAGAAATTGCACTAACTGGTAACATGAGTGTATTAGTTTGCTGAGGCTCCCATAACAAAATACCTTGGACTGAGTGGCTTAAACAACAGAAAATGATTTTCTCACCGTTTTGGAGGCTAGAAGTCCCTGACTAAGCTTCCAGCAGCTTTGGGTTCTTCCACATCTGCTCTCCTTGGTTTGCAGATGGCCGCCTTCTCACTGTATCTTCACATGATCTTTTCTCTGTGTTTGCACATCCCTAGTGTCTCTTCTGCTGCTTCTTATAAGAACACCAGTCCTGTTGGATCAGGGTCCCATCCTTATGACCTCATTTAAACCTTAAAGGCCCTGTCTCCAAATACCGTCACGTTTGGGATTAGGGCATCAATATATGAGTTTTTGGGAAGTGGGTGGCGGGGGGGACAGTTTCGTTTGGAGAAATGAATGACACCTTCATAATATAAGAGAAACTTAGTTCACACTTTCCCCCACCAAGCTTAAGTCCTCCAAAATTAAAACATGGGATTTTACAACAATCTTAGAACAAATCTGGAACACATAAGGCTGATTTGTTTATATAGGTGCACTGGTACTTAGTATATATTTGGTAGCCAACAAATTTTGGTTGATTTGGACACATTTAAATTGAATTGGAATGTATGAGTTACCCCGACCAGAAAGCATTTATCAATTGGATACCAGTGTGGTCCAACAGAATTTCTTTACTTCATCTGGGTTAGATTTAGATAACTTCTTTCTAGAACAAGTGAGCCCTTGATGCCCCTTTTAAACTTTGCAGCAACTATCTCTACTCTCTGAGGATATTTTTATGCTATACCAAAACATGATTTGCACCCCCGTAGAGTCTGGTCACAGAGTTCCTTCTCATCACACATCTACCATTTTCTTTTGATTTTACATAGCTGTCTGCATTGTCTCAGTGTAACTCCTTTCTGCTTAGGCCCTCTGGAAACCTTGTACTCTTGTAAACCAAATCTCCCATGTTGTCTTCCTTTCACCGAATTCTTTGTATATCTGCATACCGTGCTTGAACCGAGGCACTCCTTTGATTACATAACTTACCCGGTAACCCCTTACTTAGTGGGCCGTGAAACATGGGTGAATGATTTTCTGACTGCAGACTATTGTCTCCGTACTCCTGTTTGAAATCTTCCTTTGAGGTTCCTGCTCTCTGACTGTGTTTATTTCTACCCTTCTCAGTCTGCCATTCATGGATCTCCTGATGGTTCTCCCCTAATTTTGCAGATCTTGGGACCAATCTAACTTTTCTTCTCTACCCCTGTTGAGAGGAAAAATGCGTGTTTAGACAATTTTTACAATACCCTCATTTATAACACTTTTATTTCCTCAATTCTACATCTTTCATTTCAACTTCACTACAGGTACCTGCTTCTAGGTCCCTTACTGAGAAACATTAAACTCCAGTATTACTCTCTTCAACCACAACCTCCTCCCTTCTCTTTCAAACTCTCACTCCCATTGTCTCTCGTATTTAATCTCATAGACAAAGGTCCTTGCTCTGCTCACTTTCTCATTATATCAACTGCCTACTGACATTTTTATTTCCCCTTCCCAGCTCAGGCCCTTTGAATATGGGAACTATGCTTTCTCTGATACTGCTGGTTCCCCTGTTCCTTCTACTATATCCATCTATATAGCCTTACTCTTAATAAATGCTACAATCAGCTTTTAAATACATTATATCACTTCAGCCTCACAACTCCTGCAAGAGAGATGTGGAGATATGGCAGAGGCCATTTTTTCTGCTTTACAGTTCAGGAACCAGATTCTCAGCAAGGCTAAGAATACACTGGTGGTACATAGATGAGTATACAGAAAAGCAGAAATCTTGGGATCTTGATTTCACAGCTTTTCTCAGGGACTAGTGGTTTTAAAGCTATAATTTTTTATAGATTTTTCCTCCAGAAATTGATGTCTCAGTGTATAAAACAGATAAAAACATGCTTTTTTGGAAGATTGAGTCTGAAGGGCCCAGAATTTCTATGTGTTCAGCTTCCTTATTGCTACCCAAGTTGCCTGGCCTCCAATGTGCCTGAGTTTTATGGAAGAAATGCATTTTGGATAATTTTGTATCCCGAAACCTCTAGTGGCTTTAGTTCCCAGAAGAAATGTGTATATATATATGTATAGTGATTATACAAAGCTTATTGTAACAGAGGAAAGGAAAAACACAATGTAGAGATAAATGAGAGTGCCTCTGAAGGGAGAAGTGAGAACAGTTTGGTTTCTTAGAGAATGGCCCTGGAACCTGTCTTATTTAACATTTTCATAAATGATTTGGAAGAGGGAATGCATGGTGAATTACGCAAGTTTGCAGATGACACTAAGCTCTTCCAGGTAGTGAAATGCCAAGCAGATGGAGATAAACTGCAGGGAGAACTTGCCAGCCTGTGTGAGTGGGCAGAAAAGTGGTAGATGATATTCAATGTGGGCATTGAAAGGTAATTTACTTAGGAAAAAAAATACAGGCTATACTTATCAATAAATAAGCTGAGTTATCCATTAGTACCATAAAAGTTACAGGCAGTTTTTATAGACTACTCTTTGACATAACCTTTGTATATATTGACAAATCAAGAGGGGAATTGAAAATAAAAACACAGAAACATTAACCCTGAATTAAATGATATATCATAATATGGAATATTTAATCCATTTCCCAACTAATACTAATTGAATATCTAGCATGTGTTCTGGGCATTGAAATCTGTTTGGTCATGCATCTCAATTTTTTTTTAAAAAAGAACATCTACAAAATAAGAAGGCTAATGAGGATAGACTAAAAATTAGGTCACAATTGTCAAAGCTTGAAATAAATACAAATAACATTTTTTAAAATTTTGAATGTTCTGAGCATTTTCCCTTCTTTCATTTGGTATTACAATTACCTATGAGATAGAAATGCAGGAATTTTTTTTCTAATAGGTTTACATATGTTAACTTGGAGGGTAAGATGGTTTGAATGAAGTACCTAATTTCATAAACTAGTGGAGGGTAAAATTCAAGTGTGGGTTTTCTGATGCTAACTTCTGTTCCTTTTCTAAAGTACCATACACCTTTACTTATCAAGAAGTAAATTAAAATAATTTTGTTACATCCAAAAATGGAAAGATTGGGCATGTAAAAAGATTCTGGATGGATGGGTAATGTGATTGTTATGTAAGCTGTGGATGAAGCAGACGTTAATGAAGATACACGTAACCCTGCAGTACCTCTTTCAGTGTTTATCCCTTTTATTAACAGTATGTGGCTTTGAGGAATCATGGGTAGTTTCTAGAGTATCACCAACAACATGTAAGTCAAATAGCATTTTAAGACTTCATTATAATGGCAGAAGGAAAGAACCAAGAAACATACAGTTCAGGGTACCCAGTAAAGGTGGAACACCTGTCTACTCCCTAGGCTAGCATTCTGCATACATGTTATGTGGTAGTACTATTGAAGCTGTATATTTTGGCCATAAATAAGTGAAAGACATGAAGATCAGAGAAGAACGAGTCCAGAAAGCCTTAGCAGATAAGGTATGTGGTGATTAATAGCCTAGAGTTCAGAGACAAACTTAGAGGTGAACCAAGCAATACCCAAGAGATAAAGGTTGCTGAGACTAAAGGGAGAAAAAGCGAGGGGAAAGGAGTGATAGCAGAGAATGTGGGATCAAAAAGTGAATGAATAAAAATTAATATCCAATAATATATGACTAGGATAAAGTTAGTCATAGTCATATTATTTTTCCTGCTGTATTCTTCTGCGTACTCAAGTCATTAAGCTTGTGAAATATGACCCTGGAATAATTCAATTATTACTATAATAATATAAATTTATACTCCAGATTTCTTTTTTAAAGATTATATAATTATAAGAAATGTACACATGTTCTTCATGCCTTGAGACCTTTTTCTCATTTGGGCTTGTTCTATTATGTTGACCTCTTAAAAGCACAATCTCTTTCCCCCATTCTTGTACCTGCTCATGGCCTCTGCTCTGATAAATTCTTATACACATAAAACAACCCCCACCAGCTCTACTTCATCAAACTCTAACCATCACTCAAGACTGAACCCAGTCACCCTAATCTGCTCATTTGTGTATTTGTTCATTTACCCATTTTACAAATATTTAATAAAAATCTATATTAATGGAACTTGGCTTATTTATTCTCATGCATCTATAGTATATATAGTCCATACTATTTTACTGTGAATTATTTGTGCATTGGTCTTGCCACAGCAAAAGATTGTTGAATATATGTAAATTACTGGAGAGAAGGGACCATAGTTTTTGAACATTTTTCTGTGTATCTTGCCCATAGTGCTGAAATGTAATACAACCTTTTGCTTGGTTGATTGCCTTATAGATTGAAATTGTCATTTGAAACAGAATACATATATATCAGCTGCTTTGAAGTAGAAAATAATTAAGCATTTTGTTTTTTCTGAAGAGTTATCTTTCACTTTGGAGATAAGATTTCCCAAATTCAAAGGATATCCCCCAAAAGTCTTCAAACATAGCCTCATGATGCTGTTTCTAGTTCTAGAAGAGTTTTGTATCTATTACACTACTATTCAATTTTTTTCCCACTTAAAACTGTCATTCAATTTTAGCTGTTTTCCTAACTTTGTCCTGCAAAGCTTCCTTCTTAAATATTCACTTTGATATCGTGTTCATCTTTCCTATTCAAACCTTCTTTTTGTCGTATATGAATAGTCTTGGACTTTTTCCTAGAGAACTCCTGTTGTGCCAAGTGGGTGTCATAGCACCTGGTGTTGGTCATTTAAAATGTATGTCCAAAAAACTCATATAACTGTCATTGCGCTTTTATCCAGAATCACAACATAATTACAGATGATAAAAAAAAAAAACAATGACGACGACAACAACAACAAAATAGACAGTGGGAGTGCCATGCAAAGATAAGCAAACAAGGGAGCATTTAGGGAGACTGTGAAAAGCAAAGCATAAAGAAAAGACAATAGATGAAAGCTGAGATGCGAGTACCACATCTTGCCACGCAAAACAAACACAAAACCCCACTGCACTCACCAGGTCAGGCTATTTCAAAGTAACCATTTGGGAAAGTGTGGGTAGTCTGTAACAAAAGTCTTGAATTGTGGCCAGAGAAGAATTTAAAGCATGCTCTCAAGGGCCTAAGCTAAGTGTGAGAACATCTTCTGTCCAGCTGTACATGCTGAGGTGACTGTGTTTCTATCATATTCAGCTCCACATTTTCTACTGTGCCCGACATGTGGTAGCCATGAAATAAAAATTATTGAATTAAACTAGGTTACCTTTCATGGATTAATGTAACAGAATACCTAGCTATTACTTTAGCAGAAAGTAGAGATAAGGGAAAACAACTATAAGTCTGGAAGAGAAGATAGAATTGGTGGCCCAGTGAGCCAGGAGAGCAGAAAAGCACTGGTCAGGTGCTGCATCAGGAAAAAGCAGCCATGGAGAAAGGATGGCTGTGGAAAGAAGTTATAGAGGGTCTTGGACATGATTTTTGCTGATGTAATAATTTTACATAGGGCCAGAACTCATTGACGATGTCTTTGGTAGACTAGCTCCATAGTTCTGTTTCAAAAATGCTATAGAATTCTGCTTTCCCTTTCCCCTCAAGCTTCACTTTCCAAAAATCCATCCAATTATTCCCCCTAGTTTATCCCATTGTAGAGTGTTCAATAATTCTAGCAGGGCACTCCTAATTTGTAAATGTTCAGTTCCAAGTGTTTTCTTACCAGCCTTTCATCAATAGCTATTTTAGCAGTCTTCATTACTTACTAATTGTCTACTTTCTTTGGTGTACCACTTAAAAAATAAAAAATAAAATAAAATAAAATAAAACTAATTCAGTATTTTAGCCATTGTTGAGTAGTCATTGATTTCATGCCTGCCCCATTTATTTAAAGTCTGTTTTCTCTTACTCTCTTTTTGATTCAAAAATTTTACATATATTTAGTTTTCTTATTATTTTTAATCTCTTTGGCTAGTACTAATGCTTCTATTTTTTTGTGGCCATTATTTGCTTTCAGCTGTGAGAAACTGATTCGTACTCTTCTACAATAAACTATTGTTTCTTATTAAATGCTAAATAATAATACATAATGATGGTAGTGAAAGAAAATAGAAGATAGTTTCCTGCCCTTGCAGTGATCACAGTCTAAAAGAGGAAACAGAACACAGACTCAGATTCACATGACTAAAACATGCCTACCATCAATTAATTACTACTATCTAGAAAATACTAACTATTCAGAGATCTGGGGAGGAGGGGTTGGTGGCTATTTTAGTTGAGTGATTTTAATGACTGGAGGCAGATAATTTTATTGAGAATATCTTCATGGAACAAGTGAGTCTTGAAGGAAGCAACTGTGAGTGAAGTTTAAGACAAGGGATTAGTGTGATAACCTTTGCATATTTGAAAATGTCTAAGCACCTGAATGCTGAAATTATTAGCTAGATATGTGATGTTTGGAGTAAGAAAAATGAAAGTGAGTGCAGACTCAGGACACATCTTTCTTTGGTTATTCAAAGAAGCCAACGACATATTTTGAAATATTTTAATCACAAATTAATGCATGGTTTATTGGATAACATTTTTTGTTGTTGTTGTTCACGACAGCTGTTGTTTGGGACTAAAAGTAACAAGGTGCTGGATATTTTTCCTATCTAATGTATTTCATCATCTTGACAAGGACTTGGAGTGCAGTATAGAAAAACCTAAAACTCTTTACTACTGTGGAGATGACAGTTGTTGGATGATTTTTAATATTGACAACAGTATTATGTCAAGCAAAAACACTTACCTAAATTATCTAAAGTATCTAGAAAATAGCTCCATCATGTCTATACAATGGTATTTTTTATTTCCTTTGAACACTAAGTTCATTTTAGCCACTCCTGAAATTATGCTTATTACCAGATATTCTTTCCCTTACATGATTCCTGTTTATCTTTTGAAGTCTTTAAATCCTTTAGGCCTAAATTCAAGTCTTATTTTCCAAAGCTTTTTTCTTAATATTCTAACTATTTTCTTAAAATTACTTCTAAGAGTTACTGCCATATAGTTATACACTACGTATATGTGATTGTTTTGGTCTTGAATTGAAAATTAAAATATGAACTTTTATAGGCAAGTACCATGGTTGCTTCTATATCCCACAGAGTTAAGCAGGGGGCTGAAATATAATCAATTCTTAATAAAAGTTTGTTGATTGAATAGTTGAAAAATAGCAATTCCTTTATGTTGTGGAGGCAAAAGGCGTCAGGGCAAAGGCATGAGTCTCTTTTTGTCCATATGGATTCTGTAGATATGGATTTTACTTACTAGTTAAACATTAAAACAAAGCCACAGTATTTCCATTGAGTCTGGACAATCAACTATGTCTTAGTGAACATAAAATGCTACTTACTTCTAAGTCCTCTTCCCGCAATGAGGTTCTATTCCCTCTTTTGAAGGCTTATAGCATTGCTTTTTATTGATTTCTGTCTGCAACAACCCAATGCTGTTTACTTGGTATTAAATAATAGCAACGACAGCAACATATAACAAAGTGATTCATTCTTTTTTAATGTCAGAATACTCTGAAGGGAGTTCAGTAATTTCAGTGGCTTATTGGGTTTGTGACCATATAATTTATTATTCCAACTGAGGTACTTCTGACAATGAAAATGAACTTCATTAGTAATTACAATGGGATCATAGATATAAACCAGGACTGTCCAAAACACACTAAAATATATGATCATCCTATATACTAGTGTCCTGGAATTTGCTATGGAGTAATAAGAAAAAGTAATTAGGGTGGAATAGAGCTATTTATTTTCTCTTCCTTCTTATCTCATAATCCATTTCTTAGTGGCTTAAGGGTTGTCATTAGGAATTCCATGTGTATTAAGAATTCTAGCCATGCCAGGCACCATGGCCCACACCTGTAATCTCAGTGCTTTGAGCGGCTGAGGCAAGAGGATTGCTTCAAGTTAAGAGTTCAAGAGCAGCCTGGGCAACATAGCAAGACCCTGTCTGTACAAGAAAAAAAAAAAAAAAAAAAAAAGAGCCATGGTTATTTGTACCTGTTGTCCTACCTACTAGCTAACTAGCTACTCTGAAGGCTGGGACAACAGGATAAGAGGATCTACTGAAGCCAGGAGTTTGAGGTGGCAGTGAGCTATGATTGTGCCACTGTACTCCAGTGTGGGTGACAGAGCGAGACCCCATCTGTATTAGTTCATTCTCACATTGCTATTAATAACTACCTCAGACTAGGTAATTTATAAAGAAAAGAGGTTTAGTTGGCTCACAGTTCTATAGGCTGTATAGGAAGCATGGCTGGGGAGGCCTCAGGAATCTTACAAGCATGGTGGAAAGTGAAGGGAAAGCTGGCACATCCTACATGCCTGGATCACGAGGAAGAGAGCAGCAAGGGGGAGTTGCTACACACTTTCAAACAAACATATCTCCTGAGAACTCTATCATGAGAGCAGCAAGGTAGAAGTCTGCCCTCATGATTCAATCGTCTCCCACCAGGTCCCTCCTCCAACAATTCCACATAAGATTTGGGTAGGGATACAGAGCCAAACCATATCACCATCTATCAAAAAAGGAAAAAAAATTCCACACAGTAGACTGGCAGCAGTATGGGCTTTTATTCCATATTGTTTAACTTATAAATAAAAATAGTAGTTTACAATAATTATGTACAAGACCACTTTCCTGTTTTCTATCACAAACTTTACATACAACCCATTTACATACAACCCATTAAACTTTTCAATAATGGCAGTCTCATTGTTCATAATTCAGGACCTCAACATTTGGCTTTTGCAACTGCTTAGTGTTGAAGCCTATGATATATTACTATCTGGATTTACTTAGGCCAATGGTCCCGTAGAATATCTACAGAATTTTAAGTATCCTTGGAATTATTATGATTAGGTTTATTGCCATAAATGTGTCCATACCGGACAATTTTGCTAAATTAGGCATTACTTAACACAGTCAACCTTTCAAAGAAGTCACACTTAGAAGCCTTTTATACTTTTATTTATTTCTTTCAACTTTATTTTATATACAGAGGGTACACGTGCAGATTTTATACATGGGAATATTCTGTGATACTGGTATTTGGAGTATGGATCCCATCACCCAGGTAGCCAGCATAGTACCCAAGAGGTAGTTTTTTAACCCATACCCCCACCCGTTAGTAGCTCACAGTGTCTATTTTTCTCATATTTATGTTCACGTGGGCTCAGTGTTTAGCTTTCACTTATAAGTGAGAACATGCAGTATTTGATTTTCAGTTCCCATGTTGATTTGCTTAGGAAAATAGCCTCCAGCTCCATCAATGTTGCTGCAAAAGACATGATTTTATTCCTTTTTGTGATTGAATTGTATTCCATGGTGTGTATGTACCACATTTTCTTTATCCAGTCTACCACTGATGGGCACCTGGGTGGATTCCATGTCTTTGCTATTGTGAATAGTGCAGCAATGAACATACAAATGTGTGTGCCTTTTTGGTAGAATGTTTCATTTTCTTTTGGAGATATACCCAGTAATGGGATTGCTGGGTTGAATGGTGGCTGTGTTTTAAGTTCTTTGAGAAATCTCCAAACTGCTTTCCACAGTAGCTGGACTAATTTAAAATTTACATTCCCATTAACAATGTATAAACGTTTCCTTTTTTGTGCAGCCTGGCATGCACATGTTGTTTTTTGACTTTTTAATAATAACATTAATGACTATTGTGAGATGGTATCTTATTGTAGTTTTGATTTGCATTTCTCTGATGATTAGTGATAATAAACATTTTTTATATTTCAAATCCTTATGTATTTCCATATATTTGTTGGCTGCTTATATTTCTTCTTTTGAGAAGTGTGTGTTTATGTCCTTTGCCCATTTTTAATGAGGTTATTTGTTTTGCATTGGTTGATTTAAGTTACCTGTAGATTCTACATATTAGGCCTTTGTCAGATGTATAGTTTGCAAATATCTTCTCTTATTATGTAGGTTATTTGTTTGCTCTGTTGATATTTTGCTGTACATAAGCTCTTTCGTTTAATTAGGTCTAATTGTCTGTTTTTGTTTTTGCTATGATCACTTTTGGGGATTTATCCAAAAATCATTTGCCAAGGCCAATGTCAAAAAGAGTATTTCCTAATTTTTCTTACAGAATTTTTATAGTTTCAAGTCTTACATTTAAATCATTAACCCAGTTTGAGCTAATTTTTGTATATGATGAAAGTATGAAGTCCAGCTTCAAAGTTCTGCAGATGGCTAGCTATTTATCCCAACACGATGTATTAAATAGGAGATCCTTTTCCCACTGCTTGTTTTTGCTGGTGCTGTTGAAGATCAGATAGTTGTAGGTGTGCAGCTTTATTTCTCAGTTTTCTATCCTGTTCCATTGATCTATGTGTCTGTTTTTGTACCAGTACTAAGCTTTTTGTTTACAGTGGCTTTGTAGTGTAGTTTAAAGTCAGGTAGTATGATGCCTCTGGCTTTGTTCTTTTTGCTTAGGATTGCTTTGGCTATTTGAGCTCTTTTTTCATTCCATATGAGTTTTAGAATAGTTTCTTCTAGTTATGTGAAGAATGTCATTGATAGTTTGATAGCAATAGCATTGAATCTTTAAATTGCTTTGGACAGTATGGCCATTTTTACAATATTGATTTTTCCAATCCATGAACATGAATGATTTTTCCATTTACTTGTTTCATCTCTGATTTCTTTCAGCAGTGTTTTCTTTTTCTCCTTGTGGAGATATCATCCTTAATACATAGCCCGCAGGCACTATGAAGAAACTACACAATCAAGTCTATATAACAGCCAGCTAACAACATGATGACAGATCAAAATCATACATCTTAATACGAGTCTTGAATGTAAATGCACTTAATACCCCACTTAAAAGACACAGAGTGGCAGCTAGATAAAAAGACAAGACAGAAACATATGTTGTCTTCAAGAGACCCATCTCACAGGTAACGACACCCATAGGGTCAGAGTTAAAAGGGTAGAATAAGATCTACCATGCAAATGAGGGAAAAAAAGGGAGCAAGAGTTGCTATTTTTATATCAGATAATACATACTTTAAACCAACAAAAATTAAGAAGGACAATGAAGGCCATTACATAATGATAAAGGGTACAATCCAGCAAGAAGCCTTAACTATCCTAAATTTATATGCACCAAAATTGGAGCACCCAGATTCATAACACAACTTCTTTTTGGCCTGTGAAAAGACTAAGACAACTACACAATAATAGTGGGAGACTTCATACCCAATTGACTGTTAGATCATCGAGGCAAAAATCTAACAAAGAAATTCTAGAGCTAAACTCAACGTTTGACCAAATGGACCTAATAGAAATCTACAGAACATTATGCTGAATAACCACAGAATATTCTTCTCATCTACACACAGAACATATTTTGAGATTGACTGCATGCTCAGCCATAAAACGAGCCTCAATACATTACAAAAATTGAAATTATAGTAGCATATTTTCAGACCATAGGGCAATGAAAATAGAAACCAATATCAAGAAGATCTCTCCAAACTGCACCAATACATAGAAATTAAAAAACTTACTCTTGAAATAAAAAGTTCTTTGCAGTTAATGAAAATGGGAGACATCTTACCAAAATCTCTGGAATACAGCCAAAGCAATGTTAAGAGGAATGTTTATAGCCTTAAATGCCTTCATCAGCACATTAGAAAGGCCTCAAATTAACTTTGCACCTAAAGGAACTAGGAAGAAAGGACCAAATCAATCCCAAAACTAGCAAAAGAAAAGAAATAACTAAAATTAGAGAGGAACTTAGTGAAATTGACATACAAAAATTCATACAAAAATCAATGAAACCAAGAGTTGGTTTTTTGAAAACATAAATAAGATTGATAGACCCCTAGCTAGATTAACAAAGAAAAAGAGAAGATCCAAATGAGCACAATCAGAAATGAAAAAGGTAATATTACAGCTGATCCCACAGAAATACAAAAGATCCTCAGAAAATACTATGATCAACTCTATGCACACAAATTAGAAAAACTAGAGTAAATGGATAAATTCTTAGAAGCACATATTCTCCCAAGATTGGATCAGGAAGAGATAGAAATCCTGAATAGACCAGTATCAACTTTGGTTATTGAATCAATAATAATGAATCTGCCAATCGAAATAGCCCTGGACCAGATGGATTCAAACCTGAATCCTACCAGATGCACAAAGAACTGTTAATCCCGCTGAAACTATTCCAAAAATTTGAGGAGGAAGAGCTCTTTCCCAACTCATTTTATAAAGCCAGCATTAGTCTGATACCAAATCTGGCAGAGACAAAACGAAGAAATACAACTTCAGTCCAATATCCTTCACGAACATAGATGTAAAATTCCTAGCAAACGGAGTCCAGCAGCACATCAAAATGTTAATCAATCACAATCAACTAGATTCTATTACTGGGATGCAAAGCTGTTTTAACATACACACATCAATAAATGTGAATCATCACATAAACAGAATCAAAAATGAAAACCACATGATCACCTCAACAGATGGAGAAAAGCTTTTGATAAAAATCCAACATCCCTTCATGTTAAAACCATCAAAGGAACATACCTCAAAATAATAGCCATTTATGACAGACCCACAGCCAACATCATACTAAACAGGCAGAACCTCAAACTATTCCTATTGAGAACTGGAGCCAGATTAGGATGCTGATATGGTTTGGCTCTGTGTCCCCACCCAGATCTCACCTTGAATTGTAATAATCCCCACATGTCAAGGGCAGGACCAGGTAGAGGTAATTAAATCATGGGAGCAATTTCCCCCCGTGCTGTTCTTGTGATAGTGAGAGAGTTCTTATGAAATCTGATGGTTTTATAAGCATCTGGTATTTCCCCTGCTTGCATTTACTCTCTCTCCTGCCACCCTGTGAAGAAATGCCTTCCACCATGATTGTAAGTTTCCTGAGGCTCCCCCTAGCCATGCAAAACTGTGAGTCAACTAAACCTATTTCCTTTATAAATTACCCAGTTTCAGGTATTTCTTCATAGCAGCATGATAATGGACTAATACAGATGCCCACTCTTACCACTCGTATTCAACACAATACCAGAAGTCCCAGGCAGCGCAGTTGGTCAGGAGAAAGAAATAAAAAAGCATCCACATAGGAAAAGAAAAAGTCAAACTATTTCTCCTTTCTGACTATATGATTCCATGCCTAGAAAATCCTAAAGACTGCCAGAAGTCTCCTAGAATTGATAGACTGCTTTAGTAATGTTTCAGGACACAAAATCAATGTACAAAAATCAGTAGCATTTCTATACACCAACAATATCTAGGCTGAGAGTGAACTCAAGAACACAATCCTACTTACAATAGCAAAAAAGAAAATGAAATAACTAGGAATACAGCTAACCAAGAAGCTAGTTTTGAACCAAGAGGAGTCCTCTATTAAACAGAATGCGTGATTTTTGTGAACAGTTAGGCTTAACAATTGATAATAATGTGGTTAAAGTCTATTCTTTAATTATTATTAGAATTATAGTAAATCCAAGAGTTTTCTATAGTAACATTATAGAATAGGAATTATAGAAATTCCAAAGGACCTGTGAATTTACAAGAAATATTATTTGAAAAGCTGTCAGAATTAGAAAATTTTCTCAATTAAGATGAAATTATAAGATTTTTAAAGAGGCATGTGAAAAGTGCTCTAACTTGGAATCTTGTCCTTATTGAATATGCAAGGATATCATGGAGTCTTGTATTACATGAGAAACAGTGTCCTGGGAGTAAGGCAGAGTGGCCTTAAGTCAAGTCCAGTGTCCAGTGAATGTGGATTTAGAGAAGCCATGAGTTAGCTGCACAGGGACACTGAGGCACCTTTTATCTCAGTGGCCTGTCACATAATAGGCAATGCTGTACTTGGCGCACAGGAAAGACTCAGTGAGCGCTTGCTCATGCAGGACTTTGGTTCATCTACAGAAGAATCTCTTTTCTTCTCATGGCAGAGGAAAGAGTGTCCATCCTTTGACCTACAGCTAGTCCTTCAACCTGGACACTAGACCATTTTCCTTCCCACTTTTGTGGGGGGACCTTGCTGGTATCCTCTTATCTGCACCTCAGGCACTTCTATCTTCATTCAAATAAAGAATAATATTGAATTATATAGTGTTTATGAACATCCACATCATTCTCAAAAACTCATCCTTGTTGTCACCTACTTTGCTTAATTAAGTAATTTGTTGACATAAACAGGATCTTTGGTCCAGCAGAAGCTCTAACAGATGGCATCTAAAACCAAAAATAACCATTAACCTGGCCCATAGAAAGTGTGAAGCAGTGTGTTTAAAAACAAGTGTGGCTGTAAGATGGCTCTGTATAAATGTCTAGGAAATACATTCTTCAGACATTTATAGAACAAGGAAATAGAAGTGATGAACAGTGGGGGAAAAAGGAAACAACTAGACATTTATAGTATAAGTGAAGGGCTGTGAGTTCTCAAGAGAGTAAATGTAATTAGTTCAATGTTTTACAACATAACATTAAAATATATTGTAATATCACAAATTTAGAACATATATTTCCAATATGATGGATGTTATCTTTAGTATATTAAATGTGATTAAATATTGCATATTTTATATTAATGATATAATTTATATTGATTATATTAATGATTAAATATTGCATATTTTAAATTTATAATAGTTAACATGATAAATTGTAAATATAAATGTAGAAATATATTTGTAAGCATAAGTACAGCCCTTAGAAAACCAAGTATAAATTGATTTTTGGTTATCTGTGATAGGGTTTATTTCCATCAAGGTGGTTATCAAGATTTTTCACCATTATCTTTTGTTTCTTATTTTGATTTGTAAACTCTTTCTTTGACTGTCTTCTAAAAGATGCTGTAAAAGTTAATTGAATTTGTCTAATGTTAGGCTAGTATTTGTATACACAAGTATAATTTAAGAAACATATCAACTATAGGTCAATCCTTATTGTGACAACTAACTAATTTGTAATAACACAAATTATTACAAATTATTTTATGTTTGATTTTGCTCTTTTGTAGAAGTGTTAAACTGTTATAGTAACATTATCTTGCTTAGATGTTGAACATATATAATTTCTTGGGTCCTACCACCAAAAAAAAAATCCGTCAGAAAAGAGGCTGCTAAGCACACGTCTAAAGAGAGCACACTGATAATGATGGGTGATTCTGGTGCCCTCTTGGCACCAAATATAGCCACTCATGGAGGCATCCATTTCATGAACAGCAGCACATGTTTCCTCAGTCATGTTGTCATTGTTGTGGATACCAGTTTTGTGGTGCAAAGTCAAACCTTCACTTATAAAAATAGGTTCCCACAAATGAAGATAACTTTTAGAAATACAAACTGATATGTTGATCAACTACATGCTCTAAGATGTGCTTTAGGTCAGGCATTCACAGAGTTATCTTAGTCATTCAGGTTATGATAGCAAAAAAAACATAAACTGGGTAGCTTATAAACAATAGAAATTATTTTTCATAGTTCTGGAGGCTAGGAATTCCAAGATCAAGGAACTGGCAGATTTGGGGTCTGTTGTGGGGCTGGTTCTCATAGATGGTAACTTTTATCTGTGTCTTTTACATGGCGGAAGGAGCAACACATCTTTCCAGGGCCTATTTTCTAAGGGCACTAATCCCATTCACAAAAGATCCATTCTCATGATGTAATCAGCCCCCAAAGACTCTACCTCCTAATCCCATCGCCTTGTGTGTTAAGATTCCACCATATGGATTTTGAGGAAATTTGGAGGGGGGAGCAGGGACACAACATTCAGACCAGCACATTCTTCCCCATACTTTCATGTCCTTCTCACTTGCAAAATATGTTCACTCTGTCCCAGTTACTCCAAAACTCTTAACTTGTTCCAACATCAACTCAAAAGTATGAAGTCCAGAGTTTTAACTAAATATCATCTAAATCAGATATAGATGAAACTCGATATATGATTTATTCTGAGGCAAATTGCTCTCCAGCTATGAAGCTATGAAATCATATGCTTTACGTCCTTCCAAAATACAATGATGAGATAGGAAAGACATTCCAATTTCAAAAGGAAGAAACAGGAAAGAAGGAGGAAGTGACTGGCCGGTCCCATGTAAGTCCAAAACCCAACAGAGAAAACAACATTAAATGTTAAAGCTTCAGAATGACCTTTGACCTTTTACCCTCCAAGCCCACTGGGGCAGAAGTCCTGCCTTTGCAGCTTTGCCTGGCAGGGGAGGAGCATCTAAGGCTTCAGGCAGCATTGCACCCATGGCTTTGGGTGACTCCACCTCTATAGCTTTGCTGGGTACAGCCCACACTGCAGCTCTTAAGGATTGTGGGCATGTGCCTGCCCTCTCTCAGGCAGGAATGGCATGCTGGTAGCTCTACTGGTCTGAGGTGGTGGGAGAAGCCTCTTCCCCATGGCTCGATTAGGCATTGTCCTAGTGTGAACTGTCTGTAGTGACCCTACCCTCTCACTCATTCTCTGCCTTAATGGAGGACCACAGTCTTTGAGTGGCTCCATCCCTTGCAATCTAGGCGAAGGTGAACATTCCTACACACCTCCTGCACTCAGTGCCCTGGTGCAGATGACACTGCATGGATGCTGCTGACCTTTACCTACTTGCCCTCTAGAAGGGCAGTTAAGATAAGCTACGGTGAACAGTTAGAATTCAGGAAAGCAAGGACTCCAAATACCTTTTTTCCATAAGGCCCTTTTATAATGTGCCTGTGTTGAGAGGGACAGCCCTGAGGATCTCTGAAATGTCTTTGGGTTGTTGTTCCATTGTATTGATGAATACTAAATGCTATTCCATAGATCCATACTAAATATTGGCTTGGTTCTCTACCTGACAAGCTTTCTCATTTCTTATAATATGGCCAGGCTGATATTTTTTCAAATCTTTAATCAAACAGGAAGCTTCCCTTTTGATTTATAGGTTCCATCTTTAAATCATCTTCTCTTCTGGCATGTTACTGTAAGGATTAAGAAAAATCATGCTGCACCCTTAACACTTTGCTTAGAAATTTCCTGCACCAAATATTTTGTTTCATTGCTCTCAAGTTTTACCATCCACAAAACACAAAAACACAGACACAATTCAGTGAAGTTCTTTGCCACTTGTAACAAACATCACTTTTCTTCTAATTTCCAATAATATGTTCTTCACTTCCATCTGAGATCTCATCACAATGACCTTTACTATCCATACTTTTACCAATAATCTGTTCATGACCACTTAGGTAATCCCTTAGAAGATTGAAGCTTTCTCCTTAGCTCTCTTCTTCTTCTAAGCCTGCATCAGAATTGCCCTTTTCAGGCTTTTCACTGTAACATATGTTTTTCTAGCATGCACTTCAAAACTCTTTCACTTCTACTCATTACCCACTTCCAAAGTCACCTCCACACTTTTAGGTATTTGTTATAGCAGCTCGACCAATTCTCAGTACCAATTTATGTCATAACACATGTGGGCTGTTCTAACAAAATACCTTAGACTGTATCTTATAAACAACAGAAATTTATTTCTCACAGTCCTGGAGACTGGGAAGTCCAAGATTAAGGTGGAAGCAGATTCAGGGCCTGGTGAGGGCCCTCTTTCTAATAGATGATGCCTTCTCACTGTATCCTCACATGGTGGATGGGGCAAGGCAGTTCTCTGGGGCCTAATTTGACTTGTGAGGATTTTACCTTCATCATTTAATCACCTCCCAAAGGGTCTACTTTCTAATACCATCACCTTGGGAGTTAGGATTGCAACATATGAATTTTGTAGGGACAAATACTTTTTTTCATATCGTAACAAGTATAGGATAAGAATAAATGTAACTGAAGATTTTTATTGAATGTTTTCCATAGAGTAGATATTTTGCCTACTATTTATTCTTCATGAGACACTGCAAAATGGGCATGATTTCTCCCTGTGTCCTTTCAGATGAAGATACTATACTCAGATTAATTATATGACTTGCCTAACGTTACTCCACTAGTAAATGACAGAGCTTCACAATCTGTGCTTTTTTAGATGGACGGAATATTTGGCTACTCCATATTTGTTGTACAGCACCATCAGTTTTGAGCCCATGGTCCCTGCATGAATGACTCCTCTCTGAAGGATTGTAAATAACGTTGTATCATTTGATTGAATGTTGTGCATGTGTGGTTTGTGGGACTCTGAACTTTATTTTGCCAAGACACACCTTTCCTTATTGATGGTGAAGTAATAGTTTACCTGATAACGAGGCCTAGTCTTGGGATGTGGTATCTTGGACTATAAAGGCAGACGAGCATGCTAGCAAAGTGTCTGGACACATGTATAGGTACACTACAATCAGTCCTTCATCTGAGTCCATCTTTCATAGTCTCTCATCTTGAATTCCAACATCATGAGCCTCTAGACTTGATTTTTACTTCCTTGAACATTTGTTTTGAGTGACATTTGAGCTCCAGACGTAATCTGATTTCCAAAAGAGATAGCATAGACAGTTACAAATGTGGGAAGTGAAACCCACACACTAGCTTATGCTATCTCTCCTGTGTCCAGGAGAAGTACATGAACCTACTAATACTTGATGATGATACTTGTTTAATTATTGACCGTCAGTAATACTAAGGCTTTCTTTAATAATCTCAGTTGATCTTCCCAATCGCCCTGCAATGAGGTCTCCATATTTGTACATGGAGCAATGAAAGCTAAGAATATAGTAAATAATATTTCTCACTTATTACAAGGGGTGGGAGACCAAGTTGGCGTCAAATCTCTGGTTTCAAGAGCAGCATAGTACACATTTGTTTCATTTCACGATACCAGTCAGATGATTTTTGTAGAAAATAATGGAGTCTCTTGCATGTGAACAGCAGGGACTTCTTGTGAGCATTCTCAGCACAAAAAGATATGCACCATTATAACTATGGCCATAAGTTTATGTATGACCTGGGTAACCATAGAGGGAGTAGCACAGACAGAGGAAAGGACTTTTACCTCCACACTTAAAGACTTAGGTGACAGTGTTCCTACTTTAAAACTGAGCTCTTATTTTATTAGAGAGCCCTAAAGTGATAACTCAGTTGTCACTGGGAATAATTGCATAAATGAGGAGAAACTGTCTTCATCCTCCATTCTTGTATCCATCTATCCAGGTATTACTTTTATAATGAATATTATTTGCCAGGCATTTTTCTTAGCATCTTGGAAGAGGTAGTGAACAAACAGAGCTTTAGTCACACAGTTATTCAATTATGGTTATAACTGCAATGAAGGCTATGATATATGAGGATGAGACACCTCAATGTGCTGTGATAAAGACTTTCAAACATCAAAGTATATAAAGTGATGCCAAACGTGGACCCAGTGACCAGTGACTAGTTTTACTTGTTTGCCAAATCTATCTCTACCTGAAAATAGAACATTCCTTAGAACCCAGATAGGAAAATTTGAACAAAACTATGTAATTCTTTAGACTATTCTAGTGCCAAACTTTGCATCTCAAAGGCAGACAAATCTATTTCAGTACACGTTCCTTCTTAAGCTAGAGTCAAGCATCCATAAAATTCAGAATGAAAAACCTATTCACATTTAAGCCAAGTAGCAGAGGGAGGATTCTGAGCCTGTCTCAAACTTTACTCCAGACCCCATGTTTTTACCCCACATCATCCAGAATAGCAACACCTTCCCACATTCTCTAAATTTTTACTTTTGTTTTTGCTGATCTGCCCCATCTTTGCTGGACTCTGTTAGGGTAAACATGGGAATGAGGCTAAATTCTTGGTACTTAAATATGTTCAAGAGTAGACTTACATATCTATTTGTGTTTGAGCATGTGGGTCTTTAAAACAGAAGGACTGAGAATATAAGTCATGCCCAGTGGCCTGAGAGGCTGTTAAAATAGAATAATGGCCCTTCTATTTAGCTTTAAGATTGTTTCTTTACTTTCTCTAGATAATTCCCAATGAGTCAACAGTTGCTGTTTGACTTTTTAAAATTCAACTATGTCTTTTCCTTTACCTTGTCAGTGAGATAGATTCCCTGATGACCAATTTTTAAATTTCACCTGTCAACTCTGAAGATGTTTGAAATTTTATTCTTATTACTGTTTATTGCCTGGCAAGTTACCTGACACCAACTTCACTTGTGAAATTTCTTGGAAAAAATAAAGTTCCACAGTTCAAATGGGCCTATTTCTTCCCAGGGAACAATTTCTTTTTAATTACTTTTACATGTAAGGTTTTCCAAGTGCTGTAATTAAAGTTTGCAAGGAGTTGCTTGGGTCAAATACAGCTTGTATTCTCTTTCTCTGAGGATGTAAGTAAAAGTGTGCTAAAATCTGGACTTTTTTGCTGACTGTACATTAGTTAGTTTCTTCCTGCTGGTGCGCCTTTTTGTTGATGTTGTTCCATAGTGCATGCCTAAAGAAGAAACTAAAAAGAAAAACTTTAGTTGTTATTGCAGTCTGCTTTTGTGCAAACAGACTAAAGGTACATTCAGAAAGGGAGCCTTTGAGGTCAGGCAGTTGGACAGTGTTAAGATCACATTCATCATTTGTTCTTTGCCCAGTTGGCCAGCCCATGGTGATCAGTTCCTGCTCTCTAGACTACATAATCAGCCTAGCTGTATAAGAGTGTGGCTCAGATGCTGCATTTGTATCATAAGTTCTTTGAATTTTCAGTACCTGTTGGGAATTATTTTCAAACATTAGAGTTCTCTGGGCACTTTGGTAAGGCATTGAATTGCTGTATCTAATCCTGATTCTCAATGTGAAGTATCCTTTCATCCAGTTCAGTCACTACTGACCTTACTTAGACATAGGGATAGCAGATGGCAAGGAGTAAAGAAGTGAGGGGAGCAAAGGCATCAACAGATCTCGAGGGAATCATAAGGAGAGGGTAGGAAGTCAGAGTATCACATATCTTCTCCCTCAATGTGGTTCTCTGACTTTCTTCTCATTCCCTCAGTCCTTCATTCCATGATTTTGCAAACTCGTGTCTCAAGGGCAGGAAGTGCTAACAGAAAGGAAATACTTGCTTATAATTCAAGCTTTCTGGGTGGTAGCAGCACAGGAAAGAGTGATGGACCATTTTCCAGCTATTTCAGAAAAAACAGCACCATGCCCACTCCCTAAATTTTATCCTGTCTGAGAACATTATTTAGCATCAGATTACCTCCAACATTTATTTGAGACCAGATACCTGATTTACTGACACAACTTGAATAGCTTGAACCAACCTCCTGCCTTGTTCATGAAAGAATATGCATCTAGAGATGATGAACAGATACAAAGAAGGCTTCCTTTGCCCCAGGTTGTCCCCTGCACCTTCCTACCTGAAATCTGACTTTCGTCTTATTATTCATTAATTTATCCAATCAACTTTAATTAAATGTTTGCTACATGCTGCCATACTAGGTACTGGGGTTGTAGTGGTAAACAAAGAAAACCTCTCTGCCTCCCATCCTTTCTCCCCACCACTCAGAGCTCACATCTGGATGGGGAGGACAGACAATAGACAAAAGAAAAATCAAGTTATATAGCATATTAGAAGTTAACTGTAATGAAGAAAAATCAGTAAGAAATGCTGAGGTAGGTGTTAGAAGGCCAGTTTTATTTTTTTAAGGTAAAGCAAGGGAAGATGACACTTGGGCAACATCTTGAGGAAGTTATGGGTACCAGCTATGTTTGTATCTGAGGGAAAAGTGATCCAGGAAGAAGGGACAGTGATTATACAAACATTGAGGCCAGAGCATGTTTAGCGTATTTGCAGAACAGCAAGAAGACTGTATGGCCGACTCCTAGTGAACTAGTGGGTGAATAGATGATGAAGTTAGAGCAATAGGATCGTATAGGGCCTTATAGACAATTGTCAGGTATGAATGTTTTGAGTGAGATGGAGAGCAATTGGAAGGTTTTAAGTAGAAAAGTATCATATTCAGATTTAGGCTTTAAAATGCTAATTTTGGCTATTGGATGAGAATAACTTGGGTGTAAGAAAGAGTGTGGCAAAAGTCAAAGCAGTGACATCTTCTAGTAGGTATAGTTATAAAGCTATTGCAATGAACTCAGGTGAATATGATGGTAACTTGAACCAATGTGATAACAGTGAAAGTGATGAGAAATGGTCAGAGGTTGACAGTAGAGCTGTGAGTACTTAATGATGGCTGGGATGAGGGGAATACAAGAAAGAGAAGCATTAAGTATGAATCTCAAGATTTTGCTCCAAGCAACGCAAAGAATGGAATTGCTAAGTTCGGTTAATTCTATAGGTAGAAAAGTGGTATGAGGGTGGGAATGTGAGAGGGGAAGGATCAGAAGATACTGCTTTGACCACCATAAACACCTTTTTGTGAAATTAGACTCAGTGTTGCTTAGTTGTATTTCCTCACGACAATAGGGAAATGTTAAAAAAAATGATGTGAGGAGGGGAAGTAACAGAATACCATAGACTGATGGTTTAAACAGCAAACATAGTTCTCACAGTTCTGGAGGCTGGGGAGTCCAAGAGCAAGGTACAAGATAATTTGATGTCTTATGAGAGCCTGTTTCCTAGTTCATAACCAGCCTCTTTTTTGCTGTGTCCTTATATAGCAAAAATAGGGTCAAAGAGCTTTCTGGGGTCCTTTGTATAAGGGCACTAATCCCATTCATAAGGGCTCCATCCTCATGATCTCATTTCTTAAAGGCCCTACCTCTTAATACCATCACCATGGGGGTTAGGATTTTAACACAGGAATTTCAGAAAGGCACAAATATTTGCTCCATTTAAGTGAGGATAATTTAGGGGCATAGCCTCTAGAACCCCCAAAACATACTTGTCCTTGTTAGCAGAAGATCTGGCACAGTGTGATAACATGTGGTTCCTGGATCCGTGAGATGCTGGGGCTATTGCTAAACTTGGGTAACACACTCAGCCTCTCTGGGTTCCGCTTCTTTTTAACTGCAAAATTAAGGTTCTCAATGTCTATGATACATTCTTCTGACATTTTTATGGCCACCAGTTAGAGTGACCCTGTAAAAGAGAGGGCAATAGAAGCTTAAAAAAAGCCTATTTCACAATTTTGTCCTTATTTATGTACTACTAGTATACAACTTTACTAGTGAAGAAGAATTTGGACCATTGTCTAGTTAATGAAATCAAGGCAGACAACCAAACAGGATATTTCAATTTTTATAACCTACTTTGGTATCTATATTGTCCTGTTTGGCAATCTGCCTTGATCAGATTGAAACAATGATTATTAGATCTCCTTTTTGTGTGTGTGTATTGAGTACACACAAATAGGTTGTTTATCAAAGAATATCTGACTTGAAAATATGCTACTTTGTATAAAGAAATAGGGCCTCTTTACATTTTTAAAAATATATTTTATGATGTGATATCACTGTCCTTTGATGTAGCCTTAGTTGTGATGGGATATTTTTGGGCTATAACTCAGAAAGTCCATCCCAAATATTATTGTGACACTACCATCCCATTATACTAAGAATGTCAGCTCACCTGTTAGAATATGGGATATGTTAATCATAGGACAGGTTAATCATAGGACAGATGAAACACAGATTTCCCTCCATAGCCTGCTCTTAGCCTGTGAGTGTGCTACATGTTTGTGGTTGCTGTTGTTGTTGTTGCTGTTGTTTTTCCTTTGGAAAGTCCCACTGTATTGTATCTTTTGGGTTGGGAACTTTCCTTTGAAGCTACTGGTTGAGCTCTATGGGCTTGTGGGGCAGATATGAAATCTTTATGAATTCTGCAGTGCTATTAAACTCCACATTTCTCCATTGCTCTGATGCTGACATTCCAAGCACATGAGCAGTTATGCAAGAATCGATTTTTGCCATAGATGAGGTGGGGGTCTGAGCAAGCACCTTGGTCAACAACCAGCTCTGGAGGGGATGTGAAACCCATTATTGATCCAGGGCTGAGAAATCAGTGACTGTTGTATTATATAATTATTGATGGAGCCAGAAAATGCCACGGGCAAAGCACAACTTACTATTTGTTATGCTGGATTGTCTCTCTCGTCTATGTCAGGCCGCTGTGTTCTGCTCTCATGTTCCCATACCATGTTTATTTATACTATGTGCAGTTAGCTTTCATATTTCTCTTGTGATTCCAGCTTGGAAAATGAATGCTAGTTCTGTTCAGGAGCTGTAAAAGAAATAAATTTTTCCAGACACTCCAATGGGCCCACACTGAATACCAAAGTCTGGACACAGGAAAAATGGAGGCTCCAAGAAAGACAATCAGAAGTGTAAAGAGAGGAAGAGTGTTCTTTGTGTGTAGCTCTCGTCCACTGTCCTTTTTCTCACCACATGCCCCAAGCATGAAATGTGCAGGTGGTTGGCATGTCCGATTGTTGGAGAATGTTAACTGAGTATCTACTGTCTGTAAGGTCATGTAGTAGACCCTTAAGGAGGGATAAGAAGGATTTGAAAATGAAAAGATAACATGGTTGTAGCCTCGATGCTGGATGAATTGCTCCTGTGTAGTGCTTTATAATGCTTTGTTTAGTTCACCCACTGCTAGCTCCCCATCTTTCTTCCTTCACTTTCTCTCTTGGGTGCTGTTCTTTTCCTTTTGTACTTACCAGAAAACTTGTAGCTCCTAGATAAAACACTGGCTTCCTTTATGATGAATGTGCGTTTTTGATTCTACAACCATATATCAAGCTCAGGAACACAGAACAAATGCCTACTACAGACAAGAGGGCTTATGAAGAAGTCTTGACCACTATCCAGCTATTTCAATTGACATATCTCTGGACTACAGGGATATGGGGAAGATATGGGCAATGAAAGGCCACCAACACTTATGGATGTTACAGTTAACATTCATCAACTGACTTCTGTTAACAGATGGTTAGGGGAAATTGTTAATTTACATTTAAGGTCTCAATAAATGGTTTATTTAACTGATAGCTGCCAATTAAATTAGGAAGAAAATATATCGAAGCTTCTTTCAAAGAGTTAGAAAAGTAATAACTTTGGGTTGAAAGTTAATTATTGAATAATCAAACAGTCTTACAAAGCCCTATGCTAAAGGAACAGGGTCTAAATTAGATGTAGGGGAAATATTTTCTATTCTTTTGGATAATGGTTCTGCTGTTATACTAAACATGCATTTTTTTGTGGGCATAAAAACCTTTACCCTTATGAAATGCATAGAGAGAGATTTAAATTATTTATTCTATAATAGCTTATTTGAAATTTTTTGGACATGGAACTTAGTAAATGTGGTTTTCTCAATATCAAAATCAATGTTTTAATGCTCAGCTGTTAAAGTGAGTGCTTTGGGATAAAAACAAGCTACAGCTGCTGCCATGTTGCTTATGTATGGATGATACAACACTGTTCTACGATTCCTGAAAAAAACCTCTTTCATTAAAATGGGAACTCTGTGTCTATGAATACTTTTGGGTTTTTATGAGAACCCTTTCAGCTCAGAAACCATAGACATATCTTCAACTTTTATTATGTGCATTTAACTAGTTGCATGAATGATGTCTTCTAGACAGCATGCATTGTTCCTATCTTTAGTTCCTTGATTTGCTTTTTTTATGAATTATTAACTATATTGGGAATGTTGCTTTTGAAAATTTTAAGAATAATTTCCTTCCTAGAGAGAAATGTAGTGTTTTTCTCCTATTCTCATATCATAAAATAGTATACAATGAAATGGTAACAAATAACTAAAGCCTATGTCTAAATAAGGTAAAATATTTTTTTTCTTTTGTAGATTGTCCGTAAGAAGCTAGGTAAAGATAAAGGAAGAGGCAAATCAAATTGAATAATAGCAAATTCAAGAGTTTTGGTAAGGAAAGCTTATCAATATAGCAGACACAAATGTTTACAACTGAAGATACAGGCAAAATTGTCCATCACATATTCCTACCTTTAAAACTCAAACCATTTCCAAAGTCATAAGTTATTCCTTTACTAATATCTAGAAAGATAATATCTATCAAATACTCCTTTTCTCATATCTCCCCTCTGGTTAGAATATCACTTAACAAAATATTAAAAGTGAGAGAGCTGAATTTAATCAAACAAGTTGTTAGACGTTATTTTTTGTCTTACTTTCCTAAGCATTCCATAAACTCATTTATACGTGTGTGTGTTATATGTGTGTGCATTTAATTTGGTTATCATTCAAGATATATCTATGCCCAAAGATAAATTTACTGGAAATGTTTAAAACACCCACAGTTGACTCATTATTAAAACTAACCTAACACTATTACAAGAAAGGCGTTTTTTTAATCTATTTGTAAACTTTGTCAAATGCAAAAGGGAAAAATAATCAACATCTTGCAAAAGCAATTGGTTAAAGTTATTAATGAGGCAATTCTTTCTGCTAAGGCATCATAGAAAAAGTAATGAGAGAAAATGTGACAATAAATTGCAGGCTACTTTAGATTGTATGACATTTTTATTAATAAAAAAGTCAACTTCAGTAGAAAAGATTGACTTTCTGTGCATTGCTAATAAAAATTTCATATTTTATGCATTATATACCACCATGCTCTATTATCTTGACCCAGGGACAGAGTCAGTTTTCTGTGGCTTCTGTAATTTGGGGACCTGCTCCTAAGAAAAATAATACAAAAAATTACTTTTGAAAAATTTACAAATCTGAACGTATTGCTAGGGCATTTCCCAAGAAGAGAGAGTTCTGCCAGTGCCTTCATTGAAACATAACCTTCATTAGCTTCATGATAAATCTGATTATGTCTTTATTCTCTTACTTAAATAATTAGAAATCAAGCATTAATATCTCATATTAATATTATTCAGCCATCACTTAATCAGTTAATCAATTGAATTATGTACTCATTGTATTAGAATTACTTTACCTCCTGTAGCAAATAGACACTCACATTTCGTGGTCTTAACACAGGAAAAATTCACTGGGAACACACTTTGTAATGTAGCATCTGGATGGCCCTGCCACTCCTTATTCATGTCTTCGTACCATGAAGAGTAAACAGAAATCTAATGAGCACTGACAATCTCTGCCATATTCATAATGTTTGTTGTCTTTCAAACCTACCGTATATCAGACATTGCACTAGATGCTGGGGAAAAAAAAGAATATATCTGACAATGACTCTGTACTCATAAAGAGCTAACAGTCCAATAAGTGAGAGATGAACACAAATGGCTCTAACGGCAGGGTGGAAGTTGATAAGTAGCATAAGAGAATTACTACATTGAAACACAGAATCCCTTCATCCTCTTCCTTCACAATTCTTCCCTGATTTCCAACATCTTCTTTGCATGCTTCCTGTGGGAGTTTAGCAGTATTTATGTTGAGCTGCAGCAAATTACACCAAGTTATAAAGGAACTTCCTGGAATGAAGTTTTGAAATATGCTTTTTAGAGGAAACATGCACATTTTCTAAGCAAAAATTTTTCATATCCCTTTTCAGTATAACCGGAGAAAACAGACCCTTTGACAAATAACAGAGCATTTATGTAAAATCAAGTTCTGCTAAAGGTCCAAACTCAGCAGTTCTTTCTCTCTTTGTTTCTCAATTCTTGCTTTAGTCAGATGCATTCAGCAGCCTGGACCTATAGTCCCAGAGGAGTCTGGTTTTGGAGTAAGTGATTGCCATGACCAAATGCAGGGAAGATTTTTGGCCATAGCATTGTTACTCATATCTCTTGGGTCACTAAAGTCACATGTTTAATTTCTTGCTCTCTTTGCCTTCACCTTCTGCAGATCACCTAGCTCCTGACTGATCACGGCAGACCTCAAGCAGACACTGAAGAGAGGCATGCTGGGCACATGAACATAGCCAGGGAGAGAGGGTAAAGGCAGTTAGATGATTGCTTGCTGAGTCTCGCATCATCCAAGGTGTTCAATGGCATGCCAGACTTAAATCTTAGAGAGAATAGACATGGTTTCTGTAGCTACTGCCATCTGAGCATTAAATTTGACCAACATAGGAGTCTCCAGAACCAGCTTATTCATGGAAATGGCATCACTGTGCTTTTGGGCATTTTCTTAGTTATGGCCAGACTCTGACAATGCACTGAGAGATGTTAACATATTCCCTGTGGCTTGTTTTGAGCATGGGGAGGTGCAATTCCAAATAGTAGGAACGAAGTGGATTTTATAGACCTGAGATGAGTGGAATAGGATGCAGGGACAAGTCTCCAAAGCCAGTAATTAGTTAAATCAAATGTCCTAATCCCTTGGCCAAAACTTGTAGCAGACAAGTAGTGCTGGATCAGTAACTAAAGGCCAGCCCTGGAACATATTTTTAATCTAATAAGGGTAAATAATTTCTGAATCATGAGGCTGAGGTGTTCCATACCTCTATGCCATAGCTAGTATTACAGCTTAGGAACTAGAGTATATCTTAGTGTACAGAGGAAGCCATTAGTGGGAGGCAATATGGATATGATGAAAGAGCATAGGCTTTGGGGTCAGAAAGGCCTGGATTCAAATGCCTGTTCCAGCCTTTGATAACTGTATGACAGTTGTCAAATCTCTTAACATCCAGGCTTTTCTTTGCTTTTCTATAATATGGAATTAATAATTTCTACCTCAAAATATTAAATGAACTAATATGTTTGCGTCTGGTGACTAGTGATGATTCAAAAGAGAATAACATTTTTTTCATTCAACTGCATATGCTTCTAAGAGATTTAAATAGTCTTTGAAGGGAGACAATTTTGGCATTATTTAATTGATTCAAACTGAGGTCCAGGGGGTTTCAGTGTAACCTACTAATGCCATACAATAAGGAAGTGGCAAAGCAGCAATTCTAAATTGAGAATGATTGATCTCACATCTCAATTTTATTAAACTATATTTAAAAAATAAATATAGTTTCTGAAAGCGTCAGAAATGATACATATTTTTAAGTTTGCATGCAGCTCTTCCACAATTTCTTAAAAAAATTATAAGTAACAATGTTTAGTAGAGATTTGGCTCTGGGATATCTTTGTCAGCTTTTTGAGTTTTCCAGGTAAAAGGTTTTCTAGGGTTGAGGGTCTTTGGTGGCAGGGTACAGATCAGAAAGATTGTTGAGAAGGTGAATTCTGATATGGCTCTGTGCATGATTAGCCTGGTAAGTATTTGGATGCAAATAAAGTGTGGTTTTCAGATAAGCCTGCACTGAAGCCCTCTCTTTCTGTGACTATGAGAGACCTTCCCCTTAATAGTGAGATTCTGTGAGACATTAGATTGAATAATAAGGAGCATATTTGTGTTTCCTTCCCTTGTGTCACTTGAATTTTAAAGCACATTCACAATTTCAATCTGAGCCAATTCTATAACTACTAATTTGGATATAGATTTTCAGCTTCAACATAAATTGTGCTCCTCAAGAAGATTAAAGTTATGTGAGTTACACTACTCCTGTCTTAGACAGGCTTTCTTTTTTTTTCCCTCACACTTTTGTGGAGGTTTGACCACTTTTCTTTTTTTCTTCCTTACCTATTTTCAATGTCTTAACTCACTTTCCTTTCACAGATGCAAGGAGGCTTCTCAATGACTCTGAAACTTGGGAACTGACCAGTTTTTAGTCACCTTCACCAATCCTACCAACATCCAGCAAAACATCCAGACAACATTCTTATTAATTACCGTCACTTATGTGTTGAGGTTACAGTGAAGGATCAGTACATCCACAACTGCCAGCATGCCTGTTACAGGACTATGACATATAATCAGACAAGACACATAACTCAGCATGGCCTTGGGCATAAGAAACATGAAAATTTGCCCTAAAGAGTTAGTATAATCCATTAAAATATGGACTTTGGGTTAGCAGTGTTACCATGGTGCTCTCTTTTGTTAGAAATACTATCAGTGACTCAGAGCAGGGGTCAGCAAACCTTTTCTGTAAAGGGCCAGTTAGAAAATATTTTAGGCTTTGTGGAACATATAATCTCTGTTACAATTAAACAACTCTGCTGTTGTAGCATGAAGGCAGCCAAAGACAATATGTAAATGAATGAGTGTGGCTGTGTTCCAATCAAACTTCATTTACAAAAACAGGTGGTGATCTATATTTGGCCCACAAGCCTTAATTTGCTGATCCCTGGCTTAATGTCATAGAGAGGTAAAACCAAAAACTCATCCAATTCAACCTTCTCATTTAAGAGATAAGAGAACCAAAGTCTGGAGAAAAGATGAATTGTCTAATGTAGCCAAGCTTATTCATGCCAAATGGAGAATTAAAACCCAGCTTTATAATTCCCAGACCAACAAGGTCTCCACCATAGCAAATCATATTGTACTTTTTGATTCATCTTTCCCCAGGACTGTCTTTGCAGCTTCCAATCATAATGTGCAGTCAATTATATTGCTGATATTGGCAAATAAATTTCTAAACCTGTATTATTTTTAAGGTTAGAGAGAAAAAGAGTTTTAAAGCATATATTTATTTTTGGGATACATTTTTCGTGTTGAAACTTTGAGCAGAAAAACCTCTCTTAATTAGAGTGGCAGAATTTTTACTTTAAAACAAAATATGAAGTCTTTCAGGAAAGTTTTTGGAGGTATTGCTTGAAAACCCCTTCTCTCTAAGTTTCCTATCCATCATCAAACATCCTAAGTATGATGTTGGGTTTTATTTAAATATTTTATCTAATTTTCAGTCAGTGAAGGGAACTAAGTATGATGTTTATCTTAAGTTCATAACTAAGACCTACATCATTTTTAGAATGAAATAAAGAATGACCCAGATTTGCCAAGGGTTTTGCTGTGAGGACTTGAAAATCTTTTCATCTTACAACTTGGGCCTAATTATGGTTGATTCATTTGGACAAATAATAGCGTTGATGAAACAAAGGAACAGACAGAGGCAATGTGATTGCTATCTTCAGAGAAATTCTATAACATGTACACATTTCGTTCATATAACATTTTCACTTGACTTACTAATGAACAAGAGAGATTTGAGATAACTTTCAAATCTGTTTCATTGATGGAAGATGCATCCATTTCTATTTTAAATTTGTAGTTTGTAGTCATCTTAGTGGTATGGATGTTACTATTAATCACAAAAGCATAATGAAGTGTTTCTCAGGCTGTGGGAGCACCACACAACGTAGAGTGCATTTTTGATCATTGTCCAGTTTATTTGGTCAATGTAGACAGTCAATCTAGGTAATTGAGGACCTAAATTGGATTATCTGGTCATAATTATTCCTGTTTGTCTATACACATCCATCACATTTATCAGATAATTGCCATATAGCTTCATTTTGTGCTCTTCTGACACATCTTGGGTAAAATGGAAAAAAAGATGGCCCAAGAATGAGCTTTGGGTTCAGTTTTGACTTTGTCACTAAGTTTTCATGTGACCTTTGGACAAATTTCTGAACATCTCTGGATCTTTGTCTCTTTCTGGATTTGGACGTGTAAGGGCTTTGCCATGTCTGAGATTGTGTTCAACTTTAATGATACAAAACTGAATCAGTTCTACATGCTGTAACTTTTAAAAAATATATTTTTATAATTTTTAATTACATTGTATACTTAAAAATGGATGGGGTGGTTAATTTTATGTTATTTTTTTTTACTATTACTTTTTTGAAATTGATGTAGGGAATCACAGAACCCATCTTTCAATTCCAGAATAGATTATCTGATTTTGTGGCCTCAATGACTAAAATAACTAAATGGCCATTGTTTTAGTCATTAAGGTAACTGAATAAGATTGACTATTGGATATTTAATCTGTTGCTTTTGATTTGCCTACTTTGACTGAGGGTTGAGCAGACTCAGCCCTAATAGTTCTTTGCCATGATGTTCAAGATGGGCAGAGGAAGGTAGGACTGATTTCTTTGATATCTGTCAGTTTCCAACTTACAACCTAACAGAAAGGCAACCATGAGGTTTTCTCTCCAGGCCAAAAGTTGCAAGCTAACATCTTATGTGTCCTGCCTTGGTAGGAGGAGAAAGAGGTAATTGGGGCAAAATAAGCTACTTCAAGATAACACCAGTATTCTAAAAGTGAAGGGTGTAAAGTTGTCAAGCACTTCACACAAAGTAGTACAGTGAATCATAAAGTTTAGTGCATGAATAAAAGTATATATTCATTAACTTGCCAGTGTCTTGGAAATGACCTCAACTTAAAATCTTGAGAACAGAGCTTGCAGTGGGATTTAAAGGAAGTGACATGATTTTCTCCCTCCTTAATAAATCCTAGTTCTTCCCATTTTTTATTTCCCTTGGCTTCTTATCTCACCAGTTGTGACTACCTTGTTATTGCTTGTCATTCTCTACTTTCTTCCCTCCCAAATCTGACTAGCTTATCCCTGATTACCACATCTCTGCACTTTGCTGGCTGTCAGACTCTGAATGAGCCTGTTTCATTTTGCACTTTCCACCTTCTGCCATTTTCTGCTCCAGCACTGTGAAATTCAGAATGCAGTTATCTGTGACTTGAAAATCATTCTTGGTGGGGGTGGTATTTTTTATGCCCTCTCCAAGAGTGGTCATTCATTTGGCTAAGGGCAATTAGAAGAGAAAGATGGGAGGGAAAGTGAAAGTGTCAGGAGGTCTCTACACTAGTTTTCCACTGCTCAGAAGAATTAAAACCCCCAAGAGAAGTGAGAACATTATTCTGCCTTACAGTTCTCCACCTCAGCTTCACTGGAGACTTATAAAAACGATGACTTCCTATTTCATTCTCAGGTCATACCAGAACTTCCATATTTCTGGATAGTT
This sequence comes from Pongo abelii, assembly GCF_028885655.2. Taxonomy (NCBI): domain Eukaryota; kingdom Metazoa; phylum Chordata; class Mammalia; order Primates; family Hominidae; genus Pongo; species Pongo abelii. The sequence goes on from NC_085928.1 coordinate 20,186,414, forward strand.
AATCTTATGTTGCAAAATCTTGACATTATCTTTTATTCTTTCTTTGATATAAAACCTGATAGTTATATAAAAACTAAGATACGCTGGCCGTGGCTTAGCTAGTTAGAAACATTAAAGCGTCTGCCTTATATCCTTACTATTTAAAATATTTTGTTACCATTGCAATTACAATTAAAAAACTAACTCCAACAATAATCTAAATATCAATAAAATTTCTGAATATTCTAGTAGAGAAAATAACTACAACATTTTAATCAACAGGTATGGTCGAGGACTGGAATATAATGTTACCTGAATTTTCCAGTGAACTACAAGTTAAAATTAATTTCTATATGGAAATAGCCTGGAATAAATATGACTCTGAATAGAATTTAGAGACATAAGTTCCTCTGCAACATCCTCCTCAAAATGCAGGTTGCTGGGCACCATCCCTAATATTTTGGATTAACTATGAGGTAGGATTAAAAAATTAGCATTTCTGACAATTTCCAGATGCTGCTGATGCTGCTGATGTGTAGACCACACTGAAAGAATCACTGTTCTATAGCTATATATACTGTAATGTTTTCTGGTAGGTGCTATTTTACTGTAACAGTATGTTTATAAAGTCATTCACAAATCTTTAAAAAGTAATTTATTTATAAGATTATATTTTTTCTTAATAATGTTCTCAGTTAAGCTACTTACACTTTCAAACAAATAATATTTCATTTAATTTGGCTAGTAAATGGCCTGGTTTGTCATTGGGAAGGCTTAACTCTTTTTCTTAATAGTCAGCCAAGTGTCTTTCAAGTTTTTTCCAGTTTTATTGAGATATAATTGGCAAATAAAAATTGTATATATTTACAGTGTACAATGTGATGTTTGACCTACATATACATTGAGAAATTATTACCACAATAAAGCTCACTAGCCTATCCATCACTTCATATAGTTACTTTTTTTCATGGTGAGAACATTTAAGATTTATTCTCTTAGCAAATTGCAAGTGTGCAGGATAGTATTATCAACTGTAGCCGCTGTGCTGTTTATTGGATCTCCAGAACTTATTCATCTTATAACTGAAAGTTTGTATTCTTTGACTAACATCTCCCATTTTCCATTCCTTCTTCCCCCAATCACAATCCTGGAAACCACCATTCTACTGTCTGCTTTTATAAGTTCTACTTTTTTAGATTCCACATATAAGAGAGATAATACCATATATGTATCTCTGTGCCTGGCTTATTTCACTCAGCATAATATATCCTCCAGGTTCATTCATATTGTCAAGAATGACAGGATGTCCTTCCTTTTTAAGGATTAATAATATTCCATGGTGTGTGTGTGTGTGTGTGTGTGTGTGTGTGTGTGTGTTACTTTTTTTTTTATCCGTTCATCTGTCCATAGACACTTAGGTTGATTCTGTGTCTTGGCTATTGTAAATAAAGGCCTCTTATTTCCTACATTTCACCAATAATAATAAGTTTACAGATTGACTCTGGTGATGGACAAAGTTTCCAAAAGGCAAGTTATGCACAGATCAACACACATATCATTTGACTGTCTTCTGCAGCCCAGATTTCTCTATTTTCTGCCTCTTTAACTTGCTTTGTGCCCGTTTTCATCACTCCTATTGCCTGGGTACCAGTTAACCAGGAAGTTCATGTGCTTGGATAGTGCCTTCATTCTCAATTTTAGTGGGTATGGAACAGAAATAACTTTTGCAGACTGGATTAGATCAGAAATACAGGACCTAAAATTGCTTAGAGAAATATGGCACTGACCTGAACCATATTTCCCAGAAACAGCAGAAAGCATAAGTGATTTAAAAAAAATATACTACACTGTCATTTATTTCTTGGACAACATTTCACAAATCATTTACATTAACAGGCAGTATTTATTGTCATGTTGTTCTGGGAACATATCAGTTTTCATAAAGTTAGCTCTGGTGCAATACAGTAAGAGCAGATGCTTAGGCAAACTTGGGGCACTCAGGATCCCCTGAGACAAGTGAAGTTTTGAAAAGGCTGCTTGTACCTTAGGGAAGCCTGGGGTAAAGGCCCAGACTTCTGGGGTGACCCAGAGGTGCCTCGTATACTCACAACATCTGTGCCTGTCATTACACAGCCACCTGTCACCCTGGAAAACTTCTGAAAAGTCCACATTGTCTGGCTTACCTTGTGGAAAAAAAATAGCCTGGCTACTAAGGCTAAGACTTCCCATTCTCATTTGTAAATGATTTCTCTTTATTTGATGTTATTCCATTTTTAACAAATCTATTAGGACTAGGATAATGAACCATGATGGTTATTGACAATAACTTTGCTCATAGGAAAAGGGGATAATATGTTAGAAACAGGCTTATTTAAAAACAGAAATTAAATTGATCAGGTTAATCAAATGAGAAATTCAGAAGGTTATGCTAGTCAGACTCCTATTTATTCATAGACTAGAATAGAAAGACTGGAGCTTTCTTGTCTTTTCAATTCCTGAACCATTATCCTTTAACTTGGAAGACATTAATCCAAAAGAAAAACAACTTTGCATGCCTACTGAAGACAGTATTGCCATTTAAAACTGTATCATCACTTCACTAGTCTCTTATGAATCTATTTGCTTAAGTGACTCCCATCAGTTCACTGATGTAATTTCTTTAAAACCTCATCAGCAAACATATGTTTCTTGAATTGTTCATATCTTAGCCTTAAAATGAATCGTAGTTTGTAGCTTTGGAGGAGAAATTGCTTTGCATTTATATCAAAATCAATTCCTTGCTTGAAGTAGAGGATTGACCTTATTATTGAAAACAATGGCAAGAGAACAAGCTGACGATACATGCCATTACCACTCCCCCACATATCTCAACCAGTCAGTGGTGGAGTCCAAATTCCAAGCGAGATCTTCTGTCTTCAAAACTGAGGTGTTTTACAGCCTGTCATATAGATGCTTTATCCCTGTCTGCAGAGGGCTTACACAACCAAATGGGACAGAGGGAAAACAATTATATACACACAAGTCAAAAATCAAAAGAATAATGTTATAAGGTACACGTATATGAACCAACAACTATATGCAGAGGAGTGCTCTGGGGATTTATAACACCTTATGAGGCTTAATTTATTTCTGGCTTTGATGCAAGTTTATGTTTCTTGCCTTTGAAAGTTTATTGTGTACATTTTGCATATTTTCTAAAAATCCAACACAGTTTAAATTATTTCTTTGGTTTATTTTTCAGATCTTTGTCTTTCCTGCAGTCCCTGAAGACTTTACCAAGTACTTCAGTTTACAGATAAACAAACACTATTTTCATACCCCTAAACCCACAACAGATAACTGAAGTATTTCATAAGTTATAAGTACGTACAAAAATATTGTATACCTAAACCACTTTGCCCAAAATTGATGATGGGAATTAATATTTATTATTTACACATGCAGAAAGATATACATATTTATTTCTCTTTAATCCTATCACTGTTTCATAAATATTGTACTTAATCCATCAATAATACAACATGCTTTCTTTAATCCCGAGAAATAATTAGAAAACATTTATGATAATGATAATATTACTTTGTATAAATATTATACAAACCCATTAAACCCATAGGGAAAATCGCAGCTGGTAAGAATGTCAGATACCCTGTCAGCTCAGAAATAGATAGTAGGCTGCTTATTTGATATTTAATGGAAAATTAAGCCAACTAAACAGTATTTAAAAGCAGACATTTCTCACCTTGTCTTTAAGCCTTAGCTAAGACAGATTGTCCTTACCATTGAATCTCACCTTCTAAGTAGTCAATTTTATACTGATTTTTATAATATATTCTAGTTTCATATCCTTTTAAAAATTGTGTTCTATGACACTTAGATGTTAACAATGGTTTTCAGTGATGGGTCAAGGTTTTTCATTGATCCATTCCTGCTTGCTTTTCTTGTTGGCCCATGGGTTGCTGCTATACTATACTTCTTTTTCTGATATGTCTTAGAAAAGTAGTGACCCTGCTTCATGTCACACTATTATTTGAATGTGTTTCCAGGTGGCCATTTAGTGACCGTGCAACTACTTTCATGGATTAACATAATACTGGCCATTTAAAGGTATTCACACCAATCCACTTAAAGATTTATACTCACTACAGTAGTTTGTATAATGTGGCATTTCTAGCGTAGTTATGGGTAGTAAGTATTAAGTTTGGAACTACCAACACTAACTCAGATTTTATATTGTGAGCTTTTATAGAAGAGTAGATGTGTAATATTTATTTCAAAGATCAATTTAATTGTCTCATCCTGGAGGCTTCATGAACTCATGCTGTCCCACTGACATCAACAATTTTGGAAAGTTATGTACTTTCTGGATTCTCAGTTTTAACATCTATATAAATGGAAAAATAATGCTACACTATAGAGAAAATATAAAATTAAAATTAGGTAACTCATATGGAAGCATTTAACATCCTAAAAAGAATATACCAGTCCCTCTATAAATGTAAGATTTTTTCCTTCTGTCTTTTCTTTCCATCTTTCTTTCCTTCCTTTCTTCCAACAGAAATCTATCTCTTTTTTTTGCTTATAGCTCTTTTAAAGCACATGACTCTGCTTATGTTGTGGTATTTCATGTACATATCTCTCTAAACCTTGAGAGCGAGGGACTAAGCTTGTTGCCTTGCACTGCACAATGGCTGGCACAGTGCTTTTTGGAAAAATTTACATGTTAGATATTTGTTTTGATTAAATTGAATTTTTGAATTGAGCCAAATTAGTGAGTATTTCGTAGTCATTTGTTGTAAAATTCACTTGCTAGGGATGGTATTTTCTCCTCTCTCACAGTACCAAGTAAATTATTGTAATCTCACTATGTGCAAATGTGTGCGTGTGTGTGTGTGAGAGAGACAGAGAGAAAGAGAGAGAGAGAGAAGGAGGAGGAGAGAGAGGGGTAAAGAAGCATCAGCAAGGCCTCTCACTCACTGGGTGAGGAGTGTGATTGGGGAATTCTTTCTACTGTAGGAAGAACATTTTCTCCGCTGAGATAATTGGAAAAAGAAATATCAATGTGAGGAAGATGAAATCAAAAGCTAGAAACTGAGATGAGCCAAAATACAGAGATAGAGTAGGTGCAGGTAGAAGCATAGAGAAGCATGTGACGTGTTGAGCCTCTGAGGGGAAGCACTTCTGGGTCTGGTATTTGGGAAGAATTTCAGTGCTGATGGCACAAAGAAGGCTGCATTGACCTGAATACTCAAAGGGAGGAGGGGTGGGGCTCTGACCCCGCAGCACAGCTGCCCAGTGCTTCGGAGGCCCCACTTTATTACTTTCTAACCAAGTAGCTTCATGCTATGCTTCGTGTTTGCAGTAGGCTTAACAATCATGTTTTATTAATTAATCCTTACAGCTTTGCTCTGGGCTACATCTGTATTAGTAGCTTCATTTCATAGACAAGAAGGCTGATGCACAGTGGCATTCAGTAACTATATGCAGGCAGAAAATTAAGGGCCTTCGTCAGACAAAGCAACAAGAGCCCCCTGTACTTTGATATCTTGAAAAAAATATAAAGTTGATTTAGGCTATTCTGCTTTCCCCCTTCTCAAGATACATTTCAGTTTTTTTTTCTTTTTGTCTACTTGACTACCTCTTCAGACTCAGCATGACAAGAATGGGCAATCCCATTTTATTAAAGTTAAAGAGAAAACGAAGAAGCGTGCTACAAAAGTGTCATGAGAATCCCATTAATCATCCAAGCAATCAAATCATAGGGCACTGAAATTAGTATTAGCGACTGATGTCCAAAACTGTCCACTTAAGCTTGTCGTGGGTGACATCTCAGCCATCCTTTGTGTCACCCAGGAACATGCAGGTAATTCTGTCTGATGTGGAGGAGGCAGTGTGGGAGGTAGGAGTCAGTGCCAGCTCTGCCTGAAAGCTCTGGTGGAAAGGACTCTGCAATGACGGTAATTTCTATGGAAGAGTGAGGAGATTCTAAGAATTATTTTTAGAAGCAGCAAATAAACCTATCTAAAATTCCCAGCTTATTTTGTGAATGTCCTTAGCTTATTTGGTGAATGGCCTCCAGTGAATGACTGGATTTTATTCACTATATTCAACCTACCCGAAATGTCCTTTCCCTCTTCATTGCTCAGTCTATTCTTTTGTCTTCCTGTAAGTCCAGCTCAGTGCCATAAACCCTTCAAGGTATTTCACTGTCCTCATGAATAGCTACCACACTGTTTCCACCATTTGTATGTGTGTGTGTGTGTGCGCACGCGCATGTGTGTGTAGTGCTTTCTTTAACTTGGTATTGAAATCTTGCATCACTAATTTTGTAAATATTTGTATTTTGTCTTAAAATATTTTATTTGATGTAAAATATGTCCTATATTTATTTATAGTCTGAACTGCATCTGGTACAAGATATCAATCACACACCTTTTCCTCCTGAGTCTTTCAATTATGGGTGTGAGGGCAAAAAAACAGGGTGGATGCCACCCACCAATTCTATGTTTGAATCTTGAGAGAAGGCTTTTATTTAGTCTTAAGGCTGGTGATGGGTAAGTAGATCAAAAGAAGAAGTAATAGTTTGAATCTATAGAGGAACATTCTACCATATCTAATTCATTCATTCTTTCACAAATGAGAGAATTTGGGATTAATAAAAATTACAGATAAAAATCAGAGTGTTATAAAAGTGTGCTCTCATGGTGTGTTACTGGAATCTCTGTCATTCCCTTCAACACATGCACAGAACACAACCTGGAAGCCTGCCAAGCCTCTCAGGAGTGTCATTTGTCACACCTGAAGAAGAAAGAACTGCCAAGATAACCAGAAGATGCAACAGTGGTCAGACTGCTGTCAGATTGCCCATTCTTGGGTCTTTGGCCTCAGTGCAAATTAGTGCATGTTGATGGGAAATGCACACAGGAATTTAAATAGGACCCATACACTGAGCTGCTTCTTGCTATAGTTTACTCCAGGCCCCTCCCCTGTCTCAACAGGAGACTGGTCAGTGTTTCAGCATTAGCCTCCCACAGTATTTTAAATAAGACTTTATTTTGTTTTTTCTGTGTCAGGGGCTCTGGTTGCCAGATTGCTGAGCTAATTAAAAGGAGCACAGACAGGTCTTGTATTTTTTCCTCCTTAGTAAGTTATTGGCAGGAGTTCCAGTCTTTCAGGTCAGAGTTTGTAGAAACAAGTCAGAAAACATTCTGACTGACTGGCAGGTCCAATCACTACTATGGTAATCAAGAACCCATGGTGGGAACTCTAAAGGAAATGCCATTACTCAGATAACACTACCTCCTACAGCCATGGGGACCAGCCGCTCACTTGTGGTTTTACAATATTGCATGAAGGGATCCCCCACATTTTAGAGTCAGAGACTGTAACCTGTTCATTGCTTTATTCTCTTTGCCTGATGTAGTGATTGGCACAGAGAAGATACTTCAAAAATACTTGAATCGAGTTGATTTATTTTAGTAATCTATCTGCAGAAAATGTAAATTGCATGAGGACATGTATCTTAAGATTGCAAAAATGAAGATAAGGAAGGATACCTGACATTTACTTTCCACCTTGATCTCAGTACTGCTAGAAAATGATTTGATCTTACTAAGCTGGTTTTCCTGTTTGGTGTTTTTTCCTATGCCTGGTTTTTGGTAGTATTCCACGCCATCTGTCTGCCTAGGCCAGTCATATAGAGCAACACTGGAGATTTTCCTGTGCATAGAGGTCATAGCTGCAGAAGGAATAAGGTCAGCTATTGTGGGACATGCTCTGAGGAACTGCTGGAAGTAGATCTATGTAGAATGCTTTGCAGAATACAGGTTTGGGGAATGGGAGGCTGGACAAAGACACAAAAATTGGGCAAAATAAAGATAAACACACATATCTGAAAGAGCTCTTAGTATTTTGGCTGACATAAATGGGCAAACACCACTTTGTTAGACTCTTTCCAGGCTCTGTACTTAATTGAATCTTTGGTGTTTTCTTTCAATAAAATATGCCCCTGCATCCATACTTCTGACTTTTAGCCAGAATCATATAGTCTAGTACGATTTTAGACTGTTTTTTTTTCAAAGGAAACTCATCATAAAAGTTATTTTACAAAAATTTCCATCACCATATTATCTTTGTGGTAACCCTAATTTCCCTAACAAAACTTTCAGTATTATTTATGCACGTTAAGATGTGAGTGACTCGAAGTGATACTTCCCTGAGGTACATTTTCATCTCATAAGATGAAACACAACAATAATTTAACCAAAGATATAGGCTGCTAGTGGCAGAATTCAAAGTGTCAACTATTGATCAATGGGGAGATATTTTTATAGCCCGGATCCTTTCATGATACTCATCAATTCTCACTACTTAAGTTTATCTTACTAACATATAAGAATAGCTTAACCCATACATAAAGCAAAAGATACAAGCATGTATTTATGCTAAAATGTCTGGGATATGAATTTTAAGAAAACCATGAAACATCAGCTCAATATGTATTTGATTCAAATATTAGCTGAATATTATGCTTAACTCTCAGTTAATTCCTCTGTGCTTCAACTTTCCCACTTCAGCGATGTCTCTGTAGGTACAGTGTTGACCCAAGTTATACTTACAGAACATACTAACTCAGTTAAGTAATACCAGACCTGTCCTGTGTCATCTACTTTATCTCCAGTTATGGGAAAGGTGTATATCCTACATTAATATGTTTTCCAGCAAGTTGAAGTTTAATTTGTAAATAAGAACTATTCATTACAACAATTTTAATGTCAATTTTATGAACTATACAGTGCACCCCCTGTATTCTTAGAGTACAATAATTGCTATTCAGTGTTTAATGATCAATGACCTAGACCATCAGTATAAGTAAGAATTGTACTCTGAGATACTGTACAAATAATTTCAGGTCTTACATTATTTGAATGTGTTTCCAGGTGGCCATTTAGTGACTGTGCAATTACCTGCATAGATTAACATAATGCTGACCATTTAAAGATGTTCACACTAATTGATTCAAAGATTTATATTCACTAACGGTAGCTTATGTAACGTGGCATTTCTTGCATAGTTACGGGTAGTAAGTATTATGTTTGGACCTAACAACACTAACTCAGATTTTGTATTGTGAACATTTATAGAAGAGTAGATATATAATGTAGGTTACTGAAGCCTTATATTATGTATAATATCTTACAGGTTACTAAAACCTGATTGTTCCTACTCTAAATGCTTCATAAGTTATTCCATTTGTTTTGGTGATTTCTCTGCCTCTTTTCCCAATGTTCCTACCCCTTCTTAGGAATCTCATTTTAAGTAAAATGCATGGGCTTTACTACATGGTTCCTTGCCCCTCCCCACTTTTTGATGCCTTAATTTTCTGTTCACGCCAGTTTTGAACTGGTCATGAGTTAAGTTGGGTTCCCCCTTGGAACAACAATTTGCAGGTAGTTTATTTGGGAGATAATCTCAGAAAAAAATGAGCAATGGAGTGGGGAAGTATGAGCAGGCATACAGGGAAACCTATAAAGGGTGTGTTGTGTACCACTAGTGCTTAGACCCAATGGAAATAACTGGAACTCTATAAGAAAACCAGTGTCAGAATCTTCCTATCTAAAAGTGAGGAAGTGAGGGAGCAGGGCCTTTGTCTCCATCTTCTATCTGTCATTGGATGGGAGCTATTCCCTAGGGCATTTACTGCTCAGCACTTTTAACGTGCTACATGAAGGCCAAAAGAAAAGAAAACCCTCAGGTGGAGAATCACAGGAGCTTGCAGTTGGGCATGGCCGGCAGTTTCTGAAATGGCATGTCCCAAGTGAATGTGAGTAGTTTATCAATAGCATCTGCAACAACCAGGTCACCAGTAAGGAAACTTTGACTACACGGTAGCCCGCTGTATTTATTTACTATCTCTTTTTTGAATTCCAAACTCTTTATGACTAGATAGTATTTAAAATTGTCAGAATAACCTATGATTCTGACATAGGCTAGAGGTACATATGGCCACTTTATTGATAACATTTCAGCTTAAATTTTCTTCTATTATCACAATAATTTATTTCCTTTCTGATTTTAATGTGGATATATTAGATGAATAGCATCATACATCTGATTTGTTTACTGAAAGTACTTGACATGAGTTAGCCAGTTCTCAACAGGGTGCCCTGTATGTGTAAGACACAGTTAAGGTCTTGTTTACCTCTGACAGTGAATTGCACTTGCCCTGTAATATGCAGTGCCTCACAGCTGTATTCATATGGCATTTTGTATAGTCTCTGCCTAAAAAGCGTCCTGTGACTTTTTCTTTGGTACCATGCTGCTCTGTTATAATTATATGTGGTAACTTTCCACTAAATTTCTTTGTCCTCTACCCTCTAAGTACATATCATTTGTGTATGAGAGAACCATCTTTTCTTATACACAGGCAGCAGATGTGATTAGAGGGAAATCTAATTTATCTGGGGTACTCTAGAAATGGAAGGAAATTACTTCACAGCAACATTTGCAAATGCATTCATCATAGACATCCAGGCATTCCAACACTACCAGATGATGGCTTTGTGATCTCTATGTGGTCAGTTTCGAACTGCTTTCTAATGGTCTATATACATTTACTCCATTTTATACTTACGTGTTGTGCTTGGAATACAAGGCAAATGTGTTGGACAAGGGGAGGTGGGTCAGGTATGGACAGAATTTTATCTTTTGAGTCTCTAGTAGTGTTTCTAGTTAGTGTAGCAAAGGCATCTGAATTATTTGTTAGGTTTATCCAAGTATGACTGTGTTTGGAGAAGACATAAAGAATGGCTTGTTATCCCTTTTCTCTTGTTGTAATACATTTTTAGATCTCATGTTACCTTGAATTGATTAATTTGTACATTTATGCATAATTCAAGACTTATTTGATCATATACTGTGTTAGGTATAAGTTATCTGTGTTCTCTGGACACCCAATGCCCATCCTATTTGCTGTATGTATATGTCCTCAGGTGGTTAAGCAGGAAAATACAAGGGGGAAAATGTAAAAGAAAAATGCTGACCGAGTCCTGGAAGTCTTATAGGTGTCCTGTAGGGGTGAAAAGAGGAGAAATTAGGAGATGAACTTAGATTTTAAATGCAAAACGGAGTGGCAAAGCCAGGACTAAAAAAATCTTCTGTTAAAAAAGTAGCTCCCTTCTGGTCCAGGAGCTGAGGGTCAGAAACATGAAATGTCACTGGTCTGTTGGTTCTGGATCCAGATATGCATCTCTCTGAGAAAATAGACAAGCCCCTCCAAGCCTCAGTCTCCTCATCTGTGAAAGGACATGTGTAGATTCGAGTTGTTTCTTCCAGGTCTGTACTAACATGAGGCCACCTGGCTTTTAAATGCAGGCATATTCATATTTTTCTTACCTTCAATTCATATTCTCCCTTTTATTTATCTCATTTCTTTCTCAACCACAACAAAACACAGTTTAGTAATGTTTGTTATAGGCTCACTTTTCTTAGCTGTACCTAATTAATAAGAGATCATATAAACAAATATAATATACTGAGAAGTAGAAAAATACCTGTGTTGCAAGACTAGTGTCATTATACATACCAAAAAATTCAGAGCACAAAGAACATATTACCATTTATAAACATTAAGGGGCAGGAAATAAATGTCACTGATGGAGATCTATTTATACTATCAGACTATAACCTGGCACTATGTATTTCATTTTTGCATTTTGCCTTTCTTATAGAAGTTTCTCAGAATGTTATGGAGATTGGAAATAAATGAATGCCCATAAAAATAATATTTCCAGGCAATTGCAATATCTGATGTAAAGAGTATCTATAGGTTGTGAATTTTAACCACAGCTGGCTTCTAGCTTCTGCAAATGCTTATAACAAAACCCAGAGGCACTTAAATTTGATATATTCAATGGTTTGGGGACCAAGTGGATAGATGTTCTCAACTTATATTTAATTGATATATAATAGATTTAGTTGTAGTCAATTTTACTTTGGATAAGATGGAGCAAATCCAATTTTGCTATGTTTTCTTAACAGTTTGGAAAACTAGCCTTGAGGAAGGAGTCAGGGAAACGAAAGATGAAAATACTAAATGGAAATAGAATTCAGGTGATATTAGGTTTCCTAATATCAGCAGACAATATCAGTATGTTTTCTCTCTCTTCAAATATACACATGTTTAAACTTGTTTTAAAACCAGAAAATGTGGGTATCTATACATCAAAAACAAAACTGGGACGTGGATGTAAGACAAAACTCACATAAACAGACAAAAAATAACCCTTAAAAATGATCATTGTTATTTTTACAAAATAATTCTGTCTTACACTTTACTTTCACAATACTGGGTTTTAAATCCAACCAAACTAATAGAAAAAAGAGACACTAGGAAATCTGTTAAATATTTATTTACTAAAAACATATTTTTTCACGGCAGTCAGGGAAGACAAAGCTGTGTGTTAAATATGAGCTCCCTGTCCAAAAGAGAATATACATTGGCTCTGCTTAGCTGCCCCCCACCCTGATCCCCGGCTGCAAATGAAGAGCTGAGACCTTACTCACATGCAATTATTAACACTCCCGATAAATCCTCAAGATCCCGATTCTGTTGATATATGTCATGGCAGAAATAGCTCAGTACACGAAACGACAAGAAATGCTGTTCCTGTCAGTGGAGAGATACTGTCGTCCACATTAAATCACAGGCAGATGGAGGCACTGAGAGCCTGAGTTCATAATGCCGGGACTTCATGTCTACCAGGGTTCCAACTCTATCTCAGACACGCGTTCCTCACCATGGCTTTGATAGAGGACACTGCATCTGAGATAATGTTGCCAGTGATCGGATCCATTGCCTGACTGGGCTTCTGACTGGTTTTTGGCTGTTTGTTTTGTTTTGTTTGTCTTCATGTAAACTTTTGACACACTTCTATGACCCTGATCAAGCCATTTCACCTTCATTCTCTGAAGTTTTACCATTAGGGAGACAAGGTATAGAATATTTACTTTGTTCTACAGGAGCACTAGGGAAATTATACAACCCCATTCTTCTCCGGTAGCTAAGGAATATAAGTTCATCTGTCAAAGGAAAAATATCACCTTCAATATTGCTATTCTTGGACCAGGCTCATTGGTAGCCTAAAAATAGAATCACTGAGCTCTTGAGAGAAGACTTTGGCCAAGACACTTCAGTACCTATTTTCCGTTGGGTGTGAAGTGACACCTTGGGAGTAGAAAGAACGTTATAGGGGCTAATAAGCTTCTAAAGGAGATGAGATAATCACCTGTAATCATTAATGGTGGTGACTCTCCCCTACTTTGCTTCCAGGAGCACAGAGTGGTGCATTCAATTAGTGGACAGTTAATTTTTTTTCTCCAATCCTTGTACATGTCATGCAAAGTGAACGCCACAACTCAGCTGGTAAGAATTCCCCAAAGAATAGAGTGCCAGGCTGGGTGCGGTGGCTCACGCCTGCAATTCCATCACTTTGGAAGGCCGAGGCAGGCGGATCACAAGGTCAGGAGATCGAGACCATCCTGGCTAACATGGTGAAACCCCGTCTCTACTAAAAAATACAAAAAAATTAGCCGGGTGTGGTGGTGGGCGCCTGTAGTCCCAGCTCATCTGGAGGCTGAGGCAGGAGAATGGCATGAACCTGGGAGGCAGGGCTTGCAGTGAGCCGAGATCACGCCACTGCACTCCAGCCTGGGTGACAGAGCAAGACTCCGTCTCAAAAAAAAAAAAAAAAAAAAAAAAGAATTTAGTGCCATGAGGAAGGGGAAGAGGACAGAGAGCGAGAGCAGTAGGAAGGCAAAGCAAGCTATAGTTCAGTTAGCTATTCTGTGACAGAAAGAGAAACCACAACTCAAGGATTATCAACCATGTGCCGAGTGCTGAGCACAATATATGATTTGCAATCAAAATCAGACAATGTGCTATTCTCAAATGCCCAAGTCAGGGTTTTAGTTATTTTATTGAAGGTAAATCTGGAAATGTCATGGAAAAAGGCGGCCTCCCTCTATGAGTAGAACCATGGGACTTTCCACTTGAGACTGTGCAAAACAACAACAACAAAACAAAAAACAACAAAAAAATGACCTTTCCATGATAGTCTGGTCCTGGCCTTCCAGTCCCTCTAGGGCTATGAACAGGCACACAATTTTGCAGTGTGAAAAGAAAAAAAAAATAAGGTGGAGATTAAGATGAGTGTTTTTAAAAGCAAGAGTGTATATGTAAACTCTGAAGGTGGACCTGGTACCAAGCTAAAAAAGAGATGAGATAAATAAACAAGAAGAAATAAAAAGTCAAGTACTTGAGAAGCGACAGTCAAGTAGGGTGCAGCCTGGATGCTGATGTGGGGGTGTGCTTGGACAGCATATGTAAGCAGACAGTAAGCACAGTTGAGATTGTACTCCCATCGTTTTTATAGCTCTGTTAGGGAGGATGCCACTTTCTGTTCTTCTTTGCTATTCTTTTTTCTTTTTTTTGCCAGTCAGGTATGAAAGCCCAAGGTGCCTTGGTACTAACTTAAGTTGCTTTTGATTTATTGTCTGAAGCCAGGTTTTCAAGTTCCAGAGGCACTCACTTTCTCCTAGCCATTAACCATTTGGAGTAGTAAACTCACTGTTCTGTGAATTTTTTTTTCCAGTTCCAGATGAACGACTTTGACCTCTTCTCTACATGGCCAAAGAATTGGAAAATATAACCCAAAATGAAATGGAAAAAAAACACAGAGTATTTTGAATAAATGCAGATAAGAGGGAAACTATAGCCTGGCAGAAGGTCTCTACAAAGACAGGACAATACAATAAGCTTGGGGTAAATGGAAAGCACTAGCAGTCTGTGGGTGAAGATATAAAATGGTCAGGCAGTCCAGTTTCAAGTCGGTCAGAAACACTCACATATATGCTGACATTTCAAATTCTTGAAATGCAATATTGCTATTTTCAAACTATTGAGGTTCATTATTACAAGCCTTGTTGATGCTGTTGCTGCATCACACAATACGCCTTTAGGAGGACCCATGTGGGTCAGGTTCTCAGTCTACAGAACTATGGAATAGAGGTTTGTTTTAGTCTTATGGCCAGTGTGAAACTTAAAATTAACCACATTGTCCCATTTACCTGGGCTTCTGGGGAATTCAAAGCCAAATGTGCTGCCCAATTCAAATGTATAGAAATATATTGCGTACTGCCATTTGTTTTCTTTTCCAACTATTTTTTGCCATATTTGATCTACTTCTTTTACATATTTGTATATATTTTTGAAACCTGACACAAATTTTTGGAATGAGGCTTATATAAGTAAATCAAGTTATATCACTGAATATTAAAGGTATAAGGAGGGAGTGAGGATACTCATGAGAAGGTATACCTGAGCCTTGATCTGGTTATGTGATATAGGCTCTCATATATTACATATTTTAACTATTACATTAACAGATAACCTTTCTTTGGCTCTTACTATGTATAATATGCAGTATTACGCACTTTATATTACTAAGTACTTTATTTTCATTTCGTTTGCACTTCATTGAAATTCTATGTTGTTATGCACTTAGTCACAAAACAGATTCAAAAGAGTTCTATGTTTTATCCAAGATCAATAATCTAATAAGTGATAGAGCTGGGTTTCCAGCCAGAGCAAGTCTTGCTCCAGAGTCTATTCTCTTAACTCTGGGGATAATAGGTCTGAGTTCAAATCACAGTTCCATCATATAGTAATGATGAAACCCTGGTTAATGACATAACCTTTCCCAACTTCTGTTTTTCCAGTCTCTAAAACGAGAATAGGAGTAATAATAGTACTTAAATCAAGTAATATTTAAAACTTTTAGAATGGGGCTTAGAAAGTGCTCAATAAATTAAAAATATTGGCTATTGTTATATTTAAAGAGTACATACATAGTATACATAATTAAAATTATTTTCCTACTAGTGGAGACATTTCTTCAATATTCAATTAATCACATCTTATAACTCCCTGCACATATGCCCCGGCAGTGACTGTTCCCAGGAGACCCAGTGTTGGAAGGCACATGTCGACATTTCAAATGTAAGGTACTGCAAGGTCAGTGTGTCCCAGGAGAAGGCCAGCTGCCAAGAGACCTTGCAGGGCAGCATTTCCAGGGTGAATTCATCACAGCTGGAGTCCAGACCTCAGCATTGTAGGTCCCAGTGCTTGGTCTGTTTAATGCACAGAGCTGATTATTTAGGGGGAATGACTTGTAGCAACTCACAAAAGACTGAGGCACATAAATTAGAAAGGCAGTGTAGTAATTTACAATGAAAAATATTACTGTTAACTGGACCAGACATTTGCATCAGTCTGGCCAGTGAATTCCTGCCCTGCACACAAGCTACACAGGGAGTCACATTAACAGAAGGTTGCTTGGTGAGCAGGATGCTTGTTTCAAATGCTTAGTCTCATCAGGTGCTAATGGCAGCATGCATCCATCTCCATCTACCTGCCAGAAAGAACAGACATCTGAGCAGCCCAACAATGCCGAGATGTCCCTTCCTTGGACAGGAGCAGAATAGACCTCTGTGCTTTCCTATTTCTATAGTACTATGGCTGACCAATCTGTGCTTCAGATTGTTATTTTCTTTCTTTAATCATATTAGTTATCACAGGAAAGCTTGTTATGGTCCAGAGCCATGCTGCCTCTTAATGGTAATATGGCTTGATCTCTGCTTATTTAATAGTTTAACATTTAGAGGGCACCTTCATTGTTAATCTTTTCAGATTCTCGTGGGTGCTTCTTAAACTACATACACAATGCAGACTCTGCCTGATGTCACTACAGCATCATCATTTTCTAATGGTTTTCTCAACATCCATGTAAATTCCTACTAAATGAATCTCCTTCTCTCTCTAATAAAATACACTAAGAATCTATACTTCAGCCATCATAAATGCCAGTGTTACCAATGCCCCATAGGTTGTTACTAGTCCTCTTTAATATATTATATTAATTAATATATTATAATTAATATATCATAATATATATTATATTATTTATTATAATATATAATATAATATGTTATAACATATATTATTAAATAATATATGTTATAATATATGTTATAACATATATAATAATATATGTTATAATATATATTATATAATAATATATGTTATTATATATATTATATAATAATATATGTTATTATATATTATATAATAATATATATTATATAATAATATATGTTATAATATATATTATATAACAATATATATTATATTAAATTATATATTATATATTATAATTATATAATATATATTATATTAAATAATATAATCTATGATATATTATTTAATATATTTAATAGATCTTACTATGTATTATATAAACTTGACACTTTATTGATAAAAACTTTATGGAATTATTCTAATTAATTATGAGACCACATTAATCACCACCATGTTAGTAAGATCCTAGCACCATTTTTGACCCTCTTCTTGCTTCCCATAAGATCTAGAATAAAATCAGATATCCTAGATATAGTCAAGAAGAACCTGCATGATCTTGTCCTGGCTGCCTCTCTGAATTAACTTTCTCCCACTTCTCTTTCTCTCACACAGCCTCCTTGATGTTTTTGGAATATGCCAAGTGTATAGCTGCATCACATCCCTTGCCCTTGCTCTTCCTGTCCCTGGGTGGCTCTCCCTCTAGGCAACTGGATCTGGTTCTTATTCTCCCTATTCAGTTCTGTTCAAAAGTGACCTTCTCAAAGAAATCTTCTCGCCATCCTATCTAGCATAGCTTCCTCTCACACTTTATTTCTTTATCCTGCTTTGTTTTTCTTCTTTGCAGTAATCACCTCCTGATATATTATGTGCATTATTTGTCTTTCTGAACAGGATATATTTCAAGAGGCAGAGGCTTGTTTGTGTTGTTCACTAACTGGTGCATAGTGGGTACTTAGATAATATTTTTGAATGAAAGAATGGACTTGGTAATATTTTGGTGATAATCAGATTTTCTTATTTTTCTTGTTGTGCCCACCATACAAGCTTGCCTAGGATGTTGTATTGGTGCTAACTTTGCATTTCTATGATATTTTATCATGGCTACATCAAAGAAAGCCAGGGTAATGGTCAGACCTGCCCAGAAGCTCATTCAAGGCTGAGTATCCAAATCGTATACACTGTCAAGCAGCTTCCATGAATTGTTGCTTAATTCTACCTATCCCGTTTCTTTTGCACTTATTTATCTTTATATTTCCTCACTGTTAAGTGATCTCTTTTATATCATCCTTCAAGTAGTCATCAATACTTTTTGACATTTGTTCTCATGAACGATAAAATGGTAAAGAGGCACTTCAATTAGTCAACAAGCAATTACTGTACTCATGTCTCTCCATCCTCCAACAGCTGATCTGCTCTTGCCTTCAGGCCTTCTTACTACCACCCTCTTACCACTAATCTCATCACCTTATGCTGTAAGTGAGAAGCTGTAGTGTTTGCTGTCATCTGACTTTGGGAGGACTTGTTATAATGTCCCATTAAGTATCACAGTGTGCATGAGTAGAACTATAAGATTGTACTGTCTTTTTAAAACTGATTCTCATTTTTGTACTATTTTCTACCTTTTCCCACCTTTATTTCCCAATGATATTAACATGAAGATAATTAACTAGAAAGCCTAAAACTTTTAGTTTTTACTCTCCTATCCTTCCCAAGGAAAATTTGGGATTTTGAAAACTGTTGACATATGCCATGTATAGGTGTGCTTGGTGAATCTAATTCAATTTCATCATTAAGGAGAAAACTAATTTTAAAACTACATTTGAACATAAGGTTTTCGGGGGAGGTGTGTGAGGCCAGGACTTGTTGGCCTATTAAAACTCCGCAGATCAGTTTATAGATTCTTAACTAAGGACAACTTCAGATCTGTCTGTACTGAGTGGCATGACATTTTGCTAGACAGCAGGTACTAAAAGATATACTTACTCATCCTTCAGATTCACTCATCCCCAGGCTACTCAAGATATGCCACTGGGGTGTCTTTGAGCAGGTTCGCTGATGCTGCTTGGGATAGTACACAATATTAAATGCAAAAAGATGTTTAAAACCATTAAAAATGCCATGAACTGCGAGAAAAATATGAACCCTATTTTAAATAATCATGGTTGGAAATGCACTGGCACCTAAGAGGGAGAAAAAGAAATATCAAGTTTATTCTTCAACCCTTTATATATATATGAAATGTGCCAGTTAACTGTGTGCATGTGTGTGTATGTATGTGCATGTGTGTTTCTTAGTATGTATAACATACAAACCCAGGAATATGGACTTGTGACTTTGTTATTATATTCATATGTCACTTAACAATAAGGACACATTCTGAGAAATGCACTGTTAGGTGATTTCATCATTGTGCAAACATGATACATAAAGTATATATACACGAACCTAGATGATATAGCCTAGATTTTAGCCTAGTAGCAATAATATATACAGTACAGCGTAGCCTACACACCTAGGCTATATGGTATAGCTTATTGCTCTTAGGCTAAAAACCTGGAAAACCTGTTATTGTCCTGAATACTCCAGGCAATTGTAACACAATGATGTGGCAAGAATTTCTGTGCTGAAATATATCTAAATATAGAAAAGGCATAGTAAAAACATACTATAAAAGATAAAAAATGAAGCACCTATATAGGGCACTTACCATGAAAGGAGCTTGCAGGACTGGAAGTTATTCTGGGTGAGTCAGTGGGTGAATGGTGAGTGAATGTTAAAGACATTACTGCATACTACCATAAACTTTATAAACACTACACTAAATTTATTAAAATTTTTTTCTTTCTTCAATAAGAAATTAACCTTAGCTTCCTATAACCTTTCTTACTTTATAAATTTTTAAATTTTTAAAAAATTGTTTGACTCTTGTGTAATAACACTTGGCTTAAAACACAAACATTATACAGCTGTGCAAATACATTTGCTTTCTTTATATCATTCTATAAGCATTTTTCCATTTTTTATTTTTTATTTTTTTTTAACTTTATAAATGTTTTTGTAAACAAGACAAAAACGTACACATTAGCCTAGACCTACACAGGGTCAGGATCATCCATATAACTGTCTTCCATCTCCACATCTTGTCCCACTGGAAAGTCTTCAGGGGCAATAACGTGCATGAAGTTGTCATTTCCTATGATAACAATGCCTTCTGGAATACCTCCTGAAGGACCTGCCTGAGGCTGTTTTGCAGTTAAGCTAAAAAAATAGGTAGAAGGAGAACACTCTAAAATAATGATAAAAATACGTTCTGGTAAATACATAAACCAGTAACATAGTTGTTATCATTATCAAGTATTGTGTATTGTACATAATTGTGTGTGCTATAGTTTTGTATGACTGGAGTACAGTGGGTTTGTTTACACCTGCATCACCACAAACACATGAATAATGCATTGCAATATAGTGTTAGGATGGCAATGATGTCAGCAGTCAATAGGAATTTTCCAGCTCCATTATAATTTTATGGCACCACCATGGTATATGTGATTCATTGTTGATGGAAAAGTCGTTGTGTGGCACATGATTGTATATGATACATGGGTAGGCTGCTAGACTGCTCTTTGCTCTAGGATGGTGACTCCTATCTGGACACTTTTCATTTGTTACTGTTTGACCTCTTTGCTTGCATTACAGGCTATATTTAAAGAAATAGATAACATTCTCTCTGAGGTTGATTTAAAGCAACATCCTGTACGTTGTTGCTATAGCTTCCCAACATTTTGTGTAGAGGGGATGCTATTGAAGTTATGTTTTAATATGGAGCCACACTGTTTTCTTTCTCTGACCCAGTCTACAGTCAGCCTATCCCAAGGCTGCCGTCTATTCTCTGTGTTTGTCCAGCTCATCTGGACAGCTCATCTGGACAGGCACAGAGAATAGCTGTGTTGGAGCTGTGTTGTGGTAGGAATCACTTCTGTGCTAGTAGATTTTCCAGGACTTCATTGATGATGATCCTGTGTTTCCTTTCTATGTGATAGCTGAGATGATCTAAGTCAGCCTCTCAGATAAGGGAAAAAGGTGATAACCTATATGATATGATCTGAAAGATAACAGGAAAGCTATTTTATTCCTAATTAATTACTATGCAAGTATCAATGTACCTCAAATTTCATTTCCAGAAGCATTTCTTTTCATGTAAATGTTGCCCCCTCTCCTCTCTGAAAGGGTCTAACCCTCTTGGAAAGGGTTGAACACTGATGTGTTAGAGTTAGTGATACTATTAGCATGGTTTGGAAGAATCTGGGTTCTGAAGAGGACACAATTGTAGAGAACCATTTACCTCTTATAAATTTTAGGCATAAATTTTCCTCATGTTATAATTATTAAGTCAGGTAAGAATCCCATGAAGATGGAAGCGATACTTTCACAACATCTACCATATGTATTTTTCCACTGAGGCAGATGAGTTCAGATGAAGCATAGAACAGTACCTATGCTGAGACAATAACATATCAATTTTGTACATACTGAAGAGGTGATGACTACTGTTATGGCCCTGTTTGTGTTTTCAAACAAAGTGGGAAAGGATGGAACAGTTTTAGGTTTTGTCTATTTCTTCAGTATGTGGCATCCTGAGGAACTGAGAGCAGTTAAAGAATAACTTTATTCTCTACCATCAATAAGAATTAACATGAAAGCATTTATTATGAGTTATTCACTCTTCTTGACCATTGACAATATCTTAGCAAGAGTCCACTGTAGGTGCCCAGATAATCAAAACCAGAATAAATGTTTTCTGGTCTTCCCAACAGCCTTATAATGCTAATAATAAAATTATTGTTCAAATTGTGACAGACCCAATGGCTTATCATGCTAACAATAAAATTATTTCAAATTGTATTTAGTTTATTGATATTGATTTGCCACAAATTTTATACTTACTAATTAGCAAAGGAAGACTTGAATTCAAGTATATCTAATTCCAAATCACATATTGTCAAAAACCACATTCCATTGCCTTCTTAAGCAAGTTTGAAATGAGACCTAAAGACATATTGGTCATTAAAAATTGTGATTTCTATGGGCCATGGGGGAGGGGAAAACGGGAGAATTGCTGTTCATTAGGTATACAGTTTCATTTATGCCAGATGATTAAGTCCTAGATATCTTCTCTAAAATATTGTGTCTATAGTTAATAATGCTGTATTATACACTTAATATTTTGTTAAGAGAGTAGATCGCATTTGAGAGGTTTTTAACCACAATAAAAATAAATGCATACATACAAGTATTCTAACAATGAAAAAAGCCAATAAATTCTAGGTGCTATGATGGGAACATGTGTTGGCTATAATGGAATCACAGAAGATTGTGATAGTCTTTCTACCTATTAGGATGTAAGAGGAATTATGGAAAGCTTTATTAGAGAAGTATATTCAAACTATTTTAAAAGATGTGCAGGAGGTTACCATGTTGACAAACTGAAATAGAATATTCCACACAAAAGGACCAGAGTGAGAACTGCAAAAGGGCTTATATAGTACTTTTCATTTGAAAACTGAAAATAATTCATGTGAGACAGTGCAAAAGATACTGGTGTATCTACCCCCAAGATATAGCTTAACAAATAAATAGATAAACAGATTAATAAATACATAAATAAGCTGACACCAAGTTTCCTTATTAGGTAGGATAGCTTCCAGTAAAGTATTAGGAAGTAAAAATTTGAGTAGAGAACATCACTCTTAACACTTGGATTATAGGATTGACTAGATTCACAAGATGGCTGGAGAATCTTCTAATTATGAGCATGTGGTCTCATTTATGATACTTAGACTTAGATATTCTGTGCTTAAAACATTTATTTTGACCTCAGTTATCACCTATGTTCCACCCAGCACCTAAAACTCTTATACTCAGAGTTACATCTTATTATAAAGTTTAATGAATTCATTTACAATACTTCTCCTACCACACGTATACACCACACGGTGTCTTGTTTGCACCTTTCTTTTGAGATATTTCCCCCCAAATGGAATGAACCTATGTTCATTGCAAATTTAAACTACAGAACTGTATAATAATGGAAATGAAAGTATTGTACAAAATTAATCACTGCTAATACATTTGTGTATGACTTTCCAGTATTCAAATGCATATTTTACCTATTTGAAATTGTATTGAAATATAATTTTTTCTGACTTTCTTCCATGTTAACATGATAACAAAAGAATTTCCCATTTGTTTACATTCCTCGACAAATAGCATTTTGATGGCTGCATGGTGGTGTGTCCAGAAGAACTACCGTTTTCTTCATATTTTCTCTATTATTGAACATTAATGGTGAGACATCAGATATAAATATTCTGTGGTCAACTAACAATTACTGTTGTCACTGTGTGTGAGTGTGTGTGCGTGTGTGTGTTGTGGCAGTTGTTGGTAGAAAGTTTGAGCTGAGGGAAAATATGCTATATCTCCCCCCATCTCAATTTAAATAGGTTTTAAATTAATCCTTGGCTTATTCTGTGACCTGAACCCTGATACTAAGCTAAGAGGGGGGAGAGGGAATGGAGCTAAGAAGAGCTAGAGCTTGAGGAAAAATGAGATACAAGAAAAGTATAAGAGAGGAGAGAGAGGCACTAGGGAAAGAATGAAGTCAAATAGAGGGAAAGAAAGAAAGATGGTAGAGAAAACAAAGAAATATTTAGCCAATTATTTCTCTATGACTTGCCAAGGTGGCCAGGATGGAATTATGCTTTCAGAATATGGCATTCAGTTTGCTATCCATATCATTCCCGTATCCCAAACTCAACTCAAATGTTTTGCAGAAGCATGTGAAAGTATGTGTGACATATTCCCTCTTCTGATATAGGTAATTGTAGCATTTAAGAAGCTGGCCTTATTGCAAAAAAAATAAAATAAAATAAGATAACAAATCTGTGTTCTCTTGCAAAACTCTGGAATTAGATTTCCTGCCGCCCTTTCGCCTTCTCAACTGCCTGGTGTACCACAGCCATCTTTGTGATGGCAGTCCTGAATCCTTGGCCTTAAACCAGCCATGCTCCCCTGGGGCTGCACACAGCAGGACTCTGAAATTCCTACTTACTAGCTCCTTCAACAAGACTGATGCTGAAAGGGTTTTGCCTCTGCTTTCAGCATTCATTACATTCCTTATAAATGAAACATGAATGTAATTCATATTTCTTCTAGGGAGAGAAGTTTTAGAGGCTTCATTTATTCATTCAACAAATATTTATAGGGTCCCTTCTGCACTAAAATACCATGGCAGGCACTGTGTGGGATACAGAGATGCATAAGTACAGTTTCTACCCTTAGGAGTTTAGTCTATCACCAAAGAAAGCCTGTTAATTTTGCCTATTCTGTATTTTCTTTATCCATCTACTTTTGTCCACCCTAACTACAAGAGTCCTAATTCAAGCAACCATTATGTTCTTCCTGGATTACTACATGTTAAGAATTTGATGAAATTATTGTTATGCTTAAAAACATTCATTGTCAGGCCAACTTTCTAAATCCTTACTATGAACTATAGGGCCTTATAGGATTCTGGACCCAGTCAAAACTGAGATAAAATCTCCTGCTTTCCCCAATTCTAGCCATCTTGAATTTCTTTTAGTTCTTTGAATGTGCAATGATCTGTTTTTATTACTAGGATTTTGTGTATGCTGTTTCTTCTTCCTCTAAGATTTTCGCCACCTCATATTCATAATCTCCTCCCCTATTTACCTACCAAAATACTATTTATTATTTAGGTCTTAAATTAGATTATAATTTTTTTTTTAAATGGAGTCTCACTCTTTCACCCAGGCTGGAGTGCAATGGCGTGGTCTACTCACTGCAACCTCCTCCTCCTGGGTTCAAAGGATTCTTCCACGGACTCAGCCTTCCGAGTGGCTGGGACTACAGGTGCGTGCCACCATGCCTGGCTAATTTTTGTATTTTTAGTAGAGACGGGGTTTCACTATGTTGGCCAGGCTGGTCTCCAACTCCTGACCTCATGATCCTCCTGCCTCGGCCTCCCAAAGTGCTGGGATTACAGGCGTGAGCCACCGCGCCCGGCCTAGATATAACTTTAACCAAGAATATTTTCCTATGTGCTCATGTGCCTCTCCCATCTGCAGACCATATTTGGTGCCCCTTCTTTGTGCTCTGTGACACGTTGTACTACCGTCTTCATACCATTCATCATACTTCTTTATTGCTTCCCTGCATGAGCCTCTATTAGGTTACACTTTTCATGAGGCAGCTACAGTGTCTACCTTGTTTTCCATTGTGTCCCTATTATGTAATCAAGTGCCTGCTATACTGTATTTATAACTTGGAACATTTTAATTAATGTGTTGTATTAATAAACCTGTAGTACCATTCAGGATCCCTTACATACACCATTAATGCTCCATATACCATACACATTAATATGTTACATACTGGGTAAAACTGTATATGATTAAGTGGTAGGTTCATAGGAAGTGTTATAGGTGTTACAGGCCAAAATAAATCTCTGTGAATGGGAGAGTCATGGAAGACTTGCTGGGATTAGGAGGAAGTTGAATAGTGTCATGTACAAAAAGAAAGAAATAGGTAAAAGAAGATAGTGGGGCATTCCACACAGTGGAATGTACATTTGTGATGTGATGAACAAATCATAATTAAATGCAATCAAAATTTTCACTTTGTGTATTCACTGGGTAGGAAAAATTATGTTGAGAAGAAGCAGGTAAGAAGATTGAAAAGGAAAAGTGATATTATGAAAGGATGTGAGTGCTGGGCTCTAGAGCCTCAGTGTTCTTCTGTGGACATTGGAGTTCCATTTACCTCCAGTGATTATTGAGCAGGAGAGTGAAATATGAACACAATGTTTTCAGAATATTGAATTGGCAGTTGTGTGTCTGTTGGATTACAGAGAGAAGGAAAGGACATACTAATAATAATGAGTGTTCTGATTCTCATTAGAGTGGTGGAAAGGAAAAGATTGTAAAGAAATATGTCACAATATTCAACTTGACTTGGAAGATGAGTTCAGTGCCTAATTAGGTAATAGTGAATCAAAAACAATTATAACTTTATAAGCATGATTTTCTCAAAAAATATGAAACGAATGAACAGTTGACAAGTATTGGGATATTACAGTAGAGAGGGAGTTGCGGGAGTAATACAGATTGTCTTAGAGTAATACAAAAAGTCATAGATTGGCAGGTTGGCAGGGTCATTGGAAATTATTTAGAGTAAAATTCTTTTTGCAGATGAGCTACAAAGGACTTGTAATAAATCTGAGATGATTCTGTACATATTGATAGAAGCTTTCAGAAGGTATTGAAAATTAAGAGAGTGAATGCTGAGACAGAAGTCAGGGTGGAGCTGCACATTTGGAAATTATCATTTGAGGGTTTGTTGTGAAATCCCTGAGTGAGTGTTCCTTGAGGGAGAAGGCATAGATCTTTAAGTGCTAACTTTATTCACAGTAGGTGTAATAAAATACTGTATATTGTCCAATTTATCTACAGTGGCTTGTTAAGTATATAATTTTAAATTGGTGTGGTGGTAGGCTATTTGAAAAAGAGGCAAGGAACAGAAAAGAGTAGAAATTCAAGTTCTGAGGATCTAACATTTTTCATTTACTTTTTAATTGATACATAATAATTGTACATATTTATGGGGTACAATGTGATGTCTCCATATATGTATGCATTGTATAATGATCAAATCAGGGTAATCAGCATAACTGTCACTTCAAAAGCATATTGTTTCTCTGTGGTGAGACCATTCCAAATCCTATCTTGTAGTTGTTTTGAGATATACAATATACCTATCTTGTAGTTGTTTTGAGATATACAATATATACAGTAGGTATATACAATATACGTATCTTGTAGTTATTTTGAGATATACAATACCTTATGGGAGTACTCAGAGTGTAGAATGTTTTCTCTCTCTGAAAAGGGGTAGGATAAAAAAGTTGGGCAACCAGTTGATGGAATCTTGGAGTAACTCTGAATGATTACAGCTTCTATGGCATTTGCACTGGTGTGTGAAGATGTTGTTAACTAACTTTCACATATTAAATGAAATTTTAACAAATCATGTTGAGCAATGTGATCACAGACTAAAGAGATAAAGAAAAATAAGAGATTGAAAAAATCAGGAAACTTATGTGGATCTAAATGAGTTAAAAGCTAATGTATAGTGAATACTTCCTGACATACTTTTTCATATACATTATTATACTAATATTTACAATAACATGGTAAAGATGAGAAAGCTTAAAGCCCGTAGATGTTTAATAACTCATATAAGTTAACATATGTAGAATCTGGCAAGGATGGGGTGCAATGGAGCCTGTGTAATTGCAGGGTCTGAAAAGAACCTCACTGAATGGAGGGATTAGATAGGAGGTAAAGGAAGCAAGGGAGGGACAAGGGTGACGGTAAAGGAAAATGTGTACTGGCAGATTTGAGAGAATCTGGAGAAAGTGGGCTAGAAGAATTTTGACAGTGTAAATGAGAGAACTGTGTATGGCCACCAAGTCCTATATTCTCAGAGTATCTTTCTCACTTGCCAGACATCTTAAAAGCTGGCACAGTTCACTCCCAAAAAACATTAGAATCCTGGTAAGTGGGCAGGAATATTTTCCAAGTGGAAACCAGAAGCCCACCACTGACATGTATGAGGTATTCACAGGGGGCTTTTTAGAATACCTTCAGGGTCCCAAATCTCTTTACCTCCCCCTAATATATGAGAAAATGAAAATATGGGGAAAAATTAAAAATAAACTGGTATCTGTAAAGTCACATGTAAAAAGATATCACCGCAAATACTATCAGTAGTCCTTGCTGCAATGGAACGAGAGTACCTTGAAAGTACAATTCACAATTTCCTCAGCCTGTGTGCTTCCTTTAATATGTAGGTGAAACTATGTAGAAGCCCCTTCCACTGGGAAAGCCATAGGATGGAGGGGAGAGAAAACTTCCTGGTCCCCAGTGACCTAATAACATGAAAAGTGAATTCAACCCATGGGCAGTAAATCTCCCTGGCTAAAAGGATGAGCACTAAATGAATTTCTTGCTTGACAGCGGCCCACAGCAGAAACCTTTAATATGTGTGGGCCATTTCTGTGTAACCCTTGCCTTCTTTGACATGCCACTATTAGACGCTGGTGATCCATGTTGCTACTGTGCTGCATACGGGCTGGCCTAGACTGGTTTTTAATTAAATCTCCCTAAAGGATGGTCAAATCGACCTGTCTTTGCTGAAAGAGTGGTTGTGATCCAGTGTCCTGAGAATACATATTCCCCTTGATGGCCTTCCTCTCTCCCCAGAGGCTGTCTTATTGCATCACTGATCAATGTTTCTCTCTCCAGGGCTTCTAAGCAGAAGCATGATGAAGACAGAGAATGAAAACTCAGTGAGGTTACCATAGCAACATTTTCAGAAAGAAAGGAATGAAAGAGAGAGAGGAAAAAAGGAACTCTACTATTATTTAAGTCCTGAACATCAGTGAATGAGCTGCCTTTCAGGCAGTGAGTGCTAGGGTTTATTTCCCTAAGAACCTGAGAAATAGGATCAGAATCCCTTCAATTCCAGCTCTTTCCAGTAGGGGGTGAAAACATTTAATAGCGTGAGGCATAGATGAAGAAAAACAGTTATACAGGTACATTCTCTCTCTGATATCGGCCACACTATTAAATACAGGCATATCTTAGAGATATTGTAGGTTTGGTTTCAGACCACTGCATTAAAGAAAATATCACAATAAATTGAGTCATGTGAAATTTTTAGTTGCTCAGTGCATATAAAAATTATGTTTATACTATACTGTAGTGTATTAAGTGTGCAATAGCATTATGTCCAAAAAACAGTATACATATCTTAATTTAAAAATACTTTATTGAAAAAACTGCTAAAGAATACTAACATTTATATGAGCCTTCAGCAAATTGTAATCTTTTTGCTTATGGAGGGTGTTGCCCCTATATTGATGGCTGCTGGTTGATCAGGGTGGTGGTTGCTGAAGGTTGGGGTGGCTATGGCAATTTCTTAAAATAAGACATCAAAGAAGTTTGCTACGTAGATTGACCCTTCCTTTCATGAAAGGCTTCTCTAGAGCTTGCAATGCTATTTGATAGCATTTTTTACCCACAGTAGAGCGTTTTCCAAAATTAGAGTCAGTTCTCACAACCCTTGATTCTGTTTTATCAACTAAGTTTGTGTAATGTTTTAAATGCTTTGTTGTCATTTCAAAAATGTTCACAGCATCTTCACCCAGAGTAGATTCCATCTCAAGAAACCACTTTCTTTACTCATTCTTAAGAAGCAACTTCTCATCTGTTCTGTTCAAGTTTTATCATGAGATTGCAGTAATTCAGTCACACCTTCAGGTTCCACTTCTAATTCCAGTTATTTTGCGATTTCTACCACATATGCAGACACTCCCTCCACTGAAGTCTTGGACTACTCGAAGTTATCCAAAAGGGTTGGAATCAACTTCTTCCAAACACCTGTTAATGCTGATATTTTGACATGTGACCACGAATCACAAATGTTCCTAATGGCATCTGGAATGGTGAATCCTTTCCAGAAGATTTTAAATTTGCTTTGCCAAGTTCTATTAGAGGAATCACTAACTATGGCAGCTATAGCTTTACTAAATGTATTTATGAAATTATAAGTACTGAAAGTTGAAATTGCTTCTTGGTCCATGGGCTGTTATGCTAGCAGGGAATAAAACAACATTAGTCTCCTTGTATACTTCCATCAGAGCTCTAAAACGAACAGGTGTACTGTTAATAAGCAGTAATCTTTTGGAAGGAATCATTTCTGAGCAGTAGGTCTCAACAATGGGTATAAAATATTTAGTAAATCACGCTGTAAACGGATGTGCTATCATCCAGGCTTTGTTGTTCCATTTCCAGAGCATAGGCAGAGTAAATTTAGCATAATTCTTAAGGGTCTTAGGATTTTTGCAATGGTAAATTAGCAATGGCTTTAACTAAAATTTGCCAGCTGCCTTTGCCTCTAACAAGAGATTCAGTCTGTCCTTTGAAGCCAGACTCTGGCTGTGAAAGCTCTAGATGGCATTTTCTTCTGATAAAAGGCTGTTTTGTCTGCATTCAAAATCTGTTGTTGTGTGTAGCCACCTTCATCAATGATCTTAGCTGTATCTTGTAGATAATTTGTCGCAGGTTCTACATCAGCACTTGCTGTTTTACCTTGTACTTTTATGTTATAGAGACAGATTCATTCCTTAAACCTCATGAACCGATCTCTGCTAGCTGCAAACTTTTCTTCTGAAGTTTTCCCACTTCTCCCAGCCCTCATATAATTGAATAGAGTTAGGGCCTTGCTCTGAATTAGGTGTTCCTTAAGAGAATGTTGTGACTGGTTTGATTCTACCCAGGACACCTAAACTTCCCTTGTATCAGCAATAAGGCTGTTTTGCCTTCTTATCATTTGTGTGCTTACTGGAGTAGCACTTTTAATTTCCTTCAAGAACTTTTGTTTTGCATTCATAACTTGGCTGTGTGGCGTCAGAGGCCTAGCTTTCATCCTGTCTCTCCTTTTGACATGTCTTCCTCACTAAGCTTAATCATTTATAGCTTTTGATTTAAAGTGAGGGACATGTTACTCTTTCTTTCACTTGAACACTTAGAGGCCATTGTAGGGTTAATATTCACCTAGTTTCAACACTGTTGTGTCTTAGGGAATAGGGAAACCTGAGGAGAGGGAGAGAGATGAGAGAATGGCCCGTCCATTGAGCAATGAGAACACACACATTTATCAATTAAGTTCACTATTCTATATGGTTGCAGTTCATGGCACCCCAAATCAATTACAATAGTAATATCAGAGATCAATGATCACAGATCACAATAATAGATACAATAATATTTTAAAAGTTTGAAATAACGTGAGAATTACAAAAATGTGATGCAGAGACACAGAGTGAGCACATGCTATTGGAAAAACAATACCCATAGACTTGCTGCATGCAAGATTGCCACAGACCTTCAATTTGTAAAAAATGTAGTATCTATGACATGCAATAAAGAAAACACAATAAAAGGAGTTATGCCTGTGGTGTAGTCATCTATGAACATTTTTTCTGGTATTCTGATATCTTCACCAGCTTTGGCAAAGACAGCATATAAAATGTTTGTTACCTTGCTTCATAGAGTGTATTAGCATCAAGGGTAAACAAATAATGAATAAATTTTCTAAGGAAAGGAATATACAACACACAAGTGAAAAGCAAACCGAAAGCAAACACTTTGAGTGGCTATAGATTGAGAAATCTCATCAGCACTGAGTGGTGTTAATTTGAAGCCATCAAGGAAAGCATGAATGGTTTTGTAAAAGGAGAGAAACATGAACTGACAGTAACATAATATGGTTTTCCTGGTTAGGGTGAGATAGAATAAAAACTTCATAAACTTCCGGGTGTGATAGGTAAATCATGCCTCAGATAGTGGGATAACCTGGCTCTCCTCTTATCAAATGTCTGTGAAAGCTAAGAAAAGAGTTTGGTAGGACAGGTAGAACAGGTGAATTAGTGAAGAGCAGATCGATTTATATTTAATTTGAATGTCATAGGGGTTCTAAGATGTTCTTAAGTCCCTTGGGGGGTCTTAAGTAGGAAATGCATGAGAAAAATTTCATGTAGCAGTGTATAGAATAAATTTCTTGGCTAGGGAATAGATTATACTAAAGACAGAGAGAAGAAACTAAAGTAAATTAGATGTGCTTGTGCCATTTGTGAGTAAGGTGAATCTAGCCATTCTAATAATGACAAGATAGGAATTAATTGAATACTTACTATAAATGGTCTTCGCATATGATAATAATGTCCACTACCATTTGTTAAGAGTTCACAATGTACTAGGCAATATATTAAATATATTTTAAGTATTATCTCACTTATAATCTTCATGATAAACCTAGGAGGTTTTGTTATATTGACCATTTTATAGCTAAGAAACTAAACATCAGTGAGGTTAATTATATATAACTGATAAGCATGAGACTTGCATTTGGACCAGACTCTAAAGATCGTGATTCTTCCATTGTAGCACGTTGTATGTGATTCATATATGCAACAAGTTGTGAGACATGAACCTGAAAGAGATTACCATGGCTTGACCTTAAATAGACATAGATGGTAAAGTATAAAACCCCAAAGAATGAGGATAGCTGAGTGCCATCAGAAATTAAAAAGATATTTAGAAGACGGTACTTCAGCAGGTCATTTTTGCTTTAGGGAAAGGCTGGCCCTGTGGTTTTTATTGATTGCATTTTAACTGATAGCAACAGGGATAGCACTGTGTACCTTTGGGTAAGCTTTCTACAGTTTTCAAATTTTCAAATATTTCATGGGCATGCAGTTTCTGGACATGCTAATGTATCCCCCCAGGAGGCAGAAGAAGGTCAGCCTAAAAAGAGAACCACCAGCAGCTGTAGTTAGATCCTTCCTTCCACCAGCCTTCAGCAAAATGTCCTTTTAATTTTCTTTAACCCTTATCTTGCAAAGTTGAAGGCTTTTGGCTTAGAGTTTAAAAGAACTTCCATCACTAAGTGTTTAATCCTTAAATCTTACTATATGTGTTTAAAATTCATCCAAGCCTCTCTATAAAGTCATGGGAAGGAAGAAAGCATTTCATGTCCCTTTGCATATTTTCCTCAATTCTTTCCCAAAATGATAACCCTAGGGTCTAATAGCCTGCTTTCTGCTTCTCCACCTAATTTGCATGGCATATACTTTATAGTACAAAACGTCCATTGATGGGTAAGAAAGAAAAAAAAAGTAGTGACCGTTTCATGTCATCAACAGGGTAATATCGGTTTGGATTTAGTCTAATTCTGGACCAGTGATAAAGTGGATTAACACTAAAATGCAACAATGCTGACATTAGCAGCTTCTCTACTCCTTGAGGCAAAGCAGTTGTTGATTAGCGGTGTTTAGAATTCAGATTCTGGAAGCAGAGACCTACATTACAGTCCTGGCTTCACAACTTCATAATTCTGAGACCTTGGGCAAGTTACTTAACATACTTCAGCCTTTGTTTCCTCATCTGAAAAATGAAAATAATAGCAGCCTCAATTTATATGGTAATTATGATCAATGTTATTACATGTAAAATGTTTAAAACAGAACCTGTATCATTATGTGGTTGGAGGCTGATGCTGCTATTAAGAGCAAAGATGACTAGGTGGATAGTGAATTTAACATAGCAGGAGAGAGAAAGTATATTGTTTCAGAGCCACAGTGATGACTTCCACATGAAGAGACATGAGGTGGGATTAGAACAAAGCTGCAGAATGGACTTTCTCAAATTTATAGTACTGTGCACATAAGCAGTATGTCCTGGAAGCCATAGAGAGTGACAGAATCTAGCAGGCAGAGAGTATAGGTTTGGGTGTGTGGAGTGTGGGGAACAGGCATTCATGCACTTTCTTGTACCTAACATTAACAGTAACTTGCAAAGATAACTTTTTTTTTGTTTTTCCTCCTTCCCTCATCATGAATATAAGTAAAAACAACAACAAAATATCAGAGAGAGGCTTTGATGGTTTTAACACCTTTACTTGCACATATACAGAACAAGCTTCCCTATAAGAAGCAAAAGTGACAACAGCAACTGTTGGAATCATGCTCCGTGGAATTACAGGAGGGTATTGTCATCCTGCCTTAGATTCCGTTCATCACTTGGCCTGTCAGTTACTCTTTGACAAATAGTTTCTGTAATTACTCTGGTTCCTATGAAACCACATCCTGTGTTAGATTTGTTTAAATATTACAATGTCTATATAAAGTAGAGTCACCCTTTTGTCTAGGAACAAAAATCCGGAAGGTCTATTATTTCAGAGGTAATCAGTAGAGCACTTTAGACTCTTTATAATCACAAAGTCTAGGTGTCAATGACTTCAGGCTGTCCAGGTATCTAAAATTTTGTCCAATTTAACAATCTGTAACCCTTTCTCCTTTATGTGTTTTTATTCCCATGTTTTTAAGCTTGGAATGGGATTGTCCCTATGGTACATCAACCTTTTGTTTTTCAAGCTAGTAATCTATTGAGTTTGAATCCATTCTTTATATGGGCTATAGGTTTAATACACTATACAATATGTTCTTTTCAGTAGCTTCTAAGTAATTAATTAAATGCTAATATTGCTTTTTTTCTTAACAATTGTTCTTAAGTGTTAAATCAATCACAGATTAATTGAAACTTCCTCACCATTTTCCCTTTTCTCTCCATAAATTAGCTTTTACTTTCATTTTCTTTCATGGACCTTTTTCCCCCTTCTCCTCAGGCGTTCTCAGAGGGCATCTAAAGTTCTTTGGCTCTGTAGTTTTGAAGTGTGCAATTTGGAAGGAATGTGGGTCTGGAGGGAATTAAATTAACTAGAAGCACTCTGATTTTTTATTAAATTGCTTCTTTCAAAGATATTATAGAACAGTCCAGGTATTCATTTTTAAATTTTCTTTAAAAAAAGGAAAAAGGCATTAAAGTTCAGATGATTTTAGTTCCCTTTTTTGCTTTACTTTTAAGGTCTATACTCAAAACACCTTTATCATGTTTTTAGTACAAAGTTCCAAACATTAAGAAAATATATTTATTGAATTTAATTTGGTGAAAATTAGAGGTAGGAAATAAAGAGCGCAGAACCACCATCAAATGAAAATAATGTGACAAGCCAGCACAGTAAGGCATTGATGAGCTATATCCTAAAGCAAAGAATGAAAATTCCAGATGATTGAGGATTTGGACAGCGATCAGACATCAGCCAAATAATGTGCAGAAAAAACAAAGAGCACAGACCTGTGGAGGGAATTCTGAGTGTAAGACTATAAGAATGAGCAAGACCATCACAGCTTTGTGCAGCTTGGGTAGAAAAATTTAGAGAGGCCACAGTGGGTAACAAGTAGGCCACCAGTCAGCATTTTTTTTTCCTTCTGGAGGACTGGTAAAAAGCAAATCTGTAATTGTGAGAAAGGAATGAGAACAGCCCTTTTGAAATAGTCAGCATGACTCAGGCCTTGGCTGGACTGATATGTCCAGTCCTGGGACTCAAATGGAGGCTATGCCTCACCAAACACCCCAATAGAAATGCAGAAACAGAATCAGTCACCCAGTGGCCATTGAACATCTACACATTTGACTTTGTAAATCATATCATGTGAATGGCCAGTTAAAGGTATCAATTATTTTCATCACTTTTAGTTTGCTTGCTTCAGGTAGGCATCCAAAAAGGTACAGAAAATTCAGAAAACTGAAATAATGGCTACAATTTAGAAAATGCAAGATTGTTTCTGCTGAAACAAAACTTATCCTGCCATTATCTTCTTAAACAAAGTTAATGGATTTCAACTCTTAGTGTAAAACCCAAGCTCCTTAAGATGACTTGGAAAGTCCTCTTTTGGGGCTTGATGTCCCATTTGGCTGATTATTTTTATTGTTTCTTCACACCTTTTTCTTTCAATCATTACTGAACAATTTAAATTTTCTTAACAAACACAGTATGTTCCACTATGATGTGAGACCATTTGGCAGGCTGTTCCCTCTACTTCATTACAACCTTGTTGTCTGGCCCCTCCTACTTTAAATTCAAGATTTGCCTCAAGTATTAGGAAACTCAGAAAACCTTACCATGTCTGGTCTAGCTGCCTCTCTCTAGTCTTAGTGCTTACTCCTCATAGCATGAATGCCTTTTTATTTGTTCGCCTCTCCCATTAGACTGTAAGTAGTTTGAGGGAGATACCATGTAGACCAATCCACTTTTTCTTCGCATTGCCAGACAAAATGGCTGTCATCTAAGTATGCATATTAAATGTTAGTTGAGTGAAATGTCAAAGGAATAAGATAATTAGGATAATTATGTTAGAAAGTGCTATCATGATTGTGTCCCCCTAAAATTTGTACGTTGAAACCTAATCCCAATGTAATGATATTAGGAAGTGGCACCTTTGGGAGGTGATTAGATCATGAGGGCAGATCTCTTACAAATAGTATTAGTGCCCTTCCATTATTTGAGTGCACAGCTGGAAGTTACCGTCTATAAGGAACAGGCCCTCAACAGACACTGAATCTGCCAGTGCCTTCATCTTGAACT
This sequence comes from Pongo abelii, assembly GCF_028885655.2. Taxonomy (NCBI): domain Eukaryota; kingdom Metazoa; phylum Chordata; class Mammalia; order Primates; family Hominidae; genus Pongo; species Pongo abelii. The sequence goes on from NC_085928.1 coordinate 20,222,493, forward strand.
TCCCAGCTTCTAAAACTCTGAAAAATAAATGTTTGCTGTTTACAAACCACCTAGTTTATGGTATTTTGTTATGGCAACCCAAATGGACTAAGACAGAAGGGAAAGCTAAAAAGATAAACAACAGCACTGAATAGGATGAAAGACATAGGCTGAGAGTATTTGCAAATTCAACATGTGATCAATTCATGAAGAGCACTATTCTACAAAATAAAAAAAGCCAGAGCTTTCCTAAAAAGGGTAATCTTCCTGTATAAAGTTTCATCTTTCACCTTATTATATGCTGTGATGTTGTGTTTGTGTGTGTGTGTAACTTTTCTCTAAGTCAGAAACTTGCCATTTATTTATTTTTTAAATATTACAAAGGGCCTGACAGAGTGCCATGCATACAGTAGGCCTTTTGTAGGCTGACATTTAATAAAATATTTGTTGGATGAAATAACATTGGAAAAAAGGCTTTGCAAAACTGTTAAAAACCAAACTATGTCAAAGCTATAATCTATTTTTTCTGTACACCAGTCATAATATTTCTTCAACGTAAAAAGAAACTGACATTATAAAGGATGAGGCTATCCCCCATATTTCCTTTTATCTGTCAGTGGAATTAAATGTTCTTTAATGAAAGGCCATCTCTAGTTGTGTGGATCCATATCAATGAATTTAAATACTTCTAAAAATGTGAATGTTTGATGTCAAGCAGAGAAAACGTAACTCCTTAAATGTTTAATTTTTAATTCCAAATTGTGGTGGCATTATATTTTAAACATGAAGATGGAAATTGATTATTGTGGAGCCCAGGACAAGATTGTCCTGGAAATCTGTATGTAATTGAATAGAATAATGATTTGCAAAACGTAGTTCTCGGACCAAAAGCATGGGCATTCTAACATCTCGTCAGAAATGCAAATTCTTAGGCCACCTCAGACTTACCAACTCAGAAGCTCTGGGGGTGAGGCCCAGCAATCTGTGCTTTAACAAACCTTCCAGATTATTCTAATGTAGTATCAGCTTTGAAACCCACTGGGATAAGCCTTTCAGAGCACCACTGGGAAGTGTCAAAGGGGACCACGCAGCACTTGAAGACCTCAGGATTGTCTAGCCTTGTGCATTCCCTGCAAAATGGACTCTTCCTAACACTGAAGCTCATTTTGGTGCTCCCCTCAAATGCTGGTCCCAGACTTGATCTGATGGCCAGAAAGCAAAGTCTGTACACTCAGGCCAGTAGAAAACATCAAGAATTGTTTACAATGAATGGGAAAAAGGCCAAATCCTGACTTTTTGACTTAGCAAGTGTTACAATAACTAAGAATAGACAACTTGTACAGTAAGTTGCTAATCAAGTTGAGAATATCATAAATGCATTTTCCATTCTTTCGTGCTGTATTATTGCACAGAAGATGATAAAACAATTGGATTGTTGGCAAATTTATGTTTTGATATAATATCAATCGGACAATGGTTTTGATTCTTCAGTGCCTTTGAGACAATGAATAACTGCCTTTTAAAAAATGTCAAGTATCTATACAACTGTGTTCCTTTTCCATTTTATTCTCTTCCTTATACTGTTCTGTTATTCTGTTTTATTCTTGTCCTGATCTTTTTGATAATCTCTTGTATAGCAAAGAAGTTTTATAGATTATTAAGACTGTGTTTGGGGATCATATCAAAGTGAGTGCCACTCAAAATTTCTGAATACCCTAAAAAAGTTGACTTAGACTATGATTTCAGTACTCTGAAGCCTTGTAATATTACATGCTGTTATTTTTGGACTCCCCTGTTTGGAGCATCCAATGACAAAAGTCACTTGAGAAACAATACATCGTAAGTGGAGAGCTGTATTTTGGTGGATGATTTTTTTCTTTCTTATTTTTTTTGTGGGTGATTTTGGTGGCTAATTTCTTTCCTTCCTATTTAAATATGTATGAGAAATATGACTCTTTTGAATAGAATCATATGGAAAATAATCCCTACCCCCCAGATCAAAGAGCTGAAGTAAAATAAAGCTTTCTTTTTTTGATACATATGCATATTCTTATACACATCACACATGATAGAGAGAAAATGAAAAGTTATAGCTCCATTTTCTTGTATCTCTATAGGAAGCTATAAAAGTGCGTATGTGACTCAGGTCATCTCATAAAAAAAAATATGCAATATGTAAAATACAGAGATATTTAATAGGGTTATAAAATCTGGGCTACCTACTTATTTTCTAGTAGCAAATTTATTCATTATTGTCACTAATAATAATAATATCATTATTAATCTGTGCATATATTAAAACAACACTGTTTGCGTTATCCACAGAAGATAATTTTCCCTCTGGGATTTAATTGTGGCTTTTGAAGAAGGAGAGAAGTGCAATCATTATGAAATGTTGAGAGAGTCATACCTTTCTGCTCATGGGTCTAACACTCATTAATATTTATGTGAAGATTTTCTTTCATGTAGGAGAGGATGGGGTTAAATAGAAGACCCTGCGATGGGTACAACATGTGGAAATGTGTTATGCAGCACAGATGCTGATATGTGGATTAGTAGCTGGGTTGAGAAGAGGAAACAGTTCTGTCTTGAATAAAAAAAGATAACATTTCTATTTCGTGTGTGTGCCCCGAAGTGGGGATTCCACTAGTAAAACCTCTGTTCATGTAACTCATGAGGTCTCTGGTGTAGTATCTGAAGAAAGATCTGGAGACTCAGGATAACTGTGTCCAAATGGCAGGTTTATTCTTGCTCCATTATTGTGACTGTGCTTAGTTATTGGCACACAGTGCACTTTGCCTTAATCTTGGACTAGTGTGGCATTATCTTCTGCTTGGGTTCTCTCAGCTGAGCACAACCTATTGAGGATGCAGCAACAGACTATTCCTTTTGAAGTCAGACTTGTTAAGCCTTTGGGTCTCTTTTGCTGGAGCACATACCCAGCCACACTGTGAGAGTTTCATACTACTAAGAAGTGATTTTGTGAGCAGTTGTGAGCTAGTTATTAACAGAAGTGGGTGAACTGGGTCAGCCCCAAGAATGAGGCACGTAATTTTTAACAGAGAGCACAACCTCTGTATCAAGTTTTAAATTATGTTGTTTTGTTGCTGTTATTTTTAAATAACGAAAGAGTTTTCCACAGGGTTAGCTCAGAGAACTCATGAACTAATTGGATGAGGAATCACCAGGACTGGGACAACAGATGACAAGAAAGAAGATTCAGGATGGAGCTGTCTTTCATATGAGTCATAAACTAAGGTCTTGACATAGTACCTTGGACACTTTTCTGAATCAGAACTGCACCACTGCCCTGTTTCAGTAATAACGTGGGGATAAAATAAAGCATCCTCCAAGGAGGCATTTAGTGGTGAGCTAAGGCTGAGAGCCTTCAAGGACATTTATCTCCATACTAGCAATGTTTGACTCTTTGTGGTTTCCACAAATCTCTGTAAAAGGCATTGATCGCCACTGACAGTATGATTAGAGGAAGCGCTGATGCATAGCATGTTTATGATTAAAAAAAGAAAAAACAACTCACGTATTTAACACATGTCATGAGGAGATTTTCATTCTCCTGAGAAAAGAGAAATTTTACTTATTTAAGAGATATTTTCTACTTTTGATCCTTTTCTTATATAGTGTTGGCTTTGTTTAATATATAGCCCAGTCTAAGGACTACGAAAGCGGCACTTGCCCTGTGACCTTAGTCAATTCATTGCATTTCTCTGGTCTTCATCATCCATGCATTTAAAATGAGATTGTTGTTCATCTGATATGTTGTCCACCTCAAATCTACAGGATTCTATGATGCAGTCACTGTTTCACACAACTCTTCCAATGTGTCTTTCAGAATTTACTCTAAAGAGTCAAATGTCTGTAGAATGTTCATTAATCATATGGTCCCCAACACTTATCGAACACCTATTAGTTACTTAGAACAGTAAGTCACTCTTGAAAAGGAAAAGGATATGTGATATAAAATTGTGTAAGACATAGTCTCTTAACTCTGAGAATATTCTGTATATTATGTAATGCAAGGGGAAAAGTGTTAAATTCCTTAAGGAAGTTACAAAGATGATTATCTTATACACCAGGGTTTCTCAGCCTCACACTGTTGAGACAGGATGGGTCATTATTTGTTGTAAGAGGCTTTCCTGTGCGTTGAGTATGTTTAGCAAGCAACTGGAGCTTCTTCCCACTAGATACTAGTAGGATTACCACAGTTGTGACAACCGAAGATATCTTCAGACATTGCCGGATAACTCCCCGGGGAGAAAAATTGCCCTGATGAAGGAGCAGTGGAGTAGAGGAGGGCAGAAGCTATCACTGCACTAGAGAAGAACAATAACTTTTGTAAAATTTTCAGAGAAGATGCCAAGAGGATTCATTTGACCTGAGTCTTAGAATACAGGGAGTAAGTAAGACTATAAATAAGGTTGTAGTCATAGTTAGTAGGACCTTGATCTTGCCACTGGGGAGCACCCAAGGTTTTGAGGTGAAGATTGAGGTGGAGAGTCATTATAAATAGGATAGTGGTTGATCATGGTCTTTGCAGTAGGAAGAATCTGCTTTAAAATCCTGGATCCAAAACTTTGCCAGTTGTATGATCTTGGGTAGATAATATAATATTTCTGACTGTGATCATGATTTAAATGTAATACGTAAAGTTCTTAGCACTATGTCTGGCATAGAAGGCATATGGTATGATTATCATGTGAAGCATGGATCAACCATAGGGTTTTGATACCCTAAAGTCTGTTCATGAGTTGTCAATTGTGTTGTGATTATCTTGTTATTCATAATGAAATACTAACACATGTGAATTATTTAATTTTATATTCAGTAGAAAGGAACAACCATATTTCCACTAAACACTCCAGCTCACTGATTTGATTTCTTGACTATTAGAGAAAAAGATGGAGTTGAAGCTAGCATATGAAAATTGAGGTTTCTGTGTGTATTCATGGAGGGGTGTCATAAGGAAATGCCAATCTTAATGTGTGTCGGACTTGCTGCTTAGGCAATTGCTCATTCTGGGATTAACAACTGCACTTGCGTAGCTGACCAAGTATAACAGTTTTCAGTGCCGTGATAATGTTGGAATTTGGAAATCTGTCCTCAGCTATGTGGTCTTCCCACTGCTGGACAGAGAATCTTGGGACATGTAGATGTCTGGCCTTGGACTTCTGCTTGGGCACTAGCCAAAGAGGAAGAATAGGACTTAGAACTGGAATCTTGGATATAATATATATACACATATACATACATATATATATACACACACACACACACACACATACACACACATGACACAAGTGTGTGTGTGGGTGTGTGTATACACATATATACATACATGTATGTATGTATATACTCACTATAGAAATCTAGCTTTTAACATTTTTCAGTAAACTTTATTATTTAGCCATTCAAATCATTTTGCTGGCCCTGCCTTGATTCAGGTATTGTAAAGATCAAAACTGATAGTATCCAGTTTTGAAACTTCCACTTCTGCAATATCAGTGTATTGAAGCCTTGAAATATAGTGTCATGTTAGAGCTAAATTAAGGCAAATTTATATAATGCCCAAAACTGATAGCAGCCAATTCTCCAAGGCCGGCATCCCTTCCAAGCATTGAAAGTTTTATTCCACTAGGGAAATATCTTGCTGCATCACCTGTTAAGTTTGAGTCTTTTTTCAAGGCTGAGTACTAAATGCTCTTGCTGCATAGATCTGATGCTGTATTGGTGCCAGACCCTAAAACCCCCACATGACTATTGCTGGTAGGTGGCAACTCTGGCAGTGGCTACTTAGCTATCTCTGGGAGAGGCCTGCCTGAGGAGAAAGGTGGTACATGTCACAATAGAAGATTAATTATATATGTTCCGTGTGACATGACATCCCATAGGACTTAGGGAGATGTTTGTGGTTTTATAAAGTATACTGTAAATACCAGTCTTGGCTTTGGCTGTGACCCTGCCAAACACGGGGCTAATGTCATTTGTCATATTCAGACATTGCCTTTTAAGAAACATCGTTGTACAGGCTGTTACCAAGGTTTGATGTGTTTGACGGCTCTGAGGAAATTGTTGTCCTTATAATGGGGGATAGAGAAAGACAGGAAACCAGCAGGGGGAGGGAGAAGAGGAAGTGAGCCATGGGATGGAGCAAAAACATGTCACTCAGGGGAATGAGTAAATTATGTTCTTGCTTTTTGATTAATGAAAGTTACTAGACAGATTTCCTTATGTCTTCCAAGACTCTCATTTATTACCCTATTTTTAATGAAAAATCTGTGAGAAAAGAGAACCTGAGAACTTGCCGGGGAGAAATTAGATACTTCCAGTGTTTAACTCCAGTGAGGTTTATTGACATTCTCATTGAGAGACAGGAGAATGAAGTAAAGGGACAGGGGAAGATAATGAGAAGGAGTAATGACACCATTTCACTGTGGCCTGATTATTAGCATACTAGACAGTTTCACAGCTATCTACCACTGGGCTTCAGATTTGACCCACACATCAGTATTTGAGTTAAATCTGTATATTATTTTTGTCAACCGAGTGATCTTTCGAAACCCCAACACCCCTTTGTTGCAAAGCCTAAATAATTGGCTTGTATTACTGAATTTCTAGTTCTGGGTAATTCTGTGCATATGATACTCTTCTCAGGCTAAATGGAACATATTCTTGCTTTCAGTAGGCAGATGTTCAGAGCATGAAACCTCATCCAACAGAGGGGCTACAATACATTACCATACGTATGGCCACTGCAATGACCAGCCAGTGACTGACTGCCATCATTTAAATAATTAGCTTTATTTTGGAGAATACCCCTTTCACCTGGGATCCTGAAGGTATAATTCTGTTATTGCCTTTGCTTCTTTCTCTTTCTGTGAGTTAATATAATGTGCAGCTTCTTATGGCTGGTAGTTTAAATCCCTAGTGGTAGTAGGAAAGACATGTGTGATGGGAAAGTCCTGCTGAGGGGAATTGAGGCTTCATCTCCCATTGCTTGAGTTATGATAATCACGTGTATCCTGAGCTGAAGCCACATATGAGGATCCTATGTGGAAGTAGATTATGTCATCAATCTTCCCCATTGCCTGTTTCACCTGCCTTCCCCACTCTGTTTCCTTCTGTTTCTTCATTTCTAGCCTCTATTTTTTTTTCTTTTCTATCTTTTGTTTTCAGATTTACTCTCAAGTTTCGAATATGAGAAATGCTTCTAAGGCTCAGCCACACTGCAAGCGAAGGATTGCCTCTCTGTGATTGTCTTCAGTTTCATTAAAAACTAATTATTCTTCCCATTAATTTGTTTGTTCATTCATTCATTCATTCATTCATTCATTCATTCATTCTCAACAGTTCTTTACTGGGCATTTACTGTGTATGAGATACAGAGCTGAGATGAGAAAGAACAGCCTGTAAGGCACTTACAAATCATTACAAGGCAGTATAGTGAGTATTATAAGGGGAATATTTGCCAAGTGCCAAGAGATGCCATTAGAAGAGATTGCTAACAAGAAGGGATGGGGAAAAATAGGAGAAAGTACCATAGAGCAGTAATGTTTGAGATAAACTTGATGGATTAGTAGGTGGGTATATCCAGTCCAGTCAGAAGCATGTACAAATGCATAGAAGCATAACAGAGCCTTGCACCATGGCATGCAATGAGAAAAGTAATTTAATTTGCTATGTCCTGAACCAAAGATCAGAATGGAGTGACTGGAGAAGGGGTTAGTTATATAGTGAATTTGCCTGGGGCTCCCTATCAGTTTTTTTTTTTTCCAAATTTAGTAATGGTATAAATGTGTCATGTGGATTCAAAAGAGGAAGACATTCAAGGCATGGAGATCTATATGGAGACAATTGTAATAATCCAGGTGTAAATAGAAAATTATAATCTGATGTGCAAATAATAGATATATGTGGACAATAATGTGAAAGGATGTGGTGTTTAGCCTTTTGTTGGAAAGTTAGAAAATGATTTTTGCATGAGGATATATTGAGCTGAGATTTTAAGGATGGTGGCCTGAGGTATAGGTTAGGGAAACTTTCTTTTATATTTATATATATATATATATATATATATAGAGAGAGAGAGAGAGAGAGAATGATGGTTTCCAGCTTCATCCACGTCCCTACAAAGGACATGAACTCATCCTTTTTTATGGCTGCATAGTATTCCATGGTGTATATGTGCCACATTTTCTTAATCCAGTCTATCACTGATGGACATTTGGGTTGGTTCCAAGTCTTTGCTGTTGTGAATAGTGCCACAATAAACATACATGTGCATGTGTCTTTATAGCAGCATAATTTATAATCCTTTGGGTATACACCCAGTAATGAGATGGCTGAGTCAAATGGTATTTCTAGTTCTAGATCCCTGAGGAATCGCCACACTGACTTCCACAATGGTTGAACTAGTTTACAGTCCCAGCAACAGTGTAAAAGTGTTCCTGTTTCTCCACATCCTCTCCAGCACCTGTTGTTTCCTGACTTTTAATGATCACCATTCTAACTGGTGTGAGATGGTATCTCATTGTGGTTTTGATTTGCATTTCTCTGATGGCCAGTGATGATGAGCATTTTTTCATGTGTCTGTTGGCTACATAAATGTCTTCTTTTGAGAAGTGTCTGTTCATGTCCTTTGCCCACTTGTTGATGGGGTTGTTTGTTTGAAACTTTCTAGATAGGTTAGGATAGGAGAGAGGTGAGATCTGGTGAAACTTTCTAGATAGGATAGGATAGGAGAGAGGTGAGATCTGGTGAAACTTTCTAGATAGGATAGGATAGGAGAGAGGTGAGATCTGGTTATCTAGAGAGATGGGATAACACTGAGGTGAGAGAGAGTGAGATATCAATTCAATTGGTGTTGCTGGAATAAAACATGGAGAAGTAGGATAAACAAGCCTAAAAATGTAGGTAGGACTAGATCTTAATTAATATTAATTTCATCATCAGTGTTTGGGCTGTATCTTGTAGGTGATGGGAGATATTGAAAGGTTTCAGCCAACAGAGACACAAGAGGACTGCTTTATAAATACCTCACTCAGCAGTGTAGAGAATGGGTTTGAGGTAGACAGGCTTAGAGACAGAAGAAGGAATAGGAGGCCTTTAGAATAGCCCGGACAATAAATGAGGAAAGTACAAAATGGTGGAAATGATGTGAATGGAATTGGGACACAGTTGCCAACTCAAATCAAGTGTTTGATTACATATTCACTTAAACGCTAGTGTCTTTGGGTTTTTTTAGAAGCAGAACCTGAGAGCAGAATGTAAGTAATTTGGTTTGGAAAGGAAGAAAATGCAAGCACAAAAAATAAGAAAGTAAAACAGAGGAGGAAATTCAACAAATAAACGGCATATTTTCAAGCATATTACCAGTGTGGGCAACTGGCACTTAATCCTGCTAAGGAACTTGGTAAGGCAGTAGAGGACACTATACTCACTATCTAGATGATAGGATCAGTTACATCCCAAACCTCAGCATCACACAATATGCTCATGTAACAAACTCACGTGTGTATTTCCTGAATCTAAAATAAATGTTGAAATTATTAAAAACATGTCTTATATGTAAACACATCCTACCTAAGGGGAATGGAGGCAGGATATTTATAAGCCTACTCTCAGTCATGGGTCAAAGAAAAGGGAGGTTAATTCCCTGGCACTTCTTGCTCTGCTATGTAGAGAGATGCAGATAATGGCATTAGCAAGTCAAGCCAGCATGCACTGAAATGGTAAGGCAGTAGGAATAAAAACAGGACAACAATATATTCTACCAAAGTTGGAAAGAAACTGGGATCACTCCCACATTTTTGTCTTGGGTCAATGGCTACATGGTAATTCCATCAATTGAGAGAATATAGTTAAATGCATGGATTTAGGACGTAAAAAAGAATTAATTCTGGACATATTGTCTTTAAAGTATCTATAGGATATTCTCTACAGGTGATTATCAATTTCAAGCTCAAGGAAGTTTGGACAGGAGATTTAAATTTGGAAGTCATCAGCATATAGGTAACGTTGAAATAGTGCAGACAAATGAGATAACTCTGGTACATTGCTCAGTGAGAAAAAGAGTGGGCCAAGGAGAGAACCCTAGAGATAATCAACATTTCAAGGGTGTTGGGAAGAAGACAGAACTATAATGGAGACAGGGTAAGATGAGGAAAGCGTACAATCACAGACAGCAAGAGACTGGAGAGTTTCACAAAGGAAGAAGTCAGCAGTTTCAACTGCAGTTAAGAATAATATAGAGACTTAATAATATACATCTAGTAGACATTTGTTTAGTCTTTAGTGATCCTAGTAAGAACAGTTTGTAGTAGAATGATAGATGTAAGATTATAGTGGGTTTAGTAGTGAGCCTACTTCTCTTTTGTGGATGAGATAGAGATTAGGTGGTAGCTGCTATAGGGAGATTTAATTTCAAGGTAGGGTTTATGGCATATTTATAAACTACGGGAAGAAGGAAACAGTAGAGAGTAAGCAATTGAATGCAATGGGAAGAGAACTGCTTAGTAGAGCAAGGTCCCAGAAGAGGCAGTACAAAGTGGTTTAGGTGAAGGGAATGCCTGGCCAGAAGTGTGGAAGCCTCAACATCTGAGACAGGGAGAAAGAGACTAAGGAGGGGTGTGGATAAATTTAACTTAATAGAAGGGGGCAAATGGAATATATAGAAGAGTATATCTTATAGCCTTAGTGCTCTTGAAGATTTAAGAGGCCAGATGCTTTGCTGAGACTTCATGGAGCAGAGTTCAGTATGAGGCTAGGCTAGAGAAGAATGTCTAAGGTTTGCAAGAGTTGTTCTGGAAATGGGAGAGGAAACTATCTGAGTTTGATAAAATGATTGCAGATGGCCTACTGATTTTGCAGATTAAAAATTTGTAGTGGCCAGGCACAGTGGCTCACCCCTGTAATACCAACACATTGGGAAGCCGAGACGGGTGGATCACTTGAGTTCAGGAATTCAAGACCAGCCTGGCCAACATGGCGAAACCCCATCTCTACTAAAAATCCAAAAATTAGCCTAGCATGGTGGCATGTGCCTGTAATCCCAGCTACTCAGGAGGCTGAGGCAGGAGAATTACTTGAACCCAGGAGGCAGAGGCTGCAGTGAGCAGAGATCGTGCCACTGCACTCCAGCCTGAGTGAGCGACAGACAGAGTGAGACTGTCTCAAATTAAAAAAAAAAAAAATTGTGGCAATGTGATTACTTGATTTTTCTCAGCAGTGCTCAGCCACCAGAGTGTAGGAAAAAAAGATTGAATTATAATACTGGTCTCTGCTTTATACAGCAGGTGAGACCCACAAGAAAGAGATGCAAATGACCCTTACTTTTTCTCTTAACTCTTGGTGTTCTTGTAATTACCACATTTATTATATGGGTGGTCTACATTGTTTCCTTTGCTTCCTTAATACCGATCTTCTCCTTAGATCCTGAAATCTGTATTTTGTCTTTTATACTCATCTAAAACGTCTTCCTTTTAGATCGATACTAACATATTACTCATCAAAGCCAATGTACATTTTCCCCATCCTCATAGCCTTTTAGATCTCTCTGCAGCATATGCCAGCATTGATTATCCCTTGTTTCTAAAAAAAATCCCTACATTAGTCAAGTTGCCTAGGTTAAATTGTGGAATCAAACAAATCTGAAAGTTCATTGAGGCTTAACACAGTGAAAATGTTATTTTGCATTCATGCTACATGTTTAGTATAGGTTGGGGATTGGGGCACGGTGCACATAGCAAACACTCCAGAACTCAGGTTGTTGGAGAATCCATCTTCAGAACTCAGGTTGTTGGAGAATCCATCTTACTTGCAATCACCACAAACTTCCACAGTCTCCACAATCACTAAGGTAGTAGGAAAGGATTTTGGCAAGTCCTATACTGTTTCTTAGAGCTTTCACCCAAATGTGACACACATAAATGCTGTTCACATTTCATTGGCCAAATCAAATTGCTTGGTCACTTCTAACTGGAAAGCGGCAGCAAAATGCAGTACTGTTTGATACGCAAAAGAGAGACAGGATATTTGGGAACCTCTTTTACCTACTAAGTGTCCGTATATGCCAAGTTTGGTTCTCAGCCTGGTATTCTTCAATTTCTTCCCAAAGTACTCTCTCCTCCGTTTAGGTGATTTCCAGATTCATGATCCTTGTCCTGACTTATGTCTTTGTCTTGTCCCAGAATACTAAATGCATCCTGAATATTTCCACTTGCAAGTTTTCCTGTCATCTCAGTTGGAAGGTATCGAAAACAGTACTCAAAAACTGACTTTCACTTATATTTCCTATTTTTGTTAATTCCTTCTCTGGGAGACCCTGTCTCAGAGCCTCAGAAGTCCATCTAGATCCTCTTTCCCTTGAGGTCAGCATCTGTTTTTACTTCATTATTTATGAATATACACATAGTAGGGGTTCAAAAAATTCCATTTGATGATTTTATTTTTGTAATTTTTTCTTCTCTAGAGGAAATCCTTTACTCATACTCAGGCACCCACCTCCCGTCACCAAAATGTATTCCCCCTCACCCCCAACATACCAAACAACCAATTCCGTTGCAGATACCTGATGGACGTTTTACAATTTGACCCACTTCTGGCACTATCTACCTAGAGATAGCATCAGATCTGGCAGATTAAGTCCTCAGTCCCACAGGACCATCTCCACTTCAGATGGCAATTGCAAGTCCCAGGTTGTGACCTGTGTTTCTGACTGACTTGCTGTAAATTGGGGTTCCCATGACCTCCTCCTTGGGTTTAATTTGCTAGAGTGGTTCACAGTACTCAGGGGAATACTTTACTTACATTTACCCATTTATTATAAAGGATTTTACAAAGGATACAGCTGACCAGCCAGATGGAGAGATGCATAGGGCAAGGAATGTGGGAAGAGGCACAAAGCTTCCATGCCCTCTCCAGGCACACTACCCTCCAGGCACCTCTATGCATTCAACTATCCCAAAACTCTCCAAATCATGCAGTTTTGGACTTTGAAGTAGGTTTCATTATGTAGTCATGATTTATTACATCATTGGCTATTGGTGATTAACTCATTCTTTAGCCTTTCTTTCCTTCCCAGTTGTTTGGGAGTGTGGCTGAAAGTTCCAACCCTCTAATTACAGGATTGGTTCTCCTGGCAACCAGCTACCATCCTGAGGCTGTCCAGAAGTCCCCAGCAATCAGTCTTCTTATTGGCACACAAAACAGCACTTTTCAGTTTGGAGATTCCAGAGGTTTTAGGAGCTGTGTGCCAGAAAATAGAGATGAAGACCAATTATGTATATTTTATTATAAATTGCAATATTATATCTTCACTTTTTATTCTTTAGGCTTCAAATAATAATATTAGAACCAGTTTCTGATGAAATATGTTTTCTCTCATATATGATTTTCACTAAGGCCAGAGTAGAATCTGCATTTTATTATTATTTTTAGTTTCAGTACAAAATGGGTATGAAGAGTTCATAAATTACAAGTGTATAAGTAACTATCACCCAGATCAACAAATGGGACAATATCATTTCCCAGAAGTTACCCTATGCCACTGTACCCCCACAGACACCAAGAATAAGCACTCTGTAGCAGCATGGATTTGTTTTGTCTGCTTCAAAAGTTTATATATGTGAGATTATATGATATAAACTCTTTGTTTCTGGATTCTTTTGCTCAATGTTTCATTGGTAGGAATAATTCATCTAGTTGTATATATCATTGTTCAATAGTATTTCATTGTAGAAATATACTATATTTGTTCATTCTACTGTAGATGTACATTTGGGTTATTTCTAGTTAAATGTTATTATGAATCTATTTTCTCCATACATTCTTATACATGTATTTTGTTTAATCTGTGTATGTATGACCATTGGTAAAAGAGCAAAACTGCAGGGCTTATATGTTGAAACTGAGTTGTTGTTGACAGCTTTTTAGTGAGATTATACAAATTTATACTCCCTCCAGCATGTATAAGACTTATCAGGTGTTCTATGTCCTTGCCAACATTTGAAGTATTTGTCTTTTATTTTAGACATTTTGGTGGATGTTTGGTGGTATCACCCTGTGGTTTTAATCTGAATTTTTCTGATAACTAGAGAATTTGAGTACTTTATGTGATATCACTATTTGAATATCCCCTTTTACAAAGTAACTGCTGAAGTTTCATGTCTGTTTTTATATTGTCTGCATTTTCTTATTTATTTCTAGGAATCTTTTACATGTTATCGACATGAGTTTTTGGTAATTATGCTTTACATTATACACTAACATCAATTTCAGATGGATTATGTATCAAAGTATGTATTGTAAAATAGTAGGACATCTTTAAGGCAAAGATTCCCTAAATAGAACAAAAAAGTGCTAATCATAAAGAAATAATTGAAAAATTGGACTACTACACTTAAAGAACTTCTATTCATCAATCAATATTTGTTTCTATCTAGGATATTTGATTTGTGTTTTCCTCTTCCCAAGACACCTCAGTTATCTGCCTATGAAGATGCCCTACTGTATCCGTAAAGAAACATATATAATTATTCGGGGTTACATTATAGTTTTAGTTTTTTTTAGGGTTTGAGAAGTTCCAATCTTAAGAAAATTAGTTAATGAGCTCAAGAAAAAAATCAATATTCAGACACTCCCTAAACTTATAACTAAGCTATATTCCAATTGGAATATAAAAATTGATGATTTTGGAACAGTTTCTCTGCTTTTTCTTTTCATATAAGTATAGAGATGGTTTCTATATTAGAATTACATAGACTGTGAAAGACAGGAATATAGTTAGATTGTTCATATTAGGTTGTTTTGGAACTTGTTTTGATTAGCAGACCAGTGACCATATTTTTGGCCACTTAAAAAAAATATGTGTTTTGGTAGAGGGAACTGAATTTCTTTTTTCTTCTAAATCTCTTAAATGAGGCTCCATGTGATAACCTATATGGAAGGGAGAAAGCTAAGAGTTGACATGAATCTTTGGGGTCAATTTATTCTATGCAGACAGTGGAATCCCAGACTGTAATTAAAAAGCCCTATAATTGGATTCAAGAACATATGGTTGAAATCTTAACTACATCACTCAACACCAGGTGACTTTAGAATGGGCTCTTCACTTTTCTTTTGGTGTATTTCCTTATTCTTCTAATGAGAAGATTGTACTAAGGGTAAACTTATTTTTAGATACCTTATTATTGTCAAACTGAAATACTTGAAGCTATCGGAATCCAATTTTGAAGAGTTTATTCAAGCAAAGTTTTAGACTAGCCACTCTGGAAACACCAATTCCAAAGAAATGGGATCAGTGCTCTGAAGCAAAGTAAAAGTCTCACTTACATAGGCAGAAACAAAGAAGTTTAGCAGGATTACAACATTGTATATACAAGACTGGCTCATGAGTTACAGCAATTTGATTGGTTACAGTCTGTTCCTTTTGGGGAAAGGTGTATTTAACATTGCATCCCAAATGATTTAATAGTCATGGGAGCTTTTGTGCCATCTGGTCTGAGTCAGGCACAAGAAAAGATATGAAGGAAGTTAATCTATAACAAAAGATCAGTAACTAAAAAGAAGGGGGTCTGATCTCTGGTGCCATTCAGTCTTTCACATTTTACAAACAAAGAAATATCAGAAAGAAGGTTAATCTATAATCAAAGAAGCAACAGTGGCTGCTGCTTGCTTTGTGACTCAGTCCTCACAGTCACATTTTAAGGCACAAAATAATTTAAAGTTCCAACAGCTTTATTTTGAATTATTTATTTTTACAATGTAGTGAGAGATAATGACTTTTTTAAAAAATTGACAATAAAGAGATAGTGAAAAGGTAGTATTTGAATAGCCTTTTCTATATCTGTGAGTTTGTTGTTTCAGTCCTGAGAGCATCTGGAAAAAAGAATGAGAAAGCAAGATTCTACTTTAATTATGATCAGGCTACTTATTGAGGGTTATGTGTTTAGTAAAGGTATTCCATCTTCAGAAACAGAAGGCAGAGGCAGTGAATAACTACCAGAGTCCATGACTGATGTAGAAGACAGCTTTCTTTAAAACAGTAGCCTCTATTCATGGCTACTCTAGCCAGAAAAAGGAATTAGAGATAAGAACCCTAACAGACAAAATTTTAAAAAATAAAAAGAATTGTTATTGTAAAGAAAGAGAGAACATTACCAAAAGACTGAATACAGGAAAACTTCTACAAAAAGCTGAGAAAGAGGAACTACAAATCCTCCAAAATTTTCATCTAGATAAAATAGGAAATACTGTATAGATGGATTAAAAGGAACAGGAAAGTGGAATGAATAATGACAAATGTGGGAGCATGAGGAACCCATAAAGAAAAGAAAAATAGCCCAGGGCTGAATAAAAACAAGGGGAATAGTTATGGGACTGTGAATTACAGATAGAACTTAAAGTGAAGCGGGTGGGATTGAGAAGATGGGAAGGAGAAGAGTGAAAGGCGGTGGATTTATGAGTCACTCACTATGAACAGAACAAGTTCCTATCTTTAAGTGAGCAATGATGGATAACTAGTGGGCAACTGGCATTGCTTATATGTTAATTCTCCTTAAAACCTATCAGGATAAGCCCTTCTTTCTGTTGGAATCATTTCAAAAGCCCCAAGGCCTCTGTAGGAAGGAAAAAGAGAAAGAGGCATTATACAGTTGGAATGAGGATTAGGGGTGGAGAACAGCTTGGGGGATGGATGCTATAAACAGAGTCTCATTAGCACAGTCTAGCTTGGTGCCTGATTAATTATGGAGCACTTGATAACGTCCTGAAGTCATGGAAATCAGGAGGAAAAGTACAGATAATTGAATGGAATTGAAGAACTGGCAGTGTTGAGAGCATCATTAACATATTTTTGCTGTTGTTGTTCTTGGCATCTGCCCTTGTCACAATTGACTCTGGGCTTCAACAGCTGCACATTTTGGTGGAAGTAAGGAAGAAGAGATAAGAAGAAGAATGGCAAGTGGAAGCTGTTGTCTTTTATAGAAACCCAGAGGTCTACTGGTGTTTGCAACCAGTCCCATTCTATTGACTAGGACTTGCCTTTAATCCTTTGTATCATGAAGAATTAACTTTCGCCTAAAGCATGTCAGGGCCAGTTTCCTATAGAATTCAGCCTAAGTTTGTGACAATGGTTCACAAGATAAGTCATTTGGAATTGTGTTTAGAAAGCTAATACAAATCACAAATCTCCTCTGAAGCTATCCCTACTGGGATAGCTTTGCCTGCCATGTTGAATCAGACAAGTCAAGTTCTGTTTTCAACAATGAAATAAAACATTATCAATGTGCAAGATCTGAATACATATCCCTTTGCATGGCGCTGTGCGTGTGAGTTTTTTAGTTGTCAAACTTTTTATTCTCCATGTAGATATCTGAGGTTGGTTGTTTATTAATATATCAGAGAGAAAATTTAAAGAGAAAATTTACAATGTAAGTATTTTCAGATTAGTCTAGGAGCAAATTTGACAAAACAAATTGAGAAGTTTGTATTCATTTCTTGTCTCTTCCTGAATGAGGAAAGTGGTGTATACCCAGGGACTATGGTGCAGTTGTGCATAGAGACTGAGCTGCCTTCTGAGATTCAGAATATGTTCCAGGTCAGTGGAAAATTGCTGGACATGCTCAGTTCTGCCTGTGGCCTGCAGCAGGGTGGTGTGGAGCTGGGAGGCTGCACAGAGAATGCCAAGGTCTGAGGAGCAGCAGCTGCCTTTGCTGGCTTTTTAGTACAGATAATAAAATAGCTTGGAGAGTATCACGTGAGATAGAATTGTTCTATAGAAAATACTGCCACTTGGGATACTGCCAAGCTTTATCTATCCCAAGTGTTTTTCTACTCAGTTAAATTTTTTTTCTCTTCTCTCTTTTTCATTTTTGTTAAAGAAATAGAAGAACCAGTCCAGATTGAATAAAAATTGACCTAAATGCTCATTAGAACACAAGCTTACCCATCCCTCTTAAGATTTATTTTATTTACACAGAAATCACAATAAAACCCTGCTTATACAATAGCCATGGGGCATGGATAAACTAAGGGGCTGGACTCTAGAGAGAACTCCCAAGCAATGGATGAAGAAGCACATGAGCACCGTTAGTAGCAGTTTCTCTGTGGTTTTTTTTCTTGAAAATGTTTACCCAATGTCTGCTTTGCCTCAGCCAGAAACTCTTCTTTTGTTTGTATTTGTTTTCCCATCTTAGTAGAAATTCTACTCACAGATTATTTTATTTATTTATTTATTTATTTTTTGAGACGGAGTCTTGCTGTGTCTCTCAGGCTGGAGCGCAGTGGCGTGATCCCAGCTCACTTCAAGCTCTGCCTCCCAGGTTCAAGTGACTCTTCTGCCTCAGCCTCCTGAGTAGCTGGGATTATAGGCATGGACCATCACACCCAGCTAATTTTTTGTGTATTTTTAGTAGAGGTGGGATTTCTCCATGTTGGTCAGGCTGGTCTCGAACTCCTGACCTCGTGATCTGCCCACCTCAGCCTCCCAAAGTGCTGGGATTACAAGCATGAGCCACTGCGCCCAGCTCACAGGTTATTTTTTTAAAGCACTCCAATATTTCTCTTGGTGTTGAATAGCATTGTTTCAAGAAGTTTTCCCCCCATGAATCACACATTTCTTTCATAGTGGTAACTGGTACAACCAACCAGAAGATCTAGAATGGTTTGTATATGAAAACTGGTAGGTCAACTCATATCAAACATCTACTCTGAACAGGGCAACATACTGTGTTCCAAGAACTACTGGGCTGGATCTTGACAAGATTAGTGTGCAAAATTTCACAAATACCCTATTACCTAGAATATTTAAGACTAGCCTTATTAATCACACACACAAAAAATTCAGGCAGAAGTCTTATGATTCATCCTACATTCTTCAGTTTTGTTTTTGTATCTAGGTCTAAAAATCAGGCTTAGACAGCAGTAGTGACTACTTCACTTTTCTTGTTGTTCTTGTTTTTGTATTTATCCAGTTCTGGCATTTCATAGCTTATCAAGAGACATAGCTTAACAGGAGTCTCCGAGATGAAACTTCTTTTTTTTTTTATGCTTGAAATATTTAATGAAATAAAATATGAAATTGAAAAGCTGATCAAAGAACAAGAAAATATAAAACATATCTAGACAGATATAAATAAAACTCTCAGATACAGAACAAAAAAAGTAAAAATTAAAAAAATGGATGGAGCTTTTTATTTTTTTAATTTATTATTATTATTAGTCAAATGCGTTATTTGCTGAGCATCATGCTTGCTTCACTGATTTGTTCTAGAATGCCAATGGGAATTCCTAGGACAGTGCAACCTCTTCTCAAATCACTTTGAACCACTAGGAAAAATAAATGCATACAATCTATACCACAGGGCCTGAGCAGAGAAGTTATTCCCTTATTGATTCAATATTCACAAATTATTTATGACAACTAATTTAATAAATTGCAATTTCACTAGATTACAGGCTGAATTCATGAGAATCAGAAGGAAAAGAAGTTTTATTGTCTTTCCAAATTTTATTAGGAATTTTGAAGGAAAGCACCATTAAAACTTGGACAACGACTTTTTGAGAATATTTATTTTTTTCATTAATAGCCTGCTTCTTTGTTGAAATTATTACATACCGAAAGAAATTTTCAGGCAGAAAAACAGTTCTCCACCAATTATTTGTCAAATCATTAGCAATGAACGTACTTCTCAGTATGTACTTCTCTATAACTCAGGGTGATCTTAAGTTGTACATTGACATGGTTTCATATAGCTTAATATGGGAAATACTACAACTAGACACTGCTATGATAAAATGTAACAGATACTGAGAGAAATGAAGTAATTTCTTCTCAGTTTCTATATCTTGCACATCAGAGTATTAGCTTCATTTATAAATGATATTCCATTGTGCATATTAGTTTAACTTGTGGTTATATGTGCATTGAACTTCTCTTTGACTTTAACGAATTCATTTGCTAAAATTTTTCTTTTAATTCATGTTTTATTCTCTTTTACTTGCAGGAATAAAATCATTTAATAGTTTAGGAGATTTGATGAGCATACTTTGTAATTTAAGAATATAAATGAAATTGTTGTTAGGATTGACACCTCTGAGCCACAACTCATGGCTATGTTTTATTAAAGTAAACATCTAGAAGAGAAGAGGAGTAGACAATTAGACATTCAGATGTTTTGTCAACATGCTGTTAAGTGTCCAAATGTCTTAGAAACATCTGATGTTTGATGATTTTCTTTATTCCCACAGCTGTTTAGTGTTGCATAGGCTCAGAGACAACCTGTTAATTTGGAGACCCTGATAATATCTTATAACAGTGGATTTCAAATTGCATAGCAGAATTCATAGTAAGAAATGTATTTTATATTGTGACCTACTGTATTTGTGCATATTCACCTACATCCACATCCCTCCCAATACAAATAAATAACTGAAACAACAGTTTTACAAAATAATACATAGCCTTTCTACGTGGGATTTCTATCATACTCTATTCTATTGTATTCTTTTCATTATATTGTATTCTACTTCATTCCATTCCATTATTTGAAAACTGAATAACTCTCTGTATTAATTCCATCACAGGTTGCAACTCCTATTTGGAAAACTTTTTATTAGTTTGCACCTGATAAATGTGCATATTTATCATGCTTACAAGCCAGTATGGATATGACTTAATAGTATATAACCTTCCAGTGAAGTTCAGAAAACTTGTGTTTACAAGTTTTGATCTTGACAAGTACACTATGTGTGTTCACAATGTACATCCTAACATAAAGTAAGGATCTTTTTAACCTCTATAGTGTGCCCACAAAGGAAAGAGAAGAAGGAGTAGTTAGGGGACAGGGTCTCCCAAGTTCCATTGCTTTTCACCAGTTTTAATTGACAACCTTAGTTAGGATTCCCTAGAGAAAAAATCAGCTGTCAATGGCACCAGGCAAGATGTCAATCACTTAGTATTTGTCAACTACTGGTAGCCATTGTTTCCCTATGTCATCCTTTACTTTATCAGGATGGAGGAAACTCAGTACACCACATTTGGCTCTGCAGGTATGGGATGATTTATTGCCCTGCTGTGGACTCAATATTTGTGTTCCCCAAAAATTAATATGTAGAAATTCTACCCCCAAAAATGATAGTATTAGGAAGTGGAGCCTTGGAATGTGATTAGGCATGAGGACAGAGTCCTCATGAATAAAATTAATATTCTTATAAAAGAGGCATGAGGGAGCTCCCTTGTTCCTTGCACCATGACAGGTTAACAGGCAGTGATGGCCCTTTCTCAATGAGAGAGTGAGCCCTCACCAGACACTGAGTCTGTGGCGCCTTGATGTTGAACTTCCCCACCTCTAAAATTGTGAGAAATGAATTTCTGTTGTTTCTAAGCCACCCAGTCTGTGGTATTTTGTTATAGCAGCCTGAATGGACTAAGACTGTCCCATTGTCTGATGGCTTTTTAATCTTGTCTATATCAACACTTGGCACCTTCAAATCATCTGCTAGCACTAAGCATATCGCTTGCTTCGTGTCTTGGTGACCTAAAGGTAAAAATATCAAAGGACATCTTGTTTCTCTGGCAGCCTCCTGTCCAAAGTGTTTAGGCTTCTCACTCAGCTCTGACCATTAATCTGACCACATTACTTTTACAGACCTAAAGCAAATCTCTCTAGGGTCCTCATTACCTTTGGAGGTCACAAACAGTGAGATCTTTAAACAAAGTTACTCTTACCAATCCTAGAGAAAAAAGAAAATCTCTCCTGCCTTTAACAATTTCTATAGAATAATAAACCTTAGGCCTTCATAATATACAGCAATATTTCTTTGGAAAGATTTTATTTGCTTCTTTCTTAAATCATTTTTGCTTAAATTTAAAAATATTTTCTTATTTTCTCTACTTATGGAAATGGAAAACAACAGTTTCTCACCACATTTGTTAAAACAAAAACAATTTGAAACCCTACGTATTTATTCATTTAATTGCAGGATGAATAATAGCAACCTCTTAAGTTCTTCCTCAAATATTTTCAATAAGTATTACCCTTATAGTTGCATGTCTTTGAAATTATTTTAATGTCCTCACTTTTATTGTAGAGGCCAGAAATCTAGGCAGGATGGTAGTCAGTGTATGGCATGACTGTGAGTGTCAAAGTTTCTCACCTTCCAGTCACACATCCCAGCTTTAAAAAAAATAACACTGATTTAAATTGTGTAGCTGCAAAGTACATATTTCTTCAATAGATACTTTTTACTGCATTGCTGTTTGGCTAATAAATGTTCACTCTGGATTCGTCTATTTGTTTTTCTTCTTTAGTTTATTTTTCCTTTGTAACCACAGCATTACTCATGTTTATTCCTAGAAATTTTCATTTGTGTGTAACTACTACTGCAATTTCTCAGGATAACTTTGAATCCTAATCTGATTTCTTTATTAATTCTAAAGTTTGTATAATCTGAAATGTTAATAATCATCTGTATTCTATTATTCAGGTAGCCAATGAAATAGTCTTATTTTCAAAGCTAATATCCCAAACACCAATTGTTAAGTGTTTTCTAGACAATGATCTCAATGGATGGATGCTTGGCATGTGTCTACAGCCAGCTGTGACTATATCATGCAGAAAACTAGTAGTTCCGTGATCTTGATACCCTTCAGTATATGGAATTCCCATGGCAGTTTCACATTTACCAAAAATCATTGAAATATGTTAAGAATTACAAAACGTTATGCCCATATGGAAAATGCATTGGCTGCCATTTGGTTTTCAGATGGTATACTGAAGACAAAATTGAATTTAAGTTGTTTCTTGTTCCTTTTATAGAGTATCACATTTGGTCAGATTTAGCTCATTTAAATGTTATTGTGAAGTTATCTAACACACCGCAGGTACTAGCTGTACATACTAACTGAACTCTTGGATATAAGTGTTGGTTAGAAGGAATACTTGATTGTGTTCCATAGTTACATTGGAGACCAGGTGATGGAGACATCTGGTAATGAAAAAATACAGGGAATAAAATATTCTCCTAGTTTGAGAATATTCTCCTATTTTAGTCTTTCACCTGCTTTCAGGATAAAATGTACAAGATGAAAATGAAAAGATAACAAGGAAATCAAACATAGTCTTCTGCTATATAATACTATTACAGATAGTTAATGGTCCTTGGACTCGGGTGAACAGTGGGGAGAGAAACATTAGGAGAAAGCAGTGCTTTGTGAGTCCTAAATATTGAAGGAGTAATAACTCAGAAATGACACAATGTAGACAGTCTCCACATGTATGATGGAGAAGTTCATTAATTATCTCTCAATTATTTCTCCAAATTTCTGTAAGTGAATCTTGGCTATTTATAGTTTTTATGTATATTATACATCCACTTCGACATACAATTTGTACATAGTTCTTTTTCTTCTCTAGGAATGACATATTTTCAAATATATTATGAGCAGGAATGCATAGACTTGCTGATAAGGGAGATATAATGTTAGGATTCATATAAATGAAACCCAGTGGAGCATATTTAGAGTTTTGTTCATTCTGTTAGTTGAGTTTATTCCATCACTCACTAGGTATTTATTAATTTCATATTTTGTACAGCTGGACATGGAGGGGATAAAAGGAAACATTGAATACAGAGTCCGCCTCCCCGAAGTATACTGATTACACAGGAATACAAGTCATATTTTTATGAAACAGTGCATAGTAACAAGAGCTGGTATATATTTAGGCCAAAATTAGCAATAAAGAAATGGATATGAGCTTCTGTGGTCTGTGTGGATAAGATAAAGCTTCAGAATTACCCACCTAAAACTGTGAGCTTCCCCTAGGCCAAATTCTAGGACAGTTTTCTTTTTAGGGAAGAAAAATTTGTGAAGCTTCAGTCCATTCATCCAGATGACTCAGAATCATGTCAGTCTGACTACAGGTCCTGCTGTATCCTGTGCCCAAGTTCTAAGGCTTGGGGTCCCCGAGTTGTATCTGGGATAAAGCCATAGTCATATACTATGCTGCCAATTATTTAATCTCATTCTGTACTTTTGTGCCTTTGATATTCAAATAAGTAATGTATAATATAATTGCCAAAGCAAATAATGAATTATTATATTTTAGGTAACTATGTTTTTGCAGATTTGTGAACAACATGTAGGTTAGAGGTTGTAACCTAAACCCCGTTAGGAGGATAACCCAGGGTGGTGGATTAGAAAATAAATGTGGTAGAAGGCTCAGGGCCTCCATTTATGGTATTTTTTATTTCTGAAATGTTTAATCATGTTTACAATTATGTCAACTCAGGTAGAATTGTGCCAATGGACTGAATAAAAAATGAGGGTGAAGCCACTAGAGGACAAGAGGATGAAAAGAACGTTCTATAAGAGGGGAAAACAAGATGGGTCAAAGGATGGGACTGGTACTCCACAGGGCAGACACCATGCTGTATTTTTCATTGTGTATTCAGTGCCTGACACAGTAACTTGAATATAGTAGATATATAACAAAATCTGCTTAGTGACAGAGTGAGAGAGAATGTCAGATTTGGGATTCTGGAAGTGGAGTAATTTTAAATGATGATAAAAATGAAGAGCTGGTGCCACTAGTGGATGCCACGATTGAGGAGATGGGGCACCAGAGCATCTCCTGGACATTGAACAATTGCAGAGTCAGAATATTGCCTTTAGGGTGTGATTTCATCACCAAAAATGGAGAATGGAAACCTCAAATATAATAATGCAGAGAGTAGGTTTAAAGCCCACTGGAGACGAAGGAATAAGAAGATCACTCATCCTAGCCCCTAGGTGGAGTGGTGGGATACAGGAGAGGGACATGTAACAAACTTAGAAAAGACTGGATGTTGCATGATAATTTTGGTAAAAGATATTTAGCAGGAGAAACAAATGGTCCTAATAAAAAATGAGAATTTGTTCAGAACCAAGTAGATGTTCCACATAAAATAGGAACACATAGAGCCACCCTTGGAAGAAAGAGCCTGGGAAGAATGAAAATGATCTGAAAAAGATCAGTTGAAAATCCAGGAAATACAAAGAAAACATGAAAGTAATAATAGAAATTAGGGAAAATACTGCAAGGGAAAATGGGAAATATACAGATATGTATTTTGCTACAATTATTAAGTATCCAAGTGGAAAGATCCAGTGAGTAGATGAACACAAATGAATGCAATCATTTCAAATGTTTTATGATATCTATCATTTTGATTACTTTCTCTTCTATTTTAAATAGTTTGCAAAAGAAATGGGCATGATGACAAAACAAACACTGAGTCAATGTTGGAGGCAAATTTAAGATTAAGATATTAATGATAGAATTTTGTGAGCAATTATTATGTGTTAGGCAGGGTTTGAAGAGCTTTAAAGGCAATTCATGTAATCCTCAAAAAGATATTGTCATTAGGTATGTACCAGTATTGTCTCTAATCCATGGGACACAATAAAGGTAAATAAATCGCCTACATTTACCCAGAAATGTAGTAATGGAGCTAGGATAGGAACCTAACCAAAGTTTCCAACCACTGTGCTATTTCGCTTCACTATATTAATGTGGTTTTTAATATTAAACCTCTCTGACAACTATCAACCATTCCCTGTGACTGTGGTACTCTCCTCTTGGCAGAGAGTATTCATTTTTCTACATTTAGCAAAAATGGGTAAATGGTTTAAACAATAGAGTGAGTAAACACTGACAGAATAATGTGAACCAATGTGCCAGTATTAGAGAGATGACAGATGACACATCATTCAATGCGACAATAAATGTGATGGATTTCCTAACCACCCAATCTTTCACTGACAGGCTAGTCCCTTTCTTTCTGACGTAGCTTGATTGTCTGGCCTGCAGGTTGTTGAATAGCCCTAGTGTTAGAAGCTACTATGATACATTGTCCATCACTAAGGTGAGATGAACTAGGCTGTAGATAATCCCTAAACTTTTCCTAAAATTATCTTGTTTGTCTATGCTATCCTAAGTGGACCCAATATCTACAAAACTTAATTAATTATAAGACCCAGGAAATGAGAGATGTATCCAATAAGACTGGAAGATTTGAAATCCCTAGATTGTAAGCTACTTGAGAGCTACTAAGAAGGATGATCAGATCATTTCTTCTAGTGCCATGCCTAACAAACAGATTCTCTATTAGTGTTTATTGAATTTAATTAAATGTAAGTAACAGAGAATAAATAAAATATTTTATATGATATGTGTAAAATTATAGACTCTTACTAGCATTAATTTAAAATGTTGATTTAGATCCATATTTATTGACTTGGAGTAATGTTCACAGTATACTGTTGGATGAAAAAAATGGGAACATTCCAAAATATAACATATACTAAGATTAATTTATGTTCCTAGCTAGAATACTGTATATGTATAGTTCTCTATAACTGAACAATTTTTAGGCCATATAGTATAGTGGTTCAGTATGTGGGCTTTGGAATCAGACTACCAGGATTTAAAATCATGATACCCTTTCCTTCAGTTGAGTAACTTTGAGTAAATTACTTAATTTTTCTGTGCCTCAATTTTCTGACTGTAAGATGGGGTAACAATAAAACTTAACCTCATAGAGTTATAATAAACATTGAAAGAGATCATATGTATAAAAATATTTACTCTAATGTCTGGTTTATAGTAAACATGCGAATAATTTATTATTATATCTTGTTCTTATGGAAGGAATGTGGAAGAAGACTTACCCAAATGTTGTCTTTTTTCCTCTTTTATTACTTTAATTAAGAACATAATTTTATAATTAGATAACAGCAAAGCACTTTTTGAAAATTTGAGGAAGATAATATTTTGTGTTAGAAGGAAATTTAGATGGTATTTATCCCATTTTCCAAGTACAGGGACCCCCAATGTAACTTTCCTAAGATACTAACATTCAGCCTCTGCAGAAGCTCCTCATGCTACCTCTTAACTAGACTGTAAGGTTTCTAAGGACAGATCCTATATCTATATCCTATATCCAGATCCTATATTCTATCCAGTCTTTTTTGAATGCCCCATGGAGTAATCACTGCATAAATTGCACTTTAATGAGGTATGCTTAGAGAAATCAAGAGCCTTCTGTCATTCCCTCCCAAGATATAGCTGCCATACCATGGGATATACTCCGGTTTTAAATACAGTTATCATTCTCCCTTCACATCTGAGAGGATTCCAGTAACCTGGCTTCCCAGGGATTGAAGGAAAAAATACCCATCCCTAGCCACTCCCCTGGGTCTCTTTCACAAGAAGAGGTTATATGAAATTTTAACTTTTCTTGGCATCATTAGCCTTAACATCTGATGTCTCTCAAACAGCAGCCGAGTCCTTAAAAAGCAGATTAAGAAGACTGCAGCAGGAGTATAACACCAAGGATTGTCCGTGAGGGACTATCTGCAAGGGTTCTCTACTCTCTACCCCTCACAAGTTGCCCTACAAAAATATTTAATTTAGTAGTTCTCAGAATCAACTTGGGATCTTGGGGAGTGGGGAAGAAAAGAAAAGAAACCTGTACTTTAGAATGCATATTCCAGGTTACCTGTAGGACTTGGGGTTCTTAATTTAGGGTTAATAGTCTGTTAACAACTCCCCAGTCTTTACCCAGACTCAAATTACTTGCAGCCCTAGCCATGCCCGAGGGTCTTCCAGGAGTAAACCTTTAGCTAGAAATGTCCCCAACCTTTGAGTAGTACTGCATGCTGGAAGCACTTTTAAGGGAAACACTAAAATATTTGTGGAAAGAATAAAGTTGAATTAGTGATTATGTAGCATACAGCTCTCAAAGAATTAGAAGCCATATGCAAGACTAAACAATACACATGTATTGAAAAAATTAGATATATACCACTTACTTTCTGCCAGGTGTTAGGCAGATTGGACTTGGTTTTGCCCCTTCAAGGTTATGTTCACTCCGTCACTGTGAAGTAAGCCCTACCCTTTGAGCAATCATTCACACATGAGCTTACAAAGCTGCTCACATAGGGCCAGAGAATAACAGCAAACAGCCTCAACTCAGGCAACTCCTCTGTTCACTAGGAACACACTCATAGCCTTCCTGTTCCTCCCTTCTTTAGGTGACCTCCAGGATTCTTCCCTCTTCTTATCTACCTGGACTTTGGGCACCTCTAAGCTCCATCCTTCAGTTGACCTCTCTTGGCTTGCCCTGTAGAAAGACACTGTTGCTCTGCTGAGACAGTAATTTAAAAAATAGCAATGTTGAAGAATGTGTCAAAAGACCAGGAAGATGCTATTACAATATATTTATAATCTTCTGAGAAGCTCTTTCCATAGAAGAAATGAGGACTTTTATTTTAACTCTGGGAAGTATTAGATTTTTCTGTTTATTCTGATGTTCTCAGAAGATATGAACTTTATTGTGGCTTTCCTTACATCACCAATGCAACATCAGGACCCAATAATAAACACACGTCTGTTTGTCACATGGATCCTTATGTATAACCCGAGACTGCCAGTAGCCCTTTAAAATTATTGAAATCCATGGATGCCTACTTGGTCCTGTCTGGGCTACTTGTGAGATCTATACCTCAGTTTCCTCATCTATAAACTAGGGATACCACTTTTTCCTGCCTCTTACTGAGGATTCAATGAGGAAGCCCTCGAAAATAGTTTCGCTATTTTCCCTCCTTTACTATCTACATGTTTTTTCCTCTTCAGCACTCTTTCCTTTCCCACCTCGTGAGCTTATTCCATTTTTCCAGCATTTAATTTTGACAAAACCTTGTGACTTTAGCACCATCATCAGTTCTTCAGAAGTTCATTTGCCCTTTTTATTAATTTCATATTATTCATTAATTATTGACATATTTAAATAAAAAAATTCAATTAAGAGTTACATAAATCTCCTGTTTTCCTTGGTAACTATAGCATTTGCCAAAGTATTGCAAATACTTTTTTTCTCTTAAAGAAAAAACAATGTTCAGCATGCTAGCTCCAATTCCATTGTGAAAAATATGTATTTTCAAATAATCGTGATTGTAATGGTTTTACTTTCAATATATAAATATAACAAGTATTATCTTAAAAACCCATTTTTACAAATGGTGGTAAAAGCTGAATTTCCACTATTGTTGGTTTGATTAACATTATTCTTACAATCTTACAAGCGACAATTTTAGCATTAATTAAGTTTGTAGGAAGCCCCAGAGAGAGGCTTTGCTACAGATATTGTTAAAACATGACTGTACTCTTAGGGGTCAAGAATTTAGAACAGCTCTAGCTGGCAGTAATCTGCTTTTTGAAAGAACATGAATGATTGAGCATGAATAAGTGGGGCCATATTATAATTGTCTGAAAAAGTCTAAGGACTACTTTGTTTTTTCCATATTCTCTATTTTCTCTCAACTTTGCACAATTCACATAGTGTAACACAACTGAACTATGTATCTGGCATGTTTTATTTATTTATTTTTTTAAGAAGGTGTCTCGCTCTGTTGCCCAGGCTGGAGTGCAGTGTTTGGGAATGGTGGCAGATGCCTGTAATTCCAGCTACTTGGGAGGCTGAGGCAGAGAATTGCTTGAACCTGGGAGGCGGAGGTTGCAGTGAGCCATATTTTATTTTTACCAGGGCATCTCATAGCATGAACATGGACTAGGATATCTTTTGCTCAATTACACTAAATAAGATGAAAATATGCATTTTTATTCTACTTATATCAGTTAACTGAAAACTTTTTTCCTTGTAGTAAGACAGTGACTCTACTTTGTGAGTAGATATTCTTTTACATTTATTATATTTAATTTTTATATCTGTTGGTATTCTAATCATCTAATTTGAGATGAAATAAACTGGTCAAGATTTAGGTATTTGTTCAAGCAGTTTTTGAGGATCCAACATATGCCAAGCCCTCTCCCATACCATGGAGATAGAGATGAAAGACATAATCTACATCTTTCATGAGCTTTTGGTGTAGAGGAAGGCAGACCTACAAACTAAAGTAAATGTCAAAACATTTTTAAATGTCGTGGTGGAATTATATAGAGGGTACAGTAGTGGCTTTAAGGAAGGAGCCGTCAGTTATATAAGGAAGTATTGTTTAAAGGAATGATTCTTAAATTTAGTTGTCAAAAATCAAGATTACCCAATGAGGAGAAGCAGGAAAAGAAAAAGAAAATCATTCTAGCAGGAAAAAAAATTTAAAAGCATAAATCAGTATGGGGCTTGGCAAATAAAGTTTAGTAGACTGTGGTATAGATAAGGCTATGAAACAAGCATCGTCAGGCAATATAAGCTTTACAGGATCTGACTTTGAAGAATATGATCTGATAGTTGTATCTGAAGATCTTAAAGAGGGTAAAGGATAAATTCAAGATAATATGAAAATAATTAGTCTCCTGTTGTAATCCAGCAGAGAAATGTAGAAGCCAGCAACTAAGAGTTCTTGATAATAGAGGATCTATTCAGGAGCTTTATAATGGAGAGAGATTAGCAAAACCTTTGACCTTGATTGGAGATAAGGGATGAAGGATAGGGCAGGAATGGATGAGTTGGTGATGGCCATAGGCAATGTGGTTTTGGGTCACTCAATGGATGGTATTGTCAATAATTGACAAAGGGAATGATTTAAAAAACAGAGTTTTGAGAAAAGTTCAGTTGGTGGCAATAACAAATCATCTTCAAATTTACCAGTTAAAGTAACAAGCATATATTACCTCATTTTTTCTTTAGGTCAGAAAATTGGGAGTAGCTTAGAATAGTGGTTATGGCTCAGGGTCTTTCATGGGGTTGCATTTAACATGTTGGCCAGAGTTGCAGGCATTTGAAGGCTTAACTGAGGATCAATTTCCAAAATGGTTTGCTCATATGGCTGTTGGCAGGAGCCTAGTTTTTTGTCACATGTGTTTCTCCATAGATCTGTTGTATGTCCTCATGACATGGTGCTTGGCCTTTCCCAGAACAAGTGATCCAAGAGAATCAAGGAAGCCACAATGTCTTCCATGACACAACCTCTTGAGTCACAAATTGTCAGTTCTGAAATACTGCTGACCAGTAGTTATATAGTTCAGCACAATTTAATGTGGGAGAGGATGTCAGAAGGATGTGAGTACCAGGAGGCATGGATCATTAGGGCTATCTTGGAGGCTGGGCACCACAAGGCGTATGAGTTTAAGTGACTGGAAGTGCCAATCTCGGTAAGTAGTAAGCCGTTGTATATATGGGTCTGGAGCACAGCGGGAGAGATCTGTTTTGAGAAAAGAATGTCTAAAAGTCAATGTTAAAGTCAAAAACATTTGAAAATGTCTGCATTCAAAAGCTGGTCAAAGGGAAACACTATCTTTGAAAATCCGAGAAGGAAGGGATCAGGGAATGAGGACAGTAGCCACAAGAAAAATTGTCGCCCTGAAACCAAAAGTGGTGAGTTTCACATGGTGCAAATAAAGATTAGAAAAAGTACATTGGATTTGATAATTGTGAGATAACTAATGACTACTACCAGTGAACTAGGAGAAGAATAGAAAACCAGTGATGCAGAATATGAAAAGAAATTGAAGAAATGGAGGCAGTAAGTAGTAATCATATTTTCAAGGTCTTGGCTAAAAGAGAAGGAGAAGGAGGTAATGGCAGTAACAGGGGCGAGGATCGTGGATGTGATGAGAGGAAACTGAGGGTGTAAGGAGAGGAAGACAAAGCATTTAGGAAATAGAGAGGTGACTGAAGGAGGAAGGCCCTAGGGGACACAGATTTTCATAGCAGGAGTCTGCTAAATTTGGATAAAAGTTTCCTCTTCCTTTGAGGTGAGTTTCTGAAAAGGCATGAAATAGGTTATGGGCATTATTAGTGGGAAATTGAGATTGTTCATGCTGGGGAGAATCAATTTTCTCTGAAAAGTATAAGAGTTCTTGTGACAATGTGATTTAGAGCAGTAGAATTGAGGACCTAAGAAAATGGGTAGTTAAGAAGAACCTGTGAAGGGTGGAAATGGGTGACCACCCCAGGATGGCCAAGTGTCTCAGGGGCTCCGCTGAGATTGAAAATCATATATTTATGGTGACACTGATGGGTACTTCTGAACTTAAAAATATGGAGTTCAGAAAACTAGGAAAAAGAGGTCATGTTGTTTGGTGGTTTAAACCAACTCTGGAACTGGGTTGCCTGAGTTTAAGTGCATTTCTGCCCGTAAAGCTGTTTAATCAAAGGCAAATTCACCTGTCGGGCTGTTTCCTCATCTGCTAAGTGGAGGTAATAATAGTATCTGCCTTACAGAGTTGTTGTGGGGATTAAATAAGTTAATATATAAAAAACATTTATAAAAAAATGGTATATGGTGAACATTCAATAGAAAGTAGTTGTTATAACAAGGGTTGTATTTTATTGGTATTAAAAAGGTTTACTTTCAAATCTTTCTTTTTTTTCAATAAACAGTATAGTTTAGCTTTAAGAATTTTCAGAAACAAGTTTTAAATACAAAAAATAAATTTTCCTGATGATTTGTAACCTGACTTTGTAAATTAAAGAGTTTCGTTTAAGTGCTGAAAGAAAATACAAAGACCGATCAATAAGTCAACAACTAAATCCACCACATTATAAAAGACAGTATACCAAACACTCCTGTCTGCCTTGTTACTTGCCCCTGCTTTTTGCAATGCTTTGTGTAGGTATTCTAGACCCCATAACATTATGACTACTATTCTTATACCTCTTCATTTTTTTTGAAGTCTGTTAAATTACTATTTTTTTTAAAAAAAATTACTTTTCTTTATAGAGATCCTTTTGTTAATTTCAGGAGGTTGACCATTCTGAAATTAAGCGTAAGTATATACATCAATTCAGTACTCAATAGAATTTCATTCTAAAATTGTTTTTCAATCTACCAGAAATATCTGGAAAAGCTTGATGAAGTATAAGAATTGTGTGAACTAAAACTTGGCTTTAGTATCTAATGTCCATGTTTTCCTGTGTGGTTATGGCTGGGAGAAAATGTGTTTACTTTTTTTATTCTAATGGAAGAGCTGAGTTTTCTGAAATGAGATACTATGGTCATAAAATGGAGCAGTTGGCACGGATGCAGGTTAGACCATTTGAGAAAGGTAAGTACATTTTCAGAAAGGACTAGGAAATAAAACAGCCCAATTTTTGTAATAGCATCATCATATCTTCTGTGTGAAATAGATTACAGCATTGTACTTCATTCTGGACTGATCTGGACATTAGATTTTGTTTTGATGATGAATTTTCTCCTTAACTTCTCAAGCATAGGAAATGAGGAAATTAGCAACTACTTTACAAGTCATTGTGAAGATTAAATAAGTTAATATATGTAAAGCATTTAGAGAATTATTTTGAAGAATCACTAATCAAACCTACATTTGCAAAATAAATTATAAATATTGAAAAGAACCACTAGTGTGTGAATGCAATTTTTATATGTCAAATAAATGAATTATGTAGTTCATTTTATATGTATGTTAGTTGTAACTGTGGAGCACTTTAGAGATCAGCTAAACCTTAAAAATGAAGGGGAAACTTTAGGATGGGAAAGTAGTTTAAAAACATCAAACAGGTTGTTGTCATACTATATACATTTATGTCAAATAAATGCAGATAGTGAAATGTTTTTGATATTTTTTTAACTTGGTGCTATGACCCTCTTGATGTTGAAGTGTCACTGACTCAGCTTATCACAGGTGTGATCCCCAGGCTGAATAAGCACAGTGATGCACGCTCCACATTTTTGGGCAAGCCCTGTGGATTTGCCTGCTTTCCCACATGTGCTGCACTTGGTGGTGCTGTGCTTGTAGTGGCTCGCATTGATCTCTTGATTCTGTGGTTAATTAAGATATATTTTGCAGCACAGCCCACAGATTCCAAGGCTCAAAGGATTAGTCGATAGTTTTCTGCAGCTCTGCCATTAGCAGAGCAAATTGTCTTAAAGACATAGCTTGTTTTCATTAAGAATGTGCATATTTTCTTATATTTCAGGAAATTTGATGTGCTGCCATAGCAGTTGGAGATGGCGAGAAGTAGGCAACTGTGATAAGGTAGAAACATAAATGCACTGGGGTTCTAACCAGAGCATTACACACTGAGAAAACATGGGCAGAATTAATCTGTCTGAACCTGAGTCCTCATCTATGAAAAGAAGACATCTCTTGATACCAACATCATAGGATTGTTGTAAGCATCAGAAAGTAATCATGAGAGTAGGAGAAAGCACTTTGAAGTTTAGGAAACATCATGTGATATCTTTGGAATAGTGATGAATCAATGAAAAGTTCAGAATATTACTTTAAAATATACATAGGAAGAAAATGAGACATATATTGATAAGTGAAAATAAGTGAACAGTGAAAAAACTGGAGTCACAGGCATGAGAGGAAAACAATGCAGAAGAGTGAGAGAAAAAAGCTATAGCTTTACCAAAAAATCAAATATTGTCACATGTAGGGGAAGATGAATAAAGAGGCAGGATAGGAAAAGCATTAGGTAAAACAAAGGGGAGTGTTTACTTTTAGCAACTCCAATCCACTTGGATTGTTGTGCTGCTGACATTTTAGCTATTTCTGTTCCAAGGAACTACTAAGGTCTGTCCTCGATAATGCAGGTTCACAAAGCTCATGCCATAGCAGAATGAATGACCCCTTACTTTTCCAAAAGCTCTTGCTGGCTAAATACAACAGACTCAAGGCTGTTATCTCAGTGGGCCATACACGTCTCATGGCCGTAACTCTGTCAGCAGCACCTATTTAGCCAATTGTGTTATCACCACAAACCTCCAAAGCATCTGGCAAAAGGTGCTTGCCATTACCACATTGGTCTACTACTATGTTTATATCTCCCTGGAAAGAGACATTTCTATGGTCACCAGCAGCTGAACTATTGCATTTAAAGGAAAAGAGCAATGGAATTTGGATAATTTTTAAAGGAAATATTTGGCTACTCAAGGGCTGGCCTATGCAAAGAATTACAAGTACTGTGTTCATTTTCAATATGTAGGTATAAATAAAAGAAAAGAATGTTTGACTTATTTCACTGCCCATATGTGAGGGAATTTATTTCAGAGAGGTAGGAGAAATTAACATATAACTAACTAGCTGTGCAGCTGAGACACAGATATATAAGAGAATGAATTTTGTATGTTTTTTGACTAATGTATTTTAGTCCCGTCTATCAAAGCTAAATCGCTTAATGGTAAAGTTGGAAAGAAACTGGACTTTAGTTTCAGGTAACTATTGGGTAAATTTGTCCAGAGTTTCCTAAAATTACAAAATGAATGGATGCCAGGTTTTATTTTTAATGAATATTTATTTGAGAAGTTTTTTTTTTTCTTTTTCTGCCTTTAGCCTTTAAGTAAATGAATATATCAGGTAACTTTATGAAGACTCTAATTTCTTCACTATGATTTCACACCCTGGTGGATACTGAGGAAGCATATGTTAATGATGACATTGTGATTCACTTACAAGTATAACACATCTACTATTAGGATTACCACATTTGCTGATATAATCTAAATTAACCCTTCAGATTCACATATGAAAAATCCCAAATGTCTGTAAGCAAAATGAAGTGGTTTACCCCTCCATAAGAACTCATGTATCCTTTCCCCAAAATTATTTTACCCAAAGAGCATGAAATATTTTTTGCCTAAATCCCAACAGAATGCAATTCAGGAATAAATTCTAAATAAGGCAATATTAAAAAAATAATTTGTAACACTGCATATGTCTTTTAAAGTACAGGAAATTCTTAGAATTCTGGGATTTCACAGTCCAAGTTTTAAAGATTTATGAACAACCCAAAGGTATATTTCAAGTGATAATTTATGATATTACCAAGTCTAGAATTTGGAACACATGGTAGAAGCCTGGTATTTAGAAGCCAAACACTGGCTCACGACCCAGCAACCACAGTTCAACATGAGTTCAGTGTTCCCCACTTATTTCCATGGATTCTTAAACTCTCACTGAGGATGTGAAAGGGTCACTTTACATCTTATGGGGGAAATAATATAATATCAAAGAGTTTGGGAATTAAACAAGGTCTCAAAAGTAAGTAGTAAAAATATTGAGGGTGATTTTTTTTTTAAATTACAATGACTTCACTATCCTTATCTCAACCCCTCACTCTTCCCCAAACCTCAGGAATTTCTGCATAGGACTTAAGCCAGAGTTACAAGTAAATATCAAATATTAGTTTCTTTAGTAAGTAGAGAAACTGTGATTCAAATCTATATCTGACTTTCAAACCCATAATTCCTTTTACGACACTTTGCCAGACTGTTTGTTATACATATCGTGTTCAGGAGTTTTGGTTCTCTCCCAACCTCAGATCCTAAAACCTTGCTTATCCCTCTGTATGTGAGCTCCAGAGGTGCCTTAAAGAGTATTTAGGTACTCCAAGTATCTACTCCTCTTTGTCTCTGAAAACACTGTGCCCTCTTGGGATGGGACTTCCTGGTAAAAGATAAGAAAGCCAGGGACTCTGCGGTGCTGCTCTACTTTTATTTTTCAAAGATTAGACACTTCTGTAAACTTAAGACTTTTGCTTCTGGGGAGTTCAGTGCTGGCTTTCTGGTGTATTCTGCATCTTGCTTTTGTGGAAACAGAGCCCTGGGTCACTCTTAACACACTCTCCGGAGAGAAGCTGTGTATCTCTCATATCCCACAGGTATCCCTACATTTAGGCTGAGAAAGAAGCTGCTAATGGAGTTTAAAAGGTTACTGTCATTAATGAAAAATAAATTTACAGCAGATGGCCTTCCTTCAAAGAAGGAACACTCAGAATGAACATTGTTAGATGAAATGAAAGACAGATTAGTCTTCGCAGTGCTTTCCTAGTGTGTTTTTCCCATTTCTGTTCATAAATGTCTGCCACCTTGGAGTCCTCCCTGGAACCTGATTAGACTTCAGGGTCTTCATAATGTTTGAAGGTGAGCTCAGATCAATTTCCTGCATCTTTCCTGCCATGGTAAATCATTTATTGGGATGAATGTTTTACAAAGCCAGGCAAGAAGAAAACTCATGAAAAATGAATATCATAGAATACACTATGCTGTCCTCCAGTGGTCTTCCAGGCTTCATCCTGTTTAAACTCTCGATGGCAGTGAAACAGGTAGAACATTTCCCCTCATTTGGTCTTGCTGTGGCCAGTTGAACTCAATTAACACATGATGCCATTGAGGCCAAGAGGCTGCATTTTATTTATTTATATATCATTTGATTCACTCTGTTCTGAGGCCACAGATTTCTTAGTCTGATATAGCAAGCAACAGGGACAGTTAGTCATCACAATAGGGAGCAAGCCAGAGGTGGATGGATTAATGTTTACTCATTCTTACTGAAGATAAAGCAAACAAATGCAAGCAAGGACACTGACTCACCGGGTAGGTCATTAAACCTTATTTCCAGGAACTGATGGAATAATATGCACATTTAAATTTAACAAATTCAAACTTATTCTTTAAAAATAACTTACTTTAGCCAGTGGGCAGAGTTAGAAGCCCACTTCTAACTCTGGGAGTTAAGTGGGAGGTAATTGAATAATTGGTTTTCTAATAATAAAGCTATTTTTTACAATTGGATATTTGAGTTATATCCCCTTGGATTATAAGATGCCATAATAATTATTAAAAATAAGGCAAACAGAAAACCAGCATTAATAACCACAGTGACAACTTTAGTCACCAACTGCATGAACCCTGCCTGCTTTTCCTCTTGCCTTTGTCAGAAACTCTCATACTTCTGATGTCAGAAGATAATATGAGGGATGAAGATACTAATTTGTGTGCCCTTGATAGTATTAGACACGTCTTATAATCTGATTTAGTTTAATCCTTATGGCCACCTGTCAAAATGGGTAGAATTATTCCCATTTTACCAATAAAGAAATTAAGGCTACACAATGTGCTTAAAGTCATATAATTAGTGAGAGTGAACCAGACTTCAATCAGGTGTGTCCCAAATTTAGATGATGCCTTGTAGACATTCTAAGTCTAGTTAGGCAGAGATTAAAAAAAAAAAAAAAAAAAAAAAAGAAAGAAAAAAGAAAGCTAGAAACATGTCCAAAGGAGAAAAGAGGATGTCAGTCACATAGGGAGACTGATATGGTTTGGTTGTATCCCCACCCAAATTTCATCTTAAATTGTAGCTCCCATAATCCCCATGTGTCACAGGAGGGACCCTGTGGGAAGTAATTGAATAATGGGGGCAAGTCTTTCTCATACTATTTTTGTGATAGTGAATAAATCTCATGAGATCTGATGGTTTTATAAAGGACAGTTCTCCTACACATACTGTCTTGCCTACTGCCATGTAAGATGTTCCTTTGCTCCTCCTTGGCCTTCTGTCGTGATTGTGAGGCCTCCCCAGCCATGTGGGGCTGTGAGTCCATTAAACCTCTTTTTCTTTATAAATTACCCAGTCTTGAGTATTTCTTCATAGCAGTTTGAAAATGGACTGTTACAGAGACAAACAAGAAAGATCAGAGATGAGCAGAGCAACATTATAGAACAGAGAGGAACACCAGTCCTCTGATATTATACCAAAAGAATGTAAATTAGAGGAAGAGCCTTCTAAATTGTTCTTGCAGATGACACCTTTCCATGGTTTTACCGTCTTGACTGTTATTTTTGTTTGTTTGTTTGTTTTGATGGAGTCTCACTCTGTTGCCAGGCTGCAGTGCAGTGGCGCTATCTTGGCTTACTGCAACCTCCACCTCCTGGATTCAAGCAATTATCAGGCCTCAGCCTCCCTAGTAGCTGGGATTACAGGCACATGCCACCACACCTAGCTAATTTTTGTATTTTTAGTAGAGCTGGGGTTTCACAGTGTTGGCCAGGCTGGTCTTGATCTCCTGACCTCGTGATTCACCTTCCTTGGCCTTCCAAAGTGCTGGGTTTACAGGCGTGAGCCACTGCACCCAGCCTTGACTGGTTTTTTGATTAAATCTCTCCAGAGCCCTACTTTGGGAATTTGTGCAGATACTCCGATGATGTCTTTTGTCAAGAGGAAGAACTCAGAATTATTTCTGATTGTCATGTCATTCCCAGAAGCATTTAGTAGATTTGAGTGAATAACTCTTTTATATACTTCCATTCCTTTGCTCCACCCAGGCCATCTGCTACACTGACTTATATTAATCTAAAGAGAACTTTACATTTATCAAATCATTACTTGATTTAAGAATATCATTGGCTCATCCTGATTTTCAAAGTTTTCTGATAGATATTCACACTTTAGCTTTCCAACCCCATTTCCGGCTCCTTCCCCAACACATATGCTGGCTGCATTCTCATCAGTTATATCAGGCACATCCCCACCTATTCACCTTCACTTAAGTGCTTCTGTTGTCCTGGAATTTCTTTTCATTTCTAATGTGCATATCTGAATCAAGTCTTTTAAAAACATGTTAATACTTAGAAAACATAGGAAAGTATAAAGAACTACTAAAAATGATCTTTATAATCTCAAAAACCAGATAACCACTGCAAACCTCTTTTTAACCTTTCTGTATATTTCAATTATGCACACGTTCTTAGAAAATATGGGTCATATTATATAAGTTTTTGTGCCTTTTTATTGATATGGTAGTCAGTTTCCCCCATCACTAATTATTTTTAAAAATTTTGATTGGGCACGGTGGCTCACGCCTGTAATTCCAGGACTCTGGGAGGCCAAGGAAGTCGGATCATGAGGTGAGGAGATCGAGACCATCTTGGCTAACATGGTGAAACCCCGTCTCTACTAAAAATACAAAAAATTAGCTGGGCATGGTGGCAGGTGCCTGTAGTCCCAGCTACTTGGGAGGCTGAGGCAGGAGAATGGAGTGAACCCGGGAGGCAGAGCTTGCAGTGAGCCGAGATTGTGCCACTACACTCCAGCCTGGGCGACAGAGCAAGACTCCATCTCAAAAAAAAAAAAAAAACAAAAACAAAATTTAGTGATTTAATAATATTCTGTTGTACTTAATTTATGAAAGTGGTACTCTGTCCTTTGAGAGTTTTACTCCTAATGTTCCCTATATCAGTCATCTTGTAATAAATATACTCATAATACATTTTTTTGTGTGTCTTTGATTCTATCCTTAACATAGAATCTTAGCTGTGTAAATACTGTTTCTAACACAACATTCTCATGGATCTTAATATAAACATTATTGACAAACAAACTTCTTTCCAGAAAAATTTATTTTAATTTATATTCACATGAAGAAATTATGACAGTTTATCTAAACTCACCCTAATGCTTTTTACTCTGTCAATTTTTAAATCTTATTTCATTATGACTTTTACTTATTTGATACTTAATAGGGTTAAACTTTTAAAAACATATCTATCAGTTAACTCTTTTTTCTGTGATTTCATTTTTATTGTTTATGCCTATTTTCTG
The DNA here is from genome assembly GCF_028885655.2 of Pongo abelii. NCBI lineage: Eukaryota > Metazoa > Chordata > Mammalia > Primates > Hominidae > Pongo > Pongo abelii. Next base: position 20,262,833 of record NC_085928.1, read on the forward strand.
GCTCTCAAAAAAGAAACTAAAAAAAGTAAAAAAAAAATAATATTACCAAATTTTTACTTTTCTAAGTTTTTAAATATTATATTTTTGAAATTAGAAAAAAATTGGCAAATCTAGTTAAAAACATCATTTTAATCAGTCAGTGCTCTCTGGCTGCTTTAAAAAAAAAAAAAAAGGAAAGAATCTGTGCCATACATGGAAGAATGGTTGCCCAATTTTCTATTTGTGAAAGAGCTTAAATCTCTGAGTCAGCAACTAGGAAGTGAAGGAGTAATGAACTAAGTTTTTTTTCTTTCTTTCTTTCTTTCTTTCTTTTTTTCCTTTAGGTAGGAAGCCTGGTTAATGCAAAATAGGGATAGGCTTCCATCTATTTTTCTTAATCTTGTTCCAGACTCTGGCAAAAATAAAAATAAAAATAAAAATAAAAAAGGTTTTCTTCCAATTTTAGTTGTCTCTAAAATGTGAGGTTGTTATTTTTGTTGGAAGCCCAACCAAGTGCTGGTTCCCCATTGAACTTATTCCTAACAAAACTAGAATAGGGATCGTTTGTTCTTCAATTTAACAGTAGCTATTTCTATGGATTTTTTGCAGGGGCAAGAAATAATGTTACAGTTTCCCTGAGGGCATGTAACTTGAAAGATTACTGAATATTGGTAGGTGATAGGTTTGTGGTTGAGAACATGGAGTCTAAATATCAGCTAAACCAGTCTATGACTTTTGGAATGTGGGAGAATTATTTTTTAATTTTTTTGAGCCTTAAATTTCTCAACTGTAAATTTTCTTAGGGTTTTGATAGGATTAAATCATGCATATTAAACTCAGAACTTCCATTTCCTTCATATCTCTTTTTACTATTTAACCTTATCCTTGAAATCCTGATTCACATTCTTGTTCCAATGTGTAAATGGGAAATGTTCTGAGTTCTTTCTTTCCTAAATGCATGTCTCTTTGGAGTCATAGACCCATGTTGTGAGCTAGATTGTAATCAGAACTTGATAGAACATACATTAGATAATTTCTTATACTATCAATGAAGAATTTATCATCTTTAAGTCTATGGTAGAATCTAAGTTTAATTATGTTAAGTAAAAATGACAGAAAATCAGCAAAATTGTTGAACAAAGCCAGTGACATAGATGGACACCCAGTTACACACACCATTTCCCTTCAAACAGTCTATATGTGCTTCAACCTCATGTGTATTTTACCTTAGATAGAGGAGTCTTGAATTAGCCTCTGACACATCTGGCTCAGTGCTTTCTGTACCTGTGGAGCCAACTTGCAAAGCTAATGCCCAGGCACCCAGCCATTGCACATCTCCTTCGGGCAGCTGTTAAGAGTGATGTTGCAAGACACATCCTTAGAAATGAAGCCTTCTCAGCTGCTTGGGAAAATTTCCTCTGATTTTCAAGTGGTGATATAATTTCCAAATTTTCCAACTTTCTTTAAGGGAAATTTCCCAACCACATTACAGTATATATGAATCCAAGGGGAAAGGGGCAGCCACTTCATCCCTAGTTAATTTCAGAATTTCTTTCTCCCAAAATGTATTTGGTAACTAGCTAACATTTCCTGCATCCAGTGAGAATGGCTTATTATCTTTCTTAGTGCTCTGTGTTGAGTTTCAATATCCTACCCTTTACTTAAAAACTCACATTTGCCTTTAGTATACTGTGAAATAGATCCTGGCAACACATATTTTAGTTTTCTATGCTAACCTAGACTTCTTGTATACAGCCAAGGCATGATACTTCTGTGAAATTTTTGCTGTACACTCTTTCCCTGTACCCACATCTGTCTTGTGCCTTGCCTTTGGAGTCTAAACTGGCTCTACAGATGTATAACTTTAATAGGCCAGTAACTGGAAGCATGAAATTTATGAAGAACACATTTGTGATAAGACCAAATGAATCAGCCACTCTATATACCATTTTCCTGTTAGATATAAAGCTTACTTACTTCCAAGATGCTTTCTATTTTATGGTTATATTTTCATATGACCGTAATTAGAAATTCTGAAGAAATAGTATCTTCCCAATTACCACAGGATTTGCACAAAATTTACTGATGCCCAAGGCATGTTTTCAGAGTTGGTTGGTTCCAAGTAAGTTAATTTACAACTGATACTTGTGAGGTTTCACAACACTGAGTTCCTTTTACTTTACTTTAAATACTGAGACTATTGAGAACATTGACTGGGGTATAGAAGTTGAAAACTTGATTGATGATGAAAACTAATTATCCTTCCTTGCTCTATTTATATTAATGAGATATTTACAGCAAATTTCTAGGAGTTTGTCTAAGAGAGAGAAGAAAACAAAATCTATTAATGAAGGGTTTTATTAAATGTTTCCCCTATCAATTGTCAGTAAATCATACCAGCTAAAAGCACAGGCTTGCTCGTCGGATTTTGAATGCGCCAATATGCACAGTGATGCCTGAAGGACTGTGAGAATCACCTTTGACCATAACTTTTGTTCAGACTAATTAACTGCATTGTTTTGCATGATATCATCATAAAAAGATCTTATTTCTTGGCTTATATTTGTCACATTGTGTGCAAACAATGAATACTGATCTATATTATCCCAAATAAGAGATTTCTTTTTATCATTCTATTTCCCTTGGGTTGACAATAATGTCGTTAACCTTTAATAATGATAACTTAAAGTACCGAAATATATTACCATAAGAAGATATTTATTTCTTCACTGATATGTTACCTAAAGAATCTTACATTTATCTCATACAGGGTGAAGAAGGAGCCAAATTTTGAACTGTGTTGTTCAATGAATTCATATAAAACTCCATGTTCATATTAAAAGTAATTTTCTAAAAAACATATGAAAAGAATAAGACTAACATATTTAAATAACATATCAACTTTCCAAAGTTTTTTCTCCTTAATATGCTTTCTAAATCCTCAGAACAATTAAAGGTGGATAGATGTTGGTGTTCCCATTATAAAGACAAGGAAAGTAAGACACAGATGGAGTAATGGATTTGCATTAGAGAATAGTTATTAATGTTTTCTGGATCATAGACTCTTTTAGGAATTTGATTCTAACTATAGCCCCTCTCACCTAGAAAATGTATATAGAAAAAAATAAACATTGTTTGTATATAAATTCATGTTAATAATCTCTAGCCTAGGTAACAAGTATTAGCTTAGCCAGAACTACAGCCCTGTTAACCTGGCTTTTAAACCTTGTTCTTTTCTCTACTTCATGTTCCATCCTGCCTATTAAACTATAGCAGAGACATACTTTTATTATCCTCTCTCTCTTAATCTTGTGTTAAGATTAATATATTTTCTTTAAAAGCTTACTGAATATTTCTCCTTTCTGTACAATATGTGATATAAAACTTCTGTAAATTAATTCTTGTTTCCTCTTCTACACAATTTCTACTAAGGTTTTTTTTTTTTTTTCATGCTACTTTCCTAGTCCCTATGGGATGTGGAGACAGCATATGATGATCTGACAGTTTCAGACTGTACAACTTGTGCTTCACACATCAAAGAACAGGGACTTAGTAAGCTGTGACTTGTTTTCCTGTTCTGCCACTGAAAAAGCGATATATTAATTAGGTTTCTCAATATTGTTCTTATGATGTCAAGGTTAACTTGTGGGATAAGTCCATATGAGTTATAGGAATTCACTTTATGTTTCCCTCAATTGTTTTTGAGCTTTAAATAAAAACAGAAGGGGATGAGACTAGAAAGATAATACATAATACTCTTAAAATACACACAAAAAAATCTGTCTTTTGTTATCTAATTGCGTTTTTTCTTGTTTCTGTATACTTTCTATTTTCTGTTTGCCTATAATACTCTCAAACATATAATAACATCTTTTTCTATGTCTTTTTCCCTTGAAATAAAACTTTATTAAAAAATTAATCCAGGGCTTTTAGTTTTTATCATTTACTCTGTATCATTTTTATCACCAGATTTTTAAATGAAGGAGAGTCTGTGAATTAGACAAGCTGCAAACATTTTTATATTGAGTACTTAAACACAATCATTCTAATTAATTTTGATACAGAGGTTGAGTATTCTACCATTCCTTTTAGCAATTTTAGTTGAGCGATTCACAGTGCCATAGATTTGAGTATATGTTTGTTTTATTTGGGTAATTAGTCCTCTGTTCTACTTTTCTTTCAAGGTTAAGAATGTAATAGCTATCTACTCCTCACAACCTATAATTAAGACCCTGTTTCCTCACAGCTTATGCCAAGTGACGAGTTCTACGTGTTCCCTCTTCAATAGCAGAATTTGAACTGTGCTCAATCCTATGCTCCTTATTTTATCCCCTCGGTGGAGAAGACATAGCCTTCATTTTAATGTTGCAGTTGACATTTTTCTTGTCATCTTTACTATATCATTGCTGCTTCCTGTAGGCATGGTGAGAAATTATCAGTCAATCCAAGCAATCTGGAGTTGTGAGAAAGACAAGGCAGAAAGAGGAAACTTGAGGGGAAGTAAAGAGTGGGGACACAAGATTGAACCTGCTTGTCAGAAATCAAAAGTGAAAGGAAAGAAGTAGCATGGAAATGGAATCCACGGCATTTGCCTCAACCAGCCTTTTTAATAATATGTCCAGGTTGCAATTTAGAAGTTTAATTTCAGGATCCATCTTTCCATTCATGTTTCTCATTAGCTTTTTATTTTGGCTTTTTAATCCTAGTTTTTTCTTTCTTTTTTTTTTTTCTGTTGGTCTCTCTCTTTTTCTTATGCTGTTTTCTGATTGTCTTGGAATTTCATTCTTATTTCCTCCCATATTCTGTCAACTGATAGCTAGATTTAACAGATCACCCCTAGTTACTAATGGTATGATTTGTGGAACCCTTTCCTCATTAAAAATTATTATAGCTTTCATAATATGGTCCAGCAAAACATAGTAAATAATCTTGTGTAGCTCTGACTAGCCCAGGTTACAAGAGCTATCTATTTTAGTTAAAATGTATTAGAGTATACACAGAAAATAATAGAAAAGTCACTCAAAACTACCATGTATGAATAATAATGTATTTGCAATAATTAATATAAAATATGTTTAAAATCCTAAATAGATATTTTTCTTGCTTAATAAGATTAGTGGTTGACATCTTTTGTCATTGATCAGCTGCTTAATTATGTCAAAGTCAATAAGTCCTTCTGCAATTCTATTTGTTAGTGATTGTCGCTGCATAGTTTCAAGATAGCTGCCTTAGCTTCAGGCATGATGTTCATATTAAAGGCAGCAAGGCATAAGGAGAAGGAGAAGGGGTTATGCTACCCATTAATCTAGGAAAACCTAAAAGCCTTCCCAGAAGCCCTCAGCAAACTTTGCTTTGCATCTCACTGACCACATCGTTGGTGGATTCTGTATCTCATGATCACCGCTACCTGCAGTAGGTGATACAAAATAATTGTTTAGCTTTCCCAGCCTTTATAGAAGAAGTGGCATGGAAGGAGCTTGAGAATTATGAGTGAGTTCACTGATGAAGAGGGTCAACTACATTTTTTTTACTGGGAAATAAGTACAAAACAGTTAAGCACACACATATACATACATACACAGGCAAGATATCAAGAAAACAAACAAACAAACAAAAACTCTGAAAACCCAAAGGAGGAAACTGTAGCCTGGTACCTTACTCAATATTGCTTTCATGGTAAATTTTTCTCCGTATATCATCTCTCCTTGTCTAAAGTGTGAATTAAAATTCATCACTTCCCAGCTTCTGACTGTCTGGCTCTAAGTAAAAGCTTAAAGATGAAGACACACTAATTGTAACTTGGAAAGGATCAGCAAGATTTCTAAGCTGAACTACCATAAATTATTCCAGAAATGTGGCTCTTCTTTAATTTCCCTGGACTATCTAAAGAGTTTCTTAACTAATTGTCTTATTAGCCTCGCTCTTTATGCCACTGAAGGTCATTTTTTTGGTTACCTTTTTAGTAGAGAGTGAAGAATGTATTGGTGCCCACATGTTATCTTTCTCATTACCCCACTTTAGAGCATAAGTTCTGACATATTCAAAAACTCTGATGGAGCAGCGACTCATCTGACTGGTAGGAAAAACTTACTCATGTGGTGCCTTAAACATACAGCAAATCTGGGTAGGCATGAAGTGGTTCCATGAATCCCCAAATCCATTTATTATTGAGTTAGAAAAGATAGTCAGGCAATGTGTTCCTGAGAGCATCTAGGGAAGACTCTAAGGAACATTTTCTGAGTCCTGATGCCCTCAATTGCTTTAGTTTAAGCCTTTCTGCTTCTATAAGGAACACATTGATGAATTATAGGTCTGCAGTGAAGGGTAATCATTTGTTAGCTTAAGTAAGGTGCCATGCCTTGATTGCAGTGTTCGGTATTGAATACCTTCACTGCATCTCAGGTCCAGTTGTTGAAATGTAAATTATGTGAATTGTGTGTGAATTTATAAAAGTCAAACACACTATTGAATTCAAATCATGAGTTGTGAACTGAAGGCAGTGGGTTTTAGATTAAATGAACACTTTATTAGACTTGTTGGTAGTGAATATGTTTTTGTATGCCTACTATGTGTTGGGCTAAATAACCCTGTAAAGTATTTTCCATCTTCGTTTTAAAAGATGAGACATTAAAGCTTAGAGGGGCCAAGTAATTTGCCTAAGTTTATAAAGGTGAGAACAAGAAGGTGTCCAATACATTTCCTTTTGTTCTTTATGTTACATAATTTAAATATATTTACACTTATTCTTTCAGATATATCTGGATTTTATTATTTTACAAAAGGAAATCTCATGGAACTTTTCCATGTCTGTAACAGAAGTCCCTAGATATACACCAGGATGGTACTTTATTTCTTCTGGGACCTGTGAAGTTATTCAGTCTCCTCCTGGAACGATTGTATACCTAACACTACTTCCCCCTGAAAGCATCCCCCGGCTGATGATGACACTTAAGTGAAAAGCTATACAAGAATCCTCTTGACTTCCTAACATACGATATATAAGCACACTTACCCTTTGCTGATTATGAATTAACTGATGCTACAGCTTTGCTGTCACAGCTGATGAGAACCTAAAATTAGTGCTCCCAGGTGTGTTGTATAGGCACAGAGGGCAGGTACATTCTGGGATTCCTTCCCAATTCCTGGTTGCACCTTCTTGAGATTAGAAAATTAGCAACCTGTGGATGCTGCAGAAATGCCAGGAAAGTCTCATTTGACTAGAAAGAAGGGAGGCAAAGAAGTCACTTGTTTTGTTCTTGGATCAAAAGATTCGAGTCTCATGTTTCTTCAGCCTAGTCACTCTGGGAATTCATTGTCTCACCTCGAGGGCTGGCATTAGCCTCATTCTTCGTGGTGTGCTGCACTGGACCAACTGTGAGATCTTGTACAATGAGGAAGCACTCTCTGGCTTTGAAAGTATCTCAAACAGGTGTGAAATATGAGATCTGATTTTATTAAATACTTTATCTTCATAAGCTCAGTATAGGAGTCAGAGGGTAACTTTCTTTGTTCAGAGTTATTCTCATGTCCCAGTGAAGTGAGGGCCTTACTCCTGTCTGCCTCATTTGTCTCAGCCTTTACATAGCAGATTAAGTGGATATCCGAATATCTGGAGAACAAGCAGAAGGAAATGCTCATAAAAAAGAGATTGGTTATGGTGCTTATTCTCACTGACAATGTTCTTCTTGCTTTGTTGGAGGAATGGGATTATTCTGAAATGCCTCCATGCCTAATTTTTTCTTCCTTGAAACGCCCAGGGAGACAAATGAATAGTATTTACCCAAATTATATAAATTGTTACATTTCATCAACACAGTTGTTCCTCTTGACATTTGTAGAGTGCCTTTTAGTAGTTGTTACTAGAGTCAATGCTCATAATTCTCTAGTAGATAAGAGGAGTTTGTACATCCTCTTCACAGGTAAGATCCTTGAAGTATAGGGTGATTAAATATGCATAGGTAGGATAATGAGGCACCTGGCTAGTCTCATCTATTGGTAACAATTTGAAAGATTGAATCACTCTTTCCTTGAATATACATTTCTTGTGTCCAATGTATGCCAGAGACGACTATTCAAGGTGATATGAATAAAAAGATAAATAAGATAATAAGGAACTCCTATCCTTATGGAGCTCAAAGACTAACAGTAGGAATCATGAAAGCTACCAAGGACAGCACAGTGCTCCAAGTGTTGTAATAAATGACTGTATAAGCAGGATGATGGTGCCTTGTAATAGATGTACTTAGGGGTTAATGTGTGAATTTCATAACATTCTATGTAAAACCATGTGTGTTTATGAACACAAATATGTGTTTTGTGTCTATATACTCTTTTTTTTTTTCTTGAGAGAAAGTCTAAGCATTACTAGTATAAGATATTATAGGAATCATGATGAAGTGTTAAGGAAGCCTATGGGAAGAGGCTGAGAAATTTACAAGTACTGCCTTGTCCCAAATATTTCCCTGTCATGAAGTTGGCAAGACAGAGTTGGCTATGGATCCTAATACCTAACTAATGCAGAGCTTTCTGATAAAGCTGCCTGCATACCTGACTTAGGACAAAATTTAATCCAGGACTTTCTCCTTCATAAGGCCCCATCATACCACCTGCCACGCTATGAATAAAGTTGGCCAATGTCCCAAATTCTGTTAGATCATATTACCCACTCCTCCTCTCTTACTGTGAGAGAGAAGATTTACATGGGAGATGGTGAGAGACACTGTTGGTGATAGAGTGTAGGCAAGAGAGTGGTGCTCAGAAAGCATTTGAACAAGCTGAAACTTAAAGCACTAAATACGTTTTTACTAAAGAAATAGTGGCATTCAGTGTTTTAAAGAAAGGCTGGTGCACAAGTTCTTCTGTTACAAAATAACTCTTCTTCAAGTGGTGTCTGAAATTTTTACCCATATATACCTTAGTACACAGAATGCAGTTTGAATCCAAAAACAAGATGAGATCCATAAATGACTTATTTTTGAGCTGTTAGTCCTTCAATTTGAACCTTGTTATTGGATTAAGAAACCAATCATCAGACTGGTTTCTGAGGTAACATGACATAAACAAGATAGCTTTAAATGTTGGAAGTGGGCTGACATTAGTACTTTTCAGTCACTAAAAAAATGGTGTAAAAGCCATTGATGAACCAATCAGTGTTTTAAGTCGCAAACAAAATAAAACAGCTCTGGCTAATTTAAGCAGAATCAACAGACAAGTAGCCCCAGCTAGTAAGGAATGGAAGCTGTGTTAACAGCTAAGGTCCTGCCACGAGATGTCATCTTAGAATGCTACCACTGATAACTGACCATGGGACAGTATACATAACTGCTCCTTCACTATGTCAGCTTCACCACCAGCACCATGAATTCTTACTCTTTGAGAGCCCCATGTCTCTGTGTTCCTACTGTCAGATTCAAGGTCCTGATCAGGGGTCTCTTGTTGATGGAATAATCTGGCTACCAGGAAGAAAGAGGAGGGAATGCTTGAACACGTTGGCTTTTGTAGTAAGAGAAAGGGTCCTGTCTTGACCAAAATGTGTGCATCGAGGCATAACCTGAAAAAGAATGAGAATTCAGCTACTAGTCAGTCAGAAACACCACCATAGACATCCACCACTGTTGGGAAGACTTTTGTTCTTCCTGAATCTCAAATGTGTTTCCCTCCTGCATGTTGGACAAACTCAGAAGCAGGTGAGGAATATGATATTCAGTACAGAAGCAGGTGAGATTTTTAATAGACCCAGTAACTCTCAAAGCACTTTTGAAGACTTGAAGTATGGGGACAAATGGCGATGAAACTGCTTGATGTGGTTGATTGGTAGGTCAGTCAAGTCTGCCACTGATGGAACTTTGACCTAGGAAAATACACTTCATTTTGATCATCCTCAATATCTTCACTAATGAAATGTAGGGGGTATTTCTAATTGCCTATTAGATATCCTCATGTAAATATTCATATATCTATCAAATTTTTATTTTGTACCTTCTCCATGCTAGTAAGCATTCTAGGCAGCAGGTAACAATGGAGGGAAGCTAAAACAGGTTCCTGCTTCTTAGAACTTGCTAGACAGACTGGTACGTATCTAGGAAGTACAGGGTGATTAAATATGCATAGATGGGATAATGCATATTATAGATAGACTAATATATATCTAGTCTATCTAGCAAGCTCTATCTAGTCTATTGTTGGTCTAGATAGATACTGAACTTGAAGGAGAATCAGGGAGACTGAGAATCAATAATTCTATTTTGGATATACTAAATTTGAAATGACTATTAAGCAAACACATAGGAATGTCAGAGGAAAGGAAAGGACTAAAAATATGATTTTGAGTTTTTAAGTATATTATGTGGTATTTAAAGCCGTAAAATGGAATTAGTTCATTAAAGATGTGGGCCCAAATTTAGAAGAGAAGAGGGCTGAAGACTTAATCTTGGAGCATTCTAACATTTAGAGATTTGTCGTAAGGGAAACTTGTTAAATAAATGATACTCCCATGGTATAGGAGGAAATGTGGAAACTTAGGAAGAAAGTGACTCAAACTTATCAAATGGATGTTGTCTTTGGCAAGCACTCTTTCAGTTAAGGGCTAATGATGAGAATGCATTTGAAGAGAATTGAGGAGATAATGGGCGATGAGAATGTGAAAACATTTAAAAGTGCACTCAATTCTTTCAGGAAATATTGTTAAAACACTGGTGCTAGATGCTGTTGTCGCTATTACAGTTCTTTTCTCATTATCTGTTTTTGGGTTATAGGGTCAACTATTGGAAGTCCTCAGATAAAATATTATATTAGTTGAATTTAGGTCAGAAGTCTTGCTCAGAACCAGGGACAAAAAGCAAGGATGAAATTCCATAGTGGGAGGTGAAATCTTAGTTCATAACAAGATTCATACAATAGGTATTATCAAAATTAAAGCAGAGCATTCAGATGTATATCCTCCCAGATTAACAGAGTCCACTGTTTTCTCCATTGTGTCTCTTGTACCCATTATGATCTTCATTCCAAATACAGCTGCTGTCATATTGATCACCATTCTTTCTCATCCGTCTACTGTTTTTTTCCTCCTCCAGCCTCTAACTGTCATAAACTATTACCATTAGATAGTTTTTATCAACATTTTTTTATCATATCACTTCCTGTTAGAAGCTCTGCACTTTCTTCTCACTGTCTAAAGTCCAAACTCCGTAGGCTAGAATCCAGGCCGCTTCTTTATTAAGTCACAACCATTTCTTTCTAGTCTTATTTTCTGACTTACGTTTAAGCATCTCTTGGTCCAACAGGACTGAGTTACTGTTTCATGTGCATACTTTATTTCCATAATGGTATTCATTGTCCTTCATGAAATGACTTTTATATCTCTGTCTACTCTTTTGGTAAACCTTCCAGAATTCTACTCCAGGAGAACAGAATCTATTATTTTTTCATAATGTATGTAATGTTATCTAGCAAATTGTTAATATTTATAAGTTTGTATGTGATGTGTATATGTGTTTGTATGTGTGTCTGTATATATATGGGGGGACACTACTTTCCAAATTGCATTTTCGGTTTTGCATTACTCAGAACACAACTAAATAAGCTCTTCTTACTTGAACTTTCTGTGTCCTATAGCCCTGTACAAAACTAAAGCTCTTCACAAACTCCCCCACATTTTTATGTATTTCCAGGAAGCTTACATTTTTTGGTCATTTCTGCCTCTGGAGTCATGAAAGCTGTCTTTTTTCTAAACAACATTTAATTTAAATGAGAAACTTGGCCCTGTCTCATTTTCCACAGAAATCAACCAGTTGATCAATCAATCAAAACAATAACAAAAAGTGAACTGAGCAGTAACAACAAGAACTCACTGAAGATGTGGCAGGTCATAAGGAGGGTTCTAATTTCCCCAAGACACAGACTCAACTTAAGATTCCATATTAGGCATTCCTATGCTTATTGTTTTGGCTGTCCCACAGCTAAAACTTCCTGATGAATTTCCTCTATATATAGCAACCACATTTCTACTGTCTTCTGAATGAGCCACTTCCTTTGGTTCTTTCACTTCTAAATGCAATTTAACTTTAGGCTTAGTTACTCAGGTCTCTAAAACACCTATGATTTAGGGCTCATGCTCTATACAAAGTGGCCTATCAAGGCACGTTTTTAAAAATAGTTTTCTTCCCAAAAGGAGTTATTATATGTCAGCCGTTAACAGTTTATTTTTCACCTTGTTACATCTTTATAATACTTTCATCTCTCTCACTAGGCAGCAAATTTTCCAGCAAGTAGAGATAGGGTCATATTGATGTGTTCCGTGGAGTCAAGCACAGTGCCTGACACATAATAGGCATGGAATAATTATGTGTTGAGTGAGCGAATGATTGATACTGAGCGTTTCCTCAAGATGTAAGTTCATATTTTTCTATTTCTTCAAATAGTTTGTTCTAAACTAATCAAGGTCTACTAATTATTAATAATTATGACATAATATAGCTAGTTAAATAAATATTGACTTAAAAGGAATAAACAGAAACTACTGACCAAAGTGGGCAGGCCATTAGATTGTATTGAGGTCAGAGTCAGGGACATTTCTGTTTGGCACCAATGTGGTGATTGATCTTTGTGTTAGTTTTTCTTTGCTGTTACTACTGCATTTAAATAAAAAACAATCAGAAATCTTCAGACTGAAGGGTAAATAGGTGATATCCCATAACATTTATGAAGAAGCATCTTCTACCACCTCTATTTTCTTCTCCAGTGTGTATATCAGGTCTGCCCCATGGGAAAGTATTGCTTCCTTTAGGCAGGCACTGTCTTGTGTTCCGTACACAGCACCACAGCTCTTAGATGTTTCGTAGATTTTGTTAAAGTGACTTGATTAGAATTAAGAAGTTTCTCTGAACCTCTTGGTATTGACTTTCCTCTTTGTCTCATTTTAGAAATGGCTAAATCTGTTGTGTTCTCCAGAGACCAAAACATACGCCCAATGGATTGAAACAAAAGCTTTTTTTTTTCTACCTTCAATATGAAAAATAAAAACAAAATCAAAAGAAAATGAACCTTGTCTATAAAGATTAAATAGTAAAATACCCCTTTTAGATTAATCAACCAAAACAATACTCTTAAGATCAAGATATTTAATCAAACAAATAAATCAAATGCTAAGTTAAAGGCCATCAAAGAGAAGTAGTTTTTCAGATTTTTAATAAGAATAAAAAACTGAATCATATGTCAAAAATAGGAATGCTTTGTCTTTGTATAACAGAGCAATGTTTCACAAAATGTGGTCTGCATGAGGAATAGTCCAGGGAGGGAGAACTATTAGGCATTGAAACAGAAGATCTATTTAGCCACAGTAATGCCTGTGATGGAGAGGCAGATACTCAAAAGTGAACACAAGTGCACTGTTTTGAAATATGCTAATGAGATCCATGCAAATAGAACACTAATTTATAAAATAGAATTTACTTTGGTTACTCAGATAAATAAAAGATATTTCAGAAATATTTTAATTCCTCCCCTCCCCCAAAATTAATGTGCTGAGTACCATTATGATACCTAAAGTATAGAAGAAAGCTAATGGAATTCATTGTTGACAAGGTGGATTTTGTTTTATTTTATTTTTTTTTTAGCCAGTTTTGCTATGTTGCCCAGGTTGGAAATCTTCTCCTGCCGAGTACCTAAGACTACAGGAGTTCACCACCATGCCTGGCTCAATCAGGTGGATTTAAATCCCAGATATATTATCTACTGCCTAAGTAAAACAAGACAAATCACTCACCATATGCTGAAATTTAACTTCTTAATATCTGAAACAAGGAGAGCAGTACATTCTTTGAAGTCTTATTGCAAGGATCATTTGACTTAACATGCAGATTATCTAAGACAAGTGTCAGTGAACTTTTTCTGTAAAAGTCTGGATAGTAAATATTTTGGGCTTTGCAGATCAGATGGTTTCTGTAGTTACTACTCAACACCTGCCATTCTGGTGCAAAAGCAATCATGAGCAACATGTAAATAAACCACTATGGCTGTGTTCCAATAAAACTTTATTTACAATAAATAATGGCCCACATTTGCTCTGTAGGCCATAGTTAGCCATCCCATGATCTCAAGCAATGGCTGGTGTGTTGGCAATGCTCATAATTTAAATATAAAAAATCACCCACCACAGTGTCTGCCACATAGGTAATTGTGGATAAATGCATTAAGTCAGTCAATCAATCAGTCAAGAAATCAAGGAATGACTATAGCCTAGTGAGTATAATTATTATCCCCAACCTCATCACTTAATATTTTACTACTTCTCATGCATGTCATTTTTTGCTGTTTTAATGAGATCATTTGACAGTTCCTATTGATGTTCCAGATACAAGAAGGTGCTTATGCTGTCAGAAATTTTTAAAAAGACTTTTCTTAAAACATTCTTCAAATAATTGGCTTAAGATATGGTATTTAGGAAACTCAGTGGTGAAAATTGGAAGAAATCCCACGTAGCAATCTTTTCAAAACAATATTCCATGAATGACTGTATACTAGGAGATATTCACAGGGTTCTATGGTAAAATATTTTTGAGAAATGATGTGTTAAAGGAAATTAAGCAGTCTTCTCTATCATAGAAATTATCATGGCCTTTGATGTTAAAGAGGGGCGGAGGAATATATTCTGCACAATTTCCCAAATATTATTTAGCTAGACAACTTTTTTAACATACCTATTATCATCTTACATACCTGTTTCACATACCTATTACCACCTTTGGAAAATCTTATTTGGGAAACACTGCTCTGTAATATATATCAAACGTCAGTACATTTGAAATAAATGGTATGAATGGCCTCCTCAGACAAGGAGCTTAGCAGACCAAAAGAGAAAAATGCTGACAATCTACTGTTTAAGTTTTGTATTTCTTATTGAATCATTTATTCCTTCATTTATTCAATAACCATTTATCATTTGTTGTATTCAAGGTACATCCTTATTCCTTTCAAAAATTTAAGGGTAGCTTTATGAATAGAAAGTTTAGAGATTCTAACATAAATGGCTAAAATCTCAAGCTCTTTGTTTCACATCTATAAAAAATTTTCTGAGTTTCATGGGAAGATAAACTTTTATTTCCAAAAGGAACTTCAAAGTTATATGAAGATAAAAGAAGAGCTACAGTGAATGAACTGGAGTAATATTTGGCGATAACCTGCCAGAGAGCTCATCTGAATTAGAAAGAACTCTGATAACGAATCTCTTATAGTTTAAGTCCACAGAAGCTTGAAATAGGGTTGAAGCCGCCTTGCTGAAACTAATACTCTTGCATTAGAATCATTTTCAAAATTTGATAATGAATTTTATTTAAGTAGATATTGGGGAGATGAATCATTTTCAGGCAACCCTCTGTGTATCTAAGGGTACTATACTCTTTTGACTGGTCTCAGAGAAACACCACAAAACAAGAAAGAACTACTTCAACTAAGGAATTGCTATAAATTCAGCATCCTCAATTACCAATGTTTTTATCATAGGGCTTTAAAATGATGTTGGTACCAGAAAGGAACACAAATTGTTTATGAGTATTGTGAGGCAGAACAAAGTAACTTCTTTCTACTTCCTTCCCATTCCTCAACAGGCATACATACACACAACTTAACTTTTCAGAATTTCTTTCAATATAAGGAATTTCTTGACTACAATTTAGTTATATCTAGTACGAGGTTATCCTGAAAGAATACTTTCTGTGGGGCTAGTGGAACAAAAAGTTGAATCTATAGAGCCTTCTGATAAGTCATATATACATATACATTTAGTGACTTCATGATGTTATTATATTACATATATTTTACAGTTTGTGCTTCTACAGTGCTGGTGCTAAGTGTATTCCAGACATTCAGCTGAAGTCTGTTTTTTAATGTAAACTTAAATTGGTAATTAAAGTGACCCAACCTAAACTTAACAATGTTGAACCATTCTTTGATTAATGCAAATTACAAAAAAGCAATACAAAAAAAAAGTATCTTCTCCAAAATACTTATGGATGATCTGGATTACAAGCCCAGTGTGATGAATAATACAACTGCCTAATGCATAATGCAATTTCTCGAAGACTTGGGGTAATATGTAGACCTCTCTCAACTTCAAATCTTAGAGAAAAAACTCTAAATCCTCTTAGGAAAATAATTGAATAGGGCTGCATGGAGAGTGAAATTTGACATTTACATTTAAAATTGTGGTTCTGTGACCTGACCTTCTGGGAGGTTGGAGTGGGGGACCTTCCTATTAAATTCAGTGGGTACCTCAAAATGATTTCAATGTTGGCAAGCGAAAGGTTATGTATGAGAGAACTGGCCAAGTCCATGCAGAGATTATTTTTTTCTCTGTCCTAATTTGGTAAATAAGTATTATCATTCCAGAATCTATCAATATTGATATTAGAATCCGATGTTAAATGCAAATGACCCAACTCAGCACATATTTCTCATTATTTTTCTAATCTAGAACACTTGAAAACTAGATTTCAACTGTGGTCACATACTTTCTTTATGGGATATGAACAGAGAAGACAAAATATTGAGAAACACCTAGGAAGGAACCTGAAATGAATTGATAGAATTAATGAGAGAAATACAAAATGAATTGTGAAAAGGAAAAGGACTTAATCTTATTAAGCCCAGCAGAGCCAGTATAATTAAATAGCAGCTATGGTATCATTTAATTATTTTTCCTAAACAGCACTATCATTATATATGACCAAGAAATAACGTTTCTGTATTTATTTGACAGAGTAGCAAAAAATGAATGAAACTTACATTATCAATTGCAAAAGTGGCATTACAGTGGATTGGAAGTAATTTAAAATTACACCTAATAGAACAAAGCACACTCCAAATGAATGTATAGTGCTACTAGGAAATAAATGAATTCTTTACTCTTAAGTCTTTTGTTTTAAAGAGAACCTTTAGCAATGAAAGCCAAATAATTGTCCCTAAGACCATGAAATGAATCAAAATAGCTGTAAATGGCTTTCATGATTACAAGAAAAAAGATTTCCTTCTCTTTGAATTGTTCTCTTTTTATGCGGTGCAGGCAGAATCCTATTGTATGACATAGAGCCTCTTAGGTTGTTTCTAGCTGTAACTTTGACATAACTATTCTCCTTTGTCTGGTTTCATCTTTTACACTGCACTCTCTTCTCTTTACACCCCTTTTCTTAAGCTGCTCTTTGCATGCCTGCTTCCTACTGTTATAAATGAGTATATGCTATGACTTGTAAACAAGGAACTGCTATCAGCCAATTCATTAATGAGAGTCCTGCCTGAAGTTCTTCTGTGAAAGATAATAATTTGTTAGCCTAACTAAAATCTTCTTCCTTCCTGAGAAATATCATTCTGAGAAAATATTGATTGAGGATGGACCCCTGCTAGGTAATACATGTACAATTTATACATACTTGAGAATATTCAAGCGCACTATCTCTTTTTTGATAGTCAGTAAAGACTAATAAACAAAAACGACCTCATTTTAAATAAACAGATGTTTTAAACTGACAGTGGAGGCGTAATTCACCAAGTATGCTAAAGATAATTATTTCCAAGATAGGGGATAGTAACCCAAATTAAAACAGGCACCTATATATAAATTTATATTCTGTTTTATTTAACTATTCTAAAACAGTCTTTGCCTTATGATTCTTTACACATGAAATGCTATTCTCCTTGCTTATTCAAATTAAAATAATAATTCATAGCAATCATAGGTTCTGTCATCTCATGTTATGGCTGAAAATTCTAATAAGTATGTATTTCTTGCCTTGCTTTCTTGACCACCTTTATTCTGGATAGAAGGTAGAAATATATTATTTCACTTCAGCTATATCTGATTTTAAAACTGTTGCTTTTGGAGGGATGACTAAGCATGGCTTAGTATTTCATACCTTCAGGTGGCACTGTTATGTGACCCTTCAGGGCCGCCTCGCACATTCAATCCTTGGTAGTGTGTTCCTCTTCACACTCTATGTTCTTTACTTCTAAGTTTTAGCCTCACCTATCTTAATCATCTGGCTCCAATCTTTACTTTTTGCCTTTGCTTTTAATTTAGCTCTTAATTATAAATAGTTTTTCATTGTTCAGTTTTTATTTTTTTAACTCTAAGGCTATAACCTGAACAAGTTGAACTCTACTACACATCCTGGGAAAGATGGTCCAGACTTCTCCTCTCCTGCATTGCGTGGCAACTATGCTGGGGTGAAAGTCAACTGAATGTTGAGTAGAAGATATAAGTTGGAAGGTCAGTTTTAATTCCTAATACATGTGCAACCTTGGACAAAGCAGAATATTTCTGAGCCTCTATGTTCTTTAAGCCTATGACCCACATCAATATCTTATGTGTGGGGTCCCTTTATTAATACCATTTATTGAAAATAACATGGTGACTTTTTATGACATTCTAGATGTATATTGCATCATGTGGAAATCTACTGTCAGAGATGTTGGATTTCCGAGTGCAGCTGGCGGAGAGGAAGGAAGGGGCTGAGTGCATAGGGAGCAGATTAAGGACCTAAATGGAATATAGGGATGGTTCCCAAAGAGAGGATAAGAGTGAATATTTGACTATTTGACAATACAATGTATAGAGCATACAAAAGGGATTAATGAACTCAAGCCAGGTTTCAGCTAGTGTGTGTGCTTTTGAGCCAGCACCTATATGTATATCTAGGAAAGGCTAATCTGGTTAGTGAGGCTTGGGAGAAACACTACATGCATTGTGGTCATATTGATAACAGCTTTACAATGTTGATTTTTTTTTTCTTTTTTTGTTTGTTTGTTTGAGACAGAGTCTCGCTCTGTCGCCAGGCTGGAGTGCAGTGGTGTGATCTCGGTTCACTGCAGCCTTCGCCTCCCAGGTTCAAGCAATTCTCCTGCCTCAGCCTCCCAATTAGCTGGGATTACAGGCACGTGCTGCCACACCCAGCTAATTTTTGTATTTTTAGTAGAGATGGGGTTTTCACCATGTTGGCCAGGATGGTCTCAATCTCATGACCTCGCGGTCCACCCACCTCAGCCTCCCAAAGTGCTGGGATTACAGACGTGAGCCACCATGCCCAGCTCAATGTGTTGACTTTTAAGAGGTTTGTGATTTTTAAGGAGGAACCTAGCTATAAACTGATAGGAGAGTAGGGTGAATCTAAGGAGGTTAGAGAGTATTGGGAAGCCGTGTATTTCAGCTGGGCTCCAGCTATATTTTCAGTTCCCCAGAAAGCCAAAGCAGAAGTCTCATTGTATGCATTAGGCCAACATGAGAGGAATGGGCTAATAGTTTGACCAAGTAAGCACACTGCCTCATGTCCATATCTAGGCCAGAGCTTCTGGGTCTGAATCAAATGTTAGCTCCCAGCAAAACTATAAAGTGGCTTCTAAGGAAGTTAGTTTTTCCTCTGTGTTCACTCAACACCATGTTACAATTTCTAAAATAGAATTTAATGTCATAATATTTCCATTATTCATAATTCTGTCTTCCCTTTAGATTATGGGTTCTTAAAGGAAGCCATAAAATTGCTTTTGGTTCGAATTCTTCAGTGCTTAGTACGGTGCCTAGCGTAGGTACACAAAAAAACGCTTATGGAGTAAATGAATGAATGGATGAATTAACAGAGCTTCATTCCAGGGCTAAAATATATACCTCTGAATATTGTTTATCCTGAAAATGCATGCCTTTGTCACAATATTAATCATGGATCACGGTAGGGATGATTCGAAGTCTGCGATAGGTGCTGGGGTAAGGAGGAGGGAGACATCAAGGATACCTTCTCCATTTGCCTTAGCTTCCTTCTGAAACATTTGGACCAAAATTTTTATCCCAACAAATGTCACAGTGCCATAGACTGTAGTGCCTTTGATTCCTTCTAGTACAGGGCTAGGGAAATAGTTTTGAGCATATGTCCTATTCATGAAAGGTTCATTTTCCATATGAAGTTGACCCATGATGTGCTATGAATGTGAATATTCCATTGATAAGTATCAGTAAAAATGACCAGGGAGAAAACAAAGGGCTCTTAAATTATTTTTCCTAACATCATATTTTGCCACTGAGGACCTTAAGGAGGAAGAAAGACTGAAGCTTCTTACTTCTTAAGAATTTCTTTTGCTCTGGAATCACTTTCGTTTACAGTGATCGCATCAGTTTTCTAAATAATTAGAAAGCACTTTGCTGAGGGAAGTGTTAGTGGCTGCGTTAGTTTGGAGGCAATTTGGTTTAATTATGTGGTTGATGATCCTGAATTGCTCAGCAGTCCCAGACTTCACTGCCATAAACACAGGGACAGGGAAGTATTTTTTCCCAAACTTAACTTGTAACAAAGAGTAACTTTTTTTCAGACTTTTTATTCTTAAAATCCACAGTTAGGGACTTTGCTCAAGTAGGACGTTTTTGCTTAATCTTCACACCCTCCTATTTCAGAGTGCTGAATTATCAAGTAAGCCAAGAGAAGATTATACTAAAAATGGGACTCTCAGAATTGTGAACTTATTCAGCAGAGATTTTACAGGAACCTTGGGGGATTTTATTCAAACTTAACTTGAAAAATTTTCAGTAATACTCTCTGGTTTTGGAAAACTGCCTCTCAAAGTTTCCTCTTTCTTCTCTTCTTTATTGTTTATAGAGATACTTCTATAATATTAAAAAAAATGTAGAGGTAAAATGGAAACTAGTGGATCTAAATCCTCAGTGAAGGCTCTTAGTTTGAGTTTACAAAAAGATTTATGATACAAGTTGTTTTGGAAAAAGTATGTTCAGGCATAGGATTCCATAAAATTCATTCATTCAGCAAAAATGTGTTGCATATCTACTCTGTCCCAGGCTTGCCAGACTTTCCAGACATACTCTGTAATAATTTGAAGTAGAGCCAGTGAATCCAGCTTTGTGATTTTTCTCAAGCAGAACTCAGAAGTTCATTTATAGAAAAAGGCAACTGCAGCATTACCCAAGATTGACAAGATAGGATGTGGGGGAGAATGAGAAAACAATACATTCCACAATCGTAAGTGTGAATGATGGAAGTGGACTTTCTTCATCCTGGATGCTCTTCCTCCAGACATTTGCATGGTGTTTCCTCCCATCATGTCTCCTCCTGGAGGGGCTTTTGCAGGTAACCCAGTCTAAAACAGCACCACCCTTACATTCTCTATTCCCCTGTGCAACTTACATTTTTAATCACTATGCAACAATGTATTTATAGTTCTATTTTTATCTTTCACCATAAAATGTAAGCAAAGCTTCCTGAGGGCAGGGCCTTGATTAATTTTATTGATCTCTGTATTTCTTGTGCTTGGATCAATGATTGGTGGGTAATAGGACCCATTAAATATTTGGTGAGTGAAAGTATTTATTCTAAGCTGAGAAGTAAATAATCCTAGCATACCTTCCTGTAAGACTGGGAAGAGCTGAATTCTGACTATGGGCAAGTTTTTTTGTTTTTTTTTAAAGCAACTAACAGGAAGGGTATAAGGTAGGTGGAAGGGCAGATGTACCTTCAGAATTAAAGAGATGAGGATCAGAGATCTAGATCTTTGACAAGAGCTAAAGGAAAGATCATGAGGGCTAAGCTCAGGTTGCCTTAAGTAGCAGGTCATTGAATTTCAGGAAATCCAGGAGGTATGAGACAAACAGTCCAGAAAAGAAGTTAAGATGTACATTTTAAGTCACTGAGAATTATTGCAGAGGGCTCATGGAGAAGAAAACCAAACTCCCAATGTTGAAGTAGGCAAAGCTACTCCAAATATAGGACTGGAAGAGAGGATCCAACATTTGATGAGAACTTTTCTATGATTATTATTCAGTTTTTCAGAGGAGAAGTCTGATTCTCAGAGGGCCAAATGCCCAGAGTTACATAATGAATAATCAGCATAGGCATGATTAAAACATGGTTCTGTGTGGCTTCAAGTCACACAATTATTCTACAAGATGGTGCCTCTCCCCACTTTTGCCCTCTGGGTGCCACATCTTCTACTCTCCCTCATTTTCTTTCTTTCTCTTTTGAACATACTCTCATTGTCCTAAACATGAGATAGTCTAAAAGTTTTTAAAAAGCCACTCAGAGCCATTTTTTTTCCTCCTTTTCTTGAAGGGAATAGTTAAGATAGCTAAAATGAATATAGGTAAACTACTTTTCAGAATCAGCAGGGTATTTAGCTAGTATTTTCTGTGCATACAGGAGAAGAAACCATCTGAGAGCAAATCACAATAATAAAGGTAAAATGTTATCAACATTTGTTTGGAAAAATAAATGCATTATAGCTTAAATTTCTAGAATTTAGCCAAGGAAAATTACATTTCCATTAACTTAGTTAATGGTTCCTAAAGATTCAGCTACTGCCTACAAAATGTCCCATGTGACATATTTAGGGGTTATGGGGATAATAGTTTTAAAAAAATTCTCTAGGAGGATTAAAAAATTTAAATGATTTAGGAATAAAACAGAATTTTAGCTGAGTTTGTAGAAACAGTATCATATATATTTTTAATTTTAGGGAGGAGTGGAGCTGGCTAGAGGACAAAATGAGAAGATTTCATAAAACAGGGAGCCCATTTGTTAGAAAGGCAAAATGAAGTAGTGTATTTTATTATACTGATGATCATGTGTTTGAAGTATCATCTGATATCTGGTATTTATCAAAGATTATTATAATGTGGTTTTTGCATAGATATGCTCATAGATGCCTGTTAGTAAGGTTCATAGTTAAGATCATGTATGATGGGGATACAGTCATAACTTTTAAATTACCTTTATAATACCCATTGGTTTCATTTTTTTTATTTTTATAAAATAAACTTTTTGTTTCCTTTGTTCATTTCTGGGCTTAGTTCTATAATAACACAATGATAGACTTCAGTTAGAACATTTCAAATTATTAAGTTGGTTCTCCACAGTAAAATGAAGTAGAGCTATGAACAACTAACTACGAAAAATTCGTCTACCCATTCCAAATGATGTATTGATCCAAGCCCATTTATTTGGTACTCCTAGGATCTAGCGATGCACAAATGAAAACAGGCAGAAAAGTCTCTATCCTCATGGGAACTTATATTTGAGGGAGGAGGGCAGACAATATGCACACACACACACACAAACACACAAACATGAACACACACACATACTGCAATTCAAATGAGGTAAGAGCTACAAAATGCGCTGAATGAAGAGAAAGTACCAGGGTGGTAGGGAGCCACAGGAGTGCTAATTTAGATAGTTTAGTCAAAGTTGTCTCTCTGAATAAATCACTTTTAAGCAAGATTCATTTAGAAAGCTAACAGGAAATAAGAGAACATAAATATGTTTCTGGACTTATTAAGAACTATTAGACACCAAGCATTTCATAAGATTATTCTTACGAGCTATTTCAAGCAATATTTACTATAACACAGCAAGATAAATATTAGTGTGCTTATATAAGCTGGGGAATACGATATATAGAAAGACTGACTACTTTTTCCATGATCATGCAATTTCTAATTGAGTCAGGATCAAAACTCAGATCTGCTTAAATTCAGAAACCATCTTCTTTCCATTATAGTAAGGTGTCTCATAGATGAAATAAATTCATTCTTTATTGCTGTTTTTTTTCTCTCAAAAGTAGTTTTGCGGAGAATGAAATTTTCTAGACAATTTTTCCTAGTCTCTTTATAGAAGCTATATTAGAATTCTATCTCTCATCACCAATGAAATTTCCTCCTGTGCATTAGAAATTGCTGGACACTGGAGACAGAGATAACATGGAGTTGCTAAACTCAAGGCACTTTCATACTGGGGAAGGGGGAAAGACAGACAAAGGGACAATTTCAAGGTACTATGATAGATGCTAACCTGGGATACTGTGAGGAGAGATGGGAACTACAGTCTTAAAAGTGGGAAAGAGGAAAGGAGGGGAGTGTATAACTAATAGAGGTAACAATTATCTGGGTCTTGAAACAGCCAGAAATACAAAGTTCAGGGAAGTAAGGGACTGGGAGTTCTATTAGTTTCTGACAGCTGCTGTAATAATTAACCACTAGGTAGCTTAAAACAACAGAAATTTATTCTCTCACAGTTCTGGAAGCTAGAATTTTAAAATCAGTATGACTGTGCTAAAATCAAGGTGTTGGCAAGGCTACACAGCCTCTGGGGCCGTTCTGGGAAAATCTGTTTTCTTGCCTCTTCTGGCCTCATGTGGCTGCAGGAGTTCCTTGACTTATAGCCGCATTGCTTCAATCCCTACCTCTCTCTTCACATGGCCTTCTCTGTAGGTGTGAAATTTCCCTCTTCCTCCCTTTTGTAAGGGTGCATGCAGCTGAACTTAGGGCCTACCCAGATAAACCACAGTAGTGTCATCTCAAAACCTTTAACTTACTCAAGGCTGCAAAAACTTCCTCCCTTCCTCCCTATGTCCCTCCCTTCCTCCCTTCCTTTCTTCCACTCTTCATTCCTTCCTCCCTTTCTTCCTTTCTTTCTCCCTTCCTCCCTCCTTCCCTCCCTCTCTCCTACCCCCTCTCTCTCTTCCTTTTTCATCTCTCTCTCTCTTTATTTCCTGTATTAAGTAACATTTACAGATACTAGAGATTAGGGTGTGGTTATCATTGGGGGAAGGTCATTTTGAGCTTACGTTAAGGGTTAAAGAAAAATATCATGCAGAGGGAAAAACAGAAGAGATGTTTGGAGGCTGTTAGAGTACCAAGCATTGGGTAGGTTCCAACTGAGAAGCTGAAGAAGGCCAAGGGAAGTCATTGAGTAGTATTGGCTTTGTACTAATTTTTTGGAAACATCACTCACAATTCATTCATTCCATTATTTATTATGTATTTGATTAAGCTCTGTACTAGAAGCTGGAAGAACATAATGGTGGGACAATATCTATTTATTGTCCCCGCTTTTATAGAGCTTGTGAGATCATGGTAGAAATGGGCCATTAAAGACACACACACACACTCACACACACACAGATTATATGATTACACACTGTGATAAATCCTATGAAGAGTAACACAAGGTGCCATTAGGACTGATAAAAGTCCAGAGAAAGCCAGTACGTTTTTTTAGGATAAAAAAGTTCTAACCCGTTGCATATTGATATATATCTTATATAAAATATTTTAGATAGTCCACTCTTTCTGTAACACCTATTCACCTGCCACACAGTTTGCTTTTGTTTATTGCTTTTCCTCATTTGGGCACAAAATTATTCTTCATGTGACATTGCTTGAGATTTATTTGCATAATGTCTTCAAGGATGGACATTTGAACTGCAGTCTAATGGATGTGTTGTAGTTAACTAGGTAAAAGGTGGAGGGAAGCAGAGAAGAACGTTCTGGACAGACATGAATACTCTGGGATGAAAATAATTGCATTGAAGGTGTAGAACAAAGACCAGTGCAAGTACTGTGCAGAGAAAGTTCTATGCAGAGAGAGGGAGGGAGACTGGTACAAGATGTACCAGGAGAAGCCAGATGATGAAAGGCCTACTAGACCACACTCAGATGTTTTTTGTTGTATAAGCATTGGAAATTAAGGGAAGGTAATTCTGTGGGTTTTTTTTTTTTTTTTTCTGCTTTCTAAATTTTGCCTGCAGTAAAATTTGCTCTATTTGGTATACTGTTTGATGAATGCATGTAGTCATGGTAACTAAACCCACAATTAAGATATTGATCAGTTCCCACACCTTCCTAGCATTTCCTCCTGTTACCCCTTTGTGGTCAACTCTTCCCCCTTTCCATGGCCCCTGACAAACACTGATTAAACAAAGGGGTCTTGCAGTCATAGAAAAAAGACTAGGTGAAAAGATAAGACTGGAATTCAAATGAGAAAAATGATGAGCTAACACCATGGTAGCAGAAAAAGTGAAAAGGGTATAAATTCAGGAGATATTTAGAATCCAGAATCAAGAGAGTCTGATAACATTAAATATTGTAATTCGCAGGAGAAGGAAGAGTGCAGGAGATTTACAGGTCAATGGCTTGGGTAACTAGGTAAAGATTGTCATTAGGTGGAGGCAGAGTTCAGCCTGCGGTGTGAATGTGACATCTAGGACCAGGTGCTTGGGAGGATTTTGCATCTCACACCCATTGAAGTGGTTTCAACTAAAGATTTACATTTCACAGATGGCCAATTTTGAAAGGAACCTGAGCCTTTTTCTCTCCTCACTACCTAATGAACATTTTGTAAAATTAAAAGTAATAACAGTATAAATGGTATACTAACTGTGTGCTAAGCATTGTTCTATATTTCTAAACGTACGTGTATTTAATTCTGGAAACAACTCAAAAGTAAAAAGCACTTTCACTTTACAGATAAGAAGCCAAGGCATAAAGATACTAAGAAATATGGTCAAGGTTTCACAACTAGTAAGACAGGCTCATTACTTTAACTCAAGTCCTAAAGACTTGTTCACATGCATTTTATTAGATGTTTAAGGCAGTCGTACTTGTTGAAGGAAATTAATCATAATTATCTATGAGGCTTTTAACAATATAAATGCAATGGGTATTCATGACTCCTTCTACCTTACCAGACATATGAAAGCAAGGGAACTAGGGCTAGAAGACTCTTTAATGTCCATACCTGATTTTGATACGTCCCTCCTTCCCTCTTTCATCATTAAACACTACCACTCACACACACTTGAATGTTGACAACCACTGGGTTTATGGTTAGTGTTCCGAGGTTGCTAATTCATTGCGGATATTAATGGATCATAGAAGTATGCTACAAGTAGATGTGAACAAAAATCCTTTCTGGACCAGAGCATACCCTTAGTATATTCTGAGTGGGAACCTGACATTTCTTGCATAGGGCTGCATTATATGGACTATACTTTGGCCATTAATATCATACATTGGAATTTATAGGCATAATTAATAGGTAAAATTAGCATTTTTAATGTAGTCACGGGGTTATATGAACAGAGTTCTAGAAGTTTATTTAGGCTGCAACATGTTACATACACTGCATATGTAGCCTACTTTTTTTCCATAGGCATATTTTTGAAACTCATACTGAACTGTTTTTTGTATTGTATTGTATTTTACATTTTATAATGGAAATGAATATCTAAAGAAATATTCTCTTTTCTAAATTATAGACCTTCACAAAGTGAGCGAGCATTTCTAAACTATCTATTTTGTAAATCTATATGTTCATATAATGCATTTAGGTACAGGTAATGATAGTCTCTTTTTCCACATTTATGTTTATGGAGATGAACCTTCCAATATTAATTTGTAGAAAACCCTAATAATTTTTCATCTGTCAGTTTTGTTGTGTAATTCAAAGATTTAAAGATCTCTCTCATATATTCTAAAGAGGAAAGAGTAAAATCTGATTATTTTGTATTAACTTTATGTCATTACCAAAAAGCAAAAACAAAAATAAACTAAAAGTAAACAATAATGGAAATAAAACATGTCAATAGTGTTGATTTCTGTTGCAAGACCTAGGCTACATTTCAGATAAATGTTTTTTTTCAATCCATGTATGTTAGCTCTTTTTCAATATTGAAATCACCGTTTCCACTGTGTCTGAAGCAACACAAGTCTTACTATTGTATTGTGCCTATTTGTTTATTCAGTATTCACCTATAATGAGAAACACAATTAAATTTGTAAATAGATCACTGGAGGGGACTTTTGCAATACAATACTAATATCAGCATGGATTTATAATCCTCTCTTACTTCAAAGATTGAATAATGATTGAGTTATAATATTTTGACCTGCTGTTCATATTCCAGAGGATTATGGCCCAGACATCCCAGGTGGTTTTAGTAGAATGGATAATGTATTCTTCCCCTAGAGGAAGCTAAATGCAATATGCCAGAGGTATGGTCTCAGACATTTTAATTTTATGTTATTTTTCCTTTTTTTTTTTTTTTTGTTAGCCTTTAGAAGAGTAAGGTAAAGAAAACTGGGTGGTCATGAAAGTGATCTCTTTCACAAAAGAATCATGGGTTGTGAGATTGTGACCCTGTTCCCAGGGCCCTTGTGATATAGACTGTTTAATCAATACTTTATAATGTCCCAACTGCTGGTTTTGGAGGAAACAAAACAAAAACAAAAACCAACAGAGAATGAGTAAAAAGGAAAGAAGCAAGTTATATGTATATGTATATATATATATATAACTTGGCAATGATCTTACACTGTTAAATCCTATAAAGAAATAACATGGGGAATGCTTATAATGTAACATAAAACAAGATTCAAATGTGTGCATGTTTTATCATTTCAACTGTTTTTCAGAATTTCCAAATTATAAGCATAGGGGGAAGAAAGCTGGAAGGAAATAAACCAAAATGTTAACAGTTGTCATATTTTGGCAGAGAATATATATTTTTTCTTCATATTTTTCTAAATGCTGCATTTTCTAAAATTTTAAAAGAGTTTGGCCAACTTTTATAATATAAAAAGACACAATTTGGTGACAGTAGCGATTATATGGTTGGTGATCCATGAGTCTAATCAGAGTTCAGGCTAAAAAATATGAAAATGAACAAAAATTTCAGCTCTGTCTTTAGGATGCATTGTATTCTTCCCATGAATTCCTGCCTTTTCATCCTCATTACCACCACCTTCCTCCCTCCCTTTCCCCCAGTCATCAACTCAAAAACCTCCAAGACCTTCTCCTGAAAAAAACCTTCCTAATCTTTCCACCCTATGTATATCTAGATCCTTCTGAAATCTCTACTCAGGAGCAACACTTAGCTTTCCCACAGCTGCTTTCACTAGGGCATTCGCAGCTTGTGTGATAAGCTAATATTAATGGATGATATTGTAGTGCCCTTTTATCATGGTGAGATTAAGACACTATAAAAGATCTCTGGGGAAATACTTTTTGATAAATGGAGAATTTTAACCTTAATGTAAATTCACAAAGATTGGGATCTGATTTCTGCTTCTGTCGGTTCATACCTGTATAACATTGGGGAAGCTGCTTAACCTTTTTTTTTCTAAGCCTCAATTTTCTCATAATTGCAACGGGGAATATAATACGTATTTCATCAGTTTACTGTGGAGGATTAGTAGGTACAGTTCATATGAATGAAATGAACTATTTGGACAGTATCTCTTATTCCTCAAAACAAATTGATAAGGTAGAGAATATTACATCATTGCAACCCAGCCCTAGCACATGAATTAGCAAAGAACTATTTACCCACTCTCTTATCCAATTCAAGTTTAATTTAAATGGACTTTAACATTTACAGAACATTTCTTATATGCTAGGTTATATTCACATATGTTCACTTTTTATAGATTATATTTTGCCTAGTGATTAGTCGGTACCTGGAAATTTGATCTACAAAAGGACAGAGTGATGATGAAGCCATGGCATCATTCAAAAAACATTTTAGATAATTCAAACAATTATTTTTGTGACTTCTTGTCCCCTCTCAAAATGTGCCGCACTGGCTATGTGGCAAAGATGTTGTGAAGTCATAATTTCATTCCATATTAGCAATCATTGGAAAGGTTAGGGTTTAAAAACAATGAGATAAATTAAAAAAGAAATTAATGTGAACATTTACTGGCCCCTAAATGTAATCCCAGAGCTCTCTACACCTTGGAGATTGTAAAGAGATGAGAGGGGAGCGCAGGAAAGAATTGGTTTTCTTTTTTAAATGCATTTTTCTGACGATCAGAGGATTTCTTATTATATCTATTTCACCTTCAAAATGGCATCACTGAGTTCCCAGTAAAGGTTACTCATGAATCTGAGGATTTGCCTTTCTGACTCAGAGTTTACTAGCATTTGCTAAATGTTTGGCTTTGTATTCATCTTTGCCTTTGACCATGATTAAAGTAACGCATTGTCTCATTTATTAGATAGCATTTGCTGTGCTGAATTAAGGTTGAATCATTTGACATTGTCCCCCACAGTAGCTTGAATTACCCAGTAATTCTTCTGAAATGCTTTGCAGCCAGAACCTGTTTCTACAAGATTTTTGAGGCTTTAAGTTTTCTGAGGCCATACATGAGCTGTTGAGGAGTAGCCTCCTTTGCTTCTCTCCAAACCAATCCTTCACATGTAACCTGAGGCATTCCCTTAGTGAGAGGAGTCCTGAAACATTGATTGCCCCTTGTATCCCTTCTTCTTGGCTCTGTTTCTGTAATTACCACATTTGGGAAACACAGTATATAAGAGGAGCTGTTTCCCCAGTTATGAACGCTAAAATATGTCTTCCTAGGTCCTTGTGGAAAAGGTCAAGAAATTAATTTTGGATGAGTATCTTCACCTTCTTAGCCAGTTGCTGTATTAATGATCTTATGACAGATTACTCCTTAAACTGGCCCCAGCACAGGTCAGAGTGGAGTGAGAATATTCTCTATTTAATGAGGCAAGGATCAAAACCCCTAGTATTTTATCACTGGCAGAAAGATGGAAGTAGTCATCAGGGACAGAGAATGGCCAAAGAAGTCTAGCACCATATATGGAGCCATGTGTTCTCCTGTGGAGATAACAGGCCTCCATGAATCTCAACATTTTTCTTTTTGCTCAAGGCTTTTGTATTCAGCTTAAGAAGCTAATGTTACATTACTTTGTTTCATTTTTTACTTTTTATTTTAAATTTTTTCAAAAACACAAAAAGTTGAAAGAATCAAATCATGATCACCTCTATACTCACCACCAAAATTCAGTAATTAATATTTTGACATAATTACCACCAATTTTGCTTTTCTAATAGATAGATAGCACTACATGCTTACCACGCATCATCTCTTAATAATGGCAAATTCACTATTATCAAGTCTAAAAAAATAATAATTCCTTAAAGCATCTATACTGTGTATTCGACTCCTGCAATTGTCTCATTAATATCTTTATAACTATTTTTCTCCAACTGGTAACTTTTCTATTTGTTTTTTCTTTTTTAATCTAGGCAAGTCCTCAATCCTTTTTTTTTAAAAAAAATTATTGACTTTTTTTTAAGAGACTAGATGAATTATCTTGTGACATATCACTTTCTTCATCGATCTGTTTTCTGGTGGTGTCTTTTAACTTGTTCCTCTATCTCTGGTATTTCCTGTAAATGGAATGTCTTGTCTCAAAGTTTAATTAAATCATGTTAAACTTTTTTTGGCAATAATACTTCCAGGATGGTGCTGAATCCTTTATATTAAATCCAAGTAAGAGGTACATTACTGCAGGTTATCCCATTCTTTGTGATGCTTAATTTGCTCATTTAGTTAAAGTCGTGACTTCTAGATTTCTTCATTATACAAATATCTTCCACCATCAATATTGGTAAAGCAAACTTTAGGGTGATATTTTATCACTGTTTCCATGTGCTGATCCCCAACAAATTTTGATCTAGTGGTTTAAATACCCATTGATGATCCTGACTTTCTGAATCACTTGTTTATTCATGGTTACTGAATGGAGATTTTCCCATTTTTCTCAATCTTTCTACATTTATTTTTTTCACATTTGAAGGGAAAAAATTATAAATTATTTTTTAACCCTCATAAATTCTTAGTTGATACACTCTCCTGAAAATAAAAGTTAGATTAACAAGAGAACAACTAGCAGTTTACTGAGGTGTATTGTATCCATCATGCAGGGAAAAACTCAGCTCCAAAGTATCCCTCTCTCAAGGCAGGGGTTTAGGGTCCTTGCTTAAATAGTATTTTAACAAAAAGCAATAAATCCTATAATTACAAGATAAAGGAGTGAAAAGCTCCAGTATTTTAAAAGGTGGCAATATGTGGAAAGCTAATAAAATCTCTTCCCAGATTTCTCTGGTTGCTGATGGTACCTTTTCTCAGCAGATAAGCAAGTGCTATCATCAACAGGAAAGAATTTAATTCCTGCCATTAGGCAAATAGAGGCTGACGCAATGTGTCTCCCTGAGTTTTTAGTGTCTTTAGTAACAATCATTAACAATTTCATTTCCGTCGCATTCATCTGTAATATTGTTTTTCCCTCAACGTTTGGGTATGAACTCCAATTCTTCCTAAAAAGAAAAACCTTAAAACTTATTCCTGGGAACTAACACTGGCACTTATTTCCTCTGTACTTGGACTTGGTCTCTGACTTTTTCTCAACTCAGCTGTTTAGGCAGTCATCACCTAACAGCATGCTAAATCAAACCTGTTTGCCAACCTGTCCTAGTTTGACGGACTCCAGCTAAGATGATTGGTTGCACTTCAACTCTGGGTTCCTAGTGAAGCATATTAGGCCTGCAGTTTGTAATTGTAGTTTTGTGGAAGTTGGTCAGACTTGGAGAGGGGTGAGTAGCAGAGGGAGTTGGATGTAGTTTGTAAATATTTAAGTTGCTCTGAAGATTTATTAGAAAGCCTGCATGCAGTTTGGAAATCCTGACATACCAGAGAAACAGACATGGATGTCTGAGAGGTAGAAGTGGATCTCTGAGAAAGAGACAAGGATCCTCTCAAAGTTTCACTTATCTGTTTTGCCTTAGTAAACTTATAAATGTTAAAGAGTGAGATAGACTTGAAAAGAATGTATGGTGAGTTAATGTTGCACTTGATAAACTTACAGAGAAAGCCATGCCCTTAAATATGTATATGAAAAGACTGACCCATTACTGAGTTATGAGTAAAGATAGTATTAATAGCTGAGGTTGCTTTTCTCTGTGCCATTGATTTGTTTTCCTTAGGTACTATTCTGAGTGTCTCAGTTGTTCTGAGTATTGTCCAAGAAGACAGAGGTTATTCTTGAAAATAAGATTTAGTTATCTAACGAAGAGACTCTCTTCTACAGGTCCAGATTGCATCTTGAATTCCCACCAAATGCTTCTTAATATGCATAACAACAAAGTTCTGGTGTCCTTGCAGTGGTGCCATGGACTCACTATCACACCTTATCACTGATGCCAAAATGATCCGCAGGGCACATGTCACTGAAAGCAGGTCAATGTTTGGTGCAAAGAGAAAAATGATCCTCAGAATTTAATACAGAGCCTGATCTCGATCTGCCTCTCCTTCTTGAGTGAAGAGCAGCTGCTAGCTAGGCTGCCCTATTGCACAGCTCCAGGGGGAGCATCATTCAGCAGGAACGGCCCAGGATATAGAAAGGAAGACAGCATAGAACTTTCTTCATGCTCTGCCAAGAAGGGTAGAAGAGAAGATGTGACAATTGGACCTAATAGGTTTGCACCTACTCCCTAAGCAATGCTAGTGACCAACTTTGCTTTTCTGTCTCTTTGATGCCTTGAGGCTTCTTTTTTTTAGGCTCCTCAGCTTTGCTTTAAATAATTCTCAAGGCATCCCACCCTAACTGGTTAAATTTAGGTGGATCTATCTAGCAATGTGGAGGAATCATACCCAAGAATGCACAAAATGTTACATTCAGCCACTCGAGGCATTTTCAAATCTCTGTAGTGTAACTATATGGGCAACTATAGAGAATCAGACAAACTGAAATTGGCCAAACTTGTAATCACATGAGTTGACTGTGAATGATAGTTTGAGACTGGTATGTTTACCCACTTGGTAACATCAGATAAAGGCAGATTTTTAAGTAGTTCTATTAAGAATGGACAATAATTTTCTTAGCATTTTATTACATACAGCATTTCATTGTCCTTCAATTGTTTTAAATCTGTATGCACTGTTTTCCCAAAATGGCATTTTTTAAGGACAGGGGCTATGGTAGCTTTTGTTATTTACCCCCATAGAATCTTGTTCGGAACAGAGCACAGAGTAAGCACACACAGAACTCTTGAGGGGTGTGTGTAGGTGGGTGTGAGTAAAATTTTGTTCTACTGTTTCTCAATTTGACAGAATGGCAGGAAGAGAAAAAGGTTAGAATGGTTAACTGAATATATTGGAAAAGCAAGGTATGAACATGATATTTGTAGGTATTTCAAACATAGAAAAAGAGTTTGTGATATGTAATGAGTAGAGAGAAAAGTGATAAGACATTTAAAGACTGCAGTTTCTAGGGAGAAGGAGAGATTCAACTAGAGAAAATTTCAGCTAGAGAAGTTAATAGAGAGAGTGTAACAGTATCAGAGATATGAAAGATCAGTCATGCCCCTGTATGGTAACCAGAGAAACAGAAAAATCCAAGAACATTAGGCTATCGAATATCTGGTTATAGCAAAGTGATCTAGGGAAAAGTAGTAACAAAATTCATTTTCATAGACTAAACTGTGGGAAAAATATATTTTTGGATATATATAAAAAATGTATTTTGGATATATATATTCTTGGATATATATATATATAGTATTGTGGAGAGATATATTACCTAGTTTTTTGGAGAGAGAGAGAGATATATATATATATAAAAACTAGGTATATATATACACACACACACACACACACACACACACATATATATGAGCAGAAGTACTCAAAATAAGTCCAAAAGTCCATATGTGATCATTAAGGAAAGATAAGTACACCTACAAAATATGTGTATATATATATATAAAATATGTATACCTACTATTATATATATATACCTACTATTATATATATACCTATTTTATATATATATATACCTATTTTATATATATATATATATACCTACTATTATATATATACACACACACACACACACACCCCTCGTATTATATTTGGTAAAACAAATTGTGTCTTCTAAAGGAAAGTTTGTAGCCAGGTAGACATATTTTCCTCCACATATAAGTGAATAGTTTATTGAACATTAATGATAGTAAAGAGAGAAGGAACACAAATGATAGGATGTTAGGAAAGTGAGGGTATTTATTGGACAAGGAAATAAACCAAAAAGGAATGCCAGGCAGAAAGAGGAAGGCAGAAGAAAACACTTGAATTTCTCACTACTGTCCTGGGGCATGAAAAGCAGAAGTACTCAAAATAAGTCCAAAAGTGCATATGTGATCATTAAGGAAAGATAAGTACACCCACAAAAACATGATCTTATTATTTCATATTTATAGGTGGTGCTACATAGGAGAGAGAACAAGATGAGAGGGGATGTGGGAAGAGAGGGAATGAGAGAGAATGCCAAAGTAAAGTTCAATTATATAACCATGTAGCTCCACTATTATGTAGAATGTGTAAATAAAACACTGGAGCATATGTCATTCATCAGAAGACCTTTCAAAACCATAGACATTGAGAAACATATCACAGTAAAATGACTAGATATAGAAAAAGTAGACTATACAAAAGCACTCATCCAAATGTACACAGAAGAAATTATGAACTAATTGCAGTAAGTGAATGGTTATTTCACAAAGAGAGGATAAGAAAACAAGTCATTTGCAATGAGAGGAGGAAGAGCTAAGACACATTCTGTCCTTATAAGCCTCTAATTTGCAAATCTTGTTCACAGCACAAATTAACTTGGAAGGCAGTTTAGAACTTGGAATACATTTTCCCGTAGGAATAATATTTCACATTAAGTTCCCAGGCCTGTTTACGAAATGATTTTTATACAAATATGAATCTGCAGCATAGTATCAACAATAATATCTTCCTATTTCAACTGTTTGACTCTAACCACCAGATATAAGATTATGTCTCTGATGAACTTGCTAGGTTGAGGAGCTCCTAGAGTACAAATGACCTGTTACTTTCCATATGGCTTTAAGAGAGTCTGTTTTCCATTTAATGAGTCAGACCACTTTCGTTCTCTACTTGGCTATTTCATTTACAGGAAGTATTGATATTTATGCCATTTAGAAGTTGTACATCTTGGGCAATCATGAAAAGCTAGAGTATTTATTTCATCCCTGGCTCTTCAAATGAGTTAAGAAGAAGGCTGTCTCCAAATATAAGTAGTCACATAGGTCAAGACCAAAAAGTGGGTTATAAAAATCTGTTTTGGCTAGTAAATGATGGTGTATAAGTGTCACACAATTAGAAGTGCATTGCTTCTTATGGAGCAATATAACTTTAAAGGAACAGATAGATTTAACAAATATTTTGGTAGCCTGGATTTAGCTGCATTTGAATGTATCCAGACAGTAAGAGAACACACACAAAATGAGAAAATAAAATAATATTACATGAATAGAAAATGCATAATAAATTCTACACAGGTAGAATTCAATTTTCACAAATGTCATTTTAACATCTGGTTCTGTATGACAAGACTTTTTCCAAATCCTCCTGACAACTCTTAAATATTCTAGTTTGCTGATATGGATAAAAACAATCTTTTGAAAAGAAACAAATACTGTAAAACAAATGTATTCAAAAGTTCCTCAACATGGAAATACCAAATCTTTATGAGAAACAAGTTTGGGAGGGGCAGGAGAACGACTGGAGAGAAGAGAAGCACTGGAGCAGATTGCTAGAGAGTGAAAGAAGCAGAAAAGTGCCAGAGGAGATGTGTTCAGTTAGGACACAGGTGGCAACCCCAAGGGTCATCCAGAGGATGGGTCCTCTCTGCAAAGCAGTCTAAAGACTGCCTCCTGCTGTACTCAAGGATTTGATGTTTGTTCATGTTAGCTGTGACATCAGAGCTGGTCCACGTGCTTCTCTTGTCCAGGTCTCTTTGAATGAATTGTCTTCAAATCAATCTTTTCAAGGTAAATCAGAACTCCTCCCCACCAAAATACCTTTTTGCTTGTTTTTGGTATTGATTCTCCTGAAATTGATGATACAGAGTTGTGATAATGCAGAGTTCATGGAACTGAGTTTCGTCCATCTTAGTCTACAGAACCTATGGAGGGTCCTTGGCCTAGCTGGTTCCATCTAGATGCCAAGGATGGTCAATTCTACAAAGGAGTCCTGTACTTGGCTTTCTATGTTCTCTGTATTCTCTTTCTTTTCTGTAATTTTTTTTTGCCCTAAATCTCTACTTGTATCTTTTCATGACGGATGCTTTCTCATCATTTGGGTGCAACTCAATACCACTTTTCCACAGGGGCCTTTTCTAACCAACAAATGAAAAGGATACTGGCATATTTTATCTTACTATCCTGATTTGTTATTTTCAGGTAACTTATCACCACCTGGCATTTTTTTTTTATCTTATCACCAACTGGCATTTTTAAATTTTACATATAAATTTTCTATGTGTTATATATGTATATACATGTATATATACATATAGAGAGAGAGAACTGAATAGCAATATGAAAAATTATATTAGGTACTATTTTTAATAGATCTTTTAAACTTTTTATTGATACATATTAATTAGATGTGTACATGATTGGGGGTGCATATGATAATTTGATACATTCATATAATCAAATCGGGGCAATTGAGATATTGATCAAATTATGGATACTTTTTGAAAGCAGATTTGTAGGGGGATAGAGAATTAGGTACCAAACAGGTTAACAGAGGAATAAAATGGGTGTTAAATTTTCAGTTACTTTAATTTCATCTAATACCAAGTCTTCTCTGTGAACCTCTTTCTTTGTCTTTTATTTCCCCTGGTTTCTTGGGAATTGAAGAGGAACTGAGAGGTATGAATGTCTAGGGTGAGATGAGAAAATGTAGTAACTAGGGAAAAAAATGGGAAGGGGATTCTATGCTTGTAAGCAGTGGTATGAGAGCTGTGAGACACTTCTTTTAAGAAACTTCTATTTTTATGCAGGGGAGAGAAAGAAGGTTAAAGGGTAGACAACTGATGGCCACGCACACAGCAATCAAAGTTTTAGTTTGTTCATAGGTTGACATTTAATTTATTGTCCACTATAGGATACTTTTTAGAGTGAAACAAGGTGTTATTAATAATTAAGAATTAAAAATGACAGATTTAAACCAGCATATGTGATTACTTACTGAGAGATTATATCTTCTTACTGTCTTTTTTTTTTTTTTTTGAGCAAGGGCTTCATATATCATCTTAATGTCTTTTATATAGGTACCACATAAGGACATTTACCTTGTTTAAAACAAATTAAACCCTGACCAACTATGGTGGATCTATGATGGAAAAGATAAATGGTATTATTTAAGGACCTGAGAAAATGCTTTACCTACTCCACACCCTAAAATAACATCTTCAAAATAAAATGTAGATATGCCTGGGAGTCTCCCCTAGTAAAGCGAGTTAAGCTTTATCAGCCATTCAGCTTTAATGTAATTAGATTTATCTAAGCATTTTCTTAACTTTATTTTGATTGAGATTCATAAATTCAGAGATCCTAAATCATAGGCACCAGAAAGAGGTGTATGTGAGTGTGTGTGTTAAGAGTTGGGGATTAAGAGAAGTCATCAAGTAAAAAGTCAAAAAGGAGACATAGGCCTTCTTACATTTAGGTCACCAGTGTACCCATAGGACTGGCCTTGATTATAGCAAAGAACTTCTACTAATGACTTCTATTTTGTTACTATTATGGAATTTTACTATTTAATTCTAGTGTCACAATCAATTTAATGAAAAATTAATTTTTTTAAAGTTTTCATGACTGGAGAGAGAAAAGTAAAACTGAAAACAAAAAGAGCAGACCTGAGAAGATTATACAGTATGTTAAATCCTTTGGGATCTGTGAATGAAGAAACTACTAGAAAGCACCAAATCATTATCACAGATTTCCTCTGCTTAATTTCTATGGTTGCATTTTATTACTACCAAAAAGTAACATTTCAAAAAGCCTGGCCTCATTTCTCAAGATATTTCAGATATATGTTTTGCCTCAATATGTCTGGATGTGGTCTCATTCTTCCATTTCATTTTACATGTGTAGACTCAACCAACATGTATTTACAGTGTATCTAACACTTCCTTAGACATTCACTGAGCACCTGACTCAGAATTAAACTTTTAACATTTTGTAGGGCAACCTTAAATAAGTGATAGAACAGAAAGGAGAACAGAAGGCCTATTGTGCATTGCTCTGCAGAGGAACATGAAAAAAATGAATGGCTTGAGAAGCTATGGTAACTAAAGCTGCTAGCAGAGAAATCTGACAGTCACAGAGTGTTCGTGAAGCACTGGGCTAGAAGAACAGATTTCTGATTTATGCTTCAGAGTCTGGAGATCGTGAAAATCTATTTGAGAGAGTTTAATGTGAGAAAGTCATACACTCTGAAAAATTAAGTTTGCAGAAGTCACACTGCATATGAAATAGTCATTTACACATGGATTGTGTTTAATTACTTAATAGATTAGAAAATATAGATTTATGTCTGTTTATATAGTCTATCAACAAATTCCAATTTATTTAAATGCCACATAGGTTATGCAATCTCATTACTCCCCTATACGGACTAGGTAATTTCCTCTGCCATCTATAGCAATCCTTACACCCACGCTTAAACAAAACACCAAATGTAGAGTTCTATGGATGAACAAAAATGTTGGCTCCACTGGCCACACTCACCCCACCCTCACTTTCATCTAAAGAAATGGGAGTAAGTCCCGCAACTATCTCAGCGATTCTGAGAGCAGCAAGGTATGCCCTCTTGCCATTTTTTCCTTCTCAGTCTCAAAATAGCAGTTATAGAAAGAAAAAACATGCTTTCTGGGAATTTTTCCAGAAGAGAAAGAGACTAAATAATACTCAGTGGACAAACATAGAAAATAAGATCTAGAAATGGAATATAAAAGGAGATAGGGAAAGAAGAGAAAGAAAATGTGTCAAAGTAGTTATAAAGATGATAAATATAATGGTAGAGAAGACAGTTTTTAATCCAGAAAAATTATGTTAAAAAAACTAAATTCTAAGTAGGAAATCAACCACTAGTTCAATGATAAAAGAAAAACTCAAAAATAAATGTATAAGTAGAAACATTTGTTGAAGGTTATGATACTGATGTGTAAAAATTTAGTTCAGTATATGACCATTCTTTCCAAATAACATGAAATATCTGCTTTTCAGATATTAGAATATTTCAAATTCAAATCAAAACCACAAAGAAATATCTCACATTAGTCAGAATTGTTATTAGTAAAAAGTCAAAAAATAACAGGTGCTGGCAGGGTTTAAAAAAAGGAACACTTGTATACTGTTGCTGGGAGTGTAAATTAATTCAGCCATTGTGGAAAACAGTGTGGTGATTCCTCAAACACCTAAAATCAGAACTACCCTTCAACCCAGCAATCCCATTACTGGGTATGTATCCAAAAGAATACAAATCATTATATCATAAAGACACATGCACCTGTATGTTCATTGCAGCACTATTCACAATAGCAAAGACGTGGATTCAACCTCAATGCCCATCAATGGTAGACTAGATAAAGAAAATGTCATACATATACACCGTGGAATACTATGCAGCCATTAAAAAGAGTGTGTCAAGTCCTTTGCAGTAACACGGATGGATCCAAAGGTCATTATCCTTAGCAAACTAACATAAAAACAGAAAACTAAATACCACATATTCTCACTTATAAGTGGGAGATAAATGATGAGAACACATGGACATATAGAAGGGAACAACAGACACTGGGGCTTTTTGGAGGGTGGAGGATGGGAAGAGGGAGAGGATCAGTTAATGTAATTAATGGGTACTAGGCTTAATACTTAATACCTGGATGTCAGAATGGTCTGTACACCAAACCCCCATGACCCAAGTTTACCTATATAACAAACCTGCACATGTACCCCTGAACTTAAGATAAACATTAAAAAAAAGAAGTGAGTCAGAAATTCAAACTGAAAAAATAATTCAAAATACCTACATGCTTAGAATTCTAAGAATTAGAATGTGTAGTTAATATATTCAGATATTTACATTTTGTTTAATGTTCATTTAAATGTCTGGGTTCTGCACAAAGTGCAGTAGAAAACCCAAGAAGAATACTAGGAAAGGTATAAAGTATAAAGGAAAGTACAAGAAAAAATATGTGTGAATAGGAGCTTTTTATTTTTTAGATTTAAATTTGGATATTACCAGTATTTTCCCTAAAGAATTTGAAATGTGACATATCTACTTTGTGATCCCAGCTCCACCCTCATTTCATGCTGGGCTTACTGACAGATTGCTCATTTACTTACCTTTCCTGGCAGAGCAAGCTGTGATACATCACTGGGAAAATTACATGTGCTTTTACCCTATTTTTTTTCATACATTCATATATTTGGACTATGGGAAAAAGCTAGAGAATTACAGCATATGCAGTTCTTAATAGTTGACAGGTCTACTAACAACATTTTTTCCTATTGGTTCTGTTTCTATTCTACACCTGATCTAAAGATAAATGAGAGTACATTAAATATTTCCAAATGCCTTTTGTGCCAGCTCAGCAATTTCTTTTGCCAGTGTAATTTTCTATGTTTCTTTCTAAGAGATTCTGTTCTGGATTTTTCTGAAATAACAACTTGCTGTGACCTTGTGTACTTGGGCAAAAATCCTAGTAAGCTTTTTGACATTGAATGAAAGTCTTGGAAAACCACTCTGTTGATTAAAGAAATTTACTGGACAAGAGGATTTGTTTTCCCTTTCTGATTTAAGTTCAATTTTCCCCTTCATTTGCTGAAAGGTTTGCTGTCTTAAAGCATGGAATGGATCTTTGCCCTTTGCCATGCTTGGACAGAACGGACTTGACTCAGGACTCTCCATATAGACACTGTGTAAACCTTAAGACATGGCTGGACTGGACTTAAAGCTTCACACCAGTAACAAATGCTTCTCTGTGTTCTGGCAATCTAAAAGATGGGAAGATGTCTGATAAGTTTGGAATCACTGTCTTCTTCTCATTCAAAGGTCCCAAAGACCTTTGGGAAATAGTTGCTTCCCATGAGGAAAATGATAAGAAAAGGCAAAGGTAACGATTTTATGCAGTAAGTATTTGTGCTAAATATTTTATCTACATATGATCCCATTTATTTTATTTATTTATTTATTTATTTTTTGAGACGGAGTCTCGCTCTGTTGCCCAGGCAGGAGTGCAGTGGCGCGATCTCGGCTCACTGCAAGCTCCGCCTCCCGGGTTCACACCATTCTCCTGCCTCAGCCTCCCAAGTAGCTGGGACTACAGGCACCTGCCACCACGCCCGGCTAATTTTTTGCGTTTTTAGTAGAGACGGCGTTTCACCGTGTTAGTCAGGATGGTCTCAATCTCCTGACCTCGTAATCTGCCTGCCTCGGCCTCCCAAAGTGCTGTGATTACAGGCGTGAGCCACCGCACCCTGCCAATCCCATTTATATTTCAAGACAATCTTCTATCAAGCAAGATATACATTAGGAGACTCAAAGTTGTGGCATTTAAATAACTCTTCAAAATTACCCATATAGTATCAGAACTGGATTCAAGATAGTGGAAGGAATAGATAGGAGAAAATGAAAAGCAGAGACATAGCACTGTTGGCCAGTATAATTCTGGTTTCAAAAATTCTGTCCCATTGTCAGAATATATATTCAAGTATTTTAAAAATATGTTCTATGTGAAAATTGCATTTGTAGCCTGGCAATCAAATCTCTTGATCCTTTTTAGTTGTAATAGGGAAAAGCTGGTTAATCAACCACTGTACAAATTGAAGGAAAATACGTTGTTTTTAAAAGAAGTGGGGACGACTAATAGATATGGATAGATAGATAGATTTGGAAGTACATTTTGATTTTAATGTGGTCCCATCTTCTGTCTTGGATGTGCAAGCAATGTGATTGTAGCATCTGTTACCACATTCATCACCCGAGTTGATTTAGCCATTCTGGCTGCTTGCACCATCTGACACTTAGTCTGTGACACTTAACCTTCAGATAGAGATCCCTAGTGGATGGTGACATTTTCATGGATTAACTGAACCTTTTACCCTTTATCTCAATGCTTTTATACTCTCAGACGCAGCCTTGGTTGCTCTGTATTTACTAGGTTTTTATTTTGTACTTATACAATTGGGTGTTGACAAATAACACATCAACTCAGTGTTACCTTGAAAATAAATCATATCAGAATGTCACTAAGTGGCTTTCTGATGAATTTGGTTAATAATAGTTAAGCTAGGTGATCATTTAAGATCTAGTCATCATTGGTATTTACTCTATGTTTGATTTAAATGCTATTAACTCAGAATAACAGCTTTGCATTCAGTGTAGTGATATGAAACATTAGGCCCGAAGTCAAAATGGGTTTAAGTTGTAGCTTTACAATGAGCTGGTCACATGCCCTTTACTAGGTAATTTTTTTTTTTTTTGAAAACTTGGTTGTTTCATTTGAAAAACGATGGACAGGA
The DNA here is from genome assembly GCF_028885655.2 of Pongo abelii. Taxonomy (NCBI): domain Eukaryota; kingdom Metazoa; phylum Chordata; class Mammalia; order Primates; family Hominidae; genus Pongo; species Pongo abelii. The sequence goes on from NC_085928.1 coordinate 20,305,841, forward strand.
AGAGTTGGACCAGACGGCTCCTACCATCTCTCCTACCTTGAAGTTCCATGAGAATTCAAGATTTCTTAGCTGTCTTTATCAATCACAAAGTCCAAAATTCAAAAGTACTTCCTTCATAGAAGAAGCATGTTCATCATGTTGCCTACCATATTACTATACATAATTGTAATAGTTGTCTATTTTTGTGTAATAAATCATCACAGGTGTAGCAGCTTCAAACAACACATATTTATTATCTCACAGTTTCTGTAGGTCAGAAGCTTGGGCATGTCTTAGCTGGGTTCTTGTTCTGGGTTTCACAAGGTTGCAATTGTGGTCCCATATGGGCTGTGCTTTCCTCTGGAGGGTCAACTAGGAAAGAATCCACACTGAAGGTTATTCAGGTTTTTGGCAAAATTTATTTTATTACAGAGTGTGACTGAAGGTCTCAGCTTTTTTCTGACTCTTGGCTAGAGGCTGCCCTCAGGTCTTAGAGGAACTGCAGTTTCTGCCATGTAGGCTTTTCCAACATGACCACTGCTATGGCTTGAATGTTTTTCCCCTTTAGAACTTATGTTGAAGTAAAGTTCAACGTGGCAGTATTGAGAGATGGAGTCTTTGAAGAGATGATTGTGACTTGAGGACTTTACCCTCATGAATGGATTAATGGATTAATTGGTTATGATGGGAATTGAACTGGTGGCTTTATAAGAATAAGATAGAGACCTGAGCTAGCATGCTCAGCCTCCTTGCCATGAAATGTCCTGTGCTGCCTCAGGACTCTACAGAGAGTCCCACCCAGCAAGAAGGCTCTCGCCAGGTGCATCCCCTTGATCTTGGTCTTCTCAGTCTTCATACCTGTAAAATGAATTCCTATTCTTTATAAATTACCCAGTTTAAGGTATTCTGTTATAAGCACAGAAAATGGAACAAGACAACCACTTACTTCAAGCCTATGAAGAGAGTATCTAGTGCCAGTCTCCTAAAATGAAATCTTCTAAAGCATAACATAATATTGGCGGTGACATCTGTCATCACCTTTGCCACATAATGTACCATAATTGGAGGAGTGACATCCCATCACATTTGCTATATGATATTGGGTAGAAGCAAATCAAAACTCCTGCCCACACTCAAGGGAAAAGAATTCCATAAAGGTATGAACAACAACAGGCAGAAATCACTGGGGTCACCTTTGGTTCTATCCACCACAACAGTATTAATAATAGGTACTATGTCTGAACCTTCACCTTGTTATAGCACTTTCTAAGTCTTTACAATCATTGCTAATTTGATCTTGATAAACATATATGTGATACTATTAATATCTTTATTTTATCTATGCAAAAATAGTCTCAAAGAGGATCAGTAACTCTCCCAAAGTAACCCAGAATAAGAATTCTTTTTTATATTTCTGTTTGGGTTTTCAAAACTTTCATGGAAACTGCATATATTCTCCTAGCCATTTCATATACAGTTAAGGAAGCCAACACTTATGCAGTCGATGTACTTTGATTTTCCTTTCATTGTCTTCATAGCTAAGCTCTACTAGAAACATTAGATAGATGAGAAAGTAGCATACATCTTTTTAAATCATGAAAGTATCTTTTATACATATAGATATGAGGGTCATGCTCACATTGGGAAGGTGGGAGGGGACTTGAGAGCTCATGTGCTTCTCTGTGTAAGTGTTTCTATGACAAATTTTAGTACAGTTGCAACAGAATGTAGGGAGAGAAAGTGCAAACTCATGATATTGTCTGTTGGAGCTATTTATCTCTGGTACACCATGAACATTTGGACAATTTGCTTTTAACAGCTCTGGGCACCATGTTAGACAGCTCTTTTGCATGCCTGAGGATTTGGTCTCCATTTGCTCTTGCAGAATTTTACTAGTGTGTCATGGTACAGGAGATGTTATTAAGTGTGGAACCATTGGTAATCTACACTTGCCTTTCCTCTGGGATTTTTTAGGCTCAATCTTTCTGGCTCTCTGCACTTGTGGATGAATGTGTCTCCAACACAAATCTGATTGTAAGTAGCATTGCCTTTCAATCAGGAGTTAGCTGGGCACATGGGAAAGTTAAAAGGAGGACATAATGAGCTTTCCTCAGCTCTCCCTACCAAGGCAGTACCTGCAGCTAGAATCAGGTTCATCAATTCCAATGAGAAATATTGGGTTTAGTCTATTTTTCAATTCACTTAGCTTTATTTTTTTTTAATAAAAGGTTTATCTTTGTCACATGCTGTGTCTGTCATGATTAATCAGATATATTGAATGGGCAAATGGTTTAATAGTTATTGCAATTTGTCACATCAGACATGGCTTATCATGCATTATTAATACTTAAATATAAAATTAGTTAAACTGGGTCTGGCTTCTGTTCAAAATAGTTGTGTGTTAGCAGTAGCAAGTTTGAAAGAACGCTCAAAGGGATGGTTTAACCAATCTTACCTTATCCTTTCCTTTTCAGTATCAGGATATCCTCATATGATAGTTAAATTGAGGAAATCTTTATTCAGCAGGAGGGCAAACAGCCATCCCATTGAGAGGCTAATGTTTCAGACTTCATTAAGATGGAGACCCAACAGGTCATATAATCTAGAAAAGTGCAGTTCTTTTTTTCCTAAAGCAAGATGGAAGTTCAGAGATGTATTTATTTTTAATGTATTTTATTTGCAAATGCTAAAATGTATTTATTTTGGCACTTGTACTCTTTTTCTAAATTCAGTAAACATACAGTTATATCTTTAAACATAGAGAACAAACTTTGATAGCTGCTTCAGAACTAGATATAATTACAAAACAAATAGGAGTCATGTTCATGTTTACAAGTTATTGTCTGCATGTTAGCGTCTACAAAAGAGCAACAGTTTACTTTGAGTATGTGGAGATCAGATCTTTTCTGTTTCTACTCAGTCAAGAAAGGGCTTCAGTCTTGTATGTTTATCATTAACACCTACTTGGTTGATTTCTCAGGTGTTTATTCTAACAAAAGACAGAGGAGCTTATCTCAAGATAGTACAAACTTAATTTAGGGCAGTCGTTGCTGCCTCATATTTGTAAGTCAAATATGACTTCCTATTCCAACTGCTTACATCAGTCCATTCTAAAGAGATGCCCATCTCTAGTTAGGAAGGGTCCTAGTGGTCGGTAGTTCCAATAATCACTTAGAATATTAACTTTCAAACTCCAGCCCATTTTAAGCAGACCAGTTTTATACTGTTCATATCTCTGGAAAACTGAATTATTGCATATATTATCATGAACAGTTGTATTCCCATAGAATTATCTGGCAAAATCAGTTCCTAAGATATTCATCAGTATATGTTTGCTCACCATTTTTTCCCTTCGATTCGTATTGAAAACTCATTATATAATTAGAGTCCTACTAGGTACAGTGAGATATTAAGAATTATCAAGTGTGAGCCAAGTCTGTAGAGAAATCAGAATATACTTGAAAAGGTTAAAATATCCAGATAGTATAAACTTATAGTTTGGGACATATTCATACTATGTTCTTTAGAGATTTGGAGGAGATGGGCGAAGGCTGAGAATGTCGGCTAAGGGCTAAGAATGTCAGCTAAGCCCTTATTAAAGAGTTTGAATTTGAGCTTGGATAGGAAGATGACTGGGATTTAGATGGAGGAAGGATCAAGAAAGAGAATACTAAGTAAGAAGAACAATATGATGAAAGGCTTTTGGCTATAAATATGGTATATGTTGCAGAACATGGGAATATTAATTTGATTTGTTTAGAAGAAAGTGGCCTTAGGTATATAGGATTAGGTGAGATGTCAGAAGACTTTTGAAAAGTTTAGATAAAGTTAGATTTTATGTGCCAATTGATTAGGAACTCCTGAAAATTCTCTTTGCCTCCAGAAAGTTGGCATGTTGCAAGTAGGTATTCACCCAGCAGCAGTATATAAGGAGTAAATTTTGAGACATAAACTCATGTTTGTGCCCACTTGACACATGGGTTCTAGGCTTAACAGCATGAAGTGTCCCTTTTTAAAGTACCTCTCTGATATATAGGGGCCATTAACATGGTTAAGAACTTCTTGTATTCTGTGAAAAAGATGTTGAATCATGATAGGTTAGTATAAGCAATAATTGCCGAGTATTTGCAAATCTATCAGGAGTCTTAGAGGTTTCTTCTTCATTTCAGGAGAAATATAAAAATAGGGAAACAATATTTTTTTACCTGAATCTTTTCAAAATTTATCTCTAAAACTCGAAAAGGTCATATAGTTATGCCCTCCTGTCAATAAAGCCTAGAAATACCTTGGCCACAGTGTTTTGTACATGATCGCTACTGATTGGGCTTGCCTCAGTTTTAGACCTGATGCATTCTTTATGAATTAGCATAAGCAAAAGTGAAATGACTCTCTGGAAGTTATGTCAGCAAAATACACTTGCTATTTAATATGGTAGATTTTATGTCAGAAAGCAACTGGATTATCTTCTTTATGATATATTCTCAATGTACTTCACTTTACTTGTAGTGATGATATAGAAAATAATATCCACAGCATATATAGTCACATTTTCAAGTAGTATTTGTAAGCCTTTGATATATGCAGTCAGTCAATCCTTCTTTATAATTTGTATACAAATTCACATTCGGTGTTCTTCATGTGATATTTTCATGGCTAGAATACTCCCCTCATATATGATAGTAGCTTTCCCAATGAGATTCTGTTTTCTATAGAAGAATTCTTTTCAGGAAGAAATATTTTTTATTCAGCCAGAAACCTATATAATTTTGGATTAAATTCCCAAGGAAAAATAATTGAGTAAGCCTAGCTAATGTTAGTAGGGTTATTTTAATCCCATGGAAACTTTTTAGTGATGTGAAATATTTATATCATTTAGTGGCTATTCTGCTGTTATTGCTCAATTTTAAAAGATTTGCTTAAATTAATAGTAGAACCATAGAGAGTTAGAAGCAGCGTTAGGCTTCATTTTTTCCAGGGTTCCCTGACAGATGAGAAGCAACACAAAATGTTTGATGTGCATTCTATTTAATTGTGTTGACGTATGCAAATGTCTTTAGGATAGATGTAATGATGTGACCAGTTTACCTCTGTCCTGAACACTTCCTGCTACATTTACCTAGCTGTTTCACACCTTGATGTCACCTTCTGAAGGCATTTGTGTCTGTATCTATGTATAGATTCTCCTCTTTGTTTAAGTGATTAAAAAAATATTGGGGTAAGAGTGGGTGAAAGATCTCCAAAGTAATTTCTGAAATCTAAAAATATGGAGTCTCTTCTTGGCTCAGAAACTATCTAGGATGACAATTTAACATACTTTTCACTAAACTATAATTTACTTGGTATTTTCTGTGTGCATAATTCATTGCCATCCATTGCCAATTTATATAAAGAGAAAACTTCAGAAAGTTGAATTTTATTAACATTGCACCTGTGATCTAAATTTAAAAAAGATCTTGAGGAGGATGCAAAATGTTTGAATGAATCATTTATTTTTGTTATTTTAAAAAATATGTTACTATGTATAAAACCTCAATACTACCTGGAATTTCTTTAAGTGAAAAATTCTACTCACCTGTCATCACACCTGGAGGTACTGGATGGAATACTCTGAGGGATTCCTGAGATGCCTGGCGTTTGTTTGGCTTGTGTGTTTGGACCTAGGACCATTAGAATGGGACCCTTCTGATACTTGAAACTCCTTAAAAGGACTAAGCCTTTTAGAGTGTGCCTAGGAGTTGTTTTTCCTCTGAGCTGCCTTATTTTTGAGAAATTCTAATTCCTTTTCAAGGGGAAGCTTTGAAGGAGTGTGTGTGTGTGTGTGTGTGTGTGTGTGAGATTGTGGCTAGTTCACACTGGAAGCACGGGCACAGACTAGCAGAGAAAAACAGAGACAGCCTGAGCCACAGGAGAGATGAGTTTTCAATCCTAGTCATACAATGTCTTCAGAAAAGTGGGCGTAGGATTCTGCTGTCCACTATTCATTCTGACCACCAGATACTGTTCTCTCTTACTTCCCACACCAATAAATCATTTGAATGCAAAAGCAAAAAAAAAAAAAAAATGCTCCTCAGTGCTAAGAAAAGTGAGATGGCAAGAAGACAATGAGGCGTTGGGAAAGACATTGGTTCCAGAAATTGGATTCTAGGCATGCAGTGCCAGGATGGAAGACTTTTATTTAATTTTATAGAAAAATGTTCGGGTTATTTTACACTGAGATGTGAAATCTCATTTGCAGCTAAGCCCCGGAGGGAGTGAAAGGAACTAGGAGAGCTCATAAAGACAAACGTAATAGGATTAATAAGAAAAAGGCCGAAGACATAAGCCTTTATTGTAGGAACTCAGTGCTAAATTTTAGCACTGATGAAGGGTGAAATGTCGATACTTATCCAAACAGTTGTGCCTTCAGGGTACGACAACTAAAGGATGATGCCTTCATAGACTCACGCTCCTTGGGCAGGTTATATGCTCTTCTCATAAAAGGGGGCCACTCAGAACAAGGAAAGAACGTCACTGTGTGGCAGCAAATCCTGAACCCTCATTCACATAAATAATTATCAGAATGTATTTTGTATAATTAAAGCAAGTTTAGGGTTGAATAATAATACATTGAATTAGGGATTGGAAAATCATTTGATAATCAAGGGTCTGAATGTTAAATTATTTGTTTATATATTTACAGCTTGAATAATACCAAATAGTCTTCTTAATCTAGAGAGTCAATTCATATGAGAGTTCCAAGTCACTCCTGAACATGATTAGAATATAAGGTGGTAATCAAATTGTTTGCTCCCTGGTTCATTCATTTTTTTTCTTTTATAAAGATTGATTGCCACAAAATAATTTAGGCTAAAAACGTGGCTGCTGAGGCAATTTAAATAACAGTACCAAAGGGAACATCCTCTAGTTATTTCAACTGCACGTTGGTACCTGTTGTCGGGGTAGTATTTGAAGCACCTATTTTGTAACTGGATAATGATGATGTTATCAATGTTAATGACTTTAGGCCAAAAAAATGTCAGGTACTGGTGTTTTTAATCCCCAAAGGGCTTTATTAATTTTTCTAATTTATGGTGTGGAACTGATTTTTTTCACTATTATTGTCCTAATAACATAAGTGTATTTTTAAAGTATTGTTTTTAGTGCAGTATTAATGCTAACAATTGATAGACGTATAGCTGTCAGGTGAAATAGTTTGAGCATTGTATACATGATAGATAGTCGCACAACTATGGTTTAGAAATAGTGCTGGGCATGAGAGGACACTTCTCGTCTATTCCTAGCATCCTTGGCTATTTACCCTTTAGGTTTCGTATTTATAATAATAGATATATACTATGATTACAGAAATATAAAATATATGTCGATATATATAAATTCTAGAACATGGAAATGTACACTTTGGTTTAAGGAAGTAACATATGTAGGAAGCTTTTTAAATGTACGTATTTTTAAAATGTAAACATTTAGAAGTTTGTTTTTGATAATGTGATAAAAATATCAATTCCTCCGTATGCATAAGTAACACCAATATATTCCCCTCCTTTTGTGAGGTTATCTTCATTCAGGTAGTGCCAATTAGGATGGCCAAATCTTTTTTCCCTGTTTAATTCAACAATGCATTTCTGACCAAGAAACTTACATGTGAATGTAAGAATACCTTCTTGTAATGTATAACAGCTTTCTTCAGATAGCAATGCCTGGTCCTGATGTGTCTATTGACAAGATAGTTTTGCAAAGGTGACACAGATTTTAATTTAGTTAATAGGAGTTCCCTTTCATAAGGCTCTGAGGTATAAAATAGAGTTCTTTTTGAGAAAGGTGGGCACTAAATTTTTTAAATCAATTTAGAGGAGTTCATTGAGGAAGAGATTACCCTTATGGATCACATTTCCCAAGTCTATATTCATCGTGGCTATCATTGTCATCCTGGTTATTTTTGTTGTCATCACCATTATCATGTTCAGCAACATCACTATCTTCAGATCTTAGATCTCCTGATTAAAAATGTTCCTCATGTACATAGCCAAATCTATTAGGACCAAAATATTCAGTTTGGCTGTTCCTCGTGAAGCTGTTTGGCCTCACATGCAGATGCTGGATCCAATATTTTGAGCATCCACCATGTGGCTTGGTTCTAAAGATGAATCCCAGCCAATGTGAAGTACTGAATGTTCTGGCTCCATCATATTAACACACACATAGCTTATAGTCTTAATTTTACAACTTTACTCACTGGCTCATACTTCTTGAAGATATAAAAGTGAGATATGGCCAAAATTTTCCATTTTTATTTGAGTGGGTCACCAATAGAGCCATGCAAATGACAAGGTCCCGTAAACACCAGCCCCACTGGTGGCTGGGCTGCCTTAATGAGCCAATTGGAATAACTACATCCAATTCAAATGGGGACACAGGGATGAGGGCTAGACTCTTGCCAAATCATGTTACTCCCAGCTCTCCAATTTTGTTGCATTTTTATTTGAACTTCCTCTTCAACACTCAACACTGATTACTCAGTGCATTTCTCCTGGAAATGCTTTTTTCTCTGTCCCTTTATGTGTAAAACAGTAAAATCCTTTGATCTTTTCTTTTTCTCCTGCCTTTTTCTCAACACTTCGGGACTCTTGCATTAACAGTTCTAGGGAGAGAATGGCTCTTTTCTTATTTGTATAAAGGACTCACTGAGAAATGGATGATAGACCTGGTGACAAGCAAGAGAAAATGCAATTGGGTGCCTGAAGGAAGGAGTGACTATCTACCCTCATCTATCACCACTGATTAGCTGCAATGTGAGAGAGGCAGAGACAGAGACAGAGAGAGATCGGAAAAAACAAATGGATTCTGGAGAGAGGCTGGGCTTCGCTGCCTGTTTTTTTGTGGCTCATCAATCATCTCTGGTGTGGCTGATAGGTGGCTCTGTCACTCCTACCACCATCCCACCCACCAGAAAATCTGTAACTGTGACAGGCATTCCTCTGTCCACAGTCCTTTCAGTAGCAATAGAAGATTCAGCCCCTGCACAAAATGTCTGAGATTCAGTGTCTTATCGTCTGATGTTTCTATTCTGAGTTACCTTAGGAGAGTGTGTTAATACGATTCCCATCCATTTGCTCAGGCTGTGGCCTTGCCAGTCCCACCTTGGGGTGAATGTTGGCAGCATGCTTGTCATGTTTATTGTGCAAGCACAATGAGAGGCCGACATTACATAAAACATTTACAGGAGGTGGGGTAGGGGTTGGGAGGGTCCATAAAGCTGTTGAAGCCATCCAAGTGTGAAATGGAAAGATGAAGAAAGTGTTTTCCCCAAAGCCATTTGTATCTGTCATCTGTTCTGGGTCTCACTTCTAATGTGTCTCCTGTTCAGTCCCTTCCTCCCACCTTTGCTGCTTAGGCTTTATCTTCCTCTGGGAAAAAGATATCTGGAGAGGCACAGTTTTAAAGAGAGTGGCATCTTTGTATATAACAGAAACTTTTGCAGCAAAGTGTTCTGTTGACATTGTACACTCTCCAAGGAATGTACTGGCTTGTCATTCATTTGAGCATGAACGTGTGAGTGGTTACCAAATCACATGGTTTATCTTTTGAAATGTGTGTGAGAGAGAACATGTATGCTTCTGCTCTCTCCTGGCTATGTTTGCTATGAAGGAAAGTCAGCACTTCATACCACTCTGTAAAGACACTATTAGTTTTCTTCACCCTGATCCTTGGTTCAGTTTCCATTCTTCTCTAAATTATACACAACAGACACCTTAATCTCACAGATTGATACGAGTTCTCCATCTGGACAGGCTGACTCTTGAGTGTTGATTAGCTGTTTGTGTCTTTTGCGTTTGTCCTCACAGAGAATTTTTCCTACTGAACAAGACGTGGATGAGCTTCAGTGAGGAGGAAGGAGAGGTACTAACACTCTGTGTTTCTATTAGTCAGACAATGACTAATAGGATTTCCATTTATTTTCTTTTAATCCTTGCAGGATCAGTGTGAATTGGGCATCACTAGTCTATCTTATACATATAGAAAGTGAATTCTGGACATGAACTAAAGAGACTGCCAATGGTCTCTTCTTTTCCTGATTTACCTACTGACTTTTCTGCTATACAATGATGCCTTGATTGTCTACCATTCCCTTGGGGTCCTCAAGCATGGTGTGCCCATATTAATGCTCAGCTATCCCTTTGGAAGACATTCAACAACTCATGTCTTTTGGGTGCTTCTTCAGGAACTTCAGATTTAACACTCAACCTCCTCTCAGCTCAAGTAATTAGAAGATAAGACGATAAAATAGTGAGAATACAGCTTAAATGAGTAAACTAGAATAGCTACATACAACTGATTAGTATAGATTCTTATGTTATTATTCTAATAATATTATTATTGCTGATATTGTGAAAATTCTTTTTTGGGGGAATATAATTATTTTAAGAATCACAAAGAAAACTTATTATTTTAAAAGCATCCTTTATTTTTCTATCCAAATAGTGTTATGCAACTTGATCACTCTCAGTTTATTCAATACTTGATTCAAAATCACATTTTTCTCATTGTAAGAACATTCTGGGTATGAAAGTCAGAGAGTTCTGGGGTTTATAGCCTGGTTCAACCATTTACCAGTTGTTTATTCTTGTGTCCATTGGTTAATATCTCGGATTCCCAGTTTCCTCAGCTGCAAAATGGGAATAGTGATGTCCAGGTTTTTATAAATATTAAAATGTTAAATTATGATTTAATACCTATTTAGCACTTAGCGTAATAACTAACATATCATAGGGGTTAAGTAAAGACATGATACTTAATTTACTTTAAAAATATGATTTTTAAAAATCACTAAAACTTCCAAAGAATGTCTACTGAATTATTTAAGTCAATATCAAAAGAGAAATGTAAAATTATCTAATTACTTTTATAATGATATAACATAAGCATATTATAAAGGAGTATGATTTGGTTAGGGAGATACGTGCTTTGTTAAAAATTCAGTTCTGTTATTTATAGACAATTAGACTCGCAAAGCATATGCTGGGTGGGCAATAAAGAAGAATGGTTCACTAAAGTTATGGTCTGTCAGTACATTTAGAGTACATTTCAGTACATTTAGACTAGAAAATTTGAGAACATATAAGCAAAGAACATGAGAATGAAAAGTGTATATAATTATTATTTACTATTGCTTTGTACATTTTCACAGTTTTATAATCAGTGTAGCCATTTTTAAATGGAAAACCCTTGAAGGGAAGTAACATTTATTTGTATGCATGGTGGCTTGCATGGAACACACTGTGGCTGTATTTGAGTAAAACTTCTATTCTGGCCACTCATCTGAATCAATGTCTTTCTGTGGTTATCTTTAAAGATGTCTGGCTATGTTAATCCTCTCAACAACCATGCTAGATTAATGGACAAGTAATTAAATTAATGTACACTCTTCTTGCCTGCCGTCATTAAGAAATTGGGGGTAATTCTAACCTCTGCCCACATATTTCTTAGAGAATGCACCTGCTTTAAGGAAGCCCAATATAAAACCCCTTAAATTTGCAAGCAAATCAAGGGCCAATGTTTATTTTCTGAAAGGATGTCCATATGGTGTTTAGAATGAATACTTCTAGTAATACAGTAACAGTGTTGAAGTGAGAAATGCTTGTGTTTTTAAGCTGCATCATCATACCAGCCATTATTACACGTCTCTGTGGCACTAACTCCTAATCTACACACCATAATTTTTTTCACCCTTCTACTCTGAAATGATATATTTTAAAATCAATGTAATTGGCATATATAGGTGTATACTTGGTTTCTCATGGGAATTTTATTTCTCCGATTGGAGGGGCAAAATAAGCTAGCAGAAAAATGCCTTTCACAGATTGCCAGTAAAGAGGACATCTGTCCCTATGGGTTTATTTACCCTGCCTGAAACTGTGCTAGAATTGGGAGCTGTTGTGTGCATCTTTAGAAAGTGCAGTAGTGATGGGAGCCAAGAACTCACTCCTTACTCAACTTTGCCTACTTACTTGGAGGCATCATGGGGTTGTCAAGAGGTATCATACCAAGAGGCACAGGAAAATAAAATCCTTGATTCTGGATTAACCCAGGAACCAAGAGAAGGTGACAATTGACTGCAGTTGAGCTGTGCATGTCTGTATGCCGGGACCACTGGAAACTTTAAAATTATATATGTGACTCATGTGTGGTCTGAATTACACTTATTTTTGGTCAGTACTATTCAGAGTCAGACCAACTTAGATTCAAATACAGCTTCTGCCATTTACTAGTGAATTTAGGCAAAACTTAAAAATGAGGACATCAGTTTCCAATATATGACAAAAAAGAAGGATAAATTCATATAAGACATTTTGAGAATTGAGATAAAATAAAATATGAACCCAGCAGGTGCCTGGAAAGAAAGACAACATTCAGTAACTGTTAGCTCCTTCTCACATCCATCCCCTTCATACATACTTTTATGAATATGGATAAGAATAGATATATTATACGTGTGTGTATCTTAGTCTTTGGGGACAACCAGAATGCTGTTTTTAAAAATCCTGTTCTTGGCCGGGTGCGGTAGCTCACGCCTGTGATCCCAGCACTTTGGGAGGCAAAGGCATGTGGATCACTTGAGGTCAGGAGTTTGAGACCAGCCTGGCCAACATGGTAAAATCCCATCTCTATCAAATGATACAAAAATTAGCTGGGCGTTATGGTGCACACTTGCAGTCCTAGCTACTCTGGAGGCTGAGGTGGGAGAATCGCTGAGCCCAGGAGGCAGAGGTTGCAGTGAGTTGAGGTCGTGCCACTGCATGTCAGCCTGGGCGACAGAGTGAGACCCTGTCTCAAAATAAATAAATAAATAAATAATAAAATAAAAATCCTGTTCTTTTAAAGCGCTCCTTCAAATACAGGCTGTCACTCAATAGTTGTATAATTTGGGGTAATGTATATGTATATACTATTAAGTGGTAAATAACACCTATCTCCTAGAGTTGTTCTATGAATTAGAAATGATCCTTGTAAAACACCTAGCATATTACCTAACCTAACATTGGTATTTAATATATTGCATATACTGTCATCATTTATGTCATTATCGTTAACAGTCATCATCATTATCACCATTATCATAATCACTAAACAAACCAGGTGGTAACTACATATATATAATATATATATGTAGCTCCCTGTTCCTTTTTGCTGTCTGATTTACAGGGAAGACAGTTTAATTCCACTACAACCTTAATTTGCCTACACATAAATGAGGTGATACCTTTAAGAGGGAAAATGTGTGTGTCGGCTGAGTAGCATTCACATGGTGGGCATTTTAATCAAGGTCGCTTCCTAGGCTTCTGTGTATTTTTTCTCCGTTATTTGGTAGCAAAACTCATGATCGATGCTTCTGTGCTGATGTGAAATTCCTCTGTCAAATCCTTTCCTCTGGTTTCCTTTCTCTCTCTCCTCTTACTTAGATTGTCTTTGCCATGTTTCCACATTCCTCTTTCCCAAGCAGACACCTTTCCCTCTCCTTTTTAAGTGTTCAGCGCATAGAACAAACACATTTGCCTCTAGTCTTCCAGGTAGCTAATTAACATAGCATGTTCTAAGGCTGTGTGTGTGTGTGTCTGTGTCTGTGTCTGTGTGTGTGTTTTACTTATGACTTGCTATTGTTTTTCCTGGATCTGACTTGGCAACTATATTTATTTGAAAAAAAAATGTGTGGTATGATTTTCTTTTCTAATTTTCAGAGAGAGCTCTTTTGGTTACACGGGGGTCGGCTTTTCCAGTGGCTTGTGCCAGCAAGCTGGGACTGCACACAGAGCTCTGTGCTAGGCAAGGAAATCCTTCATTAGACTTGTATTCCATGAAGGCACTTTTGCTTCTTAACGCCTGTGATTTTAATTAAAGCTTGGAAAGTAAAGAATCTTCTAGTTGTATTAATGCTTTCATTTCCATTAGGATGGTATAGTTTATAAACACTATTTGGGTTTATAAATTAGTCCTCATGCGAATAATAAGTACACAGTGTCACACAGAAAACAAAACTCTGCCAGCCCATCTGTTCTCTCACTGTTTTTTTCTTCGATTGTTGTTTTCCTCTTTGGAGACTCGTGGAGGAATGGTCCTTGATTTCTGTTATCTCTATCTATCACTCATATCCTTTAACCATGTCTCATAGGACTGCGTATGCTAAAACCAGATTTTATTCTGAATTGATAGAAGGGGACATTGGTGGTTCATTTCTGTGTAAATCTAAAGTAAAAATAAATAAAAATTCAGCCATTAAATTCACTTGGGGGACAGAATTTTCTGTTTCTATAAATCTTGATTTTTTAGACATTTAAGCTTTTCAGAATACAAAACTGTATATGTATATATGCACACACACACATACAAATGCATACACATGTGTTTATATTTCTAAAGTAGCGAGGTTACCAGACACAATTACTTTATATACAGTGCTTAATTAATGGATTATCATTCTCCTTCATATACATCAGGAAATGTAAACAGATAAACAAGTATGGAATTATAGTTGAGAGTCTGACAAAAATACATAAAATTAGTATTATATGAAATGTCTGTTTATGCAAAAGCAAATGATCAATATTATCAACTTCAGTAAAAGCTTTTAATTAGAGAAAATTATATAGGGGACAAAATGAACCAGGAACTGGACATAAGTCAGTTCTATAGACATATTGGTCTCTAGAATCCTTTTTGAAAGTAGGGCAGTATAAATTATAGAGAAATGTAGACATATTTAAAGAAGTAAGTATTCTATGGGGAGTAATAAACCCCTAGAACTACTTTTGATTGATTAGAGACTTAGTTGGCTTCCATTCCGTAAGCACTCAGGAGTCTGACTGCTTCCAGAGCTTGGAAGAATTGGCTTTAAGGGTGTATATACTTTCTGCAGGTACTTGTTGAGAACTCAGCCTCGTGTAGGCTATGGAACTCTTTGGTTGAGATAATTTTCAACTGCAGTTTGTGTGTTGTCTATTTGAAATAATTGGATGACACAAAGAAGTGCCCCTTTTGCAAGTGTCATGGCATCTGAGTACCCACATTGGTTACGGGTGTCACATGTAGGGGCAGGGCTCTCTCCTCTGAACATGGTGTTGTGTGTCTGTCCAGCTCTTTTCACATAGAGAGTTAAGGTCCAGGCTTATTTTGTCTATGTCTCATAAACATAGGAGTATCGTATGTGGGAGGGTCATTGGCACTCTCTGCATATGGCACTCTCACAAACTGACAGACAGATCGGAACACTGCTAATAGGCACATCTGTGGTGAAATGTGCCAAAAATCAACATGTTTCCTCATAACAAAATATGCATAGCACACCAAACATATGTATGGCAGTGTGATTTAAAAACCCTACAAGTTGCCATAAATACAAAATACCAAATTATAATATTATATACCTTTATTATCAGAAAACTTATGTGAAACGTTTAGTCACCAAAGAATAAATATCTTAGACATACTAAAAACGTCCTTTGCAATCTTGATTCAACATTTTGCTACGTTCTCTTAGCTTTTTTCCACCAATTTTTCTTGGTTTCTCTTGAATATGAGTATCCATAAAAGCAATAGTAATAATACTTTATACATTGATATTCTATAGCACCTTAATTTACAAAGAGTTTTTTTTCACATATATTATCTATTTTTCAGCAATCTTATCTGGCTAATGAGTAAGTGTGTGTGTGTGTTTGTGTGTGACTATATGTGAAAGATGAGACTTTATTTACTGGACCTAACAACAAGTTCATCTAAAGTTCCTAAAAAATAATGTTGTGTGGTTTAAGTATCTTATTCTTCTATTTGCTTCTTTGAAAAACATGCCTATGTATCGCCTGATTTTCAGTTTTTGAACACGCTGACCCAGGGATCATTATCCTATTGTACCTACCCCACTATCTCCATGTTTGTGAGTTACAATTTTCCTCATAAGAGAATTTATTATTAAAGGATATAAAAGACATTTTAGTCACGTGATAGTAAGACTATTGATACTATAATTATCTATGTCTTCAAGAATCTCCCAGTCAATAGGATCTCTTTTTCTCAGCCTGGTTCTGAACAAGTTGAGAATAAAGTGAAGGAAAAATGGAGGCCAAAATGTCATCTTAGTACTGATAATGACTAATTTATTTGTTGCATTTTGAGGTCTGTTAGGATGTGGCTTTGCTAATACTGAACCCTTGACTTAGAAGTCTTACCGCTCCTGGGCAAGGCAGCCCTGTCCCTGGGAAGCCTGCCCCAGAGCCTGCAAAGGTATGTTCCTGCGGACTCATAGCAAGGAGAAGCTGAGGAGGCTGTGGTCTCAGTGGGCAGGCCCCTTCCCATAAGAAGGAAGAGTGAATCTGAGCCAACAGCATTATTCTTCCCAAATTTAACCATCAGGTATGCTATACCAACTCCCCAGAGGAAATATGTAAAGGGATGGATAGAAGCCAGGAGCGTACTTAGGGAAAATATTCCCATATGGAAATGGGGAACAGAGA
This sequence comes from Pongo abelii, assembly GCF_028885655.2. Classification (NCBI taxonomy): domain Eukaryota; kingdom Metazoa; phylum Chordata; class Mammalia; order Primates; family Hominidae; genus Pongo; species Pongo abelii. The sequence continues at coordinate 20,322,322 of NC_085928.1, forward strand.
AAAGGCATTCCTTTCTAATAATATATTTACCTAACTGATCATATAATCACAAAATAACTTGTAAGAACCCAATTCCTTGGCCCACCAAGGAAATATGGCAAAGCCTCATTTAAAACAAATCTTGGTAAATATTAAACAAGATATTTCACAGGGGGTATGCAGTATTTGGATTTGCAGAAGACTGGTTTGAATCAAAATGAAGATGGGCCAGAGATTTAGTTTTTGGAATGTATATATAATTTTTGGTCTGTTATCAAGCCTTACTTTGATAAATGGATGTGAGCTAATCGCTTAAATGCATACTTACCAGTGTCACTCAGACAGTGCTCAGCAGCTGTCTGTCCTATTTGTTAAACTGATTAGAATCTAAGACAAGTTCTTTGTGTCGAAGGCCTTGTAGCCCCTGCATGATCAAACAGGATTGAAGCCTGGGTGCAGAGAAGAGGGCAGATGGATTCTCATCTTCTATCTTATGGGTCTCAGCAAAGGAATGTTATTGAGATATCCTTCCAAGAAATTTAAATAGACAACCCCATCAAAAAGTGGGCGAAGGACATGAACAGACACTTCTCAAAAGAAGACATTTTTGCAACCAAAAAACACATGAAAAAATGCTCACCATCACTGGCCATCAGAGAAATGCAAATCAAAACCACAATGAGATACCATCTCACACCAGTTAGAATGGCAATCATTAAAAAGTCAGGAAACAACAGGTGCTGGAGAGGATGTGGAGAAATAGGAACACTTTTAAACTGTTGGTGGGACTGTAAACTAGTTCAACCCTTGTGGAAGTCAGTGTGGCGATTCCTCAGGGATCTAGAACTAGAAATACCATTTGACCCAGCCATCCCATTACTGGGTATATACCCAAAGGACTATAAATCATGCTGCTCTAAAGACACATGCACACGTATGTTTATTGCGGCATTATTCACAATAGCAAAGACTTGGAACCAACCCAAATGTCCAACAATGATAGACTGGATTAAGAAAATGTGGCACATATACACCATGGAATACTATGCAGCCATAAAAAATGATGAGTTCATGTCCTTTGTAGGGACATGGATGAAATTGGAAATCATCATTCTCAGTAAACTATCGCAAGAACAAAAAACCAAACACCGCATATTCTCACTCATAGGTGGGAATTGAACAATGAGAACACATGGACACAGGAAGGGGAACATCACACTTCGGGGACTGTTGTGGGGTGGGGGGAGGGGGGAGGGATAGCATTGGGAGATATACCTAATGCTAGATGACGAGTTGGTGGGTGCAGCGCACCAGCATGGCACATGTATACATATGTAACTTACCTGCACGTTGCACACATGTACCATAGAGCCTAAAGTATAATAATAATAATAATAATAATAATAATAAAAAGAAAAAAAAAAAGAAGTGTCTGTTGGCAAAATGAAAACAAATGGAGAAGCCAGTGAGACCCACACAGGGGTCTCAGTTTCCTGCTGCCTACAGCCCGTGTGGGAGAGGCAAGCTGGCACTTTTATTCAGAAGAATGCATCTCAGTCAGAGGCAGGAGCTGTCAGAATTAGCAGGGAGGAGGAGGTACTTTCCCCTGATAGCTTGCTAAGCTCCCTGGAATTCTCTGACATTGCTGAATCTGTTAGAGGCCAATATTCAGTCAGCTTGAGGAGGTGGGCTTTTTGACTCCCCCAAGATTCTAAACTCATCAATTGGTCTAATCAGTGTATCTCCTTGGAAACACCATTGGGAACTCCACAAATGCAACAGTTCCATCCTTGTTGCTTTCTCTGACTATTCACATTCAAGGAGAATCTGTAGACAATGCATTCAACTGCTGGTTCCCTTCAGGCATTGTTTACTGGCACTTTCTTCTACCCTGTAGCTCTCAATGCTACTCTCTGCTCAGGCCCACCGTGGTTGTCCTCTTTTCTCATAGTTTTTTCTGGCCCTTCCTTCCAACCTCTCAGTGAAAGCAATACTAGAGTCTGTCTGAATGATTTTTTTTTCTTAACATCTAGGGGGTTGAGTATGATGCCTGGCTCACAACTTCCTGTATGCTCTGTGGACACTGCTTGCTGGTCTCTAGAAATGGGGTTAGTTTTATTGTCCAAACTGTGGTTTCAGTAAGTTTGTAACTGTACTCCAGAACAAGATGGAGATCAAGCATAGGTTGTATCCAGAGTGCAAAATGGTTCATCAAAGTGATGTTCCAAAGTTGCAAAAAGGAAGAAATTATTCTGCTGTATGAAAACTGGTGTATGAAAAAACTGATAGCCTCTGTTTCACCAAAGAACAGAAAATTAGCCTTTTTTCAGGTCAGGCTTAATTATCAGGGGGAAAATAAAGGAGTATGTTGACCCTCCACACTGAACACTACATACTTGAATACCAGGACTTTTGTTAATATGCTTGAATGCTTAGGAAGGACATTAATAAAAGCAAAAATCTCTTCTTTCCTGCAGCTTTGTCTCCCTTAGTGCCTAGTAAATTGCTGAGTATTAAATTGATTAGGGAGGTTAGGCGAATAGAACTCTGGTTTTGCAGATCAGAATGTCATGTCAAGCATGTCATATTACCCTGACTTACATGTGCAAATGTCACTCTACTTTGTCCCCAATTGATAGACAAAGATGTGAGACAAAGAGTGGGAGTATAGTATAGTATTGCTTTCTCATGGCACCTGTGGAAGCTAAGCAAAGTTTTCTACCGTACGTGCCTAAAACTGATAGAAAACTAAGGGAAAAAAGCTATGCTATGGATACTCTGTTTTTCCCTACCCCTGAAAAAAAAATAGTTTTAAAGCCCTTCCACATGTACTATCTCATTAGATTTTTGCAACAACTTTGTGAAGTAAGAACTGTTTTATATTTTAATTTCTCTCTGTTCCTTTCCATCTTTGTAAAGTGGAGATCATACTATGAATTTCAGGGGCTTGTTATGAAAAGGAAATGAGATTATATCAATCCCTTACTATGTGTTTCAGTTTGGGTTGTTCAAGAAGCAGACACCTAGATGGGATAAATCGTTGTAGAGATTTATTGGGAAAAAATACATGTGAAGAATTGAGGAGAAGACAGCAGAGAAGGTTAAAGGAGGCTTCAGATTGCAATGTAGGTCTGACATAGGTGAGCAAAGGACCACACAGATAAAGGATTGGTTTGGAAGAGCTTCAGAGTGGGATTCTGAAAAAGACTCAATCCAAATAAAAAGTTGCTTGCTAGGTGTCTGCAATGGGAAGAAATAGGTCAGTTCTAATACCCTACTGAGTCATTGTCTGAGAACAGCCTGGAGGAAGCATGGCCCTAGTGCAAGCTCCCCGTGGATCCCAAAGGGTAGCAGCTGGAGGCTGTCATCCCACATGGCCTCCTGGCAGCAGATGCTCTTGAAGGGAGACCATTGTGGAGTGGTGCATGTCCATGACCGTCACAGTACAGGTGCCTGGAATGTATTAAGCACTTGAAATGAGTTAACTATTATTATTCCCATTACACAGATAAGGAAGCTGTGTATCCAATGGCAATGTGTGATTCGGCTAGGATTCTTTGTAACAGAGTCGAGGCTTAAACCTACATTTCTGCCTCTGGATCTTATGCTCTGTCAAGCACATCACACAGCTGCTCTTTAACAGCGTGTACTTAATGCATTTCCTTCTGTGATGCTAATTCCACTGGGGACAATAAAACCTCCCCTTTAGTCCTTCAGGTTGTGTAGCCTTGCTGCCTCTGAGAGAGGCTTGGTTCATTCCTGTGGCTTCTTAGGCACAGTATCTTGCCCTTAGCTCTCAGTAGTCCAGTTCCTGGGATCTGAGCCAAGGCAAACTCCAAGGCTGAACCTCAGCTCCCAGGAAGGCCATGTCACTCTTGGCTTCAGCATTTAGAAGACAGCATGCAAAGCTTCTTTTTGTGTGGAGAAGGCTGTGGGTATTCTCTGGTGCCATGATACATTGGAATATCACTGCATGTCATTTTCACTTAAATCTCATAATCGTGTGCCAAATTCTTTTATGGCCTCTAATCTGTTTTTCAGTGAACAGATTTTAATTTTTCCTTTTTACCTAAAGAATATATATATATATATATATATATATCCTTTAAAATGTGTGTGCTAGCAAGTTCTTTTAAATGTCTGAGAACAGGTTTATTGTACACATCTTTTTTTCATTTTTCAGAGATAAGAGTGTAACACAGCCACGTTCTAGCCAGTTTACAGCTTAGATTACAGCAGGCTAGTTTCTAATTGTCCTAACAGATTTCTGGCTTCATTATTAGTTCTTAAGCCAAGAACACAAAAGAAGTACAATTTCTGGGTGTTGTCATGTTTAAATAATTACAATTTTCTATTTTTAAAAATAGAATCAAATATCCCTAAATTGAGGTATGATAAGTTAAATATGCCCATGTTTACACACAGAGACATACACAGGTACACTGGCATTTTGACTCTGCAATATGAATGTGGAGACAAATATGTCAGAAGTCTAGAGCACATATAATCAGGCCTTTTGGTGGAAAATTGCAGTACCCTCGTGTTGGAATGAAACTTCTCAGGATTACAGTAGTAAAGACTAAAAGATAGATGATCTTTCCCTCATTTTTATAGATAGTCTGATATAAAAGCTTCAATCCTATTACTATAATGTTCTTAATGACCTCCAAAGCTGTTTAGAAACTTTTGGTCATCTGTAAGATCGCTGGCTAATAGGCAAGGTGTTTTCAATTGAGCCTCTTAAATCTACCCTTGGAACAGGCTTTCTGAGAGTAGAAAATTGGTTTGTTTGTTTATTTGTTCCCTGCTTGTCCAAAAAAGGATTTGAAGTAGTCGGGAGAAAGAAGTCACACTGTTAACCTGACAAGATGTGCCCAACCAACAAATCACTAAAGTATGTTTAAAGGGATGTTGCATGGACCCTAAAAGAAAGTCCCAAAGAACAAGCCAGGCCACCTAGGAATTAGATCACTACCTAATGGTCAAATATGTATTTCCAGGTGTCTTTTCTCAGGCTTACCCAAGAAAGGCTTTAGAACTGAGACTGGGGTAGAATTCCAGTGGCAACAATTACCAATCATAATACAACAAAAAGTCAAGTGGCCAACTTTAAACAGCACTATTTAGTGTTAATTAAATAGTTCAGATAGTTACTTAGAGCTCACTTTTAGGAATTTAACCTATATAATTTATTTATGTGATTTGTGCTAACTGAAGGATTTTTTTCAATTATTCGGAAATCTAATCCCCTAAAACAGACTTCTCCTCTTCTCCCCAACTATGTTCCATATTTAGTCATCATTCTTAAAAATTACCATCACTTTATTTATTTTCACGGAGGATCTTAAAAGGTATGAGAATGGAATGCAAAATAGCTCAACCACAGATCATGTGACTGAGTTTAAGTTACCCCATGATTACCCAAAAGGTTTTTAGAGTCACCTTTAAATCTTCTTTTTTAGCTTCTTATTTTATATGCCAAAAAAGATAACATATGTTTATTTAGTCATTTGAGATTTTCAACCCATATAACAAAGTAGCAAATAAGACATCTGCAAAGGTGGATTTTACAAAAGGTAGATATTATACTTCGTGTTTCACACAGGAGGAAATCAAAGCTCAGAGAGGTTAACTCACTCTTTCATGTTTAGCACATGGAACTAGATCTTAACTCTAACATCTATCTGGTGTCTCTATTGACTATAATACCAAAGTATTTTTTTTCTCATAATGCTATCTTTGTTCCCACCGTAATTCATCCTACCTGCTGTATCCAGAACGATATTTTTTAAAAAGTAAACCAGGTAAAGTCATTCCCCTGCGCAAAAATCATCTAAAAGAATCCCGTTGCATGCAGAATACAATAAAAATCCTTGTCGTGACCTCACCGTGACTATCCATGTGACCTCATCTTGTACCGCCCTCCTCCGATCTTACAAACTCAAGCCACGTGACCCTTTTATTCTCACCTGTATAGATTCTCATATCTGCTGTTTCTTCTGCCTGAAACTGTCCGCTGTGAGATTTTTACATTCCTTGCTCCTTCTTGTCATTCAAGTCTCAGTTCAAATGTCGTACATTTTTAGGGGTACATTTGTCAAATCAAATTTCCTTATGTATACCATACAAGAAATTATTGTTTTCATTTATTTGCTTACATGTCCATTTTATACCTCTTCTCAACAATCATACCCTCAAATATAAACCCAACAAAAATTCTTTGTGTCTTTTGTTCTTTGCTGTGTCCCCAACATCTAGGACAGTACTTGAGAATCTTCTACATTGTACTCAGTTTTGAAAGTGAACTTAAAAACTCAAAGTCTTTCTGCACATGTTCACAAAATCTTCAGACTTGAGTGAGAAAGTAAATATTGGTTTTTAAAATGAAGCATTAATGATATAATGCTAAGTGATAGTGTAAAAAATTATATACAGTATGATTAGAAATACATGTGCAGAAACTGCAATGAAATAGACCAAATACTAACAATAATAACAAAATTTTTTTTGCGTAGTGTGACATATTTTCTCAGTTGTCTACAGTGGACCTATTTCACTTAAATAATTGGAATAAAATTACTTTTAAAGCACAAAATAAAACTTAAAAGGAGAAAACTATTTCTCAATACCAAAAGGATTGTTTTCTAAATTTATTCTGCTTTGCAATGTGTGCTAATACCAATATTTACCTGCTCTACAGGCCATATTGCCTCAGTTCTTCCACAGTGTCTCAAGTGATGGGTTTGAAGTTTTCTCTTCAGAATGTAATTCAGTTTATTTATATCTCTGCAACACTCAGTACTATGCATAATTCTCTAGAAATTCTGTAAATGATGTGGAATAAAGTAGAATTATGTTCTGCCACTTTCTGGATAATTCCTAGATGTTTATTGCTGCTTAAGTTTGCATCAGATTTTTTTGGCAACTCATATCATCAAATTAGAAATCTACTCCATAGGTTTCCCCCATAGGCACAGCTAGTATTGCTATACTCTCTCACCTTATAGTTGTATGTGTAATTTTGTTTCTATTTGCCAATAAATCCTAACATCTATCTAAATATATTTCATTGATTTAGATTTGTATCATTCTTCTAACATTTTGGGTTATTTTAAACCCCTGTTCTATTACTCAGCCAATTCATTATTCCTGCCCCCAAATTCATGTTATGTACAAATGTGACATTCACTTAGTTGAATTGTTTTTTACTTTATTTTTTTTAGAGAAAGGATCTTATACCATTGCACGGGCTAGAGTGCAGTGACACAATCATAGCTCACTGCAGCCTTGAATTCCTGGGCTCAAGCAATCCTCCCAACTCAGCCTCCCATAGCACTTGGATTATAGGCAAGAGCCACTGCACCTGGCCTGAATTGTTTTGTCAAATGTTGAACAGATTAAGTTGAAGAACAGAACTCAGTTCAAAGCTTCTAAATCATGCTTAGTTAATACTGATTTGCCCATCATTTGCATGCTGTGGTTGCCATTGATCAGTCAGTTACAAATCCAGCTACTATTACAATCCAGTCCACGTATCTTGATTTTTAACAAGAAGGTGGTGATGAGGATGGTAGAAAGTATCTTTCTAAAATCTAGATGAATAAATACCTGCTATATTTCTCATGAATTTAAGATATTAATAATTATATGGAGAAAAAGGAGCTGTGAAAATTCTGAATTATTTGTAGTGAATTCGTGGTATCTCTTAATGGCCATTGCATTATTTTCTAAGAATCGATATCAAAATTATTATTTTTTTATTTTATTTATTTTTTTAATATACTTTAAGTTTTAGGGTACATGTGCACAACGTGCAGGTTTTGTTACATATGTATACCTGTGCCATGTTGGTGTGCTGCACCCATTAACTCGTCATTTAACATTAGGTATATCTCCTAATGCTATCCCTCCCTGCTCCCCCCACCCCACAACAGGCCCCGGTGTGTGATGTTCCCCTTCCTGTGTCCAAGGGTTCTCATTGTTTAATTCCCACCTATGAGTGAGAACATGCGGTGTTTGGTTTTTTGTCCTTGTGATAGTTTGCTGAGAATGATGGTTTCCAGCTTCATCCATGTCCCTACAAAGGACATGAACTCATCATTTTTTATGGCTGCATAGTATTCCATGGTGTATATGTGCCACATTTTCTTAATCCAGTCTATCATTGTTGGACATTTGGGTTGGTTCCAAGTCTTTGCTATTGTGAATAGTGCCACAATAAACATACGTGTGCATGTTTTATAGCAGCATGATTTATAATCCTTTGGGTATATACCCAGTAATAGGATGGCTGGGTCAAATGGTATTTCTAGTTCTAGATCCCTGAGGAATCGCCACACTGACTTCCACAATGGTTGAACTAGTTTACAGTCCCACCAACAGTGTAAAAGTGTTCCTATTTCTCCACATCCTCTCCAGCACCTGTTGTTTCCTGACTTTTTAATGATCGCTATTCTAACTGGTGTGAGATGGTATCTCACTGTGGTTTTGATTTGCATTTCTCTGATGGCCAGTGATGATGAGCATTTTTTCATGTGTCTGTTGGCTGCATAAATGTCTTCTTTTGAGAAGTGTCTGTTCATATCCTTTGCCCATTTTTTGATGGGGTTGTTTGTTTTTTTCTAGTAAATTTGGTTGAGTTCATTGTAGATTCTGGATATTAGCCCTTTGTCAGATGAGTAGGTTGCGAAAATTTTCTCCCATTCTGTAGGTTGCCTGTTCACTCTGATGGTAGTTTCTTTTGCTGTGCAGAAGCTCTTGAGTTTAATTAGATCCCATTTGTCAATTTTGGGATTTTGTTTCCATTGCTTTTGGTGTTTTAGACATGAAGTCCTTGCCCATGCTTATGTCCTGAATGGTATTGCCTAGGTTTTCTTCTAGGGTTTTTATGGTTTTAGGTCTAACATGTAAGTCTTTAATCCATCTTGAATTAATTTTTGTATAAGGTGTAAGGAAGGGATCCAGTTTCAGCTTTCTCCATATGGCTAGCCAGTTTTCCCAGCACCATTTATTAAATAGGGAATCCTTTCCCCATTTCTTGTTTTTGCCAGGTTTGTCAAAGATCAGATAGTTGTAGATATGCTGCATTATTTCTGAGGGCTCTGTTCTGTTCCATTGGTCTATGTCTCTGTTTTGGTACAAGTACCATGCTGTTTTGGTTACTGTAGCCTTGTAGTATAGTTTGAATTCAGGTAGTGTGATGCCTCCAGCTTTGTTCTTTTGGCTTAGGATTGACTTGGCAATGCAGGCTCTTTTTTGGTTCCATATGAACTTTAAAGTAGTTTTTTCCAATTTTGTGAAGAAAGTCATTGGTAGCTTGATGGGGATGGCATTGAATCTATAAATTACCTTGGGCAGTATGGCTATTTTCATGATATTGATTCTTCCTACCCATGAGCATGGAATGTTCTTCCATTTGTTTGTATCCTCTTTTATTTCATTGAGCAGTGATTTGTAGTTCTCCTTGAAGAGGTCCTTCACATCCCTTGTAAGTTGGATTCCTAGGTATTTTATTCTATTTGAAGCAATTGTGGATGGGAGTTCACTCATGATTTGGCTCTCTGTTTGTCTGTTATTGGTGTGTAAGAATGCTTGTGATTTTTGCACATTGATTTTGTGTCCTGAGACTTTGCTGAAGTTGCTTATCAGCTTAAGGAGATTTTGGGCTGAGATGATGGGGTTTTCTAGATATACAATCATGTCTTCTGCAAACAGGGACAATATGACTTCCTCTTTTCCTAACTGAATACCCTTTATTTCCTTCTCCTGCCTGATTGCCCTGGCCAGAACTTCCTACACAGTGTTGAATAGGAGTGGTGAGAGAGGGCATCCCTGTCTTGTGCCAGTTTTCAAAGGGAATGCTTCCAGTTTTTGCCCATTCAGTGTGATATTGGCTGTGGGTTTGTCATAGGTAGTTCTTATTATTTTGAGATACGTCCCATCAATGCCTAATTTATTGAGAGTGTTTAGCTGAATTTTGTCAAAGGCCTTTTCTGCATCTATTGAGATAATCATGTGGTTTTTGTCATTGGTTCTCTTTATATGCTGGATTACGTTTATTGATTTGCGTATATTGAACCAGCCTTGCATCCCAGGGATGAAGCCCACTTGATCATGGTGGATAAGTTTTTGATGTGCTGCTGGATTTGGTTTGCCAGTATTTTATTGAGGATTTTTGCATTGATGTTCATCAAGGATATTGGTCTAAAATTCTCTTTTTTTGTTGTGTCTCTGCCAGGCTTTGGTATCAGGATGATGCTGGCCTCATAAAATGAGTTAGGGAGGATTCCCTCTTTTTCTATTGATTGGAATAGTTTCAGAAGGAATGGTACCAGCTCCTCCTTGTACCTCTGGTAGAATTCTGCTGTGAATCCATCTGGTCCTGGACTTTTTTTGGTTGGTAAGCTATTAATTATTGCCTCAATTTCAGAGCCTGTTATTGGTCTATTCAGAGATTCAACTTCTTCCTGGTTCAGTCTTGGGAGGGTGTAGGTGTCGAGGAATTTATCCATTTCTTCTAGATTTTCTAGTTTATTTGCTTGGAGGTATTTATAGTATTCTCTGATGGTAGTTTGTACTTCTGTGGGATCAGTGGTGATATCCCCTTTATCATTTTTTATTGCATCTATTTGACTCTTCTCTCTGTTCTTCTTTATTAGTCTTGCTAACAGTCTATCAATTTTGTTGATCTTTTCAAAAAACCAGCTCCTGGATTCATTGATTTTTTTGAAGGGTTTTTTGTGTCTCTATTTCCATCAGTTCTGCTCTGCTCTTAGTTATTTCTTGCCTTCTGCTAGCTTTTGAATGTGTTTGCTCTTGCTTCTCTAGTTCTTTTAATTGTGATGGTAGGGTGTCAATTTTAGATCTTTCCTGCTTTGTCTTGTGGACATTTAGTGCTATAAATTTCCCTCTACACACTACTTTGAATGTGTCCCAGAGATTCTGATATGTTGTGTCTTTGTTCTCGTTGGTTTCAAAGAACATCTTTATTTCTGCCTTCATTTTGTTATGTACCCAGTAGTCATTCAGGAGCAGGTTGTTCAGTTTCCATGTAGTTGAGCGGTTTTGAGTGAGTTTCTTAATCCTGAGTTCTACTTTGATTGCACTGTGGTCTGAGAGACAGTTTGTTATAGTTTTTGTTCTTTTACATTTGCTAAGGAGTGCTTTACTTCCAACTATGTGGTCAATTTTGGAATAGGTGTGTTGTGGTGCCGAAAAGAATGTATATTCTGTTGATTTGGGGTGGAGAGTTCTGTAGATGTCTATTAGGTCTTCTTTGTGCAGAGCTGAGTTCAATTCCTGGATATCCTTGTTAACTTTCTGTCTCGTTGATCTGTCTAATGTTGACAGTGGGGTGTTAAAGTCTCCCATTATTATTGTGTGGGAGTCTAAGTCTCTTTGTAGGTCTCTAAGGACTTGCTTTATGAATCTGTAAATCTGGGTGTTCCTGTATTGGGTGCATATATATTTAAGATAGTTAGCTCTTCTTGTTGAATTGATCCCTTTTCCATTAGGTAATGGCCTTCTTTGTCTCTTTTGATCTTTGTTGGTTTAAAGTCTGTTTTATCAGAGACTAGGATTGCAAGCCCTGCCTTTTTTTGTTTTCCATTTGCTTGGTAGATCTTCTTCCATCCCTTTATTTTGAGCCTATGTGTGTCTCTGCACGTGAGATGGGTTTTCTGAATACAGCACACTGATGGGTCCTGACTCTTTATCCAATTTGCCAGTCTGTGTCTTTTAATTGGAGCATTTATCCCATTTACATTTAAGGTTACTATTGTTATGTGTGAATTTGATCCTGTCATTATGATATTAGCTGGTTATTTTTCTCGTTAGTTGATGCAGTTTCTTTCTAGCCTCAATGGTCTTTACAATTTGGCGTGATTTTGCAGTGGCTGGTACCGGTTGTTCCTTTCCATGTTTAGTGCTTCCTTTAGGAGCTCTTTTAGGGCAGGTCTGGTGGTGACAAAATCTCTCAGCATTTGGTTGTCTGTAAAGGATTTTATTTCTCCCTCACTTATGAAGCTTAGTTTGGCTGGATATGAAATTCTGGGTTGAAAATTCTTTTCTTTAAGAATGTTGAATATTGGCCCCCACTCTCTTCTGGCTTGTAGAGTTTCTGCCAAGAGATCAGCTGTTAGTCTGATGGGCTTCCCTTTGTGGGTAACCCGACCTTTCTCTCTGGCTGCCCTTAACATTTGTTCCTTCATTTCAACTTTGGTGAATCTGACAATTATGTGTCTTGGAGTTGCTCTTCTCAAGGAGTATCTTTGTGGCGTTCTCTGTATTTCCTGAATCTGAATGTTGGCCTGCCTTGCTAGATTGGGGAAGTTCTCCTGGGTAATATCCTGCAGAGTGTTTTCCAACTTGGTTCCATTCTCCCCGTCACTTTCAGGTACATCAGTCAGACGTAGATTTTGTCTTTTCACATAGTCCCATATTTATTTGAGGCTTTGTTCATTTCTTTTTATTCTTTTTTCTCTAAACTTCTCTTGTCACTTCATTTCATTCATTTGATCTTCCATCACTGATACCCTTTCTTCCAGTTGATTGAATCGGCTGCTGAGGCTTGTGCATTCATCTTGTAGTTCTCATGCCATGATTTCAGCTCCATCAGGTCCTTTAAGGACTTCTCTGCATTAGTTATTCTAGTTAGCCATTTGTCTAATTTTTTTTCAAGATTTTTAACTTCTTTGCCATGGGTTTGAACTTTGTCCTTTAGCTCGGAGTAGTTTGATCGTCTGAAGCCTTCTTCACTCCACTTGTCAAAGTCATTCTCCATCCAGCTTTGTTCCATTGCTGGTGAGGAGCTGTGTTCCTTTGCAGGAGGAGAGGCGCTCTGATTTTTAGAGTTTCCGGTTTTTCTGCTCTGTTTTTCCCCCATCTTTGTGGTGTTATCTACCTTTGGTCTTTGATGATGGTGATATACAGATGGGGTTTTGGTGTGGATGTCCTTTCCGTTTGTTAGTTTTCCTTCTAACAGACAGGACCCTCAGCTGCAGGTCTGTTGGAGTTTGCTGGAGGTCTACTCCAGACCCTGTTTGCCTGGGTATCAGCAGTGGAGGCTGCAGATCAGCAGATATTGGTGAACAGCAAATTTTGCTGCCTGATCGTTCCTCTGGAAGTTTTGTCTCCGAGGTGTACCAGGCCGTGTGAGGTGTCAGTCTGCCCCTACTAGGGGGTGCCTCCCAGTTAGGCTACTCGGGGGTCAGGGACCCACTTGAGGAAGCAGTCTGTCCGTTCTCAGATCTCAAGCTGCGTGCTGGGAGAACCACTAATCTCTTCAAAGCTGTCAGACAGGGACATTTAAGTCTGCAGAGTTTTCTGCTGCCTTTTGTTTGGCTATGCCCTGCCCCCAGAGGTGGAGTCTACAGAGGCCGGCAGACCTCCTTGAGCTGTAGTGGGCTCCACCCAGTTCGAGCTTCCCGGCTGCTTTGTTTACCTACTCAAGCCTCGGCAATGGTGGACACCCCTCCCCCAGCCTTGCTGCCGCCTTGCAGTTTGATCTCAGACTGCTGTGCTAGCAATGAGCGAGGCTCCATGGGCATAGGACCCTCCAACCCAGGCGCAGGATATAATCTCCTGGTGTGCCGTTTGCTGAGACCGTTGGAAAAGCGCAGTATTTGGGTGGGAGTGACCCGATTTTCCAGGTGCCATGTGTCACCTCTTTCTTTGACTGGGAAAGGGAATTCCCTGACCCCTTGTGCTTCCTGGGTGAGGCGATGCCTTTCCTTGCTTCGGCTCACACTTGGTGCGCTGCATCCACTGTCCTGCACCCACTCTCCAACACTCCCCAGTGAGATGAACCTGGTACCTCAGTTGGAAATGCAGAAATCACCTGTCTTCTGCATCGCTCACACTGGGAGCTGTAGACTGGAGCTGTTCCTATTCGGCCATTTTGGCTCCACCCCCCTCAAAATTATTTAGTGCATATAATTCACATGTTCTCTTCTGAAAATTAGGTATTTGCTTATCTTTGATATTCATCCAACTTATACTTGTCCATTATTTCTTTAAAAACATTCTCAGTAATTAATTTTCTTTAATAGTAAATTTTATCAGTACCCCAAGGTTGTAATTTGTCTCAGCAGGAAGACTGAACCGCATTTAAGGCGAGTTTTTCCCCAATTTTTTCACCTATATTGAGCTGCATATCTTTCTGACAGATGTTTATTCTACTCTTTTCATTCTCAAGAACATGTATGCCCTTTAACGGAGAAACTATGAAAAATCAAATTTAAATTGTTCTGTTTTCTTTCTGTCAAATTTCAGCATTTAAATCTCTCTGCTCCATACTGGAAATCTCTTCTCCTTGTCCTGTTTCTCCTAACAGAGATCTTAACATTTTTTGCTATAATGTCATTGTGTGGGCTTTATCTTAGCCTTTCTTCCTTACCTTGCCCTTGTTTGAATCAGTAGGCTAGTGTGTCTGTTCATTGCCACACATGATTTTGTTATTAATCCAAAATATATTTATCGGGGATTTTGTTCCAATCAAAATATTTTTTTCTGGGTGCTATGGGGAATATCAAGGTAGAACATGGGCCCTGACTTTCGAGGACCTTGTAAGATTTTCAAGATGGCATAAGGTGAGTCTTATATTGTAGCCTGAGTGGTTCTACTGACAAGGTCCTCAGTTCTTCTTCACCAATGATAGCACCAGAGGCAATGCTTATTGTAATGTTTGCAACCATGATGCATGTTATAAAGAGTATTTGTATACATTATCATTTTTTCTTCTCTTTATCATGGAGTCATAAGCAGACACCCCATTTATAGTTACTGCACACTTATTTATTAACCTATTGGTTGTATGCCTTAGTGATAATTTTGGATGAGTTTTTCCAGTGTTGCTCTTTTTACTTATTAATTGTTTCAGAAATAGTTGAAGAAGAATGAGAAAGAAGAGTAGCACCTGGCTTTATAATTATAAACCCTTTTTTTTTTTAACTAACCCTTACAAATCTCTCTCTGAACCAACTTGGTGTCATACCTTCTGGGGACAACTCACACTAATGCCTGCTGCTCAGGTAAACAGCAGAGTGAAGCCCACACCTAACACAGTATTCTGTGAATGGGAATTGACATTTGACAGGGGCTGGAAATCTCTGTTTTGTTTTGTTTTGCTTTGTTCCCCCACAGGCTTATAAAACATCCTCCTGTAAAAGTAACCAGGCTTATGGATGGGCTTCAATATAAGTAGATGAAATATGCTTTTTCTCTGTCTTTCCCCCTAAAGAAAGTGTATTAGAACCAAATGAGTTAATGTAGCACCATTATAGGGATAACCTTGATTCAGTCCATTGAAACTTCTGAACTTAGCTTTATTAACTAGTTAATTTCACACTTAACAGCAATAATCCAATGTTTTGAGAAGCTAACTTAAGTCCATCCAAGTGAAAATCCTGGATCATTTAGGGAATGGCTCCAGAATAGAAAACAGAAGTATTTTGTCTTCTCCAAAGAAGAAAAAAGAAGCTCCAAAGAATTGATTAAACTGTCCAAATTGAAATGAAAGACTCAAGAAGTGTCAAGACTCAATAAATAGTAATTGGTTCTGACAAAACAAGAAAAAAACTATTCACGAATTTTAGAAGAAAAAAAAACAGTTACAACTTGTGCATAGAAGTTCACCAAATAATTATTTTAACATATTTTCAGTCATGTGTATCAATTGTTAATTCTGCAATTTTGCTTACTATGGCTTTATAATAGTCACAAAATTAATCCAGTCAATTTATAAAAGTGTTCATTTGATAAAGCATTGATCTAAAACTCTATAATTCTAGAAACCTATTGCCAGAGTTGAATGAACTTTTTTTTTTCCCCCTCCTACCCTAGTAAACCTTCTAGGTTCCCACAGTTTTGCTCATAGGCATGCATCTGCAAATTTTCAGAGCATGATTCCAAACAAATGTGCCTAAAATACCCCATTTCAACAGTTTTTATTTTGACTTACAACATCCAGAAAGCAACTATGAACTTTTAAAAATAAAATTGATTGGAGCTATTTGGAACACATTATTCTTCTATTCTCTTGATGCCCCTGAATAAAAACTTTTCAACCAATATCTTAGACACCCAAGGACCCAATGGTTGAGAGTACCAAGTTGGCCCACTGCTTAATGACCCATCAGGTATTGTACCAGGTGTAAAATAAAGTGTTCAGGACAGGTACTAGTACACTACATAAGCCTTATGTACACTAATAAAATTTGAGCATACCCTCTGGTTTATAAGATGGCTGATATTTCTTTTCCTCCAAATTTTCCTCCCAGATAGGGTTGAATTTCCCAGCTAACAGTGTATAATATCACCAAGTATACATGGGAATTGGCACGGAATAAATTAAGACAGGCAGTTTGACTCTTTGGATTCTCAGGGACATCTACTCTAGGCAACATAACATTACACGGTCATGAGACATATTAGAAAAGTAACCGTTGAAAGGAAGACAACATATTTTTCAAACTCTAGGCAAACCCAGATGCTTCTTTGGGAAAGAATTCTAAAGCTCAGGCACTGCAAATGCTTCCTTTTTCAGACTATCATCTTCTTGATGTTTAAAAATATAAAAACACATGAAAGTCTTACTCAAAATGCATCTGGCTGGTATAAATCAGATGTTTGGTGATGGGCTATATGATATGCAGAATATTTTTACCCATTAAGAATGACCCATTTTAAACTTCCCAGCACTCTTTTTTTCTTGTACTTAAGAAAATCTTTTATAGCTCTGTTTCATGTAATTTATTTTCTATGCATACATATATGTGCAAAGGTTTTATTTATATTTGTTTATTCACCTCATTCTGTATTCACCACACACTTATTCCAGTCTCCGAAGAACTTATTATAATAAACAATGCAGTAAAACTTAAGTAGCTAATCCTCAGCATTTTCCCCCAGGTGCCACTATTCCAATTTCACAGATGATAAAACTGAGGTAGAGAAAATAATGTATTTATAACTTCAGAATAAATAAGATTATAGCCAAGGACTTTTTTTTCATACCACAGAGCTGTTCTTCTGGTTACATATTTCCAGCCTAATTTCAAACTCAAATTTAATCTTGTTCCTTTCTGACTTTTATGTTATGGGTTTTGTTTTCATGTGACCACTGAACTGTTTGTTTTTGACACCTATATGTTTTTGGCTTTCCTAACAATCCATTTCTTCACCACTGATCTAATGGAATGTACATTCAAGATACTGTGATTTTTAGCTAGTTCAGTCATCAGACCTATAATCTTTTGATGCTGTATGTTCATTCCTAGATTAATGTCTGTTTTGGTGACATCAGAAATCCGGACATCAGAAAACGGCACTGTGGGCATTTTAAACATTATTCAAACATGAAATTCAACATCAAATCCATTTATTTATGTTTGCAGCTGTACTTACTGGTGCCTTTATCAACACACATATCTCATATACTCCAGGAGCAAGTAATTTTCAAAGCTGAATTGCAACCTATGTGCAGCATGGTGTTCCTTGGACTCCTATCAGCTGAGACCAGAACCCAGAGGGAGCCCAGAGCCTGCTAACAGGCTCCCGATGACTCCTTCCCTGGGCATTCCCAGCCATGCACTCTTGACAGCAGGGAAACCATATGCAGATCTGTCTTTAGTGTGTCATCCAAGGAAACTGTAAAATATCCTCATATCATCATTCCTAATATGACATTTTCTCACTCAGAGTTATTTCCAGCATTCCCATTAAAATCCCATAAGGCAGTGTTTTCTTGGCAAATTTATAAAAAAGGAATATCTTTCTTATCTGTAGGGAGTTTAATTTAACTAGCAATCTGAATGGATACAAGCAAAGTATCATGGAGGACATGCCATTGAATAGGATTGTATTATGTCTTCTACCTAGTTTTATGGCAATGGACAGAACGGAGGGAAAAATGGCCTGGTGCATATAGGCTGGCTTGATTTCCAAAATCAAAATCCTCTTGAAATTTAAATGGGAGTGTTATTGAAGAGGAACAGGTGTGTTTTTGTCCAGAGAGTTTCAGAGAGCTGGTATATTGGGAGGGTATACTAAAGGATTTATTTCACTTTGAACTGGGATCGTAGTTGAACAATTCAGGTTTGTTTGCAAGCCTACTGAATAATCAAAGCAAATTTGAAGCAGTCTTTTCCAGATATGATAAAATGGGGCTCATACAACCCTAAGTTTCTGGTCTGAGAAAGGAATACTGCATATTCAGACCCGTGGAGATAACCTAGCAACCTATATCGAGGGCATAATATGTGTAATCATGCAACCTTCATGAGGAAGAAAGGAAATATAATTGTTTTAAGCAACAAGAGTGTAAGGTTATAGGGGATAATGGACACAGTGTCTAACTACAGTTTGTATATTCTGCCTAAAGATCTTCAAGTTAGCCAAATAATATGAAACAAGGAGTATGGTATTAGCCAAATAAGTCACATAGAGCAACTTGATTTCACAAACACTTATTTTGATACCCTTGCTAACACCTTGTCATTTTTTCCACAGCCTGGAAGTGAGGACACACTGGATTTTTTTTAAGCCTCTGCCAGAGTACAAGAGCTCCTTCCTGTGATCTTGGAGATTACATTTATAATTTTGTCACACCTAATTCATAATAGCTGATATTTATTGAGTTGCATACTATGCCAGATCCAGCATTAAGTACTACCCATATATATTTTTATTTCATAATTTATAGGTAAGGAAATTCGTGTTTTAAGGATGCCAAATGAGTTACTGAAATCCAAATTACTTTCCTCATTTTACACACACACACACACATACACCTGTATGTGTACATACATATATGTACACACAAACACACATACATAGGTTATATAATTGTATCTTAAGTGAAATAATCTCTGTGTTCCTCAGTTTACTGAGTGAATACTAAACCTGGGAGCTTCAAGTTCTCAAATTCTATGCCACCCCAAACTTAGGTCATTTATTGCCTTTTATTGTTTATACGCATATGTGTGTTTTTGAAATTGTTCACTATCTTCTTCCCACACTGAGGACAGGTACAGTTGTTTTGTCTCCATATTTACGTGGCTTGAGGTAGTCACTAGGTTGCTGAATATAACAATGAATGGCAGTTATGGGCACGAGCCTGCAGGTGAGGGTGAGGGCATAAAGGCTTAGATTCAATAACTTGCTGGAAATCACATACACGGCAAGTGACAGAACCAGGGCTTCAGCCTAGGATTGTTCAATTCCACGATTTATACTTTCCTTGGTGCTTTAGAATCCCTGAGAATTAGAGAGTCTGTCTAAAATGTTACATTATCAAGAGAGCTCAGGTAATTTTATTTATAATAGTCAAAGCATTTGTTTGTTGTCATGTGCATTAAATAGCTGGTTGATGGACTGATTTGGGCCATGATTTTTCTACAGAGGCAGTCCTGGTCTAATTTCATAGAAGAGTAGAAAGTGATGATCATTTGTAATCATGTTGAGGCTAGTTATTCTAAATTGATGTTTTATAATACCTTCTTTTGATGTTAAAAATATTCCAATATGGGTCTTTCTTTTTATTCATAAACCACATTATCTATACATTTTCATTTTTATTTATTAAAAGTCGCGAGGAAAGAAACATTGGATAGAAGTGGAAAATAAGAGAAAAAATGTAGAAAGAATAATGAAAGGCAGGGTAATAATAATAGGGACAAGAAAGAAAATCAAATCCTGAGTCAAAGGATCCTCAAAGTCTCTCACAGACTAAATGTCCATGACTATTTAGTTTGAACATAACTCATCTACTGGAGATTGATTTCTACCAACTTGAGCACATGGAGGGTTGTGAGCTGCTTAATGAAAAGCATAGATATTACAGCTAAACACATCAGCCTTGAATCTTGTCTCACACTTGTAATTGGTGTGTGGATATGTAAGTTACTGAATTTTTTTAAGCCTCAGTTTTCTCATCCAAAAATAGGAATAAAAATAAGTATCCAGCACACAAGCTTGTTACAAGGATTCAATCAATCAGCTCTGACAAGTCCTTAGAAAATAAGTAGATAATCAACAAGTGCTTATGCTGTCTTGGAGAAAACAGGCTATGCCACAGCTATCAAAATGATTAGGAGGTTCCTATTGCATCTCTTAGTTTTATCTATGTTCTATTTTTACTTGCAGTTTCCCTGGGAAGCAATAGCCAAATACATAATAATGTTAATAAAATTAATTACTCATCATCATTTTCTATGTGTTTATATATAAGTATTTCTGATGCTAAATGCTTTACGCATATTGCCTAGTTTAATCTTAAAAACCAAAAAGGAAATTAAAGATCTTAGACATAAAAAAAAAAAAACTTCCCTGGGATACATAGCCAGGACATGGCCATAAATGCACTGAAATATAAACCAGTGCCATTACCCAATCAAATATTTCCAGAAACTTTCTTTTGCTTACATGGCAATGGTCAGCTGTCACAACAGTTACTAGTATTCCCACTTTACAAATGAGAAAACGGAGGCTTAGGAAATTTTTCTTCAGGACTTCATATTTTGGCTCAATGTTGATACCAAACATGAATTATGTAAAGCCTTCAAGCCTTCCCCGGAACAGTGTGGGAAGGGAAAATGTTCTTTCTCCTCTCTTTGCCTTTCTGAATCTCAAGACCCATCTTAGGTACAACCTTCTCTGTGGGCCTTCAATCCACACGCTCTCTCTTTGTTCTGAATATAGATTTTTCTTCCCCAAAACTGGAATATTGGGTGTTTTGCTTAACAACCAGGCTCCTGAACCACACTGAGGATTCAGTAGGTATATGAACATAATTTTAGATACAAATTAAGAAATACTTAAAAGAGTTCCTATTGCATGAAAAACTCTGCACTTGATGCTGCTTAGGATATAAAGTTAGGCAAGATATTGTCCCGCCTCTCAAAAGCTTATACCATCACCTACTAAGCCCTATGTATTTTTAAAGATCTCAGTAAATACTTGACATGAATAAATAGACAGATGAATAAATGCTGTTGGGACAATAGTTTTTCTAGACACCAAGGAGACTTCAAAATAACGGAATACACATCCTCTTCCTTCGTGTGATTTAGAGGCAAGTTGAAAGGAGAATATAAATACTATGCAGTGGGTAGACCCAATTACTTTTTGCCACCTTAATGGGGAAATTGTGACCTTTTGGGTTCAGAGTAATCCTCTGAGTGAAGCCACAATATGACCTTGAATAGAAATGACTTGGCATACTTGCTTCTGACCGAAAAGCAACCAGTTCTGGCATTTGTGGGAAGCTGATCTGTAGGAACCACTAAACAGCTTCCACATTGCATTATCACCCATTTTATGAAACAGGAAGGCTCTTAATGTTAATTCTGTAATTTGAGAATTAATATTGTGGTTTCACATCCTGTAAATTAAAGCTGTATGATGACCAAAGAGCTGGCACACAGAACATCCAACAGTTTGCATCAGAATGCAGACAAGCCAAGGACAAATGGCTTGGCTGTGCCAGGGACCTACTAGGCCTCCCTTTACTTCCTGGAATACATGGCCACACCATCTTTCCTCAAGTGCCTTCACCTCAGTCTTCATCTTGACCTTTGTTTTAGCACTTCAGTTTGTACTCAGTTAATATATACCTGCCAATATGTTTCCATTGATTGCACAGAAGCTAGCTGTTAATATAACTTCAGAGAACTAACTTAGCCCCAAAATAGTATATGCATTGCCTTTGTGTAGAAAAGGAAAAAAAATTTTTTTCTCAAGGCCTTGTTAATGGACTATTTGTCAATTTTGATACTTTGATGATCCCAACCACAGTAGTCATGCTTCAAGATGTTTTGAAATGTTAGGGAAATGCTGCAGTTGGCATGATAGCAGTGTTTTCCTTGAGATGGGCGTTCAAAACCGTGCATTCAGTCTTTCAGCCTTTTGCCAGGTTAGTGTATATTTTTCCTCTCAGTTGCTTATAGATTAAGTCAGGAGTAAGAAGACTTGTTCATATAATTTGGGGAATGAAAACTATTAGTAGATTTTAAGTGTCATTAAAGTGAAAGCCATTCTGTCTCTCTTATTTCTGTATTTCCATTCCCTAGAAAATAGAAAATTCTTGATGTATATTTGTTAACTGAATAAAAAAGAAATACTTGGGGCTTTTAGGCATATATTAGAGGTATTGTTGGCAATTTAATGATGCCACTTTACTGTATCTCTTCTAAGGAATGATGGGTGCATCTACACAAGACATCTCTGTGGGATGGAGTGGGTGGGAGGGCCTGGGACCCAGAGGGAGAATAAAAAATATTTGCTAAAATTTCTATCTCTCTGGACCTAGTTCTTTTTTCATCTTATTGAGGAAACCAGTCCCTCTTAACATACACAAGAGTAGTAAGTCATTGGTATAAAGTGAGAAAAATCTTCAAAATACATCTACCTCAAAAAATGACCAAGACTTTTATGACAAAAGTTCCATTTGTAATTTTATTTTGTGTAATTTGTGTTGCTCTCCTGGGGTCTTCATTAGTCACAGAACTGTAGCCAATTTCTGCCACCCCTGAGGATGTCAAAAAATATGTCTACCTTTTTGCTTCTTGATTTAGATATTAAAGGAGCAGATTTCCTTCAGAGATTTAGTGTTTAATTCTGAACAAGCGAAGGTCTCTGAGTCATTCTGTTTCATATCATGAATTTTATCAGATTTAAAGTGTTTTCACTCTGTATTGCTCTGTGCTAAATAGGGTTTCACAAAAGCTTAGGATCTCAATGGAAAAATCCATGTACTCACATGCTATGGAAATACTGAAGTAAGGTTGGTCATTTGCACAGGGAATGCAAGCTTCAAAGAGTGTTTGAAGAAGAGAAGTATGGTTAGAAGGAAAGAATAGAGATTCGAGGGAGAGAAAAGATATGTGGTTTGGCATTGACAAGGACTAGCAGAGGAAGCAGTTACAGCACATAGTCAGAACTTAGATCTGTCAAAAATGACCAATTAGCATAAAGCCTAGTAAACAAAAATAAACTGCCTTAAGGAGGACTGTAAGGCAAAAAAGCTTCCACCCTGGTACTTCCTTGTGTTCCAGAGTGTATCAACGTTGGCATTATGGTGTACTGGAGGCTCCAACCACTAATTGAAATGGGTATGTTTATAGAGATATGTTTTCCCTCCTAAGTTTGCGTTTGGGAGACTTGGCTCAGCATTACTGATTGCATAATTAACTTACCCATTTTCATTTCATGAAGGTACCATTTCCAACATCTATCTAACACCCACTTTAAGCCCAATTGTATCTGAAGGAAGGAACTGAGAATATAACTTTCTATGTTTCTTCAGTTGACCAGGGAGTTAATGGGCTTTGAAGGGTATGGGGTCACTGCAACATAATCTGAAGCAGCGACTTGTGGCAATCTTCTTTAGAGACACACATCTGTAACTAACCCCTTCTCACAAGTCTGCTCAGGGTGACATTCAACCTGTTCTGTTCAAGACCACCATGTATTCTTGTGGACTGAACAGGGGGCATTCAGTGCCACGGCTCAGCACAGAGAAACTAACCCAGATAATTTAGGATACATTTTTATAGCTAATAAAAATACATGTTTCAATATTTAAATTATACCAACTACTGTTGACTTTTATATTTCAATTTTAAATGCAGTTTAGCTAATACATCATCCAGATTACTCTTTGTAAAAAGCAACTTAGCCTTCTAAAGTGGCCAGTAGGAGAAAGAGAATTTAAAGATGAGGACTTTGAGTGTTTACTCTGGGAAGACAGATAGAGAAGGTTAACGTATCACCATAAATAATTTGGAAAATGTGTGAAGGTTTTGAGTTAATTACATACTTCAAAACTTGAAGCAGTATGAAGTGTTCTATTTTTCTTCTGAACATCTATCCCAGCAATCGGATGATATTGAAAGAAAAGAAGGATTATTATTATTATTATTATTATTAAAGTATTATTCAGTAAGAATTTTCAAAGTGGTTATTCTGTGTAAAATACTATGAGGATACAGAGAAAGTTTAAGACCTAGCTTCTGTCCTGGCAGTATTTATCCTCATTATAGGAAAAAGATCAGAACACTTGACTCAATTAGAAAGCAATAAAAACAATCTATGATTAAAGGATACATTGTATATTATGTGCTCAGTTCTACAGACACTCAATGAAGGAGGATTAAAAAAAAATGGAATAATCAGGAAAAGGTAAAAGAAAGAGCTGATGGTAGAAATAGGAAAATGTTACCTACTGATTAAATCCTTGATTAATGTCATTGCTGGGACCTAGAATAACAATTATAAAACCTTTTCATAATCTACAAGGCTCTTCATGATCTGTTCTTTACCACCTTTGCAACCTCAGCACCCACCTCCACCTGCTTTGCCCCCTGTACTCCACATATGTAAAATGATTTTCAATCCCAGAAGTTACCCTCAGTCACATGATTCTATCCTTGGTATATTCTGACTCCTTTAACTAGAAAGCCTACTCCTTGTTTATCTAATTCAATTGAGAAGTCCTTTCTCATCTTAAAGTTCAATGGAAACACTACTTCTTTGGTAAAGTTCTCTGAAGTTTTCTTGTCCTGCATATTTTCTGTGTCTTATGTTACCAATGAACATCTTAGTCATTTTGGGCTACTATACCAGAATTTAATATGCTGAGTGGCATTAACAAGAATCATTTATTTATCACAATTCTGGAGGATGGGAAGTCCAAGATCAAGGTACTTGCAGATCCAGTAACTGATAAGGGTCCGCTTCACGGTTTGTAGATTGCCATCTTCTCCTTGGATCCTTGCATGGCAGAGAGTAAAGAATGAGCATCTCTCTCATGCCTCTTCTTATAAGGGCACTAATACTATTCATCTTGAATTACATGACCTTAAGACCTAATTACCCCCAAAGTCCCATCTCCAAATACTATCACATCGGAGATTTAGCCTTCAACATATGAACTTGGAGGGGACAGAAACATTTAGTTCTTAGGACTCAACTTTGCACAAAATTGTCTTGTCTCACAGATGGTATCTTGATATTTGTGTTAGTCCATTCTCACACTGCTATAAAGCAGGTGGAGGTGGGTGCTGAGGTTGCAAAGGTGGTAAAGAACAGATCATGAAGAGCCTTGTAGGTTATGAAAAGGTTTTATAATTGTTATTCTAGGTCCCAGCAATGACATTAGTCAAGGATTTAATCAGTAGGTAACATTTTCCTATTTCTACCATCAGCTCTTTCTTTTACCTTTTCCTGATCATTCCATTTTTTAAAATCCTCCTTCATTGAGTGTCTGTAGAACTGAGCATATAATATCCAGTCTCAGACTACCTGAGACTGGATAATTTATGAAGAAAAAAGGTTTAATTGACTCACAGTTTTGCATGGCTGCGGAGGCCTCTGGAAACTTACAATCATGGTGGAAGGCAAAGGGAAAGCAGGCACATCTTACCATGGCAAAGCAGGAGGTGAGGTGGGGGAAGTGCCACACTTATAAACCATTGGATCCCCTGAGAACTCATTCACTACCATAAGAACAACATGGGAGAAGCCACCCCCCATGATCTAATTACCTCCCACCAGGTCCCTCCCTTAGCGCTTGGGGATTACCATTTTAGATGAGATTTGGGTGGGACACAGAGCCAAACCATGTCAATATTATTTGTTGTAATGCCTTCTTATTAGTTGATGAGTGACCTGGTAACAGGACCTAAGTGGTTGTTCTTTCCGTTCTTGGCATAGAATGTTGGTTGAAAGAGTGACTGAATCAGTGTATGGATGTTAAAAAAAAGAAAAAAAAAAAAGAAATTCAAATGGGCTGGTGAATGGTGAATCAGGATTGCTAATTAACTGAACACTAAATAAAGTTGTTTTTTTTTTTTTTTTTTTGAGACGGAGTCTTGCTGTCGCCCAGGCTGGAGTGCAGAGGTGCGATCTTGGCTCACTGCAGGCTCCGCCCCCCGGGGTTCACACCATTCTCCTGCCTCGGCCTCCTGAGTAGCTGGGACTACAGGCGCCCGCCACTTCGCCCAGCTAATTTTTTTTTTTTAATTATTATTATACTTTAAGTTTTAGGGTACATGTGCACAACGTGCAGCTTTGTTACATATGTATACATGTGCCATGTTGGTGTGCTGCACCCATTAACTCATCACTTAGCATTAGGTATATCTCCTAGTGCTATCCCTCCCCCTTCCCCCCACCCCACAACAGTCCCTGGTGTGTGATGTTCCTCTTCCTGTGTCCATGTGTTCTCATCGTTCAATTCCCACCTATGAGAGAGAACATGCGGTGTAACTATTGCAAGGACAAAAAACTGGCTAATTTTTTGTATTTTTGGTAGAGACAGGGTTTCACCGTGTTAGCCAGGATGGTCTCGATCTCCTAACCTTGTGATCCACCCGCCTCGGCCTTCCAAAGTGCTGGGATTACAGGCGTGAGCCACCGCGCCCGGCCTAAATAAAGTTTTGTTTTAATTCTAACCATTGGCATAAAAATGTTTTCAATAAATCATTTATTGATTTTCCTGCCTAACTACATGGTACACAGTACAATGATTCATTTTTTTTAAGCCTCGAAGATGTTGATTTGTTTTATTTTGAGCAGTTCTCTTACTCTGGGTTTTCATGAAGAAAATTCCAAAGGATTGAGTTGAATATTTACCAGTATAACCCATACTAAAAAGTTAATCTTCTGAATAAATCCCTGACACAAGCTTCTTTTATTA
This sequence comes from Pongo abelii, assembly GCF_028885655.2. NCBI lineage: Eukaryota > Metazoa > Chordata > Mammalia > Primates > Hominidae > Pongo > Pongo abelii. The sequence continues at coordinate 20,348,996 of NC_085928.1, forward strand.
TGACTTATCTGCTTTTTCCTAAAAGCTGAATATGAGAAAAAAATTTTAATGAAAAATTCAAAATCAAAATGTTGCTGTTGCAGGAATGACAGCACAATGAATAGCAAGTCCGTAGGCAAGAGAAGGATAATGGATCCACTGAATGCAGTCACTTTCTAATACCAGGCTTATTAGTCCTGTGTTGAAAGCACTATCAACCAGTTGCATAAGGTCATTCACTTTTCTTTCCAGAAATTCTATAGAGAAGATAATGAAAGGTTAATCTTGCACTCATCATTAGATAAAGAAACTCCTTCTTTTAAAATAAGGAGAAGTCTGCTATTTATCATCACCAATCTTCCCTTAGACCTCTGTGTGTGTTCCTTAAAAATTTACTCATTTTTGAACACGTGGACACAGGGAGGGGAACACACACTGGGGCCTGTCGGGGTATGGGGTGTGGGAAGGGAGAGCATTAGGAAAAATAGCTCATGCATTCTGGGCTTAATACCTCGGTGATGGGTTGATAGGTGCAGCAAACCACAATGGCACATGTTTACCTATATAACAAACCTGCACATCCTGCACATGTACTCTGGAACTTAAAAATAAAAATTAAAAAAAAATTTACTCATTTTTCTCTCACAGTCTCTTTTTTTTAACACCCATTAAAAGCTTCATTGAATGGAAGAATGCACAATCCAAATTTTATCTAGTTTTGTTGTACATAGCCTATTTTGCCATAATCAAAGAGCCAGATTAATATACACATACAGAAGTAAAGTTCTCTTCCCTACTGATATTCAAATAGAATTCAACAATCACACATCCTAGGAAATATTTCAATCAAGTTATGAGGAGAGAGCATTTAAAAAACTTTTATTTTTATGTGTTAAAAATATGCATTCCGTATTTGCAAAGTGTAGGCTCTTTTCTGGACACTGGGACTATGTTCTATCCATTCTTGTACTGATGCTCAGTGCAGAGCACACAGGTGATTCTCAGAAAAGTTTGTTGAATACTTAACACAACTCTTGAGGAACTTGGAGTCCTGCAGAAAAGCAAACAGCTGGCAACTTCAGACAAAATGGCAATTGGGTAGCTACATTGGGAACGCAGCTGATGGAGAGTTCGAGACTACTTCAGGGCAGCAGGTGGGTGTTATAAGGGGGATGCTTAAGCTGGATTTTAATAGAGATGCAGAAACACATGGATCAGGCACACCGAGCAAGAAGCAGCGCTCCAGGTAAAGAAAGACACAGGCACAGGCATGGGCTTGGCAAAGGGCCTGGAGAACCTTTCTGATAGAGTCAAATGCCTCATTTCACAGTTTCATGGCAGCTGGGAAATGGGCCCTCACTGGAATGTGGTGGGTTTCTCTTGGTATCCAGAGGAAAAATGAGCTGATGTAGCAAACTGGCAGCCAAAACCCCTTGAAGCACTGAGAGTACTTCTGATGTTTCCCTGCAGACCCTGAGGAAGGCTGGTCCAGCCCAGCCCCTCTATTTTAACTTTCACTTTTTCCAAATCACAAAATGAAATGGAGTTTTCTTCAAAGTGACAGCTAAATCTCAGCCCCTCACCAGCTGCTGTACCAGTGCCGCTTAATTCTGTAATCCTTTTGCCCTCCGTTCCTCATTGTGGTTAGCAAATGCCAGGAAATGTTGGAGTGACAAGTGAGTTCTCTGTGCCTGACACTTCTGCCAGAAGACTTGATAAACAGCAAATACCATCACAGTCATTTTTCAGGTGCCGGCTCAGAAACATGCCCAGGGAGGAACCAGTCCTGGGAGGTAAAATGCTTCCCCTCCCGTCCTGCCTCCCTTCTCCTGTCTTACATTTCTATGAACTTGGCATGTTTCTCAGAGCTGTTTTCAATGGAATACTTCTGGGGAATATTTTCTTTCACATATTTAAAATTGAGTGACATTAAATCATATGCTCTGTTTTCCTTCCATGGATGATAGTCCTCCCCTGCCTAAAGAGAGAGGCTGAGAATGGACGAATGCTGAAAACCCAGAATAGCTATCAGTGTCAGACCACATCCCATAGCTTTTCAGAGTGCAGAAACACGACCTGAGTGGCTCAGATTTTCCCCACAATCTACACCCTACAACACAATTTTCAAATGAGCTTCTTCTGCTGGGAAACTTGGAAACCCCTCCTCATTTAACACACTGTCATCCTAGTGTTCACTGTGCTAAGAGAGACATCTGAGTCTCTCTCTCTCTCTCTCTCTGCCTCTCTCTCCTCTCTGCTTCTCGCTCTCTCCCTTTCTCCACCTTCTCTCTTTACCTATCTTTCCCCCTCCCTCTCCCTCAGTCCTTCTCCCTCCCTCCCTCTCCGTCTCTCTCTCCCCGTCTCTGGGGAACAGTATTAGTATTCCATGGTACACTCTTAAGCAAAACCTGAGAAAGGAATTAATCTGTCACTAGGAATGAATGCACTGGACAGTGATTTATGCAGATGCTGTACTCAAAGTGATGGTGTTCATTTCATCTACTTCTCACAGCCCTTCTTAGAGGCAGCACACAAACTTGCATTTAAAATAACATTGCAGCTGGGTGACTGTCTGGACACTGCCCGGAGCTGGGCTACCCTGGTACTAGCCACCAGAAAACCCAACAGAAGGGCAAACAGGCAGCTCACACAGCTGAGTCGGATTCTAGAATATCCAGATCCACAACTTCTGCACCCTGGATGTCTGAAGAAGAGGCAAGTTTACAAATTATCTGTGAACTCAAGTCCACCCACTCTTCCTCCTTGTAAGCCTGGTCTCAGAAACTCCCCAGAGTCTGATTGGCCCTTGCCCCTATTTTTTACATCCCTCGATGCTTTGAGATTCTGGTCATAACCAGGGAAAGATTCATTAGGGCTGGCATTTCTTCTGGCTGGCTGGCCGGCTTCTGTACCGTTTTCTGGCAGTGAGGCTGGGAGTCTCCCTAGAGAGCCTATTTTCTTGAAATTCCCCTTGTAGTTTTACATACAAAATGGACTGGATGAGGTTGTGAGAAACAGCCTTGCTTTGGAACACTGATCTGAATCAAACTTCCAAATCCCTTGAAGTTCAAGCTATTAGTGGAGAAGACCTGACATAAACAAGCCTCTCACTGCCCCTACACACCCCTGCCACCCCCTGACTCAGCACCAGTCTCCTTCCCAGGGCTGGAAAAGTCTCCTGGGTTCTGCTTTTACACTTGCAAACAGCAAGCAAGACTGAAGATCCTGCTTTTCCAGGCCGGCAGGTTTCTGCAGACATTACTCTTGCCATTGTGGTTGTGATTACTAGTATTTTTTTCCACTCCCTCTGCTGTCTAAAAATTCATCTGGGATTTATCTCCATAATGAGGAAAGGGAGATAGGGAAACGCTGGGGCATTTTTCTCTGACTTACATTATTTGTCATTTTGATACTCATTTTAAAAGATGCTTTTCAAATATTTAAATGTATGTGTGCTCACATAACAGTTCCTCAGGATGAATTGCAGATGGCACAATCACTGCTTTATCTCTCTTATGTTCTAGGCCTTGCTCCTAAACTGGCTGCCAACAGGAACTTGGTCAGAAGAAAGGGTGGGTTAGAAAGAGTATGAACTCTGATCTCCATGAATAGCAGTTTTGCTCTCATTCCTTCAAAGATCCTAACCCGAGTGTACTGGCTTCTTTACCTCTCATCTCTGGGATGCCCTGAACAGGCTGGAAATGACAGACAGGAAGCAAGACTTGAGCTTCATGAATGTAAATATCCTCTGTGTCCCTCTCCCCCCATAAGACACACACACACACACACACACACACACACACACACACAATCACTAAATAGAAGCAAGTAAATAAGGTCCTCTCCCCACTTTCCTAAATTTTGGTTAAAAATATGACAGATACAAAAAACAAGTCAACCTCATTTGTAATCAGACCCCCACTTTACTGATAGTGGATCAACGAGAGCATGTGTAGATTTAGCTATGCAGACAGTGAACAGAATTTGAAATGCAGGATGTTAAAAGGTCCAAGACCAATTATTCTAAGGTTGGTGCTTCTGTGTAGAAGAGCCTAAGAGAAGATTAAGAATCCACATTTCTAAAGCACATAAGCCAAATTGGGAGTGTATAAGCAGGAGAATCTTAAAAAGGCAGTTTCATTAAAAAGCATGTTATTTACTTAACAAATGTTTCTTGAGTGCCTACTATGTTTCTATTACTGTGCTAGGCACTGTGGTTACATTGGAAAGATAAAAAATACTACACTTGGTTAAACAAGTTTTAATGGGAGGGGGGGTAATGAGATATGAGATGAAGGTGCAGCAATCATAAGGAGCAGTAGCCAAAAATCGTGAATCATAGATGAAGAGAGCCGTATCCTGGCCTCAACTGGAAGTAAAACCAGAGAGAACCGGGCAGACAAACCAGGCAGACAATGTCGACTACTTTAAAACTCTAAGAAAAGAAACAAATATGCACATTCTCTTAGCAATTCACAGTGGTTCTAGGAAGGACAAACCTGATTAATCCTTTGTCATGGCATTAAAAGGGGTCAATTTAGGGCAAGATAATGGAGGTTCTGTGACCTCCATTATTAGGAGCCAAACTTTGAACAGAAAATTACAGATCTCTCCTCCTGCAAATGACACGTTTCCCAGAAGCAGTCTAGCTTCCCGGAAATCACCATAGAAATACTAAGTCTCTTATCAATTAAACTCAAAAACTATTTCTTTAGTGCCTACTTTGTACAAGGTCCTATGCTCGATGCTCAAGCATCATGGTGGCTGCAATGACTTCCAAATACAACTGCACTCTCAGTCTTTGTTGACAACTCCCAAATCCTCCTCTTCATCTCTAATTTCTCATCTTTTTTCTATTCAAGCCAACAAGTCATCAGGCAGTATGTGTCTGATCAGCTGCATGCACAGTTCTCTGCACGTTCCTGTGTGAGCTACAGAAAATAGAGACAGTCTGGCTTCTACACTCAGAGTGACTATAATGTGTCTCAGGAGACAGAGATAGTTACATAACGAAACTACAGAGTGGTTCAAGACAGCATTTAATTAAATTCTAAAATGTATGGTACAGTCTAGAATGAAGTACATGCTTAGAAGACTAGGGTCTTTAAATGCAGAGGTTTTCAGACATAGGAGAATTATGAATGGAACTGTAGATGATGAGTAATGAGGAAGAAGGCATATGGAAGGTATGCACTTAACTCACTGTTTCTTCATGAAATATTTTCTTCCATTTCTCCACTGTTCTAAATCTACTTTATTGGAATTTTTAAAACTCGGCCCAAGACTTTATAAGCCCTCTCTAAGAATCTTACCCATTGTTTCTCTATGAGAGTGTGAATTTTTTGAGGATCAGTTATCTCCTAATTTTACTCATTTTTTATATTGCCTACTGACTATTGCACAGGACCTAGCCAGGGACAGACATTCAATAAATACTTCATGGATGAATGATGTGTTATTGTATAGCCCACAAAGCAGTCCAAGAAAGAGTGATTGTTTAATACATGTTTTCTAAGTTGGATTGAAAAAAAAAATCATGATTTCTTCCTTGAACCATGAATCTGGTGACTGAAAGAGTGAGTCTGGTGGGCTGGGTCTGAGAACCGAAGATGATCCTCACAAATTCAAGAGAAACTAGCAAAAGGTTGAGGTTAGAGTGGCCCTGCACACCTCCGTGGCAAAGCTGTGAAGGTCACAAAGGTGGCTTATATTTCAGGAGTATATCCTGGGTGAAGTTGGTGAGGGGCTGTGTTCTATGTTCAGATATGCTGGTGTTTTCATTTTCACATGGCTGGTCCATGGTAACTGGGAGGTGTCTTACATTGTATATCTAGGAAGGTCCAGGTTTACATTGTCCCACTGTGCTTCAGAGATGGCAGCCTCATTTCCCTACCTTCAAAGATATTGACTCATTGGAATTTCCAGGTTAATCATCGGAAAACTTTTATGCTTAAATAGTCTTTTGACTCTTAAGGAGTGAAGTTGTCAAGACCATCTTTACCCAAACACTCATAGTACCCTCAGGCAAACCAGAAAGGAATCTTTACCTAATTTTTTTTTTTTTTTATTTTGAATCTTTCATTCAAGAGACCTTTCATCTCCACTCAAGCAAAAGGCAAGCTCGGGAGCTTTCCCATACTTGAAGCTTGACACAGCCTTCTTGATTTTCTTTGATTGAGCAACTAGAGGGCACAGAAGCCCAGAATACTCTCAGTGATTCTCAAGGTGAGGGCTGCTTGTGGCATTTATGGTAGGCCAATTCTTTGTTTTTCAGGACAGCCCCCTGCATTGCAGGGCATCTGGCATTCCTAGTCATTAAGTGCCAGTAGAAGCCCTCAGTTCCTGTGATAATTAAAAAGTCCCCACACATTTCCAAACACTCCCAGCAAGTGGTACCACCCCTTGTTTGAAACACTAGTATAGAATTGTTGGAGTGACTGAGACTGAAATGACTGAACAATGCCTCTATTCTTTCCAGTTGCTAATATGGGTGGTAGAATTCCCACCCATAGGATGCACCATATAGTAGCTTTGCATTTACAGGTACAAAGAGTAATGGGGCATTTCAAGCACACTGTAAACCTTCTCAGACAATTCAGAGAGGCAAGTGTGGGGAGCCACGCCAATGGACACAGATGGGGAGGAACACCAGCCTTGTCATACTGATTTATCAATTATACATTGTCTTCAGCTTACCCTTTACTGTGTTCAATCTGATTTCCTAACCCCGTATGTGCAGAGTTTGTTTTTCTGCCACGTCTTTATTATCCTGGATTTATTCTATTCCTGGAAATGTTAAAGCCTCTAAACACCTATGGGAAGATGCAGAATCAGAGAGATTTGTACAATTAACTGACACAGTTTAGCATATTTTAAAAGGCTTGACAATATTAGTGTCATCATGCCATTGATGTTTATTTTATTGCATGTTGGGATGTATATTAAACATTGTAGCAGCTTAATACTGTGGAAAGATTAAGAGCCTTTGGGTCCTGCTACAAATTGGTTGGGTGACATTGGCCAAGTCACTTCCTTTCTCTGAGCTTTAATTTCCTCATATGAAAAAACTATGGGGCTGGACTTTTAGGAACTCAAATCATTCTTTGAATTTTGAAGTTTAAAATATATAGAATTTTGATGGATTAGGGAAAATAAAAGAGAAAGAGAGAAAGAGGAAGGAAGGAAAAGGAAGGAAGGAAGGAAAGAAGGAAGGAAGGAAGAGAGGGAGGGAGGGAGGGAGGGAGGGAACTCTAAGCCACTAACATAAATTGACCATCTTTTTACTTTTTCCTTATTTAACCAAAATGGCAGTATAGTTATAATAGACTGTGCAGGCTGAATCTAAAAGTAACTTTTATGTGGATGTGTATACAATTGTGGTTGTGTATTGTATACCATGCAAGGTCATACTGCTAGTTCTGCCCCATCATTAAATATCAGTGAAACTGTCAGAAATGTCCTATTTTGCACATTTGTTTAATGGCATATATTAAATCCATTATACATTAAGCATCATGGACTAAAAAATGATTAAGACAAAATACATATCTTTGGGGAGCACACAATCTAGAGAGAGGGATAGGCATGTAAAGAGACACACAGTGCCTGATAAGTGCAGTACTAGAGTGGGATTTGAGTGTCATGGCAGTAGCAAGTGAGATGTGCCACTTATCTGTGGATGTTGAAGTCAGGAAAAGCTAGCCAAAAGAGGTAGCATGTGAGTAAGAATACACTAGGCCTTTAATTTGGTTGAACCTGACTCACACCTTCTCTTTGAAATCTCCTATTTATTTCGTCCCTCTTCCCTCAGTATGCTTTCTACTCAGTGATGGATGATGAAGTGGTGGGAATAGATGTTAGTTGCTTTTCTTCTTTTTTTCCCCACTGCTATGAAGATCCCGCACCACTTTTTGTTATACAAAGATGACACCACCTGAAGCATCCAGTCTCCGGATATCGCCAATAAGTTTTCTTAATACAATTTATATTAAATCTGTTTTAGAATGTCTTGTTATGAGGTCTTTGATTCATATTTTACTGTCACTTGTTCATGAATCAAAAACCGTTGTGTTTTTTTTTTAAATCTATCCTAAGCAGAATCTATCCTAACAATTGAGAATGTTTCAACAGGCTTGTCCATATTGTATAGCAATATAGAGAGGCATGCCATACTTTAAGGTAGGAGGAAGAAGGTCAAGACTATCTTATAATATCTATGAAGCTGGCTCTCCTCAGAAAAGACAAATCTATAAATACTACTAAACATTTTGCAGTCAATTTTAAGAGTTTCCCAAACTTCCTGATGCTTACTATTGATCTTAGTTTGCCAGATACAATCCTTTAAGGAAAGGAGAGACATTCATGGAAGTCAACTTTCCCAGGCTTATTAGAGAATGAAGAGTGTCCCTGTGGCTACCACATTCTTTCTTCCCCACACCCTTGTCTCTGCCCTTAGGCAGTCTGCTGTCCCTCAGCCTAGCCATCTGCTCTTAGCAGTGAGGGAGCAGTGTGGTAGCCATAAATCCTGGCAGACGTTGCAGTCTGGCAGTGTGAATGACAGCGTGCAGTATGGAATCTTTGGCAAAGGATAAAGCTGTGGCTACAAATCCAAATACTGTAAACCAAATGATGGAGTAGAATGAAGTGCCTGGCTTTTTCTTTAACCGCCAGGTGATATTTCCAGAAGCAGCAATGCATCTTTGTCAGTGACTGTTGGATACTGATGTGTCGTGGTTATCTTAGAAAAGTAAGTGTAGGAGATCTCACTTCTTTCAGCCCTTTCCAGCATTTCTCATACTTCCTCCAGGATAGCTTGAGGCTTAACTTAAAGATGTGTTTATACAGCTTTGCAAAAACATCTGGGTTCTTTTGGTGTGTGTGTGGTGGGGGGGGAGGGCTTATAATTGATCATCCCCAAAATCATTTTAAGTAACACATTCAATTCCATTTTTTTGAGTCCCAACTATATGTATGCAAAGACAGAAGAAAAAGACAATTACTTTTAGATCACTTTTTTTTTTTTTGGTCAACTTAATAACTAGATAAAAGTGAACAGTCTGAAAACATACCAAGCTTTTTCTGTTCAGGCTTTTTCTACAATTTAAGGCTTTATCTAGTGCCATGAGTGGTCAGACATCGCAGGTATGAGTACATGCTCCAGGAATCATCAAGTTTATTGGTGAGTGGCAGAATTTGAGCTGAAGAGGAAGGATGGGACCAGACCTTAAGTGATGTAAATGCCATATATTTAAAATGTATTTTGAAGACTACCCAGAGTCAACCGTGGTACAGCAAAGTCACATTTGTTCTTAGTATGATATATACCATATAGGAAGTTTAAGTTTCAATCAATACTTCAAAAGTCGTTTGTTGTTCTGTAAAGGAAGATCCCATGTAAGTGGCAAATGATAACCAAAATTAGATCCTTACAGTCAAGCCTTGAGACTGCTTAAGATGTAGAATATTTAAGTCTTTAATCCATCTTGAATTGATTTTTGTATAAGGTGTAAGGAAGGGATCCAGTTTCAGCTTTCTACATACGGCTAGCCAGTTTTCCCAGCACCATTTATTAAATAGGGAATCCTTTCCCCATTTCTTGTTTTTCTCAGGTTTGTCAAAGATCAGATGGTTGTAGATATGTGGCCTTATTTCTGACGGCTCTGTTCTGTTCCATTGATCTATATCTCTGTTTTGGTACCAGTACCATGCTGTTTTGGTTACTGTAGCCTTGTAGTATAGTTTGAAGTCAGGTAGCGTGATGCCTCCAGCTTTGTTCTTTTGGCTTAGGATTGACTTGGCGATGCGGGCTCTTTTTTGGTTCCATATGAACTTTAAAGTAGTTTTTTCCAATTCTGTGAAGAAAGTCATTGGTAGCTTGATGGGGATGGCATTGAATCTGTAAATTACCTTGGGAAGGATGGCCATTTTCATGATATTGATTCTTCCTACCCATGAGCATGGAATGTTCTTCCATTTGTTTGTATCCTCTTTGATTTCCTTGAGCAGTGGTTTGTAGTTCTCCTTGAAGAGGTCTTTCACATCCCTTGTAAGTTGGATTCCTAGGTATTTTATTCTCTTTGAAGCAATTGTGAATGGGAGTTCACTCATGATTTGGCTCTCTGTTTGTCTGTTATTGATGTATAAGAATGCTTGTGATTTTTGCACATTGATTTTGTATCCTGAGACTTTGCTGAAGTTGCTTATCAGCTTAAGGAGATTTTGGGCTGAGACAATGGGGTTTTCTAGATATACTATCATGTCATCTGCAAACAGGGACAATTTGACTTCCTCTTTTCCTAATTGAATACCCTTGATTTCCTTCTCCTGCCTAATTGCCCTGGCCAGAACTTCCAACACTATGTTGAACAGAAGTGGCGAGAGAGGGCATCCCTGTCTTGTGCCAGTTTTCAAAGGGAATGCTTCCAGTTTTTGCCCATTCAGTATGATATTGGCTGTGGGTTTGTCATAAATAGCTCTTATTATTTTGAGATACGTCCCATCAATTCCTAATTTATTGAGAGTTTTTAGCATGAAGGGTTGTTGAATTTTGTCAAAGGCCTTTTCTGCATCTATTGAGATAATCATGTGGTTTTTGTCTTTGGTTCTGTTTATATGCTGGATTACATTTATTGATTTGCGTATATTGAACCAGCCTTGCATCCCAGGGATGAAGCCCACTTGATCATGGTGGATAAGCTTTTTGATGTGCTGCTGGATTCTGTTTGCCAGTATTTTATTGAGGATTTTTGCATCAATGTTCATCAAGGATATTGGTCTAAAATTCTCTTTTTTTGTTGTGTCTCTGCCAGGCTTTGGTATCAGGATGATGCTGGCCTCATAAAATGAGTTAGGGAGGATTCCCTCTTTTTCTATTGATTGGAATAGTTTCAGAAGGAATGGTACCAGCTCCTCCTTGTACCTCTGGTAGAATTAAATGTTAGACCTAAAACCATAAAAACCCTAGAAGAAAACCTAGGCAATACCATTCAGGACATAGGCATGGGCAAGGACTTCATGTCTAAAACACCAAAAGCAATGGCAACAAAAGCCAAAATTGACAAATGGGATCTAATTAAACTGAAGAGCTTCTGCACAGCAAAGGAAACTACCATCAGAGTGAACAGGCAACCTACAAAATGGGAGAAAATTTTCACAACCTACTCATCTGACAAAGGGCTAATATCCAGAATCTACAATGAACTCCAACAAATTTACAAGAAAAAAACAAACAACCCCATCAAAAAGTGGGCAAAGGACATGAACAGACACTTCTCAAAAGAAGACATTTATGCAGCCAAAAAACACATGAAAAAATGCTCACCATCACTGGCCATCAGAGAAATGCAAATCAAAACCACAATGAGATACCATCTCACACCAGTTAGAATGGCGATCATTAAAAAGTCAGGAAACAACAGGTGCTGGAGAGGATGTGGAGAAATAGGAACACTTTTACACTGTTGGTGGGACTGTAAACTAGTTCAACCCTTGTGGAAGTCAGTGTGGCGATTCCTCAGGGATCTAGAACTAGAAATACCATTCGACCCAGCCATCCCATTACTGGGTATATACCCAAAGGACTATAAATCATGCTGCTATAAAGACACATGCACACGTATGTTTATTGCCGCATTATTCACAATAGCAAAGACTTGGAACCAACCCAAATGTCCACCAATGATAGACTGGATTAAGAAAATGTGGCACATATACACCATGGAATACTATGCAGCCATAAAAAATGATGAGTTCATGTCCTTTGTAGGGACATGGATGAAATTGGAAATCATCATTCTCAGTAAACTATCGCAAGAACAAAAAACCAAACACCGCATATTCTCACTCATAGGTGGGAATTGAACAATGAGAACACATGGACACAGGAAGGGGAACATCACACTTCGGGGACTGTTGTGGGTTGGGGGGAGGGGGGAGGGATAGCATTGGGAGATATACCTAATGCTAGATGAGGAGTTGGTGGGTGCAGCGCACCAGCATGGCACATGTATTCATATGTAACTTACCTGCACATTGGGCACATGTACCATAAAACCTAAAGTATAATAATAATAATAATAATAAAAGAAAAAAAAATTGCAAAAAAAAAAAAAAAAAAAAAGATGTAGAATAGGCAGATGACCAAGGGCTGTGGATGCGCAACATGTATTGTGCTCTTTAGACTCCCAGAGGACATTCCCCCTCTTAACTTTTCACCAGGTGGTCTTTTTGCTCAGCTTGCCCCAATATAAGTATAGTTTTTGTCTGATTATGTGTTAAATAGTAAAGCATATGGATGAGAGTTGTTTCCTGTGTTTTCTGTGTATGTAGGTGCTAAAGGCTGTATGTGCTAGACATTGGATATCTATCTATCTATCTATCTATCTATCATCTATCTATCTATCTATATGAAATTCAAAATATCCAGATGAAATTTCAAATGTATTTTAAACCAGGTGAATGATTGCAAATATCATTGTATTTTGGCACTTCATAAGTAACCTCTTTATAATATTTTATTTTTATTTTATATTTTGTACAACCCCCAGCAAAATAATACATATATATCCTAAATCCAGATTATTTTATAGTTGTGTTTAAAGTTTAATTATATTTTAGATATAATTAATTTTATTAATTTATATACAATTAAATTTTAATTATATATTTATTTGGTATTCTTTAGATATTTTTTCCAGTCTATTGAAAATTTTTCAGACTTTTCTAGTGATAATAATTGTATAAAGCAGTAGTTTCTTCATTAAATAAAGTTATTGCAAGACCCAAATCTTTTAACTTCAGTCACTCATAGTAATTATCAAAGGCATTTTAGATACTGTTCTAGGAGCTTTAAAATTATAGCTTTACTTCAGCCATGATACTAAGGGCAAATACCAGCCACAGACATTGATACCAATGAATTAGGCAACATGAGTCCTAGGGCTTGGATTTTGGAACTGTGTCCAGGTTTGGTTTCCTGATCTTATAAACCCAAACTTTGGTTTCCTGACCTTATAAAACGGAAATAATAACATGTGTTGCTTCTTGAGGAATCAAATCAATAAGGTCATGCAATACAAGAAGAATGAAAAATATTAAGGTATTTTCAAACTTAAGCAAATTTACTAATAAAGAATAGTAATATTAATATATACAATATTATAATATGGATATTTATTGTATTTTTATATATATATATAAATCAAGTGAGTTAATGCTTTTTCATCTCTCTTTGATCTGCTTAACCAATGAGCAATATTAGTCTATATTTTAAAAGCAGTTCCCTAAAGGAGAATTCATGTAAGTGCCAAATAATAATTATAATTACATGCAGACACCAAGTTATTAGAGTAATAACATTTTGAAATATATATAGCCTCGGACATTAAATTTACTATAGTATTTATTTTTATTATTAATTTCAGGGACTGCATTATTTTCATTAAGGAAGCCAAGAGGCAAACAAGTTTTCAATGTTGAGGTGCAAATGATTTAACAAATTCCTGAAGGAGATTGACATGTTAATGATGTGTCAGTGAGCCACAATAATAATGTTGCCTTGCATCAAAAACTATATTCTCTGCATTTCTAAAGCACTTTACACTTGCTTCAAGTCTAGCTGTGACCAAACTGTTTCCTAAAAGAATGTTTATAGTTCTCTCACATGCCCATTACGTCATAAGGACTTTGAGAGCCGTTGCATTTGTATAGCCACTGGCACATGATAGGCAAGTTATTGACTTACAGATCTGTATTTATACAACATTCCTTACTTTTTGCAGTGTGCATTCATACATAAAATCTCATTTCATTGTTTTCAACAACTTTCTAGGTAACTATTTCCTCAGTTAGGTGACTTGCCCAAGGGATCTCTTCCAGTAACTGGTAAAACCATAACTTCTGATTCCTAGTCTAGTGTAGTCATCACTGATGAATTTTGCCTCTATGAATCTTTGCTGCCTGAATTTTTGAGTTCTGACTGAAAGGCATCCCTGCAGAGTGAGGACAGGTAGTTTTCTATCTCAATGTTCCTTTTCAACGTTGGCACTCAACCCCCACCCTTTTCTGCTCATCACATTAGGGCCAGAATTGCTGAAATGTGAAATGAAATCTACAGCAATTTATTACTGTTTATGAGAGACTCTGTGACATGGCTGAGCCGACTTGCCTTCTACTATCCTGTGGAAGAGATCTGAAAGGATTGGCAAATAGATTAATTTAAGGCCGCATTTGCTGACACTGGTTACCTCTAAATGGATAATCATTTATCATTAAATTACTTTTTCTGAGCCAGGTAATTTCTGATCAACATGTTCATTCTCCTTCTCTCTCTCCATTCCCTCCATTCCTCTTCCCCCACCCACTCCTCTTTTGTTTTTTCTTTCATTTTTCTTTCTCTTCCTCACAGACACACACACACATACGTACTCACTTACTGCCTTTTGCTCTCACTCTCTCAGTCTCACCGACACACATATACGTACACACATGCACAACACCTCAATATACCTGCCTTCCAAAGTAAGCATTAGTTGTGACATCTATATATTAATAAAAATTTCATTTCTATTTTCTGAGCCACAGTCAAAACGTAAATGGCCTCAAGATAGAAGTTATAATGTACATTATAAGGAGGGGATGGGTACTAAGTAAAGAGAAACAAGAGGTAGTGCTGTTGCAGTAATCTAAACTAGGTTAGAATTTTATTAGCACTACGACATTTTGCAGACCATGACAAACTGGTGAAACTTGATCTTGGATGTCATCATCAAACAGTATGCTTTATAAGTGCCTTTCTGCCCACATAATGATGAACAACTCTGTTAAGCCTACACCCCCTTGTACACTGAGAGTTTGTCTGCTAAATGCAGGGTACAGTATAGCGAAGACAGTTTTGATTTACTTACAAAGAGCTCTGGGAAGGAAAAGATAGGAAAGAATCTCAGGGCTTTTGCAAGTCTGAAATGAAATGCTAAGCTACATGTTTAGAAAGGCTGGAGAAAGAGAAGAGATAAAAATTTAGCTGGAATAGTATGTTATAGAATTTAAGTGAAATTATAACTTTGGAATTTTGTTAACTCATGGATGGCAGAAACTAATGCCAACTTGTAGTTGAGTTTCCTCTCAACTTCAATTTGTTGTGCTACAACTCGTCTCTTGGACTTTTTTGATAGATAGGAATGACATTTCTAGGACAAAACAATCTTGTCCCTGTAGTATGCCATCATAGGCATAATGTCTTCCATTGTCAATAACTAATTACCATTCGTCTTGTTATCTCCTTTCTTTTTTATATTGTATATTAAGAAAGTAAAACTCTCCCCTGAATTAAACTTGTTGGTTAAAACAGTCTTACTGTTGCTGAGCTTTGGGAGAAAGAGGGTGCTGATTTGATTCACCAGGGTCAGGCTCAATAGGCTTAGAAAGCTGTCTTAGAATTTTGGCAGTTTGGCTGCAGAGAGGGAGGGCCCTGATGCAATTCCTCGAATGGCTGAGATTTGGAAGTGCTGATCTGAACAAGGAGAAGAAAAGGGCTGTTAGTAACTTTCGTTTTATCACCTTGAGCACTTGAAATACATTTGCATTTGGGCTATCAGTGTGTATCTATTAAAGGCCTACTTAGGCCCCAACATTTTACTGGTCATTTAGGTTACCAGTGAGGGGAAAAAAAATAACTCCAGCACTGTAGAAATTCTTGTTCCTCAGTACATGTGTGCTACTCTGTTTTATTAATGAATGCAGCATATGCTGGTGCTAAACTGCAGATTCCTTATGGGAAAGGTCTATGCACAACCCTCGCATCTAACACAATACCTCACACTCCCAATAAGTATGTTCCCAAGGAAAGACTGCGTGACTTATTTAATAACTAAAATCAGGTTATATGCTAAGTAGATGTTGTGAGAACCCTAAAGAACAGAGTGATACACACACTCTAAGAACTGGGTTATCATTGGAGATAGACTGTTGCGGGGGAAAGAAGCAAAGTGGGAATCAAATCCCAAATGAAAGCATCACTGTAGAGGCCTTCCTCATGAGACAAACGGAGCTTTTGTTGATGTTTCCCACAGAAACACACATGCTTCAAGGCAACTGGCAGTCACTCAATGTGGTCAGTGTTCAATTTTACGTCCTCAGCTATCCCCTTTTCCTCCACTGTAGGCATCTGTGCTGAGTATACTCCTTAACACTCTCCCCATAGGCCTGCCTATTCTCTCTTTTTTCCCCATCAATATCCTTTCTAATACCCACTGTCAGAGCCACTAAAAACTGCGAGGTTTGTTTCTTGACAAATGTCCCATTTTCACAGGCAGTTGAACCGAATTGCAGCTTGTGCTCCGTTCAAACATGTCAATAAACATTATTGCAAAGACGTAGAAGCAATAATGGGAATGTATAAAACTCACCTTTATTGCTTCTTGCCGTGAATTTACACGCTGCTGTAAGCAGCTTTCACTCCCTCAAGAAGAAGCTGCAGGAAATCTGTTTTGGGTTGTGGGGGCAAAGATACTGATTTGTTTGCAATCTTCTCTGGATCCTAGAAGCAGAAGGTGGCAATGCCTATCAACTTATTGAATATATGCTCATTCTTTCATGCCATAATGGTCTTTTATAAATAATGCTAGTTGTCACAAGTAAGAAGAGGATCTTGCAGAGTGGAACATCCCATGTCACAGAGCAGCAACACTCACAAGAAAGGATCTCAAGCATGGTGATATGCTAAACCTAGGTTTCTATGTCTGTAAATCTGCTGTACTGAAGGTAACGTTGTATGGACTGAATGTAAAACAAAGAGACTGGTCGTGGTGGTGGGAGAGAGACTTCACTCTAACGTATTCCACTCTCAAACCGAAGACTTACGGCCTATAGCTCTTTGGTGTCTTCAAATGAGTTATGAGATAGATATTAGAATGCAAAGTGATTCTTTGTGGATAGTGTCAGGATGAGGATTGCTATATCCCTGAGGGTGGGACATGTCAGGGATTAGTGTGTCCTGAAGTGAAATGTTTCAGAAGCGTTTCTGAGTAGGGTTATGACCCTATAGCAATAGGTTCTACAGACAAGAAACATTCCCTGCAAATAGACCAACCTGCATTTGTATAGATTTAATTCTGCAGGTGATTAAGTTAAGCCAAAGAAGCACTCTGAGAATCAGTGTCAGAGTCTCCCCTAATCCTTCCTAATCCTGTGTGTGTGTGTTCCATTATATTATGCTGTATTGTTTAGATGTCCTTCGCTGCAGGGACTTTCAGATATTTTGGGGCTAAGGCCTATTCTATGATTGCCACTTCTGTTTTAGTTTCTCTTTTCTACTTTCCAGAGCCAATAAGGGCATTTGGAATCATATCAGTCTCACATATCAGCTCCTATTATATCAAATGATCTTTGGAATTTTGCAGTAAAAATGAATCAAAAGACATATGTTTTGTATACCATGAATGGCCACAGTTGACTTTGTGGTGGAAAATAATACAGCCTTAAAAAAATTTAAAGAAGAAAAGCATTATCAGAATAATCTCTATCCTTTCTGATAATGTGACAGTACCAACTGGGTACTGGTATTCTTTTTGAATAATAGAAGAAAAAAATGTATATTAGCTTTACTGATAATTTTGATTCTGTATGAAATACTCTCCAATGACATTTCAACATTCATTCAATTAATCAATATTTGCTGAACCTGTTATGTGCCAAACACTATGTTAGATACTAGGCTGTTTTAAGAAATTAGTTAGAATGGGGGAATACCCTTTTCTCTTTCCTCACTCTAATTCATTAATTAGTTATTTTTAATCACAGTGAATAAACATTCAGAAATGAGAGGCAGAATTCAATCACAAGGGTATTTTTAACAAAGTGCCCTTTATTCTCTATTCAAGATAAGATTAAATAATAATCTGATTATTCCTGCACTGGTTTCTCAACTTTCTGACTATGGAGTTTCTTTAGTTTCAAAAGTCCAAGCAATATAGAACCTTTACTCAAATCCCAAGAGGAATGGACAGAAACAGATCTGTCTATATCAAGCTGTATAGACACAAACTTGCTGGCTGCTCCAACAGGCATGGTGGCCCAAATCCTACTTTTCTAAACTAGATTGTTTGTACTGGCCACAGACAATGGGTATTTTCTTTGAGTCATTCAAAGCATGGTTGGGAGGACTGCCTGTATTCTCTAATAAGAATATTTCAAAATAGCAGGCTGGCACAGAGGTCCATAGAACAGACATCATCTTTCCTTTATTCCCCAGAAGGGGACAGGCATTGATCTGGTAACAGCTATTAGTGCTATGATGGAGAAGCACTAAGGGGGTAGTGAGAAGATAGAAAATATTGCAGTATACAAGGAGATCAGGTAAATGGCTTTAAGTAGAACTTAAAAGTATGAGCAGGAGGTAGTCAATAGAAGGAGAAGCTTTGGGCAGATATTCCAGAGAGAAATGCCCAGAGAGAAGAAATCATGGCATATTTGAGGAACAATATGAAGATGAATATGGCCAGAGCAGACATGTGTAGGGCTCAAGCATGAGGGAGGTATGAAAACACTCTTAACTCTGGGTAGATAGCTGGATCCAGATCATGGAAAGCCTAATAAGAAAAAAAAAATTTTTTAACCATTTATTTATTTTTATAAAGAATATTGACTTAATGTTTTAGAGATGAAAGTCATGAAAGAGTTTAAGCAGGATACTGTCTTAAAACAAAATGCGTGTATGTAAATACATCATATATATTTCACTTTTTCATAGCAGGTGCACATATTATTTCCTTCAATTAATTACTTTCAGAGTCCTTTTACTTCTTCACTCATGTTCATTCAACCACATCAACATCCGTCCACTCCCCAATATTCTCAATAGCCAAGGCTACACTGTGCAATTTTGACTCTTGCAAGTCAGTACAAAAGAAAATACAAGTCCTGGGGCTTCCTGATACTGTCACCTCAAATTTTGTGCTGGACAGCCCAATAGTCAACAATTATTGTCATTATTATTTGCTCGGGTGCTGGGTAAACAGTAAGACACTTGCTAAGATAGAGCTGGGATGAGTTGGTATTAGAAATAAAGTCGGAACAAGAGCAGGGCCCTGCCTGGTCCTGGAAGAAGAGATTAGTTGTGACACAGTTTTGGGAAATCACCAGGATGGGATAGAGAATAATAGTATTTTAGTATGCATGATTGCTATGATTTGGCTGTGTCCCCACCCAAATCTCACCTTGAACTGTAATAATCCCCACATGTCAAGGGCAGGGCCAGGTGGAGATAACTGAACCATGGGGGAAGTTCCCCCATACTGTTCTCGTGGTAGTGAATAAGTCTCATGAGATCTGATGGTTTTATAAATGGGAGTTCCCCCTGCACAAACTCTCTTACCTGCTGCCTTGTAAAACTTGCCTTTGCTTCTCCTTTGCTTTCTTCCATGATTGTGAGGCTTCCCTAGCCATGTGGAACTGTGACTCCATTAAACCTCTTTCCTTTATAAATTACTCAGTCTCAGGTATGACTTTATTGGCAGCATGAGAACAGACTAATACAATAATATTAGTAATGGAAAGTATTCAAATGAATCTTTAAATAAATCTTTTAGAAACTCAGTATCCTGCCTCATGGTTTGTAGTTTGTTGTTAGTACCATCATGAAGCAAACCCGACAGTAATTCATGTTACCTAAGTTCTCAGAGATGTCAGCACAGAACTTAAGAATGCTAACAATGCTATCCTGAAGCTCTGTCTCTTAAATAATGCCTTTGATAGCTCATAAGAGCTAAGTACTGTGGAGGATAAAAGATGAAAAGTGTGATCAAATGTCTTTGGTGTTCTAGATTGCAAGCTTCTCAACTCCTCACAATCCATTTCTGTTTTCACTGTGGCACTTCCCTTTCTGTTCTTGATATCTGAAATTTGTCCATATGACTGTTGCCTTACCAGATAATGTTTAAATTGTGGTTGGTCTGATTCATGGCTTATCTATCTAATCAAGGCACATAAATGAGATTATAATACACTGATCCAATAATTTTGCACGGCATTAGGACAGCCTTCACTGGTTTGGATCAATTGAATGTTAAGATTTCATAAACAATGTTCCCACATGGGTATCCATTTGTAAATTTGGCCACATTGTATTTCATTTTTATTCTAGAGTTTCCCTAGATTCCTCAGAGAATTGCTCTGCCAAAGACCTATACAGCCTCTAGCTCTAATGTTCTGGCAATATTGACAGATGAAGCAGAGGGAACATAGACAGGCACTGAATACAAAAATAATTCCTTCTCCAGCTACAATCTTGAATGAAACACAATTTATGCATCATATGAACAGAGTATTTTGTATAGGAAAGAGAGAGAAAAAGAGGATGAGAAAAAAAGAGGAAAAGAAGAAAGAAAGACAGAGGGGAGACGAGAAGAGGTTGCCTTGGGAGAATTATAGGAGATACTTCCTCTAGTGGCTGTAGGAGTGAGCTTGTTGTTACTATAGAAAGTTCGTCCTTAGGTTATCACGTATAACTGTATTCATCAAGAGTAGTTTCAGCTTTGCTGTGAGTATTCTAAGGATAATCATCTTATCATGAGTATTTCTTACATTATCACAAATTTAAAGGAAAAGGTGACCTCTGTCCTGATAGCATTTGGCCTCAAAAGGGCAAATGGACATTTGAAACTATAATATGCCCAGATAATGGGAAACAATTTTACTTTTCCAACTATTGTTTTGCTTATGCTTAGTTTTAGTTTTAGGTTTCCTGGTAAAGAAGTTTGAGTGGAGAATTTGAAAGCAACTGTATCTTGTGCCTATGGCACAGATAGCTTTCATTCAATAAATGGACCAAATTAGAATAACCACAACCCAGAGCTTCTTGTACTCATGGAAGTGATACAAGTTCTGGCAAAGGATATTCTGGCTGCAGGTGATGGAGAGTAGTCCAGGCTTTCATTTCATTTTATTTTACTTTTTTGAGGCAGAGTCTCTCTCTGTCACCCAGGCTGGAGTACAGTGGTGCGATCTTGGCTCACTGCAACCTCCACTTCCTGGGTTCAAGTAATTCTCCTGCCTCAGCTTCCCTTGTAGCTGGGATTACTGGTGTGAACCACCACATCTGGCTAATTTTTTTGTATTTTTAGTAGAGATGGGGTTTCACCATGTTGGCCAGGCTGATCTCGAACTCCTGACCTCAGGTGATCCACCTGCCTCAGCTTCCCAAAATGCTAGGACTGCAGGCATGAGCCAATGCGCCTGGCCTAGTTCAGGCTTTCAGACACAGTATGTGAGAGCATAGACTGGAAAGCAGATGGAGAAGTATGCACGGATGAAGACAAAACCAGCATTTTCTTAGATGTTTATCCAACCAGGAAATGCAGAGTGGGATAGTGGCAATAAGGATGACTATCAGCATTTGGATCACCTCCAGTCTCAGGTCAGGGCTCCAGTCTCAGGAATTTGGTTTGGAGAGGGAGAACTGCAGTTTCTGGGTGATGAGAAAGAACGAACTATCAACAGCAAGGCAGAGTTTTAATATAAGGTAGTATAGTTAGTGCAGAACTAGAGTTTAAACCTCAACTTCTGCCTCCTCATTCAGTGCTCTTCCAGTTTTTCAGGCTGTGCTTGGATATTGGGCTGCAGGATGCCAGTGGAGTATGTTGGCACTCAGTGTAGTAGCTTAGCTGTTCCCTCTGTGCATCCTACATGCCTGCTGCCATGATCCTTGCCCTGCCGCACTTGGCAGTTTGTGCGCAGCTCTCACACTGCCAGAAGCCTCCTAGTTGGTAGGAAGCTGATATTTCCTCAGAGACCATTCTGCTCACTTGGCACAGCTCAAATCACATCTCTTGGCTTCCGTCCTCTGCTCTCCTGTTCTACTCAAATGCATTGCCCTTGCCAGTTGGTGAGCTTCGGTTAAACCCATGCCACAGATATTGCCCATCTCATGTTCCCCTGGATGTACTGATTCTGCCTTTGGACCCACTGTGACTACCCCATTGACTGGCTTGCCTTGCTGCCAGTGGGCTGGCTTGCCCTGATTTAGATGTTTTCCATTGAGCCATCCCCTGTTTGACTGGCAATTTATTGTCTGTGTTAGTGGCACATTCCTTCCAAGGGGGCTTCTGCCACCGCGGCCTCCATCTTCGACTTCCACTGGCTTTTTCATGGCTTTCACCATTGACTTGGCGGGACTTACCCTTAGCAATCAATTGCTTCCATATTGTGGCTGGCCTTCTCTCGTACTGGCCGCCTCCTGCTAACTGCTGCTTCGTCTGACTCTGATGCCCATATCTCTCACCTGTGATGTGTTCTTCAAAACACATTGACTTCCATTTGAGTGACTCACGGCTGCTGAGAATGTTTCACAGTATTACCTGGAATGTTTCTTATGTATGATGGTAATTGTTAAATATCTGATTCTCACCATCATTCAGATATTAACAGACAATATTCGTCTCCCCATAAATACTATATTCATCATTTTACTCATGACTAAGAAACCAGTTAACATCTATTGAACACCTACTAATTGCCAAATTCTGATCTCTCTTTACTGTACACTTTGTTATTTATGAGAGACTCTTGGGAACTCATGGCTTTTTCATCTCAGGAAAATCTTGAAAAAAAAATCCAGCCCATCTCTTTTACTTTAGACGTGGAAATGCCACAATTATTCCAGACAAATGAGTATTGAATTTCTAAGACCCTCAGGAAGAAGCTCTAGGAAACCCATTCTGGTATTTAATAGCATTTTCTGTTGGTAATATGTCAAAACCAAGGTAATATCTTATGCCTTTCCCACCCTGCACATGCAAAGTCTGTAGCCTTTCTGCCATCAGTGGTCATAAGTCACAGTTTATTTTTTCTTTAAAATGTCTCTTCAAAACAGCTACTAAGTGCTGACATGTTATTTTTTATTTTGTCATGACTACATGGTTCAAATTTTGTTAAGATTTTTTTCCCTTTAAAGATTTGTTTGATTTGTTATCTAACTTGTAATTAAGATCGTGGCTTTGTGTACATGTGAGGCACAAGCCTGCAGCAGACTCAGAGTGCCTAATTAATAAAAACAAAACAAAACGAAATGAAAATGAACCAACCAGCAAAAAAAATGTAGGGACCGTCAATTTGGAAGTCTAGTATTAGCGTTATTTGAGGTTGCTCCCTGGAATCATGCTACATCTGTGCTTAAATATCAGTGGTTTTTTAATAAACATTCTAACATCCAAAGTCCTCCCCACAGCCATGAAGCTCTGCATGATGGGACCCTTCCTCCCTGGCAAATCTAGCTCTTCCTCTTATCTACTCTGCTTCAGGTTTACTGGGAGGCCTTTAGGTCCTCAAAGATCTTTGCTGCTGCCTCTACCTGAAATTATTTTCATCTCTCTTCACAGGCTGACTCTGCTAACTTTTAAGGTTTTGGCTTAAGTGTTATCTTCTCATAGAAGCCAACATGGACTACCCCATGTCTTGTTTTCTTTGTTGCACTGTCCAATCCCCATCTGCTTCCCTTTACGGCATCTTCAAATTGGTCATTCAATATTTGTTTGTTATATATGTGTTGTCTCTTGCCTTACCCGATCATGAGCTCCATTAGAGCAGAAACATTTATTACATAGCCTAGTATTAGGTCCATAGTAGGCATTTAATAAATACTTACTGAATAAATCGTAAACAGAATAATTAATCTATTGGCTGTGAAAGAAGGAAACCCTGTGAGTTCCTGGCATTTCTTTGATATTGGAACAGTGCTATCGAAGAATCTGCTCCTAAATTTGCAGTCTCTCTTTCCCAGCCATGCAGAAAAGTAGAGAAGCTAGAAGCCAAGTCCAAACTGCCAAGATTTGAAACAGCAAGCTTGTCCTGGAGACTATCATCACTTCACATGCTTAAGGCTGCAGTTAATTTAGAGCTAGTTAAGCTGACATCTTGTTTCCAATACAAGAACAAGACAGAAAGACTCAAACAAAATAAGATAAAAGAAGATAAAGGGAAATGATTTAAAAATTAACTTGATAGGCTTGATCCTCAGTTATCTTCCCTTCTCTTTCTTTGCATCTTCCTTTGGAGGACTCATTCATTCTTATGTCACCAAATACCTTCTTACTATTTCATTTCAAAACTGTACTTCTAATTCCGTTTGTTCTTACTGTCTGCAGGTACAGGTGTGCAGAGTCTTGCTAAACATTGCCATCTCGGCATTCTTCTGTTGCTGTAAATGTAACAGATCTGAAACTAATGCAGTAACTTTACTTATTCAATAATATTTATTGAATCCCTGTAATGTGCCAGGCACTATTCTGTTCGCTCATGGTACAATGACAAGCAAGTACCCATTCTAGCAGAGAGTATTGATGATAAACAAATTATCATAAAATAAATGTGCAGTTACTAGTTACCATAAATGCTACTAAAGGTAATGTTCTATGAGAAGGTGTGACAGGGATCTGTAATTTAGTTTGGGAAGTTATGGAATTCCTCTGAGGGGAAATGAGATCTGAAAGTGAGAGGTGAAGCCAGCTGGACTTCCTGGGTGGAGTGGGGACTTGGAGAACTTTTCTGTCTTACAAGAGGATTATAAAACACACCAATTAGCACTCTGTAGGTAGGATTGTAAAACGCACCAATTAGCACTCTGTGGCTAGCAAGGGGATTGTAAAATGCACCCAGCACTCTGTAAAATGGACCAATCAGCAGGATCCTAAAAGTAGCCAATTGCAGGGAGGATTGAAAAAAGGACACTCTGATAGGACAAAAACGGAACATGGGCGGTGGCAAATAAGGGAATAAAAGTTGGCCACCCCAGCCAGCAGCGGCAACCCACTCGGGTCCCCTTCCACACTATGGAAGCTTTGTTCTTTCACTCTTCATGATAAATCTTGCTGCTGCTCACTTTTTGGGTCCGTGCCATCTTTGAGAACTGTAACACTCACCGCGAAAGTCCGTGGCTCCGTTCTTGAAGTTAGCGAGACCACGAACCCACCAGAAGGAACCAACTCTGGACACAAAAGATGAGTAAAATTTGGTGAGAGAGAGGAGAAACCATATGTCAGGCAGGAGGAAAGTATGTGTGAATACCTAAAACGTGGAAGAGGTTGTCGTATTTAAAAAAATAAAGAGTATTCTGGATTGTGATGAGAGAGGAGTAAGTGGTAAAATAGGCAGTGTCCCCTAGGTGTTTTACTTTCCCCACCTTGACATTGCAATTCTCTTTTATTTATGATTTGTTCATCTATTTAGTCTCCTATAGCCAGTCACCAAGGCCAAGCAGTTCTTCCTTCTTTTTGTACTTGTGTATTGTTCCTAGCATTACTCTAATTAATAAACAGATAGATTCTGTATATTTAGTCTCTTTTTAAAAAGATCAAATATAGGATATTTTTATTACAAAAATGAATACTATTTTGAAAATACACAAACAATGCACATTCATTGTAGGACAACCAGAAAGTACAAATATGAAAAAAAATTACTTCCTCTCTCCCTCTCTCTCTGCCCACTCCAAAAGTTTTTTGCCCATCATTCCATTAGATCTGCAGGACACACACGCACGCACACACACACACACACACACACACAGAATTATACAGTTTTCTAACCTGCTTTTTTCTACACTTAAAATTTGTATTAGATAAGCTAAGTAGAATTTCTAGAACAACTCATATAATTATGATTCTTTTTCTCAACATTTTTATGAACATTTCCAACATACTAAAAAGCTTTAAAAAACTGTACAGTGAACACCATATGCTCATCACCTTAATTCTATAATTAGCATTTTGCAAAATGTTAAATTACTTTATCGTCTCTTTATCTAGCCATATTTTTATTCACGCATCAATTTCTGATACATTTTCCTACATATTTTCAAATAAGTTGCAATGTTTTTACTGAGTAATAGATGTGCTTTATGTATCCTGGTTACCAGTCCTTTGTCAGTTATATGCTATGTGGGTATTTTCTCCCAGTCTATGGCTTGCTTTTTCATTTCCTTAATGATGTCTTGGTAAATATACTTTCTAATTTTGATGAAGTCTAATGTATCATGTTATTTTTCTTTATAATTATTGCTTTCTGCATCCAGTTTTTTAAAAACTTTGTCTTCCTTCAACTATAGTATTTTATATTAGCCTCATTTTACATTTCATCTTGTTGGTTTCAGCCCAGTATTCCAACCTGTATAAATCATTTTGAGTCAAATTCCTATCTTATGCTATATTAGGTATTGTTTTCAGCTTTGTATCACCTGCAAATTTACAAGTCATTGAATGTTGAATGGAAAAGAACCTTTTTTCAAGTGTAATTAGAACCAAGTTTGCATTTTACCATCTTAATTTTCAAGACATCATAAGATGCAAAGTTAAATTATCGCAAAATCACTGGCACAGGGGACTGGTAGTAGCAGTGTTCTCTTTTACTACTTGAGAGCCTGATTTCTGAGGTTTGATATTATTTTATTGACTTACCTATTGACACCTGGTGTTTATTGTCTTTTTTCCTGAATAGAATTTATTCCTCTCTAAATTGTCTGTTACCCCACTGTAGTGTGAGGTCCATTGGAGTGGACATCTTGTATCATAGACACCACCACGTATCCAGCAACATAGAGACACTTTAATGAATATTTGTCAACTAGATTAATAAGCAAATGTCTAAAAATCTTCTATTTAATATTTTTTCTAGATTTTTTTTCTATAAATTACCTATCTTCTTGGCCTGAAATTTAGGAAATTTACCACTTTATCTTTTTGACATCTGGGACGTTTTCCTGGCTCTCATATTTTGTTAACCAACTGTTCTGTTCTCTATAACCTTTCCAAATATGCTGATGCAAATATTAGATTATGTGAACAAGTTTCTTTAGAACCCGGGATGTAATTTGTCTAACAATGAAGACTTGAATATATTGAACCCAATCTGAACAGGCTCTATGTTAGGTACTAAATATACATTTTCTAAAATGTTTCTGTACACAATTACTTCACAACTTAATAGCATGTAAGTTGATACCTAATGATTTGAAATAGTTTCCTTATGTCCTTCCATATTAATAAAGAACAACCCATTAACAATTGAGACCTGAGCAGAGACACACATCAATCATGTTTTCACTTACTATCTGGCCTGCTCTACTATCTCTCATCCCTCTGTAAGAGATGCATTTAAATGGAAACAATCACTAAAAATAAAAATATTTAAATAAAAATATTTTAGTGCATGTTAATCTGTAAGTAAACTGGGGAATGTGTCATCTAGAAATCCAGCTCAAAGTTAGACACTGTAGATAATAATAAGATGAAGGCTTAGCTCCAATCTTGAATGAAGAATTCCTATAGGAATAATATCTACAAAATTAATAGCTAATGTAAAGTTATTAGGTCCTAAATACTAGTAAAAAAAATGTGAAATTCTTGAAAAAGAGAAGGCAGTCTGAATTGATAGAGGTATAGAAAATTCATGATGAATATTAGTTTGCTATAGAAAAAGAATGAGGCATTCCAGGTTGGAGAAAGGGCAGTGTGAAGGTGCCTGGGCAGGAATGTGCTTGGAAAATGAGCAGACTAACCAGAGATAAGTTGGTCTTCTCAGGGACCCTTGGGAAATGTGACTGCAGGATTTCAATAAGGCCCTAAAGTGCAAGAATGAGAGTTTTGTACTTGAGTCTGAAAGATGAGAATAAAATGCTATAAGTGCTTGTTCAGGAGAGTGACTTAATAAAATAAAAATGTTTGAAGTATGTCAGTGCTATTTAAGGTAGGTAATGTGGAAGTGATACATAGAAGAGGCAGCTATAAAATTAATGCAAGTAAAGATAATTAAATAAGGAAAGTGACAAAAGGCATAGGACATTAAAAAGAAATATAGAGAAAGAAATGATATCCAATTACCCTAATTTGATCATTATATGTCATGTACATGTATCAAAATAAAATATGTACCCCTAAAATATACACAACTATTATATATCAAGAAAAAATAGATAACTTAAATATTGGGTTGAGGTGGATAAAAGTATCACAGGTTTTTTTTTTCTTAAATTTCAAGTCCAGTGGACTTGGAAAAGCTTTTCATTTTCTGGAATGGGCTGATCTTGGGAAACAAGTTGAAGTGGTTATGGATATAATGCAATTGAGGTGAAGATATCAAGGAAGAGCTATCCAGTAGGTTTTGGAGGCCTTGTTGAAAGCCAGTGCTGGAGAGAAAGATTTGGAGGTAATTTGCTTAAGAAGAAAATATGATCAAAGAAAAAAAAATATGAGCCCTTTCATAGAGAACAATAAATGGGTGCAGAGCAGTCAGTGGTTTTACCCCAGAGGAAGGTCACGTTGAAGCAAGAAAAACTGTAATTACTGAGATTAAGATAGAAATAGTAATTCATGAACCGAGAGAACAAAGTTAATGCAGTAATGCATAAACCAAAGGAGGAAGATGGTCAAAATATGTGGTAGAACATTTAAGGAGGATGAGGGAGCCGCTGGATGTGATAAGAAGCTAATCATGTCCTTTTTATAAGTAAGGAAGCTGACGTACCCAGGCAAAGCTAATCCAACCTCACTCCTAGGATTATATACAAGAAGCATGTAGGTGAGTTGTTCCCAAATACAATGGTGATAACCTTTTTCACAAGTCAATGTCAAAATGAGAAATATAAGGATAGTGCATTTGTATAAAGCAGTGTAAGACAAGATCTGTCCTGCACACCTTTCTAAATTACTACAATCCTTCTATTATTATGACATTAGGGAGGTCATAGATGATGACTGGCATATATTTAGTTGAAAAAATAAATGATAGCCACTGTTTTATTAGCATGAGGTCTGGTAATAATGATCTGATAATATATTTGCTTTCCTTGGGCTTGTTCTCTAGAACATGAAGTAGGGTATTTTTGCATAGAGTCTTCTTTCTGTGTTCACCAACTACTGGCAGTCAGAAGGTAGGATAAATAAAAATTTATTCCACTTGAGTTGTTGAAAGATACTCATATTAACACAAAATCACCATATCCTGACAGTGTTAAAGCCCAGCTGCAGGTTCAGAGCCCTGTCTGTCATTTATCTTAAGCTTCTAGGGAGAATAAAGATCAAGTATCTCTGAAGCAATGTTTAGTGTCATAGCTATTTCTGAAGAGACAGGTTTTTCCCCCCACTAAATCCCTTGCACAGTATTATCATCTGAGTCTCCATCGGGTGATTTTCTTGAGGTTCTTGGTTATTTAAGTACAGGCAGATTGGCTCTGGCGAAGAGTAAAAATCTTTTTAGAGACATAAGAAATAGCTCCTTGTCATAGATCCCTTCACCTCTTTGGAGGGTTGACCCTTTGCAAACCATTTTCTGTGTCTTTGAAATAATAACTTTAGTAATAACAGTACCAAAAATAGATCACACTCTTGTTTTGTTTTACCCTCATGCCATACTCTATGCAATTATTTTACATAGATAAAATTCTTTTCTGTTTTCCAATAACCTTATAAGTTGAATTTTATACTTATTACACTTTAACATAAGAATTTTGAACCCCAGAGGGGTTAAATAACTTTTCAGCATGGCTAGTAAATTCCTACACAAGGATTTAAACCAAGAGTCTGGCTCCAAATCCATTGTTATTCAACCTTACAATTCACTGCCTCATGGAAAAAAAAATGTATATAAAAAACATAAGCTTGCCTAAGACGATATGCTCTTATTCCGACTGTGCTATCATATTCAAAATATTTCTAGAACTCTCTTTTCAGAATCTTCTCTAGCCATGTTTATTTTAAATGTGTTCAGGGATGGTAAAACTTTGTTTTAGAGAATAAAGTAAACATTTGGAAGTGATCAGTATCAAAGTCAAAAACACTATAAATGGACACTATAAAAGGCAGTTCTTAGCCAGGTGTCCTAAAAATATATTTGACCATGGAATGTATTATTTGAAATAGATATATGTACTTCATAAAGTGACTGACTTGGAAAGGAAAGGACTCATTGAATGTTTTGCCCATAAGAAAATCAGTCACACTGATTGTGGTCATAGGTATTGAATCCCTCTCAACTTTATCTTAATAAAGACTCTTCTGTTCTCATGGTGAAAGCCAAATAGTAGACCTTTCCTTCCTTGTAGTGCTTCAATGCAAGCAAGATTCAAACTCTTGGCTACGCTTTCCGATGGCCTCACTGTGTTGCTGGGAAACCTGAATTGGTACAAAAGTAATTCATATGAAGGAAAACTACACAGTAAGCACAATTTTCTCTAGTCTATTTGCTAATGATGTATAATCCTGGCTTGATAAAGTTAGAGCTATTCATTTTGATTGCAGTAACTAGAGGTCGAGTAACTATATCATTTAACCTCCCAGTTTCTTTTCTCTTGGTCATTGAATAAGAAGTAAATTAAGTTCTATGTGGTTTCAGAGGAAATCTTAACAGTTGGTGTGAATTTCCCCTTGCACGTGACAAAACATAAACTCATCAATATCCTGGAAGGCAGATAAATGGGCAGGTCTTTCCATTCTGCCTACTGAGGTTCAGACAGGTGAACTGACACTTTTAAAGGCACACTGTAGATACACTGTTCACAGCAGGAAACAGAAGCCAGCACTTCAGTTACTATTCAGCAGTATATGAAATTGGACATCTTTTAAATCAAAGGATGGAATCTATGTAGGGTAACTATGTTACCAACATTTTTAGTAAGTACTATATGGCCCCATCATAAAATGTGTATCACTTGTTACTTGGCAATGGAAAAGGAGAATCAACCACGTGTTCTCAGGAAAGGAGCCTCTGAGCATAAGGTCTCAACCAGTTATTGTCAGGTTAATTCAAAATTAATGCTGGAAAGTTGGGAGGACAGTTAAACCTTCAATTCTGAGAGAGCAGGACTGACTTGTTTCTTGACCCAAATAATGAATCATTTCTCACCCTCACCTGTGATACAAACTACTCATTTACTAGCAGTTCCTTTCCCCTCTCAGTATTCCATCTGCATAGTAACACCAGCTGACACATAGGAAAGGAAGAGAAAGAGAACAAGTTGGCAGGGAGTCAATATATTTCGTTGTTTTATTATTACGGAACTCCAGTAGCATTTAGTTGGTGAGTCTGAACAGAAAATGAGTATTTCGAAACTGACTCAGTTATCAGGGGAAATGATTAAAGGCACAACAACAACAACAAAAATCCATGGATTAATTAGCAGGTCAATGGTAGTTGAGTAGCTATTACTAAATTACATGGCCTGCATGCAAAAGAAAGAATAAATCTTTGAAGATTTTCCCAGCTTGGGTGACTTGTGAGTTAGAATTCTAGGTCTGTGAGAAGAGATTTCCGTTGACTGGTTGATGGGTAATGAGATCAGAAAAGATAGTACCTGGATTTCCTTCAATTCTACACATTCAAGACAATCTTGTTTTCTGTCAGTGATATATTCTTCTTGCTATAGTTACTGACAGTGAGATTTGAAGACTTGATTAATAATAAAGAAAGAAAGCAGGGCTAACCATACCATAAGAAAGGAGAAAAATCAGGATCAGCAAAATAAGACAAGTGTTTGGTGAAAGCAGTGATAAACAAATTCTAAAAGAGGGAAAGGGCAAGTAATGATCTATTCCTTGGAAGAGATACAAGTTTTGAAAAGAAGCGAATCAACAGATGCACCAAGAAGCCCACTGTTTCATTAACCCTTTAGCAAATGTTTATGGACACACATGTACATACACACACATATATACAAATATGTACCATATATGTATGCCATACACATGTATTATGTACCTTTTATATATCATTTATATATACATATACTTTATATACTTGTATATGTATACTCTGTGTGTGTGTGTGTATGTGTGTGTGTGTAAATTCTAGACAGGAGGCAGAAATAACAAAATACAAAGGTAAATTATCTACTAGGTTAGTAACTGAAAAGTGCTAGGGATAAAAGTAAAAGTAGAGCCAGTTAAGGGAACAGGAGTTCAAAGGAGTCACAGGGGTCAGGTTTCAGTATTTAATAGTGTCAGGGTAAGCCTCTTTGAGAAGTTGAGATTTCAGCAGAGACTTGAAAGAGGCAAGGGAGTAGAGAAGACTTGTCTAATCAGAGGTAATAGCTAATGCAAAAGTCCTGTATTGGTGTATGGTCAAGGAGTTTGGCATAGAGGAAGGATGCCAGTGTGACTGGACTAGAATAGGAAAAATGGGGAGGAGGTAGTAGGAAATGAGGTCAGAGAGGTAACAGGGATTAGGTCGTATAGATCTGGTTGGTCTCTATAAAGATCCAGTTTGGAGAGTTGAATGGTGATTTTGGGTGTCTCTCCTCAACTAGTGCAAAAGAAGCAAGTCATTTATGACAGCAACAATAGAGACAGTATTGCAGTAACATAATATGTGAGATTACTCAGAAGAAAAGAATTATCCTTGAGGCATCACACATAAATGCAATGAAAAGCAAACAATGAGGAGAGACATTTATGCATAGAGGAGAATGTTATTCTAGGAACTGGGAGCCAACTCGATTGTGCTAATGTGCATAATAATCAAACTGTCAGAGTGCTTTCCTTTAGGTCTGCGTCTAGGCAGGCACTGCTTAGAACCTTTTATCTCATTTCCAAACGACTTTTAAGCTCATTAAAATGTTGTTTTCATTTCAATTAATAATTCAGCCAATAATACAATTATGAAATACAACTTTTGCTGATCGCTATTTCTAAAAGGCAGATTGGATGAACCTAGGAAATGGAATGGGAAATACAGGGGAGTTTTACTGGATAGCACTCAATATGGTATAAGCACATGTCAATATGGTCTGAAGATGTCAATAATCAAGCATGTTGCATAATCTCCATTCCCATTTTTACTGAAAGGAAACAAGTTTAGAGTAATGAATTGTTCCTATTGTAGCTGTTCTTTGGACCCTTTTCAGAAGCCTAAAGCTGGAGCAAGTTGATGGAAGGGAGCCATCTTTAGGACTTCTTTTGCTTGAGTTTGTACTACTCCACAGAACTTACATTCTTCACAAAAGTTTGAGCAAGAAACCAAAGCCTCTTCTCACTGTGAGGGCCAGGTGTGTGTGTGTGTGTGTGTATGTGCTGGCAAGTTTATTTCACTTAGGTAAAACAGTATCCTAGTGAATATTTCTGAGCTGTATACATTCATTCCAGAGATATATGTGTTGCTTGATTGTATTCAGTTTTAACAAAAATGATTTCTCATCATAAATAGATATATTAATAGTTCCAGAAATAAGTTGGAAGCCCTACCATAGCCACATTTTTCACAGAATTGTTGACGACGTTGGTTTCTTTGGATGAGTATTTCAGGTTTACCAGCTTGCTGCTCCTCTTTGCTCAGACAGAATCTATAATGTACTATTCTAAACAAGAGAAAGGGTAATATTTCTCACTTAACCTCTTCAGATGACTAATCAGCAGCACATAATCATTCACATGACCTCCAAATGCCGCTTCCTTGAATCAGCCGACTTTTCTGATGCTACAACCAATTAGTGCTCACACTCAATGAGATTTCAGGTGGGATGCTGCATAGTTGAAAATATTAAAAACTGAGTGAGGATAATTCCCACTTCCTTCTCTTGTCTAGTAAAACTGGCTTCTCCCTTGAGGTTTTGAGACCATGTAGTATAGGCTCTAGACTAAATTTAAGCAAAAGATTCTTTTTTCTTTATACCGGAGAACCTTGTCAAATAATGTAGAATATTGTACTATGACTGTCTTCCCACCATCCCGTAGCTTCACCCTTCAACCTTGAAATCTTACTCTCTTATTTGGTTGCTCCAAGTGAAAAATATTAAAGGTGCCCCATAAAATGCATAAGACAAGAGTGTATTGTTTTAGTTTACTGAATCATGGAAGCTCCTATATAGGGCCATTTTGAATAATGCAGGTAGGCATCAGTTGTTCCTAGAACTGGACACTTCCCCCATTCCTAAGAACTGTAGCCTCCCTCGAGCCACCAGATTAATTAAATGAGACAACTGTCTCACAAAATTGCAAGACTTGCTTATAAAATTGGAGGAGTGCTGTCCTTTTAATGCCTGTCAACACCTTGGGAGTAAGCAGCACAGTAATGGTCAATCCCAGCTTCAAGCAATTTTTGCAAAAGTTTCTCTAAGTTTGGCCTTCTTTCACATGGCAACATCTTGGCAATCTCTCACAGTTCTTCCCTTTCTATCACCATAACAACCTTTATACAAAGTTAAGTAGTGGGAACAAGTCCATGCTCAGAAGATGTAGGAGAGATTAACCATTATCGGAGACCGTCTCCCCTAGTCCAATTGTGTATTTCCAAGACTTTATCCAGACAGTATGTGGACTTTTAAATTTTATTTATTTATTTTAATAAGTATGTGGATTTTAATAAATATGCGTATGGACTTTTAATAACCCTAGCTAAGATGCAGTCTCCAATCTACATTCGAAAGATCTTTTCTGGGTCAGGACCTCCTAACTTCCTGATGGGATAAATATTGGTGAGCACCACAGGTATTTTCCCCTAAAAAACATAAGGAATTTTAGCACTGAATATCTAACTATATCGATTCGTAATAACAGACTAATTTTCTCAAAGATCAGGGGAATTGTAGGACGTTACCAAGATAAAAAACACATTTTACAAAGCAATATGAAATCCAGACCAAGCACCAACTGTCTGGGTGTGTCTGCTGCTGTTGTCTTTTCAGCACCACTGTGTTGGCAAAACATCTTCATAAGCTGCAGAGATGATGTAGAAGCTGCTCTGCCTTGCTTCTTCAGCCCTCAGGCTGGTAATGCCACCCAACCAGTGAGCTGTGAGGTGGAGCTTGGAACAAGACTAACAGTCATGTCAACTTCTCAATCTCTACTAATATGAAATCATTTGAAATGCCACAAACCAGAGAGAGGGCAAGGCTTTCATCTCATGGTTCTTTAAAATCACCCTGGGCTAAGGTGGAGGCAGCATGGGCACCACCTGTCACATCAAGTGAGGAGTAAAGTGGTTCTCCACAAATAAAAATTAATTAAAATTAATAATAATAGGCCAGGTGCGGTGGCTCATGCCTGTAATCCCAACACTTTAGGAGGCTGAGGCAGGTGGATCGCTTGAGCCCAGGAGTTCAAGACCAGCTCAGGTAACATGGCAAAACACCATTTCTACAAAAAGTACAAAAAATTAGCCTGGTGTGGTGGCAAGTGCCTGTAGTCCCTGCTACTTAGAAGGCTGAGATGGGAAAATCACCTGAGCCCAGGAAGTGGACACTGCAGTGAGCAGTGATTGCACCACTGCACTCCAGCCTAGGCATCAGTTTTTTGAGATCGTGTCTCAAAAAAAATTAATAACAATAATAATAATAATAATAATAATGTGTTATTGATGGCTGTGGATTCCTCTACACATTCCCCCCAAAAAAAGTCTTATTAGCAGTTTGCTATGAGTTAAAAGAGGTAATTGGCAATAGATTCTTAAAAGAAACTTCCAAAAACAACTCAATTGTATGAATGTTGTCTAGATTTTGTGTTAGGCATGTTTTATGAATTAGTAACACTAATAAGCCTGTTACTTCCAAGAAATGCATTTCTTGGAATTTACTCAAAGCTTTTCCTTTCTCCCCTTACTTCCCTTTGATAAATTACATTTTGCCAACCTAAAGTAAATGACATTTCCCTGAAAAGTTGACAGAGTACCTTACCAACAATAGCACTTTTAAAAGTAATCATCACCAATACTATTAGAGTGAAAATAAACCACACTGAGTACAACTCAGCATGTTTCATTTTTAATAAAGTTTCTAAACTTCAACAATATCTTGAGTGCCTGTTAAGTGCAAGTCCTCATGCTATACTCCGGGGAACTCAAAGATAAGCAAGACGTGTCCCCAAGTCTCAAGTAACTTGTAATCAACTGAGTGCCCTTCAATAGTACACAATAACAAACCATCTTAATGAAAAGCAATAGTCTAATTGATCTTTGGCACCTTGAGACTAATGACTTATTTCATTTATGTCATGAAACAATAGCAGAGTAGAGGGTCTGTTGATTGATATTTATTTAAATGACTGTGGTGAGAAATAGTAAGCATCATGGTGTATTTAATTACCAACCTCCTGAGTGAGTTTTCTTTTCCATTTAGGATTAGTTTCCATTCTTGAGTTAAAAGTGCTGTGTCGACTACGGTTTTCTGTAATGGGTTCTTTGGGTGCCTCAGGAAGTTTAACTCTGCCCTCGGTCAGATGTTATGTGTGAACGTGTGTGTGCATGTAGTTTATTAGAGCAAGCTCTAATGGAAACACCTGCTTGTTCTTGATTCTCTTAATGAATTGTCTTGGCATTACTAAATGGCACCACAAACCAATTATGATACGCTGTGTAGAAGCCATGCACTAACATTGCTCTCAAAAAGCAGGCCATTTCTTTTTCTAATCCTTCTGAGAATTTTATATGCACGCATTACACATACTCCACACGTAGAAAAATACCTCTAACTTACATTTTCATAGCACTTTACAGTTTACAAAATGTTTTCACTATCGTGACTCACCTGTAGCTTTTCCTCTGCTTGTATTTTCATTTCATGATTTGTACCACTATGTACATTTATGTGTGTACATGTGTGTATTGCTTAAGCTACAAACCTTGGTATCTCCTTTATTATTGCTTTTCTTTTTATACATACATACAGCCTGCCTCCAAATTAAGTTAGTTTTATCCCTGAAGCAATCTGCCTACTTCCATCTATCCCCTAGTCCACAGTCTCAGCTAACTTGCTGTAATATCTTTCCGGCTTAATGCTACAATTTCCAGTTGGTCTCCCCTCCTCCACCTCCACATTTGCCCGTCATATTCATTTCTCTACAGGCAGCCAGAATAATCTTCCAAAAAGCCAATTTGATTATAATACCCCCCTGTTTAAAACACATCCCTGGCCCCCTTTGCCCTTAGAATAAATTATAAACTCTTTAACCTGGCCTACTAGTCTCTATTTTTTCCAAGTCTTTCTCATTTTTTTTTTAAGCTTACTTCTTTATGACAACCCTTACATAGCCATGAAGAATTATTAGATTGAATCATATGAAACTGCCACTACTCAACCATTTTTGCAAAACAAATATGATACGTTGTTATTGTTCAAACTAAAATAGGCTAGATTATTTTTTTCCTTCTCTTTGACTTCAAGTGTGTGCTTCCTTCTACCTGAATGTATTTTCTTAGTTCTCTACCTGGACAATTCCAACTTATCATTCAGATTTGAGTCTAGACTTAAAAATTCATCTTTGGAAGCCCTATCTCACTAGATCATCCTCCCTTCTAGATTCAATTAGGTATTCTGTTTTTATCCATGTACAAATTGAACTTACTGCTCAACATTGTAATTGTTTCACCTTTCTATTTTTTACTACTATACATAAGCTTCATGAAGGCCAGGGACAGGCTTATTTTGATCACAAATATAACCCAGGTGTCCAGCACAATACCTAGCATATAGTAAGCTTTTAATAATGAATTATCAAATAAAGAATAATTAACCTAATAAAAATACAATGAATTCGATATTTATTTCCATCACCTCATTTGGTTCTCTCAACAAATTCTAATGTTTTCTGGTTTTGACACTGTACTACCATTATGTATACTATCATTGGGGAAAGTTGGGGAAAGGATTCACGGGTCTCTATGTCCTAATTTTATAATTTCCTGTGTGATTATAGTTATTTCTAAATACAAAGTTAAAACACAGTGATGTAGACAGGCCAAAGATGATAATTTCTATTTGCATCTAATAAACAGGGCTTAGATAATGAGCAATTTATGCAAATCACATAATTAGTAATTGACAGACACATGACCTGGACATTTTTGAGTGAAGCCACCCAGAAGTTTTTTCCTTCCCCTGGATCTTCAAGTGGACCTAGCACCAAGTACCATGTTTTGTCCCTGAAAAACTTAACGTTGTACTCCAGATCCTCTATGTTGATTTGTAATTGTTTTCCTAAACTGAGAAGATGAACAAGTAGGAAACAGGATAACATCTTTAGGTTTCTTTCTTAAAGCCTAGATCCTAGATTCATCCTATGCAGTCAGCTTCCTCTATCTTTCCTTTTGCTCTGACCTGGACTCCCTTTACTTACTAATAAGTTCATTTTTCATTAAACAATCTTTGTTGAAATTTGGTATATCCCATATTATACTCTGGAAGCTGTGGAAAGAAAATAAAGTAAAATACAGCCTGCCCCCAGGGAGCTCATATTCTAAGCAGGGATGGAGGACAAGTGAGCACTTAACTAGAGGGCAGTGTCATAAGTACTGCTTTAGCAATAAATACAGAGAGCTAGGCACACAGAGGAAGCCCCTGACATGGGCTTCAAAAGTGTGTAAGCTCTTTTTTAAGAAGGTTATTTCTAAACAGAATGCTAACAATAGGACTGAATGGTAGGGTGTGTGGGGTGGGAGTTGTTGAGGGAAAAGGGATCACGGGATCATGTACAAAGATGCTGAGGTAGGAAAAGCAAGATTGGGAGGACTTTCCCAAGGAGTAGGCATGACTCTGACCCAAACAGCTGTAACCCCTACCTTTACATTCAGAAGAAAAGTTACGACTTTGTCTTGCTTCTCCCACCTGAGACACCTGCAGAGCAAGGTATGAGGAGGGGTGGACCTTGCTATTCTCCATTGCCAAGGGTAGGGCACCCGTCTTCTCCGTTACATATGTGTGATCTTTGTCACCAATACTGAGATACTGACCAGGCTATTTCCAGAACAATGAAGAGAGTGTGAAAGGGAGGAAAAGGGACGCAAGGAACAAACACAACTTTTGAAATTCAAAGAATTCTATTAATTTTTCCCATTATTGTTTTCCTTTTCTAGGTAAGTGAAACCAATTTTTACAGCACAACAATGGTTACTGGACTCTCTCAACATGTAGTGACTTTCTTCACTGAATATGCCACGGGGAGACATTTCAATATCTTCTACCACCCCTGCTTGACTCGTGAGTCTTTATCCAGAATTTCTAAATAACCAATAAGTAACCTAGGATTAAGAAATATGTAAATGTTTACATTTGTATCTCTATGTGATGTTTAGTTATATCTTTAAGGTAAGTGGGCCTATTTAAGTCTTGATTTTAATAACAAAAAACTAAAAGAATATTATTCTCTTTACAGCAAAATCCATGATAAATTTCCGTTAAAGAACAATCTTCTTTAACGTGTTTTTCCTTATTTAATTTACATTAAGTACATTTGGAGGGGAATCTTAAGATATGCATCTCTGATTGTTTGAAGTACACCTGTCTGTACACACATAGTGCTTCTCTTTTGTTCCTTTTCCCCTTAAAAGATCGACTCAGAGGTATGAAGTGGCATGGTTTTTGGTGTACTCTGGAGTGTAGGATATTAAAATACATGGCTTCTTTCCTGTTGCATCATCCAATTCTACTCTGATGTCAGCATTTTAAAGTTGTAGAAATAGAATTCTTAGCAGTGCAGTGTTTAGTAGAATTTAGTTGGCAAAATGGGAGAAAAAATAGTGAAAAGAGGGAAAAGAATACTTGAGAACTCTCAAGTAAGTATTAGAACAGTGACTTCTCCTAGAAAATTGGCAGTGACTCCTCTTGGCCTCTGGCTGAGTTTGGCCACTCTTTGACTTTTCATATTTAGCAGTTCTTCAATTCCTTATCCTGCTTTCCAAAATCAGTTTTTTTTTTCTGCAGAGAATGCATCAGCCATGTTTTATTTTGCCATTTGCATTTACTCTGGGCATTTCAGATGTTCCAGTGAACTGAGTTGTGTGCCACTTGTGTGTAATTTGGTACAGGTACCCCTGTCCTTCACAGACAGGTGACACACTTCCTTATTCATAATAATTATCCTAGCTGATGGAGCTCATCCAGCCAGCCCCTCTGCTCACCTGATGGGGACAGAAGTTTCTGAGGTGCTGCTGATTTCTTGTTTGAATTCTGTCATCAATATCCATGTGTGGAATTATTAATACAACGCACAATGGAATGGTCTTAGAGCGAAAGATTGAACGGTTTTACCTGAAGATCACTGTTGGAATTGGCCCTCTGTGATACATTATTATAAACATTTCATTGCGTTTAATTGTTGAGTGCCTCACTCAATAATTTACTATTGTGTGTCAAAATGGGTCTTGCTCTATATGGTAAATGTAGGATGAATGTATTGCTGTGTATAATGTAGTTTCCAAATTCAGAAGTGAAAATGGCCCAAGTATCTCTGCTTTTAAACACACACACACACACACACACACACACACACACGATAGTACTGATGTAAAGAAAGCAACCATAAAATTTCGAATTCATGTCAGCTCCACTATAGCATCATGGATTTTATCGTAATATTTGTATAGCGTGATATAAAAAGAGCACTAGCTTTAGAGTCATAAAGTCAGAGCCTAAACCTAAGTTCTACCTTTTACCATCTTATGATATGGAGTCAGGCACTTAATCTTGCTGAGTCTCAGTTATTTTTTAATATGTAAAATGGATATAATGGTAATTATTTTCTGAAGTTATAATGAATATGCTGAGAAGAAAATTTCATGAAATATTATTTGTAAAATTCCTGATACATCATAGATTATCAATAAATGGTAGCTGACATGAAGGAGGAGAAGAAAAAAAGGGGAAGAAGTTAAGGTGGTGATGGTGGTGGTGGTGGTAATGGTGATGGTAATGATGTTCTGAGCCTGGAAATATCAACATCATAGCTTCTTTTAGGCATTGATTTTGTTGTGTCTTTATGATTTCCATGTAAATGTGAACAACTACCTAACAGAGAATTTTTATTGCCAAACTCTTGATGTTGTTTACAACCATGTTATAAAAAATAACAGATGGTTTTATTATTAGACATTAGTCATAGATTCTCAGTAAAAAAGATCCAGTTGTGATTAAATGTTGCCAAACTGGCTAGGTCCTAATGAAGCGACTTTTGGAGTGTCACTGCTGGGATCTCAGCTGGGCTCCTGTGTTGCTACCTGGGCAAGTGAACCAGTGAGTGACCAAAGAGAGGGTATTTCAAGCATGGAAGTAATGAAACCTTCCCTTCCAGCACTCACTTCTCACCATTTTTTTAGAGAACTATGATTTTTTTACCAGGATGAATCTTCGTATTTCTGCCATGCTCTCATCTCCACTGTGGGCAAGTAGAGCAATAAGAATAATAGCTAACATTTATGTACTGCTTCCTCTGTGCCAGGCAGCATTCTAAATGGTTACGTGTTTATTTAAACTGCACAATAAAAGTTTGAGACAGGCATGGTTATTGATCGCTTTTTAGATAGGAAACTTAGTTGTAAAATATTTGAGTAATTTTTCCAAAATATTTGATCTTCAAGCTTGTGCTGTAAACCACTATGAATATTGGCCTTAGATTGAGAGATCTGAAATTTCTTTACCTTTGAATTAAGCATACCTACTTTGGTGGTATCTTTTTATATCATAAATATCATTATTATCACTATAATTTTTAACCACTTACTAAGGATTACATCCCAGTGGATGTACGTATATTATCTAATTGTACTCCCATAATAACCCCCCAAAGACTGTATCTTTTCTTTTTTATTTTATAGTTGAAGAAATAGCACTCAGATAAGTGACTCTGCAAGACTATGTGATGCAGCTAGAGAGTGGCAGAGTCTGATTTGAAGCCAGATGTATGTGACTCCAAGTCTACGCCCTTATCTACCATCCCATGATAACCACTAAACAACGTTAAATAGGATATCCTTAGTGCATGGCGTGACTATTTCAGTGGTATATGAGCTGTGGGGACTTGTCTGTTTCAGGAATGTGTTCTCTATGTGGTGTCCCAGCTCGGTGTGGTGTCCCTTTACAGAATAGCTCTGTGACAGAGCCTACGTCCATGTGCCTAGGGCAGTGATGATAAAAGATACTGAATTTCTTATGGTTGCTGACCATTCAGTGATGCTGAGCAACCCTCCATTGGGCAGCTCTATAGCCCTGTTTATTTTTTTCCTACATATCAGTGTCATGCCGGTCTATACTAAAACGTGTCTGTAATTTGGGTCCGTCTCCTGTTTTCACGTCACATAATCTATCCTCTATAGCAGTTCAGAACATCTGAGCTGCAGACACTACTTCAAAAATATTCCCATTTTCATCATCACCCAAAAGAATTTCTGAATCCTCACCATCTCCTTTCTTTTGCTTATATTCTCAAAGATACTAGCTATGGATTTATAAGATATGCTTCCCACAGGTAGCATTATTAAGTTAATGTTTATGCTCCTCTGAACTGTATCATTTGAGTACAAAGCTTTGATACTCCTTAAAACCTGTGTTGATTCTTTACACACTTGTTTGAATGAGTATATAAAATAATTTCTCAAAATAGATGTTGGTCAGGTCATGGAGAGTGACATCATGAAAGTCCTGGGTATCTGGGGAAATGCAGCAGGCAGGAGTCATTCTACTGGAAGAACAATAAGAGAAGACTATAATGAGGCAGGAGATATTTTTGCCTAGTAGTCAATTTCTCCTAGTGCCAATGTGGTTTCTGTCACACTTTCTCTCTTAATGAGTAAGGCGTAAGTTCTCTGGTAATAATTGTCTACTTTCAGAAGTTACACGTACGATGAAATGGTCTGCCTCGGGCTATCTGTATTGATTGTTTTCAGGAAAATATAGGATAAGCTAGGAACATATATGGTACCCATTACATTCTCTTTTCCAAACCAGATTTGTTTGTTTCAAGTTTGTTGGCTTAGGTCAAGGTGAGAGCAGGGGTAAAATAAAACAGATAGTAAGGTAGATGGGTGTATGCTTTTTCATACCTTTAAGACAAAAAACAAAAA
Organism: Pongo abelii; assembly: GCF_028885655.2. Taxonomy (NCBI): domain Eukaryota; kingdom Metazoa; phylum Chordata; class Mammalia; order Primates; family Hominidae; genus Pongo; species Pongo abelii. The sequence continues at coordinate 20,391,770 of NC_085928.1, forward strand.
CCTCCAGCCAATAATGTAATGTGAAAGTGCTTTTAAAACTGCATAGTGGTTATTTTTATGGGTTTTATCATTTCCCCTCATACTAGAGACTGAAAGGAAGTCCATAGAAACCATGTATAATCACAGGAGGAAATACACTGACCAAATCTGAAGAAGTTTGATGTGTAATACTGTCAAGGATTAGAGGAAGAGAAGGCAATTCTCCAATGGTTCTGTGTTCTTATGAAGCAGAATAATGATAAAGTGATTATACGTGGAAATTTCTTCCATAAAAATAATACATTAACCTAAACATTTTAATTGATTTTTGTAGAACTCTTTACACACAAACGTATATACCCAAAATTCATTTTTCTCTAGTATTTATATGGTTAGTACCTAAGACCTTTTTGAGAAATTATATGTTTTATTTAATCTTCACTGATAAAATGTATAGAATGTACTCCAGTTGGTCCATATCCTTCATGATGGGACTTAGAATTGAACTTAGCTTTTCAAGCATTGTCTTACTGGGGCAACTCACATTTATGCAGAAAGAAAGTAATTATTCCAGGAACATATGGTAGTTATTGTGGCTGTTCCCCAGAAGAGGATGTTCTTTCAATCATACCTCAAGTTAGGCTCTAGGAGGTAGTAGTCTGGGTTGATACACACGTGCACTGCAATTAGAGGGCCTCCATCCACAACCTGTTCCTCCAACTTACCAACTAGATGACCAGGACCTCATTGTTGTGGGGATTAAGACATTAATTCAGGGAAGTAGCTCTGATTCCCTCTGAAAAAAAAAATAGTTAAGTGTCCAAGATACTAGTTTTTATAATTAAACCCCACACAGGATTGTAAAGGAAATTTTCACATACTTTTCAGTGTCTTATCATTACTGCTGGCACTAATGCCTCCATCATTCTATAGGAAAATTATTTCCTCTGGGGCCTTTCTGCTTTTGACAGTGGCGATGGCTCTATAGATTAATTATGGAGCTGTGCTTCCACACGGCACCACATTTTTAACATTCATATTTCCTCCTGAAGGAAAAGAAATATTTTTGACTCAAGTTTTTAAACTATAATATTTAACTGCTGGTTTGTGCGATTCATCAAGTGTTTTCATAATCTGGTTACTCTCTTGGACTTGTAGAATTTCAAATTAGGAAGGCTAGAATTGTAAATTACTTGTGCATATACAGGCTGGGCCATATGTGTAAAGGAAAGTAGAAAAAAATTAAAGAAATGGCTTAGACTGCTGAAGGGAAATAAAGCATCTACAATTCAGAATTTCTTCAAATTATGTGGCTATTTGAGTTTTAAGTTTTATTCTGAGTGATTTATTTTCTCAAATGCATATTAGACCACCAAGAGTCTTAGACTTGTGAGGATCTGAGGTTATCTGAACCTAAACTTCAGTGCTGTGCAGCTTTAAGTGTCATCCTTCTCTAGTGATGAGCTAGCCTATGTCTGAACACTTCCCTCAAATCCAAGATAGTCTTCATTCTGTCTTTGGATGAATTTATTAGAAAACACTTTCCTCTTTAGACCTATATTCTCGCTTCTGGTATTTGCCGGCCTTGATCTATTCTCTCCTCTGTGAGACTCTCAGTTGTAGCTTTAGAATTCTATTCTTGGTTGGGCACGATGGCTCATGCCTGGAATCCCAGCACTTTGGGAGACTGAGGTGGGTGGATCACATGAGGTCAGGAATCCGAGACCAGCCTGACCAACATGGTAAAACCCTGTATCTACTAAAAATACAAAATTAGCTAGGCGTGGTGGTGCATGCCTGTAATCCCAGCTACTTGGGAGGCTGAGGCAGGATAATCAATTGAAGTTGGGAGACGGAGGCTGCAGTGAGCTGAGATCATGCAATTGCACTCCAGCCTGGGCAACAAGAGCAAGACTCTGTCTCAAAAACAAAATAAATAAATAAATAAAATAAAATAGAATGCTATTCTTAAACACTAAATATATTTCTCTCTGCCTTTCACATTTATCAGATGATTGAACTAATGTTATTAATCCTCAATATATCACCTATGTAACCTAGGAGTTTACTTGAGAACTTGACTAGATAACCCAGCATACCTACTTCTGCAAAAAGGCACAATCTTAGCATTTCGTGGAGGGGAGAGGGCAGATATGCTGTTTCACTTCCCCTAGCAATGTTCTGATTCAATTTTGATTGAGCAAAGTTATGACAGGACAAAGAGCTGCAGATGTTCCTTTTTTTCAGAAAAGTATCACAGGAATGTACTTCTTTTAAAATAGTTTTTTTTTTTTTTCTCTTGAAGTGATCACCTGTTGTTCTCTCAGGAATGGTCTTTCCTAAAGAAGCTCTGGCTTGCACATTGATTTCAAATTACAAAAATAAAAACTGAGAAGAAGAGAGAGAGAAAAGTGAAGAAAAGAGTAGAAGGAAAGAAGAGAGGGAGACAGGAGGAAATGGGAAAAGAAAAAAGAAGAATTAATTGAGATTTATCTTGGATGTAGAACTAACCTAAATTCATAACTCAGAGAGTAAAAAGATTTAAGCAAAAATAGTCTGGATTCATAATAGGAAGCTGAGCACTTTATACATGGCAAATATTGTTCTAAGGGCTTTAAATATATTAATCTTCCTAGTCTTTCCTAAGCCCATTGAAGTAAGTTTGATCATCCCCATCTCTGCAATTGAGGCAACTGAGATGCAGAGAGGTCAAGTAATTTGCTTAAAATAACTCAGCTAAGAAATGATGGGGCTGGGAATTGAGCCCAGGAAACACTCTTTCGGAGTCAACACTTTTAATAACACCTCCACCAACAACAATAGCTAACACTTACTGGTCATTACTAACTATCAGCTGCTCTTCTAAATATTTAATCTCACAAAAAACTCTGGAGCAAGTCAATATTATTATTCCCTATAGGTAAAGAAACAGAGGCATCAATACGTTAAATCGCTTACCCACATTCACACATCTAGTTAGTGGTGGTACTGGGATTCATATCCAGCCCTGCCACTATGCTAGAGAGACAAATTGTTGCCAGGACCTTCAAGATAATGGTGGTCTTGTGGATAAAAAGGGTAAGCACCTAAGCACTCAGCATATACTGTACTCCAAAATGGTGTGTGAGTATTTAGCCATATATCAGTGAGTAAAACTTATCATAATGTAATCTGATTACAGAAGCACAGACAGGACACTGAGTAGGTTATCTGATGACGGACGATAAGTTTTGTCTTAGAAAGTCTAGATTGAAGATATATAGAACAGGCAATTGAAAAAGTGAAGGAAGGAAGCAAAGGTTTAAAGAGCTTTCATTTTCTAGTCAAGTTGTCTTAAGAAGGGAGATAGTTCTGGAATTTGGGGAAAGCAGAATGGCTAATTGAGGTTGAACATGAATCTCTGTAGAGCCAGGAACCCTGAGAAGTCCTGTACTAAGGCATTTTAAGGGTGCTCACCTGATTCCCCTTGCACCTTTCTCTACTCTTTTATGTTTAAGCTTTATTCTTATCCCTGTTAGATTTTGAGAAATTGAGTCAGAGAATCAACAATAATGCAGACATTTTAAATAACAGGTCTTTCTTTCTACCCATCTCCCTCATCCTCAGTCTCAGTTTTCCTGACTGACATTAATCCATGGTTACTAAAAAGCTTGCAGTCTCCCAACTCCCCCACAAGAGAGGGGGCTTTACTATATATAAGTCTTTACTTGGTCAGTTTTCCATTGGACCTGAATCCATAATGTAACTTCTGCATCAGTGCCCCCGCTGCTGTCTTTTATGCCTCTCCTTCCCTGTATGCTTGAGTGCAAAAAGTAATTTCTACTTCCTCCTTCCCTTGTGAAGCTCACATCAAACCTCTCCCTCTTTGAATCTACTCTTGCTTTAATTAGCTATACCAGAATTTTCCACACCTTTCTGGGGATGGATATCACATTAAATAAAATTGATGTTCTCCCCATGAGTTGCCAGTTTCTTATTTTTCCAAATAAATTTAATAAAATATCCCATTTACTATCACTAAATTTCGTGAATGAAAGGGCAGTTTTATTTTCAAAATATAGGAACAACACCATCTCAGCATAAAGGAAGATCCCTTACGTTGGAAAGCAATTGCCATCACAAAAATATTTCAAGGTTGTTTTCCTTTATCATCATAGGGCAGCATTTGGGAAATGTTTAGCTAATTACCTGTAGGTATGCTCAAATAAGCATAGCTTTCTATGATCAGTTATAAACTACCTCTTAGCAAAAGTCATTTCTTAAGGATTTGTGCTTGTACGTGACTTACCCATATCATTGTTTCCACAGCTCAAAGCAATGAAGTCATAGTCTCAGAGATCATTAGTATTTGGGAGCCATTGAAATCATTAAGTCTTGGTCATTTTTTCACGTGACTTTAGGACCATATAATATCTTTTGTGGATTAACCAGAGCTAGTTATTTCTGAGTCTCATTTTTATTTATCCTTACTCTATGTCAGGCCCTATGTTAGACCTGGGGTTTACAAAGAGGACTAAAGTGGCATCTTTGTTCTTGGGTATTCGCTAACTCAGCTTCACACCTAACTGCCTGCCTGCCCTCTGGACATCATTACTCCACTACATCTCATTGACTCTCACAGCCGAGCTGAGACTTACTAGTGAGGTGAGTCCCAGGGAACCCTTGAATCAAACGAAAGAATAATGAAAAATTACTGAGCACCTACTATACTTAGGCATTTCACATAGCATATCAGTGTATGTTTTTTGTATTATCAAAAAAACCTTTTGAGTAGGTACAGTCTTCAATAATTTACCGATGAGACAGCTATCTAAGAGAAGTTCAGAAACTTGTCACAGGTTTATTAAGGGTAGCCTAAGGACTGTTCTCAAGTTTTGTTTGTCTGATTTCAAAGACCCTGATTTTTTTTACACATCTAGCTGCCTTTAAGAGAGGAGAACACAAAGACCCAATTTGTATACCTAGTGGAAGCTGAGCCACACTTGATTTCTATTATATCCAACCTTTATGTTTACATGATTACCTTCTGCTCTTACCTTTGATATTGTTCGCTTGCTGCTATTTACCTAAAACATCTGCAAGGCTATTTTAAATCAGGATATATAGGTTTCAGTTCACATTTTACATCTTCAGTGAAGCACTCCCTGACCACTCCCCTATATAGTTACCTTCTCATCACTATTCCCTCTTCATGTTATATTTTTTACCACTTATTGCAATCTGTAAGTATCTTATACAATTGCTTATATTCCTAACATAAAGAGTAGTATCTAGCACAAAATATGCCCTTGATAAAATTATTGAGATACAAGTATTTTTCAGATAAAATTAGCATTGTTATTTTTAATTAGAATACCGCATCTTTGACAATTCTAAGTGTTCTTTTTCTCGCAATAGATACGTTTCTAAAGAGTTCTATAGTTTTCATGCTTTTAAAAAATAAACCAAAATATGAATTTGAAATTATGTAACACATGTAGCAATTTTAAGAGATCTATAAACCTTAAGCAAAAAAAACCCTATGTAAATAGCCTTCTTTCAATAATTTACATTTATATGTTTATCTTATAGTAATGTATCTTCCACATCTCAAAAATGACACATATTTATGATGTCTCAGTTAATGAGGAGAATTATGTATTCAGTTTCTAGTAAGTAATGAACACCTGGATGCAGTTCTCCTCTGCTGTCAGCAGGGGTCTCAAAAAGCCTTTTACCCATCAAAATGTCTATTAAAAATTAGTGAGTTGTTTTGTTGTTAACAAAATGGAACACACATACTCTAAAATTTGTTAAATGCATTTTGTTAAATCTCTTGTATCTTGTTTCTAAATGATACATGTTTGGTTTTGCTTATGTGCATTGATAACTGTTATTTAATATTTACCTAGCACTAAGTTGATAAGTATATCTTAACAAGCATAAAAACACACAGTGTGAAAATAGGACTGATTTGTGTTTCTTGAGGTTCTTAACATATTTCCTGTGTTTAAACAAGTCCAAGGAATTGCATGAAACTAATAGAATTGGTATAACAACAGCCTGCAACTCTTCAGTCTAACTCTCTCTAAATTATTCAGTGATTTGTTTGGGAAGAAGCCGATCGCGCTTGCCTTGTAGAAAATGTTTTCTTCTCCTTTTAGCTCAGTCCCAACAGGGCCTGCCAGGCACAAAAACTGCCTCCTGGATGCCCATAAGCATTGCAATCCTGATTTTAGGGAGGGTAGCAGAGGTCCCAGCAGCATTTTTACCTGCCTTCTCTCACATTTCAATAGTGTTGGCATTTCCCCTCTTCTCTCCATTCCCCAGCAAAAGGTGAGAAAAGTCTCCATAGCAGACCACCTCTTCCAGAGTTGTTTTCTTCTCATGCACTCACTGATGTTTGCTTGTTATTCACACTGCCCTCAAGCCCTTTCTTCAAGTCGCCCTATGTTTTCACTCCCATTATCAATAGGAATTCAAGCTTGCAAATAATCAGCAGAAGAGTTAGCATTTCCAAAGCCCGTTTTTACATTCGCTTTCATAAGATTTCTGATAAGGAATCCTCCCAAATTAAGTGCTGATTGTTGTTGGTATCCCCTCCACCGTTTTACTATATCTATGTAAAAAATGGATGAAAGAATGGATAGATGAATGGATGGATGGATAGATTAAAAATATATACATATGAGTAAATATACTCATACTACCTGTACATATAGATATATGTGAGTATTTAGTAAATATATACTATATATGAACACACTGTACATGTAAGGTGAATATATGTATATGTATTTTAATAACTCTAGTTTTATCTCTTTATCAACTTGTCCATCTATGTAGTAAAACCTAGGGATGCCAAGAATTGGCATTTCTCCCTCTGTGCTGACCATTGAACTGGGTAAGGATGGTCAAAATCCTGCCTCCAAAACCTCATAATTTATCAAACGTTAGAAAGTTCAGCACACAAAATCTCATGAGCACTTTCAAAATGATATGTAGCTAAATTCAGACACTGCTTAAAGTGCATATGTGCTGAAAGGAATAAAATAATAACACCATAATGCTAAGGTGAGATTCGATTTATAATAGAAGATATCCCCATGAAAATGTGTTGTGAGTCCAGTGGGAAAGGAATGGTGTATTAGTCTGTTCTCATGCTTCTAATTAACACACATACAAGACTGGGTAATTTATAAAAGAAAGAGTTTTAATTGACTTACAGTTCCATGGCTGAGGAGGCCTCACAATCATGGCGGAAGGCAAAGGAGAAGCAAAGGCATGTCTTACATGGCAGCAGGCAAGAGGGCTTTTGCAAGGGAATTCCCATTTATAAAACCATCAGATCTCATGAAACTTATTCATTACCATGAGAACAGTATGCAGAACCGCCCCCCGTGATTCAACTATCTCGCACCAGATCCCTCCCGCAACACATGGGAATTCTGGGAGCTACAATTCAAGGTGACATTTGGATGGGGACATGGCAAAACCATATCAAATGGGTCAATCAGTTTGTCATAGAAGAAGAACATCCATATACAGAGAGAAAAAGGATGCAGCAGGGATGCAGAAGTTGTGAAAGAAAGCTTAAGGAATGTGAGAAGTCACCTGGCTTGAGTCTCCTAGACTTTCTCATCTTCGAGAGGATATGGGCTCTGTCTAGTGGATTCCTCACTTGTGAAGAGCTAATAACTCAGGCAATGCTAATCGAAAAAGCGTTGTCAAATTCATTCATTCACGTATTCTTTCATTAAATCACTTTCTCCCTTGTTCATTAAACTGCAAGCACATATCAGCCTCTTTTTTTCCATAGGGGCTTTGCAAATGCTCTTCCTTCTGTTTAAAATGTTTCTTTCCCCATATTTTATCACATGAGCCTTATTCTCCTTTCTCAGGTCTTATTAATAATTGTTTTAAATCCTCAAAATGGCTTTTCCTGACCAAATTTTATCACAATATCTTGATCATTTTTCAAAGAATCTCAAAATTTTCAGTCATTTATGCATTTTATACAAATTTGTTGTCTGTCTTCCCCAGGGGAATGAAAATGTATGAAAGATGGAATATTTGTTTTCTTTGCTACTGTGTGCCCAGGGCCCAGGATGGTGCCTGGAACATAGTAGGCATTCGATAAATATTGGTGTTAAGTGTGTGTGTGAGTGAAACCATGTGAGTAAGTATGAAGATTCAAACTAAAAAAAGTCTTTTTGCAGAATCAAAAATAAAAATTGAATCTAGATTGAATCTCCCCATGTCCAGAAGAACAGTAATTCCAAGTGCTTATATATAAATTATGTTAGGCATTAAAATTATATATGGTCTGTAGATAAATATTTAAAATACAAACTGATGCATATACTTACAGGGACATCACTCCCTATTTATCAAAGTACAAGTAAATACATGTGTATATGTTAAAGAATTATAAGCCTCCTGGGATACTGGAATCAATATTAGAAGATATTAGAATGTCCCTGTCTTATAAGATTAACATACTCATTTTTAAAATACTCATTCTAATCTACAAGATCTGTCATCATTAACAGCAATATCAGCATCATGAATACTTATTAATTACTTACAAGGAGTTGTATACTGGTTTGGAAGTAATCCCTGCCTATATGCAAGCTATAACAAATGACATTTGTATATGTGACAAGGTGAATTTCTATGAACCAGCAAATGTCCAACAACAATTAACATATCATTAGATTATGCCTGTGTTCACACTTCCAGTCTCAATAAATGGTTCGCCTCATTATCTAATGGTTTTTATTGAATATTAGTGCGGTCTCATACGTCAGAGCAGTTGTTTACTGAAACAAGTAAACTTGTGAATTGCATATGTGCTTCCTGATTTACTCCCAAGAATAATTTCTATTTTCTACCATGTTATCCTAAAGAGAATCTAAGCTCCATCATGGCAGAGGATTCACTTATCATGTTCACAGCTATATCTCCATCTCCCACAACTGTGGCTTATAACAAGTTAGGGGCAATACATATGTGTTCAACAAATGATTAAGTTCAGAAATTTTAGTTAAATATTGAGTGCTATTGCATGTCAGACAGTAGGCTAGATACTTTATTATCTTATCTAATCTTCACTACAAGTCTACAACTTTGTGATGTTATCATTCCCATCTTACAAATAAGGAAACTGGGTTTTAGAAAGATCCTCTTGCCAAGAGTACACATGCAGACAATAATGGAGAGAGTTTTTAGCCTCAGGCTCTGTGGCTCCAGAGGTTACATACCTTCCACCATGCTATTTACACTATCAGGTCAAGAAGCACTTGAAAGTTGATATGTTTGGGATTCATGCACAATGAAGGCTTGGGTTGGATGGTCTCACTATGTTAATATTGTGTAGTAAGTAGGTGAGGTAAGATAATGTTCAGTAAAGTACCACAGAAGTGTCCATAAAGGCGAAATTAACTATTTTAAAAGTCAGCATAATAAAATCCTAGATGTTATGGATACTAGATAAGCTGCACTATATGATTTTAAATAAAACACTGTTGGAAAGGAAGAAGTACATGGTACTTTACAGAATATTAGCTGTTAGATAAAAGACTAAATGGATTCTCAGTTCTGCCTCTTATAAGCAGTGTACCTAAGGTGTATTTAGTTTCTGTGTGCCTCAGTATACTTATCTGTATAATGAGATAGCTGTCACTAATAACAAAGTAAATATAAAGTATTACAGTGACTGGCACACACTAAATAATAAATGTTGATTATTATAATAACTCATTGATTCTATTCCAGAAATAAGATATGACAAATGTCTTCCAAGTTCTATAGATAAAAATCTAACTCAAAAAATAAATGGTGTGTTTCCTATTTAAAGATAACATGGGCTGGGCACGGTGGGTCACGTCTGTAATCCCAGCACTTTGGAAGGCCGAGGCGGGCAGATCACAAGGGTGAAACCTTGTCTGTACTAAAAATACAAAAATTAGCTGGGCGTGGTGGCGTGCATGTGTAGTCCCAGCTACTCGGGAGGCTGAGACAGGACAATCACTTGAACCTGGGAGGCGGAGGTTGCACTGAGATGGCACCACTGCACTCCAGCCTGGCGACAGAGTGAGACTCCATCTCAAAAAAAATAAAAAATAGAAAAAATACTATGTACTGTGTTCATCTCTAAGTCCCTGTTCATAACTATGTGTGGATAGCTTAGCATTATAACAAACTTTCAATGATAAATTTGGTTTGATCAATACAATTGCCTTTCCTTTCTTTGACTGATGAAATTACTTGATTGTATGCTTTTTGCAGAGAATTTTTTATGTATTTCATTCCCTACAAAGTAAAGTGTAGTCAGAAGATACAGAGCTATGATTGGTCCAGTACAGAATAATGTATTGTTTCATAAACAATATCCTGCATCAAACATCTCAACTACCATACTACCACTTTTGGATGGAAAGAGCCTAGAATTCAGCCCTCTTTTGTCATCAGGGATACCAACACACTGGGAACAATGCATTTAGCAAGATTTTATTTATAGTAAAATCTCCTCCAAGGAAAACTCCATCTATATCAACAGTCCCCAACCTTTTTAGCACCAGGGACCAGTTTTGTAGAAGACAATTTTTCCACGGATGGGAGGGGAAATGGTTTTGGGATAAAACTGTTCCACCTCGGATTATTAAGCATCACATAGATTTTCATAAGGAGCATGCAACCTAAATCCCTCTCATACGCAGTTCACAGTAGGGTTTGCACTCTTATGAGAATCTAATGCCATGGCTGATCTTACAGGAGGAGGAGTTCAGGCAGTAATGCTTGCTCACCTGCTGCTCCACTCATCTCCTACTGTGCATCTTGGTTCCTAACAGGCAATGGTCCGGTACTGGATCTGTGTCCCAGGGGTTGCAGAACCCTGATGTATAACAATGAAGACAATTAGATTTTTCTAAATTATATTTTACTCCTATAAAATTGTTGCAACAACGTAGACTTTAAAATGGAGAAAACCAGAATTGTATCTTCTAAAAAAAATAGAGTTCTTGTTTTCTGTGTCTTTTCCAGGACTGATCATCGTTATTTTTCCACTCCATATTTATTATTAACATTAAACCATAAGCACTTCTTCATATAACGACTTATTCTCCATGAATACTCTTTCAATTATGTATGTGCTTATAATTTGCTTAATCAATCCCCCATGTTAACAATGTACATGTTAGACATATACATTTCTTCCTGTTCTTCGTTTTATAAATAACACTACATAAATTTTTGTAAATAGACTTCTATTTATGTATATATGTATTTTAATGTACTTCCTGTAGAATGAATTTCTGGGTATGGCCAAAAGGTTTGAAGACTATTATGCTACCTGAATTATAGAGAAAAATATTTTCCCAAGGAATTGCACCAGATTGTCAATAGCAGTTCACAAGTATGCCAGATTTAACATTGCCTTTCAATTATTGAATTATTTCTTTTTCATTCTTTCATTAGTATAAGCTTATATGTCAGTTTAATATAGACTTCAGTTTGAGGTATCTGGTTTACCATTTTCAATAACTTAATTGTAATTCTTTTTATATAATTTATCCTTTCTTTATTTTATTTTATTTTATTTTATTATTATACTTTAAGTTTTAGGGTACATGTGCACAATGTTACATATGTATACATGTGCCATGCTGGTGTGCTGCACCCATTAACTCGTCATTTAGCATTAGGTATATCTCCTAAAGCTATCCCTCCCCCCTCCCCCCACCCCACAACAGTCCCCAGAGTGTGATGTTCCCCTTCCTGTGTCCATGTGTTCTCATTGTTCAATTCCCACCTATGAGTGAGAATATGCGGTGTTTGGTTTTTTGTTCTTGTGATAGTTTACTGAGAATGATGATTTCCAATTTGATCCATGTCCCTACAAAGGACATGAACTCTTCATTTTTTATGGCTGCATGGTATTCCATGGTGTATATGTGCCACATTTTCTTAATCCAGTTTATTATTGTTGGACATTTGGTTGGTTCCAAGTCTTTGCTATTGTGAATAGTGCCGCAATAAACATACATGTGCATGTGTCTTTATAGCAGCATGATTTATAGTCTTTTGGGTATACACCCAGTATTGGGATGGCTGGGTCAAATGGTATTTCTAGTTCTAGATCCCTGAGGAATCGCCACACTGACTTCCACAATGGTTGAACTAGTTTACAGTCCCACCAACAGTGTAAAAGTGTTCCTGTTTTTCCACATCCTCTCCAGCACCTGTTGTTTCCTGACTTTTTAATGATCGCCATTCTAACTGGTGTGAGATGGTATCTCATTGTGGTTTTGATTTGCATTTCTCTGATGGCCAGTGATGGTGAGCATTTTTTCATGTGTTTTTTGGCTGCATAAATGTCTTCTTTTGAGAAGTGTCTGTTCATGTCCTTCACCCATTTTTTGATGGGGTTGTTTGTTTTTTTCTTGTAAATTTGTTGGAGTTCATTGTAGATTCTGGATATTAGCCCTTTGTCAGATGAGTAGGTTGCGAAAATTTTCTCCCACTCTGTAGGTTGCCTGTTCACTCTGATGGTAGTTTCTTTTGCTGTGCAGAAGCTCTTGAGTTTAATTAGATCCCATTTGTCAATTTTGGCTTTTGTTGCCATTGCTTTTGGCGTTTTAGACATGAAGTCCTTGCCCGTGCCTATGTCCTGAATGGTAATGCCTAGGTTTTCTTCTAGGGTTTTGATGGTTTTAGGTCTAACGTTTAAGTCTTTAATCCATCTTGAATTAATTTTTGTATAAGGTGTAAGGAAGGGATCCAGTTTCAGGGATTCAGTTTCTACATATGGCTAGCCAGTTTTCCCAGCACCATTTATTAAATAGGGAATCCTTTCCCCATTGCTTGTTTTTCTCAGGTTTGTGAAAGATCAGATAGCTGTAGATATGCGGCGTTATTTCTGAGGGCTCTGTTCTGTTCCGTTGATCTATATCTCTGTTTTGGTATTCTTTCTTTTTAACCTTTTTTCCTTTAGCTATTGATATCTTGATTTTATTTTCTTATTTAAATTGGTGAGACCTTTATATAATATAGATCTTAATCATTTAATTGTGTCTGTTATATTTTTTCCATTTTATACTTTAATTTTTCTTAGAAGTTTAATTTTATGTAGAAAAATAACCTGACTTCTTTCTTTCTTTGGACATTTTAGCAACTCTAAAGTTCTTCCATAGATCTGATAAAAATTGCGTATTCTGCTCTCTCTTTACCTAAAAAAGAATTTATTCGGACAAATGGTATGAAGTAGGTATCTTCTTTTTTAAGCAAAATACTAAACAATTTCCTTAGCATCATTTATTTAATCACATTTTCTGTACTTACTGTTTTATGATGCTTTCTTTGTCATATATTATGTTCTTCCATATAATTGGATCTCATTATATGCCTTTTAAAAACAGGATTTGACCTATATAAAATAACGATGACTGGACATTGCTCCAGGATGTTGATTGAATGCTTCTACATAGCATCTTCTCTATGGCAGGTCGTTAACATTTTAATGTTTTATAGAAGTGAATTCTTAAAAAAAAGATGTTGGTGAGTGCATTGGAAACCTTTTTAAATGGCTGTAATTAGCTACTCTGGGAGAATGTTATAGGTTTTGATGGGCCCCTCAGTGGCAGTTCTAGTGGCCTATCCTATTGACTGACAAAAGATTGTAGGAGAATATTTAATGTTGTTTTAATTAACAACTCCTAAAAGAAAATGTCAATTATCTTCCATTTGGCTGAGGCCTATCTTTCCAAATTTTTTTCTTACCCCTTTTCAAATGCTACATAGAAAAATATTTTTTGTATTCCCCAATGGACATCCATCATCTTTTGGAAGTGAGAACAGTGTTTAGTTTTTATATCCTGAATTAATGATAATTTTAAGCCTTTAAAAAGAAATTATACTGCCTTTAATATCTACCTAGCAATGGTAAGGACTTAATTTTGTTTCTCAGAAGGCAAAATGGGAAGATAGGTCAATCACAGAACATAATAAAACATGCGCTAATTTATTTCATGTGGAAAGAAATTATTAATAAAGTTGTCCACAAGAAAAACAGAAAGACAATAAATGAGTAGAGAGGTGATAACAACACCCCTCTTTCATGTGTATGGCAGTGATAACAGAAGTACTTACCTCATAAAATTGTTCTAAGAATTAAACACAACGCTGTCATGTCAGTGTGAGAGCTTTGGCTGTCACGTGGCTATAATTATCACTGGTTACGTTCTATGTGCATTTGAAGGTCTAGGTGCAGGAAAAGAGGAGGCTATTTCTAGTAGAGACATTGTTATCTCTGGGCTTTGGCTCAGGCTAATGTCTCTACTTATATTGGAAGAACCAGTTTAGCATTGCAGAAAGTTAAAAAGAAAAGAGTTCTTAAATCAAGGAGCTTTAAAATTTAATGCAGTATTTATGAGCATACTTTTATCTTTTCATATGGTCATGTATCAGGTAATATGTTTACTGGTTGAGAGAAGAATGCCACCCTAAGGTTTGCTGGTACAATGAAGTCATCCAAATTCGATGATTACCTGCCTTAGCCCGTGTCTCCATCAGTGACAGATGTCATCCTACTTTTCTTAAACTATGAAATTCTAGGTACTTATGAGCTGCTAGAGATTCCTCAGTGTACACAACTGTTTGCTTATTACCTAAAAGTCAGAAAGAGGTAGGTGCTTGGGCCCAAAAACAGACACTTCTTTAAAAGGACCTTCTAGCGATAGGAAAACAGGAATCCCACCCCCTACCTTGGAAAAATGAGCAGTTAGAGAATGTAAAAGAAATTATCTGTTCTATTTATAAAAATGCAAATAAATTGTATGCATCTAATAATAGCTTATACAATACAGATATGTATTTAAGCATTTTCTGTATCTCAGGTGCTGAGGGGAGAATTCTGTATATTAACTGACTTATGGATTAGAACAAACTTATGAAGTAGGTACTATTCTTACTGATGAGATACTGAGGCATACAGTGATTAAGTATAACTTGCCCAAGATGGAACTTGAATTGGACTCAGCATTCTGATCTCACAGTATCTGTTCTTAACCCATACATTTCCTGTTTCTCTGCATTAAAGGAGACTCAGCTCTTGAGGAATTAAATAAGATCTTTGGGTATAAAGGGCCAGGCTTGTGACATTTAGGCTGCCATCCTACTCAGATTTCTCTCAATCTTTCTCAGGAATGACTCAGACAATTCTGAAGGGGGGAAAAGTGTGCCCTTTTCCATAGTTAAAAAGTAGATACCAGCCAGGTGCTGTGGGTCACGCCTGTAATCCCAGCACCTTGGGAGGCTGAGGTGGGCGGATTACTTAAGGTCAGGAGTTCAAGACCAGCCTGGCCAACATAGTGAAACCCCGTCTCTACTAAAAATACAAAAATTAGTGGGGTGTGGTGGTGCATGCCTGTAATCCCAGCTGCTCGGGAGGCTGAGGCACAACAATTGCTTGAACCTGGTAAGCGGAGGTTACGGTGAGCCGAGATTGCGCCACTGCACTCCAGCCTGGGAAATAGAGTGGAACTCAGACTCAAAACTAAAAATAAAATAAGATAAAATAATAAAAATAAAACAATAGATACCATTGTTCATTCTGAAATTTAAAGTTTCTCATTGCACCATCTCATTGCATCCCTAGCCTTCCTGAACGTTTCCCATCATGTGCTCAAATAATTTGCAAGAAATGGCCTCTGTGGTTACTACAATTTTGCATTGCATGCTCGTTTATCCCTAGATCTGTAAGTAGGTAGGGTTTGCCATCTATACCACTATAACCAAGGTTCATCAATATAATCTAAACTGCTCTTCTCTCTCTCTCTCTCCCTTTCTCTCACTCTCTCTCTTTCTCTCTCTCTTTTTTTGTGCCACAGCCAGTTTATTGTGGCCAGCATTTTGTAAGAGCATATGGCACATCTGCTGTTGAATTTATTTTTATGAGGCTGTCAGCATGGGCTGTGCTGTGGTTTGAATGTGTCTCCCCAAAAGTGTCGATTGGTAACTTAATCTCCAGTGCAACAGTGTTGGGGGGTGGAACCTAATGAGAGGTATTTAGGTTATGAGTACTCCACCCCCGTGAATGGATTAATGCCTATTATAAAAGGGCTTGAGGCTGTGAGTTCTACTGCTTGCTCTTTCTCACCCTCTTTTTGCTTTTCCACTATGGGATGATGCAGCAAGAAGGCCATCACTAGAAGTGGCCTCTTGATCCTGGACTTCTCAGCTTCTGGAAATGTGAACCAAATAGATTTCATTCATTATAAATTACCCAGTCTGTGGTATTCTGTTATAGCAGCATAAAATGTCATAAGCCAGGCTGTGAAAGAGAAAAGAGAGGCCTGAGAAGCAAACCAAGGATAGGAAAGGGAAAGGGACCCAGAAAAGAGTCTAGGAGTGGAGGAAGGGAGGACGGAGCTTGCGGAGGGGGACTGTGTTTCAAATCTGTTCCTACCAGAAACAAGTTCCAGAGTTTTCACACTGGAACATACAGTCTGGTTAATTCTTAAAGGAATAAGATTAAGGAAATGAAAGTAGATAGGAAAAGCGGAGTGTGAGAAGCATCAAGCTTTTTGAACTAATAGTTTTTTTTATGTTTTCTTTATATTTGTGTTTTAATTTACCTGATTTCACACAAGGAACTTAAGTTTAAACTCATCTCTTTTTAAACTACTTTATTGAGTTACGATTGACATATGAAAATCTGAACATAGTTAATGTATAATGTATACAACTTAATGAATGTGGTGATAGGTACACGCTATGAAACCATCACCACAATCCATGCTATAAATACATCCATTCTCTCCAGAAGTTTTCTCCCACCTCGCTTTATTGATTATTAATAAGATTATAAGAGCACTTATCATAAGACCCACCCTTTTAGCAATTTTTTTAGTTTACAATGCAGTATTGTTACCTATAGACACTACAGATCTCTAAGACTTACTTTTCTTGCTTAGCTTAAGCTGTTTTTTCCTTCCCTACATGAGGCCTATTTTCAGATAAAAAGGCTAGTATTCTAAAAGTGTCTTTGAACCTTTTTTTCCTCTGATACAGACTTAATGAGGTGTTAGGGAAAAGGGACTGACCCCAAAGCATTTGCTCCATTATGTCTTGCCTCATTCCAAGTCCTGACACACACCTCTCTCCTCCAGCCTCGGTGAGGTGAGAGCCACTGAGCTTTTCATACAGCTCCATGCTCAGGATCTTGTTAGGTTAAGGAATTACTTCTAAAGCTTTTCGGTAAATGCCTGAAAAAAAAACAGCTGCTGTATACAATACCATAGTACAGATTGCTCTTCAACTGTGTCCATTCTAACAGGCAAAGAATTATTGAGTGATAGAGAAATTGCCCTTTCACAATTGCTAAGCATTTGCTGGTACGTGCAGGGACAAGTGACAATGTGATTATGCATGTGTGGGAAGATAGTTTCTGCCTGGGTTATAAATCATACGGGAAAAATATTATGAAGAAAGGTAAGGTTGCGTATAGTGATAATAATAATTCATATTGAAATAAAATTGTGGTAGGAGTACAGTAGTTGTCATGGTAGTAGCTACTACTATATATTTTTTTGAGGGTTTACTGGATCCAAGGACTCAGGTTAGGTGTTATTCTAATATTACTTTTTGAAATTATAACAACAAGGAAATTGAGAATCAAAAAATTCGAATAACTTGCCTTAGTTCATTCAGTCTTTTAATTAGCAAGCCAAAGATTTACATCAGATATGTCTGATACCAAAATCCATTTCCTCTCTCCTCCCTCCCCAACCCCTAGACTCTACAGGGCTTACCTCAAAGTCTTAATAGCACACAAACAGGGAAGGGGTGACTCAAATGATATTTAGAGAATGTGTGTCATCAAATGTCTTAGCTACTAGCTGGGTGAAACGTAATCATTCCTTGTCGAAAGTTTTACAAATTTGGGAGAGTCTGTCTAACTCTCCCGATTTCGGGCTGTTGTTGTTTGGAAAGAGGTACATCCTGCAATGGTGCATAGATACAACTTGAAAATAACATGGCTGGTAAACTTGTTCACAGTGAAAACAAGCACAATGATTTCCTACTTAAAACAAAACAAACGAAACTTTGCCTCAATTATTTTAACATTGTTTGTAGTCCTCAGCAGGAAGTAAAGTTTAATTCCCATTAAAATAAGGAAATGTTCAGCCTTCCACTGGTTTATATTTCTCATCATCATAAAGTAGGGAATAAGGGTAGGAGGAACACCTGCAAACAATAACAGCTTAGTCCTTTACTAGTCTTTCCCAAACTGTAACAATGCACCAATCTGTGATACCTCACAGCTGATATTTCAACTTAGGTATTTTTAACACTTTAAATTTAATATGAAACTTGGAAGTTATTGTTGTATTTTTAATAGTTTTTCAAATAGTATTCAGATAGCACTACAGAAAATAAGCATGCTCTGTAAAATTTTCATTAATTTATATATATAAGCTTTCATACCAAATTCTCATCTGTAACTATATTAAAATTAAGTTCAAGTTGATTTTTTATAACTTTATATTTTCATCTGCAGTCTACCAATCACAAACAACCTTTTGGTTTGCAATAGCCCACACAGCAGATTTCTGAAAGAAAAGGATGGGCGAAAAGCCTAGTTATATTCATGGCTTGTTAGATCATCTTTAAAAGTACTTGTACATTACAAAAGTGGCAACTATTCATTTGAGGGAGGGTTCTGAACACCTAGCAGAGTAAACACACTTTCCATATTTATTTCTTAAAGGATAATGAGAGTGACAGCAGCAACTGCTCTTCCAAAAGTCTTCCTAGTAAGAAGGCATGAACATTTAGGTTACTGAATTTCTTTTACTGTCCCAAGAAGGGACAGTAAACTCAGTAATTTGGGGAAGTGTTTGTGTGAATAATTCCCATTAGGAAATTAACTTAAATCAGAAAGTCACTTAAAAGGATTACAAGTTAAAATAAAAATGGTTGGAGTATTGTCAATGGATCTAGTTCACCATCCACCCAATTAATTGGATTTGTATCAATTACTCCTTTAGATTGAAAAAAAAAATATTTGGAGCAACAAGTAATAAAGCATAAAATATTCAAATTATCTTTACACATGAATCTTGGGGTACTGTATCATGATAGTGGTGGGGCACAAAATGGTACCTGCATGAATTCAGTGACAAAAAATTATTAATATCTTGACTAGTAGAAGAGAGTACTCACTGGGACAAACATAAAAAGTAGCAGATGTGAAAGGTGGTGAGGAGTGGATGTTAAATACATCCCTCCGAAGGCAGTTATCCTGCTCCCTAAAGTTTTCTTGGAACTCAACTTCCTTTCAGAGCTGCAGCTTCTCTTTTTGTCTTGAATTTCCACGTTTTGTTTGGGCTTCCTAAGAAGTAAGTTTATTGGCTTCACAAGTGGATCTGGCTTTACCCTCTATGGGGTCTGCAGGGGTCAGACTTCTCCATAAGAACTTGAAAAACATAAGTTTCATAGCTTGGGTTAGGGTGGGGCCCCAGAAGGAAAAAAAAAAAAAAGCTAAATCCACCACATACATCTAACCTTACATCACGTTTAAGAACCACCTCATTTCTATTTAATAAAAGTGACAACATCAAATAATCAGCACTTTCTCTGAATTCAAGTCAAAGCCAGAATTCCACATGAGAATTTTGACATGAGCACAAAATTCATGTGGAGTTCTTGTTGGCATACCAATCCCCAGGGTCCTACTGAATAATATGCTTCCAGTGGAAAGTCTTCAGGATTTATATTTTAAGTAAATGCTTCTCTTACTGCGTATAATCTAGCACCTTTACGAACACTGGACTAGTGAGACTCTTAACTCCCCTTAACTTCCCTCACCCTCTGCCAGTTTTAACGCAAAACCAACGTCAGAAATGTTCAGACTCCTCCATGTTTTTGACCGAACTGGGAACAACCCCGAAACCTTGTGAGCAGTCTAACATATCTCAAGAAGTTGCAGAAACCTTTAGTATAAATGGCATAAAAAATGTGTAGTCAAAAAATGTTAAAGTTATGAAGGACCTTTGAGAATAATCCTGATGCTTCACGTTGCAGATGGGACTGTTCAGAGGCGTGAAATGTGCTATCTTGGGTCATGAATTTGGCAGGGGCAAAGCTAGAAGTGAGTTCTCTGGACTGCAACCCATCACTTTTCCATGTGCTTATTTTACCCAACCCAGTATTTTTGGTCAGGGTCAATTCACTTTCCCCTTTGCTCTGAAAGGCTATTATGAGTAACCTCATAACAACCAACAGCTGCTTTCTCTAAGCAGCATTTGAATGCAACACTGAATCCCGAGGAGAAAATAGTTGCGCAGTGCTTTCAAGTCTTTTCTACACTCTCTCCACCCATATGTATTTACATCTCTAACATTCTTAAGTGAATTACAGTCAAATGCTTCATTACAGAGACTCAGCCAGAAGGACATGCCCTGGGGAGTTTATTCACAGACAAATGTATTATTCACAAGCCTGATCTGATCATACAAAATTTGCACTATAACCACACACCCTGAGGAAATGCCTTTCAAAAAGCTAAATGATTATACTTAAAAGAATGGTGTGGGTGAAAAGAAAGAAAAGTATGTGAGCTAGAAGGGATGGAGCTATTGCCAGTTGGTGTGCAGGAACCTCTCAAAGGAACCTATTCTGAGCCCCTCCCTAATCCCTTACCTCCTCTAAGAAAACATTTCCCTCTTTTTATAGAGTCCTCTTTTGACAGTTTTGAAGGGAGGATGGAATGATGAATTAAGTAGCATTGGTGAATTATTTTAATGATGGTTTCTATGACAACAGAACAAATACTTTGTGCATATTTTGTGTTTTAAGCAAAGAAGCATTAGGCAAATAATTTTTCTGAATAGTGAATATGGTAAAAACAAAAAAACAAAAAAACAAAGACAGCTTATAGTCACTTGGTTACCATCTAATATGAAAGAAGATGTGTACATTAGCACTCCACCTGCAAATAGAAGTTGCTCTACTTAGAAAGTCAAAAACTTCATAGCATCAAAGTTTCCAGCATTCCTTGACTTGAAGAATTTAACCTAAAGTTATACCTTTAAATTCTTTAGATCCGGACCTCCTTGAGTTCCTCCTGAAGTAGATTGTAACCTAACGTATAACATCTGAACAGAACACTTGATTTCCTGTTTCTTGCATTTCTTACCTCTGCAGGGTTCCAATGGTCCCTGGCTCTAACTGACCAGTTTAAACTGACAAAGCCACTGCATTAATTTTTGCATTGAGTACTGGTCAGCAGAATGCTGGGCAATTGATACTTCTGCTACTTCCAACTCCAGCTCTGCTGAGAGAAACCTATCTATTATTAAAAACCCTATTAGTGGTGGTAAGATTGCAATGCATTTCTCTCGCTATAGCTACTGAGTGTTATCTAATTGGTTTTTATTACTTTGAAAACCCTGGGAGGGTGAAGCTCAAATGCACATTTGCTAACAGTTCTGTTCTTTCCTCTTGTACTCATTGGAGATGCTTTTAGATCGTTTAGATTTTGTCAGCAGGAAAGAGGGAAAATATTTGAGATCATTTTGGAGAGTACCTGGAAAGGGACTACAGACCTTAAGATTAGTTTAGCTGTGACTCCTCTGGGACTCAACTACATGAATGCAAATCACATGTGTGGCTTTTCCCATTATTATCTGAAGTGCAGAGACTTAGGCTTGCTTCCAGAATTGTGACATTATCAATTTCTCATGTGAATGCTATTGTTCGTTTTGTATAGTCTTGATCTTATTGGCATTTTGATAAGTATAAACTGAGTTCTCTATTACTATTTCTTTTATTTAAATGGAGCAACTTAATGATGAGCTCTTATTCTTATACATGCCATGTACAGAATGTATTTTCCTTGTTTTTGTGAAGTTTGCCCCATACTCCAAGGCTTGATTTATGTATATTCCATTTGATGTCTCATTTAGTTCACCATCTCTTCCTTCTTGACTTCAAAACCAGGCTTCCATGTTTACCACCTAACTAAAATGGCTATCTCTTAAATCATATCCAGTGCCTGTGTTCAGCTCTCATTTTTAAAAAACTCTTTACTTTGCCTTTAAAAATATGTTCTTTAGTAACTAATAAAAACAAAACTTTTTGAACACTTACTATGCATCAGATGCTGTTCTAACACTTAATATGTATAGTTAAGTCACTGAAGTATTTAACTACCTTACTGATTTTTCGTAGTATCCCATCAGGTGAAGAGTACTATGCCCTCCAGTGTATAGATAAGGACATTGAGACAAAAAGACATGAACTCACTTGTCCTACACTTCCCACTTACTGGAGGTGCTGAGGCTCCATTCTGGAAGGTTTCAGAGGTCCACAAGTCTCTGCTTCCAGCGACTCTCTGTGCTGCTGCTTAGAATTCCCTCTGAGTTGTCATCAGTGATGTCCTTGCCTCCCACCTCTCAGACCAGATTCAACTGAACAAACATCAGTTGAGTGCCTGATAGGGGCCGGGACACAGTCTCCTTCCCAGTCTCTTCTTGTCCCCATGCTCATTAATTGTATTCAGAAGAGAGAGATGAAAGTAAAAATTATGCAGTGGCTTTTAAGGTCTAGGAGCTTTTTCCTGGATGGGGAGAAGAGCTGTGATGGAAGCACTGAGGAGCAGCACTGTCAGTTCTGCCCTATCTCCTAATCATTAATAATTTCATACGATCCTCTCAATGCACCAGTCTCATCACCATCAATTTTTCAATTATTCCCTTTTCTTTGACCTCCAAATCTAATCAGTTACTAAATGTTACTAATCTCCCCCTTTAAAATTCATCTCCCCAGCCATAATTCTACCCTAGGTTCTAATCACTTCACTTCTGGATTGTAGTGTTGGCATCTAGCACACGTTCTGTCCATTCCAAACCAGTTATCCATGATCATAAGCTCTGGCCCCCAAAGCACTTTCAATCATCTTCTGTAATCCAGGTCAGATACTAATTCCTCTCTGAAGTCCTCCCAATCACTGCACAGACTATAACCCCTCATTCTGCCCCTTTTGGGACCAGTGAAATAGTAGTATTCACATGTTTATCAACTCACTGCAGTTTAAATTTCTTGTGACCTGGCCTGTCTGTTATTCTTCTTTTATACATAACATTCAGCAGTATGTTTGGGATACAGTAACCATTTCTATTCATTCTTAGATATAGAAGTGAATGCAGAAACAAATGAATAGATGAATAAATAAATGAAAGAAAAAAAATACTGACTTGGCAGGGACTTTCACTTGGCTACTTTACCAAGTTCAAACTTCTCAGCATGGTCACAAAAGCCCACTGATCTATCCTTCCTTCCATTGAACGTGTCTCTAATACTTGTTGGCTTGGCCCTGGTTTGGCTAAGGGAATACAGTTCTCTTCACATAGAATTTTTTTTTCCTTTCTATATTAACAGTTCAAGGCATTCTCTTTTCTTGGAACATCCTTTCATACACTTGATCATTTTCTTTCTGTACAAACTCTGCTCCAATTATCTCCAATTCTGCCTCTTACCATTCCCTTATTCACATATGATCCCAATAGACTGATGAAGATCTGTTGTTTTCATGAGAGTCTTTTGAAGCTAGGGTTTCCACCAAAGTGTTGGTATGATGTCATTTAGCATGTTTGGCATCAGATGTCCAATGACCAGGATTTCAGTTTCAACTCTAATAGGTGACCTGTCTATGAGTCTCAGTATACTCGTTTGATAAATGGAAATTAAAACCACTAGCTACTTCATGTAATTTTTGTAATAATTAAAGGAACCTCTCTATGTAAAAGATACATTAGCCAAATATCTTGAAAATTGTTTTGTCCACTATAAAGTATTACATAAATTTTCTTTTAATTATTGTAACTACTTTTTTAAGACCCAAGAGCAAAAGGCAAACAAAGAAATAAATGTTTCTTACATCATCGTTGTGTTAATTAACTCTATAGTTCTCATGTCTCTGAAGACTTTATTTTACATATCTCAACCAAATTAACCTTCCCAACAAATAGCCCCCAGTTTATTAATAAAAATACTGTCTATAGAGACACCTTATTATCTCTAAACCTTACAACAATCCTGAATGGTCAAAACCACCATCCCCCATTAACAGATAAATAAACTGAGGCTCCAACAAGGCAACCAACTTTCACATGGTGACAACACTAGTAAATTTGGAGTTGGGATATTAATTCAAGGTTATCTCCTGCAGAAGTCCACATCCTGTTCACGGTACCAGAATGCTTCTGTGACTGTATTACGTTATTGGTTTGTGTTTCTATAAAGAAATACCTGAGGATGGGTAATTTATAAAGAGGTTTAATTGGCTCAAAGTTCGGTCAAGCTGTACAAACATGGCACCAACATCTGCTTAGCTTCTGGTGAGAACTTCAAGAAGCTTACAATCATGGCAGAGATGAAGTGGAAGAGCACATGTCACATGGTGACAGCAGGAGTAAGAGAGAGGTCCCAGACTTTTAAACAACCAAATCTCACATGATAACTGAACAAGAATTCACTTATTTCCAAGGGGATGGTGCTAAACCATTCATGAGGGACCTGCTCCCCTAATCCAATCACCTCCCACCAGGCCCTACCTCCAATATTGGGAATCACATTTCAACATGAGATTTGGAGGGGACAAACATCCGAACTGTGTCAGTGAGAGAGGATTATTACTCATTTTTACTGATAATCCTATTTTAGAATAAATGTAGCGTCCCTGTAGGTGGCTCATATGATCCGAAAGGAGACAAAGGAATCACATGCCAATCTGGGTGTCTCACATGGAGCATTGTCCTGTTGGGGTCAGCAGGTTGGCTTCTTGCCATCCAGGAATGATGCCTTTTATAATGAGGAAGTTAGAGAGATAATTATGGAAATTAATTCCTGAACTGCTGTGGCCTGTGAACTCTACCAAGCAGAACTTTGAATATCAAGGGCAGTGCTGCAATGCAGATCAGAAATGAGAAAACCTTACTTTAGCAGTCATAGGGAGTAAATTGAACTGTTTTTATACAATCCCATATCGTCTTATTTAACGTGTGTGTGTGATTGCATTCATCTTAGCATTCCTGTCACCTGATGCATACAGATGGCCCATTAACCAATTAACTTATTGGACTAAATAGGCTAAATCAAACTAGATGACATCAACTTGCTCTACAAGGATAGAACTAAATTAAGTGTGTTTTAAATGCCAGTGAGAATGATTGGATGATAAAGAAGAGATGAAAAGAGAAAACAGAATTCAATCCCTAATCTACTCATTTCTTCCCATTCCCAGAAAATGCCTAATCTATTTTAGATTAGAAAATACCCCAGCTTGCAAAAGCTTGTCAGCCCCATATCACATGTTACACTAAGTCAATGTCGAGCTCACGACATGAAGAAATTCAAGCTCAGTGCTGAGAAATGCATTTTCTAGGTTTTTAAATATTTTTTGGCCACAATCTGATTTATTTTCAACCAATCCAGATTCTTTCCAGCCCTGTGGTTCAGCTAATATGAGGAGCAATAAGCATATTCCAAATATGGATTCTGAGAAGTCACTTCAGAAACATTCTTCCTGGAATTCTGTGTGATTCAGAAGGAAATGTCCACAAACTATATCCATATAACACTAAAAATGGAAGAAGAAACAACCACGTACTTCTATTTTCTAATACTGCCAAGGTGCACAACTCCTATAATTTTCAGAGACCCACACTATAATTCACTCTCTGTCCTATGATCTGCCTCTTTTCTCTCTCTCATTAGATTTAATTCAGTAATCACACCCTGCAAGCCGTTCAAGCAGAAATACCCTTGCTGATTGCAACTTTCACCAGCTAGTCCATGAATATTGCTGTAATGTGTACATATGTATGTGTATGTGTGTGTCTGCCTGCGAGTGAAAGAGAAACTATTGCCTTCATCAGCAGCTGCCTCCTCTCTCTGTCTTTAGTTTGCTCTCTCTACCTATTCCTCTTTTCCCATTTTGTATACATGGGAGATGTAATTCTATTTCTCCAGAGTGGCACTACCAGTAGGTGAATCCTCCTTCCTCACTAGTCATCACTTAGTATGAAATTTTGTTTCCTCTTTTCACTTTTTTCTGTGGTTTTAATTACTGTCCCTGAACTAAACATAAACCATCTTCCCTTGAATGTTTTGGTGACCCTGTTGTGCTTTTCAACTGAGATTTCACCCTAAGTCGTTTCCCCTTGCATTTAAATGTCTGTATATGCTTGCTTTTTGTTCACATTGCTTTTTGAATTTTTCACTTATTCCTCAATTTGTTTTCTGTATGTGATTATCGCTTGATTATACCCAAGTGAACCTGTGAACATGGTTTCTTTTTGCTTCCCTTACCCCACGTGTGGCATGTATATATCAATTCCCATTTCCTCTGGGGGAGGTATGAGGAGTAGCAGTTGCCGAATGGTATGAGCATTTTAGTTTAGAAGATGTATCTGTATCTCTTCGCTGCCTTGTTTTATATCTTTATGCATGAGCAGCATTACTCAAACCGAGCTAAAGCTTACCAGTCTAAAGCTGCACAATGCACATCTCATTAAAAGAAATGGTTTGGGTTCCCAAATGAATATGCAGAATTGATTTGTATGGTGGAGAAGTTAAAGGGTCTAAAGAGGCTAAGACTTTGTATTTTTAATAATTTTCCTTTATGCAAGAGCTTAAAGAATTGTTGATTTACATTATAAAGGATCAAATAGAAGCCATAGCATTTTGTGCCATCGTATTGAGCAGTGAGACGAAAGATTCTAAATTTATGTTATGAGGGAGGAGCAAAACAAGCCACAAATCTCAAAGGCTGTGCCAGCGTCGTGTGTGGCAAGGGCAGTGCCACTCATTTGACACCCTTTTGCTTTGTACTTCATGATCCGGCTCTTGTGTGTAGCCTCCAGCTCTGGTCATATCATTCCCTGTTTTCCCTTTCCAATATTCAATTAATGTGTTCTCTTTCTGTAGTTAGAACTGATAACAAAACATGGTGAGAGAGAAGATAGAGAAATGGGAGAGGGGAAAATGTACAGAACACAATGTTCTGGAATGTCCTAGTCGCACCTATACTTTTAGTAAGTTTCACTTATTTGCATAAATGTGGTTTGGCATATACTTTTATCTTGCATTGATTTATATATATTTATATGTATTATATATCATGTATGTATTTTTATATATATTAGTAAGTGAGGGATAAGCAATAGGAGAGATAAGAATAAGTATATGATAATAAACAGAGATCACGTCTCCTTCATTCATTTATTTATTTTAAATTGACAGATATAATTTAGGTTTTTATTGTGTACAACATAATGTTTTAAAATGTATATTTGAAATATCTATATATATTGTGAAATGGCTAAATTTAGCTAATTCACACGGTTGTTAATTTACATAGTCATCATTTTTGTGACTTCTGCTTAATATCCTCTGTTTTAGTATTTTTCAAGAATATATCACAATGCTGTACAATATATCTCTAGATGAATCATTTCTTCTTAATGAGATAAATTAGTTACATGGACACAAAATCTGTACTATCAAATATCCCTCAAAAATATAGAGATGAAAAACATACTTTTGTCACTTCTTTATCACTTTTTAGGAAATGGAATCTAAGAAAATAAGAGTGAGGGAAAGGGAAGCTAATATTTTTGAAGCACCTACTATGTGTTCAAATACAGAGTTGGCTGCATTCATATAGAATAGTTAATTTAATCCTCTCAATAGCTCTAAAAATAAGTGGTGCTAGCCCTGCTTTTATAGCCACTGAAATTGGGACTCATATAAATTAAGTCCTTTAAGCTGTAAAGGTCCATCACACTAGTAAATGAGAAGAGCAGATTTGATTTCAGATGAATTGACTTTTAAAATACATCTCTTTTTTTTTCTTTCTAATTTTTTGAAGAAACTTTTTTTTCTATCTATGAATAAGTGCCTTCTCTATTGATCATCTTATACTATCTGTGGGTAAGAATGATATAATATATGATGTGTGATCCTTTGTTTTCTCAGCCGAGGAAATTAATGTAAAATTCTGCTTGTCCAAAATGCTGTTTACAGAAGTACAGAGATTTCGTAGCTGAACAGTTTTCTGATTGTGGATCCTACCTGATTACCTGAGGTTGATTAACAATATTGTGAATTCTGCCCTCGATGCAGGGAAGAGGAGCCCTGTGCTGGGTCTCATATTAATACTACTCTGTCTGATCCTTCCATAGACTCATCACTCCTCATAGATGAATCCAACATCTTAAAGGGGCTCCCACCTGGCACCTACCATCCTTCTTCTAGACTATCACCTGTGCATCCCAGAATTCCCTGCCCTAGAAAGTCCCAGACCCATTTTTCCTAGGTCTGCATTGGCCTCTTCTTGCCTGTACTCACAAAGACTGACCAAGGAAAGCTTGCAGGGGCTGTCACAGACTCCGCACATGAGAGCAAGGGGCCTCACAAATGTTTGCAGTATAGAACTGAGGCTGGGACAGATTGAGGAGAGAAATCTATGGGCACGGACCAGGGGTCAGAGGCAACTCTTTCATTTCTACCTTCCTCACACACAGAACTTCAAGGAGTTGAAGATTCTAAATTGATACTCAGTCTTCTAGGAGGACGGAATGATATTAAGTGGTACCTAAGGTTCCCCTTGTAATGTTGCCTTGGGCCTCACATATATATAAAAAAGACCTGAATAGCATACTACTCTGATTTATATTTTACAAAGGAGAAAAGATCTTACCCTGGCCCTTTCAACTTTTATTATAATTTTAAATAATGTATTATGATGCTTGTTTCTTCAGCTCTTGTTTATTATAATTGTTTATCATAATTTTAAACAAGTTATTATGATGCTTGTCTCTTCCAACCTTGGGGAACAGGATAGCACAAGTAGCTTTTCAGTTCTGACCTCCTGGAAGCAGGATCCCCTGAACACGGGTATGCCCACACACATGCCCCCCATTGACAGGCATAGCAGGTAGCTCAGCGCCTCCTGGATTCCCTAACCACATGATTGCTTAGGATTGGGCATCTTAGCTTCTTCCTTTATTGATGACCTTTTAAAATGGTGAAAATTAAATAAAATGAATGCAAAATGGTAAATACAATGTTTGGCACAAGAACACGTTTTCTCACAAAGTATAATAGATACCCAATAAATGATAACTTTCCCCCGTCCCCTCCCTTCTGCCAAACCAACACTTTTACATTAGCTAGGAAACATGAGTATTCTATACTAGGATCAGTTGATGTTTTTCTCCTAATCTCTCTTCAAGTTCGTCTAGCGCACACAGTTACCACTCTCCACCATGTAATCAACAGAAGATGCTAATGAGGCGTTAGATGCCTTTTTATCAGGTCCCTCACCAATCACCCTAAATACCCAGCTCCACTCAAGAGCTCTGTGCCATCCTGCCTTTTCTCATCTTCGTCTTCATCCTTTGTTTCACTGTTTAGCTCCCACCCCCAACGCCCATGCACTCTCTTTTCCTGAAGTGCGGTCACTTCATCTCTGTCAGGGAGCTTTTAGTCGGATGAATGTAAAACATTTAATCAAGAGACCTGTCCTGAGTTGGTATGAAATGTCACAGCCCATTTGTTTAAAAAAAAAAAAATAAAGTCATCTGCTCTGTTTATCTCTAGCTTTCCACAGACAATGGCAGTTGCTGATTTTAATCTATTGCAATGAAGTGTGCCTCAGCCTAAACCCCCCTGCTTTTCTCACTCATGAATGCAGAGCTGAATCCTGAGAGAGCAGCTTTGCCCATTGCTTGAACTAAAGGTGCAGGAGCTTATATTCCCATAGAGAATTTTCCATTTCTCATTCTCTGCTTCTCATGCTCTTAGCATATAGACGGAAACTTGGATTTGGAATTGTGACTCTTCTTTTTTTTTGCATTAAATCAGCATGCAGTGTCTGATACATATACTTGGGTACATTTCAGATTTAAATATGCAATACCTTTGCACAGGGCAAGATGGAAAGAAAAGTATGCCCCGTGGTTCTGGCTGTGTTTTGAAACTAAGATTGAAGGAAGGAGAGTATATTCAGAGGCAAGTATTCTGAAAATCCTATTAATAGGGGCATTTCTTTGTTGATTTCTTAAGCAGCCTCTGCATTAACAAGAGTTTTAGTATTGGGATAGCTTAATGAGGTGCTAATGAGAGAAGAAGAACTGAGCCCTCTGTTTAGTCCCTTATACTGCATTGTTTACAAGGGGTCAAAAGTTCTTTGAATATTTCTACATGAGCAAAATAATTGCAGTACTTTCTAATCCCATTTCAACTATCACCCTGCCAACCTGTTTTCAGTCTACACACACACACACACACACACACACACACACACTCAACTTTGTACAAAGTGGACTAGAAGTGGATTACATAAAATAGAAGGAAGCTGATCCCCTCATCTCTATTCATTTTTCCTAGCATTAACTGCTGACTTATTGACAATGTATTTGTGCTCAGCTTGAGTCAGTCATATATTTCATTCAGAACCGACAGGTTACAGTCTACCTATTGGCATCCTGCTGGTATCACATGTGACACACTTGTGATAGCTGCTGCAAGCTGGACATGTTCAAGATGTGCATCTTTGGAAAAGCATTCACCAAAGACTGTTAAACTACTTTACACTTATGAAACAGGGCTTGCCTTAAGCCCAGAAGAAAAAAGTTTGAGTAATGGCAGCAGCACTGACAGCGCCTTTGGACACGAAGAACAAGGCAGTAACAAAAAATAAGCACACAACCCACCAAATAAAACTCATTTATTTAATCAAAAATATACTATTAGTACTTTACACAATAAAAACTTTAATATTAATATGACTTAAAGATATGTTAATTCAAGCCAGTCATTCAAATTTGTTTCCTGGGTAAGTAAATAAAATTCAATAAGTTTATATTGAGTGTCTACTATGTTTTATTGGGAACTTATTTTGTACTTGGATCTGTGTGATATGCTACCAAATATACTAGGGTAACATTTTAGGTAAGCTAGGACTTTTTTCTACAAAAACAAAACTATGGTAGTTTCTTAGTTTGGCAGGATTATGGTTTATGAAATACTTTCAGTTCCATTGTTTCAAGATAACTGTGCTAAAGGGCCACACAAATACTTCAGTGACTCAGAGGGAGCAATCCCATCCAGTGTGGAAGCATAGAGACTGTTAGGAAGAAGTTGGCAGTCAAGCTTGGCCCACCTTTAAGAAAGTAGAGTAAACGGCTGATGAAAATCAGTTCCTCTGGTGGACTTGGAAGCTGTGTTTTATAGGTCAGTAATAATAGAAAAGCCATCTAGATTAAGAAAATTCTGGGTCATTTTCTGAAAGGAGTCTCTAGTTTTATTTAGTTGGAATTTTGATCATGCTGCTTTCAATGCTATGTCATGTAGGGTCTTAAGTGTCAGGTAAAGTAATTAGGATGTAATTGAAAGTAATGAGTGGCTAATGATGGTTTTTAAACATAGAATAATAAGATGATAGCTGTATTCTAAGAAGATTAATCTGTCAGCAGTGTGTAAGAAGACCATGTATTTCAGGTACAGGGCAACATGTGTCTCAATTATAGTGATACTAGTGTGGAAAGAATTCTGTTTTACAGATCAGTTCTACAGGCTGTCGTGTCACACGGAATGTGACAATATAGGGACAGGAAAGCATCTAAGAAGAATAGGAGCTGTACAGTTTAGAATTGAGGACTGGAATAACGAGGGCAAATCCTTGAACAGCAAGAGACATTCAGAGAAGAACATGTGGAGAGGAAGGAGTAAAGAGCTTGAGGTGTTTGAGGAATGAATGTTGCACCCAGGTAAATTTTACAAAAGGCATTCAGAATCATGGATGGAGGTGATCTAGAGTTGGTATGGAGATAAAGACTTCATGCCTATATTCAAAGATACAATATTCAAATAGGAGAATTGATGAAATCCCTAAGGAAAAGACTACATACAGTGAAAACCAGGGGTATATGACATACATTAAGGGGCACATATATTTGAGAAGTAAGGAAACGTAAGGCATTGGTGAAACAATCATAGGGAAGGAGATTATCAAGAGAAAAAAAGTCACTTCAAAGGTAAAGCAAGTAACACATACTAAAGAGAGAAAGAATGGGAACCCTCCCCACACAAGTAATTGGACTAGATTTTAAGGGGCTTTTTGGAGACTTTCAAGTCAGCAGCTTTAGAACAAGTGGAGAATTCAGTCATGTAAGTGATGAGGAATGAAAAACGGAAGAAAGTGGAGGAAGCATTTGTAGAATATGGATTTAAAAGCCCTTAGACAAGGGAATGGAGAAAGGAGTAATTTTATGAGGTTGAGCCAATGGGAGCTCTGTGTGTATGTGTGTGTGTGTGTGTGTGTGTGTGTGTGTGTGTGTGTGTGTGTGTGTCTGTGTATTGTTTGGTTGCTTGTTTTATCTGTTTTGAAATTGGGGCAGGGGAGAGACGGAGAGAGAGAGAAGCTTTGATGGATTAAAATTCCTTAGGAGGCCGGGCACGGTGGCTCACGCCTGTAATCCCAGCACTTTGAGAGGCCAAGGTGGGTGGATCATGAGATCAGGAGATCAAGACCATCCTGGCTAACATGGCGAAACCCCGTCTCTACTAAAAATACAAAAAAAAAAAAAAAAAAATTAGCTGGGTGTGGTGGCATGTGCCTGTAATCCCAGCTACTCAGGAGGCTGAGGCAGGAGAATCACTTGAACCCGGAAGGAGGAGGTTCCGCCTTCCAGAACTGTACTCCAGCCTGGGTGACAGAGAGAGACTCCATCTCAAAAAAATAAAATAAAAATAAATAAATAAATACATAAATAAATAAATAAAAAAGAATTCCTTAGGAAACCGAGGGTTACATTTAACATTCTCAGGGAGGATATTAATTAAATCTGAAAAGAAAATGGGTCTTTATTTTTCATTTGTCAGTAAAGAGAGGTAGATTATTGTAGATTAAAGAGGAATGTAGAGGTGGAAAGGAAAAGTACTGTTTTTTTTCTTCAAAAGAGCTTTTGATCTAGGAAAAGACCACGAAGACCATAGGTCCCTACAGAGAAAGGGGTAACAGGGAAGAAAAGTAGAAAAAGAGGAGACTAGAGCCTCACGCATATCTTTCCTATTCTTTGATTTTGCCTAGAGTCTTAAATGCTCAACATTTTGTCAGACCTAGTGTTCTTAACTCAGCCAGGGAGATCAATGGGCTATATCACTGCTGACAATCAACACAGCAGGATTGTCCCTGCCCACTTCAGCGGCCATAGCGTCAGACACACAGAGGCACCTTCCCCTCATTCCAACCTTAAAAAATATCATTACTAGTAAAATTAAACAAACTTTAGTGCTTTATTTTAAAATGGAATACACTTATCCACTCTATACAAATAAAAATACGTAAATGTTTATTTAGAAGGTGAAAAGCAAGAGAAAAAGGTGAGAGTGACTTAGCGGGAGGATCTAAAGCTGAAGAGAGGTAAAATGGTGACCATTCCTTCAATCTTCAGGGAAATAAATCTCTTTTTGGCAGAGAGGCCAATGTTTTATTGCTATTGAGTTTTAAGCTAATTGGAATAGGAATTTTCTCTATTTCTGCCTTAAGTAAAAATAAAAATTGTTGATGGCAGGAATGTCTATGTCTTAATGTAGAAATTTTAGTTGCAAATGTACACCATCAAAGTAAAGCTAGTTTTGACATTTCTGAGGAAAGCTGATGTAATAGTCAGGATTCACGGGAGGAACAGAACCAAAAGAAATATATAGGTCTATAAGAAGGGATGTGTTATGGGAATTGGCTCACACAATTCTGGAGGCTGAGAAATCCCACGATATGCCGTCTGCAAGTTGGAGAACCAGGGAAGCCAGGATGTGATTCAGTCTGAGTAGGAAGGCCTGAGAACCAGAGGAGCCTGCGGTGTAGTTTTCAGTCTGAGGCCGAAGGCCTGAGAACCAGGAGAGCAGCTAGTGTAGTCTCAGAGTTCAGAGGACTGATAACTCAGAATTCTGATGTCTTAGGGAAGAAGAAAGTAGTCCCAGCTCCAGCAGAGAGAGCAAATTTTCCCTTCCTCAGCCTTTTTGTTCTGTCGGGGCCCTCAAGGGACTGGATATGAATGATGCTTACCCATCTGAGGGCAGGTCTTCCTTATTCAGCCTGCTGATTCAAATGCTAATCTCTTCTGGAAATACCCTCAAAGACACACCCAGAAATAATCCTTTACCAGCTATCTGGGCATCTCTTTGCCCAGTCAGGTCGACACAAAATTAACCTTCACAGCTGTAGAAAGCAACATTGACTTCTTATAGCCAGAATGGTCTCAGGACTTCCTGAGTGTGTGACTAACTAACCCTGCAGTTAATGCAAGAACTGCCCCTCATACATGTTAGTTACCTTAACAGCCCCTCTTCCAGACCTGTCCAAGCAGCCTTTGTCTGAATACTTGTTTCAAAGGCAGCCTTCTCAAAGATGCAGGAATACCATTTCATCTCTAAGTTGAATAGACAGAATTCAGTTAACATTAGAGTGGTGAATTCAATTCAAGAAAACACTAAGCAGTAAATTCCACTGAAATCCTGGGGAAAGTTTGGACATTGCCACTCCAGAGGGGATTAGATTTCATTTGCCTAATTAACTTGAGGATGA
The DNA here is from genome assembly GCF_028885655.2 of Pongo abelii. NCBI lineage: Eukaryota > Metazoa > Chordata > Mammalia > Primates > Hominidae > Pongo > Pongo abelii. Next base: position 20,426,388 of record NC_085928.1, read on the forward strand.
AGATATCAGCATCAGCCAAGTTCTAAACAAGTATTTGCTCTTTGATTCAGACCTTTAAAAATTGTATCTATACATTTGTCCCCCTCAGCAATCCTTTCTTCAAAACAAGCAGAAGTTTTTTTAAAAGATACTGCATTCCAGGCCTACTTAACTATCTTATCATAGCACTAATTGCTATGTACCAGTAATGTAGCAGCTGAATTTGTTGTTCCCTTCAACTCTGCAGGAAATGTGAAAGTCTGTAAAATAGCTGATGTCTTCAATAATCCTCCACATTCTGGCTAGCACTCAAGTGGACTGGGGAGACCTACTGAGGCAGGCCTATGTTTGAGTAGGATCCCTTTTCCTCTGTCTTGTATCCCAGCCAATTATCAGGAATGAGGACTTGTGCGTTCGTTAGTTGTTCTGCGCACATCTATTGATAGCTCTCACTGTTGAGGGCTCACAGAGTAATCTCATCTTGGCATTACAACCTCCCACTTCCTTCCTGATAACTTTTGTTTTTTAAACAATTTGCTTTAAAATTGATTCAAATCTTTATGATTAAGGCCACCTTGGGCTTTTATTGGCAGCTGCCCTAGGAATCCAAGAATTGGCCCAAGTAACCATTTGCTAGACAGGGATAAACGAGTCCCCTGAGTTGACTTGGGAATCTCAAAACAAATTTATGATTTTGATGTGAGACCAAGAGAACTTATCAACTCAATTAAAATTGCCCTATGATTAGAGCCTTCCCATAGCCCTCTGACTGGCCAAGTCCCAGAAAGGTCAAGCAGCCTCAAAGGAGCATTTAATAAATATTTTAGTTCCAAGATAATATACATTTCTGGAAAAGGGAAGACAGCAAACCAGAGGCGATAAGTATAGCATTCTATTCTCTTTAGTGTCTTGGAATCTTCAACAAAATTTTGCCTTATTTTGGCTAAGTAGAGAAAATTTATGAGCCAAGCTGGCATTGGACAGCTGTCTATGTATTGTGATTCAATAGAAAGCTGGGCTGGGGCTCTGCCTCTAAAGTTACGATATTTGCCTTCTTACTATGGCATCATCTTTCTATTGGGTTTTGGCTAATGCACTCAAATTGAGAACACAGCTTCACAGGCAGAACACAACACACAGATGCAAGGTCTCTTGATGGCAGAAAACCTTATAACGTAAGATATGTGCTTGACAGAAAGATTGTTGGTAGATTTCTAAGCCCCTAATGCCATACATTGTATTTTATGAATTCAATATCAAATGCTATATTTGGGTTATGGATTGCATAAAGCCCTGAACCTTCAGTAGGCACAGTATCTTGTAGTTGAACATAGCAATCTCAAAATAGAGATAAATAATAAAGGGATTCCACCGCTTCAAAAAGTAGTTTAAGAAACTGTACATTGATAAAGTATGGTGAAGAAGTATTTTATGTTTGTTCAAATGATATAGGAATGCAAGTATTATCTTTTTAAAATTGATTTGCATAGAAAAAATACTCAAATACCCTAACAGGGCCTTCAAAAGTAATTTTCATTAATGGTAATGAAAATAAGATTTCCTTTTTCAGTATTTTATAATGAAACTCTCATTTTAAAAAAAATCTTTAGAAAAATAACTAGGCCAAATTTAAGTCGGGATATCATTTAAAGAATGAAGTTTACATTTTGATTAACCAAAATAAATAGAATCTATCATTCTTACTCTATTAAGTTTTGTCTTAATTTTCATAAAGAAGAAATTACTTGAACAAGCAATTTACTCATTTTCTTGGCTTCCATCTAAGTTATTATTATTATTAATGAATTTTTTTTTTTTTTTGAGATGGAGTCTCACTCTGTTGCCCAGGCTGGAGTGCAGTGGCGTGATCTCGGCTCACTGCAAGCTCCACCTCCCAGGTTCACACCATTCTCCTGCCTCAGCCTCTCTAGTAGCTGGGACCACAGGTGCCCGCCACCACGCCCGGCTAATTTTTTGTATTTTTAGCAGAGACGGGGTTTCTCCATGTTAGCCAGGATGGTCTCGATCTCCTGACCTCGTGATCCACCTGCCTCAGCCTCCCAAAGTGCTGGGATTACAGGCGTGAGCCACCACGCCTGGCCTATGTAAGTTATTAATGTCATAATGTTTTTTGAATATTACACATATACATTATCTTCTGTCTCATGACAAATTTTATAAAAGTTTATTAATTTCAATAAAATGTGATAGAGTCCTAAGACATGGAGCTTTAACTTTATAGATTTGTGTTTCATACTGACACCTTGAGTCAAAATCATGTTCCATTTTTTAAATTAAATAATCTCTTACATTGTAAGTTGTGGCACAACATTTGGAATATATAGATAATATTACATCTGTGAAAAAATACATTCTTTATTCCAAGTAGATAACTTCATGGTTTTGTGGGGCCATTTTCCATTCACTGGAAAATTGAGGTCAGGAATTTGTGCAAGTATAAATGAAAAAATGCTGAGGTTTTTTTTTCATTTTTTTTTTTTTTTTTTTTTTTTGGAGACGGAGTCTTGCTCTGTTGCCAGGCTGGAGTGCAGTGGCACAATCTCAGCTCACTGCAACTTCCACTTCCCAGGTTCAAGTGATTCTCCTGCCTCAGCCTCCTGAGTAGCTGGGACTACAGGCGCCTGCCACCACACCTGGCTACTTTTTTGTATTTTTAGTAGAAACAGGGTTCACCATGTTGGCCAGGTTGGTCTCCATCTCTTGACCTTGTGATCCGCCCGCCTTGGCCTCCCAAAGTGCTGGGATTACAGGCGGGAGCCATCGTGCCCGGCCAGGCTGAGTTTTATACAGTGTTTCTGCAAGTCATCTGTGAAGATAATATGTAAGCTTAATAATTCTAAATATTTGAGAGAGTAAGTGCATCTCATTTTTGTTTTTAAAGTCCATAGCCACCAAGCATTAGTTATAGGAAGACTGTATAGTTCAAAGCAAGATTTCAAAGACCTCTAACAGGAGTGAAAATTGCATAATTCACTTGTATGTCCCTATCCATCCCTTTTCTAAATAAAAATGCTGTACTACCTGGCCCAGGGTCTTTGACTCCATAGCACTGTGGGAAGCAGGCACTAAACTGCTAAATTCTAACACCATCTGTATGACCTAAATCCTAAGAGAGATATTGTTTCTGCTGCCAAGGCCAGAATCAACCTCAGCTGCCAAATGCTAGACTGAAAGAAGAATGTAAACAGCTTGATGGAGGGGAGGATCCTGGTGCACCTGTGGTTTTGACAGCTTTTGCTGCTGCTTGAGGAGGAAACAGGTTGCCTGTTTGTTCTTCAAGAGCACTTCTGGCATCCAGGTATTATGCAGGCATGCACTGCCAGCTGTGAAAGATGCCGCTTCCTTGTCACTTCAGAGAATGATGCTTCTACAGAAGATCCCTCTTGCTATTTCATTCAGGGAGCTTGGGAGAGGAAGACAAAAAGAATCAAATGCAAAGCACAGATCATTGAAAGGGCAAGGGTCTGAAGTGAGACAACTCGTGTCAGAGTGTTTTCAAACTTGAGAATGGTACAGTAAATAAGAATGACTTAATTGTAGTGACTTTAAAAAGATATGAGTCCTCTAATGGATGGATTAAAGAAAAGAATAGCAAGAAAATGCACATATACCAAATTTTGACTGCCCGTGTCTTTATACAGCCAATGTTCTGTTCTGGTCAAGAAGAAAAGTAAGTAAGATAACCTGTTTATGTCAAGACATCACAGATGAAAAAAAATAGAATATTAAATCATTGAGTCAACTTCATAACTGAAAGTTTTTAACTGAAATATATATGCTTCACAGATAATCTAACAATGTTGCATATATTATTTATCTTATGCTTACATTAAATACATATCTACCCTAAGGAAGATTTCAAAAATGAAAGTTTTAAAACATGTTTCCTATCAATTATTAAACTTATTATAAAACTTCAATAGTTAAAATAATATGGTTTAATTGATATGATGAATCAGTAGAAGAGAGATCAAACCTAAGACTCAAGAGTATAAGAATGTCATGTGTGATAAAAAGGACATACCAAATTAGTGGAAAAAGTGAATTATTCTATAAATTCTGTGAGTCAGTTGGATAACTTTTAGGAAAAGAGAAAATCTAGATCCCTACCTCACTTTTATTAAGCTAAGTACCTTATATTAGGCTAAAGTAAAGACGGGTGAAAGACTAAAATATACAAATTAAATAGAAGCACAATAAAATTGAGAAGAAAGCATAAGTAAATATTTAAAAAACTTGAGTAACAAAGCTCATTTCAATAACGCCATAAAATTGGAAACAGCTCAGGAAAAGATTTATCAATATAATTACATAAACTCACAGAACTTTTTAAAGACAAAAAGCAGCATATGGTAAATTTGAAAGAAAATGAAAATTAATAGAATTACTTTTAATAGTGTTGTTGTTAAAGCATTCATATTTTAATATATGAAAGCTGATCAAAATCAATAAGGATTAAAAAACTGGTAATCATAATAGAAAAAAATGGCAAGGGATTTGAAATAGGCAATAGACAAAAGAGGAAATGTGAGTGGCTGGTAAACATAGATGATAGATAAATGGACGAATAAATAGTTAGATAGCATGTGGATGCATGGGGTAGGGGAGGGAATGAAAGGGAAGAAGAGGGAAGACAAGGGAAGAAAGGAGGAAAATCAAAAGGGAAGGGGACAAGAAGAGAAAAAAAAATTATACCATTATTCACTTAACAAATTGGAAAAAGATTTGGAGAATGGACCACTCTTGTGAACTAATATACAATATATTTTAATGTTAATTGTGCATAGATTTGACCCAGCAGTCTCAGTTCTGGAAAGTTACTCTAGCTAATATTATAGCTATAAAAATATTCACAGCAGAATGCTTTATAGTAGAAATTATAATAAAGAAAACAACTTAAATATTCATCAAGATATTATTTAATTGAATAATGGTTCTTATTATAATTGGATTTTATAGTTCCACTCAAATAATGATGTAGAATTAATTTATTTGAAAACATGCCCAGAATATATTGTTGAGTGGAAAAAATGAAGTTGCAGAACAGAATATAAGGTATTTTTCTAGTTATATATCCTTATGTATTTATATTAATATATGCATATATGCATGAACACCTAAAAGGATTGTTACCAAACAACATCAATAGTGATTATTTCTAGGTGGTAGCATTTGACGTAATACATCGTTTTACATTTGTACATTTTTGGTATTATGTGACTTTTTCTATTAGAGTATATCATTGTTACAAAATGAATAGAAGTTATTTTCAAAAGATAAAAAGCATTTTGCTAATTTTAATTTTTATTTGCTTCTTTTAAATATTTTTAATCATTGTACTTTTTACCTTGAGTAAAATGAGATGAATGTCTATGCATTTCTATTCTAGCAACATTTTATCTGGAATTATGTAGCCTGAAGGGAAAGCTCCTTACCCTTATCTTTCTGTATTTACTGATTGTTCGTTCTTGGTATATTTGGCATTTTACTTAATCTATAATTCAGATATACTCAGCATATCTCATAAGATTTGATGGTCTAGTTTATAATTACTTTCATTATTGTAAAATCTTGATATTTTGTAGGTCAATAAATAGGGTTAAAAATAAATGGTTTGCAACCTCTTCTTTACAACAGCTCAAAATGCCTCCACTTCATTTTGAACACATCTCAATATCCACATAAAGCCTCTAAACAAAATTAAGTTTAATTCACTCTAAAGGAAAGCACTTCTACAGACCATTTTAAAGAGGAGGGTAGCCAATTTAAATAAATTATCAGATACTCATTTTATACAGATGAGTGCTGCTAATTACAATCTATTCCTTAAAACTAGTCCAACAAGCATGGATAAACTTCGTCAGCAGTTATCACTTCATTTATTTGAAAGCCTTAAAACAACATGTCTTTAAAGATATTATATATTTTGGAACTTCTACTACTTTAGATTATTTTGGAGGCATCCCCGAATAGTGGGGTTTTACAAAAATTTTGATTTTTACCTGCTTCTTCTTATTTGATATGTTTAGCCTTTAAGCATTTTCAATATTTTCCTGTCTACATACACTAACCTCTCTATATATTCGACCTTTAAGTCCTCAGTTGTTTCAAGTTATTAAATAGTAGTCTACCCTAAGCTATGTGTACTAGGAAAATCATCCCATCCTTCTTGCATTGTTTAATTTACTGTAATTTGTATCTTATTTGACTGTCTGAGGGTGGTGTCATCTAAAGTATCATAATCTCCATTCCATTACTTACTTGGCTTGTGACGGCAAAATCAAACCAAATTGGACTAACACTTATAGAATCTATAGGTTTTATAATCTATATAATCCACCTCTCCTACTTTCCTAAATTAATAGTAGAAAACCCTATACTGGTTCTTTTTTAAAAATATTTATTGTTGTTGTAATTGTCATTTTTCTAAAAACTTGTATAAGCGGTTGTAAGTAGAGCAAATGGTTTGTTTACTCTTTCAATGCTTTTGATTGACTATGTGACTTGGCTGATATTATATTCTTTATATACACTGCTTGTTATAACAAGCCCACCCACATAAAAACGTGCTGAGGAATTATCAACCAGAGGGCTATATGTCTGCCATCTTAGATAATAGCCTAACCTGTTCCACCACCTGCCCCTTTTTATAAATTTTCTAGAGCTATGATTTTGTTAGAAGATGAGCTAAGTGGACATGATTGTACAATTCTTGAATAAACTAAGTTACACAGAAAACATTTCTATTGTGTTTCTATCTACAGTATTTAGCACAGTGCCTCTAACATTATAGATACTCTCTAAATAGGTGTTGATCATATAGATGTGTTTTACTTACGAAATTTGATAAAGATAGCCTGAAAGTGTAGGAATGTTCTTCTCAGTTATAGTTTAAGTAGTCAGGATAACAGCCACAACATAGGACCATTCTAGAACCAGAGCTATCTGATGTTTACCAGCAGCAACACTGTAAATTTCAAAACTTGAGGATGCCTTGGGAATTCTTTTATCAACTTAGCAATTAATTTAAATCTACTGTAATTAATTTCTGAGAAACCTGCAAAAGCCTATTAGCTGGTATTTATAAACCAACTGATACTAACCTGGGAGAACTGGTTGGAATAATCAGTGTGTGTCAGCTAGATATGCTGCCCTGGAATCTAGCCAAATAGAAACAGACTATTTCCAAGTTTCAGAAAATATAATTAAATTCAGCTTGAAATGCATCTAAAAGTCATTGGCTGATGTACTGGCCCATGGAAATAAATAATTACATATTGTATTAATAGAGTATCTATTTACTAGGAGTTCAAAGCACTGTTTTAACAAGCAGATATTCATAATATTCTTGTAAACTAGAAAGGAGGTGCATGTTTTCTATATAATTATTTTCCCAAAAATAGTACTTCGTGAAAAGTCGTTGGCAGATCAAGAGATATTCATTCTCTTTTGATTTATGGTTCAATATCGTCCCCAGTTGAACATGTCACCCCAGTACCTCATCATCAGTAGGACTGTGATTTTAACTTTCTTCTTAAAAAGCAAGTGGCTTCTTGCAAACAGATGATACCAATTTCCTTTCTAGCACTTTCTGTAATACTCCTATTCTAAAAGGCTTAGCCTCTGCCTGAGGTATGACCACAATGTCTTCTAGCAAACCCAAGGCTCCATTGCTTCTAATCTGAAAACACATAGTGCAGATTTACCTCCCTTCCTCTTCACTACACTATTCTCCTTCAGCTTTATTACCTCTGCCGATACACACTCATACATAGCAGGAAGCCTAATATTCATACAATGTGGGTCCTTCCCTAGGTCTGAGGTTACAATCATGTTCTCTTCCTTTCATATTAAACTACTTGTTACCTGTTTGGACTTCTGTTGACTGTCTTCAACGTGCAATCTACTTGACTACTTGGATTCAAAATATGCACTTACTTCTCCTTACATTCGAAAATTGTAATTTTCAAAATCCGCCTATCCTCCACCAAGATAACTCAATAAATAAACTATATAGTCCACTCCCACCACCCCCAATCCCACGCCAAGACCTGCTAGAGAGAGAGAGAGAGAGAGAGAGAGAGAGCTCCTTGAGAGTTTTGCATCCTTAGCATAGGCTGCCCTGGTCATTCTCTCTGCTTGCAGGTGACCTTGCTACATTTTCAGCCTGCTCCTTTAGTATCCATCAAGAACCCCCACCCTTAACTAGACTCTTGCCCTGACTCATCTTGGGATTCAGTTAAATCATTATCTAAACACTACCATGGCCCCTCAAAAATGTAGGAACATCATTTACCCCTCTAGCTGCTCACAATAGCTAATAAGCTTTTGCTATAAAGAGACAGGAGACAGAAGGTTGTAAGTTAGTGGAATGTAGTGAGTACAGAAATACTTATGTTCAAGAATTCCAAGATAGATAGATAGATAGATAGATAGATAGATAGATAGATAGATAGATAAAATAAAAATTTATAGACCTCAGGTAAAGGGGAAGCAATGCTATGTGCAATATTATTTTTGGACCTGACCTTGGCTTCAGCTGAAAACGGTATGTTTTATACTGTGGGCAATATAAGCATAATTAGAAACTAGTTTAATTTTTTAAAATTCATTGACTGTAACATCCACTTTTCTGTGCCCCTTGATTTTCAACAATGTGCATGTATTACCTTTATAACATTAAACTTAATTTTTAAAATATGCAGTGAAAATAGAAACAAAAATTAAGTAATTATTAGAAAAATTTATTGTTCATTAGAGCTTCTTATTTAAATAAGTGAAACTATGAAACCATTCTTAATATATCTGCCTAATAACTTAGCAAGGATGTACTTCTCAGATAATCTCATAAAGGCCGTGGGAAACCGAGAGAGATGATGATGATAAATTAATACCCTCAAAATTTTCCATTAATGTATGTGAATATATATCTAAATGTTGGTGTGAAACTTCAATGGTTATGTATTTTCCTTCTCCTTTCATTTGCAGAAGAGAAGAAAGGAAATTTGGTTTGATGTTATCAGTTTTGATTTGCTAACCCAAAAGGTCCAGAATAAAGAACAAATCATTATAAATTCCTGGCGTTGCAATTATTGTGGAAAATGCTGATTTGGCTCTATTAACTCACTAATTCAGTTAAAAGGAGACTAGCAAAAATCATCTTAGGAGAGATTCTGAACTCTTTACTTAAAAACTGTATAACCTCAGGGTTTTGCTGAAGTGGGTATTGTAGGTCGAGAAGTCTCTGATAATCTTCTGCAATTATACTTTGCTAAATGAGCAGAACTGCAGTTCAGGTAGGAAAGGTCTATGAATTCCTGGCATCTTGGAAGAAGTCTTTTGGCCATTTGGGTGTTTTATGTAAATGTAATTCTTTCTGGAGCTTGTGGAACTGAGCTAAGCTTAGGAGGAATCATAGACAAAGAGCAGGAAATCCCCAGGCCCCTTGAAACAGTTCTGACTTGTCTGCAGCCTAGTTACAAGCGCTACCATTCTTTCCTTCCCTCAGTCTAACACTTCACTCTAAAATGTGTCCTTTACAGTTATTGGGATCTTAATATGTGCCAGGAATTGCTTCAAAGCTTCCATGTGTTAACTCATTTCGTCTTTACAGTGCTGAGGCAAAAACATATTAAGTAGCCTGCCCAAGGTTAAATAGGGAGTAATAGGCAGAATGAAGACTTGGACTGCAGAGCCCACTCTCCTCTACTCCTAGTGTGTTTTCATCCAATCATGAAAACTACAAACTGCTCACCGAGGGCAGACAGCAGCTTGGATTAGATTAGCTACATTGAATTTCATGGGATACTCTTTTAAAATAGGTATGATATCATTTACTTTGTATTTTGTTTATCAAACCAAATTAGAAAACAATTGTATTACCCAGTGAACCTGCAAAGTTTAATTCTGCTGGAGAATAGAATTGGCCACTTGTGAACTATGCCAACCCATTGATAATGATGAAAGTAAGCATTTTTGAGCCTTCTTGGCCTCTTTTACATCTCTTACCATCTAAATGGCAATTGGGTGTCTTGCTGAATCTTACCCAGCTGGCAATCTAAAGTCTTGGTTATAATTCAGAATTTTTGTCTGCCTGAGTGTAATTCAAATGCAGGGCCAGATATTCTCTTCAAAGCCAAGTTATGATTAATGTTGGAAGTATCTTCTATGGAAACATGACTGGGCTGGGAAGCCTGCGGTTTGAATTCTAAGGCTGGATCCACTCCCAATTCATTGTGCGGTACTGGGTTAACACTTTTCATTTACTGAGTCTCAACTCCCACATATGTGGAAAGACAGTTTGAAGTAAATGATCCATAAGATTTCTTTGAGCTCCAAGACTCTATGATCCTCTGAATTAATGAAAGAAAGAACCTATTATGTACATGGTGAAAAGACAATGGTATCATTTTCTAAGACTTATTTTTAGATGACTAGGAACAAGAGGGATAACCTAATTTCTAATATTTCAAAAAAATTATTATGACTTCCACAATGTTAAGTTCCATCTTTCATTATATGTTTTAGCTTTTTCTTTCAAAAAAAATCCCCCTAGAGAGAAAGATAAAGACAGGAAAAGGAAGGAAAAGTTTAAGTGTCGTTATATATTAAGGCTCAAGAAACCAGTTGACACTGCTTTTGTGCACTTGAATAAAAGGATTTTTGGTAACAAAGTAGAACCCTTCCTGTAGCATTCCTTAGTTTGACTGTGAGAAAATATAGTAATTCCCTATGTCTCAAGAAAGATCTGGGTTGTTGCTGTTCACTAGGGGCATGAATATTTGCAATGATGTGCAAGGGTGTGAAGGGCCTCCTCTGAGCCATTGAAAAACACACTTCATGTTCCTGAGGTGTCAATTTTACTTACTGATTTTGAGGAGAGGAATTGCTATTTCTATATTAAAACAAATACATAAACATAAATATCTTAGGTAAGAAAAGAAGAATCACCTATTAATGGTGAAGAAACACATGAATACTAATAGATTACTACCCCTACAGCAGATGCTTCAGGTGACTACAGCCAGCTCCAGAGGTGAGTTTTCTCTCTTTTGCCTCTACGATACTTAGAAGGAAAACTCTGAGTAGCAGTGGATGTGAGTATATAAAAGATGTATTGACATAGTTTGCAATATAAATAAAATCTGAAGCTTCTCTCTTATTATCAGATGTAGTTTGGCATCGTGAAAAAGCATTTTCTTTAGTGTCAGACAGAAGCAGATCAGACTAATGGGTCTGTCACTTACTAGATTATAGACTGGGAAAGTTGCTTCATTTTGCAGAGCCTCAGTTTCTTCATTTAGAAGAAAAGTGATAATAACTTAAAAAGGTTGTCAGGAGTATTAAATTAGATAACTTAGGTAGGGTACTTTGCTCAGTGCCTTTTATAGTAAAATTCTACAATACACATCTGTTTCTTTCCCTTTTCGTCCTTTTGCTTGGAACTGTAACAGTTCTATTTTAAATTATCTGAATTCTGACAAGTAAATGTCTTTAGGATTTATATACTTACAAGCTTTCAAAGGAAAAATCTGAAATGTTGATTAATTGCAAAGAATGATATCAGAAACTTTTTGTTAAAGTAGCCAACTATTTTTGTGGATTTATTGCTTTTTACTTATATAACAATACTATTCATACATACCATGCAAAATACATATACGTATTCTGTCACTCACAGACATAGAATACAGTGCTAGAAGGAATTTCAAGATAAATCCAGACATCTATGATACCCTAATGTTGCCCAAGTTGCCTAATTATTAACTCAGGTCCCGTAACCCTTGCTTACTATTCAGGTTGCTTCCTTCTCTTTCTCTTCCTTTATTCCCTCCCTTTCCTCTTCTGTCTTCTCCCCTCTTTTCCTTTCCTATCTTTTTCTTCTTTTCTTCACAAATATGTATTAAGCACCTATTACGAATCCACCTCAGGAGATACAAAAAGACTGGAAACCTTTCTTGTCCTCAGAGAGCTCATAGGTCAGTGAAGAGAAAAGGAGACAAGTAAACCAAAAATAACATCACCTTAAAGCGAGTACAAAAATATGTGCAAAGCACTGAGGGGCCACTAGGCATGATCCATCTTCACTCCCCAAAGGCCCTGGTTTCCACCTTCTTTCAGATATAGACTGTACCGTATTTACAGTTTAGTTCACCTCTATGATTTCATTTATTCAAGGATCCATTGAATAGAGAATTATGCTAGACATTGCCATTTATTGGCACTCATGTTGGAAGTCTGTGTGTGTGTGTCTGTGTATGTGTGTGTTAGGTGGACACGCTCTATTAAGAAGAACAAAGATTTTAGATACAGGGCTACTTGGATAAGAAAAGTTTCGGCATGCCTGATTTCAAAATCAATATCAAAATTGCAGTCATTTCTCAAAAGACTGAAAAATAGAATGGAGAGAGGAGATAAAGGAACATGCAAGCAGCAGAAGAAAGCATGTAATCAGCTATTTTATATGAGAAAAAATGCATTTTGAATGAAATCAACAACACTGGATGAGGATTACAGATGAATAATAGTTTTAATTGTGTCTTATTCAAATTAGAAATATATCTAGGGTTTATTCAGTTTTTATCAATTTTGATTTTTATTTACTAATTAAGTATAGTCTTGTTCACTTGACACAAAAGTCAGAGATCAAAGCTAATTATTTCACTGGGCATGTCTACTATGCTATTTAGAATATGTCTAAATCAGTGACTATCAAACATTTAATATGCCTGAATGTACAAGAATCATCTAATCACATGGTTGTGTATGGGCAAAGGCACTAACATGGGGCCTTAGATCCATCTCACGCAGACTCATAAAGCGACAATAGTCACAATAGAGAGACTTAGCAATTTCCTTTGGGCAGTCCTGTGTGAAAACCACGGAAGTAGTTATCATAACACTGAGATGGATGGAAAGTGACTAAGAAAGCAATCACCCATTTTCACAATGTTGTGGTGATATGCCTCCCTTTCTCTTGCCAGGTTCCAAAGATCTTAAAGATGTCCCAGAAAAGTTCTAGAGTACTATCAGGTCTCACACTTTGCCTTGGAAGCTGTCATTCCCCTCCATTGGCCCCACAACTGCAGTATAATCTTCAGTGACAGGAGGAAATCGACCTTGTTTGTACAGAAATCTCAGCAGGAATAGGCAGATGCCTGTTTTTGCTGCCAAGGATGGAGGATTGGAATGGGCCCATTATATATTTTGAGCCTTTGAAGAAAAGTCTCAGGATATGTTTTCCCATTAAAATACTGTTATAAACAATTAGATTTATAGGTTGTTTAAAATCTCATTTCAGCCAATTTTAGTTTTAAAAGTCATTTGTAATAGGCACATCTATGGATGAAATTTATCTTCTCTCATATATTGAAGTATTGTTATTTTAACTATACCCTAACTCTTCAGACTTGGGCAAGTCTCCTTTATTTATGCTTTTAATATTCCTCATAATTTTTTTAGAGCACATACAGCGGTTTTATATTACATGGTTTCGTAAATATTTGTTGTCTTCTTCATTGGATTGTAAGCTCCTCAAGGCATAGTCCATGTCTCTTTTACTTGCCTTGTACCCTCAACCTCTGTGCCAGTCCCTAGCACATAGTGCCCATGCTACAAATTCCAGAATGAATGAAAGGATGAATAAAGGAGTGAGTGTTTACTGTGATTAAGGGACTGGACTAGTTGTATATTAAAATGATAAATGTAAGACACATCATCTGCTTTCAAGAAGCCTGCAGTCTACCTTGAGCCAGGAGTGAAAGAAGGAGAACATATATTATAAGTAGAATATAGGGCATAAATGTTATGTGATAAATCATAGGTGAAAATAAAGCAATATAGAAAGAGAAGACATTAGTTATTTATAGCATAATTTTAATGGGAAAATATACAAGTTTTGGAAACCTGATTTACAAACTGAATTTTACAACATAATGTAAGTGGGAAAATGCTCACTTATGATTTAGGTATAACCCTTCTATAATGTTCATTCATTTCAAAACTGGTATAGAAATATATTGTTGACTGGGTGTGTTGGCTTGTGCCTAAATCCCAATACTTTGGGAGGCCAAGACAGGTGGATCATCTGTGGTCAGAAGTTCTAGACCAGCCTGGCAAACATGGTGAAACCCTATTTCTATTAAAAATAGAAAAATTGTGTAGGAGCATGGGCCTGTAGTCCCAGCTACCTGGGAGGCTGAGTCAGGAGGGTCACTTGAACCCAGGAGGCAGAACTTGCAGTGAGCAGAGATCGTGCCACTGTACTCTAGCCTGGTGACAGAACGAAACTCCATCTCAAAAAAAAAAAAAAAATTAGCTGGGTGTGGTGGCACAGACTGGTAGTCCGAGTTACTCAGGAGGATAAGGCAGGAGAATAGCTTGAACCAGGGAGGTGGAGGCTGCAGTGAGCTGAGCTCGTGCCACTGCACTCCAGCCTAGGCGAAAGAGTGAGACTCCATCTCAGAAAAAAAAAAATATATAATATATATATATATATATATATGAAAATATATTGTTAAACAGAGTTTAATGCCTAAATCGATGTCAAAAATAAATATTTCAGTACAGCCAATGAACAAAATAATGATTGTATATATAAGATCTTTGTCCTCCTTTTAGGAAAAATTAAATTGTGTTCACTATAGGATTAAGTGGAAAACATTACATGTATAATATTCTTGTCTTTGTGAAAAGATTGGTGAGCTTTGGAGCACAATGGATTTGGAGCAGTTGGGTTGGAACCTAACACTGCTAGAGTGGTTTGGGGAAGTTTCTAATCTCTTTTATTTTTACTTTTCTCATCTAAATAAGGATAAAAGCCTACTTCTTTTGTAGGTGTTTCGCTGGATAAGATATAGTATATGCTACGGTACTTGGCAGAAACTAGGTGACCGATAAAGTTTACCTTTTATGATCATGATTATTGTGATTAAGCATCTACTCTTTGCCAAGAACTCTAAATTGATTACTGTGGAGGTATACTATAAAATTGAATCTGGCTCCCTGCTCTTAAAAAAAAGCTTATATCTTATTGTAATAAGAGTTTTAGAGTAATCTGCAAAGACGTGAGAGCAGTAACAAGTGGACATGAACATCAAAGCATTGTAATATAATGCAAATTTGTGATTGGAATACTTCGGGGATAATCCATGAGGAAAATGTTCACTGAGCAGGATTATTCCAAGGGGTGAGGAAGCCATCTCATTAGTTGGAGAATGTTAGAAACCATGATAGGAGAAGGACCTAAGAGTCCAAGAGAGGAACAAAACTAGTTCAGTTTGAAGAGAATGGCTGTGTTTTTTGCAACTGAGTGTAGAGTTAATGGTTTCTTGAAATGTCTGCTGGGATGGATGTCACATATGGATGTCTTATGAGTGCCTAATACAAATCCCACCTATTTTCCTTCTCTTTCACTTCCCAACTGTGTTCCTTCCTTAGTAATCTTCATCTCAGTTAGGAACATAACTATATTCTTCAGTTTTAAACTTTAGTTTTATTTTACATTTTCCTCTCTTCTCTGCCTATATCCCCTCATCTAGCTAAGCCTCCACCTTTAGCTCGGTTCTTCGCAACCCACATATGTCCTTTTCTTTCCATTCCCACAGTCATATCCTTGGAGACGCCCTCACACCTATCACCGGAACCACCGCAACAACTTCAGCTTCCTTATCACTACTACCCTCATGCAGAAATGCTGCCCAATTTGTACATGCGTTCATGCCTACTCCTTGTTCAAGCAAACTCTGCAGATTTCCTATGGCACACGGGAAAGAAAAAAGAACTATAATACATTCCTATGTTTGCATATCCAAGTTCTCCAAAGTTCAGAGCTAATTAATCTTTCCTTTCTTATTTTCCATTGCAAACGTTTCTCTTCATCTTTCTTTGCTTTGCATCCTTGGATCTTAAGCTCTGCCCATACCAGCTAATTTCCCAAACATGCCCCACATCTCTGGCTTCAAAGCTTTGGATTTTCAAGACCTTGCCTAAAAGCTGTTCTTCCCACATGTGCTTGCAAGAACTGTTTGCCATTGAAAGTCCACTTCAGAGTCTACCCCTTAAGAGAAATCTTCATAGATAACCTATGTCAAAGGAATACATTTAACAGAACTTTACACTTGATCATCCTGTGAGTTAGAAGCATGCTTGAATCCACCCTGAGACTTTGAACTCTTCATGGGCAAAGGGTAATCCTTATTCATTTATGAACCTTCCTCAAAGCAGAGCCCAGCCAGCACATATTACAGGTACACAATAAAAATTGAACTGTTTAACCAAATGCTGAAAGTCATAGCTCAATACATGATTTATATAGTCCCTTGGTTCTTTATCTGATATATTTTCATGTTTGGATAAGTCTTTTTTTTTTCAAAAGTATTTAAGTTCAAAAAATGCACTTAGAAGCTAGTTTGCCTTAAGGCTAATGAAGCTTAGGCTTCACATACCCTCTTCTGCATGGTGCCCATGACAATGCCCTGGGAGGGGCCCTAGCATAGGTTTTCATCGTTACATAATTTTGCAAAATTTACAAAAGCATAATAATTAAGCTATAGTTGGTGAAGACTTCTGCGTTTTCTTATATCTATTTGTATTCATTTCTTAAATAGGGCTCCTAAAATTATACAAGAAACCATACAAACTCTAGGCCCCACCAGAGCAGGATCTGTCTCATGCATGTGTGTGTGGGAGGACCTCCCCCATGGAGGCAACTGGGAGCTCATCACAATGGGCAGCTACTTAGCTGGGATTGCCTAGATCTGAGTTGAAATGACTTCACCACAATAGAAAGAGGCCACAGTTCTTTAGAGCTTACACTTATCTTGTTAAGCAACCCTCCATGAGACTTATCACCTCAATATGCAGTGCTGTTGGTAGGCCAAGAGGCTTTCATTTGACAGGACTGGTGATGCTCATATTGGGTCAGTGGCCTTTCCATCTGTGGGTAAGTCAATGGATCTCAGAAACTTGGCTGGGTTATACCTGGAGGAGACACCTTATGAGTTCACCAATATGACTACCATGTCAGCATCAGCAGAAACAAAGGCACTAATTCCAGCATCTGGTTCTGCTAAGTATTATGGAGGATACCAACAATGGGAAAATCAGACCCCTAATCTGAAACTTCATCCTCATTATTCTGAATGAACGGAAACTCTTAGAACCACAAAGTATTGTTGAAAATGAGCTGGGAGTTGCTGGCATCTGTTTGAATAGCAGAAGCACCAACACAGGCTTTAAAAAGTAGCTTGAGAAAACCATTGGTCTCACAGCTGCTGACCTTTAGAAGAGGCTGGATGCTGAGACTGCAAAGGAACCTCCTGGTCAGAGACAAGAGCCACAGTGCTCAAGTGGCTTTGCAGAGTGATGCCACAGCTAATGGCCTCATTGGTGTGGTCAAAGAAAATGCGGTAGTTTTCTCTGTCTCTGGGCGAGATGAGATTGAGCCTATATCCACAAATAAGCTGGACATCATCCATACAGTGACTCATCAGAGACTTATCTCTACTCCCAAGCAATGCATTGGAGAGGATCTGTCACTAGTAAAGGTTTACACCAATCCCAAAGGCCAGCCACAAAACTGTACATCTCTAGTATTGCTCTCTGATTGAAGGTCGCAGTGGATAAAAATATTAATGAAGGTTCACAAACTAAACAAAGCAAAAACAGAAACAAGACCAAAAAACCAGTGGCCTCTCTGCAGTGACCATGTTCCCTGCCCCAAGCTCTGTCTTGGCTTTGACAGCTGCTGGTCCAGGACATAGAAGAAGAAATCAAGGCTTGTAACTTTATTTTTCTCCACCTTTACCAACCCTTGAATGCTGAATTGCATAAAAGACCTGCTCTTTTATATGGCCAAAAAAGTAGTTGTATTACATAAATAAGTACATCACCAACTAAGTTTCTATGTAAAATATATTCAATTCTTGGAGTTTCTTTCCTCTTTTCTTCTAACTCAGCAATGAGTTAGACAACATAAGCAACTTATGATACAGGCTTTTACTCTAAACCATTTGAAATCAGCAAAATATAATGACTGATTGCAATAAACCAAAGAAAAATGTAACATTACGTTTGAATGAATAAATAGTATTGTAGTATTCTGGTACTCAGTATAGACAAAGAGATCTGTATTTTGCCACCTAATCATTATAAATAGTAAATATAGTTCAGTCTCAGTGAGACAAAGAGGGCTAAAGTATAGTGGTCCTGAGAGGTTTTGGTACACAATCTGGCAAGTGACTATTTCATTGTTACAGCCCATAATGGGGGTAGTAGATGTGTGGATGTGAAGTCAGCATTTCTCCTG
Source organism: Pongo abelii (assembly GCF_028885655.2). NCBI lineage: Eukaryota > Metazoa > Chordata > Mammalia > Primates > Hominidae > Pongo > Pongo abelii. The sequence continues at coordinate 20,444,695 of NC_085928.1, forward strand.
CTGTTGGCACATGGGGAAGCAAGATTAACAGCATTCTTCTATTGTTACTGCTCTAGTGGGGAATTGTCATAACCAACCACTTGTAACCTTATTACCCCAAAGAGGATTCTCAATGTAAAACCAAACTGTTCCATTTCTACAGTACCACAAGGCTGTTTCTAACCACTGACCGTTTGATTGAACATAATTCAAGAATTTATTGAATCAATTAAAGTATTCAGCTGTTTTTCTCTACTTAATGAAGGGAGTTGTCTTTGTGGAATTTGAGACCAAAGGTGCCTATTAGTGTAGATGGTCAGTGCACGATGCTAATAAAATCAAATTCATCATTAGAGTCTTACGTTACAATCATATAATGCTTTACAATTAAAAAGAAATGCCACATTACTGCACTTTGGGCCTTCATTAAAACTTTGAGAAGTATCTGAGTCAAGTATTAACTTCATTTTGCATATGAGTAAAAAAGTCTACAACAACAGTCTGAGAGAAATTTACAAACTGCTCAATTAATGATCACGTAGTAGTAGAATGGTAATGGAATTGGTACTTCTGACTAAAAAATTTTAATGATAAAATATTTTAAGCCAGTCAGTGTCATTTAATGTTTGCTTACTGATCTCAAAGTAAACTCTTTTGTAAAAACGCTGGTGTGTGTCATGACTGGATCAGAATAAACCAAACACAAATCCAGGATAAACAATAAAAAATGTAGCCCACTAATAAAGACTAAAAAATGTTTTCAATCTAAAATAAACTGAAGAAAGTATACAAACCGAGTAGACTATTCTATTGGTGGAGGGCAATGTCAGAATTAATAAGAAAAGCTATAACAGTTTTAATAACATGGTGATATCATCAATGAAATACAAGTTCAGGCCATGTTTAAATGCAGTGCTATCTCATCATTGTATAGTACTTTACAGTTTTTACCCCCAATTTTGTCCACTCTTCTCATAATCATATTTTCAAGTTATAAAAGTTTAAAAGACAGATGTCTTAGAGAACCCTTGATAGTTGGTTTTCAGTTAAAGTCTCCAAATCAACTCACTGTAATACAAAAATAATCATTCTTTTGTTGGATAGGTGTATATAAAATGTTAGCACCAAAGGAGAAATATCATAGGCACCAAATCGGCATTTTTTATCCTTGGCTTCACGAAAATGTTATTTAGACACAGTCAATAGTGAAATATAGTTTTAAATCTTGTCTTGGTAATTGCTAAACTGAAAACAAATATAGGCACACTACAGTGTACACTATATTCTATGAGAACATAGGAAAATGATATTCACTACATTCATAAGTTCTGAGAATAAGGGGCTTAATTTTAACATAAATAATCAAGCAAATAAAATAGATCATCTTAAATTAATGTTCTTTTTTTGTCATTGCCGAAAATATTTTATTCCCCTACCTTCCAGAAGGAGGTGTACATTCCATCCACATATGACTTGGAGTGGGCTCAAAATTTGTTAAATAATGACTTGGGGTGAGTGACGAGGGGCAGCTGTCAAGGGAACAGATCAATTAGCCAATTGAAATGTCATTTCTCCACTCGCCGTAGGTTGTTGCCATGTCTCTTTGCTGCCTCTTCCTCTCCCTCTGTCTCTCATTTCTTATTCTCTTGTATTTTGATTTAGATATAAAAGCTGAGACATGATTTAAACTGACAGCAGAACCAAGCAGTGTGACCTTGCCAGGATTCCAACACAATCCACTGGGGGTAAAGCATGGGCCGAGGGAGGGGTGAGTGAGAGCAAATGAGAAAGGAGTGAGCTAGCCTTTCCAGATGGCCTTGCTGCTCACGTGCTCCTGGAGGGCTAGTCTCGAGTCTGGATGTTTTCAGACCTGTCTGACAGGGGTTTGAAAGCTGGAATGAAAAGGAAAAGAAGAAAAACTGGGGAACGACCAAAGATTTGAGCAATAGAGTGTTGATGATAATATAAGGCCCCATATGTGACTGTGTCAGACACTGAATGACTGGTATTTAACATTTTAGAGCTTAGTCTTGCTCAGCTAGGGAGAAATAGCTAGTGTCCACTTTAGTAACACAGTAACCAGATAAACACTACCTTGCCAGATGACAGATACTAAAAGGATAGCTGGCAGGAGGGCACTTAAAACTTCGGTTTGCAATGGACACTCCAAAGGTTTCTGAGCAATAACTGCAATTTGTATATCCAGAGGAGGGCTGGGTGGCCTAATAGGTGTGTTTGAGATAACTACAGGCAGTATGAGATTGCCTCTGGCATTTTTTTGCAACTCAGAATGCCAGGATGTTCACTGGCAGTGTCAACAGTCTTTTCCACCATCCAGTTGCGTGAGTCTACCTCTTTCCAAACATCAGGTGGCTTGTAAAGCCCAGTCAGCAGCTGGATGGGTTGAAGAATCTTCACCTAAGCCAGGCCCTGGGAAAGCCTGGATGAATTGCTCCACCCCATTGCAGAGAGCACCTTTCTGGTGCCAATGTTTCTTTGCCTTGGAAAATGATGGAAAACCCCAACAAAGTTGCTAGAAGAAACTATTTTCCAAAACACGAGAGTGAGAAAAGGTAGAATGGTCTGATGACTATGATGAAATGTTTCTCCTACAAAATAGCCATGGGAAGCCATGATCCATGAAAGGATTAGAACGGACCTACGAGAGAAGAAAGATCTGGAATGCATTCTTGACCAGATCTGCTATTGGACATGAGAATGATAAGGCAATAACAATAATAACACAACACAATCCACAACAGCTGCCACTTAATGAATTCTTGCTTTGTGCCTGGCACTGTTGTAAGTGCCTGATGTGACATTTCATGTATCCCTCCCAGCAATATGATGAGGTAGGTCCTTAGAAAGGTCTAAATCAGTTTTAGAACCTATGTAGGTTGACTCCAGAACCTTCTCACACTTCCACAAGTGGTATCATACCTTGTGCTGTTGACTAGTCAGTTTTTGAAGGTAGTAATGAAACACAGACATGGTTTGTGTCCTTCAAGAAACTTAACATTTAACTGAGAAAGAAAATGAAAACATGAAACTACCTCAATTTTTTAGAATGAGATGAGATATAAATAATTAAAATCCCTTGCAGAATAATTAAAAATAATAAGATTGTGACCAAATGATGCTTGATAGAAATAAAAATGAGAATCAGGCTGAGAATCCATGAAGGCTGAAATTGAGCTGAGCCTGAAGAAGTGTGCAGGGAGGGAGAAGTGAATGATGTTCGAAGCTGCAGGAATACCAGAACACTGAGGTGAGAATGAGTTCGGTATGTTTTAGAAACAGTGAATTGATTGGAGAGATGACAATGGAGGGTCTGACGGCGGATCAAGGAGCTACAGAGTCAGTTGAGGAAGTGGAAGAAATTTAATGTCAGAGGAAAGCTGTAGCTTTCTGAGCAAATGGGCCGTACTGGGTACAAGCAGAGTCTTAGGAGACTGTTCTCATAGCCGAGCTGATGGAGTGGGGATGAGAGATGGAGCATACAACCTAGTCTATCTTTGAAGGAAACAATCATCTCTAAGCATTTAGCATAACTTCTGTGAGGTGCAGCCTTAACATCTGAAAGCTCAGCTTTTGCAATGAACGACAGATGCCAGCAGAGCTTGTGTTCCACACAATGGAAATAAATCAGCCCTGCCCTTTTCACAGTCATCTCACATGCCTGAGATATAATATATGGGTTTCCCCTACTCATAGCTCCAAAAGTGGGAGTTGGAGGAGGTCCAGGGTTGAAAGGTGCTCGTTTCAGGCTTGTAAATATACCTTTCCGTTGAAAAGAGCTAGCATGTGTCTAGCTCACTCCTCCCCCATTCTGTGAGCAAGTCTCTTCCTTCAGCTAACTGGAATTACCACATCATTTCACTCCACCAGGTCTTCTTGACTTGGCAGTTTTCTGATTGCCTGGCATTCACAGACCGTATTCTAATGTTTGCTGATAGAGGGACCTAGAAATGAGGGAATTGAAAATGTACAAGGCTGTTATGGGGACCCCAGCTCCGAGCTGTCCCTGAACTGAGATTTTTATTGTTGTTGCTAATGTAGAGAATCAGTCTCCTTCTCTTCCTCAGCTGTCACATTTCCCTTGTTCCCCCTCCAGCTCTCCTGCAGTATCTCTTTTAACCTTGTCCGCTCTGTCAGGCAATCCCTCTGTACGGAAGCTGTCCACGGGTAGCCCGGGACCTTAATGAGTATGAGGTGAGGCCCCATCATTCCTGTTTGAGAAAATTAAAATAACATCCCTGCAGTCAATTAAGCAACCTGTGTCCAGAGCACAGAGTACGTAGCAAAACGCATTTCCTCAATTTCAGCTCCTTGGAAACCTTTCTTAACTCCAGCCTGTCACCGTGGGACTCCCCAGCTCAGTGTCAAAGAGAGACCATTGTTTTGGCTGAGGTTCCTTTACACAATCCTGTTACAGATCCTAGGAAGTGAAGAGGAAATGTAAGTCAATAGTGAAGGCTACTTTCCATACTCAGTAACCCTTGCTGCCTAAATTCAGAATCTCTGCTGCACTTCCCTTGCATTCAGAATTATCCATCAATGGTTATAAAAGAATGAAAGGCATTCAACATTTTTAAAAATTAACTTTACAATTATTTTGGAATCATTTAAATCTATATAAATGCTAAAAATTAGTGCAGAGAATTCCTCATGTCTTATCCACCCGTTTTCCTCTATTACCATCTTACATTAGTATGGTACATTTGTTACAATTAATAAACCAATTTTGACACATTATTATTAACTAAAGTCCATAGTTTATTCATGTTTCCTTACTTTTTACCCAATATAACTTTTCTGTTCTGGGATCTCATCTGGATACCAAATTACATAATCATGTCTCCTTAGGTTCCTCTAGACTGTCACAATTTCTCAGACTTTCCTTGTTTCTGATGACCTTGACAGTTTTGAGGAATAATGCTCAGGTATTTTGTAGAACGTTTCTCTATTGGAATATGCGTGTTATTTTTCTCATAGATTGGCATTATGGATTTGCGGGAAGAAAACCAAAGAGGTGAGGTGCCGTTCTATCACATTATGTCAAGGGTACCTATTATCAATATAACTTACCACTGTTGATGTTGAGCAGATCTCTTGGCTGGGAAAGTGTTTATCTTGTTTCTCCACTGTAAAGTTACTGTTTTTCCCCCTTTCAATACTTTACTCGAAAGAAGTCACAATATGCAACCAACACTTAAGGAATGGGAAGTTATGCTCTACCTCCTTGAAAGTGGGGTATATACATAAATTTTCTGTATTTTTTCTAAGCAAGAAATGTGTCTGTTCTCTTTATTTATTTATTTAAAATTTATTCATAACAATATAGACTCATGGATTCTTATTTTGTTTTGGGTTATAATCCAATACTACTTTATTTTGCTGCTTAAATTGTACAGCTTTGGCTATTGGAAGCTCTTTTAATTGTATCCTGTTTCTCTTTAATTATATCCTGTTTCTCTTCCCCATCATTGTAGGATTTTGATTTGTTTGGTTGTTTCTTTCTTTCCGACACTATAAGTTGTTCCAAGCTGACCTGGAATATTTCCTGCCCCGGTCCTAGAATGAACCATTTCTTCAAGGAACACTAGTTCTTGTTATTGGAGAATAGTGTTAGAAATCAAGATGTGGGTACTAGGTGAAAATTAAAAATTTGAGCACCTAACCTTGACATTTTGTGTCAAGATCTATTAGGTGATAAATATAAATTTCACAAAACCCTGCAAAATAAATATTATTGTTTTCTTTTGTAAGATGAAAATAGAGTACTAGAGAGGTTGGAGAATTGTCCAAGTTTCAACAGTGAACACTAGAGCTACAATGTGAACTTTGGTTGTCTAAGTCTAGAACTGTACCTCAGCCACTTATTCTGTATTGGAAACTGGTGATGTCAGAAACAAGATGAAATGTAAAGAATGGGTTCCCTGGATTCAAGTAAGCATAGTTTTGAATATCACCTCTTTCTGTGTGTATGCTTGTGTTAAAAGGTTGTTTAGATCTGTACATGCAAAGCTTTTAGAACAATGCCTGACATATGGTATTTGATAAATTTTAGTATCGGTTATATCATCATCATCTTTGTTATCTTTGTTATCTTCATTATCTCCTAAGCTTACGTTTCCATTTCTCATTCTTCAACTACTGATTACAGGCATCCTGAAGTGTCCTTATCTTGGTCTTATAGAAAGGGTAAATGAACAAGCCAAATAATTCATTCATTGGTGCCTAATGCCACCAAACCGAATATTTAATGTATGAGGGAACTTCTTTTAATCTATACAATTTTTCTCCTTGTTTGAAGTAAAGGAAGGAAATTTGGAAGGAAGGAATATTGTAGGAAAAGAGCTAGGCTCCCCTCGACTAAAGTGGCCAGATGTCTTGAATTCTTTGCAAGTTGGCCCATAATGCCTTTTCTTAGAGCCTATTCAAACTCCTCTCTCTATAGTCTATTGATCACAGTCTTCTGTCTCTAACTGAAGGTGAGTGTGCGGAAGTATATGTGTGTGTGTGTGTGTGTGTATATATATATATATATATATATATATATATATATATATATATATATATCCCTCTTCCTCTCCTCTGGAAATGCAGAAAAACTGCATGCTGAGGGATAGAGGGGTTGGGAGGATTCATGGGCAGTCACTAGGTCATAAGGATTAGCAACCGTCGTTAACTCTGGTGATAGCATGCTCATTTCTTAAACACTAACCCTCAGTTATGCACAACCATCATTCACAAACCCACTTAAAATATAAATCTATCAATTTTACTTCAGCTTAGTAGCATCCTGAAAGTCCTGTACACAGAGCACGTACTTTAAACAAGTAGATAGAGACCCCGGATAAAACATAAACAGAAAAGGGGAGAGAAGTCAATGCTTTGCTAATGAGCTAAGATTAGGGTTTCCATTTCTTTCAAGTGTCATGTTTAGGGCTTAAGCACCTCTGATCTAGAAAAAGAGATCAGAGGATCTTTGAGATGCAGGGGTTATGTGAGGTCACCCATCTCAGCTTGAATACTTCTAATGCGGGAGAGAAGATCAGGAGACACTACACAGGTGGTGCAGCTTGGCTGACTGCTATATTGTTTTCTTCATAAACTGAAGGAATCATGGCCACTTTTGCACTGGCAGAACTCACTGTCATGTGGTGACAGAATAATAACATGGGACAGTGAGGATTCTGAGGAGAACTGGGCTCAGATTAAGGAGTGAGATCTGATTCAATGTTTTCATTTCTTGTTACTCCTCACTCTAGCCAGTGTCATGTTCCTGGCTACCCCATAAATATCGTATCTGTTCCGCTTTGAAAAGGAGCTGTGGTGAGCTCCTGGTGAGCTTCTGATGGTGGTTGAGGCTGGTATTGCAAAGTAACAGGAAATAAAGAAAAAAAAAAGGAAGGAAAGGGCAAAGATAAAAAAAAAAGAAGAAAAAGAGTAGGAATTTATGCAGTTGTCTCTTTATTTTTTTTTATTTTTTATTTTTTTGGAATCTCACTCTCGCCCAGGCTAGAGTGCAGTGGTGCAATCCTGGCTCACTGCAACCTCTGCCTCCCAGGTTAAAGTGATTCTCCTGCCTCAGCCTCCCGAGTAGTTGGGATTACAGGTGCCTACCACCACACCCAGCTAATTTTTGCATTTTAGTAGAGATAGGGTTTCACCATGTTAGCCAGTGTACAACTGTTCTTGACTAATTTCTTAATATACTGAAAGGAAGATATAAGAATGAATAGATGGGTAAATCTATCCAGTACCAGTCAAAAGCTCACTCTCTCTCCTTCTCTCTTTTCTCTGAAACTTTTCTTCCTAGAACCATATAAATATAAGAACTGAAAATAACCCAGAAGATCATCTAAAGCAATCCTGTTTTTTTTTTTTAACAGATGAAAACTTTATTCCTGAGAAATGGAACTTATTGTGAAATGATTGCAAAACCCACATTTAAACCCATGTTTTCTGATTCCCACTGTCATGTGGAGGGCTATCCTCCTCATAGTCTGCTATGTCCTTTTTTGTCTTTCTCCTTCTCATCCTACAACCACCCCCAGCCACATGCAGGGTTAGTCCTATATTTGTTCCTGTTTCTGCTATATTTGCAACTTAACTTATGGATGGAAACATGGAGCCTCACTGATTTCTGGCAGAGATCTGTCTCATGTGCTGACAAACACTCCCTGGCACTGGGCACCTGTCCAACAGCAGGTGCCTTGCTCGGCAAACGGTTCTGTAGTTGCTTCTCAAAGGAGGCAGGTTGAGGTCCAGCATGGTCTTCCTGCTGCCTCGAGGTTATGATCTAGCACCAGCATTTCTCTCACCAGGTGAAAGGAAGTGAGACTAATGCTGCCAAGGTTACCAACACTAAACATGGGAGGTGGCTATAGGGAGCATCTGTGGCAGCTTAGGGATTCTTAGCTTGATGGATGGGCAAGAAGATAAGATGAGACATTTGAAATTGTTTACATAGGACTATTGTCCATGAACCTGAGTAGGTTGACCTTCAGGTCATGATGAAATGTCTACGTGTTTTCTCAAGGTGAGAGTGAGCTACAAGATGAGGCTTCAAGGACCTAAATTTATATCATTATAGGACTCATTGAGGTATATTATTCTTGTTTAACAATATGCATTTATTTTTGTACATTACACACTAATTTAGACACATATAGTATATATGTAATGGTTATAGCTATAGATGCTATAGATGAGCAAATGGAAGGTAATGAACAAGGGCTTAAGGTTTATAAGAGGCATATTGCCTTAAAGTTAATAAAAGGTTATAGGCACAGAAAATGAATGGTGGGACCCTCCATGAGATGGATGGCACAAAAGCAGGAAAGCACAAGTCATGTGGAAAGGCAGTGAAAAGTAATTTTTGAGAGATCCTAAGGGTTTGAATAGGGGTATAATAAAATAAAATGTTGTAAAAAATGACATGCAGAATTAAAATATCTGGGTGAGGCCTGTCTTCTTAGATTGACGAGTCAATGAATGTATTATTTGTTAGAGGAGTGACTTGATTTGAAAAACATTTAAAAATATTAATCTGGCAGCATGCAAATGACACATTGGAAATATAGAGGTCAGAGACATCAAGTTTAATTAGAAAAGTTTGTTAGTTATTAAAAAATAAGAAGTTATAGGACCTAAATTAGAGTGGTGGCAATGAGAAAAGAATGTAAAGATGAATAGACAGGTGGATGGAAGAAATTCTGCACAGAAATAATGGAGCAGCTATGGCAATAAATTCACTTTGTGGGGCCAAGGATAAAGGGTTAATTATGATGCACAGGTTAGGTATGGGATTGATTCAACTGCAATGTAATTCTCTCAGTTGTGTCAAAGGGGCTAATTTTTGTGATATGATCAACTCATATTGTTTGACCTTAGCTGATTGGGAAAATGGTGGCATAACTGAAAATATGAAGAAAAGCCAAAAAGCAGAGATATTTTATGGGACAAGGGAGAAAATTTTGTAAGACAAGCTTTAGGTAATAGCAGAACACTGATACCAGGCTCTGGGAAAGGCAGGACTGGTGCTCAGAAAAGGTAACAAGGTTGAAGTGGAGACCACATGTTGAAAGTCAAGTATGTCCAGGACAAAGAGCATGGGGACCACAATTAAGCCTTTGTGACACCCTCCTTCAAAGGTTAGGAGGGAAAGAAAGTAGTTTTCAGAGATGTCACAGTTGAAGAAATGGGAAAAAAGCAAGATTTCATTCTGCTGGGGACAGAATCTGAATCTCAAAGGATTAAGGAGAAAGCAAGTGGAAACATGAAAGTGACAATTATGAACTAATGTTGTACAGCAGAAAATTAATTACATTCACAGTGATGCACATAAAACCTTATTCAGGAAGGAGACTTGGACTGCCTCTTATTTCCAACCCCATCCCATGTTTATTTCACTTTTTCATTTGCATACAATACTATTAGGCCTCTGATTTCGTGGGTGCTGTATTCATGGATTCAGCCAACCATGGCTGGAAAGTATTTGGAAAAACAAAAACAATAAAAATAATTATACAATACAAATTACAACATATAGTAAAACAACTATTTACATAGCATTTACATTGCATTAAGTATTATAAGTAATCCAGAGATGATTTAGAAGTATACTGGAGGATGTGCATAGATTATATGCAAATACTATGCCATTTTATATAAAGGACTTGAGCATCCACAGATGTTGGTATTCATCCCAGATCCAATCTCCTGCAGATACTGAGATAAAACTGTACTTATTATTATGTGAGATTTGACAGACAGATTTATATTTTTCTGTATCCTAGGAAACATAGAGTGAGTCCAGAGAGTCTCAAATTATTTTCTGCCCCCATCAACTTGCTTCTCTGTCTTGTCCAAGGAAGCCTGACTCCCATAGATTTATGAGATAGACTCCACTTCTGGTCTATGTTTGGTCTCCCTGAGCTCCATCTGTTGTGGGAAGCCCACAAAGCTGTCTCTTATTTTTTTCCCTCCAATGGTTCTTGTTTATCTCATTGCATTATCTCCTTTACTTCTCTTTGAATCTGTGAAACAATTCTGCTCATATTTGCATCTTTGTCCATCATTTAAGAAACTAGGATATTAACACAACTCCTTATAACATTGAAACAATGATATTTATATTTGTATAGCTTTTTAGTTTCCTAAGTCATAATATGTCTGTATCTTATTCGGCCTTCACGACAATTCAGGAGTTGGGTAGGCCACATAATTATACCCATTGCAGAGAGGGAAACTGAAGATCTAGTGAACGTTGTATAATGAACACACACTGGAACCTAGTCTTACATTAATATTTCCTGACTTCTTACCAGTTCTCATCTCATGACCTTATATTGCACAAATTATCTTTCATAGAAAACCCTCAGGTCTTTCTTTCACAATGTGAGGTAGTCATTGGGACCACTGACTTCAGCATCATACAGACTGAATAGTTAGTTCCAAGTCATTGTGTGGCTTTGCAAAGACTCAGTAAACTCCTTGAATCTCAGTGGCATCACCTGGAAAATGGTGGGAATAATAATAATATGCCATCATAGGGTTGCTGTAAAAATCAAATAAAACTACATTATAGAGAATGCATAAGGACCACCCAACAAAGGTTAACAGCAATAAAATAATTTATTTAGGATAAATAATCATATTTGATCATAAGCTTTTTGTCACAAGTGTTCTCTTAAAACTCACATGGCATGCCCTTGAATGTCCTTTTATATAGTGAGGGAAATTTGCAATTAGGGGAAATAAAATATGTTTTCAGAGATAAGTAATTTATACACATCTATTGGAGCTGAAATAGTAGTATTTCAAGAAAAGTAGTATTATTGATTAAATAATCCTTAGTTATAACAAGCTTCTTTTAGTCTTCAGGCTTGAATTTTTATTCTTGCTTTGCCTTTTTCCTCGTCCTTATTTGTCTTTCCCTTTCCTTTTAAGCCATGGCAGCTTGTAGTGTTATTCTTGCCCCTCACAAGTAGGAGAGAGTGTCAGATCTTAAAGCCAATGTTAACAATGTAGAAAGAGAAACAGAAATCTCACTCAAACACAAATACTTTTATTAATTACCAGCATTAGCAGTAAAAAGAAAAGTAGAAAATTACAGACAAGGAAAGCAACTTCTGGTTTTGAATGTTCTTCGTATTTCTCCATGATTACAGCTTGAAGTGCCTTTTCTTCCAGAGGCAGGGTAGCTTAGATAGGAGACTCAATGAGATTTGGTGCCTTCAATAAATGTCAAATTCATGACGTCCCACTGGTTCTAGGATATAACCGGAATGTACACCCACTCCTCACCTGTGCTCTTTCCTCTGCTACCTAGATAGAAGGTAGTAGGAGGATAATTGGCGGAGTCAGACACCACTGAGAATCAGCTCTGAGATCTACTCAGGAAAACACTATAATGGGCCCTTTTTGCAATAAACTGTGTCTTCTGAGTCCAGCCAATGAGGCACATTCAGAGGGGAAAACTTCTAACCTATGTGAGTCACTGAATATTTTAAGGATTAATTCATAGATGCATACACATTAGCAATTTTAACTTTTTGTTTTTTGCCTTCCCCGATCAAAGCCAAATTATGAGATATTTTTAAAGGCCTCATATCTGTCTGATGAAAAATTTTGTTAGCACAACCAGATAGTTAGACGCTCCTAGAGACTGCTGAAATCAATTAACTCTGACATTTTATTTTTGTTCTTCTATACCCAAGCTATGTCAAGTGTTGGGAATCTGCCCTTCTAAGCCACAAGCTTCTGGCTTATAGAGTTAAGTTGTCTCAGGATCACCTGGGGAGCCTTGACGGTATCTGAAACAAAAACAGAGAACTAAGAAAGAGATCCTATTGCACTATTGGCCTTTTTATTTTAATAATGGGAAAGGGAATCTATTTAAGAAACTCAGGTTTCTATACAGGAGAAGATGAGGGATATGGAACAAATGGAGATGAGAGAATGAGGTAAATGGCCTTCAAAGTTAGGCAGAGAAAAAAAAAAAGAAAGAAAGTGGAGCCCCACACTTAGAATGTCATGGGATGTGGCTTTATAGGAGGTTTGAGTCTTGCTCATTCATTTGCCAGCTCTCAATGAGCAAGGAACTGTGGGCCTTGCATGGAAATGAAAGGAACAAAGATAATAGCAGCCCTCAAAGACTTCCTGGTACTTTTGTTTTAGAATCAAAGTATGGTAGAACCAAAGGCAACATTCAATAGCAGAAAGCTCAAGCCTCTTCATTTTTCAGATGAGACAACCGAGGCATAAGAAGATGATGTGACTTGCACATTTCCTTTTTTTTTTTTTTTTTTTTTTAGCAAATTTGTTAGTTGCCAAATCAAGGCTAAAACCCGGCAGTCTTCATAACTCCTAGTACATTGCTCTTTTTCACTCTACCACTCCCTTTAGAAGTCTGAGCTCTTTGTAGGTTTTTTTGCTCTAAATTCTTAACAGAAATATTTTGTCTCTTCCCTTGAGTTAGAGAACCTAGCAAAGATGAGAAAACTTCTTTCTATCCAGGTTTTACTACTATTCATTGAATTCTTTCACCACCTCTGTCCTCCACACAAATTTTCACCATGCTCACACTATAATGTCCCCTTGAAACAAATCTTGAAGTTATAGAGTCTGCGCTAAGAAACCCTGGCTGCTCTCTCCTTGAGGGGAGTTTTAAGGAACGCTTTCTTGCTTGTGTCAGAGGGATCCTTGACCCAATGAACCCCATGAGAGTCAGTATGCACTTGTTGAACACTCCTTCAATGCCACCTACAGTTGCTTGAGCCCTTGATCTTAATTAATAAACATGAAAACACATTTATAAGTCATAGTTTTTATATCAGATAAAGTGACTGCCATTCTTCTTTTATGGCTTTCCAGTATTTTAGTCATTTATTTGAATTTGAATCATATTTTTAAATGGACATATATATTTTCTTTTGTTGACTATCTGGGACAAATGCGCTACAAATATACACAAACATTATACACTAGTTTGAATATGACTCTCTTAACTTTAATGAATGTCTTAAATTTCCAAATCTATAATTTTGTATGCTTTGAAATTGAAGAAGCATGAGTTTTTATCATTCATGAGTGTACCATGAAATTATTTCATAATGATGTATTCAGTAAAGTGATGAGAATCATGATAATAATACTTTTATAATCCTATTTATCTGCTCTACATTCATTAGAACAGGTGGAACCTGGTTGATCAAGTGTACAATTTACCATTAAAATCAAAATGTCCCTAACTATCACATTTCATGGTGTTAGGAAATGTCATTGATTCTTATTTCTGGAGTATGCTGGGATCTAAGGTATATATGTTCATATTCATTGTATAGTATAATTATTGGAATATAATAAAATACAATAATATCATTTAATGTTTTCCATCATAGTGTACACTTTGTGGTGGAGGAAAAGCTGCAACTTTGACACTCTCACATATGTTCTTCATACTGAGATAAATGAATGTTGGATCTATGTTTACTTGCTTTTTTTTTTTATAACCTGTGATTTCTGGATACATATGCCAGCCTTTGGTATGCTCTGCAATATATATGAGTATTATGTTATTGTCTATGATTAATATACTTAGGATTGAGTGGCTCAGTTACAATGTAGCTAGAAGAGAAAACCAGTAAAAGTGGGCAAGGTCTTAGGTAAAGCTTGTAGAGATCATATAACAAGTTTTAGGGGGGTAAATGGAAGAAGCAAAATTGATTTAAGCCAGGGTACTGAAAACTGATGTACTAGTGATTGTTAAATATTACCACGTCTGAGGAAACATTTGAGTAGCCTAAAATGTGGGCCAAGGCCTTTACATACTTTAGTTAGTGCTGTATTATTGCACACCATTCATATGACTTGAGAATTTTAAAATAATCAGTGGTCCCTGTTCTTTTCATCTGCCCCACATCTTGTTACCTTGGCAACAGACATTAAATGATTTTATGAATTTTCAGAATTATAATCACACTCTACTTCAAAAGTGTGCTTCTAGGTAAATAAACTTTAAGAAAAAAAGAAAAATGAGACCTAAAGGTAACCTCAAAGCACACTGAATGAGAACCTGAAGGATTGGCATTTTCTATTTACAGCGTACTGTAAAAACACCTTCAGAGCTTTTGGTGGAGTCCTCCAGATGTCAGAGTCTTCTTAGGCCATTCAGGTACAGAAGAATTATGCCATTTCTCCTCCCACTCCAATACTGGATTACTTGGAATTGGTTTTAAATCAGTAGGTGGATCAGAAGAAAGAGAAGGCGGAGGAATAACAGCAGGGCATGAAAATAGAGGAAGATGCTGAAGAAAGTGATGGTGCAGGTGGTGGTGATGGGGAAGATGCCAGAGAAGGAGACGAGGGAGGGAGAGGGAGAAGGAGAGTAGGAAGAAGGAAAGTAAGTTCCACACCCAGCTAATTTAACCCAGCAAAAAGAAGATAATTATTTACCATCATACTTGTCTAGAGATTCCCGTCTTCAAGGACATGGATAGATGCAAACTTAGAATTATAAAACTCTAATTCATTCCGTGAACTCTTAGATGCCCAAGCATATGCAAATATCTGACATTCAGGAATTGTCTTGAGCTTAGAATATGGCCTTACTTACCAGGGTAAAAGATATGCAATATGAGTTGATTTGGTTTTAAAAATATGCACTCAAATCTCTGAACTATCTAGGATTTCTTCGTGTCATCATGTTTGATAATTTAACACAAAATCCAAACATTTTTTGATATCTGAAATGAACTAGTTATTCTGTTTGCTCCTATTCTCATTTTTAAAAGGTAAATATGACTATCTAAGCTCAAGTAGATATTTCAAGAGTTCTTACATGAAAAGGACTTTCACTGGTGATTCCCTGTTGAAAAATAATGTAAAAATATAAAAGGGAAAAGGGAAGAATAATTGATATCACATATAAGTGTTTATATGGACAGTTTTTATTTATCTTGTGGTAATGAAAAATAAGAATAAAATATCTGCTGGATGCTGGATAGATCATATGTTGTCCAGCTTCTAGTACTTCTTATTTTTTGAGTTAAGTTTTTGGGAACACTTTTTGACCTAAGACAAAGCTAAATTCTGTAAATTTGAGCCATCTTGTAACAGATTTCTGCAATCTGTATGAATACAAAGAATTTAATTAAAACTGAAAGCAGAGTGGAGTTTATATGCATATTATCGTCATCATTTAAGACTCTATTCACCTGGCTTGCATAGCTCTTCTGGACCAGGTGCTATACAACCCTCTGAATCTTGTTGCTGGGTTCGGGCTGAAGTCTAAAATAAGAGAGAACAGGAGACAGCTGGAAAAACACTTGAGTAAAGTTAGGAATCTTCACACTAGTCCCTCCTGGACCAATACGTTTTTCTGTAAACTTGAGAGTGCCCCTGAAGTTTTCTGGGCCTTGGTTCCCTGTAAACAGCAGGAGATGCTTGTAATGATGATGTCTAAGTCTCCACCATCCTGTCTTGGACTGCTAGGTGGTTTCAACAGTTAAGGTGACTGTTGCAAATCACTCTTGACAGAATACAAACTGCTTTCCAACCTTTGTGAGAGGTGAACAGTGAGGGACACCTCCTTACCCAGCGAAATTTGTGGATTTTGTGCCTGTTTTTCACCACCACTTCATGAATTTCCCTTAATAATTATGCTGTGCCTAGCCAAGTCTGTCAGGAATTAGCAAATAATTTGGTCTGGTTTTGAAGGCGCTGTCATCTAAGAACATACGCTGACCTTAATCTGCTGAGTCATAGGCAATATTTGTAAATATTTTCAGTGCAGTTAATTTTCCAGAGCCTCCCAGTTGATCTTCTCTGCCTTGCAATTTCTACATTGCCTTTCGGCCATTAGTAATTTTCTTGCAATCTAAAAGCAATACTTAGGACTCAGAAGCTCTGCTCTGATGGCCAGTTGGATTATAATGTTTCCTATTTTAGTGCACTGTTGATGGATGGGTCAAGCCAGTAGTAAAAATAAATAAATATAATTTCAAAAACTAGAGGTACACCAAAGTCTATTTTCTTTTTGTCTTGTAAAATATAATCTAAATTTCCCCTTGTGTTGAATGTGTGCAGAACATAGAAGCTTGCTTCCAAAGAATTACTGTATGGAGAGGAAAAACTATTAGCAACTTTACAATGGAGAAATCTGGCAAACACTATGTTGACCAGGTTATCAAGGTTAATGTCGCCAGTAACAGGCATGTTGGTATCATATAACTCTAATGGGATGGGATGAGAAGGGCATGTTGCCTGTCTAGTATTCTTCCTCTACACCTATAACCCTAATATAATCAAAGTAAACAAAAATGTCAGGCAAACCAATTTGAGGATATTCACCAAAATTCCTGTCTAGCACTCTTCAAAATTGTCAAGATCATGAAAAACAAGGAAAGACTGAGAAACTATCACAAATAGGAAGAGACTAAGGTAACATGAGAACTAAATGTAATGTGGGATCCTGAATTAGATCACGGCACAGGGAAAAGACATTAGCAGAAAAACTGGTCAAAGTGAAATAGAGACAGCATTTTAGTCAATAGTAACTTACCAATGTTCATTTCTTAGGTTTTGACTGTTTTTCCTTAGTTTTGTAAGATGTTGACATTAAGAGAAACTGGATGAAGGGTATGCAGCAACTCTCTATGACCTCTTAAGCATGTGTCTGTTGTGAAAAGAATAACTAACTTAGGCTACATGTGCCTGTATTTGTTTGCTAGGCCTACCATAACCACATAGCACAGATGGATGGAGAGGCTTAAACAGCAGAAATCTATCTGACTGTTTTGGAAGCTTGAAGTCTGACATCAAGGTGTCAGTACGTTTGGTTCCTTCTAAAAGCTGTGAGGGAATAACCTGTTCTAGGCTTCTCTCCTTGGCTTCTCCTTGGCTTCTGTGTCTCTTCCCATAGTCTGGCCTCTATGCCTGCCTGCCACTGAATCCAATCAGGTATCAGGGATTAGGGCCCACCATAATGGCCTTATTTTAACATAAGTACCTCTGTAAAGACCCTATCTTCAAATAAAGTCATATTCTGAGGGACTGGGCATTAGAACTCCAATATATCTTTTTTGGAAGGACACAGTTCAACCCGTGTCAGCATCTCAGAGTTCTTTAGCCTTTTTCATTCTGAAGCTATTTTGGCTCCTTCTTCTTTTATTCCCCATATCCAGTGCATGACTAAACCCTACACCTTTTACTTACTAAATGCTGCTCAATCCATGTACTTCTCTTTCTCTGTGCAATCACTGCCACCACTCCAGTCCAAACTCTTACAACAATTTATCTCGACTTCAGGAAAAAAAAAGAAAAACGCTCTTCAATTATTTTTCAAATTATTTTTTTTTGCTCTGCTCCAGTCTACTCTCTAGATTGTAAGCAGCAGTGTCCTCTTCTCACAATGCAAATCACCTATGCTTAAAAACATTCCAAGTCTTCCCATTGTTCTGAGAATAAAAGATCAAAATCTCTACCATGACCTCAGGGCCCTGTGTGACCTCCCAGTCTATTAGCCACACCAAAAACCTCATCTGCCTCATCCTCTCTGTTCTTGCAGCACTAGCCAATTTTACATCTTTGCAGAAAGCAGAAGCTTCCTCCTGCCATGGGGATTTACTTGTGCTGTGTTCTCCCTCCTATCCGGCTCACCCACCTGATTACCTCCACTTCCTTCCTGCTCATCCATCAGATCTCAGTTCCAGCATTAATGTATCAGGAACATCTCTCTTGCATCCCTCCAGCCCAGATCATGACACCTGTTACATGTCATGTGTACATCATATACTTCTCCTTCAGAGTACTTATTTGAAATTTTACATTTATGTCATTATTTTATTGACTTTTATCTCCACCACTGGATTGTAAGATGCATAAGGCAGGAACCACGTGTCTTTGACTATCTGCCTCGTGTGTAATAACTAGCTATTTAGTACCTATAATGCTTAGCTTATAGTTAGTTCTCAAATTCTTAAATTAATTAATATATCCATGGATTTATTTTCAATTTATATTGTTTAATTTGACACTGTATTTCTTCTCCTGGTCTCTTATAGTTACTTGATAAATTTGCTAATAATATTTAATTCACTTTATAGTTAATGCACTTATATCAAATCAATCACACATACTTCAGGTAAAAAAAGAGAAATAATCATTTTTGTGATTTCCCAACCTAGTGACAACAGAAGGCCAAATTTTATTTGCTAGGCTAAATAGAAGCTTCAACTTTGATAATTTCCATATTTTAAATTGATCAATATCTATAAAATTTATTTTATTATAATTTCTAAATGTTAGAGAGGCAGACCTAAAGCTATATATCTAAGTACATTGAAAATGTTTTAAGTTATATGTGACTGAGTATAGACTTTCTATTGATTACAGGCTTTGAAGTGAGTATATTTATTAAAAATGTTCTTTGAGCCTTTCCTTCACATTATGGAGAGAGATCCAGACATTTTTGTAATACTCATTAGTGTTTGTAATACTAACAAATCTCTTATAGCAAATGTGTCCTAGAGAAGTTTTTCCACTCTGAGCAAACAATAACTATGGGATGTTATTGTTTGCTATGACAATAACATGGGATGTTCCATTTGGTGGTTTAACAATTATGTCCCTCTGAAAATACCAACACCCACTTTCACAGACAGCTCAGAAGGCAAAAATATTCAGGACATTTTAATTTCTATAGGACACTAGGGTTTGATTACAGCAAGTGTTTATCTACAGTAGTGTTCTTTTGTGTGTACAGAAGGTGGAGGGAGAGAGAAGCCTGGCTACCTATGAAAAAAAAAATCTATATTTAAGTTAAAATTCAATGCCCCAGGATGAGAATTTTAAATAAATTTCCTGAACATTTAATGCATTAATTTACTTTAAATAAATATCCTAAATATTTAAGACATTAATTTAAGAAGTATGTAATGAATACTTACAATATGCTGACTCTATGTTCAATCTGTAATTCACAACAATGGCTCAAGTGAACACATCTCCTGTTCTCAGGGAGCTTATATTCTAATGTGGCAACTCAATATATGTCAGTCAAGCTTATGAGGGATTATTTTTGGTTCAAGAGCAATTTCAGAGATATTGATTCAGTTATGTTCTCTTGCTTGAAGCTCTAAGTCTTTAAGAGTGTGGCTGAAAACAATCGCCTCTTGTCAGAAACCTACTTGTCCAACAGGAGACAACCTTGAAGATTTAAGCCAAGAAAACCAAGCCCAGTTCAGCCAGAGTGAATTATCTTTGGGATCCTGTGCAAGAGCAGAATGCTCACAGTTGTATTTGATTGTCCTTCAGTTTCTCTTGCAATATTTGAACAGAACTGCTTTCACTTTGAGAGGATGCATATATGTGTGCATGTCCTTGCTTGGTATGGGATGGACTTACGGAGCTGCTCCCTTACTGAGGCCTCAGTGAGAATTATTCCTACTGCTTGCATTGCCCACCTATGGATAAGCCAAATAGAAAAGAGAGGCAAATTAAAGCATCTCCAAGGGTCACCCTCTAGACTGTGGGGTAGTGTGTGTTTGTGTGGGAAGAATCTATATTTTAGCCTTCTTATCTGTCTCCTAAATGAGTACTTTTTATATAATATCCCATTTTACTTTTCTGTATAATTCAATCTTCCAATATGAAATATTCTTAAAGAATAATCACTTTGTAGCAAAAATAGGACTAGACTGTAGAATCTCCACCACTCCTCTTTGGGGAAGGTTTATTTCACTCCCCTACTCAGCCTCATGTTGAATGCATGTGACCACAGGTGATGTAACCCTGAGGTTTCAGGGCTCAGTGCCATCAGTTCCTATGGTCTCTTCTTCCCTGCCCTATCCTGACTTTCCTCTGCACGACATTCCACCCTCTGCCCTTATGTCATCATCCTAGTAAAGGGCATCTCCCCAGGCAAAGCCAATCAAAGGAAATCGTATTTGAAATATCAAGCATACCAATACTTGATAATATTTTCCATCTTGTCAAAATACTTCCTTATATGTTGTACTTGAATTTTTTAAAGATTTTTTTAAGAGAAGATTTAGGCTCACAGCAAAATTGAGAGGAAGGTAGAAAGATTCTCCATACACCCCCTGCCCACACACCTGCATGGCCTTCTACCCTGTTAGCATCCACCATCAAAGTGGTACATTTGTTACCACTGATGAACCTACATTGACAACTCATAATCACCCAATGCTCATAGTTTACATTGGAGTTCACTCTTGGTGTTGTACATTCTACAGGGTTGGACAAATGTGTAATGACATGTCTCCACCATTATGGTATGATACAGAGTATTTCCACTGCCTAAAAAATCCTCCGTGTTTCATGTATTTATTACCCAACTTCTGGCAAACACTGATCTTTTTATTATCTCCACAGTTTTGCCTTTTCCAGAATGTCATGGTTGGAATCATAAGTTGTGTGGCTTCTTTCACTTAGTAATATGCATTTAAACTTTCTTCTTGCCTTTTCATGGATTGATAGCTTCCTTTTAGTGTTGAGTAATATTCCATTGTCTGGATGTACCACAGTTTATTTATCCATTCACCTACTGAAGGACATCTTGATTTCTTCCTAGTTTTGACAATTATGAATAAAGCGGCTATAAATATCCACTGACAGGTTTTAGTGTCCTCATAGTTTTTAATTCCTTTGTGTAAATATCAAGCATCATCACATTTCCTGGATCATATGTTTTAGAATATGTTGTTTTCTAAGAAACTGCTACACTGTCTTCTTTTATGGCTGCAGCATTCTGCATTTCCACCAGCAATGAATGAGTTTCCTGTATTTGATGTTGTCAGTGTTCAGGACTTTGGCTATTTTAATATGTATATAGTAGTATCTTATTTTTATTTTGATTTACATTTCCCTCATGACATGCGATGTGGAGCATCTTTTCATTTGCTTATTTGCCATCTGTATATTTTCTTTGGTGAGGTGTCTGTTAAGGTCTTTGGTCCATCTTTAATTTGCTTGTTTGTATTCTTATTGTTGAGTTTTAAGTGCTCTTTGTGTATTTTGTAACACAGTCCTTTATTAAATGTGTCTCTTGCAAATATTTTCTCCCAGTCTGTGGCTTGTCTTCTCAATTGATTGATTGTGGTTTACTTTTACACCTGGAAGTGGGAGATGATATTACATTGCTTTTGGTGCTTGGTACCTAGCATGACCCCAGATGTTAGTTCTTAATGTCTTCTTGGAGAACTCCCAATGAGTAAAAAGCGTAACTCATTTTGGATGGGTTAAAGTCCAATTGAATCCGTTCTCTTAACTTCACATCACATGAAGAGTTAGAGGGATAACTTCATAGATATCTTTAGAATACTTGATTGTCCTCATTCACCTCCTAAGGTTAGGTGTAAGTTCCCAACTGATGTTATCCTAATAAGAACACACACAGTGCTTCATTCTCCTCGTCAACCAGAGTGTTTTCGTTTTGCAAGAGGAACTTGCTGCAGAACTTTGCCGTCCATATTGACAAGCTATAATGCTGTTCAGTTGGCAAGACATGACAAGGTTACCTCTCTTGAGGTTATGCTCAGTGGCAAGACACCCATTTACTTAGAAATTACATTTTTAAAAAGAAGCTTGCTTAATTTTTATTAGACAGTATTTAGAGATTGCAATGTTTGCATAAGCTATTTCTCAGGAATAATTTACTCTAACCCTAACCCTATTCTTGAGGATAGCGTGCTCATGCATAACAGCTGCAGAATATAGGTCGTTGTCTTTTATTCCAATGACACTTAGCAGATTCCTTCCATCTGACACGTACAATACCGCTTCTCTGCTTCTTTCCTCTTGACAGAAATGAATGTCGGCCAAAAAGTAGAAACCAAAATAGCAAAATAAAAATATTTTTAAAGTGGAACAATTTCAAAACTGGGCACATGAAGGAGAAATGAAAAATGAATGCCATTGGAATATGTTCTGACCTAAACCTTTAAAATAACTTGTAGCTCTTTTAGTAGGCAGGAGGGCATGATTTTTCTGGAATTTTGTGTAGGAGGAGGAGTTGGCAGGGAGAAGTAACCTCTTGCCCCTCAAGGTCTTGATGGATTAGTCCTGGCCCAAGAAGAATGCTGATGTTACAGCCATCAAAAGAAGGGGAATAAGCAAAAGTTGGAAAGGGCAAAGGCAGTGGCTCATTTGTGGCAGGGCCACCACTGAGCTGCCCAAAATGTCATTAGGCTGAAACTGAGGAGCCAGCCTTCACAATTGACAATCATTTAAGCCTCCAGCAATAAAGAGATAATATGAGAAGTGGGACAGAGGGAAGGTTTTCTCCCCTTCATTGTTTCCAAGTTGTTTAGAGATGAGACGATCTGAAAACGAAGCTGTGAATGACCACTCAGGAGCCTCTGGGTACTGCTGACCTCTCTGGAACTCAGTTCCCTCAACAATCAACTCTGAGAGCATATGTGTCAGTGATTGCAAGTCATATACATGTTTTATTTAGTCCTTAGAGTTTCGTTCTATTTTATTCATTAAGTACCCAGCTAAAAATATGAGGGGATTTGTAATTAAATTTTCTTGATAAATTTATTCACTAGTAACTAGTTTCTGAATGATTGCAGTAGGCTCAACTTGATGAAAGTTGTCCCTTTTAGCCTGTCTAGACTGTTTACACTTTATCATAATCATCCTGCTCAGTGGTCTTTCCACCCAAGCCATTTCATGGAATCAGGCTATAAATGCCCTTGTAGGCATTTGGGTTTTAAATACTACTTATAATTACCAGTATCACTTTCAGCTCTTGCATCTGTTATCCTTTGATTCTGAAATATCCTTCCACCTATGTAATTACTTATAATTTCATTCATAATTGTTCTCTGAAGCCTGAACTTGTCAGTTGGTCAACTGCTGGGTTGCAAGTACAGTGTACATCTAATTTGTTTTCAACAGCTTGCATCATAGCACAATTTTTAACTTGCTTTTCCATGAACATGTTTATTTTCTTCTTGTTTCCTTTTTACAACATCATCTTCATATTAGCTTTTTTAGTGACTCCGTCAGCAATGCGTTTAATATTGCCCCTCACAGGCTGCTCCCACAGCTCAGGGTATCTGAAGCCTTATGAGGTGCAAAGTTCTCACGAATCACAATGAACATTTAACCTAAATGTACGTGAGTAGTAGGATTTATTAAAATTTAAATTGACCAACTGATTTGATTTAGTTTTATACCCTGATTCATTTTAATCTATAAGCATATTTGCATGGGCTAATTTGCATGGCCAATACACAGGTGCACATCCATGCATATTTATTTTAAGTAATTTAGGATGTTAATTTAGTAGATATGATAATGCAATCTTAAGTTGAGAAAAATTATGACATAAAAGTCTGGCAGCGTGGGGAGTCTGTAGTATTTAGTGATACATATAAGTAATATAACTGTTACCAAAAAATAACCCCTCAATTACAAAAGATATATGATTTATGTTACTTTTATTATTTTAAAATACACACTTTATATATGATTTTTTACAATATTATTATATTTTACTTAAATTTTTTCAAAAGGCAAAAAGATGATATTTTTAAAAATAAAGAGGAGATAGTTTCAATCAGTATGTATATAATTTTTTTAATGTCATACTATGAGACAGTGTAAAACAGATACAAATAAAACTTCTCCAGTTGAAGCAAACTAAAGCATTCAGACTCTGTTTATTTGGTATCTACCCACCTCTTTCCTGCCCTTATCCCAGAGCCTCTGAGGTACCTCGATATAGTTCCAGGGTTCTTCAAAAATCTGTTTGAAACCACTGGATTAGGTAGTGTTTGCTGTTCTTTTGCGCCAATATTCCTTAAGTCTGAAAGTCATTTGTACCTATCTTAGATTTCTTATATAATGTAATTTGATGTCAATAGGTATGTTTAAGACTATATTAATTGTATTTTTTCAGACAGCTAAACAAGAAGCATATTATTAAATTACTCTTTATAATAGGGTTTTTTTCTTAATATTTTGGAGGGATAGTGAAACACACAAGAATGATCAATGATCCTGTATGTGCACATTTTCCAGCTGAAATACTAGAGTTCCTGAAGACCAGCTTTCCAAATCTGATCTGAAGGATATTATGTCTCACTTAGCAGTCCTGCTTTGCTTTTATGCTATCATAAAGACTTAATGATGTCCCATCAAGACACATTAACATTTCCCTTGAGCTGGAATAGTATGAAACCTACCTGAATCCTTTAGCTTTTTATAATCTCTTTTCCATAACCAGTCTTATATTTCAGAGCAAGTGGAGAGCCTGTTTTAGTGCTGCAGATGAGCAATGTGAAGCCAACACCTTGACTATACAATGGAGCATGAAAAAATGACGGGGAGGAGGAGCCCCAAGGTAGCTTAAAGAAAGTACTTGGAGGATATCCAAACTACAAATAATGATATCCTGTGAACCCCACCCCGAACCCCCGGCATGTTTTGTGTTAGACTGAGAGCTCAGGGCTCCTCTCTTCTAACAGAGGAATAGGTATCCAATTCAGGGAGCCAGTCAGGGAAGAAACCGTGGAAATCACTGGAACACATTATGTATGCACAAGAGCATTGATATTGGATGAAAAATATTACAGCACACAGCCTTGTTTCCTTTTTAAAATTGGACATTTTAATATTTTATTTTCTGCAAGTTGTAGGGAAGGTATATATTATTGATGAGATCATGTTTTATAGAATTTCAGAATTTCTGGCTTTTCCACTCTATCATTTTCCTAGCATCATAATGAAAAGAATACTCGAAAAAGAATCTTCCAAGGTTCCAAGGTACAATAATGAGAGAACAGACTGAATGAATGCTCTTTTCATTTCTGTCCTTCTTGGCTCTGTCATCCTTTTGTTTTCTTCTCCGCTCTACCACACTTCTTCTTCACTGTTTGTTGAAGTGAGATCTAGAAGCCAGTAGAAAGATAGGATGGTTGCTTTGCAGAAAATTTACAGAGCTTTTAATAAAAGGAGGGGCTGTGGGAAAGAGTCACTCACAGAGAACACCTGTGTTCCTCTCGGGCCTTCCTCCCAATCACCTCAAAAATGGGCAGAAAGAACAAAGAGATGGCTGGTGCTCTGCCTGCGAAGCATAGAGCAAGGAATCCCTGTGCTACCCCTGTGTTTTGTCAACTCTGTTCTCTTTTGCTGAAGGAGTATGTTGTAGAAATTACGTATCATAACGCTCTAGTTTTGAATATAACTGAAAATGAACTAAAAGTTATGATTTTTGAGTCTTAAGCACTCCTTTCATCATCAAACCACTTCAATATCTTCTGTCAAACACAGAGAAAGAAGGAAAGATTCCACAAGTGTCCCCTTTTTTGTGTGATTGGAGAACACAAGGCCGTAATTCCATTTCGTGCATATTTGTTGCACAAAACCATTTTCTCTGGTAATGCTTTTTAGCAGTCCTTCTGGCTTTCACCTCATTATCCCCTAGCTGTTTGGAGGTACAATACTGACCAAGAGGGGAAAGGGATATGAAAGAACAGACTTTCCTCTGCAGTCCTCCAGTCTGGAGGCCTGGGGGAGCAGTGCTGGGCACAGGCTTCAGGAGGGTGGGTCACTAATTTTTTCATATGCTAATCTGCATAGCAACTCCATTTTTCCCTGACCCTCTGTGCCCAGTCACGTTCACCCTGCAGCCACTTGAACCTGAGGATGTTGTGGGAATTACTGTAATGATGACTGTATGATTTAGCGAGGCAGGTACCCCTGTAGTCAGCTGGTATCCAGAAGCACTGTAAGAATATGTAAAATCTCCCCTCTGGAAAATAAGTAACTGGAAATTTCTCATGTTTTCCTTTGGTTAATTCTACCCTTAAATTTTAAGTTTCTTTGTTATCTAAATCCATAGATTGCAGCTGTAGTCAAACATTGGAGCCATATTTTTCCTGTGTTCAGGGAAAGTTACTGCTTGAATCTTAAGCGTATCTCAAATTGCTCAGTGTAAACAATTCCAATGCCCAGGGAAAGAGTGGGATAGAGGAAAATTATACATCTGCTTAGTATTTTTCCATTTTCAACATTCTTTTTTTTTTACTAGGGCAAACCTTCATCTGAACCATAGATTAACAAACTATTAAAAATTATACATGGCTAAGGAGTGGCCATCCAGCCAAGTCAGGTGAGCCAGTTGTTAGGCCCAAAATATTTCCTGACTCAGTTACTCTTACTAACTACACAGAGATGCCTGGTTGTCCTTTTCATGACTCTGTCCTTGTATGTAATTTAATTTACAAGGAATCCAAGATCAGCACTTGTATAAGTAAATAAATTAATTACTTAATACTATCTCTCAATCATAAATCTCATACTCACCACATTTTGAGAAGATCAATAAATATATTCCGTGAATAATACCCTCGTTTTCAAAACTTTAGACCGCTGCAGCTGACAGCAAAGACCACTTAGGGGCTAAAGAATATTAGTCAGCATGACAGGCTTCATCCTGGTCAAGAAAGGTTTCACCTCTACTTTAATCCACCTACTTTTTATTATTTCTCTTTTTTTCTTTCTCCTTCTTAGCACTGCTAGTGCAACTGTGCTAACTGACACTAAGAGAACTTATGCATGAAAGAGGCTTTTGTGAGGCCTCTTTGATGAACTTCTATTCCTGCAGAAAGATGCAAGGAATTACCTGGATAGGCAACAGCTGGCTTACCCTTCTTTCCCCAAACTGAAATTCATGTTCTTAGGTTGAGAGTAACTTACTGATTCAGTTGTTGATTTTGAAGCTTGAATCATGTGGATGTTTATTTTCATTGCAAATGACTATTTCAAAATGAAGGAATGAATGTTTTTACCCCAGTATCTTGAAAATGATTTAAAAAATACATTTGACTAACTGAAGTTTTTTTACTTACATTTTATTTTCCAACATGTTATAGTGATCTCAATAAGATCTACGATTGGGACACTGACTTTGAGTCCAACTTATGATTTATGTCATAATTGGTGCCCATATTCATGTAGGTGGGAACTAAATATACAATATTACCCATAGTCAGACAAAATATAGATGTAGACAGAGCCTGGCTTACAGGTAGAAGAATTGGATGAGCAATTGTGATGGGCATTTGGTGTTCAACTCACAGGTAGAGTACAGTGGATGGGTTTAATACCATAAAAACAACTGGTCAGCTTCGTCAGCTCTAAGGACAGAATGAAAGGCAGAGTGGCTTGGATGACTCATTCTGAGAGGATGCCTAGTAAAGGGCTCTTTCACCTATTATGTGCCACAGACTTCTTTGTCAGTTTGATGAAGACATTGGACCTATTCCAAGATTAATTACTTAATGCATAAATTAAAAATCCAGAATTTAGACTTCCATGTCTGGGGAGATGAAGTAGAGTGCTTTTTCCTCTTTTTCCCACTAAGTTTAACTAAAAACCTTGGACATTACATGTACAACAAACAGAAGACTCTGAAAGTTGTAGAGAGGAGGGCAGATAGGTTAGTAACCTTAAGACTGATACAGTGGTGAGTTCCCAGGGTTTGTTAGTTTGTTGTATCATTCATCTCATACTTGTAGGTGAAGAAGCCAGCAACTTAAAAGCAACTTAAAAATATCAACGGGTGGCCGGGCACGGTGGCTCATGCCTGTAATCCCAGCATTTTGGGAGGCTGAGGTGGGCGGATCACCTGAGGTCAGGAGTTCGAGACCAGCCTGGCCAACATGGTGAAACACCACTTCTACTAATAATACAAAAATTAGCTGGGCATGGTGGTGGATGCCTATAATTCCAGCTACTCGGGAGGCTGAGGCAGGAGAATTGCTTGAACCCAGGAGGCAGAGGTTGCAGTGAGCCAAGATCGCGCCACTCACACTCCAGCCTGGGCTACAGTGCAAGACTCCACCCTGTACTCACCCTGTACAGGGTGGAGTCTGTACCCACCTCTGTCTCACGACAGAGCAAGACTCCACTCTCAAAACAAATAAACAAAATGAAACAAAACAAAAAACAGCAACAGGTACAGAGAAAAATGAAACAAACAGCAGCACCACCACCAACAACAAATATACAAGCGTCTGCAAAAGTCGGCTCTCTCTAGCCAAAATACCAGGAAAGGAGCAGACCGTAAAACAGGAAACTTTTAGCCAATAACTATTCTAGTTCAGCCAAACACCACAGAAAATACTGTGGCCCAATCTTCACCCTGGCCAGAAAAGACTGAAGGGAGTGGAAGGCCTAAACTTCCACTCTCACTAGGCAATAATGAAGTGCCTCAACCTACCCTGTTGGGTAGGTGGAGTAAGGAGACTGGACCTCCGCCTGTGCCTGACAGTAACAAGGTATCCCTGCTTCTCTCCACTAGAGTTGTGTCCTCGCTAGTAGAGAGCCAGAATCCTCAACCACCACCCAGCAGTAACAAGGCCACTCCACTGTCAGTGGAAACAACAAGAGGAACAGCAAGGAGGCACTCCTAGCCCTCCCAGACATAGGATTATCACTTGGAACAGCCAACCCTGCCCAGCAATAACAGAGCCATTCCTTTCTTAGTGACAATGTAGACCCAATGGAGAACCTAGATTTTTACCCTTACCTGGCAGTAATGAGGCCCCCTCCTTGCTTCCATGCTGAAGCACTGTCAGAAGAAGCCAACTAAAATAGAAGGTTTAAATAAGATCCAAAGTTCCAAACATAAACCCCAAAATGTGTATGTTCCAGTCAATCTTTATACAGAGAACCAGAAAAATCTCAACTGGAATTTTAAAAAAATCAGTAAACATCAATAGTGAGATGACAGAGATGTTAAATTATTTGACATAATTTTTAAACAACCATTATAAAAATGCTTCAGTAAGCAATTACTAATACACTTGAAACAAATGAAAAAATGCAAACTCAGCAAAAAGCTACAAACCTTTAGCAAAAAAAAAAAAAAAAAAAAAAAGATGATTAAAAAAACACAATATCAAAGACATGGAATCAACCTAAATGTCCATCAATGATAGACTGGATAAAGAAAATGTGGTACATATGCACCATGGAATACTACACAGCCATAAAAAAGAATGAGATCATGTCCTTTGCATGGACATGAATGGAGCTGGAGGCCATTATCCTTAGCAGACTACCATAGGAACAGAAAACCAAATATTACATGTTTTTACCTACAAGTGGGAGCTGAATGATGAGAACACATGGACATAGAGGGGAAGAACACACACTGGGGCCTTTCAGAGGGTGAAGGGTGGGAGGAGGGAGAGGATCAGGAAAAAATTACTAATAAGTACTAGGCTTAATACCTGGGTGATGAAATAATTTGTATGACAAACCCCATGACACAAGTTTACCTATGTAACAAACCTGCACTTGTACCCTTGATCTTAAAATAAAAGTAAAAAAAAAAAAAATAGAAATTTTAGAACTGAAAGGTACAATAACAAAAATAAATACAACTCAGCAAATAAGCTCAACATCAGAATGGAGAGGAATGGACAATATAGTCAATGATCTCAATGATATAACAATAAAAATTACCCAATCTGAGTAAGAGAGAAAATGACTTGGAAAAAAAAAAAAAAAAAACAGAGCCTGAGAAACCTATGGGGCTAGATCTAATATTAATGACATTGAGGTTTGAAAACGATAGGATATAAAGGGCAAGACTGAAAAAGTCTTCAAAGAAATAGTGACAATAATTTCCCAAATTTGGCAAAAGAAATAAACCTAAAAATTAAAGAAGCTAATGTAAACCACTAAGAGATATACCCAGAGAAATTTATATCTAGGCACTTCACAGTAAAACTCCAGAAAACTAAAGGAAAACAATTATCTTGAAAGCAGTGAGAGAGAAATGGTACCTCAGCTATAAAGAAAAAGAAAATTGAATGATAGTGGATTTCTCACCAGAAGAAAGTGATGCATTTTTCAAATGCTAAAAGAACTCCCAAACCAGAATTCAATATACAGCAAAACTATCCTTTAGGAATGAAGGGAAAATCATGCGATTCTCAGAGGAGGGAAAGCTAAGTGAATTTGTGACCTGTAGATCTACCCTAAAATAATAGCTGAAGAAATCTCACTAAACAGAAAGGAAATTATAAGAGGACTTTTTGAACATTAGGAGGGAAAAGGGAATAAAGCATAAAAATATGTGTGAAAGTAATATATTGTCCTTCACTTCTTGAGTTTTCAAAATTATATTTGATGGTTGATGCAATATTTTAACACTTGCTGATGTGATTCTAAATATGAATAGGAGAAATATTTAAGGCAGCTGGATTATATATGGTAAAGGGACATATAGGAAGGTAAAGTTGCTACACTTCACTCACAATAAAATGTTGACAATGATAGACTGTGACAAATTACGTTTATATTGTAAATACCTTGAACTACCAATAAAAATTATATACGAAAACATGCAATTGCAAATACTATAGACAAAAATGATATCCAAGTAAATAATATCCAAGTAACCCATAGGAAAGTAAAGAGATAGGGAGAGATAGAAATAAAAAACAGAGCAGACTGGGTGCAGTGGCTCACGCCTTTAATCCCAGCACTTTGGGAGGCCAAGGCAGGCAGATCACTTAAGGTCAGGAGTTTGAGACCAGTCTGGCCAACATGGTGAAACCCTGTCTCTTCTAAAAATACAAAAATTAGCCAGGTGTGGTAGTGTGTGCCTATAATTCCAGCTACTCGGGAGGCTGAGGTGGGAGGATCACTTGAACCCACGAGGTGGAGGTTGCAGTGAGCCGAGGTCATCCTGCCACTGCCCTCAAGCCTGGGCAACAGAGTGGGACTTCATCTCAAACAAGAAAGAAAGACAGAAAAGAAAAGAAAAGAAAGAAAGAAAGAAAAGAAAGAACAGAGCAAACAGAAAACAAAAAATAAAATGCTATACTTAATCCCCAACATTTCAGTAATACATTAAATTAAATGGCTTAATACATCAATTAAAAGACAAAAATTGGCAGAATGGATTTAAAAACATGAACTATCTGTATGTCGTCTAAAAGAAATACACTTCTATTATAATGGTATAAGCAAAGTAAAAGTAAAAGGATGGAAAAAGATATAATATAAAAAACTTTAATCAAAAGAAAGCAAAAAAGTCCGTATTAGAATTAGACAGACTTCAGAGTAAAGAAAATTAACAGAGATAGAGAGGGACATTATATAAAGATAAAAAGGTGAATTCACCAAGAAGATATAACAAGTCTAAATGTGTGTGTATGCGCCAAACAAAAGAACTGCAAAATAGATGAAGTCGACCTGATGGATGTGAAAGGAGAAATAGACAAACCCACAATTAGAGTTGGAGACTGAAATATCCCTTTCAACATTCCATATAAGTAGTGAGAAACCACAAATAATATTGAAGAACTTAAAACATTATCAACTGACAGAATCTAAACAACATTTATAGAACATTTCTCTTAATAACATCAAAATACACATTCTTTTCAAGTGTCCATAAAATGCATACCAAGATAGACCATATCCTAGGCCACAAAACAAACCTTATAAATTAAAATAAAATAAAATTATACAAAGTGTCTTCTCTGACTAGTGTGGAATCAAACTGGAGATCAATGATGGAAAGATAATATTAAAAAATCCCAACACTTAGAAACTAAACAACACACTCTCAATAATCCATGGGTCAAAGAGGAAGTCTCAAGAGGAATTAGAAGAAGTACATTGAACTGAAATAAAATGAAAATCCAATATACCAAAATTTGTGGGACATATCTACAGTAGGGCTGAGACAGAAATGTATTACCCTAAATGGTTACATTAGAAAAGGGGAAAAATTTTAAATCAATAATCTAAGCTCCTCCCTGACAAACCCAGAAAATTTAGAAAACTAAATCCAGCAGGAAGAAGGAATAATACAAATCAGAACAGAAATCAATGATACTGAAAAAATAAATATGAGGAGAAACATGAAACAAAAAACTGGTCCTTTGACCAACATCAAGCAATACTGATGACCGCATGTCCCCCCAAAACAGAAGGAACAGACTAACAGTATTGGAAATGAAACAGAAGATATCACTTCAGATGCTGCAGAAGTCAAAAAGATGATAAGGGTATACCAACAAATTTGTCAGTTTGGAAAAAATGAACCAATTCCTCAAATAGTACAAACTACCACAACTCACCCAATGTGAATTAGAAATTGTGATACTACTATAATTATTAAATTTGAATTTGCAATTATCAAACTCCCCAAAATAAATCTTGAATACAAGATGATTTCATGAGAGAATACTTCTAAATATTTATAGATAATCAACATCGATTCTACAAAATCTCTTCCAGAAAACAGAGAGAACAGAAGTTATATCAATTTATTTTATGTTAGTGTTTTCCATATACCAAAGCCAAACAAAAGCAGTGCGAAAGTGAAAAATACAGGAAAATGTCTCTTATAAATATAGATGCAAAATGCCTTTAAAAATATTAGGAATAGAATTTTGCAATATATGAAAAGATTTAAACAACATGATTAGGTGGAGTTTAGGAATACAAGGCTGATTTCATATTTGAAAATCAGTCAATGTAATCTGCCATAATAACAAGCTAAACAAGAAAAAATCATATAATCATATTAATTGATGTAACAAAAAGCATTTGACAAGATTCAAAACTTATTCATCATAACAATTCTTAGATAATGAGGAATAGGGGTGATTTTCTGAATTTGATAAAGAGCATCTGCAAAAACTCTACAGTTAACACTGCACTTACTGGTGAAAGACTGAATGATTTTCCCCTAATGTTGGGAGCAAGACAAGGATGTCTGCTCTTACCAATCTTACTCAATATAGTACTAGAAATTCTAGCCAGCACAATAGCAAGAAAGGGAAATAAATGGCATATTAATAAAAAAAATACGTAAAACTGTCCCTACTGGCAGATGGTATGATATTATGTATGTAGAAAATTGCAAGGAATCTGTAAGAAAACTTCTAAAACTAATAAGTGAAAGAAAAAGTCACAAGTTACATGATAAATAAGGCACATTAATAAACAACCAATTTGTTGTTTTCATCTGTCTTCAAATTTAGTGCATTTTTTCTTAAGGTTAAAATGAAATATTTTGTAGTGCTTATAGTCTACGTGTTATAGAAGAATATTTAATGATGTAAAAATCTTGCCTGTATATTTTTTATTGGTAAAGTTGTTACCAAACAATAAACACAGGATGATCTCATTTTTATAATAACATTATGTTAATACAGAATGAAGACTAGGAGGTTAAATATCTACATGTTAATTAACAGTGGTTACTTTTAAGTGGTAGGATTATGGGTGATATAAATTTTCTACTCTGTGCTTTTGGCTTCCCCAAATTTTGACATTGTTTTTAAAATAAGAAAGCTATTTCTTTAAAACAAAAAAAAAGCATAGAAAGTAACTAGCTGTTTTAAAGGCCATGTTCACTTTGCAACAGATAATTAGATTTGAAAGCAAAGCAGCTTTGAGTCCTTAAGTTATTCCGCTATAGCATCCATCAGAGATAATTTTTAACATAGCTCACCCCTATTGTACATTATTGCGTGCAAGCAAAGCTTAACTTTCTTCTTTCTTGACTAAAGTTTTTTGTCTCCAGAAAAATCCTACTTTGTAATTGTAGAATATGTAATATATATTCAAGTCTATAAAAATATACATTCAAATGCAGCATTTTAAAAATCAAATTTTTATGTATTAGTAATGTGTACTTGGGCCCCAAAATCAAAAATAAAATACCATTTACAATTGCTAAACAATTAAATATGTGGTTGTAAATCAAACATGTTCAGAATTTGTATGCTCAAAACCACAAAACTCTGAAGAAAGAAACTTAAGAATATCTGAATAAAAAGACAGACAATGTTCATGATATGAAGACTTAACATAGTGAATATGTCGATTTTCCCCAAATTGGTAGACAGGTTTAATGCAATTCCTATCAAAATCCCAGAAAGATATTTCTGTGGATATAGACAATATTATTCTAAACATTACATAGGAAGACAAAAAAAAAAGAGTAGCCAAAACTATTTTGAAAAATAAAAACAAATAGAAGGAATCAGTCTACCTGTTTTTAGGCGCATTAGATAGCTATAGTAATCAAAGCTGTGTGGTACTGGCAGAAGGACAGACACATAGGTCAATAAGACAGAAAAAAATAGCCCAGAGATATGCACATAGATATGCTCAACTGAATTTAACAAAATTTTACAAATTGAGGAAGAATACGCTTTTCAATAAATGGATCATGGAGCAATTGGACATTCATAGTCCAAAAAATTAAAACAAAATGAAACAAACCTCAAACTAAGCCTTGTACCTTATGCAAAAATTAATTCAAAATGAATCACAAGCTTAATTATAAAATATAAAGCTATAAACCTTTTAAGAAACAAAACATATAAAATCTTTGTAATCTAGGGCTAGGCAAATAATTTTTATAGTTGACACCAAAAGCGCAATCCATAAGAGGAAAAAGTGACAAATTTTGCCTCAGTGAAATTAATTTTGTTATCTTTGCAAATGGCCCTACCAAGAGGATGAAAGGACAAGCTATAGACTTGGAGAAAAAAAAAATTAATCCCCATATTCTACAAACGACTGCTATCTAGAACACATAAAGAATTCCCAAATTTCAAAAGTAAAAGAAAAAAAAATCCTATTAGAGAATGGTCAAGAGGCGGGAACAAACATTTCACTGAAGAAGATATACAATACAGGTGGAAAATAATCACATGAAAAGATGTTTAATATATTTAGGGAAATACAGGTTAAAATCACAATGAAATATCAGTTTATAGCCATGAGAATTACTACTTTTTAAAATATGAGAACACCAAATTGGTGATGAGGATGCAGAGGAACTGGTTGCTCACACAATGATGGAGGGAATAAAAAACGTCCTAAAGTTTGGAGAACAATTTGGTAGTTTACAACAAAAACAAAACAAAACATGAAATCACCATGTGACCCAGTGATTGCACTCCAAGACGGTTTTTCCCACAGAAATGAAAAGTTCACGCAAAAACCTGTACAAAAATGTTCATAGCACCTTTATTCATAATAGTCAAAAACTGGAAGCAAACCAGATATCCATGGGGCATACTATATTTAGAAAGTATATAATTATACTTAGTATTAGGAAAGTATACTAATATTATATAACCCCCTTATCTACAGGCCATACATTCCAAGAACCCCAGTGGATGCCTGAAACCATGGATAGTACTGAACTCTATGTATACTGTTTTTCCTATACATAAAAACCCATGATGAAGCTTAATTTATAACAAGCACAGTAAGAGATTAACAACTAATAAGGTAGAAGAATTATAGCAACATACTGAAATAAAAGTTGTGTGAATGTAGTTGTGTGTGCTCGCTCTCTGTCTCTCTCTCTCTCTCTCTCTCCCTCTGTCTCTCTCCCTCTCTCAAATATATTATTGTACTGTACTCACCTATTTTTGGACTGCAGTTAACCACGGGTAACTGCAACTAGGGAACATGTACCATGGATAGGGAAGGTATACTAAATAACAAGATGTAGAAGTAGGTTCGATTATGCTATAACTTCAAAATAGAGAAGAGTGTAAATTACATTTTGAAAATCTGCAACATCCAAATTAGTGCAATACAAAAATATCTGTGATTCTACTAAGGATAAGATCATGGTTAATTTTAACACTATCACAGTTTGTTGAATACATTCATAATTGAGAGAAAGAATGAATTTATTTAGTGCTTAATGAGAACACTGCTGTAATTTTTTTCCTTTCCAGTCCACAGATCCCATGTTAAAAACCCCTTGTGCAGAAGGAGTATTCAGTAGGTTATGTAACTGCCTGATGGAACCATTGCTCCATCTGAAGCATTATCTTCATTTGATCTTAGCCAAAAGGCTGAGAAGCGATGAAGCCCTATCTTCAAAGATCTACCTCGGTGTCTCTATCCCTCTCTAAAGTTATGGTTGATAAACTGTTTGCTTCTTTTTGCCAGATTTTATTTCCGTGAAGCTAGGAAATTAGTTTTGCTTTAATGGTCCTTTCTCTTCCCTAGGTCATCCCTTCAGTCTGTGGTACCACACTGAAAGTTAGGGTACATTTTCTAGGATGATGGTGGGTGTCCATCTGTGATGTTATCATCTCCCAGGCGAGAACAGAGGCCTATTTCAACTGGGTTTTGACTAGCTAGTTAATTATGTAAACAGATTTTAAAAGCAAAAGAGGCCGGGCGTAGTGGCTCACGCCTGTAATCCCAGCACTTCGGGAGGCTGAGGCGGGCGGATCACGAGGTCAGAAAATCGAGACCATCCTGGCTAAGACGGTGAAACCCCGTCTCTACTAAAAATACAAAAAAAATGAGCCGGGCGTGATGGCGGGCGCCTGTAGTCCCAGCTACTCGGGAGGCTGAGGCAGGAGAATGGCGTGAATCTGGGAGGCGGAGCTTGCAGTGAGCAGAGATCGCGCCACTGGACTCTAGCCTGGGCGACAGAGTGAGACCCCTTCTCAAAAAAAAAAAAAAAAAAAAAAACGCAAAAGAAGAAAGTGATGTTGTGGCCACGGAGTGGATTTTTGTCTATTAGTATTGTTATTACTGCTGCTGTTGTTGTTATTGTTATTATAATTAATGAGGAAGACAAGCATATTTAAAAAGTGATAGGAATATCTAAGAAAAAGGAAGAGGTTGAATATACATTCATAATATAGTGGAGAAATCAGGAGACTGGGTTCAAATCCCGTCTCCTTCACCAACATATGGTGGGACTTGTGCAAATTCTTTAACATATCTGGGGCTTACCTACCTATCAGAAAACTTTCATAGGTAAAATAAGGGGATAGAGAATTCTCTAGTCTGTCTAGCTCTGATTTCCTACAGTTCTACAGTTTAAATTTTAGTGCTAGAAATACTGAAATAACATTTTTAATGCTTCACATCTGTAGCTACAACTTTCATCCTTTTAAACAAATACACATTATGCCAAAACTCTCATTTTCTTTCAGGATTTGGAGCAGACTAATATGTCTTTTAACAGGTCAAGGCTTTGAACAGTCTCCTTTTAAAAGGGTGTGACTCTACCTGTCACAGACTACACCAGTCTTCTGAAAAAGTGATAACATCAATATCTTCTTTCAACACCATTATAATTGTCTTATTTACCCCTACTATTTTTGTCCAGTCTTAGCTAGATGCCTTCCCTGATTATCACCTGGCGTTTGATCTTTGGCAATGACTTGCTAAGGGTGTGTGTATAAAGATCACTTCTGTGATGCGTGTATGTGTGGCTTTTAAGTTTTCTTATTGATCCACATGGTAGGATGCACGATGTTTGCGTGTGGAGATTCTCTAGCATGGTTAAAAAAAGTGTTTTGCAAATTATACCAGGTGTGTCACTTAGTACACTATTTCGAAAGCATTTTCTAATTACATAAGTATTCAAACAGGAATTGTCAAATTTTAGAAGCAGTGACAGATGGGAAAACCAAATCACAGAACTTCAGAACCCAGAGGTGTCATTGCTGCCACACGCATTTTCAGCTCGATTAGCTATTTTGTCTCATTTTCAGCCTGTGTGTTTCACACGGTTTGAGAGACTTTCCATTTTGAGGGAATTCAGAGCAGTGGAAAACCCTTTCCTCTGTCAGAACCTTGCCTGACCCACGTTTCCTTGTTTGTTCTCCTCCTATCTTATTAATGCAGCTGCGAGTACGTTTCCAGAACTCTTCACC
Source organism: Pongo abelii (assembly GCF_028885655.2). Lineage (NCBI taxonomy): Eukaryota > Metazoa > Chordata > Mammalia > Primates > Hominidae > Pongo > Pongo abelii. The sequence continues at coordinate 20,482,908 of NC_085928.1, forward strand.
TGCCACAGTGATGAGGGATCAGGTGCCAGGTAGGGTAATCAATCTGGAGGGCTTTTAGCAGCGCATCCTGCCACTGTTTGACAGCATGTCTCCGTCAAGGAGACTGTCTTCCTTAGATCGATAAATCAATCAGTTCTTTTTACATCTTATGAAGCACTCCTCACACCCCGCGTCACTCATGCCGCACCACACACAAATGGAGAATCAGAGTCTAGGTCGGCCCAAACTGCGCCCATTCACATTCTATCCCATAATCACATATCCTTCCCTAAAATCAATTCCTGGCACAGTGGTAATGGATCAAAGTCCAGTTCTTCTTTCCTCTGAACCGAAGAGTAAATCTATCTAAAGTGCTGCATGTCTTGGTGTGTTTAAAACTAAATAAGTCACATCTGTAATTTGAAGGAGACTAATTGTAAGGTTTATGACTAGAACTACTTGAAGGAGACAGTAAAGGTTGCATTAAAAATCGTAGATGAGGTCAGGTGGGATGGCTCATGCCTATAATCCCAGCACTTTGGGAGGTCAAGACGGCAGATCACTTGAGATCCAGAGTTGGAGACCAGCCTGGGCAACACAGCAAGACCCCATCTCTACAAAAAATGTAAAAATTAGCTGGGCATGGTGGCATATGCCTGTGGTCCCAGCTACTTGGGAGGCTGAGGTGGGAAGATCACTTGAGCCGGGGAAGTGGAGGTGCAGTGAGCCAAGATCCCACCACTGCACTCCAGCCTGGGTGACAGAGTGAGACCCTGTCTGGAAAAAAAAAAAAGGAGATTACCTGATTTTGTTCAAAGCAATTTGCAATTTTAGAAGTGTCATTGGCTATCAAGGTTGTGAAGGGGCTGTGAGACCACCTAATGGAACTAAACTAGGTGTTTGTTCCTGTGCAGTAAGAAGTCTCCAGCTTCTTTGTTAACCTGGGGTGGAATGAGCGGTGGGAGTGAATCCTGTGTCACCAAGACAAAGTCACTGCATTTGTTTCATATGTTAAGGTTGGGCTTAAAATATCATTGAAACAATGGATTCTATTGCTTTGGAGAAAAATTTGAAAAACAATAAATTATGCTTGGTGTTTTCATATTACAACTGTGGAATCAAACTCGTCTACACTGTGTGGCACAGACAAGGCCAAACACCTGGTAACTGGCAAAGCTAGGATGAGATCCAACCTTCCAAACATCTACCTACAAGCTAGGTGTGGCAACTTATGCCTCTAATCCCAGCACTTTGGGAGGTTGAGGCAGAATGATTGCCTGAGCTCAGGACTTTAAGACCAGCCTGGGCAACATAGAATGACTTTGTCTCTACTTAAAAAAAAAGAAAAAAGAAAAAAGAAATCCAAGCATGGTGGCAAGCGCCTCTAGTCACAGCTACTCCAGTGGATGAGGTGGGAGGATCGTTTAACCTCTGGAGATTGAGCCTGCAGTGAGCTATACTTGCACCACTGCACTCCAGCCTGCGTGACAGAGAGAGACCCTGTCTCAACAAACAAATAAACAAACAAACATCCACCTCCACTAAATCTCCAACAAACCAACATCCACCTCCACTAAATCTTTAGAAAATGATTTTGCCTGTTCAGTGAGTTTTCCCAAGCAGGACTGTTTTCCCCTTCAGAGTATATGAAGAAACATCAGAGGCAGCTCAACAGTCTGGGTATAGGGTAGAGCATGCCAGGAGGAGGAATTTGGCTGGCATTTGTTGTTATTCCACACCCAATCACTGTCATTTCTTCATTATTGGAAGGAAGCTTGAACTAGTGAGTTTTGAAGCCAGATAGATATAGAAATGAAGCCTGATCCTCCCACCAGCCCCTGCACACAGGTTTACAAGGCAGTAGAGCTTAATGGTTAATAGAATCAGCTCCAGAGGTAGGATGCTGAAGGACAAAGCTGGCCCCATCCCTGCTGTGTAACTTGAACAAGTGACCTAAACTTTGCGGACCTCAGTTTCTTCATCTGCCAGGCCATGAAGACTAAAAGACCTAATGTAGGTGGAGGGAGCACAGCACCATCCCCATGGCTGCCTCTGAGTGTTAGTTCTCATTCCCTCCATCTGTCACCTGTGAATGTTGTTTCCTTAACACTTCTAACTTGGTGGCATGATGCCAGTTTTGATCTAAGCCTTTAGTATTGGTTTCACTTTTCTTAGGCCCCCAAACTCCAAGTTTCAAATTAGAAAATAAAAGAAAAACATAACCAGGCAAATGTAAACACCATCTTCTTTTCCATCATCTGCAATTCATGTCATCCTTTCTCACAAAGAAACATGCAGCTTTAGGCTTTCACTGAAAGCAGCAAGAAATAACCAAGGAACCGGAACACTACAGGTGGGTTGTAGTTAATCAGGCTACAGATGCACAATTCTGGCCTGGCAGCTGTTCTTTATCAATAGTTTTGAGTCTGAAAGAGCTGTGGACATCTCAGCATTACAGGGACCCAGAACTCATCTCAGCCTATTTGCTTTAAAAAAGTGAAAGTATCACATTAAAATATATAGCATATTTGCTTAAAAATGTATTTGAACCTAATTTTCTTTAGGCGATTTTCTGACACTCTGTGATAGGTGGTGGCATATCATGAAGACAAAAGAGTTTAAAGAGGCAAACAAGCCATATCACTAGGGCTAAGAATCTGTTCTAGATTGAGGGATAATTTAGACGTTGCACATTTGAAGAAGAAAGGGAGAGGAAGATGGCATTCTATCCCTTTATCAGAGGGGAAAATAGATCTAGACTAAAATCCAAAATCAAGGCCAGTCGTTATTTGGGTAATAACTTTGGGGAAGATAAGGAGAAAGTTTCTATTGTGAAGAGCCAAAAGGAGCTCTCCTTCACAGGATATTATCTAGCTTCAGGTCCAGATGAGATTTTGGAGGTCATCTGACCCTTCTCTATCTCCCTGCTCCCTTCCCAGAGAGGAGATTCTCATGTTACTTATTATTAGAGGCAGAAGTGGAACTAGACTCCAATCCCCCTGATTCTCAGCCAAGGGCTCTTTTCAATATGCTATCTCTCCAAACAGACGTTTGTCCACATATCCATTAGGGTTATCCAAACCCATATTGTGGTGACAGCCTGCTGAAATGAGCATCTAAACTGATAATGACAGTTCATTTCATATGGGCCATAAAGTAGCAATAACTGTCTTTAGCTTCTTGGTTGAAGCCAGACCTATAATCTCAAGATAAATAGCTTTGCATGCATATACCAATCTCCTGAGCAAACCAGTCTTCCTTGTTCCTCCCCTCAGAAGCAGCATATGCTTAATTTTCAGACTAACGAAATGATTTCAAGGAGCTAAATACATATAATGTACTTGGTTAGTTGTTATTAAGTGGCTTCTTATAATCCTGATGTTGTTACATATCTGCCTGCTGATGTTTGCATTTCTGAATTGTACATCCTCTCTGAATCATACATGGTTAACACGTCTATATTAGATTCCATTGTATTCCCCCTTCAATACCACAACGGCCAAACAAATTATTTTATTAATCCTCCAAGCACTTGTTACAAAGTAAATGTTATACAAGGTCATGCATCTGGTTCCTCTATAATTATAAGCATGAACATCACAGAAAATAGAGTATTTTGACAAATACAACATTGGATCTAATGTAAGACACATGTGCATGGAGAATTTTTCTCTAACATTAGATGTAGGCTAAATCTATTACTTCTTTAGTCATTTTAATGAGGTATCTTCAGCCTAATCTTTATTTAGATCATTGTTTGGACTTTGTATTTTTCCTAGCTTATCTTAATGTCTTGAAAAGTGACCTAAACATTCTGTTTCTTAAAATGATGACAACCTTTACTTTTCTATATAATATCAAATACATTTTTGTATGTTTTGTGGTAATACTATATCTAACATGGTTTTCATGTGTGTTCCAAAAGGAAGTTATATTACAAGTACCCAGTTTTAACGTCCTTGCAGAGGGCAGGGCCTTGTTTTTACTTGCTTTGATTGAAAACCAGCACATGCATAGGATGATTTATTTTGGGGGCCAATCAACAGACAATACTTAAGGCTACTAAAGTCCCTGAAATATACAACTGTCTGTGAGTTCTGTAAACTGTGTATGTGCAAGAAAAAAATTTCAAACATGGTTTCTGGTTTCAAATAACTTCCAACTGAGTAGAAAAGACAAATGCAACAAAAAAAAATGAAGTATTTTAAAACATTGCAAGATACTATATTACATATAAATGCATGTATGTGTAATATAGATAAACCTTGATGAAGAACATTAGAAAAGTTAGTAAGAACTGATAGGGGACCTTGGGCTGAGAGCTGCCAGATGAGTAAGACTGGTTTAGAGGAATAGACTGTATTGTGGTCATCAAATATTCACTACCCTTCCCTGGAGAAGACTATATTTCACTAGCCTATTGGCATGAGGCTTGGCCATGTGTTTGGCTCTGGGCCAATGGAAGGTGTGCCATTTCCAGGAGAGAACCTAGAGGATCAGTTTTTGCTTAGTTATGGTTATTTTCCTTCTTCCACACAACTGGCAATTGTTCAGATAAAGGATTCGCTGTGAAACAGAACCAGAGCCAACCCATAGTAGGCTTATAGCAAGAGAAGAAATAAACCTTTGTTGTGGTAAACACATTGATATTTGGAGGTCATTCATTACTATAATATAACCTAGTCCACCCTGACTGAAACACATAGGTAGGAGCAGGTGTTCAAGGCAGAGCAGGAGAGGAGAATTAAATAATTAACAGTATTCTTTGAGGGGCGTGAGGAGACTAGTCTAACTTTAGAGGCAGCATTGCTTCAAAAATAACAGCAAATAAAATTTAATAGAGTTGGACTAAGGATAGGACAACTAATTTTGGTCTTGAAACTAAGAGTTCAAGTTGAGTAACGACCAACAAATACGTTTCTTTTTCTTTACATTCCCATCCACTAGCATATGGTAGCTATTCACTCATATCTTGTTTGCTGAATTTATAGACTTAATTCAATTGACACAGTAAGATGTAGTGAAAATTTAGTTTCTAAAAGACCATGAGAAAAATAAAAGACAAAACCATGACCTGTAATTGCAATCTAAGGAGAAAGGTGATAACAATTTATAGAATGACAATTGTAGATAACAAATAGTAAGATTTCATAAGCTAATGTGCTAGAATTCTCATCTGGAAGATAGTTTTTAAGCATTATTATGCTACTTTGACCATAGATTATAAACTCTCTACTGACAATAAATAAAATGCTTCTGCCTGAGAGATTTATTATATAATTTCTGGAAGGGGAAAGGCAAATGTAGGTATACTGCAATGATTTGTCTCTGTTATATAATTTAAAGAGTTATTGAGGGTATTGAGAGATAATCCCAATCAAAATATGACATCCACTTGAATAAGGTTTGCCATCTGGCCAATCTGTCAGTCTTCAGTGCCAAGCTGATCGGCTCTCAGCTGTTACCCTACTCCTTGTGGTATATGGTCACTTATGCCAGTTATAAGCATGATGGAATCACTGGGCCGTTCTTCCTCTAGTCCACATCTTTTCAGATCTATGGTACTTTGAACTTACAGTTCTGGGTAATATTCACATAACCCTAACTAGGTTTCTCTTCAGTGCATCATTTAACTTAATAAATTCTGAACCTAGTTTTGGCCTGCATAAGTTCTGAGCAAATGCAAATAAAATTTCCTTTATATCCACAACAACATTCCTTATTTAGAAGATATTAGACCCAGGAATTCATAATGTTACACTTAACGCAGCATCTGCTTCATCTCACCCTGTTCCATGCTGGCAGTGTCAGAGTAAATTAATTCAATTTAGAACTTAATTCAGTAGCCAACAGCAAAGTTATACCAGACTCCATAAGAATCAAGAGGAAATGCCACTCCACGATCAGACACTGCTCCTCGACAGAGCTCTAATATCAAACACCTGAGCAGGTTTCTTCTTGTGGGTGCCTACGTGCTATTTCTGATATTGAATTTTTTTCTCCCCTGCATTAGTTTTCCTTGCAAAAGCAAGGAGAAAACAAATGCACCGAGTTCCTCAGAGAAGGATACTCTTTTATTAATATTGCATGTTATACAGGTTCAGGTCTCTATGTCTACATATGGGGATGGCAGTGGGGAAGAGGGAATAGTACAAACTGTATAAACTGCCCTTAAGCACCAAAATAGAAATACAAGCAACTGCTTTCAGTCTGCACCTGGAACATCTGCAAGATGACTCCTGAATGTCCCAGTAAAATGGTCACGTGTCTGAGAGTGGAAACCCTGAGGCTGATTGGCTGGATAGCTGGGTGAGATGCTAATCTTGGCTGGGAATTCTCCTTTTAGACTCCAGATATTGTGTTGCTGTGTGCTTTCTCAGATTTTTGGCAGCCTGCCATTTAATAACATTAATTTAGGTTTCTTTGCTTTTCTTTGTGCTGACCCATTCAAAGAATGAAAAGGAAACTCATGATATTCAGAGAAATGCATCTGGGACTACAACGAGCTCTCTAGAGGCTGCGGCAGTGCCCATAAACCACTCTTAGGGGATTTGCAGGGCAGCAAGCGAGGACACACCTCTCCCCTCCTGAATTTTATTTTGCCCCTCTCCTGCCTCTGTCCTAGCAAGTCAAATCTTAGGGCCATACAGAAAGAGTAAAGGACTGTGGTGAGAGAGAGAAGGAGGAAGAAATACACTTCAGAGCTGCATGTCCCAGACCTTTTCTTTGATCTATGTTCTGTATTTATGTATTAATTTTTTCTAAGTAAAGAAGTCTTATGTGTAGTGTCCAGCATAAAAGGAAAAACAAAATCTTTTTTAGTTCCCTTAGTAAATTTAGAATCAAGCAAATTTGTGTTACAGTTTCACCTTTACCATTCAATAACAATGTGACCTAGAGTAAATTGCCTATTTTTGAACACTTAACTGTAAAAATCTTTTTTTTTTTTTTTTTTTTAGGATTGTCAATCTTTTTTTTTTAAAGTTCTGGGATACATGTGCAGAACGCGCAAGTTTGTTACATAGGTATACATGTACCACGGTCATTTGCTGCACCTATCAACCTACCAGCTAGGTTTTAAGCCCCACATGTATTAGGTATTTGTCCTAATGCTCTCCCTCCCTTTGCCCCCAACTCCCCTGACAGGCTCCGGTGTGTGATGTTCCCCTCCTTGTGTCCATGTGTTCTCATTGTTCAACTCTCATTTATGAGTGAGAACACGCAGTGTTTGGTTTTCTGATTCTGTGTTAGTTTGCTGAGAATGATGGCTTCCAGCTTCTAAAAATCTTATATCTATCACATGAACAAAGGCTTACTATAAAAAGTAATTGACATATTATACAGATTATACATATTGTATCAGTGTCATTGACAAGGGTGTAACTATGAATGCATATGGGGAGGGGGCATGGTAGAGGGTATAAACTGTCCTTTAGCACAAAAAGAAAAATGCAAGAAGCTGCACCAGGAACATGCAGATTGATTGAATACTCATTTGAAATGATATGAAGGTGCCTCTCTGGTGCCAAACACACAGTAGGTGCTCAAAACACAAGCTGTCTTCCTTTCCTTTTCTTTTTTCCTCATCCCCCATCAAAGGCTTTTAATTTTCCAAAAAATACTTGTTTTAAACACCATTTCCTTTTCATGCAAAATACTGTAGAAAAGTTCACACTAATATTTTCAATAAAACTGTTGCTTTTTAATAAAAACCATCTTCTTTTAAAGAGAGCAACAATGACTTTTAGTTTAGTTTCATTTATCATTGAATATATTCCTTACAACCCAAAATGGAGCTAAAAACATGCCAGTAAGTACGTAGAAGAAATAATTTTCTTAAAATAATGACAAGTGAGTGGGCTGGGAAAAGGAGAGATGATGATAATAAAACTTTATATATAATCCAGTTTTCTTTGTTTTTTTTTTTTTTTTTGAAATTTTATCAGAGTCACTACACTGGACAGTTTTTCAAAATTGTTTTCCCCCTAACAAATAGCAAGTACAATACTTAATATGAATATTAAAAATGAGTGAACATTCTGTTTCTGCATGGTTGAGAGACAATATAATATAGAGCAGTGATTTTCAATGTATGATTCCTAGGCCAAAAACATCAGCATCAACTGAGAACTTGCAAATTCTCAGACCACACCCCTTATCTACTGAATCAGAAATTCTAGGGTAGAGCACAGCAATCTATTTTAACAAGTTCTTCCCATGTTTCTGATACAATCTTTGAGAATTACTGATGTAGACAAAGATGGTTTTGGCCCTGACTTAATTTGGTTAAGTGGTTTCAGGGGTCTCTTTCCCCACTGGAAAATGAGAAATTAGGACATGTTCAAGCAGTTATCTTAGGCTCTTTGGTTTTCTATAGTGTGTGAATGTTAACTCATGAGCAGTGAAGAGATTCCTCTAGGTTCTGGAACAGTTCTTGTCACTACAAGAATCTATGCTGTGGATTAAATCCTGAATATGTCAGTAAAGTAGACTCAAGTCTTTCCTACTAACTGTAGGAACCACACCAGATGACTCTCAAATAAAAGCTAGCTCAATTATAAATGAATTAGGAACATACTATTTATTTTTCAAATGAGGACATACCTGCATGCTTTTAAATACCAGGAGTGCTGGGAAAAGATTCGACACGAACTTGATCCAAAGGCAATCATCACTGTTAGTCAAAGCCTCTTTTAGTTCCTCCAGGGAAGCTCTATCAATAACCCCTGGAGAGTTGGTAACAACTAGAAAGTGCTAGACTTCCTGGGGCTTAAGAAAAGTTTATGCAGTTGTGACTCAGGTGCTTTGGTTCTTGAATTTCTCCTTTCTTCAGAAGAAATAATATTTTGGTGGGCAGTTTGGTTTATTATTAGGGGAGGAAAGTGAAGTGATGTGGAGGGCTTTGCTTGTAGCTTTAGCCACACTTAGGATTAGAGGGGAGGTAGCAGAAGAGGAAGGCTGAGATCAGCCAGAAAACTGGCTGGGTAAAGGTGAACTGGAACTCACAGAATCAGACCTAACTTAGGAATAAAAAGTCAGGGAAAGGGATTTCAGGTTCCCTAGCCTTTCTCACGTTGAATTCCCATATCAACACATTGCTGGTCACTAAGTGCAGTTTTATAGTTATAGAGAACCACTGTGCAGCTTCAATAAAACACGGGCTTGGCCGGTCGTGGTGGCTCACGCCTGTAATCCCAGCAGTTTGGGAGGCCGAGGCCGGCAGATCACGAGTTCAGGAGATCTAGACCATCCTAGCTAACACGGTGAAACTCCATCTCTACTAAAAATACAAAAAAATTAGCCGGGCGTGGTGGCATGCGCCTGTAGTCCCAGCTACCCGGTAGGCTGAGTCAGGAGAATCACTTGATCCCTGGAGGCGGAGGTTTCAGTGAGCCAAGATAGCGGGACTGCACTCCAGCCTGGGCAACAGAGCAAGACTCCGTCTCGAAACAAAACAAACAAAACACTGGCTTGTTTTTCTTCTTTATTGGAAAGGCCTCTGGCTTAACTACGGGATCACTATATCAAAATTTGGTCTGGTGTAAAATCAGAGCCATATTTTCAAACTTGACAACATGTATGTCTTAGGTTTGAATCCCTAATCAAGTCAGTTATCATGGTGATGACGATTATGAGTATGATGATGATCGAGATGTTAATAACAGCACAGATATTAAAGATTCAACTATGTGTCAGGTCTTGCGCCAACAGCCCTGTGAAATGAGTCATATTCACTTTATTTACAGATAAAGAAAGTGAGGATCAGGGAAGTTATGCCACTGATCAATGTTGTGCAGCACCAGTGCCCTACCAGAAAGTGCTACAACGGAGGTTTCAATTACAAGCGTAGCTCTACAGCTTAAGGTTTTGCAGACACAACCTGCTGCCTCATTTGAAGAAAAGTTACTTCCTGACTTAAAATACAGTGGTTTATACTCATTTTTGTTATTATTGTACAACAGAATATAGAAATAAAAGGATACATAACAAGCACATGGGTTTCAGCTGAATGAATTGAGTAGAAGTGTAGTAATGCCATTAAGTAACATTTTTAGAAACTTTATTTCAATGAAAGAGCTCCCTAATTGAGGCAAATTCAAATCAGCATAGTCATTGTGATACAGTAGTTTGACTATATTAGTCTCTTACATGTAATTATTGTTTTTAGGGCCTTTGACTATCTTCTGCTAAACAGACATTATTCAAGGCATCTGATCCCACACCAAGGGTATTTATAGCCTCTAGAATCCTGGCTTTCCCCCCTGCAATTCATCTTATCCACTGCAGGGCTAGAGTAATCATTCCACACACACAGTTTAACCAACTCAATTTTGCAAACACTGACATTTATTCTACTTTTGTGACTTCCTTGTCTGCATGTCTTCAAAGATGGCATATATTTCCTGTGCTATTAAAAAGTGAACTTCTCTGTTTACCAAAACTGACCTGCACTTTTCACTGAGTTTGATTTACCACAAGTCCCCAGCATGTATTCTTCACTGTAATCAAGCAGGTTTTCTCTGTGCATATTTAAGATGTATGTATAGTTCTATCTTCCCTTTTTCTAAAATTCATCCACATTCCAAGGTGGGGGCTTGCTTCTATCCTCAAATTCTGGATAGATTTTTAGACATGGTTCCTTTCTTATTTCTTCAGCGATTTTTGAATGTCATTATCTTGTCTAAATTTGGATTATACCACTTATACTAATTACTATCACTTGTTGCTTCATCATATTAGTATCAGTATTATTTCAAAACTGGACTATATAGTTATTTGAGGAGAGTCTATATTTCATAATGGGTTTTACCAAACATTTATGTACATATGAGTCATCTCAGATTCTCATTCAGTGAGTCTGGGGTGGAGCCTGAGATACTACAATTCTAACAAGTTTCCAGGTGATACTGGGGCTGCTTGTCCACAAATCACACTTTGAGTGTCAAGATACCACATCGTATCCTTGCCACAACAAACATAAACTGCCTCATGAATAATAGGGGTGCAATAAATGTTTATTCATTAAGCACTGGCAAAGGGTTTTATCTAAAACATATTAGCATGTGTGAGCTAATATTTTGAGATCATAACAGGGTAATTAATGATAGAGACCTCCAGGATATTTGCTGCTTAGAATAAATTTGGTCCCATTTGTCAAAAAATGACAGTGTGACACTGATTTGAAACATAGTGAACAAATCTTGTGTTTCTACTTCCTTCCTCAAGATTGCAAGAAGACACTTAAAAATTCACCTTTGGGAAAAGCTTGTAACAAACTCTAAGCAACTTACCATATTGAAGCCAAGCAAGCTAGAATGGTTGGGAACTATTTTCTCAAATTTTCCCTGCTGATCCTTAAGCACACCCTTCTGCTGTGGATGCATTTGCGCTTCATCGTTTCCTGCCGCTCAGCCACCTGTGTGTTCCCTGGGACTTTTTTCAGCCGCAAATAATCATTCTATAAAAAAGTTAGGCAGTTCCTCCCTCATCTTCCCACTTGCAGTTTCTATGAAACATTGTCCCAAAATTGTGTCATGAATACAGTTTTTGATGGAGAAATCAAACCTGCTATGTATATAGGTGGCTAACAGCGAAGGAACAACACCACTTTTTTCTTTCTCACCCCTCAAATAAAAAGAGTGCTCCAACTCAGGGCTACTCTCACGATTTGTTCCATATCCACATGCTTTATTATAATGTTAATATTTTTCTTTAAAGACTACTTTTTTACTTAAATGTATTCCTAAGAAACATTTTATTACTACCATGAATAGAAAAACCAGTCTCAGGTGCCATAAATAAATGAAAAAATGTTAAAAAATAATTGATACAATGGAAACAAAATATTACTTATTTTTAACTGGATACAACTTCCCTCAGAAGACTCTCAGTTTAAGGACTGCTTTGCTTGTTAAAATGGGAATTGACAGGTAGAAGTAGTATTCAATGCAGAGGTACCAAGAGAGACTTTTTTCTTGACTTGATCATAGGATTGGAAGAGAATCGAAAAGAGAAATGGTGCACACTATATAATTTAATAATATGTCAGACTGTGATATTGCACCATCTCTAGTCATCTCTCCTACACATATTACAGTTTAGGAATTATACTTCTAGACTGCAGGGACTCAGTCATTTGTGGGAAATGTTGATTTCACAAGAAAAGCCATAAAAAGTTATTGTTAAACTTGAAATTAACCTTTTTAAATCTAGAACGTTCTTTTAAAATGTCACTGTGTCTTGCAGACAAGCACAAAAAATGGTCTGGATGTATTCTTTCCTTTTTTCGTTATCAGAATTACAGGAATCATGATGAAAACTTTAGTATGAAGTAAAATAAACAATGGATAGGCTTCCTAGGAGAGTCTGATTTAGGAAAAAAAGCTCCTCTTGTAATTTTAGGTTAAGCCAAGCTGATGGTTTACCTGGTCCAATAAGGTAATAGGTTTAAACACATTATATATAATATGATGCAGATCATGTGTTAAAAGTATGGCAATATCACTGAAAATCAGAAAGATGACTGACCTCAGCTACTTTCAGGAATATAATTCTGTCGAAATGGATAAAGCAGAAAGAATAGAAAATAAATGGCTTCTGCAACAAGTTTTGCTTCGTAAACTGATATTTTCCAGGGGAAAGGGAATCAGAGCAAAGGAAATGGATGGGGCCCCAGGCTTCCTTCCCTCCTCTTCCAGAGGAAGATGCTTCTGTTCCGTCATCGCCTAAGGTCCCACTTAAGCCTTTTAGCTCTGAGTCGTGTCCATGACTTGTTTAGTGATTAAAATACTCGGGATTCTGCTTTTGTTTCAATCTTGGCCAGCTACTTATGGATGACTTATTTAATGAGTCAGGCTTGTTTCCTTTTCCTTTTCTTCTCTTCCTCCTTTTTTTCCCCCTTGCAGGCATCGCCAGACAGGTTTTGAAGTACTAATGATGATTAGTTCATTTAAGCCAGCACAGACCAACAATGGGTTTGAAATGTTAATCAGATGAAGGGCTTACTGCTAAACAGCCCACAGAATAGCAAATGAACCAGGAAAGGAAAGCAAGGAGAAAAAGAGGCTGAGTGGAGATTTGACACAAGCATTTTCAGCTGCTGGGCCTCTTTGATGTGTGAGTGGGACAGATGTGCTGCTCTTCTCCTGAGAGAACACTCTTTGTGCACAATAGTGTGCTGATTAATATCACTTCACTCTTCCCTTGAGAGGAGCAAGGCTGGCTCTTAGTCATTCTCTCATTGGGCATCATTGGACCCTCTTCTTCCTGCTGATAGGGAATTGACATTCAGTTTCTCTTGTTTTTCTAAAAGCTTAGACTCACAGAAAACTCATATTCTTCCTGTCATCACAGCCCCAAGAGTGTGTCATGGTGAGGTCATTTATATCATTCTTATATGTAAAGGCTACAGTAGATTAAACCAGTAATGCCTAGAAGACACGTGAAGATATGATTTTAGAACCCACAGAGATGAGAAGAAACCAATTAGGTCAAGGCAATTTTTCCACTTTGAGTATTGCTGCTGTGCTCCAATAGAACTTTCTGCAGTGATGAAAATGTTCTATGTCTGCCGTCCAGTGTGGTAGCCACTAGCCACGTGGCCTAGTGAACACTCGAAGTGTGGCTAGTGCAACAAAAGAAATGATTACTTTTTTTAAGAGATGGGGGTCTCACTATATTGCCCAGGCTGGTCTTGAACTTCTGGTCTCAAGCAATCCTCCCACCATGTCCTCCCAAAGTGCTGGGATTACAGGCATAAGCCACCATGCCTGGCCAAAAGAAATGAATTTTAATGTTATTAATTATATTTAAATGTAAATAACTATATGTGACTATTGGCTACCACATTGGAGAATGTACCTCCAGATGGTCTAGAGCTTTGCCACTCAAAGTGTGGCCCAAAGACCAGCAGCATTGACATCACATGGCACCTTTTAGCAATGCACAATCTCAATCCCCACTCCAAACTTTTGGTAGTAGATTCTGTATTTAAGGATATTCCCCTCTAGTGACTTTGATACACGCTAAATTTTGAGAAGCCTTGCTCTGGAGCATGGGATAAAAGCTAGATATCCTAAAGCTGAAAGTTTTCATGAAATGGCACAATAATGATGCTGAACTGTTTGGTTATCTGCCTCCTGAAAAAATACTTTTTCTAAAATGTAATGGAGTCATTCCTGGTTTCTGGGCTCATGAAAACTTTAAGTGGTCATGGGGGCCTGGTATTTGGCAATGGAAATTTGTAAGGGAAAAGATTAGGGATGTGTTAGGCCCTAAAACTGCACCAGCTAGCTAATATTTGTGTAGTCTCTAACCATTTACAAAACACTTTCATAAATGTTATGTTTGGTATTATCTTTATCTCCATTTGTTGTGTGAAGAAACGGTTTCAGAGGATTTATCACTGAGCATAGTTGAGTGCCAGGTTCATGGTCCAAGTCCAGACCTTCTGTTTCTTGGGTCTTTCTACTCTATAGCAAAATGAGACGAGCCCATATTTCTTTGAGAATCTTGTGTTGACAGAATTCAGAAACTAGTTTTATGTGAGAATTTTAAGTCTATGTTTAAGCCATAAAAACAAAACAAAAGGCTATAGGCCCCCTATTTTCTTTCTTCTATCAAGATAGTATCTTCTGTATTGTAGTTGCTTTAGACATTTGAGTTTCATATCTCATTTACACGTAACCCATTACATGTCACTTTTTTCCCTTTTATGAAGACAAGAATAATATATTGTGATTTTAAAAACAATACTGAAAGTTATTCAAGAAACCAACTGGATTTTATTCAACAGGTTATTTTGAGTATTTTCCAATTGAGAAAAACTCAGAAGGCTATAACTCCAGTTTACCAAGTAGCGAAAGGTCAGTGTGGGTACATTAAATTTCAGGAAAAAGATAGCCAGGCAAGTTTCTTAAGTCTGAAAGAGGAAATTTATGCATCTATAAATAGAAAAGGTACCTATGCCAAAATTAAACTTGTCACTATCATACCAGCCTATACAATCTCTTACCTCTACCTCAAGAGATTGTATAGGCTGGTATGATAATAACAATTAAACATGTTTATGTAAACTCATCAGTGACAGATCATGACTGGACTTTTAAATAAGTCTGGCAATATTTGGATATGTGCCTCACATTCAAATGCTGATGTGACACAGTAAGAATTCTTTTCTGTAAATCATCTTGGATTGCTTCTGTCAAATTTAAATTCTTGGTAGAATATGCCACAGATCTGACTTTTGGTACTTCTTACAGTCTTAATCCAGGATCTAATGCAAATTAAATAGTTTAACTATTTTCATATATTCCAGAGAATTATATCTATTCAGCTTGCAACATAGATTCTGATTTTCATTCCCGCCATCAAAATTCAGATTGGCAAACACAGACTCCTGAATGTTTTTCCATATCCTTCAAGTTCCACATCAGATTGGGATAGGCATGTGGAAATTGAATTATTTCATTGGTATTTGTCGTTCCATCCAAATCCCTTACCAAACTTGCTCAACATCACCCTTTGATTAACTTATCACTCTGACATTTGTAGGGGTTCCCTCACCCTAGTACAGAGAGGGTATTACCCACCAACACGGCAGGATTTCAACAAAGCAGAGTGAAGCCTTAATTACAGATTTAATGAGGAGAAAGCCTGATCTTCGTTTCTTGCTGATTTCCCAGCTGTAGGAAGATGTCTGATTATTTCTATTACGCCAATGGTTTGCCTTCCATCTGCTGCTGTCACCACCATCACTTTCGTTGGGCAGCTCTCTGCTGGTCATCCTGTTCTTCCTTGGTATATTGGATCCGAGAAAATGAAAATGTCAAACTCAGATATTCTCTCTGCTTTTGTTAGAGAGAGGTATCCTAAGAGATGTATGGCTCTACCTTTGCCGAATAATTACAGTTAAAAATAAAATGTATTTCTTATTTCCTAAAGAAACACAATATATATATTACTCATTTCTCTTAGAGCGTCAAAGGGGATTACATTTCACTTTTTATTATATCCCTCTCTTTTATCTGGTTGTAAATTTTGAAAAGACTATCCAGAGGATAAAAATTAGTATGGCCCTTTTTGCTCTAGAATATGACATTTTCAACAAAGCATTTATATTTTTAAAGTTTGAAATTGGATAAAAAGAAGCAATATGTCTGTACAACCTGGTCATTTACTGAACCGCTCTGTGCCTCAGTTTCCCTCATCTGTAAAATCAAGACAGTATCTGTATTAGTCCATTTTCACACTGCTATGAAGAAACATCTGAGACTGGGTAACTCATAAAGAAAAGAGGTTTCATTGACTCACAGTTCCGCATGGCTGGAGAGGTTTCAGGAAACTTATAATCATGGTGGAAGGCATATCTTCACAGGATGGCAGGAGAGAGAATGAGCACAAGCAGAGGAAATGCCAGATTCTTATAAAACTGTCAAATCTTGTGAGAGCTCACTCACTATCACAAGAACAGCATGGGTGAAACCACCCCCATGATTCAATTACCTCCCACCAGGTACTACCCTTGACATGTGGCGATTATTACAATTCAAAGTGAGATTTGGGTGGGGACATAGATCCAAACCATGTCAATATCTATCTCATAGGACTGTTGGGAAATGTAAATGAAATTAATAAAGTGCTTAGCACAGTTTCTGTCATATAGCCGGTTGCCAATAAATTTTCTTTATCATTTTAAAGAACATTAGTAAATATTATTCTCTAATAATAGAGTGTTTACACTATTATTGTGCCAGGCTGGAGTGCAGTAATGCAATCATGGCTCACTGCAGCCTCAAACTCCTGGGCTCAAGCCAACTCTCTGCCTCAGCCTCCCAAAAGCTAGAACTACAGGCACAGGCCACCATGCTTGGCTAAGTTTTTTTTAATTTTTATTTTTGTAGAGACAGTGGTCTTGCTATGTTGCCCAGGCTGGGCTGGAACTCTTAGTCTCAATGATCCTCTCACCTAAGCCTCCCAAAGCACTGGGATTAGAGTTGTGGGTTATCATGCCCAACCTCTTCAATTTTAGACAATATTAATTATTTTTAAAATTAATTAATTCACTTTTTTATTTTTTTCAACTTTTATTTTAGGCTTAGGAAGTTCATGTGCAGGTTTGTTACAGGGGTAAATTGTGTGTCTCTGAGGTTTGGTGTATGAATGATCCCATTGCCCAGGTAGTAAGCACAGCACAGGATAGTAGTTTGTCCAGCCCTTATTCTCCTCCCACCGCCCCCCCCCCAATAGTCCCCAGCATCTATTGTTCTCATCTTTATGTCCATATGTACTCAGTGTTTAGCTCCTACTTATAAGTGAGAGTGTGTGGTATTTGGTTTTCTGTTTCTGCAAGAGTTTTGTTAAAACTCTTTAACAAACAAGAGTTTAAGAAACTCTTGTCTCTGCCAAGTTTTGTTAAAAAATCCTTAAGTGACTAGAAAGAAAATTATAGCTCAGCAAATTTGGCTGGCATATAATGAGACCTTGAAAACCTTAGGAAAACCATTTCTCACCAAGAAGACTGGTTAAAGAGCAGAAGCAGAAGCTGCTATTTCAGGATACGCAAGGAAGATACATTTGACCTTCAAGCCAACACATGGCGTTTTTCTTAGACAATCATTTTATACTGGCTTTCTTATGTTACTAAATATCCAGAAAGATTAAAGTGAAATAAAATCCAAAATTGATTAGAGTTATCATTTCATAACATAAAAATATTAAATGGATGCTTTGGAAAGCCAACATATCCTGTTGTTCTTGGGCTTAATAATGTGATAAATATTGAATTGCCATGACTTGTTTTATATTTAATATACTGGGTTTTCAAACGCTGCATGCCTGAATTATTATTATTATTGATATTCCAAACACTTGAGGTCAGAGCTAAAGTCTTATTTATCCTTGTATCCAGGCCTCACCAAACACACATGAACATGCACACACACACACACACAGAGCACAGAATATTATACATTTAGGTGCTAATTGGGTATCAGTACAATCTTTGGCACTTATGAATATATTCATTTTCACTTTTACTTAATCACTCTCTTACTTTCTTATTGTTCATTCAGTAAACATCTTCTCATTCTTTAAAATAAAATATTCTAGAATAGTCCATATTTCTGCCCTTTTTTGAATTTGCTACTTTCTACCTCATGGCTTCAGCATCTCTGTCTGGCTTTGCAGCCTGTAGTGCTGGAAAGAATGAATCTATATTCTTTCTGATTCCATATTCTCCCTTTTCTCACTTCCAACACTGTCCCATTTCTACTAACCAAGAATTCTAGAACTACCTCCCACTGACCATCTGTCTTCTTCTGTTAGGCTCACATCTTCAATAAGGCCTTTTCTGGATCAATAATGTACCTCCTGTGGGCCAAGGCACTTTCTACTTCTGCTCTTTTTCAAGGCCGAATGCATTATAGGCACCCAACTGTTATTAACAGCAATAAGAATAAAACTGCCAAGGAAAACAAAAATGCATCTCTGCACTCCTCGTGTAGCTCATCTTTTCTACTTTATTTGGTCAAATAATTTTACTAATCAGTTTTATTTTCAAAGAAACTTTCTATTTGGTTTTCCTGGTTCTAGTTCAGTGTGATATTGTTTTGATTCACAAAGTTGACAAGAAAGTATCAATAAGAACCAATTGTGATTTAATTTAATAATATAAAAATAGAAGAAATTTTATCCTTAATATGCATAGAAAATATTTTTAATTGATTACTTGTTTTATATTTCATATACTGGGTTTGCAAATGCTGCATATCTAGCTCTTTATAAACTAGACACTTTACACAAAGTACATTATTTTATTTAATTCTAACAACAACTTCATAAAGTAGATATTATTCATCTCACTTTTCAAATAAGGACACCAAAGCTCAAAGAAGGGAGTCAATGTAGAGCCAGGATTTTCATCAAAATTTTCTGGCTTCAAAACTCACTCCAACAGTTTCTGAAAGTTTAGTGTTTGAGCTTCCCTAGGTATTTTTAAAAAAATATTCAAACTTACAAGCCCCATCTGCAGGAGATTCTTATTCAATAAGCCTAGAGTAAATCTCAGGACTTTACTCTGTGAAACCACCTCTTCCTCTTTAAGTTCGATGTTAAAAATCAGAGAATTTTATGTAAAACAATTTGAGAATGTTTGGCCCCTCTCCCAATGATTTCTATAGTCATTGCGTTAAACATTGGGTTAAACATTATTTCTAGAAGTACTCATTTTATTGGATGAGAATATGTTGTCGCCATTTTCCCAGACTCACAGAGAGAATAATTTTGCTTGTAGTTGTCTCAGCCCTAGCCAGTATAACTGTTGTTTCCATTAAGGACTTCTTTTAATATACAGTGATTATAAATGGCATAGAATAACCCAATAATATCATATGGTAATATTAAATATGGACTTGAGTAAGTCATATGTGGCAAATACAGTATTAGTTTATTGCACGAGAGGAAGAGAGCTGAAAGAAAGTGGGAGGTTGTAATCCCACCCTGGGAAAGATATTTTGCTCTCAGAGAAAGAAGGACTCAGAGAAGTAATTACATAGGAAGATAATGATGAATGAATGGGCCAGAGGATAAGGAAGACAGAAAAGAACATGCTACGTTAATCTATGCCTCCCAATCTACTGGCTTTATCCCTGGCTCACAATGAAGTCTCAATAAATGCTAGTTGAATTAATAAATGGATGAGTGAATCATGGCAAATTTTAAAAGACGATGAAAGAAAGCGGAAAGGCTGGACAACCAAAATGAGAAGAAGGAATCATGGTCAGGGTGAAGAGAATTGGTGCTCATGCAAAAACAGAATGACCCCTCATGGACAGAAAGACAGAAGAAGCAAAAGAAAAGCCCTGGCAGGAATGCTTCCCTTTGGGTTTGCTGTGGACAGGAGGCATCTCCATTCATTCTATAGCAGCACTTCATAACTGTGTTTTGCATATGAAAATCTAGTTAAGCTAACAAGGTCCTTAATTAGGGCTTTTATTATCCCTTAATTCCTTGCTTAAAGGAAAATGATTACAAAGCTCATCTTTATGATTTAGGAAACTAATCTTTCATTTCTGAAGTGTTTCTTTCTTTTCCTGATCACAGATATTAAAAGAAAAAGAAAGAAAACCCACAGAATGATGTGTAACTGTGCAGCAGTAACAAGGAGAAGTACTTGAACCTGTGTATTAGACTCGTTGTGAACTATAGAAAAGACTTCTGTATCAGGCATGACCCTTCTCTGGTTCTTAATTTAATAAGGACCTATAGTGACTCTATATAAAGCAGAACTAAAAATGTCACTGCAAACCTAAATTTCCTTGCATGCATTCTTAAAATTGTAATTACGAGAATGTCCGTAGGCCTCCCTCTCATCGTAGCGACAAACACCCTTGTTCTTCTATACCCATGCTAGAGCATTTGCTTTCGTCCAGTTGAGGATCAATCTACCCCCATTATTTGAGGCTATAAACCAAAGCATACAACCCTTATGGCACCCCTTTCACCCAGTAGAATTTTCCAGATAAAATCAAATTGAAATAGAGATAAAAGGGTTGCCTGGAAAGGGGAAAAAAACAAACACAATGTTTATTCGATTAGTCTGAAAAAAGTAATGCAGAATTGCCTGTGTAACTTTTGTGTTTTGTTTTTGAGATAGGGCCTGGCTATCTTGCCTAGGCTGGCCTTGAATTCCTGGGCTCAGCTGATCCTCCCACTTCAGCCTCTTAAGTATTATAGCTGGGATTACAGGTGTGCACCAGCTAATACTGACTGTTAAATGAAGGACAGGCAGGTGTAACCCTTTGCCTTTAGTTCTATAAGCACCTGATGACCATCTACTAGATGTCAGTCTACTGATCATTGTGGGTATAACTATGAATAAAATTTTCTTGAAGAAACAGACATATAAACAAAAATACTTTCAAACAGTGATCAAATTGAATGATAGAGTAAAGATATGGCTGACAGGAGAGTGGCAGTGGGGTTCTGTTGGAAGGTTCAAGGAAGGCTTCTTGCAGGAGATGGCACATAAGCAGTAAGTACACATGATGGATTTGAGAAAAACAACACTGGAACAGCAATGGAGACTGGGAAGGCCAGGCAAGAGCCCGTTACAGTATCTCCAGTAAGGAGAGATGTGAGATTGAAAGTAGGAAAAAGGTGATGGATATGAAGGTTATGTGGTACCATCCACATGAGTTGGTGTTAGTTGTATGTAGATATATATAGGACAGAGTACAGCAGAGATTCCAGGTTTTATATCTTCATTGAATGGATAGACTGTCATGAATTTAAGAATATGTGGGGACTTCTGAACATTCTGTTTATTAGCCTAAGTATTGGTTACATGGACCTTTTCACCCTCTAAAGATTCAAGCTGTGCACTTCTGATTCATACAGCTTATTAACATGTACTTAAGTTGAAAACTTAAATTTGAAAAAGGAGTAAAGAGGAGTTCCAGAAGGAAGAGTTTCTATGAAGTTAGAGGCATTTTTGTGTGCTTGCATGCGTGTGTGTGTGTGTGTGTGTGTGTGAGTATAGCATTTTGTTCCTTCTGAGCCTTAGCATGCCTTGCCCACTTTCCCCGAATTGCTATGCAGGTATTAATTACTGAGGAAGGGTGAAGCCTGGGCCTTCGTTCACTACTTTTTACTGACTATTCTGCATAGCATAGTTATGCTTCATGGGTTTCCTATCTTCCTTCAAAGATTATTTGATAAATGAAGGAATAACCCTAGAGGTTACCTAAGCGAGAGTGGACATCAGTGGCCAGATGATGTTAGCTTAGAGGATCAACATGCAAAAATCAAATGTGTTCCACTATGCCAACAAAAACTAATTCAAAATGTAATCAATGAAAATTACACAACTCGTAATAAAAACAAACTGTAAGATGACTAGAAATAAATATTAAATATAAGCACAACCTTTATGAAGAAAATTTTAAATATTAATAAGGACATGCTATAGACAATTAAAATTATACAATAAAATATGCATATAGTTGAGAAATCTGAGAAATCTCAATGTCTTAAATTGTAAAAACCTTCCTGAATTAAATTTTAAATGTAATGTAATTTCAATAAAAATTCAGAGTATTTTTTGAACTCTGACAGATTGACTCTAAAATGAAATATAATGATCTTGTTTTTAAACAAAACAACACTAAAATTTAATTTTAATTGTTTCTTTGCTAATTTTACTTTTTTGAAATATAAGTAAACTTGTAGCAGCAGTGTTTACTAACTATAATGCTGAAGTAGCTTGTCTTCTTAAGCCTGTATTTCTTCAAGGTGTGAAATGGAGGTGAAATGGTACCTACCACGAAAATTTGGCAAAAAACTCATGTAAGATAACATCTCTAAAGTATTAATCAAATAAAGCAGTTAGGAAGTGCTTATTCAATATAAGCTATTATAATTGAATAAATAAAAGTATATTGACTCTTAAGCCTTTGCTCTTTTCAATAGAATGCAGATTTCTTCTATTTCATCACTAGTGTTGCACAAAATACACCAAACAAGTACATGTTTATTGGACTCAAATTATTATTAGCATAGACTTCCAATTCACTCATAAGACTAAACACACATTTAAGATCTCTTTCTCTCAGACCCTGTGTAGATAATCATTTTCTTCTTTTTTTTCAACTTTTATTTTTATTTTATTATTTTATTTTTTTATTTTTGAGAAGGAGTCTTGGTCTGTTGCCCAGGCTGGAGCGCAGATCTCAGCTCACTGCAACCTCCGCCTCCTGGGTTCAAGCGATTCTCCTGCCTCAGGCTCCCGAGTACCTGCAATTACAGGTGCCCGCCACCACACCCAGCTAATTTTTTTGTCTTTTTAGTAGAGAAAGGGTTTCACCATATTGGCCAGGCTGGTCTTGAACTCCTGACCTCATGATCCACCTGCCTTGGCAGCCCAAAGTGCTAGGATTACAGGCGTGAGCCACCACAACCAGCCTCAACTTTTATTTTAGAATTGGGGTACATGTGTGCAGGTTTGTTATAAAAGTATATTGCGTGATGCTGTGGTTGGGAGTACAAATGAATCTGTAGCCCAGGTAGCAGGCATAGTACCCAGTAGGTAGTTTTGCCCCCTCTTAAATTCTCCAGTGTCTATTGTTTTCATCTTCATGTCCATGTGTACTCAATGTTTAGCTCCCACTTATAAACGATATTTGATTTTCTCTTTCTGTGATAGTTCGCTTAGGATAAGAGTCTCCAGCTGCATCCATGTTGCTGCAAAGGATATGATTTTTTAAAATGTTTTATGACTGGGTAGTTCCATGGTGTGTATGTACCACATTTATTATAGCTAAGTTGACAAACTTCTATTTCCTCTTTCAAAACCATTTCAACTCACAGTTTCATCTTATTTTTGCTCTACTCATCATCACTAGACTTTTTTTTCCCCCATTTTCTCCGCTTCATATCTTTTCTTTGTTCAGGTCTCTGTTTTTTCCATCAGTGGGAAATTCTTGATAATGAACTCTAGGTCTCTCTGTTTGTTGCTTTTTCTTGAGCAGTTTCTTCTCTTCTTACCTCCACGTTCAGCCAAGCATTTTTACGTGCTGTTTTCTTATGTGTTTGTGAACAAATAATTAATTGAAATTTGAAAGGTAAGTGCCACAGACCAAAAGAGCCACTCGAATTGCCTCCATCGGGTTTGAGGCAGTAGGCACTGACCTCTGGTTAGAAAATAGGATTCCTAGAAGTGATGCTCAGGTTCCAATCACAAAGGGTATTTTGCAAAAGCAAGAAAAGTTTTAGATTATTCTAGATAAATCTTAGACTTAATGTTAAAATGATACGAATTAACAAGTCCAAATGTGGCTGCCTCTTGCAGTTTATAAGGCGCTGTCTGAACACATTGTTACTTTTAAGTACACTTAGACAATTTTGATTTCTCCTCAGCAATTATCAATTATCACTTAGCTAAATCAAACCCTTGGATTCCTTCCCGGACCTGAATTACCATTTCCTCTTCTCTTTTTGTGAAGGCTAAGGAGCCCCTGGACTATGCCATTGACAGTGGGACACCTAAGCTAGTTCAGGCTTTGCTAGGAAAATCCCCACCAGCTGCTCCACCTGATGCTGAGTTAATTGCCTTAATTAGCTTTCTTACAATAGCCTTCTTAATCAGTTCTTGTGAGGAGATCTTAAACTCGCATCATGATTCTTTTCTTACTACACACTGACCTTTTACAAATACCCATTCAGTCTTTTTGCACAACTGCTCTTGAAATCTAAAATGAAAAACATAAAAAGAAAGGGAAAAATAAAACCCTCTGCTCTCTGTTTTTTCCGTATTCCTCCGCTGAAACTGTGACCCTTAACTTCTAATGAAGGCAGGTTATTTTGACTTTCTAAATTACCAACAGCTAGACTGTACTCTTTTTTTTGCCCCCATGGCTCACTTAGGCCTTTCTAATGAATGCTTAATTAACATTGATACGTATTCTTTCTGATGAAACTTGCAGTTTTCAATTTTGCAGCCTGTTGCAATCCTCCCTGTAAACAGGCTCGACTTTTAGTTATGAAATTTTACAACTTGTGGACACTGTTGAAAGAATAAAGCAAAGCAATTTAAAATTTAGCTCCTTTTGTAGGAATTTCATGCAGGCTCAGGTCTTGATGATGTCAAGCAGGATCATCTCTGTCACTCCCCTCTAATCTGTGACATTAATTTGTCATTTCTAGACAGTAATTAAATTAATTCAACAAGATTTGATTTTCATAAATAAGTTAGCCTTGCTTTTGACCAATAACACCTTTTGCCCTACGAGATGCGTGTTAATTGATATTTTGATTTATTTTAAATGTTCCTAAAATGCTTCAACAATATTTAAGTAATTGTGTATAAATATACAAAGGTTCTCAAATCTGGTGAGACAAAACACCAGCACAGCACAGCAGGCACAGCACATTTATTACTCACAGATAGACAGCAAGAATAAATAGAAACCTAAAGTCCATGGGGGGCAAACTTGTCCCCCAAGTCTCAGGAAGGCTGCCCGGGGTGAGAAGTGTCTTGTCTGCGTATGCCCCACTTCACATTGTAGCTGGAGGACACCAGAGGCACTCTGCCCTGGGTTTTATACCCTTGGCACAACCTTGCACTGAGCACAAGCATTGTAGGACATCCTGTTCTAGGAAGAAAAAGGACATAGCCTGGAATGTTCCAGACATTTCCTCCTTATCTCAGGACATTTCATTATTGACTTATTCTACAATTATTCTGAGAGCTGCAATAGGCAGGGTGGGGAGAGCTGGGTTAGCCAACACTATCTGGAGACCTGTCTTCCTGCAAAATAATGTTAGCTTTTGTGTTTTGAGAATATGTATATATGTTTGTTTGTGTTCAGTATTCAGTAATCTTAGGCTGTAGTAAAGTTTTCAATTTCTGTCACCATCAAACAGGTATAAAAGAAAAAAAGAATAATACATAATCCTGTTGTCAGCTAACAGGGAGAGCAAGGAGAGAGAGAGAAACAGAAAGCATGCACTATGCACTAAGTTATTTTATGGTTAAATAATTATACTGGTGTTAATTTCATGTGGTGACTTTGACTTCATTAACATATATCACATTTTATGGCTATTTTGTCAATTTCTGGATATCATAAAACTATTCACCAGTAGCTTGTCATAATCAATCTTCCTCTTCCTACCCGCCCCCGGCCCATGAAAATGTTTAACTGGATATAGAGTATCTTAACTTTTTGAGTGATTTCTGGGGCAGAGGAGCTGAGGCTGTACAGAGGTGTGGGAAAGATTAGGAGGGAGCTATCTTATGTGGATGAAGTCGTGATGAATTAGTGTAGTATTGAGAGGTGAAGCCAGCTGGACTTCTGGGTTGGGTAGGGACTTGAAGAACTTTTCTGTGGCTAGCTAGAGGTTTGTAAAATGCACCAATCAGCACTTTGTAAAAACGCACCAATCAGCGCTCTGTGGCTAGCTAGAGGTTTGTAAAATGGACCAATCGGCACTCTGTAAAATGGACCAATCAACACTCTGTAAAATGGACCAATCAACACTCTGAAAAGTGGACCAATCAGCAGGACATGTGAGGAGACCAATAAGGGAATAAAAGCTGGCCACCCCAGCCAGCAGCAGCAACCTGCTCAGGTCCGCTTCCAGCTGTGGAAGCTTTGTTC
This sequence comes from Pongo abelii, assembly GCF_028885655.2. Lineage (NCBI taxonomy): Eukaryota > Metazoa > Chordata > Mammalia > Primates > Hominidae > Pongo > Pongo abelii. The sequence goes on from NC_085928.1 coordinate 20,509,043, forward strand.
TTTTGCTCTTCACAATATATCTTGCTGCTGCTCAATCTTTGGGTCTGTGCCACCTTTAAGAGCTGTAACACTCACTGCGAAAGTCTGTGGCTTCATTCTTGAAGTCAGGGAGACCACGAACCCACCAGAAGGAATAACTCCAGACACAGTATGCTATGAGAAAGAGAGGTATGAACTGTAATAAATGTATAATGAAATACAAGGAAGATGGTACCAATTTGGGCTTCGTGACTCTGAATATTTCAGTATTGACTGAGCTTTGAGCAAGTCCTAAGTAATTTGTAGTACTGTTAAAAGCTAGAACCTTTATTCAAGGATTGATTAAATGATTATTGAAATGAAAAGGTGATTATTTAAACTTTAACATTAAAATAGGTATAAACCAATAGCATATGTTTTCTTAAATTTGCTTGGCATTCTACACAGGGCAAGAGTCAGTTTAGCCATGGATGCATGTAAATAAAGGAAGAAACTAGAAACAAATGAAATAAAGTCATTGAGGAAGCAGTAAGGTCCTGATACTTTGCAAGATTATTGTTATTAAACATTATTTATTGTTTGTTATATATCAAGTTGCTCCACTCTGATTTCAAATTAAATTTCAAAAACTCAAGTGCTTATACTTATGGCAGAGATATTTATTTTTTTAAATGTCGAGTAATAATTGCTCTTTTACAACATCACTTGTTTCTAAAGGAAGCAGAAATAAAATTCCTTTAAGAAAACGATGAATTGTTTTACCTATTGGAGTGACTTGAATGAGCTGTGTTAGCTTGTGTGTGGCATATATAAGAGATGATTGCACTCCTACCTACCTTCTTTGCATGCCAGAATGTTAACTGCAATTGTCATTTAGGGTGCCCCTTGGTTCAGTCATTGACAATAGTATTATAATACCTGTTGGGAAATTTCAATTTAGGAGCTTACAAAGACTAAATGCATACTATTGAAGGCATTTTAATATAGTTTATTATACCATTAATTTAAGAATAATGAAATGCAATAGGCAATATAAAATATGCAATGCATTTCTCATATTCTAATTTCCTCTCCGTCTCTCTGAAGTGGCTATAGTGCACTGTGTCTGCTGTGCTCCTGGTTTCCATTTTCTTTTCATTGTGTTGGTTCTGCTGATTCTCCTCCCTGTCTTCCAGAATGTTCCCAAGCTGATTACTACTTTGAGTAAGGGTCCCTGTTTTTTGTTTTTGTTTTTGCTTTGAGACAGAGTCTGTCACCCAGGCTGGAGTGCAATGGCATGATCTCGGCTCATTGCAATCTCCACCTCCCAGGTTCAAGTGATTCTCCTGCCTCAGCCTCTCCAGTAGCTGGGATTACAGGCACCCACCATCATGCCCGGCTAATTGTTGTAATTTTTTGTAGAGATGGGGTTTCACCATGTTGCCCAGGCTGGTCTTGAACTCCTGAGCTCAGGTGATCCACCCGCCTCAGCCTCCCAAAATGTTAGGTGATTACAGGCGTGAGCCACCGTGCCCGGCCAGGGTCCCTGTTTTTAATTGCAGAGAAACCTAAGCTTGCCTTCAGGAGTTACTCAGAGTTCAGGTCTTTTTTTAAATATTCTTCACCTGTAGATGAAGAAGAGTTGCATTCGCTTCCACTGATTAGAGATCAAAGATGAGTTCTCTTTATTTTTGTGGGGCAGATATTCTTTGGCTATTTGACAACAGATTCTGAAGTTATATGTATATGACTGCTGCCCTGAGTATTTTATTGAGCATTGCTTTTTTAGATCTGCCTGGGAAACTCTCCCCCATGTTTGGGTGAGAGAGAGATGGGGTGAAATTTTTCCACCTTGATTACAGCAGGAAGAGTCAGGTCTCAACTGGGGACAGAATCAACAGGATTTTTCATAGGCAGAGACATTGACTGTGTAATATCTGAGACATAACATGGAGTGGCCTTCTTATTTGTGACTACTAGGATCTTTCTTTCCCCACTCACAGTCTGGCATGCTATACATGTATCAATGTTTCAGGACTTTTTTCCTCAAACTCTCTTTCAGAACCTATTACTCTTACATGGGATTATTTGTTTAGACTTGGTTATCAGGTTTTTCAGCCCATGCCATTATTCTTTGCTGTCAGATTGCTTACTGTCAGAGCAGAAACAAGAGCTTAAAGTTTATTGCAGTTGCAACCAATTTAGGTAGAGTTAGCCACTCTTACATTCTTTTGCAGATCTTGACAAAAAGTGGTTGGGCTTTAATTATACAGAAAATTTCATCTATGTGTAACACCACCTTCTCTGGTAATATAAATAAGTGAGTTTCCTGCCATCTGTAGTATCTTTTAAATTATGTGTAGTTTACCAAAAGTAACCTTAGTTGATTCATTAAGCTATACCCATTGTTGAAAATTTATATTATCAACCAGAATTGTCTTTCCAGAAGTACCCCTAAGGAACTCCATGGCCTGTTTCAACAAACAGTCATTGTTTAAGGGGGATCTCACAAGACTAGATGTGGCATTTCAATTTAAATATTGTCAATGCTGCAGGTCACCAAAAGCTGGGACTGACATCTGCTTCTCTACCTATAGGTCTCCGTGCATCTTATTTTCACTGGCCTGTTTGCTCTTGTTCAAAATAACTATGAAGTCTCAGACATTGCAGGCATCTGAACTTGCTTTTCTACTACCAAGCTTCCACTTTATAAAAAAGTATGTCCTCTGTTTTAAGGACCTTAATTAAAAGGGATCTAAGTTGCTGAGGGATTACTACAGGATCCCCCTTATGAAAACAGAATAAGTCAAGTTATATGGGTTCAAATCTTAAAATAATGAAATTTCCTGCCCTTGGAGGATTAGATAATCTCACATATCAGATAGCTCAATGAGGAGATGAAAATCTTTTAAGAAGTGTATAAATTCCTTTATACCTCTTCTGGAGTTGCAGACTGATGTTGTCCAGCATCCCCAGCTACTGTTTCTGCTGTGACACATATGACAGATGACGTTCATATACTCAACACACTCCCATAGGCGTACCCAGATTTTGAAAAAACACCACAATGTTTATAGTAAAGTCAGGCACTGCAATAATTCATAGTCAACATAATTATTAAAGTGGCATCAGTATCTGTTGCTCCCTGTGGGCACCTCAGAAAGGCTGGATGTTAAGCATAAATAATTAATTTCATGCTAGCTGTACCTCCACCCCTATTTTCTGTCACTCTGGAAAGAGCATAAAATTCCAATGAGTGATAATGACATAATTAAAGATACAATTTTGTATAATTCAAAATTGAATATAATTCTAAATTATATTTATTTTTTAAATTTCCAGACTTTAATATTTGATGATAAGTAGGCAATGACTTTCAGCCACATACCTCACAACCCATTAAGTCAAATGACCATTGATTTGGAACCTTTTGAACTGGGACTGGGGATACAAATCTGCCATATGATCCTGGGTGTTACAGCAAACTCTTGGAGCCTCAGTTTTTGGCATCTACTAAAATTGAGATTAAATGCCTTGACATCATTGAAGATTAAATGAGATATTTCTTATACATATTTATTTTTATTAAATATGCTAATGTTTGTACATTATTTGGTGCTTCATGATGGCACATTCACATCCTGGGCGTGTGTGCTCTTATTTTATATTCTTGGGACCTCTGTGAGGTACACATGGCAAGTATTCATTACTTGGTAGACAAAAGAACAAACTAAGGCTATGGCACTAAATTATTTGTCTAAGACCTATCTTTTTCCTACTCCAGTTTGAGTATACCCAAACATCCTTATCTCTAGCACTTATGCTTTTTATTTTTTAAAATCTCCATTGTGTAGTAACATATGCTCTCATAAACTAACATTACTAAGGAGTTTCAGAGAATTTTTAGCACATCAGAAGTTATTACTATCTTCCTGTAATATACACCATTAAAATGAATCACTATGGAGGTAGAGGAAATAATTTATAATAGGGGATTGGATTTGAAGTCAGAAGAAGAAAAGATGTAGGAATACATATACATTACTATATGTAGGGAAAGGCTAATAATTAAGACTCAGAGGAATCACTCCCAGAGCCAGTTTTGACACTTTTATAAATGGTCTAGATGAGGGAATTCACACTAAAATATCTACTAAAAGCAGACTCTGATAAATTATTGACCTGACTTACTGTGCTGACAGTTTCATCTTTCCTAAGGTAGAAGATGTTATGGGGGAATTGTAACTTTGAGCTTAATTCTAATCTCGAAGGAAAGCTGGCTAGAGATGTGGTAGGGAAATCCACAGAGACATATCCTAATTTTAGGTTTCTGTCAAGCCACCAAATCTGGTGGAGAAGATGAAAATATGGGTTGGGTTATAGTAAAAGAGGTATAACAATCCAAATAATATTAACTTACAAATTAACTTGAACCTGGAAAGAGGTCTCAAAGTGTTTAACCTTAACAAGGCATGACCCTGCTCAAGATTTTTATGTTATTAACTGTGTAGTAGAAGTAACTTTTCCATTATAAATAATAATGTGACAAGAGGTGAATATCAATAATGCATTAATGAGAATGAAGACTTAAAACAATGCTGACAGGCTAAACTCTTGGGCCAAAATCAAGATGATTAAGTTGCAAGTCCTGATGATAGTTTTCGTTGTTGTTTAAATGATACCTCATGATGGTGGGGATGTTGCTAATGAGCTGATAAATTAGTTTAATCCTCCTGGAGGGAAATAAGGAAATAAACAACTAAAGCTCCAACATATTCATAACCTCTAAACTTGCTATTCTATCAGAGAGAATTAGTCTAAGAAAATAATCAGGAACATATCTATTGACAGAAGAAAACGACAAAAACATGAATAGTCAGTTGGTCAAATTGTACCCCTGCCACAAGGCAATACTATACATCCATTAAAAATATGTTGTATTTACCTATTCATATGAGAATATATCAATGATAAAGCAGTTAAAAAGACTGTGGAAGAATATTATATACTTTATTTTTACAAAATAAATGTTATGCTTATGTAGATATGCAAAGACATGAAAAGAAATGTGTGAAGGGCTATCCAGGAGTATGTCTGTGGTTTCTCTGGTTAATAATTTTAGGAATAAAATTTGCTTCTTTATGTTTATTTATGTCTTCTAATTTTCCATAACATACATGTATTAATTTTATGATAAAAATATTATCCTGAAAATATAAGATTAAGGGGCGTGCCATTTAAAATGAAAACATTTTTCTGGTTATTTGGAGGATAGAAATTTCCACAGTGTGATATAGTAGCTAATAAAAAAGACTGTAACTTAGGTTGCATAAATAACAGAGTTAACAGCGGCAGGGGGGCCGTGAGGGATGGAGGGATGTCACGGAGCTATAAACCCACAGGGTCCTGTGATCCTGCATTACAGGAACTACGTTACAATAACAACTGCAACAATATGTATCATTCATGGGGTGGCAACTTGTCATATAAAGAAAAGTTGTAGTAACTCAAGATGTTTTTCCCACAGAATTGACAAATTAGGGACCTAGGTACGATGAGCCAGGATAACTGTGTTCAAGTACCTGAGGGATAACAGAATGAAAGAAATTCTGATTATCTCTAAACAAAACCTTAAATAAAACACTGGAGTAAATGGGCAGAAGTTTCAGAGAATAAAATATTCAGAAGGATTTCCTAATGTTTAGAAAACTGTGTGGCAGGCTAGAGTAGAAATAAGTTCATTCCCCATCTTAGGCCTGTCGTTTTGGTTCCTCTCTGATGCAAGTGATTGAAAATCCTGCTCAAAACTATGTAAATCTAAAAGGAGATGTAGTGGCTGAGAAGTGGTGGGCTTAATCAAGCTTTAGTTTTGCAGAAGCTACATGCAGGGCTGTGATGATGCCCACAAAATTCACCTCCCCTCCTTTCTTGTGGTTTCATTCTGACAGCAGCTTGGTTTCATGATAACCAGATGGCTACAGCCCTCTAGATTTCCCACCCTGTATCTCACGTCCAAGGAAAAACCTCTGTTATAAACGGCACAATGAAAATTCCAAACCTGATTTGCCTTACCCATAATTGGCTTCCTTTCCCACTCCTGAGGCAATTACTGTGGTCAGCTGGGTATGGGATAGTTGTTTCATTACAAAAGTCAGTTAGGGCCTACCCTTCCCCCAGTTGAAAATAGGGTCAAACTCAGGCAAATTGCCTGGGCTGACAGTGTGGACGGGTTGTTTCTGAAAGATAATTCAGGCTAGTCTTCTATCTGGAAAAAAGACGTCTAGACAATGGGATGCAAAAATGACAGACGTCTATTAAAACTAGGATGAAAAATGTAACTGGGTGATTTCTTAGGTTCTTTCCAATGCTGCGATCCTGTGAGACTGCTATTCAACTTTGCAGTTGGCACTAAGGTTTGTGGGGAGAGGTATACAAAGCAAAACCCAGAAGGAGTTGTTAATGAACTCCAGGAAGGTATGATCAGTACTCAAGAAAATATAGCAAATTAGTGCTGTGGGCAAGAAAACGAATTGATGGGGAGTCCATTTAAAACATAAATACCCCTCCACAGTTATGAGATTTTAAATTTGGAAAAAATTGGGATTTCATCAATCTGTTTGTCTTCCCCAAAGGACTCTCTGTTTTTACTTAACCAAGTATGCATTTTGTGCAGCTGTAATGCGGTGTCTGTGCATTTCTCTCTTGATGTCACCCCTCCTACTCCCCGACACACAACACCCATGCCTGGAAGTGTGCAAAAAGAGAAAGAAGCAGCCATCTCTCCAAAACAGACTCCTCCCCACCCCCTCACTTATGCATATTCGAATGCGCCCAAAAATGTGATCAATCATAGATTATTTAGGTTTGACAAATGCTTTTCAAAATTCATGTGATCCCTGGAAGGGTTAAGGCTCATTCACACTCAGAGTAAATTGCTTTAATGAGATAATCAGATCACCAGCTCCTGAGGGCTGCCAGCTCAGCAAAATTTCTTCTGCAAATTTGCACTTTTGTTTTGAGAGTAGGAGGGGGTAGGGAAGGCAAGGATTTGGGAGCAGATGGTGATTTGGGGTACATTTTGGACAGCCAATAGACCTCTTAAAGAAATGTAGGGAAAGGCAAAGGGAAGAACAGAAACCCAGGAGTCATGGATTTAAAAAGGGAGATAGATGCTAATAAAAACAATTTTGCCTAGAATCCTGTCAACTGCTCTACGGACCAGCTGGAATTAATGAACGTCTCTGCTTCCCCAAGTCACTGCAGCTCCTCTAATGTCCTGTCATCCAATCCCCACCCATTTTCCACTTAAGAAGCAAAAAGTAATGAAGGAATAAATAGCCTGAGACAGAAAAAAGGAATAATTTTTTTTCATGTGTCTATCTCCTCTCTCTTTCTATTTCCAGTTCTATTTTACGTTTCAATCCCTAGGATTTGCCTTTTTTAGGATAGCTACATTGCATCCCCCAGGAACACCAAGGGCAATGCCCTTGTACAAAACCTTCGTTCATCTGCGCTATATGTGGTTCTGGTTGATGAACCTTAAAAGAGAGGACATGGAGCTAGAAAAGGTCTGAAGAAGGGCAGATAAAATGATCAGAGGGATTTTTAAAAAGGGTGCTATGTGAGAGCAGATTAAAATGATTACCTTTCTACATGCTGACCTCTACAAAAAGATAAAGGGCGCAGATAAGGTAAACACAAACTGGATGGGTAGAGCCTACAGTGCCATGGCCATAGGAAAACCACAGAAGCTAGCAGGTAGAGAGGTGCGTAGATGGTAGATGCTACATAGCAGAGAGTATATTTATGCATTTCTTTACTCTTAAATAGTAAAAACTAAGTGAATTTAAACAGGTTTTGATAACGTTACAGCTGAAAAACACATAATGAATTATCAACAATAAGCCAGATGATGTTTACCAGTGCTCATTAACTGTTGCTGTGGATAATTTAAAATAGTGTTTTTCAAGTCCATCAGTAGATCAGACTCACCTGGGGGTACTTTAAAACTATACGTACGTTCCCATGGTTCCAACTAAGACTTAAAAATAAAAATATCTAGGAATAAGGCCTCAAAATATGTATTTTAAAAAAGATTCTCCAACTGACTCCGATATGCATAGGATTTGGGAATACTGTTCAGAGGCTAACCCTGCTACCCCAGAAGGCAGCACTATGTAATGGGAAAGTATCATGGCATTGGGAAGAACTAATTTAAATTCCGCCTGTGTTGCTTCTCTGGGTGTGACTTGGACAAGTTACCTACCCTCTCTGAGCCTGAATACATCTTACGGGGTGGTATATAGACTTTCTGGGGCATATTTGTGCTGAGTAAATGTTGACCTGTGCATTCCCACTCCAACCTCCAACCAGGTCTTGTGAGTCATTGAGCACAGAAGCCTGTGCTAGTGTGATTATGGATGTAAGGACATGGATAGCTCTTAGTATATCCAAGTGTTTGTCTCTGAGAGGGAGAGAAGACAGTTTTATAGAAAACTGTGAATGTAGACATGTTTTTTCTCTTGACCCTAGCTCTTCCATGCTTCCCATTACAGGTAGAATACTGAAAGAAGAAACATATATTTCAGAACTATCAGGTTTAACTTACTGGATTCATGGTGTTTTGAGCTCAATTGTCAATATTTTAGGTTTTTGGCTCCTGTTGAGGCCTGTACCTTTTAAGATTAGTTTATTGACACTTCTGTGAAGTTTAAACTAAAGGCGAAAACAAATCAGTGGGGATCTGAACATGTGTGTAAACACCTGTTGGGCTGGGGCATACATTCAAGCAGCTGTTGAGGAAACAGAAGATTCCCCACCAAGTTTCAGTTCGAATCTAGAGAAATGAACAGAGAACAGAAAACTAACAAATGGGGGGGGAACAGGCAAAAAAGGACTTCCTTCAAGAGGCAGGTGCAAATAAGGCAAACGCAGGTGTGCCAGGCTTCTGTGGAGCTGGCTGGAGAGGAATGTGAGGCCATGTGAGACAGGGGGAGGAGACAGGCTGGATGCTGCTCCAGAGCCCAGTAGGCTCCATGGCTGCTGCTGGGCCTTAGGACACACAGCTGTTTTCAAATTGTTTCCTTGAATGGAAACACAGACTTGTAGGGAGAGAGATCTGTTTTGTGTGGTAAGCAGGAAGGAATGGGGAGGCAGTGAATCTGTGCTACTGAAACTTCCCCAATGCCACTCCAGAAAATAGTGTTTCCATTTTCCTGAGCCTGTCTTCTCCCAGACATCATCTCATTTGTAACCTCTCAGGGATTCTATTCAGCAATCTCTATTGTGTACCCATTTCTGTCCCCAACCCAGAGCTGATTGTTGAGGAAGATTCATACCTCATCATGATGCAGAGCAATAATTTTCCTGTTATATTGCAATTGTGTTCAACACTCAAAGCTCAGGTCAAAAAGTGCTAAGTATCCATATTTCAGATTCCGAGAGCCACCATCAATGGTGATGAGACATTTCCCCAAGGAATTTACTGAGAGGATGCTCTCTGAGATGAAGAAAAATCGATTAATTGCCCACTTCGCTTCTGACACCTCCACCGTACACACACAGACACATACAAACACAGATCACTATAAGAAGAAGATTGAGACTCTCAGGTGAGGGGAAATGATCAAAGTTTAGAAAGCATAGATTTATTTTATTCTACAGTTGGTTGGGATTTGGCCAACTGTCCTACTGATCTGACTCTTTACAACCTGAAGTAGAGATATTTGGAGGGAGATGGCAAGACTGTGAGATAACCTCAGAGTGGCTCCTGCTCTCCTACTATTTGGCATGTGCTATAGATTGAACCTTTGTTTCCTCCCCCACTCTTACAAGATTCATCTGTTGAAATCCTAACTCCCACAATGATGGCTATTTGGAGGAGGGGCCTTTGGTAGGTGACTAGGTCATGAGGGCTCTGCCCTCTTAGGATTAGTGTTCTTATAAAAGAGACCCCAGAGATCTCTTCTTCCCTTCTGCCATTTAAGGACACAGTGACAAGACAACTGTCTATGAACCAGGGAGTGGGGCCTCATCAGACACTGAATCAAACAGCATCTTGATCTTAGACTCCCAGCCTTCAGAGCTGTGAGAAAGAAATAGTTGGTGTTTAAACTTGGTATTTAAGCCACCCAGTCTGATGGATTTTTGTTATAGCAGCACAAACAGTTAAGTGTAGCAATCGTGCATGAGTTTCCCCTATGTCTCCAGGACACTGCAAAGAAGTTAGCTTATTACTGGCACTCCACCTAAAGTCCTAGTAAGAAGACTCCACATAAAGGAGCTGTATCCAAACTCCTGGTGGTGAGAAATAAAGACAAAGGACGTATTTGAATCAAAGCTTTATTTCTCATCTCAGGGAAGCAGATGATAGGGAGACACCCCAGGATTGTCTGAAGTCCATATACAAATGTTCCACAAGAATATCAGCTTTCTGGTCACTTGCTACCCTGTAGAGTTTTGACAAGTGGCACTAGCCAATCAATCAATAAGTAAAATAATGACCAGAAACAGGATGGGATCCTCACCCCGAAGAGACATGTAGCCTTCCATATACCTCTGAAGAAGAGTCAGAAAGAAAGGGAGAAACAGGTGTGAAAAAAGTGTATGGTCTCTCTTTTCCCCTATTTACACACCCACCAGAGCCACAGGGGCTAACTTGTATTAGGGACTGGGAAAGACAACTTTGAATTGAGTTTGAGGCTGACATTTTGAAGGAAAGTGGTAGCATCCTATCTGCCAGAAGTAGACTGTTTTAATAAATGCAAATGAGTGAGCTGTTAGAATTGGGACTAGCTATTAAGCCAAAGTTTCATTTCAGGAAGACAGAGCATATTTAGAGGACCAAAAATGGAAAAAAAAAAGTGAAACCAGTTCCCATGTATATTCTCAACTCATTGAGATTCCTTAACTAAATAGTTTACACAAAAAGGAACCAGACCCAGTGCTGGTCCTCAGGGATGCTACATTTCAACATGGGTTATAAGACATTGCAAAAACCTAAGGCAGAACTTGGTTCCACATGGAAGCTTTGGAAAGCCTTGAGGACTTGAAAGAAGAATGCTTAGCACTACCCATTGGGGGCTTTTCTGAAGAGCTAGCATTCAAGATGGGCCTTGGAGCAAGGGCTGGCTTTCATCAAAATGGACTTAAGTGTGTTGGAAAGAGAAAGCAGTTTTGATAAACAGAAGAGCCTGCCTAAGTGGAAGTCTAGATTTGGGAAATGCAGCACGTTTGAAAAACAGTGTGTGATTTGATTAGCCAGGGGCAGTGGCGAGAGACAAGGTCTAAAAGGAAGGTGTGGGTAGGCAGGACCCTTAAGTAGTTTCTAGTTAGTTTGGAAAAAATGTAGAAGGTGTTTTCTCATCTGTCCTCTGTTTTGGGAAAAGGACTCCAGCTCTGTTTTACTTTAATTTAATTTTACTTTAATTCTTCACAATTTTATGAGAGCTACATAGATACATTCTTAACATAAGAATTACGATATTGAAAAGAAAGACAAACTGCCTTTACCAGCATTGTAGACTTTTTCCTCTCTCTGTCTCTGTCTCTGTCTCTCCTCTCTCTCTCTGTATATATATAATACACACACAAACACATTCTTATAGGTATGTGTATACATATATGCCCCGTATATATCCAAAGTAGAGTACGATGTGTAAGATATTGTTATTTTTCTCTGACGTAGCTTTTTAGTATTATTAAACTTGTCTTTTTTATATCAAATTATTTTTTTAACATATACCATTTAAAGTAGACCAAAGAAAATAAAGCATATTGTTAAGAGTCTGGATTGTGAAGCCAGACTACCTGGGTCTGTTATTGTCTATGAGACCTTAAATAAATTATTAATATTTCTGTTTCCCAGTTCTTCATCTGTACAACTGGGATACAATAGGTTTGTATTCTACTTTTTGCATACTCTCAGGTTTGTTGTGATAATTATTTAAGATGCATAAACCATTTGAAATAGTGCCTGATATCTTTCAAAAGCTATATGTGTTATAAATAGATCAAGTTCATTCTTTAACTGCCACAGTAAATTGTAACATGAATATACCATATTTTATTTAGCAATATCCTTATTGATTGACATCTAGACTCTTAATTTTGTGTTATTGCAAATAATCCTGCTATAAATATTTAATCAATTTATAACACATGTTTTTAGAACATGTGTTAGAATTGGTATGGCAAATGCTATTATTGTAATAAATGCTCTTAAAATCACATTGATGCTAAGAATTTAATGTAATTTCTTTCTGATTTACACACTTGAGACCATTTTTCCCATCTCTGAAATGACTTGAGAGAAGCTGTATCCCAAAGATTTAATGAGGTTATGTCCCTTTTAACTGTCAAGAGCTTCCCATTCTCTACCCTGATATTCTTTTGAATTGTTGATAATTAATCAGGAACATCAGTGGTGAAATGTCACATAGATATCACTCCAACCCTTCGATCTGTAGCTTTAAAGGGAGATTTTTCTCCCTGTCTGCTGGTCCTGTCATTGCCAAGTTTCCCTCTTATTAACCTTGAAGTCACGTGGAACAGCCTCTCCTGTGATTTCATCATATCTCCCATCTGAAGAGATGCTATCACACTCCAAAAAAATAAATTAAAAGGACCATATCACCCCCACATATAGGCAGGTCACAAGTTTAATTTTTTTCCCCCAATAGGACTTCCTGCCCCACCTGCCACAGACAGATCCTCCCAGACTTTGCTGTGGGTCTTATAGCACATCAGTTTGCCTAGACAATTTGATCATTTTAATTTTAAAAGTATTCATGAAATTATTTTCTTCTGTGTAAGCTAGTCTTGTCTGAGCTTTTTGGAAAATGAACTATCTGCTTCCTTTAACCTTCTCTTAAATTTCACAATAGTGGTCTTGATTAATAAACAATGGTAAAACACATTTTTATAGAATATTTTTACCATCTCTGTAAACTGTACAAAGTGGAAAGGGGTCTTTGTCAGGTATATATGAAAATATATCACATTCACAGCTTTTCTTGGATTTAGCACGTTTGTCCACATACAGGTCTGACCTTCGGCAAAATGGTGAAGGCTGTGGAGTTTGACTTCAGCATCTTGAATTTTCTTTTAAATATTAAAAAAAAAAAATCCCTGGCTGCTATGGGTTATATATGTTCCTCTGTTTTCTATAATATTTTCAGTTAAATGCCTGTGCTGTCTACACTACTGGAAATATTAGAATAATGAAACAGCAGCAGAATTTTTAGAAAAAAGCAATAATTAGCAAGAAGAGTAGTGGCAGAGACACGGGAGTCAGAGCATGACCTTGGTGTGGGAGGAAGAATTCATTTGGAGTGATAAAGTAGAACAATTGTCAGCAACAGACATTAAAGTAAATGCAAGGTCTTGCTTTATTTCCAAAGCATCAGAGGCTGCATTTGCACAAAGCTGAGGGTCAAAGCAGTCTGAGTAACAGCCTTCAAGATAGGACTGTGGAAAATGCAAATTAGAAGCTTCCAAGCTCGGGTCAGAATTGAATCAAGGTCCACAGAACTGGGATCAAGCAGGTATCAAGTCTGTAAGGGGTAAATCTCTGGAATATTAAAGGGTCAGACTGGAGACCAGGAAGATTGGTTGTGATGAGGAAAGTTGCAATCACAAGTTTTTTTTTTTGTTTTGTTTTCTTTTTTTCCCTCCAAGACGGAGTCTTGCTCTGTTGCCCAGCCTGGAGTACAGTAGTGTGATCTCAGCTCACTGCAACCTCCGCCTCCCAGGTTCAAGCAATTCTCCTGCCTCAACCTCCCGAGTAGCTGTAATTATAGGTGCCCACCACCATGCCCGGCGAATTTTTGTATTTTTAGTAGAGACAGGGTTTCACCACGTTGGCCAGGCTGGTCTTGAACTCCTGACCTCGTGATGTGCCCGCCTCGGCTTTCCAAAGTGCTGGGATTATAGGCGTGAGCCACCGTGCCTGGCCTTTTTTTTTCTTTTTCTTTCTTTCTTTTTTCTTTCTTTTTTTTTTTTTTTTTTAAATTGAACAAGGAAGGCAATTCTCTTTTACTCAATTTTATCAAATTCTTGAGTCTATGGTTTCCTAGAAAATTAAAGGCAAAGCGTTCATCTTTAGCCCCTCCTGTTCACAAGCATTCCTCATGCAACTCTTTTTGCAGTGCTCTGTTTTTGGCAAGCTCTGGCCCTTTCTGTATGCTGTATACTAAAGGCCTGGAAGCCCCCTCAGAGAAGTCATTTAGTCCTACTGAACATATAGGCACCACCCCCACCCTCCTTTAAGAACTATACCTGATTTAGTCATCAGGTATAGTTTTCCCAAGGAAAAAGCCATAAATGTATCCTTTTCCCAAGGAGAAAGTCATAAATGATAGTACTCTAAAAGACTGGACTTAATGGAGGCCCCCAGAGGTCTAGTCCTATGACTTCCTGAGGGTAAAAGGACTTTTTTCACCAGCTTCTTCCAGTACTTGGAGCTTTTTCTGCCTTATCCTGATTTTGTCCTGAACCTCTTTGTGTGTCAGTTGTATTTCAACACACCCCTCACTTCCCACATACTCCCTCAACTTCAAGACAAACCTTCATCTTCTGACTCTTTCCCACCACTATTAGGTACATATTTTGCATATTCTGGCACATTTGACTTTGTTTTAAATAATAATTATTTTTAAAACAACTGTCTTCCATTTTTGACATCTCAGAATATTTTTGGCTTTTATATGATTTCTGCCTTTATTTATGAAGCTCCTGACAAAAGGAAGAATTACGATTCAGTTTCCACTTAATAAAGGTATCTAAACCAACTTTTATCCCAATTAAAATGAAGAGCATGCTGGTTAATTTGAAAACTGGAAAAGTAAGCTTGGTGTATATAAAGCTTAGGTGGAAAAGTAAGATTAGGTGTATATAAAAATACCTGCAGAGTAGGTTTTGACCCAAGAATCAACATTTTAATCATCACCCCAGGTAATTATGACACAGATAATACTTGGATTATGCTTTGTGAAATATCACAACGTTTTCTACTATTACATGGATGTTGTCTAGATCAGCAGGTATTTAAGCTAATTTACTCTTTTATAAAAGGCAGTGCAAAAGGGGTTGCAGCATAAGATGAGCCGTAATGCTATGAAATGTTCTTTAAGGTAAACTTAACAGGAGATGCTTGACAGTGTGTTTAACCAGATGTAGAAGGATACCAGACGCTGATGTCTGAAAACACAGAGCTCTGAATTTCATCTCTACTAGTAGTTTTATGTGTTATTCAGCACGTCCTTTAATTAATTTTATTTTATTTATTTTATTTTATTTTTATTTTTGGAAACAGAATCTCGCTCTGTCCCCCAGGCTGGAGTGCAGTGGCGCGATCTCAGCTCACTGTAACCTCCGCCTCTCGGGTTCAAGTGATTCTCATGCCTCAGCCTCCCAAATAGCTGAGATTACAGGCGCATGCCACCATGCCCAGCTAATTTTTGTATTTTTAGTAGAGACAAGTTTTTGCCATATTGGCCAGGCTGGTCTCAAACTCCCAACCTCAGGTGATCTGCCCACCTTGGCCTCCCAAAATGCTGGAATTACAGGCATGAGCCACTGCACCCAGCCCCCTTAACTCATTTTAGAGTCCTTTTTCATCTGTAAAATGGTGATTATAAAAATATTTACCATACAGTGTTGCTGATAAGATAAAATGCATTAATTTATGGAAATAGCATAATTTCTAGCAATAGTAGGATTTCCTCAAATAGTATCTACACCAACGTTTGTTGTTTGCTTTCTGATTTCTATAGTGCAGGCATAATCTGAGTACATATATGCAAACTCGTATGTGCATACACACACATATCCATACACAGAGAGACAGAGAGAGAAAGAGGCAGAGGGACAGAGACAGAGACAGAGACAGAGACAGAGACAGATACAGCGAGTTTGACAGGGACTTTTGGTTTTGGAAGACCTCTAGCCTCAAAGGTTGCATATCTAATCTTACCAGAAAAAAATTCTAGGTAACTATTTTGGGTACGTACGTAAAGAACATAAATGTGCATGAGTCTAATCTGAGGGAAAAATAGCTAGGGCTAGGTGTGAATTCTATCTTTGTAATGAGTACTTCTATCTTTTGATTCATCCTCTCAGCAAGTAAGGGATTCCTTCTCATTGATATTTCTTCAAAAGGCGTCCTGTGACTGCCTATGCTCCACCACGGAATTGCTCGTGAATGAATATACAGAGCACTTCTAAACAAAAAAAAAAAAAAAAAAGCAAAACTATTCTCATATAGTCCCAAGAATACGGCTTTGAGACAATCCAAGAATGAATATTACTACAGTGCTAAACTATTGGGAGATCTCTGCATCAGTGTTCCACAATGTCACTTGACCTTTATGACTGGTAATAGATAAAAACGTGGGCATGGAGTTGAGTTAGCAAAGTTGAGGTGGTGTAAAGTGGTCTGCTAAATGACCCAAAATTTACTTGTGCAGATTCCTTTCACTTTGTTTCATTTTATGCAATTTAAATAGCAAATCAAAAATCATAGAATTTGGACCATCAGAATTCATGTGAGAAAGATGACTATAAACTGAAAAGCATCTTGAGACTGGCCTGTATAGTTATAGATCTGAAGCCCTGCAGGAAGTGTGTTTTAAGGTCAACTTTTGTCTTCATACTATAAGGGTGGCAAGAATACATTTCTCTTCACCACCACTTTGAAGCTGATCCTTTTCCATTTTTTTCTTATGTAAATACTCTCAGGGCCTTTTAAGAGAGCATAATAGGCATGTATGTGTGGTTTTCAGCAGGACAAGAGTGCAGTCAACTATTGGTTCCTTATTTTGTTCCTGGTACAAATAGTCTGCAAGCTAAACATAATCTCATCATACAATTCAGCATTTGTGCTTGTAGGTATTTATCTAACTGATTTGAAAACTTATGTCCACACAAAAACCTTCATGTGAATGTTTATAACAGCTTTATTATAATCTCCAAGAACTGGAAGCAACCAAGATGTCCTTCAATAAGTGAATGAATAAACAAACTGTAATTAGATCCATACTGTTATTCAATGATTTTTTTTTAAAAAATGAGTGATCAAGCCATGAAAAGACATAGCAAAGCCTTAAATGCATATTGGTAGTTGAAAGATGTCAATCTGAAAAGGCTATATACTGGATTATTCCATTTATATAATATTCTAGAAAAAGATGACCTTTAGAGATGATAAATAGATCAGTGATAGCTGAGGTTTATTGAAGGGGGACAGTAGAATAGGTGAAGGTGATAAACGGGATTTTGTAAGGTGGTGAAACTATTTTGTATGATAGTGTACTGTTGGATACATGACAATATGCATTTATCCAAACCCATAAAATTTTACTACCCGAAGAGTATACACAGTAAAAATTATCTAAGAGGTCAGGTGATTCCAGGCTGTAATACAGACTGTGACAAAGAGTTTACTATATTGAAAATGTATGAAAAATCTAACTGAAGTGGATGGGGGAAAAGGGACAGATCTAAGTGCCTTTAGAAATTAGTGTACAATATAAGATTAATGGCAAAAGGAACTGTAAGCACTAAACCCAATTGGCAAAGTTTTATTCCATAGTGGTACGGGCTAGCAATTCTGAAACCACTTTACATGTATACTGGAATTGTGCAGTTAAATAAATTAGATAGCTTATAGCATCAGCTAGGTTTTTCACTGTTGGAGTTGGAGAGTACAGGTAAGCAATGTGTAAGAGAGGCCAGAATGATCCATGTAGTACAGGTTGACAGTTGGAAACATCAATATGAACTCATATTTACTTTAATAGAGATGGATATACATAGAGGTATTTATGGATATTTGTGTGCACATCATTTAGCATAGATACATATATGTTGTTGCTCTGTCAGCTGAGTGGGCCTTGAGGAAACGCGACCCAGTAGTAATAAAATACCCAGAATTCAGATATTGGTTTCTAACACCATTCTCCAATAAAAGAAGCTAGGGTCCCTTGGAGAAATGGCTGATTCTAGGGCTGGGTCAGGGAATATATACGATGAGCGTAGAGCTAAAGACACGCACACAAACAAAACAAAACAAACAAATGATTAAAAAAATTAAAACCCTCCACAATGATGGAGAAAGGTGAATGGAATACAGAAGCCAACAAGGAGAGCTCCTAATACCCAAAGCTGGAAGGATTCGAGCAACAAAATGAATAATGTAGTGTTGGATTACAACCCAGAGAATAAAATAAGTATCTGTGAATTCATACTGATATAAATAAATGATTAAATAAATAAATAATTAAATAGGAGAGAAGAACCAGATCACAAATCTCCCATGCAGAAGAATTACAAATTATTTATACGAATATTCCCCTCTCAAGAAGGTAGAGCATAATTCCCTACCTTTTAAATATGGCTGCATATTGTGACATTCTTTCAAAGATTACAGTATGGAAAGAGGGAAAAACAGCTACTTCACAGTGGAGAACCTGACAAACACTACGTCAGCCAGGTGATGAAGGTCATCATCGAGTCATGGGTCATGTTGATAATATATACTCTTGATATGATGACAATCGCACCTTACCTCTGTGGTTTTCCTCCCCCAAACTCAGAAACTCTCTCAGAAACTCAGATAACCTCTGTTTCACCATAAGAAAATACATCAAAGAAACCCACATTGAAGGGCATTCCATAAAATATCTGACCCATGTTCCTTAAGATTGTCAAGGTCATCAGAAACAAAGAAAGTCCGAGAAACTGTTACAGCACAAAGAGCCTAAGGAGACATGACTAAATGTAGTGTGGTATTCTAGGTAAGATCCTGGAACAGAAAAATGACATGAGGGAAAAACTTAGGAAATCTAATTAAAATATGGATTAAACCAATGTTGATTAATTGTGACAAAATGTGCCTTACTGATGCAAAATGTTAACAGTGGGAGGAATTGGGCACATGTGAACTCTACTATCTTTGCAATGTTTGGGTAAATATTAAACTATTTAAAAATTAGAAGTTCATTTTTTAAAATCTAAAATAGAAAATAAATATGTGATTTTTATGTTTAAGTGGCTTATATTAGTTTTATGTAGTTTTCTTCAAATATAATTTTGAAATGAAATTGAACATCTCTTCCTCATTAGTGAATATCATTTTCATAATGGGGAAAAAGAAGGAAAGGAAGAAAATATCGCCACAAATTCACAAGAGCTTAGAGGTGATGAAACCTTAGATCCCACATTTCAAGTTAGAGGAAAAACCTCTCCGAATTCCTAACTTTTAGTGGCCAGTTATTTCTCCCAGTTCTCCTAACCCAAAATAGCTTCCCCTCATTTCCAATACCACTCATCCTGTCGTCTTTGTTATTCTTCTCATTTAATCAATTCAGATTATTGCAGTGAGGATGTTAAATGAAAAGTCCTAGACTGGCATCTTGTTTACCCGTAAGAAAGGTAGAGCCATAAGGATCCCTGCTGCATGCACCATTCCCCTGGGTGCTTCAGCCTTGACCCACACAGGACAAGCTCCTAATGAGAAACAGTTTAAGCCTCCCTCACTCATTCCTCCCTGTCCTCTCTCCTGAGACTGCCAACAAGAGAAGCAATTAGGGCCAATTGTGGTGGTGGTTGGCTGCCTTTCAAAATAGAAACCATCTCAAAATCCATGTAAGGGCTTGCCTTACTTTCAGCTTCCTTACAGACTGCAGTGACATTTGGTGACAATGCTGAGAATTACCCAGATTATCCATGGAAGCCTGTAATAGTCCAATTACCAACACTTGTTTGCAATCTTATTGTGAACTTTCTCTGAAATCAGAAAAGGATATGCTGCAACAGGTATAGAGGTGTAGGGTGAGACAAGGAAGAAAAAAGAAAACTGTTCTGAGAATGAAATTGTTTTCATCAGTGACTCAAGGCTCTAAAAGATTAGGTGACTACCAGAAGCCCTGATGTGTGCTTTAATAAGCTTAACCATTGTGGGGAAATGGCTTTTCCACAGACTATGAAATCTCATAGCAAGCTTGTGTCCATTATATGTTTCCTACTATATATTGACTTGTGGAAAACTTTGTTGTTTTTTTGTTTTGTGTGTATTTTTTTTTAATAGACCCTGTGTTTTCTCCTCCTGAGTTAGATAGTACCAAAGCATTCTAGAAAGTTTAAAAAAAAAGCTGAAAACTAATGTGTTTGTCTGTTACCTAGTTTAACACTTTGAACAGGTTTTTCTTGCTTTGCAATTAAGGAATAATGATCCAATTCAGATTTAACTGAAAAGTGAGGAAGCCCTTGTTAAACTGTTACAGGCTATTGTTAAAAGTTCCATCCTTCAGGGAAAGAAAAAGAAACCAAAATTTATTTTCCCTCTGAGGATATTTTTCCTTGTCAATTCAAAAAAGGATTACATAGATATCTATTAAATGCTTAATTTCCATAATAAAGTCATAAGTGCTGCTTTTCTTTTTTTTCTTTTAAATAGAGCTGTTAATATGCTGTTATTTGGAGTCTGTGCTCTTCTTACTTACCTTTAGATGTCTGCTCATAAATCAAGAGTTATCATTCATAGAGACAGGAGATGACTGACTTCTCAGCTTCACTAAGAATTCTTCTGAACCGCTAATCCTATCCATCAAATTCGGCAGTGAGAAAGGCACCATGTGAAGAGACTTCTCTATTTATTATTTTCGCCAGACCTTTGTTTACATTCAAATTTCACCTCTCTTAAAAGTTTTTAAAATATTCCTCTTTTCTTATAGTCAGTATCTTTTAAATTATAATATTAACATACATGCAGACCATCATCGCTATATTTCTGGAGTACTGGAAATTGTGCAATTGCGTGCATAAACCATTTGCTCACCTCTTCTTTTTAAGAGCATCTATGTTTCTTCATGACTGCTCATTTCTATAGTTTATAATTTTCATTTTGGAAAATTCTGTGCTCTAGACCATTATACACTGGGTAGTGGCAGCTGTATCATCTCAGATAGGATTATAATTTAAAATTGAGGGTTCTGCCAACAAGTCACTTGCAAGGAAGCCATAGATTGTGTGTGTGTGTGTGTTTCAGTGGAAGTGTTTATGTGCTAATCAAGATTGTGTTAATCAACTCATGTCTCTTTGATTGTTCCCATTAGGCCTCTTGCAGCTTATCAGTGCTCTGCTGGCTCAGGATCCCTCTGGCTGCTCTGTCACTGCCCTTCAGAGTAGGAATGCAGATGTTAATGAACCTGGAGTTGTTTATATTCAAATGCATTTGTTGTTCAGGTAGAAAGAGACCCCTCTGCCAAACCCTGAGCTTTCATGATACAGATACAGAAAAAATAGGATTTCACAGATCTTATGAATAGTATGTGGAACAAAAGATACCCAAAGATATCAAGTGCTAATCCCTGGAATTTGTTCACGTTACCTTATACAGAAAAGGAGTCTTTTTGGATGTAATTAAGTTACAGATCTTGAAATGAGGAGATTACCTTGGATTAATCCAGTAAATCCTGCATGCCTTCACAAGTGCCTGTATCTGTTTTATAAGTGCCCTTGTAAGAGAGGCAACAGGTGGTAATATAGACACAGGAGGAGAAAGCAATGTGAAGACAGAGACGGAGATTGGAGTGGTACAGCCACAAACCTAGGAATACTAGGGCAGCCACCAGGAACTGAAAAAGATAAGGGAAGCAGTCTCCTGTAAGTCCCCAGGGAGGGTGGCCTTGCTGGATCTGGACTCCTAGCTTCCAGAACTGTAAGATGATACATTTCTATTGTTTTAAACCACCAGATTTGTGGTAATTTGTTACAGCAGCCTCGGGAAACTAAAACAAGCAGAACTAAAAACTCATATAGAATGTTATATTTCATAAACACGACTTCTCATAGTCTTATTAAATTATCGAAATTCTTTAGGATCTTCATCAGCACGACTCTTGGGCATGACCACCCTCTCCTTCCTTCCCGTACAGCTGCACTGTTTAATACTGGAGCCATCCACCACATGTGGCTATTGAATAATTAAAATGTAGCTACTGGGACTTGAGGAATTGAATTTTTAATTTTATTCAATTTTAATTAACTTAAATTTTTAAAACTTGATTCAGTTATTGGAAAACTTTTAAAGTATGCTCAAAACAATTTAGGTATGTGAATTTACTTTCCCAGCTCTAAATTTTATGAAATATAAATACACATCAAATATTTCTAATTAAAATTTAGCATTACCAAACTGAGATGTGCTCTACATGTAAACCATATACTAGATTTCAAAGACTTATGAAAAAATAATGTAAAATATTGCATTAATAATCTTATATTGATTATATGTTGAAATGGTAATATTTTTGATATATTTTATCTAAGAAAATATACTATTAAAGTTAATCATATTTCTTTTTTTGTTGTTTTTATTTATTTATTTAATTTTAAATTTTTTTTATTATTATTATACTTTAAGTTTTAGGGTACATGTGCACAATGTGCAGGTTAGTTACATAGGTATACATGTGCCATGCTGGTGTGCTGCACCCATTAACTCATCATTTAGCATTAGGTATATCTCCTAATGCTATCCCTCCCCCCTCCCCCAACCCCACAACAGTCCCCAGAGTGTGATGTTCCCTTTCCTGTGTCCATGTGTTCCCATTGTTCGATTCCCATCTATGAGTGAGAACATGCGGTGTTTGGTTTTTTGTCCTTGCGATAGTTTACTGAGAATGATGATTTCCAATTTCATCCATGTCCCTACAAAGGACATGAACTCATCATTTTTTATGGCTGCATAGTATTCCATGGTGTATATGTGCCACATTTTCTTAATCCAGTCTATCATTGTTGGACATTTGGCTTGGTTCCAAGTCTTTGCTATTGTGAATAGTGCCGCAATGAACATACGTGTGCATGTGTCTTTATAGCAGCATGATTTATAGTCCTTTGGGTATATACCCAGTAATGGGATGGCTGGGTCAAATGGTATTTCTAGTTCTAGATCCCTGAGGAATCGCCACACTGACTCCCACAACGGTTGAACTAGTTTACAGTCCCACCAACAGTGTAAAAGTGTTCCTATTTCTCCACATCCTCTCCAGCACCTGTTGTTTCCTGACTTTTTAATGATCGCCATTCTAACTGGTGTGAGATGGTATCTCATTGTGGTTTTGATTTGCATTTCTCTGATGGCCAGTGAT
Organism: Pongo abelii; assembly: GCF_028885655.2. Lineage (NCBI taxonomy): Eukaryota > Metazoa > Chordata > Mammalia > Primates > Hominidae > Pongo > Pongo abelii. Next base: position 20,532,154 of record NC_085928.1, read on the forward strand.
GATGAGCATTTTTTCATGTGTCTTTTGGCTGCATAAATGTCTTCTTTTGAGAAGTGTCTGTTCATATCCTTTGCCCACTTTTTGATGGGGTTGTTTGTTTTTTTCTTGTAAATTTGTTGGAGTTCATTGTAGATTCCGGATATTAGCCCTTTGTCAGATGAGTAGGTTGCGAAAATTTTCTCCCATTCTGTAGGTTGCCTGTTCACTCTGATGGTAGTTTCTTTTGCTGTGCAGAAGCTCTTGAGTTTAATTAGATCCCATTTGTCAATTTTGGCTTTTGTTGCCATTGCTTTTGGCGTTTTAGACATGAAGTCCTTGCCCGTGCCTATGTCCTGAATGGTAATGCCTAGGTTTTCTTCTAGGGTTTTTATGGTTTTAGGTCTAACGTTTAAGTCTTTAATCCATCTTGAATTAATTTTTGTATAAGGTGTAAGGAAGGGATCCAGTTTCGGCTTTCTACATATGGCTAGCCAGTTTTCCCAGCACCATTTATTAAATAGCGAATCCTTTCCCCATTGCTTGTTTTTCTCAGGTTTGTCAAAGATCAGATAGTGGTAGATATGCGGCATTATTTCTGAGGGCTCTGTTCTGTTCCATTGGTCTATATCTCTGTTTTGGTACCAGTACCATGCTGTTTTGGTTACTGTAGCCTTGTAGTATAGTTTGAAGTCAGGTAGCGTGATGCCTCCAGCTTTGTTCTTTTGGCTTAGGATTGACTTGGTGATGCGGGCTCTTTTTTGGTTCCATATGAACTTTAAAGTAGTTTTTTTCAATTCTGTGAAGAAAGTCATTGGTAGCTTGATGGGGATGGCATTGAATGTGTAAATTACCTTGGGCAGTATGGCCATTTTCACGATATTGATTCTTCCTACCCATGAGCATGGAATGTTCTTCCATTTGTTTGTATCCTCTTTTATTTCGTTGAGCAGTGTTTTGTAGTTCTCCTTGAAGAGGTCCTTCACATCCCTTGTAAGTTGGATTCCTAGGTATTTTATTCTCTTTGAAGCAATTGTGAATGGGAGTTCACTCATGATTTGGCTCTCTGTCTTTTTTTGGTGTATAAGAATGCTTGTGATTTTTGTACATTGATTTTGTATCCTGAGACTTTGCTGAAGTTCTTTGTAATTTTTTAAATGGGGCTGCTAGAAAGTTTAAAATTACATGTATCTCACATTGTATTTATTTTGGACAGTGCTGCCCTACAATCTCCCTTCTGAGTTATCCAGAAAACTGGTCTTAGCAAAAAGTGTAATTTCTTGTACTTTATAGACCACAACATTCACCCAACTTACCATTGTCTGGAGGACTATGACCATATCTCCATTCTTATGGATGGTTAATTTATTTGTCTTTTTGAATAGAAATGATCAGCTTTAGAACTGGAATTTAAAAATAAACAATACTGCCTTCATTCATTATAGCATGTGAAAGAAAAATAATCCAAGATTACACATCTACTTTTTTTGTATTTTTATTTTTCTTCAACTTTTATTTTAAGTTCTGGATACATGTGCAGGATGTGCAGGTTTGTTATATAGGTAAACGTTACATGTCTCCTTAAAAAAGACAATATTCTAGATGATTGTTATTTGAGGATGTTTACAGTGTTTGGAAATTAGACACACTGTCTTGAAGTTTGAAGAGCTTTGGCAAATATTTTCCAGGCCAATTTCTCGTATCTCTTGAGAGTTCTTTGTGTAACAGCAATATATTTATTCTTGCTTTGTTTTTTGTGCCTCCTGAATCTCTTTTAAATAATTTTTAAATAACATGCTAGATAGTTGTGTAAATAAACAACTTTATTTTGATTAAATTAATTGAACATGTCATTTCATTTGAGTAATACAATAATATTTCAATTTTTCTGTTATTACGTTGAATATAGTCTATGTTTACTGGTTTTAGGCACTTACCGTAGTAAAAAATAACTCAGTAGAACCAAGGATTATAAGTAGAAAGATTTTTTATCTACTAGTCTATGCTGGACTGATTGTGGATCTGAAAGCTATAAACAATAAACAAAACCGGAGTGTGGTAAACCTCTCTTAGTTAGTATTTGGAAGTGGTCCAGTTTTGTTTTGTCTCTTTCTCCTCCTGATTCTTTAATTAAAACATGCTCTCCCATGGGCCCCTCCCACATTGCTGCCACACTTACCCCAGATTCTGTTGGCTTTAAAGGAGTCTTAAAAAAAGAACTGACAAGTATATCACTTAAATCACAAAAGCTACAGGAGCTGGAAAGAATTTAATAGTCCCCTTATTTCACAGACGAGAAATTGTTTAGAGTCAAAGCCAAAACTAGAACAAAGGGTCTTCTGCCATCAAGTCTAATTTTCTTTCTGCTAAGTCATATGTTTCCACTAAAAATGACCTGAAAATACCTTGAATATTATGTTTCTGTATGAGCTCCCAACTCCCAAGTATATAATAAAAATGAAAGGCCAGTCCTTATAAAAATTAGAAATGATGGTAGTTGTTCTGACACCATTACACCTGTGGATGTCTCCTGAATTCATGAGGTGCTCTCCAAGCACTCACCCCTCCTACTTTACTCAGAGTGTCTGCTGATAAAATGGTGTTACGTTTGTCAGGTAGGGACCCTAGACACAGGTCTTTCCTACAGTTGTTGTAACTGTGTCCAGTGGTATATATAAAGTCCCACGTAAAGTTTCCAAGAGGGGTATTAAATTCTTAGTCACATACGTAAGTGTTCTGGACTTGGAGATTAATATGCATATTTCATTTTTTAAGTTAAATGTATTATTTAATATGGCATTCAACTTTCAAAGCTAAATACTAGTTATTTCATTTTATGAATTCCGATAGGAGTAAAGTGCAATTTGAAGAAAAATTAATACTATGGTCTATATTGGGACATCTTTAAACACATTCTTTAACTTTTATTGTAAGTTTAGGAGTACAAGTGCCGGTCTGTTACATAGGTAAGCTTGTGTCATGGGGGTTTGTTGTACACATTATTTCATCACCCAGGTATTAAGCCTAATACCCATTAGTTCTTTTTCCTGATCCTCTCTCTCCTCCCGCCCTCCACCTTCTGAAAGGCCCCAGTGCGTGTTGTTCCCTTCTGTGTGTCCATGTGTTCTCATCATTTAGACCACTGTTAAAGTGCTATTTATTTAATATCTAAGTTTGCTTTTCGATGTTCATGCCCTTACATTTCAGACTTATATACTAAACTCAAGATGTACTTTTTTCTGTACTTTAAGTCTTCCTCCTCTAATGACTAGATTGTTGATTCACATGTGGAGGTTTTAACACACTGGTTTTAATAACTGACATAGGGTAGTGTGTGCATAGTCATGGTGACTTGGTCAGGTACAGCGCACACAGTTAGAAATGGGCATAATGGCTCATAATGCTGGTGTGCAACATGTTGCATCCACATCCTTGGACTTGTTTCTTCTCTGGGTTTTGTAGTCTGGAAAACCAAGTTCATTCGAGGACTGTCTGCCTCATGTAATTATGGGGATGGTATGGGATAGTATATTCATGCACATTATGGAACATACTCACTATGAAGCACAAATAGTTGCATTGGGTTACTTTAGGGACTCTAGTCTGATAGGGTGTTGAAAATAATCATAAGAGGAAAGAGAATGGGGGGATATAATGATATGAAATGAAGAAATAAATGATGGAGAAGACCCTAGGCTCAGAATGAGGCTCAAAGCTGTAGCATTGACCTGGGAGCATTAATTTTCCTTAAAAACTTAGTGTTTCGGCTCATGTCTGTAATTCCAGTGTTTTGGGAGGTCAGGGTGGGAGGGTCACTTGAGGTCAGGAGTTTGAGACTAGCCTTTGCAACAAAGCAAAACTCTGCCTTTACAAAAAATTAAAAAATTAGCTGGGCATGGTGGTGTGCACCTGTAGTTGCAGCTTCTCAGAAGGCTGAGGTGGGAGGATCACCTGAGCCCAGGAGTTCATAGTTGCAAGGAGCTATGATTTGATCATGTCACTGCACTCCAGCCTGGATGGAAGAGTGAGACCCTGTCTCAAAAGAAAATAAATAAATAAATAACAAAAAAACTTAGAGTTTCAGACCATCCTGTATGGCTGAGAAAAATGTTACAAAACTTTTCACATACTGCAGTAGTAGATTTTGATAGATTGGAACAGTGACAAAAAAATTTATTCTTGTCATTATTGAAAACAGTAGGCCATAAACATGCATTACAATTGCATAGTATTATTGATATTATTGTCAGGTGATGTGTGTAGGAGTCTCAATTGTTGAGCAAAGTTTGCATTCATTGGATAAGGGGATCTTGTCCATGAAAATGGAGGGCTTCCTGTAGTAGGTAATTCTGGGAAGCTGCTATTTCAGTCATTTAAATGTGTTGGCATTAATTTTTTTTTTAATTTTTATATGTAAGGTTAGGGTAGGAGTAGAGAAAAAGGAAGAATTAATTCCTTTAGTTGGAAAGTAGATATCCTGTGATAAATATTTGTAGGAATTCTTATATCTGCTTCTTTGAATCCTAAACAGTTTAGTGGCATTCAGACATAGTTTTGTATTTGTATTGCTGTTATCATTAACCATGGGTAGCATCTTCTTCTCCTTGTCCTATAAAGTATATTTCAGCTTATTTTCCATTACAGCCAGTTTCCCGTTCAGCCATTATGACAGATGACCTCTGAAAGCAGCCCTAAATGGACATGTAAACATGATATGTGAATACAAGTAGTTCTGATATTTCTTTTGTACACAAAGTTTTCTTCAAGCAATAGCTAAAGCTTGTTGCCCTTTTCAAACCCTCCAGTCCTCAGGAGGTTATTTTCAGTGAAGTGATGAGAAGGAAGAGTTCAAATAGGATTGATTTAATAGAGCTATGATGTGAAAAATCTCACAACATGTTTTCTGCCTGAAATGGCCAATCATGGAAGCATTAAAATCAGAGTGGGGAAGGAAGTGAAGGCATCCCAGAGAGGCACCCAAATTAAAGAATGATGGCACCTTGCCATTCCTGTGTGGAGAAATAAAAGTGTTAAAGAATGAGAAATAGCGAAAGCAACATTTGAAGGAGTCATCATCTGTGAGCTACAAACAGCTTCAGCCATAAATTTAGTGCAAGAAAATGTCCCCACTACCCTCTCTTCACCAATGACCCAAGAAATGAAAAGAAAACCTTCATGTCTCTTTTGTGCCTCTGTCTCCCTACTTCCTCCAAAGAATACACTCTCTCTTTCTTCCCTGTATTTTGTTCCTATTATCACAAAATTTTATTCTCTTTAATATTTCAATAATGTAATTGGCTTGTTTCTCTTGTCCTATTCACTATTCTCAAAGAGTATTATTCATTTACACACTCTTTAAAGCTGCCTATCAGGGCACGAAAAATCTAGCCTGAGGGCAGAGACTTTCTAAGAGATTCCTTCCAAAGAAGGATGGCAGTCATGGCAGCAAGCGTATGGACTGCAGATCACTGAAATCGAATATGGAATAGCTAAATAAAATGTTAGCAATAAGTCCTGCTAGAATTGTGAGGGTGGGTAGTCCTGAATCTTTTTGTGGTTACCTCTGTCCCAAGATCACTTGGTTATTAGTGACATGACATGCATTCACAAAATACGCAGGAAATTGCTTTGCAAATCAGAATTCTAGCTAATACCCTATCTTTATTATTATAAATATGTGGTTATGAGAGACTGTGTGCACAAACATAGGAGATTTCTTTTTTTTCTTTTTTTTTTTTTTGAGATGGAGTCTCACTCTGTCACCCAGGCTGAAGTACAGTGGCATGATCTCGGCTCACTGCAACCTCTGCCTCCAGGGTTTAAGCGATTCTTCTGCCTCTGCCTCCTGAATAGCTGGGACTACAGATGCACGCTGCTATCCCCAGCTAATTTTTTTGTATTTTAGTAGAGACAGGGTTTCACCGTGTTGCCCAGGCTGGTTGAGAACTCCTGAACTCAGGCAATCCACCCTCCTCGGCCTCCCAAAGTGTTGAGATTACAGGCGTGAGCCACCGCGCCCAGCTAAGATTTCTTTAAGCATTAAGAAAATAAGTAGGTGTAATGCCATCCCTTGGAAGGAACTAGATCTTTTCTGATGTCTACCCTTTCAATTTATGTATACATATGGATACATTCTTTTTAAAGAAGATATAATACCCTGTACTTTGATTTATAACCTATTTTTACTATAATAGGTTGAGAAGTGCAGGAAGGAACTGGAGGAAACATATGTATATAGATCTTTTCAGTGTTTGTGACTGAAATGCTGGGATTCAGGTTGAAGGAAGAAGAACTGAATAATTAGTGTCTCTGAGATGATGAGAATGAATAGAACCTACAGAAACTATGTGGAACTGGGCTTTGATGGCATGAGGGCCACTTTTGTTGTAGCAGGAGGAAGAGGGGTGCGGACACTGGCGGGTTTACAGACAGATCCAGTGATAAGAGAATGAAGAGAGTCCATGTTGGTGACTTGCCCTTGTCTTTCCTAACAAAATCTGAGGTAACGTCTTCAGCTGACTGTAAATGAAGACGGGATTGTAGGGACTTTGAGGAGAGAGGGAAAAGTATGAAAATTTTCTTGATGAATAAAACTGAATTTCCTAGCACACTAGGGTGGGATTGCAGGACATTATTGAGTTATTATTTAAGGTTTATGATTATGCAATTAAAATGAGTTAGAGGATTAAAGGTGTGATTTTTGCGGAAATTTTTAGCAGTGATGTTTAGCTGTTTAGGCACAAGTACAGGAAAGGTTAATGATATATATAATACACTCAAAGTTGGAGTTTTGCCAAGTGACTCTAACAGAGGGAGGTGAGAGCATTTGCAAAGAGAATGTAAACAATGACAGATAAGCAAAAAAGGAGACAGAGGAGGATAAATGGTATATGTAGGAAATGAAAGAATTGTGGCAATATGAGTATCAGAGCAAATGGGGGTGGGGGAAGGGGGGATAAGAAGTAGTAATTAAATATTAGAATGTTTAAAATTGAGTTTCTCATAAGTACAAGGTCTGGAGTGTGCCCTTGACAATGTGCTTGAATTGGTGAGAGGATGTGGAGAAAATGGAGCCTTGAAGGAAAGGAGAAGCAGGTTGAATGATTCATTAATGTGGATGTTGAATTCACTATGAATAATGGCAACAGTTGTGGTGGAGAGGAGTTATGTGGTAACGTTTTTCACGAAATAAAGGAAGTGACAAGGAGATAGGGAGGTAACTGTAGCCAGTAAGGTAAGACCATGATTTATCAAGATGGTGGACATCTTAAAGGAGTAGTGGTTTTTATAAGAGACGAGGAGGCGATAGTCTAGAAGCCACAAGGGGAAGCAAGGAGGACACTAGCCTCACTTTCTGGCCTTGAGGTAATGAGGTATAGAAGAGAAAACACAATCACTGCTTGAGGTTATAGAAAAATTTTGTTCTCAGAGGAAAAATAGGTTTCAGCTAAGATAAGGAAGTAAAGGAAATGTTCTGAGAAATGAACAGTAGAAAGCAGCTTGAGGAAGTGGGGAGAGGATAAAGATTGTGTCTGAATAGGAGATGAACTGGAAAATTTGGAGATGAGTCTAGGTGAAAACGAATATCCAGTGAGGTCCAGGTTAGCAGTGGTGACTGAAGCAAGCAAGAATAAGAGACACAGGTGGGACAGTCCTCATGGATCTGAGATGGGTTATTTATAGGACTGTGGCTCCCTGGCGCCTAGCTCAGGGTGATGAAACTGCTTAGACTTTAGAGTCCCTAGAGAAGGACTAGAGCTGAACCAATGCAGCATTACTTCATCTGTTTTATATATGGACTTGCTCAAAAAGTTTTGTTTGAAGAAAGTGTCACATGGCTTTAGAAAATTAAAAATACTGTTACAGGTCATCTAGAATAATTTACACAAATCCCTGGGTAATCCAGAAAGGGACAAATGAAGTCTTAACATTTTATTATTTTTTACCATGTTTTCTTTCTCACTGAATGGTAGATTTGATCATAATTGGGTTTGTGGGTAGGAACTGGAGGCAGAGGAAGCAAAAATTATCAGGAGACAGGGAGTCAGGTTGAATAAGCAGAAAGTTCTGATTTTGTTTTTCTTGTCAGACAGAATGTTGAATCTCTTGTCAGAGAATTGCATGGCAAACTGTGGACAACCCTATCCATTAGGGAAGATTTATACACATCAACTTCCATTCCAGGCTGAAAAGAGGGTTGAGAGCCAGGACAGACATGTCTGAATGGTGTCGATTCACATGTAAGTTGAGATATGTCCTTCTCACCTCCCTCTCCACTCTGTACAGCAGATGACAGCTGCTTCTATTAGCTAACATTTCATTCGGTGGACAAAGCTTAGGCAGTAAGACAGGCCGTTTTATTCTTCCCTGGACTAGTTATTTTCCATCATAGAGACTGTGTGGCAGTGATATCTGGGCTCTCAGCCATCCCCGACCTCTTTCTTCTTCTCCTTTTTTTTTTTTTTTCATCCAAAGGAACAACATCTGGGTAATTAGAATGATTAGCGTTTTTTTATAGCTAGAATTCTTGAACATTTGTGTTGGCTGAGATAATGGAATTTCCCCTCACATAATCTATCTTCAGCAATGCTGAGAAACATAATTTTCATATTATGAAAGCTCGGTCTTTCCTTTTGGGGTAAAAATTTCAGCTATCTCTGAGCATAGATGAGAAAAAGTGATTTTCTAAACCAACACCTGTCAGAGAAGTTTCTCTTTCAGAAGTTTTCTGTAAGTTACTCTAATTTTTATCACGGTTCTTAATTGATCCCACTGTTTAGCCAGATATAATTTTGATGTTTACTCCTTGTCCTTTCTATTGAACTTACATTATCCTTCTTATTCTTCATGCTTTCTTAGGAAACACTTCCTTCCAGATAACTCCTAAGCCAGGTTATATGTTGTTGCTATTTGCAGTTGGAACACTGTATTTTTTCCTTATCACTTATATAATTTTTGGTTATTTATTTAGTTATCTGTATCTGTAGGTCTATGAGGAGGAGTACATACCTTGTTCATTTTTATATCCCTAGTATCCTGCACAAAGCCTAGATCAAATTATGCTTAACAAGCGTTTATTGAATTAATAAATATCGTATTCTTGAATTTGGAAAATTAGTATTTGGAAAATTCCATCATGACTATGGAGTTCTTTCAAACTACATTCTCTTACCTTCAGTGGGTTAATATATTTCAGAACCCTAGGTCAATTTCAGTACTAGGTATTCAGAGGGCAGTCAATGTTGTTAAGTTGCACCATGGGAATTATTGTACAGTGTGTATCCAAAATTGGGAAAGGTCAAATCTGGAAAAGTAACCAAGTATTTTGAAGGTTTAAAAGTAGCCTCATAGTTTTATATCAAATTTTACTAGGAAGTTATTTTCTGTCTGTCTTCTTTCTTCCTCCACTGTGTCTGAAGTAGTTAAACAATTTTGTTATAGGAAACTATTTTTATTATGTTATTCAATGTCTAGTGAGTATTTGTCAAGAGAATGATTTTAATCAAGAAAAGACACACTTATTCAGGAAATAGACCCCTTTTTTTTTTTTATCTTCCATGAACTATTTATTGAACTTCAAGGTCAGGATCCAGTACTGATGCTTAGGAAATCAAATCAGACACTGCTGTGTTAAAGAAAGAATCAAAACTTTTGCTTCATGGCAAGACAGCTGTTCTGCATAAGGGCAGGACTATGAGTGGCAGGATTGTGAGTCATGTGGCAATCCAAATCTTAAAACAAGGCTGACTTCCACTCTAGATAATCAGAATAAAATCAGAATTCAGTGCAAATCCCCATGTGGGAATAGGATCAACAGGTAAGGAACAGGAACAGGTAAGCAATTCAGATTTTTTAAAAGAAAAAAAAGGCACAAAGAGCTTGCCTTCAAATGAATGAGAGCCTTCACCTGCCTTCCTCTTTGAAACCCATAGTTACAACTGAATCAGGTATGATCTGGCAACAGATGATGTTTGCCATACCCTGGCACTTGCCATCTGATCTTTTTAGTCATGGAATTCAACCAGAGAAGAATATAACCCATGTAACAAATAATAAATAATTTGATATCTAGGTCCAGAGAAGATTTTGGTAATTTCAAAGTGCCACTGAATATTCTAAATTTAATATGGCCAATAAGCCTACATTTTAGATCTTATGTTTTCTTGGGAGCTACATTATTCTCATTTTAACACATATTGAGGATCTACAGTCTTCTGATTGCTGAGACACCTACTGGCTCTAGTACCCTTGAGCTAAAGAAGATTACATTCTAGTAGAATGGGAACAGAAGTATGCTGTTATGTATACATAAATTTATTCATAAATTTCAATATAGTGCATAAAGAGAATATGGAGAAAAAGTACTATACCCTAATGTAAAACTTCATAATAGGCCACTTGAGCATAGTACCTAAACGGATTTTTTTAAGGATGTGTATGATTTAGCTTTGTGAGGAAGCAGAAGAAGCTAGTCCTACTAGAGAGAATATTATGAACAGGATATGGAGAGTGTGTGTGTGTGTGTGTGTGTGTCTGTGTGTGTGTGTGTGTGTATGTGTGTGTGTGTGGTGCAGTATAGGGTAACTAAAAGTAGCTCCAAAGACTAAAGGGAAAAAAAGGAGAATTAATCAAGGCTTAGCTGATAAAATGGGCTTTCATGCTATATTAATGAACTTGGAATTTATCCCAAGGCAAGGAATTAAGTATGAATAATGTGATGTCATATCTTCATTCAGGTGCCTCTGAGGAGGAAATACATGAAGAAAACAACACAGAATAATAGTCCAATGTAGTAATCTGGATTAGAGATATAAGAACCTGGAGAAGAGGTTACTATTTTTTTAAGGAGATGTCAGAGTAAGAGAAGTAATAGATTTTGTGCCACCAACAATACAATTATTCTACTGTTATTACTTTTGTGGTTTATTACAAGATATAAAAAATTTATGTTAAGATAATGTATTAGTCTGTTATCTTGTTGCTATAAAGAACCGCCTGAGACTGGGTAATTTATAAAGGAAAGAGGTTTAATTGACTTACAGTTCTTCAGGGTTGGGTAGGCCTCAGAAAACTTACAATCATGGTAGAAGGGGAAGCAAACATGTCCTTCTTTACATGGCATCAGGAAGGAGAAGAATGAGGGAAGTGGGGAAAAGCCCCTTATAAAACCATCAGATCTCATGAGAACTCACTATCACGAGAACAGCATGGGGAGACCACCCCCATGATCTAATCACCTCCCATGAGGTCCCTCCCCCAACACATGGGGATTACGATTCAGATTACAATTCAAGATGAGATTTGGGTGAAGACACAGAGAAAGACCATATCAAATATATTTAGATAAATTGGTTGACAGGTGTATGTGTTTGTTTGTTTGTTTGTTTGTAAGTTACTAAGGTGTTTGAGGGATTACGTGTTGGGATGCATATGAGAATCAGGTCAAGAACAATAGTTATATTCTGAACTGAAAAAGATGGGCTTGGATCTGTATGTAAGGAAAGGGATGACAATAGAAATTTGTTTATTTCCTTTGCATAAACTGAGCTCATAGAAACCTTAGTTGACAGTTACCTGTCTGCATAAGAGCCTCTACAAAACAACTTTTAGTATGCCTATGGTATCAGTTTACACCTTTTCTAGTATATGGTTAACACTTTTAACTGAGACATGTAGAATCCCCGAAAATTTACTTTTTCTTTAGCATTTGAAGATGTCATTCATAACCCATCTTCCACTATTTTTGTTAAAACTTCAGCTGTCATTCTTTTAGCTGTTTCAGTAATTTGGAAACATCTCTGTGTCTATCAATAGACAAATGTATAAAGACAATTATGTATATATACACAATGGAATACTACTTTGCCATAAAAAAGAATACATTCTTGTCATTTGCAGCAACATGGATGGAACTAGAGGTCATTATGATCAGTGAAATAAGCCAGGCACAAAAATACAAATATTTCATGTTCTCTCACTCATATGTGGGAGCTAAAAAAAGTTTGTCTCATGGAGATAGAGTAGAAAAATAGTTACTAGAGTCTGGGAATGATGTGTGAGTGGAGGGGATGAAGAGAAGTTGGTTAACAGGTACAAATATATAGTAAGAATGAATAAATTCTAATGATTAATAACAGAGTAGGGTGACTATAATTAACAACGTTTTATATATTTCAAAATAGATGGAAGAGAGGACTTAAAGAGCTCCCAGCACATAAAAATTATAAATATTCAAGGTACCATAAACACTCTGACTTTATCATTGTTCATTCTGTGCATGTGAAAAAATGTACCTCATAAATATGTACAAATATTACGTGTCAATAAAAAATTAAAATACAACAAACAAAGCTCCAGCTCTTATACTTATAGATGTTCCTTTAAATGCAAGGTGTTATTTTTCCCCCCTCCAACTTCTTTCGCTTTTGATAGTGTTATTAACAAAACCCAGGTTTTCTTTTCTTTGTATTTATCCTACTTGGGGTTTGTATAGCTTCTTAAATCAGTGCCTTGATGTATTTGATCTGATATAAAGAATTCTTTGCCAGTATCTCTTCAAGTATTACTACTGTTTCTGTTATCTCTTATTCTGCTGTATCTGCTGTTAAACTATGTATTGAGTCAATGATTTCAGTTATTACATTTTTAGTTCTAAAATTCCTATTTCATTGTTTCCTATAGATTCCAATTCATAGGTGAAATTTCCCATCTTGTCATCTATTTTCTGAATGTATTTGGCATAGTAATTTTAAACCTATGTCTAATAGTGCCAATATTTATTTTTATCTATGGGCCTGTTTCTAGTGTATTTATATATTTTTTCTTTGTGGTTTTGATATTGCATTCTTTTCACAACTGGTAATTTTTTACTGGGTGCCAGACATTGTCCATGGTAAATTTTAGAGGCTCTAGATAAAATTTTACCTTCCTCCAGTGAAAATTTTGCTTTCCTCTGGAAGACTGATTAGGACATGTTTCTTAAGCATTTTAAGTTATTACCTTACTAATCAGACTTTTTAGATATTTTGTTTCTAAGCATTCCTCCCATGAAATTGTAATTTCATGCCCCAGATAGACTGCGTATCTGTTTTTGAATGTCTCTATTGTGCTTTACACATGAAAAGAGTAAGCATAAAGCTTATTCTTTTTCTATTTAACATATGATTAAGAATGACTAAATAAAAAAATTAAGTTAAAAGTTAATTTAGGCTAGGTATGGTGGCTCTTGCCTGTAATCTTAACATTTTGGGAGGCTGAGGTGGGAGGATTGCTTGAGACCAAAAGTTCAAGACCAACCTTGGTAACAAAGGGAAACCTCATCTCTACAAAAAATATTTTAAAATTAGCTGGGCCTGGTGGTGTGCACCAGTAATCCCAGCTATTCGGGAGGCTGAGGTAGGAGGATCACTTGAGCCCATGAGGTCAAGGCAGCAGTGAGCTGTGTTCGCACCACTGAACTCCAGCCTAGGCAAGAGAAAAAGACCCCATCTCAAACAAAACAAAACAAGACAAATGTTAATCAGGACAAATAGCTAATGCATATGGGGCCTAATGCCTAGGTGATGGGTTGATAGGTGTAGCAAACCATCGTGGCACATGTTTACGTATGTAACAAACCTGCATGTTCTGCACATGTATCCCAGAACCTAAAATGAAATAATTTTTTTAAATGTTAATTTAACAGCTGAAAAGCTCTTAACATTTAACTTTACAACTGTGTTTGCTGAGCAACTTTCAATGCATTATGTATGCAAAATTAGCAACTTATATGAATACGTAATAATAATAGCAATACACATTAAAATCATTTAAAAATAATGTTTCTGCCAAAGGTAAAACAACTGAAAAAATAATTGCTTAAAATTATTTTTAGTGAATTTTTCTTAACTTTTACATGATATGAAAAAATAATTTTTAACTTAAGTAGTGCCAAATACTCCTTCAGATATTATTAACACTTGTTCTTTTAAGCACGTGACATAATTAATGATGGGTTGAATAATTTTCACAGAATATAATTATAAAATATAAACAATTTTTATTATATTTTCAAAGTCCAAGTCACATGTAAAAACACCATGGATCAAACGTAAATAACATCCATAAAGTAGTCATGTTTTAGGCTCATGAAAGCCACCTCTGGTAATATGACTTTGAGATTTAACAATCAATCAAAAGAAGGTCACCCCATCACAGATAACTATTTAGCTGAGATTTATAGGACTTATCTTGCATATACGTTGTCTATCTCCTGTGAGCTTATTGTCAATGTTGCTCATGTGCTGCCCAAGAAAACCCAATGAAATAAAATAAGTATTAAGGAATATGATCTTGTTGTGTAGAGTTGAGCTTTGGAGGGCTACAAACTAAACATCCAGGTTTTTTTTTTTCTTACTATCCAAGGACCAATCTTCACTCCCGTGGAAGCAATATCACTCCTATTGAGAATACATGAATTGGGAATGGATCAGCTTGTCCCAATAAGGCACTGAGGTGATTTGAGGCTAATTTTCAGTCTTTGTGAGTGCTCTTATTCCTAGGCTGTAGATTTTCGGAGTTCTCAACAAAAAGCCTGGACTGTGTATCCTTCCTTAGCTGGCCCTGAACTCCAATTTTTGTCTTCTCAGTCCTTGGAGACTATTGAAGGCTCTGCTTAATTTTGTTCTCTCTTAGTTGCCCTTTTTTTTCTTTCTTTTCGCCTCTAGGTCTCTTGCCTACTACTGCTTAGAAAACTTAAAATACAAAAAGTGGCATATAAAGATGGGTTCACTTGTCTGAGGTTCCCTTTTTTCTTCCATCTCAGCCCCCTCATATCCTGACTGCCTTGCTAATCCTGAACTTCAATTTTCATTTCCCCAGTCTCACAAGCCTGTCAAAAGTTTTGAGCTCCTACTTTCTGCTTCTGCTTTCAATCCTGCACAGCTTACAAACTGGCAAATGCTTTGAGGGGAAAAAGCAGTGGAGGATTTACTTCAGTGTGTTTTCCTTCTTGGAATCTTGGATCATTATATTCTGGCTGCCGTGGTTGCTTTCTGATCCATTCATATGTGTTTTGTATTTTATGGAGCTTTTATGGTTGTTCACAGTGGGAGTGTTAGTCTGTTACAAGGTATTTCGTCATAGCTGGAAGCAGAAGTCTCAATCCAATGATGTGGATTAGTTGGAAGTTTGATTAGCTTCTGGCTGAGGAGACTGAGAAGAGCTCTAGGCAGATGTTGTATGAAAAAAGTGTGAATGTCGAGATAACCATTACAATTCTTAAGTTTATTTTTTCCCTTTAAGTAAGCCTCAAATATGTTTCATGGCATCCTTATTCTAATGAAAATAAATGATAAAATGGGATTAATGTAAAATGTTTGCTTCATACACACCTTTAAAAACATATTGTGTATCTGAAGCACTACTATTCTGTGTCTGGGCAGAGTGACTGCTCTATTTTCACAACCAAACCTGGAAGGCTAAAGTTTTCTTGAATTACCTGAAGTGGAACATTAAGAGACAGTATGTCTATATGTGACATCTTTTTTCTAATAATTTAGGATTGGTTTCTACACTAAGACTTTTCTAATTTGACCACCTATTAGTTGCCTTTTTTCTTTTCTTTTATGCCTCTGGTCTAATTCTTTGTCAGCAGTCATAAATATAAGGTTCATTTTAGGATTTTTTTTGCCCCATCTTTATCCATGGCTAAAATACAACATTGGACTGTTCCTCAAGTCGCTCCCAGGTGCTACTATAAAACTGTTTCATATCCTCACTTCCTAATACTGTTTTTTACTAGTTCTTTGGAAGGAGGAGGTAGAATGTTTCCCTGGTCAGTCATAAAAGTATAATGCTTTTGCCTTCTCTTTGAGCCTGGTTATAGCAGCACCTAATTCCACAGATGAAATGTGATCTTGTGTATTGTTATGAAAAGCATCGAAAATACCTTTTTGGATTTCTCTTATTTGAACTGTCCCATGAAATAAATCAAGAGTCCAACTTATATTTTTAGTCAATACTTTGGTACTTTTACAGTAGCTATTATTTATGTGCATGTTTAATTAGAATATTGTAATAGTTTTATTAAATAAAGCCATTGAGTTGATAGACTTCTCTCCAGCTTCTTTACTAAATACTGTTATTATTTACTCATCCATTCAACATTATAAATTAAGCCATTCTGCCTCTAACCCCAGCACTTTGGGAGGTCGAGGCAGGAGGATCACTTAAGGTCAGGAGTTCGAGACCAGCCTGGCCAACATGGTGAAACCCTGTCTCCACTAAAAATACAAAAATTAGCCAGGCATGGTGGTGCATGCCTGTAATCCCAGCCACTTGGGAGGCTGAGGCAGGAGAATTGCTTGAACTCGGGAGGCAGAGGTTGCAGTTAGCCAAGATCGCACCACTGCACTCCAGCCTCGGTGACAGAGACTCCATCTCAACAACAACAACAACAACAACAAAAAAGGCTATCTTCTCTTTTAATAGTTTCTATTCTAGCAGAATGAATGCAATAACAAAGATACTGCTCTTGGAGTAAGGAAGACCAAAGACCTAACTACCTGGGGAAACTGGATAAGGCTGCAAAAAGAAGGCAGGATATGTTTCTACGGGGATTGTCCTCTTATAAGGGAAACAGATTAAGGAGAAAGATAGGAGGTCAAGGAAAGTATCTAATTTTAAAGACTGAGTGTTTTTCTAGTTTTTGGACCAAATAGGACCACTTCTGCTTCTGTTTCCTGTGCCTGCTCTGCCTTTTGGAGTTTGGGTCCCTGTGGGAAAATGATGAGCAAAGGACAAAGGCTAGCCTCACAAAAAGAGAAAGAGCAAAGACCAAAAAAAACAATAATGGGTTGAGGAGGCTGTTGTTACATGACTCTTTGGAGACGTCTGAGAGTAAAACTAACCAGCCTGCAGGATGGGATCAAACCTCTTGTGAAATATTCATTTCCCTAGGTGACAGTTGAACAACAAGGATTTTTGAGAAGAATGTGTGTGTCTAGTGGAAATATTGATAAAAATTGGGTCTAATTCTTTGTTGTCCAAAGAGACTTTATAGCTCTTCTCATTAACACTTCCTTTCTACCATTCCCTTGGATGTTGAAACAGAAAGGTTGAGTTTGAACCCCAAAGTTAATTTCCTTATATGAAAACGGTCTTTTACATGAAAACATTGAGAGGGAAAAATGAAAGGAATATCACCTATTTATACATTTTTCTACTTTAATCACAATTAAAAGGGAATCTAAGTTTCCATATGTGCAAAAGACTAGATAATTTTATTTTATTATTTATTTTATTTTTCAGACAGTCTCGCTCTGTTGCCCAGGCTAGTGGTGCAATCTCAGCTCACCACAACCTCCGCCTCCCAGTTCAAGTGATTCTCTTGCCTCAGTCTACCAAGAAGCTGAAATCACAGGTGTGCACCACCATGCCTGGTTAATTTTTGTATTTTTAGTAGAGACAGGGTTTCTCCATGTTGGCCAGGCTGGTCTCAAACTCCTGACCTCAAGAGATTCTCCTGCCTCAGCCTCCCAAAGTGCTGGGATTACAGGCATGAGCCACCGTGCTCGGCTTTTATTATTTATTTATTTATTTATTTTGAGACAGGGTCTTGCTCTGTTTCTCAGGCTGTAGTTAAGTGGCATGGTAGGCTTACTACAGCCTCAAACTCCTGGGCTCAAATGATTCTCCTGCCTCAGGCTCTGGAGTAGCTAGAACTACAGGCATGCACTACCACCACGCCTGGCTAATTTTTTTTATTTTATTAGAGACAGGGTCTCACTCTGTTGTCTAGGCTGGGACTGTAGAATTTTTTAAAATACCTGTACTTATAGCTATTCAAATTTGTAGAGATGCACAAAACTTTGCTTCCTAGGAAGGCAGAATGAGAATTTCTATCTAGAATCAAGAATATTTAACATTAGTGTAATTTATGTTCCCCATTTATTTAGATTACTGGTGTGCTGTCCTGTTAGTGTCCCCTTTGCTAAGATATTGGAAAATGTCACAAGCTTAATTTCTATTTACTTCAACTCAGCATATTTTGGGGTGGACCCTAATATTTGCCTATAGAAATTTTCCCATATTTTAAAACTCCGGAGGGAAACGTGAAATCTGCTATATGTCTTATAATGTCTAGTTATCTAATAATGGCTGAAATTTCAAGTACAAAGTATCTGATAATTATTTCTGTTTAAGACAGAATATTTCTGAAAGAAATTGATTCTTATAATAGCATTTTTTATTATGGTATGCAAGACAAAAACCTCCCAAATTTTTTTCTCTAGAACATTAATCTCAAATATAACTTCTCTGTACCAAATTTTCCCTCCCTCCCCTACCAATCTCCCTTTTAGTTCTACTTTATTTCAGTAGTAGAGATAATGCTTTCTCATTTGATGGGCTTCTATTGTAGAACCTTAACAATTTATGGCCCTTTCTTGTTTAGGAGTCTGTTTCCAACCTTTTCCCGAAAGTATGAATTCTTTGAAGGCAGGGACTATGTTGCATTAGTCACAGAGATATACAGTAAAAAATGTGGTTGGAACTCATTCATCTCTACTTTTCCTTTACTTCCTCCTCATGTAAAAATCTTCCTTGAGCAGAGATATGAAGCAAAATGAACCGTGTAAATGGAGGCAAGGTAATAACAAACAAAAAAAAATTCCTCCAGGTCCCAAGAGCCTGGCTGAGAAAGGATGAACACACGAGAAACACCACCTTGACCTTTTAGTAATAATAACTTCCAACTAACTAGTCTCCACCGAGAAGTCGTTCATGGCATTCCTGGGATGTATGAATAGAGTGTATGTGAAAGACCACATGGTTAGAGTTTCCAACAGGAAAGGGACAGTAGAAAGAAAGGATATTATTTTAAACTGGTGGATTTCTGTAACTGACAAACAACTTGATTTCATTTCTTTCAATAAAGCATAATGCTCAAATTCCTGCTGAATCTTCATGATTATTCTAGGGACTGTAACTCCAAGTTTGAAGGCTAAAGGATTGTTGTATGGATTTTTTTTTTCATTTTTCTACAAGACTTTTTTTTTTTTAATTTTTAAGCAGTTGGTATGCATAGCATATACCACTTAAATTTTATTTATTTTTTTATTTATTTATTATTATTATTATTATTATACTTTAGGTTTTATGGTACATGTGCGCAATGTGCAGGTGAGTTACATATGTATACATGTGCCATGCTGGTGCGCTGCACCCACTAACTTGTCATCTAGCATTAGGTATATCTCCCAATGCTATCCCTCCCCCCTCCCCCCACCCCACAACAGTCCCCGAAGTGTGATGTTCCCCTTCCTGTGTCCATGTGTTCTCATTGTTCAATTCCCACCTATGAGTGAGAATATGCGGTGTTTGGTTTTTTGTTCTTGCGATAGTTTACTGAGAATGATGATTTCCAATTTCATCCATGTCCCTACGAAGGACATGAATTCATCATTTTTTATGGCTGCATAGTATTCCACAAGACTTTAAATATACAATAGAAGTTATTAAAGTGCTCAACATTTCTAATCATGTTGACATAACAGGGGAATTGCATCACATAGCAATTCACATATAACATTTCTAGTGTTTTGTCAGACTGACTAAATAGATTATATTATTTTATTTATTTATTTATTTATTTATTGAGATAGGGTTTCTTTTTGTCACCCAGGCTAGAGTAGTGGTACCATCATGGCTCACTGCAGCCTCAAACTTCTGGGCTCAACTGAGCCTCCTGCCTCAGCCTCCCAAGTTACTAGGACTACAGGCATGCACTACCAAGTCCAGCTAATTAAAAACAAACAAACAAACAAAAAATGTTTTCTTATTTTTGAAACGGGGCCTCACTGTGTAGCCCAGGCTGGTCTCAAATTTCTGGCCTCAAGCAATCCTCCCATCTCATTCCCCCAAATTGCTGGGATTACAGGCATGAGCCTCCATGCCCAGCCTGGTGATATTCTTTATTTATGCTAAGGCATGTATAAGTCTGCATAAAGCATACAGTCTGATGTTGAATCCAGAACAACATGTAAACAGGCCACACTAATCTAAGAAAAGGCTGCCATGAGGAAAATAAGTACTCCACACTGATATCTTAGTCTTTACATGGTATTCTCATGGTTCTGCCTGGATTTCCTTCAGATCTTTCCCTATTGCTGCCTCTACTACTCATTTTTTTCTTTTATAAAATCAATTTCATTTTATTAACTTTTCAATTATTTTCTCATTATTATCTATCACCTCCTTTTTTGGTTTTCTGTTTTGTTACATTTGTCTGTCATCTCCCTGCCCTCCATTTTATTCTTTTATTTCCTCTTCTCAACCACTGGAGTAATTCTCCCTTGCAACTGTTCTGTATTGCAGCCAACCTTAGGATTACATAACAACCCAGGAACAAATAAATCCCCAGAAGCTTCTTTTTTCAGAAATCAGAAAAGAAGCAGGACCCAGTAGAAAGAAATCTGGAGTTTGATCCAGTGTCCTATCTCAAGATTGCTATCCTTTGCAAGTGTGTCTTCTTCACGTTCCCGTGAAGTCCCCTCTATTCCTGAAGCTGTGGCTCAGAAAGAACAAGACCAAACTCCCTGCACAGAATGCCAAACTCTTTTGAAGGAGAAGCAAGATATTCAGCACTGGCTTTTTCAGGAGCTCCAAAACTGCATTCTGTTTTAGAATAGCTGTTTAAATACCAGCTTAGAAATGCCAGACCTTTCTTAAGGACACAATAGTAAGAGATTCTAAAGCAAAGAAAGTTGGCAATACATCTTCAATCATGCTACTTAAAAAAGTAAATCATGCTTTATAGATCTTAACTTAGCCTTTCCAAATACACGTGTCTGCAGACACTGGTGATTAATGGATGACACTGAAGCCTGGCACCACGGGGCCTGATTAATGGCAGTGACATCGTGACTTTTAAATATGCCATTAATGCTGGAGCCCATGACAAATGCAAATGTGACACGTGGATTTTCATGGCATTTGCATAGAAGCAGAAAAAAGGTTTTAAACCACCTTTCCCCTTAGGTTAATTACTGACTTGTAAGGCAGCATCTAAGGGCAGTGAACTCCACTTCTTCTGCCTTATTTGGGAAAGATCTTAAATTTTTCTAGAGGTGTTGGAGCAGCTATAAAATTTCTTCTCTTCTACCCTTCTAAGCTGACTCTAGAACATAAATGTATCTATAGGATTCCTAACCTTGGATGTTCTCCCAGAAACAGTATCCTAGGGATTTGAGTGCTGTACTCAGGAAAATTAAATCAAACCTATGTGTTCTCTATTTGGTTGTCTTTCTACGCCCTCACTTGCCTCAGAGAGGAAAGAGGAAATAAAGAGAAGAATCATTATTTCCTCATTACCAGCCAAGAGAAAAATGCTTCAGCCTCTTCTTACTGAGGCTTGGAGTATGGATTCTTAGCACTGTATATCTTTCTGGATATAGACTTAGCTCTTCCTGAGAATCCTTACCAGGATTCAACTCCACTTCCAGGGTCCTTTCCCCATCACATATGTAAGCATGTGGTGTATCTGAAGAGTGTGTGCCTACACATACACACATTTGTACCTCATTCTACATTGAGGCACCAAAAGACAACTGCCAGGATGGAGTTGACCTCATATAAGATCAGTTCTAAGAAATGTCAGCAGGGAGTAATAGTGGCAGATGAAGAAGGGCACTTCAGAACTTTTAAATTTCCAATGTGACATAGGAAAGATAAAGAATATCCAAGGATCTTTGGGTCATCCTCAGGTTGAGGAAGGTATATTAAGCATTCAAGAAAGATCAAGGTGGTTGGAGAATAGAGCTATAGAAAACTTTAAAAGTAGGAATGGGTTGGAGTGGCACTTTAAACAAAACTACACACAGAAAATGGTAAAAGCACTATTAGTTAAGTGATCATTTAGTACCTGCATCATGGATAAAATTCACAATTTCTTCGAGGTAGCTATGATCATCCTCATTTTTTCTATATGAGATTTGGGATACTGAGAAGATAGTTAAATTGCTGAAGGATTCAGAACTTAGAAATTGTAGACTCATATCCGTGTGTAGATATGTCTTTCTCAATGAAGCTTTATTATTTTTTCATTACATTGCAGCATATATGTAAAATTGAAATGATATTATTTGAGGAATCTGAATTACTGAATCATCAGCTAGGGGTACATCCTATTTCCAAAAACTGGGTCAGGGCCAAGGGTATATTTCTGATATCATGATCTCTAAGATCTTGTTTAGTTCTAACATTCTGTAGTTGTATGACAATTCCTCTCAATGAGTACTATAACCTAACCTTTCTCTCACCCTACTGCCCTTTTCTTTCACCTCCTGCTCAGTCTGACTGCCCTCCATTACTAAGCCGCATTCTTCATTTTGACTACAGAACACACACGATTTTAAGAGAAAATAATTGGTTTCTAACTGCAGGTGTAGTAATTGGCATTCACTACAGTCTTTAGCCAGTTGGGGTAGTTGTGACATTATAAGCAGAGAGCTTGACCTCTGGTTCCAGAGAACAAAAGACCTGGCAAAGAGACTGTTTCTATACAAAAAGTTAACCTTGTACAGACAGAAATAGAAGACAAGGATAGCAGGAAGTAGCCTAAAATGCAAGGAATTGGATTTTGCCTCCAAGACTTAATGTTTTATGTAGGGTCTTCTTCCCTAAATGTCTTGAGTATAAGAAAACCCCAAGGGTACTCACAAACACAAAATGCTAAAAATAAAAAATACATAAAAATCCTTAAAACTAGCTTAATCCACTTATGCATTTTCTTTTTTCTTTTTTTGGAGACTGTGTTTTGCTCTGTCACCCAGAATGGAGTGCAATGACACGATCATAGCCTCCAACTCCTGGCCTCAAGCCACCCTCCCACCTTGGCATCCCACAATGCTGAGATTATAGATGTGAACTACCATGCCCAGCCCACTTACATTATACCATTTTTTTAAATTGTACTTCAAGTTTTGGGATACATGTACAGAATGTGCAGGTTTGTTACATAGGTATACATGTGCCATGGTGGTTTGCTGCACCTATCAACCCTCCATCTAGCTTAAGGCCCGCAAATGTATCCTAATGTTCTGCCTCCCCTTAACCCCCACCACCTGACAGGCCCTGGTTTGTGATGTTCCCCTCCCTGTGTCTATGAGTTCTCATTGTTCAGCTCTCACTTATGAATGAGAACATGTAGCATTTGATTTTCTGTTCCTGTGTTAGTTTGCTGAGATTGATGGCTTCCAGCTTCATCCATGTCCCTGCAAAGGACATAAACTCATTCTTTTTTATGGCTGCATAGTATTCCCTGGTGTATATGTGCCACATTTTCTTTATCTGGTCTATCCTTGATGGACATTTGGTTGGTTCCAAGTCTTTGCTATTGTAAATAGTGCTGCAATAAGCATATGTGTGCATGTGTCTTTATAGTAGAATGATTTATAATCCTTTGAGTATATACCCAGTAATGGGATTGCTGGGTCAAATGGTATTTCTGGTTTTAGATCCTTGAGGAATCACCATAACAGTTGGCAATTCCTCAAGGAAGACATTCCACAATGTCTTCCACAATGGTTGAACTAATTTACACTCCCACCAACTGTGTAAAAGTGTTCCTATTTCTCCATAGCCTCGCCAGCATCTGTTGTTTCTTGACTTATTAATAGTCTCCATTCTAACTGGCAAGAGATGCGCTTATACCATTTTTTGTTGAAGATGATGCCTAATAAAACTGTGACAAAAAGAAAAAAAAAATCACAGCCCTAATGACAAACATATATTTTAGTTTCTTTGTAGATCACAAGTGAAATACTATAAATTAAGTCATATAATTTTAACAGTAAAAAATAGTTCTGGCAAACTCTTACAGCAAGTTTTGTGAAATCTCATGTTTCTGCTCTTTGGCAGAAATGTATGAGAAATCAATGTTTGTTTAGTATTCTATAAGACAATATTATATGAAAATACAAGTAAGTTAATTATTTTCTTTATAGAAACACCATTTTAGATTATTTGTTCTGCACGAACAGCTTGCCATTTTAGAGATCTGTTTCTCAATCTCGAGATCTCTCTCTTACAGAGACAAAATATAAAAGTTGCTCAGCACCAGATTTTCTAAAGAATATCTGCTTCTTACTAAGTATTAACCTGTAGGAAAAAGGGCAAGGACCCTCTTTTAATATCTTTTATTTAGCTCTATTTCCTCTTCTGTCCACTTTCTGGTGTGTAGACAAAGACAGTAAAATGAAGAGGTAAGGACATAACCTTGATCTGGAGGGAAGCTTAGCAAGGAAGTGCAAGAGCCCTCTCCTAGAGAAGAATGAGATAGAAAAGAGTTTGCACGAATAAGAACTTGAACAATGACCAATTTGAAAGGATATTTTATAAAATAAAACAACTATGATACACTGGAATGAGTGGCCTTGGAGTTTGGAGTCTTGGAAGTAGGACTGATGAGTTGCGATTGGGAATCCTCCCAACCCCTCTATTTTTCCTGTACCCTACGTGCAATGTATTTGCAAATAGACTTAGCTTCATCTTCAAAAAAACAGACCCAGCATCTGACTGTTTCTCACCATTCCAACCACTGACCACCTGGTCCAAGTTACCATCGCTGTCTTGCTTCGAATGGTTACAATGCCTTTTAACTGGTCTCTGCCTCCTCATTTGCCCTTGATAGTCTAGTCCAGGGCTCAGCAAACTTATCTGTAGAGGGCTAGGGTGTAAAAATTTTAGACTTCAGGAGCTGTGCAGTCTCTGTCACAACTACTCAACTCTGCTATTTTATGATGAAAGCAGCAATAGACAGGTAAATGAATGAGCACAGATTTGTTCCAATCGAACTTTATGGAAATACAGAAATTTGAATTTCATTTGATTTCCACATGTCATGAAATATTCTTCTTTTGATTTTTTTTCAACCATCTAAAAATACAGAAAACATTCTCGGTTCACAGATTGTACAAAAATAGGCAGCAGGCCAGAGTGATCCTGTTAAACAGTTAATAAGTTCATATGATGCTTCCACTCAAAAATAAGGACAAAAATATTCATGATAGCTTACAAAGTTGTATGTGATCCGTTCTGTTAGCTCTCTGACCTCATCTGCTGCTCTCCTTTCCCTACTGCACTCCAGCCAGACTGTCTCCCTGCTCTTTTAAACTTATCAGTCATACTTCCATTTATTCCTGTGCACTTTTTGTTTGCTTTGCTTGGAACATTCTTCTCTAGATAGCTGCTTGGTTTACTCCTTCCATTCTTCAAAACATTTCTTAGAAAAACCTCTCCTAATCACCCTTATTTAAAATTGCCAACCAACTCTTTGAGGAGACACCCACTTTTGATTATCCTTTCTTTTTTTTTTTTTTTTGTTGAGACGGAGTCTCACTCTGTCGCCCAGGCTGGAGTGCAGTGGTGCGATCTCGGCTGTCTGCGAGCTCTGCCTCCTGGGTTCAGGCTATTCTCCTGCCTGGGACTACAGGTGCCCGCCACCATGCCCAACTAATTTTTTGTATTTTCAGTAGAGACTGGGTTTCACCATGTTATCCAGGGTGGTCTCGATCTTCTGACCTCATGATCTGCCCGCCTTGGCCTCCCAAAGTGCTGGGATTACAGGCGTGAGCAATCACGCCCGGCCAATTATTCTTTCTTTTTATTAATGGTATTCCTTTACTAAGATACTCTGCATTTACTTATGTTATTGTCTCTTTCCACCCAGTAGATGATAGGCTTAAAAGTGGAATTGCATTTTTACCTATTTTCCTGTTTTGTTTACCTACATCGGAATCTGAAACACATTGAATAAATGCTCAAATAGTTGTTGAATAGACTTTTAGTAAGCATGACCTATTGCAGAACTCAAGATTATGGTTCTCAATAAAGTTGTTGTATTAAAAATATGGATCTAAAGGTGCTTACTATCTTCTGCCTAAGGTGACAACTGGTCCTACAATTTGGGAGCTGGGGGAGTTTGGATAAAACAGACTTAAGAGGCCTAACATGGGGAGAGGAAAAGGGATGAAGATAGTGAGTCTCACATTTTGCAACCTTGTATTTATAGGGCTTAGACCACTCACATAGTACTTGCCCAATATTCATTTATTCAACTGAAAGCATCCATTGGTTTGATTATCACATGTACTGCATTGATGTCACCTGCAAAATATACAGAAAGCTGTTGCAGTGTCAGTGCAGACGTGCTCTGAGCCAGCCAGTCCCTATGTCTCATATTACAGGGCGCTGACACTGTTAGAGCACCACTGTTGACCTTGTGGTGACAGGTGCTCACACTGCCATCGGCAAAGGGACTGGCAAACACATAGCTCTTACTTTTAGTTGATTCACAAATGAAATGAACTTGATGTGGTCCATGAAGCTTCACCACATGCTACCAAATTTACCTTATTTGTCATTGAACATGGAGAGAGGGAGTATTCTTTCCTGTACCATATAGATCTATTCTTAAAGTCTGAAGGCTCCATTCTCACCTTTTCTAAGGTTTCATGGGGCTCAAGACTCCCTTTACTATTAATGTAATACTTTAATAAATCAATAAATAAAGGAAAGTTTCTCTTCACTGATACAATTTTTTTTTCTGGGAAAATTGTCAGTACTAGTGTAGAAAATGTAAAGAGCCACGGATGTGGAGGCAGAAGGTCCTGGTTTAAGTTCCAGCTCTGTCATGTGCTTGCTTTATGACTTGAAAATGCTATTTAATATAAATGACAATGATAATAAATAGCATTTATCAGGGCTTTATCATATGCCAAGTACTTTTTTATGAATTATTTCCTTTCATCAACTCTCTGAGTTCTGTAATATTATCTTTATTTTACGGATGAGGAAACAGTCTTAGATTAAGCGACTTGACAAGATCACATAGCTAGTAAGAGTCAGAATGTAAAGTCTACGTGATGTCACAGTCTTCACTATTAACCACTCCCCTGTATTAACACTCCAAGAGTTTGTTTTTCTATATGTGCTAAGCTCTCCATTTAATCTTATTCAGTTTTAAAATTTGGATAGTAATAATTTTCCTTATGCTAAGGTTTTGGTTTAGATAATTGTATTAGTCCATTCTCATGCTGCTAATAAAGACATACCCGAGACTGGGTAATTTATTATTTTTTTTCCTTTTTATTTTTGTTTTATTTTTTATTTTTTTATTATACTTTAAGTTTCAGGGTACATGTGCACAACGTGCAGGTTAGTTACATATGTATACATGCGCCATGTTGGTGTGCTGCACCCAGTAACTCGTCATTTAACATTAGGTATATCTCCTAAAGCTATCCCTCCCTCCTCCCCCCACCCCACAACAGGCCCCAGTGTGTGATGTTCCCCTTCCTGTGTCCATGTGTTCTCATTGTTCAATTCCCACCTATGAGTGAGAACATGTAGTGTTTGGTTTTTTGTCCTTGCGATAGTTTGCTGAGAATGATGGTTTCCAGCTTCATCCATGTCCTTGCAAAGGACATGAACTCATCATTTTTTATGGCTGCATAGTATTCCGTGATGTATATGTGGCATTTATAAAGGAAAGGGGTTTAATTAACTCACAGTTCTGCGGGGCTGGGGAGGCCTCAGAAAACTTACAATCGTGGTGGAAGGGGAAGCGAACACATCCTTCTTCACGTGGTGGCAACAAAGAGAAGTGCCAAGCAAAAGGGGGAAAAGCCCCTTATAAAACCATCAGTTCTCATGAGAACCAACTCATTATCATGAGAACAGAATGAGGGTAACCAACCCCATGATTAAATTACCTCCTACCAGGTCCCTCCCATGAAACATGGGGATTATGAGAACTACAATTTAAGATGAAATGTGAGTGGGGACACAGCCAAAGCATATCAATAATGTATTAAGGTAGATTTGTATTTTTGTCTTAGGGTTTTTGTTGATGTAGTTTTTGTTAATTATTAGGTACAGTGTATATATGGGAAGTATTTTATGACTGTCACTTTGTGGAAGATTGAGGCTTATTCCATGCTACTGACCAAAAAAAAAAAAAAAAAAAAAATACAAATTCTGTCCCCGCCTCAGAGCACTGAACCTTCCAGAATAATTTAGATATAATAAGACCATGCAGAAATAGAATCATTTTTTGTATGTGTAAAATTAATCTAGATTAAAATACACAGAGAAGATTGGGTTTGGAAAAAAGCCTTTTCCCACATTTTCTCTGGACTCCTCTTTATAAAGCAATTCATGTAGTAAGAAATCATTTTTTTTTCCCACTTTCTCTTCCTTCCCAAGAGAGCATGGGCATCTGTGTCACTTTTCAATGGGTGATTCCATCTTAATTATTCTTCATACTATATCATTGACTCTCAAGTGACAAATACAGGTTACATTTAGATACTTCTTACATGCATCCTGTGCAACCCCCTCCTCTCCACAAACACACTCACACTCACAGTAATTCTTAGGAAGAGTACCTGCTCACAACAACATAAAATGCCTTTTCCAGGCCGGGTGCGATGGTTCACGCCTGTAATCCCAACACTTTGGGAGGCTGAGGTGGATGGATAATTTGAGGTCAGTAGTTCAAGACCAGCCTAGCCAACATGGTGAAACCCATCTCTACTAAAAAATATAAAAAATTAGCTGGGCATTGTAGCACGCGCCTGTAATCCCAGTCGTTCGAGAGGTTGAGGAAAGAGAGTACCTTGAACCCGTGAGGCAGAGGTTGCAGTGAGGCAGAGGTTGCAGTGAGCCGAGATCATGCCACTGCACTCCAGCGTGGGTGACAGAGTGAGACTCTGTCTTAAAAACAACAACAACAAAATGCCTTTTCCAGTAAAATGAATTTTTAACAACACCCAAGTGTGTGGTGAATTTTTCTTTTTTTTCTTTTTTTTTTTTCTTTTGAGACGGAGTCTCGCTCTTTCACCCTGGCCGGAGTGCAGTGGTGCTATCTTGGCTCACTGCAACCTCTGCCTCCTGGGTTCACACCATTCTCCTGCCTCAGCCTCCCGAGTAGCTGGGACTACAGGTGCCGCCACCAAGCCCAGCTAATGTTTTGTATTTTTAGTAGAGACGGTGTTTCACCGTGTTAGCCAGTATGGTCTCGATCTCCTGACCTCATGATCCACCTGCCTCAGCCTCCCAAAGTGCTGGGATTACAGGCATGGGCCACTATGCCCGGCCAGTGATTTTTAATTTGTATTCCCCCTTCCACCATCTTATACATAAATTGTTTATAAGTTTCTCTGGGTACCTTTAGGTAGTGGGGGTGAAGGGGAATGTCCCCTGGAAGAAATAGTTCATGTCTTATCATCATCCCTGTAGCCCTAACCATCCTGTCCATATTGATTATGTGATGGACTTTTGAAGCATTCCTTCTAAGCCAATAGATGATACCCAATTACAGTCTCTTGGGGTGTTCCACCAGTCAGAACTATGTTGTAGGTGATTTTTTTCTGAATATTTTGCTCATCTGATATTCTGTTGCCCCTCAAGTATTCTCCACTGTGACACTGCAGATTTTTCTTCATATCAAAATATATCTACTTGCTTCCCATCTCCTTGGGGCCACTTTGCAGCTCTTGCTAGTTAAAACTGGTTTACTCATTTCTTATTTTGCAATGACTAACTAATTGAATGCATCTTTCTCAGGGAACCATTACCTAATCCATCTAATGTTTGTTTTATTCAAAGCATGTGAGAAACCACTGAGGCAGTGTCATTGATTGGACATGACTTATGGTTCTCCTCGATAAGTCGGACCAGTGATGGTCTCATGTAACTCATATTCAGCATGGAGAAAGAGAGAGTTCATATTCTGTATTCACTGAGTAAATAATTATAACAATTATTGTAGAGCCCACAATTTACCAGATTTCTACTGAAGTCCTTGAAAGGAATATCTCATTTAATCCTCATGACAACAATATTAGAAATCACCATCCTATAGCCAAGAAACTGAAAATCATCAAGATTAAGAAACTTAAAACAGCCAATGGGGAATAAAGCTTGAGTTGAGGTGAGAAATAAATGTCTGAAAAGGGAAATCTGCTAAATAAAGTAGAAGAGCTTTTGTCTAAGTTATTTCCTTTGCCCAGAATTCTGTTCTCTTCTATGATATTCCCCTGTATCCACCTGCAAAGTCATCAACTCCTGTGGCTTGATTTAAGTCCACCATAGCAGAACTTCTATATCTTTATTTCTTAATCTCGCTCTCTTTCTGCCCCTATTGTATTCCCACAGGACTTTAACCTTATTTCTTTTAGAGCACTTACCACTTTGTGTCCACAAGTATTATCCAAGCATCCATGTACAACAGAACCTGAGTTCCTTGAAAGGTGGAAATATGCCCCCTCCATTTTTATATCCCCTTCATAGGACTTAATATTTAGCAGATGCTCTGTAAAACTTTGAATGAGTGAGAGAAATCATACCAAAATAGATTTTTTTAAATAGACAAAGACATAATGAAATTATTTGTTTATAACTTCAGGCAGAATGCCTGGATTAAGGAAGATCTGAAACCTTGTGTTCTTTAATGACTGGTAATGATTAACAAAAGCTATTTTAGTGGAGAAAATGCTTCCTCCTTCATGATGCATATCACTGCATTTTTTTCTTTTGCTGTGTAGTTATTGATAACGTTTTATCATTTTTTAGGGAAGCAATCAATTCCATTTCTATTGGTGCCCAGTTGGCTGCTGCAATCCTTATGCTGACCTCTCACTCTAAAGGTTCTACTTTGCATTAGGTCCTCTTCAGAGATAAACTTGCAAAGTGTTTGGTGATTAGATCAGGAGGCTGGTTTCAAGCATTCTATTTTTATCTCTATTGCCTGCCTTATTGTGTCACCTTGGACAAAACACTTAGTCTAGGTTTACATATAAGGTTTTTCACTTAAAAAACTATGTCTCATGATAAATTCTTATTCAGACAGTAGAAAGCAATTTTCCTAAGTGCTTTACTTAATTGGTTTCCATCCACACATGATCTTCCAAGGCTGTACTTACATATCCCATCATGCTACATTGCCTCTATAATTCTCTGCCTCTCAGGAAGGTACACGTCTCTGGTAATTTGTTTGTGGCTGATAAGTTTATTCACTGATGCTTGCTTTTTATTCCCAGTGCTCTATCCTTTGAGGCAGACAACAATATATTGCTTATTAAGAATATGGGTTGACCCTGTAAAAGTAACACAAGCAGTGCTCTAAATGTTCAGTTTCCTAATATTAGCATCCAGGTTTGAAATGTGGCCAGTGGAATATGCTCCCTTGAGTTGGAAAATAAGATCCTTATCTGATGAAGTAGAGGTTGGGAGGAGGATCCTAGTGGGGAGATAGTCCCTCCTTTAGTATTTTCTGATAGTGTAGTGGACAGTGAAAGATTTTCTGTGGAAGGCAAGAACAGCCTGAGAGAAAGAAATGTGCTATCTGTCATGTGTTGTTTTTGCTATTTATATATGAGTTGAGTGCTGACTCAGCTAAGCATGTCTAATGAGGGGGCAAAAATCTGGGGAATTTGTGGTCCTCAAGGAGACGATAAATACAAGAAACAAACAAGAACTGGGATTAATTTTCATCACCTGGAAGTTTTGTGCAAGACTTGTTTTGGGCATAAACTTTAAGTGGTTTTTTTTCCCACTTGTTTGAAAAGGTTTCAGTGATACCCTGTGGTTCTTTTGTGTCTTGTATTAGTCCACTCTCTCACTGCTATAAAGAAGACTGGGCAATTTATAAAGAAAACAAATTTAATTGGCTCACTCTTCCGCAGGCTGTACAGGAAGCATGATGGCTTCTGGAGAGGTGTCAGGAAACTTTCAATCATAGCACAAGGTGAAGAGGAAGCAGGCACATTTACATGGCCAGACCAGGAGGAAGAGAGAGAAGGGGGAGGAGCTACACATTTCTAAACAGCCAGATCTCATGAGAACTCTATCATAGGTTCAGCACTAGGAGGTTGGTGCTAATCCTTTGTAAACTGTCTCCATGATCCAATCACCTTCCACTAGGCCCCACCTCCAACATTGGGGATTCTAATTCAACATGAGATTTGGATGGAGACACAGACACAAACCATATCAAGTCTTTATGTAGGTATTAGTCATTCAGTTGCCTGAATTAAGGGTCTATCCTGTAGTCAGAACATAATAAGAATGTCAAACTCCCGACCTTGGCTTCCAGTTTATTGGCAAGAGCAGTGAGTAGTGAGGAATGTCTCAAGCAGAGGGCAGAGAGAGAGATATCTGGGTTTTCAGATATATAATATCTCATTTTGACCATGTGGTTTTCATGTGTTTCAAATAAAGCAAATAAAATATTTTTTCTTTTTTCATAATACCAGGGGTTATATGAAAAGAGATGTTGTCAAGGATAGTCAGCTAAAAATCTGTTTGTTTCTATAAGCATTTTCAATAGATGTGACTCAAAGTGTTCCTCAAATATATCAAAAAAGTCCAGTTTTCTGCTTATATGTTATAGTTCTTTTTAAAGAGGCAATGGATATCCTGACTGGATTGATAATAATAGTAAATATGTATACTGCTCTGATATCTTGGAACAACCTTTAATACCACTTTTTATGAAAATGTTAAATATTTCACCAATTTTAGTTATTTGGGTCAACTAACAATATCATAAAGTACACTCTGGTTCTGAGCTTGTCCTGAACCTTGAGTGGAACCAACTGGTGTCTTTTGTCTCAGTTAGGTTGGTAGTCCCTTGACTATACCTTGATTAACTCCTTTAATGTCTTTATTTCTGAAAGGTGATACTGAAACAAGCTCATTGGCACCTGTCAAATGTTTGACCTCAGAAGCTGATTGATGAGTCTATTTTTTTGACTAATGGAGTTATTTATTCCTGATATGTATTTAATCCTGCTCTTCAACCTGATGGATGGGAAAGTATAATTACTTGAAAAGTAAAGAAACTCATGTGACTTTTACTGATGGATAGGATAGGCATTATCTTGTGCATAGTTCAAAAGGAAAGATAAACTTTGATGGCTAAGCCAATGAGTTATGATTGGAATTGAACTTGGAGAATATCACTACTTAGCGAAGTGCTGAAACACATATATTAAATAAATAAGTAGGACACATTTTCTGAAACTGAAATGTCTTTATTAAATAAAGATAATATCTTTCTCTCTAAAGAAATGGCGATGAAACTTGTATGATGTTTTAAAAGAAGATATATAAATGTGATATACCTTTTAATTTTAATTTTGTATTTAAAATATAAGGTATCAAAATAATTTCATCCCTACTTTTACCTAAAAGAAAGTAAATTGCTTTTTTACCATAGGAAAGAGGAAAATCATCTATTTATGCTATATTCATATAATAATCTCTCTCCAAGTGATAATGGAGGCTGTAATATTGAAAGAAAATATACTCCCTATTTTCCTTCAATAAAAAGTGATCTAATGGGTACACAAGAAGTTATGATTTCTGCAACAAAGTCATGAGTTCTTTGAGGGAGTTAATTTGAGGGATCAGAAGATTTATTGTAACAGCTAAGGGATGTTTTAAGAAAAGATTAACTTTGGAACTTGAATAACATTAATTTGACCCAGCAGAATACAAGATAAGGGAGATGGTTGGGATTAAATCTCAGAATAATTTTTAATAGACCAAAGGATTTTAAACTTTGTTAGACATTAGTAAGCCAATGGCTGTGTTTGAGATTAATGTAATCAGAGTTACAGTTAAGGAATTTTAACTGATAGCCTTATGTAGGTTAAATTAAAAATGGATATTGACCATTTTTGCTTTGAGTGAAAAATAAAATTGAAAAAATAAATTCTAAAAAATGGGGAGATCTTGGAAGCAGGAATGATAGTTGTTGGATGGTTAAAGTAATATAGGTAATGGTTCATGGGGCCTGAATTTGGGTGATAGGTGTGGAGTACAGAATTAGTGAGGAACTGAAAGTGGGTAGAAATGTGGCAGCTGATTGAATGGAGAAAAGCAAAGAGCAGAAGTCAAGGATGACTCAGAGCCTATGACTCTGAGTAATGAGTTGTTAGTTGTAGTAAACTTCTTATAGCAAAGCTGTAAGAGACAATTGGTTCACTTTGGCCTATCCTACACGTTGGGTATCATAAACATGCAGGCATTCCCAATGAGCTGATAGGTAGATGTTACTTGAGGTGAAAACGATTTTTTTTCTTAACTTCTGTGGCAGATAGAGCCTATCTCCAAATTTCTACAAATAGCCTCTGATGCAAAATCTTCCAGAACTATTTTCCAAGGTGTTTTATATGTTCTGTCTCTGAACACTTTAAAAAATGTTTTAAAAGTTTTTTTAAAGATAGGTTTAAACAAGCTTCAAGACAGGTGTATATGGATTTTTTAAAGGCTAGAGGGAAAGCGAGAAATCATTTAATTTAAAGCTTCATCCTGAAGTTGTGGGAACTGAAGCCTAGAGAGGTAAAGAAAAGTAAATGCCTACAATCACTCAGTGGCAGAAATTAGCTCATGGCTCCTGACTTCAAGTCTTGTACTCTTTTCACAGTACATACAGTGGATTTAACTATGTATAATTGAAATTTTTATAGGTCAACACTTTTAGAATATTAGGAATTACAATCTGATAGCAAAACACTTAATCAGGATAAACTATGTGACTACCTATACACAGATGGAAATTTCTCTACTAAGAACTGGTCCATCTACATATTTACTTAGGAAGTTATTTCAGTGACAAGTGGTAGGCAGAGATTAAAGTGTGTATTAGAAATCTGGAAGCTAAATAAATAACATCGATGGCACATTGATTTGGAGAACACTAAGAAAGAAGGTGTTTCAAGCACATTAAAGCTTGAGAAAAGCAGAAAGGATCATAGACATAAAGTGTTTAGGATCGTAGACCCAAAAATACAAAATTAAAATTCAAGCCAGTGTATGTGGAAAACATAAATTTTTTAAAAGGATATGTGGTATAAGACATCAAAGGAAGATTAATATCTCCTGTAGAATAAAGGCAAAATGCATATTTTGTAAGTGTGCTAAGACCAGTGTTCAATAGGGCATAGGTGGGTGCATAGTTCACAAACATGGTTAGGACTTCGTTGTGTGGGAGACTACTAAACCAAAGAAATGGTAAGAATGGTAACTTGATCCTGACATCGAAACTGGAAGCAGAGGCCAAACACTGGAGGATAAAGAGGATAAACAGTTGTGGCTTCTTGGTAGAGACTTGCAGTTTCATGTTCCTTAATAACATGTTTATGGATAAAGGGATAGAAGTAGTACCTGCTTTTTTGATCAACACACATATGTATTGTACATGTCTGTATATTATTTATATATGCACTATGGAGACATTGGAGGAGAAAGAGAGAGAGAGAATAGAAAGGGGGCTAAAAGAACAGAGTGAGGAAAGGAGAAAAGAAAAGAGAATGCGAGCTAAAGAGACAGAGAGAGAGAGAGAGAGAGCATATGACTGAGAATGAGGATATGAGAGAGAAGCTTGATATTCTTATATCTACAAATAAATATATATATTTTGAAACATGCACTGTTCATTCATTCAATGAACATTTATTATGTACCTATTTAGTGCATCGGTGGTCTCTTTTGATCCTAAAAGAAACAAACACAAATTAAACAAAACAAAACTAAAAAACTGACAGGTATATACCTTGATATTACAGATCAGGAAAGTAAGTCTCGGAAAGGAGAAGTGAAATGTACAAATTCACATGTCAGTGAAGGACAGAGCTTTTCTTTAATACAGTAATTCATTGCCACTGAGTCTATCCCAAAGGAAGTGCTCAGATTTATAAAAGAGAATAAAATATGGCTGGGCGCAGTGGCTCACACCTGTAATCCCAGCACTTTGGGAGGCTGAAGCAGGCGATCACAAGGTCAGGAGATCGAGACCATCCTGGCTAACATGGTGAACCCCTATTTCTACTAAAAATACAAAAAATTAGCCCGGCACCGTGGCGGGCTCTTGTAGTCCCAGCTACTCTGAAGGCTGAGGCAGGAGAATGGCCTGAACCCAGGAGGCAGAGCTTGCAGTGAGCCGAGATCGTACCACTGCACTCCAGCCTGGGCGACAGAGTGAGATTCCGTCTCAAAAAAAAAAAGAGAATAAAATATATCATAGTCAAACAAAATGTAAACCAGTGTTGGAGCCTTGGGGCACAAGGAGCGTGACCTGGAGCTGGTGAAAGAGAATAATCCCATAGGGGTTTGTTTCAAGGCCTGCAGAGCAGCCCTGACTTTTCTAGAACTTTGCTTCTGACTGGCAGAAAAGGAAGCCTTTCTTAAGTATAGAGAAGATATGATGCTGCTTTCATTCTTCTAAGAAGTAAGCATTTCTCTTATAATTGCCCATAGAACAGATTCGCAAGCACTACACCAGGTAGGGATTAGAAGACCAGAGCATTAATCATGGCTGCCCCAGTAATCAGCTGTGTGACCCTGGATATAGCTTCTCATGTCTCTGAGGCTTGGTTTACTTATTAAAAAGATTGGGCTGAAGGAGTTTTAATGTCCCTGCTAGCTCCGAAATGTTGAGAGTTTGAGAACACGGATATACTCTTCCTGTGAAATCTTTTGAAGTCTCATGAGCTGATGCTGACTGAAAAGAGGCTGCTGATAGCGAGTGTTTGTCATTCACAGTGGCCGCCTGATATCTGCCCATCCATGTGTATGTTTGGAGATTTCCATTCCCCTTCTAACCACATTTTATGTCTCAGTGAAGAGATTACTTCCACTACTGGAGAGGAAACCGACTTTCTCAGCTTCCCCTTCAGCTGTGGCATAAGCTACATTTTGAGACCTACATTTTGGGAAGAAAATATCCCAGGGCCACTGGCTATGCTTAGGACACTTTAAGAAGCAAGTAGTGCAAGTTCCCTCTCTCTCTCTGGAAGCAGACTTTTTTTATTTATTTACTTTTTCCTCAACAGAACCAATTTTAAGGTGGTTTGGGGCATTTTCTTTTCCCGTAACCTTGAGCCTTGTTCTCTCATTCTGTCATTAATTCTGTGAACTACTGAATTTATTTTTAATACATCACCAGATCTTATCCTTCAAGGCCTACTTTAAGTTTCATCACCTACTTTTTTCAGACCACTTGAATATACATATTCTCAGAAGTTCAAAAGTACTCGTTTTTTTGGTCAATTAGATTTGTAATTCTTAATTGTGTCCTGTTTTTTTGTATTGTTATTTAACTAAGCAATTAGACTTTTAGCTCTGCAGGACAAGTTGTTTCCCATGGAATCTAGTAGAATGTTTTTATTCATTTATGCCTCAACTCTTTAAAAAAGGACCTATATCACTTATTGATCAGAACAATGAAAACACATCTTCAATCAGAAAAAGAGGCAATCCATGTGAAACTCCTGAGTACACTTTTTGAATTGATGGATCCATTTGTTATACTCTTCAAAAAGTTTCAATGCTGCCCTCAGCTCTTGCTATCTCATTTCGGTCTTTTGACCCTTAAGTCTTAGTTATTCCTTATGACATGGTAAAGATTGGACAGTAAAACTAATTGTGACAGTACTCAACAGAGAAAAGCCTGTAATGAATTGCATTAGGGGGACTTTGTGAAGAATTGCACTTTAAACATAAAAGGTTGCAGATGACTTGAAGAAAGGAAAAAAATATGAAAAAAAAATGGAAAAATGACTCCAGGGAACCTATTAAAGAAAATACACTTATATAATTTGACTTATTGAAAAGAGTAGCTGGATATGATTTTTCAAATAGGTATAAACACTTAAATGCAAATAAAATAAACTGAATAAAATAGAAAAGTTATTTTACTCAGCACAAGGGGGCAGAGTTAGCTCTTACGGAGAAATAAAGTGTCCTCAATACAACAGCCAATGGATTAAAATGGAATCTCTTCGCAAACTGGAAGACTAGAGTAGTAAAAAAACAACACTGTGAAATTCCACACCACCTTTGCCTTATACATTCCCTTGCCCTCCATTATCAGAATTCTCAGACCACTCCCAGAAAGAAATTATTCCTGATCCTGATTTACAGCAGGGGAGTCTGAGGTACATAGAGATTATTATCTGACTAAATTTGTATAAAAGTAGATCCATGATTTTCTGACCGTAAAGTTCACCATTTGTACAAGAAAATAATCTGCCTTTCTCAGATGGGTGTCTAGAGACAATGGATTGTGTACCTATGATCCTTGCCCTATAAGAGTTAGCCATTTAATGCAGAGGGCAGAACAAACATACAAAAAAGCCTCTATTATCCATGCACTAGGAAGATAATAGCTTAACTGGCACACATGGAAGAAGCTATATGTCTACTCTTACATCTATATCTCTGTGCATGTTTATGAATTTAATACACGTATGCAAACATACCTGACTAATAAGATTAGTCTGGAATGTTTTCCAAAAAATGAACTTTGAATATAATTTTAGAAGACAGTGAGAGACACAGTGAGACCAGAGCCAATTCATCCTCCCGAAGTAGGAGAGCAGTATTGTTCAGCCAGGCATTTTACCCCATAGCATCTTATCTCACTGTTTTACCATCACTGCCATAAGGGCTCCAAGGAGGTAAGGAAGCTTCCCCAGTGCTCCTGATTTCAGATTATGCCCTTAAGTCCACTGAGGTTCATTATCCCTAACACTTGTTCCTAACTCCTTCACATCTTTTCATATTTTTGTATCTACTTGAATTTAAAAATTTATTAATATAAGAAGACTAGATTCTCCTGTGCACCAACCTACAGGGCTTTAGTGCTTGCATTCTAAGGAGTCCTGCAGCAACACTCCGATCTGTTGAAGCATGTCCGCTGATGCACAATGCACTTTGTTTTAAAATGTAGTTTCCTTCAACATTTTTCAAGCCCTGAAGACAACCTACGAGCGTCCGCTGAGACTTAGCAGCTGACTCGTTTCACTCCCTTTTGATGTGGGGTCGAGTTTAAATTGAGCTACAGACAGTCACACTGGAATGCAACAGCATTTTATTGCAAAATGGATTATTTTGAATGGTTTATAATGCTGTATACCAGGTAAAGCAGAAAAGCAGAAAATGAAATGGGTCGTATCATCCATGAGAGGCAGTGGGTTATCATACTTCCACGGTGAGATGCCTCTGTTCTCTCAATCTCACCCTAATTCCTCTTCCCTTTCCACTCCTTTTCATACACATATACCAGAAGAACAACTTTTCCTTCCACAAAGAAGGAGGGCCTTAAGACCTTTAGGGAAAGGGTCAGCATACCAGATCAAGTAGCAATCCTGCCAAACTTGTGAATTATTGGGCCTTTGTGACTAAGGAGCATTGCAAGCCATGGGCCATACCAAGCATGAACCAGAATTGCTACGTAGGCTATGGAGGAACATGGAAAATAAAGGAGGGGGAAAAAATGAGACTCTTATTTTCTAGCATCAGCATTTTCCCAAACAAAACGCAAGATATGAATAAAGTGACTCATGCATTTTAAATCAACGTGGGATTTTGATGAAAGGCATGTGAGTGTAGAGACATTCTAGCTTGTGCTGTTCAGAATGAGTAAAGTTACGTGCACATGTTGTCATCCAGGGGCAGGGAGCCAGAATGAAAAACAGAGTGAGGGGGAAAGATGTGAGATAGTTAATCTTTACTAAATTATCTCAGAATCATCTTAGATTTCATAGATGTAGGATGACTCACTTTCTGCCACAGTGCCAAGGGGCAGCTTTGAGAGACAAATTATAAATGATGGGGTTGCTCATAAAGGTAAGGAAAAATGATACTCTGATACTGGCAGAGATGTAACAGAAACAGTATAAACTCAAATTGAGAGATATGAAAAGGAGCCCTAGGTATCCTAGGATATACCAATACTAAAGCAATGGATTAAAGCAAAACAAAAGAAAAAAAAAAAAAAGAAAGGGATCACTCTTTTTACAGAAACTGAAAATAGAAGCAAGATATACCCACTTATGTTCTATATTTTAAAACGATGAATTCTCATACCTTTGGTGGTAGACACTTTGTCTTTTTTGTCAGTTTTTTAAAATCCTTAGCCTTCAAACTAATCCCATGAGTTAGTTTGGGCTATCTCAGAAACAGATGCCAAGACAGAATTGCAAGTACAAGAGACTTATGGTAGGAACTGCCAGTGTTGGATAAATGGGGGGAAAGGAGGTGTAGGCAGGGAAAGGCTTCAGACTGCAATGCTGGAAGGAGAGAAGGGAGAAAAGATTTTGTAGGAAGAGTCATAGACTGCAGCACAATTCTTAGAAAGATCTCAGCCAGGCTGATGGAAAAGCAAAAGTGACCTGTTACAGAAATCCAGTAGGAATGGTCAGAATCGGTAGCCCTGCTGGGACCAGGCATTGACTGAGAAAAGCCTGGCAGGAGGGTGGCCTTGACAATAATGTGCGATTTAACCCAAAGGGCCAGCAACCAGGGCTCTCTGTCAATTCTTCTCTCCAAAAGGTCAGGTTCTCCAGAAAGGGCATCTGAATGACACACATCTGTGGCCTCTGTACAAGTGCTCATTACATTTTGGTTGAATCCATTGAGTCATTTACAGCCAATGTCCAAATCTAGTCCTCCTGCACACCTGCACACACAGTCCCTATATTCTCTAC
Organism: Pongo abelii; assembly: GCF_028885655.2. Taxonomy (NCBI): domain Eukaryota; kingdom Metazoa; phylum Chordata; class Mammalia; order Primates; family Hominidae; genus Pongo; species Pongo abelii. The sequence goes on from NC_085928.1 coordinate 20,572,668, forward strand.
TGTCATCATATGTCACCCATGCCTTTTAATGGCTGTTATCAGCTATGGGATTTCACTTCTAAACAGACATTAGTGGTATAAGTGTTATGATGTAATCCATGCCTGGAACCTGCCCTTGGGGTGACCCCGTAGAGTAGGAGACAGTCCCATGTTCTCCTACCTCTTCTGAGACCTTGGTTCATCAGTTCTTGCCTTATTTTTACATAAATTTTTAAAGACATTGGTCCCTTACTTTCTGATTATAATTATACTCAAATTCCCTTTACATTGTTTCAAAAATATCCCCAGACCAATCACAGTTTATACTGTTATTCTGTTGTACTCCATAAATGTGGAGTTACTCTGGGATCAGTTTTTACCCCTGTTCTATTCTCTGTTTGGTTTCGAAAGTCTTTCTAGACTATTTCTTACTCTTCTCTCCCAAGCCAAAATGCATTAGCTGCCCAACCTTTCTCTGCAGGCCTATGGGAAGACTATGGCTGTCAGATAAGTCTTCCTGTCTATTTCCTTTTTTGTAATCTTTGGTTTTCTTATTTCTTCTACCCAAGTGAGCTGTCCAGTTCTTTGAGGGTTGATACCAAGAGTCTAAACTGTTTCCTAAATACAGAATGATGCCTGGCACATGGTAGTTCTCAATTAAGGTTTGTTGAGTGAATACTAAATACAAATCAATTGAAGGAGAATATGGTTTGGTGGTAGTGAGGAATGAAGAAATCGATTGAAACAGAACAATAATTTCCCTTAGAGTAGATTTCGTAGATAACATAATTTGTCTAAATGGTAAGGTTGAGTAATACTGGCAGCAAATTATCATGCATTGCTTTTGCCAGTAGGAAGTAGACAGGATAGAAACGTGCTCCTATCTGGACAGAATACCACTGTGACTGGGCACCCTCTCCTTTTCTCATTTATTACAGGGGATGGTGTGTAGTTAATAAAAATATCAAAGAAAAATAAGAGAGCTTGGCTTAAAGGAAAAGTTATTAAGACTCAAGGTCACTCATTAAGATCTGAAGTAAAATATGTGACAGGGACACAAATATCATCTGAGCATGAAAATCTATATTCATTCGGTGAAAGGGGTCATATAGTATTGTTAATTCATCGTCAGTGTTTGTTTATACAAAGTACATTGAATTTGCAAATCAAAGTAAATTTAGAAGTGATTTAGAACAAACAGGAATATTTTTTTGAACTCAGAGAAGTGATACCCCAGAGGACAAATTGCCCCTCAGCTTTGACTGCATTTCATTATGATGTAAAATATTCTTAATCAAAAGAGATGGTTCTCTACATATAAAATCGGGGTTTTCGATTTTTTCTTAAGATTTTGAAGCATTACCAGGCCTAACCCTAGTACCAAGAACAAAGACTTGTTTGTGGTAGAAACTACCCTTTTAATGAAATGAAGTCGCAGAGCTTGTGCAGCTGAAAGTAGATTGAAGCAAGGAATGTGGCCTCTGGGTGTATAAGAGAAAGCCACAGGCCGTTATCTGGCTGAAGGTCAAGTAAGTCTTTCCTTGCCCCTCCACACATGCAGGAAGGAAAGGGAAGAGACAAATCTCTCTTGCCCCGAAAGTAATGCTTTTCCTTTCTTTCTTCCTTACTCCTTTCCCTTCCTCTCTCCAGGACTTCTGGCTGTATCTAGAGGTGAAAGTATCTGACCCTGAGAAAAGAACTTTATGTCTTCAGGACCCCAGTAGTTCAGGAGCATATTAGAGATGAGGGCCTGAAGCTGAAAGAGTGATAAGTGTTTTGTTTTGTTTTAGTAATTTAATGAAGACATTCTCTCTCACTCTGTCTTACTCTGTCTCTCTCATCTCTTTCGGTCCCTTATTATCTGTCTCTTAACTTTTTTTTTTTCCCATAAACAACCTTAGTCTGATGAGCAAATAATGATTGCTAAAGGTGTGCAGAGGAAATGGGTGAGGAGTGTAGAGAAGGATGTACGTTTCTCTCCTAAGACTGAACATCATCAGTCTTCTTAATTCTCAGTAAGTTAAAAGAAACCCTTTCATGGTGGGTTCACAGCTGTCCCTTCTCTAATTCAATTCAAATCCAAATCCACCCGTTTACCTTGGATATGGGATCTCTCATAATTATCACAGTTTTTTTTTTTTTTTGATAAGAACTGCACCTGATTGTATTTATGGTTCTCAACTCAGGATATATATTAGAATTATTTAAGAAGCCTTAAAAATTCTGACTTTCAGACCACTCCAATAATAATGAATTCAATCAGAAACTCTAGATGTGGGACCCAGGCATTTTCCTTTTTCTTTTCCTTTTTTTTTCTCAACTTTTCAGTTCCAGGATACATGCGCAGTATGTGCAGGTTTGTTACATAGGTAAACGTGTGCCATGGTGGTTTGCTGCACAGATTAATGCATCACTTACGTATCTAACCCAACATCCATTAGCTATTCTTCCTGATGCTCTCCCTTCCCCTAACCCCCGTAGAGGCCCCAGTGTGTGCTATTCCATGTGTTCTCATCATTCACCTCCCACTTGTAAATGAGAACATGCGGTGTTTGGTTTTCTGTTCCTGTGTTAGTTTGCTGAGGATAACAGTTTCCAGCTCCATCCATGTCCCTGCAAAGGACATGATCTTGTTATTTTTAATGGCTGCATGGTATTCCATGGTTTATATATACCACATTTTTTTTATCCGGTCTATCATTGATGGGCATGTGGGTTGATTCCATGTCTTGGCTGCTGTGCATAGTGCTGCAATGAGCATACACATGCATGTATCTTTATAATAGAATGATTTATATTCCTTTGGGTATATACCTAGTAATGGGATTGCTGGGTCAAATGGTATTTTTTGCTTCTAGATCTTCGAGGAATTGTCACACTGTCTTCCACAATCGTTGAACTAATTTTCATCCCCACCAACAATGTAAAAGCATTTCTTTTTCTCAAAAACATGGAATGCTTCATGAGTCTGCATATCATCTTTGCTCAGGGGGCATCATGCTAATCTTCTCTGTATTGTTCCAATTTTAGTACATGTGCTGCCAAAGCGAGCACTGTATTTCTCAGTACTTCAGACAATTCCAAAGTGTGGTCCAAGTGGAGGACCACTATTTGGCATCAGAGTTTAGGGTCATCTCAACAAACAGACACACAATATCCTAAGGTATTCATCTCTCACACACATATTTTGACTTATTAGCAGAGTAAAAATATGAGACACATGTCAAGCTGGACTTTAAACATTTAGCTTTCTACAGATATGAACATGAAACATGTACAAAAATTCCACAGTAAAATTAAACTGATTGATGCCTTACTGGGCAAGGACTAGTAAAAGTATATTTTAACAAAGTGTTAAAATTATTTGTGTCCACATAGTGAATATAATGTTGGCTATGACATGGACTGAGAGTGTATTTTTATATTAAATTGCAGTACTAAGGAGCTGTTTAATAAATCAACTTCTGTTATGGTGCTATGCTTGGATAAGAAGAGAAATGATTGACAGTTTTGCAGGATCATGCTGAAAAATCCCACCCACTTCAAGATAATTAAAACATGAAGTAGGCTGTAAGTGGAAGTGTCTGGAGAATGACATTTTTTTTCCTGACAAGTGATGTATAGGATTTGATTCTTTGGGGGTAGTAATTTGTTTCCAGTTTTGTTTAACTCTAACCTATCCATGAACGTAGACCTCAGAGACTCCATATAGTTACTTGATTTTTCTCATTTACATATGCTACAAACATATTTATTTACAGTGGGTTCGTTACTGATGGCACAAAGATAAATAAAAATACAGCTTCTCCCATCAGGTTGCTCATAGTGCAATGCTCAAAATATAGTCAGAATTACTTGGGTGCCGTAGAAATGTAGATTCCCTATGATTCTAAAGATTCTGATAAAAGTTTGCAGTAGAACCCAGGAAGCTTCATCTTTATGGACTTCCACATGGAATTAGTGGAAGGATTTATAATGTGAATCTTTTTGGAGATGACATTGGTGTTCTGAAACTATCTGTGGCAAAGAACCCATTTTAATTTATTGTGTTGTTTTTTGTTGTTATGAATAAAGCTGCTGTGAACATTCAAAAAAAATTTTCAGTGTACAAGAGACTAAGTGAAATGTAATAAAAGGCCAGGCGCGGTGGCTCACGCCTGTAATCCCAACACTTTGGGAGGCCGAGGTGGGACGATCACAAGGTCAGGAGATTGAGACCATCCTGGCTAACACGGTGAAACCCTGTCTCTACTAAAAATACAAAAAAATTAGCCGGGCACAGTGGCGGGCGCCTGTAGTCCCAGCTACTCTGGAGGCTGAGGCAGGAGAATGGCGTGAAGCTGGGAGGCGGAGCTTGCAGTGAGCCCAGATCACGCCACTGCACTCCAGCCTGGGCTACAGAGCAAGATTCCATCTCAAAAAAAAAAAAAAAAAAAAAAAAAAAAGCTAATAAAAATTAATCTATAAGGAATAAAACAATGAAGGGAAAACATACAAAATACAATCTCTGATTTTCATTATTAGATTCAATAAACATAAAATTACTATGTCAAATTGCTATAAAAGTTTTTAAATGCCTGCTCTTAGTTTTTGTACTTATTCTGTTATAGACTGGTAAATAATTTGCAGACTGACACTGATCCACACACCAAATATTGAGTAGTATTATTTCCAATTTTTGTTCAGAATAGCACTAATTCTGTGAAATACCACTAGGCTAGAAACCAGAAGAAAAGAGTCAATGGTCAATTAAGTTTGGGAAATTGTCAGATAAATAAAATTTCCTTACAATAAAAGATCTTAAAATGTCTACTATACCAGTTTGTTTGTAAATGCAAGAGAAAGATAGCATATGGGTTTTCCTAAAATTATTCAACCATGGATTTGTTTCCAAGAGCTGATTAACAACTCTAAGAACCCAGTCTTGAGTTGAACACAATTAAGGAAATGCTCGTCTAGATAATTTTCCTTATTTAACAGTTGAGGAAACAGAACCTAAAGATGTCAGGTGACTTGGCTTATAGTCAAACAACTATTTCATTTACCAGTTAACTGAATAATTAATCTAATTAAATTTATACTAAATTAAGCAAAATTTTAATGAGTATTTATTTATTAGGGTCAGGTACTCTACCAGTGCCTTGTCTTCCAGATTTATAATTGGAATCTTTTATACACACGAAATGCCTGACCATCTACCTCAGGAACCCTTGGTTCTCATTTTTCTGCAGACACATGTATCACTAATTTTCCTGTGTTGTTTACTTTGTGTGCTTCAATCATTCTTTTTAAGATTTCCCTACTGTTTATAACTGAGGACATTTTTCTGGATGATGTTGGCCTAATCTTAGCCAACTTTGTTAAGACTGAATAGTCATGCAATCTGGTAAAAAGATTGGCATATTTATTTTGTTTTGTTTTTATTTCAAAGAATATTTGCATAGCAGTTACTACAGCTACTACATTTTCTCAGCTACTACCGGCCAAACAATGTTCTTAGCATTTTACGTGTACTAACTGATTTAAACTTTAAATTAAGGGTTTGATATAATTATTTTTATTGTACTTATTTGGAGATCAGGAACCTGAGACATGGAAATATTAAGTGGCTTGTTCAAGGTTATAGAGCTTATACCTGGTAGACTTAGGATTCAAACCCAAGCAATCTGGTTCCAGAGTTCATGTTATACCAGGTAGAATTGTACATCCACTTTACGAGAATAACAAGTATACTGGTTTAAGGTAATAGGAAATTACCCAAATGAACAAGAATTATTCTAAAGAATTCAGGGTTGTAATGGAAAGGGATTTTAATATTCAGATAAATGATTTTCCTTTTTCACTGTAATTCGTCTGGACAAGATACTGTTTTCTTCAGGAGATATGACAGAGAGGATTTTCAAAGATAGTAAAAGCTGTAGAGACATATTATCTTAGAGGAGAATGATCCTTAAAGATTATCATAACTAGGGTTCTTAATTGCATTGTAGAAGTTGGAACAACTGTAGATTTTCTATAATAAAATAATGGTGGGATTATCTACATGTACTGGGAGATAGTTTAATAAACAGAATCATCTTAAAAATTTTCTCCTATGATATTTTGCCATTTATGCATTAAAAACAAGTTATTGAGTATCTTTCGTATGCTACATAGTATGAAAAGTGCAAGGGATACAACATTGACTAAAACAAGTTCTCTGCCTCCATTCACATCAGTCTGCTGGAAGAGAAAGCTTTAAAACACAAAATGAAACAAACAAATGTGCTGCATATTACCATTTATCTGCACAGTAATTTATTATGAAGCAACATATAACAGCATATTCTTCAGTATAATATTTTTGTGTGTGTTCCCCCAAGAGAATCATGACTTGTAGGTTTGAGAATCACCACTCTGGTTTCCACCTTGACTTTATAGATTAGCATAATGGATACTCTGGAGTTTATGACTCATCTAGTTCAAGATGTGGTGGAGCCAGGGGTGGCCTTCATGTCAACAGATTCTAAATCAATGGCTGCTTTTTTATGTTTCTGACTTATGTAGTCATTTTTATTTCATCTTACTATCCACACAATCATGAGCTAATAGAATATAGCTAATTCCTTCTCCTTTATTTATTATGAAAGAAAATGTTTTGATTTAGAGATGTTTACTATAGGCCAAATTTTCATTTTCAGCATTCTACCTTTATATAAATTGATACATGGACAGTATATTTTTACATAATTGTTCATAGGTTATATATTTTTATCTTTCAAATGTATCAAGTATCAACATGTTTAAGAATAATTTTATAACTAAGAACTCTTTATTAAAAAACTAAAACGTTATCCATAAAACAAAATACATTTCAAAGAAGTCGCTTTTGACCTCCAAGCCTTATTCTTGGTCCCCTCTCTACCTTTCTAGATGTAGCCACTGATCACATAAGTGAGTTTAATATGAGTTCTCTGGGTTATTTTCCATATGTCCATATGCCTCTGTTATAACTATACCTCTATGGTGACCACAGAAAATACACTGCAGTTTTTTAATATGGTATTGTACTGAAAGTATCTTTTAGCCATTTGCTTTTTTTTAAAGTAGAATATCAATTTATTTTATAAGACATAGATCTACCTTGTTCTTCCTAGTTGTTGCATAGTGTTTCATAGTTTGGATATAACACAGCTTATTCGACTATCCAAACAATTCCCAATTATAAACAGTGATACAATGAATATCTTTGTAGAGCTTTTTTATACATTGAATGAATTTTTCAACATATCAACTGCAAGCCTAACAGGAACAAGGCAGTGACATTTCTAACAAGCAGTCAGTAACTCATCACAGGCTATCAAGGCAAAAATTACCTGCCATAAGATGTTAACATTTTGCTTTCATAGGTCAGCTTCATGGAAGTAACATGCAATGCTAGGATAGTAGCAAAAACAAAGGAAATTGGCATACATTTAATGAATAAATACAACTTAATCAATCCTTAATCAATCCAGAAATATTTATCAAAGACTTGCCTACCTGGTGCCAGGGTTTCTGTTACAGGTAAGGAAAAACAATGGTGAACGAGACACAGATTCTTCTTTCAAGGAACTCACAATCTTGAGGGAAAGAGAAAGACATATAATTAAAGTTTATTTCCTTATGTCGTTCAAGTCTTTTTGTAGGGATATGAGTAGGGTAGTATGATGCCTTATTGGAAAATCTCCTAAAAGGGTGGGTGTGTCTACTAAGTCTTTTCAAGGTGTGACTTCTAACTTGAGATCTGAAGGAGGACCAGAAATTGCAGCCAAATGCCGGGGGTGAGATGGGAAGGACATTCCAGGCAAACTGCATGTGCAAACACATAGAAGACACAGCTATATGTAAGTAGGAGTAAAAATAGCTTAGTATTTACTACTAGAGTGTAACTATTAAACGATGGTATGAAATAGGAGAGACATACAAACTGTTACAAATGCGTGGTCTTTATTTTAGTACTATAATTTTGATTACGTCAACAAAAATATCTTTTATTCCTTTTGTAGTAACCCACCCATATTTAATGTTATAATTCAATGCACTTGATCCTTAGTCATTTATTCAATATTTAACAAATATCTTCTGAGTCATGACTTAATGAAAGGTGATATCTTGGATGTTAAATTCAGATTTCACTCAAGGGGAGAAAGGTATTCCTAATTAAGTATAATATCCATTAACACAATTTGAAACTGGAAGGTAGCAAGAAGAAAACAGTGCAGATATGAAATCAGAGGCCACATTCAAAAATAAAAATTTTTTTCCATAAAAAATTAAAATTTATACTGGTTTACATTGCACATGTTGTTGATATTTCAGAATAAGAATCATTGTTAGAAAGAAAACCTACCTCTAGTCTTATGAACCAAAAATTTTAAGTAGAATTTTTTTTTGCAGTGAAATCTTCACTATTATCCAGTTAATTCCATTATTTCTTGTGGCAAGAATAATAATAGCTATCAAATTATTTAATTAATTTAAGAATATGTACTTTATTATATTTTATTCTCTACTTCATGTTTTCTCCCCTATCCCTTAAGTATATCTCATCATTTTATGTCTTTGTGATTCTTTAATTTGGATTTGGTCAAATAAAATATAAAACAACTCTATTACAACAGCCACTTCAATAATCAAGATGATAATGTAATAATGGAATGTTAAAATATTGTCTCCCTTGAGATAAAAGTAATTTAAAATACATGTTACCTACTTCAGATTGTTTTCAGACACCCAATTGGACACCTAATTAGAAAGCATAAGGAAAATCCCAGGGAAGCAGCATTGCCACAGAGAATATGAGGAAAAAATAAAATGGCTTGTGTAGGAATAATCAGGAGAAAAGTTTAATGATTTTGAACTTTGAGTAGTAGATTTAAAGTGCTACCTTCCAGTTTCAAATTGTGTTAATGGATATTATACTTAATTAGGAATACCTTTCTCCCCTTGAATGAAACCTGAATTTAACATCCAAGATACCACCTTTCATTAAGTCATGACTCAGTAGATATTTGTTAAATATTGAATAAATGACTAAGGATATACTTCAAATATACTAGTCTGTTGAGTAATATATTTAAAGTGACAGAGGATATGCCTACGGATCTCAAGATGGAATTTATTCATTCATTCCACAAAATTTAAGTGCCTACTTGGTACCGGGCACAGTTCTAGATACCTGTGATTCATCATTGACTAGAACAAAGATGACTGCATCTCAGTCAAATGTTAGAAACTTCTTATTTTTATTTACCAAGAAAAATCTAACAAAAGGAAAGATATATAACCTATACTTTTAAAAGGTTTATGCAGATGTTTATATTTCTTATGTGACCAGTTCAGTGGAATTTGCAAGTTTATTTTTATGGGGGGATTTGTGAAATTATTGCCAGTGGACATTTTCTAGACACTTTTCTTTTTTAGATTCTCTTGCTATCAAGGGAAAAACCTGGGATCTTGTGCTCAGTGGAGATAGATGGCATTTGCCTGATTGACATCTATGATTTATATGTAATACTTTATAGCCCAAACATAAATGCATTATATTTTAACTGTAATGCTGCTAATCATACTTTAAAATCTGTTTAGAGTGGACTATTGAATTAGTTTTATTCATTTATTCATTTTAAAATTTATACTTCTAACTCATTGCATTAATAAATTTTTTTCAACAGATATAACTTAGCATCATGTTAGTTGGTTTTACTAAAATTGGTACATTTTTATGAGCATTGGATTTTAATCTTAAACTCTTCTGTCAATGAAAGACTACAATATTTTACTACAACTTTCTGGCAGATGTGAGCAGAGATTTAAGGCTTGACTTGTAATCACCTTCTCCCTCATGGGATTTTCATTAGAGATATCATTTCTCTTCAAACTTCAGATGACATAGAAAAAAGTACCAAAGGGAGAAAGTGGATTAGTAGGAAGCTTAAGGGAAAGAAAGGTGTCAAGATCCTTCAGGCATAAAATCAAATTTCAAACACTTGAAAATCGTAAGGGGCTAGGAAGGTAGATAAGGGTCTAAGGTTGTATACAGAAAAGGTATCCATAAAGAGTTGCAGGTGGGAAGGAAAATAATGGCATGGGTGCAGGAAAAAACACTACTCTAAATAATATGATTTAGTAGAAAAGATTCAATAGAAAGTTATGTCTTTAAGAAGTTATCACACTCATGTGAGTACATACATCCTTCTTGTATTGGTCCATTTTCGTACTGCTACAAAGAAATACCTGAGACTGGGTCATTTATATAGAAAAAAAGGTTTAATGGACTCACACTTCCACATGGCTGGGCAGGCCTCGCAATCATAGCAGAAGGCAAAAGAGGAGCAAAGGCACATCTTACATGGCGGCAGGCAAGAAAGTGTGTGCAGGGGATCTGCCCTTTATAAAATCATCAGATCTCATGAGACTTATTCACTATCACAAGAAAAGCATGGGAAAAACCCGCCCCTATGATTCAGTTATCTCCTGCCATGTCCCTCCCACAACACGTAGGGATTATGGGAGCTACAACTCAAGATGAGATTTGGGTAGGGACACAGCTAAACCATGTCACCTATGATGGTGTTAGATGGTAATTTGTTTTGGTTTTATTTATTTATTGAATTTAATTTGCTTGCTTCTCTCTTTCTTTCTCTCTTTCTCTCTCTGTCTTGGCACTATTTTCTCCCTAGTATTATGGTTGGTGTACTGTTATACTTACCCAATCTTACCTGGTAGACAGTAAGCTGTATCAGGATAAGGGTTGGGAAAGGACATTCTCTGTCCCTGTGGTACTCAGCATGTTGCCATATACATATACGCTAACCTTATTCAAAATCCTTTTGTTGAATAAAGAAATGAATGACTAAATGGATGAATGAATGAACAGATAAATAAGTGAAAAACCAAATGAGTAACATATTAGGTCTTGGAAATTGTGCAGTTTAAACTTAAAGTGGTAGATAACACTATTACTCATTAAGTTCCATAGGAAGCGTACTCTGAGACAAAGACCAAAGTTCATTCAAAGTGATATTGAGTTTAACACCTGTGGGAGAGTGAAGGCAGCATGATTGGGCAGAGAGAGTTGCTGATCCACAATTTATTTATAACAGAGGACTCATGGGGCTAGGGGCCAGGACTTTATGGCCCTGCACAGACCAGTCATTAGGCAAAGGCTGTCCCAGAAATGTTGTGACTTTGGAGGAAGACTCAACTGATATCTCAGTGAGAGACTCAGTAGTGGGGGAGTGAATGTTCTACTACAGGTGAGGGTCTAGAGAATCCCCACAGCATCTACTACAACTACCAGAAACAACTGTGGGTGCTATTTCCATGGAAGGCAAATCCAGGGCCAATGAATGGAAGAGAGGACATTTTCAGCTCAAAATGAAGAAATATATTTAAATAATGTTCATCATTTAAAAAATTCTTAGAATGTAAATATTTAAACAGAGCCTAGTCTGTTTTGTTCCATCACATAATTATTAAGCATCAGATGCCAAAGGGAGAGGATAAGATTTAAGATAATTCCCAGCTCAGCAATTGTCATTTTACATTTTTCTTCTTCTTTTTATTTTTTACTGTAATTCAGACTCAGTGAAATTTAAGCAGGGGCTTATACTGATATATTTTCATATTTTTATCATAAAATGAACCCATCAGAATTCCAGGGTTAGCCCGTGAATGGCAGTAATTAGACTCTTGGGATATGTGGGGGCATATGTGAATAACACTATACGTGTTTCCCAAGAGTAGTAAAAATCTAAGGTAGGGATATTGGAGAATTAGAGGAGTGGAAGAAATAAAAGGACATTGAACAGTGAATGAACTTAATTCAGCTACAGTTTTTTTCTGAAGGAAAGTGACTATGTGCTTTCATATGAGGAAAGGGAAATAGGAACTGTTAAGCCCCTGTTCAGTTCTAGGCCCCGGGCTATATGCTTTATCTATGTTATCAGTATAATAAAGGCAAAATATTATATCACACTAACTGGGCACCAGGCACTCTTTTAAGTATTTTACGTGTATTAACCGTTCATGGTAAGTATGTTAATGTTATTCTTATTTCATGAATGAGGAAATTGGGACGTAGAGTTTCAGTAACTTTTTCAAGGTCACTGAGATAAAAGGTAGCAGCACTGAGATTTGAACCTACGGTAACATGAAATACTGCTGTTCATCTTATTTAAAAGATGGGTCTTCATTGTTGGCTGCAGAATGATGTAAAGCATACTGAACTGAGAAATAACTCCAAAGTGCTGAGATAAGATTGCCAATCAAAATAAAAGTGGCCCAAAATGAGACGAAAAATCCCCCTTAACAAGAATTTTCTAAAGCAAGTCTGACACATCTCTATTGATAGTAAATCAATCCATTGTGTTTTTGACTATGCAGCTTGCATTTTGATGGAGCATGTTTATGTGAATGTGTGTGTGTGTGTGTGTGTGTGTGTGTGTGCACCCAGTGTGTAAACTGTGTTGTTCTTCAGGGCTGTACAGGTGTCTTCACTGTTCCCTGCTGCTTCCAATATAGGCAAACAATTAAAATATTAAAATAATGTGTTCTAGGGAGGAAAACTGTGGAGTGGAGTAGGTAAGACAGAGGTTTCATTTTAACTTTATCATTTATTAGCTGTAAAAATTTGATTAAATTACTAAAACTTTCTAAGCCTCAGTTTTCTTGCCTATTAAATGGAATATACCTACCTTTTAAAATATGTCATAAAACAATCAGTGAGGTAGCATGTCCATAGTTCCTGGCATATCACAGAGGCTGAAAGCATACTATGTTAGTTCTCTTTTATCTTCTAGGTCCTATAACTACTCAATCTTTAATTCATGTAAGGTAGCAGATAGATTCCTCCAAAAGGCAATCTAATTTAATAATTTAAAATGTACTAACTCAGCATGTTTCTCTAAGCCCTATCCTACCTTGCTTACTGTGTCTCTTGTCCATTTCATTGAGTATTAGCTATTTCCTTGGAAGCTACTTATGCATGACAAAAAAGGAAGCTTAATATATTTTTCTTTGTTTGACTTTTTCAGATATATAGAAAATCCACATCTCTAAAGACAGAAGTGGAAATTCTAAGAAGGTTAAGCCATTAGCTAATGTAAGACTTGGGTTTTTTTCTATAGATTTATTTATACCATCTCTACCCTCCCCAACCACAATAAATAAAAAATGGTTGAGGTTATGTCTAGCAGAACAAGTAGATATATTTTGTTGGGCAGCTTGATAATGGGCCAGGAAGACCTCACATGGAGGCGCCACTCTTTTATGGTAATTTAGTTATTTTTTGACAATGATAAGGAAAACTGATGGAGCCACTGCTTTCCTGTTAGTGAGCTATTCTAGGCTACAGTGAGTTTATAATTAATCAGTTGACATCAAATGAATGATAACCTTGCTTTTTAACATTTGACTTATAGGGCATATTTCCATCTCACCAAATTACCTATTTTGGATGTTATAATTTTCATTCTGGACCTACATATTAATATTTTTTGTTAACTAGTAATTTATATGTACAATCAACACTCATTTTTCAGAAGCCAATTATTCAGTCTAATAATTACCCGGGCTCTTTGGTTCCAATTTTTCCCCTTAACTTGTCCTTTTTCGGCCATTCATCAACAGCTCTATCCTAGAGAACAGAAAGGAGGTAGGAAGCTTAGGTGAGTCTCATGTAAGATAGTTGGACTTCAGGGTTTGAAAAGGTCAAATAGCAAAAAAGTCAAATGCAGGGCTAAAGTGAGATTGTGTTTTCAGTGGAGTTTTTTTTTTTTCTATTTAATGTTGAAAATAATATGCAGTACAGTAGAGCCCCCTTTTCCACAGTTTTGCTTTCTATGATTTCAGTTACCTGCGATACAGTACAATAAGATATTTTGGAGAGAAAGGCTACATTCACATAACTTTTATTACAGCATGTTGTTATAATTGTTCTACTTTATTATTAGTTATTGTTGTTAATCTCTTACTGTGCCTGATTTATAAATTAAACTTTATCATAGATGGGTATGCGTAGGACAAAACATAGTGGATGTAAGAGTTGCTGCTATCAATGGTTTTAAGCATCCACTGGGGGGTCTTACAAAGTATCTCCCATGGATAAGGTCAGACTATTGTATTCTTGATGTTAGTATTTAAAGCCAAATTCATAGTTGCAACACCCATAAGCTGACAGACTGTGTATATTTGTGTGTCTGTGAGAATATATTTTGTCAGCACTTAGTCTGCTTCATAGAATCCTTTTATCATTCTAATGTCACTTATTATGGATATGTTATTAGTAAACATAACTCAAATGCACACCTTTGGCAGGGAAATTGTATCTTATTCATCTCTGCATCTCCATTGCCTACAACTTGCCCTACAGTCATTAGAAACACTCTTGCTGCTGAATAAGTAAGTAAATGAGAGATGAATTAATGTTAAGGAACAAAATTAGAACACAATTTAAATAATTCTTCATATCACATATGAGATGCCATATTTCTGGTCAGTATTCCAAGCTGAAAAATGGACTCTGTGTTATTCAGATGCCAACCTCAATCCTGGAAAATAAACTACCATAGTCGCAATCCTCCACAGCAGTTCTCTGTATAATTTAACAATGCATGCTATCTGTTAGCTACTACCAAAGCCTTGGCTCCAGATGCACAGTCTTGGCATCATCAGGCAGCAAACAAAGAATCCATCAAAAGGCTGGAGACAAGTTTGATATATGCAGTTCACTCCTCATCTTGAAACATCACTGCCAGTCATGTCTTTACAGCTGTGGGGGAGTTTGTTCATTTTATAGCACCTACAACATTACTACATAAGCTTTCATAATCTGACTGTCAGAAATATCTCAGGGTGAGTATTGTACCAAGAAAAGACTGTCATAGCGTGGCCAGGGATGCAGCAACTGATGCATGAGAAACAATGGTCAGGCCTTTCTTGTTTAGCTATTTTTTTCTTTTCTCTTCCTCTGTGTAGTCAGGTGTAAGGAAGTATCGGTACCAGTGTTAGACCCAATTATTAGTGCAGGCCTTTTACATTGTAATCTAATTCTGTCTTTTCTCTTCCCCGTTAAGGTATTTAAAAAGCAAACAAAAGAGTTTTATGATGAAGAAGACAAAAATAACTGGGGAAATTTTAGGGTGCTATCATCTTAACCATTTTCATAGTTGTATTTCACCTTAAGGATGGGCCAGGAACACCTTTCTGCACACACACACACACACACACACACACACTTATAATCATTTTTGTACATTGATGAAAACTTATTCTTCCGTGAGCACATTAAGGCAACATATGAAAATGCAGCTGTTCCTCCATAACATCCCTACTGAGAAGCCAGATGATGATCGTTCTGATTATTTTGTCCCATGGGAGTGGGTTTAGAGTGGAATGTGGGTTCCTGGCTCTTCACCATGATGGAGGTTCTGGGCCTTTTCCACATGCCTAGGTACTGCTGGGTGCAGGGCTGAGGGAGAGAATGGGACAAACACCAATGCATGCTGGTCTTCCCTTCTTCAGTCTCCTTTCCCACCTGCTACTCTGCCTTTCTTGAATCACTGCTTAGTATTGGAATAGCTTTCGTGCTAGAACGGCACCCGTGCAATAACAAATACTGCCTCATCTCAGTATGATGAATGAAGAGTTTTAATGGAACTGGCCCAAACTGCTCTGGCAAGCTGCCTTATTTTTGTGTTCTAAATGGGAGTGATCCATCAGCCACACGCAGTGTCTCTGTCTCCACATCCCCCCTCCATGCACCTTGCTCATCTTCCTCACCAGGCTCTCAGCCTCTCTGCTCCTCTCACCTCCCTGTTCTTCCAGTCTTCTGAGCTTGACCAGTGGGGTGGCGATCCTTTGCACCCTCCCACTTCCTATCAGTCATCTCTGCTGATGCACTGGGTGAGTGGCTGCATAGCTCGTTGCATGTGTCTCCCGGCTTCATTCTTCCCCAGCCCAGGATACTGGCACGCTAATGTGGTAAAATGTCTGGTGGGTATTAATTACACTTGCAGACGGCTACTTCATTAGAGTTGCCTATCTCCCCTGAGCGAGGTTGTAAATCAAACTATGATTCATGACTTTTAAAAAATTGGAAAAGATAAAAAAAACACTAAAGGGAAAAAAAGTCTTCCAAAAATAATAAATATAAATGAAGAGGAGGGATGACACCTTAATCAAACTGGCTGGTAGCTGCAAGCAGCTCAGCATTTTGCTAGGGTGGAAACTGAAGGTTTGTTAGATGGCTCTTTCTCCTTGTTATTTGTTTCATCATTTTAAAAAAAGTAAATAGCACAGAATTCTTTTTATTTCTTTTGGAGAGCTGTTTAAGACAGACCGTGTGATGAAAAATACAAGTGCAATCTGCATAGTTGTATGAAGGATGATAATGAGGCGGAGGTTTCATTAACCAGGAATTTAAATGAAAGGAGAAGAAAAATAAAGAGGGGAAAAACAACTCTGAAGGCTGAAAGTTCCTCTCTGAGTAGAGTTTTCCTTCTTTTCTTGAGTAGTTTTTCTACAAAATACCAATTTGTGAGGATCATATGCCTGAAATCCTAATACTCGGAAGCTGTTTTAGACTACCTTTTAGCTAATTCTAAACCATCAAGGCTATTGTAAGAATATCTATCTCTCAGCATTGCTGTAGGGATTATATGACATAGTACAAATTAAAACTCATTAATAAAAAATTAAAAATCGTTATTCACATATATGTATATAACTTGGAGACAGATATCCATCAAATAATTAGTATTATTCATTTTATTTTAGCAAGTAAGCCTGTATTGCTTACCCACTGTATCCACAGCAGCCTGAAATATACTGTAAGTTGTACCTTTGAAATAGAATGAGTTACCATTGTTTTTATTGGGCTTTGCTATTTAAAGTGGGAGAGAATTTCACAGAGGCTAAAGCATAGTCAACAAGTCCCACAGGAATTCAGACATAGATGTGGTTTTGTATGACTGAGAAAGGCTTCATGTAAAAGGCCGGACTCAAGCTGGATCTGAAAGATGAAGTGGATTTCCATAAATGTCCAACAGAGAATGCCTTTGGGAGATGCAGACTGTACAATGAGCAAATCAAATGGAGAAAAGGCTTTGCTGTATTTGGGGAACAGCATGGAGGACAGTCCCTTGGGCAAGAGGATCATGACCTTGTGTAGTAGAGGATGAGACTCGCTGTAATGAACTGCTGTATCAAAGACGGGTAGAAGAGTTTTGAAGAAAACTCCAACCAACACAGGTATTTCAGGTGATACATATCTCTGTTTCTATTTTGTTTGCCTGCTAGAATAACCACGCTCAGGTTATTGGGAACACAGAACATGGAGAGAGACTCTGAGCTCTTTAGCAGTTTTGCCATTATATTTAGGTTCTGTGCAGTGGCAGTGAAAGTTATTGTTAGGACTTTGTATTAGGGAAGAATTACTTGGGACTTGGGAGACTGGCCATATTGCCCAGCATCCAACCTGCTATCTACCTTCCATCTTTGTCTTAAGTGCTTTTGCAAGTAGATGGCCAGGAGACCATGGGATGGCCTGGGGACCATGGGAAGTTACTGTGGCTCAGTAGAGACAATTCAGATTTGCCTCTATTCAGCTGTAGTAACAGAGATCATTCAAATTGGACTCTACTCAGCTATAGTAACCAAAACAGCATGATACTGCTGTAAAAACAGACACATAGACCAATAGAACAGAATAAAGAACCCAAAAACAAATTCATACATCTAGAGTGAACTCATTTTTGACAAATGTGGCAAGAATATACATTGGGGAAAGGACATTCTCTTCAATAAATTGTGCTGAGAAAACTGGATATCCCTATGCAGAAAAGTAAAAACCAGAACCCTATCTCTCACCATATACAAAAACCAAGACAACATAGATTAAGGACTTAAAATCTAAGACTTCAAAGTATGAAACTACGAAAACAAAACATTAGGAAAACTCTCCAGGATATTGTACCTGGCAAAAATTTCTCGAGTAATACTCCATAAGCACAGGCAACCAAAATAAAAATGGACAAATGGGATCACATGAAGTTAAAAGGCTTCTGCATAGCAAAGGAAACAATCAACAGAGTGAAGAGACAATCCACAGAATGGGAGAAAATATTTACAAACTATGCATCTGAGAAGGGATTAATAACTAGAATAAATAAGGGGCTCAAGCAACTCTCTAGGAAAAAATCTAAAAATCCAATTAAAAAATAGACAAAAGATCTGAATAGACTTTCTCAAAAGAAGACATACAAATGCCAAACAGGTATATGAAAAGGTGCTCGATATCATTCATCATCAGAGAAATGCAAATCAATACCACAATGAGACATGATTTACCCCTTTTGAATAAAACAAGTTAAACAAGTTAAACTTGTTTTATTCAAAAGACGAGCAATAACAAATGCTAGCAATGATGTGGAGAAAAGGGAACCTTTGTACACTGTTGGTGGGAATGTAAATTAGTACAACCACTATGGAGAATAGTTTGGAGTTTCCTCAAAAAACTTACAATAGAACTACCATAGGATCCAGCAATCCCATGGCTAGGTATATATCCAAAAGAAAGAAAATCAGTGAATCAAAGAGCTATCTGTAATCCCATGTTTATTACAGCACTATGCACAACAACCAATAATTTGAAGCAATCTAAGTGCCCATCAACAGATGAACGGATTTTAAAAAATGTGGTACATATACACAATGGAGTACTACTCAGGCATAAAAAAGAATGAAATCCTGTCATTTGCAACAACATGGATGGAACTGGAGGTCATTATGTTAAGTGAAATGAGCAAGGCACAGAAAGACAAACTTTGTATTTTCTCATTTATCTGTGGGAGCTAAAAGTTAAAACAATTAAACTCCTGGAGATGGAGAGTAGAAGGATGGTTACTAGAGGCTGGGAAGGGTAGTGAGGTGATGGGGTAGTAGAGATGGCTAATGTATACAAAAATACAGTTAAATATGATGACTAGGATCTAGTATTTGATAGCACAATGGGGTAACTACAGTCAATAATAATTTATTGTACATTGAACAATAACTAAATGTATAATTGGATTGTTTGTAACACAAAGAAAGGATAAATGCTTAACATGATAGAGACCCCATTTATGCTGATGTGATTATTATACATTGTATGCCTGTATCAACATATCTCATGTACCCCACATATATATATATACACCTACTATGTACCCACAAAAATTAAAAATATAAAAATTTAAAAATACAGAGATCCATTCCTACTTGGTTCCAGATGAATTATGGTTCTTTGTGAACCAAGAAACATCTATATAATTTATAGTCCATTTTGGCTTGCTTTGCTGAAGAAAACGTTATTTTCATTCATAAGAAAATACAGGCTGCATAACATGATGCAATTGTTGATGGAGGCAGTAAACTGTTTCAGTCCTTACTTTAAAACAACAGCAGCTACAAAAAACTGGTCTCAGAAAGGTTTTGTGTGGGAAGGGACCATCACTTGAATTCAGAGGAAGGTTCATTTGCTAGGATTGTTGTAACCAAGTACCACAAACTGAGTGGCTTACATAACAGTAATGTGTCGTCTGAAAACTCTGGAGGCTACAAGTTCAAAATCAAGGTGTTGGTAGGATTGGTCCCTTCTTAGAAACATGGTATGTAGATGTATTACTGCAATCTCTGCCTTCGTGTTCACATAGTGTTCTCTGTGTGTTTGTCTGTGTCCAAATTTCCCTTTTTTATAAGGACACCAGTCACATTGGTCACCCTACCCCAGCGTAACCTCATCTTAAGTAATTACGTCTGCAAAACCCTGTTTCCAAATAAAGGCATATTCTGAGTTGCTGAAAGTTAGAGCTGCAACATATGAACTATGAGGTGGGGAGACACAATTCAGCACACAACAGCAATGATGAACAGTAGTGCCCCGTCCTTTCCAGTTACCTTGGGGATGATACTTTTTTCTCTATAAGATACAGAAATTATAGGCTTATTGATTAATCTGGTATGTTTTTAGTACTAATTTAAATTTGTATTTGGGGGGATATGGGGATTAAGAATATCTCCCAGCAAACTCCCTTTCTGTTAATCTCCCCCAGCTTGCAGTGACAGGGACGTTACTCTGGAAAGAGATGTACCTTAGGCTTTACCTGTAACTGGGCACTGTCATGGCCGACTGTTTTCTCACCCAGTCAGACCCTCCAACAAATGGCATTTTGTTTGTAGTAGCAGGAAGAAATGGAAGGAAAGAAGGAAGAACTGAGGGAAAGGAGAAAAGGGTCCCTTTTTTCCCACAAGTAGGAACATAATGCCAAAGTGCCCTTCCCCACTCAGTTCTGACCCACAGGGACTGCTGCAGCATCTCTGACCACAACTATGTAACACCTAAAACAAGGGAGCCCATTCTGAATACTGTGGTGATAATTAGAAAGAAGGCATGGAATTTTCCAAGACATTAACATTGGCAAAATTGTTCTGAGTGTGCTTTGTGTAAAAATAATATTTGCAAAACACATCTGTCTATTGAATATTGCAGTCAAAACACGTGGCAAACATTTTCATGGTATTCCACCAGGGGGTGCTCCCCCCAATAGAAAGAAGCAAGAAAACTTGAAAATATGACTATTTGAACAGCCCCAAAGAAAACATTTGTTTCTGCCAAAATCATGAAAACAAACATTTTTTTTTCTTTGGGAAACAAACATATTGGCTCGTAAAATGAGTTTTGAAAAAGAAAACGGCTTCTATAACATATATATGTACATATTTTAAACTTGCCTGAAGGAAGATAAAACAGTGCATTGACTGATGATAGGTTTGATTATTTAGAAACTAAGAAATAGAGTCCCAGAGAGAGTTCTCAGATCATTTCCAGCTTAAGAACTTTTAGAACGTTAAATGCAAATGAAGAGAGAGAAGCCAATTCTCCTGACCCCTGTAAAGCTCTTAAAAACATGCACTCCTCATAGTATAGACAGCCGAAACCCCTTAGAAACTATATAGGAGTTACTATTAAGAAGCAAGCATTCAAGGGTCTGATATGGCCCAGACTCTATGAAGTGCCGGTTTGATAAGCCATGTATCTGAGGTCCTTCTCTTGAGAGTTTTTATGCAAATCACTAGAAGCCCTACTTTTAATTTACCAAGAACTGAGTTGTATGGTGTGAAGCTCAAGGAATTTACTCGAGACTCAAATATTTTACAAGTTTTTTCTTTCACATATACTTAGATTTTACATTATGAACCTTGCTTTTATACAAATAACTTTTTTGTTATTTGAGGAACAAGATAACATTTTCTTGACAGGATTACTATAGTCCCCCGCCCCCCCCAACAAGCTCTACCAAAGAAGATAATAGAACTTATTGAGCTTAAATGAATTATAGGAAAGTTCCTGAAAAGTCCAAGGTAAATGTGAAGAGAACCCGATTCTCTTAACCTCACCCAACCCAGCACTTGATTCTCCCTTGTTTCCTGGTTTTCATGCACACGCTGGGAAAGGAAAAGGAAGAAGAAACAAGGATGTCGTTATGGCTGAAGGAGCTTTGAGTTTCCTTTGCTCTTTACTGCAAAATACGTTGAATATTTCCCTCATTTCTCATAAGCCTGTTACATTTAATCCTACTGCTTATTGATACAAGAAAACTAAAACTATCTCTACTTTTGCAAAAGCGTATTTTACAATTTCTAGAACAGTCACAGCAGCCACACTGCCACAGTGAATTGCCTCGAAAAAAAAACAATGCTGATTTCTGTTTTGGGCACATTATTTCAGAAAACAACTCACCAGCAAGATAGCAATTCTACACAGAATTGTTTATATCATTACGTGGAAGATTATAACCCTAAAAAATATTCCCCAATCTGTTTCTTTATTGAATTCTGCTTTCTAAAATCAAGACAAACAAATAGGTATCTAAGAGAATTAGAGTGGTAAGAGTGTGAGGCTTAATTCCATATTGCACGTGCATGATGCTCTGTTTTTTATTGCTCCTGCTTAAATAAGCTTGAAAATAAAGCCATGGATCGATGGCCTGAGATGTATCATTACGGAGAATGCAGCCCCGGGATTAAGTTAACCAGCCATTCTTCCATTCCGTGAACAAAGCTTATCCTGGGAATCTCAGACATATGTTGTGGCCTGGTATGGCCCTTCTATTGCTTGCACCCTACTCTATGGGCCATATCACCATGAGTCAATGGGCTTGGCACAGAAAGGCACATTCCGGCTACAGACCGAGGAAGAAGAAAAACTTCACACAGAGAGAAGAAATGGCAGAAACTCTATTGCAGTAGGAAGAAAAATAGGAAGTAAGAGTTTTAAGTAATATTATATAGTCAACTAATGTTAATAACATCAACAGCTCTCTTTGAATGACAAGTATGTACCAGGCTCCTTTTATACATTATTTTTGACCCTCATGTAACCTTTATAAGTATTCACTCCATTTTGACAGATGATAACTGATAGCCTCAGGTTCTGTAACTTGTCCTGCAATCATGCAGCTAGTATGTGGCTGAATTTTATTTGAACTCAGGCTTCTCTGCCTTCAAAGCCCATGTCAAGTATGTGTTATGTGGCACCATCATACAATTTTATGTTTTCTTGCAAGAGCAGCATTTCAATGAGTGGCTCAGTCACTTATTCTTTGTGTAACTCTAGGCGAGTTCACTTAACATCTCTTGGTGCTTGTTTTCTTATTTGTAAAATGGGGACAATAATATTACCTAGGGCATAGAGTTATGGTAAGAATTAATGATTAAATATATATGAAGCACTTTTGAGAGTGCTTAGAACACACTAAGCACTAAATAAAACTTAGCTATTATAGTAATATTATTGTTGGAATTGAACATTAGTGAAAAGAGCTTCCCTCCCGGAGAATACTTCCAAAAGGGGTAATACGTCTGAATTATAAGCTTCCCGAGAGCAGGTATAATCCTCTTGTGTATGTGCTTATGTGGTGAGGAGAGTATAAAGAACTTGGGAGCACATCATTTACTCTAAACAGGCAGTTAACTGGATCAAGATAAAAAGAAATTTCAGGGATGCAACTCTGATCTTCCAGGAATTTGGCCAAGTGTGTGCTGAGGTTTATTAAATGTTTTACTAACACGTGGGTTCTTGCCTTTTTTTCTGGCAGGACCTAACATATAGGCATCTTTTATTCCGAACCTAGGCAAGTGGAAGGAGAAAACATCATGGCAAAATGGTGAGGAATCGTGAGACAGAAGTTTCATGGTCAGCCAATAGAAAAGAAAGAAAAAAGAAAAAATGTTAGTACTATCATTTATTTATAATGTAAGTTTTGAGAAACTTCACACAATTCATGTTGAGAGAAAAGCATCTACCCTCTGACTTATCCATCTTTACTGCCACCCTTGCTCCCTGAACTCTGGTTCTTTGTTTACTCAAAAGGCAGCTGGCTTGACTAGCTTTCCTGATGTTTTCTTTTGAAAATAATAAAAGAAAAATAAAGCAAAAGCCATTCTCCCAAGGTGATATTGGGAAGTATCACTTACCTATCGCCTTTCTTCCTTTCTCTCTGATGTTTAAATGGTGATGCTCAGGACTGGTAATGCTCCAGGAAGTGACCCTGCCCTCAGGCCCTCTCCCCTACCTCAGGCAGCCTGACTCAGAAACTGTCCCCTAATCACCTCATCCTCAGTCACAGCTGAGCTCCCTGGTCACCTCTTTCCAGGACCCACAATTCAACCTTATCCTGCAGCAGCCATGACATTCTAGAAACCTCACACTCCTGCCTATGTGGGTGCCCTGCAATATTTTTTGCTATCCTGTAAGGAGACCACACGCAGGCTTATCTCTGAGAAGCTCTAAATCTAACTCAATCTAGTCAGGATTCCAGTCATCCATCCTGACAGGTCTATAGCCCTGCAAGTGTGGATAAAAAACACAGACTGTCAGAGCCGAGAGGATGTCTCTGTATCATCTTGTCTCACAGTCTTAAATTTCAGATGAGGAAACAGATGCCCACATCACTGTTAGTGGATGACTCCAAACGAGAATCCAGGCTTCAAAACGTGATGCACTGTTCTTTCCTCTGTGTTACATAACACGACTCCAGGTTAATACTCTCTGATTTGTTTTGTTACCTAGGACATGTTGCTGTCTGATGTATCTCATTTTTAATCGCCAAATAATCACTGATTTTTCTCTGTCCTCAGTTTACCAGTGGGTAGACATGGGTGGAAATTTATGTGGTATAATTTCATAAATTCTAGGAAATTCCTGGTGAATATATTTCCAGAGAATGGCAAATTCTTGGGATTCCCTCCCCGTCAACAAAAATCAGTCTTTCTAATATGTTCTTTACAAGTTTGATGTTTGTAACTGCATGAACTATCATAGAAGTTTACATTTTAGGAATATAATCAAATAATAGAATAAGATGTTAATTAAATATTTTTTATTAAATAACTTTAGAAGTATAAATAATATCACCAGTAAATTTTTAGATTTGTTGGGAAACTGTGACTGTAAATTGTGTTCAGGTTCTCACAGTGAAGTAATAGAGAAACCAAATATTCCTGGGTAGATACCCCTAACCTCTAAATTTATAGATAATGATATGACAGTATATTTGCTATGTAATGTACTTATTTAAAATAGAACAATTAAAGAAAAACAACTATAGCTTCTAGTGATGGTTTCCACATTTTAGGCTGCATGGGAATAACTAGAAAGATGCTGTTTAAACTCAGATTCTGTTCCCTGGTCTAGACCTACTAAATTATCATTATTGGTGGTGGGGCTCTGAAATCTGCATTTTAAACAACTATTGCATTTGATTCTGCTACATCAGGACTGCACTTTGATGAAATTTGATTTAAGTATTTATTTGCTCGATGGCAAAGGTTTTCAAAGAAAACTAAATGTATATTCAACCATGCCTATATCAATTAATAACCATTACAGATTTTTGTTTTAAAAATGCCAAAAATAGTATTCAAGTTCTTGCTTGAGAATTCTAAAATTTTTATTGGTCACAGAGTGCAGATTAAAGATTGAAGGGTTGAGGCTCAAACTATGACCAAATCAACTTGCCTCTGGAGGCTTAAATGTTCGCCATGATAGGGATGATAACGTTCTAAGACTGGGACATGCAGGCAATAGGAATTGAGAGGTCTACTTCCTTAGCCTATGATCTGCTCCCCTTGAGGTCTAGCTCTGTAACTGACTAGCACACGTTTACCTGCATAATTCCACTCACATTGTGCTGCTGGATAGAGAATTGTGATCATCCTTTTAGTGGGGAACTCCAGCAGGGCTAGAGCCTGAAATATATCTATCTTGTGCTATTCAATATAAACATAATACAATTTCACATATGTAATTTTAAATTTTCTAGAAGTCACATTTTTAAAGAAGAAGCAAAATGGGTGAAATGAATCTTATATGATGTTTTAATTATGTATATAAACTATTATCCTTTCAACATGCAATAAACATGAATATTAATGAGATATTTTACATGTTTTTAAAAACCAGTCGTCAAGAGCCAGTGTGTATTTTATACTGACAGCACAACTTAGTTTGTACTAGTCACAAATGCTACATAGCCACATGTGACTAGTAGCTACTATATTAACCAGCAAAGTTCTAAATGATTAAAATTAGCTTTAATAATTATTTTAGAAACACTGAACAAACACTGGTGCCAAATGCAACTTTGGGCATTAAAAATACATTGCTTATTAATCACTAATATAGAAAATTTCCTGCCAGATTACTGACGTTATTATGGTGGCTCCCAATTGTGCTTCCATTTTATTTACATGACGTTGTCCAAAACATATGCTAAAGACAATGGAAGGAAGAAAAGAAAGAAGGAAGGCAGGCCAGCCACTTAATTTAGAACAGTTTTTATTTATTTTTATTTTTATTTGTTTATTTTTTTGAGACAGAAACTCGCTGTTGTTGCCAGGCTGGAGTGCAGTGGCACAATCTGGGCTCACTGCAGCCTCTGCCTCCCAGGTTCAAGCTATTCTCCTGCCTCAGCCTCCCAAGTAGCTAGGACTACAGACGCGTGCCACCATGACCAGCTAACTTTTGTATTTTTAGTAGAGACGGGGTTTCACCATGTTGGCCAGGATAGTCTCAATCTCTTGACCTCATGATCTGCCCACCTCGGCCTCTCAAAATGCTGGGATTAGAGGCGTGAACCACTGCACCCGGCCTAGAATGGTTTTTAAATATCAAAGTGGTTTTCTTATTTCAGGTGGTAACTACATAAATCAATAAGCCTTTATCGGGCTCAATAGTTCTCATTGAAAATCTTTGGTTCCTTTACTTACGTAAAACCATCAGAATCCCATGGGAATTGGCTTAAAACTTTTACAGTGGAGTCCGAACACAGCAGCACGCATACTGTTTTCCATGAAAGGGTGTTGAGATAGTAAGGAAAGGGCGATTTCTAGAGATCAGATTGCTAGAGAGCTAATCAGACTTTCCATGGGTTGAGACAGCAGGCAATGTATTGTGATGCTTCTTGGCTCATGGGAATAGCAGGCTGTGACAAGAACAGTTTGCCTCAGACATTATAGTTTCCTTTTGGATTTTAATAACAATAATAATAATAATGTTTATTTCTGCAGAAAAGAGCAAAAACTTAAATATTCTGGAATATTGACCCCGGCACACATGACCACTACTAATTGAAGAGTCTCCACTGGACTCATCTTAAGAAAACGCTGAGGAGTCATTTCAAATCTGCTCTTGGCTGCTGTTGTCCCAACAAAGGCAGCATGCCAGGGGGAATAATATGGAGGAAAAAATACCTTTTATTTTCTCTTTAAGAAGGGAAGGGGTGGGAAATACAATGACTAAATACAGTACTTAGCCACTCCAGGACTGCTTTAGCTGCCTTTCATTGTTGTTTTACATTCTAGAGAGGAGTGATTTCAAAGAAATCAGATTCTAAACCATTAGCTCTCTTACAAATTAAAACCATCACATTAATTGGACTAATTAGGAGTCCACTACAGCCTACATAATATAGGTTGTTCCACTTGGGTCCTATAAAAGGTTATCAGCAGAAACCCCAACAGGGAGGATACCACAAAACTATTTTCTTCATTTGAAAAGGTTTTATCAGTAAAGAGATCTCACCTCTTCCCTGAAGATTTTCTACATTATTCCCATTTCATTCAAATTGCCTTTTAAATTTTATGACTCTTCAGTGACAGTTTCATTTACGAATGAATGGCTTTGTGAAGGTTACTGACTAGCCTTGGTACTGCCCTAAACCACTCAAAACAACCATAAAATCAACACTATAAAAATCCAATGTATTGTTCTCCCATATATGGGGAAAGAAATATGTCTTTCTGATCATGTATAGCTTTAGCACATATTATGTGCCAGGCACAGTATGAGGTACCAGAAAGCAAAAATAAACCAAACAGGTACAAGATCTGTTCTCAGGTACCTTCCTGTGTATCTGGAAAGACAGGCATTGAACATAATGCCACAAAAAATATACATTACAACTGTCAAGAATTCTACAAATCAAGTCATATCGAAGATCATAAATGATTCCAATAGATAAATGGACAAAGCAAACCAACTTACCACATGGAAATGCCCTGATTCACCGATAAACCAAATGAAAATTAAGAAATGAGATAAAATATATATTTTTTGCCTATTAAATTGAAAATAATTAAATATTCTTGAGACCTATCTATCTACCTTTCTGGATGCATTGTAATTTTGTACAACTCCTTTGCAAGCAATTTGGCAATATGTAAAAAAAACCATAAACATTGTCACAGTCTCGAATAACTTCCGAGATTCTATTCCAAAGAAGTAAATCCAAACATGGGGAAGAAAATACAGACATGAAACCATCCAACAATTTTATAAGTGTTGAAAATGAGAAGTGCTCTAAATGTCAAAAATTGATAAAAGGTTAAGTAAATGTAGAAAACAGTAATTATAAGAGCATAAGGCACTAGGATCAGGCAATGCTAGTTCAAATCCCAGCTCTGTTTTCCAAAACAATTTCCTTGCCTATAAAGTGGTGATAATATACTTTCAAAGAAATGTGTCAAGATTTATGAAGTGCTTGTGAAAAACATGATATATTTAGAAAGTCAATTTATAGAAGAATGCTCTCCCTCATTGCCCCCTTAAGTAGAATGTGTTCTTTCAGGACAGCTCCAAATACTTGATTTCATTTATATTGCAGAACATCAACAGCAGAAAAGTTAGGGACCAAAACACTCTAGAGCCTGGTCTAGGTGCTTTATTCCTATTTTTGCTTTATTTTGTTTCATGTAAATAAAGTATTCCTTAAACTCGTATCAGCTTAACCTATGCAGTACTTTACATACAAAGGAAAAATCTGACTCGTGATGAACACCTCCCTTACCCTTTTCCACAAAAAATAATGCATGAACCTGACATTTGGGTGAGAATTAGCAGAAATCAGAAATATTTGGAAAGCGTTTTCTTCTCTTTGCTCCCATTTGAATGATGGTTGTATACGAACAAAATTCTGGAACAGAGCTTAACGCTCTACAAGGTTGACTAGTCCATGCCTTCCTTGCTGCACTATTTCTTCCAATGTTTTGCTTTCATAACTGTACATTAGGATGACTTGCAGAAATTTTATATCAGTGCCTCCAACCCTCCCACCATACCCAGCCCTTAGAGATTTTGATTTCATTGGTCTGCAATAGTGTCTAGGCATCGTTTTTTTTTAAGTTTCACAAGTGATTATGACTGCAACCACATGATAAAGTTACCTCTGCTCCACGACTCCTGAGAAAGGAACAATAAAAGTTTCTTTCATTAGTGCATGTAGGAAATACCGAGTGGCTTCTTTTCCCCTTTTGTTTTTAACTGGGAGAGTAAAAGACAGACGGTAATTAGCTTGTTTCTAATATTTCTGCTCATCCAGACAATCTGGACTCAGAAGCTTCATGACAGACTTTTTTCCCCCTTTTGAAGTATCATGCATCATTTTTCTGTTCCCTTCTCAATGAGATAAATTTTACAATCCGTGACACACTTTTCTCCATTCTTGTCAGATACCTTAGCCTGCAACATTTTCTTTTGTTCTTCTCTTCATAGGCATTTCAGCATTAGCTCATCATTTTCGGGAAGGAACTGAAAATGTTTTGAATTCTAATTCTCTCCCAGATGTGAGATATTGCCATTAAAAGATGCAAACCATTACCCAGAAATTATGACAGTTTGTCCACAAGTTCTTTGCTTATTTGTAGATAAAAGATACTTGATGTCTCTCATATTTTAAGGCATACATTTTGAAAAATTTAGCATACTGATTAAAAAAGCCAGTTATCTCTTACTGGTTCTAGAGTATGCTGTGCTTCTTTGTACCAAGTAGATTTTAAAGTCTTGAGGCCTCAACATATTAAAGAGTCATCTTTATTCTCCTAGAGCAGGAAAAATTTCCCCTCATTGAGAAAAGTCATTCAATCAACAATTATTTAGTAAGTGTTACAATACGACAGGTCCTTTTCCAGATAGTGGGGGTACATCGGAAGGCAAGGCAGATGAAGGACTTACTTTGAATGAAACTTATACTTCAGCAAATATTTCTTTTGATTAAATTCAGAGAAGTGAGACTAAGGAAAAATAATTGACTATAAGCAAGTATAAAAACAATTTCCAGTAGATGATTAGCTATATTATAAAGAAAATGATAAAATATTTATTAAAGAATATAAGTCCTAAATATCAGGTGTTCACTGTACAATTCTTGCAACTTTTATGAATGTTTGAAAATGTTTATAATAAAATGTTTAAAAGATGTTCAAAAGAAGAAAAAATATGTCTATCAAAATAAATATTAATATTTTAACTAAATAAATTTAAAGGCAAATTTCAGCCTAGGAAAAACATGTTCAACTAATATAGCTAGGGATTTACTCTCCAAATATACAGCGTGATTACAAATCACTGAGAAAATACTGGCTTTTTATTATAAAAAGGGGACAAGGAGAAAACACAGAAACAAAGTAAATGACAAAAGAGCAAACTTAATATTAATGAAAAACATACAAATTAAAACATGAAATTTTCTTTAGGGGTTATTAAACATTAAACCTAAAAATTTATTAATGCTTTGATACTGGATGTAATGAAATTCCTTCTTGGGTAGGAGGGAAAATGATAGAGTTTAAATTAGCAACATTTCTGAGAAGTAATTGCGAGATATATATCATGAGCTTTAAGAAACATTCCTCCTTTTGACCTAGTAATATCACTTCTAGAAGTGACTTCTAAGAAGGTAATTAAAGATGCAATCAAGGTTTTATGTTGGGAGAGCATTTTAAAACTCCTTACAGTAGTAAAACAGAAGAAAACGAAATGTCCAATAATAGAAGAGCACTTAAACAAATCATGCAACTGTTACGGTAAGAAATGTTAAGTATTTATTAGCCATCATTTTTCAAAGACTATTTGAATGAATGTAGAAATGCACATGATGTAACATTAGGGAAAGATCACTATGTAATATCATGCCATTTAATAAAAGACAAAAATATATATTTCTAGGAAAAAAATGAAACGTATTTAAAAGCAGCAACAGTGATTTTCATTGGGTGGTTTTAATTTCCCCTTTATTATTTTATGCTCTATAAACATTATGGAAACAATTGGCTCAGAAAAGATTATAAAATATTCAGCCTATCTACTTATTAAATGATCACTGCAAATATAATACTTTAATAAAGGTACATGAGCATTCAAGAATGTTGCTGTTCCATTTTTCTACAATTGAGGAGGGTTAGAAAGAGGTGAAGAGTCCTCTGTTGCAGCTACAAACCTGTATGGAAGTCAGAGATCAGTAATGCAGAGTCAGTCCACATAGGCTATCAAGTGGTCTTGTGAAGAGAAGTCTTCTGTTTGCTGGCACAGAGGAACCAAGAGGTACGCAAAGGCTCTTACAGCCAGCCCCATGCACCTTTCACACTTTCCCTAAGTTTCCTGGAATTTTAGAGTTTTGAATAAATAAAGCATTGTGGCTCACACTGTAGTCTGCTACATATATTTTCTTGCAAGTTAGGTATCATGGTCCCCATTTTTTTTTAAAGAGGAAACTGAATTTCCTAGGGATTCGATAACTTTCTCACACCCACCAGTCCATAAATGTCAAAGGTAGGACAAATTTTGGCAGCTACAAATTTTGTTATTTTTATGCTATTGCAGTTTATCTACAAGGCTATTAACTCAATCAGGGGATAATAATTTAGAAAACAAATGCATTATTCTTTGGCTTACATTTCTCAAACTATGAGTGCTTTAAATTATGAAACTGATTATAATTAAGGCAAAATGTTGAGAAAATAATTATATTACATTATTCTGCAAAATGTGCTTTTATCCATTTGGAAAAGCACTACTAATAGTTTAGAGAAAGTTGTTTCATCACCTTGCCTAATGGTTAGAATGATCTAGTGAGCCAGGGTGGGGTGGAAAAGGCTCATTCCCATGTTACTGCTCTAGGGATTTTCCTTCTGAAGATCTGACGGAGATCTGGAATGTGTAGTTTTTACAGCTGCCTCAAATGATTCTTATGCTTGGACTGCTTAGGGAAACTATGTTTCTAGGTGAATTGATTTCAGACTTCAGGGCATATATGCGTCTCCCTTCTAGCTTAAAAATATAGTTTCTTGTTCAGCAAGTCTAGGGTGTGGCCCAGAAATGTGCATACTGCACACACACTTCATATAATTCCTATAAGGCTGGTCTACAGATTGCTCTTTAAGAAACCTGCTTTATGGTCAGGTGTGGTAGTGCAGGCCTGTAATCCTGGCACTTTAGGAGGCCAAGGCAGGTGGAGCACTTGAGGTCAGGAGTTCAAGACCAGCCTGCCCAACATGGTGAAACTGTGTCTCTACTAAAAATACAAAAAAATTAGCTGGACTTGGTGGTGCGTGCCTGTAATCCCATCTACTCCAGAGGCTGGGGCATGAGAATTGCTTGAACCTGGGAGATGGAGGTTGCAGTGAACCGAGATGGCAGCATTGTACTCCTGCCTGGGCGACACAGTGAGACTCTGTCAAAAAAAAAAACAACAAAAAAACAAAAAAAAACACCTAAAATCTGCTTTATTATAATTTTTATAAAGCATTTGCTATATATGATATTGAGGGGAATATAAAAGTAGAAGATCCATCTTTCATGGCTGAAAGGATGTAGCGGAGAGGAAACAAAACAACAACAATACCATTTATAAAAATGAAAACAAAAATTGGTTGAAATGGAATTCACAAAGCAGAGGCATGAATAGCTAAAGAATAACCTCCAAAAAGGCATGGCCCTTAACTAGGTTAATGAAGAATGTCTGTGGTTCATGGGGAAATGAGAGACTTCCAAATTGAGGGAAGCAGGAAGAGAAATCAAAGTAGAAAAAAGGCAAGGCAATAGAATGAGATGGAAAATAAAAACTATATTTGGGGAGGAAGCTTGGGCCCTCATGACAACATGGCCTCTGAGCATCTCGGCTTGACACCTTGAAGGGTTGGCCAGTGGAGACCCACTGACAGAACATAATGAATGGTGCCCGCCTGTGATAGATAGCAGTGTATACATTGACCTTTCAAAGGTTTAGCGATCTTTTATAATAAGTTAGGGTTGATGTACATTAGATAGACTGATTGTTGGGTATTTATTCACCCCAACTTTCAGCAGCCTTGGTTGATTGATTATAGCTTTGCCTGCCTTCCCAAATTGCTCCTTTCAACATGATATGCCTAAGCCTCTATGAAGAAAAAAGAGGAAGCTTCAGTTTGCAAATTTTTAGAGTATGGATTAAAACTCAGATTTCAAAGCCGGACCTACATATTTTTCAGAAATCCAAATTTAAGATAATGTCCCCAGACCCATCTTATGTAACTTAAAGTTGAACACTAAGGCTACGTGTTAAAATCAAATTTCTCCCCCGTCTATACATGTATTTATTTACACAGGCAAGCAAACAGAAATCCATGGGCAACATTCTAAATCAGTCCTTCTGGACCTTTATGATGAGAAACATTTTCATGAATCTTCTTAGGTCATTATGATACTTTTCTACTTCAGATTATTGCAGGATATTTTGATCTGAGAGAAACTCTTCAAGTCTATATGTGTTTGGGGTTTTTTTTTGGTAGATTTTTTCCTATTTTTTTCTCTCTTATTTCCTAAACACTTTTTAAGACCATAACCTTGAACGAATGTTTACCAGACTGGACCAGTGGTCATTTTACTCTCCGATGATGGCCAGTGTTCCTATTTATGAAGGATATTACGGTTTTATCCTGACCTGTGCTGAGAGGCTTAAAAAAAATGATTATCTTTATAATGTTCACTGTGTATAATGGCCTTGCTCATATAACCAGATACAGATAATTAGCCATGACTGTATTAATTAATCTTTCAAAAAGGTAAGAACTCTAGCATACACATTTATGGAATTAGTAAGATGCATGTTGATTTTATCTGAATGGGTCAAATAAGTATGTGTGAAGAAAAGAAACATTTGAGAGCAAAAAGTACTGCACACACTAAGGAATTATTTCTCATTTGGTAATCCAAACCCTGACTCTGTGTGTGTGTGTGTGCATGCGCGTGTGACTTTAGACAACTGAAGACTTAGCTATAAGAATTATCTGGAGATTCATCATTAGCTGCTATCATATTGTGATGTCTTGTTGAATAATAAATGTAAATGCAGTAGAATTTGTTAGAAATGTATTTAACATAAATATAATACAACAGCTAAATAACAAGAGCCTCATAAATATTACTTGGGCACTAAGAAAAGTGAATCCTGGAGTGAAAGGAGAAGAAGATTTGCTGGACCAAGTTTTTACCTTTATAATTTCAACCTGTAGACAGTTGGCATCGGGACTCGCATCTCTAATTCAGATGCTGTGGGAGATTACAAGTATAAATCTCTGCCACAACAAGCAGGAGTGGGGACAACAGGTCTGCATAACATTCCATTTGGGAAGACAGATAGCTTCAGATTGGAATTGGAATGTTCAAGCAGTCTAAATTAACACACACGTTTCCTTTTGAGTCATAATCAGATAAATGGTAGGTGATGATCACAGGGAGGAAAAAGAAAAGTCCAGAAAATAATGTTTATGAATTTAAAATTTTCAGAAAAATAATATGAAATATCTATTGAAATTTGTCCCTTAGTAATTTAGCATAAGACATTACTGTCCAGCAGTCAAACCAACGTATGTGAAAATGTTAAGACCTGAAATGCCCATAAAAGCTTTTGAGACTTGTGAAGATGCCATTTGTTGTTCAAACGTGCACCAAAAAAAAAAAAAAAAAAAAAAAAACTTGAAATAACTAAGCCTCATCCCAGTATAAGACCTATGACATGTTCATAATAAACTCTACAGGCCCTGTGAGGCTCTTAGGCAATACAAACACAACTGTTTGAAATGCTTGTTTCTAAACCACTATTTTTGTGTTCATTTACCCAGTACAGATGTTATGGCTCATTAAGAACCAAATGGTTTGTGTAGGTGGCCATGTTTTCACGGTCAAAACAGATCATGCAGAGATATAAGTATCCATTTCACTGTTGTTCTCATCCTAGGAATGATGATAAATAGGAATGTATGTAGTTTAACTCAGTACCTATTGAAGAACTATTTTATATATATATATATCTATATCTATCTATCTGTATGAGAGATGAAGAAAAGACAGACTCTAGTCTCATTTTAAATGAAGAAACAAGTAGAATTTCACTTTGCATTGTATCATTAGAGGAGAAATCTTCCCCAGAAAAATAGTAACCTTAATCCTTAAAGCCAGACCCTGCCATTATTGAGATAGCTCCAGTGCCCTTTCTCAAGTCAGCCTGATAGATATGGCCAGGTTAGCAATTCCCCTAAATCACGTACATTTACATAGTTACAGGCATCAATAGTCAGAGAGGCTTCTAACTGGAGGCAATGGTAGAAATTGAGAACATTTTTATGTGATTCCTGGATTAATGAGAGTTGCAACCTCTGTTGCAATCTAACTGAGACCCTTTAACAACTTGGAAGAATGAACCCTGAAAGAAAGCAAAAATGATAAAAGGCAGGGACAATTTTGTGGACAGTTAGACTCTTTTGGGTAAATCTTATGATTGATTGAATGCAAGAGTTAACAGGAAAGACATGTATTTTTCATATGGCACAAAAATATACTTGATGATTTAATAGATCATCAAAGTAACACTGGGACACAGATAAACAATGTACTTGCTTGCCATGGTGATACTATTTATATTGACAGGGTTGTCTGAAGTGAGATTTTCTGTAGGTACCCTTTGTATATATTTTTGTTGTTGTTGTTGTTTGCTTAACAAGCATTAACTGGCTGCCTCCACAAAAATACACAGCAACTTTACTCTTCACATCAAGATGAAATTAGCCCCTAGAGGCCAGGAATGGTATAGCTCACACCTGTAATCCCAACACTATGGGAGGCTGAGGCCAAGGTGGGAGGGAGGATTGCTTGAGGCTAGGAGTTTGAGACCAGCATGAGCAAGATAGGAAGACCCCATCTCTAAAAATAAATAGATAAATAAATAAATAGAAAAATAAAATTCCTGGTGCAGTGGCATGAGCCTATAGTCCTAGCTACTCAGGAGGCTGAGGCAGGAGTATCATTTGGGCCCAGAAGTTCCAGGTTACAGTGAAGTATGATCTTGCCACCAAACTCTAGGCTTGGTGACAGAGCAAGACCTGTCTCAAAAAAAAAAAAAAAAGAGTCAAATGAATACTTTTTGGGGTAAGCATGGGATGATTTAGTTATTTCCTGAAACTTCAGCTGCTTCACTGGCAGATTCTCTCTTTTTTGCTTTGGTTTAGGATTTTCTCAAAAACAATTATTGAAAAAGAAAGAAAATGAAATGTAAAGAATACTGTTTTGAGACTTAGTAAGACTTCCTTTTGCATAGACCAGGGGCTAGGAAAAAGATGTTGGAAGTTTTAAAGGTACGTATATTCTATTCCCGCTCTCCCTTTTCTTACTAGCAATTTGTATCCCATATATCTTCCTAAGTGGATCTTCTGTTAGAAACCGTTAATGACATTCACCAATTTTTTACTCTTCTAGGTTAGCATATTTCAATTATTCATTCTGTAGTTTTAGAACTTTAATACATTTTTCTGCCCTTAACTTAATGTTGACAATATAGTTTATTTTTTAAAAATTATTTTAAAGCAACTATTATTTTACACTTAAGGGTGCTCATTAGGTATTACTTAATCTAGTTCATTTTAATATGCCTGTCTGAGACAGAAGGAGATTAGCACACTAGGCCCTGAACTTTTCCAAGCTTGCTTCCATAAGCCAGCAGAAAAGGTAAAGTAAGGCAATTCTATGCTAAGAGCTCATATTAATATAGAGGAAGATGTTTTTACAGCAGCAAATCCAAGCTTTAGGTGCCTGACTCCATCAAAATCTGTTATTTGTTCCTTTAGGAATTTATCTCACTAAAGCATTTATGATCAATTAGTCACTGGCTCTCATATCATTCTTGTAACATGTTGCCTATTTATGGTGCCTAGATTCCTAGAATGTGTCATGTTCTTTCTAGTAGAGCCGTCACACATGACTTTTTTTTTTGTCTGGAATGCTATTCCCAGCTTCTCTTCATGGCATTGAAACTGCTTTTGCAAGGATAATAGCAGTGAGAGAAATTGAACACAGCAGACTCCATGTGGCTTCCATCCTCACAGGCTGGCTGGGCTTTGCTTCTTCCTAGGCACTAAGCTAACCATGGGAGGAATTTAGTTGATAGTGTAACGTGGAAGCAAGGATAATAATAGTTCCTCCCTAAAACTAAAACCCTCCTTGCTCAGGGACTGAAAACGAATGAAAGGCCATGAGATTAAGATAATTGGAGAATTGGAGGGGCTTGAATTCTGCTAAAATGTAGGCATAATACCTTACTGTTTAGGAGTCATGTGGCCAAAGGTCACAAGATTTGTGACTTCCCTAACTGTTCCCATAGATGATATCATTACTATGGAACCTAAGATTAGCCTTTTGAGATTTTTTTTTTTAGGCTTTTGCATTCTGGCAACCAACTGATGCCAACAGGACTTGTGACTCATGACTCAACTGGTCCTGTGGCCCCTCATCCAGAGGCAGACTCAATGCATGTGGGATGTTTTCCACACATCTATGATTTCATCCCCAACCAATCAGCAACACCCATTCTCTAGCCCCTGCTCTTGAGAAACCCTAAGCTCTCAGCCTTTGGGGAGACTGATTTGAGTGATAACTCCAGTTCTCTCACATGGCAAGCCTCGCATTAATTAAACTCTTTCTTTACTGCAGTACCACAGTCTCAGTGAACTGATTTTGTCTGTGCAGTGGTCAGGTGATTACAGGATCTTTTATAATATTCAAATTCCCACTTAATGATTATCTCCTCCAGCCAGGTCTCCCTTTACTATCTGAGCCAATTAATGTCTCTCCGAATCTGGGCCAATTAGTGTCTCTCCCCATTATTCTCTATACTAGCATCCTCTTATTAGCTCCATGGCACTCACACACATTTGTTATTATGCATCTTTAAATTTGTTTTGAATTTTTCATTTGTATGTCCCTCCCCTCCCTCCTCCTTGCCTGGAGCATAGTAGCTGCTTGATATACTTTGTTCTGTAAACAAAAGAACAAAGAAGCTAATTCCTTAACATGCACCACGCTTTCACTAATAACTTTAGTTCTCTCCAGCAGGTAGCCTCAAAAGAATAAAATTAAAATTTTATGAATCAAAAATAGAAATTATTTACTCTTTAAGCATTTGTATGTTATAGCAAAAGTAATAATGAGGATGAAGACTCATACTTAGAAGTGTTTACTGTGTGTCAGGATGTGCTGCATAGTTTATTTTATAGAATTCTCATTAACAACAACAAAATGGAGAAGAAAGCAGAAGTGAAGCTTTTGAAGCTTAAGCTGCCAGGTCCTTGCTTGGACAGCCTCCTTCCAAACCCCAGAAAGAGAGGTTTCTGAGCTGTGCGCCTGTGGGCACTTTGTATGTATGCTTTTTTTTTTTTGCTTTTTTTTTTAGACAGAGACTCTCTCTGTCACCCAGGCTGGAGTGCAGTGGCGCGACCTCAGCTCACTGCAAGCTCTGCCTCCCAGGTTCACGCCGTTCTTCTGCCTCAGCCTCCCGAGTAGCTGGGACTACAGGCGCCCGCCACCATGCCCGGCTAATTTTTTGTATTTTTAGTAGAGACGGGGTTTCACCGTGTTAGCCGGGATGATCTCGATCTCCTGACCTCGTGATCCACCCACCTTGGTCTCTCAAAGTGCTGGGATTACAGACGCGAGCCACCACGCCTGACTGTATGTATGCTTTTTTTTTTTTTTTTTTAATAAAGAGACACCTTTCCCTATTATATAATCTAATCTTCAGACTCTATAAAACATGAATTCATTCCTGAAAATATACTTAGAATCCCTGTTTTATAGATGAAGAAACTGAAACATTGAATTTAAGTTAACAAGAACTAGGAACAGATGAAGAAATGTCCTGGACCCTGATCATATAACCCTAGAAATTATGATTTTAACCATTACATTGCATAGCAGTGTGAACCAAATATAAGATTCTAATACCCCCCAATCAACTGAAAGAACCCATCTTGGCCAAGGGGATCCCAAAGAAACATGAAAAACTGGTTCAGGCCATGATGTGTAGGGGGGCAATGGACCTGCCTCACTCTATTCTCCTTTTGGAGTTTGGGCACAACTGACCAGAGTTAACATTAAAATAGAGATCATGAGAGACAAAACAGATTCTCTGTAGCAATAAGATACTCAACTGCAACCTGACTCAGGTATAGCATCACATGACAGAAAGCAGGCCCTGAAGGAAATCAAAGTATTTTACCTTAAAATATATTTTATTTGACAGATTTTGAAATGGGGAAATGTGGGGGTTTGGGGTTTTGAAGGAGGCAGTACAAGCAAGGACCTGGCAGCTTAAGCTTCAAAAGCTTCACTTCTGCTTTCTTCTTCATTTTGTTGTTGTTAATGAGAATTCAATAAAATAAACTAAGTAGCACATCCTGACACATAGTAAACTTTCCTTTCCTTGGTAGGTCTTTTCCAGAGAGTCTGACATCTTTTAAGGTCAGATAAGAGATATTTACCATCTGTTATCTCTGAAGCCTGTTATTTAGAGGCTTCTTCTATACAACAAGAACCTTGGCTTTCACAATCACCCGCATTTTAACTCAAGCATTTCTTTATGATGACTTCAACTCTTCCTGCAAAGCTTAACTCTTTCTACCAATTGTCAATCAGGAAATCTTTGAAGCCACCTATGACCTGGAAGCCCCTTCCCGCCACCCCCAGCTTCTAGGTATTCTGCCATTCTGGCCTGAACCAATATATACATATACATATTGACTTATGTCTTTGCCTGTAACTTGTGTCTCTCTAAAATGTATAAAACCAAGCTGTAACCCAACCACCTGGGCACATGTACTCAGGACCTCCCTAGGCTGTGTCATAAGCCATGGTCACTCAAATATGAGGCTTAGAATAAACTTGTTTAAATGTTTTACTGAGTTTGGCATTTTTTTGTCAACAGTAGATAGCAAATAGATGCACATTAGTAAAATATAAGGACTATGAAGACATGGCTAATATTTCTATGATAAGACTCTTCCTTGAAAGAAAAAAGAGCTTAGTAATACGGCAGAATGAATTTTAAACACTTAGAATCAACAATTGATGTGCCCTTATTATATTTTCCCAACACTGACCTCTATTTCCTGGGATCCCCTAGCTCAGAACTTTGACTTACATTGCTACAGCTTGGCTTTCTTTCGTTTAACAGCAAGTCAGCTCCTTGGTTACTTTCCTAAGCTACCAAAAAGGGCAGATAGCTCTGCTTCCTACTGCCTTAATTCTTCAACTTCTTCGAATTCCTATAAAGCTAGGTGATGATATCCTAGGCAAATGTCCTGTTGTACAACAACCTTTGTGAGTTCATTGTTGGATTGTATGGTAGGGAGAAACAAACAAAAACCCCACAAAAACAAGCAAACGATGTATCCTATGACAAGCTGCCCTCCAAGATGTTTTAGCTTTTCTCCAGCAGTAAAATGGGGATAATACCTATACACATCTACCACACTGGATATTTTCAGATAAATGACACAATAAATATACAGGCATTTTGGAATTAGGAGAGATATATAAACACAAAAATCATTATACCACCAGCAAGTGATTGGATGTGCATTAGAAATATCCACATCTTTCTCAAGATAGTAGATATCAGCTATAGTAAATGAGCTTAGTTGATTAGACCAGCTGACCTTCTAAAAGGTAATAGAGTAAAAAAATCAAGAGTTCGGTATACTCAGTTTAGATTAATAGAGATACTTATTATATTTACCTCATAAATATTAATGTATTCAAATTAAATAGGTAACCCCAGCAAACTACTTAAAACACTGATGCAGGCTAAAAAGATAGGCAAAAATCTGTGTATAGTTTGCTCACTGTTCATCCTCACTTCTGTGAAAGAGACCCAGAGGCTCATTCGTTAATTCTTCCATTCATCCAACAACTATATTTCTGGAACTAGTGCTAGGTGACAGACTTTCTGCCTTGTCCCAAGGACAGAGTAGTGGGCAAAAATAGCCACATTCCTTCCATCATGAAAAGTGTAGTCCAAGAGGAAAGCAGACATTAATTAAATAATCACACTAATGAATTCGTTATTTCAAATGGAGTTATATGCTTTCAAAAAGAGGTCAATGTGGGACTGTAAGAATTGATAGCACAGTACATAATATAGAGGTTGGGAAAGATTTCCCTAAGGAAATGAATGATCAAATGCTAATGAACAGGACTTCGCTAGGGAAAGGAGGTGGGCAGGAAGCATTCTAAGCAGGGGAAACAGCATGGACAATGTGGGACATTTCTGTCACAGAAAGACGCCTGGCATTCCTGCCATCCTGAGAGCCAGAGGGTATGTGGGTTAAGATAAGAATGAAGAGAGAGGCAGAGTCAGACTATAAAATACCACCAAGGCTCCTCCAAAGATTTCAGTCTTTATCATGAGAGTAATGGAAAGCCATTGAATGGTTTAAGGGTGTGGTGGTGGTAGGATGAAGGAGTAATCATTTCGTTTGTGATTTAAAATATCTTCTGATGATTTAATGGACAAAATGAATTAGATTGAGCCCAGTAGACAAAGGGAGACCAAAAAGAAGACTGTTGTAGGCAAGAGATGACAGTATCTTCGACTAAGATATTGGCAGGTCATACGGAGAGAAGTTGCCAGACTCCAGGGTTACCTGTGATTTGGTGCTGCATGGAGGGTGGAGATTGCAGGAGAAGGATTAGGGATGCTTCCCAGACCTCAAACACCTAAAGTCCACTGAGGAACTTATATGACACTCTTCTACAAAGAGTGAACATTTATGGATGGACCTGATTTGTTTGCTACCTTGCTTTATTGATTTAATACATAGTAGTGTGCTCTCTCTATGCCAATGTTTGTGCCAGTTAAACCAACTCAGCAGTTGGTCCTAGCCTATGGACTGCTAAGTTCCACTAGGCCATCATCTTTAAAGTAGTCTCATCTATGTTCCAAGGAAGGTGTACAGAATTCTATTTGGGGTGCACAAGATAGCTATCTATTTCTTCTACTGGTGGAACACTTTATTTTCAAAGCAAGCCTTATGTCTTATGCTTTTTACTGAAAAAACTAAATATGTTCTGATTTTGTAGAAAACTCAGCTACTATTATTGTCTTCAGAAAAGTGCCCAATTTTTGTGGTTTATTTCACAGAAAGGCATAGCTGGATGTAGGAAATGATTATAGAGGTGTAATGTGCCCACTATCAAATTCCAGTCTCAGGCAGTATTCAAGACACCCACAAAACAACAGGACTTTTTTTTATCACTACACCTGATAAGGAAGCAAATTCCCATTTAGGTCTACAAATGCAGGTGCTCGTTGTCTGGTTTTGGTTATTTCTAGAGACATAAATAACTGTATTTACTGGGATATTCATGCTTTGCTATGCCTTGCCAGTGATTTGTGTTGACAACTAAAGATAAACAGTTTGCCATTTGTACCATACAATTCCTCCTGAATAAGAGTATCCATTCCTGATATCCAACATGAAGGGACTCTAATAAGTACAAACTAACCATAGGTTACCAATAACAACAAACCAAGTTGTCAAAGACTAGAGTACATTTTATCTTTCCTTGAGATTTACAAATGCCTTTCATAAGGCATAAACAAAAATATATATTTTGTTTAAAAACCTGGATTTTTTGCATAAACAAAAAAATATATTTTGTTTAAAAACCTGGATTTATAAATGGTGATTTTGTAGGAAATCTGTATGTGTCTCAAAAAAACACAGCTGGTATATGCTGAAATAAATGTCAAAATACATTATTTCATTGCTGTTTTGGCATAAAATTATGTTTTTTATCTGACAAACCTAACTTCTCATCATAAATGGAAGATGTTATGATTCCACATATTTGTTAGATTCAATTCAACAAATACTCAACATTATTTATGTTATTCAGGGAAGGAGATCTAGGAAAGAACTTTAAAAGGAGTTAGGCCTTTGTATTGAAAGAGCTACAGTCTAAATGAGAATCACTTAAGTAGCAGTTAGATTAATGTTAAGAACAAACTTCAATTCTCTGGCCTCAAAATGAAATATTCTCAAAAGTAAGGCTAATTAAAATGATTCAAATTTCTAAGAAGTGAGATTTAGTTATGTATGCATTAAGGTTTTTGTGTGTGTATTTTTGGGATATTTTAAAATAAATATGCATTTCCAATGGTGGGAGTTAATTGCAACTAGTATAAACTCCCATTTTAACGAATATTGTTCAATAACCATTTCTGTGTAACAATATTGTAATATCCAGTACAATTTCCAGCAGTTGCTCTTATTAATATTACTATATCTGTCAGATATAGATACAATAAAATCTGTTTAGATTGAATCCTGTAACAAATGTTTTCATAAGTCACTGTATGATTAGCAATTATCTTTTATTTGAAGATTTGTACAATATTGAATATTACCAATGAAATTAGATTTTTGCTAAATGACATTTTGATGATATTCTGGTACCTACTTGATCTGTTTTTATCTGTTGACATTCCTTTCTTTAAAAAAAAGATATCAGTTTGATCTTGTGTACTTCCCAAACTTTTGGAGTTGTAAGGTGGCCAGGCATGATCTTTAAATAAGTATTCATTCCTACTAATGGAATGTGTATTAATTTTCTTGCATAGCATGATTTGACGTAATTAGTTAAACATGTCGGTACATGAGTGTCCAGTTAGCTTCAAAATTAGAATAAAGTTGGTGTCACCAAAAATAAATCACCTATTAATGAAAATTTTCCACTGTTTCTGAGAGTAGATGATTAGTGAAACACATTTCATCAACATACTGCCA
This sequence comes from Pongo abelii, assembly GCF_028885655.2. Taxonomy (NCBI): domain Eukaryota; kingdom Metazoa; phylum Chordata; class Mammalia; order Primates; family Hominidae; genus Pongo; species Pongo abelii. Next base: position 20,616,141 of record NC_085928.1, read on the forward strand.
GTTAATTTTTCTTAAAACTTGACAAATAGAAAATAAATCTTTAATTGAAATGGAAAGCAAAGGAGCTGAATATGAGCTAGCAAATGCTCTGTTGAATCTGTCTTTCTTTAGCTCAAAAAAAAAAAAAAATCCAAAGAGGGAATAGTGACTTTTCACTTTTTATGAGGTTAAGTTTTTTTTCTGAATATTATACAATATTCCCTTCTTTGAGATGCCTTCCATTTGTATTCAAATTAAAAATAATGTTAATAATAAATTATTAACATTGGCTGTGATAAGAAAATTACATGATTATCTTTGCCTTGGAGCAATTTATAAATCCATGAAGTAGATTGTCTTGTCAACAGAATAAAAATGATCAGTTAATGTTTTGTCATCACACTTAAGAGACAGAAAACACTTTTCAATTCTAAACACGCTTGAAAATCTCAGTGAAATCGAATAAAACAGTAACACCAATGTGCCATTGAATAGAATTAGATGATAAATAAGTTTGTATTTGGAAATAAGCTTATTGCTGAAAACATCCCAAACAATGTATTTTGGAAATTTTAATTTTAACTTTAAATATTAATTTTGTTTGTTGTTTTCCTCCATAAGACTCAAAATGAAGTAGCTGAGGTGTTTCAGTTTTTGTTTCCTTTTTATATTTTTTTTATTATTAGTGTTTTTAACTTAATAGATCCTGTGCCTTCCTGGTCCTTAGAATGTTATTCCTGTTATACATTTCTGCAATTCTGAAAACTAAATTTCTCATTTTTTGTGTGTTTAATATGTGTGTGTTTGTGTGCATGTGGATACATAGAACAAAAAGCTGAATTATTTGCTTTAGTTTTTTTCAGTTGAAACAAATACTTCGTTTTCGAAGACTATATATTTTTAACCACTTTTTTTGAAAACAATTGAAAAGGGAGGAGTCAACAAATCTAACTCATTAACCAAACAGACCTTAACTGTGGGCAAGTCTAACTGTATCCTTAGTCTGACTCTTCTAACTTCTCATGAAAATATAGCTCTAACTGGGGCTACCTGGATGCAACTGCTTTGCTCATTTTATTAGACAAGCATCTCTTGACCTCCATCTTTCCCACTATTTAACTCAATTCTGATTATTCCTTCTTCCTTCTCTTAACAATCACTTCTCTTTCATCAGGTTCTGGCACACAATTACATGCACGGTGCCAAAGGAACCATTTTTGGCATTGGGGCAGAAAGGTGTGATACTTTTTCTCACCCATCGTAAGTGGGTGAATGTGCCTCATCCAACACTCTCGTAAACCAAACACAGTTTAACAAGAGAAAAGCACAATAAATTTATTAATCAAAATTTTATGTAACACTAGAGCCTTTAGAAATGAAGACCCAAATTCCAGGGAAAACTGTCCACATTTATGCTTAGATTCTATGAAGAATGAACAGCTGTGTAGAAATGTGATTAGACAAAAGCGTATATCTAATGGTAATAAACTAAGAGGGTGAACCCAGCTAGGCCCGTCTGATCAGATTCTTTCTGGCCTCTCTGTAGCATTTCTTCCTTCTGGGTATGAAGCACAAACCACCTGCAATGAGGGTCTTCAAGGGAAAAGGGAGAGAGTTACCTTTCTAGGTTTTATGCCATGCTTTGGGGAAGGCGAGTTCTGGCTTCTGTAACCAGCCTTGGAGAAAAGAAATACTGATTTCTATGTTTCACTTCCAGGGAGAGAGAGAGGTAGGAGACATGACTGGAGAAGATCAGAAAGACCTCACTTCTGAGGTCTTCCAATCTCCTTCAGTTTAAAATACTCAGCATGCCAAAGTATCATACTTAGAGGTAGCGGGTTCTGAGCCCTAAGTTTTCTAATGTGTTCTGTTGTACAAACTGCAAATAAACAAACAAATTCCTGAATGACTGAGATGAAAAATCTGATGTAAAAGAAAGGTATGAAGGAAAGATAAAACTAAGAAAGAGGTGATGCAAACAGAAAAATAAAGTATAATCTCAGTGTGATCAAACATTATTAAATGAGGAACAATTTTTAAGCCAGAAAGAATATTAGTCTACCTATTAGAAACCTATTTTTGTATGTTTTAATATAAATTAAAGCATTAATACTGTGAAGTTACAATATCTGCTTTGAGTGTTTTTTTAAGTTGTTTATTACTAAAGAGAATAAACCTCATATAACAAGAAAGAAATAGGTAGGGAGGTATTCAGAAAATAAATAAGAGGAAAATTATTTCCCCTCTATTGTGCCTTTTTTTATCCTCTCATTTATGTGTAAACTACTCCAAAGTCTTTGAGGAGTAGCATCTTCTCAGACATGAAGGATGTATATGCCCAAACCCTGCACCTAGGCCATCAAGGGATGAGGCTCCAGTCCCAGCAGAGAATTCCTCTTCCTGGACAGTACCCCTAAGCTAGCCAACATCTGCATGATACATAATTTTACTCTTCACCCTTCTTCTACTTCTCAAGCTCCTTGTTAGTGATGTTGAACTCAGTGTCTTTGCATTTCACCATCAACTAATGCACATTTTTAACAAAATCTGAACTCAGAACTTAATATCTTCTTAATTGATCTGCCAGAAAGTAGTTAAATTTAGTAAATAATTTTCTCCTCTGTCTATTGAAAACCAAACTGTTTGACACATTTTATTGCATTTAAGGAAAGGATAAAATACTTGCACATACTAAGGGAAACTTATTACTAGGCAACTATCCTAGAACAGCAAACCCATGTATTCTTGATAATTACTTTAAATTACCTAAACTCTCCAATTTTAATAAGATGTTATTAGCATCATCCATTATTTGTTCTTGTCCCTTACAATTTATTTTACATTAAGAAATAGGCATATTAATATTGATATGGTTTGGCTGTTTCTCCACCCAAATCTCATCTTGAATTGTAGCTCCCATAATTCCCACGTGTTGTGGGAGGGACCCTATGGGAGATAATTGAATCATGGAGGTGGTTTCCCCCATACTGTTCTCGTGGTAGACAATAAGTCTCACCAGATCTGATGGCTTGAAAAGGAATTTCCTGTTTGGCTTGGCTCTCATTCTCTCTTGCCTGCCACTATGAAAGATGTGCCTTTCACCTTCTGCCATGATTGTGAGGCCTCCCCAGCCAAGTGGAACTGTGAGTCCATTAAACCTCTTTTTCTTTATAAATTTCCCAGTCTCAGGTATGTCTTTATCAGCAGCATGAAAATGGACTAATACAAATATTAACCTTATGAACAAGCCCATTTTGCAAAACAGACCTGCTGTATGCAATCCGTGAAGCAGTTGAATTCAGCAATCACCAGCTAAGTGAGTATATATGCACTTTGGATTTCAAGAGATCAGGGCTAAGTTGCTGATGTGGGCAAGTCACACAGTCAGCTCATAAAGTCTTAATTAAACATGCATTGTACTTTTTACATTCTAGTATATTAAAATCTACAGCATCCTTTAGGAACTTTTAAAATACTCAGCAGAGTCTTAGCACCTCATTTAGCAACCATTGACTTAGGCCAGTGATTTGGATGGATAGTGTTTGGATTCAATTACTTTGATATAAAGAAACAAATAGAAGTCAAGTTAATTATCATATTGCCTTAGTTGGAATGGTTTTTTAATTTAGCAAAAGGAGCGGGAACAACCTATGATCAACTCTATTTGCTAGGCTTTCAGATACCATGGCTTTCACATAGTAAACAGTAATTTTGTCACTGGAATCATCTCTGTGCCCAGAAACAATGGCCTCATCATTCATAGCACCCGCAACATCCTTCTAAAAGAAGACTCCCTGGAGTGAAAACACTGTCATGGTTTTCATAAAATCCTGTCCAGTAATAGCAGAATGGGTGAGAAACTTATAAATATAACAAGCTGTTAGGTGTGAATTGAACTGAATTATTTACAGGTGTACTGGAAAGTACTTGGTGGTAAGAGCAAACAGACCAAGTTCAAGTTCCAGCTCCTCTCCTTCCTAGTTACGTGCTGAGAAAAATAATGGACATCTATGGTCCTTAGAGTCTTTTTTTCTGTAAGATTGGGTTAATCAGACCTCAGGAATATTGTTAAAGGATTAATATAATGGCAAACAGTCTCAGCAATATCATGGGCACCCAAAGTCATAGCTTTTGAGGTTAGCAGTGTAAGCAGTAAGGGGAAATAATTTAAATTCTATCACAACTTTTTTTGTTAGTCAAAAAAACAAAACAAAACAAAAACAAACCCCACATTCAGCTGTGTACTCAGAGATTTGGTGAGATAAAACAGAAAGTATGCTAATCATTTACACAGTTAAGAACTTGGGGATCATGTACCATTGGAGGCAAATTAGAGGTTAGTATTACAAACAACCATCTTGATAAATAGAATGTGGGGCTGAAATCAATAAAATAGGATTCAATAAAAACAAATATAAACCGCACAAACAATTGTTCCATGGGGATGGAGATATAAGCTATAATGAAAGATAAATTGACAATAAGTCAACAATATGATGGTGTCATATAAAATCCCAGACACTGCTTTGGGGTATATTAATAGGGAGAGCACGGATAAAATGAGAGGTAATTATTTTGTTCTACAAGCACACTCTAGGCCTCAACTGGATAACTGTGTTTAGTGTTTGTTCCTTAGTTGAAAAAGAATCATAGATAAGTTTAAATCAGTTCAGAAGAGAGCAACAAAAATGATAAAAGCCCTGGAAAATGAGATCTATAAGGAAACATTAAGGGAACCAGCCATGCTCAGACAGAAGGAAAGATAACAGAGAAGCAGAGTAACTATTTACATCTAGGAAAGAGATACTACAAATGAGAGAAGGGATCTGTGATTCCCACTAGACACTTGGAGCTGAGTGGATTGGGCTTGAACTACAATAGTTACAACTTAGTTTAAATATTAAAGACAACTTTCTGAATAAAGAGTAGTTTAACATGGAAATAAGTTACCTTTGGTGATTATGAAACCTAGTTAATAAATCATTTTGAAGTATTAAACTTGGAATTATTATTTTGTAGTTTTAATACAGTGGCAAGGAGATGACTCAGCTCATACTCAGCCCTGTTTATACTAAACACAGCTCTACAAATATGCCTATTTTATGCCTCCCCTGACATAATTATAGATATAATCATAACCAATCTGCTTTTTATAAAAGGGGTTCTTTATTATTTAAATATGTTATTTTGTTAGATGTTTTGTCATGATTTTTCTGGTAGAAATATGTCTTTTTCCCTTCAATATTTTTGCATTTTTTTGATTCTTCATATTCTTATTAGATTCAGATATACTTATTTTTGCCATCATAAGTGATATAAAGCTATAAGGATACTATGTGACTTGAATATATTTTCTGACTCAAAAACTGTATGACAAGGCTTGCTTGTATTTTATAACTTCCCGGTTTGGCAGGCTCAGTAAACTAAAGTAGGTAAAGTATTCATTAGGGGCAGACGATGGACTTTTAAAGGCAAGACAATCAGTCCTTTTGTATTAGTCTTAATTATATTTATGACTGCCATAGAACTAAATAAGCACAGCCATTTATTATGTGAACTTAGACAAGCAAGCTGAGATTCAGTTACCTTTTTTCATAAAAGGAGGATAATACCAGAACTAATAAGAATAAATGAGACTATTTATGTAGAGTTCCTGGTATAGAGTAGGCATTTAATAAACAAGTCTTCCCTCTGTTTGCCTTCCTTTAACAGTATCTTAAATGACACTTCTCTGCACAAACTCAGTAGTAGCCCTCTGTACCCTATATAAATTCAGTCCCAGTGGAGCTGCATTCAAGGCCTCCAGCTGTATTCTTCCTTTCAGGTCTTAGTTCGATTGCTTCTTGGTTGAATAGGAGTTGAATTGCCAGCAGATGGGACCATATGTGAAACTGTAAAAACCTAAAACTATCCAGAGAGCAGGTTATTGAACAATGGTCAACAGGAAAACAGGGAGTTATGTATACAGGTGGCACAGGGGATGCTTAGACACAAAATTTAGAAGTTAGTTATAAATTTTTATTTTTTCTATCACAATGTTTATACACATTCACTTAAAGATATTAACTTCAATATTCCACCTAGCTTTTTTAATGAACATCACAAACAGTATCAGTGGGACAAGTGCATTTCAGAGTGTAAGCTTTATAAGATTTTAGTACCACCATCACTGATAGGTAAAATTGGTGTTTGAACTTTATCTTGTAACTCAAATCTCATTTTCCAGCAGATGTTATCTGACAGCCTCAGTAGCTCTGTTTCCTGTGTTTACAAGGAGCGTTTCCTACTCACTATGACTGCTAAGAAAGATATCCTGACCCTGAACAGTCTGATAGCATAATATGGGGTCAGTCCTACTCACCTCAAAGGGTAGATTGAAACACCTAGAAGCCAATTAAGTTATTTGAGAGCTGGGGTTATGTCTTTAAAACAGGAAAAGCATCTTTAGGGGAGATAGGAGAAGCAGGAGGGGAGACAGGGAAGGGGAATAATTAAAACCGGATGGAAAAATAGATCCCTTTCTGCCTGGACAAATGGCAATAGCCTATTTGCTGGTCATTCTATTTCCACTTCACCCAACTGTATTGAGTCCTTAGCAAAACCTCCAGAGTTACTAATCTATCCTTCTGTAGCCCTAATTATTCCACATTTCTCTGTAAACAATTCCAAATTCCTTACTATAGCCTAAAATTCCTTTATCATTTGGATCCTATACATTCAAATGTATTGAAAACCACTCCCCTCGTTGCTGCCAAAGGTCAGCATATGTTGCCTAAACTTCAATTCCTCAAACACACCAAGCTCTTCCCAGAGACCATGTGCTTTTTAATTTTCATCTGGAATGCTTTCTGCTGGCCTTTGCATGCTATCTCCTTTTTATCATTTAAGGCTCAGACTAGACATTACTTTCTGAAAGTATCCTTCTTTGTCTTTTAACCTTTCTCTTCAAGTATGTTTTTTCTCTTAATCTCTAACACAGCATAAACATGTCTCACGGCCGGGCGCGGTGGCTCACGCCTGTAATCCCAGCACTTTGGGAGGCCGAGGCGGGTGGATCACGAGGTCAGGAAATCGAGACCATCCTGGCTAACACGGTGAAACCCCGTCTCTACAAAAAATACAAAAAATTAGCTGGGTGTGGTGGTGGGCGCCTGTAGTCCCAGCTACTTGGGAGGCTGAGGCAGGAGAATGGCGTGAACCCGGGAGGCAGAGATTGCAGTGAGCCGAGATCGTGCCACTGCACTCCAGCCTGGGCGACAGAGCGAGACTCCATCTCAAAAAAAAAGCCTCCCTTCATAGTACTCTTTTTAATTAAGTTAAATATTTATTGATTGGTTTATCTCTTTATCATCTGCCTCTTCAACCAGTTTGTAAACTCTGTAAGAATGAGGTGTAGGTCTTTCAGTTGCACCATTACATTCTAAGTGTCTTGCATAGTACCTGGCTATTGGTGGAAACATAAAATATATGTCTAGATGACTGAATGAATCTCTGAAATTCTTATCCTCACACCCAAGCCCTTGGTCTCTATTCTGTGTGGTATGCCTGAACTAGTATTAATTGGCTATTAAGGCTTTCTTTACTTTTTTTTTTTGACATTGGGCTTTGTCATTTTTGATTTCATTAGTCTTTCTCTAATACAGTTGGCTCAAATTAAGAGTAAGAAACAAACTCAATGTCTCATCTTATTTCAAAAATCCTTCACCCACTAATTAAGTACCTATTTCTTCACTGTAGGGTTTTCAACTTATTTGTGAAGTGGAAGTGACTCATATGACCTAGATTCAATAAATAATTCAAACACTCCATTTAAAAAAAAATTATAGAAGTTACCAGTCGCATCACTTTTCCAAGATTTTTTCAGATGGCTCATCAATTGCAAATGTACAGTAACCATAAGAGATGCAATTTGTTCTGCAGTAAGAAGAAATTCTTACTAGAAACCCTTAAATTCTGCTGAAGGTTATAAAACCATTTCATATCAGTGCTAATAATGAACTGATGCTGTGGAAGCTTCTGGTCCTTATTACTTAGAAAGGTTTATAAAACTTAAAAGGAAAAAATATATTTGCAAATAACTTTATCTGTTTGTTTTCTTATCATTTTCCAATTCATACATAAACACTTCTTATTCTTATATTATTCAGTCTAAATAGAAATCTGCAGTATAAACAAGCAAAAAACAAGACCAGCAAGATGCTCAGATAATTCTTGGCATAAGAGGTGGTATGATATGGGTAGCAGTAAATATAAGCATGTTTTACTCATATATAGCATCTGAGAACTAAAATGTGGTAAATAATGAATATTTGTTAAATAAATAAAATGTCATACATATGACTTATGTAAGTTCCAAATAAAAGTGTGTAGCAGAAATTTAACTAGCACTTAGTAAATAAGTGAATAATATTTCTTTTGACTATGACTTTTTAAAGTGTGAAATTTAGTATTAATCTTAGAAAACATAATCATGGATTTTACTGGAATTTTTATACACTAAGAGTTTAGTTTGGTTTTAGATCCAGCCTAAATTCCTCTAAGCCTTGAGGTGGTCATTTATGTTAGAATTTTTATCTTCTTATAAAGTATAAAAAGTATTTTTATTGATCCTCTCTGATATCATATTCCTCATTCAATATGAAAGAGTAAATACTATTTTTGTGACTGAAATATACCATTACTTATACTAAAAAAGTGTGATTCTACTCTGTAATTTACTTCTGACATCAAAGCCTGGAATGTTAAATCAGTACTTTTGTTTGAACATGATAAGGGTTTATTGGAGTCTTAAACTCTAGTCACTCTGTATAGATAATTGTGCATTTTCTTAGCCCTGGATTGTGGTAAGCATTTGATGGAATATACAACATGTAATTCAGGACATTGTGTAGTGGTGATTTTCACACCCAACAATAATAGTAATAGGAATATTAGCTTATATTTGCATGTACAAGTTTTTTTTTTTTTTTTACATATTCCACATACATACAAAAAAATTGGCTTAAGTATTCTCTGGATTTTAGAAATGAAGAAATAGAGGAAAAAGTTGCTAAGAAATTCTCTCAAATCACATAGCAACATAGTGAAAGTGATTCAACTGTTTTTTTCATACTTAAACCATTATCTCTCATCTGGCATGAAGACAGTTCAATGCCTTATATCCTTTTTTTAAAAATTTATTATTGTGTATAAACTATGCTGCTATTAAGAATGATAGAACTGGTAACTTGGATAAAAAGTATAATATTTAATATTTTATACTCTTTTTATGCATCATAGTTTGCAGCAGAACTAGGACTATACTTTCTAGGATTGAGGCTAGCTTGAGTAGGAGAGAACACAAATGCATTTGTAGTCATATAGTAAACCCACTTTATTCAAATGTAAAATAAAATAGAAAAAATAAACAAAATCAATTTATTAAAAATGGATGAGTCTCTATAAACCAACTAATTGAACACAAAAGTCATCATTTGTTTAACATTGCTAGAAATAGTTCTGTTTCCTTCATTCGGATTAGATTCATTGGATTCAAGGGTGAAAAATTTAAGCTAAAGTAGCGTTTGCATGAGAAATAGCCAGAAATGAAGAGATAATGATGGCCAATCACCATTGTCAATAATAACCATTCACATTTATCATTTCTGCAGCACTCTGTATTAGCAAAGTGCTTTACAAGCAGTTACAACTCTATTTGTCTATAAGAGACCTTAAAAGTCCTCAGTTCTCTCCTCAGTGCATGAGGCATGAGTGGTCAGTGTTGGGCAGGTGTCAATAACATAGAACAGTTAAGTCCTGAAATGGTTTGGCTTTGTCCCCACCCAAATCTCATCTTGAACTGTAATCCCCATAATCCCCAAGTGTCTAGGGAGAGAGCTGGTGGGAGGTGATTGGATCATGGGGGTGGTTTCCCTCGTGCTGTTCTTGTGATAGTGAGTGAGCTCTCAGGAGATCTGATTGTTTTATAAGGTAAGAACCCCTTCGCTCCTCATTCTTCTCTCTCCTGCAGCAGCCATGTGAGAAGGTCCAAGCTTGCTTCCCCTTTGCATTCTGCCATGATCGTAAGTTTACTGAGGCCTCCCCAGCCATGTGGAACTGTGAGTTAATTAAACCTCTTTCCTTTATAAATTACCCAGTCTTGGGTAGTATCTTTATAGCAGTGTGAGAACGGACTAATACGAGTCACAATCAGAATGTCAGGACTTTTCACCCATTGCCAAAAAAAAAAATACATTAGAGACTGGGAAGGAAATGAAAAGCCCTAGTAAACGTCATTAAGGCAATGATCTCCGGTGGTGGTGATGAAGAAGACGAAGAAGAATAAGAGGAGGAGGAATAAGAAAAACAAAAAAGTGAGACTGCTTTTTAAAAAAATAAAAGCATGGAAGCCAAACAGTTACAGAATAAAGCAATTCAAATGAGAACAAATATCCCATCAAAGGTATGTACCTAATGAAAAAATAGAATCAAGTAGCAATATCCCCCCACCAAAAAAAAGGCTGGAGAATATATTTGTACAATAAGTCAGATGATACATAATGCTTTTAAAAAGATATCCTTCTGGCTGGGCACAGTGGCTCATGCCTGTAATCCTATCACTTTGGGAGGCTGAGGCAAAAGGATCCCTTGAGGTCAGGAGTTCAAGACCAGCCTGAGCAACACAGGGAGACCGTGTTTCTACAAAAATTTTTTTAAAAAATTAGCTGGGCATGATGGTGTGCACCTGTAGTCCCAGCCACCCAGGAGGCTGAGGTGGGTGGATCGCTTGAGCCTGGGAGGTCAAGGCTGCAGTGACCTGCGATCGCAACACCATACTCCAGGCTAGGCAACAGAGTGAGACACCATCTCTAAAAAAGAAAAACAAAACAAAACAAAACAAAAAGAAATCCTTCCAAAGATGGCCAAAAAGTGATTACTTACTTGTGTCCAAGTTTTCAGGAAGCACAGGAGAATCTTTAAAAACAATAATGAGGGACCTATATCTTTCTCTTGTCTAGGGTAATCAACTAGCATTGTCTTCTTAAACAATTACTAAGATCTGTTACAATAAGTTACAATAAAATGTGTTTAAAGTTCACAGGTATATTATTCCATTCTCATGCTGCTATGAAAAAATACCCAAGACTGTGTAATTTACAAAGAAAAGAGGTTTAATTGACTTGCAGTTCCTCATGGCTGGGAAGGCCTCAGGAAACCTAAAATCATGGAGGAAGGTAAAGGGGAAGAGAGGCACCTTCTCCACAGGGCGGCTGGAAGGAGAAGAGCTGAGTAAAGGGGGAAAAGCCCCTCATAAAACCATCAGATCTTGTGAGAACTCACTCACTATCACGAGAACCACATGAGGGGAACCACCCCCATGATTCAATTACCTCCCATTTGGTCCCTCCCATGACACATAGGGATTATGGGAACTACAATTCAAGATGAGATTTGGGTGGGCACGCAGCCAAACCATTATCAATGGTTCATTTGAAATTTTCTTTCCTCAGTAGGACTTATCTTTTAAAAAACTTCCTACTCTCATATAAATAATAATAGTATAAAATCATATGAAATTAACTGCTTCCACCATGAACAGATGAAACAGGATCATCTTGATGAAGTGAACTGGACCATCAAGAACAATTGGGTTCCAATTCTGCTTGGGGCACTTCTTAGTTCTATGACCATCAATAAGAAAACATTTTGGGGACCAGGTACGTTGGCTCATGCCTGTAATCCCAGCACTTTGGGAGGCTGAGGCAGGTGGATCATGAGGTCAGGAGATCAAGACCATCCTGGCTAACACAGTGAAACCCCATCTCTACTAAAAATACAAAAAAGGCGTGGTGGCACATGCCTATAGTCCCAGCTACTTGGGAGGCTGAGGCAGGAGAATCACTTTAACCCAGGAGGCGGAGGTTGCAGTGAGCCGAGATTGTGCCACTGCACTCCAGCCTGGGCAACAGAGCGAAACCGTATCTCAAAAAAAAGAAAACACTTTTGTGTCTCGGTTTGCCCACCTTTAGAACAGATGGCCTCTAAGATTCTTTCTGCTCTGATACGACTTTCTTCTTCTAAAGTCATCCACACTAGTTATCAACCTGCTTTTGTCTTTAGGTATAAAAAATCTGCATGTTTGTCTTTTCAGTTTAAATCCTATATATTCCACATAACAAGTAAATATTGTAAGTACACATGTACTTGAACTTATAAAATTCCAAACACTTAATATGCAACTCCAGTTTTGCTTCAAGTGCTACGTGAAATAATTGGAGATGGGACATGACACAGCATGGTGTCACATAGCACTGAATCACATGGTGAGAAAGTTATTCTCTTTTCACATCTCTTCAGCCATCTGATTATACCAAGAGGAGTCTAAGTTTGGTGCTAATAAGGCTTTACCACCTTTATAAACACTTGGTAAATTTCTCTTTAAAAAGAAAAAAATAAACAGTTATAGTACAGGACTAAGGCTCAGAGCTTTCAGCTGAATCCAAACAGATGATGATACCATTATTTTGTTTTTGCAGTTTTTGTCCTATTTGTTTATTTATAACAAGTGATGCTTATCTTTTATATATAACAGTAATATAATTTTACTGTTATATATAATGTTAAAAAGAATGTGTTTAAAGGAAAATATTAGTGGAGACAGTATGTGAAAATTGCAAAAATGTGAAAAATATTAAATCTGAGAAAAACTGGGCTAAGAAAAATGTTCCTCAAAATGGCCTGTTGTGTCACCTCCTGCCAAACATGCTGGATATTTTGAAATTCTGCTTTGTAAGTTGAATGAGCACATTCTTTCAGAATCTGAAGTGTTTTAACTCAGTTTGGTTGTGAAGTCATTGATTCAGTGTTAAATAAGCTAAGTTTTTCAGAGCCCGTGAAACTTGTAATCTTGTTCTGATGACAACCATTTATATTCTGAAATCTATAACTGTATTTCAAATTTTGACAGCTTTATACCACACGATTTTGGCACAACTGTCTCTTCCTTATAATTTCAGAAGCCTTCACAGCCTAGAAAGCTGATATCTGTAAATTACTTTATAATCAGTGGGCTCTGCTAGACATGGAAGAATTATGTAAATTAATAGATCAATAGTAAATAAACTTTCAAAGGCTTAGGTATTTTTACTTATAATAGTCAATTATTTTTAGTAATGGATTAGTTTTAAACATACATTATGTATTGCAATTAAGTAATACATTGTCAACTTTTAAAAAATTTTAAACTTTTTATTGAAAATGATTATGGCCAAAGTAAAATTGAATAAGACTATATTTATTCAAATATTCTTTAGTATACATATTTCAAAACATCATATGCATTATAAATACGTACATTTTTGCTTGTCAATTAAATAAATTTCAAAAAATTTTAAAGACTGATGCTGAGAATATAGGGATGATGAAAATATAACCTTGCCTTCGTAAGTGTTTACAGTGTAGTGAAGGAACCAGATGAGTAAGAGGTAAGAAAAAGTTTGATAAGTGCTTAGAAGCACCTATTAGGGATATCTAAGTTTGTCCATTAACTACAAGCCTCTGAAATACTTTTCATGTACTTAATTTTTGTGCTAGGTCAGACTGTGAAGCTTGTAAAAACATAATGATTTGGATATACCCACGCAAACTATAACTTTCACAAACAAGTCTGATGTAAACTGAATGCACATTCAGTGTGGCTTATCCTCTACAACATGGGATAGGAAAGGAGACCGTAAGATTACAGATGTGACCTTACTACTTTATTTTTATCTTCTTTCCACTACTTCAGAGCTTATAACATGTTTCCACATGTTATTTCATTTCGTCCCTGTAATGACCCAGTGAAAGAGATAACACTCCATTTCTCATTTTAAAAATGAGGAAATGAAGTCTAATAAAGTTAAGTAAATTGGTCAATATGACATACGTAGAAACTGACAATAGCTGGACTTTGACCTTTTCACTACACTGATGCTGATTCTGTTGGTTTGAAATGTCAGGACTAAATAAAGATACATTTTTTTTTTAATGAAGAAACTTATACCCAAAAAGATGAATGATATATCCAAATTCACATTCCTGCATTTTAGAAAAAACACCTGTGTTTAGATAAGAAACATTGGGAGGAATTATCGGGCTTGCTAACTCAACAACTGCATAGAAACAATGTCTTGGAAGGACCGCTGGATGTGACTGGCATCAAAAGACCTGGGTTCTATGTTCTGCCAGATTGCAAGTTATTTGTGGAAGATTGGGCACACCTGTTGCTTTTCCATTTATCTCTATCTATCTATCTATCTATCTATCTATCTGTCTGTCTGTCTGTCTATGAGGACAGAGTCTCGTTCTGTTGCCCAGGCTGGCACGATCTCGGCTCAGTGCAACCTCCACCTCCCAGGTGCAAGCAATTCTCGTTACTCAACCTCCCGAGTAGCTGGGACTACAGGAATGCGCCATTGTGCCCAACCATTGTTTTTCCTTTTACAGAATATCTATTAGCTTCACTTGCTAGAAGAGGGGAAGGGACACCAGGTGGTGATTGTTAGCTTTTCCTGTAAGACGGAACTGAAGAGCTACACTCCAGGAGGGCACAAATAGAGAGATGAATAGTTATAGAAGGTTCTACAACATCTGTTATCCAAAAAGAGACCAGATTCCTGGAATTTAAAAGAACTACTTTGAAAAATTTCTGGAACATTTGTACATCTCTGTAATTGTCAGTTTAATCATCCAGGTCTTTTCTTGGGTAGCTATTGGCAGTAAAACCATTATGTATAAAAGGGGATAAGTTTGTATTTCAAAAGCAGCAAGGAAATGGAGCTTTCTGTAATACTCAGAAAATTTTGTAACTTTGTCTGTTTCTTAACTTTCCCCAATTCAGTTGTCTCGATTTTCCTGGTAATGTGCTGCATTCGTTTTTTAGGGCTGCTGTAACAAAGTACCACAGACTGAGTGGCTAAAACAACAGAAACTTACTGTCCCACAGTTTTAGAGGCTCAAAGCCCAAGATCAAGGTGGCAGCACGGTTGGTTCCTTCTGAGAGCTGGGAGGGAGGATCTGTTCTATGCCTCTCTTTTTCTTCCTGTGGTTTGCTAACGATCTCTGGTGTGTGCCTTGGCTTGTAGAACATCACTCTAATCTCTGCCTTCATCTTCACATGGCATTCTCCTTTTGTGTATTTGTGTCTCCAAACTTTCCCTTTTTATAAGGATGCCCATCATATAGGATTTGAGCCCATTCTAATGACTTCATCTTAATTAATTATATTTATAATGATACTACTTTCAAATAAGGTTATATTCTGAGGTACTGGAGGTTAAGTATTCAACTTATGGATTTTGAGGGGATTATGACAAATCAACCCATAACATATTCACTTAGCTGAGCAAATCACTGCACAGGTACTTGACAAGTTTAACAGTCAGGGTACCACCAGAGAAATTGAACAAGTAGGGGTGTGTGTGTGTGTGTGTGTGGGTGTGTGTGCACGCACGCATATGTGAGTGGAGAGAGACAGAGAGGAGAGATTGATTTGTTGCAAGGAATCGTAATGTGATTGTGAGGGCTAACTAGGCAAGTCCAAAATCCATAGGGCAGGCTATGAGAAGGACAATTTGGAAAGACTTTGGCAGGAGCTGATGCCACAGTCCAAATGGGAGATTTTTTCTTCCTCAGGGAGACATCAGTTCTGTTCTTAAGGCTTTTGAACTGATTAAAACAGGCTCACCCAGATCATCCAGGATCATCTCCTTTACATAAAGCCAACTGACTGTAGACATCAAGCACATCTATGAAATACTTTTACAGCAACACCTAGATTAATGTGTCATTGGATAATTGAGCACTACAGCCTAGCCAAGTTAACACATAAAACCGACCATCACATAAATAACAAGGAAGGGAGCAAGAGGTACTTACTATATTATATCTTGAACCCAAATGAACTAAAGGAAACAGTCTTGGGTGTATTATTAAGTATCGCTGGGCTAAGTGGTTCCTGTTTGAGGGGCTAGGTGTGCACAGAGTTTTCCTGCTGCTTTGCCACAGCCCAGCACTATTGGTGTATTTCTCCTTTTACACCTTAACACAACCTCCTCTCTTCCAGTGGGCATCTTGGAGCTCCAGCTTCATTCTTCCAATTCAATCCTGTGCTCTCTAAAGAAAAAAAAAATGCCCAAAGCAATTTTCACCCCATCACACACTGGTAATCATTTTATTTTTCTGATTATGTTTCCCTCTCTCTTTCAGCCCTTTGGTAAATTACGCAGGGACCCTTTTTTCTCATTCTCTCTTTTTCTGTCTCTCTGTGTGTCTATGCTAAGTGCCAGCTGTCATTGCTTGGCAGATAATTACCATTTTACAAACAGTATTTAGGGAAATGACATCAGTTTCTGAATGTAGGGCTGTCATAGCTTATTCATGGGGCTTTCCTCTGTTAACCACCTTCCCTGTGTGCAGGCAGGGTGGAATCAGTGGGGATTAAGGGGAGGGGAAAAGGGAAGACTTCTCTGCTCCAAGCTTTTGGAGAACAATTGCATCCCATTTGTCACTGGTAGTCTGACAACCCTTATTTCACTCCTCCCAAATTCCCCTTGCCATATTTTGCTTTTTGTGGATAAATAAATGAATGCTTGCATGAGTTCAGTGGACTAGCTCTCCCATTTGCAGTGTTTAATGCAAAGCTGGTCAGTAGAAAAACAGAAACTGCTGATTTCTGTCCTGGATGGTAGCATCAGTTGAGTGACGTGGAGCTCGCTCTCTTTTAATGTTCTTGATTGTTCTGTTGAGGGAAAAAATCCTAAAATATTATGAGGTACAAACTAAAATAGTTTAAATTTCTTAAATTCGTTAAATAATCTGCCTCCCAGTAATGTTGGTAAAGACCCTGTTAAATGCATGACTTCGGGTAGATACAAACAGGCTAAGAAAATGAGAAACACATGTATTAACTTCAGTTTGAGAGTCAACTGGTGTCATGAAAAAGCACTGGATTTCAACTTAGGTAATCTGCATTCTGTTCTGAACCCTTTGTTAAGTAAGATAAGTCATTTGGTCTATCCAGCCCTCAGTTTCTCACTATAAAATAATAATGACAACAACAACAACAAACTTTCTATGTGTCAGATGCTGTTCTAAGTACAGATGCTTCTCAACTTACAGTGGTGTTACATCCTGATGTAAGTTCAACACGTTGTAAGTTGCAAGTGCATGTAATAGACCTAACATACTGAACATCATATCTGAGCCTCGCCTACCTTAAATCACATAGCTGGGAGCTGTGGCTCACTGCTGCTACACAGCATGGCAAGACAGTATTGTACTGCATACTGGTAGTTTAGGAAAAGATCAAAATTCAAAGTACAGTTTTAGTGAATGCATATCACTTTTGCACTATGACAAAGTTGAAAAATCCTAAGTCAAACCATCATAAGTCAGGCCATCTGTACTTTATTTTTGTTAATTAGTTACCCCTCTGTTGTTATGAATATATTCTATTACCCATATTTTACAAACCAGGAAATGAAAGCACAGAGAGGTTTACTGGGTTAGATGTTAGACAGTCTAGGTTCAGGTCTTTGGCCACAGCAGGGGATGACTAGCTTAGTGTTTTCAACAAGCAGGGAAATTGGTGAGAATGGCATAAGAGATCTTGCATATTAGTCATCTGAGGATCCTATAACATTAGGTAGAATGCCTGTTTCTCCCACCTGGCGTCTCTGTGATCCATTCTTGTATTCTTCCCCAAGTGAAGTATCACTAAGAAGGGAAGGCTATATAACTTGGAAATGCTTACCAGGTTGATAACTATTGACCTAGATGGTTCCTGGCCTTCCTGAGACCTAAGGAAAAAGATTCTATGCTGGCAGCAAAATGGGCTGAATAGCTAATGCTTTGTAAAGTTGAATTACAATTTTTATTGAATCAGAGAAGTGATCTGAATGAACAAGTATTGTGAGTTCAAGTTTGTGGCAAGTCATTTGGTGCATTTTTATAGTAGGAAATCATAAGTAGTTTCTGACTCATTAGTTGCCAATTTTCTTACAAAGATCTCTTTAGTAAGAACGGTCCCTTAGTGTATAAAGCTGCAGCCCTGGTGGCCTGATTCCTCCTCACTACAGCTGAAGATGCTCTTACCATTTTTGATTCTACTGGAATTTCACATTTGCTTTCTTCCCTACCACAGCTATCCCCTTTCTTCCCTTCCTTTTTCCCCTTTCTTCTCTTGTTACTTAAGTGTAGCCAGAATTGCATCAAGGGTAGATGTGTTCCTGTCACTGTAGCTAGAACCGAGAATGAGTTTGATATTGAATAAATACAATACACTTGGCTTTAGGGCTTATGATTTTATGAATATTATAACTTAGTAATATGATATTAGGGAGATAAATCAGATTGTATGGGTACAACTGCAACCCCAAGGAAGCCTCTGGTTTGGTGGACAAAACACACACCTATGTTTTGTCTTGTGTATGTCATGTCTGCATGCATGTGTGTATAAACACCTGTTAAACCTGAGAGACTTCCTTTTAAATGCTGACTCTGCCAATGTTGGTTATACAACATTAAGAAAGTCATGTATTTTTAGCAAAAATTAACCTGGCATGGTGGCAGGTACCTGTAATCCCAGCTACTTGGGAGGCTAAGGGAAGAGAATTGCTTGAGCCTGGGAGGCGGAGGTTGCGGTGAGCCGAGATTGCGCCATTGCACTCCAGCCTGGGCAATAGAGTGAGATTCTGTCTCAAAGGGAAAAAAAAAAAGAAAGTCATGTAATGTTAAGTTTTCTCATTCATAAAATGGAGATAATAATAATTTCCCTGCAGTACTGTTATGACAAAAAGAGATAATATGCCATACATACGTTGAAATTTAGTGAATAGTAACCATTATTATCAATCATGCTCTTATAAAATTACTTCTATAAGGGACTATAGAGCCACATTCCAATAAACAACTTCCATGGTATTTGTAACTATTTTTTAAAATATTGAGAGTTATCTGCGGATTATTACAAAACATTCCCTTTTATTTAATTTTATATTTATAAGTAAAAGATAAAAGCAGGAAATAAATTACACTTGCCTTAGCAACTAAGCTAAATATAATGATTCAGAGTTTATATATATTCTACGTAAAAATAAGTCACATTTGACATTCTGGTAGAGATTTGGTGAAAAGACCAAATAATCATACACAAACATACACAAACACACATACACACATGCGTGCAGACATAACATACACAAGACGTAAACATACACAAACACACATACACAAATTAGACATAAACATATACAAACACACATACACACATGCATGCAGAGACACACAGATACACACACACACCCTGTGTTCAAACAAGACTGTCCTAAATCCTTCCATTTATTGCCTATCTTAATGCAACTTTTCTCTGTTCTTGATGTAAAGTTTTCATTTAGCATAACTTTTTGTTTTAATCACATCAACTGAAGAGTCATGAGGTTTATAAATTTGGAAAGGAGAGCTTTATTTCTTATAAAGGGTTGCAGCCTGCAGGGTGGCCATTCTCACAGTCTTGGAAGCACAGCCTCTAGGCCAGAAGCCAGAAAGAGGCACTTCCCTTTTTTCTTTTTCTTTTCCTTTTTTTTGAGACAGCCTCTTGCTCTGTTTCCCAGGCCTGAGTGCAGTGGCGCAAGGCTCACTGCACTGACTTCCCCTGACTTCCCAGGCTCAGGTGATCCTCCCACCTCAGCCTCCCACGGTGCTGGAACTACACGTGCGCACCACCATGCCCAGCTAATTTTTTATGTTTTGTAGAGACAGAGTCTCACCATGTTGCCTAGGCTGGTATTGAACTCCTGGGCTCAAACGATCTACCCACCCAGGTCTCACAAAGTGCTGGGATTACAGGCGTGAGCCAGGGTGCTTAGCCCACTTCCCATTTTTCTATTGTATCACAAAAGCAATGAAAATGGCTCCACAACAAACAAACAAACAAACATTCTTAAATATATTTTGACACTTAGAAGCTAGAAAGACAAAGATAGCCCACAAATAGGCTTTTCTTGACTTTTTACATATGTCAAGTATGGGTTTATCAGATTAGCTAGTTATATGGAAGTGTTGAAATGTGAGACAGTTAAAAAAAAAAAGGCAAGGGGAGGGGAATTGAGCATTGAAAAAAAAGCATTAGCATAGAATACAAACTGCCTCCCTCACACTCATGCCTCGGGTAGTGAGAGAGACTGTGAGCCCGAGTCTAGTGTGTTAGACATTCATTATCCACTGATTCAAATTTTCTCTTTATAACTTTTCATATGATTAATATATGGTTCAATAACAGAAGGTCACAAGGTGTTTTAGCTAAAAGAAATTCCCTCTGATAAAACAAGGCATTCACGTTCTGATGAAATATTTTATTGGGTAGGTAAGAGTTTTTACATGAATGCTATGACTACAGGGGGAAAATGAGATGTATAAATAAAGTTATTATTTATTTACAGTCCACCTTGTTCTACAGAAGATTTAGAATAAAAACCAAGGTAATTATCTGATTAGGCAAGCAAAAGCAAAAAGTAAATAATCAAAATTTTATGAAACTAAGCTTTATCTATATTATATATATATAGGCATACATACACACATTAATCTATGTATCTATACATATTTGTATTTTAAACTTAAAATTTTGGGTTTGTATTTCATACACTTCGTTTAGAAGCAATAAAATTTGGTAAGGAAGAACTACTAATGAGATGATAAATTATTCTCTGTGATTTGAAGTAGATTATTTATGTAAAAAGTTGGCAGAGATAATGTTATAGTAGGGTGGAGAAATTTTGGGGTGTAAGAATACTTCATCTTGGCTGGGCGTGGTGGCTCATGCCTGTAATCCCAGCACTTTGGGAGGCCAAGGCGGGTGGATCAGTTGAGGTCAGGAGTTCAAGACCAGCTTGGCCAACATGATGAAACCCCGTCTCTATTAAAAAAAAAAATAACAAAAAAATTAGCTGGGTGGTAGTGGTGCGCGCCAGTAATCCCAGCTACTTGGGAGGCTGAGACAGGAGAACTGCTTGAGCCTGGGAGGTGGAGGTTGCAGTGAGCCAAGATGGCACCACTGCACTCCAGCCTGGGCAACAGAGTGAGACCCTGTTTCAAAAGAAAAAAAAAAATAGACCATTTCATCTTCCTCTTCCTCTCAAGGCTCCATTTTTCTTCCTCTTCCTCTCAAGACCCACAGACATTATGTCCCCACACTCTAAGATGCCCACTGCCCAATATGATAGTCACTTGCTACATGTGACTAATGGGCTCTTGAAATGTGATTAGTCCAGCTGAGATGTACTGTAACTGTAAAATTCATACCATTTCTGCAACTTGTATGAAAATGTAAAATATTTCATTAATGTTTTTGTATTAATTATATATTGAAATAATATTTTATATATACTAAGTAAAATAGGCTTATGAAAATTAATTTACCTGCTTATTTTTACTTTTTAAAAAGGTGGCTACCAGGTTCTTAAAAATTACATATGTCCCGCTCATTCATTGCTTGCATTATATTCCAATTGGAGAGTATTGGGCTAGACATGCAGTTCTAAGCATAGAACTCCATGAAAGGTCATAAGCAAATGATGCAGTTAAAGAGAATCAGAACATTCCTGTTGTGGATTTGGTTGGGGCAAGCTTTTAACCTGGTGGTAGTGTGGAAATAAATTTCCTCACTGTTATCATACAGACCTAATTTAGTGAAAACACAATTTCACCAGCTCCAGGCCCACAGTGAGCTACATCGTGGAGGATGAAAGTGAGCCTCGTTCCTTTCCTACTGCACTGGGCATCTCCACAAAGGTGAAAGGAAAGTCCAGCAAGTAATTCCACCTCCAGCTGCTGCTTCCTAAGTTAGAGGGTTTTTACTGTGCCGAAATAAGATTATGTTTGTGTGTTATTGTTGTCTTTTTCATGCTAGATGGGGGTTGTCATTCCATTGGGTCAATATCTCTTCAAAGAACTTCTGGCTGCTGAAAGGAGATAGTCCTCACTTTGCATTTGGGACACAATTGCATTATTTAGTGGAGAGGCAAGATAGTTTATTTCCTGTATCAGATCTGCCGTTGCTTGCTGGCTAGGTCACTTAACCTCTCTGAGCCTTAACTTCCTCATGTGTTCCAAACTCTGATATTTGATGATTCCATGAAGCACATCAGGGCAGTTTTGTGCCCATTTATAACTTACTCTCTGCCTGTACCTATACCTATACCTAAACTTGCCCACCTACCTATTTTCTGCTTGTTCTTCATCTTAAAACCACGAAGACAGTGGGAATCTAATTCATTCAGAGCTTTCATGGTCGAGGAAAACATGTCTAGTAGTCTCTTGTTAGCTCCCAATTCCTTGTTCTAGTAGTCTCTTGTTCCCCCAGTTGCTATGGCAACACAAGCCCTGGAAACTTGATACGTCTTCTTTAATACATCTTACTTTGAGAAACCTGTAAAAACAATATTTCTATATGATGCCAGCATCCAATTCATTTTAATTTAAGGCTCATGCCAGTTAGAAAAAGAAAGATCCATCAAAATAATATTAAAAATATATATATACACACACACACAAACCTTTAGGAAACAAGGCCCTAGATACAGTAAAAAGTAAGAAAGGAACAGCTACATTAGAGAGATACCTGCAGAGCTGTCAATCTACAAGTGTTTGGCAGTGGGAAATTTTCTTGGCAAAGAGAAAAATCTCTGAGAGATTTAAAGATTCTATTGAAATTCACACTGTGAATTGCCATTTCCCACAAAGGCCCCTTAAGCTGAGACAGTGAATGAACACAAGTCTCCCTAACTGGGCCAGTGCTGACAGCCTTGGCACCACTTGTCATATTTCAGCTGCCTCTCCTGTCAGCCACTGAGTGTGTGGGATCCTCAAAGGCCTGGTAAGAGGCAGGCAGAAGGTTTTCTCAGGGCCTTGAGAACTCCTGGCTAGGCTACAAGCTAAGATGTTTGCTCAGTCACATTCCCTGTGTGCTTCAAAAACATAATAATAATAAAACAGATTTCAAAATCACTTTAGGATTTAAAATCTAGTATATCTTCCATTTGAGTTCTCTGCACACCTGAAACTCCCTTCCTTTAATCACCTTTCACCAGCATTCAAATACCACTGGTGGATTGACCAGCAAGTTTGTTCTTTGTAGCTAATGCCACCTGAGTGGCTTGTTTTTATTGCTTTTCTCATCAACTCTGTATTTTCAACTCTCATCTGATTCCCTTCACTCACACACCCTTTGAGGTTTCATCTTTTGTTGGCTTTGATATATGTCTTTTTACTCCTATTTGGTTGTTCACAGTGTATTTGAAAGCACTAGATTGAGAACCCAATCAAGAACAGATCTGGGTTCTTTGTCTTGATTTTCTGCATTCTCTACCCATGACCTTGAAAAAGAGTGTTTTGTTTCTTTCTCCCTCTGCTCAAGATTTAGGAAAGATTAGTGCAATATAAGTGATTATATCTGAGATGGTAATGAAATTGGGCAGGACTAAGTCTTTGCAGAGAGCCCCCTCATTTGGGATTAGGAGATCTGGTTACTATTGCTAGCCTCAAACCAAAATACAGATATGAAGCAAAAAATGAAGGACATGCTAGCATTTGAGATAATATAAGAATGAATACATGAACTTTGCAGCTATAATAGAGATTAAATTTAAGGCAGATTGTAAATAATATATATGTGTAGATAGATTTAGATGTATATATATAATTTGTGTAACATTTACATAACATTTTATACATATATTATTGTTAATGCTTTGGTAGTTATTATTAAAAGGCATTGTTTAAAATAAAGTTATACTTTAAAGCTTCTCGCCTGCTTGGCCAGAGTTCTTTTATTGAGGCTGTAAACTGGCAGATACAATTATCCATGGTCCCAGGAAAAGGCAGATATGGCAAGTATCAGGGCTTTATAGATCATTAGTCACTTAGCGAGATACTCCATGCAAACCTCTAAGTCAGTCTCCCTTACACATTTCTAAGCAGCACTGTAGAGCTTCAGATCAGAATGACATCCCTGGCGACAGACATGTCTTATAGGCTATAGATTATGTCAAGATGTCTGTAGCCCACCCAACAGTTGCTGCAGGAATTACCAGCTACCTCCCTCCACAAGAACAAATTACAAACACTCTAGAGACTTAATTTTTTTTTTCTGTCATGCTTACTGAAAGGAAAGCAACATCCTGCTCAATATCAATAGTTCCGTGCAAAATCTCTCCCTTTTGAAGTCATTTTGAAAGTACAGAAGTTAAGTTTGTGTGTATGGCAGACCTAATTATTTCCTTTTGCACTATGATTGTTGAAGCATCTCATTTTTGGAATAGATATGTCTTTAAACAGTTGTCTCTAAAGTGAGTTTGCCAATCCTATATATGAAATATTATTTTTCCCATTATGTATCATTTAAATTAAGTTTAATTCAGCAAACATTTTCTGAGGGCCTATTATATGCCCAGTACTGTGCTTAATGTATAGGCTTTGGAGATGAATGAGCTGCAGCTGTTGCCTTCAAGAAGCTAGCAATCTAGCTAGTGAATCAGACCTCTCAGAAATTAACTCTGGAAGAATGTGATGCATGCTATAATGGTTGGATGAAAAAAAATAGAAGCAAAAAATAAAGAATAATAAATTCTCCTTGGATGGGTCAGGGAAAGCTTCACAGAAATGAACTGGATCTGGGCTTTGAAAGATGTAAGATTTTTTCAAGAGTGAAGAGTTAGAGGAGTGCGGTCCAGGCAAAAAGACTGCAGATCAGAAGTCACAAAAGGCTCAAAGACAAATTGTAGAGAGCGTTCATGGAATGGAAAAATTAAGAAAAGAAAAAAAAGAAAAAGTGCTGTGTCTGCAATGTATGGTAGAGGATTCATAGAATAGTGGAAAAGTACTAAGTGGCCGTATTCTGAGCATCCTTGGTGTGTCCTCTTAGCTGGCACCCAATGAATCTTTTAAGATGTGAGATGTCATATTAGATTGTTTTTAGAAATATAACTCTAATGGCATATGGAGAATGCACCAGATGAGGGAAGAGATTGAAACCAGAGAAACTAATTTGTAGTGATGGTGTGGATCTAAGCTAAAGACAGGAATGGTAGGGGGGATGAAGACTGGAGAATGAAAGGCAAGAGCCATTTTAGAAGCAGTGTGGAGAGAACCTGGTGACTGGCTTTGTGAGTAAAAGAGAGACAGGCAAGGAGCGACTTCTCAAGATTTCTTGGCTAGAATGACTGGGAGGATGACGACTTTTTGACAGAAATTTAAAACACTGGAGGGTGGAATAATCAGAGAGAAAAGACGCTTATTTTAGCTATGGATATTTGCAGTTTGAGATGTTTGTGAAACACCCAAGTAAGAGGTCCAGTAAGAAGGTAGAGAATTCATGAGAGAAGTCAGGACTAAAGACACAAATTTTAAAATCATCAGCATCAGCATGTAGGTGAGAGTTGCAACTCTGGTAACAAATGGCATTACTAAGGATGATCTTCTTGTAAGGTAAAAAGAGATAAAGACTTCCAGAACTCTGGTGTATATACCACCCTTTAAGGAGCAGGTAGAGGAAGAGGAGGAGGGAATATGATGTAAAACAGTAAATAAAAATATAAACACTCAGAAAAAGTGTGATTGTTGAAGCCAGTTAAGGAGAGCATATCACAAAACTAGAATGCAAGGGAAGCGGAGTTTGTTTTGTATTTTGCTGGATCAGCTTCGGTAACCAAAGCAGCGCAAATTTAGGGGAGAGGAACGGCTCAAGAGAATCCAAACTTGGCTTCTATTTTGCAATCTACCACTTGTTCTCTGTGGGATCTTAGAAAATGGCATAACCTTTC
Organism: Pongo abelii; assembly: GCF_028885655.2. Classification (NCBI taxonomy): domain Eukaryota; kingdom Metazoa; phylum Chordata; class Mammalia; order Primates; family Hominidae; genus Pongo; species Pongo abelii. The sequence goes on from NC_085928.1 coordinate 20,641,958, forward strand.
TGAGCCTCGGTTTCCTCTTCTGTAAAGAAGAGTTTCTTATGCAAATTTTTTTAATCTACATACGGCACCAGGAAAAGGTGGCACACAGAGTAGGCAGCTGACAAATGGTAGTTCCTCCCAGTACCAGGCAAACAACAGAGGTCATGGTGCGAAGCAGGTGAGTCTGAGCATCGTGGTCAGGGAAGCACTGCAGCAAGAATCCTGGTAGGAAACCTAAGCTCTTGGGGTTTAAATTTATGCAGTAAGCTAGAAAGCCTGCTGCTTTTGCTCATAGCTGCAGAGGGAGCCTTCTAGTCAGTCTGTTCCCAGAAACTGGGACATTGTTGACCTTATGAGCCAGAGTGCATGGTTATTGTCAATACCTGCAAAAGTTGTTGAAATAAGTCAGTAGATATGATTGAGACACTAAATGCTTCGTATTGGGGTAGGTACTGGGGACACAGTGAAGTTAAGGAGTTAAGATAGTGTTGTCATTGAAGAACTTAGGAGCTAGTAAAGATGTGAATACAGAAAACAATTAGGAAATTATGCTAGGCCCAGCGGTTAGATATTATAGGGAATTAGGAATGTGGAGTAGGCGAGTGAGAAATAGGAGGTAGTCTGAAGGCTACCTTAGACTTGAGGAAGCAGATTTCCAGAAGTTCAGAAGAAAAGGTCTGGGTATTGCCAACTCAGAGACATTAAAATGGAAGACCAAATGGGAGAGTTTTAAAATTCATATTCTATATCTACAATCACAAATTCCCAGTGAAGCAGAAAATGAAGGCACCAAAAGAAACCAAAATGGCAGATTTCCCTTTGGAAGGCACTGTTTCCAGTTTACCTGTCAGAACCTCTGTTTGCCCTGATACTAAGGTCCAGCTAGCTGCCTTGAGTTTTCCTCTCTACAAAGATTCCGAGGCAATGAGCCTTGTGCAGTTCTGAATAAGCCTGAGTGGGTGCAGCTGAGAGAGATTAGTGTTTTACAGTGCACTTCACAGCACTTGAGAACAGGCAGGACATTCACATCACATAGGATGCAGACTCACATCCATGCCACTGGGTGCTCACACCTACTGAAAGCAAAATGCCGGGCAGGCCACCTTGAATACCTCCTGTTTCAACTCATCTATGAGGTCCTGAGGTCACTAAGGGACACAAGTATCTGAGGGTCAGATACCCAGGGTTTATGAGCCCTATGAGGATTAGCAAATGTACATACCCATAGAGTGATAAAAATGAGGTGATGAAGCAAGCAATAGTTTGAATCTTTGCTTCATAACATGCTAATTTTGCTACTTTAGAAAAATTTGTAGACTTTTTCAAAGCTTAATTTCATTATGTATTTTCTTGTATAAAACTTCATCATGGGTTTGTGTAGGAGTGAAAAAAATATATTTGAAGGTGCCTAGCACAGAGCTTGGCATATGGTAGGTGCTTAATAAATATTCGTTGACTCTGAATCTGAAATAATTCTTCCAAGATCTTGCTATGCTGACATTTGCTGTCTGGCTCATGTGTCCATCTAAAATGCCAATGAATCCCAGATTTCAATTTCCAGCCGAGACTTCTCTTTGACATCCAGATTCATATATTTCACTGCCTTCTTAATATCTCTGTTGGGTTGTCTTCATAAATACTTCTAACTTAAAATATAAAAACCTGAACTCCCAATCTTCCCCCTAAACTTTCTCGTACCTTATGTGTTCCCATCATAGTTGGTGGCAAGTCTCTCCTTCCAGTTGTCTGGCCCTAACATCGCAGAATGGCCTGGCTCCTCTCTTCCCCTCACACCCTACCTGTGAGGGAGCCCACCACATCATGTGGCTCTACATTCAGTATGTGTCCAGAATTTGACCACCTGTCTCTACTTTTATTGCTATAACCTTTATCAGAACTACTATGAACACTAGTCTGTAGTACTGCAAGGCCTTCCTAACGAGGTTCTTGGCTTCGTATAGTTATTCTCAACAGAGCAGCCAGAGTGATGCAATGAAACTTATAAGAATATGAATTAATCATTTTAGGTCATAATGCAAGTTCATAAATGTGTGCTCTGTTTTCTGCTTTCTTTTTGTCATTTGGTGAAGGTCATCAATTAGTGAACAGAGAGAAAGATGGAAGCCAAAGTGGTATGGGTGAGATTTGAGAAAAGAGGCAATATAATTACAATTGAATGTTGCAGAAAATTAAGGAGCATGAAGGTTAAAAAAGGATCACTGAATTTGGCTACTGTGGAGTTACGGATGACATTGAAGAATGCAATCTCAAAGGAGAAGTGAAAAGACACCATTTTTGAGTGTTTACAGGCTATGTGACCAGAAATGGAAAAAAGAACCATTGGTAAAATGTTTATCTAGTTTGCTGGTGAAGGGCAATGGCAAAAATGTGATGACAGTTCAGACATTCCCTGAATGAGCTGGATCACCAGTCTTCATAAAAATTGTGACTATGTGTAAATGCCAGGAGGTCAGAACTCTCTAGGCTTTGCCTCCTACCCCATGCTCCAGAGGATTTTATCTTTGTTTTATCCTGTTCTCTTTTTGTGTTTTTATGCCATGGTGGGACTGCATGTGGTTCAGTTCATCCCTCAAATTACCTTGTTCCGTATTGTGCGACCGGTTTACAAGTTGAGTGTTCCTTATTCAAAATGCTTGGAAGCAGAAATATTTCAGATTTTAGATTTTTTCAAATTGTGTAATATCTGCACTATACATAAACATTCCCTAATCAAGGAATCCAAAATCTAAAATGCTCCAGTGAGCATTTCATTTGAACATGTCAGTTCTCAAAAAGTTTCTGATTTTAGAGCATTTCAAATTTGGAATTTTCGAATTAGGGATAATCGACTTGTACTAGGTCCATCCACCATGCTTTACTTAATTCCACACCTCAGCACCTGTAACTAGTCCAGGCACCAAAGACTTCAGCCCTTGTCCAGTGCCTTAGACTCTTGCTAGTGGGATCATTCAGTCAGGTGGGGGTTAAAATAATTATTTATATTTTATCTTTTGAGAAAATGAAGGCAAAAGAAAGTAGCTAGGAAAACCATACAGAATGAAGACGCAGGAAAGAGCAAGTTATTGATAGACGAGGACAGAGGAAGTGGGGGATGGGATCAGGAATTCAGGAGGAAAATGCACTTTTCCCAGGTGAGAAATTTAGTTCATTCTGGCATTTGAGCATGAACTACAGCAGGGAAGGCGGCTCATGATGACCCCTTGGCTAAATCTCCAGGGTTCCTCCAGCTACCAGACCACTTCTTCAGGACCATACAGCTACTGCTTTGACTTTTCTCTGTCACTCTCCCTCCTTCCAAATACCTGACTTAAGCTTGCCTGGCTGTACTGTGGCTCAGCTTGTTCTTCTAATTGGAAGCAGGAGGTTACCAAAGTCCCAGGTCCAGCAACACAGACATTTTTTGTAGTTTGTGTTTGCTATGCCATTAGTGGCAGCTTCAAGCTGAGGCAAAGGCATTCTAGAGTCATTGTTCCTCTCCTAGAAATATTTTAAACCCGGGCAGAGGTGAGATTATGATATCTTTTTTCCCTACCCGCAAAGCAAAGCCTTCTTTTTACATAAACTGAGCTTCAGACAAAGAAAACTAAACAAAGAACAACAGTAACTCCCCTTGGCGGCTACTCCCGGACCATTTTATTGCCAGGCCATTATCTAAAGCCTCCTGTGATTATAAAATAGCTTTCAAGTTGAAATCTTTTTTTCATTTTTCTCTTCCTTCATTAAGTGATTGTTGCTGCCAATATAATTTTTGTTCTGGACACACTTCTACAAAAGACACTTGAGCTTCCTTGTCCTCTCTTCTCAAGGAGCACTTCCAGTAAATGCCATAATTAAAATGCAGAAATTAGTCCCATCAGACATGATCATATCTCAAGATTCAAGTTCAAAGGCACTATGCTTTGAGAATTCGAAATTGTTTTTCTTACTGTTATGTACTTCTCTATCAAATTTTTGTTGTGATTTATAGTTTACATCAAAACATAAGCCTCACCATATTGTAAGCAACTTTGAACGAGGTTAACCTTTTTTGTTTTTTGTTTTTTGTTTTTGGAATGCCCATGATATTTTATGTATGGTACATGTCTAGTAATTGGATTGAATGTTTGTTTCATTCATAGAAGAGATCTACTTCTCCTGAAAAATCGTCCAAGCGTTGGCTGTCCAGTCGATAAAGTCTAGTGACCCTGGGCATGAAACTACTTTTCTTTTCCCTGCACTGTTATGCTTACCTGGGTACAGAAGCCTTACTAACATGACAAAGTTGCCCCATTTGACTAAGTTCTTCATTAGCTTACATGCAATTGGACATTTGTTGCTGTCTTTTGAGAGACAATGCTATTGCCATGAAACCTCAGTGCAATATCGAATCAATATAAACTCTGCATTTGCTGAATTTATAGTTCCAGTTGTGTGTTTGTGATAATAAAGACACTCAGCTCTTGGAAATGCTTTAGACTCTTGATTCTGTTCTAATAGTTGTGAGGTGGATGATTACTGGCAGAGACTCATTTTTCATTTTCTCTGTGAAAATATAATACAGGAAGGACAATTTTATGGAGATATGCTGTAGAATAAATGCAGGAAATATCAAGGACAATTAAGGTAACAGGATATGTACAAGATGTGGCAAGATAAAGAGTGGGAGATGGATAGAGACAGAAATAGCCACAGAACTCTCAGTTGAACCAAAATGCTTCATATATGGTGCCTCTGGGTGGTCAAAAAATGTTTTCTTTCATAAAATTTTCCAAATATAAACATTAGAGAAAATATATGAAGTCTGGCAAAGGTATTTCTCACATTTCATTAATTCAGAACTCTAGTTAAGTTTGTGACCGGAACATTAAAAAAAATTAGTTTGGAAAATTAATGTTTTCAGCGCACCAGCATGGCACATGTATACATATGTAACTTACCTGCACGTTGTGCACATGTACCATAGAGCCTAAAGTATAATAATAATAATAATAATAATAATAAAAAAAAAAACAAAAACAAAAACAAAAAAAAAAAAAAAATAAACAAGATTATTAGGGAAACTTCTGTAAATTATTTAAAAAATGGTTTTAAGGATTTTAACATATTCATAAAATGGAAATTCAACTCCTATTTATAAATGAGGCTTCCCTATACAATAAACCAAATTCAAGTAAGATCTGTAATTTGAAAATACTTTAGTAGTCACTAGTTGAATTATTATGAGTTCTTATAGACCAGAGCTGCCTTTCATTTTAAGGACATGTCTAATTTAGACACGATCTGATTTTGATGGGCTTCCCCTCCTGAGGTCAAATTCATGATTCTTAATGTTTTTCTCCATTATCATCAACTTAATTATCGGTTAATACTTATCAATGTCACTAATATCCATGTCATTGCTCATTTGTTTACCAAAGAGAACTTGATATGGCTCATCACATTTAAAACTGATTTCAGAGTATGTACAGATATTAAGAGTTCTTAATTAATGTTGAGTATTGAATTTTTCTATTTTTTAAAACACGTGGTATTAATTGGAAGATATTTCTTTTGTGGCTTCTCCCTAACTCTCTGGCATTTAAAAATAAGATTATTAACTTCTGAAACATTTATATATCTGTGTTCTGTTCAGTTATACAGCATCCTAGGTAGATAGACAGATAGATAAAGATATATTTTAGGGCTGTTTTTTCCAGATATGAAATTTTAACGAATATTTTTTTAAAAATTGGGTTATATTTACATAATGGTATACTATGCAACAATGAGAACAATCTATGACTACATGTAATAATATGAATTGTGTAACGTAATATTGAGCAAAATAAGCCAGCTTCCACTTCTTTTAAGTACATAAAAGACAAAATGTATGCTGCTAGAAGTCAGAAGAGAAGGATAATGACTGTAAAAAAACATGAGGGAGCTTCTGAGTGAGGTAATGTGCTGTTTCCATATCTGGTGCTAATTCAAATAGCTATGTCAAATTTGTGAGAATTCATCAGGTGCTACAATTATGATCTTTGCACTTTTGTGTATATTATGCTTTAATAAAAACATTTAAAATGTAATTTTAGTAGAAATATAAAGATTTCTGATCCTGTAGCCTCAGTCAGGTCCCTAGAAATTTCTTCAGATGCTGCTGGGAATCAGAAAAATAAGAAATAAAATATAGTTTTTAAATGTGCCTTTTTAATGTGTCTGGAGACTTGTTAGATAAAATAGTTTATACATCTAATAGATGTTGTGAAGCAAAAATAGAAATATATTCCAATTGTCTCTTGCCATCAAACCTTGATTATTTTGACGTTTCTCATCTAAGATGAGGTTATAGTCCCTCAAATGTGCATCTTTTCTATTAAAATATATTCACTAAGAAAAATGTAATTATCATATTTAATTAATATTTTCTCATTACTTTTGAAGAATCGAGACAGTTCATTGGTTTGAGAAGAAAAAATACCTTGCATAAATATAATTAACATAGTTATATATACATAAGCTTATCATTTACAATCATATTTCATATGCCTATAACCTGTTATATATTAAACTTGGTTTTGACCTAATTCCAGCCTTGGTTTGGTATTTGTTTTTAATCCCAAGCATCATAAATTATTCCTTTACATGACCACATTTATTGAGTTCTCTTTACTTATGGGATAAGGCTACATTGGGCAGTTTGAAGACCAAAGTCTTTATTTAGAACTAGAGCAAGGACTACGGAGAAAACAGCTACACTACCAACTTCTCATACATATCTCTGTACCAGTGTCCTGTCTCTGAGAGTACCACAGAAGAAAGGCCTAGCTAAATTTGTTAAATAAGTGTACTCAAAGAGAGAATATTTGACATTTTCTCCTAGTGACTAGCCCCCAAATTTACTTTAAATTTTAAATAGGTCGCAGAACATCAAATATCTTTGGAAAACAAATTTTCCATAGATTCTTCACTCAGATATGCTAACTTAGGGGATGCTAACTTGTCATTTAGCTCAGAGAGGCTGCTTCCCAACAAGATTTGCTGCATACCCTCGCTACAAGGCCTTCATTCAAGCCTCCACGCGTTTCCACCAATGCTTAAGGAGGATTAAGTAAGAAAATTGCAAATAGTCTATAATCCCTAAATCTATCTATAATCTCTATATGCAAAAACCCACACTTAAGATCACTTCAAGAATTAGAATTCTTGTGTCTCTAGTGTATCCATTGTGTTGATTGGCTGGCTGGTTTTGCATGAAGTAATAATCTCAAAAAATTAATATTACCAAAAAATAAAATTATGAATAACTATACAGTTATTATGTTTTAGTTAAATGGCAGTCATTTAGAAGCACTGGGGCCTATATCAGAATCATAGTTCCAGATCCAGACCTGAAATCTTATAAATACATGAAGATGTCTTGTTGAAAAGAAAGTTTCCATTTCCTTCAATTATATTGATACTGATTTTTTTGCTACTTATATTTGTTATTAAAATTTAGCTATTATCCTAGTAGAAACAAATAAATGTCCATAAGACACATGAACTAATAATACAGTTTCATAAATTGCAAAGGTTTAGGTCAATCTATTGTCTTAAACTTTCAGTTATTAAATGATTTGGCGTTTATATAATTTAAATATTTAAAATGTAATTTTAGTAGAAATATAAAGACTTCTGATCTTGTGGCCTCAGTCAGGTCCCTTAGGTGCTATCCAAATTTCTGACAGAATTTAAGTATTTTATTTTATGCAAGTGAATTTTCATCCCATTTAGGTCAACTATGCTATCAATATCTCAAATAAAGCAAAACTGAAAAAGTCAAAAAAGGAAAAGGCAATTATTTATTAAATTATTTTATTTATTCCTTGATAGTTTATTATCTAGGCCAACCTCAGAAGGGAATTAGAAGTAGGTCCAGCCTCCTCGAGGTCTGATTTTTCTGTAATTACACAACCTTTATCCTTGGTTCTAGGTTGCAACTCTGAGATTCTCACTTAAGGCTCAGGTAGTACTCCATGTTTCCAACATCTCTTGGCTTATACAAAACCACTGTGTGGTGTGAGAATTTCATAAGAAACATATGTGAATTTAAAAAATAAAATTAAAAACTGTAAAAAAATTTTAAGAAACCTAATACCTGTTAAGGTGCTATCTCAAAACATCTCCCTGATGAGTATCTTAATGTGGTTTTATGATACCAATGGTTTAAACAAATAATTTTAAACCAAGTTTTAGGTACCTTAAAACCTAATAGGAAAATATTTATAATGCAGGAAACTTTTCTAGCAACAGAGATGACATCATGTAGATAGCTGGTTTCTGCCTATGGCTACAGTCAATCCAGTTTATTAAAAATTTAATCTTAATCCTATTCATCATCATTAACTCCAGCAATTGGCCAATACATTTAAATGAAACAAATTTTGAAGATTTAGAAGCAACGACCGTTCTTCATGACACCAAGAATAATATTTGCAGTTTAAGAAAATTTGTGTCTGCCAAATTTACAGGGAATAAAAACATCACGAACCAGATCATTTCATATAAAGTATTTTATGTCATCCTGAACCCAAAGACTTGCAGTGGCTTAATAGAGAAAATAAATTAATGTTTATCATCAACAAAGGAAAGCATTATCTCAATCTCTTAATGAGTCCTTCACACAAATTGAGATTTCAATGAGACTCTATCTCTAAAAATATAAAATACACTTTTTAAGTATTCCCCTGTGAAATGTTTTCGGCATGTATTCTGGATGAGCCGACTGCTGGACTAATGCTTGTGTGGGAAGAATGGCATGTGTTTCACCTGTTTATTTCTCTGAGATTTCCATTTTGACTTTCTCTCTTATGCTCTGGTTAATGGGTACTTAAAATGAAGTGGTACCCATTTTGCTTTATTACTTTAATTTCTTTAAAAGTGAGTTCTATTCCTTCTCTATTTCCAGTTCAAAGGCACCACAGAATCTTAATAAACTTCAAATGTATTTGGGTAGCTAATAAATTTAATGATCTCATCAACTTAAAAAATAGCAAGTAAAAGTAAGTGATCTTGAGACTAATAGGGCAATGATGGGAGAGGAGAGAATTATGCAGAATAGATGACAGTGCCCTTATTTCTGTCAAAATTTTCATGGAGAAAATGTGATCACTATTTTGCCTTTGTTATTTGTAGCTTGAAATGTACTCTACATATTCAGGACATTTTATCTTAGCAGTTGAAAATAATTTATAAATGTAACATTATCTGTCCTCTTTACATCTCAATAAACTAGACAGAAAATTTTTGCAATGAGAGTTGGCAGACAGAAAACAGAGTCAAAGATGGGTGCATAGCAGTTTAATAATGGCCAAGGAATAATTAATATGGAAGTGATAGTGCTTTCCTAAATGAGATCAATAGCGAACCTAAAGAGACTATTTTATCTTCTACAAACCTCTATGCTTTTATTTCAAACTATGTTGATATGATAAATTAAAATGGATATAAATGTCCTTTATTTAATGCATGATTATTCTTAGCACAGTATTACCATGAGACTTCAGTGGTATATACTAAGAGTTGGGGGCTGGAAGTTTCTGCCTCTGAAAACAAGAGTATTTTATCACTGGCTCTGTTTTGAATTAACTAATACATGTTTATAATAAAAAGTTGACCAACTTTTTGTTGATTTTACAGTTGTTTTCAAATTCTTTGCAAATAACCCCCTTATTCTCAGCTCCTGTGGGAGAGTCCTCCTACTATGTTGCCCTTGGCCCATCATTTCTTGAGGCTGACATTTCTTGAGGTGCCAACTAACTCTGTGAGAAAGGGGATATTGGCTGTATTTTACAGATGATAACACAGGTAGAAAATGTTAATTGGCACCACGTCTTGTATCTTGTAAGTTGTAAAAGGAAGCAATCTGATTTCAGACCCCACTTGGAAGTGCCACATTCTGCTGTCTGCATAAACATATAGTGTACTCACTGGGTTGTAGCATATTCAGTTAAGGTTAACCTTATTTTCCATTTTCCTTCTGAATTGATAGTTTTCAAGTTATGTGCATATTTCAAAGCTAAATTACAAATTGTAGTACATTAATAGAGGTTTACACATTTGATTTAACTGATTTTCTTATTTTTTTACATTATTTAATGAAATTCTTTATGGACTTATATTTTCTATCACCAACTCATTAGTATAGTAAATTGAGTACAGTATACACTGCATCAGGCTCATATAATCAAGCTCTTTTGTCAGATGATGTCAGATGGTCTTAAAGTTTGAAACTACCCCAACAAATACTTCAGTGATACCAACAAGCAGTCATTTTATTGGGCAGATATTTGCCATTAACTTGTAAAAGTCGTCAACTTGTCTTCTGAGTCAGGCTTTGGGGCACACATAGAGGGAGGAAAATGGTTTGTTGGAGCTTCTGGTATATAGTAATTTCACAGGTGTATTCAACTATAGTCTGAGTCTTTTCATTACTTATTCAACCATTACTGCAACTAGAGGGGCTATTGCTGAGGAGGTTTTGTGACAGTCTCAGTTTAGTGAGGCATAAATCTGGTACTGGAACAATTATCTCAAATTCATGTATAGTAAAGGAAATGAAGGAGTTCAAGAATTGTAATTTTTCATTATAAACTTGGTTTCCGTCAAATTGTATCTGTGCTACCATGTACCAGTTTATATCATTTCAGCTGCTATTTTCATGATATCATCATCAATGCCGTTAATACCCTTTCTATATACTTTAAATTCTGTTTCTATTTTGTATTTCAGGAGATATTTTAAGATGTCTTGAAAATCTAAAATTTAAAAAAATACTCTAAATAGGAGATTTAAGTCCCTTGTCTAATTGGTTATGTGGGTACTTAGGTGGTTTAAAAAACCTTAGAAATTGCCATTCAAATGAATATTAGTTTATGCATTTAACATTTATTGAGCACTTCCTGTGAACCAATAATATATTAGGTCTTACATACAGAGACAAAGATAGAATATTTGCACAGAGCTCACACGTAGTGAAGTAGAGAGAGACCAGTACACAGAAATTAAATATGGCATGGTAAGTGCTCTTACAGGACCAAGCAGCAGAAAGGTTGTTGGATACTAAGACCATGAATTCAAAATGTCTTGGATTATCTATTGATGTTGTAATCATGACAGAAGAAAAAAATTATTATTTCCCATTTGTCTATTTGGTATGGTCTGACAGTTTTCTTGCTACAAAAGGCAGAGTATAGGGTCCTTTAGCCTTACCTGTAACCAAGTTTGAGGTCTAGATCAGCAGTGAAGCTTCTCCTATATTCCTCTTAGAACTATTGATGCACTTAATAGCATCTGCATTCAGTTGTCTAGAAAGTGAAACCTGGGAGTGAAGAGTATAAAAGTGTAGTGGAATTGTAACAGCAATATTAGCAGAGGAGAGAGAAGGCAATGAAACCATCAATGGTCTGCCAACTCCAGAGTATATGGAAGAGCAAATATTGCCCAGTATCACTACTTTCTACATGTTTCTTTCCCTCTCTGCAGGAAGAGTAGATAAGACCATTGGCTTTAGCAACTTACGATTTGAGAAGCTGAGAGTCTTTCCCTTCCATATTTGTAATACTAGGATGAGTATTATTTTTTTTTACCTAAATGATAGAATGATAGTTACTTTTTGCCTTTAGATGGTACTTAAAGTCATCTTTACCTGTGGAATAGACACTATGCAACACTTGGAGCCAAAGGCCTGGGACCATTAAAATAGAAGTCATTGTTGCTTCCCTAAGCACTTTTTCTTTATCTTTCTTTCTTTCTTTTTTCTTTTTCTTTTTCTTTTTTTTTTTTCTTTTTCTGACAGAGTCTTGCCCTGTCACCCAGGCTGGAGTGCAATGGTGCAATCCCAGCTCACTGCAACCTCCACCTCCCAAGTTCAAGCGATTCTCCTGTCTCAGCCTCTGGAATAGCTGAGATTACAGGCATCTGCTACCACACCCAGATAATCTTTGTATTTTTAGTAGAAATGGGATTTCACCATGTTGGCCAGGCTGATCTCAAACTCCTGACCTCAAGTGATCTGCCCGCCTCAGCCTCCCAAAATGCTGGGATTACAGGTGTGAGCCACCATGCCTGTTGTTTCTCCTTTCAAATTTTACCCTATCAGCAAGACTTGTCCCGGGATTGTTCATGGTGAAGACTATTTGTATAGCACACTTCTACTCCAGTATTGACACTTTGGCACAGAAATAAGCCATCTACAACCATATTATTTTAACAACTAGAATTCTAGCTAATTTTAAATATCTAAAAGTTTTTAATGCTTTAGATATCCCAGAGTTGGTTTTTGATTGTCTATTGTCTGTTTTTTTAAAGCATATGTACCCCGCTTATATTTTTCCAGACTTTATGAACACATTTTCCTTCTCTTTCTTTACCACCACTACAATACAAAAGGTAAGAAAAATGAGATTTCATCCTGGTCCTTGATGCCAAACATAATAAGTTTCCAAAATGATCCAGATGTTCTAATGATGTTCCACTGTCCATTTTCACTTTGATTATAAGCATAGATCAGGTTTTATGCCCTGAACCTATGTATCATTACCTTACTTTAACTTAAATTTCTTGACATTTCATTATATGAAGTATTATTTTTTTGTCACCACAGTTCCATTTCACAGTGTTGGGATTCTAAACAACTAGCAGAAAGGAGATATATCACCATGAAAGTAAGCCATAAATAGGTTTGTGTTCATGGTGGACTATTATAAAAAGCAATTGTGTAGATATATGGCCAATATTGCTATAGTCATAGTGTAGGCAGGCCTCCTAATCTTCAATTTGAAATGATTTTATTCTTTTCTTCATCCTAAGACTGCTGATATCAGTCTCATATAATATCTTTTTTCATAACACTGGGCATCGATTTTCTTACGTTTTTAATTGAATGCTGAGTCACCATCATTTTGCAGCAGGTGCTAGGTATACCACATAGAAGATTTGCATGTTATGTATCTGGTGGATATTACTTCTTTGTCCGTGCAGCTATCACAGAGAATGTAGTCATTCATAGGATACCATTAGAGAATGTCTTGTGAACTAACCATAGGTATCAGAGTTTAGAAACCACACAGTGACTCCAGAAATACAGGTCACTTCAGAGCATGATATGAATGTATTGCAAAGTGACATGAATTTCCTTCTTTTTTTTTTTCAACCGCTACTGAATATTAATTTCTTTCCCCAGCAACTCTTTTACCTATATCCTCTGATTTCCCCACAGCTTCTAACAACCTCCAGTGTTAAAGTGGGGGAGAAAGTACATTTGTATTGATGTTTGTGGAAGAATGTGCCTACATTATTATATATAAATATAGAGACTTTTAATATTCATAGTAGTACACACAGAGACATTTGCATATTCTTTGCTGCAGCCTCTGCTAAACACTCTAGCTTACTTTAAAACCTGGCTGATGTAGCTTAATGTGACTTATCAGATGACAAGAATCTCAGCAGGTTGTTGAGAAATATTTGTCTAACATGTTTTCCTTCTAGAGGGGCTGAGGTACTATTGTTTTTGGCCATTCCATCTGATGCTATTCTTTCAAATTATCCCAGTGGTACCCATTGGGTCAATGTAGGCACATGGATGAGTGCTGGAAAATAATTATAATTTTACCATCTTCTTCTAACTGTGTACGCCCTCAGGCCAAGTGGTAAAATACCACCTCCGCCAGCCCTGACATCCATCATTGTAATGAGCTACAAAATCAATCTGTAATGACAAAAGCATTTTTAATCAAAGTATGAGGCATTTAGAGCCTCCAGATACTGCCTTTTTGTCTTACGTCAGTATTTACTTTATAGCAGGATGGGAGATATTTGATTTTGTTCAAGAGCATGAGCTATTACTGCAAAGGAACACAGATATGCTTTTCAGAAATTCCTCCCACCCACCTCCCCTCCTACCCCCACAAACGTAAGACAGCATAATCCCTGAGTTCTGTCACAAAACATCAAGTTGAGAAGCTCATGCTTTCCTATTTTAGAGGGAAGAAAGGCTTGTTTTTTGTGAATGATTCTGCCAGTGCTTTCTGCCAATTGCCTCTCTACAACAAATTACTACTCTTTGACTTAAGCTACCACCATATATGCAGAAACTGTAATCCAGAAGGCTACTTTTTTTTGGCCCCTACCCCCCAGTTACTTGGATTTGTTTAGACATCACAAAACATTCCTTTTAGTAGTATTGTTTTTCCTTGGTCAAGTTAAACTCCCCAAAGCATAATGATATTTGGACATTTTAGATAACTACCCATGAAAGGTTTTAATATGTTTCCAAGTGGCAGTAATTATAGCCAAAGGCAACATATTTATGGGTACATGCAATGATTTTCTGGGCATGAGTTCTTATGTTTTTATGGGATGTGTTCCAGATATTTAGTGTCAACTCTTCAGTTTGGGAACCACATTATTATCATCTGTTGGAAGGCAAAATTCTTGGATACTGAACCATGCCCAGAATCTCCTGGATACTTTGGCCTTACTGTTTATATATGCAAGAGAAGCTACCTCACTATCTGGACACAGAGAACAATGTGTTTTCCAGGAAAATTATCCAAAGGCTGCAATAATAGCTGCACCAAAGTTTATATAATCTAATGTTCTCATGTATGGATGTTATGGTTAATTTTGTGTGTGTGCGTGTGTGTGTGCGTGTGTGTGTGTGTGTGTTTAAGTCTGAGCTGGCAATTAAAATCTTATCTAAATGATTTTAACATTCCTAGAAACTTAGAAAGTATTTTAAACATTTCTTCTTTTTTTACTTCTTACTTTTTTCTTCTTCTACTTTGATTTTAGGTTCTGGGGATACATGTGCAGGTTTGTAACATGAGTAAATTGTACATTACTGAGGCTTAGTGTATGAATGATCCCGTCACTCAGGTAGTGAAGGTAGTACCTGATAGGTAGTCTTCCAACCCACAGTTCTCTCCCACCACCCTCCTCCTTCAATCAGTCCCTAGTGTGTATGTGGTACCTATACACCATGGAATACTATGCAACCATTAAAGAAGAGCAGATTGGTTTCATTTGTCGCAATATGGATGCAGCTGGAGGCCATTATCCTAAGCAAACTAACACAGGAACAGAAACCTAAGTACTGCCTCTTCTCACTTATAATTGGGAATTAAACATTGAATATACTGATTTTTTTTAGAATATATTACCTCTATGTAAACTAATAAACATTGCTTATAATGTAATATTTAAGGAGTGCTTACTCAATGTCAAGCACTATGCTGAGTACATTATGACTATCACTACATATAATTTTCTCAACAATTCCATGAGCTAGCTCTTACCATTGTTCCCACTTCATAGGTATGGAAACTGAGGGTTAGAGAAGTGATATAATTTGTTCAAGGTCAATAGCTTAGAAGTAGTGAAAATATGATTGAACACAGTTTATCTGACTCCAAGGCCCAAACTTTTATCTCCTACTTTGATAAAGGATTGGTAGACATATCACCTCGTGTTATTCATCATGCTACACATTTTTATTGGTTTCAAGAAAGCCCATTCTCAGTTATACATTTTCTTGACTTTTGTTCATGGAAACACTACCCAATTTACTTAAATTTATTTTCGGTTTACTTAAACTTGTACAGATAGCAGTAAAGAAGCCACTTTGTATCCTTGGTTTTAGTTGGGTTTCACAATCTAAGAGAGAAATACTAAATATTAAAATTAGAACTTGGTTGCTGGTGCAAGTATACTAATGGATCTACTTTGGGTCTATCGATGCTTTTGCTTAGAAGAAAAGTCATGTTAAAGAAAAATCATGGCCGGGCGCGGTGGCTCACACCTGTAATCCAGCACTTTGGGAGGCCGAGGTGGGCGGATCATGAGGTGAGGAGATCAAGACCATCCTTGCCAACATGGTGAAACCCCATCTCTACTAAAATACAAAAAATTATCTGGACATGGTGGCGCACACTTGTAGTCCCAGCTACTCAGGAGGCTGAGGTAGGAGAATCGCTTGAACCTGGGAGGCAGATGTTGCAGTGAGCCGAAGTCATGCCACTGCACTCCAGCCTGGCGACACAGAATGATTCCATCTCAAAAAAAAAAAAAAAAAAAAAAAGAAAGAAAAAGAAAAATCACATTAGACTAATAAAGCTTAACTTTTCCTTGGAAAGAACAGTTGTTAAAGGGGAGTAGATATGAAAGTAGAATTGCAGTATAGAATACCCTTACTCTGATAGCTATCCCCCTAACATGTTTGGGAGCAGTTTGGTGAGTTCTTAAATGAAAAATGAGATTCAGTATGTCCTTCAGTCTATATGTCTATGAGATACACTTAGTAGCAAGGATGGCAGCTTTTGCCTGGAAGTTCATGTTGCATAACACCTTGTTCTCACTTACATAGCTATTGCTTATTAATAGATAAGTGTTATTATTAAGCATGTTATTTTAATGAATATGTCTTGTCAGTACAACATGGGCAATTTGCATATTATCCACACTTAAAAATTCCTAACTCCTGAACATTCACCATAGTAACAGATACCACATTCTCACATTGATGAATACTTATTTATTCTGATACTGTGATTAAGACAAAAAATAAGCCTTTATAGCATTTGATGCACATTTGGAAAAGCATTGATTGACCCAAATACATGTCACTTGCTAATTAATATTTAAAAGAATTCCATGGTGTATATGCACCACATTTTCTTTATCCAGTCTATCATTGATGGGCATTTGTGTTGGTTCCATGTCTTTGCTATTGTGAATTGTGCTCCAGTGAACATATGCGTGTATGTGTCTTTCTAATAGAACAATTTATATTCCCTTGGGTATATACCCAATAATGAGATTGCTGGGTCAAATGGTAGTTCTGTCTTTATGTCTTTGAGCAATTGCCAGTCTTCCACAATGGTTGAATTAATTTACACTCTTACCAACAGTGTGAGTGTTCCTTTTTCTCCACAACTTCACCAGCATCTGTTATTTTTTGACTTTTTAAAAATAGGCATTCTGACTAGTGTGAGACGGTGTCTTATTGAGGTTTTGATTTGCATTTCTCTAATGATCAGTGATGTTGAGCTTTTTTTCACATGATTGTTGGCTGCAGGTATGTCTTCTTTTGAGAAGTGTCTGTTCATGTCCTTTGCCCTCTTTTTACTGAGGTTTTTTGTTTTTTTCTTGTACATTTGTTTAAGTTCCTTATAGATGCTGGGTGTTAGACCTTTGTCAGATACATAGTTTGCAAAAACTTTCTCCCATTCTGTAGGTTGTCTGTTTACTCTGTTGATAGTTTCTTTTTCTGTGCAGAAGCTCTTTAGTTTAATTAGATCCCATTTGTCAATTTTTGCTTTGTTTCAATTATTTTTGGTGTCTTTGTCATGAAATCTTTGCCTGTGCCTATGTCCTGAATGGTATTGCCTAAGTTGTCTTCCAGGGTTTTTATAGTTTTGGGTTTTACATTTAAGTCTTTAATCCATCTTGAGTTAATTTTTGTATATGCCTTGGTTATTCTGGCTCTTTTTTGGTTCCATATGAATTTTTAAATAGATTTTTCTAGTTCTGGAAAGAATGTCAGTCCACATATAGGCTTAAAATAAAGGGATGGAGAAAAATCTACCAAGCAAATGGAAAACAGAAAAAAGCAGGGGTTCCAATCCTAGTTTCAAACAAAACAATCGCTAAACCAATGAAGATCAAAAAAGACAAAGAAAGACTTTACATAATGGAAAAGGGTTCAATTTAACAAGTAGAGCTAATTATCCTAAATATATATGCACTCAACACAGGAGCACCCAGATTCATAAAGCAAGTTCTTGGAGACCTTCTAAGGGATATAAACCCCCACACAAAAATAGTGGGAGACTTTAACACCCCAACTCGCAATATTAGAGTCTCCCGTAACAGGTGTGCCTCCTGTTGCACAAATGGATGTGTATAAGATGATGCAGAAAGGTTAAAGAAAGACATTGATTCACATGGCTAGAAAATATGAAGGGAAAATCTGTATTTTTATTACAGTAGAGGTAAGTAGTATTGTTCCTATCTAAAACCATCATTGGAATTGACAGGAGTTAGAACTCTTGGCCACCTATTGACCTGAACTAGACTCTCCTTAATGACATTCAGATCAGAATAACAATCAGAGTAAAGGGCACAGGTCTCTGATGTCAGTTCCAGTGGAGCCTATGGTATCTGGGATATGCATTATCCTTCTCTCTTAATATTTATCAGCACTGATATGGCACATTATGGTTTCCAACACATTTGACTGCTAATAAATTGATCACAATGCATCTGGGAATTAGAGAGTATATCACTGACAGGTCTCAGTTACTCAAGTTGATGGAGGGAAGACCTCAAAACAAAAGTATAATATGTTAAAAATCCTTATGTAGCTTTATACTTCCCTCATATCTCCTGAATTCCTTCAACTGCTTGTTGCCATTTCCAGGAACAGCTTGCAGTCAAACTGATGAAATTGGTTTCCAAGAAACTGGAATATAGATCGAGAATAAAGTTCAAGAGTCCTATGGCCTAATCCCAGCCTCACTGCTGACAGTTTTTGGAAAAACACTGTTTTCCAGACCTCGGCTCTAATATTTATAAAATGAGTAAAAGTCCTTGTTATGTGTGTTTTAGGGGTATGTTGAAACAGTAAATAGTACATTAGCTAATTTATTACAAGTCAATAAACCAGACTCTTCAGACATGTCAGCTACTTTGGAGACTGTTTTAGAGAAACAATAAATCAAATATGTTATTTTATTGTTTTACATTTTTGATGAGTAAAATTCTCTACAACACAAAAATAAATAGCTGACGTGGTCTTATATTTTACAATCTATGGTCCCTGGACCAAATCTCTCCTACCTTCCACTCTGGGATCTTCTGAGGCAGTTCACCTAGTAGCATGCTATTGTAGAAAGAATGTTGATTTGGCATTTATAAGATCTGGGTTCTCATCCTACCTGAATCACTAATTAATTAGGTGATCTTTGGCAAGTGTCTGTATTTATTTATTATTTATTTATTTTTTACTTGAACCATCAACTTGATTTAATTGACATTTATAAAACACTGCACCCAACAACAGAACACATATTATTTCCAAGTGCACATGGATCATTTATCAAGATTGATTATATTCTGGTCCATAAAACAAATTTCAATAAATTTATTTCTATTTCAATAGTTTTTGAGGAACAAGTGGCGTTTGGTTACATGGATAGTCTCTGTTTCTTTAGATCTCAGTTCCTCCATCTATATAATTTGAAAATTGAATTAAATGTAGCTGTGGTATGTTCAACACAAGGAGTTCTTTTTATTACTTATTCCCATATATTTTATTTAGAAATATTTGGCTTATGAAAATCAATCAATAATTAATTTATTTTTTCATTTTTATTCATTAAGAATGTTTTTATTGAATATATATTAAAAGAGTAAAAACAGCAGAAAAGATAACAAAAAAGTTATTTATTTGATAATATGGTTGCTATTTTCATGATCCATGAGAGGCTTAATTTCTACTAGGGCTTTGAAATATTAGAAACAGATTATGATCCTCTTCACTACCTTAGTAGGCCTTTTGAAAAAATAGGAGTCTATAAAGATCTGGAACCACAGGACTTGACTATCTTTAAGGTCCCGTCTAGTTCAAACTCCTTATGATTATGAGTATTAAACCTTAGTCATCAACCATATATTTTGATTTTAAGCTAGGTTTTTCTTGCTTTCTAAGTGACCAGAGGTTGCCATTTGGATGTTCTGAAATAAGCTTCATAAAGTTATCAGACTTCCTATTTGGTATCCAACTCTTCCTGTGTATCTTAGAATCTTGGACTTATTCATCCCACTAGTAATAGGGGAAAAGACATTGAAGCTGATGGTGAAATTAAATAGTCAAATGGCCTGGGTGGAAGTATGTACAAACCAACCTGAAAGATAATTTCTATAACCATTATTTCATCAATAGAAAATGCTCTTGAAAAATAAAATTTTAGGAATAAGTGTTTAAATTAATTAAGTCTTCCTAGCCAGAGACTAGAGGAATCCAAGCATTGGGAAGTTTTCACTTGCATTGTAATGTGAACTGTCTTAGCACTGGGGTTGCCTAAGTTAGAGGATGGATCATCTTTCTTTAGTTCTAGGTCCAAGAAATGCTGTGAACTCACCCCATCAGACCTCAACAGTCTTATCTGCCTTCGTTCCTCCTTACACACTGGATTATCAGGCAAAACTAAATGGCTGTTGCTCCTCAACAGTGTTAAAGGCCTTGCCTCAGTGTCTTCCTTTACACTATTCCCAACACCTAGACATAATCGCATGTCTAAATTCAACCCGCTCTTCAAAGCCATGCTCAAAAATGAGTTCTTCCATGAAGCATTACTACGCTATCCCACTCCAGCCAAAGTATTATTGCATCGTATCATACCATCTTATGAATTCATAGCAGTTTCTTGTAATCCTCCTCCACTCACCCTGGTTGACATTTCACTTATATTCCCAGTAAGTGTGCCATCTTGGCTTTCTCTCTCCTACCAGGCTCCAGTCTCCTTTAGCATGAAAACTAGAACATATTCATCTTCTTATTATTATAGTAGTACTTTGTGCTTATGAGTCGCACAGTTAATATATGTTGAATGACTAAATGCATGTTATTCAGTCAGAAAGTTAAGACATTATCTGATTATGGTTACAATGATTTAGAAAAGAATCACTCCAGATTCTGCACTCTTTATGTGTATACTTCTTTTTCTGATGATAATTAAAGAAGACCCATCAATTCCCCTTCTTGTTAATTCTATTCCCCACTTGGGCAGTTTTGTTAACAAGAATTTGCCAACGAAGCAACAGAGCAAATTCAAAAGATTAAGAAAAAAAAAAAACACATCAGACTTACAGCACTTGAAAAAAACCAAAGATGTTGACATCATTTATCCTCTGGACACTTGTTCTACTTGCCATTTTGGTATAAGGACAAGTTGTTTTTTTTTTTTTATCCTATGCTAATGCACCACATTATCTTCTTTGTAAATGAAAGGAGAAGAAAGGCGAGGAGATAGTTCACCCTTAAGATAGTTTTGGAAACGCGGTGACAAATTCAGTTATAGTCCATGAAGATAATGCCAAGCACATAGGCAGCTGAAAGGCCACACTGGGTAGGCTGTTCTGACTTTTCTTTTAAATCTGAACCAGTTCCAGTTCTTTTATTTTTTTTTCTTTGTGATTAGAAAGTGTAATTGAAAATCATACAAGCGTGGTTTTAAAATCATCTTAATGAAGTAATTAAAGGCTACAAAAATACAATATCTCATTTAAGAAAGTAATAAAATCAGAATCAGTCAATTTTTTGGATCCCAGAGGTATGTGGGAAAAGGGACAATAAAAATTTTATTACATTATCAGTCTGGCTCCTCTATAACTTATTAAAAGAATATTGTTTTTCTCACTGTGCTTTTCTGTTAGTCACTGAAGGTTAGCCATTTTCTCAAGCAAATGCTCAGCAATTATCAGAAAGCCAGAGAAAAAC
This sequence comes from Pongo abelii, assembly GCF_028885655.2. Classification (NCBI taxonomy): domain Eukaryota; kingdom Metazoa; phylum Chordata; class Mammalia; order Primates; family Hominidae; genus Pongo; species Pongo abelii. Next base: position 20,663,460 of record NC_085928.1, read on the forward strand.
AGGACCAACCACCCCTGTGACAGTGTCCTCAGATTGTACTGCTCTCCCCTCATCTGCTTTTATTGTGTCTCAAACTGACCTATTGTGCTCACTACCACCAGGTATAGTATAGTAGTGGCTAGCAGTATGCCCTCTGGAGTCAGAGAGCCTGGGTTCAGGTTTTATCTCTACCACTCACAAGTTGCTAATGTAGTTATTCAACCTCTTTAGACCTTTGGGTTTTAGCTGTACAATGCAGTTACAAATAGTATCTGCCTCATGGGGATGCTTTGAGAATTAAATGAGATGATGTACATAAAGTGCTAACCACAGTGGTTGGCAAGTGATCACTACTTCAGGTAAGCTGCAATTACTTATGTGTTCTTCCCCGAGAAAGAATCCAGTTAAGCTCAGTTGTTCTTCCACTCTACTCATTTTCCACAGCCTGAATCTATATTTGGTAGTGCTCCCAGACACTTGTGGCATGCACATTATCTGTCTTTCTTCCTGATCTGAACCGCCAGGTAACACAGGCATGACAGCCTCTCTCATGCTCACCCTGCATCATGTCTTGTCTATTTATCCCCTTTTAATGCCTCTCTTCTTGTGATCTGAGCAGTAGTGTTCATATTGCATTCTCACTGCCTTTGCATTACCTGTTCCTACCAAAACCAGTCTCAGTTGTCATTGCTCCTTGTTGGAATACCTGATGGGCTTACCACCTCCAAGGCTGGAACTGGTCCCACCTAGCTCTGCAGTCCCCAGATAACTCAAGACTAAAACAGAAGTCATTTTCAGAAGAGTCATTTTAGAAGGTCGTAGAGAGCTCACTGGCACAGGGGGTGAGTGAAGCTGAGTCCAGGCAGGAAATGGAGATGAACAGAAGGGAGACATTGAAGCAGCAAAGCATGAATATGCTGGAAGGAGTGAGTGAGAGCAAAGGAGATGAAGAGATATGACAATACAAGGAGAGATGCAAGAATTCTCAAGAAAAAAACCTGGAGAAGCTTTACTACAAGGTAGGGATATAGAAGCTAACTATGAGAGGAATATATTAGAAAGTTACTAATGGACAAATATGAAAGCTGCAGAACACAGTCAATAGAGGAAAAATAATGGGAAGCTAGACATAATCACAAAATAAATAAGATGGGGGGAGGTAATGAGATATCCAAATTTTACAACTTAACATGTTGCACTCCATCAGTGCTCTATGAGATGCATAATCTGGAAAATTCCTATGGGGACCAAAACAATGTTGACATGGCCATGAAGCCGCTAGTGCTAGAGGAAGAACTTTTTGTTTCTCAGAATTTCTGTTGGTAATAAAAAATTAGAGTGTTTTAAATTAGCCTACAAAGAAAATATCAAAGGAATCAAGGAAAATTAAATTGAATTTTAAAGGAACAACGTGAATGGATAATTTGAAAATAGTAAATGCTTTTATATAGTGAGTGAAATGGGTTAAATGTTCTGAGGTAGTTCAGAAAAACAACAGTATACTACCACAGTGGGCAGCAGAATAGACCCTAAAGGGGATTAATATAATTATTGTTGCTATCTTCAGTGTTGTTGCTATTATTGTCATTGCTATTCTAGAAGTTATCTAGCATTGTGTAGTTATTGTTTTAAGCATTCTGAATGTAGATGTCTCCATCTTCTAGTGTTATATTTTACATTATTTGTAATTTCAGTGGTTTCAGTTAATGTAAGGTGATAAAATATTTCTCTGAAAATTTAAGTCATTTACCTTTTAAAACCAAACTTACAGATTGACACCATGCCCAGTGTTTTTGGCAGTGGCTTGATCCAACCCCAGTTGGGGCATGAGAGATAGATGTTACCCAGAGCATAGAAAGCAGAGAAGGTGCATAGGATCACATCAGGAAGCACTGCCCACATCCTGAAACCACCATAAGGCACCAGAAGGAGAAAGCCACCTGGTGTTTAATGGTGCATAGTGACACTTCACATAGGCCTGTAACTGGGATTTGGGCAGCTCCACTTTTCAACCTTCTATACCTATTTGTCAAATATCATTTGAAGAAAACTTCAGTTATATGCACTCTCTTTATTTCTAAGCAAGAGACTGCTTTGAATCCCTGCTTCGTTTTTAACTCTCACAGACTTTAATATATACCTGTATGGAAAAGGAAGGAATTTCCTTTCTGGACAGCCAACGTCTAGTTTTCTTTCTGGGATCTATCTGGGCTCTTCAATACTAAGGGGTCCAAAGGGATCTCTAAGTAAAAGCAATTCTAGGAAGAGAAACCTCTAAAGTCTCAGGAAATTCCAAACTTCCAAGTTTGAAGGTCTTCCTCATGCAACACATATACATACATAGCTGTAGTCCCTAAAAGTTTTGAAAGCTTCTGCATTTCTTACCGAGCTTCATCACTTTTCTTACAACAAGTTAGATCCCCAAAAAGGTGAGATGAAATATTGTACTTCTCAGACCTTTTCAGTCTATATTATTCAATTTAAAAATGTATGGCAACTTCCACTTTATGTGACAAAATCACATCTGACTAGCTTAGTTAAACAGAGTGTGAAACTTATAATTTTGGGCTCAATATTTTAATTCCATTGTGTATTAATTCCTATTGTTGTTTTTTCCCTTTGTTTTATCTTGGCCAAATGCCTCAAAATACACTTGAATTGATCACAGATTACCAAGAGACATAATGTTCTTGAATTAATGCATTTGTAATACATAGCACACCCAGACAAAAATAACCCTTCTTATAACAGCATTTGGAGAGGATGTTCCTTGCCTGATTTTTCTTAGTTTGAATACCAGAATTTTGACTCTAATAGAAAAGGATTAAGTTATGCTAGTTATTTTTATATGGAAAATGCTAAGACAGATTCTCATGTTGGGACTACCTGGAAATGTCTAAATAATTTGCGAAGAATGACTGTTAGAAGAATTTGAAACCCATTTTACTCAGAATTGTATATACCACATCAGAGAAAGAAAAGCCTGACACTGTCTCATTTTCTCTCTCTCAAAAACAAATTAATAATTGGCCACTCTTTGAGACATGAGAGTTTTCTCATGCTTCATCTGGAGCCTCATCTTTGTGTTAGCATTCAAAGTGAAGATTCCAGGCCTTCCATTCCTGTACTGTGATGCTGTGTTTTCTCTCAAGGCTCCATAACAAAGTTTAAACCTTTTATTGTTCACTTTTTCAAAATGTATTCTTTAGTACTGAACTATATAAGCTCATTCATTTAGAAAAGCTATATAAAGCTTCAGCTCAGTCCTCTAATCTGTGGAGGCTGAGGCTTTTATTTTTGTTTTCAGTGATAAGAGCATTCTGTATTCAGGTTCTGATATTAGGAAAAACAATTTGTCAAGCCTTTAGGTGGAAAGACTCTTCCTGCTTAGGTCTGAACTGAAAACAAATCCCCCATTTTTTTTTTCAGTGCCTTGTCTCTTCCTAGTTAACACCATTAAACATTGTCCTGGTGACAATAGCTCAGGATGCTTCCACTGAATCATTTTATACTGCATATAGAATAGATTAAACACATCTATACTATACTAAAGACAACCCACAGCATTGGATCACCTTTCACTAGTAGCATTCTCCAGAAGAAGAAAAAAGAATTATTACTAGGGCAAAATGGTCCAATTAAAACCACCTACAATCCTACCACCTGATGATAACTACTGTTAATAATATTTGGGTGCATCTTCCAGTCTTTTTAAATAAACAAGTATCTATCTATCTATCTATCTATCTATCTATCTATATAGACACACACACACATATATATGTTGTCTTAGAAAAATTGAATCCTTTCTGCATATATTTTTGCTGCCTGCTATTGAAAGGAAAAAATATATCAAGAACGATTTCTTAGCTCATCAAATACTCTTCTACACCTTTTATCTCTTTTTAACTTTCATGTGCTTTGACCTCTCTTCAACAAATAAATAAAAATTTTAATTGAGGGACAAAACTGAAGTCTACACACCTTGAAAACTTTCTACATTGATTAAATAATCAGATTACCAGTGGCAGGACATTTCTTCCCTCAGTCCCAGAAGACCATTCCAGACTGAATCTCTAATTAGGTCAACTAACTTTTGAATAAAAAGGGACACCACTGCACCAAAGGGCAAGATGCTGGAAACAGTAGAGGAAGGGTTAAATAGAATAGATTAATAGTTTTAATTAGCTTTTATTATATTTGTCCAATTTTTGTTGCAGAGAATAGAATCTACTCTAGATCATTTAAGCGAGAAAGGCTCTATCAAAGAAAAATACAGGCTTATGAATCACATGGGTAGGTTGAAACAATAGATTTTAGACTGAATTTTCAGTTTAATAGTATGTGTTTTGCACATACCATTAAACTATCACACCAAGGGAGGCAGTGCCTCTTCTATGATGAGAAGGCCACTGGCTCTAGAAGCTCTAATATTCAGAAAATTTCCATTGCTGCTGACTGGTTCAAAACCTTGTTACATATGAACAAGATGGTCCCAAATAGAAGAAGCTTCAGAGGAATGATTCCTCACCCTGCTTCTCAATACCCGTGAAGCTAGTGATTGGACACTGGACCCTCTGCTAACAGTGCTGTGAAACAACCAAATGCCTCCACATCTCTCCTCATTTCCACTTTCCAAATCTAACCAAAGTGCTCTGGCTAGCAAACTCTAAATTACGTCTGAAAATCTAGCGACAAGGAGGTCTTGCAAATATAGTTTTTAGTGTTGTAACTTTGGCATTATATGAAGGTGTGTGCTAGAAAGAACATTGAATGAATGTAGAATATCAATCCATGCTATCCACAACAAAAATCTAAAATACTTTGGGAAGATTTATCTACTTATCTCCCTTAAAATGCTTTCCAACTTGCTGGATGGTAAGAAAATTTTAGACAGTTTTGTAGAAGACAAATGTTTTTGTTCAACTGGAGATTAATCTAAACCCAATCTCTGGTCAAGACCTGAAGAATCAGGTACTCACAATTAGGCAGTTTTGGAAAACAGTGACTTTTAAAATGTAAGGTATTAGTATTGCCTCAAAAAATGCTTGTAGAGTTAGAAGGAACAAGATCTCATCCTTACCAGGCATTTGGCAGATGACAAATACTTATGAGTAAACCAATTCCTCTGGTAATTTGTTTTCCTAGTAAAAGTACTTATATTAAAATACTTTTAAGCCAAGCGTGATGGCTCACACTTGTAATCCCAGCACTTGGGAAGGCCGAGGTGGGCATATCACCTGAGGTCAGGAGTTTGAGACCAGCCTGGCCAATGTGGCAAAACCCCGTCTCTACTAAAAATACAAAAATTAGCCTGGTGTGGTGGTGAGCACATGTAATCCCAGCTACTTGGGAGGCTTAGGCAGGAGAACCGCTTGTACCCAGGAGGCGGAGGTTGCAGTGAGCTGAGATTTCGCCATTGCCCTCCAGTCTAGATGACAGAGCGAGACAAGACGCCTCTTGTCTTATTTTTATTTTTAATGATTCTGGTATTTTTTCTTCTATAAGAAAACAAAAATGATCTTATTTCACTACTAGCTATATAAAGTTTAAATATTCCCAAAAAATAACACAGCAGTTTTAAAGACATTTGCCCAAGACTTCTAGGCCTCATAAAGCCTATAGCTATTTAGTACATTATTTTTACAAGAAAAAGATTCCAGCGACCCGTTATTGATAACCCACAGATTGTTTGAGTTGTTTTTCTGCTATCAAGTAATACTAGATTGCAATGCTCTATCTACACACTCTTATGCAGTCTCCTTGAAAAGTTACAGGAATGCAAGCTAATATTATGTATGTATGTATATATGTATACTTTTTGGCAATAAGACAAAATAAAGCTGACTCCCTGTGCAGCCTGATGAGGAAACCCCTTGGATTGGTCAACCACATACTAACCAGATCTCATTCACTTCAGGTAGAAGTGAAACTAACATGTCCTGCTTTGCAAGGGGTCTAAAAATTGTGTAATAATCAAGATTAGGAAAATTTTTCTAAATCTTCCCTGAAGTGAATGAGGAACCCCTAAATTTACAATTTAGTGTTTGTTCAACCAGTAATCAAACCATTTCACCCTTTCTAATCACTAAGAGAAAACTGAGATAAAGACCTTGGTTCTTAGCTATCTGGTCACCTGAGAACCACTATTGTGAACATTTGTTTGAGAATACCCTAGTTAGATGCCACTGAAGAAATTAATGTGATTGATAATAACCATAGGGGACTACTAATTTTAAAGGTGTGGCTGAAGGTGGTTCAAGATAAAAGAAGAAAAGGGGAAATAAAAGGATGTATTTCTACTTCTTAGTCTATTGGCACCTGGTAGAAAAGAGCTTCTTGAATTCTTTCCTGCTTCCCGCTAACCACTTCTCCACTCCTTTCACACACACAGACACACACTTCATCTCTTCACGTCTCCTTCCATGCTCATAGGTATCTTTGTCTTTCCACATAACATTAGATGAAATATCAGCCATGTCATTTTGTAAAGTGAAGTGTAATAAATAGCTAATGTATTTTTTCACTTAAGCAGTACTTCAGAAATAAGGGGAGGTTTTTAAAACGGTAAATAGATAATCATTTAAAGATATGGGATAATGAAAAAGTATTCATTGTTTTGTTGAAATTTCCTTATACATTTTAAACTGGAAGTTTAATTGAAATTTAACAGATGATTAGTTCATAATATAGGTTAATTATTAGTAATAATGAGATTTGCCCATAACAAACTGAATATTATATCTTTATAAGATTTATTTCCTATACTCTCTATTTAAAAATTAATTCGAAATTAGAATATTTCTAGTTTGTTTCTTTCTTGAAAATTAACTCTTCCAGACTAACCTAGAAATAAATTACTTCCAAAAATAGCCTAGAATTATACATGCATACGAAATAAAAATTAAGTATTCTATTTTTGTCCTCAGGGCTATAAGCAAGGCCAGATTATTTTTCATTGTTTTTCCTTGATCAACTAGAAGTTTCATATACTAATTTACCTCTTTGCAAAGCATACTGGATAAAGAAACTTTTTGTTTAAGAAGGCCAATAAAAAATTCTTCCTTTTTGATTTCATTCAATGGTGACCTGAAGAATTATAGTATATGGGAACTCTTCAGTGATATGTTGTCGACTTTGAATATTTATTTGATAATTATCTTTTCTCCTAGACTCATGATGTTGCATTATTTTTTTTTCTTATAGTCTGTCTCTCTTTCTCTGTCTCTTTTAAATTATCTTTCTAATTGCTACTTCTTCAGTACCTTTTAACTTCCTGTCTCCAAGATCTATTTCTGGGATACCTGATCTCTTTTGTTAGTTATAACTTTTAGCAATATCAGAGAAGGCTTCACTTGTTATACTGTATGTGGTCCTTATAATTCTGACATTCTGTGGTCTTCTCCCTTCAAGTCAGTGTGTTTTTGTTGTTGTTGTTGTTGTTGTTTTGTTTGTTTTGTTTTGAGATGGAGTCTCGCTCTGTCAACAGGCTGGAGTGCAAGGGCATGATCTTGGCTCACTGCAACCTCAGACTCCTTGGTTCAAGTAATTCTCCTGCCTCAGCCTCCCAAGTAGCTGGGATTACAGGCATGCAACACCACGCCCAGCTAATTTTTGTATTTTTAGTAGAGACGGGGTTTCATCATGTTGGCCAGGATGGTTTCGATCTCCTGACTTCGTGATCCGCCCACCTCAGCCCCCAAAGTGCTGGGATTACAGGTGTAAGCCACCGTGCCCAGCCAAGTCAATGTTTTTAATTCTAAACTCTAACTGAAGTTCAATCAGAATTTCTTTATTCATTTATTCAACAAATATTTACTTGGAAAGTATTGTCAGGCACTGTGGGAGGCATTTAGAATATGACTGAAAACAAAACATATACGCTTTCTGTTTTTGTATAATTCAGCTGAAATAAAGAAAGAGCCCTCTGTCTGCTCCTCCAAATAGTTTCGTGTGTAGCTCTGCTAGCTAGTTGTCTTTCTGAGGGAAAAAATAGTTCTACACAGAAAAGAACTTAGGGAGACCTGCTAAGGGAAGAAAAAGAGTGGTACTGGAAGAGGAAATACGAGTAAAGAAAGAAGACATTAAAGAATGAGAAAGACAAATGGGCAAGGACTAAAATTTGAACAGATTTGAGCAAATGCTGTGATGTGTGGAGCTTTGAGGAGAGAGATGTGGGAATGGAATAATTTCAGGAAATCTCTGCTGTATGTATTTCGAAGTTTAATCCCTTCTTCGATACTCCCTCAATAAAAGTTTCAGTAGAGAACTACAGCACTAGTCAAGGGTCTGGAAATAGATATGTGGATTGGTGTTTAAATTGGATGTGTCCTAAGTAATATGGTTTTTGGGACTGGGGGGTTCACTAAGCCCTATTTTGTGAAGGTTATTTCTGTAATAAAATTACACCTTGTGCTGCACGTGTGTATCTCTCGTACCCGGGTTAAACTCATGTTTATTTTATGTAGTTGACCCTTGGGAGTCATAAACTAAGACTTGACCCCTTAGTCAGAGAAGAGGCAGGTTAAATATCACTGCAGGGAATGTATATTTCCCAGGTCAATCATCTGCAGATGAAAACAAACCTTAAGCCAGAGAAGTTGCTTGCTGCAGCTTTTAAGTCTCTCTTTTTTTTCCCCCGGGTCTGGAATTTGAGTAGGCTCTCAGAGGCTGTGCAAAATTGTATGTATACATGGGGAGATTCATCAGATTCTCAGTGCTGCCCAAAAGAGGTTGAAGTCATTGGTCTAATTACACATTATATACTTTGTGCTAACTTCCCTTTTGTTACTCTGAGCCTTTAGCCTTTCGGAAACAGCCTGGCATCAACTCCGAATGGAAAATTAAAGGAAGGCATGTGCATTCAGGTTCATGGTAAAGTGTTAAAGTGGGGATGCCCCTGGCAAGGGTTCTACCCTCAAGCCAGTGCAATAGTGACAATATTCATTTATGGCAAATATTCAAGGAAAAGATGACCCACGGGGGCGCGTGTCAAGGCTGAGAGATTGACCACTTCCCCCCTCCTTTCAACATGCCTTGGAGACTGACCAGACTGACTGACACACTGGCACATTGCTTACTTTGAAGAATTTAGTTTTTGTCTGATCAGGAAACCTGCAGTTTTCCTTATATTGCTTGCTAGATATTTTCCCACTTAAATCCCTCACCACAAACTCAACATGCTCAGGAGTAAGTTAACAGGCAACCCATCATCTTCCCAAATAAAATAGCATTACCTCCCCCAGAGTTTTCTTTGTCTATAAAATGTCCAAGCCATTTGGGATTATAACAGCTTTTACTTGTTCTTTTTCACCTCAATATTTCCTACATCCTTGGTTATTTATTTAAATGGTTACCTTCTTCTCGTCTTCAACACTGTCACCCTTAAGCACCCAAAAAAAGGATTCCTCATGCAAATAGCAGCTCAGATTTATCTAGTACACAGAAATAACTTGAAAATCTTTTTCTTCTTTTACTTCCAAAATGTTTATTTTTAATATGGAACAATTATATTTGTTGGACACTATTTTAATTTTCCCAAATAAACATATTTAAAAACAAAATGCAACTAGAATATTTATCAAAAGACTGCTGAAAAGTTTAGGAATTAGCACTTGTTCTAGGACAGGAGTTTGGAAACTGAACCACTGGCCTATGCCGTTTAATACACATGAAGGTTAAGTATTTTAACCCTGGAGTCAGACTACTGTGGGTGTCACCAACTAACTCTGCAAACTTAGTGAAGTTGCTTCACTTTGCTAACCCTAATCTGTCTTAATCTGCAACAGCATAATTTCATACTATATATGAATAGTATTTGCCTTGGAGATTCAAAGTACAGGCAAATGAGTTAATAAACATAAATAGCTCAGCATAGGATTTAGCATACAGTGAGCTACCAATAAATGAAAGATATAATAATTACAGTTACTATTTTTGAATTTATATTATGCTTTTTGTTTCAACTTTTCACTAATGGCAAGTTCCTTTCTTAAATATATGTGCCGATTAGTTAAACTAAGCCAATCATTTGGATATCTAGTTTATCTTATGGGAAATCATTAATACACTAATTTTTATATTGAAAGTGGTTGCTACTTGTTAAATATTTATGGTGAGAAAAACTCTTTCAGAAAAGTTATGGCTTCACAGGATTTTATTACTCTTAATGTGAGAATTTTGACTATGTGACTAGTTTCAGAAAAATGGACTTCAATTTAGCCTCTCTGTGACTAAAAATGAATGGAGATACTACTGTCTGATCCAGGTCTAAAAAAGTCACTTAAAAGAATCCCCTTTGGGCAATACTGCAGATGGGCTTTCTGCACCACTGAATTCCACATTTCCTCATAATTAAAAGGGTGGGTGAAGCCCTCCTCACTTACATCTTAAACCCAAGGATGTTTATCTATGTACATCCAAAAAATGCTGGCCTTTTTCCAACAGAGAGAAATAGTGATTTATTAATATTATTCCTTAGTGTGATAAAAGATTATGAAAACAAAGACTTTATAGCTGAAAACCCTTGGTTTTCAGGGCAGATGTTGGAACAGAGTTAGTGAATAGTAATGTTTAACTCTTTTAGTGAAGCTAACACAGCTGAGTGAAGAGTGTTAAAACCAAATGTGTATGAAATTATACACTTATTCCTTACAACTTGTTGAATATAATAAACTTATTTGGTTAAGAATTATCCTTGCTACATCTTGCATGAATCTTTATTTGATAGGGAGGATATAGGAAATAGTGCTCCCTGATGCATAACTAATTCTCATAAAGAAAATGTAGAAGAGATCATGATGCTCACGTTACCTCATATCACACATCTAGGCACAAAGGAGCTACATACAGCATGAATGAAAAGTGTCATGGGGTAGTGAATAGAGATTGTCATATGAAGATTCACACCTGGTTCTAGCTCTTCCTAGCTGTGCAGCCTTGTATTCAACTAACTCTTACATGTTTGAGCTTTAATTTCTTCACCTGTAAAAATAGATTAAGGATGGTTCTTTTAAAGTTTCTAGTATAAGGTGTTTCATTAAAGTAGAGCTAAAATGTGTAGAACATATCTTAAGTATGATGAAATGGGAACTGAATTTTTCATACATACAGAGAGGAAATAAAGAGATAAGTGATTTATCAGTAATCATTTATCATTTACTATTGATATGGACAGGAGGCAGGGAAATACTAGGTAGAAATGGGCGGGGTCCCTGACAAGGGTTCCACCCTCAAGCCTGGACCTGAAGCCCTAAATGAGAACTTCACATCCCTGTTTTCACACCTGAATGTCACCTTTTGGTCTGCCATGCCCCCTATCCTGTGCCCATAAAAACCCCAGGCTTCACTGGCAAAGGAGCAGAGCGATGCAGCAGAGGAGAGAGGAGAAGAAGCATCTGAACATCAAGAGAAGAGGCAGCTGGACATAGGAGATTATGGTCAGAGAGGTGTTCAGCCAGGGACAGACAAACTCAAGCAGAAGACTATGTTTCCACTCTATTCCCTTTCCAGCTCCCCATCCCACTGAGAGCTACTTCCACCACTCAGTACAACCTCTGCATTCACCATCCTTCCAGTCTGTGTGGCCTCATTCCTCTTGGGCACCAGGCAAGGATCTGGGTGTAGGTGCAAGAGGCTGTCACACTGACTGTCCACTGAGCTATTTAACACTTAGCCTTCCAAGGATGGCAAATGCTGAAAGAGCACTGATTGTAACACATGCCCTCTGGGGCCCCAGTGGTCACATGCAACCACTAGTTGCTGCCACAGGCCAGTTTGTTCCTGTTGGTGCCCAAAGGCACTTGCCTCACCTCCTGCACCTGCTCACCTGCGTGCTCCCCCTCCCACAAGGGCTTTGAGCACAGCTGCCATGTAAACAAGCCATCCCTGTCACAACTCCTGGGAGGGGGTCAAGGGAACTCTTCCATCTCACTATGTGCCAGGCTGTTTGCTAGGCGTTAGTGGTAAGCAATACAGGCATGGACACTGAACTCATGGGACTTTCAACTGCTGATGCAACTAGATCACTAGATGTGGTTTTCTTAATATGCTTTATTAAGTTGATCAATGTGTATATGAATCTATGTAATTGTTTTTTAGGGCACTTGTTAAGTTAATGATTTAATTTGCAATTTCCTAAGATAACCTTTTCTCCTTTTCCAAAAGTTTAAGTCAGAAATGCAATTTTCACACAGACCTGGGACAAAGCATGACTCTCGTGAAACCACATATAAAGCCTAATGAAACTAAAAACACATTAGCTCATGTCGCGTTTTGTATGCATAATAGTCATATCATGTATATGTTTTATATATAACTTCTACTTATTTGTTTTTTCCTAGAAATAAGGCAATATTTAAGCCATTTCATGAACATGATTATCTTTTTGCAAATAAATATTTCCATTTAGAGTGTTAAAACATCTCGAACCATACTATATTCTATAATGGTTCCTCATGGGCACCAACTTAAGTACCTGATGCTATTCTTCGTTCGGTTGAAATAGGTGATATTTTGGATGTGGAAATAGTGGCATCATAAATTAGAATGTGCTAGATCATGGGCATTATTAATGGTAAGAGCTAGAATTTATTAAACACATATCATGTGTTAAGAACTGTGATAAGTGATTTAGGTGGAGTGATTTATTTATCTCTCTCTGTAACCCTATAAGGCAGGCAACATTATAAACCTTTTATATAAATAAACTGAGGCTTAAAGAAGTGTAGTGACTTGGTACATTCCCACAGCTCATAATTGGTATATATGAAATTACACCAATTTAGAGCCTGCACTCTTAACCGTCACTCTAAAATGCTTCCCATGAAACTGAGGTATCTGTTGGAAACCAAGTTATCTTTCATACCAGGTGTTCTTTAAACTTCACTGTATTTATTTCTACTTTTCTCATAACCTCTGTAATCATCCACTTATTGAGTTGCAGCTCGCAGTATGTGTGTGGGAGGTTGCAGATAACATACCAGCGGTTTGTGCTCTTACTCACGCTTGCCAGCTGTTCTGGCACAATATTTATTTGCCCCATAAATCCTAGACTGTTCATTTTTATATATATGAAAAACTTGTCAATTGACAGTTCACCTTATTTTTCTACTGAAAACACTGGAACATGAGATATCCTTGACTTCAGGTTCACAGTCTCCAAAGAAATGGAATCCTGGGCAGAAAGCCTGATAGCATAGAAGTATGACACAACAGTATTTGTGTCTACTCACAAAAATTCCACCGAATCTAAGTCAAGGAGCCACCCTTCCCCCAGAATTTTGTCAATTACTCTCTACTTTCATAAACACAGGAAGGGGTTAATGAAGGTTAAATCATTCTAATTTAGTTGCAAATATGAGAACATCACATTTGAGCTATGTGACAGGTGTCAGGCATACGTGCTTCTTTCCAAAAAGCCCACATGATGGTCTCCCAGTCACTGGCATTATCTTTGCATTATCTAATACCATATGGCAGAAATGCCATTCACCTAATAAAAGGAACTGGTCCTTCTTGTCTTTCTTTTCCTGTTGCTTCTCCTCTACTCGGATAAACAATGTTATATAATTGTTTGGAGATTATTGGTAGTAATGCACTAATCAACCATTACATCCTTCCCTCACCCCAAATTTCAATCTTTAAAACACATTGCTTTGAGTTTCTAGCAAAAACATTTCAATACATCCACTTCCCCCTTGGAAATCGTTCCATCTTTTCCTTGATTTGTGGAATATTTATTGTTCCCTTGTTAGTTCATTAACTTTTCTTTCCCATTAAGCGGTCTGTGTGTTTTGACAGTACCTTCTGGCAGCTAAAATGCTAAATGCAAAGTAATTTAGGGTTAAGGGGAGGACGTTCTGTAGTCATTAAAAAAAATAGATCTCTCTCTTTAGGATGGAATTTGAAAGACATTATCATATTGTTACTTAATTTCTAAGAAAGTGTTCAGCTATACCAGAGCTAATTCTCTAGAGAGATTATTCTTAAAGTAGAGAGGGAAAAAATAAGTGCTATGGAGTGATAAGGCATTGGTCACCCCTTTTCCGGTAACTGACAGAACGAATGTTTCTGTTATTTACTCTGCCCCTAGGCTAGCTCTCAAATTCCCTTACATGTGCAAAACATTTTTGTAGTCCTGCCTCAGCCTCCAGGTATTTTTGATATGTTTATATAATAGGAAAACTGTATAGAGTCAATATGACAGACTGCAGTATACCTGTATCCTGTTTCCATGTTGGCTAGGTCTTACATTCTACATTTTAAGGAGTCATGGTGTTTAGGGGAAAGGCTTTTAATTATGTCCTGTTTTCAATAGCTATTGGGCAAGCATGAAAACCTTTGAAGTTAGATATTGCCTTACAATACATACATCAGCAAATAGAAACCAAAAATATACACTATTTTCTTCTATTTTTATAACTGTTCATGTACTAATGCCCGGGGGCTTCATCATTTCTGGCCATTTTCTCCTAAGTTGCAAATTGCAGACTCAATTGAGTGGCATATTTAAGTTTAATGGATATTTACAGTAATCTCTATCCTTAGTGTGCTATGGAAACTTGTTCCCTCCTGGAGATACAATTATTATACTCAGGTTTTTGGTTTTTGCATTTTAGGATTTCTAAGTATTTGAGGGAAAAATGCCTAATATATTTATAGTTTTATAATTATGTGAATAGATACAAGTAAAGCTGCTTGAATCTGGATGTGTATTATACATATAAACATATATATATATCAGTAAAATCAAATGTAATACTAAGAACATTTCTTAACAACTTTTAAAAATAATGTCTTCCAAAATACTCAGCTGATAGAAAATCCATCAGTAAGACTCAGTTCTCCTGTGTCACATATGAAAGGTTTCATGGTACCCTCAAGAGCTTACGACATACTCATTCCATACCAGGGCTTAAAGATCATCTTGTTTTATTCTTTCTTAATGGAGAGGACCCTAAAATATGGTAGTGAAAGCAAGAGGGCTAAGAGTCCTAAAGCACACTGCAGTGCTGGATAACATCTGAGTTAGTGACTTTAGCTATATCTCATTTTAATAGAAACAATTGCCCAGTAGAAAGGGTTCAAAGCAGACCAAACATGAGAGAATGCACTCAGAACAACGGCATATAGGGAGTATCTGAAGGCATCAAGAAAGGTTTTACTAAAAAGAGAAGGTTTAAAAAAGGAGCATGGACATACAACGGCTGCCTGCATCTAATTAAAGGGCTGCCCTGTAAGACATCCTATTTGGTTCTGAACCAGAGTACAGAAGTGGGACAGTAAGGTGGCAGTCATAAGGAGGAACATCCCGCCTCAGTACACAGAAGTTTCTGATAAAATGATCTTTTAATGCTAACAGTTGCGTTGTATAAGAGAGATGTTCCTCTTCCCGTTCCTCTGGCAAAAAAAAAAAAAAAAAAAAAATTATGATATTCTGTAGAGAAGAAACTTACATTGAGTTACACTAGATAATATCTGTATTAATTTGGTAGGGCTGCCGTAACAAAATACCACTCAGACTAGGTGGCTTAAGCCATTGAATTTTTTTTTCTCACAGTTCTGGATACTGAAAGTCCAAGATAAAGGTTTTGGCAGGTTTGGTTTCCTCTGAAGCCTCTCCAGCTTGCAGATGGCCATTGGGTCCCCACATGGTTCTTCCACTGTGTGTGCAGTACTCATATCCTCATATCTCTCTGTGTATTCTCTTATTATAAGGACACCAGTCAGATTGAATTAGGACCCACCCTAACAGCCTCATTTTAATTTAATCACCTCTTTGACAGCCCTATATCTAAAGACAGTCACATTCTGAGGAACTAGGGGTTTAGGCTTCAACATATGAATTTGAGTGGGTGAGTGAGGGGAGCACATTTCAGCTCTAAACAATATCTAAGTTCATTTCTGACTTCCAAGAGTTCTTCTTAAGGAGAGAAGGGAAAATTCAGACCATACTGAAGACTGCTCTCTGGAAGAGGAAAAAAATCTCAACCGAAACAAATGGTTGGGCAATTCTGTCAGCATACTTCCCCAAATTAATTCCTACCACCAGAGGGGTCCCTTGTCATCTGTCTGCAAATGCAGGTTTAGCCATAAACTGTGCTCTTTGGCTCCTGGATGAATGTGGAGAGGATTAAATTCATTATAATATTAAATAGATCAGGTGGAATTAGCTCTCAGCAGAGAGCAGCTGCTGGCTCCAGCAGTGTTGTGACAAGCTCCGCCAATTATGCAATGCAAATATAATCATCTGACTTCCACCATTTCCAGGCCTTGACAAGCCCTGCAAATCTGTTGGGCAATTTCTTCCGATCTGGTTCCATACATGTTAGCTTGACAGTGGCTATCTCAGAGGCCAGTGCACATCTTTGACAATCATTCAAGACTAAAGCTAAAATAAGATAAATTTGGACCTAAAGTCATCAAGGGAGAAAAATCCAGGCACACTTATTCATTTTACCCTTATTAATGCAGCTGATATTGATTTAACTACTAGTGCTGCTGCCTGATTTTCGCTTACAGCAGCGGATTGAAGGTGGTGTACAGGTACTATAGCACCCACTCTATTATTAAGGAAGTTTAACTTTGCTGAGTTTGTGCATGTATAATTCATAACAATATATTAGCTTGAAAGACTATGATGTATTTTTACATGGCAGAAAGTACCAAGAAGTTGCCTTTGGTTTTGTTGGATTAGATAGAACAAGGTTGTGTTGAAATTATTTAATAGCTAGAATAAAGTCAGTTGAGCAGATCAAAGTGTACCCTCACACAGAGTTTTAAAACAAATTTAGGCAATATCCATACAGATGTTAATGAGCAGCTGATGGGAAGTCCTTAATTTGGAGGAATAAGTGTAGATGCTCAACCTGCTTACAAATTTGATCATTGAAGGATATTAAGTACAAGACAGAAAGAAGACTGTGTTCACTGAGATTACTCATAAATGCGGTGAAAAGTGCTTGTTATCCCAATTATTTGTCAATGGAGACTTAGGCCAAAGAGGTTATGTACTCTGGTAGCTATAGAGAAGGCATCAGTTTCCACTAATCATAAAATCAGACCAAAGTAATGCCACCTACAACTGCTATTCTTATATAAAAATGAATTTGGTTATTTTTTTTTCTGTGCCTGTATGTGCTTTTCCTGGAGTTAGATTGCTTCCAGGAAGGTTGTATGCTACTTTGATGTTGATATCTCAGGAGAAAATTAGAAGAATAAAAATAAAGACAGGTGGTTTGTGAAAAGAAGAACGCCACCTCCCTTTACAATTGTCTTCTCTGATTCGAAGTTTGTAAGCAGTGTCAGAAGCGGAGGGCTGCATTTTCTAGATTCCCTCATATTGGAAAGAATCCTTGACACTGCAACCACCTGACAAGCATTCTGATGAACATTAACATGCTACCCTGTACTAACATCTTAACAAGAGGAGTGTATTAGTTCAATATTCACATCCTCCCAAGTAAAATATGACCATCTTGTCCATGGGCTTTTGAGGACACTGTTTTATCTTTCCCTGTACCTCACTATACACACATATACTGACAACGTGGTTGTCTTAAGCAGGAAACAATTGTAACAGGCAATTCCAGGAGTGAATAACTCACAAGCTAGTTATCTGGGCGTAGGATCCTTAGGGCTACCCCATGGAGGTGAATATTTATTTCTGTGTATTTCTGCTCTCGTGCCCTCTGTACTGATACATGTTTGATCATGAACAGTGCAGGTTGCATTCTAAAGCTTCTTGCATAAGCAGGTTTTTTTTTCTGAAATTTGAAAAAATTATTTTACACAAAAACTGTTTTCTTTCTGGCCAGATAAGAGCTGTTTTTAACCTTAATAATGCAAAATTCAAAATTTATCCCTGTCTTTTTTTTTCTGGGCCAGTTATTTAGCCCCACTTTGTTTTGGCCCCACTATCTCCAAAATTTGTAATTGCGTCGCAATTTTATAGTAGTACTTACAAGAAAATTCCTTCTTATTCATTCTTTCATTTATGCTAGGAAATATGTATTGAGCATCTCTTATACGCCAGGTACTGAAGGAGAAACTAGAGATAGAGACGAACATGACTTGATTCAGTTTTGAGGAGAGATCCATGCAAGCCAAAGCTTATGGTAGTGTGTGACACATATTTTGATATAGTGATTTTCATGTTCTGGGAATCCACAGGAGGACACATATCTCAGCATAGGGAGGAGTGTGGGTCTTTTTGTACACCAGTGTGTCTATTGCTTAGAGAAAGGTCTGCAAACATGTTCTCTCTTCTTGGAGTAACATCCAAAATGTTAACGTGTTTTCATTTCCTTTGTAGTGGTCACCACCTGCGACTACTAGCTGAGGATTTTGTACCCATTCCTTCTAACTATTCCTATTCACTACACCTGGCTTCAGACTGGGACACCTCTCCGCGCCATTCATTCTTTCTGGCCCTTGGAAGGATTTTACTATTAAATCTGTCAGGGAACAGACACAATCCTGAAAGTGATAATTGAACTGTTTCACAAAACGAGTGAAAGTTGTGAAAGGTGAATGGAGGTAAAGGGGGTCCAGGAAGCTGGGTGTCTTAAGTCGAGAAAGAGAAGATGGACATAGAGGTGCAGATGCAAGATAGCACAGACTTTCCTCTGAACTGTGTGACCGTAATGTGCAGAGAGTGCACCCCTTCCGCGAGAAGGTTGCCTTTGTGAGGTTTTCAGTTTACTGACACATTCTTAAATGTATGCCTTGTACTTGACGATGATCTGTTCATCTGCTGGAAGTAAATTTCGAACTTGTCGCTTTCGCCTCTCAGCTATTGATTATAGTAAATCAAGCAAGCAAAAAATACTTCCTTCTGTATGATCCCTCCCCTTCCCCTGCTGCTTTTTCTTTCAATCTTAATATTAGCTTTAAACTCTCAGTCTCTCTTAAAACATTCAGGGGAAGATAAACGGGAACCAGAAGCCAGTGGCATAGTTTTACTAGTGTATGCAAAAGATAAATTTGACCTGCATTTCAATGACAGACCTAAGCTTTATGTGTTATTGGGGACTTCATCAAGGGAACTTGAATAAGGGACAAAGAAATGAATGAAGAGATGGATATGTCAAAAAAACAACAAAGAGACAACCAAGAGGCTAGAGGTAGCTTGTCCACATGATAGAATCCAGATTGGTGTTTATGGCCCTGTCCCTTTCTTATCTTTTACCCAGGCCTTGTTATTACAATGCCTGTAAAGGACTGGTCTTAGAGTGAAGCTCAAAGCAGGAATGATGTGATAGCAATGGGGCAGGAATCTTATTCCATCATTCAACTAGTATTTGTTTGGGGCCTACTCTGGGGAGGCAGAGGTAGAAAAAAAGTTATCCACCTTTAAATGACTTTATTATATTTTCATCTTTAGTGAAATAAAAGCCATCGCAAACTAAGTCTCCAAGGCAACAGTATATCCAAGAACAGAAAAGTAGAGGCATTGGAGTAAATCAGATGCATATTTAAACCTTATTTATATCTTTGGAAGATTACTTCACATCTGAGTTTCAGACTTTGACAATTCAATGGTGATAGTAATACCTGTTTCATAAGTTCAGTGTGAGAATTAGCTACTTCCTGATAGAAACAAGCATTAAGAAATGGTACAAATTATATTATGTGACATAATAATGTGACATCATAGGACACTATGACATGACAGGACAGAGCCTCTTGTGGTGTGATGCCATGATGTATGTACACACATATGTATAGCTTCTGCCCTTGACAGAATCTCAGTTTCAATCTACAATTTCCTCTTCCTGACTATACTGTTTTGCAATCCAGGTAGCGTCTTCATTCTTACTTCACAGACATAAGATCATTCAGGGGCAGTGCCGGGTTAAATGAATAAATATGAACACACTGTGATTATGTATGTGTAGGCATGTCACAACATCAAAACTCAAGAGACTTTGTCCCATTATGATAGACAGAAAATGCTATGGATGCTTTGTCATGAGAATGTACAGTTTCATGACTGTTTCACCGAAGTATTTCCTCTTCAATTGGGTTTATCATGAGGAACCCCTAGATACTACATGGTTGGTCAGATTGGGCACATTTTACTATTTTCTTAATGGCGAATCCCTATCAGAATTGAATAAATCAGTAATATAAAACAAAAAAAAATGCATCTTGCAAAAATCATAAAAAGGCCTCTTGAAGCAGAGAAAGGAAACAAAATTCAGAGCTATGAATTTCCAGGGAGAATATGACAGTGAAAACCAGAGCTGCAATTTTATTGGTTTTTTTTTCCCCTTTTCCTTGACCCCTGGAGAATACACAAATAAAATCAATTAATGGGCCTTGAAGAAGAATCACTTTAAACTGTTCAATTAAACCCCGCAATGCAGAGAACAGAAGGAAGAAAAAAATAATAATAATAAATACGTCTTAAAAAATGGACTTGTCAGAGGCGCCAGGGTCCCGACATGCACCATTACTGACGGATCGAATAGCACTTCCATTAACACCATAATCTTATAGACTCCACAGCCTGTAAAAAAGGGATTTACTTTAATCAGGTTTGGTTAGGACTGAATTTAAAAAGCGCTACAAGTGAAATAAAACATGACCTCTACCTCTTTGATTTTTCTCCAGCGTTGGTTCCCAAGTATGTAATTTGCTGTCCACTGATGGGTCATTTTTAATGACTGTGATCTGCTGGTACATTTCTCTCCTTTAGTGATGGTAATCATTAATACAAACCTGCAGTATTTCTTCCTATTTTTCTTCATCTGATCATTTCATTTAACAGTCATCATTACCTTCAAGATAGTTGTCCCAGATCTTCTTTTAGGCAAGTACTTAATCTAGGCTTTTCCAAAGTTTCCAAGGAATTTTCATAAGTTTTACTTAAGTAAGAATGCAAGGCTGTAGTGCACACACTATGATTGCATCTGTGAATAGCCACTGCATTGCAGCCTGGGCAACATAGCCAGATCCCCATTTCTTAAAAAAAAAAAAAAAAAAAGAAAAGTAAAACAGCACGTCCCGTGCTTTGGATACATGCTGGGTTAAACGAAGCCAGACAGCTTTCTTTTGTCAGTGCTTTTACTATGCTAATATACATCCCATTACTCTGCAGAGGGGTTAGGGTATGTAGTGTTGACAACACTTATGTGTCTATGGGACATTTTTAGAGCTTCTTATGAGACTTATGTTCCAGAGAAAGCACTGAGAATCACTGACTTAGGCAGCTTTTATTTATCTCACTCAGTAAATTCCCTGCAATAATTTGATTGCTGCCTTGTTGGTAATAAGCACTCACCCAGAGGGTGGCTGGAGTGACTATGGCAGGCCGGGTGAGATGAATGGCCATTAAGTAGACTGGGAAGTCTATAAATCTAAAAGGTGTCAGAATAATCTTTTCTCACTGCTTTTTGCTTCATACTTTGGCCTTCCCAATTTATCAAAAGACACCAGCTCAATATCAAGTTGAATTTCTCCTCCCTTCCTTCACAGATCAGGGGGTCTAAGAAGACATGTAATGTAGTGTCAAGAAACAGTTGCTGTTGTCCTGTTATTTACTCTGAGTGTGTATGTTTTTCAATATTAAGATGAACTGTGTTTTGTTCAGTATAGATTTTTAATTTGTAAGAATACTAAAGGCCATTGAGCCATAACTGTTTTATTGGTCCACAAAATGCTATATGACTTAAATGATCATAGCTGAGTACTGGTTACATGAGAGTCAGGCTGATATTGAATCTGTCTTTCTTAATGTAAACCCTAACCCTTTGTATGATCTGTGCTTTATATGTTCACACCTACCATTTATTTTTTTCAGGATTTGACTAAGTTTTTTTCAGACTAAACTAAATTAACTTTCTTTGCTGTTTTGATGTTTTTCACTTATCAACTAGGAACAGTCACAAGAACAAGAGAAGGGGAGGCTTATGAAAAAGAGGCAGATGTGGTTCAACTGTGTCTAAGAAAATTCTGCTATAGGAGGAGGAAAGTAGAAAATTCTGGATTATCTGCATGGTAGCCTAATTAGGATTATCTGCATCCAAGGTGCAAAAGAACGAAGGGTATCTCAGAGGAGAAGTAACTAAAACTAGTTTTGATGAAGGAAAAAAAGAAAAAGAAGTAAAGAAAGACCAAGCAAGAAATACTGGCAGAAACATGGATAGGGAGGAACGAGGAATAAAGAAATTACAAAGAGCATGAGAAAAGGGGTTGATTTGTTATAGAACAGGGAAAGCAGCACAGAGAAGATGAGCAAATATGATAATACTAGCATAATAAAGACCCCCAAATTAAAGGATCTCATGGAGGATTTGGTCCTAGAATTGCAAGATTAATTCTAGAAGCATTTTTAAAAGCCCCAAAAAGCATAAAATTCACTTCAAAACAGTTCCAATTTTAAAAGCGCCCTAGAGGCACTGTAATAGAAAAGGGCTTTTAAATGCTATTTCTATTTTTTTTCCTCTGTTTTCCTTAGGGGCTGTCTCAGAGGGATGATTTATTGTCTATTATATTTAAAGTGACAGGGCCAATTTTTGAAGGCCTGCTGCGGTGGTGCTAGCACAAAGTACATGGGATTGCAGAATGTGCCCTGTACATGGCCAGTCAGTACCTGGCTTCTGTTTGGCTTTCAGCAGCATGACTAACAGCAATGAAGTGAGGGGCATGTGGGCCTCTACTATTATGAGTAGAATAATCCTGTTTTTCACCTATAAGTGAGACTAATTATTAGATTACATTTTTTTCATCAAGGAAAATGAACACAGCCTCTTCCAAAAGAAGATCCAAAGGCATATTTCCTTCAAGCCAGTATGAAAAGTCCCACTTTTATTTATTCAATGAATACTTATATGCCTTTGCAATGTGTCCTAAGCACTAGTCTAACTGCTTTGCATGGAAGTAAGTAGTAGTAGGGGAGAGAGAGACAGAGAAAGAGAATATTAAAACAAACAAACAAACAAACAAAAAACCAGTCTCTAGACCTACAATATTCCAAGGAATTTAGATCTAAAGACTTGAATTAGAGTCCAGATTGTGTATATGGAAGCTCTGAGTGACCTTGAGTGAGTCATTCAACCCCTTTGAATAAGGAAAGCATTAATATATGATCTGCTTACCTTGCAGAGTGCTGCAATAATCAATTCAACAGAAGACACGGTGTGCCAACACTTTGCAAGTTTTATAATTAATATGGTTAACCATGATTGTCAAGTTTGCTCCCAATTATTACTTCCATAATTTTTAGTGCTTTGTGGAATTGAGGACATTTTGGGCAATATACATTATATCAGAACTCAGAATCATACTTCATGGTATAATAAAGTGAAATAGTACATTCCTTTAGAATAGACATGTTTTCTAATAAAACTACCTTATTAGAATAATATAAAAAGTCTTATATTTTCCCCTTTCATATTAGATTTTTTCACAAATTATTTTTGTTTATACTTTTTCTGATTAATATGATATTCATTGTAGAAAATAAGAAAACACGTGAAAATCAAAAGAAAATACAAAGACCATTGGTGATCCTATTACCAAAATTTAAGCAACATTAACACTTTGTTGTATTTTCTTCCAATCTTGGAAATAATATCTGAATAGTAATAATTTTTCAACATAATTTTGATAAGAATCTACTCTTTATTGGCCTTTTTTCCTACTTAATATCATTCTTTTGAGTAAAATAATTCACTTAAATATACAACAAGTTGAAATTACATGTATTTCATTAGTTCATGATTTCCTTAGCTTGGGATTTTTTCATAAAATATTTTTACAAGTATAGTACTGTAATGAATACATTTATACATAAATTTTTATCCTTATTCATGATTATTTTCTTAGAAATAATAGATTTGTAGAAGCAAATTTTTTTGAATTATTTTGACATTTTTATGGCTATTTGTAAAGATTTACCAAGCCTTTCATGGACATTTTCACTATCATTAGGAACTATTCCAAGATGCTTTCTCTCCACACCTGCATCAGCAGTGAGAAATTTCCTTTGCTTATGGTTTTTGAATGTATTATCTAATGTAATTTTAATGCATATTTAATATAAAAATATAAAACATTTTAATTATTTTTTGATGCAGGCTAAATTGTAGTCACATTATACTTTATAAAAGTAATCAGTTCTCTGGGTTCCATTATGAAATATTTGAGTCTGCTTATTAACATATTTATACAATATAATATTTATAATGGAAAAAATGATTTTACAAAAAAGGATGAAATAAATATGAATGAGAAATTTACTCTGAGTTTCCTGGCATCTAAAATAGAAGTTTATTTATATTTTCATTAATGAGTAGAAGAAAACATACTAATTCTTTAAGAAAGATAGTGTTCGTGATAGTACATGCTGAAATGAATTTATGGAATTTTAAAGAGAGGGTACTTTTAAAGATGATGCCTTTAAAAGTGATATGGCAAATAAAAAAATACTTTATTTAAGAGCTTCTTATATTTACCCTCAGTAAACTCTCAGAGAAGATCATTAAAATATAGACTGGTAGATTTGAGAAGGATTAAGTTATGTTTGTCTAAAACTAATAATGTTCCAATGACTGACTTATTTTGCTATAAAGAAGGAATTTAGAATACCTGTATGTATGCTAAAGACTTTATGTCTTTGTTTTACAGATAACGATAGTGAGGTTTAGAGAGGTTAATCCATTTTCTCAAGGTCATACAGCTAGACAACAATGGAACTAGAACTTGAATCTAAGGCCACATTCTCAGCTATAGGCGCTTCTACTTCCAAATTCCTAGAAGTGGAATTGCTGAGTAAAATGGTGTCATTAGCATTTCATTAAAAGCAGTAAAGAAAACAAAAGGAAGAGAAATCTGCCAAAGACTTTTTTTTTTTTCTAAATCAGGCTGCTGACAGGATTTTTCCGAAGGTCAAAGAAAAAAAAAAGAGTTTAGATGTATTATCTAAAGATGTGAGAATTTTTTTCCCATGAAATTTATTCAAATATGTCATCTTTTCTCATATCTCCTATTTGCCGTTGGTTGTGCTTCAGTCTGGACAGACCAAGGAGACATAAAGGGGTAGACATCTTTGTTCTGAATCAAGAAAACATTTCTGTTAGAATTCCCACATTATGAACAATGTGTAGAATACTCTGCCATTTTTGCCACATTAACTAGGAAGTTAATAAATTGATGCTAAATGTTCAAAATATTTGTTGTTATTGACATTGTTTGTTTAAATATTTTGACTTTCATAGTTTATTTGCATCTCATCAGATCACCTAGGTTGAATGTTATTTTTAAAATACACATCCATTTTTAGATAACCTGTAATTTATAAATACAATCAACTTTCATTTATTCAGGAGCCATTTCCACAATTTAATAATTATTTGGGCTGCCTTATTACTTTTCATCTTTTGGCCATTCATTGATACCACTTCCTTAGGGTACAAGAAAGGAAAAAGGCATGGAAGATTCTTACCTCAGGTTGTTATATTTCAGCTTTTGCAAAAGTTATGTAATAGATAAAAATCAGTGGTTTTAAATTTTCTGTGCCATATATTCCTTCATCAGTAATGGCAAGACAACAGGATGAAAATCAATTTTTCACATATAGCTATTCCAAAAGGCTAATACCAAGTAAATAAATAAAATAATGAAATTTAAAAAGCTGACCTCTATTGTCTATTAACTAATTTACCTATTTTTATTAAGAGGGATGTTGAAAGCACATCCACCTTCACTTGAATATCTCTAGTCCTGTTTTTCTGAAAATTTTTAAACAGCTGATAAAATAACGAGTACTCATATAGCCTTTACTATGTTTTAAGAACTATTACAAAATCTTTATATATATTAAACTCATTTAAATTATAAAGAATTTATATGATGGATATGTTGTTATCTTCATTTTGCAGATGCAGAAACTGTGACATGTCCAAGGTTATACATCTAGCAAGTGGCAGAGCCAGGATTTGAACAAAAACAGCTAACCTAGAGCTTGTGCTCTTAAACATCACTCCTTACAATTCTGTCATATGCAGTCTTTTCATAGTAGTCAATGTATGCCTTCTTTCATAGATTATTCATTCTCTAAAAACTCTACCATTTGTTAGTGTTAGATTTTATTCCTTCTACTGTATACTTAAGAATTTACAGAATTTACATTTGTCTTCGTCTGTTTGGGGTGCTATAACAAAATACCTTAGATTGATTAAAAAAAAAAGAATTTGATTTTGTCATAGTTGTGGAGGCTAGGAAGGCCAAGGTCAAGGTTCTGGCAGATGTGTGTGTGGTAAGGGCCTGTTTCTCATGGACAGCACCTTCTGTGAGTCCTCACAGGTAGCAGGGGTCAACAAAGAACATATTTGCTCTCTAGAGCTCTTTCTAAGGGCACTAGTTCCACCCTGAGGGCTAATCACCTCCCAAAGGTCCCACCTTTCAATACCATCACCTCACTAAGTTCCAACATAGGAATTTTGGAGGGACACGTATATTCAGATATTTAAGTCTATTAATATTCTATTTTCCCATCATGACAGTTAACTAAGAAATACATATTTCTCAAGACTTAACATGCTTTTTCTAGATGTATAATAAATAGTTGTAGAATTCTTCTATGGTAATAGAATCAAGGAGTTTTAGAATTACAAGTATCTCAGAAGTCATGGAGTCTAGATGCTTACTTGACATGTGAATCTCTTTTACCAGGTGAGTCTTTCCCTGGTTTCTTTTAGCCCCATCTCCCATCAGAGAACTCACTATTTATTAGGAAAGTCATTTTACTTATTTAAAAAATTTCTTCATTTGTGTCAAAATCTAACTCTCTGAAGTATCTACCCATTGATTTTGCTTGTGGGTCCACTCAGAATAAATCTAAATCTTTTCCCCATTAAAAAGCCTTTAAAATAGACTGATTATTTTGCCATTGTTTCCCTCAAACATGCTCTCTGTTGATCCATTTCCTTCAATTTTTCTTCGACTGACAGTGCCCGAGTCTTCTTCACCATCACAGGTCCTCTTCACTTGACCTGAAATTTGTTATATCTTTAATGTTGTGGCATTCATCTGTATTTGATCTGTACAATAACAGTTGTGGAACAGAGGATATCTAGTTCATTTTGTACCCTGCTTTTATTATGCCTCAGCTTTTCTCCTTAAATTTGGGGAAGTAAGTTGATAATCTCGCTATTTAAGTATATTTTACCCATGTCAGTCATCAATAAATCTGTTGAATGAGATAAAGCATTGAATGGAGCCTTTGCTAGGCTATTAGTTTTTCCTTCAGAGTGATATAAATCCATGTGTTTACATGCTTAGATGGTTATTCTATTAAGATCATACTTAACTAGTTTGCAATCCAGCCAAAGTTTTTCCATTTATTTTTAACAACTGCAACATTTGTTCTACTTTCATTAAATTTGAACAACATAACTGTTGTTCAAATATCAGTCCACTCTCTTTTAGGGTTTGGGTAACTTATCAGGAATTAATGCTAAATCAGGCATTTTCAGAATGGAAAACAGAAATGCTAATATTCTATGGCATTATAAGTCTGCGACTACATCCAAGAAATCATAGGTGCTTTTTTGACATAATGTTACTTTGAAAGGAGCCTGTTGCCTGCTAAGATGATTGTTGAGCATTGATATGGATCTTTATAAAAAAAATAGTGTACAATCATTTTTATTAGCTATTGTTTTAAATAGTCACATGAAGTACTTTAGCATTTAATTCATCAAAGACTTTAGGCTGCCATTGCTCCAGTCAAAACATTCTCTTCAGCTGTTAGATCAAGTTTGAGTTTTATTTAGGAGAGTACAAGTGCCCCCACTTCCTCCGTCAGCCTCCTTAAAAATGGGGAAGTAGGCTGGGCGCCGTGGCTGAGGCCTGTAATCCCAGCACTTTGGGAGGCCGAGCCTAGCAGATCACGAAGTCAAGAGATCAAGACCATCCTGGCCAACATGGTGAAACCCTGTCTTTACTAAAAATGAGAAAATTAGCTGGGCATGGTGGTGTGCGCCTGTAGTCCCAGCTACTCAGGAGGCTGAGGCAGGAGAATCGCTTTCACTCAGGAGGCAGAGGTTGCAGTGAGCCGAGATTGTACCACTGCACTCCAGCCTAGCAACAGAGTGAGATTCTGTCTCAAAAAAAAAAAAAAAAAAAAAAAAGAAGTGACAATGAAGAAAAGAAGCGTCTTGCTGCAAAGTAACCAACAAGCCATTAACTGAGGTAGGACTAGAACTCGTAGTTCCTCAATGTTTTTATTACTGCATAGTAATGTGTGAGCACTACTGCTTCAGCATTGTTTTTGTCTAACTTAAGTCTTCTGCTATCCCATTTGTTGATTTCAGAGGATTCCTTCAAATGTATAAATTGAACTCTCCAAGTCAGGCATGACTTTATTTTCTGTTCTTAAGTTTATGATACTTTGTCGAAAGTAGTTTATTAGTTGGACAATCTGGAAGAATAAGATTTGAATTGGTTGACAGGGGGCTTAACTTTGCATGAGCCCTAGATCCCCTCCAAAACTCTCCAGAGCTTACTTGCTGCTCACAGGAAACTGACTTTGATGTCCACCTTACTTGATTAGTGCTCTGAGTGCTGAGGTTCAACTCTTCCCTGACCCTCCTGGCAGTACCAGACACCACCCTTGCTCTGCTTGGCTCTGTTTAAGCCAGGCTCAGTGGGCTGCTTTGCATGTTCTAAATGCCTTGTGATGCTTCTTCCTCTAATCAGGCTGAGCATCACTGCTTCCCCCAATCATCCTTTACACTTAATTGACCAATAGAGCTAGACATATGGAAGATCGAATCACAAACCCAAATCAGCAGTTGTCAGAAGAGATTAATTCAAACAGGAGGCAGCAAAACACTTGTTTTTTTCCCTTTCTCACTTTGCTCTCATTTTCAGCAGTCTGATGAGAAAAATGATTATTAATGTCCCCAGCTGTGCCCTCAGGCAAATGCCAGGAACTTCAGTGAACTGCTTTCTACTTCCCCGGCTCCCTTAAGTCTTTCTTCCACAGATACCTTCTGGCCCTTTGATTAACCAGGTGGCACTGGGGTGAGTGGGGCACATTATGTCTATGAGTCAAGTCCACTCTGGAGAATCCTGTTGGGAAAGTCTCCCCTGTGAGCCATGCTGAAAGCACTTTCCTTCTCTGGCTCCCACTTAGAGCCAGAAGTGGAAACGATGAGTAGGTACGGTCTGACTGTCTAATCTCTCCTGGGTATGGTTCTCAACATGTCTGTTGATCTGCAGACATGTATTCAATGTATTTATTTTTTATGTTTCAGCTCTTTTTAGGCTCTATGCAAAATAGAGAAGCATAATCATTGCTCCTGAAAATTGTGGAAGAATAAAAACTAATATTTATTGAATATCTAATATGTGCAAGATATTGGCTTAAGCATTAGAAACTTGGAGCTTTATGTCAATTACTTAGTCGTTCACTCCTTAAGGACTTAATTGTTTTCAAGTGACAGCACAACTCAACCTGGCTTAAAGAAAAGGAATCTATTGGCTCACATTTCAGAGAAAGCAGTAAATTCCAGATCATCAGAGCTCAGGACCACACCATCTCTGACTCACCACTTACAGTGCCATCATGGTTGCAAAATTCCACAGTTACTATCTAGCCTTTTAGAAACCCCAGTGGTAAAGGAAGGAAGGGCTTCTCTTTCTCAGTCATTTCCAAAAGAGTCCTAGGCCTAACTCTTATTTGCCTAAAACTGTGGCCATGGTGTCTAGAAAATGCAGATGAATTGTCTTAAGGCATAGTCCTCCCTAGGAATTAGAAATGGATCACTGGATTTCAAAACCAGCTCACACCTTTAATTTGTAATCTTGGGCAAGTGACTCAGTTTCTCTGGATCTCTGTTTTATCACCTGTAAAGGGAGGGAGGGACCTAGTAATACCTCTACTGAGGGTTAAGTGGGTTAAGTCAAGAAAACTTCTAGCAAGAATATCTGAAACTTAGTCAATTTTTACTGTTTATATTTCAGGAAGAGTGACATCAAATTAGGAGGTATTTTGCATGAGAAATTGGACTAAATGACCTCAATATAGCAGCTAACTTCAACAATTGTGTGATTTCTTTGCAGGTTTTTGTGATAGAAAGTTTTAGATTTGGGGGAATGACCTAAATTGTCAACTTAAGCCTGAAAGTATGCTACCATTTATTTCCATAAGGCAATTTACTGCATCAGGAATTCCTGTTTCATCACTGATAACTGTAGTAGTGCTCTCACTGTAAGAGCACACCACCCTCAATGTAAGAGGTGCTTGCCCTGGTGGCTTGGTCAGCAAAATGAAGATGAAACCTGACTGCAAAAAAAAATTCCCATCTACTGCCATAGTTTTGTCATATAGGAGGGTGACAGCTTTGAAAGGCAGTTGTGGAAGGGATGTCCTTCTGGGATTGGGCAGTCACCATCCAATCAGCACAACTTTATCAGTTTTGCATCTAGTGTAAGCTGGACAAAAAAAAAAAAAAAAAAAAAAAAAAGGCATCAAAAGATACAATAACATAACGGCAAAGCAAACTGTGAGGAAAGAGTACTTGTTGGGGCAAACACACCAAGTTGGTAGGAAGGAAATAAAAGGGCATTGGTAATAGAAGAATCTCAAAAAAAGGTGTGACGTTAATGGCAGATGAGGTTAGTTTGATGAATGAGTTGTTTCCCTTAGAGTCTCTCCTTCTTTGTATTTGAAAGGTTTTTCGTGTCAGCCAAGAAGGAGCCTTTTATGCTGGACATGGTGGGAGAGGCTCTATGTCTCTGCAGCAACCACGAAATGATTGTGATTTTGTTGCCCAGTGCCTGGAATGTAATTGCTACGTGGACAGTGGCTGGCTAAGGTATACCATTAAAGAAGTGGGACATGGAGGCTATATGGAATATTTCTCTTTCTCCAGATTTGATCTATACCACTTATACATCTCACCACCAGCCGATTTGCAGTAGTAATAGAAGTGACAGTATTAAATGAGAGGGATGTTATTAGTTACCACTGAAAATAATTATGTCATCACTTTTATTCACCACAGCCTTGTAAACCTTACCTTCAAATCTTCAAATTTACTGGTAAGAGGTCCTCATAGTGCAGACCTTTTTTTTTTTTCCAGAGAGATAAGGTCTCACTATATTGCCCATGCTTGTCTCAAACTCCTGAGCTCAAGCAGTCCTCCTGCCTCAGCCTCCCAAAGTGCTGGGATTACAGGTGTGAGCCACTGTACCTGGCTTAGTGCAGGCTTTACTCCTCCATCCCCACTGGCACTAGAATATGGGAAAAAGTAACAGACTTATATTTACTGTTCATTAGGGAGAAGATCCTGAAAGCAGGTTAATGGGCATCTTCTACCATCTTGCTTCTCCCTCTCTTTTTCTGCCTTCATATTAGTCTATATGCTGTCCATAAACATCCTCCCAATCATGTCTGTGTTTCATGACATCATGTTTCAACTAAAGAAACCTTGGTCTATAGCAGTGTTTCTCAAAATGTGGTCCAGTGACCATCTGCATTTGAAATATCCAATTTCTTATTGAAAATGCAAATTCCTTGCCCATTGGAGTCAGAATCACTGAAAGACCAGGAATATAATTTTTTTCAAGCTCCTTGTGTGACATTTATAAGCAAAATATTAGTGTATATATAAGAACCACTGAGAATCATTAGTCCCGAGCAGCACTGCCCAAAAGAAATATGATAGGAGAAAGACAGTTAATTTTAAATCTTCTAGTAGACAAATTAAGACAAACAAGAAATAGGTAAAATGTATTTCCATTATATAGTTTATTTAACCCAATATTATCATTTCAACATGTAATTCATATAAAATTGTTGATAAGTTGTTTTAAATTCTTTTTTACATGCTAAATCTTAGAAATCTAGTGTGTACTTTATACTTACAGCACATTATCAATTTGGAGTAGATACATTTCAAATGTTCAATAGACACATTCGTTTAGTGGCTACCATATTCGGTTAGTGGCTACCATATTGGACAATGCAGTCTAGTGATATGGGGGACTATTTCTTTTTAACATAAACTACTAATATTGTCATAGTTTTGCCATGCCACGTGGCCTTTACATAGAACATATAATGCTTCTGATATGTAAACAGTCCAAAATGAATGACTGAAGAATTTCTACATTCTGTTAGTCATATATCTACAAACTTCAAGCTCATACCTTTTGATTTACATAACAAATGAGATCATTATTTTTAGGTTTTTCTCTCTGGGGGATATTTCACCTTTTTTGTCATTAAAAGAATAATTTATTCTGTAAAATATGGAACAAGAACACATTTTTTAGTGGTTGTAGTAAAGCCATAAGAAATGGGCTTGATGTGGCAATAATAATAATAATAATAATAATAATAATAAAGTTTATCAAGCACTTGGTTGTGCTAGTTATTATGTAAAACACTTTATATAACATATATAATTTATTTCTTGTGATTTTACCAAATCTATGTAATTACCCTAATTTAACAAACTAAAAAAATGGAAACTCAGAGGTGTTAAATAACTTGCCAAAGGTCACACGGTTTTTGAGATTCTTTCTATCATGCACTATACTAACATTGTGCACTTTCCGTGTAATTAGAATTCTCAGAATTTTCAAAGTATTTTTAGTAAGTTGTTTTGTTTTGCATTTTGTTTTGTGTTTTTTGTTTTGTTAGGTCTTCCACTAGGCAGCTATCTCAACCAGAAAATGCTTTGACTAAAGCAATTTCATAGATACCTACAGAGGTAAACTGTGAAGTGTTTCCATGGCTTTGTGAATTTCTAATTTGTGTCTGAGAGTTGTTGGCAAAGAAAAAGTAGCAGCACTTCTCATCTTCTTCCTTCTTGTCCCCTTATCTCTTAGACCATTGATTCTTCTGATTGACTTTCTCAGTCACCAGCACTCGTCCTCTTGCATAGCAAACTGTGAAGCTTGAACAGTGTGAAAGATATTATGCTTTTTATCTCTACTGCCTATAAGTGCCATGTAAATGGAGATAAATGAAATCCTCACAAAAGCACAGACCCGGTATGAGAGTCAGCTGTATCCTATGGGGAAGATGGGGCAGTGAGCACAAGTGATGGGAAGGACTGAGAAAGGAGGTGGAGGAGTGGGAAACAGCTGTCTGGTAGGACCGCACAGGTGTATGGGGTACTCATTAGGTTCCCATAGGCTCTGTCATTAAGTCTGTGGCAGATGTTCTTGAATGTGACTGGCATAGTCACAGGGGAGGCAGTAAACTCAGCTTAATATTCAGAGCACTGGTGTGGCACCGCTGGGTAGAAGGTTGGCAAGTTGCATCTCCTTGCCAGAATAACAGCTGCTCTTGTCTCCTTAGTTTGTGGAGTCTTTGTCGATTTCCTCTTTGGCAGCCTGGTCATATCTCATAGGCTTAATTCTGCTCCTTTATAATTGGGCTTGAGTCATTCAAAAAAAGAAAATCCCATATAAATAGAGGCAACATAAACAAAACCTTTCCTACTTAGGGGCTACAATATAATCCCGGGCCGATAGTCCTGTGAGAGCTTCTCCAACATCAACCCAACCCCAGGATGTGTTTAAAATTTTTCAGCTGAGGGTTATTTGCATGGGTTAGTAGCATAAGGCCCAGAACAATCTTGGAAATTGCATTTGAGACTCTGGAATTTTCACAAATACACTACATAGTGGAGGGTATGTCAAAATCCATTAGTTTTTCCAGAAAGTGGCAAAACAGCTATCTGCTGCCAGACCTGCAATAGAAGTATATATATGATATTTTTCTTTCTTTAAAAAAATTCTATATCACAAATTCCTAGGCCCATACTCTAAAAATATAGATTGTTGCATTTCTGTTCATAAATAGAGATAGTGGGGAGATAGTGGTTACTGGGATAGGTGAGTATACTTTAGCACACTGATAAGTTGACTTGAATCACGAGCTAGGTATCACTGGACTAAACATCACTGATCCCTTTGTGTACTGTTTTGTGTGTATCAATTCAGGACTTAGTCTTCAGGTAATGGCAAAACCCTCAAGTATTAGACAAGACAGGGCAAATCTTAGTGATTGATACGTTTTGTTTAAGTGTAACCCTTCTGTAAATCTAAATATCTCTAAGATAATCTATTCCTTTTTATTTTGGAGGGAATTCAAAACTACTTGGCATTTGGTAAAATCTTGGTAGTGAATTACTGATATTTGAAAGAAGATAGATCAAGGTTTACAGCAGATGGCTTTTTAGCTATTTGCCAACAGATTTTACCTTTAGCATACTGTTAGTGAATTTACCAAAGTTCTGGGTCTAGCTCTCAGCCTCAATGGTCCAAATGTCACTTATTAGTGTCAAGAGTTATTGGATTTAGGAGGCTGACTAATGATAATAAAACTCACAAAAGACTGAACTATGAGCCAAAATGCCAAGATACAAATTTAGAATGATATAAGTATCCAAATGCTGATATCTGCCTAACTGGTGCATCCCTTCTTACAGGCCAGTCTTCAGGGGTCGAAGAATTACTTAGCATCCTTGAACCTAAAATAGAGATAATTAGTTGTGTGAGTTGCATATATATTAATAAGTCTAATGTATCTATCTCTGGGGTGATAATAATAAACATTTATTGAGAGTACTATTTCAAATGGTTAGTACATATTAACTCAATTATTCATACAATAAACCTAATGATGGATGCTATTATAATCGCTTACAGAAGATGAAATTGAGTCACAGAGATGAAAATAAGTTCTCCAAGGTTAAGGAATTAGTAATCTGGCAGTAGATCCTAGCTTTTAAACACTTTGCTATAATATATACATAGCTATCACAGAAATTGGACAAGTTCCTGGTACAGAGACTATCTTCTCTCAGCCAGTGTTCAATACTCTACCAAATTCTGGCCCTTTGGTTTCCCTTTTCTACAGTCCAAGCTAATCTTTTTCACTTTGTTCAGTTTTTCACTAGACAGGATACACAATAATTGCTTGGAGTCCAGTTTATTACATTTCAATCAAACTGCTGCATTGCTTTCCTTAGTTCATCTTGATGAAAGTTATATAGAATTCTCAAACCTTTTTGTTCACACCTTTATAAATATCATAACCTGGCTTTTTTCTAGAGGTGGCCATTGGACACACATTATCTCTGCATCCACCTAGTTTCATTCTCAGAGGTCAACATCATTTCCTAGTCCTCAGTGAATTCTACACAATTATCCTTAGGTGCCTCCCACGCCTGTAAAATCCATAATTCTTGGAATTCCCTCAAATTCTTCTCCTGAACCTATTAAATAACAGCCTGTCCCATGAATACTCAAACCCCAGAGTTGACTGCAACTCAGGCAAAATTTCCCACCTCACAGGGAAGTTACAGGGATGTCTCTAGCCTGGAGTTCCAGGATGTAAAAGACGTCAAATTTGCTGTTTAGTGATTTGTTTGTTTGCATGCAAGAAAGAGGTAGGGAAATACTGATTGGAGTTTTTCATGACGTTCTGTTGCTCACTGGGAATATCAAGGAAAGACCCCATTCCTTAGTTCAGTTTGATTATCTGTACTTTAGTGTAGCTGTTCCCTTAAATGCCCTGGATTTAATTGCTAAAGCATACAGTTTATCCCTGTGCATTCACTTCTATTCTGTGCATATCACAAATTGCTTATTGTATCTGGAGTGGGTTTTTCTTGTAAGTCAGTAAAACTGCCATATAATCAAGAGTTTCTTGGAATATGAAGGAAATTGGATGCAACCAAATTATTATTAAAAGGTCAGTTGTTTTGCTGTGTTTTTGTTTTGACAAATTTTAGATCATGATTCTTTTTTAGTTTTCTTGCATTTGTTTTTCTTTTATCTTATCTTTTGTTTTTGTTTTTGAGACTGGTCCTCAGTCTGTCACCCTTGTTGTAGTGCAGTGGCAGGATCACAACTCACTGCAGCCTGAAACTCCTGGGCTCAGGCAATCCTCCCACCTCAGCCTTCCAAGTTAGCTGGGACTTACAGGCACATGCCACCATGCCCAGCTTATTATTATTATTTTATTTTTTTGTAGAGATTGGGCTTTGCCATGTTGCCTACACAGGTCTCAAACTCCTTAGCTCAAGCAATCTGACCACCTCAGCCTCCCAAAATGCTGGGACTGCAGGCATGAGCCACCATGCCCAGCCTATTGCATATTATTTTTAAGATTAAATGAACTTATTGGAAGAGTCCCATCATACAAATACTACATGACCGACTTCACAAAAACATTCCCTGTCTTAATTTCTTGTGTCAATCCAAATGGACAAACAGCCCCATTTTCAAGGAACTAGCAGAATTTTCTTTTCAGTGTCTAAAATTGTATATGCAAGCATCGGCTGAAATTTGGAGCAGGACTTCTTGAAGGCCACTAATAAGAGTCAGTGCAGTCAGCAGTCTCTCTGGAGAATCAGAAGAAACCTATTTGTCATTGAGAGATGTAAAAACTAAAACCCAAAGCTGGCAATAAGTTTGTCTCTAGTCTCAAAATAGTTCTATTTTAAATATATGAATCCTGTAATTTCTGCTTTTCATGGATCCCAGATCACTTTTTAGTATGTGGGATGCATTATAAATTATGATAATATGATGTATCAAAAATTGTCACATTTACTTAGCAAATAGCCAATACATTGATTCCTCTAGATCTGTATAATACACTGTGATAAGGACTAATCACATATGGCTATCTAAGTTTACATTTACGTACAATTAAAACCCGAAAATTTAGTTCCTCAGGTTACACTAGCCACATTTCAAGTGCTCAATAGCCACATGTGACTAATTGCTACAGAATTGGAATCAGTGCAGGTTTGGATATTTCTTCTACTCCATGACCCAGTGCTGGAACCTTCTCCATTAAAGCTCTTGCAAATCCTTTTTCAGGCACTGCTTTGACACAGGCAGATAAGAAACACTAGGCCATAAGACAGCACATTCCTCAGTTGAATGCCTTTAAATAAAAAAGCAAAAGTTTTTCCTTCAAATTAAAAAGTATATATATTTAACTGTCTTTAAGTTGCACCCATTAGTTCCAACTAAACAGAATAGAATCCAATACAGTGTACTGAATCAAATTATTGAGCTGTTATTGAAACACCATATTAATATTTCTTTTACCCATGTGTATACCTGTTTTTCAGTTATTGCAGAGGCAAAGGAGAAAATCAAGCACAATATTAGTCCTTTTGACCTTGCATACAACTATTACAAAATGCAACAAATACTCTTTATTGAAGTCATGGTTCATGCTGGATTTTGTAATCTGCAAAGTGCCATTTTACCACTGACAACTCTCACTCAGTCTTTGAAGGATGCATTTCATGAACACCTAGGCCTGATTTTCTCATCTCTCCAAATAAGCAAATGGACTATGAAATAGTTATATGCCCGCACAGTGCTGGATCCACAACACAGTGTTTCCCAAACAACGTTATTATCTAGAGTCTGGATTTGAACCCAGTCTAGGTTAGACACATTCTTGACTGCTATGTTAATACAGCCCTGTCGACCTTGAAAGATGAAAGCTATTTTGACAGGTGATGAGTGAGAGCCAGGGCAACCCTGATGATGTAGAATTCATCAACAGTTTGTCAACCACATACTTTTTAAGTAAACTAGAGTATAACATTTTACTTGAATGTTATGTAGGATAGGATAGAAAATATCAGAGTGCATTGCGAATAGTAAAATAAAATATTTTTGTTTTATTTATGTATATAAGTAATGAGCCATGTTTCCACCTCATTACCTATAAATCAGTGTTTATTGCTGAGGGTTGCAGTCAACAAAGTTTGGAAACTCTTGTAGAGTCATCCCTCTTTGGGGTATTGCTCAGAAGATATGACTTATTCTAAACATATTTGGTGAAGACTTTGCTAAAAATCTCTTAGAAATCCAATCTGAATTCATGTGCTTATCTCCCAGGTTATTCTTGGCTCTGAATAGATTAGACATATTGTAAAAGTTAAAGCATTAGGTGATTTTTTTTTTACTAGATAACAGATGGTCACATTCTATTACATAGTAATTTGGTCAGTATTTGGAAAGATGTTCAAATGAGTAGTAGTAATAAAACTTCAGTCTCATCTTGTTCATATTTATCTAGCACTTACAAGATATACTGTTTTGTGTCAGGCCTGTGTGTGTGAAAGAACCGTGCAGTTCAGGATAGGGAAAGATGCCATTAGTCTGACAGCACTTCAGATTGGTCTTATATTGTGGTTGACATTTTAACAGACCCAAACTCTGTGTATGGATAGAGGCTGAAAACAGTAATATATATCTTTTGTTTCACTTTTAAAAATTGTCTATGGCATAATACCTATGTTTGTATGAGTTTTGAAAATACTTTAAATCATTTAGTCTATATCTTAAAGATGGCATCACTAGTCTTTATTAGAGAAGAGAAAATGGAAACTCTGAGATGTTGAGTGACCTGTTCAAGATCACATTTAGTAAGCTGACCCAGGATGTAAATCTTTTATTTTCAGATCCAGTCCATGCCCACACCCAAAGCCTTCCCCATAAACATGAGTGGTGTAGCCTTTTCCAAAGTATTCATGGTTGTGTAGAAGCAGGATTCAGACATTTAGTCACTTCCAGTCTGTTTTTAGAGAAAGGAGAACTAGTAAGTTAATAGCTATTCTTGAAAATGATTTGCTTATATCAACTATCTTATAAGTCCACTACAATTTTTACCAGTGATTTCACTGACTTAAAAATTCGCCAAGAATCATAGCATTTTATTCTTGTTACGTTCACATTTTTCCTATATTACATAAAAGCATTACTACAAAGAGAGGCACAGCTTACTGAATTTCTCTTAGACCTGCCATCTGATATGTTGTAGGCCTTGGGCATATGAGCTCCTAGTAATTTGCATGGTAATTAAACTCATTTAGACAATACATTGCTTAATAGGGGATGGGACAGCTTCTCACCTAACACTTCATTAAACTACCTGTGCTAAGGCCTTTCTAGATGACAGGGCCAAGTCCACATAACAATATTAAATATGTTGTACATTTATTAAATAAAAAATTTAAAAAGTTAGCCAACTAGATAATACTGATGTTGGATTCAGAAATAAATGTTCACTTCCAAATCTGCCCTGTTCCCCTCTGTATTAAATTGTGCTTCACTGATTTTTTTGCTTGTACCTCAATCTTCATTTTCCAAATCAACACACAGATATTGGAAGCCAGTTATTGCCACATACTTTCAATATGAACAAAAAGGTAAACTTGACAGTCTTCTCCTTGGTGAGCTCACAATTTATAGCAGTGAAGAGAGGACACAGACTTGTGAAAAGCTGCAGGCAGTAGAAAAAACAATGTTGTCAGTGAATAACAGAAGTTGAATTGATTTGCTAGGGGATTGCCAAAGAAGAAACAATTTGGTCCGTGCAAAAGTAATTGCGTTTTTTTATTCCATTAAAAGTAATGGCAAAAACTGCAATGACTTTTGCACCAACCTAATAACTCTAATACATTTATGAGAGAAAGGTTTTTGGAAGTATATTTTCTTTTGTTTTATTTTATTTGTGTTAAATGTTATTCAGCCCGAGCTAGGTACCAAACATTATTCCAAGGTTATTATCTGGAGTCTGGATCTGAACCCAGTCTAGGTTGGACACATTCTTGACTGCTATGTTAATACAGCTCTGTCGACCTTGAAAGATGAAAGTTATTTTGACAGGTGATGAGTGAGAACCAGGGCAACTCTGATGATGTAGAAACATGAGTAAAATCACAGAAATATGTGTGTGTGTGCTGGTTTGAGCTGCCCTATTCCTGGCCACTGGTGTGTAGGGCTTGTGATAGAATGCCAAGAGAATGAGGTCCTAAATGAAGACTTGGAAGGAGACAAATTTTCCTCAGTGAGGATGCAAATGAGGAGGGGCCCAGGACAAAGCCCTGGGGACTGCTGACATTTACCAGGCAGGTGGCATTTGGTGAAGGTTACAGATATACAAATGTCTCTTCTTTATCTTTCATAGAAAGGTAATGGAAAATAATTAAAATAAAGACAATGAAACAAATATTAATACTAACTGTGAAGGAAGATCATTCCCGTCAGATATTTATTGGAGCACTCCTCTTGGCATAGTGTTCTGCTATTACTCTGTATAAGTCATTCACAATGGGTTGGTACAGGAAGAAGGTTAAAAATCCTGTGGTGAATTCCAATAGCACATACTCTATTCATCCTCCGCCAACTTGCACTTCCAAGATTTTAATGCATGTTCTGCCCTGCATATACCTGCACAGAGTCACCAGCACAGTGACTCTGTGGAAATGGCAATAAATGAATTAAACAAGTAAATAGTACTCCT
Organism: Pongo abelii; assembly: GCF_028885655.2. Taxonomy (NCBI): domain Eukaryota; kingdom Metazoa; phylum Chordata; class Mammalia; order Primates; family Hominidae; genus Pongo; species Pongo abelii. The sequence goes on from NC_085928.1 coordinate 20,703,754, forward strand.
AAGAGTAATACTATGTGCATTCATTTCAAAAGGGAAGAAAAATCAAAATTAAAGAAAGGAAATTTTTTGACCAAGCATGTTGGCTCACGTCTGTAATCCCAGCACTTTTGGGAGGCCGAGGCGGGTGGATCACGAGGTCAGGAGATTGAGACCATCCTGGCCAACAGGGTGAAACCCTGTCTCTACTAAAAATACAAAAATTAGCTGGGTGTGGTGGCACGTACCTGTAATTCCAGCTACTTGGGAGGCTGAGGCAGGAGAATCGCTTGAACCAGGGAGTTAGAGGTTGCAGTGAGCCGAGATCGTGCCACTGCACTCCAGCCTGGCAACGGAGTGAGACTCTGTCAAAAAGAAAGAGAAAGGGAAGGGAAGGGAAGGGAAGGGAAAAAGAAGGGAAGAAGGAGGGAGGAAGGGAGGAAGGAAGGAAGGAAGGAAGGAAAGGAAGGAAGGAAGGAAGGAAGGAAGGAAACAGTTTTCTGGTTGTGTGTGCATGTGATTGTGTGTGTGTTTTATTTTGTTTTAACTGCACAACTTCAGAGTCTTTAATATACTGATGGTTACTGTGACCCACAAGAAAGAGGGTGGCTTAGGTGGCATTTCCCAAATTTAGTGGCCATGGAATCTTTTTCGATGAAATACATTGTAGGATTTCTGTGGAGCACACTCTGGAAAATGCTGCTTTCCCAAGTTGTTCACTAATGCTTGTGTCCTGTGCTTTGGGTCTATATTTGTCTTATGGTAGCAAAAGAGACAGGCACTCATAATGAAATTATGTACTTGAAAGTAGCATTTCCTAAATTGTTTCTCAGTTCAATGTTATATTCTTTCTTTCTTCTAAATTTCTGCAGCACTTTGGACCAGTCATGCAACTTTCATCTGATATTTTCTCCTGTCCTAATAAAAGCTCCTTGATCATAAATATTGCATCTTCAGCTTTTGAGCAAAATTATTTTTAAATGAATGAGTGAATGAGAGTGTAAGAACATACTAGATATATAAAGGCACTAAAATTGCCTTATGTACAAAGAAACAAAATAACTATGAAAACCCTGCTTTCTTGCTAATTGTATGTAAATATGCAGAAAGAGGGGCCCATACATCGAGAGTCAAAGACAGGAAGCCCAGGATTGCTGTCTGTAAATTCACTTCATTTGTTCATCCATTACAGTGACACAATAAGAGTTGAATTAGAGATCTGTGACATTTGTCTGAGCATGGATGGATGAGATATGGGGCACCCTCACCAAGGGGTGAGGTCAGGGTGCAGTTCAAGCAGGAGAAACTTCAGTTTACTGATAGAATTTGAGAGACACTGAAAGCTGCCTCTAGAGATTGATTGGATGATGAAGAAAACCCAGTGCCTCTTTCTCGGATAGGATACTAACTTAGTAAGAACAATTGATTTGGTAGTAGTTGTCAGCAGTGGCAGGTACAAATTTAAGCATAGGTCCTACTCAAGAACAAACAACTCCTGGTGGGGTGAGGCAAATAGAAACTTATCATTAAAGGAGAAGGTGGCAGTCTATCAGAGGCATACATATTAGGAAGTCTAGGCCAGGCGCGGTGGCTCACGCCTATAATCCCAGCACTTTGGGAGGCTGAAGTGGGTGGATCATGAGGTCAGGAGATCGAGACCATCCTGGCTAACAAGGTGAAACCCCGTCTCTACTAAAAATACAAAAATTAGCCGGGCGTGATGGCAGGCACCTGTAGTCCCAGCTACTAGGGAGGCTAAGGCAGGAGAATGGTGTGAACCCAGGAGGCGGAGCTTGCAGTGAGCCGAGATTGCACCACTGCACTCCAGTCTGGGCAACAGAGTGAGACTCCATCTCACAAAAAAAAAAAAAAAAAAAAAAAAAGAAGTCTAACTTTTTTTTTTAATGCTTTAAATTGATGTTCTACTTTTTAGAAGCATTTCAAGATATATGCTCAGTTATATGCATGCTGCTTTATTTATCAAGTTTATATGATTTAGGGGGAATATTTGTGCTATGGAGTCTCTGAAGCTACAAAGAAGAAGTTTAGCTATTATGTTGTGATATTTAATTAGTCAATGGTGGCATGTAGAATCTTGACCTCAAGACCCTGTTGCCTTAATCAGGCCCTCAGAATTAGTTTGGCAGGGAACAGGAACAGGTCAGAGGCATCTCTACTAGAAATCTAATGAAATAATAACCATATAGATGCCACCTAAGTGTTGTGTGTGTTACCTTCTGTACAAATTCAGTATAAACGAAAGTGACAGAAACCTCCCACTAGAATAATGTTTTTTTCCCCCTTCTATGTATTTGAGACAAAATGGGACAAATAAGTCATCAAATAGAAGGTTTCTAGGCTACTTCTAGTACAAACTGGAGATGTGGATGAATAACAGCAAAATCCTACTGATCAGTCAATCTGAACATCAGTCAGGGTAAATCAGCTCATACAGGCATTCCAGTTTGTGCCATCCGGGCAAACTTCTACCATACTTCTTATGAATACTGAGGAATCTAGTTCTATACAGAAATTGCCTCTGAAAGTCATCTAACCTGGACTAAGTTGTACTTCCCTAGATCCATTCTCATAGAAATTCCTCAGTGCAAGATAGTCAACCAAGAGAGAGCTATGTATCTCCCCTTCTTCTATCATTTGTAATTCCCTTCAATCACCAAGACATTCTTTCTCATTTTCTCTACAAACCTATTTTGGGATATTTTGTTTGCAATCTCATCTCCCTTTTCCACCCAGAATCATTATCCAAGAGTTGTTTTTCTTCTTCTGTGTCACTGTATTCCTAATGTAGGAGGTAATACATTTAGTTGATTTTTATTAAATGATTTAAATGACTTTCCTTAATAAAAGCACCAGGTAAAGAATTAATATATCTTCATTTTACCACTTCGTTAGGCCAGCCTCAATCCAGCAGTGAGGACTCTAATTTGTAAAGAAGGTAACACACGCAACACTTACGTAGTGTCTGTACATGGATTGCAATTCCTTAGATTTTTGGTAGAGATGCTCCTAACTTGTTCTTGTCCCCTGGGTTGGTGATTTGCTAATGAGAATATACGAACTATAACTCTAACTTTTCTATTTCTTTAATTAGCCTTTGGGAAATGAATGTGTTTTCTAAATAAAGCAAGAAGTATGAGACAAGAGATTGTTGTAGAGAATGTTGCCTAGCAGAGTTTGGGAAGATGACGGTAGGCCCTAAGTATAGAATAATCTGATAATTTTCTTTTATCCAAATAAAATTACCCCCTATATTGAAGAAGAATATGAAGGAGCATGAGGAGGAGGAGAGGAGAAAGGAGAGAAGAGGGAAAGAGAGAAGGAAGAAGAAAAGAGGATGAAGAAGAAGGAGAAGAAGGAGAAGGAAAAGAGGATGAAGAAGAAGAAGAAGAAGGAGAAGAGGAAGAAGAAGAAGGGAAAGGAGGAAAGGGGAGGGGGAAGAAAATATAAAGAAAACAAAGAGGAAAACAAGCTGAGAGAGAAAGAGAGAGAGAGAGAATTGTAAGTGAATATTTACTGGTGCTTCCCTGAACCTTACATATTTATATGAAATTTCCAAGGATTCTTTGTCTAGGCTCTTCTAGGATTCTTAGCCTATGGCCATCCCAAGCTCCAGCCAGCATCAGCATCCTCACTATTACTCTCTTTTCATTACATAGAAGTCCCAGGGCAATTTCTGTCTCCCAACATTCAAGGACATCGGAGAGAAAAGAACACATAAAAAGGAAAATTAGAGCAACCTGGCAAATGCTGATACAGGAATTGGTGTGCTGGGGGAGGGGAGGGTTGCAGGGAGACAGATCTTTGTCCTGGGCCTCACAGCACTCTTCCCACTCCTTAGCAGAACCTCCCTCAGTCCACGAGGAATCAGTCTCCCCTCGCCCACATGGCAGTAGCAATGTTCTGCTCTAATTTTGATACCTTAAAGAAGACTGCAAGGGAAAAAGGGAAGGAAGCTAAAACTGTGAGCACCTACTACATAACAGATGTTTCCTAACACATTACCATTTAATTCTCACTGCCCTGTGCCATAAGCGTTATTATCTTCTTATCACATTTGTAGAAAATAAGCCTCAGAGAATTTCTGTTACTTTTTCAAGTTTTCATATAAGCAAGGCACAGAGGCTAGACCCAGGACATTATGTCTCTAAAGTGCCTGCTCTTTATAAGATGTCAAATCTGTGACCTGGTTATGCTTCAACTGTAGGGTTTTATTCATTCTAATTAGAGCTGCTAGAAGTTAGACTTTGCTTCTGTTTTCTTCCTCTGCAGAAGCACATAAAGACTTACGCTTCTATAAGGCCAGCAGGGGAAAAAAAATTTTCACTGTTGTGGATTTTCTTTCCAGACTAAATCCTAAAGAATCTTACTTTCAACATTTAAAAAAAATAAGTAATATATACATGTTAAAGAAATGTTAGGAAATGCATTTGAATAAAAAGAGGACTCCCCTTCCCAAAAATAATGGCTCTGATTCCACGAGCCATAGACAACTAGTGTGACAATTATGGTGTGTATTTTTTCACGTTTAGTATAAATTCATAAACTAAATTGCCATATACAGAATTTTGCAAATGGATTTTTTCATTTAATATTATGTAATTAACATAGCATAATTGTATGTGAATAGATATACATCTATAGCACTGTCTTTTAATAGCTCCAGAGTATGCTGTTGTAAAGATGTCTGTGAAATGTATTTAATCATCCCAGACTTTACAGGGACCTGAAAAAAATGTATTTAACCAGGCATGGTGGCATGCACCTGTAATGCCAGCTACTGGGGAGACTCAGGTGGGAGGATCACTTGAGCTCAAGACTTCAAGGCTGCAGTGAGCTATAATCATGCTATTGCACTTCAATGAGACTCCATCTCTTAAAAAACAGAACAAAACAAAACTTATTTACTCAAATCCTATTGTTCGACATTTAGGTTCACTTTCTGCCCCCACTACATCATAAACAACAATACAAAAAGCATTCTCACAACTAATTCTTTGTGAACATTCTTAATTGCTTCTTTATTATAATTTTTTAGAAATAGAAATTACTTCACCCAAATGTTACACCTATTTTTGAAACTTTTGATAAATATTACCACATCTGCCTCAGGAAACTTGTACCAATTTACAGTTCTGGCAACACCTTTATCAACATAAGGAAAATCATTTGCTTTTATCATTAAGATTTAATGGGAAAAATAGTCAACTTATTCCAATTTGTATATTTTACTTTTAATTTGCTTTAGCAGTACATAGTTTTCTTATAAAGTCTGTTCATAGGACTGCTTTTCCCAATTTGTTATTTATATTTTACTATTATGAAAGCTTACATATTTATGTTTTAAATCTATTATTCTTTTCCATTTTTCCTGATCTTGTTTTCTAATCTTATTTTTCGACCTTGGTGTCATTCTGAGGAAAGTCTTTGTCATCTCAGAATTATGTAAAATGTATTCTAACTAATGATCCCTGAAAAGACATCCTGGCCCAGCAAGGTTGTCGACCTGAGGCTCCACATTTCTGTCTCTATTTCTTCTCCTATGCTCCTCAGGACTATTTCAGAAAGGCTGATAAGCAGGAAGGACATTGGTGATGCCATCTAATCATTCATTTATGAATACACAGAGCACAGAGTAGGATACAAACTTGTATTCCTCTGGGGACATTTAGCTTAACAGCTTCATGGGAGTAGTGGAAAAGAGAAGGAACTATTGTTTTTACCTAAGGCAACTGCCCAAAGAATAAACTCCCTTTCAGCTCCTGGAGCTTCAATCCCTGGGCTTTGTTTCTCATAGACCCTGGAGAGCAGCTTGTATACCACAGAAGAATGCCTCCCAAAGCCCTGCTGAGGCTTGCCTTCAGTGGTATCCTTCCAGTCCCACAGCAGGACCTTTGCAATTACAAACAGCCTTGAGAATTTCCTCTGAGGGTGGCTGCTCCGCCATATCCCAGAGGAGGTCTTGAACTCTTTGTAGGTGTATGTCAGACTAATTCAGTGAAAGGGCAAGTTTGCGTTCATCCTTGATTCCAGATGACAGTGAATCACTCTCATGGGTGCACTATGTTGAAAGAAAATTTCCTTAAAAATATCCCAATGTTCCATTTTCGCATTTTTTAAGACCCATTCAAATTGTATATTTTTCTTCCACAGGAACTTTTTGTTGCTTTGGATTACTGCATTCATCAGCAAATATTGAACTCCTTAATGTTGAAATGGTGTTCTTCCTTTAGAAGAAAACCCTGGTCACCTATTTAAGGATAGTTTCCTAATGTAGGCTAGCTTAACATGTTTGAACTGTCAGTATCTCATGATACCAGAGAGTATGCACTACATTGGGAAACTGTTTTGTATTTTCCAGGGACCTATAGAATATGTTAAATATCTGGGTTATTTTTCAAGATAATGGGGTGATTTCCAAGTCACCAAAACTGCAAAAAGAAGATAGATTTTGTAATCAAACAGAGATTAATCTCAACAAATTTCCAGGACAAACTTCAATTTCCCCATTTGTAAAATGGATCTATCATATGGTCATTATGAGGATTAAATGATGTCAGCATCTGGGATCACAGAGCCTCAAATATACTAGAAGATGTACAATGAATCTAATTAATTGTTCATTTTTGTTCATTCCTAGCAGTTGTCCTTTCTATGAACAAAGTGTCCATGGAAAGTGAGAGACCACATTTTTCCCCAAGGCCGCTCCAGTGCACCCTTTACCCACATCCCCAGGATTTAACCCTTTCTTTGCCACCCAAAGCTCCTAAGCTCCCAATGCCCCCAAAGAAAGAAGGAGGAGGAGGAGGAGGGGGAGGAGGAGGGGGAGGAGGAGGAGGAGGAGGAGCAGGGGGAGGAGGAGGAGGAGGAGGAGGAGGGGGAGGAGGAAGAGGGGGAGGAGGCGGAGGGGGAGGGGGAGGAGGGGGAGGGGGACGAGGAGGAGGGGGAGGAGGAGGAGGAGGAGGGGGAGGAGGAGGAGGAGGAGGAAGAAAAGAAGGAAGAAGGGTCCAACTTCTTCCAATCCTCCAGCCATTTTTCTTGCCAATTCAACACAAAAACAGAGCATGACAAAGGGTGGGGTGGCAAAGGGAGAGAGCAAGTTGCAATATCTCAAAAATATACAACATACATTTTTCCCCTAATGAGTAGATTGAGACTATTCCTGCTTTTTAAATGCAAATGGGGTCAACACTTCCTTTCTCATGGTCTTTCTCTTCTTAAACTCTTATTCTTGGATTTGACCTTGGAACCTCTGAAACCTATTTCAAGAATTCAAAGTTTTATGAAATATGAGTTCCTTGAAAGCAAGGAAATTGTCTTGTTATCTTATATTCCTAGTTACCAGCACAAGGCTAGGCATATTGGTCCTCAGTAAGTGTTGTTGAGTGTGGAATATAAATGTGAGTTGTCCCACTTATTTAAGCAGAATGAACTCTTTATATGTGAACTAGGATATAACAGGGTGGTAGTTTTCATAGCAACAACAACACACATTTAAAAGCAAGCTTTTTCATCTTCATAGGGCCCATGTGTATTAAGTCCTAACATTTTTTTCTGTAAATATGGTATGTAAGTGCAAGGAATGAGTTTTAGAGTCATACCAAATAATAAGCCATAGACAGGAGCATATGTGAACCAATGAAGAAGGAGCCCAATGTGTAGACAAACCCTAGGCTCCAGAACCCTAAAATTTTTCTCTGGATGTTAACACCTGTCACTATTGTATAAACAGAGTCTGATAGCCTAACTAAAGAAAGGTATATAATTTATTATAACTGAATAACTCTCAATCATTGGTGCAAGGGATATAATAGACAGAGTTAAAAATTAAAAAGAAGTATAAGACATAGCTCCTAACCTCTTTACTTTAAAAAGGCATACATGAGAGATTTTTGTGCTTAATTTATAAAAGCCATCTGGCCCTTTAGTTAAAGATCATTCTTCTGACCTGGTGGAGCAGCTGATGATTCCCTCCTTATACATCTTTTAGGGGCCTATGTTTAGCAATTGGCGGAAAGCCTTACCTAGAATCAGGTGAAAGCTACACAAAGAAACCTGGTCTAGTTCATTAACAAGACCCCATTGAGAAAGGTAGATCCTCAGACCTTTAGGTTATAGGATTAAATTGCATCTTTCCTTCCTCTTTATTCCAGGAACTTTATGGCTAATTGGGAACCATGAAAGAGCATTTTCTGATGTTTATTACATAGTCATAACCATATGTTTCTCATTAGGAAATCAGCATTTTATTTCCATTCATTGTGTACCATTTGCTCTGTGATTTATCAGCCCTTTCCTTCCCTCTTCTCAGTCCTTGTATCTGTGGTCTGTGGATGAAAGTGGGCTTAAGGAGAGGAGGATAAAGGAAGGAGGATTTGTATGGATACAACCCTGCTAGTCGGCTTGGTCTCACTGGGAATGTCTGTCAATAACTTTGTCTTGAAAGAACGAATGTGTCTCAATATCTTCACCTTAAAAATTAAAATTATCCTAGAAAATCTTGAACAAAGTGTTTTATTTTACCTCTAAGTGAAAGCCAGGGAGAGCCAGATTTTGCAAAAGTTGTTTGACCAGGCAGAAAGATAAAGGGAACAGTGGCTTTCTTGAGCTAGGGTTCTCATCAACATTTAACCAGTTGTGTGCCCAGCACTGCCATCTATACCTCAGGTTTGGTACTGTAAAGTCTAGGCAGGTAAACATAATCATTATATCCTTATTGTGTATGCAAATCACTGTGCAAAGAATCAGTTATTATGTAATGATTCAATATACAGACTTCAGTCATAGACATACTTATTATGTGTACATTATATATAAGATACTGTTCTTGGTTTTCAGATTGAATAATTGAAAAAGGTATGACCTCTGCTCTAAAGAACCTAAAAATGAAAGGGTCAGATGGACATTCATAGAGATATATATATAAGAAGCCAAGTATGTTAATTGAGAATAAAAATATACATGAAATGAAATAGTTATATAAAAGGAAACAGACAAATTCAGATCTCACCAATGCCTTTGTCAAGCTTTACATTCCAAAGGGGGAAAAAGACAGACACATAAAAATACGGATAACATAAATATTATGACATTTTAAAAAAAACTTAAATTGACCTTGATAAGCCCACACGTTTGTATGGATGAGTGCAATATGCATGTTTGTGCGTGTGTGTGCATGCATGCGTGTGTTAGGTTAAGAATATCTCAACATTAATCTGCATGGGTGGAAAAGTAAAAGCAAAATATAATAAGCTGATACTTATACCCAAGGTAGCTGAATATAAAGATAAGGCTATTGTGTTCCCCTTGAAACAGGAAGAAGAAACTGTTTCTCATTTTATTTTCCTGCTCCAACTAAGAGATTATCATGACATATGAATAGCTGTAAGCCAATGTGATTTTAGGATACCAAACCTGGTTGTCTACTCTGTTCCTTCACAAGTATTGCATGACTGTCTAACAGTTTCTAGAGGAAAGGGGTGTCTTCTGGGAACACTGTTCTCCCCAGTATTCACTAGATCATAGGGTTAGCATAGTGCTAATAAGAGAAAATACTTTGAGTAACTTAAAATTTTGTATAGATAACAGGAAACATCATCATAAAAATAATTATTAACAAACTTCTCATGGTAACTGTTGAACAGATATATAATCATCCAAGTTTGATAGATAAGAAAACTGAGAATAATGTGAGTTTGCATGTGTTGCCTTGGGTTACATAAAAGGTTAATATATAGGCCAGGAGCAGTGGCTCACGACTGTAATCCCAGCACTTTGGGAGGCTGAAGTGGGCAGATCACCTGAGGTCAGGAGTTCGAGATCAGCTTGGCCAACATGGTGAAACCCCGTCCCTACTAAAAATACAAAAATTAGCCAGACATGGTGGCGGGTGCCTGTAATCCCAGCTACTTGAGAGGCTGAGGCAGCAGAATCGTTTGAACCCGGGAGGTGGAGGTGCAGTGAGCCAAGATCGTGCCACTGCCCTCCAGCCTGGGCAACAAGAATGAGACTCTGTCTCAAAAAACAAAACAAAAAAAAGGTTCTTTCCCCTGATCCTGTGCCATACCCCCATCATTCTTGAATTAACTCCAAAATTCTTTCCTCTTACCTGAATACTTACTATTCTTTTCACTGATTCTCCCTATGTAATCCTGTTGACAATATTTGACCCTTTTCTTGTCTGTGGCAGTAGACATTATTATCAGTAAAAGTTCTAGGGAAAGTTAATGGTTGTATACTAAAATACATTTATTTTTCATAAATGAACTAAAAGTAATTACACTGAAACATTCTCTAACAGTATTAAGTTTAAAGTGTGTTCAGTAAAACTGCCAGCGCCTTAGCACTCCCTGAATTTGAGAAACAAACAAGCAATACTGCTTGAGTGCCACTAACAATATTTTTGTTAGGAATAAGATCTTGGTCGCTTTTGGACAAGGAGAATTTATCAGTATTCGGGCAGCATTTTACCTCCTTGCTGGGAACCTTCTGAGATGGGACCTTGAGACGTGAATACCTGAAACTCTTGCTCTTTTTACACTAAGAAATGAAGCCCTGGGCCACAGGATCTCATTGTCCTTCAGATGTAGATGTATTTTAATTCATCATATCTCCATAACCTGATGTTGGCTCCAGCTCTGAAATGCAAATCTCATTCCCCATGCCCCTGCTGCCTCCTCAGAGGTGACTTAAAAGAATACATAGACAATACCTCTGACAATCCTTGCTTTCAGGAGATCTGAAAGGTGAAGGACTTTGTAATATATGCTTTCAATTCTGTTGCCATAGTCCACTCTGACTTTCACAAAACACATATAGGTCAGAGTACATTAAATTTGATTAAAACTGTGGATTTTGTTTACACGTAGGAGAGAATTTTGAGCTCACTTAATGGATGCCTTCACAACCCTGATACCAATCAGTGAAGAGTGCAGGGTGTGCTGCAAAAATCAATATACCATTCGCTTTGGACATTTCAAAAGAAAGATGGAGTTTCTGAAGTTAGAAATATGTTTGTCCCCAAATAATTCCTTTTAGCTCTACTTCCAGAGCTCTCTTTCTTTTTTTGTGGTGTACATGTGTGCATGTGTGTGTGAGACTGTGTTGATTAATGAAACATTCACAAGATGAAATCCCCAGATAGGGCACACAGTTTAGATCAGAGCAGGTGCTAAAAATATTAAGTGAATGAGTACACACTATTTATCTTCTCCTATGACACTGGTCATGCCATTTAGCAGCAAAGGAAAACACTAGTTGCCAGCATTATTTTCAACAGTTATTGCATTATTTCTTTCCAGGAAAGTATGCGTTTTCAGTAACTGCCTCCTCGAGTCCATATGCATAAAAATATTTCAGTTGTAAATGAATGGCCTGATCACTGAAGTATGGAAGGAGATCTGATTCAGTATTGAGTACATAAATAAACAAAACTGTTAGGTAAGAAACAGTAAGCTCAAAACAATTAAGTAATATAAGAAATAACCCTTTCAGTGCAGGATAACTACATTTTTATATTGAGTAGCTCACTGCAATCCTGTTTATAAGCTTAATTTTTAGTTTGTTTGTTAACTTATACTATTGAAAAACTATGAAACACAATCACTTCTCCCTTTGAAAAGATTTTATCTTTTAGTTTATTGCAACATCTCCTCTTAAAAATTAAGTTTGGATTTTTTTTTTTTGGTAAATGCAGGCCAGAAATCAAGTAAATTCTAATAACTTCGTTATTTTAAAGTTACTTCACAGGAAAATATTAAGCCATTGTTTTGAACTGTCCAGATCACTGTATGAATCATAATTATTTCACAACTAACCTTATGTATTATATCACCCTGTTCCTTAGATAAGTAATAGTACCATTTTGGTAAGAATGAAGTACTATTCTGTAATATTTAAGAATGTACAGACATACATATTTGTATTGAGAATATTTTAGTGTATTTTTTTCTTAAAATGTCTTTTTTTGTGGTAAGAATGTTTGCAGAGACACTTTCAGAATGGAAGCAATTATTGCAATGACTGTATCAGCAGTTAATTTGAACAGTAGGACAGTTATATGTCTTCAAACTGTTTCTTCTAGTCATTTAATATGTACTATTCAGAGCAAAAATCGGTAATTTGGGCAAAAATTAGACTATTGTGCAAAAGAGAATTTTCAGGCCCCATTATTCTGATGGACTATTTGGTTAGATTTCACCATACAGCATTTGTCAAATCTTCTTTTATTTTGCTTGTGTTAATAAACCCAAGCAAAATAAAAGAAGATTTGACAAATGCTCTATGGTGCCTCCTAGTAGAAATAGGTGTAGATTTAAAAAACATTCAGACCCTGATCTTTTGGTTGATTAGACAGGATAAATATTTTCTGTCTTAAAATAGGCTTGCAGTGGAAATCCTGCTATGACATGAATCCCTCCTTACAGAAGTTCCATTCAGCAAACATTTCCTCTGACTGATTGTGTACAGAGTCTTATTGCGTGCTGTGTCTTATTGCGTAGTATGTCTCACGCGTGCTGTGCGTGAGACATACTACAAAGAAATCCAGGACATGAGGACTCTTGTTAAATTTCTGAGAACTTGATGGTCAGCAGATATTTCAATTTCTATATTCTAGGTGAGGAAATATACTTTAACTTGTCAAAAATTTTATGTATTTGGCAGATGAAATTGTGAAGGAGTGTGCCATGAGATCCAATGGAGTTATTAACAATACTATTTAGAGCTACAGGGCCCTTGAGAAGAATTCTTAATGAAAACCTAATGCCCCCCAAAAATGTTATCTTGTTTTCCTTAGGGTCTGTGAATGGGTTCACATTTAATTAATTTTACTTAATTTTAAAATAAATAAATAATAAATATAGTTTCCAGGATGATTTTTCTTATTTTTGGAGCTTTTACTATTCCTGGATAAAAACTTACCTAAACATTTTTGGGAACAGGGGAGGGTGTCAGCTAACTACACCTCTTTATATACATACTCTGTGATGGTGTTCAACCTTGCCGTTAGCAGCAAGATAAATTAGGGAATTTGGCTTTTTTCCTCACCTAAAGGTTAACATGTATGCTGCTTTGGAGGTCTCACTCAAAGAACCATTTATTGATGAGCATTCATATAGCAGATTACTATACTAGGTTCTATAAGAATTAAATACATATGTTAATAGATTAATAAAAATGTGGGGAGGAAAGGGAAGATAAAAAATGAGAAGGAATATGCCCTTTTTTCTGATAATACTTTATATCTAGTAGTAAATATGTATGATATATATAATTAGATAGTTACAATACTAAATTTTTAATTTACCATAGATAGCAATGGGTAAGAGAGTGAGCTTTGGGACCAGATAGGCTTGGGTTTAAATTACACTCTGTCCTTGATTAATAGCTTACATGGGCAAATTCGTTAACCTTGCCAACTCTCCGTGTCTTTACACGTAAAGTGGGATAATAAAAGTACCTGTTGTAGGTTTGTTGCGAATATTAAATAGAGGAACGTTCATAAAGCAAGTTGCCTGGAAAACACCAACCACTCAGCAGTCATAGTTATTATCAGCAGTAGTACCAAAAGAAAAGAAATATTTCAAGTGTTTATGAAAGTTAAGAGTTTTCTCTTTTCTCTAGTAAAAACCTAGTAACCTCTAATTACTTATGGGATTCAGAGTAGGTAATAGTGAAAGAAGAGGTGTACATCACATTGATAAACCAGGCATCATTCATTGGTGCATTCACTTAAGTAGATGTTAGTTGTACATCTACTATGTGGCATGTCAGGTCATTGCTAGCACTAGGGATGAAAAAGTGAACATGAGAAACATGATCTCCTCAATTTAGGTAATTTACAGTGTAGTCATGAGATCGACTCATTTTAAACCAGCAAATAAATAAAACAACTAGAAACAGTGGCAAGTACTATAAAGGACAGGTGGAGTGCTGAGGTAGAGAATAATGTCATTTAGGCAGGAGAGTCAAAGAAGGCTTCCCTGAAGAGGTGACCTCAAGGTGAGATCCAGAGCATCAGAAGAGCCAGACACACACAGAGGAGAGGCCCCAGAGCATGTGCAGACGCCTTGAGGGGAATTGCATGTAGTTTATTTCATCATTGTTATCAGTGGACATTATCATCAAAAACTATCCTGCTGCAAATAAGGAGTCGTAATTTTGATGAGTTCATGCTTGTCTAGATTTACTTTTATCACCAAACTAACTGGTATTTCAAGAAGTTATAAACCCAATGGTTTCAATATTTTTGAAAGCAGATGTCATTTGTATACTTAAAAAAATCAAACTATAACAGCAACAAAACTTTTTGGCTTCTCATTTTGAGAGTTAATGAGAAAGGCAAAAGATTTATATGATCTAAAGAGAAATCAGAATATTGAGAGTTAATGTAATAAAGCCAAATGTGTTGGCCACACATAGTCATTACTCCTTGTAAAGGGAGAAGCAGGACCTAAAAATAATAATACTATAAGTAGATACTAGGTTAGGAAACTTGAAATCGACATTATCAGACCCACAGTAATATATTCTATTTTATACCATACTGTATCTGGGTCATCATACAATACCCAGAATAAATTTTTTGTCTTTGGAGAGCCACATTTAGGTCGGCCACTTTCCACTGGGATGCTAGATTGCTCCTGGGAACAAGCACACCACAGCAGGATGAAGACCAGAGTGGGTTTGGAAATAAAAGGAGAGAAAGGAATTGGATTCAGAGATAATACCCTCATCCTAACTTAAAATACGAAATGTTCAATAACTCCACAAAAATCTCCCAAAACCTAATAGCACTTCTAATAGCTCTTCTGAAATACCCATCCTCCCCTCAGGACCTAGCAATCTTGCTAGAGTTATGTGAAATATGTTTTCAAAAAGCATTGTCTAGACCAGCTCTTTTTCTACCTTTTCATTTCTGCACCACACCTTGTAAAATTGTTTCAGCTTTATAGCCCTGCCCTTGTAAATACATTCAACTCTCAATTACTCTCACCAATGAAGGGGAGCATTAGTGCAGATAATTGAAATTGGTGAATAATCTGCTCTATTGGGCTAGAGCCAGCTCCTCCTACCCAGGCTGAGTGTTTTTTTTTGTGTGTAGGAAGAGGAGGAAAGACCTCTGTTCTGAGAAAGAGCCTCAGCTGAAAAAGAGTTTTGTCTTCCACCTTTCTAGCTAGATTTAAGTCAGGTCTACACTGCCTAAAGACTTCTGAAGCATACTCAGAATCACTGCATGTCATACTACCCCAAAGACCTTTAAGTAGATTGGAAAGTTGGCATATCAGAGTCAAGAATGAGCTGTATAAGAGCCAACGATGATTTTGCAAGTAAATATCAACTGGACATGCCAACTGCTATATAATTCTTAACAAAGCTGTGACTTAGTTCAGCAAAGAAATAGAAGCACAGTCTGGCATGCCTCCTAATTTTTACTTTGTTTTATTACTTTTCTATCACAGGATATCACAGGCAGCTATTGGTATTTAGGGCATTTTTCTCCTTGTGGAATGTCAACAGGGGCTATCTAAGTTTTAATATACTCTTTAAAAAATAATTAATATCACCAAAGTTCTCAAGACACAACAGCTTCTTTGTGAGAGGTTCTGAGTGGTGATGAGTCATAGAAGCAAAGACTGCTGATATGAAGTGATCAATTGGAGAATCATGATTCAATCAAGTGGTTCTGCCAGGATCATAAACCCCGAGAGCAAAGCTCAGTCCATTGTAAAGATTATCACAGCCCTGAAACTGGGCTCATCCAGACTTCACGATCGATCAGAATCTGTTACGTTCTCCCCAGCTGCTCTTTATCTGCAGCTGGACTATCCTTCTCTTTTTCCCATCGTCAACCAACTTCATTTCAGTTTTACACATGTTTCCCGTTTATTCTTTCTTGCTCCTCTTTTGGATGTTATCTTTTTGTTACCTTCCCTGATTCTCATTTGCTATTCTCCTCTTTCTTTTGTAAAATTCATTTCCTTACTATTTTACTCCCCAAATCTTAGGTTTAATACTTTCCTTAGCTTTCTACCCCAATGTCTTCACTTTCTTTACTCTCCTCTGCCCTGACCTCCTGCATTCTGATTAGATGCCATATGTATAACAAGGTAGACAGATGCTTTGCTGTTAAGCTAAAGGGATTTTTAATTTACCAGAACAGAAACCACGAGCTTTCTTTTTGTTTGGCGACATCAGCAATTCATGGCAAAGGGCTTAGGAATACAAATGAGGGTTTTTCTCTTCAAGCAGCATGGAGTCTCAGCACGCCTCTCTTACTCTCTCCTTATTTTACTTGATCTGCAAAGTAAAAGTCTGCACATGTGATGGATTCGTAAATACCACTAATGACACTTAGATCTCTGGACACACAGTGCTTTAAGCAGTGGGGGTAGCCAGCCACGCAGCCTATGTCTGTGACTGTCAATGCATTTTACCTATTATCTCTCTAAATATTCTTTTTTAAATCTGTGGCCATCAACAGTGTTTATTTTGATGGGTTTCTCAACTTTGCCTAAACTGAAAGTGTTTTGTTTTTCTCTGGCATTCTTTGTGTAATCAGACATGGCTTGGGTACACAGAGAAGGTCCACAGACAGCCTATCAGACGACAGAGCCAGAACATGCCCGTGGTCTGACAAACATCACCCTGTAGGGTTCTCCCAGTGCTCACTCTGATCCAAGAAAAAGGAAGATGAGGAGAACAGCCAGCAATTTTAGGACAAGGCCACACAGACAAAAACTGCTCTGACTCCAGAGTGTGTCTGGAGAGGAGGCTTGCAATGAAAGGCAGCTTTTCTCTCTTTTTGGGGTAGAGTGCTTCACCTGCCACAGTGATGGTGCCCCATTGCTGATGGTCCAGCAGATAATAGCATGGGGTTCAGAAGAAGGCTGCTATGGAAGCAGAGGTATCTGTCTATGCCACACCTGGAGCCCTTCACAAGGAGTGTGTATCCTCCAGTCACCAGGAACTACAGCAAAACAAGTGGTCAACAAATAATCCACAGCCATGAAGTTTAAAATATCTTATGACATTGTTCTTGACTGTACTTTTGCTCCTGTAGACATTTTTAGCATGATTTTGTGACTTTGCACTTAGCATTGGTAACGTGTTGTCTTTTTTTTTTTTTTTTTTTTTTTGGTTACTGTATGGATTTCCCAAAAGGCCCTCGAAGGGAAATAGAGCAAGTAGTAGTTTCCATATTTTACAGATGTGGTAACTGAGGAATCGGTGGGGAAGCATCCTTTCCACACAGAGGCACTCAAAGAAATGATTACAACTGAACAGCCAGTCATATTCCTTTTTTTTTCCTTACAGGGGGAGAAAAGAGTTGATCTTTTCCACATGAATGAGATTGGACAGTCTCTCAAGCCAAGTGCTGTGGGACTCAGACAGAAAGGGCCACCTGTTATGGAGGTGACTTAGGTCAGGAGATAATTCTCAGCTGTTCAAACAAATAAACTTCAACACCACAGGTCACTTCTTTTACCTGCTCTTTGTGTCCTCAGCACCCTGCCGTGCTGCCAAGCCATTTACCCCTTTTAATTGAGCAGACGTGGCTTTTCTTCTGCCTGTGCTTTTTTCTGGCTTGTTACTGCCACGGCTAACAATTAACACTATGATAAAAATGAATGCTTGCTACATATGCCAAATGATATTACCAACAAGGGGGCTTGTGTGAGAACTTGCAGGTGCTGTGTAAATCCAATTTGTGGGACTCAGACTGCCCAGAATTACACAAAGATAGCAGGGACTGCTGCCCTCATGGAACTTGGCAAAGCACACTGCACAAAAGAATAGATAGCTATTGTGTCTCTCACAAAGAACACTCTCTGGTCAGTCAGAAGGCCCAGAAAATCAGTCCTTCAGTTTTCTAAGACAAGCAGAATATATGATGTGGAAATCTCCAGCTGTGTGGCCAGGGAAGTCCAGAAACTGGACCTGCCTAGGGAGCAGAGTAAGATGCATTCTCCCCAGGAGCCAGAGTGTCCCTATGGAGCAGAACCAAGTCACAAAATTCTTAATTCTCAGCTCGCTAAGCTATTCTGGTTGCTTTGAGTTAGCTATCTCCTTACTGTTCCTCTTCAAGAAAGCTTTTTCCACCCCCACACACTTCAGAACTTCTGTTCACTTTCAAGTTTCTTTCTTTTTTTTTTTTTTTGTTCTTTTGTTAAGATCATTTCTCTTCAAGTCTTTCAAAGCTTCTTTGAGGATTCTCAGAAACACAAAGCACTCCTTTTGGATTGTATTCCTGGTTATTTCAAGGAGGTGGCTGAGAATAAGATATGTGTGTGCCTGTGTGCACACAGCCCCCTGCATCCAGAGCATGCAGACTCTGGCCTGTGAGTGTGCAGGGGCATGCCTGATTGATCCAGGGCAGATAACCTGTGGAGTCTAAGGCAAGATAGGTTTCCATTCTTGCACTGCACTTGTTTCTCTCTGTAATTGTGTAAAAGTTGTACCGCCAATCTTCCTCCCTGTGAGTCAAGACAATATATTGCTCTCCTCACTTCATTTTTTTTTCACAGCTGAAAGGACTATGGACTATAAATTCTGGCAACTATATTGCCTGATCTTTAAATATTCTATGCATAAGCACATAGTGCTTAAACACACTTCCTTGGATCCTCAACACACCCATTCTACACTTAAATTCTAGTGGGTGTATTGGGGATCCAAGGAAGTGTGTTTAAGCACTTTGTGCTTATGCATGGAATATTTCTGGAACTCCAGCCCCACCACTTACAAGCCCTGTACCCTGTTTCCTCCTATAAAATGGATAATGTGATACTATCCACTGCATAGGATTATCAGGAGAGTTAATGAGCAGATCTAGAAATAGCTCTCAGAACAGTGTCTGGCATCTCAGTATAGCCCCATACATGTGAACAATGACGTTATTCCTCTTCAGCCAACTTAGATCCAGCCTCACAAGTCTTTTTCATTCTTTCAATACACCAAGGTTTTCTGTATCTCAGGACACCAAGGTCTTTTCACTTGCTGTGCCCTCTATTCCGATGGTTCTTCGATTGCTCAGTGCCCCCTATCCCAACACCATCTCATGTTTAGTTTTATCTCATCCTTCATTTATCTCATCCTATCTTACCCAGAGGAAGGCCTTTCCTGACCATTGAGTCTAAGCTACACCTGCTTTCCTGCTATCCTCTGCCTCAGTATCTTGTTCATTGTTTATAGTACCTACCAAAGTTTAAAATGATTGTTTATTTCTTTAAATGTGTATGGTCTTTCCCAGTTGATTGTGATATCTTTGTGGGCAGTGTCCATGTCTGTCTTATTAACTATTGGATTTCCTTCACCAGTTCATGAACCCAGAGTATATTAATTTAGGGTTTACTTAATGCCAAGCACTTTCCTAGGCACCATTAGATATAAGAATGAAACAAACAAACAATCCCTGCTTTCATGGAGGTTACAGTTTATTTGGTAACATAAAAAATAAACAAATTAAATAAGAAAAATATATAGTATGGTAGATATTGGTAAGTGCTAAGGGGAACAAGAAAGCAAGAAAAGAGGACAGGGAACATAGGGGGAGGGGTTGCAATTTTAGATAGGGACTCCAGGAGAGGTCTTACTCTGGCTAGGGGCAGGAGGGGAGCAACAGGTGGAGAGAAGGGCAGCCACAGAGGCTCTGAGGTGGGAGCTTACCTCGTGGCTTTGAAAAATAAGGAGGAAATCTTTGAGGTATAGTAGAGCAAGTGAGGGGAGACTAAATGAGGATGGGTTCAAGAGATGCTGGAAGACCACGTGTGGCAATGTATGAGGACCTATGCTTTTACTCTGCGTGAACTGAGGAGCCTTGGAGAAGAGGATTGAATGAATGACTTAGTTTGTAACAGGATTATTCTGACTGCTCAGTTGAGAACAGATTGAAGAAGGGCTAGAACAGAAGCTGAGAGACCAATTAAGAGACCGTTTCAATAATCTAGAGGTAAGATAATAGAAACTCAGTAAGTACTTGCAAATAAATAAATACTCTTAGAAGACTACGAGTCTCTATGGGTTAGTTTGGGTATTGGCACACTGAGGTTCTGAAACCAGGGCTTCTTATACAGCCTTGTGTCTCTTTGTATTCCACTAATAATATATGACCTATCCCCATCACCCTCAAAGCTGCAAAAGAGAAAATGTTGGCGATGATGGATAAAGCCAGAGAGAGTTATAAGACATTCAGCCAGTGTTGCTCTAAAGCGGTGCCTACTTTTGATCTGTGAAACAGGCATTTCTTTCTCCTTCATCACTTAGAAGCAAAATAAGCATCATTTTTAATACAGAGAAAAAAATAGGGAGACAAA
The DNA here is from genome assembly GCF_028885655.2 of Pongo abelii. Lineage (NCBI taxonomy): Eukaryota > Metazoa > Chordata > Mammalia > Primates > Hominidae > Pongo > Pongo abelii. Next base: position 20,724,063 of record NC_085928.1, read on the forward strand.
AAGAACTGGAAAAAAAGGAACAAGAAACTTCTGTCAGCATGTAGAGTGTCAGCAAGAGCCATTGGACATCAGGGTTCCGATTCAGGTGAACTTGTCTTTTTACTTTCTTATTCTTTAACTCAAGGGGAAATCTCTTACAGTTTTTAACTGCTTATGAAAGGCTTTTCTAGCTTCATAAGAATTTGCTAAATATTTAACTACTAGCATTTGACTCTAGTCAATAACAACAAATTCAAAATAACTACGGCTTTGAGACTTCTAGACCATAAATTCATTTTAAAATAATTATTGGCAAATGGAGAAGATCCAAAACTCTATTTAGACAAGAATATTTATTTTATCTGATGCAATTTTTAAAAAGTTCTTTAGAGCTTTATAAAATTAAGTGGTAAATATATAAAGTTATCTTAAAATGAACAAAATAATGCAAAGATAACTATGTACTATTTTTTAATTTATGCAACATCTCTGTGACTACATTAATAAAACCTGCCATATTCATTGAATACAGACTTTCTCACCTCCAGTTTTTCTCTAGATTTAGGAGAAGAAAAGCATCCATAGGAAGGAAGTGTGTTGGCAGGTATGGAAAAAGCAGGGAGTGCAAAATAGCTCCCTGCATTGATTGCCAAAGATGAGTTGAATCTAATCTTTGCTCCTATGTTTTGTAGCACAGAAATTTTATTTTGGATTAGAGTAAAGCTTTCTGGGCTGAAAATCATATTTTAAGGTAAAGAATGAGATCTAAAAATGTTGTTCCTGCCAGTATTGGGAGAAAAAAATTTTAAAGGCAAATTTGAGCCTTTAAGCCCTGAATATCAGAAAAATTTCTTCTATTAAATATACCTTTATATTTACAGATAGTGCATTGCAAAGGTCATGGTTCAATGGTATATTAGAACACAAGAATAGACAATCTTACTCCAATAATCTCACAGTTTTTATTAATTCAGTCTTCCTCAAAAGACTTGGAAACATTTCCTAAATCTTTCTTGTTCCCATTTATTTTCCATCAGCATCGGTACCCATTTACTAGAAGACAGTGATAGGTTGTAAGACTGTTTTCTGTGGAAATGACTGAGCACTACTCCAATGTTGATGATGTTTCTGCCAAGCCCCCATATGTCTTAAGTTTCCCGAATAGACATATAAAACATAATATATAGTTCTGTTGTTTCTTTCAAAAGCCTGAACTTGCAAAATATTTCTGGTGGTAAGCATCTCACAGGTCAGTACTCAGTCCCATTCTGACTACTGTAGGATATTTAAAGATCTGAAATAGCAGATAAGTGTAGGGAAAGCAATGCTTAAGAGGAGGAAGCTTAGTATAAAAGCGGACAATGAAACAGACATGAGGACATCTAGAATGAGCAGCAAGTAAGAAAGAAGATAGGAAAGTAATAGAGATTTTTTAAAATTTGCTTTTCCATCACTCAACATTTTCTGAAAGTGTTAGCTTACTGGGTCAAGTGCTGAGCTCCTTTGCCAAAAACCAAACAGAAAAAATACAAATAAACTATAAAATAAAGATGAAAAATGTATTTCAAAGAAAAGAAAGCCAGGGATAAAATGAAGTAGCAGTTTGTAAGGTAACAAAACTGCAAGACGCAGGCAATCTGAGGGAGAGAGAGAGAGATGCATATAGCGAGAAAAACTGAAAATCAAGGAAAGAGGAAGAGGGACCTCTAAAAAGAAGCAACAGATAGAAAAATACAAGAAGGACAGAGACACTTATGACAGCTGGGAAGAGCTTGGGAAAGGTCACACATGCCCTGTGGGCTCCCAGCTACACAAGAGCTGCAGTGGACTGTCAGGGCAGATAAACAGTGGAGAATGGAATGGAATACAATTTACAACTTGCTTGTCATCTGGGAAGGGAGCTGAGATGAATCGCACACACCTCTTAGGTTGTCAGGATTGACAGGGGGACACACCTTGGCCTCATTAGCAAGCAGCAAATGGAGAAGGATATCACCATTTTCAGGCTTCCCTAGGAGGTCTGAGCTTCTGTGCTGCGTTGACTACATTCAGCCATTAGAGCCTTTATTTTCTCCCCGGTGGATGTGTGAGCTAGGTTCTGGTTAACCATGGCGAAGAAGCAATGGTCTTTGGAAAGTGGGAAATTTCCAAGCCAAAATAGTTGGTTTTTCAGTTACAAGGAAAGCATAAACACGTTATCTGACTGTACATGGACTTTCAAACAAGAGGTAACTCTATGTATAGCAAATTTTAATCCCTCATCTATTAAAAAAAAATGTAGTGAGGGTTCATGACATTATTTTCCACATCTCCAGGAGAAACTAGCACATTTAAATGATGTTTTGGATAAGGAAAAGACGCACAGATGTGTGGAATCAACAACAGAGGGTGACATTCAACAGAACTAAATTGTTTCCATTTTACCTCGGATGTTCAGTGCCTTTCTAGTTTCCACACATTGTGAACAAAACCATAATTCTCATATTGGGAGAGAACCATGAATTTCCCAGATAGGAGGACTGAGTGTATGAGTAGGTATGCCTCACTTGGCCTAGACTGTTCTTAAGAGGAATATGATTTAGCATCGATCATTTTAAACTTGGTCACATTTTTGGCAATGTGCTTGGTGCCAGAGCTGTAGCTCAGACCACTGATATTTGATGGGATATTCATATCCTGTTTAAAAGCCTGTGAAATACAGCCCTTTGTCCTGAAAAGGAATAATGGACTGGAAATAGATGTTAATTGTTCCTCAAAGGTAATACTTTTGATTTTCTCAAAATCAGAGTTACAGAATGGCCATCCAACTATGAGAAAATATGATAACACAATTCTTTTCCAGTGTTGGTTGGTTCTGTGCTTTGTGTGGAGTAGAAGTAGAGTGGGAAGGGCAGATGGTTGGCTTGCGACAGAGATTGGGGGAACCTAGAGGTTTGTGTCTTATTCAATATTTTGTTTACATAAGTACCTGTAGATTTAAAAATCCATGTGTTCCATAAATTACAGCAAAATGCAAGAAACTATATCCAATGAGGCTTCCCTCTGCATCTCTAGGAAACATCACAAATGCCTGCTACTATTGGTTTAGCAGTTACCAGATCCTCCCCACGGAGCAATGGGAGTGATGGGATGGCAAGCATTGGCATTATTATGGAATGCTGCCATTCCACTGGCTGTTTATCATGTTCTACATTATCTCAGTGCTATCTCCACTCATTGATAGCACTGTGTATTGGAATCAGAAAAATCAAATTAGTCCTTCTTTCCTTCTAAAGGCGACGATATTTCACTAGAGCTTTTCTGCTTAACAAAATGTGTAACTGCACATGCCCACAGACACATACATATGCACACTGCAGATATACGCCAGTGTATAAAGAGGATTTGGGTAGAATGTATAAATCTTCTCTTTAAGCATTGCTGCTATAAGATGAGAGAGAGAGAACAACAGGGAGAGAAAGAAGGAGAGACAGACAGAGACAGAGAGAAATGAGTTCCTTATTTGGTTATGTTCAGACTGGAAACTATGGGTTTCCCACAAGATAGTGTCTGTATCTATACGGCATCAGATATCTTCCAAAACTAGAAAAAAATCTAAAAATGGTTCAGTCATATAACGCATAGTATAGACAACTCTAGATACATACTCATTTGGATATCTGATGGGTTTTCAGCTCTCATCAATAGGTGTGTCATTCTTGGGATGTGTGTGTGTGTGCACGCACCCATGTGTGTAGCACAACTAAATTATCCCTTTTTGGGGCTGTTAAGATTTTTTTTTTTACGTCAGATGGATATTCTGGGATCATCTCATTTTCAGGCCTATGTAAATAAGCTGGATAGAATTGGAATGATAACACCAGAATGACTGTCCCCTTCCTTTGAATCTTGCTTATCTTGTGGTGTGAGACAACCTTACCACTGTACTTCTTTTCATTAAAAGTGGAAGCTGTCTAATTTCCTTTATCAGTGGTGTATATCAACATCCAAGCTCTCTAATTTAAATGACACACAAGCCAGCACAGCTTCCCTTATGTCTTCTCACTTTTTGAACAAATTCCATGAACTCTACTGCAGAAATGGGACACAATCTCTTCTGAGGCAAGCTTGAGTTTTCTCTTTTCCTTTGACTTTGAAACTTTCAAGCTTTGTATTTTTTTGCTTTCCTAAAAATTTACAAGTTAATGAAGATACAGGAATGGGAAGGATAAATGTGGAAAGCAAAAAAACAAAAAGCACATATAGACAGGAAATAAAGAAGAGATTTTTTTATTGTGACAACAGGAAGAGACAACTGGAAAAAGCTGCAGCTGCAACCAGAAGAACAAGTCAACATAACTATTATAAAAATAGAGAGCTTTGGGAGGCTGAGGCGGATGAATCGCCTGAGGTCAGGAGTTTGAGATCAGCCTGGCCAACAAAATGGAACCCCGTCTCTATTAAAAATACAAAAATTAGCTGGGTGCAATGGTATGCGCCTGTAGTCCTAGCTACTTAGGAGGCTGAGGCAGGAGAATCACTTGAACTCAGGAGGCAGAGGTTGCAGTGAGCTGAGATCGCGCCACTGCACTCAGCCTGGGTGACAGAGCAACACTCTGTCTTAAAAAAAAAAAAAAAAAAGAAGAGAGAGAGAGGAATGGATTACAGAAGAGGACAAAGAAGATAGGGAGACAACAACAACAAAAATACAAAGCAAATGGAGGTAGTAAATGAGCCTGGGAGGGAAACTTATTTAGGGTACAGAATGTTAATGGAAGAAATAAAAGATGCTCAAAGCCTTGTCCCTAAATATGGTTATGTGAAATTTTCAAAGGTGGATTAAATAAAACAGTTTATTGTCAGGGAACAATTAAAAGTCAATAGTAAGAAACAATAGGAAATAAACTAGAGTAATCTGGAGGAAGCTGAGAAGATACAAAAATAGCTACAAAAAGAGAGCAACCGTATAACATAAATCAACCTTCCTCTGTTCACACCCCAACCCTTCCTCTGTTCACACCCAACTCCATTCCACCTCTTGATCCCTTTCTGTGCATGGAATACATATTTTGACTTCTCATTTTATACATTTACATATACCTTTTTGTAGAAAAGAAAGAACTATCAATGTTTAGAAACATCCATTTACCTTAGGGAAACACCAATTTCAGCTCCTGTTCAAAATATCACAAGTATGAGCTTTCCTGACAGTTATTTAACCTATGATGACAGGTTACAAACTTCAAATAAGAAACAATGACTACATGTTTATTTATTCTACAAACCACATACTCTTCATAAATAAATAAGTATTTATGGAAACTCATTCCTTTGCTATTGTTTACCTGTCACTCAAACATGTCTTTTTGTAATCAACTGTAATGTCAACAAGCCACAGCTTCATTAATTTGATGCCTTTTGATTTGGTGGAGGAAAAGCTGGAAATGGAAGAAGTTGTTCTGTATTATATCAAATCTGGAAACCCTATCCTTGTTATCCTGAGAGGTATTTGGCTCTATCAGCACCACCCCCTGGCTTTCCTGGGTCTTTGTAGCACACATCCTGGCTTCTGGTCAGCATCAGAGGGGCCCTCAGAGATACCTAGTGATATAGTTTGGATATTTGTCCCTGCTCAAATCTCATGCTGAATTGTACTCCCTAGTGCTGGAGATGGGGCCTGGTGGGAGGTGTTTGGATCGTGAGGGTATATCCTCATAGCTCAGTGCTATCTTCATGATAGTGAGTTCTCACGAGACCTGGTCATTTAAAAGTGTGTAGCATCCTGCTACTCTCTCTCTCTCTCTGTCTCCCTCTTTCTCTCTACTGCTTTTCCCATGTGAGGTGCCTGATCCCACTTAGCCTTCCACCATGATTGTAAGCCTCCAGAAGCAGATACCAGTGCTGTGCTTCCTGCAGAACCATGAGCCAGTTGAACCTCATTTCTTATAAATTACCTAGGCTCTGGAATTTCTTTATAGCAATGCAAGAATAGCCTAGTACAACTAGCATCCTTGCTGGTCTGAGGACTTCAGTTTCAGTTCACTACCCAGACAGAGGGGTTGATCACAGAGAGAAAATGCATGCCCAGTCCTGGGGTTATGAACTGTTTTGTTTTGGTTTTTGTTTTTTCTGAGATACAGTCTCAACCTGTCACCCAGACTGGAGTGCAGTGTGTGTTCTCGACTCACTGTAACCTCTGCCACCCAGGTTCAAGTGATTCTCATGCCTCAGCCTCCTGAGTAGCTGGGATTACAGGCATGTACCAGCATGCCTGGCTGATTTTTGTAGTTTTAGTAGAGATGGGGTTTCACCATGTTGGCCAGGCTGGTGAACTGTTTTAAAAAATGGTGCCTTCCATTGGTCCTTCAAGCCATATTAGTAATTGGGCTCTCTGGAGCTACCCCAATCTTTCTCTTTTTCTTTGAGGTATGACATAAATAAAAAGCTAGTGTCTTACAGCTAAGCTGGGAAGAAGTGGATATTCCACCTGTGGATCATTTGCATTTAAACCACTATTGAATTACAATACACTACTACAACCATTGTATTCTCCATGAGGCATGTTTTTGTGCCTGAAATAACTCACTAAAAATACACCAAAATTTGTTTCTACTCAATAATATATAAAGAGTTATGTGTAGTATTTTATTTACTCATGTATTAGCCACATCCATGTCACCAAAATTTTGCTCTCCCTACTAGAAAACTGTGTATGAGTATGTGTTTGTACGTAAGTGATAAAGGTTTGCTTATACACATAATCCTGGAAGAAATTGTGGAAAATTCTGGCTTCTTCAGATAACTGTAAATTTTTCTAAAAGAAGCTGAGATTCTTTATCTGGAAATGGGACAGATAATATTTCTGTTGGTATTATATCTCAGAAGAGGGCCTGGCACTATTCATGAAATGGCAGTTCTTGACATTGTGATAGCTGCACTTGCCCTGTAGAAGAGCCTTTTTTCCCTGAACAGAGCAAGTATTCCCAGATTCATGGACAGACCTAGTGCTTTGACCTTTTTCAGGCAGCCCAGGTTGGCCCTCACTCCACTCCCCATGCCTGCTTAAGCAGTGCCCTCCCATCCCAAATTGTCACCTTGTCTATGATGGTAAAACATGAGCACAGGAGCCCAGCAATAAGGTATCTGGACTCCCACCTCTCAACACATTGAAAGCTGGCATACATCAAAGAAACACAACCACCTAGGTCAAGCAAGTCAGTTGCTTCAAAAGAAAAGAAAGAAGAAGACTGAGCAGTATTTTTAAAATTCCTGTGCTTTTTCTTAGGGATATTGAAATGAGGGTCTATTACCAAACTAAACTTTTGAAGGATATTATGAAATGGAGGAATGAGAACTAACAACCAGTAGTGAGAGGTAAAAGCTTTTGATCAGCCAAGGAGAAAGTAAAAAAGAAGCTTCCAAGGATAGTCAAGAAAGGAGACTCTAAATGACAGATGGCCACAAGGCTGCAGCAGGCTTGGTTCAGGATACACACTGACTTTAATGGAAATACACATGCAGTTCTTAATAGAAATGCATCCCCAATTTTTCTATAACTATTTTGCAAATATATATTTCTGTTCAGAAACTATACAAATAACGAAGTTGGTTTGGGGGGAATGTGAGTATGCTACGTTTTGTAATAACCCAACCCTGTCACACTGTCACACACACCTCCCAAAGTCACCCAGTGCTTAACTTCAGGATCGTGTTAAATGGCTCGTATGAGACTTGAGTACTAGTCTTTAGTCACTGTACTTATTGTGTGACCTTGTAGGAACCTCAGTTTGTCTCAGCTTTGTTATTGATAAAAGTGTGGTTGGTGGCAATGCTGCTCATCAAACAGAGATAACTTGAGAACTAAATGCATAACAAAGTGGGTTTAATTCTAAGATGTGAAGTAGTAAGGCAAAATATATAAAGCCTTTAAAGATAGGTACCATATATACTTCACATAGGATTGGAAGCTTGTCTATTCTCCTGTCTCTTGTAATATATTCTTTATACTATCCTATGTTATAGAAGTCTATAAAATGTTTGGAGGATATACAATTTGTATGAAAAAGGCGGCAGAAAAGAAAGATGTTTCATTCTAAACATATATAACCCACAAGCCTCCCTCTCATCCCATTAAGTTGCAAGGGAGAAAATCATCCTTACCTGATATACAGTATTGGACTTAAAAGTCAATGAGAATGGTTCACAGGGATCAGCAGCCAATGTATGCTTCATAATTTGTGTATTAATTTGAAAAATATTTTCAAATGGTTCATGGTGAGCAGTCTCAAGTCGATTGCAGTATCATTATTATTGGGAAAAATAAAAGACTGAATTCTGTCTCTTGTGAAGGTTAAATTGAAGAGATGCTTGCCTTGGATCTGCCTTTTATAAAACGTTAAGGGGTGAGCCTTAAAAGGCAGATAAAGTAAAAGAAGAGTGAGCAATCTTACCTCCTTCCCAAGGTCACATTTCACCAAAATGACTCTCTTTTTCAGGTTCCAATATAGAGTGCTTCTGGTGCATAATGGCCTCAGTGTGGTCTGAACTTGGAACTTTTTCTAATTAAATTTTGAACTGTTTAGTGTGTTTTCGTTTTGATTTTCTAATTTGATAGGTCTCATTTGTGTCATTACTATGGATTTCTTAAACCCTTGCTTCGGTTATTAATTTTTCAGTTGTCCCAGGCCAAGTCGGTATGCTTTGATGTACACATAACAGAGAGGAGAAGTGGAGAAATTATCCAGAGAATTTAAGTCCAAAAAGCATGATCATCTGAAAAAGCACCTGAAATAAAGTGGGTGGTTTTCCTAAATTATGCGGGTGATGCATTGACTCTCCACTTCTCTGGAGACAGTCACACCCTTCTACGTTGGGGAATTGCCTCTCATTCTAATGATTTAGAGAAAATCTAGGCAGGGCATTTACAATATTAAGAATGCAATTCATTATTTCATTCTGAAAAAGCCCTCTCATGTCATGAAATCATTCATCTCTATTGAGCTTTTCCATGTAAAATACAAATGAAAACATCATTAGCCCAGTTTTTCCATTCAGCACCTTAGAATACTATAGCAGGAGACGGTAGACAAGTTTGCCTGCTGACATAAACTCTCAGAGGGCTTCCTTCGTAATTCATGACAAATAGATTCCTAGCTCTATAAGCCAGAAAACTGGGCTGACTATTGCTTATGAAAATCTATCTGATATGGTAAGTGGGCTTTGTTTGGTTTAGTTTTTTTTCTTAAGGTAGACATTTTTAAAAATTTTAATTGACACAATAATGGTACATATTTATGGGATACAGTGGGATATTCTGATACATGAATGTAATGTGTATTGATCAAATTGAGATAATCAGCATATCCTTCACCTTGAATATTTAGCATTTCTTTGTTTTGTGGACATTCAGAATCTCCTTTTCCAGCTATTTGAAAATATACAATAAATTATTGTTAACTACAGTCACCTTACTGTGGTATAGAACACTAGAAATTATTGCTCCAATTGAATTGTAATTTTGTATCTGTTAACCAGCCTCTCCCTATTCTCCCCTTTCCTCTACCCATCTCAGCCTCTAGTAACCACTATTGTACTCTCTACTTCTAGGAGATCAACTTTTTTAGCTTCAATATATGAGTGAGAACATGTGGTATTTATCTTTCTGTGCCTGGCCTATTTCACGTAACATAATATCCTCCAGTTACAACAATGTTGTTTTGTAACAAATAACAGGATTTCACTCTTTTTTTTTTTTTTGAGATGGAGTCTCGCTCTGTCGCCAGGCTGGAGTACAGTGGCGTGGTCTTAGCTCACTGCAACCCCTGCCTCCTGGGTTCAAGCGATTCTCCTGCCTCAGCCACCCAAGTAGCTGGGACTACAGGCATGCGCCACCATGCCCAGCTAATTTTTTGTATTTTTAGTAGAGACTGGGTTTCAACAGAATGGCCAGGATGGTCTTGATCTCTCAACCTCGTGATCTGCCCACCTCGGCCTCCCAAAGTGCTGGGATTGCAGGTGTGAGCCACCGTGCCATGCCAATTTCACTCTTTTTATTGGCAGAATAGTATTCCATTGTGTAAATGTACATTTTCTTTATCCATTCATCTGCTGGTGGATACTTGGCTTAATTCCATATCTTGGCTATTGTGAATAATGTTGCAGTAAACATGGGAATGTAGATATCTCTTTGACATGTTTATTTTATTTTCTTTAAATATTTACCCCATAGTGGAATTGTGAGATCATATGATAGTTCTATTTTCAGTTTTTTGAGGGATCTCCAGAATGTTTTCCACAATGGCTGTATTAATTTACATTTTCACCAACAGTTTATGAGTTTCCTTTTCTCTGCATCCTCACCAGCATTTCTTATTTTTGTCTTTTTGACAATAGACATTCTAACTGGAGTAAAATCACGTCTCATTGTGGTTTTGGTATTTCCCTGGTGATTAGTGATATTGAGCATTTTTCACCTACTTATTGGCCATTTGTGTGTCTTCCTTAGAGAACTGTCTATCTAGATAATTTGCCTATTTTAAAAATCAAATTATTTATTTATTTTCCTGTTGAATTCCTTGTATATTCTAGATATTAAGCTTTGTTAAATAAATAATTTATATTTTCTCCCATTCTGCAGGTTGTCTCTTCATTCCATTGATTTTTTTTCCTTTGCTGTGCAGAATCTTTTTAGTTTGACTTAATCCCTTTTGTCTAGTTTTGTTTTACTTGCCTGTGCTTTTGAAGTCTTATTCATAATATTTTCCCATACCAATGTCCCGAAGTGTTTCCCCTAAGTTTTCTTCTAGTGCTTTCATAGATTTGGGTTTTACATTTAAGTCTTTAATCCATTTTGAGTTGATTTTTGTATAATGTGAAAGATGGGTATTTAACCTTCTGCACACAGATATTCAGTGTGTCCAGTGCCATTTATTGAAGAGACCTTTCCCCAATGTATGTTCTTAGGATTTTTGTCAAAAATCAGTTGGCTGTAAATATGTGGATTTACTTCTGGTTTCCCTATTCTGTTCCATTGTTGTATCTGCCTGTTTTTATGGCAATACCATGCTTTTTGGGTTACCGTATCTTTGCAATATATTTTGAAGTCAGATAGAGTGATGCCTTCAGCTTTGTTCTTTCTGTTCAGGATTACGTTGGCTATCTGGGGTCTTTTGTGGTTGCATATGAATGCTAAGATTGTTTTTTCTATTTCTGTGTTGAATGCCATTGGTATTTTTATAGAGACTGCACTAAATCTGTAGATCATTTTGGGTGGTATGGCCATTGTAACAATATTTATTCTTCCAATCCATGAGCATGGGTTATCTTCCTGTGTGTGTGTTCTCTTCAGTTTCTTTCATCAGTGTTTTATAGCTTTCAATGTAGAAATCTTTCAACTCCATGGTTACATTTATTTTTAGGGTTTTTTTTTTAATTTATAACTATTATAAATCAGATTGTTTTCTTGATTTCTTTCTTAGTTCATTCATTAGAATTTTGACATACTGATTTCCTTTCCTGGTATAAAGATATGCTATTGTTGTTGTATGTTGATTTTGTATCTCACAACTTTACTGAATTTATCAGTTCTAAGAATTTTTTGGTGGAGTGTCTATGTTTTTCTATAAATAAGTTTATGTAGTCTGCAAACAGAGACAAACTGACTTTCTCTTTTCCAATTTAGATGCCCTTTATTTCTTTCTCTGGCCTAATTGTTCTTCCTAGGACTTCCAGTACTATGTTGAGTAAGAGTAGTGAGAATGAGCATCCATGTTTTGTTCCAGTTCTTAGAGGAAAAGCTTTTAATTTTTCCTCATTAATTTGATATTAGCCATGGATGTGTCAAATACAGCCTTTATTGTGTTGAGGTATATTTCTTCTTCATCTGATTTTTTGAGAGTTTTTACAATGAAAAGATGTTGAATTTTATCACATGCTATTTTCTGCATCTACTGAGACGATCATATGGTTTTGTTCTTCATTCTGTTAATATGGTAGCATACATTTATTGATTTGCATATGTTGAAACTTACTTGCATCCCTAGGATAAATCCTGCTTGATCATAATATATAATCTTTTTGATGTGCTGTTGGTTTTGGTTTGTTAGTGAAATGGGAAAAGTTCCCTTGTCCCCCTCGCAGGGGATGTGATGAGGGTGTGGCTGGCTTCTTCAGTGCCACACTGCTCCAACCTCTTGGGAAGCATACAGGCAGGCAGGCTGTGGGGCTCAACCCCACGGCAGTGTCTGGAGGTGAATGTTTACAGCTGAAGCCCCAGTGGGTGTGTGTTACAGAGTGCTCTTTTAGTTTAGCTGTCCGTAGGTGACTTGTGGTCAGCTCAATTAGACAAGGACAGAGGGCTTTCTGTGTCCTGGGATTCTTGCCTCGGTGTACCAAAATAATTGGATCACACATGGGCTTGGAGAAGGAGTGCAGGTTTTATTGACTGGAAGTAGCTCTCAGCAGATGGGGGAGCCAGAAGGGAGATGGTTCTCCCAGGAATCAGGCCTCTTGGTGGCCCGACTCTTCTCCGACTGCCCCAGCCAAACATTCAGTCGTTCTGCCACTTGGTGGCCTGCTGGAGTGCCGGTGCCTGTTGGTGCGTTCCTCTCGAAGTCCAGCGGCCCATGTGTCCTCTGCTGATGTTCTCCTCTCAACGTCGAGCCACTTGTGTGTTGGCCTGCTAGGGTCTTGGGGTTTTTATAGGCACAGGATGGGGTTGTGGCAGGCCAGGGTGGTCTTGGGAAATGCAACATTTGGGCAGGAAAACAAAAATGCCTGTCCTCACCTGGTGCATAGACACAGGACCAGGAGTGGAGCCCCAACCAGGGACCACGCCCTCCTCTACCCACCACTTCCCTTCTCTTCTTCCATATCATTAGTACATTGCTGAGGATTTTTGCATCTGTGTTTATCAGTGATATTGGCCAGTACTTTTATTTATTTATTGTTGCTTCCTTTTCTGGTTTGTTGTCAGAGTAATGCAGACTTTGTAGAATGAGTTTGGAAAATTCCATCCCCTTTAATTTTTTTAGAATTGTTTAAAAAGAATTCATGCTTGTTCTTCTTTAAAAGTTTGGTGGAATTTAGCATGATATGGTAAGCCTTAAAAGCATTTGGTTTAATTTTCCTTGCCAGCTCAAAAAGGATGACTGAATGAATACCTTAGTGGCATAGTTGTAAAAATCTGGAGAATAAAACTTTTACCTCATTGTGTCTCTGGGTCAGTGTATTCTTGGTTCCATTTGGGGACCCCAGGATTGCTGCTGTCTATAGATTCCTTGATGAGAACAAAATGTCTCATTTTTTCTCAACTCACATATGGATTTTGGAGAGAGGGCCACCCCATTCTGCCCTGCCCTCATAAGACCTGTATTGTGGAATACATGTTCTTTAAGTTGTTGGGAGGAGGGATGATAATGAGTTGTTAGGGGTCTCAGATAGTGAGGCTTCTACAAGAGTAGCTTTTCTGAGTGAGCTGTGCCCCTCAAGGTGACATGAGTAGCCAGGGAAGAGGACTTTTTGGAAATAGCATCTCAAAGTAGCCAGAGCCTAGGAGTAAGAACTGAGGACTGACAGCTGATGTAGGATGGTGTTATTTGGCAGCACATGGTAATCACTGAAGGACCTCAGTGTACATAGTGAAACTCTAATTTTATGGTTACTGTGATTTGATATATTGATTTAATATTGTTCGGGCTATGGAAGGATAAAAATGTTATTTAGGTATTATTAATAAGGATCCTGTAATACGAAACTTTAAACACATTATTCAGGTTCGTCCAGAAAGTTAGAATAACATTCCATATAAAAACATTTTGAGGTACTGATTTAAATAGCAAAGTCATACTGCCTATACTATATGAACTTGTGCTACTTTTTTCTGAAAGAGGTCAAATTTCCTTATATAATATACATAGTACATAATGTTAATATTTCAAGGTTCTACATTACTACTAATCCCCCTACCCTCCATGCAGCTAGCATAGGTCAAAAGACAATTAAGATTAGTCGATGGTAAGTTGGCAGAACCTGTAAGGCTCTCTCCTGAGTACTGGAAAGTTAATTGGATAACACCACTGCATTTATCAGAGGCTTACAGCAGAAAATACACAGCACATTTGCAAACAGGGAGCTTTTCTGTTTCTTTCTTTCTTTCTTTCTTTCTTTTTTTGTATTCTGGCTTTAGAAACAAATTAGATTGAAAAAGGTTGGATGTGTTTGGGCATTATTAAGTCCCTATAATTGCCCTCAGGCAATACCCTGGACACTGGATACAAAAGGATGAAGACACAAGCTCTACCTCTTATCAACAGAAACAAAATGGAAAACATTACATTATTGATTGGTAAGACTGAATAGAGAAACATTCAAGGTACAGTAGGAGTCCTTGGTGGGGGTACACATCCAAATCTAAAATGAGATGTGGGAGAAGTAGAGGGGGGGATAAGGGAAGACTTCACAACAGATGAGATGTCTTCTCAAGCATGTTTACCTGTTATCAAGGATGGAGTCACACATGGGAGGTCAGGAAGTGGAGAAGGGAATATAGGGTATTCATTCAAGTAGCTTCTCCACGAAAGAAAAGGAGAGAGAAAACAGGAAGGTGAAAGTGAGGGTGGATTCTTTTTCAAGAGAAGAGATTCTCGAGTATATTTATATTCCAAGAGGATGAAGCCAATAGAGAGGGTAAGTTTGAAGCTAGAGGAGAGGGAGAAAAAAGGTGGTGCAAACAGATCTGAGAAGTGTTGAAGGGGGGAGGATTCTGAATGAGGCTTAGCTTTTGACATGCCTGACAGTCTCCCCTCCCAAGGCCAAATTAGTTGCAGCCCTGTTCACATATACCTGCCATCCCTCTGTAATTTTTCACTACTGTTGTAAATGTATCCTAGAAATTTGAGTCTGTAAAAAGGTGTCTTGTTTGTCATTTGCTCTACAATTGTGTCTAAATAATGCCACCATCTCTGCCAGTATAAAGAAAGTAATTACTGTTGGCTGTGGACTTAGATTTATTGATCTTTTCCGATAATATTCATGGCTGCACCATAGGCTGCAGCTTCCATATTGGGTGCTTAGAGATAGGCTAAGGAAAGAGAAATGGACTCCCTCATGAGACCCATTCCAGAAATCACAGGCAATTATTAAAGATACAGATAGAACAAAAAGGAAGTTTAATGTGAGAAAACAGACATACACCTTTTAAGGAAGGATAATGTCACAGTGTTCAGAATGTTATGCCCTGGCTGTGAAATGTATTCAAAGAAAAATATCTGAATTTATTTAAATCAGAGTGCATAGCTTATCTTATGAAATGCCAGTTTGCTGGATGAGGAGAGCAGATATAATTTCCTTTAAAACAGCATGCACCATATGAGAGCTAGATAACAAACTGTGAGTCTAAAGCTGTCATTTTTTTGGTTTGTAAGGTTAACCCTACATGGATAAAGCACTGCATTAACCCCTGAAGGTACAAGATCATACAAGTGTCAAGTTTTCAGTCTGGTGTTGGTTTCTCAAATTGAATTACAGAGAATTATGAAACATTGCTTTCCTATAAAATGCTGATAGACATTTGATCAGAAAAGGTATTTTATGGCCCAGCACAACATCCCCTATGGAATTTACTTGACTAAATGATTTAATTTGTTGCAGAATTTTTCACAGCCCTTACTATGACATTGGTCATGGTGAATCATAAAGAGGAGGATTTCCTTCTTAATGTACCTAAAAATTGATTAAATGTGGAATTTTCTTTCGCACAGAACAACAAGCAACATCTTTATAATACTTTCCTGGACTATAGACAGTCATGCCAGTGTAATCCTTACCACCATATTGGTTGCTTCACCATGCATGGGGCATGGTTTCCATGGGAATACATCTCTGTGTTTATCACAGACATTCAAAGCACACAAAATTTTATATTAGGTCAAGCCACATAAAATTGCTTACAGTTGGCTATTTTTGTCTCACAAATATAACAATGTATGATTGAACTAACAACTCACAAAATGGCCATTGTTCTTGCAACTAAAGATAATTAGTATAATAAAATGAAATAGACCACTGTCTAGTAAATTTTCTAAAATAAAGATCTAATTTGCAGGTAAGTTACACATTGCGCCCATGTACCATAAAACCTAAAGTATAATAATAATAATAATAATAATAAAAGAAAAAAAAATAAAGATCTAATTTAAATAGTTCAAAACATTGTTAAGAAACATTTTCTCCATGACCGACTTTTAAGCTGCATAGTCACAAATTTTTACTTGGCACATGAGGACATGGTATTTTTTGTAGCCTTTTTGATCAAGGGCCGCAGGAAGTTTGCAGATGAATGAAGGCTATTGAGGTTGAAAGCAAATATAGCCATACAGAATAACAAACGAGTGGGAATCTCAGGTTGTAAGACAGTTGGTTTGTCAATATCTGTTCATCCCTTCCTTGCACTGAAGTCCTGAAGAGGTTGTGACCCTGTAGAGAGTCTTGTTCTAATTCAACTCCTCCCACTCCCACAATAAACTCACTTAAAAATAGGGAAATCTGGCTTGCAAGTAGAGTAAAGTAAGCTATTTTAAAAAGCAAATATTCATGACCTGAAAATTTTTATTATTTTCATATTACTGAACTTCAAGCTTTCACGTTTAACAAGACATTAAATTTTAAAAGGAATTGGTAAATTCTACATACCATATCAGCTAAGTGCCACTCAAAATATTAAAGTTTGTCTCTGGTAGTTTTTTCTTTTTTCTTCCAAACTGTATATATCCATTAAAACTCAGGAACTGTCCTACCAGAACAAACCAATGGCCCACTCAGTCTAGAATCCTTCCTCTAACAGCAGTTAATAGTGAATGCTTCAAAGGAAGATGGAAACATTTGATAATGTTCTCCATGCAGTGGAAAAATCTCTTCCTCCTGCAGAATGAATACTTAGAGATAGCAATAAAATGTGGAATGAATCTGATTTTAAACAGGTAGTCCCATCTTTAGTCAATACTGTACATTATTTTGAAATGTATTTTTATTCAAATCAATACACAATCAATGGTGCAAACCTGATCCTAATAGGAGCCAAGCTATTAACCCAAAGCTAAACGACATGAACTTACTAATTCTTTTTAGAAGATTTTCATTCTACTTCAGGACTTTTGGTGGTGGGTACTCTGTCTTACTCACCTTTGCAACTTCATCCACTATCACAGTTTTATGGAGCCAAGATGTACCTGCAGAATTGCATCAAATATGATTTACTCTTAAATACAGAGATATATTAACTGATTCAGCTCTTCATGTCATATATGTATGTGTAGATATATGTAGATATGTATAAAGTCCATATATGTATATAAAATTTGGACTTTATATATACATATAAATATATGTGCACATTCCATTCACACCCATAATGTTTTAGTGGTTTCAATATCAGCCTCCAGTTTAAACATAAAGCTATTTATGCTTTCTATAACTTTATTATGAGTGGTGGGTTTTATGAGTGGAGGAAAGGAAGACAAGAAAAAGAGAAAAAATTGTTTCTACTCATATGCATAAAGTTTGGGGCATAATATAGCTCTTTGGTTTCCATCGTGAAATGTGTTCACATTATTATATATATTATATATTATAATATATATTATATTATAATATATAATATATTATATATTATATATTATATAGAAATATAATATATATTATATTATTATATTATATTATATTTATATAATATATGTAGTATATTTAATATATATTTAATATATTTAATATATAATATATATTTTATATAATATATATTTTATATTTTATATAATATATAATTATATAACATATTATATAATATATAATATAATAATTATATATAATATGATAATATATAATTATAATATATTATATATATTATAATTATATAATTATATTTTATATAATATATTATATTTTATATATTATATATATTATATATATTATATATATCACGTTTGGTATATTATATACCAAACAATTCAATTAGTCCACAACTTATGCATTGAATCTGACATACCCAATGGTCCTCTTTGAGGAATAAATGTTGAAAATGTCAATTCCATAATGTGGTAAAACCTGATTTCTCTCTATTTAAGGCACCACAAACCATTTATTGATTTTTTTAAGTAACAGAAATAAGAAGAAGCATGTACCAAATGAATAGGAAGTCAGACAATCCAATTACAGTTATGAAACTGAAGCATTGACTCTGACAGGCCTATTGATGGCAAACGACTGCTGGAAACTGCAAGAGAATAGCTGCCCACCCAGAGATGCACATACCTGAGGACATGCCTCATGGGGTAATGAAGTAGCTGAAACCATTAGTCACGGGAGGTCAAAGGCCAACATTTTATTACCTGTTTAGTACAGTCGTATTGAACTGTATTATATGTTTGAATGTTTACTAGTGGTCAGTGGCCTTGGAGGGAATTTGCTTTCAGTTATACTCTACTGTACAATGATCTGACCATCAGAAATCTGCACATAAAATAAAATTATTATTTATTGTGCTTGATAAAAACTGACCTCTTTCAGCTCAACAACACAGTCTTTACTCTGTGGCTTAAACTTTATCCATCATCATCCAATATTTATTGATTGTCCATTTGATTCATAACATTATATAACAGTGCTTCAACAAAAGCTTCTTGAAATGAATCGCAGAAAGATTTGATCCTTAGACTCTGAGAAGGGCAGGAGCTTTGTTAAGCAGATAACCTAAAAGTGATGATATTGAGAGAAAAGAAACATTTCTGAATATATATATAGGTGATAAATTTAATAGTCTTCCATTTTCTTTACCACCTGCAAGGTAAGAGGGAGAGTTGAGTATAGTGATGGACCCTGAAAGTGATGGTAGAGAGATGAGGACTCTCTGAATGATGCCCTTTCTGGATGGTGGGAGAACACTTATGAATTACTGGCATCATCTGAAGACACCGTTAGACAAAGTGATATTTGCATTCTTAACACAGCATATCCCCTCCTGATATGTGCTAGTAGCTATTGTAGGAAAAAAAGAGGAACCTCTTTTAGGTGGCTTACCCTTTAGGTTGGTTGGGCTCCATTTGCACAGTAAGAAGTCAAGCTTGTCTTCTATCTGTCATCTCTCCAGAGTGGTAGAAAGCTTGTAAAGATATTTGATAACAATAAACAGAACTTCAGTTTATAACACATCTGAGTTCAGGTCTCTGTTTTCCCATTAATACAGAGAGGCTGCTGCCACCATGAGATACAGACAGGGAAGAGGACCAGCTGAGAGTTCAGCAAGGTCCTTAAAATCCAGAGGCTCAATGTCGCTACATAAAATTAACTGGAATCCCCTGCTGTTCTTGGGATGTGACAACCATTGACTATTTTCTCACTGTCTATCTGTAGTGTCCAAGGAGCTGTGAAGCATCAACTTTTTGACTCCAGTTCCTAATGTTGCCTTGTAGACATCTTAGATACTGTAGGAAACTAGAAACTAAAAACCTTTCTTTTTAAATCTTATAACCTAAGTTTAGAAATACTTTCTACTATAACTTTTTTTTTTTTTTTTTTTTGAGATGGAGTCTCATTCTGTCACCCAGGCCAGAGTGCAATGTCACGATCTCGGCTCACTGCAACTTCTGCCTCCCGGGTTCATGTGATTCTCCTGCCTCGGCCTCCCAAGTAGCTGAAATTACAGGCACGCACTACCATGCCCAGCTAAGTTTTGTATTTTTTAGTAGAGACAAGGTTTCACCATGTTGGCCAGGCTGGTCTGGAACTCCTGAACTCAAGTGATCTGCCTGCCTCAGCCTCTCAGAGTGCTGGGATTACAGGCGTGAGCCATCATGCCTGGCCTATAACTTTTTTCTTGACCCCTTGGTGGCCCACATTAGCTACCTAGAAGGATACTGCCTTTTGTTGTACACCAATCGTTAACTGTTAGTTCTATCCATGAAAGTTCAATGACAGAAGTTTAGGACAGATTTGTCTCTAGAATCTGAAGACTGAGGCTGTGATCATCACCAGCAATCATGCCCACTGTAAATAATTTGATAAAAAGGAGACTTAGGAAATAAAACAATACAGCTCCAATTTAGCTTTTACTCAAAATACAAGAGAATTGTAGAGATTTTTTTAAATACCATGGAGGATTTTAAAGGACTTTTGTAACTGCCTAAGTGTTTGTGTCTTCTTTAGCCTAAAAATTGGGAAACAGGAAGAAGGTACTAAGGAGAGAGCTCATTTAACTCCTCGTTCTGGGAGAATCAGTTTTCATAACAGCTGCCCTTATTTGTTTATTCATGTTCTTATTTTATATTTTCTTGTCACTCTTACAACCTCTTTTGCCACAACAATAAGTAACATAGAAAAGGCAGCCAGATCTTGTTGGTAAGTCACAGCATCTTTTGCTTTGCAAGCAAATGCACGATTCTTTTAAAAGCTTTTTAAAAAATATACAGATAACAATTGGCCTGGTAATATTTTACTATCAATGGAGATACTGATTTCTTCAATTACATGAAATACATACTTTAATTGCTTACTCAAAAATGGTAAAAGTAAATAACACTCCCTAAAGTTAAAGATGCAGCAGGAAGAAGAGCTCAGTTTATGATTTTTATGACTCAGTGACGTATGGAAGCATTTATTATTTTAGTGGATGTTGACCCCACACAGTTTTATCAATCTGTCTTTCTCATATTAGCAAAGGTGAGAGAATAAAAACTAGCATGGTGTTGGAAGATTTGCAAAGTCTGAATTCTCTCTCAAAATATGTCATATTATCACCATTTTACATGAGAAAATTAACTTGCCAAAAGAGTAAGCTACAGCCAAGCCTCATTAAAGGGAACAATCAGATTTTGAGTCTAGTTTTTGGTTCCAAAGCCTGATTCTTCTAGTCCACCTTGCTGAAAACCATATAATTTCCCTGCTATTGTAACTAACACCCTCCTAGATATATTGTGTTTTACCACTGGCTTAATTAAGTCATTAAAGTTTATGGTATTTTTACTTGTGAGTATTTGGAAACTATAATTTCTAAGGTGAAAGTTGGTATACAAATATCGTTGTCATTAGCTTGTTTTTCCTGCCTCCAAGTCAGAGAAGCTGTGAATCAACAAACAGATATCAAAGTTGCTCATGTAAAATGACCTCATTTAATAATGTTGCAGCATAGGTGAAAAAGCTAAGATGGCAGCCATAAGCACAAAGTGAAAAAATATTCAGACATAAAGTAGATTTCTGTTCAGATCGTAACTGTTTTGAAGATCATCTTAACTTTATTTTTTATTTCATCATAAACTTCTAAAGGAAATGCAATGTCCAAGTTGAATCCTAAAGCACATGACACAATTGAGCACACAAACATGCATACTTTCTTTCTTTTTTTTTTTTTTTTTTTTTTTGAGACAGAGTCTCACTCTGTTGCCCAGGCTGGAGTGCAGTGGCACGATCTCAGCTCACTGCAACCTCCGCTTCCCAGATTCAAGTGATTCTCCTGCTTCAGCCTCCCAAGTAGCTGGGATTATAGGCATGTACCATCACGCCTGGCTAATTATTCCATTTTTAGTAGAGATGGGGTTTCACCATGTTGGCCAGGCAGGTCTCAAACTCCTGGTCTCAAGTGATCTGCCTGCCTCGGCCTTCCAAAGTGCTGTGATTACAGGCATGAGCCACCATGCCTGGCCAACATGCATACTTCTTAATCCATCTTGCTTGACATATCACAAAGGAGGACACAGAGCACAAAGAGGTGGAAAATTCCACCCAAAATCATAGGCTACACATGCATTCATAATGCATTTGTTTGTTTTTAAGCCATTCATTTAATTAGCAGTCAGTCATCTAGTATATCAGTCATCTAGTATGTTAGTTTGGACTGGAGAAACAGAATGAAATAATTTGTTTTTGGTCCTAAAAGAGAATACACCCTAATGGGGAGACAGGCATACAAACAGAGTATGACTTCAAATGTACAAACTGCAATGAGTGCAGATCATGCCTGTGCTCCCTCATGGTATAACCCCTGTACATAGAAGATGCTCAGTATCTATGCATTGACTAATATGTATACAAATATGTGGTTTTATCTGTACAATATCCCTTTCTTCTCTTCACTGATTTCTATATGTCTGCAGCAGTATCTAAAAACCTGAAAACTATTGCTGACAGTGGCATGGTGACAATCAGGCCCTGGGTCACAATGGCCAGAGTTCTAGAAACAAGCCTCATTTCATATTGTTTGTTTTTAACCCAGACTCTGGACCCATCTATTCTTTATGGAAAATTTCAAAACTGGAGAATTTAGTAGTACAACACCTCTCTCTCTTCCTTATCTGGCTGATGATACTTTGTAACTCTCAGCTGAATATCGTGCAATGTTTTGACACCTTTCTCTGCTCAATGCTTAATTTTGCTGCATTTGTTATTAAATTTTCACTTCCCACCAAAAATGCAAAAAAAAATACCTTGCATTTATGGAGAAAAGAAAATGTAAATCTTCTTGAAATGAAAATTTTCTTTTTCATATATTGATTACTGAAAGATTTATTTTTAGGATACAGGTAATAATCCCTATCATTTTGTGAAAACAATCCTTACAAATAAGATAAAATAATAACTGATGCCTACATGCCTAAATCAGTACTGATATGGATTGGCTAACTGATGGAAGCTTTCAGAGAGAAGTCAGAAACTAACTAAACTGACATAACAACAACAGCAACTGCAACTTCTCACTTCTAGGACTATTATCATTTATATCCACCGAAGTATATAATGGAATGTAAAGCATTCAGATGAAGCTATACTATTCAGTAACATGTATCTAAATTTCATCTCCAGTATTATTAAAAACAAAAGGATGTATAAAAAAATAGAATGCATACTGAAGAGCATGATTTAAAATAGGAGTAAACAGCCATGAAAAAGAATGAAATGATGCATTTCCTAGCAACATAGATGGAATTAGAGGTTTTTAGCGTAAGAGAAATAACTCAGAAACAGAAAGTCAAATACCACATGTTCTCACTTATAAATGGGAGCTAAATACTATGTACACATAGATACAGAGAGTGGGAGAATAGACATTGGATACTCAGAAGGTAGAGGGTGGTGAGGAATGAGAGATTACTTAATGGGTACTATATATTATTTGATATATATTTTATATATATATTAATGAATACACTAAAAGCTCAGATTTCACCCCTATACAATATCTCCATGTAAAAAAACTGCACTTGTACCCCTAACTCTATAAAAATAAAAAATAAAATAAAAATCAAACAAAATAGGAGTAGAGAGAAGGGATCATAAAGAATAGTAAAAACTGGAATAGTGTCCCTGAGGAAAAGAAGACTAGAAAATGCCTCCTCCACTTTATAAAAGGATTGCTATGAAAAATGTGCAGATCAATTGTCCGTGTATCTTCTAGAAACACAAAGGCTTTTAAGCCTGTAGCCTCATTGGCATAAAAAGTAATTATAATGACAACCAGGCTACCAAGAGAGATATTTGAATCATCATCTTAAAAATGTCAACATACGATGCAAGCTGCATTCAGCTCAAGACCCCATATTAAAGGAAAAGATGCTTTTCTTTATTCTAAATACTTGAGGTTTCCAGTTCTGGAGAAATTTTTTTTTCTGTCTGTAATGAAGCTCTTAGAGAAGTAGGCAAGAGCTACCACCTTGGAGTTGTGACCACAACTCAGAAACACCAGCAATCTACCAGGATTTGGGAAAACTGTGGCAACCAGTTTAAACACCACTAGTGTGACTCACCTACTACTTTCAGTTGTCATTCTCAATATCTACCTAAACATCTTGATATTCCTTTCAGTTCTAAATATCTGAAATGTCATGATGAAGTCTATTGATCCTTATTCAAAATCAAAAACTATGATGCTTTTTAAAGAAATTATTTTTATTTATGGTATTTAAAGAAATAAAAGCATGAGAGACAATAGGGATATATGTTGATAAATAAAAAAATTACAAATAAATATTTGAAATAGGACTCAGAAAATAAAATTTTAAAGTTCAGAATTGCCTACAAAAAATCAACTTTTGGCTGGGAGCAGTGGCTCACACCTGTAATCTCAGCACTTTGGGAGACCAAGGCTGGAGGATCACTTGATGCCAGAAGTTCGAGACCAGCCTGGCCAACATGGAGGAACCCACATCTCTACTGAAAATACAAAAAAATTAGCCAGGCGTGGTGGTGCATGCCTGTAATCCCAGCTACCAGGGAGGCTGAGGCATGAGAATTCCTTGAACCCGGGAAGCAGAGGTTGCAGTGAGCCGAGATCATGCCACTGCACTCCAGCCTGGGTGACAGAGCGAGACTGTCTCAAAAAAAAAAAAAAAAAAAGAAAAAGAAAAAAGAAAAGAAAAAGAGAATCAACTCTTTAGAAGATATATTCTGAAAGATCTACCATGAAAATATTTGGTGCTTTCTATATAGATGACATCAGAAAAATGGTAACAGGTACACAATAGCTGTGTTGAGAACTAATAATTGCACAGGTAGATTAAATTATGCTACAAAAATAACAACTGTTCCTTCAACATTCCTAAACTCTGAGAACTAGTCCAGGAATAGGTTGATCTGTAGGAAGAGACCAGATTGGAAAGGGTTTAAGAAATCAAAGAGCTAAAAAATTGATACTTCATAGTCTCTTGGGAGTCAATGAAGCCTATTATTTGAATCTCATCAACAAGCTAAATCTAAATGTGCATTTTCTAGGGAAGCTGTGAGTAAAATTACTCAGGGATCATGGAATGACATATTCTTACCTCCAGAGTTTGAGAATGGAAACTATTCTCTCTAGTTGGAGTGCAGTTTTCATGGTTAGAACCTGCAGAGTGAAAAGGAGAGATTGATTACATTTGTTGCTTCCCATCCCAGCCATCCACAATTTATCATTTTTAGCCACTGTGATTATTTTGCATTCAGCACAAAGATGGCAATCTGGCAGGTTTGTGAGCCTTGAGACTCCAACAGATTGGGGCCGAATTCTTGCTTGTGTGTCAAGGCAACAGAGCATGCTCCTGCCAGTCAATATGCCTTTTCTTGCCTTGTGGAAACTATTTCTAGTCCATGCCAGTGTCAATTGCATTTCCCAGATATGGCTGCAAAATACTGTAACAAAGGTTGCTATTTAATTTGAAGTTGTTTTGGCAGGTGAGCTCTGCTATTGCAAATTGTGATTTGGAATCTGTGATTTACAGAGTAAAAACCCCTTATTGAAATATAAATGCTATTTAACTGTTAAGAAAAATAAAAAGCTATGCAGTCAGTCATTTAATCAATCTGATGGCAATATTTCTTGAAAACCTTGTATACGCAGAAACCATAACTTGTGCTTTGAGGAAATACAGAAGAAAAATGTTGATGCATCCCCTAAGGATTTTTTCTATGTGGGAAGGTATAATTTATCCAACTAATTAAGGGGATCTTCAGCATTAACCAAGTTTTATGAGAAGAAAAACAGTAAATATAAAATACCTGAATAGGCCAGGCACAGTGACTCATGCCTGTAATCCCAGCACTTTGGGAGGCTGAGGTGGGTGATCCCTTGAGGCCAGGAGTTCAAGACCAGCCTGGCCAACATGGCAAAACACCGTCTCTACTAAAAATACAAAAATTAGCCGGACTTGGTTGCGCATCTTAGCTACTCAGGAGGCTGAGACATGAGAATCGCTTTAACCCAAAAGGGAGAGATTACAGTGAGCTGACATCATGCCACTGCCCTCCAGCCTGGGCAACAGAACAAGACTCTGTCTCAAAATAATAATAATACCAGAAGATGGTTTGTCCTTGAATAAAAATATAAACTGGTGGGTTAAAGCCAAGGACATTGTGTAGTGACAAGAGTTTTACTACTAGGTTTCTATATCATGTGCCATACTTATGGGTTTTGCAAATATTATGAAAGAATGAATATAAATAGATACATCTTTATCTTACAATTGAATAAAGCTGTATGTATTCTGAGCAGGTATTTTCTGTAAGCGACTAAAATTTTCTTTGGTGCGGTAAACATGTGACTACCAGATGCCTGGCTGAATATACCGTTTGGCATAACAAGGCAGAAGAGAGTTGTGAAGATATACAGCATGATCCCCTTACCTCATTGAAGCAAAAGTGAAGATGTGGCAGCTTCTCACTAAGCTCCATATCCCTCCAGATAGTTGACTGCCACAGTGTTGAGGAGAACACAGGCATCAGTAGATAACAGAGCAAAGCATGTAGGTTGCTTCTGTGTGCATCATTTTCTTATGACAAAAGTTAAAGTGCTGGCTCTAGAAAGCAATCCATACTTGGCATGAATATCTCTGTTATACAGTTTTTGTGTTGGGGAGGCATGAAGACAAGGGAAAGGCAGAAGGAAAGAGAAAATGGCTGTGTTTTGTCTCCCCTAAGAGGCTTCACTAATAATCTTGACTTCTTGGAGTGAATCTAATCAGTGTGGTAGATGTTTTTCATCCTTGTTCACCATTTCTATTTATTTCCCAAAAGCACTCTCTAACTTTTGTCCACTTAAATTTTTGCTTCCCTGCTTTCCAATACAACTCTTTCTTCTTCGTTCTTATTCAATTATTTCCCTTGTTGAAAACTTGAGTGATGAATCTTCTGAGTCTGTTTTCTGAAGTCAGGATTTAAAATGCATGGTTACTGGAGGCAAGTTATCTCAAATGTCAACTGATACCAACAGATGGGGATTCTTGGCTGAGAGGAAGTAAATATCTGGGTTCCTCAGGCATATCAATCTTATTTGGCCCTGTTTGAAAATGTCAGGGCTTTAGAGAATGTTCAACATGTAATGTGATTAGCAAATACAATGAAAAGTGGACCTGATTTAGGAATTCTTCCCTGAAGTTGAGACGATGAGGTGACCATATGTGCTTGAGTGGTGTCAAGATTCTGGTACTTCCGCAATGTTTCCTCTCCAATGCTTATGTGATAAGTGAGGTATTTAATAATAATGTCTTACATTATTTACATTTCCTTACAAATGCCTTACATTTCCCTTTAGAAAGTGCCATCAGATCCATAATCTGCTGCTGATTTTGATTCTTATCATATCCTGTATAATAAGTAAGATAACTATTATTATCCTTATATTGTAAATAAGGGGAATCAGTCTCAGAGAATTAAAGTGACTTAATGGGTTATATTCAGAATCATATTCAATTGTTGTTCCCCGAGCATCTTTGAAGTACTGGGCAATTACTATATGCTAGCCCGTTTATTATCTTTCAGTTATTGTTCATAACAACCCAGTGGAATTGGTGGTATTACCTGCATTGAACAGATAAGTTTGAAGGCACGTAAGCCACTGTTGAGAATCATGTAGTTCTTAAGGAATAAAGCTGAGACGTAAGCCTGGGTTTTGTGAATCCAAGTCCACTACACTTTACCTATGATGTTAAACATAACACTTTAAGCTGCTACTGTGGTATAATATTTGGGCCACGTAAGCAATTACTCAAATTCTGTTCTATTCATACTGATTACCTTTTAGATCCATGTTCTAAAATTCTGTTTTCATCATGCCAGCCAAGCAGTAGGAGGCACAAACATAGGTATAATAATTGTGTTAACAACAATAATAAAAAAGCTACCATTTATTGCACATCTACCAAGTACACTGTGCTAAATTCTTTATGTAGGTTGGTAAAGAGTCTGACTTCAGTTTTATGTTCAACTGCTGACAATTTTCAAGCCCCACCATTTCCCTTTACCCTTCTGCCCCATATCTGGGCAAGCTAATAAGAAATTCCAGGGGCTCCCTCCTTTGGTACCTGCAGGGAGTTCAAACCATGCAAGCCCTGGTCTATGCTGGACAATCTGTTCCTCAGCCTCACTCCCTAACCAACATAACACCCCAAGCCAGGGGCCCTCCCCTGATCTCTAGCCATTTTTTGGACCTACTTGGTAGCCTATGCTACTCCTTCCAAGGTCTTCATTATGAAGACCTTTTCATACTCCATTGGGGTATGTGTGGCATCATCAGTCTCAATATTAGGACCAAATTTTGGGTATGAGGTCCATCCTACTTCTGTGGAGCCCTCAACACATACATTACCACTCAGCACTCGTCCTGAAATCATGCAGTTATTGTTATCTACATTTTACAGATGAGGAGCCTAGAACATAAAGAACTAACTCTGGAGTGTGTGTGTGTGTGTGTGTGTGTGTGTGTGTACAGGGTGAGAGAAGCTGACTAGATGTCTACAAGAAGAATCTGAGAACAATTATGTTTTTATAAGCTTAAGAAAATACTTAGCTTTCCCTGAGAAACAGTGACTTGAAATACCAGGTGACTAATGGTTGAGTTAGACAATGTTTTGTAAAATTTTGTAAGGTCCTTGGTAGGTGCTCCCAAAATATGTATACTAAAAACTGATATTTCACAAGTTTCTGCCTATTCATAATCAAATTGTGCCCTTCAGTTATATAATAGCTCAACCTCAAAACAGTTTTTAGGTATGTTCCCTGAAGAAATAAATTGGAAAATAAAATACTAGCTGAATTTTCACTCCCTGCTGATTTGGAGGAAGCTTAATTAAAATGTGTTACTTCTAGAATCTCTCATCAGAGTTTCCATGAAAATCTTTCCTCTTCTCATCTTTTCTGCCCTTTCCCCAACCCGAGGATCTAATCAGAGCACCGTACTAAGCTCCTGCTTTCATTAGTATCTCTGCTGCCATTGCCTGGCAGAAGCAGGCATCAATGCTGAGAGCTCCGGTCCTAAAATGTGAGGATTTCCAATCATTTTCAAGATTAGGGAACCCTCAAAGTATTTTGACCCTACTAGGCGAGAGGCATTTGCCATATAGACCATAGAGGTCATAATTAGTAAGAGATATTTCCAAAAACACAAGACAGAGTTCATGAAATACTGCCTACTTTTAAATTTTTTCCGTAGAAAATGATTCCGCAGGTGTCTTTTTAAAAGATTGAGTATCAGGAAACATTTTTCTAATGTATAACTCATTCTATTTTATACTATTTGCCATTTGTTACTGTTAAAACCTAGCTTTATTTCCTAGACAACAGTTTCATTTCAAAGTATTAAATTCCTTTAGTGATGCACATTTCTTCATAATTGCTTTCTTACACAAATATCATTTGCTATGGTCATAGATTTTTTTTTCTTTCCTTTAACTATGATGACTATCTCTAGTTTTTATCTCTGTATGCACACTTTTATTCTACAAACAGTCTTTCATCCTATCTTCTCTTTCTGGATACTCTTAACATGTCTAGTGCATGTCTCTCTTGGTCATCTGCCCTTGCACATCAAAGATGCTCTTTACAGGAGATTGTAATAACTTGAATAAGATCAGTAAACAAGCCAGAGTTGTATATAGTGGATGTCTGATTATAGCTGATAAGGAGAGATGGAAGACAGACAGGAAAAGCTTACTTCTTTGAGTTTGGTTTGAGAAATCTGACAAAAATACATTTAGTTTCACAGAAAGTGAAAATAGAGATGTACATTAAAAACCACACTATTATGTTGAGTAGTGCCAAAGTAAATCATTGTACTATACATGTAGTTTTCCACCTGTGGTATAGACTGCATTACTCAAGATCTCCATGCACTCACTGTAGGAGAATAAGCATCAAAACCTGACCATACATATAGTAAACTAGAGGATGTTATGTAAGAAAGTACTGCAGAAGAGGCGAAAGACAGCATAGCCTTTCAACAATCAGGAAAGCGTGTAAGAACTTAGTCTTGGGAATGCCTGGAGACCTTAGAAAATAAATATTGATTCCCTGCTAGTGACTTGAGAAAGTTCTTTTAGAAGACCATGGAACATTGGGTTTGGGAATAGTGTTAGGCCTTTCTATCAAAGTATTTTATGTTCTTTTTAATCAAATAAAGGTCAAGTAACTTCCATTAATCTACTTCCAGCCATTTCTGTGGAGGGGGGGGCGGTTTAGGTAGTAGACATTTAAAGTTGAAATTGGGATATTTGGATTTATATTGTATCTCTTTATTTAGTCTTTGTATAACCCATAGGCAAGTCACTTAATTCCTCTGAACCACAATTTTTTTCATCTTTAAAATGGGCATAGTGTACTTTACCTATTTCATAGGATCAATATAAGAATTGAGATAATGCTTTGAGACTTGCTGTGAGCCTTTGAGATGGTGAAATCTATTAAAAAGTTAATTATTATTATTGTTCCTTAATATAGACTATTAGAGATTGAATCAACTGCCTATTATTTGGAGAGTCAATTTTGATTGGATACAAATTTTTGTCTCTTTATTTGACTTGGTGGTAGTGAGGATATTGCTGGAAGTGATGATGTTTTAAAGCATTATTTTTAGGCTGGGCATGGTAGCTCACACCTGTAATCCCAGCACTTTGGGAGGCCAAGGTAGGCAGATCACCTGAGGTCAGGAGTTTGAGACCAGCCTGACCAACATGGAGAAACTCCATCTCTACTAAAAACGATACAAAATTAGCAGGGCATGGTGGCGCATGCCTGTAATCCCAGCTACTCGGGAGGCTGAGGCAGGAGAATCGCTTGAACCCGGGAGGCGGAGGCTGTGGTGAGCCAAGATCGCGCCATTGCACTCCAGCCTGGGCAATAAGAGCGAAAATCTGTCTCAAAAAAAAACAAACTAACTAACTAAATAAAGTATTATTTTTATAAAATGTAACTAAGCAACTAAACTTTTCCTTTCTCCCTTCATTTTTCTAGCTATGTTAAAATGGGGCCTGAAATGGATAATAGGGACAAATGCCGTGGCCTAAGGAAAGGGCGTATGAATCCTAGGCAGCATGCTTTAATAACCTGAAGCAGAGCGCACCTTCTTTATAAAGCTGTGGCAGGATTAATTAAAGCAAAATTTGATGAGCTGAAAAAGGCTTTGTACCCTGTGGACATAAATACTAAACATCTAGCCCCAAACTAATAGTATTTAAAATGCCCTGAAGATCTTAAAATTATTAGCAAATATTGGTGAGGTTCTAAATTTACTATAGCAGCACCTCACTTAAAAAAATAAAGATTGGTGGGACTGAGGTGGAGGAAAGAGATACTTATATTCGCTCTCATCTCACAGTGAAAATGAAAACACTCCAATGACTATTATTTTTGACACTTAAGAGCCAAAGTACAACGGGTTCAAATCAGCTTTTCTTTGAGAGGACCAAGCATTCAAACCAAAAAAATAAGTTAATAATGCAATTCATTAATTAAACTTACAGAAGTGGTTTGATATAATTCATGGGGTGTAGTGTAGGGAAGAACCAAAATCATACTTCATTAGTGTCAGATAAATGTGTACTTTTTTCAGCAAAAGTTTGAAACATGAAACTCCTAAACTCAATCCTTTATCTACTTTAGCCTTATTATTTTAGGTATTCAGGGTATTATTATCATCTTAAGGATGAAGCAACAATGCCTAGACATGTGTACTGACTTTGTCAAGGAGATACAGCTACCAAGTTTTTTTTTCTTTATTTCTTCTAAAGAAAAACAGAACAAAACAAAACAGGAAACGTGCAGAATGCGCAGGTTTGTTACATAGGTATACGTGTGCCATGGTGGTTTGCTGCACCTATTGACTCATCCTCTAAGTTCCCTCCCTTCACCCTCCAGCCCCCAATAGGCCCTGGTATGTGTTGTTCCTGCTCTGTGTCCATGTGTTCTCAATGTTCAGCTCTCATTTATGAGTGAGAACATGTGGTGTTTGGTTTTCTGTTCCTGTATTAGTTTGCTGAGGATGATGGCTTCCATCTTCATCCATGTCCCTGCAAAAGACACGATCTAATTCTTTTTTATGGCTGCATAGTATTCCTTGGTGTATATGTACCACATTTTCTTTATCCAGCCTATCATTGATGGGCATTTGGGTTGCTTCCATATCTTAGCTATTGTAAATAGTGCTTCAATAAACATACATGTGCATGTGTCTTTACAGTAGAATGATTTATAACCCTTTGGGTATATACCCAGTAGTGAGATTGCTGGGTCAAATGGTGTTTCTGGTTCTAGGTCCTTGAGGAATTGTCATACTGTCTTCCACAATGGTTGAACTAATTTACATTCCCACCAACAGTGTAAAAATGTTCCTATTTCTCCACAGCCTCGCCAACATCTGTTGTTTCCTGACTTTTTAATAATCACCATTCTGACTGGTGTGAGAAGGTATCTCATTGTGGTTTTGATTTGCATTTCTCTGATGATCAGTGACATTGAGCTTTTCTTCATATGCTTGTTGGCTGCATAAATGTCTTCTTTTGAAAAGTGTCATCTTTTGAAAAGTGTCTGTTCATATCCTTTGTTCACTTTTTGATGTGGTTTTTTTTTTTTCTTATAAATATGTTTAAGTTTTTTTTGTAAATTCTGGATAGTAGACCTTTGTCAGATGGGTAGATTGCAAAAATTTTCTCCCATTCTGTAGGTTGCCTGTCCACTCTGATGCTAGTTTCCTTTGCTGTGCAGAAGCTCTTTAGCTTAATTAGATCCCATTTGTCAATTTTGGCTTTTGTTGCAATTGCTTTTGGTGTTTTGGTCATAAAGTCTTTGCCTTTGCCTATGTCCTGAATGGTATTGCCTCGGTTTTCTTCTATGGTTTTTAGGGCTTTGGGTTTTACATTTAAGTCTTTAATCCATCTTGAGTTAATTTTTGTATAAGGTGTAAGGAAGTGATCCAGTTTCAGCTTTCTACATATGGCTAGCCAGTTTTCTCAGTACCATTTACTGAATAGGAGATCCTTTCCCCATTGCTTGTTTTTGTCAGGTTTGTTGAAGATCAGATGGATGTAAATGTGTGGTGTTATTTCTGAGGTCTCTGTCCTGCTCTATTGGTCTATATGTCTGTTTTGGTACCAGTACCATGCTGTTTTGGTTACTGTAGCCTTGTAGTATAGTTTGAAGTCAGGTAACATGATGCCTCCAGTTTTGTTCTTTTTGCTTAGGATTGTCTTGGCTATATGGGTCTTCTTTGATTCCATATGCAATTTAAAGTAGTTTTTTCCTAATTCTGTGAAGAATGTCAATGGTAGTTTGATGGGAATAGCATTGAATCTATAAATTACTTTGGGCAGTATGGCCATTTTCATGATATTGATTCTTCCTACCCATGAGGATGGAATGTTTTTCCATTTGCTTGTGTCCTCTATTATTTCCTTGAGCAGTGGTTCATAGTCCTCCTTGAAGAGGTCCTTCACATTGCTTGCTAGCTGTATTCCTAGGTATTTTATTCTCTTTGTAGCAGTTGTGAATGGGAGTTCAATCATGATTTGGCTCTCTGTTGTTGGTGTAAATGCATGCTCGTGATTTTTTGCATATTGATTTTGTATCCTGAGACTTTGCTGAAGCTGCTTATCAATTCAAGAAGTTTCTGGGCTGAGATGATGGGGTTATCTAAATATAAAATCATGTCATCTGCAAACAGAGACAACTTGACTTCCTCTCTTTCTATTTGAATACCCATTATTTCTTCCTCTTGTCTGATTGCCTTGACCAGAACTTCCAATACTATGTTGAATAGGAGTGGTGAGAGAGGGCATCCTTGTCTTGTACTGGTTTTCAAAGGGAACGCTTCCAGCTTTTGACCATTCAAAATGATATTGGCTGTGGGTTTTTAATAAATAGCTCTTGATATTTTGAGATATGTTCCATCAATACCTAGTTTATTGAGAGTTTTTAATGTGAAGGGATGTTGAATTTATTCAAAGGCCTTTTCTGCATCTATTGATATAATCATGTGGTTTTTGTCTTTGATTCTGTTTATGTGATGGATTATGCTTATTAATTTGCATATGTTGAACCAGCCTTGCATCCCAGGGATGAAGCTGACTTGATCGTGGTGGATAACTTTTTTGAGGTGCTGCTGGATTCGCTTTGCCAGTATTTTATTCAGGATTTTTGTATCGATGTTCATCAGGGATATTGGCCTAAAGTTTTCTCTCTCTCTCTTTTTTTTTTTTTTTGTTTGAGTTAGGGAGGAGTCCCTCCTTTTCAATTGTTTGGAATTGTTTCAGAAGGAATGGTACCAGCTCCTCAATGTATTTCTGGTAGAATTCAGCTGTGAATTTGTCTGGTCCTGGGCTTTTTTTGGTTGGTAGGCTATTAATTACTGCCTCAATTTCAGAGCTTATTATTGGTCTATTCAGGGATTCAACTTCTTCCTGGTTTAGTCTTGGTAGGGTGTATGCATCCAGGAATTTATCCGTTTCTTCTAGATTTTCCCATTTATATGTGTAGAGCTGTTTATAGTATTCTCTGATGGTAGTTTGTATTTCTGTAGGGTCAGTGGTGACATCCCCTTTATCATTTTTTATTGTGTCTATCTGATTCTTCTCTCATCATCTTCTTTATTCATCTAGCTAGTGATCTATTTTGTCATTTTTTTCAAAAAGCCAGCTTCTGGATTCATTGATTTTTTGGAGGGTTTTTTGTGTCTCTATCTCCTTCATTTCTTCTCTGATCTTAGTTATTTCTTGTCTTCTGCTGTCTTTTGGATTAGTTTGTTCTTGCCTCTCTTGCTCTTTTAATTGTGATATTGGGGTGTTGATTTGAGATCTTTCAAGCTTTCTGATGTGGGCATTTAGTGCTATAAATTTCCCTCTAAACACTGCTTTAGCTATTCCCAGAAATTCTGGCACATTGTCTCTTTGTTCTCATTTGTTTCAAAGAACTTCTTGATTTCTGTTTTAATTTCATTATTTACCCAGGAGTCATTCAGGAATAGGTTGTTCAATTTCCATGAAATTGTGTGGTTTTGAGTGAGCTTCTTTATCCTGAGTTCTAATTTGATTGCACTGTGTTCTGAGAGACTGTTTGTTATGATTTCAGTTCTTTTGCATTTGCTGAGGAGTGTTTTACTTCCAATTATGTGGTTGATTTTAGAATAAGTGCCATGTGGCACTGAGAATAATGCATATTCTGTTGATTTGGGATAGAGAGTTCTGTAGATGTCTACTAAGTCCACTTGCTCCAGAGCTGAGTTCAAGACCTGAATATCCTTGTTAATTTTCTGTCTTGTTGATGTGTCTAATACTAACAATGGAGTGTTAAACTCTCCCGCTATTACTGTGTGGGAGACTAAGTCTCTTTGTAGGTCTCTAAGAACTTGTTTTATGAATCTCAGTGCTCCTGTGTCAGGTGCATATATATTTAGAATAGTTAGCTCTTCTTGTTGAATTGTTCCCTTTACCATTATATAATACCCTTCTTTGTCTTTTTTGATATTTGTTGGTTTAAAGTATGTTTTGTCTGAGACTAGGATTGCAGACCCTGCCTTTTTGGCTTTCCATTCTCTTGGTAAATTTTCCTCCATTTCTTTATTTTGAGCCTATGTGTGTCTTTGCACGTAAGATGGGTCTCCTGAATACAGCACACTGATAGGTCTTGACTCCTTATCCAATTTTCCAGTCTGTGTCTTTTAACAGGGGTATTTAGTGCATTTACGTTTAAGGTTAGTATTGTTATGTGTAAATCTGATCCTGTCATCATGATGCTATTTGGTTATTTTGCACAGTAGTTGATGCAGTTTCTTCATAGTGTCATTGGTCTTTATATTTTGGTGTGTTTTTGCAGTGGCTAGTACTGGTTTTTCCTTTTCATATTTAGTTCTTCTTTGAGGAGCTCTTGCAGGGCAGGCCTAGTGGTAATGAAATCCCTCAGCATTTGCTTGCCTGGAAAGAATTTTATTTCTCCTTTACTTATGAAGCTCAGTTTGGCTGGATATGAAATTCTGGGTCAAAGATTCTTTTCTTTAAGAATGTTGAATATTGGCCCCCAGTCTCTTCTGGCTTGTAGAGTTCCTGCTGAGAGGTCTGCTGTTAGTCTGATGGGCTTCCTTTTTCAGGTGACCTGGCCTTTCTCTCTGGCTGCCCTTAATAGTTTTTCTTTCATTTCGACCTTGGAGAATCTGATGATTATGTGTTTAGGAGTTGATCTTCTTGTGGTGTATCTTAACAGTGTTCTCTGTATTTCTTGAATTTGCATGTTGGCCTGTCTTACTAGGTTGGGGAAGTTCTCCTGGATAATATCCTGAAGTGTGTTTTCCAGCTTGTTTCCATTCTCCCCATCTCCTTCTGGTACTCCAATTAATCATAGGTTCAGTCTTTTTATGAAGTCCCATATTTCATGGAGGCTTTGTTCATTCCTTTTCATTATTTTTTTCTCTATTCTTTTCTGCGTATCTTATTTAAGTAAGGTGGTCTTCAAACTCTAATATCCTTTCTTCTGCTTACTCGATTTGGCTGTTGATACTTGTGTATACTTCACAAAGTTCTTGTGCTGTATTTTTCAGCTCCATCAGGTCACATGTGTTCCTCTCTGAATTGGTCATTCTAGTTAGTAATTCCTCTAAACTTTTATCAAGGTTCTTATCTTCTTTGCATTGGGTTAGAACATGCTCCTTTAGCTCAGCAGAGTTTTTTATTACCCATCTTCTGAAGCCTACTTCTGTCAATTCATCCATCTGATCCTCCATCCAGTTCTGCACCCTTGATGAAGAGACGTTGCTATCATTTGGAGGAGAAGAGGCACTCTGGCCTTTTGGGTTTTCAGCATTGTTTTATTGTTGATTCTTTCTCATCTTCGTGAGTTTGTCTAGTTTCAGTCTTTGAGGCTGCTGACCCTTGGATGGGTTTTTTGTGGAGGCCTTTTTGTTGTTGTTGTTGTTGTTGATGCTGTTATTGTCAATTTCTGCTTGTTCGTTTTTCTTTCAATAGTACGGTCCCTCTTCTGTGGGGCTGCTGCAGTTTTCTGTGGGTTTGCTTCAGGCCCTATCCATCTGATTCGTGCCCTGGAGATGTCATTCAAGGAGGCTGGAGAGCAGCAAAGTATGGGTGCCTGCTCCTTCTTCTGGGACCTCTGATCTTGTAGGGCACCAGCCTGATGTCAGCAGGATTGCTCCTGTATGGGGTGTCTGACAACCCCTGTTGGACAGTCTCACCCAGTTGGGTGGCCCGGGGAGAAGGACCCGTTTAATGAAGCACTTTGTCCCTTTGCTGGGGAGAAATTCACTCATCTGGGCTTCCTGGATTCCTCAGAACTACCAGGAGGAAAGGCTGAGTCTGCTGGTCCACAGATTCTGTGGCCACCGCTTCCACTAGGGGCTCAGCCCTGGCAGATCCAAATTCTGCCCATGAGCCTCTGGCTGGAGTTATTGGAGATCCTACAGGGAAGCCCTGCCCACTGAAGAAGGAGGGGTTGGGGCTGGGCCTGAAGAGGCACTCTGGCCACAGTCTGCCACAGCCAGTGTGTTGGGCTGTGGGGACAACTCTTGGGATCAAGCCATCCAGCACTCCTGGCTCCAGCAGGGGAAAAGCACAACCTGGAGCTATAGATATGGGTGCTGCTCTTCCCCCACCCAGGGAGCTTAACGTGGGTGGTGTTAGGTAGTTGTGAGTCCCATTGCTGGCTGCTGCCCCTCCCCCAAGGAGCTCAAACAGCTTAGACACAGGGCAGTGTCAGACAGGCCATGCTGGTCACCCCTCCCTGCAGGGGAGTTGGATAGGCTTAAGCAGACTCCAGCTGAGAGGCTGTAAGAATCTGCGTTCGGGGGTTGGGATGCTAGGACCTGGTGGCGTGGGTTTGCAAGTGGGATCTTCCGATCCATGGGTTGCACAGTTCCAAGGAAAAAGCATAGTTTCCCTGGCTGGGTAGTGGGCTCACTCACTGCCTCCCTTGGCTAGGGGGAGGCAGTTCCCCTTGCCCGCTCTCAGGTGGGCTGCCGCACAACAGCGCTCTTCCTTCTCTTCGTGGGTCACATCAACCTTCTAGACGATTTTGATGAGAGAACCTGGATACCTTGGTTGCCTGTGAGGATTCACAGGCTTTTTATGTTTTTTTCCCCATGGGCGGCTCCAAATGCAGCTGCTTCTAGTCAGTCATCTTGGCCCCGCCCCCCACAGCTACCAAGTTTCATAATCAAGTGTTGGAATTCAACTTTTCTGATTCTGAGTAATGCCATCCGTCTTTACATTGACAGATTTTAAATAACAGGGAGATAGCTGGTTTTCTTAACTAATTTCAATAATAGCCTTCTCAGAATAATAGAGACATATCTTCCCGGGAGATTCAGTTTGCTTACCCTAGGGGACAATGAAACATTTGCCTGGTAACCTGCATCTGTGGCCTGACCAGAAATGAATGCAGCTCTCTTAGACTGTATGACATGCCCTCTGACTAGCAAGCTGGTAACTGCTGAATGCCAAGCTCTGCTTTCAAAGTGCCCATGTCACAACTGCCAGTCGATGACCTGATATCCTGACCAATGCTGTTTTGGTAAAGTAGAGACACTTTCCTAGATTTGTGATCTTTACACAATCTCTCTCTCTGAAGAAACCTTAGAGAAATCATTTTAGTACTATTATCTGTAGTTAAATCATGTTGTGCATGCAGTAAGTGTTTTAAATGAAAGTAATTTAAAACAACTCTGTGGGTTTAACTCTGGAATTACATTTTTTACTGTACCTCAATAGATTTCAGACAAATGTGTGTAATATGTTCACATTTATGTTGTTTTTTTCTTATTGAAATACACTGGGAATTCCGTTTGACCCAGCCATCCCATTACTGGGTATATACCCAAAGGACTATAAATCATGCTGCTATAAAGACACATGCACACGTATGTTTATTGCGGCATTATTCACAACAGCAAAGACTTGGAACCAACCCAAATGTCCAACAATGATAGACTGGATTAAGAAAATGTGGCACATATACACCATGGAATACTATGCAGCCATAAAAAATGATGAGTTCATGTCCTTTGTAGGGACATGGATGAAATTGGAAATCATCATTCTCAGTCAACTATCACAAGAACAAAAAACCAAACACCGCATATTCTCACTCATAGGTGGGAATTGAACAATGAGAACACATGGACACAGGAAGGGGAACATCACACTCTGGGGACTGTTGTGGGGTGGGGGGAGGGGGGAGGGATAGCATTGGGAGATATACCTAATGCTAGATAACGAGTTGGTGGGTGCAGCGCACCAGCATGGCACGTGTATACATATGTAACTAACCTGCACATTGTGCACATGTACCCTAAAACCTAAAGTATAATAATAATAAATAAATAAATAAATAAATAAATAAATAAAAAGAAATACATTGGATTTATGCTTCTAATATCATGTTTTGAGAAACTAAGTGGATCATACTGAAGTTGAACTTATTTCTCTATCAGTGCAAAAAATGGAGCTATTACCAAACCTCTATTAAAAAGGTATGTGAAAATAAACAATAAAAATAAAAATACATATAAAATGTTATTTTACAAAAATGAATGAATGCTTGACTTTAATTAATTAATCGTTCGGGCAAGAAGACTTTGCCCTGTTTAATACTTGAATTCAGTAATAGACTCCCAAGTTAAACTTTAGAAGTCCCAAGTTTTCATTTTCTCCAATGCTGTTTCATTCTTTAGAATAGTTTGTGATAAATGGTGAATAAGACCCAAAGCCCAATTTGGGGTGAAAATGAAGGCTTCGTATTTCTTCAAGTGGCTGTTAACACAGGGTAAAGGAAAAGACAGACAACTACTAATAATTTCAGCTTAAAAGTACCTGAGTCTTTCTTCTTTATAAGGGAAATACATTTTGTGGGGAATTTTTTTCATAATTTAAACATTCTGAGCAAGTTTTCTTTTTGTATGTCAAGAAGCATTACAGAACTTGAAGCCAATAGAAATAGATGCAGCACCTGATGGAGTAGTGTGATAGTATAGCAAAAGGACAAGATCGGAGGCTTTGAATGAACTGAGATCAAATCCTGGCTGTACTGTTTTCTAGCTGAATAATCATGAGCACATTACTTAACCTCTCAGAGGCTTAATTTCTTTATCTATACATGGGGCCAATAACGTTCTTGTGTTGAGTTATTGTTACAGCTAACTAGTACTTGACTTAAATATTCAGTACACAATATTATTATTTGTAAGTCTAGGATTAGGTCTTCCTTATAAAACTATAATGTTACAAATCACTCCAAAAATTAGCAAGAGAAGAAAACATCCATCCATCACTTCCTCTTTTGGAATACGAATGGCTTACTGAATAACTACATGCAAAACCTCTCTTAAGTAAGTGCTGATGTTTAGAATAAATTGTGCAAATCAAAGTGATGAATGCTTTGGCATAACAGATATTTTCTTCTTTTATGAAAATAGCAACACCTAGGTTTAATTATTTTTGAAACTGCTGTCCTAAAAGCTATTAATTCACCTGCCAGGGTGAGTCATAATCAAGAATTAGTTTAGCCTTACTGCAGGCATTTGTGGCACATTGAGACAAGTGAGCACATGGGAGGTGTCAAACACAAAACCCTGAAATTTTGAGCCCTATCTCCAAACTGTGTGAGGAAAACATTGTCCCATAATCTGCCTTATCCATTTGAAAAGGGCCTGAACAAACTCTTTCTAATAGAGATCAGACCTAAGCCTCCTGAAAAGGAGTAGAGGCCTCTTCCTATTGTCCCCTCCCTCTGTCCTTTCTCCCTTCCTCCGGAGCACAGGTACCTCAGTGAAGCATCCTGCCACTTGGAATTCAGTGTAAAAGTGGCTTCACAAATAGGGCAATAAACATAAATGATACCTGTGGGTAATAGGTTTGAAATTGCTGTTTTCCTAGGTAACTGGATATAATTACAAGTACTCTGGATTCCAGGGGGCTACGGTGTAATTATCACTCTAATTTCCAGAATAAAAAGAAAGGATTACAACAGTGTTGCCACAACTCAATAAGGTGAGAAAAGGGATCTTGCTAGAAAGATAACAGTATTTCAGCATATTTTTCTTGTGCTCATTTCACATGGGGAGCATATGTTTTTATAAGGCTAAAAGCACACAAATCTATGTGATTAAATCGGTATAAGTTACAATACATCACCACTATAGTAAGGCTACTGCAGGGTTTCTTAGTAAGTTACAAAAAAAAAAAAAAAAAAAAGGGAGCAGGGAGGGAGAAGTAACGAGTGATATCACCGCATTCTAACTGTGGGCAGGTTATCATATATTTTGAAAGTAATTAAAGACGATCGAGTGATACTTCCCAGCCTAATGAGTGATTCTGCCACAGCCTCACAGCAGGGAGGCCCCTGTGTGTTACTGCACATTTCCATAGTATTTACTGGGGTAATGAGTGTTATTGCTGTGGTGTAACAGCAGGGTGCACTGCTCCCTGTGTTTCCTGAGAGTGCTGCCATAATTAGAAGGCAAAATGTGATTGCTGTTTTTCTAGACACCAGTCATGATCTATTCCTATATTGTTCTGTAGTAATTACCAAATGACATAGTGCTATTTCCCAGGGTATTTACTTTGGACTAGCAAGAAAGATTTTTTTATATTAAATTAATTAATTTTTTTGCCATTGAGACTTAATGACATTGTTTCTAATTTGGTTATAGAATGTATAATTGCAAAATTATTATTGACTTGTAATCACTGGCTCATCTACCATCTTTGCCGTTGTTTGTCTTGGGCCTCGGCAGCAGGGTTGCCGTTGCATTGGCAGTGTTTTTGAAACTTCACAGTGCAGGCAAGAGGGAAGAGATGGCAAAAAGAATAACACAGGCCTGTCACATATGCTCAGCCTTTAAAATTTACTTGAACAGTTATATTTGAATACTCTGCATCTATGTGACCCTTTTTCATTTCTAAAATTAGTGCCAGTATATCAATCAAGAGGACATGCAGTCAGTAGAATGAAGCCTCAGATCAGGCAATAGTTATATTTTACCTCACATGATGTAAGTATGAAGATCTGTCTTGGTTTCAAACATTTTTATTTACTCTCTACATCAATGACCAATATGTCCCATAGATTCTGCAATTTTTACTTTGGATTCCATCAGTGTCTGTCTTGTTGATTTTAATTTTGGGGAATGTCATCTGTGTATGCACAGGAGAAGCACTTTGGATGGTAGAGGCAAAGGTGGTATCTGGAGCCTGTGGCTCTGTGTAGCTCTGCCCTTATAAAGGATTCACTTGATGTTGAGAGCACTGGTAAAGGATATGTGTGCTGGAGCCCTACTACCTGAGTTCAAGTCCCAGATGTACCACTTATGACCAAGTGATCCATGGGAAAATGTTTTAATTCCTCTAATACTTGATTTCCTCATTCATAAAAAGTGGAAAGTAATAGCACTGGCTCATAGATCTGTCATAGATTTCATGAGATAATGTATATTAAATGCTTATAAAAATGCTTGCACCAAGAAAGTTTGTGTTAAATGTTAGATATGGTTATTATTCATCCTGTTGAGCCTCAATAGGAATGTGCTATCATTTTCTCCTTGAAGGCTCTTGTAGTTCCCTAAATCTTAGATATTTTGTGTTTGTGGCTAGGTCAAAAAAAGCAGAAAATACCTATATGAATATGTATGGCTCATTCCATAATCCTGACCTGAAATATCTTGTTTCCTCAATTCTCTACTTATATACAAGGTAGGCAATAGATTTGAATTCTAGCTATGGTAGAAACAAGAAAGGAAAGAACCTCAGATTAATTAAATAGGAAGAAAAATCTATGCACGAGTACACTGGGATTTCGAGCACTCCGTATGGAATTAAACTCAACAATGGCAACCAGATGAGAGAAAGGCCTTATGAGGTAAAACCAGTGAGGTAGGTGAAACACTCTTCCTCTAAGAATTTGTGTGAGGAGTGTTAAGAGTTCACTCACTTTTAGGACTTTTCTGAAGAAGGACTTCTATATCTACCCATTTTTACCTATATGCCCTTTAGTTCCCTGGTAGATTTCTTTACTTGAAACTGCTTCATACCATCAAAGATACTGACTGAAAGAATTCTTCTCATTGCTACACATCACGGAGAGACCAAAAGTGAATCTCTCAAAACAGAGAGACTAGAACTCTAGTCAGTTCTTGGGAATAAACTGCAGTCGGTATTGTAGGAAGTAAGAATAGGAGAGTGAGCCTTCTGTATTAATGGTTCTGTGCAAGGCTAGACCTCAGGCATTTGATGGAAAGGTCCCACTTGTGTAGAACTGGGGTGCTTGAAGAATGACTGAATTCCCAGCAATTAGTGCTAAAACTCCTTAAATAGAGAAGCCAATGCTGACAGCAAACAGCACCAGAATGTTAAGAGAGCTGGCAATGACATAAACTGGGTAGATCCGAAAGTTAGTAGAAACCAAATATTATTCTCTCAAGCCTCATATCTGTGGTTTTCACCAACCCATAATGTATAGTATCTACAGTTCTGTGTATATAATAACAAGAATATTAATTGTTCAATAAACTAGATACATTTGTAAGCCCAGGGAGTAGATTCTTAGAGTAGGAGTTAACCCTTTTATTCCAATTATAAGACTCTGGGTAGAATGGTAAATCAAATAGACTAAGATGATAATTGCGGACAAGAATTCTTACATGCAGAGATGTCAGGCTTGCTGGGAGGTATTCTGCAGAATTGTTCCTCCACATGGCTTATTTCTTGTATAGGTAGGCCACACAGCACATGTGGTCCTGCAAGTCTATTCCCTGGTAACGCTGCGTCTTCCATCATTTCACCATGGCATGTCCGTCCATCTTTGTGAGCA
The DNA here is from genome assembly GCF_028885655.2 of Pongo abelii. Classification (NCBI taxonomy): domain Eukaryota; kingdom Metazoa; phylum Chordata; class Mammalia; order Primates; family Hominidae; genus Pongo; species Pongo abelii. The sequence continues at coordinate 20,767,596 of NC_085928.1, forward strand.
CAATTTGTTATTAATCAGCGAAACGTTTGGGCCTTTGAAATTGAAATGGATTTCAGTCTTCTTTATATATTAATTATTGATAAATGGAGCCCAGGAGACAAGGAAGAAGCCTGGCATGATTAAAGACAGATAGTTTTTAATTTTATGTCTCTTGCAGTGACAGAGAAATTTAGTTTAATAGGAGTAATCTTTCAAAGGAGATGCAATCATGAAGGAGGATGTATAGAAAATGGGCAAAGCATATTAAAAAAGAAAGAACTTGTGGGCATAGGATATTTCCATAGATTATCTAAAAATTTCCTAGAAGGCATTACCAACATGTAGGGATAGAGGTTTCATGGAAATTTTATCTGTACTTTTGCTGATATAAACTGTTACCCTAGAACCAGACCCATATCACATTATTTAAAAAATGCTTACATGTCCAGCTAAGACAATTTTGTATCTTTTACATTATTTCAGAGTCTCCCAAATTATAGAAAGTCTCAAACAGCCTTAATTATATAATGACCCACACATCATATTAAATATCATGACATATAATAATAAAAAAAAACTTACCAAAAGGATTGCTGAGTTCCAGCCTAGTTCTGTCATTTACTAGCTTGCCTTAAGGGAGTTGCATAACCCTCCGTAGTCTCAGTTTCTCCATATGGAAAATAAAGATGATATTTCTTCCACAGGTAGATTTTGAGAATTAAATTTAACAAATAACCTGAAAGTTTCTGAGGCTCTTCTTAGTTCAAATATTGTAAAATTTTCTGATAAAAATGAAATAAGTTTTTATAAAAACAGGTGAGGTCAGAATGGGTCCATCAGTTACCAATTATTCCATGCCAACATATTTCTTTTTGGTTTTCCAAGTATATGATGAATCTAGTTCACCATCACAAATATATTCGAGCCCTACCATGTTCCAAACTCTGTTCTGGAATCTGAAGATTAAAGAACAACAAGAAGATATAGCCACCATCTCTACCTCTAAGGATTCCACAGATCTTACTCCAAGATAGAGAATCTGTATTTTACGGGCTGCCATGACACTTACGGAATGCCATTCCTTTCCTCAAGTTTAACACAAACAGTCCTTTATTGTTGTGTTCTGAAGTCAACCGGGAAGGGAAAAACATTAAGATGGAGAACACAGGAAAACTGAAGTAGAAAGAGGAGGAAGAGCGTTGGCTTTTGCTTAAAAGTGTGAGAACAGCCCTGGGCTGAGGTGCCACTTTAAGTATGCAGACTTCAAATGTGGCTACCTGGTTGATAGAAAAAAAAAAAAGGTCCTATACAACCCTCCCTTGACTAGGGTAGTGATTCTCTCCTAAGTGGCTTTCCATATTAATCTAACTAAAGCCATTTCATTATATTCTTATCTTGCTCAAAAGCCTTCGATGGCTCTCATTGGCACCACACTAAATTTACCTTTCCATCCTTTTTTCCTCCTCCCAATCTCTTTCTCTCTTCAATTCATTTATGTTTGGATGTGTTTCATATCTCCTCACTAATATTGCCAGCTTTCTTAGAGTATAAAGCCTGTGTTACATGAGGATTGCCCTGTCCCTTGCATAGAATAAGGAATCAATAAATGTTTTTAGATAGATTGTAAGCCCGTAATTTAGCACTTGGTCTTACAGCTTTATATTTCCATCTAATTTTCTTGTGCATAACTATTTTCATACTAGACAACAATTTTTAAAAATAATAATGTTGTCCTAAACTTTTTATCCACCTAAGAGTAATATCAGCTTTAGATTTTGAAGTGGTGTTTTCTAATTGATCAATAATAAGGTGTGTTTTCTTGGCAATAAAGCCAATTTTCTTAGTGAAGTTCACAGAAAATATTATTATATGACATTCTTTCCAACTTTACACCTTTCCTTTCTACTGGCAATTTAACATATATTTGTAGAAGCACATACACACCAACCCAGCCAGGAATTGTTAGGGCTTTATCCGTTGTGTAGAAGGCATTACAGCCCTGGTTTTGCTGCTCTGGGCACTAGAATCTTTACTGCTATTGACAAAGTTCCACCCAGCCTAAGTATCTGCCATAACAGCACCTAAAAGTATACTTTTTTTTTTTTTTTTTTCCGAGACAGAGTTTTGCTCTTGTTGTCCAGGCTGGAGTGCAATGGCGCGATCTTGGCTCACTGCAACTTCTGCCTCCCGGGTTCAAGCAATTCTCCTGCCTCAGCCTTCCTGAGTAGCTGGGATTACAGGCATGCGCCACCATGCTTGGCTAATTTATATTTTTAGTAGAGACAGGGTTTCTCCGTGTTGCTCAGGCTGGTCTCGAACTCCTGACCTCAGGTGATCCGCCTGCCTCAGCCTCCCAAAGTGCTAGGATTACAGGCATGAGCCACTGCACCCAACTGAAAGTATACTTTAATGGAGGACTTCATGAGAACACCAAATATAGTAGTTGTGAAAGACTCAACCTATACATGTAATGAGAAGTGCACACAGTTTGTCACATAGATAGCTTATATATACAGCTAGTTATACACGGTGCTTAAAACTCGTAAACAGAAATGAGCAAGAGATTAATTGCCCCTGTGGTCCGTTCTTGGTTCCTTCTATTATTTAGGTTTTGCATATCCTTAGTATGGAACATCTTCTTCTTAACTCCTTCCATGTGTGCTAGAATTGGTCTGGTCTTTGTATTGAGTTCTTATTACTATTTTCAGAAAATTCTAATTCTTTATCACTGTTTTGCCAAGGAGGCTTTGCTTCCTTCCAGTGAGCTTTGCATAATGTTGGCTGCCAGCCTTATTAGGCTGTACTGTGCCCCGGTTCACCCTTTTTTCTAATCTGAGGATTCTGGATTCTAGCCAACAGCATCTAGGCTCTGCTTTCTTTTCTTTCTTTCTTTCTTTTTTTTTTTCTTAAGTTAGGTTGGGGTTAGTTGGAATATGAGCTGAAAATGAATTCTACCGCTAGACAGATAGATACAAATGGACTGCTTCTGTCATTCAACTAAACAACCTCTGCTGCAAATGTCTGTGTGTGTTGAGGATGGGGACAGAATATGGAGAGATACTATTTAATTGTGACTTCTGGTATCGGGCACAAATATATGTATTGAAAATTAGCTCTTTGTGAATTGCCAATGTAAGTCAGTTTCTAAGGACTCTCAGACTTTGAAAGTAGACAAAGCATTTCTCATTACACTGAATTCTATCCCTGAGGCTGAAGAAAGAAGCATAGGCCCAAGAGAAACTCAAACTTAGAACAAGGAATGTAGGACACTTGGCTCATTGATAGTTACAGGTTCCACTTAAAAATACAGATGAAAGATAACCTAGGTCCAAATGGCACATTGTAAGCTGAGCCACAGTAAAAATTGTGAACGGTATCACTGACTTGCACATTAAACTATACATAATGCAACGTTTATATGGAGCCCAGTGAAAGATTAGATCTGACTCAGTAATTTCAAACACAGTTGGCCTCTTTCATTCTTTAATTATCCTCACCAATTTCAAGAATTAACTTTAACTTTTAATTATGTAAGCTTCCTCTTTTTGGATTTGTGTTACATTTGTAGGCTTATCTAAATGTTAGATCATAGGGATTTGTTTTGTTTTGCTCTGTTTTGTTTTTTTCTTTTTGCTGAATAGAGAGATTTGTTCCCAGTTATGATTGTCACAATGACCCTGCCAAAAAAATAATAATATTAGAGGCCATGAGGGTCTCCAACCAGGCTATTGTGGGACCCCTGATGCCAGAGCTAGATTGCCTGGCCAAAAATCATATCTCAACATAACTGGCTGTAGTGACTAAAAGAGAGTGAGAAAGAAAGAAAGAGAAAGTCAGCAGGTCTGATAGGAAGGTTTCAGGCATTCATATCTAAATGGTCTCCAAATATGCCATTTTGCTCCTAATGACACAGGATTAGGAGGGAAATATAATTGAGGATTTAGCAAATGTTCAAATAAAAGGTCTTGCCACCCCCTCCTCTCAGTACCTCTTTTCTACCACATATAGATATAAGTGAAATGGAGTTTAAAGGATTAAGAGAGCAAATTTAGCAGAAGTTTGGATGTCTTTTTTCCTTTTTTTTTAACCCTTCTCTGCTCATAAGATAATAAACCTTTTGAATAGACTCCCTTGCAATGCTGGCTAAACCACTCTTCTTTTTTCCATTACTTAATGTTTTTAGTCACAACTTGACCAAATATCTTGACAAAGAGACAGATTTCTGGGAATTACATGAATTTATTCAGGGTGCATCAGTGGTCTTTTGAGGACAGGCAATGATATCTGAGTGTGAGGCATTTGACACACGGGGACATGTGATCATTTGCAAAGGAGCTTCAGGGCCTCTGACACGTAAGCACTTGCTTTCTTTTCTCCCTTCCCTTCACTAGCCAAACACTACCACCTGCCTCTTCTCCTAGCCAAATACTCCTTTCGCTCTTCCTACAATTTCCCTTATCTTTATTTCATTTACTTCTTCTTTTCTCTCTAACAGTCAGTTCCTCTAGGATTACACTTCCAGGTCTTCCACCTCCAAGTGGTATCTTTCCCTCACTCATCCCTGTGCATTCCCTCTTATTTCTGTATACACAACTCTCATAACAACTCTATTAAATTTATATATTGATTTTTAATATGCTTCTGTCTTCGATTGGTTGTGTTCCTTGGCCTTCATTCACTGGTATTTGTCACCAATAATTACCATAATGTATAGCATGTAGTAGGCCCTCACCAAATACTTGTTTAATCAGAAAATTAAGATAACTTCAAACTCTGCTGGAGCTGTTGCCTTACTTACTTCTCATGCACGCACACTTACATTAGTGATGGTTCTCCAACTGCCCTGAGCTTAGAGGATAGAACAGGTACCAGTTGGAGGTGCCTACCAGTGTGTATTGAAGACAAGGGTATATCATTTGAATTTTTCTAATAACGTTGATCATACCTGTATCTTGGTAAGTTGTAAGACACTCTCCTGTATATTTCCTTTTCTTTATGGGCATGCAATCTTGTTCTTTTCTCATAAATCATAGCTACTAAGTTTAATTCATTTGCACATAAGTGAAAAAACACTAACAAATATTTTCAAAGGTGAACATTTTGATACATTATATTGGTATCTGCTATCATGACCATAAGTTTCTGCACTGAGTGTGACAGTACGTGTGAGGCTGTGTGCATATATATTCAGGCTTGCCCAGGGTATCTTGGATCTTGCCACTTTGGAAACCTAGAACAATTTCAGGATTTGGAGAAGGAGCCCAAAATGGAATATTTGGTATAAACATGATTATCCCTTGCAAGTAAATCAGCCATGGGACTTTAGACAAGTTGCTTAACTTTCCTAAAACTTTCCTTTTTCTTCAAGGGAGGCTAATGGTACTGACTCTACAACGTTCTAGAAATAATTATGAGGCAAGGCAATGACAAGTTATGAGCCCATTTATAAAGCCGTATGATCAGCCATAGGGTCAATATGAGGAATTCCATGCTGGTATACAAAAATGGCCTCCTTGTGAAGCACTCTTATCTCATGTTCTGGGGAAGGGAGTAAAGACAGAAACTAAATATTTAGTGGATGCCTATTTTTTCTCTGAAACTAAGTGACAATGAGGCAAATCAATGAGTATGTGAATGAGGCACTTTTTCTGGGACATTAGGAAATTTCTTGCTGAACTTTCAAGCAATTCTACATAAAGATAGTCCACTTATTAACATGCAGCCTGAAGTTCTAGGTTTTTGTTTTAATTCTTTACTGTGCTAAATATTAGTGCATCCCACCCTAGTACTAATAATTGCTTAAGTGCTAAATGATGGTAGCTGTGCCCGAGCACGCTATTAAATTTTAAAACTGTTTCTTGATATAAATTTTTTGAAATGTGGCCAGGCACCGTGGCTCGCATCTATAATCACAGCACTTTGGGAGGCCAAGGAGGGAGGATCACTTCAGCCTAGGAGTTCAAGAGCAGCCTGGGCAACATAGTGAGACCCAGCCTCTACAAAAAAATGTTTTAAAGCCGCTGGCATGGTAACACACACCTGTAGTTCCAGCTACTCAAGTGGCTGAGGTGGGAGAATCACTTGAGCCCAGGAGGTTGAGCCTGCAGTGAGCTGTAATCACGCCACTGCACTCCAGCCTGGGTAACAAAGTGAGATCTTGTCAAAAAAAAAGGAACTTTTTGAATTTCTTTTTACTTTACGAATGTGTTGGAAAATGCACAGTCAGGTCCTTTAAATGAGAGTGTTGCAATGAGTGCCACTTAGTTACTGATTGGATGGAAGTGGAGCAAATCCAGATGTCACTGTATTCCAAGGTAAGATACTCTAGTCTTGGAACATGAGAGAAAGAAAATGAAATTGACCCCTCCTCTGACCCACTTTCCTTTTGTAACTACTGCTACTTCCTGTTCTCTCACAATAATAGTAAAAGTGTACGTATTTTATCCCATGGTGTGGAGGACCTCATGTTTTTCATGTGGATGACTTTTAGAACTTATTTTCCATTCTGTGATACTACAGATTTGTATTCCTCTTCTTTGCATCTCCAACATTGATAACCCTAGCTATCTCATTTTGGATAGAGTTTAGTTTCATTTAGATTGCACCCACAATTACATAGATGGAGTTAACAACCTGGAGTTATTTTAAAAAGTTGAAAGATGCAAAGGCATGTGGAGAGGAAACAAAACGAAGTATAATTATGACGCAAGGAATCTTATAAAGTTGAGGGGTAGTCAAAGATAAGATTAAAGGTGACGGGTAGTCTCTAAAAACTGCAACCAGGCTCCAGGCTCCCTCTGGGGGGTGGAGCCAGACCTGGGCGACAAGCGAACGGTCCAATTCTGGGCAGGCTGTATAAAGTTTTGTCACAAATATTTTCCCAAAGAGAACAATATGAACCAACCAAACAGTCCTTAAGTAGAACATAAATTTCCTGGCATTTGCTTCAGCATTTTCAGTTAATAAATATTCCATGCCTGAAGGTAATATTTTGATAAAAATTTGTTCTTTTATTTTTGTATGTGTGTATGTACTCACACACACTTGTTATATGGAAGGTGGTGTGCTAAACAGCTTGGAAATTAGAAAGATGAATGACATAATCCCTTTCCTCACAGTTACAATTTAGTAGTTTCTCACACCATTTGCATAAAATGGTTGTTAGAGCCATGGAGTACATAATGTCCTAGTGAAAGAGTAATATGGAAAGAGCAGAAGGTGGAGGTCAGAGCCACAGGGGTCAGTCCATGTTTAAAATACAAAATGGAGGGAAAGCCAGTGAGACAGATAAATGCAAAATGGCTGAAATGATGGAAAGACGATCACTGTAGTGTCTGAAATCTGACAAGAAGAGAGTTTCCAGCAGGACATGGGCATAACAAAGTTTCAGAGGGGCCAAAGAGAATCAAGACTGAGCAAATTCAGTTGCATTCATCTAGTTGGAAGATGCCGTCATCTTTGAGAAATGTGGTTTTTAGAGATCATGAGAATGTGGCTGAGTTGCACAAGTTGAAGACAGTGTTTGGTGGAGATATAAATATGATAAGTAGATTATTTGAAAAAGTTTGGTTTTAAGGGGAAAACATATAGAAGAAGCAGGGATCATCTTACAGAGTAAAGGCAAATGCATACTTTGCTGTGTAGCATGGCACAGGTGGGCAGCACAGTTGTAGCACAGATGTAGTTTGGGAGCAGAGTGTTCTGTGTGTATGCCAGGGAAAAAGAGGGAAGGAGAGAGAGAGGAAAGGAACGGGGAAACTCAAAAGGATAATGGAATGGTTGATGGAGCCAGAGCCTAGAAGTGAAGGGATACAGAGTAAAGATAGAGGTATTTACATGTATTTTAATATTAGCTTTGGAATTACATAGGAAGTCTTAAGAAAAGATCATGACAGGACAGCCACATTTGGTAAAATGTCAGGGCAGCCAGTGCATGGTCCTCCTGGGGCTCCTCAGTTGACAGGTTTAAATCATTTCCTGATCCCCCTGCCCTGGTTTGAGGAATGCACACAGTACATGAAATACCTGTGGTATGAGGGGCAATGGGCAATCAACCTGGGTAAATCCAAGATTAATGATTAGTTCTAAAGATTCAGTTGAAGTTCTAGAGTGAGAATTTTCAGTCAAGCAGCTCAGCACAGCTTTATACCTCTTCCTCTAGTAATGATAGGTAACAAATAGTTTTATACACAACTAGGAGGATAACCAAATCTAGAGTTCTTGAGTCTCATTTAATAAATAAGTATTATGAGTACCAACTGCATATTTCAGGCACTGCATTTGACTCTGTTAAATACTGATTCCTTATGACAGCCACATCAGATAACATTAATCTGTCTGCTCAATAAACTGCTTGACTTAGGTAAAATAGCTTGCCACAGGTTACCCAATTAGTAGGTAACAGCGACAGAATAACAGTGCAGTTAAAATCTTAGACTGGAGACTAATTGCATAAGTTTGAATCTCAGTTCTGCTATGTAAATTTGGGTGAGTACCTTAATTTACCTGAGTCTTAGTCTTTATATCTGTAGAATGGAGCTAGCGATACTACTTAATTTGCTTTATGTGAGATTAAATGTACTAATATATATAAATCACTTACAAAAGCAGTTGACATATTTGACGTACTTAATATATTTGCTACTAATACTATTAGCAACAGCATTCTGATTTTCCAAGTTGAAATTCAGTGTTTTCTTTTTTACTTTACCATAATTTACAATGTTGTGCTCTGTAAACCATAAATTCCCTGAGGTGCTGTCAGGTTGAGAAAAAATCACTATGGCCCCCAAAAACTTGGAAAATAGAAATGAGACCAGCTTCATCTATATTCTTTACTACAAATAACTGAGAATTGTAATAGGCTAATATGTACTGGGACTTCCAGTTTGGAAATACGACAAAAATAATACTATTTAGCTAAAACATATACAGAACTTATTTTTCCTCTGAAAATACCTATTAGTATTTTGATCATTATTTTTCCTGTTGAACACACTTGCAAAAAATGTTACTCTGCACTTTAGCTACACAGTGAACAATATTGGAAAGACCAATCCATGCTTGGCACAAGAATGTGTTTGTAGGAAAGCAAAGCTGGAGAAGAACCGATGAGTTTCTGAGGATTATCAGGGTTTGATAGAGTCTGGCTCAGAAGTAGGGCAGGGAGCAGATTCAAGAGAGGGCAAAGAGTAAGAGAGGGAGATGAGAAGGTGAGAAAAGAGATAAAGCTATAATATCAAGACCTTGGAGGTAGATCTATTCTTCATAACAAAACCCACTGTGTGTGGGATTGTGTCTCTCAGTTATTTTTAAAGGAAAAAAAAAAGTCACTGATGTTTAAAAGGCCAAGAAAGTATGAAATCGGAGTTCCAAATAGTTCATCATGTGGATACTAATGCGTTATGTACACCTCATATTTTATACTTTTGCAATAAAGAGAATTAGAAGAGAGAGAGAAAGGAGAGAGAGAGAAAGAAGTGGGGAGGGTTGACTTAACACAAACGTAAGAAGACGCAAAAGCAAAACCATTATTTGAATCCTGCTAATTATTGTAATCAAGATATAATAAACATATTTCTCATTTTTGCAGCACTTCCTTTGCTTTAAGCAGTTGTTTTCTTTGTTTTTGATTCTAGAGTAATTTTTAGATTGAGGAAATGTATTTGAAAGCACTTCACGTCAAGAATGAAAAGAAGTTGCTTTTTTTTTGCATGGCACTGTGTGATGTGAAATGAAAATGTTGGTAGTTACGTGAAGAGTTTGGGAATGTATATATTCAAAACAAATCTTCTCAATTCTCTGAGATAATTTTAGCAAATAAGGTAATGCATAGCTCTGAAAGGTGTTCGTTTATTTTTATGGTTAATCTACTGTAAACAAAAACAATGTGAGGAGCCAGAGACAAATAGGACAACTTTATTTATGTCTTTATTTTCAACAACTACATCTACCCTAGAAATCTTTAGCGATGCCTGAGATATCCAACTTTCCATTGTTTTGGCAGATGTGCCTATTTTCCTATTAAATCATTTGTTGTCAACGTATTTAATCAGAAAGCAAACAAGCATGGACCTAATCTCTAAAAGCTACAGAATTTAGAAATGACAGATATTTATTGAAGTGTACCAAAAATGAAACGCTTTCCTTCCATCCTTCCAATAATCCCTGCCTTTTTCCTGATTATCCACTCATCTTATATCAGCTCTAGACCAAGAACTGTGCTCTATACCAAAGATCCAAAAATGAATAAGACCTAGCTCCTACTCTTAGGAACTCAAAATCTAATAGGGATTATGTCTGATTTAATTCTCTCTACATTTACTGAATGCTGTCTATGCATCAGGCAATGTTCTAGGAGTCTGAGATGCTAGATACTAGTATTTATTATAAAATACTATAAAGGTTAAAATTAAGGCATCAAAAGTTAAGGAAAAATAGAGAATAAATGCCTGAATTAACTTTGGAAAATCAATAAACTTTACTTTTGAGTTTCAAAAAGGGTATAAGCAAAACACAGACATCAAACAGCAAGGCATATTTTGGGAACTGCAAACAGTTCTGTGAACCTGAAACAAAGGAAAGAATGTGGCAGGAAGTGACAGGAGATGAGGCTGAAGTCCCGGGAGTGGCCAGATTAGGGCAGCTGATATGCATTGGGATCTGGCTAGGGCAAAGTATCTTTAGAGAAGAAGGATAAGAATGAAATTCACGATGAGTGAAAGGGATGCAGAAAGGCTGAGTGGAGAGGGAAGACTATAGAGAACTACTTGAAAAAAACCTGCCGGGTACAGTGGCTCACACCTGTAATTGCAGCACTTTGGAAGGCCAAGGTGGGTGGATCACCTGAGGTCAGGAGTTTGAGACCAGCCTGGCCAACATGGTGAAAACACGCCTCTACTAAAAATACAAAAAATAGCTGGGTGTGGTGATGGGCACCTGTAATCCCAGCTACTTGGAGGCTGAAGCAGGAGAATCACTTGAACCTAGGAGGCAGAGGTTGTAGTGAGCTGAGATCATGCTATTGCATTCCAGCCTAGGCAACAAGAGTGAAAACTCCATCACAAAAACAAAACAAAACAAAACAAAGAAAAAGAAAAAGAAAAAATCCTGGCTGCGGAAAAGTGACGGTTATGTAGTTATGTAAATTAAGCTGTGTGGAATGGAGGACCCAAATCAGACACAAGAGAGAAGGATCTATTTGAGAGTCATAGACCAAGACAGAGCAGGCCTTGAAATCCACAGAGTAGAGATTTGACTTCATGAAGCGGATGACAAGGAACTGTTGGTGGTGTGAGAAGAGTATGGTGGCTCTGAAGTGGGGTACTCTGTGTGCTAGTTAGATTCTTCCCCTGCCCGATGTGCACTGGATGAGAGAACAAAGTGTCAGTCAGCAGCCTAACTGGTGCCTGAGAAAGTTGGAGAGAAAACATAATTTGAGCTATCTGCCTAATTAATTCCCCAGGGCAAGCCCATATAAACCCCAAGGACTGATACTAATCTTTAAATAACATTAACATTGGCTTGTGTCAATTAATTAGGGAATTAATGAGCAATTAAAGTGCACACTCTTAAACAATTGGTCATTTGTGATGACTACTATGTTGCACGCTATGATGTACCAAAATAGTGAATTTTGAGCACTAAAATATGAAATATTCAAGAAAGCAGTAGCCACTGAGAGAAATTTTCTGCCATAAAATTATCATCTGGAAAAAAGTATTTATCCACTTCTCCAATAATTATTACCAAATGTCTTAACACAAGCTTGAAAATAAACCTTCTCTTACTGGCTTAAAATGCATAACTATTTATTTACCCTGAAAGTATAGAAATAAATTTTGATATTATGTGCTTTTCAAAGTTAGGGAAGGACAGAATGATCCTTATCTCTCTCCCCACCAACAAATACATGTACCAATAACTGTATGTTGCTCAAAACTAAATAACATTCAAATAACCATAGTTTTTAAGAATCAGGCATACACAGACACATAAGTAAATAACTAATTTAACTGTATGAACTAAAAATGAAATCGCTACTCATGGCCCTGATGCTCTGAGTTAGACTTTCACTTATGATCTAGGAATTTCACAGCGGGTGAAGCCCTTGCTCACCAACAGAAAAACTGCATGATGTTGTTACTAAAACAATGGGCTTTCAGTATTTTAGACTAAAAAGAAATGTCATGTGTTTACAGTCTCATAGAGAGATAATTACATGAATAGATCTGCTGTAGTGCACCTCCCAGTTACTAACCTGGAGTGACGTACCTATAATTGCGTAAGGACTATTTAATAAGACTGCAGAAATCTCTGCTGTCAGTTCCTGTAAGATGGCAGGGGTACTTGCAGGTTTGCCCTACTGATTGACTATAGCAAATGTCAGGTGACGCCTTCGATGTTAAAAAAAAAAGAATATTTGTTAAAATGTTATATAGTGAATTTTAAAAATCATGCCAAAATACTTTTGAAAACATTCTTAAAAACAAATATAGAAAATACTCAGGATTAAAAGAAAGGCACTGTGTCGACGTGTACTCAGTTACTAGATTAGGCATCCAAAGTCCTAGGTATTCTCCTAGCCCTGCCCACATTCATTTATGCAATGCATTTTGCTATGTCCTGGGCTTTTATTATAAATTAGTAATACGTATGTTTTCTGGGATTAAAAAATATGTTTGTGGATTTAGTCCTTATTTTAATACTCACTCAACTGTAGTTCAGAAAAAGAGGGTCTTTATGGGGGTAGGGGTTAGCCACTTGTACCAGTTACTATGTTAATATGAAGTGATGTGAAAGGTAAGCATATGTATATGCCCGGAACACCTAGAAATTTAGGCCAATTTGAAGAAACAAGAAAAAAGTAGCCTGTAACTTTTCTGTCTGCATTTCTGATTCTTCTCTTACTTCTTTGCCCAGTAGAAGAGGGAATTTAGGAAGAGATAAGTCCCTCTAGGTGGAGGGAATGAAAGAGAACATAGAAATTTAATATAAACATAAAACATAAAAATTTATGCGGCTGCCTCAGTCTCCCTGCAAAAGATAGGACAAAGCTGGTAACAACTGTCTAGGTGGCTAGGAAATTCCACATATGCTTCTAGCAGCAAAACTTCCATAAACTGACCTCACATCATATGATCTCTTTAGAGGTGAAACTCAATTCTTTGTTCCTTTTTCTACCTTCATCCACTTTGGGGAAATAGGGAACCCTGTGAGCGGATTGAAAGGTTTATACTTGTCTAGCCTATTACAATGGTAAGAGAGTACGGAGACTTGATTAACAAACAAAACAAGAAATCCTGGAATGACCACTCCAAGCTTGTAGGGAGATTATTTCTTTCCCTGTCATCTGCATATTGCCTGGGTTTTTAAAAACATTTGATGATCTTTATGGCTGATGCCCAGTACACCAATATTTTTAAAATTTATGAAATGTGAAGTCACTTTTTAATTTCTCAGGGACTAAGAGGTAACATTAAAATCATGCAATTTCCTTATGAATTGTGCTAATATGAAGGGCTCTGTTACACACATTATATAACATAAACACTCGATTCCTGTGTATTTTATCCTTTCGTGCGATAAAGGCAATAACAGCTTAAAGAAGTTTATTGTCCCCGTTTCTCCTTTACTGACTTACTCCTATGTAGGTGGTCTGTGCTCACTTTTTGTCGTCTTAGAATCCATTTAAAAATGTCTTCACTATTATCCTTTCTTATTTATTGTTTTAATATCTTCTCCTTTTTTTCCTCTTTTTTCTTGTAGGTAAGTCTTGCTGCTTTCTAAATCTCATCAGAATGTCTTTCAACAAAATGGTAAAATGGTAAGTCAATCCCTTCTGTAATATGGCTTTATTTTCCAAGTGCAAAAAAAAAAGTCTTTTTATTTTTTTAAGCTGGATTTCATATCAGCCAATTTCTTGGCCTTTATCCATTATCACTAAAAAATATTGGTCATGAGTCATGAGTGAGGTGGCAATTTTGTTTGATACATTGATGGATTTTTTTCTACTTTGGGTTTTCAGAGTGTTGTTCTTAAGACACCCCAAAGAACTGAGAGTCTGCTGGTGGGTATATTAGAGAGAAGCTGTTCAGCTTCTCATAGACATTGAGCTTTGGCCGGTCGCAGATTACAGATGGCATATGATTGGTTTGGGGAGTTAAAGGAGCTTGCATTTTTGAACATCACATTTTAGAACCTTGCAGGTAAATATGATTCCAGTGATGTTAAATAATAAAATCTTTTCTTAAGGTATTCCATGCCAAAGCTGCCAAAGGAAATGTGAAAAGTCATAGTGAAAATAAGCAGCAAAAGGTCACAAAACCTGCCTGTTTTGTTTAGTGCTTCAGAAGGAAGGATATTGGGATTGCAGTCTTCATCTGCTGGAATTAGCTGCATGGTCCATTAAAGGAAGGACAAATTTAGCTTTGTATATTGCAGTCCTTCATATTCAGAAATGACGCAAGTTGCAAAGAATTTTGATTCATCTTCCTTAAGATGAGAGTGTGTATAACAAGCTGAAATTATGACTTCTTAGTGTTGTCAGCTATTTTATTTTATGTCCTTGGTTCCACTGCTGTGTTGTACATAATTATACTCATACTAGAATCATATTCTGTGCTGTTTCAGGAGACCATTTCAAAAGATTTTCTCATGAGGTTGAACCTTCATTTGATGGCATCAAAACAAAATAACAAGCATATAAAAGGATATTTGGTTGAGGTCATGAGAAACAGAATAAGAAAGATTTCAATGCACAAACTTTTAGCTAGAATTCTCTTTTAAAAAGAATTTTTAAAATCTTAGCATGTAGATGCTAGGCCATGGTATCCATATTACATGTAATTATGTCATCAAGTCACATATACTTTGTTATAACAGCTTCTAGTAATGCAATTAAATAAAAATCACCAGATGATGTATATATTTCTCTTCATGAAACTTTGAGTAGGAAAATCAAAAATTCACTGGAGTGTTTGTTCTGTTATTTAGCTCTCTTGAATTCTTATAAAATTGTCTGCTTACACCCATGATAAGATAATCTCTTCCTCAGATATATATATTTTTTCAGTACTATTTAGGCCTCTTTCTGGTTCAAGTAACAGAAAATTCAATGCAAACTGCTTCAAGCAAAAAGGGGATGTGTGGGGTCATGTAACTGAAAAGTCTAGGGATAGGCCTGGCTTCAGGCACAACTTTAGGCAAATGCTCAGATAACTCATCAGGACCTGGTTACTTTGTCTCAACCTCTCAAATGTGTGGCTTCTGAGTTGGTCTCTTAGTTTCTATAAACTCATTCTCAAATGCCCTGGAAAAAGCAAAATGAGAATCACTCTGGTGGTAGTTCCAGCTAAAGATCCATTGCGTCTCACTGGCTGTGTTTCTGTCACATACTTGTCTCTAGGGAGAATGCAATGAACTAATAAACTTAGGTCTAAGGTAATGCTTTACTTCTAGTATCAGGAGGTAAGTGGAGCCCACCCAAATTCAGGGATAAAAATGAAAAGCGGTAGAATCCTCAAACGTCTGGTACTTGAACTAGAGTGATAGATGCTGATAAGCCAAGAAATAAATTGATAAAAATCTACCTCATCTTGTTAATTAGAATATATATATATTATATAATATATATAGTGTGTGTGTGTGTATACACACACACGTATTTATGTATATGTTGAAAGTGATTCTCTTTCCCCTCCTTGGAATGATGTAATGAACTTGGCTCATTCCGTCCCATAACTAACCACCATGGCCAAGAGTCTTTTATGTCAACCCTTCCAGGAGACGTTGAGATAGGGCTATGGCAGCTGCTAGTATTTCTTCTGTTAGATCCAAATTACCTGAGCTAACAAACTTATTACTAGAAATGGTATATAAAAGTATCATATTATCATCATTTTTATGCCTCTCTTCTGCCCTTCTCTATATTTTGTATGTTCATTAAGTATAATTGAAGAACAGTACTGAGACTGTGTTTTATTTCTGATGTCATTTTTGTTTTAAAGATGAAATGATTAAATGCAAGAAAACCATGCGTGAAGATAGAGCATCTAAAGGTGGTTTATTTCACATGTGAAAGCTAATTTCAAAGCATAACTTCCTTGTGAAAACACAGCAATTATTAAACCGTGAATTGTCCCCTTTAACATGTTTAAATAATTATCACTTTCCTTTCCTTCCCTACTTGTATTAACAGTTTGTATCCAGGAAATTGAAAGGAAATTGTTGTGTTGATGGAAACTGTTTTTTCAAGGTAAAAAAGAAATGTGTTATTTTAATTTTTTTTTAATTTATGGAGATTACAAAATGTGCTTAGTGCCCCCTGGAGTGGTGTAGCAAAAAATCTCAAAGCCAATAAACAAGATCCCCAGGTTTTAATCCAAAAGCGTTCAAGGTTGCCACTGGGAAAAACAAAGTTTGTTGTTTCTTTTAAAATGTAAACCTCCACTGCTTAGAGAATTAAGCTGTAAACAGATTCCTGAAGATGTTTTATAGGCCTTGTTAGATAGCAGTCATTTCTAGATTCTCACAGATGAGTTGGGTGAAATTAGATATTTTTATACCATATTTGAATGTCATTCTCCTAGATAAAGCCAAGCTGCACACACTTCACTGAAAGCCCTAAATAGTCAAGAACGATTTATTTCCTTAGATCTAGATTAGTTCATTTTTGTTTAATCTTTGTTAATATTTGTTAGTATTTTTTAATTATACCAAGAATAATAATGTAAACATTAGGCTAGCAAGGTTAAAACTGATTTACTGCATTAATATTTTTCTCCATTTAAGGTGATATATAATGTATTTTTTAAAAGAAAAAACTTTATAAGACAAAAAATACATGTTTTATGTTTCTCATTAGGTATAGAATTCTTAAAATATATCAGCAATAAAGATTTTGCTTGAAAACTATTCATCTTTTCATTTCCCAATGTACCTTAAACTGTGCACATAATAGGTACTCTGGATTCTTGATTGGTAAATAAATAATGAATAAATGAATGGCTTTTTTGAAAGATGTATTTTCATAAATCTAGTAATATAAGAAAATTTGAAAATATAAATAAAAACATGTTTTGTATTACGTTTCTTCTAATCATAAAAAATGATAACACATTTAAATTACGAGAATCAGCAACAACTTTTGAAAAAAGATAATAAAAAATATAGGGAGAATATAATAACATAAAACTGCTATAAAACAGCTGATAAAATTAAAAGCAGCTAGGAAAAATCAGAAGACTAAATCCTATTAGATGCATGTTTTCTCTCTTTAAAGCTTATATTGGTCACAAGCCCATACCCTTCTCTAGTTTCAAGGGATCGTTTTTCCTACATTCAGTTTCTAGATCCATTTATAGAAATTGGTAGGAGTGCAAAGTATTTCTAATATGCTCTAGAAAGTAACAAAACTTCCTGAGAGACAGACTTGAATTGGACATGTATCTCTTCAAGTATCCCTTTCAAAGCCACTGGCACATAAGCATGTGATAAAATAAGATGTTTAAAAATCCTAGCTTAAATTCCAGTTACAGCTTCAACATACAAGGAGCTTGGAAATGGTCACTTCCATTATCTTAACAACAAAACAAAGCTGGACAAAATGAAAATCAATGAGTTTTCTTGAACAGATTAGAAAACTGAGTTTGCAGGCTAAATCTCCACTCCAACGACTGGAAAGACAGGTGAATCCAGAGAGATATAATCGAGATTTGTTTACGTGGAGCAGAAGCCACTGCAGCCATTAACTGATAGGAACAATTAAATGGGAATTTTGACAAATTTCTAGAGGCTGAGTGTGCATTACTACCACAGTGAGAAACTCCTAGGGGCTGTAGTCTTAGGAAGACACACTGTCTTTCACGGAATTTACCCCCAACAAACCGCCAGATTCTCACAATAAAGAGTTAAGAAAGACCCCCTTTGTGGCTCTGGTAGGGGGAGGAAAAGAGTAATCCTTGAGAAATGACCCCAAAGCCTTCTCCATAAGAATGGCTTCCTCTAGAGTAGGAAGACTACCAGAGTTTTATCCCAAAGGTGTGAGGGGAAATTATTCCTCTCACTACAGTCCTCTTCATATGTAAGGTGGGGTGGAGAAGAAGCTATACAGGAAGAAACACTTGTGTAAGTCATAGGGCAGAAATACAGGCCTTCTAAAAGACTGAGACTATGGGATGTGGCCCATTCCCCACCTCACCACCACACCAAGAGGCTACAGCATTCTAATAATGAGTTACAGTAATTACACCAGAAGAGCTATGAGACACAAACTCTCTGAGGAGAAGTATTAATTTTAGTAAGCCCAAAATCAAAAGGGAAAACAAAAACGAGGTCATCAGAGGAATTTGAAACCTCTGGATCCTACAGCTGTAGAAAACATTAAAGAAATCTCAGCTCCTAGCCAGATTAACATCAATACTCACACTAGAGACCTGTTTACATCAATCTCTATTGTGCAATGTGTCTGGCTTTCAACAAACAAATTACAAGGTGCACAAAGATCAAGGAAAAAACGCAGCCTAACAAGACAAAGCAAGTGTCAGAACCAGAGTTATATATGACATATGTGTTGAAATAATTGTACAGAGAGTTTTAAATAACAGTGATTAATATGTTAAGGTAGCTAATGGAGAAAGCAGACAAAATCCAAGAACATATGGGTAATGTAATCAGAGAGATTGCAATTCTGAAAAAGAATCAAAAGGAAACACTAGAAATAAAAAACACTGGGAGAGAAATGAAGAATATTTTTGATGAACACATCAGTAGACTTGCGTGACTAAGGAAAGAATTAGTGAGCTTGAGGATTTCCAAAAAGAAATGTGAAGAAAGGAATGGGAAAATAAAATAAAACAAAACAACACAACAGAACATCCAAGACTATGGGACACTATAGAAACATACATGCAATTGGACCACTGGAAGGATAAGAAAGTGTGAATGAAGCAGAAGAAATATTTAAAGTAATAATGACTAAGAGCTTTCAAAAATTAATCATAGACACCAAACCACAGATCCAGAAGCCCAGAGAACCCCAGGCAGAATAAATTTCTAAAAAACAACCCTGAGGCCCAGCATATTTAAACTGCACAAAATCAAAGAAAAGAGAAAATATTGAAATAATACAGAGAAAAATAAAACAACATATACAAATTATAAGGAACAAGCATAAGAATTACAGTAAATTTCTGATCGGACACCATGCAAATAAGATCACAGAGGGAAATATCCAAAATATTGAAAGAAAAGAACATCAACCTAGAATTGTATATCCAGTGAAAATATTCATTAAAAGTGAAAGAAAGTACATACTTTTCCTTGTTTTTTTTTGTTTGTTTGTTTTTTTGTTTTCTTTTGAGACAGAGTCTCATTCTTTTGCCCACACTGGAATGCAGTGGCACAGTCATGGCTCACTGAAGCCTTGACCACCCAGGTCTCAAGCAATCTTCACATGCCACCATGCCCAGCTAACTTTTTAAAAAAATATTTTGTAGAGATGGGGGTCTCCCTGTGTTACCCAGGCTGGTCTTGAACTCCTGGCTCAAGCAATCCTCCAAACTTGGCTTCCCAAAGTGCTGGGATTACAAGTGTAAACCACCATGCCTGGCCTATTTTTTCAAACAAACAAAAACTGAGAAAATTCATTGCCAGTTCTTTACAAGAAATGCTAAAAGATTTTCTTCAGGCAGAACTAAAAGGATGTAGGTTAGAAACTTGGATAGACATAAAGAAAAGAAGAACATTAGAGAAGGAATAAATGAAGATAAAATGAAATTATTTATTTTTTCTTAATTGATCTAAAAGGTAACTGTTTAAAGTAATAATACTAATAATGTATTGGGTGATTATAGCATATGGATCAGTGAAATGTATGATAGCAATGTCACAAAAGATGAGAAGGAGGAACTGGAGATATAAGCAGAATAATGTTGTTTGAAGGTAAAATTAAAGTAGTTAGAAATGTATGTTGTAAACTCTAGGAAAACCACTAAAAATCTTTTTTTTTTTTAAGTATAACTGAAATTAAAACCAGAGGTATCAGGAGGGAAAAATTATATGGCAATAAATAGAAAACAATTACAAGAATAGTTCATATTAATCCAAATGCATCAATAATTGGCTGGCCATGGTGCCTCATGCCTGTAATCTCAATGCTTTGGGAGGCCAAGGTGGGAGGATCACTTGTGCCCAGGATTTCAAGCACAGCCTAGGCAACAAAGTGGGACCCTGTCTCTACAAAATAATAACAATAATAATGAAATAATAACAAAAATGAAAAAAAAAACAGCTGAGTGTGGTGGCACATGTCTCTTGTCCCAGCTACATGGGAGGCTAAGGCAGAAGGATTGCTTGAGCCCAGGAGGCCAAGATTGCAGTGAGCCATGTTGGCACCACGCATTCTAGGTTAGTAACAGAGCGAGACCCTGTCCTTCCCCACCAAAAACAACAACAACAACAAAAACAAAACAAAAAACAAATATATCAATAATTACTTGAAATGTCAATGGTCTACATAAACCAATTAAAAGACAGATATTTTCATAGCAGACAAACAAATAAGACCCAACTATAAGTTGTCTACAAAATCCCACTTTAAAAATAAAGTTTCTAATAGGTTAAAAATAAAGGGATAGATAAAGCAACCATGCTAGCATTCATTGAAAGAAAACTGGAGTAGCCATATTAATTTCAGACAAACCAAACTTTGGAAGGAGACAAATTACTAGTAATAAAGGAGGATATTATTAATAATAATGGCAAAGGGGTCAATTCTCCAAGAAGAAATATCAATCCTAAATGTGTATGCAGGCAGAAACAACACATAAAAATACACAAGACCAAAACTGATAGAACTGAAAGGAAAAACACACGAATCCACTAACAGAGTTGAAGATTTCAACATTCCCTGACAGTAATTAATAGATCAAGCTGGAAGAAAGTGAGAAAGAATATAGTTGACCTAAACAGCACTAAAAATCAACTTGATCTCATCAATATTTGTCAACTAGTTCATCCAACAATAGAATACACACTCTCCTCTAGCTCACATGGAACATTCACCAACATAAATCACATTTTGGGTGATAAAATACACCTTAACAAATGCAAAATAATAGAAATCAAATAAAGTATGTTCTTGGATAATAATGGAATTGAACTAAAATTAATTGAAAATCCCCATACATTTGGAAATTAAACAACAAACTTTGAAATAACACATAATCTAAAGAGGTGATCTCAAGAGAAATTTTAAAAAAATTGAATTCAATTAATATGAAAATATAAATTATGAAAGTTTGTGATATGCACTAAGAAGGATATTTATAGAATTAAATGACTGTATTAAAAAAGAAAAAAGATCTAAAATTGATACTCTAAGTTTCCACTTTAGAAAACTGCAGAAAAATTTGTAATTTAAACCTAAAGCAAGCAGAATAAAAGGCATCAATATGTCTAGAACATCAATATGTATTAGAACAGAAATCAATGAAATCAGAAACAGGAAAACAGTAAGAAAATCAGTGAAATCTGAAGCTGTTTCTTTTAAAAGCTTAATAAATTTGATAAGCCTCTAACCATGCTAACCAAAAAGATGTATGTTTATGTGTATATATGTGTGTTTTATGTGTATATTACATATATATATATATATATAAAATACAAATTACTGATACCAGGAATAAAAAAGAAGTCATCATTGCTGATCCTATGGGCATTAGAAAAGGCAATAAACAAATACTATGAGCAACTCTGTGCCCCCAAGTTTGGCAATTTAGATGAAATGGGCCGATTCTTTGAAAGCTATAAACTATTAAAACTCACAGAAGGAGAAAAAATGACCTAAAGTGTCCTTTATCTATTAAATGAATTGAATTAATAATTAATAACTTTCCAATAATAAAGTCATCATGACCAGATGGTTTCACTGGTGAATTTTCCCAAATATTTAAGGGAGAAATTATACCAATTCTCCACAATCTCTTTCTAGTGAATAGAAAAGGGGGAACACTTCCTAGCTCATTCTATGAGATCAGCATTATTCTAATACTAAAACCATATACAGACAGTACAAGTAAGAAAAACTACAGGCCAATATATATCATTAATATAGATGCAAAATCCTCAACAAAATATTAGCAAATTGAATCCAACAATGTGTAAAGGAATTATACACCACAAATGTATTAGTTTCTTAAGACTGCCTTAACAAATTATTAAATACTGAGTGGCTTAAAACAATAAAAATTTATTCTCCCACAGTTTCCGAGAATAGAAGCCATGATGTCACCAGGGCCATGTTCCCTTTGAAACCTCTAGGAAAGAAATTTTCCTTGCCTTTCTTTAGATTTTGGTGTTTGTCAACAATCATTGGCATTCCTTGGCTTGCAGCTGCCTTACTCTAGAACAGAGCCAGAATGCTGCCTGTGCTGTCACATAGCCTTCTTCCTTTTGTGTGTGTTTTCAAATATTTCTCTCTTTATAAGGACACCAGTCACTGGATTTCAGGGTCACCCTAGTTCAGTATGATCTTAACTTGATTACATTTGCAAAGTTCCTATTTCCAAATAAGTACACATTCTGAGATCCTAAGTGAACATGAATTTTGTGGGGACACTCTTCAACAAAGTATAATGACCAAGTGAGGTTTATTTCAGATATGCCAATACTAGTTCAACATTCAAAAATCAATATAATTCACTGCAGATGAAAAAGGAACGTTCATATCATTATGTCAATAGACACAGAAAAAGCACTTAAAAAATTCAATATTCTTTTATGACAAAAACTCTCAGTCAAGTAGGAATAAAGGGGAACTTTCACAATTTGAAAAAGAACACTTACATGAAACCTACAGCTAACATCATACTTAGTGGTGAAAAGCTGAACCTTTTTCTTCAAAATGCATCATAGATTTGAATGTAAAGCAATAAAAATATAAAACATTATTATAAACATAGGAGAAAATATATATCACCTTGGGTATTTAAATACAGCAATAGAATGATCCATGAAAGAATTCTTATTTTTATATTAAATTGTTATATATTAAAATAAAAAATGCTTTAAATAATACACTGTTAAAAAATTTAAAATGGAAGTCACAGACTTGGAGAAAGCATTTGTGAAACACATTCCTGTTGAAGGAATTTTATTCAAAGTATACAAATAACACTCAATGATAAGAAAACAACTCAATTTAAAAACGAAAAAAAAAAGACACCATAGAATAGATGCCTCACCAAATAAAATATGCAGGGGGAAAATAATGTGAAAAGATGCTCAACATAATTTGTCAAGAGAGAATTGCAAATTAAAATGACAATAAGATACCAAATATTTAATTAAATATTTAATTTAATAGGTACATATTATACCTATTAAAATGGCTAAAAGACAAAAATTTGTCAATATTAAATATTGTTGAGGACATAGAACAACAGGGACTCTCATTCACTGCTGATAGAAATTGACAATGATACAACCACTTTGGAAGACAACAGCTTCTTAAAAAACTAAACAGTCATACCACATGGGCCTGATCAGTCTCCTAGGTACTACCCAACTGATTGAAAAATGTATGACCGTATGAAACCTGCATGTGAGTATTTATGATAGCTTTATTCATAGTTTCCAAGAACTGAAAGCAACCAGAATATTCTTTAAAGGTGAATGGATAAAAACTGTGGTATATCCAGACACTAGAATATTATTCAATGATTAAAATAAATGAGCTGTCAAGTCACACACACACACACACACACACACACACACACACACACACACACAGAGAAATGAATAAATCTTACATGAAAATTTTTAAGTGAAAGAAGCTATCTGAAAGGGCTATATACTATATGATTTCAACTGTATGACATTCTGGAACTGGCAAAACTATGGGAGACAGATTAGTGGATACCAGAAGCTGGAGTAGTAGGGCAGAGGAGGGTTAAATAGATGAAGCACAGGGAATTTTTTATGGTAAAAACTATTCTATGCAATACTGTAATCATGGACAGAAGACATTAAGCATTTATCAAAACCTACAGTGTTTTACAACACAAAAAGTGAAGCTTCTTTTTTAAGGTTTTACAAATGTCATTTAGAAGGTTGGAAAATCCCGGGATGGAATACAGAATGTGAAAAGATATTCTAAGTATATTATAAATATATGAAACAAACTCATTGAGAGGGTGAGAAAATAAGGAGGAGGGGGTTATAATGACCTTTGTGGTAATGGATCAGAATTGAAGACAGCAGTATGAACTCACGTTTAGCTCAATATAGAAGAGGATGGTCTACATAAAAGCGAGCATGTGTATTTCAACTGGACATGTCCATGGCAAAAAAATTACCTAAGAAAAAGAACCTGAGCTATTCTGCACATAACCTATCATTATTATGCAAAACAAGTAAACAATGAATAAAAATAAGAACAAAATCTGGTGGATATCAGCGCCATCTTTCATAGAAATTCTCTTGAGCAAGAAATCCAACTGAAGGGAATTTATATATGAGCCAGATTAACGTTCATACAAGAATAAGCTTTAAAATGATACTATCATTCTATAAAGAGGAAGAAATGTTTAAATGTTATAAAACTTATTAATATTAATAAATTGCACATGGAAATGTTTATCAAATTTCAGAGGTAATTTTTTTCCACATAGTTGAGAAGGGAATATGTAGGTTCCCAAACCCATGGAATTAATTATTGAAAATTTTGATGGAGGCTAAAAATTCATGCATGACAGATTCCTAACATTAAATGATGAATCTACTTTTAAAGTTCTATTGTGGAGAAAAATGGCACTCTTCTAGAATCTACGTCTTACCAAGGCTGGAAAGGCTGTGTCTTGTCTGGTCTGCAATTTCTGTTTTCTTAACAGTTTATTACGAGTGGGGCTACAGAAGATAAGAACAAAGAGGCTCATCAATTAGGCTTTCTATAAATATCTGCAATAGTATAAATCCCCGAACACCATCCCACGATGTCTAGGATTGACTTCTCCAGATGGTTAAGGAAAGATAGAAATAGAAGAGGACTGGGTGCAATTGAGAAAGTGCTGCAGACATTTTCAAGGGAAGAGATTGTTTAGAGAGATATAAGGACTTGCTATGTAACAGTTTCTTGTACTTCCACAAAATGAAAGTAAGTAGAAACCTTGGAATGTGAAGTTAGTATTAGTGATGCCCAATAAAGGCATATGCTTTTGTTTAGTTTCCCAGCAGTATGAAAGGATGTTTTCTTATTCATCAAGACTATCCTACGTAACCTTTAGGCATTAATTGGCCTAATTCACAAGGTAGCTAACCATCTAAACTCAATAATGGAGTAGCCCACATAGGGGCTTATAATGTATGATGTTGGCCTCATCAGTGTGACATTTTAATCACTTGCAACGTGCAAAACTTTTCACCTCTTTATCATGCTTTCAGCTAATGATCAGCACTCTAATGAATTCCTTAAAAGTGGAGGGAGAGTGGTGTCAGTATCTTTAAAGATGCACCTATGAAATTCCAAGTAAAAGTAGAAAACATTTTCATTTTATTAAATTCTCAAGCCAGTAATGAATATTAAAGATTGTTTTACAGTATAGTTTCTCACAAAATGGTGAATTAAATCTACACAACAAAACCTATTAAAATACAACTGAAAAAATTAAATTCATCTAGAAGAGCTTGGGTAAATATACAATTTATCTAGGCTCACTTAGTCGTTGTGATTGAATAATGTCTTTACCCTGAGCTTCCTAGCAGCAGCACAATAAAAGCAAATGTGGCTGGGGGGGCCCTGGTGGCTCACGCCTGTAAGCCCAGCATTTTGAGAGGCTGAGGCGGGCAGATCACCTGAGGTGAGGAGTTCAAAACAGCCTGGCCAACATGGCGAAACCTCATCTCTACTAAAAATACAAAAATTAGCCAGGCGTGGTGGTGGGCGCCTGTAAGCCCAGCTACTCGTGAGGCTGAGGCAGGAGAATCACTTGAACCCGAGAGGCGGAGGTTGCAGTGAGCCGAGACTGCGCCACTGAACTCCAGCATGGGCAACAAAGTCAGACTCTGTCTCAAAAAGAAAGAAAAAAAAAAAGAGAAAAAGCAAATGCAATGAATCAGGAAGTTTATATTATTTCAGTTCTTCAGAAGAAGCAAAATTTTATGTACTCTACTTGGAAGGAAATTTTTATGTTGGTTATTTAAAAATATGGAAATTATTGCTTTTACCAATAATTTTGTAAGATGTGGGAGATTACCGTCATATGCATTGACTCTAGATTAAGCCAAATCTATAGAAATAACTCACAGGTGTTATTCTGCATGGATGTAAGCTAATGAGGTATGGGCATATTGTTTTCTGATGCTCTAATTTGATGCAAATTTGTAGAAGATGATGGATAATATGCCCCTTAGATTATCTTTGTCACACCAGTTCTTAACGGTAGCAGTATGAAAGGATGTCATACAGGAAGAGCAGTCAGGTCAAGATTTATCTCTGTTTAAGAGCATTGCTTTCCTGTAATGCTGATTGTTTTTGGTTGGTTAAGGAGTTGTTTAGAAAGGCAAAGATGTTTAGAGTCCTCTTTCCAAAATAGAGAGTTTAAATTCCCTCATTGTATTCAGTGTGTTTTTTTTAAATCCTTGTAACATATTTATTTCAAACAGACAGTAAATATATATTTTTAAATGCCTGGTTTTTCTTTTGAAAAGGAAAAAGTTGATGACAAAAAGATTTGGTCAGTTCTTGCAAGGGTCATTTTCAGGGAAATGGGAGTTATGGTAAGAGTCATTTGACTGGAGGTTCATTAACTTTCAAATTTTTCCATGCTTCTGATGATTAGTATTAACACGAAACAGTAAGCAGCACCTCTGACCTCAATTATTTTTACCTATGGCTGTCTCCTTTTCTGTATTATTTTTCAGGAACTGATTTCGTATAAGTTTGAAGAAGATAATTTCCTAATCCAAATGTGGGGTATATGTCTTTCAATACAAGGGAGTTGTCATGGGACTGTGATGGTGAAGAGCAGGAAGAGATTTTAGATGTGGTTCTTTTCCTGTCATATTCTGCTCCCTCCCAGCCTCTCTCACTTTTTATAGCCGCGGTGGCTCTTTGTTAAAATAATTATTTTTTCTCTGTGTGAGATTCTGTGATTAGATGAAAGGTCATGGTTATAATATGAATCCTGGATAACAAATACAGTGCAAAATGGATTGGAATGCATTGAGCAAAGAAACTTTCCAATTAAAAAACACTTTGCCAGGACTGCACCAAACAAACAACCATATAGACTCTGATTTCTCTTCACTTATAATTAGCTGCCACTGAAAGTTAATTACTTTCAGGATCAAAGGAAACAAAACTAGAAATAAAATGAAAGAATTCCTTTTAGATTTAAAGTTTAAATAAATGTTTGCCTTAGGAACAGACCATATGCTGAATCCATCCCAGGGGCAAATGAACTTAAGGTTCTTCAATACGTATAGACCAACATTAAAGTTCACCGCAGGTGGGCAAAGAAATAAGGCAGGCTTTATTTCCTTTGGGAGTATAAACTGGGAGAGTTTGTAAGGGAGCAGCAAAGCCTCTTTACATATCCTTGTTTTTGTTTTATCAGAAGAACTGAGAAAGTGTGTACCTTTTGGAAGATTTATTCTTGAAATGCTTTTTCCTAAGATACCAATAAAAACTCTGATTTGATTTCTGATTTCTCTGAAAAACATGTCTGCCTTATTAAGGCTAATTGATTATGAGGATATGAGTAGATCTATTCATGTACTTACCTTCTCATAACGTATTAATTGGATCACGATAAATATCTTTATTGTTTCACTCTCCTAACTTTAGTGCACTGGGTTATTTTTTCCCACAGAAATAAATTTTACAGATGATATATGGGAACAAAAATGGGATTTCTGTAAGCATCATTTTTCAGTTTGTTTCTAAAAATAGGTTATGAACTTTTGTAAATTGCATTTTGGAATAGAATGATCAGGTTCTGTGATGTTTATGAAAAAGTCAAGAGGGAATAGTCCCAAGATAATTCAGCACCATGGATAGTAACATGTAGATCGCTTTGGCCAGTACTCCTGGGCTCTGGATCTGATGTTAGCTTGAGGTGTTCATCCCAAGGTCTGGGCTCAACAATAATGTGAATGTAACAAGTCTTCAAATATTCACTTACTCATCATTTCTACCAACCCCAAAGCTGTCAGGAACCCACCAGTCTTCGTCCCCAATCCTTCACTTATGCTCCATCTTCCTGGAATACTCATCACACCATTTAACTGTTGTTGATTGAGTGCTTGCCAAGTGCCTAGCACTGAGCTCAATGTTTCACAATTATCTAAAAAAATTATAATAGTAAAGGTAGGAACAGTTATTATCCCCATTTTGCCAAATAGGAAGCCTGGCTAAGAGGTTAAGTGACTTGTGGGCCCTATGGCTAGTATGAGACTGTATCCAAACTTAAGCCATGTTTATCAGAATCCAAAACTTTTGCTCATAATCACTATGCTAACATTGTTCTCCTATAACATTTTTTATTGTGTTGAAAAACTCATAAAATTACTATCTTAACCACTTTTCAGTGTACAATACTGTAATATTAACTGTATGCACATTGTTGTGCAACAGATCTCTAGAAACTTTTTACCTTGCAAACAGAAGCCCTATAGACATTAAAAATAACTACTCATTGCTACCTTTCCCCTACCCACTAGTGCCCACATTCTATTTTCTGTCACTGTGAGTTTGACTACTTTAGATACCTGATATAAGTGTAATTATGTAGTTATTTTTGTGACTGGCTTAATTCACCTAATATAATGTCCCCAAGTTTCATCCATGTTGTAGCATAAAACATGATTTCCTTCTTTCTTAGGGCAGAATAATATTACATTGTATGTATATATCACATTTTCTTTATCTGTTCATACATTGATGGACAATTAGGTTGCTTCCATCTCTTGGCTGTTATGAATAATGCTGCAGTAAACATGAAGGGGCAAATATGTCTTCAAGATTCTACTTTCAGGTTTTTCTGATATATACCAAAAAGTGTAATTGCTAGGTCATATGGTATTTCTAGCTTTAATATCTTCAGGAACCTACATACTGTTTTCCATAACAACTGCACCATTTTACATACTTAACAACAGTTACAGTTGTTCTTTATTTAATTTGGATATTAACCCCTTATGAGGTATACAGTTCACAAATAATTTCTCCCAATCTGTAGGTTGCCTTTTCTGTCTGTTGATTATATCCTCTGCTACATAGAAGTGTTTTTTAAAAAATTCTCATTGTGGATATTCAAGGTATATGACATGATGTTATGGGATACATATGAATAGTAAAAAGGTTACTATAATGAAGTAAATTAACATATCCATCATCTCACATAGTTATCCATTTCTTTTTGTTTGTTTTTGTGGTGAGAATATCTAAAATCTACTCATTTAGTGTGAGTCCCATATACAGTACAATTTTATTACCTATATTTTCATGTTGTACATTAGATCTCAGAATTATTCATCCTACATATCTGCTACCTTGTATTCTCTGGATTACCTGTCCTCATTTTGCACCTTCCCACTCTGTCCCTGGTAGCCAAAGTTTTGTTATCTATCTTTGTGTATTTATTTATTTTTTTAGATTCCACATGTAAGTGAGATCATGAAATATTTTTCTTTCTGTGCCGCACAGGAAATTTTAAGTTTGATATTTTAAAATTTGTCTACTTTTGCTTTTGTTGCCTGTGCTGTTGGTGTCATATTCAAAAAATCATTGCCTAATCCAACGTTATAAAACTTTCCCTTATGTTTTCTTTTAGAAGTTTTGTGGTTTCAGGTCTTATGTTTGGATTTTTCTTATGACTATCTAGTTTCCTTGTACCATTTATTGAAGACATTACCATTTTCCCATTGTGTCTTTCTGATGCCTTTATAGAATATCAATTGACTTCAAATGTATGGATTTATTTACTGGTTCTCTATTCTGTATCAGTCTATATGTCTGTCTTTATGCAAGTACCATACTGTTTTGATTACTGCAGCTTTGTAATATGTTTTGATATCAGCAAGTGTGAGAACTCCATCTTTATTCTTTCTTAGTTTTTTTTTTTTTTCATATCAGCAAGTGTGAGACTTCCAGCTTTATTCTTTCTTAGGATATTTTTATTTTTAGCTACTTGAGTTCATTTGAGATTCCATATAAATTTTAGGGTATATTCTTCTATTTTAGCAAAACAAAAATGCTATTGAGATTTTGATAGAAATTTCATTGAATCTGTAGATTACCTTGAGTAGTATGGACATTTTAGCAATATTAAGTCTTCCAATCCATGATCACAAAATGTCTTTTCATTCATTTGTATCTTATTTAATTGGTTGTAGCAGTTTTGTAGTTTTCAGGGTACAAATCTTTGGCCTCTGCTATAGATTGGATGTCCTCTCCAAACCTCATGTTGAAACTTAATCCCCAATGTGGCAGTATCGAGATGTGGGCCTTTAAGAGGTGATAGACTCATGAGGACTCTGCCCTTATGAATAGAACAATATATTCATGGAATGAATTAATGAGTTAATGAATTTATAGTTTATCATGTTTGGTAGAGTTATCCAGGGAAGCCATCTGGGCCTGGACATTTTCTCACTGGGAGGTTTTGATTACTGATTCAACCTCCTTACTCAATATAGGTTGGTTCAGGTTTTCCACTTTGTTTCTAGGAATTTATCCATTATTTACAGGTTATCCACATTGTTGGCATATATTCACAGTAGTCTCTTCTCTTTTTTTACTTATTTGGCATCAGTTGTGATTTTTTTTTTTTGTAATTTCTGATTTTTGTTGAGTCTTCTCTCTATATTTTTAAAGTTAGTTTAAGCCAGGTGCGGTGGCTCATGCCTGTAATCCCAACATTTTGGGAGGTTCAGGCAGGTGGATCACTTGAGGTCAGGAGTTTGAGACCAGCCTGGCCAACATAGTAAAACCCTGTCTCTACTAAAAACACAAAAATTAGCTGGAAATGGTGGCGTGCACCTGTAGTCCCAGCTACCTGAGAGGTTGAGGCAGGAGAATTGCCAGGACCCGGGAGGCAGAAGTTGCAATGAGCCAAGATAGTGCTACTGCACTCTAGCTTGGGTGACAGAGCAAGACTCTATCTCAAAAATAAAATAAAATTAGTTTCATTAAAAGTTTGTCTATTTTGTTGATTTAAAAACACTAACTTTTAATTTCATTGATGTTTTCTATTTTTCTGTTCTCTATTTTGTTGCTTTCTGCTCTCATATTTATTATTTCCTCCCTTTTGCTAACTTTTGGTTTAGTCTGTCCTTCTTTACCTACTTTCTAGAGGTGTAAATTTACATTGTTGATTTGAGATCCTTCTGCCTATTTAAGGTAGGACTAAATGTCTCTCTTAGTACTACTTTTGCTGCATCCCAGGAGTGTTAGTATGTTGTGTTTTTTTTCATTAGTCTCAAGATATTTTCTAATTTTCTTCATGACTTTGTCTTTCATCCATTAATTGTTCAAGAGCATATTGTCTAGTTTCTACATATTTACAGATTTTCCAGTTTTGCTTTTGCTATTCATTTTTTAAAAAATTTTAATTTCTATTTTTTGTGCATATATACATAGATACATATATATCTACTATATGTGTGTGTATATATATACATATACATATGTATTATATATATACATATACATATGTATTATATATATATACACACATATGTATATTATATATGTGTGTATATATATATATGGAGGATGAGATATCCATCCCTGCAAGCCTGTATCCTTTCAATTACAAACAGTTCAGTTACACTCTAAGTTATTTTAAAATGTACAATAAAGTTATTATTGATTATAGTCACCCCGTTGTGCTATCAAAGAGTAGGTCTTACTCATTCTTTCTAATTTTTGTACCCATTAACCATTCCCACTCCACCCACCACAGCTCCCCACTATGCTTCCCAGACTCTGATAACCATCCTTCTATTCTCTATGTCCATGAGTTCAATTGTTTTGATTTTTAGATCCCACAAATAAATGAGAACATGTGATGTCTGTCTTTCTGTGCCTGGCTCATTTCATTTAATGTAATGATCTCCAATTCCATCCATGTTGTTGCAAATGACTGGATCTCATTCTTTTTGTGGCTGAATGGTACTCTATTGTGTTTGTATTCCATTGTGATTATAAAATATAGTTGGAATGATTTTAATCTAACTTAATCCTACATTTCTTAAGACATGTTTTTGGCCTAATGTGATCTATCCTGATAGTGTTCTGTGTGCTCTTAAGGAGAATGTGTATTCTACTGTTGTTGGCTGGAGTGCTCTGTATGTGTTTGTTGGGTCCAATTGGTCTACAGTGCTGCTCAATTCCTTTCCTTTCTTTTATGTTTCCTCTTACTGATTGTTTTATCTATTATTGAAAGTGAAGTATTGAAATCTCTTACTATTACCATGTTACTGTCTATTTTTCCCTTCAATTTTGTGAATGTTTGCTCAGTATACATGGTTGTCTGATGTTGATGTTGGTGTATATATATTTATGATTGTTATATCTTCCTGGTGAATTGGTCTTTTTGTCATTATGTAATGTCCTTCTCTGCATCTGTGATAGTTTCTGACTTAACATCTACTTTATCTCCTATCCAATTAGAGACGTTTGCCATTTTCTTTTTCAGGAGCTCATAATCTTTTGCTCCGTCTGGTGTCTGTCTGCTGTTCTTCAGGCTTCCCTAGATTAGCTGTACATGAACTCTTCATTTTAGATTAAGGACATGAACAGTTACAGTAAAACTTCTCATCTACCCACCCCCTAATTTATTATCATTCTATGATTGTTTTTTGCCCATACATCCAATTATCACTGATATACAGGAAGAGGTCACTCTTCCATATCAAAGGTTTTCAGCAGCACTCAGGCATCCAAAGTATGGCATTTCCATCAACACCCTGAGTCAGAGAAGACAGAAATTATTCCCTCACTCAGCTCCCCATAAAACCAAAGCACTGGATGCATGATCCACTATTCTGTTTCCACCTGGAGGGGCTGAAAATTGGGTATTTTTTCTCAATCATGCCAAACTGTGCCAGTTTGGAGGAGGGGCAGTCATAGGTAGAATAAAATGACTTTTTCTTACACATCTTAATGTAGCTGTTCTTGGCCTTGTGCTCATTTGGTGTACTGAGACTTCTTAACTGGCTTCTAGAGTCTTCATGAAGGCATTTTTGTTTATATATTGCTGTTAAGTCAGTGGAAGAACGAAGGTTGGGGCTTCCTATTTCTGCCATCTTTCTGCTATCCCTCTCCCCTTCACTAACAGTTTTTGATATCCCAGCAGGACAGTCTCGTTTTAAAACACAAAATTAGTCTGACCTAAAAGTGGTCAGTCCTTTGAGCTCATGAATATAGTAAACAGGTTGCTGAGGATTTGCTCTAAACATGGGCAATTATAGGCAAAGATAGATGGGCTTGGGGTTTTTCAGTGATGAGGAGAAGACTTAGTTAATCATTAAAAGATCTTGATAAAAGTAAGTAACAAATGTGCTTAAGTCATTCAATTCCAGCAAGAAAAACCAAGGACAATTTAATAAGGAATTAATTGTCGACAAATATTTAGGCCTGTGAAAACACATAATGCTTTTGAAGTCTTCTAGATACTTTCTACATGGCTTATAAGAGCTACATGTTTTTAACATCTTTTTTATTAAATATAGTCTATAAGGATGCATCCTACTCTGTCCTCAGTTATTTATGAAGACAATTGTTGTGTATGTATTAGAAAAAGACCAAATATTTAGTTTATATAGGTTTATATGCAGCAGCAGTGGCAGAAGCCATGAGGGTTCCGGCCATTGCCACTGCTAAAATTAAGGAGATAAACTAAGAAGATATAGAAATAATAATAGGAAAGTTGGGACCATAGGAAGAGTTCGTAGTAGTTTTTGATATTTAAATTCTACACTCTGCATGACATTCCAGCTGTCTTCCCTTTATGTCCCTTCAACTCCTTGGGTCTACCTTGACTCAGACAATATTTAGGTCCTGGCTTAAAAATAAACTTTGACTCCTCTTGCCCTTACTGTTCTATAATCCAAGGTTCTGCTAGGTTTGAGAAATTGTTTTCAATAGGCTTAACAGTTTTAACTGAGGATAGATTAATGCTCCTTTGGTTACCTAGTCACCTTTACATTCTGCTCACCCTTAATGTGGCCTTTATTGTGTTTTAATCAGGAGTTATCAGGGGAATATTTTAAACCAAAGTTAGAATTTTATGTACAATTAAGAGAAAAGAAGAGGACATGAAGAATAGAAACTGATGAGAATAAATAATGAAAAAATAGTAAAAAAAAAAAAGTAAAATTTAATTTAATGACATTGAAATTAAAGCACCTGGATGTCCATTATTCCAGTGGTTGTTTTACACCCAGTTATGTGATCCAAATACTAGGTTAATGATAGTCTTACTAATCAGACTACTAAAAAATACCACATGGAGCAATGACCTTTATAATTATGCTAATATCAAATCTTTCTTTATATCAGAAAATATCTGAGGACTGCAAGAAAGAGTCCCTTTTCCTAGATTGGCTGTACATTAACCCTTCATTTTAGATTAAGTATATATACAGTAATAGATTGCTTCTCATCCACCCTACCCCCTAATTTATTATCATTCCATGATATTCCTTCTTGCCCATACATCCAGTTATCACTGACAAGCAGGAAGAGGCCACTCTTAACCACCATTTCAAAGGTTAACAATTGATCAGGACACAGATACCAACATTCTTGAAGCAGGACCCCAGTGAATTTAATAAAAGATAAATGCTTGGAGTCCAGTACTCTGGGGATGTTTGGGTTCTAAACCCTGCTGTTCCACTTATCATTGACTATGTGCCTTTAGATAAATTATCTAAGATTTTTCTGTCTTTAAACATCTATAGTATAGATTTATCTTCAATGTCTTAGTAATTAAATTTAGTTTACAAAAATAAGAAAAATAGATTTTTTAAAATGCCACTTTAAATTCATTTATTCAGAGACAGAATCTATTAATTACCAGCTTTTTTTTTCTCTTAGCATCATATTGTGAGCATCTTTCTTTGGCTCCATATACATAACCACCATTATAATTGAATGTATTATGTCAGTATTCCTCTTTATTTTCATGAAGTATTTAAATAATTTTCATTTATTTCACATTTAGCCTATTTACTACATTTTGTTCTTACAAACACAGCTTCAGTGAATGCCTTCATAATGCTTCTTTGAAAATTTTTCTCCATAAAATAAACTCCCAGATTTCAAAGTGCTATGCCAAAAATAGTCAAATTTTTAGACATTTGCCACACAAGGTGTATCGTTAAAAGAAAAACTGGGTTAAAATGAAACACAACAGCATTTCACAAAAGAGGAAATACTATGGAAAATAAATATATTAAATATTAATGATTGAAGAAATGCAAATGAAGACCATGATAATATATGCCACTTTAAACCCATTCAAATGGCAAACATTTGAGAGTTTGATCACATCAGGTACTGGATATGATCTATTAGATCTTTTAGATATTGTCATTGGGCATTTGAACTAGTGTAACCACTTCAAAAAAGAGGTCAGCTTTATATTGTAAAATTGAACATTTACATACCTGATGACTCAATAACTCAACCTCCAAGTAACTAAGAGAATTCATGCATATGTACACACAGATATATGCGTGTGTGTGTGTGTGTGTGTGTGTATATAAGAGTGTTCATCATAATTAAAAATCTAGAAACATCCAAGTTCCCTATTATAGTGAGAGCTGAAGAATAAACTATAGTATATAGCTAGCAGTCAATATGAATGAACTATAGTCACATGCAACAATAGTTTGCACATTTTTCAAATGTTCATCTGAATTAGAAAAACAGGCTATTAATGATGAACTGAGAGTTCATATGGGACAAGAGCTGTTGGTGGTTTGTGCACATTATTATCCCAAGAACTATAGTAAGTGAAGATATTCTTCTCATTTTACAGACAATGACATTCTAAGAGGTTAGCTAAATGGTCCAAGGTCTTATTGATGAAAAAAGCCAAACTCTAAAGAATTTGAAGAGATTTATTCTGAGCCAAATGTGAGGACTATGACCCATGACAGAACTTCAAGAGGCCCTGAGAACATGTGCCCTAGGTAGTTGGGTTACAGCTTGCTTTTGTATGTTTTAGGAAGACATAGATATCAATCAGTACATGTAAGGTATACATTGGTTTGGTCCAGAAATGTGGGGCGAGTTGTAGCAAGGGGCTTACAAGTCATAGGGGGATTTAAAGATTTTCTGATTGGCAATTGATTGAAAGAGTTAAGTTATTATTTAAAGACCTGGAATCAGTAGAAAGGAGTGTCTGGATTAAGATAAGAGGTTGTAGAGACCAAAGTTCCTATTATGTAGATGAAGTCTCATAGGTAGCCACCCTTAGAGGCAATAGATGGGACAGAAAGGAGTATCTGGTTTAAGATAAGGGGTTGTAGAGACCAAGGTTCCTATCATGTAGATTACTTCTCTCGTAGGTGGCCACCCTTAGAGAAAATAGATGGCAAATGTTTCCTGTTCAGACCTTTAAACCATGCTAGACCCTAAGCTAATCTCTTCAGGATTAGAAAAAGACCTGGAAAGAGAAGGGGATTGTCTACACAGTGTAAATTTTCCCCACAAGAGATGGCTTTGCAGGTCCATTTCAAAATATGTCAAATAATTATTTTTTTGCAGTAAAATCTTTTTATTTCTTTCAGGGCCTACTGTCTGTCATGTAATGTTATACTAGAGTCAGGTTAGAATTTGGTATCTTATTGCTACAAAGAGTCTGTTTTGTCAGTCTTATGATCTCAGTTTTAATGTTAATGGTGGTCAGTTGTGCCTAAATTCCAAAGGGAGGAAAGTATAATAAGGCATGTCCAAACTCCTCTTCCCATCATGGCCTGAACTAGTTTTTCAGGTTTCTTTGGAATCCCTTGACTGACCGTAGGGGCCTATCCAGTCGGTTGGGGGGCTTAGAATTTTGTTTTTGTTTTACAGTCTAATGGGTAATGTACTTGCACCAGGAGTTGGTCTGACTCCAGAATCTACTTGTTTTGTCACTGGCCCATTCTGCCTCAGTATCTCCACAGTCTCTTCCCACTTTTGTATGAGAATGATAGAAATTGCTGAATGTAAAATCTTTATCAAAGTGTTGTCATATCTTAAAAGCCCTGAAAGCTAATGACAGAGTATTCCATAAATAAAGCAACTTAAGGTAGTTAGGAAAGACGGTGAGTGGCAGAGAGCAATTTGAGTTAGCACTTTTCTTTTCCAGTGGGTCATCTTGTATTTTCAAGAATTTAATAGAATGACATCACAGAGAAATAAGAAAGTATCTGAAAGCAAGCCTACAATAAGAATAAAGTGACTTCTATGACAAATGAGAGCATCTGAAAAATGATTTGCAGACACAAAGGTCTTTGGAAATAGCTGCCTGGTAAAACAGTTCAAAACTGAGAGACCCTGTCTTGAAAAAAAAAAAAGTTTAAAAGACACAATGACCCTCTGAGCCAAAGCCTTATGATAATATTTTCCAAGGTGGGATTAGGACCCAAAAATGACTCATGGATCTGAAGAGTTAGTGGTGTCTGCAAAACAAATTGTGGATTTTATTGCATGAGAGGAAGAACCGTGTAGAATCAGGAAGGGTCATGAGAATCTTGAGGGATAAGTGAGAGGTACCAGAAAAAAATTATTCCTCTAGAGCATAAATTAAATGCTTATTGTGAGAATATGCAGACTTGGACCAAAAGAGCAAAACCAAGCAACTTCAAAATAATATATCTTAAAAAATATCAAATTCAAGGTCACCTTTTAGGCATGCTCACAATAACACATACACACACAGGCACATAATACTCATATGCCAACATGACACTAGTGAGTTAGAGTCACTCAGAGGGAAAAGTTATAAAGCCTAATTTGCAACAAATTGTATTAATAGCAAAGGATTATTGAATGATTTTAGAATATGTGCATGGCTTCACTATTGTGGTTTTGTTCACTCTTCTGTATGTAGAATATTTTAGATGCGGAGAGAGTTAAGAACCCCTTACCTGCCACAGTAACACATACTAAATGACTGTGAGGAAACAATATAACAAGTCCATAACATTAGCATCCACATAGCTCCTTTAGAGAGGAAAGGAATTAGAGACATCCTATTTTTCTTACAGCTAAACTGTCCTGTGATTTTTTCCTAGACAACTATGTTAAAATGTCAGTCTATCATGCCTCTTTCAAGACTTGTTGATTGTACTCAAAAAGCCAAAACTCAATAGGCTGATACAGAGCAGGTAACCTAGTTTCACGAATTTAGGGCTTTGGGGTCTGTTGACCTCAAATCAAATTCTGCTTTGGGCTTTTAAATGACATGTAACCTTAAGCAAGTTTCATCTTTCAAACTCTTGGTTTCCACATCTTTAAAAAACAGTAATGGTCTCTATTTTCCTATCTTTCGTGGGGATAAGAATTATCTAGGTAATATACATAAAGCAATATGTCTGGCCTGCAATAAATATTCAAAAAGACAGTGGTTATTTTAGTGAAAAGAACACTGGGCTGGGGAGCAGCAACACAGAGGCCAAAAAGAACTCTATCACTAACCATTCTTTTGACCTTGGGTAAATCACTGTCTTTCAGGGCCTTCATTTTTCCATCTATAAGGAGATTTATACTCAGTCTCCTTCTAGACCTCAAACTTTGTGGTCTACATGCTTACCACTGCCCCACAGAAAAGAACAATTTTTTTACCACTAACAGTGGGAGTATCTGCTGCCATCAGAAAATGTTATCACTAGTTTTTGTTGTCACAATTTCAAATAAAAAACAAATATCATTTAAGTACCTGTAGTGTTGGTCTGAAGCTTTGCAGACTTTTTACAAAATGAACATCTTTCACCAGCGTGTCTGCAGGGTGGAGGAAGAGTGGCAAGGATGGCCATTCACACTTGGCTGAGGCCACCCTGAAATCCAGAGTATCACAGCACCCTTCCATGCAATCCTTATATTCATCCTGAGGGCAATGAGGACATTTGCTGTTTACCTTGTAGGGTATAGATTCTGGGACATATTGGGTACCTATTACGTGTTTTTTTTTTTTTTTTTTTAATAAGTGGGCGTAACTCACAGGGTAGAAAAGAGGGGATTTTCTCTTGATCACAGTAGAGAGGAATCTTTATTTTTCTGCCGTTTGTCAAGCTAAATAGGACGGAAACTCTGCCAGGATCTCACCTTCACATCACTGACTACACGAGAATATCCCTCCATATATGGATGGGTGGCAGAGGGAGGCACTTCTTCCCTCAGTTCTAACCCATTCCAGTCTCCGATCCTGGATCCATCCACCTGTTTTAATTCTCCCTGACCTTTCATCCCAGAAAGACCCTAAGGATACAGAAGATCATTATAGTCAATACTGGATCTCAGGAGAGATTTTTTGTGTTAACTAAAAGTCTAATGGTAGCAGAGTGAAATAATGGAGGGAAAGTATATGACCTCTGTGATGCTGAGCCTGGGACAAACTCTATAGCTTCTGGGTTCGTAAAAAAAAAGTCTGCAATAGAGGGCTGACTGAATAATTGATCAACAAAATATCAATAGAAATTTCATTCTTAGGCAAATATAATAATAATAGAGATGATTGTAAGTTTCTAAAGAGTGGTATAAAAGCGGAAGTGTGGTGTTTCTATCTGTCTTCATTCAATTAGATATTGAGTAGCCATAGACTTGTAGAACGCATGGATGATACAAAAAGAAGGGGATTTATAGGGTGTTTAATACACACACACACACAAATAACTTAAGCACACACAAAATCCCATACAAATTTGTGTTTTACCAAAATGATGAAGTGTTGAGAAGATAAAAATAAAAAACAGCTGGAGTAGTAGATGAGTTAAGCAGGCTAAGACTTCCTTGTTGACCTGAACTTAAATTGTGTTCTGAGTGGAAGAGAGGCCTGATGTCACGGAAAGGAGAAAAATAAATCCCACAAAGGGTACAGATAAGCAGATGCAGAAACACAGAGGTAGAAATAAACAAATCCTGTTAAAAAATGAGTCAGAATTAATAATTTTGAGTAGTCTAAAGAAATCACGTTGCAGTATAATGGAAGGTGTGCTTGGTGAATATTATACATGTTCTTGAAGAGAGTTTCAAAGTATATGTAGAGGATTCTCGAGTTAATATACACCAGGAAATATCTGTTCTTATCTAGCTGATGTCTTGTTAAACCCTCAACTGTGGAACTTTGTTCCACAAGTTACATGTAGGAGGGGACTATAAGATTGTCACTGTAATCTAAGCTGAGTCCCAGAGAAAAAGTGAAAACTCAAAGATGTCTGCAACAGGTGCTGATTTGGGAAGCTACTCATAGATGGTTATGTTGACTCCTGCCTGTCAGATCAATTGGGAATTTAAAGATTTATAATAATTTGAGTTTTTTTTATAGAAATTTTAGGCAACCTTTATTTTATTACCACACTAAGATCAATTTAGCTAAGAGGTGAATCCAATAACCCCAAAGCCATTGTGTGTAGTAGGACAGGTTATGTCATCATCCAGAATGATGTTCACGAATCTGGCTCAAATCCAAACATCTCAGATAAGAATGTAGTCCAGGGCTTTACTGTGTCAGCTTTTTAAAGAATTATTTTAAAATCTCCCTTTAGTCATTATATTCATAATACTCTTCCAATTCCCACCTTTATTTCTATAGTTGTTTCAATAAAATAAATAATATAAAATTACATTTCTCATGACTTATTATTGC
This sequence comes from Pongo abelii, assembly GCF_028885655.2. Classification (NCBI taxonomy): domain Eukaryota; kingdom Metazoa; phylum Chordata; class Mammalia; order Primates; family Hominidae; genus Pongo; species Pongo abelii. The sequence continues at coordinate 20,808,434 of NC_085928.1, forward strand.
ATTTTATTATACCAAATTTTGTTTGTTCTATATTTGGTTCATAAGTATCAAAATTAAATTATCCTGAACTTGGTCGACTATGACTTTAATAAATTGATATCACTTACAATTCTCTCATCTGTTGGCTAGCAAAAAGATCATGACATGTAAAGCCTAACCTTAAAATAAAGTTCTTCCCAGCCCAAATTTGATTAGTAAATCAAATTTATGAAAAAATCATTGCAAATTGCTTGGGGATTACTGTGTGCACATGGAACTGTGTGCACAGCTGTAATCCCAGCACTTTGGGAGGCCAAGACAGGCAGATCACTTGAGGTCAGGAGTTTGAGACCAGCCTAGCCAACATGATGAAACCCCATCTCTACTAAAAATACAAAAATTAGCTAGGCTTGGTGGTGAGCACCTGTAATCCCAGCTACTCGGGGGAGACTGACAATAGCTTGAGGTCTTCTTATATCACCACAAAGATTTTTGTTTGTTGAATTTCTTCAATCATCTTTTTTTTTAATTGAACATATTTCACAAAGGGAAGGATTATCTCCAAGTATCCACAAAGAATCAAACTTCATATAGCACTTTCTTTCTTGTTCCTTTTTGATGACTTCTACTCTTAAAAATTATTTTTTTGAGCTACAGTCACCGGGCTGCTTCTCTCAGAAAAAGAGTGTCCATTTAACCCAATACATATCAGGGTGTACTTTGCCATTTCCAAAATAGAAATAGTTTTCTTTGTGTTGGGCCTTATACTATGTATTTTAACTTTTGACTTATTATCTTAGCCATGTCGGAATGAAAAATGGATCTCTCTAGGGACTTCCATTATGTCAGATTGAAAAATGATCTCTCTTGACTGCTTTGGGCAACTGCAAGTTCGAAGCCCTTTTGCCTCATTTCTCATAGTGCTCTGTAAGGCTATGCTGCCTTCCTGCTTTCAGGCCCATTTCCACTGCTGATGACAAATCTCACACTCAGGGGTCAGACCAGTTCCATGTGCACACAGTAATCCCCAAGCAATTGGCAATGATTTATTCATAAATTTGACTTATTAAAAATATTCCCATTAACTAAAGCTATCTACTGCCTGAAATGTGGGTTTGTATACATGTGTAGCTGTGAAGTAGAATTATTTTATAGACATACACACATACAAACACACATACAACAGTGGATTGAGTCAAAGGTCATGTAGCGGAAACAAGATTTTCTTTTAAATGTATTCGCAATTTGCTCTAAGAAAACTTTCTATTGCATAAGCTTTCTGGTCTATGCAGCAGTTAATCTTGGGCTTAGGAGACTGTGGAATTGTTCTTTGGAGGACTATAGTGCTCTTCATAGGAGATCTGGGACAAATTCAGTCTCTAGGGCCTAATTCAGACCCTCTTTAAACCATAGGAGAGAATATTTATGACTTCACTCTCTTGTCCAAATAATCTCACTTCCTCTCTGTCTCCATCACCTTCTCAATATTCTTAATCTCTTAACATTTTTGACCACTTATGGTAGATGCGAGAGGCGGAAAGACAGGAAGATGTGTGGGAAGCTTTCCCATCAGCCTTCCTCATCCCTCCCATTCATATCATCCAAGACAACATGCATACAGCTGTGCTTCAGCTGGCCTGGCCTATGGTTATATGTTTTTATATCTTTCCCCATTCTCTCAGACCTTCTCTTTGATCCTTCCCAATCACTCCAGGCAGAAGGGATTTCTACTTTCCTAGCTCTATGATAGTACTTCCTTTGCACCTCTCATGTGGCACTGGAACATTCTATTTCATAGTATAGTGATTTTTCTGCAGATCCTACTCATTTTTCTATACTGTCGACCCCGTGGGAGGTTGTACAACTTCCAAGACTGAACAGCACCTAACTTAGAGCTTTGTATCCATCGCTGTTTGTTTTCACAATAGCCGCTACTGAATGAGTACATCAGGGGAGGCCAGGAAAGCAGTGATAAATTAATGAGACTGTTGAACAAGAAAATCTAACTACTATGTCTGATGTGATGGAATGCTCATCAAAGTGTAATGATTCATTCTTGAATTTGAAATAAAGGAAGCATATATGTTTAAAGGGCATTTTAGCTGATAAAAAGTCACTGAGGCATTAAACATTATTATAGTGACCCTTATTACTGAAAATTGGCATTTCTGTTTAAATGGCACTCTATGAAATTAGATTTTTCAATAACACATTAGGCGAATACATTATTCTGGAGGTGAAATTTAAAATTCTTTAGAATGAAGAATAAATAGTACAATAAAGCAGAATATTCCAAACAAAAAATGTAAGTATTGATTTGACATTAAGTTTAATAATAACGAACAGAAACTGAGAGTTGTGAGCAAGAAAATAATTTTAAAATTCTGTTTTCTTCCTGGGTTGCTTCCATAGAGTTAGATTTTGTTGTCGATTAATCCTTGAAGTTCATCTAATCTGGATACTTTAATTTATGTATGGAAACAATATTTGAGGCTTAGAAGTGCTAAGTGGCTGAGATACCAAGACATGAGATGCAGGAAGGCAGGAAGATGTGTGGGAGGAAGGTGTCATATGGCTTAAATCTTTATTCAAGCCACATGACAAAAACCACAGATAATGCAAACCACAACTATTTTTTCTACCTACACTTTTGACTAAATAAATTTCTATTATATAAATGTATGGCTATTACATGGGTAAGAACAAATAAGCAACAAGCAAAACAAAATAAAATCCCACTTTTAAGTACCCTTTTATTAGGACACATAATTTTTTAAATATTGAGATATATATTGAGAGCTCATGTGCACCAGGATCACCTGTCCATGTACAGTAAAGCCACTTGTAGGACACAGGGAGCGGGAGTAAAGGAACATTGGGTGAGGTAGTGATAATTTCACTGGTCCTATCATAGTTAATTAGTTTGCTAGGAGACAGAAGTCGTTTGTCCCTGAAGCTCATGTTACTAGTAGGAGAATAATTTTTTAATGGTATCTTTATACTTTGTATTCATTTATCTATTTAAAACAATTTTTGCGTGGCATTGGACAAAGGAGGCAAAATTCCTGCTCTTATTAACCTTATATTCGTGGTGGAGAAGGTACAGGAAATAAGATGCATTAAACAAATCCTTATGTATGTCAGGATGGGTAAGTATAATATCATATAAAGAACAGCAAGGTAAGGGTGTGCCACATGAGAGAATGTGATCAGGGAAGGGCTATCTGATAAGATAAAAGCCATAATAGTGTTCACAGACATATCCTTCTTCATCGTACATGAGAGGAGACATTGTTTCTCTTTGGAAAGGAAGGTTCACCTAAAGTAGAAAATTGGGAAGTGAAAATCATTAGTGATTTGAGCCAGTGACCTCACAGAGTAGACAGGGCTCTAGGGCTCATGAATTTACCCCATCACCTACCTGCCTCAGGGCACCATGTGGTTGGTGACAGTTTTGGAATGAGAGAGAAGCACATGAAAGAAGGCTTATTTCTAGAGTGATATCAAAGTGACCTGTTCAGTCATTCCCTAGCCAACATTATGCCCTCTCAGTCATAAAGAATCCTGTCTATCAAATGAAAGCAGATTCCAGAATAGTCCATTGTCCAGAATGTAAACCTTTAAAAATATGAACTTAGAGACACATTTGATATTAAACTTGAAACAAAAAAACCTGCATAATCAGTGGTCTCAATATGTTTGTGCCATCATGAGTGGAATGAAAACAAAAAGCCACACTTATTATTTCTTCTTCCTTTTCTCTTCAACCATGTAATCCTTTCTCTATCATGGCACAGAAAATGTTCTTATATATATTTTTTAATTTAATAAAACCCAGTAACAGGCTTTTATACATATTCATAGAACTTGATTAACAATTGATGAGAAGGCCTGGGGCAGGTGGTTGAGAATAAAAAACATTTAGCAGGGAGCAGAGTGGAAGAAGGAGCTCTCACTCTAGCCTCAGTCCTGATGGGAATAGAAGCAGAGAGGAAAAGGAGGAAGAGGTGGGGGCAGACACTGTGCTGAATGTCATCAGTGCAGTGTAATTTCCTTGATTTACATATTTAATTGCTTCATGTCTTTAGCAGTTGTGTTCTAAGATTCTGGCACACTTTCTGGGAAATTCATCTGAGGGTTGAAAAGGCTGTGTTGTGTCAGAGGGGAAAATGGAACCTGGACCTGCTATTTGTCCTCAGGAGCTGAAGAGGGGTCATTGCCACTAGTTCTTGAGTGAAGGGACTCTATCAACTGATTTCTTCCCAAGACCTAGTTTTCCCAAAAAAGATATTGTTGGAGTAGTAAAGTATATACCTGTATCTGGAAAACAGGGAGTTTCATAATTAACTAAAAATACATTTACCCTAATGCCTTACTAAATAAAAATTCCTTGTATTTATATGGCCATTGACGGTTTACAAAACACTTTCACTTAATCCTCATAGGAAGTCTCTGATGTAGGCATTATCATCTCCCTTTTTCACATGAGAGAACTTAAATATAGAGAGGTTAAGTGACTTGTCCAAATCCGCTGTAAAATACAAACCATGCTTTAAACGCAGTCTGTCTGGATTCTAATCGAGGGTTGTTTCTACCAGGCAGGCATATGGCTCACAGTGTCAGGATGCAGTCCACACTGAACACCTTCACATATGTTTTGACACATCTACAGATCTTGGCTTACATTCCCAGTGATATCACATCATAATATGATGATGCTGAAAGTATCGTACTATGTTATTGAGCCAGGTAAAATAAAAAACTTGAACGTGCCATGTAAATATTTAGCATTAGCAATAGTAGGTAAATTACAATCCCAAATAAAAACCTATGAACTCTTATCAATTAAGCAAATAATATAGAAAAGGTGAAGACCTTAATTTCTTGACACCTCAAAAAAATTAAATAAAAAACAATCCTGAATTTCACAATGTTATTTAGTAATCCTCTTTCATTTTTAGTAATGTATTTGAGTAACTTAGCATGGTCATATTGAAAATAAAAGAGAAAGTCAGGAGATACAAATTGGCCATCTTACAAATGTCTGTGAATGGACAGTGGCAAAAAAAAAAAAACAAAACTGGAGTGATCAGACCATTTGTTTTCATTAGTATGATCCTCTCAGTCCCAACCAGCACACTGTACTCAGTGTTTTTCTAAGTACAGAAGCTGATATTTGAAGCTTAGTTCATGTGGAGTGTGCAAGTAGGCCAGGCCAATGTTAATTCATCATCATGATTTTTCCTATGCAGAAAATAATTGTTTATTTATGATCTGGGTAGTGAAAATCAAAGTAATATTTAAAAAACAATGGCAGTTCTGGCCACTCAGCCTCATTTTCTGTTGTGAAGACAATGATAAATAATAAAGGAGCAGTTGATGTGTATTTTAACAGAAATGAATCATTGCATAAATGTTAACTACTTATTTATTAATACTTAACTACAGTCTATAGTACTTAATGACAAGTACAGAAACAAATGATTATTTTTCTCCCCTTGACATGCTCAAAGAAGCAAAAAAAATTCTCCCAAATTTCTCAGTTGTTGCTACTCTTCATGATTATTTCAAGCAACATTTCATGAGGCTTTTATTTGACTGTTTTCTATTGGGTAATTAATGGAGTATTTTTTTTTATTTGAAGGGTATAAATCAATGTCGGTGTAGCAAAGTCCTGATTTTTCATAATTTCTTCCCTGTACAGTAACTTCTTCAAACTTATAGTTTCAGATTATCTTGATACCCAGGTTTGAATGGCTCCTCTTAGTGATAGAACAACTTTGTCCCATTTGAAATGTCACTTAAACATATTTGCTTCTGGGTACAACTACTTGTTCAGTAATCACATCATTACTGACTTCCCATTTTTTTCCTAATGATTGTAGAAGGCTCATATTTGTTATTTTGTGTAGGATTTGCTCTTCAACTAATAATGGTTCTTTGTCTTGTTTAGGATCTTTGGGGTCTTGAGATTATTTTTTCGTTTCTTACACATTATGGATTGCATAATGTAAATGAAGGCTTTGGGTAAAAAATTGAGAATTTTAGCAATGAGAACATTCTAGCAGCAAACAAATCTTCCCTTGTTGACAGCCTATTTCAATAAGATTTGACTGATCCCAGGGACCTGGTTTAGGATTATGTTTTGAAGTGACACTCTAAGGCTTTGCAAAGCATTTCCTCAATATTCTGCTGCTGAATGGCTTATATTTTGATAACAGCAGATCTTCCATGGCAGCCCTTCCTTCTCAATGATTGCTTACTCAGCTCTTCCAGTCATAGCACAATACGCCACAGTGACTAATATCTTCAGTTGGAATATAAGCCTTTATGAATGTCTCTTAACTTTATAGGACACTCTTAATGTAAGCCAGGAAATTGCATTTTAAGAAAAATTCCTTTGTGACCAAATGTAATCTGAGAAAACCTTTTCTTTCTTTTTGGCTTTACCTCCCCTTTCCTTGGAAAAGAGTTCTTTGCAGGTTATCTGTAGCTTCTTAGAATTTTGTTCTTCCCCACTCTATCTGGGAAGCTTTATGCTCCCTGCTACAGATATTCCGCAGGCAAATGAGAGAATCACAAAACTTCTTTAAAGTAGTGATTGCTAAACACGATTCTGCATTAGAATTACATCACATGCCCTTTAAAAGGGAGATTTCTTACTACTTCCCACTGAATTTCAGAATCAGTGTACCTAAGGATAGGATCCACGAATCTGTAACTTTGTATAGCCTTTCAGGTGATTTTGATGTATAAATAAATTTCAGAACCACTACCTAAAATGGCTATTTTTGTACCTTTACACATAATAACTTAGGTTCTGTTGCATACTTGAATATTCTCTGATTTAATTTACAAACCATTTTCTGTTCTTTTCAATTATTTATCTGCAAATATTTAATTTTTTATATTTAAACAATGAATATACAGGATTTTTAGCTAACAAATGCAATCATTGGACCCACCTATGCCTTCAGACCTATTAAGAATATTTGTAATCCCAGGAGAGGAATATAAATTTTTATAATTTAGTGAAGGAGTATAAAATATCAGAACCAATATTTATTCAGCAGTAAAATAAAATGGCTAGTGAAAAACTCTAAGGTTAGGAATCCTCAGTTCTTAGAGGAACTGACTGTCTCTGTTACAGTTGCAGGAAATAAGTTAGAAAAGACAATGAAAGGGTCAGTAGATTGGTCTGAAAAACAAATGCAGTGCCCTTTCTGGGAGACTATCCAAAACGAACACAGGAAATTTCAGTTAAACATTGGAGGGTAGGGCACATATTTGCAGATGAACAACACACTTCTATTCTTCACTTACTCGGCAACCGTGCCTTCATTCTCTGGTGCTGCGACACAAAGTGAGTTTCCGTATGTACTATAGAAACTGCTAACATACAAGATAAAAGGAATAGAGAATATGTGGCGTCATAATTATCCTACATAAAGAGGTACAGCCTTCTACAACCAGTCATGCTGATCGAAGTTCCTAAAGAGAGAGAAATTATATATCTCCAAACAGAGTTGAAACTAATGTAGGAAGTAGCCATATTGATTCTACACAGAGAGCAAAACAGGGGCACATATTTGAAGGTGAGACACATGAAGTGGGGCCAAATAATGTACAAACATAACTGAATTTGCTAGCTGGAGTATAGGAAAAGCCTCAAGCATGTATTCTAAATGATCAGTTAGCATGATAATCTATGTCCCTAGAAATAAACGCAGATATATGTAGTAATTAAGACTCATGCCTGATTTGTCTCTTGGTCTAACCAGTTGAACAAACAGTATCCACAACCTATCTGTCATCTACGCAACAGTCCCCAAAATCCCATGTGGCATTCAAGGCGATAGGGTTCATAAAACAGGTACTTTCTTCAAATGGCTGTCTGGGGAACACTGAGATTGGGGTTAGTCAAGTACAGGAAGTAAAACTGGAACGCAGTTGAAGATCATCCAGGACTAGGGAGTCAAGAGGTTACCTAGAATCAGTGCACTAATATGAATTGTCTTTTACTAGTAATACTTTGCCTTTGGCTTTGCTTTGGTTTACTCTAGGCTGTTGCTGTCCTCTTGCACCCATACTTTTGGTGGGGGTCTATGGTTTTCATCCAGTATCGTATGCCCCCACCATCATACCATTTCCAGATTTGCCTTCTTTAGGAAAAGTCCCTTTATATAGTGAAATCGTCTTTTTTTCAGCATTTCCACCTATGTAAGATGATGGAATATGATGGTCCTTAGCGTATAAATGTAAACCAGATATGTCTCTTTCATACATTCATTTACTAATCTAGTAGAGGTGATATCTATTCTATCCATACTTTCTTGTCACATTTCTGTTTTTATTCATTTAACAAATATGTAATGATTGCCTTTTCTGGGCTATTGCACTTATAAGCAAGAGAGCATATGCGTTAACTATTCAGTACTATAACACACCTATTTTAGAAAGAAACACCTGAGGACAGGATTGCTAGTTTTAATGCAAACAAATGAGCTATCAATGGAAATATATCAAACATGGGTTCAAAAGATCTTCCTATGGGAGTAGTAGCAGGCAAAAGGTAGAATTGCTCAACTCCTCCCAAAAGGTGGATGCCTACTCTACTTTAGCAAAGTTCCCAACAGTGAGATAATGAGCCAAACACAGTAGAACTTATATAACATTGACTTTTACATATTCTCATTAGTACGCTGTTCTACATGCGCTAACTATACCAGTCCAAACTATGAAACCCAGAGTGCAGCATCCTTTGGAACCCCAATCATTGTAGTGATTAATAATATTGGCTCCAGAGCCCATCTCTCTAGGTCTGAATTTTGTCTTCAGTACTATCTATACATGTGACTGTCAGCGAATTATTTTCTCAAACTGCCTCAGTTTCCTCACAGGTAAAATTGGGATAAGAGCAGTACATACCCATATAATTAGGATTCTGTGAGGATTAAATCCATTAAAACAGGTAAAACATTTTGAAGACTGCATGTTGAATAGTGTTATCTTTCTTATGATTACTCATGGTCTGAACTAGGCTGTATGCTTTTTTGTGAACAAGCATGTTTTGCTTCTTTATGTTCCTCACATGTGGCAGCTGCTCAGAAGATGTCTGTGAACTTAGCATGTCTCACTTCATAGATTCATAAGACATTGGTTATGCCTCCTTCTTTGGATATCTGACATATTTTTGAAACTTTTAAATTCTAATACTATTTAGGGCCCCCTTTTTTCTGCTCTACATTTTATGTAAGGAGACCTATCAGAAACTCCAGGAGAACAAACTGATAGTTCACTTTGTGTGAACAAACATTGTGTGTTTCATGCACACCCATTCTCCTATTCTTCAGTAATTAAGACAATAAATAATACTTGTTTGAGACACGCTTGAGAGAGTTCTCTAAATAATCATGTATTTCTTATATTGTGTCAAATTAAATATAAGAAAATGTGCCCACAGCAAAGTGTGACATAAAAAGAGTTGTGACCTTTTATAAAATGGGATAATGAAGTGAGATTAACATTGGAGGAGGTGCTGTTTGGACTGCCCTAGAGGCTGCAATTCTTTATCTGGAAAGTACAAATGGTATGGCAGCCTCAGCAGCTGCAGAAACTTTCCTAACAAATTGCCTCCTCTGCAGAGGCAAAACGTAAGAGATAAATGAGTTTCCTGAAAGAGATAAATGAGTTTCCTGAAAGTTGGAGATTCTACTTAGATAAATACCCATATATTTCAGGGTTATAAATATTTTTAATATGGATTAGATTTAGGAATATTTGACTTGACAATACCATTTTATGTTTAAAAAGTTACTTGCTATTCTATTATCATCAGAGACATTATGTGTTGTGTATTGGATGTTCATGTTGTCAGAGTGGCATATTATGAATCATAGAGGATGTTTCTCTCCCCATTCTAGGAATGTAGAAAGAGAAACATTTACACTTATATTCATACTGGTGGGGAGGGGGTTGTGTGTTTGTGTTTATGTGTATGTTTCATCACAAAAGAGTAGTTTGTCGTATCTATCTGGGGTACTAAAATTCCTGTCTTTCTTCCTTAACAAGAAAGGTTCCTTGGAGGATGTGAAGTTGGATAGGCACTTTGATGAAAAAGAATAAAAGCATAATAGGTTTAATATGTAATGGGAAGTGGCTTCAAAGAAAAAAAAGGACAGAGTAGATTATGAGCGCTCTAGAAAAAAATAAAATGACATATGTAAGGTTAAGATAGCAGGAAATTAGAGGCGGGAGATAAGTATTTTTTTAATAACTGTCAGTGCAGCAGTGTCAAGTAAAATCTACCCTTAATGGATTTTCAAGGGTGACATACATGAGCTGTGGTAACAATATAGAGCAGTATGTGATAACTGAAATAAAAATAAAAATCTACAATGGGCATTATAGTTGTTGTAGATGAGAGGTATAATGTTGAATAAACTCAAGGCAACAAATTAAGAATAGAATTTAATGGGTGCAGCACACCAGCATGGCACATGTATACATATGTAACTAACCTGCACATTGTGCACATGTACCCTAAAACTTAAAGTATAATAATAAAAAAAAGAATAGAATTTAAAACTGGTTATGATATCACAAATTAAATGGTTTAATCTCAGAGCAGGGGAGTCAAGTTCATGTACTGAAACTTCCTCCTATTTTTGAAATATTATTTGTTCTTATAACGTGACCAGGCATGAGAAAGAGGATAAAGTGGCAAGAATGTCTTTCATGTTCCATGCATGCATTACATGACAGAAGAGGGCAAGGTGGGTGGAGCAGAGGAGTGTTAGGACTTTGAAGAGGATTTAGTTATCTGTGTTCTACAAGCCAAAGCTAAATATAGGGGCTACAGACATAAGGAGTAATGGATTTGAGAAACATATAAGGGAGACTTGCAGTCCAGACTGTGGAACCTCTTCAGACAGGGGGCGGGGAAAAAGAGAAGAGGAAAACATTCTGATACTGAAGATGAAGCAAATGTTCCCCAAATCAGGAGAAAACCAAAAGGAAGATACTCATAAACCTATGTTAATACCAGGATGATAGTAGGTTCTGAGACCTTCAGGGTTAGTTAGAACAACTGAATATTGAATTCTGCAGTTGTGCACTGTGACAGATCTCCAGTCTCCTTGAACTCTATTTTGTTGCAATTTATCTTTTCATATATGCTCAAAAACTTCTTTCCCTTGGCTTCCACGTAAGTTAGGAAGTGTGGAATCTTAGGGTATCTGTCAAATATTTAGATCTGGAAAAATCACTGTTAATTATTCTAAAGTTTAAGACAGTGGCAGCCAGTTGACAAATATTCTTGTAAATTGGTAGCTTAAAAATGAAAAGATAAAAATGTTGATATTTAATAGGGCAATTAAGTCATTCTAACTATACATAAATAGCAGCATAATTTATGTCATTGATTGGAAGCCAACACACAGCAACACTAAAAAGATGAAACGTGACTGTCAATATCTGTAGTTGACTGCTCAGTGAGATAAGACTCCAAAGAAAGGAAGGAAGAGAAATTGTTAGAAAGGAAATTATGGTGAAAGATTTGAAAGCAATATGTCAGATTTATGACATACCAAGTCTAATAGTCTGATATCAGTGCAATGTATAAATGTGGTTTATGATACATGACAGTTATCCTTTACCTAAAAATAGTAGATTTTTACCAACTTCCATAGCCCACTCTTCTAAGCAATGTATTTAAGATCTATCATCTATATATTCATTTGAGATATTTCTATACCTACTTTTGTTTTTATCTCTTGATGACGTTTTTGGGATAAAAAGCGGCAAAGTGGATTGTTAGAAAAATCACTAGACCAAGAATTAGAAGTTTGGTTCCAGTTGCAGCATTTTTTTGTCACCACCCATCACTCTTATCTGTAAATAAGATATTGAACTAGCAATATCTGAATGTTCTGTTACATCTAAAAGGCTACAATTGCAAATATTTCACTTATTGAGAAAAAGAGAGCTTTTAAAAAATGTTAGCCCAAAGTGGTAACTTTTATGATCCCTATGTCTACGATTTAGTAACTATTTCTGCATTTTTCCTAGTTGTCTTCCTTTTTTATAAGTTTCACTTGTGTCTCTTCCTAAGTACACAGAGACTTAGTTTTATAAATGGTCTTCTGAATAGGTTCATAAGAGCCATGATATCAGAGCTGAATGCCTGCAATAGATCGCTTCTGGTGATTGCCAGAGTTGATTTGTCAGGGAGTGTCTTCCTACCTAGCTCTTCAATGCGTTCTCTGTAAAGACCTTTGCAGAGAGATGATAACTGGCGGTTGGCATGCAAGGCTCGCTATCTTTCCAGGCTTTTGTACATTTATGTTATCTCATTTCCTATCTTTCATTTCCCTTGTCTGTTTTGTGTTTTGGTGATCAAAGTTACGTATAGCCCTATAGGTGTAACAACTACAATGGTTTGAACAGCAAAAAATACAAATAATTATTTTATTGGATCTTGTTACTTCAGTTAAAAACACATTGGGCTGATCACTGTAGAGAATAATCTGCAACATTTATTATCCCTTTTCCTGAGTTATAACATGGCTTTAGTCTATCAGAAGGAGCTTGAACTACTTTTCTCTAAGTGTATTAATTACTATACACCCACCTGAATTAAAACACTTTTGACACTTACTACAGTGTGAAATCTTCTACAGTTCCTCTCCATCTGCTTGTAATTTCCCTGTCCAAAGTTCATGCTGCTATCACCTGTGAATAAAATACCAAGGTAGGGGTGTGTGTGTGTGTGTGTGTGTGTGTGTGTTTGGAGACCTGCAGAAATATTTTCAATGAAGTTACTGTTACAAAGTCAGATTGTAGATTGGAGAAAGAGAATTTATCTCTCTCTAGCAATTACTGAAGTTGTGTCGCTATTTCAGTTTTCCATGGTCTTATTAATAATTAGTTGCCACCACTGCCAAGGTTTCTTTCTGTCAATTACCATTTTACAGAGAAATAGATTAAGCCCACCAACTACTTTTCTATTAAGTGACAGTAAATAGTAGACATTGTTGTCTGTGAAATGATCCTTATTAGAATATCAGCTTTCATTATTTTAATCCCTTGAGAAGAGTAATGATACTATAGGTCCACCATCACTAGTTATAGCTATAACATCAGTGGCTATTTGTAAAATAATGTGTTCTACTTCAAAATTCTCTTTAGACATGACCTCCTTGACCATTGCATATGAAGGAATGCACTGGACAATAGGAACCACTCATCTGAATTTATAGCAATTAATTCATTTCCATTTTCATCATTGTTGCATTTTTATTGGTGACAGTTAATTTGGAAATTATATAATTACATAGTCTTGAATTATATAATAAACTACTCTAATAATATAGTGCAGTCATTCAATCAGAACTCTCCAGAAAACCTGAAATTCATTTCTCATAGATTTCTTTCCAGCACAATTTTTATTCTTACTCTTCCTGCTTTATTCTTATTACATCATAAGTCTTGAAGGACATGCTCAAAGTCTGTAGATGGGGGAAATCATCAGAGCATGGATTCACAGAAATTGTGTAAATTTTGGTTTGGTTTTCCATTGTTACATTTTTGTGCTGCCTGAATTTCTCTTTTAATTTGCAGTTTAAGCTACCAGAATAACTTATTGTTAGCACTCAACTTATATCTGTAAGTTTTATCTGGTTTTTATATTAAACCAAAGACAAACTAATTTTTTTTTCTGAAATTGGCAGAAACTTATATTTTTCAAAAAGTTTTATGAGATTTGAAGTATTCTAAAAAAAAGTCAGAGTTTGCTAGGTTCTAGTTATATCAAAAAATTCTGCTCTATTTTAATACAGCCTGACCCCAGGTAGAGAATATTTTACAAATGAGCTAAGGTAACACATAGCATACCCAGACAGAAGTAAGCCTTGTTAAAATAGAATTCTGTTAAGGCAGCTTCTTCTCTGTTATTGTCTATTCAAGACACTTAAATCTTGACTGTAACAGGACAGTCTCTTCCCATCCTAGAAATCTGTGTGCTGTGATCTGTGTGTGTGTGTGTGTGTGTGTGTGTGTGTGTGTGTGTGTGATGTATAAGTATAACTGGAAGGATATAGTAACTTAAGGCTTTATAAAAGCAACAAAATACTTTGGTTAAAATGGCTGAATTCACACTCTCTTTAAAAAATGTTGTGCATTTTATAATATATATTTGTATACATTGAACTACTATTAAAGCTGTAACCTGCTAGTTACTTTTAAATAAAGAACCAGCAAGAACACTTACTTGCAACTAAGAATAGAGTTTTGGCCTGTGTTTTTCTGAGCCATTGAATCTTTCTTGGTTTTTAAAATATATTTCTCCAAATGCTTCCAGTTGGTCTGCGTATATTAGTCAGTGTGTGTAAGTGTTTATATACACACACTTGTTCTTTATTTATAATGAGCAAGTGGTAATTTGCTCGTAGTTATTTTCTTAAGCAACAATTAAATTTAGCCATTTTATCATCCACGAAACTCACTAATGGACCCTTTTATCTCCCTCTCCACTCTGCCAGTTATTGTTCCTCAATAGAAAACAGACTCTCTCAACCTTGTTTTTTGAGTTTCCAAACCCAAGTTTTTATAATGGTTTCCCTTTCTATTTTTGAAAGTCATTATATATTGAAAGAAGAGCCAAAAATATAATTAATAAAAAGACAAAATGATATCTGACCCAAAACCTTGGAAATTGACCCATTTCCTGGCCAAGTTGAACAAAACATAATTAGGATAGTCTTGCCACATCTGGTTCTTAACTGAGAGCCTCATCTGCGGGCTTATGAACCTATATAGAGGAGGGTAGAGACCAACCGAGCTCGAATTGTGCTTTGTTAATGTAATCATTTAAATGTTTCTTTTTCTAACGTATTATTTTCAATAGCCATTATATCTTTTTATGTTATGGTATAAATTGTTCTATTTTACCTCTCTGCCTTTGGAAGGGATGTTAAAATTTCAACAAGGGACATAAAAACTTGCTGGTTTAAAAAAATCCTGAATATGTCCTGAATGGTATTGCATAGGTTTTCTTCTAGGGTTTTTACGGTTTTAGGTCTAATATTTAAGTCGTTAATCCATCTGGAATTAATTTTTGTATAAGGTGTAAGGAAGGGATCCAGTTTCAGCTTTCCACATATGGCTAGCCAGTTTTCCCAGCACCATTTATTAAATAGGGAATCCTTTCCCCATTTCTTGTTTTTGTCAGGTTTGTCAAAGATCAGATAGTTGTAGATATGTGGCATTATTTCTGAGGGCTCTGTTCTGTTCCATTGGTCTATATCTCCTCAGGAAATAGGCATGGGCAAGGACTTCATGTCTAAAACACCAAAAGCAATGGCAACAAAAGCCAAAATTGACAAATGGGATCTAATTAAACTAAAGAGCTTCTGCACAGCAAAAGAAACTACCATCAGAGTGAACAGGCAACCTACAGAATGGGAGAAAATTTTTGCAATCTACTCATCTGACAAAGGGCTAATATCCAGAATCTACAATGAACTCAAACAAATTTACAAGAAAAAACAAACAACCCCATCAAAAAGTGGGCAAAGGATATGAACAGACACTTCTCAAAAGAAGACATTTATGCAGCCAAAAGACACATGAAAAAATGCTCATCATCACTGGCCATCAGAGAAACGCAAATCAAAACCACAGTGAGATACCATCTCACACCAGTTAGAATGGCAATCATTAAAAAGTCAGGAAACAACAGGTGCTGGAGAGGATGTGGAGAAATAGGAACACTTTTACACTGTTGGTGGGACTGTAAACTAATTCAGCCACTGTGGAAGACAGTGTGGCGATTCTTCAGGGACCTAGAACTAGAAATACCATTTGACCCAGCCATCCCATTACTGGGTATATACCCAAAGGATTATAAAACATGCTGCTATAAAGACACATGCACACGTATGTTTATTGCGGCATTATTCACAATAGCAAAGACTTGGAACCAACCCAAATGTCCATCAATGATAGACTGGATTAAGAAAATGTGGCACATATACACCATGGAATACTATGCAGCCGTAAAAAATAATGAGTTCATGTCCTTTGTAGGGACATGGATGAAGCTGGAAACCATCATTCTCAGCAAACTATCACAAGGACAAAAAACCAGACACCGCATATTCTCACTCATAGATGGGAATTGAACAATGAGAACACATGGACACAGGAAGGGGAACAGCACACTCTGGGGACTGTTGTGGGGTGGGGGGAGGGGGGAGGGATAGCATTAGAGGTATACCTAATGTTAAATGACGAGTTAATGGGTGCAGCACACCAACATGGCACATGTACACATTTATAACAAACCTGCACATTGTGCACATGTACCCTAAAACTTAAAGTATGATAAAAAGAAATCCTGAATAATGTGTTACATTGTTTACCAAGCTTGAAGTTAGGTGTTTGACAGAGCTAGCACATGTCTAGTGGATAGACATTCCGTTGAACCGGAAATCATGCTGAAGACCTTCAGGAAGTCACCTTAGTGACACTAAACACCAGTTCTTCTCTACAACTCTTTTAAAAAGTGGGGGGAAGGAGTAGAAAAGAGATCAATTTCATCCACTGAGGTAGAGACCCTTTACTGCTTGAGTTGGCTTTTCTTTTATTTATTTAGAATCAGAAGCATGCCCTAGAAAGTCAACTATGAATAAATAAAAGGGAAAAATTGCCTTATTTCTTCTTAATATCTTTTTTCACATTCTTTCTCCATCCTTTCCTCTGTTTTGTTTCTTCTCATGCCTTTCTTGTACCTTTCTTCCTGTCTATTTCTCCCTTGCTGTGTCTTTTTTTCCCTCCCTCATTTTTCTCCCTCCCTTCCTAAACTTTTAGTGAATTCTTCTTTTATAAATTATAGAAAACTTGTAGATATTACAAATAGTGGAAATACTTACAGACAGAAATTAACAAACTAATCAGATATTTCCTGTGGTACTCTACTACTTTTAAACAACAATAAATGTATTCTGCCTTATCCCTGGATATTCCTTATGGGATTTTCTCAGACCAGGCAACTGAAAGGATGATTTCTAAGGAAAAATTCTTGCCTCACTTTAGTGGGCAGTAGCCCATGAGGCACCTGTTATGCTGTTATTATTGACATCATTGCTGCCTTTGTAACAGTATTAATTATAGAGTTTTGGGAAGGAAGACAGACATCTCTAAACAAGATGCTGAAAACTGAAGAGCAAATTTGGCTGGCAGTAGCTCTCCACTCTGGCTGTGTACTGGAAACATTTAGGGAGCTTTTTAAAATATAGATGATTGAACCCCAACCCAGAACTATCAAAACAGAATAGATAGTAGGGTCTAGTATTGTATTTTTAGGCAATTCCCATCCAGGAGATTCCAGTGTTCAGCCGTGGTTGCAAATCACTTGTATGGAAGAATTTGTAAGAGAGAAAAGGTAAACTCCATTAATTCCACAATTTTGAATTAATCCAAAATTAGAGCACCTTGTATCTCATTCAAGGTGGATTTTGTGTAGATGTAATGCAGGTGAAATAAAGGAGTGCATTTGTTCCCCCCTGTTGCCCCTAATATTCCTTTTAGAGACCCTTTGAATCTGTGTCTGAGGCTTTAGCTCAGAAATCATAGCTACCAGTGCAGCCAATGTTTAGGCACCTTCTTTCTCTCATAGTTTTTGGATGTTTCTTCCTTCCAGGTGTTACTCTCCTCACACTGATGGGGCCTCAGACAGTGGCTTGTGGTAATGAACATAAATAGATATAGGCTGGCCAAAGGGAGTCTGCAGAGATGATGGCTATAGCTCTTCAGAGTCTTGCAGAATAAATTGGGGCTTTAAGAGGAGAAACTAAAAAAAAAAAAAAAAAAATCTTTATCTGGGAGTCAAATTTTACTGGGGGTCTTGTATTCTTACTTGGTAAATCTGACAACCTTAGTCAAGGCACACACACACACACACAAACAGGGTTGACAAATGTCCAGAATGTGAGGATAATAAAAAATAAGAACTCAAAGATTAAATACATTTGACCCCTATTAGATGAGTCTGGAAAGTAGAGAACTTGACTTCCTTCTTTGAAAACCCAGTACCTATGTTTCCTTAATAAAAAGAAGAGTGGAGCTTCTATTTTATGTTATTTCAGGCTTATGCTTAATGAGAGAAATTTGAATTTCTATGCCTTTCCTGTGGCAATAGAAATTCACAAAAAAGGGTTTCCCAAGAAGGCCACAGAGTTACCAGCTTATAGCCCAAGAGATCTCTGCAAAGACAGATGCTTTTGGTTCAAACAACAGTTGCAATCCCCAGACAGTGTTCTGTGCCAAGTCTATGCTAACTTGTAAAGAAGCCTCCACACGTATAAAAACCGTCTTTTCCACAACACAGCAGATTCCCTACCATAAGGTAACACAAATCTACTTCATTGCTGTAAGATCAGAGAAGTTTATAATAATTGAAATCCAGTATTGTATTTTATTTCATGGGTAAAATATGGGCTAGAATTGTGCTTCTTTAATCTACCTTCCCTGTGAGTAAGATTAGGCAATTCCCAAAGTCTTGTTTATAAATTAGTTAACTAACTGGTTTAATCTATTTTCTGATAACCCCTAGTGGTTTCCAGTCAAATATGGCTCTTGGATGAAATCTATAATGTCAATTAACATATTTAAACAGAAGTCTATACCATTGCAGTTACTAAAAGAATTGTGGTAAGGCCAGGAATTGTTCTGAGCACATTCACGGAAACAATTCCCTGTCCCCTTGGTAGGATCCTGCTATACTATTTTCCCCTTTAAATTAATCATTTGGTCAAAAGCCAGATATATACTCTGAGAATTTTATATTATTTTAGTATTCTATCCTGTAGAATGGCCATGGGACTGAAGACTAGGAAAATACAGTATATTAAAGGAATAGGCATTTGCATTCTCTCTCAGTGTCTCAATCAATAAATATTTGATACATATATTTATTAAATTGTATTGATTGATTTCAGCAAGCATACAGGGCAGATGATTAGAAACATGCCCATTAGATACAGGCAGTCTTAGGTCAATAATGCTTGATTCCAAGATGCGGTTAGAGCCTTGGCTGGGTAATCCTAGGCAAGTCCTCATCTGTGAAATGGGGATGACATTTCAACTTAATGACTGAGAATCGTTAGAAATGATGAATGATGATTCTATATGGAAGTTCTTTGTGAATTGCTTCCTAAGTGTAATATACTGTTATCACCTCAGTGATTTAAAAAAAGTAAGGAAAACAAGGAAATAATGACACCCATACACACTAAGTCTGAGAAAGGTGAAGGGGAATGTGATGTTTCATGGTTTTAGTCCAGGTCTATAATCAAATTCTTGATACAGCCAAATTATATATTTGATCTTAAACTGCTAGCTATGATTTATCAAAATTTATTGGTTCTTATAGTTTAACACTTTAAAAAGCTTATATTTCATGCTCAATCTATAGATGTTAGCAAATACAGAAAAGTATGTAGAAATTAAAAATCTTAATTTGATCATCCTGACGTAATATTAATACTTTCCTATGTTTTTATTTAGTCTTTTTATCCTGTGCACATATGCAAGCATAAATATATATTTATATTTAGTTAATAATTATATCATATTGTTTGATCTTTATGTGTTATGTGTTTTTTATGGGTATGAGTGTATTTTTATAGAATTTTTAGTTTTGGTTTTATTCCACATTATCAGGAAAATTTTATTTCTAAGATTAGACATTTAATAATATATTTTCTATACTTCTTTATTGTTCAAATATTTTATTCTGATGAATCCCACAGCAATAGAGAGACCTGATAGCTTTTTGACAGCTGAGAAAACTAATTTACAAACTTATTTCAAAATTTCTTCATGTTTGCATAGCACAGTATACAAAATGTGACAAGTATTTACCCAAATGTCCTTATTGATGGGAGGTACATTGATAGGGTATAACATAACTTTATGCTGACATGTTGAGTGATACTTTCACCACCTCAGCTGTGACAGAGTTTGAAATAAACAGAATTTTCTAATATTCTAGAAGAGTGTGACAGATATGTCTTTAATCTCAGGGGAGTCAATATTGGGGCTATATAAAATGGTATGAGCTTCTTCTATGTCTCTAGATTCCTAGGCCAGAAGAGATCATCAAAGGACAGGGGTAGAGTTTCAGTTTGCTATGTTCTATGGAATGATTCATTGAAATAACTCCCTCAAAGGAGTCATTTGAAATAGGGGGGAAAAAAAAGATGATGTTGGAAGAAGACATGTCCTTGATTTGATGGCCAATGGAAAAAAAATCTCTATCTCTACATTTATATTTATGTCACCTAATTTAAAACACTATGTGAATTTAAAGAAGTATCATTAGATAGAATAGTTTAATTCTTTTCAGCTTTTTACAATATAGACAGATAACATGAGATATGTAAGAACATAGTGAATAATGGTGAAAGAGTTTGTAATTCAAAAGGAATGTACATTTTGAACTAAAAAAATGGGCCTGTCAAGCCATTGACATGGTGACTGCCAATCCTAAAATACAGAAACAAAATATAAACCCACACATATATCCCAAACTTTAAATGATATATTTATTTTTAAACTACCTACAATATGAGCCAAAAGACAAATTTTTAAACTAATACCTGTGCTCTATTGTAACTGACATTTCGGCTATTCTATCTGACAACATTCTCTAAATTTTTGGTCATTGAAAATAAACCAATATAGAATCTGATCCCTGAGGCAGAAAGTAAAAAGAATGAGTAAATCAGGCTATAAAAAAACTAGATTTAAACTCAAGTTGATTTTAGCTTAACAGAAGACACACACATACACACACACACACAGTTTCTTTATTTGAAAGTTTTATTAAAAGATTGACATTTGTAGTACCTAGAGTGAAAAATAAAATTTTACCTACCAGAGAGATAAAATTAAAAAGCAAAAGCAAAAGTAAGATTCATCATCCAACAATAACCAATATGCACTATGTACTAAGACAATGATAATGTACTTTAAGATAGACCATTTAAGGAAGTTCTTCTTGAGAAAGTAACTTTTACTGAGACTTAAAAGATGAGAAGGTAACTAAACTGAGATTTAAAGGATGAAAAGAATCAAAGTACTTCTCCCATGTCTAGAGTACCCTGTTTATTTTCTTTATAGCATTTAACTACAAATTGTGAATATTATAATTGTTTGTCTCTAAAGTTTTTCTTTCTTCCACATAAAATGTAAGGTCTGGGACAGCAGGGGCCACCAGCTTGAGTATGTGGGGATAATATTGGTGCAGATGAGTCAGTGAATATAAGATAGAAGAGTAAAAATCACGCAGGAGCTACTCCAGGTGTCTAGGTGAGATCATAGTTTTTCAGAATGTGTAGGTAGCATTCAAAATTAAAAGATGTAGACAGATTCAATATAATGTATTAGAGCTAAAACCAAAAGCAATTGCTGATAAATAGGATGTGGTAGGTGAGAAAAAGGGAAGTAAACAGGGTATCTCCAAGTTTTCTAGCTTAAGTAATTCAGTGTGTGGTGATGCCTTCTTCTCAGGCAGTAAGATTTGAGTAGGAGACTAGTTTGGGAATGAAATCAAGAGTTCCATTTTAGACATTTTAATTGAATATATCTATGAGTCAATCAAGTGACAGTAACAAACATGTGGTTAAATATGTTTGTCTTGAGTACCACGTTTAGGGAGACTTGACCTGGGAGTTTATTTCCACAGTTATTTATTAAGCAAAAAACAATTATTCTCAAATAATGTCTCAGAAAACAATTATTCATTTACAACTTCCAGGAGCTTTTAAAATTAGAGCAATAAATGAACATTAGAGAATTAACAAAAAATAGAAGATAAAATAGATAAAACTGGTATTTTATGATCCTGGGAACTGGTTTTAGAGGGGGTCTTTGCAAGTGAATGAAATAAATAGATATCTTATGAACTCAGGGACCATGTTTACAGATGAAATGTTTAAAGCAAGAGAGTTCCTCCACTTCTAGGTATCCATGTAGGGTTGGAGAAAAAGAAACAGTATAAGAAGATATTTTACCATAGGGATCTGCAAGTTGGAAGAGGCCTGTCCTTATCTAAATGTAAAACCTGTCATTTTCCCACTCGTGATCTTCTCTCCTATTCCGATTCTTCAGCCGAATGAAACATATTCTTCTGGGTTACCTCACACATTATAGGGCAGGAGGTACTGAGGTCAAATAAATGGAGGGACACGGGGTAGGAGAAAACTGGTGACTGTTCTGCCCCTCCATTTATGACTCCCCAGTCAGAAAGCCCTCTGTGTTTATGAATATGTGGAGTTAGTGGACACGTGATGCTCTATGAGTTTGGGATATTGTTGTTAGGTGGCTGGTGACTCTTGACCTTATTCTGTTCCTTTGAACCAGAGGAAGAAAGTTAATCAAATGACTAGGTAACAAATTTTGACTGGACAAAGCTCGTGCTCTTTTATGTAGGGCATAATTAGCCTATGAAAATCACTGATGCTGGACAATATTAAGCAGGTAATTTAGGAAGACTCTAAAAGGGGATTGAACATTTATATGAATATAATTAACCAAGGCAGTTTTAGAACCTAGAATAACAGCCTGTACATCCCTAAGTCTTGATTTAGACAATAAGCTGCTTAACTCTTAGAGAAGAGCCAATCTGTACTGCCCACACCCACTGTAGAAAATGAGCATCTTATACATTGAGCCTTATATCCCAAGCAGCCTTTGCTAAGAATGACTGGAGTTAGGAATCTCTGACTATAAGAATATTCTTCTTAACCAATAAACGGATATTACCATTTATTCACTAATTGCCCCGCTCAACATTTTGAAGTTGATATCCCATAAACACATCTATTAGCCTTTTCCAGGAAGATGATAAAAAGACTAGCTGAATTTGGAGATTATAAAATTCTAGATAAATATTATTGTAATGTTTATCATGTTCCTAGTTCTGGCCACTAAGTAGAATCCACAGAATCCTGACTAAAACAATATTTTTTTCTGGAAAGGCAGGTTATAGGGCAGCTCTGAAAGAATCTAAAACTGTTACGTAGGAATATAAAAAGCACAGACACTGATTTGAAAAAAAGATTTAAGGACTATCAATTTATGACAAACACATTTCTTAGAAGATATTTTGCTGTGTGGGGACAGGGCACATAGTTGCACTCATTCTGCCTGACCATATTTAAGTTGAGCCATTAAAGATGCTATTGCCTCATCCAGCTGTTTTAGGACAATTAGCCATATGACAGCCAGATGGGAGAGTAAGATGGCAACAGCCATTTCAGCACAGGCATATGTCTCTTCTTTGTTGAAAAAAAAAGGGGCAAAAACAAGGCCAAGTGAACAATGCTAGTAGAATACATTAAGTTATCTTCCTTCAGTGTTGTTCATTAGTTTGGCTGCAATCTAAATCATCTTCCATCAGAGACAAGAGAGTGACAAGTCTTGACTGTTTTAATATTGTTTAAAGATTGATTAATTGAGTATCCTAGGTAATTTGAATTTAAATTAGTAAAAGTAATGATCCTTAATTTTTAAAGTTCTTGATGAATCACAAACTCTCATTAGCTTTAAAAAATTAGGGCTGAAGGTGAAAGTCTTTTGAAAACTGCTAAATAAATATTACTTTGCAGTGTTACTTCACCAGAGCTGAAATAAAAGTTATTATTCAAATGTTTATTTTGCTTTAAAATATCATACAAGCAAATATGTATTTTTAATTTTGGTTTCATCGTTTAAAACGGAAGTTCAAATCCAGGACACCCTGAAGAACAAGGGTGCAGTGGGTTCCTCTCTCATTGCCATTTCCCCGACTGGCACATCCCCAAATTGGCCCTCCTTGTCCTGTCCATTTTAGGATTTTCATCTAGGCTAACAAAGAAAAAGCCCTTTATAAGTTTCTGCTCTAGCCATATGAGCACTTTGTAATAGATGTGGAAAGGCAGCAGCCCATCTCAGTAGACATCGACAAGGCAGTAAATAAATTTTCCACTCTGGGCCTCTGCCAAAAGCAGTCATCATTCTGCAGTCCCTGCTCTCCTGGCCAAGGAAAGTCACACAGAGCATTAGTCTCAGTCTCTAGATTACTGTACAGGGAGGGCAAAGAAAGTAGAATAAAGAGAGGAGGGTGTACGTAACCTTGAGCCTGGAAATTCACCCCTGAAGGGTGTGGAAGGAGGGTAGGGAAAGTTAGAAAAGATTCTCTAACTTCAATATCTGTTTGTCAGACTACACTGCAGAATTTTCAAAATGGTATTCCACAATCCCTTTGGATTCGTTGTATTTTTCAGCTTTTTCAATGCTATGCATTTTATGATTTGTCTCTCATCTATTTCAGTTTTTACTCTGTTTTGTCAATCTTAGTAACACTTCCATTTCTTATAAACTATTCCTCAAGCTTTCTCTGAAGGTTTGATCTGCCCTACCGGCCCAGACCTTTAATTTTTTTCTTAATTAATTTTTCCCCTATATTTTTTCCTGAGGATGTAAAGAATTCACTCTTGCTTTCTGAGTCTAGGAAGAGTAGACTTGTAAAACATGTGGTCTCAGTGTGTGAAGTGAACGGCATTTTTATCCTCTAGTCGAATCAGCTTCAGTGATTTTGCAATGTATAATATGGCTGTAGCACTTCTAATGCATGGAGACATTAATATGACCGAAGGACTCATCAGACACAGAAAAGTCAAAATCCTCTGCCCTGGATGTTGCCTTGTATGCCTTGGGTGAAGGGCTTCTCTTGCCTCAGCTGAAATCAAGTTTTATAGAATATGGACATGGATCATCAAATGAGATTTTTACAGTACAGTAAAGTGTGAATCTAATTGAAGCCAGAGCCAAAAAAAAAAAAAAAAAGAAAAAAGAAAAAACAAACTGTAGCACAGAGGTGGTTTCAGGCAAGAAATAAAAGAGCCAACCTGGGTATGTTCATAAAGTGCTAGCCAGCCATGAGACCATTACGATCAGGGAGCCCCAGGGTATCACAGTTGTACAGAAATGCTCAGGTGATGCCCAAGGGCATTTAATTACATTATTCTAATTTGTATTATTAATGACAATATTAAAGCACAGGCGGACAGTTTGGTGGAAAATTTAGAAGAATCAAAGATGGCATAAATATTCATTTTCCCTCATCTCATCATTTTGCAAAAATACATACAGCCAGCCATTCACTTAATCACAGGCCCATACCCTAGTCTTCATCAACCACAGATAGGGCAACATGCCCTTAGGAACAGGACTCAGCAGATATTTGCATCTTGGCAACGCCGCTCTCTTCCCTGCAGAGTAGTTATTCTGCCAGGTTGAGAATATTGCCCCTGATGTTTGGTGTCTCTTAAAATCAAGCCTATCCATGCAGGCTGAGTGAAGGAGCCAGGGAGAAAGCTATACCTGTTTTTGGCACTTCTTCCTCCATGCTCAAGGAGAATCTCAATACATACTAGAATGAATAAATGAATGATAAAGTAAGCAAATGTATAAATGAACTGTAAAGTCATTTGCTGGAGGAATTTTTCTAAAAAAACAATTTGCTTAACTCTCACATGAATAAACGCAGGCCACGGCCAGGCTACCATTCGAAAAGCTGAGTTCAGGTTTTCTGCGTTTCCTTTCCAGTCAGATAAATGAATTGGGCCAGTGGTCCTTGAGAGGTCCAGAGAGACACCAAGTTAAAATAATTTTATTTCTGTGGTGTAACCTGGCCAACATTTTTTAATGTGGTGAATAAGACATTTGACATTAAAACAGGTTTTCTATATATTTCAGTAAAAAAAGGGTATTTCGATATAAAATTGCAGCTGGGAAGGGAAAAAGAGAGGAAGATAAGCCTGCAGCGGGAAGAGAAGAATCCTTGTCTCACTGTCAGTGTCAGGTTTTCGTAAAGAGACTGCTTCGTAATGACACAACTGGAAAGCAATCAGATGCCAACCCTAAATCTCAGCTTGATTTCAGGGAAGAGAACTTATATTTTCTTTTTCTTTTTGGGGGGGCAGAATCACTCTGTCGCCCAGGCTGGAGTGCAGTGGCACAATCTCGGCTCACTGCAATCTCTGCTTCCTGGGTTCGAGCAATTCTTCTGCCTCAGCCTCCCAAGTAGCTGGGACTACAGGCACCCGCCACCGCGCCTGGCTAATTTTTTTGTATTTTTAGTAGAGACGAGGTTTCATTATGTTGGCCAGGCTGGTCTTGGACTCCTGACCTCATGATCCACTCGCCTCAGCCTCCCAAAGTGCTGGGATTACAGGTGTGAGCCACCACGCCTGACCAAGTCCTTGTATTTTTCAAAAAACCTTAACACTACAGATATTAAGAAAATTACATTCACTGTGGTAAATTAGCTCATCCTTGGTTTGTGTCTGAAAAAAGTCTTTGAAGTGATAAAAAGAGGTAGAAAGGAAAAATATCAGAGAGTTAAGACAAGAGTGAGAAAGAAAGAGTAGTTGAAAAGGAAAATAGGGAAAGAAATAAGGGCAAATTAGAGAAACATCATATTATTATTATCTAAAAGAGAAAGGCTGAAAAGTGTGGAAAGAATAATGTGAAGGAGATGGAGGCCATTTTTGTTATAGAAACTCAGAGAAGTGGAGATGAACGTGAAGATGGATGAGCAGAGAAATGTGTTTAGGCAGTTAAAAAGGGAAAATAATAACAACAAAATAATAACTTAGTACATACTCTGGGCCAGGTCTCAGTGTAAGCACCTTATATATAGCTATTTATTTAATACTCAAAACAAGCCCATTATAATAGTAATGGATCCTATTATCATCCAGATTTCAGAGGTAAGGAAACCAAAACAAACAAACAAACAAACCAAGTTAACCAATTTGCTAGGATCACAAGTTGGAGGAAAACTTGGGGTTAAAACCCAGAGGGTCTGTTTTCAGAACTGTGGAATATTGTACTATTCCACCTCCCACGATATAAGCAAGAAGGGGAACAGAGACAAGGACGGAACAAGGGAAATACAAGGACTTTATGTTTGGTTTTGATAGAAAAAATATGTTCTTAGGCTTGAAATGAATGCCATCAGCCCTCAGCAGCCTTGCAGCAGAAAGCAGAGGCTTAGTCTGTTAGCAGCAGTGAGGGAAATGGATAAATAATTGATTAGGCACAGCGTGCTCTGTGTGTGCAGATCTATAGAGAGGAGAGGGGTCCAAGAGGCAGAGCCAGATGGCGAGCCGTAATGTGCCCATATTAATAGATGTCTTCATTAGATGACATATTTGCAGGAGTCCAGGACGAGTGCCTTTCAGCCTTTGCCAGACACAGACAAGGTCTAGAGATGAAGGTGACATTACGTGGAAGACAATGGAAGTGGTGGGTCAGGTGCAAAGGAAATGGAGACAGAGTGGTTTCCTTGTTGCAGTAAGAGAAGTAGCTTACATTACAAAGGCAGTCACTACTCTCTTTGTGAGTCCATCTCCAAATATGTGAAATAACAAGGCTCTCCTATCCACCTCCACCTCCATTCTGTATTTCTGATACAAATCTCTACTACTCACTGTATTTCTGTTTTCAAGTGCATCACTGCTTTCCATTTTCTCTACCAATTACAGCTTCTCCCCTCTCTGTCCTCCCATGACTTTCCATTAAATGCCCTTATCACACTTCTTCCTGGACATTGACTGCCTGGCCACATCTTCCTTCACTTTCTTTAATAATATTATTGTACTTAGTAGCAATTTCTAGTAGACTGGTCTTGTATGAACGGATAGCTGATGGTCAGCTCAAAATTGTTAAGCAAATGTTGAGTCTGAAACATAGTATATGTGAAATAATATTGGTGACATTAAGCTTAAATACCCTTGAAATGTTTTCTGAACAGATGTTAAATATTTCAAGGACTTTGGCTCTCTGGACTCTTTATATATGCAGAGACACATACCCATATTGCCCCTCCAGAGATTAAAAACTTTGTCATAATTGGAATTCAACATAGGCCAAAACAGAGAAAAAATTTTCAGAATAGTTTTTGATTTGTATGACTATTATCAGTGACAATAATGCATGTAATTACTGCTCCAGATTTCCCCCACACCCCAGGAAAAAATATGCCACCATATGGAACACAGTATCAAACTTCTAGAATATTGATAATAGCACATAATTTATTGAGCACCCAAAAACTACAGAGTGTAATGTTGGTACCGTAGGTCATGGAGTTTAGAAAATTATGTCAAGTAGCTTAAGCTGCAGAAGAAAATGGGCTGCATCATTAAAACTAAATGAAAGACTCTTTAGATTGGCAGCCTAATTCTAAGTCTGTACTATTAAAGAGAGCTATTTGCATCATAGGGCTAGGATAAAAATACTTTCACTCTTGGCTAAACCTTGGTTAGTTTCCAGCACGCTTTCCAGCTTACACAGAGTTCTTTATGTCCATATTGCCAACATAATTGGAGCCAGACATTCAGAGTCAATGTGGAAGTGAGCAGGATCTGCACCTAGCTTCTGCCAAGGGAGCATCATCAAGATCGGGTTTGCCCTCTGCCCAGGACAGCACTTTCCTGGGCATTGTCCTAACGTCAGGTCTCAGTGTACCCATGGATTAGAGGTTAGAGGCAATCAGCAACAGATGTGTACCTAATGTTATTCATCCAAAGTTTAAGATGGACATGAGATTTTTACCTGATATCCTCTAATTATACAGATCATAGTTTTGTAAAAGCTTTCATCTTGTTGATAATAGGACTCAAAATTCCCTAGCAAGTTTGACCTAAATAGAAGCCACTGGGAGGAGATTGGTGTCTATATTCTTTACCTTTTTCAGCCCAAGTTTTCAGTGAACCTCAAGGTACTATTTTCATTTTATTTGCAGAGTGGTTTAGAAAATAGCTGTAGATAACTTTTGTAGCCACCTACAGTGGCTTAAATTAGGGATGACTTTTGACTCTACTTAACATTTTCATTTCTGAATAATTGCTTTAGAACATGTCATATATTTTTCCCTGAATTGTAGCTGTTGATTCACCTAAACTATTTACACACAGCTTATGGCAGTTTCTATCAGGCTTGTAATTCCTCTCTGCCCCTTGAGACTGTTCATTTGTACATTTGGATTAAGATATATTCTGGCCTCAAAAATTAACAAGAAGAAAAAGAACTGTAAAAAGACTTTGAGAACTTGGTTGGCAAATACCAGGCTTCATTTTTGCCACAAATATTTTGTACCTATTACAAAACCTCTTGCCCAAATCCTGCCCTACATTTCCTCCATCTGCTAGATAGATTCTTGGTGGTCTTGAGAGAAAGAAAACAGAGCAGTGGGGAGTGCTGGTTTCCGAGTCAAGAGTGCTTGGACTAAAATTCCAGCTCTGCAACTTTCTAGCTCTGGGAATTAACAAATCCATGTGAACCCATTTCCTCATCTGTAAACTAGAGTTAATGATATCACCTCCTCTTAGAGTCATGGTAAGGATTAAATGAAATAATATATATGAAGCACTTAACTTGCCTGGTGCACAGAGTTAATTAAATGAATATTACTTGTTATTAATATTGCCATTTTCCCCAGGTGTTTGTTTTCTGTTGTATGCACTCCTATCCTCCAATATTCAAACAAAAGATGTTTCTTAAATACCTACATGTGACAAGACCATGACAAGCTCTGGACTTGATTCCTTGGCTGAATATATTCTTCATTCGCAATAGTTTAAAAAATAAATACCAATATTTTTTATTTCTTTTGATAAAATTTGGTGCAAAATTCTTTTCCTTTCATTCCTGAAAGATTTCAGAAAGACCTTAACAAATGCTTACACAACTTACTTAGAAGTTTATTTTGAGATCTTCTTCTCCAAGGTCATCATTTGGTATTTTACAAAAGAACAAGATATTTAGATCATATGCTGTTTCTTCTCTCTTGTTTGTTAAAAAAGAGTCAAACAACCAGCTAATCACTGAATGCTAATGCACCTTTAACTCACAGCAATGAACATATCTCTATAATTAAGTTAACTGAATACGAAATGATTTCTACAAACATGTTAACTGGCTAAAATTTTCAGGTAAAAGCCAATTCTCCAAGAAATTGTTGAACTATGAAATTGTTGTCAGGTAAATATTTTGGTGGTGTATAAAAATTCATCTCTGGTAAATATTTTATTAATATGTTATAGTTTGTGGATGACAATACTATATACAAATATTTACCTGTCAAAATACCTGACAGGTAAATATTAATATGCCTGAATAGCTGTAAGTTAGCTTTGACTAAAACAAAAATAAAAACAAACAAAAGGTACCAGAGGCAATAGCTTCTTAAAATATCAAAATATAGAATATTTAAAAGTTATGGGAAATGTGACAATAGTGTAATCCAACTAAAATAAGCTGTTTGTGGACTGCAAGGAAGTGCTTAAATTAAGACATCACAAGTTGGAAAAGGGAGTTATGATAATAAATCCAAGAGACCAGAGGATAGGAAACGTAATAGCAGTTATTAACATCTGGTGAATATTAACATTTGGTGAATAGGTGAAAGGGTGGACAAGGCCAAGTATAAATTTATTTTGGATGTGATAAGAACATGAATGACAAAAGACAACAATTTTATCAAACCGGTCTAAATATGCTGGATAATTTCTTGGGAAATTAGTTCTTGTAGACATAAATATAAGAAATATTATGCCTCTATATTAGAATTAAGTAGGCTATGTTGCAAGGTTTATAATTTTTAAATTAATTCATTTTCATTTAAATATTAGTGTGGGATTAGAAGCTGATTGAGACAAAATGGACACAGTTTGAAAGAAGGAGGGCCAGGCAGTGCGACACGGGGTTATTTGGCAGTATCGTTATGATGATTTATCTGTCAATGGTTTACGTGGTGCAGGACAGGCAGCGTGTGACAGCACAGTCTCTGATTTAGAGATTTTCAATCTAGGTTAGAGAAAACTACAGTATAACATTTATCAGCTGATGTCAACTCTGAAATGCAAAGTTTATTGGCATTTATGCCTCTAGGTTTGGGGAGGAGATAGAAGTAAAAAACTGGAAAAGAAGAGAAGCCTTAGGCAATGGGCCAAAGGAGCATAGTGGTAGAGGAAAGGAGGTCAGAGACCGGGCAGAAGCACTGGAAGTAGCTCAAACAAAGTGAGCTCCTCTGCCTAAAGCAGCACCTCTCTACCTGCTATTCACTGTTTTCCTGACTCTAGAGAGAAGATACTGGGAAATTCACACTTGGTAAACAAGGTCACTAATGCCCTGAAAACCATAATACGAAGTTTGCTTGCCGTGGTGAATGATAGGTACACATTAATAAACTTTTATTTGAAAGACAGTGAAAAGAGGTTTGCTTACCTTTCAGAGGTGCCACTCTCATGCCAGCAAATCAAGCTGAAACAATCACCAAAAAGGATAAACACAGCAAAATATTAACAGATGATATTGATGGAGCATTTGATGTGGGCCAGGTGCTCAGCAAAGCTCTCTATCACACCTTTAATCTTCACAACAAACTCCGACAGAAACACTCTTACTATTGCCATTTTGCAAACAAAGAAACTGAGACATGGAGAGGTTGGGTGATTTTTTATTTTATTTTTTTGAGCTACATTTGCACCCTGGTGGTTTCAAAGCAAAGACAAGGCTCATTGAGAATAATGCTCTGATAGACAGGAATGCCAGGACCTGGGTAGAAACTCGAGTTTCCTCTCCTGTAATATTTTTATTTCTTTTCTATTAAGCTGTCTTTCCAAAGAAGAACTGTTTAAAAAATTCAATGAGGGTACAGTTTTAAATTTAAATGTAGAACAAACAAAGACGAAACAGAAAATGGACAAATTGAAACAGGAAAAATGGTCAAGATAGGAATTGCACACAAGTGTGGTTGGAGTTCCTGGGGGAAGGTTCTATTTCTCCAGAGTGTTCTGGAAGCAGAGTTGCTTACCTAAAACCAGTGCACAGGCCAAACTATGACTGTTCTCACACTTGGCAATGCTGACCCAGGCTGTAGGCTATAATACCTCCTTGTTTGGGGGACTTAATTACTTGTTTCCAGGCACAGAGGCAAAGAAGAATTAACCGTGTCCTTCAAAGACCGTCATAAAGCCAGTGTGGGGACAATAAAGGTAAAAATGTACGGTGCTTTTTAGGTTATAAGCAAGCCAAAGAGGAACTATGCTGAGAATGCCAACAAAGCACTGAAGTGATACTCAAATTATATTTGCGTGATTATTTCTCCTATGGGAATCACGTATTCATTGCTATGTCTCCAGCGTTTAATACAGTAAATGCCATTGTGGGAATCTGATAGATATTCATTGAGCTAAACCAAAAAAGGTCAAAGAAAAATGTTGAACTCTTGGCAAAAATATTTAAGCAATGGAGATAGTAAGAAATAGGTGCATTTGTGGAAAAGCCTCTGGGGAATGCTCAGAGGTGCATGCACACAGGTGTTGAGAAAAATCACAAAGAGATGAAAGAATTATGTAAAAGAAAACAAGATTTACACAGGGTGCAGCGGCTCACACTGTAATCCCAGCACTTTCAGAGGCTGAGGCAGGAGGATTACTTGAGCACAGGAGTTTAAGACCAGCCTGTGCAACACAGCAAGACCCTGTCTCTGCAAAATATTAAAAACAAAAATTAGCCCAGTGTGGTGGCAAACACCTGTAGTCCTAGCTACTCAGAAGGCTGAGGCAGGAGGATCATTTAAATACAGGAGTTCAAGGCTGTAATTGGCTATAATCATGCCACTGCACTTCAGGCTGGGTGACAGAGTGAGACTGTCAAGCAAGCAAGAAAGGAAGGGAAGAGAAGGGGAGGGGAGGGGAGGGGAGGGAAATTAAAACTTAAGAGGACAACTTAGTAATGCTTATGAGGAACATTGAAGAATCATACTTTCTTAACAATCTTTGAACGGATGAGGACATATCCCAGAAATAATGGGGAGACATCTGGAGATATGAGTCTAAAAAAAGGAAAAGACTGCACATTTTTAGTGTGATGTGACACCCAAAAGACTAATGTTATTTTTGGATGCAGTCTATTTAGAGCATTTCATCATGGAATAGAGGGTGACAGTTCCACTCTCAATGACATTCATGAGACCTATTCTAGAATGCCCCATTCCGTTTGGTTTGTCTGACTACCAAAAATAAGTAGACAGATTGGAAGGAGTCCAAAGAAGAGTTTCACAATTGATTAGGGAAAAGAAGCTGACTTATGGGAAAAGTTTGAAAGAATTATGTCTATACAGGAGGGTATGGGTATACATGTTACAAAGCCATAAATGCCTGTTGGAGGAAGAAATAATTTACAGAGATTAAAAGGCTACAGGGTGAACTGTACAGTGAAATGGGTTTTGAAAAGAGAATTTGGATTACATATCGGATGGAAATTAGTTGGTGGTTGACGACATCTAGGTGGCATTGATTTGGAAGTAGTGCATGCCCTGATGTGAAATGCTGAAACGTGTCTTCTGTGCATATTCAAGAGAGGAATGGAGGCAAAATAGGAGATGAAGGGAGTTGATGTCACTTTAGATACTTTCCATCTCAAATCTGTCACATTCCACATTGTATCTGTGTGTGCCATATGCATGTATTACATTTAATTCAAATGTAAACTGTTTTAATCCTGTATGTATTAAGATACTTAATCCCTTCCCCCTCTTTTGAATACCCTTTGTGGGAAGCTAAGGTGATTGTAAAACAATGTTTACCACACTATCTAGAAATATTCACCATTCTTAAAATGGTTGTGAAAATAACCCAAATATCTAACAAATTCAAAATAATGTTAGCTAAGAAGTTATTAAGACATTATGATTGCATTTATGGTAAATGTGTGTACAGAGTGTTGTATATATATTTTGCAAAGAGCCTTTGCATGTATTTCTTGATGAACTTGAAGCACCTCATTCCTCTGGTTAGACTGTCCTCTCCAGTTGCTTATAATAGGCCTCCACCTCACAATATTGAGACTTTTAAGAAAAGTAATTTTAAATTTCACAAGGGAGGTAGATGGCCTAAAGGATAAGTAAAGGAAAAAATAAAAGAGGAGCACAAATAGTAATAGGAGAGTCAGGGATTGGTTTAAGTAATGAAGTCCACAATCAATTTTACAAGTTAAGGACACTAATGCTTTTATTTGCCTTTACACACTCATCATTGACACTTAAAGACCATAGAGACATAATAGCTTGTATTCTAGAAAAGTTCTTTTGTATTTTTCTTCAAACTATCCAATTAAAAAAACTCTTAATTTTATCAGAGAATTGAGAGTTGAAATAAAAATTTTCCACTGCTTTGTTTCCTCTTCTGGGCATATAATCAAAATGCCATCTTTTTCTACCCTTTTCATTGCCCTTTGCAGAACTATTCTTTCTATGTGTATTAAAATTATTAACCCCCACATAAAAATAGAAAAGCCAAAAAGGAATAGGGTTCCACCAGCAAAGCCACATAGTGCTCATACTGATTGAAAACGTGGCATGGAGACTGAGTTTTCCATTTTGCTGTAGATCCCTATGGAAATTTCACTGGTTTAGGAAAAAGCCCAAAAGGTGGCTCTGAGTTTACCAGCTGTAATCTTAACTTGAATTTCTGGTAAAGATACAATTATGTATGATATATTACAGTTTTAATAATCTCGAAGGAATTCTGGGCTAACATTTGTTTTGCCAATTTCTGTTCAGTTATCATCTATTCAATCAATTTGTATGTTTCCTTTGTGTACTAGCACTGAATCAAGTTTTGTGGGGATAACATGAGGTAGCCTTGTTCTCTATCCTTCACTAATTGCAGCATGTTTGGGGAAAAGAAACTAGAACGATTAAAGTAATTCAAGGGTAATATATTGTAGCAGAAATTGCTAATGACAGACCCAGTATTAAGGAAAAATGGGCACATTCAAGTTCCTTGCAGAAAGTCCCCAAGGAAAAATGGTGGACCACCTTGATTTAAGGTGGGAAAGTAGCCATAGGAGTAAAAACATGATGGTGACAACACATGGGGGAATATGGAAGAGACCATGATGGCAAGCGAGAAGGGTCATCTTGGGGAGCAATAGCATAGGTTCTAAGTACATAGCAGAACCCCATTATTATGTATTATTTACCAAATGGTCCTTGTCTCTTTGTTGACAACAAATATTCTCATCCACTCCTGTTTCTTTTTTCCCACTTCGAAGCAGTTTGTTCCTGGGAGTATGTGAAACTGCCTCATAACTTTAATACTATAATAGTATAACAAATATTTCATTATTTTTCGGAAAGGATTCTCATTATAATAAAAACCAATCTGTACCCCATAAAGCTCAAAATCTTCCAAAGAGTAGATGTTAAAAGCACCCAGTGGATGAAAGAGTGCTATAATCTTATTTTAACTCTTACCCACACCCCCAAAGATAGAGCCTCCCTCTCATTGCCAATAGCACTAAACTCTTTTCAACATTGAGTAGGTACCTACTTGTCTTGGGTTGCCATTTAATTGATCTTTAAGTTTTTCTTCTTAATTGGATATAAAGTTTTGAAGACTGGAATAGGTTTTACACAAAGTTAAATGCACAGCAGATATCACAAAACATATGTTTAATTAATAGATTTATGAGATTGTGTTTTGTTTCCTTTTTTTGTGGATGAGGCAGGCATAATTGTCACCTCTAGAGGCAATGTGGATGGGCAGACTTCATCCCATTCCATACAAATGCACAGGAATCAACCATATATTGACCTACTTACTCCATTTAAGTATTTCCTATGATTACTTTGACTTTGTCCTGACAACCCTATTAAAGCTAGTCTGTGAAAGCTGGGAGAAAGGTGTCTAATTTCCTTTGTAGAGAGTAATAAATGGTGTTTGCTAGCACACTGCTTTGCATACAAGAAGTTTTCAACAAATGGCAAGCATGATGATGATGATCTTTTCCTATCTCAGGGAAAAAATAAAAGAAAGTAAATCTTTTGATTGATTATGCTCTCTTTAATGCTTTTATAGATTTTATTCCTTTCAATCCCTCTGTCATCTTCTGATGCATTGTTTAGGTACACTCTTTGAAGCAGCTTGTTCATGAGCATATGTGAAATTACCTTGTGACTTCGATATTGTTATGATAAATATTTCACTTTTCTCTAGCTTTGAATTCATTTTGGCATATAAAGATTTTTCCTTTTCCTGAGTCATAATATTGTTACAGAGTCAACAAACATTTGTACACACTCTTCTTCATTTCTTCACATATGTGTAATAAAACTGTTTTTATCTCAGCTACGAGAAGCCCGAGTGACACTGAATCAGCTTCATACAATATAAAGTTCATCAGGTTTAAAATGGAAGCTTTTCCTCTTTCCTTTACAACAAACGTTGCTTCTGTCACATCATCCAGAGATGGTTAAAAAGTTGTTGCACTTGCTCACTGCATGTAATACAAACTGTCACCTTTAACTACAGTACTTTTCTTTTGAATTAGGAAACAATTTGTCAATGAATCATGGAAGATTTGGGTATTTATTGTGATCTGGGAGCAACTAGAAAAATATACAATTTTATACCTAGGAAAGTATCTATATAAGAAAGTAATTTAAAAAAGGAAATAAAATATTTATGTACTTGGAGCAAAGGAATATAATTTCAGTGACATTGTTGCTATTTCACTGTTCACCACATACCTTGACTGACAGATGAAACAGTCTTGTGTCAATTTGAAGTGGCTCCTCATCTCTAAAATTTCCCTTTGCAGTGAAATCTCTGGCAGGTTTCTTCAGTTGCCTTGGTGGGAAGGAAGCAAGCAAGATTACAGAGAGACAGAAATACCTCCCATTCCTTTAGCTCTTCACTTGAGTTATTTTTCTTGTATTTTCTGTTTTTCTCTCTGGTGGTATTGATACTGTATTTGTTTCTCACTACTAAGTGATATTCAGTTTCTGAAAAGCAGTTAAAATGAGCCCACTACACATTTATGCATCATACAAAGAGAAGAATGTTGTAAAGAGGGTTAGACACTGAAGAAATCTTTTTCTTTAGCATAAATAATGCCTTTGTAGTAAGTGAAATTTATTTCGGGTATTTGTCTTCGTTTTTATGACCATAAAATTCTCTATGATTTTATAACCATAAAATGTTTTCCTGGAGCAGGAGGTTCTGAACAGAATTTTAACTCGTCATTCCGAATGTTACTTAACCAAATGGTGCCTCACAAATTTCTACATAAGAGGCATTTGTGAGTGGCAATCTCATTAGGAGAAGGGAGTGGAATGCTAAGGCACTGGCCTTGAAGCTGAAATGTGCATGGGGCACACACACTTTTCACTTAGATTCTGTGTTTCAGAGAAATGGTATGGATGTGTCCGTGATAGAGAAGCAAAATAAAGTCACTGGGAGGAATTTAAAATTACCTTATTTCTTCCAGAAAATAAGGCTACATGTGTTTCAAAAGTTCCACAAGGACAGGGTAACACCAGTCTCTTAAAATAAGGACCCTATGCTTAAGTAATATTTAGGGCAAGTTAGTTACTTTTCAATTAAGAATTTGTCTTAGATTATGGAATCAGTAGCAGCTAAGTGGTTTTATTATAAGGATCTAGTTGGAAATAAATGAGAAAAAAATTATAATTATCTTGAACTGATCCAAGAGGCTCTGTATACTGCTTACTATATACCCAAAACAGATTGATGTGGCCTAGTTACATTGCTCTTTGTGGACAGTTTTCTGACTGTAGCAGTGGCTTCAAAAGTATAGTCGTTAAAATGGCTCAAACACTTTTTCTAGCCAGGAAAATGCTACAAAAAAAGTGGGTCTCTTCTAGAATGTCATTAACAGATACTGACAAATAGTGGAATGCCAGTACAAACTGTACCTGGTGAGTTCAATTCAATACTGGGAGACTGCATGCACTTTTTAAATTCCTCTATCATCATTGCAATACACACAGGTCATATTTTTCTCCAGAGAACTGCTCGCCAGGCTCATTTGCTTGTTCTGCTGTACTGCTCTTTTGATCGCTAACATAAGAATTACTTAATGTACATATAAAACTATAGGATTTTCCTGACTTTATCTCATTAATCTTGTTAACTAAACAAAACCAATTTGCCTTCTTGATTCACCTTTATCCCTCAATCAAGAGCTTGTTTTCTTACCTTCAGCCCTTTTCCCTTAGTTCAACCTTAGTAGACCCAACTGTCACTCCTCATTCCCCTATGCTGTCTTTGTGCCACTGCCGCCGGTCACATAGTTGAGAACAGAGTTCTTACCTGTTTACTGACACATAAAAGGCCAGATCCTTTTGTTTTTAATTTAGCAGATGTTGAGATTAGAAACATGACACCTTTGCCATGCAAGCTCCGCCTTCCGGGTTCACGCCATTCTCCTGCCTCAGCCTCCCGAGTAGCTGGGACTACAGGCGCCGACCACCGGGCCCGGCTAATTTTTTGTATTTTTAATAGAGACGGGGTTTCACCGTGTTAGCCAGGGTGGTCTTGGTCTCCTGACTTCATGATCCGCCCGACTGGGCATCCCAAAGTGCTGGGATTGCCATGCTACATTATTATTAGTATTAGTCTTTGTTTTAAAATACCAATATTGCTTAATTCTGCTCTCACAAGGGGAATGTTACCATATAGGACCTACCAGTTCTCCTTACGAGCTTTCCTTGCCTTCAGGTAATATCCAATCATGGAAACAAAAACATAAAATTATAAGGGAGCCAGAAGTCTTAGCGGCAGATTTCCCAGAGAAATCCTGAGAGTGAATAAAGGTGGTCAATCCTGACCCCGTTTCAATTCTTTACAACAGAGAAACACAGCCCTGTGATTTTTCATGATAATTACTTGTGCTCTTTGCTCACATTTGTTTTCAGGGGGAAAAGTGGAAATCCAGCTCAGTTGCTGAAGCCCTCATTTTATGTACTCCATATTTTCTTACCTGTACTTTTTCCTACTCAGCTGTGCTGTTTTAACCTACAAGGATTACTAAAACTAAAACAGGAATGAAGACATCCTTAGAGAAATCATAATCATTATCTTCTTGATTCATTTTTCTTTTCCCTGTGATGGGCTACTTTGGTCACAGTTGGGGGGTTGGGAGTGGCATTTACCCTGAAAAATGGAGAAATGCAAAAACCATGTTGAAGAGGAAGAAATACCCCTTAAAAGTACAAGTGAAATTTTGTTGAGAGAGCATATAAACCCAAGGTCTGTGTGAAAAATAAAGAGAAGCAGGAAGAAAACTTGTGCAGGTCTACTTAGCAAGAATATGTAAGGATTTATCAGAGCTCATATGGACTCTTTCTGCAATTCAGTAATACTGCCCACTTCTATTCTGAGCACATTTGAACTCTTGGGTGCAATGAAAACAGGGGAATCATTCTTTCCCTTCATTGATAGAATTTTCATGTACTCTGAATCTGCCTACTAACCTGAATATTTCATTTATGATATTTATTCCTTTTTCTCTGTCTCTAAATTCTTCACTACATACACAAAAGTAACTTGTTTAAGGATTTATTTTTATTTACTAATTAGGTGTAAATCATTCATTATCATAACTCAAAGTAAAACCTCTCTTTAGAGTCTCTTCCACCAGTTAGTAATATATCTGCCATATTTTGTCTTCTTAATCATAGTGAAAATAATTTGAATTTTTCTCATGAATTATTTATTTGTTTTCCTTAGTAGAATGTAAGCTTCATAAAGACATGACATTTGCTCACTGCTCTACTTATCAGTTCCACTCTTTGCCAAAACAGTGCTGGCACCTAATAGGCACTTCATGATGGAATGAGAATGGATCCATCCATTAACCAACTAATTAGAATATTGTTAGATCTTCCTAGTCAAAGAAAAATCATAGTTTACATAATTTTCTGAAAAAGTTCTCAGTGTAGCAGTTCTGCAACTTCTAATTTATTTTGTTTTTATACCTTTAAGTTTTTTTCCAATTAAGACCTAATTGAATTTGGGTATATCTAGTTTATTCACTTAATTTCAAATGAAGTCTTATCCCTATTTGTCCAATTCCTGTTATTCATCTTGACTTTTTCCTCTCCTATAATTGTGTACAAGTAATTTATTTACATTTTGCCACTTTAAATGACAGATTATAACTCAGAACCCAGTGGCTTGAGTCCATTCTGTCTTGATGCTTGAGTAAGTTTCACTCAATCTCATAAAAGCTTTATCTCATTACATTATATTTCACTGGAAAACAGTATTTGAAGGATGCTACATAGAAATGAATTAAATTTAAACCTTTGATTGAAATGCTCCATGACTGTGTTCACATATTTCCCTATCTACAATACTATAAAGAGATTCATTTGACATAGCATTTCCTTTGCCTTCAATTTAATAAAAA
The DNA here is from genome assembly GCF_028885655.2 of Pongo abelii. Classification (NCBI taxonomy): domain Eukaryota; kingdom Metazoa; phylum Chordata; class Mammalia; order Primates; family Hominidae; genus Pongo; species Pongo abelii. Next base: position 20,848,751 of record NC_085928.1, read on the forward strand.
ATTCTTTAAACTTTGCATGTATTAAAAAATTAAGGCTGTTTAAGATTCCAAATGTTATTTTGATGTGCGCTGGCTTTCAAACAGTAAATAATTACTTTTAAAGTGAAGCCTAGTGGTCTACGTATTATTTGACCAAACCAATTCCCTTCAATATAGTAATGTCTTCGAGGTATGCAAACATCTAATTCCTGATTACACTATCCTGACCTTAACTAATCATGTTTTCATTTGTATCCACTATTGTAATGGCTATGGGTATCCACCTCCTTTCCTCAGCCCAGTAGGAAGGACTAATATAAAATGTGTCATTTGTCTTTAAATCAATTTTATGTTTCTATTGCAATAGTGAATGGATAACTTGGGTAAGGGTAATTTATAGAAAGTAAAATATAAGCATCATATTGGCAATGGCTACTGTTCTTTTCAACCAAATTTTTTATCGGAATAAAGAGATTTCATTTTGAGTTTTGTTTTCTTTTAGTGCTCCTGTCCAAATATATGAAGATTGAAATAAATAGTAAAATATATATGATTGAAAAATTAGAGGAGTAAGCTAGAAAATCAAGTGGTTAAGATAATACATTAAAACCAGCCACTTCATAATAGAAAGTTTCAAACCTTTAAATAAGATAATAATCATAAACATAAATCAATGAAAAGGCTATAAATTATATACAATGCAAAGTTTTGACCTTTATGGATGTTTTGAAACTATCTGTGAGGAACGTACCATTTAAAGTGACACACTGATAAGGTCAAACCACTGCCAAATAAGAAGTATTGCATTTAATCCGAGGGTGCCACCTACTGAAAGAGAACTTCCTAACCTCTCTATTTAAAAGTACTGTTGACTTCTACCACTGTCACACCCTATTATATGTGCAGCATATGAAATACATGGCTGGAATAAAAGGGCCATCCTCAACCTTCAAACAGTTCAAAAGAGTTTGGAATAACTTGTTCTTAGGTCTTTAATAAATTGCTTTTCCTTTTTGCATATAACTCTCCTTAAATATAAAAAGAGGGTAGACCACATGACCTCTAAATTTCTTTTCTTTTCTTGATCTCTAAGTTAGAAGCAAAATGAGGTCATGTAGGAATAACTTGAATGCAGTATTGCCAGGAAGTTTGCTTGGGTAATCATTTCCCCCCGTATTTCTAAAAATGGTTGTGAATCAAATAAGGCAAAACCAGGCTTACTTAGCATTGTATTAACTAGACATTTCTATTAACTAGCATAGAAGGCAAAAATCTCTTAGTTTCATGTTTTAACTCCATGTTTAAAAAACAAGAGTGGAATAAGTATACTAATATTAGAAGATACTAAAAGCAACATCCAACCTTTGACAAAAAACAGATTCAACTTGATTTGTTATTCCTTCTATCGAGATAATATTGGGATACTACCAAGGGATAGAAGGCATTGTATGTCACATAAACTTAAAATATATTCAGTTTGCTTGTTGTAGTAAGCATATTAAATTCTGAGTTATTGAAAAACTTACAAGTAGAATATATGCAATATTATAGCTACTAATCTAACTCTTTGGATAATCAGCCCCTACTAGGTAAAACTTTATTTTTATTTTGGGTTTTAAGATGCAGAACTAGAAGCAGTAGACAATGGGGTAGGACTCCAAAATCTGGAATTCTCCTCACAGGCACTGGACCACGTTTTCATTCCTGACTCTCTTGTTTAAATAATTGTTCTAAATGTGATTTGTTGGCAAATATTATGGCTTTATCTCTAAGCAGCAGCCCGCCCATCAATAAAAAGAGGGTAAATGTACTTGCTTTACAGGGAAGTCATGATGACTAAATGTAAAAATTGATGTAAAAAATTATGTAAATGAGTAAACTAGTTAAGTGTCATTGAAAATGTAAGGCGGCATTATTTCTAAATGGCTCATAATATTTGAGCCCTAATTATTGCAGTCATGTGTTTGCAGTTCTTTTCTTTGAAAGTGTAATTAAGTTGCTTCTTCATCAAAACATATAAAATGAATTTATGTATCAAAGCTTCATCCCATATTTGTGGAGAGGAAGCTTTCTATTTAAAGCATTGTGAATTGTGAGCAAAGATAATTTTATTGAAAAACAAGTCCTTTTTTTTTTTTTTTTTACTCAAAGATGTGTTTCTAATAAATGGCAGAGTTTAGGTAGGAATATTCTCCTTTTTTGTGTGTGCCTAAAGCTCTGAACACAGTGCAGGTACTCAATAAGTGATTGTTGATATGGAATTTGTGGGGTGAATCAGAAGGAAAGGAAATTGACAACTCAGCCCAATCAGTACAATTCTATGTTTTATTCTCTGACATAACTGGTGAACAAGTCAAATTATCTTCCTGTTATTTTACATGAAAAGTCTATTCTTAATAGTCATATGTGTGTTTTCATGTATTTCCTCTTTTTAAGTCTCTTAACTATTCAGACTTGAATCCATTGTTTGTTATGCACTAGAATTTCTATTCTACCTCCACATGTAGAGTTGATAAATTTGTTTTATTTAAAAATACTTAGGTCCAACTGACCAAGGATAAAGTAAAATCATACATTTCCAGTCATACTTTTTTGAAGTGAAGATGCATTCAAGATTTAAAAGCCTTAAAACTTTACTCAGATTAGTATGATCATTCTCAGAACAACAACAAAAAGATTCACTAGCTATTTAGTAAATGGCAACTCTTATTCTGTGTCAAGCCCTATGAAAAGCAATTTATGCATAGAGTATTTTACCATAATTCCCAAAGTAAGTGGTATCGTCCCCAGAGAGAGGTTGAACAACGTGCCAAATGTCACAAAGCTAGGAAGGCATGACTGCAGGATTTAAACTCAGGTCAGGCCCCAGAGCCCATGTTCTTAACCTCTGCACCCTTTACTGCAGTCATCCCCAAAGGATTGCTCACATGGCATGAGCATGGACCCTGGAATAGGTTCCCACAGCCCTTAAAAGTCTATCATCTTTAGTGAAAGCCTGAATGTTCACCTTAGGAAGACTTTCATTTAACTTAAATTTTTTATCCCATATTAAATATTGATGATCCCAACTGGGAGGAAATTTTACCTCCATGAAGATATGTGATCCTTATATCCAATTACATTTAGTTTTTGTGAAATAAACTAACATAAAAATTTACTCTTGCTAACTAATTATCTGGTCTCTTACCTACTATTCAGTGGGAATATTACATGAAAAACATTGTAGATGTACTGAGAAGAATAAGGTAAGAACCGTATTCCAAGGAACTTTAAATTAGTTACATAGATTCACATACAATGACAAACAACAATACAATGAAGAATGGAAAAGTGCTGCAACCCAGATGTAAGTCATGGTGTTCTCAAGAAGCATGCAAAGAGCATTTAATTCCAGCTGTTGGCATGAGGAAGGCTTCAAAGATAGAAGAGCGATAGAGTGATGCTTTGGCTATTTGATGGAAAAAGAAGGGCATTACAAAATGAAGGATTGACATGATCACGGCACAGTATTTTCAATGTGCATTTTGGAGAATGGTAAATGACCCAGTGTATTTAAAACATGGCACTCATGGAGAGTTGTTGGGAAAGGCATGCTAAAGGGAAACCAAGTCATTGGAGTCTTGACTGAATAGTGAGGTAATTAGCACTTGTTTCCATAAACAGAATGGAGGCATTGAGGTATTTGATGGTGGCAGTAACCTTCATTTTAGGACAATAACAAAGGTAGCACTGTGGAAGAAGATTTGAGGACCGGAAAAGGGAGAAAATTTTGCCCCAATTCAAAAAGGACACCAAGGCCTGGCACAGTGGCTCACACCTATAATCCCAGCTCCCTGGGAGGCTGAGACAAGAAGACCGCTTAAGCCTGGGAGGTCAAGGCTGCAGTGAGCCATGATCATGTCACAACACACTAGCCCAGGCAACAGAGCGAGACACAGCCTGTTTTGTTTTGTTTAAAAAAGGACAGAAAAAAACTTGCAATGGCAGAGAGAATAAAATAGAAGAGACAGAAGGGAACTTGCAGAAATAAGACTGAATGAACATAGTATGATCATTGTGCCTTCAGAAGCTTGTCCATAGTCACAAGGTGAACTGGATACATGTAGTGTTTCTATGTCTTTCCACTATTTGTCTCCCATCCCAGCACTATCACTTTAACCTCCCCAAAATAGACATTAAGCAGTGGGGCTTTCAATGTACCAAAAGAAAGTTTCTCTAAATGTCATAACATCCTTTAATTGTAATTAGAATAAATGCCCCTACCAAGGAAAATGTTTAGGTATTACACTAAGAGTGATCTGGATAGGGTGGGACTGTATAGATTTTTAGCTTGTATTTTCCTCCCTGTTTCTCTTAGATCACACCATATGTATACCCCCAGTTCAGCATGTTCTTTCATCAAGCCAAAGTCAAAAGAGAGAAGAAGATGCAACAGTCTCTGGACTCCTCACCACATCTGTTTGCTCTCCTTGGCTCCTGATAAATAGAATGGTGAAGACCCCAAGGGAAATCTCGTTGTCTGTAGTTTCTGCATTGCACAACTTCGGGGGCACAGTTCACAGAACAATATGATAGAATACAATGTAAAAGCTTCTCATGCACTCTCCCAATCTTGTCCTTGAGCTTTCACCCTCCCAGGCTTACCCACTATTTCTGCTCTTCTCCCTCAAGTTTTCATCTTACAGTCTTTACTGTTTCACAACGCAAACCCTAGTAAATCATAAAATCACTCACAGGCCAAATAAAAACAGTAGCTATTTTTGATTACGCATTGGACAAAGTATGATCTGCTTTAGAAGTCCTGCTTCTGTCTGCCTCCCAATCTTTTGTTTGTATGTTTCAATCAAGACATCTGCTGTCTAGTGTTATTTCAGATAATAATCTTAATAGTAAGAAATTATTCAGAATAGCCAGCCATACCAAAGCAAAAAGGCAGCATACAATCTCTTAGGAGAAGACATAATTAAGTTAAGGAAAACAGAGAGTTGCCATTTTTTAAGAGTGAATATGCGTGTCTAAATTACTTCAATTACCATAACCACATCTTTCCAGAACAGTTGGCTAATATCACGGCCTTCCTCATTAGGATTCAACTTCACAATTGTGAATTACAACTACAAAGAGAAAACAAAAACAAAGAAAACTGAAAGATAATCCTATATTTTATTGTTAATCAAGTGTAACCTTCTTTACTTTTTTTCTTCTTTGTCCCTCCCTTCAATATTTCAAGACTAGGAAGATAAATAACAGCAGGTTTAATACTATTGACAGAAGCCTTTCTGCTATGTAAACCTGATTTTTCTACAAATGCATTATGGCCATTGGGGACAGTGAGTGCAAGATTGAAGATTCATTAATATATCCCCATAAGCAAAGAGCAAATGAATCTCAGGCTGTTTCTCAGAATGTTTGGAATGACTCACTCAACCAGCTGTCTAGATCCCTTCTGGCTGGAAATATCAGAACTAGAACTGAATAATCTCATATTAAAAATGAAGAAAAAAGTACAAATTTACTCTGTTTATACTGCAAATTGGCATTATATCTAATTGCAAATGTACTGCAAATACTTTATTTTGATTATTATATGATTAAGTATTGGTTCTGTATGGGAATACTTTATTTTGTTTTTGGACTGAATTTTGTGGTTATGAAAGTTATAGAAGATATTGATATGAGGTGACATTTCTGTTAGGTCCTTATTTCCAAATGCAATAGTGGTACAAGATGGCAGCCTTAGAAACTGACTTATTTATTCTTTCCCCAGCTACTTGCAATTAAACTAAACTCAGACACATTTTTGTGCTTCATCTCTATTTTGGAGAGGAAAATGGTACATATGACAGGACATAAGAGCTGCCATCTGGTCCCGGTAATTCTTCCACGTCTTGTTTATCTATTAGGTATAGAACATCTTGTACAATAACCACGATTTGATCTAATAGTTCTCATCTGTTTCTCTTGTCTGTTTACAAAGACATTTAGCAAATGAGAATCTCCTTAACATTTTCTTTAAAAATGGGCAAACAAAAATCGTTTAGTATCTCAGCCTGCTATCTTCCCCAATAATGACCAAACAAGAATTTATGCTCTTCCATGCTGTCTTTTGACTCTGCAGCATACCTTCTGTCTCACGTTTGTCACCTGGGTCCACAGTCCTATCCGCTTGTTCCTTCCATTTTTTTTCTTGCCTCATGTTGCCAGTGAAGAACTAACAAATATTTTTGTGACTAAGAAATTGCATTTTATTAAATGCAAAAAAGCTAAATAGATGATTGAGGGATTAAATTGTAGATACTATTCTTTTAAATTTTTTTAAAATTTTTAAAATTATCATGTATGATTTTAGTACCTATGGTAAGTGTTGTGAAGGATAAAATGTTATGGGAAGTGAGTGTAACAGTGTACTGAGAGGAGCAAGAACTGACTTAGAGCAAAGTGGTCTTTTTTTGGAGTGAATACGTATATTAAGAACTCTTACATTGCTATAAACAAATTTTTCTGCAACTATTAGTTAATATCATGAGTCTTTCCCATCATGAATCTTTCCCATCAGGATTCAATTTCAAATTAGAAATAAGAGCTATAAAGGACAAATTTTAAAAGAATCCCGTTTAAGTTTGGTTGGTTTGGGCTTTTATTTTTTTAAATTTTGTTGCCAAACAATGTAAGGTATATAACAGGACAGCCACACTAATCTGGAAAATCTGGGAGGACTTATTTGAGAAAGTGACTTCTGGCCTTAGATCAGAAGGCTAAGTGGGAGAGAATGTTCCAACATAGGGAACAGCAGTTTGAAAGCTTTGAGGCAGAAAGAACTGCATTTCTGAAAACTAAAAGGCCAGTTGAAACACAGTGAACGTGGTGCAAACTGAGCCTGCAACAAGAGGCCGCAGCCAGGTCATGGTGGGCCTTGTAGGCCATGGTAAGTATCTTGGTGCTTATCTTAAGAGTGATGTAGTGCCACTGAAGAGTTTTAAGCTGCTAGCTGCAATGTGAACAAGGACACCAAACCTGCTGGAACAGCATTTTTAAGGTTAAAGTTTAACCCCAAGTTTAACTAATGGAGACAATATCAGGAGCAGGTGCATTTGTATTCTAGAACAGCCGACAGAGATTTATCTAGGCCAGATACCAGACTTCAGGAGAAGCCCCTACCCTTGATCTGCGGGGCTTTGAAGCTGCATGATTAGGGAAGCACTGTGTAAGCAGGAGCAGGAAAACAATAGTAATATCATGAGGCAGAAACTGGGCCTCAGTCCTAGTCAGCATTTTGTGGTTGTAGGTAGGACCAACCTCTCCTGTCATTTGGCACTGAGGTTCGCAAATATATGACATCACAAGGAAGTAGTAGAATTCTCCACTTTAAAATGATCTTGTATGGGGAAGCATAGGCCCCTCTTTTGGAATGAGAAGGGCCTGAAAATCAAGCCTTGTGATTGTAGTTGGTCAGGATGGAGTACCTTAAGTTTAGGGCTTTAAACTCAAGGTCTTAGCCCACTTTCAGGAAGCTTTTCAGAAGACCCTGGGGAATCTTTTTTGGAAAAATTAACCCTTACCTCTCAGCAACAGCATGCTTGATGTGGTGTATCAAAAAAAAAAAAAAAAAATTAGCAGGGCGTGGTGGTTCATGCCCGTAATCCCAGCGCTTTGGGAAGCTGAGGTGAGAGGACCGCTTGAGGCAAGAAGTTTGAAACCAGCCTGGGCAACATAGCAAGACCTGTCTCAAAAAAAATAAAAAAATAAAAAAATAAAAAAAAGTAAAATTGGCCAGATTTAATAATAAGCTGGTTATGGAGTGTTGGGAAAAGAGAAGCTGTAACGTCAATTCCCAGATTTCTAGCTTGAACTTTGTGGATGGAGCTTCCTTTCTCTGTAAGAAAGAATATTTGGGAAGATCCAAATTTGGGAAGCAAGATCATGAATTCAGCTTTGGATATGTGGAGGAGGCAGTCAATTCAATGGGATAAAGGTCAGACATGATATATCTTGCTTTTAGTGGAGGCAAAATGAAAAAAGCCACTTATCAGGAAAAAACAACCTTACCCCTTTACTAACTGTAGTCAGGAAAAGATTGAGGCCTGAAAACAAAGGAATCCGCTCTCTTATTCATAGCACCATTGTCACCAGAGTGTTGATAGCTTCTCTTCAGCCTCTTAGAATTCTCTCAAATAATTTCCTTCGGGGTTGACATTTATCTTCTGAGTCTTAGCCTTGAAATGTGTCAGTAGAGAAAGCATCCTAAAGATTCGTTGTTACTCTTGCATTATGCAAGCATAGATTTGAAGACCAGATATTACAACTTAGTAGCTTTATTGAAAACGTTGTCATTTTTATCCAAGCTCCAGGTCACTCTCCTCTGTCCACCAACAGGGTTCCATGAGTTTGAGGCTGCAAGAGCACTAAAAGCTGCTGACTGCTCCCTTTATCCCTGGTCTCTCTTGACCTGCTGCACCCTCATCACTTATTCACTTGCCCCAAGTCTAGAAGTTCATCTGCCTACAGGGAATGAGTTATCATGTGCAATATGTTCCCAAACACCTCTTTAGGGTCTTTAGGGTGCTTTGCTATGGTTTTAATATGTTCCCTGGATGAACTGTGGGGTATATGTGTGTGTGTGTGTGTGTGTGTGCGTGTGTGTGTGTGTCTGTACTAAACTGTAGTTCATATGCATTGATATAATTTGTTATCTGAATGGAAAGATTACTCTTCTGTAATGCAATTTTCAGATTTTTAATATATTGTTTCATTCTTTGATGCTAATCCTATCTAAGTTTCTTAGCTTTAAGAGCACTTGAAGAGACAGTTTGAGATATTTATTTTCTCTGTGCAATGTTGAAAGACTTGATTGATTGTGGTAAGACAGGTTTTGAAATGGATATTTCAGTAACTCAGTGGTAGATGTCAAAGCACTTATGTATATGTATATTGTTCAAGTGTCTGCTGCGTTTAATAAAAATTAAAGTTTTTAGTGAATAAATATTCAAATTACATGAAAACATTATGTATAAACCTATTATTTAAAAATGGGCATATAATTGTTTAAACAGTAGTTGATTGAGGAATCTATTAAAAATATTTATGAAAAAATGAGGTCATCAATTCAAAACTTTTACATATCTTAAAGCTATTATATATTTCTACAAGAAAAAAGGAGCTGAAAAGATTGTAGCAAGCAAAATAATTTAAATATTTTATCTTCTCTATTTTTAGTGTCTTTTCCTTGTGGAGCATAAAATAGTCCCAGAATAAGCTGCCAGTCAAACATCATCTACTCACCTTAACTAATGCATAGAAAGACAGGTGGGATCAGGAAGACCATTTATTCTTATAAGATGTGTAGCCATTTGCTTGGTTCAAGTGAACAGATCTTAATTAGCAGAAACTCTCCAAGTGCCTTCAATAACTATGCTCTTGCCCTTCCAAAATTCAACAGACAGTGTGTGAAGTTCAAAGTAAAGCCAGTTTTAACAACCTCAAGTCTTCAATTTTTAAAAGATGATTCAGTAGTAACTTTAGTTAACTGGCTAAACCTCAGTCTTTAGAAATACAGAGTAGGCAGGAAGAATGTGTAAGTGTCTTTTGCATATAAGCATTTTTTTCTTTTCCATGATTGCTTCCAAAGAGAATTAATTTTATCCTTGAAACCCCATCTCAACTAAAAATATGAAAAAATTAGGTGGGTATGCTGGTGGGTGCCTGTAATCTCAGCTACTTCAGGAGGCGGAAGCAGGAGAATCGCTTGATCCCAGGAGGCAGAGGTTGCAGTGAGCCAAGATCACGCCATTGCACTCCAGCCTGGGTGACAAGAGTGAAACTCTGTGGAAAAAAAAAAAAAAAAAAAAAAGAAAAGAGTTGTGTAAGTGTATCTGGATAATTGAGAGAGCATATATAAAAACTTGTTAACGATTTGATATGTGAAAGGACAGGTGCCTATTGATCCTAAATACATTGAATTGAAGAGTTGACTTGCAGGTATGTTTCTCTCTAATGGCTGACTATTCAAACCTTGTGTGAGAAGAAAAGGTATTCGGAAATGGGCCGATGTTCTTAACTCTACAAAATGATAGCAGAGCATCAGATTAGCATCATCTCTATTCTTAGAAAAGAAATAAACTAACAATTTTCTAATATCACTGTATTTGAGAGAACAATTTAGACTATGAATGGTGAATCTACTTGAAATTCACAAACTACTTTGCTGTATCAAGGTTTTAGTTTTCAGGCAAGTCACATTATATTCCACACATGCATCTTAATACATGGTGTGTTTTTGTCATTATAATGTGGATGACATTATTCTGACTAAATTAGCACTATAATGGGGACCTATGATAGAGATGATGAAATTGTAAATTCTTTTCATAGGTTTTGAAAGGGTAATATTCAGCTTTAATTTATACCGATTGTGTGGTCAGGATCAGATTAAGACCTCTGAGAACCGTGAATGTTAAAGGCATTATGGTGCCTCCTTTCCTACCCCAATATGTGTTTTACTTTGCATCTTTTCTTGTCAATTAAATAGAAAACCTCTGCAAGTGTGGGAGAAAGCCAGCTATACAGCTGCAACATCAAGCCTCCCCTAATCTTCTTCCTTCATTCCTGCCTTCATGATTGACTCAAAGTAAAGCCTTAATATTTGTTATCCTACAGCACATTTCTTCCATAAGTAGGTTTTCATACTGATTTCCTTTTTATTTTATTTTGATTTTAACTTTCTGTTATACCAATAATAATAAGTTTAGTTGTTTTATAAGCAGTCAAAATTGAAAGTGTAGTGTTAATCAGCAACTCACAACAGCTTACAAAAATTATTTGACCCGAAATAAATAGTGATAGAAAAAAACAAGTGCCACAGAAATTTGCCCCAATGTATGACCTGCAATTTTTTAAACACAAAAATCATCCTAAGTGTTATGTTTTTGGAATAAGAATTTGGGATGATCAACGCAGGAACAGAAAACCAAATACCACATGTTCTCACTTCTAAGTGAGAGCTAAATGATGAGAACACATGGACACATAGAAGGGAACAATACACACTGGGGCCTATCAGAGAGTGGAAGGTAAGAGGAGGGAGAGGATAAGGGAAAATAACTTACTGGCACTAGGCTTAATATCTCGGTGATGAAATAATCTGTACACCAAATCTCCACAACACAAGTTTACCTGTATAACAAACCTGCACCTGTACCCTTGAACTTAAAATAAAATTTAAAAATAAATTTGAGATGATCTCTGAAAGTTCTACTTCATTCCAAGGATGAATAACAAAAAGATCCTGAAGAACCTTTGCTACTTGGAAATCTTAATTAGAATTTTTTAAAATATATTTTTAAAGACATTTTTGACATTTGATCACTTCTCTAACTCTAGTAGGTAGAGTATGGTGCAAACAGTAGGAGAGGGATCTACTCTAAGACTTGAAGAGCCTAAACAAGGATCGGAGTGGAAGGCTGGATTGCTGATCCACATGGCTCCAATTCTCTTCTAGGGATCCCATCCCACACTAAATTTCCTCTCCTTCCCTTCCCTCTCTTTTCACTTAACTCCTTACCTGTCTCCTCCTCTTCCCCCTTCTCTTTCTTGTTTTCTTCTCTTTCTTCTCTCACTAATTGTTATTTTATTTTATTCTCTGCTTACTCCCTTTCAAGTAGAAAACCAAGTTAGTATCATTTTTAGAAAAGTTTCCACTTTTCTGACTCTTGCCTTTAAACACTCCCCTGCGCTTCTTTGTCATGCTTCTGTTTTGCTGAAGCTTTGAAAGTATCTCTTAGAAAGGCCCTCCATAACCTATCTCAGGTTCTATTGTTTGCTCTCATTTTTTTTTTTGAGAATAGTAAAGATTGCTTGATATATTTCAAGTGAGATGTGTTCCCTAAACTCCTAGAGTTTTATTTTACCCTTACAGATCCAATTGTTTTAACATATCTTAATAGAACACAGTAACATTTGGCTAATGAGTATTATACATGCACAGTAATTGAGGGCTAGCTTAGTTTCAATCCCATTAATAGGATCATATACTGACCCAGCTTTTTATGGTTTGTGAATAAAAACAACTTATGAAGCTTCTTTCCTAGTTTATTGTTGCCGTAAAAATGAAACCCCAGTCAGACTATGTAGACTATCTTTGTCGAATATTCAAAAGGAAAGTGGTGACCCAAACCATTTCTCTCTCAAAAAAGAATGGGGAATTTATTTAATGGTACAGAATGATAAACACTAATGTAGCAATTATATAGTAATGTTCTCAAATATCCCAGTCTATACAGTAATGTAACATGTATGAAGTCCTGAAAAACTGTCCCAGAGTTTTCTCCTATTCTCTGGAAAGTGACTAGGAAATGTGCTCTACTAGGATCTGGCAATTGGCAAGCCCTCATTTCAACAAAGAAAATCTAAATTTTCTTTATGTGTCTCAGTTTTTGTCAGTGTTTGAGGCATGAACCATGTCTGATTTATTGGTTCTAAGTGTAGCATTGAGCAACAATGCAAGGAAGGAACAGAGAATAGAAGTGAACTGAGGCAGATCTTGAGAGCAAATGAAATTTCTTATTGGTTGAGTCAATTTTCATTAAAGAAAAATTACAGGAGCAAAATTATTAAGGAAGTTTCCAGTAGGAAGCATCTCAGAATAAGCTCTTGCCATTAAAAAATAAATCTTTTTTTTATTTTTGGTAAAAAGGCCTGAAATCAATTCTTTGGATATAAGAAGACTTCCAATAACAATAATAAATTCAAAAAGCAAAACCACATGGAGAAAAAAGAAAAAGAAGAAGCTTCTCCAGTTATAAGTTAATACACAATATTCATAAAATCATTCAATATATATCTCACTTAGCTGATGTTCCATTGTAAATATATTAGTAGGAAATACAAGAGACCATAATAAATAATTCTTAAATTGCCATAATTAAGAAATATTTCTTAAATTACCATAATAACATCCCTATAAGTATGCTATGACCATCTTTATTTTACAAATGGAAAAGCAAATTCTAAGAGTTACTTATCTGCCTATATAAAATAATCTGCTTACTAAAGGGCAGAATCAAGATTTAACTAAAATCTCAATTCTAAATTCCTGTATTTGTCCTCAGAATCACATTGTCTAAACAAATGTGCTTGAGCTAGAGATCAAGTCAGTGCAAAAGAAATGTAGTGCAACAGAATATTTCTTTGTTTTCTCTGCACTCAAGAAAAACTAAAATATTTTTAGTACGAAAATATTCTTTTGCACTAGTTTCTAGCTTCTTCACAATCATAACGTATAATTATCCTTCTGTTGTTATTGTTTCTGTTTTCAATATCTGCGACTTTGGAATCCAGCTAGTGTAAAACTCTCTTCACCTACTTCCAGATACATAATTAATTCTAAACCTTTATTGATGTTGGTTTTGTGTATTTACTTAGAACAATTTAATCAGTCCCTACAAAGTATACAATCATGTGATATTTTATTCAGGAAAAAAACAGAGTAACCATGAAAAGCACCCATTTGAGTCTTTGGGTCTTATGGTTTAGATTCACCTTTTTGCTGAGTAGAATGAATACTGAGAGAAAAACGGAAGCAGAAAATAAAGATTTAAGGAAGAAAAGTGGGAAGGAAGAGAAATCTCAGGATCCAGACCCTTGGCTAGAACTGAGTGAAAAAACTCACAAAAAAAGGAGATTTTGCTTCATTTTCTTCTTCTCTATGGTCTGTCCTCCATGCTAATGAGAAACCCCCAGCTCCAGAACTAATATCCTCACTCTCCTCTCATGAATTCTAACTGACTCAGTGAGGCTCCCACTCTCATCCTGTATCCAGTGTGGCATTGCTATCTGCCCTCTGGGAGACTTGAGTCAATTCCCACTTTCTGCCTTTGCTTCTGGTCAAAGAGAATGGGGAAGATACTAAGGATGAGAAAAGAGGTAATGATGGAAGATGAAAGATCTGTGAGAAGACCATTCATGGAGAAACCTGTGCCCTGGAAAGAGAGAGAATGAGGGAGACATAGAGGTTGTTGGGGCATGAGGTTTGGTCAGGTGGTGAAGGCCTAGAGTTCTGTGGAAATATGATGGAAACTTCATTTTCATAGCATCTGTTAAGCATGTGTATTTTCCAGAGCATGGCTAATGTGTCCTTGGCAGGGAAAGCTGATGTCAGCACAATCTCAGCATTACCACTGGGATATGAATAAAGCGTGCATCAGGGATTAAATGGGAGACTTGCTAATAAATTTGAGGGAGATATACACTCTGATTAGAATGGGCCATCCTCTAGATTTAAGCAGAGAAAGTCAATGAAAAACACTTCAAATAATGTTTCAAGCAAAATGGTGGCATTATTCACGGCAACAGGGGATTTGTTTATGTGAAATTGTGTGTGAGAGTGAATCCCAGATAGCCTGGTGAAGAGTGGCTGCCCAGCACACAGTGCAAAGTGGCAAGCAGCATACAGTGTCAGGTCAGAGGACACCATCAAGATAACTCCAGGCCTGCCCTTGTTTAGGATTCAGCCATTCTTCTCTCCACTCTCCTCCTCATCCATTTTCCCTGGTCCTTTCTCCAGAGTAATTTATTTCTTAACAGTCTTCTACCCCATGTCTCTTCATTGTTTCCCCTTATTGCTGCCAACAATTTGCTGTCCATCCATAACTCCAAGCCAGTCTCACCTTTCTAGAAACTAAAGGATTTTTCACAACTGCTTCGGTCAATCAGTGTAGCTCCTTACAGTATATTTTCTAAGACTTTCTTCAACGCCACTGAAAACCACCTAGTAGCATCCCGAGGAGCAGATGGTCCCAGTCAAATCTATAAGAAATGGCCCTTTCTGTACCAGTAAAGAGTGTGACAACAGGTTTGGCATGAAATGGTTAAAGATTGGAGTAACTTTAGCTCATCCACTTAAGCCCTTTCACAATTTAGATAAAATAACAATTTCAGAAACTTGAGTTAAGATGGAATTAGGAGAGAGAGAGAAAAAGGAAAAAAAAAGAGAAGAATGGAAAAGAAAAGGAAGGAAAAGAAGGAACAAGACCAAAAGGGCAGACAGAACAGCAGTGACAGACACAGGGAGAGCAGGAGAAAGGAAAATGGAATTAACATGTTTGGAGGGATCTGAGTGGTCAATACGTCTTTTTTTCAGAAAAGCAAGAGCAATGCATCTTTTCTCTTTCTCAACTATTGCAGAATTCAAAATAATACTATGAAGTAAATGTGACTCTTAAAATAGAAAGACTGCCTTACATAACTTCTCCAGCCAAAATCTCTTTCATGAGAATGCACTCTACATGAGGCAGGGGAACCCTGATATCTCTTCACCACTCCTTGTCATTGGCAGGGCACCACAATCCAAATAGACTGGAAGAAGTCTATTGGAGATGTCTTATTCCAAAGAATACTATTAACTTCTGTTTCAGGCAGCTTACAAGCCTGGGGTGTGAGGAGATGTGGAGAGGGCCAGCACAATTGAGGCTTTTATTGGATATGGTAGGCTTTTAGCCAAGCCCTGCTGCTTTAAAAGTGAACAGCATCTTCCTGCTTGCAGAGGTAATGGAGCTATTAGAGCACTATTCAAGAATAAGAAAAGACCAGTACTCACAATGGGTTAACACAGTTACAAGGTAAGATAAGCCTCCTCCCTCCAGCCATGGCTCCTCCTTACTGTTTTCCCTTGATGTGACAGTGAGCTCATGAAGTCAAGCTGCATAAATCTCAGGAGAAGTAACCGAGGGAGAGACAGAGAAAGAGGGAAAGAAACGGGACTGCAATAAAATAGAACGAAGAATGGTCAAGAGTGTGTTTGAAAAAAAAAAGAAAAAAGAAGACACACTAAAATAAAGTAAAGGGGCCAAACAGCACTCAGATGAGAGGGGAATAAGACAGAAAGTGGGATTCATGGGAAAGGAGAGGGGAAAACAAATTAGTCTGAATCCTCTCTCCTGAGAACTGATGGCCTTGGTTCAGCCTCACTATTTATTGCCTGAACTGCATAATTTTATCTTTGTTCTTTGTAAAAAGGAGAGACTAGAGGCTTTTTTGTCACCAAATCTAACTGCCATACATGGGGATACTTCATAGACCTGGGCTGGATGATTCCCTTTGAAAAGGGTTGAGGGGAGGAAGGATGTTTCCATCCAATGAATAATGGTTTTAAAGTGTTGGAAGGAAAATTGGATCTTTTCTTGGAGTTAAGGAGAAAAGGACTTAATGAGCTTGTTAGGAGTGTCTTTAATAACTCAGGATGCATTCCTTCACTCTTCACCAACCTCAAGGGGCTTCAGAGAAGGACGAGAAATTAGATGGATAACACAAGAGAGAGAGGTCTAGGTAGGATCAGTGGCCATGACCTGAGTTTGGGTTTTGAGTACTGCACAGATGCTCTCCAGTCTCCCTCAGGACTTCACACCCCATCCCTGTTGGCTGTTAGCAAGCCTAGCCTGTCCAGGTGACACCTAACTTGCAGTGTGGCTGTTCTGTTGAGCTGCTGTCCATGGTTAAGCTTTCTTTTAGGGCTACACACAGAGAAACTGAGAAAGGGAGGACAACAAGGATATGGACAGGGAATAAAAAGGAAGAAGAACTAAAGGAAGACATCGTTCACTAAATGATGTTCTATAGGGAGCCTCAACCCCAATGACTCTGTCATGTCTGTCTTCTTTCCCAATCTTTCTCAAGATTGCCTTTTTCTGTTTTATGTCTCACACTCTCCTTGGCCTACAATTTCTTGTATCTTTCATATTTTTTCTTTCTTTTTCTGTTGTTCCACTTTTGTGAAATGTCAATGTTTATTTAATCTCTGTGCAGCCTGCTATGAAGGATACAACAAAATGTCTGGTGGGGTTCTGACTTCTGGGAGCTTACAGTCATATGGATGAAACAAAACTAATTAACATGACTCATTTAGCAAATGATAGTCTGATGCTAAGATGTGTCAGAGAAATACAAAGTGAAAAGTATAGTTGTATTGTTCTTCACACTTCAGGCATGAATGCAACTACCCATGATCCCAAACTCCAGGCCTTGGTTTAAGTTCATTTCACTCAGCCTCTGAAGGACCACTCAGAGTTTAATGTGTCAGCAAGAAAAGAGAGCTTGGCACATATTCTCCCAAGCACATCATCAGCACCAGGCAGAGTTTTGGAGCTCACTTTAGGTCGGGAAGCCCATAGATCTGACTAATGAATGATCCTATATTATCAGACAAAAAGAAGTCTCTCCATTTTTCATTAACCCCCCCACCCTCACTCTTTTCTATAAATTAAGAGGAAGGAGGAAAGGGGAAAGGGAAAACAGAGGAGGAGGAAACCTGTTACCATGAGCAGATAAAGAGGAAACATCAATACATGTGCACACACACAAAATAAGATGCTCTTGTTTTTCATCTATGTGTTTAGCAGGTAGATTATCCAGGGTATTTGTTCTGGTGCCCAACATCCCGGGCTATGTTGCCTTCAGAGTTTCTCACCAGAACAAATGCAGGAAATCCATATTTTCCCTGGGAAGAAAGAAAGTCAGTTAGGCCAAAGGAGAGAAGAGCTCATGCGGATTCTTACCTTCTGTGACCATGGTTCTAAAGTGTGAAGAGGGGAGCCAGAGATACATGTTAGGTATCTAATTTATGCCCTATCCTCACCCCATTTATTTTTGCCCCACTCCTTCTCCAAACATACAGTGAACCTTGAACAACAAAATGAAACCTGAATAGATGGCAAAGACAGGAATCACAGCAGATTTTGCTGGTTACTACAAGCTTGAGAGATGGGTCTGGGGCCGGGGGGGTGTTGTTTTCCAGCCTCATGCTAAATTTTCAAGGATCCCCTAATATTGCCTCTACTTTTAATAATGAAAATATTATTAGATTAATGACTTTCAGCAAGTAGACCCAAATCTTTAGCCTATAATACAATATATAACTAAAAAGCAAATACCTCATAAGTATTCTGTCATCCCAACTCTGCAAGCATGGATGGTGTTATTTTTTGGTGTAACTTTATAATCATTTCACTTCAGTGGATATTCGTCAGCCGATGCCATAACTCTGCCGTGCTGCATATTGTATCTCTAGATATGAATTAGAGATTCTAATCACTTAGAATTAGAAGTGGGTTGAAATGGTTCAAAGTTCAGTGTTCCTTAATCCCAAAACAGAACCCCAAATCATTTTTGAAAGTTTAAAACATTTGAGTGGCTATGAATTCCTGTTTTATTAACTACACATACAGCCTTATGTCATTTATAAATTTGACTATTTCAAGGATAAGCTCTCATAAACTCTCTTAAATAAGAACCAACATTTTTCTCCTTCTCATATGTTTAAAACCTAGAATATCCCTAGAAGGTTTAGTTTCCTTAGGCCTACAGCACTTTTCCAAAGCCAATGAAGAGCTTTGATAAAGAGATGGGATGTTTGTTCTCAATAGCTGTACTTATCCCTGCAATTTTCAGTTCACCTGTCAAATCCAGCACAACAGTCCTAGCCTAGGAACTAAGCTCATCACCGCTGCTCCTCTAAGAAGGTGCCTTGCAATGTTCTGTAGAGGGTCTACGGGTCAAGCAACTAAGAAAGATCAGAATCATCAAAATTGGACCCCAAAAGATGTGAGAAAACAAATAATTTGCTTTCCCAAGAGTAAAACAAAAAAAGAAAAAAAGAAAAGAAAATAATAATAAAGCGAAAATAGAGGTTAAGAAAACTGAACAAAAGCCAAAGTATGTTAGTAAAATTTACTCTTCCCTCCTTATCAAAAAATATCCACCTTTATCAAAGCCCATGAAATTTTGCCTCTGGATAATAGATTTACCTTCCAAACTAATTTCCTTGCCTCTTATCCAATTGAAAGATTGATTTTAAGATTTTAGGTCAAGACACATGAAATTGCCATTTTTAAAGACAGAAAAGATCAAATATTGGCAATTTCAGATGGTTCAATCGGAGACTTCACTTATTTCGTGACATTCCTTCCTTTTGCAAAACTCTGTAATGTCTCACCAATACTTTCTTGATTAAAACAGAAACTACGAAATGTGCAACTCATGAGTTCCTCCTTACCTGACAGATGTTATGCCTTCCTACCTGTTACCCAGTAAAGACCATCTCCATAGCACCCTCTCTAGGTGCTGCAAACTCTGCCTCTAATTTTTTAAAAAATTAATTTCTATTCTTTTATAATTCTCCATCCCCTCTATCTACTATATAAATTCTAAGCTTTATTTAAGTACTTTCACAGAATCCATATTAAGCAAGAAGACTCCATGACAAAATTCATACTTCACTGAAACTTCCCTACCTAGAATATTTCCTCAAATATATGATTGGCTCAATAATATCATATTGGTTCATATATAAGCCAATGTAATTAGAATATGATAAACTCAATAATATCACAAGTAAAGATACGTATTTTTTAGTTAAACATCATTATTTCAATTGTGAATGCATTTTGTATACCTGACTAAACCTTAAGCACTTTAAAACACTTTACCTTTTCATTTATCTACATATTTATTAATTTTGTTTGATCTATCCCTAGTATAACCTGGCACAGTCTGGATACAGCAAAACCAACCGTACTAGGTAAATCAATCCTTCTCCAACAGTTTATTTCTGTGTAGTAACCACAAAATGCCAATCAAGACATTGTGAGCAGCCTTTAAATAGCAACTTTCCTTCCAACTCTTTGGGACTACAATTTGTGAATATATATTGCTCCAGTAAGTACTGGTTATGGGTCATAAAAGAAAGAAAAATAACACAACAGCAATCAGCCAGACTCTCCTTCCCAAACCTGCCTACAGTGCTGATTATTCCAAATCATTACTTATCCAATCAGTCTGTTAGTAAAGTGGCTGGCTAAAGACACCTCCCAGGCACACAGGAAATTACTACTATTGGAGATGATGAAGCATCGTTGTAACAATAAGAGCAAAAAGCCATTGCGTGCTTATTAAATGCCAGGTGCCATGTTAAGCTCTTCAGAAACCTTATCTCATTTAATCTTCACAAACTCCATGAGGGTTACACACTTTGTCAGTTGAGGAAATTGAGGCAGAGAGTGACTGAGCCACTTGCCCAGTTCAATTACTACTAAGTAGTAGAGTGTAGATCATATACTAGAGCTGCTTCCTTCTAAAACATGGTCTTCTGGAAACTGGAGGATCCTTATAAATCACTGAGTCCTAATCCAAGTTGAATGACTTGCCTAAGGTCACGAAATGACTCACTGGCTGAGCTAAAACTGAAATACAGGCCTTCACTGTTAATTGACTTCTAACTCAGCACTGTTCCAATGTGGTACACAGACAAGTTGAGAGGAGGGAGGGAAGTTCAGGAAGAAGAAGAGTTCTATTTTCGCCCTGTGGGTAAAATGTTTATTATTTTTAAAATTCCACTCTTAAGCTAATGCCTTCTTTAGATGACAGGTGAAATCTTTCCCTAACACTAGGAAAAATTGGAAAAAAATGGGAAATATGAGGCTTTATTCTGTACCTGGCCCTGTCTTTCTTTTGGAGCCATTTCAGGTTATAAATATGCATTCTTCATATGTAATTTTTTTCCATTGGTTGTAGGGTTCCAGTGGCCTTTCAGAGAGCAGAGAAAACTGTCCACAATTGTCATTTCTGCAAATGTAAGAGGAATTTGGCCTACAAATGATTCCAACGCAGTTCATGTTTGCAAAGAACTGGGACAAGTAGATGCGTTCTTAAAACAGATGCTAATGAACAGACACCAAAATTGAGTAGTCCTGTTTTATATCTTACTTAGATTTTCGTAATTAAAACATACACACAAATTCTTTACAACTAAGAACAGAAAGCCATCATAAGGCTGGCTTTGGCTGCTGTTGTCTTTCTTGATGGCTTGCAGGCTACTTTAATTTGGACTCATTTATTTAACTGTTCTTAGACCTCAGAGTTTAAGAGACAGTGACTTTCCCTTTGTCTGGATCTTAAGAGAAGGGGTGTGGCTCCCATGCCAGCTCCTTCTCCCACACCCCATCATGCTGTGCTCAATGTTTCCTGGCATTGAGCTATCAGAACATGCATCATTGGTCTGTTCCATTCTCTCACTTGCTCTGCCCTTTCTTCCTCATTTAATGCTCTGTTCTTTTCTCTTCTAACCTCTCTGAATTCAAGCCCCAGGCAAGAAAAAAAAAAAAAAAAAACTATAGAAATACAAGCACAGAGTTACCAAATTATTTAGAGTATTAACACTGTTTTCTGAGCTTTATGTCCTATTCCTGATGTTTGCAATTGGTCCTATGGAAAATCAGTTGATGTACTTCATTTTATTCATATGCAAAGTGGGGATCACAAAGATGCCCTTTGTCTTAAAAGATCACAGTGATATGTTACAACCCCATGTTCCCAAAGAGCTGTATTACTTACACTTGATGCCTGATCTGAGCTGGTACGCAGTGAACTAAAGAGCAGCACAGGGTAATGAAGCCACGCCTGACAGTGGTGACCAGTGCCCTAATGAGATTTCCCACAATGTACACACATCCTACATTTTGTTTTATTTAACTTTAATTGAAAGCTTAGGAAACGTTTCATGCTTCATAAATGTTCTGATATTTTCAGATCAATCTACTCTACTGGAAAACTTAATAAACAAATAGATAATGGTCCTGCTGAGTTGTTCAACATTTCTTATTCACATCTCACCAGCTTCATGCCCTGCTCACAGATCTTCAACTCTCATTCTGTTGTGGTTGTTCATTTTTTTAAACATGAATTTTCAGAAAAGATAAGCTCTGCAGCAAAAAGGGTGATAAAGACCAGAGCAACCCCTTTCTGAACCACTTTGCATTTGACTGGTTTTTGAGTTATATGTTAATATTCCATGTTAACACATTTTTTGCAAAATAAATAATCAGGACAGGATTATTTTCTTCTTCATTCAGTTTTTTTTTTTTTTTTTTAAGAGAGCAAAAAAGTGTTCTTGGAAATATCTGCCTCCAGGCATGTATGTGATGTGTCATTCTGGCTTGTTATATTCAACTCCTAATGGCCCCATGTAGGTGGCATGTGAGCTGTGACTCATAAAAGGCAAACTTCTAGGTATCTCAGGATTTTGCCGTGGTGGTGTCTTTGCCTTGCTGCTTCTACATAACTCACTTGGAAAAGTTTAAAACTTAATAAAATAAATAGATTAAATATAGTCACATGTCACATAATGATGCTTTGGTAAAGAATAGACCACATATATGATGGTGGTCCCATAAGATTATAATACCATATTTTTACCATATATTTTCTATGTTTAAATATGTTTAGATTCACAAACATTTACCACTGTGTTAACTGCATAATGTATTACCTAATACAATTGCCTACTGTATTCGGTACAGTAACATGCTGTGCAGGTTTGTAGCCTAGGAGCAATAGGCTATACCATATAGCCTGGTGTGGAGTAGACTACACTGTCTAGGTTTGCCTAAGTACACTCTGATATTCACACAATGATAAAATCTTCTAAAGACATATTTCTCCATCCCTGTTGTTAAGTGACACATTACTGTGCACAAAATAGACCAACCAGTGATAAGAGTGACTGTAGAGTTGGAGAGCCCAAATAAATTCTGCTCTTTTTCCAGCTAGAATAATGAGAAAATCCAGCTATTTTCTCAATCTCGAAGTCCCTGGATGGGAAAAATCATGGGCAGGTTAGAGAGGGAGATAATTATTCCTTTGGCATGGGAATTATATTTTATTTAGTATTTATTAAATACGAAGGACTCAAAACAGTGCACCTAATAAACACTAAAAAGTAATGATAATAAAGTATATATTCCATGTGTTTAGGACAGAAGTGGCCCATCACAGCTATTTGTTAAATAATACTTAATTTTCTAAGATGAATAAATGGATAGTTTTATTTTCTATGAGTCCCAGAAAAGTGGTAGACAATTTTCAGTGTTGTACCTGCTCCTGCACATCAATTCTCTTGAGCCCCATTCTTCAGAGATTCACTAATATAGTGCTAGCCAGTCAGAACCATATTCAAGTCACTGAAAGATGCTAGGGATTCAGGATGAGGAGATCCATGCCTCAGTGGCCTACTGCAAATATAAGGGCTTCCAAGTCTTTTGTATAAACCAGAACCAGGATCACATTCCTCAGAGCTCCTTGTCTGAATTCCATACTTACCCTAAATGGCTATACTTTGACATTTTCAACAAGACATGAGTAAGAAACATTTCAAGGGCAGAAAAAGGAGAAATAAATGGGAAACGCAAAGACCAATAGAGAATACTCACTTCTTGTGTTGGTTAAGGACCAAAGTCATTTCTGTGCACCTGGTGTTTGTCTGATGGTTGCTTATTTAATCCATACCGTATTTCTCACACTGCTAATAAAGACATATCCAAGACTGGGTAATTTATAAAGGAAAGAGGTTTAAATGAGTCACAGTTTAGCATGGCTGGGAGGCCTCAGGAAACTTACAATCATGTCAGAAGAGGAAGCAAACACATCCTTCTTCACATGGTGGCAGGAAAAAGTGCAGAATGAAGGTGGGGTAAGAGCCCCTTATAAAACCATCAGATCTCACGAGAACTCACTCACTATCATGAGAACAGCACGGAGGTAACTGCCCCCACAATTCGATTACCTCCCACCAGTTTCCCCCTACGACATGTAGGGATAATGATAACTACATTTCAAGATGAGATTTGGATGGGGATACAGCCAAACCATATTACTTACGATTTTAAGAACTGAGATAATAAATTATTTCAGAGAATCCAGAATACATAGCATGCTGTCTAAATTGATAGGTGGGAAAACTTAGGTCAGAGGATTCTAAATATCAAAGAAAAAGTAGATGAAATTTTTAAAAGCAAAATTAGAGGTGGTTAGACCACAAAACACACTGACAATGCAGACTGCCTTAGTCGCCTTTGATAGTTATCAATGAATGTCATAATTTTCACTCCTCCATTTTGTACAGAAAATGCTGTATGATAACTCAACTGGGGAGAGCTTACATAACAATATTAAGTCTGTGGCCACATATACCATTAGCACCTTCAGCACTACGACTTATTAAGTGGCCCCCTGTTTAGGCTATCATGGAAAAATACTAAAAAACATGAGATCATTTTTGTGTGTTCTAGGGTGATTAGGGCTCTTATGAAGAAGGGTACTTCTTATAAGAAATATCAAGTGGGCTAGGACACAGACTCACAGGTAGACAATTCCATAGTTTATGACTTACATCTATTATCTGTTTCTGTGAATAAATATAACCCCATGAAACCCCATGAAAATATATGGGGTTAGACACAGGAACAGAAAACCAAACACCACATTCTCTCACTCATAAGTGGGAGTTGAACAACGAGAACACATGAATACAGGGAGGGGAACATCACATACCGGGGTCTGTTAGGGGGTGGGAAGCAAGGGGAGGGAGAGCATTAGGACAAATACCTAATGCATCCGGGGTTTAAAACCTAGATGACAGGTTGATGAGTGCAGCAAACCAACATGCCACATGTATACCTAAGTAACAAACCTGCACATTCTGCATATGTATCCCAAAACTTAAAGTATAATTAAAAAATATATATATATGGGGTTAGGTTACACTTGTCTCTGCTTTATAATGCTGTCTGTATTATCTTTGTATATAAAAATGAGTAAATAGAGGAAAAATAAACAAAAGAAATGAATGTGATTATGCTTTTATTTGTACGTGTACTTTATATGTGACCTTGGTTTTTTCCTCCATAATAAAACTCCATTAGCCCATCTGAGATGTTTTGGGCAACAGGGTGCTAGATACACTTATTTTTACCAAAGTTTAAAATAACTGCAGCACCTATGGAAAAATGAAAAACAGAAATTTTGCTAGAGCCATGGGTAATTGTACCTGCCTTTCTGAGAAACATAGTTCAAGCAAGTCTGACCAAGGACAATGAGAAAGGATGGAGGAGCAAAAGATGGAGAAGGGCATGTTGGGGAACCTGTGAATGTGCTTGACCTTAAATTAATGCTTAAGGTATGCATGAGGAAGGAGGAAGGTCAAAGATTGCCTAAGCCTTGAGCAGATATGTTTGTTAGACACATGGCTATTGTAGATGCTGTATCAGTATGTGACATCACAGAAAAGGAATGGAGAGGAAATGAAGGAGGAAGTGAACACAGCTCTGCCTTTACTTGTATTTCTGCACCAATTAAGTACGAAAGTGCTCTCGACCATGTATCAGCAGTCATGGTATGGATCTCACCAGGGAAAGATTTGCAATTTCTCACAAAAGCCAAGTAAGAAAGGTGGGCTTTGAGAAACTTACAGTAAATCTCCTCATTAATGAAAATCTGCTTTTAAGGTGATTTGCTTTGGTTCACAGCTTGTTTTCAAAATCAGAATTAATATTAATTGTAAATTTATGGAAAGTGGAAATATTTAAGAAACAGCAGGTTCTCTGTGCATAGCTTTGTCTGTCCTCTGGGGATACATGCCTTGGAAGATGTGGCTTTCACGACAGGTTACATAACTGGTATGATTATGAACTGTGCATGCATTATTGATGTCCGGAACAGCTGCATGCTTGTAAAGGTTTGCATCTTGAAGTTGAGATAGAGTCCCCTGGGCATTGTGAAGATTTGCATACGGACTTCAATATAGTTCACGTCTTCATGTTCTCTGTAATCATAATAACAACCATATTAATAGTAAATACTTAGATACATAATGTATACAAGGCACAGTTTTATTCATTTAATCATCACAATAGCCCTATGAATTATATAATATTATTAATAATAATAATGTAGAAAAGAGGAATGTGATCCACTGAAATGTTAAGAAATTTTCCAAGGTCATACAGCTAGGAAGTGCTGGAGGCACATCCTGAACTCAAACAGAGTGGTTCCAGAGTCTATTGATCAACCATGGGGCTAACCTGCCTGTGCACACATTCTAGAAATGGAATTACATAAATATTGGATGAATAGTGAGTTGTGTGTGTAAGTTACATCCATTAAAATAATACTTATCCAATATAGCATGTATGAGAGCTACATAAGAGGTACCATATTTCCTCGATTTTAAGGCACACATTTTATTCATAAATTAATATTTCTGAAATTAAATTGCATCTTACCACTGATGATAAGAAAATATCATGTTGTAATTTATTTGCTTCTATGTTTTTCTTTCTAAATGACTCAAAATTATGATGTGTCTTACAATCAGTGGCATCTTGTTGTCAATATAATAGAGAAAGTAATTTTTAATGGCTAAATACAGTAAACTAAAAAGTGGTATATGGTTGCAGATAAAAAAATGTTGCTAGACGTGTATATGTTTGTTTTCTGCCTGACATTTGATATAACTGCCCTGACTCAAAAAACACAGGATGCACTTTTCCTCTGGGAAAGGATCCGCTGATAAGTTAAGAAATGTGGAGTTATATCATTAAGAAAATCAGAGTACAAAATGAGGAAGAAAGGAAAAATTAATATAGAATATGTGAAGAACAGAGAATTACATATGAAGTACAGAGAAGTAAATGAGTAGCAAAGGGATGACTATTTCATAAAGTGAAACAATGACTGAGAAAGCTTAGGAGTTAGAGTCAAGCTCACCTTGGTTAGAATTCCATCTCTATCTGTATTAAATACAAGTGTATAAGTTGCTATGCTATACGTAGACCCTATCCCGGAGGGAACATGCATCCTATTTCTATAATTCAGGGGAGATGCATCAAAGCTCTGGAGGAAAACAGACATATATACATCTAGCAGTACTCTTTTCATTCATATGCACATGTTTCCTGACCTTTAGAAGCTTCACTTTCCTAACCTGAGATAAAGGAAAAATACGTCCACCTTGTAGGCATTTTTCTAAGAACAAATGAGAAATATTTGCAAAGTTCTTGGCAGTGTAAGAACTCATTAAATTATGTTGGTTATTATTTTTTGACAAATGGGCTGAATCAGAAATGTTGTATTCTGTACGCTGTGCCTTTAGGTTCAATTATTGTTTAATGGTATCTAACGTTTCACTGTATCCTGTTACTGGCAGCATTCCTGCAGCATTAATTATATACCATCCTGCAGAGCATTTCTATGAGCAACAAAAGCTTTTGACAAGAGGGCACTGGCTCCCTTTCTGGGCATTTAATTTTAAATTTTTTTGTGTATATATTATTTATATGAATCAGAATTCATGTAATCTTTCATAGTAATTAAAATATAGATACATTCTCTTTAAAAATTTCAGATTATCAATCATATGTCTAGTCAGTAAATTTGGTGCAAAATAGTGTTCAGATATTATCCTTATTTAAGGTTCAGCATCCATGTAGTACTACCTACCATTGTCTAGAAACAAATCTGAAATACGCACTTGTCTAAAAATTTCAAAACTTTGTATCCCCGGTGGGCTTCGTTGACGCTCTCTGCACACTGATACCAAACCATTCCTATTATTGGAGTGAGAGGAGTGGGCTGTGGAGCTTAAGCATGTTTCTAATGTTAAGGGTGAATCTGTATTTTAATCAGAGCAGAGTATGCATGATTCATATTTTTTAACTGAAGAAATCAAAGCTTGGAGTGATTAAATGATTTACTCGGTGACTACCTCTTCTGTGAGTGTTCTCTGTCACTTGTTAGATCCAGTTGCCTAATTTGGATAAGAAGATGAGATGGAGAAGGGACTAAGTCACAGACTCATGAGATTGACTTCTAGTTCCTCATGTCTGCTCTGTCTCCCCAAAAGGAAGAATAGGTGGGTTCATCAAATTCAGACAGTATCATGAACTAAAGAGCATACCATTTGCTTTTTCAGGACTTACACTAGAATAAAAAACTGATGTCTTAGTTTTATTATTTCTGTTAGTATTCAGATTTAAACAAGATCTTAGAGATATAATGTCCAGCTTTTATCTTCTGAGTTTTGATGGCACATGCTTAGATCTGGGAATATTTAAGCCTGAATGACTACGGCCAGGAATATTATAGACAGATCATATCCTTGCTACAGTTGAAAATCAAGTAACTAGCCCTTTGCCTGCCATACAAAAGGTATGTAAAATATATATATTTAATGACATTAATTTTCTAATTGAGTCAAATATGTTCTATTACATATAAAGTTTATTCAAAATCTAGTGTTCTTTATTAGATCAAAATCTAGTCTGTATATACATAGGTTCTATAACAATTTTAAAATTCTGTATCTTTATCAAATTATTTTCTCGTCTTCTCCTAGGAAACTGAATGGTATTAGTGAAAGAGGTCATGATTTGGGGTTATCATAGCTGAATTCAAATCCCAACCACACTGCTTTTGTGTTGTGCAACTTTGGGGAGATTATTAAGTTGACTGAGCTTTGAATCTAAGTTTGTAAAATGGAAATGATAATACCTATTTCCCAGAGCTATTATGAAGATTAAATAAATTTGTAATATGGCATATAATAGGAACTCAACATATGCTACTTCCTATATTCTTCTCTCTAATCAGAAAATTTTAGGTTATCAGCCTTCTGCTTAAGCATAAACTGGGCAAAGCTAATCAGCAAAGAAGAATTTAAAAATAAAGAAAAGCAAAATTGTATACAACCATTCAATTAACTCTGCTGTATTATACTCTGAAATTTGTTCTTAAATCTTGTGTTACAGTACAATTTATGAAATGCATATTAGCAGTATGGTATATGCACTATATTATGCTGTTCATCATTTTTAAATTTATTTTTTATTTTTGTGGGTATATAGTAGGTGTATATATCTATGGAGTTTAGATATTCTGATACAGGTATACAATGCATAATAATCACATCAGAGTAAGTGAGGTATTCATCACTTCAATACTTGATCCTGTCTTTGTGTTAAAACAATCCAATTAGGCTCTTTTAGTTATTTTTAAATGTACAATAAATTATTGCTGACTGTAGTCACCATGTTGTGCTATCAAACACTGGATCGTATTCATTCTATCTAACTATGTTTTTGTACCCATTAGCCATCCCCATGCCCCTACCCTACCCCCCACTACCTTACCCAGCCTCTGGTAATCATCATTCTACTTTCTATCTCCCTAAGTTTAATTGTTTTAAATTTTAGCTCCCATAAATAAGTGAGAACATGCAAAGGTTTTCTTTCCCTGGCTTATTTAACTTAACATGATGACCTCTAGTGTCATTCTTGTTGTTGCAAATGACTGTATATTTTTCAAATAACCTGTTTTCAAGCTCACTAATTCTTTCTTCTGCGTGATCAAATCTGCTGGGAAGAGACTGATGCATTCTTCATTATGTCAGTTCCATTTCTCAGCTCCAGAATTTCTGCTTGATTCTTTTTAATTCTTTTCATCTCTTTGTTAATTTTATCTGATAGGATTCTGGATTCCTTCTCTGTGTTATTTTGAATTTCATTGAGTTCCTCAAAATGACCATTTTGAATTCTCTATCTGAAAGGTCATATAACTCTGTCTTTCTGAGACTGGTCACTGGTGCCTTATTTAGTTTGTTTGGTGAGGTCATGTTTTACTGGATGGTCTTGATGCTTGTGGATGTCCATTAGTGTCTGGATATTGAAGAGTTAAGTATTTATTGTAGTCTTTGCAGTCTGGACTTGTTTATACCCGTCCATCTTGAGAAAGCTTTCCAGGTTTAAAGGGTCTTGGGTGTTGTGATCTAAGTTTCTGGTCACTGCAGCCCTATCTGCATTAGTGGGCGTCTTAAGCCCAGTATCAGCTGTGGCTTTTGCAGACTCATATGGGTATCACCTTAGTGGTCGTGGATTAGATCTGGAAGAACTCTCTGGATTACCAGGCAGAGATTCTCCTTCTGTAAAGTAAGTGGTTAGAGAGCTGCATTGTAACTAAGATAAACATTCCTGACTGGGGAGAATATCAGGAGATAAAACCATATTTACTATCTTCAAATGGAATGAATTTGAACAAAGAAAATACTGAATAGGAAGGAAAAAACCCAGTAAAAGTATTTTCTTCTATTTGGGATTCCTGAGAGAATATGTGCTCTAGAGATCAAAAGAACACAGTTACTACCAAAGATAGTCATTGGCATATTTAGAGCAGTACATAGATTTAAGGAGTCGCTTGCTACCTCCATTTAACAAAAAATAAAAAGCAGACCTACCATCAGACAAGACCCTAGAGTTGCCTACAGTTGGCCTCAACCCAGGCCTTCTGATTCCAGCTCTACAGCACTTTGCTCTACAACCCAGACCCTAATGTAAAATGAAATAAATTTTTTTTAAAAAAAAGAAGCCAACACTCATTCATTCAGTAGATTTTTCAGCAAATATTTAGTCAGTTCCTGTGGTATACCCTATTAAGGTTGAGCAACATATGAGAAACATTTTATAGGGAGTCCCAACATGAAGGCCAGATTTATTATCAACCCATAATGATTACTTGCTGGCAAAGTCATTGGCTGAAAAAGATATAGAGTAAATTAGAAACAGAAAATTCTGTGTAGTAATTAATAATAAGCAAAATTAAAATTTAGAAAAATTACCTTTTTGTCTCTTCTTTAAATCTTGACGTCTGTTGAATCTTTGTATTTGTTTATATCTTACGTTAAGTAGTTCAACCATTCATGTATGTATGACTTACATTATGTAACATATATGCATACATTCTATATATCTGCATGTATAAATAAATCATACTGGGAAATTTTATTTGGAGTCAAAATTGAATTTAAAATTTCAAGATATCGCTAAGCAGTCCATGGGATTCATGCAAATATAAGTCATCAAATGCTTGGGGAAGACAAATTCCTGGAATAATGGAAGAAATTAGATTCTAGTAGTGTATTCCAAAGACTTGAGGCTCTCTGAAGGACCTCAGAGTTTGCTGACGGGTGTTGGGAGAGGGTAGAAGGCTGGAATTGATGTTCAACATGAGTTTTCTGAGTATCCTCATGGGATTCATGCAAATATAAGTCACCAAATGCTTGGGGAAAACAAACTCCTGGAATAATAGAAGAATTTTGATTCTAGTAGAGTTTTCCAAAGCCTTGAGGCTCTCTGAAGGACCTTAGAGTTTTCTGATGGGTGTTGGGAGAGGGTAGAAGACTGGAATTGATTTTCAACACGAGTTTTCTGAGTATCATCTCCTGCAGAATAATATTTTATTTGCCAAAGGGTCACTACTTATTAGAAAACTTGAAGACAGAAAAAGTTTTAGAGGGTTTCCTAAGAAATAAAATCCAATTTGAGCGTCAAAAGCATCACCATCCCAGACTAACAAGCATTTCCCTGATTTGTGTAATAAATAATCATCCTGAGTGTTTAAGGCCCAAGGCAAGTTTTATTTTAGGAGCCATTTGAATCTCTTCTCTTAGTTTCCTGCCTATTCTTTCAGACATAGACTATTTCACAAATGTGCCCTTAATTGTCACATGGGCCCCACAAAAAAAAAAGTTATTATTGTTCTGTAAGCTATTATAAGCCTGTTCTCAAGTCTCAAAGATTTAAGCAATGAGATGCCTCCTAAATCCACACTGTCAGCATTCTCATGCCTCCCAGTGCAGTGATCCTCTGCTTCCACAAGCATTTGGGGAAAACAGTTGATTCCAGTCTCTGGTCACTTTTACCTTCCCTCTATTACTACTTCAGGCTTTCTGTTGGGTAGTATATTACATTATTTTGTCTAAATAGCCTCAGGAAAACCATAATTAGATCTGTAAGTTATGTCTTCAACATTCTTCATCACCCCTTTGAAATTTCCTCATTTCTGCCTTCCAGTTGGGAAATTCCAATTGCCCATTATGCATATTTCAGATCTTGGGCCTTCTCTTCTAGAAAATTGCCTCTGGCTCCCCAAGCCCTATTAGGTTACTCCCCACCTCAAAAATGTTCTGCTTTCTCTGGACTATGTCCTACACCATCCGTCACCCCCTCTGTGTTCTAGGGATTACAACTGTTACTTGCTTATTTATTTATGTTATAGATATTAACTATTTGCCTAAAGAGGGCCTAGCTAGGGAAATAAACTAAAATAATAAGCAAAATGGACATAATCTCTGTCCTCGAGGAGATGTGAATACAGTGGGAGAAACTTTCAATTAAAATGACCAAGGCAATATGATGGTTTTTGATAGGGTAAAACAAAGGTGCTGTAGGTTCATATAGCAGAGGCTCTTAAACCTGACTGGGTATCAAAGAAGGCTTCCCCAGGGAAAGAAAAAGAAATAGTCAGGAAAAGTAGGGAATTGCAGTGGGGAAGACAAAGAGTATTTCAGGAAGAAGGAAAAGTATTGTGAAAATCTGGGAGAGGATAAAACATTGTACTTGAAGGACTAGTAGATGTACATTGTGTTTAAAGCTTAAATAATGAAGAGGACAGTGATCAGATATGAGGTAGCAGTCACATCTAGTAGAAGTTTGTGAACTACTTTAAGAGTTTGAACATTGTCTGTACAACAAAAGAAGCTACTAAAAAGATTTTTTTTTAAAGGGAGAGAAATAATGATTTGGAGTTTTTAAAAGATTATTATGGCTGCAGTGTGGAAAGAAAAAGACTGGGGGTAATTCTGAAATACATGCACACATCCATTCTTTTTAGCACCAAAATATATTGGCTTTGAGCCACAAGTTCTTAAAGTCTCTTTAATCTATAGTAATTTGCATGTCTTGTTAGAAATAGATCAAAAATAGAGAAAGGGACTTGGTTTGTTTAAGTAACGGAGCTTTTCTGATCCTCCCCTTTCCATCCACACTTCTAAAACCCTTATTACTCAAAACGTAGTCCATGGACCAGAACAATCAGTATCTCCTGGGAGATGTTTAGACATGTGAATAGCTGTTGCCACTCCAGACCTATTAAATCCCAATCTGCATTTTAACAAGTTCCCCAGTTGATTTGTATGCACATTAGAGTTTGAGAAGTCTGTTCTAGAAATCTACTATAGGTTGCCTCAACTCTTAATTCTACCTTTATGTCTTAGAGACTAATGTAGGATTCTTGGTGGGATTACACATAAGCACATGTGTACACATTAAAGTAGCTTTTAACTTTATATCTGCAAATACAATTAGTAATGCCCCAAATCATATATCACAACAGTCCTGACTTCAAGGTAGATTGATTACAGATTTTGTCACTTACAGAGGCAAAGGCCTAAACAAATGAAGAATTTTCCCCAGATTTTTCTCTAGCATATTGTGTACTTGTACCTTTCAGTATGTCAACTGGGTGTCAGGTCACCTTGTACTCTGAGAGCCTTGCAACAACAAGTGCAGCCTGTGAGCAGCTGCTTCCAATACGTGAGATGACCTCCCTTTAATCATATTATAAAATGTTTTCTTAGGCAACTAGTTTATTTTTTAAATTTTTATCAAAAAATACTCTTTCTGCAACACCCACAAAGCCCAATCACTTTCTTTTGTATATTTTGCTCACTGACAATTTATGAGAAATGATAAATGAACAAGTGACTGTCATTAATAGTTTAATTTTAAAAAGAAAGTTTTGGGGTATTATATTTTGTGAGAAGAGATTTAGCCCAGTTTCCTATGTCTGTAACTTCTACCCTTTAGCCTGGTCCAGGGAGAACTGATATCAGTAATGATAACCTCCAAGGTACTTACAATTCTTAATCACCAAAAAATATCTAAGAATGGTAAGAGTGACACAATTATGTGGGATACTGGAAATAAATATTGACCTAAAGGTGATGAAATCTGGATTCTGATCTTGACTACAACACTAATTAGCTGTGACTTCACACACATGGTTCCTTACTGGACCTGAACATCCTAATCTATGAGGGGAAGCCATAGACCAGACAATCTCTGAATATATTAAGATTCCACAGGCATTTCATTTATCTGAAAATTGGTGATCCACATGTGCTGCATAATGATGGAAACACTTGGGAAAGCATAATGTCCAATTACCCAGTGCACTGCCATTTCCCAGGCATCCTGAATTAGTGGCAATGTACACTCTTGCATGCAAGCCGCCTCTCTCAATCACCCTCCTCTAAGTGGCAACTTTTGCCAAGTCTAACCAGCACTTCCTTGGACTTGTTGCTGTTTTATTTTTTTCCTCCAAGCTAACTAAAAGATTATAACTTTCCTGAAACTTATGCCAGATGCTTTCGACCCTGTCTTAAAAATCAGGATGAAAATGTGTCTTGGAGTCAAAGTCATTGAGTCTATCAGCAACATTTCCACAATACCATCCTTACACAAACGCTTGCTAATGTCTTTCGCCTTTGAAAATAGTGCTGAAAATGAAGCAAACTCAAAATGTTTCAGCTCACTTGTCCTCCTCTCAAGGATTCTGCAGAAGCTCTTCCTTCTTTTTGAAGGTGTATTCTTCCTGCTTCCTCCCCAGGGACTGCACACGTGAGGTGCCAAAGACCCCTTTAGACTTTCCTTCCCTGTCATTGCATTTCTTAAATATTTCTTTTTGTTTATAATAATCTCACTTTAAAAAGCACTATTAAGATATAGCTAAAGCCAAATTTGTTACAGATTTGAAGTCAAGTAATTTAACATAGCATTTAACCAGGAGGAACTCATTTTGACTGCTTTTTTACCCAATCTGGAAACAACTTTGGATTTTCTCTTCAGGTCCAATGATCTTCCCCTGGCCTTCTAACAATAGCAATAAGCACAATGACATTTATCATCAGTGAAAACGCACCTTATAGTAGGGACTTTACATAAATCATGGCATTTTATCTTAATAATTAGCAAGAGAGTATTTTTATCCCCATATTGTGAGTAAGGAAACTGAGACTAGAAAAAGTGTACTGTTTGCGTAGGGTTGCTCAGCTGGTAAGTGGAAGAGCAGAGATTTGAATCTGGGTTATTCTTACTTCAAGTCTCTAGCTCTACACTGTCAAATGTTGCTGCTTCTCTCCTAACATAGGTTATGTTATTGGGGCTCCAAGTTTAATGATGATTGAGTTGGTCATCCATATAAAATAAGATTCACCACGAAGGAGACTTAGTGTTTATGGTTAATCTGATGCCTCATTTTCCTTTTGGAGTTTCTCTCTTAATCTAATCCCAAGCTCTCTGCCTATCTGTGGGCTTTAGGAGTTGAGTATGTTTTATCACTCCACCCATCTTCTAGAGCAGTGCTTCCCAAACTTTGATGGACTTAAGAATCTTCTGGGAAAATTGGGATGGAGTAGCCAAAGCCTGAGGTAGGGCTCAGTAATCTGCATTTTAAAGCACCCCTTATGCAAACCCCTACGGAGAAACATGAAAAACATAAGAATATTGTGTTAGGCTGTTCTTGCATTGCTATAAAGAAATAACGGAGATTGGTTAATGTATTTAGAAAAGAGGTTTAATTGACTCATGGTTCTGCAGGCTTTAAGGGAAGCATGGTTCTGGCATCTACTCGGCTTCTGGGAAAGCCTCAGGAAGTTTACAATCATGGTGGAAGGTGAAGAGGGAGCCGGCATATGACATGGCAAGAGCTGGAGCACAGGGAGGAGAAGAGGTGCCACACACTTTTAAACAACCAAATCTCGCATGAATTCACTCATCACCAAGAGCATGGCGCTAAGCCATTCATGAGAGATATGCTTCCATGTTCAATTACCTCCCTCCAGGTCCCCACCTCCAACATTGGGGATTATAATCCAACGTAAGATTTAGAGGGGACAACATCCAAACTATATCAAATAGTCTGTTTAGTGTCTCTATCCTAAGTAAAGGGTAGAATAATCCCAGGCCTAGAAAATGGTGATGGATGAGTCCTAACACCTATTTCTTACTAAAGTGTTCCACTAAGGATAATATTTTATGATAAGGATATTAATTAATGTTACTGACAAGATCCGTGCTTTTTCATTCTGTCTTTCATTCTGGACTCTTTTAGTCATCTCCTGTGATCCTGCACCATCTTTATTTTCCCCACAGACTTTCCTGAATGTAATGAAAA
The DNA here is from genome assembly GCF_028885655.2 of Pongo abelii. Classification (NCBI taxonomy): domain Eukaryota; kingdom Metazoa; phylum Chordata; class Mammalia; order Primates; family Hominidae; genus Pongo; species Pongo abelii. Next base: position 20,884,610 of record NC_085928.1, read on the forward strand.
TATTTTCTTTTTTGGTCTCAGAGAGTTTCTCCTAGATTTCATTACATTATCCTGCCAGAAAAGTAAAAAAAAAAAAATTTGTTTCCCCATTCTAAAGATTTCCTTAATAGCTCTAAATTCTGTCTTTACCACTTGTTAACTGTGTGACTTGGGCAAGTTACTTATCCACTATTAGTCTTGGTTTCCTTATATGTACAGTGGGATGGTAGATAGTAGTGATTACGTCATAGAACTGATGAAAAGATTAACTAGTCAATGACCCTATGTAGCACATTTCCATCATAGTACAAGTAAAAGGCTCCATCTAAAGTTTTGCAGTGTATTACCTGTACAGCTGTATGAAGAGGTCTCCAAATGAACAAACGTTATTAAAGAGGTTAGTACAATTCTTGGTATTGCCATCCCAAAATGGTACCTATTATCTAATATTTATCCTTACCTTTGAATAATTCTTCTGATTTGTTCTTATATTCTTGAAATACATTTACTAGGCACTTTTAAAGTTAATTCTATAATACTTGCTGGCTAAGCTTGCCTTCTTCACTATGGGTCAAAAATAACTGGGCTCATTTGGAGAGTGGCCTTAATCCTACCTCAATTGTGGATTTGCTTACACCCATTCCCTTTCTCTCAACCCAGTCTGCTTGTAACCAATGCTGTGCCTTTGTAAGATGGCTGGCTGAGGTTAAGGGTGCAGTCCATAGCCAGAAAACCATTTTCTTCCTCTTTGAATACCAGCTGGCCTACCCAGAGAGTGAACCAACTACCTTGACCTCATAAGCACTATACTGAAAGCAGCTGAGCATTTTGTTTTTATTATTATTATTATTATTATTTATTTTTATTTTACTTTATTTTATTTTGTTTTTGAGATAGAGTCTCGCACTGTCGCCCAGGCTGAAATGCAGTGGCGCCATCTCAGCTCACTGCAAGCTCCGCCTCCCGAGTTCACGCCATTCTCCTGCCTCAGCCTCCCGAGTATCTGGGACTACAGGCGCCCGCCACCACGTCTGGCTAATTTTTCGTATTTTTAGTAGAGACGGGGTTTCACCATGTTAGCCAGGATGGTCTCCATCTCCTGACCTCGTGATCCGCCTGCCTCAGTCTCCCAAAGTGCTGGGATAACAGGTGCGAGACACCACGCCCAGCCTTGTTTTAATTATTTTAATAATGTGATGATGATTATAAATATACAACCAGAGCAATACTGAATTTAGAAATTTCATTATTCCTATTAATGATGCATATCAGAGGAAGTATGTACATGAGAGGGTAAATTAGAGTACTCACATGGAAATCATAGGTCTGGCAAATAGGTTTAAGAAGGAATATGTGGTATATGAGTGTGTGTGCATGAGATGGGGTAAGGAAAAGAGAAGTGGGGGATGGTGGAGAGAGAAAGAAAGAGGATTGACTATATTTCCTTTAGGCAAAAAAGTAAGAGGTACTAAAACAGAAATAATTACAGTTGTGATAAGACAATGGGATAAACTATACAATTTACTTCCTTACTATTTTGCATTTTTATATCCTTTAAATACTACTAAAGCAAACAACTTGGCAGAAAAGAAGGAATGTTATCTGGTATTGGACTGACTTTGTTTTTTTATCCATTTGTACAAAAAAAGTTTAACAGAAAATTCTATGTGCGTGAGTGTGTGTGTGTATTCAGCTTCTCTTTTGAAACACAGATCATAGGACTGGGAAAATAAAACTAAACAAACTGTACAAGATTTCTGACCACATGAAGCTTATATTCTAATGGAAAGGTTTAGACAAAAGAAAAATAGCTATATCATTGAGTGAATGAATAATGAAAAATCATGTATCAAGAAAATTTTTGACACAAATTGAAAATGTAAATGTTTAGAAAGTGGTGGGAGTGAGGGAAGAGGTGGATTATTATTTAAATAGAGACTAACTTTTCCCAGGATATCATAATTCGGGAAATCACCTCCAGCTTTGGGGCACCTCATAGGGCTGTCTCTGGACTGTGGGAAAAAGTTTCTGCTATCAGGTATTTAAAAGAGGTTTAGGCTGGGCACGATGGCTCACGCCTGTAATCCCAGCACTCTGGGAGGCCGAGGAGGGTGGATCACCTGAAGTCAGGAGTTTGAGACCAGCCTGGCCAACATGGTGAAACCCTGTCTCTACTAAAAATCACTAAAAAAAAAAAAAAAAAAAATTAGCTGGGCATGGTGGCAGGTGCCTGTAATCCCAGCTACTTGGGAGACTGAGGCAGGAGAATCACTTGAACCCGGGAGGTGGAGGTTGTAGTGAGCTGAGATTGCGCCATTGCACTCCAGCCTGGGCCACAAGAGTGAAACTCTATCGCAAAAAAGAAAAAAAAAAAAGAGGTTTGAGGCTCAAAACACAGAGCAATACACTATAAAGCCACCTACTCATCGACAGCCTTCCAGTACACCAATCTTTGATTATCCTTTCCACATCTTCTGTCTGGCTAAGAATCTTGTGACCTGTCTGGCCAGGGCAGGCTCAGATGGTCCTGTTAGCGCAGTTTACAAATGGCAGTGAACAAAGCACACCACTCCAGAGAGGGCTCACCTCCAGGGATAATTCTGTCCATCTTCAGCTCACTCCAACTCCCTCCTCATTAGAATTGGCTTTGTCTGTATGACTTTAAGACTTTACAGTTGCAAGTTCAAGATTCATCACAAACCTTGACCTTTTAGTGCCTCAGTCCCCTCAGCTCCAGTGACCCTCAGTCCTTCTCCATTTCAGTCGCCTAGCAACACAGCCACACTTAAAGACCAGCCTCAGACTCATCCCACTTCAGGGCTCACAATCACTTTAACTTCACTTTCTCACTCCTGTTCAGTCTGCTCTGATTTTTTCCCATAACCTCTACTCCCCTAAAAATTTTCCCATTCTCACAGTCCATGAGCTTCCTTCTGTCCTCATTTGTTTGGCTACCCAATTGTGGACCCTACTGTCAGGCACTTCAGTTCTTCATATGTTTGTATTTCCATGTTTTCCAATGCTTCTGTCTCTGGAATCTTATACTTTCCCATTTTCTGTTATGATTGAGAACTGCAGAGTGGTGTTCACTAAAGATTTTTTGTTTGTTTTGTCACTGGGTTTGCTAAAATCCATGTTACCTAATTTTGGGTAAAAATCTTTGTAATTCATTTTATATCATTCCAAGCTATTGAAAATATTTTACATATTTAGTAAATGTTTAATAAACACTTGGTGAAGTCCACACACTATTTTAGGTGCTCAGGTTACTTGACCATTACTGAACAATCATGTTATCCCTGTCCACAGTGGTTGATCCAAAGGGTCTAAAACCCCAAAAACAAAGTGGAAGAGGGAAAAAAGAAAGGAGAGAGAGAGTGAGAGAGAGAGAGAGAGACAGAAAGAGACAGAGATAGAGAGAAGTAATTATATCAAATGAGCACCTGAATTGAGCTGTGCCTGGAGATATATTCACAGCCTTTTCAGTACATGAACCAATAAATTTATTTTCTGTTTGAGTGACTTTGTGTTTTGATTCTGTCATTTGCAACTGAAAGAGTCCTGAATAAAATAATATAGTTATTTGCATATATATATTATCCTCCCCTATGCAATCATAAGCGGCTTGAGAGAAAAGACTATATTATGCATTTTCTGTCTTCCCGAATGCTTTGCACATTGTGAGTGTCCAATAAATATTTATTGAAGGAATATATCGGTTTTAAAAAGACCTTAAATTTGGATTAATGCCATATTTAGACTTCTCTAGGGTGATCTGGATAATGAAGAGAGCTACACCTGGCAGAAGTCTTAAAAATTTCCTCCAAATGGGAATGCCGAGCCCTCATCCAACCTTCCACCTTTCCACCATTGTCACTTTATCTGCATCCCCTTTCAGCTCTTAGAGAGAGACTAAATGTACCTGGATGGATGTGTTCTTATTGTCAGCAATCAAAATCCCAGGCTCTGAATGTAATATAACTGAGAGGCAAGAAAAATACTGGCACTTCTGGATTTTAGTCTTTCTTGATCTACTTACAAGCCTCTTTTTGTAGGGATGGCAATGCTACTCCCTATCTACAGGCATATCCTAATAAATGAGGACAAGAGCAAGACAATTATGATTTTCAGGTTTTGTTTCTCTATCTCTGTCTCTCTCTGTCTCTGACACACACACACACACACACACACACACACTTCAAAGATGAAGGACTAAGGATTAAACAGAAATCCAACCAGTGCCCAGGGCACACATCTGTAAGGAAAGTTCACTCTGACTCACAATTTCAGCTCTCTGTTTCTATACCCATGAAGATAAGTACACACAGAGACAAATCTTTTCATTTATGAAAGGTCCCCTGTGCATGTCTGGTGTCAACGAAGTCAAAAGGACCAAGAACTCTTCCCTGAAGCAGACAGAATGTGGGTAGAGGTAAACACAATGATATATTTAAACATTTGGCAGGAAGAAAATCTTAAGACAGTCAAAACAGCATCCTTATTAATTGCCAATTTTAAAGGCACTCTAGCATACAACCACTTTCTCCTGTCTTATTACTTGTTGAAAATACAAGAGGATTTGGGGCAGGGAAAACAAAAAATCTATTTTTCTCTGGGTGTGCATATGTGTTTTAATTATCCCTCTTGAGATGCATCTTTGCACGGTTGTGCCTTCAATCTGTTGCTTGCAGTTTTGTTTTTGACAGCAGAGCTTATATTATCAGTAGTTGCCAGTTTTCTTTCATGTTTTGTATTTTGAGGGGGTGGGGGCAATTAGGATGGCCACCAAACCATACTGTTTACTATTTAGAAGAGGCTAACTGCTTATCATTTAAAGAAACCTAAAGTACATGGGCTCTTCCTACACCCTGCTTCCTGGGGTCAAGAGCTCATGCTGCTGAGGCAGGAATAGATTGCTGGGCTTCTATTTGAAGACTACTTGCTGGTTTGATATTCATAGATTCCTTCTTTGAAAAAATAACCAGGTTACTGCCAAGACAAGTAAAACAATAACAGTAACTAAGTCAGTGAAGTAGTGGAGTGCACACTAACAAGCAGTCAACTTCTTACATTACAAATATAAATAGCAATCCTCTCTCTAATAGCAAATGCTAAATATTCAACATTCTATATCTGCCTGTGGAGATGGAGATCTTTTTAAGATATGGATGCACAGAATTTCCCACAAACTCTTGCCGTGTTAAGAATGCAAATCATCCTTGATTCAAAACAGGGCATGTTCTTAGAAAAGTAGAGCTTTCATTCTAACAGATTTCCTCAGTAAGATGGTAGAAGCAGAAAACAGAGTTTGCAAAATAATGTGTATTATTAAATGAAAATATGAAAATCTTACTCAAACATAGACTGCCTCACAGTTGATGACACAAATGCATTTGGTATGCAAGACACTTGAGTTTACAGTGTCAAGAAACTGCAAAGATGCAGGGAAGAAAGTAAACTCATGCAGCAGTAGAAGTTAGGATGTAGAGATACTAGCTCATAATATTAAAATTTTAAATATGCACATGTCATTTTTGTTTTGCCTGTTTCCTGATTATAAAATAATACAAGAAATACTCCAGAACAAAGCAGCTAGAAAACAGCCTTTCAGCTGAACATCCTTAGCTTAACTCAGTTAATGTGCTAGAAGATTTCCTTTTAGTCTTTTTCTGTGCACTTTTATATTGGTAAATGCATCACTACTTTAGTCATGATGTAAACTTTGGATCTGTAGTGACGTGACTCACATTATGACCAGCGCCTTCTTAAAGTCTTAACTTTGAGTCCTGCTCAACAGGAGTCCAATACTAGGTCCTCTCATTATCTGTCCCATTCTTTATCTCTAAGTCAAAATTGAGGAAATAATATGTGAATAATAACAGAGCCCCACCACATCAAGGCAAGGGGGACAAACATTTTCAGGGTAATGAACACAGCACCTTCAGACTCCTGCTCAGCGATTCCAGTAGTCACTTGAGTCCAACCAGAGGTGGTTAAGGTGCTCATTCTTTCCTAGATGAAGGCAAAGAATAAGCAGGGAATGTCTGGGCTCTCTTTAGTGTTTATGCTATGTGGTGCCACTTCTCATCAAGTGAAGTGTTCAAGCCTTCCCTTTCGTCTTCTTCCAGTCGTGGTATCGTTTAGAGACTTTCTCTTCAGCACCTTTATATACCTGTATCAGTCTTCTCTGGCTGCCATAACATGGTACTATAGACTGGGTGGCTTAAACAAAGGGAATTTGTTTTTTCACAGTTCTGGAGGTTTGAAGTCCCAGATCGAGGTGCAGAATAATTTGGTTTCTGGTGAGGGCTCCCTTCTTTGGTTGTAAACATCTACTTTCTCACAATATTCCAACAAGGCCTTTTCTTATTGTGTGTGTGTATGTGGAGGGAGGGGGAAGGCGAGCTCTCTGGTGTCTCTTTTTACATAGGCCAGAGCCCCACCCTTTTGTCCTAATTTAACCTTAATTACTTCCTTAGAGGTCCTGTCTCAAATAAAGCGGTTTAAGAAAATGGATTTTGGAGTTTATGAACACTTTGGGTAAGAGGGCAGGGAAAATAAAGTAAGAGCACAAATGTGGAGTTAATTCCCTATTTGATGAAGGATGACTTGCCAATGACCAAGGAGATAAGGGGCAATACATTGCAGAAAGTTTACTTGCGCACTGTATGCTGTGAGCTGAGTATTAATGGGATGAATAATTGACATAGTAAGGAAAGACAGGGTTAAGGTTTTAAAAACCAGCTTCCAGTGATCTAGACCTATCCCAACTATGGTCTGTGGCTCAGGTGTAGTTAGAGGATGCAAATATTACCTGGGATACGTTTAATGATTAGACAATAGAGACCACCTATTGGAAAAATCACTCTGGATTTTCACAATGAAAATTTTGTCTTGATGAAGTTCAAGGCATTTGCTAGAGAGGTAATGGAAGGACCAATTAAACATAAAAGGTGATATGAACAAAGGACAAGTTTATGATGATTAAAACTGCGTTTTCTCAGAAAGACAGTGTGATATAAGGCTGAGTAATTTAAACTTGCTGGATGGAGACTGTCAGGTGGAATTATGGGTACAGACTTGGAAAAGATTAGGAGCACAGGGGCCATTCTTAACACCCTGTGATCACATCTCACCTGTAATCTTCTCTTTCACTCAGACTTACAGCTGTTGCTGACTGGACCACTTGAAAATGTCGACAAGCATGGGCCATGCATATATTGCTGGTTTGAAGAATTTTTTAGACACAATAAAACATTCTCAGATAAAGAGAACAATAGATATTTCTCTGATGAATGCATAAGTGTCTTTCTCATAGGCAAATCAGGATCTCAGTGTCACCAAACAGGTGTGATATTAAAAAGTTCCCTACTAAAAATATGTAAGTGCTCTTCCTTACCTAGGCTAGTAACTACATGCGTTCATCAGGAAGAAACTGAAAATTTTGAATTGAAGCAATGATTATAGACATAATTGGAGCTTAAAGTTGACATGAGAAAACAGATCAAAAGGGAGTTCTATAATATAGAAGAATCAATAGAAAGATATTCTTGTCTAGAAATACACTAAACATATTTGAAAGTTGCAAAACTAAGAAAAAATTATAGAAATGGGCAGATAGGAGGGATGCTGACTGCTGATTGCCTTCTCTGCAATACTAAGGTCCAATGGCCAATGAAACAGTGTCTGTAATATATCTAGCTGGGAATAATGTTCTGAGATATGTTTATTAACTCTTTTTTCTCTTCTGAAGATTTTTAAAAACTTTTCTCAGCTATTCAATAGTGTAGAAATATAATATCTGTATGTCATTTTTAAATTACTTTAAAATGTACAACTGATTAAGAGATGAAACAAAATTAAGAAATAGAGTAGTGCAGTACAAAATTGCTAAACTCCTAATTTTACAATAGGGTATTTCAAGAACACTATTTAATTATTAACTTGATAATTAGAGGAATACAGATTCTCATAATGAAAGTTTGAAAACGTGCATGGGACAAATACCCCTCAACTTCAGGATAGTGTTTCTCTCTGGGGAGCCTGGAGCTGGCCTTTGGCTCTATATGTAATGGTTTGTTTGTTTAAGAGAAAGATACGAAACAAGTAGAGCAAAATGTTAACATCTGTTAAATCTGACTGCAATATTGGTGTCTGTTGTCAGTTATAGTACTTTCTGTAGTTTTCTATGTGTTAGTAATATTTTACATTTTAAGTGATTAGTTTTGAAAGTTGTAAAGATAACCACTAAGTAGAATTAAAAACAAAATATGTACTGGTTCATCACAGAAAAAGAACATCAAGCCACATACTATGCAAGAAATTATGGTATAGCAAAATATAGAAAATGTGAAAAAAATACTCAAAATAAGATGACAAAAATAAGACCACAGATTCATTATGTGAGTCACCATGAATTGTTTAAACTCATATTAAATAAGTATTTAGTACTTCTTAATATATGTCTGAAATTATGTTATATGCTAACCTACATAATGTAAATGTTTTTTATCCCTTAATCTTCATGACAACTCTAAATCAAATAATAGTATTATCTAAAATTCTCATGATTTGAGTTGATTAAAAAAATCAAATAAGAGATACATCTTTTTAAGACTTTTAAGAGATACATCTTTTTAACTTCTTTTAAGAAGAGTTAAAAGATTCCTAACCCCTAAGGTGGTGATGTTAGGAGGTTAAGCCTTTGAGAGGTGATTAGATCATGAGGGCTTAGTGGCCTTTATAATGGCAGAGAACTAGCTTAGCCCATTCTACCACATGAGGACACAGTGAAAAAGGCATCATCTATGAATCAGAAAACAAATCCTCATCAAACACTGAATCTATGGGCATCTTAATCTTGGACTTTCAGCTTCCAGAACTATGAGAGACAAATTTCCGTTGTTCATAAGCTGCCTTAGCAATGACATTTTGTGAGTGCAGCCCAAATGGAAGAGACAAGATGAGAAAAAAAAATTATGCGCACATTAAACGTTTTCAGATATTTCTATATCAAGGAGACAAAAAGAAAACAGTGACAGAAAAAATATTGTTTAAGCTTAAATGTATGGGTGGGTTTTTTGAGTATTGAGAAATCTTTGAGCTCTATACAAATTATTATTTGCATGTGTGTGTGACTGTGAACTTTTCTGGGAACATGGTACTTCATCAGATCCTCAGAAAAGGTCTGTAACCCCCCCTAGAATGTGTATAAAGTATGCACGCACACACACACACACACACACACACACACACGTTTATGCCCATTATTATTTTTTTAAATCCATGAAATACTTACCAAAAAGAATTGTATAAAAAGTGCCAAGAAAAAATACCTTGAGTCATTCTTGAGATGATTCTTTAATATTTGGCTGTCTGACTAGGTTTCAAATTCCCTGATAATGGGGACCATAAATGTCTGGCTTTCTGATTCCGCGTTCAGCACTATACACGATATGTAGATGAGACTCAACGAGTATCCGTTGAATAAATCAATTAACTAATCTAGGGAGAAGCTAGTATTTTGTCAGAGAATTAACTACCTAAATAACTCTAGATCCAGACAGTTTTACAGATGAATTCTAGCAAATGTTAAACTTATCTATAGTGTAGAAAATCAACAACAACAAATGAAACTTCCTTACTTAAAAGGTATTAAATCTCAGAAACTAAAGATTGAGCAACATAACTATAAAAATATTATGTGCTAAAATCACATATGTGCCCACATATAATACACATACATATATAATAGACAAAAATCAGATGTTATTAAATAGCTTCAACGATGTATGAAAAATATACCATAATATAACAAGTAAGATTTAATTCATAAAAAATGTTTAAAAAAGAAATATGAGGAAAAATGTTTAATTCGGTAATATCAACACATCAAATGAAAAAATACGACATCTTGATAGATTCCAAAAAAGTAATTTGATTAAAATTTTACATGTAAAATGCTAAAAAATGTTTTAGTGTACTAGCAAAAGAAAGATGTTCTTTTAACCTGATAAAAAATAAGCATCTGAGGCTGGGTGCGGTGGCTCACGCCTGTAATCCCAGCACTTTGGGAGGCTGAGGTGCGCGATCACGAGGTCAGGAGATCGAGACCATCCTGGCTAACATGGTGAAACCCAGTCTCTACTGAAAAATACAAAAAATTAGCTGGGCGTGGTGGCGGGCGCCTGTAGTCCTAGCTACTTGGAAGGCTGAGGCAGGAGAGTGGCATGAACCTGGGAGGTGGAGCTTGCAGTGAGCTGAGATTAGGCCACTGCACTCCAGCCTTGGTGACAGAGCGAGACTCTGTCTCAAATAATAATAATAATGATAACAATAATAATAATAACAATAATAATAATAAGCATCTGAAAAGATCAGTCTATTTAGCTTCTTTCATATTTAATAGAGAAACACTCAAAGTATAGCCATTAACAGCAAGGCAAGAACTCTATTATTTGCATCTATTGAAAGTAAGAGCCATTTGATGTTGACATGTATATATAACAGGAGAATTGAAACAAGACAAATATAATAGGATATAGTTATAAATAAAAATATTTTTAAAAAGAAAACTATAGGACACAGCAAAATTAAAATTTAATTTTGTATACTAATTCAGCAGTAAGCATATAACAATGTACCTTTAGGTACTAAATAGCAAAAGCCCCAAGAAGGAAAATCAATAAGTGGCCAGGTATAAAAATGAATATACAAAAATTAATAGATTTCCTATAATCCTATTAAAGATTATAAGAGAGAAACAAATTCAATTAAGAAAAATAAAAATATAAACTATCTATATTAAGAACTGTTTGAGACATGACAAAAAGGAAAATGAATAGAACTTTAGGATATAAATTTCTTCCCATATTATTTTATAAGCTTGGTATAATTTCAATTAAACGAGTAATTACAGTTGAGTGTGATACTCTTTAAACTTCTAATTCTCTGTGAGAAATATGTAATAAAAAAATCAGAAACTTAATAGAAGATTTCAGAAAGGGTGATCTTTGATTAATTTTTTAAAAAGGTTGTAAACAACCAAACTGCTCACAATAGCAGTATAGTTGGATAAGTTGTGGCACAGACAGCAAAATATAATATAGAGTCATGCTTAGGAAGAGCAGGAAAAAAGCAAGAAAATGCTCAAGATATAACAGCAATGTAAATAAAAACCAGCTATTAAACCTTACATATGGTAGTATTCTATAATTTTTAAAAACATATTGGTTTTTACATATTTTCATAACTATAGAAAAAATAAGCAGAGTTAGAGTCCACACTAGATAGGAGATGTATATTTAAGAGACTAAAATAATGTATTAATTTTATTTTCTGTATATATCCACAGTTTCCTTTTTTTGTTTACAGTACAAATACATTTTACAATTGTAAAAACAATGGATTTGTGTATTATAGTTATTTATTTGATAACTTTATGTTTGTACTAGGTTGAAAAATAAACCTATAATATATTTTTTATAGATTTTAGGAACCAAAGCTGAAAATTCAAGATTTTGAGGAGTCACTTATAAGAGGGTCAAATTGACATAGTCTTTTTATAAACAAAGAATAAGAACCAGAAATAAAAATGAATACTAGCTCCAACAAAGGAAAAGAACAGTGTCATTTAAAAAAACAGAAATTTAGAAGCATAATTATCTCTGTAAGAGTTCAAAATGCTGATGATATTATACATTAAAGCATTTTAGAAATGTTTATACCAATATTTGCCAGGCTTATAAACCGATTTAGCATTGTCTCAAACTCAGATTGCATAAAAAATAAGTTTTGTATCTTTGAAATATAAAAACTAGGATGAGTAATAGATTGAAAGTTTTATGCTTATGAGCATAAACTGTGATTGTTTACTGTGCCTTAACAATGATGAAATCACTAAAGGCTTCATAGCAAGACACAAAACCCTAGGGAAGCTATTAAGAATTCAGTTTTAACAGTTCATGGAGGAAAATGGATTCCACTTACTAAAATGATTTTAAAATGTTTTCTATAAAATGCAAATATCGCAGCACTGTGAAGTTGGACATTTTAGATAGGTTTTATTTGCATCTTTGTTCTTACACAGTGTGATGCATTATTTTCAGTGGAATCAGAAGATTATAATATGTAGTTAATAGTGGGAATGTAATAAACTTCAGACAAGTACAGAAGAAAAGATATTCTTTAGGGTGAAAGGGTGTGGATCCTGAAAACCACTTCCAGATATCCTAGACTTCTCTAATAACATCCCAGCCCTAAAAGTATGCAATAGACAGTACTTTGATCCAAACTGGAACACCTCTAACACTTCACCCACACCTATATCTTTGATATCTCATTTTATCCAAACATTTCAATGCCCCTGGGTAAACAGTAGAAATTCCTATAACCCTGACTGAGCTTAACTTTTGCATAATGCTCCCAAATTCTCTATTTATACCTTCAGTAAAAAGTTAAAAAACACACACACACACATACACACACACAATACACACACAAGAAGGGTTGAAACTAACAACTGACAAAAGGAAAAGCAAGCACATTCCTTTGGCAATAATTAATCCATGCTTAGAAAAGACTGGCAAATGTTGCTTTGCTTCATTTGATTTTTAGTCATTTCATAATGATAGTTAAAGGAGGAGAGTGCCAGGTCCTGAAATTGCTCTTGTTTCGCTTCTGAAGAGCATTAGTTTTTTGCAAACAGCTTGTTAGAGCATAACTAAAATGGAGAGCTTGTGTTTCTGGAATGGGAGAAAAACTGCATTCGCGATAGACTAGTGATTTCTGTGCTGGTGTTTATTAATATCTTTCCAATTGTATCAGTTCCTCTTAAAGCTAAATAGATGTCTTTCTTAAAAATATCATCCTATTTTTGGTTTTGAATTTTGTTCATTATCCAAAATTTCCTAGTTCTTACTTAGAGTAAACATAAATGTTGAATACACTGAAAAATCTCTATTGGATAGAGATTTACTGACGGTTCAGAAAAAGGAAATAAACAAGAAATCAGGAATAGTTTTGTTTTCTCTCTGTCGATGGCTTTCTCAATTTGTCTGTATGTCTGTCCCTGTCTCTTTGGGCATCTGATTGTGTTATGTCTCTATCCATCTTTATCCCTGTGTCTGTTCAGCTTGGTCTCTTTTTTTCCCTGCAGCCTGCCCTTCCCATCATTTCTCCCACCTTCCGCCCACCATGAGAGTAGATTGGTGAATTTATACTGAATTCAAAATTTACTGCTAGAAGCACCACCATGAGCCCAGCTCAGACAGTGCATCTGCCCTGGAAGTCTCTCTCATACTCAGTGTGTTAGACCCACACAGACTTGCTGTAACCTGACATTCCAACTCCATAGATTCCCTCAGGTCCCTCATTTCTTGTTGCAGAGCTTAGTGTTCCAGACCATTACATTCCATAGAATGTACCAAGGACGAGAGCATTGGTTTTCAATGGTAACACATGCCAGTGCAGTCACCTCTCTGTGTCATCCTATGTCCTGTTTTGTCTCAGGGCCAGAAGAGAAATAGAAAAAGTTTTTGACTTGACAGAGCGGAAAAAAATCAAAAAGAGACCTTTTCTTAACACCCGAGGAGGGAAAATAAATTATGTAGAATTATGTCACATCAAGAAAAACATGATTAAAATAACCTGATATAAATATTCATCCATGCTTGACAGAAGAGTGGTATCAAGAAGAGCGCTTGCAGCTTATTGTTATCAGAGATCTCTTTCGGTGAATTGCATTTTAAAAGAATTTATGATTAGGGCTGTTGGCCGAAACTGTAGGAGCTTTTTGTTTTGTTTTGTTTTGTTTTGTTTTGTTTTGTTTTTCGTTGTCTTTAATCTTGGCATTTTGGATGCCCAGCTTCCTGCTGAAGTGAATTTCTCTCTAATCACAACAATCCCAGGTGGTTTGCCTCACTCACACCAGGACCTTTCAGGCTGACTCATTGCAGATGGGAAGAAGCACATTATCATGGCAACTTATTACCTTTTGTACAGTAGTCTCTTTGTCCACAGAATGAAAATGATACTTTACTTGTTAATAATTATTCCTCCATCTCCAATGTTTAAACAACAACCATACCATTCTGTCAGCCACGTTATTTTTCCCTATTCTGAGAGACATTTTCTTCCCTCATACCCTCTCCCATTCCTACCTCAACCAGCACTGTCCATTTGAACCCTGTCATGGGAAACAATGTTCTATATCTGCATTGTCCAATACAATAGCCACTGTCCACATGAGGCTTCTGAGCACTTGAAACAGCTGAGGAATGGAAATTTAATGTTATTACAATGTAATCAATTCAAAGTAAACAGCCACATAGGGCTAGGGGCTACGACTATATTGGACAGCACAGCTTGAGACCCTTGAAAATGTCAGCAGAGAATTCCAGTGTGCAAACCTGTTCTAGAATCCAAAACTGTCAAGCGATGTGAATGTGTAAGTGTATACACATGCACATGCCTTTATTCTCTAAGAACACTTTCTTTTAACTTTTATAATCATTCCAAATCATTCATCATCATTTGTCATTAAATCTCAGCCTTGCTAGTCAGCTGTTACAGCTGCAGAGGACTCAAGAAGATAAAATGTGACATTATTTTTAACTTCACTCTGCTGTTCTTCAAATAGCTAACATACAGGTACTGGGAAGGACAATTACACTTCACATCAAAATGATGTGCATTGAACAGGAGCAATTATTTCTGATGTGAATTTTTCATGAGAATTTTCAATAAAATTTGGAGAACCACTCTTTCCATTCTTTAACCTAGTATTACCAATGTTTAAAATGAATTAATGTCAGTAACATTGCCATTGTTGTTTACATATAAATCAATCTATGCCTAATAAAGAGGATTTAGTTATTCTTAGGTTCTGTCTATATAATACTTAAAGAAGTAATTCAATTCAGTCTGATCAATTGAATGAAATCACTTATTTAAAGCTGATGAAGATAATAATAGCAATTATTATTATAAATTATTGAGTGTCTATTATGGCCAGGCACTATCTTAAATGCTTTACTTTATGTATATATTACTTAATTTGTTTCTCATAACAAGCCTACAATTTTCATACCCATTGTACATATAAATGAGACACAGAGAAGTTAAGTGACTTCCTCAAGGTCAGCCTAAATTGACATTCAAATGAAGGCAGTCTAACCACAGAGCCTGACCTCTTAATTACTATCTAATCCACCTCATGCATGAGGGAAGCTGCAAATCAGATAACCAAAATGTTTTGTTTTCAACAGATAAACACCAGCCTCAGCGGAAAAATTCTACTTACATTGTCAAATTAGTTGTTACTGCATTTCTGGCTTAAAACAATTAGGGTTTACACTTTCACCTAGAGTAGTACACTTAACCAGAGCAATGATATGCTAAAAGTGATGATGAACAGGTTGCCAAAAACATAACGTTAGACAAACTAGCCTTCTGATAGCAATTATACATAGTATTTGTCCAAGATTTTAAAAGTATATATTGAAATAAAATTACATTGTATTCCTACCTTTTGCTAACTTTCCTATTTTTATTACATCACATTCTTACATTTTTTGGAGCTGATATTCCATTGATTTGGGAAGTCTTTCTGAAAAGATAACATGTATCCTTCTCTGAATATTCTCTCTTTTTCTTTCTAATTGGCCCTTCTTTCCTATGACATTTTCCACAACTACATAACATTTTATATTTTCTGCTGAAAACAGTTGTCTCTTACTCCAAGGTCAGAGGCTGCCTTTTTTGAGCTTAGCTGATGAATGCTTTTTCCACTCTAGTTCATCTCTTCTCTACCCACTGTCTATGCCACATATTCAGGGTTGGCCTTTGAAGGGAGGCTGCCCAGGAAGAACTTATTTTCAGAAAACTTAGATTTTATGTGATTACAGATAATGGAGCTAAGAGTAATTAAGAAAAGATGATCCCAATTCTTTGTTTTTCTAAATCGATAGGGTAATATCAAAGTTAGAAATGACCTCAAAGATCACCTGAATCTCTTATACCAGGATTGCTCAGCCCTGTTTGAATACCTTTAATGATATAGGAAACTATACTACTGTATCAGGCAGGTCACTCTGTTTTTTAACAGCTCTAATCATTACATATTTTCTTTCAATAAAATTTTCCTTTCTCCAACTTTTCCAAGTTGAATTTAATTCTGCTCTTTAGGTCAAAAGTAAGATATCTTTTTTTAAAATGATGGTCCATCAAGTATTTACGAGCAGTTCTGATATGTTCCCTAACTCTCCCCTGCTCCAGGGTAATTATGCTCTTCTTTTTTTATCAAGTGTTCCTCATTTTCAGGGGGTCCTTCATTTCACTTTCCTAAATGGTCCCCCCTAACTCAGTTGATCAATGTCTCATTTCCCACATAGAATCTAACTTATGATATAGCAACACCTGATCACCAAGGTAGACTGGGAAGATCTCTTTCTTTGTCCTGGATGCCATCTCTCAAATAATGAATCTTCAGATCAACTAAAGGAGCACTCATGTGATTTAAAAACAAATCTAGTTGAGTCTCTTATCAGTTCCCTAATCATTGGAAACCTGGTGGCAGCTTGGATGTCAGAAAACTAAAAAATCCCACTAACGGCAGTGTTTTGCTTGTTCTCACTAATGCTGCTAAAGGTTCTAAGCCTTTGACCATCTGTTTCTATTTAGGGGCTAAATATTTTGCTGACATGGGTTTTAGTTTTGTGCCTGGCTAAGAGTAGGGGTTCTAGAAACAGATTTGCCCAGTTCTTTCACTTGCTATGTGAACAAGCATGTTACTTTAAGCTTAGTTTCTGTTTTTCCCTCTTCAAAATGGAATAATAATTGTACCTTCTTTATAAAGTTGTTAGAGTCAAATGAAATAAATGTATAAAGTACTTAGTGTAGTGCTCCACGTGTAGCAAGTGTTCAATAAATGTTAGCAATTATTGTTAAGATATGAACTTACTTGACACTCTCATAGAAGAAGCTCATGATTTAGTCATGTCTAATCATTGAACCTTTGATTATGGCCTCATCCTTTGCACAAAATGAAGTCCAAAGAATTCAGAAACTAAAGCTGAGGAATTCTTCAAGTCCCCTGTTATAGCTTATCATGGTGAGTGGCAGACCAACAAACAAACAAACAAATAAACAAACAAAAAACATCTTTCCCAAGACCAGTGTAGGGACTCAGACCACAATATCCTTGTCTTTAGGTCGATCTCATGGCCCATTAGCTAGTGCCTCAGTTACTTACTTTCCTGGTTCTAGTATTCAGTGGGAGAAAATTGGTCATACAAGCCAAATGCCATCTACAATATTTGGGGCCCACACTTGGTGCAAGGATCTATGGTTAGGGGTGACCCTAGGAAAGTAATCCAGTATAGGATATGGCCATAACACATAAGAGCTGTGCAAGAGGGGATTAGTGAGAAGAAGGCTGATCTGTCTAGTATTATGGTTTCCTTTTCCACTTTTTGGAGCATAATTCTGAAGCTTATATTGCTTAGGTGACTTAGACAGTAATCAGTAGTGTGCTAGTAAGTGTTTATCAACCAGCTCTCTGGGTTAGGCAGAGAACCCTGATTTCTAGTACAGGCATATCTTAGAGATATTGCAGGTTCAGTTCCAGACAACTGTAACGAAGTGAATATCACAACAAAGCAAATCACACAAAGATTTTTGTTTTCTAGTGCATATAAAAGCTATGTTTGTACTATACTATAGTCTATTAAGTGTGCAACAATAGTATTATGTCTAAAAAAGTACATATCTGAATTAAAAAGTACTGATAAAATACTGCTAATGATCATTTGAGTCTTCAGCGAGTCATAATTGGCTGGTGGAGGATATTGCCTCAATTATGATGCCTGCTGATTGACCAGGGCAGTGGTTGCTGAAGGTTGGAGTGACTAGTAATTTCTTAAAATATGATAGCAATGAAGTTTGCACCATCAATTGACTCTTCCTTTCATAAAAGATTTCTCTGTAGCAAGTGATCTCTTTACCCACAGTAGAATTTGTGTCAAAATTGGAGTCAGTCCTCTTAAAGTCTGCCACTCCTTTATCAACTAAATTTTTGTAATATTCTAAATTATTTGTTGACATTTCAATAATACTCACAGTATCTTCAGCAGGAATAGATTTCATCTCAAGAAACTACTTTCTTTGCTCATTGATAAAAAGCAACTCCTCATCCAACATAAGCTAGGTCTGTCAGAATCCAATGCTCATAATTACCTTGCTAATATTCTCCTCCTATAAGCTTTTTATTGTGTTAAAAACTCATAACATGAAATTTACCATCTTAACCATCCTTAAGTGTATGATACAGTAGTGTTAACTGTATGCAGGTTGTTGGGTAACAGATCATTGGAAATTTTTCACCTTGCAAAACTGGAACTCTATACACATTAAACAATTCCTCACATTCCCCTTCCCCTCCATCTTCTGGTGACCATATTCTACTTTCTGTTACTCTGAGTTTGACCACTGTAGATACCTGATATAGGTGTAATCATGCAGTATTTCTCTTTTTGTGACAAGCTTATTTCACTTAGCATAATGTCTTCAAGTTTCATTCATGTCGTAGCATAAGATAGAAATTTCTCCTTTTATAAGGCTGAATAATAGTCCATTGTATGTGTATATATATCACATTTTCTTTATTCATTTATTGATGAACATTTAGGTTGGTTCCATCTCTTGGCTGTTTTGATTAATGCTGCAATAAACAAAGGTGTGCAAATATATTTTCAATATTCTGCTTTCAGTTCTTCTGGATATATATTAAAAAGCAACTATATGTCTGTATTTCTGCAAGTACCATACTGTTTTGATTATTGCAGCTTTATAATATGTTTTGACATCAGCAACTGGGAGACCTCCACCTTTGTTCTTCTTTCTTAGGATGGTTTTTGCTATTCAAGGAGTTATTCAGAACCTCACTTGAAGTTCTGTGTGATTTTAGAATGTATTCTATTTCAGCAAAAAATACCAGAGATTTTCATATGGATTATGCTAAATCTGTAGATCACTTTGGGCAGTTTGAACATTTTAACAATGTTAGGTCTTCTAGCCCATGAACACAGAATAATATTTTCATTTATTTCTATATTCCTCAATTTATTTCAGCAACATCTTATAGTTTTCAGGGAATCAGTCTTTGGTCTACTTGGTTAAGTTTATTCCTAAATATTCCAGTTTTGATGCTATTGTAAATGGGATTATTTTCTTACTTTCTTTTATAGATTGTTAACCGTTGGAATATAAAAACAATCATGTCATCTGCAAACAGAAATAGTTTTATTACTTGCTTTGCAATTTCCTTTTGTTTCTTTTCCTTGTATAATTGGCCTGGCTAGGACTTTTAGTACTATGTTGAAGAAATGGTGAGAGTGGTCATCCTTGCTTTGTTCCTGATCTTAGAGGAAAAGCTTTCAGTTTTTCACTGTGGAATATGATGTTATCGATAATCTTTTCATACATTCCTTTTATCATGTTGAGTTACTTTTCTTGTTTTCCTAGTTTTTTTAATGTGTTTTATCATAAAAGTATGTTGAATTTTTTTCAAATTCTTTTTTCTGTATCAACTGAGATGATCATGTAATTTTTATCCTCCATGTTCTTAATGTTATGTATTGCATTGTTTGATTTTTATATGTTAAGTTACCCTACATCTCAGAGATATAGCCCACTTAGTCATGGTGTATAATCTTTTTAACTTGCTATTGAATTGTTTTGCTACTATTTTGTTGAAGATTTTTTTGTATTAATATTCATCAAGTATATTGGTCTATAGTTTTGTTTGAGTATCTCTGTCTAGTTTTGATATTGAAGTAATGCTGACCTCATAAAATAAGTTTGGAAGTATTCCCTTCGCTTCAATTTTTGGAAAAAATTGTGAAGAATTGATGTTAATCTATTCCGCGTTAAAAAAAAAAATAAGTTTGGTAGAATTCTCCAGTGAAGCCATCTGGTGCTGGGTTTTTCTTTGTTGGGAAGTTTTTGATTACTGATTCAATCTTCTTACTCATTATAGGTCTGTTCAGATTTTTTATTTCTTTACATTTCAGCCTTGGTAATTTGTGTGTTTCTGGAAATTTCTGTATTTCTTCTAGGTTATTCAATTTGTTGGCATATAACTATTCATAAGAGTCTCTTATAATCTTTTTATTTCTTTGGTACTAATTGTGGTGTTTCCTCTGTCATTTTTTACTTTTGTTACTTGAGTGTTCTCTCTCTCTTTTTTTTAGTTAAAGAGTCTGTCAATTTTGTTGATCTCTCAAAAAACTAACTCTTAGTTTCATTAACTCTTCATAACTCTTAGTTCAACATAAAAACTTTTCTGTTATTCTTCTATTCTTCATTTTGTTTACTTCTGCTCTAATATTTATTACTTCCTTCTTCTACTAACTTTGATTTATTTTTTTCATATTTTTCTACTTTCTGGTGGTAAAAAATTAAGCTGTTGATTTGTGATCTTTCTTCTTTTTTAAGGTAGTCTTTATTGCTCTAAACTTCTCTCAGTACTGCTTTTGCTGCACCATATAATTTTTGGCATGCTATATTTGTGTTTTCATTTGTCTTAAGATGTTTTCTAATTTCCCTTCTGATTTTATCTTTCACCCATTAGTTGTTCAAGAGTATGTTGTTTAATTTCCACATACTTAGAGAATTTTCGGTTTTCCTTCTGCTAATGATTTATTTCATTCCATAGTGGCCAGAAAACATACTTGGGATGATTTTAACTTTCTTAAATTTGTTAAGAATTGTTTTGTGGCCTAAATGATCTATCCTAGATAATCTTCTACATGCTTTTAAGAAGAATGTGTATCCTGCTGTTGTTGATTGGAGTGTTCTGTATTTTTATTGGGTCCAATTTGTCTACAGTGTTGTTGAATTTTTCTGTTTCTTTATGGATCAACTGTCTGATTGTTTTATCCATTATTGAAAGTGAAGTACTGAAATATCTTACAATTGCTGTGTTACTATCTACTTCTCCCTTCAATTTCATCCATTTTTGCATCACATATATGGGTATCTGATGTTGATTTTGGTGTGTATATATATAATTGTTAGATTTTCCTTGTGATTTATCTTTTTATCATTATATAATGTTCTTCTTTGTCTCTGTGATATCTTCAACAGGAGTAGTTTCCATCTCAAGAAACCATTCTCTTTGCTCATCCATTAGAAGCAACTCCTCATTTATTAAAGTTTCATCATGAGATTGCAGCAATTCAGTAACATCTTCAGGCTCAACTTCTAATTCTAGTTCTTTTGCTATTTCCACAACATCTGTAGTTTATTCCTCCACTGAAGTCGTGAACCCCTCCAAATCATCTATGAGGGTTAGAATCAACTTCATCCAAACTCTTGTTAATGTTGGTATTTGTTCTCTTCCCATGATTCACAAATATTCTTAAAGATATCTAGAATGGTGAATCATTTCTAGAAGATTTTTAGTTTTCTTTTCCCAGATCTATTGGAGGAATCAGTATCTATAGCAGTGATAGCCTTACAAATTTCTTAAATAATATTATTGCAAGTCAAAATTACTTCTTTATTCATGGGCTGCAAAATGAATGTCATGTTAGCAGGCATAAAAACAACTGTAATCTCCCTGTACATCTCCATCAGAGCTCTTACATGACTAGGTGCATTGTCAGTGAGCAATAATATTTTGAAATAATTTTTTTTCTTAGTAGTAGGTTCCAACAGTAGGCTTAAGATATGCAGTAACCCATGCCATACTGTATCAAAACATCCCATGTACCCCATAAGTATATATACCTATTATGTACCCAGAAAAAATTTAAAAACAAATGAACAAACAAACAAAAACAAAAGAACATACTTATGGGCTAGTCAAGTGGATATCTTCCTCTTCAAGGTTTAACCAAATATATAATTCTTTTTTCATTAAAAAAAAAACATGCTGTGAACATATGTGATGTCATCTAGGTTTTGTTTTTCTATGTATAGAGTGCAGACAGGGTAGATTTAGCATAATTCTAAAGGGACTGGGATTTTCAGAATGGTAAATGAGCATTGACTTCAACTTACGGTCACAGCTGCATTGCCCCTAGTAAGAGAGTCAGCCTATCCTTTGCATCTTTGAAGCCAGGAATTGACTTTTCTTTAGCTATGAAAATCCTAGACGGCATCTTCTTCCAATCTAATGCTATTTCATCTGCATTGAAAACCTGTCGTTTAGGGTAGCCACCTTCATCAATTATTTTAGTTGGATCATCTCTATAACTTGGTGTACTACTTACTGTTTCACCTTGCATTTTTTTTGTCATGGAGACAACTTCTTTCCTAAAACCTTATGATTCAGCCTCTGCTAGCTTCAAATATTTCTTCTGCAGCTTCCTCACCTCTCTCAGAGTGCACAGAATTAGAGAATTAGGGCCGTGTTAGTGCCCTAAGGCTCAAATGCCTCCCTCACTAAGTGTAATCATTTCTAGCTTTTGATTTAAAGTTAGAAACATCTGACTCCTCCTTTCCCTTGACCACTTAGAGGCCCGTGTAGGGTTATTAATTATGTAATTTAAATATTTTTGTGTCTCCAGCAAAATAAACTTTCAGCAGAGTAAACAGACAACCTACAGAATGGGAGAAAACATTTGTAAACTACACATCTGATAAAGATCCAATATTCAGGATCTATAAGGAACCTAAACAAATTTACAAAAAACAAATAAAAACCATTAAAAAGTGGGCAAAGGACATGAACAGATGCTTTTCAAAAGAAGACATACATGCAGCCAAAAAGCATATGAAAAAATGCTCAACATCACTAATCATTTGAGAAATGCAAATCAAAAACACAATAAAATACCATCTTACACTAGTCAGAATGGCTATTTTATTAAAACATCAAAAATAGCAGATGCTGGAGAGGTTGAAGAGAATAGGGAACACTTAAACACTGCTGGTGGGATGGTAAATCAATTCAGCCATTGTGGAAAGCAGTTTAGTGACTTCTCAAAGAACTCAAAGCAAAAATTTGATTCAACCCAGGAACCCCATTATTGGGTATATAATCAAAGGAATAGAAATAATTCTGTCATAAAGACACTTGCATGCATATATTCATTGCAGCATTATTCACAATAGCAAAGACATGGAATCAACTTAAATGCCCATTAACTGTAGACTGGATAAAGAAAATATGGTACATAATACACTGTGGAACACTACACAGCCATAAAAAAAATGAGATCACGTCCTTTGCAGCAACATCAGTGGAGCTAAAGGTCATTATTCTAAGTGAACTAACACAGGAACAGAAACCAAATACTGCTTGTTCTGACTCCTAATGAGGGCTAAACACTGAGTACTTATGGAGACAAAAAGGTGAACAACAGATATTGGGGCCTACTTGGAGATGGAGGGTGGGAGGAAGATGAGGCTCAAAAAACTACCTTTCAGGTATTATTTCACAACCCAGGTGTGCTTTTTTTTTGGGGGGGGGCAGAGTCTCACTTTGATGCCCAGACTGGAGTGCAATCCAGGTATGCTTATTATCTGGGAGCTGAAATAATCTGGACACCAAGCTCCCATGACACACAATTTACCTCTATAACAAACCTGCCCATGTACCCCAAACTGAAAATAAAAGTTAAATAAATAAATAAATATTGTAGTATCTCTAGGAATAAAGAGGCTTGAGGAGAAGGAGAGATGTGGGAACAGCTAGTCAGGGGAGCAGTGAGAACACACTTAACATTTATTGATGAAGTTCGCAGTCTAATAATGAGCATGGTAGTGGCACCCAAAAACAATTATAACAGTCACATCAAAGATCACTGTCACTGATCACAGATCACCATAACACATATGACAATAATGAAAAAGTTTAAAATATTGTGAGAATTACCAAAATGTGACATAGAGACATGAAGTGAGCGCATGTTGTTGGAGAAATGGCGCTGATAGACTTGCTTGACTCAGGATTGCCACAAACCTTCAATTTGTAAAAAATGCAATCTTTGTGGAGTACAGTGAAAAGAAGTATGCTTGTATTTGCTGATTTCTTTGGCATAAATATTGCCACCATGGCTACTTTCCATCTATTATCATGAAATCATTGAATGTGAAATCAGTGAAGATGAAGTTGTGAAAAGATGCACAGCAGCACATCATTATATGGTATTTGCAACATAAAATATAATGGGTTTAAATAACCTCCAGATCACAGACAGTAGTAAATATAGAAAAATAAAAGATAATGAGTTTTGACCATTTATTCTTTCGCTTTTAGCATAATTTGTCTAATTGTATGTCTATGTATTTTGATTTTTAATAATGGCTGTTAGAATTTCCTGAAAATTTTAAATTTGGCTCTCACAAGCTGTACAAGCCAGCTGCAGCACACTATTGCTGGCAAGATGAGACCATTCAAGACTTGGCCTGTTCCCTTAAAAACTAATTGGGAAAATGATGTTTTAACATGTGAACTAATTAGAGGATAATGCAAGTCATCACATGCTTAAATATAAAATGGGTAGGTGTAAACAAGAAAGGTATTTCTGAGAAGGGAGATCACACACACACACACACACACACACTCACAAGGAAGAATGTATTCGATACTTTTGGTATCAATACGCTATCTATCTTGAACTTTTCAAAACATACTCTAAGCACTCAAACACAAATCTAGACAAATCAGTTTCTCATGAGATAAAGTGAAATAATGTTCTTCATTGGTTATAGTGTCTTCTGATGATCTCTAATTGTGAGCTGCAACAAAAGATTAGAAGACTGTTTGGGGAGAGCTGAATTGGGAACTATGAGATCCCAGAGATCAGCTTAATAATTCATAAAGTCTGGGCTTACAGAGAATTATTTGCAGACTGGATTGATGAATTATTAGAAATAGTCGATGACTGCCCTTGGGAGACCTAGAGAAAAGTGATCGGGAAAAGTGGCACTTGGGTTTAATAAACTTCAGGCTGCTCAGATACATCTCTTAACTAATGGATTGTGACATACATAGTCTGGGCCTGGGCCAGCAGTGATACTCAGTGCTGTAACTGTCTTGCATACAGAATGTCGGTTTCCAAAGAAAGTTGTTGCTATGTTGAGAGAGTAATTACAAAGCTGCCAGAAGGAAAAGCAGTCACCCTACCAAGCTCATCATGATTTATTGGGTGTATTTGTACTTTTAAACGGATCTGTCTTTTTTTTCCTAGAATGTTTTCACACCTCAATATGAATCTCTCTTCCCTTGAGCTCACCTCATTTGTGTCTGAAATATTGATCTGCTTCACCAAGGACAGTACAGTATGAAAGTGAGTGAGTGTGTGTGTGTGTGTGTTTGTGTGTGTGTGTGTGTGGAGAGAGAGGGAGAAAAGGAGTGCGGGAGGGAGGAGAGAAAAAGAAAGGGGGTAGAGAGAGAGCAAGCATGCATATGTACTTGCACAATACCCAATGGCATGATTCTTTCTTTCATATAATTTTTATGAGCTAGGAGGATTTGGCACAGAAGCTGCCCTTTCTCCTTGAAAGTTCTACTGATTGTTTCTGCCTTTGAGAAACAAATTCCACCATGAAAGTGAAAAAACCCTTCAGTCTTTTCTATGGCATGTGTCCATGGAGTGTGCAATAAGCAATGATTTACGAAAGCACACCAATGCAAGGAAACCATAATGATTGTGACAAATTCTTTTACATCCATTGCATTTCAGCGGTTTTAGGAATGTAGTCCCCGTGGTATCCTAAATACCAAATATCTGCTATCAAACAAATGCATCTTGCTAAAGTTGAGGAGAAGCTTAGAAGGCTTTAGTTAGCCATCTTCCCTTTGGGGAAATAATCAAAATTTGCTTTTCATTTTCCCTCTCCGAGTAAAGATCTTCACTTTTCCCAACCTGAAGTCATTCAGCAGCATAGAAGACATTGCAAACGAAACCCTTGCTAAAACTATCCATTCTGCATCTGCCTCCAACTTTTTTTCTTCTTTTCACAAAGGGGAAGTTTTGTGTTTCCCATTTTTCTTTAAAATTTCCAATTGCGGTCTTAGTAAATTAAGTATCTTTGGTGAAAAAAAAATGCTTATACTCTATTTGCTAAAAAGGTCAACTGTATGACATTATCAAAAATTTTATTCCAAGCTCAAGGTTATAACTCAGACAATTATGGGTTCAGCATACCTCTTCTGTCAGAAAGAGCTTGTTGGTAAATTTTTCCTGTTGCTAACCAGTACAGAAAGATAAAATGCATGAAATAAAACAAAATCATGACATATACTAGAGATTCCTTGTGTTCAAAAGATAAAAAGAGGTGACCACTATTTCAGAAAAGTTTAGGGGTAGTCTTGTCCCCAGGGCAAAGGAAGAAATTAGTAAGCTCTCTTGGTCCCTTCTGCTTTATGCAGTAACAGAAGATACTGTGTGATTATGATGCATTTTTGAAATTATTTTCCTTTTTATAAGCAGCTTCTCAACCCTGTGTCATATCCGGCCCCACCCAAGCTGAACTGACCTTACTTCCTTCACAGGCTGTGGGTACAATGGAAAAATAAAATTGATATTGAGCTGGAAATCAGGAGTCTTGGCTTCGCTTCTGCAAATATATTCTATAAGAAGGTGAATATAATCTCTTTAAAGGAAAATTTGTATTAAATTAATCAACTAGTTTCCTTGAGGCAATTTATAAGTACAGAAATATTGGATATGCTGTAATTAAGGCTTCTTTTGGACTTTGGAAAAGTGTATTATAATTTTTACAACAAGATTTGCCGCTTCCACCAATCAGAGGGTTGAGAAAAATAATGAAATTAGCTGAGAAGTAGAAAACTACATTTACAGATAATTTTTTTTCTCATAAAATAGAGAAATGATACAGTGGTATTTCCAGGAAAAAAAAGCATTATGATTACTTTAATTTAATACATGAATAAATGATTCAGAAGAGGTGTTTTATAGGGAAATTGCTAGGTTTGCAGAGGGCTATGTCAAACAAATAAATTAACAAAGTATTTGTAAAGTTTATTCAATAAATATTTTTTGAACACCGATCCTGTGTAGGCATTGTGAGGGATATAAACAGTTCTTATTTTCAAGGGTCTTATATCCTGGTATATAATTAAAATATTACTTTTAAAACTAGAAGATTAATGAGAAGGTATTTCCTCCTTCACCAGAAGAGTAGGTAAAATACTATTAAATTCCAGAATGTAAAGCATTTCTTTCTGGCTTGAGGGAAGAGGAGGAGAGTCAAATGTTCATAAAGGTGACGACATTTAACTCTGACCTTTAGACCTCTAGTCTGCATAATAAAGTACTGAGGATTTCTAGGCAGAAGGAGCAACACAGGCAAAGGGAGACTAGAAAAAGCCTATATACATGATGTATGTGAGCAACAAGGAATTTAGGATTTTTTAGTTATTGCTATTTTCTTGTCAGCACATGGAGTATGTAAGGAGAAGTAGAGAAAAAGATTGGGGCCAAATTGGGAAGAGCCATAAATGTTATAAATCTGTTATAATTTTTAATGCAAGTTATTGTCAAACATCACCATTTTAATTATCAATGATGACAAATTACTTTGACACATGTCAAAATAGATGACAACATCCTAGCATGTTGAGGTGACTGAATTAAGGTCTATAGGACATGGAAGCAGTCTATTTCCAGCAAGAAAATTTTTCAGGAATACTTTGTAGTTATTAGAGAGTAAATAAGATTGAATATGGGAGAAAACTAGAGTAAAGAAAAACAATGAGAAGCTATTATAATACCAAATTGAGTAATAATGAAGACCTGAACTTGGAAAGCAGCAATGGAAATGGAGAAGTACCCAGGAAGCTTTGAGTTATTACAAGACAATAATTCTTGAAACCTAATTGGATTATGTAAAAGGAGGTTGTTGTGGTGAGTGGCAGAAGTAAGGAGAACAGTAATAAATTAACTAAAGGGTCAAGTGGGTTTTTGAGTGGAAAGATGGTACCATTTAAAAAATGATGAATTCAGGAGGAGGAATGAATTTAGGAAGTAAGAAAGTAAGTTCAGTTGGGTATAGGCTGAGTTTGTAGGGCTTAAGGGCTCCCCAGATATTCAAGAGGCAAGTTGAAATACCATGGACTTAGCAATCCAGAGATAAATGAAAGCCAGATATTATGACTTTGGTGTTGGCCATGATGTGTGATAATTGAAGCTATCAGACTATGTAAAGTTACTCTCTTTTTGCCTCATATATTACCTCCCTTGATAATTAGTTTCTTGAGGGTCAATTCGGAGCTTCATTTGGACATTTAGAGTTCCGGAGGAGGAAATCAAATCACAGAAATTTCAGTTATAGAATTGGTAGGAAAGAAAACCCCAGCAAAGTAGAATGCCACAAAGGCCAAGAAACCAGAGAAATTCAAGCTAAGAATGATTCATCATGTCAAATGCTCCATAAAATTTGGAGCAGAAGGCAATGGATAAAATATTGGGTTTGGAAAAACATTCAGTTTGAAAAAGCTGTTAGCATAGAAGCCAGATAACAATGATTGTTAGTAGGCATGTAGATAGAAATATAGACTATTATTTCAAGAAATTCAGTAATGATTGGAAGTGGAGAGAGAATGATCCTGTGCATATATCAGGGTAGTGAGGCCATTTTATGATATAGGATTTGAGAAAATATGAAGTGAAAGTAATAGAAAGTCAATAATAGAGTAATGGCAGTGAAAAGAGTGTAAAAACATACATGAGTCTGGTGTAAGAGCCATCAAACAGTGTGGTATATTGAAAGATGAGAAGCTATTTGGGTAGTTGTATTAGTTTGGATCCTCTGATCAGCAGATAAATTTGTTTGGATGTGCAACAGATCCATTGGGGAAACATCTTTGAAGGATGAAAGGAGGGGAAAGAGAATAAGCAGGAAAAGCCCTACATGATGTAGGTCTCACACTTATGAAAGGAGTTGAAGAAGGAAGAAGGGTTGAATAAGAATATTCTCAAACTGTAACAGTTCTAAGAAAGTTTGGGCCAGACTTATTGGTACCCCTTACTCCAAAGTCACTCATCTGAAGAGTCCTGCATACCACAGGAATGGACTTGCATCAGTATTGTCACCATCCTCAATCTTTGACTGAGAGCTGGAAAATGTAGCCTTGGTGTAAATGTGGTAGTGGTTCCAGGGGATAGCAGTTAGGGCTCTCAGTCAATCTCACTTTCTGCAACAAGAGACCTAAGCAGCTCATTTCATTGACACCATATTAGTCAAATGAATGTGCCTAATTTTATAAGAAGAGCTGGTATTGAGATTGGTCAGGTAATTGTGACAAAAAGCAAGAAATGGGTCATCCAGACCACCATGTCCTCCTAACCCTATGAGTTTGAAGGAAATGGAACAGATGCTACTAAAGAGGGTTTTATTAACTAGATGATCCTGGAGGAGCATCACAGTTCAGATTGTTCAAGACGCTAGTCTCAGAAACAACATGTCTTGAAGGTATGCTAGAACAGAGGACTGCCGTTAGTCCCAAGCATCACAATTAAAGCCAACATGTTTCATGGGATTTGCTAGACATTGATTATTTCTGCAATTCCAAACACTATTTTAGTTCACATTGAAGCTTGGCCATTTGTGATTGTGTTAGGTTGGATGCATTGCTTAGTTTTTCTGTTTTCCATTTTCTTCATCTACAAAGTGAGAAAACAATCGCTTATGGAGTTATTATAAGAATTAACTTGGAATTTTTAATGAACTTTACTTTTAGCTATAAAACTGTCATTTCCCTTCCATTAAAATTTTAGTCCTAGGCTTTGGGTTGTTTTCTCCCCTCAAAAATCGAACTACAGACATTTGATTCCCAACTCTGTCCTTTATCATTTCTTATTCTCCACCTTTACTATTCACATTATCCCAGGTCGCTATTACAATGACCACTACCACCAAATTTGCCATTTTCTACTTCTGCTCTACCACTAACATCTGTTTTCTCTGTCTTCTCATCAGCTTACTGATCTTCCTTGGAAGAATTCCTATGACAGAACAACCTGATGCTAAATTTCATTCATGCAAAACTTAATGCACATGTGGAAGAAATGTTTCAGGAAAAGGTGGAAGATAAATGTATTTGTTCACAGCAGATCAGGATTCCACAGTACACACTGGAAAGGAAAAAACAGGAACACATAAGCATGGTTTAGACTAAGCAGTGAAGAAATAGAGTCCAGGAAGAAAGAGAAGAACTCAGATTTGTCGATACGGTGGTTAATTTCAATAATAGGGATTGAAACAGAAAGCTAGAAGATACTTGGAAGATATAAATTCAATTTCCCACTGATAAAACCAGTTAATAAAGTAAGACATTCAAGAAAAACAATGCTCTCCTTAACTTCTATTAAATATGGAAGTTATACTTTTAATTTCCCATATAGTTCATATCTCTACCCTTCAAAAAATATATGCCATAGCAAAGAAACCAAAGAGAATTGTTTGAGAAATCCAATAAAAATGATCGAAAAAAATAGAAAATATTCATCTGAGCATAAATGAAGAGTTTATGTTCTATAACATGGCTATTACTCTTTTATTTAGAAATACAAAGATTGAGAGATAAGACAAATTAAAATCATGAAACAAATTGTTTATGTATTTGTTTATAAAGTTTATTTCACGTACTAACACTAGAAAGTGTTGGTAATATTCGAATGTATTTTTATTACATGCAAAAATTAGTTCTATTTTACTTAGGAAGAAGAAAATTTATAGAAATAATTATCTCTATAATCTATATATCTCTATATAGAGAGAGAGATATAATCTGTACATCTCTATATCTCTATGGAGATATAGAAATAACCATATCTCCTCAGAAGGCATGGAGAGGAGAAAGGAAGCTGATATTTATTATATATCTACCAAGTTTCAGGCCCCGTGACTGAAAAATCTACTTGTGTTCTCTCATTAAATTCTACCAGTAAACAGATGATAGCAGTGTTAATAAAAATATTTTATACATGCAAAATTTATGGTCTAGCCCAAGGTCATTTTGCTATTAGCACATGGTAGACTTAGAATTGAAACCCAATTCTGACTGATTTCAAAGTCAGTTTCTCATACACCACACTACCTACATTTTGTAAATTCCATCATTAAGAGATACAACTTTTTAGGATACATTAACTGTGTTCATAGCTTTGATCCATTTTGAAATGATGGGACTTAGGAGATCTGTTCACACATGGCTTTTGGTATTTTTCTTAGATAAGTTGCAGAACTGAATGGATTAAGGAACTAATAAAGTATAACATTTTCCCTGTTATTGAATTCACTATCTAGAAGTGGGCCTTTTGAGCAGACTAGTACAAGAATCATGCAATACATACAATACTCAGTAAATATTCATTATTGTTGCTGAAGATGACACAGAAGAAACTAAAATATAAACTAGGCAGGACTACACAGCATATCAGACCAATTAAGACATCCTCGGTGGGGGCCGAGTGTGGTGGCACATACCTATAATCCCAGCTACTTCAGAGGCTGAGGAAGGAGGATTGTAGGAGCCTAGGAGTTTGAGACCAGCCTGGACAACATAGCAAGACCCCATTTCAGAAGAAAAAATACATCTTTGGAGGGCAATAGGAGCATTAGAATTAAAGTATTGATACATACTCACATGTGTGTGCACATGTATGAGTGCTCACATGCACACCATTTACCTCCCTAAAGAGACAAGTGTCATTTGATTCCAAACACATCTATGAAGTTGTACTGACGTTTCAAAAATGTTCTTAATAAAATTATCTATATTTCTTTATTTTTAAACATTTTTCCTATCTACAACAAGCAAATATTCACTACGAATGATTTTTAAAAGAGAAAAATTGAATGAAAAAATAGCAAAAATATTTTAACAAAAAGTATTTAATGAAGAATAAGCTCTGCCTTTTCAGTGAAAACTTTCTCTGTCCTCTCCTTGGTCAAGGCCAGTCTCAATAAGCTCTTTTTTAGCCCAGTTTATAAATTGTTGTTGACTCCAGTAATAGAATTTAATAAATAAAAAAAGATGACAGAAATGACCTTACTACTGCAAAATGAATCAATACATTCTGAATTTTGACTTCCAAGAATGTTGTTCAGGGACATGTTATTTACTCTATGGAGGACTACAGACATTTGGGATAAAACTGATATTCTTTAATTTGAATCACTTCTGTTATTGAGCTTTTCTGGTGAAAAGAAAAAAGCATTTAAAAAATTTATCATGAAGAAATGTTTTTCTTCTACCACCAGTCAAAAATATGCTGCTACACATTAGTTTTTAGTAAATATGCCATATGAGTGAAGATTACTTAAATAAAATTTAAGGTTATTGCGTCATCATTTAAGACATTTAACATATTTTTCTGTATATGAAATTTCACTTCTCAACTATAATATGTTCTTTTGTGTAGTATTTCCTTTCATTAAGAAAGAATGTATTTGAAGTCACTGATCAACTTTAATCAAACTATTTAGCTTTGTCATAGCACACACAGAGCTTCTTAGAATTGTCACACAAAATGTGCTAGGATCAGATATTGCTAGGGTTTTGCCAAAAGGCATTTTATTTTCATATCAAATAATGGCCTGAAATACAGTCAGAATTTTTGTGTTGTGGTAAGTAATCTGATATTTTTGTCTCTGTTTTTAGAAATGCTCCTGTTTTATTTGCAGTAGCTGATAGTTTGAAGGCAGTTCTTGATAATAATTAATTAAGAGAAATAGATTTGTTATCAAATTCTGTGTTTCTGATTTAGTCATTCTTGCTGCCTGGGCTTCATCCAAAATTCCTCCCAGTATAGTCCAGACTAGACTTAGCTTAAGAAATTTGAAGACTTTTTTCAGTTTGGCATCTCTTTATGAGATTTTCCTTATGAGTAGCCCCCAGTTGGCTACTGCCTGAAGTCCTCTCTGCTGTACTCTAGAAACTTGTGCATGTTGCCTTTCATTATTCCTAATTGCTGAGTGCCAGGGATTTCTCAAGTGTCCTATAGGACTCATCATTCTCTCAGACAATTTTACGTTTTACTCAAATCAATCCAAACCAGATTGTATCTGTCATGGTGTGACCTAGTTGGCCATGTGCTGTCCAAGCAAAGTATTAGGTTGATGCAAAACTAATCGCGGTTTTTGTCATTACTTTTTATATAATCTCAAAGTACCATGTAACCTCATGGGAATCTCATATGACTAGAAATAGTAGGATACCTTATGTCATCTTTTTTACTCAAAAATTTTATTCTGCCATTATGTTTATTCAAGTATGACATCATTATTTTGATGGCTTTTGTGGGTTCTAGTCATAAATCAACAAGATGTAAATTTAGGAATTCTGTTAAATAAATGTTTTCGTGTGTGCTTTTTTCTTTTTTTTTTTTTTTTTTTGAGATGGAGTCTTGCTGTGTTAGCCAGGCTGGAGTGCAGTGGCAAGATCTTGGCTCACTGGAACCTCCGTCTCCCAGGCTCAAGCAATTCTCCTGCCTCAGCCTCCCGAGTAGCTGGGATTACAGGCATGTGCCACCAGGCCCGGCTAATTTTTGTATTTTTAGTAGAGACAGCATTTCACCATGTTAGCCAGGCTGGTCTCGAACTCCTTACCTCAGGTAATCCGCCTGCCTCGGCTTCTCAAAGTGCTGGGATTACAGGCGTGAGCCACCACACCTGGCCCTTGTGTGTGGTTTTTAACGATCCTTGATGCCACTTAGTAAAAACAAAAGGAACATTTATTAATACATTTGCAATCTCTTTTTTTTTAATGAAAACCTAGATACTTAAGCCTTATTAAGTAGTGAAATAGCCACCCTTTTGCTGGTACAATAGGCTAAGTAAGAGTATTAGTTTTCTAGTGCTGCCATAACAAATTATCACTAACTTAGGAGTCTAAAGCAATACAAATTTCTTATTGTACATTTTGTCAGAAGTCTGATGCAGGTCACCACACTAGTCTAAAATCAAGATGTTGGCAAAGCTGCATTTCTTTCTGGAAGCTCTAGGGGAATCTGTTTCCTTGCTTTTTCTGGCTTATGTCCCTATTCCTCCATCTTTTTTTGTTTGTGTATTTTTAAAAATTGATATATCACAGTTGTACACGTTGTGGGGGTACATGTGATATTTTGATACATATATAAAATGTGTAATGATCAAATCAGGGTAATTGGGATACCCGTTAATTTAAACATTTATCTTTGTGTTGGGAACATTATCATTTTTCTAGCTGTTTTGAAGTATACAATAAATTATTGTTAAGTATAATTTCCCTTGATATGGTTTGGCTCTGTGTTCCCACCCAAATCTCACCTTGAATTATAACAATGCCCACGTGTCAAGAGTGGGACCAGGTGGAGGTAATTGAATTGTCGGGGGGAATTTTCTCAGTGTTGCTCTCCTGATAATGAGTGAGTCTCGTGAGATCTGATGTTTTTATAAGCATCTGGCATTTCCCCTACTTGAGCTCATTCTCTCTCCTGCTACCCCGTGAAGAGGTGCCTTTCGCCATGATTCTAAGTTTCCTGAGGCCTCTCCAGCCGTGCAGAACTGTGAGTCAATTAAACCTCTTTTCTTTATAAATTACCCCGTCTCGGGTATTTTTTCATAGCAGTGTGAGAATAGACTAATACACCCTTACTGCGCTATCAAACCCTAGAACTTATTCCTTCTATCCAACTGTATTTTTGTACTCATTAGCCAACTTCTCTTCTTTCATCATGAAAGCCAGCCATAGCAGGTAATAGACCTCTTCACATTGCATCACACTGACCTCTTGTTCTGTGGTCAAAAATCCCTGTTTTCCCTTCTGCCTCTCTTTTCGAGTTTTAAGGAAATCATGATCACATGGGACTCAACCAAATAATCCGGGACAATCTCCCCATCTCAAGATCCTTAATTGCATGCAAAGTCCCTTTTGCCATGTAAAGTGACATATTCATAGGTTCCAGTGATTAGGACATATGCATGTTTGGGAGCCTATTCTTCCTACCACAGCAAGTAAAATCTCAAATAGACTTAACAGCAATCACAAAAAACACTTCCTTAAATAATCCCTTTCGAGTGTCAGCTTTTTTTTTTCATCAATAGTAAGATATTGTGTGGAGTATACACACTATCATTGTGCCTTTAAATACACAATTATATAACTGTTGCTATCTAATTTCAGAATGATTTTTTTCTCCTCCATTTATGGAAGCAGTAGCCCACTCATAGCAGTTGCTCAATAAGTTTTGTAACAAATTTAATTACAAATGACGGTTGTCTCCTTAATCTCTTTTGTCCTCAAACTAAGAGAATATTGTTGAATCCAGAATAAAGATCTAGTATGGGATAGATAGACATATCGGAGGGCTTATAGAATGATTTGTAGATGGTTCATTCAAACATGGATTGTTGGTACTTCTGTTGCACTTTGTGCCTCTCATGATGCAGAGTATGCTTTTCATGTATAAAATCTTGTGTTGTTGTTTTAAATTTGATATTAAAAACCTCTTGAAAGCAGAATCATTCAAGAACAGAACTCATCTAACTTATGTTTGTATAATTAAAATTTCTATAATGGCCTTTTCTTATAGATTCAAATTTTTAGATCACTGCAACCAATTGTCCCTACCACTCCTCTTTTTAGAGATAACAACCCTGTGCTCATTGTCTTCATTAAGGGAAGTGTAAAATACTCAGGCCAGGTCACTCCCCAGTCCATTTCATGAATGTGGGGTGGTGTCTCACCTATTACCTGCTCAAGCTCAACTGTAGTTTTTCTTTGTTAAAAGGACAATACTTGCAAAATTTTCTCCTCTTGCTAGGAAAGAGTTGAGTGCAGGCAGTTCTGATGTGCCCTCCCTGTCAGCCCTGCTCTTCAAGGCCTTTGCTACTAGGGGAACCTTGAAGATATGAATGGCAATGAAATGTGAAAATAAATAACATCAGACATCTCTGAGCATTGCTGGAAAAAGTGTTGTGGAACTCTATTATGCCAGCCTAAGTGGTGATTGTTGACCCACCTTTCAGCATTTCAGAAAAAGAATGAAAATGAAAATATGTATTCTTATTCCTCTGCCTGGTGTCAGTTGAGGCACTTTAAATAGTACACCCAAAAGAAGACTGGCTGAGTGATTTAGAATATAGAAATCACCTGGGGGAATCTTGCTAAAAATGCTGATTTTGACTCATTAAGTCTAGAATGGAATCTAAGATTCTACGTTTCTCAGAAGCCCAGGTGATGTGAGTGCTGCTTTCTCTCAGATCACACCAATAAAGATTTAAAGCAATACTTAATCCTAATCCAATAGGACCTCTAGTATACAAGGAGAAAAAGTGAACATGGACCACTAAACTTTATTATCACCTTAATATTACAGGATAAGGAAGAATGTGGGTGTGACTATTTGTGGGGAGTATATTTGTGTTTTCCTCATGACTGACCAGAAGCAGTTTGTCTTAATGATTATAGCAAAGGATAAAGAACAAGTCTCAGCTGAGCTCCCAACACAGTAGAGAAACTCTATGCAAGTCACTTCACCATCCTGTCTAATTTTTTTATTTCCAAAATAAGGATTTGAATACTTGTTCCAGGCTTCTCTCATGTCACATGTAATATGCATGTCACTGGGGTTTGATGTACAGGTTATTCCATCACCTGGGTAATGAGTATAGTATCCAAAAGGTATCTTTTTCTGATCCTCTCCCTCCTCCAACTCTCTACCCTCAAATAGGCCCCAGTATCTGTTATTCCCCTCTTTGTGTCCATATGTTCCATATGTCCATATCAGAGATGCTGTAAGTATTAATAAGAGACCACTGTTAGGAAACAATAGATGCAAATAGAAGACTTTGTTAGTACTCTCTGCCATCTCTTTTCTACTTATCATCCAATTCGCTTCTTACTACTTGTACCTGATTTGTCTTTAGCACATGTTCTTTCCATTTTCTTGGTATTCTTCTCATCTGACCATGTGATGTATTATTCAAATGCCCAGCTCCTTTTATTGCTAATTATATATTAACCAGGTTCTGACTTCATTCTTCTTTGTGTGGAATCCTGGTCCAGGCATGACACTGACAGAAAGGATTCCTAGAGCTCAGAGGGAATTCTGGCAAATGACAGTTCTCTTTTAGGGCTGTTAGTCTTAATGGAATATTTGATAAGATGGTAATAACTCCTGAGATCCTTTTATAGCAAACCCAGGGGCGAGATATATATATATATATATATATATATATATGTATATTTTTAGCAGTTTCAATGGCTTTTGTTTATTCATTTAAGTTTGCAGTGAGGTCAGTTCTTGAAGGCATTTCACAATGACAATTTCTTTGAACATGTGAAACGTGTATGATCCAAACTTCTTCCTTCCAGTTATATGTATTGATGCATAGAGAAAACTTTTCTCCATATTTATGATTTAGTTGCAGTTTAAAAATCATTTCCTCAGCTCTCATTTAGAAATGTATAACTACTCATTGAACTCTAGAATATCCTCTCCACTAGAATCAGCAATTTGGTTAGAAAAAAATATATTCTCACACATGTGTCATCTATGTACTCCATTTTAATCTCCCTTCTCAAAGAATCTTTGTGCCTCCATTCCAGTATCCAACGTTTAAAATATGAGTGTTTCCTTTTGGAAAAAAAATGTTTGTCAGTTTTACACAGCCTAATACAATTATTCCTCTGTTTCAAACATAAGGTCCAATTAACAATATTAAAGGGCATGCAATATAAACATTTTGAGGATAGTAATGTGTTAGCATTCATTGAATACTGTCCCAGACACCATGCAAACTGCTTAATACAGGAGTTCTAATTTAATTCTTACAGCAGTCATATAAAGAAGCAACAATTAATACCTTCATTTTGCAGATGTTGACACTAAGGTTTAGAGATGCTGTGTAAAACTGCTCAAGGTCATACGGCAATAAGTAGCAGAGCCTCTAATAAAAAACAAACCAGTCTAATTTCAAAGCCTGTGCTTTCTTAATTATTGTACTAAATTATTTTGGCAAAAGCTTATTAATTCTGGATCTGGACATTGCTACTGTCCAAACAGGAAATACGTTTTCATCTCAGGTGCAATGCCCTTTAATGTTCAAAGCTTCACTCTGAGACCTTTACTGGAACTGAATTGTTTCAGATTCCTCTTATGTAACATGTGTGAAGTTAACAGTAAACCTGTTTCATTACACCATCAACCTTAATTAATATGTTTATAATAATGGCATGGAATTTATTTAACCAAAATAATAACTTCATTTAACATAACGACTTGATGCACAGGCAGCATTGTGACTTACAGCTTTCCTGCTGCTGTTTCCAGAACATTTACCATGTGGCTAATGGGAAATCACCTTTGTGATCCTGCAACACCTGTTAATGTCTTGTTTCACCTCCAAAGCCTGATCTCTTTATGTGAAGTTAGGCAGCTATAGTGAGTTAAATAGGGACCAAGTGAATTTTTAATTATTTTAATAGCATTGTTATGCTTGTTTTGTTATTATAAAATTTGCAATGCTGTAATAAGAGATTCATAAAGCACATCTTTCATAACTTTTTAAAGTGTTTTGAGGAGCCAAAAGATCAGTGTTGAGTATGGCATAGACTAGCAAAAATTTTGTTGTGTTTTTTAAGGGTATCATTTTTTTACTTCAAGCCTTCTCATTTTTGAAGCCATTATGAGTTGTAGGGAGGAAGCAGAAAAATTATTAATCTCCTAACTCTGTACCTTAACTTTATCTTTCGTGCTTGGTCAGTACAATAAGTAGCATTCATATTCTTTAGAAGTCAGTAGGACAATTGAAAGGGTGTCTTTAAATGTCTCCCAGGAGACCACATTTGTAGGGAAAGTGTTGGAGATTACATCCAAGTATAAAACATTAAGAGTTAGAAAAAAATATCTTCCCCGTAATTGAGGTGAACTAGCTTAACTTGGTCAACTTATTTGATAAAGTTGGCAAGTGTAGCAGAGATAGCTAGTTGTCCACTAACTCATGCTCTCCTTCCTCCCTAGAGAAAGAAGTGTAGCCAGGGACATGGCTACTCATTTGGAGGTCATTTCCCACCTTTTCTTTCAGTGATCAAGTACTCGCTAATGAAATATGAATGGAAGTGATAACTGGCATTTCTTGGTCTGGGCCTGGAGACATTGGTCTTCTGCTCTTCCATGTTCTCTTTATTTTCTTCTCACAAGCAGCAACATGGAAATGCCCACAACGTAGTGTCACCTAGGCACACAAGGATAGGTAGCTAAAGGCAAAGGAACATGATGGAAGAAACTTGACTTCTTGACTGATTGCATGGAGCAAAGCTGCCACCAACCTGAACAACTTATCTCAGGATTATTATATGAGCAGTTAACAAATGTGTTTCATTTATAAGCTACTGTTTAGTCGTCCTCTGGTCCCTTTTATTTTTATAATTATTTTTAATTGTAACTTTTATTTTTGGTTCAGGGATACATGTGCAAGTTTGTTATATAGGTAAATGCATGTCACTGGGGTTTGATGTACAGGTTATTCCATCACATGTCACTGGGGTTTGATGTACAGCTTATTCCGTCACCTGGGTAACAAGTATAGTATCCAAAAGATATTTTTTTCTGATCCTCTCCCTCCTCCAACCCTCTACCCTCAAATAGACCCCAGTATCTGTTATTCCCATCTTTGTGTCTGTGTTCTCATTGTTTAGCTCCCACTTAGAAGTGAGAATGTGTAATATTTGGTTTTCTGTTCCTATGTTTGTTTGCTTAGAATAATGATCTCCACTTCTATCCATGTAACTGCAAAGAACATGATCTCATTCTTTTGTATGGCTGCACAATATTTCATGATGCATATGTACCACTGGATTTACTTTATCCACTCTACT
This sequence comes from Pongo abelii, assembly GCF_028885655.2. NCBI lineage: Eukaryota > Metazoa > Chordata > Mammalia > Primates > Hominidae > Pongo > Pongo abelii. The sequence goes on from NC_085928.1 coordinate 20,924,430, forward strand.
GTTGATGAGTATTTAGGCTGATTCCATGTCATTGTTGTTTTGAATAGTGCTGCAGTGAACGTAACGAATGCATATGTCTTTGTAGTAAAATGATATCTATTCCTTTAGTTATATACCCAATAGTGGGATTGCTGGGTCAAACAGTAATTCTGTTTCAAATTCTTTGAGGAATCCTCACACTGTCTGAACTAATTTACATTCTCACCAGTAGTGTAAACATGTACTTTGTCTGAAACCTTGAGAGCATCTGTTATTGTGTGACTTTTTAATAATAGCTATACTGACTGGTGTGAAATGGTATCTCATTGTGGTTTTGATTTGCATTTATCTAATTATCAGTGATACCGAGCTTTTTTTCATATGGTTGTTGGCTGCAGGCATTTTTTGAAAAAGGCCTGTTCATGTCCATTGCCCACTTTTAAATGGAGTTGTTTTTTGCTTGTAAATTTGTTGGTTATTTATAGATTCTGGATATTAGACCTTTGCATGATACATAGTTTGCAAAAATTGTCTCCCATTCTGTAGGTTGTCTGTTTACTCTGTTGATAGTTTCTTTTGCTATGCAGAAGCTCTTTAGTTTAATTAGGTCCCATTTGTCAATTTTTGTTTTTGTTGCAATTGCTTTTGGCATCTTTGTCATGAAATCTTTGCCAGGTTATATATCCGAATGGTTTTTCCTATGTTATCTTCCAGAATTTTTATAGTTTTTTAGGTTTTACATTTAAGTCCTTAACTCATCTTGAGTTGATTTTTGTATGTGGTGTAAGGAAGGGGTCCAGTTTTGATCTTCCAGTTATGACTAGCCAGTTATCCTAACATCATTTATTGAATAGACAGTTCTTTCCCCATTGCTTATTTTTGTCAGCTTTTTCAAAGGTTGGATACTAGCAGTTGTACAGCATTATTTCTGGGCTCCTTATTCCATTCCATTGGTCTATGTGTCTGTTTTTGTACCAGTACTATGCTGTTTTTGTTACTGTAGCCTTGTAATATAGTTTGAAGTTGAGTAATGTGATGCCTCTAGCTTTGTTCTTTTTGCTTAGGATTGCCTTGCCATGCCTCACTTTCAAGAGCAGCTTAGCCTTCACTTTAATGTGATAAGTCTGCAAAAATGGCCCAAGCAATTTAGTAGAATGAATCAAATCTAATAAATGGTCACAGCCAAAGATCTTATGGGAGACAAATATATACACTTAAAGAATTTAGTTTGGGCATAAAAACCTCCTGGAAATACCAAGAGAATGGGGGAATATAATTGGATAAAAGAGGATATTTATCTAATTTCAAATATTCCACTACCTGCTTTCAAAGAATGAGGCACTGTAGTATTTCTCAGAAAATACAGTTAGCAATAATTAAATCTATTTTCTGTTATAAAGATGAACGAAACGAATTTTCTGTTCATGGACCATAACCTAACCTGGCTAAACAAGAACATATTTTAACATGACTGTCTCTGCTATTATGAAGCTCAATAGAGTTACTAAAATAACATTTAATGAGCAATTATTATACGTGAAGTTATTCTTAGTATTCTTAGTCCTTTTAATTCCTGAAGTTACATTCAAATAAATGAGTTTTCCAGATTTGACACAGCCCAAGTAACTGTGGTAAACCAAAACATCAGTGTGGGGCTCAGATATCGAAGGCTCCAATTATTGTTGAATTTTTTATGAGGTAGAATAAGACCTTTTATCTACTATGACCATCCTTACTGCTAATAAGTGTTAGTAGAAAACATGTATGAGCATGTTGGAATGGTTTGTTAAAGCAGAACAAAACTACATAGGGAGTATAAATACAAAAAAAAAAAATTCTTTCCTTCTAGAGAAAAAGGTTATTTAACATTTTATGTTCCCTTAAGTGCAAAAACACAATGCCTTTAGGCTCTAGGTTTCTTTTTCTTTCCTTCTTTTGCCAATTATTGATTGCCTGAATCAAAAATGCCAATACGCCATTGGTACGTAGAAAAGAGAAAAATATTTCAAAAGTCTCTGCATAACGGGTTGGAAAGGGTAGAAATCTCAGGATGGGGATCTTTTCTAAGCCCTTTCCACAAATGCTATTCTAAGCTTAAATGGGCAAATCTAATACATGAAACTATATATGAGCATAACTCAGAGGAAAAAGTGAAGCAAAGAATTCAACAAATATTAAATGAATTGAGCAGTGTGAGCAGCAATCAAAATTATTGAGACTGTGCATGGAATGTAATAAAGTCATTAACTCACTGGAGCCTGGTTTGTGGGTGCTAGATTCTCTATTATTAGGGAATTTTTTTAAAAAGATGATCAGAAATAACTTTGGATACATGAAAAATCTGTAATCTTGTTTAAATTCTCCATCAGCCAATTTTAGATCAACTTTCATGAATAGTTACCACTCTGCATAAGATATTATTTTCCCAATAGTGAATTTAAGCAAAGGTCCAGGCAGCTCCTCTGAATCAGCCTTAGATGTCTGAAATTCCAAAAATAGATATTGTAACAATAATTATAATCTCAGTATGTATGACTCCATGTTGAGGCAATATCTAGAGTAGGAGTCCGTCACAATTTTCTAAAAAAGCAAAGAGGTTACCAAAGAAGAGCCTAGATATCTCCATAAACACATTTGAGAAGAATGAATGCTCCTCCACCCTGGCAGATAGAGAAAAATGGACTGTGTTATTTGATAAGTATTTTTATTTGCATGTGATAGAATCCAGTCTACTCTTTTTAAGCATAAAAGAATTTATTAGAAGATAAAGATAGTTTAGAATTACTGAGAATCCTGAAGAAACAAATTCTAGACCAAACTCCGAAAAACAACTTCTAAAACCACACCAGAGAGCTAGGCCACTAGGTAAGCTGCTATCTTTGCTGTGGTCTAAAGTCTAGAAAGTTACTGAATCAGAAAGCCACTCACCCAATTAGAAAGCTGCTGTCACAGCTGCCAACTCCAGAACTATCTCCGTTCTACTTTGATCAAGTTGTAGCAATGTCAGGAAGCTGCCACTGAAATTACTCACTCCAAACCCTACTTTCTTTGCCAGAATCCTTACTAAAACTATAGATAATGCTGTGACTGACCCACCGTTCCAGTTCCCAATTAAAGTTGCACAAGTATTCGTGTGATTGTTGATGCAAGTAACAAGAGCACTAGCCAAAAAGAAGCCCAGGGAATGGAGCTTTTTTTTTTTTTTTTTTTCTTAGTGCTCAGTTTTATCTGCCAGGATCACGTAGGTGTAGACGTTTAGCAAGCTATTCATTGTATGTGCTGTAAAGCTTTAGGATAGGGGCTTTAGCTTGTGTATCTCTATATATTTCTATTGTATTGTTCATGTTTCCCAGTGGGCTCTATCATAGAAGTGGCAGAAGGATGTGGAAGAAGGTTTGAGAGGAGCGTGTTCCCAGAACAGAATGCTCAGGAAAATTGTTCTTGAAGATACCTGCTCAGAATTTAATACTAGAGTACATGTTTGGTCCTTCTATTGTCTAGGCGATGTTAAAAACCATTGTCCTACATTCAGCTTATTCAGCCTCAGCAAGACTGAAATATATCCACTTCACAGATTCCTATAAAGTGTACATTTTTAAAAAATGGTACAGAAAATGATATGAATTAGGACTATGAGTAGTCATGTATATTTTTCCCTCAATAAATTCAGTTAGCCAGTATTTCTAGAACTTCTAATAGTTGTCAGGCACTGTAGAAGCATTAAAGAAAAAGACACTATGCCTTCTATAAAGAAATCAAAACCTTAATTGGATAGATTCCAATTACACAAATTCATTATTAAATGGAAACAGGATAAAGAATACTCTCTTCTGAATCCTGGTAGAACCGCAAGTATCCTTTAACTACAAGCTGATGTAAATAAGATCCCCTGCACCCCTAAACAGAGTGAAGGATTTTCACTACCACTGGTCTCCACAGTGTGATTTAAGGGATTGTAAACTCAGCCATGAATCCATCAGAAAGATGCAAATCCCTGATATTTTTGAAAATATGGTGCCACTCTACAGCATCTCACACTTAGTAGAATGTCAGTCTCCTACAGCCATTCAAAGATTCCATTCTGGTATCTAAATGGGAAAACATGACATAATGGGTGTCTCTGTATTATCTCTTCACTCTTCTGTAGTGTTTAAGGTAATACTGTTTGGCTCCAATTATTTGCAAGAAAGTTTATAAATTTTACTCAGTGAGACATGGTGAATTGTCATAATTTGTCAATTAATGCTTAAGGAATTTCATGTTCTTAAATCACACCTATCATAACAACTTTTTTCTAATTCATTTTTTTCCATGCATTGTGATTTCAACATGTTGTCATTAGTGTTTTGGTGTGTTGCTTGCACATAGTAGTTCAGTAAAAATATATTTCAGTAAAATTTTGAAAACAATGATTTCTTCCTACTGAGTGTCATACAGCAATTGGCTTGACCTTGGGGCAGTTGGCTGTAAGGGTCAGAAGGGACAGCTGCCCCATGGCCTTTAATGAAATCAGTACGAAGACTTTTCCTGGCAGTCAGCACCTATGTTTGCCCTCATACATAATCTTTCCTGGGACTATCCATGACTGCAATGCTCCATTTGTTTTTTCTTTGACCACAGGCATGGCTGTCTGAATATCCATTTGACTGCATTATGATTATAATTATTATTTCTTTTTGATTCAACTAATTGTGTTTGCAGCCTTTTCCTTTTTCTTGATCTGCATAAAGTCCCCTAGATGGTGTTTAACAAGAATGCCTGTAACAAGAAACAAATTCTTTCTGAGGAGTGCTATTTACCTTTTTTATTTTCTGCTTTGTTAGCGATGCAGAGGTTTCATTAGCAAAGAACAAGTGAATTACAAAGACAGCTAATCCTACACAGGCACGAAGACACACACATACAATAGAGAAGAAAACTAACCCATTTTCTCATGAGGTAGAATAAAGAAATGAGAGGTACTTTTGGGGTAATGAGCTTATTGTTGCATCATTATTTGAATAAATTATGTTCCAGGTAATGGGTGATCCAATCACATAATGGAGTTCTGTATTTTTACCTGTGAAGATATGGAGCCAAACTTGTGGTATGTCACCAATGTAATGAGATTGAGCCCAACAACCTTTTTATTGGCTCAAAAAGCCCGTATATTCCCATCAGAAGTATATCTTATATTTGGAATAGTAGATAAGTACAAATAAAGCTTAGATTATGAGGATTGATCTCTGTAAAAGTTCCAAGACAAAGATAGAAAAATTCCAAAATATGAATGTGATGACTAGGGCTCTTTGAAAGAGACCATTCATTGTCTATTCCACATTGAAATGCATAACAGCCACTCACTGCTAAACTAAATTCCCATAGAACGTTAAAGAAGAGATGCAGTATATCCCAAACATCTCAGCTGAAAGAGGAGGAAAAATATAGAACCATAGAACTGAAGAAGAACATACAAAATTTCATAGGTGGTCTGGAGAGGCCTTCCCTTACTAGGACCCATTCTAATCAGCGGGTATAAGATCCCGAGTTATCCTTGCAGTAATTGTCAAAAACCTTTCAAGGATTTATCCCAAGAAATACAGAGAGAAATAATTTAAAATCTACCAAATAATTTCTTAGAGGTTCAGTAAGCCTGGTGCACAGAAGGGAAGAGATCATCAAATCAAAACTATTGACTCCTAGCCATGGCAATTCCTAATGGAAGTTACCATGAAGAAAATATTGGCTCATTATAAGGAAAAAATAGACTAAAAAATAAAACACTCTTCAATAGTCTGATGGGTTTTCTTATGAACTGGTGAGTTCCCCATCACTATAGGGATAAAGCAAAGATGAGATGAGTGTTAAATGTCAGTCCATCGATTTATTCAGTCATGCATTTATTTAACAAATATTTATTGGGCTCCTACTTATGTGTCAGGGGATGTTGATTGAGCTAGAAATATCAAAGACATATCAACTCAAAAATTTTATAAAAGTTCTGAGCTTAGGGCAAGAATTGTAAATGCAGGAATTAATCAATAATGGCTGAGGCAATTCTAAATGTATATCTTAAATACCTTAATATCTAGACTTTTACAACCCAGAGGATTTTCATCCAATCTATGTATTGGGGTAAAATTACACAATGCTCCCAACCTCCTCACTTGTGGCTTTCTCTTCACCATTATCTTATTGTTTAGTAGTTACATTTCTAGACAAATTGAGTCAGGAACATTGCTTTGATGTTCTTGTTTGCATGGGAAGTTGCCAGGCCTGTCAGGACCTGCCTCTCCATCAGGATTATAAAGGTGATGGATAGTCAATTTCAGGGATTCATGATCCATTTTACCACAGTGCTTCACCTTGCAGCTAAGTAATACAGCTGTGATAAAATCAGCTCTAATCACTGCATCTTACTCAGCCCTGCTTCGGCCATAAATACTAGTTTCATAACAAAAAAGCAAGTGGAACAAGAGAGGAGATAGAAGAAAGATGAAGGCAAATGTGAAAGTTTATTTATAGTGACTAATGGGAGAATATGTTTATGGTTTTTACCCTATTCATTTTTTCTGTAGAGAGAATAGGAGCATATACCACACAATCAAGAAGTTTGCTTGCAGTTAATTTATCAAAATCAATTATAAACATTTAGTTAAATACTTATCTGCATTCAGAACTATTATTCAACTATACATTATGGGACAGACAGTTAAATCCCAGGCACGAAGACCTTATAATTTAATATACACATATGCATATGCACATGTACACATATCAGCCTTTTGGGGGCGACAAGTACACAGGCAATAACATAAATATTAAATATAGAGAGAGGGGAACAGAATGATAAAGAAGTCTTAGAGCCAAAATGTATTATCTCACTCATTCAGTGTTGAGCCACACATTGTTATAGGTGGAAAAGGCAGTGATGGAAGCAAAGAAATAAATCAGGTATGGAGTAATTTTCAGATACCTCAGTTGATATTTTACATGCCTTCCTGAAATGGTAACAGCTGAGTAAAAGACTTGAAATAAGTGAGAAAATCAACCATCCAGATGTTTCAGAGGCAAAATAGCAAGTTCAGAAAAACAAAGGTAGGAGTATGCCTGGTGCCTATGAAGATCTATGAGCAGGCTGGTATGGCCATTGCAGCTTGAACAATGGGAAGATGAGGCCATAGAGAAGGGCCCCTGGTGCCATTCATAAAGACTTTAGCTTTTCCTGTCAGTGAGATGGTTGATATGGTTTGGCTCTGTGTTCCCACCCAAATCTCATCTCGAATGGTATTCCCCACATGCCAAGGGAGGGACCTGGTGGGAGATGATTAGATCATGGGGGCAGTTTTCTCCACGCTATTCTCAGGATAGTGAGTTCTCACAAGATTTCAAGGTTTTATAATTAGCTCTTCCCCCTTTGCTTTCTATTCTCTCTCCTGCCACCATGTGAAGAAGGTCCTTGCTTCCCCTTTGCCTTCCACCATAATAGTAAGTTTCCTAAGGCCTCCTCAGCCATTAGGAACTGTGAGTCAATTAAACCTCTTTCCTTTATAAATTACCCAGTCTCGAATGTTTCTTTATAGCAGTATGAAAACAGACTAATACAATGGTAAACCATTGGAGCCTTTGAGCAGAAAAATGGCAATATCTGACCTATATATTTGAATAATCACTCTAATTGATATAGCATAATATAGAGTAAAAGGCAAGAGAGGAGTTAGCTCCGTTAAGAGACTATTGCAATATTCTGGAGCAGATGACACAGACCAGGGTGGCAGGCAAGATGGTAGCAAGAAGTGATCAGATCATGGAGAGATCTTTCAAGATAGATCAAACAGGATCTCATAGCAGAATGAATGTGGAGTAGGAGAGAGATAAGTCCATGAAGGTAGCAAGGTGTTTGACCTTAGCAACAAGGACAAGTTTGCTGCCAACTTGGATGGGGAAGAACGGGAGACTAGAAAATTTGAAGAAGACCAGGAGCTCAATTTTAGAAATGTTAAGTTTGAGGTGCTTATTCAGAATCAAAGTAGAGATATCAAATAAGAAGTTGCATATAGGAGATTGGATTCCAGGGAAAGGGTCAAGACTGAAGATTCACATTTAGGAGTCATCAACACATTAAAGCCATGAAACTGGATGAGCTCACCAAGGTAGACAGAAAAGAGAAGTTTTCTTATGACTGAGCCCTGAGCCCTCTAACTCCTAGAGATTCTCTTCTGGAATTTGTAATTACTAGTTTTGTATGTCACCTCTGCAAGTCATTAGCCCATCTAGTTTTGAATTTGTTCTTTCCTTAGATGAGCGGTAAGCATATTAGTTAAAAAAAAAAAAGTTTGGGGTGACACAGGTATTTTAGATGCGGTAACATTAGTAATACTAGCAACATCAATAGAGGCAAGAATTAATTGTTATTAAGTATTTACTAGGTGGCAGTCACTGTGTTAAGCATTCCATGTATATTTGCTTTCTTAAGAGTCTCAGTTCCATGGGTGTGGAATTATCCCCGTAATTATTATGATCCCCATTCTGCAGCTGTGGAAACAGATTTTGAAAGTTTAAGACTTCTTCAGGATCACACGTTGAGCAAGGTTTTTCTGATTCCAAAGCTGGACCTTGTGACCTATTGTAACTACACTGTGATGATGTGCCTTTTCATGAGAATCTAGCAATTCTCTTCTGTTTTCATTAAGAATAATTATTTCTGTACTTTGGTTCCCCTAACTGTATCCATGTAGAACTATAAAAGAGCTTCACATTGAGATTGCATGATGTGGGTTGTTAAGTGGAGAGGGGGAGGAAATGTTAACTTGGCAAAACTGGATTTGAATCAACTTACTAGCTGTGTGATTGTGAAGATTCTCTAAGCTTCAAATTTTGTCTGCAAAAGGGGAATAAAACACCTACCTAAATGATATTTAACCACAGGATGATGTGAGGATTAAATAAGAGCATCTACATAAACTACCCTGTATAGTGTCTCAAACAGGCTGGATATACAAGAAATGTCACTATTGCTATTGTTATTATCCTCACCATCATTATTTGAGCAATATGCTATCTCTTGCCTCTTTACTATTCCCTCCAAAAACTGTGCTCCACTGGTTGCACTTTATCCTGCTGTCTAAAGTTGGGCTTTCCCTCTTATTCTGCTCTCTAGGAATCTGCTCCTGTCCCTTTCACCTTAGGCAGTTTCCAGATTTCAGTCCTTATGCAACTCACACTTTTTTCCCATTATGCTCTATGTTATGACATCTTTATCTTGCGAAGACTTCTAAGTGTGTTATAAATCCTGGTAACAAAACCGTGAGGCAGATTGACTTGGTTATGGAACACATTACAGGGAGAACCAAGGTCTTTATCATCATTTTCTCCAATATTGAATGTTTACTGAATTTATATTATGTATTGGGTGCTCAAAAAGCATAACATACACAAGCAACATTATCATCGCCCCTTCTAGAAGCATCTGTTTTAAAAACATGAGTCTCCTAGTCTCTCACTAAACTAGAGTGTCCCTTCCTTCCCACTATACCTAAAATAGCTTCATAAAAAATCTGAATTGGATTAATAATTTCCAGGAAATTTATTTTACTTTATAACTATTTATTCTTCAGTTCATGTTGAATTATTTTTATTAGACAAAATGTATATAACATTCTTGAAACTGCTGCTGAGGCTGTGAAATTAGACTTCCCATGTTGTAATTGCCTTCCTTCTTTCAGCACACCCTGGATTGCTAGATTGCACTCCACTCTTCTATTCTTTGCTAAATTTGAGTGTTAACAATCAACTCCTTCAGGCTTGTCTCCATTCCATTCACTTCCACTATGACTTTTTCATACACTTTCTTAATAGGATATTTGTTTTGAAAAGTATTATTGCCCTCTGCCATCTTCCACTCCATTTCCCTCATGTTCCAGTTTGTTTTATTTGGATTTTCTCTGTGAGTTTCTGCTTCTTTCCAGTGTAATTTTCCCACTTCTCTATGTAGTCTCCCATTCGCCTTCCCTGCAGTTCTTTCAGTATTCACTGTCAAAATCAGAGTGACATACTGTGCTTTAAGGATCTCGGTAAAATGCTATAGGTTAACCAAATGTTATTTTCTATTTTACTGTTTAATCTTAGAGAGAAGCAAGATGAGAGACAGGAAATAACGGGTAAAGTTTAATAGGCACATCTTTGGGAGAAAAAAAAAATAGCAGGCCAGGCGCGGTGGCTCACGCCTGCAATCCCTGCACTTTGGGCGGCCAAGGCGGGCGGATCACGAGGTCAGGAGGTCAAGACCATCCTGGCTAACACGGTGAAAACCCGTCTCTACTAAAAAATACAAAAAATTAGCCGGTCATGGTGGTGGGCGCCTGTAGTCCCAGCTACTGGGGAGGTTGAGGCAGGAGAATGGCGTGAACCCGGGAGGCGGAGCTTGCAGTCAGCCAAGATGGCGCCACTGCACTCCAGCCTGGGCGACAGAGCGAGACTTCATCTCAAAAAAATAGCAGGATTGCTGCTGGATTCAGTAATTTGATAGGAGCAAATAGAAAAATCTCCAAATGAGTTGTTATGAAAAGTGAATCAAATTTTCCAGTTGACTGATACAGGTTTCAGAAAGATTACAAAATTTTTTGTAAATGAACTAAAAGGTAGCTGCTGAACACCATTGTTGTCTACTGAAGATAATTGCTATAAAAAAAGGAATCCAAAACATTTGCTAAAATAATGAGTTATAAACCCTCACTATTGATGCAAGAGGAACTTTGTACTAATTTTAAGTCTATAATTTAAACCCAGTATATTTCTATAGCTACAAAAGACAGCTGATGGGCATAATTGGAAAGGTTATAACAAACCAAACTGAAATGTCTCTATACAGATCTTGCCAAAACACAAAATACATGATTGAGCTAGTGAGCTTTGGTGCTCCTAAGTTTAACAGAAGGGTTATGTGTTGAAACATCACACTGTACTCCATAAACATGTATAAGTATTATCTGTTAATTATAATTAAGTAGATAATAATTTTTAAAAAAGAAACAGCCAAGTAATAAAGTATACCATTATTTTTTTCAGTTTGGAAAGGCAAATCCTGAGATGGATTGTAATATAAGCATATGAAATCAATAAGTGCATATTTTTCACAAAGTGTATACCATGGAGTACTACTTCCACTAGTGGTTAATAATTAATTTGTGAATTTAAGAATTGAGAACCACTTGGGGTACTACAGAACTTCTTAGGGATTTCAATATTCTCATACTTATTTTAAATCTACAAGAAACGTGTGGTATGCTTAGTTTCCCAGCCTTATTTGATCACAAAGTTCTTTTTTTGTGTGTGAAACAGCTTACGAATTTTTCTTCTATGTTAGGGATACCACTTAATGTAGGAAGAGTAAATGTCTAGACTCACTGACACTTCAAAGTGATAAAAACTGACAATATAAATAAGTTTAAGTAAGCTTTTATTAAATATTTGTATGATCTATCCATGAAGAAATCTAAACTGCTGAGGTACATTTTAACCTTTTTTGGAAACTTCAAGAAGATCAACTGACCTTTCAAATAATACTCTTGGCAATTCAGGAAAACTAGGAAAGTGAGTTTATTCTGGCTCAGTGTGTAAATATTTATTTTCTTTTTTTAATTAAATAAAGTATCTGAAGCTGGACTTCTCAAAATGGAGATTTGGATAATTCAAGAGTAAACGTTGCAAAATTGTTTTCTCTGATAGTACGTAATTTAATAATGTTATTCTTGGTATAAGAGCAAGGTCATATGTATCCTGGAAAGTCCAAGATTTAAAATAATTTTAAAGATAAATACTAGATGTTAGAGAACAGGTAAAGTTTTGGTGAGCTGTATATCCAAATTCCTGGGGAAACAGTGTATTTCTTTTATGTGATAAGTAATTTTTTGTGCTAAAATTTGAGATGCATTGGCCTAGAGAAGAAAAATAACACCTGATAGTGCTAAAAACAATTTTAATGTATTTGAATAAAATGTATAGAGAAAACTCATGCTTTGAGTAATGTCCCAAGACATATCTCTGCCTTACTGGTAAGCTCCATATGTCAAAATCGAGGGGGCTATACAATCCATGGCCTCTAGTAGAAAACTGCTTTTGCAGTGAACTTGAACTGAACTGCATTGATTCATGAGATCACGAGATCTGTTTATTTATTAGAGAAAAGAATGAGATGCTTTGCTTGATATTATCATGTCTCCAATGTGAACTTAATTCAGATTTAATGCAATTACTCTGTTGATTAAATCTCAAAGTGTTATTAAAAACCTGAATTATTGAGGTTTACCATTTATATAACAAGTTTGGCCTTCTACATTGCACCATAAACCTTAATCATTATGTTGGCAATAATCGCTTTGTGGTTATTTAACATAAATAATTACTCCAGCTACTGAAGTGAGATGATGCAGCATTATAGTGTCCCCACAACTTGTGGGATAGCATTGCTATTTCCATTTGCGTTACTTAACTCTTAGCATGCGATTATTTTCTGAGTGTCAATCTAGTAAATACTAAACAGAATAAGGTTCTGGTCTTCGCCATTGAGTCTTTCTCTGCCACATCTTAATGTTATGAAGCAGTGCATTTAAAGACTGTCATCCACCTCTTAAGGCTCTTTCTTTTTTTCTTTTCTTTTTTTTTTTTTTTTTGAGATGGAGTCTCTGTAGCCCAGGCTGGAGCACAATGACATGATCTCGGCTCACCGCAACCTCCACCTCCTAGGTTTAAGCTATTCTCCTGCCTCAGCCTCCCGAGTATCTGGGATTACAGGCGCGTGCCACCACACCCGGCTAATTTTTATATTTTTAGTAGAGACGGGGTTTCACCATGTTGGCCAGGCTCGTGTCAAACTCCCAACCTCAGGTGATCCGCCTGCCCCAGCCTCCTAAAATGCTGGAATTACAGGCGTGAGTCACAGCGCCCAGCCATGGCTCTTTCTTTACTGTGGGATAGGAATAATCAGTATAAATACACCCTTTAATAATAAAGAATCAAGAATTGGAAATTAGTTCTTTACTTTGTAATGTTGGTACAAATTATCTGTCTATTCCCCATGTTTTCACAACAAATTTAAAAAAAATCCATCAGTACATTTTTTCTGTTTTCTTTTCTTTTTTTCTTTTTCTTTTCTTTTGTTTTTTTGAGACAGAGTCTTGCTCTGTCGCCCAGGCTGGAGTTCAGTGGCACGATCTCAGCTGACTGCAAGCTCCGCCTCCCGGGTTCACGCCATTCTCCTGCCTCAGCCTCCCCAGCAGCTGGGACTGCAGGTACCCGCCACCATACCCAGCTAATTTTTTGTAATTTTAGTAGAGACGGGGTTTCACCGTGCTAGCCAGGATGGTCTTGATCTCCTGACCTCGCAATCCGCCTACCTAGGCCTCCCAAAGTGCAGGGATTGCAGGCGTGAGCCACCGCGCCCAGCCTCTGTTTTCTTTTTGTTTGTTTGCTAGTTTGTTCATTTTTTAATACACACTTAGATAACAAACATTCATGTAGGGATTTTTAAGGTATAGTGCTTGGTGTTAGCTGTGGCAAGGAGAGGATAAAAATGAGACTATGGCCCCTTGGCCTTATGAAATTTACCATCTAGCAGGGAAGGTCATAGGAACCAATATTCTTATCTTCTGAAATCATAGTATAAAACTAGAAGGAGACCGGCACGGGCTGAAGCAGGGGAATTGCTTGAATGCGGAGGTGGAGTTTGTGGTGAGCCGAGATCGGCCACTGCAGTCCAGCCTGGGCAACAGAGCGAGACTCCATCTCAGAAAAAACAAACAAACGAAACTAGAAGGAAACAATCCCTAGTTTTACTCATTTTATCCTAGGTCATAGTCGTAATTCTAACTCTTGATAATGTTTTAACTTAAGGTTAATATAAAGTTTTATATCTAGCCCTCGACTGCTTTGAATCTGAGATTATATTTTGCACATGAACTCAAGTCCCTTCACTTGGCTCCCCTTGTCACTTACAAAATAGAGACTCTCCTTTAAGGATGCAGTGAAGACCATGATGCTTAGGATTTCTGTTTTGCTGTTGGATACGGTGGTGAAAATAAGGTAGAATGTAAATTCCGCTTCTGCTACTCATTTATTTACATGGCTTTAAAAAGCCTGCTCAAATCCATTGTGCCCTATTTTCTTATCTGTAAAATGTTTATAGCAGTGCCTACTTTGTACAGTTTATGGAAAGATTTGAACTAATGCATGTAAGCCACCAAGCATGGTGGCTGGCACATTGTTCTTGCTCAGTAAACGACAGCTGCATTATCCGTTATTGATGATGGATTTACTAAACAGGCAATCTATAGGTATAAAAATGATTTTTAGACACAAACAACATGTCAGGATATCTATTTGTTGTCCATCTGTCTTAGAATATTGCATGAGAAATTATCAAAGAATGGCACATGCCCTACCACCTCACCATCGTGTACCCACTGAAGGCATTTTCAATCAATCACAGTGAGCCCAGACATAGCCTTATAATCTTTCTCAAAATAGTGTTCCAGGAAGCTACTACTAATAAATTGCTATTGACATGAAAGATGAATCCTATTTGTCACCTAATAACTGAACAGAGAAATGAGGCAGATAGAAAACTGTGTTTAAAAATTAGGAACATCAGATTATAGCAGCATGCAAAATCAATTAAATTTTTAAAATTAAAAAGGAACAAGTAGAAGGAAGTTGGGTCAGAAGCACAGGAAACTGATACAGGGATCCCCTCAGGAAATAGTGAAATAGTAAGTAGAGCAGCCTGGAGCCCAGCACAATAGAACATGACTATAAGTGGACGAAGGTTTGACAAGTTTACCAGTATGCAATGATTTCCCACTATGGATATTGTGCAAATGCCCGCCACAGCTAGCTCGCTTAAAGGGACACGGATATACATAGCAATTTGTCTGTAATGATTTAGCTCTGTTTGGCAACCCATCTCAAAGCAAAATTCAAAAAACCCAAATTAAAAAAAGAGAAATTGTTGAATTTTTTTCAGAGATAGTGTTCAGATGGACCTGACATTGATTTAGAGTATGAGCCTGGACTGATTTGTCATCTCTAATTCCCAGATTCTAGCATATCCAAGCCCTGGTTTGCGCCCCTGGCATGCCTCTCTCTCGGAGTTAGACAGAGTTAACATGAGATAATCCTCCCACATGGAGCCAGGGGAGATTTATAGCACCTTTTTAGGTTTGATAAAGTCATACTCTTTTCTCCAAAGAGAAGTCTTCTTGTCTTAACTATGAACTCATACACAATGAATTGTAAGCCCAAATATATAACCATTTAAAAGATGCTGCAAGAGATCAAAGGAACAATGTTTCCCAACAGTGAAAAGCCCTTGCTGCTGTTGTGGTCTCTAAGCCTCTCAGACCCAATCAAATATCCATTTTCTTATAGCTGGTCAGAGATCAAGACTTAAAGGTTCATGAGCATGCCAAGTGGAATAGCAAAACACAATACCTCATAGGCTGCTCCAAAGCTCAGTTAGCTTTTCCTGTGGTATTTGGCAGAGTGGATTGTGCACTATCTCTTTTGATCTTGTAATAGGATCAGCTGGTAACATAGCATCACCCTATACCTGCCTGAGGACTCCAAACTTTGGAGAACAAAATACACTGAGCTGTCTTGGTCTTATTTGGCATATCAAATTCAAAGTCTTTGTGGCATGAGTGGCTATAAAGAGTCAGACCTAGGTTTTGACCTCTGTAAAATAATAATCTTGACAGTTCCACCTAGGGCTGGGTTGAGTTTTTTGACTTTGGATGAAATGATACATTTACAATGCATCCATTCTTTGGGTTGTATGTAGAAAGGGGGTGGTATGTGTAATTCTGATTGAACTTAAAATATTATGACTTGCATAGATGTCTAGAATTTTAAGACAAAAAGATTTCATTTTCTCTTGATTTTGTTAATTTCCAGTTTAGGCCAAGATGGGAGATAATGAGTTCCACAAGTATTCTAGTTATTATTTTAATTTGTCTTACAAATAAATACTATATACTTTATAACTTAGACCACATCTGGAACTTTAAGTTCAATTCTGAACACCATAATAAAGTTGAGGTAGTGATGATGGGGCTGGTTCAAAACAATGCGGTCAGAAATGTGCAGGATCTCACTTATGACAAATATTGAAGACAATGCAAATATTTAGAGAAGACTGAGGAAGGATGGGTCTTCTAAAATTTTTGAAGTTATATTAAAAAGGGAAGAGATCAGCCTTCCTTTACACAATGGAACTAGTGTCCCTGGGTGACAGTTATTAGGAAACACATTTCATCTAAAAGGAGAGAATATTTGCATAAATCAAGCTAAGAATAGAATGATGCATTGCTATCATATACAGGGTAGTGGAGTTATTTTCAACTGAAGTGGTGAAGACTGTCTAATCACCTATCTGAGATATTCCAAAATGTCACTGTTTTCCAGTGACACATGTCTTAGGATATATAATTGCAATAAGTACTCAATAAATGTAAGTAAATTGTCATTCTGTCTTTGACTCAAAAACAGGGTAATGTATGTGTAGGAGGCTTAAATTTAATACTGAATAGGTTGGAGTACATAAAAATACTTTCTACTGGTGAATTGAAACAAGAGAATTAAAGCTGGGCTAAAGGTACAAGCAGAAATAAAGAGTTAACAAAAAGCCTCTTGGTTGTTTTCCAAATTTGGTGGCTAGTGATGCAGCATTGCTTCCAGTCAGCAGATTTGCTGCTGGCTGCTATAGAAAAGTGATTGGGTGCAGAATGGTCCAACAGGAAAAATAATCTCAAAGTTTATTTTTGTGTTCTGGAGGGGTGTGTGTCTGGAAAGAGAGTGAAAGCAATTTCTTTTTATTTATATATTTATTTATTTTTGAGACAGAGTTTCACTCTGTCACCCAGGCTGGAGTGCAGTGGTGTGATCTTGGCTCACTGCACCCTCCACCTCCCAGGTTCAAGCAATTCTCCTGTCTCAGCCTCCAGAGTAGCTGGGATTACAGGAGCATACCATCACACCTGGCTACTTTTTGTATTTTTAGTAGAGACAGAGTTTTGCCATTTTGGGCCAGACTGGTCTCAAACTCCTGACCTCAAGTGATCCACTTGCCTTGGCCTCCCAAAGTGCTGGGATTATAGGCATGAGCCACGATGCTCAGCCAAAATCAATTTCTAAGAAATAGGCAAAGATGATAGCCAATGAAGATAATTCAAAACTCAGAAAGGAGGAGAATCAAGAGTGAAAATGGGGCAAAAAGATTAGAAAATGAATCTAAAAGAATGAGTAGTATATATATGGAAAAAGGGATGAGGAAGTCAAATCTAGTCTGACTCAAATGGCAGAAGGAAAAATTCAATCTATGAATGGATTCAGCTGCCTCTTCCAGCCAATGGACTTATCTGTGAACAGGCTGTGCTGGGACTCAGCTGCAGATGTTTACTCAGCAAGTTCTCCCTAGGTTTCCTTAGCAATGTTGATCTAGGAAGAATTAGGATGTAAGATACTTGACTTTCCCCCTTCCCCTTTCTCTTGTGGATAGATGATTCACAGCTCAGAAAGAGGCTCCACCAGTAGCCCCTCATCCAGGATCTGTGGTTTCTAGTACTACATCTCCACTAGGAATCCCACAATCCTGATCCCCGCTTTCATCCAGGTAGTGCACTCTCCTATGTGACTGTTCTTGACCTGTGTTCCACAAATGAATATTACCAGAGATATGTCTCATAAGCATATAGCTTATATTTCATATGCTACTATAATAAATTATCCATATTCTGTGCTAATGAGATCAGGTTAGATGAGTCCTTAGGGTGTTTCTTTCCCAACTATGCAATATGCAATTGGATAGGGATTTTTCATGTAAATATACCCCAGCTTTTGTTTTCCAAGCCAGAGTAACTGCTCTAGCCATGGACATCATGCCCAGTCAAAACGAAGTCTGGGCTTGGCACTGTGGCTCATGTCTATAATCCCAGCACTTTGGGAGGCCAAGGTCGGAAGATCATTTGAGCCCAGGAGTTCAAGACTAGACTGGGCAACATAGTGAGACTCCATCACTACAAAAATTTAAAAATCAGCTGAGTGTCATGGCATATACCTGTAGCTCCATCTACTCAGGAGGCTAAAGTGGGAGGATCCCTTGAACCCAGGAGGTTGAGGCTGCAGAGAACTGTAATTGCACCACTGCACTCTAGCCTTTGAGACCCTGTTTTGAAGAAAAAAAAAAAGGAAAAGATAAAAAACCAAAAAACAAAAACACAAAAGTTTGGTAGGGTTTGGAAGAGATAGGTAAGAGTCTTTGTCACAATTGGATCTAATAAATTGCCATGTTTCTTACTAAATCGACTTTATCTACTTTGAATAATACAATCTACCTAAGCATTGGATTATGAATCTGAGTCTTTCTTTGCAGCAGCAGAGAATTATGAAAAGGCCATTAAATATCTAACACTGAATTTTAAGATCTTGTGTGTCTTGTATATCTGTGAGCATGACTTAATTTTAAAATGAGAGAAAAATAAAAATTATTGCCAGCATTATTATGTTGGATAAGGTTTATAATAGCAATAATCCCCCATGAAAACAGTTGTTATCATAGTTAATGCCCATTTTGTCAGTGTGTTAACCTTCTCTAGCTGTGCCTCGGGCCATTAAACGGCCAACCATTTGTTAAGCACCCCAGAGCAAGCAATTTCAAGAGGAATATTGCTGAGCTCATTTGCTAAGTAAAGCACCTGAGATGACAGTGATAAACTCTACACAGGTTCATGTACACATGTATATCCCTGTACATACTTTTCCCAAGTTTTTCCTTCGGGAAGATCCTGCCCTATAATTACTTCTGGGAGAGTCAGAACAGTTCCACAGTGCCTCAGTAACTGTTCTTACTCATCCAGGCTTCCGCAAATTTGGGCTCTCAGAAACCTGTCCTAGCTGTCTCCTGCGATTCTTTTCCATATCATAACTGACTGACATCGGTGTTTAAGGTGTTTGTTAATTTCAACTCTGACCCTCAAGAATAGAGCATGTCTTTAAAATGCTCAAAGCACATAATTAAAGAACAAAAAAAAGTGATGTAACTTGCAAGTAAGGACGAGACAGACAGGAAAATAAAAGGAGCATATCTTAACATCCAGGAAGAGACACATCCCTTAAATAGATACAACATTGCAATAAATCATTTATATTATTAATTTATTCAGTGTTAGATGCAATAAATGTTTTACATATATAATCTCTTTCATCTCTACAAGGTTGATATGGTTAGTAGCCCCAATTGATGGATGAAGAAACAATTTAAAATCAGGCTCTCTGACTCCACATCTAAGCTCTTCCCTACTCATAATACAGTATATTGACCTACATTTCAAGACAAAACAGAAAAGATTCTTCAAAAGTGATTAGCTCCTATCTCACTTGCTTTACATGTCAATTGTGTGCCAGTCCAGACTGGACAATGGTTATTACTTTTATGATGGTCACTGATAATTGTTAAGCTCACCTATTTGTTATTGTCCAGGGAGGCTCTGTTGAATAAATACTGCTCAAGTGTGAGCTGCTTTTAAAAATCTTAACAAAGCAGAGTTCCACAAGGTAAATACTGATCAAGGATATTATAGTGAATTTTTAAAAACTTGCTTATTATTTTAAATTAGAGATAATTTTATACTGTGTTACTATAAACCCTTGTCTGGTCTAGAATTATAAATATCTAATTTTAGGCAGGGTTGACCTCACTAGTTAAAGGTAGCTGCAACTATGTTCAACTACTTTCCTTCAGGGAAGAGCTATGTTAATCTAATCTCATTTCAGGGAAAAATTATACTGGTATATTACATAGGTTTTGACATAATTAGTCATTTCATTAGTGAAATAATTGGACCTTCTTAATAAATGGTGGAACTTTTTCCTTAAAGCTTAGTTTGAAGAATCAAATGGGCGTAACAGTAGGAGGCATAAAAATTGGTTCAGAAGAGACAGGAAAAATTTTAATGAGAAAGAGATGTTTTCTCATTAAGCTTCTAATTTCGTAAGTCTATATTCTATTTTTAATTTTTACTTCAGATCATCATTTTACCATAGTTAACAATGTCAACTGCTAATATTAGATGAATACCATACATAATACATGCAAGATGATACCAAAGGGCGAGCAAGAGAACCACGGATTGTTTGCCATGATTATGGTTAGTCTTTGATTTCTTGTGCAGACAGAGAGAAGCATGAGAGCAAATTCTGTAAGTTTAGAGATAATCTTAGATGCTCCATTAGCTATTGCCTTCAACTGTCTCAGCATCCCAATATTTTCAAACTAGTAGAGTCCAATTAGGATTTAAAAACCATGAAAGTACTGTTCTTGATTTTCCCCCAAACACCTAAAATAGCCACATGAACTAATTTGAAGTTATGAGCAGATCTCAAACTCACTCTTTCCTAAGCACTTGAAATCCAATAATACGCTGGTGGAAGAAATGAAAACTGATTCACTAGCATATGCTTATCAACTCTCTCTATAAATGGCTCTTTTTATCATCACTTTGCTGTCCTGGGTCTTTCTCACTTGATGTTCTGGCTGGCAGAAAGCCATAGAAATTTCAGTGTTACTTAAGTAGACTTTCCCTCTTCTGTATTCCCTGGTATTCCATAGAATCAATAAGTTAAAAAAAATCATAAATAGTTGCCCAGTGTAAGGATAAACTGGGGCATGGACTTCCTACAAACTTAGTAACATAAACATAGAGAATAGCCTTCTAGACAAGTATGACACTATAAATTGTTCATTCATGCTAAATTCTAGTGAATGTTGTCAACATCAGTTGTAAGGTGTCTGCAAATAATGTGATGTAGTATTAAGGTATAAAAGCTTGCAAATACTTTTTTCATAAATTTGAACAGATTCAAGGTAATTCCTGTAATAATGCCATTCTCACTCCTTTATGTTCTGATCCATTTTCTTGAGTGGGAAAATGATAAAAAGGCAAGTAGTCAAAAAATGCATGGAATTACTGGTATATTCTTCAAAATGTGTTGTGTTTGTTGATGACATGCCATCTGTACAGCCACACTGAAAAATGTTAACAACATTCGCTTTAAGGAGGACCCACAGAGATAGGAGTTGTGATAGAGTGTGAGGACCAAATGGAACCCTTAACACAATCGGCAGACATAGCTGGGGTTAGGACTTTGAGAGGGAGGAGGTGAGGAGTAAGATTCTCCTCTTTGTCCCTCTCTTGCTTCTCTTTAATAGCTTCTCTGGGATGTTAGGTTGGATGAAATTTTCTTGTTGGGGTAGTGCAAATATGAGGTATGTATTAGTCCATTTTCATGCTGCTGATAAAGACATACCCAAGACTGTGTAGTTTATAAAGAAAAAGAGGTTTAATGGACTCACAGTTCCACGTGGCTGTTGAAGCCTCACAATCATGGCAGAAGGTGAAAGGCACATCTTAAATGGTGGCAGACAAGAGAAAAATGAGAGCCAAGTGAAAGGGGAAACCCCTTATAAAACAATCAGCTCTTGTGAGACTTACTCACTGCCATGAGAACAGTATGGGGGAAACTGCCCCCATGATTCAATTATCTGCCACTGGATTCTTCCCCAACATGTGGGAATTATGAGAGCTGCAATTCAAGATGAGATTTGGGTGGGTACATAGCCAAACCATATCAATGTGCAAACTCTTATTTGAAGCTAAGCCTTATGCTATGCCCTCAAAAGAGTTGCTGCCTAAGATAATCACACTCTGAAAGGAAGAAGGCAAACCGCCCCAGGGAGAGATTATTAGCATTCCTGGGAATCTCAGTGGCCTATTGCCTGTGAGAAAGACAGTCCGATGCAACCAAAAATCTCTGACGTGGTAGGGGACCAGCCCAAATGCAGGCTGGCCTAGAGTCATCAAAAAATGTATTTGTGTGACTAGAGTCTACATTTCTACAGGTCAAGAGTCAAAGAGGGGCTGTGACACTTCATCTCTGTGCCAAGAGTCAGCAGAGTGTTTTTTGATCTGAGCACATGGGCACAGTTCTTTTGTTGCCTCTTCCCTTTTGTACCTCTCCCAGCTGCCTGGAGCTTTTCCACGCAGCCTCCACACCTCCTCCCATTCAAAGCCCTCACTCTCCGTGTGGCTGCCTGTTGTGTTATGCATTCCATTTGGACCTCACACTCTATGAGAACGCTTGATAAAAGAACCCATAAATGACATGGGTTCTTAAAAGCACAATTTAATAAAAGCCTAGAACAACAACAGCTATTGCTCATCCCTTTTCTCCTTCTCCGTCTTATCAAATTTTCAGTTATTTAGGCAAAATGAGGTAACATTGGTATGGAAAAATAGAGACCTTATACTATACGAATGAGGTCCAACCTCAGTTTTGCTCCACACGGTAGTAGTGCTGTATGGAAATAGTTTATGCTACATAAGCTTGTCTCAAGCTTCCTGCAAGCTGATGTGCTCAGCACATAGCCTTGCATCCAATTCCCCAGATTTCTCTCCTCTCAGGAAAAAAGAAAAGAAAAAAAAGTCTTCTGGAAGACGAAAGTCACAGATAAATTAGAAAAGGGCAACGGATCAAAGCCACAAATGTTCATTCACTCATTACACAAAGTTTAATTGAACAGCTACTATGTGTGCATATATGTGTGTATTAATAAATTATTTGCTGAACATCAACCATGAACCAGGATAATTGCTGAAAATATAGTTAGGAGAAGACTCAGTTTGTTGTCTCTGATAAAGACAATAGGACAAATTCCTCAGCTCAAGAAGGGATGCTTTAGGTTCTGATTGAGAAAGCCTGGCTGTACAAAGCCATCAGAACAGGGACCATGCAGCTTTAACAGTTGAAGGCAGAAAATATCTATTGAACAGCTGCAATACAGATTGCCACAGCACTTAGAAAAACGCATGGAACATGATAAGGACTCTGTGAACATTGAAGTGGATGAATGAGTTAATACATGGATAAAGAATAAATGAATGTTAGTATTATAGGGAAAAAGGAACAAATAATTATGATACTCTACTTGTTAAAGCTCTCCCTGAGCCTCAGTTATGTAATTCATAAAATGGAGATCACATCACCAGTTTCACTGGATTGTAAAGACGATTAAATGATTTAACATAGCATGTAGCACAATGCTTGGCATTTAGAATTTACTTGATACTTACTAGCTGAATCTGACTCTGGAGTGATTTCAGAGATGCATTTGGGGTGTGGCTGTGGCCTAAGGAGGCTAGCCAAGTATGGTAGTAGATGCATCTCAGAGGAGGTGAGAATTAAGCTATGGTGCCCAGAATAATTCCTTATCTAGTATTTGGGGAAATTTGGCCCACTAAATGGTTGCCAGTTGCTTTTGGGTAAAAATTTCATGATAAGGGCTAATGGGAAAGTCATTGGGAAAATAGACTATGGCCAAACTGTACAAGTTTTTGAAGCTGTAAACTCTATCTTGTCAACACTAGGGAGCTTCTGAATATTTGGAATAGAGAAGTGACAGGATGAATATAGTTTTGAAATTGGTTTAATGGGGATTTATCAATTTATTTTAAGGGCAACAAGAATTCAGTCAAGAGGACAGTAGCTGTTATTAGAATAACACAAGTATAATATAGTTAATATTTGGGCTGAAGTAGTGGCAATGAAAACTGAGATGCAAAAGCCATTTCAAAGGAAGAATCAATAAAAGGACTGAGTAATTGATAAGATTCTAGGAATAAAATGAGTAATTTAAAAAAATGTAAATATCCATTATTTCAGGCTTTGAACTAGTTGCTTTTATAAATGTGTTCTATTTTTAAAGTAACAATCTTGCTAGTGATCACCTTGCTAGTGATAAACACATATATCACTAGCAAGATATATATATATGTATATATATATAGAGAGAGAGATGTATATATATGTGTATATATGTGATTATATGTATATACATGCACATATATATATATTTATATAGTTGAGGCTTGCACAATATTGGGGTTAGAGATGTTATGATGTAAATTCAGAGATGCATTTGAGGTGTGGCTATGGCTTAAGAGGCTAGCCAAGTATGGTGCAGTTGAAATTCTGCATATAACTTTTACTCTCCAAAAACTAAGAATAATCTATTGTTGACAAGAAGCCTTACGAATAACATAAAAGTCAACATATACTTTGTATGTCATATGTATTATATACTATATTCTTACCATAATGTAAGCTAGAGCAAACAAAATGTTCTGGAGAAATTCATTAGAAATATAAAATATATTTACTATTCATTACATGGAAGTGGATCATCATTAAATGTCTTTGTCCTCATAATCTTCACATTGAGAAGGAGAAGAAAGAGTAGGGGTTGATCTTATTGTCTCAGAGGTGGCAGAGGAAGAAGAAAATCAATGTGTAGGTAGATCTGTACAGTTCAAACTCATATTGTTCTAGGGTTTATATATATAATTATATATACAATTAGCAAAATTATATATACACAAAATTCCATGTATATACAGATACACATATGTATGATATGTATGAGTATAAACCTATGTGTGTGTGTGTGTGTGTGTGTGTGTGTGTCTGGTTTATATGATATATTTATACCTTGATAGACTATATTTTCGTTTTTACTGGTGCCTCAAATCAAAATAAGGAAGCTGGAATCTGAACCCGGGTCTCTGATTCCAAAGATTGCTCTCTTTCCTTCAGCACAAAACTTTCTCAGCAAAAAAAAAGAGGTCCTCAATATTAGATCTCAATGGTTGGGAAAGATATAGTACTCTGAACAATAAATAAGATAAATAAATACATAAGAGAAGCCACCTGTGCGTGAATGAGCAGGAGTTTGTTCGGGGGTAGCAAAACCCTGTAGCCTTGTCTGCTCTGTACTACTTTCCTAGGGTAAATTACATGCTGAGAAACAGGGACTAGTCTATCTACCTGATAGGAGATTTACTGTTTAGTCAGAAACATCTATACCCTTGTTAAAAGATTATTATTCCTTTTTCAGTATATATCTGATCTTTTCAGATTGTGAATTTAGAAAAAGGGAAATATGTATTTCTCTTTTCCAGATCTACTGAAAAAAAGCTGTCCACCATAGAGGCCATCAGATATACACTCGGTATTAGAAACTAATCAGGCACCTGCACCTTAGCTGTTAAGTCTGAGTTCCAAAATTGACCAGAGTTTGTAAACTAACCTCCCTACTAAAAAACTTTTTTTTTTTTTTTTTTTTGAGATGGAGTTTTACTCTTATCACCTAGACTGGAGTACAGTGGTGCGATCTTGGTTCACTGCAACCTCTGCCTCCTGGGTTCAAGCGATTCTTCTGCCTCAGCCTTCTGAGTAGCTTGGATTACAGGTGCCCACTATGACACTTGGCTAATGTTTGTATTTTTTTGTAGAGATGGGGTTTCACCATGTTGGCCAGGCTGGTCTTGAACTCCTGACCTCGGTGATCTGCCAGCCTTGCCTCCCAAAGTGTTGGGATTACAGGCGTGAGCCACCACGCCTGGCCTAAAAAAATCTATTTAAAAATCACCGATGGCTGATGAAAGCTTGACAGGTTAAAATAAAAAAAACTCTATTCATACATTTTGCTTTTAAAATCAGAAGCTTTATAAAGCATTACAGTCAAGCCTGCTTCAACATTTTAAAGAGCTTTCCAAAGGAGATCTTTATGAAGGTACATTAGCATGTGCAAATTAAGATTCTTCATGTACTATGCAGCAGTTAAGGGAAAAGGAAAAAAAATTAAGATGAACATTTAGAGACAGCCCAAAGGCTAATTAATTCAATATATTTGAGCTTCAGTAGACAGCAATGCATGTATCAATGCTCCCTTACTCTCTCTCCATGAAGGGTTCTTGTTTTTCATTTTGATCCTACCAAATCTTGGGAAAGGCAACTATTACTCAAAACGGATCATTAGCACTGTTGGTTTTCCTCCATATATGAATAGTCAGTGTAATTCTAATTAATGTATTTGTGAGATATTTTTCCTCGTCTTGGATTCTTTATCAAATCAATAACATGGTGTTTTAATGACTCAACAACCCAAACAAAATAGAGTGAAAGTCTACCTTAATACACACAGATCATTATGCTTTACGTGTGGGGAACTGAGGAACTGTGGGAGAATTTAGGAAGCCTTGTCCTTTACCACACAATACAGATGATGCTGGGCATAGGCTCCCGGCCCCATACTCAATATGCTCTTCCACAAAAGGTATGATTATTTGCACAGGTGACTAAAGGCCTTTTCGTTCAGAACCTTTATATTCACATGAGTCCCATCAATATCCTCCTCACCCCACTCCCCACAGAAAAAAAGCTGAAGCAAAATAAATGTAAAACAATTCAATACAAACTTTCTCCACTAATATGCTAATTAAGAGGAAGTCATTTGAGAGTGAAAATTGATACACCAAGATAATAGACATGTAGTCACAGACACTTCTCAGAAGGCAGAGTTTGATATATTGTGATCCTTGTGTCTTTTTCTCTCCAGGAGGTCATCCCCTCCCTATTTTATAACCCTTTTCATTAATATAGGCATGGAAACAAATGCACTGCTCTTTTCTCCCAGATTGGTGTAGACTTACTTAATAAAACTTGTTCCCAACACTGCTAATGCTCCTTTCTTATATTTTCAGGTTAAACATAAATGCACTGATATTATTTATGATATAAACCCAAGACAGGATGCTTTGCATTAAGAACACTTACTATATTTTTAAAACTGCATAAGAACAAAAACAAAAAACAAAGAATGTATAGATTATCAGCATGGAACTGCCCTTAACAAATGACCTGCTGAGTGAGTTTGCTTCTAATTCCCTTTCACAATTGAAGAGTTAGAGAATTTAGGGTGTGTCTTGGCCAAGGTTACACAAAGAATACAAGTTAAAAAAAGAACAATGGCCAGACACGGTGGCTCATGCCTGTAATCCCAGCACTTTGGGAGGCTGAAGGGGGTGGATCACCTGAGGTCAGGAGTTCGAGACCAGCCTGGCCAACATGATGAAACCCCATCTCTACTGAAAAATACAAAAAAAAAAAAAGCCGGGCGTGGTAGCGGGCACCTGTAGTCCCAGCTACTTGGGAGGCTGAGGCGGAGAATCGCTTGAACCCAGGAGGTGGAGGTTGCAGTGAGCCGTGTTCATGCCACTGCACTCCAGCCTGGGCAATAGAGCGAGACTCTGTCTCAAAAAACAAAACAAAACAAAACCAAAAAACAAAGAAACGAAAAAAAAACTACTGGATGAAAGAATTCTTTAAGAATCTTTGCTCTTTCTTCAAGACTCAGTTCGGCCATTTCTTGCAGAAACTGTTACTGATTTCCATAAGGTGAACAAGTCGCTCCGTTGTTCTCTCATACTATCTTTCTGTCTTTGCACTCAGCATGTGATCTTGACATTTTTTTTTTTCATGCATCTCTGTCTTATATAAACAAAGATTTTTGATGACAGGAACCAAGTTATATTCATCTGTAAATTCATACAAGCTAGTTCAATGCCTGCAGCAGAATCAACTATTAGTAAAAGTTTTCGAATTCCATGAAATGATTTTAGTCAACTTTCATAGTGTATTTTACACAGTTTGATATTTCCAGAAATATTTACTCATAATTTTCAGGTTCATATTACATAAAGTGAAGCATAGCATTAATATCTTTCTATTAGAGGTTGAAACTTGGCAAGTTTATGTGCAAGACATTCATTTTGTGCAAAATGAGCACTTATATTGCTATGGCATTATTTTCAATGGTTTTGTAGGGAATAATACTATAAGCATCAGAATTATAGTATCCCTAAAATCAGGAAGATTATACATAATAACTTATCCATACCAGGACATCCTGAGGGTGCCAAGAATTATAAAAAATATATATTTACCTTCAGGGTTTTTTGTTTGTTTCTTTGTTTGTTTTTGAGACAGCGTCTCGCTCTGTTGCCCAGGCTGGAGTGCAGTAGTGCGATCTCGGCTCACTGCCAGCTCCGCCCCCTGGGTTCACGCCGTTCTCCTGCCTCAGCCTCCCGAGTAGCTGGGACTACAGGTGCCCGCCACCACACCCGGCTAGTTTTTTGTATATTTAGTAGAGATGGGGTTTTGCCGTGTTAGCCAGGATGGTCTTGATCTCCTGACCTTGTGATCCACCCGCCTCGGCCTCCCAAAGTGCTGGGATTACAGACATGAGCCACCGCACCCGGCCGGTTTTTTTTGTTTTTTTTTTTTAAGAATATCTACCATATTATGCCAATAATAGCATGTTATCAGGATCAGTTGAGTATTTAGATAAGGGCACATCTACTAATATGATGTCCACAAATGACTCAGAAAATGATCTCAGATCTCAGATTTCATCCTACATGGCCATCACTGGTCCCAAACTCCCCTCTTCAGGAGAGCAGCTTTTTCTGCCTAAGAGGACTAGCATATTTCAAAGAATATGGGACTTCATCTCTACTCCTCTTTATGTCCTTTATCTTCTATGAAAATCCTTCAGATTCATCTGATAAAATCGCCCTGCATCCTGACATGAATTGCTTCCCCTCCAGCAGGTGCCACATGTACAGTTGGGACAGTCTGCTACCTTTTCAGCATCAGTGTATATAAATATGTCTAGACTTGTGTCACAAAGGGCAGCTCACATCAATTATCTTTTTGTATCTTTTAATATTTATATAAAATAAGCACTGGCCGATCACTTGAGGTCAGGAGTTCAAGACCAGCCTGGCCAACATGGTGAAACTGCATCTCTATTAAAAGTACCAAAAAAAAAGTAGCTGGGCGGGGAGGAGCCAAGATGGCCGAATAGGAACAGCTCCGGTCTACAGCTCCCAGCGCAAGCCACGCAGAAGACGGGTGATTTCTGCATTTCCATCTGAGGTACCGTGTTCATCTCACTAGGGAGTGCCAGACAGTGGGCGCAGGTCAGTGGGTGAGCGCACCGTGCGCCAGCCGAAGCAGGGGCGAGGCATTGCCTCACTCGGGAAGCGCAAGGGGTCAGGGAGTTCCCTTTCCAGGGGTGACAGACGGCACCTGGAAAATCGGGCCACTCCCACCCGAATAATGCGCTTTTCCGACGGGCTTAGGAAACGGTGCCCCAGGAGAGTATAGCCCGCACCTGGCTCAGAGGGTCCTACGCCCACGGAGTCTCGCTGATTGCTAGCACAGCAGTCTCAGATCAAACAGCAAGTCGGCAGCGAGGCTGGGGGAGGGGCGCCCGCCATTGCCCAGGCTCGCTTAGGTAAACAAAGCAGCCGGGAAGCTTGAACTGGGTGGAGCCCACCACAGCTCAAGGAGGCCTGCCTGCCTCTGTAGGCTCCACCTCTGGGGGCAGGGCACAGACAAACAAAAAGACAGCAGTAACCTCTGCAAACCTAAATGTCCCTGTCTGACAGCTGTGAGGAGAGCAGTGGTTCTCCCAGCACGCAGCTGGAGATCTGAGAACGGGCTGACTGCCTCCTCAAGTGGGTCCCTGACCCCTGACCCCCGAGCAGCCTAACTGGGAGGCACCCCCCAGCAGGGGCAGACTGACACCTCACACGGCCGGCCAGGTACTCCAACAGACCTGCAGCTGAGGGTTCTGTCTGTTAGAAGGAAAACTAACAGAAAGGACATCCACACCAAAAACCCATCTGTACATCACCATCATCAAAGACCAAAAGTAGATAAAACCACAAAGATGGGGAAAAAACAGAGCAGAAAAACTGGAAACTCTAAAAACCAGAGTACCTCTCCTCCTCCAAAGGAATGCGGTTCCTCACCAGCAACGGAACAAAGCTGGATGGAGAATGACTTTGACGAGCTGAGAGAAGAAGGCTTCAGACGATCAAATTACTCTGAGCTACGGGAGGATATTCAAACCAAAGGCAAAGAAGTTGAAAACTTTGAAAAAAATTTAGAAGAATGTACAACTAGAATGACCAATACAGAGAAGTGCTTAAAGGAGCTGATGGAGCTGAAAACTAAGGCTCGAGAACTACGTGAAGAATGCAGAAGCCTCAGGAGCCGATGCGATCAAATGGAAGAAAGGGTATCAGCCCTGGAAGATGAAATGAATGAAATGAAGCGAGAAGGGAAGTTTAGAGAAAAAAGAATAAAAAGAAACGAGCAAAGCCTCCAAGAAATGTGGGACTATGTGAAAAGACCAAATCTACGTCTGATTGGTGTACCTGAAAGTGACGGGGAGAATGGAAACAAGTTGGAAAACACTCTGCAGGATATTATCCAGGAGAACTTCCCCAATCTAGCAAGGCAGGCCAACATTCAGATTCAGGAAATACAGAGAACGCCACAAAGATACTCCTCGAGAAGAGCAACTCCAAGACACATAATTGTCAGATTCACCAAAGTTGAAATGAAGGAAAAAATGTTAAGGGCAGCCAGAGAGAAACGACGGGTTACCATCAAAGGGAAGCCCATCAGACTAACAGCAGATCTCTCAGCAGAAACCCTACAAGCCAGAAGAGAGTGGGGGCCAATATTCAACATTCTTAAAGAAAAGAATTTTCAACCCAGAATTTCATATCCTGCCAAACTAAGCTTCATAAGTGAAGGAGAAATAAAATACTTTACAGACAAGCAAATGCTGAGAGATTTTGTCACCACCAGGCCTGCCCTAAAAGAGCTCTTGAAGGAAGCGCTAAACATGGAAAGGCACAACCGGTACCAGCCACTGCAAAATCATACCGAAATGTAAAGACCATCGAGACTAGGAAGAGACTGCATCAACTAATGAGCAAAATATCCAGCTAACATCATAATGACAGGATCAAATTCACACATAACAATATTAACTTTAAATGTAAATGGACTAAATGCTCCAATTAAAAGACACAGACTGGCAAATTGGATAAAGACTCAAGACCCATCAGTGTGCTGTATTCAGGAAACCCATCTCACGTGCAGAGACACACATAGGCTCAAAATAAAAGGATAGAGGAAGATCTACCAAGCAAATGGAAAACAAAAAAAAGGCAGGGGTTGCAATCCTAGTCTCTGATAAAACGGACTTTAAACCAACAAAGATCAAAAGAGACAAAGAAGGCCATTACATAATGGTAAAGGGATTAATTCAACAAGAAGAGCTAACTATCCTAAATATATATGCACCCAATACAGGAGCACCCAGATTCATAAAGCAAGTCCTGAGTGACCTACACAGAGACTTAGACTCCCACACATTAATAATGGGAGACTTTAACACCCCACTGTCAACATTAGATAGATCAACGAGACAGAAAGTCAACAAGGATACCCAGGAATTGAACTCAGCTCTGCACCAAGCGGACCTAATAGACATCTACAGAACTCTCTACCCCAAATCAACAGAATATACATTTTTTTCAGCACCACACCACACCTATTCCAAAATTGACCATATCGTTGGAAGTAAAGCTCTCCTCAATAAATGTAAAAGAACAGAAATTGTAACAAACTGTCTCTCAGATCACAGTGCAATCAAGCTAGAACTCAGGATTAAGAATCTCACTCAAAACCGCTCAACTACGTGGAAACTGAACAACCTGCTCCTGAATGACTACTGGGTACATAACGAAATGAAGGCAGAAATAAAGATGTTCTTTGAAACCAACGAGAACCAAGACACAACATACCAGAATCTCTGGGATGCATTCAAAGCAGTGTGTAGAGGGAAATTTATAGCACTAAATGCCCACAAGAGAAAGCAGGAAAGATCCAAAATTGACACCCTAACATCACAATTAAAAGAACTAGAAAAGCAAGAGCAAACACATTCAAAAGCTAGCAGAAGGCAAGAAATAACTAAAATCAGAGCAGAACTGAAGGAAATAGAGACACAAAAAACCCTTCAAAAAATCAATGAATCCAGGAGCTGGTTTTTTGAAAGGATCAACAAAATTGATAGACCGCTAGCAAGATTAATAAAGAAAAAAAGAGAGAAGAATCAAATAGATGCAATAAAAAATGATAAAGGGGATATCACCACCGATCCCACAGAAATACAAACTACCATCAGAGAATATTACAAACACCTCTATGCAAATAAACTAGAAAATCTAGAAGAAATGGATAAATTCCTCAACACATACACCCTCCCAAGACTAAACCAAGAAGAAGTTGAATCTCTGAATAGACCAATAACAGGAGCTGAAATTGTGGCAATAATCAATAGCTTACCAACCAAAAAAAGTCCAGGACCAGATGGGTTCACAGCCAAATTCTACCAGAGGTACAAGGAGGAGTTGGTACCATTCCTTCTGAAACCATTCCAATCAATAGAAAAAGAGGGAATCCTCCCTAACTCATTTTATGAGGCCAGCATCATCCTGATACCAAAGCCTGGCAGAGACACAACAAAAAAAGAGAATTTTAGACCAATATCCTTGATGAACATTGATGCAAAAATCCTCAATAAAATACTGGCAAACAGAATCCAGCAGCACATCAAAAAGCTTATCCACCATGATCAAGTGGGCTTCATCCCTGGGATGCAAGGATGGTTCAATATACGCAAATCAATAAATGTAATCCAGCATATAAACAGAACCAAAGACAAAAACCACATGATTATCTCAATAGATGCAGAAAAGGCCTTTGACAAAATTCAACAACCCTTCATGCTAAGAACTCTCAATAAATTAGGAATTGATGGGACGTATCTCAAAATAATAAGAGCTATTTATGACAAACCCACAGCCAATATCATACTGAATGGGCAAAAACTGGAAGCATTCCCTTTGAAAACTGGCACAAGACAGGGATGCCCTCTCTCGCCACTTCTATTCAACATAGTGTTGGAAGTTCTGGCCAGGGCAATTAGGCAGGAGAAGGAAATCAAGGGTATTCAATTAGGAAAAGAGGAAGTCAAATTGTCCCTGTTTGCAGATGACATGATAGTATATCTAGAAAACCCCATTGTCTCAGCCCAAAATCCCCTTAAGCTGATAAGCAACTTCAGCAAAGTCTCAGGATACAAAATCAATGTGCAAAAATCACAAGCATTCTTATACATCAATAACAGGCAAACAGAGAGCCAAATCATGAGTGAACTCCCATTCACAATTGCTTCAAAGAGAATAAAATACCTAGGAATCCAACTTACAAGGGATGTGAAAGACCTCTTCAAGGAGAACTACAAACCACTGCTCAAGGAAATAAAAGAGGATACAAACAAATGGAAGAACATTCCATGCTCATGGATAGGAAGAATCAATATCATGAAAATGGCCATCCTTCCCAAGGTAATTTACAGATTCAATGCCATCCCCATCAAGCTACCAATGACTTTCTTCACAGAATTGGAAAAAACTACTTTAAAGTTCATATGGAACCAAAAAAGAGCCCGCATCGCCAAGTCAATCCTAAGCCAAAAGAACAAAGCTGGAGGCATCACGCTACCTGACTTCAAACTATACTACAAGGCTACAGTAACCAAAACAGCATGGTACTGGTACCAAAACAGAGATATAGATCAATGGAACAGAACAGAGCCATCAGAAATAATGCCACATATCTACAACCATCTGATCTTTGACAAACCTGAGAAAAACAAGAAATGGGGAAAGGATTCCCTATTTAATAAATGGTGCTGGGAAAACTGGCTAGCCGTATGTAGAAAGCTGAAACTGGATCCCTTCCTTACACCTTATACAAAAATCAATTCAAGATGGATTAAAGACTTAAATGTTAGACCTAAAACCATAAAAACCCTAGAAGAAAACCTAGGCAATACCATTCAGGACATAGGCATGGGCAAGGACTTCATGTCTAAAACACCAAAAGCAATGGCAACAAAAGCCAAAATTGACAAATGGGATCTAATTAAACTCAAGAGCTTCTGCACAGCAAAGGAAACTACCATCAGAGTGAACAGGCAACCTACAAAATGGGAGAAAATTTTCGCAACCTACTCATCTGACAAAGGGCTAATATCCAGAATCTACAATGAACTCCAACAAATTTACAAGAAAAAAACAAACAACCCCATCAAAAAGTGGGTGAAGGACATGAACAGACACTTCTCAAAAGAAGACATTTATGCAGCCAAAAAACACATGAAAAAATGCTGTCCATCACTGGCCATCAGAGAAATGCAAATCAAAACCACAATGAGATACCATCTCACACCAGTTAGAATGGCAATCATTACAAAGTCAGGAAACAACAGGTGCTGGAGAGGATGTGGAGAAATAGGAACACTTTTACACTGTTGGTGGGACTGTAAACTAGTTCAACCCTTGTGGAAGTCAGTGTGGCGATTCCTCAGGGATCTAGAACTAGAAATTCCATTCGACCCAGCCATCCCATTACTGGGTATATACCCAAAGACTATAAATCATGCTGCTATAAAGACACATGCACACGTATGTTTATTGCCGCATTATTCACAATAGCAAAGACTTGGAACCAACCCAAATGTCCAACAATGATAGACTGGATTAAGAAAATGTGGCACATATACACCATGGAATACTATGCAGCCATAAAAAATGATGAGTTCATGTCCTTTGTAGGGACATGGATGAAATTGGAAATCATCATTCTCAGTAAACTATCGCAAGAACAAATAACCAAACACCGCATATTCTCACTCATAGGTGGGAATTGAACAATGAGAACACATGGACACAGGAAGGGGAACGTCACACTTCGGGGACTGTTGTGGGTTGGGAGGAGGGGGGAGGGATAGCATTGGGAGATATCCCTAATGCTAGATGACGAGTTGGTGGGTGCAGCGCACCAGCATGGCACATGTATACATATGTAACTTACCTGCACATTGGGCACATGTACCATAAAACCTAAAGTATAATAATAATAATAATAATAATAATAAAAGAAAAAAAATTTAAAAAAAAAAGGTGATTTGGCAAAAAATAAAAAAAATAAAAAAATAAAAAAAAGTAGCTGGGCATGGTGGCACATGCCTGTAATCCCAGCTACTGGGGAAACTGAAGCAGGAGAATCACTTGACTCCGGTGGCGGAGGCTGCGGTGAGCCGAGATCACGCCACTGCACTCCAGCCTGGGCAACAGAGGGAGACTCGGATTTTAAAAAAAAAAACAAAAATCAAAAAAGAGTACACATTTTATACTGACCATAGCCAAAACAGCATGAATCACATCCCAGCTCAAGTGAAAATATCTGAGGATTCTGAGATAAGGTGAAAATAGATCTTTTACATTTCAGTGGCCAAAGACAAGAATGTCCCTTAAGATAGAATCACAAGCAGCTTGAGAGCAGGAGCCATTTCATTATTTGTCTCTACCTTCCATAGCTTCTTGCATGATATTTTTGAAATAAATACTTGTTCATTGATTAAATATTAGATTGGTTATTAAAAGCAGAAAGCAGTAACGTAAAGTTTTATTACTACAGTTCTCATTTATTAATTTATCTTAACTTCCAGAATTGCTTTTGGGACATATGCATGAGCATGCTCCCTTGTGTTTTCAGGTGGCCTTAGATTGCCTGTCAAGCTGTCAATCACACAGTCCACATGAAATCACACAGCTTCTTAATGTGGCAGCTCCAGGGGCTGAGAAGAAGCCAAGGAGAAGGCATGGATTTGCCAGTCGGATACCTTTAAAAACTTTGCTTTCTCTACTAATTGTGGTTTCTCTGATGAGGAATGCTCTAGAATTCTTCTCTTGGGTATTTCAAAAACAGTAGAATCTACAGGAAACATTGGACTGAGAATTGAAAGCTCAGGGTTTTATTTTTGCTTTTCCTTTAGCATTATCATTATAACTCAATGAAAGGCCTTGAATAAGACCTTGAACATTCCACTTTTGTGATCTGTAGAATAAATGAATAAAAGAATAAAAGTCCTTAATTCTGCATAAATGATAAAGCTAGAACCATGTGATAATATGGCTTATAATTATGTAGATCCAGAGCACTCTGCAGCTCAACCAATAAAATCACATATGTAGAGAATCTCAAAGAATATTGTTAGTCCTCTAGCACTGAAAACACAAGGCTCCATTTTTCAAAGATTTCAGATATTCTAATAATAACTTGAAAATTACTCATGGCTTAGTAATATTTCTTAGACCCCCGGTTAACACCTAAAATAATTAGACAATGTCTGTCACTTAATGCCTCTTCTTTTTATGACATATTATTAGGCATCAAAATAGAGTATTCTTTTACCTTGATTGTTTTCTTTGCAATCACAAAACAAATTTTTTCCTTCTACTTAGTGACTTCGCAAAGTGCCTGGCAGAACACATCTGTTAATAGCTTCAGGTATTGGATTATTAATTGACATTTGAATAGAACCTTTATGGGAATTCACCATCCTTGTACACAAGACAACTCTGGCCTCAGAAATACAGGCTGGTGGGAGATACTTTTAGATTTAGAAAGATGTGGAGCCCCTTAATTTATTACCCAATAAAAAAATAGTCACTGCTCAACCATTAAAATCATGTCCTCTTCTTCCCGACCCTGGGACCCCAACAATTCTGAGTCTCACTCTATTGGAAGAAAACTAAATCAAGGAATGAAAATATTTTGGGAGCAATAATATAATTAAAAAGTATTTGCTGATTTGATTTAAACTGACATGTTACTTGAAGAAAAAAAAAACAGTATTTGTACTTTCACTTGTGACTTCCTACTGTTTGCTGCACTTGGCTATGAGTCTTAGTCTAAATCTAGTGTAAATCACTTCATGATAGAAATATTTTCTTTCCTTTCTCCGTCTATTTACACCTGCTTGTGAAATATTTCCTAGTTGCATTTCCATTCATCTTCACCCCTGCAGGGTGCCTGTGCTTTACTGCTACTGCAAAGTTTGTTCCACTTAGCCAAGGCTTCAGGACAAAACGTGCTATGTTCATGACAGCTTGTAGGTGAGAAGGGACTATATATGAAAGGAGGTGAATTTTAGCAGCAGTTATTAAGGGGTGGCCAATGAAACCCAGTCTCTCAAGAAATAGGGAAAACAAGACCATTTTGCAATGAAACCTGCAACACCTAAGAGGCACTGCCCATCCCCAGGGTCTCACCCATCCCTCCCTTGTTCTGCCTCCTTGTTGCTTACTTTCAGGGCCCATTGTTCTTTCGGTTTGCTCAACACTCCCTTACTCTTTCATTTTTCCAGACCAGCTCTACTATTCCTGGGTTGTCTTTAACTTTCATTTCCCAAGGACTTGCTTGCTCTCCATATATATGCACATCTCTGGGGCTGTCATGTGGGGAGGGTTGGACATTTTCCTTGCTACAGTAAGGTCAGAACCTGTTAGCAAAAGAATGTCCTAGATGTCAGTTACTTGCCTTTAAGGCCCGGCTCAAAAGAGTTTTCCTCAGGCTAAATGGCCTTTCCTCTGTACATCCGTAGCTCTGATCAATCTGCCTGGTGTTAGATGTACTGTTGTAACAGAAGTGTTAATTCTTCTGTGTTTAGAGTCCTGTCTTCTTCAAAGTAGGGCCTTCATCTTTGAATATATAATGCTTAGCACTGCCAAATACGTGATAGATACTCAGGAAGTATTTCTCAAGTTGCATTGGCTTTCATATGTCACATCGTTAAATAGTGATTATCTAGGCTTACAGCTTTGTCTCTTCCATAACCACAACTAAGAGCGTTAAAGGATGAGGGCACGTGCCATTCTGCTGGAGTGACTGGGACCAGGTCAGACTTTCTTTATCTCTGTGAGTCTGGAATACATAACGTTAGAGGGCCTGAAATACTTTCTAAAAAGCAGGTGGGCTGAGTCAGATAAATATAAAGTACCACATACTAGAACGTTCCCTCTCCTCTTATCCAGATTGTAAGTGAGAAGTGGGAAAAACAAGACCTATCAACTACTTGCATCTACAAGACAGAGAAAATGTGCATTGAAAGATGAATTATATTCCTTATTTCATTACCACATCTTGCCAATTATGTGGTGGGAGAAAGAATGATGTTTCATAGAATTTTATAGATTTCCGAGCTAGAAGGCACCTCTGAAATCATCCAACACAATTTCCTTATTTTATAAATGAAGAAACTGAGGTTAGGAGAGGTTAAGTGGCATGCACAGGAGAGAAGTAAATGGTGAAGCAGGGCTAGAATCCAATTTTCCTAATTGCCAGTGCAACCCTCCCTCCCATCACCTCTGTGGAGTGCAGAGAAGCTCATAGTTCAGCATTGCCCCTCTGTCCCTCCACATTGTTTTCCTTTGATCCCCTAGGTCTCCACTCACTGTTAAGGGACTTAGGGCCCCATGATTTTCTCTTTTCATCTTTCAAAACTCATTTTTAGGAAAAAATGACTGGCACTATATATAAAATCTGTTAAGCCCTGAATATTAGGGCATTTTAAAACAAGCCTTATAAAGATATTGAAACAGAAATAAATGAAGTTCTTTAAAATATCAGAGCCCAGTTAACCTCAGTTGACATGATATCCTTTTAAAAATAAAAGCAATATCTGCACAAAGTTAGACATTTTTAAAAACATACAAAGGTAAATTATAAAATGTAAGTTTCTCCTTACCATGGTCACTCTCCCCAGAGGCTGTTGCTGTTAATAGATTTTTGTCTACATTCTCAGCAAATATAAAAATGTTTATACATAAACCAGCATAGGTAGCTAGATGGATGAACGGATGGATAGATAGGTGAATAAATAGATTGGTGGATGGATAGATAGATAGTAGACAGATTTAAAAAAAATTAGCAGAAGAGTTTAGCCTATACAAAAGCTTTTCATTTAATAATCTAGACATTTTTCAAAATTATGATTTATATGTCTTCTTCATTTTTCCAATAACTGCATAGTATTCAAGTCTGTGGATATACAATAATTTATTGAAGTAGTCCCTGAGTTTTTTTCAGGTTTTGCTATTACAGTTTAGCATAATCATGTTGTATGTACATGTCTGTGTACATGTAAACACACACACAAATGCGCACACACACTTTTTCAAGGATACCTATAACGGTAGAATTGTTGGGTTAAAGGGCATGAACGCTGAAAATCTGATAAATAGTTTGACGTAGGGGCTTCGAATGTTTAAAGAAGGAGGAACCTGGCTGGGCACGGTGGCTCACGCCTGTAATCCCAGCACTTTGGGAGTCTGAAGCGGGCGAATCACCTGAGGTCAGGAGTTCGAGATTAGCCTGGCCAACATGGTGAAACCCCATCTCTACTAAAAATACAGAAATTAGCTGGACGTGGTAGTGGGTGCCTGTAATCCCAGCTACTTGGAAGGCTGAGGCAGGAGAATCACTTGAACTCAGTAGGCAGAGGTTGCAATGAGCTGAGATCGCACCACTGCACCCCAGGCTGGGTGACAGAATGAGACTCCATCTCAAAAAAATTAATTAAATAAAAAAGGAGGAACCTTAGGTAAGATAAGAAGTATTTTCCTGTATCCTTTTCAGTCATCTCTCTGAGAGCTCGAAAAAGATGTCAAAGAATGAGCAGCAGGAAAGAACTGCCAACAGAGCAGCCTCCAGTATCCAGAGAAGGATATAGGTTCAGAGTCTGCGGACCTGAGCTTCAGTTATGGCTCTGCTATGATTTTTTTTTTTTTTTTTTTGAGAAGGAGTCTTGCTCTGTAGCCCAAGCTGGAGTGCAGTGGCGCTATCTTGGCTCACTGCAAGCTCTGCCTCCTGGGTTCATGCCATTCTCCTGCCTCAGCCTCCAGAGTAGCTGGGACTACGGGAGTCCACCACCACGCCCGGCTAATTTTTGTATTTTTAGTAGAGATGGGGTTTCATTGTGTTAGCCAGGATGGTCTCGATCTCCTGACCTCATGATCCGCCCACCTCAGCCTCCCAAAGTGCAGAGATTACAGGCGTGAGCCACCATGCCCAGCCTCTGCTATGATCTTTAGATGGGAGGTTAACCTGATTCATTTCAACAAAGAGAGGTAGAGAACTTACATAGTGTCCAGTGCATGAGTTTTCTCAACCTAAGTATCCTCAGATGGAATGATATAGCTACATCATAGGTTGGTGGCAAATATTAAATAGGATTATAGAAAATCTAGTACAAAATGGATACTTTGATCTTTATGTGGAACATTTAGAAAAAAAAAACAGCTACTTATACACTATGAAACAAAGAATGGTCTTCCCTATATGACAATATCATTTTCTTCATCCAAGCAGCCCTTCACTGCCTGGCATATGGACCACCCAGCCTGTGCACAGTGAAGCTGCCTGACCAAATGAGCAAAGGGATTCTAGCAGGAAAGCACGTAGCATTTATTAAAAGTTCCCAGATGCAGGCTATGGAGTTGTCATCCACTTGCTTTTCAAAAGGAGGTCGGTCGGCTCTCTTCACTCGTCTTCTCTTACTAGCTTATTAGTTACTAGTACAAGCACCAGCAAGCGAAGAGCAGCAGCCGAAATCTGATCAATAATGTATCTGTCTGTATCTGAATCAAAGCCCCCATGGTAAGGAAAGGAAAGCATAGAGTACCTTAAATCACAATGCACAACAGCAGGAGCCAGACAGCTGAGAGGGAACTGAGGTAGAACACGGAGAAGAGAAAATCTGGGCAGCGGGTAGGAAGCTGGAGAGAGAGACCCAGTTGTTAAAAACAATAGTTTTTATTTTGAAAGGTTGAAGCTTCAAAGACACAGAAGGCTCAGAGCTTTGGGGAATCAGAATGTGTGTGTGGGTGTGTGTGTGTGTGTGTGTGTGTGTGTGTATAACCTACTTCACCTATTTCAGAAGTAGAGGGGTCAATTGAAGCAAATGGGCCATAATTGAAGTGCACGTCTTCCTGGGCAGTTTTTTGGATAATTCAAACAATCCCTGCATCATCTGGAATTTTCCACTGTTCCTTTAGCCTTTTTCTGGATGGTATGTCAGGCCTGTAACAGACAGCTCACATACTGAGTTCCATCTTTAGAACCTATAAACCATGCAGAATGTCTCCCAAGCACTGCATTTAAGCCACACTTCTACAAGTTTTTTGCCTCCCTCCCCTGAAAAAAAAAAGTTGGAAGCTGGAAATGTGAGAACTGGGAGGAATCTTACAGGTCAATTAGCCAAACTTCCAATTTAGTAGATGAGGAAACTAAGGCCCCAGAAGTAGCTACCTTAACTAACATCAAGTAATTAGGAGCAGATATTAGACCTCTTTAATTACCGCTTCAGCATCTTTCTGTTGCTCTACCACTAGGCTATGTATTCAGCATTTCTATTCATGCCTATGGGAGAAAATTAAAAAGCCAACCAATGTTTCATTATTGCTCAGAAAAAGATGCAGTTACAGTTTTTTATAAGAGGGTTGTCATATAGTAAAGAGAACAGTGAACTGAAATTTCTAAAATGATGTGATTTCTTTTATTCCACATGCTTTGGAGTCTATCACTGTTTCAAAAAATAGACTTTACTTGGTAAAAGAGGTAGGTGTATGTGCTGAAAAGGGGAAAGGAGGCAAGATAAAAAGAAAAAGAGATACTTTATTCTAAAGTAAATTAGGTGGCATGTGCCTGTAATCTTAGCTACCTGAGAGACTGATGCAAGAATATTGCTTGAGCCCAGAAGTTAGAGTCCAGCCTTGGCAACATCACAAGACCCCAAGCTCAAAAAAATAAACAAGATAAAAAATGAAGTTGTCAATTATTTTCATATCACCAGTTTTAATCTTTTGTATAAATCTAAAACAATTTTGTGGTCCTCTTCCATGTCTAGGCTGTAATATTCTCATATATAAACCAAATGTCTCTATTTATGTGGTTTGCTTATTTATTGTCTGTCTCCTGTTAGATTGTAAGACCAAGAGAGCACAGAGCAAGTTCACTGCTCATGCATGTATTAGTTAAGGTAGCACTGGCAGCTGTAACATAGAAGTTTATTTCTAGCTCACCTCAAGTCGAACACCAGTGTTCTTATTGCTCTCCTCTAATTGGTGATTCTGCCTTTTTCTATGGAGTGGTTCCACCATCTTCAATGTAGCTCCCAAGGTCACTGCGGTGGGGGAAATATCCTAAATAATCACAAATAGCAGAAGCAGGGGTAACACTTTCTCCTATATTCCACTGGCTAGTACTCAGTCATATACCTACACCCTGCCACAAAGAAAGTTAGGAAACATAGTCTAGTTGTGTTTCTAAGAAGAGGATATGGGTCCAGAGATCAGCTAGCAGCCTTTGCCACACTACTGATGGAGTTCAGGACATGCCACCCCAAAGTGTGGCACCTTAACATATTAAATATTTTAAACCAGAGGAATTTGAGAAAAAGCAGATGCAGGAAGATCTCTCTGACCTTCCCCTACCCTTCTTCCCTGAAGTAAGTCATAAAACCTGAGAAGGATTTCCTGATTAATATGGTTTGAATGTTCTTTGCCTCCAAATCTCATGTTGAAATGTGATACTCCATGCTGGAGGTACAGCCTGGTGGGAGGGGGTTGAATCCTGAGGGCAGATCCCTCATGAATGGTTTAACACCTTCCCCCTAGTGATGAGTGAGTTCTTCCTCACTGATTTCACATGAGATCTGCCTAAAAGTCTGGGACCTCTCCCCTCCCCTTGATTGTAAGCTTCCTGAGGCCCTCACCAGAAGCAAATGCCAGCACCACACTCCCAGTAGAGCCTGCAAAACCATGAGCCAATTAAACTTCTTTCCTTTGTAAATTACCCAGCCTCAGGTATTTCTCTACAGTAATGCAAAGAATGGCCTAATACACCGACCTTCCCCTGAAGTGGATCATAAGACAGACCCTCATGTGAGAGGTTCCTTCCCCATACCAAGAGG
Organism: Pongo abelii; assembly: GCF_028885655.2. Taxonomy (NCBI): domain Eukaryota; kingdom Metazoa; phylum Chordata; class Mammalia; order Primates; family Hominidae; genus Pongo; species Pongo abelii. The sequence goes on from NC_085928.1 coordinate 20,967,085, forward strand.
AAAGGAATATTCCTATCTCTGAAAACAAGTCACAGAGAAGAATCTGAACAAGCAGTCCTTGCTAAGTTTCTCCCAGTTTATTGCCATTTAATCGTACCTTTTTCCCCATCATATTTCTCCACGACTGTTTACTCTTCACTGAACCTGGCATGAAAATACACAGGAAGCTGAGGCAGGAGGATCACTTGAGCCCAGGAGTTCGAGACTGCAATGAATTATGATTGCACCATTGCACTCCGGCCGGGGTGACACAGCAAAACCTTGTCTCTTAAAAAAAAAAAATGTTTTAAATAAAAATACACAGGTTTAACAATTTCTTTGGGTCTTTATTTTCTTATGAAGGCTCTCGTGTCATGTAAAACGTATATTAAACAAATTTGTATGGTTTTCTCTTGTATCTTTTACTATAGGAGCCTCAGCCATGTACGTAAGATGGGTAGAGGAAAAGATATTTTTTCTCATTTACAATACTATGTAACCAGAGCCTAGGGTTTGGCACATAGTAAATGCTGAAAAAAAAAGTTGTTGAAGGAATTTTTGAATGAATGCATATAGTGTACTTTTTTAACTCTCTCATAATCCTATAAGTTAAATAATTAAGGGTAAAATACTTATCCAAATAGAAATAAGAATTCATTATGATTCCATTTTTAGAGAGCCTGATTACTCTTCATCTCATTTGGTTCTTCTTTCTCCTCAGCAATGATCCTTAACTGAAAATAACTTGATTTTCTTTATTAGCCACTTTTCATGAAAGAAAGCTTATTAGAGCTGCCTGATGCCCCTTTTCTTTTCCTCCAAGTTGTCATAGAGTTGACTTTACAGAAATAATGTGATAAAAAATCTTACCACCACCATGATATAAGCAGATCATTTTTTAAGTTATCCTCACAAAATGCAGATTGTCTGCATTTCACTTGTGCCGTTTAAACTATGACCATTATTTTGCATTTAAAAATACAATTCAGGAGACATCCTGAGATTGTACAAGTCAGGTAAGAATCTATTCTAGTATTTGAATATCCAGAGCAGGCCATTGGGCAAACTTCTGGGATTCTTAACCAACCTCATTTTCAAGAGTTTCTCCAGTTTCTTTCACCTGTGCTCTCTGACTACATGTCAGACTCAGTCCTTTGCTTTTTGTCTTCCACAGTATCAAGAGAACAGCAGGTAAATGTCCCTAGAATAACAACTGTGTAGTACAACAGCTGCCTGCGGCCTGGCTTCCTGCCTTTATTAACACCTTAAAGGCTTAAGGGTTGTAGCTACACAGTCTTTGAAACACAGTTCTTCTCAAGCTTTCTATCCTCTTTCCACCTTGCCCTTTCCAAGTCCCCTCTATGTCTGCCTAACACCTGCAACATAGACTCAGGGCAGCTGGTAGATTACACATTATTTTTTTTTTTTAACTACGGACAATGAGAATAAAATACAAACTATTCATTTTTTCTGGTTACAGATTCATAGGGAAGTAGAAAGTAGAAATTTGGGCAAGTAAATGAATTTCTCTGAGCTTCAGCTTTCTCATTTGTGCAATGCGGAGAATAACCACTGAATTAGTGTTAGGCAATGAATGTAAAGTCCCTGCTCTACAAGTGCTTGTTTTACTGCCCCATTCATTCCACTGCATACTATGCTTCTATGGCCTCTAACCTCACTACCAGCTGATGGAGTTTTTACACTTCTACAATCATCAGTATGTAAGTTCTTTACACCTAAAGCACCTCATTCTGAAATTAGTTCATTTTTATGCAGGCTTTTTTGGACCACCTTCTCTGTTCAAGTTTTCTTCTTAAACTACTAGGGCTGTACTTTCCAATACTGTAATCTCCAGCCACACGTTGCTGATGAGCACTTGAAATGTAGCTATTTTGAATAAAGATGTGTGCTAAGTATAAAACATACGTCAGATTTTTTTAAGATTTCATATACAAAAATGTAAAATATCTCATTGAATTTTTTTGTATTGATTATATGTTAAAATATATAATCCTTTAGATGCACTGGATTACATATTATTTAAAATAACTTCACCTGTTTATTCTTTTTAACATGAATACTAAGAAATTTTAAATTACACATGTGGCTTACATCTCTGGCCTGCATTGTATTTCGATTGAACAGCCCTGTAATAGAGATATCTCTGACTCCAAATTATATGTTTCAAACTTCTCCTGCAACAGAATCTTCTCTCTCAACTCATGCTCCTTCTTTCAACTTGGCCACCTGTCAGGCAGCTCTGTTTCTTTTTCTGGCCCTTATTAGTAGCAAGATCTCTTTTAAAGCAAAAGGAAATGCTATTACAATATTCCTGAATAACTTAGATTTGTGTTTTGTGTAAAAAAAACAAAAGTGTGGTTAAGCAACCTGATTGTAACCACTTAGCTGGAAGAAAGAGCTGGACTTAAGAGTTCCTTCTGAAATTTAAAAATATTGTAAATAGAAATTTGGCACAAAAGGAAAAAAATCGGTTTTGAATTTAGATATACACAGGTTCAAATCCTTATTCTGCACTAAGTTGAATCTATAACCCTAGGCAAGTCTCTTGAGCCCTCTGAGTCTGTTTTCTCAGTAATAAATATGTGTTTGTGAAAATTAGACTTAAATTATGTAAAGCGCCTTACATATAATGAGTCTTTAATGAGTGCTCCAAATATTATTTCACATGGCAAATCATACTGCTAATTAATATACTGGGACTTCTAGGATTAGGACCAGGGGGTGGAGGCAGATGCTGAGGACCTCTAAATCCCATCAACCCTTTATAAAACATCCTCTACACCTTTTGCACTTCAACTCCATCATTCCTGTATCTGTTAGCCTTTTATTGTTACCGTTAGTTTCAACAGATGCTTATTAGAAATATCCATAAAAAATTGACCCTGATACTAAGATATAAAACCATTAATGATATAATTCTAAAGGTTAATAGATCATTTTTAGCACATATTTTATTTCAAAGATTATACTTAATCACAGAAGGCAACTGGTCCCATGGTCTTAGCAACAACAACAAAAGACAAAAACTTCTAACTAACATAGAGGTTCTTCATAGTCTTCATATGCAGAGATAGGAAGAGGTTGAGCTTCAGCTAACTTAATATGCCTGTAGATTGAAAAACACAGAGTAATGTCTACAAAGTTGGGGAAAAGAAATTCTCCATACATTTTCTGGAAAGATGAGAAAGGTTTTATTCTTTAAAGTGCCTTAGCAGGCTATGGAATGTTTGGTTTTAAATAGAATATTCTACTTTTTAAGATTACCTTATGTACTATTCCAGAATAGCTGACCTTTGGATGAGGAAAAAAGACATGATAGAAACTAAGGCGGGGTTGTTTGTTTGTTTCTTGTAAATTTGTTGGAGTTCATTATAGATTCTGGATATTAGCCCTTTGTCGGATGAGTAGCTTGCGAAAATTTTCTCCCATTTTGTAGGTTGCCTGTTCACTCTGATGGTAGTTTCTTTTGCTGTGCAGAAGCTCTTGAGTTTAATTAGATCCCATTTGTCAATTTTGGCTTTTGTTGCCATTGCTTTTGGCGTTTTAGACATGAAGTCCTTGCCCATGCCTATGTCCTGAATGGTAATGCCTAGGTTTTCTTCTAGGGTTTTTATGGTTTTAGGTCTAACATTTAAGTCTTTAATCCATCTTGAATTGATTTTTGTATAAGGTGTAAGGAAGGGATCCAGTTTCAGCTTTCTACATATGGCTAGCCAGTTTTCCCAGCACCATTTATTAAATAGGGAATCCTTTCCTCATTTCTTGTTTTTCTCAGGTTTGTCAAAGATCAGATAGTTGTAGATATGCAGCGTTATTTCTGAGGGCTCTGTTCTGTTCCATTGATCTATATCTCTGTTTTGGTACCAGTACCATGCTGTTTTGGTTACTGTAGCCTTGTAGTATAGTTTGAAGTCAGGTAGCGTGATGCCTCCAGCTTTGTTCTTTTGGCTTAGGATTGACTTGGCGATGCGGGCTCTTTTTTGGTTCCATATGAACTTTAAAGTAGTTTTTTCCAATTCTGTGAAGAAAGTCATTGGTAGCTTGATGGGGATGGCATTGAATCTGTAAATTACCTTGGGCAGTATGGCCATTTTCACGATATTGATTCTGCCTACCCATGAGCATGGAATGTTCTTCCATTTGTTTGTATCCTCTTTTATTTCCTTGAGCAGTGGTTTGTAGTTCTCCTTGAAGAGGTCCTTCACGTCCCTTGTAAGTTGGATTCCTAGGTATTTTATTCTCTTTGAAGGAATTGTGAATGGGAGTTCACTCATGATTTGGCTCTCTGTTTGTCTGTTGTTGGTGTATAAGAATGCTTGTGATTTTTGTACATTGATTTTGTATCCTGAGACTTTGCTGAAGTTGCTTATCAGCTTAAGGAGATTTTGGGCTGAGACAGTGGGGTTTTCTAGATATATCATCATGTCGTCTGCAAACAGGGACAATTTGACTTCCTCTTTTCCTAATTGAATACCCATTATTTCCTTCTCCTGCCTAATTGCCCTGGCCAGAACTTCCAACACTATGTTGAATGGGAGTGGTGAGAGAGGGCATCCCTGTCTTGTGCCCATTTTCAAAGGGAATGCTTCCAGTTTTTGCCCATTCAGTATGATATTGGCTGGGGGTTTGTCATAGATAGCTAAAACAAACAACCCCATCAAAAAGTGGGCAAAGGACATGAACAGACACTTCTCAAAAGAAGACATTTATGCAGCCAAAAAACACATGAAAAAATGCTCACCATCACTGGCCATCAGAGAAATGCAAATCAAAACCATAATGAGATACCATCTCACACCAGTTAGAATGGCGATCATTAAAAAATCAGGAAACAACAGGTGCTGGAGAGGATGTGGAGAAATAGGAACACTTTTACACTGTTGGTGGGACTGTAAACTAGTTCAACCATTGTGGAAGTCAGTGTGGCGATTCCTCAGGGATCTCGAACTAAAAATACCATTTGACCCAGCCATCCCATTACTGGGTATATACCCAAAGGACTGTAAATCATGCTGCTATGAAGACACATGCACATGTATGTTTATTGAGGCATTATTCACAATAGCAAAGACTTGGAACCAACCCAAATGTCCAACAATGATAGACTGGATTAAGAAAATGTGGCACATATACACCATGGAATACTATGCAGCCATAAAAAAGGATGAGTTCATGTCCTTTGTAGGGACATGGATGAAATTGGAAATCATCATTCTCAGTAAACTATTGCAAGAACAAAAAACCAAACACCGCATGTTCTCACTCATAGGTGGGAATTGAACAATGGGAACACATGGACACAGGAAGGGGAACATCACACTCTGGGGACTGTTGTGGGGTGGCGGCGGGGGAGGGATAGCATTGGGAGATATACCTAAAGTATAGTAATAATAAATTTAAAAAAAGAAACTAAGGCGGGACTTTAAAAATTTTTTTTTTTTTTTAAATGGAGTCTCACTCTGTCATCCAGGCTGGAGTGCAGTAGCACGATGTCAGCTCACTGCAACCTCCGCCTCCCAGGTTCAAGCCATTCTCCTGCCTCAGCCTCCTAAGTAGCTGGGACTACAGGCGCATGCCACCATGCCTGGCTAATTTTTTGTATTTTTAGTGGAGACAGGGTTTCACCAAGTTAGCTAGGATGGTCTCGATCTCCTGACCTCATGATCCGCCTGCTTCGACCTCCCGAAGTGCTGGGATTACAGGTGTGAGCCATCGCGCCTGGTTGGCAGGACTCTTAAATGCTCAGATTACTCAAAGAAACCTTAGACCTGCCTCTGAGATTCTGGATTCATGGGTGCTAATTGGGTTTTTGGGCCATGGTCTCCATGGAAGACTATAGTGGAGTGATGACTTCTGAGCACAAGAAGTCTAGGTTCCCTTTAGTCCTTTCTCTTTACTATCTAGGTTTTAACATTTAAACACTTCTCTGCCATAATTAACTGAGGCAAAGTATGTCATTGTGAAAAATAATGAGAGTAGAAGGTTAAAAATGTCAAATTTCTTAATTCAGATCTAAATATGATCCTGCTGGGATAAAGTCGATTTGTTACCCAGAGAAGCCAAATTCCACTGGGTCTCAACCATGAGAGTCCCTAAATCTGGAACTGGTTTGAATTTTTTTTAACTACTGCAAAAGCCCTTTCTTGGGCCATTAACATTGTCTCAGTCAAGTAGTAACTTGGGGACCATCTATAAGTAGGTTGTAAGACAAACAGTGCCTGCCTGAATATTTAATGAACTCTGAGAACAGCAGCTGTATAGAACTTTCTTTACATTTGAAATTGTTTCCTTCACTTTACAGGACAAGTTCGTAGAATTCCTCAAGGCCCAGGTGAAATTTGACCTATTCATGAAGCTTGTCACTTGCTCTTCCGCCACACTGTCACACATTTAGTTGTCAACTCCTCTCACCAGTTACCACAGCACGTTGCACATACATCTTACAGGAGTTGTAATTGCATATGTGTTTGTCTCTCCAGATACACCATGGGGGCTTCTAGATCAGGGTTTTCTCATGTGTCCTTGCATCCTATGTACTACTCAAAATGCCTGGGGTAGAAGAGATATGCACCCAGTTTTCGAACGGATGTGCTTTTTCCGAAAGCCAAGCCTGGTAGGACTGCATTTGAAGGCAGTTTCCCTTTCAAACACAGAGTTGACCTTAGCACCAACTGAGTGGGCTTCCTCTTCTTCATTCTTCCTTCTCCCTCAAGCCTATAAGCCCTTGCTTGTTGCTGAAAAGAAAAGAAAAGAAAAGGGGAGGGAAGGAGAAGGAAGGGAAGGGAAGCTGGCAATAATGCCTCAAAGTTAGAACAGTACTGATTTTCATCTCGCTGTGAGGGTGGAGAAGGGGGTGCATTGTTAAAATACAGGGGCTAAAGGGGCTCTTTTAAAAGTTGGTTGGATCAATCAACTGATAAACTGACCAAATTCCTCCCAGAGAATTGTCTTTTTAAATATATTCACTGAAAAATGCAGACAACCTTAAGAAATTTCCAGTTGTCTTTAGTTGGCTTTGCAGAAAGGTACTTGGTAAGTAAGGAGCACATTGTCCAATTCATAAGTTATTTTCTTTCAGTCCTCCTTTGGTCAGTGTTAACTAAGGCAGCCACTTTTACTTCACTTTATACTGAAGAAGATGAACCATCTTTCAGTGGTTCCTATTAGGTTCATTTGAGAAAACAGATACCCTTTTCAGTTGCAGAATACAGGGTAAAACATTTTAAATGATTCATCAATTCAGCTGTTTCCACATATGGTGATTATTATTATTTTGCACTATTGCTGCTTTTTGTTAGCTTTTAAATGTTTAATTCCAATGTTTCTTTGAGTATTTATTTTTCATAAATCGTTATCATTTTATCATCTTAAATGCCTGCAGTACAAGGCTCAGCTCCTGCCATCCATGTGATGTATTTTTAGAGATAGGGGGAAGGACTCTGTAATCCTACTTTTATTTTCCCAAGTAGCTCATTGATGCCTGAAATTGTAAAACTAGAGATTTATTCTTTTGGCTTAAGACTTGGGCCCTTATTAAAAGAGAGTATTTCAAAATAAATATCACATTTTCCTTCCTTAAACCTGTCTGATTGCTATGTGCCACTCTTACAGCATTTTTCATATTGATTTTCTATTAAACTTGTTTGTTGTCTTATCTCCCTATTAGATAGTTAGCTTCTTGAAGGAAAGGGGATCCTTCTTCATCTCTCTACATCCCACTTTTGTTAGCTACATCTTTTCAGATGGGTTAAAGTTTGATTACAAGAGACAATGTACATAACTCTACTGTAAGGTTAGATTAAGTTTTCAATTATTAGGCCAAAAATCACAGAGCCTGGCAAGTCAGGACCTGTTGCAGCATATCTGCACACTAACAGATGACACAAAGCTGCTGGTGATACTGGCTTCACAAGGTTTTGATGGATCTGAGCTCCTTGATGTCTTGCTGCATCAAATTTTTTTTTTCCTTTTTGAGGCTTCCTTGATAGTCACGTGGAACTGATGCAAACAATCTTTTTTACTGCGCTTCTGTTGCTCAGAGTGCTTTCAAAATTGCACACACTCATCTCTTGTGCCAGACAGTGGGAGGGAAGTTATATTCTCATGTGGGAGGAAACTTGAATCAATGCCTAGGCAAGCTGAGGTGCATATACATCTCTCTCTCCAGCTGTACAACCTTTAAAAGAGCTAATCTCCCTACATTAGCACAATTTCTTGCAAATTATTGTCATTCCATAAATATTTGTTCACACATATGCACACACACACACACACACACCCATGCATGAAAAAGAAAGAAAACAGATGAATCTCTGTGAGTTTATATAATATGCCTATCATCACACAGCTGCTAAGTAAAGGAACCAGGTTCTTCAAACCCAGTGTGGTCTAGATGCCGAGCTTGGGAATTATCGAACACACTATACTTCTTCCCAATCATGTGTTTAGTCATGGAAATAATCTAGTGCTTTTTGCATTAAAAAGGGTTGTCCACATACTTTTTACTTTTTATACTTAGCCCAGCTTCCTTCCTACTCTTTGGCTGATTTTTATTTTCCAATCCTGGCCTTCTGTTTTCTTTTATTCTTTCCTCCTCCTGCTCACTCATCTCTTCCTACTTCCTCATTCTTTATCTCTTTTCCACTCTCTCTTTTCCAATCTCTCTTTTCCAATTCCATTAATGAAAGTAGATAATAACTTGTGAATTCAAGTGGAACTTCATTTCTGAAACTGCAAACTCATGCTGGAACCCATTAAGCTCGATAGCGAGAAATGAGAGAAATCATAATTATCAGGCCACTAAAATACATGAAACATAAAATTTGTCAGGGAAAGCAATTGAAATTATTGGAGCAGTTGGGCCTGGTGCTGAGCAGACCCTCAGTGATAATGGAAAGGTTTCGGGCGACGTTTAGCAATGCTGATGAAGTCCAAGGTGACTCTGCGCCACCACAGTCAGCAAATTTATGCTCGGCTTGTATTAATTTGCTAATCCGTCTTTGGAAATTGGGAGAGCAGTGGTGTTCAGGAAACCCCTTCAACTGTCCATCCAAACAGGTACGATGACTTGTTTTTTTCACATCTTTGTGGGTTTTTTCTTCTTCTCTCATTCTTGTGTCTTTTCTTTCCCTGAATTTCCCTGTCTCCTCATTTTCTTTTTCCCATGCTTCTTTTTTATTCTGGCTTTCCCTCTATCCTTTCAAATTTATCCTGAGTGCTACTTTGCTCTTTAATCTAAAATCATTCAACAATTTGCCTAATTGGTGTGTAAAATGTGCTTTTTACCAAAATTGGCTCTGTAACTCAGGATTGGAATTTTTCTTCCTTTGACTAAGGCTGCCTGCTGCTGAGATGAGCCCACAGTCTAAAACTGCACATATAAATGTTCTTGCTGTTGTCATTATCAAAACAAATGCTATTGCTGCACATGCTTGTCTGATGTTGTACTGAGCAGATATGAAGGAGTGGGAAGGAGAAAAAGAATGATTCTCACACTGTCTTAAAATTCCTCATGTGTCTCTGACCTCAGCACCTTAATTTTAAATAATCAGAGTTGCATATGTACTGTGCTTTTGGTTTAAGGGCTGAAACACACACACACACAAATCATCTAGAAGAAGATAGCAGTTTATATGAGATATGGTAATACATTCAGGCCATGAGAGTGGGACATTTTTCACAAACATGTCTGAATTCTCCTAGAAAACTTTTAAGGGTGTCCCATAGTTGGTAATAGTTATAGGTAGTATATGTGTATAGGTAGCTGACATGATTTGATGATTTTTCTCACAACTTTACATATCTTTCATATCTTCATAATGATACATTTTGCCATTTTCAGAATCTTCTTTGATATTAAAAGTAGAGAACCTATTATTATCCCATCCTATAGCTGAAGCAACTGAGGTTGAGAAAGATTAAATGATATAGCCAAGGTCACTTGACTAGTGAGGGGCAGATATGTCTCCAATCTTTTTATTCTATGTGCTTTTCACAGTATCTTATGTTCAAGTCTTCTATTAGAAAATTCTTGATTTGGGACAGGAGGTTGCAGTGAGCTGAGATGGCGCTACTGCACTCTAGCCTGGGTGACGGAGTGAGACCCTGTCTGAAAGAAAAGACAAAATGCTAGTAAAAGTATTGCTTGTGTAGATTTCTATAACACTAGACTTGAAAATTCTTGATTTGGGCCTGAATGATGTTTTGGTTCTCGGAAAGAGTTCAGTGACCTCATTTGGACGAGTTCTATACTACAGTTGCTATATCTCAGTATATGCCTGGCCAGAGCATAACCAAACTGCTGACAGCTGTGGTAGTTGTCTAGGTAGGCTCTGTGTGCTAATAGTTAGAAGTATGGGCTCTGGAGTCAGACTGCCTGGCTTGAAAGCCGCCACCTCTATCTGCCCAAGGTTCTGCAGGTTCCCTAACTTACTTGAGCCTCAGATTTTCACATACAAAATGAGGTTCGGAATAGTAAGGAATAGCACCACTCATTGGATTTTCGCCAGGATTACATGACGTGATTCATATGAAGAACTTGAAACATGGCATGGAACATATTAAACAGTAATAGCTAATAAAGATGAGCTATTATTATGTTAATGACAGTATTTCAGAATATCGTGAACTCTCTCTAATGTTCCTATTAGAGTTTTCTTTTCCAGATTAAAACTCTAAATTAGTTAGGTGGGTTATTCATTTATTGACTCATTCATCCAAAATTGACTTTGTGGCTATTAAGGGCAAGGCATGTGGCTAGTTCTGGAGATGAGAGAATGAAAACAAAATTCCAGATCTAAAAAAAGGACATCACTATCTATTGAGGAGATGCAAGTATTCTCAGAGATAATTATAATTCAGAGAGATAGACACTATGATCCTTATATATACAAGATGGGAACACAGAGCAAGACACACATGTCCTGGTGGTGGGTTGTAGGGTAAGACTTAGACTTTCTAGAGGGGAAGCCCTAATGAAGACTTGTAGACAGTTAAATCTTAGAAATTGCTGGGAGAAGAGAATTAAATTTCACATAGTAAATGTGCACACACACGGCACAAAGGCAGGAGGCATTTGATGAGGGCTGTAAGTGGTGTTGTATGGATGGAGTGTAAGATGGAGTGTAAGATGCCTGTCAGAGAGGGGACTGCAGGGGGACTGAGCAAGTCTGCGTCTTATAGACTCTGTTTAAAAAAAAAAAAAAAAATCTGGCTTTTACCTTGATCTTTTTCTTGGCAGCCTCATTACATGGGATAAATTAAATTTCAAAGTGTTCTTTTACATGTGCTGCTATTAAAGAGGGTTTGTTTGAACAGTAAACAAAAAGCAGGGCTTTCCCAGGCCCCTGCATATAGTCTCAATCAGTAACCATGCCAAGAAGAAGCCAGGCTGCAACAGGAGGATACAGATCACCTGTGGGGAAAATTTGGGCATTGTTTCAAATTCCTTTGTACAGCAGATTCTTGTATGTAAAGTTCTGGAAAATAATTATGCAAAATGTAAAGTTCTAAACATTTCTGAAAGAAGCAAGGTAGGAAGGGAAGGAAGGGAAGGGAGGGGGAGGGAAAAGGAGGGAAGGGGAGGGAAGAGGAGGGAGGGAGGAAGTGAGGGAGGAAGGAAGGAAGGAGGGAAAGAAAGGAAGAAAGGAAGGAAAGGGGGAAAGTAAGAGGGAAGGTAAGGAGGAAGAATTGACTGACTGATTCTGAAAAGCCCAGCAACTCATACTTTAGAAGTTTTTAGGAAGAAATGATTATTCGTGAGGGTTCACTAAAATTATTTTATTACCTTCTGTATTCTGGATGGCTGTTATGAAATTACTAAGATGAATATTTTCTGAGTGTCACTTAAGGACAATCTATGATCACTTTTCTAGCATTTTCCATAATTCCACATGTCATTATATTCAGAAAAATGTTTTTACAGTTTCATTGAAAAAAGAAATTATATCCATAACACTAACAGCCAATGACTAAATAATATGGCATGGAAAATAAAGAAGTTTTATTTTATTTTGTTTTATTTTATTTTTGAGACGGAGTCTCACTCTGTCGCCTAGGCTGGAGTGCAGTGGCACTATTCTCTACTCACTGCAAACTCCATCTCCCGGGTTCAAGTGATTCTCCTGCCTCAGCTTCCTGAGTAGCTGGGATTAAAGGCGTGCACCACCATGCCCAGCTAATTTTTGTATTTTTAGTAGAGACAAGGTTTTACCACGTTGGCCAAGCTGGTCTTTGTGTTTTATTTTTAATGGGTCATAGGAATATAAAGGGACAAGGCTATGTACATTGTTTAGATTCTGTGTAGTACATACACATACAAGCACCCAGTCTAAACAAAACATTTTCATGCTAAGCTCCAGGCACTGAATTGTCATGTCATCAGTGTTCCCAAATTGCCAAGATGATGGTGTTATTTCAAACCTGAATTGTCTAATTAAATTATCTTATGAGCTGCTGTTCTTTAATAGAGTTTCTCATGTTTATTTTACTATTCCTATAGTAAACTCCATTTTGTCAAGGCAGAACAAACACTTGTCCTAAATATCTTAACTATAGCTAATGGGCAGAATTAGGCACTATATTTGATATTGCCAGAATATTTGTAACAACACATTTATATTTGTAAATACATAATCTACAGCTTTGTAAAGTCGTATAACTAAAAGAAAACTAAAAGTAAGGACAATATAGTTTTTTCTTCCTCTCACATTTTATACCACAAGGAAGGTACTAATCCTTAGTAGAGAGCTGAACAGAATTTTTGGAACACTTATAATAACCTTCTATTCAACAGATGAGGAATCTGTGTCCCAAAGAGGAAACTAATTTACCCAAGGCCTCACAGTTAATTAACAGCAAAGCTAAGATTCAAATTCAGTGGTTCATCCCCCCAAACCCATTGCTTTTTCTACTTCCATTGGCTTTCTGGACTTTGGTATTTCTTCCTAAACTGTTTTCCTTTAATAGATTTTGTGGGAGTTAACATTTCTCTTCAAATGTACTTTGGCCTATTCTGTCTAGCAGACTATGAACAATAACAAAATGTGTCTTTTCACATTAATTTAAATTACTTTATTAAAATGATTCATTTTCTTTAAAAACACATCACAAATGATAGGAATACAGATATGTTCTGAGTTTACTAGTGCAGCACATTAATCTTGTTACTTCTCCCTCATGGAGAACACCATATAAATGTGAAAAACAGGCACTTTCGACAGAATTTCTAAAATCTGATGATGCTCAGTAACTATGTCAATTAACAAGAAAACATATCTCTGAGTCAGTCCTTTGAATACCAGAAGCTCTTTTATGTTTGGATGCTACTGGAAAAACTGTTCTTGGAAAAAGCAGCTCTAATGCATTTGAACACCAATGAAATTTCACATGAGGAAAGGTTAGAGCTGGGTGCACACCAGAAAACTAATTGCTGAGAGCTGCCTTTATATACACACTGCAGTAATTCATAGAGATACCATATAGAAAGAGAAAATCAGCAATTCTGTTCTGTAGACACTGTGTCCTCTAGAATAGGGGCGAAAAAGAGAGGTTCTTATGGCTCTGAGGATTTTCTGAAAGGCACAATTGTATATCTATCACTGGAAATTGTGTGGGAAGTCTGTCGTGGGGAAGAGGAGGACAATTCAAGTTTATAATTAAAAAAAAAAAAGTATTATTCTTTTCCCCAGTGGGTTTCCCAGGTTTGGCAAAAGAAGCTTAGTCTTTTTAAACTTTTCTTTTTTTAAGACAGTTTTGTTGAATTATAATTGGCATATAAAAAACTGCCCATATTTAAAGTGTACACATTGATTAGTTACAACATGTATACACACCTGTGAAACCATAGCACAAGCAAGTTAATAAATATTTCTATCATCCCCAAATGTTTTCTTATGCCTCTTTGTAATGTCTGTGATATGGATTGGCTGTGTCCCCACCCAAATCTTATCTTGAATTATCACATGTTATGGGAGGTACCCAGTGAAAGGTAATGGAATCATGGGGGCAGGTCTGTCCCATGCTGTTCTCATGACAGTGAATAAGTTTCATGAGATCTGATGGTTCTATAAAGGGGAGTTTCCCTGCATGAGCTCTCCCTTTGCCTGCTGCCATCCATGTAAGATGTGACTTGTTCCTCCTTGCCTTCTGCCATGATTGTGAGGCTCCCCCAGCCATGTGGAACTGTAAGTTCATTAAACCTCTTTCCTTTGTAAATTTCCCGGTCTTGGGTATGTCTTTATCAGCAGCATAAAAATGGACTAATATAGTCTCGCTCCTGCCCTTCTTGGCCCCCTCCTGCCTATAGATAACCATTGATCTGTTTTCTGTCACTATAGATTAATCTGAACTTTCTAGAATTTTATATATATGGAATTACACAGTTTGTAGTAGTTTTTTCTGGCTTCATTCACTTAGTATAATGACTTTGACAATTCATCCATGTTGTTACATGTATCAAGCATCTATTCCTTTCTACTTCTGTGTACTCTTCTACTGTATGGATATTTCACATATTATTGATCCATTCATTTATGATGGACATGTGGGTTCTTTCCTGTTTCAGGCTACTAGAAATAAAATTGATAAGCACATTCATGTACAATTATTTGTGTGGACATAGTCTCATTTTTTTCTCTTGGGTAATAGCTAGAAGAAGAGTAATTGGATCATAGGGGAGGTTTATGTTAAACTTTAGACTTCTTTACTATGGAGAGAAGAAGGGTGGTGATGCTGGTTCAGTTGAAATAGAAGCTCTCAGCAAGCTTCATGAGGGATGACTGGATTCAGCGTTGGGATACTCACAGCATTTTTTCTCAGCTTTGGGTTCTTAGGCAAATCATTTAAGCTTTCTAGGCCTCAGTGTCCTTTTCGATAAGGCAAAAATTTTGGATGAGATCAGCCTTCTCAAAGTTTATTCTTAGAAACATCATCTTTCAAGATTTTTAATTAAAGCAATTATGTACGGCCGAGCACAGTGGCTCACACCTGTAATCCCAGCACTTTGGGAGGCTGAGGTGGGCAGATCACTTGAGGTCAGGAGTTCAAGACCAGCCTGGCCAAGATGGCAAAACCCCATCTCTATTAAAAATATACAAATTAGCCAAACAAGGTGGCGGTGCCTGCCTATAATCCCGGTTACTGGGGTGGCTGAGGCATGAGAATCACTTGAACCCCGGAGGTAGAGGCTGCAGTGAGCCAAGATTGTGCCACTGCCCTCCAGCCTGGGTGACAGAGCGAGACTTTGTCTCAAAAAAAAAAAAAAAGGAAAGAGAAAAGAAAAAAAAAAGTACGTAGTCAAACATGATTGGGGGAAAATGGCATATTTAACTCCCTTCTGGAGAGTCACAACATAATTACCTTATGAAGGGCCCTCAGAATTCCCATAGGAAAGAGGCCTGTTTAACTTTGGGTCACCTAGCATTTCCCAAAATTATTTGCCCCAGAACCCTTTTCAGATTAATATTCTGGAACTGACACTTCATGTAATTCTTATTCAAAAAAAAAAAAGAAATAAATGATCTTTCCTATTAGCTCCAAAGATATTGCTTTGCTTTGAAAGATATTACTCCTCCACACTCACATAGAAAAGCAGGAAGAATGAAAATGAGAAGCTGAGTTTTCTAACTTCTGTTTATTTCTTTTTTCATACTATTACAACACTCATCAGCTCTTTCCCTGTGCCTTTTAAGATGGCAAGTCTAAAGCTGCTAGCCTAGGCTAAGGGGCAAGAGTTTCATGACAGCCAGGTCCCTGGACCTAATTCTTACTAAGAAAGAATTTACTAGCATTTATCGGCTCTTCTACTTACATTTCCTCCCTAAGCAATGCTTACAGGACTGAAGATTCTGTGGAAAGTGCCAAATTATCTAGTTAACATCATCAGAGGAGTGTACTTTACACTTTCTGGTAAGGTGTGTTTAAACTGAAAGCTTTATTTTGAAATAGCAAGATTTTTTTCACTCAGGCAAAATAAAACATGGGAGAATACTGAATCACTAGCCAATTTCTTTTTTGGTCTTTGTTTCAGGCCAAGACTATCCTGGTCCCTAAATCAGCAGGTGGAGACAATTTCTGTAAAGTCTGTCTCAGACTCTCTCATTTAGAAATTTCCATGGCACCAGAAAACAGTATCTAGAGAATCCTGAAGAACAAATGAGAGGAAACAATCTCCTCATTTCTTACCCGCTTTCTGTCACTAAGACAGCAGGGTCCTTGTCTCACACAGAGGTAGTTGCACAACTCTATTTTAGAAGAAAAGCATAACTCAGTAATTTTCTCACTAGTGCTTCTAGTTTTATCTTTAATTTATCCAGGACAATAAAAATAATGACATTCTGAATAATAAAGTATGAGCTTTTTTCTAAATATCTATATTACACAACTAAACAATAACATCCCTTCAGCCTCAAGATTTCAAAATATGTGCTGGCAAGAACACTAAATATATTTAAGTGTGTAGATATGTTAGAAATACAACTGGTCTTTATGGTGTATTATTTTATACTAATTTTGAATGAAAGCATGATGGGAGATAAAAACATATGAAATGTTTAAATATGTAACTAGAATTGGTTTAAAAACAAGTTTAAAGGAATTTAAATTCAGCCACTAAGATGTTCAAGCTTGATGCCTACTAACATCTGAAATGTGCTCTCAAAGACAGCTCCACTGGCAAATTTAAATCCCTTTCTCCAGTCTCAAACAAGGCTACTGAGATTCACATGTGGACTGATGTTTGATCTATATATGATTGAAAATTGGATTTTTAGGAACTCAGCTGAGAGTCTTAAGCTCTTATTATCAATAGCTCCTTGTTAAATATGTAGGGCATATGTGCATTTATTTTCCAAATGAACTCTACAAGACTTTTAATAGTAAATGGCTTGAAATAATTGATATTGTTTGGTAGTCCTCATGAAAGAAAGCTAAATTCTTCCACTGAAGGATTATGATTTTGCTCACAATAATGAAAAGCAGGTAAAGTGTGAGGGTGGGGTTGAGGGAGGCTATTCCATTATCTCTTCTTAATATTCTAGGCTTTTTTCAACGATTACACTTGCATGCATTTTATTTAATGCAAAATAAATAATACCTCTCCTTCCTCATGGACTTTTTTTTTCCATCTTAGAAAGCTCTTGTTTCTGGTTGCCATAGTAATGGTGCCACTCTGATATTTGTTTAAGTGGAACACTTTCATCTGACTGACTTGAAGACAGATACTAGAAGGGCCAGAAATAATAATTGACAACATTGCCTGCTAGCTGGAATAAAAGCCCCTGTTCTGTGGCCAAAGGAAAGTAGCTTTGATAAGAGAAATTGTCCTAATAAGAATGAAGAGGAACACTATCTCACTGTGAGACTTATTTTATTTTCTCTTCCAATTGTGTCTTACTTCATTATATATTTTTTTTAAGAGTAAGAAATCGTGCTAAGAGTAAATAGGCAATGTTATAAGCTGAAGTCATTTGTAGCAAAATTTGCTATTGGAATTAAGGGGACCTTTGAAGATGAAGAGGGTCAGAACTTTATGAGAAAGCTCCCTTTCTCTCATAAGACAAGTGAAGCACAGGAAAGGCAGCATTTATACTGAGGTACTGCCTGCACTGTACCTTGGTTTGTAACTATAGCCAACCCACTGAAATTGGCTTTGAGTTTGTGGCTGCAGTAAATACCATGAAATCTTTATTCAGAAAAAGCCAACATATTTCCAAAGGCTATACAACTTGAGGATTGCCTGATGTGCACAACTCTGGCTGGTGGTGTCATAACTAGAATCACTTTTGATAAACCTTAATAAATGAAAGTAATATCTCTCATTGTCCAGCCACATCTTACTCTAGAACATTATGAGAAGTAAGTGTTAGCAGCTAGACTGTGTTCATATCTGTACTTTAGTCCTCAGATCTGCTGCTACTAATTTCACATTGGCAGAACACAGAGGTTAAAGAATGCCCTTTGGAATCAAATACACCAGAGTCTCAAACTCCACCTCTTATGTTTTGTGTGACCTTGGGCAAATGAATTAACATCACTGACCAGTGTGACTAACCTAATGGTCTTAACATTGGACTTGGCTGGACATAAAGTGAATGTCCCTTTTGTAAAATGTCCTTTCAGTTTTAATAACTATGGGGAACATGATCTTGGGTTTTGGTTCATTCAAAACATGTACTTTCTTTTTAAAATTATCAGAGTTGAATTGTTTATCTAAACAAATCTGGGGTGCTTAATGGTTTATAGAACTGGCCCAGTAGTGAGTCGAGTTCATTTTACCATTAACACTTGGATAAATTTGAACAAGTCTTATTTTCCTAAGCCACAGTGTCTATATTGACCAAATAAAAAAGTTAGACAATGTCTCAGGCGTTTTACCTTTCTAAATTCTGTGACTCTTCCTGTACTATTCTTGGTGGCGGAATAACATAGGGGTCTCCCTTGTCAGTTTAAGAATAATAATCAGCTCATCCTTTGATAGCTGGAGAGAACTGAGTTGAGGGGTTGTTGGAGGATCTGCCCATCTGGTAGTAGGCATCCTGCCATAGCTATCTGGAGTTTACCTATTTTCTGGTTCATGGAGTTTTGTTTTAACCACTGAAAAAGAAATTTGTCACTCAAACAAACATTTAAAAATGGGGTTGGGTGTTGGGATGGGGGGAACATTCTTCTAGCCATTCTTGGTCTGGTGCCAGAAACAGCTGTAATTTTCTATAAATCACATTTGAGTGTGATGGAAGTGACTGATTTACAACCATCTCCTCTCCTCAGACCTTTAATTATGTCTGCATTCCTTTTCATCTCTAATCTTCAAAAAAGGTCATTTCTATTCATTGTTTTTAATTGTATATTTTGCATGCCTGTGTTTCCTTTAAATATAAGAAAACAAAGCATTAAAAACTTTATACTCTGGATGGCTGGAAGCTACTTTGTTTTCTGATTTTAAAATTATCAGTCTAAAGACATTCTTTACTCTTTTTCCATTCCTTCTTTGCTAATTTACTTTTCAGACACATAAAGGATTTACACAGCAATTCTTCCTTTCATCTCTTTTGCCCCTACCTTCCTCAAAGTAGGTAAGAGTATCTCGAGCCCACATCCACAGTAATTATATTCTCCGGAGACACTAGTCAAATATTTTAAGATTTTAATGTAGTAAAAGAGTAGCAGAACAATATGTAAAGAAGAAAAGCACCATAGAGCACTAGGAATTGACTGATCTGCAGGTGTTAACTAAAGCTGGTGAGAGAATACATGCACCTTCTTTTATACAGTACCTGGTGTTCTGAAAAGCTGCATATAAATCATATCTTTAAAAATTGATTTAGACTTTCAGTTCACCGGAATAGCATTAGAAATCTGATTGCACACTTTCTGTGCAACCTAGAGCTAAAGCAGTTATTGTGAGCCCTGTTTTCCTCCTCCTGTTTCTGAAAATACACTTGATTTTACAAGTTGAGAATGAAAATCAGTGAACAATTCCTGAGAAAAATAACATCCCAACTTCATATCTTCTCATTAGAAGTAAATATAGTCTAGGTCAGTGGCTTTCAAGTGATTTTGATCATGATCTACAAAAAAAAAATACATTCTACTTAGTATTGAGATACACACATACATCTATTCATACTCAGATATAGGTTATATCTATATTTGAAGTTTCCCAAGGCAATGTTTACCTTTCTATGCATGATCTATTCTATTTTCTCCTCCTTTTCTATTGATTTTTTTAAATTATTGAAACTCATTAAATTGATTTCACAACTACTGATATGTCACAGTACATGGTTTGAAAAACACAACAATAGAGAGTAGATCAAGAAAAAGCAAGGAATAATTACAGAAATTACTGACAGAGGATGAGATTTGGAATATTAAAGCTTCAAACTAGGCAAGTCATTCAAGTAAATATAGAGAATCAAGGAGATTTTCTGATCAGAAATAAGAGAAAAGAGGATATAAGTTTCCATGAGAAATCTCTTTGCATGCATCAAGTCAGTGTTTGGTCCATAGTCTACATGCGAGCATTTGTTGAAAGATTGCATCTGCTGGTTGTGCATGTTCTGGCCTTTCCCCTGAAGCCTGGGGGCACTCTGTAATGTCTTAAGGCAGTGTGTAGTAACCACATGAATTTTCTCAGTGCCAAATCTTCCAAAGTGTAGCTAGAAAAGACAAAAAAAAAAGAGCAGGCCCAGCTGTTGATAAAAACCAAGAGAGTGGAACTGATATGAAAGTTCTAATTAGCCCGAATCCTTGAAATTATGACAAGAAGTCAATCAGGACATACAATGTCAGCCAGGTGAAGAAATAGAGCCTTCAGTTTTAACATTCGTATGGACAGGTTAACCAGATCTTCATGATATAATGGGAAAGGTCTGGAGACGAAAACAAGGGAGCTTAGCTCCAGCTCTGGCACTGACACTAAGTTGCTGAGTTACCCTAGGGTAGGTCACTGCACTTCTCTAGTCCTTACATTCCTCATCTGTTTGACTCTTAAGCTCTTATCCAGTATAACCATTGTGTGATCTTACAATCTGAGATGTAAGTTCAAGTATAGAGCAAAAGGAGACTGGGCCATTCTCAGGAAAATCAAAGATCAGAAACACAGGATAGGCTTGGAGACCTAAATACTCTAGGCCAAGGGAGGTGGGGGGACCGATAAGGGTCCAAAGTAGAAGGCGGTCAAAATACAGGCAGAAATTCTGGACCAAGAGCAAGAAAACTAGGTTCAAACTGACACTGTTACTGAATTACCCCTTCTGAGAATGGCACTTTTTAGTAATACTTTCTCAGGACCAGAGTCCCTGTTAGGGAGAGAACGAGACCAACCCAATAGAGACAGAACTGCAAATGGGGTATGCCTGTAGGGTGAAAGAACAGCAGGAATAAAATACCTGTTGTTACCATCTGACCTGGCCCAAAGAGGGCAAGATATTATCTCTTAATGACATGGCCAAGTTTCCTCAAAAACTTTGAACTACCAAGTCTAAAATTTGGACTACCTAGAAGTTTCGTATTTCAACAACCTGTGACCAGATTCTTTCAAAAAGCATTCTCTTGTGGAACACTGCAAAATTTACTGCTTAAATTACAAATGTAGATTTTTGTAACTTTATAGGCCTGCTTAAAGCATATGTAATTTGAACTATCTATAATGGAAACTAATGAAACCAACAATATGATAGAGGAAATTATTCATTTATTTGTTTATTCAAGAAATATTAATTGAGTATCTGTGATTTTCTGGGGCACTATATTAGACCTGAGGTTAGAAAGATGAATCATATTGAGCCTCTGTCTTCAAGGATTTCATGGTCTAGTAGGGAAGATAGACGTATAAATAGATAAATTGCAATACAATGTGATAAGTGCTTTAATAGAGATAAGAAATGATTAATATAAATGAAAAGCAAATTAAGTACATTAAGCTCTTCTCAAAAGAGGGGAAATTTGTTCATGTAAAATATTATTATAAAACTGTATTATTCTTCGATTCCCTAAATGATATTTGACGATAATGTCTTGCTCTTTTCTCTTCTAGCCCCATTAGGTTTAATTTTTACTCCACGGGGGTGGGTGTGCACATGCAAGCACATGCACAGGTAGACTTTGTTCTGTCATTTTGCCTCTAATTCCCGTAAAAGTGTCAACAATTTTTATGGTTAATATAGGAACTATCATTAAAAGAAGCAAATTGTAAGACAGCAAAGTTTTCTTCCCCCCCTTCCCCGCCCCCCACAAACCCTAGCCCTCTTTTGAGCAATTAGAACATATAAATGGAAATAAAAAGTAGAGCAGGGAATAGAGATGTAGAAGTGAGATAGGAGAGTTCCCTGGCCCTGTTCATGGAACTTGCCACAGGGGTGTGGCCGAGTGGCTGTTTACTCGGCCATGTGCTCAAAACCCTTGTGGGAGCAGGAGCACACAGGCAAGTGGGTGCCAGGGCCGGGGCGAGCGCTTTTGAGCTTCAGCCCCACAGTAGCATCTAAGGGTGTGTTATAATTAATGCTCTTTCAGCAGTTGCTGCCCGTGGACAGCTAAATGTGAAACAGCTCAGTGGAGAGTCAGGGTGACAGCCTTTTACACCCTGCCTTCTTGGTACCCGGGTCCTTGTCTGGTGTCCAGGAAGAACCAGGTCACATGGACTGCAAGGATGGTGAATGCAGAGGTTTTATTGTGTGATGGAGGCGGCTGTCAGTGGGATGCGGAGCTGGAAGGGGATGGAGTGTGAAAATAATCTTCCCCTGGAGTTCGGCTGTCCCTGGCCAAACTTCTTTCCCACCGTCCAGCTTCCTCTTCGACATTCAGACACTTCTTTTCTCTCCTTCTCTGCTGCACTGCTCTGCTCCCCTGCCAGTGGATTTGGGGAGATTATGGGTACAGGATGGGGGCATGGCGGGCCAGGGTGGTTTTGGAAAAAGCAACATCCAGGCAGGAAAACAAGGATGTGAAGTTCTCATTTAGGGCTGTAGGCCCAGGCTGGTGGGTGGGGTCTTTATCGGCGAACCGCCCTCTTCTACCTGGTATTTCCCTGCCTCCTTTCCATATCAGAAGGAATGAAAGAAAGAATATTAGTACAATGGCAGCTAATATTTATTGAGTTTTTCCTATGTGCTAGATACTGCTCTAAGTCCTTTACATGTTTTCATTCCTTAAGTCCTAAAGACAACTCATAAGGTAAATCTATTGTTATTTCCTCCTATTGATTAGAAAGCTGAGGCTCACACACAGGTTAATTAACCTGCCCAAGGTCACAAAACTGGGAAATGCAGAGCCACAAATTGAACCCAAGCTGCCAGACTCTGGAGTCCATAACTTGACAACCGCACTGGGCTATGTTAAAAAAATGTTCCCTCTCACATTTTTTTCTTAGAAAATTCTGAAGTGATGTTCCTATTAAATATGTATTAATAGAATGGGATACAGCTAGCAGGAGAAGGAAATGAAAGAAAAGGCACGCTGTAACATCTGGCTTCCTCTGTAGTTTCTGTTTGTTGCCTTATCTTGAGGGTAGCATAAATCATGACTAAAGAATTTTTAAGAACATTAAATTTCTACTTGATATCTATGCTTTGTTGTTGTTGTTGTTTAGTTTTGGGGTTTTTTTGTAAAAATCTTTCTATCTACCATGCCAAGCATAAGAGGTAAAAGATTTATACTTTTATATTCTGTGAGAAAAATACAATTAATTGAGACCCTCTAGTCACCTTAAGAAAGATTACCATGTGCTTAATTGTATTTTATTCGTTCAAGTTCATTTCCTCCATAATCACAAATATTAATTAAACCATTGCATTGTCCCCTCTTTATGTATGAGGAAAACTAAGGCACCGAGCAGTTAGCCTCCCATCTTATGGAGACTGTTGTCAGTTTGAAGTGAAAGGAGAATGAAATAGATGGATCGTGACTAATACCTGATTGCTCTAGTTCAAGAAATAGTTCTTCCCTTTAGCTTGCAGTTAAGGAATTAGGACTTGGGAGTTAAGAAAACTGAACATATGCACCCATCTGAGATCCTTTTGCATGCACCCCTGTCATGTTACTGGATTTTTCTGATGAATATGCAGCTCTCTCTGCCTGGGTTCTTCTGCTCTTGGCCTCTTATCCAGATGTTAGAATACTTATGCCCTGACTCCCAGGCACTGATGTTTTCTTGGTCATTAGTTTCTAGCAGCTGCCTGAAAACCATGATGCCACTGTGCGCTGTGATCTGACCCTGACAGGTATTGTATTTTAGTACTGAAAAATGCCTTAGAAATCATCCAGTTACTTCTCCCTCTATTTGATCAAGGAAAAAGCTAAAGTCAGAGAATCTGCCTCCTTGAGTGGATCTCTTTACCTAGTTCTCCCCAAGTGCTAATAGTAATTACAGGAAAACTACAGGCAGACCATCAGGAGGTGTCTGGGCTACCCCCTTTCCCCTTGCATCTTCTTCTAATACCAAATGTCATGAGGGTGTTTCCTACCTTGAAAGTCCTGCTAATGATAACATCCTACTAGGTAATGGCAATTCCAAGAATTTTAGAACACCTGGAACCAAGAAAACAAGAGCAAGGCGGGCAAATGTATGTGTGTGTATACATACACACACACATAAATATAATATGTATTTTATACAGAGCACATAAATATAGTTTATACATAAATACGAAAAGACATTATACAAATATTACGTGTACCCTGTTAGTTAAGCATCAAGTGTGTGGTTATACATACAGAACAGGGCTAAATAAGCAGGATTGGTCTTCCTAGACTAAATAATTGCTAAAGCTAACAGACAGCTGTTGGTAACTACTCTCCCAGCTGTAACAGCCACAAAACACACAAGGCATCATTGCATTAACCTTTGCACTTCAAGCAAATGAATTATAGCTTAGACTTCTCAGACATTCCATTAGGCCTACGTACTAATGAGTTAGACTCATTCTGCTTCAACTCCTAGATCTGTGGATCCAGCTCTAATGTCCAGTCAACAAAGAGGCTCATCCTAGCTCCTATCTCCTTTAAGCTGGTGGCTTCAAAACAATAGTAATGCTTAGCAAGGTATATTTCAATTATAGTTGCAAGTCACTTCCTAGAAACTGTCTTTTCACCAGTTTAAGCCTAGCATATATTTGACAATGTTGCTAACAGCCTATACTGTAGATATGTCTTTATGCATGGTATCATTCAATAAGACTAATTTTAATATACATCATAAATTAGCTGAGAATAATTGTTCCATTCCTTTACTACCTTTATTATCTGCATAGGTTTTGTCTATTTGAGAGCTGAATTTCAACCAAAGGAATGAAAAAGCCTAATAGTAAATATTAGATATTTCTATAAATAAGTCACTTACCAATTTACTTGGGTTTAATGTGATTCTTGTTTGCTATGTTTTACACAAATTTAGCAGATGTTAATGCTTTAGATTCCATTTCCCAGCCACCCACATGAGTTGCAGTTAAACAAATGAAGTTTATTTAAACAGTCTGAATTGTTTATATCCAGAGATTCATCCTAATTCAACAGTTTAATTTACAAGACAATAGACTATTCTCTCCAAATAAGGAATTGCTATATGCTGAGTTGGCACAACACTTACAACATCCTTACCATGTCACCTGGAGTATAGATCCATTCCGAATGTACTTGTTGCTACCACAGTCAACCATCATGTTACCTAGGCAACTTGGGATGCTTTGCTTTCAAAGAAAACCAGAACACTTTAAAAGGAAAATGAGACCGTTTTTTAAAAATTAGTTTGGAGACTCTTTTTATCTGAATAGCCATATCTTTGAGAGATCTTCCTGAAAAGCAGCCTGTTGTTAGCTGATGTGACCACGTTATTGAGCACTAAATCTATATTTCTAGAGGGGTGTGTGTGTGTCTATATTTGGATTTCTAAAAGTAATCATTCAGACACTATGATTTATCTCTTTGTGTATAATTTTAATCTTCTTCCCTGGTTGTTTAAAACTCAATTTTTTTTAACTCAGTGAAAACTAAATTTAGTTATGTAAAATATATTTTTCTTCAATTCTGAGACTTATATACTGCAAACTTTTCAAGAAAAAGTTAATTTAGTTTTGGAAGGAATGCTTTCTCTAATGAGGGTTGTGTTCATTACACAGGAAGATTTTAGGAAAAAGAAAAAGATTTGAAAGCAAAAGAAAATCTTTTTTATTTGTTTTGTTTTGTTTAGACATTTAAAAAATATCTGTTTAATAGAAAACATTTTTGTGGATGAGTTTTTATTACAAAACATTGCACTCCTCTTTTGTAGAAATAAAAAGGTGACAAGGTACATTTCAGCTGTGAGAGATTTTCCCTTTGTTGGAATCTGTAAAACACATTATAATCATGTTGCTGCATCTAGCTACTTTCTGTGGAGAAGTGCAGCAAGGGCTTCCCTTTCTTCCATCCTTTAGGGACAGTATTTCTATTAAAAATTTTGAAATTGTTACAATTTTTAAAAAATCTCAGGCAAAATACATTATTGGCGTTTTTTGAGGCTATGTTCAACTTTGACCACTAGGCCTTTTCTGTGTAAGCTTCCCTCATCTCAGCTCTCTTTTTCTGGTTATTTATTAACACTATTTGGCATGAGACTAACTTCTTTAGTGATACAGTCCCAATCATCTTTCCCTCTACCCTCGGCAGAGACAGACACTTCCTCTCCTGGGCTCCCAGGGCACCTTTTCTCTCCCCTGCTATATCACTTCACCATTTGTGTTGTTGTCTGATTTAATGTTCATCTGTCTCTCCAGACTCTGTGCATATTGAGGAATGGCTTTTTTGTCTTCGTATCCACATGCTTATAGTGGTACATAACAGGCTCTCAAATTGAGAGTTCCAATATGTGTTTGACGAATAAATGAAAAAAGTTAATGATTTCATATGTTAGGACCACTTTGAATTCTAATTCTGTCATCCATTCAGTTTGGTGTTACCTACAGATTTCAAAAGCATTCTTTCTTTGTTTACATTCAGCCCATTGATATGTAGAGACGTAGACGTGGACATTGATGTATATATACATATACATATGTATGTATCGATATAGATGTTCTATGGCACATCTTGGGAAACATACCTTCAGTGTGTATTTCACCGTTAAGCAATGTAATTTTTTAGGGGGAGAAAGGTGTTAAATGTTTCATTAATTTGACATCTATGAGTCATGAGTGACAGTGAACTAGTATCCAGACTATAATCTCTTTGTATTTCCTGTACACTTTATCACATGATTGAGTGAAAAAAAAGATAAAACATATCTAAAGACTTTAGATTTGCTGCCTTATGGAAAACAAAAATAAGTTTAGTTCTATCACTAGAAATAAATTCTTAATAAACTCACATAACCAATCTATCTTCCAGTTCATTTTAGAATTTGGCTAGAAATCATCATTAAGTTCACTGATCCATAATTTTTCCCATTTCTTAAAATTAGGATTTTTGTCCCACTTTAATCTCTATGATTTAGTGCCCATTCTTCTCCATTCTTGCAATAAAGTCTTTCTGGACCTGGAAATTTGAAGACATTTAAATTGCCCAGATAATAATTTACTACTGACTCATCTGCCAGAACTTTAATTTGTTTTTACAATGTTTATTCTACCTTTCTACTGGGAAGATTTAGTTTCTTGCTAGTGAAAATGGATGAAACCCAGGAGTTAAAAATCTTGGCTTCCCTTTTTCTTTTGTTGCTGGGTCACTATCTGCGCTAAGCTACAAGATTTTCTGAATAAACCTTAAAAATATAAGCCTTATTTCTTATTGATTTCAGGACATTTTACCAACCTGAAGCTTCTTGCCTTAAGCCTTCTTAACACTATGTTTACATGTTCAAAGCACATATGATATCTGTCTTCATGTCTTTCTTTTCATCTTTCATTGCATGACTTTAAAAATATGATCAAGAGACTTTCATGTGAATTGCATTAATCATACTCTTTTCTGGAAATAATAATTCAAAGCTAATTTCCACAACTTCTCATCTTCGTTGGCTCCAATTATTTAAAACAATTATGATTTTTGGGTGAATGGAATACTCTATGCTAAATATCCTATACAAGATTAACTTTCTTGGGAACTTAGTTTGTGTGTGAGTACAGCTTTACCTCTGATAGAAACATGGCGGCAGTTATTCAGGATGCTCCCTTTTTAGGTTCCTCAATTTTTAATGAATGTTAATGTGTCTCTCCACTGTTCTACTTGTTACACCCTGTACAACCTCATACATACGTAAGAACAGAAAAAATCTTCCGCTCCTTTGATGGAATGTAAGTTCAAATTCATTGTCCCTGAATAGCTTTAAAGGTTCAACAGAGAGAGGTAATCATTTCACAATGGATCAAACTACAGAATATTTCTGTAACTGATTTTTATTTTGATATAATATCAGGTCCTATAAGGGACATCACAAGACAAGAAACATTCTTATAAAATTGATCATTTCACTTATTCTTTGTACATATATTGTTGAGATTGTTGTCATAGTTCTATGTCCCTACTATAAATGACTTTTATATTATGTATCTGGATGAGCTATGATTTTCCTGAAAATCTTGTAACTAATCCTGCTTTCCTCTTAAAGAAAATGAAAATAAAAATTTGTGACTTCATTTAAAAAGTATGTTATATAGGAATTCATGCCATGCATTTTGGTATTAACTTCACTTTGGGCTTATAGTCACCCTTATTTGCTATGTCTGTATCTTTGCAAATCACCACAAATTCTTTTTGTAATGAGGAAAGTTATAAGATAAATTTTAAAAAATGAAACAAAGTGAAATAAAACTGCTTTGCATTCTTTTCTTCTTCAATTACAAAATCGCAATGGCACTTTCTCCTAAAATTTCCATTTTTTTCCAGCTGAATTCAGTTTCTTGTTGGTCACAATAAAACCATCATATACAGCTTTTGTGAATTCAGTGAGCAGATGGAATATTCTCATGTCTGTTCTAAGAACTACCTTATTTATTTATTTACTTACTTATGTATGTATGTATTTATTTATTTTTAAATTGAGTCTCACTCTGTCGCCCAGGCTGGAGTGCAGTGGTGCGATCTCGGCTCACTGCAACCTCCACCTCCTGGGTTCAAACGATTCTCCTGCCTCGGCCTCCCAAGTAGCTGGGATTACAGGCATGCACCACCATGTCTGTCTAATTTTTGCATTTTTAGTAAAGATGGGGTCTCATCTCAAACTCCTGACCTCAGGTGATCTGTCCCCATCAGCCTCCCAAAGTGCTGGAATTACAGATGTGAGCCACTGCACCCAGCCTAAGCCACTGCACCTGGCCTAAGAACTACCTTAGTAACCCATAAAGATGCCTAATGGCCATTAAGATCAAATGCATTAGAGCACTTTCTACACTTGTCCTTCCTCTATCTTCATCAGCTCTTGTAAAGAATTTATTTGATATTCCACTTTTGGTACAATGAGATTTTCCACAGAAGTACATACAGGTAATTGCAATTTTTTATCATTGTTCTATTTTGCCTTTGTCCTATAATCTCTGTTAGAAAAACATCTATTATATTCTCATATCTGTGGTACTCTGTTTGTTTTGCTTTCATATATTTCCTTCAACTAATTATGTCATGTGGGTTAATTATAAAACTAGAAAAACAAAACAATATATTTATATGAAATACACATTTTTGTTAGGTTTTCTTAATGTTGACTTTGGAGACAAGTCTAAAAATTATACACCCAGAGTATATTCTATGAGGCATGTTGAATAAGCACAACATTTAAATTAGCTTTTTCAATAGTCCAATGGCTTGTCAGTTTTATAATAGTCAGATATTAGATTTAGCTGATCTAATTTATCTCACTAAAATTAGGCAATTATTTTTTTTTCTATAAGGTCCAAACTCTTTATTTTCTCTTTTAGAGGAATTTAGTAGCAATATTTGATCTTGGTGACTTGTACTAGGTACAATTTCTATTCTTGTTTACTTTCTGCTTCAAGACAGTCCCCAGTTCAGCACTTCTTTAAGGATCCTCTGATTTCCTTCAGTTTGAGCAGGAAGCAAAGAAAAGAGCTAGGGAGAAGAACAGAGAAAAGGGAGAAAATCAAAGAAGTATGTCCTCTGACACATGAATAATGTTGATGTCCTTGCCCGTTCATAAAGCAACTTGGAAGACATTTCCCAAAAGGAAGCCCCGAAATGCTTTGTGCTCTGTGGAAACATTGTGGGGCCACCCAAAGAGACTGAGAAACAGCAATCATTTGGGAGAAAGTGACTTCATAAACATACAGTTTAATGTACATGAGTATAAAATGCATCTGTGTCATTATTTTTTTAGTCATCTCACAGTCAAACTTTTACAACTTGGCTGGAAAAGGATAAAGCCAGGTTCTACTAATTGCTATTTCTATTGCTGTAAAGCAACAGGCAAAATGTGTGGCTGAAATGGGGAAGGCCTTTGATTTTGGGGTTTCAAGATCAAACTTAGCACTGGTGCCTTTGAGTTTGGACATTCAACCTAAACCTTTCAGGTTTTTTGACACTGTGAAGTAACAATCTTATGAGAAATCAAAGGATAAAAAATTCAGTGCAAGTGAAGGTTGGCTTATGCATTTTAAAGGCAAGTTTGACTTGAATATATTAGGATGCAAGGTGAAGCTGCTAGTGTGGTAAGATGGCTACTCCAGAAATAAAAAAGAGACATTCTGTTTCCAAATCCAGGAGGATAACAACCACTTGACCTCTGATATTTAAACCTACTGCAGGGAAATTTATAGTGAAAAAAGAGGACAATAACAAAATATGAATCTGAATTATTTTATCTAAATGACACAAGTGGTCCAAATTCTCCTCAAAAATAATTGTCGCAATATCTTCAGAAATGTTTTCCTCAGTGTTATTAATTTAATGGAGATGGTTTCTTTATTTCTTAATTTGTTGACATAAAAATAACGCAGAAATTTTAAGAACGATTAGATGTTAATGCCTGTGTATCTCCCGTATCATTTTAACTATATTTGTTTATGATTTATTAAAGTGCTGACCTGTACAATTTAATTTGAACAACAACTTTATGGACTCTTTGTTGAACTTTGCCTTTGCCTACACTAAAATAGACATTTGGTGTAGCATGTGCATTACAAAGAAAGCCTGCTAGATCAGTCCTGGAATTTTTCCCATCAGATCTCACTAATTTGTCTTGCCTATGAAAGGTTTTAACTTTGTTGTTGAGATACAGTTTCTAGGATGCCTACCACTGCTGTTTAAAGAAATTATGTTCTATCTAGTGCAGTCACTGTAGTTAATAAAGCATGATTGGATCCGTAGTGATGAAGAGCATATAAATAATGCAATATACTATTAAATTCTACATCTCATGTTGATACAAGGTTAACGTTGAGAAATTAAGCACTCAGAAGCCCAAAAAACTCTAGTATTATAAGCTCTGAGAAAAAATGCACTATGCATTT
Organism: Pongo abelii; assembly: GCF_028885655.2. NCBI lineage: Eukaryota > Metazoa > Chordata > Mammalia > Primates > Hominidae > Pongo > Pongo abelii. The sequence continues at coordinate 20,998,014 of NC_085928.1, forward strand.
TAAAAATAAATGCTATATATCATGAAAGCCTTTACCAGGAAAGGAAAGGAAAGGAAACGAGTATGTAAAATATGAGTTTATACATGTAAGAGTCTACAGAATAGGGAATCACCATATTAATAGCTTTGAAAAAAGTGTTTTGGCATGCTAAATGCTCGGTTTTAATGCTGCTTGAATCCACTATTCACTATTTTTATTATTCCTCTTAGATTAAGTCAGTGTGCAATTGCGAAGGAAATATAAAAAGGAAAGCATTACAAGGTCACATAATAGAAAACACATTTTATTATACCCTCCCCAAAATTAATTCAGGACATATTTCTCACCAGCCATCATGATTTGGGGACAGTCTTCAATTAATGGGAATCATCACACTATATAACAGATATTATATATATATATACATATTACAGATGTTCTTGCTTTATTCCTTAAATATGTTGAACTCTCTGAGAGAAGAGCCTATCTATCTCTGTATCCCAACACCTCATCTTAACCCCTAATCAGTTCTTGGCACAAACCAGCAGTTAGCACGTGGTTTTTGGATTCAGTAACAAATACATCAATGTGTGGATAAAGGGTGAAAGTCTGGACTTTATGAGATGTGGTGCTCTGGGCAGTACTCTAAATTTAAAACCCTTGTAGATGATGTGGAATTTTCAGATGCTAAAAATATCCACCTCAAGTTATTATTTAAATATAATTTAAGAAAAAGAGTACATTTTCACCATCTCTTTGTGTAGCTGCCTTCCCGTGAAACGGACAATTCTTAATCTCCTGATTTTTAGGGGAAACCTTCTTTCCTGACCATGATAATTAGTCTGGATCTTGTCCAGCTTCATTCTGTATGCTGGAGAGGGATGAGCAAATGCATGATGCACTCAGGTGCTGTTGTTCCACGTTTTGTTTTGTTTCCAGTGCAAGTACGGTCAATGCTTTTTGTTCTGTTTATACAAAACTCCATGAGGAAGCACAGCATTTCATAGGTCTCTTGGCTCTGGCAGCATTTTCAGCCATTACCTTCAGTGAATAATGCACTCATAGTTTCCGGATTGTTAATGATAGCTTGGAGCCCATAATGTTGTAGTGTGGATTATTTCCCCCAAAACATATTACTTTACATTTGCTCTCACTGAATGGAGTTCATATGCTGATATGCCACTTTCATGCCCACTTATCGGGACTCATAGGAGTCTTCCTGAATGCTAACCCTGTTGCTTCAGCATTTTCTCACCCAATAGGGCTTATCATCATGTGAGAAGGTGGAGATTTCACTGCAAATAAGCCCTTTAATTTTTTTTTTAATGCTGTAAATAATACTGGTTTCAGCATGGATAACTTGAATGGTAGGGGCAGGGGTGATAGAAAGGATGTGTGGCACAATTTTGAGCCTTCTAGATTCAGAGAATGTAATTTTTTTGTCTTTGTCCTCCCCATCTCTCAGAACCAACAGGCATTCACTTCTTCAGGTGCTTCTGCCTGCCTTTTTAAGTCTGTGGGCTCTAGGCGGCTTACACTCCCATTAGCCCACTTCTGTCAGAGGACAGATACGTGCCTCTGATTGCAGAGACCTGTAACTGGTTCGTCTTTTTGATTGGATTTTGAACTCTGCTTAAAGTGTGATATCAAGAAAAGAGACCTGACTACAGCATCAAATAGTTATGTAGATCCTGACTGTCAATATCTGCACACAAGTGAGTAATTTGAGTTTCTTTCGCCATCTGCAAAGTGGAGATTCTAGTATCTATGACATAAGGTTGTAAGAAGAGACAATGAAAAAGAAAATCATGGATTACATTGTATATTATTTTGTATCCTGGTCCTCAGGATATTTTATTTCTTTTTTTGATAGCTGCCCATCCTTTCACCAGGACGTCATTATTTTCCCCCTTCTGCCTTAATAGAGGTCTGCTCTTCTTTATTCTGCCTGTCTGATCTCTTAGTCTCTGCTTTCCTGATTCTATTGCCTGCCAGATCATTCCTGTCTAGTGTAACTAATCTCTGACTAAACAATTCCTTTATTCAGTCACTTTTTTAAAGAAAGCACCCTCACAAACCAGTTTTAGAAATTCTCTGATTCTCGATAAATCACATGCTTGCCCATTTTTTCCACAGCTTACATATCAATTACTGGAGCATAATTTCCCCTTACATTATGAATAGCAAATATTGAGCAGAACAGCCCTGCCCAGTTGAAGAAGCCTGGGGAATGCAACACAGCAAAGACCTTTGAAATGTTTCCTATATAGAGATTTAAGAAAGTTCTGATTTGGGCTGGAGTGTTCCCTGTAATGCCCAGAGTTGGAAATAATTTGAAGAGAAAATTGATGTTTTAGCAGAGGAGAGGAGTTATAAACCAAAGATCTGTGCCAAAAAAACAAACCGTATTTAGAATAGTGTCTAGCGAGCAGTGCAGAGATAGGGATGCCAGGTACCAGTTGGAACACAAGGTGAGATAAAGTGATAGGGTTAAATCTAGGGTATTAGGGGGATCACTTTTAGTGGTCGCATCCAATTTTATGGTACAAAGGAAGTCATTGCTGTCAAAGGAGCCATAAACTGAGTCACAGCATTCAACATCTAGACCTAGAATGTATATGGTATACTTGAGGAGGTTGGAAACCAGAAAAAATACAGAATGGTACCTTATTGAACATCTGTGGATTCTATGTACATTGGCTAAAATTCTCAAACAAAATTATCTCAAGATAATAAATAAGTCTTAGTTTGAGTTCCTCCCAAATCAGTGAGAAAAGCATTCAGATGCAAGCCAATAAAGGGTGCATTAATAAAATCCTGAGCACTGTGAGCAATGGTGGCCCAATCTTGCTGGGTACTCTCTGAAAGACTATGTAGAATACACCTCAGAATTTTCCTGCCACGAGACAAGAAAGTGAAGTATTTATCCACAAACTCATATCTTTCCTTGGTTGAAGGTTACTCCTGGAAGCATTAGCTTCCCTGCACTGTCATTCTGCTCCATGTACAAGAAGAGCATTCCTATGGCCAGGAAAGAGAGGCAGAGAACACACTGCCTCTAATGGAAGCCACTAATGTCTTGCAAGGTAGGCTAAGGAGCTATGTATGAGTGGGGTGACTACAGTGTCTGCTACAAAAGGAAAGTATAATGATTTTCGTATAACCAGGTAAATACACCAAGGGGTTGTGTTCAAGGCCACATCAAAATATGGTTTTGTCCTACTTTGGTCAGTCAGATCCAGGTCCTGTGGAGGAATTATGTTAGTCTGTTTCTGTCTTCTCCACTGAAATAAACATGCTGCCAGGACAGGAAAGAGTGGGGTGTTTTTGTTTTGCCTCATCTACCACCGAGCATAGTGCTTTGCTGAAATGAAATGATCTGAATTAAATTCTAGTGAAATTAGAAAGCAGCTGCTTCATAAGATCCCCTTTTTCCTCAAAAATCAGAGCATTGGCTCATGGCAACCTGCTTCCTTATGTGTATTTTCTTAATGCCTCCAATCCTAGTGGAGCTAAATACACTGAATTAGCAATTACTGTAGAGCACATTTAGCAGACTTAGAAGCCTCTTTGCCCACCATTGGAATGCAGCCACCAGGATACAGCACAACAGCTGTTCAGCAGCTACAGTAACACAACATAAAAATTTATGATGAATAACCCAACTGGCATGTATCTCCCATATAACAGGTTGCATATTTGCAATCTCAGAGTCTCTTCTAGACTACTTTGGAACTTCTAGTATAGAGAAAGCATGATAATATTCTTAAAGTAATTATTTTTTAGGAAAATAAAAGCAATTCATAATGTCCTTCAATCTTGCCCGTTAGAACCAGAGGTGAAAGTGACAGGCCACAAAAGGCCTTACATCTTTATTATGAAACTTAATGCCCAATGAAGCAAAAGCCTGTGTCTTTGGAAGAATGTACTCTGTGTTGTATGTGGTGATAATGGTGGTATCCCAGACACGTAGGTAGCTATTCAGAGTTTACAAAGCTCTTGGATAATGCCACTTAAACCTAAAAACATATCCATTTAACTGGTTAGAAAATAAAGATCTAAAGAAGAAAAACAATAGGCCCAGAAACACAAAATAGCAGCAATGAGAGTGTACCCTGCAACCATGTTAGTTGCTTTTGCATCCTATGCCCTTTCCACCACACCACCAGATGTAGCAAGACAAGGGGTTGTGGAGGGTGTGTGTTGTGTTTGTTGTCCAAATGAAGTATAACCCTACCACTTTCTTTTAAAGGGCCCTATACATTGTAAATTGAGAGTCCCATGGACTCAACACGAAACAGGCATCAGGAGACCATTACTCCAGCCTTGGCACTTCTGCTTACTGCTGTGTGATCTTGGATTAGTTATTTTACATATGAGTCTCAGGTTCCTCTCTTTAAAATTGTAAATTTTAATTGCTTGATGATAATTTCCTATACTATTATAACAAAAATCCCACAGATTTATACTGTATAAATTCTAAAGTGCCATACAAAAGGAAGGTGACCAGCATTTATTGCAGACTCGACAACACTCAGAGTTCTTTGCACATTTTGTTTCTATTGCTTTCTCACATTGTCAGGTGTATATCATCAATCTCATTTTTTATTGCTGGGGGAGGGTGTTGCAGCTCAGTGAGTTTCAGTTTCTTACCAGAGATCACACACCTTCTAAGCAGGAACAGAATCTAAACTCAGTTCTGTGTGACTTTGAGCCCTGTCTTGTTTCCAATGCATCTGAAGCAACTGAATCTCTACTAACACAGAGCATTATTGAGGGTAGAATGCCTAAAAATGTTCAGAAAATCAAGGGGCCCACCTCTGACACAGGTTGGCCAGCTTAAGCTATGGGAAACACTAACAGATCTGCTGCATCCACCAGTTCTTGGTCTTCCCTTCTTCTTCCTCATTCTCTTGTCCCAGTAGCAATATGCTTTATCCCACTATGACTGCTGATGGAGTCCCTTTATTAGGCATTGGGAAAAAACTGTTCTTGCCCACAAGGAGGAGGAGCAACAAGCAAACAGATGAATACAATATAATGTGCTCATGCGCTTCCAGGGAGGTGAGCTCTGGAAAGTGCTGAGGGAGAGCGCCCAGAGACTTGTAGAACTACTCTTCTCCCCACCAATGAAAAGAATCTGCTAACCTTAATTTATAAATAGATGCAAATGTATGAATGATAAGGTCTGAAATGGTAACTTTCATTAGGAGTACTTCCAGAGTTTATATTGAGAACATTTAGCAACCAAAGTGAATTGAGTACCAACCAATCAAAACAGAGATAGTTACAGCCCAGAGTCCTGGAGGCCCCCTGCTGTGTCTAAGGTTAGTTTAGCTGCTGGAGCACAGTGAGGTCCAGGAGGCCCCAGGGGAGGAGCTGTGGTAGCCAAAGAAGACAAATGAGGATGGGGCATAGGCCCTAGGGGGCTCAAGGCAGCAGTTATTGGTCAGTTGATGCAGAAATATTTCAGTATTTCCACAATGAATAGATCCCTGTAGTACCTGTTGAATACCAGTTGTTATTTGCTTTTAGAGGCCACTTGTATATTTGCCTTAAGCCTTCCTGAGATTTGCCTTAAGCTCTCCTGTAATATCTCAGACAACTTCAGGCCACAGAAAGAGGTGCCCAGTAATCACTCTGTGAGCACAGCTACCTGCTTTATGAGTGGGTAATATCACATACCCATAGACCTTGGGAGATAACTTAGAAGATTGTTCTATGTTAAGAATTGATCCAGGGAGAAGACTTGCAGTTTGCAGAATCTCTTTGTTTTACTTTAGAGAAATAACCGCAACAGGGTTAAAACTCTTATGCTCTAGATTTGACAAAATATTTCCATATATACAATGCCATTTGCTTTTCACTACAGTATTATGAACTCAGCAAGGCTGCTATTATTATTTCCATTTTACAGTTGAGGAAACAGAGGCACAGGAAGGATAACTAACAGAGACAAACAGTAAGCAAATTACAAAACTCAGTGACTATTGAAGATGTAAAATATGAGCATCGGTGTCTGACTACCTGGAGTTGAGATATGGCTTTGACTCTTCATTGGCTGGATGACCTCAAACGAATTATATTTTAATCATGGTAGTATTGGTTTCCTCTTTTGTAAAATAAGGACAATATCAGTATCTAATTCTTAGGCTTGTCTTGAGAATTAAATGAGGTAATGTTTTAAATGACATGGTGCTTCGCACATAGTAAGCACTCATTAAATAATGACTGCTTTTACTAGAAAATCAATTTTCTGACCCCTAATTGAATGTCCTCTCTGTTATTACAACTTATTATTACCATCATTTTCACATCTAATAACACAGTCAAAAACTCAACCCCGCTTTATGGAATCAAAACAGAACCTGAGTAATTTGAAATACCAACTGTTGCTGGTATAGTCTTTTGGTACTAAGTGTTGTGTGATAATATTTACGTATTTTAGTGCCAATGGAAAAATACTAAGGAAAACAAACACATATGAGCAAATAAAAAGATTTCATGTTGATATGCTGTAATACGTGAATCTCTTCATTCTTCAATATATTAAAACTCACCAGAGAATTTGAAGCTACTTATCAGAGTAGGATATTGGTTAATTCCACAGCCAAAATATTAGGGCTAGTAAAGTTATAAAGAATGGCAGTGCACTTATCACATGGAGAAAGATTTATTTTCTCAAATCTTCTTTGTGCAATAAACCATTCTATCCAATTTTTGCGTTGAGTTTTCCAAGCTCTCAACCTGTGGACTCTTCACCACCTGTTTTAGAAGTAGGGGGGGTACATTGGACAAAAAGATTGGTTTTTCATAGTCTTCTGAACCTAATAATATTTTTATATATCTTTAGAAGGCTCACATTTCATGGTCTGAGGTCGGGGGAGGGAATATTTCACTTGAAAGCCTTCTATGAGATGACTGAAAAAATTGCCAAAACAATAGAAGAATGATTTGGATGACAGAGCATGGGTTAAAATAAGAATGTAATTCTCATATTTGATTTTATTTGAGGCATTCTCTTCTTTGCCCCTTGAATCAGTAAGCATTTTGTTTTGCTCTGAATTTTAAAATGCATACATTTCTTTGGACACTGTAAATTCTTCCTGAATTTATAAGACACAAAGCTGTTGGTCGCTGCTACTGAAAATTCACTAGCATTCTGAGTTCCAGCACTGTTCATTGGATGAGAACTGTTTTCAGAGATGTAACTTCTCCACCTCTGTTCTCAGGAACTTTGCAAATCTGGATTTCCTGGCCTACCACAACCACACCTGTGACTCATTAGCTAAGTTTATCAATATCATAAGCCCAGATATACAACCTAATTGTTCCCTGGTGTGCAAAAATACAGGGCTGCTACAAATCTCAGTAGGTGGCATTATATGAAATTACTCCCTACAGCAGAAAATTTCTCTCTTAAGCATTTCTGGATTTCCAAAAGTGTGGAATCCCCTCCACCTCTTTTTCAGGTAGAGGATGCGTGAGCCAAGTGAAATTTTGCAGAAGTATTGCTTCTTTACCATTGTTAGATCTGGTCCTCACTCCTAAGAAAAGTGTTGATCTTTGCAGTTAGCTCCTTTCAAACTGCAAATAGTCCTGAGAGAAAATCCCTGAGGCTCTCACCCTCATTTTTGCCTCTGAGCCTTGGCTGGGTTATTCCCTTATTGGAGTGTGCTTTGTTCCCCCTCTTTAATTATTTAAATCCTGGGCATTCTTTTAAGCCTAGGTCAAGCCTTATGTTGATTATTGAGCCTTCCCTCCCTGATAAATTCCTAGCTTCCCTTTTCTTCTTTGAACAATTAATGCATTCACCCATTCATTTCGCAAAAAAATATATATATATATTTAACTGAATAGCTACTTTCTTAGTCAGTTCAGGCTGCTATAACAGAATAGTGTAGACTGGGTGGCTTAAACAACAACAAACATGTATTTCTCGCAGTTCTATAGACTGGAAGACTGCGATCAGGTTGCCAGCATGGATGGGTCCTGGTGAGGGCCCTCATCCTGGTTTACAGATGATTGACTTCTCATTGTATTTTTACAGGGTGGAGACAGAGAGTGCTGATCTCTTCATATCTTCATAAGAAGGGCTCATGACCTAATTTGCTCCCAAAAGCCTCACCTCCAAATACCATCACATTGGAGATTTAGCCTTCAACTTAAGGTTAACATTTAGTCCATAGTGTAAACAAAGGTTAGAATTCAAGATGGTAGAATTAATGATGGTAGTATTTATACTGCTTGGAAAGTTAATGTAAGGAACATTTTCATTCAGACCAGGCAAAAGGGAGAATCAGATTTGCTTATGAAGTAGTAATGTTCCTTTCACTGGAGGTACTTGACCGTTGTCTGAACAGTGGATCAGGAGTCCCATTCTAGAGAGGACTCAAGTATTACATAGATCATTTAAAGAACACTAAGTTCTTTGAGATTATACCACGCTCTATACTACAGAGTATAGACTCATTAAGAATGGAAACCTTACCTTATACTGTTTCTGTATCTTAAAAAGCAAAGCATGTTTTGGGGAGTGGTTACTTCATTCCAAATTGATTGAATTTACTAGATGTCACATGAAACTTACAGAGCATGTCAATTATACTAAATTTATAATACTTCATGTGATATCTTTAATCACTTTATATCAATAGAGAAATATGTTTTAGGCCTTCTGATTAAAATGATGCCAGGTCTGGTCATGGGCAAAAATAAAAGTCTGAAAAATACATTCCTGGGTTGATAACTACTCAGAAGAAATAATTGTTTTTTATTTTGAAGTTGGTAATTCTGCCTTTGCTGTTTCTTACTTTTTTATGAATTAAGTGAGCAAAATAATAAGACTCTGCCTTGCTATATATTTTGTTGTTTTTGTTGTTGTGCCAAAGAACTTGCACCCTTTATTATTTAACCCTTACAACTGTCCTGTAAAGTAGCTATTGGTAAAAGTAATAGTTTGTTAGTTTTCCAGAGGAAACTTAGGCTCAGAGGTTGAGTGACTTGTTCAAGATCATGCAGCCATTAGTAAAACATAATCCCAATCTCTTTACTCTTAAAACCTTAATGGCACTTGCAGCATAATGCAATTAGCATATTTATACACTGCAACTTTCAAGAGTTGATAAGTGAGTGTAATCTAGGCAAAATAAATTTAAAATGCAAATATTTGAGTTTGTGATATAAAAATCAGCTTCTGTAGTTAGTTAAATGCTACTTGAATGTGGGCTGTACTTGTTTCTGCATCTGAATGAAAGGGTTATTGCATATATTATCTTCAAGAACTAAGCTGAAAATGAAAAAAGATGTGCTAGTGTTTCAAAAATCAGAGATAGAGATATGTTATGTTTTGGGCAGAAGAGATTGTAAAGAAAGATGCAGGGAAGGAAGCACTTGTGCCAAAAATGTCAGCATGTTGAAACTGAGTCACTTAAAAAATTGAGTAGAGGGCAAAAAGGACCAGTTAAAGAACAAAGTAAGTTTATGTATTAGATTGAACGAATAGTGAATAAAAACACAGGGGAGTTTAGCTGCAGGCTCCAAAACAGAAGCATGGAAGTCACTATCTCCCATTTTTGTATCTGGGGATATGATGTACTCGACAGAGTACCAAGGTGGGGAAGCGCCTGCTGCTTAGTGCTTGACCACTCTTTACCCTCTGCCACCCACACTATAATAAGAAACAGACAGCAGTGCTCCCAAGAGCAGGCCTATAACCTCATTGATGCTTCTTAAGTGGCCATAAAGAAGTTGACTGAGCATGAAATTTCATCATTAAAGTTTATGCCTTTAGTTGGGGGGAGGGGAGGAGAAACAAAAATCATGACTAAATAAAAAAGAGGAGGAGGAACAAATGATAACAGCTCGTATGAAAAGATGATGTGGTTCCTAGGAGATAGTTAATTCTTAGCAGGGAGCCAAAGATACTTTCAGTTCTAAATCCAATGTGTGCTGCTGACTTTTACCCTTCCTGTTATTCAGAAGAGAGAAGGAGGGAGAGTGCGAAGAATTTCCGCTATGGATACCCGAGCATGACATAGCAGCTAGTGTTTTGCTGAATTGTGATGAAGGAACATTGACAACGTTTTCAAAACTTAGAAGGAAAGGGACTCTGTTGGAGGAACTCAAAGAAGAAAGTATCCATTGAAAGGATAAGTTAGTATTTATATTTTAGTGCAATTGTGTGGAATTGGTTTGGAAATTTACACACTGTCACTCAGGTGACAAAAAGAAATGTCTTAATTTTCTGTAATTGTTTTATTTCTCACAGTCTTCTACTTGCTCAGTAGACTGAAGTTAGGTTGGAATGGAGAGGACATTGTTTAACCATTAACAATGTCTTTGTCTCCTTCAGTCTATATAGCGTATTTTCCATATTTAGATATCCTTTAAATAAATGCTAATTTTCACATTTATCCCACCTTCTCCTGATGCTGCTTAACATGGTGTCTGGCTCCAAGATAAGAGGCTAGATGAGCTCATACAACTGAAGTAGATGAAAATCTTCGAAGGACGCCTGAAAGTCAGTAATGGGGTTCATTTCATCAGTGGGTACCTCCATCTGTTCTGGGCTTCAGGCTGATGACCACAGAAGTATTACGGTCCTATGAAGCCTTTGAGAGTGATATGCTGACAGTGACTGCTGGACTCTCATTCTAGCCAGGTTCCTCTTTATTTCCACCTTGGACCTCTGATATTTTATCCACCCTCTCTGCACCCCCATGCCAATTTAACAGAACCCATAGAAACATCTGGATCCCTTGCATACCACATGCAAGAGTGGGGCACCAAGAACTCAGCCTCAGAATTATCTCTTTAGCTCCTCTCCTTCACCAGAGATAAACTGCCCCCACCCTGACCTGGATCAGGGTGTCCCAGGACAGCTCTGTCTTTCCGAGCAAATAAGTGAGAGAAAGGGACCAAAGCTTTACTGAGTCTAGTCTTCTCTGCAACCTTTCCAACACACGAAAGTCAGAAGCCACTTCCATAGTCTGCCAACTTGCCCATCTTCCTTAGTCTAATGGCTCAAAGGGGCCATCTCTCCATTTTCTTTTTTTCTCTGGAAGAAACTTCCCCTAATTTTATCTTCTAATTTCCCAGGGCCACTAAACCTCATGGCTTAGCTGTAATGGTAGGTAGATGGGGAGCAAGAAGAGAAATCTGCTTACCAACAAGAGAGCACGTGGTGAGAGATATTTACAAATGACTGCATTCATACAAATCATTACATTTACACTCTGTCACAGACTGTAATGATATAAAATTCAGGGCTTCCTTGACACTATTGAAATGCTTAGGTAGAATGGCCTATTTAGCAAAATATATATTCATTTTGTAACGAAAACTTTCGAAATATCAAGCTGGTAAAATTCAGATCATTTTTTGTGAGGCAAAATATTATTTTGCTAAATAGAAGTTATCATAAGAATCAAATACCAAAAAGAGGGTTTTTTTTTTTAAAAAGTGATGGCAGTAAATATTTAGTGTATGAATAGGATTGTCATATGTCATCCCAGAGGGGACATTTTCAGCGCACATCATTCCTGCTGCCTTTCAGGCATTTCTCCACACAAACGCAGAGAAACATTGCTCTAAATAACCACCCTCTGCGACTTTAAAGCTTTACTTTTCTTAGGGTGGCCTCATTTTATTCAGCTCAGGAGAGGCTGCAAGATTTACCTAAGTTCTGTTTTGGGGAATCATTAAGAAGAAGTAGATAGCTCCTTTGACTGTTTAAACATTTTCCTGAAATAACTGACTAACATAATACCAAGAAGTTGATCTTAATGATTCAACTGCTGGATATCCCTTAAATTTGATAAAGACTTTATAAGAATAGAAAAAAAAAAAAAAAAGACTTCTTTTCTGCTGAGGCTCATATCAAAGACGGACTATTGATCTTCAATTTCTATTTCAATTTTATTTTAGCAGGTTGTTTGATTCCATGATTCCTTCTTTGCATTCTGCCCTTTAAAAATTAAACTAAAATTAACACACACAAATGATTTAAATGAACAGTTCTTCTTCTTTACCCTCAATGTCTAACCATTGTGTGTTGTATTTTCATAAATGAGTCACCTGTACATATTCACTATTTAGATATGGTCCCTCAATTATTGTGTTTTCGCTTACTTGTTCATTTGTAGTATATATTATTAAGAATTTATGGTAATAGGCATAGCTATGATTCTTTGGTGTATTCACTAAGTGATATTTAACAAAAAGAGAGAAAAAAGGATGATGTTTCAGGAGCTCATTTTTAACCATAATCTGAGTAAATATGTCCTTAAAATACTTTCCCTTCAAACTTTCTCTGTTTTCATTTGGGCAATACTCCCCGAAGACTGTATATGTCAGTATCATTGAAACAGTGCTTTTGTATATATTGTTCCAAACCCAAAGTGAAAACAAATAAACATATCCAACAAAGTACACACTGTGTGTCCATACTGGCATACTGGTCAGGAGAGAATCATAAATGCTTTCTCTCTGCCTTAGGTTTTTGATTGCAAAAATCCCTTAAAGGGCTTATATTGTTTATCCATGATTCTGTAAATTCCTGTATTCATTTTACATTCTACTGCTCTCCTCCTTGTGCATTTCAAAATCAGGACAAAGAGCCAGTCAAGGAAAGAAAATCTTTACAAAGTACTCTTCTAATACAGCTGCCTCTTACTCTTCTTCAACCTAGTATTTATTAGCTTCTTGGTTTTGTAATTAATTGATAAGGAGTTTATAGAGATTAAAAATTCTCACAAGAGTCATCATCTGCCGAAGCAAATTCTACCGGCTTTGTAGGTGAAATGTGGTAATAAATGGAAGACAGATGAAAGGAGTGAAACAATGATACGTATATGATCTAAAAGAAAAAAGAAAAAAAAGTGGTATTTAATTCCTTCAATGTCTTGAGAATCCATCACTCAGACCTTTAGCAGAAATCTAATTCTCCAGTTGCTGGACAAAGTTAATTAATTTGCAAATATATTTCATCTTCCAAGTGACAACCTTGTCTACTCTAGGCAATGAGGAAAGAGGAGGCTGAAACTGGAGCATGAAACGCTGGCGGGCTCACATGGCACAACTAACCCTGGAGAATCGAGGTGACACCAGCTCATTACGTCTTCTCTAAATGAGCTTCTGGTGAAAGGGAAATATTTTGATTAAGGTAGTGAGGGGGGCACTTGGCAATGCTCTCCATGTGCTTCTTCTAATTGCTCTGCTCTACACTTGTTTCTTCAAAGGAATGGTGCCTGCAGGGAAAGGGGCCCTCCTGGCTTTTGTCGTCAGCCCCAAGATGGAGTGGAGAGATGTTTGCTTTTGTTTCCTGATTGCTGCAGGCGCTGTTTTTCTTGCCTTAATCTCCCGTGCTTTCATTGGATCCACTCAAACTGAGTGAGAGTCAAATTTCTTTTTTTGTTTGTTTGTTTATAAATTATTTATTTATTTTATTTTACTTTAAGTTCTGGGATACATATGCTGAATGTGCAGGTTTGTTACATAGGTGTACATGTGTCATGGTGGTTTGCTGCACCTATCAACCCATCATCTAGGTTTTAAGCCCAGCATGCATCAGGTATTTGTCCTAATGCTCTCCCTCCCATTATCCCCCACCCCGCAACAGGCCCCAGTGTGTGATGTTCCCCTCCTTGTGTCCATATGTTCTCATTGTTCAGCTCCCACTTATGAGTGAGAATATGCAGTGTTTGGTTTTCTGTTCCTGTGTTAGCTTGCTGAGGATGATTGTTTCCAGCTTCATCCATGTCCCTGCAAAGGACATGAACTCATTCTTTTTTATGGCTGCATAGTATTTCACAGTGTATATGTGCTATGTTTTCTTTATCCAGTCTATCATTGATGGGCATTTGGGTTGGTTCCAAGTCTTTGCTATTGTAAACAGTGCTGCACTAAACATACGTGTGCATGTGTCTTTATAAATCAAGTGTCTTCAGTTAGTGACACACACTGCCAAGATTCTAGCACGAGATTCAGTAGAGACTATAGAGTTCTAGATTGGGCCATTTATTTTCTGTGTACAGATTTCCAACTACAAGGATCCTTTCCCTGTATTCAAATCACTTCACAGGCTTATATACTTCCATAGTATTAGCAGAATAATTACAAAGACAAAACAGGAGTGATGGTGAGAGAGGAAATAAAAGTGCATTCATGGTGGAGTTCTGGCTTAGGTTCTGCCTTGTTCCCAATCTATAGTTCTGTGTTTCTCTGAGAGGCTGGATTCCTTCGCCCCATCTGCTGGCACAGCAACATCCCAGTTTGCTGAACACAAAGGAATAGAGAATAGTCATCAGCATAGTGAACAAGAGGGAAGAGGTTAAGGACAACGTTAGAGATTTATAAAGCAAAAAGATCATGCATGGCTTTGTTGACCATATGATGGAGTTTGGCTTGTGTTCCGTGTGCAACAGGGAAGCTACTGAATGTATTTAAATGGGGGAATTAAATGACTTGAACTATGTTTTAAAAATAATATTCTAGCTATTATGCAGAGGATGGATGGGTGAGGAGAAACAGTAAAATTAAGGTTTCTGTTGTAAGAGTCTTAGTCAATGAAGATGGTGATTTGAAAAGGTTGACTGAAGATTTTTACTGAAGACAGAACAAACATGTTTGGCAAAGGGTTGAGTATGAAAAAATGAGGAAAAATGGGGAAATTAGTATGTTTTATAGGTTCTTGGTTTTGACCTACTGAGTGGACAGAACATAAGCACCAGAGAACTCAGTCATTTTGGAACTTGAGCCTTGATATGATCTTATTAGTTCCTATCCAAAGAGTGGCGGACACTCCCCCAAATCTCAGTTTGGTGGCCAGATCCTATAAGCCAACTTTTCTGGTACTTTCTACTTTATTCTCCTGAAATCTTGTTGCCCTTTTCAGCAATTTCTCATTTGCTAGGCCTTTCCCTGCTAAGTCTTGAAATAGAAAAGATAAATACAGTGATAACAAAATCCATGGAAAATTTTTACAAAAATTTCCTCTCCCTTTGAGTCCAGTATCCCCAGAAATGCCTACTCTGAAAATTACCCCTTCCCTTTGGGTGTCCTCATGCACCACAAAGGTTATACAAATTTTAATTATTTGTCCAAAGCACTCAGCCCATTATTTCTCCAGAATGTACAAAAACAATGACAAAAGGCAACCTTGTAGAAATAATTATACAATCATGAGGAACTAGGGGAGTTCATGCCAAAAAAAAAAGGACAGAAAATTTTACTGAAAATAGAGAGGAAAAAATTCAAATGAAAGAGAATCATGTGTTCCTTTCCAAAGATCAAAGCTATTCTGTCTTGTTAGTGAGTATCCATTTGGAAATTTCAGGATACATATCTCATTTTCTATCTTGCAAAGTAGAAAAGCAAAAGTACTGTTTCTCTTCATTTAGTAATCAGAGATTTATTTCTGAGATAGTTTTACAATATACCAATCAAATGAATTGTAGCTAAGTATTCATTTTATTCAGGTGCTAAAGGTCCAGTGAACTAATGAACAAGAGGACCATTTGCTTCATTCAAGAGTGTAGAATTCCTATACCAAAAAAAAAAGGTGAAAAGAAAAGAAAAAAACAAAAACACTGATTCACAAACGGTGTTAAGGAAATCTGTAAGCCAGTTTTAAAAAAAGATCAATCACCTCCTGCAATCTAAAAATGGGGGTATAAAGCAATTTTTATAATTCCAGATAGCACTAAAGAGCTTGAAATTGCTTCATTCTTTTAAAAGAAAACATTATTCTAACTAAACTTTCCACCCAGTTGTCATGACAACCTTGCCATTTTCTACCATGTAGAGACAATTAGATATTAACCTGGACATTTAGAGAAAGACACTCCTAACTTAGACAAAGTCTTGTTGATTTGTGTGTGGCTGAGTAGGCCAAAAAATTGCTATTAGAATTCTTCCCAGTGCTAATATTCTTTAAGCCTTGTAGGCCATTGTCTTAGAAAGGAGTAGCACTGATTCTTACAGATAACCCAAACACATTCAACAAAAAGGGAGTATAAACTGAGTTGTATTAACTAGTACTCTACCAGCTGCAAAACTAGAGGATAAGAATTATATTTTGGTTTCTCTGACATAAATCTTTAATATAATAACTGTCATCACTGTAGGTTCATATTAAAATGGAAGAGCAATTTCCCTGAGATTTAACTGGGGGAAAAAGTCATAGGGAATTGTATATCCATGTTTTCACAAACAGCTGTTATTAAATCTGTAGCCGTAACTCTTTCATTTACTTATATATCTTGTGAGAGGCAGCAAGGGAAGCAATGAGTTGGAAACCACCTGAGAATGCAGGAATTAATCCTTCCTTTATTAAGGTTTTTGTCTAACTGGCATCCTTTCTTTTCTCATCAATTCAGATAATAAAATTCTTTTTGGGTTTTTTCATTATCTTCCTTGCTATTAAAGTTTTTCCTACTTACTTAATAATGCTCAGGGTGGAAGAAGGGTGGAGGCATATGTTTAGGAAGGCAGAACTGTTTTAGATTAAGCAGAACTCATGAAATGTATCTGAGTCCTTGTTATCGCAGAGCATCTGTTTAACTCCACAAGCATTTCTCTGGTTAATGTAGATGTTTACATAGACTAGAGCTGTCCCAAAATATGTGCCATACAGATGAGAAACAAGATGAAATGCATTAAAAATGTGACTATAAAAGAGCAACGATTTTTGTTAGAAAAAAATTGGATTTTTCTCTTCAGTGTACTAAACAAAGGAAGTGATATATTTTCTAATTATGTTGTCATTGTTCAAAATATTTAGGGAGCTTTTTTCTTGAAAATTGCTTCTAGAATCTCTTGCATGTTATTTTGATTGTCCTAAGTGAAGCAAATCTGTATTCTTTAAGAGTAAGCCACGTCTATTAAAAAGATGGATATTCAAGTTCAGCAAAACCATTTTTACTTTAATATTTTTAAACTTTTAAAAGGAGCCACTAAGGTTGTATATGTGTGCATCATGGTAGGGGGACAGCTGGCTATATTCACGTGCTAGAGCTGCTATAAAAACCACAGACTGGCCGGGCACAGTGGCTCACACCTGTAATCCCAGGACTTTGGGAGGGAAATTAAGTCTGAAATTAAGGTGTCAGTAGAGCCTTCCGAGGGCTCTACTTCCTTCTGAAGGAAGAATGTGTTCCAGGCATCTCTCCTTGGCTCATAGATGGCCATACGGCCATCTTTTCCCTATGTGTTCACATTGTCTTCCCTCCCTCCGCACATGTCAGTGTTCAAATTCTTCTAACTTATAAGAACACCAGTCACATCGCATTAGGGCTTACCCCAAGGACTTCATTTTAACTTAATTACTGCATTGAGGACCCTCCCAATACAGTCACATGCTGAAGTACTGGGGCTGGAACTTCAACATGTGAATTACAAAGGCAAGGGAGGGAATTCAAGCTATACAGTGGGTGTGACTTCCCAATAGAATGTGAAGGTCATTCCCACGGGAAAGCTTCTGTGAAGGCAAACACTTCTCCTCAGAGGTTGTATCAGTTATCTTTTGCTGCATAACAAACCATCCTAGGATTAAGTTGCTTATTCTCATAGTTCTGAGATGATCAGATGGTTTTTTGGGGGATTTTTTTCTTTTGCTGGATTTACCCAGGCTCACTTACATGGTTTTATTAAGGGGAAAGTCCTCTGGACTAGAAGATAGACGATTAGACTCATTCACACATCTAGCAGTTGGTCCTTAAGGAAGGATGCTCTGTTCTTTTCAGTAGGAACTCTCATTCTCCAATAGCTTAGACTAGCTTCCTTGCATGCTGTTCTCAGGGCAGTGTTGTAAGAGAGCGAGGAAGAATCTGTAAGGTCTCTTGAGGCTTAAACTATGGAACTCATGTGCTTTCCCTTTGGCATATTCTTTTGTTCAAAGTAAAGCACAGGCCAACCCAAAGTCAAAAGAAGAAGAAGAGATTCCACCTCTTGATGGGAGGAACTACAAATAAATTGTGGCCATATCTAATCTGTCACAGATATATAAGCAAATTCTGGTAAGTCTGTCAAAACATTAGTCTTCCATTTTATGCCACAATGTTTAGGTACAATAACTTTTGCGGGGGAGGATAGGAAATAGTGGCACACATAAACCCAAACAATTTTTTTAGCTCCCACTATTTGTTTTTTTTTAAATGTTTTATTCCTGCTTTATTAAATCTTATTAATTTTGATGAAATATTACATACTTTTTTTGTAAACTTTGTTTGCATTAAGCACACACTGGCCAGATGATGAAGGAGGTAATCTAAGAAGGTGCTGAAGAGTAGAAAACAGAAGCTTATAAATAGAGTATGTTAGTTTCTTTCATGTCCCAAGGAACAGAGAAGTATAGGTACTGGAGTGATAAAGCCATATTGGAAAGATACATGAACAAGTAAAGGAAAATTGAGAGGCAGCCAAACTGCATAGACAACTCGCACATAGTAGTAGGCATCTGTTGCATGGCAGGGCAACTATGTTAGTTCCCCGAGGCTGTTGTAACAAATTACCACAAATTTGGCAGCTTAAAACACAGAAATTTATTCTCTCACAGTTCTGGAGGCCAGAAGTCCACAGTCCTGCAGAGCTGTACTGCCTCCATGGGGTCTAGGGCAGAATTTCTCCTTACCTGCTCCAGCTTCTGGTGGTGAACCCAGCATTCCTAGGCTTGTGTTCACATCCCTCCAACCTCTGCCTCCATCTTCACTTTACCTTTTCCTCTGTTTTCTGTGTCATTTCCCTTCGCCTCTCTCTTATAAAGATGCTTGTGATGGCATTAGGACCCATCAAGATAATCCGGGGTAGTCTCATCTTAGAAATCTTAATCACATCTTCAAGGACCCTTTCTTTCAAATAAAATAGTTTACAAATTCCAGGATTAGAACTTGATATCTTTGGATGTCCGTTATGCAACTTACTACAGCAACCTTCAATATCAGGCTTTCTTCAGCCTCCAGCGCTGAGCTGTTGCAGAGGACAAATAAGACACGAAAATGCGAGGATCATGTGGATATCCAGCTGTGCCGGCCTGCCTTGTTCTCCCTCATTACCAGCCCCAGTGCATGGCACTCCACTCAACTGTGTTCTGGAGAAGTGTGTGCAGTCCACTATTATTCCGGATTCAGAGGCTCTTCTCAGTTGTAGTGAGTATAAGATAAGAGGATATGTCTCTAGTATTTTTCTGCGAATAAATCCTCTTGTGTTAAAACACCTGCATTAATTCTCCTGAATCCTAGTTAGGAGAGGCAGCTAAGCTTAGTAGTGAGAAGAGCTCAACCTTTAGTTGAATTATGGCAGAGAACACAGAAATGCTCACTGATGCCTTCCTAGCTGAAAGCCAGGCCAGAGAACTCTGAGCTTCTATACCCCAAATACATTACAGAGGGGCAGAAATGACTCCATGCATTTTGAGGAGCAATTGATTCCATTTTTAATCTATCTTTGGACAAGTAGTAGCCCTTGTAAGAAGTGCATAGACATAATATTTTACATGTAATTTTAGAAGGGGTAATAATTTCAAGTGCAACACGAGATAGAATATACGATTCAGAAAGACAGGCATTTTGGAATTTTTGCATTTCAACTGCCCAGAATAGTACCAGGAATAACTAGAGCCTTGTTAAAACCTTGCTTTAAGAGGCCCCACCAAGCACACGAGATTTAGTGATAGTTTTTCCATGGAGTACAATTCCCTGACATGCAGTTAATGAATTTAGGTTTTTGGCTACCAGTTACCATCATGTAAGCATAGTTACTATGCTTATTCTAGTACTTTCCTTAAAACAAATTAGTTAACTCTACGTAACAGTGTCACTGCATATAACTCAGAGGTTGCTTGACAACACAATCTCCAAAGGCTATAGAATTTCCATATGCCTAAGAATCATTTGGTTGGTTTGTCAAAAATAACTACTTCCTGCTGGGTGTAGTGGCTCATATCTGTAATTCCAGCACTTTGGGAAGCTCGGGTGATAGTATTGCTTGAGGCCAGGAGTTTGAGACCAGCCTGGGCAACATAGCGAGCCTCTGTCTCTTAAAAAAAAAAAAAAAAAAAAAAAGTTAGCTCAGCATGGTGGCATGCGCCTGTAATCCTAGCTGCTTCAGAGGCTGAAGTTGGAGGATTGCTTGCACCCAGGAGTTCAAGGTTGCAGTCAGCTATGATCGCACCACTGCACTCTAGCCTGGGAGGCAGAGTGAGACTCTCTCTCTCATTGTGTGTGTGTGTGTGTGTGTGAGATGTGGTATACATACATATATGTATATATGTATTAGTTTGATGCCAAAGTAATTGCGGGTTTTGCCATTGAAGGACATGGCAGAAACTACAATTACATTGGCACCAACCATGTGCTGTATATATACACTGAGCCAATTGCTCCATAAATTCTGATTCAACAGAAATGTGGTACCCAGATGCTTCAGATATAGGTGGTTGAGAACTGCATGTTGAGAAACACTGCCCTCAGCAGCATTCCAGAACTTCCAGTTTATAATATTCCACGTTCTAGCAGAGCCAACACACAAGTCTTTCTCAATAGGTAGCAGAGGTGAGATGCAGAAAGACAGCTATGCTGAAAACAGTGTTTCTAATTTATTTCCATGATGTTTTTGAAGGCACGAGTAATCAAAGTTGTAGGCACTCCTTCTGGTCATAATAACAGTATTAATAAATAGTATTAATAATGGTATTACAACCAAGTACCTAGAATTGAGCCTTCATTACAGGAGAAAATGTCTTTTTTTTTTTTTAAACAGTAAAAAAAATGGTGCTCTATCCTTCTTGATGTTTGGTTCACTCCTAGACATCTGTCATTTCTGAATCCATGTCATATATCTCAGCTCCACTTTGCAATCTTGTATCAAAGAGAGAGCATGCTGTCAGTTTCTGAAAATATTTGAGATACACATACACACAAAAAGGCCCAGAGAGAAAGTTGAACTCTCTCGTTGGTGGAAATGAGCTACCTGTGTAATCACCAGGTTTCCATCCATACATCTAGAGAGTGTTTTTCTGTTATGATACTTTAATGAAGCTCTGTGTGAAAACTCACTTATATGACCTATTTTTATCCATGTTAACTGTATTTTAGCACATAAAAATTAAAAAATAAAATATTAGAGGGAAAGTTTTAAGTTTATGTTTAATGACTTTTTACTTCATGGGGATTTCAGAGCAAGGTCATGCTTTAGAAGTTTCGAGTAATAGATTATTTGATTGAATCATAATGATCAGATTGTCCCCAGGAAAACTAGGAAACTAGGACAGAATGGGCCATGCTTAGTAAGCCCTGCATCTAGCAGAAAGCATCAAGGTCTTCAGGAGACGTGGCTGTCCTGATTCTTTCCTCTTTGCACTGAGAGGCATTGATTACCAACCTGTAGATTTTTCCTGACATGACTCTTTCTGGGTTTGTCCTTGACAAAACATCCAAGAACCTGAGCAACATGCTAATTCAAGAGGTACCACTAAGATCTTTGAGACATGCTTATACACTACAGGTCTTTAGACAGCTCATAATTCAGAAGACACAGAATTTGAAAGCATATTTAAGTTATCTAATTTTTTTAAATTTAGCACTAACTGCTATGGCCTTTTTACTTTTAAATTTCCTCTCCCCAGTTGTGATTTTAATTCAGTTTTGTAGAATTCACTTTCAATAAATCATTAAGTATGCTGATAAGGCCCTAGATAATTTGAATAATATAGTTAATACATTTGATCTCTTAAGTATATATCAAACTTTAGTCCCTGAAAACAGAAAAGAAGTTATGTTTAAACAATTACAGAATATTTACAAAAATTGAGCATATATTACCTTCCAAGATAAACCTCAATAAATTTGAACAAAAGAAAAATACTCATAAGTGGGAGTTGAACAATGAGAACACATGGACCCAGGGAGGGGAACATCACACACCAGGGCCTGTTGGGGGGTGGGGGGGCAAGGGGAGGGATAGCATTAGGAGAAATACCTAATGTAGATGATGGGTTGATGGGTGCAGCAAACCACCATGGCACGTGTATACCTATGCAACAAACCTGCACGTTCTGCACACGTATCCCAGAACTTAAAGTATAATTAAGAAAAGAAATACATATTGACTTGTATACCGAGACCTTGGTAAATTCACTTTTGACGTCTGGTAACTTCTTTGTAATGTTTCCTATGAATCATGTTTATGTGAATAAAGCCACTTTAACTTCTGTTTAAAAAAAGAAAAAATACAGGATTTTTTTTTTTTACAAACTATAATTACGCTATAAACCATTGACAAAAAGAAAAAGTAATGTGGCCAGGCGCGGTGGCTCATACCTGTAATCCCAGCACTTTGGGAAGCCAGAGGGGGCCAGGGGTGGATATCTCTTGAGGTCAGGAGTTGGAAACCAGCCTGGCCAACATGGTGAAACCCTGTCTCCATTTAAAATTCAGAACAAAACTGTTAGCCAGGAGTAGTGACACCTGCTACTAGTTCCAGCTACTTGGGAGGCTGAGGCAGCATAATTGCTTGAACCCAGGAAGCAGAGATTGCAGTGAGTCCTGATTGTGCTGCTGTGCTACAGCTTAGGTGATAGTGAGATCCTGTCTCAAAAAAAAAGAAAGAGTAATGTACCTAATAACATAAAACTTCAACAAAATAAGTTGAATCTATATTTTTAACAATACTTATGTCTAAAACAAAAGTACGAAATACCTAGAAAATAGTGACTATATTAACACTTTTTGTGATATACATTAAAAATGTGTTTGGAGGGGCCAGGCGTGGTGGCTTATGCCTGTAATCCCATCACTTTGGGAGGCCGAGGTGGGCAGATCACCTGATATCGGGAGGTTGAGACCAGCCTGACCAACATGGAGAAACCCCGTCTCTACTAAAAATACAAAAATTAGCCGGGCACGGTGGCACGTGCCTGTAATCCCAGCTACTAGGGAGGCTGAGGCAGGAGAATCGTTTGAACTTGGGAGGCGGAGGTTGCAGTGAGCTGAGATTGCGCCATTGCACTCTAGCCTGGGCAACAAGAGCGAATCTCTGTCTCAAAAAAAAAAAGAAAAAATGTGTTTGGAGGAAAATACATAGCCTGAAATGGTTACATGACTAAACAATATACTTGAGAAGTATTCAACTGAAAAGACAGAAAAACAAAAACAAATGTATCCCAAAAACTGAAATTTTGAAATTTTAATTAAAAAAAGAATGATAAATTCAAGTGCTGATTCTAAAAAAAAGAGGAAGAAAAAGAATCAGCATAGTAAAGAAAAGAGAAGGCAAAATGACCTAAATTAGAAACAATAACAGATCAAATCACCCCTGAGAATAAAAGAAATTTTAAATACAATAAATGAATACTCTTAAACTTTTCTCAAAATACTTTGAAAACATGAGTGAAATGAATATTTTTAAGGAAATTAAAAATTATCTAAATTATCTAAATTGAAATAATTACATATGTAATATATAATCAGGAGAGACACTGAGAAAATTATCAAATAGCCAACTATCAAGATAGAGGCAGGACCAGAAATGCTTTTAGGTGCTTTCTTTGAAATATTCATTGAAAATACCTCTAATACAATAAAGAAGAACAATAAATTCTCTTTTAAAAAAATTGAAAACAATTATGCAAGAAAGAAATAACAGACATTTTGTCATGTGAATATTGATACAACTAGCATAAAGAAAATATCACCAAAATGAATTCAGGTAGAAATGAGTATAATGTTACACTATGACCAAGTGAGGCCTATTTCAGAAATGCAAGGATGGCTCAATAATAAAAAACTATTAAAATATTTCAGCTCATGAATAAGTTAACAAGGGAAAATATATTCATCTTGATTGACGTTCAAAGCACTCGGAAAATAAATTTAACCTTCACTTCAAACTTAAATGCAATTTAAAACACCTTTGCCTAAGTTGAAAGGGTGCAAACTTACCTGACGTGAGTACATTTTTTAAACTCAAAACCAGGGCTATGGTGAAACACTAAAGTCATTCCATTACTGTTCTGAAAAGGAAGCAGTACCATTATTACCCTTATTAAACATTATTTTGGATGTTGTAGATAATGAAGTTTTATAAAAAATAAAACATATAACAATTGATTCAAGCTTATTCCTATAAGAAAATGAATTAATAAAAATAATTGAAAAAGAAATACATTTGTACATTATACATGTCTAGTCACATACAAGTCAGCTAAAAACTAGTAGAAATAATAAGTCTTAAAAGGTAGTTGATTTTGGTATTAAGATACACAGTAATTAGAAACAAATGGAAAGTGAGTGGAAGAAAAATTCAATTCACTAAAACAGAAAGATACGATATCTTAGAGCAAGCTTCATAAGCAATGTGTAGATCCAATAAAAACAAAATGTTACAACTCTACTGAGGAATAAAAATGTCATGGATGAATGAAAATGCATACCCTATTTGAGAATAGGAAGATTCAACTTTATAAAAATAACAGTATGTCCCAAAAATGTATAATTGCAATCTCAAAAGATCAATAAGACTTTGGGAAAACTTTAAAAAATAATATGAACTAAAGTCTTTCTAGAAATAGTGACATTAAAATACCCTGAAAATTTCCAAAATAATTTGGGAGGGTGGGGAATCTTTCAGATAGTAAGAAGTATTTTTAAATCCAAGTATTAAATATATAGTTTGATATTGACATACCAATAGGCAGGCAGAATAATGGGAGAGAATAGAGAGGTTATAAATAGACTAACCATTATATGAGAATTTATATCTCAAAGGGGAGGAGCAAACTGGATGCAGTAAATGTTGTGGCAAGCAATTGGAAAAAATATATTGGACTCATACCTCACTCCCTATGTCATAATAAATTCCAGATGAGTCAAATGTTTTAATGTTAAATGAACCCTTAAACAGCAAGAAGAATTTTAAAACATAATTTTTTTTTCAAATTTTGAGCTGATGAAGTACTATCTAAGGAGAGAAAGAATATGAAAGTCATGATAAATGAAAAAATAATATGTTTGGGACATAAAATATTAAATATCTGTATAGCCAAAAATGTCAAAAGATAAAAAATGATAAACTAGGAAATGGTATTTAGAGAAAATAAGGCTAATTTCTATACCATACAAGGGGCTCTTACAACTTAAAAAAATTTATAAGGACAACAAATAGCTAAAAGGCAGACAGGAAAAGAAGTGTAAATGAATACTTGGTCACCCTAACATAATCAAAGAAATGCAAATTAAAACAACAATCAGATAGTACTACGATTGGCAAGAATAAAATGTTTCATGGCCTGTAGAACTGATGAGGGCATAAGGAAGTGCATACTAACAGATTTCTGTAATGGGAATATAAATTGGTGCATAATTTTGAAGACAAAAATGGCAATATCTAGCAGATTATTGTCTACATACTTTGTGAGCCATCAGTTCCCTTCTAAGATTTTTCTCCCATAGATTCCTTGTACATATGCACAAATATATATAGCAAGTTGCCTTTTTTTTTTTTTTTTGAGACAGGGTCTCACTCTTGTCACCAAGACTGGTGTGCAGTGGCTGGATCTCGGCTCACTGCAACCTCTGCCTCCCAGGCTCAAGCAATACTCCCACCTCAGCCTCCTGAGTAGATGAGACTACAGGTGTGCACCACCACGTCTGACAAATTTTTTAGTATTTGTAGTAGAGATGGGGTTTCACTGCAAAACTTTTTAATAGAAAGGATACTGAAACAACCTATACGTGTATAAATAGGAACTGGTTAAATTTGTTACATTTTTGCAATTAAGTGAAGAATTTCTATATATGCAAGTATTAAAAACTTTTCAAAATACATTAAGATGTAAATTACATAACCATGATTTTATTTGTATAAAATATACTATAAGAAAATACACACACACACACACATATACACGCAACCTGACAACAGGGATTTCATTTTGGAAATGGAAAGGGGAGTCAGAGTATGAAGGAGGAAGATCTTTATCTTCCTTCTTTTATAACTTCTGGCATCTTGTTTGAGCAACATGTGTTAATTTAGTAGTAGCTGTAATAATATTAACATTTTAGTGAATAAAGGAGAGAGACATGAGCCAGCAGCAAGAATGACATCTCATCCTTCTTCCACTTCACAATGGCATCAGGAAATGTCTCACAAATACTAGCAGAAAAAGCAGTAGTTTCAGTTACTATTCGTCCATAATACCCTAAATACCTAGTCTCAACCACTGGATGACTGACTATGTAGCAAATGAGGA
Source organism: Pongo abelii (assembly GCF_028885655.2). Classification (NCBI taxonomy): domain Eukaryota; kingdom Metazoa; phylum Chordata; class Mammalia; order Primates; family Hominidae; genus Pongo; species Pongo abelii. Next base: position 21,024,238 of record NC_085928.1, read on the forward strand.
AGTATATTCCCTATTTTATCACAAAGACAAGCAGAGAAAGAAAACTGATTTGGGATTTTGGAGCATAATATAATGGAAACAACATAAATATTAAAGCCAAGGAATCTAAGCCAAAATCTTCGTTTTTATCGTCACTGTGTGACCTTGAACAGTCACTTAACCTCTCTGAGCTTCAGTTTTCCTATCTATAAAATGAGGATAATAATCTTTAACAAATCAAATAGTTATAAAAAGAGACTATATATAAACACTATGATGCAAAATAAGTAGAACTTTTATTTGTTTTGTTTTGGAGGAAATATACTTTACTTTGAGAGCCCTCTTTACCTATGTCAAAACACATGGTGTTAATCAGCATGGCATCTAAGTCAGAATGACTGAAAAATGATGCCAGCTCTAGAATTTGCACTACTCTAAATCTGAAGTAGATTTGTGTATACTGAACTCAAAAAGGAGACATCTGAATAGTCAGATTCTCAGTTCACTAGTTTCTTGTGCCAAAAGTTAACCATAAACATCTCTTCCTTGACCTATTTTTTCTGATGTCTGCCTCTTTCTATTTTTTACTATTTTACTCAGCTAAAGTATTTTCCTTAACTGTTTATTAGAATTACTGAACATCAGTTGAAGGTATGATCCATTCAATCATTCCCTGAGCAATGATGTATCAAATTCATTAAAACCAGAGACCAACTTAGAAAATGAGAGATGTACATACAAATTAACCCTGGAAAATCACTGTTTAATTCTTGCTAGCTGTAATTCTTTTGCTTAAAGTGGAAAGGTGATTAGCCTTTATGTCATGGATTATTTAACTGTTGTACTGCCAGAAAATATCCAATTTACTTTGCCTATAAGAATGGAAACTTCTCTATATCAAAGAAAACTCTTATAATCTGGCAGCATTATTTCTGCCAAGTCTGACCTTTCATCATTTCCCATAATGATCTTTCCTCATTTCCAATAATGATCTTTCTTCTATAGCTAGTCACGTAATATGTCCAGTTAATTTGGCTTGTTAATTTTCCTCCCAGGGTCTTTGTTCACTACAGGCCTTCCACCTGTTGTTTATGGCCTCTCTCCTGCAATGCTTTCCCACCAGAACCCAGTTCTTACCTCTTCCTCCCCTATGCTCTACAGGACCCAATGATTGTGTCACTCATTGTGACTCCTATTTACTTTCAACTTAATGACATTTCATGTCATTTAATTACTCTAGGCCAGGCATGGGAGCTCACACCTGTAATCCTAACACTTTGAGAGGCCAAGAAAGGAGGAACTCAGGAATTTGAGGTGTCAGTGAGCTATGATCACACTACTGCACTCCAGCCTGGGTGACAAAGTGAGAGTCAATCTCTAAAAAAAAAAAAAAAAAAGAAAATAAATTTAAAATTAAAAATTAAATTACTCTGACCACAAGCAACTTAATCTCTCAGGACTTCACCTTCCTCATCTATAAAATCAAGCAGTTGATGAAATTTTATCATGTGTTCAACAAATCTTTTACTAATGACTGGTTTATGCAAGGTAGTTTTCTGTGTGCTGTGGACTTAGCAATTTAAAAAAAACAGAATTACGATTCTCTGGGAGTTACATTCCTGTGTGGATAGACATGATGTTAGCATAGTGAAGATGTATATTATATACTGAGATAAACAACGATAAGCGCTATGGAGAAAACAGGTGACAAGCAGAAGAATTGAAGCAGCAGGGATAGGGTAGCAGTTGAGTAACAACTTTAAATGAAGAGAAACTTCTTACTCGTAATGTTCTGAGTTTATATGTTTTGTATATTTCCTTCAGGAAGATTATAAGTTCCAGGACAATAGGACATCCATCATCAGTGTCTGTTGTTTCACTCTATGAGGAATATGGCATGATGAAAAAAAGAATAAAGTTTCAGAATAAGGATTTGGAAAATAATTCCAGGTCTGCGGTTCACTTGCTCTGTAACCAAACAAGCTGCTTAATTACTGTTAGCCCTTGTTTCTTCCTCTATAAAATAATATCTACCTTGTAAGATTGTTGTGAGATGCAAATTAGAATTCACATTACTATAAGTGTCTAACCCATTGAAAGCACTCAACAAATGGGAGTTATTATTACTTTTTCTATATAAAAAGTCTACACACAATACCTATTTATTGAATTAAGAGGTACTGACTATGTTATCTACTAAAACAAAATGTATTCTCATAAGCAAACTCTCTGGTACTTTTCACTTTCTCATAAGTAGTTTATTCTTTTATGCGATGTACAATAAAATCCTAGGTTTTTGAAAGGTAGCTACTGAACAATTGGCAAAATGTAAATAAGGTCTATAAATTAGATAATGTTATTGTAGTAATGTTACTTTCCTGATTTTGATAATTATACTGTGATTATGTAGAAGAATATCCTTGTTTTTAGGAAATTCATGCCAAAGTATTTATGGGTAAAAGACATGCCTGCAACTTACTTTTAAATGGTTTAGAATATACATACGCATGTTTGTGTGTGTGTACACCTATATATGGGTATACATAATACCTATACGTACACATATAAATACAAGTGTGTACACACATGCACACATGCATGCACACACAAACGGGAATCTGAGTGGTAGTAGTATGAGAAATTTTGCAACTCATTTACAACTCTGATATTGTGTCACAATAAAAAGTTACAATTAAAAGTATATATTGTTGAATGAATTAGTGGCTGGATAAGGGAGTGAGAAAGCATGAATTAAGCATTATCAGAAGAAAGAATAAAATCACTTAGACATTTGGTATAATTAATCTTCTATAAAACTCTTAGAATTCTTAAAGGACACTAAGACATAAAATATTTGTAAGTAAAGAATACAGAAAAAACATTGAGTTTTTAGTGTCTCATATCTAGGCATCATTATAGTCTGAATGTGTTGCCCAAAATTCATGAGTTGGAAACTTAATCCCCAATGCAACAGTATTGGAAGATGTGGCCTTTTGGGAGTTGTTTTAGATCATGAGGGCCCACTCTTATAAATGGATTCATGGCTTTAGAAAAAGGGCTTGTGAAAGTGAGTTTGTCCTCTTCTGCTCTTCTGCCATGTGAGGACACAGAGTTTGTCCTCACTTTGGCCCTTCTGCCTTCCACCATGTGAGGACCAGCAAGGAGACCTTCAACAGACAGCGGAGGCTGGGTCATTGACGTGGGACCTCCCAGCCTCCAGAACTGTGAGAAATAAATTTGTTTTTTGTAAATTACCCAGTCATAGGTATTTTGTCACAGCTGCACAAATGAACTAAGACAGGAAACATATCTTTGAGATGGAAATCTTGTGCATATGATAAGTACTTTGGCAGGTTTTAAAGAAAGCAATTTTGATTATGAATGTTGCAACCTATGATTATAAAAAATTGCATTCGCAATGAGATTATATAGAAAAAAACAGAAATCATGCTACAAGTGATCAATCAATGTCCCTCTTTTATATGGTTTTAACAGGGTACAGGTGCATGTGTAAGCCCTGGGGATGTTTTCCTTTGTTTAGTTGCACGTAGTTTAATATGGCTTGCTGGAAATTGACAAATCCAACTATCAAACAAATCGGGGGGGGTCATTATCAGATTTTCTTAAGTTTCTTTTAAAAAAATAAAGACTTTCAACTTTCTAGCCTCTTTCTTTGGGCATTACCAACTCGTTAAAATTTTATACCCCTTTCTAATTAAATATGGAACTTATCTATGCAGCAGATATTCTAAGAAACCACAGAGATGGAGTAATTAAATGAAAAACAAATACAAGGAAATATCTATGCCTTTTCATGTTTTCTTAAGATTCTCAGCACAATTTGTATACTCAGTCTACAATTGTGTCTATTTTCATATCTCAAGAGCTCTTGTTTTTCCCTTTTTCTGTGTTACTGTTTTAAAACAGCCAAACATCTATGCAATCAGATTATACACACAGAGACATATATATTTTCTTTCTATCTAGAAAGACCCCTTTTGAAAGAAAGAAAGAAAAAGAAAAAAAAATGCCTAAATAAAAGCCCCTTTAATCAGTTACAAGAATGCTGTACCAATTGCTTCCCTACAGGGTGACCTTTTCATCTTTTAATGGCATTTTGGAATAAAATCACCCTAACACGTTGGGAGTGTTATGTGTGTCACATTTCCAATTCTATTTTTTCTCTTGTTGGTGCTGAATAGGGCCTAATGTATTCATGACCTAATTAGAGTAATTTTTGAATAATAATGACCTCCTGGGGGAGACTTTTTTCTTGGAACTATTGAGACACATTAACTAGAACAAGTGTTTCTTAATTTTTAAGTGTTTCTCTGGTTATTGGAAGTATTTTTGCTTCATTTAAAATGGAAATTATATAACAGGAATCCCTAGAGGAAATGAGAAGCACCGTGTTTTAGTTTTTGTGATGCTTTCTTCTCTTGAAAATGAAGTATTCCTATTATGTTGTTGTTAACATGTTCAACATTTCTTTCATTCTCATGGATGTGACTATCCAAGAAAGATGTATCACCATCTCTGGAAAAAAGCTTAAGCAATTTTGACAGCCCCTCTTGCAGCTGTATCTCTAGGTTTCCAAATTAGATGCACAAACACTTTCATTCCAGCCATCTCCTTTTTCACTCTTATTTTTTTCTATGATGAAAATAAATGATGAGACAAGAAAAGCAAATAAATACATTGACACATTTTAGCATTTTATGGATTCTCCACAGCTTCTAAAAGACTAAATAGTGGCTGGGCGCAGTGGCTCACACCTGTAATCCCAGCACTTTGGGAGGCCGAGGCAGAAGGATCACGAAGTCAGGAGGTCGAGACCATCCTGGCTAACACGGTGAAATCCCGTCTCTGCTAAAAATACAAAAAATTAGCCGGGCGTGGTGGTGGGTGCCTGTAGTCCCAGCTACTCGGGAGGCTGAGGCAGGAGAATGGCATGAACCCGGGAGGCGGAGCTTGCAGTGAGCTGAGATCGCGCTACTGCACTCCAGCCTGGGTAACAGAGTGAGACTCCGTCTCAAAGAAAAAAAAAAAAAAAAAAGACTAAATAGTTATTTTGTTTTAGTTTAAATAAAACACTTCCATTGTGTGTATTTGTGTGTCTATATATTTAACACCTACCTTTTCCCAAGAAACCAACAGAATGGACAATACCATGCCTCCTATCCTCATCACCACTAAAAGTTCACACTGTCCGCTCATGCATCTGCTCATATGAATTGATCTGCCCATCTGCTTATCTGACTCGACTTCTCATTCACTCACACACAGTCATGCTATTTCTCCCGATCTCTTCCTCTGTCATCATGAAAATATCTGCTATTTCTGAACTCCCCTTCCACCTTCCCACTTTCATGAAAACCTGACCGTCACTTGAGGATCCAGATACTGTCATATCTCTCCTAACTGGTGACTGCTTTTTTCTCCCTACTCCCATAGAACAGGTCCTTGAAGTTGAGTTGAGGCACTTGCTCCTCATGGCTTCTTTTAGACAATTTTTCTTCCCTCTTGTTTTCAAAATTTTTAGCTGCTCTGCAGCTCCTCATCAGACTATATCTACTACCACTCTTTATTTCAATCATATAGCAACCAGCCATTTCTCCAGATTCTAGAACCATTCAGGGCCAGGTGGCATGAGTCTGGCATTAATTGATTGGTTAATAGAAGAGAGGAATATTCTAAGTAAATCTTAGCCTATTTAAGCAAATGTCTCAAAAGACAATTGGTTCTCCAATGCTTATTGTGTCTATCAGGGATGGAATGATGTCTACCTAGAACGATTTCATTTTGAATGGCCTTTCTTACATGGTTAAAAGTAGGAAAGGTTAAATAATTTTACAATTAAATATGGTAGGCTTTGAATATTTGTGTCCCTCCAAAATTCATTTTGAAACTAAATCTCCAGTGCCTTTAGGGGGTGATTAGGTCATGAGGACAATACCTTCATGAATGGGATTAGTGAGTGGCCTTATGAAAGGACTTGAAAGAAACTGTTTGACCCCTTTTGTTCCTTCTATGTGAGGACACAGCAACAAGGCACCATCTTGGAAGCAGAGAGCAGCCCTCACCAGACATCGAATCTTCTGGCACCTTAATCTTGGACTTCCCAGCCTCTAGAACTGTGAGAAATAAATTTCTGTTGTTTATAAATTACCAAGTGTAAGGTATGTTTTGATAGCAGCCCTACCTAACTAGGACAAATATTTTAGCAATGAGGAAAAAATTCTTTTCAATAAAATGATCCTGGAACAAATGGATATCTATATGTGAAAAAAAAAACCACCCCTAGTTTACTACACATAAAAAATAATTCAAGAAAAATCATAGACCTAAACATAAAAGCCAAAACTATAAAGCTTCTTAGAAGAAAACATAAGAGAATATTGTAAGACCTTGGAATAAGCAGTGATGTTTTTATAGGACAGAGAAACACTAACTATAAAAAAATTGGATAATTTGGGCCAGGCGTGGTGGCTCACACCTGTAATCCCAGCACTTTGGGAAGCCGAGGCCCAAAGATGTGTGAATGGAAAGTTTACTAGGGTCCCTATAGAAATAAACAGACATTTAACCAGACTCTTGAAAGTCTTATAAGTTCCTTGCCAATCTAGCCAATTGAATTCTGCATCCATATATAATATATATATAAAATATATATATAATATATATATAAAAATATATATTATATATATAAAATATATATATATAATATAAAATATATATATAAAATATATATGTATAAAATATATATATATAATTTTATATATATGTATATAAAAATTTGTTATGGCTGATGGCTTAAAGCATGGAGAGGATGGCAAGCTAGAACCTGGAACCAGGAAAGTGAGAAGATTGAGAGGTGTAGAGAAGGAAAAAGTTGGTCCTCTAAAAGTGCAGCAGAATGTCCTTGGGTGTCCCAATACACCTTTATTGTTCAGATCAAAAATTTAATGACATTATGGGATATTACAAAGGCATTTCAATATTTGTGATATTGTAATCACATAGAATTATGAAAGTCGTTAGTTAGAGAACAGATTGTCCTGAATGTCATGTCTATTTTACAAAGGAGGATAATACAACAACAAATAGTCATAAGAAAAGAAAAAAATCAAACCTTGAATGATGAAACAGAGGCAGGGACCACACTGTATCTACACAGTTTTAAACTGAAGAATTGTTTTACCGTTAGAGGTACGAGTGATGGAATGCAGCAGGTTCAGGAATGGTTAGGGAGCAGTGCAGAGCCTATGCTAACCTGAAAAGCAGCTTTTTGAAAATTAGCAAAGATATCATCTCTGGGTGACCCTTAAAGTATTTCCTCTCCATAAATTCTAGAGCGCCTCCTGTGTATGGACAAAGGGGATCCTTTCGCATTGCAGTTGCGACTTTCTTCCCTCCTGTGTCCCCAAGATGATATAATAATAAAAAGGTCTTTATCATTAATAAGCCGGAGCACATGGGGAATTTCAGCTCCCATTGGTCCACCTTGTGCAGGGTACCATTCAGGGCCAGAACCATATATATGTTTGCATATATATGTCTAACAAAAAACTAGTATCAGAAATATTTAATGAATTCTGGCAATGGTATAATATATATATAAACAACCAAATAAAACTAGTGAGCAAAAGATTTGAATAGTCCTACATAAAGAAAGGCAAATGAATGGCTAATGTTCATAAGGAAGCAATTGTCATCATTTGTGATCAGAAAAGTTAATGTTAAATCCATGAGATATCATTTTACACTTACTAGAATGAAAAAAAACATTAAAAATTGAGAATGTAGAGCATCCAGAACTCTCAGTTATTGCAGGTAAAGAGTGCATAATGGCACTATCAATTTTAGAAAATTTGGGGATAACTTTTCTTACAAAGTTAAAACATTTGTATGCCCTATATCCAAGCAATTTCATTCCCCCCAAAAAGAAAATGTATTAATCTTGATCAAGAATGTTTATAGCAGCTTTATTTATAATTGCCCTAAACAGGAAACACCCAAATGTTTATAAGCCAGAGAATGAGTAAACATTTTAGTATATTCCTACAATGGAAAACTACTCAGGAGTAAGAAGGAACAAACAGCAACAACATAAGGAAATGTCAAAAAAAAATTTTGAGCAAAAGAAGCCAGGCACCAAAGAGCGTACACCATTGGATTTTTATCTGTATGAGGTTCTAGAACAGGAAAAATAACCCACAGTGGTGGAAAAGCAGAACAGTGGTTGCCGTTGGGCTAGAAGTAAAATTGACTAAGTATTGGCATGAGGAAATCTTTTGTGGAATGGAAATGTTCCACATTTTGAGAAGGCATGCATTAAATGAGTATCTGCATTTGTAAAAAAAAAAAAAATAAAAAAAAAAAAAAAAAAAACTCATCAGATCGTCCACTTAATATCAGTATGTTATACATAAATTACACCTTCATAAAAATACATATAAATTAAAATAACTGCATCAAGTGCACCCTCTTCTAGATGCTTACAATTCCTTCTGTCTCATGTCATAGGGTTCTAATCTCTGTACCTGGATACTCATCCACCTTATAATAAATTGGTCCATTTGACTAACATGGTTTCATACCTACTATCTTATTGGCAAATTATCTAAAATACCTAAATTTGAGCTCCTGGCAAATTACAACCCCAAGAACTTCTGGCAGATTCCCAATTTTTGAGCCTTTGAGAAACTGTTTCTTTTATATTCTAAAATCTCCCAACACAAATTTCTGGCTAAAATAATCCTGAAGAAGAAATTAATGTGTGTGTGTGTTGTAGTTATAAGCCTGGAGATGCCTAAATATCCACATATCAATGACAGGCAGACCTTTGACGGTTCAGACTAACACCACTCTTTGTGGTCCATACTTCTGAGTTTCTAGTATCTTTCTGCTTCAAAGATACAAGTTCTCTTCTAAGCCAATATTCATGCCAGCTTGCTTCTTCCTTAAATGTGAGTTTTCCTACCTCACGGTGCAGAAAAAAATCAAAATAAACCTTTATAAATCAATTCATTGTTAGTAAGTATTTGACTATCTGGTCTCTGAAAGACACTGTAGTAAGCCCTATAAAAATATCATAGCTTCTAGTTTCGAGGCATTTTCTATTCACCTTGATCTCTTTTATAAGTACCAAGATTGTGAAGGAGAAGTCTTAGGAATAAATAGAGGAACCCTATGACCATTTGAGATAGTTTAATTGCTATCGAACTATACTACTCAGTGCTCTTTTCTGTTGTGAAATTCAAGTGTTATTAAACTGACCCAATCAATTTCAGTTCACTTTCAGAGGGACTCTAATACAGTCCTGGGGGATGAGAACAATATGCTCCACTGTATCCTTCACAGTGATCTCTGATGACTGAATGATCAGGGCTGTCTGTGTGTAATCATCATAACAAACTTGCCAAGTGTCTTGAAACACTGGTTATGAATGCATAGAACGATTTAATTATCAGGGTCAGCAATACCCTAAATGACTTTGCTACTCTCTGTAGAACTTTGCATTTAGTACTTACTATGCATTCTATAAAAAATAAATAGTTCTTACTACCTTACTCCCCAAATTCAAGATCATTTTAAAAAGTGACGAAAACCACAGTTTTAAAGTGCAACTATATTTCACTAAATAAATCTATCAGCTCCTGAGTTTAAATAATGAGAATTAAAATAGCAAGCTCAGGGATACAAATGTATATGACTTTATTCTGTTTCTTTGTTTTAGATAGGAAGTTCAGAGAGCAAGGAATATTTTTAAATATATCAAACTCTTCCATATTGCTGACTTGGGAAAGTGGAGTTTGACTAAGAAGAAAGGGTTTGTGACTTTATGCTATTATTTTAGATTTATTTTAAGGTGTTTCAAAATACAAATCAGTCCCAATTTCTCACCAGGTGTATCGCTGTAAGAGCCTGAGTATTTATGATACAGTCTGAAATTGCAATCATCTCTTTAGGTCATAGTTTAATTGCACTGGAAAATTCACTATCTTAATAGAGTTATAAGAAGTGCACATGGATTATGAATTTATGTATATGGATTATGGTTTTATGCATTTAAGAAAGAAAAAGGCACAGATGGTTGGGCTGCATAAACTACTTCACTGATGTATCAAATAAGCACAGGTACAATTCAGGCAGGTGGAAGTGAAAGAAAAAGGGAGAAGAAAAGTTGTGCAAATGAATTCATTGGCTTATGATACTGCCATAGAAAATTTGCTTTAAAATCTTTTTCTTGTTATGTAGTAGGAATAAAGGTATATTTTTCCTTGTTTCAATTTTTCATAGATGAATTACACTCATATTAAGGGTCAGTGGCTAAGAACCCCAATGAAAGTATTCTAGCACACATTGAGAACACAGATCTTCCTGATGTTCACTGAAAATGAGTACACCATTTCAAGTGCATGAGGCCCTCATGTTGTGCTAAGAATTCCCTCTTGGCCTAAACATATGTCATGCTGACCCATGAACTAGGGTAAAAGCCACCTAATAAAAAGAAAGTTAGAAATAAGTTTCCACCTTTATAGTCAGGAAGACTGGGGCAAAAGAAGCTCAGAATTAGGTAAGAGAACTTACAAACTGGGAGAGTCAAACTGTGAGTGAACTTTGCTATGCCCTTGGACACAGGAAGGGGAACATCACACTTCGGGGACTGTTGTGGGTTGGGGGGAGGGGGGAGGGATAGCATTGGGAGATATACCTAATGCTAGATGACAAGTTGGTGGGTGCAGCGCGCCAGCATGGCACATGTATACATATGTAACTTACCTGCATATTGCGCACATGTACCATAAAACCTAAAGTATAATAATGATAATAATAATAATAATAATAAAAGAAAAAAAAATTAAACAAAAAAAAAAAAAAAAGAGAAGTCTGAGGATTGATTAAATCCAATGTCCAAAAATTGCCTGGGATTGCAAGGAATTTATAGAAAGACCCTGTACAGAGAAGTAGAGATTTCTACTCTTAAAACACCACTCTAAGTAAAAGGTTCATTAATACCGAATTAGTAAAAATGTAGTCTGTTGGTTGACTGGCCTCCCTTGTGGCGATCTGCATGCTTTGTAATTTGTGAATTAAGAGATTGAGAGCTTTGTAGGTAAAGAGAATTGTCAGAGTAGCAGCAGTGGACTAGTAAGCCCAGGATGACTTCCCCTGAGGAACTCACAGCTCAACCTCCAGCCAAATATCTCACAGGAGTTCTGGGCTTTCTTTGTGGAGGTACATAGGAGCAGCTTTCTGCCTTCACACATGCATTCGTACCATGTTTAAGTGAAAACGCATGGCAGAGTCCAGGATTCATTTATTTCATCTCCATGCTTTTTTGCCTATTTATATCTATCAGACTCTAGACCCTGGAGATATGATAGTAAAAGATGTCCCTCATGGAAATGACATCATCATTGGAGAAAGAGAAAATTAACAAGTAAATAAATATAGATAAAATATAATTTTAAGTAATAATCATTGCCAGGAAGAAAAAGCAGGAGAAAAGATTTTGACAGATGATAGGCTTATCAGACAAGCCCTCTTAATGAGCTAAAACAGAAACAGGAGGAAATAAGGGGATAAGCCATGTAAAGGTCTGGGGAAAGAATATGTTGACAAGAGAAATACTACAAAAACACCTTGAGGTGAGAATAAGCCTGGCATGTTTGAGGAAAATAGGGGCCATTTTAGCAAGAGTGAGTGTATTAGTCTGTTCTCACACTGCTAATAAGGACATACATGAGACTGGGTAATTTATAAAGGAAGGAAGTTTAATTGACTCATGATTCAGCCTGGCTGTGGAGGCCTCAGGAACCTATAATCATGGCCGAAGGGGAAGCAAACACATCCTACTTCACATGGTAGCAGCAAGGAGAAGTGCTGAGCAAAAAGGGGGAAACGGCCCTTAAAAAATCATCAGATCTCGTGAGAACTCACTTGCTATCATGAGAACAGCATGAGGGTAACCGGGTAACCGCCCCCATGATTAAATTACCTCCCACTGGGTTCTTCCCACAACACGTGGGGATTATAGGAACTAGAATTCAAGATGAGATTTGGGTGGGGACACAGTCAAACCATATCAGTGGGTGAGCGAGAGGAATATTTATAGCAATTGAGTCTGGACAGGTAAGCAGAAGACTAACCACACAGAGTCTTATCCATAATACAGACTCTGCCTGTTTTCAGAAATGGGGAAGAGCACATTAAAGGGGTGATCAAGGGAATGGCATAAAGTGAGTTAAAAATCACCACACTACCATGTGAACGTAACTCTCTGAAGCAAGAATGGGCAAAACAAGATGAGGTAGGGGGTTTCTAAGGTAGTTTAGGTGAAAAGTGATGGCAGCTTGAGTGAGGGTGATAGCTCTGGAAATGGTGAGCAGTGATCAAATCCCATCTACCTTAATAGGTAAACCAACCAGGTTTGTTGATAGATAGGTTGTAATTTATCAGAATAAAGGGGAACCCATAATGGCTTGTAAGCTGGAGCCCAAGCCAACAGGGTATGAGAATGCCATTGTTGAGAGGAAAGATATAGGGAGGGATAGATTTAAAGGCAAAGGGACATCAAAAGTTCTATTTTGGACATGCTAATTCTTATGACTCAGAAATCCAAGGGGAGATGCTTAATAGAAAATCAAATGTGTGTATTTAGGACTTGAAGGCATTGGGGCTAGACAAGAAAATTTAGGATATTTAAAAATATTTCTATGGGAAATCTCAAAATATATGAGACAGAATAATGTAAAGAATCAAATTTCCCATTACTTAGTTTTAACAATTATCAGCTGATTACTGATCTTGTTTCAACCATATCCCCACCAGCACCTGCCACCACTTTCTTCTCTTTCACATTATTTTGGAGCAAACCTCAGACATTGTATCATTTTGTAAGTAAATACATATGAATTTTAGTATGTATATGGCTGGTTTTTAAAACCATGGATCTGTTCAAAATTATCTAGGAAGAGAGCAATTAGACATGAGAAGATGGAAGAGGTTTGAGTTTTGGACCGTCCCAAAATTTAGGGGTCAGGAAGAGATTCCCGCAAAGACCAAAAACAGCTGCCACCAAAATAGAAAATTAAACTAGGGGAATCTGTTATCTTGGAAGCCAAGTGAAAATAGTATTTCTTTTGTGTCAAATGTTTCTGAGAAGTAGAATAAGAAAGGCACAAAGAATTTACCATTGAATTAAACAAGGTAGAAATTATTGTTTATCTGACAAGAGTGGTTTCCCTAAAATGATAGAAATGAAGTATTGAAATGAATGGGTTAAGGACAGAATGGCAAACAGTGAAGTTTAGGCAGCAAATATACATAACTTTTTAGAAGTGATTTGTTCAAAATAGGAGCAGAGAAATGGGGCAGGAGTGAGAGGGTCACTTGAACATCAGGCTGAGGAACAATTTAAATTTTATATCATAGAAGATATTGCCACATGTTAATATTCTGATAAAAATCTGCTATAGAGGAGAAAGTTGATGATGTGCAGGAGAGAGAGTGGACAAGTGCAAAGCGAAATCCATAAGTAGGTGAAAGGCAAAGGCCTTTAGTGCACATGTGCAGGGGTTGTCTTTAGATAGAGCAGTGGCAGTTCATCAATTTTAGCAGGAGAAAAGGCAGCATATATCGATCCAAGTGCAGGCAGGTTGGTAGATTTGAGGGAAGAGAAGTGAGGGTTATTCCATTCAGAATTCTTCTATTTTTTCGACTACATAAATATTGAAGTGATCATTTAATAATAAAGTGAGTTAGATCTTACTCAATATTTGAGAAGAGAGGAAATGGTGTGAAAGACTCCTCTTAAAAAATGAAAGCATGAATTTAGGAAATGTGGTAGACTTGCTGTCAGTGTTGAGGTTCCACTTCAAATGTCTGGTCAAAATTTTGAGTAGGTTCAGTTATTAAGTTTGGTGGGGTTTTTTTCCACCTACTTAGGCTGCTCACAGATAGTAGTGGAATAAGAAAACAGCAGAGTTTTACCAAGTAGGGTTTTAACATGTTGGAGAAAAACCAAGTTTCAGTTGATGATGTTTGCAAGGGATTGCTTATAGTGGTGAATCATGGCATCTAAGATAGGTTAAAAGAGGAAATAAAAACAGGAGAAGGAAGACAGATAATAAAGAAGTGGTGATTAATGAATTGGCAGTTTCACTGGGGCCAAAGCATTAGAGCAGCTCTGAAGCTACAGTGAAGGACTTTAAAGAATAGGAAGTGAAAACAGAGACAGGATTGATTAAAATCAAGATGTTCGAGTTGATGATAACAATCTGTGTAGTGAACATCATGGCAATAGTTGGGTAAGACTGGGAAAAAGATCACTGGAAATAAAAATAACAACCAATTGATTGTCCAAAGTATTGAATTGTCTACCTATGGTGAACAATTCAGAACAATAACTGAAGTGCATTCAAAGACAGGGAACAGGTTCTTGTTTTGTTTTGTTTTGTGATGAGGTCTTGCTCTGTCACCAAAGTTGGAGTACAGTGGCATGATCACGGCTCACTGCAGCCTCGACCTTCCTGGCTCAAGCAATCCTCCCATCTCAGCCTCCTGAGGAGCTGGGACTATAGGAATGTGCCACCACACTTGCTATTTTTGTTATTTTTTGTAGAGATCAGGTTTCGCCCTCTGTTCTCAAACTCCTAGGCTCAAGCAATCCACCCACCTCAGCCTCCCAAAGTGTTGGGATTACAGGCATGAGCCACTGCACCCAGCCAGTGAGCAGGTTCTAAATATTTTTTAAGGAAAGAAATGATGACCAGAAGGCTAGTATGTAATCCAAATAAGAAGCCGTTGCAAATTGTGTGATATGGTGGCCAGCTTCAAAGACCCTTGAGTTATTGAGGGTAAAGGAAAGAGAAATGATCTGGTGTGGTAGCGAAGAACATGACAAAGCCCTCCTTTCCTTGAGGTCCTATTTTCAGGAGAAGAATAGGATATTGGAGAAAAAAAAATACCCTCCATTTAGATGACTACAAGGGTATCTTTGATCTCAAAAGATATTTAGGTTTCAGTTAGGCAAGTATGAGAAGAACATGATGAAGGCTATTGTGAGAGAGCTAAACAGAGGCAAGAGTTTAGATCAGATTTGGGTTGCGCAAAGCTTGGTAAGACTGAGTCCACCTACTGACAGATGACTACTTCTGTTGATGACTGCAGTAAGCAGGAATGAAAGCTTGATAGGTGAAGTCCTGTTGAATGTTGTAGTCACTCTGTTGTTAA
Source organism: Pongo abelii (assembly GCF_028885655.2). Lineage (NCBI taxonomy): Eukaryota > Metazoa > Chordata > Mammalia > Primates > Hominidae > Pongo > Pongo abelii. The sequence goes on from NC_085928.1 coordinate 21,039,457, forward strand.
GGATAGTTAGCTAATCACTGCCTCCTTCCTCCCCAGGATCAGTCTCCTAGGTAGTTTGTAGTGCCAAAGCACTGGTTTCCTAGCGAGGGGAATGTGGTTTTACCATAATCACCAGGGGTTCACTCAATTTCAAGAGCAAAGATCTGTAAACTTGTTTTATAGACTACAGCAGACAGTGTCATGCCAAGGGGAGGAGGAGGTTTTAGCAGGAGTAGATGGTCAATAAATGCTCTCTTTCTTTTTTTCTTTCTTCCCTATTACAAAGAAATATTCTCAGGAAATAGAGGTATGATATAAAGTTCACAGAGTCTGAATTAATTAAGTCTTGTTAGAACAACATAATTTAAGGAAGCCTTTCTCAAATTTTACACTGTGAAAGAATCATCTTGGAAACCTAATAGAAATGCAAATTTCTGGGACTCAATCACAAAAGAGCTATAGATCTGAGATGGGTAAGGGGCACCCTATGTTCTCTTTTGCCTAGCACAGTATAGTTTATGCTCATTAGCCTGGCATGATTATTTATAGCAATCTCTTTCACTCTCAAAAATGTCCTGGTTTGAACAATAAAGTATACGGTAACCTTAGAAATAGGATTTGAGAATCTGCATTTAAATAAGCACCCCAGGTGATTTCAATGCAAATGGCCTAAGTTCCATGCTCTGAGAAACTCCACTTGAAGGGATGATACTTTTTGTTTTTCCAGCCGTGGTCATTATACCTTTTCTGATCTTGTCAAGTATAGTCCACCCAGCTCAGGTCCCCATGTTTAAAAATAGCTGCAGAAGTCCAACGGGCTTTGTGAAAAAGGCACATTGATTTATTCAGAAATGACTGGATCCTACTCTGAAATTACAACTATATGCAATTTATTATACCAGCTTGTGCATACACAGAAACACATACATAGACACAGACACACAGAAGCTAAGCCTGTAGAATAGTGCGTACTCTGTCCTAGGCATTCTTCTAAGCCCTTTACATCCATCAGCACTTGTAAACCCCAAAACCGCACTTTGAATTTCCAGTAATATTACTTCCAATTTAAAGTGTGGCACAGAGAAGTGAAACAATTTGTTCAGTATCACACAGCTAATACGTGGCAGAGTCTGGATTCCAACCCAGGCAAGCCAGCTCTCAGCCTACACTCTATGTTTTTTTTCTTTTCCTTTCTTTTTTCTTTCCTTTTCCTTTTCCCTTTCCCTTTTCCCTTTCCCTTTCCTTTTTCCCTTTCCCTTTCCCTTTTCCCTTTCCCTTTCCCTTTTCCCTTCCCCTTCCCCTTCCCTTTCCTTTCCTTTCCCTTCCCTTCCTTTCCTTTCCTTTCCTTTTTGAGGCAGAGTTTCGCTCTTGTTGCCCAGGCTGGAGTGCAATGGCATGATCTTGGCTCACTGCAACCTCTGCCTGCTGGGGTCAAGCGATTCTCCTGCCTCAGCCTCCCGAGTAGCTGGGATTACAGGCGCCTGCCACCATGCCTGGCTAATTTTGTATTTTTAGTAGAGATGGGGTTTCACCATGTTGGTCAGGCTGGTTTCGAACTCCTGACCTCAGGTGATCTGCCCACTTCAGCCTCCAAAGTGCTGGGGTTACAGACGTGAGTCACCACATCTGGCCTTCAGCCTACACTCTTAACCACTATGCTATCGTGCCCCACAACTTTTATTCTGGGGACATATTAATCTTCATTTCCTTCTCACTAAAATCCTGGTGATAATCCTTAACAGATTACCCACTTGTCATCACTTTGTATTATCTTATTTCTACTAACCTTCAATGTTTCCCACTGACTTCTTGTCCATGTTTTATTATGAGTGACATTCAGCTTCTTTTTTATTCGTAGATGGCCTTGTCTTTTCAATCACAAAATTCTAACAAAATTATAGGCTTTCTTCACTCCCAAATGTGACAAGAGAACTTATTCATTGAGCACTTACTATCAGCTATTTTGTTGCATTATACATAATTTTCTTGTTCAATCTTCATAACAGTTCTGAGAGGTGAATATTTTTATCTTGTTTTTTAAAATAAAGAAAATAGAGTTTAAAGAGCATGAGTCACTTTGCCAAGGAATCAGGAATTAGTGGGACCAATGTGTGACTGAGTTGCTACCTGGAGAGCTAGAGTGTACACTCTGCTTTAACACCAGCAATAACTTTATTTTTCTGTTTGCTTGCCTCTAAAGCTCTCTCCTTAACCTGTGTTGATAATAGCATAAGGAAGGTTCCTATTCCATTCTCTTTGGTGAAGAGAGCCATTCCTTTGATGAAGTCTAAGATGAAAGCAATAACATAAAAGATATACTTTCAGCAATATGTGAAGTGTTGCTATTTAACCGTTTTACACTGAATTGTAGGTCCTCCTCCCCAGTCTAAAAATGACTTATTTGGCCAGGTGCAGTGGCTCATGCCTATAATCCCAGCACTTTGGGAGGCCAAGGCGGGAGGATCACTTAAGCCCAGGAGTTCAAGACCAGCCTGGGCAAGAAAGCAAGACCCTGTCTCTACAAAAAATTTAAATATTAGCTGGGCATAGTGCCATGCACCTGTAGTTCCGGTTACTTGGGAGGCTATGGTGGGAGGATGGCTTGAGCCCAGGAGTTCAAGGCTCCAGTGAGCTATGATCACACCACACCTGTAGTTCCAGTTACTTGGGAGGCTATGGTGGGAGGACGGCTTGAGCCCAGGAGTTCAAGGCTCCAGTGAGCTATGATCACACCACTGCACTGAAGCCAGGGCAGCACAGAGAGCCACACTCTGTTTCTAAAATGAATGAACTAATTTAAGTGAAAAATAAATACAAATGACTTATTTTATAACATTTACTCATCTATACGTGAGTCTGCCCATCAGTAAAAGAACATTATTACACTGGCCAGATGGCTGATAATGAATTTTAAAAATCATGAAAATACCCTCCTCCGCCTTGGTGGATATGTGTTAGAGGGACTAGAGCCATCGATTGCGCTAAACATCATTGTTTACATACAGCTGCTGCTCATCCATCTGGTCATAAAATATATATTTGAAAAAGGATCAATTCATCAGCATTTTCAAGTAAGAAACCTCAATACTAAGTCGTTATAAGAAACTTTGCCACAATCAAGGCATATAGGATACTAAGGGGGGAAAAATGAAGAAAAAAGCTGAACAAATATGACTACCACAGCCAAGGACGCTAAACAAGTCCCCTGAAAGTGATTGCCTCTGACATGGCCTGAGTCTCTTTCAGATTTTTAACAAGGCTGAGTAACAGGTATAACTCCTCAAAGCAATGTGACAACCTGAACTATCCTGTGTCTATAAAATCTCTATCTTTTTTCATTCCCTAAGTCCATACGGAGTCATATTTTCGTCATTGGGAAGCTCAGGTTCAAGACAGCAGTAGTTTCTACACTCAAAAGGAAGTCAGAGATTAAATAGATATAATATTCTTGCTGTTTATCAAAAAATGGAAAGGTCACTGAGTTTTACTGTTGGAAGAGACCCAAAGTCCCTGCAGAGAATATATAGCTTGGCTACATTTCCTCAGACATTTCTCCCAACATTGCTAATGCTTTCCTACTCAAAGGGGAAGCCTTTGGAACTTCTTGAGAGTTTGAGGTTCAAATAATGTTTCCTAATTATAAGACATGGAAGACTGTGTCAATGCATCTAGTTTACGGTCACTTAATTGCTGTGGAAAATCCATTTGGTAGATGGACAGATGATAGAAATATACATGTATGTGTGTGTGTATGTTTTGACATGCATAGAGCTGCAATAACTATCAGTATGCATTGAGTAAAATTAGATAGCCATAACAAGTAAAATTAAATTAAAATTTGTACTCTGTGTATGTTTATGTGCAGGAAAATGACTAGTGATTATAGGGCCCAAATTATATCTTCCTCTTGGACAACCTGGGATTAGTTTCCTCAGGTTTAGTACATGAAAAAAAAATGCATTTACTGACCCTCACATTTTTTAACCAACATCTAGTCACTTTTTTGCATCTTAAAAGTGGAGAGGTATATATTCTAGATAGTTACAAGAGGATGTATACTTTTAAACTGTCTCATTTCAGTTCAAGCATGTTAAAATTCTTCCTTACCTATTTTTATTTTCATGGACACAAACTGTCTGTCTTGTTCCCTGTACATATACAAGGATTTTAAGATAAGCTGACTACAGGTCTCCATTTAACATTCAGTGCACATTTGATGTCTCAATAAAGTTTTGTTGATTGAAGCAAGAGTAGGGGTTAATGGAGTTTAGTGCCATCATATTATATGCCCAATGATGATTTCAAAACCCTACGGAGATTTTTCTCAGGTTTTGACTGCACTTCCCACTTATTTAAATCTGGCACAAGGGAGAAAATAATCACTTCATGACAATTCATGTCACAGTTCTATTCTAAGCACCAGGATGCAATCTAAAGTGATCATCCTTTTATTGTTGTTTTCAGGATAAGACTGGGGCTGCTTCCCATTAATCTGCCTATAAAATTTGCAACAATAAATATGCTCAGAGTTAGAGTTCCAGCTTTAACATTTACTAACTGCGTGATCTTGGACATGTTCTAAACCATTATGCCTTGGGTTTCCTATTTTAAAAGGAGGGGTGGCAATACTACATAATGTATAGGGATGAAATAAGGATTAAGTGATATGAAGCCTTTGAAAAAGTTTAGCACAGTCTCTGGCACCCCTGCTCTTTAATAAACTTCCCATAACAGACGCAGAACAGAATTTTAAGGCCTAAGGATTCCACTCATGAATTTAATCCAACTCACTCCTCTCATAGATCGGGAAATGAAGGCCTATGGTTAGATGCTGAGCCATGACAGAAGCTCTGGACAGGAGCTCTGGTTTCCCTGTTCTCAGTGTTTGCCAAGCACAAGTTTGTCCATTAAATCAAGGTGGTAACATCAAATATATTGTTCTTCCTGAATTCCATGAACCAGGTGAACAAAGTTGGTGAATTAGAAGTGCCTTGGCAACTATGTGGTTTCAGGGAAAAAAAACATGAGGCTGGACACGATAGCTCACGCCTGTAATCCCAGCACATTGGGAGGCTGAAGTGGGCGGATCACTTGAGATCAGGAATTTGAGACCAGCCTGGCCAACCTGGTGAAACCCCATCTCTACTAATAATACAAAAATTGGCTGGGTGTGGTGGCAGACACTTGTAATCCCAGCTGTTTGGGAGACTGAGGCACGAGAATCGTTTGAACCTGGGAGGTGGAGGTTGCAGTGAGCCAAGATCATGCCACTTCACTCTAGCTTGGGGACATAGTGAAACTGTGTCTCAAAAAAACAAACAACAAACAAACAAACAAACATGGGTTCTGAGTTATCACTAAGTAGTTAGATAGCCTTCAGCTCTTCCTCTTGAGTTCCCATCAGGACAGCTGGCTCCATTCTAGGCCCTGAAACATCAATCCCTGCCATTTTTTGCTCCTCTACTTTATAAGCTTCAAATAGCATTACTTCATTCCTCAAGCAATTGTTGAACGCCTCCTAAATACCAGATACAACTCTAGTTTGAGCCACTCACAAGTTTCTAAAAAAATCAAGATCCTTCTTTTCCCTCTTCTGGTTCCCAGTTACATCTTCTTAGCCCTATAGGTCTCTGAAAACCAACATATTACTCTCTCAGAGTGTTGCCACATAAATTATTTTAAAACCCTCTTCTTTGGTCTGGGAACATACCCTCCTCCTTGTGACTGTGACTGATCAGCATATTTTGGAGGAAAACTAGTTCTCAATTATCTTATCCAGTAAAAATGCTAAATGGGCTCTTGGCAGCTGGAGATAGAGTAAGGTAAAAAGAGGGAGAAATTACTACTAAATAATAATTCAGTGTCTTGCTCCAGTTTGCATAAGACCCCAGCTGTTTTCTGTCCTGCTTCCCAGAAATCATCACTGAGGCAGAGCATCTAAGGACTGTGCTGCTGACTAATTGGAATGAGCCTGAGTAGAGACCATGACCCAGGGAGAAAGTTGATGTCACTTTTAGTCAGAGGGGAGGAAAGTACATTCTAGAGACATGCTATTATGTACTGCTGAGATTAAAAGAAACTTAGGTTCTAAAAATTCATGAAGAAAGATTTTTAATGAGGGTTTTTGTTTATTTGCATTAGTGATTGCTTACTGACCCAATTAATGAGAAGTCAGAACTTCAGTTGCAGAAGAAAATAAGGAGAAAAGTAAAAGCATAACTGTATAAAGTGTTATTAAAAATCAGTTGAAGGGAAAATGCTTTTTAATCATAGAATCAAAATTATATTATTTGTGTGTATTATTTTAAATTATACGTGCCAGTTTGGGTATCATAGTTTATAGAAGTTGCGATCTTACAAAGATGGAGCCAAAAAATCATAGAAATAGTCTCTAGAGTATACAGCAGAATGAACTGTCTTTAGTATGAATTATTCCAGCTATACAAAGCTTCTTATAACTAAAATTTAAACACTCCAAAATGTCTTATAACTTGTGAATGAATACCTGCATGCATGTGCTTATGTTAGTCATCTACTTATTACTCATGCCTGGAGGAAGAATCAATGTTTTAGAAAGCAAGGATCATAGGACATCTGTCCCTGTTCTATCTTTATTGAGCTCTCTGAATCTCCAAGTACTTCTCTGGCCTCAGTTTTTTTCATCTCTAGGATAAATCCATTATCTTGTAAACCTATTAGTGTTCACTGTATTTTAATTCTGTAAGCCTATAAATGTGGATATATTTTAGTACAGGTCTATTTATTCATCTGCCCATAGGTATCTGTAAGTTGAATAATATGAATATATTTGCAACATCCTCTCCTCTCCATCTGCCAATTTTCTACCGTGGAAAGAAACTTCCTTGCTGAGGTATCAACCTACTGTGTGTGAATTTTGCTTTGTTGCCTATTTGAGGAAATGGGCTGAGCCTCAGAATTAAAAAGAGGTCAGAAAGGCTAGATGGATTTTAAAATTAGAGCTTGAAGTGCTCTAGAAGAGGGACAGGAGTATCAGGATGAGAGAAATGAATCAGTAAACCTGATCAGTCAGGAGTGGAGTTTGGGGTATAGTGGAAGGTGTATGACCAGAGATAATTACAAATCATCTTTTTTCATGAATTTCTAGGACCTGAGTTTCCTTCTTGAACATTTTGAGAAACTACTTGGAGGACTTTGGGAAGCTAGACAGGACCTCCTATTCTGAAAAGCATTTTGTGGAGGGCTTTTGGGTTCTCCTGGCACCACCTGAACTATTTTAATGATTATGAAAATGTCTCTTCAATGGCTTTTAGGTACCATTTCAGTCCATCCTCATGTTGAAGGGGACATGTGGCAGCTGGGGTTTATTAGGGTGTGTAAGGATATGGTGCATAGTGCTTAAGTTTTTATTCCCATAGAAATCATTTCCTGTTCCCTAATGACCAGATAATGTGTTACATGACTTTATGTTTTATCGATTAGCATCCCACCACAATTTCAGTGACAAATCTGCTCCTAAGTCTCCCTATTTCTCACTTCAGCTTCTTCCATGTCTTTACCGTATGGGTGATTGTGTTGATCTCAAAATACTCTAACGATGGAAGATGACAGCTACAGAGTAGAGCATACCACAACGCTGTTTTATAACAATAGAATCTGGAGCAGGGCATGGTGGCCCATGCCTGTAATCCCAGAAATTTGGGAGGCCAAGATGAAAAGATCACTTGAGCTGAGAAGTTCCAGACCAGCCTGGGCAACATCGTGAGAGCCCCATCTCTACAAAAAAATACAAAAATTAGCTAAGCATAGTAAAGCATGCCTGTAGTCTCAGCTCTTCGGGAGGCTGAGGCAGGAGGATCACTTGAGCCCAGGAGTTCTAGATTTCAGCAAGCTGTGATCACACCACTGCACTCCAGCCTGAATAACAGAAGGAGACCCCATCTCTAAACACACACACACACACACACACACACACACACACACACACGTCTGGTAACTCTGCTGAGGAAGCCATGAAAGTATCTCACAGAAACAACTAAAATCATCTTTCACAGGCATACACATGTGCAGCAGGTCACTGGGCCTGGAATAAGTATTATTCTATTCAGTCTTTCTATAAATAAAAGAGTCTCAGATGTTCCCATGGAGTAGGTAATTTAACAGAGATAGACATGGGGCCAAATAGTCTACAGACTGGGCGCTCCATATGTCTATTTCTATAGCATTTCATATTTTCCTACATGTTCTCATATATTATTTTATTTGATCCTCTTTGCTACCCTGTGAAGCAGACAAGGAAAAAGCCAAGACCCCAGATGAGGAGTCAAGCTTAGAAAACCGAAGTTAGTTGCCCAAGCCACATAGCTACTGTGTCAGAGTCCAAGGTAAACCCCTGGGCTTTGGATTTGAGTCCATCTCTCTATTAACTTTAAGACACTCTCTTAAGTAAATCTGATCAAGGTCAGAACCACTCCTCAGTGTTTTCCCGGACTTTGTAGTCAGTGATCCTGTAGGGTCATTTGGTGTTTTTGCTAGGGTTGGCTATTCTTTCACTGCATTTTCAGCAGGATCAGTTCTAGAAAATTCAGAGATAAGAAAAAAACACAAACTTCTTTAAGAACTTCTTTACCTGGAGTAGATCCTATTTAATTGTAGTGTGTGGGAGGAGTTTGTTTATTTAGATTGCCACTAATTAAAGAATAAGAATAACTCACCCTAGTTTAGAAATGGGGAAAGTGAGGCATGGAACATTGACAGAATCCTCTTTAGTCATTTTTTTTCCTTCACTAATCACCTCCATCATGTTCTTGTTATGTGACTATGGGAAAAAGAATACACTGATTCACTTTGGAAGGTTTGGGCGGGCGGATCACCAGGTCAGGAAATCGAGACCATCCTGGCTAACACAGTGAAACCCCATCTCTACTAAAAACACACAAAAAATTAGCCAGGTGTTGTGGCAGGCACCTGTGGTCCCAGCTACTCGGGAGGCTGAGGCAGAAGAATGGCGTGAACCCGGGAGGTGGAGATTGCAGTGAGCCAAGATCACACCACTGCACTCCAGCCTGGGTGACAGAGCAAGATTCCATCTCAAAAAACAAACAAACAAACAAACAAAAAACAAAAACAAAAGAATACACTGATTCAGGTGGAAAATATGGTACAGCTTATTAAGATCAATCGTTTGGTGATGACATTCATTGTGGTCAACGATTGGCCTTGGGACTATTTTTTTTTGGAAAATTTGAGGATGTATTGATTTCTTATTTCAAAAAGACACTAAATAAGCTATTACTTCAGAGCCTTCTTTCAAAATTACGTGCTTGGGAGTAGAACATCAGTTTGGGAAAAATCAGTATTGGAATTCCCTCATCTCTTGATTGAACTTCTTGATAACTACAAATAAATTCAGTAGACATTTGGTTCAGGGCAAATCCCCTGTAAATTTGTCAAAAAGTTTTACCTAACCATAGCTGATTATTTTTTGCTTTTTTTCTGTCCTGTTTTTGTCTAATTCTTTTTAATCTATTAGAAAATCTATGCTCACTGAAGTTCGTCTGACTCTCTACCCAGAAGCCAGAGAGAACAGCCAAGTTTAAGAGTGGCATGTCATAGGCTAAGAAACAAGAGAATAGTGGTGCCTGCCTTTGAATCCTAAGCAAACACTGAGTTGCTGAGGTATATCTAGTCACTAATTTCACAGTGCATCAATGCCCTCCCTATAAAATAAGAATGAAATTCTTCTGTAGAAATAGTTGTGAAGGTAGACAAGTCAGCTTGCTCTGGGATTATAAATTCATGGAAAGCAAATGGTTGAGAAAGACATTTATTTTACAAATTTAAAACAAATAAATGTCATAAAAATTCCTCTTTACAGCCAGTCGTGGTGGTACACAGCTATAGTCCCAGCTACTCAAAAGGCTGAGGCAGGAGGATCTTTTGAGCCCAGAAGTTTGAGGTTACAGTCTGCCATGATCTTGCCACTGCACTCCAGCCCGGGTGACAGAGCAAGGCTCTATCTTTAAAATAAACTAGTTAATTAAAGTTTGAAAATTCCTCCTTATAGAACATATTTCTCAAAGTCATGGAAATATATATTATTTATTTTTTCTTTATTAGAATATGATGTGTACCAAATCACAGAAGTAATTACAGGAAGATGTTTCCGCCAGGTGTCACCTTGAGTGTTGGAACCATTAAATATGACAGGGCTGTGGCCTCTATTGTAGTATTCATGAATGGTAGCTATTATCCTCTTCTGAGTGGCCCATGGGCACTGCTCCCTTTGCCTGGCACCGCATGCAGAGAAACCCACCTCAGATTACCCTGCTGAGGTAATCTGAGGTAAAAAGGTTAAAGGGTGGCTTTGGTGGTTGTGAAAGGATGTGAGGCAAGGTAGAAATCCCAGTAGGCTCAGAATACTGGGTTACAATTCCACCTTCACTCCCTGTTTTGTGACATTAGGCCAACCATTGAACTCTCAGAGTTCAGTGTCTTTACCTGTAATATGAGATTTACATCACCAATCTGTTGTGATGATTCAGCAAGATAATATTTGAAAGATTTTACATAGGAGGCACCCAATAAGGATGTTTGAAATTTGCTGGAATATTAGTTGATGTGATGAGTTCTGGCTAAGGGCTACTAAAGAATTTTCAAAATCATAACTGTGCTTTGCCCAAACTCTAGTCTGTGGAATATGACCATGTCTTTAGTTGACAATAGGTTTTACATAAAAAGGATCCGTTTCATAGTCAAATAAGCTTGATGAGATTCTACTGGAGAGTCATGAAATGAACATTAGTATACTAAAGTTACCAAAAATTATATCATTTAAAAAATTATTTATCCAAGTGTTCAGTGGACTTTATTTTTTATCATAGAATATATTCTCACAGAATGTTTATTAAGTTCTTTGACAACATATTTTGGAAAATGCGATCATAGAATCTGGGACAGGTAAGAAATCTTAGAAATTATCTAGTTTAGCCAGGTGCAGTGGCTCACAACTGTAATCTCAGCACTTTGGGAGGCTGAGAAGGGCAGATCATTTGAGGCCAGGAGTTCGAGACCAGCCTGGCCAACATTGCAAAATGCCATCTCTACTAAAAATACAAAAAATAGCTGGGTGTGGTGGCACATGCCTGTAATCCTAGATACTCAGGAGGCTGAGGCATGAGAATCACTTGAGCCCACAAGGCAGAGGTTACAGTGAGCTGATATTGTGCCAGTACACTCCAGCCTGGGCAACAGATCGATTGAAACCCTGTCAAAAAAAAAAAAAAAAAGGAATGGAAGAAAGAAGAAAATAAAACGAAAGAAATTATCTAGTTCTAACTCTGCTTCATTTTACTTTATAGATAAGGACGTTGGGTTCACAGGGATTAAGGAGTTTATCCAAGATCATCACTAATTAATGGCAGACCCAAGACCATAACACAGGTTGATGCTCTTTCCATTGTACTACTTGCTGTGGTCTAGATTAGTGCTCTCTTGCACGTAATAAATTACTTATCAGGGGTCTTTGGAACGGCCTTCCATATCCTTGTTCCTATATACAAACCTTCTACCTTTCCATGGTAAGATCCTCGACATTTAAACCAAACGATTCATTTTTCTTTTTTACTACATCAGTGAGCATGTGCCGCATCAACAGAATGCACATGCTGAGTTGAGTAATAGCTAGTTCTAAACACCAGATCATTCAACTATATTCCACTTATTTCAACTCCCCTGGACAAATGTACTGAGTCCCTATTCTATAGTAGCACAGCAAAAGTTCCAAAACTGAGAAGCACCCAGTCCTTCAGGGCTTTTAACTAAAGAGCCACGTTCAGAGCCTTTGGTAGTTTTATGAGCTCTTTAGTGATTTATAGCAATCCTGTTAAGTTTAGAAATGCACATTTCTTGTATATACATGGACAAAGATTAGTATTTATGGCAAGGCTAGAGTATATACCCTGCACCAAAACACACTAAAACATCACACTTTTTAGACTATATGTCTTCTCTTGGAATAATTATTACCTCTGCCTCCTTCTTCTGATCTTTCTGTGTTTTATCCTCTCAAATATAATTTAAAAACTTCTTGTGATTAGGAGCTTTGTGCTTATACATTTTCACATAAAGTGGTTTAAGATATACTTGCTTATTTATATGGAGTTCAAGCGCAATATCAATCAAAATCATATTTGAGTAGGTAAAAGAGAAAAGGAAGGCTCAGAACTAAAACTTGGCACCATAAAAATGGATGAATTAAACCCAACATAGGCATCTCCTCTTGAAAACACACCTCATTACCTATTTCAATGAGAGTTCAGCACATTAGTTGATTCAACTGACAATATGAACCCTAAATCTAAAGAAATGTCTCACTGTTACCAAATGATTTGTTTTATGACTGTTATAGTCTATATTCTTTGTGTAAAAATAATCTTTGCAATAGCACGCCCTTCTGAAATAACAGTAAAAGCTGCTACCTTACAGATGACACATGTTTATTTTTGCTAAACAGTGGAACTCAACCTCTTAATGACACATTTGGCTGTCTTAAAGTGACTCTTGAACTATAAATTGCCACATGCTGGAACAATGCTTTATTGTTTGCTGAAATCAAGTATTCTAGCGCTCAGATTATTAGACAAGTACTGAGTAATATACCTAGAACAGAGTATGCAATCAGAAAAAACACAAAATTATGGTGTTTCAGGGAACACTCTAGCTGAGAAGAGAATGTAGATTGTTTTATTCAGCATAGCCACGAAGTGACATGCCTAGTTCTTTAATACAAGCATAGCAACACTTAAGAAAAATTTTCAGTCAAACGTTTGCTTAGTTTTTAGTTCAACAGTTAAGATGAAGAATAAGATGAAACCTTTTAAGTGCCTTCAAGGTACTAAACACATAAGCAAACAATTTCATGGGCAATAATGTCATTATTGCCTATTGCAGAAGACCCTCATGGTTCCCAATATTCATCTTCCCAATACTTTAAGTCAACTTTCCTCATCCTATTAGTAGAATCCAAGAAGAAGCATTTGTTAAAAATGTTTTTTGGGAAGTATTTTTAATTGTTATTTTTAAACTTAAAATTTATGTGTTAAACATTGAAAATTAAGTATGTATTTATATTTTAAAAATTTGTGGGACCCTCAAAAATATCTACTTATTGGGTCACCCTGAGAAATTCATTCTGACAAGAAGTAGGGAATTAACAAGTCAGTCTGTAGGTATTTATACTGTTTCTTTAGCTTTTGCTATAAACTCATCTTCCCTGACTTTAAAAATTATAGCTAAGTAATTTGGCATATGAACAGTATTTGTTTTGTAAAAAAATGTTTATCCCATTCTACTTTATACCATTTAAATTCAACATTAGTCTTCAAAAACAAACAAACAAAATTAGTCTTCATTCTTCATTTTGTATTTATGGCAACATTTACTCTATAGCTTGGTACCTTGAAGGCACTTAAAAGGTTTCATCTTATTCTTCATCTTAACTGTTGAACTAAAAACTAAGCAAATGTTTGACTGAAAATTTTTCTTAAATGTTGCTATGCTTGTGTTAAAGAACTAGGCATGTCACTTCGTGGCTAGGCTGAATAAAACAATCTATATTCTCTTCTCAGCTAGAGTGTTCCCTGAAACACCATAATTTTGTGTTTTTTCTACACTGTTCTATAGCGTTTTTAAATTCCCAGGATATCCAATACACAGGTTGTTTGTACCACTAAATCATGTCTATTTAAAATAATCATGAAGAATAGTCAAAAAATTCTTCATTGGAGTCAAAAAATCATATGCCCAACATATCTAGAGTGATTATGAATTGTCAAGCTTATGAGTTTTCAAGAGGTGCCCTTATGAGATAAGTTTAATTAAGCAAGGCATTATATTAATCATTTCTAATTACTCATGCAAATCACAGACGCTGTGGCCTGTGGTTTAATAGCCTGATTTGATCTCAAATGCAGATGATGACTGTGGCCCAATGGGTATTTCAATGAACATGTCTTCACCGATCTTGTTACTGTATCTAGATATGATAATTGTTAGAAAGCCATAGCTTGATTTGTTATATGTTACAAGTGTTTTAATTGCTGCATTAAAGAGGCAAAGGTAAAAGAAAGCAAGAAAATGTTGTGTTGCTCCATGTAGCAATAAAGCACAACAGGCACACATACATCTATTTGCCTGTCTGTGCACTATTCAGGGTGCTGAGCCAGAGGTACATTCCTTTTTGTGCCTCAACACAATTTCTAACTATTCACTCCAAAACTGATGTCAGTGAAAAGATGTTATCTTGAGTTCAGCACCATCATTTACATATATAAATAAAGCACATAGAAGAATACCAAACTTATTCAACCTGATTCCAAATTTCTTCCCTGGGCTATTGGTTTAAAATTCAAAAATGAAGTTAAAAAAAATAGAGACTCTTTACTCATTCCTGCTCCAAATTAATTGAGAACATTTATAATGGCAAAACTACCATGCTTTTGGAGTGAATAAATAGTAAGCCCCTCTAATATGTGTATTACAGTTTTTAAAAATTTGGAGATTCTAAATTATAAATTTCTTTTTATTATATAATTTATAAATTAACTTTATAATTTAAGTATGTTTATAATTTAGAAACTATAAATTTTGAAAAACAATAATATACATGAGTGGGATTATTATTGATTTACTCTAAAAGCAATGCTTGGGGAACATATAAATTCAAGGATTACCTTGTGGCCAAGCACAGTGACTCATGCCTGTAATCCCAGCACTTTGGGAGGCTAAGGCAGGAGGATCACTTGAGACCAGGAGCTGGAGATCAGCCTCGGCAACATAGCAACACCCTGTCTCTGCAAAAAATAAAAACAATTAGTCGGTCATGGTGGTGCACACCTGTAGTCCTACCTATTCAGGAGGCTGAGGTGGGAGGATCACTTGAGCCTAGGAGTCAGAAGTTACAGTGAGCTATGATTGTAACACTGTACTCCAGCCTGGGTGACAGTGTGAGACCTTGTCTCTAAAAAAAAATGTATTAGCTTGTAATAATTCCACAATTCCTCTAAATGTTATATTCCATAGGTTGGAACCTCTGTACCTTTTCTGTTCTATAGCAAATTTAGGTCTATTTTGATCTTCCTACTTGAATGAAAATATTGAAACCCCCAGTGCACCAAAAAAAAAAAGAAGTGTCTGTACCTACACTCCTTCCCCAAACACACACACACACACGCACGCACACACACACACACACACACACACACAGAAATGTCCCCTAAACATACATAGCCAATTTAGGCAAGCCTAAGGAGTCAGTCACAACCTCAACATCCTTTCCCCCTACCCTTTTTCCTCCACTAAGAATCCTACTTTATTTTATAATCTGAGTCGTTTTAGTGTCCCCTTGGACATTCCCATGATCAAAATCTGCTGTCACACGATGTCTTGCTAAATCAATTTGTACTAACGTATAAAGGACAGATAAAGTTTAATTTGCATTTGAATAGAGATCACTCTGTTTCACTAAAGGAATTAGGCTCTGACCTGAAATTTTAGGCATCAGCAAATAGATGATAGGAGGGCCTATTCAACGAAATTGAGCCGTCCTAGTACCCATGAAATCACACTAAATGTTCGTTCACTTATTCACCCACCTTGGAAAGAGAGAAACAGAGCGATCTAGTAGTTATAGGCATAGGTTCTGGAACCAGACTGCCTGAGTTTAAATTTAGTCTCCGACATCTTCTTTATATACATGACTTTGGGCATGAATTTTTGTAGCTTCCTTGTGCCTCAGTTACCCCAGCTGAGGGGTATAAAGAAAAGGGGATAAAGATAAAGCATCTGGCCAGGTGTGGTGGCTCACACCTGTAATCCCAGCACTTTGGGAGGCCAAGGCCAGGAGATCAAGACCATCCTGGCTAACATGGTGAAACTCTGTCTCTACTTAAAAAAAAAAAAAAAAAAAAATACAAAAAATTAGCTGGGCGTGGTGGTGGGCACCTGTAGTCCCAGCTACTGGGGAGGCTGAGGCAGGAGAATGGTGTGAACCTGGGAGGTGGAGCTTGCAGTGAGCCGATATCGCGCAACTGCACTCCAACCTCGGCAACAGAGCGAGACTCTGTCTCAAAAAAAAAAAAAAAAAAAAAAAAAGATAAAGCATCTACATCTACATCATAGAGTTTTAGATTATAAAATCCCATGATTTGATGCATGTGGAAAGCTTAGAAAATACCACCTACATGGTTGGTGCTCTGGATGTGTTTAATACATAAAATAAATACTAGTGTGGTTGACTCTGAATCTTTGTGGTCTTTCTGTCAAAAACAAGCCTGAAATCTCTGAAGATGTCTTAGTTATTCTTGAGGACTAGACTGTGCAGTTGGATCCCTGATTAGGGTGGATTAGGCAGAGAGGTTACAATGACATTCTTTAAAGTATAATGAATTTAAGGGGCACTTGATAGGGAAAGTCAATGGGACAGAAGGGAGTTTTCCTTAAATAAGAATTAAACCATTTTCTTAAATCACAGTTTTTCGTGACCATCAGTAAGTACTGTATAATAGTTTAACGGATATGAATATTTTACTCTCTAAATACACAGTTTCTACCTTTCAGCCTTCTCATCTTCCTATGTTCCCCCTTTGTTTTCCTCTTTTATTTATTTGACAAATATTACTGGACAACAGGAGGAAGAGAACGTTGGCTGGAAATGGGTGCAGATAAAGAGCTCAGTTAGGGACACTTGGGTTTGAGTTGCTCAGGTGACTATGTCTAGCTGGTGGTTGAATTCAGGGGTCTGCACTCAAGAGGGGATCAATGCTCAAGACAGAAAAGACATTCCCCTACATGTAAATGGAAGTTAAAGATAGGCTGCCCCACTAGAAAGCATGCAGATTAAAGGGAAGTTCAAAGAAAAACCCTAGATAAATGCTCACTGCCAGTTTTTAAGTGGAGATTAGAAGAGCAACCAGTGAAGAAAAGTGAGGCAAGATAAAGGGTGGGACAAGAACCCAGTGTATTTGTTTCATGGAAAGCAAAGGAACATTGTATTTCTAAAAGGAGTTTGAGTGATGAAAGCAATTTCTGGTAAGACAAGGAGTGAACTGTCCAGGGGATATGCAATGAGGTCATCTTAATGATCTTTGCCAAAGTAGTTTCAGGGAAGTGATGGGAATGAAAGTCAGATTTCAGTGAGCTAAGGAGTGAATTAGAGGTAAGGAAGTAGAGAGTATGAGCTGTGCTGAGAAAGAGAAAAGCAAATAACTTGATAGGCTGAGTAACATGGCTAATATGACCTAATATACCATTTGTTGCCTAAGCCATTGTGTTTACTCTCAAAAGCCTACCTCTTTTCAGTCCTAGGACTGAAATGCTAGCAGTTGATCCCCTACCCTCCCAAATCTTGGTTCATAATCAGCTTCCTCTGAATGATTTAAAGAAAGACAAGTAATACAGAATAAGCACTTGATACATAGAAGCCAAACTTACTTTTGAATAGGGATGTCCAGGCAAAGATAGCCAGCAAAGAGTCAAGTTGCAGTGTTAGGAGTGAGATCAGCGTAGCAGGTATGTACCTAGATTTAATCAAAAGAGAATTGATAGTTGAAGTGGTAAGAAAAAGCAGGTAACTGAGAAAATACGCTGTAAAGGGAAAATATACAGCTCATCGTTTAAGCCTCCAAGTTCAGTGGCGAGAAGAAGGAAGAAGAGTCAATGACCGAGATGAGGTGGAAAGAATCAGAGTAGTAGGAGAAGATCTAGAAGAGTCAGCACAACAAAAGCCCAGAGAGGAGGGATTCAAACATGGGAGGGATGAAGGACATACCAAAAACAGCAGCCAGGCCAAGGAGAAATGGATAAGAAAATTCATTTGTTTGAAGGTCCATTTGATCTCTCTCTTATATATATGCTTACATAATATAATATATAAAAATATAAAATTATTAATATATATACACACATACACACAAACACATGTACTTATGTGTATATATATTTATGTATATGTGTGTATACGATTTATTGAGATATAATTCACATGCCATGCAATTCACAATTGGTACACAATTCAGTGGTTTTGAGTATATTGACAGAATTGTGTAACCATCACCAATCTATTTGCCTGTGTGATAAGATAATTGATGAGATGATTGCTGTAAACCTTGGGAAAAGCAGTTTCTGGGTAATAACTGGGAGTGGGGCAGTTATCGAGAAATTAAGAAACAGTGGGTAATGAGTGATGAGTACCTGGAGTCACTAAATATTTGTTGTTTTTTTCTGAAATTCTGAAAAGAATGAGACAAGGATAGTAGTCAAGGGATAACTGAGTCAAAAATGGGTTTGCTTTTGTTACTTTGGAATTTTCTGTGACCAGCTCCTGTTTGTTTAAGAAAGGGAGCAAGCACAGAAAGAAGACAAGTTACTTCCCTTTCGCACTGTAGAAAGTGACTCTGAAGTTGTACAAGACAGTGTTTGGTGGAATGAGGCAATGAAAGAAGCAGGGTAGAGGGAAAGTAGTTAGGGCTTTAGGTCTTAGAAGGAACAAAGCCCTTAACTATTTAGAATTTGTGAAGAGGACCACCTTAAGTTTTTGCAAATTGAACTCTTTATGCTGTATTAAAGAATATGTTTTCATAACAACACTTTTTTTCGGTCTCATCAGATGATGCCAAAGTGACTTTTGAATGGTGAGAAAAGACAGGGCTCTTGGCAAAACGTGAAGTGTAAGGTAGCAACCAATTACTGAGAACCTACAATAAGCTAGGACGGTGCTAGTTGCATTACAGGCATTTAAAAACAAAGGGGTTTCCAAGCTGAGTTCCCTGGAATCTTTTTGAAGCCCAGCGTTTAATCTGTAAAGTGAAACCTAACTTATCACTAATCAAATATCTACTAATCTAAAAGTCATATAATATGTTAGATATTGCTGTATATGCCAGCTCATATAGTTTAAGGCTCAAAAATTCCCATTTTACCTTTAAAGCAAACTTTCTGAGATTAATTGTCAAGGCCACACAATTAATAAGCACTCAGTCTGAATCATATTCATTGTCCCTCTGCTTTTCACAAGGCTACACCATGAAGGTCAACAATTATTTTATGTGATTGCTTTGAGCACTAAATGAGTTTGAGGGATGTCTTTCCTAGAATCCATCCTTATTCTCTCCTCATTCTTTCCCTATCACTGAAGCATTAACACTTCTCTTTTGTTCTCTTTTTATCTTTGTGCCTACCTTTCTAAATGTGTGGCATTTCAATTCTCTCTAACTCATTGACTGTTGTTGACTTTCTGGCTCACTCATGTCTTTCTTTCATTTCTCTCTGTTTTTTTTCGTCTTCTCTCCTGAATACTGAAATTCTTCTCTAATATAGGAATATTATGACTTTGTGTTTGGCCCCAACTCTAATTGTTCTAGAATTTTAGGAATTTTAGTAGTGGTATATCAGAGAGGTGCTTGCACTATTTATTCTAAATATTTTTTAGCAAAACCAAACACAGGTTGGGGGCAGAAGAGAAATTTGAATCAAACAAAAGCCTCAGCAAACATTTTTTCAGAGTTAATATGAATTATTTAAAATGGATTCCTGGGGAACTGGCATTTTGTCAACACGTTTAAAAATATATATTCAAGGATGTTGTAGTGTATTGGGACTAATATATTCTCCATATCATGCAGCGTTGCAGCATTTAGTTGAACATTTCCATAATGTTGCCAGCACTTCTTTATTTCACTTGAGAAGTAGGGAAAAATAATGTTTAAAAAATATTTATTGTTAAATTTAATTATACTCCAGACACATCTTAGTTGTTTGGATGGGATTGTGACATTGCATATTACAAAACCAATCACTTTATAAATTATCCTCATTTACATTTTATAGTTTTATGATTTTGATTATTAGTACAGCGAGTTCATTCCTTTAAAAGTAACAGTTCTTTGGGTTTACACTCAAACAAAGAAGTGAGATTTTTGTAAATACCCTTTTTTCTTAAAAAAAGATATTTTACAGCCTCTGAGCTGTGAAATATGGGGATCTCATTAGCTGCACTGAGATTTCCCCGTTACACTCCAGCTGTTGACTATTTACTACGGGAGCTGGTGCTAGTGGTAGGCAGAGGAAAATGCTCATTTAGTTAGAGCTTTCCAGGTGAAGCGTTCTTTGAGGTTGATTTGAACATTTGCCTATAATGAGCAAAAGCTATGCATTATTCAAATCATGAAAAACTACAAGAATCTTCCCAAATTGTTCAGTGTTTTGTCAAATAAAATAAGTGCTAGTATTTAGAGGAAAATTCCATTACCCTAATTAACTTAAAAAATTCATTAGCTAACACTTTTTTTATTTAAATGATAAATACTAGGAAATCCCATATCTCACTGTTTATAGACACATTTTAGCACATTTGTGATTATTTCATTCATCGACAAACTAAGCTGTTGTTTACAGTTGTAGTTATTATATAATCTAGCTTTCAAAGTCTCAACTGCATCTTAAATTATCATAAAAACAGTTGTCTATATCCCATTGACCTCTGGGGACATACTTTGTGAATGGTATTATTTTCTTAATGTGAAGTGATGCGCTGTAGTGGCTAAAGCCCCAGCTCTAAGAAAGACAAATCTGGGTTCAAATCCTTGATTAAGCACTTATGAGATAAGCAAATTTAGCAAGTTGCCTGACCTCTCTTAGTCTATTTTGTCACCTGTTATGCAGGCCCAGTGATCCCAGTAAATGGATTGATTGATTCATGTTAATTACCTGAGTCATTAATTAATAACTTTACTCAGAAGTGGCATATGTATGTAAACTGTGTGGTAGAATAAAGGGTGACCTTTTTATTCCCTGTTTTTCTTTGTATTTTCTAATTTTTCTCATATTAAATATATATTATTTTTTAATCAGCAAAAATAAAGATTATACAAAAGTACATAACAGGTAATAGATACTAAGGAATGAAAGGCAGTATAAAATAATTAAAGAATTTATCAAGGGAAAGGGTGATCTAGCCTGTGTCTATCTACTGCCTTCCCCTTCACCTCCCAACTGAAACCTCTGGAAACAGATTCTGCCATCCGCTGGCACACTCCTAGGATTTCTGCTTGCATAGCCAAGAAGTGCAAGAGCCATGTTGCGAGATTTTCAATTTGATCATCTCACATGAGGGTACCAGTGTTTTCAGACTGGAAACAGCATGTTAGTACACTTTGGCAATAATGCATTAAATACAGATGGGTTTGTTTTTAGCCAAATATATATCATACAGCCAACAGCTGTTTAGATATTGCCAACGGTCTGTTTAGTACACAGAGAGACTGTGGGTTTCTTTTCCGCTCAAGAAAATCTAGTGAATCTATGTAAAATCTCCACAACAGTGTCCAGTTGGCTACAAAACAGGAGACAAATCATCAGCACACTGACAAAAGCCTGCAACAATTTCTTTTTACTCCCCAATTTTAACACCTAATTTATTATAATGAGTACAATTAGCATATTTTAAATCTATCTAAGTAATAACACAATCCCAGATCTTTCAATAGATAAAGAATCCCTTGTAATCTCAGCAATAATCCAATTAATGATAATGTTTGGTATTTTTTAATATTTTCTTTAAAAGTATGAAGCACTGAGGAATATGCAGAGCCCTAGAAACATAGGACATCCCTGCTCCTGACCACATCTCCCTCAAGTGTGAGAAGCGATGAACATATGAAATATAGTATTTCTCGTTGCCTAAGATTTTATTTTAATTACTATTAAAGACTTCCAGATACAGAATTAAAAGACCATATGTATTATCTGAAAAGTGAAAAAACAAAACAGTATTTTATTCCATCAAATTCATGGCTGATTTAATAAAGGACTGTCACAATATAAACAAGCCAAACAAAATACTATTTTATATGTTCAAGTGCTCCCCTCCCCCACTCCCTTTTGTAAACATTGTTTTTGCACTTGAGGCAAGGGAAAACATTTATTTACACTCAGGATTTTAGGGATACTGCCACCATGTGGTAGTAAGGAAACATCTCATAAACTCCAGTAATTTTTTTTACTCCATGACCATATATTTCTGTTTCTTAACAAATATAATTCTTTCACTTCAATGGATAAAGCTACAACACTTTAAGCAACAACCAAAAGTAATGCATTTGTCAACCTGTATGAAGAAACTAAGGCAAAATTAATATAAGTAGAGAGTTTATTTGGGCCCAGGTTTAGAACTGCAGCTCAGGAGTCACCAATTCAAATTGCCCTGAATATATGCACCAATTAGCAGCAGTTACAAGTGGGTTTTTAAAGAGAAAAAAAGAAGTTAGGGGATAGTTTCTAAGCTGTTTACCAAAAGTTTATATTGGTTCATTAAAATAACATCAGCTATTGATTGGCTATATATTGTTTCTTATATTATGAATTTCAGGAACTTGAAGATAATGGTTGAGGGTCACATTGTATAACTTGTAGTACATGTATAACTACAAGTTATACAATGTACACACATGTATAACTTGTAGTAACATTTGAAGAAATTTATCAGCTAGTCTGGAAACTACAGGAAAGAAAGTAAAAACAAAAAATACCTTTAAACAATTACCCCTGGGCATGGTTACAAAGGATGTGAGTGAATCCTCAAGCTCCTGTTTCTCTGGGCCTGATAAATTTTGCAGACCTCACATTCTTCAGACTGCTCCAAGCCACTTTTCTTTCTCACATCTTAAATCAGTTTAAAATCATAAAGGAGAATTAACTCTTATAACACATGCAGAGATGATCCAGATTTCGTGGGTCCTAAGATTTAGAAAATTGGGGGGATGTCTTCTTTTGAGAAATGTCTATACAAATCTTTTGCCTTTTTTGATTGGATTATTAGATTTTTTCCTACTCAGCCATAAAAAAGAATGAGATCCAGTCATTTACAACAACATGGAAACACCTGAAGATCATTATGTTAAGTGAAATAAGCCAGGCACAGAAAGACAAACATCACATGTTCTCACTTATTTGTGGAATCTAAAAATCAAATCAATTGAACTTATGGACATAGAGAATAGAAGGATGGTTACGAGAGGCTGGGAAGTGTAGTGGTGGGGGCCTGGGGGAAGATGAGGATGATTAATGTGTGCAAAAAATTTAGAAAGAATGAATAAGACCTATTTGATACCACAATAGGGTGACTACAGTCAATAATAATATATATTTTAAAATAACTTAAAGAATGTAAGTGGATTGTTTGTAACTCAAAAGATAAATGCTTGAGGGGTTGGATACCCCATTCTCTATGATGTGCTTATTTCACATTGCATACCTGTATCCAAACATCTCATGTACACTATACATACATGTACCATGTACCCACAAAAAATATATTTAAAATAATTGTTTAAAAAAATTTTAAAGAAGAAAACAGGCTGGGCATGGTGGCTCATGCCTGTATTCCCAGCACTTTGGGAGGCTGAGGCAGGTGGATCACCTGAAGTTGGGAGTTCGAGACCAGCCTGATCAACATGGAGAAACCCCATCTCTACTAAAAATAGAAAATTAGTCGGACATAGTGGCGCATGCAGCTACTCAGGAGGCTGAGGCAGGAGAATCGCTTGAACCTGGGAGATGGAGGTTGCAGTGAGCTGAGATTGTACCATTGCACTCCAACCTAGGCAACAAGAGTGAAATTCCATTTCAAAAAAAAAAAAAAGGAAAGAAAAGAAAAAGAAAAAAACAAAACTTGAGGAGCTCTTAAGAATACAAAATTAAATACAAAATTATTTATAAAAGGGAATAATATTTACTTTGAATTAGAAATCAAATAACCATCAATCACTTCAGGCTTGGAGATTCTTATCTCTTATTTCTGAAATTTCTAGACATTTTTCCCAAAAAACTCATTGAGAAATACTTCCTCTTTGCAACTTGGGCTCCCTGCTCCTCTTCACTTACTTGATAATACCATACAACACCCAGCATTCATTGGGGTCTGTATTAGTCTGTTCCCATGCTGCTAATAAAGGCATACCCAAGACTAGGTAATGTATAAAGGAAAGAGGTTTAATTAACTCACAGTTCCACATGGCTGGGGAGGCCTCACAATCATCGTGAAAGGCAAAAGAGGAGCAAAGTCACGTCTTACCTGACGACAGGCAAGAGGGCATGTGTGGGGGAACTTCCCTTTATAAAACCGTCAGATCTCTTGAGACTTATTCACTATAACGAGAATAGCATGGAAAAAAAATCGCCCTCATGATTCAGTTACCTCCCACCAGGTCCCTCCCTCCCATGACACATGGAGATTATTGCAATTCAAGGTGAGATTTAGGTGGGGACACAGAGCCAAATCATATCAGGGTTTGTGCAAAGGAAGAGCTTGGAAGTTTAAGTCTTATTAGCTTTATGACAAACTCATCAAAAGGTAATTTTTGGCATTTCTTAGGATTTGCTTGCAGCTATGAGGCTGTCCTATAAAATGAAGACAGGCAACTGTCTATATTCCTTCTCAACTACAAAATACTTTTATAACTTTCTAGCTAACCCATAAGCATTGTTATTAAATATTTACAGCAATTCCATATTTTCAAGATGTTAAACATCCCTGGTAATTATTCCTTTGTTTCTAGTCACTGGGCATTTCAGTATCTCTTATGTGGCAGCCTCCTCACAGAATTCTCCCCTTTGCTGTCTAGCCAGGAAGGACTGCTTCTCTTTTCAAACCAATAGCGCATCACTAAACTGCCTAGCTCTTACCTGCAGGGCTAAGGAAATCTGTAAGGACATTGATTGGGGAGGAAAAGCCATTGAAAATGTAGGAGCGAGAGGGAGAAACAAAGCTCAGAACTTTCTGGAAAACATAAGTTTGCATCTATCTGATTAGTGGTATTTTTCTTCAGATGTTGAAAATCTTAAATAAAGACAAAATCTTTTGTTGGTTAAACGATTTCTTAGGTAAACATAGCAAATATTCTCAATCCTGGTGTAGGTTGTATTTTTCTACACACTGGAGTAGACACTTGAAATTTCTCTGTGGAAGAAAACCTGGAAACGAATTAGTTTTTAATCATGGGCTTTTTGAAATCATCAATTTCGTTATTAGACCTTTTCTCCCTCCTACTCTTCCTTTATCTTTTTTCTGCCCCAGCACATCCCTGCTTTAAATGCTGTCTTAGGATCATATAATGGGACCCCTTTTAAGATATGGGTAAACCAAACACATGAATTTGGAATAGGAGTTTATTCTTTCAGTGTCCCATTGTTAACAGAAAGGGGATGGGGGAAAAAAAAAAAGCAAACCAAAAAAGGTATTGCTCTTCTTCTGACTTCAGTGAACACACAGATTTCTAGAAGGCACAGGGAAGGGCAAAAGTAGCCACACAAAGGCCTAACAAACTGTTTTCTATTTACAATTGATATTAAATATTTGATTTTATAAAAAGCAGGAATTAATGAAGAAGTTAATAAATTTCCAAACTTTTTTTAATGTAAAGGCAAGGTTAGCAAAGGCAATTTGCATTTAAGTCAACACTTACTTGTCACATGTACTTTTCCCAACTCGAATAACCTGTGACATGAGAAAGATGAAAGACATAGGATGTGTATAATCATCTTTAAAAGGTAATTGGCCGACACTTGCAATAAATATTTATTAAGGAAAGAAATGTCCTTTTCTGTTTTTCTGCCACTATGATTCCTGCTTCATCTCTGTCGCGTTCCCACTTCCTCATTAACTATGACTTCTCTTTTTATGATAGGGTTCAGACCACATCCTGATGGCAGAGAGAGGATGAAGGAGCCTTGAAAAGAAGTCTTGTTTCGTGTGTGTGTGTGTGTGTGCACGCGTGTGTGTATGTGTGTTTTAACCCAATATGCTGCTTTTCAAAGCTGTAGAGTCTGGGACAGAGCTAGATGCCTGGAAGTTTGGAAAGGAAAAAAGAGCATCAATTAGAAGATGAGCTAACATCAGATTGGCTTTGCTGCTCCTCACTTCCCACCTCTATCTATCTATCTATCTGTCTGTCTATCTATCTATCTATCTATCTATCTATCTATCTATCTATCTATCTAGAGACAGGGTCTGGCTCTGTCGCCCAGGCTGGAGTACAGTGGTGGGATCTTGGCTCACTGCAACTTCTGCTTTCCGGGTTCAAACGATTTTCGTGCCTCAGCCTCCAAGTACCTGAGATTACAGGCAAGCACCACCATACCTGGCTAATTTTTTTGTGTTTTTGATAGAGATGAAGGTTTTACCATGTTGGCCAGACCAGTCTGGAACTCCTGGTCTCAAGTGATCCACTGTCCTCGGCCTCACAAACTGGGAGGACTACAGTGTGAGGCACCGTGCGCAGCCTCCTATCACCTTTTAAATCATTCCCACGTTATATGTTTTGCTTTAGCTCTTCACACTGTAACAGTCCGTTTTTGAAAATTGTGAAAAATCATTACATCAAGAGGGAAATCAGGCATTTGTCCAGTGGCCTTTCAGAACACTTAATGTGAAAGAGAAAAGCAAAGTTTAAGATCACCCTTTTTCCATTTGGCTTGTTGTGTTGTCCAACCATTAACATTTCAATGACCCACTGAAATACAAGTCCCACCCAAATCCTATAAGCCCTTGCAAAGTTGCCTTGAAAAACATTGTTTTGTCTCTAGCCATTAATTACCTTTTTATATCCTTTTCCTCTCTCATTCCATTAGCTGATTTTTGTCATGACATCCCTTGTCATGACTAATCTATGCCATGGTTTTAAAAAATGCTGTTACATTTAATAATTATTTTAATTTATTTTAAGTAGATTTATTCTAAAATCTCTCCTCACATCATTCATAAAGTATCTTTCAACCATTAAAATGGGAAGTTTCTTCCTATAAACCAGCACTTTATCTTGTTGCATATAAATGCCACATCTCTCTCTCCATTCTTAATCCACATAAAATGGAATTTGGGTTCAATATGATTTCTAAGTGTAACTGATAACCCTGCCTTCTCCCCACCCTCAGTATCTATGCAATAAAGAGCAAAATTTTAGAAGATGCATTATTATATGATTTCATTTATTTCAAACTTCATATTATGCTTTAAAAGCCATAGGGTACATTTTAGGTGAATTGAAAAGTATTGTGACTGAGACTATTCAGGCATCTCTGGAGATTATTGGAAATGCACTGAAATATCATAGAAGCAAGGCTGTAAATATCTGGTGTAAATAATGTAGAAGAACTGCTCAAAAATGATTAGGGTACACCTTCTATTTAACACCTGATATTTAAGTGCTAATTATGTAAAACATCTTGACTGTATTAATGTGATCTAATACAAGTCTGCAATGCTACAAAACAATGACTTTAATGTTTCTTGGAACTGGTCAGCTTCCATTTAAGTAATTAAATTATATTGTTCATATCAGAGTTACCCATATCAGGCCTATATAAATCCCAAAGGGCCGGGGTTGATCTCCTTTGGAAAAGTGCCACCTACTGAGTCTCAGTGTGCTTTAATGAGGTATTTACAAGGAACCCTTTCCCCTCTCCCAAGCTTAAAGTACACACTTCTTACAAATAGAGAGAGTCCATTTCAATTGCTATCTGAATGTTTACCTTTAATATCTCTATAAGGATTAAAACAAACATTTCTGATTAAATGTTAACTTACTTTAGGCATTTACTGTAGGCATATCAGACATCCCCATTATGGTTTGTATGTGAACAGTACTTAATGTGAAATTACTTTTTAAAAAATTGACAAGGAGATGGAATAACTCATTTCAACATTTCTGCAGGTCTCACCTTTTGGAAAGCTCATTACTGAATCAGGGAATGTTATATTATATGTTCAAAACTCGAAGCTGCCAAGAATACAGTGTTGCCCTTTAGAATACTAAAAGATTTCACTTACTTTATAAAATACTGCATAATTTATAAAATGTAAATTAAAGTCCTATTGGAAGTGGCGTTGTGAAAGGATGCTATCAAGTAATTCTTAATAGATTTTCCACCATTCCACTGTATCACTGGATACTTGAACAGTAATAAGTGTCACCAGCAGCTGAATCTTTCCGTTTTCAGTTAACTTTAATTTGTTTTTTGTATGTCTTTTAAACCTATGGCTTGTAGTACTTTGGCTTTATTTGGTTTGGCTATAGGTTCCTTAACTCAGGTGATGCGAAAGAGAGCAAGTTAACAAACCTTGTTATTCCCAAAGCCAGTCCTTTCACCTGAGTCCTTTGATTTTGTCCACTTTGATTTCTCCACCTCCCTCTGTCCCACTGCCACTACCTATTT
The DNA here is from genome assembly GCF_028885655.2 of Pongo abelii. NCBI lineage: Eukaryota > Metazoa > Chordata > Mammalia > Primates > Hominidae > Pongo > Pongo abelii. The sequence continues at coordinate 21,067,681 of NC_085928.1, forward strand.
CAGGCAACCATCATCTATCACCTGGGTTACTGTAATTGTATCCCATCTGGATTCTCTATACCTAGTCTTTTCTTTCTCCATCTATTCTCCACACTTAAGACAAAGACATCTAAAAGCAAATTTAATCATCTTGTTATTTATCTCTCAAAGCCCTCAAAGTAGCTCCTCTTTAAGGTTCCACCTCCCCAGTATTACTGTAGTAGATTGCAAAAATAATAAAGAAAAAGAAAATGACCATTTCTTTTATCTTCTATCTTGCATGCCTCTTTAGCCATGTGGCTGCTACTCCGCCCATCAAAAGGTAGATTCTATTTCTCTGCCTCTTGAATCTTAGCAGAACATGTGAGAAGATTTGACCCAGAGATTGTAGTGAAATAATTAGTAAAAGTTCTTAGCTTAGTCATCAGGAAGGCTTCCACTTTTGTTTTGGTTGTCTTGGAATGCTGCCCTGGGACTGCCATAGGAAGAAGCCTAGTCTGGCCAACTGAAGGAGGAGAGGCCTCAAGGGACAGAGAAAACCTTTCTCAGCTGAAGCTCCATAGACCCAACAGCCAGCACCAACTACTGTGCTGAGCACAGTGTGCATAGTGCACATCTTACCATAGTTTTAAAGGCAAGGAAACCAAGGGAGGTTGCAAACAGCCACCCTAAGATTAGGCATGAAATGTTGGAGCGAGATTCTAAACCCAGACACTTAACACCCATGTCACCAACTCTTAACCACCATGCTACATAAACATTAACTTTAAATACATCCTATGTTGCAGACTGTTTTCACCCACTTAATTATGTCTAACTGTGTGACCTTTTTATTGATCCTTAACCCAACTATATCAAAGTCTCCTTATGGCTTAAGACACATAATAGATCATATACCTATAGCACTTACCGCAGTTCCCAGAATATGTTAAGTGCTGAATAATGATGGCTGCTATTTTTAGGCACGTAGCAAATCTCTACACTTTGGGTATAAATTTTATTTTTCCAAACAGTCAAAAGCAATTTTGGTACTAAGAAAAGTGAGTAGAATGGGTAATCCAACTTTAATTTCATTTTGCTTCAATAACAAAATATACTGATAAATGAGAAAACAACCTCTCTTGTCTGTGTGAGAACCTGGGTTTGAGAGCCGTTCCCTGAAGGTTTTGACAATAGATAGTATCACCAGTAAAGTGCAAGATAATACCCATAAAGTAACACACTCACATGGAGGTATAAGTTCTGGAATGCTTATGAAAATATCAGTCTTTCTTATGGACAAACCTTACATACGTAAGTTTATATGAACTTTATTTTAATAATAAACAAAAATATGGATAATACCTGGTTTGAATATTCAGTATATTGATAAGTGCATAAGATGTGCTTGAGTTGGCTGAGTTCAGTTGTGGTACTGACAGTAGCCACGGAGTCATTCGAAGATGAAGCAACTTGAAGGTCAAAAGATTTTTACCATCTTCAAACTGTTTACTCGAGAACCTTTTTTTTTTTTTCTTTAGTTTTCCATAGGTTATTGGGGTACAGGGGGTGTTTGGTTACATGAGTAAGTTCTTCAGTGGTGATTTGTGAGATTGTGTTGCACTCATCACCCGAGCAGTATACACTGCACGCTATTTGTAGTCTTTTATTCCTCACCCCCCTCCTACCCTTCCCCCCAAGTCCCCAAAGTCCATTGTATCATTCTTATGCCTTTGCGTCCTCATAGCTTTGCTCCGACATATCAGTAAGAATTTCCAAGAAGGATGGATCTAACTTAGGTGTGACGTGGTGGCCAGCTAAGTGCCTTTTCTCTTCTTTATTTTACATATTAAGGGAGAAATTACTCTGTCCCTAAGAGACCTTTTGTTTCTTTAAAGAATAAAACCCAAAGTCCTCAACATGGCATCCCACCCAGCTCTTGGTGACTGATTTTCTTTCTGCTTTATGGATGCCTTCTCAACGCATCTTGCCTTTCCTCACTTCTGTGCTTTATTCATGTTTAGCTGTACTGGGATGTGCATTTCACTTTCCCATTCTTCCCCACTGTATTTAATCTTTCCTTATTTAAAAATTTCAACATCTGTCAAATTATATGACATTTTCCCCAGGAAGTCTTCTCTATGCCTTTAGTAAAAACAATCTTTTCTCTTAAATTTTTCAATAAAATTCTGTTGTGAGAGAATCTCTGCACAAAATATAACACAGATTATTTTAATAGCATTTGGAATTAATAATAGTAACTACATGATACGCTTGTTGGGGGATGCTGTGCTTCAGTATATGTGTCTTTGCAAATTCATATGTTAAACTTATTTTTCATAAGTTTAGTTTACATACATTGAAATGTATTATTCATAAGCTTACTTATGAATAATACGTATATCTATAAACTTATTATTTATAAGTGTATGAGTAATATGTTTCAACACTGCATTATTATTCATAAGTTTCAACATATGAATTTGCAGGAGACAGATAAATTTCTTTTTTCTTTCTTTTTTTTTTTTTTTTTTTTAGACAGGGTCTCACTTTGTCACCCAGGCTGGTGTTCAGTGGTACCATCAGCTCACTGCAGCCTCCACCTCCCAGGCTCAAGCAATCCTCCCACCTCAGCCCCCCCAAATAGCTAGGAACACAGACGTGTGCCACCACACTAAGCTAATTTTTTTTACTTTTTGTAGAGATGGGGTTTTGCCAGGTTTCCCAGGCTGATCTCGAACTTCTGGGCTTAAGTGATCTGCCCACCTCAGCCTCCCAAAATGCTAGGATTATAGGTGTGAGCCGCTGCACTCAGCCTAGATTCATAAGTTTCAAGTATGTTAAAACTTATGAATAATAATGCAATACTATTAAGAAGCAGGGCCTATGGGAGTTGATTAGATCATGAGAGTGCAGCCCTGATGAATGGGATTAATCACCTTATTAAAAAAAACCTGAGGGAACTTGTTCCTCAGTTCCGCCATATGAGGACACATAGAAGGCACCATCTCTGAAGCAGAGAGCAAAACCTCATCAGACACTGAATCTGCTGGCAACTTGACCTTGTTCATTTCTGCTTCCAGAACTGTGACTAATATATTTCTGTGCTTTATAAATTACTCAGCGTAAGGTATTTTGCTATAGTAGCCTAAGCAGACTAAGACAGGGGATTAAATGAGTTATTCCGTGTTAAGGATTTAGAATAGTACCAGGTATATAATAAACACTATATAAATGTTTGCTATTATTATTTTCAAGTGTTAAAAAATAATGTATTATTTAATTGTAGGGATAGTTGCACAATTTTGTAAGTAAAGCATGACAATGTTATTGGACTATCAGTAAATCTACATAGGTAAGTAGCGAAAGTGAAAAGAGAATGGTATACAGAGTAGTCACGCACTGGATTTGCATATGTATCGAGTGGTCTGAAAAAGCAAGGTCTAAGAAGACAACAAAATCATCAAGTGTATATAACCAAGATTAAAATGGAGCTGCCAGAACTAGGATGACCTTATAGAGTTGTCACTCAGGAATTAAAAAAATATATATTACATTGCAAGATGGGGAAAATTATCTCACTTCCTAGGACTTTGTCTTGTCAATTAATTGGATAAATTACTTAATTGATTAAAACCCCTCTTCTCAAAATCAAACTCAATGCCAAAGTTAAGGTTGTTAAAAGCTGATGACCAAAAAAGAAGAAAAGATATGGGGCAATCAGAGAGGCTAGAGTTGCTGAGAAACAGACCTACTGAGATATGGAATTCTTTGGGGATTTTTATCCATACCAACACTAAGAGGAAGCGGCAGTCCTCTTCATAGCCACCAGAGGTAAACCCTCTGAATATTTAACTATGAATTCTCTGCAGACACATATGTATTATGTGTGTATGGGTATGTAAATATATGATTAATTCATCTACTGAATATTGGATTTTCCTGAGCAATAGTACTTTGTAATAAGCCTAAAATCTCAAAATTTAAGAAAGAAATTTCCCTGTCCTATGACCTGTAATAAATTACATACTCTATAGGTAGGAGCTATGTTTTGTTATCAGTTGCAATCCCACAAGCATCAGCATACCTTATCCATAGTAGGCTTTCCACAATTATATGACAGGCACAATGGGACAATTTTATTTCTTGATCTAGTAAACTTTATGCTCTCCTACACAGTCTTTGAATTTCTTATAGAGATTGTTACAATGCCAAGCATATAATAGACAACCCATTTGGTAGACTTAGTGAATTATTATATCAGTGTATTCCAAGAAGATAATAGTGGTTTTTTTTTAATGGTAATACAGCACTATTATTTCCTTTTGTCATGTAGTCAACAAAATCAGCCATTTTTTTCAAAGAAAATATATTAAATCAAGTTTTTCCCCATTCTATAAGTTAAGTCTAAAAACTTAATGCAAGATTTTACATTAATCCATACTTAATCACGTCATACTAATTTGAACCCATTTGCCAGGCTGTCAAAAATTTTTTCAATCCTCTATGATGGTTTTTGCCTCCTACTTTATCATCTATAAATGTCATCTGTCCTTTTTCTGTACACTGGCCTAAAATATTAATCAAACATACAATAGTATAAACAATATATGAATCCAGGGTGCACATCTCCGCAGCCCTTGCTCTAGGCTGACATAAGGAAGGCAGTAAAAAGAATGTATGGTTTATTCTCTTTGGAAAAGAGTGCCAAGGCATGCTCTGCTAATTGTATCAGAAACTTGTTTTTCCTGTTCAAAGCCCAGTACAACACGTTCCTATCTTATCAATTTTGTACACAGCCTGAAGTTTGCAAATAAATAGCTTTACTTTAAATTTAAATTGTCCTTAGCAAACAAGTTTTCTAGAATATACATTTATCATGAAAACATAAAAAAAAGGGGGTCTGGTGTGAAAATAAAGAGATAATTTAATTGGACATAATTGAATGATACTAGTATATTAAATTTGTATGGCACTTGTAAATACAAATCATTTCTTAGAACATATCTGGAAGGTTCATGGATACTTTATTCAGATTTATGAATTCTAGAGTCACCTCTTCTTTATAAGTAGTGGGACATTTGTGTATTCATTGTTCTAAATCTTTCTTTGTTTTGCTATGCTTTTAAATGTTGATAAATCCGTCTCATGTAGAGCCAATTTGTTGATCTTTTCAAGTTTTACTTTCATCTGTTCAGGATGACAAAAGTAATAAGAACAGATTCCATTTGTTTTGGATTTCTTACATATCACGTACTTTACAGCACTTTTTTTTCATTTTATCTTCCAACAAGCCTATGATGGTAGGTACTAAGAATAAGAGAAGTAAGCAACTTTTCCCAGAGTAAGCACCTTGCAAATGACAAAGCTGGTCTTAAACTCAGGCTTAGCTCAACCCAGGCTGCTTAGCTCTAGCAGGTCCTTACTAGAAATTTCCAATATGCATGCATTTATTTTCACATACGATTTTTCCAGAGTTTTGGAAAATAATATTCAATAAAGAAGTCACCCTGATTATCACTTGACCCATAACTTGCTGAACCATGTTTTCTTTTTCAAGTGTTACTATTCCGGACTCACTAGTAACTGACAGTATTTTTCTTCTAACAAGTGTTACTCCAATTATGTCTGCACCCTTGGTCAGCTACTGTGTAAAATAAATATTCGTTACAAGCTACATTTACTCATTTGTATTCTTAGTGCCACTACCCTTACCTTATCTTTTTCATGTTCTACCTGCCCCAGGCCTTGGATCATTCAAATTCATAGCAGGCCAAGCGATTATCAAAACTGAAAATCTGACCTGACTCTCCTTCTTAAAACCCCTCCATGTAGGTCCTCATTGACCTTAACATTTTAGGCTATGATTTTAACCACTTAGTAAATAATACAGAGAGGGCTCTTTGGGATTTGAGCCTTGTATACCTTTTACTGTGACACCCATCCTGCATGGCAAGCTGCAGTCAGGGTTAGTGTACCATCCTCTACCTCAAACCATTCCTACCCTCAACCCACCTTGCCTGCCTGACTCATATCAGAAATAGGTGTCCTGGAATTTGTTCAGAGACTCAACAATGCTACCAGAACTCAGGTTGTACTGTGGTGCTACTGAGATCCCTCCCTTCAAGGAAGTACTTACAAACCAACTGTGAGGCATGCATTCAGTAGACAGCCTGCAGCTGTGAGCTCCTGCAGTGTCAGCCTTGGCTGCAGGGAGCCACCCTGCCCCCAGGCATACTCTTAGGGAAGCTGCCCTCTGGTGACTGAGCAAGGCTGATCCTAGTGTTTAAAGGTGTGGCCCACGATAGGACACTATGATTGGAAATTCTTTGCTCAAGAGCTCACTGTATTTTAGTTGAGGATTTATTGGGTCTGAATTAGTTTGTCTTCTTCCTCTGCCCAATCCTGCTCCCTCCACTTGTCTTTCACATATGTTCATCCCCAAACTCTGTCTTAGTTCTCCTTCTACAGAATATAATCTCAAACTTTTTCTAGCATCCTTAGACAATGGTTCTCTCCTTTTCACTGGATAGCTGCAGCAGTTTCTAGCATCATGTCCTCATATGATATTACACAAAGGCCACGAAGGAGACAGGGGTGTAGGAGTCAGTGAGGGCATCAAGACAGCACTTTAGTATTATTATTATTTCATTTTATTATTTTATCTGGAGGACAGAGTCTTGCTCTGTTGCCTAGGCTGGAGTGCAGTGGCACGATTTCGGCTTACTGAAACCTCCGCCTCCTGGGTTCAAGCAACTCTCTGCCTTAGCCTCCCAAGTAGCTGGGATTGCAGGCACATGCCACCACACCTGGCTAATTTTTGTATTTTTAGTAGAGACGGGGTTTCACCATCTTGGCCAGGCTGGTCTCGAACTCCTGACCTCGTGATCCACTTGCCTCGGCCTCCCAAAGTGTATTTTGTTTTGTTATAGAAGAAAATATTTCCCAGAATGCCCCAGCAAAATTAGCTCTTCATTTCACAGATAAAAGCTGAGTGGATTTTTTTTTTTTTAATCTCTATCTTGAGATGTTGACTCAGTTGGCAAGAAGGGTCATGTACCTAGAAAGAGGTTATCTAGGACAAGTCTTCAAAGTTTTATGCTCATGAACCCCTAAAAAGAATTTTTTAAATTATATAGTTCCTTGCACATTAATTTCACATCAAAACCTGTTTTGTTATAAATTTAAATAGTTGTTGAAGTATAATTTGTAACATTTGTAAATATTTTAAAATAAAAATGTTGCATTATTCTTTAAGTGTATCCAGTGGAATCTGATTACAAGAGAAGTGATTTTTGTTTGTTTGTTTTGTTTTTGTTTTTTTTTGAGATGGAGTCTCACCCTATTGACCAGGCTGGAGTGCAATGGCAAGATCTCGGCTCACTGCAACCTCCACCTTCTGGGTTCAAACGATTCTCCTGCCTCAGCCTCCCAAGTAGCTGGCATTACAGGCGTCTGCCACCATGCCCTGCTAATTTTTGTATTTTTAGTAGAGACAGGGTTTCACCATGTTGGCCAGGCTGGTCTCGAACTGCTGACATTGTGATCCACCTGCCTTGGCCTCGCAAAGTGCTGGGATTACAGGGGTGAGCCACCATACCTGGCCAATAAATTTTTATTTTATTTTAATTTTTTTTTTAGAGACTCGGTCTCACTTTGTAGCCCAGGCTGGAGTGCACTGACATGATCATGATCACGGCTCACTGCAGCCTCGACAGCCTGGGCTCAAGCGATCCTCTCACTTCAGTTTCCCAAGTCGCTGGGACTACAGGCGCACCAACATGCCTAGCTAAATTTTTTTTTCGTTTTTTGGAGATGAGGATCTCACTGTGTTCCCAGGCTGGTCTTGAACTCCTGATCTCAAGCAGTCCTCCCACCTTGGCCTCTCAAAGTTCTGCGATTAGAGGTGTGAGGCACTGCGCCCAGCCAAGATTTTTTTTTTTAAATATGTTTTTAAAAGCCGTCTTTATTATGGGAATTTTTAAGAATGTACAAAAGTAGAATAGTATAACAAACCTCCATTTACCAATTACCTAACTTAAACAAAGTCAACATTCTGCCATTCTTAGGCATTTTCCCCATTTGTTACAGTATTTCAAAGTAAATCGCATACATCATACTACTTCATTCACAAATATTTTTAAATGTATATCTGACTGCAAAAACACAAAACTATTATGTCACAATCAGCATAATTTATAATATCCCCTTAATAGTGTCTAATATTCAATATATGCTCAATTTTTTCTGCTTTTTTTTTCTGCTGGCTTATGTGAATTAGGATCCAAAAAAGGTCCACGTGTTATATTTGATTGATTTCTTTTGAGTCTCTTTTACTCTATAACTTTTTTTTTTTTAAGTTTTCCATGGCACTTATTTGTGGAAGAAGTTGCATCTTTTGTCTTAGATATGATTGTGTTGTCACAACTGTGTCTTCATGGTGTTGTTTAACATGTTTTTCTTTCCCCATAAACTGAAAGTTAGATCTAGTGAATTCATAGAATTAAGGATTATTTTGTTTTGTTTGCAAGAATACTTCATGGTTGATGCTTAGTATTTTCTGTCACATCATATCATGAGGCACATAATGGCAGGTTGCCGTATTATTAGTGATGTTAAGATTGATCAGTGGTTCAGGTGCTATCAGCCTGATCCATCCATTTAAAATTCATCATCAGTCAGTTAAATAGTTTTAGCAGCTGCCTGTGATCAGATCCAATATTCCATTAAGGTTGCAAAATAGTGACTTTCTATCATTCTGCATTTATTATTCCTGGTTTCCTATAAAAAAATTTTCCTTATCAACTATTTGGTTACTTTGAAAAACAGCTCAGTAGAAAAGACAAGACAAATACTTCATGTGTTCCCTTAAGCAGTTTTCAGAATAATGACTTGTTGCTCTGGCAACCTTCCATGGTTATAAATGAATTTTTTTTTTTTTTTTTTTTTTTTTTTTGTCATTGGGAACTTCTAGACTTTATATGTGTTTCAATCGATTGTGGTCATTATTCTTCTTGGTGTTCAGATTTTTCAATTTTTGACCATAGAAATTTCTTTCTGTTAGATTTTGTCTTCTTTTGATGTGACCCTAGTAATCTTTAATATCACCTTTCTTTCAGGCATGGCAAGCCTCACCTTATAAATGCTCTGCTGCAGACCCAGAATCAGCCATTTTTCCAAGAGACCAGTTTTTTGTTTTGTTTTGTTCTGTTAGTCAAAACATAAATGGCATTTAGAACAAGCAATCTAAACACACCATAGGATTTGCATCTTCACTGAACAAAAGCTTTTTAAACTGTCAACAATCTTACATTGTTCTTTTTTCTCTTGCACTTTTGTTCCCATTTCATTTTCCTCATGATTTTTATTCTAATGAGATATGTTTGAAATTATGTTATTCATCATCTTATCATAACTCACTATGACAAAATTTATACATTTAACTTTTTCGTTATTTCATGTAATCGTGTCTCCAAGTCTTAAATGCGTTCATAGCCTATATAAACTTCATAAAAGTTAATGAACTTCATAAAAGTTAACCTCATAGAAATGACTTCATAAAAGTTATTTTTCTCCTAAGGATCTAAATAAATGTTCAAAAAATAAAAACACTTCTCATATAAGTTGTGCTTTGTTTTGCTTTACGTAACAATGTAGTGTTCATCTGTGAGAAGTAAAGATGGAACTTTTTTCCTTCTTTTTTCTTGAAATCATGCAAAATATGCAAGGGAGGTAGAGAAGGGTGATTGAAAGTACAGGTACTCCCCTAGCCCTTTCTCACAACGGAACGGTGACAAGGGAGCCTTTCATAACAGATTAAGATTATCCTGCATGCTTCTTACAAGTTTCAATCAATATAATTCTAAAACAGGTAGAAAAGGCACAGAGTCTTTCTTTTTGAGTCCTGTATTTACCTTGAGGAAATAATGTACCCTCATCTTTCTTAGCAACGCTTTACTAGTTTTGCTTCCTCAAAACCTATGCGTTCTTTGTCAGTAGTCAAGGGTGGAAAAAATGAAGACACAGAAAGAGCTATAACTTCACTCCTTTTGCCACACTGTTTGATACATTTGAATTCAGAATGCTCTAACATTGACCAAACTTTCCTGCTTCTGTTGTCACATATCACCCTGCAGACTTCACATTGTCTCTTTGAATCAGGGATTCACGTGTTTGAATCCTGAAACAATGTAAGATTTTGGACAGGTAAATGGTAGACCTTTCTTCTTAAAGTGAAGGAAGAGAAATAATGAAAGAAAGAGTGGGAAACAAGAAAGTCAACCAATTAATTTAAGAATATAAGAAATCTGAGGATTGGAAAATTGATTCAGTAGAAACTATTTGTGCTTGCATACCTCCTTGAATAGATTTTGTGTACAAGTACCTCATTTGGAAGACTGATGTGCTAACGTATATATCAGTAGTGGCATTAAAATTTCCTAGATTAGACACATGAATAATTGTACTAAGTCCTGAGAGATTGTCCTTTAGTTTTGTAGATCTATATTACACATTTCTACCAGTAAACATCCCATTTCCTTAGACTCTTATCAATACTTATTATTCAACTTTTTATTTTTTTGCCAGTCAAGTAGGTACAAATTCGTTTCTCGAGGTAGTTTTATTTTTTGATTGTATTTTCCTGATTAATTGTATTTTCCTGATTAATTGTATTCCTGTCATACTTCAAGGTTTCTCATTCTGTGAACCTTATTTGTGAATTCTCTGTCCATTTTTTACTTTCTTTCCTTTGGGTAGTTGATTTTCTGGAATTTCTTGAATGTTCTTTATATTAATCTTTTCAAGATTTTAAATGTCAGAACTATCTTCTCAAAGCATATCACCTTTCAATTTTACAAATAGTAACATATAGTGAACATAAATACTTAATTTACATATAGTCAAAGCCAACAATTATTTTATGATTTTTTTTGTAGTTTGTGGTTTCGGAGTCTTATTTAACCATTATGTACTCACTCCAAGGTAACCAGTGTATTTCCTTAGTTTATTGTGTTAGCATTACTCCTTTAGTTTCCACATGTTTGAAATTCACCTTTGTGTATAGTATATGGTAGGGGGTTCAACCTTGTTGTTCTCCATAAATGAATCTATCTCTCCCAAATATCTTTTATATAGTTATTCCTTTATAGATTTCATTACTGTTTTATTATGTCTGTAGCTCCTCTATGGATTATAGAACTCTTTATAAATACTTTATTCTATCTCCTTTGGTCTATTTGTTTATTTCTGTGGCAGTTTAATGTTGTCTTTATTATCATAGTTTTATAATGTGTCTTAATACTGTCAGGTTTTCTTTGGTCTACTTTTTGAAAATGAACTTAGTAATCTATGATTTTAATTTTTGTATACATTCTTGAATAAATTTGTTGAATTTCTTTAAAATACTTCTGCTGATCCTCCTGGTATTTTTCTTGAGAATTATGTTTAACTTTGAAATTAGTTTATCGATAGTACACACCTTTACAATATTAAGGTATCTAATTCATAAACAAGGTATCAACTGGTATTTAAGTTTATGTTTATGACATATAATAGAGTTTAAAATTTCTCTTTGTGAATACTTTGTGCCCTTTTGATCAAGATAATTTTTAGATACTTTCTTTTATAGTTATTAGGAGGGGTTCTTAATTTCTATTATATTTCTAAATTGGCTATTAGTGGTTTAGATGAATGCTATTAGTATGTGCAAGTTGATCTTACTCATCAGTATGTCAGAAGTTTATTTTGAGTTCTACTGGTTTATGTAAAAAATCTGTTGATTGTCCTATGTAAATGTGCATACATTTGCGAATAGTTATAGGTTTGTGCTAATTTTTTTCAATCCTTGTCTCGCTTTTTTTTTTTTTTTCATGTGCTTTTGTGTTTGCTACTAGTTCTAGTACTATGTCAAACATGGACAGGGTTAATGGGCATATTTATCTTTTTTCCAGATCTCTAAGAAAATGCATACAATGAATTTTCTTTTAGCAGAATATTTACTATAGATTTGGCATATACTCTTTATAAAGTTATAGAAGTGCCTTAGTAGTCCAAATATTTGAGAGATTTTTGGTTTGTTTAGTTTTGCTTATAAGTATGTATTAAACTAAATCAAAAGTCATTTTTCTACATTTATTGAAAAAAATATATATGACTCTTTTTTTCCTCCTTTAGGCCACTAATAGGATGCCTTATGTTGATAGATGTTCTGACGTTAAACAATCGTTTTTCTCTCAGGATCAATATTGCTTGATGAATTTATTTTCTTAGTAGTCTCTGCAATTTTGTCAGATAACTATTATTTAGGATTTGCTCATCTATGCTCTTAAGTGAAATTGTTAATATTTTGTACTGCTTTTACTTTTTTTTTTTTTTTCCCCTGAAATAGGGTCTTGCTGTGTCACCCAGGATGGAGTGCAGTGGCACAGTGGCATGACGTTGGCTCACTGCAACCTCCGCCTCCCGGGTTCAAGCGATTCTCCTGCCTCAGCCTCCTGAGTAGCTGGTATTACAGGCATGAGCCACTATGCCCAGCTAATTTTTGTATTTTTAGTAGAGACCAGGTTTTGCCATGTTGGCCAGGCAGGTCTCGAACTCCTGACCTCAAGTGATCTGCCCACCTTGGCCTCCCAAAGTGCAGGGATTAGGTGTGAGCAACCACACCTTACCCTAGTTTTAAAATCTTTAGAGCTAGAATTTTGTTTTGTTTTCTATATCTTTGAACACTTGTGTAGGACAAGAATAAGGTTTTGTTCCAATTTTTTATTTTCTTGTAAAATTCTCTGGCTCTGGGATTTGCTTGGAGGTAGCAAGTTGCTTTCAATTGTCGCCTGAAGTTTTTGAATGGTTATTGATCAACCCAATTTTCTAATTTTGTGCCAGGTTTGGCAATTGTTTCAATTACTATAGCCGTGTAACCAATTACTCCCAAACAGGGGAGAAAAATAATTATTTTTTCCCTCACAGATTCCGTGGGTCAAGAATTCAGACAGGATTATAGTGGGGTGGCTTGTCCCTGAATGATGATGCCCCTTAGCTGGAAGAATTGAAGAATAGGGGGTGAAATCAGCCAAAGGCTCATTTATTCACATATCTGACTGTAGATGCCAGCTTTCAGCTAAGGCCTCTGTTCTTTTCCCTGTGGGCCTCTCCATCTGGTTTTTCCATGTATTCTTCCTAAATCAGCTAGTTTGACTTCCAACATGATGGTGGTTTTCTCAGAGCAAGAGAAAGACCCAGCATGGGAATTCCCATAGCTATCTATAGCCACATTCTGCTCTTCAGATCAGGCACATACCTGCCCAGGTTCAAAGGAGTGGAAATAGACTTTGCTTCCTTGGAGGAGTGGCAAGATTCTGGAAGCAGTTGTGAATGTTTATAGAAAGAATAATCAGCCACAGTAATTTATATATTTTTTCAGATAGATAGCTCATCTGTGTTTTCACACGTATTAGTGAATAGTTGGTTGTAGTATTTTTTTTCTTTTCTTAATTTCTGTGCTATTTCTGACTATGTCTAAATTTTCATTTCGTATTTTGTATAACTGAAAATATGGTCAGGGGCCGGGCGCAGTGGCTTACGCCTGTTATCACAGGACTTTGGGAGGCTAAAGTGGGTGGATCACTTGAGGTTTGAGACCAGCCTGGTCAACATGGTGAAACCCCCCCGTCTCTACCAAAAAATACAAAAATTAACCAGACGTTGTGGTGCACACTTGTAATCCCAGCTACTCGGGAGGCTGAAACACAAGAATCGCTCGAACCCAGGAGGCGGAGGTTGCAGTGAGCTGAGATCATGCCATTGCACTTCAGCCTGGGCAACAAAGTGAAACCTTGTCTCAAAAAAAAAAAAAAAAAAAAAAGAAAGAAAGAAAATATTGTCTTTTTTCTGTCCTCACTCCTATTGGATATTTGTTTAGTCCTAAACAAAGTAGCTTTAGCTTTTAGTCATACTCATTACTGTATTTTTGTTCAATGTTTCTTGATTTCTGCCTACTTTATTAATAATTATCTCTTTATTTCAGTTTGGTCTGTTCTTCTCTTTCAATGAATCTAATAGAATCCATGGCTCATTTTATTTCAATGTCTTTATACTTCCTGATCAATGTATTTAAAGTTACACATTTTCCTCTGATTTCTGCTTTAGCTGTGCCCTGCACGATTTTATATGCAGAGATATTGTTGTCATTCAATTCTAAGTATCTTATAATTTCTCTTACAATTTCTGTTAAGCCCAAGGGTAATTTAATAGCAGGCTTTTTAGTTTCAGGACTAGGTAACATTTTTGGCTCTTTTTAAAATTATTGCCTTTTTAACTTTATTTCAGTAGAGTTAGGGAACACATTCTGATGTTGATTCATTGGAATTGTTTGAGCCTTTCCCTCTATAATTGTTACAAATTTAATTTTTGTGAATATTCCATGTGAGCTAAAAAAGAATCTGTTTTTGTTCTCTGCTCTCCACCCTAATGAGACTTTAGAAACTCTCAGCTGTAATCCATGATCCCTGGCCCAATAAAAAGAAGGGTGTAAACATGGACCAGACTTTCATATGGGGAGGGGGAGGCAAAAGAACACAACTGAAAATGCTCCCCCAGCTACATTGAGGAGGGGTAAAGGGTAAGAGGGAGCTAGGGAGAAAACATTTAAAGGGTGTTGACAGAGTTTAAATAGGTGGTGATAGGGACCTGAAGTGATAGCAAAAAAAAAAAAAAACCTCACAAAAGAAAAATAAAGACTTGGAGACTAACTGGGTCAGAAAGGCAAGAAAGAGAAGTTAGAGGAGTCAAGGATGATTATACAACTTAATTAAGTGTGTAGGGCAAGGATGGAGGAAGTTAGGAATCCATGTTCAGATATGAGTCTGAGATGTAATTATAAAAGCAAAGGCAAATGTTCCGAAGGAGCCCAGAAAAGCAGAAGTAAAAACTCCCAGCGTCCTTTCAACTGGGGAAGTTGCACTCTGCCTTCTGCTACTCTGCTAGAGCATCAGAAGTTTCCCTGAGGGCCCCTGACCTCTAACCCTCATTTCCAAATCTAATGGTCTTCTCAGACAAGTATTTTTATGAAAATAAAGCCAAATAACATTGCGCTGACTTTGTCAGTCTGGTTTTTTTATTACACACTGGATTTCTGGGGAGGGGGGATTGCCCTCTTCATGTTTCAAGAGCCAATGCAATCTGGTTTTCTTTATATTCCCACTACTGCACCATCAAGTTGCAATCTAATCAACTGGAGATAGTGGCTGATTAATTCTCCGTAGAGTGAAATTTAATTCTTTCATCCTGAGTGCTAGTAGATGGCTAAATCAAGGTTCTACCAGGTTTCTTCCTGCATTTTATAACCTTTTGGGTCTCCTGAATGCTAAATCTAATCTCCCCTCTCCTGAACTTTCAAAAATTTTTTTAGGTCTTTCCATGTAGAAAGTATAAACATTAAAACAGATGTGCTGTGTATTCTCTGCTTGGCATGTGGGGAGCCTAAACTATTTCATCCGCAGGATTCTTATGCTTTTAAAGTCCTGGGGAGTGGAGTAGAGGGCGGAGTCCCTCTCCCGCTCTGCCTCTCTGCTCCTCCCCTGGGCTTGTCCCTCTGCTCTCCCTAGAACCCGTGTCCAGCAGGCCACTTCCTCTGTGACAGCTTCAGGCATCCCAGCTGCATCTGTCCTTGGCTGTCATCCTCTGCCTGCAGCCTGCAAGATGCTTCAGCAACTCCAGTGAAAGTGCTTACATTCCTGCTCTGGCAGTGGGTGGGGAGGTCTTTTTTTTCTTCCTCTCTTTCTTATTTTGTTTTGTTTGTGTTTTTGTTTTGTTCAATTTACACATTCCGGAGCTGTCATCCTGGACCTCCCCTCCCTGCAACAACTGTGAGACCCCCCTCTACAAGGAGACAGAGTAAACCAGAAACAATGTACGAAGAGAAATTTCAAAGACATTCGGAGAAACGTGTTACTTCAAAGGCAGTAGCAAGGTCCCCCTGGAGCTCATTACTATAGCTGGTGAGATAAGGCAGGGAGGGAGCTGCTCAGTGGGCTCCCAGGGGATGGGAAAAATGGAAAAAAAAGCTCACGAGAAGTGCAGTTTAGCCATTTTTAAAAACTATCAAATCTATATATCCATCATAGATAAAGCAATAAACCTTTCCCCTTTTGTGGTCTCCAAAAGCTGTTCACTTTACTTGATATCCCACTGACACACCCCAAAATCATGAGTTCTTGAGAGGAGAATGTCTTATCCACTGTGGAATCAGTACAGCTACAGGGAAAAGAGACAGAATGGCAGGGTTAGAGGCCATATCTTGCTGAATAACAGTGGTTCAGATAACGAAGTGGAAGAGGAGAGGGGCTACAGCACCCCTGGCCTCACGCTGTACCTTAGGATGGAGAGCCATTGAGGCAGCCATGGGAACGCCAGCTGTTTTTACTTTTGGGGAGCTGGTTTTTGTTTTAGCAGCAAAAGTTAACCACTATAAGAATGTATGTTAGGTAAAATTGACCCAGAAGGGAACATCTATTCCAGTAATAATTGATCCTTCACGTACTTTAGATTGTGCATACCTTTATGTTGAGATTGTGCTACCTCTCCTAGAGGTAGCTTTTTATGTTTTTATCTCAACATAAAGCTTTTTATATTTTTCCCTACAAGTTTGTCTTGTTCATTAGATTGTGAAATTTAAGGTCAAGGAAAAAGATTTTTGTATTTTACTTTTGTCTTGTTCGCTTTTTCGTCTCCAAACTTCTCAAGGAGTCCAAGAAATACGAAATATCAACTAAAATTGTTTTTGAACTTAGAATATTTTATTGCTACCTTCTTCAAATTTATTTTTTAATATAGATGCAATAAAATGTGTGTTTTTGGTATAGAGTTGCATGTGTTTTGATAAATACGGAGTAGTATAACACCACTACAATCAAAATACAGAATATTTCTGTCAACCCATATGCACACACATACACAACACACACACACACACATACACACCACACACACAGGTGCTAGCCTTTTTCAGTTAAGCCTTTACCCCCTGACAGTTACTAATTTGTCTCTGTCCCTATAGTTTTCTTTTGTCAGAATGTTATATAAATGGAGTAACACAATATTAGAGCTTCATGTCTGGCTAATTCAATTAGTGTATTGCATTTGAGATCCATCCATGTTGTAGCATGTATCAGTACTTTGTTCATTTTTATTACCAAGTAATATCCCATTGTACAGATATACTACAATGTATTTATCCGTCCCCCAGTAGAGTACATTCAGAAGTACATATGTTACAGGAAGGGAGTCCCAATCCCGACCCTGGAAGAGGGTTCTTGGATCTCATGCAAGAAAGAATTCAGGGCAAGTCCACAGTGCAAAGTGAAAGCAAGTTTGTTAAAAAAAGTAAAGGAATAAAAGAATGGCTATTCCATAGAGCAGCCCTGAGGGCTGCTGGTTGCCCATTTTTGTGGTTACTTCTTGACAATATGCTAAACAAGGGGTGGATTCTTCATGCCTCACCTTTTTAGACAATATAGGGTAACTTCTTGATGTTACCATGGCATTTGTAAACTGTCATGGTGCTGGTGGGAGTGCAGCAGGGAGGACTACCAGAGGTCACTCTCATAGCCATTTTGGTTTTGGTGAGTTTTGGCCATCTCCTTCACTGCAACCTGTATTATCAGCAAGGTCTTTATGACCTTTTTTTTGCGGTGACCTCATCTCATCCTGTGACTTAGAATGCCTTAACCATCTGGGAATGCAGTCCAGTAGGTTTCAGCCTCATT
The DNA here is from genome assembly GCF_028885655.2 of Pongo abelii. Classification (NCBI taxonomy): domain Eukaryota; kingdom Metazoa; phylum Chordata; class Mammalia; order Primates; family Hominidae; genus Pongo; species Pongo abelii. The sequence goes on from NC_085928.1 coordinate 21,085,401, forward strand.
TTACCCAGCTCCTATTTAAGATGGAGTTGTGGCTGGGTGCTGTGGCTCACGCCTGTAATCCCATCACTTTGGGAGGCCAAAGCAGGCGGATCACCTGAGGTCAGGAGTTCGAGACCAGCCTGGTCAATGTGGTGAAACCACATCTCTACTAAAAATATAATCAAAAAATTAGCCTGGTGTGGTAGTGAACATCTGTGATCCCAGCTACTCGGGAGGCTGAAGTGGTAAAATCACTTGAACCTGGGAGGTAGAGGTTGCAGTGAGCCAAGATTGTGCCACTGCACTCTAGCCTGGGTGACAGAGCAAGACTCCGTCTCAAAAAACAAACAAACAAAAACAAAAAACAAGATGGAGTTGCTCTGGTTCACATGTCTCTGACATTTACCCACTCCCTTTTATAAGGGAACCCTTAATTCTAAGGGTTGCAGAGGGATGAAAATCCATCTTCTGTAACTTCTTCAGGCTGAATGGGGTGATGATATTTCTGCCTAACTATCAGGGTCTCTTGTGTTCAGGGTAGAGAGGAGCTCATTCAGAAAATATCAGTGTGGAGAGGGCCATTCATGACTCTCAAGTTTCGACAAGAGGTGATATCTGGAAGATTAATAAGTGTTTAGTTTAAGAAAACATTCAGTAAGCTTGTTCTATATTCCTACACTAAGACTATAACAGCAATATATTCACAAGAGTAAAGCAAAATAAGTAAAGTTATTCCAAGTAAACTGAGTTAGAAGGCTTTTCATGAACTGGGCAACTGTTGGAACTAAGCTGATATGGGGCTATTAGCTATTGTAATGTGCCCAGAATTAGAATACTGATCCAGATTTTTGCATTACCCATCCCTCGTTTCTTCTGAGCAATAGTCAGAGATCATTATTTGGTTTACAGGAATAAGCAGGGTTAGCCTAAATTGCAGAAACAAATGTAAAAACAACTAATGAGACTAGAATTTAATAAGTGTACCATGGTTCTTGAAATATAATATTTCTCTCTCCACTTTCCCATTTTTACTAAAGACAAATCATAGTAAGACCAATTTGCTTTATTATACTTGGCCTGATAATTTGTATAAAGTGCAGCAAGAATAATTATTTTCCACATAAGCTCTTTTTACATTGGCTTTGATGGAACTCTGTTCCATAGAAGGATTTTCAGATAAGACTTTTTAAAGCCAAGCCCAGCCATGGGTGTTTAACCCTCAAATATCTACAAGTTGGGTAAATTTTTTCCTCTTGAGGTCCCAAGATAACTTGGGGATTCTGGACCTGTCAGAAAGTGACATTCTTTACTCATCACAGATCAGAAACCCTGTACAGGGACTGTGTAGGCAAGGTATGAGGCCAGTTCCCCAAGGGGCTTTTATTGGCTTTATAAGTCAAGTTTAATTCCTTAAAGGAAAACATACCATTCTAGGCAAAGCCTTGCCAAAATAACCAATTTCTCTAATTGTGTCCGTTACAAAATAAAACAGATTCTTATTGAACTTATGCAAATAACTATATTGCCATAAGTTAAGAAAACTCACAACTAGTTTCCGAATTCTGGAGAAATCAGGTAGAGAGAAACAAATATGCTCCAAATTTTGTTCACAGGAGTATACTTAATTGCTACAAGCTATAATAGCTCAAAAGAAAAGTTTCCTTGCCTCTGAAAAACAAAACAAAGGATCAGCAGCATTTTAAGCAAAGCTAAAAAGATTACTTCTGTTTTCTATTGGTTCAGTTAATTCAATTAATTCCTATCTATTTGATATTCATGAACATTCCAGCTCTTCATGAGAGTTCTGAAAGTTGTTTCTTCTGTTCTAATGTTACAATTTCCAAAGTTATTAGAAACCTGCATTTAAGAACACCTGTTAGAGTTCTATAGTTGATTATGAACCACCTTTTGAAGAGGATTAAAACAAGACAACAATTGTCTGTGGATGGCAAAACATCTTAGGACAGCCACAGTTAAAAACACGATTGACAAAGAAATGTGGTTAACTTTGTGGCATAGAATGATTTTATGAAACAATTATAATTATTAAAAACCTACACTAAGTCATTAGAATTATAGGACTTTCTCATTATTTTAGAAAACATACTAATAACATATTTATACAAATACAGCCTAAAGAAAACCAAACAACATTTCGTATTTGATAATGCTTCCTGTATGATTTTCGTACCAAATAAGCCAAATGTCACTGTTGCATTAGTGCATTATTGATGTCAAACCCGATTTTTAATAAAACATTATAGACATATTTACCCATTTCAATGTTTAACCATAAGGTAAGATTCTTATAAACCTTTTATAACCCTTTACATTTTTTTTGTGAAAGAGCAGATCAGTGCTCTAAGAAAAACCTGCTGTGCTATTATTCCAATGTTTAATTTATGGAAAAACTCAATAATACCCCTCTAACTTTAGCCAATATGTTCACACACGGAATCTCTTACAATTAATTTTTATAAACCTTCCACAACAGTTCAAACCTTCAACTTTATTCCATCTAATTTAAAACAACTCTTTGACCCTTTAGGTAAAAAAATCCACATTCCCATGTCTTCTTATAATCTTTTACCAAAAATACATTTTACTTTTCTTACACACCTTACATGTAAAATTGTTTCTTCAGTAGTCTCAATTACGTAATACGTGTTAACTTTTAGTGACTTTTACTTATGGTAAAAACCCTGGTTAGTAAGTAATTTTAATTGTGTACTAGTTGTGGAGCCTTGCCTAGGGCACACCAGGCAGAAGTGCAGATTAGAGCTGACTCTACAGCATAGCTAAGGGGCGTGGCTAACTCCACATGTCCCCTGGCCTTGCCTTACTTAAGCAGGCAAGTTGTACAGTAAGAGTTATAGTGGCATTTTATAAAGCATTTGGGAAGCCTAACAACTTTTGAATTGTACAACATTTCTTACATAAATTCCCTTTCACAAATCCTTTTATGATTTACACAGACCATCTGAGATATTCTTGGACTTTCTGACTTGCCTTAAACATCCCTCCTTTTAAACAACCAGTCATTTTACTTTAGGACAAGAATTTGCCATGCAAGATCCTTTCTTATATAAAATCTCTTTCTTTATATTTTTCTTTGTATAGGTAGGGGACATGGCTAATTTCACATGTCCCCAGGCCTTATCTAGAATCTAATGGCTTAAAGGTAGGTAAACTGAACAAGTTTTTAAAGTCAGAGAAAACAGTTTGACCTTAAAGCATTCTGCAAATCTGATATCTGACATTAATTTAGACCTACTGTCTACATTTTCAAGACATTTTATTTTACCCACAATCTTTAAAACTGTCTTTATTTCCAAAAGATTACTAAAGTCACATGAACAAAAAGGCATTACATTTTCTATTTTTCTGGCAAAATATTTGATTTAAGCACTTATTTTTCTAAGTCAATTAGTTAGAGCTCTTTTATGTATAAACATACAACAACATATAAATACACAGACAGACAGAAGATTCAGCACTTGTACGATTTTTTACTTGCCAGTTTCTTAATTGCATTACTGGCTTCAGGGTGGAGCCCTTGCAAGAACAGGGCCAGAAAAGCATGTGTTTCTAGGGCAAAATAAGCAGCAAATAAGCAGCTGAAGGCAAAGATCCCCAAAATTAAGAGTGCCATTTTATACTGGCTCCTGGATCCCCAAAAGGAGGGAAACACTATGGGAGAAGACAGTGCAGTGCTTTTATTTTGCATTTCAGTGCAAGGCAAGCCAAAGCCAATCAGCCCATTTAGTAGTCAGCCCATCCCTCATGGGAGTCTTATCTCTCAGTGGGGGCTGGGGATGGTTCCTTATCTTCCAGGTGGCCAGAAACATGCTTCTCTGATCCAAGGGTGCAAAGAGCCAAGTATCCCTCTGTAACTACTATTAGCTATCATTTAAAGTATATTTCCTACCTAGGTATTACAAACCAAAGCACTCTTATAATGTGAAGTAATTTCTGATACCCCCCAAACTCAAAGCCATCAGATAACATGATGCAAAGCAGAACAGAGCCTTTGATTTTGAGAGGGATCTATTTGCTTTTAATTCCTGGGATTTCATCAGGGAAAAAAAAGGTTTTTTGTTGTTGTTGTTTTGTTTTCTCCCTAAAACGGGGTCTGTGGTGCCTCCTCTGTTTTTCGCAAGGAGTCCTAGGCTACCAGAAGTTATCTTAGGGACTCTCATGTGTGCATTAAGAGTGGCAAGACAAAAAAAATGGAGAAAAATCATTCAGTCAACTGAGAAGAAAAAACCTTTCTCCAGAAAAACAAGTTGCAAGAAGAGAAAAGCATAAAGGCCTTTTAGATATATCTATAGCTTGTTTATCCACTTTTAATTAAGCTGACTTTTAACCACAGTGCTCTTTAAAAAAGAAATCCTTTTAGATCTCTTATTACCCAACTTTAGCCATGCCAAGTGGCCAATATTTCTAGCTTCTGAACATTACCAAAGGTAACCTCCTAGGTGCTTACAGAAAGGAAAATTTAAGGCAGTCCATGGAGAAGAGAATAGACAAGGTCACGCAGCTATTAAACCAGAAACGACTTACTTCCTAGGTGGGGAATTGAACCCAGACAGCTACTGTGAAAGTGCAAAAATCTTAGCTGCTGAGCTACAGGATGGGGCAGTCCCCAATTTCTTTCTCAGAAGAAGTCTAGAGTAGTTAATTTTGAGCTTGCAAAGCCTTTTAACTATTTAATATGATTTTTAGAGCTAACTATGACATGAAGACTAAAATTCCTGTTCCCTGGATGGCGGAGACTAAGAGAAAGTACTGCCATCCAGTTTTTTGTTTGTTTCAGGGACCTGCAGCCAAGTTTGTTACTAATCAGCTTGCTGGGTCATCTTGAAAAGTGGGCTTACGAGTGTTCTAAGCCCATGTTTTATTCTGCAGAAAAACAAATTCATAGCACAAAATACAGCAGCTTAAGGCTAGCCTTAGAATTCTTTTTCCCATTAAATAAAACTTTACAGAGGAGATAAACAGATATATATATATATATATATATATTTTATATTTATTTATTTATTTTTTCCATTCATTCAACCATTTGCACACAGAGAGAGCGAAGACAGAAATCTAACTGGTAAGAAATTCTTGCCCTTTTGCCTGCATGCCAGGATTCTGGGTTCCCTTTCCCTGACTGGCCCTAGTGATCCAGCTTGCAGCACCATCACCCTGGGGGTCAAGCCGTATCATAAAGGAAAATTATTTTTTTTTGTTCTGGCTAGAGCAAAATACATGTGGTAAAACATACACATTAGTAACTCTGCTTAGCACCCAATATCAAACTGGCAAGGCTTAAATTTGCCCTCAGATGGGCCCTGTCATCTTTAACCTCTGATTAGCAGTTTCAACATGTGGTCTGTAGGCAATATGGTCACCCTGAGTAACAGAGAAGATAAGAAAAGGGAAAGGAGAGAAGGAAAGTATTGCCTGTGGCAGGGTGGGGACGGTGAAGGGTATAGGGAGGCCAGAGAAAAGACCCACTCATTGCAGCAACATTGAAAAGTTCAGGTGGCTGCTTCTCGGTAGCAAAGGGATCTTTTTCAGCAGTCTGGTTAGCTCTCATTTTCCGTTTTATGAAGGAAAATGTTCCCCATGCCCCACGATCCTGTACATGCCTAACCCTGTCACCCGCAGCCATCAGCAAAGAGTGCAAGGGCAGATTCATCAGCAGTAATCTGTTCTTAGTCAAGAGAGACTTTACCAAGAGACTTTATCTCTAACCCCCTAAATCTTACAAGGGACTCTAACTTTCCTAAGTCGGGCCTCTAACCCGAGGTGGGTCAAGTGTTCTTGCCTTTTATTAAGAGGGGCCTCTAACCCACTTTGTCTTAGGAGAGACTCTAACTCCCCTAAATTAGGCTTTTAACCTAATCTCATTCTTTACCCCGGTACCCCACCACTTACCCAAAGTTGTTCAATCAGTGCTGCAGTCTCTTTCTTTTGGGTCGGGGAGTGGGTCTCCTCAGTATTGTCCCTTTTGTGCTTCATGAGAAAGTTTTTTTTTTTTTTTAGAGCAACTCAGCAAAATAAAATTCCTGTTTATTGTTGGGCAACATTGTTTCACACATACATCAAACAGGCCAAAAAATAAAATAAAATAAAATAAACAGCAACTTCATAGACAAAAAAGGAAAAAAAAGAAACCTTTTATATTTGGCCTTTTTAACCATCTCATGCAAACCAACTACTTATAGCACAGCTAAGTACATACACAAAAAAGTTACCGGAATGCTCGGAATAAGATTGTTTTCCTGTTGTCGTTTTTGCTTTTTTTACAAGGTTTTTTTTTCTTCTTTAAGATGATAATGAACATGGTCACACCACAAGTAAAGTCAGAAGTAGGACAGAAAATACTCCGAAGGCTGGTTTGGTCATCCGAGATCATTAAAAATGGCTGACATTAACAATATGTACAAAAATATAAAATGTAAATAAAAAATACAAACAAATTTCCTTTCTAAAGTACTTTTAAGAAAAAAAGCAGTGCCTTGGAAGTTTTGGTTCTTTTTTCCTCCCCTGTTGCAAATTCTCATGGTTTGGGTTGGGTGGTGGAGAGCGCGTGTCATCTGCGGGTGGCACTGCCCACGGTGGGCGGGCGGGCCTCTCTACTCGAAGGTGACCACGTTTAGATTCTGAGACGGGAAGTGGAGGGTGAATAGGTCACGGCGGCCTTTTTTTTTTAATTTAACTTTTCCTTTTTTGCTGTCTAGTCATCCTCGTCGGTCTTCTGCTTCTTGGTATTGACATCGTCATCCTCATCATCTTCAGCTGCCCGCTTGCCCGTAGCTGACTCAGCTTCCTCATCTTTATCTCCATCCTCTTCCTCACCATCACCTTCTTCTTCCTCTTCCTTTTCCTCCCCACCTTCTTCCTCTTCTTCATCTACCTCGTTGTCAGCCTCCTGCTCCCCATTCTCCTCATTAGCATTCCCGTTAGCAGGGGCGTCTCTTCCATTTTTCCGCCTCTTCCACAACTTCCTTCTTCTCGTTTAAGTCCTTGGTGGCGATTTCGGAGCTGGTGTCTACGGCTGCGTCTGACATGGTGGGGCACGCCGGTGATCCGATGCAGGGGATTATAAAGAAGGTGAGAGTTCAGGGACTCTGGCGATAAAGCTGCCGGAGTCCAGGGCGGCGGCGGAGGTGGTGGAGGCGAGCAAGGAGGCGGACGAGGAAGAATGCAAAGATGGATTTTCAGAGCAGCCAGTGGGGCGAGAAAGATGTTACTGGACCCCACCACTTACCCAAAGTTAGCCTTTGGTTTGGGGGTTTCTGCAGTATAGTTACTTCTGTGGTCAACAGAAAGATGTTACAGGACCCCAACACTTACCCAAAGGTAACTGTTGGGTCAGGGTTTCTGGACTAGAGTCCTGTCATGGTTGCCAGAAATATGTTACAGGAAAGGGGTCCTGATCCAGACCCTAAGAGAGGGTTCTTGGATCTCGTGCAAGAAAGAATTCAGGGCAAGTCCGCAGTGCAAAGTGAAAGCAAGTTTATCAAGCAAGTAAAGAAATAAAAGAATGGCCACTCCATAGACAGGGCAGCTGAGAGGGCTGCTGGTTGTCCTTTTTTTTTTTTTTTTTGAGACTGAGTTTTGCTCTTGTTGCCCAGGCTGGAGTGTGGTGGCGCAATCTTGGTTCACTGCAACCTCTGCCTCCTGGTTCAGGCGATTCTCCTGTCTCAGCCTCCCAAGTAGCTGACATGCCACCACACCTGGCTAACTTTTTATATTTTTAGTAGAGATGGGGTTTCATCATGTTGGCCAGACTGGTCTCAAACTCCTGGTCTCAGGTGATCCACATGCCTCGGCCTCCCAAAGTGCTGTGATTACAGGCATTGAGCCACTGCACCTGGCCTGGTTGTCCATTTTTATGGTTATTTCTTGATGATGTGCTAAACAAGGGGTAGATTATTCATGCCTCTCCTTTTTAGACCATAAAGGTAACTTCCTGACGTTGCCATGGCATTTGTAAACTGTCATGGTGCTGGTGGGAGTGTAGCAGTAAGGACGACCAGAGGAGGACCAGAGGTCACTCTCGTGGCCATTTGGTTTTGGCCGTCTTCTTCACTGCAACCTGTTTTATCAGCAAGGTCTTTATGACCTGTACGTTGTGCTGACCTACTGTCTCATCTTGTGACTTAGAATGCCTTAACCATCTGGGAATGCAACCCAGTAGGTTTCAGCCTCATTTTACCCAGCTCCTATTTAAGATGGAGTTGCTCTGGCTCACATGCCTCGGACATATTCAGTTTGGGGCAGTTATGAATAAAGCTGCTCTATACATCAGAGTAAAGGTTTTGGTGTGAACATAGATTTTCAGTTCATTTGAATACATATCTTGGAGTGGGCCACATAAATTTTTGTTTAGTGAATGAATGAATGAATTGGCTAGTATGCAGTGTTTTTTATTTTCCTCTATAAGCTGTTCTCAGTTTCTTTTCTCAATAGGCCACTAATGTAACAAGGCTGTGCCAATGCTTATTTCACACTGAAATCTAGTTTCTGGGATCATTAACCTTGTATTTCCACGAAAACTTCACTTCAGATGTAAAAATGATGTGACGAGGGGTTCAATTTTTATTTACAGAATTCAAGGGCACAGAGCTCTTAATTCCCAGTTCTGCTTTTTTGGGCTGAGCGGGTCTGGTCTCCCTGTGATAAAAGGACAAGGAGCTTGGCTCAAGTGCATCTCAGCCTCCAGGAGACAATTTGACTCCTGCGTTTCTTCCTAGGTTGAGGCTGGCTAATTCTTTAAGATTGTAAGCACTGGTTGCTTCTTATGCCCCCCACTAAGTCGACAAGGCAAGAATAGATGATGAATGTTCTGCCTCTTTTGTAAATGTAGAAAGAGGGATAATTTGGGTACATTACCCCCAAGGGTATCACTACTACTATGTAAAGTCTCATCAGCTCTAAATAATAAACCAATGTCCACAAATCCATTCCCTCATTAATCACGTATATGGGGCTGTAGCAAGCAAAGCTGGCTAAAATAATTGCTAATTTTTGTTCCTTTGAAGCACATTTTTTTCACCAAGCAGTCCCATAAAGATGTGCTTTAATGTTTTGTGAGTGCATCAAAAGACTTTCATTGAATAGGATTTACACCATGTTAATTTGAAGTAAGATATACATTGTAAATTAAACCTTACACCAGTCCCTTTTTCTGAGCAATCCAAATTCTTTTTATATCATGTTGAGACAGGCCAAACTTTAAAAATGTACCATCAAGATATACTCAGTGATAATAGTCTTCATTTGTGTTCATCACAATTGTGATAATCAGGAAATCAGATAATATATGAGAAAGAGCCCTAATGTTAAGCCTATACAAAGAACAAACTTTATAAATTTTATCACCATTACATTCAAACAGCTCATAGGCTCTTAACTATTTTTAGGTTATAGACCCCTTTGCAAATCTGATGTAAACTATGGATCTATTTCCAGAAAACAAAAAAGTATCTACACACCCAGGAACAAAATTTTACTTACAGTTTTAGGGAGATGATAAAATAAATGAAGTACATCTTTAAATTCCTTAATGATCCATGTCCAAGTTAAGGACAAAACTTTTATTGCATACACATTCTTGTTTGACATGTAGGAAAAACTATTATTTAAAAGAGTAGATGGATGATCCTTTTCAAAGACAAAGAGGAGAGAGAAACCGAATCTAGCATTTGATTGGAAGGATTCATTTTAAAATCATGTGTAAAAGAATAATAAAGAAGAACACTGGAGAAAAAAAGGCCCACGGGAACCACAGTTAAGCAGAACCTCTTCACCAGTGCCTACCACAGTGCATATAGAAGAGGCTCAATATATATTTGAGAAGGGAAGGAAGGAAGTAAAGGAAGAAATAAGGAGAAAGAAAGAAATGAAGCAAAGAAGGAAGGGAGGAAGCAGGAAAGGAAGGAAGCAAGGAAAGAGGGACGGGGGAAGGAAGGGAGAGAAGGGAGGGAAGTGGGGAAGGCCGGCAGGCAGGCAGGCAGGCAGGAAGGAACGAATGAAGGAAGGAGGGAAGGGCGGGCGATGTCTTGCAGGTAGGATATGTGTAATAAAAAGGCAAGAAGTGACTACAATAGCATCCTCTATAAGTGACGCAGGCATGGATTGTATTTCCTTATGAATATGTTGGAAGAACACACTGAAGAACAGAAAAAAGGTTTCCTGAGCACAGCAAGCCAATGTATACAAATCTAGCCCTGAGCTCAGTGTCACTAGATTGACAAGTGGTATGCCTGCTGCAGCTTTAGAGGATGAGGGATGGAACTCATTCCATCCACCGTGATTCCAATTGCAGATCAGATTTGGTCTACTCCAAAGCAAACTTTTGATAAAGACTTCTCCTTCCATAGAGTAGCTTTCATCCTTTTCTCAATAGTCATGTTCATCAGCCTAATGAGGTCTTTTGTTAGGCTGCCATTATCCTTGTACTTGTCTGAGCTTGCATCCCAGAAAAACAATTAAGGTGAAGAAAGAAGTTGCTGCCAAGTAACATTTCCTTGGTTGTCTTCTTCACAGCTTCCTGCCAAACTTCAAACCTCATGCCCCCGAAATGGTTTCTTTCAGTTTTTGGAAAGGAATATATAGTCACTGAAGCCGTCCAGGTTTGAATTTCAACCCGGGCTCTGTCGCCGGCTGTGTCACCTTGAACAAAGCTCTTAACTTCTTTGAGTCTCTTAGGATTATTAGGATTCTTGGAGCAGCTGCACATGAGTCAAATGGGTGTATTACCAGAGAAGTAATATACTCACCTTCCCATGTGAATATATCAGCTATACATGTTTATACTTTACAATGGTAGTAGAAAGAGCTAGAGCCAAAGGGATGGGAGATGTCAAAGGGAAGAAGTAGAGAAAAAAAAGAGATGGTAGCATATTAGAGGAAGGTAGTGGGTGCATGGCAGAGTCAGAGTCCAGCAACTCTATGAAAGGAAGGAAATGAAAAGCAAACACTGGTGTCTCCAGTCCATATCATCTCTGCTGCCTGCTCCAGTTTTGTTAACATAATCCTGAATGTCTCCAGGAAATGTATCTGTATAAGAAGAATATGCTTCATATCAAGCAGTATTGGTAGCCTTTTCTTTCTACTCTATTTTTTTCTCTTTGTATTTAAAAGCCCTTGCTTGTTCTTTGGGTAAAAGGAGGAAATACTTAACATTTTTCTAACACATATAATTCATGTTCTTATTTACTACATAAGGTCCTATGCTATTTACTTTTAATACCTCTGTGTTCTAATCTTTGGAATCTAAGTTTAGGCACCTGTCTGCTACAAAGAAATTCACCTGTGGCTTAATGTCTTTCAACTGTATGAATTTATACTCCTGCATCCATTCAGGTCCAGCAAAACATACATTCATAAAATACTTTGCTGTTTACACAGTATTTTTATATAAATTTTAATATCAGAGCCTCCTGGAAATTAAGATTCAGAAAGGGTTAGTGGTTTGGCCAATGTCACACAACTAGTGAGCTGTTGAACTAAAACCTAGAGTGAGACCCTGTCCCCACCAAAATAAATAAATAAATAAATTAAATTAAATTAAATCTAGGTTAGCTAGTCCCATTTCAATGAATAAACTCATTTTACATCTCTGATAAGCCGAAGAAAAAATAATGAGTTAATTATATAGATATAAAATATACATTTAATTATGTATTACTAAATATATAATCACACACATGTAGTCATGTAATCATGTTTTTTTCCCCCATCCTTGGCATTTCATTAGTTCTTTCAGCATTTTTGTGAGTTTGAATAGCAATTTTCATTTTGTAAATAGAAAAACTGAAACACAGGTGTTCAGGGAACTGAATATTTCTCTATCTTGGAAAAAAGTTCAGAATACTAAGGACACATTATTTAAGCATGTAATTCTGGAGCTAGTAACCGCCCTCAGAGAAATCACGTATCTCAGTAATTTTGTCTCAGCTTTATAAAAGTCACAACAATGAAAGTGTTTGTAAAATTTATTTGCTGCTATTTTGTTTCAAGATGGCAACTTGAGCTACACACTGTATATAAACTATGAGCATCCATTATCTCCGTTATACAGGTACTGTTGCAGGTGCCAGTGCATATACTACCTTTAGGAAAACATCAAATTCCACATACTCAAAATAAACCATACTCTACTGATTTACAAATGCACGTGAACTAGATTTAGAAAAGTTTTCCTTTGTGTTAAACAAATAATGTCCAATTATATTCTATAATTTTAAGTACAGACGTGCTGGTAGCATTTTTCTATACATTCTGTTAAATTATTAGACTTACAATTAAGATGCTGAGAAATGTAAACTCTTACTAAGTGGAAAATCTTCACTGAGCATGCATCCTTATTTAGGAGAGTCCTTTGTCTCTGCAATAGGTGGTTCCAGCCACAGGGCCTTCCTGCCTTTTCACACAGGCTGACACTGGGGAACACCAAGGCTGGAAACAGGCTTCTTGCTGAAATCTAGTTCCTATTTCAGGAGAAAATCTATCTCTGGGAGAAGACAAAGGGAAAAATAGATTCCAGGGAAGCATGACACACAGGACTGAGGGAGAATATGATCCCCTAAAGTGAAACTAAACCTGTCCTTAGACACTTCTCTGAGTATAGCAACAACAGTGTAAAGAACCCTTCTAGCTTTGAAAACCAGGCCAGAAATACTGGAACTGATCCTCAGGGACTAAAAGAGGTAGTGAGTTGGGGAGGTCTGGGAAGGACCTTTTAGTTGAAAAGATTTTACCCCAGTTTAGTGGTTGAGCTGCCTGTGTCACTAATCTTTGTTGACAGTGCCACCCTCCAAGTGGGATTCTGTCTTCCATTGCTCTGCAATTGCTTGTGGTACAACTGCTCTCCAGCTTTGTCCCTGACCTGGTGTCTTTTTCTCTTCTTCTGGCTGAATAGATGTCATCCTGCTTGTGAAATTGAACAGTTCCTAGTTCAGGCCACACTTTCTTTCTCTCATCCTTTTTATTACCTTAGTTTGCTGCATTGACATATTTCAGCATATTCTTCCTTCCCTCAACCCAAGTCATCAGTCCTTTCCCAGAACTCCTGCCCTTTTTCTTATTTGATATATACTTTCCCCCCCTACAGTCTCCTAGACTCCGTCATGCTGGTATTTCTTCCCTTTCAATGTTGCTATCCCTGTATCTCTAATCTGAGCCTCTTTCCTTCCTCTATAATTTGGGGGAATCAAAACTAGTATTTATATTTTTTATTCTACCCTGAGCCTTAACCATTGATACCTCCCTTCCCAGCAATGGTGATACTCACCTCTCTCATTTCTACCCACAGTCCTCATCCTGCTGGGGCTTGGAGCTGTCTAAATAAAGTAGATCTCGGGATGTCCTCATTCCTATAAAGGAGTAAGAAAGAGAGAGGAATCACCCACCCAAGTTTCAAAATAACAGAGGATGAGAGAAACAGTCAGGAAAATGTGATCCTGTACATATCCCATGGAGATATTATTGAATGTGAAATTCCTTTCATTTATTCACTCATTTTTTTCAGCAAATGTTTTTTGAGTACTTATTTTACCCCAAGCACTATGTCAGACTCTGAATAAGGGTTAGGAGTATCAGACATTTATGTGTGCCAAGCAATGTGCAAAGCACATTTAACCTTCAAAATAACACAAGGAAGTAGGTATGATAACCCCCGTTTTAAAATAAGGATCTGTGATCAGTCAAGTTAACAGGTTGCTTAAGTTCACACAGTTGAAAAAGTGACTCTACTACAGTCTCGTGCTTCTCATGTTATGATCAAGCACATTGTGCATTATGGAAACTTTTATTATTTGTTTGGGGAAACTGAACAAATTATTTATTATTTCTAACAGGGTGGATAGACTTTCGAACAACCAATATACAATCTGCCTGTTGGTAATTTAAGAAGCGTTTCTAGCCTGCCTGTTTTAGGGTTATTGTTATTCATTTACATGTTATAAACTCCTTCTTATCTAAATACTGTATTTGAAATCCAAATACACACAGACACACACACACTCTTTTTTAGTATAAGAGTAATTACAACTCCATATTGAAAAAAAGTAAAAATGCTACAACAGAAGCCATTGAATTAAACTCAGAAGTGGGTTATGTAGAGAAAACAAGCCAGTTGCAACATATCCCCGTCTTAAATTTTCTAATTTTTCTAGCCATGAAATGATCTTTCTAGATACTCTTGCCGTGGCTATGTACAACTGCAGGAAACAGGGTCTTCTCTCAGAAACACAAATCATATAAACCTCTAGAATGTGTCTGGGGGATTCTACTGCATCTATTTTTCCATCCTTCAATCAGAGACGCCTAGCCTCTACCCTGGGCCCATTAAAGGGGATACTTTCAAAAGACACTCTGAAAGCTGAGGGACAGAAAATTTAAATGCATTCGCTCAGCAGAGCACATTCAACTGTGTTTGGGCTCCCCCTAGCTGCATGGAACCAGATTCTCATTGCTTAAGCAGTTCAGCTGAATGCTTAAGCTCAAAAGGCTGTGCGCAACAGAGCAAAGATTTTATCTCCTCTGTCTCCCTGGTTTACTCTTCCGAATACACTGTTGTTATTGCATTCAGTTGCGGAGACCGGAGAGCATATTAAGTAGTCCTGGTCAGAAGAGGGAACTCAAGTCAGAGAATGAAAAGGCAAATGTTATTGTGGGGATTGTTTTAGTGATGCTTTATGAATGTCTACAAAGATAACATCAATTTCCCTTGTCAATACTTTTATTGGTTTTTTCCCCCAAAGGGAGGGGGCTGAGTGTGCTCACTTATTAAACCACCTCGGTCTCACATATAACCGCCACTGTTTTTACATGTAACGTCAATTCATTCTTGTGTGAGGAGTCAGACTGGGTGGAGGGAGTTTGACAGGAAGAGCCACATCATCCATGGCAAAAGCAGCTACCTGGCAGCCGTGGAGAAAGTTGTCCCAAAGGCCTTCCCACACATCCAGAGCTACTGCCAAGCAAGAGAAGCTTTAGGAATGAGAAAATTAGAGATGTTTTAGCTTTTGTCTGCCTTACCAAAGCCTATTGTTACTGTTGCTACTGAAAGACAACAGAAGACATCCCCAAGCGGCTTCCAGCATCCCCAAAGCTCTGCCTTAGGGGCTCTGACATTTCAGTGGGTTTTTTTCTCTCTTATGTACTGTCGTTGCACTTGGGGAATTACAAAACGCCAAACAGAGGTAGCATAATATATTGGTTAAAGTGATCCATATTGTTATCCACGGAGCGCTGCTGCCTAGATAGAATGGAGCCACCGATTGTCTCTTTCAATGGAATTAAATGAAGTCTTTGAGTCTACAAGCATTAATTCAGTACTTGGTAGGTTCAAGGAATAGTTTTGGGAACCAGAACATCGGAAATCATTCAGATGCCAGCTCTGCAGGCGAGGACCTCACCATCTGTTGGAGGAGGGCGAGCTCCTGCACAAGTGAGGGCATGGCCAGGGTGGGACTTGGCAGGTAATAGAAACAGGGTGTTATCAGGGTGTGGATGAGGAACAAACCTGTTGCCTGTGATGGAGATTGGGTCAGGAGAGAGGTACCAGGGGCAACTTCACAGGATGAATAACGTTTGAAGAGAAACAGGCAGAATAGACAGGGTTTTGAGAAGCCAGAAAAGGGATCATAGGGCATTCTGGGAAGACGGAACATTGCAAAGAGAGAAGTGGAGGTGAGAAAGTTAATGGAGCACTGCAGTGGTATTCCATGGCTCCAGTGAGAATGGCAGGGATGAGGAGATGCATAAAAGACTGGCAGGCAGGGTGGGGCCTGATTGTGAAAGGACTTAACCATGGCAGTGAGTTTCCATTTATTGTAAAGGCATTGGGAACCACATAAGCCTTTTTGAGTGAGGAGCTGGCTTTATCAGATTGGTGTTGTAAGAGAAACTGCAAAGCCTGTAGGGACTGGATGAGAGAAGGGTGTACTGAATAAGTTAAGGAGGATGGATGATGCAGCAATCCATCCCGAGAGAGAGGGAGAGGGTCAGAACTGGAGCGCGATACTGGGAACCCAGTGAATAGCACGATTCAGCCTGGCTGTGCTCTGACAGTCTGGATTATCTTGGGGCTGTCTCAGAGGAGATCTGGGGCTGCCCCAGAAGTGGGTTTTACTCTCACTGTGCTGTGTTGTATTAATAGCTGACAGCTTTATTCTTCTCTGGTTTTGTACTTTTTTTTTTTTTTAAGTAAAAGCACATCAAACCAGTTTTCTATTAGTTTCTACTCCTAATCCTCTATTAATATAAATGTTTTATGCTGAATGTGTGGTAACCCACAACAAAATCTCATTTTCTAGATTCAGAAATGTTAAGACAAAAATGATCAACACTTCCCCCCCCCCAAAAAAAAATCCTCACCATGGAATATGGTTCCAGAAATGACTAACAGTATTAAAAAATAAACACAGGTGTTCTGAGACACAGCACCTAACCCTCAGCCACATTTGCCTCCTGCTACTTTCAGCCTACTAATCTCACCCATGAATTGACAATATGTAAAAACCCCTTCTGTCCTTTCACGTTGTATAAAGTACTTTAGTGCTATAGTGTTAAGCAACATTTAAGTAATTAATGCATTTCTGCTGTCATAATGCAGCAATTTTGCCAGAATGTATGTGGGAGAATGTAGATGGATTAAACACATTTATATCTCCAAGAAAATTGAGCAGCTATGTCAAAATAAAATATCGCTGTGCATAGTTTACCATTTTATTTTTTTCTCTAATTATTAGACAAATTTCAAACTTGGCTGTCTGAGTATGAGACAGATTAGGGCTATTTATTTATACCTAATTCCAATTAGAATATATAGGATTGTCATTTCTAAAATAAATATGATTCAGTGTGAACATTATCATACTTTAGAAATTATACAAAATAATTTTTTTTCAGACACTTTTAAACAATGCAGTAAGTGAAAACAAGTTTAAGGGTCCAAAGAGAATATTTGGATATTGGTATTTCCTTGCATCCCTTTCTCTCATAAGCAGCAAGGTCAGATTTACCCCTAGCAAGACTGAGCGAGCTGCTCCACTTGGCCAGTTCTCTCCTCTTTCATTTCAGAAAATGCAGAGAGTGAGGGCAGATCCCATACACAAAGACTTAATGCTTTTAGAGCCTCTTTCTGCTCTGTGATTCTGCAGCTTCTGGCGGCTCCTAGAGGATCCCAGACTGAGAGCATTGATAGGCCTCTGAGGGCAGGTGAAAGCTCTCTGTTGATAGCAAGAAAAGCAGGCACACAGGAAAGCCTAGGATCAGAGGTGGGGGTTGAGGAGTGTGAGAAATAAAAATGGTGGCATTATTACCTAGTTTTTTTGTTTGTTTGTTTTCATTGTTGTGTTAACCTTCAGCTGCTCTACAGATTTTTGCTGTATTAGGGTTTGTGAAGTGCCAAATTTTTGCCGATTTTGCAAAGCATAGTCACAACAACTACTCTCAGATCACCTTGTGAGCCCCACTCCCAGAAAGGCAGCCAGAGTTCTCATTCTTCTGTATTCTCGGCAGAGTTTGGAATTATCAACTCCAACCCTGCCAATTATTTCTTAAGGTGAGAGAAGTGCAGGCAGGACATGAGTATAAGATCATGGTCAGTTTCCAATCTGCAAAGAAAAAGCTCGCCGAAGTGGACTGCAAGTGCAGAGGAGGGCCGAGAGGAAGGTTTGTCATGTTTTCTTTTACAGTGGTCCCCACTCTAATAACTACTTTTTGATTTCTACAGATTAGCGCCAGCAAATTAGCATAATGACATTACCCAGACGCCTTTGCTGTTGTTTTCTTTCAAAGGTTGTTGTGACTGAGGTTGGAGAATGTAATGGATTAAGAAAAAGAGAGGGAAAATTACCATATTTAATATTGTTTCCAGAGAAATTGACATAGTTTATGGAGCCGAGAAATATAATGCAATTTTCTCCTCCATCCCTGCTGGAACGAGAAGGGGTGGGGTACAGGGGAGCAAGAGATGCAAGTGGTGGAGCACACAGTTACTGAGATGATGTAGCTGCTAACAGGCGACTTCCACATTACCTTCGGCTCTCAGGGGTGGCCCCGGCGAAGCCAGGTTCGTTACCTGTAAAATCTGGGTGTGATCAGAATAGCGTTTCAATGAAATTAAACTTGGGATGGTTCCTAGATAATAGATACATGAATGTGTGAGAAAAGACCTTGATCGCAGGGCCTGCTCTGTGCCTTGTACAAAATCAGAATTGCCGGCAAAGAACACCAGGGACAGGCACGTGAATTGCCTTCACTCTGTTACACACATACCAATTGCTATAATATTGAAGAAAATATTCATACATCCCTTTTCCTTCCTCTGCTTTATGTTTCATTGCCTTTTCCCATTTGTAGTTTATAGATGGAATGAAGAAAAAATGTAGAAGGCAGATGGCAAGAGTGAGGATGTTTCCTAGAGACAGAATTGCAGAGTGGCTAAGAGGCAGGTCTTTCTCATCAGGCAACTGAATTAATTCTGGGCTCAGTCTTTTACTAGCTGTATGAAAGTTTCTCAATTTCCTTTAACTTCATCTGTAGAACAGAAATGTTGTAAATGATGACAGGAAAAGTATAGAAGCAAGATCAATTGCCACTAATGGGATAGATATCAAAGAAACTGACTAAATAGACTAAATAGTTTGATATTCCTTTGTTGAGGAGAGGATGATACAATTTAAAGAAGAACAATGAAAATTAATTAAATATTGATGTAAATTATGTTAGTAAGGTATGATATGCAGGCAAAAAAATGACAAACGGCTTACTAAATACTATTGCTAATATAGTTTTAAAATCCCTGACACTAACATTGTGCTTATTTTGTTTTGTTCCCAAGTACTAAAGAATCAAAAATAGAAATATAATATATATAAGGCAGTAGTCAAAGACAAGGAGTTCATTTGACACTTTGAGGGACCTAATGAGTAAAAATAAACAAATACATACATAAATAAGCTTAGGGAATTGGAACAAATGAATAATACCGTTAAGTCAATTAGAAGAACTTGAGGAAAAGGATAAAAATGAAGATAACACAAACACAGAAGGTGAAATAAAGGGAAGGGGAAGATTCCCGAGCCAGTTTCTTTCCATAATTGGCCAAGAAAATGCTTCTTCCCCACAGTCTTGTTCTTTAATTTTGGAGAAAATGGTGAGAAGAGGGTTCCTGGTGTAGAAATGTAATTTAAGCCACACAAAATGTTCACCTCCATGTGTAAATTCCACAGACGACTATTAGAGAAACTGTGGCTTAGTGGAAAGAGCATAGGTGAAAAAATCAAGTCCTTGCCCTGTCTATTCCCTTCTTTATCAATGGAGCTAATTTCCCGTTTGTAGTTCATAGGTGGAATAAAGGGAAACTGCAGAAAACAGATGGCGAGGCATGAGAATGTTTCCTAGACACACTATCCCACAAAGTTGTCTTATGGATCAAATGAGATTAATTAAAATGTTTTAAAATTATAAAGTATCACTTAAATATAAGACTATTCTTATACTTACAGTCTCTTATAGCATTTAATGATTTTAGTAATAGTTATTTATTCTTAGAGTATCAGCTACACAAATCATTCCTAATCTGCCAATGTGGACACTGGCTGAGATTAGAGTTTCTATGCTATACTATGCTATATATATATACATATATATATGTGTATATGTATATATACATACACACACACACTTTTTATATATACACACTATACTATATATATATATATATATATATATGCTATATATTATTACTCAGGTTCATTCACATAGATGATATAGGCCAGATTAAATTGTACCCTTTCACAGCATTTCCATAGGAGTAGGAAGCTTCCTTTGATACAAATGTACAACTGTACTTCAACAGCCCCGGTAAATAAAATCTTCAGTGTTGTCCTCCCCATCCAGCCTGAGTTAAATCTACTTATAAGTGATAGACTCTTTTCATAAATAATTAATGGTTACTTAACAAGAGTTTAGAATTTTCCTGCCATTGTTTTGATTATATTAGGTTCACAAGGTGACTTTTTGAGGAAATGTGAATGGCATTTACCCTAGATAGCTGTGATTAATTTTTGTCTGTTTTTAGAAAAGCTTTTGTTTCATTATCATGAAGTAAAAAAAATGGAGCCTGAAGAAAATCAAAACAAATCTGATCTCAGAATACCTGAAGCTTTGATTAAACTATCTTAGGGATGCTAGGTCTATTTTGTACTTACATAATATTATTTATTTATGATTTTGATTTATGTGGAACTTGCAGTGGGAGCTCTTTTGTGAAAACCACCCTTTCGGGGATAGCATTTATGAATCAGCACTGAACTGTTTGCTTTTTAGACTGTGGTCTTGGGTTCTTATAGCTACATCTTTCAGTGAAGACTTAAGACTTGATCATGGGCAATGGTTGAGGATCCCATGACACTTCTGAGAAATCATTAGGATTAGCTTCCATGCCTGGCCATTTCCCCATTTGGGTATATTCTTCCTCATATCCCCAAGGTTCCTTGGAGGAGACTTTTTGGTTTAAACTGTCTTGTTTTTTAGTTGCAACTGTTAAGCAGCTGCTTCATTATGCTCTCCACGTGGCAACATTTCTATTGAAAACTGAAAGAGAATTACAACGTCAGAAGGGGGCAAAAAAGCAAAACAATGGCAACAATGAGAGAGGCAGTAGGGATGCAATTAGAGTGTGTGGTAGTGAGTTTCTTATGGCTAATTTTCAATATACACTTGCAAGTCAATAATGACCTTGGTTATTTTTAGAAAATCTTATTTTCTTCTGTGTTGTGAATGTTAGTCAAGACACCATGGAGCAGTATGACAATTATCCCTGAGTAAGACAGATCCCTCTGTGAGTCTCATGCTTTAGGACATCTTCCTCACCAGTTATACCTATACTAAGGGGGTCAGAAATCCTTGGGGATCAAAGAGATAAGCCCACCCTGGGCCCACCCCAGCCCTTCTAGACTATGATCCTGCTTCAGAGGAATTTAAAATTTACTTGCCCAAGTATCCCTGAGCTCACTTCCAGAATCTGTATGGACCTCTTTCCTAGGCTTGTTTTTCTATGTGCTCACCATAGCAACTTGTGTGCACATCTCTAGGCCAGAAGGAATGGCCAAGGGGAAGTTGTTTGCATGGAGAGTAGACAAAGCTTGGATGTGGAGCCTTGGAGTGTCCACATGGATGCATTTCCTCATTGTGTAGACTGAGCCAGGGGTGGGAAGAAACACGAGGAAGCCCATGGGTCAGGGGTTGGAGCTGGGGCCAGTTCTTCTTGCGACACCATGTTCTGATCTAGAACTCCAAGTGGCCTACGAATTATAAATGTTAAGCTGGCCTTGGAAGTCAATGTAAAGATAAATTGTCAAGGTTGGAAGATAGAATATATTTTATTATCAGTTTATTACCTTGATTTATAACATTCCAATATTTAGATATATGGCAATAGGCCTCCCTTTGTATTCCGGCCCCAGGTACAAGAAACAAAGGCTCACTTGCCATGCCTTCCCATTGTCTCCTAACACCTATTCCCACTGAAAATAATCTATACACTGCAACACTATTAAAACTTCATCATTTCATGCCAGTGACAACCTGAAAAAAAAAGTCGTTCTTTCATTTCCTGGCCAAAGTAGCAAAGTTTTACTAATGCTCCCCAGGGATATTAAGACTCAGAATGTTGTTCCTGCCCTGTGAGTTGAGAAATTCTACTTGGATCTACACGAGCGTCTACCCATAATTTCCTTTATGTTCTCATGATATCTCTTTCCCAAACTCTTCATAGGAACTAATTGAGAGCGTATCCACAAAACGTTCAGGAAACAGTAAAAGACACACAATTGTAATGCATCAATGTTATTCTCATCTCTCATCACCACCTCCCTCCCTCAGTGAGTTCCCTGAGTTATTATTGCCTAAGAGAAGTTCAATCAGCCTATTCTGGGCTCAACCATAGAATACAACTTTTGTAAGTGTAATACACTTTCACTTTGATCTCAAGCCTATCTTCCCTACGATGAAGCAAAGAAGATGCAGCTGAGATTACCCAAGGAAAAAGAAGAATAATAGCTAACATGCACTATGCTTTTATCATGAACAGACATAGGCTAAGCACTTTTGTGATGTAGGTACAGGTATTATTATCATATTATAGATGGAGAAACTGAGGTCAATATAGTTTAAGTAATTTACCCAAGCTGATAAGATGCAGAGTGGGTTTCAAACCCAGGTATTCTAGCTCTGGAGCACTTAATCACTCCACAGTGTTGCCTGCAGAATATCAGGTTGTCTTTCCTCCTGATTCCACCAAAAACCATCTTCAGCAGACTCTGCCTATTAGTTTTTAAAAGCTATTGCTGGCTCCCAGAGAATTTGAAGCCTTGTAAATATAAAAGTAATCATCATGCTTCATTATTATTATTTTCCTAGCCCCACCATGGTCCCTTTGAGACTAAATTGAAACATACTAGCCTTTAGCTCACCTCCCATCAGACGGTCAATAACTTGGCCAGGAAACATAATTGTGGTAGGTCAAGCATGGGTATCACAGAGTATGTCTGATTACTTAATCTAAAGATATTTGACTAAGAAAAGCCAGTATTTAAAGACAAGAGTAGCCACATAAGCATGAGGCACCACATTTTTCTTTCTCGCAAGTCTGAAAATTTTTAATGCAGTATAATCTAGTTTGTCTTAATACCGGTACATAGGGTTAGTTATGCTCATCTATTTTACATAGCAATTTGTTGAAGGTCATCATTGTCTCTTGGTAACATGAGGGCAAGTGGAGGAGTGTGTGGAAAAGCACTTTATATTTCCATAGTCATTTAGAGCTCTCTTAAGATATACTTTCAATACCTTTCTGAAACTTGCATTTTTAAAACTCTTAACTCACTTGGAAATCAAATAAGTGAAATAAACATCTCAAAATATCTAATTGAAGAACACACATTTCTTCTACCCAAACCAACTAAACCCTGTCTAAGAATGCTAGAAAGCTGTTCTTTGCTCTCTTAGCTGCCTTTCAAAATGCAATCATTCTAGCAGTCACTTCACTCACCAATTCCCATCTAATCGTTTTCATTTACTAGAGTGCATTGGCTCAGTCTCCACCAAAACAGCAGCTACACGCAGTGCTATAATGTGGTTTTGCTCATCTCACAACCCTCTGTGATAGCTTTAGTAACTTCTATTGTACATTGATAACAGCTTCATTTGTCACATGCCCACTGAAAAGAACTCAGTTCCTGTTCTCAGATTGGGTGGGATGAAAGCCAAGAGCTTCCAGTGCTCACTGTGGATACTAAGAATATACACTGTTAACACCCAATGGCAGATAAGAAATGCCAGGGTATAAATCCCCAAGAGACCAATACAGCTTTCATCCAAAGCAGAAAGTAATTTTCTTTTTTGCTCTGGTGACTGGGACTACCCTATTTGGACCATTTGGTTTGCAGCATAAAAGGCATGATGTCTGGGTGGTAATTAGAGGTCAACAATGAAGAGAGATGGGAGTTCTTGTGGGAAGGCAGGGGGAGTCAAAGTTCAGTTGAGGCATTTTAAAGGTCTCACTGCACCACTGAAAGGTGCCACAGGGAAATGCCATCTACAGTGGTACTGATGCAGGAAGACTGCTAGGAGCTGGGTGTGGGCATCTATTATCTCAGCAGTGAAGTCCCTGCAGATGATTTGGCAGCCTGCTCAAATGCAGTTTACCTCTGTCTTCCTGACTTTCCCTGTTCTGTCCTGGACCATGGCTAGGAGACATGTCTTTGCACTAATGTTGTGAACTGAGAATAAAACTGAAGGCAAAAGAAAAACTTTTCTGTGTTAGACTGTTGAGCCTGCCCTAGACCAAGGAGGAGTCCTGTTTGATAGATGTACAGATTACCTACAAGAATGATTATATGCAATATTAGATCTTTAACATCAGAGAGAGTGTCTTGATTCCAGTTAAACCGCCAGGTCTAGCAAAGAGGCTGTCACACATTAAGGGTCAACAGATATTTGGTGAATAAATAGAAGAATGAAAGACTGATTAAATGATTAAATCATGAAGAGACCAGTTTATTTTCACCTTCTGAATTACATTGAGACCTTGTCCTGGTAGAATGAGCACATATAGTATGGGAAAATCTGGTTTGTGCAAGATATTTAAATAATTTTATGAGGTAGGAGGACCAATGAACTATCAGATTTTCAAAAATAAGCTAAAGCTGTAATGTCAGGACAAGGGGAAAGCAAGATTTGATTTACAAAACTTCAGTGCATATACGACATTTTAGAAACATGTCTATTATATAAAACAGGTATTTTTTTCTTTAATTAAGTTTCCAAAAACAAATTTACCATGAAATGACGTTTAAATGTTTTGTTGTTGTTCTTTTTTTCAGGTAAGTGAAAAGATATCTTCTGAAGTGTTCTGCAGAAACTGTGCAGGTGGCGGTTCTCTTAGAAGAAAAGGAAAGGCAGGGATCCTTGAAATGGTAATATTTCAGTTGTTTCATATACATAGAAGCGTCTCACATGGCCAGCAAAGTGATCGTTTTCTCTTATGTGCTTATACCTGTTTACTTCATTATAACTTGATATGGCTCAAACCTCAAGGTCTGTGGGAATTGTTTGTTTTTGTGTATCTACATGAGAGCCACTCATACCCTAATCCAAAGTTTCTGCAGCCCACCCTCAGCGGAAAGCTCATTATTCATAAATTGTTTAAAATTGAAATGTCGTTCTAAACAGATCCTACAAGAACAGACATATACAATTTAGACTATATAGTGCAATATATATATACACGCACATATATGTGTAAATATATATATGTTTGTAACTCTGTTTTCTTTCATAACAGTTTCCTCTTGAATATGAAGTGCCTTACTTTTCCTGTTTATGGCAGTGTTATCTGTTTAAAACGTATTTGTAGCCTGTAGACTTTCAGTCTAACTGACAAGCCAACTGAAACATGCTACAGATTTTAGTAGTTATACAGCCTAGTTTACCAAACTAGCTCCCTGAGAACCAATGACTTCAACGTATATGGAATTCCAGTTTACAGTACAAAGTCTGCAAACACTTCACATGAAGACAGAAGCAAAGGAAGTAGATACACATAAATATTAAATGAAAGGTTTGTGAGGTTATATTATTGCAGCAGATTTTAAAAACATAATTTGCTAAATGCACTCAGTTGGTTCTATGATGAAATTTACATCCCAAAACTAAGGCATGTTTTCTATTTGCAAAAGTGAAATTGGTTTCAATGAGTTGTTAGTGTTTGGGAATTCCTACCAGAATTTTCTTTTTAAATAACCTTTTCTTTCTATCTAAAATAAATCCCTCATTTGCTGAGAAAGTACATATAGTTGACTTAGAAAACACTAAAATATGTCATATAGCTTCCTGCAGAGTTAGCTATACAATGCTCAGTACTTTTTAATATTCACACACATGGTCAAGTTTTAAATGCTGGTCATGACATAAATATGTGCAATGAAGTATAAGTCACCTAATATCAAAAGTGTATATACCAAGTATTAATAAAAAGTAAAGATAATTCAAAGCTATTAAAAATCAGAAATGGATCCTTCACTCAAGAGTTCAGCACTTTAGAAAGAGGTAAGACACAGCCTATACTGAATAGCACCGTTTTAATTGAAGAAATTAAAAGTATTTTTATGCTTTTAATATAAGAAATATATACAGAAAACTAAAGGCCTAAACTATCATTCAGATTTGAGAAAGTATGCAGCGGTTATTTTCTGTTTTCTAGTTATTTTCATTTATTTGCTTATTTTCTTTCTATAGAAAGTATTGTTACATCTTTCTCCATAAGAAAATGTTTTAAGTTTAGATTTAAAATATAAATACATAGGAAAAAAGTAAGCAGAAAAATGTCCCCACTTGTTAAATCAGTTGGTTATTGCCCTTTGAGGGAGAGAAAGAAGCTCAATTACAGAGTATTTAAATTTCTAAAATTATATTGGATACTAAAGAATGTATAATTCAGCAGATTATTTTGTTAATATATGGAAAATCAGGTAACATGAATTACAGCGACAAAAGTAGCTCCTTCTGTGGTATGGAGTGAACAGAGCAAAGCAGATTTTCTGTGTGAACAACACACTCTCCTCTTGTATACTTGACTCCCACTGTCTTAAGGAGTGTCTGGTAACTTATATACCATTTAACCCAGCAATCTCATTACTAGGTATATACCCAAAAGAATATACCCAAATGAAGATACATGCACATGTATGTTCATAGCAGCACTAGTCACAATAGCAAAGACATGGAATCAACCCAAGTGTCCATCAATGATAGACTGAATAAAGAAAATGTGGTACATACACACCATGGAATACTATGCAGCCATAAAAAAAGATCATGTCCTTTGCAAGGACATGGATGGGGCTGGAAGCCATTATCCCCTGCAAACTAACACAGGAACAGAAAACCAAACCCCACATGTTGTCACTTATAAGTGGGAGCTGAACAATGAGGACACATGGACACAGGGAAGGGAACAACACACACTGGGGCCTGTTGTGGGGGTGGGGGGAGGGAGGGCATCAGGATAAATAGCTAATGCATGGGGGACTTAATACCTAGGTGATGGGTTGATAGGTGCAGCAAACCACCATGGCACAAGTTTACCTATGTAACAAACCTGCACGTCCTGCACGTGTATCTTGGAACTTAAAATTAAATTACACTTTAAAAGAAAAAGAAAGTAGCTGACAGAAGC
Organism: Pongo abelii; assembly: GCF_028885655.2. Classification (NCBI taxonomy): domain Eukaryota; kingdom Metazoa; phylum Chordata; class Mammalia; order Primates; family Hominidae; genus Pongo; species Pongo abelii. Next base: position 21,112,138 of record NC_085928.1, read on the forward strand.
ATCAGTGAATGAATCTTAAGGATCTAGCCAGTCTAGAAGACTTTGTGAATTAGAGAGAGGAAGAGAGAATCATGGACGCAGAAGAGAGTCAGAACATTCAATTCATCAAAAGTTCTCTCTCTCAATTAGAAATCTGTCCATTTCCCAAACCTTATTTATAGTCCACAGATTCTTCAAGATTTTTCTCTCATTTTCTTAGTCTATGAAAGCCACCTAGTGTGTCTATATTTCTATTACAAATAGACAAAGAAGTATTCTTTGATAACCTAGAATTCTGAAATCAGTTAATAGTATGAAAAGCATACTTAACTTCCCAATTTTACTTATTTAGGCACTCATTTTTACTCTGTCCCGTTTTCCAAAGGATTCAAGGGGTTTAAAGGGTAGAGTAAACAACACTCCTGCCTTTTCACATTATGATTGAAAGACTAAGCATACGAATATCATGGTTTTGGTTGATTTGAGGAACTTCTGCCCTGAGCAGGGTGATCTGTTACATAATCCAATCAATTCACTCAATTCAAAAAAATATATCCAAGGATCTATACAACCATGTGCTTGATGGTCAGAAAGATAAGTTTGTAAAATATAGCTACTGCCTTCAGGGACTTTGCAGCGTAGGTCTCCTTACTGGCTTCTTTTGCTTGATCGTCTAGTGGTTTAACCTTTAGTCACTTAACTGATAACCACAGTTATCACTTATTCACATAACTGATAACCACATGTTATGCCTCTTTCACAGCACAAGAAAGAAAGGTTATTCCTCCAGCACAGGAGGCACTGAACTGGGTCAGATGAGATTTTGATATTATCAGTGTAGTTGTATACAGTATTTTGGCTTCTTCACTAGCTTGGATAATCAGGACATGACAATTATAACACTTGTTTCATGAGGAATGATAATCATGTCATGACATTTTAATGCTTCATTCACTGTTATGATTCGAACAGCTTCATGTCCAACACTGGTTTGTAGAGTTTTAGTGTTGCATTACAGTATTAGAAAAACAAGCTAGAGTCACATGATTGTAGGCAAAGTTTGGACTGTTGCAGCACTATATTGATTATTTCCATGACATCCAAAATAAAGACCGTGTAACTATAACATAAAATGATTACAAAGCCAAGAAACTCATAGCATTGGTTGACAGCTAATAAATTAGTTTGAACTTTAAGTTTTCAAAGAGTTTTCTAATGGAAAAAAAAATTTTAATGTTTATTTAACTGATTATGTATTCTAGAGAACTTTATGATCTTTCTTTTGTTTTGTGACGGTGAATTCCCGATTTCCTGGTGTTTATGTTTATGATTTGGCTGATAATCTTGTTTCAAGTACTTCTTGCGTGGCAAGTGGAATTGCTATTAGAACTCACCACATGTCATCGCAATTCTAAAATTAGTTAAGAATGCATTGTTTGAAGCCCACATGGACTTCCTTTAAAGTTGGGGAATATCCTTCATGTATCTGAATTTGGCTACTTTACAACCAACACGTACTAATTTAGAAATTCACAGCACCAGTATGTGAACATTTTCTAGTCTTCAATTTATGCCTCTGAAAACAGTAGTCTCCTCAAAGAAAAAAATAGCCTCTCCTAGAAAATGAAGTAAAGGCAAAACCAAGTTGATATATTTCAAAAGCTGTATGCAGTATCCAGTTCAGATATAATTTTCAAAGATTGAATTTTAATGCACACAGCCCTATTAGCACAGGATCAGATTCCTAACAAATCGATTGGATATGCAAAAAGAGTCTGTGTCCTAGATTTAAAGTCATTACACAGTCTTAAACACAGCTGTGCAGCAAGCCTTTCATTCTAGATGGACATGAGCAAATTGAATGGTTCTGAAGGTGATTGGCTGGTGGATTTCCTACAATGCAATTTTCAATAATGACAAGTTTAATGAAATCACTATTGTATTATTTAGCAAGGGAATGTGTATCCTATTTTGTATAGCCATCAATGGCTGATTAAGTGTGCACAGGAGTATGAATGCACAAATATTTAAACAGATTCAGAGGCACCCATTATTCTTTGGTTTAGGGGAGGTACATACACCCAACCCTGCCATTATCCTTGCCCAACCAGGGATGAAGATACTCCTATACTTTTTATTGTAATTTTACTTTCTTTCTGTCATTCCTGAATTCTGGCTTCTTGCTGTCTCTAATCTTTTATTAGAATTGTCAATTTCCATTGAGTATATGATAAACTTTCTTCTTAATTGTAAATGTTTTCCATTCTATATCCAAAAATATGTGCTCACATAAGCATTACACATGCAAAAACATTATATATGTAAACTACTGACCTTGTATCATTGTTTCATGCATGGACTCTGCAGATGCCAATGAGGAAAATAATACTTTTATTCTTTTATTTTATTTTTTTGAGACAGGGTCTCACTGTGTTGCCCAGACTGGAGTCCAGTGGCATGATCTTGGCTCACTGCAACCTCCACTTCCCATGTTCAAGTGATCCTCCCACCTCAGCCTCTCTAGTAGCTGAGACTACAGGCGTGTGCCACCATGCCCGGCTAATTTTTGTATTTTTAGTAGAGACAGGGTTTCATCACATTGGCCAGGCTGGTCTTGAACTCCTGACCTCCGGTGATCCATCCACCTCGGCCTCCCAAAGTGCTGGGATTACAGGCATGAGCTACTGCGCCTGGCCTATAATTTTATTCTTAATTTTATGTCATATGAGGATTGGGGCAGAAAGATCCATATACATTCCATAAAATGAAATTCTAATAAATAAATGAATATCCATGGAGGAGATTATTTTTCTTGTGAAATTCATTCCCAGTACCTACATTTATTTACAGGAAAAGTGCATTATAACTGTTCAGTTTTGGTGAATAACTTTATACTTGTTGCTTATGATTTCTCACGTGTGGAGCATAAATAAAAAATATTGTGTTATAAATTGTCAAATTGCCAGTCATCTTGCAAAAGTAGCCATATAGTCTATATAAACTTAGGAAAGCCTGCACATATTTCTGGAAAAGGAAGTTTAGGAGGTGGAGGTTTTTTCTACTATGGTTGAAAGTCTTCTTGATTGAACCAAAGTGTCAGGTAAACAAAGCAGAAAAACAGAAACACATTGAGCTGTTTTTACAGCTCAGTGTAGTTGTACCAAGAGAATATACATCCTTTTCTTTTTTTATTAAGAGGAGCCCATTCTGAGCAATGAATATAATTAGTTAATAAATAACTCCAGTTGTATGCCTTAAGGAACTTAGCTTCAGGGCAGTTGTTAATAGCAGGCAGCTAGAAAAGACATGGATATTCTATCAGAGAGACATCTGAAAGTTATCCAACAGAAGCTGATTCTTTCAAGTTGTGCTATAAATCTAAGTCAACAACAGATAGCTTGTTTACAAAAAGTGATAGGAAATGAAAAGCTTTTGTGGAGTATATCTATAAAATGAATATACTGATAACTATGAAGATTAGCAGATTTTTTTATGTCACTGGAAATTATAAAAGTGTTGTGAGTAATACATTTGGTCAAGAAAATTATAGACTAGATTTTGAACTTCTTTAAAAGTTATATAATATAAAGTTATATTAATACTTAAGATGTATTAATGTAATTAAGAAGAAAACAATTTAGTCCACTTTAATAGACATTTATTGATAGACACTGTCCCTGGGAAAGTAAAGATGAGGATGGTCCTTGTCTTTGAGGAATTTTTATTCTGGAAAGAGAAAACAACAGATGGGCAGATAATTTTAGTGTTAGATAAAATGCAGCAATAGAGTGCATGAGGATTCACGTTAGTACAGTGAAGAAGGGGTTCTTGGACCAACTTCCATGGCAGAGAAGGACTCTTGGGTGATTGAAGGAATTGAGAAGTTCATCAGGCAGAGAAAGAAGGGAAGGATGCTCCAGACAGAAAAGAACATCATCTGCATGTGTTCAATTTTCCACTTATACCGTCTGTTACAAATATGTCTATTGAACGACTAGCATATTCTACCCAATATTTTTAAACCTCTTGCCTCTCCTATAATCTTTACTTTTAGTACTCCTTATGGGTTCCTCCAATGGGAAAGAAGTGAAAAATTAACACAGGTGGCTATATTCTCGGATAAATCCCCTGATAGTATTTAGTTTCCTTATCCTTTCACAAATAATAGAATGAAACAGAAGCTGTTGATTCAAACTCTCTGTGTCCATATAAATTAACCACCCCTACCACCACACACTCACTCACAAGCTTTCAAAAGATGAATCCTTCTAAATCTCTTCCATCACTTTATTGCTTTCACTTGAAGCTTAGGAAAAGAACAATGTTTATGTCTTTTGCTATTCAATGTCATACATCCAAGTGCTCAACACAGGGCCATGCACTCTCCATGGGATGTCTTATTTAATCCTTACAATAGCCTGAGAGACAAATATTACTTGCTTTGTTTTATACATCCGAAAATAGAGGCATGAAGAGGATAAGTAATGTTTCCAAATTTATTCACCTAGTAAGTTGTGGAGTCAGTTTTTGAATTCAGGCAGTCTGACTCAGGGGCTGCACTCCTAAATCTTACTCAATACTGGCCCCTTGTCTGGTATACATTCCATAAATATTTAATATGTTTACAATGTACAAGACATTTGTGTGAATTTTTTTTATGACTTACAGGATTTTATACAGTTTAGTGTGCTTCCAGTTCATTATTTCATTTCAATCCTTAAAACAATTCTATTAGGTAGTCCAGCCAGGTAGCTAAACTTTATAGATGAGAAAATTAAGAATCAAGGCATTTTAATTAATCAATGTCTCACAATTAAAAAGCAACAAGGCTCAAATCTGTTTTTTTTTTTTTTGATCCTACAGCTTTTTTTCAGACCAGAAAAAAATGGATAATACTGGAACTATCATTCTAACATATGAGGGGAAAATGATCACGTTAGTAAACTCATACAAAGTCACAGGCTGAATTATTGAAAGACTCAACACTAGGATCGGGTCTCTAAATGGCGATTACAGCCTTTCTCTCAACCACATCATTTCAAAAGCTTGAGCAGATTTTGTGGCAGTTAGCTTTTTTTTTCACTGCTGATAATCTTGAATAGGTTGTAAACTGCCCCCAACATCTCACTTGGTTTAGGTAAAATAGAAGGTTGGCTACTATAAAACTTAGAACAATAGCAGAAGTTTGTGTGTCGTAGAGACCTTTAAAGTCACTGCCTGATTATAGCTAGTTACATAATTGTATGAACAAACATGAAGAATTATGGGTCTCCTACTTCCAAAGATAGATGTACACATATACAGCTGATTATAGACAGTAATGAGAAATCTATTATTCACTACTAACATTAAGTACTAATTTCCCAGTCCCATGCAACTTCCCATTTACTTCCATTAAACTTAATTCTTTTGGGGACATTAGAGAGGCACCATAACAAAGTAGCGGAAAGCTCATCCAGCTCCACTACTTAGAATTATGTCCCAAAAGGCAAATTAAACTCTCATGGCCATAATTTCTTCTTTTTAATCTGAGAATAGTCATCCCTAACTAACAGGGTGTGTAAGAAATGCTGCTTACCGTATAATAGGTGCTCAATTAATACTGTGCCGTTATCAGTATCACTGGCACATAATGTATTTGTTTGTATAAATCTATTCGGGAATTCAAGCCATTATTATTTTGCAGTAGGTAAAGTTTGTTATTAGAAGCCAGAGTTCACTTTTGTGTACCCCTTTTCCTTCTGCAGAGTTAGTAGTAATATATTATGGTAAAAAACACACAGATGCGGAATATGGAATTTGGCCCTGCCACTGAATGGCTCTATAAATTGTCTATGAGTAAGATATTTAGTTTCTCTGAATCTCAGTTTTCTCATCTGAGATGAGAATAACAACAATGATGGTAATTTATGCCTGTTGCGAAAATTAGGTGAGATGAGACACAAAAACTACATAGGGCAATATATAACTTATGATAGATTTTCATATAGATTGGTGACTTTTCCTCTTTACCTTCCTGCATATCTATGTATGCCACACTCTATTTCTTTATCCTCCTAACCAAACCGTATCACAGGTCTTTTAATTGCAGCAACGTAAAATATTGAAGTTTAACACATTAAGATAGAGCCATAGAGTCTAGGCCATCAGACTTTAGCAATAATTAAAGGCTCAAAAGAAAGAGATGAAAGCAGGCTTTTGGTTATATTTTTAGTTAGATTTTGTACCCTAGTCATACCAGAAAACTCACCATTCACCCCTCTTTCAAGCCACTAAAACTAGATAATGATGTTCCCTCTTCTCAAAATATATGCTTCTTTTTCTATTTTTAGTGAGTTTCTTCTTCTTTACTAAGATCCATTTTACATGGTGCCTACCTACTTGGAGAAGGCATTGCCAATTACACACACACTTGTGCTATCACAAATCAATCAATTTTATAGCTACTTCAACTTAACCATATATGGGGGCACTTGTTTTAAAACATGTGACTTAGCCAGAAAATTCCAAGCATCATTAACATCACTTTGCCCTTTCTTGGGATGCAGGACAATCATTATGAACCTGGTTTTTTTGGATAATGTGGTAAAAGGCTGTCAGCTATCACATCTGCTCGTTCTTTACCTGCCTCAGACAGCTTCTGACCTTTTCTGATGTGCTTCTACTAATCTATCAGAGGCTGAGAAGCCAGATAACTAAGCTTTAAAAGAATTGCATATTTAAAAAGTCAATAAAGTTTGACTGAATCTCTATGAGCCTTAATGCAGGGCTTTGGTGTAGATATTTCTGGCTTCTCTGAGGCCTTTATCAGAGACTTCTGACAAGCTGGACCTTCTGGGTAAGTGGGGAGTTACTATATTTTAATCACTTAGTGTCTACTTTATGGAAACACAGAATAAAAATGTAGACATAAACAGAATTTAAACTAGAAGATAAGCACAAACTGACCCAGGCCATTTGAAATGTAGTTTAATATAAAAATATTCAGTTTGCATTCAGCTTTTCTATTATGGAGTTGAGAAGTAAAGGGACCAGCAGATAAGAATAATGAACAAATTGTTAGATTATCCTCTACTTACACTTCAAATAAACCAGCAAATCATTTATTTATTTGCCTAACAGTTGCTGCCGTGAGTATAGGCCATTAGTGACTATTAATATATAAAAATGTGTTTTTATTTCCCAAAGCAATTCTGAATTCCATAAATCTTGCTTTTCTCATTAAAGATATTCCATTTTATACATGCTTGATCAATAAATATGACCAAGGTCTACGGTGCAACTTTAAAAGTAACATGGAACCTTTAGAACAAAAACGACTAAAAGATAAATCATGATTTCTTCTTACCATTTTTCTCTGATGGAGATATTTGTTTTCAAGTGTATGCTAATGGCAGACATGAAAACTTTAAAAAATTAAGATATAGTAATTGTAATTTGTATCTACATATGTACGTTACGATACATTAAATGTTTCAATATTATATTTGATGTAATTGGATATTATTCCCATTTTATAAGAGAATTAGAGAATTGAATAATTAAATAATTGTCCAGATAGAAATCTATTGAAGTCTTTACTCCTCTACTCGATGGTCATGTGGTCTAGGACATTGTAAGTGACATTCTGAGCCTAATTTTCATCTAGTATTGGAAACAGAGCTAATATCTTTTTATTGTTAGTTACCTTGACAACTGAATACATTGTAGATAAAATGCTGGGTACACTGTAGATAATCAATATGATTTCTTTTCTCCATTAGAATACATCTTCTAGTTTTATAAAGATTCAAACATTTGTAAAGAAAATCAAAATATTAAATTGTTTTATAAAGTTCAATTGCCCTGATGAATATAGAAAATCAAAGTGTTTAAAACATGCTGAACTTAGGGTAAAACATACTCTAGTAATTACATACCTTGTATTTGGAAAGACATTTTGCTTACACATTGTTGAAATCAATGTTAATTGACTTTGGCTTTTCCAAATATGAAAGAGGTGAAAAAACTATTTTCACAATTCCAATTCATATTTATTTACAGAAAGTTAGTATGTGAAATGAAAACAACACTGTAGTGGAAGTCAGAAAATCTTGGTTCTAATCATGAGCCATGTCACTAACTGTGTGACTCTGAGCAAGTAATTTGACCTCTCAAGGTTTCATTTTGTTCATCTGTAACATGTAGAAGTTGAAATCAATAATTTCTAAGGCGTTTTCTAGTTGTAAGGAGACAAAACTCACAAACTGTTTTCTATAGAACAGAAGTTCAATAAAATATTAGATTTTCCTTTAAAAAGTTAATTCTTAAATAAGTCTGAGAAATGCTGAGTATTGTCTCCTCCTTTAGGAAATTCACAATGCATAGTAGCATATTAAAAGCCCCAAAACATCCTGTACTAAAGACACCCTGATCAACTGTAGCTTTAATTAAGGTTAGTGTTAATTAACTAGGGGAAGCATTTCCTAACCTTTTCGAACCATAGATTATCTTTTCTGGGGTGACAGTGGGAGGTTAAGAACTACAAAAGATATCTTAATCTTTCAAAGGCTAGGCATTAGGTAGAACTCTGCTTTAACAAATATTGATTTCTATAATGTTTTCAATTTTTCTAAATCTAAACTACATTTTGAAAAATGGTGACAATGTGAAACTGTGTAAGTGAGAAAATTCACGCAAATGGAATTATCTATATATGCACAAAAGTAGATTTGGGCTTCCAACATTTTCATCTTTTCAAGTCCTCCAGTGCATAGAGTCAAGAGAATTTTGAAATAGGTTGGGAGCAATGAGTACTTCTTATATCCAGTGAAACCTCATTTCAAAGAAGCTCTTCATATGCAATTGTGGATAGCTTAGACAGTGGAGCAGCCCCGGAGTGAGGGGATCCAGCTTTGAGTTTTTCTGCCTGTCCTTCAATCCTCTGTAATCTTGGGTAGGTTACTTAACTTCTCTGAGTGTATAATCCCTCATTTATAGAATGGAGATATGATTACTTGTCTCACATCTTACTCATTGTATTAAATGAGGTAAAGAAATGTGAAAACAACTTGTAAAAGTATAAAATAATGTATAAATGGAAACAGTTATTAATAGAGTCTGTGCTCAAGAAATATTTCTAAAATTATTAAATATTTTATATCTCCTAAAATAACAAGCCTGGAGAAACAAGAATTGCTGTAGAATTGTAGGACTAGAAGGACTGCAAACAATTTATCCCCATGGCTTCATTTTTAAAAATAAAATGCCAAGGCACAGAGAAGCTAAGTGAGTTTTCTCACGCCATCCATTTGGCAGGAATAGAGCCAGTTTTCTGAGCTAGTCCCTCTGACTCCAAGTTGATTTTTTCCCAGCACAACCACACTGGCTCAGTTAATGTACATTTGAGTATACTATACCCTTTATTATTTTCACAATTAATCAAATACTTGAACCATAAAAAATCCTTATTCTAAGAAAGGCAGACAGGACATTGCCTTTGAAATATCACTGCTCTGTCTTCTGTATTTTAAAATTTAGTTTCTTTGTTTCTACTCTTATATAAAGATACTTTCATTTTTCTCATTATGTCATTTCCTTTTTTATTTTTAATTTCTTGGCCAATCCTTTTCTTATTTTCTGTTCTTTTTTCCACTTTTTTTAGTGCTAAGCTGTGATTATATATTCTATACATTTTTATACGTTAGATATTTTTCTCAACATGATAAAACCAGAATGTAATGGACTCTGAGAGTGGATTCTAGCTGGGTTATTTATCAACTATGTACATTGCATTTTCTTAATCTGGTTAGCTCATTGGAATATAAAAAAGTATGGCTTGTAGTTGGTGGATAATTTGATTATAAATAAGTCACATCGAATTTTCATTTCTTAACTGTAGTTAAAGGAACATACTGGTAGATCTTAGGTTTATCATTGCTGCTAAGAATAGAAAATGTTGCAATGAGCATAAACTGCAACTCAAGAGATGTTAGAATACTTATCTGATTATGAAGGTTGTATCTATTAAACTTTCTTACAATCAAAAATTCTTTCTTTTGAAATCTCAGTAAGAGATCTTCTTGATTTCTTTGAAAGACCTTTGTTTTCCATAGAAATTTAGGACCAGATGGACTCTCTTATTTTTAAAGTAGTTTTATCATAAAGTTCTTGAAGACAAATCCTTCCATTTCGTTCTCCAACAAAAGTTATCCAAGTTACAACTCTCCTCTTCCCAGGTGGAAATATGAACATTATATAATCATATTCTGAGAAATGCACACAATGTTTTAGCAAATAGCTCTTTAGAAGTAGATGGAATTTCTTTATTACAATAATTTATTTTACCTAGACTTTAATAGGTTTCAAAGACTTAGAAGAGTAGCATATTAATAGAATGAAACACAGTAGTAAATATCGCTAGATTTGTTTTCTGATTTCTCCTTTAGTATTAACTATGAAGCTTATTGCAAGACAACTAATCTCTGAACTTCCCATTCATAATATATAAAAAGAGACAGTATTACTTGCTTGAAGCCCTCTGGTAGACTGTACGTATTTGTGGGGTCTTTTCTCAGACCCAATTCTATGACTTTCTAGGTCATGACAGGGAGACATTAAGTAATTTCAATAGAATGTAAATACAATAATTTCTTTCTCCAAATTACTGCTGCTAACTCACCCTTGAGCAGAAAGAAAATTCTTAAGAAGTAATACCATCTTGCTGAATTTGCAGATGTGGAAAAATGACCATTGATATTAATTCATGTTGTCTTCTGGAGGTAATTACTTTGGATCATTGGGGAAATCCTGGACCTTGCCATCTGTCTTAGATTGGACTACCTGGGAAACAATCAGACAGGTTTTTTCTTGCAGGAGATTTATTGGGGATCACTCTCAGAACAATACCCATGAGGGGCGAAGGAAGTGAGGTTGGGCAAAGGGAGAAGCAGAACTGCCATGTAGCTGCATTCAAGATCTCAGACCATATTAAAAGTAATTTGGGAGCATTTCAGGCTGGTCCCAGTTGAGGCAAGGAGTGGTAGGGGCCCATTGTACCAATTTCTACCAAGTGACTTGTTACTTCTTTGAGAGATGGTGCCATATCAGAAATAGCATTGGTCTCTGTGGCTGATAGTTTAGACAGTTGGATCAGACTTGGTGAATGGGACCCCATGGTGTTGGGCTCCTGCATAGCTTCCCTTCCTGTCACCATGGCTACTCAATTCATGTACACACTGTGTCAGCGCTTGGGATAGCTGATGACAGAGAATGGCTAATGTCAAGTGACATTGAATGTCACTGGCTGAATTCCTCTAATTGGTTTTAGTGGTAGTCTCCTACTTGTTAGCTGTTCTTCAGTAGGTGTTAATATGTAATTCAAGGTTCTTCACACTTCATGGAATTCCAGAATCCATCTATCTACTTCTTCTCTAGATATTCTGGAACCCTATCTTTCACTGTCCTGGCAGGCCCCTGGCCAATCAGGTAAGGTATTCAGTGCTTCCTTTGAATTTCAATATATTTTTTATCTTAGGACAGTTTTATTTTCTTATGAAATGTCAGGTGTACCACTCAAATCTCTACCCAGTGAAAGAGTTTTGCCTAACTCTTCTCTTTTAGGTCCACCCCTGAATGGGACTTTGGATAATGCAGCAGCAGTCCATCTTCAGCATATGGAGATGTCCTATCCATGAGCCAAGCTCAGACCTTTTTCTTCTCTGTCAGCTAGTCATAAGAGACTCCTCTCTACCTCCACACACATATTTATCGATAGGTATAAACTAAGGAAGAGTTACTGATGCAGCACAGTGGGTGACATGGGTTCTGGGCCACCTGTTCATGTAGCTTATCTGTACTCTCTGGCCTCATTTATGCTGATCCCAGATTCCTCATGTCCATCTGGTGATGAATTGCTGCTGGACCCATCTACCTTATGAATTGGTGGTTCTGACAGAACCCAGCTCATAATGGGCAGCTCTGACCTCACAGTCGTTTGATTCCTCACCACCAGGCACTCCATTTCTACTATAGATCAGAAGCTGTTTTTCAAATGGTGTGCAAATCTCTGCTTGCAGATAACATGGTCTTGTTCTAGAACTTCAGGTGTCTAGATTTTGCTTCTCCTATTTTGGGGCTTACCCTAAACTTCATACGTGTCTTTTCCCATGACAGATACTTCTAATACCATAAAGTCTGATGGATCATATTGTTCAAGTGTCAGGGTTGTAAGCATTGCAGGCTAGAGCTGCTGCAGAGCCCTTTCTTACACTCAGCCCTCCTCCTCCGTGGCAGCTTTCCAGATCACTCAGTAAATGAGGCAGGGTAGGTTTTTTTTAAGTGTGAAATACTCTGCTGCCTGAAATCAAAGAGGCTTAGCAGACAGTATGCTTCTTTCTTAATGAAAAGAGGTGCAAGATGCTATAATGTGTCTTTTCCTTTGGAGGAGATGTCCTGGCACACCCAAGATAACTGGATCCCTAAAAACTTCATTAGTATGGTATGTCCATGAGTCTTTGTAGCTCATATGTTTTACCAAAGCTTCTGACAATTTTTACTTATTGAGTCCATTTTAAATAACAATCTCAAAATAGTGGACAGATGCCATCTGTGGAATGTTTCAATACTCCAAATCCCTTTGAAATATATTATGACAGAGGGTGGAAAATTTAACTAGGCCTCTGGCAAGACTATAATACTCTTGTTTTTCCTACATGAATGTGAACTACTTCTGGCTCTCCTTCCTGATGGGGATAGAAAAGAACCAGTCTAGATGATCAGTGGCCATGTATCACATACCTGAGACCATGTTACTGTGCTCTAACAAAGATAACACATCTGGCTCAGCAGCTGCAGTTAGGACTATCTCTTATTGTTTTGTGGCTTACTGTCACACTTAAGAATCTTTCTGGTTTTTATGTGGGGGCCAAGCTGGTGAACAAATGGGGAGATATGATGAGAACCACCACCTTTGCATAATTGAATGGTATCCCTAATTCTGTCATTATTCCCAGGATCCAATATTGTTTATGATTTTTAATTTTGGCTAGGGCAGGGGCACTTTAAGAGGCTTCTATATGGCCTTCACTACTATGACAGCTCTTATCTTCAGATCGAGGAATCTATATAGAGATTTTGTTAACTACTGAGTATGTTCATTTCAACTATGTACAGTGGGCTCAATGTGAGCTGACCTTGGCCAGGACTCCATTTGATATTTGGACCATGTGTACCACCTTTCTAGCATGAGGGCCATTATGAAGCTTAAGGTAAGTGGATAATAATGTCACTTCGATCTTTGTCCAAGAGTCCTTGAAGTATCTGGATATCCCCATTTCCCCAGCATATGATTACTTGAGTAAATGGCTACAAGCCATAGATAAGAGCCATGTTTGCAAAATTTATTCTGATGGGGATCCAGCCTCTCCTTCTGTCAGGGGGAACCAGGTCTGGCAAGTGGCTCAGGTGTGAAAACTGGGTTTGGGATAGTGGACTTTTTATTTGAGCAGACTGCCTCAGCCTCCAAATCATCTATCCTTGATTCTTTTGTTGTTACTGTTGTATAGATAGAGCAATATCTTTGCTGGATGCCCATCTATCTTGCTCTTGGAGGCATTATTTTTTATTAACCATTTTACAATAATTGCACATACAGTCTTGTTCCTGGTGATTAAATGCTTCTACCTCACAATCATCTTTGCAACCACCTTTGTTGCTATCAGGGAGCCCAGTTATTTAGTATCATCTCTTACTATTAGCTCTGGCCTACAGAGAATTTCCACCACTGTGATTATTAATTCTGGTGCTTTTTTTTAAACCAGCAAATTCCATATTTCTTTAGTGAAGGAACTATTTTCCAGGCCCTTCCATGAAATGGCATCATGTGATAGACTTTCTGGCATTAAGTCATATATTCACTCTGCTATACTATCCACTTCTTTGAGACTTTCTACCATCTACCATGAAAGATTTAGCATTTCTACTTCATTTGTATGGATCATCACTTTATCCAAGCTTCCAGAGTTATCCTAGGAATATCATCTCCCAGTGTTCTTGCTAGAATGTTAAATTCTGTACCATGGGAGGATGCTTTCATATTAATAAAAATATCCCTTATCCAACCTTATATTCCATTCTTATTGGTCAGGACCTTCAGGATATACTTGCATATATACTATCTCATGGGATCCAAGCCCACATATACAAACCCAGCTCCTGCCAGCCTGTTAGTAGGCCCTGAAGCTCCTTCAGAGTATCATCCCTGTATTTCTTTTAACTGGCTCAGTACTCCCCTGTCTGGGTTATGTTGAAGCTTAATCCTAGTTATTTGTCTGATATTTAGAAGAAGTGTGTTCTCAGAGGGTTTGTTGTCTTGCAATATCATAGCCTCTGCATTATCTTCAAAGAAGAAATGAGCACAAGTTTTTAACAAGTAAGGATGAGATACTTCTGGGGGCCTAGAGTGTTTAGGGGATCCTGGGGATTCAATATTTTTGAGTGTGTCAACCCAGATGTCCCCACACTCAGTCCCAGAGTCCCACTCCTAATTTTGGTAGCCAACTTGTGAGCACTGGAAATTCAACTTTCTCTGGAGTTCTTCTACTCTTACAATTAAGCCTCAGGTCCAATCCTCAGCTTTTTCTGTTCTCTGGCTATAGGAGAAGAGAGTTTACATGTTGCCATGAAGGCCTTCTGCCACTCAAACTGTGCCTTATATTGATGATTAATCACCTTTAGCCTTTTGTTGTCTTTCTCCAAGGCATTGATGGTCCCTAGCAATAGTTATCTGATTCCAAAATCTTTATAATTAGGATTTCTCCAAACTTCTTAAACACCTGTGATATTTCCTGTAAAATTTCCTACACTGAAGGGAAATTTTCTACACTGATGGAAGTTTTAAGAATTTCACTGCAACCACGTGCCAGGGGCTATCAGTGCCCCACCTACCACTGGAAATGAGGGACTCGGTGCTAGCAAGCCAGAGATAAATACAGCTCTTAGATCAGGTTTTTTGAGAAAGAGAATCTGAGACAGAAAATTACTAATGAAAGCTTTTAGAAGAGCTCTTGGAAACAACACCTATGAGAGATAGGAATACAGGACTGGGCAGAGGGTGAAGCTGAACAGCAATGCAGTACAACAGAGGCTTCCACCAACACTGTAGGGGATTTCTGGAGCCAGCATCACACCCTCTCCCACCTGATACAAGGGGTCCATCCATACCTTTGTATTCTCACAGTGACCAATTATTGGGTGCAGGTTGTCCTCAGGAAAGGAGTGGAGCCTTGGGTGAAGCACTTTCCTTTAATTAATGCCAACTACAGGAGAGGGGACCCAGCTATGAGCAATCAGCAGCTAAGACTCCAGTCACATGGAGCAGGAAGTGCCTTAATCCTAAAGAATTATCTGGGAAGTGCACTGCAATGTCCCCTGTGTTATCTTCTCTGTGCTACTTTATGTTTTTTTGTGTGTATTTTCTTTTTTTTTTTTTTTTTTTTTTTTGAGACGGAGTCTCGCTCTGTTGCCCAGGCTGGAGTGCAGTGGCGCAATCTCGGCTCACGGCGAGCTCCGCCTCCCAGGTTCTGGCCGTTCTCCTGTCTCAGCCTCCCGAGTAGCTGGGACTACAGGCGCCTGCCGCCACGCCCGGCTAATTTGTTGTATTTTCAGTAGAGATGGGGTTTCACTGTTTAGCCAGGATGGTCTCGATCTCCTGACCTCATGATCCCCCCGCCTTGGCCTCCCAAAGTGCTGGGATTACAGGCGTGAGCAACCTCGCCCGGCCTACTTTATGTATTTTTAAAATATGTTATTGCAGGTATTTTTATGTATTTCTTCATAGCACTTTATTACTGACCAAGCCACAGAATTACTGAAAATGAGCACATTTCTAAATAAAACCGCCCACTCTGCCCACGCCCAACGCATACATGCATACTTTTAAAAAACCAATTTCAGCTTTTCAGTCATTTCACTAGTGTGCTGACATTACCCAAATAGCAGGCTCCAAGAATTAAACAGCATGGCTCAAAGGGAATGGATGTGGTTGTACCCTGTAGGAGTTTTGCTGGCTCACAGCTCCCTGATGCTTCAGAAGTGCTTTAACGTACTACAGTGCTGCAAAATATTGACTCTAAAACACCTCTGTCCTGGAATAGATCCACTCAGGAAAAAGCTCTTGAACCTCTGTTTCTTTCTTAACAATTGAACAGCTGTTACATTGTTACGAGTTTTTGTGGTGGTGGTGATAGTAGTTGGTGTGAGTTCAAAGGGCAGAAATACAGGAGTAATATTTAAGGAGATAAGAAAATACTTTGATAATTCAAAGAATTTGATAGAAAAATCATTTCTCTAATGTTCAATTGGTAATACTATGAAGCTATTGTAAGAAATATTTGTTTGCAGGAATACTGCTTCATAGCATGACATTATAGAGGAATGGCATTGATTAACCAGGGATTTCTAGCTTCTAGTCCAATTTTCTCTCTTCTTATACACACTAGGTAACATAAACAAAACCCACATACTCGAGTGTCAAAGATGCAGTCTGAAATAAACACTAAAGTGTCTCTTTTGCCAAGTCTCTTCATTTTTGTACACAATTTATTAGTGTAATTGATAGAAAATATGGGTCATGTTTTTTCCAATCAGAATCCCCTTGCTCTAATCTCCTTCATCATTCAACAACTAATTGAACAAAACTGGGTCCAAGGCTTCAGCATTTACGCATTTGCTATAGATTCGTATTTAATTCCTCAGAGCTAAAATGTAAGGGAATAAAAGTCATGCTCAAACCCAATGACTAGGGCCGGGTACCGGTGGCTCACTGAGGTCAGGAGTTCGAGACCAGCCTGGCCAACATGGCATAACCTCATGTCTACTAAAAATACAAAAATTAGCTGGGCGTGGAGGTGGGCTACTTGGGAGTAGCCCAACTACTTGGGACCCTGAGGCAGGAGAATCGTTTGAAGCCAGGAGGCGGAGGTTGCAGTGAGCTGAGATTGTGCCATTACACTCTAGCCTGGGCGACAGAGCCAGGTTTCCTCTAGACTTCTCCCTTTCATTATATTAGCCGACTTTTTCACATAAACAATATGCCATGACTCTTGAATATATATAAACACCAATTACTGTTAGAATCAAGTACATTTTGTAACATACTTAATACGACCTAAATTCTTAAATATAGTGAATTGTTTTTCTGTAAGAACAAATAATAATTTTTTACACTTTTTATCTGTCATTCTGAAGTCAACATCTGTGTTGAAAATTATCTGATGCCATGTGTTATTTATCATATACACATTAAATGACCGTGGTACTAAGTGATATTGTAGACTTAGGGCTTGCAGACCTTCCCTTGTCCTTTCCACACTATGCTGCTTGGCTGAAGTCCACTGTCTTCCTTGAAGTCCACTCACATCTAATCTTTTAAATCCTTTATTGTTATTCTGTTCCTTCAGCCACACTGACATCTCTGAACCAATGTCCTTGAGCAGCAGTTTCTCTTCTGTTCGCCAGCATCAGGTCTCTGGGATGCTGGTGGCTGGAACTAATCCAAACTTGAATGAAGCAGCTGTGAAGGAGAGCATGAGAGCTTACATTCTCTAGCTTCCCTCAGGGTAGGAGCAGGGTTAGGTTGGGGGTGGGATGGGGTGTGGCGAAGAGGAGTGGGCAGGATGGAATTGACTCCCAAGTTAGATAAAACTGTAAGTTTGTGCCTTTACATACACAGCAATTTTGGGCAGATATAAAACAAGAATATTTGTAAGAGAGAAGACTTACATAAGATATAAGATAAATTTTTTTGAGTGCAGCTATGTTATAACACAGTTCTGGAGATCTATTGTACAGCATGGTGACTACAGTTAGCAATATCAACTATTGTGTACTTGAAATTTGCTAAGACAGTAGATCTTATGTGCCTCACCGCACACTCAGATACACACAGTGGTAACTATGTGAGGTAATGGATATGTTAATTAGCCTGATTGTGGTAATCATTTCATAAAAATGTATAACTATATCAAAACATCACATTATATACCTTAAATGTATACTATTTTTATTTGCCAATATCTCAATAAAGCTGGGGTAAAAAATGAAATAAAAGTGCAAAAGTCCAGGAACACCTGATACAATTTTGAAAAAAAAAATATGATGCAATTTTGTGGGAGAAGGCTTGCTCTTGTCAAGGTTTACAATAAAGTGATAGTTATTAAGACAGTGTGGCATTGAGTCAATGATAGACACATAGGGAACTGGATTAACATTTTAAGACACACTCAATTGTATATGGATTTAGTATATGAGGTTGTGGGATGTTTTCTGTTTGGTTGGTTGGGTGTATTTTTGGAGAAGGGGTCTCACTTCATCTTTCAGACAGAAGTGCAGTGGTGAGATCACAGCTCACTGCAGCCTTAGCCTCTTGGGCTCAAGTGATCATCCTATTTCAGCCTCCCAAATAGTTGGGACTCCAGGTGCATGCCACCACACCTGGCTAGTTTTTAAAGTTTCTCTAGAAATGGGATCTCATCATTTTGCTCAAGCTGGTTTTGAACTCCTGGCTTCAAGCATTCCTCCTGCTTCGGCTTCCCAAAATGCTGGGATCACAGGCATGGGCCACCACACCTGGCCTCAGGTGTAATATTTTTAATTAGAAAAGTAATGTAGGGGTTTTCAGCAAATGGTATGTGAACCATAAGCAACATAGAAAATGGTAAAATTCAATCTTTGCATTACATTATAGTAAAATAAATTCCATGTGCTTAAAGAATAAACTATTAAAGATCATATTTATGAAGAAATATGTATTTTCATGTTTTTTTCTTTTTTTTTAATGAGACAAGGTTTTGCTGTGTTCCACAAGCTGAAGTGTAGTGGGGCGATCACAGCTCACTGCAGCTTCAAAGTCCTGGGCTCAAATGATCCTCCTGCTTCAGCCTTCCGAGTAGCTGAGACCATAGGCATGCACCATCATGCCCAGATAATATTTTAACTTTTCGGAGAGACAGGTCTCACCATGTTGCCCAGGCTGGTCTCAAACTCCTGGGCTCAAGCAATCCTCCTGCCTCAGCCTCCCAAAGTGCTGGGGTTACAGGTGTGAGCCACCATTCCTGTCCTCCTGTATTTTTATCCTTATACAGGTATACATCAGAGATATTTCAGGTTTGGTTTCAGATAACTACAATAAAGAGAATATTGCAGAAAGCAAGTCACATGAATTTTTTGGATTCTCAGTGCATATAACAGTTATGTCTATACTATATTGTAGTCTATTAAATGTGCAATAGCATTATGTGTGAAAAGAAAATGTACATTCCTTAATTAAAAATACTTTATGGCTAAAAAATGCTAATGATACATCTGAGCCTTCTGGGAGTGTTAATCTTTTTGCTGGTTGAGGGTATTGATTTGATTTTGTGGGCTGCTGACTGATCTGGATGGTGGTTCGTGAAGGCTGGGAGCAGCTATGGCAATGAAAGAAAATACGACAACAATGAAGTTTGGCATATCAATTGACTCTTCCTTTCACTGTGATTTCTCTGAAGCATGTGATGATGTTTGATAGCATTTTACCCACAGTAGAACCTTTTTCAAAATTAGAGTCAATCCTCTCAAACCTTGCCCTTGCTTTATCAATTAAAGTCAAACTAAAGTTTATGTAATATTCTAAAAATATTCTGTTCTATTCTATTCTATTCTATTCTATTCTAATTTTCTATTCTATTCACATCTTTAGGTTTCATTTCTATTACTCTTGCTGTTTCCACCACATCTGCAATTACTTCTTCCACTTGATGTCTTAACCCCCTCAAAGTCATTCATGAGGGTTGAAATCAACTTCTTCCAAACTTCTATTAGTGTTGCTATTTTGACCCCATTTCATGTGTCATGAATGCTCTTTATGTTATCTAAAATGATGAATTCTTTCCAGAGGTTTTTAATTTACTTTGCCCAGATCCATCAGAGGAATCATTATCTATGGCAGCTGTAGCCTTACAAACTGTATTTCTTTATTTTATTTTATTTTACTTTAAGTTCTGGGATACATACAGAATGTGCGGGTTTGTTACATAGGTATACATGTGCCATGGTGGTTTGCTGCACCTATCAACCCATCATCTAGGTTTTAAGCCCTGCATGCATTAGGTATTTGTCCTAATGCCCTCCGTCCCCTTGTCTGCAAGTCAAAATTACTCCTTGATCCATGGACTGTCAAATGGATGTTGCATTAGCAGGCATAAAAACATTAGTCTTCTTGTACGTCTCCATCAGAGCTCTTGGGTGACCAGCTGCCTTGTTGATGAGCAGTAATATTTTAAAAGAAATATTTTCTTCTGAGCAGTAGGTCTCAAATTGGGCAATTCAGTAAACCATACTGCAAACAGATGTGCTGTCACCCAGGCTTTGTTGTTCCATTTCTAGAGCACAGACAGAGTAGATTTACCATAATTCTTAAGGGCCCTAGGATCTTCAGAATAGTAAATCAGCATTGGCTTCCATTGAATGTCATCTGCTGCCCTAGCCCCTAAGAGTGTCAGCCTGTTCTTTGAAGCTTTGAAGCCAGACATTGACTTCTCTGTAGCTATTAAAATCCTAGATGGCATCTTCTTCCAACACAAGGTTGTTTTGTTTACATTGGAAGTCTGTTGTTCAGTGTAGCCATCTTTATCAATTATCTTAGCTGGCTTTTCTGGATAACTTGCAGCAGCTTCTACATCAGAACTTGCTCCTTCCTTCCCCTTGTACTTTTCTTAAACCTCATAAACCAATCACTGCCAGCTTCAAACTTTTCTTCTGTGGCTTCCTTACCTCTCTGAGCCTTCACAGAATTGAAGAGAGTTAGGGCCTTGCTTTGAATTAGTCTTTGGCTTAAAGGAATGTTGTGACTGGTTTGATCTCATATCCATATGACTAAAACTTCCTCTGTATCAGCAAGAAGGCTGCTTTGCTTTCTTATCATTCATGTGTTCACTGAAGTAGCAGTTTTAATTTCCTGCAAGAACTTTCCCTTTGCATTCACAACTTGGCTAACTGTTTGGCAGAAGAGGCCTAATTTCAGCCCATCTTGGCGTTCAAGATGCCTTCCTCTCTTAAGCTTAATCATTTCTAGCTTTTGATTTAAAGCAAGAAATATGAAACTTTTTCACTTGAACACTTGGAGAACGTTGCTGGATATGAATTGGCCTAACTTCAATACTGTTGTGTCTCAGAAAACAGGGAGGCTTGAGGAGAGGGAGCAAGATAGGGGAATGGGTAGTAGGTGGTGCAGTCAGAACTAACGTATTTATCAATTAAATTTGCCATTTTATATGAGCATGACTTGTGGCACCCCAAAACACTTACAATAGGTAACATCAAAGATCA
The DNA here is from genome assembly GCF_028885655.2 of Pongo abelii. NCBI lineage: Eukaryota > Metazoa > Chordata > Mammalia > Primates > Hominidae > Pongo > Pongo abelii. The sequence goes on from NC_085928.1 coordinate 21,133,462, forward strand.
CTGATTACAGATCACTATAACAGGTATAATGGAAAAGTCTGAAATATTGTGAGAATTACCAAAACGTGACACAGAGACATGATGTGAGTAAATGCTGATGGAAAAAATAGTGCCAATAGAGTTTCTCAATGCGAGGTCACCACAAATTTCAATTTGTAAAAAGTGCAATCTCTACCAAGAGCAATAAATCATAGCACACTAAAACAAGGTATGCTTATACTTCAGATTTGCTGAGACAGTGAATATTTGTGTTTTCATACACACACGTTAGCTAGGTGAGATGATAGAAGTGCTAATTAAATAGATTGTGGTAACTGTTTTGTAATCGTATGTGTATCAAATCATCACATTGTAGACTTTATATACTACTACACTTGAAAATTATATCTCTATAAAGCTGAAATATAAAAAATAATCAGCCTCATTAAATTTAGAATTGCATGCATTTTGGGATTTTTTTGAGGGCCTGGTACAAAATCGCATACAGTGCCCTGTTGATGAGAGTCCCTGCATACCCCTCAGGCCCCAGGTAAGGAATGAATGGGCCTTCCCTGTGCGTTCTTTTTTTTAAAATAGAAATTGTTCATTCAAAGCAAGGAAATAAAAATGTCTAGCCATCCTGAGAGAAGATAAGGCCTTGCAGTGAACATTTTATGTACTGGCCTCACCGCTATCTTTATCTTAATATCTTTTTATATTTTTTACACTTATTTGCTGTTGCTCCAATTCCTTTCTTATTTTCATGATATCTTTCTTAGGTACTTCACTTTCTTTTATAGTTTTGAAGAGATGGTGTAGGTTTAAAAGGATATAGAGTGAAAGGTCTCTCTATCACTAAGTCATGAGAAGAAGTCTTTCTCTCACCTCTGTCCTGCAGTCATCCAGTGTCCTCTCTGGAATCAATCAACACAATCATTGCTTGTGTATCCTTCCAGAGATATACAGCATCTCAGGATATAGACAGGTAAGCTCATCTATAATGAAATTTATATGTGATCTACTTACCTAACTAGTTAGCTATTCTCTTCTCCCCCTCCTTTTTTCTCCTCAAAAGTTACATGAGTCTACATTTACTTAATCTATGTTGAAGATTATTCCCTATTAGTGTATGGCTTCTTGAATATTTTGTGGAATGATACTTCACTATGCTGTATGTGTTTATCCAATCTCCTGCTGTGGTATGTTGTTTTCAATATGTGTAATTACAAACAATGCCAATTACAAATAATATCACAATAATTGTGTTCATACATCATTTAGTACATGTGTAGGTATATTCCAAGGACAGGTTCCTCAAAGCAGAATTTATGGCTGAGGGATGTGGACATCTGTGATTTGACAAATATTGTCAAGTTGTCCTACATTGTGTTTGACCATGTTATGCTCCCAATGGCAACTGTGATGGTATTACACATGTTCCTGTAAGCCATCTTAAATCCTTTCTTTAAAATGTTGAGGAATAGATATCTGATTGAGGTAAGTAATTAAAATGAAAATTCAATTTGGTTTTAGGCACAGTAAGATTTAAAAATTAGTGAAGCTTCTCCATGATTATGTTGATGGAGAAATACATAAGCTAAGTGAAGGATCCAGTAACTGCCAACATACCACTGTAGTTTTAACTTAGAATGGATAACTACACTGGATATACGGATGGATGGATGGATGGATGGATGGTTGGATGGATGGATAAATACAGATAGATAGATAGATACACTGATACATGATTCACAGGAGATCCAACAGCAGTTTCCCAGTTGGTAGTGAAGGAGAGCAAATCAGCAAAATAAATGTAAAAAGAGGTGTTAATAAAGTATGACAAAGAATAGGGGAATATATGTACACCAGGTTAAGAAAAAGCATCAAGAAGGAGAAAAATCTAATGAAAGCCAAGTCTGTAGTGTTCAAGAATACAGAAGAAATCTCTGGATGTAGCCAGAGTAACAATAATGTAGAAACAAATGCAGCTTCAGGGCAATGAGAAGGACTGAAAGCAGATAAACAGCAAGGTTTTCTGTGGATGCTGACTGCAAATGCTAAGTTGATGCTCCAGGAATGCGTTGCATGATTCAAAATATTAAAAAGATTGTTAAAACTTTCTTTCTAAAGCAGAGGGAACTACAGAATCAAATTATATTTTCTACATAACTGGAGTATAATTATCACACAACAAAGAAAGGGTATTATATGTAAAGGCAAAGACTTCAGTTGCTTTAGCTTCCAAAGATGTGCAATATAATTAATACAAACTTCCTTAGACATCTTGTACTAAGGTAACCAAATTGTTTATGGAATATGCTAGTTTCAAATATGAATATATTATTAAATACTAGGTATTATTTATAAATACCAACCTTTAGTTAGCACAGTTAGAAAGGCTATTCTTGGGAGGAGGAAATATCTTTCTAGTGGTCCACATCCAATATAAAGTATTGACCAATCCACGTGGGGATATTTACCAAAATAGAAAAAGACAAAAAGGAGTTAACAATAATTATAGTGCTTTCTTATTAATATTCAAAAATATTTTTGTGTAACCTTTAAGCCTTCAAGAAGACTTGAGAGGGGGAAAAATATGTGGAAGAAGAATAGGTCTAAAGGAGGAATAAGATTCATTGTAGAGAAATGAACATTAGTTAAAGTAACAAGGAGGAAAGATAATTGTTTGAAATGGGAATCAGAGGACATGTGATAAATCACTAGGTAATAAGAGATCTACAAGGCTGACACTTGATGTCTAGAAAACTTGTGTCCTGAAACTGGTCTCAGACTAGTAGTAGCTAATGAAGAACAGCCACCACTAGAGGCTTCCACTGCAGTGGATGGTGCAGATATGATAAATGGGAGCTGACAGACATAATCAAAGCATCATAGAAAATGGAACATATGTAAGCAATTACTTTGTCCAAAGCTCTCATTTTATATATAGGAAAATCAAAATCCAGAGAGGGAAAATAATTTGCTATTGAAATTTGATTATTTTGTGGAAAAACTGGAACTACGACCTAGGACTGTGGATTCCTAATCCAGAGTAGAAATCCAGTAGTGATCATTTTCCTTAACCTCATGCAATCTTCCCACTTTCTCAGTGACCTCCCTGAAGCCTCTCCATATTGAATAACAACTTCTCAATCACAAATTTAATAGTGCATATGCCTACACTTAGCTGGATAGTGGTAAAGTTAACAAAATACTTTCCCCTAGATCATTATCAAATTGTCCTTATTTACACCCCAAACTGATACACACACACACACAAACATTTTGATATTTAATTATACACCACTTGGCATTTTTATTTAGTTGTTCTAGTTGAACAATTTTTGTCTTTTCAATTACCTTATAAACTTTCAGAAGAGAGAAATCATGTCTTATTTTTTTTAAATTTTCTTGTCCTAGCAATATCTCAGGTTTTCAGTCACAATGTAAGGCTGTTCCTAAAGATTTGTAGACAGGTGGCTGTTTATCTCAATCCTTGTTTGGGCATAATTCTGAGGGAAAATTAAATTGTATTTCAAATCACCCTCAAGATACTCAGCTCTGGAGATGCTAATGCAATTTCTACATTTAGAAGGCTCATTGACCAATTAGATGCACACTTTGAAGAATGAAATTTGATATGATATTTTTATGTTAATTCATGATCTCCTTTTCCATCATTCTCTTTTCTTGCGTTTTCTGTCATTTTAAGCTAGCCCAAGAGAAGTGACTTTCACTATTTGTCGTTTCTCTGTTGTTTAATCAAATGGTGGGTGGAATCAAGGTTGGCTGCTCTGAACTGCATCCAAGCAGGGATTCTTGGATGGTGGAAATGTCAGCCTACCTATTGGGAGCTATTCGAGAACCAGCTGGAGCTGCCTCAAACACTCTTAATTACCGTTTTGTATTTTAAATGTCTCAGTCAATGTGGTATCTTAAAAAAGAAAGAAAGAAAGTAAAATAAATAAGTCCATATAAACAAAAAAGAAAGGAAACCCAGTAGAATCCAGACTACCCCTGGTGGATGAAGCATAGGCAAAACCTCTTTTAGTATGTCCTTTAAAAGATGTGCAGTTAACTGCTCAAATGCACAAATCACCTTCTTCAATGATTTGTTCTTTTGAGGACTGACTGCTACAAGTAATAGCTCAGCCCTCATTCTAACTCGAGTTTCCAAGAGACGTTTAATTGGGTAGGGCACCAACTATTTGGAAATCACCCTGCAAATAAAATTGCATAATTCCAGGTGTTGCCAATGATTTTATCAAGGAAATAAGCTTATTTTAGCAGAGTGACCAATGTTATGTCAGACTGCACACAATTTTCCCATTCTCCTCTAGCTTCTAACTTCTTTCTTTCATGTTCCTTGTCTTTGACCCCACCCTTTCAGCTCATTTTTTTTGGGTCCAGCTCTGGTACCCTTATAGTCAGTGGTGTTACAAACATAGTTGCCACTGGAATAGAAATGACTAGGGAACATTGTCCATGTGTATTATAACAGTGCTCCTATTCCACCTACAATGCAAAAACACTCAAGAGGTACCAGGCATGCTTTTGATATTTCTTTGACTTTCACTTTATGGCAGCCATCTTAAAAATATATATATAATCCTAATAACACACTATCACAGAAATTCACTATTACAGACTGTAAAAGTTATATGTATACTTGTATTTTTACTATAACTTTCTATTCTTTATTATATGGTCATATGATTAAAATTTAAGGCCAAAGCTTATTTAGATTGCATTTCTAACATAAAATCCCTATAGTGACAACATCATGGAAAATCCACTGCTTTAGGAAGCTGCATTAGGATCAGCGGGAGGTTTGGAGATGTTAACTGTAATGTTCTTAAATGTGTATTGTGCTTTATTCAGTGAGAGATATTTATTATTCTCATCATACTCCTTAGAAAAACCTGTGGAAAATGAGTTTAAAATGGAATTTATATCAGACATGACTTTAAAGAAATGTAATTTTCAGAGGAGATGGGGGTGAGAGATTGTTGTGTGTAGCTATGTGTGTGTGTGTGTTTCACAAATACACCAAATATACATTACTAAGAATATTTCCCTTCACAATATGTACTTTGGGAGATCATAGGGCCTTTCATTGCTCATGTATGGAACTCTTTTTCTTTAGAATTAGTCCTCAAATTTATGGTGATAGAAGAAAAACAGTTTTGTGAATGCTTTCTAAACTTTGTTTCAGATGAAAAATAAACTGCTTAATTTGTCAGTTAATTCTAAATGATTTTTAACTGTTCTTAAAAATACAATATTCTCTTCAAAGTCAGATTAAGCACTTTCAATGATATTCTTCTGCATAACAGGCACTGGGCTTTGAAGGTAGGACTTTAATAGGCCCTTCAAACAATTATTCCAGCTATGTCAGTATCTCAGAAATGTGTGTACAGCTTGCAAAATTGACTACCTTAACAAGGGTGGTACTCATTAGAATATATAAATTCTGTTTTGTTAAAAAAAAAACAACAAAAACCTCAGCCATTTGACCCTATATTCTAACTATTTATGAAGGTAAAAGAAAAATATCATTCACTTTTTAATGTATTTTTTTTTTCAAACTCATGGCAACTTTATTGTCAGTGTGGGCAGGATGGTGTGAGAGGTGTGAGAATAGAAGTATTCATTTTTTAATAAATACTTTTGATCATGAACTATGTGTCTGGCATCATGGTAAATATTGGATATATTACAATGATACAATAGACATGGAACCATTCTAATGGAACTTATAGAGAGCAAATGCAATAATTACAACAATGACTGTACAGATATGAACTATGATAAAATTTTAAAGCAAAAATACAGTGTGCTACAAAAGCAGAACATAGGAGGCCCTAACCCAGTTGTAGAGTCAGGGAAGGCTATAGAGACAAGACCTAAGCTCAGGTCCAGCCATGGTATTAACTACTTTCGATACATTATCTTATTTTATTTTCACATCAGGTTTGAAAATTACGTCTTATTTATCCCCACTTTATGGATGACAAAACTGAGACTTTAGAAGGTTAAGTAATTTGTCCAAATCTACACTGCTTACATGAGGCATTATTAATATTTCAATCTCTGTCTATCAGATTCTTAAGCTTGTGCTCCTTCTTCCACACCTGTTCCCAGCAATACCATGAAGAGTCTGGCAAATTATGCTGCACTGATTTGCTAAACCTGCAAGGATCCTAAGTATGTTAAGTGTGATTCAGTTGACATTGTCTGATAAAGACTATTTGTGCCAAGGGAATTTTGAAAATAATCCAGCACAAATCTACATTATCTTAGATGAGCACAAATTGATCAATTGATTCCTATCTTTTTTTTTCCCTTTTACAGAAATCAGTTTCCGTGGAAAATATAGATCCCTTAAATGTAATAAGCAGCAATCTGGGACAGGGTAGATTGTGTCACTCAAACAGATTTTGAACAGATTATTTGGCCAACTTTACTTCTTCTCTTATACTCAGAGACTGCTGTCATTATTTGGCCCAGAAAAATCTGTCATTTTTTACTGGGTAAATGTTCCAACAATCCAGAGAGTTTCAGTAAAACATATACATGCTTTGCATGTTCACTTCAATTTTACAACTATTTATTGGGTACTTTCTACATGCAATGCATTTTCCTAGGCTGTGTCTTTTTTCTCCAGCAATGAACCTATTTAGTATCTAGTATAATGGTACTAAAACAATGTAATAATTGAATAAAATAACTTAATGTGGGGGGGGTGGTGTGATTTAACTCTCACTGAGACAAAGTGCCAGAAGAATTGAATGGAGGAAAGAAAGCACATCTGGCTTCTGAAAGAAATAACATTTGAAGTAAGACAGAAAATGTGGGTGGGGAAAAGAGAGAGACACTATAAAAGAATAATAGTATGTACTAACAATTGGCTGTAGAGAAGTTTTTGGCATACTTGTGTGAAGAGTGATTGCCCCTGAATGAAATATATGTGCATGTGAGAAAAAGAAGTTAAGGCTTACAAGTTAAGGTGGGGGAGGGGGCCAGTAATTTTGTGGAGTAATGATTTGAAGATAACTGAGAGCCTTAAAAATTTTGAAGAAGAGGTTAATATGCTTAGAGACACACTTTAAGAAGAAAAATTGATGAATTTGTTTAGAATTATTTGGATTGGAGGGAGAAGAGAACAGGAGAAAAACTTAGAGATTCTTTTTAAAAATAGTGACAATGTGAATGAAAGGATCATGATGAGGTGTATTAATATAGATAAAATGGTGGTGTTTTCATAAAGTGTTAGTGATCTGTCGCATCATTATGTGCTACTGCAAAAATTTTGCATTTACTTTTATGTATTAAGTAGAAAGAAAAGTGACCGAGTATGGTTCATGCCAGTTGTTGGTGAGAAACTAGAATTCTCATACACTGATTGTGGTGGTGTAAATGGGCAAAACCATTCTGAAACATTGTTTAATATTACCTAATAAAGCTGGATATACCACACTTTATGACCCAACAATGCAGCTCCTACGAATGTTCTAAATAACTGTGTGCATAAAATGAAAACACATGTATAAAAGTATGCATAGCATTTATAATAGCCCCAATGCTGCATTGCTTCCATGCAACACAGTTGTTCATAAATACAAGAGTAGATAAATAAGCTGCAGTATATTCCACAATGGAATACAATATAACAATGAAAATGAATGAATTGTCACTACATACAACTGTGTAGATGAATCTCCTAAAGACAGTATTGTGCAAAAGAAGTTGAATACAAAAGAGCACATTAAGTATTATTCCATTCATATAGAGTTTAAAACAGGTCAAACTATTGTATCAGAAGTCAGAATAGAAGGTGAATGAGCAATGATTGGGAGGGGCAAGAAAGAGTTCTCAAAGTGCTGGCCAAGTACTTTTTCTTGGTTTAAGTGGTGGTTACATGCGTGTGCTCTGTTCATGAAAATTCACCAAGGTGTCTACTCATGATTTGTATACTTTCCCATATGTATGCTGTATTTCAGTAACAAGTTTGCTAAATTTAAACAGTAACTGAAAAATGAGAACTATTATGGAAAAGTAAAGACATTGCAAATGTGAAATGGAAGTGAAGCCATCAAGATGTTTAGTCATTTCAAAATGCTACATTTCATTCCAAATAGTGCAGTGCAGTCAAACACCTGGCACTTCAAACTTCTGAGAACCAGAAATCACTCTGGAGGATGAATAGGACAAATAATGTAGAATTCTATTCTACTCTCACACACATGAGTTTACTGTGGGGTAGTTTGTAACACAACATGTACATCATACATTGAAGTAGATTTCTTGGCTATTTTAGCAAATATTTATGTGTGTTGTTCTCTATTGCGGAATGGGAGAATCTCAAAAAAAAAAAAAAAAGCCGATGGACGGGTGGTGATCATTCTAAACACTTGTTTTGTTAAACTATGTCCTATCATGTTCTGGCATCGTCATTTTCATCACATGTAAACATAATGGTTATTACAGTGTGTACACTCATTAAAACAACCTATATATGCCTCACTTGATGGTTGACGACTCAAAGCTCTAAGCCCTGAACTCCAGTCTGGCCTTGTTATGTATGCCAACTAAAAATGCATTCACAAGATAATGATCAATGACTATTTTACTACATAAGTAAAGGTAAAAGGAATGACACCTAAAATTTTAATAAAACTTGACAGGTATAACAGCAGTTTGAATCACAATTGAAATACAGAATCTTTGATATTTAAATTAAAATATATAAGCTGTTGTTTTTCTTTTGTCCTGGCTCTGATATGTCATTTGCAGGCTACTTGGAATCAATGCTAACAAACTGTAACCTTTGAGCGTGGTTTTTGGTGGATAGGAGCTGAGAAATTAGTTTTAATAGATTGCCATTTAAGGACACCAGTATCGGAATTTTCAGCAGAAACCAAAGATTTAAGGTCACAAAAAGGAATTAAGCATCCTGTCTTCACAATGGATAACTTCTTCAAAGGCAGGTCCCTGAGCATTGAGGGAATGAACTTGCAGTGAGTTTTCACTCCAGGGAGAAATGACACACCTTCATTGTGGATAGAAGATGCCTTTTTTCTGGGCTAGCTGCTAACTCATTTTCCCTATATTGAATCCAGTTTCACTATTTAAATGCAAAAACCATTAATATAACAGGCTTGACATCCAGGGTATGATTAAAGTGCTATAGCACTAATCTATTTTTTTTTCTGGAATGGGAAGGCAATTTATGCTGAATCAGATGGGTCCCTCACTACATATAACCAGCTAGCTTATGACATTTTCAATTCAAGACAATGTTCATTCAGTGCACATATGCACATTTATAGAGGGTAGCAATGTCATAGGAAAACCCAAATTCATACAATATATAGATACACTCAGAATTTTGATGCATTTGATATTTTGCTAACTCATAACACACACACCCACACACCCACACACAATGGGGTAAAATCTGACCTATAAAAGCTGAAATAAATAGGGTCTTTTACCCAATCAAATTCTTGCCATTTTTTAAATCCCTGTGATATTTCCATTTGATACAGAAAACCTGCCTAAGTTGTGCCAGCCTTCTTCATTTTCACATTTCCAATACTAGGGGAATTAATTGATTGTTTTGTTTTAAAAGACTTCCTGCAGGGCTGCAGACAAGCTGGGTAAATAAAAACAAGCAAAAGAGAGTAAATTGTTTCTGTACATGATATTATACCCTACTTAATTATGTTAATAGAGACTCTAAAATAATTATGAGCTGACTGTTCTTATTTATGCCATTCTATTGGCATAAAATTTACTTTTCTCTTTTAGGGCTGCATGGATCCATGTATTATAGGGTTCTACATTTTTCTCTGGGTTTTTCTTTTTTCCTATTTTATTTGTTTGGCAGTGGGCACCAGAGGATAAGTGAAGTAGGAGGTAAAGCCAAACCAGCAAAGTAAATATTTATTCAAACGTTAGGACTTTTTCTTTTAATGTCAGTTATTTGTACTATTGCTGTTCCTATTATGAGTGACATTCAAAAGATGGGAATAACTTTTCCCTGGCCCTTTTGCTGAAGTTACAGAAAAGGGGAAATAATCAGAGAGAAGCTGGTGTTAAGCAGTTAAATCTCAATTATTCCATTTTTCTTTTCAGCCTGCAAATATGTTTTTCTACTATATCTTAAAAATCATGCTGAAATCCATTTGACCTCTTTCTAAACTCCAGCCATTCACTTAAATGTGGCATCCTATGCACTTAGAGCTTTAAACTATAGCAAGAGGGAGCAATGCGGGGAAAAGAAAAAGCGTATTTGTTGAGTTGAAGTTGAGCTGTGCCCCAGACACTAAGTCAGATGTTCATTTACTTCTCAGAATAATTTTATAGGAAAAGAATACTTGTTGCAAAAGTCAGAAAAGTTAATCATGTGCCCAATTTTACACTGTTAATAGATAGCAAAGTTGGAATTGTAAACTGGCTGTCTGATCCAAATCCCATGATTTTTATAATACATGTTTCTGAAAAGTACGGGTCTAAGAAAATAATTTTATTATCTAATTTTTAATTTGTGCTGTTTCTTATACTGTCAGGAAAATAAATTTACCTTAAAATATAATTAATATTTCATTTTAAAAACTTGGAAAACGCAATTTTCTCAGCAGGATACTAATAGAAGCATGCAGCTTCATTTCTAATGTAAACTACACCCACATAAGTGGTTTTGTCTCTAAGAGGATCCTAAGTTTCTGGCTTACTTACATTTTGTGCCACAAAATATACTGGTATTCTGCATAACAGAATACCAGAGACCAATAACTTATTTAAAAAAGAAATTTATTTCTCACAATTCTGGAGGCTGGGGAGTCCAAGATTATAATGTTGGCATCTGGTAAGGACCTTCCTGTTGCATCACCCTGTGGCAGAAGGGGAGAGGGTGAGAAAGAGACAAAAGGAGCCAAACTCATTATTTTATAAGGAACCCAATGACAGCATTAATCCATTCATGAGGGCACAGCTTTCATGACCTAATCACCTCTCATTAGGCACCACCTCACAACATTGTTGCAATGGGTATAAAGTTACCAACACATGCTTCTTGGTTATCATATTCAAACCATAGTAGTTTCTAATGCAATGTGTAGAAAACAAAAATTTACAGTGGTGATCACAGAAAGATCAGTGAAAGTGTCAGTCCTGGGACAAAAGATCAATTTTATGCTTTTGTGAGTTTTTCTTGCCCGGAGTCCCAGAGATTCAACTGCAGTCTAATTTTACTTTCAATGCTTCCCTTCTCTCTGAGCTTAAATAGTCCCATCTGAAACTAGACTCTCTAAAGTTCATGTAGAACTAACTCTAGCACAGAGAGTTCAAATGTTTAGTTGAGCTAAGAACCTGAAGGGCAGATTATTTTTTTTTCTTTTTAATCTAAACCACTTGTGACTTCTAAATTAGGATGGCAAGATTTCAGATATAGTATTTTCTGCTTCTAGTCAAGTCAGTTAATACTGTAATTTACTGTGTTAATGGTACCATTTGTCCCTTTTGCTCTCACCCCATATGTAAAGGCAGCAGTTTAAAAGGGGTTGCATAAACTTTGCTTCAACTAAGGGTAGAAAGGTTGTGATTATAAATAATGCACTTTACAGGATAAATAATGCACTTCATAGAATAAATAAGGCACTTTGCAAAATATAAATCACCATCCTTAGATATTGACTCTGAAGACACTTTGGCAACCTTGATGTCATTACCATTAATATGAGACTCTAAAGAGCATGACTAAAGTACTTAATGCTATATTTCATATCACATTGTACATAATTGCAGAAGTGAATTTTCACATTACTGAAGTAATAGATCAGAATATAATCTGGTCACTGATTATTAGGGATACCTGCACAAATAGAATTGCTAGGAAGCTGCATTTATTTTTAATCAAAACAATTTCAACAAGGAAAGTTTTCAACCTTGAGTTGCCAAAATCTAAGATAACCCTAATCATCATCTGTCCTTTGTAGTTTTCTTCTCTTTTAAAATCTGCCCTTGTTTGCCAGTCTAATCATGGAAATCACAAATTGCAATTTCAAGAAGACGCAAAGATACAATATAAACTTTGATCTCAAGCATTTCTTGTAGGATTCCAAAAAGCAGTTTTGAGTTTTACAATTTCACTTTGCCAACAATGATTAGAAACCCAGTGGCTGCCACAGTAGTTGCTCCATAATCATATCTGCAATACCCAACCTGGTTTATGTATACAATCTATATTCTAATAGCAGTCAACAGGTCACAAGTTAATAAAAATGCCATTAACGTCCCCCTGTGACTAAGGAAGAGAGATATTCATCTTCCTAGGCTGTGGTGGGCCAATATAATTTCCTTGGCTGTTAGTGTAATTAACTGTGCTGGCCTGCGGAGTTCCCTGGAGGATAGTGCTGGCACAGGATGACCTTGAAGCCTGCTCTTGGTGATAGTGTGCCAGAGGGCATGGTTTGTCAATGGTTTGGACTGGCCCTGAGTCAGGTTCCCAGGATGATACCTGCTCATGTAATCATGCTGGACACCAAAAGCATTTATACACAGTTTGTATTTTCCCAGATTCAGGTTCATATAAATAGAGCAACTGGTGATAGTTGTGAAGTTGACCACTTTTCTTTGATATCTCCAGCCTCCCTTTTTGCCACTCTTTCAAATCTAAGACTTTCAACCTTGTTTTTCTATAAATACAATGTGCCTTCCTACTTTTCAAAGTTCTGCCATACCTAATCAAAACACAAAAACATTGATATCAACATTTAGACTTAGACCAATACACCATCACATAAAAATTTAAATCCTCAAGTATTTGCATTTGTAAACCTGCTTTTAAAAATGGGTGAACATGTTTTTATTTCTCATAAAAAGTGAAAAATGGGGATTTATGAAGGGGCGACCCACCCCCTTCAAAGAAATAAGGGGACCCAGGGGACCAGCGTTCAGCAGATGGAGGATCCCCTTATTTCTTTCGATTTAGGATCTGAGAAAAATCGAGGAGTGCTGCGGCTAATTCCTGAGATAATATAATACTTCCTTTTAATCCTTGGAGTAAATTTGCTTATTTATGTCTGGGGTTGTACTTGGGGACTGAGGAAATGAATCTAGAAAGCCAATGAGGAGTCTAAACATTTTCCTTTCTGTCCTCAATCACAGCTTTACTGTTTTAATATGAGGATCTCACTGGTCACTGTCAGTTTCCTAATGAAAAATTTTAAAGATACCAAAATGCAGGGAAGAATATTACAAATGCATCTGTAGTTTTTGTTTGGTTTTACTTATCTTAATATTTTGTCATATTAGCTTCAGATCTTGTACTTTGAAGAAATAAAAGATTGCAAGGACATTTCTTTTCCTCCACCCTGAGACGTAATTGCCATCCTAAACTTTTACTACTGTTAAAGTGCTTTTGCCAGTAAATAATCCGTACTTGAGTTCCTTGTTTTTTAAAATTTTATAAATGTGGCTGGGCACGGTGGCTCAAGCCTGCAATGCCAATACTTTGGGAGGCCGAGGCGGGCGGATCACAAGGTCAGGAGATAGAGACCATCCTGGCTAACACGGTGAAACCCCGTCTCTACTAAAAATACAAAAAGTTAACTGGGTGCGGTGGCACGCACCTGTAATACCAGCTACTTAGGAGGCTGAGTTAGGAGAATCGCTTGAACCCAGGAGGCAGAGGTTGCAGTGAGCTGAGATCATGCCACTACACTTCAGCCTGGGTGACAGAGCAAGACTCCGTCTCAAAAAAACCCAAAAAATAATTTATGAATGTTATCTGAATTGTGCCTCCTCACCCCCAGAATTGTATATGCTGTAGTGGTAACCTCTCATATCTCAGAATGTGACTGTACTTCCAGATAGGGTCTTTAAAAAAGTGATTAAATTAAAATGAGGCTGTTAGGCCCTAATCTAACCTGACTGGTGTCCTTATAAGCAAAGGAAATTTGAGTGCAGTGGCTCCCGCCTGTAATCTCATCACTTTGGAAGGCTGAGGCAGGAGAACTGCTTGAGACCACAAGTTCAAGACTAGCATGGGCAACACAGAGAGACCCTGTCTCTACAAAAAATTTAAAAAATTAGCCAGGGGTGGTGGCATGCACCTGTAGTCCCAGCTACTCAGGAGGCTGAGGCAAGAGGATTGCTTGAGCCTAGGAGTTCTAGGTTACACTGAGCTATGATCCTGCCAGTGCACTCCAGCCTAGGTGACAGAGTGAGACTTTGCCTCTAAAAAATCAAAGGAAAGGAAAGGAAATTTGGACACAGAGACACCAAAGATGTACACATACAGTGGAAAGACCATGTGCAGATACATCAAGGAGGCAGGGCTGTCTGCTAGCCAAGGAGACAGGCCTTGAAAAAAAACCAAACTTGCAACACATTGTATTAGTCAGTTTTCATGCTGCTGATAAAGACATACCCAACACTGGACAATTTACAAAAGAAATAGGTTTATGGACTTACAATTCCACATGGCTGGGAGGCCTCACAATCATGGCAGAAGGCAAGGAGAAGCAAGTCACATATTACCTGGAGGACAGCAGGCAAAAAAAAAAAAAAAAAAAAGCTTGTGCAAGGAAACTCCCCTTTATAAAACCATAAGATCTTGTGGGAACCATTCACTATCAGCATAGGAAAGACCCCCCATAATTCAATCATCTCCCACCAGCTCCCTCCCACAACACGTGGGAATTATGGGAGGTAGGAGATGAGATTTGGGTGAGGACACAGAGCCGAACCGTATCATTCTGCCCCTGGCCCCTCCCAAATATCATATCTTCACATTTCAAAACTAATCATGCCTTTCCAATAGTCCCCCAAAGTCTCAATTCGTTTCAGCATTAACTCAAAAGTCCATAGTCCAAAGTCTCATCAGAGACAAAGCAAGTCCCTTCCACCTATGAGCCTGAAAATCAAAAGCAAGTTAGTTACTTCCTGGATACAATGGGGATACAGGCATTGGGTGAATATAGCCATTCCAAATAGGAGAAATTGGCCACAACAAAGGGGCTATGGGCCCCATGCAAGTCCAAAATCCAGAGGGGCAGTCAAAGCTTCAAAATGATTTCCTATGACTTTATGTCTCACATCCAGGTCACACTGATGCAAGAAGTAGGTTCCCATAGTCTTGGGCAGCTCTGCCCCTATGGCTTTACAGGGTACAGCCTCCCTCCCGGCTGCCTTCACAGGCTGGCACTGAGTGTTTACGGCTTTTCCAGGTGCATAGTGCAAGCTGTCAATGGATCTACCATTCTGGGGTCTGGAAAACGGTGGCCCTATTCTCACAACTCCACTAGGAGGTGCCCCAGTAAGGACTGTGGCAGGGGCTCCAACCCCACATTTCCCTTCTGCACTGCCCTAGCAGGAGTTTTCCATGAGGACCTGCCCCTGCAGCAAACTTCTGCCTGGGCATCCAGGTGTTTCCATACATCCTCTGAAATCTGGGCAGAGGTTCCCAAACCTCAGTTCTTAACTTCTGTTTACTGGCAGGCTCAACACCATGTGGAAGCTGCCAAGGCTTGAGGCTTGCACCCTCTGAAGCCACAGCCCAACTTCTACATTGGCCCCTTTTAGCCATGGCTGGAGTGGCTGGGACACAAGGCACCAAGTCCCTAGGCTGCACACAGCACGGGGACCCTGGGCCCGGGCAACGAAACCACTTTTTCCTCCTAGGCCTCCAGTTCTATGGAGGGGCTGCTGCAAAGGTCTCTGACATGCCCTGGAGACACTCTCTCAGTGTCTTGGTGATTAACATTCAGCTCCTCATTACTGATGCAAATTTCTACAGCCGGCTTAAATTTCTCCTCAGAAAATGGGATTTTCTTTTCTATTGCATTGTCAGGCTGCAAATTTTCCAAACTTTTATACTGTTCCCCTTATGAAACAGAATGACTTTGACAGCACCCCAGTCACCTCTTGTATGCTTTGCTGCTTAGAAATTTCTTCCACAAGCTACCCTAAATCATCTCTCTCAAGTTAAAAGTTTCACAAATCTCTAGGGCAGGAGAAAAATGGTGCCAGTCTTTTTGCTGAAACATAACAAGAGTTACCTTTGCTCCAGTTCCCAACAAGTTCCTCATCTCGATCAGAGACCACCTCAGCCTGGATTTCATTGTCCGTATCATTATCAGCATTTTGGTCAAAACCATTCAACAAGTCTCTAGGGAGTTCCAAAGTTTCCCACATGTTCTCTCTTCTTCTGAGCCCTCCAAACTGTTCCATTCTGTGCCTGCTACCCAGTTTCAAAGTTGCTTCCACATTTCTGGGCATCTTTTCAGCGGCGCCCCACTCTACTGGTACCAGTTTCCTGTATTAGTCTGTTTTCACACTGCTGTTAAAGTGTTACCCAAGACTGGGCAATTTACAAATGAAAGAGGTTTATTGGGCTTACAGTTCCTCATGGCTGGGGAGGCCTCACAATCATGGTGGAAGGCAAGGAGGAGCAAGTCACATGTTACGTGGATGGCAGCAGACAAAAAAAAAAAAGCTTGCGCACGGAAACTCCTGTTTTTAAAGCCATCAGATCTCAAGAGACTAATTCACTATCATGAGAACAGCACGGGAAAGACCCGTCCCCGTGATTCAATCGTCTCTCACGGGGTCCCTCCCACAACACGTGGAAATCATGGGAGCTACAAGTTGAGATTTGGGTGGAAACAGAGTCAAACCCTATCACACATTGACCTTGTACTTCTAGCACATGGAACTATGAGAAAATAAATTTCTGTTGTTTAAACCATTCAATCCATTGTACTTTGTTATGGCAGTCCTTGAAAACTAACAAAACCCCCTTCAAATCATTCAGCAACTTGTTTTTATTTTTTTCTATGTTGATACATTTTGCTGTACTTCACTTAACCATTGCACAGGATTCCACTGTATGCATATGCCACAACTGATTTATCCACTCCCTCTCTGATGGATATTTAAGTCAGTCAAAATTTTCTGCTAAAATAAGCAATGTCAAATGGAACATAATCTATATATTTCTGTGTGCACACTTGAGAGTGTTATTCTACCTATACAGCTATATCTGGAAGCACATTTCGCCAATCTATAAGATGTAGATACATGCTAGTTTAACATCTTGTCAGATTGTCAAATTGTTATCACATGTGGTTAAAACAAAAACTCTGCAATATGTTGTATTTGCTTCTTTACATTCTCATCAACACTTGGTATTGTTAGACTTATAAATTATTTTCTAGTCTATGTGTAAATATCTCAATATTTTACTTTGTGTTTCTCCAATTACAATTACGTTTGGGCATCTTTTTATGTTTGGTAAAACATTCTAGGCCTGGTGCGGTGGCTCACACCTGTAATCCCAGCATTTTGGGAGGCTGAGGTGGGTGAATTGCTTGAGCTCATGAGTTCGAGACTAGCCTGGACAACACAGTGAGACCTTGTCTCTACCACCACCACCACCAACAACAACATCAACAACAACAAAAATTGAGTGTCCTCTTTCCAAAAGCCCCTAATCATAACATTTACTCATTTTTTAACTGGATTTATTTACCTCTTTCTTAGTGATTTATTTATGTAGTCTGGCAATTGATCTTCTGTAGTTATGCATAATTGGAAAAATGTTCTCAAAGTCTACGGCTTATTTTTAACTTTCTGTATGGTGTTTCTAATTTGAGGGCAGTACAATGCATTGAAAATTGTTTACAGCTTGGAAGTTTTATGTCTTGTTTTGAAAGTTTTTTCTTACACTGGCACACCTCATTTTATTGCATGTCACTTTATTTTGCTCTGCAGATACTGCACTTCTATTACAAAATGGTTTGTGACAACCCTGCATTGAGCAACTTTATTCGCACCATTTTTCCAATAGCATGTGCTTGCTTCATGTCTGTGTGTCACATTTTGGCAATTCTTACAATATTTCAAATTTTTTTCTTATTATATTTGTTAGGGTGATATGTGATCAGTGATCTTTGATCTTTGTGTTTTTTGATGTTACTCTCAAAATTGTTTTGGGATGCCATGAACCCCAGCCACATAAGATTGTGAACTTATTTGATAAATGTTGTGTGTGTTTTGACTGCTCCACCAACTGGCCTTTCCCCATCTCACTCCTTCTTAGACCTCTCCATTTCCTGAGACACAATAATATTGAAATTAGGTCAATTAACAACCCTACAATGGCCTCTGAGTGTTCAAGTGAAACGAAAACTCACATGTCTCAAATTTTCTTAAATCAAAATCTAGAAAGGACTAAGCTTAGTAAAGAAGGTATGTTGAAAGCCAAGGCAGATGAAAAGCTAGACCTCTTATGCCAAATAGCCAAGTTGTAAATACAAAGGAAAAGTTCTTGAAGGAAATTGAAAGTGCTACTCCAGTGAACACACAAATTATAAGAAAGAAGAACAGCCTTCTG
Source organism: Pongo abelii (assembly GCF_028885655.2). Classification (NCBI taxonomy): domain Eukaryota; kingdom Metazoa; phylum Chordata; class Mammalia; order Primates; family Hominidae; genus Pongo; species Pongo abelii. The sequence goes on from NC_085928.1 coordinate 21,151,844, forward strand.
ACAGATATGAGAATATTAGAGGTCCTCATAGAAACTCAGACCAGTCACAGCACTTCTTTAAGCCAAAGCCTAATCCAGAGCAATTCCCTAACTCTCTTCAATTCTGTGAAGGCTGAGAGAGGCGAGGACGTTACAGAAGGAAAGTTTGAAGCTAGCAAAGGTTGGTTTATGAGGTTTAAGAAAAATACAAGGGAAGGAACAAGTTCTGATGTAGAAGCTGCTGCAAGTTATCCAGAAGATCCAGCTAAGATAATTGATGAAGGTGGCTACACTAAATAACAGATTTTCAGTGAAGACGACATGGCCTTATATTGGAAGAAGATGCCATCTAAGACTTCTATAGCTATAGAGGAGAAGTCAATGCCTGGTTTCAAAGCTTCAAAGAACAGGCTGACTCTCTTGTTAAGGGCTAATGCAGCTGGTGACATTCAGTGGAACCCAATACTCATTTAATCCTAGGCCTCTTAAGAATTATGCCAAGTATACTCTGTCTGTGCTTTATAAATAGAACAACAAAGCCTGGATAACAGCAGGTCTATTTGCAGCATGGTTTACTGAATACCTTAAGCCCACTATTTAGATCTATTGCTCAGACAAAAATATTTCTTTTTAAATATTATTGCTCATCAAGAATTCACCTAGTCATCCAAGAGCTCTGAGAGAGATGTACAAGGAGATTAATGTTGTTTTTATCCCTGCTAATGCAACATCTATTCTGCAGTCTGAGCATCAAGGAGTACGACTTGCAAGCCTTATTATTTAGGTAATAAAGTTGGTAAGGCTATAACTGTCATAGATAATGATTCCTCTGATGGATCTGAAAAGGATTCACCATTCTAGATATCATAAAGAACATTCATGACTCATTGAAGGAGGTCAAAATATCAACATAAACAAATTCGAAAGAAGTTGATTTTAATTTTCATGGATGACTTTGAGGGGCTCAAGACTTCAGCGGAGGAAGTCTCAGCAGATGTGGTGTAAAGAGCAAGAGAACTGGCATTAGAAGTGGAATCTGATGATGTGACTGAATTAATGATAATCATCTTATGATAAAACTTTAGCAAATGAGGAGTTGCTTCATGTGGGTCAGCAGAGAAAGTGGTTTTTACTTTCTGAGACGGAATTTACTCCTGGATGAAGATGCTGTGAACGTTGTTGAAATCACTACAAAGGATTTAGGATATTACATAAACTTAGTTGATAAAGCAGTGGCAGGCTTTGAGAGAATTGACTTCAATGTTGAAAGAAGTTCTACTGTGGACAAAATGCTCCCAAACAGTGTGAATGCTTCAGAGAAATATTTTGTGAAAGGAAAAGTCAATTGATGTGGCAACCTTCACTGTTATTTATTTCAAGAAATTGCCACAGCCGCCTCAATCTTCAGCTACCACCTCTCTGATCAGTCAGCAGCCATCAAACATTGAGGCAAGACCTTCCACCAGCAAAGATTATGACTCACTGAAGGCTCAGATGATTATTAGCATTTTTAGCAACAAAGTATTTTTAATTAAGATATAAACATACATTTTCATTTCACACATAATTATATTGCACACTTAATAAACTACAATATAGTGTAAATACAGCTTCTATATGCACTGCAAAACCGAAAAATTCATGTGACTTGCTTTAAATGATATACTCTTTATTGTTGTAATCTGAATACAAATCCGCGTATCTGTGAGATATACCAGTATACAACACAGTACAGTGGACTTCTGAGCAACTTAGGGGTTAGGGGAACTCACAAATTAAAATCTGTATACAACATTTGACTCCCCCACAACTTAACTACTAATAGGCTACTGTTGACCAGAATATTTACAGATAATGTGAAGTCAGTTCACACATATTTTTTTCTGATATGTATTCTTTTCTTGTATGTATTGTTATATGTATTTTGGTTATTAGAATCTTTTACCATATTCTTACATAAAGTAAGTAGAGAAAACGAAATGTTATTAAGAAAACCGTAAGAAAGATAATATATTATATATATATATTTATTATTCACTAAGTGGAAGTTGATCATCATGAGGATCTTCATCCTCATTGTCTTCACATTGAGTAGGCTGAGGAGGAGGAAGAAGAGCAGGGGTTAGTCTTATTGTCTCAGGGGTCATGGTTACCCTGCAAGTTTTTTCAAACTGTTGTAAATCTCCAAAAATATTGGTATATTTATTTTAAAAAATCCATGCATAACTCTTGTTTCTCTGCAGATCATATAAATCTTTCATTTTTTACTAAAGATTTCCGTGGGGAGGAACAGTTATGAGTCTTTTTCCAGTTTCTGAGGCCTCGTGTTTCACGAGGCTAAATTATGAGTGTTAAAAATTAGACCAGCCTGTCCAACATGATGAAACCCCATCTCTACTAAAAATACAAAAAACTAACCGGGCGTGGTGGCTGGCGCCTGTAGTCCTAGCTACTCAGGAGGATGAGGCAGGAGAATAGCTTCAGCCCAGGAGGTGGAGGTTGCAGTGAGCTGAGATCGCGCCACTGCACTCCAGCCTGGGCAATAGAGGGAGACTCCGTTGCAAAAAAAAAAAAAAAAAAAAATCCATGCATAAATGAACCCACACAGTTCAAATTTCTGTTGTTTGATGGTTAACTGTAGTGTTAACTATAGCCACCATATTAAACATTAGATCTTCAGAAACTGAAAGTTTGGACTCTTTGACTAACATCTCCTCATCTCCCCCATGCACCATTAGTAACCATCATTTTACTCTGTTTCTGTGAGTTTGACTTTTTTTTTTTAAGATTCCACATATAAGTGATGTCATAGTTTTTCTTTCTCTTTTTGAGTTATTTTACTTAGCATAATTCTTTCCAGGTTCATTCATGTTGTTGCAAATGGCAGCATGGATGAACCTGTTTGAATAATATGTTACTGTGTAATTATACTACATTTAAAAATTCATTCACTGATGGACACTAAGATCGTTCCTATATCTTGTCTATTGTGAACAACACTATAATGAACATGGGTGTGTGCAGATACCTCTTCGAAATAGTAACTTAATTCCTTTAGACCTATACCCAGAAGTGAAACCCTTGGATCATCTGGTAGCTCTATGTTTAAGTTTTTTGAGGAACTTCATATTGTTTTCCATAATGGCTATACCAATTTACATTGTCACCAAAGTGTACAAGGGTTCCCTTTTCCCATATCTTCAACAACACTAGTTATTTCTTGTCATGAGACTGATTTTTATAATGCCCCTCAAAGTAGTATAATAGCATAATACCTAAGTAAAATTTAAAAAAACATCTATGAGAGGCTAGACAATGAGATGCAGATTCACAACTCTCTAATAATCTTTCTTAACCCAAGGAGAGATTTAGAAGTATTTTTCAAACAGTGATTGACACCCATGGGTGAGTCATAAAGTCAATTTGGTGAGTCACAACCATTATTTTTGAAAAGAAAGAAATAAAAGAGAATGGATTAGAATAGAGTACCAATTCTTAATGGCATTAAGTATATTTTCATGAAATGTGTATGTGCACACATGTATATGTGTGTGCACATGTACTCACACGTGATCATGGTGTAAGTTTTTTCTTCTTGTGATTTACAAAATGATTTTTATACCTTTTTTTTTTTTTGCACACCAGAGTAGCTACATATACAAAAATTTGTGAAAGACACTGAATTTAGAGAGGGAGGGAAGAATGGACAGTGTGTTTTTCTAGGCACTAATATATAGAAAGGAGAGGAGGATTTGAGGTTATGGTATATCAGTAATATCTGACATTTATCAATACATTTTATCTGAATCAGCCCTGTGTTCTGCATTTTACATGAAAGATCTAATTTAATTTTTACAACAGTACCATGAGATAGGGCTATTAATGATAATAAATATTTTATGAGGAGAAAACTAAGAATTAGAGAAACCCAATAACTTGCCAAAAATGTCAAAGTATGCATTGGGAAGAGACAAAACTCAAACCTAGGAAAGCTTACTTCTGAACCTGTGCCTTGAACCATTATGCTATAAGATTTTTAGAGCAAACATTCTGTATGGTGAGTTACAGACCAGTTTATAAGCTTTAACTGCTGCTTAGACTAGTGGTTCAATGCCCTTGCTGTTTTTGCCCTGCCGTTTCTCAGATCATGCCTTTCCAGGTACAGTGCACAACATTCACTTCATGTTTGGACTACTAGAAGATTCTTTTCTCAAGTCTCTTGCTCTCCTCTGATCTAGCCCAAATGTAACAACAGAGCATCTTCCTCTAGAGTCTTTGGATTGTTGTCACTCTCTAGTAATAGCTTTTACATTTCTTCATTGTTTATTTTGATCAAATCAAAATGTCTTGGGAAGTTATTTAATTTCCCTGAATACAGTTTGCTATTCTGTAAATAAAAATAATATTATTTCAGTGTTAAAGTGGTCAAAAGAGGTAATATGTGCACAACAATTTACACATTGCTTGAGAAATGACATGGATCCAATAAATGAGAGCTATTTTTATTAATATGATAGAATATAATGTGTATTTGATAATTATTTAACAAATATTTAGAGTAACTATTCTTAGTGTTTTATTAGTCTAATTAAGCTTCCAGGCAGGCCCTCTACTAATTTCTCCTTCTTACCTCTTTTAGTTTTCATCTCCCATCTATTAGCTGTCCTCCAACTCTGAATTTATCATCCTTGACTTTGACCGTTCACATGTTTAATTCCTCTAGTCTGACATGTTCTCTTCATTGTGAGCTATGGTTCCTTTCATTCAAAACTCTATCTAGAACACATAGCCTTCACAAAAACTTTTGGTTAATGATAGTTTCTTCAGTAATTGTTGCAATTACACTGCATATGTTGGTATATGCTTGGGCTTAGCTCTAATTATAGCCACATATCCTGAAAGCCAAGGAAACACTCTATGTGGTATGTGGTGTCACTTGAGTTTGTTCGGCTCTCCTATAGACATGAAGTTCCCAGAGAAGGGTCACATTTATGAGTTAGTTACACCTTTTATGGAGGGCTCTATACAGTTTTCTGAACAGCGGAGCTATCCCTCATAATTGTCAAGCCCTTTGGTGTTTTTGTAATGTTCCCTCTTGAGAAGGATATATATGGTATCACAAAACCCCATTTCTCTTGCTGAGCCCCAAAGAAGATGCTGATTTCATTTTCAGATGATGTGTTCTTATATTCTTACTTGAACCCCTTTGCCATTTATACCATCCAAAAAATCATACTAACGTCCCCTCCTCCAGCAAGGGAATGACATGTAAAATGACATGGCGTTTTTCTTGATTGCATTGATATATAGTCTATTTTTTATTATTAGGCATTTTGTGATTATTTTAAGAAGCTATGCCAAAAGGTTGTGTGGGCAGCCTGAGTCTCAAGAGGCTTTAATGATAATATCTTGGCTCAGAAAGGATATGATGTTTATTGACTATTTCTCTAAGCAATAGAAGTCTTTATTGAACAGTGAATACTTTCAATATTGCATTTCATATTTGTAGGATTAAAAAGGTTATATGCAAAATAAATCAGGCAATATCAGCTTGGCTCAGTCCCATTCCATAAACCTCAGCTCATGTAAAGCTACAAGATTGATTTCTCAATATTCAATTTCTCAGCAGAGCAAATAGTCAAGACATGCATTAGACTCTGCTCTTAAAAAAAGGCATTAGCATTTGCTCTTTCACGCATAATGATATTGGCTAGATCTTCAATTTGCTTCGGATTTTCCCCATCTTTTCCATGTCCCGCATTACCTCCAAAGTCAATAATAGTTTAGTGCATGGAAGAGTCACAGCAGTATGAAATAGAACGTGAATATATTTGATTTTAAAAAAACAGTCCAAGTGTTTGTAAACTATGAGGCTTGATTCTAGCACCTTCTCTCAGGCAACACTTGCATTGGGATCAGGGGAAAGTTGGCTCATCTAAAACCCCATCCAACCAACATGCAGAAATAACTTTACCTATAATCTCTGCGCTAACACTGAAATCTAGCTACTTCTGATTTTCATAGAGGCACGTAACAACACTGCACAACAGACGAATGGAAGAAACTGAGTACTACTTTCAGGGTTTTCTCTGTATGCGTTGTACTTGGGGTTATAGAGTGCCCAGGGATGTATATTCCTTCCCAGCATGACTTGAAATTGGAAATAAATATGCTGGAATGCAATTTGCTTGAGGTAAAATGTTATGTTAGAACACATTATTCTAGCAATATCGTTTATATGTAGTTTATACGTAATATCACTATTTTTGGTGCAGATTATTTGAATACAAGTCCAAAAGCAATAGTTGTTTTGTGTTAAAACTAAGAAACTGTGCAGTATTCATCAGTAGTGAAATTATCAGTGGATACTGCAGTTTCTTAGTCTTTAACACAAAATATTATATGTATTATACCTAACATTAAATAGGTACTGTTGCCTTACAGTGAGAGAACACCTCAGGCAGGAAGAAACCAGTGATCACAGCTGTCTGTCTCTCCTCCAGGGGTTTCACCTCTTGTCTGTTTCAGCCTCAGCCTCATCAGCTGCTAGGGAAAAAGAAGGGGAGGGAATGTTATCCAGCTGAGATGGCAGCTGCCACCACCCTGCCTGTGCCCTCCAGCTTTCTAATCACAAGGTGGAACATTTTCAAGGGGAAGTTTATTAGAAAAGTAAAAGGAAAACAAAACAAAGCCCCAAGTGAAAGAACAAACATAAAGAAACAGACACATTTTCAGATAATAGCTCTTTTAAGTTTTAAAGTTTACCCCAGACTGGCTGGCAGTGGCCTGGGCACAGGAAGCCAAGCTTCTATCTGCACTGAAGCTTTTGTCTGACCAAACTACACTGACTTAAGCTTTAAGTTCTTTTGTCTTGTCTCAGTGTTAGAACCGGAATGATCGCCGGGACCCATGGGGATTTTGAATGTTCTCCATTAACTCAGAAAATTAATGCTATTCTTCCACTTGTTTCACTTTCTATGTTCACTTCTAGTGGCTCTCGTGGGTCCTGGTTTGGAAAGAGAAGGGAACAGCACTTTCTGGACCATAGTGCTTTCTCTAGTCTTTGGAAAATGGAATTCAGTGTGATACCAGCATTTATATTGTGAGGTAATCTCAAAGTGTCTAAAATTCCTGCTATGCTTTTGACCCGTTTAGGACTCTCTGGTTCTTCAGAAGCAAGTTCATAATTCACTAGGTAAACTGGGTTTGATTCATAGCTTGTTTACTTTTCTCACCTGGGCTTGTTAGCAGTCACCTGGTCTTGTTATTAAGAATCACATTCCCAGGCACTTTAAATAGTTAACATGTGCTTCTTATTTCAGACCTTGCACAAATGGTTGGACCATCCATGAGGTCTTTACTCTTTCCTGGGAAATGTTTCTAGCTGTGATCACTTTTGGAGATTCTTTCATCCAACCCACTTAAACCTCCCTCCTGGATTTGACTCACTGTAGTTTAGAACGTTAACAAAATAACAAAGAATTCCACTTTCAATTTTACTTTATCTTTAAAGATTAAATTGTAGTCTGGTGAACCATGAGACTTAGAAACTGGAAAACTAAGTGCAAGTGTGAGATGTAGCTTTCATAAGGTAATTAATACAGATATAGACAAATATTAGCACTGAAGATGGAATCTCACCCCGTGTGCATGTGCCCTTGATGTATAAGATTGAACTCATGATTTTACTTCCAGAAAGACTTCCTTATTTTTGTCCTACACAGAAAGTTGAATAAAAACTAGACTTGAGTACCTGGGAATGAACTTGAGTCAATTCAATTCTTAATGTTTATCAAATCACTCACAAATCTCATGGATTATTCATCCCAAAGGATCTCTTCTCAATTCTTTTAACTTTAGTCTCCTTGCCACATTAGTCCTGGCTTTTTGTGATGCCTCCTAGACATCTTCCCAGGCTACACTCTAACCTGTATTTTGTTCCTTGTACTTACATTCTCCAGTTTAATCTTTAAGAATGTTGCTTTTATATTGTTCCTTTAGTTATTTCCACACTCCAATAATCCAAAGGATTATTTCCAAATTACTTCAACTGACATTCCCTATCTCTCCTTTGCCCTCATTATATTTCTTAATATTCATAATAATGTTGAATTATGGTATTTGTGACTCCTCACAACATGAAACAAAACACCTATGCAGTCTCATTTCTGCAGTTTCTTTTATCAGACCCCTTTTGCATTTTAATCTACAATCACCATTCCTTGTTCGCTCTGTGAGCTTTACTGCCTTTGCTCTCATTATTCCTCTACCATAAACATCATCTCCATACTCAACATATACAAATCCTATCCCAGCTAAAAGTAAACTCTTCATCTTCAGACAATAAGGATCTATCTTACTCCTCTTTGTATTCTGGATTCTTAGAAGAGTATATGCGTGTAGTGGGCTACCAAAACAAGAATAAAATAATGCATGAATAAACTAATATGAATACTCTGTTGAATCCTTGAATCTGCTGAAAATACCATTTTTGTCTCTCAACCTTTTCTGAAGTTATTTTATTTCCTCAATGTTATCTTCTTCTTCCTCTGTTAACATTCAGGGCTAACTGAGCTTTGCAAAGCCTTTGCTCACTAGGCTTCATCATATTCCTTCCCCGAGTTCTCATAATTAACTGAGCCATACCACACAATCTGGCCCTTCATTATACAGTCTTTTGTTGTTCTTCAATTGTTTCAAAGTATGTAAATCTCATCTGCCCAAGTTGACAACTCTCTACCTTCTCAAGGACAAAGATTGTGTCTTCACTATGCTGCACAAATCTATCACAGTGCAAGGTCAACAGAGGAAAACAGTTGTTGAGATGACCCTCCAGCTGAATGAAGTCAGCCTTCAAAACTTTTAAAAATAGAATGTTGACCTTGCCAACTGAGAGTGTGGTAGCCAAAGCATATGGATCGTTCTTTCCTCAACAACAGAAAATAGCAGCAACCAGGCTCTTGTGACAATGTGTCCTTGAAGTGACTGCTATTTGGCTCCTTTCAGAACTCCAGTTGAGTGATATGTTCATAGAAGGAAGTCTAAGGCAACCATTCTCAACATTGGACTTTACACCAGCTATTTCAGAATATACAGAGAACTTGTTAAAATACAGATTCCAAGCTTATAATGGTTTATGAGAAAGTTTCTCACCTTAACCTCTGTTTCTTCTAATCCAGACATTCTTAAGTTATGCAATAAATATACTGCCCACTTTTTTATTGCTGGGTGAGTAGCGTCAGCATTGTGTGGTGGCTAGGATAGCCTTGCCTCTGGAGGCTGCCTGTGGGCTTGCCTTCATCTTATTCACTTAAAAGGTGTGTACATTTGATCAAGTTACCTGTTAAGCCTCAGTTTCCTCATTTGTATAAGGGGATATTAAATGACTGGCTCTTATGGTTGCTGTGCAGGTAACACACACATTTAGGAAACACACTTAACACTGCCTAGCTTATGGTGAGAATTAATTAAATATTAGCTATTTGTACTTCTTAAAATGGGCCATTTTAAGTAGTAAAAATAGCTAATATTTATTTTATATGACTCGTGCTTCTGCATAATCTGTAGACTGTTGAAATTACTGCACATTTCAAAGATAAAGAAAAACTTTCTTAAAATTTTATAAAAGTTGTGTTTTTGTTTCCATCTCTAGAAAACATAGTAGGTTATGGAAATTTTAATGCATTATGAAAAATATGGTAGGCTGTGTTTTATCAGATCATAAGAATTATATAATGATATTTTTCCTTTTTATGCTTATCTGAAAATTCAGAATTGAATTTAAAAATTACTCACTTAATCCATATTAATTGGGGAGGATGATGTACTTCTCGTTCACCAACATGAATTTATGTTTTCATTATTTTTAATACAATCTTATTCTCATTGGTCTCAACCTTTTTTGTTTTAAAGAACAGGCTACTTTTAAAAAGTAAATAGTTATTTAATCTCAGCTTGTCAGAAGTTGTCAATTTAATTATTTTTAAAATTTTATTTTTGAAAAGCTAATGGATTCATGTGGTTTAAAGTGTGATACAATAAAATAACTGTCTCTCCATCCCTGCCACCATCTACTCAATCATGAATACTCATTTTTATTCATTTGTATGTATACTTTCAAATTTTCTTGATGCATATAAAAACAAACATGAATACATATCATTTCATATATTTTACATAAAAAGTTGAATGTTCTGAATAATGATTTGCATCTCATTTTTTTAATCTGAAAGATTTTCTGGAGATCCTATATCAGTGGGTGAAAGGCTGTTGCATTGATTTTTAAGCTACATATCATTTCATTATATGGATTTATAATACATATATTATTCATTATATGGATCTATAATCCATATAATGGATTGTATACATTATATGTATTTAGCAAGTCTGTTTAGTTTGTTAACAGTCTTGTGTTATTATAAATAAGTGCAGTGAGTAACCTTATATGTAAGTCTTTTTGTATATGTATGTGTATCTGTAGGATACATTCTCTAAGATTACTTCATCAAATATTTATTTGTAATTTTGATAGATATTATCAAAGAGTCTTCAGTAAAAGAGCATATGAGAATGTCTATTCCTACAAATTCACCGATACTGTTACAACATTTTTGGATTTTGCCAATTTGATAGGCTTAAGGGAGGTAAGATTTGGCATCTTCACATATTTAAATGTGATTTGTGTTTTCCTTTTATTAATTGCCTGTATATGTGGCCTTTGCCCATTTTTAAAAAATTGGGTTGTAAGCCTTTTAAAATCAGTGTCTTAGAGTCCTTTATTTATTCAAAAGATTAACGTTTTATTTTCCCATCCTGCCAGTTTGTCATTTTTCTTTTGTGAACTTTTTATTTTAAAAAGTTGCCAAAGTTTGTTGTTACTGGGTACCATTCGCGTAGGAATTGCTAAAATGAACTTAGCTAAAGGCAGTATTTTCTGGAGCAGCAAGTTTTTATCTAAGTTGCAGGAAGCCTCAGGCTTCCACAAGACATGTCTATGGAGTTTCTTGAAATACAGTATGGTTACAGGTTAAATGTTAAAAATGCATGTTTTCTGTCTCCACCATGCCATGCCAGAAAGCTGTACCCAAGGATGGCATGACAAGACATAAATATATGTAGAAATGTATACAAGTTAAAAAACTACCCATCTAGTAAATAAAGCTCTGAACTATGGGAAAAGATTTTACATTTCTTTCATTTCCAATTTTCTATTTTCGTGTCTCATTATTACTCTATGCCAGTAGATTCCCCCCACCCCTCCTTTGTTTTAAGTATTTGAGCTTTCTTTTTTTTCTTCAAAGGGAACTTTATAAGGAGCCCTGAAGTGGAGATTCTGTGGTTGAAGGCAGGATGGAGGGAATGGTAGGCCCTAACACCACTGCATCTGTTCATCCCTACTTTTTCTTTCTCTCTCTCATTCTGCCATACCTAGAGGCTCCAGATGCACTCAGAAAGACCCTAGGACTCCACTGATGTAGTTTAGAAATCTTGGCTGTAGTCTACCTCCTTAAGAATGATGTAATGCCAACTCTTTCTTCCAGGAACTTTGTGTATTTCCATATCTGTCTACCCTTGCTTAGTAGAAATGGCTTTCTTATGTATAATGTCAGTCAAACATCTTGCATAATTATCTTCTTAATCTACTTTTTATTGAAATGGAAATAATGTCTCTATAGTAATCAGATTCATAAACTTTCTAGAAATGTGGTGGTAAGGGAGTGCCTTTAAGACTACTATATAAAGCTTGCATCAGTGGAGGTATTGCTTCTCCAGTATTTCTAGTCCAGCATCACGTGGTCTAATCATACATGGTCTAACTTGTGGCTGCCCCACAAACAGCTGCTTTCATTTTTCTCCAAGTCTTACTATTTGAAAGTTTCATTTTATATTGAACCTTCTTGTGCCTTCCACCCGCTGATCCAACCTTGGCTCTCTAGAGCATCACAGAATAAAATTCACTTTTCTTCAATAAGCACAATTATTTGAAGAAAGTTACCACATCCCCTTCTTTATTCTATTTTCCAATTTCAGTTCTCTCAGTTAACTTTTGTTGTTCCTTCCACTATATCTCAAATCAAAGAGGTGGTAATAAAATCCTGACTGCTATCCTCTAGGCTCATTCCAGTGTGTCAATGGCTGCTTTAAAAAGTGGCAGTGCCAAGGGAACACAGTACTGCATGTGGGGACTGGCAGGTACATAGAACATAAGACTGGGTAATCCATGTAATCTAAATAGTACTTTTTCTGTTCTTTTCCTATTTTGCTTTTTGTGAGGCTTTAATTTGCCTTGAAATCTGAATCATCAAAATTTGTCATGGAACAGTGCATAAAGTTTTGTCTATACAGACTTAGGGGACCCCAGCCTTTGAAGCTAGAAGAGTATCTAGTGATCATTTAGTCTAACTGGTTCATTTACAGATGGAGGAAAATTTAACAAGATATGCCGAGTGGGAGAGCTTTCTGAAAAATTCACATCTTCCTTAAGGGATGTACACAATGGGACATTCAGAAGGCCTGTAGCCATATGTCATTTAATACTCTCTATAATAACCCAATTTCCCCAATGCCATATGTGGTAGGCAGAACAATGACCCTCCAAAGACATGCATGTCCTATATCCCAGAATCCATAAACATGTTACCTTAGATGGCAAAAGAGAAAAGAGATTTTGCAGATGTGATGATGGTTCAAACCCCCCTGGGTTATACTGGTAGGCCTGATCTGATTACATGCATCTCTAAAAGTAGAAATTTTTTTCTGGATGCAGTCAGAGAAAAATGTGACAGAGGAAGAAGGACCAGAGATAGGCAACATCGCTGGTCTTGAAGGTACAGCAAGGAGGCAAGAGCCAAGAAGGGAGGACAACATTCTCCCCCAGAGTTTCCAGAAAGAAATGTAGCTCAGTCAATACCTTGAGTTTAGCACAGTGATGCCCCATATTAGATTTCTTTCCTGCAGAACTCTAAGATAATATGTATTGTTTTAAGCTACTAAGTTTCTGGTAAATTATTAGCAGAATAGAATTTGCAGCAACAGAAAACAAACAGCAGACAAGCCCAAACACTAAGCCAAATGCATTCACAGCTTGCCCAAACATTAAAAATATGCAATATGTGCAAAGTATTATGGAGCCAAATTTCCCTTGTTTGATAGCCATATCCTCATAATGAGCTAGGCCCTTTTAGAAATTGCGTTAATAACTCAGGGTACCATTTAGTCATCATTGCTTCAGTGTGTTAGCTCTTATGCTGATGATGATGGCCTAAATCTCCTAAGTCACTCCCAGGGAATTGCTCCTATACCGGGAAAAGTATCAATTTAGATTAATCTTTCATATTATCACTTTTAGAAAGCATGTTTGTAGAGCATTTTGGAACCGTCTCTGCTTTACACCTGGGTTCACGTGGCACTCGTTTCCATAATAAAGGCCAATTTATACTAAGTATGTTTCTAAACCAAGTTAGAGTTTTATTAATTTACTAAGTGCTTGGAGACAGCACAATTTTCCCTAAGAAGTTGAAAGCAATGGAGACTGCTTTAAGGTCTTTTTCCAAATACGTAGTTTCACAAATGCACTGCCACCTGGGTATTCCTTCATGGGTTGGAGCAGAGATGTGTTTGTATTTCGTGGCCTTAAACTGCCTTTCAAAGAACAAATAATCCTTACTAGTTATTATTTTGTGCTAAGTAATGGATATATATTACTGAACATAGATTTCTACATCTAATCATCAAAACTCTATGAGGATAGTCTTCTGAAGCCCTATTTCAGATGAGGAAACATATTTGGTGAGAATAAGTCACATATTCAAGTGCACATAATTTATAATTGCTGAAATGAGACTCCCACGATGACTGGTCTTACCCCAAAGCCTGTGCTCTATCTATTTCTACATGTTGCCTATTCATTTCTTTATTCCACAGTCTCTGGAATGTGATGGGAACTCTGCAAAGGTTATTAAGTGGATAATGAATGAATGAATGAATAAAGCCTAGAGAGAGGTAATAAAGAACTTGTGCTTTTATCTTCACAATAGTATTAGGGATTTTTATAGGTATTTATAGGTATTTTTTGTAAAGTCACTATGAAGATCTAATTAAGCTAAAAAATTTGAAGCAAAAAATAAACATTTAAAAATATATGTAATGTTTTATATCTGCATTTCACTCTCTTTCTTCCAACCGTATAAACACACACACACACACACACACTAATGTGGTTAGTGGATTTGTTTTCAAGTACAGTGCATGCCTCTGTAAGATGGGCAATTCCTTGCCCTCATCCAGAATATGTAAATACAAAGATTCCTGGGCATTACAAGGAGACAAGATGAATGTTATACAGTGGTTAGGCTTTAATGTTAGCTTTAGAGCAGCCTTTGACACAATGCTGAAATTTCAAGCTGTCGTAAATTTTGTGTGACAGGTAGGCTTTGAAAAAGTTAAAAAAAGTCACTGAATTGAACTTCATGTGGTTTTCAAACTTTATTTTATTTTTTTAAGCAGCTGAACTCTTTTTTAAAAGAAAAAAAATAGAACCTAGTATATAAAACAGTTATGAGGATGAGCTGCTTTGAATGAAGTGGGGATAAGGGACCCAGAGCCTCCCTTGCTCAACTCCAATTCCCAAGTCGCACCCTATTGAAACTCTAGTGCTCTGGAAAGCCCAGTGTAAAAATTACTGTATTAATGATTATACCTTTTGCAGAGTTCTTCAAACTACAGTAAACAGAGAATGTTGTGTAGGATTTACTGTTACATGACCTTTATCATTTGACTTATATATATGTCTATTTTATCACTGGAAATACTTGATATTTCCAAGGTCATTCATTTCATGAAAATATACATATTTTATTTCCTGGACATCCTAGGAATCAAAATGAAATGACTGCTTTTAGATAGCTTTAGTCTAGTGCACATGGAGATTTCTTTGGATGTAGATTCTGTTTCGTATGTGATATCTCAGATACTAAGCATGGAACACACAGGAAAGGGATCCTATTGGTTTGTCTTGTAAACAGGAAGTTCTCAGTACAGATTTGTTAGATAGATGCTTGAAGTGAATTCATCATTCTATGGTGAAAATCATCAAGTATCAAGTTTAAAGATGAGCAAATATCTTTTTAAGATAATTATCACTGACATGGTTTTCTGCCCCTTCATTATTTATTCAATATTGAAGTAAAGTAATAGGGCTTAAGGCAGATTTTTAGCTATCGCTTTTAGGGATTTCAGCTAAATACTAGACATTTTCTAGCTAATTCCTGCTACTGTTTATCCCAGCAATTACTAAATGTCAAAGAACCATGAAATGTTGTGTTAGGCATGATATTACTTGATCCTCACAACAACGTTGAGAGGAATTACAATTATTTCCACTTATATAAGAGAAAACTGACACCAAGAGAGGTCTATTAACTTGTCCGACGTCACCAAGTTTGTAAATGTTAAGGCTGGGACTTGAGGTCAAGTCTTCCTGGCTCTAGAACCCTAATGCTCAACAGCCTGCCTGCTTGGAGTTACTGCATAATTTTTGAAGAATTTACAATGTTCTATTTTGACTTGAGGCATGCTTGGAATTACAATTATGCCAAACAACAGTGAAAGCACAGCTAGTACTTTATCACAAGGAAAACTTATTCTACATTATCCTGACCATGGGGAAAGACTTGTATTTTGGTAAGCCAATTGTTGCTTACTTATTCTCTGACCTAACACACTCTCTTTCTAGAACCCCAAGCTGTTTCCACGGGGCTATAATGCAAATTTGGATACATTTCTTTATGGACCTTGAAATCAGACTGTTTGGCAAAGAACATAGTCCACATTATTTTGGAAAGCCAGCTGTATCACTGGAGTCTACTTTTATTTAATCTTTTACAGCCAAGAAATCTATGGCATGTTTTTGCCAGTCTCCCTGATATTTACATGGATGATGAAATGTCCCCAAATTTCACTGAACCACAGCAAACACTTTGACTACTACTGTGGCAGGACTGTAATAACATTGAGTGCCCCTTCAGGAGGTCGAGGGAAAGATGGCTGTGCATACTGAAGAGAAATGGCAGCAATACTAAAAAAGTCCCCAAAGTGGCAGCTGCCTGTTGTGCTCTTTGATGCCTTGCATGGAAAGGTGAGGGGAAATTATTTAAACAAGTGAACTCAGGAGACCAGTACATTACCACTGCCTTATTTCATTGTGGAAGACAAACATGCTCACTGGAGCCAAATAAGAACTAGATACTGCCCTTTAGATTCCATATTGATACTTACTCTAAAATCAGGGCAAATTTTATTGAACTAATCAAATAACGTGAATTGCGTGTTTTATTATTTAAAAGCATCACACTCAAAAAAAATCAAATGAATAAAAAATAAACTATATAGCTATACAGATTAATCTCAGTAAGCATAATCCCAGTAAGCATAGCCTTATTGTTTTACTCTCCTCTTCATTTCTACAAAAGTCACCAAAATTTCTCTTCTCTGCCTTCACATATGGAAGCGTATGTGGGTGGTGAGCAATCTGTTGTGGTGCTTGGAGACTATGGAGCTACATCAGATAGGACAGGGTAAGTGGTGGAAGGAGGCCAGAATCTGACATGAGTAGGAGCATCTCTCGGGGTGTTTGAAGTCTAAAGTTATTTTATTGTCCTTTGCAAAAAATATGAAAGGGTTTCATCTCTGAATGCATATTGAACTTTCTTCACATAAAATCTAAATCCAAGTTGGAATTCAAACTCTTCGTGTCTCCCCTTTCACCTACTCGTCTTCCATTTTATTTCCCTAAGCTTTGTACGGTCTTTTGTCCACCTTGTTTTACAGACCTGCTCCCAACCAGGGACGTTCCCTTGCTTCTTTGAGCCACACAAATATTTGCAGTGCTTCACTGAATTGGCCTTCTTGCCATACTTTGGTTAGCACAAACACTGCCTGCAGTGATTATAAGCTTCCTAGGTCCCTGGATTCTTATTCATGAGAGGCTTAAAAGACAGGTTAGAAAGCGTTTGTTTTTTAACTGAGAGACCTGCCCTGCAAAATATTATGCAACTAAAATTTAATGACAGTCTCCATCCAGACGTGAAACAGGCTAATGAGCAGGCTGTTTACATCTTTCTTTTACATTTTATTTTTTTTCAAGCTTCGGAATTATTGTAACTTATGAAAATTTGTCTGTATGGTGTCCCTCATAAATTGTTTGGCCTCACAAACAAGTTGCTTAAGGCCTTGGAGTCATAGGAAATAAAACCACATTTGCAACATTTTTAAAAAGAAAATAAAACAGAAGACAAAGACAAAAAGCAACTCATGCTTTGGTTCTTCAGAAAAATCACTTTAGCAATGATTAGGACAGAAATTACCAGAATCAAGTGAATAGCAAGCAAGAGGTGCTTATCTATTTTTAGGAGTAATGAAAAAAACATTGTAGAACACCTGTTATGGCATATCCTTTTTTAGCAAAACAAAAAAAAAAAGGCATCATTTAAAATAAAGGTTTTTAAGTAACTATGGAAAATTCCTCACATAATCAGTTCTCTAATAAATATTTGGATGTAGCCATTAGCCAAAAGTTTCTGTAGAAAGCAACTATGTTTTTGAAGGAGACTTAAGACTTTCATCTTAAATCATGTCAAGAAGTGGCCAAGAAATAGAACCTTGGCTAGAATTAACAAAAGGCCACTTTCTCAAATTTAAAAGAGACAAGCAAATATTAAAACAGCTGTAACATCCAAACAAGCAACAGACAAAAAATGCTAGGAGAAATAAGGAAGTTAATGATAGAATACTTTTTTCCTACTTTCTTTTAATTTGTTTCCACCCTAAAATAATATCAGATCACTGGTGAAAGGCAATAACTCTAGTAAGACATGCTGATAACATTGGGTGTGGTTTTCTTTCTTTCACTGCGTAGACTCAGTGTTGAATTTCTAATGGATTGTCTTTTTAAATTATTTTTATTTACTAAGCATTTGTTTTCATTTTAATTAGTTAAAATTATTCTTATGCTCTCTCCAAGTTCCTGCATCTCTCAAACACAAGTGTCTACTTCATTTTGAAGGAAGAAAAGAATAATATGAAGAGAATGATAACGAGGTAGTCTTTCTCTCTGCAGAGAATTGAGGATCTGTGTTCCCTACAGCATATAACATTAACGGACAGATTTTTCACAAAAGCTTTAAGACCTTAGCACAGATGACGAGTGAGCGGGATTGTGAGACTTTTTCTCCGTGGAGTTATCTACCAATAGGAATCAGAGGCAAACTGCTGGACTATCTGGTGAAGTTAACTCCCTGCTGCCTAAAGCACACCTAATCTCATGCATCTGTTGGTCAAACTTTGTCTTCAGGTATAATTTGTCAAAGCCCAATCCCCATGTGTAACGATTGAAGATCTGATTGAAGATTCTCAGAGTTTGAGTCATTACAGCTCTGAAATATTTCTGGAAACTTACTATGCCCTTTATAGTTACTTTTTCTTCAAGTAAGGAAGGAGAGTGAATTTGGGGGCCACCATTTTACCTGGTAATGTTGCATTTCCTTGCTAAGGGAGGGCTGGGAAAGGCTGACTTTCTGAAGGGCTTTCAATCAGTGGTTGGATGGATGTACTCTGCTACTGTATACCCCCTCTAGCACTTGGCTTTTAATTTTTACATCTGAATTATGAAATGCAACCTCTACTAGCTACTGCCAGGAGCCCAGAACATTAATATTGATGTCCAGAAAGGTTGGGAGTGCAGCTGCAGGAAGATTTAAAGATGAGAATGATCAGGAACGTCACTCAAGTAAATAAATCCACTATACAATTTGCTTACCTTTTCACCCCAAATTTTAAAGGAAATTTATTTTTAAAGAAAGAGAAAAATCAGCATATGATCTGAGCCCACTAAGTATAGCATAGATGTTTCCCTCTTTTCTTCCAACCACACTCACCTGTCATAATCACGTATGATTGGTATGGGCTGAATGCAGCGAAGTATGTTGCAGCACCAAATAATATAAATAGAAAAAAAAATGAGGGGAACAAGAGACAGAGAGAAAGGGCAGGTTAGGACACAACGTGTGTCCCCTTGAAATTTTATACTTAAGTTATAGCCACATCAGTGTACAGAAGGCAAACTGTTGCTTGTGATTTTTGAGAACCATCTGCTGAGCCTAAGGCAAATTTCACATTAAAACCCAATTTCAGTCGTGACCTAAAAATGAGGAGAAATGCTGTGGTTCTGAGCAAATTCCACTTTGAATGTCTTTTCCCTACCCTTGGCGTTGCGAAGTGAAGCTTATAGGGTAGGAACCTAAATGAAACAAAAGCCACAGGAGGCAAACAGAAAGTGCTTCGTCCTTCTTTCTCTACCCCAAGATTTGCACAGCTGTGGTAGTGTTCACAAACCTGACTGAAGTCCTGAGATGAGGACTGATTGCAAATCTGCTGGACCAGCTCCCACTCACAGTGGAGAAAGATTTGCTTATTTTTCATTTTCAAATATGACTCCAGCTCCCACAGTTTGATTTTTCATCAGGAAGGAAGGTTTGGAATCCTCAAGTAATTAGGGGAAATCCAAGCATAGTTTTTCTTCAGGAAAAAATTAAAAACACAAAATAAGAAATGAAGGCCAAAGTAGACTTGATTCTAAATTCCCTCCAATAGTTATTTTTCTCCAGCCCTCCCCTCTCCCTCTTAAACAATGGTAGATTACAAAGCCCGATTTCAAAGGATCTAATCAAGTTGAGGAGATAAATACAGAGCAATTTAAGCTATATAAGCAAACTGCAGCACTTCGACTTAAATCAGTTAGTACTTTGATGCACATATGTGAAGTCTTTAGAATGGGACAGATATAACTTCCTAGAGAAGGTAGGCATCTTAAAGAATGCAATGGGTGTGTTTTAATGATGCAAATCAAGGACTTAAGCACTATAAGTGAACCCACCATAACTGAATACCCAAAGTTTGCTTGGGCACTGCATTGTCACAGTGCATGAAAGAAGGTTGTGGGACCCTGGTTCAGTCTCACATGAAACTGAATTGCTGACCATCAGTGAAATCAACACATGGCTGAAATGACTGTAGATGTTCCTCTTGGTAGCTCATTACTCTGTGCTTTAGCACCTGCAGGAAAAGCCTTTGTCAGATCCTTCTACAGACCAGTGTTTCCCCAGCTTGACTGTCCACATGAATTACTGGGGGCTCATGTTAAAATGCAGATTCTGATTCAGTAGTCTGGGGGTAAGGCCTGAGCATCTGCATGTCTCACAGTCTCCCAGATGATGTGAATACTGCCGATATGTGGAACACACGTTGAAGAGCAAAGGTACAGGACCAACAGTACATTTATGTATATAGTTTTGAAAATTTCCAGGTAGAAGTGCATGTGTGTGCTAAGCTAGTGATGGTGATGAGAATACTAAAATCGTGATCCAGATGTCTTTTGAAAGCATAAACTAGCTTGAGAGAATTGTACACATAGTCCTTGGAATTTGGTACCCCAGTGCCTCTTACTAAACAATGGCATTACATTTTGGTCAAAGCCTAGAAGTTTTGTACAGGTGGCATCTGTGACACTTTTATTATTCTTCTTTCCCCCTAAAGTCTCTGTAGAGCAAAAACTTGGATTGCTTTATTAGATGAATTATGACTAAAAATTCCATTTCCTTTTCTGTGGCAATAAAAATGTGTTCAAAACCTCTTCAGAATTCACTGCTGCATGTTTGGTGCAGTTTCTGCAAAGCTGCTTCAGGGTCTTTCACAAACCTATATAGGCCTAATCACAAGGGATTCTGTTGTAATAGCTCTTTCAAAGTCTGGTTGCTAAGCTTTTCTAGGAGTTTATTTCACAATATAGCATTTTTGTTGCTTTTCTTCTGCTTCAGCATTCAGTGGTTCAACAAGGATCTTTTGGACACTTACTTTGTGAAAAAAACTCCTCAAAACTAGAAAATGCTTAATACTTGGTCAGGCATCCCTGGGTACAAATTGTAGTCCTACCTGTATACCCATATGACTTTGGGCAAGTTTATATAACCCAATCCTCAGTTGCCTAGTCTGTAAAATGGGAACAATAATCCCTGTTTATGTGTAAGATTACACAGGATAATGCATATGCAGTTCTTATAATAGCATGAAATATGTAAAAACTAAACAAAGTGGTGTCAATTATAATATTCATTCTGAGATAAAAATTAATAATATGCTTTAGAGTATGTGTGTATGATTGTGTTTGTGTGTTTCCTGTAGCTTGTACAAGTTGAGACATTGTCTCACAACCTTGGTTAATATTCAATGGAAGAATTTTTAAAATTTTTTTAAATTAGAGATGGGGTCTCGCCATGTTGCACAGGTTCCTCCCAAACTCCTGGGCTCAAGCAGTCCTCCTTCCTCCACTTCCCAAAGTGCTGGGATTATAGGCGTGGGCCACCACACCCAGCCAAGGATTGTATTTGAAGAGAAAAAAAAATGATGTAGAAAGGAAAGGCTTAAATTTATGAATACCTGATGGTCCCAAAAGGAGCTCCTAGAAACAAGGAAAACCTAAATTACTGAAGTTTTACTTCATTATTTCTTCTTATAATTGGACCAAGGAATATATTGATATTGAAGCAGTAAATGATTCTTTTGGTATTTTTTTAGGCTACACTAAAGTTGATTTTTTTTATTTCAATAGCTGTTGGGGTACAAGTGCTGTTGGTTATATGGATGAATTATATAGTGGTGAAGTCTGAGATTTTAGTGCACCTGTCACCCAGGTAGTGTACATTGTACCCAATATTTTGATTTTTATTCCTCATGAAACTCCCGTTATGAGTCTCCATACCACTCTGTATGCCTTTGTGTACCCATAGTTTAGCTCTCACTTACAAGTGAGAACATACAGTCTTTAGTTTTCTTTACTTAGAATAATGGCCACCAGCTCCATCCATGTTGCTGCAAAAGACATTATTTCAGGTTTTTTTTTTTTGAGACGGAGTCTCGCTCTGTCGCCCAGGCTGGAGTGCAGTGACGCGATCTCGGCTCCCTGCAAGCTCCACCTCCCCGGTTCACACCATTCTCCTGTCTCAGCCTCCAGAGTAGCTGGGACTACAGGTGCCCGCCACCATGCCTGGCTAATTTTTTGTTTTTGTATTTTTAGTAGAGACGGGGTTTCACCGTGTTAGCTAGGATGGTCTCGATCTCCTGACTTCGTGATCCACCCGCCTCGGCCTCCCAAAGTTCTGGGATTACAGGCGTGAGCCACCGCGCCCAGCCTATTTCATATATTTTTATGGCTGGGTAGTATTCCATTGTTTATATATACCATATTTTCTTTATTTACTCATTGCTTGATGGGCATTTAGGTTAGTTCCATATCTTTGCAATTGTAAATTGTTCTGCAATAAACATATATATGGAAGTGTCTTTTTAATATAGTGACTTCTTTTCCTTTGAGTAGATACTCAATAGTGGGATTGCTGAATTGAATGACAGATCTACTTTTAGTTTTTTAAGAAATCTCCATACTGTTTTCCATTGAGGTCGTACTAATTTACATTCCCACCAGCAATCCATAAGTGTTCCCTTTTCACCACATCCATGCCATCATCTATTGTTTTTTGACTTTTTAATAATGGCCATTCTTGCAGGAGTAAGATGGTAACTCATTGTGATTTTAATTTGCATTTCCCTGATGATGAGGGATATTCAGCATTCTTTTGTATAGATTTTGGCCATTTGTAAGTTTTCTTTTGAGAAATGTCTATTCATGTCATTTGCCTATGTTTTGATGGGGTTATTTGTTTCTTTCTTGCTGATTTTTTTGAGTTCCTTGTAGATTCTGGATGTTAGTCTATTGTCAAATGCAAAGTTTGCAAATATTTTCTCGCATTCTGTGGGTTTTCTATTTACTCTGATGATTATTTCTTTTGTGGTACAGAAGCTTTTTAGTTTAATTGGGTCCCATTTGTTTATTTTTGTTTTAGTTGCTTTTGTTTTTGGGGTCTTAGTCACAAATTCTTTGCCTAGGCCAACTTCCAGAAGAGTTTTTCCCAGGTTATCTTCTAGAATTTTTATGGTTTCAGGTTTTAGATTTAAGTCTTAAATCTATGTTGAGTTGATTTTTGTATAAGGTAAGAGATAGGTGCATTCTTCTACATGTTTCATTCTTCTACATGTGGCTATCCAGTTTTCCCAGCACCATTTATTAAATAGGGTCTTCCTTTCCCAATTTTTGTTTTTGTATACTTTGTCGAAGATCAGTTGGTGGTAAATATTTGGCTTTATTTCTAGGTTCTCTAATCTGTTCCATTTTATTGAATATTTGTTCTGTGTCTATTGAGATGTTCATATGGTTTTGGTTTTTGTTCCATTGGCCTATGTGTCCATTTTTATACTAGTACCATGCTGTTCTAGTAACTATAGCCTTGTAGTATAATTTGAAGTCCAGTTAATGTGATGCCTCCAAATTTCTTCTTTTTGCTTAGATTGATTTGGCTACTTGGGGCTCTTTTTTGGTTCCATATAAATTTTAGGATTGCCTTTTTTTCCATTTCTGTGTAAAATGATGTTTGTATTTTGATAGGAGTTGCATTGAATTTGTAAATTGCTTTTGGTGGTAAAGTTATTTTCATGATATTCTTTCAATTCATGAACATGGGATATGTTTCATTTGTTTGTGTCTTGTACAATTTCTTTTAGTAGTGTTTTCTTTTTTCTATTGCTGCTGCACAATTAAATTTTTAGTAGTGCTTTGTAGTTCTCTTTGCAGAGCTCTTTCATCTTCTTGATTAAGTATATTCCTAGTTATTTTATTTATTTTTTTGTATCTGTTGTAAAAGGGATTGAGTTCTTGATTTGATTCTCAGCTTGGTTATTGTTGGTGACTAGCGGTGCTAGTGATACCCAAGTCTTGGGTTACAAAGTCTTTGTAACCCAAGACTTTACTGAATTTGTTTATCAAATCTAGGGGTACTTTGGAGCACTCTTTAGGATTTTCCAGGTATACAATCATATCATTGGTGGGTAGTGATAGTTTGAGTTTCTCTTTTCCAGTTTGGTTGCTCTTTATTTCCTTCTCTTGCCTAGTTGCTCTGGCTAGGACTTCCATCACTATGTTGAATAGAAATGATAAAAGCAGGCATCCTTGTCTTGTTCCAGTTCTCAGGAGGAATGCTTTAAACTTTTCCATTCAGTATGATTTTGTCTGTGGGTTTGTCATATATGGCTTTTATTATTTTAAGTCACTTCTATTCCTAGTTTATTGAGAAGTTTTATTATAAAAAATTGTGGGTTTTATTGAATGCTTTTTTTGTGTCTATTGGGGTGATCATATGGTTTTGTTTTTAATTCTGTTTGTGTCATGTATCATAGACACATTTATTGACTTGCATATGTTAAACCATCCCTGCATCTCTGAAATGCAATGCACTTAATCATACTCTATTATCTTTTTGAGGTGCTGTTTGATTGGATTAGCTAGTATTTTGTTGAAGATTTTTGCATCTGTGTTTATTAGGGATATTGGCCTACAGTTTTCTTTTTTTGTTAAGCCCTTTCCTGATTTTGGCGTCAGAGTAATACTGACTTCATAGAATGAATTAGGGAGGATTCTGTCCTTCTCAATCTTCTGGAATAGTTTCAGTAATATTGGTACCAATTCTTCTTTGAATGTCTGGTAGAATTCAGCTGTGAATTCATCTGGCCCTCGGCTTTTTTGGTTGGCAGTTTTTTGTTTTTTTTTTTAATTTCTGATTTGATCTTACTGCTTGTTGTTGGTCTGTTCAGGGTTTCTATTTCTTCCTGATTTAATCTAGGAGGGTTGTATGTTTCCAGGAATTTCCATTTCTTCTAAGTTTTCTGTTTGTGTGCATAGAGGTGTTCATTATAGTCATGAATAATCTTTTTATTTTTGTGGTATTGGTTGTAAGCTTCATTTCTAATTAAGTTTATTTGAATCTTCTCTCTCCCTTTTTCTTTGTTAATCTAGCTAATGGTCAATCCATTTTGTTTATCTTTTCAAATAATTGACTTTTTGTTTCACTTATTTTTGTATTTTTCTCAATTTCAGATAGCTCTCTTCTCATCTTTGTTATTTCTTTTCTTCTGCTAGCTTTGGTTTAGTTTCTTCCTCTAGTTTCATGAGGTGTAACATTAGGTTGCCAATTTTTGATCTTTCAGACTTTTTAATGTAGGCTTTTAGTGCTATAAACTTTCCTCTTAGCATTGCTTTTGCTGTATCCCAGAGGTTTTGATAACTTGTATCACTATTGTCAATTTTTTAAATTTTCATCTCAATGTCGTTGTTAAACCTCAAATCATCCAGAGGTAGATTATTTAATTTCCATGTATTTGTACAGTTTCAAGAGTTCCTTTTGGAGTTGATTTCTAGTTTTATTTCACTGTGGTCTAAGCAGATACTTGACATGATTTTGATTTTTTTTTTTTAACATTTATTAAGACTTGTTTTGTGGCCTATCCTATGGTCTATCTTGAAGGATGTTCTATGTGCTGATGAGAATAATGTATATTCTGCAGTTCTTTGGTAGAATGTTTTGTAAATATCTGTTAGGTCTGTTTGTTCTAGAGTGTAGTGTAAGTCCATTGTTTCTTTGTTGACTTTCTCTCAATGATCTGTCTAATGCTTTTAGCGGAGTATTGAAGTCCCCTACTATTATTGTGTTGCTATCTCATTTCTTAGGTCTAGTAGTAATTACTTTATAAATCTGGGAGCTCCAGTGTTAGGTGCATGTAAATTTTGGATTGTAACATACTCTTGTTGGATTGATCATTTTCTCATTATATAATAACATTGCTTGTATTATTATTATTATTATTATTACTGTTGTTGCTTTAAGCTCTGTTTTATCTAAGAATAGCTACTCCTGCTCATTTTGGTTTCCAAGATATTCCATGCTTTTACCTTGAGTTTATATGAATCCTTAGATGTTAAATGAATCTCTTGAAAACAGCAGATAATTGGTTTATAATTTTTCATCCACTCTGCCAATCTGTAACTTTTAAGTGGAGCATTTAGGCCACTTGTGTTTAATGTTAATATTGAGGTGTGAGGCACCATTCCAAGCATTGTGTTAATTTTTACCTAGATACTTTGTTTTCTTTATTGTGTTATTATTTTATTGGCTCTATAAGTTTTATGCTTTCAAGAGACTCTATTCCTTATGCATATCAACATTTTGTTTCAAGATTTAGAATTCCTTTAAGCATTTCTTGTAGGGCTCATCTGGCAGTGACAAATTCCCTCAGAACTTGTTTGTCTGAAAATGACTTCATTTCTCCATCATGTATGAAACTTTGTTTTTCTGGACACAAATTTTTTGACTGGCAGTTATTCTGTTTAAGGAGGCTAAAGATAGAACCCCAGTTCCTTCTGGCTTATAAAGTTTCTGTTAAGAAGTCTACTGTTAGTCTGATAGGTTTTCCTTTTAAGGTTATCTGATGCTTTTGTCTCACTGCTCTTATAATTCTTTCCTTCACGTTGACTTTAGGTAGCTTGATGACTATATGGCTTAATGATGTCCTTATTGCAATGTATCTCATAGGAGTTATTTGAGCTTCTTGTATTTGGATATCTAAACCTCCGGCAAGGCCAGGGAAGTTTTCCTCAATTATATCCTCAAATATGTTTTTTGAACTTTTTTCTTTTCCTTCTTCCTCAGGAACACCAACTAGTCTTAGGTTTGGTCATTTTACATAATCGTATATTGCTTGGAGACTATTCATTTCTGTTTATTCTTTTTTATTTTTGTTGGACTGTGTTAATTTGAAAACCTTGTCTTCGAGCTCTGAAATTCTTTCTTCCACTTGTTTTAGTCCATTAAAACTCTCCACTGCATTTTGTAAATCCCAAAATGTGTCTTTATTTCCAGAACTTCAGATTGATTTTTCTTTAAAATAGCCATCTCTTTAGAAAATTTTTCATGCATATCCTGAATTTTTTTTTTGTAATTTTTTATGTTGTTTTCACCTTTCTCTGGTATCTCCTGGAACAGCTTAGTAATCATGATGAGCTCTCATGGGAGAAGTCCCAGCTATGTCTGCAGTGGTGGATGAGGGGGAAAAGAAATCTCCTTCTCCAAGGCCCTTTATGAGGACCAGGGCTGCCTGACTGCTGGGGTAGAGCTGCAGAATTTCCTTGCTGAGCCCAGCACTGGAACTCTGCCTCTGCTGAAAGAAACTTCCCACCAGAAAAAAGATCTGGGACTCAAGCCTGCCTTCTGGATTCTTTTGTCCCACAGGGTATTCTCTTGATGCGGTACACTCCCCCTTTCCCTAAGATTAGGAGTCGCTTAGTGCCAGATTACTGTGCATACTGCTGCTCCTCTGGGGCTAGCTGCCCACTGGGGCTGCCACACTCCAAGCTGGTGTTGGGGAATGTCTGCAAGGAATCTTGATGTGAAGTGACCTGTCCTCAAGTATCCCAGCAGTGTGTACCAATACCAGCTCTGATGGGGGTGCCAGGGGAGTGACATAGACTCTGTGAGGTTCCTTGGTTATAAATAGGCTTAGCATGTTGACTTTCACAAATTCTGGTTGTAGTAGTAATGAACTACTCATATGGAGAGATTCAAGACCTTCTGGTTAACCAGGCTCGTGCAAGCAATGGTGATAGGTGAGGTTATACACAAGTTTTCTCCTTCCTGGGTGTCATGTTATTCTACCTGGAAATGTTGTAATGGATTGTGTCAGTTGACCTCCAGCCAGGAGGTGGTGCTTACAAAGGAGTCCTAGCTCTGACAGTAGTGGTGAGATTTGTGCTTGCCTTGTTACCCAGGGAGTTACTCTGGGTTCTCAGGTAATGAGTGGGGCTACAGAGCCTCCTAAAAGTTTTTGTCTTTTGTATTAAGCTACCACGGCAGGTGGAGGGGCAAAGCCAAGTGAGGGCTGGGTCAGGTAGGTCTGTGCTCTGGATCTCCATGTGCATAGAAAGCAGTGGCTCCTTGGGAGTTACAGGGGGTCAGGTATCTGGCCACTGGGGTAATGTTCCAGGGAGAAGTGTAGCTGCCTTTGCTGCCCAGAAGAGTTCATGCAGGCACTGGGGAATAGCAGGCAGCAGTAAACCCCACCCAGCTCCCACATACTTGGCAAGGCAGGTCTCACACCCTCAGTGCCTTAGTTCCAGGCAGTCTATGCTCAGAACTGAAAACTGCCCCAGGCTATAAGCCTTCCCCATGGGAGACAGCAACCATAGCTTTCAGGCCACGCCTCTCCCTATCTGCCCACACGGCCAGGGATCCTAGCTCCTGTGCTTGTGGCTGCAGCACGTTTCCCACTCATTTCCCAGTTTCAGTTGGGAGCTCCTCTCAACCTGCTACTGCTGCCTGAATTAGCTAGCAGAATTCCATGAGGTTTCCTGTGAGATAGAATCAGGGATGGCTTCCCTGAGTCCATGTTGGAGACTGGGAATGCCCACAAGGGTCTTCGCACTCCTGCTCCCTAAATCAACTCCACTGCTAAATAGAGTTAAGGCCTTCCCCCATGGCCTAGATGGTCAGGTTCCCCATTGGGGGTGGATATCCTGGAGGCAGTTTCTCCCCATCTCACACTCTGGGGATTTACAATTTTTCACCTGGCTCATGGTGTAGGCTGCAGCCTGATGCTTCTTTCACAGTTTCTGTGTTTTCTTTCCATTTTCCTGTTATATTTCTACATTGCTTCAAGGAAAAAAGCTCACAGTGTAAATCTCTACACTTCATTTTTGTCTTTCTAAGTGGGAGAGGCATGCTAACGCTGCCTCCAATCTCCCATCTTGGAACAAAATTATCTTTTGACATTATTAACTTGAACTTCAAAAGAAAAGAGAATTCTCAAGATAATATGTGAAACTTGAACTTTAAAATTAAAGTTCTGATAGCCTAAAATGGCAGTCCATGCTGTTTGTCCCACCTTCTTCTCCCCAACATCTAGCATATGGTGCCAGAACCAAACATAACACTCAAATATTTATTGAGATGAGCTGAACTAGATTTTTCACTCATAGTTAAAATGTTTCACGGGAAGAAAACCTTCATTTTGAAATGATAATTTTTGAAATAATTTAAAACTGGAGTAAATCCCAAGGCTCAGCTTGTGCTTTACAAGCTACTAGTATTTTGGCCAATAGAGAGAGAGCTAAAAATGGGGAAAGTGAATAGATGGGGGTCTTCAGAACCTGCTTTTTGTGATTAGAGGGTGGAGGGATATTTGTGAAAAGAAGAATTAGCACTTTCAGAAACTGCTTATGAGACAAAAGCAACAATATAACCTTCTAGAAAAGTTCTTCCACTAGATGTGTGAACTTGAAAAATTTATTTTACCTTTTTAAACTCCAATTTTCCCATCTGTAAAATTGGAGGATAGTATTAAAATACATATAAATTTTATTCCATCTATGCAATCAGATTATTCTTATTTTTTAGTGGACAACACAGTTTGCCATTTAATATTCCTATCCTCAAACTATTTTTTCAGCTCAATAACTGTCTAGGACCCATATAGCTAGATGTCCCTTCATAAATCGCAGATGAAAATATGGTAACTAGCATTAGTGACCAAAGACATTTGTAGATTCTATTATTTGTAATGACATTTGTAGATTCTATTATTTGTAATGACATTTGTAGATTCTATTATTATTTTCCCATTTTACAGATAAGGAAATACAGATAGAGAAGGTGGCTTGTCAATGATCATACTCCTATCTATGAAGAGTTGAAGGCAGAATTAGAATATGAACCTGTGTGCTTTCAGATGCTACACTTTGAACCTATATGCTGTACTGACACCTAAGTTTTTTTATCGTGGTGGGTGAACATGACATGAAAACATGCCTTAGCAAAATTTGTTCCAGAGATGCCAAGTATATAAACTTGGATTCAGCAGAGTAGAGATGTTAGAAAATAATAAAAAATCATAGACGAATGCCAAAGACAGTGGGTGATACTGAGGAAAGAGGCTGGTGAAAAGAAAAGAAGTTTACAGCTAGGCAGAACTAAACTCTAAGTACTAGTTTTATCACTTCTCAAACACAGAATCTTGCATTGGTCATTTAACTGAAGGTCATAAGTTTCTTCAACTGTAAAATGAGCTTGATATTATAAACTTCTGAGGGTTGTTGTGAGATTAAATGAGATAATACAAGCTGAGTACCCCTTATCTGAAATTCTTTGGACCAGAGGTGTTTCAGATTTCAGATTTGTTTTTAATTTTTGGATATTTGCATATAAATCATAAATTATCTTAGGGATGGGAACTAAGTCTAAACACAAAACTCATTTATTTTTCATGTGCATCTTATAGATATAGGCTGAAGGTAATTTTATACAATATTTTTAATAATACATATGACCTGTCACATAAGGTCAGGTGTGGAATTTTCCACTGGTGGTGTCGTTCAAATAGATTCAGTTGTTGAAACATTTAAGATTTTTTATTTTTTAATTGAGCATGTTTTACCTGTGTACATGAAGTGTCTAGTGCCTCTTTTGAGAGAGGAAGGAGTTCACAAAGCATCATGGGGCATTTGCAAGGGTATAAATTATATGTTGAAAATGGTTTCTTTTCAGTATCTTAGAGGACGTTTCTTGTTATTGTCCTTTGGATTCCTTGATCTAGGAGAGTTTTCTCTCCTTATCTGGTTTATAACCCCCTTGAGGGCAAAGACAGGCTGCCCTATGGTCTGCTTGCCCACAAGAGACACATGGTACCACACACACAGCCTCAACAATTTCCTATATGCTTCATGAGTGATATTTTGAGGGTATCCCTGTGTCTCTTTCTATTGGAATGGAATAGAGGGAGACTGAAAAAAGGGAGATCAACCAGCAGGCTGTTGAGGAAGAAAAAAACATTTCCATTTTAAATCTACTAAGTCAGCAGTTCAGAGTCTGTCTGTATTGATTTGCTTTTTAAAAAGAATATTAATTTTCCTTAAAAAATGCAGCTGAAAGACTAAACAAATTGGACCTTGGATTTATTTACTAAGATGCAGTCCTTGATTATTCTTCTCTTTAAATCATCCCACTGCTATTCTGAAGGCCCTTTAAACATGAATATTAATGTTGCCTGTGTCTGGCAGAGGCAGATGGATGTGACATTTTATAATTCAGATGTAAAAGTGAAAAGGTTCTCACAATTTCAACTCTAGTGCCTTTACTGTGCCATGTGAAGAGAAGGGAAATTGGAGTATACACAAAGGGGCTAGAAAAATTATCATTTTTTTTCCTAAGATAACTAATACCATTAGAAAGTTCTTATGAGAAAGTTCCAGATTTCTATTTGGCCAAAAGAATGCTTGATGTCCAGTTTCAGTTCTGATCACAGTTGTATTTATGTGGACATAGCTTTATTTACTTATTTATTTATTTATTTTTAAATAGTGAGGGGGGTTTTGCTATGTTGCTCAGGCTGGCCTCAAACTCCTGACCTCAAGCAATCCTTCCATTTAAGCCTCCCAAAGTGTTGAGATTATAGGTGTGAGCCACCGTGGCCTGACCTGGACATAGTTTTAATATTGGGTTTCTTTGTTTTGTTTTGGTTGAATTCATCCTTTCCTTTATTCATTCAATAAATATTTCTTGAATACCTGGTGTTCACCCAGTTGGGAGAGGTAGGAACCAAACAAAGTCCCTGACCTCAGGCACAATACAGAAACTACTTCCCTTAGTATAGTAGAAACCAGCCACACAAAGTCAAAACTTTAATTGGTTCACCCAACTGATGGTAATTGAGCACCATCATAAATCGGGTACAGTGCTGAGTAATGAGTTACCTACCAGTGAATAACGCTAGATTTCTCTGAGGGAGCTATCAGTCTATTGGAGGAAGCAGACACAAACAAAGAAAACAGAGTGATAAGGGGAATATAGGAGAGAAGTAGCGATTAGCCATGGGAATGTAGGCGAAGACGGGTGAAGAAAGGTATTTTAGCACAAAATCCTCTTATGAGAAAAATGGGAGTCAAAAGAGAGTGTGGAGAGTGCTAATAGAGAAACAAAAGTAAGTATGAGTGTATTGGTAAAAGAAAGAATGGAGTGGAGAAGCCAAGAGGAAGGGGGCAGGAGGTTGGAGAAAGAAGCATTTCTAGATTGCCTGACCCTGGTATGTCATGTTGAGGAATTTGGATTTGATCCCTAATATATAAGCTCCTGGAGTTGAGGTGGGGGTTAGGGGTAACTCATCCTGCTTTGTTTCTGTATCTATAGTGCCTATAAAGTCTGAGTAAGTCTTCAGGGAGCAAATGGATAAGCTAGGAGACTGAAGGAATGGGATAGGATATAGGGGATGGTGATGACATAAGCTGGTTTTTCATTCATAAAAATGTTCTGGCTATATGAAGGATGTACTTATAGAGAGCCAGGAAGGGGTTGGGGAAACATGTTAGTAGATGGCTGCATTGATCCTGGCAAGAAAAGATAGTCTAAACTGGGATGGTGGCAGTGAGAATAGAATTTTCTGCCATGGGAAATGGGAACACTTTTTGCCCATCTTCTATGTAGTCGTCATATGGTTAGGTTTTCTTGGTTTTGATTTCTGTTTGTTTGTTGGTTGGTTGGTTGATTATTCTTTTTCAGGGTTCTATAGTATTTTTTCTTGTTTTCTATATTTTTTCTTATTTTCTTTTCCCCTGAAAGGAGTTCCCACCTCCAAAATTGCTTGCTCCCAATATCAATGTCAGGTACTCAGCAGATACCTTTTATTTATTTTTATTCAAACTAAATTTATTTTAAGTGTTGATTATATTTTATTTATTAAAGTATATATTTAGGGAGTGCAACTGCAGATTTCTTACATGCATATATTACATAGTGGTGAAGTTTGGGCTTTTGTATATCCGTCATCAGAACATTGGAATAGAGAACATTGTACCCAATAAGTAAGTAATCTTTCAACCTTCACCTCCCTCCCACATTTTGTAGTCTCCAATGTCTATTATTCCACTCTGTATGTCCATTGTTTAGCTCCTACATATAAGTGAGAACATGTGGTATTGTGGTATTTGGCTTTCCAAGCAGACACTTCAAAGAAAAATTGTCTTTTAGTAACTAAGCATCCTGAAGTATATACTCTTTAGGCCAGGCGCGGTGGCTTATGTCTATAATCCCAGCACTTTGGGAGACCAAGGTGGGCAGATCACTTGAGGTCAGGAGTTCGAGACCAGCCAAGCCAACGTGGTGAAACTCTCGTTTTTACTAAAAATACAAAAATTAACTGGGCATGGTTCTGGGTGCCTGTAGTCCCAGCTACTAGGGAGGCTGAGGCAGGAGAATTGCATGAACCCAGGAGGTGGAGGTTGCAGTGAGCCAAGATTGTGCCACTGCTCTCCAGCCTGGGCGACAGAGCAAAAAAATCCATCTCAAAAAAATAAAAATAAAGTATGTACTCTTCAGTTTTGCAAACATTCCATTTTCACTGTATCTCATTTAGGTAATCAGTAGTAGCTTGGTATTGAGCTGTGGTTCAGAAGTACTTCTCACACTATGATCTTTAAGATCCAAATCTTTCTTAACAAAACTCTTCTTCAGGCCTTATATTTCTCCAATACTGTCCACTTTGCCAGTTGCAGAAATGATTGAATGGCATGACACCTCTCTGTGTTCCTAAAGTGAGCATTTTGTCCTGTATCTGTGGTCTCCTTGCTGGCTTATTTCCCACAGGTAAAATCAGCACTCCTGTATTCCTTGGAAATTGGAAATAAATTTTAAACGCCTTGCAGTGGAAAGTAACTTTGTTTAAAGTTGAAGCTAAAAAAAATTTTCACATTTCACGTTGCTATAAAGTTTTCTATGTAAACCCCTTTAAAAAAAAGTGTCTTTGGAAAGGGTCTTAATCACATGAAGCAAACTATGAGTTCCATGAGGAGAAATAAAGTTCTGTGGGGGCTTATCAGAAAGTCTTAAAGTATCTTCCATCAAGTAATTTTTAATGTCTCCAAAGAATTAGATATATATGTAGATGATATGTGATATAGCTTTTAATAGAGAGATACATCACATCCAATAGCATTTTCAAAAAGGAAATGGTTTTAGTGATTATCTTTAACAGATGGAATTTTTGATTACTGAACTCTTTAAGAAAATTTCTGACAGAAGAAAGTGCAAAGACAAGGCAAAGACAGAAGAGAAGTATGTGGTCCAGTAAAATATGGAATATGGCCATAGCATAGGTCTGGAGTGGTAGTAGAAGACGCAACAGAAAAATATGTTTAGGTTATAGCTTGGAGGGTGTTTTGTGAAGGACGGAAGGGTCTGCTCTTACTTAGCTAAGCAACAAGTGAATGTGAAAAAAGCACTGCCTTAGGAGGGCACAGGAATAGAAAGCTTAATGCAAGAACTGGGATCTTTGAAATGAGTCTTGATAATTCAGAATGTGAAGGACATTCCACCAAGATGGCAGAATAGTATGTCTAGACATGCAGAGGTGTGAACGTACCAAGTACGTTTGGGAACTTTAACGTAAGTGGTTGCAACTACAATGCACGCCTCTGTATATGCCTGCTTCTTTGTGGGCCTTTCATCCAGTGAAGCAGAAAGATGAAAGCTATGCAAGAAGCCAAAAACTAAGCATACCCCTAAACAAGTCAGAGGAGCCATGGGTAACAAGGTAGGGTTGGGGAAACTATACTTCAGTCATCAACTGTGACTGTGTTCTAGAGTTCCCTGATATGCCTAATGATATATCAAGGTTCTTTTCCACTCATGTGTTTTCATCGTATTTACTGACAATTCCCCTCCCTCTCCAGCACCCTGATAACAATTTCCCCTGCTTTTGGGACTTTGACTTTTTTTTTAATCACCAAATTACCCACTTTGGCCTTATATGACTCTAAATCTGTGTCTGTGATGGGGCCATGCTAATTCATGCTGTAAACTTACAGCTTCTCTTTAAGCAAAGGGAGAGGTCATGATACATGGCAAAGGGATGCCTCTTCCTGTAGCTGCTGCTCTAGAGGTCTGACCAATTTACTCATTCATTGCCAATGTGCTATTCAACATCTTCCTAGAGGAACACGTAGTAGCCCCAGATCTGTGTTTGGGTTACAGGCAGGAGAAAGGGACAGGGTGGGTGGGAAGGGAGAATGGAAAAGGCTGAGGGTGGGCGGTGGGGCTGGTGGGCAGCTCAACTGGGCCCATTGAAATACCATCTGCCTTGTCACCAAATGGCAGAGGCCAACAATTTGCACAACATGATTAGTACTGGAAAGGAAATTAAACAGTTATTACAGGGAGGCAATCAATTGGTACCTGGCAGTAGGCTGTGAGAAGATCTGTCAATCTTCTTCATTAATTGAAGAAATGTCTTCAGGGAGCACTTTCTAGGTATGCTTACTTAGTTACAGCAAAGGCCCAATCTCTTAGCAAGTAACCCATTATTATTATTAGCAGTAATATAATAATAATAACAATAATAGCAAATATTTTCTCTGGAATAGCAAATCTCAGAGGATATTTTTATTGCTAATATTATTAGTGTTATTATGAGGGTATCTTTCTCATGCTGGGCTCTAATCACCATTTTTATGAGTACTGTATATTCTTTCATTTAGGCAAAAGGATTTGTTTATGAAGGGACTTTTTTCCTTCCTGCACTACTGCTCTGAAGCTTAACTGTTTTTAAGAGGAGCATGCCATACTTAGAGGGTGATATATGTTATTAGTGGAATGCTGCCTTCTCAAATAAGGTAGCTGCAATGTCACTAAATGCTCAATAGCATATGAGCATGAATTTTGAGTTTTCTTTCATTTATTTTTTCCAAGTGTAGCTTGGCAATGACTAGCTGTATTATGGCAGGGATTCCAGTATCAGGTAAGAAATTGTACTTTTTAAAATGGTTCCTTCTAACCCGAGAATCAACAATTTTATGTGTGATGATGTAATATGAAGAATGCCAAATGATCAAGAGAGAGATCCATGCTGCTTTTGGTAGAATAGCATGGCTGAAATCATGCTTCAAATAATCGTGAGAACGTTTAGTGAGCTTTCTTACTCTTGGCCAGTGAGGGCAATGTCAGGAAGACTACCTCTGTCAAACCTAGTGCTTGGATAAAGGACAAAAATTCAGGTTATTTTCCTGCTGCTTAGGACATTTCGTGAACATCTCAGGCGGGATATAGAAACTAAATATGCCTAGTAGTCAACTAAAAGTAAGTCCTAGCAGCTGAGATCCAGAGTGTGCTGAAAACTTTTAGGCAGGGCTGGTTGGCAGATGAATCTTGTTACCTCATTTCATCTCTCTATCTCTCTCTCACACATACACACACGTATACACAGGCTCCCCTCTTTGCCCTCCACACTTTTTCTCTCTATCACCATAGGAGAGTATTTTTTACTCCAACTTCTGAGACACCTCTTTTCTTTGCCCTTTGTCAATGGGAGGAGACATCTTCTAGGCCTGTGCTTCTCAGTCTTTCATTTGTATATGAGTCACTGGGGATCATGTTAAAATGCAGGTTCTAATTCGGTGTGTCTGGAGTAGGGCTTAACATTGCACATTTCTAATAAAACTCTTAGGCGATGGAGATGCTGCTGGTGAGTAGAACAAATCTGTAGTAGGAAGGCTTTACATGCCTCACAGCTGTGCTGATTTGGGGTGGACAGAGGCAGAGAGTAATTCAGAATCTTATCAGTCCAGTAATCAAAACTGTGGATGAAAATGGATTAAAGCTCTAAAACAACCTTGTCCTTCCTGTGGCCCGTGCGCTGCATGCAGTCCTGGACGGCTTCGAATGTGGCCCAATACAAATTCGTAAACTTTCTTAAAACATTATGAGACTTTTTTGAGGTTTTGTTTTGTTTTGTTTGTTTGTTTGTTTTTTGCTTATCAGCTATCGTTTGTGTTAGTGTATTTTATGTGTGGCCCAAGACAATTGTTTTTCTTCTAATGTGGCCCCGGGAAGCCAAAAGACTGGACACCCATGAAAAACATGAGGTTCTCTAAACTCACACACCTGAGAGCCATATTGGTCAAACATCTCAGGGCTAAGCTTTTCTTATAACATTAAAAAGCGATCCTCAACAGCTGAGAAAGGGACCTCTGAGGAGACATTCTAGAATCTTCCCTCCCCCAAATCTGGGTTTACATCTTTAATGAAGATTCAGGTGTTCTTCTTTATAACCAAAATAATCTTCTAGTATGAGGCACAAAGAAATATGGGAAAACAGAAACATAGAGAAAGATAATAAAGAACACATGAAATATCACAAAGGTTATTTTGGTTATGCCTCAATAAAGCTGGAAAAAATAGGAAAAGAAAACGGAAATAAAACTTTTAAAATACCATTTCAATAATCTCTCCAACCACCATGTTTTTCTGTTTGGTCTAATGAGTTATATACATAAAGGTAGTTTTGAAAGAAAAGCCTGCACCGTCCTGCCTGCCATCCTTTGCACTTCCACAGTAGTCAAGCCCAGTACAGGTCATTAGCATAGTGCTCAGTCTGAGATGGCTTTGAGTGAAGTCCCCAAAAAAATTTGATTGCTGAAGGGAACAGGGTTAATTGCCAGCCTCAATGCTTACACACAGAGAGAGGTAAGCGTGCCTCACCAGCTCACAAATAACATGAAAATTAAATTACCCAGCTAACAGGCTGGATGTAGTTTGTTTTTTTTTCCTCTTCCTTTTTCTAATGTACATCAACAGATGGAAGGGTTAAAGATGTGACGGTTGGCTCAGACTGAATATGTCCTTTCTGATTCTGGAGTGTTTTTAGCTTCAACTTTGAAATTTGTTGTTTGTTTCATGTTCTTTCTTTGCAGGCTTGGGAAATTAGTCATTTCCTCAGAGAAAATCAGATAGTAGACATAAATCATTGAATCTCTAGGTCATTCATTTCAAACTACCTCAAAGTTCTTTTCACTTCCCAAAGTTCTTATCATATACTGACTGAGGAAAGAATGGATAGCTACATTTTTTGTAGATAGACAGTTGCTCACATAATTTAAAACCTTACCAGACAAGTAATTATACATCATCTCCCCCTTAGTGCTTTCTACCAAGAAGGCAGAGACAGAGGATGTGTTTCAGATGAGGTGGAGAAAGGGGGTCAGTACCATATCAAGAAAGCTATGTCCTGCTGTCTTTATTACAAAGGAAAAATGTGCTTTCATCAGAGATTTTACCTAGCAAGTGGGTACTATATAAGAAAGAAAGAAAGGGATGAATAATATACTCATTTCTCCTTAACAGGACTGATCTAAAACAAAGTAGCAAAAAGCATAAAATGGTGATAATATACATCAATCAGTTGGAAAATTAGAATAATTTAGATTGTCATAGCATGTACAAAAGTCACATAACCTCTTCATGACAAATATTAGCTATGCAAGATGTTTTAAGTTTCTAAGCCTTACTAAAGTCCTTTTCATCTGTAGAGTGAGGAAAATAATAAATCTGTCCTCCAAGTTTTTGTGGGGGTAAGAGGTGGAGTAAAATGATATTAGCTCAGTGCCTGGAACACAGCAAGCACTTATTAAACATTAATCATCATTATCATTTCATTTGTGTAAAGTTTTGGACTAGATTATGGATTCCTAACCTTTTCATTACCAGGTATCTATTTTGTTATTTTTTTCAAGAGCATATGTTTGAGAATATTTTCATACCCAACATACTACATTAACCAAGTAATAATTAAATTGTTCTCCCATTTTAGCTGTTCCAAGACATAGAGCAGTCGATTAGCGCTTCAGATGTCTGTAATAATAAGTATTACCATGTTGAGTTCACATTCTAATATGAAGTAAAGAAGATCACATTTTAAAATGGCTGAATAGGAACAGCTCTGATCTGCAGCTTCCAGTGAGATCAACTCAGAAGACAGGTGATTTCTGCATTTCCAACTGAGGTACCTGGCTCATCTCACTGGGGCTAGTTAGACAGTGGGTGCAGCCCACGGTGGGTCAGCCAAAGCAGGGTGGTGTGTCACCTCACCCGGGAAGCACAAGGGGTCTGGAAACTCCCTCCCCTAGCCAAGGGAAGCCTTCGGGGACTGTGCCTTGAGGAACAGTGCACTTCGGCCCAGATACTGCACTCTTCCCATGGACTTCGCAACCCACAGACCAGGAGATTCCCTCCGGTGCCTATGCCACCAACGCCCTGGGTTTCAAGCACAAAACTGGGCAGCTGTTTGGGCAGACACTGAGCTAGCTGCAGGAGTTTTTTTTTTTTATACCCCAGTGGTGCCTGGAATGCCAGCAAGATAGAACCGTTCACTCTCCTGGAAAGGGGGCTGAAGCCAGGGAGCCAAGTGGTCTAGCTCAGCAGATCTCACCCCAACAGACCCCAGAAAGCTAAGACCCATTGGCTTGAAATTCTCCCTGCTAGCACAGCAGTCTGAAGTCAACCTGGGATGCTCAAGCTTGGTGGGGGGAGGCGCATCCACCATTACTGAGGTGGTTTTCCCCTCACAGGCTAAACAAAGCCACTAAGAAGTTCAGACTGGACGGAGCCCAACCCAGTTTGGCAAAGCTGCTGCAGCCAGACTGCCTCTCTAGAGTTGTCGTCTCTGAGCAGGGCATCTCTGAAAGGAAGGCAGCAGCCCCAGTCAGGGGCTTACAGATACAACTCTCATCTCCCTGGGACAGAGCACCTGGGGTAAGGGGCAGCTGTGGGCACAGCTTCAGCAGACTTAAACTTTCCTGCCTACCAGTTCTGAAGAGAGCAGCTGATCTCCCAGCACAGTGCTCGAGCTCTGCTAAGGGACAGACTGCCTCCTCAAGTGGGTCCCTGATGCCCATGCCTCCTGACAGGGAGACACCTCCCAGCAGGGTTTGATAGACACCTCATACAAGAGAGCTCTGGCTGGCATCTGGCACATTCCCCTCTGTGACAAAGCTTCCAGAGGAAGGAACAGGTAGCAATTTTTGCAGTTCTGCATCCTCTGCTGGTTATACCCAGGCAAACAAGATCTGGAGTAGACCTCGAGGAAACTCCAGCAGACCTGCAGCAGAGGTGCCTGACTGTTAGAAGGAAAACTAACTAATAGAAAGGAATAACATCAACATCAACAAAAAGGATGTGCACACAGAAACCTCATCTGAAGGTCACCAACATCAAAGACCAAAGGTAGATAAGTCCACGAAGATGAGGAGAAAACAGCGCAAAAAGGCTGAAAATTCCAAAAACCAGAATGTCTCTTCTCCAAAGGATCACAACTCCTTGCCAGCAAGGGGCAAAAAGCTGGACGGAGAAGGAGTTTGATGAATTGACAGAAGTAGGCTTCAGAAGGTGAGTAATAACAAACTCCACCAAGCTAAAGGAGCATGTTCTAACCCGTTGCAAGGAAGCTAAGAACCTTGCAAAAAGGTTAGAGGAATTGCTAACTAGAATAACCAGTTTAGAGAAGAACATAAATGACCTGATGGAGCTGAAAAACACAGAATGAGAACTTCATGAAGCATACACAAGTATCAATAGCCGAATCGATCAAGCAGAAGGATACCACTTAATGAAATAAAGCATGATGATAAGGTTAGAGAAAAAATAATGAAAAGGAATGAACAAAGCCAACAAGAAATATGGGACTGTGTGAAAAGACCAAATCTATGTTTGATTGGTGTACCTGAAAGTGATGGGAAGAATTGAACCAAGTTGGAAAACACTCTTCAGGATATTATCCAGGAGAACTTCCCCAACCTAGCAAGATGAGCCAACATTCAAATTCAGAAAATAAAGAGAACCCCTCAAGAAGAGCAACCCCAAGACACATAATTATCAGATTCACCAAGGTTGAAATGAAGGAAAAAATGTTAAGGGCAGCCAGAGAGAAAGGTCGGGCTTCACAAAGGGAAGCCCGTTAGCCTAACAGCATATCTCTTGGCAGAAACCTTACAAGCCAGGAGAGAGTGGGGGCCAATATTCAACATTCTTAAAGAAAAGAATTTTCAAGCCAGAATTTCATATACAGCCAAACTAAGCTTCATACGTGAAGGAGAAATAAAATCCTTTACAGACAAGCAAATGCTGAGAGATTTTGTCACTACCAGGCCTGCCTTAAAACAGCTCCTGAAAGAAGCACTAAACATGGAAAGGAACAACCAGTACCAGCCACTGCAAAAAACATACCAAATTGTAAAGACCATTGACACTATGAAGAAACTGTATCAACTAACAGGCAAAATAACCAGCTAGCATCATAATGGCAGAATCAAATTCACACATAACAATATTAACCTTAAGTGTAAATGGGCTAAATGCCTCAATTAAAAGACACCGATTAGCAAATTGAATGGAGTCAAGACCCATCGGTGTGCTGTATTCAGGAGATCCATCTCACATGCAAGAACACACATAGGCTCAAAATAAAGGGATGGAGGAATATTTACCAAGCAAATGGAAAGCAAAAAAAAAAGCAGGGGTTGCAATCCCAGTCTCTGATAAAACAGACTTTAAACCAACAAAGATCAAAAAAACCAAAGAAGGGCATTACATAATGGTAAAGAGATCAATGCAACAAGAACAGCTAACTATCCCAAATATATATGCATCCAATACAGGAGCACCCAGATTCATAAAGCAAGTTCTTAGAGACATACAAAGGAACTTAGATTCCCACACAATAATAGCGGGAGACTTTAACACCCCACTGTCAATATTAGACAGATCAACGAGACAGAAAATTAACAAGCATATTCAGGACTTGAATTCAGCTCTGGACCAAGCAGACCTAATAGACATCTACAGAATTCTCCATCCCAAATCAACAGAATATACATTCTTTTCAGCACCACATAGCACTTATTCTAAAATCGACCACATAATTGGAAGTAAAACACTCCTCAGCAAATGCAAAACAATGGAAATCACAACAAAAAGTCTCTCAGACCACAGTGCAATTAAATTAGAACTCAGAATTAAGAAACTCACTCAGAACCGCACAACTACATGGAAACTGAACAACCTGCTCCTGAACGACTACTGGGTAAATAATGAAATTAAGGCAGAAATAAATAAGTTCTTTGAAACCAATGAGAACAAAGACACAATGTACCAGAATCTCTGGGACACAGCTAAAGCAGTCTGTAGAGGGAGATTTATAGCACTAAATGCCCACAGAAGAGAACAGGAAAGATCTAAAACTGACACCCTAACATCACAATTGAAAGAACTAGAGAGGCTGGGTGTGGTGGCTCATGCCTGTAATACCAGCACTTTGGGAGGCTGAGGTGGATGGATTACCTGAAGTTGCGAGTTTGAGACCAGCCTGACCAACATGGAGAAACCCTGTCTCTACTAAAAATACAAAATTAACTGGATGTGGTGGAGCATGCCTGTAATCCTAGCTACTCAGGAGGCTGAGACAGGAGAATCGCTTGAACCTGAGAGGAGGAGGTTGCGGCAAGCTGAGATTGTGCCATTGCACTCCAGCCTGGGCAACAAGAGCAAAACTCCATCCTCCCCACTCCCCCTCCAAAAAAAAGAACTAAAGAAGCAAGAGCAAACAACTTCAAAAGCTAGTAGAAGACAAGAAATAACTAAGATCAGAGCAGAACTCAAGGAGATAGAGACATGAAAAACCCTTCAAAAAATTAATGAATCCAAGAGCTGGTTTTTTTGAAAAGATCAGCAAAATAGGTAGACCGCTAGCCAGACTAATAAAGAAGAAAAGAGAGAAGAATCAAATAGACACAGTAAAAATGATAAAGGCAATATCACCACTGATCCCACAGAAATACAAACTACCATCAGCGAATACTATAAACACCTCTACGCAAATAAATTAGAAAATCTAGAAGAAATGGATAAATTCCTGACACATACACCCTACCAAGACTAAACCAGGAAGAAGTCAAATCCCTAAATAGGGATTATCCCTTGTAACAAGTTATGAAATTGAGGCAGTAATTAATAGCCTAGCAACCAAAAAAAGCCCAGGACCAGACGGATTCACAGCCGAGTTCTACCAGAGGTACAAAGAGGAGCTGGTACCATTCCTTCTGAAACTATTCCAAACAACAGAAAAAGAGGGACGCCTCCCTAACTCATTTTATGAGGCCAGCATCATCGTGATACCAAAACCTGGCAGACACAACAAAAAAAAATTTCAGGCCAACATCCCTGATGAACGTCAATGCAAAAATCCTCAATAAAACTTGGCTGGTTCAACATATGCAAATCAATAAACGTAATTCATCACATAAACAGAACCAATGACAAAAACCCGCATGGTTATCTCAATAGATGCAGAAAAGGCCTTCGATGAAATTCAACACCTCTTCATGCTAAAAATTCTCAATAAACTAGGTATTGATGGAACGTATCTCAAAATAGTAAGAGCTATTTATGACAAACCTACAGCCAATATCATACTGAATGGGCAAAAGCTGGAAGCATTGCCTCTGAAAACTGGCACAAGACAAGGATGCCCTCTCTCACCACTCCTGTTCAACACAGTATTGGAAGTTCTGGCCAGGGCAATCATGCAAGAGAAAGAAATACAGGGTATTCAAATAGGAAGAGAGAAAGTCAAATTGTCTCTGTTTGCAGATGGCATGATTGTATATTTAGAAAACCCCATCGTCCCAGCCCAAAGTCTTCTTAAGCTGATAAGCAACTTCAGCAAAGTCGCAGGATACAAAATCAATGTGCAAAAATCACAAGCATTCCTATACACCAATAATAGACAAACAGAGGGCCAAATCATGAGTGAACTCCCAGTCACAATTGCTACAAAGAGAATAAAATACCTAAGAATCCAACTTACAAGGGACGTGAAGGACCTCTTCAAGGAGAACTACAGACCACTGCTCAAGGAAATAAGAAAGGACATGAGCAAATGGAAAAAACATTTCATGCTCATGGATAGGAAAAATCAATATCATGAAAATGGCCATAGTTCCCAAAGTAATTTAAAAATTCAATGCTGTCCCA
The DNA here is from genome assembly GCF_028885655.2 of Pongo abelii. Taxonomy (NCBI): domain Eukaryota; kingdom Metazoa; phylum Chordata; class Mammalia; order Primates; family Hominidae; genus Pongo; species Pongo abelii. The sequence continues at coordinate 21,195,658 of NC_085928.1, forward strand.
TCAAGCTACCATTGACTTTCTTCACAGAATTAGAAAAAACTACTTTAAATTTCATATGGAACCTAAAAAGAGCCTGTGTAGCCAAGACAATCCTAAGCAAAAAGAACAAAGCTGGAGGCATCATGCTACATGACTTCAAATTATACTACAAGCCTACAGTAACCAAAACAGCATGGTACTGGTACCAAAGCAGATATATAGACAAATGGAATAGAACAGAGGCCTCAGAAATAACACCATACATCTACAACCATCTGATCTTTGACAAAAAACTTGACAAAAACCAGCAATGGGGAAAGGATCTCCTATTCAGTAAATGATGCTGGGGAAACTGGCTAGCCATATGCAGAAAACTGAAACTGGACCCCTTCATTACACCTTATACAAAAATTAACTCAAGATGGATTAAAGACTTAAGGGTAAGACCTAAAACCATAAAAACCCTAGAAGTAAACCTAGGCAATACCATTCAGAACACAGGCATGGGCAAAGACTTCATGACTAAAAACACCAAAAGCAATGGCAACAAAAGCCAAAATAGACAAATGGGATCTAATTAAATTAAAGAGCTTCTGCATGGCAAAAGAAACTATCATCAGAGTGAACAGGCAGCCTACAGAATGGGAGAAAAATTTTGCAATCTATCCATCTGACAAAGGGCTAATATCCAGAATCTACAAGGAGCTTAAACAAATTTACAAGAAATAAAAACAACCCCATCAAAAAGTGGGCAAAGGATATGAACAGACACTTCTCAAAAGAAGACATTTATACAGCCAACAAACATGAAAAAAAGCTCATCATCACTGGTCATTAGATAAATGCAAATCAAAACCACGATGAGATACCATCTCATGCCAGTTAGAATGGTGATCATTAGAAAGTCAGGAAACAACAGATGCTGGAGAGGATGTGGAGAACCAGGTGTGTTTTTACACTGTTGGTGGGAGTGTAAATTAGTTCAACCATTGTGGAACACAGTGTGGTGATTCCTCAAGGATCTAGAACCAGAAATACCATTTGACCCAGCAATCCCATTACTAGGTATATACCCCAAAAATTATAAATCGTTCTATGAAGACACATGCACATGTATGTTTATTGCAGCACTGTTCACAATAGCAAAGACTTGGAACCAACCCAAATGCCCATCAATGATAGACTGGATAAAGCAAATGTGGCACATATACACCATGGAATACCATGCAGCCATAGAAAGAATGAGTTCATGTCCTTTGTAGGGTCATGGATGAAGCTGGAAACCATCATTCTCAGCAAACTAACACAAGAACAGAAAACCAAACACTGCATGTTCTCACTTGTATGTGGGAGTTGAACAATGAGAACACATGGAGACAGGGAGGGGAACATCACACACCAGGGCCTGTTGTGGGATGGGGGGACTAGGGGAGGGCTGGCATTAGGAAAATTACCTAAGGTAGATGATGGGTTGATGGGTGCAGCAAACCACCATGGCACGTGTATACCTATGTAACAAAGCTGCACGTTCTGCATATGTATCCAAGAACTTAAAAGTATAATAAAAAAAGAAGATCATATTTTAACTAAATCATGTTAAACTATTCAGTTTTATCTTGAATGAATATGAGCTGATTATTCAAAACATCTCAAGAACCTGGTTGTTCAGAGACCCTGGACAAGGACAGTCTGTAAAGTCGTTTCTATAACTAAAGCTCTATTATCCCGTGGTTGAAAATTCTTCAATGCCAGATAGAACCATTATGTGATTTCAGGGACACTGGAAGGTATCTCCACCCCTTCTGAAATCCCATCAACTGAATGACACCTGCAGTTTAGCTCACAACTGGAACACAATGAATGCAAGAATAATAGGACTGCTGGGATCTCATTCAAAGCTGCTCAAAATACTTATTATACTTACTATGCTTTCTTAACCAAGAAATCAAAATCCAGGAAGTGAACACCAGCATACTCAAACCAGTTAGTGCCATAGTCAGTATATCATACAACCTTCCCAAGATGAAGAGGGATGTGATATTCCTCTGGCAAGAGGAATAAAACTATCAAATCTGAAATAAATAGAAATTATTTTACCTTTCACACATTTTCATAATTTCCCCTGCTGCTTCAGCTAATTAATTATCAATGCTGTTTGTGTTTAGACAGAAGAGTTTGTCTCCTTCACAGCCCATCTGCTTCTTGGTAACCTTGCTGTGAAGTCATTGCACAGCAGAGTTGCTGATAAAGCTATCATCTCCATGACAACCCGCTGCTATGTCACAAATGCAGGAGTGTGACCTCACTGCAGCTAAAAGGAGAAATCAAACTGGTGTCTGATTTGTGAGGCGATAAGAATTTTTAATTAGACACATAGTTTATTCATTTTTTCCCTAGAAATATGAGAAGGATCCTTATAGAGAAATATTACTACAATAACCTTACTGCTAATTATTAAATATTAAATGAACATTTTAATATTAGTGGTACAATATACATGTGCAAGTGGTTATACTTGGGTGAAATGTCCTATGTAAATATTGTATTCATATCCTGAAAACATTCTATAATTATTTTGTTATATATCTCCCAGCAAAGATGACTCATCTTCTGGTATGATATTTACCAGGCTTGAGAAAGTAAGCAGCTTCTTCCTCACTGATTACATCTATTTGTACAGCAGCCCATATACTGAAGGGGAATTATGACATGTAGCCACTGTGTCTCTCCTAGAGAAGCAGCTAAACACACTGAGTGAGAAGGTGAATTCTGAAATCGACCCACAGGAACTGTTACCATAAGTTCTGATCAGCATGTTGTTTTCTTCTTTGGATGGTTGGTTAACTAGTTACTCAGTTGTAAGATGCGGGCAGTAAATATTACAACCTGGAAGTGCTGCATCTCTCTAGCTGTCAGAGAGCTAAGGCAACATCATTCATTGGCCATTTGTTGTGTGTGCATGTACTAGATACTGTTTAGAGGAAAAAAAAAAAAAAAAAACCAGAGAAGACTTGCACAGCCTGTACCCTGTAGTTGTTTACCATGTTATGGGAGATTGGCAGGATCAACAGATACCTGAAAGCACAAGGGGATGTAGAATTGTCATATTTCAAGACTAATTTATATAGGTGCTAGGTGTAGAAATAAAAGAAAAAGACATCAGACAAACTTCACATTAGATGGAAATTTTCAAATTGATGATTAGAAAGTAAGAATATAAAACAGCATCTTCTAAGTGTTTACTATGCGTGAGGCACCATGCTAAGCACGTTGCATTCTTCATATCGTTTAATCCTTTCAACAACCCTAGGACACAGGCTTTATGGTACGTTTTATAGATGAGAGGATTATGGTATATTTTATAGTTTGGGGGTTAAGTAACTTGTCCAAATCAGTAGGAAGCAAATTGGCAAATTTCAGAACCTGTGTATTCCAGAACCTACAAATTTATGGCAAATTTATGCTGCCTGGGAAGATCAGATAGGAAAATTGCATAAACACAGTTCAGAGATGGTAATAGGCAACATCCTGTCGAGGACCAGTCAAATCCCCTTTGTTCCACTCTTCTCATTTGAAGTGACCTAAGGCATGCTGGCTGGACTGACTTCCCTACAGCTTTACCCATAATCCCTTCAAATTCAAAAATACCTTTTTCTTTCTTGTAACACTAAAGAAATATAGAAGCCAGCATATGTTACTTGAAAATACTTCCATTCTTGGAATCTTCCACCTTTGAACATTCTGGATTTTTAAGAATTAACTGAACTGTGTGGGAAGACTCAGCAGGATTAATACATTGATGGAAATGATGGATTCTACTTTTTCCCCACTTGCCTGCGTACTTAAAACTGCAGTTATTTATGCACTGTGGTTTAGGCATCTTCTCCATTATGTAACATCCATTGATCTATAACACTCATACGCTCTCCGATATAAATTTTTCATCCAATGTACTTGCATGTATTGTGCTCTCATTTGTCCCTGGAAACATTAAAGAGGAAAAATACTTTGATGAGTTAAGAGACAACAGGGTATTCTTAAAGCTGAATAAGTTAGATTTGTGTAAATGGGGATGGGAATTACTGGTTGGCCTTAAAGTTTAGGTTCTAAATTGGAGGCAACTGAATGGTACCAAACATTACTTATCAGGAATGTTGTATGAGCTAAAAGAAATCTTTAGCTTTTCCTTGCTTACATAAACTTATACAAAATTTACATTTTTAAGAGGAAAAAGCAGAAATGAGATCAAACTGTTCCCAGTTACATAATTTTATTTTATTTTTTTACACAACAGTGTCACCAGGACATTAAGCACACATTATAAATAAGCATACTTCATTCATTTTAATCAGTGCGTAGTGACTTAATCTGTTTCTTTTTACAGATGAAGTTGTTTCCATGGTTTTTGTTTTTATTGTATGGTTTGTTTTATTTTGTTTTGCTGTTATGAAGAATGTTGCAATGAACCTCTTTATACACATATTTTGCAAAATTGGTGAATATCTCTGTAGGATAAGTTCTTAGAAAAAGAATTGTTAGGTCAAAGGAAATACGGATTACATATTTTTATGGATATTGCCAAAGATTGTACAAAGTGCATCAATGTAAATGCTCACCGAAAGTCTATCTAGTATTTCAATGTATTTCCCTTCAGCGTTATGTAGCATAAAAGTTTTAAATTTTTACAGTTTTGATGTTTTGTTCTTCTATAAATTGTCCATGTTATTGTTCATTTTTTCTATTGAATACTTTAAAATTTTATCCATGGCCAGGCACGGTGGCCTATGCCTATAATCCCAGGATTTTGGAAGGCTGAGGCGGGCAGATCACCTGAGGTAGGGAGTTCGAGACCAGCCTGGCTAACATGGTAAAACCCCATCTCTACAAAAAATACAAAAATTAACTGGGCATGATGGCACACGCCTGTAATCCTAGCTACTCGGGAGGCTGAGGCATGAGAATCCCTTGAGCCTGGGATGCGGAGGCTGTAGTGAGCTGAGATTGCACCACTGCACGCCAGCCTGGATGACAGCATAAGACTCTGTCACCCACCTCCACAAAAATAAATATATAAGATAAAATTTGATTTATAAAATGATTTTAATATTGAACATATTAATCCTTAGACTATCATATTGGATAGAAAGAGCTTTCACAACTATCATTTTTCTTTTGACTTAGTTTATGATAAATTGGAAAGTGGCAAGAGTTTTAAAATTTTATACGAATTTATCAAATGTTTTGTGGCTTCTTGGTTGTAATTTTCCCCTTCAGGTATTTTAGAAAAAAAATTATGTATTTCTATTTCATCCTTATTGGTCTTTTTCTTTCTTTTTTTCTGTTTATATATTATTTATTATTTTTTCTACTTGGACATTATCTTCATGTATGATATAAGAAAGGGATCCAGTCATATTTTTTAAAATACTAGACCAGTGTTGCAACAACATGTTTTTAAAATCTACCTTTTACTCACCCTTATCAAATGTTAAATCCCCTTAAGTATTTATCTCTCCATATTATTTTCCTTGTTCATTGTCATTCTGAAAACCTGAGCTAGTATAAACTGTATAAAGTATTGTAGCTCAATATGTTTTAATATTTAGTAGTCTCTGTTTCCCTTCTTTTATTTTATTTTATTTTATTTCATTTTTTGAGACAGGATCTCACTGCACTGTGGTTGCCCAGGCTGGAGTACAGTGGCACAATCTCGGCTCACTGTAGCCATGACCTCCCAGGCTCAGGTAATTCTCTCACCTCAGCCTCCTGAGTAACTGGGACTTCAGGTGTGTGCCACCATGCCTGGCTATTTTTTTTTTTTTAATGGTAGAGACAGGGTTTCATCGTGTTGTCTAGGCTGATCTCAACCTCCTGGACTCAGGCAATCTGCCAGGCTCAGCCTCCCAAAGTATTGGGATTACGGGTGAGCTATAGCATCCAACCCAGGCCACCACACCTGGCCGGCTTTTCTTTTTTAAGTTTTATTTTGTTTTTATCCTGACTTTTCTACGTGCTTTTTTTTTCCATATAAAACTTGGGTCATCTTGGTACTTCAATTGAGATTGTGCTAATTTTATAGAGAAATGCTATCATTATAATATTGAATCTTGATCCTAGAATAACATGTTTTTCCATTTATTCATTTTTAGATCCACAGGGTAACTAAATATTAATATATTTCTTTCTTAGTTTTTATAATAACCTCTATAAATTCTGAGATAAAATGATATTGATCATCAAACCTCTATGTTTTTATTTTCAATGCTCATTCCATTTTCCTGGTGTCATTGCTTTGTGTCTTCTCATTTAACCTTGGAAATTTAAAAATTCCACAGCAGTGAATTAGTCCGTCCAAATTTTGGAGACTAGCCTTTTAGCTGTGAAGGGTTAGTCAACAGTATTTGAATGATGGTGAATATTACAAACAGTGTAGAGAAACTGCCTCTTATTGCCTTTTACTGGGTGTACAGTCATTACTGGTGCAGAATTGGGTGACTTGGATGAAGTTTGCTTAAGGATCACTGTCATTATATATTTATGAATAACAGCAAACATTATTTAAGATAAGCCATTCCCTGAGAATTGACATGCCACATCAGGGACTGGATGATAGAATTCCCAGGCCTGTGTTTATGGCACTAACAATCTGTTTTATAAGCCAGCCTCTGAAAGCTAATGATCACAGGCACTAACCATTCTATTCTCATTGTAATAAAAATTTCAAAGAAGGAAAAGAGTCAGGGAAAAAAGGTGATGGATGTAATGTTTAGGCTACCTACCAAACGGGAAAATTCATTTAACCATATTTGGAAGAATAACAGAAATAAACATGCACACTTCTAGTAGTATTGGCAAGACATTGCCATTTGTACTCATATTCTCCCTTGTATTCTAATCCCATTTTTCTAGAAGAGTAATCGAATCCTCACATATTTTTTCTGTTTTTGTTTTTGTTGTTGATGTGTCTTAACAGCTAATAATCACTGCATCCTTCTGAAGCTATTCAAATAATTGCTTAATGTTATTTTCCATTACCAGATTTTATTTAACTAGGGAACAATTTCTTCTAAAGGGGGAGGTGTCTGATCTTGTGGGGAACACAAGAGGATTAACTTATCATTGACCAGGCTATATAGCTTTGTAGAGTTCAGAAGTCAACACACTACCTGCTGCCTGCCCCATCTCATTCTTCTTCAATATTATTTCCTGTTATTAAGCCTGTTATTCTACTGTCAAGTTCAGCATTGCCAATCTTGACAAGTCAACAAATGGGCTTAGTCATAGAATAAGATGAATTTTTTTTTTGGATATTCATTGGGTGTCTGATGTGTCTTAAGCCTATATGTCGTCCACTAGCCAGATCTAGAGCTCCTAGTCTTGTAACATATTATCAGACAGCGAATGATGTTGTAACATTATCTACTAAAAGTTTTTGTTGGTGTTGCCTCAGGAAACGGGGACTGAAGAGACTGAAAGGATAAGTATCAAGCTATGTCCCATTCAGCCCTTCCTTCTTAGACTCAACTGAAATCACCCCAGTGTCAGGATAAGAGGTAGCTGAGGGCCAGGGATACTGCATAAGATTCCCTAACACTACACAGAACATGGGGCATTCTAAGCTAGAAAGGATGTGGGCTTCCTGGTGTTCAATATTGTGGGAAATCATTTTTTGAATGGTGGCTACATGATGTTGAGGTGCTATTTAGCAGAAATGGGAATCTCTTATGGAAATTACGTTGTTTCTCAGGAATAAAGAAGATGTGTGCATTTAATTGAAAAAAAAATGGGAGAAAATATGGAACTATCACAAGGACCCAGGAAGGATGAGCAGAATAATTTGGGTGTCCTCTCTTGGGCATATTGTCTGGTAGCTAGCAGGCTCATGAAAGAACTGCTCCTGGAGAACATACAGCTGTGTTGCCACTCATCTGGCAAAGCTGCAAGTCTACCCCTGGGAATTCTGTGGGACCTAAGACTACCCTTCAGAAGTCTAAATTCATTTCAGTTACATAAATGATGGAGAATAACTTTCTATTGTCTCCCTGGTACTGTCTCGACTAGTACTCTAGAAATAAAGCATTCAAGAAAAGTTAGGTTATCAGTCCAGAGCAGAATCCAGAATAACAATAAACCGATTACATCACTGTTTAATTCTCCACATAATCTAACTCTAGACAAATCGGCCTTACCTCTTTTCTTTCTCAAGTGAAAGGTGATTGACAAGTAAATCTAATCATGTTACTATGGTCTTATCCATGATTTTCCTTTATTCTTAAAGATGAAACGTCATAACTGATACAAAAGAATTTTGTGCAGTCAGACCCCTACAAATATCTCCAAAATCTCATCTCCTATCAGGCTATTCTTTACTTCCTGGGATCCAGCCCTATCTGCCTTCTATAACTCCATTTACTCATGTTCCTTGCTGCCATCACAGGGCAATTGCATGTGATATGCTCTCTACCCAGACTCTTTTCCTTCTCCTTTTTGCTCTTTAAGACACCTTTTAGATCTTTGATGAGTATTATTTTCTTAGGAAAGCTTCTTTGACTTCCCCAAGCAGGTCAAATAATACTTATAGATTTTCAGAATATCATATACTTATCTTTGATGGCACTTACCACATTTGCATTTTCACATTTATCTATATGATTCGATCAATGTCTACTTCCCTCACTAGACTCTAAGCAATTTGAGAAGGGAAATCTAGCCTGTGTTTTTCACTGTTGTATCTCTAGTGCCTACAGGGGTTCCCAGTATATAGCATCTGCTTAAAAAAAAAAAAGTGTTGAATGACTGAAAGTTGACTTTAACTCCTTTCTGAATTGCCATCAAAAATCACTAGGATTTTGGATGAACAGAAAAAACTTCAGCAGAAATGTTTCACTGGATTGGCTGCAGAAAGAATATAGGATATTTGGGTTCTCCCCTGCCCTTAAAGAACGTCATCAGCTGGGCTGAATAAAAGATGCTGAATTCAGCAGTGGTGACTCTGGATTAATAAAAGCAATGTAATCTAATGGTTGCCAAGATAATGCTTCAAAACCATCAAGAAAAGAGTGACTAAATAAATTTATCAAACAATCATGGAATGTTAAAGCTGGAAAGAATCCTCAACGTTACGTAGAAATAATCTTCCCCTTTTAAAAATAAGAAAGCAGAAGCCCTGCAGTGCTGAATTGGGACAATAATTCAAGAATCTCTATGTGCAGTTCATGCTCTCTTTGCCACACCATTCTGCTTATAAAAAAATAACTGTCAGAGATACTTGGACTTTAAAAAGAAATTGTAAAAAATAAAGTAATTCAAATTCATATACTCTAAAAAGATAATCAGTAGCCTTGTTTTTTTTCTTGCCACATAAATAAAAAAAGACTGAATATTATCTCTGAAACAGATTATGTAGAAAATGGTATTATGGCAGTCACCCAAAAAAGCTTTTACTGTTTCTGGAGTATTGTTTGCATACATTAAAACAATTTTTTAATGTAAAAGGTAGTTCCTCTTCTTGCTCCATCCAAATGTGATATGATAAATAAGAGAGGTAGGAATTATAGATTAGAACCTCATTCCAGGAGTTGGCCAATCATCTGGTCAGAGATTTCCTGGGCTTTAGGGAAAGTTTCGTTTTTTTAGCAATCCAGTTTGAAGGAGTTAACTTATGTCAAGATTTTCAGTATATGCATGTTAATATAGTTCTTCCATCTAGAGCAATTTAATTTTCAAAATTCTAAAACTGTATTATTTCAATGTTAAAACCAATATGTTAACATGGAGCTTGATTATAGAATGCCACCAAAAATAAACTGACACACATGTAAACAATAGAAAGAGAAGAAAAGTCAACCACCCAATCTTCTATAAGAATATGGTGGCATCTGATAGAATGACTGTGTTGTGAATATAACTTGGATACTTTGGATTAAACACACACAAACACACTTATACACACACACTCAGACATTTGAAAAAACTAGAAATATAATGGCATGATTCTGGTGGATATTTGCTGTATCCCTTTATTATTTAAATTCATTTTGAATTAAATGTACTGTATTTATAATTAAAATTACCTTTTTTTAGTGTCATTTAGCATGTCAAAATAAATTAGAAAACTAGAGCCTCCTTCTCATATTAAATTTTCCATTGCATATCTATTAATTCAAATTTGGCAGTGTTTTTTTTTGCTAATTCCCAATTCAGCCCAGAAAGTTATAGTAAGATACTATGGGGATGGTGCCCAAAGAAAGCATTCAGAAAGCAAAACATATTCCTCATTGATAACTTTTGAAACAGAGGTGGATTTACTGTCAGGCTAATAAAGCATAAGCCCCTCATTTTCATGTGCCCCTTTCTAGACCTTGAGAAGGACTGTAGTAATGTTATATTTCTAATAATGAATTCTTCAGGGGTCCTCTCTCCCAATGTCTAACTTTTATGTCACAAAAAATTTAGTCTGACTCTGCTCTAAGTCAAGTGGGGGAAAAAAAAGCGTAGGAATCTCTAGCTGGTCATTTATTTTGCCTATTAACTTGAATATTGGTGAATGAATGTCTTCCGTCTCACACTTTTGATGCTTCCAGTCTTGAGTATACTGAACAAGTTCATTTCTGAGCGTTCTCTTAGTATCTGTTAACTACCACATATGTATGGTCCAGCCAGTGATAGATTGCTCTGTAATTAGCTGATTTAGCCCTAGAAATATTATTTTCTTGGACCTCCTCTCATTCCTCCAAAATATTTGAATTCCTATCCATTTTCCAGCCAAATGTATGTATTCTTGCATACATTTACCTATAAAGGCATGCTCCACTTCTCTATTCATGGCTCCAATTTTATGCAATAATCTGCTCAACTTACCACTGCTGCCCTCAGTGATATAGTTCTGAGGCCAACATCTCACTATTAAAGGGAGTCATAATCTCTCTGCCCTCACATTTCATAATGGCTTTCTAGGAGACAAAAAAAAAAAATCAATTCCTGATTCCTTAAAGGAGGTCCTCTTTTATCTTTATCATGTCTTCATTCTCTTTTTGTTTCTTTTGCCAAAACCCAAGGGGCCAGAACAGTAGCAGCTGATGAAGAGAAGTTCTACATTACGTTGAATCTCTGGCTCTATTTTAGGTCACTTCAAAAGTGCCATATCTCTAGGGGAACATGAAAATAATTTTCTGGGTTTTGTTTGTTTGTTTGTTTAATATATTCTTCTTTTTGCTTTTTAAAAACACTTTACAAAAACAGCCTTTAGTGGAGGTGGCAAGTGGCCACAGGAGACTCTCCAAAGGTCGATTCTTAAAGTGAACTTGACATTGAAAGATGAAAATGGAGCTGGTAAGATACTTGCTGCCAGGGAGATGCCACTGGCTTGGCACAGTTTCTGATGACAGGCCACATTTAAAGGATTCATTTCTCTCTATAACTGGCAAGAAAAAATGATACATATTAGCAACATGGCCAGTGAGAGCCATTCTCCCAATGGACCCAGATTTCTCTGTCCAAGGAGTTAGGAAGAAGGAGGACAAGTTTTTTGTTTTTTTTTTTTAAATATATTCTTTTTTCTGTTATTATTGGTTTCTAAGTTCAAGGTGAAAGTACTTGACTTCTTTATTATTTTGTACTTCTGTACCTTTTGCTGAACATAGTAATTCTGCAATAATAGCTCAACATAAAAGAATCTAACAGCAAAGCTCTTCTCTCATACAGTAAGTACTAGGTATTAAGCACCTACTAAGTGTTTCTGGATCAGTTTCTTTTGAGATTATATCTAGTATAATCTCTCTATATTATCTTCTATATATAATATGGTAATATATATAATCTATCAATCTGTGTACCTTCATGATCTCATTTACTCTTTACACTAACCCCATGAGGTAAATATGGCCCTTTCTCATTTTCCAGTTGAAGAAACCAAGGCCAAGGAAATGTATATGACTTCTTTGAGCTCTATCTAGTAAGTGGTGGACCTGGGATCTGACTGTGACTCTAAGCACGTGTACTGCAAGGTTACGTGCAATTTGTCCTATTTGCCACCAAGTGACACTTACTTTCAGGCAATAAGGCATGCCTGTTGATAGAGATAAGTGTTGGCCATATTATGTCCATATTATACTTTCAGAAACCAGTCAATAGAAGAGAGTAAGAATTGTCCAATACCTGTGAGAAAATCGTGCTGAAAGTTAGATACTCCAAGTGTTGGTGCCAGCGTTAACACACAAAGAGATTGGGTTTCATGATGAGAGACCTCATAGAAGAAAATTACACCTACTTCTTATTGCAACCAAAATCTACCTTTGCTATTGAGAATTTCTGTTTGTTGTCATTGCTAATGCCAGTAATTTACACTGCTTCTGAAAGAAAAAGAGAGGAAAGGAGAGATAGGATGTTGTATCTAGATTCAAAATCAGATTGGATTGTCCCAGATATTGACCTGAAGGTATTGCAGCAGTTAGTAACAATAAATAAGAGTATCTCGGGACAAAGTTAAAGCTCGTTAGGTTACATTGTACGTGCTGTGGTGAATGTAGGAGAGACAGGTGTGAGCAAATTATGGCTGGCTCAGTAGTTCCCTAGAAGATGGTAGATTCAGAAGTCTTTCAGATTCTCAGTTGTGCCCTGAGCTATATCTAATGAACACTACATTCTGAATTCTTTGGGCTAAGCAGATGAAAAACTGTAGGTGTTAGAAGTGGCTTCAGTATGTGCTTTCATGCCTCATTGCCTAGTTCTTAGCCTGTTGCAGATTGTGTTAGAGGATGAAAGACAAAAGTGTAGCAGTAGCTTCCTAACATATGGGAATATTTGTTTCTGTATGCATTTTCCCCCTCCAACTTTGTTTCTATGACAAATTCCCTAAAATGTAGTAAATAATTTGCAGTGTTAGTATCATAGCAACAACAGGTCTGTGAGGGTTGATTGTTGATTTATATCTAAAATGAATGGCATCTTTCAGAATGAAGGATGGTTGCAGCAGAATACACGGCTGTATGTACTCGCTGTTGTCAGACAGTAGCTTTGTACCTGCACATGTATGCAAGCATACTTGACTATACCTGCAGCTAGCACAACACATGTTCATGTCTGGCATCCTTGTGAAATGATTTAAAAAGAATGCACATAGTATAACTTTATCCATGCTCCTATTTCCATCTCATAGAAATACAGGAAGGACTTATGACAGTACAGCGTTTCCCCAATGCAGACCTTCTGTTTTATCCTCTCCAGATGATAAACTACCCATTGCTTTTTGGGGCAAAAGGCAGGATAGGGCTGGATAGGCATTTTCTAAACATAAGCGGGGACGTAACTGGAAAGACTGGCTACTTCTTAAACACTTTCAAAAAAAAAAATCTCCTGTTTTAGTTCTACTTTTACCTTACTTACAGTTGTCCCAGATGCTACAAATACCAAATACTTGAAGAGGGAAGTTGTTTCTACAGAGTGAATTTGATGTCTCTTAGCTTTCTAGTTTCGAATTTGGTGTTCTCAGCTGTCTATGTCAATTACTACTAGCAGTTTTGTTTTACAGTTTCCAAAGTTTTATTATACTCATCCCTCCCCTTTCCTTTTTTTTTTTTTTTTTTTGCTTTTATCCCTTTAAAATATTTTTCCCCCTTTTGTCAGTTTAGTTAATATTGGGAAAGAAGCAGGGGTAAATTTGGGTGCAACCTGCCATCTTTAATTAGAAGTGTGTTTTATTCTTTAGTTGGTCTCTCCTAAATCTCAGTCTTTCTTCAAAAACCATGGTATGATGCTACAGTATGAGTCTCCCTGAATTGTAGTGATGACAAGGAAGAAATAATTTAGATGAGTTTTTGAAAAGACATTCAATTCAACTGACTAGTTCTGAAGCCTCTGAGAAGCCATGGATGAATTGGGAACTACTGAATACTTTACCCTTCAACAGACCAAAATTTCAAGGTCTAGGCCTGGGACTGGGAATTGTCTTTATCCTGAAATATGCCTTAACCCCCTATTACTAGACTGGAATATAATAGATCATATTTAGAATTATTGCTGTCATCCAATTTGCTACTCATATCCTCAAATCAAAGAATAAGTGTTGACCCTGTTGCTTTGACCTTGAAGATAATTTGATTCCACCATATATTGGATTTTTTGACTGTTTTATAAGAAACACTTGTCAGTAAATTTGAGAAGTGTAACAACTGACCCAAGAAAAATTAGACTTGTACAAATCATGTAAACTAAGAGTGCACATAGTAAATTTTGTTATAGTTGAAAACTGACTGAGGAAAAATACCTCATGGGAACACTGAGAACTGCAAAAATTGACCCAAAGTAAATTAGAAATAGTAGAAACAAATGGATCAAAATATAATTGAGAACAACTAAAACTCTATAAAATAACATGTTATTGACTAAAAAATTGATGAAAAAATAAAATATTCTTGACAAAATTTAGATCTGCAAAAATGGTCCAAAAATTGGATTTTGTAGAATTAATAAACACACATATAAGCACAAAAACTCTACATGTAAAATGCAGAAGCCATAATTGATGAAATTCAATATAAACAAAAGACCTTGATCTTTCAATTATTCATTGTACAATATACACAGAAAAAAATCATTGATCACAGTAAAGACAATTTTAGCAAAGCAAAAATGAAAATGGAAAAAGATGGAAATGGGTTAAAAGGATCATATAGCATATTGATCCAAGAATGACATTGGTAAATAGAGTTTTGTTCAGATAATACTATCTTTACAAAAAATCAACAATGTTGATATAATTTTGATTAAAATATTTGTATGTGTAACAAGGATTTAAAATATCCTTGCTGTCAAAATCTCACTGTCCTTAACATTGAGAGAACATTAACATGTTCTCAAGATAGTGTTTATGGCAAGATCACTTTTTATACATAAATAATGAGCTATGAAGGCACAGCTACAAAAGTACAAGAGTATGTGGATTAATTCAATACGTGGCATTGAAGTTCACCATAAGCTAGAAGTTGTGTCAAATTGAGCCAAGATTGTGGCTTTCTCAGCTCTCTGACCCCATTTTGAGAGAGACATAGCTGGGATAGTATTTTGCGTATAATAGGAGTACAATACATGTCTTTTGAATTTATGCTTAACCCTTGAGCACATTTTTTTAATGGCCTGGATCACGTGTCTCTGTTTTTTGACATGTTTGTATGTTGCCCATTCTAATTACTTCCTACTTTCAGCCTATGCTGAAGTTCCTCCTCTGGCAATCTGACCCACATGTATCTCCTAACTCCCAGTAGATCAAAAGGCCAGATGAAGTTCATATACTTTTTTTTTTTTTTTTTTTTTAAGACGGAGTCTCACTCTGTCGCTAGGCTGGAGTGCAGTTGCATGATCTTGGCTCACTGCAACCTCTGCCACCCAGGTTCAAGCAACTGGCCTTTCTCAGCCTCCCAAGTGGCAGGGACTACAGGCATGTACCACCACATCCAGCTAATTTTTGTATTTTTAGTAGAGATGGGGTTTCACCATGTTGGCCAGGATGGTATCGATCTCTTGACCTTGTGATCTGCCTGCCTTGGCCTCCCAAAGTGCTGGGATTACAGGCATGAGCCACCGTGCCTGGCCAAAGTTCATATTCTTTTAACTTCTAATTTAACCTCTTGTTCTCCTCTAGCAAATCTACCTTGAAATTTTTTTACCTTTATTTCCTGTGAATCAGCCCTTAAAAAGTGTCCAAATTTGTGCTAGATATCAGATAGGTTAATAATCACATACAAATTTATGATAATAGATAAATACTTCCTAAATCTATACATAAAAGTAATACCATAGTCCTAATGGAAAATTGAGAGGTGGAATTTGTCAGAGCAAATCGTGGTACGATATATGGCCTATTGTCACGAGTGAGATGGCCTGCAAAAGTGAATGGTATTTTCCACGTTGGGTGGGAAAAGCATCCTGTTTTCTGGGGCAGCTTTTAATGTGGCGATGCTTTTTGTTTGAAATGTTATCCTAGGACACAAAGGACACCTGTATGCAAAAGCAAATATATAAACAAATCCTATGCCAAATATCCGTTACTTGGACTATGTCACTTTGGATTATAATCATTGCTTTGTCCTCCCATTCATGCTAATCTTTGAAGATTGGTTCTTTTTTGAAACCACTCTAATCTTGTAATAAACGTGCACACATTAAGGATATCATATGGAAAGGAGAGAATATATCCTAAATATCTATATTTATGACTGCTTTTTAAACAAGTGTGGTTATAAAATGTTGTTTGATTGTGAGAATGTTTGTACTGCATTGTTGGCAGGAGGAAATTTATAAAAATTGCAATATTTTTAAACAATCCACAGTTCAATAAAAATGCAGTATAAAAAATTAAAAGGCATTACTCTTTACCTGGTACAAATATTTATAAGAAAATACAGCTTAGAATTTCAAAGAGCAATCAGTGATCATAGTGTAATTATCTTATGTTAAAATTAAAAAATTGAGAACCGAATAGATCCAATAACTTACCGAAGCCTGGGAAGCTAGTGAATAATTGTCTATTTTCTAGGACGAAAATCTTGCATGTGTAAAGTAGTTTTTGTTTAATATAGATGTTATTTGCTAACCTTTATTATCTAAAGGTTATTATCTAACCTTTAGATATCTAAAGCAACACAAAGTGTATTTTTGATGAATTGTCTCAGAAGCTGAATGAGTTTGGGAGATCGAGGAAGGCAGGTAATTAAATTTAGTGATCTAATATATGCAAGTCATTGAGCTAAGTTCTTTATTTTAGCTTTTAGAGAGTTGTGCAACAATCAAAAAATTCATGTATTTAGCTTAGTGTTGTGACAGTCTATGTAAGTTGCCAAAGGCGGCGAAATAAATATTGGAGTTGGGATTTGAACCTAGGTCTTTCTGCCTTGAAGTGCATGTATTCTGTTAAGCCAGAGTGTTAGGAGATAATTCTCCCCAATCCTGGCATTATCATATGTCTTCTCACCCACCAGAAGGGTCTTTGCATTACAAACAGTTTTGGAAGTTAGAGTTAGTGATTCTTTAAAGATAGTTTCAGGTAGATATTTCAAGCTGGTAAAGTCTTCTGCCCTTGCTTTTTTTGTTTGTTTGTTTGTTTTGGAGTTTTGCTTAATTTCCAGGGTAAAAAAATCCTGATAGCCAAACATGGTGGCTCAGCCTGTAACCCCAGCACTTCGGGAAGCCGAGGTGAGAGGATCACTTGAGGCCAGGAGTTCGACAGCTGCCTGGGCAATATAGCAAGACCCTGCCTCCACAAAACAGTTTTTTTTTAAATTAGCCATGGGTGATTCCACATACCTGTAGTCCCAGCTACTCAGGAGGCTGAGGTAGAAGGATCCCTTGAGCCTAGTAGTTTGAGGCTAAAGTGGGCTATGATTGCACCATTACACTCCAGCTTGAGCAACAGAGTAAGACTCTGTCTCAAAAAAACAAAAAAAAAACAAACAAACCAAACCTCTCTCTTCAGAGGGAAGATGGCCAGGTTTGCCAGCAGCTCCTTCTAAAAGTAGGCATTTACTAACTCCTAAACTCAGTGCCTAGCACCTGCCTAGGATGGCTCCACCTAACTACTCTGAACCCTGAGGGGCAAGGAAAACGTACTTGAGCATACTGTGTGGTTATAAGTAAGAAATTATCTGAGTCCATGACACCTCATTGTCTCCTTAACAAACAAATCTATGAACAAATGGTGAGAAAGCTTTAGGAGTGGCTTGACCACTTGACACTCACAAGTTCTCCAAACCACAAATCTGCCTGCTAAATTTGAAGAAAGTGATTCATTCTCTGACAAAGGCAGTGCTCACCCAGCCAAATAATTTAATAATTTAATTCTGGCCATTCCTCTAGCATTTATTTTTTACAGACATTATTTTAAAAAATAATTAGTTTTGAAAAAATGTATGATTTTCCTTAGGCCAAAAAATGTATGATGTTTTTTGCTCACAGCTTAGTTTCCATGGAACTCATTAGAAGTGATGGGAAACCAAATAACAGGCATTAATGCAACATAATAACAAAGAAAATGGCAGTTATTTCCTAATTTAATTTAGTTAATTTTCAGTTTAGTTAATTTCTGAAAGCTCTAATTTTCACTGTGGTGTCGGTGCTGTTTGTTAACATTTGGAAAATTATTCTATGTGCATTTCTTTGGGGCTCCCAGTCCAGAAGGTGGCTACCATTTCCAACCAAATGCGCATCTTTTGCCAACTTTGCTGTTTGAACTACCCTCATTATACTACTACTCCCAGCATCTTGATAAAACATTCATCTACTCCTATTTTTGCTTTCAATTATTGCTGAAGTCGAACTGTCTCTAATTCATGACCCAGCTGACACCTAGCTAAGATGCATACATTAAATATTCTTTAATCTTTCTCATTAACAAAATGCTTGATTCTCATAAGTGTGGCAGTTGTTCTTTTGTGAGTTGCTTCACATTTAATAGAATCTTCCAAAATCATAGCCTTTACATTTGAAAAAAAAAAAAAAGAATGCTAGAAGCATACTCTCTATGCTTCTAACCCATGAAATGATGCATCTATAAGCTGCTCAGAATAAGTCTTGAACCTATTGGCTACCAGTTCACATAGTTCTATTGAATGCCGTCTGACCTCAGATATGATTATGCCCCTGCTCTGTGCAAGCCTGCCATTACCCACAATTCTGCTACCACTGGATCTGGTGAGTGTGTGCTCCCCAGGCAACTTGCCTCGCCTGCCCTTCTCAGCTGTGCCCTCTGGAGCACAAAACCTCTGGGTTTTGAGAATATTGAAGAGAAAAAGGTTAAATTGAGACAGCCGAGTGGGATGTAATTCTCTAGCCTTTTCAGTAATAACCATGATAAAAAGAAAATGAATATGAGGACCCAGAAGAAGTGTTTGTGTGCAAACAAAAGTTTGTGATCAATTTCTTTTCACTGAAATAGTCTCTGGCATGAATCAGACCATGGCAGACAGAAGTACTCTAGTCCATGTCAGGAGAATTAGCTAGTTTTCCATAGTGGAAAACTATTTTTTTTTTTTATGTTAGGCTTCAGAAACAAAATGGTCACAGTTATTCTTTGTCCTGTGTTCATACTTTTGTGCCATAGGGGTGAGGCAAATTGAAGATTTTAGGTCACTAATTTTCATGGTATTAGTGGAAATACTTGTGAGGGAGGACAATGGAAACTGATTTTTCTTATTTCATAGATACTGAGAGAAGCAAAGAGAACTCTCTGCAGCCTGTAATTCATTAGTAGTAGAACCCCAAACCTCAACTGAATTTTACAATAGTTCATGGGTATGAGTCGAGCTCTGCAGAAGCCCTAATCCAGGGAAAGAGGGTGTCACTGTGCATACTTGCGTGCACTGGGGGTTTGTGATTCTCTCTCATATTCAGTATGATTTCCAAAGAGGGATGGCAGGGTCCAGGCAAGAGAAAATAAGTTAGGAAATTCATGTTTGTTTAGAAACAAAGCCAAGGAGAACATTTAAGTAAGTGGCTTATTCAGTAAAATAAAGTGCTGTCACCAGTGCCTGATATCATCAAGTTTTTTAGAACCGTCTCAGAAAAGGCCTGGCCAAAACCATCAGCTTCCAGTTTGTTAAAGCGGAAAAGTGACCTGGCAGTGAGTGTTATTATTGTCATGCCTGACATCATTTCACCAGGTTCGCTCCATCCTCCCCTGAAATAAACCTTGCTCAGTATACAGAAGTTCTCTGTCAGGGTTGAGAGAGAAAAAAGGAATAATGGGATTGTATAGAAGAGTAAGAGTGATGGAATTGTATAGAAGAGTAAGAGTATAGATGAGTAAGAGTATGCAATGGAATTGTGTAGAAGAGTAATTGTAAATAAAAGTCAGAGTTACATTAGGTGATTTTAAAATCATGGAAGGGAATTTTACTTCATAAAGCCACAGAAAAAAAAGAGGTGCCTAGCATAGCTAGATAATTCGAGGAAATCCCAAAGAACATATAGATGGGTACAGTTGATAAGAAGTATGTAAGAATAAACAAGTAAATAAATAGCAAATTAAATTAAAAAGTAGTAAAATAAAGCTTGTGTCTTCCAAGGGTGAAATAATCAGAAATTTGGTATATATAATTAAAGTCAAAACAAAAATTCGAGCAAAAACAAAGAAATTTCAGCTCCAGTGTTGCTGTCTAGTGTGCTTTGGTGCAGTGTGGGCATTTATACCAGACCTGCTTCTGGGTTAAACACACACACACACACACACACACACACACACACACACACACACACACACACACACACACACACACACACACACACACACACACACACAGTTTTGTTGCTTCTGTTTCTAGTAAATATATCTGCCCAGGCCATGATCACTCAGAAAGTACACTGAAAAACAACAGTTATGAGCACATGAAATTTTCTCAGGGTGGAGCATTGGAGCATTTGTCAAGCCCTGCATCAGGACAAGCAGAGCAGGCAGGCTGCGAGACCTTGGTAATGAGAACTGGAGAGTGGGGAATCTTCAGCGCTGAGGGCTCAATAATTAATCAAAGCAAAAAGTTGTCTTTAAGAAAGGCAGCAGCCACAACACAATACAAGGGGAGCATTTATGGAACTATGGTTAAATGCAAGAGAAAAAGAAGAGAGGAAAGAATCTCAAAATCATGTTCTCAGTGAATAAGAATGCCAGACACCTAAATATTTGACTTTTCAAGGTGCCTGAGAGCCTAGTAGAGCAGAAATTTAACGCTACGCGTGAACCATGTTAAACTTCTATTTTTTTCAGTAAATATATATTCAGAGCTCGGAAGTTTAATGTGGTGGGGATTGGATGCTCGCAGCCCCCAGGGTCTGGACTCTTTAATGAGGGCTGGCTATTACACGCCTGCAAAGAGCCAGCCTAATGTGAGGTTTTTATCATTTACTTATCTCCTGATGTCTAGTAGCTCATGGTTCCCTGTGTAATAATAAAAGCGAAGCACACACGCATTTATATTTTTATTCAGATATTCACTAACGTATTAATCAATAATTATTGAACAACTACTATGTGTTAAGCCGAGGCCTGCATAGTGCAGACAAGAGACAGGATAGTACATCAGAGTCACAACTCCAAAAGAAGCACATAAAATATTAGATTGAATTAAGTGCCATGAGAGAGTTGGAGACAAAGTGACAAGGAAATTCAGAAAAAGACAAGATCAATTCTTGTTTGGTAGAAATTAGACAAGGCTCAAGGGAGGGATGGTACTGAAGTTGAGTCTCAAAGAATGGTTAGAATTCTCTAAGGAAGCGACAGTAGCCTCAACAAAACAGAAAAAGGAGAAGATAAATATGGTTATGTTGTCTTCTTTTATGTGAGGTTCTGCTTCTCTATTTTGTCTGTTCCATAGTCTGTCTCTCTGTCTCTCTCTCTCTCCATATATATATATATATATATATATATATATATATATATATATATATCCCAGTGCCTTGTAAAATAATTTGAAAACACTGAACAACTCACAATGCATAGATTGTATGATTTGACAGAGAAAGACCACGAGGCAAAGCAAATGGGAAAATTTGGAAGTACTTTTATTTATTTTGTTAAAAGTAAGTGCTCTTTGACAAACTTTCAGTTTGTTACCAAGGAAGGAAAGAAATAGAGGATCTCTTCTGATGGCTATATCATTACTCAAATCGTTTACAAAACCACTTGTTACTTTCCCTATGGGTAGCAATCTTGAATTGAAGTTCTTCACAGATGACCTAAAATGGCAATCTGTCCTCCAAGAACTTGCATTTTGAGAGATGACAAATGTTCCCAGGTAACTTAACACCAAATAGATTTATTAACTGGTGCAGGCCACTTTACAATGTGTAAAGAGTTTTCACAACATCTTGTTCAAGTCTCATGATAACTCTATGAAATAAGTTGGGCCAATATTGTCATTATCCTCATTTTATGCAAGGACAAGTGCAGTGAGTCTTTGTGAGGACAGGGGCCTCTCTAGCATAAGGCAGATAGAAGTGTTAGCACTCCGGATATATTTATTTTGGCTTGCTTTTTTTAGCAATTATCACTAAAAGCACCCGTCTTTGAATTTCTTTCAACAAATATTTCCAAGTGTGTTACTTAGACATCTTAAAGTCTCTTCGTTTTTGACTGGATCTTGGCATGGCTTCTACATGCAATGAAATCTGTTTTCTGATATGGGCAATGGTTGCTTTTCAAGTTTTTCTCAAAAGTCTTAAGAATACTCCACTCAGATATGTTCTTCAGAGGTGGGAAATTGAAAATTATTCAATGGTCTTATGGAGTAGATAGCCCAAAGGCTTCCTCCGACTCTTCTTTTTAACAGTCAGGGATGTAGTGGATGCAATGCAAGATGTCTATAAGATGGCTACAGATGATATTGCCTACATACATTAAAGTGTTTGCTGTTTTCTGTGTATGTGTTCAAACCATATTTCGGCCTACTGGTGTGTATTGTAATTACCTTTAGCACAGAGCTCAGAAAAGAAATCAAACCTAGAGTGTCCCCATTCCCAATTCTTTCTTTTTTATTTTTTCTTTTTTGACAGAGTCTCGCTCTTGTCACCCAGGCTGGAGTGCAGTGGCATGATCTTGGCTCACTGCAACCTCCGTCTCCCAGGTTCAAGCGATTCTCCTGCCTCAGCCTCCCAAGTAGCTGGGATTACAGGCACGCATCACCATGCCAGGCTAATTTTTGTATTATTAGTAGAGACAGGGTTTCACCATGTTGGCCAGGCTGGTCTCAAACTCCTGACCTCAGGTGATCCACCCACCTCGGCCTCTCAGAGTGCTGGGATTTACAGGTGTGAGCCACCACACCTGGCCCCCATTGCCAAGTCTATCTAGGTTCTCTTCAATTTCTTGGTGCCAATGCTGCATTCCTACTCTTGGATTCTCAAAATCCATAGAGAATGCATCACTGAATATACTTGCAGGGCATGTCGACTTGCAGTGCTAGATGTTCAGTAGCCACAAAGCAAGTCTTCAGCAGTCTCTTTTTCTGTATTGT
This sequence comes from Pongo abelii, assembly GCF_028885655.2. Lineage (NCBI taxonomy): Eukaryota > Metazoa > Chordata > Mammalia > Primates > Hominidae > Pongo > Pongo abelii. The sequence continues at coordinate 21,218,631 of NC_085928.1, forward strand.
GAAAACCTCCCTGTTGGGGTATATCTAAATTGCTATGGGCAGGTGACAGAGCATTCAGGTCTAGTTAAAAGATTTTTCTTAGTTGTAGAGAAGCAGCCGGATGAACTTTTTTTTCCTTTTTTTTTTTTTTTTTTTAGCTGCCCCCAGTTTTTCCCTGAACCCTGGGAAACTTCTAAAGGCCTCTGAAGCCTTGTAGAGACTCTGGGGTTAGCAGGTACTTTCAGTAAGAGCTTTTCCTTTCATGAACTAATCAGATAGCACAGGGCTGGCCTGAGTCCCTCTCCTGGCTGGTGCCATGGAGATTTATTTCTATAATAGGCCCACCCAGTGGGGCAGTCCTGCCAGGTTGTTTCTCTTGGATAGGGTGGTTCTGGAGCTGAAAGGTTGTTATTGGAGTAACGATTTCTGAGGGGAGAAAATGTGGTTTTCCAAAATCTTGAGAAAGATTCTGAATTTCTGATCCCAGAAAACCCTTCTACTCTCAATACTTTGGAATATTAATTCGCATATGCTGTGAAAATTTAGCAAAAGTGAGGGTCACAGAAATTATTTGGGGGATTGTATAGTCCTACTCCCCTAACAACCTTAAAAAGGCAGAAGAGAGGGGCTTTGCTTTTGCTAAGAAAGATAAAGCTACTCTTCATTTCTGAAAATTACACACAGCTCCCCACCCTATCACAAAGGATTAGTGTCAGGCTGGTGAAAGATAAAGTCCTTTCTCTTTCCTTTCTCCCCATCAGCCTGGCTGTTCCACATATTTACTTAAAAAAAAAAAGATTCATATTTCGAACCTCATGTATGCTTTGTGAGATAATGGAGCCTCCCTGCAGGGCATGATTGTGGACAGACCTCAGGCCATGCTTTCATTTTCCTTTCCTGGTAATCTCTAGGCTCATGGATTACACATCACAGATAATTTTTCGCAATGAAGCTTTCTCTAGGACAGTTTATCTTTTACCTCCGTTTCTTAAAAGTCTATAGTTGATTTTGTTTCTGATCAAAAATATTCAAGCTGTCATTATTTCAAAAGATGAATTTAAGAGATTAAATTAAAGAGAGGAGGAAGGAAGATACAGTGTAATTGATAATTAGGTGAACTTCACTGTAGCCTCCTCGGGATAACTCTCTGGTCTTTGAGCTGGATTTTGGAGAGTAACGAGTTTTTATCCAAAGCCCACTTTGTAGCCAGTTGGAGTCTCGTTCTCTCCTCAGTGTGAGCTGTCTTTGGTAAAAGGTTTATCAGTGGTAACGGGCCAGCCATTCACCCCTACTCCTCAGACTGCTGTGGACTAATGACCTGAGATGTTCACTGCCACTGAATAATGAGATAAGGATCAAATAGAATCTGGTTTCATCAGCCCACATCAGAATGGGCACATTTTCACAAATTATTCGGAGACAGCAACTGAATTGCTGTCAGCTAACTGGATACATTAGGAAAGGAGAAAGAATAAATTTTTTTTTCCCCAGATTATTCAGGTGAACTTCTCTGGTCTTGAATTATTTCATAGAGATACAGCGTAAAAATTCTATATAATGTCAATTAAATTTAAGATATACTTTGGCTTACTTTGAACATTGGACAAGGATTCTCTGCTGTACATGAAAGAAAATGATTCATTAAATAATCAGATCACATATTCCATAGCCAAATAATGCGTGAAAGGACAATCCTAAGGTCAGCTGGGCTATATGAGAAATATCTGAAGTATATTTTCCTATTTTGTTAAATCACAAAAAAATCCATAACTAAATAGATTTAAACAGCAGCGTGGACTGCAGTTTAGCTATTGATGAAAAAGCATAGTCTCTGAAGCCAGATCATTTGATTGAGAACTTGTCCTTACCATTTTTAGCTATATAATCACAAGTAAGTTACTTTACCTCTTGAAGCTTCAGTTTCCTCATTTGCCAAAGCACAATAACAGTACCTTCTTAGATTGGTTGCTGTGAAGGTGGAATGAGATACTTAGAACTGAAGTGACCAGATCTGGTTTACTCACTGGGCTTTTCTGTTGTTATGATCTCTAATTAGAGTCATGTGTAGACTTACCTTCTATTCCCATGTGCTTGATTGAAAATTTAATGGTATAAACATTCAAATACTTAAAGTGGCATTCCTCAGCAAGGCGGAGTCATCTGTGAATGTGAGTCCACTGCAGGTAATGTGTGTCATGTGCTCTTGCCAATAGTATAATATAAACATCAGTCACATAATATTCAAGATCCAGATGTGTCTCCAGGCATCCAGCCTGGGGAAAACTTTAGGTTGTAGCCTTGAGCATAGAAGACAGGGAGCACTGCTCACATCCATGCAATTAATGAGGAGATTTCCTGTACTGCACTGAGAGCACCTTCCAGGCTCTAACCCTCTTAGGAGTCATAGTTATAGCACTGAATCCCTTACTTCGAGCTGGTTTGAAATGAGATTCTCTCCATAACTCTGATCATTCTAATCTCTTGATTCATTATTTATTCTTTTATTATGTCTCTCCCATTCTTCAGACTTCGGCATTGCTTCCCTAGATAGACACTTACTTTCCTCCCTAGATGGCATATAGATCCTCCTTATAGGGTCATTGTCTTAAATATAGTTTATAAACTCCTTCCAGTCTAGCCCAACCTTTAGCACTCTATGCCTCAGTATTTCTCTATGTGAGCATCATTCCCTTTGAATTTGCTGTGATCTTTTATCAGGATTTAGATGTTATAACATTGATATGGGTCTATCTAGCTCTTTGTATAAATCTGTTCATCCCATACCTGGGGAAGGTCAATTGACTGAGGTTCTTGCTTCCCATGCACGTTCTGTAGTATCACTTACTGTTTGTAGGAACATGGCTTCTCTTTCAGCTGAGTTCCTCTAAGTCTCTCAACATTAAAAATTATAATCAATTATGAGAAATTAGGTTATACTGCAGTAGCAAGTGATCCCTTACTTACATCATAATTTTTTATAGTAATAAGTACGATTTCAACTCATTCAACATGTGTAACGTGAGTTGGCTTCTGCTGTGTGTCATCTTCAGCTTAGGATTCCAGCTCATGGAATGGCTTCTATCTGGATCATCGTCATTGGGGAAAACCAAATTATATGGCCATGACTCACTTCAACAAAATGGGAATGTATAATTCTCCCACAAGAAGGGGTCATTGTAAGAAATATCACCAAATGCAAATGAGCAATGTGGTCTGCAATTATAGTGAAGAGAAGACTTCACATTATAGAGAAGATTCTATCTAGACTTAGAAATTCTTCAGGTCTCTAACACAGGAAGCTCAACTTCTGGCTCTCTGTATCTCCAAACTGCACACGAAGTGGTAAAATCCAGTAATTCAGAAATTACGGTTTTTAAGTTAATAGTGAGGTAGGCTTACATCCTATTTTTTTTTTAAATCCTTATTTTAGAATTTATTTGAAGAAGGATAGTGACTATTAGAGAAAAATTGCTTGCAATTGTTCCTTTTGTCACTGCCCACTTTATCCAGCTACAAAAGATCAGAAAAAGCAAATCAAGGTCATTTTCTAAATTATGGATTTCTTTGATATTATATAAAAATATGATATAAATATACCATCAAAAGCTGAGCTTAGTTATAAAGAGAAAACACATATATAACCAATTTATTCAGATCAAACGGGTATGGTAAAAACTTCAAGTAAATATCTGATAAGAAGGAAATACCTGGTAATAATGAAGCTAAAAAAATAGCAAAATTTTATGTGAACCCATGGGAAATATAACATTACTGTAGTAGAACTGACAACAAAATTAATCTAATAAATGGAAAATGCATAGTATATCAATTCAATAACTCTGTAGTGAAAGTACTATTTCACTTTCTCAATAAAGTGGCTTATTTATTTTTTTTAGGAATAGGAATAAAAATAGAGAATTTTAAAAAACCAGGGCTGACTCGAATTCCTTTGAAGGAATAAAATAAGAGCAATGTAACTGATTTTCTGGGGACCATAGAAAACTTGTTTATTTTAGGTTTTATACGAACAAAGGTAGGTGTTCTCAGATCAGATATTGGCTGAGTTTCAGTGAAACTGCAAGAACACTGAATAATTTGGGCCTTGGCTAGACAAGGCTGTATTCCATTGAGAAAGAAAAATAATCAATTTCTATCTCTAAAGCTCTTTGGATATACCAAGGCTTTATTATTATGCCATATTCTCAGTTTAGTATGCATCAAAGATAGTACTTAGTGTATAATTTGCAATGAAATAAATAGTTGCAAGTGAAATAAATAGTTCACAGATTGTGACAATGGCAGATGAATCACAATCTGGTTAGACAAAGGAGGTAGGAAAGTAATGAGATTCAATGATGGAACATGTGTCTTCACCTGTATTTGTGTTTTACCTTTGCCCAGCATGATGCAACACTTTCTTTAACTTATTACTCATCAAATATTCCTAGGAGGAAGTTGCTACCACAAGATGTTTCTAACACTATTTTGCAAATGGAGAAAATGAAGAAGTGAGTTATGAAGTAGAGATATAACGAAGTTGACTAAGTCTAACACGTTCAACTCTTTAACTCTAGCATAATCCACTAAATAGTCCAAATTGTTCCCCATTAAGCAGAACCCAAAGAGTGACTTGTAATGTCTACCTTACTTATTCACAGTCTCCAAACTCAATCATCTTAATAATGCAATTGCTGATGTGGGATTAACAACCCTAAATCTCTTGAAGTTGGTGGGATGTCATGTGGCAAAAGGCTAATTAGAAGGGCCTTGATTGACTTCAGAGGAAAGTTTGGCCACATGCTCAATACCTCTGTGGCTAAGCCTGAGTTCCAAGAGCCTTAGAGATACTCTGAAATGTTTTGCCATTTGGGAAATTAAAATTTACAGTGACAAAATTGCATATGTTTAAAAAAAAAGCAAAACAAAACCAAAAGAATGACTTCAATTAATGGGTTAGCTTTGGGAAATGGATTTTTTATTTGTTAAGAACCAAGGGACTGGATAAAGATTCATCAATATACAGTACCAGGTAATTCTAATTAACTACTGTAAGCAAGGTGTTTGTCTCACTTAGGTTGGGAACCACAGGGGAAAATAGCGCTTCCTTCTTAATGCACAGGCATCATCTAACATTCTGCAAAAGAGAGAATTTTGTCTTCTGTGGAAATCTTTGATTGCTCTCCAGCTAATATTTTTGTTAATCAGCATTTGATTAGGTATTCTCATTTTCAAAGTACTTTACAATTTTATATTTTATAATAAAAATATTCTTCATCACTACTTTGTTTTTAACAAAGTGTAAAAACTTAGAAGGAAACTGGGACTTGGGAGGATAAAGGGTTAAAGACTATGGAATTTCACATTATGTAGGAATGTAAAGAAAAACTGTGTCACCTAATTGCCGATGTCATCTATCTAATCTATATCTTCTGCCAATTTGGGGTCTTTTATTACTTTTTATTAAAATGACAATTAATGGGTAAGTTATGAAAATGTAATAAATTGATTATTTTTTAAAATTTCCCTTTATATTTTATACATAGGCATAATTTATATACACAATGGGGTGAATATTAATATCTATTCTGTAATTTTTACCTAATATAATAAATATTTTGCCATTTATCTAAATATTGATTAGTTTATTGTCTGTAACATTTTGTTGTATTAACACGTTATAATTTATTAAACTATTCAGTAAAGCAAAATGCTTATATATTGTTTCCTATTGTTGTTAGGGTTTTTTGCAATATTATTGATAATACTGCAATAATAATTTTTAGATTTCTGCTGAATTATTTTCTTAAAATAAATACTAGGAGTGAACACACTGAGTCAAAAGATATGACTGTCCTCAGGCTTTTTTGCAACATATTTTTCTTTTGCTTTATGCATGAATTACCAATATATAATGCAGAGATTAATAAGTTAGTGTACATTTTCACCACAACATTGGCAACTGTGGAAGTTGTGACAGAAAAAAAGGATACTTCATTAAATGCTATATAGTGTTTCAGACTTACTTAAGTTTCCACTTCTTTGACAATTAGCTATTTTTAAGCTAATTAAAGCCTCTGGAATAATTAACGTTTGATTCTTTGAGATTTTCAGGTGAGCATAAAATTTAGATTCGGGGACTTCATGAATGGAACTTGTTATACAGAGGCATATTACTAAATAAAATTATTTATAAGGTTGAACTCAATTCCTTATAAAATATACCAAAAGAACCTTGTTAAAAGAATGATCTCATATTAAAGAGGCTTGAAATGAATTCATTATAACAAGACATGTACCCCAGGGCATGGCTGCAGTATTTCAGATTTTATTTGTCTTTGATTGAAAACTTGATATTATTAATAGCATTTCACGGATTCTTTTATCGATGTGCATGGTATAATTCATGTTCATCTTCCTTTCGGAAAGGCCACTGTAAGAAAATTTTGTTTGTTTGATATTTTTCTGGTTTCAGAGTTTATTATTAATGAGCTCTATATAAGGAATAAAGGGAAAAATTTAAATACTTTTCAGGAGGTAGATCCTGTTACAGGCACTTTAGGCAGGGCTAGAAAGTGAGAACTGGGTCACTTATTTTATAATGCTAATATCTCCTGGTTTTGAGGGGTCAGTTGGAACCAAGGATCAGATTCCCTCTGCAGTGTTTTTGTTCAGTGGTCACAGAGCCTACACTGGAACATCTCTGTGGAGTGGGGTTCATCGCCGTCTAGTTTTGACTTATTAGTTATTTACATATTCAACTTCATTTCATCTGTACAGTAGCCCTCATTTTAAAAAAAAGTCAATGATAGTCAGAGATGTTACATAATGTGTCCTTATTCACATAGCAGGTGTCTGTTAATATCAGTATGTTAAAAAAAAAAAAAATCTGCCCTTAAATGCCTATGTCATGTTGTTTCTGGTCTTTGGCAGCAGACATTACAAATTAAAATGTACTTCCTCATGGCAGCCTCTCATATATTTGAAGGTTTCACTGCTGTCTCTCATGAACCTCCTCACCTGTAAGGTTAGATATCACCGTATCTGCCAGTGCTTCAATCTTGGACTTCCCAGCCTCTGGAACTTTAAGAAATTCTGTTGTGTATAAGACACATAGTTTATCGTGTTTTGTTATAGCAGCCCAAATGGACTAAGACAGAAACTTGGCACTAAAAAGTAGGGTTGCTGCTGTAACAAATACCTAAAAATGTGGAGAAGGCTTTGGCACTGGGTAATGTGTACAGGCTGATAGAGTTTCGAGGTGCATGGTAGAAAAAGCCTGCAATTGTCAAGAATGAACCACGAAGGGGATTCCACTGAGGGTGAAGAAAGAAAAAAGGAGTGCTATAGAGAAAGTGTCAGTTTTCTTAGAGAAGATCTAAGTAATTCTGAACAAAATGTTGGTAGAAATATAAATGTGCAACCCAGGCAGAGAATCGTCAGGGACATAGGATCACCATAGAGTGCTCCCAATAGGACAATGCCCAACAGAGCTGTAAGGGCAGTGTAGCCCCCCGAGACTACAGACTGGTAGAGCCACCAGCATATAATACCAGCCCATTAGCTGCAGGCACACAAGTTTAACCACGAATTCTGCAGTGTGGGCTATGTCCCGCAAAACCTTGGGGTCAGCACCACCCAAAGCCATGGAAGCAGGGCTGCCTAGAGCCTTGCAGGCAGAACACCTGCCCAGCAAAGCTGCAGCAGTGGGAACTCCACCCCAGTGTGTCCACAAGGTGGAACTTCCACCCAGTGGTTCTGGAAGGCAGTACTGCAGCCCCAGTGGACCCAGTGGGTCTAGAGGACAAAGCATTAAGTTAAAGAAGGTTATTTTCAAGCCTTAAGCTTTAATGTTGTTTGCCCTATTTGGGTATTGGACATGTTCAGGACCTGTCACTCCTTTCTTCTTTTCTATTTCTCCCTTTTGGAATGGGAATGTCTATGCAATGCCTGTCCCAACATTGTATTTTGGAAGCACATAACTCATTTAATTTTACAGGCTCACAGCTAGAGGAGAATTGGCCTCAGGATGAATTATACCTTAAGTCTCATGCATACTTGATTTAGATGGCATTTAGATGAGACTTTAGACTTTTGAGTTGATTCTAGAATAGTTAAGACTTTTGGGGCCTATTGAAATGGAATGAAGCTATTTTGTATATGAGAATAACATGCATTTTAAGGGATAGGGTAAAACACAATGGACTGAATGTTTATGTCCCTTTAAAATTTATATATTAAAATTCTAATCTCTAAGGTGATGGTATTAAGATATGGAGTCTTTCGCTGGTGATTAGGTCATAAGTTCAGAGCTCTCGTGAAGGGAACTAGTGTCCTTATAAAGACAACTTCATAGAGATTCCTCGCTCCTTCTGCCATGTGAAATTACCGTAAAGAGATTTCCCTCTGTGGGAAAGCAGGCCTCATCAGACACTGAATCTGCTGGCACCTTCATCTTGGACTTTCCAGCCTTCAGAATTATGAGAAATAAATTTCTGGTGTTTATAAGCTACCCAGTCTATGGTATTTTGTACAGCAGCCGAATGGACTAAGATACCATGTCTTTCAATCCTGCTTTACCTGACATTTTTTTCAAATATCTTTCCCACTCTGATTTCACATTAGTTTTCTGTTTATCCTCTTAAAAATCATGTATTATAATAACAGCACTTATTAATTGCAATCCATGTGTAATGCTAAGTGCTTTACTGTAATATAAACATTTTATACCCATGTTATAGATACTGAAGAAACTGAGACATAGGGATTTTAAAACACATCACATCACAGAGCCAAGAATTGGCAGGGCCGAGATTCTGATACAGGATTGTGTCATTCCAATGCTCATGCTTTTAACTACTTGGCATTATGCATAGTCATGGTGTTACCAGTTCAGAATAAAGTGGAGCTATTGATGGCCTTATTCTAGATACTACCATACTACTTCCATTGAGGCACCCATACTTTCCTTTAGAATTTTTTGACAGTCACATTAGTCTGTGGGCCCATGGTAGGCCAGCTTCTTGTCTGCCAACTTATCTAAGTGGGCCAACTTCCCTTTGTTTGGTTTTTATTTTTAAATTTTTTCCTATTGAACTAAGTCATCTACAATTGGTGTCTGAGCCCAAATGGAACACTGTTCCTTTATCTTACTTTATTTACGAAAGTATCTGGGGTAAATACCATTATTTACACCCACGCCCTCTCTCTGAGGGTCAAATCAGATACAAAATTTTCAGAACACCCCAGCAATGAAGAAGATAGATGACTTTAAACATATCCTCCAAAAAAATAAAATTTTTAACTAAAATAAAATTGAGAATAAAAATGCATTTTCCCTTATCAAAAATTGAAACTAATTAGGTTACTTGTTTCTTACTACAGTGATGGATATTGAAAGATATAGTATTAAACAGAGGCTTTTGTAATTAAAATGTAAAAACCAAATTTTTGAGGTGATGCTTTACTTACATTAAAGAAGAACTGTCATTTACAAATCCTAATTATTATTACTGTTTAAATTCAGCGCTGTGTACGCAGACCTTTTCTTCACCTTGCATTTTCCTAAATCTTCTGATAGTAAAACTAATAAGAGGCTTTTCATATGCAATTCCTTCACAATTTAGGAAAGCATATATGAAAACAGGTTGTGACATTGCATCAGCACCAATGGTAGTAGTAGTTAACAGTAATAATAACAGAGACAGTGACAGTAGTAAGCATCTTGTGAGCCCATTGGTAATTCAAAACAGCTTAACTTATACTTCAATGTTCCCAGAAGCAGAAGATCTGGTCATTGTATAGACTATCTCTTCCTGTCTCCCTTACCTCTGGGCCACATCATTTTCCTCAAAAACCACACCTCAATTTTACATGTAAATGAGATGAGTTGAAGAAACTTTTGTCTAATGTTACCTCAATTTTATTTGTTTTTGTAGATTATTTGCTGGAGCTGGAAAAAGTAGGAGTTGGATTTTCATAGATAAAGTCTATGAAAATTTGGGGAAAAACACCCTAGAAAATGTACTAAGATGTCAACCAGAGTTATATAGTAAAATTAGGGATTGACAGTGAAGATATTGCTTCTACATCAAACCGAAACATATAGTGGCACATGTCTATACGGCTATGTAATTTTCTTTTGCAGGCCTTAGCAATCCTGGTGTGGAAATAAAGAATGTATTTGTAGAATTAGCGGGGTGCGGTGGCTCATGCCTGTAATCCCAGCACTTTGGGAGGCCGAGGCGGGTGGCTCATCTGAGGTCAGGAGTTCGAGACCAGCCTGGCCAACGTGGTGAAATCCTGTCTCTACTAAAAATACAAAAAATTAGCCAGGCGTGGTGGCGGGCGCCTGTAATCCCAGCTACTCAGGAGGCTGAGACAGGAGAATCACTTGAACCCGGGAGGCGGAAGTTGCAGTGAGCCGAGATCCTGCCACTGTACTCCAGCCTGGGTGACAGAGTGAGAATTCTTGTTAAAAAAAAAGAAAAGAAAAGAAAAAGAAAATGTACTTGTAGAATTGGTACAAATATGGGAATTTATATGAAGATATAAGCTGAGAAGCAAGTAAAGTGGGGGCATGGAATATAAAGGGTGCAGAAATGGATCCAGGAAGGTGGTGAAAGGAATTGACATTGGGAGAAAGCTGATAGAAAGTTGCAACGTCAAGGGACTAGAGGTCTCAGTGAGATCAAATGGCAGATCTCATGAGGCTAAGGAAGAATAGAGGAGATAGATAAAAATAGGAGCATATTATTGAAGCAAGACAGTGAAATGTATGACTTTGAAGTAGAGTGTCGACATTCAGTGAGAGTGGATGCAGATATTGAGAAAGCATAGGGTGAGACTATAGGAGTGATTTGCTAAGGTAAAGAGGATTGGAAGAGATTCAGATAGCTGAGAGATAAGATTATTTGACAGGCAGAGATGAAATATTGAATGTTACCTGAGTAGTAAATGACACAATCTCAGGTAAAACGACGGGGAAGTGCAGGGAATTAGGAACAGAAGGAAAAGAGAATAAAGATTTCAATTTAGTGAGAGCAGACAATTTTTACCAATAATTTTTGTACAATGCTGTCTTCTCCATCTCCTTCAGCTTTTTTCTTTTTTCCTCCTCTTCCTCTTTCCCCAACCCCTTTCTCTTCATTCTTCATTCTCTCCTCTTTCTTCTGGATCTTTTGATGGTAAGCTGTATGAGAAAATAGCAATTCTTACTTCAAGGCTAGATAGGCTTCATGAATTTGCAGCAGAGTATTCAACAAAAGAAAAAGCAAGTTAAACTACAGAATTGAGTATTGCCATTATTGTTCAAAAAGAGGCGCTGTGTGTCTGGTTGATCGATTACGTACCTTCCTCCAAGTCACTTGGTACAGAGAATGCTTAATGGAAAAATGATCTCCACCACTAAAAGAAGAACTTATTACCTTTCTTTCCATTTGGGCAATAAACTAAAACTCAATATTTTAGTAAATATGGTTTAGTATATCTTAAAAATATTATTATTGTAATTTTTAATATATTGATTTTATGCCTCTTCCCATGAAGCATCTGAATAAATATAAATATTCCAGGTAACAACTGATGTTTAGTCTCACTGTCAAGGAAAATAAAATTTAGATAATTCACCAGATAGTACTTCAAATGTTTGTTTTATTCTCATATCTCTATCTCAGTTTCTGTGTCTCTCTATCTCTGGATCTATAACAAATAAAATATATTTATATTTATATGTAAATAAATATAATTATAGAATACAAATATTAAGCCTATATATTACGTATAATATAATACATAATATGTAACATACAAAATATGTAATACCATCATCCTCTACACAGCACCATTTCAGTCAATGATAGAACAAATATATGACAGTGGTCCATAAGATTATAATACCATATTTTTACGGTACCTTTCTATGTTTAGATATGTTTAGATACACAAATACTTAACATTGTGTTACAATGGTCTCCAATATCAGTACAGTAACATGCTGTCTAGGTTTGCAGCCTAGGTGTGTAGTAGGCTATAGCATCTAGGTTTGTGACGTACACTCTGTGATGTTCACATCATGAAATTGCCTAATGAAACATTTCTTAGAACATATTTCTGTCCTTAAATGATGCGTGACTGTATATATAATGTATATTGTATTTTATATTATATGTGTATGTGTGAGAGAGAGAAAGATCGAGAGAGAGAGAACAGAGAGAGAGAGAGGTGGCATTTCAACTGGATTTAGTCTACTTAGCATTATTGTATCTTCCCAGAATCACAAAATCTGCCAGATGTAACATGTTAGATTTTTTATTTCTTAAAGTTTCATATTACTAATTTTGTTGTATCATAGTTTTTTTCAGGAAGAGTATAATTTGCTTTTTTTTTTTCCCTTAGGAACAGAATAAGCTATAGAACTGTTAAAATGTACTCCTCTCCCACCAACAGCAGTAACATATACACACATACACACATACACACATATGCATATATACATATCTAGGGTTTGGGGTTCCAGTCTTCTACCAGAGGCCCATAACTCTCTGAAATATGAGTTGGCCTTTCAATTTGGCCCAATCTCACCCCAAAGGTAACAATTCTGTGCTCACATTTCAAAAAGGTTTAAGATACTGCTGAAGATGGAGCTGATAAGCAAATTTTATATAGTTCTGCTTGCTCTCTCATTTTTCTTTTTCTCTTTTCATTTTAAATAATGAAAGAGGTAAGGCTGGAAAGGTCAAACGCTTTAGGTTTCGTCAGGCAGTTTGGGATTTCTCTGTTGAAAAATATATCCCAATTCCCCGGAATGTCAAATCACAGCTGAGTCGGTCACTAGAAGCAGGACACATAGGAGCTTCTGGGAGAATTGGCCCACTTCTCTTCTTAGCATGCACAATTACAACTTGAAACTATATATTTTTTTACCTAAAATTTGTTTTAAAAGAAGAAATAAAATTATTCTTTTTCACCTCCGAGAGAATTTAAGCCACATATTTGAAAACTGTTTCTCTAAAGAAAGATCAGGAAGGGAAGCAAATGAAGCAGAAATGGGATATCATATTTTTACACACACATTATTTAATTCAGAAGTTGTAAGTAAATGTCCATTGTGTAGAAAATTGCATGTGACTGATCAATAGTGCCATTGCTAATATTAGCATCTAATGGTTGGCTTGAAAGGATACAGCTTGGATGCCTTAGGCTATTATCCTGAGTAGCTATAGGATTTTTTTGTGTAGAAAAACTTCACGAGCATTGGTGTTTTTTTCATCTGTAAATTTAGAGGTAGACAGAAGCAGAATATGACTTTAAAAATATCTTACGAAGGTAGGGTTCTTGTCTGACCTGCTCATAACAGTGCTCGGCATTATGTTTGACACAAAATAAATTCTCAGCAATTATTTATTGAATTAATTAATTAATGAGCAATTGAGTTTTGGTTAGGAGGCTTGAATGTTGTCATAGAAATGCTAAATGGTTTTGTTGAAATTATTTAATACCTTTGTTCAGCTTCTTCCTCTTAGAGCTCCTGTGTATATTATAACAATAAGGCGTTGATCCAAAGAGTGTTAATAATTCACATAGGAATATAGTATATGAGTATTATTAATATTATATGTATATTACCATTCTTGCTCAATTTTGGAATCCTGATTATCTCTATCACACTGTCATCTCAAATTTCAGTCATGTGTGTTAATACAGAATGTTTTGAAAAATAATCTGGTAATAGTATCATTTGTAGTGGTGTTGCTATTGTATTATAATATGAAGTCATAACATAATACATTTTTATCAACATAAAAAATTATTCAAGGCGTAAATATCTATTGAATTCCTAATGTATATCAAGTATTATTTGAATCACTGTGGATATAACAATAAATTAGACAAGATCCCTGAACTTACTGCACTTGTATTCTAGTTGAGAATGGTGGTGCATATAAATATAGATTAAAAGGAAGTGAAAATAAAAGTGCTTAGAAAATGACAAATAGGCTAACTGTGAAAGAAAGTGATGGAGAGATGAGAGTTATTTTAAATCGGGTGGTCAGAAAGGTCTCTCACAGGAGATGGTATTTGAGCTGAGCCTGAAGGTATATGAAGAGACCAGTGCAGAAGTCCTAATGTGAGAATGAGTTTGGGAGGTTCAGGAAACAGCAATATATTTATTGTGTCTGAAGTGCAGACAGCAAGTGGAGAATAACGTATTTGTACCAGGATTTGATGCACAAAATAAAAGTAGTGCATTTTACCTCTGTCATTTAAAAAGTTATTTCCTTTAGTACTGAAAGAGGAAGAAAAGCTAAAATATGATTTCAGTTTGAGAATTTATTCCAGCACATTGTTTCATTTGACTTCCTGGGTGTGCTGGGTCCTCGTTAGGCCACTGACACTAAGCAGTGGTCAGCAGCCCATAGCAGGCAAACATGTGAACATACTCTGGCTTTGCAAACAAGAAGTATTCAGACAGAAGACTGAGTTTTGCACGTATTTTGTGCTTTTTCTTTCAGAGTAAATGAAATAATAGGCCAACGAAGAGGGTTTTAAGAATGAGAAAGTGGACTCTGAGGACATTAGTATGTCTCTGAAGATGTAAATATGTTCTAACACAGGCTTAGTCGTCGTAAAATGTTGCAAGAGGTGAAAATAAATGCATTTCACAACATCAGAAAAGGAGGTGGAGTTAAGATTCATAAATATCATTAAATGCTAACTTAAAAATTAGGACAACAAAGAAACATCAAATGTGGAATTTTAGTAGCCAGTGAAGGCTTCAATTATGAAAATTCTAAAACATACATAATACTATTAAAAATGGTGTAATGAACTTTTACGTACCCATCACCAACTTTGACGATTGTCAAAGTTTTTCCTGTGTTTCACCTAACCCTCACTCCTCCAATTTCTTTGGAATACTGTAAAGCAAATCCCAGCTATCACATTATTTCACCCATAAATACTTTAGTATAGGTCATTAACAGATAGGGCATACTTTAAAAAATATTACTACAAAGTCATTTTAACATATTACAAAATTAGACATTTTTTCATATCATTTAATACCCAGCCTTCATTCAAATTCCCTAATTATTTTAGGTCTGACTTTTTGTAGTTGATTTGTTCAGATCAGGATCTGAAAAACCAACCAACATCGAATTTGGTTGTAATCTCTCTTTAGTCTCCTTATATTATGGCCGCCCTCCTCTAAACTTTTTATTTGTCGTGAAATTGGGCCATTTGTCTTGTGAAACATCCCATATTCTGGATTTGTTTGATTGTTTCTTTTTGCTGTTGTTTAAATTGTTCCTTTAGTCGACAGATTTCTCCTAGTTGGAGCTTGATTAGATTCAGAATCGATTATTTTTTTCAAGAATATTTTATAGGCAATGCTTGTTACATCTACAACACATGTTCGAAGACAGGCGCCACATATCTGCTCATCCGACTTTTACTGTTGCTAAGATTGATGGATGGATTCAGGCGCTGTCAGCCTGGCCTCATCTGTTATAAACTTTCCCATTAATATCCTACCTAGTAATCACTGCATGTTCTCACTCATAAGTGGGAGCTGAACATTGAGAACACATGGACACAGAGCGGGGAACAGCACATACCAGGGCGTGTTGCGGGGTCGGGGTGAGAGGAGGGAACTTAGAGGATGGGTCAATAGGTGCAGCAAACCACCATGGCACACGTCTACCTACATAACAAACTGGCAGATTCTGCACATGTATCCTATTTTTTATTTAGAAGAAAAAAATACTGCATAGCGGAGCACAGCACTCGGATCAGAGAGCAGGCTCATCCTCAATCGTGTGCAAAAAATAACGTTTGATGATTCCCAAGGGGTGGGTGAAGCAAGTAGCTTTTGGGCTTCTGGAAGTCTCTAGAACTGTTTCCGAAATGTTTTGGGCTTGGCCTTGCAGTACACACTTTGTCCTGGGCTGTTTTTCCTTTAATTTGTAGGCCCAAGTGTGTTTTAAGGTAAATGGATCCCACATGCCTCTAATGCGTTTACATTGAACTCATCAGCCCATGTTTTGAAGGAGCAATCTGAGTTCCAAGAAGCCCTTGGAGGCTGCCTTTATGAGCCTCTCTGTGCTGCTTTTCTTAGAAGCAGGAAGCCGCATTTTGTCATGAAGAAATAAAACGCAAGCCCCACAGACTCGAAAATATATATATTCTACCTAGTGATCTTAGTATCCACTGATAAAGTATTGCCTATAAATATTATTTTGTTAGGGGTTATAAAATAGTAATTTTAAATTACATTATTCCATTTTCCACCTAGAATTCTTTCATAAAAATAGTCCCAATCAACTATTTGGCTACCCTGAATTGCACTGAACTATTTTAAACTCTCATTTATGGAATTTAAAAAAGCCAGTTGAACTGTGCAGTATAGACAGAATAGTGGTCTATTTATCTCTTTGTCTTCCCGTCTGTCTATTTTAGATGCTGCCTCTGGCTGAGGACCCAAAAAGGCTCTACAGAGAAGCCTGTGTTTGGGTTGGCTTTCTTCTTTCCTTCTATGTAGTAAAGTTCACAGTTCTAAAGTGTGCAGCTTGACAAATGTTAAGAGTTATAGGTACACATGTAGCTTTCATCTAAAACATGATATAGAGCATTTACATCACCACAGAGAGTTTTCTGGTGCTTTTTAGTCAATTCCACTCTTCTCCAAGAGGTAATAACTTTCAGATTTATGATTTGTATCTTCATAGATTAGTTTTTCCTCTCTTTGGACTTTATATGAATTAAATCATACAGTATGGGTTTTATTTTTTATTTTTTAGCAGTGGGAGGTAGCTATCTGGTTACTTTTGCTTAACACAACATATTGCAGAGTCATCCGTATTGCAGTGTGTATCAGTAGCTCATTCTTTCCTATTGCTGAATATTATTCCATTTTATGAGCATACCACAATTTGTTTATAAATTCTCCAGTTGATGGATATTTAGATTACTTCTGGCTCTTGACCGTAATGAGGAAGGTTGCTACGAACATTCTTTTACAAATGTATTACATGGATGTGTGTTTTAATTTTTCTTGGGTACATCCTTAAGAATGAAGCTTCTAGACCTACAAAGAATCGATCTTTCACCTTTATTGAGGTATAACTAAATTATACTAAAATTCACATACTTAAAGTATATAATTTGATCAGTTGGAAACCCTAACTACAATCAAGATAAACATATCCACTACTTCCCAAAAGATTAAGAATTCTTTTGGGACAATCTTAATCCAGTTATACCTCAACACCTCATCCCTAAGAACCACTGTTATGCTTCCTGACAGTATGAATTAGTTTGCAATTTCTAGAGTTTTATATAAATGGAATTACAAATTCGCCTTGCCTCTTTCACTTAGCATAATGAATTTGAGAATGGTCCATGTCGTTGTGTGTATTAGTAAGTCATTTCTTTTTATTGATGAGTAGTATTCCATTGTATGGTGAACCACCATTTGCTTATCTATTTGCCTGTTGATAAATATATGTGGGTTATTTTTCCAGTTTTTGGCTATTATGAATAAAGCTGCAATGAATATTCATAGAAAAGCCTTTGTATGGACATTCAATTTCTTATCTGTTGGGTAAATACCTAGTTGTAAAATGACTGGGCTTATAAGGTAGGCACATTTTGAAGTTTTCATTAGGAGTTTCTCCTAGGAGTTTTATAGTTCTCAATTTTACATTGAGAACTTTAATCCAATTTAAATGAATTTTTGTGTATGGTATAAGGTAAGGGTAGATGTTGAACATTTTCCATATATTTAATCATCTGTTGAAAAGTCTTTCCTTTTCTCATTAAATTACTTTGACATCTTTGTCAGAAATCAATTTATAGATGTTTTGCCTATTTCTGGACTCTCTTCTATGTTCTTCTGATCTATCTCTGTCTTGTTTCAAACACCCAAACTATTTTGATTACTGTGGTTTTCTAGTAAGTCTTGGAATCAAGAAGAGTAAATCTTTGTTCTTCCTTTTTAAAACTGCTTTTGTTATTCTTGATCCCTTGCATTTCCATATAGATTTCAAAATCATCTTGCCAATTTTTACTAAAAAGTCCTGCTAGAATTGTGACTGGGATTATGTTGAATCAATGTACCAGTATGGGAAGAACCGTCATATTAATATTGACTCCCATCAAGTAATTTTTGACAAAGCCATTGCATTTTTTTAAATGGGAGAAAGATTTGTTTTTATTGTTTTTAACAAAAGATTCTGGAACAGTTGTATATACACATAGGGAAAAATGATTTTCATTTCTATCTTATTTCAAACTTTAAAATTAAAATGATCACACATTTAAACGTGAAACCTAGAACTATAAGACTCATGAAGAAAATACAAGAGAATAAATTTATTATCTTGTGGAAGATGAATATATCTTAGATTAAACTCTTAAAAGGCTAACCATAATAGGAAATAAAAATCTAATAAACCTAATAAATTGGAGATTGTAGAAATTAAAAACATCTGCTTATCAAAAGACATTAAGAAAATAAATAGGCAGGCCATATTCAAAATACATATCTGACAATTAAATTGTACCAAGAATACAGAAAGAACTAAAAATCAATAATAAGCAGATAAACAATCTAATTAAAAATGAGCAAAAGTATTGAACAGACAATTTACAAAGGAAGTTATATGACCAGCCAGTAAACATATGAAGGGGTGCTTAACATCGTTAGTCATCCTGAAAATACAAGTTGAAAACCCAATGAAGAATCTAAATGGAAACAACTATGAGACACCATTTCACACCTACTAGAACAATTAGGATTAAGGGAAAAAAAAAAGATGACATAAAATGATGTTGCAGATGTGTAGTAACTTTAATCTTATATGTGCTGGGAGAGTGAAAAATGGCACAACCATTTTTGAGAACTGATTGGCTGTTTCTTGTAAAGTGAAATATACTTCTATCCTAGCCTATAATTTTAATTTTTATCTCTTGTATTGTTATCCAGGCAACCTGGGTCTTTTCAGGGCCACAGATAAACCTGGCTGTGTCTTTATTACCAGAAGCTGATTAATGTACCTCTCTTTTTGTACGTTCCTGGGGCCTCTGTGAATATTGTGGAGAAGGGGACGTTAGTACCTACCTAGAGAACCATGCTAAAATATGCTCAGCTTGTACCCACTCGAGGATCTGAGAACCGTAACAATTCTCACACTTGAGATAGAGTTACTCCCAGCTGATTTCCAGCTGTATTTCAAGGTGACTTTCATCCTTTATCACTTTTGCTACGAGAATCAGAGCCAATGAAGTGACCACCATAGGCAACATAAAGACCTAAAAAAGTTGAAGAAAACTTTTTTAGGTAGAAGAAGGTAGAAGAAGGAGGACCTGGAGGGTAAGGAAGAAAAGAGATGAAAGAAAAAGAGAAACAAGTTAGCATGATAGGCAATGATTCCTGCATTCTAATAGTATATTTAAGGAATGAAATAAAATAAAAAGTAGAAAAAAGTAGGCCTAATTAGTATTTGCTCTTTTTATACTTATATTGTGATCTGCTGAATGCAGTACAGGGCGTTTTTCTGTAGAATTCCCATATCTGCAGTTGTGCCACTTTTTTTTTTTCTTTTTCTTTTTTTTTTTACTCAAAATGATTTCCATTGGTCCCTGGAAAGCTTCATTTTGTTGATTTCTGATTACCTTTCCAATTTAACAATGTCATTTGAATTCAAATACCATCCTCCAGAGTGCTGCCCTCCCTGAACCTTCCTGAGTTTCATTTGTAAGTTTGGGAATAAACTCTCTATTACAATTTCATGGGTGGAAATATTAAACATGCAGTTTGAAATGCATAATAAAATTCCCTAAACTATTTCAGGGCTTCACAAACATTAAGAATAATCAAACACATAGTGTCCTCATGATTTAAGGTTTAGAATTTTGATTTCACACTAAAACATCAGACCCTCATATTGTATAAATTACTATCTACACACTGCTAGAAAAGAATTCTGATGACCAGACACAAAGTGAAAACTCAGTTCATTCCAGTGTAAAGCCAAGAGTAGGGATAGAGAATAAGAGTAGTGCTATACCTCCGAGCCAGATTTACTCAGAGATGTTTGTTAAATAACAAATCAAAAACGCCAAGCTAAGATTGTACTTTATTGCAACATGTAAACAGTTTATGAATTACATCATATTTGAAATATGTGAAACATTTTAATTTACATCTGATGTTTAAAATATTTTCTCAATGAGAAACAGGTGTCCATTGCACTTAGACTAGCAGCTCTATTTGTTGAAGCTGACAACAGTTTTAAATTAAAAGGGAGATTGTGTCATTTACCTCAAATTTTGGAGTGATATGCTAAGAATCTTTTCCCAGTTTTGCTTCGTCTACTAGGAAAACACATAATGTTTCCCTACTCTTCCTCTTCAGTGCAATTTAGAGCCTTTTCAGGGGCTGTATTGCCATCACAAGGGTCTAGTGTCTCCTTGGGGAAGAAGGAAGTCATGAGATACCTGGATTCCTGATTGTTATGGCTAAAAACTGACTGTATAGCTTGTTCAAGTTGAAATCTCTGAACACCTTTTCAAAAATAGTGGTTGTGTTAAGTATTTTCCAAATTCTCTTCTACTCATGAAATCATATTCCTTGACTCATTAATCATTATTTTTATTATCAAAAGTGCAATAAAATATTAATCCTCAATACACAAAAGACTACCACAATATTACTAAATACCTGTAAATACAGGCTCTGACAGTCTTTCATATAATAATAATAGTAATGGTGTTGCGGGAAGTCAGGGACCCCAAACAGAGGGACTGGCTGAAGCCGTGGTGGAAGAGCATAAGTTGTGAAGATTTCATGGACATTAATTAGTTCCCCAAATTAATACTTTTATAATTTCTTATGCCGGTCTTTACTGCAGTCTCTAAACATAAATTGTAAAGATTTCATGGACACTTATCACTTCCCCAATCAATACCCTTGTGATTTCCTATGCCTGTCTTTACTTTAATCTCTTAATCCTGTCATCTCATAAACTGAGAAGGATGTATGTCACCTCAGGACCCTGTGATGATTGCGTGAACTGCACAAATTGTAGAGCGTGTGTGTTTGAACAATATGAAATCTGGGCACCTTGAAAAACGAACAGGATAACAGCAACGTTCAGGGAACAAGAGAGATAACCTTAAACTCTGACCGCTAGTGAGCCGGGCAGAACAGAGCCATATTTCTCTTCTTTCAAAAGCAAATGGGGGAAATATCGCTGAATTCTTCTTCTCAGCAAGGAACATCCCTGAGAAAGAGAATGTGCCCCTGAGGGTAGGCCTCTGAAATGGCCCCCTTGGGTGTGACCGTCTTCTATGGTCGAAACTGTAGGGATGAAATAAGCCCCAGTCTCCCATAGCGCTCCCAGGCTTATTAGGACGAGGAAATTCCCGCCTAATAAATTTTAGTCAGACCAGTTGCTCTCAAACCCTGTCTCCCGATAAGATGTTATCAATGACAATGGTGCCTGAAACTTCCTTAGCAATTTTAATTTCGCCCCGGTCCTGTGGTCCTGTGATCTCGCCCTGCCTCCATTTGCCTTGTGATATTCTAGTACCTTGTGAAGCACGTGATCTCTGTGGCCCACACCCTATTCGTACACTCCCTCCCCTTTGAAAATCACTAATAAAAACTTGCTGGTTTTGCGGCTTGTGGGGCATCACAGAACCTGCCAACATATGATGTCTCCCCCGGACACCCAGCTTTAAAATTTCTCTCTTTTGTACTCTATCCCTTTATTTCTCAACCCAGCTGATGCTTAGGGAAATTAGAAAAGAATCTACGTGACTATCGGGGGCAGCTTCCCCAATATAATGGTAAACATTTATTGAGTATTATATGCCAGATACTGCTCTAAGTGACATATATATTCATTTAATCATCACAGTAAACCCAGTTTACAGAACATGCAACTGAGCAGAGAGAGGTTAAATGTCTTTCCTGGTAAGTAGATGACAGAGTTGAGAGCCGAACCATGCCATCTGAAGCTGGGTTTCACGTACTTAATCACTTTCTACACCCTGGCTTTTGTTGTAGTGAACCATGGGTCCTAATCTGGAGAAGGCACTTTCTGATCTCAAAGTTGTGAGAACAGGAAGCCTAAGTTAAGCAAAGGTTTTTAACCTTTTTTTTTTTTTTGAGACAGAGTTTTGTACCGCCACCCAGGCTGGAGTGCAATGGTGCAATCTCAGCTCACTGCAACCTCTGCCTCCCAGATTCAAGCGATTCTCCTGCCTCAGCCTCCCAACTAGCTGGGATTACAGGTGCCTGCCACCACACCCAGCTAATTTTTTGTATTTTTAATAGAGACGGGTTTTGCCATGTTGGCCAGGCTGATCTTGACCTCCTGACCTCAAGTGATCCACCTGCCTCGTCCTTCCAAAGTGCTGGGATTACAGGCATGAGCCACCACGCCCAGCCAGTTTTGACCTTTTTTAAACATCACAATCTAAAAGTGTAGGTGCCACCTCAGCATTTGTGAGGAAAATAGGAGCATTGGAAGAAAGACAGACTGGAAGTATGTTGATACTTACAGTCTACAGGGAAGGATGTTTCTATCTATTTCCTTATGAGTCATGCAACCATCACGTGGCAAATAGGAATAGATATGAAGTTGTTGTTTGGTGGTATCAGTAAATTGCATCAGTGTAATCTTGTAGCCACAGTTGAAAAGGTCATAAAATGAGAGAAAATGAAAGAAAAGTAGATGCTTCTTATTAAAAAGTGAGAACATCTGCTCCTCTGTTGTTTTTATAAAATATAATTCTAATCACCCATTTTTATTTTAAATATAGATTTAATTGTCATTGAATAGTGCAATGGACTGCATGTTTATGTCCCTCAAAATTTACATGTTGAAATCCCAACTCCCAATGTGATGATATTAGGAGGTGGGGCAGTTGGGAGGAAATTAGGTCATAATTGTGAAGTTCTCATGAATGCATCAGTGCCTTTAAAAGGGGCTTACAGAGGTCCTTCAACTCTTCTGCCATTTGAGGATAGAAAGAGAAGATGGCAGTTTGCAACCAAGGGAGAGGGCCCTTACCAGAACCTGACCATTGCTGGTACCCAGATCTCAGACTCCCAGCATCCAGAACTGTAAGAAATAATTTCTGTTATTTATAAGCCACCCAGTCTACAGTACTTTGTTCTGGCTGCCCAAATGAGCTAAGACAAATGGATATACCCTAATTAAACAATTTTCCTTCTGTAGGATATTTATAGACTTCTAATTTTTTATCATTATAGATAATGGAGTAATTAGCATCTTTATATATGAATTATAATCTGTAGGTCCTTTGGTTGGATTTGTGGAAGTGGATTTATTTTATCAAAGTTGATAGCACTTTCTATGGCATTGATACATTTTGTAAGATGCACTTTATGAGCACTGTTTTATGTTGTTTTTTTTTCTGCTGAAAATGGAATAGTGGCAATGAATGCAGCATTAGAAGCAGACCAGATTAATGAGTCCTATGAAGCCTTCCAATGCTACTCAGCATAAGAAAGTTATTTCCCACTGACTTTTTGAAGTGAGATTCAATGACCAGGCTCCTCGTGTTTTTGCCAAGAAGATTACCTGTGGAAATCTAATGAGAGACTTTGAACAAACATCTGAGAAACCTATCATTCCTGGGCAACCACTGACATCATCTCTTAGATAGTCATATATAAGAAATATGGTTTTTCTTTTGGTATCTGTTAAAAATTTGACCAAGAATTTTACAGTCTGTGGATAAATATGAACAATAATTTGTGTCAACATTGCCCAGTGTTCTTTTTGACCCTCATTGGAACCTTGAGCTTGGAAAATAACAGATATTTTCCAAGTTATGCTGACTATTTCATAGATTAGAAATTAAATAAGGAGTTAGGTTAACACAAATGACCAATATTCATATTTTATTATAAAGACAATAGATTTTGAAAGTATTTTGCAAATTTAACAATCACAATAATATGATATACCTAAAAAATTAGATTGTTTTATATCCCTTCGTTTCTTGGTATATGGACCTGAGCTTTTCACGAATGAATGACTTGCTCTAAATGCACTAAGTTTTGCCAGACCTCAGCATTTTGTTTATGTGGCTGATTTTTAGATCTGTTCATTTATCCCTGAATTTCTCTATTTCAGTAACTATCTGAACTATTACCAAATTAGATTTTATGTCTACTTTTCCAAACTTAAATGCAGCACTGACACAAAATGAGTCCAGAGACT
This sequence comes from Pongo abelii, assembly GCF_028885655.2. Taxonomy (NCBI): domain Eukaryota; kingdom Metazoa; phylum Chordata; class Mammalia; order Primates; family Hominidae; genus Pongo; species Pongo abelii. The sequence goes on from NC_085928.1 coordinate 21,242,867, forward strand.
AGAGAGAAGTTAAAATAATAGATATAAACTTGAACCTTCAAGATTTATAAAGTAGAACACATTGGTTTTGTGAAATTTGAAAATTTGAAATAGTGAAAAATTTAGATTGAAGAATATTGGCAAAATAATATTACAAACTAGATCTAGTTATTGTTTTAAATAGGGAAGGATGCCTCTGTCCCTTATACCATAAATGTGTACAGAGGAAGTATTATAGGCTGAATAGTTGTGTTTCTTCCATATTCATATCTTGAATACCTAACCCCAGTGTGGTTATATTTGGAGATAGGGTCTTAGAGAAAGTAATTAAGGTTGAATTGAGTACATGTGGGTGGGGCCCTGATCTAATAGGATTAGTGTCCTTGTAAGAAGAGACACCAGAGAGCTTTCTCTCCTTATCTCTCTATGCATTTGCATGCCCAAGAAAGACCATATGAAAACATAGCAAAAAGGTGGCCGTCTATAGCCGCAAAGAGGACCCTCCTCAGAAACTGAATCAGTTGGCACCTTGATCAGGGACTTCTAGCTTCCTGAACTGTAAGAAATAAACTTAAATTGTTTAAGTCACCCAGTCTCTGGTATTTGTTATGACAGCCCTAGCAGACTAATATGGGGAGTTTCATAGCAGAGAAAAGATTCTACAATTTGAGTTAGAGCTGTGAGATACTTATAGCAGGTGATTATGTTCTACATAGTATCTCCTTGTATCCTTGTATATTGTTTATAGTTTTATAACTCTTGCAAGAGTAGCTTGTTTTTTCATCCTGAGTAGTTCATGAAAATAAAGAGAAAGAAAATATGTTTATTGGACACTTAACATGTGCCAGGCACCATTTCACATGTGTGTTCTCGTTTAATCTTTAGAAACATCTTGCAATGTAAATATTATTATTCCAATAATTTTAGTTAAAAAGGTAAAATAACTCGTTCTCACAATCTTAGCTAGTTAATGGGCAAATTTGGAATTCAGACTAGTCTTTTTTATTTTCCTTTCTACAAAGCCATGGCCTGTTCATCATATAACATTCAGGATCAGAAAATAGGAACCACTTTGGTATTTCAAATGCAGAGTACTGATTATGCTGGAAATAGAAGAGCTGAAAAGTCAAACAGAAGATGATGAAGCTGCCTAGCAAGTAACACAGGAAGACATGGCTACTACTCTTGAGCTGGATGAGAGATGGTATTACAGGAACACAGAACTGGAACTCCTGGTGGAAGCTGGAAGTTCTCCCTCTCTGTTCTATGGCAGTTGGACCAATGACAAAGAGGTTGTCTAACAGGAGCTAGAACTGCCGTCATGGACACCGTCCAAAGCAGAGAGCGATATGAAGAATTACTCTGGCTTGTCTCCTCCTCCTGCCCTCCAGCCCCTCATTAGCCAAACTTCCAGAAAGCCAGAAAGCAAGGGGCTCAGGAAGTATGTGGGGAACAGGGCAGAGAAAGAGGGAGTAATAGATCTAAGAGCAAATAAGTAAATGGCCAGGGCAGACTGTGTAATCTTGCCATCTAAGTGATAGAAACTCTCAGATTCTATATCTATTTTGAGTTGTCTTAAATCCCAGTAAAGTGTTATGCTTGAATTCATGTCTTTATACCTGAAATGGCCTCAGTACTCATTTAGACTTTCATTTTACACATTATAAAACTGTGATCCAAAAAGGTAAATTTATTTAGTACAAGTCAAATAGCAGGTAAATAGCAGAACCAGGACCGAATTCAGAAATTTTGAGACCAAGTTCAGTACTCTTCCCATTTCACCTTGAAGTGCTCCACACACACTTAAAAAATTGAACTGAAGTAAATTGATGCAACTGAGGCTATTGTGGTGAAAGAGAAATGACAAGTTTTCAAAGACCCAGTGATGTGTTGCGAGTACAGTACCATAAAGAATATCCCTGGTGAAGTCATCATATTAAACTCTTCTTTACCATGAATTATTGCTCATTTTTTGTGTTTTTTAATACATATTTTAAATTTTCTTTTGCAGTCAATGGAAACACAGAATTATCTTAATCTTATTTTGAATTACCACCTGATTTGCTTAAACATACCTACTCTAAAACTAATGACTATCAAAAGTATTAATATAAAAGAGTCTATCTATAAACAAACCACATGTATACAACATTTAGATTTTTTAAATTCCTAAATAAATATAATTTGAACATTGTTCTTAAAGGATCACATTTAAAATTAATCCCCTTCTCCCCCAATAATTTAGGGGTGGTAACCAAAGAAAACTTCTTGAACCAAGGATACACATATTTATTTCACCTCATAGAAATTTATAGCATTTTTTTTTTCTGGGCATTTTTGTTATGTTACTCGGTAAATACAAAAAGAAAGAAAGTATATTTCTATTCTTTTTAGAACTTGCCCTGGATAAAGGAAAAGAAAGGAATAAAATGAAAGTTTATTGTATACCCTGTTTTTCTGTGTTTTCTTATGCCACCAGGCCACAATATTCCAAATTGGAGAACATTAATTATCTTAGCTATGGAACTCTACACAGTGTTTCTGTGGGCTAAAACTGGGTATATTAAAATAAACTCAAATCTTTTAAGACTTGCTTCCAACTGCCTCTCTCTCTTTCACCACTGGCACCATATATTGCTACTAATTCTGTTTCCAAATTGTAGTTTGGAGTATAGAAACAATCATACCAGGTTCATTATGCAACTCCATTTTAAAGTTTCCAGTGTCTTTTTCCTTCCGTCAGACTCTCCTCTGTCCTCTTAGTTACTTTCCTCCTTTCTATGTGGTAGCAAAGCATCATTCTTGCTGTCATTGACAGATAGCTAGTAACTCAATCTATTGTCCATGGCTTTAAAACTATGAGTTTTCCCACTCACTCCCCCCATCAGATATGCACACCCAACTCTCCAACTCTTTCTCATAGTAAATAGTGACAATGGTCCATTTATATACTGAGACAGTAATATTTGCCTAAAGAGAGTGAGTCTATTGTCCTTCATATACACATTCCAGGAATCACAAGCCAAATCATGGTCTATGTGAATGGCACTTGCAGAGTCAGGCAGTGCATAGACATTTACAGGGATTGCAGTGACAATGACCACTCTGTGTAGTTGTACGAAAGGACATTTTTGCAAGGATATAAAAAATATGTTATCAGCCAATTAAGTGGGGTGTGGAAGATACACTAAAGCTTTGCCCAAATTACAGGACAGTTCTGGCAGAGATCCATCAGTCTACATACCAATGTCTAATTTCCAGGTTTTGCATAGTTCCAGATCCCTTTCACCAGATATCTTAGAAGGTCTACATTTTCTCACTGCATCCGACTTCTTTCTCCTGCTTCATCCAAGTTGTATATCTTCCCCTTGTAGCTAGTTCTAAGATTCTTCTAGACTCCGCCTTGTTGTCTAACTATCCACTGCCTTCTACTGACTTGTTTGAGCTCACCTTCCATCCACTATTCTCACCACATACAAATGTATATTATGCCTAGAAACAGATAAAGGTATTTCTTATCAGCTATTAACCATTTCTCATATAAATAATTACATAATGGTAAAATGATTATTCCAAATATATATACATATGAAAATCAGATGCTAGCATTCACCAAAGCTTATTTTTCATAAGAATCTGCAGGAGCAATTTTTATTAATCAAACTTACAAAGCATCTATTTTTTAAATGATTAATAGAGAACTTATGATATGTTAGCTAGTAAGTTCCCATGAGCACCTGCTTGTGCTGAAAACATTTATTCTCTTTTCATTCTCTTTTCAGAAAAAAAGAGAAAAAAATAACTAGCATTTATCTTTGTAGTGGTTCATTCAGAACTATTCATAAGTGTTTTGCACTATCCTGCCCTTCACTGTGCCTTTTCAAGAAGATCATAGAGTATTAACACTAAAGTAAATATTTGGGCCTACAACAATTAAGGGAAATTCCTTCGTCTATGGTGGTTAACCATAACCCATAGTCACACAGCAGAATGAGGTCTAGTGTTCAGTGATTCTGAATTCCCGCAATATTGTATTATTTACCTTTACAAAATAGATGCAAACTAAGAAATATTCCTTTTAATTTCTTGGCCTGACAATTCAGTTAAATAGAGACTTGTGATAACATCATATTTTCTCTTCTGATTTAAGATCTTTATTCACTGGCACTTGTGTGGGCCGTGAATCAACCTATGGAATTAGAATAGGTCTGCTTAGTAAATTTTCTCACCATTGTTATAATCTTTTTGATAATAATGATTTATTAAAGCTTCCTACTGGTGACGTAACTTCTTCAGTTCTACAGAAACTATGAAAACGCTGGTAGATTCTTGAAGTTTACGAGCAACACCTGCAGAATATTTTATGAATCTCCATACCTGTTACGGTTTATCCAATAAAAACTTTATTTTCTGGTTGGATGTTAATACTATCTTAAATATTTTTACCTTTTCATCCATCATCTTCCTGAGAAGTGTTTGTTTGTTTGCTGCTTTTTTTATTTTTCAGAGATAGGGTCTTGCTATTGAGCCCAGGCTGGCCTTGAACTCCTGTGCTCAAGTGATCCTCTTGCCTTAGCCTCTTGAGTAGCTAGGACTACAAGCATGCACCAGTGTGCCTGGCTTGGTTTTGCTTTTTTGAGGCACTGGAGAAGGGGAAACAATTCTTTCATAATGAAGTGATTGACTTTTTAATACTTCAGTGGAAAACTAAAGTGAACCACATGTTCTCATAAGTGGGATTTGAACAATGAGAGCACATGGATCCAGGGAGGGGAACATCACACACCAGGGCCTGTCGGGGGATGGGGGGCTAGGGGAGGAATAGCATTAGGAGAAATACCTAATGTAGATGACGGGTTGATGGGTGCAGCAAACCACCATGGCACATGTATACCTATGTAACAAACCTGCACATTCTGCACATGTATCCCAGAACTTAAAGAAAAAAAAAAAAAATCAACCAAGGTAGACTGCAATATAGAGATTCTGGGCAGTCAGCTAGGTTCATTCACTAACCATGCAACTTGCTACTATTGATCAGTTTACATCACAAACTTGTATCACAGCAATATTAAAACATTTTATACATCAAAGAATTTCATGTTGGTTTGTGAATTGCCAAAACTGCAAATATTCATAAATATAAGAATTTATTGATTTTGAGCAGGTACCAAACATATCCTGCCTAGCATTCACCTGAAATTACCACAGCCAGACTTTCCCCATTACTTTTCTTGGAGTCTCAGGGGAAAGTAACTCTTAACTCCATGCCTATGCTCCAGTCATGCCATTTATGACCTAAAGCAACAGGAGGGAAATTCTCCTTTCTCAGACTTAGCTGTTCCTTCTTGTTCTTGGGTCCTTTTAAAAAAAACAACAGGAAGGAAAAAAGAAAAAAAAGAAACATACAGTGGGGAAGCCTGAAGCTGCAACACAAATAATGATTATTCCTGTCAAGGTTTAGCTGTGGTTGCTAAGTTACTGGCCTGTTCTGAAAAACCTTGAAGTATGGGACACATTAGGAGCTCGTTAGGTCCTGGTGACTTGCAGTAAATGTACAATTTGTCTCTGTGCTAAACACACTTCAAAAATAACAATAAAACCCCACATGGCTTAAAATTTGTGACCTTTCTCTTTCTTATTTCATTTCTCCTCCCCCTCACGCAACATTTCATAGTCTTGTATTATTTTGAAAGCTACGCCATTGGAAAAATAAACAGAAGCATTTTGCAATGGATGGGAAGAAGATATATTAATTTTAAAGCCTATGGCATTTAATGAAGGTGTTCATGGAGAAAACCACATGAAGGTTTGAGGAAAACTAAAATACAACTTTCTAATAATTGTTTACAAAGCAAGCTGCAGGGCCATCAGCTTACCTTCAGAGAGTATCTACAGTACGTGTGTACCAGGCTTCAAGATGTTTCAGGAATAGAAAGCATTTGACTATTTTATCTTATGCTTGTCTCCATTTTCTGTTTATATCGTTAATGTCATTTGTCCAATTCACAGATCTTGGAATAAACCTAGCGATTTCTATTTGCTATTCAAAATTAGGATTTGTGTGGAATATCACATTCTTGAGGCCAAACTTGGTTGTGGTTTCAATAAGAAACCATTTTAATTTCCATAGGTGCAGGCTTGTTTCCACTCACACTATTTTAGTGCCCCTTGCTGCAGGTTTTAACTTCCTCAGGTTTGAACAAGTTGTAACATGTTAGTAGGAATGAACTTATGGAGAAAGTAAAGTTGGGAGGAAAAGGGGTAGGAGAAAGCAGGAAAAGAGGGGATAAAGAGTGGGTATCAGAGGAGAAGGGGAAAAGAGGAAAAGCCCAAAGATACCTTCAGGCAATCTCTAGCCATTGCAAAACTGGCAAATTGTAAAGATAGGAAGTAACCATTGTGGGTGTTTCTGTGACTACCCAAATAATTGAAACAAGACTCCATTCGCATTTGGGAAGTAGAATCTAAGACCTGAAGCTAAGGCTTACAAAGGGGAATCAATCACATTTTCTGTGCCAACTTTATAAATATATGTTAATCTTAAACCACGTTGGTCTGCAATCTGAGAACTTTCTGATATGCTTAGATCTGAACTGTTTCAAAAGGAACATCTTTGATGCTCTTCTGCCAATAATGAATCAGAATTTAAATGATATTAAGAAATCTCAAATCAGAAATAATACTAGATGAAATGCTTTTCTCATTACACACACAAACACACACACACACACACACATACAACTTTTCCTTTCTCAATTATGTTATCTTTCTGAGAGATTGCCTCCCCTAACTATTGAAATCACTTTGCTTCCCTCTCCTTCGCCCAAAATAATGCTCTGGATTCTCTCAAAGCATCTTTGCCATTTTCATCAATATTCAGATTCCAAAATATTTCTCCAATTCCTCTATAGTTCTCTGAAAAGCATGATTTACTTTGTGACACATTCTTTTTATTATTATTATTATTATTATACTTTAGGTATATCTCCCAATGCTATCCCTCCCCGCTCCCCCAACCCCACATTCTTAAATTAACCAAACTTTCTAATCAAAAAAGAATCTCAACATTAAGCCTTTATTCCTCTTAGTGAGAAAAAAAGAAAACAAAGGACATATTTTGGAAGGTGGCAGATACCATGTATCATCAAGAACAGACGCTAATTCATTTGTTACTTTTTCCAACTATACCTTTTATTCCAACATATTTTTTTTTTAGACTGTCTCACTCTGTCACCCAGGCTGGAATGCAGTGGCACGATCTTGGCTCACTGCAGCCTCCGCCTCCTGGGTTCAAGCGATTCTCATGCCTCAGGCTCCTGAGTAGCTGGGATAACAGGCACCTACCACCACGCCCAGCTAACGTTTGTATATTAGTAGAGACAGGGTTTCACCATGTTGGCCAGGCTGGACTTGAACTCCTGACCTCAAGTGATCTGCCCTCCTCGGCCTCCCCATGTGCTGGGGTTACAGTCATGAGCCACCGTGCCCAGCCCCAACATAATATTGTTATAAATTGTGTTTTGTTTTTTTCTGGTGTTAGAAATCATTCATGATTGTAGTGGACTGAGTTAATCGATTATATTTGGCTGTGCTGCACATGATAGGTTCTGTTAATAGATGCCAATTGCCCAGGCCCAGGTGTAGATGTGCAACTTAGGCTTTACCAATCAATAACTACTATTTAAGCAGGATCAGTCAGAATTTCTTCTGGAATTGATACACAGATGTTGAGAGAAGGAGTTTTCCTCTCTATATACCGTGTTTACTAAATTGGGAGGATGTGAACCTGTAGCTGATAGTTGCCATCTCTAAAGAAAGCCTTCTACAACAACATAAAGCTCAACAGAGACAAGCAGAGTTGAAAGGCAGGCAGTGTGAGTCTTGACAGCACAGTATCAGGGTTCCAGTACCTGAAGCCCTTATTCTACCAGCTTTCTGGATCCTGCTTCATCATTTCCCCACCTCTGCATTCCCACTATCACAGAGACATTCCCACTAGCGCAAATATTAATATCATTCATCTTAAAACCAAGGCAAAAAATAATTTTATAGCATCTCTAATCATTAGCTCATTTCTCTACCAACTTCTCAAAAGAGTAGTCAGCCTTACAATCACTGACTCCAATTCTACACATCCCCTTTCCTCTTTGTAGGTTTCAGTTATGTTATTTTTTGTTCACACAGAAAAGTATATGTAACATGTTTTATATTGTGAAGCATAATAACACAATTAAGGATTATATTACCAATTCTATTTTACTTTCCTCTGTGTTCCTGTCTATATACATTCCTATATAATTTCTATATACATGTTATTGCCTTCCTTAGACAAAAGATAACGGCTATCTTACATTTTAAGTATATATTTCCTTTCCTTTTAATTATTAAGAGTTTTACCACATATATATTTTTCCATAAATAACATACTACCTCCTTTGAGCGACTCCACTGGGGCTTTCTCCATTTTCACTGATACTGCCCTTGTTCTGATCACCAGCCATCTTCACATTTCCAAATCCAATCATGAATTCTCAAGCATCATTATCTCGACCTATCAAGAGCACTGGACATGTTTTGTTATTGCTTTTCCTTTGAGCATCTCTCCTGGTCTCTGGGGAACCACTCTGTACTTAGCCTCATCTGGGTTTCTACCTACCTTATTCAATGATCCTTCTCAGTCCCTCTGGCAGGGTGTTCTTTTTTTTCTCTAACCTCTGTAACTGTTGGAGATTCCTAGGGCTCGGACACTTCTGGTTTATCTAAACTCACTTCTTAGTGACCTCATCTAGGCCTTATCTATAGAGTTGATACTTCAAAATACATATTCAAAATACTCTTCTCTCAATTCAAGGTGTGTTTATCCAGTGGACAATTCTGTGTCTTACTTGGACTTTCTGAGCTCTTTATCTCCTCATTCTTCCACAGTCTTTCCATTGAAGTACATGCTAACTTTATTGTGTCAGTTGCTTAGACCAAAACCTCTGAAACAAGCTTGGCTCCTCTTTCTTTCACACCCACATTCAAACCACCAGCAAATCCTATTTTCTCTACCTCAAAATATATCCAGATTCTAGCCTCTTTCTATTGTGCTATTGTTACTATCCTGGTACAAATCACCATCTTCTCTCTGCTGGACTATTGTAATGACCAAATTCCTATTTTCTCCTTTGCCATCCTCCATGTTTTTTCTTTCTCCATGTAGCAGACAGATTAATCTTTTAAAAATTAAGTCACATCATACTATATCTCTGAGTAAAACCTGTTGACAGCTTTCCATCTTGCTCAGAGTAGAAGTTAAAACCCTTAATACAACTTAGGATGCCCTTTGTGATCTTATTCCAGCTCTGTATCTGACTTCATCTCCTATACTCTTGCCTTCATTTCCTCTGCCCCAATCATAAAGGACTATGTCCTTTTTCTCAAACATGCCAAACCTGTTCTTGTCACAGCCTTGGTATCTACTGTTCTTTTCATATGACACAGTCTACTTCTTTACGAGTTTCTCAGTCTATGCCCTATTCACATCCTGGGCTGGATAGTTCTCTGTCACGGTGGCCTTCCTGTGCCTCATGAGATGTTTGCAGAGTCTCTTGCTCTACTCACTAGACACCTATAGAACCAGTTGTGATAACAGAAAATGTCTCTACTCATTGACAGATGTCCCTGGGGAGAAAAGCCATGCCCAGTTGAGAATCATTGGTCTAAACCCAAGTTAATGTAACAAGAAAAGTGGCTTTCTATCTGTATTGTTGATTATTATAGGACCAATATACAATAAATCCTCAAAAATATTCATGAAGTGAATGAAAGCATGGATTCTGTGAAGTATCCCAATATTTTTTCCATTAATATGAGCTAATAAATTATCTTTTTGCTTAACTTTGTTTGAAATGACTTTCTGTGTCTTACAAAGGAAAGATTTGTTGGAATAATTGAAAGATGTAAAAAGAAAATGTATGATCGTGTAAAGAAGTGGATTTTCAAGATGACAAAAACAATTTATTTAAAATACCTAGATTTTTATATTGATGGACCAGGATAAATGTAGTCTGGGGAAACAGTCTTTAAAATTGCAAATTTTTAGGAATTAAAGTCGTTGGTTCTCCAGTATACACTATGCTGATGCTCAGAAGTGTCACTCATTACACTTTACTCAGTAAAATTCTTTTGGCAACCTAATAATAAGATGCTTCTTTGAACACAAACATATTGAAAAACAGTGCATCTTCTATTCATTCTCTAATCCTTTATTGAAACATTGATACAGTACAGTTCTTCTGAAGTAATCTTTGGAGCTACGTACATGACTACATCAGCAATTTTGCTTTTTAGGGGTTCATAGTTTATTGAAGGATAACATATAAAAAGATAGTTACAAGAAACTGAGAGACCCTTTACATAAAGATGTGTGTCTATAGCTATATCTATACGTGTATCTATAAGTATAAGCACATAGGACAGTTAACCTCACTTAGGAAGCTCAGAGAGGTGACATTTGCCCTGGGGTTTTGCACAATAAATACGTGATTGAATAAGGTGTTTACCCGGTGAGAAAAGGAAGGAAGATTATTTCTGTCAGAGAGAACAGCATGTGAAAGGCTTGGAGGTGTGATGTAATTTGTATAATTTGACATATAAAGAGAATCCCTCAGGAATATAGTGGCTGGATTTTACAATGTGTAAGGAGGAAGCCTGAGAGAAGAAAAAGTTGAGATAAATGAGGCCAGGTCATAAAGGTGTCTTATAAGTTTCATTAAGGTATGTGTATGTGTATGTGCACTTTATCCTATATATAAGTCATATCCATCCCAGTTTTTTAGGGAAAAGAGTTATATGCTCAGATGCATGTTCAAGAAGACCACTCTTCATGTTTGTGGTTAATATATGGTGGCGAAAGACATGAAATGAAGGATGTTCACCTAATAGCCTACCACAATCTTCTAAGGAAGGAAAATAAGGAATTGAACTAAACCACGAACAACGGGCCTTACAAGGTGACTGTGGATTTCAGCAATATTTATATGAATGAATCCACAAGTCAAGGTGATTGACTGGCATGTGAAAGAGAAGAAAGAGTAAAAGGTGTCCCTGAGGATCCTATTTTGGGAAATTTAGGAATGAAAGAACTGTGTGGCAGTGATCACCTGGAAAAAGAGGAAGACAACCTGTCCCTGAGATCCCGTTATAATAAGAGCAATGCTTGTTGTTCAGATTCTTTTCCAGTTGCTATGAATACTGATCACATTTATTCAGATGGGAAATTCAGGTGGAGCACGAAAAATATTAAACATCTGGGGTATCTCTACCAATGTCATATTTTTAAAAAACAATATTGCTTTGAAATCTTGATGCTGAAATTACAAGGCAGACTCTTAAAATATCAGCTGTCTTTGGCGAGGAATCCTTTTAAAGAGTAACGCTCAACTTTGCATGTTTATGAACTCCTTCATGGACAGTCACAGCAACTTATTTTTTGGCGTCAACCCATCTCTATGAGTTCTCCACTTTTATGTGCGTCTCACTTAAACCAAATTACATGTGTGACTTGGCAAGTCTTAGAAGTGTGCCTGTTTGTGAGTTAACACTGCCACCTAGCATCTGAAGGGGATTTTTGTTTGCCTTCTAAAGAAAATCCAATTTCTCCTCCAGGCATCAGTGCCAGAACTCCTACCTTGAAAGGAACGTGTTTAAGATTAATTAGCGTTGCAGGTGAAGAGCTTCTCATTGTTACATCAACATTTCGACATGCTGTGCTAAACATTCGGAGTGTCCATCACTGGAAAGTGGCAGAGAGAAGTTAGGACAGCAGCATGTTTGTGTATCTGCTGAGCATGTACATATGTTTCACTTCAGAGATGGAGACGAAAAAAGGGAAGGAGGGAGGCAACCTACAGAACAATGAAAACCACCCAGCTGGACCTGCAGGGGAGTCAGCAACAAATCACCAAAGAATGGAAGAGTTGGCAAGAGAGGGAATGGTGGGGGCAGAAGTGATTTAGCAACATATAGAAACATGGAAGGAAAGGGAAGGAGGGGAAATGGTATAGGCAGATAGATGACACAAAAACATAAATATGTGAGTCACTGAGAGCAAAATAACCTTTTCAGGATCTTTCTCTCTTTCCTTTTCTCTCTTCTCTCATTTGGCTGAATGCATCACCGCAAGTTGGCTAGCCTTACTGCTTAGAACCAGCATTTCTTGGTCAAGGCTTAAGTGTTTTTTTTGGTTTTTTTTTGTTTTTTTTTGTTTTTCTGATTTGCATTTCTTGGGTTTGAACACTGTTCATTAGGGCTTCATTGGTTTTCATTTGTATAATACATGAATCAAAGATAGAAAGGTATTTAAGTTCAGTTATTATTAAACTTGTTTAAAGGAACTTTGGGGTTTTGAATTCTAAGCTGCGTGTACCTGTGTTCAGGATTTTATAAAGATGACAGAAATATGCCCCCTTCTGCCTCTAGGTGTCTTGCAAAGATGTCAAAAAGCAAATTTTATACAGTACTTTGAGCTGGGTGTGAGAACACCATTATTTCTCCCTGATACCCTCTGCTGTGACATTTTAAGTTTAAAAGTCTTTAACAGTTTTTTTAGGGAAATGTGTGTACATCTGAAAGAAAGTGCCCAGGTCCTGATTCCTATGGTGTTTCCTTACCAGAAACAACCCTATACCAGATTCACAATTTATCACTGTCTGACTTTTCTTTCCTGGGTTGCTGTCTTTTTTCTTGTCTTGCTTTCTTCCTTTCTTTACTTCCTCCAGTGTAAACAAACTAATATTCCAATCCCCTAATGTCCATATCTCTGCTTCTCGTACTGTATGTATTTGTGAGTGTGTGTCTGTGTTTGTTCCAGGCAACTGTGAAGGATTGAGTAGTTCCATTCCAAAGTTCTGGCAAATTCCCAGACCTGGCAAATTGTAAGAGCAGAGTCAGGAACAAAATTCAGGTAACTCTAGTTGCTTGGCTGTTGCTGTTCCCTACCCTGACCTGTCATCTTCTTCTCCTGCTGTGACTGTCCTTGGTTCTGTCACCTGTCCCCAGGGATACTGTTTTTGTACTTTCTCACCAAGATAGCTCAGCACTTGGTCCTCCTAAAGCTCGAAAAAGCCTTTAAAAAAATCAAGTTCAGAATAATCCTTTCCATCAGGCCATTCCACACTTTGCCACACATTATTTTCTTCTTTTAATGGGCTGCTGTATATTTGTGTTGACTTATTCAAAAGTAGCATCTAATCAGGCTTCTGTTTTGGGCAAGGATAAACCCACTCATCTTCTTGTGGTAGAACACTCAGAAGTACAACTGTATGCCCCCATGTTTATTGCCCTACTGTGCTACCTTAATGTTACTCCATGAGAAGCAACCCCTTCTCCACACTGTCCTTCCTTCTATTTCTGTAATCTCCATGTAAAAAATTCACATGAACCCAACCTCCTATAACCAGGGCTGCAGCAAAACCAGCTGGCAGCAGAGCTGCATTGGGCAGGGCAGCAGCCAAGAATTAAAATCATTCATCTTCTTTCTTTCCATTGGCAGCCAGGGGAAGGCCGGGTGGAAAGGTTATGAATTGCCACATTTCCAAGGCAACTACAAGTTTGAGGATTTGGGAAGGTACTGACATGATGACACAGGTTAAGATATGTGTCAGGGGTCTCTACCTTTTTGCATGACAATTCTGTGCTTTTGTAATTTATACTTCATTCATAGACCTGTACTCTAGGATTTCATTCTGGCATCAAGGCAAGTTGCTTCCTGCACAGCACTATGCAGATTTAACCCTTTATTAAATCACCTGGACTCTTTTTGGTACTGATTGAATTTGGTGATTTATAGATTAATTTCAGAAGCAGATTTTAAAAACTTTTTTGGGGGGAAAATCCACTGACTTAAATTACAGTGCCAGATATTTAAAGAGATATTCAGCATTTTGAATTTCGGGGGGAAAAACACAACTCTCTCTTTCTTACCCTTCATCCCCAGTATTCTTGGAATTCTAAACACCATATGTTTCAGTGCCTATGAAATGCTCAGATAATAAAATGTTTATAGTTGAAGTTGACTCATGAAGTGTGTGTTCGTTATGGAAAGAAATTGCTAGGTGGGGGCTGAAAATTTACAACAGACACCAACAGGAAGAGATAGTGGTGCAAATCACACTAAGACATAGAGCTTTTCATATTAAATGACTCTGATGTACCATTTAGAATGATCAACACTTGCAGACAATACAGAATTCACAGAGAAAGGCTTCAAAGAGTATTTTGTACATAATACTAAAACCAGGAGTTAATTTTTCCCCCAACCTCAACCAGACATCAGGGTCTATTCTGAAACATTGTAATAAAGAGGACTGATACTGTTTATTTTAGGGTATATTTTTTTCTTATTTATTGTTTAATACTGTCTTAAAGAGTGCAGCTATATACATAGAACGTGAAATTATGTATAATTTAAACATCAGGGGTTAATAGTGGGTTCTTTCTTCATTTAAGCCTCTTAATGCTTTGGGGCTTCGTTATCCTAATCTATGAAATGGAATGAGGGTGCTTTAAATCCTTAGTTACAAATGAAATTATAGATATTTATGTTCTTTTCTGCAGTTTAGTTATGTTCTTCACATCAACCTTATTCTCTATAGCATATGCATATGTAGCACTTTTTAAATGCAGATGGCACAATCTCTGGAGCTATATAGAATGAAGGTAGTATTTATCTCAGAATTTCTATACCTCTGATTACCTAAATACACTAATAGAAAAATTGGGCTGAAAAAACACAGTAACTAAGCAAGATACTCGCATAGTCACACTGAGTATTGAAACTCCAGAAAATGTATTAACCAACATACAATTACTTAGGGAAAGGCAAAGAAAACTGGGTGTAAAACAAAAATATTTTTTACATGTTTATTCCTTTGCCATGACATTTTCAGAAGGCAAATTTCTGAAAATAGGAAGATGTTCCAGACTCAGTTCACAAACCGCTACTTCAGGAACACATTTTCCTTGCTTCCTGGCTGGGGCACTATTGGAAGACTATTATTATTCATGGATATAGATCACATTTCTGCAAGTGTGGTATACACAGGTACTGACTGCCTTTGTTTGAGACATAGTATCACCTTCCAGAGCAAAGGGAAGGTTTGTGTAGTATATGTTATAATAAAGATAATGTCTCTTTCCAGGGCAAAGTTAAGGCGGGCTTATTGTCCATTATAGAATATTCAAATTTCCCAGGCTTTAAGTTATCCCTTTAAAATGCAACCTACTATGTATTCAAGTGTATCCTGGCTTTCTTCAAGTCATCGCGTGGAAATCAGGGCTTAGGGAACCGCACAAATGCAGATACTCTGGTTAGTGCTACTGCTGTCAGTAATAAAGTTCTTTTTCACTTGCCCGAGACTCTCATGTATTTTGCGAGCATCCAGGAAACGGAGGTAGACTAATTTGTTAACTGACAAGTAGGGGAAAATCTCAGACCCTTTATAAGTCTTGATAAACAGCAGCTTGTATTTTCCCTTGGTCCTAGCTCCAGGTCTCTGTAGCTATAGTCCTTGATGTTTGATAGATACGGGCTCAGTATTGCTTTCATCATTTCCTGGCTGTCAGGTGGTGTTTATGAGTTGAATTGTATCCCCCTACTCAAAAATAAATTCATCTGTTGAAGTCTTAACTCTCAGTACCTCAGAAGGTGATCTTATTTGAAAATAGGGTCATTGCAGATGTAATTAGCTAATTAAGATGAGGTTATTAGGATGAGCCTTAATGCAATATGCCTGGATGTCCATATGAAAAGAGGAAATTTGGACACAGAGATGCACTTATGGGGAGTGCCAAGGGAAGATGAAGACAGGGGTCAAGATGATGCTTCAACAAGCCCAGGAGTGCCAGATTGGTTAAAACAACAACAACAACAACACCAGAAGCTAGGTGTGAGACACAGAACAGATTCTTCTTTATAATTCTCAGAAGCAACCAACACTGCCAAAGCCTTGATCTCTGACTTATAACTTCCAGAGCTGTAAGAAAATAAATTTCTGTTGTTTAAGCCACCCAGGTTACAGCAGCCCTGGAAAACAAAAACGTGCTGTGCACCATGCTAAAAGCTAGGCACACTGAAGTGAACAAGACACTGGCCAGGTGCGGCGGCTCATGCCTGTAATCACAGGACTTTGGGAGGCTGAGGCGGGTGGATCACATGACGTCAGGAATTCAAGACCAGCCTGGCCAACGTGGGGAAACCCCATCTCTACTAAAAATACAAAAATTAGCCAGGCATGGTGTCGGGCGCCTGTAATCCCAGCTACTTGTGAGGCTGAGGCAAGAGAATCACTTGAAACTGGAAGGCGGAGGTTGCAGTGAGCCGAGATCACACCACTGCACTCCAGCCTGGGCAATACAGACATAGTGCCTGCTCTCAAGTAATATACAATCTGTCATTAGATTATAAACCAATAAATAAACAAATAAAATAAAACTATTTATTTGTGTGTGTTAGGAAATAAAGAATATGCTACAAGAGAAAACTGGTGATAAGGACCAGTGATTACTTTAGATAAGATCAGGAAAGACTTTTCTCAGGATGCAACCTATAAGCTGAGACCTGAAAGAGTCTTCCATTCAAAGAAGTTTAGAGTTGGGAGGTTGAAGAGGGCGTGGTAGCCTACGTGAACCGAGAAAAGAATGACAGCTTCGAGTATGCTAGGAACAATAAAAACAAAATATTTTTATCCTAGTGATTCAGGGAAGAAGGGCAAGAGGTCAAGTAACAGTACACAGAGGCCAGGTCATATTGGTATCCATTTAAGGACTTTAAATAAAGGAGAGATACACAGAGAAGCCTCACTCTGGCTTTTGTGCAGAGAATGAAAGGGTGAAGACTAGAGGGGACACAGGTAGATCAGTGAAAAATCCACCCCCGTGGTCAAATGATAAATACAGGGAACATATGCCAAAGGTAAAGGCATGGGAAATGAAGCAAAATAGAGAATTTGGAGATTTAGTTTGAAAGAAGCACTAATGGAACTTGCTAATAATTGAGGATACAGAAATGAAGAAAAAAAACTCACGATGACTTCTATGTTGTTGGCTTGAGCAGACAGATGGGTACATAGTGGGACCATTAGCTAAAACAGAGAAAATGGAAGAAGAAAACAAGTTGTATTCTTGTGTGTGGAAGAATTTGAAATAAGGCAGAAAAGAAAAAACAAAAATTTAGTATTATATAGTTGAGATTCCTTGAGACATCAAATAGAAATGTCAAGTGGACAGATGGTATACGAGCATTGTCTTCAATGTTGAGGTATGGGCTACAGATAATAATATGTTGTACATCAACATATGAATTGTACTTAACGTGCGGGAACTACAGGGAAGAACGTGTACAGATAGAGAATATACATCCAATCCTTGAAGTAGATGTTAGGCAAATTACTTAAGTTCTTTGAAACTTAATGTTACCTATCAATGAAAATAATATTACATATTCTTGAAGTTGTGTGTAGATTAAATGAAATAATGTCTATGTGTAAAATGCAATGCAAATTAAAAGAGCTGAATACATTATGGTTATTATTGTAATCACATTATTATTTCTGTTTGTTACTTAAGTGACAGAAAATATGAAAGTGAAAGTAAAATGAGAAACAAAGAAAATATGCCTTTTAGAAATCAAATGGAGATCTTTAAGAAGAAAGGGTAATTAACTCTTTAAAATGCATATCAGAAGAAAACAAGGATAAGCATTGAGACATAACCACTGTATTTGTCTATAAGTTTATACTGGAGAACTACTGCACCATGATGGCAAAAAATCAAGCATGTAAAAAAGAGAGAATTGAATAAATCTTAGAAAGGGCTGGGGCCAGTCCAAGGGAAGACTTTTTCAGAAAACAAGAGGCTAGTATGTGTTAAAAAAAAAAAAAAGGAGAAATAGGCAACTTAAAGGAGAGATTGAAGATGTTAATGATAATATATCTGAAGTCTGATTTAACTGATGTGAAATATATCACTGAGAAAGTAACTAAAGGTCCTGCCCCTGGAACCAACCTGGGATTCATTCCTTGAGATGCAGCTGGTCTTCTGCATTAACAGTGAAGATGATCACACTGAGGAGAGACTAGTTTAAGAATGGATATCTGAGTTTCATATAAGTGTAGGAAGGCAAGAACTTTGAGAATGGTATAAAGGAGAGAACAGGCATCACAAACCATGAAGTAGAAGGAAACAAGGGAATATTTTCTGGCTTGGAAGGATTTGAAGGCCTCAGAACACTGAATGAGAAGTCAGTGAGAGAGGTAGCAGGTAAGCAAGGAAGCAGATTGAAGACCCTAGATGTTTATGATACTGCTGTGCTAATGCCTTGATGAGTGAGACCAGCAGAAATAAGTGAAAGCAGGAGAAGCCATGAGATAATATTATAACATGATCAACCACATAAGCATTGAAATTTTCTGGAAATAAAGTAGAGAAGATACAGAAGACTTTGTGGTTATTCAGATAAAATGAGTCCATATGAAAGTACACTTAATTGAGGTAATGCAAAAGGAGATCTCATAGCGTAGTTTTGGGCCGGTAGTAGGCAATTAAGTTTAAGTGTATGCTGAATCAAAAGCAAATAATAGGACCATGGGTTGGTGTAAACTTCGAATCACACGAAGTTGAAGGGTTTTTTTTTTTTTTTTTGATTGAGCGGTTTTGAATTATCCGCATGGAACTGGAAGAAGCAAACCGGACCTCGTTCCCTTTCATCCACTGATAGTCAAAGACTGTGTCCTGTCCTCTTTTTGTACTCCCTGTGGTCTCTAGTTAACGTTAGTTGCACGGCAAATGATGATTCTGACATGAATGAATGCATACAGGCGTGGACCAATGCTCTATTTGTGGATGAGTTCGAGCAGAGATCTGCCAACCACAGGTCAGATACTGTAAAGGGAACTTAAATATCAGATGAGAGAAAGAAAAATGTGGCCTCCAAATCTCTTGAGCAGAAGACTAAAATTCTGAGATACTCTGAATCTAAGAATTAGTAGATCAAGGCCAATACAAAAGTACATTCTGAGACAAAGACCTCAAATATTGAAAAATATGTTCAGTCCCCAAATGAATGTGTCCTTTAGCTCTTTCTAAAACTTACCTAGAAAAGCAACAGTTTTCCAAGTGTAAAACAAAAGCTTTTACTAGACGAAGCTTTGCTTCTCAAGAAATATCTTTTTCAACTTAAAAGGATCATCTCCTCTTTTTAGAACTTTTCGAGAGAGAACACTAGAAAGAGGTGTTGAAAAGAAACAACCCTAAAATTATAGTTATGTTGGAGGTATTTTCTTGACATGTACTTTAAAGAATACACATCTCTTTTGTAAGGGGCAGGGAACTTAGCTATAAAAACATTAGCGATACTCTTTTCTGCTTAAAGAGCATTCCATAAATAATATACTTTCTCAAGAGACCACAGCAATGCTAAACAATTATGGCACTGTATCAGACCCAGAAATTTCGCGATATTTTCCTGGTGAAATGCTAAATTTGCCATGTCAATTTGTTTTATGGAAAAACAAATTAATTGTATTATTTAAGTTTTTATTAAAATCAGTTTAAATTTTATATTCCTTTCCAGCAATGTTTTCTCCATCAACTCCCACTTTCTATGGTCTCTTTGACACTTTCATGCCTAGTCATAAGATGGATGTTATAATAATATAGTAAAAATGTATTGAAATTAAAATAGCAGTAACTAACATTTGTACTGCACTTTATAGCTATTGAGTTTTACTGTCGCATCTCATTTATTAACTATCTTGTGAGCCAGTATTATTATTATTTGCATTTTCGTTTTACAGTATGAAGGCTCAGAGAGTTTAGAGTTTCTAGAGGCACACGGTAAGCAAAGGAAATAGGACTATGGGCTTTTCTGGGGACAATTCAAAATTTTTTTGTTTCCTCTGTGGATGTTCACAATTATACCACTAAATTGGACACCTTCAGTTCTTCCTTTACACTGTCTAGGCAAAAAACAGTTTCTCCTTGTCTGAGCTATAAACTGTCACCAGAAGAAAAAGTTAGAAGATAAGTCCTTGATTCTCTGTTCATGTAGCAAACTTTTGCTTCTTGGAATATTTTGGGTATACAGAAGAGTAGACATATTTTTTATTATTTCAAAGCCCCTAAGCATGGAGAAGAGATCATCTTAAGATATCAAACATATTCATTTATCAATGTTATGCTGTCTCATGTTTCTGGGAAACAGAGCTTGACAATTCTGTCCTTTCTGGTGTATTATATAGGTAAAATGAGTACAAGCTTGAGAAAATAGACAGGATGAATTCGTATCCCATTTCCTTTGTTTATTAACTGTGTGGCTTTAGAAAAAAATCATTCAATCATTGCACCTCAATTTCTCATTTGTATAATGGATGATATAATTTTTAGAAAGAAGGATTCTCATCCTCTTGGATGAGAGGTAGTATATGTTTAGAGACTGTCATATGGACTTCCTAGAGTTCTCAGCAGAATGTAGTTACTACTGCTATTTCTGCTGTAGGTCGTATAAATCATCCTGTTGCTGCTGCCGTCTTCTAAAAGCCAGCCCTAAAAATGATTGGGAATTGACATTAGAGATCACATTACATAGACTTTAGGGAGCTTGAGTGTATTTTTCCCAGTGGTCCATCCAGTGTTTCTCCACACAACCCCTTCTCCTGCCACAATAACAGTAACAGACCAAGGACCACATAAAAGAAACCGTGCTGTTTTATAATCCTTACATGTATGGGTATAAGTGCTTTTATGTGATCCAGTAATTCCTTATTATCATAAAAGCATTCCTAGAAATTTCAGGACTATCAGCAGGCTCAAATGGTTCAGTAAATGCTTTTTGCTATGTTTGATGACTCAGGTGATCAGAAGATTTTTCTGATGTGCTGAAATCAAATGAATACAACTTGGAACTACCTGAACTGAAAAGTAAATACTTCTTCCTGTGCTTCGTTTGTAACACTGTGGTGTCATAAAGCAGAAAGAAAAGAAATGAGGCTTGTGATAATTTTTATTGTGCTGGGTCTTTTCCATTCATGAGGTACCTGTGATCATCAGCTATGCCTGAGAGACACAGGCAGTCCTCAGAGCACAGGGCACAGAAGCTACACTGCATAATAATAAGGAGATCCTAGCAACACCACCAAAGCAGATGTGTTTCTGGTTTCCTTTAAAAAAGTGTTTTTACTATGGTTTTTGTAAGGATGAAGGCTGAGAGGTTGGTTCTTTTCAATAAAATATTAATATGACTAATCAGGTACCCTAACTTTTGAAAACATATTTTATGGCCAAGTGTGGTGGCTCATGCCTGTAATCCCAGAAATTTGGGAGTCCAAGGTGGGAGGATCACTAGAGGCCTGGGATTTGGAACCAGCCTGGGCCATGTAATGGGACCCTGTCTACAAAATATATTTTAAAAATTAGCTGGGTGTGTTAGTCTGTTTGCATTGCAATAAGTATTTGAGGCTGGGCAATTTATAAAGAACAGAGGTTTATTTTGGCTCACAGTTCTGCAGGCTGTACAAGAAGCATAGTGCTAGCATCTGTTCTTAGTGAGACCTCAGGAAGTTTGCAATCATGTTTGAAGGCCAAGAGGGAGCTGGCATATCACATTGCAAAACGGAGCAAGAGAGAGAGGGAGGAGGTGCCGAACTCTTTTATACAACCAGATATTGCGTGAACGAATAGGGTAAGAACTCACTCATTATCACAAGGAGGGCACCAACCCATTCACAAGAGATCTGCTGCCATGACCCAAACACTATCCACTACACCCCACCTCTCACATTGAGGATCACATTTCGACATGAGGTTTGGAGGGGACAAACATCCAAACTATATCTCTGGGTGTGGTGGTGCATGCCTGTAGTCTTACCTACCTGGGGGCTGAAGCAGGAGGATCACTCGAGCAGAGGAGGTTGAGGCTATAGTGAGCCATGATTGTACCACTAGTCTCTAGCCTGGATGACAGAGCAAGACCCTGTCTCTAAAAAAGAACAAATAAAGAGAAATAAATAAAAATATATTTTATGCTGATTTTGCTTAAATAATAGCTTTTGATTATTATAGAAACAATGTGATATAAGGTTTAAGGTGGACCCATTCTTTCTCAGCTATGGATGTCTTCATTTTAGGAAGGAGGGTTTAAGTCAGAGAGTGGGCTGAGGAGTCAAAGTTTCTGGGCTGACATCTCATCTCTTCATTATACTGGCTGTGTAACAATTGGTAAATCACAACCCTCCCTCAGTCTCAGTTTCTACATGTGCAAAATGGGGATAATTACAGAGCTGTTGTCTGAATTTAATGAGATAATATATGTAAATAGCTTAACACAGAGGCAGACATATCACAGGTGCTCAATCCATAAAGGTCAGCTGCTATTATTTCAGTAATTTATTTCATCAAAAGATATTTTTTGAATTCCATACATGAATAAAATTCCAACAAAAATAAGACAGTAAGACAGTCCTTGACCTCAAAAAGCTCATTTTCATGAACAAAATACAGAGATGAATATACTTACATCCTAAATGCTGAAATAGAAGAAGACATGCTCAGGTTACTGAGGTAAGATGAATAAGGGAAAGTTAGCAGCCCAGGGTGGCAGAGGAGGCTTCCAATCATACCGTATCTTCTCAGTGGGAAGAGAGATAGGGAATAAGCCATAGCAGAAGTTGGCAACCTTTTCCTGTAAATGGCCAGATAGTAAATATTTTCTGCTTTGTGTCATTCATCATCTGTGTTGCAACTTCTCAACTCTGTCATCAGAGTAAGAAAGCAGTTATAGACAATACACATACAAATGGACATGGCTATATTCCTCTAAAACTCTACAGAAATAGGCCTCTCAGAGTTCCAGAGAAACAGAACCAATATGGTGTGTGTGTGTGTGTGTGTGTGTGTGTGTGTGTGTGTGTGTGTATGTGTTTAGCGGGGCAGAGAGAGAGAGAGAGACAGAAAGAGATGGAAAGATTTAAGGAATTGGTTGGCTTGGCTCATGCGATTATGGAGGCTGGAAAGTCTGAAATCTGCAGCAGGGAACAGCAGACTGGACACCCAGGGAGGAGCTGATGCTGCAGTTCAAGCCTGAAGGTCATCTGCTGCAGAATTTTCCTTTGCCTGAGAGAGGCTAGCCTTTTGTCCTTTTCAGAACAATACATGAGACTCAACCATGATATGGAAAGCAATCTGCTTTACTGACAGCCCACTTATTTAAATTTAAATCTCTTCCAAAACACCTTCTAAATTGACACATAGAATTAACCACCGCGAAGCCTTAACCAGATTTGACCTGCTATGGTTTGCCCATCCCTGAGCAGCAGGCAGAATTGTTTGTGCTTAAACTGCAGTGTAAGTGGAGATCCCTTTTCCCAAAATCAATGGTATGCTGATCCCAACTTAATATTAACTAGTCATTGAGTTCTACTACACCAAAACCTAAGGCTTAAGGACCAGAACAGGGTGACTAGAGGGATCTGATACTGGGTTTGGTTACCCCCAGACTGGGGATATGAAGGGGTGTAAAGTTCCTATTCTCAGTGATCCCTTACCAGAGACAGTGTGGGGAAAGAGGAAGCCAGAACTCATAAGGGAGATGGCTTTCTTCTTCAGCAAATGGGGCTGTGGGTGAAGGAGGGAGGTTAACAGAAGAAAATAATTAAAATTTAACCTTCTCAAAAGTTGTAAGAAAAAGAGAGCCCCTCCCCTTATTTTTATCTCACATTTATTTTTTTATCCTGACTTATACAGAAAGACTCCTGTCATGTATGGGTGGAGGTCTAGAAAAAAGAGAATATTGATGGATAGGAAAAGAATATCCTAGAGAAAAGAGAAGAAAGGAGAGCAAGGGAAATAAGTAGTGTAGAGAGTGAGGTGGGATACAATATAGAAAAGGAGGGAAAGTGGAGAAAAGGAAGATTTTAATTTCATTTTTTAAACATTAAACTTACTTTGTATCTCTCTTCCTTGGATTTTCTATTTCAAAATCAAGTATTCTGTAGCTCAAAGTGTGTTATGGGGCTTAATTCATTTAAATTGCAAAGCATTTCAGTACCCTTAGATGAAAGTATTATTGAAGTACAGTACAAAGCTCAAGTTCATTATTAATAAAACTAGTCCTTCGTAGCATAGTCTTCTTCGAAAAGATTGGCTCCTTGAGAATGCCTAAGGTTAGTAGTAAATGGCCTTCATCTAGTAAAAGAATCAGACAAATCAAGATATGTATGTGTCCTAACCCCTTGATTAGAGCTTTGTAAGAAGCATATCTATCACCAGCTTAAAGAAAATGTCTTGGTACAGGGGTGACTTGTATGTCAGAGTTGTATTGAAAAATTGCATGAAAGTGGAATAGTGTAAAGTCAATCACATTTTAAATAACCTGGGAAAGTTTGTTACTCAGTCCTACACCAAAAAAAGCTATAAAAATTCAGATTTCTGTTTTTTTTTTTTTTTTAAAGCTAATGTAATGAGAAAGGATAGAGGAGAAATTCCATGTTACAGTTATTCACAACCTCCCTTTTTCATTCATTTCTAACAAATTATCGAAGAAATTATAGAATGTCTGAAGTCAATTTGAAGTTAAATTATAACTTCTCTGTTGACTTGGTTAACATGGTATTTTTATTTTCTTTTTGTACTGATTTTCTTTTTGTGCCCATCTATATTGCATACATATTTCTCTAATTACTTGTACAAAATACTTGGATGAAATTCTTTGTAGAATGAGATATAAATTAATATAAACAATATTTATGTAGGAAATAACAAGAAAAAAGTAGCTACAAAAGTAAGCCCTGGTGAATATTTCTGGTAGTTATTAAAAACCTCATGATTTTTTAGTTAATCTTCCTAAGAAATTTCATTTATATTATCTATGGTTATTTTGAGTTTCTCTCTCCTCTTTTTTTTTTTTTTTTTGGTTTCTCTGTTTGGGTATTGTGTTAGTCTCTTCTCACACTTCTATAAAGACATACCTGAAACTGGGTAATTTATAAAGAAAAGAGGTTTAATTGGCTCATGGCTCTACAGGCTGTACAGACTTCTGCTTCTGGGGAGGCCTCAGGAAACTTACAATCATGGTGGAAGGCAAAGGGGAAGCAGGCACATCTTACATGGCCAGCAGGAGGAAGAAGATAGCGGGGAGGTGCTACAGATGTTTTAACAAGCAGGTCTCGGGAGAACTCTATCACAAGACACCTCTAGGGAAATGGTGCTAAACCATTAGAAACTGCCCCATGATCCAATCACCTCCTACTAGACCCCCTCCTCCAACACTGGAGATTATAACTTCACATGAGATTTGGGCAGGTACACAAACTCAAACCATATCAGGGGTCTATCTTTCATGTTATAAGCCTTCCTTAATATCTGCCAATCCTTTGCTATGCATTTATATTTAGGAACAAGTTATCACAATTCTACAATTCTGACTGGAGATGGCTTAGCATGGCAGGCTTCACTGTAGAGTGGTCAGCTGGAGAGAGACCTCCCTGCTATCGGCATCCACAGGTCTTTTCTTTTAAACAGTGATTTCCCCCCAAAAGGAAGCCTCAGATCTATTGCCTGGAATATATAAGGCAAATTATCAGGTTTCTCAGAGATACAACTAGGTGAATAAAGGGAAGGGGAAGACCTCATAATTCAAGATGCAGATCTCACAGATCAGTGTGTAGTATTCACTTTATTCGTCTGATTTTAGTATTTCATTCCCATCCTCAGCTTTTTCTGGTGTTCTAGAGCATGGTTTCTCATCATTTGCACTACTGATACTTGGGGTCAGATAATTGTTTGTGGTGGGGGCTGTTGTTTGCATTGTAGGATGTTAGAAGAATCCTTCTTGGACTTCTACCCACTATATGCCAGAAACACCCCACCACAAGTTGGGACAACCAAAAATGTCTTCATGGCATATTGCCAAATATCCCTTGGGAAGCAAAATTGAACATGGTTGAGACCCACTGTTCTAAAGTAATCCCTGTTATTCAATCTCTCCAATGTTGAATAAGAGGCTTGTCCTCTTCTGGCGTGTGTCTACTTGTTTATGAGGGAGACCAGAAGAGGAGTGCAGTTATCACACTATGCAGGAGTTGATGCAGGATTCTAACCACATACCAGCTTTCAACCAATCTTTACGTTTTTATCACCATTGAATCTTTAGATGTATCTGTTGTCTATAAGTCCAGAAGCTTTCCTGAATTCTGTGGTGGAAATCAACTGGTTTCTTCGTTTCTATAATGAATAATTTTACTTTCTTTTCTCTTTAAACTCAGTTAGGAATTGTCTGCTTCCAGCTTCCAAAATTTTCTTGATGCATCTTAACTGCAGTTATATCCTCTCTTGTTTTTTCTGTGAACCAAAAAGTATCTGAGACAGGTCTCAATCAATTTAGAAAGTTTACTTTGCCAAGGTTAAGGACACGCCCATGACACACAGCCTCAGGAGGTTTTGACATGTGCCCAAGGTGGTTGAAGTACACCTTGCCTTTATACGTTTTAAGGAGACATAATACATCAAGCAATATATGTAAGATTTACATTGGTTCAATCTGAAAGAGCGAGACAGCTGGAAGTGGGGGTGAGGTGGAGATGGGGATTCCAAATCATAGCTGGATTCAAAGATATTCTGATTGGTAATTGGTTGAAAGAGCTATTATAAATAGAAAGGAATGCCTGGGTTAGAATAAGGGGTTGTGGAGACCAAGGTTTTATCATGCAGATGAAGCCTCTAAGTAGCAGGCTTCAGAGAGAAAAGAATGTAAATGTTTCTTATCACACTTAAAGTCTGTGTTGATGTTAATGCTGATTGGCTTTTCCTGAATTCCAAAAGGGAGGAGGATATAATGAGGCATGTCTGACCCCCTCTTCCGTCATGGCCTGTATTAGTTTTTCAGGTTAACTCTGGAATGCCCTTGACTGAGAGCAGGGGTCTAGTTAGATGATTGAGGAGACTTAGAATTTTATTTTTGGTTTATAGTTCTCTTTGTCTTTAGGCCTTGAAGGATTTTTTTTTTCCTTTTAACTTCTTTACTCTAATTTTTGTAAATTTTAAGAAGGAAAAGTTATAAATGTGTGTTCTGTTTATCATGCTTCTGCATGAATTTTGAATATTAAAAGCAAATCTTTAAAAAAGTGTTTAATTTGCATTTCTCTGTGGAAGTCAGTGTGGCGATTCCTCAGGGATCTAGAACTAGAAATTCCATTTGACCCAGCCATCCCATTACTGGGTATATACCCAAAGGACTATAAATCAGGCTGCTATAAAGACACATGCACACGTATGTTTACTGCGGCACTATTCACAATAGCAAAGACTTGGAACCAACCCAAATGTCCAACAATGATAGACTGGATTAAGAAAATGTGGCACATATACACCATGGAATACTATGCAGCCATAAAAAATGATGAGTTCATGTCCTTTGTAGGGACATGGATGAAATTGGAAATCATCATTCTCTGTAAACTATCGCAAGAACAAAAAACCAAACACTGCATATTCTCACTCATAGATGGGAATTGAACAATGAGAACACATGGACACAGGAAGGGGAACATCACACTCTGGGGACTGTTGTTGGGTGGGGGGAGGGGGGAGGAATAGCTTTAGGAGATATACCTAATGCTAAATGACGAGTTAATAAGTGCAGCGCACCAGCATGGCACATGTATACATATGTAACTAACCTGCACGTGGTGCACATGTACCCTAAAACGTAAAGTATAATAATAATAATAATAAAAGTGTTTAAGTAGCCTGTGTTTATGGCAGGCTACTTTGGATTATGCCCTCAGAATGTGGAAAGTACATTTTATTTTTCCTAGAGCATTATTACTAGCTCAAGAACATCATGACTAGTACAAGTTCATTAGTGTGTGCACAAGCAAAGGTATAGCTTCTGAAGATGGATCTGGCAACAACTTACATCTAAGTTTTGAGAATAACCAGCACACTGCTAAAGCCATCGTTAGTGCTCAATTTATTCTGCTTGATTGGTTAACTGATTCATTTGATCCTTACAGTTACTCTGTGAAGCAGAACACACAAACATTAGAATCCATAGAAAGAGACACAGTGAGGTTGACTTGTTTAACATTACAAAGCTCATTTTCAGCGCATCTAAGATTTCAAGCCTAGTTCATTTCTTTTTCAACTTTCCTATTCTTTGCAGAATTAGCACAATACAGGGAAGCTCCTACAGCAAATAGGAAACAAAGAGACCGTTAGTTTTAAAAAGTCAAAGAAGGTAGTGCTATCGTGGGCACGTACACCTGATACTCCAAAGGCTTATGCAGCAGTAGCCTGTGGATTCTTGGGTAATGATGAGCCATCAACTGTGTACAAGCCCTGTGAAGAGATAATAATAACAGCAACAGTTAACACTCCCTGAGGGTTTTACTCTGTGCCTGGCTCTATTATAAATTCTTCATATGCTGTTTCTCACTGTATCATCACAACTCCTATAGGTAAGGCTCTGGGTTGGAAGAGAGTGGCTGAAACTAGAATCTCTATCTTGAAGCAATGCATTCTTCTGAAAGTACAGCCTCACCCTTTAATGATAGAGGAAGTATTATTAAATGCTGAGGAATAGGAAAATCTCAAAGTCCCATGTTCTTGACTTATCCTGTGGTGGTAAGTGTAGGGCTACTAATGTGAACAAGTATTTAAGGAATCAAATTCAAGCTTTCTGCTTATTAATTCAAGGTTCATTTATTTCGCCTTAAATTTCTAGCTCAAGCCAAAATCTCATTTTACCTGCCAATTTGGCCACCTGGATAACCCTACATTTTTCTCAAATAGAAATTCTGAAAATTGATTTTTTTTTTTTTTTTTTTTTTTTTTTTACCTGTAGCAGTTAGCTTTTGCGGCATAATAAACCATTCCAAAACTTAGTAGCATAAAACTGAAATCATATTTTAGCTCTATATTTTGCCAGTTGGTAATTTAGCTTGGGTTTAATTGAGCAGTAATAATCACCTGGGCTCCACTGACCTCCCTCATGTAACTGAAGTCACCTGGCAAATTACTGATTGGTTTAGAATGACCTTGGCTGGTGTGCTTGACTGAATAATATCCTTCTCTACCTCTGAAGATGTCAACAACCTAGTCCCTGGAACCTGTGAATATCTTATCTTATATTGCAAAAGGGATTTTGCAGATATAATTAAAGCAAAGGTGAAGAGATGGAAAGATTATCCTGGATTATCTAGGTGGGTCCAATAATGTAATCACAGCTGTCTTCTCAAGATGGTGGCAGAGAAGAATGTACTACAGAAGAGGAGAAGGCTGTTATGATAACAGAAGTAAAGACTGGAGTGATTAACTTTCTAGATGGAGCAGGTGGCCACAGGCTAAGGAATACAGGCAGAGTCTAGGAGCTGAAAAGTGCAAGAAAATGAATTCTTAGCTGGGCATGATGGCTCATGGCTGTAAACCCAGCATTTTGGGAGGCCAAGGTAGGTGGATCACCTGAGGTCAGGTCCAACATGGTGAAAGACCAGCCTGGCCAACGTGGTGAAATCCTGTCTCTACTAAAAATACAAAAATTAGCTGGGTGTGGTAGTGTGCGCCTATAGCCTCAACTACTTGGGAGGCTGATGCAGGAGAATTGCTTGAACCCAGGAGGCCGAAGTTGCAGTGAGCCAAGGTCATGCCACTGCACTCCAGCCTGGGCAACAAGAGTGAAATTCTGTCTCAAAAAAAAAAAAAAAAGAAAAGAACAGAAAATTAATTCTTCCCTTAGAGTGTACAGGAAGAACCATACTTGCTGAATCTTTGATTTTAGCTTAGTGAATTTGATTTTGGGTTTCTGACCTTCAAAATTGTAAGAGAATAAATTTTTAAGCCACTTATATTTGTGGTAATTTGTTATAGTAGCAAAAAGACACCAATACAGCTGGAATGGCTGGAATGACTGAGGTCTCTTTCCAAATACCTGTCTTTACATCCCTCCAGCATACCAGTAGTCCGAGCTGTTCACCTAACATTGGAAGGGTTCTGAGACAGACAGACAAGGGAGGTTGGGGTGTGAGAAGATAGAGAATACAAAAAGTCACAAGGACTCCCAAAGTCTAGGCTAGGACCTGGCACAATGTCACTTCTGCTATATTCTGTTGGCCAAAGTAAATCACAAAGGCAGCCCAGATTCAAGAGGCAGGGAAATGGTAGTCTGTCAAAGTCATATTGCAAAATGTATGACTACAGGAAGGGGTAAAGGATTGTGGCAACTTCTGCAATTCTGCAATCAATCTACTGTATCACCTGCTCATCTAAATCTGCATTCCCAATATTCCTCTCTCAGTGAATGATATCACTATTTAAAGCAAAGGAATCATAGTCCAGTCTTCACTCAGCCCCTCTCCCTTCCTCCACATCAACAAGCAGATTTCTCTGAGCTCCAAAATAGTTCTCAAATCTATTCCTTCTTCTCCACTCCATCACACTCCACTTAACCTCTCATCATCTCTTCACACTTAACCTCTCATCATCTCTTACCTATGCTATTTCAAATCTCATCATCTCCCTACTTGTGCTTTCCCCACAACCACTCCAACCCTTCTTCCACTCTAATACTGGAATGGTCTTTCTACATTGTTAATTGTATTATGTAACTCAAATTGCTTATGACCTTTTAGCAATTCTTCATCACTAAAAGAAAGAAGCCCAGATAGGTCTTGATGGCAGGCTAGACCATTAGTGATATTGTCCTTACATCCTCCCTCCTTTGCCTCTCCCTCCCTCCCTCCTTCCCTTTCTTCCTTTTTCATTTCTTCTTTCTCTCCTCAATGTGTATTCTTCCCTCTAGTCAAACTGAACTTCCATGGATCCTGTAATATTACCATAAAGTGTGGAAACAGAGATAATGGTATTTTATTATTTATGTTTATTTTGAAGACCCTGGCTTATTTCTTATGGGAATGTTAAATGTCCAGGTGCATTCAATGAAAATAAGAAGTACAGTTCCTCTAAAGCAATGCATCACAGATGTTTGTGCAAGGATTGATGGAAATGGCTTATCAATGCACTGCATTCATTGCAATTTTGTACAGCCCATTGAACTACATAACATTAATAAGGGGTATCACACTGAAGATACCATGTGATGTTTTAAACATGCCATATATTTTAATGTAATATTAATAATCCATTTATAAACATTTATATTTATATTCATCTATGTTTCCAGAAATTATGGATCCTTGTATAATACCCATGATGTTTCCTGGCTCCATGCTTCCCTGTGTGAGGTGCTCTATCCTCTCTTATAGCTTTTCTATATCCCTTAGTACTTGGATCCAGCATTAGTTTCTTTATGAAACTCTTTCTTATTATTCCATCTCAGGGGCTACAGTGTCATCCTCTTCCCACTCATTCCCTTGACCTTTTGAGTCTTAGCAAGTGAAAATTAGAACCTCTTTTGTGGAGGATTACTAACTCCTTATATATACATTAAACAAAAGTTGACTTCGGTATCACAGGTGCTAATATCTCAGGGACAGTAGAATCAAGTCAGTTGTGGATAAGTAAACAGAAAAGCTACTCTTTTAAGAGTTAAATTGCTCACAGCAGGCAGATAAGCTCCTCTCAGATAATAGAGAATTGCAGAAGTTAAATCATGTGTTTGAGAGGAACACTCAATCAAGTCCATCAGTTAAAAATAAACCTAGACATGCTATCACTATAAATTTATTCTTTATCTAGGATCCTTTCTTCTCCCACTTAAAATTATTCTCCAAATCTTACATTTTCTATGAGGTCTTCATCTACTAAAATGTATCTGTGTTCAATGTGCACAGTTATATTTACCCATTTTTTTCTTTGAGTTCATAAATGTTGGGGGGCAGAGACCTACTTTATGATATATTCATAAAGCACAAGGTGCATCCACAAAGCTTGATATATAATCATAATAACAATAATCTGTATTACAGATGACAGATATAAAATTGCTTTTGTAGACCTCAAAATTTCAAATCAGAATAAATAAGGCTAGATGCATTTCATTAAGGCATTTCTCTCAAATCTGGTTTGTGGAACATAGATAATAATCTGCCTATTTCTAGAATGATTTTTTTCATTGAAAATATGTCTAGCAATTTTTAATACATGCTCACACAAACTTAGTTTGCATTTAGTAAATAAAGTCAGATGTTTTATTAAAATGGTGAATTAGTTTTATGGTACATCAGTTTGATGGAATATTACATAGCCATTGAAATGATGAATATGCAGACTGTCAAGATACATGGAAAACTATATACTTTGAGAAAAATAATACACACTGTGATGATATGATCACCTCTATTGTGTACATTATTTGTTATACATAAAACTTGAAAGTGGCCACAAAGCAATATAAAATGAATGTTTTCATAGCTATTATATTTTTTGCATATTTAAATTTGTTTTTAAAGCAAGAGTATTTAAACAATATTTATTGACAAACTGTAAACTTCCAAGTCACATAGATTCTTTTATTTTATTTTTATTTTTTGAGGCAGAGTCTCACTCTGTCACTCAGGCTAATCACACCCAGTGCTCTGATCACAGCTTACTGCAACCTCTGCCTCCTGGGCTCAAGAGGTCCTCTCACCTCAGCCTCCCAAGTAGCTGGGACTACTGGCATGTGCCACTATGCCCGGCTAATTTTTACATTTTTTGTAGAGATAGGTTTTCACCATTTTGCCCAGGCTGGTCTCGAACTCCTGGGCTCAAATATTCCACCTGCCTTGGCCTTCCAAAGTGTTGGGATTATAGGTATGAGCCACCACACCCAGCTCACATAGATTCTTATAATTTATGTTATGTCAGTAGAAATAAAGAGAGACATTTAAAAGAAGTTTCCACATTTTGTCAACTGTGGAATAAAGACATTGGTTAAAATGATTTCTAGTTTCCTTTGATCACTCATGATCATACACTTGTGACAATATTTAGAGGAAAGGGAGTGCTTTTTACCTTATTTTCATGACTGCCAGAAGAAATTACAGGCACTGTCTTTGGAATCAGGTTGCTTGCTTTAACTTATTCCTTCATCATTGAATATCTGATCTAGCACAAGTTGCTTACTCTTCCCTAAGCTCTGGTTTCCTCACCTGTAAAGTAGAGATAACAACACTTCATCTCATAATATTTCTTAGAGGATTAAATGAGGAAAAAGCATATAAAGTGCTTTGCACATTTAACACTCATGCATTGATATACACACAAAGGCCACAACTGACCTGCCAGTAATTTTTTTTCCCAAAGAAAAGCCAATGAAAGAATATTCTGAGGAATAACACTCTGCAACATTTAGGCCATTCTGGTTGAAAGAAATCTCAATCAGCAGGGAGTTTCACTTATTTCTATAAAAGATGTTTTTAAAAATTCAAACTGAATCCAGTAACAAAAGGCAGATTTTTGCATGATGCCTATAGTAGTGACCTTTCTGCAGATGGGGCTTTGTGATAGAGTTGCAGGCATTCTGAGAACTCATTGAACATCTTGTGAATGGATTCTTTTTGGTAAAAGGCACTGGAATTTAAGACTGAAAGTCTAGACTAGATGGAATGTCAATCATATTGCATTCAGTATTTAAATATTTGAAAGAATCATGTGTGAAACTTGTCATTTGCTCTTTACCCTTCTTCTGTAGAGCACATCTAAGATACTGGACCTATGTTTGGAATCTGTGTTGTGTCACTATCCTCACTGTGAGGTTTAATCTGAGGGTACAGTGAAAGAAGACAAACAGGTACTCAAAAGACTGGTTAAAATATAGTCAAATTTTTACATAATTATATGTCTTACATATACATCTTAGCTTCATCATCAATATCATTTTTTAAAAATCCTTCAATTTATTAAGGGTGTGATTAAGGGCCTCTGAAAATTTGCAAGGGAAAGACATTTCTGTCATTCCTCTTGTAAAGGGATGCACCTCTTTCTTATAGGGAGAGATTTAACCTTTCCTTACCTCTCGAAGACCCAGTCACAGAACAGACAAGCATTCTAAGAAGAAAGCTCTGTCTCCCTAGAATCAGCATCCTCAGATGTGTGAGAATTGATGAAAAAGAATAGGAAAATTGAATAAAAATAAATGATTTTATGTTAGTAAATAATGAAGGCTTTATCTAGGGAGAGCATAAGCAGGTTCAAACTGTGTAATATTAGAGCCAGTTTCTTGAAGTTCATAGAAGGTAAATTTAAGACAAGGAAAAGACTGTTCTATGGCTTTGTGAATCTGCTCCCTCTCTTTAGGTTATGTGACTGCTTTCTTTTCAACTCCCAGAGTTCACTGGATTATAACACTCTGTCTTTCAGATAGCAGGAGGAATTCCTTGAGGATTAATTACTCACTTTTGTTTACATAACTTCTAGTTTTAGAAAACCAATTATAAACACTTGATTATCACAATAGTTAGAGAAGTCAAAAATTTAATTAGGTTCCAAATATGCTGATTTATCTCTAGTTGCTTAAGAAAAGCACATGGCTCTCTGAGGTTAGTGGCTGTTAGGACTACCAAGATTTACAGAAAGTATCTTTTGTGCCTCTATCAGAGGCAGAACAGGGCTACATGATGTATTTTTGTGTTCCTGCATCCTTTTCAGATATATGGCTTTAAATAATTCTTTAGTTTGATTTCCAATAGCTTGGGATATGTATGTGATGTACAGTATTCATCTAGCTTGCACACTAATGAGCAAGTCACATAATTTTTCCAGACCTCAATTTCACCACCTATAAATTGAAGCCCTAGAACTAGATTGTCTTAAAGACAGGACTCCATTCTCAGCTTGTTTTTAACCTGGTGATCAAAAAGCAGGTACTTAGGGCCACATGCTGTTTTGTATAAAAATAGGTTCTCCTCTCCTCTACATCAATACACCTTGACTTTAGTATCCAGCTCAAAATAAATGTAGTGAGTAAAGAAAGAAGCCGTTTTCCAACTCAGTACTAAAATAACAGGGATGAGGCTGAAAATAAGTAGCTAAGAAAATTGCTTTTTGTGTTTGTATAATTTTTTTTCAAGTTTGCCTATTGTAACTCTTTTTTATTTTTAAGGAAAATGTCATTAAATTGGAAGGCTTTCTGTTTCCTGCTGGTTGCCTTTTTTTCTCTTCCATCTCATGCCATATACTATGTATTGAAAGCAATTTTAACAGATGTAACTAATGAAGGACTTGAGTGCGTGCATATGATGTGATGTTATTTTGTGACCAGGAGCTCTTCCAGATCTCTCATCAACTTTTCCCTTGGATTGTTATGAAACTTGGTCATTGTATATTGTATTCTCTTTCTCACATGTGAAATGAACAGGGGATTATCGTGCATATCTTTGGATGCTGCTATGAGGTATACCACAAGGGATCAATATTTGTTCAACATATTAATATCCCATGGCAAATCACAGCAAGTCATAGTAACTGCTGTTGCATTGCCTGTACCTGTCCCTGTGGCTGATTTGCCATTAACAGTTGGGGAAGTAAACTTAATTCTGAACGCCTTGCTGTGGACAGATGGACCTCATCTCTCTTACTTTACTTGAACTAGACTGCCCTCGTGGGAACTATTTCCTTCTCTGTGAAAATCCCCAATCCTCAGACCTCATCACCGATAACAAAATAAGAAAGCAAACAAAAGATTTAATTTTAAAAATGAAACCAATAATATCAAAGTGAGTAGATTATATTACTTGGCAATGATACCTATCAGAACAAAATGTAAAGAATAGACTGTATACATTTATTACCATGTCATCAACACTCTCTTCTCACCTTCTTTCAGATGCATGGAATAGCTAATTAAATGTGAATAGCATCAAATTCCAACAGGGTAGACATTATGGAGCCATTTAGTTCTTCTAGTCATCTGATTCAGTCCAGTTTTGTGACCACTTATTGTGTAAGGTGATTAGTAGGTTTCCTGAATTACATAAAAAATATTAACATGGATTTTCCCTTCTTCAACTTTTACTAAAACCTCTTTGAATGTATATAAGACCAAGAACAGTCTCATAGAATATTGAGATCTTGAAGGAACATTGGAAGAATGGAAGACATAACTTGCACTCTCACTGATGAAAAATGTTGGTAGAACTACTCTAACTCTACTCATGATAACTTTGTAAAGTGACTGGTCACATCTTTATTTTACAGATGAAAATACTAAGATTTAAAAAAAGGCTTGCCCAATACACAGCTTATAAATCGCAGAGTTGGTTAAAATCTAAACCTAGTACTCTTTCTACTATACCATGTTTAATAGGATGGCAGTGGTTAAGCAAAGGCACAATTCTCTTACCTGTTGCTGGAGGAAGTATAAATTGACATAACCTCTATAAAAGGAATTTGGCAATATTTATCAATATTAAAAATTTATATATTTGTTAATTCAACAATTCCATTTTTGAAAATATATTCTACAGATTTAGGTGCACACATATGAAATGATGTAATAGCATATGTAATAACAGATAACCATATAATGTTATACTATACAGCTAGACAAAAATAATTATGCTCTTTATATACTGATACAGAAGGATCTCTTGTTTAAAAAGAAAAGCAGGATGCACAGAACAATGGAAACAGAAAGGAAGAGAATGCTGTTTTTACATTTGTGTTAAATGAAGGGATAAAAATAAATTCAAATGGGCTCATATCTCCCTAGGTAAATTCTGGCAGGATACCCAAGAAACTAACAATAGTGCTTACCTATCATAGGGACAGAGAAGAGGTTGGATGAGTGACAGGTGTGGGAATGGGACTTTATAGAATATCACTTTTTATATATAAAAATTTAGCTAGGTGAATATGTTCCATGTTCAAAATGTGTTGAAGACATGGTTCGAGGTGTTGATAACTTATGTTCATATATTCACACACAAACAATAACTTCTGGTGCAATACAAAAAAATACTCAGGGTATATGAACATGTCTAAGAATGTAAGCCATGTGCTTTAAAAAATATTTCTAAATATTATTGATATTGAGGTATTTTAGAAAGCCTTTAGGAGATACACAGGAAGGAAGCAGGAGAATAATAGGAATTGGGAAACGTGTGATGGAATAGCTGGCTTCTCTAAGTCTGCCTGTCAGTGCTGCTCTCACAGCGTATTCAGATACACCTTTGGGAGCAGAGAAAGAAATTCTCTAAGCCATATCCTGCGAAGCTAAAATGGGGCCAGTTTAAAATGTTAAGTGCCTTGGCTGAGGTTTAAAGCCACCATGATTGAATGGATTGACTATGTATGTATGCAAAAGTAAGCACTTCTTGGACAAATGAGGTCCAACAACAGGCAGATGAAACGGGTAAGTGGTATGCCCACCACTCTGTCATTTCTTCCCCCTGCTTTGATCACCCTGTCTATTGCCATATGTTGTCTTTACTCGGGCACACTTTTCTGCAGTGTTGGATCTACTTTCTCACATCCCTCAAATGAGTTTTTAAAAAATAAAATCTGAACAAGATTGCAAAAAAATCTATCATCGTTCAAATAGGTTTTTTATACTTACTACCCTACAATAGAGCATACCGAACCAGAAGTAGTTTGTGATTATTTTGACTGTAACTATTGATACATTCTTAATTCCAGATTGTACTTCTGAGTAAGTCTTTGAAATATTTTGATTCTATATGAGAGTCTTGATGGTGTAGGAAAAATCCCTGTGTATTGCACTTATTAATCTTTGGACTGGAGTGATCAAGACTGCACTTATGACTGACAATACATAAGATATATGTCCTTCAATGTTCTTATTCTTATGCAAACTACTTTAACTTCCATATAATTCAAAATAAATGCATTGTATACTTGAAAATTGCTAAAAGAGTACATCTTAAATGTTCTCACCAAAAAAAAATGAGGATGTGAGGTGATGGATATGTTAATTGACTTGGTTTAATCATTTTACAATGTATCAAAACATCATGTTATACACCGTAAATATATAAAATTTTTATTTTCCAATTATATCTTAATAATGCTGAAAAATGAGAAAAACAATGAAGCAGAACCATGTGTACATTTTTTTTGGCTTGTCCAGACTTTAGAATCTAATTTTTTATAAAGTGGCACTTGGTGTTTCACTTATTCCTTATAGCAACAAACATTTTTATTAAAATGTATTGTAGTTAGGAAGGATAATATTTAAAGAATATGCAGTAAAACCTTCAGGCGCCTCTCTACTGTCTACTCCTGGGGCTGTGATGCTGTCTTACTGACACAAGTAGTATAAATTTCTAGAATTTTATTTTTTCCTTTAATAAGAAAGACGACACCATGTTGTATTCCTCCAGCTATGTATGTACTTATGGATGGATTAATTTCAAGTTTACGAGAATTTGGCTGCCTCGTTTAGAACTTAATTCTCACAAAAGAGGTGATCCTATTGTATACAAAGAGTTTGGATCTAGACAGATTCAGGCATGTGTATCAGCGACCATAAGCCAGTATGACCTATCTACATTAGGAATATTCATATCCCAACAGAACCGTTTGTTAGTAGTTCATATCACAATAACTTTAGGCCATTTGGTGTGTTAAGGCTTATATAAACAATTAGAAGAAACAAAATTTCTGTTTTTGTGGAGATATGTGTTTTTATAGATTTGTTGAAAATTTTGTGCAATAGCAACAATTAAGAAAATAAGCTACATATTAAAACAATCCAAACTCTCTAAAGTGTTGTATGGTATCTTTATCATGACTGACAGATGAACTGCCATAGTGTATGAGCTTTCATACAATTACAGTCAACATCACAGTTTGTGCCTAAGGGGTTCCACACTAAAGATCAAATAAAGGAAAGCTAAAATGTACACATATATTCTATACTGAATTTGAAAACATAAAATCATTAGATAGGATATTTAATTTTATTATGACCATATTTTTTGCCAAGCCATCTGTAGTTATGAGTCTTAGTTGATTGGTTTTCATAGAAATTTTCTTATTCAAGGGGAGTGACGCTGCTCAGTTTTGCCTACCTATTTGTGCAGTTCACAGTACAATCTGATCTTCCCCTAGAGAGTCTCTGCTGTTAAAGGATAGCTATTGCTTAGTCAGCTATTCAGATTTTAGTGGGATCAGTTGTTAAGGGAAGAGGAGTGGGTGGAAGATGGATAGACTCAAAAAAACTTTTTAAAGACTAGGTTGAAGCAATTTTCAGAGGGCAAAGAGGAGAATAATTACAAAGAAATTCTTTCTGAAAAAGATCAATAACTAGGAAATTAACCTTTGAACTCACTGTCATAGAAAATCTATTTAATAACCAGAAGACTAATTTTTAAATGGATTCATATTGTCTAGTCCAACTTTTTCACACGAAAAAAGAAGCCCACAAAGCCTCACTCCAATAAAATGGAAAACAATTCTTCTCTTGGTTTCACAAAATAACATATACCTTATGAGGAAAGTTACAATCCTCTCCGTCTACCACATTCAGATGTAGTTAAGGTTTAATCTAATGCAGTATGCTTATATTTACATAAACAAAAAATGAATTTAGCTGAAATAGAGGAAAATTATAAAGTGTAGTGAAAAGTTTCTATGCATTACTTACATTTACTATTAAACAGTAAAAAAAAAAAGCTAGCAATGCTATAGTTACTGTAGAATAGATTTATCACTTCCGGCATATGAAAAGACCTATAAAAACATGTTTTTTCCTTGGTGTTTTAAAATTCAGCTTTATTAATAGATACTTTACACACACTGTTTACTAATTTTTGCGTATATTTTGATGAATGTTGAGCAATGTATACAGCTGTGTATTCTCAACTGCAATGATGATATAGAACATTTCCATTTACTCAAGAGTTGCCTTATGACCCTTTGTAATCATAACCCTTCCCTCATTCCTACTTTCTGGCAACTACTGAACTTTCTGTCACTATGGTTTTTGACTTTTCTAAGCTCATATAAATGTAAAAATATAACATATTGTATTTTTGGCTATCTTCTTGCATACAGCATAATATTTTATTGATTTTCATTGCATATATAAATAGTTAAAACATTTAAAAGCTGAAAAGTAATCCATTTTATGGATGTATTACAAATTGTTTATCAGTTCATCAGTTGATGGATATTTAGGTTATTTCCAGTGTTATTTGGCTCTCGTGAATAAAGCACCTATGAACAAAATATTTTTGGTCGTATATATTTTTAATCTTGTGTAAATACTTAGAAGTGGAGTTGTTGGGGCCGGGCGCGGTGGCTCACGCCTGTAATCCCAGCACTTTGGGAGGCCGAGGTGGGCGGATCCTGAGGTCAGGAGATCGAGACCATCCTGGCTAACACAGTGAAACCCCGTCTCTACTAAAAATACAAAAAATTAGCCGGGCGTGGTGGCAGGCGCCTGTAGTCCCAGCTACTCGGGAGGCTGAGGCAGGAGAATGGCGTGAACCCGGGAGGCGGAGCTTGCAGTGAGCCGAGATCGCGCCACTGCACTCCAGCCTGGGCGACAGAGTGAGACTCCGTCTCAAAAAAAAAGAAAAAAAAAAAAAGAAGTGGCGTTGTTAGGTCATATGGATGGTAAGTATATCTTTAACTTTATGAGAAACTGTAGTTTTTTTCTAACGTAGTGATTAATCTATTTTACATCTCCACCAGCGGTGCCTAAGCATTCCAATTGTTCCGCATCATCCATCACCAATATCCTGTATAGTTCTAGACCAGGAAACTATTTTGACCATAAACCACAGCAAGAATTTCGTTTTGCAGTATAACCCATGATGCACATTCATAACTAAAATATATTTTAAGAAACAATATTTTTGGTTTACTCTAAGCAAAGCAGTCTGATTTTTATTGTCTACTCTCATATTTTGCTACAAAATAAAAATGCTTGTCCCTACTACTAAACTAATTTTACAACTTACTTTACTAATGATTTGACCTATAGTTTAAAAAATATTGCTCATGCTTTTGATTCACATATACATAGCTACACAAATATCTAATTCTGAGTTGTTGGCTTATTATTTATAATAAGACCATGAATATATGGTGTAGCATTATGATTTTCACCAGAAATTGGTTACTTTGGATTAGAAGGGAAAGAAGGCTGAAAAATTAATCTGGGTTTGGGGTTTTGCCAAATAGATGAGACTGACCTAAAACAAGGCAGGAAATTGACAGCTAATGGTTGAACTTTGAATTGAATCAGGGTTGCCATGTGATACAAAGTGTTACAGGCAGCAAGCCTGTACCAGAAGATAGACTACATTGGTCACAGTCTGGAGCCATTATGCAACTATCACTCTGGGCTACCAAAATGACCACGTGTTCTTTACCTTTTCAAACTTTTAATCAGAGTGCCAATAAATAGATGTGTGTGTTTTTTTTTAAGTTATTAGTAATGACTAAACTTTCATTTAAAAAGAAAACTGAAATTATTATAGGAAACTTAGGTGTAGCCATTTTATTTATTCATAGAGTCCTTTCATGTTTTTTTTTTTTTATTTGTTTAGGAATTACGGACAGCAAGATAATGGATAGACTGAAACCTAAGAGGCTAAAGATAGTAAATGAGGTTGGTTAGACTGATATTTCAGTCTGTAGATAGTAGGTTTATAAAAGGTTTATATAAATATAAAAAATAAATGTATTTTATATTTAATAAAAAACATTTTTCTGTGTGACTCACAGATTTTGTTTCATTTTCAAAAAATTTGCACTCGCTTTTTCTTTTCTCATTAAAATTCACCAATATTATTCCTTTCATTGTTAAGTATTCAGCTAATAGCTGAGCTTTTGAAGGCTTTATATTAGAAGAAACTGTCAAGTTGCAGAAATCGCTAGTACACTGATTCAACCTTTCAGATTAGCAAAGGAATATGGTCCAAGGTCAGTGAATAAATTACACTGTATCACAAAAAGAAAATTACACCCTGACATAGTATGATTTTAATAAAAAATGAAGATGGGATTTATGACCCCCTTTCTTCAGGCTACTAATATTCATTGCCAAGAGATGAATCCCTTCTGTGACTTTAAATGTGGGATGGGCTACAGAAAATGTTGTGGACTAATTCACTTGCCAAGAAGAGAGGCAAAGCATATACATGCATATATTTTTATACCCATCTGCTATCACAGTGAAGCCAAATATGTTTTAGGCAAACAAATCGGGCCAAATAAGTTCATTTTTTCCCCAGTGCAATAATGGAAAACTAATGAATTAATGAGATGCAGATCTAACAGAATTAACAGAAGGAAAGTAAAAATGTTGATTGGAAAGAAGTGACAACCATATAGATTGAACGGCTGAAAAATAATTGAACACCACCCTTCTAGGAAGCATTGATAGGCTACTGTCAATCTGGAAGAACATGTTGTACTGAGTCTTTAATAACACACCTCTAAATATAATATTAATGAATACTGTCATTAACAACTAATAGAAACAAGTAAAAGAATATGAAAAGCATAATTTAAAGATGTAACAAGTATAACGGCACTGCAACATGATGTGGGTTTGGATCAGCACACATTATACCCTGATTATATTTGAGAAATTGGTTGAAACCAATAAGATGAAATCCATTTAGAACAAATGTAAAATGGCTCAGTGATGGCAGAAATTAACAGATGCCCTCATTCAGAATGATAAAAACTGAGACAGACTCTATATGATGGTTGAATGCATGGATTAATGAAGCTGTTAATAAGATAACATTTTACTAAATATGTCATGGAAGAATATCTCCTCCAGCAGTTAATATTTTTACTTAGGCTTAAAGAGAAAACATTAGTTTACAAACTCTAACATGTCAAGATGCTGCTCATCAATTGTTTTATTAAAACTCTTCTTGACAAAATAGGACATTGCGCAGCATAATTAATAA
Organism: Pongo abelii; assembly: GCF_028885655.2. Lineage (NCBI taxonomy): Eukaryota > Metazoa > Chordata > Mammalia > Primates > Hominidae > Pongo > Pongo abelii. The sequence goes on from NC_085928.1 coordinate 21,285,712, forward strand.
AGAACTTTCATCTACTTAAGCACCCTTTGTGTTTAGAGGATAACCTCTCTTAATACAATCCTTGCTTGGTATTGCTAATGCATCTTTCTAACTCCTGTTTAGACTGTCTCCCTTTTTGCTGCCAACCCTTTGAACCTTCCATCTGTACCTCTGCCTCCATTTCCTACCTACTTATTTTCTGAAGCCCTATAATCAATCTTATGTTTCTACATTTTGCTCAAATATTTTCACTTGCTAGATATTGAAATGTCCTTCCTGACTCTGCACTGGTTTTCCTCCAGGCTTTATTTTCCTTTGAAGTCTAACATTTTGCATCATGGGCCATTCGCTTTTCTTGAAATGCTTTATTCTTTTGTCTTCTGCACTTACATTATTTCTCTTTACTCTTCCCCGCTCTGGCCCTTCCTTCTTGTTCTGTTTTTAAAGGATCTCTTCTTTTCTTCTGCCTACTAACAATAAGGTTTTCTAAATCTGCGTGCTCAAACCTTTTCTTTCCTCTGTATATTCAATCTACATATGTATTTTGCTACTCTTTAGGGATTCAATTATCATTGCTTTCATTATCTAATTCTCTTATCTACATCTCCAGCCTTGACCTCTTATCCTGGTCCTAACTCAGCTGCTTATTCAACTAGTTGAAAATGTATATTTATTTAAATTTCCATAGTTACTACAAATTTGACATTTTTGCTTGGAGCGAGATTTCATTTGCAGTCATTTTTCTACTTCATTTACATGATTAGAACCACCACACTCCCACTCTGCTAGGTTTTGACTCTTGCATTTTCCTTTTCCCTCATTTATTTCTATCAAGCTTTTCAGACCAGATCATTCATCTCCAGGTCCCATGTGATCACTGTTCTCAGAGCATTTCATGCAGTGTATAATTGATGTGGAGGTTTTCTGTGAGGTCCTGTGCCTTCACTGTGTCCAGCTTCCATCTAACCTGCACTCTGATGCCTCCACAAATTTCCTTAACACATAACCCATTATTTTTCCAATTGAGAACTTTCCATAATTCTTGAAGCCCAATATGTTAAATCAAAGCTTCTCTGCTTATAGCTCAGTCTTTCACAATCCATCCCCTTTCACCTAAACAATGTTATTTCCATTCTTTCTACCATATGGTGTCTGCTTTAGTTAGGCCATTTTCATTTTTATTTCCTCCTTATGCCTAACCCATGATGATTTTTATATCTGAAATAGCAATTCTTCAATTTCAGACCAAGGTTTTCTTGTAAGTGTCTCATAATCTGTGAATTTTCTTCGAAATGTAAGTACTTTCTTTGTTTCTTTTGGGTCAATGATGCTCGGTTCCAGAGACACTTTAGTTTTTGATTGTCAGCTTACTAAAAGTCACCACAAAATTGTTGTGATATTCAGAATTACTATAATTTATATTCCTAAACAAAATCAAGAATATAACTATAGTTTGATGGGGACACTTGTATATTATTCTATTAAGAGTGTTACCTCCTTTGAAACATTGTAGAGCTCCTAGTTCATATAAAGCAGAGGGGTGGAATGCTCAGAATATTACAGAAGGATTTGATAGTAGTTGTTACAGGTATAACATCAGTGTTATTTTTTTCACAGTCTTTTCATTTGTATAAATTTTTGGTTTTGTTTCTAAATAAGAGTTAATTTAGCTCTATCATGCTTAATCTAGCTTGTTGTGAGTGGATTCATTAACCCTACAATGTGTAGTGATGCGTATTGGTGTCATCAAAAATGTTGGCTTATAAGTATCTAATTACTAGACTTTAGAAATATATGGGATGCAGTCAAAATATGAATGCACAATACCTCTAATTCTAAGTCAAGTGCATAAAAATTTGTACATTGATATGTCATTATTTTATCTCACAAAAGTGGTAACAGGCTGGGTAGGTCCTTTGCTCTGCCTAAAAATAATTTTTAAGGCATTGATCTAAAATATCTAATCATGTTTGGTTTGTTTAATAGCTTCTCTTGCCCCACAGCTTGTTCATAGCTCTGTTATGAAGTTGATGTTTGGATGCAAGGATGTCTCCACGCTACATCTTGCTCTGACTTTCATTTAAAATCTGGATTTTGCTCAGCATTTATCTTTTTAAATTTGATGAAGTTAATAGAGCATACTGGCCAAAAGCAAAGGCTTTAGTTAACCTAGCCTACCCTGGGTTCAAAGTACAGCTCTTTTCTTGTCTGGTGTGAAATTGAGTACGTTACTTAAGCTTCATATTTCTCATCTATAAAATGTGTTATTAGTTAACCATATGATCACTGGGATAAAGTAAATCATCAATAAATATTAAATATCGATATACCTCAGACTATCACTTTCCTCTTGAGCCTCTCATTGCCTGGGACTAAATATTCAGGTTTTTTTTTATTTTTTTTTATTGCGTTAGTTAAATGTATTTGATTTGTAGGTTCAAAAACCTAGTTAAACCAAAATGACTATATGAGGATACAACGATGTTTCATAAAGCAGGAAAATATCCTGTGCTGAAGGAAAAGATGAATCCAGAAATTTGATGGCACTCCATTTTCTTTTCATGTTTTTCACTTTTGCTCCATTATGTGCATCTTACTTCAGTGTTCTTCATCCCTGCAGGCTGAGTATCTACTTCTGAGTCTGCAGAGTGAAAAACATGGTTGACAATAGCTTGTGAATTTCTGATTCCCAGTCTGGTCAACCAGACAAAGAAAAACATGACATCTAAGCCCAATTCAAAATATCCAGTTGGTCCAACTAGAGGAAGAGATGATTGTTCCAGATTAAGTACTGGGCCCATTTTAATCTATCATTTAGAGTAGCAGAGAATCATGTTATATGAACATGACTGCTCCTGCTCTAACAACATATTATGAGACATTACCCAGAAAATAGAGCGTTTTCCAGAATCAGGGAATCAGGAGGGCTGAGTAGATGACGTAGTAAATGTCTCTGTTGTTATTAACACTGGCTCAACCTGAACCCCCAAACATAGGTCATAGCTGCAAAAGCTTCTTCTTAACTGGGAGGAAAGGCTAGACATTAATTTATTGCCCTTTTTCTGCTTCTTCAAATTCTATCCTAAGAACCAGCTCACTTAGCAATCTCCTCTAGCACTTTTTAAAATTATTTATTGTCCAACATCATAATCTCTGAATATAGAAGTAGGTTAATAGAGTTCATTTAACTATTCATTAACTAATTAACTAATAGGTTCATTAACTAACCTACTTCCTTTATTTCAAGACTTGGGACTATTTTCTTTCTATTGAATTCTGTCTTTGTCAAAATGATATAAAGCTTTATATAGATTCTGTATATGTCTGTGGTGGTTAAAGAAATGACCACACAATTTATTGACATTCCTTTTATCTTGAGGTGAGGTCTTTGTGTTCTCCCTTGAGTCTGGGAGAGCTTGTAATTTCTGTGACCGATACAGTACGGCAAAAGCGATACTATGTGATTTCTGAGGCTAAGTTACAAATGACGGTATAGGCTCCACTTTGTTTGCTGGAATATTTGTGCTGAAGCCCTGAGCCACCATGTAAGAAGTTCCACCCTGGTTTTTTTTGTTGTTGTTTTTGTTTTTTTTTTTTTTGAGACAGAGTCTCACTCTGTTGCCCAGACTGGAGTCCAGTGGCGTGATCTCAGGTCACAGTAACCTCCACCTTCTGGGTTCAAGCGATTCTTGTACCTCAGCCTCCCAAGTAGCTGGGATTACAGGCATGCATCACCATGCCCTGCTAATTTTTGTATTTTTAGTAGAGGTGGGTTTTCACACTGTTGGCCAGGCTGGTCTCGAACTCCTGACTTCAAGTGATCTGCCCGCTTTGGCCTCTGGAAGTGCTGGGATTACAGGTGTAAGCCACCACACCCTACCTAGAAGATCTAACCTTAGCATGTTGTAGAGGACATCTGTAAGCATGTTCAGCAGTTAGGCATTGCCTGCTAGTCCAGGCACCAAAGTGAGCAGATCTCCAGATGATTGCAGCCCCCAGATATCTAGTCACTCTCTGCCTTTGAGTCTTATCAGCTGAGGTCCCAGACACTGGGGATCAAGACATCCCTACTATGTCATTTCTAAATTTCTGACCAAACAAATGCAAGAGTATATTAAAACAGTTGTGGGGTTTTTTTGTGATTCAATAATGAAATAATCTGTTACACAGCCATAGCAACTGGGTAGTGACCTTTGTCAGTTACACAAATTCTCTCACTCTGTAGCTTGTATTTTTGTTTTCTTAATGGTGGCTTTTGATGAAGAGAAGTCCAGTTTTCAGTCTTATTCTTCATGATTAACCTTTTTAGTGGTTCTGTTTGATAAATGCTTTCCTACTCCAAGGCCAAGAATATATTTTCCTATATTAATTTTTACAAGTGTTATTGTATTACTTTTATCTTTTAATCTATAACTTAATAGAAACTAATTTTCTATATATGATGTAAAAGCCAATATTCGTTTCTTTTTGCTTACGGATATCCAATTGACCCAATACCCTTTATAGAAAAGCTGATCTTTTCTTCATTTGTGATTAGGTCTATTTCTGGATTATCTATTTTGTTCTACTGGCCTATTATCTTTCCTTGAGCGATTCCAAATCTTAGTTACTGTATCTTTATAAGTCTTTATATATGATTGCACAAGTTCTTTGAATGTCTTTCTTCAAGATAGTAGAGGCCCTCGCTATTTTGGGGCCTTTTCATTTCTACGTGAAATTTTAAACCAGCTTTTCAGTTTACACAAGCATACACAAATATACACACATACACCTGCTACAATTTTTACTACAATTAGACATTGGACATATGGATCAATTTTGGGAACATTTACATTATTACAATATTAGATGTTCCAATCTATAAACAAGGTTTATTTCTCCACTTGGGTATTTTTAGTTTCTCTCAATAATATTGTAGGGCTTTCTATAGGAAGTGTTGCATATATTTTGTAGAGGTATTTCTTGATATTTCATATTTTATTTTTTAAAAATTTTGTTTTTTAAAGGGTAATTTATTTTCCATTTATTTTTTAATATTGTATTTTTGTGTTGTGTTTATGTATGTGTGTGCACATGCATGTGTTGACTTTGTACACAGTGACCTTGCTAAATTCATGTACAAAGTAATATTTATTTCAATATGCTTTTGGATTTTTTTTATTCACAACTACGTTGTTTGAAAATCATGACGCTTTTATTTTTCCCTTTGTAGTTTTTTTTTTTTTTTTTGGAAAAGTTTGGTAGCACGATAGGGTGACTATTGTTAACAATAATTTATCGTATATTTCAAAATAACTGAAGGGTAGATTTGGAATGTTACAAACACAAAGAAATAATAAATGTTCAAGGTGATGAATATCTCAATTACACAGATTTGATCATTACATATTGTATGCTGATATAAAAGTATCACCTGTACCCCATAAATATTTACAAGTATTATTTAATCATAAAATTATAAATTTAACAAATTTTAAGTTTATTATTTTTGGGTCCTGGCTAGGACATTTGTTGCAATAATTAATAGAAATGGTGATAGCCAGTATCTTTTTTTATTCCCATACTTGGGATAAAGGGGTCAATATTTCATTATAAAGTAAGATAATCTTTCTGATTTTTTAAAGATATACTTTATCATAAGTATATCTTATGTAACTTCCCTTTATCCTCCAGTTTGGGAAATGTTGTTTATATACATGCATATATGTATTTTTAATCATGAATGATTATGAATGAGGTAGAATTTTATCCCATGCTTTTTTCTTTCTATTGACATGATTATGTGCTCTTTCTCCTATTATTAATATGGAGAATTATAATAATCAGTTCTCAAATGTTAAATCGATGTCACATCACCATAATGATGCATTTTAGTTGTGATATAATTTTTATATGTTGCTGGATTATTTTGCTGTTTTTAATTTGCATCTATGTTTATGAGAGAAATTGACCTATTATTTTTCTTTCTTGAAATAGCCCTGTCAGATATTATCTCTGCTAGTTTTATATGTATACATATATGAGAAATTTTTATATATAATAACTATATATAAAGTTTTATACACAACTTCATATATGTATTTGTATAGGGAACAATGTGTCTGAGCTGTGCCATCTTTTCCCAACAAATTGGAATTATTTTTTAATTTCATGTAAATGAAAGCACTGGGGTCTAGAGCTTCTTTGCAGGAAAGTTTTTTGTCTGTTTCTGTATAGAATAAAATATAAGTGTATGCAAAGTTTTTAGTATCTGTACCTCAAATGTATAGGAATATTCAGTTTTCCATTTTTTTGTGCATTTTTTTTACATTTTACTTTCTTAATCTCTATAACGGTCCAGAAATGAAAGAAAGGAATGTTCATAGTCCATACAGAATACAGGATAAATGTCTATATTCTGTTTTACAAAGCAATTTTTCCCCTCTGGATGTGATATTTAACATTTATCCAGAGCAACAAAATGTGTTTAACTTTTCTAACATTCTCCCCACGTGTTTCCTGTGCAAGGCTATTCACAGCTGAGATTTTCTCCATAATAAGTGAGATATAAGGATAGAGATGCTTTATGTTCTTCCACAAAACAAGCATATTTGATTTTGATTTCTTATTCAATGATTTACTTTATTATTCTATCATAGTTTCCTACAATTGTCTTTTTTCCCCTTTCCTTTTCTCCAGGAAAGTGTTTTTTGTTTGTTTGTTTTTATTATTAACAAAAATCCATATTTTATTCAGATTTCCTCAGCTTTTTCCTAATATCCTTTTTCTGTTTCAGGATTCCATCCAGATTATCACATGACGTTTAGTGATCATGTCTTCTGAATGTCATGTGACAGTCTCTCAGACTTTCCTTGTTTTGGGTGACTTTGACAGTTTTGAGGGCTAGGTATTTTGTAGAATATTCCTGAACTGAGATTTGCCTGATGTTTTCCCCATGACTAGACTGGGGTAATGTGTTTTAATGTGTGTTAACGAGAGGAAGACAACAGAAGTAAAGTGCCATTCTCATTACATCACATGAAAGATATCCACTCTATGAAATTCTTAGTGATCCAGAGGTTCTTGCAGCCATGCAGGATCCAGAAGTTATGGTGGCCTTCCAGGATGTGGCTCAGAACCCAGCGAATATGTCAAAATACCAGAGCAACCCAAAGGTAATGAATCTCATCAGTAAATTGTCAGCCAAATTTGGAGGTCAGGCGTAATGCCTTTCCGATAAATAAAGCCCTTGCTGAAGGAAAAAAAAAAAAAAAAAAAAGATACCCACTGTAAATATGACTCATTACTGTCGATGTTCACTTTCATCACCTGAGGTGAACCAGTGTTTCTCATTTCTCTTCATGGCAAAGTTAGTCTTTTATCGCCTCCCTTTGCAAACAGTACGTTTTGAAAAAAGTCATTATGTGTAGCCCATAATTAAAGAGTGTGGAATTACATTCCTTAAGCTTAGGGTGTTTACATATATTGAAATTCTTTTGCACAAGAAATGTGTCTATTTTCTCCCATTTATTTATTCAACTTATTTATATCAGTATGTATTCATAGATATTTATTTTACGCATTTATAATAAGAGGGTTATAATACTTTTTGTCACTGTTTTTCAAATTGTGCCAGTTGGACAATTGGGAGCTCTTTCAGTTGGATACTGTACCCCTTTAACATACAAACATTATTGTGAGATTTTTTGTTATTATTTATTTGTTTGTGTTCTGAATACTTTCTTATTTTCTAGCACCATGTTTCAAGTTCATTTTGTATATTTTCTGCCCCAGTCCTATAATCAGCTATTTCTCCAAGGAATCTTGGTTTGTTTTATTAAAGAATTGGTATTAGAAACCAAGATTTGGGCAGTACATATGCCCTCTTGTATAATTTTTGATGTTATGTTTTCATAGTAATTTTACATTTTGGTCGTGTAAAATCAAACTGTTGAAATAAAGTTGTTTGTAATATGTTTATATTGTCTTTTTAAAGTCTGTGTTATCCGTAGTGATATTACCTTTAACATTTGACATTGGTTATGTTTGCATTCCTTTTCTCCTAGAATAGCTTTGCTAAGGGTATATATATCGTATTTGTCTTTTCAAAGAAATAACTTCTGGCTTCATTGGACCCCTTTATCATATATATACATACATATATACACATATACACACACACACACACACACACATGCATACATATACATATATATATATATAAAATAGTATTTAAAATATACTGGCTTTTTTTGTTGTTTTGTTTTGTCTTGTTTTGTTTTTTGAGATGGAGTCTTGCTCTGTCACCCAGGCTGGAGTGCAGTGGCGTGATCTCAGCTCACTGCAACCTCTGCCTCGCGGGTCCAAGCAATTCTCCTGCTTCAGCCTCCTGAGTAGCTGGGATTACAGGCACACGCCACCATGCCCGGCTAATTCTTTTGTGTGTATTTTTAGTATAGATGGGGTTTCACCATGCTAGCTAGGCTGGTCTCAAACTGCTGACCTCAGGTGATCTGCCCGCCTCGGCATCCCAAACTGCTGGGATTACAGGCGTGAGCCACCACACCCGGCCTATTTTTTATTTTTAAAAAATGTTGTTTCTTTTTTTCTTTTTTTCTTTTTTAAGTTTACATTGCTATTCTCTTTAAATGTCTTTTTGAGATGGATGGGTAGATCATTAGTATTTAGCTTTTCTGTTTCTAATGACTGGGATTAACTTTATACATTTCTCTCTAAGCAGTCTTTTGCTGTATTTAACAAATTTGGATATGTCAAACTTTCACTATTATTTGCTTTGAAATATTCTCTAAATTGCTTTGCATTTTTTTATTCATGTGTTATCTAGAAATGCATTGATTAACATCCCAATATGTGGAGATTTTCTAGTTATATTGATAATTTCTAAGTTAATTTATTGTCAAAGGCAATACCCTGCATGATTTCAATAATTTGATTTTTGTAGCCCATTTGATTTATAGTCCAGGATATGGCCAGTTGTGGTTAATATTCCTTATACACATGAAAATAATGTATATTTTACGATTGTTTAGTACAATGTTCTATATGTCAATTAGATCAAGTTTGTCAGTTGAATGAAGAAAGACAAAATAGCTTTAGAAAAATAGTATATCACATCAGAAATACAGCTACAATTGTTTTTCTACATTTCTGTAATATATGACATTATCCTTTGTAGAAAACAGTTAAAATACAATTTCTGGGCTTGCTGCTAGAAATTGGCAAAGTGGTACCCCAGCAATAACTTCAGTCATTCTATGCAAATTACATTAGACTCTCTACGGAAAGTGGGGTAATTGGAGGGAATTTTTTTGAAGTTGACAATACTTTCTTTCCTTTTGTGGGCTATAACCACATGATGTAATAATATATCTGACTGTTAAAATGTAGCTATGTGCTTACTGTGACTCAATAAAAATATTATTGCAACATACAGGCTAATGAGCCACCTTCAAATAGAAACAAGAACTAATATTAAGTGGGCAATTATAAATGTCAGAGATTTAATTTGTGTTTTCCTGGTTTAGTCATTCTAGCAACCATTGAAATATATGTGATTAGTCCTAAATATAGATAAAGAAACTAAACTATAGGTGCTATAATTTCTTGCCCAAAGTAGTGGAGCTATTAAGTGGCAGAGTAGGAATTTTTCCTTAGGCTTCTCTGTTTTCAGAACTTTTACTCTTTGGAGTAAATGTGTATACCATATCTAGATTGAAAAAAGGAAAAGGAAAATCCCAAATGCAGTTTAGTATGGAAGTAATTCATATAGCAGAAAGCAATCCTGGAAAGATCTGCTAACCTTATCTACTTTATATTTTTATCTCCTTTTATTCTCTGCTTTTCCAATCACTAAAGTTATCAAATGTAAAATCAGGGCTGAGGATAAGCTTATCAGATGGTAATTTATCAACAATTTAACACTTAGGGGGAGTTGTGAATGTTAATAATGTAAGCAGTGTTTAAAATGTATTTACCGACAAGCACATATGCATCTTCTTAATTATTACTTTGCAGTACTGTGCTCTAAACTATTTACCAAAAAGACTATCAATTTAGTTATTTAATTTTTAAAAAGAAGAGATTCAAGCATGGTTTTATAAAACAAAGCCATATTTTTAAATGCCATTGCTCTGCCACCAAACGGCATGGCAACTACACCCTGCACTTTACTGAAACAGAAATGAAGATGAATAAGAAGAGAGAGTGTAGAAGTAAGTTAGAAACACAAGGGCAGAGGTTAAAGGAAGAAAAGAATTATACACACAACAGAAAAAGAAAGGAAACAAAAAATTAAGGAGGTAAAAAAAAAAAAAGAATAGAAAAGTGAAAGCAGAGATTTGGGGGAGCAGAGTCCCAATCTTCATTGAGCCAACATCGTCCACTGTCTCCACACTCCGTTTTTCTTTGTCCACTCTCATAGTTACTTTTACTTTTATATATTTTTTTAGTTTTCAACTTCCTTGTAGATACAGGGGGAACATGTGCAGCTTTGTTACTTGGGAATATTGCATGATGCTGAAGTTTGGAGTACGAATCCCATCACTCTGGTAGTAAGCATAGTACCCAATAGGTAGTTTTTAACCCACCTCCCCGCTCTTCACTCTCTCATAGTCTGCAGTGTCTATTGTTCTCATATTCATGTCCATGTGTGCTCAGTGCTTAGCTCCCACTGATAAGTGAGATCATATGGTATTTGGTTTTCTTTTCCTGTATTAACTTGCTTAGGATTATGGCCTCCAGCTCCATCCATGTTGCTGCAAATGACGTGATTTTAAAAATATGGATATTGTGCTTTCTGTTATATGAACTAATTATGCTGGTTCTATCCCTTTCATTCTTGAAGTTTATAAGTCAAATAACATATATTAAATATTTATACATTTTCTGTAGACAATGGTTTAAAAGTAATTCACAAGTAAATCTAAAGTATATTATTACCTACTAGTATATAAAGAAGGGCCATTAGTGGCATTAAAAAAAAAAAACAAAGAATGGAAGAAATGTGATAAGAGGAATAAAATGGATGGACATGAAAAAACATATTAATATCATAGAAATAGAGTTTGGAAGTAAGAAAGGGGAAGAAGCTGAATACATTTGCAGGAAAATGAATGAAATAAGTTAGCTTAAAATGAGTTCAGGGCAACTCAAGTCATTGCCTACCTGCAGGAGGATGGTGAATGAGGAGGAAAAAATGTAAACGAATGAGATGGTAAGTGGGAGTGATGTATAAGGTTGGCAGGGGGTACCAGCGTTATGAGGCAGAAAATGGCAAAAAATTGCAAAAAAAGCTTTCTAAAATTTGAGTGACCAGTGAATAGTACTTAATCCTGTGATTTTATGAATAATGACTAAATTCAAGAAAAATTGTACAAGAAAGAGCAGAAGAATTTCCCATTCTCCACAGGTTATTTCCTGTTTTGTTTTCAATCTACCAATCTTTCACTTGAAGAACTTGTATCAAAAAGGTTCTTTTTGAAAACATACATGGTATGTGAAAATGTGCTACATTCAAAAAGGAGGGAAGAGAATATACATGTTTTATGTGTGCGCCTGAGGGTGTTTAGAAGCAATTTTTAAAAATTCAACTACAAGACTAGAAGAACAGTTTATGTCTTTAAAAAGTCAAACAGTTGGAAGAGACAGCATGAATGTGCTGACACATTCTGAGTTTTTAATTAATGAATAATCCAGGTATTTTAGGAATAAAAGATGGTGTTTCAAATCGTCGTTCTAAGAGAAATTATTTTTGATAGAAACATGAAAATTCTTTACTACAACAATTTAATGATTTCTTGACTTTCTATTTCTATGTACTTATGATTGCACTCTGTACTTTCATACACTATAATCAGTAATCTGGCAGGTGGGATTTTTGTCCTTTAAGATAAGTTTCTGTTAAAATTTTGAAAGATGTGTCTTAAGGGTGGGTGTGTATGAGTGCATTTACATACCCTCCCATCTAGCTTGTGTTTGGAAGAGAGCTGTAGCTGTGGCATCTTCATTTTTGTTGTCGTTGATGTTGTTTTGCAAAGCTGTCCTTATGCAGGCAAAGGGCTGATGACTTTTATACTATTATTGTTTTCAATTAATTATAAAAATCCTCCCTCCCTGCTTTATCCCTTGCCATGTTTCTCACTCTTATTCCCTGGAGATTAATGGGGGCAGAACAGCAAACACAGATGATTCTGCAGCAGGGATGCGAGATTCATTTTCAGGATTCCGTTTTGAGCCAGCATATTGGTTCTACCTGCTGCTTGGTGCTAAAGTCATTATTGAATTTAGCAGATGGAGGGGGAGAGTTTTAAACTTGGGGACACAGATGGAGAGCAGACTTCAGAGAGAGGATTATTCTAGAGTTTAGTGAAAGGTTGTTTTGCTTCAAAACAAATCCTTAGAACTAGAAAAATTGAGCCTCTATGCCTAGACACAGAGATAATGTACACAATTAAAAGCAGTCAACCATCCAAGAAACATGTTCTGACCAATGTTTTAGCTTATCCACCAAGAATTAATGAAATCTAACAAGCTGAAGGTTAGCTTTAAAAAAAAAAAATCTTTATTAAACTTTCTCTTTAAATCTTCTCTTAGCAGTAACAATACAAATAAGAAAAGGAATTTGCATTTTTATAGCTAATGGAGTTATAGAGGAGCAATGAAACATGAGATAGGATATTGGATGCTTCATAAAGGCCTCATAGTTGGTATCACAGTCAGCCCCGTGTATCCACTGCTTGGCATCTATGGATTCAACCAACCGTGGATCAAAAATATTAAAAAAAAATTTTTAAACCAATGCAACAGTAAAAATATAAATATAAAACAATACAGTATAACAGCTATTTATATACTATTCAGTTGTATTATGTATAAGTAATCTAGAGATGATTTAAAATATATGGGAGAATGTACATAGGTTATAGGCAAATCCTAAACCATTTTATATAAGGGATGAATATCCCCAGATTTTAGTATGGGGAGGGTTGTTCTGAAACCAATTTTTCAAGAATACCAAGGGAGAACTCTACTGCCAGTAAACTGCCAGTTTACTAATTTTCTTTGAGAAATATAGCTGTATTCTAAGAATTCAGAAATTCAAATACTCAAGCATATCTCTCTGTATTGAGAACACTGTGGAAAAACAAATCATAACTAGATTATAGCAAGTACAGATAGTTTTCTATATAGCGAAATCATTATTTCTGGAAAGAATCTTCTGGATGTTTGTTTAGTAAACTTCATTGTTATTTCCACAATTGATATGTGCTTGCTGATGGAATTGAGCTGTTTCAATTCCTTTTAACCGAAGCTTACAGCTGCCATGTAGCTAGCGGATTCTGAGGCTGATTCAGACTGCCTAGGTTTGAGCTCAACTCTCGTTTACTAGCTGTGAGACCTTAGACAAGTTATTTAACCTATCTGTGCCTCGGTTATAGCTATTGCATTTATAAACAAGAATAGTGATAGTGCCTATATCATAGGATTATTATAAATATTAAGTGAATGTATATTTTTCTGAAAAAGGCTAGAATAGGGGCTGTAAGTAAACACCTTGTATTTAATATATATACATACTATATATATACATACAATATATACATACAATGTATGTATAATACAGTTACCCCTTGAACAACACAGATTTGAACTGTGGTAAGTCCACTTATGTATGCATTTTCTTCTCCCTCTGCCACCCCTGAGAGAGCAAGACCAGCTCCTTCTCTTCATCCTCCTCCTCAGCCTATTCATTGTGAAGACAAAGAGAATAAAGACCTTGATGAAGATTCACTTCCACTTAATGAACAGTCATTAAATTTTCTCTTGCTAATTATTTTCTTAATAACATTTTCTTTTCTCTAAATTACTTTATTGTAAGAATAGAGCATATAATACATATAAGGTAAAAAATATGTGTTAATTGACCGTTATGTAATCAGTAAGGCTTCTGATCAACAGTAGGCTATTAGTCGTTAAGTTCCTGGGGAGACAAAAGTTATATGCAAAGTTTTTACTATGAGGGGCAGGGGGCCAGTTCTCCTAACCCCTGCATTAAGGATCAACTATGTGTATATGTGTATATATATATATATATATATATATATATGTATGTGTATTTTTATGTGTGCATTTATAAATATGTATTTGTGTGTATATATATAAATAATATACTCTGAGGTATACATATATATATATATATATATTCAAAACCCTAGAGTGTGTGTGTGCATGTGTTTTTATTCTAAAGGTATTCCCTGGGCTCAAGATTTAAATATTTGCTCTGTCAGTTTCTTTATTGGAGACAACCTTTTGTCTAGCCTAGTTTTCATATTTCTAAATGAGAATATGTGCAAGAGCATCTGCTTTGGAGGGTTATTTTGAAGAGTAAATGAGTTAGTATATGTAAAACACTAGAAAAGCATCTGGCACATGGTAGATGTTCAACAAATATCGGTTACTATTATTTTTTCCCCTGGACTATACTGAGAAATACTACATCAATTTTCTCCTCGTTCTAAGTTTTCATAGTACATCCACTAATCTCATTTCATTGTTTTGCTCTTTCAGTAGATACCTTGCAGATCTTGAAGGTATTTGGACTTCAGATTTCTGTTTTATTTCTTGTCCATGTGTTTTAGTAGCTAACCTTATAGAGCTTTATCTGCATATGTGCATGCCACTGTATTAAAGTCTCTACATCCACCATCTCATGTCATCAGCACACATCTCTGTGATGTAGGTACTACCTTATGCTCACTTAACTGATAAAAAATGTATAGCTTAGAATAAATGAGTAATTTGACCAAACTCTATTTCTTATAATTCAAGCCCAAGACTTTCAGATACAATGGTCTTTGCTCTTATCTACCACACTATAGTGGGAAATTTCACAGGATCCTCCATGTACTGAAGATAATAATACGCAGTAAAAATGACTTCAAAATGTGAAGGAATTAGAAACCTTGGTAATGCATACAAATCAAGAATTGCAGATAAATTTCAGCAAATTAAAACAAGGTGAGCCTCAAGTAAGTATAAAGTCTAGATTGAAAAGTAATTTAGAAGTCTAGTTGTATTGCTTGCTAGTAAAGTTTCAAAGATGTAAATTGGCACAGATGATCAAAATATTGTCAGTTCATGAAAAAAGTATATAGTTGACAACAGACCTACATAGCTTTATAAACAATAAACATAAATTACTTTTTTATACAATAAGTTGTTATATTTTTAGTATTAAAGTTAGTTTTAATTCAGTACAAAAAGTAAAGGTATCTTGCATTATTGAAGATTCTAAATTAGTCCAGTCTTCATTTCAATTCAATTTTATTTATGCCAATTCTATGTGATTCAAGTCAATATATATTTACAGAATACTATATATATACAGCATTATGCACTGGCTGAACACAATTAGTTTTCATTATCTGTGTTAGTGTAAGGCACATGTAAAAGGAAAGAATAAAGCATTTTGCTTTATAAAAATATGAAAAGTTCATGAATTTTTAAAATTTAAAATATAAAACTTTTAAAATGAAGTATCATATAACTATGCTTCAGTTTTATATTATCACCTACTAAAGGAAAAAGGCAGACACAGATGACAAAGGGAGGTGAAAAGATGTAGAGTTAGTTACAAATTACTGCAACTACGGTGGGCTGGTAATCTGGCTCTCCTCCAAAAAAAAAAAAAAAAAAAAAAAAGTCCCAGATTTGTAGTGTTTGCTTATTTCACTCTCACCATGGCCAATTTCAAGCAACTAATAGTTTAACAACCATACTGAAAAGTACCTGAATATTTATAACAAATGGCTTCCAGGAGCTATTTCAGGTAAGAGGAAATTCCAGCACACCACTACTGTAACCCTATGAGTTTTCTTGGTGGAGACAGATTTGGCCATTATTGTCTGTCTTCTTTATCAGACTGTAAAATGCCAAGGGCAGTATTTAAGTCTACCTTGTACAGCCCTACATTTCCCTGCACCTGGCCTCATGCCTGGGGATAGATTAAACTTAGTAAATCTTTTGAATAAACTTTGTCTGCACTGCGTCCCCTATACCAGATAATTCTCCTCCTCACAGTCCTCTTCAGAAAAGAAGCCTCACTATTATACATAATTCTTCCTTCACAGAATGTCTGGTGTTAGAGGAAGTCCTGAGATCGTTGCTATTAACTTCCACCCACATCTATCCACTCAACGCACTTTAATTAGGGTACGCCTCCCCACCACCCCCACCTGGCAATGTGGCAAACACAATGTAAATTCTACAGATACAGAGATGAAAGAGATCAAGGTCTTATCAAGAAGTATGATTCCGGGAGGAAAGAAAGACAATGACTGTGCAGTGTGATCAGGGATATGCCAATGTAAGAAGCACACACAAGAGACCCTGGAAACAGAGGTGGGTGGAGCCCAACTTCTGCAGGATGACACTGAATTTTATTTTTTGGTTCTTGGTATGCCCTTTCATGCCTAGTACTGTGCTTTCCTGTAACATATGTTGGTTATGACTCACAGATTAAGTGATGGACTTTTCACCGATTTTACCTTAATGTGATTGCCTCTCTTTGAAAAACCCAAAAATCCTAATGTTGGAGAATCTACGATGTATTTTCTTACATCTACGGGCTCAGATCTTGCTGGGAAATTCTGTAAAGCCCTGAAACAACATGATTAGGTTAGAGTACAGCCTGATTAAGCCATTAAAATTAGAATCCCATTCAGTGAAAGAATGAATGGCAAGTAAGACCTGCAAACTCAGAAGGGGAGAAACAAAACACTGCTGCTTGTCCAGCTCTACCAAGTACTATAGTTGATTCCAAAAGAGATTGATTGCCATTCTTGAAAGAATGAGCACAGTAACAGTTATCAAATAAAAAGGACTTTATTATTATGCAAATATGTGGCTATTAGCTCCACAATTTAGAACTAGAAAAAAAAAAAAAAAAAAAAAAAACCTTGGCATATTTTTCTGTTTAATGGAGCAAGTTTAGGGAAATGTCGAGCCAATTCTAGAATAAAATTTTATAAGCAGAGCATTTATTATGCTCCCTGTATTTGTAACAATGTCAGTATTCTTGTGCACATCTCATTTCACAGTAAGCATCTGTAAAACTAAGCATAAAATTTATTTAACTAATGCTTGTTTTTGTCCAGCTGGAGGCAAAGTGATTTTTAACTTTCAACCAGAGATATGATATATTAACTATGCTCTCACCTGCTTGTAGAATTGTGCTAAGCAAAGTGTCAGTTAGGCTGATGGGAGTCTTATTCTTAGGAGAAATGGAGCCTCCTTCACATTTAGACATGCACTTTTTCCCGGTTTAGGTCAGCCTCTGCTGAGGCACCTCAATGCCCTTGTACTTGCTATATTCCGACCTAATCTCATTGACTCTCTCATTGGCCACACTTGGCCACATGCAAGTGCATTCCCACGTGCTTAAAAACAGGATTTTGAAAAGTACTAGTAGCTTCTACAATCAGACGTAATACAGTACTTTATCAATATTCCGCTCTAAAATTCTACTCAACCATCACAGAGTTTATAGAAGATGGACAGAAGAAAAAGAGAACTTGACAGAAAGTAATCAAAGAAGCACAAAGGCCTGAATCCTGCAGTTACTGCTGTCACAGGGATAAGCAAAAATAGTGAGTTCCTTTTAAAACCAGGCAATGGGGCTAATGGCTTAACGCTAAGAACTCTCAGTCCATGGATAAGGATCAAGCTGACTCATAAAATGCATTCTGTTCAGTTTGCAGTCCCGTTGTTTCTCAAATGGCCTTCCCTGGCAAGAACTGAGGCTGGGAAGGGAAGCCAGATGTAAACACTAGGCGGGACTTGCAGAATAAGCCTGCATGTGAGCAGCTGCAAACAATCCATTTTAATTCCAAGTCAGTGTTTAAGGACCTTGGGTGTTATAGTCGGGGAGGTAGAAGGGGAGGTGGAAGTAAAAGTGGAATTGGATTTGGCAGCCATGCATTTTCCTACAGACTGTGCTCAATTCTTCTAATCATAGTTATTTTGAATGTTTCTCTCCAATTTATTCCTCGTGTCACTTTGCACTTTCATGTTCTCCCCACAATCTGCTAGTTCAGGGTATGAAAGTTGTTTTTGATTCTACAAATAATAAGGCAGAAAGGTAACAATTCTTAAACCACATAAACACATGCACGTGAATTTCCTTGGCTTGTGCCTCCACAGGGCTAAACAATTGTGGACATTTGACAAAGGTTAGAAACATCTGAAGTATGCAAGGACCTTGGTCATATCTTGCAATTTTCCAAATAGCAATGTCTGAGTACAACATAAAATTATCTACAGCTGTGTGACCTTGGATGCTTGCCTCCATTCTCTCAGCCTTAGTTTCCTCTTCAGTAAACCAGGAGTAATTCTTAAGGTCTTTTTCAGGTATGCCATTATTATTTTAGCAGTGAAATTGTTAGCAAACTGTCTTTACAATAATGCTTGAAATGAGGGATGAAATGCAGGACTCAAAAACAAGAGGATATTTGGCTAGTTTCATTCAAGTTTGACCATTTCCTTGTAACCTCCATCCTGTGGGTCAATCCATTAATTCTGGGCACCTTTTCTTGTTCCATCTTCTAGTTCACCACTAATAGTCTAGTCTTTCTCATTCCTCCCATTTTTAACCTCTGGAAGCATGTGAGTGTTTTTTTATTGAGACATAGATTACATGATAATTAGAATTGATGTGGTGATGAGGACCATTTCTATTTGTCTTTTATTCTCTGAAAACTCTGCTTTAGCTGAGATATTAAAGTGCAATTCTCATATGGAATTCTAATAAGTTCTTAAAGCTTTAGAAAGTTTCCCCAATGCAAAGAGTATTAGCTGTGGTATCCTGGCCAAAGTCCAAATGAATAATTACATTCTTTTCTACTAAATCTTTCCTGTAGTTTTAATTGGAAATGACATTCTTTATTTCTTTACCTCAACTAGTATCTATTGTTCTTGAGCATCTGTTAAAGCTGCTGCATTTCACTCCAGTAGAGAATTCTTTGCAGTAGTTATCCTAGTATTAAATGGCTTATTTAAATATACCCCATTTGCAGTTTATGTGTAGGCGT
The DNA here is from genome assembly GCF_028885655.2 of Pongo abelii. NCBI lineage: Eukaryota > Metazoa > Chordata > Mammalia > Primates > Hominidae > Pongo > Pongo abelii. Next base: position 21,304,776 of record NC_085928.1, read on the forward strand.
GAGCAGGTGTGAATAGCGACTTAAATAAGATGATTTATAAAGTGCCTTGGGATCCTGGATGGAAAGGGCAATTTAGACTTGGGTTATCAGCATTCTGTGAAAAACATGCCTCTGTAAACCAGTTGCTAATTACACAATTACCTTCTGTGGCACAAGTAAAAAATGATGTGATGCTTTTCAGCAAATTCTAGTTTTAAGTAAATAATTCTTGGAGACAAATGATTAATTGTATTAAGTAGTCTTTACTAAATGCAATTTAGGGTAAGTCATTTTTTTTAAAAGAAAACTAAAACAACATGATAAAGTAGTTGTAATTTGTAATAAATTTGTCTCCCTAGAAGAAATTTTATTTAGAGCAGAGAAAAGTACTTGATTGTTATTTGCCTTTTAAGAAGAGCATTAGTGTATTTTAACTGTATAAGGGAAGTGGACAAGGAAAGCTGTTAAATCCTAATGAAGTCAGGTGAAGTTTCTCACAGTGAAGCGATATACTTATGGATCTCATAAACAAAGATACTCCTGATAGAGGTAATTTGGGAACTGATATTAATTCTGATTTGAGAACAGTTTTACATAAGGGACTAATAAAGGCATATGCCACCACTATCATAAAACAGTTCTTCCTGACATAATACAAAACAATCTGCAATTCTTCATATTTGGGAATCTAATTTTGTACAGTTATGCCCCAGTTCAGAAATCTACTAATTAGTTCTTACAGGCCTCCTAACTGTATTGCAACCATGGGTACACTGTAAACAACCACAGAAGATGCAGTAGACTGCTAAATTTGGGACACTCAGTGTTGTGATTTTCTTCCCCCTGCTCCCATTAATAAAGGATATAAGAAAAACAAATCACTGGCTCACTTAGTGGCAGAGAGCACTGGTACTTATTTTCTTGCACCGAAGAGGCAGTAAGATGGGAAACATTTTAATTTGCCTTTAAAAGAGATTTAAATATCCTCTGCAAGATCATGGTTAGCTAGCAGAATGAGGTTTGTGTATAGCTTAGTAAGCCCCACTGACAGTCTGGTAAAATAAATCCAAAAAACACTTCCTCTGGGGAGATTGTCATATTTATAGTTTGCATAGACCAATAGGGAGCCTGTGGCTGCCCCTATTTTTACCAAAATGAATGATATCTACCTAATCTTACCAATTAATACATCTCATAAAGTGATGGATTGGGCTGTAGTGACCAGAATTGATTGTGGAGACAACTGAAGTTAATGAATTAGCTACATCTCAGCCCAAAGTGCTCTTCAGTGGAGGTCTAATATAATGTCCATAATAATGTAAACATTCCTAGTAGTATAATTTTATAATAAAATGGAACATCTGAGCAGCCAATGGGGAGGGACAGGAGAAAATGTCTTTGGTAAAATTTTACCCTCACTTGGCACATAGTGAAAATAAATCTGATTCAACTGTTCATCCATTAACTTTCTCCAAGATCTCCAGGTGTTGAAAGCCCCAGCTGAATGGAAAACATTCTTGTATTTGCATAATATTTTCAGAGATGCTCAACTCATCCTGAGCCTAAAGGGATATGGATGTTCTCTGAATATTTTATGTTGCTTTCATTTTCTACAAAGACTTGGTCTAAATTGCAAGATGGAAATGGATATGCAGTGGATGTTTGTCATGGGCAGTTTGCAGGTCTCTCTGATGAGTAAAGTAGAAAAATTCCAAATGTAGCCTGTCTTTATTTGAAATATCACGATCTTGAAATTTATCAATGTTTGAATTGCAGGAAAAATTTCTCTTTTTTTATTTGTGTTCATTCTAAACTGTTTGACTTATTCTTTATAACGATAGATAATTGAACTTAAGGAGATAAGGAGACTTCGTATTTTATACATACATTTATTTCAGTTTTTAAATATCTGGACTATTGGCTAACAGGTCAGTCAATATTCTTTGTAATTGTAGGTAATTTGCATTTGAAGAGACTCTATTTTCTGCTTGGGTTTACTTCATATATTTTTATACTCGAACTGATGGTTAATAGGTCAGTCAATATTAAGCTTTAAGTTTCTCCATTGGTCTTATGGAATCCCAGTGGTCCTCTTACAACCAATTTATTCATTTATTCAGCAAACATTCACACTATGCTTGATAAGTGCTGCGAAGCAATGATACAAACAAATTAAAGCATAATTCCTGTTATCAATTGTATTTCAATTTTCATCTTGTTTGATATTCGTACTTTAGAATGCCATCATTTTAACAAAAACAATTATTTTTCTATTAAATGTTAAAGTAATTTAATAAACAATGATTTTTTCTTGAATTGTTTTTGAACCAGGGCTTAGATACAGCACTGAAGGATAATTCAAGATCATTTCCTTTAAATGAAATATAAAATCAAGGTAATCATTTGTAGCCATATAAGATTCCATAATATTTGACTTTGAACTGTTAGGTGATTACCACTTCCCTTTGGGAAATTGTATTTCAACTTTCTATGTTTTCTTATGAATTTGATTTGTTAGACAATGTTCAATATCTACTCTTTCTTGCTATATAGCTTTTCTGTTTTTGTCTGTTAACAATTATAATGTGCCCGGTTACTGGTAAAGGGAGTTTACTATGGAGAATTCAAACAGTGCTTTTCAGAACCTTGGGATATTGGATGGTATGTCAATTTTGATGAATGGAGGCATAACTCTCGCTGTATAATAGATTCAGTGTAGTTCATTCTCCCCTGATGGTAAATATTGGGTCAACCCAGAAGCCAAGATACTCATAGTTTTCCTCAATTCTGTGCAGTCCCTGTGACAGTCAGCCTGGACTATTGCAATTCAAACACTGTCTCCATGTGTATATTTAGCCTGAAATGCTTTCTTTAGTTTTCTCTGCCTATTCTATATTTTTGGTAAGATCCAGTTCAGAATCTCACCAATTCTGAGAAATTTTTCCTTAATAATCTTATGCCACCGTGATTCTTCTGCTGTAATGAATCCTCCCAGCATTCTGAACCCAGCAGCCTAGGAAAAATAAACTATTTTACACAAGGAACTTTAGTTTCTTGGTATTTTATTCACTCCCATTCATTCATTCATCCACCAAATGCCCACTCATGCCTAATATGTGCCAGACTGTCTGGTAAGTGCTAGGAATGCCGTATCTCAGCCCCCCATTCACCCAAGGGATAGAACACAATTCCATCAGTAACACTGACTCTCTGAGGCAAAGATCTTCAGGAATGATGACACTGGTGGTGTTGGTGGTGGTAGTGGTGATATGGTGATGACATTGGTGTTATTTTGAGTTCCACTCCAGGGATTGTGATATGGTTTGGCTGTGTCCCCACCCAAATCACATCTTGAATTCCCATGTGTTGTGGGAGAGACCTGGTGGGAAGTAATCAAATCATGGGGGCAAGTCTTTCCCATGATGTTCTTGTGATAGTGAATAAGTCTGATGAGATGTGATGCTTTTATAAGGGGGAGGTGCCCTGCACAGGACCTTTCTCTATGCCTGCTGCCATCCATGTAGGACATAACTTGCTCCTTCTTGCCTTCCACCTGATTGTGAGGCTTCCCCAGCCAAGGGGAACTGTAAGTCCATTAAAGCTCTTTCTTTTATAAATTGCCCAGTCTTGGGTATGTCTTTATTAGCAGTGTGAAAGTGGACTAATACAGTAAATTGTTACTGGGAGTGGGGTGCTACAGTAAAAATACCCAAAAATGTGGAAGCAACTTTGGAACTGGGTGACAGCAGAGGTTGGAACAGTTTGGAGCTCTTCTGTTTGACTGATCATCTGCTTGTTTGCTCTTGGAGTCTGGGATTTGGGGTTTATATGGGGACAAGATAATGGGATGTGGTGGGCCAAAAGGCAACTTTTGGGCACAAAAACGGGAATGCCTATTCCCCCTTAGGGCTGCAGGTTTCCAGGCTTGAAGGTGGGGTCTCTGCTGGGGAATTGCCCTCTTCTACCCAGTGTTTCCCTGTCTCCTGTCCATATCACTCTCTCAGTTTAGGGAATTAGCGTGGCTAGATATTGAAAGGGTGATCATTTTACCTGACTCCTGAAGAATGGATAGAAGCCCACCTAGTAGGTAAGAGGAAGGTAGAAGCCAGGCGTGGTGGCTCATGCCTGTAATCCCAGCATTTTGGGAGGCCAAGGTGGGTGGATCACCTGAGGTCGGGAGTTTGAGACCAGCCTGGCCAACATGGCAAAACCCCGTCTCTACTAAAAATACAAAAATTAGCCAGGTGTGGTGGTGGGTGCCTGTAATCCTAGCTACTCAGGAGGCTGAGGCAGGAGAATTGCTTGAACCTGGGAGGCAGAGGCTGCAGTGAGCTGAGATTGTGCCACTGCACTCCAGCCTGGGTGACAGAGCTAGACCTTGTCTCAAAAAAAAAAAAAAAAAAAAAGAAGAAGAAGGTTGACAAGTATAGAGAAAGCCATTAGAGGTAGAAGAATTAGCCTGAGTACAGGCTTGTTAGTGCAAAAAAGGATTGCAAATCTTTGCTTACAGCTTGAGAACAGAATGCAAGTTAAAAAACAAAAAACCAAAGAGCTAGTTAGTCAGGGAAGAGATTATGGATGGCTTAGATTCTATGCAAAGGAGTTGGGGTATTATTTGGAAAGCCATTGGAGCATTGTAAGTATGGGTCACCTATGAGTTTTAGTAAGATCATTTAGGTAGCAGAAGAGAGCTTGGGTTAAGGGTAAAGCAGGTAATTCAGGAATCTGAACATTTGAGTGGTTTGGAGGTATATATTCTTTCTCTAACTAGATCATAGTATTCTCAAGGTCGGAGACCTTTTCTTTGTTTTATTTTATCCTAGCCATACTGTAATACCCACAAGTCATATTAACAATTAATTGCTGAACAGAATAAAGAGGCACAGATGAGCCATTAGCATTTTACTAAGGGGCACAGTGAAGCATAAGAAATAGTTAAGAGAACCACATGTATATTTGCATTAAATATGCATTACATTTGCATACAATTTGAGTAAATCTGTTAAAATAGTTTCATGTTTTATGTGCATTTTAAATATTCAAAGTCTATTATTGATGCCTTTTAAAGGAGCCTGATACACATACTAGACAAAACATCAGTAGCAGGCTAAGGAAAAGAAGGAGCAAACCCACTACCACCTATTTATTCATATTCAAATGCCCCCAAATCACTATTTACTTCTTATCCTAATGGCCGTTTGTTATACTTGTAATCAACACACTAATGGTTGAAGCTTAGCAATGACCTTGCACAACTGTATCTCTCTGACCTCAGACAACCTCAATTATATAGAGAACTGAAAGTTAGTAAACTTCTGTTACTGGCAACCTAATCGTGGAAGGGGTAGGGGAAGGCTTATTTAGCAAAGAGAACATGAGATTGCACGATCCTCTCAATTTGTGAACGTCTTTTTCTTCCATTGTTTCTGAAATCACTCTAGAAAGTACTGAACAGCTATTGGGAGAACACTATACACTGAGTGGGAGGTGAAATACATGGGTGGCTCTCAAAGGCCAGTTCTCCTGGTACCAGTCTGGCTATGCTAGAAGCACCCATAGAACTTGCCAAAAGATAGATTCATTGTCTGTATCCCTGGAGATTCTCTAGCAATACAGCTGATGTAGGGTTTTCACACCCATAATTTTAAATCTCTCCTCAGATAATTCTGAGGCAGAGACAGGATTGGAACCATTAAAATAAATAAATTTAGAAGGACTTTCAGACTTAGTAGTTTCAGGATCCTTCTTGATACCTACTTCCTATGGAGCAGTGAAGAGACTTCGCTATGGTCTGTGGCTCAAGGGATTCACCAAACCTGAGAGTGGCTCTGTGGCCCCAATACACAGAGATATAATCTAGATCACACGCAGAGTTTCCAGGGAGTCAGAGATAGGCTAACCTTGATTCCAGAAACTCAAGGACCATCTCACCTGACCAGGGTAGCACTAGTTAGAAATCTTGGGTTTGTTGAGCCAAGTTTGGGCCTTATCTTTAATGAGCACAACATATACAAAATACTTACACTCGTCTAATTGTACTTGAGCTCTTTTTATATAACTGCCAAGTATTTCTTTTTTAAAAAAAATTTTATTGTTATTATACTTTAAGTTTTAGGGTACATGTGCACAACGTGCAGGTTTGTTACATATATATACATGTGCCATGTTGGTGTGCTGCACCCATTCACTTATCATTTAGCGTTAGGTATATCTCCTAATGCTATCCCTCCCCCCTCGCTCCACCCCACAACAGGCCCCAGTGTGTGATGTTCCCCTTCCTGTGTCCATGTGTTCTCATTGTTCAATTCCCACCTATGAGTAAGAACATGCGGTGATTGGTTTTTTGTCCTTCCAACAGTTTGCTGAGAATGATGGTTTCCAGCTTTATCCATGTCCCTACAAAGGACATGAACTCATCTTTTTTTATGGCTGCATAGTATTCCATGGTGTATATGTGCCACATTTTCTTAATCCAGTCTATCACTGTTGGACATTTGGGTTGGTTCCAAGTCTTTGCTATTGTGAATAGTGCCGCAATAAACATACGTGTGCATGTGTCTTTATAGCAGCATGATTTACAGTCCTTTGGGTATATACCCAGTAATGGGATGGCTGGGTCAAATGGTATTTCTAGTTCTAGATCCCTGAGGCATCGCCACACTGACTTCCACAATGGTTGAACTAGTTTATAGTCCCACCAACAGTGTAAAAGTGTTCCTATTTCTCCACATCCTCTCCAGCATCTGTTGTTTCCTGACTTTTTAATAATCGCCATTTTAACTGGTGTGAGATGGTATCTCATTGTGGTTTTGATTTGCATTTCTCTGATGGCCAGTGATGATGAGCATTTTTTCATGTGTCTTTTGGCTGCATAAATGTCTTCTTTTGAGAAGTGTCTGTTCATATCCTTCGCCCACTTTTTGATGGGGTTGTTTGCTTTTTTCTTGTAAATTTGTTTGAGTTCATTGTAGATTCTGGATATTAGCCCTTTGTCAGATGAGTAGGTTGCAAAAATTTTCTCCCATTCTGTAGGTTGCCTGTTCACTCTGATAGTGGTTTCTTTTGCTGTGCAGAAGCTCTTTAGTTTAATTAGATCCCATTTGTCAATTTTGGCTTTTGTTGCCATTGCTTTTGGTGTTTTAGACATGAAGTCCTTGCCCATGCCTGTGTCCTGAATGGTATTGCCTAGGTTTTCTTCTAGGGTTTTTATGGTTTTAGGTCTGACATTTAAGTCTTTAATCCATCTTGAATTAATTTTTGTATAAAGTGTAAGGAAGGGATCCAGTTTCAGCTTTCTACATATGGCTAGCCAGTTTTCCCAGCACCATTTATTAAGTAGGGAATCCTTTCCCCATTGCTTGTTTTTGTCAGGTTTGTCAAAGATCAGACAGTTGTGGATATGTGGCATTATTTCTGAGGGCTCTGTTCTGTTCCATGGGTCTATATCTCTGTTTTGGTACCAGTACCATGCTGTTTTGGTTATGGTAGCCTTGCAGTATAGTTTGAAGTCAGGTAGGGTGATGCCTCCAGCTTTGTTCTTTTGGCTTAGGATTGACTAACTGCCAAATATTTCTTTAACTTCATTCTTTCTTTCACATTCCCTTTCTCCTTTTTTCCCTCCTTTCCTTCTATCATTTTTTTCTTCCTTAACCATGGGAACAGAATTTTGAGTTAATCATATTTCTCATGTCATGGCTCACCTTCAACCTTACTCTGTGCATGTCCTCTCATTTGTTTTATTTTTTTCCTCATTCATTTCCTTTATTCCTACACAGATATAATCACCCATGCTAATATGTTAGCTATCTATTCTTAAATAGGTGTCTGTCTTTGTATAATAAATAATGCATATTATATAAATGAGACTGTGCTAGAAAGTCTGTTTCTTATTTTTACCTTGAGTATAGTTTTCAGGATCTATTCATTCTAGTGTGTGTATATCTATTTTTTCTAATAATTGCACAATGTTCTAAAAGATGACTCTAACACATTTTACTTATCTATTTCCATAATAATGGACACATAGATTGCCTTCTACTTCACAATAACATAAATACTACTGAGAGAAACATTCCCTCTCAGATATGTGGAAGAGTTTCTCTAGGTATGTGTCCAGCATTTGCTGTGTCAGAGGCTGTATTTTTAATTAATTGCACTAAGTACTGCCACGTTGCTCTCCACTACATTCTACTAATTTATGCTCTCACCAGAAATGCTGAGATTTCCTATTTCCCACTTCCTGTTCAACACTTAGAATTATCCAAATCTGCATTTTGCCAACCTCATGGGTAGTAATTGATTGTTCAAAATTTCAGTTTTTTTTAATTATGATACAGTTGGAATATGCCTTCATATGCTATTTAACTATTTAGGGTTCATTTCTATTAACTGTCTAAATGTCATACCCATTTTTCTTATTGTATCCCTGTTTTCCTTCTTGTTGATTTTAAAAAGTTCCTTGAGTGTAATTATGTATTAGTTTTATATAAAATAGCTATCTCTTCTGACCTCATCTGTTAATTGTGCCAATGGTAGTTTTTGTTAAATGGAAGTTTTTTATTTTCTTGTTTTGTTGCACCCAAACCCATTAATATTTTACCTCATTGTTTTGCTCTTCAGGTGTTATTTAGGAAGCCTTTCTCCATCCTTATGAAATGGAAATATTCCCTTACCTTTTCTTCTTTGAGCTTTATATATTTACCTTTTATACTTAGGATGTTAATTCATTTTGAACCTATTTTTCAACATAGTATTGGTGGAGGTGAGGGATCTGGACTTATTTTTCTGCATAATTGTGAAGCAATTTTGTCAATACTGTCTACAGAAAATAAGTCATTTTCTCATTGGTATGTATTCCACCTTTATAACACATCAATATTCTCATACTTAGGAACTTTCTTTTCTGTCCCACAGGTGTATCTCTCTGTTTCTCCATCAGTATAGTACTGTCTTTTAGTGCTTGAGATGGAAGATTATCTTTCTTTGCTTTACTTTGTTAAAAATTGTCCTTATTTATTTTATTTATGTTTTATTCTGTGTGTGTATGGGGAGGTGGGAGAGGGAAAGAGAGAGAGAATATTTGGTAAGTTTTACAAAATATCATGTTGGAATTTTCATTGGGATTTCATTTAATTTATAAAGCAAAATTGGGGAAGTGTCATGCCTTTGTAAAGGTCTTATGATCTTAGTATGGTCATAAGTTTTCTGTATTCAGTATAAATTTCTGTAAATTTTTGAAATACAAATTTTGTTCACACTAAGGATGCTCTTCTCTAGTTCCAATTTTCTAAATTTAATTGCAAGTAGATGTTTAACATTTGCAAATAATTTTCTTCATCTATTGAGATAATTATGTGATTTCTTTTCTTTGTGCATTAATGTGTTGTGTTACATTACTACCTTTTCTCCTTTTTTAAAAAATCATCCTCAATTTGGGGGATACATGCTTTCTGTTCATAATTAACATTTTTGATATACTCATGGATTTGATTAGCTTATTAGTAGTTTATTCAGATTTTTTATGTTGCTGAAAATTAAAATGAACCTGTAATTTCCATTTATTGATTTCTTAAAATTTTAGTAAAAAGTATCTGTAAAATCACCTAAACCTAGAGCTTTTTTTAGGAAAGAAAAAATTTGATTATCATTTTATACAGTTACCTATTTAAGTTTTCTCTTTCTTCTTGCTCCAATTTAGACATTTTCTATTTTTCTGATATTTATACTTTTATTTATATTTGGAAACCAAGTATCATAATTCTTTTTAAGTATTTTGTCATTTCTTTCGTTCTTTGCTGTGTCTCTTTCTCACTTTGTACTGATACATTTTCTTTAGGTTTGTTTGTTTTACTTTGTTTTAGTTTTGCCTCTATGAAGTTTCTCAGAAAACCAGCCTTTTATTTTTATTAATTATATCTTTTTACATTTAAATAATTTTTGATCTTATCATTGTTTCCTTCATTTTTGTATTTGATTTGCTGAATTCTTGAGTTCAAATGTTTAAGTTCATTTGTTTTCCAGTGTTTTTTTGTTTTCAGATAAGAGGACTTAAACCTATAATTTTTATGTAAAAATTAATCTGTGCCCCCACACATTTTTAAATATACTATTTTAAATGCTACTTAAGTTTTTTTTTTAATTCCCTTAAGATTTTCTCTTTAGTCAAAGAGTTGTTTAGAAACAGATATTTTTGGGTCATTTCCAGGCGATTATGGTATTTTGGCTCTTCTTTTATGAATAATTTCTAATTTTATTGTATTTTTGTCAGATAATGTAATCTGAATGATGATGAATCTTTGGAATTTATTTATGATTTTTTATGGGTCAGTTTATAATTAATTTTTATAAATGCTCCCTATGTGCTTATAAAGAATCTGTAATATGTATTCACTGGTTATAGGAGATTTTTGTCTATTAATCTAAGTTATTCAAACATGTTTTAAAATATTATATGTTTCTTATCTTCTTTTTTATCTGCTAGCTTTTTGTTTTCTGGTTTTAAATCTCCGAATAGTTGATCTATATATTTCTCTTCTTAGTTCAGTCAGTTGTTGGTTTAAATATTTTGAGGCTATATGGTCACGTGCATATATGTTCATGCTTGTTTTATCTCTTTTATATATAACATATAATATTTATTTTATTTCTTGTGATACTTTTGATTGACTCATGAATTCATTTGCATGAAATTCCTAAATCTTTAAAGTCAAGATTCTTTATTATCCTTTTGCCCCTCCTCAGCTCCCTTGCTAGAATAGTTTCATAATTAGATATTAACAAGACCAACCAGAAAAGAACCTTTATGAATAACTATTTCTAATGTCTTTTCTCCTACTGTCCAGTATTCATGTGATTCCCAAATCAGGGAGTGGCTTATGCATATGGGTAGAAAGAAATGGGTGTTAGATTGCCCCTGTTAATGAATACTTTACTCTCCCATTCTGAGTAAAGTGGAAAAGAGAGGCCCCCCATAATGGAAAGTGGAAAAAGATGCCAGCACCTGAAATTCTCATTTTTTGAAGGGGAAAGCAGGACATGGGCTTAATGGACATGACATAAGTGTAGGTACATGGCATATGTGTACCTTCCTTCCATGTTCTTTCCAAGGTAGACGTTTTCTCCATCTTACAAATAAAGGAACCTGAGGTTCAATAAATGAGCTGCATTTACTTATGTCACAGAGCCAATGCATGATGGAAGCAAAATACAAATATAGGCCATGCTAATTCTGATGTTTACATTCTTTGAACTAGGCCAAAGTGCTATTCTGTCTTTGCACGTCAAAGAAAGTTGCAGTAGAGAAATTCCCTTTATCTCAAGATATCATAGGGGTTGCAAGTCAAGATAAAAGATCTCTTGTTTTACATCTTGGTTTGTAGGATAGCATAACTCTGTATAAACATAAAAATAAAAAAGAGATGGACTGCTTTTGAAGAAAGCCAGCACTGCTGACTATCCTAGCACAACATTGCTGAATGTCTGTCAAGGTTTTTCTAAAAACAAAAAAAATTGCAACAGAGAAATTCAAATTGTTATAGTTAATTGTAAGATTAAATTGCCATTTGTCAATAGCAATGTAATTTCTATTATAAATTACAGGACTGTAGCTTTCAGGCATATTTTATCAATATGTTTTCAATGATTTAATAACAATATTTCTCAAAAATAAGCCAAACTGGTTTTTTTCTGCTTTTTAAATGAACATGTTCAGAGGATTTTCATCAGTGTGCTAGCCAGCTCTGCAAAATTTCTAGTAAATAAATTATCACCAGAAGGCTCAAAATCCATTACCATAAAAAAAGCCATTTTTTCTTCCCTAATCGATTGCCCACTGTGCTACTGCTAATGGGACCATACACACATGTTGCGCAGAGGGAATTTGTTTTCAGGTTCTCTCTTTTCTAGAATTTATTTTACAAAGAATTTCTCACTAAACTCATAAATTAGTCAGTGCATAAAATGAACACTTCAGCTTGCAGCAGGAGAAACATAAAGGTTGTGCACCTAGGGAATTTTCCAACCTGGTTTCCGGGAAAATAGAGGTTGCACTAGGTGATTTGCAAACACTACAGCACCTGCCTGAGAGAGCCAGTCCTTTCCCTGCTTCCCAGGCCATAGTTTGTTTGCTCATGCGTTCTTGTTGGCACACAAATTTCCTATATGTTCTGACTGGTATTCCATATGACAAGTGCACTAAGCAGTATTGGCCTTTGAACCTAGAAGTTTTGAAATTATCCCAGGGAAACTGGATCTACTTTACAAAAGCATCCCAGTTCATTCCCACAATCCCATTTTTACCTCCAATCTCGCTCTTCTATAATCACAGATGATATTACAGTCACATAAATCCCATGTTACAGCATTCTATAAGCTTTTTATAAGCCCAGAACTTTGGCTGCTAAATCAGCCTTGCCTATACACAGAATAGGTAATCCTAGGGAATAAAATAGAAAGTGGCACGGGATGGGCCTGTCTCCCCCAGATTTATCCCAGTTGAATCAAGCAATCTGAAATTTTTATTTCAATTTTTTTCTCTTGACCACTCCAGTTACCTTCTCTCAACAATTTAGGAAGCTGAAGCTAAAAGCAGATTTAAGTTCAATTATTCAATTGCCTTCCATTCACAGATTTTCTTGATCAAGGTAGCACTCTCATAAGAGGTAAAATCTGGAATCTCGGCTGAATTTCTTGATTTTTTTATTATGAATGAAATTACACATTTTTTGAGATAACAGTTGAGTATTAACAAAGGCAAACCAGCCTGAGAATAAAATGCCTGCAAAGATTGGGGTGAAGTGAAGTTGCGTCGGAGAAAGCAGGCAGGGGATAAGAACACAAGGAACTTGGTATAAGGCATAGAAAATTATAGTAGAAGCGCTTCGTGGAATTGCATGACTTATCTATGTGTTTAGGCCAGATTCTGACTGTTAGCATATGTCATACTTTCTTTAAGATGTCTTTACAATTCTCTTGTAGTAACCAGTTTTTTTTTTTTTTTTTTTTCTCATTCTCTTTTTAGGTAAGTTGCTATTCCTGTTTTTTAAAAAACTGTTGTCTGAGAAAAAGTCATGAATATGAGGCAAGTATCTACTCTGTTATGGCTTCTCAATTCTCCATCTTTGGGTACTACTTCTCTTTGTCTATTTTATCTTAGATTATTTAAAAATATAATGGCACAGAGTTTAGAGATTTCACTTAATTAAAAGTGTATAGGTCTGATGATATCCTTATGTGAGCTAAGTGGTCGTTTGGAGATTGTTACAAAGGCTACAACGTTTGTTTGCATATTCATGTTTACCATCAAGTTTCTTGTGAGTTTCTCACTGTGAATTGACTGACAGACAGATCTTGATGAGGTTTCAAAAACCAAATGACACTCTATCACTGAGGCGTGCAAAATGGTGGAATTCAGATTTTACAACGGAGCAACATAGTCCAGTTCCCTACACTAAAGTTACACAGTTATTTTGTCATTGTGATTTTCATTCACCAGATTAATGATTTAAATTCATGATGATTGATCAGGAATTTTTTGGATTATTGTGGTCACGTACAATGTGAATGACACACTTTAGAAATGTCTTTGCTTTTTCTTTGCAATTCTTCAGTTAAATTCTCTTTTCTGGTAGGCTCATGTTTATTATTTCACTCTGTTTTCATAAACGTAAGAGTCAATGGTTGATTGATGGATAACATATTTACTTGAATAACTATCAAGGAATAAAACTCTGGCTATTTGTGAAATACCATAGAAAATCCTAAATAATAAAGGATGAAGATTTATAATTTGTAGTGTTTATTTCACCCAGTGGAGATTGTCAATAAGTCACTATTTTGATATGTCATACCCTAAACAAACCAAAACATTTATTGCAGTTTTTCTAACTACAGAACCGTCAAACACATTTTGTTATCAGCAGTGTGTGTGTGTGTGTGTGTGTGTGTTTATTGTGACTGGATACAACTAAATCAGAATTTTAAATGGAGCTAATTAGACAGCGTCTACGTTGCCAAAATGGTACACCTGAAACAGAGGAAATACAAATGTAAATCACACTGTCCTGAAAATAACCATAGATCCTTAACAGTTTGAAAATAAATAGCTGTAGTGGGATTTATGGTGTTAAAATTTTAGTCTAATTACAAACATTAATTTAATGTAGTAGCATTACTAGAGCATTTCTATAGCTAGAGGGTCTCAGGCAAGACCCAAATTATGTATCTTAGAAAATATTTTCTCACTTATTAACTAACACCTTACATTATTGAAGCTTAAAAATACTTTATATCCAAGTTGACTTTTTATCAAAGAAGTAATTTGTTTTCTTTTAAAAAAATTTAATTATTTAAGATAGTGTAATTTCTCCATGTTTAGATTTTTCACTTTATCTCCTGGTTCTCAAATATTACCTCAAGGTTCCTTTGTGTTTAGGCTTTTAACACCACAGGAAAACAAATTTTCAAAAGATATTTTTTCATTGATATTTTCAAGAAAAGAATTATTGTCGCTTTGGGAACTTTAACAGAGAGTTTTCTGACTCCTGTGTAATTATAGTCTCAGTCTTAATGATACATTAGCATATTTTTGCAACTAATTTTATAAACAAATGCAAAACTCTGTAATAATGCAGTCTTGAGTGGCAAATTTAAAACCATGAAAGTTAGGTAATTCCTAAAAATAAGATGCCTTGAGGTAAGAATAGAATACATTGTTATCTATGTATGTAAACATATTCATATACATATGCATATAAGATACAATAATAAAAATGTCAATAGTTAACCCTATTTCAAGTTGCTTTAAGCAAACAAATATAATTATTATTCTCTTTACGTAGTGTTGTTGAGATTTTGCATTAAAATAAATAAACTTTGCTGTAGACCATCTTTTTATCAGGAATATCCAATTCAATAATTATTTAATAAACGTCTATTTGTTAATGGGAACTATGCCAAATACTGTTGGAGACAGATAGATAAACAAAGTAGATATTGTTCCCAAGTAGCCCTTAATACAGGGGTGGAGATAAGCAAGGTCTGTATACGAATGCCATATAATGTAGAATACAAATCACCTATCAACCAAGCACGAGCAGAGTGGTGTGAGTGTATGAGAAAAATATTTCAAACTGAGAAATAAGAGAAAACTTTATGAAATCATTAGTTATGAACCAGGAATGGAAGATGGATAGAAATGTGAAGGAAGGTGATTTAGAAGCACACTAGATAGAAAACTTCATGGGGAAGACTCATAAGAGGAAAAGGCATTTTGGGGGAACCCAATAAGTTGTAAAAAGAGATTATTAAAAGATGTAATTATCTATGAAACCATAATATTAGATTAAATAATTCTTAATTCTCTAGGATTAATTAGGTCATTTTTGATTATATGGTCTTAAGAAGATTGTAAAACCTTGATTTTATGGGATTCTCCTCTTTTCAACTGAATAGTGCACCCTTCATAGGAATTTAGTAATACGCATTTGACAATAAGTTAATTGTACCCAATAGAATGTAAGTTCCTCCACTAGTTTACAAATTTATGAAAAAGGGGACTATAAATTCAATGAAAAGTTTATTCACATCAGTATATCCAGTTCTTAGCTAAGTTCTTTGTAACGGTTTGCCTTAAATAAATGTTTCATTATCTTAAGACTTTCCCAGTACCTTGATTTCTTATTCCACCAAGCCACACCTGACCCATTCTTCCTTGTCCCTGTAAATCGTTTGACCATGTGTCCTACAACAAAACACCTGAACCTTATAAATACCTAACCCAAGATGTGGTGGTTGAGAGCAGAAATTCAGAAATGTGTCTGTCTATGGTTGAATCCATTTCAGCCATATCCAGTAGTATAACTTTGAAGAGGTTTCTTAATATCCTTGTGCTTCTGTTTCCTTATCTATAAAACAGGGATGAAAAATTCAGTTATTTTGAAGATAGAATGAGTTAATATAGTTAAATAGAACATACCTAGCTCATTACAGCTATATAAGTGCTTGCTATTTTCATTCTTCAATGTTTGAAAAGCAGCTTTTTTTAAGATATAATAGTCTTTCATTAACATTAAGTATAATTAAATAGCTATTATAATGATTCCTCAGAACTAATAAATAAGTTAAAGTCATAATACATACCATGTTCCCGTTTTAAGAGTCACTGAGAATATATTATATATATTTGTTTTGTGTAGAATTGTGCTGATGTAATTTTTAAAGAATAAAACTAAAGCTGAAGAAATTTTAGATGCTGTACCTTACGCGGCATGCTTTTTCCTATAGCTCAGTGTTTTATTCTTAGTTATGTGCTGCATATTTGTTCTTCTGACCAGAGATTTTACTAAAGAGGTCGGACTTGTCATCTTTAATTCTCTTCTGATGCCTCTAGTTTATACTTATGATGCTGTTGCTAACAAACAGTCCTTTGTCACTCAGGTTTTTTATCATTTCATTCTGTAATGATAACTGAAAAGTGTATTTGGTAATAACAGGTATTGCTGTTTTCATTTGTCTCAAGTGCTGTTTTTACTGTCATCTATTGCCGTTTAATGACCCAAACCTTGACAGTACTTTTCGATGAGCTGTGTGATAGGCCACACTTGAATGAAAAGGAAAAAGCTGATCAGCAAGCAGTGACTCAATAAGGGAACATGGAGGTGTGAGATTTTCCTTTAGAGCAAGCTTTTCCCGAAGAAACAAGGACTCTAATGAGAATGTTTTCAATATTGTCTCCATGTTCCAATATAATAGCAAGGAAAGTATTGAATAATACAGTTCAGTAAAGGTTCATATGTTTTATGAACAATTTTATCAGAAGTGCTGTTACTTTTCCAAATAGCATTATCAGTCTTTGGATTGAGTGACAGAAAACTTTGAATATGTAAAAAATGATACAACCACTTTCACTTATAGTTTAGGGTATACAAACTCCAATACTGAACCCAAGGTAAACTACACAGAGTGGTTGCACTTAATGAAATTTAGTTGCCTTTACGTTTACTTTGGAGAGTGAGGAAAACATATTCTTGAAGCAGAAGAACACTTTTGCTTGAAGGAAAAGTGAGAAGTGAAGTAACAAAACACAATAAGAATAAAGCTTAGCATAGAAGAGCAGTTTTTGTCAGTATGTAGGAGGTGGCCACAGAGGGTGGGAGATAGCAGAGCGAATAATAAACATAGCATTAAACTTTTTTGCCAGAGTTCTTAAGTAATGTATAAAGGTAGAGTCTGATGAAGATACTTTAAACTTGGAATTTATCTTCTCAAGGAAAATGCTGTAAAAACCCTTCCTGGGTTATGAAGAATTATGCATACACACATGAAAATTATTTGAATATAGTCATGACAGTCACCAAAATTTTTCAATTTATTATGTTACAGCCCTTTGCAAACTATGCCCTGACTGTATTTCAAAGTATATAGGTTGTATGTGTAAATATATATATATATATATATATTTATAGCAAATTGATAGGTAGATAAAAGAACATAGGTATAGATACAAAAGCCAATTGCTTGTTTGGTCTCAAATTTATTCCCTATGCTTCACCTGCTCAGCTCTGTATCACAGGTGGTTGATGCTACAAACTAAATTTTCCTGTGTCCTTGCTAACTGATTTCCTGCTAGGTTCAGTCAGTGAGAGTCACTAGTGGGAGACTGGCAGTGGGAGCAAATAAGCTGGGCTATTTCTCTCCATCTTTCTCTGTGCTTCTGCATCTCTTCCAGGGTCCAGCTCTCCACAGGGCAGCCTCTGCTATGACTGCAGTTCCCTTTGCATGGTCTGACTTCCAGGCTATGGTAAAAACACCTCCTCCCATGGTTCCGGAGATGGCAGTATCTTTCTGCTACTGCCAATCCCCAGTATGTGCCATCATCCACTATCTACTTTTCAGCCTTTCCAACATTATTGTAATATCTTCCTTGGATTAAATTTCCTCTAACAAACTACCTGGCATAAATTCTGTTTTCCCAACTAATCCTGATTGTATAGGTTAAACTTAGAATTTGGAATCTCTATATAAGTTTAATTCATAGCCATTCCATATGTCACCTAAACAGATCATCAGACAGGTGCCAGCATAATGACCCAAATTATCCCAGACTTTTCTATCACAAGGTATAACTTCACCTCTGTTACTTCCACATGAGCCTTGCAACTTTTCAAGCACACTCAGCAACACTCTTACTCTGCATCACAAATGCCATCCTGATTGAAGAAACAAATTGCTAATGCTAATGCTTTAATCAATTAAATAAAAAAAGATTCCAAACAATGTGTCATTGACTTAAATCCCAATAAGGGTTTCAAAATGAGGGAAAGGATTTTAGGGAAAACAGGGTTGCGGTGGGGAGTTGACATGATTTTTAAAAAATATATATATAGTAAATGGTAAGCCTCTCAATTATACCTGAAGGAATGGTGGGGTATGTATGGGAAATAGCCTGCTGGGTAGAAAAAGAGGGACACCGTAATAAACACAGGTCACTGTAAAGGGCTGAGTTTGATTAGAACAAACTGTGAGTGCGGAGAGCTTAAAGAAATAATGAAACAAAACCAGGAGCAAGAACACTCAAAATGTCTGGCCTCCAATTTTCTTATGAAAAAGTAGAGCAGATCACATGAAAGGAAAATGGCTGTAACAGAATAATTGGAAGTTGTTGGAATAAGGAGGAACTTTGTGATTTACTGCTGGAGGAGTTAGGTGATCATTAGCTGATGAAAAACAGAATTGACACAATGGAAGACCAAGTGAGGATGGTCAAAATTAACCTCTGTTGGGCCAGGTAGAGTGTCTTTTCCTCTATAAACTCATTCTTTGAAATATTTTAGAATGTCTTATGCTCTTATACCCACCATAGGACCTACTAGAGGTTTTGGAAAATGTATAGCTTGTAACAGGTTTGTTGGCATATGGTAATTGATTAAAAGATGAACCAATAGCCTTTTTTTTTTCAGATTTTTGGCATAAAATAGCCAAAACTTAGAGTTCTTTTGGTTGAAGAACATCATTTACCATTGCCACGACATCAACATATATACCGCATAGCCTGTGTTAGGGGTTATTGTTTTTACTAAATAATCATTTGTGGTCTGATTTTGTCTTAAAAATATTTTTGCCTATAAATGCTGTGTCTCCTTGGGTGTCTGATTATAGACTGCATACTTGGTGGGTGTGTTCTTTTTTTTTTTTTTTTTTTTTTTTTGAGACGGAGTCTCACTCTGTTGCCCAGGCTGGAGTGCAGTGGCGCGATCTCAGCTCACTGCGAGCTCCACCTCCCGGGTTCATGCCATTCTCCTTTCTAAGCCTCCCGAGTAGCTTGGACTACAGGCACCCACCACCACTCCTGGCTAATGTCTTTGTATTTTTAGTAGAGACGGGGTTTCACCATGTTAACCAGGATGGTCTCGATCTCCTGACCTCGTGATCTGCCCGCCTCGGCCTCCCAAAGTGCTGGTATTACAGGTGTGAGCCACCCCGCCCGGCCTTGGTGGTTATATTCTGAGAGCATTTAGTCAAGTTTGGAAAAATTTGGATGGACCTGACACTTCTGAGTACTTTGAGAAAATAATACAGGAGACATTCAAATTTAACACAAGTAATAATAGACTCAATGTGTTTTCTTTTCAAATTGCATTAATGTACAGACTAATGTTTAGAAAGGCTAACAAAGTAATGTTAGAACTAATACATTCATTACTCTTAGAAATGCACAATGCATCTTAGAGGCCAAGTAAAGGGCTAGTTTCTTTTAAGAATAATCTGTATCAAATTGTTTAATTTTAGATGCCAGTGTTCTTGCTGAAGTATGTTAAGCCACTACAAAAAATACAATAATAAAAATATTATGTTTATGAATTTGATCTCTATTACTTCTTTTGGCTCTTTTAGTTTAGTCTTCAAGCTAATAGTTTTAAGGCTAGACTCCTCAAGTGATAGATGTTAGAAATGATCTGAGCCTTTTGTGTCTTCCTTCTTTCATATAAAATAAAGTCGCCTTTGAATAGTAAAAGAAAAACTTCAGTCCTAATAAAAAAATCTTGTTTTATCCATCCATCCATCCATCCATCCATTCATCCATCCATCAAAAGTAAAAGTCTGACTCAAATCTTAGTAGTGCCATTAATCAGCTATGGGAATTCAAGCCGGTCATCACTTTCGGAAGCCTATGTTTTATCAATTGTAAAATATGTACAGTATTGTCTACTTTATAGGATTACTGAAGGGTCAAATACAATATTATGGATGAAAATGTTTTACAAACTTTAGAGGGATATATTAATATTAAGATTTATTATTTAAAAATAATGAGTACCTTCTATTTGAAAAATCTGGGGAAGTGTCTGGTAGGGGAGGTAGAAAATTAATAGAACATAATGTTTGACCTAAAAAAAATTGGTAAGATCATTAAGTTTAATAAGTCAATTGTTTTGTTTGGTTTGTAAAGTCAGATGAAGCCCTTGAAAACAAGGTTTTCTGAAGCTATCACTTGTTTTGGAAACTAGACTTGTTCTTTGTTGAATTAAGTATAGTTTGAATATTATGGAAATGAAATAACATTAGACTTGCAAAAATTCTAGCAAACCTTTATTCCAACATCCTCACTATAATAGATAATAAAACTATACCTAAATAGATGAAATGACTTGTCCACAGTCATCCAGCAAAGCAGTGAATGAATTAGGAATAGAATTCTGTTTTATTTGTTTCAAGTACAGAAATATTTTTATAGGATTACTCAATCTCCTTTTTTATTGGCCCAAAACTTTGTTGAACCATACATTGTTATACTCTGTTATGTGGAAACTTTGAAGATGACATGACAAAACAGATAAACAAACAATAATGACAAAAACATGGATTAAAAGGAGGAGACTGACAAACCTAATAGTGCTCTGTTGCGGGGATTACTGAGAAAGATTTGCCCTCTTCAAAATGGCTCACTAGAAAAAATAGGTCAGAGATACTAGATTGAGAAATGTTAAATTCTCAGAAAGATCATTAGCACTAGATTTAGATAAATAAAGCATTAGATTTAGATGATCATATATGGGTTTTGAGGAAATTCAAGGGTAGGCAAAATTTATGACTTGCAATTAGAAAGAGCCATTTCATTAGCTTGAAAACCTAAGGAATTATATATGAGCTGATACTGCTTTGGTAGAGAAATTAGGATAATAGGGAGTAGAATAACATCTCTAAAGTTAGTATCTCATCCTAATTTCCTGTTGAACCCTAATTCTGTACTTCCAGTTATATATGAGCTATTCCCAAGTTTATATCACAAATTCCCATCACCATGCAGAATTAATAGATGTTAACATTGTTATATTTACTTCTAATTGCTTTTATAAATAAAACATAGATTAATATTCTTTTTCTATTATGTATTTTAAGAATTTATTTGTAGCCTCATGCTTGTTTCTGTAAATCTACATTTTTATGGTTTCTATTATTTGCTGAACACAAAATAGATGCTTAATATGTTTCTTGATTCTAACTTTAAAAAAACATGTTATTTTCTAGTGCTTTAGAAAAATTTTGTCATTTTTGATTTTGCTCTATTTTATTTTCCACTTCATTATTAATATCCATGATTCTAAATAATACTGAGAAAGGCGCATAAAATTAAAGAGTCACAGGAAGAAAAGGTGTTTTCCACATTTTACATATTCTTATTTAAATACCTCTCTTTCCTTTTTCCCCAAACGTTATTATTAGAATTACTCCTTATACAACCCTTAGTTGATTTTTTATATTATGATTACTGTACTTGTCATGGTTTAACTATTTCAAGGAATTCTAGGAGAAACTGGAATATGAGAGTCAGCCTTAGATATGAAACCTGAATTATGCTGGTGGTACCTTATCACAACAGATTATTCCTTAATTCTAAGTTTTTCTGAAGCAAGGAAGACACAGCCTTAGAATGAATTTTCTATGCTTAATTTTATGAATAATTGAAAAAAATCAGGAACTAGGGTGAAACAGGTACGGGACAATCCCCCTTAACATATTTTCTGCCACTGTTGAAAGACAGGTATTCTGATTTTTAAAGGTATAGAAAGGAAATGATATAATAACTTTTTGTCACCTGGGGATGTTAAAAGCTAGAAGACAGTCAAATCTCAGTTTGACAGGAGATGTAAGCCCACTTTTGAATACAGATCATGTCCTAGTTACCTATACTTTTTTTAGCTTACTGCTATGTGGCCATAATGGGCTGGCCTCATGACATCTTCAAAGGCCAGCAAGAAGCTGGAGAGCCAAAGCAGGATAAAAACATTTGGTCTACTCTGTCACTGAAAGGCCAGATGACACATTTGTCTATGTGTGCTCCTCTACTGACTCCACAGTTAGTATACCACCGGAGATATTGACAAATCTGAAAAGGCATCTATGGTTTAGGCATCAGTGGAGCAACACAAATCACAGAGAGCATCCTGTGGTTATATTCAGTTTTTCTAAAATCTATGCTAACTAATTGCTTTGATTTCATTCCTGTGGGTACCCTGTTCTCTGCCAACCTAATACAATGCTATTATTAAAATCAAACTTAAAACAAGGCTATATTGTTACTATTGAGCTGCTTTCGCACTCAGGTAATGGAATACTTGGTTCTCAGGTAGGACATACTTTTCTCAAAGAGTCACACTGCTCTTTACAAATATTAACTCATTAATTTGCATAGGCATCCCTCTGTGGCTCCTAGAAACTATTATTTTTCTCAGTTTATAAGGAGAGGAGGAGAAACAATGGCACATTTTCCTAAGTTCACATTGCAAAGAGGAAGACAGGGAGAAGAAAGGAACAGTCACATAGCCCTTCTAACATCTCATTAGAGCAACAGCATTACTTCTAGTTTTGAGTTTGTCACAATCTAAAAAGCTTACCCAGATCATATTTCAACATTCACTAATATACAATCTTGGATGAATGAATTCACATCTATAAACTGAAGTTTCTTCATGTGTAAAAGGGTGTAAATGATACATCTTTTATTAGGATTGCTTAAAGAACCTAAGTAGATCTAATTGGTTAACTGCTTAGTAGAGTCTTTTTTTCTGGTACATAGTAAGTGTAAGAAAATGGAAGCATTTCTTAATAAAGTAAATTTCATTGAGCCATCTTCCAATAGTCAAAGATGTCTAATAATGGAAGTGCTGTTTCATCAGGTGATGAATTACCCAACACTGGCAGCCTTTGTAGAGGCTAATATCCATTGTTCATCTATGTTAGAGGAGGGACCAGGTGTCAGATATGTGTGATGGCTGGATGGTTTTGAAGTCTCCCCCAGTTCTGAAGATCCAAGCAGTCGTAGGTTGTGAGGCGTTGTATTAAAGGATCATGAAAATTTTTGATGCTTGAACGGCTTTTTACAGTTTAAATATACTATTATTGTGCTTATTCTGACTTAATCCTCACAATAGCCCTATGAGGAAGACAAGATTGGTATAATTGTCTTCATTTTGTAGATGGGAAAATAGCGAGCATCAGAGAAGTTAAGTGACTTTCTTAATGTCATATAGTTAGAAAGCTAGAAAGCTGAAATTCATATCCTGTTTTTCTGCCACTGTATCTTTGAATTTTGCATCATGTGGAGTCATTCATATTTCTATTCTTGTGAGGGGTGCCATTTAAAGGACATGTTTAAAGACCCACCTACTTTCTCAGCATTCCTCTTCTGTTCTGTCCACATCTACTCAATTCCTGCTACATCCACAAAATGCAGTATTACAATGCCCATATGTACTGGTTGAAGACCTAGAGTGAGGTATAAAATTGGAAAGAACATTACCACCCTACTTCTAACCACCCCCTCTTTTTTCAAATATTGCTCAGGCATCCAAAATAAGACAAATGCCGAAGCAAATACCATCTTTTGTTATTCTCTTTGCACCAATGGCATTCTAAAAGGTCATCGGGTGAGGGGAGAAACATTTCTTGCTATGAATTACTCTTGAGATGAAACTGCTTTTTAATCTAAATCTGTGGTTGCATAACCATTCAGCCGGTGACTAATTGGGATGGCTGTGATTGGGACAGTAGCAGAAAGCCAATTTTGCAATGTTGAGAATGGGCTCCAACCTTACTATAATTTACTGCCATAATAACAGGACAGAGGAAAAATACTGCAAGTTTTTAATAGCCAATCAGAGTGTTTGCAGACCTTCATTTTTTTCCAAGTTCCAGACACATATCACAAGGAGAGATATCAGTTGCCATTCAGTTTGGATCAGTTTAGCCAATTTTTTCATTTTCGAAGCTTGATTCATACTGTATTTTTCCACTTACTGCAACAAATACTTTATCTGCTTTCTTTAAAAAATGAGATAAACACTGTCAGCTAATGGAGAAATTGAATTTGCCCTTCTTCACATTTTTCCATGGTAGTAAAATAAATGTCTTTATGTAGACATGAGTGTTATGTATATGCTGAGAGATGCTGAAAGTTTCTTTCAGTTTGAATACCCTGATGGGAATTAGAACATTGAATTTATTCCATCTGAATGTCCTTCTCAGTCCTGTGTTTCAGCTATTCATACCGACCCACTGTCTTTCCTTCCTGTTAAGCAGTCAGGCAGACAGACTAGTTGTTTTAAGAACTCATTAGCTTGGTTTGTATGTGTTTGGGTAAGTCACAAATGTATTTCAAATCTTGATGATTTGTGGAGAAGGCATCACCAACCAGGAGAGTGGAATCAGGGAATCCTGAAAGGGAAGGTTCATTACTTGTCCCATAACATCTTTCATTATTTTATTTAACAAACAATGAATAATGTATTATAAACATAAAGAAAAGTTATTAAACTTTGAACCCTTCTAGTGACTCTCAGCTTTTTATGGGAGACATATAAGCAATATGACAGTAGACTCTGTATAATAATAGATGAGAAGTCAACTGTTTCAAAGGCAAAGAAGAAAAGATCTTGACTATGTCTGGGGACTGCTAAAAGGCTTCCCCAGAGGTAGAGACACTTGGATAGGGTATCAAAGAATGAACTCATAAGATAGATTTAGGAAGAGCAGTCTTTTTAGACAACAAGATATACAAATTCATGGGGGAGTGATTGAGCATGCTGTGTCCAAGGCAAATAGTTTGATGTGACTAAAGCAACATGTATACCTGAGGCAGTTGCAAAAACTTGTAGTAAGAGAGCCATAGAGGGGTAACCTGTGTCTTGTGAAGGAGTTTGTAATTCAGTGTTGATGAGAGGTGATCTGGATAAGTTTTTAGCTTGAGGCAATTTCAAAAGCCATAATGCTATAGCATCTGATGGGTGTGATTAGCAGCTGGTAAATGTTTTCTTCTCCCATTTGTTCCCTGTTTAAGCTGAGTTCAAGACACTCCATTTCCAGGGACCTAACTGGGGGATGGATACAGTTCATCTCCATCTCTGTGGAAAGGATTTATTCAATGATGTGCAACATATACAAAAGCCTCTGTAATCTTTAAAGACTTCCTCTTATGAGCTGAACTAAGGCCATCACAGTAGGATAAGGGAGAGATTGAAAGGAATCTATGTGGAAAGAGAAGTGACAGGATCTTGACAATGGCCCAGTGAACCATCCTGAGTCATGGCAAATGAGTGGATGATTATTCAGAGAACTGCAACTGGAATATGAGAGAAAAGATAACATTTTCCACTCGGCAAAGGGAGTAGGTATGTGGAAGATCTATGGTGGAGGAGATACAGCTTAGGATCCCATGTTCAACTTAAGTTGATGGCTCATACATAATCAAAGCATCTAATTGTTCTTGATGTTTCTAGAGCAGCATTCAGTATAAATGACTGCTCCTTCAGTAACATTGTTAAATGGGCCCTAGCTAACTCCCAGTTACCTAAAGTTACTTAGAATTATATATAAGACAGCATTGTGGGAACAAGAGCAAAGGAGTTGATAAGCTTATGTTAAAAATAAAATAATTTATAAATAAGTATTACTAATAATATAATAATCATAATGAATTGTACTATGCACTAGGCTGGTGTTAAACACATTATGTACGGTTTCTGATTTAATCCTCACAACCCTAAGAAAGAGGTAGTCTCATGATTGCCATTTTATAAAAGAAAAAAAATAAGAGCTAGTAAGGGACAATGGTTGCCCAGGGTCTCACATTGGCAAGTAGTATAAGTAGGACTCA
Organism: Pongo abelii; assembly: GCF_028885655.2. Taxonomy (NCBI): domain Eukaryota; kingdom Metazoa; phylum Chordata; class Mammalia; order Primates; family Hominidae; genus Pongo; species Pongo abelii. The sequence continues at coordinate 21,330,904 of NC_085928.1, forward strand.
GATCCAGGCTTGGTAAAAAAAAGGAGGGATGTAGGTGTGTGATGCTGGCTGGTATATTGATAATAGCCCATAGAGCATCTGTCAGTGTCATATGTCAGCTTCATAGAGCATCATGAAGCTTCCAAACAAAAAGGCTAATTGTTTTTTTAAGAAGTGTAAGTTTATTAGGCCAGTAGAGTATTTGCAGTGATAATTCAATAGATGGAATGAAAAAGAGAGTGGGAGAGAACACACACATGAGAGAGAGAGTGAGAGAGAGAATAAAAAGTCTTTTCAGTCTTCAGAAGCCACCATCTGACTGGTGTGAATTTCAACACTGGTTATAAGGGAATATGCATTAAGAGTTTGGAGGATAGAACCATCCTTGAAACAGTACCTAAGTAAAAAGCTCATATGATTCTGTAGAGTCTTCTGAACTGTCTTTGCTCACTGGAGTTGTACCTAACAGTGACCTCGAGGCTGTTCCACAGGTCCCACCACAGACATCCTGATACTCAGACAAAAAAAGCTGGCTATAGACTGCTGCATTAGCTTTTCTCACTAGTGGAAGTTCTTCCACTGCCATTTATGCCGTTTATTAGTGGAAAGTAATTTTTTAAAAGAGCCCTTTCTTTTAAAGTGTATTGAAGCGGTATAAAGTATGGAATCATGTCCTTTGCAACAACATGGATGCAGCTGGAGGCTATTATCCTAAGTAAATTAATGCAGAAACAGAAAGCCAAAGACTGCATGTTCTCACTTATAAGTGAGAGCTAAATATTCAGTATGCATGGACAAAAAGATGTGAACAAAAGACATTGAGGACTACAAGAAGGGGGAGGGAGGGAGAGGAGCAAGGGCTGAAAAACTACCTATTGGGTATTATGTTCACTACGTGGGTGACTGATTCAGTCGTACCCCACACCTCAGCATCATGCAATATACCCTTATAACAGACCTTCACAAGTACCTTCTGAATCTGAAAGAATAGTTGAAATAAATAAATAATACAATAAGCCTTGCAGTATGATGTGAAACTCCCCCGTCTTCTTCCATCCAGTGGTCCTTTTTCTAAGACTTATCATGAGGGAAGAAAGGTGCTTCAATATCTTGGCTTAAATCCAAGCCAGAAAATTCTATTAGGCTTCCAAAATGAATCCCTTCAACAATTTCAATTAGGTAAGAAATTCTTCTCCCATCCTCACTTGAAACAAGTGTGAATGCATTCCCTATTGTCTTTACTTGGACTCATGGAGGCATAAGTGCACTTGTTGAGAAATACATTTGACAATCACGGGTTGAAAGATTCTGTAGAGATGTGAGGTTACTGCCATATTTCTGTGAAAATCCATAGCCCAACCTCTGGCCTTTTAAGAGGAAAAAAAGCATTCTTTCTACAGTTAAAATATCCAGTGGTGCCGTTACTCCCAACACAAGGAAGTCAACACATAAATAAAATATTAGTGGTGATTGTAACAACATGTTCTTTTTTTTTTTTTAAAGTCTTATCATTTTTAAGTAGCTTGAACAACACATCCTGAAATCACCAAAGGCATCTGTGTAGTCTTTCTGCAGGAAATGTGTACATGGAAACCTTAAAAGAAACTTAAAACATTTGAATTTTTTTGGGCTATAATTGTGAACTTTCTCCTTTTTGCTACAGATTTAAAAAAATTGACGTTGCCTGACTTTCCCATTCCTATCTCCCTCTACTTTCACCTATCTATATGATATACTTGTGAAAATGGATACATTTCGAGAGAAATGACAATGGAAAGAAATGATCCCATGCCTAAGCAGGAAAGACATGCAAAAGGGAAGCAGCACTGGAGGAGGATTATGAGAAAATGAAACAGATAAATGGACAGAAACACCAAATAATTCTTTACACGTGTTTCTTTCTCTCTCCCCATTCTTCTCTTTGAAGAACATGGGCCTTGTCATTTCCTCTCTTTGTCTTTCTTGTCCTCCATGGAATCTCCAGAACTTCTAAAACAAATCAAATCAAGAATTAACCTTTCAAGCATGAACTATATCTCTTTGCTATGCCATGTGTCTGTCTATAAATCATTCTGTGGAAGAAGTCTGGGAAATCTGTGCTGCTCCAATCCTCAGGTGACTACTCAGGAAGTGCTAGCAGCAGCCCCCCTCATTTACTGTGATGGCTTTCCTCTGGCTGAAATACTGTTTTGCTACAGCCTTGAGTAGGAAAGAGCTCTTCAAATAATTTCTTCATGCAATATAAAGCAACACCACTATTATAAAGCTAGCACAGTAGCAAGGTTATAGGCCCAGAGGAAAGAATGGTAAAGCATAATTGTTTGTGAGTAACAAGGTAATTCCATAGCCTAAAGCTGTATAATTATGCTAAGACTAAATCACAAGGGAAAAGATCAAGGGCGCAAGGTAGGCCCAGGCTGCCAGAACCTTTTCCCAGATAGCATTGCCCAAGACTGCTCCCACTACAGAACTTGGAGCTGCTGGCTCCTCGCAATCTCATCACCCCTGCCACACAGCCATGGAAATAACAATGGCAACAATTAACTGAATGCCTAACATGTGCCAGGCACCAGGCACTGTTACCTCTAATCACTCCCTTAGCCCTGCAGAGTCAATGTTATTATATTCTTTTAACAGAGACATTGAATTAGCTCATCCAAGGTCACACAGTTAGTCATTGGCTGACCCAGGATTCAAATGTACATCAGCCTGACTCCAGTGACTCTACTCTTGCCAATACTCAAAAGAAGAGTGAAGCCCACCCACAGTTCTTCAGTATCTTTCCACTCTTTGTAAATAGCTATACTCTGCATGCATACTCTTCAAGGAAAAGAGAATGCTGAGAGAAGAATAGAGTTTTCCTTAGGCAGGGTTTCTCAACTTTTGAAAAATATTAAACTTATCATACCCCAAGAGCATTTTTAGACATTTTTTATTTCTAGTAATACACTAATTTTTTTTTTCTGTACCATGGACCTTTAAGGGACCACAAATCATTGTAACATCTATGATTTTTCTCAACACCACGGTGGCGGCGGTGGGCAGTGATATTGCCCCTGTTGGGACTGTATGCTCTCAAGTGACACAGCAAATGCATCGTTGAAGCTCTCCTTTTATTTAACAGTACCCAACAGGGATAACAGAGTTCATCTTCCCCTCCCATTCATCAACTAGATTAAATACCTTATGAAAGAATCTCACTGGTGAACATCCACAGTGGATCCATGGGTCGATTTAGTAAAGAATGGGAACGATTCAGAGCATTCTGAGCACTTACAGACATTTCAGATGGGAAAATCTGATGTCAAGACAAGCAAAACAAGCAAGGCTGCAGTGATATAATCAAAATCATTGCCAGCCATTATCATTTTTTGTAATTGTTGATTGATCTGTAATTTGATTGTGAAATCCAGGCTTTTATAATAAACCATGGGCTGAACTATCCAATTAAGAATGTAGAGGCTCAAATGAATCCAAATACATGACTGGATTTACTGAGAGACAAAGGTGATTTTTAGCAGAGGGACCAATTAAAAACTCCTGAAAAGTGGGAAGAGATTTTAATTCAAATCGAATTAGCCTTTTTAAAGCACACACTTTATACCAGATAGTGGTCTGAATGTTTGGAAATTATCATATAGCTAAGCTTCATGGTACCTCTGTGAGGCAGATAGAAACTTTCACCTTTTACAGCCCAAGAACCTGAAGCTCAACACAGATATTCAAAATTCACCTACTTAAGACCACACAGCTATCAAGTGGTAAAGAAAGTCAAACATAACTCAATAAATGCTAGGTCTTACTTTGGTCTTGGCTGCAATTATTCTTTTCTTTATACACAGCTGATACATCAAAATGCATTTTTATGCATAAAAACATAACTCTCAAAACCAAAAATAATTGCGGTGTGTGTGCATATTTGAAAATTACAGATTTATTTATTACAGATTTATTCAGATTTATTTAGAAAATAATTTGTGGTTTTTTTACTTCTTAAGTCAGAAACTTTAGAAAACAATACATTTTAAAGACATCTATGGACTGTTGACTGGTAAGGAGAGAAAATTTTACACTTTCTCACCAAGTCTCTTATGTTCTCTTAATTTCTTTTTCCTGTATCTAAAAGTGTCACAGATCAAAACTCAGAATAAAGGAACAGAATGCATGTTCCTGTGCTTGGGTGTGGAATCTAAACTAATAATGATCTGTCTTAAATTGCCTATAACATGCAAAATTTGGGAAACATAATCCTAAGCATCTCTGATTATTGCTCAGTCTGAGGGAAGCAGCATACTATGCTTGGTTTTCTAAACTCTTTGTGACCTGACCAGACAACACAAACAATAGCTGTTCAGAAAATCAGAATTGATTTATTCATTTGCTAAATAACTAATAAATAGCTAAGATGTATCAGGCTTGTACTAGACACTGGCTAAGCAGAAGTATAGTACTTAGTTAAGAATCCCTGCCCTCCAGAAGCTATAGCCTAGGTCAAAGTAATATAAATTAAATAAGAAACAAGCAGGTGAATATCTACTTATAATTTTGATGAATATTTGATTCAGAAAAAAACAGGGTGCCTTGATAGAGAATGAGGGTGGGGACAGCCACTTGGGAGTCAGTGTTAGTTTCTAATACTGAGATGAGTCTTAATTGTGGATGAGAACTTGGCCATGAGAAAAGGAGGAAGATGGGCTTGCAGCCTGAAGGAATATGTGGGCTCAGAAGAAGAAATGGGCTTGGCATATTTAAGGAACGGAAGAAGATCAAAGTGTCTGGAGTGCTGGGGACAAGGAGAGAGTGGCCAGAGATTCTTACCGGAATGCAGATATTCCAGGAAGGCCAACTCAGGTAGGCCACAGACGCTACAATAGAGAGATGGGGTCTTATTCTAAGACCTGTGGGGAACTTTAAGGGGTTTTAAACCAGAGAAAGGCAGGGTCTGATTTACAAATTTAGAAGATCACTTTGGCTGACTGAAGGGGAGAAGGAGGCAACCTGCATATCAGCAGAGAGTCTATCGCAGTGTCCAGACACAAAACATTGGTTTACTAGACTAGTATGGTAACCAAGGCAAATGGGATTGATAATTCAAGGACTGATCTTTGATTAATGCTTTGAGGAGGACATTCCTGACAGCTATACCTGGTAAGGAAGAAAGAAAATATGTAGGACCACTGTAGTCATTCCATGGCCTTCTGATAATTGAGTAGACCCCGCCTTCACTAGGACAAAATTAGCTGCCTGTCACCTGATTCTCTCTGGCTGCATGGACTCTTTCGTGACTCTTCTTTAATGGCAGTTTTGATGGTTTATTCCTGAAAAACACTTGTATATCAGTATGAAGAATAGCATTGGAGAAGAGACTAGATGTTCATTGGCCCTGTGGCTTTTTCTTTATAAACACTACTCCTAAATTATATGACATTAGATGATTAAAAACAAAATACACGGAGTACTTAATTTCCCCTACCACATCACCATAATCTAGAACATAAATTGCTGCCCTACTGAGCTAGGAAAAATAACAGAGGGATTAAATCTCCTGCTTAAATGAACGTTGGTATGCTAGATGTGTTTGCACAATTATGAAGATGACAGTTCTTAGGACAGTATGTTCCCTGCTTCTTCTGGAGTCTCAAACTGGTTTGTGCTTTTCAGATGACAGATTGTAGTCCAGCCTTCATCTTTTACCCGACTCCAACATGAAGTTTATGCCTTTAGTGTCTCACTGCAGCTGAGTGGCAGTCACATTAGAAAAGCAACCTGATAAGGAAATACTAAGGAGTATTTGTAGCATAAAATGTGACTTCTGCAGGGCTTTTGCATTATGACAAGACTTCTAGAGTCCAGATTCTTATACTGACAAATCAAAGTTTCTAGTGGCAAAATGTCTCAGAGACAGGCTGGTGGGCATGTTATTTGGAAAAAGTCATTTTTGGAGCAGCCCTTCCCTAATCAGATTGCAGAGCTAAAGGGCTGTTCCACATGCTTGGGAGGCCAGCCCTGCTGCTCAGAGTTCTAGATGGTGTGTTTTCTCCTCTTGTTTATGTGCACAGAGGTGACAGCAGCCCCCCAGCACTGGAAACTGGCCAGCAGTCAGTCAACTTACAAGTATCTATTAAACTTGTATGTATTTATCTATTAAACCCTAGGGTGCATCATCCTCTTGGGGTCTGGTCTGGTGGCAGCTTCTACATTTCTATGAGCCATACTTTTTCTGACACGACTTAGCTCAGGGAGGATTTTTATCTTGAATGCAAATGTTTATGGGTTAAAAGCTTATTTAAGTGTGCCCAGGGTAGCTTGGGTAGGAGACCAGCCTTGCCTTCTTGTCACACATGCTCTCTCTGGAGCCAGTTAAAGACTGGAAAAATAGCTTCGGGGGGGCATGTGGAAATTTAAGAGGTCAAACACAACCAAAGCAACATTTTACGAGACTAGCGTTAAAACCACGATTGAGAATAGAAGTAAATAAGAATCCGTCTCTTTTTTTCTCATCAAATTATCAATATAATTTCCTGACTATCTGGAATGTTTTGGGGGTGAGTGGGTTGGATTGCTACATTAAAAGTCACATATTTTATATTTCTCAGATGTTATAGAATTTGTCTCACTATGAATAGAGATAGCTGAAGCCTGTTGTTGGAAGTACACTATTACAGAGTAGGCTTCAAATAAAAATGATTACTTAAGAGTTCACTGTGATATTAGTAGGACACACCTTCCCAAATCACTGGTTTATGGATTTAAGACTGATGGATGAGCTTCATAAGTGTATTGCTCCTTGGAGGCAGAAAGCTTCCTGCCGCTGCTGATATGAGTGGAGAAGAGATGACACTTCTTGGCAAAGATTCTGAGCCTGAGGTGCTTTGATGCTAGAGTCTTTCTAACTCTGAGGAGAGAATACGTTCCATGAGTGAGCTAATGAGTGTGTGTATGTGTGTGTGTGTGCATGCATGTGTGGTTGTGGTCAAGTGCATGTGTGTGCAGTGTACACGTGTGTTTTATAGTTGCTGGAAAGAATGGAGGTCTAACTAAAAATCCTATCCAGTGAAAAAAGTTCTGATGAAATTGTCCCTGCACTGACTTGATTCAGTCATATTCAACATTTCCCATGTTTTGCCTTAATGTTAAAGTTACTCATAAAGTTTTTGTAGAACATACAAATGGATTTCCTATTAATTTCTCTTCTATTCAGTCAGGTCCACATATTGAAGATTTTTATCTCTAATATCTTCCAATCTATTGCCTTCTCTCAGTCCCCAGTGCTTTAGTTCGAGCCCTTTAGTTTCTTATCTAGACAATTTTAATAGCCTTCCAACTAATTTCCTTAACACCTGCATGGCCTCTCTCCACCTTGTCCTTCCACTGCTGCCCAAGTGATTATTCTAAAACCCAAAGCTTGTTAAATCACTTTCAGCTTAAAATCACTAAGTGGCTCCTAATAGCTTCAGCAAATATCTAATAGCTAACAATAATATCCTTTATTGGGGCCGACCTATGTGGAAGATACCATGCCAGGCACTTTTATGTAGATTCCTTTATTGAATCTTCATCATTCCCTCGTTTCAGGTGCTAGAACAAATTTGCATGTTTTAGCAAAAGGAGTGAATTGTAAGGTTCAGAACATCAATCAGTAGACATAATCAAATGGTGTCCCAGTATCTGCTTAGTTTCAATCCAAAACAATATTAAACAATATCCAGATATTACCAATGTAACAGGCTCAGACATATGTCATTGTTACATATCTGAGTGTGTCTATGGGATAAACTCTGAAGAGGAATTGCTCTGTCCGAGGGTTTATATGGTTTTAAATATCAGAAAAATATTGTCAGGTTACCTTCCATAGAGGCTGTACAATTTATCTTCATACCAGTAATGTACTCACCTCTTTGTTCACATAAAAGTCTTGATTTTTGCCAATCTGATAAACGAAAAATAGTATCACCTTGTAGTTTTAATTTGCATTTATCATTACTAGAGGAAAGTTGTATAAAAGGGGAATCTGGCCAAAGTTCTCTCAGAACAATTGGTATATAGGTGCAATTATTATCTCTCTTTTTGCAGGAAGGAAACTGAGTTGAGATACTCTTAAATTAACTCTATAGCTACACTCTCAAACTTAACTTTATAGTTACGTATAATTAATCAATTTATTCATTGAAGTTTCAATGCCTACCTACTATATTCCAGGTCACTACATGGGCTCCAAGCTTCCCAACATGCACAAGCTCCCCAAATGCACTGGGTCCTTACCTCCACATCTTGGCACTTGCTGTCCTAATTCTCTGGAATGTGCCCCTTCCTTTCTTAATCAACTAATTTTACCTTATATGCTTTAACAACTTCCTATGTAAGCATCACTTCTCCAGAAAGCTTTCCCAGACTTGAATTCCTTTCCTCTGTGTTAACGTAACACACTCCTGACCTCTAGCCCATTCCCAAACACCCTGCATTATAGTCGTGTTTCACTGAAACACTCTTGATGGCAAGACTGCCTCTTATTTGACTTTGATTTTCAGGTACCTGATCCAAGGTCAGGCACATAATACGTACTAAATATATGTTCGTCGAATCAGCAGAATAAGTGAATGATTGAATACAATCAACTAATTGAAAATTCAAACAATGAAAAAGATGACATTTGCACATTACTTTTTTTCTTAAGAAGATACAGTGTTACTTTATTGTTCACACAATTTTATTTTCTCAAAGGCGGTATACTTTTTAGAAGCTGCTGTTATTTAATGTATTCTGGTTTATTTTTCACTTGGACAGAAGACAGAGTAAAGGCCTTTTAGTCAGGAATTTTCAATTGTCTTGGAGACTTCGGAACCCTCTGAGGGCTCCTGAAAGAGACAGAGTGGTTGAGGGGGCTTCACTTCTCCTTCAGACTCCCCCTCACGCCTTCATACTCACCTCTCCCCTTTAACCAAAGCAAGGTGTCATCTGTATGACAGCTTGGATTTCTGTGTAGACATTTTTTTTAATAGAAAAAATTCTATGGTTCTAAAATATTTTGCAGTATCTTATAGTATTTTATATAGGAGAAAGCTCAAGTCTACAAATCAGGAAATGTGGGTCCTAGTCTTGTCTCTGTCTGTAGCTAGATTTCTGACCCCACACTAAACAATTACTCCTCTGGGCCCCATATCTTAATCTGTAACATAAATCCTCTAGACTAGATGAGGACAAAGTCCCTTATAGCTCTACAAAAGTATCTTGGTTTATATCCACGTATTACAATTTAAATTCTAAACCTTCTGCTGTTTTGAACACTGTAGTCAACATTTCCTTTTTATTCACCACTTTGTTCATAGAGTACTGCAACTATCTTTGCCCTTTTAAAAAGTAATGACGAGTTTCCAGTTTCTAATGTGTTAAGAGCAATTTCCTTGTCCTTACCTTCAAAACCCCTCACAGGAGACTGCACCATCCAACCATTGCATCCTATTCGTCCTCTTCTCTGCCTGCTCATCACATGCCCTTTGATATTCACAGTCACTTGTATCTTCTTTATTTGTTACTTGCTCCTTTAGACCTGGAAATTCTTTGTTTTTTAATTTATCTTGAAAAGCGCTTTATAAATTAGGCATTATCCATGAAATCAACTCTATATGACTAAAGAACAATGTTTATTATTTTATTTTTGTTTTACTTATAAGCCAAAACAGCTGCCATGATAGACCTCATATGTCTCTGTGTGTGTATATATATGTATATATACATATACATATACATATACACTGTGTGTATATATATACATATATATACACAGATTTACTTTTTATAAAACATCATTTATTATGTAAATTATAGTAATGAGAATCTACAAGCTCCTTGAGGACTAAATTCATATCTGTTTTAACTACTGCATAAAACATACAGGAAACCACCTATGTGAGCATGTGCATTTGTAAGCTTCTTGTATTTATAAGAACTCATATTTAAACTAAAAAAGTGAAGAGACACCTGATATGAAATTAGAGAGGCTCTGAATGTAAAATATAATTTAAAAATTAATCTCCAATATTAGCTTCTTAGTTCTTTTCCATTGTATTGCTTTTCCTGTCAGGCAAGAACACCTCTAATTTTGCAAATATCAGTAATGTATTCTCAAAAGACATCCCCTCTACAGAGTGATAATTTCCTGAAAAAGGAGAGGTAGTTTGTGGAGTAGAAGGAAACCCCGCTTCTGTCATTTTCTTTGTTCCTTTGCCATTGTTGAAAGCCTTCAAGACGTTGGCTTAAAATCTTATCTCAAGGACACTTTTCACCACTACCTTTCTCCAAATTCTGATCTGTTGCTGTTGATTAAAAAACACAGGCCTAAGTTCCGAAACAGACCGAGGAGGTCAAGTTTATTGATGTGGCACGTTCCTATTAATAATCCAGGGTGGCCCCAAGAGCCAGCCTATCTTCCCCTCCAGGGGTCCAATGGCTTCCGCAAAGTTCCAGCGGGGCTTTGTCTCTCCCCACACTCTATCTAATGAGCTGACTCTTCCCTTTATCTGGGACACCTCAAAGGCCTCGCTCTCCCTGGGCCACTGTGGGGACTGCCTTTTTTGCTATCATTTTTTTCCAATGAGGGTGGTACTTCCACCTCCTGTAGAGCTAAATTACTCTCCGAGCTGCAGTGTTCTGTCCATTTATAGGGCTCCCTTACTGTGTCTCAGGGAGCAGCAACTGTTCCTTAGACACTGGAATTCTCACTGGGTGTCACTACCTCTCAGGAATTCCTCCTAGTGTCTTACTACTCACTGGTTGGTTAACTTTCTGGCCTGTAAAATTCTAGTGACTCATTGGATGTGACTAGGGTAGATAACATAGTCTAGCAATGTAGTGAGAAGACACATTTTCATTAGGAAATCACTCTCTTTAATCATTTCAAAAAGTCTATTTTCATTCAAAGCGTTTCAGCCCAACACAAAATGACCTGGAAGGCTAAATAGATGCCTAAAGCCTTGTATACTTATCTATGTCACTCTTCTAATCCCCCTGACACTGGATCATCAATAGATGGAATGAGCCCTAAGGTCCTTTTGTCTCAGCCTCCTTAATGCTGAATGGGGGAACAGGAGGCAGAACATCATTAACCCTGCCTCCCCTCTCACCACCATTCTTTACTCTCCTAATGTGCGGGAGCCCTCTGATTTTATGACTTATTCTACCAGTTTCTTTTCCTTAGTAAAGCAGAAAAGGCAACAGCATTCTATGCACATGCTCTAGATCACAGTATTAGCTGAGCCAGATTCTTAATGTCATGATGCTAGTCTGCAGTTCTGATGGCAAAGATGCTCTGCAGTGTGTGTATGTTTGTGTGTGTTTGTGTGTGCGCGCATGACAGAAAGGGAGAGATGCATGCACGCACACTCTATACAGAGACAGAAACCTGTCTCACTGATTTCCAGTTCCCCAGACTTTTACAAAGTCTAGAGTATGGAGACAGAGATGTTATTGGGAACTGATTTGGATTTTAATACTCTCACATATTTAAAGAAAGTAAGGCAGGAGGAAGGATTACATGGCCTTTGAAAATGTCTTGTCATGAATGAGAGATCGCTCTATAGCACAGACGCAAGTTCACCATTGTATTTTGTTTTTGTTTGTTGTCCTTTTCCTTGTGGCCCTCAAGCTTTTCAATCCACTTACTTTAGTCAGCTTTGAGAAGCCTTACAATTGTAGGTAGTGCATCGGTTTTGGGGTATGGGCCTGTTCCCTTCTCCTTCATGCCTGCCACGCTCTATTTTGCTCAAATGCTGATAGGGATGCAACTAAGGGGGACTTTATGTATGTTTGATGTAGAACCATGCTGAATTTGTCCCTGGCTGTTGCGCTTACTCACTTGGGACTTTACCTACATTTCTCCAAATTTGTTATGTACAAAAACGAGCTAAAGTATGCTGTTTGGTGAATGTCAGAAAATATTTAAGGTGCACCTCTGATATTTACTGTGATGCCAAGGGTCTCAACCGACCTATGAGTGATAATTCCTTAAAATAATAAAGTCTATTTTACCTTCTAGGCAGTGATATATTAAAGCTTTGTTTCTTTTCTAATCAGAATACCCCCAGGGGTTTCTCTCTACTAATATTTAATTGAGGTATTAAGATGTGAATTATATACAGAAACGCATGTTTGAAATCACAATTTGAGCTTCCAAGACTATCCCAATCATACCAAAATGCCAATTTTTAATGCTTAGGTTCCATAAAGTCACATACACTGAATTAGTGAATACTGAGTCATTGCTCCCAGGGTAAACACAGGGATAGGTTCCCAGAAGCCTCTGGTCACAACATTTTTGTCAACTAATTGATACATAACCATGTTTCATGTGTTTTTCTGTTTAAAGACATGTCATTGACTATATACTGTTGATTCATTAACACTGAACTCCCACCAGCAGTGCTGTAAGTCATGCCTGTTGGAAGCTTATCTAACACACGTACTTTCTCCATAAGGCACAGCACAGTCTTCTTATGCTTAGGAACTCTAGACAGCACTTCAGCGTACTTGGGGGCCATTTTGAACAGTAAAATCACCACCAAAAAACACTCAACACACACACATACATGCACGCCTACATGCACATACACATGCACACACACACACAAAAGTGAAAAAAAAAAGGCACTAGACAGACCACAAAGGGATACTTATTTTCAGTGTAAGAACTGGATCAAAGAGGCACCTCAGGTGGGAATGCTCCTGTGCTCAGGCAACTAACATTTTTTACCAATCCGAGTGTGTCCACAAATGACCATGAAAACATGGCAAGTTTTCGGAAGTATAAACACTTCCCAAGCTGGGAAGTACATCTATTGATGATCCCAAGTTTTGGAAAGAACGGATAGATTTTACCAAGTAGGAGAGTATGCAAATAATGGGATTCAAAAATAATTAGAATTGACTATAATTTGTAATTTAGACTGAAGTATCAGACAATACAGGCTTCTAGAGAATAAACAATTCCGACCCCATAGACCTTCATGATCTGGCAAACCTCTTATCTTCTGGAAAAGGCTAAGAGGCGGAGGCTTCTTCAGATAGCTCTGGGCTAACAAAGTTTGCCAGGTACTGCAGACAATTGTGCACTTGTAACTATCCATCTGTGGTTGCCTTTGATTTAACAGGTTCATGCAACATTCAGCTTTTAATCCTGCCTTTTCTTCCAACCTGAAATAGCCAATAATCACCCATCCTTTTGGGGCTTTTTAAAGGGGTTTCCTTGCTAGCCCTAGTACTGCTGGCACCTAGGTAGAAGGTAGAGCTTCATCTTTCCTCAGAGAATTTCAAAGTGCAAAACACTTTATAAGCCTATATATGATATATATGATAATATATGTATAATAAGGAAGGAAGTTATATTTGCAATAAGTAGCTGTCATATTTTTATTCATTTTAATATTTAATTTTAAAATAAAAATATGTAAAATCAAGACAGTGTAATTTAAGTTCTTTCTCCTCATATTAGTAGCTCAAGTGGATATAAAAAAATTAAGCACACTAAAAACAGGGCTAGAAAGTCTACCAAATATTTCTAGGAAAGTGCAGGGTTCTTCACTCTGATGAATTAGGCTCTAGAGAAAGCAGATAGCACATAGTCAGAGAGGAGAAATTAGATAGGTCTCTTATTAAATCTTCTTTGAGAAGACTGAGTTATTTTTCTCAAAAGATGGAATTGTTTCATTATATCTTTTTGCCTATTTTCCAGAGGCTGTATGGCTTAAGGGAACTTTCATAAAGATTTTGGACATCTTCATAAATAATTCTTTTCAGACATTTAGCCCTGTTACTATTTCTTCTGAGCAACCGGAACTAAATAAACATCACTTTCTTGATGCCACTGGTTTATTAAAATATGTGTCTGGTTTATTAAAACATGTAACTTCCTTTTCTAATGCATCTAATGTAATTCTACTGGTTGAAAATCCAGGTCTTGCATCCCCTGATCTGGGTTATTTCCTTCTTCCCTTTAATATAGCAGGGCTAAAAACTTAGTGAGCATTCGAATTACCTGGTAGGCTTGATAAAATACAGATTCCTTGGCCCCACTCCCATAATTGCTGATTTAGTAAGTCTGGTGTGGGATCCAATAATTTGTATTATATTTTTAGTAAGTTTCCAAGCTTGCTCAGGGACCATACTTTAGAGTCACTATTATTAATATTAATAAGATCTGTTTAAGTAGATACTTAGCATGATGCCTGGCACATTGTAAATGCTCAATAAATGCTAAACATATAACAGTTTTTCTACCATCCAATAAATATGACACTTTCAATCTTAACATTGTTTAATTGCCCTCATTTTATAAATATTCCATGTTTACCCTATCCTGGCTTACTCAGATCCATCTTGACTCAGGTGAAATTCCAATCAATTTTTTAAAAACTTTTATATCATCATTGGTTCTTCCTTTCCTGAGTACACATTGATCTATGCCATTTATTTAATTTTTAATGATATATTGGCATAAACGTTTACTAATTTGTCTCCGTGGTGAAATTGTCTTTCCATCTAGTTGAAGAGGGCTGATGTGATCTTGCATATCTGTTCAACCTCTCACAATGCCCAAAACAACTATTGCATGATCAAGATGGATTATTTGCTTTTAAGGTGCTTAAATATGCATCTGCTTTGAAGATTATAGAGAAACTAAAAAAACCTACATATTTGGCTAATAAGAGGGTAGATGGTGAGAGTAAATACATATTAAATTCTTCATGAAGTACTAAAGGATGCTTAAAAAACAATTTATTATTCCTCAACACTATTGCCAAATAAAAATTTGCCTTTTACTTGTTTCTGTTTTTTTTTTACTTGTTTCTTATTGCAAAGTTGGAGTATTTCAAATCTCAAATCCTACTGAAAAGCTGAAACTCATCTTCATTATAAATATTTAATATAAACATATATTGTATATAATAGCAGTGTAATGCTAGTGTAAAATATAGATGTGGCTTAAATGTTATAGAATCTCAATTTGCTTCCTTGGGGTTCTAGCTCTACACTTCACTAGAAATTCATGAATTCTATGCAGAGGAATCTATCAAAGTCAAGCACAGGGACTGAAGGATGGCAATTTCAGGTAGATAACTATTGCTATTTTTATGGTTGGAGACGGCAGTTGTGTTCAGATTTCTGGGAACCAGATAGTATTTCAAAAATGTTTTCAATAATTTTTTTTTCAGAAAGAATGAGGATTTCCTGTAAAGGGACTTAGGCTTTTCACAATTTTTTGTACCCTCTCCTTTCAAAATAGCCACATAAGATATTACCCATTGGATTAAGCAACTGCTCTTCAGCAAGGTGATAACTCTTCTGAGTTTAGAGGGTTGACTTATAGTTAACTTTTTGTGAAGGAAAATTACTTGAATATCATTAGGTTATTAGACATCTTTGTGGATAACTTTGGTTTAGCATAAACTTTAAATTCATTCATTTGTTCATTCAATTAATAAATATTTATTGAGTGCATATGTGTGCTGGATATTGCACTAAATATTTTGGGGGATAAAAAGATGTATCAGATATGGATTCTACTTTCAATCATCTTATGTCTGGTAGAAAACATATGTCTATGAATAACTACATTTTGAGGTAGAAAGAAGTGTCATAAGAGAGGCTAGATGCAATGCCTTCTGAGAAGGTGTACAGAGTATCCGAATGACATTGAGGAAGGCTTTATGGCAGAGCTCTATTTAGGTTGGGGCAGCAAGGATGCACATAGATATGTGGAATTAGGGAGGTAAACTGCTTTTACTAAATCTGGTCACTCTTCATGTCAGTTGAATTCTAGAGAGAGGGCCCTGGTCAGGGTGAAGGGATTTAAACGTGAATGCTGAACTTCCTTGGCTCAGTTTGACTGGAGCTCAAGGGCAGCAGGAAGAAGGATGGGAGAGCTGGCTGGTGTGAATTCAAAGAGGGCTGTCAATATCAGGCCAAAGAAGATGGGTTTGAGTCTATATATGATGGGGAGGATAGCTCCTTGAATCAATCTACGCTTTAACAAGATTAGCCTGGTGATAGAGTATAAATTGAGTTGACTGTAATCTCACTTCTGGTCTCACGTCTATAATGTTGATGGATTGGTCTCTTTATGGGCATTTCCCCCTCCTGCACTCTGAGATGTACAAGAATTTCTTGGACACTATTGCTTCATTCAATAAGAGAGGGCCCTAACATCCATGGCCGCTTTAGTGAAAGGACTTATCTAGAGGGTTACAAAATAAATTAAGCATATAAATCTCTTGGGAGAAAGACTGTGATCCAGTTATATGTTCACTTTATGATTCAATGGCCATATGATGAACTTTCAAAAAGCAGTGAAAGAAAAAAATCAAGAGGAAGCAGCACTATAGAAATGCATAGTTTCCATTAGCAGAGGTGATTTTTATCAAGCCCAAGTTGCTCCAGACTGCAGTATGTAGTTGAATTTGAAAATGGAGGAAGTCATGGGTGTAGCAAGTAAATACTGACATCCTCCAAATAATCTTTGACTCCTCCATAAAAAAGGAGTCCGGCAAATAAATATTTTAGGTGTGTTACATTACAAAGTTATTTGGTGAGATCTGCAAAGTTTCTGGTTTTGAATTATTAATGATCAGGGTATACATTCATAGTGAGAGAAAATATGTAGTAGTCCCAGCATACACTATCCGTTTTCTTTCACATTATTTCATACCTAAACTCTGATGAGAAATTAATTACAAAATCTACTGCAATCCCTCTCAATGTACTATTAGGCTGAGAAACTCTAAGTCAGCCTTCTACGGTTTCTTTTTTTAATTGACATGGATTTGCAGAAATTAGCTAGGTATTAAAAATTACCAAAGAAAAGGTTAATTAAACCAACCCACACAAATTGACAAAATCAGAAAGTCACCTGTTTGTTCTGTAAGCATAATATATTCCATCAGATACAGCTCTTGAGTTTTATGCATGAAATGTCATTTTTTTTTTCATACTTCACGAAACTGGGGTTGCTTTGTGCTGCAGCTTTTCAATTTGCCTGCCCATTCTCATTTTCCTTCCTTAGCTGAGTGCCCCCTTTCGGCAGATGGTTTGACGGTTCCTCTTTTCCAAACGCATAAGCACGATGTATGTGCAAAAAGAAGGGCAATTCCGCCCTCAGCTGGCCAGAGCAGTGATTGCATTTTGAAATTCTCTGAGCTTGAACATAGCAGAGGCGATGGAATGTATTTAAAGATATGAAATGTGCTTTCTTGTGAATTTTATAGTTTAGTGATTTCCCAAGGCACACTCATTACTGTCGGTATTAATATCCCTTCCATGGTATTTCTGGAATTATCAAGGAAGAGAAGAAGAATATATGCTGAGCTCCTCAAGGAATACTACTTATCACTGGCATTTTCCAGACTGCTGGCTAAATGGAGTCAACAAAGGTTTAAATTCTTAATAGACATTTCGGAGGCCTGTGATAAAAAAATCTCTGAAAAGGATACGTGAATGACTCATAACTGTTTTTCATTTGTCTCTCTAATTCACCTGTCTGCTTTTTAGGAGGAAATCAGCATTAAATTGAATTAGTACTTTCTAAATGCAAAGATGAAAATAAGTGTTTTGATGCTTCCTCATGACATCCCAGTCTTCATGGGAAGAAAGAAAATAATTTCCCACTACCTAGGAAGGATCCTGAGCACGTTAATGGTCAATACGGAGGGCAAGAATCCTCCCTGCAGCCTGAGGACCCTAGGCAACTAAGTCAGCCCCTTGCACTAAAAAGAGCAGTATTATTTTCAATAGAACTAAGAGGCTGAAATAACAGTGACAGAAACCAAATCTCTGCTGTAGCTTCAAAATGCTTTGAAAAAAGGAACCATGGCATTTTTGTTTTGTGGGTCAACTTGGTATAACTGTGCTGCCATTAGACACAGGTAGACATTCAGAGTCCCAGATTACTCTTACATCAATGAATGTATTAATTACAAGTTTACTTTTCAAATATTGCACTGATACCTTAATTTAAGCTGCTGAATTATGATGTATTAATTTGGGTTTACAGTATTTTCAAGTAATTTAGGCAAAACCTGGTGACCCAAATGAGCAAGGGTAGTGGTAGATATAAGGGGTGGGGAGATCAGGTTCTCAATTAGAGATATTTCTCTAGCAAGATAAATACTCACATGCATTGTGTAATTGGTCCTGAGGCTGTGATAATGAGCACATCATCAGAAATCTCAAAGAATTGGCATAACCAGCTGGAAACCTATTCCTGAACTTTGAGCTCGAATTCAACTTCTACTTGGCCATAATTTTATTGACTCTCTATTATTTATCTGAAATTCAGCATGTTGAGAGTAAATATTTTAAAAATAAATAAAAATATACTTACATAGAAAGAATAAGTTCTAGTATTCAATAGTACAGTATGGAAATTAGAGTTAATAATAATTTGTTGTATATTTCAAAATAGCTAGAAGATAAGAATTATAATGTTCCCAGTACAAAGAAGAGATAAATGTTTTAGGCAATAAATATGATAACTGCCCTCATTTGATCATTACACATTGTGTACATGTATCAAAATATCACATGTACCTCCAAATATGTATAACTATATATATACATCAATTTTTAAAAAACAATGCATGTGAAATTTACACGCAACTGCAGTAAAATCTAAAGTATAAAGTTTGGTAAAGAGGAATTTGGAATTATTAAACCAAAGCTTGGGGAAAAAACACCCCCAAAAACAAAACAACAAAACAGCGTTATCATCATCAGGGTGAATCCACTTCCCCTCCTGACCTGTCTTTTCTGTCAGCATCATTTTCTCAGTAACTTGGGTTTGTTTTTCACGCCTTTTTTTTTTTTTTTGCATTATTTTCCAGAAAGAATGGTTTCTAAACTACAGTGATTCTTTTCAAATTGTCTTCCTTCATCATTCTTCTATTTAGACTACCATCACCATAATTTTGTCACAACTCATAACTGAGTTATACAACATTGTAACTCAATGTCCTGCTTCTAGTCTCTCCATTCTATAGTCGATTTTCAGTGGATGCTCACTGAGTACAGAATGAAAGTCAATACTCTTAATCTGGCTTTCAGAATGTTCTAGAATCTGGCTCTGGCCTTTGCTGCTGAGTCTCCTACTTTATGCTCCCACTAAATACATGACCTTGTTCCTCATGCATGCTCCATGCCAGCCGGATTCTCTGCTCTTCCCAGGCAATTCTTACTACCAGAAATGTCTTCCTCTTCCTTTTCGCTTATTAAAACTATATCCATCTTTTAAGGACAAGGTTGTATGCTATCTTTTTTTTGTGGCAACTTCTCTGATTACCATGCTAAGAAAGATCCCATGCTTCCCTCATCCAGCCTTCTATACTTGAAAAGAGTAATATCTGCCATGGCATACATATGGTATATTTTATCCTTCGCTATATCTCTCATTAACTTTATTAGATTGTATGCTGTTTGAAACCAGATACAGTGACTCATTAATCCTTATGGTCAATCAAACACTTAAACATATAGCATCCTGTACATCTGAAATAGCTATTTCTGTTGGTGATTTGAAAACATACTTTAGGGGAAAATGCATTTATAAAGAAAATACCCATACTTTAATGTCTTATATTCAAATCAGGAGTTTCAACTGAATACCTTGCTGAAAGAAAAATACATTAGCATCTCATACAGAAACAGGTTTCAAAGAGTGTAATAAGACAATTCTTTACGGTGATTACCTCAGTGAATAGGTTTAAAACAAATGTAATTAACACATTGATCACTTATAAGTAAATAGGTACTTTTAAAAAGAAAAATTGAATTTTTTCCTTGATTGTTCTTAAACCTGCCTTCTGGAATTTTAAGAGCAGCTAAGCTTAATAAATCCTTTAGTTATAAATACTCTGTCCAGCCCGTACCAAAATATTTTGAAATACTGAAGATGAAATTAATGAGATCTTCTGCATCTCATATCCACCCTGAGCTGTGGTCTTCTTGATACCTATGAATAGAATGGTGATCAGATACTTCATTCAACAAATATTCACTGAGCAACCAATACATATGTGGCACGGAGGAAACTGTAAAGCAAAACAGACAAGGTCTTTGTTCTCATTTTTAAGTTTTATGGGTAGGAATATATTTTTTCTAGTCCATTCTCTGTCAGAAATACCATTTTAGGAACCATGATAATTGTTTTAAAAATGAATTGAGGAATGTAAGTTGGTAAGCAACGTTTCTCTCCTTTGCTCACTTCTTTCTTACTTATAAAATGACAGAAAACAGTGTAATAAAAATTTTTATTTGTGCTTCACAGCAGGAAAAAGTAATTGAAGTAAAAGCTTATCATCAATGTTACCCACAGATATTACTGGGTATCTTCAGGTTGAATTCACATACCATGTACATACAACTTCCCTCCTCCTTCTTTCTCTCTTCCAATCACACAACACACCAACGAAGTACATCCTGGAGGGGGAAAGATACTAAGAAGGAAGCTTTATAAAAAGTGAAATTTGAGAACATTTAGTCCAACCACCTCATTTTTCCATAAAATAAAACTCTGAAAGCAAATTACTTTCTCAAAGATTTGTAGTGAATTAGTAACTGATTCTAGACCAGAAAAAATCTTCAGACTATTAGTTCAGTTCTTCTTCCTCTAAACGACATCATTCCTGACAGCTAGTTTTTTCATTAATTCATTCCACACACACATTGTTGTTTCTTTTCTACAGTGGAAAGGCTAGATAGGGCTTCCTGAAAGAGGTGAAATGCACTCTTGGTCTTCAAAAAATGCAGACAGGTCATAATAATTCCCATGATAATAAAGGCATAGGGTGATATTCCAGATAGAGGGAACAAATGTGCAAAGGCTTGGAGTAGGAGATTGCCTGGCAACTTGCGTAGGCCACAGGAGGGTAGAGTGAAAGGTGAGGCCCAGGAAGCAGGAGAGGCTAGATCATCAAGGGTCTCGGATGCTTTGCAATGGAATTTTCATAAAGAGCTCTTGAAATTTTTCAGTAGGGAGTCGTGGGGTAGATGGGTGTGTTAATTGATTACACTTTATTTAGAGATATCACTACTGTAGCAGTGCAGAGGACAGGCAAAGAAACCAGATAGAAGATGGTTATAGTAACTGGAACAAGAGATCATAAACACAGTCTAAATCTCACCCTCATTATTCATGTTCTTCCAAAGAAAGTGTAGGCATCAGCCAGATGAACCACAACAATGCGAGTCCACAGATCCTTAGCCCATGAATGAGCTTCAGGAATACCTAAGACCCAAAAGTGAAACACATCTGGTACATACGAGTATTTGTATTTCTGATGAGCGAGATCGGTATCATATT
This sequence comes from Pongo abelii, assembly GCF_028885655.2. NCBI lineage: Eukaryota > Metazoa > Chordata > Mammalia > Primates > Hominidae > Pongo > Pongo abelii. Next base: position 21,352,223 of record NC_085928.1, read on the forward strand.
CTCAGAGGAACAAGACATCCACATTTTAAACAACTACTGCACTAAAAGCCTGAAAGAGTTGAGGCAGTTTCCCCAGTGCCTATTCCCACCTAGGAAAACCAGCCTTCCCGGATAATTGCATCAGGCCTTCTACATAGAAGAAAAATTGTTTTTTGAGACATGTATCTTTTGGCTAAAATTGATGTAGTAGATTTGTAACTCTGCAGAAGCAGTAGTAATTATCATAAGTCTCCCGGAAGAATTCGAGCAGTAATTCATAAAATTTTAGAGATAGAGTCTGTTGGTGACAGAGGTGAAGAAGTGTTGAAAAATGCACATTTGGTTGGCACTCCTTGATATAATCAGGAGTTGCTGGAATTTCAGAGACACAACATAGTAACAGAGTCCTATTTAGCCTAACTTTTCATTTCAATTATTGGGCTGTATTCTACATTTCTATGACTTCTTACTTGTGAGGAACGAGGATACTATGTTTTTTTAGAAAAGAGTAAAGAAAGTCAACAGTTACAAAACAGTGTCATGGCTTAATCTGGACTGTGTAATATTCCCGCATACACTGGTTTATAATATAATTGTCAACATCTAGGTTACCTGACCCTTAGTTAGGAAAAAAACAATCCAATGTTCATTTGTTTGGTATTGGTATGTAGTATTAAGTGTTGCCTCCCGCATATTGCAGAAATTTAGAAAAAAGATCAGTGATACAAAACACAGAGTAGGGCATAAATGTTATCTTCCAGATGTTATGGGCTTATAGATTGCTTCCTATGCAATAAATTCTCAGTACTAAAATTGTGACTGTAGTGTTTTAAATATATCTTGTTTTCAATATATTAGGGAAATAACACCTATTAGTGCTAAGACTTTACTTTTATTCTACTTTATTTTTGTTTAAGTAATTATACATACATATTTATGTTTACACACACATATAGTATATCATATAGATTACAAAGCAAAATTTTATCATGAATATTCAACCTAAAGACTAGAATATTGCCCAGATTTACATCCACCTATGTAGATATTCCTTTCTTATCTCATCCCCTTTTCTTTCTTCAGAGGTAACCATTATTCTAAATTTTCTATTTAATATTCACTTGGTTTCTAATAAAATACCTATGTCATATATATCCTAACGATAATTTCCTGTGTTTCACTTATTTTAAAGCTTTATAAAATGGTATTAAATATATGTAGTTTTCTGGGACTTTCTCTTTTCACTCAGCATTATGTTTATTTCTCATCAGTGTATAATATTCCATTTGGTGAATATTCTGCAATCTATTCATACATTCCTTTGTAAAATTCTACTTGGAATTTTACTGTTTCCAAAATAAATGTTATGAAAATCTCTTCATTGCATTTTTGCAGATAACTTATAAATCTCATTTTCCCAAGTAGCTGGGATTACAGGTGTGTGCTGCCATGGCCAGCTAATTTTTTTATTTTTGTAGAGGCGGGGTTTCGTCAGGTTGCCTAGGCTGGTCTCAAACTCCTGGGTTCAAGCAATCTGCACTAAAAATGACAGTGTCTTGCCTCTGAATCTATCTATCCATCTATATCTATATCTATATCTATATCTATATCTATATCTATATCTATATCTGTATCTATATCTATATCTGTAATATATATCATCCAGTTGCCGTGCATCCTGGGTGGTGCATAGTACAGCCTTCCTAGAGAAAGATGTATTACATCACAGGTCAAGATATCTTTTTTTCAAGAAATGTTTTTGGATCTAAAAAAAAAATTCTTCTTCATTGGCTGGGCCAGCAATAGTTGGTTTTTTTTTTTTTTTTTTAAATCAGCAGCATTAGAATATTTTTATTATCTATAAATCCCCAGTGCACAGGGAGGGGCTTTGGCTCCCTCCTCTGTCTTGTTTGCTTGGAGATTGTGGATTGGATGTGAAAGAGCAATGCCCTTCAGTACACTGGTCATTTTTATGAGAGTATTTTGGAAGAAGTGTTTACACCAGGCTTATATCATATGTATGAAAAAACACTCACATATATTTACACACACATTTATGTAAGTACACACATACGTATACATATATTTATAATCTCTAGCCATAGCATGTTCAGTACACTATTACCACCTTTGTGAGAATTATGTGTAACATGAGACCTGGGCAGTTTTTAAATTCCTGACCTGATCCTTACTATTTAACTTTAAACCAAATTCTAGATACTAAGCAACACTCAAAGTTGAATCTTCAGTGACATCACAACTCTTGCATTATGAAATAGTGTTCATAAAATTACAGAATATTTTGAAGAATACTTTGGTTCTCAGAAATATTTAAGGAGATAATATAATCAAATGTAACAATGCAAAAATATTATCAATGACTAACTCTGCATCCACACTACCATTGTTATAAGCAATAGCATGGCTGTTATTTTTAAGTAAATTGATGGTGATCACGAATTTAAAAAATTGAACCTGAAAAAGGTGATAGATATTTGTCCAGTCATGAACATGCTCATGAGCAGACATAATTACATTATGGTTGCATTTTTCAGGCACTGAAATTTTGGTTTCTGGCATATCAGCACATGTTTAAAGCTTGCATACATGCTCATACACGCTCATACACACACACAGTATGCTATTAGTTTGTTTAAACAGATGGCAGTATGGTTAATTGGCACCTACTATAATAGCATTTGACAATACCACCAGAAGAGACACTAACAGTGCTGTGAAGCTGTTCAAGGGATAGACTGAGTTCCAAAATAAATATTTTGAAAATCTCAGAAAATTGTCCTGCAATGTAGCTGCTAAATATTTCATTACATTTATTGTATCTCCTTTTCTAGTGTTATATACTTGGATACCATGCTAAAACTATCAATCTGAAATTACATACATCCCAGTCACTTAAAATTTTCAACAAGTTTATTTTGTTTATTCATAGGGCATTGTAACATATACTGGTGGTATTGGTATATGCTTTCATGGGAAAATGCAGTGCTATCATAAGCAACTTGATCCATAAAGAAAATACAAGCTAACAAATGGGACAGGTTTCTTTGTCTGCCTACCCATTGCCTCCTCTTTTTGGGAGACATGGTTCTATCCGTTATTACACAGAGATATACGCACAATCTACTGTACTGTATCTTTGTCATCAGCATTTACATCAACTAAAAAAGTAAGCAAACACACACCGTTGATACTACAGTGCCATCAAGCTATAGTCATATTTCTTTTTTGTCCTTCACAAAAAGGCCATGTTGTCCCCAACTGTCTCACATCCCATTAATTATTACAAATGTTCTTTTATCTTTCTCTGTATTTTTAGGGGATATCATCTCATTCTGTCATCCAGGCTAGAGTGCAGTGGCATTATCACTGCTCACTGCAGCCGCCGCCACCTGGGCTCAGGTGATCCTCCCACCCTCAGCCTCCCAAGTAACTGGGACTACAGGTGTGCACTGCCATGCCTGGCAATTTTTGTATTTGTTGTAGACACGGGGTTTTGCCATGTTGCCCAGGCTGGTCTCGAACTCCTGGGCTCAAGCAATCTGCCTGCCTTGGCCTCCCAAAGTGCTGGGATTACAGGAGTGAGCCACTGTGCCTGACCCTTCTAAATGTTCTTTGAATAAATTACTTTAAATTTGAATTGTAAAAGATTTCCTCCACTTCACAGTTTGTCCCTCTCTAAGCTGGCTTATATACAGCATCATTCCATTGGCATGTTTCTGGCTAAATTTGCCAGTGATCAGCATATTGCCAAATTCACATTTATCAATCCTCATTTTATTTTACCTCTAAGCAGCTTTCAGTGCAGTTGTTTTTGCCTTTCTTCTTGCAATAGTTTCCTCACTATCTTCCATGACAGCACTTTTGCATGATGTTATTCCTCTTTCTGTCTGCTCTTCAGTTTCTTTTTGTTGCCTCCCAATTTGTGAATGTGTGAGTTTCTCCAAGCCTCATTTCAGGATCCTCATTCCTTTTCATGTTCTATTGCCTTATTAGGCTTATCTCACCCAATTATCTGGTTTTATAGACCATCTATAACCCAAGACATTGCATTTTCCTCTTCAGCTTTTTTCTGAGCTCCAGATTCCGATTTCCAGTTGTTCATGTGACATATCCACTTGGACCCTGTGGATTATAGATACAATCCCTTTAATATCTCCCTCCATCACTAACCACAGAAACTACCTGAGTTTCAATGTTAAGACTATTTGGACCATTGAAGATTTCCATGCAGGAAGAGAGCTAAAAGCAGTGTGCAATTCTGAGAGTAAATAACAATGGCTTTGATAGAAAAAAAAAAAAGAACATTTTTCTTCTCAGTGCAACTCTACCATTTTCCTTCCTCCTTCTCATAATGTTCAGCTAGGATTCTAATGAATTTTAAAAATAATTAATGGATCAAGCAATAATGGAACCTCTTATCGTGTTTATATATTTTGCATTTGGAGAACATATTGGGAAAGTTGAGAACAAATACCTCCCTGACAAAACACAGGGACACAGATGCAGAACACATTGCAGACATCACCCCCACCCCCATCGAGAGAGAGAGAGAGAGAGAGAGAGAACAGGAGAAAAAGACAAACATGATAGAAATTGTATGAAGTTGGAAGGTAGAAATCCAGAGAAGAAAAGGTAGCATATCCGTGGAAAAACAAAATATCAGTGTGAGTCAAAAAGAAATCTGAGATGCCATTTCCTCAGTTTTGCTCTCTAGCTTGTGCTCCTTGGCCTAAGAACAGGTCTTTCCAAATTCATTGCTATGTGGATGTTGTTGTATCCTGCCTCGTTATTACTAACTTTGGGTCTTGGCATGTCTGTTAGACTAGCTTTAGACTTCTGACTTTTTTATGTCAGCAACGTCCTTCATTCTGTCCAGATCTCTGAATTTGTTCACAGTTTCTCATGACTGATATTCTTGTGGGGTGCCTGGTCCCTTCTCTGATTCTCAGAGTCCCAAATCTTATCTTTGTTAGGGTGAAGAGGAAGTCAGAAAGATACTTTGTGACTTCTCTGTAGTGCTGAGATGCCAGAAAATATAATAGTTTCCAGCCAAGCGAGGTTACTAGGTAGATACATCAGAAAAGACACATAGTCAATCTAGAGAAGTGCAGCCAGATGAAGACTTAGATGGATATTAAGAGTGACTGTGGGCTTGAATCGTTTTCCTCTTCATGGGGATCCATACATAAAGCACGTCTGCACTGAAATTCTAACTGTGGCGGAGGATGTCTGACTCAATTGTTCTCTTTTTGTTAGTATATGTGACTGAGAAACAAGTATAAAAACTCAAAAGAGCTGCAAGGAGGCCGGAAGACATTAGGGAATGGCAGAAAATCATTACGATAGTGGATTCCACTCCCAGCCCCCACCGCAGCCACCATTTTCAAACTAAACTACGGTAGTGTTTGTAGTTTGAAATGATCTGAAGGCCCTAGGGTCTTCTACTGATTTATTTTCAATCATGCTATTAATATGATCACATAATTATATCCGAATTAAAAATATCTTAAGGAAAGATGCTGTTTAGTTCAACTGAATGTATCCAATGTGGATTGTGTGCCTGCTGCATTGCAGTAAGTACTAGGGAAGCCTCGGAGGTCAAGACCAGTACCATCCCTGCATTGATGAAGCTCACAGTCCAATCTACAAGAGAGTATTTAAGATGTGATTTTTAGAGAGACTTCAGTTAACAAGAAAATGCAAGTCAGATGTACAGTGACATAAAAATGGCTCGGCCGGGCACTGTGGCTCACGCCCGTAATCCCAGCACTTTGGGAGGCTGAGGCGGATGGATCATCTGAGGTCAGGAGTTTGAGACCAGCCTGGCCAACATGGTGGAACCCCGTCTCTACTAAAAATACAAAAATTAGCCGGGAGTGACTGGGGGCTCCTGTAAGCCCAGCTACTCGGGGGGCTGAGGCAGGAGAATTGCTTGAACCCAGGAGGCAGAGGTTTCAGTGAGCCAAGATGGTGCCATTGCACTTCAGCCTGGGCTACAAGAGCGAAACTCCGTCTCGAACAAACTAACAAAAAATGGCTCTAGGATTTATTAGTGACTATTAGATTCCTTACGCTCTCTTGGAGAGTCATGGCTTAGATTATCATGTTGGAAGCTCTAAAGAGGAAAAAAAAAACCTATTTGATTTGATAAAGGCTTTTGAGGATAAAGAGCTGTTTTGATATGTGACAGAATCTGCATTTCATTTAGTTTTGCTGTCTTGTTTTGTTTTTACAGCGTATCGATACAGAATGTATATCTTTCTTTTCCTTTTTTTTTTTTTTTTGAGACAGGATCTTGCTCTGTTGCCCAGGCTGGAGTGCAGTGGTGTGATCAAGGCTCACTGCAGTCTCAACCTCCCAAGCTCAAGCAATCCTCCTACCTCAGCCTCGTGAGTGGCTGGGACTACAGGTGTGCACAACCATGCGCGGCTAATTTTTTTTTCTTTTGATAGAGATGAGGTTTTGCTATGTTGCCGAGGCTGGTCTCGAACTCCTGGGCTCAAGCGATCTCCCCTGCTCAACCTCCCAAAGTGCTGGGATTACAGATGTGAACCACTGCAACCAGCCTACAGAGTACATTTCTATGGGGAAGTTTATGCTATAATTTAAATAAAGTTGTTAAGAATGAAATGTACATCAGACTTTGATAACATGCTTTGATTCCTCCAAATATTACAAACTCCTGAGTCCAGGTGGCACCACACTAATCCAGAGATTTCTGGTTTCTTTGTCATGGTTATAGCTGTATTTGGTGCTGTTTGTTCAAGGCATGTTAAGAGAATGAGCTGTGTTCTCTAGGTTCGAGTGAGACTTAAGCTCACATATTTATTTCTCTATGTTGGTATATGATGGTCTTTGTTGTGGAATAAGATAATTCAAAAGGGAGAAATATCGACAATACAGCATATAGATCAAATGGAGCAAGATATTTGCTTCATCTCTCATCTGGAGCTCCCAGCATGCAAGGTAAAAAGTGAGAAGGCAGCATCATTAAAGTGTATTCAAAGGGTTGAGAGAAGGGAATGGGAAAAGAGACATGTGGAGTAGAAAAATAAGTATATGTTTAATGGCAGGATGTCCTGGATTGGAAGGACATGCATTTTACGCTTTACATAGGAGAAGGTGGAGAACAAGACAAATGACTGAAGATTATTTTAATAAACATCTATTGAGCAATTACAATGAGAAATACCAGGGATGCCATAGAGCAGAAACTGATACCGAAGCAAGAAACAGATTTTCTCCTCTCCATGTGTTCCTGGAGAGAATGAGAGAAGAGTCCAGCAATGACACCTGAGTCCTTTTTACAGCCTGTGCTCCTAGCCTATTGCCTAGTCAGAGAGGATACTGAAAATATATGCTTTTTTCATTTGGGTAGAGTTTATTAAAATTGAAATAATTTCAAGTCTAACTGTTTTTGCTAATGTGAGTCACATATTTCTAGTTGAATCCATTGACCTGGCTACACGGAGAGGTCAGCAAATGAAAAGGAAGTTAGCATTTGGTAACTGCTTAGAGAATCATATTCTACTGTGCCAGAAAAATGTGAGTATCATTGACATATGGTTTATCTTTTAATTCTTACAAGCTTAGAATACCTATTGTTTTATTTCCCAAGATCAGGAATCCAAGGCTCTGAGAAATTAACTGACTCAAGGTAATACAAATAGTAAGTGGAAAACACATGCCTTCAATCCAATAAGTAGAGACTTGTCATTGAAACTTGGGTCGGTATCATGTGCTTATTTCACATTGCATGCCTGTATCAAAACACCTCATGTGCCCCACAAATACATACCTACTATGTACCCACAAAATTTAAAAAGAAATTAATGAAAAACATAAATAAATTCTGAATCCCCAACCCATAAATTTTATTCTAGTTAGTGAAATAAGAAAAAAAAAATCCTACATATATACAGTGAGCAAGCGCAACGAAAATGGAGAATGGTGCTAAATTATTCATACTAGACAACTGCTTTCTAGACTTTCAGAGAAGAATGGTGTGTGTGTGTGTGCGCGCGCGCGCGCGTGCGTGTGTGAAGCATTATCCTTTGTACTCACTTCATTAGCCATAACCATACATAAGTCACAGGGATACAGCAAATCAAAGTTCGTTAAAAACGCACACCGGCTGCAACTAACCATATGTCCAGTAGAGGGAGCCTACATATCACAATTGAGAGTCCGGCCACAGCAGGTGCAAAATCCTGTTTTTGAAGGGAGCCCTGAGAGATCTGGGAAAACAAATTATCTTCAAGAGTATTTTGGAGGAAGAATTGCTCTGATTTCAAAGACGCTCACTACCTATATGCAAAGAAAAATGCATATTATTTGCTCATTTCGTAAAGTCACTGAAATGCAGTGGAGTGTCAGATGTTGCCTCTGATTCATTGTATTTTTCAAAGGCTAGAAATGGTCAATATTGTCTTGGCCATTATTGAGGCATTTTCTCCCCAAGCTGTGCTGTGGCATCTCCTGGCCTCATTAATATAGTGGCTGATGGTACCTACTAACCTTCAATGGGTCGCCTCCTACCTATTCTCATTTCATTAGACTTTTGAAGGATAGGGTAGACTAGATCAAGAAAAGAGATAAAAAGAAATAGTAGATATTCACACTTATGTAATTACATCCCCTTCCGCGGAAACTTGGGAATAAAGAGGTATGTCAAGGTCATGTAGAAAAAGTAAACCTTAGTTTATTATTTTTAGATGCATTTTATCTAACACATTCTCTGATAACTTAAGGGGGGAGAGGGGGAAATGGAGAGAGAATGCATTTTTTTAGCCTGCCTTTAAAGGTATTTATTATGATTATTATTATCTATATTTATTTTTAAAGTTATTCTCATAAAATCTATTTCCTTATAGCAAGCTCCCATTTTTTCCTCTGATTTTTAAGAAATTTTTCTATTTCTCTCTTCCACATTTTCCTCTCTTTCATTTTCTTTCCCTTCTCCTCTACGGTATCTAGTATTTCTCCTCTTTTAAAAACTATATAACGTTCCCCAAGGCATTCTTCCATTTCACACACGGATTAACTTAGTCAGCTTTTCGACACAAGCTGCCGCTCTTCTGAAAGTATCCCTATTATACTGCATCAGTTCCATATGATTTGAAAAACAGTGTGAGGAGGACATACCATACCCAAATCCCACTTCTCATTCTAAAGAAGGTGTTCTGTGTCTAAAAGGAAGAAGTAGCTGGATCCAAAGGCTTCTGGGCTCAGCTGGGAGACCAGATGATGGCTGTGACATTTATCTTACAAAGTGGGAAACTCATGGAACCAAGTTTCTCATGGGAGACAGACACACTGATGCTGGGATTTTAAGTGCATGAACCAGAACAGGAAGAGACAGTAGAACAATTAAGGGCAAAAGAGGGTAAGAATGTAGGTCTGGTTGTTACTAGGGAAGAGAAATGCTGGTGATAAGGTTAAAGATGGTGTAAGAGTGCTAACTCTTTAACTAATTGTGTTACTTGGGTTAGATCACTTACAATTCTCCAAACCTCATTTTCCCTATCTATATAATGGGAATAAAAATTTTCACATCCACATGTTTGCCATGAGAATAAAATGAGCAATAAATAGAAAGATGCACATTAAAGAACTTAAATATGAGTAAGAATGTAGTTTTGGAAAATGCCGTAATGAGGTAGAGAGGGCATAGGCTTTGTAATCTGAGATTCTGGTCTCTGCTACATCACTTTCCAGACATTTAACCTCCGCAGAGCTTAGAGGAAGATGCAAAGCTTTTAAACCCAAGTTATGCTTCTGACCTGCTGTGTGATCTTGGATAAGTCATCTAAACTTTTGAATTTTTATTTCTGGAATAGAAATTATTTGGAAAATGAGCACAAGTAGTTTCTATTTTAAAGTTGATAAGACTGAATATGATGATCTATGTGGAAGAGTGCTGCAGTCAGAAAGGCTGTTTGTCACCTCTTCTATTTTCCTAGCACCATAAAGCCTTTTTGCCCCTCTTGCTAGGGTCTCAATTGATTTAACTCTCCTAACTTCAACCAGGCATTCAGCATGCTCTTTGCTGTAATAAGAACTTTCCAAAAATATAGCCTTTGTTCTAGCCATTGTTTAGTTTATTGTTTCCTTCATCGATTTTTTTGCTGTATGCAATGTACTAGTACCCAAGCTTGGAGCAAAATCACCTGTCACATAGAACTCTCCTGGCCTGGCTCACATTATATCCTGGAGGAAGACACAAATGCTATTATACCCCTGGCTCATACAAAATCCTTCTAGCCCCACTTCCAAAGAGCAACCTTACTTTATCTCTAATAAATGCTCTAGGACTCTCACTGCAAAGACTACTGCAGAACTTCCTTCTCCATGTCCCAGTAAGCACTTTTAATTGATCTTGATTCCCACTTCACTGAAACAATAGAAGCCATCCGGTGTGACCACCTCCTCTGTACAAAGCTTTGCCACTTTTATTGCCAAAAACACATGCTTTCCTATTCTCATCTTTATCTTTGACCATTTCTTCTCTTTCTCCTTTGTCTTCTGGACATTCCTAAAGACTTAGTCATATGTGCTTCTAGTCTTCTAGCTTTTCTCAAATGTTGTATGTAGTAAATACATCCATTCCTGTAGAGTTAACAATCACTTTTGTCCACAGGAGTTAAAGTCAGTATCTTTGGCTTTGCTCTCTTTACAAGCTCCAGTTTTCCATATCCAGCTGCCCTCTGGACATTTCAAGATTACTCTGTGTTGGTTAGAACATGGTATAGAAAAACAAAAAAATGCATTGCCCCATTCTTTGAAGGTGTATTATTTTTTCCAGTGCCACTATAACAAATTTAGCAGATTAAGACAACATAATTATATTAGCTCACACTTTTGTAGGTAGGAAAGTCAACACAGCGCGGTTGGATTCCCTGCTCAGAGTCTTAGCAAACTATAATCAACATATCTGCTGGGCTGTGGTTCTCATCTGGGGCTTATGAGCCTCTTTCAATCTCACTGGGTAGAATAATCATTTTCTTCTCAGGCTTTCCATGTGACCCTTTTTATGTTCAAGTCAGCAATGGTGGGTAGAGCCCATCTCATGCTTCCAATCTCTCTGACGTCCTTTTCTGCTCTTAAAGATTCATTTGCTTACATTAGCCCTAACTGGGTAATCCAGGATAATCTCCTTATTTTAAGATCAATTTATTAGGAACGTTAATTATTAAAACATTGCCATTAAAAGTAATGGCAAAAATCGCAGTTACTTTTGCAGCAACCTAATACGGTTTCAAAGTCCCTTTTGCCATACAAAGTAATACAGTCACAATCCTGAAGATCAGAATGTGGAATATGATTGAGGGTCATAATTTTCCCTACCAAACACATTACTGAAGACACATCTGCCATAGAAGACCAGAACTGAAAGAAATATTAGGGACCACCTTGTCCAATCTATTTTCTAGGTGAGGAAAATTGAGATCCAGTTAGTAAATAGACATCTCAAGGTTACCTGCCATTTAGTGACAACACGGGTGCTCTTTTTGCTCCTTCACAAGTGCAGCACTTGCCATACTTTCATTTATTCTCATTAATTTCATTTCTTAAAAATCCTGACATTTTTGTTGATCCTGTTGAAATTATATTTAATCATGAGTCTTCCGTCTATTGTACCAACTATCTAACTAAGTTTCGAGTTTTTATTGACTAAAACTGCTAATAAAAATCTTAACAAAAGATAATAAAAATATTCATGGAGATCTGAATGAAGCAACTGGAGGGAAATTATAAGGCAGCCTGTGAGTAGTAGTATGTGTGTACATATACGTACACGTACAATTACATACACAAAGAGAATGTAGAGTGAAGAGTGTTTAGTTGACAAAAAATGAGTCTTAAACATCTCCCTTGAGATGAGTTATGAAGGAAGATAAAAATACATTGGCAGAAAGTAAAGAACGTGTTACTATGAATGGAGAAGGCACAGATGTGAAAGCTGATTAAGTCAAGAGCATGAAACAGATTGGATTTTATTTTCTGGAATGGAAGCCCCTTTTGAGAAATGATGGGTAAGGTTGACTAGATAAGAAGGAATCATTTTCTAGAAGGCTTTGGATCTAAGTCCAGAGGAAGGCACATAGATTGGTTTTTAGAAAAGTAGGCTGAACAGTATATTCTGGTTGGCCATTTGTCAGCCATATGTAACATGGAGAGAGACTCCAGTGAGAACCAACCAGGAAGTCGTTGCAGAACTCCAGATTTAAATTATGAAACGTGGGAGGGCAGTGGTAATGAAAACGAATGGGATATCAGGGAAACAAGAGGAATGAGAAAAAAGGATTTGTTGACTGAATGAGGTGCACATATGAAAGAAAGCAGTTCAAGTACAGGGTTTTCAGTCTAGAAGATCTGGGACATGTATGTGACAACACCAGACATGGGGAAGTTAGAAAGATGGCTGTTTTTGTTTTGTTTTGTTGTGTTTTTCTTATCTGTGGGACCTCATTCTAAGGCTGTCATACACAAAATAGAAGAACTGTAATAAATGTAGGCAATTACACAAGTTATCACTCCTACTCTGTTTTCATTTTATTTCCCATAAGAAGACTGTTATTTATTTTATAAGTGGGAGGCCAATAGGCTGAGATGGCTCCAGCATCTTGAGTTCCTACACAAGCAAACTGAGGCCCAATACAAACAGTAAAAAATACCTTAAGCTGGCCCAGTCAGAAACCACCAACTAACCACCACCCAGAGAATTTCCATGCTAACCAATCAAATTATTTTCTTTGGCTTGCTTCTACAGACACCTAAAGGTTTTCTCCTTCTTCCTCCTCCCCCAGTGAAATGCTGAACCATGTGCAGTCTGATGATGCTCAATTCATGAAATGCTGAATGTTCAAATAAACTACTAAAGTTTTAATGTGCCTAAGTTTATCTTTCAACAAGACCAATTATTTATAAAAAAAAATAATTAAAGGATGAAATAATTATTTGGACTTTGTTGGGTGTGAGGAGGTTTTTAATATAAATGAAATTAATGCTTGAAAAACTTTATGGAAAAAAGACCAGAAACTAAGACTTACCTTTCTAGATGTCTTGCTAAATTTTAATTTGTAGACATTTTTTTTTCTTAAATTCTTTTCTCATGGCTGCCCTGAAACTCTCATGCTCTTATTCCAACAATGCCTATTCTTTTCTTGTTAATATCACCTTAACTGCATTTCCATGGTATTGACCAGGATATTGGGATAAACTGACTTCATCTATTGTTTTTAGTAATTTGACAAAAGCTGCAAAAGTGCAAATGACTGGAGATAAAAATGTTCCTGAGGTAGGATGAGAGTTAGAAAATGCTTATTTCTATTCCCATTCACTTGTTTATTATAATATACTAGTCAATTGGCCTCTGGTTTCCACCCCCACTATTCCTTTAAATTAAATTTCCTAAAAACCGCACTTTGGTAATATGACTTTTGTTAAAAAATATCAAACAACTTTTAGTTGCTCCTCATTGCATAGAGTACATGACTCCAGTTCTTAATGTGGTCAACTTTCTAATATCATTTTTGGTTTTTTTCCCAGTATTTTTTTTTAACCGTTTAATTTCTTCTTCGAAGCAAGTAATCTGGCTATGTACCTGCTTTGTTTCAGGGGAGGTCTTTGGCAGTGAGGCAATCAGAAGTTGCCCTCAAAGTACGATTTTCCCTGGCTTTTGTTTTCTAAAAGCCAGAGAAGTTTGGAATAAACATCTTAGGGGAAAAAAGCTAAAAAGTAGGAGATATGTATAACATGCAGTGCTTTTAATTTATGTTGAGGTTGGTGTGAATTTAGGAGTAGGTATGATGGTTTTAGGTTTTTAATATAGATGAAATTAAGGCTTGAAAGGTGGCTCACGCCTGTAATCTCAGCAATTTGGGAGCCCAAGGCAGGTGGATCACGAGGTCGGAAGATCAAGACCATCCTGGCTAACACAGTGAAACACCGTCTCTACTAAAAATACAAAAAATTAGCTGGGCATGACGGCGGGCGCCTGTAATCCCAGCTACTCGGGAGGCTGAGGCAGGAGAACTGCATGAACCCAAGAGGCGGAGCTTGCAGTGAGCCGAGATCGCGCCACTGCACTCCGGCCTGGGCGAAAGAGCAAGACTCCATCTCAAAAAAATAAATAAATAAATAAAAATAAAAAATATTTTTTCCAAAAAAGAAACAGAGCCAAAAATAATTTTTCTTGTGTAGTCAAAAATTACTCTTGCCCAGATGACTTAAATGATTATCTCCAGCTTTAATCTGTCCTACAATCTCCTGTCCATATCCAGCTGCCCACTACACAATTCCTTTTCCTTCTCCTACTTTTCCTCCTCCTTCTCCTCCTCCTCCTTCTTCTTCATTTTTCATAGACATCTTTGACCAAGTTTCAGAAGTATATTTCTATTCCTAACTTGCTACGTTATTTTTTATAATGGAATGTTTAATTTGATCATAATGCTGTTGCTATGTTTATTGAGGTAATCACATACTTGTCCTTTTGTCTGTGAATGAAGTAAATTAAATATACAGATTTTTCTAATAATGTATTACCCCTTGATACCTGACATAAAATCAACTAGGTTCTGGTGCATTATGTTTTTCACACATTTATGCATTTTTTATTAGCGTCTTGTTTAGGATTTTTGTCTCTACATTTATTATTGAGATTGTTTTAGACGTTTCCTTTCTAATGTGATCCTTGCTTGATTTTGGTTTCTGTGTTATTCTAGCCTTATAAAATCAGGCAAGTTTTTTCTGTTTCTACTCACTGGAAATAATTTTCATAATGTTAGAATCACTTCTTAAAAGTTTGATAGAACCTTCTATGGAATTGTGTAAGCTAAATCTTTTCTTTGTAGAAAGACTTTTAACTGCTGAGTCTCTTTTTTAATGATTGATAATAAAAGTATCATAGCCCTGTAGTTCTTCTTAAATCGGTTTTGACATGTTGTATTGTAAAGGATGTGTCCAGTTTTCTTAAATTTTCAAATTTACTGAACATAAACTTGTTTATATACTTTTGTTATAATTATAATCCCTTTATGTCTATTTTTTTTTACTTTATCATTATTATTATTATTATTATTTTTGGCAAGGTTTCCCTCTGTTGCTCAGGCTGGAGTGCAGTGGTGCAATCTTGGCTCACTGCAACCTCCACCTCCTGGGCTCAAGTGATTCTCATGTCTCAGCCTCCTGAGTAGTTGGGATTACAGTCACACACCACCACGCCCGGCTAATCTTCGTATCTTTAATAGAGATGGGGTTTCAACAGGTTGGCCAGACTGGTCTCAAACTCCTGGTCAGAAGTAACCCACCTGCCTCAGCTTCCCAAAGTGCTGGGATTACAGGTGTGAGCCACTGCACCCAGCCTATTTTATCTATTTTTATTGGTTCTGACAAGTTTCTATTTGTTAGCCCTTTCACAGTAATATATGCTACCTTTTTTTTTTTTTTTTTTTTTGAGATGCGGTCTCGCTCTGTGGCCCAGGCTGGAGTGCAGTGGCGCAATCTCGGCTCACTGCAAGCTCCGCCTTCCGGATTCACACCATTCTTCCGCCTCAGCCTCCCGAGTACCTGGGACTACAGTTGCCTGCTACCACGCCCAGCTAATTTTTTGTATTTTTAGTAGAGATGGGGTTTCACCGTGTTAGCCAGGATTGTCTCGTCTCCTGACCTCGTGATCTGCCCGCCTCGGTCTCCCAAAGTGCTGGGATTACAGGCGTGAGCCACTGTGCCCGGCCTGTTTTTATTTTATCTTAATTCTTACTTTGTTAATTTACTCTACCGTATTTAAAATTTTTTTTTCTTACTATTCTCTTTGAGTTTATTCTGATGTTTTTATACATTTTTGAAAAGGATAGTTAGCTCACATTTTTAAAGAATGTCCTTATAATTTATCTGGAATGTATTTGTATTATAGTCAGCAGGTCTATCCACGTGTCTGGTTTTCCATATTGTCCAAAGGGAAGAATTCTTAGAAGTAAATTTCTTGAGCAATGAACGTAAAGGAGCAGCTGTGTTCTAGGTGTTCTGACCACACCTGAAATATCACATTAAGTTGTGTATATAGTTTGAAAGAGACATTAACAAATGTAAGATGTATACTCTCAAAAGTAAACAGGGTGATGGGATATCTGAAATTCATGACATATCAGGAAATATTCAAATCACTGTTGATATTGGACCTAAAAATCAGAATTGGGGGTTGGGTTGAGGATAGAAAGTCTTCAAATTTTTGAAGTTCTGTAGAATGACAGATTGAATTAATTTTTTTCACTTCTAAATGACCGAAAAAAGTTTATCTGAAAAAATTTAGAAACTAG
The DNA here is from genome assembly GCF_028885655.2 of Pongo abelii. Classification (NCBI taxonomy): domain Eukaryota; kingdom Metazoa; phylum Chordata; class Mammalia; order Primates; family Hominidae; genus Pongo; species Pongo abelii. Next base: position 21,368,542 of record NC_085928.1, read on the forward strand.
ATTGTGATTCTAGAGTTACATAACCACTAATAAGCTCCCTGGTGGCAGAAAATTTATTGTTACAGGAGTTGTTCAGAGGCTGGTCCATTACGTAACTGAATATTGTGGTGGAATATCATGAATGATTTAAAAAGTCGAACGTGATAACTCTAAGGTCCCTTCCCAAATTTGGTACTTTATGATTTTAAGGTTATTGATCATTGAAAAGAGATCTTGTATCTCTTTTAGCTTTTGTTTTGACCACATTGTCTAAAACATCTTTAATGAGTACTATGAATACTAAAAATGAATTACTGAATGAATAAATCAGCCATAACAGCAGCAAATATGCTATGAATGGCCTTTTGCCTTTTCTGCCTTGTCTATAATTAATGCAGCTATGCACCTTAAAAGAGGTTTGTGTGTGTGTGTGTGTGTGTGCACATGCATACACGTGTGTAGTAGACAAGTGGGAGAAGATAGTCTGTTAAAATTCAAGCACTGGAAGTGATTTCTTATTCAGGGTAAGTAAAATCCTCCAATGCCTCAATTCAATGACACCCTGGGAATGTTTTATGGATCAGGTTTCATCACTTGTTAGTAGTTGGACTGAAAGGCTGAGCTACTTTTGATGGATGGCGCTTCTGAGTCTGTTTTTAAAAGAGTACCATTGGCTCACCCCTTCTTAACTACTCCATTTATGTGGCGTTCTGATAATCTTCCTTCTGCTGGCTCCTGAGTCAGTGTAGGACATCTGCTTTCTTCAGTAAGTTTTGTCTGCCTTCCTATTTTGGCTGTAAATTATTTACAGGAACTATGAGTCTGCCCATTTTTCAGCTTGTGGACATCTATTAGATCATTGTATCTTGTGGCCCCTAATTTCAGTCATCATCATCTCATCCCTGGATTACTGCAGTAGCCTCCTAACTAGTCTCTGTGCTTCCAGTTGCGTCCTTCTCAACTTCAATCCAATTTCTATCATACCTCCCAGTGATCTTTCAACAACAAAAATGTTGATGGCACAATTTCCGTGTTTACCCTGCTGCAACAGTTGTGCATTACCAGATACCGCCCAAAGTCCTGAGCACACCCTAAGGGAGGCTGCGACCACTTCTCTGCACCCTGCCTTCCTCCCCTGTGTCGTTTCTCACCATTCCCCAACCACAACAGACTGTAAGATTGTCAGGAGATATTTTATGGTTTTAAAATACTTTACTTCTCCAGGCACAGTGTTAAATTCCAAGAAACCTTTTGGCTCTCTGACTATTCTTTTTTCATAGCAGCATATTTCTTTTCTTTTCTTTTTTTTTTAAATACTTTAAGTTCTAGGGTACATGCACACAACGTGCAGGTTTGTTACATATGTATACATGTGCCATGTTGGTGTGCTGCACCCATTGACTCGTCATTTACATTAGGTGTATCTCCTAATACTATCCCTCCCTCTTGCCCGCACCCCATGACAGGCCCTGGTGCGTGATGTTCCCCTTCCTGTGTCCAAGTGTTCTCATTGTTCAGTTCCCACCTATGAGTGAGAACATGCGGTATTTGGTTTTTCTGTCCTTGCGATAGTTTGCTGAGAATGATGGTTTCCAGCTTCATCCATGTCCCTACAAAGGACATGAACTCATCCTTTTTTATGGCTGCATAGTATTCCATGTATATGTGCCACATTTTCTTAATCCAGTCTATCATAGATGGACATTTGGGTTGGTTCCAAGTCTTTGCTATTGGGAATAGTGCTGCAATGAACATATGTGTGCATGTGTCTTTATAGTTCCTGACTTTTTAATGATCATGATTCTACCTGGTGTGAGATGGTATCTCATCATGGTTTTGATTTGCATTTCTCTGATGGCCAGTGACTATGGGCATTTTTTCATGTGTCTGTTGGCTGCAGAAATGTCTTCTTTTGAGAAGTATCTGTTCACATCCTTCACCCACTTTTTGATGGGGTTGTTTGATTTTTTCTTGTAAATTTGTTTGAGTTCTTTGGATTCTGGATATTAGCCCTTTGTCAGGTGAGTAGATTGCAAAAATTTTCTCCCATTCTGTAGGCTGCCTGTTCACTCTGATGGTAGTTTCTTTTGCTGTGCAGAAGCTCTTGAGTTTAATTAGATCCCATTTGTCAATTTTGGCTTTTGTTGCCATTGCTTTTTGTGTTTTAGACATGAAGTCCTTGCCCATGCCTATGTCCTGAATGGTATTGCCTAGGTTTTCTTCTAGGGTTTTTATGGTTTTAGGTCTAAAATTTAAGTCTTTAATCCATCTTGAATTGATTTTTGTATAAGGTGTAAGGAAGTGATCCAGTTTCAGCTTTCTACATATGGCTAGCCAGTTTTCCCAGCACCATTTGTGAAATAGGCAATCCTTCCCCCTTTCTTGTTTTTGTCAGGTTTGTCAAAGATCAGATGGTTGTAGATGTGTGGTATTATTTCTGAGGTCTCTGTTCTGTTCCATTGGTCTATATCTCTGTTTTGGTACCAGTACCATGCTGTTTTGGTTATGGTAGCCTTGCAGTATAGTTTGAAGTCAGGTAGTGTGATGCCTCCAGCTTTGTTCTTTTGGCTTAGGATTGTCTTGGCAATGCGAGCTCTTTCTTGGTTCCATATGAACTTTAAAGTAGTTTTTTCCAATTCTGTGAAGAAAGTCATTGGTAGCTTGATGGGGATGGCATTGAATCTATAAATTACCTTGGGCAGTGTGGCCATTTTCACCATACTGATTCTTCCTATCCATGAGCATGGAATGTTCTTCCATTTGTTTCTGTCCTCTTTTATTTTGTTGAGCAGTGGTTTGTAGTTCTCCTTGAAGAAGCCCTTCACATCCCTTGTAAGTTGGATTCCTAGGTATTTTATTCTCTTTGAAGCAATTTTGAATGGGAGTTCACTCATGATTTGGCTCTCCATTTGTTATTGGTGTATGAGAATGCTTGTGATTTTTGCACATTGATGTTGTATCCTGAGACTTTGCTGAAGTTGTGTATCAGCTTAAGGAGATTTTTGGCTGAGATGATGGGGTTTTCTAAATATACAATCATGTCATCTGCAAACAGGGACAATTTGACTTCCTCTTTTCCTTTTCCTAATTGAATACCCTTTATTTCTTTCTCCTGCCTGATTGCCCTGGACAGAACTTCCAACACTATGTTGAATAGGAGTAGTGAGAGAGGTCATCCCTGTCTTGTGCCAGTTTTCAAAGGGAATGTTTCCAGTTTTTGCCCATTCAGTATGATATTGGCTGTGGGTTTGTCATAGATAGCTCTTATTATTTTGAGATATGTCCCATCAATACTTAATTTATTGAGTGTTTTTAGCATGAAGGGCTGTTGAATTTTGTCAAAGGCCTTTTCTGCATCTATTGAGATAATCATGTGGTTTTTGTCTTTGGTTCTGTTTATATGCTGGATTATATTTATTGATTTGCATATGTTGAACCAGCCTTGTATCCTAGGGATGAAGCCCACTTGATCATGGTGGATAAGTTTTTGATGTGCTGCTGGATTCGGTTTGCCAGTATTTTATTGAGGATTTTTGCGTCGATGTTAATCAAGGATATTGGTCTAAAATTCTCTTTTTTTATTGTGTCTCTGCCTGGCTTTGGTATCAGGATGATGCTGGCCTCATAAAATGAGTTAGGGAGGATTCCCTCTTTTTCTATTGATTGGAATAGTTTCAGAAGGAATGGTACCAGCTCCTTCTTCTACCTCTGGTAGAATTCAGCTGTGAATCCGTCTGGTCCTGGACTTTATTTGGTTGGTAAGCTATTAATTATTGCCTCAATTTCAGAGCCAGTTATTGCTCTATTCAGAGATTCAACTTCTTCTTGGTTTAGTCTTGGGAGGGTATATGTGTCCAGGAATTTATCCATTTCTTCTAGATTTTCTAGTTTATTTGCTTGGAGGTGTTTATAGTAGTCTCTGATGGTAGTTTGTATTTCTGTGGAATCGGTGGTGATATACCCTTTATAATTTTTTATTGCATCTATTTGATTCTTTTCCCTTTTCTTCTTTGTTAGTCTTGCTTAGTGGTCTATCAATTTTGTTGATCTTTTCAGAAAACCAGCTCCTGGATTCATTGATTTTTTGAAGGGTTTTTTGTGTCTCTATTTCCTTCAGCTCTGCTCTGATCATAGTTGTTTCTTGCCTTCTGCTAGGTTTTGAATGTGTTTGCTCTTGCTTCTCTAGTTCTTTTAATTGTGATGTTAGGGTGTCAATTTTAGATCTTTCCTGCTTCCTCTTGTGGGCATTTAGTGCTATAAATTTCTCTGTACACCTTGCTTTAAATGTGTCCCAGAGATTCTGGTATGTTGTGTCTTTGTTCTCATTGGTTTCAAAGAATATCTTTATTTCTGCCTTCGTTTCGTTGTGTACCCAGTAGTCATTCAGGAGCAGGTTGTTCAGTTTCCATGTAGTTGAGCGGTTTTGAGTGAGTTTCTTAATCCTGAGTTCTAGTTTGATTGCACTGTGGTCTGAGAGACAGTTTGTTATATTTTCTGATCTTTTAGATTTGCTGAGGAATGCTTTACTTCCAACTATGTGGTCAATTTTGGAATAAGTGCGATGTGGTGCTGAGAAGAATGTATTTCCTGTTGATTTGGGGAGGAGAGTTCTGTAGATGTCTATTAGGTCTGCTTGGTGCAGAGCTGAGTTCAATTCCTGGATATTCTTGTTAACTTTCTGTCTCGTTGATCTGTCTAATGTTGACAGCGGAGTGTTAAAGTCTCCCATTATTATTGTGTGGGAGTCTAAGTCTCTTTGTAGGTCTCTATGAACTTGCTTTATGAATCTGGATGCTCCTGTATTGGGTGCATATATGTTTAGGATAGTTAGCTCTTCTTGTTGAATTGATCCCTTTACCATTATGTAATGGCCTTCTTTGTCTCTTTTGATCTTTGTTGGTTTAAAGACTGTTTTATCAGAGACTAGGATTTCAAGCCCTGCCTTTTTTTGTTTTCCATTTGCTTGGTAGATCTTCCTCCATCCCTTTATTTTGAACCTATGTGTGTCTCTGCATGTGAGATGGGTCTCCTGAATACAGCACACTGAGGGGTCTTGACTCTCTCCAATTTGCCAGTCTGTGTCTTTTTATTGGAGCATTTAGCCCATTTACATTTAAGGTTAATATTGTTATGTGTGAATTTGATCCTGTCATTATGATGTTAGCTGGTTATTTTGCTTGTTAGTTGATGCAGTTTCTTCCTAGCCTCGATGGTCTTTACAATTTGGCATGTTTTTGCAGTGGCTGCTACCGGTTGTTCCTTTCCATGTTTAGTGCTTCCTTCAGGCATAGCAGCATGTTTCTGTTTTGTTGACACAATGTTCTCTGGAATCTTGTTGAAGACAATTATTTCACATTTCCTTTTTTTAATAAGTCTTTTTTTCCCTATGGTATTGTTTTTCTTCTTAATTCTTTTTTGCTTGTTTACTTTTTATTGATATGTAATAGTTGGACATGTTTTAAGAGTACTTGTGATACTTTCATACATGTATACAATGTGTAATGATCAAATAGGTAATTAGGCTATGCATCACCTCACACATTTATCTTTTCTTTATGTTGGGGATATTATACATTCCTGTTTCAGATCCTCCAATAGCTATATATTGTCAATAAGATGAAATAAATGGTAGACTTTCAGTTTTTCTCCCAATAGCTGTCTTTTCTTTGTTCCTGGACCATTAGTTACTTATCTTCAGACTATATTTTCTAGCCTCCCTTGAAGCTAGATCAGCCCCTTTGACCAAACTTAAGGCAGTGGGATGATAAATGGAAATGATGTGTACGAGTCAAGGTCACTCCGAGTACAGAGATATTGCTCTGTAATCTGGCCCCTGGTTACTTCTCTATTCTCATATCTTGCCCTTCCTGAAACTTCACATTTTAATAATATCAAGTAAGTTGTATTGTGTTGTTGCCTTGCTACTCTATGCTTATCAACTTATACTCTTTTTGCTCAGCTGATATAAAATACTCTTTGTCCCATTCTTCTTCTTCAACTTTTAGAGCTTTATTTCCTCTAAGAAGTATTTTTTTTTTTTGTCTTCTTCTTTTACCTTTGCTCTAGTCTGGGTGAAATACTACCACTGTGAGCTTCCCCCATACCAGATATATTGACATTTCTTATTTATATATCTAGTTTTTCAATTAGGCTAAAAGTTCCTCAAGAAAGCTACTGTGTTGTATCCATACCTGCAGCTTTAATGCCTACCAAGTTACTTGTCACTTAGTCCATGCTAAACTGAAATGCTTCTTTTATTGACTCTGGCAAATTTTCAGGTGGCAGGGAGCCTGGGAGCATTATGTTTGGTTAAATACATGTGGCAAGGAGCTGTGGAGAATGACACCCTTCAAGAAGATATCAAGAGTAAATCTTTTTCCATTATAAAGAAAAATATCTTGTGGTTATGTGCTTCCATTTCTGTCTGCATTTGACCTTCCAGGTGCATTCTATCATTCACATATCTTGTTTTTCTCTTACTCTTTATCCACGTTCTCTTACTTTATTCTTCCTTTTGCAGAACATGCTGCCCTCACACTTCAAACTTGGATATTTGAGGTTTGCTTTTTATCACTATTTCATGAAGTGTCACAGTTCCACTGGGTCAGATAAAGCAATATAATTCTAATGTTATTTGCCTTGAGTCCAGAGGAGTGATAGGATTGGTTAGGTGACATTTTGTTGAAGACAAAGAAGGAGAAATGCTTGGGGGAAAAAATTCCCGATATGGCATAATATCATAATGTCCAGTTATAATTGCTAAATGACAATTGTCATTTGCTTTTATATCAGATATTGAATTAATCAAGCTTTCTGGTTAAGTGCCTCCAATTATTAATAATCCATCAGTTATCCTGCTCAGAGTTAAGATTAGCATCCAAGGATTTTCCTCCGTATTTCTTTTCAGAGGCAATGGAATTTACTAGTTTTTTAGCTCTTCAAATTTGGCTGATGGTTTTAGTGGTGGCTATGCTATCTTCAGTAGTTTGGGGATCTAAGGCATATCTTTATCGTCACACAATAGAGACTGCATAAATCTAACTTTTCTTTATATAAATTTTACAATAAAAATTTTAATTTATGCAACATTTACTTATTGAGAAACTGCTAAACGTATGCTTTGACTTATTCCATAAGTTCTTACTATTTTTCTCCAACCCTGCCTCGCCTTTTTTTTTTTTCTTTTTTTTTTAATTCTTGTCTGGCAGTCTGCAGCTGTCCTCAGAGTCCCTGCTAAACTCCAGATCTCTCTCTCCTTTTTTTTTTTTTTTCTTCTCACAATGCGGTCTTGGTTATTTAACTTGCTATCCTCAGCTCTAACTTGCTCATAAGTTATTGCCCTGGCCAGGCTTTGGGGCACACTACTTGCCTTAGTGATGAATGCAGAGGCTTATTCCTTCCGTTCAAGGTTTGAGTTAGATTTTAGGGTTGAAGGTTTGCCTTTCAAAGAACAAGTCTTAACAGGGATTCTAATGCCTACAAGTCTCTAAACCTACGGAGAACATTTCCCTCTTTCCTGCATGCATTGAGATAAAACTCCTTTCTCTCCTTTTATTCCATTGCCTTCCCTCTTGTGTGGATCTGTAATGATTGCTGGAGTGCTGGGAATTCACGCTAATAATGAGTTCTCAAGAGTGACTTTTCCTTTTTTTTCTCCTTTCCTTCTGTTTTTTTTTTCCTCGAGTGTCTAGCTCTGAAAAGAATAATTTATCAAATCATTTTTATTCAACTTTGGAGGAATAAGAAAGAGGAATGAGGAGAGAGAAGCCCTTTTGCGGTTTTAATTGCTTGCAGTGTATGCGTGAGGCTCTCACTCAGCTTATCAGAGCTCACACAGCTGAGGCCCCGAGCTTACTGCTCGGCGTTACCTCGTCAGACTGGCTGGGCTCCGCTGATGGACCAGATAGTGCCTCAGCTATCTGATGGCTCTAGTGCTTAGGAGGTTAATTCAAGTGATGAATTGAAAAATTGGGAAGGGTGGGAGGAAGGGAATAGGGGCTGCTTCCCAGGGTCTTTAGAATCATTAAAATTTTGTAAAAATTAAGGATTATTTCTGCCTTTTTCCTTTCTAAGACTTAATAAGTTTTAATATTTAAGGAAGAAAGTAACTTATTCCTTAGTACTAAGATGATAATAATTTGAATTAGAGTATATTTCTTGATTTACCATTATTGTTTTCTAATACCTGGGAACATTTCTGTGAAATAAGTCTCTTCGAGGAAGCTAGAAATCCATGGAGGCATTTAAACTTACAAAAGAAAAGGCTGAGACACAATTAAGTATTCCAATTAAGGCATAATAGGGTGTTCTAAGATGATGATGACAAGATGGTCACACTTTTTAAGAAAGCAGAATAGGAGGATTTACAATAAAGTACACTGCAAGAGAAATGGGTGGGCAATTAGAGACTATGAAAACAAGTGGAATATAAAAATGGTTTGGGAGCAGCTTTTGGAATCACTAGCAACAGAAGGACTGAAAAAGTGATATTTTAAAAAGTATTTTTTATAGGTGCAAGTGGTGCTCAAAATTAGCTGGTACCTTTTTTTTTTTTTTTTTTCAAGAACTTATGTTATCTTTAGGAAGCACAGAATTTCTCTGTGGGGATATTTATATGACTGAGCAAGGACAGACAGAGAAAAGGCATACACTTGTCCACGTGCAGTTCTCTCTTTGTGCTCCACAACATGTTTGTCTTCTTCTATGGTGGTTAAGAGCATCAACTTTGAAGCCAAACAATCCAGGGTCATATCCTTGTTCTACCACTTTATAGCTGTGAGGACTTCAGCATGTTGCCTAACGTTTCTGAACTTTAAAGTTCTAATCTGTAAAATCAGGATGATTATAATAACTGTATGACAGTGTTGTAATAAGAATGAGATGTGTTGATATTGTAACTTTGTTGGAATGGCACCTGGCACTTAGTAAATCCTCTGTTATTGTGATAGTACAAAATAGATTAGTTCTTCCTCAACCTAACTCATTTGCAGTGTAGGTATTAAACCCCAAAAGTTTCTACTTTCTTGTATAGATGTGTTTCTGCTAACTCATCAATATCAGTAGTACTAAGACTGTAGAGTGTGATGATGGTGATCATTATTACAATTATCTCTCTTTAGTGATATAGACACTTGAGTTAGGCCATGCACAAGAAGGCAGGCCAGGTGATTGTGGGGTGTAATAGAAAGTGCTTGGATATTGGGGTCCAACAGACCTGGCTGAGTTCAATGTCAGCTTTTTCTTTGACTGTGAGTGATTTACTTAACCTTTTTGAGCCCCAGTTTTCTCAACTTAGAAAAACTATTTTGAGAATAAGGAAGAAGTTGATGATGATTAGAAATGCAGTCACAACCATAGTGGACTCCTTTATATAAAGAATCAGACAATGCATGCTTATCACTGCAGAATCTGGTATTATGGGTAACCATTAGGGGAAAGAGTTTTATCTGAAAGATTTTTAAAATAACATGCTTATGACATCTTCCGAATAAGATAATTTATAGGTGTTATGTCTGTCAACCCACTTAATGTATATTTCACATTTAAAAAATTAAGAACTCTTTAGCTATTATTTCGAGTAAATTGTGTAATTGGAGGCAGAATATGGGCTTATTATTTGTCATTTATATCTGATAGAGAACCTGTGTTTCCTGGTTAATTCAATTTAAAATAAATTCCATCACTTTAAATATATTAGGAGAAGGGGGAAAAGCCTTTCTCTCATGAAAGCAACAATGGAGCAATCTATTATTAAATGTAGAAAATGATGCTAATGTAACCTGATGGCTGAGATTTCACAACACAAAAATCAGGAAATTCAGAGTTCCGTTTCCCACAGCAACCATAACTCCTCTCCCCTTGAGCATATGCAACATTTCATATTATCAAATCTGTACTTAGTTCTAAATTATTATATATGCACAATGGGGCCAAATTATAGTCACCATAGGTGCCAGAAATGTAAAATTCCTGACATCTGTGTACTTGAGATTTAAGTTTTAGTGGTGCTTTTCTTTTTTCCTTCTTATTTGTATTTTACTTTATATTCATTGTTTAAGATCCTATTTTGATGTACTGAAAATATTGTCATTATCTTCAACTTTGATTTTCTGCATATGATTCAATAAATGTGTCAGAAACGTGGCAGTAATTAATTCTATCTGTGCATGATTTGGCAACATACTATGTGCAAGACCCAATTCTGTGCTCTTTAATTGAAGACTGCGCTCAGTGCTCAGGTCCCTTAGTTTGCAGCTTCCTACTTGGCCCTAAAAGCCATCAAGCAAGACTGACTACATTTGGCACCACAGGTAACAGTTTTTGTTTGAAAGTAGTATTTAGAAGGACTCTCCATAAAATTTGCTATTATTAATATGCACAACTCATGCCCTATCCAAATGTACTTATTTGATTAAGAAAAATACAACTAGCCCTTTTATTATTAAATTACTTAAGTATATACTTTTCAATCCTTCTAAACTTTCTTCAGTTCGTGTAGTTAAAACACCAAAAAAAGATCCATAATAAGCAGTATTAGTCACTATAAAAATCAAATTCTAGTTTTTAAAGGTGTTATTTCAGATCATCTATTTGGTACTAGATAGCAACCCACAGAGATGCCTGGCCTTAGTCTTTTGCTATCAAGGGGCCTGGAAGGAAAGGAAGTTACTAAAACAGCCAGGCATTTAGAATTTAAAAATCTTATGGATCATTGGATTAGAAGTTCTGCCTCATAGAATTTGTCCAAACCATCTAATCAGACAAGAGCCCCAAGATATATATGCAGAAATAAGCATCATAGCATAGACTGTAATATTAAAAAGCAGAGAGAGAGAAAAACTAACAAAATATTAAGGTATTAGCACTGATTGATTAATTATTGATTAAGCAGCACTTAACAATTATGATTTAGGTATATATTTATAATTTATCATGAGAAATGTCTCATAATACATTGTGAAATTGTTTTAAAAAATACAAATTTCAAAGCCTGAATAAGTACTGTGATCTAATTTGGGAATATGGATATGTATGTAATTTATATATATATGTGTGTATATGTATATATGTATGTATATATATATATGTATATATACGTATAGAACATGAAAAAAATTGTCGAGAAAGGTGTCCAAAATGCTGACAATTATTATCTCTGAATGCTGGAATTTCAGATAATATTTTTTATTATAATTTATCTGTAGAGTTTGAATTTGTTTCAATAATTATATATAACTTTAATTATCAGAAAAATACATTAAAATACTTTAAAACTGTACATGTTTACATATAGACATAAATATGTTTGCATAGATATATAAGGCAATTTGATAGCTCTCGTTGTACTAGAGCAAATACACAGCAACCACAAACTCTGACATGGTCAAACGTCACACAATTCAACACTTGAGGCTTTGCTTTCTGACCAGGTCATGAGAATATGTTAGTGTCAAGTAAAAATACATGATTTTACCTAAAGTATCCTCGCTTAGGTGGAGATTCAGGGATCGTAGAGTTAAGCCCCAGATTTTCAAGATAAGTGGCACTTTTAGAAGAGGCTGAATAGAGAAGGACCTGGAAGTGCCGGGTATTTACTCACAGTTTGAGTTAAAGGACACTGGGAGCATGTGGGTTTGGGAAGATGCAGTGGCGGGTGCTGCTATCAAAGCAAATGTCATGGGTTAGAAATGAGCAGAGGAAATCATTTTAAAGGAATGTGGATATGGTGGGAAATAAGTATGGGTTTTAAGGAAGTGTCTTGGATTGATTAGTAGGAAGAGTGGCTGTCAAAAGCATAGCCCTAGAATATAGTTCAGTCAAAATTTATTGAATGCTTATTTACCAAAAAGCCAGCCAAGCACTGAGGAAGATATTTAGCAATCAAGAGCAAGAAAAAGGAAGACAGCCTGATAGAATGAAGAGATAGTGTCTAATAAATAATTGTTAAGCCCATGCCTAGAACACCAAGAAGCAATACTGAGCCACCCGGCAGAAAATCTTCCATTGAAATTTTACACTGTCTTTCTTCTTTTTCTTCCCACTGCCATTACCCTAACCTGAGCTGTTGTTTTCCTTCTTAACTCATTCATGCAAAACTTTTGTGTATCTGCCATTTATCAGAGACTGTGGCAAATATTTGCATCATGCTGACAAATAATATCCAGTCCTGCCTTGGAAGGTTACAATCTGGTGTGAGAGTTGAAGAAGTGAAAAGGAGGTCTTCAAGCATTATAAGTACAATGACATGAAGAAATACAATGGGGGCAACTAATTCAGACTGTTGCCTTGGGATAGGTGTTTTGTTTTTTCTATCTTACTCCTTCAGCGGCCTCCTAATTCATAGACCTTGCCTCTTCTCCTTTTTAAGCATCTTAATGTTGATATTAGATTCAAAAGTTCTTAACAAGTAATTTTATCCTGTCATTTCCTTGCTTATGAACTTAAAATGAGTCTATATTCTCATTTTTATATATTTTAAACAGTTATGGTCCTTCTACAGTCTCACTGTTTTATATTTCTATTCAGACTCATAGTTCTTCATTCACTTAAGTGTTTGCATTCCCCACTATTGAGGGATTTTCAAGTTGCAAGACAAATTATATATATTCCCTGTTGTCTAAGAGCTCAAGGTCCAACACAGGGTAGAAATAGGCAAAAATGAATACAATGAATGTATAGTGCTGTGACTCAGTATGTACAGGAAGCAGTAGAAATGAGCATTGTGAAGTCCATCTGAGGAAAGAACAATATAACTATTAGAAGAGGCAGATCTTGGGCTTGGTCTTAAAAGATGAGTTGGAGTGTGCAACTTGAAGAATGGTTTCTTTGTTAAAGATGAACATACGTAGGAGCATTAATACATAAAGAAACTTGTGATTTGGAAAAGAAGTTGACATTGAGATGGAGCTCAAAATAACAGAAAAATTAGGCTGTGGAGATGTATAGAGGCTGAATCATAGCAAGGTCTCTTTATCACACCTATTAAATGTTTGTAGTCATGACCTTTACTAAATGGTTCTAAGAGAGAAAGGGACATGACTAGATTTGGATTTTTGGCAGTATGGAATATAGACAGGATGCGTTAGTCCATTCTCACACTGCTATAAAGGACTACCTGAGCCTGGGTAATTTATAAAGGAAAGAGGTTTAACTGATTCACAGTTCCACATGGCTGGGGAGGCCTCAGGAAATTTACAATCATGACAGAAGGGGAAGCAAACACATCCTTCTTCAAATGACAGCAGGAAGAAGAAGTGCAGAGCAAAGTGAGGGAAAAGCCCCTTACAAAACCATCAGGTCTTGTGAGAACTCACTCACTATCATGAGAACAGCATGGAGGTAACCGTCCCCATGATTCAATTACCTCCCACCAGGTCCCTTCTATGACACATGGGTATTATGGGAACTACAATTCAAGATGAGATTTGGGTGGCACCCAGCCAAACCATATAATTTCACCCTTGGCCCCTCCCAAATCTCATGTCCTCACATTTCAAAACACAGTCATGCCTTCTCAACAGTCTCCCAAAGTCTTAACTCATTCCAGCGTTAATACAAAAGTCCAAGTCTAAAGTCTCATCTGAGACAAGGCAAGTCCCTTTGCCTGTGAGCCTGTAAAATCAAAAGCAAGTTAGTTACTTCCAGATACAATGGTGTACAGTCTTTGGGTAAATACACCTGTTCCAAATGGGAGAAATTGACCAAGACAAAGGGGCGACAGTTTCCACGCAAGTCAGAAATCCAATAAAGCCGTAATTAAATCTCAAAGTTCCAAAAATGATCTCCTCTGACTCCATACCTCAAATCCTGGTCACACTGATGCAAGAGATGGGCTCCCATGGCCTTGGACAGCTCCACCCCTGTGGCTTTGCAGGGTATAGCTTCCCTCCCTGCTGCCTTCACAGCTGGTGTTGAGTGTCTGCAGATTTCCGTGTGCATGGTGCAAGTTGTCAGTGGAGCTACCACTCTGGGGTAGCTACCATTCTGGAGGCTGGTGGTCCTCTTCTCACAGCTCCACTAGACAGTGCTCTGGTGGGGACTCTGTGTGGGGGCCCCAACACTACAAATCTGTTCTGCACTGCCTAGCAGAGGTTCTCCATGAGGGCTCTGCCGCTGCAGCAAACTTCTGCCTGGACATCCAGGTGTTTGCATACATCCTCTGAAATCTAGGCAGAGGTCCCCAAACCTCAATTCTTGACATCTGTGCTCTCGCAGGCCCAACACCACATGGGAACTACCAAGGCCTGGGACTTGCACCCTCTCAAGCAATGGCCTGAGCTGTATGTTGGCCTCTTTTAGCCAAGTCTTAAGGCTGCACACAGCAGGAAGGAAAAAATCATTTTTCCCTTCTAGGCCTCTGGGTCTGTGACAGGAGGGGCTGCAGTAAAGGTCTCTGACATGTCCTGGAGACATTTTCCCCATTGTCTTGGTGATTAATCTTCAGTTCATTGTTACCTATGCAGATTTATTCAGACTGCTTGAATTTTTCCCCGGAAAATGGGGTTTTCTTTTCTATCACATCATCAGGCTGCAAATTTTTCAAACTTTTATGCTTTGCTTCCTCTTGAATGCTTTTCTGCTTAGAAATTTCTTCTGCCAGGTACCCTAAATCAGGTCTCTCAAGTTCAAAGTTCCACAGATCTCTGGGGCAAAGGAAAATGCTGCCAGTCTCTTTGCATAGCAAAAGTGATCTTTACTCCAGTTCCCAACAAGTTTCCCATCTCTATCTGAGACCACCTCAGCCCGGACTTCATTGTCCATATCACTATCAACATTTTGGTCAAAGCAATTCAACAAGTCTCTAGGAAGTTCTAAACTTTCTTAAATTTTTCTGTCTTCTTCTTAGCCCTCCAGACTGTTCCAACCTCTGTCTGTCACCCAGTTCCAAAGTGACTTCCACATTTTCAGGTACCACAGCATCCCACTCTCTGTGGTACCAATTTTCTGTATTATTCCATTCTGACACTGCTATATGGACTACCTGAAAATGGTAATTTATAAGGGAAAGAGGTTTAATTGACTCACTGTTCCACATGCCTGTGGAGGATACAGAAATTTATAATCATGGCAGAAGAGGAAGTAAACATGTCTTTACATGACAGCAGGAAGGATAAATTCACAGCTGATAAATAAAGGGGTGGGGGTAGAAAACCCCTGATAAAACCATCCAATCTCCTGAGAACTCACTCACTCTCATGAGAACAGCATAGCGGTAACTGCCCCCGTGATTCAATTACCTCCCACTGGGTCCCTCTCATGACATGTGGGGATTATGGGAACTACAATTCAAGATGAGATTTGGGTGGGGACACAGCCAAACAATATCACAGGGAGACCAATTAAGAGGCTATTGTAGGGCTGGGCACAGTGGCTCATGCCTGTAACCCCAGCAATTTGGGAGGCTGAGGCAGGGGGATCACCTGAGGTTGGGAGTTCGAGACCAGCCTGGTCAACATGGTGAAACTCTATCTCTACGAAAAATACAAAAATCAGCCAGGCGTGGTAGTGGGCACCTGTAATCCCAGTTACTTGGGAGGCTGAGGCAGGAGAATCTCTTGAAACCAGGAAGCAGAAGTTGCAGTGAGCCGAGATTGTGCCACTGCACTCCAGCCTGGGCAACAGAGCAAAACTCTGTCTCAAAAAAAAAAAAAAAAAAAAAAAAAATTGAAAAGAGGCTACTGTACTCCTCTGAACAACATAATCTCAACAAGGGCACTAAGGCACATTAGAGAAGGGAAAGGACTCATGCAAGAGTAGGTAAAGGTCTTATAACAAGAATTTGTAGCATAACTTCAATATGTTTCACTTGGTGTCTGGATGGATGTTTGATATTCACCACAGAGGAGATTATATGAGATTATAGGAGGTAAAGTAGGTGATGTGAAGATGTTAGAAGGCAAGATAATGAATTCAGTCTTGAGTACACTGAGTTTGAGATGTTTGGGGGTAATTCAAGCAGGCAATTGAATATGTGGATTTTAAACCTGGGAAAGAGATCTTTAGGCTAGTGAAAAAAATTTGGAAATAATGCAAAAATGGCAATTGAAATTATGAGAGTAGACCCATTTATTCAACAAATACTTACTGGAAACTAATTATATACCATGGAATCTCCTAAATGCTGAGGATTTAGAGGTGAATAAAATACAAAACACTTCTAACCACTTCTGGAACTTCCATTTTGCAAGGGGGAGGTAGATAATAAACAAACGGGTAAAATATATAAAATAATCAGCCGGTGATAAGTAGGCATGGAAACAGGCACACAGAGTACAGGGGTAATAATCAAGGAAAGGTTTGCAATTATTAAAAGAGTGGTCAAGGGGGGCCTCCTGAGAGTGTGGTATTTATGCAAAGGCAAAGCGAGAAACATTAACTGCTATAGTCATGGGTAAGGTGAAGTTGAAAATAGAAATGAGGAGAAAAATAATGACAATGTAAGTTTTCAAATCTCTCTTTTGAATTTAAAAATTGGTTCAAAAATTTTTAATGTAGTTATAAAATATAGCTGATGATATTTTAAATTTAAAATGTCAGCTGAAAAACATTTTAATACTTGAAGTATAAAATATAGATTAACAGCTGAAATAATGGAAATTATCAGAAATATAGACGTTTACTTTAAACAAAGAGAAAGTATATTCGAAGTTGAGGTGTTTTAAGAAATCAAGCATACAGTTGCTATCTGTATATCTAAATATATATCTCTCTGTCTGTCTATGTCCTTAAGTAACTGTAGATAATGTCTTTAAATTCATACTCTCAGTCTTAAAACAACTCTACAATAGCCCTTCATCATGCTCAAGCTGGACTTTGGATATTATGAGAGCTGAGATGAAGAGATCATAAAAGAGATGCCTAGAAACTTGTAAAGCATATTATTTCCAACAATTTAATGGTTTCTCTGTGCTTATTTATCATGAAATTCATTCATTATAGATTTTTAAATTTACTAAAATTTCTGCAGACAGAGTTTAATATTTTCTTTCTGGTAACAGAAAACACCAAATTTTGGTTATTTGTGAATAATTTCCATAGAACGTGAAGAAAGCAGTAACATTTTTCTATTTATCATTTTTTTGCATGTACCTAACTAAAAAAATAAGACTCTGAAGCTTAGTATGACATTATTTTAATATGTCCAAATATATCCTGACATAAACAGACAAACTGAATTTCTCAATGTAAGAGAAGTTTGTCCAGATATCTTTGTATTTCTTGTCTTAAAGCATTCAGTATATGTTATTCACTCCTTTTAACTGCATTTTTCTCTTACTAACACCTAGATATTTATTTTTTTTAATTGAGTGTCCTAATTTCCTCAAGGTACTTGTGATCAATGCACAACCTTTGAGTATGTGCATGATTTTGAATGTCTCATTCATTCTCATATATTGAAGATATTAGCTGCTCATTGTCTTTATTACCTCCAGAGACAGTGTCAGATAGTCCCAAATTGGTTCATGCCAACTGTGCTACCTAAAGCTCAGCACTTTTCCACACATTTATGGTCTTCATCTATAGGACTGCCATTATTATGGAAGTCCAGAAATCTCAAATTGTCCAGTCAGACATAAATCTTTTACTTAACTGTATTTTTTTTCTGTGATGGATTATTTGTGTGTGCATCTCAGTTATTGTCGTTCAGGATTTCAAGACAAAACAAAACCCTCAGACACTTATTTGAAGCTGTCCTTACATTTGATCTAAATTCTCTTTTGTTGTATCTCTCCCTCCTTCCCTCTCTCTTTCTCTCTTTCACATAGAACTTATTTTTTGCTCTCTACTTGGTGGAAGTGGACAATTGGACAAAATTACATAGCAGCCAGCTTTGCAGGCATGACTAAATCTATTCGTTGTATTTATGGAGTATAAGAAAAAGATTTTAAAAAGAACTTTTTCATTCTTCCCTTTTAGCTTTTCACTGCAGCTGAACTCTGCATTATTATCTATGTGGGGGATGTATCTGTATTTTTCCAGTGAACACTGGGCATAGTATCTTGCTACCAGGCTATGTTAGAAGTATGCTCCTGGAATCCACAAAATGAGTCCATTGTGGGCCATGACTTGAGTTATACTGCACATAGTTCTTAAGCTGTATTATTAGCCACACCAATGCTACTTTTCAATGGTGTGGAAAAATCCAGTGTTAACTATATTTGCTTTTGAATATTGTTATCGTAAATGTCTCCACATTCATGATCTTCCTAAGTACTATAGAGTATTTATTTGCCAAGGTAATTGTGGCTTTACCCTTTATTGAAGACTACTTGAGTTTAGACAAGAGGGAACCAAAGATAGTGGCCTGCAAGCTCAGTATAAACTACACCATAAATGCACAGCAAATATCTCACAAAGATGCAGTAATTATACAACAAATACCTCTTTGCTAAGCAATGAATTGTAGAGCCCAATATCCTGTAATTACAAACGATTTATATATCTGTTTAAATTACTGTGGATGCCACTTAGTGTAATCATTTTGGTGATTAATCAAACATTATGTGTGGTATGGAATGCTTCAGAGTTCACAGGTGTGCATGTTTTTCAAATGCTTGCCCTAAAGTATCAAAATGCAAATTTGCTAGCATTTTATTTTGCCCAGATTTTACAAAAAACTCCTCTAACCCCACATTTTTCTTTAACTACCATGGCTTTATGCTTGCTTTGAAGATATTTAGGAATATTACATCCAGGTTTTAATGATTAAAAAGTCACATTTTAATAGCTACAATTTTCAGAACTCTAACATGCACACATTTCAGGGGGTTAAGTCAACAATAAACTAATCTTGCCAAGGATTTGTTTGGAGAGAAGCTTTGGTGGCACATTCAGCTTCTGTCCTTCTGAGCAAGATCTTTAACAGCATAGTCACGGAGCATTCAAGGAAATGGGCCAAGTGCCTACCAAGGTGTTCCTTGGGCAGGGTACAGATCTTCCCTAAGGCTGTGAATGACAAGGATTTGTCCAGGACTGCTGGTCTGAGCTCTTGCATTTTTGGCTGCCAAAGACTTTAGTTTAATCTTCCTGGCAACAGTAAATAAGGGTCAAATCGGATTATTCTAGACCAATATGAGAATAATTTGAGAACAATAGTTGGCTAGGGAGAGAATGTCATGCAACTGAATTAAAAAAAAACTATACAGAGCCTTGCCTTGGAAGGAATAATTTGATCACAAGACCTGCAGGTGACAATTATTACCGATTGCAGCAGGCCCCTCTCAGCAGCTCATATGGAAGCCAACTTATGCAATAAGCTACCTGATCTCCTCTGCACATGTTCCAAATATGTGTACCTGCAGATGTTTACATTATACAGAAACATTTACTGAACATTTATTATGAGGCAAGACCTATTCTAAGTGTATTACTTATATTAACTCAGTTGATTTTCACAATAACCCCATGAGATACCTACCATTACCCCATTTCATAGATGAGGAAACTGAGCATAGAGCTTTAAAGTCACTGTCTCATGGCTACTAAGTGGGAGAGCTGGCTTCTCAATCAAGGTAGCCTGGCTTCTAAGTTTGTGCTTCTAAACACCATGCTACAGAAGCCTCTCTTTAGAGTCTAAAGTGAGCATTGGTTGAAGTTATACTACTAATTTTAATAGTACATTGAATCTCAAGCACATTTAATCTCAGAAGTCATATTCTTCCCGCCAAAGCTTTTGCACATCTCTCATTTTTGCAAGTAAGAGTGTCTGGAAGCTCTCAAATTTTATTACATAGTGATTTGAACCCGACTTGCACTGTCGTGTGCTATGACAGTGCAGATCAGGGAATAAAGCACTGGCAGCGCAACTCACTGGTAATTCACTGTCCAGGCTGTCAGGTAATTTACTGGCAGTGTAACTTTCTACATTTGCCTCTATCAATTGCTTGTTGCGTTTGTCTTGTTCTTCTTTTCCTTCTTTTTCTTCTTGGTTGTGTGTGTGTGTGTGTGTGTGTGTGTGTGTGTGTTTTTTTTAGAAAATAACATTGACCTTATGCTTGGTAAAAACTGCAGAGTTGGACTCCAGGTATTAGGAATTTTCTTCCCCAGCCTTCAAGAGGCATAAATCCTAAATTGGAAAGTAACAAACTATTTTACTAAGTCTGAAACGAGAGGTAAACTGTGAGGGTGGAGGTGCTACAAAGAAAAGTTTAAAAAATAAAGACATTCATTAACACTAGGAAAATGAAAACATTATTTTTCCAAATGAATTTGCTCTTACAGGTCTGCTTTTGGCAAGTGTATTAATAAAGCAATTTGATTTTAGGAACATAAACACATTTACTGAGTCACAATAGGCTAGCTTTATCTAAGGCATGGGTGGCCAGTACAGAGGTATGCTCATAAAAGCAGAGCAAGAAGCAATTTTGGAAGGACCTTAGTTATTTGAAAAGCAGGAGAATTGGGAAGCATGGGAAATTTGAAAAGAGACATAATAATTATTTTATTATTATTGAGATAGCAAGAAAGGAAGAAATTAACTGCCAACAGGCAAGTAGATTAAAAATATCTAAAAGCAGAGGGAAGCTTCTTAAGGGACTTTTTTTCAGGTCAGGCAGGGCCTAGAAAATAGACTTGACAAATTGCTTAAAAGATTTGCTGAGAAACTCTTGAAATCAATTTGAAGTTTGAGGTGTATAGATACCGCAATACAAATTCATTCATTTGTTCACATGAACAAAGTTATTGAGAATTAATACTATATAAGGTATGATTCCAGGCACAGCCCTTACCCTCCAAAGATCAGAATTCGGTAAGGGCAAAAGTCTTATATTTACCTGGCAGTGTCCTAAAATTGTTATATTAGAATAAACACACACACACACACACACACACACACACAAATGCACACATGTGCACAAATGCCAATGGATTATTGCAGAGGGAGAGGTAAGAGATCGTTGGGAAGTAATTAATGGTAGAGGTAATTTTAAATGGGGCCTAAGTATGTATAAGTTTACAGGAGAAAAGAAAAGTCTGATGCAACCTGCTGAAGATGGGTTGTAACCCCATGAACATGTACAGGATCAACAGTGCCTATTGCTGCTTATCTTCTGTTAATGAACATGTAGTCATTTAAGACATTTTCTGATGATGGATACTGAACCAGGCCCTGCATAGGCTTCTCAGGACACCAAGAAGAAGATGCTGTCTGTTTTAAAGGGTTTCGAGCATAACTGGGGTGGAATAATAGAATAGTAAATGGGTAAATTACGATCCAACCAGGTATTTCTGATAAAAGCAGTCAAAGCACAGTGAGAGTATAAACTCTGCCTGGAGTTGACATCAGAACATGGGTTAAATTGATGAGGGGGCATTTGGCAGGCAAAGGAAAACCGTGAGGAAATACTTGGAGTTTTGTTTTGTAAACTGTAATTACATGCAGATCCCACAACCCACACTCAACTTGTGTTGCTGGTTGTCTTTTCATGGGCTAGATCCCAACGCTGAAGGTCTGTGAAAAGAAATTGTGTCTATTACTCCTAAATCTTGTATTTATTTCTTTTGCCCTAAATTAGAAAGTAGCACTCCATCTAATAGGTCTATAATTAGAATCTTCATCTGTTAGCAGAATTATATTCCATTGTACCTCTCATTAAACTATAGTTTTATGTTATTTAAGACAATAATTGTGAAGTCAACACAAAACATCCTATGTTATATACTCCATCTTTTTAGTTCAGTCCTGAACTTTGCTTTGCCTCCATTCTTTGAGCTATTAGCCTGCATTTGAGTTTCTGTGTCTGTGTGTGTGTGTGTGTGTGTGTGTGTGTGTGTGTGAAAGAGAAAAAGAGTGTGTGAGCAAGCAAGAGAGATTCTTCATTGTGTATTTTTATATTTCAAAAAAAATTATAGAAAATTTTAAACATATACAAAAGTAGATAGAATGGTATAATGAATACCATTTATTCATCACCTGATCTCAGCAATGATCAATTCGTGAGTCATTTTGTTTTATCTATATTCCCACTCCATTTCTCCTTCAATACTTTTGAAATAAATATCAGGCATTGAATCATTTCATCTGAAAATATTTCAGAACATTTCTCTGAAAGACAGCGTGTTTTAAAACATAACCAAAATACAATTATCACTCCAAAAATTATCAACAATTCTTTAATATCAAATATTCAGTCAGTATTCACATTTCCCTAATTCATAAATAGGTAGGTAGGTAGATATGGATATAGATATTACAGGGTATTTTCTGTCTGTGCAAAATTCTCAATAATCTCAATTTCTGTTGTGATTGGTTAACAATATCTCCTGATTGTACTTTATCTTTTTTATTATTATAAATTTAAATTATGTCATGGGTTTAGAAGGAATCAGTATACTTTAATCAATAGCAGAGGCCAACACACTATAGCCAATGAGTCAAATACATATTGCAACCTGCTTATGTAATCAAGGTTTATTGAAACAGGTGCAAGCTCATTAGTTTACATGTTAGCTGTGGTTGCTCTCATGCTACACCTTGGTGTTGAGTAGTTGTGATGAAGATTGTATGGCTCAAAAAGCTGAAAATATTTAGTATCTGGCTCTTTACAGAAACACTTTGCTGATTCCTGCTCTGTAGGTCTTGACCCTCCCCTTCAATTCATTTTTATCTCATTTGAAATGCAAAATTATAAGTGTCATACGTGCTTTGTATATCAAGTCTGTCTGTAGAAAGAATGAAACCCCCTTCCTTTTTTAAATAAAATAAAATGGCATCCTCCAAATTCCAAACTCCAAACTCTTTTGGAAAGATGTAGATGACAAGCAGGTATAAGAAGGAGAATGGAGACTGCTTGGCTCAGGTTTCACAAAGTAGAAGTAACTTGCAAAGATTATTACCTCAGGTCCGCAACTTCCTATGTCCTTGGCTTTTTCACTGTACTCAAAGATGATCAAGCTGGAGAACTAGCTCATATCTAACTCAACTTCTTGCTAGCATGATAATCTACAATAACACTGAGAAGATTTTAACATGTAATTAGAATTGAAGTGTATTTCTAGTACTGCTCTAAGTACTTTACACATATTAATTAATTAATTCTCATGCACACTGTTATTAACTCTACAGATGTGGAAACTTCTAATAATTAGCCACTGAATATGATAAAAAGAAAAACGCGGAGACTAAGGCATAGAAAACTTAGTGGAAGTCCCAGGCCGACCAAAAGTTTATGTCAGCTTACCATTGCATTGTCACCACTGGTAGAAAATTTACATGGGGATTCAGTTATTTTGATCAAGAAGTTGCCAGATGACCATGGAACAAGAGGGATGTAATTAAGTAGATTTTCTTGATCATGGAGTAGATCAAGACATAACAGGATAATCTACAATCCATTCCATCAATAGACATAAATGTGCCAACTGGAGATCCAAGTTTGCCCATCAAAGAACCCTCTAGTCTGGATTATGCTGAAGCTACACTGATGTAATTTCCTTACCCCTTGGCTCCCTTTATAAACCCATGTGGTGATTTTCCTCTTTCTTCAAACTGAGTAAAATAAAATGATTGGGATTCAAGTTGCATTTTCTAGTCTTCCTGCTTCTGTAGGCTTTTGCTCAAGCCATTTTACTTAAACCTAGGTATTTCCAAATCTGCTTAGCTTCATGTTTTACAAAATCTCTCTGGAACTTCAGCAGATGACTAGTATCCTCCTGTCTGTGTTTCTTCTTGCTTATTTCACTCTCAGTGGATAAACTACTTTCCATATTCTTTAGAAGCACTTGACATTACCTCTACCTACCCACTAAACTTTTGTGAAGACCAACAGTGTTAGAATGATTTTTAAAGATAATTTATGTAACTTTTGAGTCCATAATATTGCATACCAGCATAGCCAGAATTGAATTTTTTTTTTTTTAGTCTACTCCAGAAGAAAAAGCAAGAGTTACTTTAAAAGGTCATAGTTACTCTGAAGTCTCTGTGCCACATTTTCAAGACAGAACAGATCAAGGATGCAGAAAGACCACTTGTTTCACTAGTGTTGGTGGGCACCTGACAGAGAAGATTTCCATCTCCATGTCTATCAAATCTCCCAGTCTTCAGCAGGTGTAGCTGACAATGAAAACCACGGGACTGTGCTAGCACCACATGGCCACCCATATGGATACAAGCAACATTGTGTAATCGTTTCTGCTTTTCTATTTTACTTTTTTTCTAGGCATGAAATGGGAATCCAGAAGGGGAATATGAGAAGTGGGCTTAGGAGTTCAGCCTTAATAGTAGGGTCAAATGACTTTAGAATAAAAACCAGCCGATGAGAAATTAAATATGGTGCTTATTACGAAGAAGCATTTTAGGAAGACTTAAGTTATATGCCGTAACAAGCAGTAAAGTGACATATTCTCCCACCTCAACTGCTACCCACGGATATAGTGCCTTACTATATTGTGAAAATGATGTCTGGGGTATCATGAAAAAGGCTCTAGGTTCCATGTTTACGTCTATGTGGGATAGAGAAAAAAAAGTCAAAGGAAGTAAAATAAGCATGAGACTGAGAGAGCAGGAAATAAGAGTGAGAATGGTCCAAACATGAGAATATAAGGTCCGTGGATTCACAGGAATCTTGGAAAACATCAGTAGAACTTTCCACACATGATAGGACAGGTTCTGAGCCGATCTTACTTAGATTGCAAATTCAATACTGTGTTACAAATAGAACAATACTCCATGAAAATTAGGCAGTGGTTTACCAAAGTAAGCAGGAAGACTTTTAATTTGGATGTTGAAGAAAATAATCTTTTCTGAACTTATGTGGACATCCCTGATACTCTTCTGTATGCCCCACCTTGTTCTTGACTCCTGTCTTTGTGTATTGGGATGGATTGATTCCACATACGGGGCTTCTTTTTAATGACGTAAAGAAAATTCTTTACCATTGTGTCTTCATATGCTCAAGGCTCACTTTTAGTAGAAATGTTTTCTATTGATTTTTATGGACACTTGCACCCTCCAATATTTTGCAAAATGTTGATTGCACTACTTAATATTCCTAAGAATGCCTGATTTTTGTTAGCTCTTCCCTAAAGATCGCTAGCAATCTTTGTCTTGACTTTCTATACTTCCACCTTGCTGCAAAAACAAAAGCAAAACAACAAAAAACCCTTCATTTCTTAATTAGAGTGCAAAATATGTACAAATCCTACCATTGTCCCCTCTGATCTACCCCCAAAGAATAGAAGTGTGAATGCCATGATGCTTCCTGTGTTAAATCTTTAAGTGCCGTTCCTCCATCAAAGGTTAGTGATTTTTCATTTTATGCTCAATTTTGAGTTTTATTTTCACGTTAGCTACTGGGTATTTGGTGCTTTTGAGAACAGCTTCGTATGGGGAAAAAAGATGATCACAGCTTTTAGTTATTTCTAAAATGTTCTTACCCATTTATTGTATAGATGTCAGATGCTATAATAAAATTTCTATTTTCACAGTTGCAACAGAAATGGCCACTTCCTTTTACTCAGACTTTTTAAAAAACCGTATTAAGGTGAGTGGGGTAGGTGTCTCATTACATGTGGGTTCGATCACACAATTCCTAATAATGCACAGTTATGTGAGTAAAATGCTGAGTTTTTTAGTGTATCAGGATGACAGTGCCAGGCTGCAAAGGCAGAGCAGGGTGTGAGGCTCCATGGAAGTTTCTACATCATGTTTTCTTGCAGTGGTGAGCTGGAGGAAAAGAAACTATTGCCTGTTGCCTTAACTACCAGCATTACTTATGACCTTCACTGAATGTCTTTGCATTTTTTAGCAACATTGCTGAGTAGGAGGAAGGCCTGGATTGGGAAGCATATTCTTGGAGACTATTGTGCACAACCTAAATAACTATCATAATACATAAATGTGAAAAAAAGCACAAAGCTGCCTAATTGTAAGACTTGCATTGAAAGAGAAATCTGGTGGCATCAAGTGGGGCCTTTGGTTCTAGGGTTGTTGAAAAGGTTTTGTGTAGGAAGTGCTGACTGGCATGATTATGGGTCCAGAAACCAAGCTGCCAGCTGTGACTGTGTGTGTGCGGTGATGCTACCATCTTACCTGGGCTCTCAGAAAAGGGAACAAGTGGATGCCAGGAACTGGAAAGTACACTCAGTTTCATAGTCATTGAAGAGGAATAGGGAAATATCTAGGCCAGTGAAACAGTGGCTGAAACACTGGCCCCTGTGGCTCCGTAGAGTCCTGCTGCTTCACCTTTCCATGTCCCATAGCACTGAAGTAGTTGATGAACAAATAATGGGCTCTCCTGACTAGATGGGCTTGGTCTGACTCTGGCCAATTGCAGGTAGCAAGCCAGCTCTCCTTTCACTCTCTCTTTCTCTCTTCTCTTTGCCAATGCCTGAATGGTGTCCAATAATGATTTCTAAGCAAAACCAGAGCATCTTGTGATTGGAAGTGAAGGAAGCAAACATACTAAGTAGAATTCTTGTATGGTTTTCTTCATCTAGGCAGTGGATACTTGATGTATTTCCTGGAAAACTATGATAAGATTATTACAAAAGATAACTCTACATATATTACTTATTCTAAGGACAGGTTTTTTTAAAGAACATGAATGTACATAAAAATGTTGACTTATTTTCTCCTTTGAAGAAGAATTCATACTCATACAACATTGCAGCTTCCACATGTATACACAGAGATATTTTCACTCTTAGGGGTGGATACATAGGAAAATGGGCACATTGCATTGAACAAGGATCTGAAATTGGAAGAAATAAGTGCAGTAGAAACATGACAGAGGAACTAAGTTTCACACATGAGGGGACACACAAAGTCACAAGATCCTTTTGACCTGACTAAAGCAAGTTTTCTTCTGAGTGAACTATAGGCTTGGAAATGTTTGTTAGCTGTAGACTTTGAAGGGTTAAATACTTTCTTATACTACTAACTTCACTGTTTTGGTTCTTTTTAATAACCGCCAATTTTTTGGGAGTGTTCATGGATTTTGGTGAAGAAGGTGAGAGTCAATTTGATGCAGAGTCCTTCTTGTACTCATTTATTCAACAAGTAACTATTTGTAATAGAAAGAGGATTATAAAATTATTAATAAAACAGACATGAGCCCTACCTTCTTGGAGCTTAGAGTCTAGTGAAAGAGACTGACATTAAGTAAAGCAACATGTAAGATAAATAATTATCAATTATATTATATGAATTGTGCAAAGTGTCCATTTGTATCAGTTGAATAATAACACATATTTTTAAGCTGCTACAGAAAACCTCCAACCATTCTTTTTTAAAGCAAACAATGGACATGTGTGGCATTAACTGCTTATTCTTTTTCAATATCTATTCTCCCCTTCTTTCTTAGTAATAGCACATGGCTGCACAGATTTTTTAAAATACATTTTCAAACTTCCCTTTGCAGGAAGGTATGGCCCAGTGACTAAATCCTGGCTAACAGAATGTGAGCAGGAAGGTCGTATTCAAATTTTGGGCTGTTTCTAAAGAGGAAGAGACGTGTTCTTTCCTTCTTCCTCCTCTTTCCTCCTAGCTAGAATGTATTCATATGGTAGGGACTACAGAACAATTTGGGCTATGACATGGAAGTCACATGTTGAGGATGACAGAATAACAAGATCCAGCACCACCAAACAACCATCCCATACTCAAATCATCAACCTGGACTTTTTGTATGAGAGAGAAATACTATTTCATGTTGTTCACATCGCTGTATTTTTTAACTTCTTTGTTATAGCAGCCTTACTTCTATCCTGACTAATGTGACATATTTCTCTTCCTGGCATACTGCTATCAGTTTTCAGTTGAAAAAGGTAACCATGGCAAAAAAAAAAAATGACAGGGGCATTTTGGGGGGCATTTTCCCTAGTGAAACATGGCTAGAATGTTCTCACATTCCTAAATTGATATTCCTCAGCAAAATTATAACTAGGTACTCAGTAATATCTAGTAATATCAAAATCTATATGATTTCATGTATACAATGTTCAGGAAAAAAGCAAAACAAATATATGGTGTTACGAATCATTACAGAGGTAGTTAACAACCAAAAATCAGCTCAATCTTCTGATGATCTTGAGGAGCTGGAAGTTATATGGCACTGGAAGAAGGGCTGAGGAATCAGGGGCATAGAGGGCTGGATGCTAGCGAACTGAATTTAGTCCTCATGTCATCTGGTTGTTTAAGACTGTGAATTAGTGAAAAACTTTAAGTAAGTTATAACGTCCAGGAATTAAAATAAATCTCAGAAACTACCTCTACTTTGTATAAAAATGTTTCATCTCTTTCATCCCATTCTTGAGAGAATTAACCTCACTAGATAAACCTAGAAGCACTAAGTCAATTTAGTCTTCATAAAAAATTACGTTCTAGGACTGCATATCCTGCACATGTACCCCAGAACTTAAAATAAAAGTTGAAAAGTAAAAAAAAAGAATAAATGCTAAATTTTTTTACTTTTTTTTAAAGAACATTTTATTAAAATATGTTCCAAATGAACTGCTTTCAGAAATGCTCAATTGTGTTTATACACTAAATATTTAAGGAGAAATAATTTAGGGATAGGAGAGGATATCTCAGAACATTGGCATACATTTGACAAATCAGTTTGAATCATATTCCATATCACAAATAATGGTTCAAGTTTCACACTTGCTATGTATGTCTTTTTCATCTAACGTCCTCATGATTCTATAAAATACCTACAGATACCACAGGAGACATCTTTTCCACTAAGAAAAATAAGCTTAGAGTGAAACCTACCATATCTATCTACACCATGTGTTTATTATTTAAAAGGTTTTCTATAGTTAAATGAGAAAATGGATGAACAACATGATTTTTATTGCTGATTTCTGAACACCTCAGTCTCATAACCACAGGAAGGTTTGTACCCATATCATAAGAGATGATAACCTTAAATTCTATGTGTAAACTTTTTGTGAATTTAATGCACTTTCTCTCATATCATTGTCATCTTTAATCATTGATGGTCAAGTCCTCATGTCATCTGCTCTCTCCATTATTTTCACTCCTATTCTGATGATCTAATTCTTCTCATCAAATCTATCTTACTATCCCACTCAACTTTTTCCTTACTATCCCACTCAACTTTTTCCTCTATGTATTTTGGAATGTCTGACCAATGATAATTTAATTCTCATGCATCCTCAACTCCTTTTCTCCAGAGCTTATCTTAATTGAAAGCTGATTAACTCCCAAGGATAATGCTTACTCAGGAAGCCCTTCAAGAAGTGGAAAATGATCATTTTCCCAATATATTAAGGCTATCTCTCATCACCATGGCTTATACTAGACCAATGTTCTTCAGCTCTCATAAACAATACAAAACAAGTATTTTTTCAAGTCTCATGTCATCCATCTATTTTCTGCCATTCTTGTTCTCTATCCTTCTAGCTAGTTTTCTTTTTCACTGTTCCACCCTAAATCCTGTCATCATTCTACATAGTTTCAGGTCACATGGACTGACCAGCACAACATTTTATTTTATAATACTTTGGTTTCTTTGACACCTATAAGTTTCAACTGAACTTTAGTTATCAGTACTAATATTAATAATGGAGTCAATTCTGTCATCTCTTAAAATGTTTATGACATTAAACTCAAGATTTCACGTTCTAACCACATCCACAATTGAAATCCTTCATGTTTCTTATTCTCCGACTCCTAGCACATTATCTTTGGTCTCATTTTACCTACTGATTCCTTAATTTCTCCATTTCTCTCTATACCTCTCTTATATTTTCAGGAAAGGAGGAATTAAGAATTCTAGTGTAATCATAGTAAGACTGAGAAATTCTTGGTAAAAATCCAACTAAAGATATACATAGACAGTTCAGAGCTCACAGGATAAATCTGGGCTGGAGACATAATTTGCGAATATTCAGCACAGAGATGCCATTTAAAGACATAAGTCTGGATTAGATCAACAGGAAGAAGTTGATAGAAAAGATGGGTTTGGAAGGAATATTGAAATACTTCAATATGTATAAGTTTAGTGGAGGAAATGTCAGCAAGGAAGTCTGAAAAGAAATCGATAGTGGGCTGGGAAGAAACCAGAGGGGTATGCATTATCATGGAAGTTGAGCAAAGAGAGTGTTTCAAGAAGAATGCAATGTACGGTGGAATGCCTTCTGTCATAGAATGAGGCAACATGGAAATCATTAGTAAAAAAACCATTTTGGTAAAATGTAAAGCTGGAAACCAGATTGCAGTGAGAAAAACAGTGAATAAAAGGAGAGGAATCTGAGCTATGAAGGAGAACAAGAAAATAGTGAAGGAGATGGTAGATGAGTGGAGTTTTTGTTTGTTTGCTTTATGCTTGTTTTTCTTTTTCTTAAAAGATGGGATATACAAAGTATGTTTCAATATGTATACGTTTAAATGTGTTTGTGGAATGTGAATAATCAAGTGGCGAAAGAAAGATTTATCATGCAGTAGAGAGAGGAAAAACAAAGGAGCAAAGTTGTTGAGAAATCATTTTAAGATGAAACTCCCCAGTACACAGGTAGAGAGGTTTTGCCTTTTCTGGGAGAAGGCAAGTTTCTACACTGAATTAGGAGGGCCAGAAATGTGAATTGTTTCTTCCAAATTACTACTGAGAATAAAGAAGAATTCACTCTAATGGGGAATCTTATAACAAAGTATAAGGCAGGTATCAACTTGGAAGGATGAGAGAAGTGGGAATGTGAGTTTGGAGAAGTGGTATAAATAATAAATTCAGAGAGGGAGAAAGAAAATTTATTGAAGGAAAATAGTAGAATTTTGGCATTAATCAGGGTCCAAATGAGGTTATGGCCGTGAATTGAAGTGATACCTGTCACGCTGATTATATGTTTTTCTGTACACCTCCTCCTGCCCCCAGCACTATTTAGCTACTTCTACATAGGCAAGGCAAGGGAGTAGGGGACATGGTGAAGCAAGCACAATGGAGAGGAAGAGAGGAAGGGATTTGTGTGTGATTATGACCTGTGGAAGTCAAAACAGATGACTAGCAGAGCCAAACAATACTGAGCTTATCCTCTTCCCATTCAAATATTCTTTTTATTTGCAGTTTTATTCTGGCACTCTTCCTTACTGTTTTGGGAATCTTCTTATGACTTTAAGACTTATTTCTTCAACACAGCAAACTTCCTCAAGGAAAGGTATCACATCCTATTTCACTTTTGTTTCATCCTAAGAATAGGCATACTGAAGGTGCTCAATAAAGTATATAAAGCAGTGAATTGGGGGTGGTTATGGAATCTGAACTCCTTCAGAAGTTTTACATTGAAATTATTATCCTACTGCCAGAAACTTATCCCAAGAAATATTTGTTTAGTGTGAGTATTTACAGATACAGTACAGTAATTTTAGTGGTATTTTAATTTAGGCTTCATGTAGTATTCCCAATCCTTCTGTTAATTGCACTGATTACATCCTCTGGCTGATTACACTGAAAATTGCTATCCATGCCTCAGGTCAGGCAATGAGAAAGTTGTGGGTTGAGTTGTGAGGGAGGATAAATCGGTGTAAATTGAAGTAACAAGCAACTGAAAATAAAGGCAGGGGATGTTTGGAGAGAGTGTGCTGATTAGTTACCATGCTGAGCATTTTGCCTTCAACAAAATCTAACTCTGTGGGCAGACTGAAAGACTAAACTGCTGACTTACTGTGATATCACAATGGCCCTTGAAGTAAAGTTACCAACTCTCTAAATTTTATTTTATTTTTACTTTAGCTAAGGAACACACCTTAGCTATAAATTTATCCATACAGAGTGTTTCTCTCTGCAATAGCTAGTCTCGACTTATTGTTTAAATTCTCAAAGTGTGAGTCACTTAACTCTAATCTGGCCTTGCATGTACAGTGGAATCTTCTATGTGCTAAGTAGCAGTACAGTGTCATCCTTAAGACTTCGGGGTTTAGAGCAAGTCCCACTTAGTCTTGAGTTTTAACTTATTTGAGTATTATCTTGAGTTTTGAGGGTTATCTTATCACTAGGAAGGAGAAAGCTGGAAGGAGAGATAAGAAACCAATAGTCAAAGCAAGGGTTTTTGTAGGTCTGGTATGTTCTCCCAAATATAAGAGCCTTGCATAAAGTCTGTAAATGGAAGAATGAAAAAAGAGAAGATGGATCCTTTAAACAAATCTGTATTGAGCTGATGGCATATACTGAAAGTCTCTTTCAAGCCATGTATTTCTGTTTTGGGCCCTGTTCTATTTGATATTTTTAGCAGTGACTTGAATAACAAAGTACAGGGCCTGCTTATCAAATTTTCAAAAGTCTAATTTGTGACGGATATCGAATACTCTGAATAACAAAATAAAAATTCAAGACTGTCAGATTAAAAAGTGAGCTAAAGGTAACAAGCTGAAAGTCAATGGGAATAAATGTGAAGTCACACTTAGATTAAAACATCCATTGCACAAGACAGGTTGGGGGAAATGGAACTTAATTGCAGTTTATGTAAAAACAAGCATTGATCGTTGGCACAATTTATGACAGAAAGCAAAGCGATCTTATACTTGAGTTAATAGAAATATAGCCTCCAGATGGTCGGAGGTAAAAATCCAAATGTACTCTGTACTGATTAGATTACATCTGGAGTCTTGTATTTAGCCAATATATTTTCAAACAGCCATTGAAAACTAGATGGTAATCGGGTGGTAGAAACATTTGTACACCACCATAGGACCTGATTAAGCTGGGAGAAGAAGAGATAGTTCGTGAGTATACAATAGTCATCATTTTATTTGAAGGTTTTCCACATGGAAGTAAAATTAAACCTGTCTCCAAAGGCAAAACTTTCTTCATAAATTAGACTTAAATTTGGGGTCAAATTTGAGGAACTGTTTTCCAACAATTAAACATACTCAAGGATTAAAGCTGTTTTGCAAAACAGGAAACATCCTGACAGAACGGAGGCCAGAAAAGAGTCGGGCAAGAAGGACTTAAAGCGAACACTGGCATTCATTGAGGGTTTGGCCTGTATGTAGATGATCTCTAAGGTCCCTTTTAACGCTGTGGCTGTACAAGAAGGAACTGGATTTTGAAAGCTGAATCTTTATAGTGAAAACGTGTTCCTTGGTATTAGCTGTCCAGGCTGCTGAGTCGTGCACATAGGCAGTGTTTTCTTTTGATTAGCTCATCTTTGTCTGATGGACAGGTGGTGTTTCCAGTGAAGCTGGCTCAGCTTTCTTTGTTTTAGTCACTTTGAAGCAGAAGGATTAATCCCCTCTGGAGATATTTGCTTGTTTTTGCTGTCAGAGCAGTCACACTTTTCCCTTTGTGTCTCTTAGATTGTTTTTTGAAGTTTAGCTTCACAGAGAAATAGGCCTCATGTTTCGTTGGTGATACACTGAGTCTAGATAGTCCCTCCACCGCCTCCTCAAACTGCCACTGATGGTTTCTTCATCCTGGTTTGCATTTTGGCCTCCACAAAGAAGGATAAAAGACCGACCACTTCTTGGGCCAAAACTTAACAATTTCTTGCAAAAAGTATCTCTCAGAGGTCAAACAGGCACAGGCCAAAGTCATCTCTTTCATTTTTTCCCCCTACCTTTATTTGAGGTGCCTTCTGTATGAGAAAATAAACAAATGTTAATATAAGTTTATATTTTAGAAATAAATGCTTTCATCAGAAATAAATATAGAAACTCTATATTAACCCACTTTGTAAAAGCGTTAATGGTTTACATTTAAGGCCTTTGCCATTTTTGAGTCATGGCAAATTGTCCCTTCTGGCGTTTCTTCCACAGGGCACTTTTTTCAAAATAGGATTGTTGTAAGGGCATGAACTTGGAAACACATTTATAAAAATTGAACTTGAATTAAATGGAGTAAAATATTATAAAATCTCAATGTAAATAAAACTACAAATACATATATGTCAGCTTTATTACCTAAATGCATTTTGTTAATGCCATATGAAATGGATAATTTAAATCAAATGTAAATTTTCCCTGGAAAGTATCTGGATCAAGAGAATAAGAACATAAGGCACAGACTGAGAAAAAATATTTGCAAAAGATACATCTGATAAAGGACTATATCAAAATTATGCAAAGAACACTTAAAATTCAACAATAAGAAAACAAACCCGATTTAAAAATGGGCCAAATAACTTACCTGACACCTTACCAAAGAAAATATACATATGGCAAATAAGCATATGAAAATTTCCACATAGTATGTCATCAGGGAAATACACATTAAAATAACAATGAGATACCACTACACATATACTAGAATTCCTAAAATCCTGAACACAGGTAATACCAAATATTGACAAGGATGTGAAGCAATAGGAACTTTTATTTACTGCTAGTGGGAATGCCAAATGATATAGCCATTTTGGAAGACAGTTTGGTATTTTCTTACAAAACTAAATGTAGTCTTACATATTATCCATCAATTATGCTCCTTGCTATGTACCCAAAGGAGTAATAAGCATATCCACACAAAAACCAGCCTACAGATGTGTATAGCAGTTTCATTCATAATTGCCAAAACTTAGAAGCAACCAAAATGTTCAGTTGGTGAATGGAGAAATCAACCATGGTACATACAAAGGAATATTATTCAATGTGAAAAAGAAATGAGCTATCAAGCCATGAAAATGCATGGAGAAATCTTAAATGCATATTACTAAGTAAAAGAAGCCAATCCGAAAAAAGCTATACGCTGTATCATTCTGACTATTGACATTCTGGAAAAGGCAAAACTATGGAAACAGTGAAAAGATGAGTGGTTGTCAAGGGTTTGGGAAGCAGCATGAATATGCAGAACACAGAGGATTTATAAGGCAGTGAAAATCCTCTGTACGATACTATAGTGGTATAGACATGTCATATATGTCATTTTTCAAAACCCATGTAATGCACAAAACCAAGAGTGAACCCTAATGCCAACTATGGACTTCATGTGATTATGTGTCAATGCAGGTTCATCAATTGTAACAGATGTACCATTCCAGTGGGGCCCATTGATAAGGGGGGAAACTATGCCCCTGTGGAGGGAGGGGCTATATGAGAAATCAGCGTATCTTCCTCTTAATTTTGCTGTGAACCTAAAAATTAAATCTTTTAAAAAATGGTATGTGGCTAGTGTGTAGCCATTTTTCACTGCTATGTCAGACAGTTGGAATAAAAATACCCTACAGGTCTTGCTATTTGAAATGTCGTCCATGGATCAGCTTCATCGACATCATCTGGAGACGTTTTAGAAGTTCAGATTCTCAGGCTCTACCCCAGGTTTAGTATATAAAACTGTACTTTAACAAGATTCCCAGTGATTTATATACACATTAATGTTTGAGAAGTACTGCTCTAGAACTTATATGCTCAAAAACTTGCAGATACCTAAAATCTAAAATGCAGACTAGCTCTAAGTTGATGGTACTGTTTTAATGATAAAATTTCAGAAAGATCATCATGCCAAACCATCTCCTGCTGTATTTTCTAGATTAAGAATACACATTTGGTGCGAAGGTCTACAATTCCACGGTGAAAGGTAAAATTTCTAAAAGCTCTTGATTCCACACAGAAAACTCTTTTGATGTGGGGGAGATCTTTTGTTCTCATTGGCTTATTTGCTTTAAATTGATTTTTTTTTTTTTTTACCTGTTTCCCATGGCTATTACAGTAATAGGTGCTTTGGGGGTTTCCTGGTGGGTGAAAGATGTATGCTTCTTTCCTCTGCAGCAATAACTTTGAGAAGGATAATAGGAAGTCACTGTATGAACCAGAAAAAAAGGAAACATAGAATATAGTCTAGCTTCTTTTTTCTTTTCTTTTCTCTTTTTAAAGATGGATTTTCGCTCTTGTCACCCAGGCTGGAGTGCAATGGCACGATCTCGGCTCGTTACAACCTCTGCCTCCTGGGTTCAGGTGATTCTCCTGGCTCAGCCTCCCAGGTAGCTGAGATTACGGGTATGCACCACCACCCATGGCTCATTTTTATGTATTTGGTAGAGACGGAGTTTTGCCATGTTGGCCAGGCTGGTCTCCAACTCCTGACCTCAGGTGATGAGCCCACCTCGGCCTCCCAAAGTGCTGGGATTACAGGCATGAGCCACCACGTCTGGCCTAGTCTAGCTTCTTAGGTATGCGAAAGGTGTCTTTACAGCTCGTAAGTGTTCCAGGACAGTTCATCATGATTAGAAACCTTCTACAGATTTAGGCTTAAAACTCTAGTTAGAAACAACAGTGTTCATATCTTGTTTATTATCCACGTAGATCTCTATTCAATACTTAGCATAATGATAGGTGGTTGAAGGGATTCAGGAGCCTGAAGCCTGGCAACAAAACACAAATGACATCTCTTAGCAGAGTTGAGCTCCATATCTTAAGAATTTGATTCAGGTTATATGGTAAATATCCTTGCTTGGGATGGTATGTTATATTAAGTGGGTCTCAACATCTTGCATTAGTGAATGACCTTAGGGCTGCTGTTAACAGTTAGGGAGTGGCAGCATAATGTTAATATAGCACCCAAGAAAAGTGCTTAACCAGAGAATTTAAGAAGGAATTGTTTTTGTCACTGGGTCATCTATAGAATTTTGCCCTGATTACAGTTTGTGTCTAATCTGCTCCAGGAAAGAACAAGATAACAGGTACAATGAGGTGGACTGCTAATTAAAACATAGCCTTAAATTCATTATCCATATTGTGAGTGATTATAGTCTACATTGTATTAAAATTTTTAAATCTAGAATAAGAAGAAAGTGATTATGAACTCAGGGTTAGAGATATTTGTGTGTGTTTTAGAAGTAATCTTTAGCTTTTTCTTATTTAAAATGAACTCATAATGACATACAGTCAATTTGAAAATTTGATGGTGTAATGCATGTGGAAGCACTTGGTAAGCTGAAAAAGACAGCTCAAATATTATATGTCTACATACAAACAGATACTATTTATTCTCTCACTTACCATTTTCTCAGTGCAGGTCAACACTGATTGTAACCTAAAAGCATGAGATGCAACTCTTTCTCTCTAGACTTAATTTGGTTATTTATCAAAATTTACAATTGATGAGAAAACGCCCCTGCCCCCAACTTAGCATATCTCTCTCCTTTCTTCAATTCTGTCCTCTTGCTCTGCTTATTCCCCAGACCATTCTAAAAAGTTCCTTCTCTTTCTTTGGTGTTTATATTCTTCAAATGCTTGTAGACAGTTTTCATATGCCACCTCAGTTGCTGCTTTGCCAAGCTATACAGTTTTAGTCCTTTTCATCTTTCCTCGTAAGTCACTGCCTCCATCTCTTTAATCATTTTTCTTGCTGTTCTCTGAATTCCATCCAATTTGTCGATATCTTTCTGGTAGAGAGGTGCCAAGAGCGGAGGGTACAGTGTGGTTAAGGAGCCGTGTCCATCACTTCTCAGCCAGATGGGATGGTTGTTACTTCAGAGGACACACTGAATATATACTGGGGGCTGAGATAAAGGAAAAGGAAACAGTAAATCTTGAGAAAGTGATTCTATAATTCATTGTCCCTAGGGAAAATAAAATAAGCATTTAATTAAAAGATGTGTTTCTAGTTTTGTGACTAGCAGATGCTATTTTGGTGACAAAGGCAGAAAATTGCATCATTTAATAAGATAAGAAAACACAGGAGCATAACGCTGTAAATCAGACTGTTTCTCACATTTGGAGAAACAATTGTAAACTATGAACAATATTATCTTGAAAATGCTTTCAGTTATTTTATTTAGTATGAAAGCAGACAGGAAATTTGGATCAAATAATTTAAAACATTTAACATAGTTCTTGTACCATGCTAATGCAGATAATAACCAATTCATAAAATGTGCCTCACAAAAAAGGATAAATTCTGTAAATTCATATTTATGTAGAGTTTCCATCAAAGGTTTTTAGGTTATGTTTCAAGATTTAGGTTTAGGTTTACTTGCAGGATGAGTGACAGGTTAAAGTGTGAATATTTGTTATGTAGGCTTTCCACAGTTAATACTCAGAAGCAAGTATTTTCTAGTGTATTAGACTGAAGCTGAATATAGACATTTCACCAGATGCTTTATTGAAGCTGAGTTTCATTACAGCCCTAATTTATCTTTAGTGTTTTGCTTTATGCTTATGTTTAAAGTTTTACTGTACTCATTGAACTGTGCTTGATCATTAATAATGGCAGCTATCTTTAATGAGATGCATGTCACCCTCTAGCAGGTGGTATGGTCTAATAGTCTGAGGATTGAATTATGATTCAGAAAGGAAATATTTCTTATATGGGACTACATCATAGAATGAGAAAGCTGCAAGTATCTTAAAAATGGAATAACACTTGAAATTGGAGAATGAAAAAATAAACAAAACATGTTTCCGGAATAATAATCATGCCCTCTTAGTCCCTGAAAGGAGAAATCACAATTCATATGTTGCTATTATAGAATCTAGCAGAAGCTTGGTCAACAAAGTGCTGACATCTTTAGTTAAGATAACCCATCTGTTACTCTCCTTTGTGCTGTAAGGAGGAGGAAGAGAGAAATAGTTACTACAATATATGTATGTTTTCTAGCATTATAGCTGCAGAGAAAATAAATATGC
This sequence comes from Pongo abelii, assembly GCF_028885655.2. Taxonomy (NCBI): domain Eukaryota; kingdom Metazoa; phylum Chordata; class Mammalia; order Primates; family Hominidae; genus Pongo; species Pongo abelii. The sequence continues at coordinate 21,407,036 of NC_085928.1, forward strand.
ATGACCTTACTTCTTAGAACTCCAAGAACATTACTGAGATTGTGTTGGTCTACATACTACCAATACTTACACTGACGGTAATTCTTAGATATTGGCCTAGTCAGAGTACAAAGTTTAATTATAAATTCATATCTTCCCATTGATACCTTTATCCTAAAATTCAGGTTTTGAAGATGGGAAAGTAAAATCCAGAAATATAGGCACAATTAACAAAGCTATGTAATTGGATTCATAAGAATGAAAGTTTGGGTTTTAGCTTATCCAGCCATGTGACCTTGGGAAGCACTCTTTGTTAATGCAGTTTGTTAATGGAGTAATTATCTACACACTTCTAATTCCCAGGGTAGTCAGGAATGTCTAAGGGGATAATGCCATGGGGTAATAGTAAGGGAAGTGCTGTACTGAAAGGCACAATAACTCATTGTTTTTCATTTTGTGGTAAAGGTAATCATGTCTCTTTACATGTCTTTCATCTTCACTCTAAGGTCTACTCCTAAAAAGAACATTAGTTTAGAAAAGATTCAACTCTGCAAACATATTAGTTTTGCTTATAAGATTCAGAGTAGTGAATGGGAAAATAATTTGCATTGCATGAAAAGTAGTACTTACATTTAGAATTTTCTTTCGTATCAGTTTTTTATATTTAGAAGTTTAAAATTTTAGTAGAGAAATAAGGGATAGGAAATTATTCTAGTCCCAGCTGAGACTTCTATCTCATTGTATGGCTGTACCCTAAGGGCGTGGTTAGCATCACTTTTCTGGTCACTTCCTCCTAATATATTTGGGATAAGAAAGGGTTTATACCTGCTCTTCTGCCACATCTTCATCTTGACTATCACTTCTGCATGGCATTTTCTCTCCTCCGTCATTCTCTGTGTTGCCATGGTCCACTGAACACTTGTTGCTGGTACACCAGGGAAGTTATGTGTGGCAGACCCCTTTCAGTAAAACTGAGATCTTCAAAATGGCCTTTGCAGAGAGGGAGTAGATAGAATGGAGGGCAGGTCCTCTTTCATCTTACACTTGTGGGAATAGTAATCCAAAAAATTTTATGGGCATATATACGATACCACTGAAATCTTGGGAAACTATTTTAAAGTTAGAAATTTGTGGGAAATTTTAATTTTTATTCTAAGCGTTCTTTGTTTAAGAGAAATGTGCTCACGGTTCGAGTTTGCTTGAGCATGATCTGTGGGTACAGCCTCACTTAACATTGCTCTTTTCTTTCTTGAGCTCTCCAGCATTAGCAGAGGCCCTTCTTGACTAAACCACTGTCAGACTTATCTCTACCTACGTTTTAGGACACATTATCCTCTACCTATAGAAACTGATCTTATCATCTTCCTACCTCTAGCAAGATATATCTCCATGTCTTAAGTCTGGAATAATCTGGAATCTGTTCCCAGAGGAAAAGCTCAGGGTGGACTTTGGTACCCCTTGTGTAACAGAACAATCTAGGGTGTCATAGGAATATCATCTGTGATTCCTGTGAGGTCACAGATGATTTCATCAATATGCGCCTTTTGAAGGGGGCAGGGGTACTGGTTAATTGCTAAATCCCATACATAGAAGCACATACACACAGATCCATATTCTGCCTGCTCAAGAAGGAAACACGAATTCTCAGAGGCAGATCTTTCTAAATAAGAGTTCTCAAACTAGTAATCCACTAGCCTAATTCAGCTTGCATATATATTTTATTTGGCCCATACAGTTTTTGTTTATTTTTAGAAATTGCACCAACATTAAAAATGGATACATTTGATATAAAAATCCACATTTCTAGCTTTTCTCAAAAATATATTAAGATCTAGACCCACTAAGACCTATAATTCGACATGAGAAAATTTGGCTAAGCTGAGTAGGGGCTGCCTTCTATACGCAATGTGTATGGTCTTCATTCAGCCATGGTCTCTACCAGTTCCCGTTACTGTCCTAGCATGGAAGCCATGCTAATTATTAGTCATCACCACATTGTTTCTCTTATCCATAAGAAAAAAAAAATCCATTTCTGTTTTCAAAATCCATAATTCTGAGCTGTGGAAAATCAATTAAATGTTCTAATTTTTTTCTAAGCCTGATTAGTGGCAGTAACTGAGTTCAAATTTGTATATTTTCATCCATAACAAACTTGTATTTTTGGACCATAAAGTGAAAATAATAAAGAAGGAATAAAACTGTAAAAACCCACCTGATCAAAATAATTATAATTATTATTAACAAGGGGTACAAATGTAGAAAGACATATTTATTGGATAGATGACCATCACTAAAAAAAAAAAAAATTAACTCTCCATGTACTAAAGCAAGAACAAAGCATATTCCATTTTTTCCAATTCAGAATGCCATTGAAGTAGATTCTACATATAAGTAATCATGGGCAAATTATAAATTATAAAAGTGATATAGGCTTCCTTGAATAAAGAGAAAACAAAATAGACTTTATGTTTTCTCAATTCTTAAGATGTAAGTTGCCTAATTGTGGCTGGGGGAGATGGAATCAGAAAATATTAGAGATTGAATGACTCTTGCTAGCATTTAACTTCTCCCACATCCCAACATTTACTGATGAAGCAACTGAAACTGTCCATAGTAACACAATTCATCTATTGCAAAGGCTAGAAAACAGGATTTTTGGTTTAGAGATAGTGCTGCCTTTGATCATTAGAAATTATTATAACTCAGCACATGGAATTGGCATTGATCTTTTATGTTTGCAGTCTGCAAGATGTGCCTTTATTATTTTTCAATAAGTCTTAAGGCGGTCATTGGGCAGGGAGGATGGTCCTGCTATGGAGTAGGGAGAAACAAATCAACATAGTTTTCATTTCTATAGAATGCTTCACCTCTATAGCTATTAGACCATGAGACTTTATGAACTAAGTTTAGCCACTGCTCTTTCTACCAACTTAGTAGAGAGAACAGAGGCCTGGTAGTGAAGGTCAATCACTCTGATTTATGACCTGGCTCTACCTGGTATTTAATTTTAAGACTATGACTAGGAAATTTAATCTTTCTGAGCCTCGGCTTCCTTATCAGTGTAGTGAAGATAATGCTACTCAGCTTGCGGACTGTTCACTTCTTCATCGAAGAAGTGCATATTAAACCCCTACTATGTGCCAGACGTTGTTCTTGGTGCTGGTGGAGAGCCAGAAAACAAATGCTCTACCTTACAGAAGGCAAGGTAGTTGCAAGCATTGAAAAAGTCATCTGCAATGGTTTCTTACACAGAGGGCGTGTTCAATACTTTTCATTGTTCATTTTCTCTCTGATTCTTTTCCAAAACCACACCCTAAAATCAGGAGAATCTTTGCTCCTAAGTTTCAGTATAGACTGAGAAAATAAAGCATATAAATGGCCAAGAATAGGACTTTGTGAATTTTAAATAACCAACCAAGATCCAATTTTTGTATCTTTGTGCCCTGCGTGAATGAGGTAGGTTATGTAAGACAAGGACAAGTTCACAAGCGCCTCCAATCATACACTTTCCCATGACAACATGCACAATCTATTCTTTGTCAAATGTAGAGCAACTCCTGCAGTACCTGTATTTCAGAATTTTTCTATGGCTCTTAGAGCAAAATCACAGACATTTTACTTTGTCTTTGTTTCCGCCAAAAATTTGTAAGGCAGAGTAAGATTCCCATTCGTCTACGTTTTTATACACTAGGATTAGGGGCGGACACGGGTGATTAATCAAGAAAAAATTCTCATATCTTCTTTTGATCATCATCTCTGAAAGAGAAAAGAGAAATTAAACAGAATTAGGCTGCTGTGAGGAGATCTTGAAAGCATTCAGGAAGACTAACAACAGAATCGCTTATTTTTTTCCCCTAAAGGGAACTGTTGATAATTGAAGTAAGGAATGAAAGTAAACACTCTACTAGGCCCTTTATAGGTGTTTTCATTAATTCTTACAACATATAATCCAATAACATGAAATATAAATAATGGAACATTGGCAAAAAAAAAAACCCACACAATTTAAGTATAGTTTTGAATTATGTTTATGTTATCTCTGATTAGGAAGCCCATGTTTTTCCACTGCATCATAAGTGGGATTCATCATATCCCATTAGCCATTGTCAAATGTGTGTGACAGTGTTTTTCTGAGCTTTGTTTCATTTCAATCCAAAGTATACTTTCTTTGGTGTTGTGTACAGCTATTTGAGTAGCGACTTCTCCCTATTATAGGATCATGGGTTAATGAAAAATACATCCATTTCAGACCTGCTAATAACTGGTTGCATGGCATGGGTTGAACAGTCATTTTATTTCTCTTAGCCTCTGTTTCCTCACCTGTAAAATGGGATGAGGTCAGACTAGGCTACCTGTAATACCCGCGTAGCTCAGCAAAGGCAGTTCCTCAAATGTATGTGTGTGCGAGTGTATTTAAATAAGTTTTTAAAACTACCTGATTGTCTATTCTTTTATAATAATACTGGAAATATACTGAATTGTCACAAAATTAGGGTTCTGTCCCCTCCTGAGAGAAATATATTTGCTATTAATTCTAAAATACCCCCCTACATGCTTGTCATTTCCCCAGGCAAGTGATGGAAGAGAAAACAGGAACAGGAAACAGTACCTGCAGTTATGCATTTCTTTTTTCAGAACACTGGCTCCTAAATTAACAGAAGCCTGCCTGTTCCCCCAGCATCTTCTGTCTCTGTCTTCCCCTCCCTTTCATCAGTAATCTTACCTCTTCTCAGCTAGCTGTTTGCTAACCCAGGGTAAATTATTTTTCAAAAATGTGACATTATACTTATTGTAACAGTAGCAATTAACTTTCAGTTGTTTTCAGCTTGTAGCAGAAGTGAAGTGAGTTTTGGTAGGGGAGAAGAAGGAGGTAATTTCAGGGAATTCAAGCGTTTGGAGAAGCCCACATCTTATAGATGACAGTAACAAACAGTTACGGATTTAAAGAATGTAAAGCCCCAATAGAATGCCTGACAAATAGTAGGAGTTTAATAAATTGCATCCTATTATTCTTACTTCACAAACCAGCCTTATGTGTTTTATAATCTACTCAGATCCTTGGAAAGCAGGTTCTTCTTTAAAACCTCCATGAAGTCGGCTGGGCGCGGTGGCTCACACCTGTAATCCCAGCATTTTGGGTGGCTGAGGCGGGTGGGTTACTGGAGGTCAGGAGTTTGAGACCAGCCTGGCCAACATGGTGAGACCCTGTGGTGGTGGGCACCTGTAGTCCCAGCTACTCAGGAGGCTGAGGCAGGAGAATCGCTTGAACCCGGGAGGCGGAGGTTGAGGTGAGCCAAGATTGTCCACTGCACTCCAGCCTGGGCAACAGAGTGAGACTCCGTCTCATTAAAACAAACAAACAAACAATTAAAAAAACCTCCATGAAGTCCTTGAAACCTGGAACACTGTTTTATAATTCAACCTAATGTATTAGTTCTACAGATAAACCATTTTCTGTTGCCTTTTCTTTTCTCTTTCCCTGGATTTCGCTACTCCCTTATTTTATTCTTCATTCCCGTGTTTTCTCTCATTCCCTCTTTTGACTTTGTTCCTTTTACATCTGCAATAGAATTGCTATTTCCTAATATCCTTATTATCCAGCCCATCTCACTTGTGGCCATGAGGTAAGTATATTCTCTGGCTTGGGAGAAAGCCTACTCATGTGCAGAAACCCCATACCTGAGGCAAGGTGAGGATTTAATACGTTTTCTCATCTCTTCTTCCCCAGTCCCCCTCCTCTGTTTTCTTTTGTATCAAAGTGCTAAGAGTCATACAATCTTTTTTTTTCCCCAGTTTTCTTTTCTCTTGCCTTCTTTTATTTTGTTTTGCTTTCTGTCAGCTTCTGGAAGACTGAGAATCAAGGATGTGTGAAGAGATTGTCCAATAACATGAAAGCAGAAACAGCAAAGGGGTCAGTGAGTTTTGAGAGGACTACTGTGGCATTCATGCATACTACTGGTATTCTTTCACTTAAATAAAATGTCTTACGTTTATTTCTTTAAAAAATATCAACAATCTGTGGTTTGATTGCCCTTCCTCACCTCAGGTCTTTGTCTTTCTGGTATCCAATGCTCATTTCTCCATCTGCTTTTTCTTATACTGTTTCTCTTTCCTGGATAACTGGCCTCCCTCTTCTCTATTTAATACTCCTTTCAGTATAAATCTCCCTCATTTTATACGATTTTGCTAATGAATAATAATAATAAAATAGAAATTGTGTATTGCTTTACAGGGTAAGATTTTTTTATTTTCACGTTTTATCTGACTCTTGAAATAACTCCAAAAGACACATATTACTGTAATTCCCAATTTGCAGATGAGAAAACCAAGTCCAGGCCCCACATTACGTGGAACTAATAGGCATTATGATTCCTGATATTATGCCCTTTGCACAAAACTGTACTGTCTTTCTATCTTGCCTATATTGATCTTTGCCTTTGCTGATTTATTTTAGCACTGACACCAACTCTGTGTAATTTATTATTTAATTATATACTGTCGAGAATTATTCTAAAATTACTTTTTTTTTTTTTTATTTTTATTTTTTTTCTTTTATTATTATTATTATTATTATTATTATTATACTTTAGGTTTTATGGTACATGTGCACAATGTGCAGGTAAGTTACATATGTATACATGTGCCATGCTGGTGCGCTGCACCCACCAACTCGTCATCTAATATTCTAAAATTACTTTATAAATCATCTCATATATATTAGGTTTATTCAGTTTAATAGTTTATTCAGTCTAACGGGATGGAGATCCTATCTTACCCAATGCTTATATGTCTCTTTTAGTACTTGACTCAGTATTTAAACCACGCATATTTAATAAATATTTTTATTGATTGACTGAATTAAAAATTATTCTATTCAACAAATTTCATATCTTCTTATGTGTCTAAAGAGATGGCTAGGTGGTAATTGTAATGATGATGGTGATAGTTCTTGTTGTTCATAAACCCTGCTATGGTTTGAATGTGCCCTTAAAATGCATGTGTTGGAAATTTAATCCCCAATACAGCAGTGTTGGGAGGAGGGACCTAATGAGAGCCAATTAGGTTATGAGGTCTCTGCCCTCATTAATGGATTAATGTCATTATCTCAGGGGTGAGCTTTTTATAAAAGGATGAGTTCATCCCCCTTTTACCTGTTTCTCTCCTGTCCTTCTGCCTTCCATCATGGGATGACCCAGCAAAAAGGCACTTGACAAATGCAAACCCCTTAATCTTGGACTTCCCAGCCTCCAGAACTGTAAGAAATAAATCTCTCTTCTGTATAAATTACCCAGTCTCCCATATTCTGTTATAGCAGCACAAAAGGGACTAAGACAAACCTCATCATCTTAATTCCTGTATGAGAACTATGTGTGTTTCTCCTGCTGGTATTGCCATTTCACAGATGTAACCATGAAGCAGACAGTGACCAAATCACTTCTGCCAGTGTTGCCCTTGTCAAAGTGAATGATGACTGATGCCCTTTGGAATGCATACTGCACTCTCTATTTTGTAAATGTGGACTACCCATGTCAGCTTCAGCAATATTTGTCCAAGAGTAAATAAGATTTTTGAAATTATAGTCAAATGTTTGGAATACCACTTTACAAATCTGGGTAGGCTAAGTGCCATTGTGTTATACTACTCTAGCCTTCTGTACAATATGATATTTTAAATTCCTTTTTTAACTTCTATTTTTTTTAATCTGGCAGAGATGGTTTAAAGAAAAAGTAAAGAGCTGGCTACTGGCTTATTATTTTTTTCCAGTAGGAGGAGTACCTCTTTAAGGAGGAAACAGGTGTTGAAGTATTTCTCTTCTTTATCCTTAACCTACTCCCTATTTTTTTTTCCCTATCTTCCTCACTGGCAAGAGAGTCTGGCTTTTATACATAAGATTTACAGGAAATGTTTCTTCCTCGGCAGAAGAAATATTTAGACAGCAGCAGTGACAGACTTGAATCCTCCACCCACAGTAGACCTTCTGGTTCCATGCAGTCTTTCATATGAGAGAACTGAAGGATGAAAGGTGTTTTTCAAAAATTTTAAAATTATTTTTAATAATTACAGTTCTCCTCCTCAGAGACTGGCAATCTGGAGATTTAGGGATTTTTTTTCTCTTCACTGGCTTGAATTTTTCAAAATTCTGTTGCTTTCTTTTTTCTCTTTCAAGGATAAGTAGGAAACCTTACTACAGGTTATCATGCAAGGTGGCTTTTGAAAGTGATGGTGGCAAAAAAAAAAAAAAAAAATGGAATGCTTGCTTCACAGTCTATGTGGGAAGTAGTGATAAAGGAAGGGATGCTTTCAGGGCAGAGAGTGTATTATTTCTCCAAAAAACCAGGTCAGTATGTAATGTAGCAGACATGTTATGGAACCTGAAAACAGTACAAATGAAATAACATTAGAGAAAAACAAAACTACATCCTATAAAGAGAATATGAAAGAAAACCAGAGCACATATACAATGTATCCTTTCGGGAGCAAAGGCATCCTTAAACAAAGAAAAATGCCACTCTTGGTACTCTTAGTATTCTTGACACTATTGTTTTTTGGGATAAACAGCATTTCCTGGGAGCTTGTCAGAAATTCAGACCCTTCATCCCCACCTCAGATCTACTGAATCAGAATCCGCATTTGACAAGATTCCCCCGTGACTCACTCTGAGGTGCTGCTAAAGACGTTGGTACTAACTCTTTATTTCTGACTGTTTCTGCCTTTTCTGTCTTTGGACCCTTTGCCTTCCCGTTTCCCTTTATTTCAGCAGGTTCTTAAGGAGGACTCAGCTGACTTCTCAGCTACTGGATCAAGCCTGTCTGCTTGTAATAAATTGCATAATACTGTAGAGGGAATCTGTATTTAGATAGCAAAACACAATTCTGATGTCAGGCTAACTGTCTCTGGGGATGCTGGTTGGGCATGCTGCTGGGCACTCTGTGGTTGATATATAATTTTATCTTTGAAAGACAGAAATTAGATCAATGTTTCTTCATTTCCTTGGGTTTAAGAGTAGCTCACACTAGGATTGATAGGTCTCAATGTTTTTCAAAATGCTAATATTCGTTCTATGTTGTCAGAACAGTAAATCATTTACTCTAAGTTCATGCCCAAGGAATAGTGAAGCAATTACTGACTCTGGTCACAAGATTAAACCTTTGAAATAATATTTGCTGATACATTCTTCACCAGGAAATATCATCACTTTCTTTGCCAATTACTATGGGCTAATAATGAACCCCCATTACATGACCTATTGTTTGTTATTGCTTTATGCTGAGAAAACACCATGAAGCCATCTGGAAAATACTCATCAGCTGTTCTCCTCAAGTGCCATAATACCAAGTTCGTTCTGCATATTACCATATAATTGAGACTCAAACTTGCTTTGGCCTCTGAGGGAGTGGCTTTGGTGTGGAGTTCTTTCTAGTATATTACTTGTAGTATGCAGTTACAGGGACTTGTTTGCTGAAGATCTTACTCCAGTTTGATATTAAAATAGGAAAAACTCAGTATGTTTTTTCCTCTATGGTTAACTACAGAGCCAAAATAAAGTATATTAGCTGGTGCATTGGGATAGTGTATGATTAAAATCAAAACAAAAATTCATTTTGGCTGAGTAGATTCAACTCTGGGGGAACTAAAACTTCTTTCATTGTCATGTCTACCACTATGACTAAATTAGCTGTGGTGTCCCTAATTCAGTATTTGTAACTTTTAGTCATTAATTCTACAGCAGAGGATTTGATCAACCTTGCAGAAATTTGAATCAGTTCTTAATAGAATGAAAAATAATACTTCTATCTCTGCAGCAGAGAAACTCCATGAACACAGTAGGTGCTCAAAAATACTTGTTCTATTTCTGAGCTTATCAATAAAGATTTTGAAATTCTACCCTGTTTAACTGTTATACCTAAAATCAAAGAAACACAATACAAAGGGAGCTGTTTCTTTTCCCTAATATTGAAGATAATGCATCATGCTAGAAGAAAAATTCTAACATCAATGTTTCTTTAATCCATTTCTAAGAGATATGCCTTTGCCTAGAGCTATGTTGATTGACCTTCAGGGTAATTTTAAGCCCTGAGCACCACATCTGAATTGGAATCAAAACACGTATCTTTCTTGCTAAGCACAACATTCTTTTCAATTCAACAAGAATTTTCATGTGCTTAGCATTATCATAGGCAAGGGAAATGCTAAACCTATAGAACATATGGTTTTTCCTCTCTATACAACATATATATTATTACATAATACAGTTAGAGAGAATCTCAAAGAAGATGTAAAACAGAATAGCATGTATGAATTAAACCATTATCTGTATTCACCAAGCTGGTTCTCCTCCTTCCACTTCTCTTCTAGAGAGTAGCACCTAAGCCTTAAATTCAGATTTCATCCTAAACTCCTCCCTTTCATCTCCCATTACATCCAGTCAATCATCAAATCCAGTGGATTCTATCTTCGTAATATTTCTTGATTCAGTATCTTTTTCTCTATCTCTTATGCTGCTGCTTTAGATTGGCTGGCATTACCTTTAGCTTAGACTATTACAATACCCTTTTACATTTTGACTCATCTTCCTGAATGACTTTCCACCAACCCAGTTTCTTAAAACATAGATCTAAAACTTATACTGTTCTTATTTTCTCCATCAGTCACGAGTAAATGTCCGGACCCTATATTCTTGATCTGGGCCTCCAGTTTTGTCTCTATCAGCATAGATACTTATATCCTATAATTCCACCAGAACATATCCAGCTGTTTCAGCATCTGGAATTTTTCACATATTCCTCCCCTAAAATGCCCTTCTTTCTCTTATTTTCTCCACTTGACAACCAACAAAGTACCCTTCAAATTTTTATTTAAGAGGGTTTCTTTTTTTTTTTTTTTATACTTTAAGTTTTAGGGTACATGTGCACAAAGTGCCGGTTTGTTACATATGTATACATGTGCCATGTTGGTGTGCTGCACCCATTAACTCGTCATTTGACATTAGGTATATCTCCTAATGCTATACCTCCCACCTCCCCCACCCCACAACAGACACCGATGTGTGATGTTCCACTTACTGTGTCCATGAGTTCTCATTGTTCAATTCCCATCTATGAGTGAGAACATGCAGTGTTTGGTTTTTTGTCCTTGCGATAGTTTGCTGAGAATGATGGTTTCCAGCTTCATCCATGTCCCTACAAAGGACATGAACTCATTCATTTTTTATGGCTGCATGGTATTCCATGGTGTATATGTGCCACATTTTCTTAATCCAGTCTATCATTGTTGGACATTTGGGTTGGTTCCAAGTCTTTGCTATTGTGAATAGTGCCGCAATAAACATACGTGTGCATGTGTCTTTATAGCAGCATGATTTATAATCCTTTGGGCATATACCCAGTAATGGGATGGCTGGGTCAAATGGTATTTCTAGTTCTAGATCCCTGAGGAATCACCACACTGACTTCCACAATGGTTGAACTAGTTTACAGTCCCACCAACAGTGTAAAAGTGTTCCTATTTCTCCACATCCTCTCCAGCACCTGTTCTTTCCTGACTTTTTAATGATCGCCATTCTAACTGGTGTGAGATGGTATCTCATTGTGGTTTTGATTTGCATTTCTCTGATGGCCAGTGATGATGAGCATTTTTTCATGTGTCTTTTGGCTGCATAAATGTCTTCTTTTGAGAAGTGTCTATTCATAACCTTTGCCCACTTTTTGATGGGGTTGTTTGTTTTTTTTTCTTGTAAATTTGTTTGAGTTCATTGTAGATTCTGGATATTAGCCCTTTGCCGGATGAGTAGCTTGGGAAAATTTTCTCCCATTTTGTAGGTTGCCTGTTCACTCTGATGGTAGTTTCTTTTGCTGTGCAGAAGCTCTTGAGTTTAATTAGATCCCCTTTGTCAGTTTTGGCTTTTGTTGCCATTGCTTTTGGTGTTTTAGACATAAAGTCCTTGCCTATGCCTATGTCCCGAATGCTACTGCCTAGGTTTTCTTCTAGGGTTTTTATGGTTTCAGGTCTAACATTTAAGTCTTTAATCCATCTTGAATTAATTTTTGTATAAGGTGTAAGGAAGGGATCCAGTTTCAGCTTTCTACATACGGCTAGCCAGTTTTCCCAGCACCATTTGTTAAATAGGGAATCCTTTCCCCATTGCTTGTTTTTGTCAGGTTTGTCAAAGATCAGATAGTTGTAGATATGCGGCATTATTTCTGAGGGCTCTGTTCTGTTCCATTGATCTATATCTCTGTTTTGGTACCAGTACCATGCTGTTTTGGTTACAGTAGCCTTGTAGTATAGTTTGAAGTCAGGTAGGGTGATGCCTCCAGCTTTGTTCTTTTGGCTTAGGATTGACTTGGCAATGCAGGCTCTTTTTTGGTTCCATATGAACTTTAAAGTAGTTTTTTCCAATTCTGTGAAGAAAGTCATTGGTAACTTGATGGGGATGGCATTGAATCTATAAATTACCTTGGGCAGCATGGCCATTTTCACAATATTGATTCTTCTTACCCATGAGCATGGAATGTTCTTCCATTTGTTTGTATCCTCTTTTATTTCCTTGAGCAGTGGTTTGTAGTTCTCCTTGAAGAGGTCCTTCACGTCCCTTGTAAGTTGGATTCCTAATTCCTGCAATTAATTTATTCTCTTTGAAGCAATTGTGACTGGGAGTTCACTCATGATTTGGCTCTCCATTTGTCTGTTATTGGTGTATAAGACTGCTTGTGATTTTTGTACATTGATTTTGTATCCCGAGACTTTGCTGAAGTTGCCTATCAGCTTAAGGAGATTTTGGGCTGAGACGATGGGGTTTTCTAGATATACCATCATGTCATCTGCAAACAGGGACAATATGACTTCCTCTTTTCCTAATTGAATACCCTTTATTTCCTTCTCCTGCCTGATTGCCCTGGCCAGAACTTCCAACACTATGTTGAATAGGAGTGGTGAGAGAGGGCATCCCTGTCTTACAATCATCTTCCTAAGCATGACTGAACTTCCTCTCTCTTGAGTCCCATTCCATATACTTCTATACTTATTCCTACAATATTATATCTACTCCCATTCAGTTGTAAGCTCCTCAAAGAGGGGATCCAAATATTCATCTCTTCAGCTCCTTGAAGAGTGAGTAGAATACAGCCAACGCTCAACACAAGGAAAATGAGAATGAATGAACAAATGAGAGCTAAGAAAATGAATGGTCAAAGTGTGATACTCTTGTGGAAGAATATCTGAGAAGAGGCTCACCAGTGTATTAGTTTTCTATTGCTGCTGTAACAAACTGCCACAATCTCTGTAGCTTCAAACAATATAAAATTATAATTTTACATGCTAGGCCAGAAGCCTGAAACTGGTTGGCAGTAGCCTCCGTATAGAGGGTAGGGAGGAGAATCTGTTGCCTTGCCTTTTTCAGCTTCTAGTGGCTGCCTACTTTCATTGGCCTGTGGCCCTGATGTGGAGAGGAGACAGGGAAATACTGGGTAGAAGAGGGTGATTCCCCAGCAAAGTCCCCACCCTCAAGCCTGGAAACCCACAACCTAATGGGAACAGGCGTTCCTGTTTTCACACCCGAAAGTTGCCTCTTGGCCCGCCACACTCCCCTATCCTGTACCCATATAAACCTCAGACCCTAGGCTCCAGAAGGCTGATGAGAAGATGAACAGAAGAGCAAAAGAATGGCAGAACGGTGAGGGAGAGAAAAGAGAAGGAGCATCTGAATGCCCAGAGGAGTTCAGCTGGGGGCAGTTGGAGAGGACAGCAGCCACTGGACGGCTACACTCCAGGGGAAGATCATCTTCCCACTCCATCCTCATCCATCCCACTAAGGGCCACCTCCACCACTCAATAAAACCCCTGCATTCACCATCCTGCAAGTCTGTGCGTGACCTGATTCTTCCTAGATGCCAAACAAGGGCCCGAGTACCAAGAGGGCACTGAGCTGATTAACACTTAAGCTGTCCATGGACAGCAAGGCTAAAAGAGCACACTGTAACATAATGCCCACTTGAGCTTTGGAGTTGCAGACATCCACTCCTGGACATTGCCGTGGGGCCAGAACCCAGGGGCACTTGCCCAGCTCCTGCACCTGCCTGCCTGCATGCTTCCCTTTCCATAAGGGATTTGAGCATGCCGAACAGGCAAGCCACACCCCTGTCACACGCCCTGCGAGGAGAGTCATGGAATTCTCCTGCTTCAGCCCCACATCACTCTGACCTTCTACCTTTGTTGTCACATCTCCTTTTCTGACTCTTCTACCTCTCTCTTCCATCATTTAAGGACCCTTGTGATTACACTGGGCCCACCAATGTAATTCAAGATAACCTAGAATAATCTCCCCTTCCTTAATTAATTACACCTGCAAGATCCCTGTCGTCATGTAAAGTGACATATTCACAAATTCCAAGGAATAGAATGTGTATATTTCTGGCAGGCCATTTGTCTGCCTACTATGTGCAAATCAAGCAATTTCTTGTATGTTACAAATACCAGCCATGCCTATTATTGCATCGATAGGAAGATGGAAACTAAACTAGCAGGGAGAAGATGGCTGATACTAAATAAAATTCTTATAAAACAAAACCACAACGTGAGGGTCACAGGCAAGTATACAGGCTGATGGATTTGTCCAGAGAGCATGTGTACATGCCTGCACTCATGAGTACAGTCCTTCTCAATCCATCTCCAATTCAAGGTTCTCTACCATGCTCCATGCACTCCATATTGCCCTTATGCTTTTTCTCAAAAGTTTCTACCCAAGATGAGCGTTAGCTTGATTTCATGTGTTATGTGCCCAAGGACAGTAGTGTGATTTGACTCAGCTCTCTCCCACCTAAATAAAGACCAGAGTGAGTTAAATTTCTATTTCTACGTCTCTTCAGTCTTTGTAACATGGCAAGTGACACTCAGATTACTATTATTCAAAATCACCTTCAGAAATCAGAGTACTTGAGGAAAGAATGTGAATATCTTTTGTTTTAGATGGTTATGATTTTCCAAAGAGTTCCTTGCTTTGTTATTTCTTTAAAAAGCCTCAGGAAAACTCCGTCAGATGGATTCCAAGCACTCTTATGGCCTGAAATTCAATTTTTCCCATTGATATTGCCTAACTTTAAGATTCTCCATCTCTCCTCTAAGGTCACATGTTTGGCTTAGCTTTAAGTACGGTTTTGTTTGTGTGTGGCTAAAAGCTCCTTCAAGGCTGTAACACACACCTTCATCACTTGTCATATCACTTGTGAGTCAGTCAAACGACTGGTTAATTTTTCTGCTTCTGTTCCCTTGAAACCTAATGGTCCTCCCTGTGCATATTCATCAGCTCCTCTCTCTGTGCTCACTCAGATTCCTATAAATGTGTGTATATGTGTGTGTGTGTGTGTGTGTGTATGTGTTGGTATACTGAGCGCCAAATTTCTTTTCCCTCTTAATACTGGATTCAGAATATAGTAAGATAGTGTTCTAAAAATATCAGCACTAATCCTCTTGCCCTGAAGGGAATGGTATTAGGAATCTTGAAGTCTTTTATCAGACCAAACTCGATTTCTCTATAACTGGAAACCTCCTTATATCATAAATACTTGTTATGCAAATGTCTTCAAATGACAAGATAATGCCTTATCAATCACAAATTTTCCAAACTATGCAGATGTCTTCTCTTCTGTTTCTATTGTTATTTGTGGATGGTGCAAAAAAAGTTAGAAGTTTATAAGAGAGAATATTATCAGGTCATTTCCCTGTATACTTCAAAAGTCAAACACCTGTTTCTCACTGGTTTTAAGAAACAGATTGTTACTCATGCAAAGTCAGTTAATAGTAATTAGACACTGATTTTGTTAAAGAGCACTGGGTGTGGGGAAGAAAGTGGCATGAGGTAACTTTCTGGCAAACTGAAGTTCTGAATTGATTGAATTTGATTTTTACAGAATGGCTAACAACCCAAGGGCATTATCCAAAGCTGACAGTTATATATCAAGGAGTTCTCTGAATTTGGCTAAGCTTATTAGGGACAGCATTATCATTTATAAGAAAATTCCATGAGGCTTTTTAAGTACATGGAGTCCTCAAGAAATATCAAAAACACACACACAGTGAACTATGAGATAGGCAGTATTCAGTCTCTGAAGAATGACAGGTTGTCTTGACCCAGGCTGGATTTGAAGCTGAGGTTGGAGATATTGCAGAGCTGAGTTTTAGATCACTAAGTAATCCCCTCCGGCTCATCTTCTCTGCTTAGTCTGTGTCATTTTTTTTTAAAGTACCTGAATTACATTTTTATGTTGCTCTATAAATAAAGTGATTTTGACATTTTTAATACATTTACAGTTCCTGTAAGTCATTGCTCCTTTCACTTAATTGAAAGGAGGGGCAGATGGTTTAAATTTGGTAATATAGTATCAAATGTAGTTCAAGTGCAACTCAGAAATAAACAAGCTTTTTAAAATTTAAGTACAAATGTAGTATTAGAGGTGTTCAAATCATAACTCAAAAATACCTTTACTCAAGGAGTTTAAATCATTGTATAAACTACTAGAGAAACTCACAACCAAGTATGATGAGCTGTGAGCTCTTTGAAAGTAGTCACCCCATCTTATTTTTCTAATTCAGGTGCCCAATCAATTGTCTAGAATGCATTTATTCATTCATTCAACAAAGTTAATTTTTGCCTGCTGTGTACCAGGCCTATTCTGGGGCATGGAGATGAAGAAAGAAACATCACAGTTCCTCTTCTTAAAGACAGATATGTGGAAAATGTGGGACAGTGTAGAGTAGTCACTTCACTAGCCTGGAGAATGACAAAAAAGACTTTGAGGAAGAGATGATTCTTGAGCTGAGCTTTGAAAGGGAGTACAGGAGGTGGTCAAAGCAAGGAATCTGGCCATTCTGGGAAGTGGAAAACTAAACAGGAATGGACTGTTCAGTGTATGTAATGAGAGTGGGAAAAGTTGATTTTTAGGAGATAACAAGAAGACATTTAAGAAAAGCCTGGTGTGACCACACTGGACATTTGGGTTCTATTGTGAAATTCATAGGTAGCTGTTGGACAGTTTTAAGAATTAGTAGAACATGATCTGATTTGGGCTTTAGAAAGGTGACTCTTACAACATTATGAAACATAGATCGGTGTTAGGGAATAGTGCAAAAATGGAAGCAGGAAGATCAAAAGAGATGTTTCAAAATCCAGGAGATGGCTGCTTCATCTAGAATAGGATTGATGGAAATGTGGGTTGTAAAGGTAAAGAAAGAGTCAAAGATAATTCTTGTTTCTTGCTTGGGCAGCTGGCTGGAGGGCAAAGGTGTTTGCACAGGGAGGGAACAGTAGAGAAGTCATGCTTTGAGAACAAAAAGGTCAGAGGAGTGCCATTGAGGTTAGGACGATGGCACAGCATAATAACCTAATAAAGTTTGGTGCATCACTGCGTTGTCTTTTTTTCTCAGCAGGCCATTCTTTTCAATTTTTTGTAAATGAAATCTACTTTAACTATACTGCATTAACATCATCAACTTCCATTCCTTTTATGATAATAGCCTATTTTCTTCAACCTCTTGCCACATTTTCCCCCTTCTTTG
Organism: Pongo abelii; assembly: GCF_028885655.2. NCBI lineage: Eukaryota > Metazoa > Chordata > Mammalia > Primates > Hominidae > Pongo > Pongo abelii. Next base: position 21,424,565 of record NC_085928.1, read on the forward strand.
CCGATACCTTTATTTTCCTCTCGGCTATAATTTTGGCATACCACTCACCTCTCATGCCTTGCCTTGCTATACCTGTCTGTGCTACAAGGCTAAATTTTAGCATTAGAGATTACCTTCAGTCCCTTCCAACTCAAATAATCATTCATTCCATGAGTCTTATTTTTTGTTGTTGTTATTTGTTTGTTTTTGTCTGTTTGCAGCTAAACCATATCAGACCTTCTCTTTGCAAATGATTTGGTATACCTTGGTCAGTTTCATGTTGACTCTTGCAAGGGTTCCACATGGGAGCATGTAAGCCTGAACAAGCTGCCTAAAGCTAATAACTAACCTCAAATAATGCCTATATATTTTCTTTAAAAACACTAAGAGAAGAAACAGAGCTAGCTTCAGGGAAGAAAGAGCAGCTAATGTTCAAACTTACCGCCTATTTCTGGGTCCTGAGCAATTTGAACACTTTTAATTGTGCTGAAAATCATGATTTTCTAACAAATATGCAATAAATGCCTTGGTTATTGCACAGTGGAACCAATCCTATGACAGATCCATTGAAAGATTTTAATTTATTATATAAAAATAAAAAATAATAGCGATAAGGAAGAAATAATATAGATAAAATAAGAAAAGTGAATTGGTCAGAAGTAAAAGAAGGAGACTATAAGTTTGAGAAGAGAAGTCAAACTTTCAAAATCCATCTTTAGCTCTTTAAATAAATTATTATGCCCTCCATCAAAACCGCCTGCCATAAGTAACATAGCATGTACGGGTGTGCCTTTTAAGTGTACTGATGGAATAAAGTATGGAGTGTGGCATCTGAGTCTCTCCTTCAGCTATCCGCTTGGCTTCCTCCCTTACCTTTTTGCAGTCTTTACTTAGATAATACCTTCTTAATAAGGTTTTCCCAGTCACTTCATTTAACATTGGCCCATCCTACATTCAACACTCCCTATCACCGTTCCGTGCATTTTTTGTTTGTTTGTTTGTTTTTGGCTCTATAGCATTTAAATCCATTTAACATACTCTATGTTTAACTTTTTTAAAGTGTTGTTTTACATTCATTTACATCCTCCTTCATCCAACTAGAATGTTTATACTTACACTGTCTTTATGTGTATGTATACACACACACACCCCACACACCATACAGGTGTATATATGTATGTCTATATAAATGTGTATATAAATGTGTATATACGTATAGATGTGTCACACACCATATATGTGCACTTATACACACATATATATGAGGTATAAGTGTGACTTCTTTGTTCACTGCTATATCCATAGCCTCTAGAACAGTGCCTGATACACAGTACACACTCAAGAAATATTTTCTTAATAAATAAATGGTCAATTGTTTTAGAACTATTTGCCTCTTTTAACATTTTAAAAAATTTATTTTCATCAGTTCTGATGTACTGAGAAAACTACTAAAAATGCTGTATAATCATAAAATTGTAAACAGAAGGACTACTGTGGTAGCAAAGATGAGAAATATCTTAGGTAATTGATCCTGGAGGATTTCCGCTGATATTTCTTTAAAAAAAAGGGAGAAATCTCTTTCAAACAGCATAGATATAAGGTAAGACTTTCATGATTTTTGGCTTTAGAAAAATTGATTTTTAAAACATTTTCATCAAGACTCTTACTTACATTTTTTGTGAAGTATGCTCTGGAAATATAAATATAATGGCCTAAGAAAAGAGAGGGAGGTCTTGTGAATATTCTGCTTTTGTATTTGGAATCTTTTTATTTTCATTTTAATCATTTGGATAATAGTCTCACAGTTGTTCCCCACTGTCTGATGGATTTAGAGCTTTTGGAAGAAGCCCAGAAATGAATGAGTAGGCAGAGTGTTAACTGATTACACATATCAGCAGTATAAAATCAATTTATTAATTTCTGCTTCATGCCAGTTTTTTAAGGGAGTGAAGAGTAAAGGTATGTTGTAACCAGGATGAGCTTAAGGGGCAGAAGAGACCCTACTGCATCTTACCTAACCTGAAAATTCATGCAGACTCTATTTTATCATTAACTACAATGCCATAGTCTGAATGAGAGGAGGAGAGAGAATACAGAGAGAAGGAGATTTAGGGACCCAAAGACTAGTTTTTACTTCTTCACAAATCTGAAAACTCTTTAACATATTTTCAGTTTTAATATGTTCATGTGTTCATTCATCTATTCAACAAAGGCTTTTTGATTGCTTGTTCTGTGCCAAGACACTATGCTCTACCCAGGTTATATTCATTTTTTACTGAAAAAAAAAATGCATTGCACCCCTACTAGTGCCAGGCCCCGTTCCAAGCCCTCATGATAGAGAAGCAAAAATATTAAGTTCCGACTTTCACTGAGCTTACATTATATGAAGAGGAAAATAATAGTAAGCAAGAAACCAGGTTAGGCGTGGTGGCTCACACCTGTAATCCTACCACTTTGGGAGGCCAAGGCAGGAGGATACCCTTGAGCTCAGGAGTTCGAGACCAGCCTGGGCAACATAGGGAGACTCTGTCTCAGAAAAAAAAATAAATTAAAAAGAAACCAAAACAGACAAACAAACCTATATTACCATATTCTGGCAAATGCTGTGATGCAATATATAGCTAGGTAGGTGGAAATGGAACATGGGATGAGGGCATAGAAATAAATCTGTGGTGAAACAAATGGCAATATTATATTTTGTGGTTTTGTGCTTAAGAAAGACAGCTCTAGAGGCAAGTGTGAGGGCCAGTCTGAATGGTGGTAAGACTGGGGTCTGATGGTTAGATATCATTGCAGCTGTTTAGGGCAGAGATGGCAATGGCTATGCTAAGGTGGTGGCAGTGGAGTAGAGTATAAGTAAATAGAGAGAAAGCATATATTCTATATAGTCAAGCACCACAAAATGACATTTGCATCAACAGTGGGCCATATATACCACTATGTCACCATAAATAAGATTATAATGAAGCTGAATAATTCCTATCGCTTAGTGATGTCACAGCCATTGTAAAGTAGTGCAATGTATTACCTTTTCTATTCAGATATGTTTAAGATACACAAATACTTATCGTTGTGTTACAATTGCCTGTGTTATTCAATACGGTGACATGCCATATAGATTTGTAGCCTAGGAACAATAGTCTCTGTGGTATAGGCATGTAGCAGGCTATACCATCTAAGTTTGTGTAAGTGCACCCTATGATGTTTGCACAATGGCGAAATCACCTAAGAATGCATTTTTCAGAATGTATTTCTATCATTAAGCCATGCATGAATGTGTATACTATATATATGCTCTGTATAAATATAGAAAGCCTATAAGTATATATGTGTATATACATAACAGAGTATAAGTATGCATATTTATACTTTACTGTCTTGCCAAATATATTCATATATATTACATATTTTAAATATGAGGAGGGAGAGATAGGGGACTATAGAGAAGGTATAAGCCATGTTTTAAAAAGTAGACTAGACAGGACCAAGTCACTGTTTAAATCTTTATTGAGCAGATGCTTAATTCAGGCAATATGCTAGATTCTCAGACACACAGGATACTTGTGTAGGTGTACAATATTTTACATAGGAAGGTCTGTTTTATATGAAGCAGCATGGACTGTGTCTGTTGCAAAGAATACTTAGCAAATTCATGAATTGTGCCTGCCACATTTTATGTATCTTCTCAAAAATATAATTACTTTTTAGGATGTATTAGTAAAGGAAAATGTGTTTTCATTTTAGAGCCATGTTTGTTTGTATTACATAAGCAAGTTTTCTTTTCCCTGCAGGCCACAGAGTCTGGTTGGCCCTACATTTACTGAAGGCAGTAATAAAGCCATCAGACTTTCATAAAGAAAAATTGCCTTGAGGATAGGAAGTGTGAGTTTCTGTATAATTCAAGAATTTACTGATTGTTTCCCACCTGAACTACCCTTTCAAGAATTTAGCCTCCAATTGCATATACACATGCACATACACTCACACACCTGTATGAACTAATTTTTAAAAAGCGTTCTCTGGTACTGACGAGTATCATTTCAAAATGCTTTCTCTTCCCATTAGATGGGATTACTGAGCTGGAGAGTGGAGGGTTTGTCCCTTTCTGACCAGGACACTGATGAGCCTCATAAGTTAAAATTTATGTCTTCCCTTGTTACTGATATACCACCTGGCTCTTTTGAATTATCACAGCCACCAAATGAATTTTATAGTCCATTGGGGGCTGTCCATGCTTGTTAAGGTGATATTTCCATCTCTGGTGTAGCATGGAATCTCATCTCCTCCTTGGTGAATAATCACAGTGCCAAATCCCCCATCAGCTATCTTTTGCTTCTTGAAATGGACTTTATGTTATATATCCTCTACTTCTTCAAAGGCCAGTCAAAAAATGGCATTACGGTCAAACCCCACTGGACCTGTTGATTATCGCTATCGTATATCATCTTCCTACTTCAGAAGCCTATGGTTTTGTGACACATATTCCCTAGATGAGTTCCTCTATTTCCATCTTTTCCACCTATTTCTATTATTTCTTTTACAAGTTTCTATTAATTTCTACTTCTCTTTCTTCCTCTATTTTATTAAAGCCACTTAATGACATGGTTTGGCTGTGTTCCCAGCCAAAATCTCATCTTGAATTGTAATTCAAATTGTAATTAGATCATGGGGGTGGTTCCCCCATGCTGTTCTCATGATAATGAGTGAGTTCTCATGAGATGTGCTGGTTTTATAAGGGGCTTTTCCTCCCTTCACTCTACACATCTCTCTCCTGCTGCCCTCTGAAGAGGTGCCTTCCGCCATGATTGCAAGTTTCCTGAGGCCTCCCCAGCTATGCAGAACTATGAGTCAATTAAATCTCTTTTATTTATAAATTACTCAGCTTAGGTTATTTCTTCATAGCAGTGTGAGAATGGACTAATACACTTAGATTCACTCTGCTAGGAGATTTACTTATGTCACTGTATTTAATTCCTTCAAGACTGTAATTAGGTATTTCTATTCTTATATTACAGATGCAAGAAAGGTGCCCAAGGTCAGGCGGTTAATAGGAGAAAAAGCCAGAATTCCACTTGAGATTATAAAATTCCCAAAGCCATCCTTTTTTACATCCAATACAGGCCCTTGGAAAAGTCATGGATTTCCTGTCATTCTTCTTGCCCTTACTATAGCATTCTCAACAGTTTACAGCAAACTCCTGGGAGAAGATGATGGAACTACAAGATTCACTTGAGTGTCTTTCCAGCAATTTTTTTCTTTGTCGTAGAAAATATGGGAAGATAAAAAACATAAAATCTAGATTAAGGAGATTTCGTTTGGAGTATAGTTCTGGTCCCAATTTGTCATCCAATCAAGTGTGAAGGACATAATTCCTGTAGTAACTTAGGGTTGTGGAGAGACTAAAATGAGACTGCTTAGAGGTGTAGCATTCTGGTGTCCACTGGGAAATCTGATTTATCCAGAGGCAAAAAATGGCTGAAGGCCAATGGCTTGTATGGTAGGACCATAATGAGATCACCTTAAATTTTCTGCAAACCAGATCCTGGGAGATACCTGGGTCCCTGTCTTTCCTGGGCCATGTATATAAAAAGCACTCAATATACATTTCCTAAATCTTTTTTCCCCCAGAACTGTACCACAGTAAGTTTGTGTTGTTTACAACCAAGAAAATACTAATACAATGTCTGCTCTACAACTTCCCAGTATTTTGATTCCCATGGGATCTCAGTGAGACAATATTCAGCATAGCTACTCTTTTGAGGAAAAATGGCAAAATTGAATAAATAGTAGGCAAGAAATTGGCTTTTGAGGCCAAAAATCAGTCTCATAAAATAAGGCGGGATGGGTCTTGGAAGTAGCATCATAATCTGTCCTTGTCTTATAGCATGACATCCCTAAATTGGCAATAATTCTCAATAAAGCTGACAGAGGGAACCCCTCAGTCAGAGGTAACACAGACGTGGAGTTCTTTCTCAAAGACAGAAACTTGTAAAACTGTCTTTGGCTCTGTTGCATGCCAGCGTCTCAATGATGTTGGAATGACAGCAAGTTCTGAGGTGAATTGCTAACTGAAGACAGTAATATTCTGAGCAAGGCTGCCTTTGTTGATGAAGAAACATAGGGGTTCATGTTCTAACTACTAGGTGGAAGGGAAGGCTCCACTAGCGTACATAAAAGGTGTCCCATTTTAATGCAACAGCTAATGTGCATTTGTGACTAAAGACTCCTAAGTCTTCACCCTTGAAAAGGATCAAGCTCCAGGCAGTGAGTAAATCGGGGAAGAAAAACATAAAAATTCTTTGAGAAATATATCTTTTATTTTTGTTACAATTTGTCCATGAAGAGTTCTTTTAAAAGATTACTATGATTAGTATTTTCTTAAGGTGAATTTCAAATTTTGGTTTTGTTTGTTTTTTTGAAGAAAAACGAGGGTAGGGGTGTGTGTGTGCATGTGTATGTGTGTTTGTGTGTGTGTGTATTCATGTGATGACTGTCGTGGTTTGTGATTACATTAAATTGAAATTCTTACGATGTTGGCAGGAAGATGACTGGAGAATATCTGATTTCCCAGCAATCAGTGTCATTACTAAACAAGTCTGTGCATGGATCTATATTTTTATTGTTTATCTAGCATAAGTAGTCCACTCGAGGCTGTACCATAAGTGAATAAATGAATATTCCTTTCATTTACTGGGACATTTTATCTACTAAGGGTGTGGTGAGTTTTGGATAATACATAAAGTCAAGATCAATACATGAAGTTTGGAGGGACAAAAACATTCTAACCATGGCATTCTGCCCCTGGCCCCCAAAATTCATGTCCTTCTCACATGTAAAATATATTTGTTTTATCCCAATAGTCCCCAAAAGTCTTAGCTTGTTTCAGCATCAATCTGAAGTCTAATGCGAAAGTCTCAACTAAACATCGTAAGGGTGATGCTCAAAGTATGATTCATTCTGAAGCAAATTTCCTTCCAGCTGTGAGCCTATGAAATAAAACATGTTACGTGCTTCTAAAATACAATGGCAAGACAGGATAGGATAGACATTCCCATTCCAAAAAGGAGCTACAGGAGAAAAAGAAAGGGGCAAGAGGTCCCAAATAAGTCCAAACCCAGCAAGGCAAACATTTCATCTTAAAGCTCCAGGGGACCTTGCCTCATGGCTTTGTTGGGTGTAGCCCATGCTTCAGCTCTTCAAATTAGAGTCGTATGCATGTGGCTTTCCCAAGCTGATGCTGCACACTGGTGGCTGTACAGTTCTGGGAGTGAGCCTGGCTCCATGGCTCCATGAAACATTGCCCTACTGGAGGCTCTCCAAATCAACCCTGACCCTGTAGCAAGTACCTACCTAGGCTATGAGGCTGTCCAAGACATCCTTTAAAATCTAGGTGGAGGTACTCCTGCATCCACAGCTCTTGCACTTTGTACACCTGCAGAATTAACACTGTGTGAATACAGCCATGGCTCACTGCTTGTGCCCCTTGGAGTGGCAGCTTGAGTTGCATCTAAGCCTTCTTGAGCCACAGCTAGGTTGGCTGAGTAGTGCTGCCCTAGAATATAGGGAGCAGAAACAGGAGGCAACCCTTGGCAGTGAGCCCCAAGTTCTTACAGGTGCCCTGGGACCCTCCCCTGAACCCATTCTGCCCTCAAGGCTCTAGCACCCTGGTAGCCCAAAGATCTTCAAAGTGCCTTCAGGATCACTCTCCCATTGTCTTGATGAATAGCACCTGGCTTTCTTCTAGCTAGACTAATCCTCTTATTAAACAATTGCTTGGCCACACCCTTGGTTTTCTCTCCTGAACTTGCTTTTTTTTTGTTCTTTACATGATCAGGCTAAAAATTTTGCAAATTTTTACATTCTGCTTTTCTTTTAATTATAAATTGCATCTTTATATCATTTGATTCTTCTCACATTTTACTATAGGCAGTTAAGCCACACAGCACACTGGATGCTTTGCTGCTTGGAGATTTCTTCCACCAAATATCCTAGCTCCTCACTCCTAAGTTTTTCCTTCCACAAAGTACTAGTGAAATGGGATAGTTCCCTTGACCCCTTCACTGAACTTGTGAAGGGGTTTGCTTGTTTACTCAGTCTGCAGCTCTCAACCCCTCACGGGAGGGGGAGCACACAGGCGAGCAGGTGCAGGGGCCAAGACGAGTGCGTCTGGGCTGCAGCAGGAGCAGAGCTCTGTGAGGCCCTGCGGCAGGGTCTACGGAGTACCTGCGGCCCCTGGAGCCCCCGAGGGCGTGTGTTACATTGTGCTCTTTTAGCTTTGCCCTCTGTGGACAGCTGAAGTGTTCAGCAGCTCAGTGTGACAGCTCTCTGTATCCTGAGCTCTTGTTGGGCGTCCAGAAAGAATCAGGTCACTCGAACGAATTGAAGATGGTACATATCGGGGATTTTATTGCCGATTAAAGTGGCTCTCAGCAGGATGGAGAGCTGGAACGGGGATGGAGCGGGAAGGTGGTCTTCCCCTGGAGTTCGGCCCTCTCCGGCCAGACAGTTCTCCGAGGTCTCACTGTCAGGCCGCCCCTCTGAAGTTAAGTGGCTTCTCTCCAACATCCGGGAGCATCTTCTCCTCTCCTTCTCTGCTGCTCCACACTGCCACTCAGCTACTCTGTCGCGCCTCTGCCAGTGGAGCCTGGAATTTTTATGGGTACAGTATAGGGGGTGGGGGTGGGTCAAAAAGCAACATTCAAGCAGGAAAACAGGAATGTATGTTCTCACTCTGGGCCGTGGTCCCAGGCTTGAGGATGTGGCTGTAGCCGGGGACTGCCCTCTTCTACCGAGTATTTCCCTGCCTCCTGTCCTTATCACTAGGACATAGACATAGTTCAGTCAAGTTATTTTTCCTTTTATAACAAGGGTGGCCTTTCCCCCAGTTTCTAATACCTTGCTCTTCGTTTCCATCTGAGACCTCATCAGAACAGTCTTTACTGTCATGACCACCTAACTATAATCCTTAAGAAAATCGAGGCATTCGCTACAGCTCTTCTCTTCTTTTGAGCCCTCACTTGAATCATCCTTAGTGTTCTGTTCATGGCAAGACAGGCTTTTTTCAGTATTCAACTTCAAAACCATTTCTACCTCTACCCATTACCTGGTTCCAAGCTGTTTCCACACATACAGGTATTTGTTATAACAACATCCTACTTCCCTAGTATCAATTTCTGTCTGAGTTCATTTTTGCTGCTATAACAGAATACCACAGACTGGGTAATTTTAAAAGAACAGTAATTTATTTTCTCATAGTTCCGGAGTCTAGGAAGTCCAAGATCAAGATGCTATCAGGTTTGGTTACCTGGTGAGGGCTTCTTTCTGCTTCCAAATGGTGCCTTCAACACTGCATCCCCCAGAGGAAAGGAATGCTATGTCTGCAGGTAGCGGACTGTGGAAGAGAAAAAAGGAATTAACTCCCTTCATCAAGTCCTTTTATAGGGCACTTAATCCCATCCAGGAGGGAGGACCCCTCATGAATTAAGTACCCCTTAAATGCCCCACCTGTTAATACTATCGCATTGGCCATTAAGTTCAACACATGGCCAGGCGGGTGGCTCAGGCCTGCAATCCCAGCACTTTGGGAGGCCGAGGCAGGCAGGTCACGAGGTCAGGAGTTCGAGACCAGCCTGACCAACATAGTAAAACTCCGTCTCTACTAAAAATACAACAAAATTATCTGGGCATGGTGGCATGTGCCTGTAATCTCAGCTACTCGGGAGGCTGGGGCAGGAGAATCGCTTGAACCTAGGAAGTGGAGGTTGTGGTAAGCCAAGATCGCGCCACTACACTCCAGCCTGGGCTACAGCGTGAGACTCCGTCTCAAAAAAAAAAAAAAAAAAAAAAAAAAATTCAACACATATATTTTGGAGGGAACAAAAATATTCAAACCATAGCAGTTCCCAAATATGCTTTTATGGAACATTATTTCTAAGTTTTGGGTTGAAATTATGGCTATTTGTTTCACAGAAATTGGTTTTCCTTCTTCACTTCTTGTTTTATAGTTTTTCGTTGGCTCTGTGGGGAGCAGCTAACATTCTCTATCCTGCCATCTTTGACCATGTTTCTGTAGTATGTTACTTTTACAAGTAATTTGTATTAATATTGCTTTTACCAATAAACAAAACATAATTCAGTGACTTTAAAAGGTATTTTGTTACATTATTATTTAATGAAGTGATTTCCTCTCTGTCTCTCTATGATTGCAACTTTTTATGAATCAAGGTGAAAACATGGTACAATGTACAGACAACCCCAGACTTACCATGACTTATTATTTTTTCAATTTTATGATCATACCAAAGCAGTATACATTCAAATACTCATACAAACATTCTATTTTTCACCTTCAGTACAATATTTAATACTTTACATAATATGTTCAACACTTTATTATAAAATAGGCCTTGTGTTACATTATTATGCTCAACTATAGGCTCATTGAAATGTTCTGAGCACTTTTAAGGTAGGCCAGGTTAAGCTATGATGTTCAGTGTGTTGGCTGTATTAAATACACAACCCTCTGTGTCTGGAGGATAATGATGCAGAGATCTACCTCCCTTGTGGCTGCTCAGGACCACACTTCTATCTGTCAGTTCCCAAATAAAATCACCATATGAAGACAAGCTGGACCTGTCTGCCTCCTTTGGTTTCTTGGTTCCTTCTGCAGTTGAGGGTCACTTCATGTAGGCAACTCTGTCACAAAACCCTTAGCAAGTGGCAAAGCCAGTCTTGTCTCTAAACTTCATTGTTTTGAGTGCTATACACATATCCAGTTGCTAAAAGAAGAAAAGTAAGTAAGGCAAAAAAGAGAGCAAATACATGGCATTTTTGAAGGTATAAAATGCATTTGTTATTGCTTGAATATATTGTGAGTGAAAGAGAAGCTAGAGATGGGGCTGGAGAAGTGATCAGGGCAGGTGTGTGTGTGTGTGTGTGTGTGGCCGAAGAGATTGGGCTACATTAGAAATAAAGTGAAAAACTGTTGAAGACTTATAAAGGCAAATGCCATGCAGAATTGTGTGATTTTGAAGTACTGTTCTGACTGCAAAGTAGAAAATGGATTTGAGGAGAGCAACACCAGTGAAAGGGGACCAGTTGGGAAGGTATTGTAGCACTCTAGGAGAAAATGAAGTTGCCTTGCTGACAGTGGTGACAGTAACAATGAAGAGAAGTAGAAAGATTTGAGAGATTTATGAGCTAGATTCCATGACATTCAGTTACCAATTGGATTTCAGGGGTGATGAAGTAAGTGGAATCAAAGATAACTAAATATCAGACTTGAGCAATTACTGGGATATTGATAAATAGGAATAAATTTATTGAGGGAGAAAATTTTAGCTTTAAACATTTTCATTTTCAGAATTGCCTGTGTATATGCATTTAATCAGGCAGTTGGATATGTATGCCTGGAGCTCAGGAAACATCTGAGGGGTGTGTGTGTGTGTGTGTGTGTGTGTGTGTGTATGTGTATGTGTGCATGTTAGTCATCTGATGTATTTGGTAGTTGGTGCCATGGGCCTAGAAAGCACTGTCCTGTGAAGTTTCTAAGAGTGAGGAAAACAGAAGAACCAAGACAAGGCTTTGAGAAACACTGATATTTAAAGGATAAGTACAGGAGGCAGAGCATGCATATGAGATTAAGGAAGGGTGACCAGAAGGGTTATGCTGCAGAGGCATGAAGAAGGGAAGTTCTGGTAAGACATGAAGCCAGATAAGAATGCAGAGTGCAGTTGGATTTGGTAGAGATGCAAGAATGCTGAAAAATTTTCTTTTTCTTTTATTTTTTCCTTTGAGTCAAAGGTCATCTGACTCTTGAGGTAAAAGTTTCCAATGTAAATAATAATACTTTTTATTTAATTTAAAATGCAACACAGAGTTAATATTTACTTAAAAGCAGAGTTTGAAGTAGGCACCTAGAAATTTAATGAGATTCGATAGTAGTGTGATAACATCTGTGAACTCTGTCACTTATGAATAACCAGTATAATGGGCACATATAACCATGGATCACATTCTCTTTTCACATTTCTTCATATTTTCCTTAGTCATTTCTTTTTATCCTCAGTTCTGCCAATAGGTGCTGGCTCCATCCAAGAAAGTACACCCCAAGGTCCTGAGGAATGAGATCATTCGGGAAGAGGGTGGCAAGTCTTTACTGTGCTTCTTTGGTAGACGTTTCTGAAAGGTCTAATCTTCAGAGCCATGCATCTATAGGACAAATGTATCTTTTTCTTGCTAATATTGGCCAGATCACATAGCACTACTTTGATGAGTTATTATGCCAAAAAAGTGCCTGACTTGACTCTGTCTTACAGACACACCTTCCTCACCAGCAGTGAAGAGGGAGGAAAAAAGGAAATAAGAGAAAATAAATTCTGTCTTGTCCCTTTGAACACATATGGAGATCCTGTAGAGGAAATTGACATTGTGGCTATATGTGCCAATTATACTGGTTATTCACAAGTGACAGAGTTCACAGATGTTATCACACTACTATCCAATCTCATTAAATTTCTAGGTACCTACTTCAAACTTTGCTTTCAAATAAATATTGACTCTGTGTTGCATTTTAAATTAAATAAAAATTATTATTATTCACATTGGAAACTTTTACCCCAAGAGTCAGATTGTCTAACGTCTAGTTTAGCTTTATAAGCATTCAACTTTAACAAACATTTTACACAATGATGATTTTAACTGAAGCAATGAAACTGGGGACATTGTTCTATCTTTCTAAATCTCTGCCCCCATCCCTTTTTTAATTTTGCTTCCTCTAACCTTATGTTCCTTAATCATTCTGATAGTTTGTGTACATGCAGAAGGAGGTGGGGGTGGCTGGTATTGCCACCTTTTCTTTCTCTGGATCCTGATTACTTCTTGTTTTATTTTTTTCCACTTCATTTCCATGTTTTTCCTCCTCCTACTCAGTGTCAAAAAAAAAGAAAAAAAGAGTGCTTTTTAATATGTTTAAAAAAACACTTTGAAATGATACTATCTCTGTCACTTCACTCTCACTTTTTAAATTATAAACTAAAATAAAAATTGGCATATTGATAAAAGCTTCCAAGGCTGCTGCCTGCTGCTTCCTGGTGATTAGGTGTGAGAAGGTGGCCTTTCTCAGTTCAGATAAAAAATATGCAGATGATGATATTTAAATCAAAATGACAGTATAGTAGAGGATGGAGGGGCACATTTATTCCCTTTCTTCCCAACCCTTTTTCTTTTGTATACCTAAGGAGGAGTTTCTAACTTCATGGACGAGTTGAAGATTAAGGAAAAGTTCATACCTGCACACCAAGTACCAACTTAGAAAGAAAACATTCCTGACCTTGCTTCAAATATTCTAAATTATCCCTCTCTTATTCAGATAATGCATTTAGTTTTTGTGACTTTTCTGCATTGAAAATTATCTTACATGTTTTGAGTACTTGATGTGGGCCAACGTTTATGCTGGGCTTTTAAATATGTTTTCATTTAATCCATACGCTCATCCTCCAAGGTAAAAATCTAAGTGTGGTCCAGGCACAGTGGCTCATGCTTGTAATCCCAGCACTTTGGGAGGCCGAGGGGGGCGGATCACGAGATCAGGAGTTCAAGACCAGCCTGGCAAACATGGTGAAACCCCATCTCTAGGAAAAATACAAAAATTAGCCAGGCGTGGTGGTACATGCCTGTAATTGCAGCTACTTGGGAGGCTGAGGCAGGAGAATCGCTTGAACCCAGGAGGCAGGGTTGCAGTGAGCCGAGATTGTGCCATTGCACTCCAGCCTGGGTGACAGAGCGAGACTCTGTCTAAAAAATACAAAAAGTAAAAACCCAAAAACCTAAATGTGATGATCAGACGTATCTAACACTAATGGATCCAAGATCACTGACTAGAAAGCGAGGGATGCAGGCCTGGGATTGTTTCATTCTAAATTACATATAATTGTCACCAACAAGAAAAGGGGTAGATATGCTCAGGGTGGACACTGAAGTGTGTCCAACATCTCTGTTCATGAGTAGAACAGAAGACTAAAAACATTTTCAGGTCTATTTTTAATGACTCCGAATCATCAACATGAATGCAATCCAGAAAAAGATGCACAAATATTGTGCAGTGTCTGGAAGGAGCATGCAGATAATTTTTTTTTATTATTATACTTAAAGTTCTAGGGTACATGTGCACAACGTGCAGGTTTATTACATAGGTATACATGTGCCATGTTGGTTTGCCCCACCCATCAACCTGTCATTTACATTAGGTATTTCTTCTAATGCTATCTCTCCCTCAGCCCTCACCCCCCAACAGGCTGCAGTGTGTGATGTTCCCCTCCCTGTGTCCATGTGTTCTCATTGTTCAACTCCCACTTATGAGTGAGAACATGTGGTGTTTGGTTTTCTGTCTTTGTGATATTTTGCTGAGAATGATAGTTTCCAGCTTCATCCATGTCTCTGCAAAGGACATGAACTCATCCTTTTTTATGGCTGCATAGTATTCCATGGTGTATATGTGCCACATTTTCTTTATCCAGTCTATTATTGATGGACATTTGGGTTGGTTCCAAGTCTTTGCTATTGTGAATAGTGGCACAATAAACATACATATGCATGTGTCTTTATAGTAGCATGATTTATAATCCTTTGGGTATATACACAGTAATGGGATCGCTGGGTCAAGTGGTATTTCTAGTTCTAGATCCTTAAGGAATTGTCACACTGTCTTCCACAATGGTTGAACTAATTTACACTCCCACCAACGGTGTAAAAGCATTCCTATTTCTCCACATCCTCTCCAGCATCACATGCAGATAATTTTTAACTAGCATGCATAGCCACACTGTGGCCACTCTATAGAATTTGAGTCTGAACTCTAAATTTTCCGTCATGTATTCTCACATATTTAGAGTCACAGTCAATTTAATGTGTTACCCAATAAACTGATGTAATCATAAGTTTTAATATGTATAAAGACCAGGAATTGGGGTTTTCTGGTGTAAATAAGAATCTAGTAACTGTGACTTCATAAATGCTGTGAATGTTTTGAAACTTAATGGGTAAGGGAGTACAGTGTGAATATAGTTTACTGTAGACCTCGGCTGGATATGATGTGTGAATTTCTCTGCTTCTATCTAAAAGGGTATTTTTTTTTTTTGCACAAAAAGAGGCGAAGGAAGATCTGGAAACCTGGAATGGATAACATTTTCAAAACAATAGCTATCTTTGTTGAGTGAAGACTGACTACTTGAATTTTAAATTTCTATTATTAGGATGTAATTAATCTTACCAGTGACACTAAATGGGTTTCCAAAAACAGTTTAACCCCAGGATACAAGCAATATCCTTGTAAAGCACTAGGGTCATATGCAACCTCCCAGCTGAATCCAGAATTACAGATGCATGTAAGAAAATTTATTTTCTTACTAGGAAAGCTAATACTAACTAACCTGGATTAAATTTTTTCAAGCTACTTGATATCATTTAAAGAGTAAATATTTGATTAAAATTTTACGGAAATATAGAGAGGAAAAAGAACATGGTATAGTTTGCCCCTTTGGACAAATGGCTGAATAACTATAGTACAGATACTTCTTATGATGTTTAAAGGGTCACATGTCCCATTCATGCCTCATGGCCTCATTATACAGCTGCTTCTGATGAAACTGTCTTTGTATGATTTCTGTCTCATAAATGTTCAATCCTTCAAATGGAGAGAGGTAGCAGTCTATCTCTGTAGTTTAAAAGAGAACATTTGAGTAGAATTGGGCATCTGTGTCTTTCATTTTAGCCATGTAGAAAAGACAAAATCAGAAGTCAGGAGATATGGATAGCTGGCACTTTGCCTATTGTGAAGATTACGGGAACCCCAGCAGCTTCCTCTAGAGACAACACATCTCTTTATTCTTTTATCAAAGAGAATTCGTCATGTTGAAAGTCTAAACTCCTTTAGCAAAAGAGAGACCTGATGGTGCTTTTGTGTCTCTCATCCCTCACTACTGTTTGATCTCTGAGCCTTTTGAGAAGTAGGTAGCATGAGACCAGGAACCTAATAGCATGTCTACTCATGCCGCCTCCTCCCTCTTCCCCTTCCCCCACCAAACTCTATGGGAAGAATAAGAATGAGGTCTTGTAAATTTGGAATATGATTCAGCAGGTTTTATATAAGCGAGAAAATAGAAGTAGTTATCAGATAACAAGTGCAGTTTCATGTTACAGGTCTTAGCTTCTCTGTGAGATACAAAAGAGATGCCACCCTGGACAAACTCTGATCCAGAATCTTCTCAACATACTTCTAATGATTGTACTCATGATGGGTTATCATTTTTAAAGATTCTAAGGTCAACAGAGTTACAAATTTGTGATACTCTTTTCTTAAAATTTACTCCAGGTCAGAAAAATAACCAGATTCATAAGTAGATATACCTTTAACCCCAACTTGTTAGAATTTGCCAGTCTTGTATCGGCCATACCTCCCTTCAAGCATATGTGCTAAGAGTTAAATGAAAGAATGCCGCCCTTTTAGGCATTAATTATCTCTCACCTTGGAAAAGCAAATAATGTTTATTCTGACAAGTGGTGTACTGCAATTTAATTCTGACACTAAACATGGGGAGTTAGTGTCAGACTCCAGAGGTTTAAGGCCATGGTCCCCAACATGACTGCCTTTACTTTAGAAACCAGATGCCCACTGGGAGTCCACAGGCCACTTGCAATTATGACTGAATGGCTATACATCTGGAGGTCGCCTGGGCCCCTCAGGTTTGATAATTCACTATCACAACACACACAACTCAGTAAAGTACTATGCTTATAACTAGAGTTTTATTATTAAGGATAAAATTCAGGACCAGTCAAATGAAGAGACACATTAGGCAATGTTTGGGAGGGTCTAAAATGCAAAGCCTTTGTGTCTTCTCCTTGTGGAATTAGGAAACATCACCTTTCTGGAACAACAGTGTGTTCACCAAACAGGAAGCTTCACTGAGCCTCAGTGCTGAGTCTATACTGGGGCTTTATTACATAGACATAATTGATTAAACTCATTCTCTAGCCTCCTTCCTCTGCCTGGAGGTCAGGCTGGTCCAAAGTCCCAACTCTGTCATCATATGGTTTATCTTTCTGATAACCAGGCCCATCCTGAAGCTATGTTAGGGCCTACCATGAGTCTCAGTGTAAACTCAGGTGTGAGCCAAAGGGCTCGTGAATAACCAAGATACTTCTATCATTCAGGAAATTCCAAGAGTTTTTGAAGCTCTGTGCAAGGAACCCAGAATAAAGACCAGACAAATTTTTAAGTAGACAATAATGTGAAATCCAGATGAATCTTGAACATTGTGCAGCTATAAGAGTGCTATTGTTTCAAACCAGAAAACAAAGTCTCAGATTTTCTACTTAGCTCACCCTCGGTCAAAAACATTTGTGGAAGAAATAGAAACAATACTAGAACAAAGGCTCTATGGCTGCCTGCTGTGTCCTCTGATCCTCATGTCTCTTTGTACATTAGCTTGCAGCAAAATGCCCTCCTGAAGCTGTCTCTATAATGTGCATTTTAAGACAGCTAATTTGAAATTTAGTACAAAACAGTTCAACGTGGGGTGGGATCTTCCTGCTTCCTCTCTCCTTTTCTATGCAGCAGCCTGAAGCTCCTTACCTCATGAAAATGAAGAGATGACTTCTTAAGGGTAAACATTTTGAAGCACACATAATGCCTGTTTGAGGAGGACAGGGCACCCCAACATTTTGTTGAGAAGAGTTACATTTTTGAATGACCCTTGACAGTTTTTGTCACTTCCTGTAATCTGCTGTACTTAATCCAAACAAGTAACTTCTGTATACAACCCTACATGATGGTTTGATTTTCAAGAGGATATATAGAAAATGGCTTGTCTTTGATGATGGACTGTTCAAAGCTATTTCATCTTTCCCTTCATCCTTCAAGGGAGAAAGACCAACACTTTCCATTTTCTGAGAATTCATCAATTCTACAGTCCCAGTGCCTAGATGAAAATCATACTTAGCTTGCCCTTTGTAGACTTATCTCTCTTGTCCCAAATAAGAAAAAAATTGCTCTCTCTGCTGATTCAACTGCAGGAGACACTTATAAACCAGTTTTGCTGTTTGCTTTTGCAAACACATGTGGCCGTATTTACACATTATCAGGATTATGAAGTTCCTAGTGATAATTTATGCTTGCAGATAATTGTGGCTTAGATTCAAGGCCTGTTTTGGCTTGATTTCAATTGTTTAAAATCAAGCCTGCCCTCATACAGACACTAAGCCTTCTTGTTTCTCTTCATTACCCATTCTGTTTTTTCCTTCTACTTTCCATCATCCCAGATATTTAAAGTATAGATTAAATGATAGATTATAAAGATATCAAAATCTTCCACTCCTATTTATCCTATAAATGACTACTTACTTTTTAAAAATGAACATCACCAATCATGCCATTTTTTTCCTCAAAAACTTGTTATGATCTTTGATTGCCCTCCATTAATTTAAAAATGAAGTACAAGTTTAGCTTGGCATTCAAGGTCTGTCATAACAAAATTTCTTTCTAGTATATTATTCCTTTCATATATGTTTGATCTGCTTCCAATCAGGTCTATAAAGTATTTTACGTATGCCTGTCAATGTTTTACAGATTGCTTTTGTTATTTCCATTTTTTAAAATAACATTTCCTCAAACGACGAAATTTGTCATCTTTAAGATTTAACTCAAATGCCGTCTCTGCCGGAAAATCATTCATTCTGTCCCTCTGACCTTACTTTCTTCTTTCCATGGACAACAGACTTTTATTGATAAACCACCATAAGTCAGGTACAGCATTAGTTGCTGGAAATTCAATGGTGATTAATTTAGAAATAGGAGCCTCCTTCCTTCAGAAATCTTAAAGCCCAGGGAGAGGAGACAGAGCAATACAACAAAGCATAAAGAATGCCATAATGGAGGAAGTATAAGGTTCTATGGGGACACATAAAAAGGGAACTTGGACCAGTCTTGAGCAATGAAAGAATGATTCTGAGAAAAAGTGATATCTTTGCCAAAGCTCGAATAAGAATTTACTACATGCCAGGATAAGGAATAAGGAAGAGGGAGGAAGGCTCCATGCAGATGGAAAACATGTGTTAAGGCCCAAAGGGGAGAAAAGCCACAGCATATTTGAGGAGTACACATAATTTCCAAATAATCCGAGCATAAAATGAATGAAAGAAGTGATGAAAGCTGACACTGGGAGGAAAGTAGGAGATTATTTCAGTTGCTTTTGAGCAATGGTGGGAAAGTTTATCCAAAAGAAAATTGGATTTACAGGTCAAGAAAAAAGAGAGATTTAGTTAAAAAAATTTGTAGTTGAGAATCTTCCATATATTGTTGGTCACTAACTTAATAACAGAGTGTGGCTATCACTCAAGATGAGTATGCAAAAATGTGACCCTAAAACAATTCTGAGGAATGCATTGGTAATTAAAGAATGGTGAGGTAGTCTAAAGAATGGCCAGAGAACTGGGAGAAAAACCAGAAGAATCTGATAGCATATCAGCAAGACACAAGGCTGGTCTGGCAAGACACAAGGCAAGGCTAGTCAAGAATTAAATGCTCCTAAGAAGTTATGTAAGATGAGAAATAAATATGCCCAATGTATTTAGCCAAAACAAAATCACTGGGAGCTCTAAAAATAAAAGCACCTTCAATGGACTAGTGAGGCCAGACAGTCTTGGGTTGAGATAAGACTGGGAAATAAATGGTAACACTCCAAGTGAAAACTTATAAGAAGACTGGCTATGAAGGGGTGGAAAAAAAGACATTGGTAGCCAAAGGCAAATATGGGTTGAGAAAAGGATGTTTTATGTTATGAAAGAAATAATATGTTTGGACAGTCCAGAGGAAGGTACAGGAGAAGGATTAGGAATACACGAGAGGGATGAACTCTTATTTAGTATGTCTACGGAAAGAAAGCAAAGCACGATGAACTATTACTCTTAGGCAAGAGGTTAATTACTTATTTGTAGCCAACAGGAGATTCCAAAAGTTAGGTGTGGATTTCTCATAATGCACAGGTTTGCTGGGCAAAGAGTTGGGAAAATCCCTGCCTGATGACTTACACTCTTTCCCAATTTCCATTATATTTGACTTGTGGCTTCTTTCGGCACTTCCTATATTATCTCATGGGTTTCTGGTTAATTCGTTTTGTCTCAACCAGACTATAGATCAGTGCTGTCCAAGAAAATTTTAGTGTAATTCACACATGTGAGCCCTATATGTAATTTAAAATTTTCTAGAGTCACATTAAGAAAAACTTAAAAAGAGAAAATTCATTTAAATAATGCATTTTATTTAACCAACATATCCAAGATATTATAATTTTAACACATTCTTATTCATGTGCCCCCTAACAATGTTTTGGTCAATGACAGACCACATATACAACAGTGGTCACATAACATTATAACAGAGTTGAAAATGTCTGTGGCCTAGTGATGCTGAAGCTGTCATAATGTGGCAGCACAGCACACTACTCACATGTCTGTAGTGATGCTGGTATAGACAAACCTACTGTGCTGCCTGTCTCATAAAAATGTATAGCACATACAATTCTGTTTAGTACATAATGCTAGATAGTGATAATAAACAACTACGATAGTTGTTTATTTACAATACTACACTTTAAAATGTTATTTTAGAGTTCACTCCTTCTACTTATATAAAAAAGTTAGCTGTAAAACAGCCTGAGGCAGGTCCTTCAGGAGGTATTCCAGAAGAAGGTATTTTATCATAGGAGATGACAGCTCCGTGTGGGTTATGGCCCCTGAAAACTTCCAGCAGGACAAGATGTGGAGGTGGAAAACAGTGATATTGATGATCCTGACCCTGGGTAGGCCTAGGCTAATGTGTGTTTTGTGTCTTAATTTTTAACAAAAAAGCTTAAAAAGAAAAATTAAATAGAAAACGTTTATAGAATAAGGATATGAAGAAAGAAAATATTTTTGTACAGCTATATAATATATATTTGTGTTTTTAGCTAAGTGCTATTACAAACGAGTTAAAAAGTTTTTTAAAAATTAAACGTTTATAAAATAGAAAAAGTTACAGTAATCTAAGGTTAATTAGGAAGAAAGACACATTTTTAAATGTAATGTAGTCTACATGTACAGTGTTTATAAAGTCTTCAGTAGTGAATAGTAGCGTCCTAGTCCTTCACATTCACTCACCACTCACTGACACCCAGCACAATTTCCAGTCCTGCAAACTCCATTCACGGTAAGGACTCTATACAGGTATGCGATTTTTTTCTTTTATGCTGTATTTTTATGGTTTTTTTTTCTATGTTTGGATGCTTAAACACTTACCATTGTGTTACAATTGCCTACAGTATTCAGTACATTAATAGGCTGCACAAGTTTGTAGCCTAGGAGCAATAGGCTACACCATACAGCCTATATGTATAGAAGGCTCTACCCTATAGGTTTGTGTAAGTACACTCTATGATGTTCACACAATGACAAAATTGCTTCACAACACATTTCTCAGAATGTACTCACATTGTTAAGCAATGCATGACTGTATATTTAATTGATCCAATAAATGCAAATCATCAATATCTACATAGTGTTTGTCAGCTTTGGTGCTAGAAAAGTCATTTTTTTTTTTCTTCAAAGACCTTCGGGAAACCGAGCTCATTTTAACAAACAAAACTGATGCTGTGTTAATTTGAGCAGCCTAGATGGGATTAGGAAGCATCCTGACCAAATCAGTCAGTTGTTCTAGCTTAGGCTTTCCAACATCTGCCTTTCCAAAAGAGATTCTGATTCAATTAATATAAATTAATACAAAATGCATCTGATTTGTTATTAGAGGAATTTGTCTTCTCTGAAGTAAACTCCACCATCTTCCTGACAGGTGCGTGATCTGAAAGACCTGGGAGGGGTTTCAGGTTTCTCTTCATTGGCTAACTACACCCAGGAACCAAATAAACATCAAAGAGTTTCTGCTCCAACAGTCCTTTCACAAATAGGCTACTTTTGCTAAAAGGTATATCCTTTGGTAGTGTCTATATGCTACAAGAATGAGTGAGTCATGGGGTTACAGAATATTATAGTTGGAAGGGACCTTGGAGATAATATTTTTAGCACTTCTACACCCTCCTCTCCCCAAATTCTTATAAGGGAGAAAGTGCTCAAAATATCACATTTTTTTCCCTGATATTAAAAGCAGAATCGAGACCTGGCATAAGACATTCCCTAGAAAACATTTTATTTAAAAGTGTGGTCCGACCAGAATGAATGCATGTTATACCTTACAGAATAATTCTTGCACATGTGGCTTATATATTTGCAATTGAATTTTAAAAATTACTCTGCTGTAATCTCAGCACTTAGTGAGGTCGAGATATGAGGATCCCTTGAGCCCAGGAATTTGAGACAAGCCTGGCAATATAGTGAGACCCCTGTTTACACATTTTTTTTTTTAAAGTTAGTTGGGGGCCGGGCGCGGTGGCTCACACCTGTAATCCCAGTACTTTGGGAGGCCAAGGTGGGTGGATCACGAGGTCAGGAGACGAGACCATCCTGGCTAACACGGTGAAACCCTGTCTCTACTAAAAATACAAAAAATTAGCCGGGCGTGGTGGCGGGCGCCTGTAGTCCCAGCTACTTGGGAGGCTGAGGCAGGAGAATGGCATGAACCTGGGAGGCGGAGCTTGCAGTGAGCCGAGATCGTGCCACTGCACTCCAGCCTGGGCGACAGAGTGAGACTCCATCACAAAAAAAAAAAAAAAAAAAGTTAGTTGGGTGTGTTGGTTGCACACTTGTGGTCCCTGCTACTCGGGAGGCTGAGGAGGGAGGATTGCTTGAGCCAGGGAGGTCGAGGCTACAGTGAGCTGTGATTGCTCCATGGCACAGACTGTCCCTCCCTCTCTCTCTCTCACACACACATACAAAATCACTGCACATATTCTGTTTCTCTAAATAGTTAAGTTTTATGTATTCTTGAAGTATAAAATGTATCCCTTTAAATGGATTCTCCCATTTCTTTTAAATTTCCTAAAATAAAAAGATTCCCACTATGTATGGACTTCTTTGTCAGTTCCTGCCACTGTACTCCCAGCTGTGGCTACTGAAGAGCTCCCAGCAGATTGCTCAGCTTTGCCTAATGCCTGAATCATTAAGATTCAGGCCCGGTGGTATATTAGAAACTAATTCTCCACCAGCAGGAATAAGAAAATTAGTCTCTAGCCCTATGCCAGGTGTCTCTTTTCTCCCAAGGACTACATCAGCATCAAGCTAAGCTTTCTTTCTCTAACCACCCTCCCCCTTCTTCCCTCTGCATTTCTATTCCATTCTTCTGAGCTGCCTGCCCTCCTGGGCCCCTTGTAATAAACCTCAACCACAAGGTAAGTTTTCTAGGGCTCTCCCCTCCTTCCTGCTCCCACAGGTCTCTTCCTCCAGGGTCTAGTTCCTACTCTTTGCATCCTCGGCTACTAGCTGCGGCTCTGCTTTAATCCCCGTGGAACTCCCTGACAGCATGGCTCAGTTCCCTCACCTAATGTCAGATACTAAACCAATCCCTGTTTGACCTTTCTTGCTTTTCTTCCTTTAAAGCAGACCTTTTGGAAACCAGATCTAGCCTGGAGGATTCACTGTGTTACATTAGATCTAGCGATTTTAACTTTACACCGTCTTCCCTTTGAGTTATAACATCTACCCTAGGATTATTCTTTCTAGCCTTTATTTTATTGTTTCCAGGTATCTTCCTTCTTTCCACTATTACACTGCAGGGCAAAACTCGGGCTAGAGTTATGCAAAGTATCAGATTCTAGCAGTTTTTCAGAAGCAGAATAAGAGACACGTGTTTGTATTATAATATAGTATCTCATTTCAGTTATCCCTAGGAGTCTTTCTGCAAGGTTATTATACTTTTATTATCTTTGATGGCTGCCTTACCAAGAAAAATTAAACATCTGTCTAATTTTAAACAGCTAGTTTAAAAGGCACTATCAAAACTTTGGCTATGGTATAGAGGCCCATAAAGATGAGAAAAGAGATTCTAATATTGTGAGTTCTGTTTACACAGAAAATCACAGATAAGCTAGTTGTGTAAGAATGGAAACCCATGCCGTATAGTGCCATATAGCATTATTGACCGTTTCTTTTTTTGCCTTCATATATTTTTGCTTTCTGATGCTAAGAAAAAACCTACTGTATAAAGACAGAGCTATTTAGGTACAGAAATCTTTACTATCAGGAATGTGTACACTAGAACACACCCTGACTCCACATATTAGCCTGCAGAGACTTCATCATATATTAGGCTGCAGCAAAAAAAAAAAGTGTTTATATAGCCATCTTGAAAATTGTCAGACAATATATCACTTGGAGGCTGTCATATAAAGTAAAACATTAAGAAGAATATTTATGGGGTTTTTGTGCTGTCCTAGCTTTACAATTCCGATACATCATTCCTCACCATGTACCCCTCTTTCCTTTCTGCCTTTGTAAAAGTTGTGCAGCTTAATAGATGGTTAGAACTTGGGAAGTCACAAGCCTGATGGAATCTTGAACTGGATGGTGGTGATTAAACTGCCATCCTGCGTGATGTTTCCCCCTAGCCTTTGAGCACCAAACTGACATTCACCCTGTGTACACTTTGTACACATCTTGCAGGAAATTAAAACTAGTTTGGTAAGGGAAAATGACTACATAATTTTAAAAGGCTTTCTAATTCCCAAATAACACTACAAAGCTGCAAATTAAAAACATATCAAGTGGTAGCCATCTCTTTGACAAGGTACTGACACCGAGCAGTTAGACACATCACACTGGCAGTTTGGGTTTAGGAAGTGCTACTAAGTAAGTAGCCTATCTTATAGCAGCTGGAAAGTTCTCCTGCTCTTTTCTGGGGCTTTTCAGGCCTGTGTTGATTCTTGTGTCAGGCTCCATACTGCCCTTGGTGAATGGTAAGAAGTCTAAGTAAAAGTCAGCAGCTTTCGTTCTAGCAGACACTACAGAAAAGAAGTATATGAAATAGTGAATAAGATTCTATACGTGATTTCTCTTTGTTTTTCCTAGGTGTGATTTCTAACAATCCATCTATGTGGGCAACATTTTGGACTTACCATTCAAAGGCACCTTTATTGTGTTTTAATGTTTAACTTGGATACATCGTACAGTGCTGCTGGGTACTGAGTGAGCCCGAGGTACTAATGAATTCAGAACTTAGAAGTAAAAGGAAGGGAAATGGAGTTGGGTTTTGAGTGCCATTAATATTCAGTTCAGAGCTTTCACAGTGGGGACCCCTGACCAACATGACAGGCAGATATGAGGGGCAGCTACAAATTCAGGAGGGGAGGGTGCTATCCAGGTCCCTATCTTCATTTATATTTCATCTCTGTACATTAGGCCTTGCAAAAGGGAAAATGGTAAGAACCTCTAGGCTTTTATTTTCTTATTCTTCTTCCCTATTTAGTTCTTCATTTATACAGAGATGGGAATGGATGTCCTCTTGTTTGAAAGTCTCATATCTTCTTTTTAGGGTTCCTAGGATAGCAGATACAGAATTTAAAACAAAACAAAACAAAACATACCACAAGACTGAAGGAAAGAAAGAAATTAATTCCATAGGTAAAAGTTAGTCAAGTATGACACAAATATTCTCTTTTTATTTTACTCTATTGTTTAAGGAAGCCACACCTAATTATGTAGCATTTTTCTATAATGTTATAAACACTGTGCAATCCAAGCTATAGATTTGCAATAGGGACATAGTCTGACTAATCTGTAATTCAGTGTAGTGAGCATCATCCACATTGACATGACTCTGCATGATAATTGTTTCTATATTTTTAAATGCCAGTTAATATGCTTACTTGCTAAGTTAAAACACGTTCCTTGGATTTTCAAATTTTTCCTAACTAAAGCTTTTTTTTTTAAGTGTCATGTGTTTCCATCCAAATTTACAACTTGAGCTAAGCTTCTTTAGATCAAATTGCAAATTTATGTGAGTATTAATATAAAATTATCAACATTTACCTTAAAAAAACAAATTGGCACATGTTTTGCATGTGTAATATAAAAGTTAAAATAATCTGGGTTTTCATGCATTTACTAATTTGTATATTACCCACAAATGTCACAAAAATGGAAAGGGGGGTATGTTATGCAGGAAGAGAGCTAAAGATAAAAGGTCATAATTCAGGGCCTCCCAATCCATTTGTGATCTCACTGAAATTATTTGACTTTCTCACTATAAGTATTTGTAAAATAGAGCTCTAATAACAATCAGTACTAGTACTCCTGAATAATTATAGAAAATTATATAAAGAACCTGGTTAATGTACAGCTCCAAATATTTCATAACACTGTCCTCACTGACTCTTCAACTGCTCTATGAGGTTCTTGAAGACAAACATCATGGCTGTATAGTTCCTGCACCTAGCATAGTGATTGGCATACAGTAGTCTCTTGATGAGAATTATTGGATTAATGAATGAAAGCTCATTGGCTTTGTAGTCACAACTAAGATCAGACTTTTTTTTATACTATATGTGATCCAAGTGACCTTGAGTAAGTTACTGAACCTCACTGTACATTGGTTTTAGTATCAAGAAAAAAAAGAGGACCCTCATACTTCTTATGGTAATAGTGAACTTCAAATAAAATAATTTATATTAAAAGAGATGGCACATTTTTAGGGCTCAAAAACCCACTCCCCTCCTTTACATCGCTATCATACAGATTGGAATTCAAGTCTTATGTAAGAAAAACTTGCTAGTGCATGGCTCTTTGATCTTTCCAGTAAACAGTCTTTCTCTCTTTCTATGTAAAAGTATGAAGAGAATTTCCCTGGGAACAGGAAATGTCAATAGTCAGAAAAGGAAGAGGGAAGAACAAAAAAAAAATGTTCACTTGGCCTTTGGAAATTCCATAAATCGTGAAAGGTGCTGGCTTTCCTACCACTGATAAACATATCCATGCAAGACAAAGTCGAGAAGCAGCTGTCTGTCCCTGCACTGCTCTGCCTCTTCCACAATACCAGTTCTCTGACTTTATTGGTCAGGTCCTTGACTTCCCCAAGGAACTGCAGGCTACTTCCAGTATACCTTGCTGGGACTTCCTGCTTAGCCCTTTCTATTTCCTATTTTCTTTGAAAACCCTTATTAAACACCATCCAATACTTCAGGCCTCTACTCTTCTTTCCTAATCTGATAAATTGATCTCTGCTAGGGAAGTTTTAAAGCAGACTATGATTTAATTAAATTAATTTTCTGTTTCGATGTTACTGTTTGTAGAGAACATGCCAAACTTTTGATGAATGTTTTTGACTGGTGCTTCTCAGGTCACATAAAACCATAGATTTTGTGCTTCCTTGTGCTGACACTTGAATCTTGACAGCAGTTGGTGGGAGCTGTTCGGGCCTTTGAAAAGCTTAAAAAGCTCTCTTTCTCATTCAAAATGAAAATAACTTTATTCACTGTTTTCTGGTCATTAAAGCAATCTACACACCTACTATATTAAGGGGGATTAGGTATAGAAGGAAAAGAGTATAATAATCTTTTATAAGACCCTTCTCTACTTTTAACATTTTGGAATATATATATTTTAGTATTTTTCTCTGCTACTGTAGAAGAAAACTGGGTCATATCATATTTTACTCTCCTTTTTCAGTAAAAAATATGGAGAGATTTTAATGTCAATGAAGATAAATCTACGTGATTGTTTGTAATGGCTACATAGAATTCTATTGCCTGTTGTCTTATGCTGTTCAGGCTATTGTAACAATATCTCATAAACTGGGTCGCTTATAAACAGTAGAAGTGTAGTTCTCACAATTCTGAATCCTGGAAAGCACAAAATGAAGGCATTGGCAGATTCAATGTCCGGTGAGGTCTTGCTTTCTGGTTCATAGACAGTACTTTCTTGCTGTGTCCTCACATGGGAGGTGGTGGGAAGGCATGATGGGTCTCTCTCTTGCCTTTTTTTATAAGGACTGTAATCCCTTTCATGAATGCTCCCTCTCCATGACCTAATCATCTCCCAAATGCCTCATCTCTTAATACCATCACCTTTGGGGTTTGAATTTCAACATATGAATTTTGAAGAGACAAACATTCTCTTCTTTTCTTAGAAGAATTTAGAGAGTTTTTCAAGCTTTTCAAAGGCCCAAACAGACCATAGTAGATATTATTATCATTACTTGTTTAACCATTTCCTTACTAAAGAATATTGTGGTTGTTTTCAGTTTTTTGTTCTTGTAAACCACACCTATGGATTTTGTTAAAAATACAACTTTGATGTTAATCTGATTGTACTCTGATATATAATTTTGAAATATATTCTTAGTGATTTGTTGAATCTAATGGAATATATTTTTAGATTTATGATTTATTTTACCAGATCGTGCTTTCAAATGTGTGAACCATTTTTCCTTTCCACTAAGAGAATGCCCAATGGATCTAATCACGAATACACACACACACACACACACACACGCTAGGTAATAACCAAAACACCTTTTGGTGTTTATAAAGTGCTTTCACATTTATTGAACCATTTGACCCTTATTGCTATCACTTGAAGTAGGTAGAGAAGGTAATATCCAGTTTTTATGGTTGACTAAACTAAGGCAACTTAGTTTGTTCACTTCCTTGATAGTCTAATGACTGTTGCTTCCAGGATACTTGCATTATCATCTCTTCATGGAGTGCCTTAGTCAGTTTTGTGAAGCTATAACAAAACACTTGAGATAAGGTAGCTTATTAAGAAAAAAATTTACTTCCTACAGCTCTGGAGGCTGGAAAGTCCAAGATCAAGGAGCCTTCTTGCTGCATCATCAAGAGCAAGTGAGAGAGGGAGAAAGAGAGGAAAAGGGGGCCAAACTTTCTATTTTATAACAAACCCACTTCCAAAATAATGGTATTAATCCATTAACTCTGCCCTCGTGGCATAGTCACCCCTCATTAGGCCCCACCTCCCAACACTGTTGCTTTGGGGGTTACATTTCTGACACATTCAAACAATAGCATGGAGGTAAGATAATATTTTATTATATTTTTAGTGTAGATCCAACATTTTAAAAATTCATGGTCTCTGCTAAAAGAAAATAGCTAGTGCCAATTGGCTTTTAATTTGCATATAATTTTCATCTAGCTCCTTGGATTTCACTATGTATAGGAATCCACTTAGCCTCTCATTTTAAAAAGCTACCTTTTTGGGTAAAAGTAACACCAAATCACCAAGGCTGGCACTGATAAGATACTTTATTACTGGGAAAGAACTAAACTCCACAGTGCCACTCTGCCTCTGAGACCCACCTGCCCTATGGATTTTCTTACTAATAATGCTGCCATTTCAATAATGCCCATGAGGCTTGATTTCTCTTAATACATTGGCCCTAGCCTTTCATTTAATATCTGTAGCATAGCTGAGACAAGTCTGTAATATATAACCAACACACTACTAACAAAAATCAACAGAAGATGCATGTCATGTTGCTGTTGTGTGCTGTATAGGCACTTGTGAATCTAATGTAAATCATAGATTATCTTAATGATTAAACTACACATAAACACTCATGCAAAACATTTTGTGTATTAATAAAATTCATTAACTCCCTAGAGTCCATACATGGACGGTAAATATCAATCTGAAATTCTTTGCTGAGATAAGTCTGATTTGAAAACCTGTATCTGACTCTCTTAGCTTATTGATTTATTTATTCAAAATATTTGTTCCTTCTTGAGTCTTTCTGTATCTTAGTAGGCAGTACCCAGTACTACATCCCTATACGCCAAGACACCCTCCAATACAATGCCAACCTTATCATTATGTAACTGCAGGTCCCTTTGCCCAGCAGTTTACAGTTTCCTTCCTGACCTCACCTATCAACCAATGCCCTGGTTCTACAAAACATCAGAAAAATAGCTATGTGTCTATACAACACGACCATCATAGCACACATACAATAAACAGAGATAAACCCATACAGAGCTTAGGTGGGAAAGACCTTCCATTTCTACTCTTGTTTTCTGTTTCCTTCTACCTTTTTCTAGTATTCGATATAGTTTCCTTTCTGTTTGCTGAAAGAGTTTAAAGTTCTGTATTATTTTGTAGTCTAAGAGATTCTATAACTTGAAAAACTCTTTTTCCCTTTTTCATAAAACAGTTGCTAGGAGACACTGGCTAAACAACTAGAAATCAATAAGCCTGTGGTCTGATGTTCCCTGGTAGTAGAGGTATAGTGTATCCTTTGCAGCAGAGAATATGCTAGAGAGAACTGAGCAACCTACTCTGAGACAAGATCTTCTAGTTCTTAGCAGAGGATAAGAAAGAATGAGAGAAAAGAGAATAACAAGCATTATTTTCTGAAAAATAGAAATTCTGAGATGATATTAAAAACTGGAATTTGATACAGCACTTGAGAGTTGATACTGAAAGAGAGAAATGGTTCCCTGCAAAACCAAGTAAAAAAATATAAGGGGATGAATACGGTTTTCAGTTTAGGACATTTTATCAAAACGCTGTGTGGTAGTCCAAATTGCAGTGATGTAAAGGAATAAATGCCTCTGTCTCAACTGGTAATTTACTAGAGCAGTTATCCTTAATTTTCCCATTTTTAAGCCCAACGAAAATTTGCTCATCTCTCTGCTTACCACCCCCTGCCTTAAAAAAACTATTTAGTGGGGCTTGGCCTGTAGGTTCCCCTGTTAGTGCCCAGTAATTCCAGGGCTAAGCTAAAGTAGGGCTCTACCTTCATTGTGTGATTTGAGGAGCAATAAAAGGACTATATATACTACTTCTATTGCTTTTTTGTTGTTGGTCACTCATTCTGCCTGTGACTGAGTTTTCTCAATTATTAATTTATTTCCTTGTCTATTAAAAGGCTGTGACATGTGAAGTGCATGCTATTTGGAAGGAAGAAAGGGGGGAATAAAGAAGGGAGAGGGAGGGAGGGAGGAAGGAAGGAAGGAAGGAAGCATGGAAAAGACGGAAGGAAAAGACTCACTCTGTTGAAGGATAATCAGTTGTATCAATACATACTTCAGAGGAATTAATTGCTGCAGTCTGAGTGGGGGACTGAACAGGATGAATATTTGGGAAAGGGCTGAGACCTTGAGATGGGAAATAGGGGACTTACTTCAGCAATTTTACCGGAGGTCAATCTGGCCAGATCTCTAAGGATTACATGAACTCTGAGAAGCAAAAAAGGAAATTAAAATATCCATTTGGGGAGGCCAATTTGTGCTGTTCACTTATTCCAGGGAAGAATTAGTGTTCTGTAGCTCTGGTTTCCACGGGCGCATTTCATCTCGGTGGCCCCTAGATACTAGTGTTTTTAAAACCTTATACTTTTTTCAGCAGTTTAGTTTCTTGACCAACACCTTTTCTAAATCTGTACCGTAGAAAGTCCTACCACCCTACAATTAATAATGACCAAAGCATTTTTCACCATCGTCTCAGTACAAAGGGTGACTGCTTTGTCTTTTTAGTGTATGTTCAGTAACAGTACATAAAAGCCTTGGCTTGCTGCCCCCCAGGTGACCTCAAAATCAGGCCTTACTTAGCCCACAGCTCCGGGAAATCTTCATACTGCTCTCTAGGGTTAGGTGACTGAATGAAGGGCGAAGTGTTTTAACCTTGGGAGAAAGCTGGAATCTAGTTGTGACTATGCTCTAACATTTTAACTTTGACAGCCATTTCCCCTGTTTGAGACATAGTTGCTTCATCTGTATACAAAGAGGATTCATTTATCCTTATCAAGCAGTAGCTTCATAAAAACCTACTTTGCATGGGGCACTGTGAGCCTAGATAATTCTTAACTCCCTTTTTGAACTGTAATCCTCCAGCTTTGTTTTTCAGCCCCAGCCCAGGGCAGGACTCATCATTGGGTACAATTTGCTAAAGATTTTTATGATATGGTCTCTGTATCCAATCAAAAGACTTTTTCTTACCCAGTGAGTATTACAGGCTCTATATGTGATCCTCTCAGACACTGAATTTTTCTCTATGTGATTTCCAGTTTCCCATGATTATGACTACCATGCTCCTGCCTCTTTCCCCCTGCTTATTAGTTGCTGCTAGAAGCCCTATTTCTTGCTGTCTTTTCTCTGCTTAAACACTTTGGTCTGGCCCTGGGTCCTGAGTTCCTGAGATCTGCATCCTGTTTTCTCTGTACACTGGTCAGAGTCTTGATTCCTGAATGACCACCCTTCTAATAATCCACCCAACCTCACTTCGATAGCCCAGATTGGCTCCACTGAACATAGTTGATGCTGACTTTCCCTCAACAGAATGGTGCTGTCACATTCCAATCCATGTTCTGACAGAATTCTGATTAAATACACCAACCGAAAAATAGAATATGTTTATGGCAAATCTTCAGGCAAATATAGCATATTTGTTTTGTTGTTGTTGTTTTTGTTGTTGCTTGTCTAAGTAGAAATGATAAACAAGTACTTCCTATTCTAAGTGGTAACAAACCAAAGGGGAACTAAGTGCTGCATTTCTGTTGTTTCATTATCCCCTTTTCTTTTTCCCTCTATTTTTGATTCTGTGTCAAATATTTATCTGTGTGTTGTCCTTGTTCCTCCCAAGCACTGGCTCTCTTTGGAGCTTTTGTTTTAGAAACATGCACACATATATATGCAATTAAATGCAGGCTTTGACTTTTCGCCTGGGAAACTGGAAGGATAAGGTGAGCTAAGCTTTTAATTACAAGTACCCATTCTGGGAGGCAGGGAGTTTGAGCTTCTGACAGCTACCACTGCTCAGCCTAATCCCATCTTTCAGGGAAGAAAAAGAAAAAGCCCACATGTATCTATCTACAAAAATGTTGACTTAATATATTTGACATTTTAAAAAATATTTGCTAAAGTAAATACTGCTTTAAAACCAGCAAAAATATTATTGTTGTTGTTCAATTGAAGGGTTTATGTAGCTATGATTCTTTGATTCCTCTTAGGTTATTCTATCTCCGTTTTGTTTAAAGTTGATTCTTGATACACAGAAATTCTAGTATTCTGCACTTTTATAACTGCTTTCATCCAGAATCCCAAATCTCTTTACAAATACTAATTACTGTGGTCTAATGTCACTGGAAATTGTTTAATATGCTCCAAAGAGGTTAAACACTTTAAATCCCAATTTACAAATTAAAAAAAGAGAATGTGGAAAAGCTAAGTTGCATTTGGGGATTTAAATACGGTTTTGGTTGAAACAACTGGAAATGACAGCTGTCAACCCAGTCCCCTGGTCCTTGAACTCATTTGATATCCTACACTTCTTGAATTATTATACATACAGAAAGATAGGTTGCCATTGTGAATTCAGACACTGAAGATCTCTTTTCCTCCAAATAATACATAACACCTAAAAGTATTACTGTAGAGTAGTGGCATCATCCCATGTCAAAATTTAAAATAGTTTATTTCTTCTAGAAGTCATTTTTTAAAACCCAGGATTGTAATAAGTGAAATTTTCTCTCCCCTTTTCAGGAATTTCTAGCTATCCATCAACCAGATTCAGTTTTGTAAATATTAAAAAAAGATACACATATATATTTTATGCATAGGTATGTTTATGTACATGCGTGCACATACCTATGTATGCATATATATCACATACATATATATACACACACAGAATTAAACAAAAATTACTTCCATGTAAGATCTTGATATAATGACCAAACAGATGAAAGTCTCTTGTGTTTCATGCGAATATGCATCAATATATTTCTAGTATTGCCTTCTTTTCTCTAACGGCTTGTCTGTATGTACAGTTTTGTTGAAGCAGCAGGAAGCAACATCTACACACATAAGCTCATAGTCTAACTTCATTTCTGTATTATTGTATTTTCTTCTCAAAAACTATTAAGCTAGAAAAAAAAAACCCACAAAAAACTATTGAGCTAGAGGTACCTCATTGGCCAACCTGGAAGTAGGCATCCATAGACTAGAAAGTAAGTCTAGAGAGTGAAGCTGATCTTAGTATAAATAACAGATGGTAATATGGTTTGGCTGTGTCCCCACCCAAAGTCTCATCTTGAATTATAATCCCCATAATCTCCATGTGTCAAGGGCGGGACCAGGTGGAGGTAATTGAATCATGGGGGCAGTTTTCCCAATGCTGTTCTCGTGATAGTGAGTCTCACGAGATCTGATGGTTTTCTAGGTGTCTGGCATTTATCCTGCTTGCACTTCTTTCTGCTGCCCTGTGAAGAAGGTACCTTTCTTCCCTTTTGCTTTCTGCTATGATTATAAGTTTCCTGAGGCCTTCTTAGCTGTGTGGAACTCTGAGTTAATTAAACCTCTTTCCTTTATAAATTACCTGGTCTTGGGTATTTCCTTATAGCAATGTGAGCACAGACTGGTCAGAAGTGTATTAGAACTTTCATAGGCATGAGGTAAATAGACATGACATCAGGCAATATTAGTTGATATTTGGAGAGTGAGGATAACAATTTGTAACATATGTTATGCTGTGTATTGATAGGGAAATTAAAAGACTAACATTGGCACAAATGACTTTTTATTGGAGTTGCAAAGAGGCCTTGCCAATATAACAAGCAAGTGTTGCATCATTTCCTCCTGAGTTCCATCCAAAATATTGGACCCTTGGTGTCTGAATCCAAGGAACATGTTTTCCTACCTGAATGTGAATCAGTGTATTTTGATGACTCATTTGGAAATAGGGATGTTATATAGAAGAGATATTGGTTGATGAATGGGTGAGACGCCAACAAAATAGTTTATTTAGCTACCAGAAACTCTTTGTGCGTGTCGAATTATTGTAGCAATTTTGTTCCTATTTACAATCCCCTTTATTTATAATTTCTCTTCTGTATTTTAAAATCCTCCCAAGTATTACCCAGCATAAAGTGATGATTATAATCTAGTATCTCTCTACCAACAATAATTCCCCTTAAAACTTATTTTTGATTAAGTTTATCTTGAATTTTATGATCTCAAATTACCCATGTGAAGTGACATTCCCTAAAGTGAACCAGTTCCTACCACAATCCAACATTAGAAAGACTCTAAAAGTTTTGTTCCCATTCCCCACTAGGTTTTGTCACATAATTACAGACAAAGATGCCCCCAGACCTGGAACCTGTAGGCTCCCGGATTCAGGTTCCTTCAATTCTATCTGATAACTGGATAATTTGGACATAGATAATATATGAGGATTAAGGTGAGTTTGAGCTATATAATATTTATATCTGTATTTATAAACCCACATCTGTATGTGGTTATCTGTATTACATGAGTTAATTGATATGAATCACATAAAAGAGTTCCTAGATCATGCTAATTGCTCAATAAGTGTTAGCTGTAGCTGCTGTTGTTGTTACTGTTGTTTCATGTGTTGTTTTGGTTGTAGGTATTATATGACATAATTACCTTCTGGGGAAGTATGAACTAAGATTTGAAGAAAGACAGGAGTCTTCATAGTTAGAAACTCTTAGATTGGAACATCGCATACCAAAAGTCATTCTAAGAAACTCTTCCCCAAACAAGAGTGCTTCACCTCACTAAGGGCTGGTATCTTTCACCCCAGAGTGCTCTTCTGTGATTGACAGCCCTATTTCTAATGCTGTCTCTGGGGAAGGAGCTGAAAGCCATTTAGATTGTGGGCCATTGTGTCAGACCTTCTATTCATCCATGAACAAGCACTCTTTATGGAGGATGGGTTTTTGGTCTGGCCAGGTATTAGCAGGATTCATAGAGTAAGCTACAAGAAGACATTTCAGTGACCCTAGCCTTTTCTTTTGGCTTGATGAAGCCCAAAGAAATCTCACAAGCTGGCCTTGGAGATTCTGGTACTGCCTCCTAGTTGTCAATCAACATGAGAGAAGGCTTATACCTGGAGTTAACCAGCGTTCTGATTAGTGTAATTAAAAAGTGAAATTATGTCTCGCTTGGAACTAAGCTTTGTACCAGAATAAATTCTGAGTCATACTCCATAGCCCAGGGTTATTATCTATTATCACACATGTGAGTATCCTCTCCATCTTGTCACTGCCTATGCATCATCTTCTCTAATTTTTCTGCAGTTTATCTCTTCAGTCTCCAGGTTAGGCAGTTTATTCTACCTGTTCCCATCATCATTTATCCTAAGAGCATGTACTATTAACAGTCAGATTACATCTCCCAAATTCCTCAAATCTCCACAAATTAATAGTGTTGCATGGCTGTTTAGATCATGGGCTTTGAAATCTGTCTGACTTGGCTTTATATCCTTTTTCTAACTTGCTGATTGGATGAATTTGGGCAGTTATTTAACCTCTTTGAGTCTTCCTTTCATTGTTCATAAAATGGTGATATTGATAACTGAATGTAAAGAGTTGCTGTGAGGATTAAAAAATAATGGTGTATGTTATTTTGTTTTGACCATAAATATTTGATTAATAATGAGGCACTTCTTTGGATTTTATGTAAAATAATATTATCAATAATTACCCTATTCCATGTACAGTCAATTTTGAAGTGTACAATGGATTTTCACATCTTTTATCTCATTTTGTCTTCAGAAAATATTCACCTGGTAGATTTATATTATCTCCATATTTTCAAATAAAAATTAAGTATCATAAAGACTAGGTAACTGCCTCATTCTCATTCTAATTAGACTTGCCGAAGCGGAACTCAAACCCAGATAATCTCACTTCAAGTTCAGAGTTCTTTCTAGTCTTTTCACTGCTATTCTTACTGCTAGTCACATAGGAGTTATTAAGACTATTTTGCGTGCATAGATTTATGAATGAGAAAATACTTTAAAGGGGAGGTGTTAAATAAACATTTTACTAAGTGAAGACCAGAACAGAGAAGTCTGTATTTAATACGTCAGCACCAGGTGGAGACCCTCAGAAGGGATATATAAATCTAGAATCCATTGAGAGAAGTGGCATTGAGGGGAAGGAGAGGTTACAGATGTCCTGGAATGGAAATCCTTCACCAAGCTTGAACAGAAGATGCTGACCAGCAAATTCTGAAAATGTCGTATTTCCTCTGGGAAAATTAAAATGTGAGCAGACAGATAATAAAGCAACAAATAACAAACAAAAAGATCCCAATGGTATATGTAAGGTTCTTGGCACATAGCTAATAATTGATTAAATGAGGTGAATATGCAAAATACTTACTATGATATTTTGGTATTCATGAGCATTCAGTGCATCTCAGTTATTACTAATGCTTCTTCTTCACCCTTTCTCCTTCCCTCAGTCCCTTCTTCTAGCTCTCCCTCCCTTTTCTAGGATCTTTGGGATAGAATAATTTATGATCTCTGACTTCCTGATGCTGGGAGTGGGAAGGAGTCTGAGGTGAAAAAAGAGTCAAGAGGTGGAAAGATGAGAAATATAAATAAAGTCTTATGATAATTCTTAGTAGGGAAAAATTGATTCTGGCTAGGGAGTGGAATGTCAAAGAAAGCTTCACATAGAAGATATTATTTGAACTGGCTCTTGAATGACTAAAACTGATCGTTTAATAATAAAGAAAAAGGAATGAAAGAAAGCCAGGAAATGTGATCACAGTCAAACATATTTGACCTGCTATAACTTGTCAGGTAATAAGAGCAAGGTGAGCAAAACAGCAACTGTGTCTTGAGACTCTAAGAGAAGCATTTGTTCAGAATAATTTGATTAAGTATTATTTTACCATTTTTCTCTTGACTCCAGAAAAGACCTCAAAGTGATTAAGAAGAGGACATGGAGTTCAATTCTTATTTTTGTTGTTTTAAGGCATTTATACAATCTGTAGTATAATAGATTTTGCTCTCAAGAGGCAAATTTTTCTAACTCTGAGATAAAGGGGTACTTTGTGGCTTTATTTTGGAGGCACCTCACCCACCAACCTATATCACATAAAACACCTATCTATATTGAATACATTTGTTTAATCATAAATAAAAATTACAATGAAAGTGTAAGCATTCCTCTAAATACCAACTATCATTAACCAGTAGTTGTTTTGGTTTTTTTGAAACATTTAAAAAAATCCCTCTTGACATACACTTGCTTGTGCTTACACACAAATCATTTCAAAGAGCATTACAAGAGCCAGAACAGTTGGCATTAGACTTAGAGGAGAGATTAGCAAGACTCCATTCCAGGAAAATCGTTATAGTGATCACTTGCCACTTGTCATTACATATACATCTTATTGGTCTTCTTGCTTCAGTTTCAGTTTAGACTTAACTAACACTTGAGAAATCACTCTTTATCGTCTTCTCTTCTTCTAGAATTCACTGGATTCATCTGACTGGCTGCCAATTTATGCTGGGTCTTCTGTTACCCACCTTATTAAGCTCTCTTTCATTCTCTTCCTTAAAGCCAAAAGAAGTATTTTTTTTTTTTGTATTTGTGTATAAGAATCAATAGCACACACATATGATATTGTGTTTAACAGGATGCCTCAAATGAAGCAAAACATAAACAAGATTCTCAGGACAGCCCAGATTGAGTAAAATATTGTTGGAATTTTCCTAAAGATGTTTGTGTTTGTAGAATGTTCAGAAATTTCCTAATCAATCATGGCAGAAATCCATTCTTCTCCAAGCGTATACTGAATTTTGGGATAAAAGTCTAACCTCGATAATATCTTAGGGAATGAATGTTGTCCTATATTAATCAAGGTTCTCCAGAGAAACAGAAATATATAGGATAAATATATATATTTTTTATATTTTATATTTATATATACATAGAAATTTATTATGAGGGATTGGCTTATGCAATTATAGAGGCTGAGAAGTCCCATGGTCCACTCTCTCCAGGCTCTGGAGGCCCAGGAGGCTGGCGGTGTAGCTCCAGTCCAAGCCTGAAGGCCTGATAACCAGAAGGGCCAATGATGTAAGTCACAATACAGGAAGTGGGGAGGGGCTCAAGAAGAGATAATTCACTTTTACTTCATCGTTTTGTTCTGTGTGGGCTCTGACTGAACTGGATGATCTTGGTGAGTCTGATTTGTTTCACTCCGTCTACCGATTCAAATGCTAATCTCTCCTGGAAATGCTCTCACAGACACACCCAGAAATAATATTTTACTAGCTATCTGGACATCCTTAGCTTAGGCAAGCTGACACATAAAATTAATCAACACATGTCCTATTTCTTTTTCAATAATATTTCCTTGCTGCATCCTATTTATATCTTTTAAAAAATATATATTGTTGCTATGACCTAAAAGAAATCTCTCTCTTTGCTATTATTTACTAGCTCCTCTCCCATGTGACTATATGACCGTCTTCAATGTACACATTCATCCCTTATTGGAACTTTGGCCTTTAAATTAGCTATAGTAGGAAAAAAAAAAAAAACCCTCTATATTCAGCACAAAGCTCTATGTTGAATATATAATGAGATGTCAGTGCCCATTGAATAAATAAATGAGTGAATGAATGAAAATAGCCAGAGATGCCAGATAAAGTAGAATTGTAGTAGATTATCTA
Organism: Pongo abelii; assembly: GCF_028885655.2. NCBI lineage: Eukaryota > Metazoa > Chordata > Mammalia > Primates > Hominidae > Pongo > Pongo abelii. Next base: position 21,463,970 of record NC_085928.1, read on the forward strand.
CTCTTGCTATATCTTTTATTCACACTATAGAGTAATAACACTTGTTGGGGTGCATTTCTATGAGAAAACTGCAAAAATATTTTGACTAATACATTAATAAGATAGCTTACAGACATAGGAAGAAACCCAGTATTTCAGACCAAAAATGGTTAAACTGTGAATGACCACTGAGTTTACTTTCAAAGTTGATACAGAATATGTCACATTGAAGCACAACTACCATTGCCTTCACTACTCGTTAGAAATATTTTATGCCCCAAATTTATAACTGGACTCTCTTTCACTTTGAGATACACCCCCAGTTCCTTAAGTACCTTCTTTGAGAAAGAACATATTCTTTCATAAATTTCTGCAATAAAAAGTGTTCTGCACTTTTCTGCAAAGTTACCTATAATTCCATCTTTCAGTTAAGGAAATGTTCCCTATTGAAAAAATCAAGAGGGGTGGCATTAGCTTCCATTATCAGATCTTAATAGCTTAGCCTGGATCTATTCATCATAACCTGAGATTTCATTCTTACCAAGGGAGAAAGGAGACATAAACTTTAGTGGGTTGACATGTGAAAAAATAGATTAGGAGTAATATATCTAGGTACAAATGGGCCAGGGTGTCAGACTTAGAAGGTCTGACACCCTGGCAATGTAAACTCAGAGTTGATTAGTATGAGGGATGGGTGGATGGGTTTGGTGACCAGACAAGTAAAGAAGAAACCAAAAATGGTGTTTTAAACAGAAAGGATGTGATAAGGATGCCCTTTTTGTTTAGGGCAGGACATAAATACTTTGGTGAGGTGAATTACACTTGTACTATACATATTAATAAGACAAATATGTTCTTACCTGCAATTGATAGCTTGTTGAAAATGAATAATATCTTTTTCTAGGCAGTAATTTCTACTGATTTACTATTAAGACAACATTCCTGAGTAAGCATGATTTGTATCCTACATGACAGATAATCTTTCCTTTTGGTCTGTAAGAATATACATAGAACTCTTTACAATGGTAGAGTCAAATGGAGCAGAACTGACTTCTGAGATTTTTAAGTTCTTTGCTAATATTTAATACTTTCTCTAGTTAGAATAAACTTTGCATTCTTTTTCAGCTCAATTTATATCTCTTAATATGTTCTACCAACCTGGAAAATGAAGCATTTTAAATTATGTTAGTAATAATTTTACTATACTGTGAAACTTTTGCCATTGCCTAGGTGTCAAATCATTTGACATCTAGGTATTTATTGAGCACCGGTGTATATGTAGTCATTGGCTAAAACACAAGACCTCATAATTTACCAGCTTTAAATAGGCAAAAAGTGAAGACTGCATAATAGTCTATTTATTTTATGGTACTTAATTATAGCATAACTACAGAAGAGAAGAGCTCCATTAAGCAATTCTTCCTTAAAGTATGAATGACAGCTCATGTAATGATATTATGACTCTGACTTGATCACTCAGAAAATAGTAGGAAAATTTTTTAAAATTCCAGCACCATTATATGTAGATAGTTTACACTTTTTGGTTCCAGTCACATCCCACTTGTACCCTAAGGGTTTCCTTACCTTTTTCAGTGTCCTGAATGTACACCCTGCTTTCAACACAAACAGACTATTATTGCCCTCACTTTCCATGACTACTCGGCTCTTCTTAACCAGCCCTCCACCCTCCACTCAGTATTATTTTATTTTCCCCCATGCCAAAACGTGTGATTTCTCCTCGTACTTATTTATATCTTTCATGGCTAATTTTCCCAGGGCTCTTTCCTTTGACTAATGACATCCAGGCTCAAGACTAAGAAACCCATGAGGATAGGAGTATCTGTTTCAAATCTTTTCCCATTCCTTTTTCTTCAGATTGGGCTGTACTTCTTTCATTTATTCTAAATTAAACTTCTCCTCAGGCATGGATTTTACAAGACTTTCTCTGCTTTCTAAATCCTAAATCTACCTTCTCTTCCAAATCTATAAGCCAAGTTTTACTTGTCAGTTCATTGATTCTGGCTTGAAAGTCAGGAAAAGCAAAAGCTATCCACCAGATGACTTACTCGTTCTACTCTCTCACTTTGGAAAAAAAGACAAATTCTGTGTCAGATTTTTTTTAGAGTAGTACTTTTCCTAGGGGTAAAGACTTACAAAGAATGTTATCTTCTTAGAAGAATTATGCCACATCAGAAGGTGCCATCAAGTGCGGTTTTTGAGGTGTTTATAAAGCATGTCCTAGAACTTTTCCTCATCACCATTCACAACAAAAAGGATGATCAAATCTATGGCCCTAGCTAAAGTAGATTAGTTATAAAAACGTCAATAGCAACTTAAGGAAAGATGGTCTTACCTATAAGGAGGTTCTGTGGCCAAGATCCCAGAAATAGCTGTAGGTTTATCATTATATTTACCAAATGTGATGCTGAACTGCAGGTCAGAACTGTGTCAGGCACATAGAAGGAACTCATTAAATGTTAGTCTCCTTCCTCCTTTTTATGTTTGTGGCTGTTCTATGCCATCAGTCTTCTCTCTCTCTCTCTCTGTGCATATGTATTTGTACTTAAAATCTACCTGAATGTTTGTAAGATATAATAATTATTTCTCTTTAAAATCTGAGAAAATTTAGTGACCTGTATATGGCATATAATGTGACTTTATTTGAATTTTAAACTTAAAAGTAAGAATCAGTGCCTTGCAACTAGGTTGCATTATGAAATGTGTAATGGGGAGTGGTAAGTCTCATGCCTTCAGGTCCTAGAATGCACAATAATTTTCAGTAACAATTTTTACTTCAGAAGCTAGTAGACATAGACCTTTCTTCTCCATGCTTTTTGACTGTAGACTATAGGACAGCCACAGGTAAAGCTTATGTTAGTGTAGCACTTGGTAGGTCACCTACCCCTCTTTTTTTGGTAAGCTTTAGACTGTTCAAAATAGTGTGTTTCAGTGACTACCTCTTGCCTCCTACTATATCTACAAAATTTCTAATCCACTCCTTATAATTTTTGGTCTAGTTTTTATTTTTGGTTGTTGAATAAACTAGAAGAATATGAAAGAATTACTTTTGTTTAAGTGGTTTCACAGCATTTCCTTAAAATGTTTTTACAATAACATTTGCCTTCTTTCTCAAATTCCAGTTTCATATCTATCATCTTCCTAAGAGCCTTTCTTTTATTTTAATCTCCATCTTTGCTTTGCCTAATTATTTTGCCCATTCCAAAGTACAACTGAGGTGAAGGGAACACACTTCTTGCTAAAATCTTAAAGAAAAAAGAGGGATTAACTATACTTTAACAATTATAATTTAATTTGGATAATTAAATTTGTACATCATTATTTATAAAGTAAAACCCTATATAGACTTAAATGTACTTTCTCTTCAGATACAAAATGTTTTATTTCATTAAAATTATCATTATTATATCATTTTATGAACATAAAATAAACTTGAATGTATTAAAAAGTAAAACACCTTCCCTCAGTACTCCTGCATGCTTTACTACTTCTTCATTCATTAGGATACAATTAACAGGCCTTTCAATAATATTGAACACGATCATATGCAAGGCTTCGATGAAGTAATGTGTTTCTCCAACTAGAATAGTTTTAAATGTGCATGAGTTTAGTTTATTCAAATCTTTAGGCTGTGACCACCTGAGTCACAGACTTTTGCAGAATTTTAGCTGTCCTATTACTAATTTCACATTTACATAATTGCTTATATTTTTATATACTCATTTTGTTCCTTGGCCATAAATTTTATTGTTTTCAGATTTCATGACGAATTATCTCTATAAAATAATGTTTACTCAATAAATAGTTACGAAGAGCTTATTATATACTTGTCTTAGTTTGGGCTGCTATAACAAAGTACTATAGACTGAGTAGCTTATAAATAATAGAAATTTATTTCTCATAGTCTAAGAGGCTGTAAAGTCTAAGATCAAGGTGCCAGCAAGTCATATCTGATGAGGGTGGACTTCCTGTTCCACAGATAGCCTCTTCTCATTGTATTCCCACATGGTGAAGAACAGAGACAGAAAGCAAGTTATCTTGTGTCTTTTTTTTTTTTTTTTTTTTTTGTGACAGAGTCTTACTCTATTGCCCAGGCTGGAGTGCAATGGTGTGATCTAGGTTCACTGTAGCTTCCACTTCCTAGGTTTAAGTGATTCTCCTACCTCAGCCTCCTTACTAGGTGGGATTACAGTCCGTGCCACCACGCCCAGCTAATTTTTATATTTTTAGTAGAGACGGGGTTTCACCGTGTTGGTCAGGCTTGTCTCAAACTCCTGACCTCAGGTGATACACCTGCCTTGGCTTCCCAAAATGCTGGGATTACAGGCTCTCTTGTATCTTTTTGTAAGGCCACTAATCCTATTCATGAGAACTCCATCTTGATTACCTAATTACCTCCCAAAGGCCCACTTCTATTACTATCACATGGAGAGTGAGGATTTCAACATATGAATTTTGGAGGGACACAACTTTGTCCATAGCAAAACAGCACCGATCTAACTACTGGGAAATAAATAGTATAATTACAAAAGCCCTGTTCTAATAAGTCTCATTCAACTTAGTGGAGATATTTGGTACAGAATAAATAGGTGTATTTTATAGTAAGTTGTGTGGTGTTAAGTGCTGCAGAGAAAAACAGATCGGTTAAGGGGAATAGAATTGAGGTGGTGTTGCATGTGTGTCAATTCATGTGTGTAGGTATGTGGATTTGCATACGTGTGTGCATGTGTGTGTTTGGGGTTATGTTTTAGTAGATTTGTTAGGAGAGGTTTCATAAGATGACATTTTGGCAGACATTAAAGGAAGCAATTGAGCAAATTACGCAACTCTAGAGGACTTTCCAGGGGAAGGGAACAGAGGATATGAAGTGTGACTTCGTTTGGCATATTCAAGGAACAGAAGGAAGGCCAGTTTGGCTGGAACAGAATGAAGGAAGGAGTGGGGTATGCACTCCCTTCAGAGATAGGTCTGAAAGTAACAGATTAGTGGGGAGGGAAGGAAGATTATGTTGAGACTTTGAAAGCCTTTGTAAAAATAATGATTTTCTTACAGAACTGATATGATTTGGCTTGCATTTTTATTTTATTTCTTTTTAATTTTTGAAGTATGATTTATGAACAATAAAATATACTGGTCTTAAATGATCGGGTCTAAAATTCTTGACAATTATATGTTTATATACACCATGTAATGACCATCCAGAACAAGATACAGAACATTTTCATCACACCAGAAAATTTCCTTATGCCTTTTCCATTCAGTTCCTCCCTTTTTCTGTTCTTAAGCTTTATATAAATAGAATGATGTAGTATGTACTCTTTTGTGTCTGGCATCTTTTGTGCAACATATGTTTATGAAATTCATCCTTGTTTTTACATAAATTAACAGTTCATTTCTTTTTATTGCTGTGTAGTATTCTAATGTTAATTTATTTATATTTTCATGTATTCATTTTCCTGTTGGTGGATATTTGGGTGATTTGGGGTTTGAAGCTGTTATAAATAAGGCTGCCATCATGTCTTTTTGAGAACATATGTTTTTAATTCTTTTGAGTATTTACCTAGCTGTCATGCTGGATCATAGGGTAGATGTAAGTTCAACTTTATAGCAAAATGCTAAATAGTTCTTCAAAGTAGTTGTGTCATTTTAAACACCCACTAGCATTGTAAAAAGTTGTGGTTGTTCTCTATTGGTACTACTGTGCTTTTTTTCTGTTTTTCTTTTCTTTTTTTTTTTTATCTTAGCCACACAGGCCAGACAGGTGGGTGTAAATGGTTTCTGTTGCTTTAATTTGCATTTCTCTGATAGCTAATGCTAATGCACACCTTTGCTGTGCTTGTTGGCCATGTCTTCCTTTGTGATGCACCTATTCAAATGTTTTGTCTATTTTGTAAATGAGTAGCCAGTCTTTGTATTGTTGATTTGTGGAAGTTCTTTATATATTCTCATAAGAAGTGCTGTTTTCAGGTGTATGTAGTACAAGTACTTTTTCCCAGTGTGTAGTTTTTGCCTATTACATTTTCTTAAAGGAATCTGTTAAGCGGCAGAAATTTCTTCTTTTGATGAAATTTATCATTTTTGTTCTGTTCAGTTGTACTTGTGCCCTGTTTAATCAATTTTCACAAGCCTTTAAAGCTATTCTTCTCCATTTTCTTCTAGAAGCTTTATAGTATTAGCTTTTATATTTAGGTTTATGATCTATCTCAAATTAATTTTTGTATATTAAGTTAGGAAAAGATTGAGGATTTTTATCCCGTGTATATATCCATATGTTAAAAAGACTTTCTTTTTCCTTATTGCATTGGCTCAGTGACTTGGTTGACCATTAATTGACCATGTATGACTTACATGTTACAAATATCACTGGTTCCTGTGTTGACAGTATACTGTGGTAGGCACATCAAGGAAAGAAACATAGATGACCATTAAAAGGCTATTAAAATAATCCAAATGATAGGCTTGGACAACAGTAGTAGCAAGTCTAATTTTAGGTATATTTTTAAGGAAAAGTAAGGAGATTTGCTAATAGATTGGATGTGGTTTGAGAGAAGATGAGACATCAAGAATGGCTCCAAGTTTTCAGGCTAGAATATCTTGTAGAAAGCTAAAGAGGTGAAGTTGTTATTTACTAAGATGAGGAAGACTGTGCATTAATAGATTTGAAGGGCAAAATTTGGAGATTATATATGTATCCCCACATACATACCCACATATTTGGTCTCCAGGTAGAGAAATAATCATTACATCCTTTTTTTTTTTAAGCCATTTGTGATTTGTTCATTAGGTGATTTTACTCACGTTTCCTCCAATCTTCAATTGGAAATTTTTATGGAAACCTTGATTCATACTTTCAAATGTCTACTAGATATTTCCAGTTGGAATGCACTCAAGTACCTCAAGATCACCTTTTCAAATCTAAACTTAACAACTTGCCCCCAGTATATTGTCCCCTCAACATTCTTTCCACAATTCTTTTCATGGTAGGATAATGTTTCAAGTCAAACGAAAACTGTGGAGTCAATCCAGATGTTTCCCTCTCTCTTGCTGTCATATCTAAGTCTCTTTATTTGCCAAGCCCTAGCAAAATATATATTAAAAATATAACAAAAACTTACCTTTCATTTATATCTCTTTTATAGGTATTGCCTAAGAATTTTTGAGACTGCATTCATAAAAATTCCTATTAACCTCTAGCCCCAGGTTTTTGCTCCCTAACGAAATCTGGCTCCATTGTATAGTAGTTAATACAGCACATGTTGGATGAAATGAGTTAAAATCCGGCTTGGGTTGATATCATGGTTCTGCCTTTTCTTAGCTGTGCAATCTCAATCAAATTAGGAAATATCTCTGTAAAATGATGATAACATTGGCAACGATATCATAGAATTTGTTGGTAGACTGAACTGGTTAGGAAATATAAAGTGCTTTAGTGCTTGGCACAGGGTACTCAATAGATGCTAGCTCTTTCTTGCCTCTTGTTTTTATTATTCTAATAAAACCATGAACTCCCCCTTTAAATTCAGGCTCATTATCTCCCTTGTATTACTTGCATTATTCATTGCACTAACTTCCTATCTGGCCTCCCTGACACCAGGTGGCAAACTCTGTTAGTGATTTAATTTTTCCTCTAAAATAAGAACTTGCTTAATTTCTTCAACTAGTTTAAAATCCTGCTATGAGTCCCACATTACCTATACAATACATGTTCCTATTAAGAGTGAGTCATTTATAACATTACCTTGCTACCCTTCTCTCTTCCTAGTCCTCGCTTTGTCCCCTCCAGTCTCATTTCCTATTGACTCCTCCAATGTTATGCTCAAGTTACACTGGTTAGTTCCCACTCAGGTACTGATACGTGCCTGTTTGCCTCTCCAACCTTCTTCCTCATGGTGACAAACAATTGTTTCTTTTTCAAGATTCTCTTTCAATACTTTGTGAATTTTTTTCTTTGTCTAACAAACCAACATAGGTATGCTTTCCTTCATGTTTTCTTTATTCATATCTTTCAAATGACTCTACCACAGCATAGAAAGGTAAAGTATTATTAAGAGTTGACACCAGAGTTTGGTTCACACATAATCTTTATTCAAATAAATTAATTAATAAACTTAGTAAGCTACTCTCATTAGAAGTAGAAACATTGAGTGTCTAGATGCCAGTAGGAACCCAAGTAACAAAGGGTCAGTACGGTTTTTCTATGTGGGAAACTGGGGTTTTATTTTAAACTGGATCCTACAAGAAAGAGAGGAAAAGTTAGTGAGTGTGAGATGAAGGAGTTTCCGGATGATGGCCCAGTGAACATACACTTGTATAGAGGCGTTTGAAGGACATTCATGTACAGACCTGCTAAATGTTTTTGTTGTTGTTGTTTGTTTGTTTTGCTTTTTTTTTTTTGAGATGGAGTCTCACTCTGTCACCCAGGCTGGAGTGCAGTTGCACAGTCTCGGCTCACTGCAACCCAACCTCTGCCTCCCATGTTCAAGCCAATTCTCCTGCCTCAGCCTCCCGAGTAGCTAGGATTATAGGTGCTTGCCACCACACCTGGCTGATTTTTGTGTTTTTAGTAGAGACAGGGTTTCACCATGTTGGTCAGGCTGGTCATGAACTCCTAACCTCAGGTGATCCACCTGCCTCGGCCTCCCAAAGTGCTGGGATTACAGGTGTGAGCCACCGCACGTGGCCAGATCTGCTAAATGTTTAACCTCTCCTCTGCCTCCTCCTGACATCTTCAAGTAATGTTGCTGCATGCTGTCTTGTGTACATGGTAGGTGTGTTGGAGGGAGTTGGTGAAGAGTTCAGGAAGCATCAAGGAAGGGCTGAATTTCACAGCAAATACAATGTGTAAAGGGCCCAGATGAGAGGAAAGAGGTATGGAGAGGAAGGTTTATATTTAGAGCAAAGGCACGAAGGTTCTTGCTGATAGCCTGGTTACAAGAGTAGACTCTCCTGCTACTTCTTGGCCTAATTAAATTTCTCACATTCAACTCTTAACCCAAATGTTTCTTCCTCAAGAAAGCGGGCCCTGACCCTGGGGTTAGGTTAAATTCCTTGGTTCCAGGATCTTTTGACACTGCATATTACAGAGCTAGAGTTTTTAATTTAAGGCAGTATTCCTCCCAGAGGCACTTTGCAATTCTGAACTATCTTTGTTACCACTGCAGGGGATGGAGGGAGGGGTGCTACTTGCTTCTAGGAGGTTGGAGATCGGGAATGCTGCTAAATGTCCTAAAATGTGCAAAGAATTATTCAGCTCAGTATGTCAATAGTTTTGAAGTTGTGAAGCCCTGGTGCAGAGTCTAATATAATTCTGTATGTACATAGCTCCCCACTACACTCTAACCTCTGTAAGGAAAGATTGAGTCAGTTAGTTAACTAAGGCATTCTCATTGCCTCAGCTACTGATTGGCACATAGTACATGCTCACTTAAAAGTTGATTGATTGAATGATTGATTGCCATTATATTTGTTTATTCATGTGTCTGTTTTGTACTAGACTTCACTCTTCCTGAAGCCAGAACAAGTGCCTTTTCATCAATGAGACAATAGAATGAAGCATAGTTCCTAATACACAGAAGATGGAATAGAATATTTTTTCAGTAAATGAAAAATTATACAAGTTCTCTGTGGTTTTGAAGAGAAGAAAATGCAAGGTTAACACATTCTCTCTCTACTTTTCCAAAATTCTCTTCAAATCCAATTTTTTTACATTCCCAGGCCAAGAAAACTTGGCCACAGGAATAATTTGTCCATAGTGATAATTAGTCCAAGACTGAGAAACTGTTTTAGGGCAAAAGAGAAAAAAAATTGTCTGTAAACTAATAACTTTTTCAGCCTCTTTCAGGTCTAAATAATAGAAGGGGCTGGTGTTTTAAGTATCAGAAAAGGAAGCTGCCTCCCTTGGTGATATTTTCCATGTTCTTAAAGAATTCATAATCTAGCGGGAAGGTAGACATGTAAACAAATCATCACAATGCAAGGAGAAAGAGAAGAGACTATGTCATTGGGTTCTCATTGCCTAAAATAGTGCTTGCTTAGAATAAGTACTTGCCAGATGAATTTGAAAGTAGCTGGCATAAGCCTGACAACAATGAGGTTCAATAAATAACCACTTTCACTTTTCTCCTAATGGGGAAAAACTCAACGTATTCAGGTTTTGTTTGGTGCGTGTGTTTTCTTAGCACTTCTACCACGTCTTTCACAAAGGATATGACTATGTTCACTGAGGGATCAAGGAATCTCTATTTTATGTTTGCTGAGGCTCAGTCTAAATTTGAGGGATGAGGGACAGTGAAGGAAAAGAACTTTCTTTCTTTGACTGGTTTTGTCTCAGTATTCTCATAGATACACACTACCCTCTATCCAAAGTGAACCAACTGTAATTCGCAGACCCTGTTTCATGGGGTTTCAGCTGTATGCCTTTGCTTCCTTCTGCTTCCTTCTCATGAAACGACTTTCTTTTCTTTAACAAAACAAACAAACAAACAAAAATCACTCTCACCTATCCAGTCTGAAAACCCCTTCGAGTAGTATAAAGCCTCACCTGTTCAAATAGTAGATTGCTCGCTCCTTAAATATCAATAGCACTGTTGTTTTCAGTTCAGTACCACTCATGTCACATAATGCCAGCTGTCTTGAATTCCATGGTCTGAGTACCTATCCTATCTCATTAGGTGATGGGAACTCTGCAGCACAAGGGGTTTGGGCTTTGAATCATACAGATTTGGGGTCTCAGGATGGTTATTTATCCTTCAGAAAATTATATGATTTAATTTAGACTCATTTTCCTCATCTGCAAAAGGGACATTATAATGTGCAACATTGAATCAAATGTTATTTAAAAAGTTCCTAGTGTAGTGACAGGCATATATTAAAATCTCAGTAAACTTTACTGTTCTACCTGTGTCCTTTTCACTAGATTGTAAGCTTCTAGATTCTTTTTTTCAGTCTAGAGCAAAACATAACAAAATCAGTGTACAATATCTTTAAATAAAGTTTTTAAAGAACAGTTTTAGATTTACAGAAAAATTGCAAAGAAAGTTCCCACTTACTTCCCACTACGTTTTCCACACAATTAATGTTACATTAGTATGATACATTTGTTACGATTTACAAACCAATATTGACACATTATTAAATTCATACTTTATTCATATTTTCTTAGTTTTTACTTAATGTTCTTTTTCTCTTCCAAAATCCCATCCACAGTTCATTACATTTAATCATATCTTTTCAGGCTCCTCTTGGTTGTGGCAGTTTTTCAGATATTCCCTTTTTTGATTACTTTGTTTCTTTTGAGAATTATTTGGTCAGTATTTTACGAAATGTCCCTTAACTGGAATTTGTCTGATTTTTCTTATGAGACTGAGGTTATGTATTTCTGAGAGAAGGATCACAGAAGTAAAGGGGATTTTCATCATAATGTTAAGGGCACATATTATCAGTGACTTATCAATGTTATTGTTGACCTTGCCTAAGGTAGTATTTGTCATGTTTCTCCATTATAAAATTACTGTTTTCGCTCCCTTTTTCATATTGTATTCTTTTTGAAGAATGTCACAATCTACAGCCCACACTTTAAATATGAGGTGTTATATTCCACCTCCTTGAGGGTGAAGTATCTAAATATTATTTGGAATTGTTCTGCATGGGGGATTTTAAGGTTCTACCAGAAAAGCAGAACCAATAGGATTATCCAGATAGATAATCCTATTATTATCCAGATAGATAGACAGACAGACAAACAGACAGGCAGACATGGCCTGTGTGATTATGGGGGCTGGCAAGTCTCAAATTTGTATAGGACAGGCAGCCATGCTGGAAGTTCTCATACAAGAGCTGATACTGCAGCCCAGGGAGTCCAAAATTAGAATTTCTCCTTGTTCCAGGAAATCTCAGTTTTTCTTTTAAGGTACTTCAATTCATTGAATGAAATGAGATTATCCATTTCAGATTATCAATGATAATCTCCTTAGTAAAGTTGATTATTACTCCGTTACTGATCATCAACTGATTGTAGGTATTAACTACATCTATAACGTATCTTCACAGTAACACCTAGATTAGTGTTTAATTGAATAAGTAGGCACTATGACCAAAGCTAAAACATTCAACTGACCATTACAGTCTCTTCTCTCTCATTTATATATGCAATTGTTTATTTATATCAATGTGAACTCATAGTTATTTATTTTTTACTTCAGGTTATAATGCAACATTACTTTGTTTATTCTGCTGCTCAAATTGTTCCAGCTTTGAACTCCTTCACTTGCCTACTGTGTCCCTTTAACATAATCCCATCTGTGTTTATGTGTGTATTTAGCACTTCTTCACTGTCTAGCACTACACGATGCTCCAGGCTTATTTTATATATGTCCTGGATAAATCAATTAGCCATTTATCCAAAATCCCAGGTTCCCTTTATTGCAAAATAGTATTAGAAACCAAGATTTCTGTGTCACATGTGCCGGTTATTATAGAGTACCCTATTTCTAACCCTCTCAACTCACAAGACAAAGAAATATATGTGTGCCCACTAGCTAACCAACATATATACATGATAGGGTTTGACTGTGTCCCCACCCAAATTTCATATTGAATTCCCACATGTTGTGGGAGGTACCCAGTGAGAGGTAATTGAATCACTAATTGAATCAGTGAGAGGTCTTTCCCATGCTGTTCTTGTGATAGTGAATAAGTCTCACAAGGTCTGATCGCTTTATAAGGGGGAGTTTCCTTGCACAACCTCTCTCTCTTTGCCTAATGCCATCCGTATAAGATGTGACTTGCTCCTCCTTGCCTTCCACCATGATTGTGAAGCCTCCCTGGCCACATGGAACTGTGGCCCATTAAACCTTTTGTTCTTCCCAGTCTCAGGTATGTCTTTATCGGCAGCATGAAAATGGGCTAATACAAAATACAAACCTGTAAATATTTCTTTATGCTTCTAACTCTAATATATTGCTACATGGATCATCCTAGCCTCTTATTTGTGGTTATCTGTAGACTCTCACTCCAACAGTAAGAAACCTTGCTTCTGCCATCTGCCTTCCATCTTTTTACTTTCAATTCCAGTATGCATATATAGTGGTTTGAGAATTGTTAACCTGTCCCCTCCTGGGAAGCAGCTTTATCAACTTCCAAAGTTACCTAGATCATTATGTTTCCTCCCCACCGTCTTCAATGAGGTAATTTCATACAGAGAGGCTATAACAAAGTTAGATTTTTTTTTTCATTTTCTATGTTCCATCCTGGTATTCTCAGTCCTATAAGTAATTTTTTAAAAATTTGCACACATTAAGTTTCACTTTTTGTGCTGTAAAGTTCTATGAATTTTAACAAATTTATAATATTATGTATCCACGATTACAGTAACATACAGAATAGTTTCACTATCCTAAAAACATTCATACTTTACCTACTCACATCCCCCTGAATCCCTAGCAACCACCAATCATTTTAAAGTCTTTATAGCTTGCCTTTTCCATAATGTCATATAACTGGAATTATACAATATGTAGACTTTCAGACAAGATTCATCCATGTCTTCACATAGCTTGATCACTCATTTCTCTTTTATCACTAAATAGTATTCCGTTGTATGAATATACCACAATTTTATTGTCTATTTACCATTGAAGCAACATCTCATTGCTTTGTGTTTTTAGCACAGTTATGTCTTGATCCATAAAAGAATGGAGTGGGGTATTGAATGAGAAAAACAGTGTCTTCAGGCTTAAAACTAAAAAAAAAAAAAAGGAAAGAACCTAACTTCTTTAATTTATTTCAACCTCAACTTCTCTGATGCTTCTTCTTCTTTGCCTACCCCATGCCTACTTAACTGGGAATTTATTTCTACCACTTATCAGAGAGGATTGTAGCTTTTGCAGCAGAAAGGAAATTTCACAGAACTATTATGTGTAGCCTGAATTGAATCAGAAACCCCCTAAACAAGGAAAGCTGCATTATCATTTTGTTTGCCCTGAAAAATATATAAAGCCTATTAAACATAAAAAGGAAAAACAAGCCATACATAGAGCCATCAGGAATAATCACAAAAGGACTAAAACTATTACGTTTTTCTTTGGATACTACAGTTAATATTACCTCTTTCTGGACTCTCATGGATGAGGATTTTAAGGTATAAAAGTTGTCAGGTGAAAAGAAGGTAAAATACATGGAGATGATTATTATATCAAATATTTACCTTTAATAGCACATTGACGAAAAATGCATATGTTATGCTGTCTAGTTTTTCTTTAATTCTGTTCTCAGAGGCCCTCAAAATCTCTCCAAATTGGAATGCAACACCCCTTATATCTTGGAAACAGAAATTGCTTTGGGACACCATCTCTGAAACAGGAAAAAAATAATACACCATCCTCACTGAAGCATGCCAATTCCAAGGCTGATTCATATTCCAAATCGAGTTGTTTTCCCTTTCTTAGCTTTCCTTTGAATCTGTTTCCAAGCCATAATCGGTAGACAACTGCTCGCCCACGTACCTGTGGTTAGGGCATTGTGAGACAGCTTTGCCTTTATTCCATATTAAATGCAACAATTACTTTAATGCAGCACTGAAGTAAAAATGCTGTAGGCACTCTAGAAAATAAAAGCCAGAAATTACCAACTTAATGGTCCTGGAGAAGAAAAATCTCAGTTTCATTGTGTGTCCTTTGCATATCACAATGTACGTTTGACGCAAAGCTGAAAGATAAATAAGATAAGCCACTTTCATCTTACTACTTATTATGAAGGATTAGAAAAATATATTCAGGGCAAGCTGAGGTCTTAGTTTGTCCCCAGTTTTGTTCTTGTGTATCTTTCTGGGCAGGGAGTTCTAAAGTCAGATTTCTGAGATGAGCTCCGGAGGAGGGCAGAGAAGAGAACTCAACTCAAATGTACCACTTAGTTGAATATATATCTTTTCAGTAATATAAATTATCTACCTGGTTTTTGAATTAAAATTGCTTCATATTTTTTAATTATAAAAGGAACTTTCATTTAATCAACGAATATTTGAATTTTTTTTTTTTTTTTTTTTTTTTTGAGGTGAAGTCTTGCTCTGTCCCCAGGCTGGGGTGCCGCGGTGCAATCTCGGCTCACTGCAACCTCCGCCTCCTGGGCTCAAGCAGTTCTCATGCCTTAGCCTCCTGAGTAGCTGAGATTACAGGTGTGTGCCACCACGCCTGGTTAATGTTCATATTTTTAGTAGAGATGGGGTTTCAACATGTTGGCCAAGATGGTCTCAACGTCCTGACCTCAAGTGATCCACTTGCCTCGGCCATCCAAAGTGCTAGGATTACTGGCATGAGGCACCATGCCTGGCCAAATAAATATTTCTTGAAAGCCTACTTTGCCAATAGAATGCTGATAAATTCTGAAGATATACTAACAGATTAAGAAGATAAATCAGATTAATTATTTATAGGGGAATATAGATTTATAAGACATTAACAACAAGACAGTATACAATTAAGTACTTGATAAGTGGTATAGAACTGTTGTTTCTATGAAAGAGGCACTGGTGGAATTGTTTGAGAAAATAGCAGAATCTCTTGAAATTGCTGGTACAGTCAGAATGTCATAAGAACTCATAAAAGAAAAAGAGAGTGAGCATGCACATTGTGGAGCCAGAGTATTTCAAGAAAGACATCAAATAGAATAGAGAGAGAAGAAGTAAAGCAAGATGACTGAATAGAACCCTCTAGCCATCTTCTCCCCACAGGAATACCAAATTGAACAACTATCCATGCCAGAAAGCACCTTCATAAGAACAAAACATCAAGTGAGCAGTCGAAGTATCTCTTTCAACATAATATCAAGGAACAAGGGATTGAAGAGGATAGGAAAGACAGTCTTGCAATACCTACACCAACCTCCCCTAACCCCAGGCAGGGCTGCATGTAGAGAGAATCTGTATGCTTGGGGGAGGGAGAGTGAAGTGAGTATATTAAATTTGCATCGGGACTCAGCATTGCTCTGTCATGGGAGAACACAACACGGGACAGAATTCTGCCAGTACCCATGGAGAGAGCATTTAAACCAGCCCTTGGCCATAAGATAATTCTCAACACCAGTAAAAGTAATCTGAGTCCTGGCTGGTGCTACCATAGGCTGGCTCTAACACAGTGGCCTAGGACCCAGAAAAAAATGTTCAGTGGTAATCAGTCCACAGGGACTGCAGTCTTTGCGTAAGCCCTGGTGCTGCATTGGTCTCAGAGGCAGTGGACTGACTTCACGTGTGCACAACCCAGTGCAACACCAGCTGTGTCAATCAAGAAAGTGCCGGCATCAAGGCAGTGCAGCTTAGGGAGAGTATCTTTCCACTTGAGGAAAGGAGAGGAAAGGGTATAGAAGACTTTGTCTTGCAACTTGGGTACCAGCTCTGGCACCGTAAAATAAAGCACAAAGCAGTTTCTGAAACCCCTGTTTCCAGACCTTGGCACTTGGATAGCATTTCTAGACCCATCCTGGGCGAGAAGGGAATCTACTGCCCTGAAGGGAATGACCACCTGCTGAATAAAAAGCCCTTGGCCTTGAATAAATATCGGCAGTAGCCAGGCAGTAGTCACCATGAGCCTTGGATGAGATCCAGTACTGTGCTGGCTTCAGGTTTGACCCAGCATAGTGCCAGCTGTGGTGGTCATGGGAGTGCTCATGTTACCTCTGCCCCAACTCCAGGCAGCCCAGCATGGAGAGAGACCCCTTATGATTAGGGGAAGGAGAGACAAGAGAGCTAGAGACTTTGCCTGATAACCCAGAGAATTGTCCCTTATTTCTCCAAAGTCCAGCGAGGAAGTCTGCCAGAGTCACAGCATTCCTGGATTTAGGGTACCTTCACCTAGTGGTGATAAGGCTGCGGCGACCACTGGCTTAGATCACAACACTCAATCCTGTTTGAATATGTGGAAAGCCCTCTCAAGAATGACAGGTACAAATAAGCACAGACTGCAAAGACTGGAATAAACACCTAACTCTTCAACGTCTAGACATTGATCAACATTCACAAGCATCAAGAACATCCAGGAAAACATGACCTTACCAAATGAACTAAATAAGGCACCAGTGATTAATCCTGGAGTGTTAAAGATATGTGACCTTTCAGACTGGGAATTCAAAATAGCTACCTTGAGGAAGCTCAAAGAACTTCAAGATAACACAGAGATGGAATTCAGAATTCTATCAGGAAAATTTAGCAAAGAGATTGAATTAAAATAAAAATCCAACAGAAATTCTGGAGCTGAAAAATTCAATTGACCAACTAAAAAATACAGCAGAGTCTCCCAAGAGCAGAATTAACGAGCAGAAGGAAGTATTAGTGAGCTTGAAGACAGGCTATATAAAAATTCACAGTCAAAGGAGAAAAGAGTAAAAAAGAATAAAGCATACCTACGAGATCTAGAAAATAGTCTTAAAAGGGAAAATCTAAAAATTACAGGTCCTAAAGGAGAAATAGAGAGATTAGGATAGAAAGTTTAATCAAAGAAATAATAACAGAGAACTTTTTAAACCAAGAGAAAGATATGAATATTAAGGTGCAAGAAGGTTATAGAACACCAAAAAGATTCAACCCAAATAAGAAGACACCATAATAATCAAATTCTCAAGGCATATAATAATCAAACTCTCTAAGCTCAAAGATAAATAAAGGATCCTAAAAGCAGCAAGAGAAAAACAACAACAACAACACATAAAGGAGCTCAAGTAAGTCTGGCAGCAAACTTCTCAGCAGAAACCTTATAGGCCAGGGGATACTGGAATAACATATTAAAAGTACTAAAGAAAAAATTCTTCCAACCTAGCATATTACATCCAGAAAAATTATGTTTCAAGCATGAGGAAGAAATAAAGACTTTCCCAGACAAACAAAAGCTGAGGGATTTTGTCAACCAGACTGTATTATAAGAAATGCTAAAGGGAATTCTTGATCTGAAAGAAAAAGACATTAACGAACCATGAGAAATCATCTGAAGGTGTAAAATTTACTGGTAGTAATAAGTAAGCTATTAAGAAAGAAAGTAAGAAACATACAGAATGCTGCAGCACTGTAAATGCAGTGTGTAAACCATTCATACATTTTGTAGGAAGTATAAAAAACTATCAAAAATTAATAACTTCACAACTTTTTAAGATATATAAAAGATATATAAATAATATAAAAATACAATATAAAAAGATATAAGTGAAAACAACAAAGAAGTCAAAAAGCAGGGGGAATGGAGTGGAAATTTAGTGTTTTTTGCTGGGCATGGTGGCTCACACCTGTAATCCCAGCATTTTGGGAGGCCAAGACAGGTGGATCACCTGAGATCGGGAGTTTGCTACCAGCCTGACCAACATGGAGAAACCCCGTCTCTACTAAAAACACAAAATTAGCCAGGCGTGGTGGCGCATGCTTGTAATCCCAGCTACTCGGGAGGCTGAGGCAGGAGAATTGCTTGAACCCAGGAGGTGGAGGTTTCAGTGAGCCAAGATCACAACATTGCACTCCAGCCTGGGCAACAAGAGCAAAACTCTGTCTCAAAAAAAAAAAAAAAAAAAAAAGAAGAAAGAAGAAAGAAAAGAAATCTAGTGGTTTTTTTTTTCTACCTTTCTCATTGCTTGTTTGTATTTTCTTTGTAATCGGAGTGGAGCTGTCATTAGTTTAAAATAATTGGTTATAAGATGTTATTTGCAAGCCTCATGGTGACCACAAAACAAAAACCTATAATACATAGGCAAAAATTAAAAGTTAGAAATTAAACCATGCTCCCAGAGAAAATCACTTTTACACAAAGGAAGACAAGCAGAGAAGGAGAGGAGGAGAGGACCAACAAAACAATGAGAAAACCAATAACAAAATGGCAATAGTAAGTCTTTATCAATAATAGCATTAAATACAAATGGACTAAATTATCCAATCAAAACAGAGTGGTGAATACATAAAAAAGACCTAATGATGTAGTGCCTACAAGAAACTCACTTTTTCTGTAAAGACATACATGGACTGAAGATAAGGAGGTGGAAAAAGATATTCCATGCAAATGAAAGATAAAGAGCAAAAGTGACTATATTATATTAGACAAAACAGATTTCAAGACAAAAATGATAACAAAAGACAAAAAAGGTCATTATATAATGATAAAAGGGTCAATCTAGCAAGAAGATAAAACAATTGTACATATGTGTGGATCCAATGCTGGGGCAACCAGATACATAACGTAAATATTATTAGAGATAAAGAAAGAGACAGGGGGGAGGAGCCAAGATGGCCGAATAGGAACAGCTCCGGTCTACAGCTCCCAGCGCGAGCGACGCAGAAGACGGGTGATTTCTGCATTTCCATCTGAGGTACCGTGTTCATCTCACTAGGGAGTGCCAGACAGTGGGCGCAGGTCAGTGGGTGAGTGCACCGTGCACCAGCCGAAGCAGGGGCGAGGCATTGCCTCACTCGGGAAGCACAAGGGGTCAGGGAGTTCCCCTTCCAGGGGTGACAGACGGCACCTGGAAAATCGGGCCACTCCCACCCGAATACTGTGCTTTTCCGACGGGCTTAGGAAACGGTGCCCCAGGAGAGTATAGCCCGCACCTGGCTCAGAGGGTCCTACGCCCACGGAGTCTCGCTGATTGCTAGCACAGCAGTCTGAGATCAAACAGCAAGTCGGCAGCGAGGCTGGGGGAGGGGCGCCCGCCATTGCCCAGGCTCGCTTAGGTAAACAAAGCAGCCTGGAAGCTTGAACTGGGTGGAGCCCACCACAGCTCAAGGAGGCCTGCCTGCCTCTGTAGGCTCCACCTCTGGGGGCAGGACACAGACAAACAAAAAGACAGCAGTAACCTCTGCAGACTTAAATGTCCCTGTCTGACAGCTGTGAGGAGAGCAGTGGTTCTCCCAGCACGCAGCTGGAGATCTGAGAACGGGCTGACTGCCTCCTCAAGTGGGTCCCTGACCCCTGACCCCCGAGCAGCCTAACTGGGAGGCACCCCCCCGCAGGGGCAGACTGACACCTCACACGGCCGGCCAGGTACTCCAACAGACCTGCAGCTGAGGGTTCTGTCTGTTAGAAGGAAAACTAACAGAAAGGACATCCACACCAAAAACCCATCTGTACATCACCATCATCAAAGACCAAAAGTAGATAAAACCACAAAGATGGGGAAAAAACAGAGCAGAAAAACTGGAAACTCTAAAAACCAGAGTACCTCTCCTCCTCCAAAGGAACGCAGTTCCTCACCAGCAACGGAACAAAGCTGGACGGAGAATGACTTTGACGAGCTGAGAGAAGAAGGCTTCAGACGATCAAATTACTCCGAGCTACGGGAGGATATTCAAACCAAAGGCAAAGAAGTTGAAAACTTTGAAAAAAATTTAGAAGAATGTATAACTAGAATAACCAATACAGAGAAGTGCTTAAAGGAGCTGATGGAGCTGAAAACCAAGGCTCGAGAATTACGTGAAGAATGCAGAAGCCTCAGGAGCCGATGCGATCAAATGGAAGAAAGGGTATCAGCCCTGGAAGATGAAATGAATGAAATGAAGCGAGAAGGGAAGTTTAGAGAAAAAAGAATAAAAAGAAACGAGCAAAGCCTCCAAGAAATGTGGGACTATGTGAAAAGACCAAATCTACGTCTGATTGGTGTACCTGAAAGTGACGGGGAGAATGGAAACAAGTTGGAAAACACTCTGCAGGATATTATCCAGGAGAACTTCCCCAATCTAGCAAGGCAGGCCAACATTCAGATTCAGGAAATACAGAGAACGCCACAAAGATACTCCTTGAGAAGAGCAACTCCAAGACACATAATTGTCAGATTCACCAAAGTTGAAATGAAGGAAAAAATGTTAAGGGCAGCCAGAGAGAAAGGTCGGGTTACCATCAAAGGGAAGCCCATCAGACTCACAGCGGATCTCTCGGCAGAAACCCTACAAGCCAGAAGAGAGTGGGGGCCAATATTCAACATTCTTAAAGAAAAGAATTTTCAACCCAGAATTTCATATCCTGCCAAACTAAGCTTCATAAGTGAAGGAGAAATAAAATACTTTACAGACAAGCAAATGCTGAGAGATTTTGTCACCACCAGGCCTGCCCTAAAAGAGCTCCTGAAGGAAGCGCTAAACATGGAAAGGCACAACCGGTACCAGCCACTGCAAAATCATACCGAAATGTAAAGAACATCGAGACTAGGAAGAGACTGCATCAACTAACGAGCAAAATATCCAGCTAACATCATAATGACAGGATCAAATTCACACATAACAATATTAACTTTAAATGTAAATGGACTAAATGCTCCAATTAAAAGACACAGACTGGCAAACTGGATTAAGACTCAAGACCCATCAGTGTGCTGTATTCAGGAAACCCATCTCACGTGCAGAGACACACATAGGCTCAAAATAAAAGGATGGAGGAAGATCTACCAAGCAAATGGAAAACACAAAAAGGCAGGGGTTGCAATCCTAGTCTCTGATAAAACAGACTTTAAACCAACAAAGATCAAAAGAGACAAAGAAGGCCATTACATAATGGTAAAGGGATTAATTCAACAAGAAGAGCTAACTATCCTAAATATATATGCACCCAATACAGGAGCACCCAGATTCATAAAGCAAGTCCTGAGTGACCTACAAAGAGACTTAGACTCCCACACATTAATAATGGGAGACTTTAACACCCCACTATCAACATTAGACAGATCAACGAGACAGAAAGTCAACAAGGATACCCAGGAATTGAACTTAGCTCTGCACCAAGCGGACCTAGTAGACATCTACAGAACTCTCCACCCCAAATCAACAGAATATACATTTTTTTCAGCACCACACCACACCTATTCCAAAATTGACCATATACTTGGAAGTAAAGCTCTCCTCAATAAATGTAAAAGAACAGAAATTGTAACAAACTGTCTCTCAGATCACAGTGCAATCAAGCTAGAACTCAGGATTAAGAATCTCACTCAAAACCGCTCAACTACGTGGAAACTGAACAACCTGCTCCTGAACGACTACTGGGTACATAACGAAATGAAGGCAGAAATAAAGATGTTCTTTGAAACCAACGAGAACCAAGACACAACATACCAGAATCTCTGGGATGCATTCAAAGCAGTGTGTAGAGGGAAATTTATAGCACTAAATGCCCACAAGAGAAAGCAGGAAAGATCCAAAATTGACACCCTAACATCACAATTAAAAGAACTAGAAAAGCAAGAGCAAACACATTCAAAAGCTAGCAGAAGGCAAGAAATAACTAAAATCAGAGCAGAACTGAAGGAAATAGAGACACAAAAAACCCTTCAAAAAATAAATGAATCCAGGAGCTGGTTTTTTGAAAGGATCAACAAAATTGATAGACCGCTAGCAAGATGAATAAAGAAAAAAAGAGAGAAGAATCAAATAGATGCAATAAAAAATGATAAAGGGGAAATCACCACCGATCCCACAGAAATACAAACTACCATCAGAGAATATTACAAACACCTCTATGCAAATAAACTAGAAAATCTAGAAGAAATGGATAAATTCCTCAACACATACACCCTCCCAAGACTAAACCAGGAAGAAGTTGAATCTCTGAATAGACCAATAACAGGAGCTGAAATTGTGGCAATAATCAATAGCTTACCAACCAAAAAAAGTCCAGGTCCAGATGGATTCACAGCCGAATTCTACCAGAGGTACAAGGAGGAGCTGGTACCATTCCTTCTGAAACTATTCCAATCAATAGAAAAAGAGGGAATCCTCCCTAACTCATTTTATGAGGCCAGCATCATCCTGATACCAAAGCCTGGCAGAGACACAACAAAAAAAGAGAATTTTAGACCAATATCCTTGATGAACATTGATGCAAAAATCCTCAATAAAATACTGGCAAACAGAATCCAGCAGCACATCAAAAAGCTTATCCACCATGATCAAGTGGGCTTCATCCCTGGGATGCAAGGCTGGTTCAATATATGCAAATCAATAAATGTAATCCAGCATATAAACAGAACGAAAGACAAAAACCACATGATTATCTCAATAGATGCAGAAAAGGCCTTTGACAAAATTCAACAACCCTTCATGCTAAAAACTCTCAATAAATTAGGAATTGATGGGACGTATCTCAAAATAATAAGAGCTATTTATGACAAACCCACAGCCAATATCATACTGAATGGGCAAAAACTGGAAGCATTCCCTTTGAAAACTGGCACAAGACAGGGATGCCCTCTCTCACCACTTCTATTCAACATAGTGTTGGAAGTTCTGGCCAGGGCAATTAGGCAGGAGAAGGAAATAAAGGGTATTCAATTAGGAAAAGAGGAAGTCAAATTGTCCCTGTTTGCAGATGACATGATAGTATATCTACAAAACCCCATTGTCTCAGCCCAAAATCTCCTTAAGCTGATAAGCAACTTCAGCAAAGTCTCAGGATACAAAATCAATGTGCAAAAATCACAAGCATTCTTATACATCAATAACAGACAAACAGAGAGCCAAATCATGAGTGAACTCCCATTCACAATTGCTTCAAAGAGAATAAAATACCTAGGAATCCAACTTACAAGGGATGTGAAAGACCTCTTCAAGGAGAACTACAAACCACTGCTCAAGGAAATAAAAGAGGATACAAACAAATGGAAGAACATTCCATGCTCATGGGTAGGAAGAATCAACATCGTGAAAATGGCCATCCTTCCCAAGGTAATTTACAGATTCAATGCCATCCCCATCAAGCTACCAATGACTTTCTTCACAGAATTGGAAAAAACTACTTTAAAGTTCATATGGAACCAAAAAAAAGCCCGCATCGCCAAGTCAATCCTCAGCCAAAAGAACAAAGCTGGAGGCATCACACTACCTGACTTCAAACTATACTACAAGGCTACAGTAAACAAAACAGCATGGTACTGGTACCAAAACAGAGATATAGATCAATGGAACAGAACAGAGCCGTCAGAAATAATGCCACATATCTACAAGTATCTGATCTTTGACAAACCTGACAAAAACAAGAAATGGGGAAAGGATTCCCTATTTAATAAATGGTGCTGGGAAAACTGGCTAGCCATATGTAGAAAGCTGAAACTGGATCCCTTCCTTACACCTTATACAAAAATCAATTCAAGATGGATTAAAGACTTAAATGTTAGACCTAAAACCATAAAAACCCTAGAAGAAAACCTAGGCATTACCATTCAGGACATAGGCATGGGCAAGGACTTCATGTCTAAAACACCAAAAGCAATGGCAACAAAAGCCAAAATTGACAAATGGGATCTAATTAAACTCAAGAGCTTCTGCACAGCAAAAGAAACTACCATCAGAGTGAACAGGCAACCTACAAAATGGGAGAAAATTTTCGCAACCTACTCATCTGACAAAGGGCTAATATCCAGAATCTACAATGAACTCCAACAAATTTACAAGAAAAAAACAAACAACCCCATCAAAAAGTGGGCGAAGGACATGAACAGACACTTCTCAAAAGAAGACATTTATGCAGCCAAAAAACACATGAAAAAATGCTCACCATCACTGGCCATCAGAGAAATGCAAATCAAAACCACAATGAGATACCATCTCACACCAGTTAGAATGGCAATCATTAAAAAGTCAGGAAACAACAGGTGCTGGAGAGGATGTGGAGAAACAGGAACACTTTTACACTGTTGGTGGGACTGTAAACTAGTTCAGCCCTTGTGGAAGTCAGTGTGGCGATTCCTCAGGGATCTAGAACTAGAAATTCCATTCGACCCAGCCATCCCATTACTGGGTATATACCCAAAGGACTATAAATCATGCTGCTATAAAGACACATGCACACGTATGTTTATTGCGGCATTATTCACAATAGCAAAGACTTGGAACCAACCCAAATGTCCAACAATGATAGACTGGATTAAGAAAATGTGGCACATATACACCATGGAATACTATGCAGCCATAAAAAATGAGTTCACGTCCTTTGTAGGGACATGGATGAAATTGGAAATCATCATTCTCAGTAAACTATCGCAAGAACAAAAAACCAAACACCGCATATTCTCACTCATAGGTGGGAATTGAACAATGAGAACACATGGACACAGGAAGGGGAACATCACACTCTGGGGACTGTTGTGGGGTGGGGGGAGGGGGGAGGGATAGCATTGGAAGATATACCTAATGCTAGATGACGAGTTGGTGGGTGCAGCGCACCAGCACGGCACATGTATACATATGTAACTTACCTGCACATTGCGCACATGTACCATAAAACCTAAAGTATAATAATAATAATAATAATAATAAAAAAAAAAAAAAAAAAAAAAAAAAAAAAGGAAGAGACAGACCCAGATACAATACTAGCTGGGGACTTCCAACACCCCTAACAGCACTGGGCTGATTCATTTAGACAGAAAAGCAATGAAGAAACATCAGACTTAATCTGCATTATAAACCAAAGGGACTTAATAGCCATTTATAGACCTTTTCATTCAACAGCTGCAGAATACACATTCTCCTCAGCTTAGGGAACATTATTAAGGGAAGATCATACGTTAGGATACAAAACACGTTTCAATTTTTAAAAAATTGAAATCAAGTATCTTTTCTGGCCACAATTAAATAAAACTAGAAATCAATAACAAGAGGAACTTTGGAAACTATACAAACACACGAGAAATAAACAATATGCTCCTGAATAACCACTCTATCAATGAAAAAATTAAAAAGGAAATTTATTATTTTTGGAAACAAATGAAAATAGAAACACAACATACCAAAATTTATGGGATACAACAAAAGCAGGGAAGCTTATAGCAGTAAATGCATACATAAAAAAGTAGAAAAACTTTAAACAGACAACATAACAATGTGTCATAAAGAGCTATAAAAGCAAGAGCAAACCAAACTCACAATTAGTAGAAGAAGAGAAATAATAAAGATCAGAGCATAAATAAATAAAATTTAAAAAAGTACAAAAGGGCAAAAAAATGAAAAGTTGGTTTTTTGAAATGATAAACAAAATCAACAAACCTATAGCCGGACTAAGAAAAAAAAGTAAAGAACCAAATAAATAAAGTCATAGATGAAAAAGGAGACAACTGATAACACAGAAATTCAAAGGATTATTAGAGACTATTATGAGTCAACACATAAATAAATGAATGCAAATAAATTGGAAAACCTAGAAGAAATGAATAAATTCCTAGTCACATACAACCTACCAAGTTTGAATAATGAAAAAATCCAAAACTTGAACAAACCAATAACAAGTAACAAGATTGAATCAGTAGTAGAAAGTTTTCCATCAAAGAAAAGCCCGAGACCGGATAGCTCCAGTGCAGAATTCTACCAACCATTTAATGAAGAACTATTACCAATCCTACTCAAACTATTCTAAAAAATGAAGGAGGAGGGGATACTTCTAAATCCATCCTATGAAGCCAGTATTGCCTCAATACCAAAACCAGACAAAGACACAACAAACAAAAGAAAACTATCAATACCCCTGATGAACATACATACAAAAATCTTCAAGAAAATATTAGCAAACCACATTCAACAACACATTAAAGATATCATTCATCATGACCAAGTGGGATTCATCCCACGGTGATTAGTATATGCAAATAAATCAGTGTGATACTTTATACCAATGGAATGAAGGATAAAAACATATGATCCAAAATTCAACATCCCTTCATGGTAAAACCTCTCAAAAAAAAAAAAAAGAGGAATAGAGAGAACACTATACAAGCCACATACAATACAACCCCAGCTAGTATCGTACTGAATGAGGAAAAACTTAAAACCCTTTCTTTAAAGTCTGAAACAAGAAGGATATCCACTTTTACCACTTTTATTCAACATAGTACTTGAAGTCCTTGTCAGAGCAATTAGACAAGAAAAAGAAATATAGGACATTCAAATTTAAAAGAACTGTTAAAAATGTTAAATGTTACAATGCTTATACTACCCAAAGCAATCTATAGATTCAAGGCAGTCCCTATCAAACTACCAATGAGATTTCTCAAATAAATTTTTTAAAATCCTAAAATTTATATGGAACCACAAAAGACCCAAAATATTCAAAGCTATCTTGAGCAAAAAGAACAAAGCTGGAGGAATCACATTACCTGACTTCAAATTATGCTATGGAGCTATAGTAATCCAAACAGCAGGGTACTGGCATAAAAACAGACACATAGACCAATAGGACAGAATAGAAAATACAGAAATAAATGCATGCATTTACTTTAATTCATTTTCAACAAAGATGGTAAGAACATACACTGGGGAAAGGGCAGTCTCTTCAGTAAATTGGCTGGGAAAACTTATCCATATCTAGAAGAGTGAAACTACACTCCTATCTTTCACTGCATACAAAAATAAAATCAAAGTGGACTAATGACGTAAATCTAAGACCTGAAACTTTAAAACTACCAGAAGAAAACTTTGGTGAGACAATCCAGGACATGAGTGTACAACCTTTTGGCTTCCCTGGGCCACATTGGAAGAATAATTGTTTTCGGCCACACATAAAATGCACTAATACTGACAAGCCAAGCAGATGAGCTTTAAAAAAAGAGTTAGTGAATAATTTTTATGATATTCACCACCACAAATAAGCAAAAAAGTCCTCCCTTTAAAAGGATTGGACACCCTTCATCCAGGACATTGGTCTGGGCAAAGATTTCTTGAGTAAAACCTCAAAAGCATGGGCAACCAAAGCAAAATGGAGAAATGGGATCACATCAACCTAAAGAAGGGCTTCTACACAGCAAAGGAAACAATCAATGAAGTGAATAGATAACCCACAGAATGGGAGAAAATATTTGTAAACTACCCATCTGACAAGGAATCAATACCCAGAATATATAAAGAGCTCAAACAACTCAATAGGTAAAAAAAAAATAATCAAATTTGAAAATAGGCAAAAAGATCTGAATAGACATTTCCCAAACAAAGGCATACAAATGACAATGGTATGTGAAAAAATGCTCAATATCACTAATCATCAGATAAATGCGAATCAAAACTACAATGAGTATCATCTCATCCCAATGAAAATGGCTACTATCAAAAAGACAGGCAATAATGAATGCCGGCAAGGATGTGGAGAGAGAGAGACCCTTGTATGGTACACTACTGGTGAGAAAGCAAATTTGTTATAGCCACTGTGGAGAACAGTGTAGAAGTTCCTCAAAAAAAAAGCAAAAATAAAAACAAAAAACGCAAGAGACCTATGATATGATCCAGTAATCCTACTGTTGGGTATGTGTCCAAAAGAAAAAAACCATAATATTGAAGACATATTTGCAATCCTATAATTATTGCAGCACTATTCACAATAGCCAAGATATTAAAGCAACCTAAGTGCCCATCAATGGATGAATGGATTAAAAAATGTGGTAATACACACAATGGAATATTGTTCAGCCAAAAATTCAGAATAGAATCCTGTCATTTGCAACAACATGGATGGAATTAGAGGACATTCAGTGAAATAAGCTGAGCACAGAAAGAAAAATATTCCATATTGTCACTCAAATGTGGGAGCTAAAAATAAATATAACTTATGAAGGTAGAGAATAAGATGATGGTTACCAGAGGCCAGCAGGGTAGTGGGGAGGGGGGTGATAAAGAGGAGATAGTGGGTATAAAAACGCAGTTAGATGGACTGAATAAGATCTAGTATTTGGTAGCACAATAGGACAACTATAGTTAAAAATAATTTATTGTATGTTTAAAAATAACTGAAATAGTAGAACTGGAATGCCCCTAACACAAAGAAATGATAAGTGCTTGAGACAATGGTTACCCCAGTGACCCCGATTTGATCATTAGGCATTGTATACCTTTATAAAAACATCACCTGTACTCCATAAATATGTATACCTGTTATATATCCAAAATAATTAAACATTTTAAAAAAGACATCAAATAGGGGGCAATTAAATCATAGGTTTGATTAACTTTTGCTACATAAAAAAGCATGCCCAAACTTACTGGTTTAAAACTACTAATTTATTTAGTTCAGGAGCTTGTGGATGGCCGAGTCCAGGCTGCTACTGCTGATTTCTACAGGGTCCCCCATGCATGTGTGGTCATTCATAATGGGCAGCTGGTGGTTGGCTGGTGGCTGGTAATGCAGGATGGACTCATTCACATGTCCAGTAGTTTCTGTAGTCAGATGGAAGACTCCCCCAGTATACTAGCTTGGGCTCATTAACAGGGTGTTCTCAAGGTTCCAAGTGCAGCAAGAGTGGACAAGTCCTAACGCAAAACTACTTTTCAAGTCTCTGCTTGATATGTTTGATATTATTCCATAAGCCAAGGCTAGTTGCAAAACAAAGTGGAGAAACAGATGCCATACTTTGATTAGAGGAGCTACCGATTCACCTTGCAAAGTGACATTCATGTGAGAATGGGAAAAATATATGGCCATGTTTTTCAGTGTATCAGAATATATAAAGCAGTGAGCAAAGATGTAGTTTTGATGGAGTAGAGTTTATGTTGAAAAGAAGTGGAGAAATATAGTCAGGTGTCCTTGATTGAGTGAGCTATTGGAGGGATTTTGTCAAGGGAAAGAGGAGGTGGTTAAATTACCATTTTATTAATATTAATCTAAAAGTTGGGTTGAGGGTATCTTGGAAGAGAGAGAATATAGGAAGACACTCCCTGTTTGTGAAAGTAGCTAACAGTGGCACACACAATCACTGGCAAATCCCAAATATTTATTTTACAGAAAGGTAAGGCAAGTGAATCAGTGACTAGAGAGAGTTGTAAACAGATTTTGAGGGTTTTTTTTTTTTTTGAATGAGAATAAGTAGATAAGATCCTCTTAAAAAGAGCTCATGTTGGAAAGAGATAGCTGACAAATTGTTTTCATATCTTAATCTGAATCTAGATGTAAGGTGGTAAGGACATGCCTTGTGTTAATGGCAAAAGGGTTTTTTTTTTTTTTTTAACTGCCAGTTATGATAAGTAGTTTAGAATAAATTATTGGGTTACTTTGATTATGATGAATTTGTGGGTTAAGGGCAGTAGTAAAAGGAAATAAAAAAGATAACTTTAAGGTTTCAATTCTTAGTGAGAAGAAGACTAGTAATATGTTAACAGATATAGAGAAGGAAGAATCCAGTCTGGGGTACGGTTTTGTTTGGACACATTAATCTAAGTAGATGGCATTTTATTGAATTAATCATGTTCAGTACAACGTGGTACATGTGGGCACAAAGCTTGAGACAGGGCCAGGAATATATGGATAAACATATATTCAGTTCATATTCCACACAGAGGTGATCAGAAAGTGTAATAATTGGATGAATTGTCTGAGACAGCATATACAGAGAAAAACACAGGGTGTTTTTTTTTTTATATGAACCTTAAAGGATGATCATTAGGGGAATGAAAAGAGTAAAGAAATCAGAAAAATATAAAGAACAGAGAAAAGAGTGATTAAAGAATTGGGAGTCGGGGGAGATAATATAATATCAGACAGGACAAATTAAGAAACCTTTTGAAAACAATTTTCTGGGGCTTTTTTTTTTTTTTAATAATCGGGAGTATTTGAAAGCAGAAGTTAAATTGTGTTGCTTTACAGGACCAACAATAACAAACAAAAGAGGTTGGCATGAGGTTGTCAGCAGTGCTAATGAGCAGTCTAGAAAGATGAGGAAAATGACAGTAATAATTGCAATAGAAGATAATTAAGGCCAAACTCCCAGTTGCCAGATTCTTCTTGCATCAAGGGGAAGATTGAACCTTGAAACCCTCTGTGTTTTGGCTTATCAAGCAGGCTGACCATTGCACCATTTGATACAAAGCAACTGGACATTTGAAGATGGAAGTTAAGAAAGTTATCTGACCTTGGCAGATAAAGTGTGAAGAGTCAACATTTTCTTCATTAATTTTGTTCTCACTTTCTGCTTTTAAAAATGATGCACAAGTTTATTTCCTAGTGTTGGATGTGTGTCCAGTGTTTGCTCTGCCATTTGTTGATTGTATGTTATAAAGTTAGTGGAAACAAACTGATATCCATGTTGCATTGTGGTCATTGTGAATAGGGTTGCCTACAGTTATGCAGCATAAAATGTGTGACCATTTGCAGCAGCTTAGGGTGGAAGGGAATCATTCTGAATAACTTATACTCCAATGTGGGGAAAAGACAGATGGAAAGAAAAAAAAAAACAGGCATTGCGTTTTTTCCCAAATATTTATTTTGAAAGATAAGGCAAAGGAATCAGTGACTGAAGAGACTTGTAACGAGATTTTGAGAAGTTTTTGTTTGGAGGAGAGTATAAGTAGACGAGATCATCTCAAAGAGAGCTCGTGTTGGGGAGAGGTAGATGACAAAGTGGGAAACCAAATATATAGGTCTCCCAAATGTCAGAATATTCAGCTTGGATATCATCAATAGGCTGCATAGAAACTTGAGAGATAGTAACATCTTCAGGAGAATTTAGAAGAGTGAAGGGAAGCTGTTAGGGGATGCTTTTGGGAAAAATAATTACCTTTTTTTTTTTATCTTAAGAGTTATGTACAAGTAAAATAGCATCAACTTATCTGATCTGCTTAGCCAAGGTAAATATCCTGAGATGAAGTAAATCTGTGTTGTATGTCCTTCAGATTTATTTTGCAATTTATTTTTGGATTACCAGGGACATTTTTGTAAATTCAGTATTATTCACATGAATTCTGATTTTTCATTCTGGTAATGTAAGAAAACTTAAGTACACATATTGTATAAAACTCAACTATTATTTAAAATGAATTTACGCTGATCAATGCCAAGAATATTGTCTTAGTATGTTCTTATTTTTCTACTTAAGTGAAATAAGTATGTCAAATTTTTGTTGGCTTGTTTAATTTGAGAAGACAAGTTTTCTTTGAATTGATATGAACATATCAATGGCTAATCAGTTTAAATAGCAATCATTACTGAATATATTTATGGGAACTTAATTATTGTACAGTAGTGCCATGTCAAGTGTGAAAAAGCATTAGAATATACTAGGATGTGTCAACAGGCAATGTCAGAAAATGCAATGGACTAAGAACCCATTAAACTTTATATTTTTAACCACTTTACTTGGACAAATCATCAAATCACAGTGATAACTTGCAAAGTATGCAAATTAGTAATATTGCACTTCCAAGCAAGCCATGACACATTCTTGGCCTATTTGCACATTCACTGTGTTCAACACAACTTACCATCAGGGTTGCTGTTGTCGAGTACAGATTCTAGAGCCTCTCGACTGAAATTCCGGTGATGATATGGGCGGGTGGTAAAAACTACATTGTCTATTTCAGCAATATCATCTAGAGCTATCTTACTTCATTGCAATGTTTTATACTTTATAACACAGCTTAGTTCATTGGGCAAGCTTGTCTTAGAAAACAGTCAAGCTTCATGCATGAAAGAATGGAAAGGCCAATTTTATTGCAAAGTTTCAGAACTTTAAGAGTTCTTAGCATTGCCAGGATAGATTGGATTTGAGTTAACAGCTGAAGTGGTGGCTCTGTGGGCAATGAGGGAAAGAAGGAAATGCCTATGGAGGTTGGGAGTAATGCAAGTGTTACAGTCTTGCCAATGCACCACAGTGTAGCAGTCTCACATTGTGAGGTATCACCCGGAGGTCTTTGTCTCAGGACCAGGAGAAATAAGGAGTATGGACAGAGGATGAGGCTGGAGTGAAAGTATAATAGGCGAAAGAAGAAAGCTCTCTGCAGCAGAGAGGGGGCCTGAATGGGTTGCCATTTTTATAGTTGAATGCAGAGGCTTTTATAAGAAACCAATGAGGACTGTGTATCTCATTTGCATAAGGCACAAATTTCTGGTAGCTCCACCCCATCCTCCTAGTGTGCATGTGGACTCTTAGCTTGAGTTACTCCATGTTGCTTTGTTCCCCTTACTGCGCATGTGTTAGGAAACAAAAGTTTCCATTGCAGGCATGTCTGGGCAAATCATCTGTGCAGCCTTTCTTATCTGTGTGGCTATGGCTATGTCTTAGGCAAGCCCCTCTGTGCAATTTCCCTTATCTGTACCTGCGGCCGGATTTTTTAGGCTGTTTGTTTGTTTGAAAGAATTCGACCAAGGATTCACCCTAACTGCCTGCCTGACCAATTTCTTCCTTTCTTCTCTCTCACAAGGTGCCTATTTTAGAGTTCTGAAATAATTTGATAATCAGAAATAAAAGACATATTGATGGTAGGAAGTCAACACTTAGGGATTTTTTTTTTTTTTTTTTTTTTTTTTTTGAGATGGAGTCTCGCTCCGTCCCTCAGGCTGGAGTGCAGTGGCAACTGCAACCTCCACTCCCAGGTTCACGCCATTCTCCTGCCTCAGCCTCCCGAATAGCTGGGACTACAGGCGCCCACCACCATGCCCGGCTAATTTTGTGTGTGTGTGTGTGTGTGTGTGTGTGTGTGTATTTTTAGTAGAGATGGGGTTTCACCATGTTAGCCAGGATGGTCTCGATCTCCTGACCTCGTGATCCACCCACCTCGGCCTCCCAAAGTGCTGGGATTACAGGCGTAAGCCACCGTACCCGGCCCCACTTAGGGATGTTTTTACAGCTGTCAGTTCTATCCATCTCTCACTATGTCTGATACAAGCACATATATGCTATATACTCACACTCATACACACACACACACACACACTCCTAGATACACACACACCCTCTTTAATGGTTAAAGACTATAAAATAAATATTGTTGCTACCCTTATCTCTTCACCACCCCTCTCCCCAAATTCTTCAGCCAAGCTTTTATTATGAACTCTATTCCAAAAGCTAGATGGGAGAGAAAATTTTCTGCTGTTAAATGGAATCATTGTATCCTATTTTCAAGCAAAGGTAGAGGAGGAAATAAATGCAGTCTGTTTTTTTAAGTCATTTTTTTTCTGACAGTCTCTGAACCTTATTGATAAGAACACTGTGTCTTGAGGGCTGCATTTTTTGCATCTGTTCTTTCCATAGTTTCTATAAGAGACACAATATTTCTATATAGTTCCACCTTAATTAAAACGGGGCCTTAAAAATGAGAGAGGGGTGAGGAAAAAGTAAAAGTAAAAATTAATTTTAATAAGAGAATAAATAAAAAGAGAGAGAAAGATAAATCAACCTGGCCAGAGAAGCAAAAATCAGAACACATGTGATTGGGGAAGCCAAAAAGAAATAAAATATGAAGGTTTGCAAGCTTTGGCCAAAAGCTACAAGACAAGTCTAACTGATACAGGTTTTTTGGTTTCCAAGGCTCCTACATTCACTCAGAAGCTTCCATATCCTTTTTTTCTTCTCCTAAATGAAAAAAAAAACAACAACAAAACCTTTTGATGGATTGATTGCTGTGATAATTGCACCCCAAATGCAAAGCCCTCTTTTCCCAAGTTAGAGGGAAGTAGGGCCATGGCCATGCAAATGGCTTGGGGATAGCTGGCTCCTAGTCAAAGGTATTTCGGGTCAATGTTAGACTCCCCCAGTCTCCTGAAAACATAGAATTTACACCATTTCCTCTCTACATGCATTTCTTTGAGAAAAGATGCACAATTCTGTGTCTGTGTGCTCACACGACTTATAACCTAGGAGTTTTACTTGTCATGGATTCCCTCCTTGATTCTGAAATATTTCTAAGATTCAGGCTTATAGAAACATTGTCAGAGAGAAGACATATTAGTCAATTCTACTAACCTACTTAAAACGAATAGGAAAGAAGTGGTGAGAGAGTACAATCACACCAGTCCAGCAGTGCAACGGGTCTTGCCTTTTAGTGTTACTAGCTACACATGAAACTGATGATATCTCACATCTACAATTTTTTCATCATATATACACAATATAATATCCATATGAATATTACTGTTGAAAAATGTGATTACATACGTGAAGAGAAAAGCATTCGGCTAAGTTCAAAGAAAATATGTTCTGGAAACTGGAGTATATTTTAAGTAATATTTCCTTTAATATTTTATATAGGCAATGTAAGAAAAGAGCTGAGGCAGCTAGATATTGAAAGCTGTTGGCAAAAGAGCCCTGAATTGTCCATGCTAAATTCCTAATACATCAGATTTCACAGAAAATTATTTTTTCCCTTTACCCTAATAATCTGGATTTTTGTGCTTTTTCCTTTTAACAAAATAAGACTTCCATCCAAGAGGAAACAAGCTGACCTGAAATTTTTAGGTTCATTGGAATCGATCTCTGAAAGGAGCTACACTGTCTCTCAGACCAAAAGTAGAACATAAAATTCATGCTGGCTCATTAAAACACTAGATGTTTCAAGCCCCATCTGTAATGATGACAAGTAGTAATCAATGTGATTGCAATGTGCACTTAATGCTTTTGCATGTGGCATGGTTTGGAGACACTGGAAATACTTCAAGATTGTTTTGAACTGTAAGATTTCAGACTGTATCCCTGTTTCTATTACACAATGTAATTGAAATGGGTGATGATCTAGGTAGGAGAGGAGAAGCTAGCAATGTGACTTTTCCCCCCCATTGTGGGCTTTTTGGGTTTCAGCAGCCCAACACTCTCAGTCCCTAATGTGATTCCCAAAGATACTGAACATAAGCCACACCACTATCTAGTGTTAACACCCGGAGATGATACAACCAGAAAATGTTTCCTTTTGGAAAGCCTCTGAGGATCCCAATTACTCTGAATCAAGAGAGAAGTCAGTCAGGCTTGAAGTAAGGGGCTTGCATTTAAAATCAGCAGAGAAGGAAAAGTGTGATGAACAGATAAATTTTCTTGGCTTGTCAGAGCTGCTGAAAACTATTACTGTCAAACTTACCACCTCCCTTCAGCCCCTCCCTTCTCTTTTACGGTATCTATAGGAAATGCAATCAGATCCATTCCTCTTCATCTTCCTACAAGAGCATGAGGTCACTTATTGACATTCTCTAAATTTCAACTCAAGAAGTTATTTTTCAGGACAGGATCCTAAGGAAGCCCCTACATCTCTCTTCATTCAGAATTAAAACTCAGGAGGTGCTTCTCAGGGAGCAAAAAAGAAGAAATGCCTGCAGCTGTGTTTGCTGCCAAAAGACTTAATGAAAGATTGCAGGAGCCACAGCCTCTTTAATTGAGTTTCAGCTTATTTCACACATGGGAGTCCAGTTGTCACAAGGGAACTATAAACAGATGCATTGCCCTTCATGGCTCTGGAGGCCACTGAAGTGGAGGATGAGAAGAGCATTATTCACAAAGATTGTCCATGCCTCCTTAGGAAGGGTCAGATGGCTGGAGTCCTTGAGCACGAAGTTACATTTCTAGGATGCTTTTGACAGTCTAGCCAGTCAAATACTGTTCGTTCTTTAAACATTTCCCCCTAGTGGTTGTAGTAAGAAAATGTACAGATATGCTGAGTAAATAATTAAATCCTTACCTTCTAAGACCAACGATCCATCTGGATTCTTAACAGACTTTGATCTCTTTGGTCAAGTAGTTTATTATTGATTATGTTTTGTGGTTTTGTAAAATAATTTTTAAATGTTTAATTATGATAGAAAAACACATAACATAGAATTTACCATTGTAACCATTTTTAAGCCTATAGTTCAGTAGTGTTAAGTATATTCATATTACTATGCAACAGATGTCCAGAACTTCTTCAACTTACAAGACTGAAACTTCATATCCGTTGAGCCATAACTCTCTTTTTCCTTCTGTCCCTATCTCCTGGCTACTTTCTGTTTTTATGAGTTTGATTGCTTTAAATATCTCATGCAAGTAGAATCATACAATATTTTTCTGTGTTCTGTGATTTTCCTTAGCTAGTTGATAAGTAGCTAATACTTACCTAACACTAATTCCACAAAGATTGAGTTTTTACATTCTAACTACTGTAGTATCCTGAGAAATAAGTTTCGGCCCTTATGAAACTTACAATCTAGTGGAGAAAATTGATATTTCAACAGTGACTACAATGCAAGGTCATATACACGATAATGACATATGCACATATAGTAATATCACTTTGATTAATAATCTTATCTCTAAAATTCTTTTCACCCGTGTTTCTATTCCAAATCAGAAATTTTTATTTCCACGTTCTTGCCACAGGTCTTATACCCTGAAATTTAAGATCATATTTCAATTCTTGTATTTAAAAATGTAAAGGTTACTTTTTATTTTCCACACTTTGTGCATCGACTTGTAGTATCTTAAGTCATAAGTATTGTTTGTCACTTTTTATTTTTAGAGAATTTTATGAAAAGTCCCCTTTCCACCCTTTTTTCTACTTTATCTATCAGTTCTGTGGTTCTCTGATATTTTACAAACATTCTTCATCCTTATGAGATTTCAGTATAAAGTTCACTCAGTCATATCCAGAGGACTTCTGCCAGGCATTCTTCCCAACTCTGTGAGATATATTGTATCATTTGAAAAATCCATATTTTTGATATTAAAAGGTGCTGTTTGGTATTTTTAAACACCCACATAATAATCTTCACTTTGAATATCTGCATTCAAAAATCTCTTCCAAAACAATAATCTTGAAACTTAGATAAAAATTATACTTGTACTTTTATAATTTCTACTCAGGTTTTTAAAAAATAAAAAAATTAGAGTTCTTTAATGGACTCTAAATTTCATTGGCATCAATGCTCCCATTTTGAAAATAAGAAAAATAAAGCCTGGAAATAGGAAATGATTTGTCCAAGGCCAAGTCATTAAATACACATTTTAGAATTTTTTTCTGGCTCAACTATTTTTTCTCATTTGAATCAACAGAAGTGGGTAGCAAATGGAGAGTTTGATGAGTCTTGGGAGGCACAGCATCACCTTTGGATAAATGCTCTGGAAAAATAACAAACCTCTCAATCAGCCTTGTCAATCTACGTAAAAGACATTTCTACAAGTGACTGTTCTCATATCTTTCTCCTAAGGTCTGTAATAAGATGCCTTGAATTTATTAGTGCCTATAAGTTTTTCATTATATAATGTGGCTCATGGGAAGTAGCTGCTTCTCTAACTACTATGGGAAGAGACACGTAATAGGTTTATGTTAGGTGAGACAGATTTTTTTTCTCCCTATTGTCTATGTCATGTCCTTCCTCTAAAATACTCTAAATCTCCTTTACCCATTCATGCATTCATTCCACAAGTGATCATTGAGCTCCTAATGCATTGCAGACACTTTATTTGGCACTGGACATAAAATAGTGAATAAGATAGACTTGGTCTC
The DNA here is from genome assembly GCF_028885655.2 of Pongo abelii. Taxonomy (NCBI): domain Eukaryota; kingdom Metazoa; phylum Chordata; class Mammalia; order Primates; family Hominidae; genus Pongo; species Pongo abelii. The sequence goes on from NC_085928.1 coordinate 21,502,119, forward strand.
TGCATTCAAGTCTCTGCTTTCAAAACAGTCTAACATGACTATTATTTGTCTTTTCTACCTGTATTGTTTCTTGTAGGTAGCCCACGAAGACTTTGTTTTTTTTTTTTTAAGCAAGTGAGAGGGTAGAGAAATATTCCTCATGCTTTTTTCTTATGCCCTCACATAGAAAGGACAGCTCATGCAAGAAAACTAATGTGATAGAAATGCCCTCAAACACAAAAATGAGTTCCTTATTTATTCCCAAGATTGGAAATTTTATTTTATTTTTATTTATTTTTATGAGATGGAGTCTTGCACTGTTGCCCAGGCTGGAGTGTAGTAGTGCGATCTCAGCTCACTGCAACCTCTGCCTCGCGGGTTCAAGCGATTCTCCTGCCTCAGCCTGCCGAGTAGCTGGAATTACAGGCACGTGCCACATGCCCAGCCAATTTTTGTATTTTTAGTAGAGACAGGGTTTCAGCATCTTGGCCAGGCTGGTCTCAGACTCCTGACCTTAGGTGATCCACCCACCTCAGCCTCCCAAAGTGCTGGGATTACAGGCATGAGCCACTGTGCCCAGCTGCAAGATTAGAAATTGAACTAAAGTTCTCTGTTGTTAGCTCATGCCTGTAATCCCAGCACTTTGGGAAGATGAGGTGGGCAGATCACCTGAGGTCAAGAGTTCGAGACCAGCCTGGCCTCGAACTTTAGTAGAGGCAGTGGCGAAACCCTGCCTCTACTAAAAATATAAAAATTAGCCAGGCATGGTGGTGCATGCCTGTAATCCCAGCTACTCAGGAGGCTGAGGCAGGAGAATTGCTTGAACCTGGGAGGTGGAGGTTGCAGTGAGCCAAGATTGCACCACCGTACAACCAGCCTGAGAGAGATCCTGTCTCAAAAAACAAACAAAAAAAGTTATTTATTGTTAAAATTACCAGTGTGAAGGTCAACTAACTGTTTTTTTTTCCTGGGGGCAGGGAGAGGAGCTCCCCTCCCATGCTTGTTCATTTGTGGAGTGCTTATGTGTTTAGTAGTCCATAAATTATTAACATGATCTGTAGGTACTAACATGCCAATCTAGCCAACTACTATGTATCCATTGTTTCTAAAACAGGCCTGGAACTTAGCAAATATTTAATAAATACCACAGAATAAGTGAAAAAAATGAATGAATGAACTTCGGGAAATACTGGTTGCATGCAGACTGGTCATTTTTCTTTTTCATTCCTCATTTCTAGAAACTGCCCATTAACCTGAAAAGGGTTAGTAATTAGATTTAATTTCCATGAAACTTGCTATAATTATAGCCTTGTTAAGGAAAATGGTTTTGAGGAGTCTTTCTGAAAAATTCAATAGTGTTTCTCCTACATTCTAGTACTTTATTTTCTACTCACCTTCTTTTCCCTAGGCAACTGCCATCCTTGGAATCCTGACATGTGCCCAACCTTATGGAGCCCACCTGGAGGCATCTCAGCAAAGCTTGCTTTAGGGCAGGGGCTGGAATGGGGGCTGTTAATCTTACAAAGCGAAGTTTGCTTTTGTATAGCTGCCACCCACAGTCGAGTACATATTCTCACTTTGTGCTTCATTTCTCTGCCTGGATGATGGACTAGTTTAGAGAGGGCATGAGGAAATGAATAAAAAATATGTTGGATTAATTTTTTTTCATTTAGTAATTACGGTACTGCAGCAAACAGAACTGGGTCTGAGTGAATGTTGACATCTAATTTTCAGGTTTTGAATTGCTTGGAGAAAAAGCAGATCTCACTGTTTTCATCTACTAACTTTTCACTGTGAGGTAATTATGCAGAACAGAGTATGGTCTTGGGCAGTGTTTAACACAAGCAGGTCATAACTAGACAGAAAATGGACCCTTGCTTTTAGAATAGGAATAATTAAAAGTTCATAATCTTGGAGAAGCAATGGTGATGTTGTTTAACAGACATACACTTGCAGGGAATTGCCTGCTTGAAAGGCACACATTTTACTACTCTAGGGCATTCATAAACTGGCAACATAGTTTTGAAGCAAAGCCTCTCTTATCTAACCCTTTGTCCCATTGTTGGAGGTACATTTCCATCTCCATGAGCAACGCTATGCTTTATGAGCATTTTGTGGATTATGTGTTATTATTTCACATGCATGTTTTTCTCAGGTTCCAAATGAATGAAAATATTGGGAAAATGGAAATCTAAATGAAAAGTAGCATGGAGTCATGGAGCTGATGTTTTAGGGCTGTGAAAAGTTTCAATGATCACATTTTAATTTCCTTTTTATGCATTGCAAAGTATTAGGCAAAACGTACAATATGAAGAGATAGTCCCCACAATATTGCCAAAACTGAAGACAACAGCCACGAATCCATCGGTCTTCAGGATCACCGTCACTTCAAACTGGCTACAAGTTCAGGGATTTCTACAGATGACCGTTATCAAGTTTGGTAACTTAACAAGAATAATTCACAGGACTCAGGAAAGTGCTATATTTATGACTGCAGCTTTATTATACTGAAATAACGTAACTTAGAACAACCCAAAGGAAAAAATGCTGGGAGGGTTCAAAATGCAAACATAGAGCAGAATCTGGGAGGGTTCAAAATGCAAAGTTTACATTGTCCTCAGGAACACATTTTCTTCCCAGCACTGATGTGTGACAATATGCAAGGAATATTGTCAAACAGGGGAGTTCACCTGAGCTTTGGTTTCCAGAATTTTTGGGGGGCGGGGGGTGGTTATTACATAGGCATGATTATTTGAATTATTGCCTATGTGGGTGAACTCAGTCCCTAGCTTCCCACCCCCATGCCCTGAACGCCAATCCTTTAATCACGTGACTGGTCCTTCTGACATGGTTGGATCTCAGCTTGAGTCATCTCATTAGTGTAAAGTTTCTAGGGCTCCACCATGAGTTGCCATGTTAGCATAAACTATTGGGTATGATTGAGGGGCCCACAATCAATAACAAAGACACACCTATCTTTCAGGAAATTACAAGGGTTTAGAGGCTGCCTCCTAAGAGCAAGGGTAATGAATAGATTTCTATTTTAGATGAGGCCAAATTTCTTACTACATACACGCAAGCCCAGATTGCTTCTTTGCTTTAAGGAATTCAAGTAAGTTAGAGGAAAGAACTGGATCTCGGGGAAATACCTCCCGGCTCCTTGTCCAGAATTTTTTTTTCCCTACTGCCCAAAATTATAACTAGGATGTGAGATTTACTCCATGTCAGCTGTTACAGGAAACTATCCTGAAAAATACACAATTTATAAGGCAATGATAGGATGATTCTTGATTTTAGACCTGTCAGACTTAATTTCCATACAATGACCTCATCCAAGTTTGAATGGGAGCCTAATAATCAGGATAAATCTATTCGTAAAGAGACAAGGGTGATGAGTGGAGAAGTAGAAGACTGGTGGGCTTGGGAACTCAAGAAGAACAACACAGGATTTGGGGGAAGATTTAAAAAGGGGTAGTACAGGAAATTAGAGAAGATTTAGCTTTAAGGAACCTAAGAGGATTTTGAACAAGTGTAGTTGAAGATGACATTAGAGTTAAGTAACTGGATAGAAGACTTCAGAATTTAAGAATAGTTCAATAAGAAGTTTCTTCATCTTGTGTCTTTATTCATTTAATGTAGGCAAATGGGTAATCTTAAAAATCCTTGCATCACAGTAGAATATCTTTCATCCTAGTAGTTACCGTAAAAGCACATATATTTCATGCTATTTTTTGTGTAAGAAAAAAGGGCAAATAAGAAAACATGCACACATTTGCTTATTTTTACAAAAGAAATATAGTTGATACAAACTGAACAACCAAAGATGTTGTTTATAAGGCATTGGCAGGAGGAACAAAATGTAAGGGATAAAGGAGAAAGAGACACTTCTTTGACTATAATTTTGGTACAGTTTTAACTTTTGGAAACTTCTACATATTCAAAAATAAAAAATAAGAATAGGAAGAAGAAAACCAATGACTAGCAGCAAACAGAAACAATTTCCACTGTCTTTCAAATGAATGGCATAAGGACATTTAGAAGAAAAAACAAAAAAATAATGTAAGTGCTTTAAGATTATTATATAATTATCAAGATGTAATTTACATATAATAAAATTATCATTTTCCCTTATTCGTATTATTTAGTTCATGTATAATTTACTTGGTACAACATTTGTAAGGGAGATAGAAAATAGATAAAAAGAAGTGGCAATAACGAGTCATTCTGTAAAGACATACCAACTAAAATAACATGTTAAAGTTTGCCTTTAAATTTTTTGTGGTATATCAAAAAATACTATTTGTCCTAGATTTCTCAGGGCAGTGATGGTTTCAAACAGTTTATTACACGGTAAGTGTATTTTTCTGTGTTTATACTTGGACAATATGATTGCCATAAGCATACTTTTATTCATTTAATAATAAAATGAGTTGTTTGGGAAACCATGATTTGTGAATGGTTGATTTTCTATAAGTGTTGGTTTAGTCAGCGTGAGCTGTTATAACAAAATTCCATAAGCTAGGTGGCTAAAACAACAGACATTTATTTCTCACAGTCTTGGTGTCTTTGAAATCTAAGATTAAGGTGCCTGCTGATTTGGTTCCTAGTGAGGATCCCCTTCCTGGCTTGCAGGCGTCCATCTTCTTGCTGTGTCCTCACATGGCAGGGAGCGAGAAAGGTTGAGAACAAGTTCTCTGCTCTCCCAGGATGGCACTAATCCTGTTATGAGGATCCCACCCTCATGACTTTTTCTAAACCTAATTAATCTCTAAACCCCCACCTTCTAATACAATCACATTTGGGTTTGGGGCTTCAGCATATGAATTGTGGGGACACTCACATTTAGCCCATAAGAAGTGTCTACAACTATGTATTAAATACAGTCTTTTGACTGATATCCTCAATCTAGAGGGAAAAACTGCAAACCAAATTCTTTTTATGTTGTCTAGCTTTTTGTTTTTGATAGGGATATGAGTATAACAATTCTTAAATTACTTTGTGTGCATTGTAGGACTGAGCAAATAAATATTAATAAATGTGATGATGTTGAAAACAATGTGATGAAAGGGACGTTGGAATAAAGGAAGGCAAAGAAGAGCACTATGGGGTTATATTGGCAAGGGGGATATCAATAGAAAAATATATTTCTGTGTCCACCGAAAGGGCAAGACACAATAACATCCTCAGGAAGAATGAGCATACTTAACGCATAGATGTTGGTTTCTGTGTCATTCTTCACTAAATGAAACCAGAGATAATTGAAGATATGATTAATACCAGGACTGGGGCAGAGGAGGTGAAGCAGGATATTTCCCTGACTCCTTCTTAAGACTTGTGATGGGGGTACCTTTTTTACTCAGCCCACTGCTCTCAACTCCTCCAGGGAGGGTGCAGGTGAGTGAATGAGTGCAAGAACGGGAATGAATGAGCACTGGCACCAGCCAGCTGCTTTGGTGCCGGTGGGACCAAACTCCACTCACTTGGGCCTGCTGCCTTCCTCCCCTCATGGGATGGAGCAGCCGCTTTTGGGCACCAGCAGTAGCAAACTCTGTGCAGGCCCTGTGGCAGCATCCAGGCAGGGGTGTCTGTGACTCCTGAGGCCCCAGAGAGCATGCTATGGTGCTCTTTTAGCTCTGCCTTCCATGAACAGCTTAAGTGTTAACAGCTCGGTGGGCCTTTTGCTTTTCTGTGTGAGGCAGCTGCCCTCCACGAGTGAGGGCAAAGGGCCAGGGGCCAGTGTAACAGCCTTTTGTATCCACATTCATGGCTCCCAAGCTCTTGCCTGGCATCCAGGAAAAATGAGGCCTTGTGAGCAAATTGAAGGATGGTAAATGAGGGGGATTTTATTGTTGATGAAAGTGACCCTCAGAGGGAAACAGAGCTGAAAAGTGGATGGGGTGGGTAGGTAATCTTCCCCTGAAGTCCAGCCTTCTCCAGCTGGATTCTTCTTCGTAGTTACACTGTAAAGCTGTCCCTCTGAAGTCAAGCTGCTGCTTCTCTCCAATGTCTAGCTGTAGTCCTATCTGCTGGCTGAGTCTGGGGTATTTATAGGCACAGGATGGGGGTGGGGCTGGGCCAGTGGTGGTTGAGGAGAAGGCAACATTCAAGTGGAAAAACAGAAATATAAGTTCTCACTTTGGGCCACAGTTTCAGGCTGTTTGGATTGAGGGTGGTGTTTTGTCGGAGTCCTGTTGTGTCCAGAGTTTGTTCCTTCTGGTGGGTTCGTGGTCTTGCTGCCTTCAAGAATGGAGCGGCAGACCTTCGCGGTGAGTGTTACAGCTCTTAAAGATAGCGCAGACCCAAACAGTGAGAAGCAGCAAGATTTATTGTGAAGAGTGAAAGAACAAAGCTTCCACAGCTTTGAAGGGGACCAGAGTGGGTTACCGATGCTAGCTGGGGTGGCCAGCTTTTTATTCCCTTATTTATCCCCGCCCATGTCCTGCTGATTGGTCCATTTTACAGAGTGCTGATTGGTCCATTTTACAGAGCGATGATTGGTCTACATTTTACAAACTTCTAGCTAGCTACAGAGTGCTGATTGGTGTGTTCTTACAGAGCACTGATTGGTGCATTTTACAAACCTGTAGCTAGCTACAGAGCGCTGATTGGTGTGTTCTTACAGAGCACTGATTGGTGCATTTTACAAACCTCTAGTAAGACAGAAAAGTTCTCCAAGTCCCCACTTGACCCAGAGAGGCCAGCTGGCTTCACCTCTCACTGTCTTTCCACCTGGAATTTTTCTGCCCCCTGTTTCTATCAGAAGTATGAGTCTGGAACAGCCTATTGTTCAGGAAGTACTCAAGACAAAAACAGAAACAAAAAAACCCCAAACAAATAAAAATCCCAAAGAGGTGTGTTAAAAGGACACAGAAGCCAGCTTGCACACATGTAGGTAATATCTTCATCAAAATTTAAGGAGTATAATGGGTTAAAATACAGTGAGTAAGAGGAGTTCATGAGTGCATACTGATAAACAATAAACAAATAAATAAATGGGGAATAGGGGAAGGCTCTTCCTAACAGTAGACTAGCAACTGATAAATGTGAAAAGAATAGTGGAATTGGAAAAACATCATTTTGCAACCATCACAGAACAAATTGCTATAGGCAAGAATCATTCATGGATACTAAGTCTAGGAAGAAAAACTTGGTGAGAAACAGTGTATTTGTATAATTTAAACTATTTCTCCCCAGATTGCTTATTAGCTGCATGGGGGAAAGTAGTTACTATACAGTGGAGAAACTGGACAACACTTTGACCTGGGAATCCAAATTAACATCACTAATAACTGGGAGATGAGTAAGATGCCTTCAGATGTGATACCATAGAAAGAATATATCACTTATGTCATATTCCACCTGGGCATATATTACTTGAATAGAATTAAAAGGAAACATCAGATGTGACAACTAAATGCAATGAATGACCATGAACTGCTGGATCTTATACTGAAGGGAAAAAATGCTACAAAGGGCAGAACTGGGTCATTTGAGAAAATTGGAAATAAGATGTAGATTAGACAATCATTGTATCAAGGTTAAATTTCTTGAATTTGAAATGTACATATGTATATGCATTTAATATTATAATATGTATCTTAATATTAAATTATATAATTTAATGACAAAAAGAACAAAGGTAGCAAAATAATACAAATTGATGAAACTGGGAAAGGGTATGCAGAAGTCCTCTATACTAATTGAGCAACCATTACAAGTTTGAAATTATTTCAAAATTAGAATTTAAAAAGTGATGGACTTTTATGAATTCTTTACTATACAGGAGAATGCCCCAGGAAAATAAAGAAAGGGCTAAATTTCCAAGGAATGAGTCCTTAAATTGTTGGCTTGCAGCAAGGTAGATGGAGATCTCTTATTTCATTACTTTAAAGATCCCTGTTTGGATGGACCTCTAAAATCTCTTCTTTTCACATTAGATCGGCTGCCTTTTGTATTTCTTATCTCTCAATTCCTTTTTTGCCTTTTAGCACAGTGATTTGTGGGCATGTGTGTGCTTCCCCATTTGTTTACCCTGAATTATTATAGTCCAGTGGAGGGCCCCAGAAGAACACAAGTGTACAAATGCCTCATAGCTTGAGCAGATTCCCAGGTCATTCTTCTTCAGTGGCTCTTTTCCGTTTCAGCCCCAAATCTGTTTTTTTTTTTTTTTTTTTTTACTCAACCTAAGGAACCAGATGGCTCTCTGCACCTCCAAGGGGCCTCCACTCTGGTGAGAACTCACTTTACATCTTGTACGGATGATGAAGATTAACAATCCTGACCAGACAAATTATATATTGCCTCGTATTTGTCATGTCACCAGCAGCTAAGATACCTTTAAGGATTTCATTTTATTTACTCTGTCATGGTCTTTGAAAGGTAGATATGGGACATGTACCACAAGGTTCTTCCTTCAAGAGAATCAGTTTGTGCCCAGATATATATTATGTGCACTATTTGCCAATCTTGCAAAGGCTTTTCTGAAAAGAGACAATTTAATCTGTTTGATGGCAGCAGAGCTTTCCCCTGAAAAGTCCTTTTTGAAGTTACAAGATAATAATTTTAAAAAGCCATTAGAAATATTATGCATCCATCTCAGGCCACCATCAATATAATACCCCATAGCCACCTACTGGAGTTTTCATATGGACATATGACTTCTAGGGTGTGACTGTGTGTGTGTGTGTGTGTGTGTGCGTGCGCGTGTGTACATTTATGTTATAATTGTCCCAGAAATGATTTTAACATGATTACTCTTTGAGAAAGATGATGCGATTGTGAAATATATATAACTCTTGCTTTGGGTTTTTCAGAGGTTAGATGTCTCCAAATGCTGCACAATTGTAGAGCTGAGAGGAACCTGAGACACTTGCCACATCTGATACATTCCATTCTAGCAGGATCCTTTAAAAAGTAATCCATGAAGATTACACTATGTATTATTCTAGAGATTGAGGAGACAATGAGAATGCCGTGTGGAAAGGAAAGTCATCACCAATATAAATGAGTATGTTTAGTCTTAACAACTTTCTTTTTTTTTTTTTTCCATATATCTCATTGGGGACCTCAAGCATTGTTACTCAAATTACTTATTCTTCATTTTGATCACAACTTATTAAGAGCATTGATTTTTCTTTCTGCCTTCTTTGACTCCACTTCTTGTTTTTTTACTTTTTCTTCAGCCTGATTCAATTGCCATGTACTTTTTCTTCTCAAACCCTTTGAGTGTTGTTTGAGAATATATCATCCTAACCAACTCCTTTCCTTCGTTCAGATTTAAGTCTGAGTCTTTGAATCTGACCCTAAGTTTCTCAACTGTTAGTTGAGACAGGTATAACAAGAATGCTGTGATCTTGGAGTAACTTCAAGCCTTTCATTTCTAAAGTTATTAAACGTAGTTATTTTAACAGGGCTTCAAGATCATAGTCCTTAAACATTTTCCCCTGTAGGTTATGCTGTGAATTTTTATTTCTTATTTTGTGGCCTCAAATTTTTCCATTGAGTTTTGTTAAAGGAATGAGTATGGGATGTTTATTGATGGTGTTCAAAAGCTAATATCCCCATAGTGCAGTACACTGCTACCAAGAGAATACAGAAGCCTGGGTTCTGGGATTTTTGTGGACAAAAATATCTGAGAGACAGAATTTAGTACTATTTCCCACTTAATTTTTCTTTACATAGCATAACATTACATACAGCCAGTCTCAAACTGCAATAATTCACGAAAATTGTTGCTTTATCAGTGCTAGATGTTGAACCAGTTTGTTACTAAATTTTACAAATATTTACTGAGCACTAAAATTATGAAGCACTGTTTTAGGTAGAAACTAGATGGTGGGAGATGTAGTGGTCAATGAAACACTGCTCTCATGAAGCTTATATGCCATAGAATAGGACAAATAAAATACACTGACAGACAATGAATAGGGTAGCTTTAAGGAGTTATAAATTCTATGAAGGAAAACAACAGAAGGGGATATATAAGAAAGTGACATGATGGGGTAGGGTGGGGGCAGTAGTTTGATTTGGTATTCAGGGAAAGCCTCTTGAAGAAAGTATCTTCTGAATTGAGCCCTGGGTACTAAGGGGGCTGCCATTGAGATAGTGTGAGTGTAGACACAAAGGTCCTAAAGCTAGAAAGAGGTTGGTGCATTTGAACAACAACAATGAAGACCAGGGTACAAAGGGTAGGCAGCAGGAAGAGAAAGTGGTAGGAGATGACGTCAGAAAAGGAGACAAGGATATTGGACATGGTAGACCAAGATGAGGAATTCACCATTTGTGATTTCATGCTTATTTTAAATCTATAAGTAGCAGATACATTGGGAAAGGAGAGGTAATTGAATAAAATGGATGAGAGAAGGCGAGTTACTGATCTGAGAGAAGAGCTGTGGTAATAAGCCATAGAGCAATGTAAGTTTTTGGTAGGCCCTTTACCTGAAACCTCTAGAGCTAGTATATGAGGAATTTTGATTTTTTTTTTTTTTTTTAAGAAGGGTGGGCGGTGGTTGAAGATGTCATGTCACTATTTTGAGCTCTAGATGGCCCTCCCACAGGCTAGAATCTAACAGCCCAGCCTACCCTCACACCCAAGGGGTATATGGTAGATGGATATCCATTATTCTTTTTTTTTAATCGTAACAGGATGACTTTTCCTGAAGCTTTCGTAGGGTAGAAAGAATTTATTTAAATAAAATTCCATTCATCATGCTTTTGGAAGAGAAAAGTGGTAATGATAATCCCAAATAGCAACTAATACAAAATTTCATTTATCTTTGGTTCTTAATTATATGATATTATATTGATTTGGCATCAGGTTTTACCTCTTCATCATTTAGTAGCTGCATAACACTGGCCAAGTTCCTTAACTTCTTTAAGACTTATTTTCCTCTTCCGCATAACTAGGATAATAATACTCACTTGATAGTATTGTTGAGAGAATTATGTTAAACAAGATAATATATGCAAGGCACTTAGCACAATGCCTGTTACCTAATGACCACTGTGCACAGTTACAGAAGTTAGCAAAAATAATAACCACTCACATTTGCATAATATTTAAATTTTACAAAACACTTTCACATACATTATGCCTTTTGATGCTTACAATAATTCTGTGAGTATATATTACTTACACAACGCCAAGCAATTTTATGTAGTCAAAGCTGATTTTGATATAAATTTCTACAGCTAAAGAATAGAAATCTATTAGAGAAAAGGAGACAAAGGAGGCAGGAATAATGGCCTAGAAGCTAACTAAGTCTTAAGGAAAGTTAATAAAGGTTTCAGTTTTACAAAAATAATCTACAAACTAATGTTTCGTATATGGATCATGAAATGGTTAATCCATTTTGTACATTTATTAAAATGGCAACGCAATATCTTTCACTGTGTTGGAGTAATCATGTTAAAAATTCATAGCCAAATTGTGTTACAAGTTATATTCACATACCACTCATTAAATGATGCAGATGATCTGGTATATTCTATTTTAGACTTAGTTCTCTGACATGCAGCCACTTTTGGGAAGCAATATGGCCGCTCTTCAGCAGATACAAGTCTATGTAAATGCTTTACACAGGAATGGAAGATATCCTATCCACTTCAAATGGCAGGGAGATCTAGGGTGATATCACCAATAGAAATGCCTCATTAATGTGCTTCTGTGCAGTACATGTGGTACTCCTAAGAAACCCTGTAAGTGGTTAAAGATTCAAACCGGGATTTGGCTAATTCTCTAGAATACTCCTCCTCTGGCCACACTGCTTTCTCTCTTAGTATAGGAATAGGGCCAAGTAGACCAGAAGTGGCACTAACTAGATTGATGGGGGAACACCTGCCACTGAAATATTTTCCTGTGTGTTGCAGCTGTGTCATCTTCACTCTCATCACCCTACCTTCAGGCATTCTCTATCTTTTATTCAAGGAATATGACTCTACAAAAGAGACACTATCCTTAACAGCCTTGTTATGCCTTCAGGTCAATGCCAGACACACAGAGGTCACTGACTTACAAAGGGAAAATCTATATTTTGCACTCCCTCAGGCAAAATACAGGATGGGAATGGCTCAGTAAGCTGCCTTTATGTTTCTTTCTAGCCTGAGTTAACCGTAGGCAAAACTGTAAAATACTTGAAGTCTGAGGTTGATCTTTGGTTTCTACCTTTCTGTTTTCCATTTCTCTTGTTTAGGCTTTCTCCTATTGCTTAGGACCTGTACTGTGCCAGACACTGTGGGGAAGGTTATACCAAAGTACAAAGAATTATATGACATACTCTTGCTCCAGAGGAACTTTTGTGACCTAAATAGCTAATGGTGACATTTCTAACATGATAGCATCTGAGAATGAAGGCCAGTTTAGAATGAGGGTATATTCTCCAAATTATATGTAGCTGAGAGTCACCAAATCTGCCTGTGAGTCAGATGAGCACACTAAAAATAAGAAATGACCGTAAATGACTTCACCTCTAATGATTTGTTTTTTGGAAGAGCCATTGGGTTGACACATCACACTGAATGTCCTGAAATCATCGCTTGTCTCTGGGGTACAACACAGGTAGTATAAATTAGGAATCACAATTTAAAACTCTCTGCACTAGCAGAGGTACCTCGTTACAATATCCGACTGCTGTTCACAATAAATGCTTTTTAGTAACTTGATAGTTTTGGTTACAAATGCTAGAAAATTATAATGTGCTGTACTTCAGCTTGATTTATTTATTATATTTACATAAGCTGGCTCTCCAAACTCCTACCTAGAATTCAATAATGTAGTTAAGTTTTCTAGTAACTAATAGCCAAAAAGAAAAGAAACAGGGAAATGACAGAGAGAACATGCAAAAATATTTTTAGCTCAAGTTATAAATGAAATGGAGAGTCAATAGTGTTTTCAGTAGATCTCCAATGAGCAGAGGATTCACACGTAGAAGGAGTCACACTGCTGAAAAGAGCGTAAAACATCAAGACTCTTAGAGACATTCCAGAGCTCTAATTAAGAAGCCTGTCCCCACCACTCAAACACATATACATGCACACCCCTACGTAGACCCAACTCTCTTATTTTGACAATTTGACACGACCTTATGACACTTACAGGTTTGGAGAGGCAAAATTTTCTACTTGTGGTATTGAAGTCTGGAATATATTATCTTTATTATTTCTCTTTGACACATGTGCAGTGTATTATAGAGAAAAGCTAGTTGGAACCAGAAAATTTGAGCTTGAGTTTCATTTAGCCATTTATTCGCTGTCCTGTAAAACAATGCTTGTCCTCTCTCGCCCTTAGTTTGTTTTACTTAGAAATAGAGGCTAATTATAGCTTGTATTAAATAAGCAATCCCCAACTTTGCAATGTATATCAGAAAACTCAGCTGAAAATTATAACTTGAGTGGTCATATAGTTATAATGGGTTTAAATGGAACTTCAGAAGCTGTTTTGTGGTCATCGTGCCTGGTGTTGTATTTTACCTGGTGATTAGAGACTTTTGTTGTGCTTTTGATCAGAATGAAAGAAAATCAGGTCCATGTGTCAGTTTAATGTATTCAACTGCAACTAACACAATACTCTTTTTGTAGTGATGTTTAAAATAAGGTTTTATTTTTTTTCTTGTAAATCAGGAAGGCTAGATGTAGGAGGCTGTAGCTCTAGCCCCTGTATCTCCTTGCTGCCAGTTCTAGCACATCTGCAATATTATTTGACTTTCCTTTATAAGTGTAAAATGGTGTCCTCAGCCCTCAGTATCAGATTCCATTCAAGGTGGAAAGAAGCGCAGGGGTATGTGCCAGTCTGAGCAACAGAAAGAGACCCTGTCTCTAACAAGAAAAAAAAAGGGTGGGGGGAAGTGAAGGGTATGACAGACACTTTTTCTAATGAATCTATCAAATACAGAGATACTTGTCTTCTTTCATCAGTAAATCAAAAGCTTTTCCAGAAAACTTCAGCAGATATTCACTTCTACCCATTGATTATAGCAAAGTACTGGGGCCACCTGTTGGTGCAAATAGGTGTGAAAGAAGTAAGGTTTTTACCTAAGTACAATATTGCTCTGAATTTAATTTGGGATTTTTAGCCAAAAAAAAAAAAAAAAAAAAAAAAAAGTGGGTGGGGGGAATTTGGGCAGTTGATTTAAAGTATCTGTCATAAACTAAAGTCTCAATGAAATCATTTAAAATGGAGTAATTTTCCCTAATCAGGCACCAACATTTTTGTTACATTGAGACTTCAGTCACCAACATCTGGTGGCAGAGATACAGGTGTATGAAACATTTCTATTTACCCAAATATGCCAGTTCCCAAATAGGATGACTTTATTTAGTGTTAAACTGGCTTTTCTCATTAGATACTCTAATTGAGGAATATTTAGCTTCTTGAACAGAAACCATCCAAATCATGTTTTTTTTTGATATGTCTGTAACTATAAAAATCAGCAAATAAGAAGAACCAGACCAACAAGGCATTGACTTGTGCACACATCTAAGTTTACCAACAGTAGCTAATTAGTAGTTGTATCTAGATGAATTATAAATGGCGAAAGCACTGCAGTTAGCAACTATGACTCTCACGTAGGCAGCCAATCTCGGCTGGATCTGTAAATATCACAAGAACCACTATTGTGCTTCTTATAGGTTTGAAGAGAAAGATACAAGCTAACTTGTGTGCATAAAGACTTTCTGCTCATTTGATGATGGTAATAGAGTCATGCCCTTTGTATCTCATTGTATTTACCCATGAGCGTAAAAATTGCTATCTGTATCCATAGTGGCAAATGCAGTAGCATCATCTATATGGTTAGTATATAGCGCTTGCAGGGCAAGAATTCTGCCCTAGTTACATGATTTAAAAGGTGATTGAGGAAGAGCTAGTATACAAAGGAGACAACAGCCTGGAGGAAAAACTACTGTGTAGAGAGACCTTTAAAACAAGAAAAATGATCTATCTATATTAGCAAAGACCTAGGATGTATTTCTGGTTTTTTTTCTCATCAGTCTTCTTGGGCATAAGTGTAGAATGGTGGGAGTAACCCCAGATGCAGCTTGATCTATGGGATTACAAAGAAGTTAGGCTACATATGTGCACTTTGAGACTTCTTGGTAAGGACCATAGACATGCATGGCCCTACCTGTCTCAATTTAAATGTCAATTAAAAAAACATTAAGGTATTTGTTTCCATGGAAATAGAACTATCTCTGAGCACCTGGATTCATAAATAGGAAACGGTTGTCAATTTTTTTCCAGAAGCTGAAGGCATTTAATATTAGAACAACTTTACATTTTTTATTGTAACCACCAAGACCAAAGCAATGTCTGATTGTCTTGGTGAAGTGAATTAATTTGATTAAGATGATGTCCAGTACTGGATATTAGGTAAATTCTGGTTAGCATCCTTGTAGATTTCTGTAGACCATCACCAATCAGAAACTCATGGGATATTGGCTACAGTTTAGTGTGTGATTTTCCATAAACTCCAATTGCAGGAAAATAGAAGGATTAAAATCAACTCTATCAATTTGCTTTAAATTTCAGGAACCTTTAGTAGATGTAGAAAACTATAGCTCTCATGCAAGCTGAGTTGCCCCAAAAAACTCACCAAGACCACTTGATGGACTTTCATCCAGCACTATTGATGCCCCGCCTGCCTTGTCCCCATAATTGGTAAAGTGGAACACAGATGCAATAGACGTATTAGTATGCTAGCGTTTACACCACTACACCGCAAGCCACAAGAAGCTTAAAGGACAGTGCCAGAACACATTCCCTGTGTGAATGGAAATCTTTTGAGCTCAAGAAGAATGTAAACATTATAAACCCTTGAGACATTTCACCAGGGATATCTGTAGACAAACGGCTTCTTTAGTACTGTCTATACACCAGAACATGAAAACATGCAGACTACTTCAATGTACAACTGAAAAACAAGGAGACTGTACATTCACCTACATAAGAGAAAACCTGTATAAAGTATAGCTTCGGATATATAACTAGGTTGAGCCTTGGATGGTGATAAAATGATTGATTGTGGCCAGTAAAGTGAAATGTGATTTCTTGCCTGTCAACCATCACTTTCTTTGAGAAATCATTATATCCCATTCTCTCATAACCCCTGCTTACCTGTATAAACCCAGGAGTAGATATTTGACTCAGAATTAGTCAATTAGGAAAACTTATGCCCCACCCCAATCACAGTGATTGATCAGGTGTGATCATGTGACCCAGCTTGATGTCTGATGTCTCAGAGTCCTCACCAGGACATTTATGAAAGCTATGTGGTGAAAATGCTTCCTGGAGCCATAAGTAACAATCTTTCCCTCTGCACGGAAGGATAATGAGACTAAGAATGAAGTCAATGGTGACAAAAGCAAAGCTGAGAGATGGGGTAGTGGGGTGGGAGAAGAAAGAAAATGAGGGACTATGAATCATTTCAAAAGCTGCAATCAGCTGTAGTTGATCCTGAATCTATCTTTGGGTTTTTAATGCTGAGATCTTTTTTCTAAGCTATTTTGAGTTGGGATTCTCTCATTTGAAATTACAGGTATACTGTTACATACACAAAATTGAAAGCACAATGAATTCCAAACATTGGCTTATCTTCTAAAAGGTTTTTAGAACACAGCCAAAATAACATCATATAGCAAGCCAAACCAGAAACTGGCTTGGGTATGGCCTGGCTATATTGTCAGTGACATAAGGAATCCAGACCTGCTAAATGTGTCACACCTGAGTCTTTAAGTGATCTCATCACTGTTATTATGTCATACCTGCAGCAGCTTCTGACCTCATTAACACTATGTTCTATGATAACTGACAGAAGAACACTTCATGGCAATGCAATTTGAACTCAGGGCCTGGCACAGTGGTAACATTAACCAGGGAAATAAACACTCAGCGAGAGTGAGCAGGGCTATATCTGTAGTTGGAGGTTGTAATTACTTTTGTAACACATACTAAAATCTGAAGGTATTTTGCAGAAAAAAATTCAATGGGCCTGAGTTTGTGCTCACAATTTATATGCTGCACTAAAATTTTGCAGTGTTTCCTGGATCAAGGCAGGAAATGGTCCTATGTTTATGCCAAGAATACACAGTTGGGAAAAGTGGCTTTTTTTTGGAGTTTTGCTTTGCTTGGGGCCTAAAATTTAATCCTATACCACTGCTTCTCTACCCTCTACTACTTCACCATAAGCTGTGTGGGGTGCAAACACTTACGTATAAATAGCATGAGATAAATGGGAATCCTGAATTGTGACTACAGAACAAAGCCTAAGGAAAGTGACATCTACTTAGTTGAAGAAAGATGACTATCAGTGCTTGTCTGTCAAAGCTCTTAACTAAAAACCCACAGGACAAAAAAAAAAAAAAAAAAGACACTGCAGATCAGAAGTTAAAATATTTTTCAGATCAGGTTCTCTTTTTAGGCATTAGTCCAGTGTATTTTGTTGTTGTTGTTGTTGTTGTTGTTGTTTTTTACTTAATAAGCGTGTTGTGGGGCTCATATGGAGACTAGAGTCTTGTAGACATCGGCTTTGTAACAGCTCCTTGAGGGAATCGATCACAGATACTCTCTAGTTTTAACCTCAGAGCACGGGGTGGGCTTAGTTAAGTGCGCTTACTGTCAATATTTCTCCTCCATACATAATGCAGAGTACACGCTCCAAGTCCTAACTGGGTAATTTGAGTCAATACTTAGAAAAGTGAGAGAAGGAAAATCTCACGTTATGCTTTATAACCGCTGCTGTTTAACACTTAGATCAAAAACTTTATGGTGATCACAACTTCAGTGCATTTTACTTACATGGGAATGGCTGGAGGTGATTTATTTCTATTATAGTGTATTCCCTGTGGAAAGAAGTGGATGTCATTGGCCGATGTATTAAAAAGTTTCATGCTCTGTATGATTGTTGTGGGGCTGGTGGTGAGGGGAAGAGAGAATGCTGGCTATGGTATTCTTGGTCACAAATTGCTGTAGAGTTTGTACATTCTTATTTGGCAAAAACAGATAATATCACCACTGGTTTTTTTCTTATAATCATAATATATACATGCATATATTCTATGTGTGTATGGAATAAAAGATCTGATAGAGTATTTAGCAAGCTATTTTGGATAGCTGTAATATACTCAACACTGCACAAGTAGCTGGAGGGTCAATGAAGAGTCTATAGATCAAGTAGTCCTTTGCCTGCAACCAGTCTCATCTTTTAGGGCATCACCTGATTGGCTCCAAGAATCAGGATATCTTTGTCTACTTTATTCTTCTTGGGTTTTCCCAAAGGGAAGCTGGTGGTGCAAATGGCAGAGCAATGTCATGCTTGTGGTGTCCCTATTTGTAGTCCAGGGGACTCTTGCCTCTAAGGCAGCTCCAAGGAAGCAGGAAGCCAGGGATTCCAGTGCCAACAAGGATGTTGCAACACATATCTAAACCCTAGAGTGATGAGGAGAACTCAGTGTCTGCTCAGCATAAATTCTAATTTGAACTCTTCAGGACATGTCCAAGGGCTTCATTGAATCTAGTAATATTCAAGGATTCACTTGAAATCTTGCATTTAAAACAACAGTTGGCCCATTAAAAAGTGAGCAAAGAACAAGAACAGACACATCTCAAAAGAAGAAAGCATCCAACAAACAGATGAAAGAATGTTTAACATCACTAATCATTAGAGAAATGCAGATCAAAAGCACAGTGAGATACTCTGTCTCACCAGTCAAAATGGCTAATATTAAAAAGTTAAAGAATAACAGATGTTGGTGAGGATACAGAGAAAAGGGAATGCTTATATGCTTTTTGGTGGGAATGCAAATTAGTTCAACCTTTGAGGAAAGCAATTTGGAAATTTCCCAAAGAACTAAAAATATAACTACCATTTGACCCAGCAATCCCATTACTGTGTATATACCCAAAGGAATATAAATTCTATCGTAAAGACACATGCATATATATGTTCACTGTAGCACTATTTATAATAGCAAAGACATTGAATCAACCTAGGTGCTCATCAATGGTAAGCTGGATGAAGAAAATGTGGTACATATACATCATGGACTAGTACTCAGTCTTAAAAACAATGAAATCACGTCCTTTGCAGCAATATGGATACAGCTGGAGGACATTATCCTGAGCTAATTAACACAGAAACAGAAAATCAAATATTGTATGTTCTCACTTAAAAGTGGGAGCTAAATCTTGGGTTCACACGGACATAAAGATGAGAACAACAGACATTGGAGATTCTGAAAGGAGGGAGGAAGAGAGGGAGGGTGGCAAGGGCTGAAAAACTTCCTTTTGAGAACTATGTTTAGTGTCTCAGTGATGCGATCAATAGAAGCCGAAATTTCAGCATCACATAATATACCCTTGTAACAAACCTGCGCATATACCCCCGGATCTGAAATAAAAATGGAAATTTAAAATAAATATATACATAAATAAAATTGCAGTTGGATAGTCCCATAGATCTGGGATTTTTACAAACCATGAATCAGAATTTATTCTAGTTTTATTGTATGGGTTGAATATCCCTAATCTGAAAATCTAAAATCATCCTCCACATTCTGGAATATTTTGAACACCAACATGATACTCAAAGGAAATGCTCACTGGAGCATTTTGGGTTGCAGATTTTTGGAGTAGGGAAGCTGAGCCAACATAATACAAATATTCAAAAATCGGACAAAATCCGAAATCTGAAACACTTCTAGTCCCAAGCATTTTGAATAATACATACTTAATCTGTATTTGTAAAAGATATTTGAGACAATATGCTAGTACAGTTTCACAGTGGCCTTTGTCACAATAAGCAAGGTATAGATTATAAATATACTGTTTAAAGTCATTATGAATTAGGTGAGGTATTCATTTCTTGATCTTTAACTTGTCCTTTTAAAGAAATCTAGTATAGAGGAAAGAGCTGGAATGTGACTTAGGAGTCAGAAACACTGGAGTTCAGTCCTCCCGAATGTAATTACGGTGTAATGAGCCAGTCACATAATTTTCTGAGTCTGTTTCCCTTTCAAGTAAAATATAAGAAAATTTACATTTGAACTTGTGTTAAGTGTCAGACATTGTGATGACTAAATATTTTGCATTCATTTTATTGAGTTTTGTTATCGCCCCATGAGGTAAGCATTATCATTGTTCCTACTACACAGACAGGGCACTGAAATCAAGAAAGGCTAAATTTTTTTGTCTAAACTCACAAAGGTAGGAAGTGGTTAAAAAGGAATTTAAACCCAGAAAAATTTGACTTGAGACATTTTGCTAATTATTACACTTCTGATACTACACGTTTCTTTACAGGATGGTCATAAACAAAATTTTTTAATACATGAAAACACTTTGTAAACTGGAAGGTAATATGGAGGTATGGTTAATACATTATTTAGTCATATCTAGAAGTCCTGTTCCTCATACTTCCTCATTGATTGCTTACTCTTCCCTTGCTTGCCTGAACTCCTACTGCAGTAACTCATTCCATCCAAATGTTTCTGACCCCCTTCCATTAATGTTTGCTTATTCTAATTCTTTAGAGTTCCATTTCTGGTTGATGCCTAGCAAAATATTTTCTATGCTCAGTATATTGGTAGTCCCTGATATACCAAATAAATTTATTTTTCAGGTTAACATACTCACGTTTTAAGAGACAGTGCCTGATAGCCTCCCAATACCTCAATATATTGCATGACATGATAAGCCTAAGGAGGAACTTATCTTTAAGTTAGTGTAGTTATTCCATAAACTTTTCATGGAGAAGTCAACTCTGTGAGCCAGGGCTTTCTTGGGTCTGACCTTTCAACCATTTCCATCAAATTCATCCAGTATGTATAATGAAAATTTAGACTCTCAGGCCCCACTTTGAGAATTTGATTCAGTTACTCTAACAAGAGCCTTAGTTGAATCTTACACACCCTATAGTTTAATGCCAATTGCTCTAGAGTTAATTATAGATCCCACTCTATAATCTCTTACAGACTATTTAATACATTAATAGGTATTTCCCATGAGGGATGTCAGGGTCAGTTTGCTCAGAAGAGTGTTGACTGTCAAGGATAAGCATTATAGGAAAAAGTGTGTGTGCATCTTGCATGATGGAGTAGATGAGTTGTGTAATGTATAGAAGTGATCCATTCATTTAAAAGGCTGCTTTCCTAGTTGAGGTCAAATAGCATTTATAGTTGGCTTGCATAGCATCTTATTTGGAACGAACCAATAATGCAAACCCAACTGTTCAATTTAGCTGCATTTTGGGGAGATGGCTTGTTGATTCACTTGCAACTTTGTTTTAAATAGTTTTCCCAGAAAAAAAAGTTTAATGAATGTGCAGAGATATTTATTTTTAAAAGCTGTAATTTTTTATGTTCCCTTTGTGTAGCACATTGCAGACAAGAAATGAAAGAAGCCTTCCTCTAGGTCTGACGAGATTCATGAGCAGTCAGTGAGCAGGAGGAGAGGGGTTATTGAAGCAGTGTCGCTCTGACACGGTACTGAGTTGTAACATAGGAGCTTTTCCTGTGACTAAAAGGATAGAAAAAAAAAAATCAACCATCCCAGGAACATTGAGGTCTACTGAACCATGTGCTCTAAGCAGCCGGAAAAATCTCAAGTCTCTCACTTCAAAGGTGTTGGAAAACTTCCAAGTGCAAATGCCAGAGAGCTAGGACCCAGAGTTGAAAGACAGGAGCATGGTTTTTGTTTTATTTTCAAAGGAGAATAGTGTCTTCTGGAATCGCCATGAGTACATTATTTTGGGTGGGGGTAGTTTTTATTTAAGGGCCTCTGAAACCAAGACAAAAATATATAAAGATGATTGTGACACTAGAAAATAATCTTGTTCCCGAGGGTCTGTCAATCACCATATTCTGTGCCCATTCTCCCCCAGCTGTATAAATTGGCCCCAGGTTACAGTATTTGAGAGAGAAAGCTTCAGTCTCAGAATATTTCTCTCAACCCAATTTTTCTTAAAATTGGTCTGGCTATTAAGTTAGAAGATAGAAAATATAAACTTAGTGAGGGAGATACATTCACAGGGACATCTGCCAATCAAAGCAACTACATTTCCACAGACAAGTCTGCTGTCCATAGCGTGCTGAAATGCCCATGTCCATAGAAGAACATCTGAACATCAAATTTTGGAGACTATTTAGCAGATGAGTTCATGGGATTTGCGGTAGATTCCTTTGTTTGAACAAGTTGGAGGCTACTCCCTGGAGCCCCAACTCAGAGAATTTTAAAGCTTTCACTGAGTTACAAAAACGAAGGAAATAATATCGTGGGTCAGTGGCTACACTAGTAAATCATTTATTTACAAAGGCTTACTACAAAAACCCCTTAAAATCCCGTAAAATATAAATACTGTAAAATAGTTCACACCTTTTAGAAATCTGTGAATAGACTTGATTTTCTGCTAATGGATGTACTTGGGCAGCCTAGGGATTTTAGCAACTCCTCCTTCCTCTTGGTGGCTGCACACACAGAGGAGGAATTGTTGTCTCTTGTGGTTGGTGTTCTGAGTAAAAACAGCAAGTCTTCAGGAGCAATTGAAAATAGAAATCCATTATTAAAATTGAGTTGTTCTTCATATTCCCAAATGAATTACCTTAGAAATGGTTATTTAAAAAGCATTTGTCATGATCTGACACAGCCCCTTGTCAAGGTTTACTAGCTATCAGTGTTATTAGGATTTTTTGTGTTTGTTTTTTTCCATTAAGCTGTAAAGGTATTTTAAGACTTTATTATTTTTAAAGGATGCCTATGCTGTTTTGCTGGATTTTTAGCAGTTTATTTCCAACTTTTTTGCATATGGCTTCAGGAGAGACTATATTCCGCCTGATACTGTCTACAGGACAGTGTCTTATGTCTCTCTATTAACTATCACGTTAGTAAGTAGGACAGCAGGGCTGATATCTGAGAGAAGCATCAGAGAGAATCTTTAATTTACTCATTCAACAAGTATTTTATGGAGTTTCCAATATACGCCAAGCATGATTTTGGACATGGAAGTAAAACTGTGATCCAAAAGAGAAAGTTCCTCCTCTTAGGGGGCTGACTTTCTAGTTGAAGAAGAAAGTAAACAATTAATAAATATATAGTATACCTACCTGTAAAGAAGGAGAAATAATCTCTTCTATCCATCTTACATTCTCCAGCTGGGGCCCTGCAAATAAAATTGACCAAAGACATATTCATAAGAAAAAAACAAGCAGAATTTTATTAACTTGAGGATTGTACTTACAAATGGGAGTGCTCAGAGATGGGTAACTCAAAGCAGTGGTTAGAACTTGTATGTACATATTATCTTAGGCTATAACCAACAAAAAGGAGATTGGAGCTTCTAGATGGGTAGCCAAATTATAGGAAGGTGATCAAGACAAGTGTGGAGCATTGAGTTTACATGGACATAAAGATGGGGACAATGGACACAGGGGACTACAGAGGGGGTGGGGCAGGAGGGGGTGAGAACTGAAAAACTCCCTATGGGATTATATGCTCACTACCTGGGTGATGGGATTATTCATTCATCAAACCTCAGCCACATGAAATTTACCCATGTAACAAACCTGCACATGTATCCCCAAACCTAAAATAAAAGTTGAAAAAAAAGTCTGGTAAACAAGAGTTTTTAAATAAGTTTTATTGTGCAAATTTAAATTTCTCCACTAATAAAAGCTAAGATTCCTTCCTTCCCTGGTAAAGAAGAGGGAGACATCTCTACGAATGGGATTCATACTTGGAATTTTTATGTTGGAGGAACAGCAAGCAGGCTGGTATACCTGGAAGGAATGGACAAGGGGCAGACTCTGTAAGGCCTCCTAAACTGTGACCAGAAATTTAGATTTTACTCTGAGTGACAAGGAAAGCCAGAGGAGGCCTTGAGTAGATGATGGGGACACAATCTCATTTAGAATTTCAAGGAATCGCTCTGGCTACTCTCCACTCTGAAAAATAGACAATAGGGGAGAAATGGTGAAAGCAGAACAAAAGGTAAGAAGCTATTGAAACAATTCATACAAGAGATGATGGTGACTTTGACTAGTAGGTTGGGAGCTAGCAGGGAAGTTGATGAGAAGTGGTAGATTACTGGTGAATCTGAGAATCTGTATATAACCAATTTTCAAAAGGATGTATTATTCTTTAGGAATCCCAGTCAAATTTGTTATGCAATTGAGCTGAGACCTCAGGATACTCTTTAGATACAAAAAATCAAATTAAAGAAAAAGCCCCAGTGCAAGGGTAACATTTAGAAATCAGAAGATGTCAATGGCCAGGACCTTTGATTGAGAAGCTCAGAGGGATTCCCCATCTGGGCATAGATGCTAGCTTTAAACTATGGATTAACAACAAGAATTTCTTTGGAGAGTAAGACTAGCCTGTGTGCCTAAGCAGAGAATGTACTGCAGAAAAATTAAACTAGTTGAAATTGGATGAGAAAAAAGCCCTGAAAATCTGTGAACTTTTTATCTTCTTTCAAACAAGCTGATGATCCCAGTCCACATTATGCTTTATGAACTCTGCTTGGTAAATCTATCTACTTGTCTATTTTTATAATTTCTTTAAATAATATGTCACTTAGTAAAATTTCATCTTCTTATTACCAAAAAATGAGGGGTAATATTAAATGAGTGAAAGAAATTTTAACTTTGGGGTCCACATGCCTAGGCTTGAATATCAGGGCTGCAACCTCCTGTTTACCTGGACTTTGGACAGTTACTTAACTTCTTTGAACTTTCAGCATGATCTTCTGAAAAATGAGGCTAATAATATCATTCTCATAGCATTTTTGTAAGAGTTAAATGAAATCACATAGTTTTGGCATCCAGCATCACAAGTGACATGTAGTAAGTTTTTAATCAGTAAGTATCTTCATAAAGGTACAAGTATAATACAGAAGAATATAATGCCCTGAAGACCAACATGGTAGCAGCAGCCATGCTTCCAGATGGAGAACCAAGGAAATGAACTGGTCCCCTACAGACAGACAAATCTAATTCAAAAAGGAAAAGAAGAAAGATTTCAAATCATGGCTCTTTTCACACCTGGGTTTTCTTCCTCTCACAACACCTTCTATGTACTTGACTTGTGTGACAATGTTGGCTCTCCTTTATCTGAAGTCTCCCTTGAGTTCTGCTTCTCGTTAAGGTATCGGTTTTAGCCAGTTAGAATCTGTTGAGTTAATTAGGTGTGCAGGTGGAAAACTTGGAAGAATAATAGAACACTTGCTATTGTGGGCTTTTAGGGGATTTCTTTAGTGCTATCCTGGAAAGAATTGTGCACATTGGGTGGACATCTCAGAGAATCCTGCTGAATTAGACTGTGTTAAATCTGTTGAACTAAACTCTTTGAATTTAGATTGGTGTCTCTCCTGTCTTTGACTCTTGTTTTCTCCTTCTGTTGCCTGTGTAAAGCATCATCCAGTTCCTCTCATGCCTCTCTCCCTTTCATTTTTCCATCTGTTTGTCTCTCACTTTTCCCCATATCAGTTTGTCTCTATGCCTCCCTATGGCACCTTTCACCAGAGATCCTTGGAGCTCAACATAGTTGTTACCCAGTGGGCTTCACAGAGCACTCATCAGGTTTTTTATCAAAGGACAATTAAGTCCCTGCTGCCCTTCACTAACCTGTAGCAAGGGGTCAGGCTCTTCCTGGTTAGTTTAAGGCAGCAAGGAGCTAAGTGTTCCCTTAGTCAGTGTGGTGGTAAACTTCTTTTATTATGTTCACAGATTCACACTCTGCTCTTAAAAGAACTTATTCTTACTAACTTCTTGGCTGATTACCGCCCTGCCTGTAATCCATTCTTATGGCAGGAAAGGTGCTGTCAAGGCACCTCCAGGCAAAGTGGGATAATACAGTGTTTTTTGACACCTTTCAGTGTGAGCTCTGGCTTTCTTAAGAAATGGAGACAGCCTGCATCATTATTTTTAAGGAGAAAGATGTCACTCTATGGCTGAGTTTGTGTTCACTAATGTGCAGATTTGGGAGGCCATCATTTTCTATTTTCCTCGGATGCGTTGTCAAGAGATGGATAGAGCAGAGTGGGCTCTGCTTCACATTCAATGCTACAGGGCCTTAAACAATGTAGGCATTCTACAAAGGCTACAATTTACAAACAGTGTGTTCATATTCCCTATGCATTTGTTAGGCTGTAGTTAACACCTGAATGCATTGTGAATGAGTATTAGAAATATTCATGAGAAATACTAAGTGCAGGCAACATATATTTCAAAAAAGCCTCTCAATTTATATGAAAAATCATCATGTTTCTGATATTGTGGAGGCAAATATGCACAGTAAAAATGTAATCTTGTTCCATAAAGCCCAATTATCAATTAACACCTACTGGTTCTACCTGAACACCATACATCCTGGGATACTGCCAGCAACAACACACAGATTTTTCTACCAGTACCCAGTATAATGTGGGTGTACAGTAAATATTAAGCTACTGCTGAGGCAATTGAAAGATAAAAGGAAATTTTGTAGAATTGATTAACTGACAGTATTTATCATGACCATGATGATTCTTTTAGATTAATCGCAACACACACGCGCACACACATACACACACCAAATCCTCCTTTTTCTTTTCCACTTAACCCTCCTCCTTCTCCTCTTCTTTCTTTTCCTTCTTTTTCCTCCTCTCCCAGCCTCCTTCTCCTCTTCCTTCTCTTCCAAACAGTCCTTCAACTCCTTTTCTAATGGCTGTCTTTTTCCTTGGTCCCTTAATATTTCTTCTCTAATAAATCATTTCAAATGGAAAATTGAGGGTTGCCTTAATAACTTCTAATCAGTCCCTTGGCTAATTCCCTTGCTAAATCTCTCAACCTCAGCTCTATTTCTAAATATCACAGCTTCTATCTTAGCTTTGGTGTCCAACCACTTTGAGTTGTTGACCTGCCATCAATCTTTCACACATACTCTTATTCATCCTACATGCAGCTCCCAGACAATCTTTTCTTTCCTCTCCTATCTCAAGTTACCAATGTGGTTCCTAAATGCCTAATGAGTCACATTTCAGCTCCAAGCCCAGAATTCAAGACTTTCTATTGACTGCCCACACCATCAGTAGCATCATTTGTTACACTAACCCTTTGCCTATCTCTATTGCGCCAAGTCCAGTTGCCTTGCACCCTCTCCTGCCATTAACTCATTTTCTTCATGGCGCTTTGGAGCACTTTGCACAGATTGTCCTGTGGTACCCTGCCAATGCATGCTTCATTTCCTTATGAGTGGTTCAAACTTTTCACCTTCCTGGAAGTGTTTCTGGGAATTTTTATACCTTTATGAGTGTTCTACATAGTTTTACTTTGTGTATCAACATTGCTGGCAGCCAGATTTCATTTGTTGCTCTGTTACCTGGCAGTGTTTCTCAAGGAATGTGTGATTTCTTTTTCCTGTTAAATTATAAAGTAATGCTTGTCACTGACCTTGCTTATAAGATGTTTTGCATTTTGCTATGCCTGGTATAGAATTGTATATATAATAGACATAGATGAATGTTTCTTAACTAATTCTTCTCTCACTTCCTTATTGATACATTCCTTGTATTGCTGTTTCTTTTCACATAGGTGTGAAAAATATCTCCAGTTAGATTTTTTAACCCCTCAGTTGTATATTTTTTTTAGCTCTTTTAGGGTTCCGCACCCAAAGAGTAATCAAAATTGTCTTGACATACTAAAATAAAATAGCGAAGTTAACTAATTACGATTTTATCATGTTTTCATTATTAGCAAAAAGGCTTATTGCTTTTTCATTATTACTTCTGCAATTGATCTTGCTGTACTTTCCAATTGTTTGGAATATTATCTTTAAAGAAAAGTCATAAGCTCCTTTAGCAAAAGAACTTTGACTTCTGTGTTTTTTGTTTTGTTTTGTTTTGTTTCAGAACGCTGAAAAAGTTGGGCTGGAAAAGTAGTAGATTCTAAGTAATAATTTGCTGAATAATCTTAATAAAACAAGGCTCTCTTTTGTTTTGTTCATCAACAACATAACACAGTCAGCATTTAGAAGCACGGACTCTGAAGCAAAACTGTCTGAGTCTGAATTTGAACTCTATCCCTTTAAACTGTGTGACTTGGCCAAGTTACTAAACCTTTCTGTGCCTCAGTGTATACACTTGTAACATGGAAATCACAATAATACCTCTCAAGGTTGTTGTAAAGATTAAATTGAGTTACTATATGTAAAACATTTATTTTAAAAAGAACTGGTTGTGTAACAATTACTAAAATGTATTTGCTAATATATCTTGTCCACAAGCACTGTAATCCGGTAGAGTAGTTCTCAACCTTATTTCAATCTTTGATGGCTAGGATAATCAGACTCCACTTTGGATTTTTGCCTATGAATAAATATTGTAAAGAAATAACAGCATTACTAGTGCCTTGTACCCTTTTTTCTGTAGAACGGTATTAATGATTGATCTGATCCTGTTCATATAAGCAGAACTAGGAATGTAGTTAATAAAATCACAAAAATAAATAGTACAATCAAATAAGATCTTCAGATAATATACAAAAGATGGCCCTACAAAGCGTAAATGTAACTAGTGTTTAAATTGCCACTGCAGTATTCTGACCTCTTGACAAGAAGGATGTGTAAAAAGGGGCATTGACATTTTCTGGATGATGGCTTTGCAGAGAAGTGCCTTTTTAGAGTTATTCTTGGGAAATTATACTTTGAACTTATGCCCTGACTAGCTGGATCATGCATGATATATTTGCCCTCAGCCCAGAATCCCTTTCTCCTCCCATAACCATCTTAAACCTCTACATACCAGGCAAAATCTTATTCATATTTCAAAACTCAACTCAGGTGTCATTTTTGTAATTCTTTGTCCCTCCACCTTTACCTGCACCCCCCAAAAAATAAATCAGTTCTCAAAACTATTTCTATTACATACCCATGTTCCTGTCATTGTATTTATTACCTATATTCTAATTTATTTGTTTACATGCTTGTCTTCTTTTGACTTAGTTACTTTATGGACCGGACTTTAATAAGTTCTCTGTCCCAAGTTTCCAGTCCAGTTTCCAGTACACTTTGCCTGTTCAGTCCAATGTTTTTGTTTTGTTTTTCTTTGTTTATTGATTTTTTAAATCATTTATAAAAATATTGTTCATTTGTTGAATGGGAAATCAAATAAAAAGCACCAAGAGCATGAATCCTATATTGATAAGAAACATTCCAAAAATTAATTAGAACAGAAAATGAGAACTTACAAAGATCTTACAAATGTAGGATGTCTTCTGGAAGATACACGCAAAAAAACTCTTTAGTAATGTCTGCTACCTATATAAAAAGTTGCAAAGACATAAACCACACAAAAAAATCCAACGTTTGTTCACATAAAACTAAAGGCTTAAAAGCAGAAGTCATAAAGAGCAGAATAGGAAAAGTGTCCAGGGCCTGGGTTGGGGGGTGGAGGGGAGAGTTGGTGGTGGTGGTGGGTGGTATAGGATGTGATTTAGGATTAGGTGAATTTGGTTTCTAATTCCAATTCAGCAACTAATATGGCTTTAGAAAGTTAAAGCATTGCTGGGCATGGTGGCACGTGCCTGTAGTCCCAGTTACTTGGGAGGCTGAGGCAAGAGGATCGCTTGAGCCTAGGAGTTCTCTAGCAGGATCAGGTGTCTGCACCAAGTTTGGCATCAATATGGTGACCTCCCAGGAGCAGGGAACCACCAGGTTGCCCAAGGAGGGGTGAGCTGGCCCAGGTTAGAAACAGAGCACATCAAAACTCCTGTGCTGATCAGAAAGTTAAAGTATCTTTTCTTAACCTCAGTTTCCTCGTGTGGAAAATGAAACCTACCTCTGAGTGCTGCTATGAAACTTAAATGCTTGGCATGAATAACTGCTGAATAAATGTTAATTATTATCATCATTAGAGTAGATAAGATATAGGTTCATTAGTGGAAGCAGTGTAATAATGTAATTATTATCTTAATAGTTCAATTTCACAAAATTCTTGAGAATGAGAACCATAGACCCTTGTTAAGTAATATCCAAATCGAGGTGCTACTAGAAATGTATTATTTGATGTTCATATAGTTATAGAACCACTTTATTTTCTGAGTGTATACCAATTTATTCTGGCACATAACTTGTATTCTTTAAAAGGTACTTTCTTTATTACAGAAAAAATTAATTTTGGTACAGTTAGTTCAGGATACAATGAAATAATGATGAACTATCCTTGTAACTGAATTAATTATATGAAGTATATGTCTTCTGTTTTGAGGTATTCTATGATTAAGTATTTGATTAGGTTCTGGGTTCAAAGCTCATCAATATTTTAAAAGAAAAGATTAGACTTAAGCAACATAAGTCTTCTTACTGCCAGTGGATGAACACGGTGAACTAACTTCTATGTGAACACAGACCGTGCAACTAGAGTTAGTTTCACGTATGATCTCTCAAGATATCTAACACTGAATGGCCCTCTTAAAGTTAAGACTACTGAGTTACAACCATAAATTTAGAAAATATTAGATACAAGGTTTATTTGTATTCTTCTCTTTTCCCAACAGAGCCCCTAAAAATAAATAAAAATGGTGCTTTTGAAAAGTTCAGTAGTTTCATCATGCCAATAGAAAAAATATTGGCATTTCAAATTTTAACAACAAGGCTACTTTTAAGGAAAGAAAATTTAATATTGTAATATGGTTTCATGAACAGTCTTATATCAGTAAGTTCAAGCAACTGGCAACCCAACAAAAACAGAGCAAAATCCTTGTATATTCTATCGTATTAATTCCATTACAACAAGATTGAGCAACTCCAAGCCTGATTTTGGAAACCTGATTGATGAAAATAGTCCATATCTGTTATGAAGATCCTCCTCCACTCAATGTGAGAATAAAATCTTAAACAGAACTTAGTGTGACTGCATATTGTTTTTATGTCAAATTGTTAATTGTATGTTTCTTTATAGTACTTCTCTGTGGTAGGTTTTACTTCCATTTTCAGAAAAAAAACAAGAATAAAGCAAATTTAGTAAATTTTCCAAAATGAAAGGCAAACTGAGGCCCAGAGAAGACTTAATAGAAACTGTCAGATTGACCATCGGAACATTGTAAGTTTCCTATTAATTAGCTAAAATATAATTCTTAAAATATACAGAAAACATGCTAACATAGAGAAGGATTAGGGCATATTTGAAAGCTTGAAAGTTCCCTTAATAATGAACTTCTTAATGGGAACATTCATTTCGTCATTTCTCTCGTCTCTTTTTTCATCCACCACCTCCTACCCTTTCTTAATTACAAATGACTTTCAAACAAAGCTTCTCTCATAACAGGGATAGCCTGTGCCCCTCACACTACTCACCTGCTTATACACATACTGTCCTAGTTTGACAGCTCAGTCAATTAATCATTACCAGGCTCCTCCTGGCACTGATACACAGAGCTCTTTCACTTGGCAGAAGACAAAAAGAAAACAAAATATATAAAGAAGAGGAAAAAAAAACTTTTAGCAGATTAATGCTTCATTTGCATTTACCTCTATCTCATTCATTTTTGAATAGAATAAGCTTTCTAATTAAAACTTCCCACTGGTATAAAAATACTAAAACCACCTTAAAATGTAATAATGCAGTAATACCTTTTATTTCAAATACAGTGCTCATGTTTAAAGAATACAAAGCAGTTTAATGGTTTAAAAGAGAAACACTATTTCTCACCTGTTCTTTTACGTGTAACCTTAAATATATATGACAATCACTGTTCGGATTCTGAAATAGAACTTATGCCCGTGTTTCCTGTTCTGGTTTTCTTAAGATTGATGATACCTCACTTTAGAGCTCAGCAGAGATAATTTCTATTTCTTGGAAGTAATAAACAAATTCTCCCACAAGAAATTGTTAAGGATAAGGTTCCAATTTCCTCCAATATCTAGGGGGAATCTTGAAAACTCCAAAAGTGTTATAGGTAATGGTTATCTTTGAGCTAAAATTAATCTGCCAGAAATGGCCCATGCTAACAGCCACTATAAAGATAGACTGCCTTCAGGATGGATGGTGTTTCCGATGGAGAAGTTCTTTCCATATGAGACTTGGGTGGCCTATTTGAGTCAACATGAACTACACTCCAGGATCATCCAGCAGGAAGCAAATATGAATCTTAATAACTCCCTCTAAATTCATACTTATTCTGTGTTTGCATATTGTTGCTGGACCAAAACAGATACCAGAGTTATTATAATGGCCTGGTTCATTTTGAAGTTGTTTTCATACAGTAGGTAATGGAGACTTTAGAACTGAGGAAAAATCAGAGCACCGCTTGCTTCATTTTGGCGCTATGCCAAATCTTTACCAGAACAGGAGTATTTTGGTGATTATCACCATCTTGAACAGGCAGGAATGACACTTTGCATCTCTGTCCGTGGTCCTGAAGCAAAAACAGACAAACCATTCAATTTTAGATTTCCACAGTAGAGTTAAACACTGTTTAACAAAAATGTTTGCAATTGCATGTTTTGTAACAGAATGTGAAGTCTTCAAATTAGTTTAGAGATGTTTAACAGAGAATGGGGGAAAAAAGTAAAGTTGCAATAGATGCTAATTTAGCAGGTTAATTTGACATGCACTTAGAACAGATGCTCAGTTGAATACACCATTCAGTGTTAGCTTCTAAATTTATAAAAAAACATTTAAAATAAAGGTAGTACAAGCATTATCTGATTTCTTGAATATTCAAAGCACATCAATTAGAAAACTTGACAACATTACTAATTGAGTTGTGCAGATTTTATGCTGTTTATTAGTTTGAATTAAGAGCAAAAAAGAGAAAAGCAGCTTTGCTATTTTATAATTGCACTCAAAATATTCAGTGACACTTGGATTATGAAACTTACTTTAAAGTATTCAAGTGATCCTAACTGCTATACCAGTGGTAAGGATCCATGGATTCTGCAGCAGAAACGTTTAGTGCATCAATTTAAATCAGTTCTGTTCTTTATGGGAAGGGAAAATAAAATATTCTCCTGGGGGCTGCTAAAAAGAAAAGTACATTCTTCTGCCACCTGTCAGGTATTCCAATAAAGCTGAGATTGTACCTGCTTCATCTTTAAATGAGCACTGACTAAATTGTGTTTCCTACTGTGTGGATTTCCAAATCAGTTTTTTAAATACTGTGTTTTTCTCTGTCTTTGAAACCTACCTACCACCCTTTCTCTTGGCATATTAAAGAATTACTGTGGAGGAATATGCGAGAAGAATCTATATAGTGACATAGGGAAGGTATGAAATGTCTCCAAAATGACTAAGCTTATTTTAAAAAATTTATTTCATTGGGTTTTTTCAGTGTCGACTTTTCCTTCTTAACCACAGTCCTTTCATTAGCTCAGAGTTGGAGTGGTTTTGAACACAGGGCTTCTATTTATCACTAAAGCCACTGGCAATGTTTAAAGAAGAAAGGTCCCAGATACTCTCTTACCATTCTGGAAAAATGTCAATCTCCCAAAAATGTCCTAATATTTCTGAATAATCCTAAAACTGATTTGAAAAGGAAAAATTCCAACACCAAAAAATTGTTGGAGAATATTGACATTATTCTATATAGAACTATAGAGAAATGTTATATGGCTTGTTTGAGGATTTCAGGACATTGAGGTCATTATGTGGCTTATGTCTTAGAGGAATGTACATGTTATGAATGCAATATTTAGAAGGAAAACTACTTTTTGTATAAAAGTGTAATCTGGAATGATTCTGTGCCCTATCCTTCTTCCTTTGAGTTTTTGAGCTTATACTTTCAGACAGAGAGATACTTTTAAAAACTTTTTTTGTGCCATTAGTTCATGAAAGACTTTTGTAGTATGTTATTTCTTTGGTGACTTGTGATCACTTTTCACCTAGTCTACAACAATTTCAAAATGATCAAAATACTGCTGTATTAGTCAGGGTTCCCTAGAGGGAGAGAACTAATAGGAGATATATATATATAGTATTAATTTACATGATCACAAGGTCCCACAATAGGCTGTCTGCATGCTTGAGGAGCAAGGAGAGCCAGTTCAAGTCTCAAAACTGAAGAACTTGGAGTCCAATGTTTGAGGACAGGAAGCATCCAGACAGAAGAAAGATGTAGGCTGGGAGGCTAGGCCACTCTCGCCTTTTCAAAATTTTCTGCCTCTTTATATTCTCTGGCAGCTGATTAGATTGTGCTCACCAGAGTAAGGGCGCGTCTGTTTTCCCCAGCACTGACTCAAGTGATAATCTCCTTTGGCAACACCCTCAAAAACACACACCCAGGATCAATACTTTATATCTCTCAATCCAATCAAGTTGACATTCAGTGTTAACCACAAGTCCACCACTTGTCAACCTGAGCCCATACACATCTCCTGAGATCATACATAATCTTCAAATAAAGCCAAAAATAATTTCATAATTACACCTAACATAATACAACATCCTTCATACAACCAGAAATGCACCCGTCTCCAACCCAAATATTATTACCTAAAATTAACAATACTTCAATGCTGATATGAAGTCAATAAGTCTTAGTCACAGGATAAAGGAAAAGGAAATAAAGTGAAGATATTTTCTTAGTGCAAGTGTATACATGCACAAATATGTTTTTTTAAAAAAGAAGGAGGAAATACCTATAATGGTTACAGTCCTAGTTTCTGCAGCTGGTCACGTGGTTGTAGCCGGTACTGATGACTACCTTCTTTTACTACCCATTCTATATTCCCTTTGCCTTCAGCAAGCACCTCAGCAGATCATGTCTTTTGTTGTTGTTGGGGAGTGACCCAAGCCTTCATTCCTGAGGGGTCTGGACCATTTGTAGTCCTGCCTAGATTGGACTGTTGCAGTTTTCCATTGACCTTAATGACATGGCATGGTAATACTAAGAGACACCCTAATGGAACTCCTGTATTCCATTCATTCTCTTCATTACCTCTGTCATAGACTAGTAGACTGATTTCATCTTGATAGTTTGGGTCAGTCACCCCAGCCAACACTGTAACTCCCTTCTTAACCTGTTGACTTAATGGTAGGAGGAGCCCAAAGTGTCCAGGTGGCAATCTTAACTTCCAGTTTAATGGAATTTTTGTTGTGTCTCCTGGTGGCAGCATTCCTCCCTCTGGAACTAAGACCTCCAGACCAGCAGAATGTAATGTTGTGGGAATAAGGAAGCAAACATTTTTCTAGTGGATCACTAGGGGTGATGGTGAGTGGTGCCACTTCCACTTCCACCCCTTGATTCCTGCACCTGTGAATCCTGGCTATGGGAGAAACAGTGTCATATACTGGAGGCTGATTCAGAGCATATATGGCCTTCTGGAGAACTTTGCCCCAGCCCTGCAAAGTATTGTCAGCTAGTTGGTGTTGTGATTGTGACTTCAAAAGGCCATTCCACTGTTATATCAAACCATCTGCTTCAGGATGATGGCAAACATGGTAAGACCAGTGAATTCCATGAGCATGAGACCACTGCTGCACCTCTTTAGATGTAAAGTGAATGCCTTGGTCAGAGGCAATGCTGTGTGGAATACCATGATGGTGGATAAGACATTCCGTAAGTCCACGGATGGTAGTCTTGGCAGAAGCATTGAAAGCAGGATAGGCAAACCCATATCCAGACTAAGTGTCTATTCCAGTGAGGGCAAACCTCTGCCCTTTCCATGATATAAGAGGTCCAATATAATCAACCTGCCACTAGGTAGCTCGCTGATCACCCCGAGGAATGGTGCTATATCGAGGACTCAGTGTTGGTCTCTGCTGCTGGCATATATGGCACTCTGCAGTTGCCGTAGCCAGGTCAGCCTTGGTGACTGGAAGTCCATGTTGCTGAGTCCATGCACAACCTCCATTCCTGCCACCATGTCCACTTTGTTCATGTGCCCATTGGACGATGACAGAGGTGGCTGAGGAAAGAGGCTGAGTGGTGTACACGGAATGAGTCATTCTATCCAGTTGATTATTCAACTCCTCCTCCACTGTGGTCACCCACTGGTGAACACTAACATGGGATACAAATATCTTCAGTTTTTGACTACTCAGAGAGATCCATCCACATACTTCTTCCCCAAATTTCATTGTCACCAATTTTCCAATTATGCTTCTTTCAAGTCCCTGACCATCCAGCCAAACCATTGGCTACAGCCAATGCACATCTGTCCATTTCTCCTTCAATACAAAGTGCACAACCAGGTGCACTTCTAGAAGTTCTGCCCACTGGGAAGATTTCCCTTCACAGCTGTCCTTCAGGGATGTCCTAGAAAGTGACTGTAGTGCCACAGCTGTCCACTTTTGGGTGGTGCCTGCGTATCGTGCAGAACCATCTGTGAGCCAGGCCCTAGTCTTCTCTTCCTCTGTCAACTGATCATAGGGAGCTCCCCATTAGGCCATCGGTGCAGGTTGGGGAAGAGAAGGCAGGGTGGCAGGAGTGGAGTCCATGGGCATTTGAGCCACTTCCTCATGTAACTTACTTGTGCCATCAGTACCTGCTCAAGCCTGATCACATATATACCACTTCCGTTTGATGATGGAATGCTGCTGTGCATGACCCACTTTATGGCTAAATGGCTCAGAAAGCACCCAGTTCATGAAAGGCAATTCAGATTGCATGATGACTTGATCACCCATAGTCAAATGTTCAGTTTCCACCAAAGCCCAGTAACAGGCCAAGAGCTGTCTCTCAAACGGAGAGTAGTTATCTTCAGAAAATGGCAGGACTTTGCCCCCAAAATCCTAGATGCCCCCACTGTGATCCACCTATGGAGGCCTGCCAAAGGCTTCAAACAGCATTCCTATCTGCCACTGACACCTCAAGCACCATTGGATCTGCTGGGTCATATGGCCCAAGTGGCAGACCAGCTTGCACAGCAGCCTGGACCTGTTGCAGATCTTTCTCCTATTCTGGACCACTCTCAAAACTGGCAGCCTTTTGGTTCACTCCATAAATGGGCCAGAGTAACACACCAAAATGAGGACCGTGTTGCCTCCAAAATCCAAATAGGCCCACTAGGCATTGTGTCTCTTTTTTGGTTGTAGGATAGGCCAAATGAGGCAACTTATTATTCACCTTAGAAGGAATATCTTGACAGGTCCCACACCACTGGACCCCTAGAAATTTTATTGAGGGTAGAAGGTCCATGAATTGTAGTTGTATTTATTTCCCATCCTCTGGCACACAAATGTCTCACAAATAAGTCCAGTGTGTTTGCTACTTCTTGCTCACTGTATCCAACAGCATGATGTCATTAATGTCATCATATCAGTGTGCTATCTTGCAGAAGTAAAAAGTGATCAAGGTCTCTCCAAATAAGATAACGACAAAAAGCCAGAGAGTTGATATACCCCTGAGGTAGGACAGTAAATGTATATTGCTGACCTTGCCAGCTGAAGGCAAATTGCTTCTGGTGGGTCTTATAGACAGGAATGGAGAAAAAGGCATTTGCCAAGTCAATGGCTACATACCAGATACCAGGAGATGTGTTAATTTGTTTAAGCAATGAAACCACACCTGGTACAGCAGCTGCAATTGGAGTAACCACTTGGTTAAGCTTAGGATAATCCACTGTCATTCTCCAAGATCCATCTGTCTTCTGCACAGGCCAATGGGAGTGTTGAACAGGGATGTGGTGGGAATCACCACCCCTGTGTATTTCAAGTCCTTGATGGTGGCACTAATCCTCAATCCCTCCAGGGATGTGATATTGTTTTTGATTTACAATTTTTTCTAGGTACAGGCAGCTCTAATGGCTTCTATTTGGCCTTTCCCACCATAATAGCCCTCATCCTACCAGTCAGGGAGCCAATGGGGGGCTAGGGTTCTGCCAGCTGCTAAGTATGTCTATGCCAATTATGCATTCTAGCACTGGGGAAATGACCACAGGATGGGCTCTAGGACCCACTGGACCAACTGTAAATTGGACCTGAGCTAAAACTCCATTAATTACCTGACCTCCATAAGCCCCTACTTTAACTGGAGGACCACAATAACATTTTGGCTCCCCTGTAATTAATATCAGCTCAGAGCCCCAGTAGTCCCTGAAATAGTCAGACTATTCTGATTGCTGCTTTGCCTCTGCTGTCCATTACAGTAGCTACACCACCTTGCTTCTGACAGTTGAGTGCCACCACTTGGTCCGTGGCACCTTGGGATGCAATTATTCCCATTGTATTTAAATTTTCTAGTTGAGTGACTGTGGTTCCCATCATTAGCTCTGACATACAGAGAAGAGCAGTTACAGGGCTCTTCAAAGATGCAGGTGCTGCCCTCACAAATCTATTTCGCAAGGCATTGGTCAAGGGTGTATCTTCTGGACCCTCCCAGCTGGGATGAGTAGGTCTAAAGTGCCATCCACCCCACCATCCCAATCTCCCTAAGCCTTTGGATCCCTTCCTCTACATTAAACCAAGGTAGATCAGGCATTTCCACCTCGCTCACAGTGGGCCATCTTTTAATACATATTTCAGCTAACCAATCAAATAAACTATTAGAAACTTTTTTAAATCCCTGAGCTGCAATATTAAATGCAGAGTCCCTACTTAGTGGGCCCAAAGCAAAAAATTCAGCCTGATCCAACTTTATGTTTCTTCCACCATTATCCCATATCCTTAATATCCCTTCCCATGTCTGTTCTCCAGATTTCTGTTTATATAAATTAGAGAACTCAAGCAGTTCTTTTCAAGTGTAGCACATCTCCTCCTGGGTCACACTCTCAACCTCACCTCTAGGGGACCACCAGGACTTTAGTCTAGTTAGAGTTCGAAGCAAACAGGGGTCGTGGGGGTGGCTCCTGATGAGAATCAACATTATTTTGCCTGGCAACTTGCCTCAGGGGAGGCCATCACTGTTGCCTCAGGCAGTGCAGGGTTTATCTCCTCAGACAAAGGTGGAAAGGCTGATGGTAGCATGGGTTGGGGAGGGAATGTTGCCACTACTGGGGATGGTGAAGCTGTTCCTTCTGGCTAGATAGGTTTGTTAGAGTTTACAAACTCAGTATCCCCAGCTTCATCAGGGTCCTCCCATAGGTCCTCATTCCAAGTTGTAGGGCCCCATTATTTTCCAATCAATGCCCTCACTTTAACAGTAGACACCTGGCAAGGCTGTGCATGCACCTTTCATTTCAGGCCAGCCATTTACATGATAAGAGCTTGTGTCTGTTTTTCCACATTTCAACTCTTTCTCTACAGGAGATAAGACTCTCACTCAGGGCACTCTTAACAGATTTGATGCTCAGTATCTGCTTCTGAAGCCAGGAGATATAATCCCTGAGTTCAACACTTTCCTTCATCACTTTGTCTGCTGAACTTAGGAGCAACCAACCAGCTTCATTATGTTTCTTTGTTCTCCACATATGGCCAAAGGCATTATATACAGAGTCACTAAACTCCTTGC
This sequence comes from Pongo abelii, assembly GCF_028885655.2. Taxonomy (NCBI): domain Eukaryota; kingdom Metazoa; phylum Chordata; class Mammalia; order Primates; family Hominidae; genus Pongo; species Pongo abelii. Next base: position 21,541,443 of record NC_085928.1, read on the forward strand.
CTCTCATGAGTGGTGAATCAGGAGTGCCAAAAGCATTTATTTTGCATAACTCTCTAAACAGTTCAAGCCAAGGACTATTAGTGTTCTTCATACTATTAAATGTAGAGTCCTTAGCATTTTGGGGTCTAATCATATTAGGCGGCCAACACCAGAAACCCCAAAACCAATGAAAGAACTCAGTCCTTAATATTCTCTTCCTTTAGAACCAATCCTGGTACCAAAATCTATATTAGTCAGGGTTCCCTAGAGGGACAGAACTACAGGGACAGGAGATATACGTATCTATATGTATGTATGGAGATACATATATATGTGTATGGAGATACATATATATGGAGATACATATATGTATGGAGGTATATATATGTATGGATATATATATATATGGAGATACATATATATGTATGGATATATATATATATGGAGATACATATATATGTATGGAGATATATATATATGTGTGTGTGTGTATATATATATATGTATATGAGAGTTTACTAAGTATTAACTTGCACAATCACAAGGCCCCACAATAGGCTGTCTACAGGCTTGAGGAGCAAGGAGACCCAGTCAAGTCTCAAAACTGAAGAACTTGGTGTTCAGTGATTGAGGGCAGGAGGCATCCAGCACAGGAGAAAGATGTAGGCTGGGAGGCTAGGCCAATCTCAGCTTTTCACATTTTTCTGCCTGCTTATATCTGCTGGCAGCTGATTAGATTGTGCCCACCAGATTAAGGGTGGGTCTGCCTTCCCCAGCCCACTAACTCAAATGTTAATCTTCTTTGGCAACACCCTCACAGACACACCCAGCATCAATACTTTGCATCTTTCAATCCAATCATGTTGGCACTCAGTATTAACCAACACGACTGCTTTTATTGATTGTTATTGAGTTTGAGTTATTTTGACTTCACTTTTCCCACCCATTATGTTTAATCCATTCACTAACAACTGCTATTTCTCTTCCTGCTCCATTATTTTCACTTCTGTCTCCATAAAGGAGGTGCTCATACCAGAATCCTGAATTTTTGCAATGCCCCTGAAACACTTTTCTCTCACTTATCCATGTGGCCTTAAATCTATCCTGCTCCCCAGAGTTAAATGGCATTTATATAACACTATTTTGATGATAATTCGCTTTCTCTTAAAATGTTTAAGGAGATTCCTCTTTTTTTGTGAAATGTTTTAACATGATTTCTAAGACCTAAATTTATGTAACAACTAACTGTTTTCCCAATCTTTCATTGTGTTAATCATTCACATGTGTTCATTCTTTTGTATAGAGTCTTCCATGGGTGATCTACTGAACATTTCATCCTTACCCCTTGCCTTTTTGAACTCATGGTATGCTCTAAGGTCTGGATTCCCTGCCCATCTCCCTTCACCAATAAACATTAAACATAAGCTCCTATCCCTCATCTTTGTCTTTTATGAGGCCTACTCTTGTAATAACTTCACAGGGTAATCTCATAGCCAATGCCTTTGTCATTCATTCTCTCAGCTATTTCCCCCCTTCGATTATTATGTAAGTATTTCTCCCTGAGTATCATCTAAACTAAAACCTTCCTAGCATTTCTATGTATCTTGTACTCAAATCATCCAGCAAAATGCTGGGGTTGTGGAAGAAATGTATGCTTAGACGCATAAGCATAGATGCATTGATAGATGAAAATGTTTGATAATGAGATACTCTAATTTTCATTAATACAAAACGTTCCAAATAAGTGTATTCACTGTTTAGGTGTTAAGCATTCAAAACAATGAATCAGTACTAGGGGTAGGCATTTTGGCTATTCATAGCTTTAAGTTAACAAAACTGATACTGGTTTATATCTGGGCTCTCTACTTGTTTTAATATTGTTTAGCAAGTTGTGATACTCTGTTTAAGCTCCCCATTATAATATTCCTCTAATCAATGTTTTCTAATATTTCTTTCCTTTATGCCATTTCCGAACCATTTCAAACTATAGTGGTGGTAAATTACTTTGGTCTGATCACTGTATGCCCTATTCATGACTACCCCAGCCCTATGTTTCATTTCATTTCATTATATAGCCTGCAACACCTAAACCTTTCACTAGTTCCCCAACCTGTAACTTAACCTTTAAATATAAAGCTAAAAATTGTCTATGTCACAGAAGATGCCAGAATTCATGAAACTCTTTCTTTACTAATACTTGGATAAGAAAAATAAAAGTCACCATTTTATACCTACCTGCATTAATATGAATAAATACCAATATTCTAGTTTCAAAATGGAGCTTATTGTGCAAATGTACAATGATGCAGTCAATGTGAAAAACTGTAATGCTTTTTCTAAAAGTTATACATAGAATTACATATGACCCAATAATTCAACTCCTAAGTATTTGCCCAAAATAATTAAAAACAGGTATTCAAATAAAAACTTGTACATAAATGTGCATAGAATAATTATTCATGATATCTACAAGATGAAAACAACCTACATTTCCTTAAACAGATGAATGAATAAGCAAAATGTGGTATATCTAGATAATAGAATATTATTTAGCCACAAAAAGGAGCAAAGTACTGATTCATACATGCTACAACATGGATAAACCTAGGGGAAAGAAGCCAGTCACCAAAGACCACATATGTTGTGATTCCATTCACATAGAATATACAGAATAGGCAAATAAAGAGAAGCGGAAAGTAGATGACTGCTTGCTTAATGCTGGAGGCAGGGAATAGGAAACAAAGGATAGCTAAAGGGTATAGGATCTTTCTTTGTGGTGATGAAATATTCTAAAATTCACTGTGGTGACTGTTGCTCATATCCATGCAAATACTAAAATGATTGAATTTTACATTTTAAATGGGTGGATTATATGGTATAAAAATGAACTGTTTAGTAAATTGACCTTAGAGTAATTTGTTTCTGTTTAGATAAATGATCAACTACAGTGAGAGGTTTATTCATAGATAATGGAAGAGTAAAAAGAAAACAAGCCAATTTCAATGCTTCCTCCTGACATCCTCACCTCATTGGAAAGGAAGAAAAGGAGTTGTTCCTGAAGAGGGGAATGCACTAAGGGCTGTGGTTTCTATCCATTTCAGGGCAGCACTGATGTTAGTGCTAACTAACAGTAACTTTAACATGCTAATGTTAACAAAGTCAAGAGTCCTCAGAAAACTAAATAATTTCACTACAAGTCAAGGGAAAGACAGGAAGTCTGGAAGCAGGTCCCAGGCAGATACCACAGCATTAGCATGTGCCAACTGTGTGTATATTTACCTTAGATTTTGTGAGAAACGAGTCAGCAGATCCTCCTTTCTTATATGGTCAACTGGATATAGTCAGATTTTTATTGCCAGGGGACAGCATTTGAGTGTCAAACAACCTAATCATTTGGAAGCTGAACAGATGTTTAGGAGTGCTGAATGCATAAGGCTCTGAAGATTGTAGCATCCTAGGTAAAAAAACAAACAAACAAACAAAAAAAAACCTCATTAGACCTCTTAAAACAAATATCTTGAATGCTGAAATCCAATTTATTGTGTTAAAAAATTGTTTTTAATTCCTCTATATGAAGTCCTATTAGCCAGCTTTATATAGAGGGTTTACAGTTTTTATTTTAGGAAATGATCTAAGGATCAAGAAAGAAAGTCACATTACTTAAGATGATGAGGACCCTGAGTAGGCAAGTTTCAGGGACTGTTGACCAAAGCATTGCATTATTGTTCCTGCCTTCCTGGATTCAGCCCCTGAATTATCTCATTTTCACTAAGGTACAGAATGATTGTTCTAAAAGTATATCTCACATGTCCAGGAAAATAGCCACAAATGATATCCAGGGCTGAAACTGTTGTCTGATAATTCTTTCCTTTGAATCCATTCCAAAACATAAAAAATAAGGAAATTATAAATGTAAACACCACCTGTCATCAGTTACAAGACCATCTCCTTCCACTACCAGAGATTTTCTGTGAAAGAAAATGAAATTCTTTATATGACACTTTAAAAAAAAATTAAAGGAATTAGCAAAGAGTAGTTTTTAAGAGCTCTAGATTCTGATTAACTTAGCTAATTTCCCACTGTTGTTTAATAAATTGGATCGTTAATGCAAAGGCCAATGAATTTTCTAATGACGATAGTAGAATATAGCCCACAAGTGGCATGACTTTTCGCCTTTCACCTACCCAATTTAGAGTGAAAATATTAGACCACCAGAGAAGAGACTTTCTGAATAAATGTTTTAAAAATGCTATCATTTTCGGTCTAAAAACCAAATATTTTTAATAGTATAGACAAAATATACCATTTGAATTGCATATTAATCTTCTATTACTAGTACCATTGATAGCATCTACATAGGTCTGCATCTTGTCAATTAAAAACAAGGGCAAATATATACCCAGGGCAGTTGGCACCAAACACTGCCCTGCTCACAAGTGCTGTTTATAGTAGAAACTTTTAAAAACCATAGACACATATATACATGCACAGCATACATTTTCAAATCTATCTCTTTTTTTTCCATTTTTCTCGCTCTCTTTTTTTCTCCTCTAATATTCTACTACTTCCTTTACTCTTGGTATATTTACATAACGCTGATATACTAGAAAAACTCAAATGCCATGCTGCATGCTGGCAAATGTGTGTGATTAGCCATAGCCACTCAATTATACCCCTTCTGATATTTTTACATACCTCACTATGAAGTACTTCCTGTGTGTGTATGTGTTTCTTGGCAGTAATAGCATATGACAGTGTAAAATCGCTGGTCTGACAAATGACTGTATATTTCTCTTGGGTGAAATTTTTTAAAAAGTGCCCACATTCATACTCCTTCCATCTTCCATCTCCTTCTCCCCACACTGTGCACTATTGAGTGGTGTCTTTGATTAGAGTACATGAACCAGAAAAGAAGAATGGGCTCCTGCTGAAAAGAAGAAAATCCCATTGATAATTCTTGGGTTGTTTGTTCACTTACCTGGAAATGGCTCAACAAGGCGCGGTATTAAAAGAAATGTTGGAATTTTTCTCCTGTGCTTCCCAAGCAAAAGATTAGAAAACACTGAGTTTCTGTAATTATAATAAGTAAAACTGTTAAAGTTTGCCTAGACTGAGATTAAATCAGGAGTATAAAATATAATCAGGACCCAGCATAAATTAGCCATAGTCAGCTCACTGAGAAATATGCCAACAGACTGAGAGATATTTGATTTGATTTGACTCTCCTTTTATCTTAATTTTTTTCTATTTTTACCCTTTTTCTCATTGTTAAGTCTTATAAATGTATATATTTGCTCACCCACTGCTGGGTTTTTTTTCAGGATTAAATAATTCGTTACAAGTCTTTTATAATAAGAGAAATTTGTTACCCCTTGCATTTTATTTTACCAAACCCTCAGTCCACAAAAATTCCATGGAGTAAATTAATTCTTCCTTCCTCTTCACTGTAGAAGAAAAGGCAGTATAATGTATAGCTGTGTTTTACAAGAGAACAAATCTTTTTCTGTGGTGGTGACAACATGGAACTACGTATCACTTCGTCCTACAAAGAAAGTTGTCCTATGTTCAGGACAGACTCAAATGGGAGTGAATGGCACTGATAAACTGGTCATACAAATTAGGTCTTTATCATAAATTCATAGGGTGGCTTTTTAAGGCATTATATATGTACTTGAAGTGTGTTTTATATCATTTTCTGACCTTGGAATGTAGAGTTAAACTTAGGAAACACTGAAATGGATCAAACTTCATAGTCATAAGAGAAATATCTCATGATTTTATATTGTAAGCATCTTGGCCAGTACCTCTCCTTGGCCCTGCCATCCCTGCCCCACTCCATATTGAAAGTAATGGGTAAACTAGAATGCTTAGGGATAAGTGTGACTTCCTAGGCTGTAGACACCTATATGGTGTCATCCACCCTGAGTTGGATGGCTGACAGCTGGAGTCTAATCACTTCCTGGATAGACCAGAGCAGGGCCATCAACTTCTACTAGGAAACAACTCCTGGAGTGCTGGGAGCCACACTTGCATTCTCATCATGCAGAGCCCAAATATGTTTGTTGAATTTAAAGTGATTTAATGAAATTTAAGAAAATATATGAGGCCTTTTATCTCCTTTCTCACTCTTCTTTTCCTCTGAACTCAGGGTGAAATTCTGTTGACATTTTTTGATGGAAATGTGATTGGGTGTTATGTAAACTTTAGTGTGTTCCTTATCTTAGAAGACTAAATTAGTGCCAGACATAAACATGAGTTAGCTCATAATAGTGGATTAGACTTCTGATAAAAAGAAAGCCTCAAAGAGTGGAGCAAAAAAGATAATGATCTTGGACTATTGCAGTGGAGGCTGAAGCAGCTGGCAAGCAAAGGGGTTGGGGAAAAAGAAGAAAACTATGGAGACCTTGGATGCCCATGGGTATAAAGCCTGGCTGTAAGGGAGCGGGAAAAACAGATGTGACCTACTTTTTAGTTATACCTCAAGAAGGTATCCTTGGGACTTAGTTTTGAGTTCATATACATGTAAGTCTTCCCTTGAGTCATTTTATCGCTAATATTTACTATTAAACATTTTATAATAAAAGATTCAAGTTTGTATATTTATATAAATATATCTACCCACATGCATATGAATGGTTCATTTTTTTTTTCTTTGAATAGGTAAGGTTTTGTCTGAGAATGAATGATAATACAAAGAGAAACAATTCTTGATTAGAAAAGGATTTTTCATATAGAAACAAAATGATTCACAATCAAGATCAGCCACTTCAGGCCAGACACTACATAAACATAGATAAATACTCAAATCAATCAACTAAATAACCATCTTCTGTACTTGGAGTCTGAAGGAAAAATGTGGTTCTTCAATAGACCTTGAGATTTTAACAGAAAAAAATACGTTTTTAGTTCTGTTGCCAGTTACTTGGCATTTCTAACTTTAGAGCAAGGACACTAGCCTATTCTCATATTGTTCAGAGAGCTATATATGGGTATATATCCGTTCCACAAGCATTGATTGAGTGACTAATTGATTGAGCACTTAATGCTCCAAATATACCCTTGAATTGCGTAAATTTCTTGCTCTGAAAGCTCAAACAATTGAAAGATAGATGTGCAAACACATGTATAAGTTAATAACAACAGTAAGTATGTGTACCATGTTTGCTGTGTGCCAGGTCCTGTTCTTATATATTCTCATTAAATCCTCAGAGAGACCCTATGAGGAGGCAACGACATTATCCTAGTTCACAGATAAGAAACGCAGACAGACTAAATTAACTTGTTCAAAGTCACACAGCTATTAAATGATAGAGTGAGAACGTGCACCTAGGTAATTTTAACCACAGCTTCATGATGGAAAAATGTGGGAATTTAAATGAGGGAAGTTGTTGTGAGTAAGTAAAAGTATCATAAGGATAAATAAAACTGAGTTTGTTCTTTAAAAATACGTAAATAAGAGGGCCAGGTAGAGAGGAAAAAGAGTCAGGGATCTACATTTTTGGCAGAGGCATTTTTGTTAATAATTTATTTTACTAACCAAGGCTTCTATACAATAGATTTGGCTTCTTCTATTCAATTAACTAGACTTCAATTAAGGATAAAGAAAAATATTATTTTCTTAACGTGTCACGCTTAAATAAATTGGCCACTGTTATGGAGTGAGGAAATAAATAGTCTGGTTGATCAATTCCATGTGGTGGAGTGGGGTGGGCATTATTGATTTGATGTAATATAGAGCTGATAAGAAAACATCTACCTGATGTAAAATATTTCCACTACCACCCTACTTAGGCCTTGGTGTTACACCATTTAAGGCAGAAGATGTTATCTGGAAGGAATAAGCCCTTTGATGATCATCAACACATTAGCTCACATTAGTTTTATCAGTTCCCTAGCAGAGAGCAAACGGCCGAAGGCTAGGCAAGTGAGGCAGAGGATAAATATGTTCTGACTGGTAAAATTCAGAGAGGAGGAGAAGAAAACAGTGAGGAAAGGGCCTCTCCATGGGTGCTGAAACAGGCTGAAATGGGCAATGGAGTTGGGTCAGGGGGAGTGGCAAGGGCATTACTGCAGTCTTAGTTTTGTAACCAAATGTTATACTCAAATGCCCAGGAGTGCTGATCTTGGAAATATAGTTTCAAAAAGAAAGAAAGAAATTTTTTTCTTCCTGTGAGTGGGGAGCTGGGACAATCATCTACATCCTGAAGGGGCAGGATGGGGAGGAAACAAATCTTGGGGTACAAATGTCTTCCTTGACTGATTATATGTAGAGAGTGTCCGAAAATGTTAGAGCTTAGAGGCCATCCAGTTCCCTCCACTGGGTCTCAGGCTTGAGATCCAGGATTACCCTGTCAATTCAGTTGTCCCCACAATGCATGGTGTAACCTTCACATGTTTTGCTGTCCTTGATGGAATAGGTCACCTTATCTGCTGTCAGGCATTATCTTACAAACTCTGATAATCTTCTCAAGAGCATAATACACCTTGCAGAAACATGCTGACACTGAGAGGGATAGGTGCCTCATTTCATCCTCTCTTTCACTGCTTTACTTCCTCTCAAAAATAGAAACCTGGATCCAAAGAAGATATATAGTGAAGGACGCCAGAGTAAGCAAATAAAAATAAAGGATGTCCAGTTAAATTTCAATTTCAGATAGTAGCACTTTGGGGGCATGAGTATATCCCATGGAATGTTTAAGACATGACTGATGCTAAAAATAATTCGTATTCATCTGAAATTCAAATTTAACTGAATGCCCTGTATTTTATCTGGCAGTCCTGCCTGTACATGGCAGAGTAGATATAGCATAGGCCTTTGTGTTTAACAGAACATGAATTTCAATGCCAGCTTTGCTACCTAGCAGATGTGTGCATTTAAAGAAATTAGTCTCTCTGAGCCTATTTCCTCCCTTGAAGAATGAAAATAATATTAATATCTATCATAGGGTTGGTGAGAGGATTAAATAAGCTAATACATGAGCTGTATGGTGGAATGTCTGCAAATTGAAGTCTTGATAAATGATGGCTCCATCTGGAACACAGCAGCATTCAGAGGGTCCTATGAAAACTGATAACAGTTATTATTGATGGAGTTTAATTCTCTACTTTTCTAAAAGTGTTTTCATTGTCTAAATGCATGATCAATATTTAATTTTCATGTAAATTTCAGTATGTTTTAAATTTCTGAAAGGCTTAGGGATTGCTTTTATGTAAAATATTTCATAATCAAATAGAAAGCTATCAAGGCTGATGTTTCTTTGCAAATTAAATCTCTAAAAAGTTGCTTGTTATACTCCTGTGCTTGATTGCCAAAGCTCTACAGTAACCCTGCCAATTGCCACTCTCCCTTTATAACCTACTAGTTCAAGTGAATTCTGCAATACAACTTCCTGCCAGTGAGTACTCTTTGTATGTGTCTCCCTCTCTTTATCTGTCTTTCCTTCACACACACACACACACACACACACACACACACACACACACACAGAGAGAGAGAGAGAGAGAGAGCCCGAGAGAGACACTTACCTGCTCTTGCCTGAGAACAAAAAAAAAGCCCATTTATCTGTCTCAGAAAGAAAAGGATAGGTGTTCTAGAGATTTTTTAAAAATGTATTTTCTATTTAGAGGGGAGAAAGAGAAAGAGGAAGAGAGATAACCCCCAAGAAAGTCAAACTATCTATTTATTTAGTTATGTGTTTTAGGTTGCATTTTGCATTAATCACTGCCACACACAGGAGCCCTGCAATTTATTATTGGTGATAAGTGTGGACAGTAGCTATTATTTTCTCTCCCTGTTCTAAAATGTGGCATAGTGGGACACTTAGATTTATGGAACATGCATTATTCAAAACTCTAGTTCTGGGATGGCTCAGCAGGAAGACTCCTAGCTATTTCCATAACCCTTTTTCAAAATTTCTCCTCACTTGCTTTCTTCGTTTCCATATCGTGGTGTTAGAAATCACTCAAAACTCAGAAGTGGGAGAATTCATCATGGAAATCTATCAGTCCGGCATCTTTCACAAAGGGGAATGAGTAGGAACTCCCTATTCTGCAAAATCCAAGAAACCCTTAGAGGAAGCAAGTAGATTTTTATTGGTAGTAAAGAGATGAGCACCTAATACTCTAGGAGATTCCTAAGGCATTAAAGACCCACATGGTACAGATACCTTCCTCCTAAACTTGAGTGTGCTTGTGCTGATAATTATTTATCATTAATCATGTTTAGATATATATTTTGCTCAGTACTCTAGTGTCATGTATGTGCAAGATATTTGAAGGGAAGAAAAACAAATTAGAAATTTGAGAATAGTAGTCAATAAAAATAATTAAGAAGTAGAAAATATGTCCATCTATATATTAACGTTGATACATGTAAAGTGGATGAATATACAAATGTAAACCATTTAGAATTGTCAAAGTAAAATACAATTGCTAGTAGTAATGTATGTGGACACTTTTATGGGCGGTTCTATATAAGTGTGAATAAGACATAATTTTAAAATATTCAGCTTGTTGATTCAGCATAAGAAATCTCTCTGAAAATGGCTCTGGACTAATATGAAAGGTGTAAGCTTTAATAAGGGTGAGTTGAGATACTCACCCTTGTTTGAAAATGGCATTTTCAAACTTAGATTGAAAATGGCATTTTGATGTCATGGTAACCTAAAAAGGATCAATAGAACAATGTAATCCTTGGCTATAAACAATACAGAAGAGACAGATAATACAGGGGTGTGGTTAGCAGCCTCACTTCAAGATAGCTACTCTGTAGTTGTAATCCTACTTAACAATTATTTCTCTAGCTTTCAAATGGCTAGTTCTCTACTCCCTTTCTTTAGATGTGTGAGACTTATATTCTTTAGTTTCTAAATGCTTAACTTTGTGCCATCATCTATATTCTGTTGTGTTTTTGTATGACACATAACCATTTATGGACGCCTACTATATGGGAGCCATTCTGCTATTTGTTTTTAATATATTCAAGATCTTAGTGAATTTCAAACATTCTTAAGTTTTTCTTAATAGTCCCATTTTAGAGATGCTGAAAAGGTGGGGGAAAGATTGGTTGCTGAATTCTGAAGGAATTTCTCAATGTTGATAAATTTGTTTCTCAACATTGGTAAAAGAGAGTGTGACTTTGGTTCACAGAAAATAGCAATTAACTGAGAGTTAATACTGTGATTTACTGCAATTCCCTTAGCTAGAGGATTCTGGAAACAACTCAGCAATGAAACTACCATCCAGGGTGTTCAAGTTGGAGCTGCTTGATCTCCCTCTCCAGGCCTACTTCAGTATAACATAGTGGTTAAAGACTGGGACCAGACTACTTAGGTTTTAATCCCAGTCATGCCATGCATATACTAGTGTATGGTCTTGGGCAAGTTACCCAAGTGGGAAGAGTGATAGTCGTCATAACATGGATTTGTTGTGAAGAGTAAATGTGTAAATAACTATATAGTACCTAAGGCAGTTCCTGACACATAGTGAATGTTATGTAACTGTTAGCTATTTTAATTACTTGCATTCTCGTATTCTGAGCTGATTGAGACTGCAACAAGATTTTTTTCCACAAGGAATAAGCAGAGACCTTTAACCAAGAGCAAGGCTCTGCTAAGGTGGAGTGGAGAGATAATACATTACCTTGACTCCTTTACTCCTGTCTTCTCAGGCCAGTTCACCATTTTCTAAGGAAAGCAGAAATGAGAATTCAGACCATTTGAACATCTTATGATTCTAATTGGAGAGAATGAGAACATGCAATCAGATATCAAAAATCCAAGGTCACCCCTTTTGTGGTAACTTTCTGAAAAGAGCCTCTTCCCAAAATGGCGACTTTGTCTTTCATGACTTATCACATTGTAGAATATTCTGCTCACTAAGGTGAGAAGCATTCTTAAAACAGCACTCCTTTCTTTATTTCTTTGTTTACTTGATTGGTGCATGTGGGGGGGTAGCTTGGGGAAAATAAGGATTGCTAGGGAAAAAGAGGAAACAGGACAATGAAAGTGTTTAGAAAAAGTCGACTCAATTGTTCCATGTTTGTGTTAGAATTCCAGTTGAGACTAAGACCTCTGGGGTCAATATGGGGTTGAAGAAGGTGGTCAAAATAGTGGGCTGAGGAACCTGCAGAAAACTCAAGAGAAATTACCATTCGGCCTATGAACTATTTAAGAATAAGTTTAAATTAATTTCAAAGCATGAATCTATGTTTTCAGCTACTAAAGAAATAAAAGGATAGGCTAGAGAGAAGCCATATTTTTATGATATGCCTTGTATATATTTTTTCTGTTAACACTAAATACATGTGCATTGATGTATGTATAAAATATATATCTATCTCAACACCCAGTTATAACCGATCTTAACATTTTTGTGTATAGTTTCTCACCTTTTTCTATGCATATATGCAGTGGTGCTATTAATACTATTTAACAATCAGTATGAAAATATAAATTAATAAATAAATCAATACATCAATCCCCAAAATTTAAATTCCACCATATTTTCTTTTCTTTTCTTTTTTTTTTTTTTTGAGACGGAGTCTTGCTCTGTCGCCCAGGCTGGAGTGCGGTGGAACAATCTCGGCTCACTGCAAGCTCCGCCTCCCAGGTTCACCCCATTTTCCTGCCTCAGCCTCCCGAGTAGCTGGGACTACAGGCACATGCCACTACACCCAACTAATTTTTTGTGTTTTTAGTAGAGATGGGGTTTCACCATGTTAGCCAGGATGGTCTCGATCTCCCCTCGTGATCTGCCCACCTCGGCCTCCCAAAGTGCTGGGATTACAGGCGTGAGCCACCACACATATTTTCTAAATATATTCCATGGTATATGTTACAAATCTGCTTACCAAGCAACACAAGCCATGGTATAAATTTTTCATTAACTCATTCTTAATAATTTCCAAATCAGTGGATTTTTAGAGATAACTGCTGTCCTCTGCTCTCTCACATGTGGCCTTTTATTTTATGCTTCTGCCAACAAGGAAATGACACTCCAATCTTCATCATGATTTGACATAGCAAACCCTATCAAATTCTCCCAGCAATGTTCCTGTTAAAGTGATAGTCATTGGATGATTGCAGTCCCAATTAGAGGGTTTCTCTTAACTTCTATTATATTGTCAGTAGCACTTAATCTGTTTTCAGCTTGTGCTCAACTAGATAGGATAATAAAAGTATTCTAGCCCTTAACATATTTCCTGATATTTTAAAAATATAGTAAATACCTTGACTATTGACTCATTCTCAAATACCTTTTACTGGAAAGACATATTTGAATTGATGGAACGTGCGTTTTTATTCCAAGCAAGAAGTAGTACAGTAAGACAATAAAAACAGATCTTTTGTTAGGCTTCTTGGACTAAAATTCTTTCTCTGCTACTTAAATTTTAAATAATTCTCTATGCCTCAATTACCTTACCCAAAATATGGGAGTATTGATTGAATTTATAGTACTCAAGGGAATGTATTTTAAAACAGGTACCTATAAAGCATATTTTATATAAGACTGGCTGTAAGGTTATAAATAAAATTAATGTTAATGCCCATGATCATCAAGCATTTGATGATTTATCTTAAGGTTTTATTAAATAGAGGTTAACTGTCCCATCAAATTGATATTACATTCAAAAGGATGGAAAAACGGATACTTCCACATGAGCCTTCTACTTGTCTCTAGTGGAATAGATGCTCACATGTTCCATCTGTCCCCTTCAGCCTTCTTCCTATCTTTAGATTGTTGTCCATTCCATCAGAGCCTAAAATACTAGGCTCTGATTTGTGTCAGTGGCAGCTCCCATTATTCCTTCTTCTTTTTTTTTTTTTTTCTTGGCTTTTCCAGGTGCCAGATATTTCTTATTTATTTATTTAGAGACGGAGTCTTGCTTTGTTGCCCAGGCTGGTGCAATCTCAGCTCACTGCAACCTCTGCTTCCTGGGTTCAAGTGATTCTCCTGCCTCAGCCTCCTGAGTAGCTGGGATTACAGAAGTGCACCACCACGCCCCACTAATTTTTGTATTTTAATAGAGATGGGGTTTCCCCCTGTTGGCCAGGCTGGTCCTGAACTCCTGACCTCAAGTGATCCACCTGCCTTGGCCTCCCCAAGTGCTGGAATTACAAGCGTGAGCCACAGCGCCTAACCCCAGCCCCCAGGTATTTCAGAAGTGGGCCAGCTGAAATACATGAAACACATGTCCACTAGGATATTCATTAGCCACCTCCAGGAGAGCTGTTGCTAACATCAACAGCTGGCTGGCTGGTGGGCGAGAGATTAACAAGTAACACAGTGTGATTCCCTGGGATGCATGCCTAGGGCTCCTGGTCTAGGCTCCAGTGGTGCTTAAGGGATATGGCATTTGAGAACCTCAGGACAGTGGTTATTTGCTCACCTGTACAGAAGTTTCACTATATATTAAAAGCCACTAGCACTTATTGGTGTGCTTGTTGAAAAATCAGCCCTGTACCAATGTATATATAACTTCTCATGCTTCTATTAATATTTAACAACATATGGTAAACATTGTTTACAAAGCCATTTTTTAATAGTAAAACATCCTGTATAAAATTTAAGACTTCTCCAATTTCCTCAGTCTCTTCATTCCTCTTGAGAGTAGTGGATTTGGTCTTACAAATTCAGGTGTCTTGTATCAAAGAAGTTATCAAAATATTTTGAAAAAAGAATTTTTAAATTTTCTGTTCTCAAATTTATCAAGCACATTCTATTTTGAGATTTAAAGCCTTATTAGAAGGTTACATCTACTTGGAAGGAAGTTTGTACAATAGACATTGCAGAAAACACCATACTAAAAAAAAAAGATTAGCAAAAATGCTGAAGAGAAAATTCTGTGAAGTCTCTTTAGAGTGTTGTGTTTTTCATAGTTCCCTTGGTTTATAGTTGATTTTTAAATAGGGAGATATTGTCACAGCCTGGACTTATGGAATGCAAATGTTGTACTATATCATTCATTTACTTCCTACTCATTAGTCATGAATATGGATGACATTTACTCCTGTAATTAAAATATAGTCTAGTAATTTACACCTGAATTAAATTACAGCCTTAAAATAGGTTCTCCACGGAATCCTGTTAAAGTAACTCTGAGTTATTTTATTCTTGTTCTCATGTTGAGTAATAATACTGGCAAAGTCTTGGCCCAACACTCCTCCAATTCTCTTGCTATTACTCAAAGACACTCCTAAATGCTTCTTTCCATGTTTCAGACTCATTAATGACAGTTTGATTATACATTTACTTGGTGGATATCTGGTCTACTTCTAAACTCATGAATATAAACAAAATTTTTTTTCTATGTTTCTATACCACATTTGATATCCCTTTTGTTTTGATACTTGTCACTTTGTAACTTGTTTTTCTGTTTCTTACCTTCACTAAAATATATAGTTCTGGAGAACAGATATTTGTCTAATTCATGTTTAGCATAGCAGCTTATGCATAGAAGGTATTTAAAAATGAGTTGATGTATAACTAAACAAGCAAGAAATGCTATAAGAACTTCTACAGAGGATAAAACTATGAATTATTATCTCAGTGATTATTTTGTATTATAGTTTTAAAAAGAAAGAGGCACACTTAGAAGAATATAATTATTGTTTTCAATTATTATTGCTTCAAATTGTGAGGGATGTATTCTAAATACCTGTAACTCCCTCCTAAATACACTTTATGAATCTGTCATTCATAATTTTACCTAAACTGTTCTCCATCTGTGTCTTCTAGGGTAGCAAGCTGAAATGTTTACTGTTACCTTTGTAAGACAGCACTTTTTTAAAAGCTACTTCAAGCCTCAGAGGGTGTCTTCTGTTTTATTATATGGGAATTACGTAGGTAAGATCCCTGTTATCTGATCCATAATCTTTATTGGTTTAGGGCTCATGTCCCTCAGCAACCTCATTAAAGCAGTGTGAAGAGCTCCTACAGCTCTGGTCTGCCATCACACTGCATGCACACTGCATGCACCCACTTCCATTCCCTTGGCAATTTTAACCACCCAGGTCTGTATTTATTTCTTTAAAAAAATGACAAAATAAGGTATGCCATTTTAAAGGAGAAAAAAATTGTGATTTTTGTCATAAGTAAAATGATGATATGGACTTTATTTATAACCCTCTTCCAGATGAAGGCCAGCCTCTTTTTATCTTTTTATTCTACAGAAAAGAAATGTTAGTTCAGGTTTCCTAAGTATTAATCAGGACAGGGTCTAACATCCTTTCTAGATTGTACCTTTTAGGTATACCCTTAATGAAAGGCCCACACTATACTTCTGAAGATTTTTTATAAACAAATTCGAACATGGTGAAGTAGGAGCCATTTATTAGCTACTATGTGTGTGTGTGTGTGTGTGTGCATTTAAGTGTATATTTAAAAAGTTATAAAACCTAAATCTGAAATTTTATTGTTCATCTCATTTTCTAGGACAAACAGTAGTTGAAATGGGACACAACAAACATAAATGGGTAAACCCATCAAACTTTTTCACCCAAATATATATAGGTTGAGTATTTCTTATCTGCAATGCTTAGGACCAGAGGTGTTTCAGAATTCAGATCTTTTTGTAAAATTTTTGGAATATTTGCATATATATAATGAGATTTCTTGGGGATGGGACCTAAGTCTAAACATGATATGCATTTGTTTCTTATATACCATATATATATAATCTGATGGTAATTTTATACAATATTTTAAATAATTTTGTGCATAAAACAAAGTTTGCATTAAGTACTTACGTATAGAATGTTCACCTTGTAGTATCACGTCAGTGCTCAAAAGCTGTAGATTTTGGAGTATTTTGAAATTTGAACTTTTAAATTAAGGGTTGTTCAACCTGTGTTGACCAGTTTGATTTCTATCTTTACCTACTGTCTTAGTCCATTTGTGCTGCTGTAATAAAATACCGTGGACTGAATAATCTATTAGCAATAAAAATTTTTTCCTCACAGTTCTGGATGCTGAGAAATTGAGATCAAGGTGCTGGCAGATTCAGTATCTAGTGAGGCCCTACTTGCTGTGTCCTCACATGTCAGAAGGAGCAAATGCTGTGTCCTCACATGGTAGAAGAGCAAAAAGGGGTCTAAGCTATTTCCCTCCAGCCCCTTGATAAGTCACTAATCTTTTCATGAGGGCTGAGGCCTCATGACAATCATCTCTCAAAAGGCTTTACCTCTTAATACCACAACAGTAATAAACTTTTGACACATGAATTATGGGGGACATTCAGACCATGCCATTTACATTTTTATTTGCCTCCTGTGATTATTAGCCCATATTTTGTTATTGTTGTCAACAACTTTTTAACTAGCAATTATCATAAGAGACTTTTTACAGAGATCTATAGAAATAACTGCTACTGAGTCATGTTATTCACCTTTTTTTCGAAAACCCTACCTAATTAATGAGCATATGCCTTCATTAAGTTTTATTTATTCAATAATCCTATACCTCAATACTTCAATAGATACTACGTTTGAGATCTCTCTGTCTTTCTCTCTCTCTCTCTCTCTCTCTCTCTCTCTCTCTCTCGCCTTCCCTCCCTCTCCTCTCTGTCTCTCTTTTTAATTAGAACTAGAAGGGGTATTTTAGAATTAAGAGTGGTAGTATGACCCTAGCAGGAAGAAGAATTTAGAGAAATACTACTACTAATAATATAATAAAGCCAACCTCTATTGTGTTTTTCCTTTGTGTTAATAATTTAAAGTGCTTCTAACGTACTTTGAATATATTATATCATTTAATCCTCTCAACAGCCTCGCTGAGGCCCAGAGAGGTTGAATAACTTGCCCGTGGTCTCTTAGCTAGTTAACAGTAGAGTCAGGATTCCAACCCAGAGAGTCTGGCTTCAGAGCGTGGCATGTAAATTTTGGTGACTAGAGCGCTCAACTCTTTTTCTTTTGTGGTGGAATTGAAAGTATACTATTTACACAGATGTCTTTGAATGAGATAAGAGTTCACTTTTTATCCCCAGAGAAGAAGTGAGTCAATACTATTTTTACTTTTGCTCCTAGATTGTTGAGTTCCAAAGAAATGTTCCCATATGACAAAATTTTAATGGCTCAATTTATAATGCAGTTATCATAATATATTAGTTATAATATTTTCCATAACAGATGTTTATTTTTTACTATTTTTTTACTAAACAACACATGGAAAAACTAAAAATATCTAAACGTAAAGAATATTTTCATTATGCCTTCTTTCGGGTGTTTGTAGTTGTGTATCTGGAATTTTTTTTACCCTAATTTAGAGATTCCTATCAAGGTGTTTTGTATACAATAGGTACCAAGGAAGCCTTTTAAGAATGAAGGAGTTGCCTGAATGACAGATAACTTACTGCACACCTCAGTGAAATTCAGTTTTGAAAATTCATCTACTTTGCCTTCTCATATAACACAACAGCTGTTGCAACATTAATTTTATCATAAGTTTACATTTACTTTAGAAAACTTTTTTTAAAAATTAGCAATCAGATAGACGACGTGAATTCAAATCTCATGGCTATTAGCTGGGTGATATTGGATAATCACTCATTTCCCACCAAACTAAGTTCCTTCATCTTTTCTTCATAAATGGTAATAGTTACTATTTAAGAGAACCTCTAAAAGAACAGAACCACATAATATATGTGAAGTACTAAACACACTGTCCATATACAGCAGGCATGACATTAATATAATATGACATAGACTGATCTTGAGAAATTATTAATAATGACTGTTTTCAGACTCAGTTACTTAATCTTTTCCATCATAGTATGCTCTTAAAATATATTTCTACTAAATAAATTTATGTAATGCTGAACTTTAATATCTTATCTGATATGGCCTTATTTTGGTATATGTATCAGATCATTGATCAGAAGTTTCTTGGAGAGAATATATTTCTGAGGACCAAAAGGTTTTTGATAGATGTGTTTATCTTTGATGAGTAAGAGTAAAAGAAAATGGTGAAACACATTGTCTGTAAGAGAAAATCAATGTTTTCCTGAGCCCTGGGTTTTCCCATGTAGGATCTATTGCCATGGAGGATCTGCTCCCATTCACTTCCACACTGTCTTTGTGAACACACCAATTCTGCCATGCTCCTCTGAGACTGAAGGGCTGTCATCATCATTCTAATATGTGCATAATTACACATAATATGTGTCCAATCTGCCAGTCTAAATGTGGAGAGCTGACATCCTGGCATGCTTATGCATGTATTCCAGCCAGTTCTCTAAACCCTGTGGCACCTTTCAGCGTAGCTACTGAGTAATCCATAAAGTGCTTTAAGTCAGAATTAGGTGTGCAAAAAGAATGGGGACATGGGGAAAAGGAGCAGTTATACAAAGGTCTTAGCTCTGAATTTTTATTTTATTTTATTTTATTTTTAGACAGAGTTTCATTCTTGTTGCCCAAGCTAGAGTGCAGTGATGCAGTCCTGCCTCACTGCAACCTCTGCCTCCTGGGTTCAAGCAATTCTCCTGTCTCAGCCTCCCGAGTAGCTGGGATTACAGGCGTGTGCCACCATGCCCGACTAATTTTTTTTGTATTTTTAGTAGAGATGGGGTTTCACCATGTTGGCCAGGCTGGTCTCAAACTCCTGACCTCAGGTGATCCGCCCGTCTCGGCCTCCCAAAGTGCTGGGCTTACAGGTATGAGCTACCACGCCCAGCCGTAGGTCTGAAATTAAAGCTCCAGTGTTCAGGAAACTACCAGATACAACTGGGTAAAAATTATGCTTTTTCCAGTTTTGAGTCAAAATAATCATAAAAATGTTGAGACATTACTTGGCAGAAAGCATTATAAGAATATAGTGGAAGCAAAAAGTGAACATTTGCTGGCTTCTTACAATGTTCTAGATAATGAGCAAGGTATATACATTATCACATTTAAGTCTCAGAACAGTTTCACAGAGCAGGTAGCATTTGATCCATTTTGGAGATGACACTTATGGCACAGAGATGTTAAGTAGCTGACCAAAATTCACTTAGTTGAAATCTGAAACAAAACAAAAGAAAACAACAAAAAAAATTTCTGATTCTAAAGCCCATGAGTGTTTTTAGTACGTAGCAGTGCCTCATCAGGAATTCTGTGGATAAAAATGTGTGTCAGTATTTAAGGACATAATTAAAGTCTCTAAAGAAGACACAGTGAGAAACTATAAATTTCAATTCTTTCGATGTGTCTAGAGTCCCAGCAGAATCAGCTTACCATTGCATTCCTCCCACTGCAGTCTTGAGGGGTTGGTCTGTGAGCCGTGATAAAAGGGAAAGGAAATGGTTGAGTGGTGGATAGGAAAGAAATTTGATCCACTTGACCTTGTGTTGAAAGTTCTCACCTTGAAGTTGTCCCAAGACTGCCTGAATAACGAGGGCTGTCATGAGGGAGACTGATAAAGACTGAAAGTCTGACAGTGACAACAATAACATTTCATCATTGGTAAAAATGTTCCACAAGGGGCTGATAATATACCCAGGGATCATGCATGACTTATTCACATAATGGCAGTGGCTCCCATTCAGAATAGCTTCTGAAGACAATGGAATATGGGCTGGCAAAGCGTTTCTGCTCCATCAGTAAAGACATCTTTGTCCAGGAGTGAAGCTAATGAAATAACATTACTTGAATCCTTTCTTTTTTGTGTGTCAAAAGGTGGAAGGATGAAAGTTTAAGGCAAGATTTAATGGTCTTGTGTACTTTTATGTGAAATATGGAATTTGATGGTTCTTCTATATATTGGGACATGAAATAGACTTTAAAAAAAAGAAGCAAGAAGAAGATAAAGGTAATTTGGTGTTCTAGAACTGATTGTACAGGGGAGACCCACTTACATCTCAGGCCATGTGTGATGTCCTTTGAACATTAGCATAACCACCTGTGGATTTTGTAGAGTTCAAGTACACCATGCAAAAGACATTTTATCTGAAGAGTTTACTTTACTTTAAATTCTGTGTAAAAGCCACAGATGTAGTGGCTTAGCTTTATTCAGTTGTTAAATATGCATCTAAACAACCAGACAGTGATGTGGAGAAATAAGTACTTCTTTTACTGTGGGTAGAAATGTTAATTAGTACAATTATTGTTAAGCAATTAGAATATACTTATTAAATATAAAACATGTTTATTTAGAAAGTCATTATATAACATTCACACAGAAATAGTCATAAAAGCACATAAAGATACATACATACCTGTGTGATTTTCTATTTCTGTAAAATATGTACTTAAATAGGTATAATCTTTTTGTCCTTGGACATATATATACACACATACACATACATACACATAAACGTATTCATTCCAGCACTCATCACAATGACCAAAATTGTGTATAAACCTAATTAATAAGAAATTAAGCAATGTAAATTAGTTCAGCCATTGTGGAAAGTTGTTTGGCCATTTCTGAAATAGCTTAAAACTGAACAACCATTCGACACAGCAATCCCATTATTGGATACATACCCAAAGGAATGTAAATCATTCTACCATAAAGACACATACATGTGTATGTTTACTGCAGCACTATTCACAATAGCAAAGACATGGAATCATTGTAAATGCCCATCAGTGGTAGACTGGATAAAGAAAACGTTTTACATATACACCATGGAATACTACACAACCATAAAAACAAATGAGATCATGTCCTTTGCAGCAACTTGGACAGCTGGAGACCACTATCCTAAGCAAGCTAAAGCAGGAACAGAAAATCAAATACCACATGTTCTCTCTTACAAGTGGGAGCTAAACATCAAGTACATACGGACACAAAGAAGGAGACAACAGAGACCAGGGCATACCTGAGGGTAGAGGGTGAGAGGAGGGTAAGGACTGAGAAACTATCTATAGAGTACTATGTTTATTACCATGGTGATGAAATAATCTGTATATCAAACCTCCGTGACATGCAATGTACCTATATAACAAACCTGCACATGTACACCTGAACCTAAAATAAAAGTTAAAAAAGAAGTAAATTAGATGCATATAATAGACTACTAAACAACTGTTATAAAAAATAAGATAAGTCCGTGCCCAGATACAGATAAATTTCCAAAACATATGGTTAAACGAAAAGAAGCAAACTAAGAGCAGGAGGTGCAGTCTTACTTCATTCTGTGAATGTTGAATAAGATGAAATGTGTGTGTTTCCCAAAAACAGAATATTGCACAGAAAAAAAAAGGTGGTAAATAACAGATAATTATTCATGAAATTATAGGGGATTTTAAATATTCTGCACTGGACATTTCTGTATCATCTTATTTTTCATTATATGTATGTTTATATGCATATCTTTATAATCAGAAAAACTGATATTTATTTATGAAAAGCCATAGAGTAAACAAGGAAAAAAAAGCAGCAATCCAGGCCTAGAGAAGCTTTTAAAGCTACTGGTTGTGGCAGATGTATATGTGTAATACTATCAGGGTCTCCAGTGTGTACTAAAGAAAACATCATAACACCTCAAAAGCACAGGTCAAAAATACCTAGGATTTAGTGTTCTTTGACATTTCCCAGCTCTCCCTAAATAAATTTCTGAATGTCTTCATAATTCTTTATCCTCTTTCTGTGTTTTTTGCTGGCTGGTGTTCTTACTTGGCTCTTGATGGATCAGAGGATAAGCAGAAAAAGATCCCTTATAAGAACAAAATAACACTCAACAGTAGCAGAAAAACCATCTAAGGTTTTGAGGTCTGTAGCCCAGAAGTTGAGGGAGGTAGGGGTTGATGCCACTTTATATTTTTAGGTAAATTATGAAAAATATACTCAGCAATGTCTATGAGATGGTGGGTGGCCAAGGTTGTTAAAATAAGTTTTAAAAATTAGGGACAGAGATACAGATTATTATTATTTTCTTCAAAAGTCTAACTATAAAGAATTATCTGCTTGGAAATTTAAATTTGACTTGAATTTTTAAAATTTTATAAGTTACATATTTGATATTTTTAAATGGAAATAAAGCTAAGACATTTCGGTGGGCTTCTGCAGAAATTATTACTTGAGTGTGTGGAACTTATTCAAAACATGGTAAGAGCATATTTTAACTTCAGCAAAAAATTATGAAATATAGAAAAACAATATTGCTTCTGGATTCATATGAACAACTTTATTGACATATAATTGATTGTAATAAATTATACATATTTAAAGTGGACAATTTGTTAGGTTCTGATGTATTTCTACATCCATAAAGACATCACTACAATCAAGATACCTAACATTTCTGTCACCCACAAAGGTCCCCTCATGCCCTTTCGTAACATCTTCCTTGCTTCACCTCCATCCTTAGGCAACCACTGATCTCACTTTTGTTTATAGACTGATTTATATGTTTATAATTATATATCAATGAACTCACCTTACATGTATTAATTTTTGCTTGGCTTTTGCAACTCAACATAATGATTTTGATATTCATCCATGTTTTTCTATGTATCAATAACTTGTTCCTTTTTATTGCTGAGTAGTAGTACATGTGCAGGCATATTATAATCTGTTTATTCATTCACCTATTGATGGAAATGTAAATTGATTCCATTTTCAGCTGTTACAGATAAAGCTGTTATGAACATTCACGTACAAGGCTTTATGTATACCCATGTTTTCATTTCCCTTGGGTAAAATGTCTAAAGGTGAAATGGCTGGATTGTATGAATGATATACATTTTACTTTTTAAGAAACTGCCAAACCATGTTGGCAAAATAATCGCAGCAATTTTACATTTCCAATAGCAGTATATGAGAATTTCAGTTGCTGCACATCCTAGGCAATCCAATATGCGGTGAAATTTAATTGCAGTTTTAATTTGCATTTCTCTGATGAATGATGATATTGAACAAATTCTTATGCATGTAATGGTCATGTGTATATCTTCTTTTAAAAATTGTCTGTTCAAATCTTTCTCTATTTTTAATTTGTTTTTCACCTTCTACTTACTGCGTTTAAGACTTTTTTACACACTCTAAATGTAAGTTCTTTGAGATATATGTCTCAAATATTTTCTTTCAATGTAGGGCTTGCATTTTCTTTCTCTTAATGAATCTTATGAAAAGTAAAAGTATCTAATTTTGATGAAATTCAACCTAGCAATTATTTATTTTATGCTTCATGCTTATTGTGTTCTACAATACTTTTAACTATCCTGATATCACATGGTTTATTAAATAGTTTTAATATAAAATTTCAATGGTTTTAGATTTTACATTTAGGATTATAACTTTTCAAGTTAATTTTTGAATATGGTGTGAAATAAATGTTAACTTGTTTTTATATAGATATCCAGTTGTTCCATCACCATTTGTTGAAAAGATGATTTCATTTTCTACTGAATTTCTTTGTCATCTTTGCGGAAAATCAAATATTTTATGGGTCCATTTCTGGACTGTTTATTTTATTTCAGTGATATCTGTCTATCTTTTGCCTATATCAAACTGTCTTGATGATTATTAACTTTCCCCCAACTTTATTGAAGTATGCTTGACAAATAAAAATTGTACATATTTAGAATGTACAAGTGATGTTTTGACATATGTATATATTGTACAGTGATTACCACAGTCAAGTTGACTAACATGTTCATCACCTCACAGTTATCTTTTGTGTGTGTGTGTGTATGTGTGTGTGTGTGTAGTGATGTTCTGGATTCATATGAACAACTTTATTGAGGTATAATTGATTGCAATAAGTTATACATATTTAAAGTGGGCAATATGTTAGGTTCTGATATATTTCTACACCCACAGGTTCAATATAAGACCCATTTGAAATCTACCCTCTTAGCAAATTTCATGTAGCAATACATTATAAACAATGATAGCCACCATGTTGTACATTAGGTCTCCAGTAATTACTCATCTTATAATTGAAAGTTTCTACCCTTGACCAAAATCTCCCCCTTTGCCCCCACCCTCAGCCCATGGTAACCACTATTCTACTCTTTGTTACCCAGAGTTTGACTTGTTTTTAGATTCGACATATAAGTGAGATTATTTAGTGTTTGTCTTTCTGTGTATTTCACTTAGCACATTGTCCTCAAGAGTCACCCATGTTGCAGATGGCAGAATTTCCTTCTTTTACTAAGGCTGAATAATCTTTTATTATGATATTAAAAACCCTGTATATGTATATATATATATATATACACACACACACACGCACACACACACCACACACATATGCTGTATATATAACATAGCATATATGTGTGTATATTTTATATATATATTATATATACACATATATATAACCAACCACATTTTAAATAATTCATTAATTTGTCAACAGACACTTGTTCTTTTTTAGTTTGTTTTGTTTTATGAGACAGAGTTTCGCTCTTGTAGCCTAGGCTGGAGTGCAATGGCATGATCTTGGCTCACTGCAACCTCCACCTCCCAGGTTCAAGCGATTCTCCTGCCTCAACCTCTAGAGTCACTGGGATTACAGGCGCCAACCTAATTTTTGTATTTGTAGTAGAGACAGGGTTTTTCCATGTTGGCCAGGCTGGTCTCAAACTCCTGACCTCAGGTGATCCGCTCACCTTGGCCTCCTAAAGAGCTGGGATTACAGGTGTGAGCCACGGGGCCTGGCCCTTATGTTATTTTAATATCTTCGCTATTGTGAATAATGCTGCAATAAACACAGGAATGTAGATTTCTCTTCCAAACAGTAATTTTATTTCCTTTGGATATATACTCAGAAGTGGGATTGCCAGATCATATGATTTTTCATTTTGTGAGGATCCTCCGTACTGCTTTGACTGTACCAATTTACATTCTCAGCAACAATGAAAAAGGGTACACTTTTCTCCAAATCTTTATGAACACATCTTATCTTTTGATTTTTTAACTGTAGCCATCCTAACACGTGTGAGGTGATATCGCATTATGGTTTGGATTTGCATTTCCCAGATGATTGGTGATGTTGAGCACCTGTTCATATACCTGTTGACCATTTGTATGCCCTTTTTGGGAAACTCTCTATTCAAGTTCTTTGTTCACTTTTTAGGAGGATTATTATTATTTGCAATTGAGTTGTATGAGATTATCTACATATTTGGGATGTTAGTCCCTTATTGTATATAGGGTTTACAACTTTTTTTCCCATTCTGAAGGTTGCTTTTTCATTTTGTCATTTCCTTTGCTGCAGAGAAACTTTTTAGTTTGATGTAGACACTGTTATTTATTTTTGCTTTTGTTGCCTGTGCTTTCAGATTACTGTTAACTTTATAAGCAGTTTTGAAATCAGGTTAGGTAAATACTTCAACATGGTTCTTCTTTCCAAATATTGCTTTCACTCTTCTAGAGCCATTACATTTCCATATAAATTTTAGAATTAACTCATCAATTTCTGTTAAAAATCTGCTGGAATTTTGATTAGGATTGTGTTGACTCCAAAGGTAAATCTGAGTAAAATTACCATCTTAAAAATATTGAGTCTTTTAATTAATGAACGTGGTATATCTCTTCATCATTTGGATCTCCTTTAATTTCTCCAAGAAATTCTTTGTAGTTTCCACGTAGAAAAGAGTTTGGAAACCTTATTTTTTTTTTCTTTTATTTTTAGACAGAGTCTCACTCTGTCATCCAGGCTGGAATGTAATGGTGCTTTATTGGCTCACTGCAACCTCCACTTCCCAGGTTCAAGTGATTCTTCTGCCTCAACCTCCCAAGTGGCTGGGATTACAGGCATGCACCATCACGCCTGGCTAATTTTGTATTTTTAGTAGAGATGGGGTTTCACCATGTTGGTCAGGCTGATCTTAAACTCCTGACCTCAAGTGATTCACCCACATAGGCCTCCCAAAGTGCTGGGATTACAGATGTGAGCCACCACACCCAGCCAGACATCTTTTATGTATTTAATCCTTAGTATACATTTTTGGGGGTAAGGGAATTATTATAAATGATATTTTTAAAGTCAATTATTTCCCAATTGTCTGTTCCTAATTTATAATTATACTATTGATTTTTATACTAATTTTGAACCCCGTGATATTGCTAAATTTGTTTGTTCTAGAAATTTATTTATAGTTTCCTTGGGATTTTCTACATAAACCATTATAGCATTTACAAATAGGACAAGGTTACTTTTTTTTATTTCCAATCGTTACGTCTTACAAAATCAAAAAAAACAAAACCCAGGTGTTTTTTGTTTGTTTGCTTGCTTAACTTTCTTCTTTTTTAAAAGAAAAAAAAAATTTTTAGAGACAGGGTCTTGCTCTGTTGCCCAGGCTGGAGAGCAATGGTATTCCCATGGCTCACTGCATTTTCAACCTCCTGGGCTCAAGCAATTGAGGCTTTTTCAGACAAATAAAAGTTGAATTTTGTGAAATTCTTTCTTTGTACCTAACTAAAATAATCATTTTTTCTCCTTTATATTGTTAATATGGTGGATTGTATTGATTCAGTTTTGAAATGTTACTCCAACCTTGCATTTTGAGGATAAACTTCACTTGTTCATTATATGTTATCCTTTATATATATAGTCAAATTAAATTAGCTAGATTTTGTTAAGAATATTTTTAAGCTTTTATTTAAGGTTCAAGGGTAGATATGCAAGTTTATTGTATAGGTAAAATTGCATGTCACAGGGGTTTGGTGTACAGATAATTTTGTCACCCAGGTAATATGCATAATACCTACCCTCTGCTGTCAAGTGGTACCTGATGTCTGTTGTTCCGTTCTTTGTATCTATGTGTGGTTAATATTTAGCTCCCACTTATAAGTGAGAACATGCAGTATTTGGTTTTCTGTTCCTGCATTAGTTCTCTAAGGATAATGACTTCGAGTTCCATCTCTGTTGCAGCAAAGGACATGATCTTGTTATTTATTTATTTATTTATTTATTTATTTATTTTTGAGATGGAGTTTCGCTCTTCTTGCCCAGGCTGGAGTACAATGGTGTGATCTTGGCTCACCGCAACCTCTGCCTTCCAGGTTCAAGCGATTCTCCTACCTCAGCCTCCCGAGTAGCTGGGATTGCAGGCATGCATCACCATGCATGGCTAATTTTTTTGTATTTTTAGTAGAGACGGGGATTATCTGTGTTGGTCAGGCTGGTCTCAAACTCCTGACCTGGTGATCTGCCTGCCTTGGCCTCCCAAAGTGCTGGGATTACAGGCGTGAGCCACTGCACCTGGCCAACCTCGTTATTTTTATGGCTGTGTAGTATTCCTGCTACATATACAGCACATTTTTTTAATGCAGCCTACCACTGATGGACATTTACAATGATTCTATGTCTTTTCTGTTGTGAATAGTGCTACAATGAACATATGTGTGCATGTGTCTTTATGGTAGAATGATTCATATTTCTTTGGGTATACACCTAATAATGGGATTGCTGGGTCAAATGATAGTTCAACAGAACTAAATTAAGTTCTCTGAGAAATTGTCAAACAGCTTTCCACAATGACTGAACTAATTTACATTCCTACTAGCAGTGTATAAGAGTTCCCTTTCCTCAGCAAACTCACCAGCATCTGTTTTTTTGTTTGTTTGTTTGTTTGTTTGTTTTTACTTTTTAAAAATAACAGCCATTCTGACTGGTGTAATATGTCATCTCTTTGTGGTTTTGATTTGCATTTCTCTCATGATTAGTGATGTTGAACATTTTTTCATATTCTTGTTGTCCACATGTATGTATTCTTTCGAAAAGTATCTGTTCATGTCCTTTGCCCACTTTTTAATGGGGCTGTTTGTTTTGTGCTTGTTACTTTGTTTAAGTTCTCTTACATATTTCGGATATTAGAACTTTGTCAGATGCACAATTTGCAAAAATGTTCTCCTATTCTGTAGGATTTCTATTTACTCTCTTTATAGTTTCTTTTGTTATACAGATGCTCTTTAGTTTAATTAGGTCCCATTTGTCAATTTTTGTTTTTGTTGCAATTGCTTTTGATGTCTTTGCCGCAGAATCTTTGCCAGGGCCAATGTCCAGAATGGTATTTCCTAGGTTATCTTCCAGGGTTTCTATTGTCTTAGGTTTTACATTTAAGTCTTTAATTCATTTTGAGTTGTTTTGTATGTGGTGTAAAGAAGGGGCCCAATTTTAATCTTCTTTATATGGCTAGCCAGTTATTTCAGCACCATTTATTGAATAGAGATTGCTTTCTCCTTTGCCTTTTTTTTGTTGTTGACTTTGTTGTTGCTGTGTGGCTTTTTTTTGGTTGTTGACTTTGTTGTTGGTGTGTGGCTTTACTTATGGCTCTTTAGTCTGTTCCATTGGTCTATGTGCCTATTTTTGTACCAGTACTATGCTGTTTTGGTTACTGTAGGCTTGCAGTATAGTTTGAAGTCAGGTAATGTGATGCCTCCAGCTTTATTCATTTTGCTTAGGTTTGCTTTGGCTATTCAAGCTCTTTTGCGGTTCCATATAAATTTTAAAATAGTTTTTTTTTTCTAATTCTGTAAAGAATGTCATTGGCAGTTTGATAGGAATAGTATTAAATCAGTAAATTTCTCTGGGCAGTATGGCCATTTTAACAATATTTATTCTTCCATTCATGAACATGGAATGTTTTTTCATTTATTTGTGTCAATTCTTATTTTTTTTTTTTAGCAATGTTTTGGCATTCTCAATGTAGAGATTTTTCGCTTCCCTGGTTAGTGTATTCCTGAGTATTTTATTTCTATTGTGGCTATTGTGAATAAGATTGCATCTTGATTTGACTCTGTTTGGACACTGTTGGTGTATAGAAATGCTAATAATTTTTGTGCATTGATTTTGTATCCTGAAACTTTGCTGAAGTTGTTTATCACCTGAAGGTGCTTTTGGGCAGATACTATGGGGTTTTCTAGGTATGGAATCTTATTTTCTGCAAACAGAGATAGGTTTGACTTCCTGTCTTCTGCTTTGGATGCCTTTCACTTATTTTTTTCTCTTGCCTGGTTGTTCTGTTTAGGGTTTCTAGTAGTGTGTCGAGTATGAGTGGGAAGAGTAAGCATCCTTGTCTTGTTCTGATTCTCAAGGGAAATGCTTCCAGCTTCACTAATTCAGCATAATGTAGGCTGTGGGTTTGTCATAAATGGCTGTTACTATTTTAAAGTATGTTCCTTCACTGCCTAGTTTGTTGAGGATTTTTCACATGAAGGGATCTTGAATGTTATAGAAGGACTTTTCTGCATGTATTGAAATGATCATGAGATTTTTGTTCCTAGTTCTGTTTATGTGATGAATCACTCTTACTGATTTTTTTTTTATGTTGAGCCAAACTTGCGTCCCAGAAATGAAGCCTACTTGATCTTGGGGGATTAGCTTTCTGATGTCCTACTGGATTCAGTTTGCTGGTGTTTTGTTGAGGATTATTCTATCTATGTTAATCAAAGATATTGGCCTGAAGTTTTCTTTTCTGTTGTTTCTCTGCCATTTCTTGGTGTCAACATGATGTTGGCCTCATAGAATGACTTAGGGAGGAGTCCCTCCTCAATTTTTTTTTTTTTTGGAGTCATTTCAGTAGGAATGGTACCAGCACTTCTTAATATACTTGGTAGAATTTGACAGTCAATCCCTCTGGTCTTGGGCCCTTTTTTTTTTTT
Organism: Pongo abelii; assembly: GCF_028885655.2. Taxonomy (NCBI): domain Eukaryota; kingdom Metazoa; phylum Chordata; class Mammalia; order Primates; family Hominidae; genus Pongo; species Pongo abelii. The sequence continues at coordinate 21,571,956 of NC_085928.1, forward strand.
TTTTTTTTTTTTGGTTGGTAGGCTTTTTATTACTGATTCAACTTTAGAACTTGTTATTGGTCTGTTCAGGGAGTCAGTGTCTCCCTGGTTCAATCTCAGGAGGTTGTATAGTTCCAGGAATTTATTCATTTCTTGTAGGTTTTCTAGTTTGTGTGCATAGAGGAGTTCATAATAGTCTATGAGAGATTTTTGTATTTCTGTAGTATCAGTGGTTATGTCCCCTTTGCCATTTCTGACTGTGTTTATTTAGATCTTCTCTTTTTTTCTTTATTGGTCTAGCTAGTGGTCTATCGATCTTATTTATTCTTTCAAATAATCACCACCTGGATTTGTTGATCCTTTGGAGGGTTTTTATGTATCAATTTCATTCAGTTCTACTCTGATTTTGGTTATTTCTTGTCCTACTAGCTTTGGGATTGTTTTGCTATTGTTTTATAGTTCTTCTAAGTGTGATGTTAGGTTGTTAATTTGAGATCATTATAAGTTTTTGATGTGGGCATTTAGCACTATAAGATTTTTACCCTTAACACTGCTTTATCAGTGTCCCAGAGAATCGGATATATTATACCTGTTTTCTCATTAGTTTCAAATAATTTCTTGACTTAGACATTAATTTCATTGTTTATTTAAAAATCATTCCAGAGCAAGTTGCTTAATTTCCATGCAATTGTATGGTTTTGAGCAATCTTCTTATTATTGATTTCTATTTTTATTGTGCTGTGCTCAGAGAGTATGGTTGGTATGATTTCAGCTTTTTGTTGAATTTGTTAAGAATTGTTTTATTGCCAATTGTCTGCTCAATTTTAGAATACATGCCATGTGCAGATGAGAATAATGTATATTCTGTTGTTTTGGAGTGAAGAGTTCTGTAGATGTCTGTTAGGGCTATTTGGTCAAGTGTAGAGTTAAGGTCTCAAATATATTTGTTTTCTGCTACGATAATCTTTCTAATCCTGTCAGTGGGGTGTTGAAGTCTCCCACTATTATTATGTGGTTATCCAAGTCTCTTCATAGGGTTTAAGATCTTGTTTTATGAAACAGGGTGCTAATGTGTTGGATAAACATATATTTTGTATAGTTAAGTCTTCTTCTTGGAAGAAACCATTTACCATTATATAATGCTATACTTCGTTTTTTTTGACCATTATTTGTTTAAAATCCACTTTGTCTGAAATTAGAATAGCAACCCTACTTTTTTCTATTTTGCATTTGCTTGGTAGATTTTCCTCCCTCTCTTTTCTTTGAGCCTATGGGTGTCATTGCAAGACACAGGAGTCTCTTGAAGACAGAATACAGTTTGGTCTTGCTTTCTTTTCTAACTTGCCACACTGTACCTTTTAATTGAGTCATTTAGTCCATTTACATTGAGTCATTTAGTCCATTTACATTCAAGGTTAATATTGATATGTGTGGATTTGATCCTGTCATCATGTTAGCTGGTTATGATTCAGACGTGATTTTGTTGTTGCTATATAGGGTCAATGGTCTGTATACTTAAGTATGTTTTTGTGGTGGCCAGTAATGGTCTTTCATTTCCATAGTTAGCATTCACTTAAGGACCTCTTTCTTGTAAGGCGAGTCGGTGGTAATGAATTCCCTTAGCATTTGCTTATGTGAAAAAGATCTTATTTTTTCTTTGTTTATGAAGCCTAGCTTGTCTGTATATACAAATTCTTTGTTGCAATTTCTTTTCTTTAAAAATGCTGAATATAGTCCCTGATCTCTTCTGGATTGTAGGGTTTCTGACCTTCTTATAAGGTCTGCTGTTAGCTTGATGGGGTTCCCTTTGTAGGTGACCTGCTTCTTCTCACTACCTGCATTTATATTTTTTCTTCATTTTGATTCTGGAGAATCTGATGACTACATGCCTTGGGAGTGGTCATATTGTATAATATCTAAATACATTTCTTTTTTTAGAATCTTGGCTCCTCTAGTGAGGATGAGGAAATTTTCCTGGACAATATGCTCAAATATGTTTTCCAAGTTGCTCGCTTTCTCTCCCTATGTTTCAGGGGTGCCAGTGAGTTGTAGTTTTAGTCTCTACATAATCCCATAATTTTCAGGTTTTGTTCAATCTTTTTTATTCATTTTTTAAAATTTTTTGTCTGACTAATTCAGAAACCAGTCTTCAAGCTCTGAGAGTCTTTCTTCAGCTTGGTCTATTCTGCTGTTAATACTTGAGATTGTATTATGAAATTCTTATAGTCAGTTTTTCAGCTGTATCAGATCAGTTTGGTTCTTTCTTATAGTAGTCATTTCATCTTTAAGCCCCTGTATCATTTTATTGTGTTTCTTAGATTCCGTGGATTGGGTTTTGACTTTCTCCTGAATCTTGATAAATTTCATTCCTATCCATATTCTGACTTCTGTGTCTGTCATTTCAGCCATTTCAGCCTGGTTAAAAACCATTGCTGGGAAACTAGTGCAGTCAGTTGCAGATAAGAAGACACTGTGGTGTTTTGAGTTGCCAGGCCTCTTTCATTGGTTCTTTCTCATCTTTGTGGGCGGATTTTACTTTAATCTTTGAAATTGCTGTCCTTGGAATTTTTTTTTAAATCTTTTTGATGCATTCAGGGTTTTGATTGTGGCATAAGATGGGTTCAGGTGACTGCTTTCATTTCTGGAAGATTTTAGGGCACCAAGGTTGAACTCAGAACTCCTGGGCTGTGTGCTCTAACTCTGGGTGGCTGGTAAAGGGCCCTGAGCTTTGTTCCCTGCCCCCTTAAGGTTACAAACCTGCTGTGTGAGAGGGGCTGAGGTGTTCCCAGTTCACTGGCCACAACAATCTAATGGGGGGTGCAGGCCAACGGGCTTAACTGGGGTGGTGGTAGTGGGATCTGTGCTCGCTCACATGTACCTGATGCCGCAATGTGGTGGGGTGCCTATGCCTCAGCTGGGGCAGGTCATTTGTGGGAGTGGAGCGGTGGCATTCCTGCGCGTTCTTGCACTAGTGGTGGTGGTGGTGGTGCAGTGGGGTTGTGGTGCTGATGAGGGGAGGGTTACCAGTGTTTGCACTGGCAGTAGTGGGGTGGTGGGGTGCCTGTGTGTTAGCAGGTGTGGGGCTATGATGTGCACTTACACCAGCAGTGGTGGAGTGATAGGATTTGCGTGCACATGTGCACTGGCTTGGGAGGGGAGGCAAGATCGGCCCATGCCTGTGTGCTGGCAAAGCAGTTGGCAGGGGAGGTCATGGGCAAGTTCATGCTTGCAAAGTAATGGGTGGAGGCTGCAGTAGGGGCAGGCCGCAGATGGATTTTTGTGTGTTGGCCAAGGCTGGTCTGCTGGAGCTCTCCAATGGTCATGCCTGGCTTGCCGGTGAAGGAGCTATGATGTGTGCCCCCATTAAGCACCCTGGCTGGGCATTTGAGGCTGTGCTGCTAGCAGGGATGGCCAGAGAGGCCAGAGGAGAGACGGTAGTTAAAATCAAACTGGCTCTGTCTCACAGGCCTGCTATGTCAAGGTCTTACAGTCACCCAAAGGCCAAAGTTCCTAGAGGAGCATGGTGAGCCTTCAGGGATGGGCATCTCTGGCCATACCCCTCTCCAGCCATTCCACACCAAACCCTCTGGGCTTTGCACAGACTGAAGTCATGTTCCTACCACCTCTCCAAGCAACTTTCCCTGCCAGCTCAAGTGTCTTTGAGGGCTGCGGAGTCTCTTGGTGCTAGAATTCCAGATATCTGTGTTAAGAGCAGGCCACTTCTCATCTTTTCAACTCACCCCTTCCCCAGGAGTCACCTGAGGCTAGCAATGAGTCCCAGTGCTTGGCAGCCCCATGCAGTTTTCCCAGCCTCTTCAGCCTAGTGTCTGATTTCTGCTTCCATCCACTCTCAATGCCTTCCCACTAAAGTTCTGCTTGGAGTGTGCCCATCTTCCTGATATCCCAGCCTCTGCATGGGAGATGTTTCTCTTGGCTGCATCTAGTCAGCCATCTTGGCTCCCATCAAAATTTTTATATTTATGAGGGATATTGACCTCTAAGTTTCCTTTTTCATTATGTCTTTGTCAGATTTTAGTATTAGGTTTATGTTGGCCTCAGAAAACAACTTGACAGTGTTTAGTCCATCTCTATTTTTTTAAAAAGTATGTGAATGCCTTATGTTTTCCTATATATTTTCTTCCTCAAATCTTTGATACAATTCATTAGTGAAACTACCTATATCTGTGTTTTTTAGGAAAGATTTTTGAGGTTAAATTAAATTTCTTTAATTTTGAGATTAAACTAAATGTCTTTAATAGCTAGAGAACTATTCATGTTTTCTTTTTTTTCTTGTGTTAATTTATATTTTTCAAATGTATTTTTCAATATATTTGTCCATTTAATCCAGAATAATGAATTTGTTGTTCTTGGTTATTACCATGTTGTTAATGTCTTTTTTATGATTATAGGATTTTTGTTGGTAGATTCTTCTTTATTGCTAATATTGATGATATGAGTTCTCTTTCTTTTTCTTATTTCATCTAGAGAGAAAAACCAAGATTTATGTTAATTTCAAACAGCCAACTTTTAATATAGAAAGTTAAACACTCTCTGTATTATCTGTTTTCCCTTTCACTGATTTCTGCTTATTTTTTTAAATTATTTTCTTTGTTACTTCTGCTTATCTTGGGCTAATTTGCTCTTCTCTTTTGATTCTCAATGCAGATACATAGGTCATTTATTTTAGATCATTTTAGGTTTTTGTTTCTAATACATATATTTAAAGGTATACATTTTCCTGTAAGTACTGCTTTCTCTGCCTTTCACAAATTTTCATATGTTGTCATTTTGCTACCACTTAATTCAATGTATAATCATGCATCACTTAACAATTGGGATACATTTTGAGAAGTGCATCATTGAGAGATTTTATCCTTGGGCAAACATCACAGAATGTACTTACACAAATCTACATAGTATAGCCTACGACACACTTAGGCTATATGGTATAGCCTATTGCTCCCAAGCAACAAACCAGTACATCATGTTATTGTACTTAATACTGTAGGCAATTACAACACAATGGCAAATATTTGTGTATCTAAACATAGAAAAAGTATAGTAAAACTATGGTATTAAAATTCTATGGAACTACCATCATATATATGGTTTGTTGTTGACAGAAATGTAGTTGTATGCGGTACATGACTGTATTTCCAATTTATCTGATGATTTCTTATTTGATCTATGGCATTATTAATTTGCAGATAATTGAAGTCTCCTTGATATTTTATTGAATTTTTGTTTAATTCCAATGTGTTCAGAGAATATTCATAATATATATGTATAACTTCTAAATGTCTTGAAATTTGTTTTATAGCCCAACATAAAGTCTATCTTAATGAATACACCAAGTTAACTTGAAAAAAGATGTGTATTCCAAAGTTGTTATATGAACATTTATTTATTTATTTTTATTATTATTATTTTTTGAGACAGAGTCTTACCCTGTTGCCAGGCTGGAGTGCAATGGCGCAATCTTGGCTCACTGCAACCTCTGCCTCCTGGGTTCAAGCAATTCTCCTGCCTCAGCCTGACAAGTAGCTGGGACTACAGGTGTGTGCCACCACACCCAGCTGATTTTTGTATTTTTAGTAGAGACAAGGCTTCACCATGTTGGCCAGGATGGTCTCCATCTCTTCACCTTGTGATCCACCCATTTCAGCCTCCCAAAGTGTTGGGACTACAGGCATGAACCACTGTGCCTGGCCTATGTGAACATTTCTTATATAAATTTGACTTGGACAAAGACTGTTGATAGGGCTATTCACATAGTTTATGCATTTAATAATTTTATTTTTTATATAAATATTGCCATTTTAGTCATATTTTACTTACTGTTTACATGGTATCTATTTTTCCACCAATTCTTTGAACTTGTTTTTAAATTTGTATTTGAAATGTGCCTCTTATAGGCAACATTTAGTTGAGTCTTACATTTTTCTTCACTCCAATAATCTATGATTTTCAATTAAAGCATTTAACATATTAACATTTAGTGTAATTATTGATATTGTTAGATTTAGCCCTGCCATTTTAAAATGTGTTTTCTGTTTGGCATTTTTATCTATTTTTGTTTTCCCTTTTCTACTTTACTACCTTTCTTTGGATGACTTGAGTATTTTTATATTACATTGTAATTTATCTATTGACTTTTGGTTATATCTTTGTATTATTGTTTGTGTGTGTGTGTGTGTGTGTGCGTGTGTGTGTGTATTTTTCACTACAGCACTGGTGGGGCAGACAGTTCCTTTTCATATATATACACATATGTATTTCTTAAGTGTATGTACACATACATGTATATACATCACTATAATGTGTGTACACATTTTACATAGAGTTAATATTACATTACTTTATGAAAAATGTGAAAATATTGGCGTCACAAAGGGTAAATATCCCATTCCTCCCCCAAGTCTTTTATCGTGTAGCTGTCATTTATAAAGTACATCTATATAAGTATATAATGTACATCCATACATATTTAAAACATCACCAGACAATCTTATATTGTTTGATTTAAGTAGTCATATGTATTTTAAGGAACATAAAAGGAAAATAGTATTTTATATCTATTCCCATATTTATTTACCATTTCTGATGTTCTTCATTAGTTCCTGAATTTGCCAGTTGTTTTTGCATAATTTTCCTCAAGTTTGAAAAACTCCCTTCAGCATTTATTATAGAAAATGTCTGCTTTCCTCAAATTGTCTTCATGTTTTTCTTTTTTTTGTAAAATATGTTTATTTTACCTTCATTCCTAAAAGATATTTAAAAAAGAAGTTTAATTTGACAGGTTTTTTTTGTTGTTTATTTGTTTAATTCTTTCAGTATATTAAGCATGTTCTTTCATTGTCTTCTGGCCTCCATTATTTCTCAAATAAAACCATTCAATCTGTGTTTTATGAAAATATTGTTCTCTTATACAATATGTAAATTGTCTCTAACTTTTAAGATATTATTATTTAGCTTTCATTTTCATCAGTTTGATAGTAATGTACCTACACATAGTTTTTTAAAAGTTATCTTATGTGAGGTTAACCTAATCTACAAATTTATGGCTTTTACAAAATTGGGAAGACTTGGACAATTATTAATTAAATTATATTTTTTACCCTTATGTCTTTCTCTCATGCTGAGATTCCATTTACAGTTTTAACCCTTTACCTGCTTGCCCCCAAAATACCCACTGGTGGTGCTTATGGCTGCAGCATTTACCCGAAGACAATTTTGCCACAAAACATCCCACTTGTATTATTACTTTCAGTGGCAAAAACTGCAATTAGTTTTGCACCAACCTAATATTTTTCACATTGCTCTCGTATAGGGACTTGGAAACAAAAAGCATCATTCTATTTACAGCATTCTGTTTTTAGTAGTGTTATCTTCATTTACAAAATTTAGTAAATCTCAATCACTGAATATGTCAAATCCTAGAAAATGCAGCATCATTCCCGAACAGTTGTTGGCTGAAGATTCATTTGATGAATCTGATTTTTCTGAAATAGATGATTCTGATGATTCAGATAATTCTGATGTTAATTCTTTAGAAGTAACTTCAAGAACAGTTTTTTATATTTTATTTTCACATTGAAAATCAGTCAGATTTTCTTTAGCCTCAAAGAGCATTTTTATATAAAAATTAAATGAGCCCTGGCAGCAAGCTGCACCTTCTTTTCCTAAACAGGAAAAGGGTTAAAATCTTTCGATAGTGTACCACTAATTTTCAATTTTTTTCTCTCTGTTCATAGTACAAAATTTCCATAGCTCTATTGTCAAGTTCACTACCTCTTTATTGTTTTGACTGTCAATTTTGAGATTGGGTCATATTTTTCTTTTTATCTGTATGCTGAGTAATTTTAAATGTGATGTATATGTTCTGGGTCTTGCTATAATCCTGTGGAAAATGTTGAGGTTTTTGTTTTTGTAGGAATTAATCTTGTCACTTTAAGATTATAAATTTGGCTTAATTTTCAGTGTTCACGCCTCAGCTTAGTTATCTTAGACTTGCTTGTGTTTTTTCATGTCGGTCCACATATGTGTGGGTCATGGTCTAGGCTAAGACTTGTATGTGTTCCTATACAGAACTTGAGAGTTCCCTCTTCCTGTCCTGATCCTTCCATAATTTCCTCCCTACTCTCCACTGCTCAGGTTCTCTTCTCTGGTTTCTCTGGACAGAAGGAAAGCAGATTCTTTATTAGGGCATTAGTTGTCCATGCAGCTCCCTATGGAATGGGGCCTCTTCCTGAGTCAGAGCTATGAGGGGGAATAAAAGAGAAGAAAATTCAGCCCATGCAGAATGCCTCTTGTATTAGTCCATTCTCACGATGCTGATAAAGACATACCCGAGACTGGGTAATTTATAAAGAAAAGAGGTTTAATGGACTCACAGTTCCATGTGGCTGGGGAAGCCTCACAATCATGGTGGAAAGCAAAAGGCACATATTACATGGAGGCAGACAAGAGGGAGAATGAGAATCAGGGGAAAAAGGTTTCACCTTAAAAAACCATCAGATCACATGAGACTGATTCACTACTATGAGAACAGTATGAGAGAAACTGCCCCCATGATCCAATTATCTCCCACCAGGTCCCTCCTACAACATGTGGGAATTATGGGAGCTATAATTAAAGATGAGATTTGAGTGGAGACACAGCCAAACCACATCACCTCTCCAAGGTTTCTTTTTTATTCATATTCTGCCTGATTTTGACTAATATTTGAGTCCTCAGAAGTTGGGGGTTTTGTATTGTTTCATCAAAAGTTTTTAGTTCTAATAAGTGCTCCATATGAACAGTAGGTGTATTATACCACTATAATGGAACCTGAATGCCATGGTTTAATCTGTCCTGAAACTCACTAGTTTGTGTTATTGGGTAAATTATCTAATTTCTCTGAGCCTTGATTTTATCACTTACAAAACATGGATAACAAATCCACCATTTATTAAAATTAAATGAAATACTGTGTATCAGTGCCCCTCAGGTTTGGGCACACAGTTCTCTTGTTCTACTCCTTAATTTTCAGATCTGTGAAAGGCTATTTCCTTGTGTGAAACTAGAATTCCTAACTGGGTCCTTCAGAGAGCTGAATTGCTAAGACTCCTTCCCAATGAGGCTTTACTTTTCTAAGTCAGGTCTGGTATGGACTCTACTATATTAGAGGAAAACTCTCTGCTCTTTTCTACAAAAGCATACTCAATCTAGATTTTTATATCTTTGTACTGAAAATCAGCAAGAAGTAAAATATTAGAGTTGGAGAGAACTAGGGAACCCTTTAGTACAATCCTTAAAGAGAGAGTGTTTGACTTGGCCAAAGTCACAAACTGAAGAGTAGATCTAGAACTTCATCTCCACTTACTACTCAAACTCCTTTGTCTGTTTTTTTTTTTTTTTAATGAGTGTTTATGTATTCATTTTGAGATCTTAAAGGGAGGAAACCACTTCCACACTTCCATTTCAGTTCTTTAAAATTGTTAAGAGCTTGTTATTAAATCTTATCAAGCCCCCCAGATGTTAAATAAATGTGAAAACTCAGGGGAAAGTGTTCTGACCAATGTGTGTATCCAATAATTAACCAAATAATTTTTGACAGTTTGCCTAAAAATTGATCCCATTATCTATTTTGGAATGCATCAGAATCAGTTGTACATTTAAGTTACTGAAATGCAGCAAACCCTGTTTTCATGGAAAGGTCATGTTCCCCTCCTAGGCACTCAGAAGTGACATTGGTAAAATAGATCTCCTTCTCGTTAAAATCCTGTGCCATAGTTTTGAGTTTCTGTGGTTATCAGTTTTGGACCCTGACTAAGACTTTCTAAATGAAGATTATAATGTAGTTTTGGCTGAAGGTATAATAAACAGCTTTATCCAACCTTTCTACATCTAAGTGCCATGTCAGAGACTTGTTGAGGAGAATAATTTGTGATGAGGCTGCAAGGCTTATGGTGGGGTTTTAAATCTATTTTTGGGCAAACAAGGTGGGGACAGTTGTTATATCTGTACCAGCCACACAGATGTTGAAAGGTTATCAATTATTATTCTGACAGAACCATCTCATTTCAAACACAGTGATGGCCAACCCAGTTCAACCACAGTTAAGGCAATAAATATTTCTGCTTTAAAAATATGGCCTCCCCAAATTTTGGGCTGACAGAAATAATATTGGATGCGATCAATATAACAACGTAGGTCACATAAGATTTTACTACACATCCTAGCTCTGGCACTAATCTTATTTTTGTGTCTTTGCTTGTTATTCTTCCAGTTAGTCTGCAAGCTCCTTGAAGGTAGGAAGCATGTATTGTTCATCTTTGACACTATTCTCAGAATGTAACTTAATACCTGACACATATTAGGCTGTGAGCCGGGAGCAGTGGCATACACCTGTAATCCCAGCACTTTAGGAGGCCAAAGGGGGTGGATCACCTGAGGTCAGGAGTTCGTGAACAGGCTGATTAACATGGCGAAACCACGTCTCTACTAAATACAAAAAAATTAGCCGGGTGTGGTGGCGCATGCCTGTAATCCCAGCTACTTGGGGGGCTGAAACAGAAGAATCACTTGCAACTGGTAGGTGGAGGTTGCAGTGGGCTGAGATCATGGCATTGCATTCCAGCCTGGGCAACAAGAATGAAACTCCATCTCAAAACAACAACAACAACCACAACAACTAGGCTGTCACATTTTTTGAATGAATTATAAAATGACAATTAATACATAATTGTTGAATTACTCACTGAGCCATTTTGTTGATTTACACCTAGTCTCACTTTTTAAAATGATGTGGGGAAACTTACTCACTTGGATACCAGTAGAAAATAAATGTATTTTTAAGTAGGGAAAGGGGGAAATGGGTACAGAGTTCGAGCAAAGGATAAGCAGACAAAACTATATAAAATACAGTCTTGTATAGTTGTTAAATATGAGCCCCCTTTTTACTATGTATTTTCTAGATGCCAAAACAAAATGAAACAACACTGTAGCTGATGTTATCAGTGCCCTGCCATATTGCCTAAACCTTTCTGTGTGTTCCTGACAACATTCAGCTAACTTGGGGATCATCCGTGCTTAGGATTCTTTCCTCAAGAACTTAAGAAAGAAGATGGAAGTACTGAGAACTTATCACCCAGAGCAACTTCATTCAAAGACTTGTCTACTCCTCCACCACTTGGGAATGACCATTCTAAGGCATATGTTTTCCATCATTTCTCAGAGTTTCTCAGTGGGACTGAGCCTCTGTGGCTCACTCTGGTAGTGTTTTTCATCCATCTTTCACGGATTGCATCACCTCTCCACTACTTTGCCGGTGTTCATGGCCCTTCCCAAATAAACGACTTTTACTTTAATCCTTGTCTCAGTGTGTGCTCCTGGGAAGAGCCAGACTAAGATAGATATATAAATCGAAACTAGATTCCAAATACAACAAGTATAAAATAAATCATAGAGGGAGGAGCCAAGATGGCCGAATAGGAACAGCTCTGGTCTACAGCTCCCAGCATGAGCGATGCAGAAGATGGGTGATTTCTGCATTTCCATCTGAGGTACCGGGTTCATGTCACTAGGGAGTGCCAGACAGTGGGCGCAGGTCAGTGGGTGCGCGCACTGTGCGCGAGCCGAGGAAGGGCGAGGCATTGCTTCACTTGGGAAGCGCAAGGGGTCAGGGAGTTCCCTTTCCTGGTCAAAGAAAGGAGTGACAGACAGCACCTGGAAAATCGGGTCACTCCCACCCGAATACAGCGCTTTTCCGATGGGCTTGAAAAATGGCGCACCAGGAGATTATATCCCACACCTGGCTCAGAGGGTCCTATGCCCACGGAGTCTCGCTGATTGCTAGCACAGCAGTCTGAGATCAAACTGCAAGGCAGCAGCCAGGCTGGGGGAGGGGCGCCCGCCATTGCCCAGGCTTGCTTAGGTAAACAAAGCAGCCTGGAAGCTCGAACTGGGTGGAGCCCACCACAGCTCAAGGAGGCCTGCCTGCCTCTGTAGGCTCCACCTCTGGGGGCAGGGCACAGACAAACAAAAAGACAGCAGTAACCTCTGCAGACTTAAATGTCCCTGTCTGACAGCTTTGAAGAGAGCAGTGGTTCTCCCAGCACGCAGCTGGAGATCTGAGAATGGGCAGACTGCCTCCTCAAGTGGGTCCCTGACCCCTGACCCCCGAGCAGCCTAACTGGGAGGCACCCCCCAGCAGGGACAGACTGACACCTCACATGGCCTGGTACTCCAACAGACCTGCAGCTGAGGGTCCTGTCTTTTAGAAGGAAAACTAACAAACAGAAAAGACATCCACACCAAAAACCCATATGTACATCACCATCATCAAAGACCAAAAGTAGATAAAACCACAAAGATGGGGAAAAAACAGAGCAGAAAAACTGGAAACTCTAAAAAGCAGAGCGCCTCTCCTCCTCCAAAGGAACGCAGTTCCTCACCAGCAACGCAACAAAGCTGGACGGAGAATGACTTTGACGAGCTGAGAGAAGAAGGCTTCAGACGATCAAATTACTCTGAGCTATGGGAAGATATTCAAACCAAAGGCAAAGAGGTTGAAAACTTTGAAAAAAATTTAGAAGAATGTATAACTAGAATAACCAATACAGAGAAGTGCTTAAAGGAGCTGATGGAGCTGAAAACCAAGGCTCGAGAACTACGTGAAGAATGCAGAAGCCTCAGAAGCCGATGCAATCAAATGGAAGAAAGATTATCAGCGATGGAAGATGAAATGAATGAAATGAAGTGAGAAGGGAAGTTTAGAGAAAAAAGAATAAAAAGAAACGAGCAAAGCCTCCAAAAAATATGGGACTATGTGAAAAGACCAAATCTACGTCTGATTGGTGTACCTGAAAGTGACGGGGAGAATGGAACCAAGTTGGAAAACACTCTGCAGGATATTATCCAGGAGAACTTCCCCAATCTAGCAAGGCAGGCCAACATTCAGATTCAGGAAATACAGAGAACGCCACAAAGATACTCCTCGAGAAGTGCAACTCCAAGACACATAATTGTGAGATTCACCAAAGTTGAAATGAAGGAAAATATGTTAAGGGCAGCCAGAGAGAAAGGTCGGGTTACCCTCAAAGGGAAGCCCATCAGACTAACAGCGGATCTCTCGGCAGAAACTCTACGAGCCAGAAGAGAGTGGGGGCCAATATTCAACATTCTTAAAGAAAAGAATTTTCAACCCAGAATTTCATATCCAGCCAAACTAAGCTTCACAAGTGAAGGAGAAATAAAATCCTTTACAGACAAGCAAATGCTGGGAGATTTTGTCACCACCAGGCCTGCCTTAAAAGAGCTCCTGAAGGAAGCACTAAACATGGAAAGGCACAACCAGTACCAGCCACTGCAAAATCATGCCAAAATGTAAAGACCATCGAGACTAGGAAGAGACTGCATCAACTAACGAGCAAAATAACCAGCTAACATCATAATGACAGGATCAAATTCACACATAACAATATTAACTTTAAATGTAAATGGACTAAATGCTCCAATTAAAAGACACAGACTGGCAAATTGGATAAAGAATCATGACCCATCAGTGTGCTGTATTCAGGAAACCCATCTCATGTGCAGAGACACACATAGGCTCAAAATAAAAGGATGGAGGAAGATCTACCAAGGAAATGGAAAGCAAAAAAAGGCAGGGGTTGCAATCCTAGTCTCAGATAAAATAGACTTTAAACCAACAAAGATCAAAAGAGACAAAGAAGGCCATTACATAATGGTAAAGGGATCAATTCAACAAGAAGAGCTAACTATCCTAAATATATATGCACCCAATACAGAAGCACCCAGATTCATAAAGCAAGTCCTGAGTGACCTACACAGAGACTTAGACTCCCACACATTAATAATGGGAGACTTTAACACCCCACTGTCAACATTAGACAGATCAATGAGACAGAAAGTCAACAAGGATACCCAAGAATTGAACTCAGCTCTGCACCAAGCGGACCTAATAGACATCTACAGAACTCTCCACCCCAAATCAACAGACTATACATTTTTTTCAGCACCACACCACACGTATTCCAAAATTGACCACATACTTGGAAGTAAAGCTCTCCTCAGCAAATGTAAAAGGACAGAAATTATAACAAACTATCTCTCAGATCACAGTGCAATCAAGCTAGGACTCAGGATTAAGAATCTCACTCAAAACCGCTCAACTACATGGAAACTGAACAACCTGCTCCTGAATGACTACTGGGTACATAACGAAATGAAGGCAGAAATAAAGATGTTCTTTGAAACCAACGAGAACCAAGACACAACATACCAGAATCTCTGGGATGCATTCAAAGCAGTGTGTAGAGGGAAATTGATAGCACTAAATGCCCACAAGAGAAAGCAGGAAAGATCCAAAATTGACACCCTAACATCACAATTAAAAGAACTAGAAAAGCAAGAGCAAACACATTCAAAAGCTAGCAGAAGGCAAGAAATAACCAAAATCAGAGCAGAACTGAAGGAAATAGAGACACAAAAAATCCTTCAAAAAATTAATGAATCCAGGAGCTGTTTTTTTGAAAGGATCAACAAAATTGATAGACCGCTAGCAAGATTAATAAAGAAAAAAAGAGAGAAGAATCAAATAGATGCAATAAAAAATGATAAAGAGGATATCACCACCGATCCCACAGAAATACAAACTACCATCAGAGAATACTACAAACACCTCTACGCAAATGAACTAGAAAATCTAGAAGAAATGGATAAATTCCTGGACACATACATCCTCCCAAGACTAAACCAGGAAGAAGTTGAATCTCTGAATAGACCAATAACAGGCTCTAAAATTGTGGCAATAATCAATAGCTTACCAACCAAAAAGAGTCCAGGACCAGATGGATTCACAGCCAAACTCTACCAGAGGTACAAGGAGGAACTGGTACCATTCCTTCTGAAACTATTCCAATCAATAGAAAAAGAGGGAATCCTCCCTAACTCATTTTATGAGGCCAGCATCTCCTGATACCAAAGCCGGGCAGAGACACAACCAAAAAAGAGAAATTTAGACCAATATCTTTGATGAACATTGATTCAAAAATCCTCAATAAAATACTGGCAAACCAAATCCAGCAGCACATCAAAAAGCTTATCCACCATGATCAAGTGGGCTTCATCCCTGGGATGCAAGGCTGTTTCAATATACGCAAATCAATCAATGTGATCCAGCGTATAAACAGAACCAAAGACAAAAACCCCATGATTATCTCAATAGATGCAGAAAAGGCCTTTGACAAAATTCAACAACCCTTCATGCTAAAAACTCTCAATAAATTAGGTATTGATGGGATGTATCTCAAAATAGTAAGAGCTATCTATGACAAACCCACAGCCAATATCCTACTGAATGGGCAAAAACTGGAAGCATTCCCTTTGAAAACTGGCACAAGACAGGGATGCCCTCTCTCACCACTCCTACTCAACATAGTGTTGGAAGTTCTGGCCAGGGCAATTAGGCAGGAGAAGGAAATAATGGGTATTCAATTAGGAAAAGAGGAAGTCAAATTGTCCCTGTTTGCAGACGACATGATTGTATATCTAGAAAACCCCATTGTCTCAGCCCAAAATCTCCTTAAGCTGATAAGCAACTTCAGCAAAGTCTCAGGATACAAAATCAATGTACAAAAATCACAAGCATTCTTATACACCAACAACAGACAGAGAGCCAAATCATGAGTGAACTCCCATTCACAATTGCTTCAAAGAGAATAAAATACCTAGGAATCCAACTTACAAGGGATGTGAAGGACCTCTTCAAGGAGAACTACAAACCACTGCTCAAGGAAATAAAAGAGGATACAAACAAATGGAAGAACATTCCATGCTCATGGGTAGGAAGAATCAATATCGTGAAAATGGCCATACTGCCCAAGGTAATTTACAGATTCAATGCCATCCCCATCAAGCTACCAATGACTTTCTTCACAGAATTGGAAAAAACTACTTTAAAGTTCATATGGAACCAAAAAAGAGCCCGCATCACCAAGTCAATCCTAAGCCAAAAGAACAAAGCTGGAGGCATCACGCTACCTGACTTCAAACTATACTACAAGGCTACAGTAACCAAAACAGCATGGTACTGGTACCAAAACAGAGATATAGATCAATGGAACAGAACAGAGCCCTCAGAAATAATGCCACATATCTACAACTATCTGATCTTTGACAAAGCTGAGAAAAACAAGCAATGGGGAAAGGATTCCCTATTTAATAAATGGTGCTGGGGAAACTGGCTAGCCACATGTAGAAAGCTGATATAAGAAGTATCAGCTTCTTATATGTAGCTTCTTATATCAGCTTCTTATATGTAGAAGTATAAGATCCCTTCCTTACACCTTATACAAAAATCAATTCAAGATGGATTAAAGACTTAAACGTTAGACCTAAAACCAGAAAAACCCTAGAAGAAAACCTAGGCATTACCATTCAGGACATAGGCATGGGCAAGGACTTCATGTCTAAAACACCAAAAGCAATGGCAACAAAAGCCAAAATTGACAAATGGGAGCTAATTAAACTCAAGAGCTTCTGCACAGCAAAAGAAACTACCATCAGAGTGAACAGGCAACCTACAAAATGGGAGAAAATTTTCACAACCTACTCATCTGACAAAGGGCTAATATCCAGAATCTACAATGAACTCCAACAAATTTACAAGAAAAAAACAAACAACCCCATCAAAAAGTGGGCAAAGGACATGAACAGACATTTCTCAAAAGAAGACATTTATGCAGCCAAAAAACACATGAAATAATGCTCACCATCACTGGCCATCAGAGAAATGCAAATCAAAACCACAATGAGATACCATCTCACACCAGTTAGAATGGCAATCATTAAAAAAATCAGGAAACAACAGGTGCTAGAGAGGATATGGAGAAGTAGGAACACTTTGACACTGTTGGTGGGACTGTAAACCAGTTCAACCATTGTGGAAGTCAGTGTGGCAATTCCTCAGGGATCTAGAACTAGAAATACCATTTGACCCAGCTATCCCATTACTGGGTATATACCCAAAGGACTGTAAATCATGCTGCTATAAAGACACATTCACACGTATGTTTATTGCGGCATTATTCACAATAGCAAAGACTTGGAACCAACCCACATGTCCAGCGATGATAGACTGGATTAAGAAAATGTGGCACATATATACCATGGAATACTATGCAGCCATAAAAAATGATGAGTTCATGTCCTTTGTAGACATGGATGAAGTTGGAAATCATCATTCTCAGTAAACTATCACAAGAACAAAAAACCAAACACCGCATATTCTCACTCATAGGTGGGAATTGAACAATGAGAACACATGGACACAGGAAGGGGAACATCACACTCTGGGGACTGTTGTGGGGTGGGGGGAGGGGGGAGGGATAGCATTGGGAGATATAACTAAAGTATAAGAATAATAAATAAAAAATAAATAAAAAATAAAATAAAATAAATCATATTGGCAGGAAGAAATTTGTTCTGAAAAAAGCTTTTTCATGGATATACAGAGTGGGGCACTGGACACTTTGTAAAACAACATCTTTGATGACATTGATCAGGCAGTGTCTCCATCTCGTATGATCATGATGGCTTTTGACTCTTAAAAGAACCTGAGGAAGGGAAAAAAAAAAAACATTTAGTCCCCCTGCAGAAAGTGGAAATCAAAGCTCACATCTCTTTATTCTGGAGTTTTTATAATAAATATTAGGATTCAGATTATTCTATTACTGGTCACTTGACTATCATTGCATTTTCAACCCAATCACGACTTTCTTTTGTCACTTTACTCATTAGAAGGCTGCTATTCGTTAGCTACTTTGTTATAGTTTTGGCTGACAAGCTGCTCACTTTCCAGCTCTCTCTACACATTTGGTGTCACACATTTTTCTTATAAATTTACCTTTTAAAATAAAATTGTCATGCATGGTTCCTGTAGAGGTGAGCAGGCTTCTCCTTTGTTTTCTCCTGGGGAAGAAAAGAAATAATAAAAGAAAGGATGATGTGCTGACACATCGAATCCTTAAGCCAGACACTTCATTAGTATAGCAGGAAGTTTTTGATCATGAGTCTGATGGACAGTGCTAGTCTATATGTCTTTGCTGTCCTTGGACACCACTAGTTGTCATTGTCTCCTGAGTATTTCCTATACAATTCTGTCAAGAAACTATGCTTAACTTTTTTTCTACTCCTGTTTCCTCTGCCATTTCCTAATTATTCAATAACAATAGAAAAGCAACACTCCAGGAGAGTGAGAGTTAACAAAGAATTAAATGAAGTGAGAGATTCAGGCCATGCTTAGACATCTGAAAATAAGCAGATTGTACCATAGTTGGTCTAGTTATTTTAGCTTCTTTGACAGCTTGTTCAGCACACAGTAGTCTATCTGTGATTAATTGTTTGGCTATCACTTGCTAATACGGCAAGATAAAAAAATCAACTGTAAAGCTGCCGATTAGGCATGTCATATAGACTTAGCAAAAATTTGGGTTTATAGACTCAAGATAAAATATTTTGCTGAATAATTAAGTGTTGACTAATCAGTGCAAACCACCAGTGTGGAAAACTCAGCTTTTCTCAAAGACTACCACCCTCTCTCCTCCCTTCTCCCCAGCAATCCTCCTTTTTATATGTCTGAATATGAGCTATCCCAATATGTGTTATTCAAATGTGTGCTATCTGAATACATGCTATCTTTGGTAGGAACCAAAGCTGTCAGTTTGTTTATATATGGTAGACACTATAACTAAATGTTAATAGAAAAAAACAGCAGCTGCCTCTATCTAATTTAGGTAAGGCACTATTATTCTGATTCTTAGAAGAGTAGATTAAAAGAATGTAGATCCCTAGTGGTGAGGTCAATACAGTGCCAGAGAGTAGGACTATTATTGAGAATTTTATTAATAATAAACTTTCACTGAAAACTCGTTTAGTGCTAAACTATCTCCTAAGTCCCTTTATGCCATTTTTTGTTTAATTCTCACAACAATTCTGAGGTAAAAATCAAAATTACACTTATTTTACAGATGAGAGACTTGAGGCAGAGAAATTGAATCTTTTAGATATTATTAGGCATTCTCTGTGCTAGGCATTCAAAGAATGCCTAATAATAGCTGATTGGTGAATCTTAGTTCTCATTTTGGGAAAAACTTGTATTGTTAAATCACTTTATTTTAGAGAAGAAGAAATAAAGAGGTACTTCATTTGTAAGTATAAATAAGTATAATTTATTGAGCACCACGTGGCAGGCACCAGTCCAGCTCCTTGGTAGTGACAGCAACATCTGCCCTCACAGAGTTTGATGGGTTGTCCTCTCTATCCGGCAGAACAGAACAACCTCATTGACAAGCAAGAGACTTCAGTCTGTGACTTTCAGAGCCTTCCCCAGAATCAAACTGATATTTCAAAGAGATTAAAAACTGAAGGGAACATATAATATTCCCTCAAAGCTGAGACTTCAGATTTAATGAAGGCTGTATCAGAAAGATATGACTCAGATATCAAATTACATTTATTTAGTCCAGCACAGCTTAATAAATCACAGCCGCATTTAATAAATATTTATCTTGTTTTAATCATCATTTAGTGTGTTTCAGTGGTCTCATCTCTCTAAATAGTTCACTTCAATATTTATTTGATGTGATTTCCATTTCTGTAGTAATCTATACATCTTTATTTTATTTTTATCACTCAAATTTCCTTTGCTCACTTCTGTGAGATTTAATTAAGATTCTTTTTTCCTAATTTTTAAATATAAATTTCTACATTTTTACAATTAAATCATTAATAAGTAACATAATTTTGGTATGGATGTCCTATAGGGCAAAAACAAATTGCAGACATGGCACTAATTATTGCTGGATTAGGAAGTTTATCTTAGGTAAAGGTATTTTGTGATAATTATGCCTCCCAATATTGAAAAAAATTATATAAAGTTATAATATAGAAAAAAATACAATCAATATTATTTTCTATTTTGTATTTGATACAGTTCCTAGGTTTTAATTAGTAAATGACAAATGAAAATACTAAACAATTTTGAGAACCGTCATCATCCTAGAGGTCAAGCTAGAGTATATTAAGATTTAAGTTCTCACATTTTCTTGAATTCCAGTCTGTTTAAGAGCTTTATTGTGATTACTGTTTTTATAATAAAATGTATTGGGTTTTCATTATTTGTAGAGCACTGAATTTGTATTAGGAGTATCTAGAAGATGAGTAGCTGTTGAGAAGTGAAACCAGATTGTTGTAAATCACCATGTTTGCATTAGCTGAAAAAGCTCCTTGAGGACAATCTTGAATCAATTTTGCATCTTCCAGGGCCAAGCGTACTATATAAAGGTATTAAATATTTTTCAAATGAGCAATGAATGAATAAATGACTTATTTAGTCAATGAGTACAACAGAGAATCCTGGCCACCTTTAATAACCATTTTCCAAACTTCCCTAGATTTAGAATTACAAGTTTAAAATATGAAATTTATTTGTTACTTGAATTTTTTGGTGTGGAGAAAAGTAGTCAGTGATTTTGAGGATACTTGCTCATTATTACAGCCTACAAAATAGCCATTCCCTTCCCAGAGGCAATACCTGAGAATATGTGACAAACTACTATTTCATATATTTAAACATTGTTCAGGGTTCTGTTGATACTATAGTAAATAAACCAAAACAATTCTTCCCTTAAAGAGTTTATGGGGTTTTAAATAAAAGTCAAATAGTAAAAGCTGTTATGAATAAAAATAAGGTAGGATAAGAGACATAGAGAGGAAAGAGGTAGCACCTCTAAAATAAGATGTTCAAGGAAGAGCTTCTTGATGTTATTTAAATGGAGACCTGAAGAAAGTGAAGAAGCAGGCCATTCAAGATACCTGGGGGAAGAGTTTTCAGGAACAGAAAATAGTGAGTAAAAATGCTTTGAGGCAGAAGGCAAAGAGTACCAAAGAGGCTAGTGTGTCTGAAAGAGTAAGTTAAAGAAAATTAATAGATTAGGTCAAAGAGTAGCATGAGGTAGATAATGTAAGACTTTGTTTGAAATTGGAAGCCAGTGGGTAGTTTTAAGCAGAGTGGTAAGACCTGACATATATTTAAAGAACTATGTTGAGTGGAGAATAGACTCTCTGCTAGAGAATTCAGTATGAAAGGATAAAGTCTAGTTGAGATCATTGCAATTGTTCAGACAAAATAAGATAATGGCTTTGATCATGTTTATAGGCATGTTAGTTGTAAGAACTCATCAGTTTTTTACATATTTTGAAGGAAAAGACAACATGGTGTGTGCATGGGTTGAATGTGGGGTATAAGAGAAAGAGATGAGTCTAGAATCACATTATGTTTTTTCACATGAGCAGCTAGAGTAATGGAAATGTTATTTACTGAGATGGGAAAAGCCAGAGATGAATCTGGTTCAGCAGTGGTAGGAGTTGAAATTCAGAGTTCTTTTTGTGATGTTATTTTTGAAACGCCAGTTAGACTCTCATGTAAAGATGTTAATTAGGGAGCTACAGGATTCTGGATAAAGAAAGAGGTGTTGTGTGGAGATATGAATTTAGAATCTGTTAGCATAAAGGTGGCATTCAAGGGACTGGAAGAGATTACCTGGGAATTAAGTATAGATAGAGGAGAGAAGTTGTATAACACTGGACTCTAAATTATGAAGTTATAGAATTCACACATAGAATGATAAAATTTAATTGATATGAAACAATTAGAATTATAACAAAACAACACTAGAGAAATGAAATATAGACTTTGTATTTTGAAAACCAAGTTACAATCAATCCGGTAACATATTTTTCTTCAAAGGTCAGTCATTGGAATTAACTGCCATCTTTTAAGGTCTCACCCAGCCAATTAGTCTATTAATCTTCCTTTAAACTTCTACCTATACAGGCTCCTTTCAAATTTTTTCCCTGCATTTCAGTCCCAAGTATCGTTAAGATGAGCTAAAATCACAACTCTTCCTGAGATTGTGCAACCATGGATACCACTAGGCCCAAAATCAGATATAAGATAGGCTTTTATCATGCAGCCTATCACTGATGGTTTGCAAAACACAGCTCTTGGTTGTTCATACTGCTCTTGAGGAGGTGGAACCTTGATTGCTGGTAGGGTCAAGAAACCCGTCTTCATAGCATCTTCTTCCTTCTAAGGTAGTGAATGCATTCCTTTAAGTGTCTGAATGGGAGAAACAAGTCCCTGACTTTTCTCTTTTGTTCTTATAGAAAGGGAGACATTGTGAAAATTGCATATAGACCAAATTATTGATTTTAACTATTTCCTGGTTTTACTAAGAAAGAACATGTAAAAATAAGCTAATGCAATTGAATTCAACATAGGGAAGACTGTCTTGACAATACGAATTGATACCATGCTGAAATATGTTATATATATTATCATTTTCTAAAAATGTTAAGCATTTGAAGAAGTAGTGGGGCTCCATTTTTTTCTACTAGACTTTCAAAAGCACAAGTATTTCCAGCTTAGAAGTGTAGGTGTAATTTGGATTAAAGAGCAGTGACCATTCTAAATTAACATCTTCAAAGTTCTTATATAGTACATTATTTTTTAAAAAATTTTATTTTCTTAGACAGATTAACTTCATTTACCCTCAATGTGGCATAATCTTTCTCCTTTTTTCATTGCATTTTCCAGATGACTGAGCAAACAATAAAGGTAGGTCTTGTATAAGAATAAGAAGGAAAAAAAAACACAGCAAATAAAGCACACAACAGAATAAACCAAGTTAAACAAATAGATCTTTCATTTTAGGAAAATCAAACAGCTATCTCTTTATCATAGCAAGTGGGGAGGATAGAGATCTCTGTGGGTAATTACCTGCTCTGTTGTCTTCTAAATCTAGATACAATCAGCTCTAGTCATTTTTTTGTCTGTTACAGTGCAAAAGGAAAATTGTAAGGTTACAATTTCTACGGTACTTCAGATACAAACTACAAAAGCTACAGATTAAAATGTTGAAAGCGTGCTCAGAAGCAGACAGAATGTAGTAGGATATTTCACCATGCAACACCATGAAATAATAGTGTTGCTCTATTTGATTCTAAATCATAAAAGTGTAGCTAGTCAAAGAAAAATCCATATTATGAAGAAAGTATTTCATTACTTGAGATAAATGCAAATGGCTACATAAGGCTTGTCTACTAGGATTTCAGATATTGTGAGTCCACCTCAAAACTGTGAAATTTTATTACAAGAGAAGCACACACTAAGGCAGATTTTCATTGCTCCTCACCCTGGTTGTTTATGGTTACGTTTGTTAAACAATGAGAGCTATTTTAATCCTGTGGTTCTGTCTTCTATTTGCATCTCTAAGAAAGTTTTTCTTCTTCATTACTTACTTCATCCATGTTCCCCTTACTTACAAAGAACAAATAATAAGGATTTACCATGTTTGTGGCACCTCATTCTCATTTTAGTTTACATGGTATATCATCCTACTCTTGGATTGTCAAGACCAACATCACAGAATTTGCAAAATGTATCAAGGGATTATAGGCTTGTCCTACGATGAATCGTTGACATTACCTGACACAACAGAACTACCTTTATCTCCTCCAAGTATTCTGGGCATAATGTAAAGCCACTAAAAATCTTAGTAACAGATTAGCTTTCTAGCCTGATCTATCCCCATTTCATAATCTTTAAATTACCCAATTGGAAACAGCAGAGCCTCTTGGCATCATAGAAGAGTCTCGATGGAGAGACTACTAGTTGTTCAATATCATGGGTAGAAAGAGCTTATCACCAAAATGTTTCACTGCAGTTTTGTCTACCTTTTCAGTTTCCTATCAATTTACTATCTATTTATCTATCCATTCATCTATCTTTCTCTATCTGTATATACTTACTGACCTAGCTACCTATCATTTATCTATCCTGTGTAGTATATAGATAGGTTTGAGAGCTCAGAAAATTCGGCATGACTTTTGGGGCAGGATCTATAGAGGTAGGGCAACTGAATTCCTGCAGATTCTACCTTAGGTAGGGCAACTGAATTCCTGCAGATTCTACCTTAGGATCCCATGTGTTTGAGTGTGTGTGTGTGTGATATATATGTGTATATATATATATATAGTGTATATATATATATAGTGTATATATGTATATATGTGTATATATGTATATATATGTGTGTATATATGTATATATATGTGTGTATATATGTGTGTATATATATGTGTATATGTGTGTGTATATATATTTATATATGTGTGTATATATGTATATATGTATATATGTGTGTATATATGTATATATGTGTATATGTGTGTATATATGTATATATGTGTATATGTATATATATGTGTATATATGTATATATGTGTATATATATGTATATATGTGTATATATACATGTATATATGTGTATATATATGTATATATATACACACACACTTCAGCTTTTCTTCAGCATCTTTACTCAATGCAAGGTCCAAGACTTCCAATATCAAAAGTATTTCACATAACTCTGTGGTGTAAGGCTCCTGGAAGTCATCAAGAGCTTGGACAGTTTATAAGTCACACTACCATTAATAGCAGAGCTTGCATCCTATACTCACCCCTGCTCCCCAATCTTCAATCAATCATAATCCTTTCCCTCCACCCCAGGTGAAATCTAAAAGTTCTTCCTCTATTAGGAGAAACATAAATCAAATGTAAATGACTATAAAGCACAGAAGCATTTTTAGAAAAGGGAACAATGAAGGGCAAGTACAAGTACAGTTGAAAAATTATCAAGTTTTGCTTATTTTTTCTATATTTAATATTTTAACTCTTATGAGCAAAAGCAAGATGAAAAAGCAAATTTTATATGATTAATACATCGAAATGTATTTATCAAGAGTTATAGAATATATTGCCTATCAAAATAGAGTATTTTGCAAAGAAGTTGACAGTTCTTTTTGTAAGGTAGTTGAAAACGTCATATAATAAACTAAGGTTAATGCAGTAATATTATATTTTTATGATTTCCATCAGTATGTGAAGGACTTAGAATAATCACAGGAAGACGTAATGATTTTTTAGTATTAAAAATAGTATTTTCATTAACTTGTACCAAACAGAAAGTTTTCTGATCCTAGATTAAGAAACAATTGTGAACAATTTTTTATCGACTTATGTCTCCTTGTAGCCAAGGTTGAAATGTCTTCAGAAGTGCCCAACAGAGTACATGACATTTAGCTGATATTTTGGTCATAATTATGGAGTGACTGGTTTCTATAAATGAGAGGCTCCCTCCCTAGCTCACAAATTGTGCTGGTATAGGACATGGCCCTGGTTCCTTACGGGCAGTGAAGCAAGGTTTTTCACATAACATCACATAGACATTCTGCCTCAATTCTTCCAGGTTCCTGGGAGGTACTTGTGGCACAAGTGGAGCATCTAATCTTTCATAAAAGAAAATAACATTTGAGGAAGCTAACTGTGGAGAGAGACCTCTGGATAAGGTGCCTTAGTTTCCCTTTACTAAGCACACTTCCAACTCTGGAGTTCTAAGATAATGCTCATTCTGTACATCCATTAAGGATACAAGAGTTTCAGTCTACCAGATTTTAAGTTTTCAATTTACTTTTTTTGTTTATTTTGTAATGAATAGTTAACAAAACAACCTACTGTTATTTGTAACTAGCCTTTGACCTCATACAGTATTTGATGAATAGGAGAGCATATTGTGTCAGAAATGCAATAAGTTTGTTGAACTTTATGAACTAATTGTGTCGTTAATTCTTGAGGGTTAAGAAACAGCAAATAGTTCAAATATCTGTAGGAAATAGCATTTTTGATTGCTTTTTTGTTAAGGCTTTTTCAAAGTTAGCCACAATTTCATGACCACGTATTACTTAAAGTGCTTTCTTTCAGATGAGCTGTACAGTCAAATACCATAACACACTTATTTTTGTAAAATAAATGCATCTGAACTATCTGAATTATTTATTATGTTAAAAAAGTAAGTAGTGAATTCGTTTTCTTGGTCCCTTTTTATGAAGAAAATTAAATAATGTGTAATAGTACTATGAAAGCCTTATCCACTATTATTATTTGCTTATGAGAGGGAAAAGGAAATTACAGCTTATGGGCCAAATCTGTCTGGCCAGCTGATTTTGTAAATAAAGTTATTTTTCAACTCAGCCATGTTGATTCATGTACATATCATCCATGGCTACTTGTGTGCTCCCACAAGAGAGTTGAGTAGCTGGAACTTTACTACAAATTAAAAAATATTTACTATCTGAACCTTTACAAAAACAGTTCCTGGCCTCTGGCTTAAGCTATGATTCAATGGGAAGGTAACCTTTATATATTTCCCACTATTTTCTAGTCTGATATCCTGGTCAGAAGATGTTAGTCTTGATACTTCATAAACAGGAATCTGAAATCCTAATCAAATTTTCAAATGTCATGACATATGTAGAAAAGTATTTTCCTTGAATCCAACATTATTATGCAAAGGCAGCTTCCACATTTCTAAAAAAATGATTAATGTGTATTTTGTCCTCATTTCCATGAGGATATATTATTTATCTGTAGTTATTTCTTCCTCCCCCTTTTCCATTCTTGCCATAGCATTTAAACAAGTCGTGTGTGTGTGTGTGAGTGTGTGTGTGTGTGTGCTGTCTATAAGATGAAAAAACATTTTTCTTGATTAATTTTTCATGCGTTGGCCTCTTCACTTACTCTGAAAACTATCTCTATTTTTATTCCATGGCAGGATACTTTAATAGGACATCATTCAAGATTTCACTGCTATTACTATGTGTTATCATCTTCTATTTTACTCCTTTCTTCAATTCACAGCCACTTTCTTTTTCCATGTCACATTTGTTCTTCCCCAGTGTAGTGATGTGTTCCCTTTGCATACTTAATTCCACTTGAGTAAAAGAGATAAAACATACCAATGCAGTTCTGTGAGCAAATCGTCCTGTAGTTCTCTTAGACTTCAGACATTTTTCTCTTAACTGGTCTCTGATGCTTTGACTTTTATTAACTGTTTTAAACAAACTTTCTCTATTTAAAAGAGCCCTAAAAACAAAGTATAATATTGGGCACTACCATAATATTAACCACTGCTAATATCAAGCCAGTCCCAACATGACCTATCACTGAATAATCTGACACTAACGATAAACCTAAGAAATCCAATATATGGCAAATGAGGTAGCAGAATCTATAGCAGTAATTAAAAAGAAACACTTAGAAATGTCTCAAATAGAGGATTATAAGCTTTTTAAGGGCAAGAAGCTTATATTTAAATTCTTTCTGATTCTCCACTAAGTTCACTGTTTAACAAGAATGAAATAAGTGCTAAGAGCTGACTAATGTGGTGTGGACATCCTGTAGGAAGTTATGTCTTTCTCAGTAGCTACGTAACAGAAGTTAAAAGTGTTATTTTGAGTCCTTTGTCACTGCTGTTGACTACTCACTCATTCTCTTTTCCAACACTGCGGTTATCTTGCATGTTTCATTGTAAGATAAAGTAAATTCATCATTGGATTTTCCGATCTTTAATGACACACACTTAGAGAAATTGAGCAATCTTAAATTTATCTTCTTATAAAAGAGTATACCATTACAGGTAAAATCAATGTGGAGCAAGACAAATATAACATGAAGAATGAGTATATGAAATACTTTTGAAATCATAATAAAGATGTACCAAAAAATAGAAAGAAACATTTCCATTTGGTCACAGTCAGATAACATATTTCATTACGCTGTCATATG
The DNA here is from genome assembly GCF_028885655.2 of Pongo abelii. Lineage (NCBI taxonomy): Eukaryota > Metazoa > Chordata > Mammalia > Primates > Hominidae > Pongo > Pongo abelii. The sequence goes on from NC_085928.1 coordinate 21,599,686, forward strand.
AGTCGTATAACATTCATTTCACGGATATCTAAAGTCAGAATCACTAGGGCAATATGAGAAGTAGACTGCATATTTGTATGTAACAGTTTCAACCACCCTATGAAAGCATCCATTTTAAGGTATCTGCTGTCATAGTTTTTAATTCTACAACAGAGGAATGGACACAGATTTTTGTTTTTTGGAGTGTCTCCCACTTAATTCACCTACAACTCTCAACCAAACACTTAATGGCTACTTTCTGTCAGATACTGTCTTAGGCACAATTGGAGATTATGAAGATTCATTCATTTATTCAATAAAGGTTTATTAAGTATCTCTTGTGTAATTTGCAAGGGTTAAATATGAGAAATGAAAATCCCTACTCTCAAATAACTTGTAATCCGATTGAAGAAGTAAGACAAATGCATTTGACTAAGAAGTGTGGTAAAAGGTAGTATGTGAAAAATACTGTTCAAATTTTACCATCAATAAATTTCAACAACAACAAAAAAAACTGAAATAGAAAGAAATTACCTGTAGCTGTAGGAATCTGAGGCAGTCTGGGAGGAGAGGGCACCTGAACTGTATTAGTTAAGACCTAATAATAATAACAAATAAGTTCATGGAGGAGAGGGGAGAGACTGTGAGAGAACAAAAAGATGCTGAAAAGGGAGTTGGGTCAAGCAAGTGACTAAGAACCCCCATTTTATCTGTGTTATATGCGTTTAAATTTGCTGGCAAGTATGATGAAAGGTAGGGAAAATGAGGCAGGAGAACCCATAGATAAGAAAAAAAATTATCCAACTATATTAGGAAATTTATTACTTGGATAAAAAACATCTTGGAAAAAATAAATTCACTTTTCTAATTTTAAAATGCTTTTTGATATAATCTTTGGAACTCTATGAACTATTTGTTTAATTTTATATCACCAAATATGTATGTATGTGCGTGTGTGTGTGTGTGTATGTATATAGACACAAAAGTTTATGTATTTAAAAATTTTAAACTTAATAAATTTGGATGTATGCTTAAAATTTTTAAAGTTGTTACAATTTTAGAGATAATAAATTGGCAGTTTTTCTATTGAGTTTTGAGAAAAATAAAGTATTTGTTTTCTGTAAATGTATTTAGTTAGCTAATGTCTAAGGTCCATTATATATTATAATGATAGTTATTTGATTATCAATTTAAATAAGTGATGATTGCAAATATATGGATCTTTTTGTTTATTATAGAATTGTTAGGCTTCATTAAGTAGCTTCTGAATCAGCCTTGATTATTTTCCATATATTAGTTTTTCAATAAAAATGGTGCTGTTCTAGTTGAACTTTCTCTACAACTTTACAATCCTAATGAATCTCTTTTTGGAGACATATCCCTCTTTGCCCTATCTTAAACACAATCAGCTCACTTACAGTATATAAATATGTTTTTGAGACAGGGTCTCACTCTGTTGCCCAGGCTGGAGTGCAGTGGTATGATCATAGCTCACTGCAGCCTTGATCTCCGGGGCTCCAGTTATCCTTCTGACTCAGCCTCCTGAGTTGCTGCGACTACAAGCCCCACATCACCATGCCCAGCTATTTTTTCTTTTTCAGTAGAGATGAGGTCTTGCTGTATTGCCCAGTTGGGCCTGAACATGAGCCACCATACTCAGCCCATTTGCAGCATATGTAACACATAAAATAATGTTGGTCCAGAGTGCCCAGGTTTTAATTGCAGAGAAATTAAGATAGACTTTTTTTCCTGGGATCTTGCTCTAGGTGATGGCTTCCTTCTGCACTTGACTGTTTCCCCTGCTTTTGGGTGACTCCTACTTGTTTTTGGTATGTGTTAGGCAGTTCTTGCATTGCTATAAAGAAATACCCAAGACTGGGTAATTTATAAGAAAATAAGTTTGATTGGCTCACAGTTTTGCAGGCCATACGGAAAGCATGGCACTGGCATCTGCTTCTGGGGAGGTCTTAGGGAGCTTTTTCTCATGGCCTATGGTAAAGCAAGAGCAGGCATTTCACATGGCAAAACAGAAGCAAGGGAGGGGAGCAGGGAGGAGGTGCCACATACTTTTAAACAACCAGATAATGTGAAAACTCACTCACTCTGGTGAGGACAGCACCAAGCCGTGAAGGATCTGCCCCCATGACCCAAACACCTCCGACCAGGCCCCACCTCCAACACTAGGAATTACATCTCAACATGAGACTTGGAGGGGACATCCAAACTGTACCACAGGAGGTTTTAGAAATGTTTAGAAACCTTCCTTCCTTGATTATAGGCACTCTCTGCCCTGATTCGATGTCCCTTTCTTCCCATTCATGCTACCATATCTGGCTTCAGGGGCTCATTGATCCCCCTACATATCCTAAACAGTGTGTGGAAAAATAAAGTTTTCCTTGCATTTAACTAAAATAAGATTAAACTTTACTGATATTTTAACTTTAAATAAAAACAAAACATAAGAGCAGTGAGTGGATTTTAAAAAGCAAAGATTTCAGAACTGACTCGTTAGCTAAAATTGGTCTTACCTTGGCTTGGTTCAGGAAGCTGCTAATTTCCCTCACCTCAAATATAAGATAATCCCTGTGGAGGAGTACACACTTAACTGAAACACTCAAGCAGCTACCCAAAGCCTCATTGGTTTAATAAATATTTTGATTTTCAGGCTCCCTCATAACCTATTTTGTATTTTTATTTAGAGGCAGAGATCCCAGAGTCATTCTTTTCATTCCAGGTTAGGTTGAAGTTTGTGCTGTTTGCCTGGCCTTGACCTTTTTGATCTTTATTTCTCGAACACCAAAATATCTGCTCCCCTGTGTTTCTCTATACTTGGAAACTTGACCTAATTTCCTATCTCATTGTGCTTTTTTCCCATCTGATTTACCTTCCAAAATGCCTACCAACCTGCTGATGGGACTGGTCCTGTTCTCTGGGGTGGCCCTTTGTCCATAAAAGCCCTATGAACTTCCTGGTGGATTAACTTCCTTTCTTGGGGGCAAGGCCCCCTCACATCATCTTTCTATATTTCTTGCACCCTCTCCATTACTAAGTTTCTACTTAATACATGAATTTGACTTATTGACTCCTAAGAATTGAATACTAAAGGAAAGATGCAGAACTAGTATGTGGTGCCTGCCTTCAAGGTGCTTATACGTAATTGGAGGGATTACTATATATTTGCATTACCATTTTTTCTGGCCACCATGCCTTTGTGTTCTATCAGAACAGTGTCTATAGCCTTGTGTATTTGCAAAGCAGAAACATTTTTTGTGTCCAGTTATTAGGTGTTTCTTGACTCAGATTACTAGATTGCTTCTCCTGGTTCTCTTTGCTGAATCTATCCTTAATTATCTCCAGTGGTATGATGGAACAGCATCCTATCACTATAGGCGTACAATATCAAAATTATTTTAAACCCAGACTCTAAGTCCTAGAGAAATAGTGAAAGTCAAATGTGTTTATGAAAAGAAGAGAAAGGTCATGAAAAGGAGATTCGTGGAATAACCATTCAAACTTTAACATGCTTATATGTTAAAGTAATTATTGGCTACTTTTGCAGAGGGAGAGGGAAAATGCCATAATATGTAATTGAACCCATAAAATGGCTTTGTTATTCCTGAAAGTTTTTAAACATTGTTCCCTTTCTACAATAGTCAAATTTTCACTCATGGCCCATGAAAGCATCCTTAGAAATATGAGGAGTTTGTCTGTTCGCTCTGATGATAGTTTCTTTTGTTTGTTTGTTTGTTTGTTTGTTTTGAGGTGGAGTCTTGCTCTGTCACCCAGGCTGGAGTGCAGTGGCATGATCTCGGCTCACTGCAAGCTCCACCTCCCGGGTTCACGCCATTCTCCTGCCTCAGCCTCCTGAGTAGCTGGAACTACAGGCGCCCGCCACCACGCCTGGCTAATTTATTTTTTGTATTATTTTTTTTTTATTTTTAGTAGAGACGGGGTTTCACCATGTTAGCCAGGATGGTCTCGATCTCCTGACTTCATGATCTCCCCGCCTCGGCCTCCCAAAGTGCTGGGATTACAGGTGTGAGCCACTGAACCCGGACACTCTGATGATAGTTTCTTTTGCTGTGCCCTTTAGTTTAATTAGATCCCATTTGTCAATTTTAGCTTTTGTTGCAATTGCTTTTGGTGATCTCATCATAAAATCTTTGCCCATGCTTATGTCTTGAATGGTATTGCCTAGGTTTTCTTCTAGGGTTTCTATGGTTTTGAGTTTTACATTTAAGTCTTTAATCTATCTTGAGTTAATTTTTATATAAGGTAGAAAAGGGTTCAATTTCAGTTTTCTGCATATGGCTAGCCAGTTTTCCCAGCACCATTTATTAAATAGGGAATTCTCTCCCCATTGCTTGTTTTTGTTGAAGATCAGATAGTTGTAGATGTGTGGTGTTATTTCTGGAAGAAAATTTTTGCAGTCTACCCACCTGACAAAGGTCTAATATGCAGAAATTACAAGGAACTTAAACAAATTTACAAGAAAAAAACAACTCCATCAAGAAGTGGGCAAAAGGATATGGACACTTCCCAAAAGAAGACATTTATGCAGTCGACAAACATATGAAAAAAAAAGCTAATCATCACTGATCATTGGAGAAATGCAAATCAAAACCACAATGAGATACCATCTCATGCCAGTCAGAATGATGATTCTTAAAAGTCAAGAAACAGCAGATGCTGGCAAGATTGTGCAGAAATAAGAAGGCTTTTACATTGTTGGTGTGAATGTAAATTAGTTCAACCATTGTGGAAGACAGTGTGGCAATTCCTCCAGGATCCAGAACCAGAAATACCATTTGACCCAGCAATCTCATTACTGGGTGTATATATACCCAAAGGTATATATTTGGGTATATATACCCAAAGGAATATAAATTATTCTGTTATAAAGATACATGCACATGTATGTTTATTGCAGCACTACTCACAATAGCAAAGATGTGGAACCAACCCAAATGCCCATCAATGATAGACTGGATAAACAAAATGTGGTACATACATACCATGGAATACTATGCAGCCACAAAAAGGAATGAGATCATGTCCTTTGCAGGGACATGGATGAAAGCCAGAAGCCATCATCCTCAACACACTAACATAGGAACAGAAAACCAAACACCGCGTGTTCTCACTCATAAGTGAGAGCTGAACAATGATAACACATGGAGACAGGGAGGAGAACAACACACACGGGGCCTGTTGGTGGGGGTTGGGGGCAAGAGCAGGGTGGGCATCAGGACAAATATGTAATGCATGCAGGGCTTAAAACCTAGGTGACAGGTTGATAGGTGCAGCAAACCACCATGGCACATGTATACCTATATAACAAACCTGCAGGTTCTGCACATGTATCCCAGAACTTAAAGTAAATTAATTAATTAATTAATTAAAAAATAAGAAATATGACAAGTTTTATTTTTCATTTGTCATTTCTAACCCAGAGGTTGATAGTCCTTTGTTCTGTTCTTTCAAGGGTCACTTTTATTTTCTATAAAATATTATATTATTATCTCAATATTACATTTCCATTCCATACCTATGTTAAGAGGACATAAGGTGCCAACACACCTTTTATGCAAATGACATGAAAATGTCCAGAGTATTTGGTTTGTTTTTATTTTCAAATATTGACTCACATCCTCCCTGCTTCAAATAGTAAGCACATGCAGATGCGTGAAAATTATTGTTCTTTAACCTTAGCATCCTGACTCCAGCAGGCATCTTCCTTCTTTCAGGAGGTAGAGGCCAATTGTATCTCTTTCTGTTTAACAACAAGTGACCTCAAAGTGGCAGTCTTTCAGAATACAGTATTGCTCTTACATTTTGGCACCTGCATTTTGAAGATTTGGTGACCATTTAGTAATATTAAGAAATCAACACAAATATTTTCTCTTGTAGTCCTTTTGGACATCACATTGAATTTCACAGAAGTTCTTACCATGCAGATATTTTAGCACCAACTTTTTAGTACTATTCATGGTTCGTTAATTGGATTTGAGATTTTGTAGCCAAGTCCTCTCCTCCCTTTTCTTGCTCATAACTAATGTTTCTTTATGTTCAATGTGTTTTAAAGGCCTATTTTTTGTTCCATTGCCTAAAAAATAAATCTTAGATAGCTTACCCAAAGAATATACAATAATGGATGGTTGTTAAAAGCACAGTTTTGGAGGACAGACACATATGTTGGCCACATATCCTAGAAAGAGCAACAGTGAATTTTCAATCAAATCTGTACTCTGTCAAGTTAGCTGACCTATTCTGTGACTTCCTTAATGGCACCAACCCACAGGTTTATTGGTTACATTTAATGAGACTGTCATTGTAAAACACTTAGTACAGGGCCTGGTAGCTGCTATATGCTCAATACCTCATAACTATACTTATTAATCACAGCCAGATCATACTCCAAAAGCATGCTCCTCACAGCCCTTCGCTACTACCTAAAGTATCCTCTTCACAGTAATTTTAGGATTGAGATACTGACTCTAGCTAGAAAGGCATTTAACAGGAAAACAACATCACCCACTTAGTGTGGTCTGATTTGTTAAATTAGCTGATTTTACCTCCATTTCATACATAACCACAACAAAACAGAAAAGATAGACTGATAAAAAGAGGAAGTTGAGGACATAGAAAGTCTAGAACTTGAAGTGAGGATTCATGTGTGTGAGAACGGGACTTGGGAGCAGTACAGCAGTCCAGCAAGACCAGGGTGCCTGGAGTGCAGATTTACATGTTTCTTCCTATTTTCTACTCCCTCTGTGTCTCCTGAAATCCAAATAATATTGTCTTATTCAAAATATTCTCATATGAAACATAGGAGATCTGATGTTCCTAAATTATAGTAACATTTACTCAGTGTATCATCAACAATAATCACTTAGAATTTTAATAAAACATATAAACATATATTATTATGTTAACTTTGTTATCATTTTTATGTTATAGTTGACAAAATAAAGTTTAGAGAATTGCCTTCTAAGTTCCCAGGAATAAGTAGTGTACTTTGGACAACATAGGCCCTAAAATAAGAAAGACTTAAATCTAATTCTGGCTCAGCCACATGCTTGCAATACAACCCAGTGATATTGAAACTGAGTCTCAGCAGCCTTTTACTGTGAAAAGTTGACAGCATAGGTTTTCCCTTGCAGGGTTTTTATGAAACCACATCTATGAAAATCCAAGTTTGTATGTGAAAAGATGTAGCACAGTGCATGACATGTTATGCCTATTTAATTAATGCCAATTTTTGTCTGCATGATGTTATGTTCCATACTCTTCTTGATTATTCCATGGAAAGATGGACCATTATTGAATCCTTTGTACTTCCAAGTTGAGAAAAGAGTTGACCCTCTTACATCCTCATCTAGATCCTGGACTGTCTTCCTACTTCTTTTGTCATCCATCCAGCTACTCCCTTACTTACTCATTCATTCATTATGTTGACATTTACGGAAGTGCATTACATTCTGCTTTCTTTAGCATTTTCTTTTTTCAGTCAAAATATTTGGCACTTTAAAAAAGTGATTATGAGTATGAGAAAATTCTGATTCCCAAAGTCCTGGGACTTCCAATCACTACCACAATATTTGACTGCTATTACACATTTTCTATATTAAAGGTGGTCCTCCTTGGAAATACTGGAAGAAATAGACAAGCCATCAATGGATATTTTCTACTTTCTACACTTGTTAAGAAAGATAATCCAGTTGGGGGGGTATGTAATAGAGAGGCCATGTTACACTGCAATAGCAGACATCCAGTTTTTAGTAGTTCAATATTATAGCCACTTATCCATGCCTGAGTAGGTACTCAGATCAGCAGAAAAATTCTACCCCAAGTGGTCATTAAGGGATGCCAGTTTCTTCTGTCTTGTTTCATCATGTTATAGAGCCATATGATAATAATCTCCAGCCAGAGAAAGAATAAAAAGCAATTATGGAGGATATATACCACACTTTAGAATAGCCTCGGTCTGGGAGCTATACACTCATATATGCTCATACCCATTGTCAAGACATAGTCATACAGACACACTTGATTAGTTATAAGGGGAGATGTTGAGCCAGAAACCTACTTCTGGAGGAGGAAGCATAACAGGATGCAGTAGGCAGTGAGAGATCTCTGCTACAGTGTATTAAAGAGAAACTATTTCAATTTTATGTTTGTTTATTCTAAAACACTAACTTGCTATTCTATTGATACATTGACTAGTATCATTTGCTAAAGAATCCCTCGAGGAATAGTAATTTAAATTCTGCCTCTTCCCATATGCAAAACACATTATTTGGGAGTGTGGATGGCATTAGTTGTAGAGGGGGGGTAATCCTTCTTGGTCTAATTTTAAATAACAGACCCAATTTAGTGCAGCACCAGCAAAATATTCAATTAAAATCACATTATTAAAATAAAAATTAATGTTCTGTTGTTGAACTGCTTGGCTGAATGCACCAATTAAAAGTTTTCTTATCTTCCTCACCCCCTCTCCAATCTATTTGGGAAAAAGAAGAGGCGTAAACACAAATGCACACACAACTTTCTGACTAAATAAACTGGGGTTGAAGATAAACTTTGTTCCTCAAATACTGTAATTGTACAATTACCTGTGGTGTTTAAGACATGTGTAATGTGGCAAATAAAATAAAACACACACAATGCAAATACTTTACTAAAATGAGTATAGTGTCTAGTTTCTCGTACTTAAAAAACTAGTTTTTATAACTATATTTAACCTTACTTTTCTTCCTTTCTCTTCTTGTCTTCTTAGGATAATTAGAGAAGTCACCGGAAATAGTTGAAAATGGTAGGGGCTGGGAAGTCAGGGTAACACTATGGAAAATCCTTAACTTAGACTGTGGCCTGTAATTTTAAATTCAGTTTTTGTTCTCCAAGTAGCCAATAGACCAGGAAAGATATCATCCTAGAACCCAGATGTGTTAAGCAAGTTTTGGACCCTAGATGTGCTGGATAGGTCTTCTATACCCTCTCTGGCTACCATAGAATATCTTCCAAACACATGTCATTTTTCCTTACTTTTCAAAATGTTTTTCACTCTTTGTTTGTAAGACATTTCTTGTCCAGGGTCCCTTGATGTCACTTAAATGTAAATGTGCTATAACAGTCCCCTTTCACCCCTTGAGAGCCCTACTACAGTGGGTATGCTTTAGCATTCATCCACCTCCAGGCAATTTCTTTCTTGTCAAGATCTCTTTGTGGATATAAGCAATACAGGGTCCTGTGAAGCAACATGTTCTCCAGCTTGATGCAACTGCCATTTTCCTTCTTCCTTCAGCCATTTGATTTTTCAGGCAGTTAGCTTTTCTATTCTAATGGAAAAATCTGCAAGCTTATTTGTAAAGCTTTGAATTCATTTGAACATTGATTGTACCTTCACTATTTTTCCAACACTCTGTGTGGCACTGAAAATACACAGATCACAGCAACTACTGTTAAGTTGGAAAGTGGCTTTCATATTTTTGTGCATTTGCACATCTGATTATGTTTTGTAAACTACACTAAAGTCAAATCTCTCTTGTTTTAAAAGAACTCATCCTCCAAAAACATTATGGACAAAATGCTAATAATTGTTTGAAGTGTTTTTAAAGTGTCACAAGTAGAATTGTCACCAATCTCAATTTTAAAATTGATCCCTTTGATAGCTCTGTGTGATGGGGCAAGAAGAAGTGAGAAGGTAGATATTTAAAACATACAAAAATGCCAGAAACTGACATCTCTCAGTACTGGCCTTTTGCCACATCGGGTTTTAGGAAAAAAGCAGGAAATGTTGTCTGGAAAGATCCAAAAATATTATTTATAAACATAGGTGAATTCACATCTTGTATATATACCAAACACATACACACCTGAATATGAGGACAGCTGCATACAAAGACACAGGACACATTCACACACTCCAAGTAAAAAGTAAGTGGGGGAAATAAAACTAAGTGGAGGAAGAGACTGTAAGTGCAGTCTTGAGGCCATATTCTGAAGCTGCTTTATTTTTCCAACATTTTGAAATTGTGCAGAGACCTCCTGGATAGTGGTTTTAATCAAGACCACATCCTGAAGAACATAGTCCCTCATTCTAGGAGATGTATGCATTTGTTGCAGAAGCATGGCAAGATTGACAGCCATGAAGATGTGCTTAAGATTATGAGTTGAAATGCCTGCAGGACAAGCTAATTGCGAGAAAGAGTTCCTTGTCTCCAGAAACTCTATCCATGGATAATTCTTCGTCTCATGTGAAGACACACCGTCTGTCATTTTCACAAAAGTAACTGCTTCTGATCCTAGTGAGTCTCAGTTCATATTTTCCTGTATCTGTTTCTTCATGTGCTTACCAACAGAAAATTGGTTAATGCCTGAAGGCAGTTCATGCAGTTCCTGCCTGGTCATTTCAAGGAGCAACATTTTTTGTTACAAGAAGCTACAAAGCCACTAGAGGCCAGGACTATTTCCTGATCATTTTCTCCAGCATCTGAGACACTTCTTAGTTCCTAACAAGCTCAGCTGTCCCTAACCAACTTTACCCAACCTGTGGTTTCTTTATTTGGTCTTTTGTAGACAGATAAACAATGACTTTCTCAGGAGGTGGCTCAATTTTTTAACTCAAAATTAATCAAATTACCTTAAATGAATGCCCTTTATTCTCTCTTCTTGGTGAAATTTAAAAAGAAAAACTTCATACAAGGTTTTTTTTATTTATTTATTTATTTTTTTTTTTTTGGAGACAGAGTCTCACTCTGTTGCCTAGGCTGGAGTGCAATGGTGTGATCTCAGCTCACTGCAACCTCTGCCTCCCAGGTTCAAGCAATTCTCCTGCCTCAGCCTCCCGAGTAGCTGGGATTACAGGCACGCACCACCATGCCTGGCTAATTTTGTATTTTTAGTAGAGATGGGGGTTTCTCCACGTTGATCAGGCGGGTCTCAAACTCCCCACCTCAGGTGATCCGCCGCCTCAGCCTCCCAAAGTGCTGGGGTTACAGATGTGAGCCCCTGCGCCTGGCCAAGGCTTTATTTTTATATGTGATTTCTATTAGACTGTGGTTAAACAATAATTGGTTGGAAAAATAAAAAGTCTGTGTGAACAGATTGGTTTCCCAGTGGGAATGAGCTCCAAATATCAGGGAGAGAAATGACCTAGAATCTTGAAAAGCTGAAACATTCCCAGGAGGAGGCTGCCTCTCAGGCTTTGCATAGCTTCTCATCCCTGAGAAGTACACTGTATTGAAATAGGTCAGCATGTGGAGAGATATTAAAGAGATGTTATCTGCCCTCTGAATCATGTTATTAAGTGCTTTATTTTCCCCTAGAAATTGAGGAAAGCAAGACCTCATTAAAGCAAATCAGGCCCAAATTTACAAGCATGTTTTGACTCTCTTGCAATGCATTCAGCCTTGAACTCAGATTTAGATTACGAGGATAACAGAAATGGGCAAAGGGAAATCCGAATGCACCCGCCATCTTCTGTTTGGTAATAATTTTCCTATACCTCAGATATCTGTGTCTTCACTGTTCATAATACTTGGGTAAGTGTTGCTTGGAATACATTAAAACTTGAGTTCCAGGAACTACTTTCAAGGATCTTACAGTCAGGAAAGAGCAAGAAGAAGTGCTAATAATGTCTACATTTAATTTGAAGAAATAGGCAAAGTATAGTCATGTACATAACTGATTCACCCTATGACCTCAGGTACTGTACGTGAACTATCTCATGTAAGTCTGACAAAAATCTAGTGAGATGATTATATGCTCAATTCCATTTTACAGATGAAGCAGCTAGAGTTAAGTAATGAGCTCGAGGTCACATGGTTTCGGTCCCTAGTCTCTCCAAACTTTATGGGCTTTGTATGTAACTGCCAGAGAAACCTTAAATACTTCTTTGATTAGAATTTAAATCCCTACTGATTTGTTCCAATGGCCCCCATTGCTGACTTAATAAAATAAAACTCTGTGATGGATTTGAGACCCTAGAGTCTGGGCCATACTTTGCTGCCCTCTCAGCCTCTACTTTCACGGGAACCAGCTGATTTTCTCTTCTCCTCTCGTTATGTCTCCACATAACGTATACTTTACAATACCTGAGCCTTTTCTCCCACCTTAAGAACTCCTTGATTTCTCCCACTTTATGAACTTCTCAGTTTCTAGGTGATGAGAATCTAACCTTTCCCTGCCACAGTTAAGAAAGACCAGTCATCCTGGCTGGGTCTCTGCCATGGCACTTGGTATTTGCTTGGCCTATACCTGGCTGTCTTTCTCCTCTGAATACTGTACTTGTACCAGTTGTCTATAATTATCAGCTTCTGCTGTTTTCCCAGGCTGACTGCCTATATTTGTCTTAAGGGCTTCTCTAGAAATAAAATCACAACAAATTGAGTGGCTTAAACAGCAGAAATGTATTGTTTTCCAGTTTTGGATGTTAAAAGTCAGATCTAGATGTCAGCAGGGTTAGTTTCCTCTGAAAATTGTGAAGAAGAATTTGTTCTATTCCTCTCTCCTAATTTCTGGTGGTTTTCTGGCAATCTTTGCTGTTCCTGGGCTTTTAGAAGCATCACCTTGATCACTGCCTTCATCTTCACATGAAGTGAATCTGTCCAGATTTCCCCTTTTTATAAGGACATCAGTTATACTGAATTAGAGTTCATCCTAATGACCCCATCTTTATTTAATTAATCACATCTACAATGCTGCCCCTTTTCCCAAATAAGTTCACATCTGAGGTACTGGAAATTAGGGCTTCTGAGTACTAAATTTGGAGGGACATATTTTAACCCATAACACTGCCCCAATATTTACCCAGTGTTCTATTTATGGCCCTCTCTGATTTCCTTAGCCACCACTGACCCCTATATTCTTATACTTTATGTAGTATCTGGTGACCTCTGAATGATAGCAGGAATTTGGGAAATGAAAGCAGTTATTACAGATCCTAAGGTAAGTCAAGTCTGAGAGTCCCAACCAAGTAATTGCATCACAGAGTAGGTTCCAGCAGGGAGCAGAGAGAGACTTGTAGTCACAATTATTTGGAAAGGAGTACTTTGCAAAATTCAACTTCTTTTCGGTTTGCCTTTTGATTACGAACCTGATGCATTGGGTACTATGGCTATGTCTACAAAGGCCCAGCCTAATCATATAGAACGAAGTGTGGCTGAATAGTGGAGCTGAAACCCAGAAAAATGGCATTAAGTCCTTCCAAATGTCATTAAGACAATATTTTGGATCAAATCAGATGAATAAATGTTTCCTTCCTGGATCTGGAACAAAAGAGCAAAATATAGCTTATCAGTGTCTCTTTGAATAACCATGCAATTCTACAAACACATTACTTTACCCACATAACCCATTACAGGGCATTCACAACAACATTATGGCTTTATCACGGCTACAAATTTGGCTTATTAAATCAATGAGGTATTTTTAGTTTTGGCAGATGTTACTGTGACTGTGTTTAAGAATCACTTTGTCCTTTTACATTCAAACCATTTTTAAAGGTTAAGAAAAGAAAAACTAATTTTCCCACCAAGACTTAGAAAACATTTTAAAAGATTATATTGTGGCTTGTAACTAAGTTATACAAATTTGCCGTGATCTCTTTTCCAAAAATAAGTCCTTCAATATTTACTATTAATTACAAAGGAGGGAGAATCTTTTAAAATGCCAAAGAAATAGAAAATAGAGAAGGGAATGAGAGCTTTGTCTGCAGATAAGTATGTCAAGATCAGAAGCAAGAAGTCAAAAGGGTGCAGGTAATTGGTAGAGAACAAGGACTAGCTATACTTTTAACTACTTTTAAAATTTTAACCTTTTCTATTTTATATCCAAGCTCCGTCATTGGCTATATAACTGTGGCAAATACTTAAACTTTCAGGATAGCTTACTCAAGCCTATTCCTGACTCACCTGTAGGCAGTCACTAAAATTATTGGTAAAATATAAAGAAAGAACTAACTTGTGAACATAATATGCAAAGCCAAAACTATATTTTGAGATAACTAATATCTTGGATTCAGACTCCATCAACACCATTTATTCCACAAGCACCAATTGTTTTATTCAGAGTTACCCAACTCTTTATTAAATTTAGTTGAATTTGGTCTACAATATAGTTTGGGAGATTTTGTCATTTGCTCTCAGAGATTTAAGGTGTTACCATGACAGGGACATGAAAAGTTGGCAACACAGGCAGAAAGAGGTAGTGGCTTCTAAGGCATTTGTCAAAAGAAACCAGGCTAATAATATTGAAAAATAATGGGTCTATGAAGAGGATTAGGAGAAACGAATGTGTAGCACAAGTATAAATAAGGCCACTATGGGAAAATGACGAAGAATAGAGGGAATTTCCACAGGGCAATAGAGGGGAGAAGTCTCAGAGGAATGCAGAATGAGATAGCAAGGGGCTTTATTGCTCTAAGTCTGAAACATGTTTTATACGTTTAATTAATAATGAAAAGATTAGAAGACTATAATTTTTTCTGTATAATTACAGAAAAGTAAATAAGTGATCCCTTTTTTGTTTCCACATGAGTACATTGTGCTATATTTCTCTTAAGCAGCAAGGGGGTTGTTTAAAATTCTGTGTTTGGAATCTTCTTGTAGAATGCAGATGGACTCTTCAGCAGTCATTTAAAACTTTTCAATCACAAGAGAAAAGGAAGAAAATAAGGAGGAATTCAGAATTGGTAAAATGCTAAGAGGGAGATGAATACAAGGAGATAAATATTATCCACTGGCATCTTTCAGTCAGGAAAAAAGTCATGCCCTTTCAACAGTTTTCCATAACTTTTTTTTTTACTAATATCCACTATTTTAAAATAATTCTTAGCAATTATTAAAGGTTGTTTTGGACAGGTTTTGTCTTTTTTCAATCAGAATTTATTTATTATATGGTATTTTGTGCTCAGAACTCAGTAAATCAAATTCTTTAACCTCTATTTTTTTATCATTCTCATCTGTGAAATCTAGATAATAATACTAACTAGCTCTTAGAGTAGTGTATATCAAAATGAATTGTTACCTTAAAGAAACTTCAAGCATGAAAAATACTCCTTGAGAAATATCTGTTATTATTTCTGATAATAAATTAATCACTTATATGAATTACATAAGACAAAAATATTGCCACTTTATTCTAAATTGAATAAAAGTGTGTGTATGTGTGTGTGTGTGCACTCACACATTTATATTTTGACATTTTGGGGGAATGCTGTGAAGATAACTTTAAATCTGTGGTTTAAAAATTTCATGCAAGATCTTGTTAAAATTATTTCAAAACTATTATTTTCTGCATAATTGAAAGGCTATTTTAGAATGTGGTTTATATCAAAGCTAGTTTGGAAACATCCCTATAGGAATATGATACTAATAGAATTGTAAGGTAAAGATACATATATGTACGTAAACATACACACACTCTCTCTCATACACACACAGTTATCAAATACTATCTAGTACAATACTCCATCACAAAAAAAAGTATTTTTTACATTTAAATGTGTTTTGCTGTCTCCCACCTCTCTCTCTTTCTATATATATATATTATCTCCACTTAATCAAAGTGGAGAGATTGACCTTTTTTGAATGGCAAAATAACTTTGAGATAGAACTTTATATTTTGAACTTCTTAAGACAAGAACTAGGTATTACTCATCCTGCGTACTCCCTGGCTCATATGCATTTATGAATGAATGAATGAATGAATGAATGAATAAATAAATAAATAATTCAGTAAATCAATAAGCAAATACATGAATAGGAGGATGAAAGGCAAAACGTTAAATGCTGAAAACCACAAAAGCAACACAGCAGTGACTGCACCTGTCATTCCTTTCTCACCAGTTGTTTTCCTTTAGCTAGTTAGACAGGGAGATCCTGGGGAGATATATTTTTAGAATGCTGAGAAACTATTTATTAAGCAAGAAACACCTTATCTGTTAAAAGACGGTTGTGGTAGTTGGCAGCCTTGAGAGAAGCTTGGTGTACTTTAACACCTTGAATCGGAAGGCCACTGAAAAACAAATCTAAACACACATTCACAGACCAAATTTAAAGGTTGCAAAAGGACTGATTAAGGAATAATGATTACATTTGCAATTATTTCTTTTTAATGTGTCCTATACTATGAGCTTTAAGATGTCAGGAAAACTCTTCACCACTCTATCCTTGGCACCGAGCCCACACCTTGCAAACACTATTTGTGCTTTAATAATAAGATTTTGCTGACGAATCTATTACTGAATTAATGATATTGAAAGGAGGTGTTAAGAATGAGGCAAAATTAGTTATGGGTAGAGGCTGATAGAGAAAATAACTGATAGAAGTAAACTAAAAATTGCATAGAAAGGAAGGAAAGACGTTGCATGGATATGAAGAAAGGGTGAGAAGGGATTACAGACTTACAGAAAGTGAACAGCATGGGAGACAGGAAGGGGTATTTGCTTAAAGGTTTGGTAATACTGTGTGTGAGTTTATTTTCTCTAATGAAAAAATGTTTAAGCAATTTGGGAGAAATGAAATTTAAAAAATTACAACAAACACAAGTTATGTATTATGTTTCTCTGCAGACCTCATAAAAGATCAATTTACTCTTGCATGTTCTCTAACTGTTTATAAGACAGAATGGTTTATGGGCATACTGATTTTGTAGATTTCCTTCCCATCTCTGACTCTTGACTAATTATCTTAAAAACAAAAAGTTTCTACACTTGGAAAACGAAAAAGTCTTTCTATGGCTGGGGCTTTTTGATTTGAAGATGGGGGTTCTGGGTTGATTACTCTGTCTCAGAATTAAAATAATTGAAAAAGCCACTAAAAAGGCAATTAGATTTCAAATAAAGGCAAGACAAGTTACACCTCCGTTTCTTCAAAATCCAATAAACCTGTCAGTCTCTTGGCTTAACTCACCAAAAATTAGTCAGTGGAGGCACCATAGAACATGTGGTGATGGCAGGTATCATATTAGGGCCAAAGAAAATAGGGCTGTCTCCTATGTTGAATAATTCCCCCCCCCACCGCCCAAGTTTATAGCTTTATGGAAAATGGATATTATCCTTATTATATACAATAAGAATAAAAATAAGTAAAGACATAGGGCTTAAAAGATATTGCACTGATGTCCTTGTTTAGCAAATTAGGACATTAAGGAGAAATACGGAATTGGGGTTCAGGAAACTACTCAAGGACAGAAAACTGAGGACTCCTGACTCCTTATGTAGCACTTTTTTACTCCAGGATGTACGTTTTAAAAATACACTTGATTACGTTGATGATAAGAAGAAGGATATGGTTGAAGTCTAAATCCTTGAATGGCCTAGAAAAGGCCATTTATTGGATATTCTAGTTCTATGAAAGCAAAGTCTGGTTCATCACTGTATTTACACTTGTTTGCACAGAATCTGGCACTTGGTAGGTGCCCAATACATATTTATTTTTAAATTAGGTATAATTTACATACAATAATATGCACAGATTTTAAGTATTGTTTGATAAATCTTAGCAATTTTATGTATGCATGTAGCCATGTACAGAATACAAATATTCAGTATATGAGTCCTTTGTCAGATATCTGTGTTAGGAAAAATTTTTCCAATCTGTGGCATGCCTATTCTTTTTCTTAATGATGTCATCTACACTACCCCAGAAAATTTCTTCATACCCCTTTTATGTCAATTTTCCCTTCATTCTGCCCACTCACAGAGTTGACCACTTTCTGATTTCTTTCTTTTTATTTAACTTTTATTTTTGGTTTAGGAATACCTGTGAAGGTTTGTTACATAGGTAAACACGTGTCACAGGGGTTTGTTCTACATATTATTTCATCACTCAGGTATCAAGGACAGTACCTAATAGTTACCTTTCCTGGTCCTCTCCATCTTCCTACCCTCCCCATTCAAGTAGATACCAGTTTCTGTTGTTCCCTTCTTTGTGTTCGTAAGTTCTTGTCATTTAGGTCCCACTTATAAATGAGAACATGTGGTATTTGGTTTACAGTTCCTGCGATAGTTTGCTAAGGATGATAGCCTCCATCTCCATCCAAGTTCCAACAAAAGACATGATCTTTTTCTTTTTTATGGCTGCATAGTATTCAATGGTGTATATGTACCACATTTTTTTTCTCCAATGAAAATGGATGGACATTTAGGTTAATTCCATGATTTTGCTATTGTGAATAGGGCTGCAACAAACATTTGAATGCATATGTCTTTATGGTAGAATAATTTATATTTGTCTAAGTATATACCCAGTAATGGGATTACTGGGTTGAATGGTAGTCCCGCTTTTAGGTCTTTGAAGAATTGCCATACTGCTTTCCACAATTATTGAACTAATTTAAACTCCCACCAGCAGTGTATAAGTACTCCCTTTTCTCGGCAACTTCACCAGCATCTGTTATTTTTTGACTTCTTTTTTTATTTTTTATTTTTTTGAGACGGAGTCTAGCTCTGTTGCCCAGGCTAGAGTGCAGTGAAGTGATCTTGGCTCACCGCAACCTCCACCTCCCGGGTTCAAGCAATTCTCTTGCCTCAGCCTCCCAAGTAGCTGAGATTACAGGTGCCCACCACCATGCCCAGCTAATTTTTGTATTTTTAGTAGAGACAGGCTTTCACTGTGTTAGCCAGGCTGGTCTCAAACTCCTGACCTCATGATCCACCCACCTAGGCCTCCCAAAGTGCTGGGATTACAGGTGTGAGCCACTGTGCCCAGCCTACTTTTTGACTTTTTAACAGCCGTTCTGACTGGTGTGAGATGGTATCACATTGCGGTTTTGATTTGCATTTCTCTAATGATCAGCGACATTGAGCTTTTTTTCATATGCTTATTGGCCACATGTATATCTTCCTTTGAGAACTGTCTGATCATGTTCATTGCCCATTTTTTAATCGGGTTGTTTGGTTTTCTCTTGTAAATTTGTTTAAGTTCCTTATAGAAGCTGGATATTAGAACTTTATGAGATGCATTGCTTCCAAAAATTTTCTCTTATTCTGTAGGTTGTCTGTTTACTCTGTGATAATTTCTTTTGCTTGGCAAAAGCTCTTAAGTTTAATTAGATCCCACTTGTCAATTTTTGCTTTTATTGTGCTTG
This sequence comes from Pongo abelii, assembly GCF_028885655.2. NCBI lineage: Eukaryota > Metazoa > Chordata > Mammalia > Primates > Hominidae > Pongo > Pongo abelii. The sequence goes on from NC_085928.1 coordinate 21,618,757, forward strand.
CTTTTGATGTCCTGTCATGAAATATTTGCCCGTTCCTATGTCTAGAATGGTATTGCCTATGTTGTCTTCTACAGTTCTTAGAATTTCGGGTTTTACATTTAAGTATTTAATCCCTTTTGAGTTGATTTTTGTATATGAGACAAGGAACGGATCCAATTTCAATCTTCTGTGTATGGCTAGCCAGTTATCCTAGCACATTTATCTAGTTATACGTAGATGAATGGTATCCTAGTACCATTTATTGAATAGGCAATCTTATTCCCATTGCTTGTTTTTTCAGTTTTGTCAAAGATCAGATGGTCATAGATGTGTGGTCTTATTTCTGGGCTTTTTATTCTGTCCTATTGGTTTAAGTGCCTATTTTTGTACCAGTAGCATGCTGTTTTCATTACTATAGCCTTGTAGTATAGTTTGAAGTCAAGTAACATGATGCCTCCAGCTTTGTTCTTTTTGTTTAGAATTGTCTTGGCTATTCAAGCTCTTGTTGGTTCCATATGAATTTTAAAATAGTTTTTTCTAGTTCTGTGAAGAATATCTTTGGTAATTTGATAGAAATAGCATCAAATCTGTAAATTGTTTCGGGCAGTATAGCCATTTAAATAATATTGATTCTTCCTATCTATGAGCATGGGATGTTTTTCCATTTATTTGTGTCTTCTTTCATTTATTTGAGCAGTGTTTATGATTCTCATTTTAGAGATCTTTCAACTCCCTGGCTAGCTGTATTCCTAGATATTTTATTCTTTTTATAGCATTTGTGAATGAAATTGCCTCTCTGATTTGGCACTCAGTTTGGCTGTCATAGGTGTATGAAAATACTAAGGACTTTTGCACGTTGATTTTGCATCCTGTAGCTTTGCTGAAGTTGTTTATCAGATCATGGAGGTTTGGGGCCCAGGCCGTGGGGTTTTCTGGATATAGAATCATGTTGTCTGCCAAAAGAGATAGTTTGACTTCCTCTCTTCCCATTTAGATGCCTTTATTTTTTTCCTTTGCCTTATTGTTCTGGCTAGGACTTTCAATACTATAATGAATAGTAGTAGTGAGAGGGCATCCTTGTCTTGTGCCAGTTTTTTTATGTCTCAGTTTCCTTCAGTTCAGCTTCGTTTTTGTTATTTCTCATCCTCTGCTAGCTTTGGAGTTGACTTGTTCTTGCTTCTCTAATTTTTTCGGTTGTGAAGTTGTTATTAATTTGAGATCTTTCTAACTTTTTGATGTGGGCATTTAGTGCTATGAATTTCTCTCTTAATGCTGCCTAAGAAGTGCTCCAGAGATTCTACTTGTATCTTTGTTCTCATTATTTTCAAAGAACTTCTTGATTTCTGCCTTACTTTCATTATTTACCCAAAAGTCATTCAGAAGCCTGTTGTTTATTTTCCATGTAGTTTCATGGTTTTGAGAAATTTTCATTGTCTTGACTTCTATTTTTATTGCACTGTGGTCTCAGAGTGTGTTTGGTATGATTTTGATTATTTTACATTTGATGGGGATTGTTTTATGTCCAATTATGTGGTCATTTGTAGAGTATGTGTCATGTGTCAATGAGAATAATGTATATTCTGTTGTTTTGGGGTGCAGAGTTCTGTAAAGGTCTATCAGATTCACTTGGTCCAATATTGAGTTCAGGTTCTAAATATCTTTGTGAATTTCCTACCTTAATGATCTGTCTGATACTGTCAGTGGAGTGTTAAAGTCTCCCACTATTATTGTGTGGGAGTCTAAATTTCTCTGTAGGTCTGTAAGAACTTGCTTTATGAATCTGGGAGCTCCTGTGCTAGATGCATATTTATTCAGGATAGTTAGGTCTTCTTGTTGAATTGAACGCTTTACCATTATGTAATGCTAATCTTTTTCACGTGTGTGTGATCTTTGATGGTCTGAAATCTGTTTTTTTCTGAAATCAGGATTGCCACCCCTGATTTTTTAATGTTTTCCATTTACTTGGTAGATGTTCTTCAGTCCATTGAGCCTATGAGTGTCATTATGTGTGAGACAGGTCTCCTGAAGACAGCATACCATTTGGTATTGTTTTTTTATCCAATTTGCCACTCTGTACCTTTTAAGTGGGGCTTTTAACCTGTTTACATTCAATGTTTGTATTTATATGTGTGGATTTGATCTTGTCATTGTGTTGTTAGCTGGTTATTATGCTGGCTTGTTTATGTGATTGCTTTATAGTGTCACTGACTTGTGTATTTGTGTTTTTGTACTAGCCGGTAGTGGTCTTTCCTTTCTATATTTAGTGCTTCTTTCAAGATCTCTTGTAAAGCAGGTCTGGTGGTAACAAACTATCTCAAGATTTGCTTATCCAAAAAGGATTTTATTTCTTCTTCACTTAGGAAGCTTAGTGTGGCTGGATATGAAATTCTTTGTTGAAGATTTGTTTTTCTTTTTTCAAGAAAGAGTCTCACTCTGTTGCCCAGGCTGGAGTGCACTGGTGTGATCTTGGCTCACTGAAACCTCTGCCTCCTGGATTCAAGCAATTCTTCTGCCTCAGCCACCCGAGTAGCTAGGATTACAGGCACATGCCACTACACCCAGCAAATTTTTGTATTTTTAGTAGAGATGGGGTTTCACCATGTTGGCCCGACTAGTCTTGAACTACTGACCTCAGGTGATCTGCGTGTCTTGGCCTTCCAACATGCTGGGATTACAGGCAAAAACCAAATCCCCACACCGCCTGCCCCTGCCAAAGATTTTTTTTTTTTTCTTTAACAATGTTGAATGTAGGGCCCCAATCTCTTCTGGTTTGTAGGTTTCTGCTGAGAGGTCTGCTGTTAGGCTGATGGGGTTCTATTTCTAGGTGACCTGCCTTTTCTGCCTAGCTGCCTTTAATAACATTCTTTGTTTCATTTCATTTGTGGAAAATCTGATGATTATTTGACTTAGGGATGATCTTCTTGTGTAGAATCTTGTAGGAGTTCTTTGTGTTTCCTGAATTTGACTATTATCCTCTCTAGCAAGGTTGGGGAAGATTTCATAAGTGATATCCAGAAATATGTTTTCCAAGTTGTTTGCTTTCTCCCACTCCCTTTTTTAGAGATGCCAATCATTCATAGATTTGTCCTCTTTACATAATCCCATAGTTCTCAGAGGTTTTATTTATTACTTTTTTTTCCTTTCTTTTTGTCTGATTGTCTTATTTCAGAGAACCAGTCTTCAAGTTCTGAGCTTCTTTTTTCAGCTTTTTCTATTCTGCTGTTAATACATGTGATTGCATTGTGAAATTCTTGTATTGTGTTATTCAGCTCTGTCAAACCCATTATGTTCTCTTTTTTACCGGCTATTTTGTCCTTCAGCTTTTTTCACTTTATTGTGATTCTTATTTTCTTTGGATTGTGTTTTGCATCCTCCTGAATCTTGACGATGTTTGTTTCTATCTATATTCTTAATTCTATTTTTGTTATTCCAGCCAGTTCAGCCTTGTTTTAAAAAAAAAAAAAAAAAAGAAAAACTCTTGTTGGAGAATTGGTGCAGTCATTTGGAGGACATATGACACTCAGGCTGTTTAAATAACCAGAGTTCTTGTGTTAGTTCTTTCTGATCTCTGCGTGTGGGGTATTCCCTTAACTGCAGTGTAGATTGAGTACAGTCAATAGACTTCTTTTCTAGATGTTTTTTATTGGGCCAAGGCTTTGTAGAGTATATTTATTTGAAGCTGACTTTTTGTCTCTGCTTTCAGAGGGGAGTATGTTAGTTAGGTATTTTGCTGCTGAAGCTTTGGGGTGTGATCCAGCAGATGACACTTAGGCTTACCGGTCAGTTGGTAGACTCTTGCTTGGTTGTGTGGCTCCCTTGTGTTCCCTCACAGTTACAGCCATGTTCTCTCTAAACAGTCAGAAAGTGAGGGTTACTCTCTTTGTTGAGTGCTGGCTACAGTCTGTGACTTGGCACTTCTGGGCTGCCCACTGAATCTCTGGGGCAATCTCAGTGCTTATGTTCCTTCTCTAACTTGGAGGCAACAGAGGAAGGGATCTTAGTAGTGGTAGCGGCCAAGGGTTGTTTGCTTGTCTCTTGGAGACTCTACTCCAGAGAGATGCAGATCAGCACTCACTCAGTGCAATCAGCCCAGGGTGGAGGGTCTGTGGTGTGGGCCCAAGCCAGGGGTTCCCTGTCTGGTGACAAGCACTTCAGAGTGTTTGGGACCCTGTAGGAGATGGATTGGCCTCCTCTCCTTGGGTCAACTGCAGATTGTTGTAGGTGTGAATAAGGCAATTCAGATCTTTGCTCCTTTATTAGTCCAAGGGTGGCAAGAGCAGTTCCACTACAGAGGGAGTGGTGGCAGAGAGGCTTTCAGTTGCCCCTGGGGGCTCTGTCCAGGGAGTTGCCAAGTTGCTACTGGCTCAATAACTCTGGTGAGGACTGGTGGGAGGCCAGGCCTGGAGGACCTGCCCAGTGAGGAGATATGGGAATAGGTACCTGCATAACAGTCTGGCCACCGTTCCATAGGGCTGTTCCATATGGCTGCTGCCATATGCTTGGGGCCTGCTCCAGTCACTAGTTACCTCAAATTTTCCAGTATCTGGAGGTATCACTGGTGAAGGCTGCAAAACAGCAAAGATGGCAGCCTGTCCCTCCTTCTGGGAGCTTTGTTCCAGGGAGGTATGGGCATGTTGCTGGCCCAAAGGCACCTGTAGAAGGTGGCTGGAGACCCCACTTGGAAGGTCTCACCCAGTGAGGAGGAACACGGTTGGGAACCCGCTTAAAAAAGAAGAGCAGTTACGCTGTGTCCACTTCAGCCCCAGTTGCCTCAGACACTTTGAAGCTGGAAGGCTGGAACAGCTACGTCCCCCAAAAAGTAAAAAGGGCGGCATGCCCCTCCCTCTAGGAGCTCTATCCAAGGGAGGTTACAAATCTCCCAGCCAGAGAACACTAAGGGAGTAATTAAAAAATGTCCTTGATTAGTCCCAGTGTGAGTACCTGGATGTTTCAGCTGAAGGTGTTGTATTTACTCGCCCCTTCCGTTCCTCTCCATGAGAGCCATACACACTAGCTGCTTCTAGTTGTCCATCTTTCCACCTGATTTCTTTCATCATAAATTAATTTTGTCTATTCCTGGCAGTTATATAAATAAAATGAATCAGCAAATACATTTTTCTTTGCTGTTTCTTTTACTCCTCATAATGTTTTTGAAATTTATTCATGTTACTGCCTGTATCAGTTATTTCTCTCTTTATATTATGCAGTAGCATTATATTGTGTGACTATGCCATTTTGCTTCTTCAGTCTCCCATTGATGAATATTTGTGTTATTTACTTTTGGGAACATTTATGACTATAAAGTTTGCTAAAATATTCTTTTTCAAAATGATTTTTGGACATTTAGAGCACATTTTCATCCACTTATTAGCCATTTACATTTCTTCTTTGTGCAGTAGCTGCCTAATTGTTTTACCCACTTTGTAATCAGGTTGAATTTTTATTATTGATTTGTAGTAATTCTCTATATATTCTGGATATAATTTCTTTTCAAATATATGTACTATGAAAACTTTCTCCTAATGTTTTTTGCCTATTGATTTTCTTGAAAATGTTTCTTTCAGTGAGCAGTACATTTTAATTTTGATGAATTTCATATTTCTTTCTTTTAGGGTTACTGATTCTGTACCCTTTTGAAAACTCTTTTCATGCCCCCAAATTTACAAAGATATTATTCTTATTTTTCCCCTATGCATCGTGATGCTAGGTTTATATTTAAGTCTAAGATTCATCTAATTTTTAAAATCAAAATATAAGGGTTGAGTTGTTCCAGCACCATTTTTAAAAAGGTTTTCCTTTCCTTCATTAAATGAATTCAATGCCTTGTCTGAAGATTAGTTGACACTGTATGTATTGTCTATTTCTGGACTCTATTCTGTTCCACCGATCCATAGATTATATATTTAAGCTAATTATTATACTGTCTTACTGACTATAGCCTTACAGTAAGTCTTGAAGTTAGGTAATGTTAAGTACTCTAACTTTAAATATATATATGATTTTGGCTATTCTAGATCCTTCATATTTCCACCCGAATTTTAGAATCGGCTTGCCAATGACTTCAAAATGGGCTCTTTGCAACATGATAGATACCATATTGAATATTAGGTCAATTTGGGGAGAACAGACCACTTTAAAACATTATGTTTTGTCAGTGAACATAAGCATGGGTCTCGATTTATTTGAGTTATTTAAATTTCTCAGAAATGTTTTGTAGTTTTCACTGTGAAAATCTTGCATATTTTCAATAAATTATTGCCTATGTATTTAATATTCTTTGACGGCATTGTAAATGATATTTTAAATTTTGTTTTCTAATTTTTTATTGTTTGTATCTAAAATTGCTCTTGATTTTTGTGAATTAACTTTGAGTCCTGAAATCTTATGAAATATATTCAGTAGTTCTTGTCTTTTTGAAGATTCCATATGATTTTCTACATATATAATAATTTTGCCTACAAATAACACAGTTCTACTTTTCCTGTCGTATTGCACAAGAAGGAAACGACAGGAAAATATTAAACATAAATGATGAACCAGATGTTTTTGCTTTGCTTAGGAAAGAAAAAAGGAAAGTATAAAATATTTTACAATTAAAAATGTTAGCTATAGGGTTTTTGAGGATGTTTTTTATTAGGTTAAAGAGAGTTCCTTCTATTCTTAATTTGCTGAGTTTTTATTCAGAATGTATATTCCATTTTGTCAGATGTTATTTTCTACATCAATTGAGATGATTATATGGCCTTTCTCCTTTATTCTAACGTATGGTGAATTACTTTAATTGCATTTTCAAAATGTTCAAGCACATTTGCATACCTGTGATAAAATCCATCTGTTCAGGATGCATCACTCTGTGTGTGTGTGTGTGTGTGTGTGTGTGTGTGTGTACCCTCAATTTGTCTCTATGTTGTTAAAGAATTTGTATCTGTGATGATAATATATACTGGTCTATATTTTTTCTTGTAATATCTTTGCCAGGTTTTAGCATCAGACTTATACTGGTCATACAAAAAAGATGGAGTAGTGTTTCTTCCTATTTCACTTTTCGAAATAATTTGTGTAGAGTTGGGATTATTTATTACTTAAATATTTTATAACATTTCAGTAAAGCCATCTGAGCCTTGAGTAACTTTGTAGTATAAACTCAATTACTTTCGTAATTATGGGGTTATTTAGCTGTCCTATTACTTACGTCACTTTAGGTAAGTGTGCTGTTAATAGTTTTGGTTCACTTCATCAAACTTGTGGAATGGATTGGCATAAAATTGTTCACTATTATTGTTATTTTATTTCCTGTAGAATCTCTGGTGATGTCCCCTTCTTGTTCTTGATGTTGGCAATTTGTTTTTTCTCTCTTTTCTCTTGATTACCTTTGCTAGAAGTTTGTCAAGTTTATTAATCTTTTTAATTATCCCACTTTTGACATTTTGGTTTTGGGTTGCTTGTTTTATATATTACTGATTTTGGCTTTTGTCTTCATTGTTTCCTTTTTCTGTGTACTTTGGATTAATTCATTCTGCTTTATCTAGATCTTAAGTTAGAAGCTTTGATCATTTATTTTCTAATATAAGCATTTCAAACTATAATCTTCCTTCTAGTCTACCTTTAACTGAATTCCACAAATATTGATAGCTTTTTATTATTTCATAGTATTTTCTAATTTCCCTTATTAATTATTAATTGACTCATAGGTTATTTAGAAATTTTTAGTTAAATTCCAAATATTTGAGGATTTTATATATATATATTCATTAATTTCTAATTTGATACAATTGTGTCCAGAGAATATGTTCTTTATAATTTTAATCCTTTAATATTTTGAAAAATTTTTATGGCCTGGTATGTAGTCTATTATGGTTAATAATTTATGTGCACATGCAAAGACCATGTACAGTTGCTGCTGTAGTGTTATACACACACAGTTGTTTAGTAATGTGTTATATAAGATCTCTGATTATAAAGGTAGATTTCATCTCCATTTGGTCTATCAGGCTTCACCCTACATATTTTGAAATCCTATTTTGGGTGCATATACACTTATAATTGTTATGATTTTCTGATGAATCAATCTTTTCATAATTGTAAAATGTTCTTCTTTTTCTCTAGTGATGTTCTCTGTCTTGAAGTCCATTTTGTTTGATATTACTATAGCCACACCAGATTTCTTAGTCTTACTGTATATGGTATATTTAACACAACGAATCATGATCTGAACATTAAGATTTTTTATCTTAGTGTTTAAGTGGCATATTTTCATTTTTTGTTCTTCATTTTTCTTTATTCCTTTTTCTCTCTGTTGCTTTTGTATGTATTTATTAATCTTTAATTTTAATTTTAGGTTCAGGTATATGTGCAGGATTGTTATGTAGGTAAACAAGTATCACAGGGGTTTAGAGTACAGATTATTTCATCAACCAGGTCCTGAGCCTGGTATCCAATAGTTATTTTTTTCTGATAGTCTCCTTCCTCCCACCCTCCACCCTCAAGTAGGCCCCAGTATGTGCTGCTTTCCTCTTTGCATTCATGTGTCTCATTTAGTTCTCACTTATAAGTGAGAACATGCAATATTTGGTTTGCTGTTCCTGTGTTAGTTTGCTAAGGATAATGGTGTCTAGCTCCCTCTATGTTCCTGCAAAAGACATTATCTCATTCTTTTTATGGCAGCATAGTATTCCATATTGTGTATATGTACCACAATTTCTTTATCCATTCTGCTATTGGTAGGCATTTAGGCTGATTACATGTCTTTGCTATTGTGAATAATGCTGCATTGAAAATACATGTGCATGTGTCTTCATAATAGAATGATTTCTATTTCTTTGGGTATATACCCAATAATAGAATTGCTGGGTCAAATGGTATTTCTGTTTTTAGCTTTTTAAGGAATCAACACATTGCTTTCCACAGTGGTTGAACTAATTTACCCTCTCACCAACAATGAATAAGTTTTCCTTTTACTCTAAAACCTGGGCAGCATCTGTTAATTTTTAACTTTTTAATAGTAGCCACTCTGACTGGTGTGAGATGGTATCTCGTTGTGGTTTTGATTTGCATTTCTCTAATGATCAATATATTGAACTTTTTTCTCATGTGTTTCTTGTCCACATGCATGTCTTCTTTTGAAAAGTGTCTGTTCATGTCCTTTGCCCACTGTTTAAAAAGGTTGTTTTTCCTTGCAAATTTGTTCACGTTCTTTATAGATGCTACGTGTTAGAACTTTGTAAGAGGCATACTTTGCAAAAATTTTCTCCCATTCTATAGGTTGTCTATTGATATTAATGGTTTCTTTTGCAGGGCAGAAGCTTTTAAGCTTAATTAGATGCCACTTATCAATTTTTGCTTTTGCTGTGATTGTTTTGGCATTTTCGTCATGAAATTTTTGCCCATTCCTATGTCAAGAATGATGTTACCTAGCTGGTCTACCATGGTTTTTATAGTTTTGGGTTTTACATTTAAGTCTTTAATCGATCTTGAGTTGATTTTTGTATACAGTATAAGGAACAAGTCCAGTTTTAATCTTCTGCATACAGCTAGCCAGTTATCCCAGCACCACTTATGGAATAGTGATTCTCTTCCCTATTGCTTGTTTTTGTCAGCTTTCTCGAAAATCAAATGGTTGTGGATGTGGAGCTTAATTTCTGGGCTCTTTATTCTGTTCCACTGGTCTATGTGTTTGTTTTTGTACCAGTACCATGCTGTTTTCTTGCTGTAGCACTGTAGTGTAGTTTGAAGTTGTGTAACATGATGCCTCCAGCTTTGTTTTATTTGCTTAGGATTGCCTTGCTATTCAGGTTCTTTTTGGGTTCCATATGAATTTTAAAATAGTTTTTATCTACTCCTTTGAAGCGTGTCATTGATAGTTTGATAGGAATAGCATTAAATCTGTAAATGGCTTTGGGAAATATGGCCGTTTTAACGATGCTGATTCCTCCTATCCATGAGCATACAATGTTTGTCCCTTTGTGTTGTCTGTGATTTCTTTGAGCAGTGTTTTTGTAAGTTCTCATTTTAGAGATCTTTTACCTCCCTGGCTAGCTCTATTCTTAGGTATTTTATTCTTTTTGCAGCATTTGTGAATGGGATTGTGCTCCTGGTTTGGCTCTCAGCTTGGATGTTGTTGGTGTATAGAAATTCTACTGATTTTTGGTACGTTGATTTTGTATCCTGAAACTTTGCTAAAGTTGTTTATCAGATCAAGCAGCTTTTGGGTAGAGACTATGGGGTTTTCTAAATATAGAATGATGTCATCTACAAACAGTTTTACTTATTTTCTTCCTATTTGGATGCCCTTTTTTCTCGTGCCTGATTGCTCTGGCCAGGACTTTCAATAGTATGTTGAATAGGAGTGATGAGAGAGAGCATCCTTGTCTTGTGCCGGTTCTCAGTGGGAATCTTTCCAGTCTTTGCCCATTCAGTGTGATATTGGCTGTATGTCATAAATGGTCTTATTATTCTGAGGTGTGTTCTTTCAATGGCTAGTTTATTGAGGTTTGACATGAAATGATGTTGAATTTTATCAAAAGCCTTTTCTGCATCTATTGAGATAATCGTGTGGTTTTTGTCTTTAGTTCTGTTTATGTGATCAATCACATTTATTAATTTGTTTATGTTAAACAAACCTTGAATCCCACTGAAAAGGCCTACTTGATCGTGGTAGATCAGCTTTGTGTTGTACTGCTGGTTTCAGTTTGCAACTATTTTGTTCAGGATTTTTGCATCAATGTTCATCAAGAATATTGGGCTGAAGTTTTCTTCTTTGTTATGTCTCTGCCAGGTTTTGGTGTCAAAATCATTATGGCTTCATAGAATTAGTTGGGAAGGAGTCCTTCCTCCTTGATTTTTTGGAATAGTTTCAGTAGGAATAGTATCAGTAATTATTTATACATCTGGTGGAATTCATCTGTGAAACCGTCTAGTTTGGGCTTTTTATGGTTGGTAGGCTATTCATTACTGATTCGATTTTAGGTCTCATTATTTGTTCAGTAAATCAGTTTCTTCCTGGTTCAGTCTTGGGAGGGTGTATGTGTTCAGAAACTTATCGATCTCTTCTAAGTTTTCTACTTTGTGTGCATAGAGGTGTTCATAACACACTCTGAGGGTTGTTTTTATTTCTGTGGGGTCAGTGGTTACATCCCCTTTGTCATTTCTAATTGTGTTTATTTGGATCTTCTCTCCTTTCATCTTTATTGGTCTAGCTAGTGGCCTATCTATCCTATTAATTTTTTCAAAAAACCAGCATGTGGATATTTGATTTTTTTTTTTTTTTTTTTTTTTTTTTTCCGAGACGGAGTTTCACTCTTGTTGCCTAGGCTGGAGTGCAATGTCATGATCTCGGCTCACTGCAACCTCCGCCTCCCAGGTTCAAGCAATTCTCCTGTCTCAGCCTCCTGAGTAGCTGGGATTACAGGTGCCTGCCACCACACCCAGCTAATTTTTGTATGTTTTAGTAGAGATGGGTTTCACCAGGTTGGCCAGGCTGGTCCTGAACTCCTGACCTCAGATAATCCACCCATCTCAGCCTCCCAAAGTTCTGGGATTACAGGCGCTGGGCCTCAATGATATTTTTAATGGTTTTTTTTTTTGTTTTTTTTTGTTTTTTTTTTGTCTCTTGATCTCTTTTAGTTCAGCACTGATTTTGATTATTTTTTGTCTTCTGCTTGATTTGGGGTTGGTTCGCTTTTGGTTTTCTTATTCTTTTAGTTGAGATGTTAGGTTGTTCATGTAAAATAGTCCTAGTTTTTTGATGTGGGCATTTAGTGCTATACATTTCTCTTTTACCACTGCCTTAGCTGTGTCCCACAGATTCTGGTATGTTGTATCTTTGTTCTCATTAGTTTCAAAAAACTTCTTGATTTCTGCCTTAATTTTATTGTTTACCCAAAAGTCATTCAGGAGCAGTTTGATTAATTTCCATGTAATTGCGTGGTTTTGAGTGATTTTTTTTCAGTCTTGATTTTTATTTTTACTCTACTGTGGCCTGAGAGTGTATTTGGTATGATCTTGGTTCTTTTGCATTTGATGAGGATTGTTTTATATCTGATTGTGGTTGATTTCAAACCATGTGTCAATGAGAAGAATGTATCTTCTGTTATTTAAAGTGCAGAGTTCTGTAGAGGTCTATCAGATCCATTTGGTTCAATATTGAGTTCAGGTCCTGAGTATCTTTGTTAATTTTCTGCCTTTATGATCTGCCTAATACTGTCAGTGGAGTGTTGAAGTCTCCCACTATTATTATGTGGGAGTCTAAGTTTCTTTGTAGCTTTCTAACAACTTGCTCTATGAATCTGGGTGCTCCTGTGCTGGGTGTAGAGATATATATATATATATATATATATATATATATATATATATGTTTATATATATATATGTTTATTTATATATATGTTTATATATATATGTTTATATATATATTTATAAATGGAAGGTTTATTCATTTCTTTTCATTCTTTTTTATTTATTTTTATCTGTCTTATTTCAGAAAGCTGGTCTTCAAGTTCTATATATATATATTTTTATATATATATATAGGATAGTTAGGTCTTTTGTTGAATTGAACCCTTTACCATTAGGTAATGTCATTTGTCTTTTTTGATCTTTGTTGGCCTAAAGTCTGTTTTGTCTGAAATAAGAATTGCAACCCCTGCTTTTTTCCTGATTTCTATTTGCTTGGTAGATTTTCCTCCCTTTATTTTGAGCCTATGGGTGTCATTGCACATGAAGTGGGTCTCCTGAAGACAGCATACCCTTGGGTCTTGCTTTTTTATTCAGCTTGCCACTCTGTGCCTTTAAATGGGACTTTTAGCCCATTTATATTCAATATTATTATTTATGTGTGGATTTAATCCTGTCATTGTGTTGTTTGCTGGTTATGTTGGCTTTTTGTGTGGTTGCTTTATAGTGTCACTGGTCTGTGTACTTAATTGTGTTTTTATGTTGGCTAGTAATGGTCTTTCCATATTTATTTTTCCTTTCAAGATCTCTTGTAAAGTGGTTCTGGTGGTGACAAAGTCCCTCAGCTTTTGCTTATCTGAAAAGAATCTTATTTCTCTTTAGCTTTGAAGTCTTACTTTGGCTTAGTATGAAATTCTTGGTTGGAGATTTTTTTTCTTTAAATATGTTGAATAAAGACCCCCAATGTCTCCTGTCTTGTAGTGTTTCTTCTGAGAGGTCTGCTGTTAGCCTGATGAGGTTCTCTTTGTAGGAGACATGCCCTTTCTTTGTAGCTGCCTTTAACATTCTTTGTTTCATTTCAACCTTGGAAAATCTGATGATTATATGTCTTGGGGATGATCTTCTTGTGTAGAATCTTGCAGGGGTTTTCTGTATTTTCTGAATTTCACTGTTGGCCTCTTTAGTGAGGCTGGGGAAGTTTTGTAGAAAATATCCTGAAATATGTTTTCAAAGTTGTTTGCTTTTTCCCCCTCCCTTTTAGGGGTGCCAGTGATTCATAGATTTGGCCTCTTTACATAATCCCATATTTCTTGGAAGGTTTATTCATTTCTTTTCATTCTTTTTTATTTATTTTTGTCTGACTGTCTTATTTCAGAAAGCTGGTCTTCAAGTTCTGAGATTCTTTTTTCAGCTTTTTCTATTCTAATGTTAATATTTGTGATTGCATTGTGAAAATCTTGTACCGTGTTTTTCAGCTATAACAGTTCAGTTGGGTTCTTTTTTATACTGACTGTTTTGTCTGTCTGCTCCTGTATCATTTTATTATGATTTTCATTTTTCTTGGATTGGGTTTGGCTGTCTTCCTCAATCTTGATGATCTTTGTTCCTGTCCACATTCTGAATTGTATTTCTGTCACTTCTGCCAACTCGGCCTGGTTAAAAACCCTTGTTGGAGAAGGAGTGCAGTCATTTAGAGGACATAAGACATTTTGGCCATTTGAGTTGCTAGTCTTCTTGTGCTGGTTCTTTCTCTTCTCTTCATTTGCATGTTCCTTTGATTGCTGGGCTGCCTCTGATTGAAGTGGCAAGCTGGAGGCAGAGTGGTTGTGCTGGAGTCTCAGGTCAGGCAGCCCTGCCCAGTGAGGAGAAGTGAGGATGGGACCTGTATGTAGAAGAGTCTGGCCACTTCTCTGTGAGGTGGTTGCTGTGTGTTGAGGGTCTCAACCAGCTTCTGGTCCTCATGGACACTTCAGAGCCTAGAGATAGTAATGAGACAACAAAGATGACAAACTGCATCTCCCATTGGGAGCTCTGTCTCAGGGAGTTACAGAGGAACTACTGGCTTGATAGCCCCAGCAGGGGGTGGCTGAAGACCCAGGCTGGGAGGACATGCCAATAAGGAGATACAGGATCAGGACCTACATAACAGTCTGGCCACTTTTCTGTAGGGCTGCTGCAGTATGCTGGGGATCCACTCCAGTCCCTAGTCACCTCAAATTTTCTAGCCCCTGAAGGTAACAACAGTGAAGGCTACAAGACAGCAAAGACGGGGACCTGCCCTTCCCTCTGGGAACTCTTTCTCAGGAGGTATGAACCTGTTACTGGCCTGAACACACCAGCAGGATGTGGCTGGAGACCCCTGTTGGAAGATCTCGCCCACTGAGGGTGAATGGGATCAGGGACCCATGTAAAACAGCAGTCTGACTGCTTTTATGTAGGGCAGCTGTACTTTCCTGGGGGTCCGCTCCAGTCCCTGGTTGCTTTGGACTCTCTAAAGCCTGAAGGTAACAACAGCTAATGCGGCTAGATAACAAAGATGGCAACCCACACCTCCCTTTGGGAGCTCTGTCCCAGGAAGGTTTGAAACTGCTGCTGGCCAGAAAACACTGGTGGGGTTGACTGGACACCCCAGTTGGGTGCTTCCACCCAGTGAGGAAGAATGGCACTGGGGACCCATGTAAAAAAGCTGTCTGGTCACTATTTTTTGTGGAGCAGTTTGTGCTAGGGGTCCACTCCAGCCCCCAGTTGATTTGTACTCTCCAAATCCCAAGGGCAACAATGCCAAAGGCTGAGAGACAGCAAAGATGGTGGCCTGGCCCTCCCTCTGGGAGCTCCATCCCAGGGAGGTTTGAAACTGATGCCAGATGGAAAACACTGGCAAGGATGGTTGTAGACCTCAGTTGGGAGATTTCTCCCAGGGAAGAGAAACGAGACCCAAGACGACCCATGTGAGAAAGCAGTCTGGCCGCTTCTTTGTAGAGCTGCTGCTCTGTGCTGGAGAACTGCCCCAGGACCTAGTCACCTTGGACTCCCTACAGCCTGCAGGCAACAACAGCTAAGGCTGTGAAACAGCAAAGATGGTGCCCAGTTCCAGGGAGTCTCAGAACCACTACCAGCTGGAAAACACCAGTGAGGGTGGTTGGTAACCCTGGTCACGAAGTCCTACCTAGTGAGGAGAAGCAGGATCTGGGACCTGTGTAAAAATAGCAGTCTAGCTGCTTTCTGTAGTTGGCTGGACTGAAGGAAATAATAGCTAAGTCTGCAAAACAGCAAAGATGGCAGCCCACTCCTCCCTCTGGGAGCTTCGTCTCAGGGAGGTGTAACACTGTCTGGCTGGAGTTCCCAGTCAGCAAGTCTTATCCTATGAGGTGCCGTAGAAGCAGAGCCTGCAGACCACAGCTCCTCAGCTCCCTGGATTCAGCCCCTTTCCAAGGGGTATGTATGGGAGTCTAACCTCTTGCTTTGCTTGAGTTGCAGCCACTTTTGCTGGGAATCTCTGGTGTGTAAAGCTCCCTGGGCTCTGCATGTACTTGAGTGACTGCTCTGCCAAGACTCCACATAGTTCTGCATGTCAGACTGCAGCCCCTGGTGGAGTGGGTTCATGAGGGTATCGCCCGACCTAAGGGTTGCAAAGATCCATGGGAGGAGCATGGGTCCCTGGGGTCGCTCACTCACTCACCAGTTCCCTGGGCAGGGGAGGCTCCCCTGGCTCCATGTCACTCTCAAGTGGACAGTCCTCCTGCCTTACTTTTCTTCATTCTTCCTGTATCAAGTTGTTTTCTTGAGGAATCCCAATGTTTGAACCTGGATGTTTCCATCAAAGTGCTGTATTTACTCACCCCTTCTATTTCTTTCCATGAGAGCGGCACACACTAGCTGCTTCTAGTCGGCACTTGGCCAGCCTCTGGCGTATTTTTCATACATTTACTTTCAACCTGTCATTATTTTTTCTTCAAGACATGGTCTCACTCTGTTGGAGTGCAGTCACATGAACATAGCCTCACTTCAGGCTAAAACTCCTGTGTTCAAACAATCCTCCTGCCTCGGTTTCTCAAGTAGCTAGAACTACGGGTGTGTGCAACCACACGTGGCTAATGTTTTTATATTTTATTTCTATTTTTATTTTTTGTAGAGATGGGGTCTTGCTATGTTGCCCAGGCTGGACTCGAACTTCTTGCCTCAAGCAATCCTCCCACCTTGGCCTCCCAAAATGTAGGAATTACAGGTGTGAGTCACTGTGCCCAGCCTTAACCTCTGGATTTACACATAGAATGTATTTCTTATAAATAACATAGAATTGTTTCTCTTTTTAAATATAATATTATGATCTCTGACCTTTAAATGAAGTGTTTAGTTCATTAACATTTAATGTAATTATTGACATAGCTTGGTTTAAATTTCCTGTCTGTATTTGTTGTTTACTTATTCCATTTGTTATTTGTTTCTCTTTCCTGCCATCTTCAAAGTAAATCACAGATATTTGAATTCCATTTTAATTCCTATTTTTAATATTTATATATATGCCTTTATGTTGTATTTTAGGAGTTTATCTAAAGAAGTACTCTCTAAGTGAGATTTCTGCTATGATGGAAATATTCTGTATCTGTTCAGTCCAATATAATAGCCCCTTTTGTTCTTTAAATGTAACTAGTGTTACTGAGGAACTGAATTTTTAATTTTTATCTAATTTTAATTAATTTCTATCTAAATTTAAATGCAAACATATAGCAAGTATCCATCCTATCGACAGTACAAATTTTGATATTATAATACAAATCTTAGATTCATTACTGCTCACCTTCAAATAATACTGTGCTACTTCACAGGCAGTACATATAAATGGTTTATACACATTAAATATATATTAACATGTACATTTAATTAATGAATTTGATTTTTAGAGCAGTTTTAGATTCACAGAAAAATTAAGTGGAAAGTACAGAGTTTCCATATAATTCCTCTCCCGTCCAACCTCCCCAGCACACAGCCTGCCCACTGTTGACATCCCACACCACAGTGGTCAGTGGTACATTTATTATCATTGATGAACCTACATTGATATGTCATTACCACCCAGAGTCCATATTTTATATTATAGTTGATTCTTGGTGTTGTGCATTCTGAGGGTTTTGAAAAATATATAATGACCTGTATCCACCATTTTACTATGTTATACAAAACAATTTAACTGCCCTTAAAATCTGCTGGTCTTTGTCTATTCATCTGTTCCTCTCCACAGCTCCTCACAATCACGGATTTTTTGACTGTCTCATTAGTTTTACCTTTTTCAGGATGTTATATAGTTGGAATTATTCAGTATGTACCGTTTTCAGATTGGCTTCTTTTACTTTACATTTGCATAGAGATGGGGTCTCATTATGTTGCCCAGGTTGGTCTTGAGCTCCTAACCTCAAGCAATTCTCTTGTTTTGATCTTCCAGTTAGGATTAGAGACATGAGCCACCACACCCAGCCTCAACCTCTGCCTTTATTCATAAAATTTACTTCTCATAAATGACATAGAGTTTTTTCTCTTTTTTTACATAATCTTTTGGTCTCTGACCTTTACATGAAGTGTTTAGTTTATTAACATTTAATAGAACTGTTGACATAGTTTGATTTGAATCTCCTGTTTTTGTATTTGCTTTTTACTTATCCCATTTGTTACGTTTCTCTGTTTGCATTTACGGTTCATCCATGCCCTTTTATGGCTTGATAGCCCATTTCTCTTTAATGCTAAATAATATTACGTTGTCTGGATGTACCACAGTTTAATTATCAGTTAACCTACTGAAGGATATCTTGGTTGCTTACAGGTTTTGGCAGTTATGAATAAAGCTGCTACACACATCTGTGTGTAGGTTTTTGTGTTAACATTAGTGTTTTAATTGCTTTGGGTAAATAAAAAGGAGCACAATGGCTGAATCCCTTGGCAAGAGCATTTTTATATTCTATATATATGAATCTGCCAAACTATCTTCCAAAGTTACCATACCATTTTATTCTCATCAGCAACGAAGGAGAGCTTCTGTTGCTCCACACCCTCACCAGCATTTGAAGTTGTCGGTGTTCTTGGTTTTGACCATTCTACTAGAGATTTAGTAGTAACTCATTGTTTTAATTTGCAATTCCCTAGTGGCATCTGATGTTAAACTTCTTTTCATATGTTTACTTTCTATTTGTATATTCTTTTTGGGGAGGTGACTATTAAGGTACTTGTCTCATTTTTCAAATTGTGTTCTTCCTTTTAATATAGTTGAGTTTTAAGAATTCTTTATGCATTTTGCATAACAATCCATTATTACAAGAATCTTTTGCAAATATTTTCTCCCAGTTTGTGGATGTCTTGTCACTTTGTTGACATTTTCTTTTCCAGAGCAGAAGGTTTTAATTTTAATGAACTCCAATTTATCAATTATTTCTTTTGAGGATTATGCCTTTGGTGTTATATATTAAAAGCCATCCAAAACCCAAGGTTACCTCGATATTCTCTAATTTTTTTTCTAAAAGTTTTACAGTTTTTGTTTTACATTTAGGTCTGTGATCCATTTTGAGTTAGTTTTTGTGAAGGGTGTACATTGTGTGTCCAGATTTTTTGTTTTTGACTGTAGATGTCCAGTTGTTCCAGTACCATTTTGAAAAGACTCTTTGCTTCATTCAGCTTTCACTCCTTTATCAAAGATCAGTTAACTGTATTTATGTGGGTCTATTTCTAGGCTCTTTATTCAGTTCTGTTGATCTATTTATCTATTATTTTAGTAATACAACATTGTCTTGTTTATGCTAGCTTTATGGTAAGTCCTGAAGTCAGGTAGTTTTAGTCCTCCAACTTTATTTTTCTCTTTTAATATTGACTTGGCTTTCTGGGATCTTTTGTCTCCCATATAAATTTTAGAATAAGTTTGTAAGTAGCCACAGAATAACTTGCTAGGATTTCAGTTGGGATTGTGTTGAATCTATGGAAGAAGTTAAGAAAAACAGATATCTTGACAATAGTGAGTATTCCTATCCATGAACGTAGAATACAACTCCATTTATTTGTGTAGTTTTATTTTTATATCATTCATCAAAGTTTTTTAGCTTTCCTTATTTAGACCTTGTACATATTTTATTAGATTAATGTCCAAGTATTTCATTTTTAGGGTGCTAATGTAAATAGTAATGAGTTTTTAATTTCAAATTCCACATGAACTTTGTTTGTATACAGGAAAGAGATTGACTTTTGAACATTAACATTCTATCCTGCAACCTTACTATAATCACATATTCGTTTGTGGAGGTTTTTTTGTTGCTGTTATTGTTGAATCTTTTGATTTTCTACATAGAAAATCATGTCATCTCAGGACAAATATAGTTTTATTTATTCCTTTCCCATCTGTAGATATTTTATTTCTTTTTTTTTTTTTTTTGTCTCATTGTATTAGCTAGGACTTCCAGTATGTTATTGAACAGTTGTGAAAGGGACGTCTTTGCCTTGTTCCTGATGTTAATGAGGAAGCTTATAGTTTATTACCATTAAGTATGATATTAGTGGTAGAATCTTTGTGGAAAGTATAATTTTCTTCTCTTCCTGTGCTTTGTGCACCTTATTTCTCATACCTTTATTCTACATATGCTAAGAGCCTCTTAATACATTCAGTGTGTGTATATATATATATATATATCTTCTGTAGTCTTTTAAAAGTATAGAAATGTACACATAAATATAAATATAGATTGGAGATCTTTTGTATTTACCCATTTTCATGTCTTTCCTTTATTTATTCAGACCTGGAATTTCATTTGGTATAATTTCTTTTTAGCCTTAAGAGTTTATTTTACCATGTCTTGTAGCGCAAAGCCACGAGAAGCAAATTCCCTCAGTTTATATCATCTGAAAATTACCTTATTTACCTTCCTTTTTAAAGGCAACTGATAGACAGATAGATAGATAAATAGATAAATAGATATATAGATAGATCATACTTAGGTTGATGTTTTTTTCTTTTAGCATTTTAAATATATTATTACTTTGTCCAATAATATGTTGTCAATTATTTTTATTTGTATTTAGTTTTGCTTTTTAAATAATTTCAACTTTTATTTTATATTCAAGGGGCACATGTACAAGTTTGTTACCTGTGTGTGTTGTGTGATGCTGAGGTTTGGATTATAATTGATACCTTAACTCAGGTATGGAGCATAGTACCCAGTAGTTTTCAATCCTTCCCCCAGTCCTTCCTTCCCCCTCTAGTAGTCCCCAGTGTCTATGGTGCCATCTTTATATCCATAAGTACTCAATGTATAACATTTCTTTATCACATTCACTGTAGATGGACAGCTAGGTTTATTTTGTCTTTGCTATTATGAATAGTGCTATGATGAACACATGAGTGCATGTGTCTTTTTGGCAGAATGATTTATTTTCTTTTGAATATATGTACCCAGTAAAACAATTGTTGGGTCTAATGGTAATTCCGTTTTAAGGTCTTTGAGAAATCTTCAACCTGCTTTCCACAGTGGCTGAACTACCTTACATTCCCACCAACAGTGTCTAAGTTTTCCCTTTTCTCTTTAGGCTCACCAGCATCTATTGTTTTTTGACTTTTTAATAATAGCCATTCTGACTGGTGTGCATATTGTTGGTCCATGGCATATAATGTGTCTAGTTTTAATGGCTACTTTTAAGTCACATTCAATGTCTTTGGTTTCTAGCAATTTGACTATGAAGTGCCCAGGAGTGTTTTGCTTTGTAGTATCTGTGTAGGGTTCACAGAGTGTATTAATCTATTTTCATGCTGCTGATTAAGACATACCAAGCCAGGTGTGGTGGCTCACACCTGTAATCCCAGCACTTTGAGAGGCCGAGGCAGGTGGATCATGATGTCAGGAGTTTGAGACCAGCCTGGCCAACATGGTGAAACCCTGTCTCTACTGAAAATACAAAAGTTAGCTGGGTGTGGTGGTAAGTGCCTGTAGTCTCAGCTACTCAGGAGGCTGAAGCAGGATAATCACTTGAAACTGGAAAGGCGGAAGTTGCAATGAGCTGAGATTATACCATTGCACTCCAGCCTGGGCAACAAGAGCAAAACTCTCTCTAAAGACATACCCAATACTGGGTTATTTATAAAGAAAAAGAGGTTTCATGGATTCACAGTTCCACATGGCTGGGGAGGCCTCACAATCATAATAGAAGGAAAAAGGCACATCTTACATGGTGGCAGGCAAGAGAGAATGAGAGAACCAAGCAAAAAGGAAAACCCCTTATAAAATCTTTAGATTTTGAGTGACTTATTTACTACCATGATAACATTATGGGGAAACTGCCCCCATGATTCAGTTATCTCCCACCAGGTCCCACCCACAACACATGGGAATTATAGGAGCTACAATTCAAGATGAGATTTGGGTGGAGCCACAGCCAAACCATATCGTTCCACCCCTGGCCCCTCCTAAATCTCATGTTATCACATTTCAAAACCAATCATACCTTCCCAACAGTCCCCCAAACTCTTAACTCATTTCAGCATTAACTCAAAAGTCCACAGTCCAAAGTCTCATCTGAGACAAGGAAAGCCCCTTCTGCCTATGAGCCTGTGAAATCCAAAGCAAGTTATTTACTTTTTAGATACAATGAGGGTACAGGCATTGGATAAATACACCCATTCCAAATGGGACAAATTGGTCAAAAAGAAGGGGCTAAAGGCCCCATGCGAGTTCAAAATCCAGGAGGGCAGTCAAATCTTAAAGCTCTACTATGATCTCCTTTGACTCTATGTCTCGCATCGAGGTCACATTGATGTGAGAAGTGAGTTCCCATGTTCTTGGGCAACTCTGCCCCTGTAGCTTTGCAAGGTACAACCTCCCTTCTGGCTGCTTACATGGGCTGGTGTTGAGTGTCTGCAGCTTTTCCAGGCATACGGTGCAAGCTGTCAGTGGATCTGCCATTCTGGTGTCTGAAGGATGATGGCTCTTTTCTCACAGCTCCACTAGGCAGTGCTGCAGTGGGGACTCTGTGTGGGGGCTTCAACTGCACATTTTCCTTCCATGCTGCCCTAGCAGAGGTTCTCCGTGAGGGCCCCACCCCTGCAGCAAACTTCTGCCTGGACATTCAGGCATTTCTGTACATCTTCTGAAATCTAGGTATAAGTTCCCAAACCTCAATTCTTGACTTCTGCGCATATGCAGGCTCAACACCATGTGAAACCTTGCAAAGCTGGGGACTTGCACGCAGGCCACAGCCTGGGTTGTATCTTGGCCCCTTTTGGCCATGGCTAGAGCAGCTGGGATGCAGGGCCCTAAGTCCCTAGGCTGCACACAGCAGGGGGCCCTTGGGCCCAGCCCAGGAATTCATTTATTCCTTGTAGGCCTCCAGGCCTGTGATGGAACTGCAGCAAAGGTCTCTGACATCCCCAGGAGACACTTCCCCATTGTCTTGGCAATTAACATTTGGCTGCTTGTTACTTATGCTAATTTCTGCAGCTAGCTTGAGTTTCTCCTCAGAAAATAGGTTTTTCTTTTCTATTACATTGTCAGGCTGCAAATTTTCCAAATTTCTATGCTCTGTTTTCCTTTTAAAACTGAATATTTTTAGCAGCACCAAAGTCACATCTTGAATGCTTTGCTACTTAGAAATTTTTTCCTACAGATATACTAAATCATCTCCCTGAAGTACAAGGATCCACAAATCTCTAGGGGAGGGACAAAATGTCACCAGTCACTTTGCTAAAACATATCAAGAGTTACGTTTACTCCAGTTCCCAACAGGTTTCTTATCTCCATCTGAGACCACCTTAGCCTGAATTTCATTGTCCATATCATTATCAGCATTTTGGACAAAGCCATTTAACAAGTCTTTAGGAAGTTCCAAACTTTCCCACATTTTCCTGTCTTCTTCTGAGCCCTCCAAACTATTGCAACTTCTGCCTGTTACCCAGTTCAAAAGTTGCTTCCATATTTTTGGGTATCTTTATAGCAGCACCCTACACTACTGTTATCAATTTACTGTATTAGTCTTTTCTCATGCTGCTGATAAAGACATACCGAAAACTGGGTAATTCATAAAGAAAAAGAGGTTTCATGGACTCACAGTCCCATGTGGCTGGGGAAGCCTCACAGTCATGGCAGAAGGCAAAAGGCATGTCTTACATGTCAGCAGGCAAAAGAGAATGAGAGAATCAAGCAAATAGGGAAGCACCTTATAAAATCATCAGATCTCTTGAGACTTATTTACTACCATGAGAACAGTATAGGGAAAACCACCCCCATGATTTAATTGTCTCCCATTGGGTCCCTCCCACAGCACATGGGAATTATGGGAGCTACAATTCAAGATGAGATTTGGGTGGGGACACAGCCAAACCATATCACAGAGTGTCTTGGATATGTGTGTTAATGTCTTTTAATCCTTTTGAATCATTCCATGCAAATTTATTTAGATTCTTTTTTTAAAATCATATTCTCTTTCTTCTCTTTCTACACTCATGGTAGGTTTGATATTGTCCCACAGATCTCAAGCACTTTTGTCTGTTTTTTTCTCTTTGTACTTCAAAATGAATGCCTTCTATTGGCCTGTCTTTGAGAATAACCTTATATTCTTCTCTTCTTCCAGTCTGCTGTTAAGTTAATCTAATAAACTTCATTTTGATAGTGTACTGTTTTCTAGAATTTTCATCAGATATTTTTATTTAATATAATATCATTATCTCTGGAAAAATTTCTCCATCTCCTCACTCTTGTTGGCTATTTTTTATACTAGATCTTTTAGATGTTTAATTATAAATTTTTTAAGAAAGTGTCTGACAATTCTAACATCTGGGCCATCTTTGGCTCTACTTTTCTGTGTATATTCTCTCTTGGCCATGAGTTTTATTTACTTGCTTCTTTGAATGTCATGTAAGTTTTTATGGTCCTAGAGATATTTTACATTCAAAAAACAGCAGAAATGAAAGTAAATCATATTTATTTCCAGAAAATAGTTAGAGTTAAGCAACAAATAAACCTTATATGTAGTTGATATGTGTTAGGGCTATGTTGCAACTTTAATCTGACCATAATCTTTCAATGTTTTGAGAGTGGAGTTAGAATTTACCTCTGGTGGGCTTGGGGTCTAAACGCTACTGAGATGCATATGTCTCTATGTTTTTCTGCCCAAATGTTGGCTTTTGAAAACATGGAGCTCTCTCTCTCTGCTTTTGCAGCCTGGCTGCCAGCTCTATGGGTCGCTGGGGAGTTCTCTTTGCTTTGCTTTCCTTCAGTCCTCCCTGAGGCTTTCTATGCAAGGAAGTCCTCCTTCCTCCCAAAATGTTTCAGATAAGTCTCTCTTAGAACTCTTATCTGTCCCCAGCCCTTGGAAGATAAATCCTGCATTGAAATTGATCCCTCCTAGCTCTTCTCTCCTGCCTTCAAGCTTTTGGAAAACTGCCCTGAACACTTGGTAAAGACTCAGGCAATAGAGTTGGCAAGTGAATGCAGATTTGCTCTGCAGTTAAGGGGCTCAAAATTCCAGTTTTTCTTCACAGTCCACACATAGGCTTTAAAACTTTGTTAAAGATTTGGTTGATTTTTCCTTTTGTCTGTCCATAAGGGAATTTTTCTTTTTCTGTCAAGCAGCCAGGGAGGAGAGCAGCTTTGTATGTCTTCTCTCCAAAAGTGTTCATCACTGAAGTTTAGTTTATTTAAAGTTTCTTTGCGTTGTCGCTTTTTTGATGTGTTCAAAAAATCTGATTTTGCACCTCACTGAATTTGTTTTGTTTGTTATGATGAGAGTTGCACTTTCTTATAACTTTCTATTTCATAATTGGAAGGGAAACTATCACTAAATACATATTTGTTGACAAAATTGAAAGAAGCAGGGGGGCAGTCTCTATTGTGCTATGTTTTCAAAGTCTAGGTCTGTTCCTAATTTGTTCCTTGCTATATCCATGACTAGGTTTCTTTTAACATTTCTGTTTTCTGAAATATAAAAAGAGGATAATAATTATGCCTAATTTATATACATTTTGTGAGAATTAAATGAATTACTATATATAAAGCACTTAGACTAATACCTGGAGCATAGTAAGAATTGTGTAAATGTTTGTTATTTTTATTTTTTATTTCGAATAGGATTTTTCTTCAGAAAGCATATAACGTGTTCAAAAATTTCAGCAAGGAAGAGAAAGGATCAATATAATTACCCCCTGCTTTGTAGAGGGTAGACTTAAAAACTGCTACCAATTATTAAAACAAAAAGTATTTCCATAAATAGAGTAGTGTTTAATCAACCTGAATAACACTTTCAAGTTGTTGGTGAGTGAGGTGTTTCATCACTGGAATTAGACACTAAGTTGAATGGGGGAGAAAATATGCTGTTACGTAAGTTAAAATGAAAGTGCCAATCAGCCCCTCTTGCTTGAAGGCCTAAATAATCATTGCTGATCTGTATAACTCCTAGAGTTGACGGAATGCCCTACAGGACAATGCACAGCTGATACGCTCACCGTTTTTATGCCATCCGTTAAGCAGCACTGGCTGACTTTGCCTGGTTATAGGCTCCTGAGATTCTCTACAAATGAAAGAAATAAGCTGCAAAAACCAGAAGAAACAACTTTTTAGCCTCCAGTTTTTTCCCCTTTTAGTCTTTCTCTTCAAAGTCTTTCCTCTCCAAAGTCTCACCCCTTATTTCTTATTACCATCATAATACCTCTCAATTATGGTATTATTACCATATTTGGTAATATACTCAAATATGGTATATTACCATCATAATACCTCTCAAATATCCTCTCATTTTTTTCTCTCTTTTTCTCATGTACTTAAAGTGAAAATAATAATAGCTGATGTAGTATCACTTATGAGATGTATTAGAGAGATGAATGCATGACATTCTCGAAAAATGTATTTCTTGGTAATCTAGGACTTCAAAAATGTAAAAAAAAAAAGGTATTGAAAAAGGTCTTATCAATTAAAACAAACAAACAAACAAACAGCTCAGAATTATTTAAATTGGGTCTAGCCAGTCAAATTTGCGATCTGACAAAATTGTGGCTCCAGATCACAAACTCTTGTATCCCTGGCATTCATAGCTCTGTCTTCTCAGTCTTCTCATGGTCTCCTGGGTTTCTTCAGTTATAAAACATATGGCAAAAAAAAAAAAAACAAGGTTTGTGTGTTTAATAACATTGGGAGTATTGAACCATTCCATTTTTCTCTCAGCTTCATTCTTCCCTGACACCCTCATACAACTCTCCGTCTCTCTGTCTCTCTCTTTCTGTGTCTCTCTCTCTCTCTCACACACACACAGACGAGAGAGAGAGAAAGAGAAAGAGAAAGCTGAAAATAATGCAATACAGTACATGTATTCTGATGCACTTTCAGGTTCTGTGGTTGCTGGTTCAAGGAGGTATTTTTAGATAAGGGGCTCTTCCAGGATAAACAACCACATATATGTAAGTCTGGCTCTATTTCTAATGAATTTTCCAAGAAATAAGGGCTTTTGGGATGCAGTATGTGTATTTTCTAAATGAAAAGTTGAAAGTGGGCAACCTGCACTCCTTCCCATCTGTCCCTGTGCACTAGGCTAGGCAAACGACCACCATCGGTCATACAATCTGCTCCACCCACTCCACTAATGGATTGTTTCCTCTTTGCCTTGTTTTCAAGGTTGATGGTCTCCGAGCCAGACAGGCAGGCAGGCAGCTGCAGAGGATAAGAGCACAGCTCTTGAATTCTGTAGATAATTGCCAAAGGCAGCTGAGTTCAGGAGCCCCACCTGTTAAAGAGCTGCCAATTATTTATATGCTTATAAATCACCTTTTAAACACTAACAAGCACTAATAAGCCTTGGCTGCCAGTTACCATGGTAACTAGCCATGTCCCAAAGGGGAAAGAGACTACTGACATATGGACTGTGGGCCAGTGGTCCAGTATCTCCTGGGACTGATGTTTTTACTCCTGCACATGAAACTGTTATGTCCAAGTACAACCTAAAATCACATGAAAAGGAAGCCATAGGACATAATGAAATGCTGCCTTTTCTCCTGCAGCCCACAGTGTCTAAAGGGAATAGAACTGTGTCCAACTTCCCATGAGCAATGGGAAGAGGCTGCCCTAACTTGTTAAGTGGCAGTTCCTATGTACAGCCACACAGCTGGTCTACTACCCAGGCCACCTGCTGTCAGATATTTTATTCCTGAAAGCTTCCTGGGCTGCTGGGCTCCACTGCTCTAAAGAGGTTTTCCTAATACATTCAGTTTGCTGTTGCAAATAGATAAGATGATAAGCTACTTGGGGTTTGCTCAGTAATATTTAGTGAGATGGAAGGAATGGTTTTAGATGAAAAAACATATTTCTGCTCCCAGCAAACTGCAGGCATTTCTTCCTTTTAAAAGCACAGTAAGAAAGCAACCACCAGTGACCCAAAGCTCTTATTATATAACAGAGAAAGAAAACTACCTTCTGCCTTCAACTAGTTTTCCAAAGTAGTTATAAAGAAGCTCACCACAAGTGGTATCTGGTATGAGATGGCAGATACCAAAGAAGCTCATGGATACAGGGATAAGTGAACAGTGATCTACCCAAGCAGCATAGGAATGTGATTGTAATTGTTTTGCCATGACTCACCCAGAAATGGCTTTTGCCATGCTTTCTAAAAGACACTAGTTTTCAATATAAAATTGAATTGCTGATACCACAAAGATCTTCCTTTCCCTTCAAAGGATATTCAAATTGATACCTTTAATCTCCCAAGCTGTCAACTGTGGTGCAAACAACATTAGCTTAAGACCAAGAGTAACTAATTCGGGATTTATTAGTATTCTTACTATTTGTGTACTTTGAGCTGGAGAATAGCAGAAATGAATGAGCCTCTTTGCAAATATTTAGGTTTTGAGGAAAACTGTGCTAGTGGCTGGAGTATATTGTTGCCTCTACATTGGGCTGTTTCCTGATCTCTGCATTCATTACATTATGGAAGGAAAGGGTGTTCAGAGGCTGCATGAGATTTTGTATCATATATAACTGGATATAGGTACATGTTTCCTTAGAGTTATACATATTCTAGTGCTGGGGAATGTGTCCTTTCCTTGGCACTGTTCTCTTCTGTGGAAAGTGTCTACTTCATGTTTGGTTTCTATCAGTCCTTCCAATCTCTTATGCTTGTTAGTCTAAATATTCAGATAGGGATTTAGAGATAATGTGGAGGTCTTGGGTAGCATATTACACAGATTGGTCCCAAAAATGAGATATTCTGGCATGAGCAGAGTTGACTATGTGAATAAAAATGTAGTGGAAAAGAAGATATAGGACTGATGAGAGGTCAAGAGAGAATCAATTGTGCTCAAAACATTGTCATAATTTAATGGTTGCAAAGAATGTCTAGGTATTGACATTGATAATGAAAGGATAATCAACCATGTGAATTGTGGAGAAAGGTTTATGGGAGAACTTGTGGTCCTCTGGTCTTGCTCCAGCAGGTTGGCAGTGAGGTTGGCAAGGTGAATGAGTAATTTGTAAGTGTGTGCATGATTGATTTAATAAGGAATCAAGTCATTTGAAATGTCACGGGAAAGCAGACAGACTTATTTCCTATACAGGTGAAAATTTAACTGCCCCTACCCCACCCAAACCTTGTCTTCATTTAGAGTGTTTAAGTGGAAAGAGCAGAAACTGGAAACAGGACTCTAAAACTGCTTGTGCTTCTAAATATGTGTGTACCATTGGGCAAGTCATTTCTCATTTTAAGGCTGTAGTTTTCATATTCCCCCTATATGTACTTTATAAGGATGTATCTGTTTATAACTATATAATTAATGTGTAAAATCTATAAAAGGTGAATGTTTCTAAATAAAATATTGTTGGTGTAAAAGATGTTAATATTAGTAATGCTAATAATGACTCCTCCTGTCTTTTGAGAGTGAACTAATACTCTCAGAATTGATTAAGAATGGATATTGAATAAAATACATAGAGAAACTAAAAGAAGACTGCTCTACACACTACTATAAAATACTGGAAGAAAGAACTATGGGAAATATTTAAAAAGGAAAAAAGTAGATACCAACGGGATAGAAAGAGGCATGAGTAGAGGGGGGTGTACAGGGGCAGGAAGGATGCTTGCTGACAACTCTGGAGACAACTCCCGGCTCTGTCACTCACTGAGTGGCCTAAAACAAGCTGCTGAATCTCTCTCCAACTGGAAGTTCTCATTCTCTAACAAAAAAGGTCTTTTATCAAATGAAATTGAAAATGGAACCAGGGTGTATGAACATTGCTGAAAATCTTGTTTCTTTTGTTGAAAGCTTTCTCAGCATTTTCTTTACTCCCACTTCACATTGTGGTCTTGGGACACATTATTTAAAAATCCAAGAATTTGGAAACTCATAGCTTGAAAATCAGGGAACTGGATGGCATCTAGCGGTCTAACTGTACCATTCTTGCTTCTGAGATTCAAACACTCCTAGTGAAATCTGAATTCCTTTGAGAAGGAAATTAAAATAGAAACTAAAGGATGACTCAGGTGGAAAAAGAAACTTATTGTTGACTGAGCTAGTCCAAAAAAACAAACATCTAGAAACAATAGTCACCATAAAAGAGAGAACAGTCCATGGGCAAGCAATGTCCCTCAAATCAATACTATTCTAAGAACATTTGTATAAGCAGAGTAGGAAGAGGAGCCATTAAAGGGTCTATGAAAATAACTTGTATTGGCAGCCTCAACTCTCCATATTCATTGACATCTAATGCAGGCTGATCAAGTTTGCAACTCAGATGGGCTAAACACCCCAATACACCTGAGTAGAGGGTCCATAGGGGTGTAATCTTAGCCAGTTCTCGTTCACACAGCCTACTTTGTTATATTCCTTCCCTTTTTGCCCAATAATTCAGGGAAATTTCTAAAGAGAAATAGCATATGCATTGACCCACTCCTGAAAAGAGGCAGCTGAACAGACTTCTAACAAGGTTCATTCAATCTTTTGCAAACAAACAGAAAGGAAGGTTTTGAGGGGACAAGATCCACCTGCCTTTCTAATGAAGTCATCAGTTTCTACCAAAGTTTTTTGCAAAATGCCACACGAACACACACACACACAAAATTCTTTTATAAGAAAGCTCATACAACTCTTTCCTGAGTTTCAGAATAAGATTACTATTGTTTGGGGTTTTAAAGCTTTGGGGAAATTCTTTATATTTTCACCTTTTCTTTGAGCCTGAAATTTCAATTTCCAAGTTTGAGTTCTCCCAGTGGTCTGTACATGCACTGCCAGATGGGCTATACGGTTGAGAGAGGAAATGGAGAAATGCAGCTTTGGGTGGGAAAACACATTTCTCTGATAGTCTTCTGACAGCTCTCATCTGTATATCGTTGATGCAGTAACAAGCTCGTGAAGCTTGATGTTGAAATTTTTTTTATCTCAAAAAGAATTTTAAATATTCTGAATTTTTAGAAGTCTATTAATATAAATGTTTCAAGTTTCTATAACGCCCACTTTTGTTGGTTTTCAGATCAGATGCTACTCACTAAGGATTGTAAATCAGACATTTGGCTGAAATCTCACTTGGCATGCCTGATGATCTTGGAAAGTCAGCTTATTTTATGGTTAATATCTGAAGGGGCAAAGGATGAGTAAGAGGAAGTGGTGTTTTAATATTTTTAGCTCCTTCTTATCCAAGCAATTGAAGACCTCACATCTAACCATTTCTCTTTCATTTTTTTCTGTCTTTTCATCCTTTCATTGTTGTTCTTCTATTGTGCATCCTTACGTGTGTGTGTGTGTGTGTGTGTGTGTTGTGTGGAGAGATGGAGAGATTAAGAAGAAAGGAGTAAGGATTAGGCTTAGAGGTTTTTTTTTTTTCGCTTGTTTGTTTTGTTTTGTTTTTGAGACAGAGTCTCACTCTGTCACCCAGGCTAAGTGCAGTGGCTCACTGCAATGTTGAACTCCCAGGCTCAAGCGATCCTCCTACCTCAGCCTCCTAAGTAGCTGGGACTACAGTTGAACACCACCATGCCTGGCTAATTTAAAAAAAAATGTAGAGACAAGGATCTTGCTATTTTGCCCAGGATGGTCTTGAACTCGAGGGCAAGTGATCCTCCTGTCTTGGCCTCCCAAAGTGCTTGGATTATAGGCATGAGCCACCACACCCAGCTAGCTTAGAGTTTTAAAGAGAAAAGAGAAGAAATAATTTTAATTTTATTTTTCATTATGTCAAGTCCTTTTCTATGTCCCAGACTGAGCCCCACCTAAAGTGAGTATTTAATTTGGATACTTGATACTATACCTCATTAATTTAGAAAGAAAATGATTAAGGAGTGTGTGTGTTTGTGTGTGTGTATGTGTGTGTAGTGTGTGAGATAGGTCTGTGTGCAGCTACAAAGAAAATGTGTCCCATATAATTATACATGTGTCTCCACAACTATTTTGCTGCTAGTAAAGTTCAGTGCAAGCCCTGTGTTTTGACTCTTGTTTATCTCTCTAAACGATTTCTCCTACTGATAGCCTTACTCTAGACATACTAAAAAGCTTGCATTACCAAATGAGTAGAACAATGTATAGTTTCCTTCTTACTCCTCCTTCTTCTCAATTTATAAGAAATATATTTCGCTTCATCATCACTTTTACAACGAAGATTTACTTGAAATTATTTGCCCCATTCAGAAACTTTGAGAATACTTAATCAGTTTCACCTTTGTGCCTTCGTTCTTCCTTTTGCAAATATCTCAAATTTTTTGCAGCATCTCAAATTTCTAGTGTGCTAATGTGTTAGTTGGCATGATATTTCCTGTACTGTGAAAGCATAAACTGTGAAAGTAGGAGTATACCTGATTCCTTCTCATATTCCCATCATCTGACCAAGTATCTGGACCTGGAAATTTTATACACCTATAATATATAAATAATATATTTATTATTATAGTCATATTCTACTATCACTACATATACAGTATTGTGACAAATCTCAATTTTATATAAGGCTCAGAGCATCTAGTTACTTGATGATTATTTGGGTTCTACCTCTGATTTGCTGGATTTTAGGACTGGCTGGCTTTTGAGGGCACTGCTGGGAGGATATAGCAGGGAGGGGAGAGGACCTTCTGGGAAGCCAGAACTTGTGGCAGGGCCACGGAGTCAAGATATGAAGGACTGGCAGGAAAGACTGCTGCACATCCTGCCTTTGCTGAGCTGGTGTTAGGAATGAGGCCACCCTGAATTTCTAGAAGGGAGCTGGAAAAGGATTTCTAGAAGGGAGCTGCATGGGGCTGGTTAAGGCAGTGTTAAGAAAATGAAGCTGTATTTGATGTTCATGGTTTAAAATCACTACTTTACAAAACTATTTTCCTAAGGCCTCTGGACAGATTCTAATGTGATCCAGCAAATGTCTGCTTGGCTCTAAACTAATGGGCATCTGCTAATTTTTCTAACTGCTTTAATCATTTTTGGGGTTTTGCTTTAGAACCTTTCCAAATCTCCTCCTTCTCACTGAAGTCCCAAGCCTTCAAAGTCTATGCCGATTTTAATAAAGGACTAGGAGGATTACCTTACATTCCCACATTTAGCATTCTTATTTAAGATTCCACTCTTTGTCTCACTTAAATATATCATAATGCAGAATAGATATCCTTGAATTTCCAGGAGCCAATGACTTACAAAACGAGAATTCAATCTGAGATTACACATAAGCAAAAAGCAATTTGTGCGTGTGCCTTACACACTACAGTAGGATGTTCTTGAGGACAAGGACTTTTCTTGAAAATTTTCCCCTAGCACTTTGCAGTCTCTGGCTTCTGTTTCTTCCCTTTTGTCAAAGGTAAAAATTCAGGATTTGTTTATTGCTTTCATCCTAAAACCCTCCTAATCAAGAGTGCTTGGTGACTAAATACCGAATGGAAAATTAAGAACAAAAAATTCCAGAAAAGGTTTTCAGTACAAATATTAGATAATTTTTAAATTTTCAGTTGTTTTGTAATAATCCAGTGTGAGGCATAGGGTGTAGAGTGAGGGCGAAGAAATGAAAGAAAGCGATTGTTCAAAAAAAAAAAAAGATAAAGGAGTGCAGAGAAGGAAAATTTTCAGAAAAGAAATTAGAGTGAATGTGAGTCAGAAGTGTAGGGAAAGGGAGAGAAAACAAAGTGGAGACAGTGACTGGGGCAAAGTCAGAAACGCACATGCTAAAAAGGGCAAAGACTATGAGTAACCACCCTAATTTCCCTACTCATCAAAATCTGTCATAATTCAGCCCAGAGAGGCCTGAATATGCAGCTTAGCTGAAATAACCTTCCACTATCTGTCACTGGAGAAATAGTTGAACTAGATGATTGGTCCTACTTTGTCTTGTTCTCAAAGGTCTCATTCACACATCCCAAAATTGTAGACTTCTCTAAATAATGTATTTTTAGTCGTATAGGATTAGGTGTAACAGTTCAGATATTCCCCAGTAGCAAATCTTCAGGTTAATGAATAGACCATTAACTAAAGCATAACCCATTTAAAATTAGTCCTGAAATTCCAGATCTCTGATGAGTTTAACAAACTATGTATAAATGGATATAAAATATTATCTTTACATAGAGAGAAAGGTGAAGATTTCAAAAAGTCATGAGAAGTCATAGGTACTACTTCTTTAGAATAATACTTAATGGGAAGTGTAGCTACCAGTATTGCTTCTGACAAACAACACTTGGTTCACCCCCAACATTCCAGTACCGGTATTTATGAAAGTTAGGTCCTTATACTTTCCATAAATTTCAGAAACATTAAAATGAAGTACAGTATGATGTCTACAGTAAAGATACACTTCTTAGTTAAACTAAATAAAGAGTAGGATTTTGCTAAATTTGTCTAAATTAAATTGAACCATTTCTACAAACCCCTATGGAATAGTTACCATAATCAAGCACTGTGCTAGTCCCTGTGCATTCAAAGGCAAGCAGCTTATGATTCACATTCTCTTATTTTTTCAGACGGAGTTTCGCTCTTGTTGCCCAGGCTGGAGTGCAATGGCACAATCTCGGCCCACCGCAACCTCCACCTCCTGGGTTCAAGCGATTCTCTTGCCTCAGCCTCCTGAGTAGCTGGGATTACAGGCATGTGCCACCACACCTGGCTAATTTTGTATTTTTAGTAGAGACAGGGTTTCTCCATATTGGTCAGGCTGATCTCAAGCTCCCGACCTCATGTGATCTGCCTGCCTCAGCCTCCCAAACTGCTGGGATTACAGGCATGAGCTACCATGCCCGGCCTGATTCATATTCTTAAGGAGTTTGTAAAATAGTGAAAATGGTCCATGATCTACTCTAAAATAGTATACAGATGTATTTTCAAAGAACTCTGATGCGTTTGACAACTCTGCTACCAAAGTGATTCAGGTGCAGACAACTCCGCTACCGTGTACTTGAAATGATTCAAGTGCTTTCTATGAGAGTAAGGCAAGGGACACTACCCAAGATGGAGCAGAAAGCAGAAAGAGATGGTATTTAAACGGGTCTTGATTAAGGAGTAAGAATTTGCTACATAAGTGGTATTCACACTAGCAAAGACATGAAATCAACCAAGATGCCCATCAGTGGTAGACTGAATAAAGAAAATGTGACACAAATACACTGTGGAATACTATGCAGCCATAAAAAAATGGAATAATGTCTTTTGCAGCAACATGGATACAGCTGGAAGCCATAATTCTAAGCAAACCAGTGCAATCCTAAGCAAACATATAGTACATTATAATACTTTGGCTCTGTCTAGAAAACAAATACTGTACGTTCTTGCTGATAAGTGGGAGGTAAAAAACTGAAAACACATGGATACAAGTAAGGGAATAATAGACGGGACTGTCTGAGGGGGTAGGGTGGGAAGGTGGGCATGCATTGGAAGGCTACCTGTTGGGCACCTTGGTAATGGGATCATTCGTACAGCAAGCCTCAGTGACACACGATTTACCCATGTAACAAACCTGCACATGTACCCCCTGAACCTAAAATTTAAAAATAATAATACAATGATAATAATAATTCTTGTTTTATATATTATTATTTGTATTAGTGAACAGGTTATTCACTAACATGAACAGGTTAACCTGAATAACCTGTTCTCTAACACAAATAAAAATAATATACAAAACAAGAATTTGCTACATAAAGAAAGGTTGAAGGGAGTGGGGGAAGGAAGTAGGAGGACTTTACCCACGAAACAGACTAAGCGAAGAAATACATACACCCACACACATACACACACACCAACACAAACACATACACATATGCACACGGTCATATATGATGTCCTCCTTTGACAGGCTGTCAGTGTATTTAAATCAGAGTTCTGAACTGAGACTAAGAAGAAATGCTTTTTTATCCCGGCTCTCCTACAATCTATTATGTGAGCTTGAGGAAGATCTTTAAAGTCTAAGGGCCTCAGTTATTCCCATTGTAAAATGAAAGAGCTGGATCCTATGACAGCTATGGCCCCATCCAATGAAAAAATTGGAAGATACAATAAAAACTGTGTGGTTTAAAGTTTATAATTTAGGGGATATAATTATAGTTTATGAGAATTGATCAAAACTACCCCTTTTTATTTCTTATAAGGGAAAACATTTTAAACTTTGATCAACAGAAAAAAAATACTTGCAAATTAAATATGCCTTCACTCTGAATGTTTTTTCTGTTTTACAACACACGAATCTTTGGATATAAATTTGGCATTTTCTGTATAAATTAAGGACATTTTCCCTTGAAATTTCAGATAAAAAAACTGCTGAGAGTCAGGACATTGACATATAGTACATTATAATACTTTGGCTCTGTCTAGGCAAGAGGAGATGATAAAGAATCAGTGCAGTATTCAGCACCAAGTTTCAGGTGACACAATTGAATGGCTGGAAATACAGTGGGGATGTACCAAATCTTCTTCTTATATCTGAATATCTGTAGGATTTTTATTTGTCAAATATGAAAACTCAAGCTCAGAACCTATGCGTAATACCAAAGATAGCTCCAGACACATATCTTTCTTTCTGCAAACATTCTGCAAGACTTGGAGCTCAAGGTTTCAGTCTTCAGTTCTCTGGTTCTGCATTTGCCTCATCTAGAAACAACATGAGCACAACTAAGAACCAGCCTTGGAATCTAAACTTCTATAGTAAGGCTTTAATTAAATTAAGGATGAGTTACTGAATGAATATGTTTGCATATGTATTTGTGTGTGTGTGTGTGTGTGTGTGTGTGTGTGTGTGTGTGTTGGCAGTGTTGGTGATGCTCTATATCTTTTCAAAATTTTAAATATTTCTTGGGATAAATGATAATTTGTTGCTGGTTTCCAGAGGTAATATATTAATATTTCATTTGTGAAATGCTTGGAAAGCATCAGAATCTCATATTGTATTTGCAAATCAGAGTAACTATTATAAAATGACATTTGGGGGAATGATTTCATTTCAGTTGTTTACAAGAAAAAAATCCCACATGTATTTAAACAATTCCCTTGGTAAAAGTCCATGATCTTCCACTTTGATGGTAATAATGATGGTTTGTGATCTAAGAATTTCTCTTGGGAACATGAGTCCCACTATACATGTAGCAATAAACTATTGAATTAGTGTCAGTACTAATAAAGGGAGTACTGGATGAGACAAAAGGGCATATTTGGAGAGGAGACCACCCTCTTACACAGGGTGTTTATCACCTCACTACACACTTAGGGATGCCCTAGACTCTTCCTACTCTGGCTTCCCACCAGCCTTTGGTACTGATCCAAACCACTTAGTGATGAATATAGGCAGTACCCTCCTTCTATTTAAAGGTCTTGTGTATCTGTTATTGTTTTTATGTTTATTATCTTAATACCTGACATTTAAAACATCTTTCTTCCAAAGAGCTCTCTGGAGTGCTATAAGGTGTCAAGTGAAGACAAATGAATGTGAAAGCATTTTGTGCTGCACAGATGAAAGGAGATATACTCTGGTCCTGCTGCTTTTGAGGAGCAACTTTTCTTGCTTCTTCTTGCTCCAACATGGCAAACCCTATTCAAGATGCAGTTCTTAGACTCTACTTTTATTTTTGTTCTCTTAGTCTCTCAAACACACACACACACACACACACACACACACACACCTGCATTTCAACCCTTACCTCTCACCTTTACCCTGGTGACTTCTAAATCTGTGTTCCACTATGGGATACTTTCTTAAAGCCTAGCTCCATATTTATAACTATATTTTGTAAATTTATTCTTTAATATTTAAACTTAAATCTAACCTTCCCAACATAAATCTTATTATTTATTAATATTGATGAAAACTGTTTTATAACTTTGATATTCAAAATGCATTTTGAAATGTACAGAATACATTTTTTTAAATGGTCTGGCTCCAGTTAGAAATAGATTAGAATAAAGAAAGGTATGAGACACCCAAGGGCAGATGATAATGATGAACAATCAAATTCAGTGAGCATATCCCAGAATATTTTGGACCCCCTAAGAATTTGAAAATGAGATCTAGTTAATAAAAATAAATAAATTCTAGGGTTATATTAAACATAAGTTGATGACAATCAAACTTTAGTGGATAAAGTCCACTTAAGCCCAAGTATTATGTGTATCACATTTTTAGAGTGGATATTAGAGAATAATTAATGTCATTTTATTTATTAGTACTAACAAATATAAGCATCAGCATTGAAAGGATCATACGGCTTCTTTTTGCAATTTTTACTTTCTTAATTGTGCACATCTGAGAAATTCATATTGGTTGAGCTAATGCTGCCAAACCCAGTAACAGGCACACTCCATCTCATAGAAGTAGCTAACTAGATAGCAGGCATGATGTTTATGAGGAATTAGTTCCTCACTCCACCACCCCCAATATACTTTATTATGCTTTCTCAACTTCTTGATCCCTATCAATAATGATTCCATTCTTCAGAAACCAGGGTTGGGAGGAAGTGGAGATTCATGGGACTCATCTCGAATACCTTCCTCTTACCCATTTCATATACACAGTTGGCCAACAATTCCATTTGAGTCTTCTGTTATAATATATGTTACATTTATCTTTCTCCTCTATTCTTGACTGCCAGATCATTACCTGTTAGGCTTGAATTATGGAGAAAATGTCCTAGCTGGGCCCTCAATTTCAGACAGCTGTTAGACCAAATGCCACTTTCAATAACTTGCCCAAGAGATTAAAGCCCTTCTTGTTTACTAGTGCATTACATTCAGATTTCCCTCTTCCTGTCTTTTAAGGCTCTTTATAATCCATCTCCATCCTCCTTATCTAGAGATTCCTGCTACTTCATGGTGATCCTTCTCTGGTCAGGGACCCTCCTTTCCTGCCCCATGTCCTTGCTCTACGGTGTTAGCACCTGATTCCAAGCATTTATCTCTATTGTTGACCCTCTTGAAATGTCTCCCACATTCTTTCTTAACCATCAACAGCAACTCCTTAGTTCCATCCCTAAGTCCCACTTTCTCAGATGACTTTTTTAGGACACAACTCAGCTGTTATCTTTTCCAGAAAACTTTTCCTTCAGTCTGGATTTGGTGGCCTCCTTTATGTGAACAGAGTACCATGTGAGTATTTGCAAAGCTAATACTATATATTCACTGTCTGTTCATCTGCGTCTATCTCTAGGCTGTTCACTCTTTGAGTGTAAGAATCTTACCCTATGGTACTTTGTGACTTCAGTGTTTAGTATCCTAAATGCCACTTAGAAGGTTGAAGTGAACTTTCTGGGCATTTGGAGCTCTTTTCTCACAATTTCAGACTTAATTGCATACCATTTTCAAATTACTCTTTCTGTGTGTTGATCTTCTTTTTCTAACAATATTAAAATCATCTTATTACAGAGGAATCTTATTTCAGGGATCATAGAGAATAGCTCCCACAGATCTTTCAGAGTACCCACTTACACAGTAGGTGATCATTGATCAATTTTTGTTATTTGATTAAGTAACCAAGCATTATTGCCAATACTATCACAGACCAAAAATAATGTAACCCAAATTAGTAGGAATGAAAAGAAGTTGTGAATTATTACTCAATATTGTTCCTTAATAGAGAGGTGGTCATTTTGTCCCAAGAAAAATCATTTTGCCAGTTATGATATGCATTAAAGCAGGCACCAGCATTAGAAGGTCTCACATCAGCTTATGAATAAAAATGTTCTATCTCAAGAAATAATTGACTACATTACAAGTTTCCTTTCATTGCCTCATATCCTTCTCTTTCACTACCTATATTGGCTCACATTCCCTCTTTTTCATTTAGTGCTGTCACAACCGAAATTTTCTCCCCTGACTATCCTTTCACCTAGCCTCCTAACTCTTTAAAGTGTCTTGTCCATATATCCAAGCTAGATATTTCCTAAATCAAAGCTCTACCTATAACCCAATTCTATTGAAACAGCCAATATTCCTCATACCATCTCATTCCCATTGCTTCCAAACATCACAAATGTCTTCTAAAGCCACTTACCAGACTGATTTTATCCTAGGATCAACACTCTGTCATGCTTTCTTGAAATAGAAAAGAACACCTTAGAAGAAAGAAGACTAATTTTGCTACTGAAAAAAAAAAAATGTGAAAATTTTAACTGATAAATTGTCGTTGGATATGGGCATCAGGAATATTTACCAAGTGTATTGGAAAGTAGGTATATTTGTGAATTGTCTATAGTGTCTATATTTGTTTATATTTATATATACATATTATATAAAGTTTCACTATTTAACTTATTTATCTATTCCTGACTGATGCCTAGTATCTATATAAAAATTTTTAATAGACACAATGTGTTGAGTTGATGATCTAAGCTGAGCTTTCTCATATGTGAGTGGCTCTTATGACTTGAAGGATTAAGATCATGTAGGTTATGTTTGTAATTTTAATTCTGGATCTCTTAAGGTACGTTTAGAGTTGTGGACCTGAAATTTTTAAAAAACAAAGGTCTTTATCTCTTGCTAGAAAGAAGCAAGAGCTATTAAAGGACTCTTCTATACAAAAATATTTTTCCTAATATTTTATCTATTAGAAATGTATTGAGTTTAGGAAACCCTCCTTTTATTATATTTCTATCCCTTCAGACGTTGGAACTTACCAGTCACACACAAGAATAAATTATTTCAATCAAATTTTATTTCCTGCCAAGAGAGAATAGTGACATCCATTAAGAATGGGAGTAACTTTAAGGAGTAGTAACTCAGGTGAAAAGCCAGAAAGCCATAGTAGACTCTCTAGTAGGACATATAGGGAAGAAGAAAAGAGTGCCCCAGGCAGTGGGAGGGTGAGAAAATTTCACTGCAACTCTTCTACTAACACAGTCTGTAATACTCTGGCATTCCTGAAAATCATCTCAAGCCTTGCCTATGGTTATAGAGCCCCACCGTAGACAGACAAGTAGTCTATTCAAACAGGTGATTGAGGATTGCTTTACTTATTTGTCCAACTGATGTGAATTCCATTTATTTTGGTTTTGTTTTCCTATTGTTTCTTACTTTATTATAAGTTTAACATAGCTATGGGTTGTTCTGATGCAATGTAGATTTGGCCTCAGAGAAACAGACATTTTCAATCTACAACCCAGCCTACCTATGTAAATGCTTCAGCTATGCTATAAAGGATTTATATCCTGATATTATTAGGCAGGCAGCATGGTATAATAGAAAGGGCACTGTTTTGAGAGTTGGGCTTTTAAAATACTAATCTCAGTCATCCTAAATAACTGTGTAAAGTCTAAGTTTCCATGTCTCAGCTGTAAAATCGGAGGATTGAACAAGATTTTCTGGGTCTTTTCTATCTTTAACAGTATGAAATTCTTCTAATTACATACGCTTCCTGATTTTCCTCTAATTTCGTATGAGATTTACTGGCTTAAAGTCTCAAAGTAATTTTCTGACAAGTAGGGTGATAATACTTGTACTGTTTATCTCACAAAGTTGCAAGAAGATACCATATTAAATTATGTGTGTCACTATACATTTGCAAACTGCAAAGCTCTATACTTGAACAAAACACATTATCATTGGATATTTCTATTTCTAATATTACTATGGTTTAAAAAGATTCATGATACCTCAATATGCAACCAGCAGAGGGAGACAAGTTCAGATGATATTTCTTCTTGAAACATAGAGTCAGTTAATTGTTATATGGATGTGTTTTTAAAAATCAAAATGAGATTCGTTATTGGCAAATAGGTCACTTGCCAACATGCTGTATATATAAAT
Organism: Pongo abelii; assembly: GCF_028885655.2. NCBI lineage: Eukaryota > Metazoa > Chordata > Mammalia > Primates > Hominidae > Pongo > Pongo abelii. The sequence continues at coordinate 21,660,080 of NC_085928.1, forward strand.
ATATTGAAGTAACAGAAACATGTGATAGAAAAAAAAGAAAAAAAAACACAGACAAATATGGGGGAAATAATCTGAATTTCTGGTCTTAGTTTATTACAGAATGCAGAGACAGCTCTCCTGTGAAGAATGTCATATTCCTAAGACAACTTCCTGAGCCTGTCCATCTGGAAGTGCAGGCTATTTGAGTATCAATTTAGGAACCAATCCAGAATTCTAAAAGTAGAATTTCCAAATTCCCTCTGAGTCTAGCTTTTTTTTTTTTTTAACTCAACGTTTCTATTTTATCAACCTGGACTTCAAGAAAAGAAAAGGAGAGGCATCTTTTGCCCTTCCTATTTCCTCAACTTCCATATCCAGTTAGTTGACAAGTCCCATCAGTCCTGTGAAATTTCTCTAAAAGTTTTCACCTCTTTTCTCTTTTCACTGTCGTTGCCCTGTAGTCTGCTTTTTTCATTTCTTGCCTGTGCTATTTCAGAAACTTTATAACTGGTCTTCCCTGACAGTGACTTGTCCCAATCTATCTTCCATTCCATTGCCAGTTAGTTATCTTCTTAAAATACTCCTTGCTCAAAGTTTTTGATGGCTCCATATTGCATACAGAATAAAGGCCAAACTCATTAACATGACTGTCAAGACCCCCACTAGTCCCAACTTACAGAAGCAGAGTCACTTTCCATTGTAACTTTTTGCCATCTCCACCCTCAAACACTTTCCTACAACTTGCCCTTCCCCATGAATGTGAAGTCTCTGAATGAAGGATTTCATTCCTCATCATTATTAGGAATATATATCAGTATATATAATTGATAAAGTTTGCCTCTCATCATTTCATCAACAACTTTATTAGCCTTCTAACTAGTTATTCTACTTCATCTTTGTTCTACTTTTTAATTTCCCATTGCCAAAATAAGCTCCCTAAGATGTCAGTATCTCTCCTCCCTCCTCCAGAATCTAAAGTAGCCTTCTAACTACGAGATGAAGCGTGACTCTTCATTCAGGCATTCAGGATTCTTCATTAGGCAGCTTCTGTAACCCACCTTCTTGCTCCTCTCCTCTCCTTCTGTTAGTTGGGTGAGTCTTCCTGCAGCTCCATTCTTGTTGCAGACTGATTCTCATGGCCATACTTTGCTTAAAGTGTTTTCTTCCTCCATTCTCTTCTTACACACCTTTCAACGATAAACTAAAATGCCATTTTCTCCACAAAGCCCCTTACTGGATTCCCTTTTCTGAATTCCCATAGCATTTCGATTCTGCTCCCTGACAATTCAGTCCTCAGTTACTCACTGACGAATCTTATTCTGTGCTTCATGTGTGCTCACCTTATTGCTCTGTTTCATGAGTTTCTGGGTACCTGAAAATGAGGACTCTGAATTTTGGTATTTTCAGTACTAATCAGCATCAAAGAGAAGACTGGACATATATGTTGATTAGTTTGCCTCTGTTCTATACTGAAGAGTAGGTTTGAAAGGTCTGCCTTATAATTTTACAAAGCCAATATTTAATCCCTCTCTGGAAGGAGCTTCTAATGCCATTTCCCCATTAGACTTGCAGAAGGGCAGGGTGGTCAGTCTTGTACATCATTGTTTCCTTAGAGGTTAGCACAGTCCCTGTTATATGATAGATCTCAATAATTATTCATTAATTTAATGAACTTTCTTATATATGGCAACACAACTGATTTGGCAGGTTTTGTGAATCCTCTTCCATCTAGGCAATGCTCTTAGACTCAATATTAAAAGCACAAACGGCTGAGAATGAGAATTACAGACAAGATAAGAAAGGAAGATACTTTTAAGCAGGTCGATTTCTGGGACCCTTTGAATAATATAATGACCTAATACTGAACTTGCCCTGCAGCTCGATATTGTCAGTAAACTCTGGAGAAAACATATTAGTGTTATTTACATGACTTATAGCCTCAAGATATTTAACTAGGCATTTTATTTAGATTTAGCAGGATAGCTAATGCCTGATAAATATAGATATGTGAGGAAATATTTAGTAAAGTTTAATAATTATATAGCATCTGTTCCTCTTGTTATGCACTTCTTAATTTCTAACACACTGGCTTATTACACTGATATTTAATTAACATACAATAAACATATTAATGGCAAGCAAAGTTTATACTTAAAGAAAAGCAGCAACTGGAACACTTTTTTTGACTAGCTGGTATTAATAACAGCCCACTTGACATTCTGTCAGTTCTTATTTGATGATTTGATGAGTGGTGGCTTTCTACAAGAGTATACCAGAATTGAATTAATACAGTGAGGAAGAATGCTGGCATATGGAAAACATTGATCACTTGTGATAGCAGATGGCCTTTTGGGGAAGATTTTCCCATTATGAGCAAATCTAGTCAACTCAATCTCCTCTCCATCTCATTTTTACCCCATAGTCTAAGCCAGTTGCCACTGGATGACTACGATTTTCTTCAGCTTGTTTCCTTGCTTCTGCTATTGCTCTTTTACCATCCATTCTTCAATCTTTCTAAGATGTAAATCAGATCATGTCAATCCCTTGCTTATTCAGGTCACTAGACTAAAATCTAAATTTCTTACATGGAACGTTTTCATTATGACCCCTCCTCACTTTCTAATTTTTATTTGTCTTTTCCAACTACCCTCATAACATACACACAAACTACATCCCAGGTTTACTGTCCTTGTTTTGGTTCCTGGTGTATGACACATTTAGTTCTACCTCAGGGCCTTTGCGAATACCATTTCTCTTACCCGGAAAGGCCTTCATGCTGATATTTGCATGGAAGCCTCCTTAGATTTTGGGATTTAGTTAAAATACCAACCTCTTCAAAGAGGTGTTGCTTGACCACTTTTCTTTATGTTCCCATCACCACATCTCCAGGCCATTCACTCTGTATCACACATTTTTCTTTAATAGCATTTACTTTCTGGAATAATATGTATGTACTTGTATAGTGTTCATTTCTCATCTAGGATACAAGTTCAGTAGAGGAGAGTCTTGGCCTGTCTTGATTCACTACTGTATCAAAAAAAGCATATTGATCAAATGAATGAATTACAAACCTATTGGGCATGTCAGAATATGGAATTGTACACCCAGCTCCACTATTCCTCAGTTCTCCTTGGTCTATTTTCAGATTGTAGGAATTCAAGTTACTACAACAATCACAAATAGACGGTAGAATTTCCTGATTACCTGCTTATACTAACATGTTGCTATACTGAAGATGCTGACTGTCATCTTTCCAGATGTTGCAATATTCCTCCCATATCTGGGGGGTAGATCAAAAAGAGTAGTAGCAATGCAGATGCAGCAGTTTTTAGCTATTTCCATCTCCTTGTACGTGGTGGCAGAGTGGACAACCTAGAAAAGAGGAAGGTCCAAGGGCTGGTATATATACTTCTGGGAAATAATAAGGCACATGAAAATTACTTTTCTGATGTGCAAATGCATCAGTAAGTGTAAGCACATATATGTTTATGCATAATCAGAAGCAGAAGCAAGAAGTGAGGATGCAGGTAGCAGTTGAAGAATCCCAAAGACCTTTCAAAAACTGGGACAGATCCAAGCATCGATGCCTACCAAAATAGAACAAGTGACCAAAGTATACTTACTTTGAAGCAAAAGACTGATGTGATAATAAGAAACCACAAAGACATGCACTAAATGCAAACCAAAGAGTGATTTTTTAATTGTGTAGGATGTGGACCACGTGTTTTACATCACTGGGGGAGGGGTTCTGTAGTAAAGATTTGGACAATATTTAACTGACTTGCAGCTGACTGATTTTCTTAGGCAGTGACACACATGCCAATGAAGTGTCTGTATTGGAAGGGCTAGATTCCAGAGAAAACTCATATAAGATAGTGCTATGTTTATAAGCATAAACTGGGTTACTTGAATATTGCTAAATTATGTTGAAATCATTGAAAATATCATACCAGGGATCCTAAGAAGAAGTATTAACAATTCTGCATTTCTAGTTCATATGGAAATGTTAATTCCACTTAGAAAAGTAAGGTACAGGCATGGTGTTATTATGATTAAGACCTTACAACTGTAGAAATGTAGAGTAGTATATTAATATTATAGACATGTTTAGCATAAAATGCAAGCAGTGTTGCTAAATTAGTTGCACATTCCAGGTTGCATCTGGATTTCATGTGAGCCCATTACCTTACAAAGCTAAACAGAAGAATAAACCTTTCATGCTTCTTAGGGTACTCAGACGTTAGCCAGTTTTTGTTTTTCCTGCAACATTTGTCCCTGGAGAGTGCCAGAATCTTTTAAAGCCTCTTTTAGAAAGGCAGTATGTTATTTTAAAGTAGTAGTTAAGATCATCTTACTTGGGTGATGATGGCTGTTTCACATGGCTAACAGCCATACTTGCCTCACAAATAACCTGAAAGTATGTTCATTTTTGCCAACCCTCTTGGAAAAATGTATATAGTGGTTTACAAAAAAATAGCTGTGTAAATTTCAGCCACACGTTTATTTGTTTCCTTCTCTGCATTTCTGAAGAAAGAAAGCAGAGAAGTTAATATCAAGGTAGATTTAGGGGAGTGACCATTAGGATGAGATACATTATCCAATGTATATTGACTGTTAGATTTCTTAGAAAACAAGAGATCATGGAGGACAAAATACCAGAAGATTTCTATCAGTAAGTGAAAAGAGGAAGAACTCTGAGAAAGCATAATGTTGAAATGGAAGTAAATGGTGCACCCTCAAATACTTTTATTATTTTGTAAATGGTGAGGTAAGCCAAGTAAGTGAGCATAAGCATTTAATCACTCTTCCGTTCTTTTATTTATCAAGTATAGAGTATTCCCTCTGGGCCAAGGGCTGGGTTAAAGAGTTGTACTTGAAGTGCTACCTGGATGTAAATAATAAGTTTTAAATGAATAAAACAAACTTTGTAATTTTGAAATTATTGAGAGATTCAGTCTAATTGAATCAGAAATAATTTCTGAACAGCCTAAATTAGAGATTTTTTAAAATATAGTCTTTTTAAAAAAATTGCATCTTACTTTCAGTTGTCATAGTAAGTCAATTTAGTTTAACAAAAGCTGCCAAGAAATGGACTTTATTTAATAAAGATATTTTTAAAAACCTTTAATTACATTATATGATTTTTATACACATATATGCTTATAATTTTTTTCTCATTATGTAGGTTAGGCAATTCTATAATTCTGATTACAATCCAGATTTACTTTAATATATCCATTTCTCAGAGTGAATGTAGAGACAAATTCCAGATTTGATTGAGTTACTACAAATTCCACATTCCTACTACTTTGATGTAAATTACTTCATATTTCAGTATGTTAAACATATGTTTTCTCCAAGCACCACCAGGCAAGTTCTTCTGGTAGTATGAGGTTACCAGTATAGGTATTAGCTAACAATCATGTATAAACATCTTCTGTTTATAATATGCTACCAGCCACCATACTTCCTCCTTGTCCTGAAAAAAACTTTCCTTTCTTCATACAAAATCTAGTTGACTGACACAGGAGAATACTCATACTCTTTAAACGTCTAATCCTTCCCCTCAGAGTATCTCTGCTCTTACTGGGCGTCATACTATTCACCTAGCACCAGCAATGGAAACAGATGATTCTCATAGCTACCAGTCCCTTTTATCTGTCTTTTCTTCCACTTGACATGGAAGAAGCACCAAACCAAAGGATATATGTTAATCGAAGCCTTTGTCTAAGCTAACTCTTCATTCCTAAGTGCTTAAAATTAGCCTGACAAGGATGGTCAAGTCTGTCGGTGGTGTGGGGAAAGGGAGGGTGCTCTTTTCTCTGCAATCTTGGCAGAAAATTATGTAATCCTTACATCTTTGATCTTTGTTTGTTTGTTTGTTTGGCACTTGAAGCTCATTTGTCCATTGATACTGGGATTCACGGGATTATGAGTTTTGTAGTCAACTATCCACTTGGCCTAACTATTTCTCCTATGGCAAAATGGATTCCAAGTTTTAAACAGCTGAGTTATAACTTAGTGGTCGAACATTGGTTTATTAACTGGGCACTGTGTATAATCCCTGACATAGGACACCTTGATTTATATAAAATGAATGCACAGTACACATAAAATTAATTGAACTCCATCAATCATGGATTTGTGACAATTCAGATTCCAATCCTCCGTCTTTTCTTAAAAGCAAAATGGGTCTTCCTTTTTTTCCTCACATAATCTGTAAGAGTTCATCTATCTTTTAAACTGAAAACATGCAGCAGAAAAAGTGCTTTGAATATTCTGAAGACAAGCCAGTTTCAGCACAGTGTTTCTTTAAGGCTTGTGCTCTGGTGGGGTTTGATAAGGATTCCTAAACATGTTTCTTTCTTTCTTTTTATTTTATTTTTGGCAAATGTCCTAGGCTAAACATTTGCTTACATAAGAGGGATGGGTATAATATCTATGTACATATTTATTTTTACATATATGGAATATTTATGGAAAGATATATAACAAACTGAAAATATATGTTGCCTCCAAAAAATGAGAAATGGGTTGCCTAAAGACAGGAATAAGAAGAAAACTACCGCTGGGCGCGGCGGCTCACGCCTGTAATCCCAGCACTTTGGGAGGCCGAGGCGGGTGGATCACGAGGTCAGGAGATCGAGACCATCCTGGCTGACACAGTGAAAACCCGTCTCTACTAAAAAAAAATACAGAAAAAATTAGCCGGGCTTGGTAGCGGGCGCCTGTAGTCCCAGTTACTCGGGAGGCTGAGGCAGGAGAATGGCGTGAACCTGGGAGGCGGAGCTGGCAGTGAGCCGAGATTGCGCCACTGCACTCCAGCCTGGGCAACAAAGTGAGACTCCGTCTCAAAAAAAAAAAAAAAAAAAAAAAGAAGAAAACTACAATTCACTCTATAGCATCTTGTACCATTTGGTTTTTGTACCATATGAATACTTTCATTTATTTAAATAAATATAATCCGAAAAGAGAAAAATAAAGTCCTCGGCTGGTACAAACACATTTTTTATCCTCAACATCAGTAATGAGGGAGATGTCCAAGAGTGTGGGGCTCTCACTTGAGTGACTATCGGTGGTCTTTATGGTCCTCATCATTTCATGGTCCTCATCACTTGCTTGGCTCATGGAATAAAAGGAGTGACAAATGATGGTAACCTGTCTGCCATTAGCAGGAGTACTGCACATAACCTTACTTAGTGTCTCCTTGCAAATGACAAGCTTTCTGATTTACGAATCTCCTTCCTTGCGTATGAACATTTTGAGAAGTAAGTGCCAGGAGGAACTTGGGTAGCAATTCAATGTGCCCTTTAAATAGTAATCCTTAATACCATTACTCATGTGTAGGATTGAGTGAGGGTTTCCTGGAGAGTGAAGTTGATTTAGGGATCAGGGATCAGCTGCTGAGGCTGGCACTTGGAAAAAACAAGCCTAGCATTCACACCCCAGACCACTCAATACCAGCATTGTCTCCAATCCATCTTTCATAAGGGGGTTCCAAGAGGGGGAGGGGATGAAGGAAGGAGAGAAAATAAACCATTTTAATCCTGTAAGAGAAAGTGCAGGAAAGAGGAAAGAATGAACAAGATTTGAACACGCAAAGCCAGTTGCCAGGAATGTTTCGTTTGAAATCAACTTTGGCTTTTAATCTTAGACTCCACTGTCAAGTTTCTCCTCAGTTTCCTTCTCCCATCTTTCAGGACAGTCCCCGCCCTCACTCCCCACCTCAATGCTTTCCTGTCCTGTCTCACTCCCCGCATTTGCAACTCTCCTTCCCACCTCCTTTTTCTTCTTTCCTCACCCCTTCCCTCTCCTTTCCTGGACTCTTTCTCCTGTTCTTTTATAACTTAAGTCCCTCTCCTTCTCCCCTCTCTCCTGAACAGTACCTCTAAGCTCCATTCCCCCTTCTTAAGGAAATCAGCCAGGCCTCAGATGGAGCTGTCGTCCTGACAACCCAAAGGCGCATCAGGCTTTCATTGAGGCTGGCTGCTGCTGAAGGGGGCAGTTGTGCAAAGCGAGGGGCCACGTCGAGGGGAGGGCGGAGGGGATGACGTGGAGGGGCTGTTGAAAACCAGCAGGGTGGGGGGAAGGTGGGGGGAGGGTGGGGGGGTGGGGGGGGAGGTGCTGAGCAGAGAGAGCGCCAGGGACTGGGAGAAACAGGAAAGGGAGGAGGGGGAGAGAGGCTCTGGGTTGCTGCTGCTTCTGCTGCTGCCGCTGCTGCTGCTGCTGTGTGGCTGTTTCTGTACACTCACTGGCAGGCTTGGTGCCGGCTCCCTCGCCCGCCCGCCCGCCAGCCTGGGAAAGTGGGTTACAGAGCGAAGGAGCTCAGCTCAGACACTGGCAGAGGAACATCCAGCCACAGACAGACCAAACAAGAACCCCTTCCTTTGGCTTCCTCTTCAGCTCTTCCAGAGGGCTTGCTATTTGCACTCACTCTTTTGAAATTGTGTTGCTTTTACTTTTCACCCTTCTGCTTGGGTTTTATGAGGGCTTTGTTAAGTCTTAGAGGGAAAAGAGACTGAGCGAGGGAAAGAGAGAGGCAAAGTGGAAAGGACCATAAACTGGCAAAGCCCGCTCTGCGCTCGCTGTGGATGAAAGCCCCGTGTTGGTGAAGCCTCTCCTCGCGAGCAGCGCGCACCCCTCCAGAGCACCCCGCGGACCCACACCTCGGCGTGGCCACCATGGTCGGGAGAGTTCAGCCGGATCGGAAACAGTTGCCGCTGGTCCTACTGAGATTGCTCTGCCTTCTTCCCACAGGACTGCCTGTTCGCAGCGTGGATTTTAACCGAGGCACGGACAACATCACCGTGAGGCAGGGGGACACAGCCATCCTCAGGTAGGGCTTTCGGGCAACTTTTCTGCAGCGCGCGTCTACGTGTGTGTGTGTGTGTGTGTGTGTGTGTATGTGTGTGTGTGTGTGCGCCTGATCTCCTTGAACTCCAGCTCCTGATGCTGCAGGCTTGTGGTGTGTGTGTGTGTGTGTGTGTGTGTGTGTGTGTGTGGTGTGTGTGTGTGTGTGTCCCCGTTTTACTGACTGGTTGGCATTATAGCTAACAAAATTCAAGGGAATTCTGGTCCCTGTCAAGCAGCAGTGGTGTTGGTTAAATGTTGTTCTGTTCTTAGGACCTTGTTTCTCTTATCAAGGAAGCCTAACTTCACCCATGGCATTAGTGACTTCTGGGCAGTATTCTTGCTATTGTAATTGCTGTTGCATTGCACTTGAGAGTTTTGCTGGGAGTCCTTAATTCTGAAAGAAAGGTTGTTGGATTGTGGCTCTCAGAGAGTAGTACACAGTACTGCATTCTCCTTGCTCCTCCCGTGTCTGTGTGTGTTTTCATGCCAACACACACACACACACACACATACACACACATATCAAGGCTGTGTGTGAGGGTTTCTGATAGAAGACTTTCTGTAAGGATCTTCTAATTGACATGGAGGGCAATAAATCAATCTTAGAACTTTGGTTGGTTACTGAGCCTTTTCAGGAATGTGGATATAAATCAACATAAGATTTGAAGAGCAGAAAGAAAAGGGACTTGCCAAATTGCTGATATTTAAGAGTAGGAGTGTTAAACACAGAGGTTGGGAAAGAATTAACCTGGCATAAAATGGATATTTCAAATTGATTATTGACTTCAAAGTCTTTTTTTCTGTGCAGCTCTGGCAAACTGTAAAATAATTTGAGATTGAAATTTGGAAAGGAAGAGTCCCAAGTCCTTGGGAGTTTGACCCCTATCAGGTACTGTGAGCTAGAGAGACTCAAATGAGACCTAGTCGTATTTTTATTTCTAAAGTGCTCCAAGGTTATTTTTTGTGCTTCTCTTTTCTCTTCCTCCTCTCCACCAACTGTACCTACCCCTTGTTCTTTTTTCTAGCTTTCCTTGAATTTCTGGCAGATGCTAACAAAAAGAAAGAATCACTCTCCTTGGAGATCTTTTAAAATCTCATTTCCTCCAAATAAAATGACCCAGTGTCAGTCTATCTAGCTAATATTGCTTGTTGTGGCAATAAAAACACAGTATACGATAGAAAATAAACCTCTAATCTGTGTGCAAGGAGCTGATAGTGCATAAACCCTGGGGCATCAGGGAGCAGTTCTCTAGCAGAGCTGCCGACAGCAGCAAAGTTTTCTTTCCTTTTCTCAGAAATAAATTTGGTTGGCTGTCACAGTGTCCTGCTTTGGGAGTTCTAGCCATGTTAGAGAGGAAAAGTGTGTGTTGTGTGCCGTGCATTGCACGTGTGTGTGTTGTGTGGGTATGTGTTTCTCCAGATTGTAAAAAGTAAGAAAATGCTAATGTGTAAGCACTCCTTTCTTCATTTCCTGAGCATTGGGTGATTACGAATCCCAAAGATCCTACTATCCAAAGCAGATTTTCCCTTCTAGCTCTTCAGCCTTATAAACCTGCATGTATGATTTATCCACATGGAGTAGTAAGATGTATAGAGTAATTTATCTGTTTGCAAAGGAATTTGGACATGGTGCAGAAAATGTTTTTGCAAACACACAAGCATGCCGTTTCAATTGCTAACATTCATAGTCCCTAACATTATTAACCCTTTAATGGTGACACACTCTATATAAATATACACTACCCCTAGAAATTTTGTTCACTGGTTACAAGACTGAATATGAGAAAAATGAATAACTTGAATGTGTAAGTTTTTTATTTCAGTGTCCTTGAGCTTTGTAAGGTCTTTCTAAGTTAGTATCTCCTATACCTTAAACTATAGTTGTCTGAGAGTTAGATAAGTATAGAAATGTTAATTCAGAAGAATAAAAATATTCTTATACTTTCATACAGAGGCAGTCTCACTGTATACATATCTATGGATGATACATAGGTGCTTTTGTATGTCTATGGTGCAATAGAAACAGAGTTTTAAACATTATGCTTTAGCAGACATTACAGTGTGGAAATAGGGACTATGAGAGAAAAAATAAACACAGAACCACTTATTCTCTGGGAAAGAAAAGACAGACAAACAGAGCATGCAAATAAGTCGCCTATGAAACACCATTTCTTTTCCAGACCTCACCTTACATGCCCTCTTTTTTATTTCCTTGCCTTGGACAAGGGTTTATTTTGGGGTTGGTGGAGCTTCATCAGAATTAACTATGGAGAGAATTCCCTTTGTCTTCTTAGCTGACCTTCTTCTCAATCTCTTTAAATCCAGTAAGCTTTGTGGGTCAGTTTCCTGGTGAAGAATGGTGCTCTTGCTTTCTGTTTGTAAGGCCAGACTGGGAAAGGTGTGTTTTCACTTTATTTGTGACATTTTACTGGATGCATGAGCTTTCAGGGAAGGTAAGGAAGGAGAACTTGATTCATTGGAAGCCACAGTAGATGTCTGGCACTGAGAAAGTGAAATGGCTAGGAGAAAAAAATAATTCTCTTAGTGAGTCTGTGGCCCTGAATAATATGAGATGGCAACAGGAGACAAGGGAGGTTTGTAATTCTGGTAATCCAGTGACAGGAGTTAGGCTGTCTGTCCCCAAAATATTTACCTTCACTGACTTAAAGTTTTCTGTGAAACAAGAGTTTCTTTTGGGGATTGATGCTCATTTTTGTATAATTATGATCTTTAGTATAATTATGCATCAGATATGAGAGTGCACACTAGGCTTCAGGTCTTGCCCTGCAATTTCTATCATTTTGAAAATAATAAAAACTATATAATTATGGTGACAAAACTGGAGGGAAAGAGAGATAGCCTCATGTATACATACCTAACTCAATTATTTTCTAGAGGAGATTACAGACCTGTATGAGAAATTATATAAAGAACTAAAGATAACCACAATACCAACTTCTGTCCCAGGGACAAAGAATCAAAGTGTGATTCACAGAGTAGTGGCAGCAGCAGCAGCAGCCTTGGAGGTCCTCCCTAAATAGAACAACCAGAATCTGCGTTTATATTTGTGTGCACAGGAAAGAGTGAGACACGCTTATCCACAGGACTTCAGTCATGAAGCTGCCTCAGGTGCTTTTCTAAACAGAGTCTACCTGCCTCATTACCAGCTCCCGCAGGAGTAAGAGTTCAATTACTGGATGAGTGTCTAACACCGTTTCTTCCCTCCTACCCTCATACCCATAGACAGTCACCTCCTGCTTAATATTGGAAGGTTGAGACTATGTATTAATAGTTCTCTTACAAGTCAAAGAATAGCGGAAATAGAGGCTATTTCAAACCAACCTTTAAAATTGCATGTTTACTAGTCCTACTGACCATATTTTCAACATGAGTGGCAGATTTCTGAAAAGATAATAAACTATTTGGCCACAAAAGAACCATGTTAGTTTTGTAATACATTATATTATCACATATCTATTCATAAGGCAACTTTGTAAAACATACATACACATGCGTATTTGGATATAAAACAAGCGGGCATGTGATAAAATACAGGGACTTCACACTTGTGATTTTAAATATTCTAAATTCAAGGTAATAAAATTTTATTTAGCTCACGATTCTGACCCTATTTGATGTTTACAGGATATTATAATACTTTTAATGATAATAACATTGTGCCCAGTTAAATGTCAGTGTACCTAACAAGTATTACAGATTCCCAAGGAAACTAAGTATCTAAATGAAGAATAGCTAATGTTTCGTTTTTTCAAATTTGGGGTCTTTAATTCCCTGTTTGTTTCTACACCAAGGGGGAAAAGAAGAAACAACAAAAGGAGATTGGATTATTTGATAGTGAAATATAAAGATCTTGTTCAAGTTTCTGTTTATCTTCTGTAAGTCATGTGGAATGGCAATATTCACTAATGAAGTGTCAACACTGAAATTCTTGATACGATATGTGATTTTCTATGACTTACAATTCACTATTTGAAACAAACTGTGGCCATAGGCCTACTGGGTAAGTTTGTGACCATCATGAAATTTTCTTTTTCTGTAGTTAAATCACTAAATGTTATCAAAATCTGTTGGTTAGCCCTGATACTTTAAGGATCGTGCATTGCAGATAAATCCTTTATCAAATATACTTAGTAAATAATGGAGCATAGCATACTATATATCATCTAGGAATATGGCATATTATATACATTTTGTTAAAGAATATTTATGTACCTGTGAACTTTATCATTTGTTGTCATTTATGGCCTGAGAAACACAGTGGGCAAATCTCGTAAGAAAAGCAAATTGTGGCCATCTGTGTTTCTGCAAGTATGGGACATATAAGCGCGTCTATACACACATACAGTACACAGGAGATTTTTATTTTATGTGGTTTGACTTAGAATGACGTATTTGTAGAATTGTGGAAAGAACCAAAGGTGACTGACTCATCCACTAAGTCACTGGTGAGGGTTAAACGTTTGTGTTTCTCAAAGCTGATTCCACATAACAGCAAACTCTGCCCAAAAAGGATTAGTGAATTTTACTGTGGTCTCTGAGAGTGCCAAATACAAAGGGCTGTGACTCACCCGATAGGAGGTTGCCTCAATATTCTTGTCCCTCTCCCTGTCATCATCTGAGCCTCGGAGATATCCCTCCTCCAGGGCATAACTTACAGCTTATAGCCACTGGCCCTGTTTTTCTGTCAATGTCCTGCCTGTTAGTTTGTAGGACTCAGAAGATCTGGGCTCTGAATTTGGATCTATCCTTGCATGCTGTAACTTTAAGCAAGTCTCTTGAATACTTTGAGCTTCAGTTTCCTTTACAAAATGCTGAAACTATCGGCCAGGGTGCGGTGGCTCACGCCTGTAATCCCAGCACTTTGGGAGGCTGAGGCGGGGGGATCACAAGGTCAAGAGATTGAGACCATCCTGGCCAACATGGTGAAACCCCATCTTTACTAAAAATACAAAAATTAGCTGGGCATGGTGGCACGCACCTGTAGTCCCAGCTGCTTGGGAGACTGAGAAAGGAGAATCCCTTGAACCTGTGAGGCGGAGGTTGCAGTGAGCCAAGATCGCGCCACTGCACTCCAGCCTGGCGACAGAGCCAGACTCCGTCTCAACAATAAATAAATAAATAAAAATGCTGAAACTATCTATTTTAGTTAACCTACAGGGTTGTTTTAAGACGTTCACAGGAGGTAAAGTAGAAATTTGTTGAATTGTAAAGTGCTGCACAAACGTAAACAATCAACGGCTTTTCAACCACAGACAGCCAGTTATTTAGACTTCAGGGAATTCTTTTTCCTTTTTTCTTTTTTTTAGGCCAGTGTGTCTCACATTTCAGTGTGTATGTAAAGTATGTGGAGGGCTTGCTATAGCAGATTGCTTGACCTCCATCGCTAGAGTTTTTGAGTCAGTAGGTCCCTGGTAAGTCTGAGAATTTGCATTTCTCACAAGTTCTCAGGTGATGCTGATAATACAGGATACAAGTGTGATCCACAGATGGGCATCTTAAGTATCACATAGTTGCATGTTAAAAAATCTCAGGACCTATGCGGGAGGGACTAAATCAAAGTCCACATTTTAATAAGACTTCCAAGCAATTCGCTAGCATATCGAGGTTGGAGAAGCACTGCATTCGATAGTTCATAGCCATGGGAGAACAGTAACGTCAGCTGGGGAACTTTAAAAAATACTGATGCCACATATCCTCTCATCTCAGAAATTCTGATGTAGTTTGTTTGGGGAAGGGACTGGGCACAGGTTGTTGTTCTTTTGTTTTTTAATGATTCTGCTATGTACATAGAGGTAAAAACCAATGCGTAACTGGATAAGGAATCTCTTTTACAGATCATTTTCAGGGCAGCACTAAATAGATAATCAGTAAAAAAAATTGGCGTCACATTGTATCGTTTGAGAAATATGTCAATAGCCAAAGATGAACAAATTCAAATAGGAGAGAGGAAACAGACGACCGTAAACCCATTTGTTTGTTACACAATTTCATCCTTATGAGGCCATGGAAAATGGGATGACTTTATTTAATATGGATCAGATTTACATAATGTCTATGGAAATAATGTAAAGCTTATTATTCTGTGCTGTCTCTCATTTGGGTTAGACAAGGTACAGAACTGTTCTAGGTTGCTTTTCTTGTTGCTTCTAATGCTATCACTAAGGGAGAAAACAGACAATATTTAGACGAGGAAAATGGCTTCTGTGCCAACATATTCAAGCGCAGTAAATTCTGTGCACTTATATACATGAACATGTGATTTGCAAAATAATTGTATCTTTATAATTCATCTCAATTTTATATAGTGATTTCTCTTTAGTTGAAACTTATAGAAAAGCCGGCGTCATAGATAAAGACTTTTCATAAAGGATATAATAAGTTCAAAATTGTCAACAAGTAGTCAGAAGATCAACCTCTTAATAGCATGAAATACTGTAATCTATTAAATAAAGATAACTGACAACTATTTTTGCCTACTACACAAGCTATTTTTATGATCAAATGATATTGTATGTATCAAAGTATTTTATAAACTATATAATGGTATAAACTATAAACTCTTAAGACTATAGTCATATATTTACAGCAGGATATAACTTTTAGAAAATTTTAAAAATGTAAGAAAACAAGCCTTTTATTCTTATTTCTATGCTATACACAGGCCATTTGCACTACGATGTTTTTATTATGTCATTTCAAGTCCTTTAAAGTCACAAGTATCTTACGATATAGTTGAGTTTCTTATCAGGAGTGCAGGGCAAGTAGACTTTTTTTTTTTTTTTTTTGTAGTTACCTGTAATTAAAACTCAATCTCCAGTTAATGTGTGATTAACCTTTACAAAATAAAACCCTTTACTTCAGATTTTGTTAATTACTGTAGGAAAACCTCATAGATATGTAGAATGGGAAAGGCCTTAGAGATTAGGCAGTCCACCATCTCATTTTAAAGTGTTGTAACTGAGAAGAGAAAAATTTAGTTCGTTATCCAAAAACTTGAGTGATCAATTGAGAATTAGAACTCATGTATTTTAATTTTCATTTCACAGTACCACTGAGATTACTTTTTTGGTTTTCATTTTATCTGATGAAATACCATTTTTATAATACATAAATGTATCCTTTAAAATGTCTTTCTCTCCTCTTCCTTCCTCTCCTTTTCTCTCCTCTCCCCTTCCCTTGTCTCCCTTCCTCCTCTCTCCAATTCTTCCCTCTTGCCTTCTCTCCTCCCTTCTCCTCTCTCCTTCCTCTCCCCTTTTCCCTCTCTCTCCTCCCTGTAAATCAAATCTGCATTTTACCAGTGGAGCATCATCCAGTTAGTGCTGGTCAAGGAGGATTTGTTTCAAGGAAATGTCCCATCTTTCACATGTCTACTATCTGTCTATACCACATGGGTTTTCCTTCCTCCACTTGCAGCTTCCAGCTTATTGGTTTTTACTATTATTTTTTTTCTATAAGTTTTTGGGATATAGGTGGTATTTGTTTGCATGAGTAAGTTCTTTAGTGGTGATTTGTGAGATCCTAGTGCACCCATCACCCGAGCAGCATACTGTGCACCATACTTGTTGTCTTTTATTCCTCGCCCCACTTCCCCCAAGTCCCCAAAGTCTATTGTATCATTCTTATGCCTTTGTGTCCTCGTAGCTTAGCTCCCACATATCAGTGAGAACATATGATATTTGGTTTTACATTCCTGAGTTACTTCACTTAGAATAATAGTTTCCAATCTCATCCAGGTCATTGCAAATGCTGTTAATTCATTCCTTTTTATGGCTGAGTAGTATTCCATTGTGTGTGTGTATATATATATGCCACACTTTCTTTATCTACTTGTTGATTGATGGGCATTTGGGTTGGCTTCACAATTTTGCAGTTGTGAATTGTACTGCTATAAACATGCATGAAACATGCGTATGCAAGTATCTTTTTTGAATAATGACTTCTTTTCCTCTGGGTAGATATCCAGTAATGGGATTGCTGGATCAAATGGTAGTTCTAGTTTTAGTTCTTTAAGGAATCTCCACACTGTTTTCCATACTGTCTGTACTAGTTTACATTCCCACCAGCAGTGTAGAAGTGTTGCCTGATTGCTGCATCCATGCCAGCATCTACTGTGTTTTGATTCTTTGATTATGGCCATTCTTGGAGGAGTAAGGTGCTATCGCATTGTAGTTTTGATTTTCATTAGTGATGTTGAGCATTCTTTCATATGTTTGTTGGCCATTTGTATATCTTCTTTTGAGAATTGTCTATTCACATCCTTAGCCCACTTTTTGATGGGATTTTTTCTTACTGATTTGTTTGAGGTCATTGTAGATTCTGGATATTAGTCTTTGTCAGATGTATAGACTGTGAATATTATCTCCCAGTCTGTGGGTTGTCTTTTTGCTCTGCTGACTGTTCCTTTTGCTGTGCAAAAGCTCTTTGGTTTAATTAGGTCCCAGCTATTTATCTTTGTTTTTATTGCGATTGCTTTTGGGTTTTGGGTCATAAAATCCTTGCCTAAGCCAATGTCTAGAAAGGTTTTTCCAATGTTATCTTCTAGAATTTTTGTAGTTTCAGGTCTTAGGTTTAAGTCCTTACTCCATCTTGAGTTGATTTTTGCATAAGTTGAGAGATGAAGATCCAGTTTCATTCTCCTACATGTGGCTAGCCAGTTATCCCAGCACCATTTGTTGAAAAGGGTCCTTTCCCCACTTTATGTTTTTGTTTGCTTTGTCAAAGATCATTCCCAAAGCTGTTTTTGCATTTGGTAGAACCTCTATAAGGATCCCTTGTTCCTCACAACCCCGGCCCTCTTTTAAGAAAATTCTTTTCCTCTTGTTTCTGGTACCTCTCCCTGTTACTCAGTCTTCACATCTGAATTTGACCCCTTCTCCCAGTTACTACAGCCTAGTTTCTAAACCTGCTGCCTTCTTATTGTTATTTATGAACTTCTGCCTGGTTAAGTTTCCTACCACTGTCCCTCTTAGAGGGACCCTGATTAGGATGGATGTAGATATTCTTTGAACACCCTCAAGAGGTTCTCTACTCATTATAGTCCCTGTAGATTTATTATTTAAAATCCTTTGAGGAAGGCAGAACTTTTTTTCCCAAATAGATACAAAATTTACCTTGGGCTAACAATGAAACTGATGGTGGCCATTTGGGAGGAACTGGGAATAGATCCAGCTCTGGCTCCTGAGTGGTGAAGGCAGTGTGCAAAGAGCCCTCTTGCGGGTGTCTAGTCGTTTCTGGTGTGGCACTCAGGACAAGATCTCTTGAGGTTTTCTGAGCAGTGAGAGTGAGAGATGGAGCTAGAGACATCCAACAAGGTCTTATCAAGAGAAGGACAAAGCAGAATAAGGAGAAATAACAGGCCAGCACCCCCTAGTTAGACCCACAGGGAGGCAGGCAGGGGTGACACGGAGGTTGTCAGCTAATGGTGAAGACTCAGTTACATGCCCCAGGAGTTCGGGAAAGGAACAGAGTCCTTGGGACAAGAGCTGACTTGAACTTGAGTCCTCAGGAATTACATACTTTCATACGCATGTTTCATGCATGTTTATAGCAGCACAATTCACAACTGCAAAATTGTGAAGCCAACCCAAATGCCCATCAATTAGCAAGTAGATAAAGAAAGTGTGGCATATATATATATGTGTATATACACATATGTATATATACACACATATATACACACAATGGAATACTACTCAGCCATAAAAAGGAATGAATTAACAGTATTTGCAATGACCTGGATGAGATTGGAGACTATTATTCTAAATGAAGTAACTCAAGAATGTAAAACCAAATATCATATGTTCTCACTGATATGTGGGAGCTGAGCTATGAGGACACAAAGGAATAAGAATGATACAATAGACTTTGGGGACTTGGGGGAAGTGGGGCGAGGAATAAAAGACAACAAGTATGGTGCAGTGTATACTGCTCGGGTGATGGGTGCACCAGGATCTCACAAACCACCACTAAAGAACTTACTCATGCAAACAAATACCACCTGTGTCCCAATAACTTATGGAAAAAAAAATAATAGTAAAAACCAATAAGCTGGAAGCTGCAAGTGGAGGAAGGAAAACCCATGTGGTATAGACAGATAGTAGACATGTGAAAGATGGGACATTTCCTTGAAACAAATCCTCCTTGACCAGCACTAACTGGATGACGCTCCACTGGTAAATGCAGATTTGATTTACAGGGAGGAGAGAGAGGGAAAAGGGGAGAGGAAGGAGAGAGGAGAAGGGAGGAGAGCACATTACCAAGATGGGTAACTTAGTTAAGGAGTAAAAGAGAGGGTCCCAGTTTTTAGAGCTGAAGCTCTGTACCAAAGCTATAGTAACTCAGGGATGACCTGAAGGTTAATCTCAGAGCACGGAGCTCCATCTTTTAAAACACTTACTGTATAATCTCAGATCATAAAACCTGGTCTAGCTCTGTGGGGAAAAGATGGAGACAAAGGTCTTGACATTAAGTAAGAACTGAACTAGTGCTTCTTCCTTCCTTAGTTAAGTTTACCAGATCACATCTTCAGTCTACTTAGAACTTCCAGACTTCATGGAGTTGGCAGAATGAAGGACCTGAGATGGTCTATGCAAGGCCTGTTGTTTTCCAGTATTCATCTAAAAATGTCGCTCGATCCTTCAAAGAACATCCACAGCATAAAGTCAAAGCCCCGGCTGGGCGCAGTGGCTCACGCTGTAATCCCAACACTTTGGGAGGCTGAGGCTGGTGGATCACAAGGTCAAGAGATCGAGACCATCCTGGCCAATGTGGTGGGACCCCGTCTCTACTAAAAATACAAAAATTAGCTGGGCATGGTGGCGCACGCCTGTAGCCCCAGCTACTCGGAGGCCGAGGCAGGAGAATGGCTTGAACCTGGGAGGCAGAGTTTCAGTGAGCCGAGATCGCACCACTGCACTCCAGTCTAGCAACAGAACAAGACTCCTCCTTCTCCTTCTACCCCTCACTCCACCAAACATCTTTACTAGTTACCTCTTTGCTCCTCCTTCAAGACTTAAGGCTCAGTTCTGGTGCTATCTCGTTCAGGAAATCTTTCTTAATTCTCCCAAGCTAAGCTAAGTATCCTGTTTATTATCACCGCTAGCCTCTCTGAATACTTTAAACTTTGCATTTACTACATGTCTTAAAAACATCTTGTTTACTTGTGTCTTGCCTCAAATATAGGCATTTCATTTACTTTACCTTTTCATCCCAGAATTTAGCTCAGTACCCGTGGATGCTCAAATAAATATTTGCCTACTGAATTGAACAGAGAAAGATGGTTGTACTATAAATCAAGCTGATTTAAGTTGATTTATAAAAAAGGAAACACATTAGAAGAAGATCAGACTGAAGGAAGATATTTTGGTGAAGTCAGCCACCACTGGAGTAATTGTGGATGTGGGGTTGAAGAGGGTCTAGTCGTAAAATCAGAGATAGATAATTCTCTGATTATTGGTAAGGTAAAGAGATTTGGTTAGAAATACCTTCAATATTTCCCATTGCAGTTATTCTTTTCAGGAATTGTTTTTTTAGAAAATGAGAAGGGCAAATGGGGGTATTTTGGGAAGAATCCCAAAGCTTCAGAGTTACAGACATAGGGACCTAGACAAAGCATGCCCCTTTCTTAGGTAAAATAGTAGTTTCTGACAGAACAAGGAGTCACTCAATGGCCCTGAAGGGAGATATCTGTGAAGAGGTCAGTATCCTGGGTAGCTCTGAGAAGAAGGAATCTACCTTCCTGGAGTGCTAGGTGGCTTTCTCCCTCTAGGGGTGATTGTGAATTTTCAGGGATTAAATAGGGGATTTGGGATTTACTTAAATAGCAGGACTGTGTGCAACAGGTATATTCATCTCCATCGATCCATTCTAGTTTCTTTTAAAATGAGGCAATGTGCATATCACTTACATTTATTTGACTAAAACTGGTTATTCATACTGATAGTGATGGTTACCTGGGCATTGCATCTTAGAGCTCATTACTCATTCCTGGAAAAATTAACGCTGGAATGTTCAGTGGAGTTTGTAATAATCCCAAATTTCCTTCTGTATATCTTTCCCTAATGTACAAGGGTATTATTTATGTGAGATAGGAGGGAAACCAATAACCATGAGGAAAAATGCAACCTAGCTTTCCATAAAATAATGCATTACTGTTTATTCTATTGTAATTGTCTAATGATGCATTTCTATGTTGAATCTCTATAATTTGTCCAAAATTAATTCTATCCTTTCTAAAGTTGTATTTTAGTTATGCTACTATTTGCCACCCTATCCTACTAGAAACAAAATATTAAAAAAATAAAGTGATGCAGCCTAACCCTAAGTCATGCATAGTAAGTATCTACATGTGAAAACAATGACTGGGAAACATAATTGGTTTCCTGACTTCTGATTGTTTTGTGTCATTACACACACCTCACTCTAGGATATGTGTATTAGGGCTGTTCATTTTATGAGATGTAAGCCACATATGGTTGCCAATTTGTAGCTGGTGTTTGTTCTGAGATAATTAAAGATCGCTGTCACCTTATACAAGTTCATGATGTGATTGTATAAGAATATCTAAAGATCAGCATTCTATATTGCTGAATCATTAACTTAGCAGGAGAATGGATTTTTTTCTTTGTCTCCCTTTCTGACCTCTGTTCTATCTCTTCTGGCACTAATATGATGCACTGATCATCACCACAACAATAAACTGCTTAAAGACTACAAGATATTACTTGATTGGATAAACCTCTAGATTGGGCATGAAAAAATTTAGCTTTTAGTTCTGCAAAAACCATTACTGTGTAAAGTTGGGAATTAGCTTCCATTGTTCCAACTCCTACTTGTCTTATAAGCAGAGATGTTGGTCTGGTGAAGTGGCTTTATGTTTTTTAATATAGCTGCATTCACAAGAAGAAGAAATGCCAGAAGTTATAAATAGAATGATAATATGCACAATTTTTAAAAAAACTCCTAAATTATATTATAAATGTCATAATATAGAAAACTTTAAAAATATATTTACATTAATGCCTTCATCCTTGCATAAAAATAAAACAGAACTCAAAATCTAATTCTTCTAAAAATAAGAGTATGTATTTGTACAGGATCTCTTATGAAGTATAATTAATTTGTGTCATGAATATATTTAATCTATATAGTGTGACTGTATTTGAATACAAGACCTTAACTTTATTTTTATTTTTGTATATATTTATAATTACATGTAAAAAAGTAAAAGCATAAATGTGCTTTGTATATGTACATAAAATTTACATACACAAAATGTGGACATGAATATTACTTTGAACTTGGGTCATGTCACACTTTAATAGGAACCTAATTAATTTGATGCATCACTTATACAGAAAACCAAATTTTTAAGGGTATCAAGCATGTAAACAGATACGATATATAAGAGGCATCACACAACGGCTACATTAATTTTTTTGATTAATATGTTTTATTTTTAATTAATCATGCAAGGTGCTAAGATTATATTGTAAGGGGAGTCAGACAATGTTTTTTGTTTCTATTAGATCTTGGCAATCATATAGTTCATAAGAAGCAAAAGGAAATCTAACACTTTCTTTTTCTATTTGCTATTATAGGACAAAAATTAATGCTGCCTTAGCTAAAGGAAAAATAACTGTATTTTTTAAAAATATAATTTAATTCTTTGAATTTGTGATTCCAAGTCCATACTAAATTTCTATTTTCTTTCAAAGTCACAAAGAGATCTAATGATTTGTTAATGAGCATGCTTAATGAAGATGACTAGTGTCCACTGGAAGAGAAGAATAATGTTTACCAAGTGAAATTCTCAAAATTATGCTCTTATACCCTTTGCAATTTTTAAAATCCAGGGCATATGAAGACGTGATTAGAATAATATAAACAAGTTCAGCTGTAAGACTGATAAGCATTATATCCAGGGCACTAATACAACTTGAGAGCATAACTATACAAACACTATTACTAACATTAGAAAATCTGTAGAAAACAGAAAAAGTTTCATAATGGTGACATAAAATATTGTCCTAATTATAACTACAAGGGGAAAATCATATTAAATCACTCTACCCACCAAAAGCCTACGTGCTAGAATGTAGTGTTATATAGATTTTGAAAAGAAAGCAGTCATCACTAGAAGCCAACATGTGTTCCCTGGGAACAAACTATAGCATGGCAAATAGATTTTTTTTAAATGAGCAAATATAATTCCAGGCTGTTGGATCAAGGAAATGCCATTTACTTTGAGTATCTGTACTTCAACAGGCTTCTAATAGACTTATTAATATATTATGGGTCAAAAATGAGCTAGATTTTTTTTTTCTCAAGCAATTATGCCAAAAAAATACTGATTGATAGTGGTAGAGGTCTCTCTCATTCTCTCTCAGGCCAGGATCAACACTTGGATAAAACCATAGGAAGCAAACTTTCCATCATGTGTATGAGACAAAGATAAGGGGATAGCTGAGGTGTTTGTTGATGGAATTATAAGGTAAATATGGATGAAAACTATAGGGAAGAAAATTTTAATTAATGTTAAAAAAATGTTATTTATGTGTATTTGTGATTATACCGAATCTCATTCAAAAAAGAAGAAAAGGAAGATGAAAAACAGAAGGAAAGAAAAAATATGGTAGTTTATAATTTAAATAGGACATAATTTAATTAAATAAGCAAATCTAGTTGAATGACATAAAAATGACCATTCAAATGGCATAGTAGAAATAACACAGTTTCTGGGCCAGAAGACCTAGCTCTAAGTATCCCCCTATCAATTACCAGCTCTGCAAACATTGGTAAATTATTTATCCCTACTAGGCCTCTAGTTCTTTATTTATAAAATAAAAATTATAATAATGATATTAAACTTCTCACCTAAGCAGGTCGTTATAAGAAGGAATTAGAAGTATCTATAATTATATTTAGGCCTATCTTTGGATATAGGTGTATTTATTTTGTAAATGTCAGTTTCTCTTCTGCCAAATGGCATGGCTTTCCTGTTAAGGAACTACATTTTCATATATTTTAGTATTTAAGTAGACCTCTATTAGGAAATATTATTAAAATAAAAACAAAAATAAAAACATCTTTATGGAGTAGAAGATTGAAATGGGTGATTTCTTAGGTCTCTGCTAGTACTTATATTTCATCATTATGTGATATTCTGAATTCCCTCTCTAGTTTATTTTGGATATTTTTTAATGGAATTCTATTATTACTTTGCTTATGAAGAATTTCATTTGGAAATATGTTCTCTAATAATTTTCAGTGTGTTTTAATATTCTTGCCTATATTATTTTCTTCCCACTGGAGAATTTGCAAACATGTCAAAAGAGAGGGACTGTGTATCATTAAGACTGAAGATCTATTTAGGCCTTTCATCTTTCTAGGTAGAGCAGTATCAAGACAATTCTGGTCTCAGAGAGTTATTTTTAACATCAGCCAGCTTCATACACATGCATAAGATTAATCAGGTCAAATGCTGACCTCATCTCTTACGTCTTCTAATTCCCTCTGTTACTTTGCCACACATGTTGATATACTTTTGCCTGAAGTCTACACTACGGTTTTAATTCCCACTGTATATCACATTTCTAACTGAACATTTTGCTACCATATGAATTAGGAAATTATGAAAACAGGGTTTCTTATATTAACCATGATATCCTTACCTGTTGTCAACCTCTTGGTCAATATGACTCGAACTCTTTACTCCCCCAAAGAGTAAAACATGATGTCATCTGCAAATCCATGTCTCATATTGGCTGTCTTCCTACTCCAAGGCCTGTGTTATCCCAGGCCTTGACCCTCTGCAATTTTGGCTCCCTCTGAACCCTGCCAGAACTCCACCATCTCCCTAGATATTTGATGTAATCCTTCTCTCTACTGATTCCCACAGTATCATCAGAGATGATCTCAGTAGAATGTAGTGGCAGTGGTCTTATGTAGACATTATTTGCCTATAAGTAAATCTGTTATTTCTAAATTAAGGAATGCTTTGTTTGGTGACTTCTTTATTTTTCATATCAAGTGCACTCATCAGCAATAATGAAGCAAAATAATTTGCATTTCTGGTTTTCTGTTCTTATAATTAAAAAAAAAAAAACCTTTTCTTCCACAAAATATGAGGTCAACCAACAAATGGAGGTCATCTGTCAATAATTTTACTGAATATATCTCCACCTCTTGCTGAAACCAATTTCTTTCTCCAACACCAGTATTTTGCTTTCTTACTATTTGTATGCATGGTTCATTATTTTATCTCTTTTTGTAAAGTGACTTTAATTTACCTAAAAGTGCAACTGTTAAAACTTATAAACAGCAATTATCAGAGTATGAAACCAGTCTCTTTCCTGTAGAGCTGACATGTACTTAGCTAATTACCTCATCATTGCCTTAGCAGTATTTACAGTGAAAGAAGCATTTATGCACAGCTTTGTCTGTGGAGCCAGGCAACTGTTAAATATATAATATAGCATTTTGGGTAACAGTTTTGAAATAGCTCAGAAAGCCCAAACAAAGAAAATTGAGGACTTGCAAAAAGAGTGAAAAGGTAGACAGAGTTTAGGAACTAACAGATTAGGGAAGGATCAGGTATCAGGATTTCAGTAAAACACTAATACCCCCCATCCCAAAGTTAGTTATCTGTCTGTAAAGCTGAAAATATTCCCAAGAATGTCACAAATTCCCAGTGGAAAAATCTATGGATATTAAAATAAAAATGAGGCTTCTTAAAAGATAATGCAAGGGATCCTAAGAATTATCTAATAAAGTCCTAAATATGTCAGAGTTCATTTCTTGAAAATAAAGTACGGTTTCACTCAATTTTAGTCCCAAGAGAAAAGCTTTAGGCAGTCAGTTCCCAAGCCATAGGTTCCTGGGGAGCTCCAGGATTAGTACAAAGGTTCCAAACTTCCATATACACCCTAATCATTATATGTAGACATTACATATCTCAAACATAAATGTATTACTCTTTTATAATGTGTTGTCTCTTTTATAATGAAAAATGCATTTTTTTCTAAATACATGGTAGGTTTTTTAAAAAGTGGACATTTCCTTAAAAACAGTTAAGAAAATTAGTTTGATGACAAAAGATCTGTCACCAGGCTGGAGTGTAGTGGTGCGATTTCAGCTTACTGCAACCACCCCCTCCCAGGTTCAAGCGATTCTCCTGCCTCAGCCTCCTGAGTAGCTGGGACTACAGGCCCACACCACCAAGCCCAGATAATTTTTCCATTTTTAGTAGAGACGGGGTTTCACCATGTTGGCCAGGATGGTCTTGATCTCTTGACCTCATGATCTGCCTGCCTCGGCCTCTCAAAAAAAGATCTTAATAAAGAAATTTGTAGACAATTCTAGACCAGGTAATGATATGTTCAGTTCAAATATAGGTAGGAAATTCACATGAGAAGGTTGGCAGGAGGGTAGAGAGATGAACAGTCCTAAGTAAATAAGGTAGAGCATAAATGGAAATACGTACATGGCAAATATGGGGAACAAATACAAAAAGACATATGGAATGAAATGGTAGATTTTCAAAGTAAGATTAATTTCATTGACTAAATTGAGTTTGAAATACTATCAGGTATTCAGGTAGAGCCCATTGACAAGTCACTCTGAGGACCTGATTAAGAGAATGCTCTGAGTTACCTGGGAACATCAACTGTTTTCCTATTAGGGTATAGTTTAAACTGTGAGTTTGATGCAATTGCCAAGAGAGAGAGTGTGTAACATGAGTAGTTAGTATGCATAGCCCTCTGCTGGAAATTCTGTGAGGATTAAATAAATGTTCAACAGAAGTGGATTTACAGGGAAGCTTAGCTTTGGAGCTCCTTACTTGCACGGGCCATTCCGAGGGTTTACCTCTAAATAGCTCTTATTTTTAATATATCATTTTGTATTTATTTTTTAAAAGAAAGACTTCACACTGTAAAAATTGCAAGCCCCACAAAAATCTGGATCCATACATGTTCTAGTCCCTCAAGGAACCTGTACAAATAAAAAATTAAGTAACAATAAAAACAGTTTGTTTCTAATTGCAGCTCTGATGGCTATTCAAAAAAATGCTGTGAGCTGATGTGTTTCTATGGACATGTTTAATGAAAGAGCTGAGTCTTAAGGGTTGCAATGACACTTGAATGAATAAATGAATGAATGAATGAATGAAGTAGAGAATTAATAGAAATGCAGCCATTTCATAAGGAAGTGAGGACACAATAAACAGAATAAATCAATCTCAGGTTGTATGCTACCAGAAAAACCCCAGGAGATTTTTGTTTTCAAGTTTCTTGGCAGACTTTTTTTTTTTTTTTAACCTCGAGGCAGATTAGTATTAATAATAATGATTACACTCTCCCATACTATAGTCTACTTTGGCTTATAATTCTTTACCATTACATATAACCTCACTATGCTGTTGACGGCACCCTGTTGTTACAGAGCTAGGAAATATGGTAAGATGATGGCCCCAGGGTTCAGGACAAAGAGAGAAGATACAGGCAGCCACAGATGATGTATTTACATTTCAGATTTGGTTTCCCGATTGTGCTGCAACGCTGTTTGGGTTTTATTATTAATTATTTTGCCTTTATTTTTCTTTACACTTGGTAAATTTAATGAGCTGTTTCTAAGTAATGGCGCTTTTTTATTCCCACTGCTATCATTCTATTCCAAATCCTTATCAGTCCATGACTGTATTAACAACCTCAGTCTTCTCATGTGTTGAGTTTTTTTTTTTTTTTTTTTTTTGTTTGAGACGGAGTTTCGCCTTTATTGCCCAGGCTGGAGTGCAGTGGCATGATCTCAGCTCACTGCAACCTCCACCTCCCGGGTTCAAGTGATTCTGCCGTCTCAGCATCCCGAGTAGCTGGGATTAATTTTTGTATTTTTAGTAGAGATGGGGTTTCACCATATTGGCCAGACTGGTCTTGAGCTCCTGACCTCAAGTGATCCAACCGGCTCGGTCTCCCAAAGTGCTGAAATTACAGGCGTAATTCAGCATGGCGCCCGGCCTCATGTGTTGAGTTCTTACTTTTTGGTAGGCACTCAGTTGAGTACTGGTGATGAGCAGTGAATGAGATGGAGTTTATAGCCTAGCCTTTTAGATTTTCACAACTGTTTATATTCTTTTTTAAACATACCTTTTCATCTGTTTATTTTTCTTTTCTATTTTTGCTCAATAAACTAAAATTGGCCTCCAGTTTTTGTTGCATCAGCCTCAATCTAAAGGCACCATCAGGTCTTAAAGTATCTCTCTCTCATACTCACCCTCTCTTTTTGTTAGGAATGTTTCCTGATATATCAAGTCCATCTTTCCTTTTGTGTGTATTGTTTTTTTTTTGCTTTAGGATGTATGGTTTTTTCCCATCTATTTACCTAAATTTTACTCTTTTTAAGCCCATCCTCCTCTAAAAAAACATTAATTTTTTCATCTTTATTGTTTTCCCCTCTAATTAATTAATTTATTTATTTATTGTTTATGGACTTATAGGCAGTATCAATTTTGTGCTTATGTTTGCTGATAGTTTTCTGCATTTTAGCTCTGTATCTTCAACCAGATTGTAAGCTCCCTAAGTCATAGACGGTTAAAGATTACAGGAGTAACTTGGTCTGAGTAACATTTCAATCAATATTTTTATTGACATACTCACCCAAGTATATCACATTCTCTGCATTTTAAAGAAGAGATAAAACTCTAAGAAAAAATGACTTTTCTATGGTCAAACAACTAGTTGTTAGCAGAGCCATATTTGCATCAGTACTATTTCCACTAAGCCTTATCTTCCATGTTCCACATGTTGCCTGGGCCAGGGTTGAACAGGTAGCAGGTGCTCAATAATTTCTTTTAATGGTATGTACAGAATGAAGTATATTTGTTGCAATGACTCATTCTATGGTTACATGGCCAAAGGTAAAGGTTGACAATAGAGGATCTATTTTTCCCTTGTCATAAGTAAATAGGGGATGGTGAAACATGAAGGGTCAATGAAAATATCAAAGGTGAGCATATAACCTCACTATGCTGTTCGTTATAGGTGAGCAATTCTTTTAAAATTACTTTCTTGCTAATTTTGGGTGATAATTGCATTTCCTGAGTCAATGACTTAACAAATGTTTTATGATTTAGAGGCACCGTCAGATCTAAATGCCCAGCCCCTGCACGGTAGACAATTTATTTGGCTTGGCAAACTCCACTCTCTTTTTTTTTTTTTTTTTTTTCCTTCTTCAACTACTAGTGAAGTTGGCCTCTTGGAGATGGCATTTTTAAGAGTAATGCAGATACCTCCTTTCCTATCAATAAAGCTGTGATTTACAGTATTTAATCTAGTTGAAAGGACGGAAAAATGGAAGTCTGCATACAGAATAAATGAAATTATAATAAAATGGCACACTCCCAAAGTTTTCCTTATATGTAGAGTATAAACCTGGCACCCAGCCTTATTTGCTGCATACAGAGCTCCATCGATCAGAAAAAATGGAAAGCCCGGCATTCCAAGACTCTCAATACTGCATTTCACTTACTAGGTTCTGTAGAATTTATTGGGTAAGTAATGTGGTATTTAATCCACACTATGTCCTCTCTTCTGTATAAGACTAAGTCTCTATGTAAGACCTAGAAGTATTCTTTATAATTTCTGCCTCATATCTATCTGGATTCTACTTTTTATCCGTGTACTGCCATATTCTGTGTTGTCCTGTGACCCTCAATTGATTATAAAACATTCAGCCTTCATTAGTAAGAGCTTCCTCTGATTTTTTTTTCCACCAATAATTGCCCCTTGGAGAAGGTAGGGCTATGGAAAATTGTTTGTGTTTTGTCACTAACTTAGAAATGCTGGAATGAAATTGAAATATTTCCCCAATGAACTACAAACTGCTCTCTCTTGCTCAGCCTCAAAACTTGAGTGTGATTTAATGTTTATTTAGCACCAACAATGTACAGCCACTTCAAAAAAGCATTCTGTTTATCTAGCACTCTAAACTTCTAGAGACGTGTCACATACATTGCCTAATTAGTCCTCACCAGACCCGAGTAAAGGAGGAAAGGAGGACATGCACATTATTCCCACTACACACACTGGAAATAAAGCTCAGACTTTTTAACAAGATATAATTGAAGTCAAAGGGCCACAGGACATGAATGAAACACACTCCCTGACTCATTCTCAACTAACCAATACAGTACATTGCTTGTTTTTCCTCTCTCTATTCCCTTTTTAGTCATTTGTTTCCATCACCTGTTTTAGACTCTGGTTTTAGACTCTGGCTCATTCTTGTCTTAAATTTTTTAAAAAATATTGATATTTTCTTTTTGATCTTGCTGTGTTCTTCTTCCCTTTGTGCAGTATCGTTTATGAATCTATTTCCTCTTCTTTTTTCTTTTCACTTACTACTGCATTTAAACTGTTACTATAGGAGACATCACAGGAGGGAAACACAGTGAGAACATTAAGATGGTCTCTCTCTCAGTCTCTCTCTTTCTCTCGTGTTTCTGGTGCTATGTTCAGTACTCGCTCTCTGTTCCCATTGAGGTTGCAGCTTCTCTGCTGAATCGCTGCTTTGTATTCAGCCAGGGACCATGGAGTATTCCCAGTGTATTTATTTTCTGTTCCTGAGCTGAATGCTGGGTGCTTCTTTGTCCTGATGCCTTCTGCAAAGGAGTTGAGGAGGTGGGGGATGGAGGGGAAAAAGAGGAGGAGGGGTAGGAATGCCAATAAAGCTTTCTCTATCCCCCAGAGGAATGTGTGCAAACGTCTTTAACATTGCTTTCCTCAGTGTTCTCCTCTCTGCCACCCTTGCTCTTAATTGGATCTAGACTCTAGAGAAAACAACTTTGTTAATGGGATGGTTAAAGAAAAAGAGAGGTGGATGTTGGCTGTGCTCAGTTCTGGCATCATGTCCTCTTTGGGAATAAAAGTCTCAGATGCCTGATCTGGGGAAGGAATTCCACTCTCTTGATCATGAGGAAATAGCATTTTCCTTCTGTTGCAAGTTTTTTTTTTCCCCCTCTTAAAATGAAAGATTATATTCTGTGTCTCCTAAAGATACAAGAAACTAATTTGCTTAGCAAATATGGCTCATCTATTTACTCAGCTATTTGTCTAGTCATCCATTAATCTGTTTGTTTATACCTTTGACATACGGCTGTTAACCATGTCTTTGTGCCAGGCACTGTGCAAAATTTTGGGAATAAAGTAGTAAATAAGAGAAATAAAGTAACAACTCTCACGGGGCTTACATTCTGATTGAAAAGGAAGGCAGTAAACAAGTATGTCAATACATAAATAAGATAGTTACAGCTTGTGGTAAATAGTAAAGTTGAAAATGAACAGATTATAATAACAAAACTATGAAAAGGATATTTTGGAGAAGGTATCCAGGTAAGACATTTCTGAAGGGGTAATATTGCAGTTGAGACCTAAAAGCTGCTTATATAAGCTTAGCAGCACTATTTATTTTTAGCAGTTTTAATGAGGTATAACTTATATATAATAAAATTCACTTGTGTAAAATATTCATTTCAATCCATTATTAGTAATGTACAGAGTTTTGCAGCCATCGTTACAATCTAGTTTTAGAAGACTTTCATCATTCCCAGAATTTTTTTCATGCCCACCTTTAGTCAGTCCCCATTCGTACTCCAGACTCTGGGCAACCTCCAACTTACTTTCTGTTTCTATATACAGTTGTTCCTTGGTATTCTGGGGTATTGGTTCCAGAATGTCCTTTGATACCCAAATCAAGTCTCTTCTATAAAATGGGGTAGTATTTGCATATAACCTACACATATGCTCAATGTACTTTAAATCATCTCTAGATTATTTATAATACCTAATACAAAGTAAATGTTATGTAAATAATTGTTATACTATATTGCTTTTTATTTGCATTATTTTTATTGTTGTATTGTTATTTTTCATTTTTTCAATATTTTCAGTCTGAGGTTGGTTGAATCCATGGGTGTGGAACCCATGGATATGAAGGGCTAACTGTGTTTGCTTTTCCTGGACATTTCATATAAATAGGATCATACACTATGAAGTATTTTGCATCTGGTTTCTTTGACTTAGCATAATGTTTTTGAGATTCATGCATATTGTAGCATGACTTAATAGTTTGCTCCCTTTTAATGACTAAATAGTATTCCATTGTGTAGATATGCCATATTATGTTTAACCATTCACCCGTTAATGGACACGTGGATTGTATCCAGTTTGGGGCTGTTATGAGGAATGTTGCTTGGGCATTTATGGTCAATTCTTTGAGGGAACATATATTTTCATTTCTCTTCCATAGGTACTGAGGATTGGAATTACTGGATTGTATGGTAAATCTTTTAACTTTTTAAGAAACTGCCATATTGTTTTCCAAAGTAACTACACCATTTTAGGTTCCCACCAGCAATATATGACTGTTCCAGTTTTTTCATATACTTGTCGACACTTATGGTTGTCTCTCTTTTGGGTATAGCCATTCAAGTGGCTGTGTAGTGATGTCTCATTATAGTTTTAACATTTACTTACCTAATACCTAATGTTGTGCATTTTTTCTTGTACTTATCAGCCATTCGTAGCTCTCCTTTTGTAATGTGTTATTCAAATATTTTGCCTCACTTTTGATTGAGAATTTTGTCCCTTATTATTGAACTTTGAGAACTCTTCTTCTTCTTCTTTTTTTTTTTTTTTAGACAGAATCTTGCTCTTGTTGCCCAGGCTGGAGTGCAATGGCATGATCTCGGCTCACTGCAACCTCTGCCCTCTGGGTTCAAGTAGCTGGGATTACAGGCGCCCACCACCATGCCCAGCCAACTCTTCTATTTTCAGTAGAGACAGGGTTTCACCATGTTGGCCAGGCTGGTCTTGAACTCCTGACCCCAGGTGATCCACCCGCCTCAGTGCTGGGATTACAGGCATGAGCCACCACGCCTGGCCCTGATAATTCTTTATAAATTCTGCATGTAAGTCTTTTATCTTTCAGGATATGGCTTATCTTTTTATTTTCTTTAAAAGTGTAAAAGTTTTGAATTTTGATGAAGTTCGATTTATCAAGGTTTCTTTTATAATTCTGCTTTTGGCATTGTAGCTAAGAACTTTTTGCCTAGACTCAAATTACAAAGAGTTATTCTTACCTT
Organism: Pongo abelii; assembly: GCF_028885655.2. Taxonomy (NCBI): domain Eukaryota; kingdom Metazoa; phylum Chordata; class Mammalia; order Primates; family Hominidae; genus Pongo; species Pongo abelii. Next base: position 21,693,066 of record NC_085928.1, read on the forward strand.
CTTCTCTAAAATTATATAGTTTTAGCTCTTACATTTGGGTCTATGATCCATTTTTTATCAATTTCTATGTATGCTATGAGGCAGGTTCTAAATTTATATTTTCTTCAATTTGGAGATCTAATTAGTCCAGCACCACTTGTTGAAAAGACTATCTTTTCTCTATATAATTGCTTTGGCATCTTTGCCAATTTATTTATTTATTTATTTTTTAAGACACAAGTCTCTCTCTGTCACCCATGCTAGAGTGCAGTGGCGCGAACTCCGCTCACTGTGACCTCTGCCTCCCGGGTTCAAGTGATTTTCTTGCCTCAGCCTCCCAAGTAGCTGGGATTACAGATGCATACCACCAGCCTGGCTAATATTTTTGTATTTTTTCAAATTAGAGGTGGGGTTTCACCAGGTTGGCCAGGCTGGTCTCGAACTCCTGACCTCAAGTGATCTGCCCACCTTGGCCTCCCTCCCAAAGTGCTGGGATTACAGTCTTGAGCCACCGCACCCGGCCCAATTTATTTATTTTTAATTGCTCTGTTTCAGAAGAAAACAATGGTTCATGAAAGCTGAAATATGTTAGTTTGTCCTTAGATCAGTCCTTGTTATCTGATGCTGAAATTTTTAGTACTTCATGCCGAATTTTCAAAAGATGTATAAGATATAGTCTTTTGATTATCTACTGTGAAAAAATGGGTTTGGCCTAGGCGCAATGGCTCAGGCCTGTAATCCCAGCACTTTGGGAGGCAGAGATAGGCAGAGTGCCTGAGGTCAGGAGTTCAAGACCAGCCTGGCCAACATGGTGAAACCCCGTTTCTACGAAAAATTCAAAAATTAGCCAGGCGTGGTGGCAGGTGCCTGTAGTCCCAGCTACTTGGGAGGCTGAGGCAGAAGAATCACTTGAACCCAGGAGGCGGAGGTAGCAGTGAGCTGAGATCATGCCACTGCACTCCGGTCTGGGTGACAGAGCAAGACTTTCTCTTGAAAAAAAAAAAAAAAAGAAAAGAAAAGAAAAAAAGGAAAAATAGGTCTGTACTAGGTGCAGATAGCTATAAACGCTTTTTCTGCTCTCAGTTTTCAGGAAGGAAATGATATATCTGCCTTAGCATTCAACAAGAATAGGTACAGTGTCACTTAGATGTCATAGGAACAAAACTTAGAATTTCTAAGTCAAGAGAAACTGACGTGAGAGTTATTTTTACAAAAGGTATTATGATAAATATATTACTGGTGGTTTGGCTGCATGTCTAAAATACTTTCCTCTATTTTTTTTAATGGCTAATACAAGTAGATGAATACTCAGAGTTATACACATCTCTATGTTGGACAGTGAGCAACTTATCCTATCTTTTCTGGCCCAAGTTGGTTCATTTTGCTTTGAGGTTTCTTATCTTTTCCCTGTGAATTTACAGACCTGGGTTTCCATTAGTCTGCCTTGTCCCTATTGATACCTGTTGAATTCTAAAAAAAGATTACTGCTTTACCCCAAATAAGTGTCTTTTAGATCTTCCTTATCTTTGTACACTGAATCTTGACCCACTCTGCCCTACTTTTCTCCTCTCCTGGCTTCTAGCTCCCCACTGTCTAGACCTCAGAGCACCCATTTTCTAAAAAAAAGAAATTTAAACAATTCTGAAACCAGTATTATTTAAAATCTGCAATTACCTATTCTCAAGCCTCTAGAAACACAGGGGATTATCTATTCTGTAACTTCCAAATGAAATCGGTAAATGATTTCTTGAGTACACATTCAGGGGATTAAAAAAAGATGTCACTTTTAATTGGAATTGTCAAAAAAAGGCTTCGAAAATATGTGGCAAATGAAACTTCTTTAAGGAGGATGAGATTAATTGTGTAGTGATGTGGTAGGGGATAGAAAAGTAGGGAACTCCAGGCGGTATCGTTTCATTTATCCATTCAGTCATCACCAGGTATAATGCCACAGTGGCAGGAAGCATAGGGTGATTTTGGAGAATATTTGTGAATTACCTACCCAGAATAGGAGACACAGGGTAGCACTTCTACAAAAGGTGACATCAATATGGTGTCTTTAATGCTCAAGTAACAGTTTGCCTATGATGGTTAAAAGGAATAAGAACAGATATGTTGGGCAGAGGAAATAGCACATGCAAAGGCACAGACACATACAGGTTTATGCAGAGTTCAGGGGACTAGTAGTGAGTTGGTATGGATGAAGCATAGTATGGACGTGACCATGAGCAAAGGAGTAAATCTGGGAGAGCTCAAGAGGTTTTAGGAAATAGTGAATCTCTTTACCTGGTAAATATGAAGGTTGCAGAGAAAATTAAGATATCTATCTATCTATTTATCTATCTATCTATATGAAAATGCAGACAAGAATTAGTTTTGAGCCACCTGGAATACCAAGTTCAGCTTTCTGAATTTAATTTTAATTTTACCGGGCAAAGGAAAGTAATTTGTTAATACACGTTGATGTAATTGTGTCCCATGGCATAGTTTAAAGGTGAGGAATGGCTGGCAGCAGGGGATCATCCAGAAGCTTCCTGAAGTAGTATGTATTTCATGACATGAAGGGATAAGCTAGAATAGTAAGTGTGGCATTGAAAATAAATTTAAAAGAAAAAAAACATGAGAAATATAATGAAGAAATGATCAACAAGAATTTGTAGCTGGTTGGCTTAACGTGACAAGTGTGAGTGAAGATGTCATTGAAATTTCAAGCTTGCAAATAATAGGGAATTAAGCAAGGGGAGCATTTTTGGTGTGGGAAAGACGACAAATTGGGTTTTTACACCTGCTGAGTTTGAGATGACATTGAAATATCTAATAGACCATTTTTGCTGGCCGACTGAGATAAGTAAGTTTCACGAGTGAGATCAGTGCTAACGATTGGATTGGGAAGGTTTGCGGTATAGTGGAAGAAAGATTTGTACTTTAAAATAAACATAAATGGCATAAAAATACATTGGCTCAACTGTGGCTATACAGGAAAGTGACCAACTAAAAAATCCAGATACCAGTGAGAGGGAAAGAGACAGAATAAACACATATTTACAAAACAAATATTCTAAAAATGGCACAACTTTTTAAGATTGCATCTTTGATAACTCAAGGGAGTTTAGGTTATTGAAGCCACTGTAATTAGTCTCAAACTTCTACCTCTCTAGAGTGTAAACATTTTCTCTGCAGTGTAAAAGGGTGCAGGCCTTTTCTGTGACTCCTGCAGCAGGAACTCCATAATACCTACGGGACCTAGGCACTGATACTTAGAGACACAGCAAAATATATTTTTACTGATGGAGCCTCAAAGATACACAAAAGTGTTATACTGTCCTCTTGTCATCATTTATTTATTATAATCAGGACAGGCAAGTGAAATAAAAAGACTCCTATTATTAAAAGAATAGGAAACCAAGCCAGCTGGTTTTTTAAAAAACGGCCAAGATGTAAGCCAAACTCTCTTTCTTTCCCTTTTTCATCCCCCTTGTCGTATTTCTGATTTGTGTTTTCTTGTCAGCATTTTCTCCAGCAGGTCGATTCCTCTTCAGCTAGTACAAGTGATTTTTAAGCAGAGGAAGAAACCTACTCTTTGCAGGTGAGAGATAATCAAATTAAATATTACACAGCCCCTGAAGTGCAGGCAGCTGATAACAAGAGCCAAACTCAATATCCTGTCAGATGTTGTCTTGGATTGATTAATCTCTTCTCTCACTCTGGTTTAGCCATCCTCCAGCGTGGACAGCACAGCCCCTTGGCCGCATCCCAAATGGGTTTCCACGTGGCTAGGACTGACCCAGAGAAGCAACCCTGTTAAATGTGCGATGGAATCCCTTCCTTTTGAGGAGGAGGAACTGAAAACCCAGCTACCTCTACTTTGAAATCCACTGTAGTAAGGCCAGATTCTGGGCTTCATTTATGGTGCTCAGAATAAAGATGTCTTTTCTCTGAATTTTTGGTTGATACACATACACACCATTTGCTCTTGAACTTTAAGGATTGAGGTATGCACATTTTTTGATGGAGAAAAATGTGGGAGATTTGAACAAATACAATCTTAAAAAGAAAAGAGCAAATAAATTACAAACTGCATCCAAATTTAAGTAGGGGAAGAAAAAAAAGATTCCTTTAGTCTTTCACTTTTCCTCCCTGCCTTCCTTTCACCTCTCTTGGACCCCTCCTGTGTTTTCCTTCCTTTCTGCCTCTTCTCTTACCCTTCCAACTTCCTTCTCTCCGTCTTTTATTCTGTTTAATATGTATTACTTATTAGTAAGACACTTGCTAAATGTTGAGGACACAATGAGGTTTAAAAAAAGAAGAAGAAGAAGAAGTCTCAGCCCTCATGCTGCACGTGCCTTTAACTCAGCAAGGGACCCAGGAGGTGATAAATCACAAAACAGCAATGTGATAAGCCATGTGTACGGGAGCAGAAAGATACCAGGGAAGGGTTCATAGGTTCATATAAGACATTAGGTTTGTTCTGGCCTTGAAAGATTGTCAGGTGGTCACCAAAAGGCAAGGAAAGGAGCATTCCAAAAGTAAGCATGAAAGAATGTGGTGTTTTGAGGTAGTTTGTCACCTGTATTCCAGCCTTGACAACTGCAGCATATTCACCACTCAGCTTGACACTTTCAATCACTTTCTAACTCCATTGTTCTTTTTATCCCCATTTTGCTTCTATAACCCATTCTCCTTCCAAATGTAGTATCTTAAACTGATGATCTAGGTTTTCAGTTTATTCCAACTGTAATCATGGTGCTCCCTTAAGATTATGTATTTAAGATGGCCGAATAGGAACAGCTCCGGTCTACAGCTCCCAGCGTGAGCGACGCAGAAGATGGGTGATTTCAGCATTTCCATCTGAGGTACCGTGTTCATCTCACTAGGGAGTGCCAGACAGTGGGTGCAGGTCAGTGGGTGAGCGCACCGTGCGCCAGCCGAAGCAGGGGCGAGGCATTGCCTCACTCGGGAAGCACAAGGGGTCAGGGAGTTCCCTTTCCAGGGGTGACAGACAGCACCTGGAAAATTGGGCCACTCCCACCCGAATACTGTGCTTTTCCGACGGGCTTAGGAAACGGTGCACCAGGAGATTATAGCCCGCACCTGGCTCAGAGGGTCCTACACCCACGGAGTCTCACTGATTGCTAGCACAGCAGTCTGAGATCAAACAGCAAGTCGGCAGCCAGGCTGGGGGATGGGGCGCCCGCCATTGCCCAGGCTCGCTTAGGTAAACAAAGCAGCTGGGAAGCTTGAACTGGGTGGAGCCCACCACAGCTCAAGGAGGCCTGCCTGCCTCTGTAGGCTCCACCTCTGGGGGCAGAGCACAGACAAACAAAAAGACAGCAGTAACCTCTGCAGACTTAAAAGTCCCTGTCTGACAGCTTTGAGGAGAGCAGTGGTTCTCCCAGCACGCAGCTGGAGATCGGAGAACGGGCAGACTGCCTCCTCAAGTGGGTCCCTGACCCCTGACCCCCGAGCAGCCTAACTGGGAGGCACCCCCCAGCAGGGGCAGACTGACACCTCACACGGCCGGCCGGGTACTCCAACAGACCTGCAGCTGAGGGTCCTGTCTGTTAGAAGGAAAACTAACAGAAAGGACATCCACACCAAAAACCCATCTGTACATCACCATCATCAAAGACCAAAAGTAGATAAAACCACAAAGATGGGGAAAAAACAGAGCAGAAAAACTGGAAACTCTAAAAACCAGAGCGCCTCTCCTCCTCCAAAGGAACGCAGTAATAAAGCTGCATTCGGAATAAAGCTGGACGGAGAATGACTTTGACGAGCTGAGAGAAGAAGGCTTCAGACGATCAAATTACTCTGAGCTACGGGAGGATATTCAAACCAAAGGCAAAGAAGTTGAAAACTTTGAAAAAAATTTAGAAGAATGTATAACTAGAATAACCAATATAGAGATGTGCTTAAAGGAGCTGATGGAGCTGAAAACCAAGGCTCGAGAACTACGTGAAGAATGCAGAAGCCTCAGAAGCCGATGCGATCAAATGGAAGAAAGGGTATCAGCGATGGAAGATGAAATGAATGAAATGAAGCGAGAAGGGAAGTTTAGAGAAAAAAGAATAAAAAGAAACGAACAAAGCCTCCAAGAAATATGGGACTATGTGAAAAGACCAAATCTACGTCTGATCGGTGTACCTGAAAGTGATGGGGAGAATGGAACCAAGTTGGAAAACACTCTGCAGGATATTATCCAGGAGAACTTCCCCAATCTAGCAAGGCAGGCCAACATTCAGATTCAGGAAATACAGAGAACGCCACAAAGATACCCCTCGAGAAGAGCAACTCCAAGACACATAATTGTCAGATTCACCAAAGTTGAAATGAAGGAAAATATGTTAAGGGCATCCAGAGAGAAAGGTCGGGTTACCCTCAAAGGGAAGCCCATCAGACTAACAGCGGATCTCTCGGCAGAAACTCTACGAGCCAGAAGAGAGTGGGGGCCAATATTCAACATTCTTAAAGACAAGAATTTTCAACCCAGAATTTCATATCCAGCCAAACTAAGCTTCATAAGTGAAGGAGAAATAAAATCCTTTACAGACAAGTAAATGCTGAGAGATTTTGTCACCACCAGGCCTACCCTAAAAGAGCTCCTGAAGGAAGCGCTAAACATGGAAAGGCACAACTGGTACCAGCTGCTGCAAAATCATGCCAAAATGTAAAGACCATAGAGACTAGGAAGAGACTGCATCAACTAACGAGCAAAATAACCAGCTAACATCATAATGACAGGATCAAATTCACACATAACAATATTAACTTTAAATGTAAATGGACTAAATGCTCCAATTAAAAGACACAGACTGGCAAATTGGATAAAGAATCATGACCCATCAGTGTGCTGTATTCAGGAAACCCATCTCACGTGCAGAGACACACATAGGCTCAAAATAAAAGGATGGAGGAAGATCTACCAAGGAAATGGAAAGCAAAAAAAGGCAGGGGTTGCAATCCTAGTCTCAGATAAAATAGACTTTAAACCAACAAAGATCAACAGAGACAAAGAAGGCCATTACATAATGGTAAAGGGATCAATTCAACAAGAAGAGCTAACTATCCTAAATATATATGCACCCAGTACAGAAGCACCCAGATTCATAAAGCAAGTCCTGAGTGACCTACACAGAGACTTAGACTCCCACACATTAAAAATGGGAGACTTTAACACCCCACTGTCAACATTAGACAGATCAATGAAACAGAAAGTCAACAAGGATACCCAGGAATTGAACTCAGCTCTGCACCAAGCGGACCTAATAGACATCTACAGAACTCTCCACCCCAAATCAACAGAATATACATTTTTTTCAGCACCACACCACACCTATTCCAAAATTGACCACATACTTGGAAGTAAAGCTCTCCTCAGCAAATGTAAAAGGACAGAAATTATAACAAACTATCTCTCAGATCACAGTGCAATCAAGCTAGAACTCAGGATTAAGAATCTCACTCAAAACCACTCAACTACATGGAAACTGAACAACCTGCTCCTGAATGACTACTGGGTACATAACGAAATGAAGGCAGAAATAAAGATGTTCTTTGAAACCAACGAGAACCAAGACACAACATACCAGAATCTCTGGGATGCATTCAAAGCAGTGTGTAGAGGGAAATTTATAGCACTAAATGCCCACAAGAGAAAGCAGGAAAGATCCAAAATTGACACCCTAACATCACAATTAAAAAAACTAGAAAAGCAAGAGCAAACACATTCAAAAGCTAGCAGAAGGCAAGAAATAACTAAAATCAGAGCAGAACTGAAGGAAATAGAGACACAAAAAACCCTTCAAAAAATTAATGAATCCAGGAGCTGGTTTTTTGAAAGGATCAACAAAATTGATAGACCGCTAGCAAGATTAATAAAGAAAAAAAGAGAGAAGAATCAAATAGATGCAATAAAAAGTGATAAAGGGGATATCACCACCGATCCCACAGAAATACAAACTACCATCAGAGAATACTACAAACACCTCTACGCAAATAAACTAGAAAATCTAGAAGAAATGGATAAATTCCTCGACACATACACCCTCCCAAGACTAAACCAGGAAGAAGTTGAATCTCTGAATAGACCAATAACAGGAGCTGAAATTGTGGCAATAATCAATAACTTACCAACCAAAAAGAGTCCAGGACCAGATGCGTTCACAGCCAAATTCTACCAGAGGTACAAGGAGGAACTGGTACCATTCCTTCTGAAACTATTCCAATCAATAGAAAAAGAGGGAATCCTCCCTAACTCATTTTATGAGGCCAGCATCATCCTGATACCAAAGCCGGGCAGAAACACAACAAAAAAAGAGAATTTTAGACCAATATCCTTGATGAACATTGATGCAAAAATCCTCAATAAAATACTGGCAAACAAAATCCAGCAGCACATCAAAAAGCTTATCCACCATGATCAAGTGGGCTTCATCCCTGGGATGCAAGGCTGGTTCAATATACGCAAATCAATAAATGTAATCCAGCATATAAACAGAACCAAAGACAAAAACCACATGATTATCTCAATAGATGCACAAAAGGCCTTTGACAAAATTCAACAACCCTTCATGCTAAAAACTCTCAATAAATTAGGTATTGATGGGACGTATCTCAAAATAATAAGAGCTATCTATGACAAACCCACAGCCAATATCATACTGAATGGGCAAAAACTGGAAGCATTCTCTTTGAAAACTAGCACAAGACAGGGATGCCCTCTCTCACCACTTCTATTCAACATAATGTTGGAAGTTCTGGCCAGGGCAATTAGGCAGGAGAAGGAAATAAAGGGTATTCAATTAGGAAAAGAGGAAGTCAAATTGTCCCTGTTTGTAGACGACATGATTGTATATCTAGAAAACCCCATTGTCTCAGCCCAAAATCTCCTTAAGCTGATAAGCAACTTTAGCAAAGTCTCAGGATACAACATCAATGTACAAAAATCACGAGCATTCTTATACACCAACAACAGACAAACAGAGAGCCAAATCATGAGTGAACTCCCATTCACAATTGCTTCAAAGAGAATAAAATACCTAGGAATCCAACTTACAAGGGACGTGAAGGACCTCTTCAAGGAGAACTACAAACCACTGCTCAAGGAAATAAAAGAGGGTACAAACAAATGGAAGAACATTCCATGCTCATGGGTAGGAAGAATCAATATCGTGAAAATGGCCATACTGCCCAAGATAATTTACAGATTCAATCAAGCTACAATTGCCATCCCCATCAAGCTACCAATGACTTTCTTCACAGAATTGGAAAAAACTACTTTAAAGTTCGTATGGAACCAAAAAAGAGCCCTCATTGCCAAGTCAATCCTAAGCCAAAAGAACAAAGCTGGAGGCATCACGCTACCTGACTTCAAACTATACTACAAGGCTACAGTAACCAAAACAGCATGGTACTGGTACCAAAACAGAGATATAGATCAATGGAACAGAACAGAGCCCTCAGAAATAGTGCCACATATCTACAACTATCTGATCTTTGACAAAGCCGAGAAAAACAAGAAATGGGGAAGGGATTCCCTATTTAATAAATGGTGCTGGGAAAACTGGCTAGCCATATGGAGAAAGCTGAAACTGGATCCCTTCCTTACACCTTATACAAAAATGAATTCAAGATGGATTAAAGACTTAAATGTTAGACCTAAAACCATAAAAACCCTAGAAGAAAACCTAGGCATTACCATTCAGGACATAGGCATGGGCAAGGACTTCATGTCTAAAATACCAAAAGCAATGGCAACAAAAGCCAAAATTGACAAATGGGATCTAATTAAACTAAAGAGCTTCTGCGTAGCAAAAGAAACTACCATCAGAGTGAACAGGCAGCCTACAAAATGGGAGAAAATTTTCACAACCTACTCATCTGACAAAGGGCTAATATCCAGAATCTACAATGAACTCCAACAAATTTACAAGAAACAAACAAACAACCCCATCAAAAAGTGGGCAAAGGACATGAACAGACGCTTCTCAAAAGAAGACATTTATGCAGCCAAGAAACACATGAAAAAATGCTCACCATCACTGGCCATCAGAGAAATGCAAATCAAAACCACAATGAGATACCGTCTCACACCTGTTAGAATGGCAATCATTAAAAAGTCAGGAAACAACAGGTGCTGGAGAGGATGTGGAGAAATAGGAACACTTTGACACTGTTGGTGGGACTGTAAACTAGTTCAACCCTTGTGGAAGTCAGTGTGGCGATTCCTCAGGGATCTAGAACTAGAAATTCCATTTGACCCAGCCATCCCATTACTGGGTATATACCCAAAGGACTATACATCATGCTGCTATAAAGACACATGCACACGTATGTTTATTGCGGCACTATTCACAATAGCAAAGACTTGGAACCAACCCAAATGTCCAACAATGATAGTCTGGATTAAGAAAATGTGGCACATATACACTATGGAATACTATGCAGCCATAAAAAATGATGAGTTAATGTCCTTTGTAGGGACTGGATGAAATTGGAAATCATCATTCTCAGTAAACTATCGCAAGAACAAAAAACCAAACACTGCATATTCTCACTCATAGGTGGGAATTGAACAATGAGAACACATGGACACAGGAAGGGGAACATCACACTTCGGAGACTATTGTGGGGTGGGGGGAGGGGGGAGGGATAGCATTGGGAGATATACCTAATGCTAGATGACGAGTTAGTGGGTGCAGTGCACCAGCATGGCACATGTATACATATGTAACTAACCTGCACATTGCGCACATGTACCATAAAACCTAAAGTATAATAATAATAAAATAAAATAAAATAAAAAGATTCTGTATTTAACATTTACATGTCACTGCAACTGTGAGTAAAAATGCCTTACTCCTTTTCCAGTTCTGGTACAAAACATGTGTAGGTGCGCACCGTGTCTTGGAGAGAGAGCAATTAAGTATGGCTTAGCTGGCACACAGAAGTGCTCAATTAGTGCTTGTTGTGTTATTTATTTCAATAATGCTGATTGAAGGCAAATGGCCTGGAACCATTTCCCATACTACCTGTTTTGCAGAATAAAGTTTTCATCTATGAAAATAAAATCCACGTGAATTATAACTCTGCTTCTTTGAATTTATGTATTATTTCTATGTTAGAATTGCAAGAATATACAGTGAAGCCTTTGTGAATGTCATCACTTTAAGGAAAATGTTTGAGTTGGAATAAACATTTCATTTTAAAATGTATACAATTTATGGAGTACATTTTCACTAGCCCTGCTTCTTTCACCCCAATCCCTAACTACACTGCTGCTGGCCTTCCCCTTGGCAGCTTCTCACCCCTTGTATGCCCAAAGCCTTGTTGATATATTCCAGAATCTTTCATTTGCATTCTCTGCAAGGGCCTATGTTACTTCAATATCAGCAGCATTACAATGCAGCATGAAGGGTGAAACACTATTATTGTTTATTGTGCTTTTGAGTTTATACTTTACCTGTGGGAAGTTTCAAATGACTGCATCATGCCAGTTTCCCATAATCATCTATACACCTTACTTGAGGGATGCCAAGCTCTCTCCAAGATGAAACGAGAAAACCAAGATGATCTGGGTAGTTCTTCCTGCCACTGTACCAAAGAGAACAATCTCCCTCCTCTAGATCGTTTTGTTATGCATGTTGAAAAGCATCAAGGAATGTATTTCTTGTTCTCAGCCCAGTGTCCAATGAATCTGTATCACAGCAGATTTAACTCTGTCCTCCAAACTTTGTCATTTAGGCCTATAGGTCTTTGTATCTATAGCCCTCCCTCAGCAATGTTGTGAATCCTGAAATACTTACCTTTACCTTGTCCAGCAACCATTTTTTTGACAAATCTGTGAATCACTATTCTGTCATTTTTTATGTCATATGAGCTCAAGCCATCTCTGTGAGCCTCACTTTCTTCCTCTGTAAAATGGTCATAAGAATAACTATCGTAAAATAAAAACAAATTTGGACTAAGATAGGGAGAGCCTTTAGTTAGAAAGGCTATTGCAATGGGGAGAATGCTCTGATCTCACAAATCTGTAAGCATCTTCAAATTAAGCAGATTTTTTTTTTCTTTTTTAGCGTGAAGGAGGGACAAGCAGAGGTAAGCAGAATCTTTGGAAGAAAAACTGGACAAGCAAGGGGAGATGGCAATGAAGTCTGATAGGGAATTACCATGCTGTGGTCAGCCACTTGCCTGGAGAAACTAAGGGAGCATGCTTCACTTTTTTATTGCTTGCTCAGGCCTGGGGGCAAGCAGAGTTAAAGGCCTGTAGGAAAGAGAGAAACCTTAGTAAAATTTGGTCAATACAAAGCAGAAGGTAAAAAAATAGGCAATCATGACTACTTGGTTACTATGTCACTATTATTCATAATGACTGTGGGAATTAAATGGCAGTGCATATGCAAAAAGTCACAGATCACAGAGTAGAAATCACAGAACTCACTGATGTTCCATGAGACAAATAGAAAAAGTATTCAACAACACTAGTTTGACTTCTGTCAGACTCCATTTTCCTCCAGTTCCTCAAGATACACTAAAGAGTCTAGTCAGGCTTTTGTGTGAGTTAGATGTGTTTTAGCTGAAATATAATTTCCGCTGAGATGAGAAGAACCAAACGTCGGATGGTTGCTCTGTCTGCTTCAACTCAGTGAGATGTAAGATTGTTGAGGTCAGACCTATGTTTTCAAAATATGTCTGATGAAGAATAAATAAATGAATAGATGAATGAATGAACAGATGAACTGGAAGACACCGGCTGAGCAGGGTAGGACTGTGATATGCAGAAGGAATTGTGCTGTAAAATACAGAGGATGGATGTGTTATTGAAATACACTGCACTGCAGGGTAGAGAATTCTGAGAAACCTGTTACTGAAGGAGTAGGGGGTATTTTAGGGAAAGAAAGAGTCTGCTGGCTTTTTTTCTCCTGTAGTGAAGACTTCTGCTATTTTTGCTGTGATAATGATCCTCAGATGAGGTATAAAATTTACCCTTCAAAAATATAAATTCCCCAAAATGAAAGTTGGTATAATGATCTGGCAGTGTACAACAGCCTGCTTAAAGATGCAGGAAGTGCTGTTTAAAACAAATAATGTCCATTCCTTCAATTGGATATTTTCATCCAGCCGCCTTTCCTGCCTCCTTCCTTTTCCACCTTCTTAGAATTGATTAACTATTAGAGATATGCATTAGGGTAAAGGAACAAAAAGGACTGATTGCAAAAAACAGTTTCCTGGGGTTTTTTTTGTAATTTTCTGTGAGACTACCAGGTGACTGTTTTCAACTTTCTTGTCCTTTCTTGTCCTTACCAGAACCACCAGTATGCTAGGAAGACTTTTGCTTCTGTCACTGGATGTTCTTTCTCTTGAATTTTTCTCTTTGTTTACTGTATACAGGAGGCCCTGAACTACAATTGGTATCTGAGACTTTTTCTGTGGATAATTTGTACCCATACCCTTTGATGCAGAGTGGCCTTTCTCCGCCTGCTGCATGTGTATAGGAACCAGTGGATGAGAAAATACAGGACTTTGGTGCTGATTCAATTTAAAGTATAGTACCTTTGCTCATGGTGACTGAATCATTGGGTTAAGTGAGTATCTAGGCTATGAACAGTCAAATTAAACCTTTCCACCCCTTGTGGCAAGCAAGTAGAAGGCACATAAACATATGGGGAGAGCCTTTGAGCATCTTGTATAAATATTTTAAGGATTATATAGAATATCTGCAAAGACTAGGACAGTGCTTAACATAAAATAGGTCCTTAATAAATGAGAAAGTGTTTATTTGGTTTTTAATGTTATTTTATTAGGCATTTAGGTAGTTTTCAGGATTTCCAAATAGCTTATTCTTTTGAATAACTTAATTTATTTTAATGAAATACAGAAAAATGATATATATGTATAAAATGTCATGAAAAGTATGCTTAAAGCACAATTAGTTTGAAGTCATTTATAATTTTCTTTACAAGAAATTTGTGGTTTTAATGGTATAATCATAAGGTTGCTGATATCATTATAAGCCATTGATTATCAAACTTTACATCAGAATCACCTGGAAGATGTGTTAAAAATGGATTGCTAGGTGGAACCCAATAATATGTATATCTAACAAGTTCCCAGGTGAAGTTGTGGCTGGTCTAAGAAACCACATTTTGAGAATCACTGTGGTAGCCAAATGCTGATGGTGAACAGCATCTGGCTACAGCAGTGATTTAGTGTTTAGTGTCTTCATTGTTTTCTGCCTGGTAAATGGAAAAAAATAATTAACTTCAAAGAGTAAATGTCTGCTTTCTTTCCAATACTATATTGATGCTTCCATCTCAGATTTATTCTCAGGAAGTAAAGGACTCTCAATTTTCTTTTTGATGTTTAGGTTTATCTCATTTTTTTGAAACGTTCAGAAAGTCACCCAACCATAACGATGCTAAATAATAACATTGAACAGTAAAATCCCTCATTTTAAAAGAATTTGGGGATTAGTATTTCTTTAGACTGTTGATGTGACAGCTTTCTTTGACCCAAGCTCAAAAGCAATGTAATTCATGATTTCTGAAGATGCTTCTCAACTATGAACTTGCTGTCAGTACTTGTTTAATTCTTGCTTGGTAGATGGCTTATTTTCTCATTAAAAACCTATTTTCATTGACCTAGGTCCTCGATTTCTCAAAACATTTCTTATAGAGGGGGAAGAGAGTTCAAGTTGAGTGATCAGAGATGTAGAAAGAATCATGAGTAAAGCACGTTTTTATAATGCCTTTGATGTGGGAACCTGCATAGTGAGACTGCATGTTTTTCGGGAGTTCCAGACAGAGAGAACCAAGAGAATCCTCTGTGATGCTTTCTAGAGAACAGCTCTTTTTAACTTAATCTAATCTATTGCTTTGCCTTTCTGTTCATTTCATACATGTCCATGTTCATTCTGGCTATTGGGTAGAATAATCATGTATGAATAATTACAGCTTCTACCTGTGTCCATTGAAGTCCCTCAGGAGAAATAGTTTCAGGGAAGCAGAATTAGCGGTAATAATGGTATCAGCAATATAGCTGCCTTAGTCCGCTTTCTCTTGATAGAGTGGACTACCACAGGTATTTAATAAGAACAGTTTATTTTGCTCACTGTTCTTGAGGCTGAGAAGTGCAAGAGCATGGCACCAGCATCTGGTGAGTGTTGTTCCATGGCAAAAGGCAGAAGTAAGCATACAAGACAGAGAAATGGGGGTCAAACTTATCCTTTTTTCAGGATCCCACTCCCTCAATAATTAACCCTCTCTGGCAATAACAGTATTAATCCATTCATGAAGTCAGAGCCCTCATGACCTAATCACCTCTTAAAGGTCCCACCTCTTTTTTTTTTTTTTTTCTTATTTTGTTATTATTGTACTTTAAGTTTTAGGGTACATGTGCACAAAGTGCAGGTTAGTTACACTTGTATACATGTGCCATGCTGGTGTGCTGCACCCATTAACTCATCATTTAGCATTAGGTATATCTCCTAATGCTATCCCTCCCCTCTCCCCCCACCCCACAACAGGCCCCAGAGTGTGATGTTCCCCTTCCTGTGTTCTCGTGTTCTCATTGTTCAATTCCCACCTATGAGTGAGAACATGCGGTGTTTGGCTTTTTGTCCTTGCGATAGTTTACTGAGAATGATGATTTCCAATTTCATCCATGTCCCTACAAAGGACATGAACTCATCATTTTTTATGGCTGCATAGTATTCCATAGTGTATATGTGCCACATTTTCTTAATCCAGTCTATCATTGTTGGACATTTGGGTTGGTTCCAAGTCTTTGCTCTTGTGAATAGTGCCACAATGAACATACGTGTGCATGTGTCTTTATAGCAGCATGATTTATAGTCCTTTGGGTATATACCCAGTAATGGGATGGCTGGATCAAATGGAATTTCTAGTTCTAGATCCCTGAGGAATCGCCACACTGACTTCCACAAGGGTTGAACTAGTTTACAGTCCCACCAACAGTGTCAAAGTGTTCCTATTTCTCCACTTCCTCTCCAGCACCTGTTGTTTCCTGACTTTTTAATAATTGCCATTCTAACAGGTGTGAGATGGTATCTCATTGTGGTTTTGATTTGCATTTCTCTGATGGCCAGTGATGGTGAGTGTCCCACCTCTGAATACTGTTACGATTAAATTTCAACACAAGTTTTGCAGGGAACATTCAAACCACAGCAATAACATTATAGCCAGCCACCTATGGCCTGGAGGAATAGAGCTGCTATAGGAGAGGGTGACCCATTTGCAAAAAAGAAGACCCTATGAAAAAGTGAAAAAGCCATTATGTAACATTTTCTGCTTATGCTTTGGAGGTACAAGTTAGACCAGAGAAAGGACAGCTAAAAAATTCCATCTCTCCTGGCAAGTTACTGAGCTTGATGGGCAAGGAATGAAGAGGAGAGACCTGATGTGGCTATGGGGTTGGATCTCTAGGAAAAGAATTCTAGGAAGCATCATAGAGTTTCATGGATGAACCAAAGGACAACCATTGTGTACTTGTCTGACCATGTATTATTTCTGTGACCTGAATTTTGCTATGAAAAGTTTTGGTAAGAAAAGAAGTTAAGGAGGTGTTTTAAAATAGAAGCTAGAAATAGAAGAAAGCAAAGGAAGTTTGTTCCCAGTTTAAAAAAAAAATGGCTAATTAGGTAATCCTACAAAAGGTTTTTAAAACTAGCAGTTGCTTTTAGAGGTGGATTCTAGCAGGTGATGGAGCTTCCTCTAATGTTAGTCCTTCTGCTGTGCAGTGTCCTTCAGCTTCACCAGAGTCCATTAGAATAACATGACACTAGAGGTTTTGTTCAAAAATCCCTTTTCTGAGCTCCCCTTGTCATTTCAATATTTAAGCCTCTATTTAGTGAGGTCAAGAATCAGGAGTTTTATAAAAAAAATTCTGTCCCTCCTATTCGGTATAACTGTCTATGAAAAGTGCCAAGAATCTTATCACTTAGAGTCATGATTGAGGTGCTATATAGAGATTTACCAAAAGCAGCAGAAATTATCTTAATATGATGAAAATTGTATCCTCATAATGAAAACTCACAAAGGATGGGAAAGTGAGATTCACCTGAGGTTAACTAAAGGACTGTTCTTGAAACAAACAAACAACACACTCAAGGAATCCTGTGAGTCCTCTTCCCTGTGGCACTAGCCTCAGTGAGAAATGTCCTAGCAGAGGAGGCAGAGTTAGGA
Organism: Pongo abelii; assembly: GCF_028885655.2. Lineage (NCBI taxonomy): Eukaryota > Metazoa > Chordata > Mammalia > Primates > Hominidae > Pongo > Pongo abelii. Next base: position 21,710,246 of record NC_085928.1, read on the forward strand.
ATCTGAGCAGACACCTAGTGGGAGAGCTGGCTCTAAACGTGCCAATAATTCTCTTTTTCCTTCAGCATGCCTCCGTAAATAAGCATCTTTCTCCTTCCATTCAGCTCCTCCAAAGCATTTACAGCTCCTTAATTAGACATATGTCTGCTATTTATTACCATTTAAAAGGGCAAGTGGTTAATGTCCCACTGTTGAATATGTCTAGTAATTAATTATTAACTAAATAAGCACAGCTCTTTCTCTACTTACCTCATATTCGATTGTGTCTCCTTGTATTTATACATTAATATGGAGTAATTAAATGATAGCAGAAGTGCCTCAGAGCTAGCCAGTGTCATCAGCATTACAATGGACCTATGGCTCACCCTTCCAGTCACCATTAGTGCTATTTTTAAAGGATGGATTGCAGGGGTCAGATTCTACCAGTTGTTCTAACTTCCTCAGGTCATGAGTGCAATTTCTTATAGGTATAAATTGGAGCAGATTACCTTTATTTTCATCTTTAAAAGGGAAATGGGATGAGTGAAAACTACAGATCCCATCATGCAAAGCAGCTTGGTAGTACTGATCAGAAAAAGACCTTACAAAAAGACTTGTTTCATCTCCTTGAGCTGTCCCTCAGCAGTAAAGAGGAAGATGACTGAAGTCATCCTAAAGCATCTCTGTGACAAATTTGGGCTGGAAACTACACTTTGCCCACACCAGACTTACATCATCCCTGATGGATGCAGAGGGAAAATGCTTAAACAAACAGCTGGTGGTTAAACTTTTACTGTGTCTCATAACAATGTCAATGATAACCCTCTCTCATTCAAGAAATCTGGAGAGCTTTACTCATGATAGACACTTTTTAGCACTCCCAACACCCCTCCCAGGCAACTAGGAGCCAATATGATCTCTGGTGCTCAGATGGGGAAACCAATGTAAAAAAAGGGCAAATCACTTTTTCTGTTTCTGCACAATGACTCAACAGCAAGGAATAGAACGTATATCTCCTGACTGCAGTCCGCATGGGTAGGCACTGGACCACGTACTTAATGAGGAATTCCTTGTGAGAAAGACCATATGTACAACTAAAGCAAAGAAGGGTTTATGCTTTATAGTCATTGTGTATCTGACAATCAGTAAGCCAACTCATTTTCAAACTTCCAGTTCTTATGTTTTTATGTAGTTATTATTCTCTTGGTGTGACAGAAAAGCATTGACTTTGGAGTCAGATAGACTCAGCCATTAACTAGCTCTGAGATATTGTGCAATCTCTCTAGCTTCTCCGAGCCTGTTAAATGGAGGAAAATAGTATCTATCACAGTGGCTATGAGGATTACATGCCTATTTTTACTCTGCCCATAGTTAAGACTGGATGTTTTTCAGTGTGTTGAATGTAAACTGAAAGATTGTACCAGTCATTCAGGTGTGATTAAGTTGCTAGGCAGGAAAACTCAATTTAATACCCACTGCTTCTTTCTAAAATAAAATGCCAAAAGTATAAGAATGCTAAATATTCTTCTTCATTCAGATTTTATTTTCAGAAGTTCCACACTGTAGATTTGTCAATTTCAAATAAATTTTTGATTTTAGTTAATTTCTCCAAAGAATGAAAATAAACATTCTTTCTGCACTTGTAGAACACATAGCATTGATGAATGTCTCATCTATCCATTTATTTACTTACAGTAACATTGACTATAACTGTAGCTTTTATATAAATCACGTTTTCCAATTGCAGGCAATATATAATCATTACATAAAATTTAAATGACATAGATATGTGTAAAGATGGAAAACGTTAATAGTATTTGATGCATCTCTCTTTACAATCTCCTCCAAGAACATATTTCTCAGAGTCCATGTTTTGTCCCTATTTATTTTATTGGAAGTATTATGATAAGAAGTTTGTGTGAAGATTACCTCAAGCCTACTCCTTAATAAGTTTACATTAGGCTCTGATGTACCTTATTATTCATCATGGTTCTATAATAGTATATTTTAATACTATATAAAATAGGATGAAACTTGTTAGAGCCTGACTCTGTTTGTAGGAGCTTATGGCTTGTCACTTGTCACAAGAATTGGTCCACTTGGTGAATGATAGTTGGGTCTGGAGTTAAGAATAAATACCATCAGTGGCCACCTGGGAAGCTGGGTTTAGTAGACACTGGCCTCTAGATTGTTCCTGTCATGCTCAGCTTACCAATTTTAACATGCAAATTCATCATTTTCCATGACAAGGTAAATCGGGCATGCAAATCATGTACCATAGTCATGAAGATTGCTACATGAACAATAACCAACAATTTCTTAAGATTGAATAACCCCAAGGTTGCTTCCATAAGTCACCATTCGCTTTTATGCACATCCTCAGGCTATACTTAGACCTTTTTCCTAACATAAGCATTCCTTGCAAAGGCCTGAAGATGAATAGAATCTTGCTCTATCCTTACTGGTGGCTATAGGGGGGAATGGCATAGGGGTTCCTTAAAACCTTACTACTATTGAGAATCTATATTTAAAATTTGCAATAATCAGTATTGAGAATCAACTAAAGGTCATTTAAATTTGACTTTTATTTAATTACCTTCACATTTTGCCTCTAATGACATAACTGTTTCTGCTTTATTTAAAATAGTCTTTTAGGCTTCTCTCTGTATCTGCTTCACATAGGTGTTTGATGGATGCATGTTTGGAAAGACACCTGTGTATGTATTATAGGGTATAGACAAGTAGATGAAAGATGAATAGAGAGGAGGATACATAAATGGATTATGAACTGATGAAAATGTACTATGTGTTCCCTTCACAAACAGATATGCTTGGCTATTTTTTTATCGGTCTTCTTAAAGAAGTTGAAATTTAAATTAAAAAAATTCAATTAGTGGAGGCAGAAAGTTAAAGTTTCTTCATACTCTTGCAGCAGATGCTTTGAGAATCAAAGACAGGTGGCTTAAGAATTACTAAAAAGAGCCATCACTTGTCTTTTTTATTTTCCATTCTCTTCTTGCCATAATTTCTTCCTTTGCACTTTCTCTTTTTACCTCTTTCTAGGCCTCATCTTCCTTTTCTTTATACTTACATTTTCTACTGCCCTATTTGCTATTTTTTTCTCTCAGTCTCCCTGTTACTCTCTTTATTTTGTTCTACCTTAGTTCTGTCAAAAGCGACCATTTATTTTAGTTTTTACTTGTTATTATGGGGGTGCCATGTGCATGGAGAACAGGAGGAGATAAGCTTTCAAAAGAAATAGAAGTGCTGTTCCAAATTTGCCATTTTTTCTCTCTATTGCAATAGCAAGCATTTTCTACTCAATTTCTAATCAAAGAATGAGAAGAAGATGCAAAGAAAAATTGTGAGGTTTAAGTGGAAGTATTTGATTTAAATATCAATTAAAAATAAAAAAGGCAGGAAGCAAATGTAAGACAGCAGAGTAAAAAAAGAGGCTCAGAGAGGATAACCAAAAGGGAAATCACCAAGAAAGGATTCATAATTATATCATGCCTCCTGAAAGAGAGCCATGCCTCTGAAAATTTAAACTCTTTGATGATAAAGCTTTAACACTGCTTATTGATTCTAAGCTATACTGGGTAGTATAAACTTTAACCTATATCTATGGTATGATTTCCAAGACATAGAAAGAGTTGGGTGTTTGGATAAATCTCTTTGTATGCTAATTTATTCAGCGTTGGTGGTTGTGGCCTGCACTGCTTCATGCAGTACATCCTCAGAGTTCCCCAAGTCTTGAATAAGTGAGTCTTCAAAATAGAAAGGAATTTCAGATACCATGTTGTTTGTTGACCTTTAATTTTTTTGGCAGATGTACACGTCCAGATTTTTACCAGAGCTAAAAGAGAATATTAAAAAAGATAGAAATGTAACTGCTATGCAAAAATTATATCATTAGAATTTGCAGCAAAGTGAATATGGGAAACAACTAGAAATTTTATAAAGTTCTTGCTGAGAGTCCAGATAATTTTCTAGGCTCAGACACCAGTGAGAAACTAAAATCTTACCTGCTGAGAGTCCAGATAATTTTCTAGGCTCAGACACCAGTGAGAAACTAAAATCTTACCTGTTTCTAGTTTTTCCACTTTCAAGTAGTTATTTCTCTTTCTTCCCACTATGGTTCACACATACCTCCCTCCCAACAGATCAGAAAGGTGGATTCTACTTCTCTGTTATTAACTAACTGCATGATCTTGGGCAGGTTTCAAAATCCGTGGATTCCGTATCAGCACCTGCAAAAAATAATTAATAGCACCTCTAATGAGCCTTATAGATCTCAATATTCATGAGACTCATTAAAAACTTTTCTCCTCTTTCTTATTTTTCTTTCCTTTTTCTTATTTTATAACTTAGTGCTTCTGTTGATCACAACACTGCTCATTTGCTTGGAGTTTTGCATGTTTTTTTCTTGTGGTTCATTTAAAGTCAAGATGCAACATCTCCTCTTTAACTATTTATCATATTGGAAGCATTTCATATTGCCAGTGTGACTGTTACTAGCAGTGTGTCAGTCAGACAGAACATCTCAGAGTGGCATTTTTGCAACCCAGACAAAGAAGTTTCTCACACTGTCTGTCTCCCAGACACTCTCCACCTGTCTTCTGTTCTTATCAGGAAGATAAGTAAGTAGCTCATGTTCCTCATAGAAATAATTTAGCAGCTTGTCTGTCTAGAAGGTAATGGCATAGCATGTGTAATTCCTGCAATTTTGATAGTGTAACGTAATAGGAAATGAGACATCCCCAAACTGCAACCCAGACAGCCCTGTTGTTTAGAGTGGTAAATTACTCCAGCCTCCTACTCACAGAAGTATTGCGGTCAGTACCATGCATTTATGCCTGTTCTTTTGAATCTTTTCAAGCTGCCTGTCTCTAGGAAGCAAATATATTACTTACATACTGCCTAAAACTTTTAGATAGCCCAATATGAATAAACTCTTAGCCTCTGAATCCAATGATTTTGGGCTCTTTTTATTCCAATTTCCCATTGAGTTGCCCCTTTTCAATAAATCCTGGTTTTGTGCAATGTTAACATATCTCAAGTCCTGAGGTGTATTACTACATTGACCTCAGAGACTAGAAAATGAGACATTTAGAGGAAGAGAAACAGAATTGGTCACATGTTTGAATATCTATACAGAAGAAGAGAAAGAAAACTTCTAGGAAAAAAATATGAGCCATATTTCTCCTGTAAATTCTGAGTGTGGCTTTTGATATTTACCACACACAATAAAACAATTTTGTTGCCTTAGAATCATGTGATCTGTCTGAGGTTGGCTAACAAGGAGAAAAAGCCATCTGTTTTATTAAATTAAATTACAGTATTTCTTTGTGAGATAGTATATCTGTAGAGAGTTTTATTGTCATCATTATCATTGTAATAATAATGACAGGGTGTCTTCCTTTGACTTTACAACTTATTTACATTTATTCACCCATCTGTCCATTCATCTACCTACCACATTTATCCATTCACCATCCATCATTAATCTGTTAATTTCTTGAATGTGTTCTGTGCATATATTCTATGTAAGGCACTTTGCAAGGAACTAGGAAGTGCCTTATAGTTTACTATAACTTTCTATTTAAGCCAATCTGGTACTAACTGGCATATTTTTACTTTATGAGAAACCCTTCCAAAGCAGGGAAAAAGTAATATTTTCTGAAGCATTAAAAACAGAGAGAATTCTAACTTTCTCTATTAGATCACAATAAATAGATCCTTAAACTTGATTTTGTATTTACAACTGAATCTGAAATTTGCAATCAATATAATCATGGATCACATAGACTATTTGTACCCGTTTTTGGCATCTAAAAATACATGGTAACATTTCAAATGGTGAATTTTTACCGTGAGTTTTTTTTCTTTTCTGATTTCTTTATGAATTAAAACTTTAGGGGAAAAATACTTCCCCCTTTAATCTCCTATTTTAACATATAAAAAATTCTAAGCTGACTTTGGGAGGCCAAGGCTGGAGGATCGCTTGAGGTAAGGAGTTTGAGACCAGCCTGGGCAATATAGGGAGACTCTGTCTCTAGGTAAAAAAAAAAAAAAAAAATTACAAAAGTAGCCATGGTAGTGTAGTAGTACACGCCTGTAGTCCCTGATGCTCAGAAGGCTAAGGTTGGCGGATTGCTTGAGCCCAGGAATTTGAGGCTGCAGGAGCTATGATCACCCCCCTGCACTCCAACCTGGGCAACAGAATGATGCCCTGTCCTTTTTTTGTTTAAAAAAAAAAAAAAGATTTTATGCCAAATCTACATTTTGCAACTTTTAATGTGGTTAATCAATCATGTATGAGACACATTCACTGCATAAATCTTGAGAAAATATGTAAAATAATAAACCCATATGTATTTCTTTTTTTTTTTTCTTTTATTATTATTATTATTATTATACTTTAGGTTTTATGGTACATGTGCGCAATGTGCAGGTAAGTTACATATGTATACATGTGCCATGCTGGTGCGCTGCACCCACCAACTCGTCATCTCGCATTAGGTATATCTCCCAATGCTATCCCTCCCCCCTCCCCCCACCCCACAACAGTCCCCAGAGTGTGATGTTCCCCTTCCTGTGTCCATGTGTTCTCATTGTTCAATTCCCACCTATGAGTGAGAATATGCGGTGTTTGGTTTTTTGTTCTTGCGATAGTTTACTGAGAATGATGATTTCCAATTTCATCCATGTCCCTACAAAGGACGTGAACTCATCATTTTTTATGGCTGCATAGTATTCCATGGTGTATATGTGCCACATTTTCTTAATCCAGTCTATCATTGTTGGACATTTCGGTTGGTTCCAAGTCTTTGCTATTGTGAATAATGCCGCAATAAACATACGTGTGCATGTGTCTTTATAGCAGCATGATTTATAGTCCTTTGGGTATATACCCAATGATGGGATGGCTGGGTCGAATGGAATTTGTAGTTCTAGATCCCTGAGGAATCGCCACACTGACTTCCACAAGGGTTGAACTAGTTTACAGTCCCACCAACAGTGTAAAAGTGTTCCTATTTCTCCACATCCTCTCCAGCACCTGTTGTTTCCTGACTTTTTAATGATTGCCATTCTAACTGGTGTGAGATGGTATCTCATTGTGGTTTTGATTTGCATTTCTCTGATGGCCAGTGATGGTGAGCATTTTTTCATGTGTTTTTTGGCTGCATAAATGTCTTCTTTTGAGAAGTGTCTGTTCATGTCCTTTGCCCACTTTTTGATGGGGTTGTTTGTTTTTTTCTTGTAAATTTGTTGGAGTTCATTGTAGATTCTGGATATTAGCCCTTTGTCAGATGAGTAGGTTGCGAAAATTTTCTCCCATTTTGTAGGTTGCCTGTTCACTCTGATGGTAGTTTCTTTTGCTGTGCAGAAGCTCTTGAGTTTAATTAGATCCCATTTGTCAATTTTGGCTTTTGTTGCCATTGCTTTTTGTGTTTTAGACATGAAGTCCTTGCCCATGCCTATGTCCTGAATGGTAGGTAATGCCTAGGTTTTCTTCTAGGGTTTTTATGGTTTTAGGTCTAACATTTAAGTCTTTAATCCATCTTGAATTCATTTTTGTATAAGGTGTAAGGAAGGGATCCAGTTTCAGCTTTCTCCATATGGCTAGCCAGTTTTCCCAGCACCATTTATTAAATAGGGAATCCTTTCCCCATTTCTTGTTTTTGTCAGGTTTGTCAAAGATCAGATACCTGTAGATATGTGGCATTATTTCTGATGGCTCTGTTCTGTTCCATTGATCTATATCTCTGTTTTGGTACCAGTACCATGCTGTTTTGGTTACTGTAGCCTTGTAGTATAGTTTGAAGTCAGGTAGTGTGATGCCTCCAGCTTTGTTCTTTTGGCTTAGGATTGACTTGGCGATGCGGGCTCTTTTTTGGTTCCATATGAACTTTAGAGTAGTTTTTTCCAATTCTGTGAAGAAAGTTATTGGTAGCTTGATGGGGATGGCATTGAATCTGTAGATTACCTTGGGAAGGATGGCCATTTTCATGATATTGATTCTTCCTACCCATGAGCATGGAATGTTCTTCCATTTGTTTGTATCCTCTTTTATTTCCTTGAGCAGTGGTTTGTAGTTCTCCTTGAAGAGGTCTTTCACATCCCTTGTAAGTTGGATTCCTAGGTATTTTATTCTCTTTGAAGCAATTGTGAATGGGAGTTCACTCATGATTTGGCTCTCTGTTTGTCTGTTATTGATGTATAAGAATGCTTGTGATTTTTGCACATTGATTTTGTATCCTGAGACTTTGCTGAAGTTGCTTATCAGCTTAAGGAGATTTTGGGCTGAGACAATGGGGTTTTCTAGATATACGATCATGTCATCTGCAAACAGGGACAATTTGACTTCCTCTTTTCCTAATTGAATACCCTTTATTTCCTTCTCCTGCCTAATTGCCCTGGCCAGAACTTCCAACACTATGTTGAATAGAAGTGGTGAGAGAGGGCATCCCTGTCTTGTGCCAGTTTTCAAAGGGAATGCTTCCAGTTTTTGCCCATTCAGTATGATATTGGCTGTGGGTTTGTCATAAATAGCTCTTATTATTTTGAGATACGTCCCATCAATTCCTAATTTATTGAGAGTTTTTAGCATGAAGGGTTGTTGAATTTTGTCAAAGGCCTTTTCTGCATCTATTGAGATAATCATGTGATTTTTGTCTTTGGTTCTGTTTATATGCTGGATTACATTTATTGATTTGCGTATATTGAACCAGCCTTGCATCCCAGGGATGAAGCCCACTTGATCATGGTGGATAAGCTTTTTGATGTGCTGCTGGATTCGGTTTGCCAGTATTTTATTGAGGATTTTTGCATCAATGTTCATCAAGGATATTGGTCTAAAATTCTCTTTTTTGGTTGTGTCTCTGCCAGGCTTTGGTATCAGGATGATGCTGGCCTCATAAAATGAGTTAGGGAGGATTCCCTCTTTTTCTATTGATTGGAATAGTTTCAGAAGGAATGGTACCAGTTCCTCCTTGTACCTCTGGTAGAATTCGGCTGTGAACCCATCTGGTCCTGGACTTTTTTTGGTTGGTAAGTTATTGATTATTGCCACAATTTCAGCTCCTGTTATTGGTCTATTCAGAGATTCGACTTCTTCCTGGTTTAGTCTTGGGAGGGTGTATGTGTTGAGGAATTTATCCATTTCTTCCAGATTTTCTAGTTTATTTGCATAGAGGTGTTTGTAATATTCTCTGATGGTAGTTTGTATTTCTGTGGGATCGGTGGTGATATCCCCTTTATCATTTTTTATTGCATCTATTTGATTCTTCTCTCTTTTTTTCTTTGTTAATCTTGCTAGCGGTCTATCAATTTTGTTGATCCTTTCAAAAAACCAGCTCCTGGATTCATTGATTTTTTGAAGGGTTTTTTGTGTCTCTATTTCCTTCAGTTCTGCTCTGATTTTAGTTATTTCTTGCCTTCTGCTAGCTTTTGAATGTGTTTGCTCTTGCTTTTCTAGTTCTTTTAATTGTGATGTTAGGGTGTCAATTTTGGATCTTTCCTGCTTTCTCTTGTGGGCATTTAGTGCTATAAATTTCCCTCTACACACTGCTTTGAATGCATCCCAGAGATTCTGGTATGTTGTGTCTTGGTTCTCGTTGGTTTCAAAGAACATCTTTATTTCTGCCTTCATTTCGTTATGTACCCAGTAGTCATTCAGGAGCAGGTTGTTCAGTTTCCATGTAGTTGAGCGGTTTTGAGTGAGATTCTTAATCCTGAGTTCTAGCTTGATTGCACTGTGATCTGAGAGACAGTTTGTTACAATTTCTGTTCTTTTACATTTATTGAGGAGAGCTTTACTTCCAAGGATATGGTCAATTTTGGAATAGGTGTGGTGTGGTGCTGAAAAAAATGTATATTCTGTTGATTTGGGGTGGAGAGTTCTGTAGATGTCTATTAGGTCCGCTTGGTGCAGAGCTGAGTTCAATTCCTGGGTATCCTTGTTGACTTTCTGTCTTGTTGATCTGTCTAATGTTGATAGTGGGGTGTTAAAGTCTCCCATTATTAATGTGTGGGAGTCTAAGTCTCTTTGTAGGTCACTCAGGACTTGCTTTATGAATCTGGGTGCTCCTGTATTGGGTGCATATATATTTAGGATAGTTAGCTCTTCTTGTTGAATTAATCCCTTTACCATTATGTAATGGCCTTCTTTGTCTCTTTTGATCTTTGTTGGTTTAAAGTCTGTTTTATCAGAGACTAGGATTGCAACCCCTGCCTTTTTTTGTTTTCCATTTCCTTGGTAGATCTTCCTCCATCCTTTTATTTTGAGCCTATGTGTGTCTCTGCACGTGAGATGGCTTTCCTGAATACAGCACACTGATGGGATGGGTCTTGAGTCTTTATCCAGTTTGCCAGTCTGTGTCTTTTAATTGGGGCATTTAGTCCATTTACATTTAAAGTTAATATTGTTATGTGTGAATTTGATCCTGTCATTATGATGTTAGATGGATATTTTGCTCGTTAGTTGATGCAGTCTCTTCCTAGTCTCGATGTTCTTTACATTTCGGTATGATTTTGCAGTGGCTGGTACCGGTTGTGCCTTTCCATGTTTAGCGCTTCCTTCAGGAGCTCTTTTAGGGCAGGCCTGGTGGTGACAAAATCTCTCAGCATTTGCTTGTCTGTAAAGTATTTTATTTCTCCTTCACTTATGAAGCTTAGTTTGGCTGGATATGAAATTCTGGGTTGAAAATTCTTTTCTTTAAGAATGTTGAATATTGGCCCCCACTCTCTTCTGGCTTGTAGGGTTTCTGCCGAGAGATCCGCTGTTAGTCTGATGGGCTTCCCTTTGATGGTAACCCGACCTTTCTCTCTGGCTGCCCTTAATATTTTTTCCTTCATTTCAACTTTGGTGAATCTGACAATTATGTGTCTTGGAGTTGCTCTTCTCGAGGAGTATCTTTGTGGCATTCTCTGTATTTCCTGAATCTGAATGTTGGCCTGCCTTGCTAGATTGGGGAAGTTCTCCTGGATAATATCCTGCAGAGTGTTTTCCAACTTGTTTCCATTCTCCCCGTCACTTTCAGGTACACCAATCAGACGTAGATTTGGTCTTTTCACATAGTCCCACATTTCTTGGAGGCTTTGCTCGTTTCTTTTTATTCTTTTTTCTCTAAACTTCCCTTCTCGCTTCATTTCATTCATTTCATCTTCCAGGGCTGATACCCTTTCTTCCATTTGATCGCATCGGCTCCTGAGGCTTCTGCATTCTTCACGTAGTTCTCGAGCCTTGGTTTTCAGCTCCATCAGCTCCTTTAAGCACTTCTCTGTATTGGTTATTCTAGTTATACATTCTTCTAAATTTTTTTCAAAGTTTTCAACTTCTTTGCCTTTGGTTTGAATATCCTCCCGTAGCTCGGAGTAATTTGATCGTCTGAAGCCTTCTTCTCTCAGCTCGTCAAAGTCATTCTCCGTCCAGCTTTGTTCCGTTGCTGGTGAGGAACTGCGTTCCTTTGGAGGAGGAGAGGTACTCTGGTTTTTAGAGTTTCCAGTTTTTCTGCTCTGTTTTTTCCCCATCTTTGTGGTTTTATCTACTTTTGGTCTTTGATGATGGTGATGTACAGATGGGTTTTTGGTGTGGATGTCCTTTCTGTTAGTTTTCCTTCTAACAGACAGAACCCTCAGCTGCAGGTCTGTTGGAGTACCTGGCCGGCCGTGTGAGGTGTCAGTCTGCCCCTGCTGGGGGGTGCCTCCCAGTTAGGCTGCTCGGGGGTCAGGGGTCAGGGACCCACTTGAGGAGGCAGTCAGCCCGTTCTCAGATCTCCAGCTGCGTGCTGGGAGAACCACTGCTCTCCTCACAGCTGTCAGACAGGGACATTTAAGTCTGCAGAGGTTACTGCTGTCTTTTTGTTTGTCTGTGTCCTGCCCCCAGAGGTGGAGCCTACAGAGGCAGGCAGGCCTCCTTGAGCTGTGGTGGGCTCCACCCAGTTCAAGCTTCCAGGCTGCTTTGTTTACCTAAGCGAGCCTGGGCAATGGCGGGCACCCCTCCCACAGCCTGGCTGCCGACTTGCTGTTTGATCTCAGACTGCTGTGCTAGCAATCAGCGAGACTCCGTGGGTGTAGGACCCTCTGAGCCAGGTGTGGGCTATACTCTCCTGGGGCACCGTTTCCTAAGCCCGTCGGAAAAGCACAGTATTCGGGTGGGAGTGGCCCGATTTTCCAGGTGCCGTCTGTCACCCCTAGAAGGGGAACTCCCTGACCCCTTGGGCTTCCCGAGTGAGGCAATGCCTCGCCCCTGCTTCGGCTGGTGCACAGTGCACTCACCCACTGACCTGCGCCCACTGTCTGGCACTCCCTAGTGAGATGAACACGGTACCTCAGATGGAAATGCAGAAATCACCCGTCTTCTGCGTGGCTCGCGCTGGGAGCTGTAGACCGGAGCTGTTCCTATTCGGCCATCTTGGCTCCTCCCCCAACCCATATGTATTTCAACCCATACATTTTTGAGAGCACACAGAATTATTTCAATTAGAGTTTTAGCTAAATTTTATTAATTTGGATTTAGTTAATGTATGCTCTTCAAGTTGTAGATTTGTTAAATTTCTACCAAGGGATTTTTTTTCTTTTTAAGAATGTCCTTTAAAAGTTCACAAATATCTCCCAAATTAATCTACCGTCAGTAGTATATATTTAAGTGTTCAATAAACAAGAGATGCAAAAGCAAACTCTTAAGATGAATATCTTAATACATTCACAGTGATTTTTATGGAAATAGAAATACATTGTTTATTATTGAGCTTACATTCACAATTATGTAGTTTTAACTATAAAGAAAAGGAAACTTTCAAGCAAATGCCACATAGAAAAGTCTCAGAAGAGGGTTACTATTAGCATTAGTTTATTGTCCAAGGCACTGTCTGCAAACTTCTTGTTCTAGCATAACTATTAATAACATTCTCTTTCAGTTTCAAAAAATCCACTTTGGGCAATCAATCATTTTATGACTACAAGTTTGGGAAGACTGATTAACTTGGTTTAGGTTTCATGACCTCTCTGGACTAATCACTGTGATCAGAGGAATAGGATACAGTGATTGGCCATATCTGGATCATGTGCTAACACTTGAGTCCAGAAACCTAGGGAATTTGACAGCTTCCACTTGAAACATAGGTGGATTCCAGAGGAGCATTCCCTGTAGGCAAGAGTGGTTTTCACTAGACAGTGTAAAGATGTACTTACTGAACAGGTAAAACACACATATGTCCATTGAGTCATAACAGAGTGCAAAGAATGCTGAGCAGGGGGGTTTTACTGCATCTAGTATTTTGTATTACATGGGGTTTTATTGCATCTAGTATTTCGTATAGTAGATTTATCTTTTAAAACTGAAGACAGTCATAGTGCATACTCTGAAAAAATCAGCCCAGTCATTTATGTACATATACTCGCATATATATATGCTTGATGATGTATACGTATGTCTATATATGTGTGTATAAAAACATACAGCCTTAACCTTATTTAATGCCAATAAATAGTGAATTAATTATTAGCATACTTTGTAGTGTTATAATTATGTTTGTATTTATATAAGCAATTAAAATGACTTTGTCTGAATGAAGAACTTGGCAGTTTTTGTTTGTATGTTTTTAAAAATTTTCTTACTGTTGGTGATTGAGATATTGAGATATGCTGTTTTTAAATTAGAGTGGCACAGGTATAAGTAACATGTACACATTTTGCTTTCCTAGCCAGGCCTATCCTCAGCAGTTTCACAAGATAACAGTTTGCAGGAAAAGTCAAGATCTTTCTTAAATGAAAAGTGATTATTCATCATAATAAAATTGCAAATCATACCTTAATGAATGGATGTACTAATGTCTATTCACTCTTTAGATATATTAGCCTAAATTGGTCTCTAGCCCTAACATGTGAAATCACAAATAAAATACAAAATTATCACTTTAAAATAGCACAATATCAGCTATTTCACAGTTTGAGATGTGAGTCACCAAATGTTTTTTCACAATGGTGTAGTGAAATGTATTATTAGAAAATGACAGCAGTTGAATTTTCTAGTTTGGGTTGCTATGTTGGATAATGGAAACATGAAATAAGATTCTTCATAAAATAGCAAGTGGTTTAATTATTTTCTTAAAAATTTATGTAGTATCTACCTACCAATACTACCTACTAGTGTACTACTAGGCAGTCAGAACACAAAAATCATAAGACCTAGCCTTTCATCTCAAGAAAATAACAATCTACACAGTGAACCGACTTAAGCAATTTAATAAATGTGTATATATCTCTTTATGTATATATTTGATGATATTAGATGACAGAACATATATAGCCTTAACTTGGTCTATCTCTATGAATAGTGAACTAATTATATCTATGAGTTGCTGTGTGAATTGAGGAAGATAAATCCGACTCTGCGCAAAAAAAGAGTCAGAGGCTGGTCAGGTAAAATTTGAAAGAGAAGATTACACTTGAGTCTTGAAGGATTAGCAGGGATGATCAAGTCAGCAACGGACAGCCAGGAGCAGTGGCTCACACCTGTAATCCCAGCACTTTGGGAGGCCAAGGCAGGTGGATGGCTTAAGTGCAGGAGTTTGAGACCAGTCTGGGCCACATGGTGAAACCCTGTCTCTACAAATTATACAAAGATTAGCTGGGCATGATGGCATGTGCCTGTAGTTCCAGCTACTCAGGAGGCTTAGGTGGGAGGATCACCTAAGCCCAGGAGGTCTAGGCTACAGTGAGCAATGATTGTGCCACTGCACTCCAGCCTTGGCAACAGAGTGAGACCCTATCTCAGAAAAAAAAAAAAAAGTCACCAAGGGAGATTGTAGTATGATGTAAAGAAATCATTCCAGATGTTGAATACAGCCTGGGCAACAAGTTTCTCTTTAATAAATCTCTCTGGGGTTTTATATGGAAGCTCTGAGATATTCAGCACATGGTAAAGTACAGAGGTATATTAGGTGAGCAATAGTTTGTTGTTAGCCCTTATCTGGCTCATATCCTGGATGTCCTGGAGGCCAGGGTTTACCTAGGAAAATATGCAGCGAAAGCAGAACAACATCACTATTATCAGTGGGTCTTCTCTTGTTGGAATCTGAATTTACATGATTCTTTTGAAAGAGAGGTGGGACACTATTTGCTAGTAGATCAATCCTGTGGTATGTAGTATATATGCACAGGTCACAATAGCAGTACAACCAAACCACTGCAGAGATAAATAAGGAAAAGTAAATACATTACTGAAAAAGGAATAAAAGGTGGAATATGGAAAAAAATGCACTCAGCAAACAAGAGTGGTATCTAAAAGAAACAAGATCAGGCCGGGAGTGGTGGCTCACACTGTAATCCCAGCACTTTGGGAGGCCGAGGCGGGTGGATCACCAGACTCAGGAGTTTGAGAACAGCCTGGCTAACATGGTGAAACCCCGTCCCTACTAAAAATACAAAAATTAACCAGGTGTGGTGGCAGTTCCCTGTAATTCCAGCTACTTGGGGGCTGAGACAAGAGAATCACTTGAACATGGGTAGCAGAGTTTGCAGTGAGCCAAGATTGTGCCATTGTACTCCAGCCTGGGTGATGAGAGGGAAACTCCACCTCAAGAAAGAAAGAAAAGAAAGAAAAAGGAAGGAGGGAAGGAAGGAAGGAGGAAAGGAAGGAAGGAAGAAAGGAAGGAAGGAAGGCGGGCGGGCGGGAGGGAGGGAGGGAGGGAAGGAGGGAAGGAAGGAAGGAGAGAGAGAGAGAAAGAGAGAAAGAAAGAAAAGGAAGAAAGAAAGAGGAAAGAAAGATCAAACTTGGCTCAAAGTGGTGCTGATGTGGACAAGCCAGCCATGCAAGGCACATGTCTTTTTGGATGTGTAATGATTATCTCAAATGTTGACATGTTTGCCCATCTAGTGGACTAAAGCTGTGAGAAAAAAGGGAAACCTCATTAGAAAACTAAAGACTAATAATGCAAAGCAAGAACAAAATAGTCAGCTAGCTCCTTCTGGTATATATGAGAGAATCAAGGAAATTTAGGGATTTTTTAGATTTGTAGAAAGTATTACTGTAGCCTTAATATTTAGTCCTCAGATTTCCTGAGTAGTTCAGATGGAATGAAGCATAGACAAAAATATTTATACCAGAACTGAGTTTTTTAAACATCAGTTTTGCAACTTTTCTTTGATTTTATGTTTCCTTTCTTTCCTTCTGGCCACCAAGCTCAGAAACACACACACCCAGCACTCTGAATACAGTCTCTTGCTGTATCTTGCAAATGCTTTCTACATAAGTGAGCTGAAGACAGAATTCGGATAAGCTTATGCTTGTAGATGTGCAATGAGATGTCAGAGTTGACAATTCACATAGCCTCTGGACTGCTGGTCGGTAGCTTTTGCTCAATGGGATATAAACTTGTGGATCAAAAGGAATTCTTTCTCTCCTTGACTTCACAGAGCATATGACTTCAACCTGCAGACTCAAAAGGGAAGACCCATGCACAGTATTTTTAATCACTAACTGCCCCCACCTCTGCTTATTAACAAAACCTCTGTGATCTCATCAGTCAACAGAAATTTCTCTATATTGCCCATTTTTGGTGCTGCCCCTCTGTGTTTGATCCTAACTACTTTGCAACATCACCTTTCCTCTCTTTGCCAGTGTTTTCTATAGTGTGTCCCTGCCAATTTCACTTAACATCTCTCTTCCTTAACATCTCAATTCTGTTTCTTCTTATTTTCTCTCCCATTATTACTACCCATACACAGGCCCTTATTATTTCTTGCTTAGATCTTTAAAATCACCTCCAATGGTATTCAATGCTCTGTGTTGCCCCTCCAATCTATTCTACATTTTGTAGTTACAGCTTTCTAAATGTTGATTCTACTCTAATCATATCATGGCTTTTCTTACAATTATTTAATTGCTCCCCATTATTCTTAGAATGAAATTAAAATGTCTTCCAAAGATGAACAAGTCCTTTGTAATCTTGCTCCTGCTTACATACCTCTCTAGTCTTATTTTAAATCATTTTCTGCCTACTTTCTCCTTCCACCTCTACCTTCTCTTGCTTTCCAGTCCATTTGAAATGTAATCACACTGAACTTCTTCCATGCCTTTCAATGTGCAAGTTTCTCTTTCACAGTTCTTCCAGTCTTTCCCCTGCCTAACTCCAAATTTTCCTTCAGTCTTTATCTCACTTTTCTTTCCCTCTGGAAAGCTTTCTGTAACCCACCAGTTCTCTTGGTTAGGTAACCCTTTTACATTCGACACTGTCTATTGGATTCTTATTGGATTCATTTATATTGTCATGTTTCTGCCTCACAAGACTGCCAACTCATTGAGAACAGTGAAGTCTTATTCATCTTTAGCATCTAGTGCACAGGCTGGTACATATAGATTCTTAATACATGAATGGCCCAATTATACTGACAACATATTCAAGACACTTATTTTCTAAATTACAGACTCTTTTATGCTTCTACCAATTAGAAGCTGAATATTCTTCACCCTCCTTAAATACACTTTTCTAATGCTTTTCCAAACACATTCATTCTTCAAGTGATTTTCCCATGTGGTCTAGGTGCTGCGTAGTCCAAGGACCATCTCTTTTGATTTCATCAGAACAAATAAGAATTCTTAAATACCTCTATCCTTCATAGAGCTTTGTGAGCTAATCGGTCAACATTATTGAAATTATCCATTGATTCATGAGTATTTGAATACCTACTGAACCAGATACTCTCCTATGGACTGGGGATTTAGCAATTAGAGAGGTGATGTCTCTGATTACACATGATCATCTCACTCTCTCTTCATTTCTCCTTTCCTCAATGAATACTCACTTTCCACAGTGTTTTATGTGTATTTTTACTTTTTGCTCATTGAACAGATATTATTATCTAACTAAGCAGTGTTAGATACTGAGAATACAAGTGTGGAGCTCAGGACTGTATAGTAATATTAGAAATCCTAATTATGTCTTTATTACATGTCTTAAATTTATGGTTCAGAGTTTTTTATTTGCTTTTCTGCATCAGAGAGTAAACTTTGGGATGGTAGAAATGATCACATCTACCAATCCTGTATCATATATCTACTACTAGATACAGAATGCTGTGTAAAAGTATATTCAACCCTATTTTAGAAGTTAAATATTCCCATAAAAGACCACATAAGAAAAATCTACAAAACAATGTAAAAAGCACTCAAGTGGAAGGCAGGCATCAAAACAAATTTACAGATGTGTGCTCAAGGCAAGAAGAATTTCAGGCCTTTCCTGGGGTTACATAGGTAACCCAATGGCTTGAGCTTGGCCTACAGCCTAACACTTCTGGCCATGTGGGACACATACTATGACTCGTGCTACAAGAAAAATGTGCTTTCTCTGAGTGGTGCCTTCCTCTGAGAGTTTTTTCAGTGCAATTCCCATTTATTTTCTACTATATTCACTTTATAAGAACTTTAGCAAGACTATATTACCAGGCTGTTCATTTCTTCATTTGTGCATTCGTTGAAATAATTATTGAGCATTCACTTCTTGCCTGGGAGTATTCTAGCACTAGGCACTAAAGCAATGAACAAAACACACAGAAATTTCAGTGCTCAAGAAGCTTGCATTGTAGTGTAGGGAAATAGACAAAAATATAAATAAATAAGTAAATATTATGTTAGATAGTGATAAGTACTATGAAGAACAAGAATTAAGTGAAAAGGGATATGGTTGTCCCTGCTCCTGAATGACTACTGGGTACATAACGAAATGAAAGCAGAAATAAAGATGTTCTTTGAAACCAATGAGAACAAAGACACAACATACCAGAATCTCTGGGACACATTCAAAGCAGTGTGTAGAGGGAAATTGATAGCACTAAATGCCCACAAGAGAAAGCAGGAAATATCCAAAATTGACACCCTAACATCACAATTAAAAGAACTAGAAAAGCAAGAGCAAACACATTCAAAAGCTAGCAGAAGGCAAGAAATAACTAAAATCAGAGCAGAACTGAAGGAAATAGAGACACAAAAAACCCTTCAAAAAATTAATGAATCCAGGAGCTGGTTTTTTGAAACGATTGACAAAATTGATAGACTGCTAGCAAGACTAACAAAGAAGAAAAGAGAGAACAATCAAATAGACGCAATAAAAAATGATAAAGGGGATATCACCACCGATCCCACAGAAATACAAACTACCGTCAGAGAATACTACAAATACCTCTACACAAATAAACTAGAAAATCTAGAAGAAATGGATAAATTCCTCGACACATACACCCTCCCAAGACTAAACCAGGAAGAAGTTGAATCTCTGAATAGACCAATAACAGGCTCTGAAATTGTGGCAATAATCAATAACTTACCAACCAAAAAGAGTCCAAGACCAGATGGATTCACAGCCGAATTCTACCAGAGGTACAAGGAGGAACTGGTACCATTCCTTCTGAAACTATTCCAATCAATAGAAAAAGAGGGACTCCTCCCTAACTCATTTTCTGAGGCCAGCATCATCCTGATACCAAAGCCGGGCAGAGACACAACCAAAAAAGAGAATTTTAGACCAATATCCTTGATGAACATTGATGCAAAAATCCTCAATAAAATACTGGCAAACCGAATCCAGCAGCACATCAAAAAGCTTATCCACCATGATCAAGTGGGCTTCATCCCTGGGATGCAAGGCTGGTTCAATATACGCAAATCAATAAATGTAATCCAGCATATAAACAGAACCAAAGACAAAAATCACATGATTATCTCAATAGATGCAGAAAAGGCCTTTGACAAAATTCAACAACGCTTCACGCTAAGAACTCTCAATAAATTAGGTATTGATGGGACGTATCTCAAAATAATAAGAACTATCTATGACAAACCCACAGCCAATATCATACTGGATGGGCAAAAACTGGAAGCATTGCCTTTGAAAACTGGCACAAGACAGGGATGCCCTCTCTCACCACTCCTATTCGACATAGTGTTGGAAGTTCTGGCCAGGGCAATCAGGCAGGAGAAGGAAATAAAGGGTGTTCGATTAGGAAAAGAGGAAGTCAAATTGTCCCTATTTGCAGACGACATGATTGTATATCTAGAAAACCCCATTGTCTCAGCCCAAAATCTCCTTAAGCTGATAAGCAACTTCAGCAAAGTCTCAGGATACAAAATCAATGTGCAAAAATCACAAGCATTCTTATACACCAACAACAGACAGAGAGCCAAATCATGAGTGAACTCCCATTCACAATTGCTTCAAAGAGAATAAAATACTTAGGAATCCAACTTACAAGGGACGTGAAGGACCTCTTCAAGGAAAACTACAAACCACTGCTCAAGGAAATAAAAGAGGATACAAACAAATGGAAGAACATTCCATGCTCATGGGTAGGAAGAATCAATATCATGAAAATGGCCATACTGCCCAAGGTAATTTATAGACTCAATGCCATCCCCATCAAGCTACTAATGACTTTCTTCACAGAATTGGAAAAAACTACTTTAAACTTCATATGGCACCAAAAAAGAGCCTGCATCGCCAAGTCAATCCTAATCCAAAAGAACAAAGCTGGAGGCATCACGCTACCTGACTTCAAACTATACTACAAGGCTACAGTAACCAAAACAGCATGGTACTGGTACCAAAACAGAGATATAGATCAATGGAACAGAACAGAGCCCTCAGAAATAACGCCACATATCTACAACTATCTGATCTTTGACAAAGCCGAGAAAAACAAGCAATGGGGAAAGGATTCCCTATTTAATAAATGGTGCTGGGAAAACTGGCTAGCCATATGGAGAAACTGAATCCCTGAAACTGGATCCCTTCCTTACACCTTATACAAAAATTAATTCAAGATGGATTAAAGACTTAAACTTTAGACCTAAAACCGTAAAAACCCTAGAAGAAAACCTAGGCATTACCATTCAGGACATAGGCATGGGCAAGGACTTCATGTCTAAAACACAAAAAGCAATGGCAACAAAAGCCACAATTGACAAAGGGGATCTAATTAAACTAAAGAGCTTCTGCACAGCAAAAGAAACTACCATCAGAGTGAACAGGCAACCCACAAAATGGGAGAAAATTTTCACAACCTACTCATCTGACAAAGGGCTGATATCCAGAATCTACAGTGAACTCAAACAAATTTACAAGAAAAAAACAACCCCATCAAAAAGTGGGCGAAGGATATGAACAGACACTTCTCAAAAGAAGACATTTATGCAGCCAAAAGACACATGAAAAAATGCTCATCATCACTGGCCATCAGAGAAATGCAAATCAAAACCACAATGAGATACCATCTCACACCAGTTAGAATGGCAATCATTAAAAAGTCAGGAAACAACAAGTGCTGGAGAGGATGTGGAGAAATAGGAACACTTTGACACTGTTGCTGGGACTGTAAACTAGTTCAACCATTGTGGAAGTCAGTGTGGCGATTCCTCAGGGATCTAGAACTAGAAATACCATTTGACCCAGCCATCCCATTACTGGGTATATACCCAAAGGACTATAAATCATGCTGCTGTAAAGACACATGCACACGTATGTTTATTGTGGCACTATTCACAACAGCAAAGACTTGGAACCAAGCCAAATGTCCAACAATGATAGACTGGATTAAGAAAATGTGGCACATATACACCATGGAATACTATGCAGCCATAAAAAATGATGAGTTCATGTCTTTTGTAGGGACATGGATGAAATTGGAAATCATCATTCTCAGTAAACTATCGCAAGGACAAAAAGCCAAACACCGCATGTTCTCACTCATAGATGGGAATTGAACAATGAGAACACATGGACACAGGAAGGGGAACATCACACTGTTGGGGACTGTTGTGGGGTGGGGGGAGGGGGGAGGGATAGCATTAGGAGATATACCTAATGCTAAATGGCGAGTTAATGAGTGCAGCACACCAGCATGGCACATGTATACATATGTAACTAACCTGCACATTGTGCACATGTACCCTAAAACTTAAAGTATAAAAAAAAAAAACCCCATGAAAACATAAAAAAAAAAAGAAAAGGGATATGGTTGTCAAAGGTTTATGTGTGTGTATGTGTGTGTGTGTGTTGGGGGGGTGTATTTTAAATAGGGTAGGCTGAGGGAAAAGCACTCTAGGTTGAAAGAACAGCAAGTGAAAAGGCCTTGAGGCAGGAACTTACCTAGAGAATTCAAGGAATTGCAAGGAGATTTCTCTAGCCCACGTGGCTAAAGTGGAGTGAGTGGTGGAGAAAAGACATGAAATCAAAGAGATAATTGAATGTCAGGTCTATAGAGCTTTATAAGTTACTGTTAGGACTTTAACACTTTTCCTATTAAGACTTACAATTACTCTGAAATGGGAAGCCATAAGTGCCATTTGAGAAGAGGAGTGACATGATGACTTAATGTTTTCAAAGAACAACCTGGCTCTTATGTTGAGAATAGAAGGCCAATTAGATGAATATTGTGATGGCATTGTAATCATGATAGCATGGACAAAAGCTATAGTGGTACAAGTGGAAGAATTGATCGTGTTTTGAATTTGTTTTGATGATAGAAATGATATTATGTCATGATGGATGGGATGTGAAGTATGACAGAAAGATGAATCCAAGGTATTTTGGCCTGAGCAACTGGAAGAACGGAGCTTCCAAAAACTGAGTTAGAGAAAACAATGAACAGATTTTGAGAGGAAAAGATTGAGCGTTATGTTTGGATATCAGAAGTTTGATATGTCTATTAGACTCCCACAGGAAAACACTGAGTAGAACAGAGGACAAACAAGTCTAGGGTCCAAGGGAGATGTCCAGGATGAAGATATAATGGATATAATGCTTGATCCTGTAGAAATATAAAGTAGCTCTAAAATACCATCTCTGCTTTCTAGAGATGTATAGTTTGTTGGCTATATATAATAGATATGTGAAAGTAATTAACAAGCAATGCAAAGCAGTAGATGTAGTATTTTTACAAAGTATGTGAGTACCAAAATGAGTGCTGAAGAAAATAAGTGTCATAAGACTTCAGAGATGGGAGACAGACATCCAGGGGAAGGTCCTTAGAGAAGATGGGGTTTGAAATGGAGTTGAAGCAGGTGCTGAATTTTAATAGTTACAAAAAAGAGGCGAATCCCAGGCCCAGAAGAAGTGAGAACACAAAACTGTTGAAACATAGATACGCTCTTTCCTTCCATCTAAAACTGTATGTATGGAAGTCTCAAATTAGATTTTAGAGGATAGAATTGCATAAGAAGACTGATCTGATAAATCACTCTCTTAGAGATTTTTTGTTAGTGAATAACAGATTAATGCATTGTTTTCAGTAAATCAGCCTGGTAGCCACATTGCATATATTCAGTTTTATAAATCCACCTTTAGTACTTCCTCCAAAATGTTGGAGTCCATTAGAGCCTGGGAGCCTAATTAATAAACAACAAAAAAATATAATTCCTTAGCTTTTGAAGTGCTTTCACTGGTTTAAAATATAAGTCAACCTAGCAAAGATATTTAAATAATATTGATATAAAATTACTAATGTGTCCTTGAGTTCACACTTCTGTCCATTATGAAGTTGTCATATCATTTTTATATATTTGGATAGTCAAGGCAATATATATCTTTCTGCTCTAGGCAGGCTGTCTGGCAACCCTGTAAGAAAATAGGCAGTTTTTCTGTGGCCAGTAAATGCTATCCTACAGAAGGGAAAAGTAACAATGGGAACCAAAGAGGTTGAAATACTTTAAAAATCAAAACATATTCCCCTTCCATGAAGTGGTTTTACTTGCCCTGTTTCTAGTCACACCTTAGTTTTCCAAGCAGACTGTACAATCTGAGTCTTTCTCTAGAGATAATACTGGGTGCAGTCCTCTTCAAAGACAGGATTTGTGCTTGCTCGCAGCTCCCAGAGCTCTGTTCTGTCTAGTAGTTAAGATCTCCAATGTGGCTTATGGGCTTTGTGTAATTTCTATCTGCACCCAGACAGCCGGACTTCATTTCGTTTTATTTGCATTTAATAATAAGCCATCTTTCCTTAGCCCTTAAATTGTGAATTATCAAACACTATCAAATCCTGTCTTCCCATATTCAAGCTACACTTACTTTGAAACAAACTCACTGGTAACATGCTCATCCAGGGAAGAGCTGAGCTGTGTGCCATGCATCTCAGGGTGGGAACTACTCTATTTCTTTTGGGGCTACAAATGCCATTTCTGATCTAATGTGAACACTGGGAATGGCAGAGAAAGCTTTGTGGTGGATTCATCTTTACTTATTAAAACAGGAGAGATTATTCATGCTCCTTTGAAGTTCTTATTTCGTTTCCAGTAAAAGAAATGAATGTACAGGTCACTACATGTGAAGCAAGGTAGGTAGTGAGAGTAAAAGGGAAAAAACCCAAATAGAATGATAGAAGAAATGAAAATAGAGAGGAACAGTGGTTACAAAGAGGAAAATAACTGTAGAAATGAGAGCGAAACACAGAGATGGCCTGGCTTGTAGGAAGCTGGTGCACAGCTCTTGATAATATTTAAAAATAAGTGGATTTGAAATCTCTTTGCTAAATCATTGTCAGTCTACATAAATGCAACTGTATATCGACAGCCACAGGGCTTATAAAAGCTAATAATCAAGGAAAGATGAAAGGTGAGGGGGAAAGATTTAACATATTAACACTTGTGAGAGATTGTGTCTTCTAGCAATAGATGTGGAAGAAAAACATATATTAGTTCAATAAATTGAGGAAGCAGGAATGGGGCAAGGAGTTGGGAGGAGAAAAGAGTCACAGCCAGAATAAAAAGTCACTTGATATCAAGCATCAAAGATCTCAGTGTGTGGTTTTTCTTTCTGAGTAAAATTGTCCAGTTCCAGTAATTGGAAAGTGAGCATAATGAGGGGGCTGGTCTGAGTCATGCTCTAATGATTCAAAATTACAGCAGGTTGGGATCTGTTACACGAAAGGACTTGTGTGTGTGGAGGTGGGAGGAAGGTATCATTTTTCAGGAGAGAATGTCAAAAAAGCTTTCCTCTGGCTCAAGGTGTGTTGACAGAATTCTTCATTGGCCTAGGTCAGGGATAACAGAGGGACCATTAGGGCAGGATTAAGGTCTATTAATGGCTTATATGAATATTATCTCAATGTTATTATAATCACAGATAATGTTACATATCTATATAAAAGACCATTCATTTAGTTGCCTTTCATCTATAAGAAATTTGAATCTTCTTATGCAGTGAAATTTCCATAAGGTTGAGTTTGGGTTGGGACTATGGAGATGCTGATGATGGACACAGATTCTGAATGTTAGCCTGGAACAAAGTACCTCATTACTTAATTGTCCTCTAACCTGATACATGTGGGGTTAACACAAGCTTTCCACAATAAAAAGAGAGATATAGAAAGGAAACAAAAACAGGTGCCTTAGATATATGGACAAAACACTAATACTGGAGTTAGAAGAGCAGATTCGCTGGTCTTCCAGCCATAATAAAATCAATCCCAACTAAAAACTCATTCATGAACAGCACTTCAATGTAAGTAATGCAGCAAAATCCTCACTTCCTTGTTGTTCCATGCAAACGTAGTGTAAATATATAATCTCATCTATTCTTAATGCCACCAACCTTGAAATATACCAAAAGCTAGTTAGAAACACATTTCCCAGTTCATCACAACATTATATTTAGTTTATCAATAAAACCTTATCTCTACAGACTGACTTTAATAGCTCACATCTATAAGTTAAAAGGATATCATAGATTGGACATCCCTAAAAAGTAGATCCTAAAATGAGGAATTGTATTGTTATGGGATCTTTGGGGTGCTGCTTTTCTGGCTAGAAAACTCTGTGGTCAGTGTTGCCTTTGCCTGAGTTTTTGTTCGGGCCCGCTGGGCTCATTCCACCCACTCAGCCTGGTGGGCTGCACTTGACTCACACTACCAGACTGGGTCCCACACCTCCAAGGAAGACTGCAAGTCAGACATGGGGCAGTGAGTGGTATGTGAGCAAGCATGTGGTCCAGGCACTGTGCACTGTCAGATGCACTGGCTGTTGCTTCAGGGAGGGCAGCTCCAGGTGCCAGCATGGGCACTGGCTCTCTGTGAGGCTGCAGCTAGACCAGATACACTGCAAGCAGTTTACCCAGCTGGCACCAGGGAATACGCTGGTGCCTAGAAACTTGGAGACACCAGGAATCACAGTGGCCCAAAGAGGGAGTCACAGCCCTGGCTTGGGGAGTTCCTAGGTCTGGGCTCTCTGGAGGGCTGCAGCTCTTCTCTCCTTCTCTTTGCCCACAAGGTCGTGAGCAAAGGGCATGTTTTAGCTCTGTTTGTGTGTGTTACAGCTCTTTTAGCCTTGACATTCAGCAGGTCCCAAGTTCTTGTCCTGCGACTTGGAAGAATGACATATGCAGACAAGTGGAGGGTGAGCAAGATGAAGAGAAGATTTATTGAGCAATAGAACAGCTCAGAGGAGACCCCCAGTGGGCAGCTTGTCTCCATAGCCAAGGTGTCCCATCAAGTGTCCAGCTCTCAGCAGACAGGATGGTTCCTCTTTGCAGCAACTTGTCCCATCATTTCCTTAGTTCTCAACAGAGAGGAGACCCTGGGGTGGACAGCTCCTCTCTGTAGCTTGTCATCCCATCATCTCCCCATTGTCTCTCCATCCTCTGCTCAAGTCTGGCTGCGTCCTGGGTTTTTATGAGCCTCAGAGGGGAGGAAGTGTATGCTGATTGGTCCGTGGGTGGCCATGGGCAGGCCCAGGGAAAGCACCACAAGTTTCCCCTCTGGTCCATGGGACTGGCAGCCCAGCCCCCCGATTTCAGACCCTCCCCAGCCAGAAGGTGGAGCTTCACCAGGGACCCACCCTGTTCCACCCAGGAGCTTGCTTGCCGACGCCCAGGCTGTTCATGCCAAGGGGCACCTTCAGGCCAGCACCAGGCTGTCCTCAGCACCCCGTCAGCCTCTCTCCTGTGCTTGTCATTGCCTTAAGTCCAGAGGAGGCTGAGGTGGCAGGGGGCTGGCATGTCAGTGTTGCCCTGAATGTGTGCACCCCTAGCTGGGCTGCGACAGCAGCACCTGGGCTTGGCCCCTGACTTTGCTCCGAGATTGGAGCAAGTGCTAACAGTGGGGAGAAGCCAGGCAGTGGGAGCAGACACCCTCCAGCCTGTGGGAGGTAGGAGGACCTTCACAGTCCCCCTAGAGTGCAGAGATGCCTGAGTCTGCAGCTGTGGCAGGGTGGCTGTAGCTGCACCTGGAAAGTTCCCATCCACCAACTCAGAACAGGCAGGGCTCCCGCTTGTCCCCAGCTCCCACTGGCTCAATGGAATGTGCACCCCTGGCCATGCCTCTTTGCGGCCTGGTGTGGGAGCTTCAGGTCCTTGCTGGGCCCGGGCAGGCTTTCAGGGCAAGTGTGATATCTCTACAATTTCTTTCCATGGTCTGGATGCTGTGGCCCAAGGCTCCCCGTCACCAGGCTCATGGCCCTGCCCGTGGGGTGCCTTTGGGAGTGGATTGCAGCCCTGGGCCTGGCCATTTGGAGTGTCAGGGTTGGCAGTCATCCTAATGGAGGGTGGGCCTCAGGATGTGGCCCTGGGCAGCCTGGCAGAGAGCCTCTTCCCAGGCAGAGAGCCTCTTCCCAAGGCACAAGAAACCGACACCATCAGTTGGGGGTGAGTGCAGTGGCCACACTGCTGGCCGGATCCCTGAAGTGGGCACCAGTCACCGCTCCCATTTCTCACCCCGGGCCCAGCCCCCATGCTCCAGCTGCTCCAGACGGTCCACTGCTGCCATCAGTACTATCAAAGTGATTTCCCCGGAATCATTCCCTGGACAAACGTGGCACCGCCCCGGTTCAGCTCTGCCTCTGGTCCCCTCCGTGCCACTCCCCCGCCCCGCTTCCTGCCCAGTCATACTGCTCCCGGCTAGTGGGCGACTCCACCCAACCCCGCTGTGGTGGCCCCCAGGGTGGTGGGCTCCAGAAGTCTCCCAGGGGCAGGCTCCGCCTCCTTCCTATGCCCTCCCCGCAGCAGCAGCAGGCGAGAGTGGCGATGCAGGGCCAGGGTCTGGAGCAGCAGAGGTTCCTGGCCTGCGGGTGGGTCCTGCCTGGCTGCACAGGGGTCCCAACATGTGCACACAGGGGTCCCACATGTCAGCTGCCTCGGGGACATGGGGCACAGGGGGCACGGGGCACAGGGGTCCCACCACCGCCACTGCTGCTCCCTTAGCTGCTCCTGCCGCTACTGCCAGCGCGATGGCAGCAGCCGCTCCAGACGGTCCGCTGCTGACATCAGTACTATCAAAGTGATTTCCCCAGAATCATTCCCTGGAAAAATCAGTACAGAAGTAGAAAAATTGATAACCAATAGGAAGAATCCCAAAAGGGAGTGCAATATGATGCAAAATCCTGCTGTGGACAACTTTGGCTCAACTCCACAGAGAAGTTCTGAGGGAAATTTAAATCCTGTTCACTTGAGGAGCTCCATATGTTAGAATAAACCAGCAGCCCAAGGACAGCCCACTGACAAAGACTTTCAGGTGTCAGCTGTTCTGAGTGAACCCCACTGTAAGGCAGTGTACAAGAAAATGGTAGGAGATTGGAAGGGATATGAGCAGACCACTGACCAAAATCTCCTGAGAAGGAATGACACTTCATAGGTTCCCGACTGTCTGCAGAATATGGCTATTATTGTTACTGTAAGCACGGTCCTTGCCTTTTTTTTTTTTTTTTTTTTTTTTTTTTTGTGAGGTGGAGTCTCACTCTGTTGCCCAGGCTGGAGTACAGTGGTGCAATGTCATGTCGGCTCACTACAACCTCCATCCCCAGGTTCAAGCAATTTTCATGCCTCAGCCTCCTGAGTAGATGGGACTACAGTTGCATGCCACCATGCCCAGCTAATGGTCCTTGCCTTTTCTTCCATTGCCTACTTGCCTTCCTTTCCAACTCTGCAGAACTGCTTCCATTATCTCAACTGCAGCGTGCTGTTATACATTTCCTTGCCCTCATACCTGACTATTCTTTGGAATGCCCTTAACTAACCTCTGTCTTTTGATTGCCTGATAAACTAACCCCCATTCTTGCAGATCCTACTCAAGCTTTACCTTCTATGTGAAGTCTTCTGTAACTGAACTGGGAAGAACTGGCTTTCATTTCATCATGAAACTATGGCACCTTTAGTCTCCAACATGAAACATATCCCACTGCTTACAGTATCTTGGTTATGGTGTCTTTCTTTATCTTTGAAAATCCTAGATCCTTCAAAGCATGTTTGGTACCAGGTTGCTATCCATGAATGTTGCTGAATGTAACTAAATGTGTGTGTGTGTGTGTGTGTGTGTGTGTGTGTATACATACATACATATTTAAGTGTAGAAGATACATTGACTTTTTTACCTGGAAGGTCTTTCTGAGGTAATCAAGTCCAAGTTGCCACCCATTATAGAAATTTCTATCTGTAGCATTCACAACTGGTGGACATTTAATGTTCCAGCTAAAACTGTCACCTTTTGTTTAACTATACATTATGCAGCAGTAAGAGTGAATTACGGGAGTGCTCATTCCTTGGGCTAAAATCTTCACATTCTTCTCTTAGTAATTAGAGTTTATATTAAGTCTAATATTACTTTTTTATTATTTTAAATAAAAAAAAATCACGGAATTAGTGATAGTTATATTGATGTCAATATATTCTAGGTTCAGAAGTCAGTAGAGAATTCCAACACAGAAGATAAACGAACATCATGTTCAAAGCTGATACTATCCACCACTGGACATTTCATGGGCATTCATTCTTGCATGTGTATTTTCCTTTTGATTTATGTCCAGGGAAGGGTTTTCTCTTGCTACATCTTTTCCTGTGACCCTGCCATGCATTACTAAATCATCTGACCAAATTTAGCAGTGAAGTTTCTGGCTTTCAAGTAGTCCAAATGAGAAATACCCAGAATGTTTTGTTATTATTAGAGGGACAAGGAATACAGGCCTGTTTTGGAGGGGGAAATCGTGGATGATCCAAAAGAGTTAAGAGATATAACTGATATAAAAATGATTGCAATACAAATTTATCCAGCATCACTGTGGCCAAGGCAGGTCCTCTCTGCCTATCAGTCTGTTAGACAGTATCTTTTCTGTTCTTAACACGACTCTCCCATACCGACTAGCACCTTTTTAAAAAAAAAAAAAAAAAAAGTCATCTTTTGCCTATTCTACCACAGCTGGAAGTAGGCTAGCTTTTGGAAGAGACACTAGAGAGCCTGTGTTTGCATTTTTTCCTCTATGACATCTGTTCACAGAATGGATTACAGTTGCCTCCAGTTAAAAAGCAGATTGTCTTGGCCCAAGGTCAGGAGAGAAGTCTCAGCATCCTGTCTGACTGCTAAAAACCTTTTTCCCATCCCTCCAAGACACAAATGTAACATCTGCAATTAGAACTTGGGTTTCTTGACTGGTTCCTTTTGCTTTTGCATAGCAATGCTCTCCTGGAGATTTGCAATTGCACCTCCTCTTTGGCCTAGCCTCCTATTTCTTAATGCCAATTTATTTTCTATTGGGCTCATCTTTTTCTTTGTTCTTGTCGTTTTTGTTGTTTTTGTTTGTTTGTTTGTTTAAGAAGCCTGCCATCAGCCTAGATTTACCTTCAAATGTGCTTGTGCCCAGAACTTTCAGAACTGTGGTCCCAATGTACATTATAGGATTGGTGAAAAGAGCTATAGTTATATTTTGCTAGATTGCTTTGGCATTATCTTCAAATGAACATTTTGCATGTTTCAGTCTCTTTACTTTGTTTATTGGGGATAAGGAGCAGAGAAAGAGAGAAGACAGTGAAACCGAAAATCAAATCTTCCCCAAATTGTTGGGCAAACACTTTGGAAAAGAAGTAAAGAGATGCAGCGTATATTCTATCTGCCTCTTCCTCCTCAGAGCTTTCTGTTGGCATTTAGTAAAATATTTTCATGCGTTTTAGAGCCCTTATGTTCATTTAAAGAAAGATTTCTGAAATTAGAAAGGTCCTTTAGTTAGATCCAGCCAATTCCAGAGTAATGTGCCTTTGAGTGATAGAGGCAGCTCTGGGTGTAAATTGCGCAGAGCTGTAAAATGGCAAGAGCAATTGAGAATCAAAAGCTAAAAGAAACAAACAAACAAAAAACGCTCAACATCAGTCCCTCCACCTTTACCTTTAGGTGAATCAACCAAAAGGTTTTCTGAAATCTGAAAAATAGGGTCAATATATGCATATTGCTAATGACTTCCTAATTTCTCAGTCAAGTAGCCTCAGTTTTTTTCTTCATGCTTCTGTGATATTTGCTCCACTACTACACTATCTTCAGCATGTCTGTTTCTTTCTTGGCTACAATGCCCCTCCCTCTCTACTTGCCCCCACCACCAATTCAAATGTGGGTATATTCCTATGGTCTTTTATTTTTACACAAGCTCCGCCTCCCAGGTTCACGCCATTCTCCTGCCTCAGCCTCCCGAGTAGCTGGGACTACAGGCGCCCGCCACCACACTGACTCTTTTTTTTTTTCTTTTTTGTATTTTTAGTAGAGACGGGGTTTCACCATGTTAGCCAGGATGGTCTCGATCTCCTGACCTTGTGATCCGCCCGCCTCAGCCTCCCAAAGTGCTGGGATTACAGGCGTGAGACACCGCGCCTGGCAAAAGTAGATATTTTCAATCACATCAAATCTGTAGCTATTTCTGTATCTACATCTACATGTATGTATGATGTGTCAGTGACTCAATTTCAGTTTCTATATTATTTTTTTATTTTCACTAGGAAATCCCGATGTTGTTTGCCTTCTCATTTAGATACTCACATCTTTACCCCAACTAACCATCTTTTCCATGGGGGAAAGAGAACCCCAAAACACTGCTTTCTTGCTTCAATTCAGTCTTTTGTGTATGGAACCTTTGGACTAAGTTTGTTTGTTAGCATTTGTTTGTTAGTTTTTTATTGATACATAGTTGCACATATTTTTAGGGTACATGTGATATTTGGACTATGGTTCTGGAACACTTAAACTCATTTACCCTGTCAACTAACATTTACTGAACACCTCTGTATATATTAGATGTTCTTTGACTCTTCTGTATCTGACATTAAATATCTAAATAGTTCTAATTATAGTGATTCCTTATTTATAATGCTGGGCATTATAAATAGTCAGGCTTGGGCATTCTGTCCATATACCTTTATTCCTAGAGCCTCTCCTGAGTTTCTTAAACAGTCACTCTGGGTCTAGATTTTTACCTCTCCATTTATCCTGCGTGCCAGACCCTGATTAATTTTCCTATCTAAATGCTACTCCTGTCAATGCTACATTATTAGAAACCTTTATTATTTACATATGCTTACAGTATAAAGTCAATACTTCTTAGGCTGATATCCGTGCTCTCCCTCATGTGATCCCAAATTTTATTTCTAACTGTAATTTTCACTGTTGTCCTTGACTCTCTGTATAAGATAAACATTGTATCCTAATATAATATATTCTGTTCTTTTGTATCTTAGCCAATGGGTTTATTTGACCAGACACATCATCTCAGATGTTCACTTCTCCTCCTTCATTGTTTCAGCCTCCATCTGTCAAAATTCTAGTCATCCTTCAAGATCCAGTTTAAATGTCACTTCTTCCATTAAGGCTTCCCTGCAGGCTCCAAATGGAAAATGGCATCTTACCTAAATGAAAAGAACGTACTGGCCAGGTTCAGTGGCTCACACCTGTAACCCCAGCATTGTGGGAAGCCAAGGCAGGAGGATCACTTAAGCCCAGGACTTTGAGACCAGCCTAGGCAGCATAGCAAGATACCATCTCTACAAAAAATATGAAAGTTATCCAAGTATGGTGATGTGCATCTGTATTCCTACCTACTTGGGAGACTGAGGTATGAGGACTGCTTGAGCCTAGGAGGTTGAGGCTGCAGTGAGCTAGGATAGCACCTCTGTTCTTCAGCCTGGGCAACAGAGCAAAACTCCATCTCTCTTAGAGAAAGAGAGAGAAGAATGTGTACTATATGACTGTGCTAGGATACTGTAGAGGATTAGTGAGCAATAAGACTGGCAATGTAGACTATGACCAGGTGGTGGGGTACCTTGAATGTCTGCCTGAGATGGTTGAATTTTGGAGGTAGGAGATATAAAGGCATGAGCATTTTCTTTTAATCTGAAAATTCTGCTCAGAACTGGATTCAGAAAAATTAGCTCTGTACCTGAATATAGGATCTATTGGAGAGAGAAGAGGTTCTCAGATACCCCTTTGACTCCAATCCCATGATCTTAACCATTGCGTTATTGGCAGTTACTATGTACTAGGAGCTTTAGGGTTTTTAAGCAGATCTGGGTTGCAAACCTGCCTCTACTGCTTTACTATTCATGTGATCTTGGGCTTCTCGCAAAATTAGTTTCATCATCTATAAAATGAAGTTATAATAGTAAGAATTTCCCAAAGTTTTTTGAGGATTAAATAAGATAATACGTAAGTAATTATTAGCACAGTTTCTGGCCCATGGTAACTACTCTGTAAATGGTGGCTATTTGTAATAATATTAGTAGTAGTAGTATTAATGTCAATAATAATAACTATTCTTTGCTTTATTTCTTTTATACACGACTCAAAATCTTAATATACACATACCTACTAACACCACAAACACTAATCTTCTTTGGCTTATATAAAACACTACCCCAAACAGTACTCAAGGCATTCATTATTTTTTAAATTGCCTGTTGTGTTCAAATTCCCAAATGGTAACTAGACAGAGTAGATATTTAAAAATAGGCAGACATATTAAGGAAAGACATTCCAATAAAATACAGGGCGACTTACAAGAGTCCTTAATAATCATGAGACATAGACTGAGACTTTTGTGAATCCTTAAATTTGCAAAGATGCATAGAGAATAGGGACATCACACTGAAGTAGAGGCTGGATAGGCTTCAAATTCCCTACACAGCAGCCTCTTTAGATTTGAGATTCAACTTGGCCCTTGTGAAGTTACAATTTACTGTTTTCCTTGCATCTTTAAGAGTGCCCTCAAATAGTGGGAATAATAAAAAATAAATCCTTGCATGGCATCCTTACATTGCTGAAGTCAGCTTATGTGCACCTTACTATTTGTGTTCTAAGAAGTTGTCTCATAGAATCATAACACTTTAAAGCTTGCTGAGAATTAAAGGATTTTAACCAACTTTCTCGAGTGATGTATATAGAAACTGAATCCAGAATATGGGAAATATCTTGGCCAAGGTGGTGTGGCTGATTTCAATTCTCCCTAATTTCAATCTGTCTTTTTAGACTCTTAGGGAAACAGTCATATAAACACAGCGTTTCCTTTTCACCTTCTTTCTCTTTGGTTTTGTGTTTTTTTTTTCATTCCTTCTTCTTGAGTTTCCTATGGAAATAAAAGGAGCTAGATTCTGACCCTGTGACTGAGTGAAGCTCAGTGACTTACATGCACCCCTGCTTGTCCTATAATCCAGCCAGACTCAGTGACTGCTTAGTGCACAGCACCTCAATAATTCATTTCACATATTCCAGTCAGTGTTGTTTTGACATACAGCTTTCGAAAGTGAAAGGTAAGAAAGGGAGCATAGAGCTTTGCCCTGGTTATCCATGCTGGACTGCTTTGAATTAGAAAAACATAATTACTCATAAAATAGTGTGAGAAAATTGTACCTATTAAAATATGTGACTCAAAATTAAATGTGTTTTCTGTGTGGGTGGACAGGTGGTGATATGCAAGAAATGGGAAAAAAATCACGAAACACCTCCTCAAAGTTACCTTTTCTCTGCTTCTAATTTTTAGAACGTTTGCATGTACTGAGAACAATGCACCATCTGTCATCAATATTGGGAGTAATCCAGCTGATTTGTTAACTTTATCACTGTATATATCCCACCTCACTCTGTATCCTAGGCTAATGGGTCTAATTATATGTTTCAGAATACAGTAATTCTCAACCCCCAGTGTGCTGCAGACTCACTCTGTGAGCATAAGAAAATAAATCAATATGGATACCCAGGTCCCACTTCCAAAAATTCTGATTCAATTGGGCTGAGATGTAGGCCATGCATCACAGGGTGTCTATGAAATATTTTTAGGTGATCCTAATGTACAGACTGTTGAGAACAACTAAGCTACTGATTTCAGAAGCCAAAGCAATTGATGAATGAGATGGTCAAAATATGAGAATATTCTTCAGAATAAAGAGGTAACCTCATCCCGAATTGAGACATGAGGTAGCAGCAGGCTAGGAAGTAATCAGATAAATTGTGGAGGATACTGGTGTGGTATTTTTTTCTAAATTGCTTAACGTGTCATTTTAATCAGAGAAAGATGGCAGATTACTGTGCATTGCCAAGCAGAGATAGGCCAAATAATTCTCTGGCTTGATTAATGAGTTTTTTTCTTAAACAAGTGAAATGAGCATGTACTTGTTTAACAAAGTCCCTTTACGTGGCTTGGTCTGAGGTTAGTAGGTTTAGATCTCAGCTGAAGGAGGAAAGTGCTAGTTAGATTGCAGCTATTAGACACCAATACACTAATGAGCCAACTATGGCATCTAATCAATGTGTGAAAAATGGGTAATGCTCACTAATGCCCTGCTAATGTTCTCATAATGATCTGTCAAAGTGCTAGAGCTAATTATTGTCATGGCAATTTGGCCCAAGTTCACTAGGGATAATCCTGGCATTGGTGAATAAGAACATACATTGCCAGTGTGTCACACACTTTATATCTACTTTTCTATTTCTCCTCACATGGAGATCCTGTGTGTCATTTTCTATAAACTTTTAAACATGTGCTTACATACTTCATTTTTCTTTCATTTTCTTGTGTTTCAAGCTCCATGTTTCGTCTTTTCTTCCTATTTCCATTTATTTTTATTGCAAAAAGTAATGACAAGAATAGTGGACAGGCACTTAAGAGCCCTAGGACCTGGTCCTGGTCCACTACTCTCAGAGCAAGGCATTTTATCCTTATGGTAACAAAGAACTAGATAAGGCATAATGTACTTATTGCTTTAAAATAATAGAATTCTACATTTCCCTTTTATGTCCATTCAATGTTTTTATCCATAGTACCATTTTTTTTTTCCTTCAAGTTTATTCATCACCATGGAAATTTACTTTTGAGCTATGGGGCATATAGCAAGCAAGGTGGCTACTGTTAGTCCATGACGCAGAACATGGAGCTCACCTGCTATAGAGATTTAGAAGAGGGAGTAGAAAATAGAGGTTTCAGATACGAAAAAATACTTCGAAGTATTATACATAGCAAGGTAACACTGTTGCCTCCAAACTTTCTCCTAGAGTAGTTTTTCTTGCAGAAGAGTTTCTCATTTATAATCTCTTCAATAATAAATTACCATAGCAATGCTTTGGATCAATATAGCATGTAGTGAAGAGCTCAGATCCCTTTTTATCTCAGTTTACAACATCCTAGTGAGATAGCTGGATAGCTGGGCAGATAATAGCTAAAGTAGGCAAAGGGAAATTAACATTTATGGACAGAACAATTTTGCATTACACATTTCCTTTTTGAAATCATTCTTTATCTTAAGGCTGTTCTTTTCTTCTGTGTGTGTTTACAGAAGATATTTTCAGTAAATGCAACTCAACATCTTAAAGCACTTTGCCCTTTTTCACCTTGAAGTCAAATAAGGAAAGGAGGCAACTTTTACTCCCATAATAGACAAAAGCTGTAACATATAACAAACTTGGGGACTTTAAAAGATTTTTTAAAAATATGTAAACATGACCTTAGATCAGAAGTCAGAAAACTTCTCCTATTAAAGACCAGATAGTAAATATTTTATTTTATTTTTTAATTATACTTTAAGTTCTAGGGTAGATGTACACAATGTGCAGGTTTGTTACATATGTATACATTCGCCATGTTGGTGTGCTGCACCCATTAACTTGTCATTTACATTAGGCATATCTCCTAATGCTATCCCTCCCCCCCCCCACCCCATGATAGGCCCCGGTGTGTGGTGTTCCCCTTCCTGTGTCCAAGTGTTCTCATTGTTCAATTCCCACCTATGAGTGAGAACATGCGGTGTTTGGTTTTTTTGTCCTTGTGATAGTTTGCTGAGAATGGTGGTTTCCAGCTTCATCCATGTCCTTACAAAGGACATGAACTCATCCTTTTTTATGGCTGCATAGTATTCCATGGTATATATGTGCCACATTTTCTTAATCCAGTCTATCATTGATGGACATTTGGGTTGGTTCCAAGTCTTTGCTATTGTGAATAGTGCCACAATAAACATACATGTGCATGTGTCTTTATAGCAGCATAATTTGTAATCCTTTGGGTATATGCCCAGTAATGGGATGGCTGGGTCAAATGGTATTTCTAGTTCTAGATCCTTGAGGAATTGCCACATGGTCTTCCACAATGGTTGAACTAGTTTACAGTCCCACCAACAGTGTAAAAGTGTTCCTATTTCTCCACATCCTCTCTTAGCTATATGTTCTTTTTATGTTTTGCAACCGTTTTCAAATATAAAAACTATTTTTTTTTGTCTCAAACGCTGTACAAAAACAAGCCATGGTCAAATTTGGCCTCCAAAACACAGTTTGCCAACCTCTCCCTTAGAATCATGTCCATATTGTATGATCCTAAGACACTTAGGCCAACTGGAACACTGATGTTCACATGCCGATGCTCCTAAGAGGGGATGTTAACATATCCAGATAAGTAAAGTCCACATCTAAAAGGTGGTCTCTGCGGTAGTCAGCTTTATGAAAGTAAGATTCATTTTGTGGAAGGAATGCACTCTCTAATAAGCAACATAAACCTGAGTAGCAGATTTCTAAATTCTATCGAAAGTTCATCAGGGCTCAAGATATATGTTGTTGTCTAGGTTGTATCCAGCTTATAAAACTGATAGGTTTCTGAAAAGTAATTCTAAAATTGAAAGTTTGTTGAGTGAATCATTTTTCTCTTGTCATTTTAATATAGCATTACTGATAACTCCCCTGGAAAAAAATATTTTACTGTGGGACGTAATAGAGAATGCTCTTTATAATACTGGTGTTTTATTCATTTGTGGCAAATAATTTGTATTCCCATCATTCCTTATACAACCCTCAATGAGAAAAGTTTGTCAAGAAATAACCAATCCACATGATCTTTCATGTACATTATAATATACACAAATACATACGTGTATATGCACAAATACATAGTTCCAGATTTCAAGTAGTTAATAACTTTTTCATTGGACAGTCTAATGATCCATTGAACTTGTATATTTGCAATAAAGAATTTTTAGTCAAAAGAGACAAAGGGAAATATTTTCTATAAAACAAGCACCAATTTATTAAATCTAGATTAAATTTTTCTCTCATTTGGATCTGATAAAACCAAAATGGAGTAACAAACAAAAAGAGGGAGTAAATATCTCTTTTAAAATAAATACCTCTTTCCATATGAGTGACAATGAAGACTGAAAACCTAAATACATTTTGTCAGAATTCATTTTAATGTGCATATATTACATACCTGTAAGGAATATAACATAGGAAGCAGCAGCCTTTGATTTAGCTTCTGATTTTGATGAATTAATTCTATCAGTCATAAGTATATAAGTTCATGCTGTGTTTAGTATAACAATACTTGTAACAGTGTAAACAAAACCAAAGCAAACAAAAAAACCAAAGCTATACCTAATAGAAATACCCATCAATAGAAGAATGCTTGAAGATACTGTAAGATATTCATATTATGAAATATTTTGCAGTTATTGATAAGAATCAGATTGTAATCTATTCATATGAAAGAATGTCCAGAATGCATTAAGTTATAGAGCTCTTTATATAGTGTGAGCCCCACTTTGTAAGTACAAACTCCACAATATATTTGTGTAGTTTGTACAAAATGGAGAAATACGAGGAAAAACATATACTGAGGCTGTTAAATTGGTTGCCTCAGGAAAGTACCAGTGGCAGGGGAGTGGGGTAGGGAGTATGAGGTGGGCAGGCAACAATGGGTAGAGATTGTGAAACTTTTATTTATCAAATTAACAACAAAAATAAAGATAAAGAAAGGCACACAAATAAAGGAAATACAGGGCATAATTATATATCACTGATCTTAAATAGATACTACCTTTTAATGAGCAATAAATCAATTATATGCCAACTAACATGTGAGAAACATGAAAAGTAGATTTCTATAATTCTATTTTGACATATAACTAATAATAATATTAAAAACAGCTCACAGTATCTCTATATGCTCCAAATACTATGTTCAGCCCTTTCTATGGATTATAATTTTTGCTGCCTATAGCAACCCACGAGGTATGTGCTATTGATAATCCTTCTTTACCAATGGGAAAACCATGGATCAGTGAGGTTGTCAGTAGCTCATTCATATAGCCTGAAATGGGTAGCATGGAATTTTAAACCATGGTCTGCCTGCATCTAAAGTCCTTGTTCTCAGCAAAATCATGTTATTACACAGTATATGGTAGTGTTCTAGAAAGACTTTGAGGGTATAGAATTTTAAACACAGGAAAGCCCGTGATTATAGATAGTTTGCCAAATCAGAGATTCCAAACACAGAAGGGATCTGAGTGAAATGAAGGGTTTATGACAATGACTAAGTTTCCATCTTTCAATCCCACATTTGTCTGTAAGTAAGTGTCTTTTATCAGGTCATCCATGTCTGACTATTTCTCTTGCTTGTTCAAATATTTCTTCTAATTTCCACTCTCTTGCTTACCACAGATCTTTTTGATTATGCTGATTCTTATGGTTTTCACCTCTGGTCCTATAAATATATATATTTTTTTCTTCTGTACCCTCTGACTTCCTATAAAGAATTCTTAAATACTATTTACAGTTGGCCCAGCTGTTATTTCCATTCCAGCTGCCCACTTGATCCCGACAGACTTTGATCTAAGCAGTCTTCCAAAAATATAGGTCAGATCATGTCACTTCCCTGCTTAGAACTCTTCAAAGTCTTCCCATTGCTGTTAAAATAGACATTTCTGCCCCAGCCTATCAAAAACCACACATGATCTGGCTCTTTCCTTATGTCCAGTAATATATACTTTACTCTCCATGTCTCAAACTAACTGTACTCTTGTTGAAATGTCCATGTCTGGATCTCTAAGAGTCGTGATTCTTCTTGTCCTTCTCACCTACTCAGAGAAACTGCTCTGGCTACCCCATCACTTTTTATCCCAGTGGTCTGTTTTAATTCTCAACATGACACTAAGAACATATGCAACTATTATCTTTGTTAGGTTAATTAAAAATAATCATCTTTTTAATTTACAATTACCATAGCAATACAATGTATAGTCAATAATACAATTAAATTATTCACTAATAGTGACTGTTATTTCTTTAACATTTACCTTGAAAGACAACAGCATTCAGAATGCCTGTAGACTCACGAATGCTGTTCTGAAGAATCAAATTGTCATGGTAGGACTCGTGTGTGTGTGTGTGTGTGTGTTCTGAGCAATTACCAATAGCAAAAAGAACAGATCAAGCATAAATCCTGGGACATGCATTACTTCTGCCCTTTACTCACTGTGTGACCTTGACCAAGGTCAATTTAACTTTGTGAAGTTCAATTAAATCAGCTGCAAAATGAAATTGATCTTATTTATCTTATAGACATATCTACCTTATAGACTAGGTGAGGTTGTCCACTAATTGGGAGGAAGGAGGAGTAGGAGGTTTCTTATGTCAACCTTACTTCAGTTTTCAAAATTGTAAGCAATAACTATTTATGTAATTAGTTTAACTTTTTATCTTCACCATTGTATGTCTTATGTCATCAGGAATAGTATCTATTTTGTAAATCTATAAATGCTCAGCATTTAATTCAGTGCCAAGACATAGAAGACCATCGATAATACTTGTTGAAATAATAAATTGCTTGTAAAGA
This sequence comes from Pongo abelii, assembly GCF_028885655.2. Lineage (NCBI taxonomy): Eukaryota > Metazoa > Chordata > Mammalia > Primates > Hominidae > Pongo > Pongo abelii. The sequence continues at coordinate 21,751,098 of NC_085928.1, forward strand.
TCAAATAAAATGTTATACAGTATAGCTTTTTATGACTTCTAAAATGTACTACAAATGTACAATATTAAATGATTCTCTACCCTGGAACCTAAACTCTTCAAGAGAGAGATGTTTTTACTCATTGCTCTTCATACCTATGAAAGAAAGGCTGCCCCTCAGGCGAGTAGGCTCTGGGAAATTATTTTTTGCAGGAGGCTTTGTCCATATGGGTTGCAAAATCACCTAAAATTAGTGTGCCAGCAAGAGTCTGGTAATCCAGACTGAGATGATCCCTTGAATAAAATACCACAACAGCTTCCAGGAACAATCCATTAGCTTGACCCTTCACCTGGAACTGAGCGTGGCCACAGGACCCTAGGTTATTTCCATTGTCATGAGCCTTGGTGCTCTTGTGAACATGTGGTCAAACCCACACAAAGTAGAGGTTTGGAGAAAAATGTGAAGGAGAGAAACAGTTCTGTCAAGGTTTAAGCCCTAGAAGGAGACAGAAAATCTGAGGAAGTCACTCTAAAGTTTAGGTGCTCCCTGAAGCACTGGGGCCAGACTATGGCTCTGCTTTCTAGAAACTGAGGTGGAAGAGCCATGCTGATGCCTGGGGCATAGTACTATCAGAGGAGTATGCTAAACTGAAATCCTGGCTCTAATTAATTCTGGCTCCCAATTAACTGGTTATTTTCAGGCCAACTGTATGTATTTCTGTCTTCTAATTGGTTAAAAGAAACAATGATGTTTTTCTTGTCTAACTCCCAGTATTGTGTGTGTGTTTGTATATTATTGACACACATATACATATATAAAGGGCTCTATGGGATTTCAGTATTATTAGAAGTCATGAAGAGCATGAAAACCAAATAAGTGAATGGGCCATGACTTAGGAGAAATTGTAGGCTATTGACCAATAAATAGTGAGTTTGCAAAGATCTAGAACCACAAATACCATTTAACCCAGTAATCCAATTACTAGGTATCTATCCAAAGGAATATAAATCTTTCTATTACAGAGACACATGCATGTGTATGTTTATTGCAGCACTATTTAAAATAGCAAAGACATGGAATCAACCCAAATGCCCATCAATGATGGAAAGGATAAAGAAAATGTGGTACATATACATTATGGAATACTATGCTGCCATAAAAAGGAATGAGATTATGTCCTTTGCAGGGACATGTATGGAGCTGGAAGCCAATTATCCTCAGCAAACTAACGCAAGAACAGAAAAACAAACACCACATGTTCTCACTTATAAGTGGGAGCTGAACAATGAGAACACATGGACACAGGGAGAGGAACAACATACACTAGGGCCTGTTGAGGGGTGGGGTTGGGGAAGGGAGAGTATTAGGAAAAAGAGCTAATGCATGCTGGGCTTGATACCTAGGTGATGGGTTGACAGGTGCAGCAAACCACCATGGCACGCATTTACCTTTGTAACAAACCTGCACATCCTGCACATGTACCCCGGAACTTAAAATAAAAATTAGAATAAAAAAATAGTGAGGTGTATGTGGTAAATAAAATAGTATTTGAACTGGTAGACTGAAGAAAAGACGGAATAAAGAGGGAAATAAAAGAGAGGGTATTTTTATTTCAATAAAAACTAATTGAAGTTGTCTTAGTAGTAGTACAAACAGATAAGACAAATTTTGTTGACGGCTGTCTTAAAATACAGAGTTAAGAGTTGGGATTTATTTAATATCTGTGGAGAAGTTATTGAACAAGATTCTGATTTGACAAAAAAACTGCTTTCAAAAGATTAATTTGGCAGTAAGTGGTGAATTATATAAACATTTATAGGTGCTAATTGACCCCCACCGGGGTGTCTTTGAAATGTGTTCTCCTTCTTCAGCTTCCTTTAAGTTCCCTTCTGGCATCAGTAAAAAATACCTAATCTGGAGATATCCAGTTACATAAATCAAAAATACTACTCTTGCTAGTTAAATGTAAAAACTGCACTAAGAAAAAATGCTTACAGACAGATTAATAGTACAAAAATATTGTTCCTTTGGATGAACCCAAAGAACCATCAATACCAAGAATTAAACTATGGCTTTCTTGAAGTGTTTGTGGGGTTTCAAGGATAAACCTCAATCCCACCGCAATCCCTGATATAAGAGGCTTTGTTGTTTGTTTTTGTCTGCTTTTGAAACAAGTCAAGCATTGGTATGGCCTGTGAAAGTAAAATATTTTGTTATTGTGATAAGAAGGAATCCCTTTTCCATCACATTTTTTATCCAAAATAAGAGACACAAAGTTTTTGTATTTGAGAAATAGGCAATTAGATGCAAGATTATCTCATCATCCTTGTTTAAAATTAATGGACCCAGTAGCTGTTTTACCTTATTGCATTTATCAGAATTCAAAGAGCATTCCTTATAAGGAATTGATAAGACTCAAAATATTCAACTGCAGCACCTCTCCAACTTACAGACTGTGTTCCAAACATTTGTTGGCAGACATTATTCTGAATAATTATCTTGAAGTTCTGAAAAGTTCATCCTGCTGTACTAGAGCAGGCCTGTTTGAATATTAGCAAGCAGTGCATTGATGAAGTCAAATAAAAATTATTAAAAGTTAATTATATACAGAGTAAAAATATGCACAACAGTTATAATCCTACAAAGAAAGTTGTCGTAAATGATGTACAGTTTACATAAAAGTCTACATTTTGAAGTGTTTTTATACAAAATGAAACTTCAGTGCATGGAAAGTATGTATGGATTTTAATCTTAACACTGAAGAGAGTCAAGTGATGAAAATAAAAATCTAGAACTATTCAAAGTAAGCTTATCAATTATGTTCAGTTTCTTTTCAACACTTAATTTCAGGATGATTTTTATGATCCTCAACTGTAAATGTTAATACAATGTCTTATAGATATTACAAATAAAATCTATCATTGAGCACTGTAGTTACTGTAAACAACAAAAAATACTTTTGTTAAAAAATGAGTAAAAAGGAAGGATGCAATATTTTATGTATACTATGACATTTGTAGTATAAAACCAAACTCAAGCATATAAAAAAAATCCTGTGGGAAAAAAATATTAAATGTTAGTGGTGTTTAGCATTAGATGATAGGCTATGGGTTTTATTTTTTATTATTTTTATTTTTTACTAATTTAAAAAATTTCCTAAATTCCTTTTTCTCTAATCCAATGTGACTAGTAATAAATTTTCTAAATTTCATGGATGCATATACTTAAAAAATTTAAAAAATAGTTTGCCTGTTTTTTTAATATTAACAGTTTGTTTTCTTTTTCCAATACTTTCCCAGCAACAAACAGCAGCCAAAAATGTTCAGCGTGGAACCCTGTTTAGAGTCCTTTTCTTCCAACGGTGGTTGAAATAGCCACCCTTTCTTCTCTTAGTCAGCATATAATAATGATTATAATGGTGATGGTAGACAGAGAACACAAAATAGCATGCATTTGAAAATCATAACATGACTTCAAAGCAATTTTCACATATATTTTCTGATTCGTTCCTCATGATATGAACTCTGAAGTAGATGACTTATTTATTAAAGGGAATCAACTCTTTTTTGTGCCTGAGCCCAAGGCAGGAGAAAGATTAAAGGAGCTATGCAGCCCGGAAGAAAGACATCTTAAGTCTTGACTGAACCATTGTTTATTTACCTAGCGAGTATATTTATCACCATTTCCTCATTCTCAGAATCTCTGTTGGTAGCAATTCATGTTCTGGGGTCCTAGGAGAGCTCCATTTGTGATCTTGCAGTTCTTGAGTCTAGGGTCAGTTGCATAGCCTGTAGAGAAATTTGTAGGATGATTGTAGAGATTGGATGGCACCAAAAATACATCAATAAATGAAATAGTGACAGTTATAGTGGCTTTGAAAAATAAGAAGTGAGTGTTGACAAGATTTACTGATTATTCACTATTGTATTTTTTGTTTTTTAATTGAAATTCTGTACAATTCAGAGATAATAAAACACAACCAGAAATCCAGTAGGTAAAGTGCAGATTAACCAGGTTTTGGATTTCATCTCTGTATGAAATGACATTCTTGGTGTCATGGAGTCAGACACAATCTTTTAGTATCTCAATTCATTATTAGTAAAATGCAGTTAATGTTGTCAAAATACTTATTTAAGCTTATTAAAACTCATAGGAGAGAGGTGCTAAGTTTCAAATGGCATCGTTCTTATGGAATGGGAAATGCCTACCAATTTTCTCAAAGTGTTTCATGAAAATCAAATGTCTCCATGCAAAAAGTAAGTCTCTTTGAATGCAATATAAGAACAGCTTCTTCTTGTATTACAACTGAATGTGATTTTATTGAAAATGCCTATGGAATCACTGCTATCCTCAGCAGAATAAAGAAATTCTCAGTGTCCTGCAACGTATTAATCATGTTTTCTAAAAAGTGATTGTTAATGAATTCCACAGTTCAATCTCTTTACTGCTGACCTTTTTCACCACATAATTTGAGCACCATATAGATGGCGTTTTCTTTCATATAAGATATTAGTGATGGAACATTGAACTGTACATTACATAGAGGACCCTGAAGAGGTCATTATAATAAAATGTGCATGTTCTCACTTGCTTTATGTAATGGACTCTGGGATTCTTAAGAGGTTTGCAGATAACTGTCTTTGATCATGTTGGCTGACTCAGCTAGTATGTTCTCCATTGCCTTGATATGTGAGAAACTAACTCTAAAGTCAGCAGCTCCATGAACCTCAATATTGATTATGGACTATTGCTTTAGGGTGTGTGGGAATCCAGATCCTCCCATTTGCCCACACTACTGGAATCCCTTTTTCTTAAATATACAAATAAAATTATTCAGTTCCAATTCCATATAATCGAAGACATTCAGAGTCTTCTTCAGAATTTCCAAAAAATATCAAGGGCATCATTTTGGTAGGTCTGGGCAGAGTTGGGGAAATTAGGTACTTCTCATAACTTTTTTCCAATTTTTAAAAAATTATGATAATATGCATATAACAAAATTTACTGCCTTAGGCATATTTAAATGTACAGTTTGCTGGCGTTTAGTGCATTTATATTGCTGTGCAACCATCACTACTATCATCTCCATAATTCTTTCATCTTCTAAAACTAAGCTCTATACCCATTCGAAAATAACTCCCCATTCCTTCTTCTTTCCAGTCCCTAGAAGCCACCATTCTATTTTCTGTCCTTATGATTATGAGTACTCTATATACCTCATATAAGTGGAATAATGGCTTATTTCACTTAGCATAATGCCTTCAAGTTTCATCCATGTTGTAGCATATGTCAGAAATATTGTTTTTAAGTTTGAATCATATTTCATTGTGTATGTGTGTGTGCATATATATACATATATATATAAAACACGTTTTGCTTATCTATTTGTCTGTCACTGGGCAGTTAGGTTGCTTCCATGTTTTAGCTGTTGTGAATAATGCCATTAATGTGGGTATACAAATATATTTTTAGATTATGCTTTCAATTTTTTTGAATATACTTAGAAGTGAAATTGCTGGATGATATGGTAAGTGTATTTTCAATTTTTTGAGGAATTACCAAACTGGTGGTAAGAATGTAAAATGGTACAGGTGTTGGTATTCCACAAGATCTGTACCATTTTACATTCCTACCACCAGTGCAAAATTGTTTTAATTTATTTGCTTCTTCACCAACACGTTATATTGTTTTTTTTTTTTAATAGCAGCTATATAAGGAGTGTGAGATGGCATCTATTGTAGTTTTGATTTGCTTTTCCCTAATGATTAGTGATGTTGAGCATCTTTTCCTGTGCTTATTAGTAATTTCTGTATCTTCTTTGGATAAATGTCTATTCAAGTCTTTTGCCCATTTTTTGATAAGGGCAATATTCAATTAATATTCTGAATATTCTTTTTATGATAGTATTTGTAAATATTTTCTAACATTCTGTGTATTGCCTTTTTACTCTGTTGATAGTGTCTTTCAGGGCCATTTTTGAAAACTTTTATAAAGTTCAACTTGCCTTTTTTGTCTATTATTTTGTTGTCTGTGCCTTTGGTGTCATATCCAAGAAATCATTGCCATCAAATGTTGTGATTTGCCCTGTCTTTCTCTAAGAGTTTTACAGTTTTACATCTCACATTTAGGTCCTTTATTCACTTTCAGTTAATTTTTGTATATGGTATTAGGTAAGGGTCCAACTTCATTCATTTGAATTTCGACATCCAGTTTTCCCAGCACCATTTGTTAATACTGTCCTTTCCCCCATTGAATAGTCTTGGTACCCTTGTCAAAAATTATTTAATCATACAGGCAAAGGTTTATTTTGGGGCTCTCTATTTTATTCCATTGGCCTATATATATGTCTTTATGCTATTACTGCACTGTTTTGATTACTATAGCTATGTAATAAGTTTCGAAGTCCTGCAAAAAATGTCACTGGGATTTTGATGGGGATTGTATCGAACTAGTAGTTCACTTTGGGTAGTGTTGATATCTTAATAATGTTGTCTTTCAATCTGTAAACATGGGATGTCTTTTCATTTACTTATGACTTCTTTAATTTCTTTCAGCAGTGTTTTATAGTTTTTATTGTACATCTTTCTTCTTATTATTAAGTTTCTTCCTAAGTATTTTGTTGTTTTTGATGCTCTCATAAATTGGATTATTTTCAAAAATTTATTTTCAGATTGTTCATTTTTAGTGTATAGAAATGTAGCTGACTTTGTGTGTTGATTTTGTGTACTACTTTGCTGAAATTATTTATTAGTTCTAACAGGTTTGTGTGTGTGTGTGATCTTCATAGTATTCTATTGAGAAGATCATGTATCTCCAAAGAGAGATAAATGTACTTTTTCCATTTCAATTTGGATACCTTTAGTTTCTTTCTCTTGCCCAATTGCTGTGGATGAGACTTAGTATTATGTTGAATAGAAGTGATGAAAACACACACCCTTGCCTTGTTCTTGATCTGAGAGGAAAAGTTTTCAGTCTTTCACCATTGATTATGATGTTCACCATGGGTTTTTCATATATGGCTTTTCTTACATTGGGGTAGTTTTCTTCTGTTACTAGTATGTCGATTGTTTTTGTTGTAGAAGGATGTTGAATTTTGACAAATGCAAAAATTGGGATGATACGGTGTTTTTTTCCTCTTTATTTTGTTAATGTGCTATATTACATTGATCAATTTTTGTTTCAAACCATCCTTTATTCCAGGAATAAATTCTATTTGGTAATTGTGTATAATCCTTTCATATGCTGCTGAATTTAGTTTTATAGTATTTTGTTAAGGATATTTTCTTCAATGTTCATAAGGGATATTGGTCTGTAGCTTTTTTCTTGCAGTGTCTTTTTCTGCTTTGATATCAGGGTAATGCTAGCTTCATGAATAAGTAAGGGGAATGTTCCCTCCTCTTCAAATATTTGGAAAAGTTTGAGAAGGATTAGTGTTCCTCTTTAAATGTTTGGTAGCATTCACCAGTGAAGCCATCAGTTACTGGGCTGCTGTTTTCAAGAGATTTTTGATTTATGATCCAATCTCTTTACTGCTTGTAGATATATTCAGATTTTCTATGTATTTATGGCATAGTTTTGGTAGGTTTTGTGGTTCTAGAAATATCCAATTTGTTGGTATACAATTTTCTCAGTACTCTCTTATAATCTTTTTTATTTATGTAAAATCAGTAGCGATGTCCTCACTTCTATTTCAGATTTCAGTAATTTTAGTTTTCTCTGTTTTTTCTTAGTCCATCTATAGCTAAAGTTTGTCAATGTTGTTGATCTTTTTGAAGAACCAACTTCTGGTTTTGTTGATTTTCCCTGTTACATTTCTGTTCTCTATTTCAGTTTGCACCCGTGGGGGGACATGCAACAACCATGGATGGCACCTCTTTGTCTGCACTTTTGTGATAACAAGCAGCAATCAGTGATCAGTGCATAGATCCCTGATATTTTGGATGGCAGGGTCATTTTTACCCTCCCTTCAACTCCCCACAAAATGTGTGCATGCTGCTTAGGTAATACGTGTACAACTGCTTGCCAAGACACTGAGGGTTGGGTGAAGGGTAGCTACTACTCTGCTAATTGATGAGATTGGACAAAATTAGTCACCATTTACTCTCCAAGCCTTTCCCGGAAATTTCGAAGCCTTCAGTACACTCTAGAGTTCCAAAATAATTAAGCAGACAGATTCTGCCAGTACAATTGTTATCTGGTAAAGGGACAGATTTCTGGTGCTTCCTTCTCCATTATCTTTCTAGAATCCTCCCATTCTTCTCTTAGCTTTACTAAATTCTTGTTCTTGTTGAATTCTTAATTACATATTTATAGACTCCTTCCTTACAGCTGATGTCTTCTGTGTTATGTTACCTCAAACATCTTTTCCCTTTTATTCCCCAAAACACTATAACTACAAAATTGTTGTGTGCATAGAATTTTTAAAAGCTTAATGATAATAAATAGATACAGACTATAGCACATACTAAAAATAAATAACAGTATGTTTTGTTCGTTTTAATCTGTTTTCACCCTGACATCACCAGTTCAATGTATTAGTTTGCTAGGGTTGCCATAACAAAATACCACAGGCAAACAATAGAATTTTTTTCCCACAGTTCTGGGGTTGCTGGAAGTTTAAAATGAAGGCGGCACCAGGATTGGATTCTTCTGAGGCCTCTCTTGTTGGCTTGCAATTTTTGCCTTCTTGCTGCCTCATCATGTGACCGTTTCTCTGTGAATGCGCCCCACTGGTGGCTCTTCTCATTCTTATAAAGACAGCAGTCATGTTGGATTAGGGGCCCACATTAAAGGCCTCATTTAACTTAATTACTTCATTAAAGAACTTAGCTCCATGTATGGTTATTTATATTCTGAGATGGGGGAGGTTTGGGAGGGGAGGGAGTTGAGATATTAATGTATGGATTTTTTGGGAGAGACGTAATTCCAGTCAATAACATTCTATTTTCCTTAACACCTCTAATTTTAGTAACTTCCTGTTTCTCCGGTGACCCTCCTCTTCCTCCTTTTCTTTAAATCTCTGTGCCCTCCTCTAAACTTATTCATTCTAGAGTGGCCAGAGGGCAAGCCCATATTTCTATATTTTATATCTCTTGGTCTCTCTTCTCCTTGATAGACCTGCCAGCGTGGGAAGAAGAGAAACAGCCAGAAGAGTTACATAAAAATATTTTCTGGAAGGTAAGAGCAATGCTCTCCTTGGAATGAATACTTCTATCATTGTGGCTCAAACTGCAGCCCGTGTTGTAAATAACATTTTTTCCCTTGACTGCTCAATGTGTATCACATTCAGCCTTCTATTAAAACTATTTGCTGCATCTGTCTGCCTCAACCGGTAGGTTGTAAGGTCTTCGTAGGCAGAAGCTCTGTCTTATTTACTGTTGTATTCCTTACAACCCCTAGCTGAAGCCTTCATATCACAGGATCAATCTTCTCTTTTTTTTTCTTGCTTTCCTCTTTATGGAAAAGCTGTGAATTTCTTTCAATAAACATAATACAATTATTTCTTCTATAATTTCTACACATTAGGTCTTAAGCTTTGTTCTTGAATTGTCCTTAAAATCTACCTATGTACTTCAAATAATACAAATTACCTCATACCCATTCTAGAATGTTTGTTAATCTCATTTCTGTTTATCAAAAATAAACTTTCTTTTCCAGTGAAGTGAAATTCTAACTTCTTAGCCATGAATTTTATATTCCATCTTTTAAAATGCTGCTTGTTTTCTAAAAGTTTAAAAAGGGAAGACTTAGAAACAACCCTAGATGAATTTTTTGTTGAGTGACATATGATCTCTATTATAACATATCTTATTACAACATTTGGTTACTAATTATTCTTTTATCTCACACTTATAGCTGGTGTATCCCATCAAACAGACCAGCATGATTGTAGATATTGTTTTTTCCTTTTTTCCTTTGAATTTGGGGGTTAACTGGCCTATTTGACTGAAACAGCTTGTTGAAACCCGTCTTTTTTTTTTTGAAACCAGTCATTTTTAAGAGGAAGCTTATGAAGTAGATTCAGAGCAAGGCTTCTCCAACCAAAGACTCTTCATGTAGCTTTGTGAATATTTTACTACATAAATCTAAAATTATTTTCTTTTCAATTGATCCTTTACTTTTTTAAGAATCTTGACAATCACTGTCAGCAATGGATATTAATAACTTCCCACTCACTCTTTCTGTACTTAAAAAAAAAAACGGTGTATCTTCAGAGATACAGGTGAGCTATATAAATATTAACAAAAGTGGTTTTAGGGGCTTACAGCAGAGTAAACATAACTCCTGCCTCACTTTTGGCAAATGCGTCTTTTGGAGTTACGAGTGCAAGGTTACCTTTAATCTTCAATCACTGTGTATTAGCCTAGTTTTCACCTGTAGAGAGCATTCTCCACCTCCTCTGTGCACGGCTGCAGTGGAACTCTGTGGGCATCCCTCTGAGCCTTTGCTGGTGCTCTGCTCACACTATTAATTACATGAGAAATATTATTACAGCATTTTTAAAAACCTATCAAGCAGCTAATATTTTCCGCCCACCCATATTTACCACAAGCAATTTTGCTTCCACTTACCTGCCTGCCACTCATTTCATGAGTTGAACAGAATGTTCGTTTGTGCTTGGAGACCAGTAGATTTCGAGATGGCACAGAGCCACAGTCATTCCACCTGAAAGGAATGTGTGCGGAAGCAAATACAAGAGAAGCAGTTGTGTCATTACTCCTGTTAGTAAGCAGTGGATTTCTTGTAAAGTTTTTTTTTGTTGTTGTTTGTTTGTTTAAAAAAAGGAAGAAAAACTGGCCAGGCATGGTCGCTCTAGCCTGTAATCCCAGCACTTTGGGAGGCTGAGGCAGGTGGATCACCTGAGGTCAGGAGTTCGAGACCAGCCTGGCCGATATGGTGAAACCCCGTGCCTACTAAAAATACAAAATACTAGCTGGGCGTGGTGGCAGACGACACCTGTAATCCCAGCTCTTCGGGAGCCTGAGGCAGGAGAAGCCTTGAACCCAAGAGGCGGATGTGTTGCAGTGAGCTGAGATTGGACCACTGCACTCCAGCCTGGGCAACAAGAGCTAAGCTCTGTCTCAAAAAAAGACAAAAAAAAAAAAAAAGGAAGAAAATAAATGTAAAGAAGAGAAAGCAACATTCTCTACCTGTTTAGAGGTAGAGAAACACAGGTGGTGAGAGAGGTACATCTGACAAATTATAGAAGAAATAAAAGGGATACACAAACTTGTGATTCAAGTGGGATTTATTTATATTCTACTGCCTTAGTAGTGGATGGCTTCCTGATTTCTCTTTTTACCTTTTACTAAGTATTTAGCATATACATATTTTATGACTTAGTTTAAGCAATAGAACACTGATACTAATTTGAAGATGCTGCTGGCTGTAATTTCTTTCGTGTAATGCCTCATATTCAAGAAACATAGGATCTTATTGATCTCTATTCCTATGACTCTTCTAATGAAACGATCCAATTATCTTAGCATTAATCTGATCAATCATTATTGAATGGGTTGTTAATCTGTTTGGTCAAGTCTAATATGCCAATTAGAAGTTTTTGGGTAAGGCATAGAAATAATACAAGTAATTGTTACAGGTTTTGGAGATGCCAGCTGTCTTACTCCTAAAGTCTGGCAAATCACATAAATCCACCCTTCCCTACCACCCATATTTTGTGAAGGGCTAGGCAATGCGGTGGCTCAGGAAGATAATGTGGGATGGGAGGGAATGTGTGTCATTGATAAGGAAGACTAAGAAAATATTATAAAATGTCCACATCAATAGGCCTTGGCTTTTGTACATAGCATCATTCCTTAATCCTGACCACTTTTATTGTAGTAAAGCAGAGAGGATGACGACCCTTAAGAGCACAGAGCTTAACAATCATTTGTGACTTCCCAGCCCCTAGTACAAACCAGCTACTAAATAAATGAATAAAAATGCATTACTTCTGAGGCACTTCCTCCATACCTTCTTGGGGACCACATGCCAGGACTTCTTTAATCTTTAGATGCTTTCCTCCATGTTCACTGATACCTTTTATTCATTTATGTAAATACATCTATGGGGAGGACCCTGAGTGATAGTTCTTTGTGCAGCTGAGAATGGATGGCCATTAAAAGTAATCAGTGTCAAAAGACTATACCTATGCTTGGAAAAAATACACTGATTCTCATTGCCTATCAATCTTGGCCATCGTTTTCATGAAAAGTTGATTAGTCTTAAAAAAGAGGTGCTTTTTGACAGAAGTCACATGTTGATTCATATATTGGCTTTAGGCAATCCAGTCTCTCTTTGCTCAGTTTGGTAGGGAAACAAAAAGTTACTTCCTATGTTTGTTGGCCACATGTATGTTTTCTTTTGAGAAGTGTCTGTTTATGTTATTTGCCCACTTTTGAATGAGATTTTTTTTTTCTTGTAAGTTTGTTTAAGTTCCTTATAGACTCTGGATATTAGACTTTTGTGAGATGGATAGATTGCAAAAATTTTCTCTCCTTCTGTAGGTTATTTGTTCATTCTGATGATAGTTTCTTTTGCTGTGCAGAAGCTCTTTAGTTTAATTAGATCCCATTTGTCAATTTTTGCTTTTGTTGCCATTGCTTTTGCCGTCTTCATCATGAAACGTTTGCCTGTGCCTATGTCCTGACTGGTATTGCCTAGATTTTCTTATAGGTTTTTTGTAGTTTTGAGTTTCACATTTTAGTCTTTAATCCTTCTTGAGTTATTTTTGAATATGGTGTAAGGAAGGGGCCCAGTTTCAATTTTCTGCATATGGCTAGAAAATGGTGCAGTTCTCTCAGCACCGTTTATTAAGTACAGACTCCTTTCTCCATTGCTTATTTTTGACAGGTTTGTCAAAGATCTGTGTAGCAAACCACCATGACACGTGTTCACCACCATGGTACATGCTTACCTATGTAACAAATCTGTACATCCTGCACATGTACCCCTGAACTTAAAAATAAAAGAAAATAAAAATAAAAAGTTTACTCCAGTTAAACTGCAGCTTGTTGTACAGGGTAATATGAGTCAAGTTTCCTAAAAAGCTACTTAATGCATAGGCTATGTAACATTTACACATTGGAACCAGCTACACTTCTGACATCCAGTCGGTTTTACCAAGATGACTATGGTTGGTCTGGATATGATTCCATAGTGCTTTGCTGGAGAGAGGCCAAGCCTATGCATTTTTTATCATCACCATTTGAAAAGTTTCAGCATCTTGATCTTATTTGAACACTTTTTGAGTTGGTATCACATACAAAACTTATATTTTTTCACTACCTGCTAACTCAAGGGAAAATATTTCCTTATTGATTGATGGACTTATTAATTAATTAAAAATATATTATATACATAGTACAAATGTATTTTATCTTAGAAAAGACTCAACCAAAAAGTAGTATGTATCATAAACTCTGTTCTCAATAAGTTTAATGTATAATTTTAAACATAATATTTTATAGTAACCACATTTAGAAAGGTCAAATCAAGAAAACTTTTCTTTCATAGAAACTAGGTTTAGTGTAGTTTAGTATGACAAAAATAACCCATAGATTTTATACGTGGTAAAGATATCAAGGGCAAATACGCCCACATTTAAATGCAATCCAAAGTTTATAACTGGAAATAACTATTTATTTATTTATACTCTATATTATTCCAAAAACACTTTTTGATGGAGAATAATTACCAAATACATGTTTGTTCTATTAACAATTTTTAGCTATTTGTACATATTACCGTTTTTAAAATGTTATTAAAACCAGTAGTATCTTTCATTAAGATATGATATTCGAATGACTCACATTTTTGTACTTTATGGTACAAATGATTCAGTCAGCATTTCTGTGTAGAAACAAGTATGCATAGAGAGATAGAATGTCTTTCATCTAGTAAATTAGTCATATTAAAGTGAAAAAAGCATTTTGATCGGTGGATTTTATTATTAAACTCTAGTAATGAGTATATTTAACAGGCTTTCATTGTTTTAAAAAATTGCTATCAGATGTAACTTTGCATAACAAAGCTTTTCTTCCGTCCAAGTGTGGGGAGGGGTTTATGCTTCTAGGTCATTCCTTTTTGTATGCATTTGCATCTGAGGTCACTAACCTCAGATGCAGTATTCCCAAGGCATCTAGACTACTGTCATCCAGCAACTCCCCTATATCCATATATCCTCAAACTATATTACTATATACTGTATATTACTATATTACTCACTACTGAAGTCCAGCAAACACCTCCATTGAGGAAAAAATGAAGAATAAATTCCTGTGTTGCCTTTCTAAGAGGGCTCTAGTGTTTTTGGCCTGCTAGAATTCTTTTCCCTCCTTCCAGTAAAAGCTATTAGCTTTTTCTTTGGGGAACAGACACTCCTATGTTCTACTTGGTGACATTCTGCCTGTCAACCATGAAGCATTCTCTATCTAGATTAAGGCGATTAGACTAAACAGTACTTTCCCAGCAGTTTGAATACAAAGCACTCTCATGCAAGGATAGAAAGTAATTGGAACTCATGTATCATAAGGAGGAAACCCAAAGAGATTCTTCATGAGTTTCTGCCTCCAAGTTTCCTAAAGTTTCCAGGTGTTTTACTTTCCTAAGACCTAGGTGTTCAACCTCTTTTTTTTTTTTTTTTTTTTTTTAATTCTGTGTTTTACTTTGTTTGTGAAAACAAGTCAGTTTTATGGTTTTCCTTATGTAAGCCCCAGGAAAGATTTTCTGTTGCTTTCAGTGAAGAGTGAACTGCTGTAAATTCTTTTTAGACTCTTCCTTTTAGGGTTTATTTATTATTTACTTATATTAGCTTTGGAACAAGCTAATTGGGCTTAATGGTTGTAAACCTTACCTAAAACCTATGCAGCAAATATATAAAATGTGTCTCAAAATAAACTTTTCAATTTGCATGTTAGATCATCTCTTTGAGGAGTGTACTCTGTATTTGAACTTTTTTTATTGTCTTAAAATGTACTGGGTAGATAATATTTTGCAATCCTCTATACCTAGTATTCTGGGAATAATTTAGTTACCATGTGCGAGGTTTTAAATTATATTATTTAATTAGTGTTTAAACCTATAGGTGTCATCTGTACATGCTTTGGAATAACCTCAGCAAGATTCTCCATTGCCTTTTTTAAACTTGAGGAGACTTTGAGAGTCTTCAACAATTTCACAAAAGATTCCTATTTCTCAAAGAAAATTCTGGTCATTTACTTTTCAGGGAAAATGTTAGAAATAATTGCTTTTTAATAAAACAGTGTTTTCATTTAATTACATACATATTGATTAAATGAGTGAATTCTGGTTTTCACTCATTATAAAATTATAGTTTTTTCACATTGACTCTAGAAAGTAATATTGGGGTAGTCATACCTGGTAATCTTGTTTGGCAATTTAATGATCTTGCTATAAGGTAAAATAAGGACCTAAGTGTTGATTGGGTCTATCATTATAAGAAACTGACTTCCTGGCCGGGCGTGATGGCTCACACCTGTAATCCCAGCACTTTGGGAGGCCGAGGCGGGTGAATCACGAGGTCAGGAGATCGAGACCATCCTGGCTAACACGGTGAAACCCTGTCTCTACTAAAAATACAAAAAATTAGCCAGGTGTGGTGGCGGGCGCCTGTAGTCCCAGCTACTCGGGAGGCTGAGCCAGGAGAATGGCGTGAACCCGGGAGGCAGAGCTTGCAGTGAGCCGAGATCACGCCACTGCACTCCAGCCTGGGCGACAGAGTGAGACTCCGTCTCAAAAAAAAAAAAAAAAAAAAAAAAAGAAACTGACTTCCTATAGAAAAATAATTTTAAGTGAGATTTCTTTTTAATTAAAAAATGATTATGGATACCAAGTAGGTGTATATATTAATGGGGTATATTAGATATTTTTTACAGACATACGATGTTACTAATCACAACAGAGAAGAATGTGTTTTCTATCACCTTAAGCATTCATCATTTCTTTGTGTTACAAACATTCCAATTGTACTCTCTCAGTTATTCTAAAATGTACAACAGATTACTGCTAACTAGTTACCCTGTTGTGCTATCAAATACTAGGTCTTATTCATTATATATAAGTATATTTTGTACCTATTAACCATCCCCATTTCCCACCGCCCACTCCCACCACCTCTATTCTTCCAAACCTCTGGTAACCATCATTCTATTCTCTATCTCCATGAGTTCAATTGTTTTAAATTTTAATTTCCACAAATGAATGAGAACATGTGAAGTTTTTCTTTCTGTGCCTGGCTTACTTCACTTAACATAATGCCTTTCAGTTCCATCCACGTTGTTACAAAGACAGGATTTCTTTTTTTATGGCTGCATAGTCTCCATTGTATATAATATGTACATTTTCTTTATCTACTTGTCCGTTGATGGACACTTAGGTTGCTTGCAAATCTTGACTATTGTGAATAGTGCTGTAATAAACATTGAAATGCAGTTATCTCTTCTATGAAACACTGATTTCCTTTGTTTTGGGTATATAGCTAGCAGTGGGATTGCTTGATCATATTGGTAATTCTATTTTTAGTTTTTTGAGGAACCTCCAAACTATTCTCCATAGTGGCTGTACTAATTTACATTCTCACCAACAGTCTGTCATGGCTCCCTTTCTCCATATCCTTGCCAGAATTTGCTATTGCCTGTGTTTTGGATAAAAGCCATTTTAACTGGAATGAAATGATATCTCATTGTAGTTTTGATTTGCATTTTTCCTTATGATTAATGATGTTGAACACCTTTTGATATACTTGTCTGCCATTTGTATGTTTTCTTTTGAGAAATGTCCATTCAGATCTTTTGCCCATTATTATTAGATTTTTTCCTGTAGAGTTATTTGAGCTCCTTGTATATTCTGGTTATAATCCCTTATCAGATGGATAGTTTGCAAATATTTTCTTCCATTCTGTGGGTTGTCTCTTCATTTTGTGGATAGTTTCCTTTGCTATGCAGAAGCCTTTGCACTTGATGTGATCCATTTGCCTATTTTTGCTTTAGTTGCCTGTGCTTTTGGAGTATTACTCAAGAAATTTTTGCCCAAACCAATGTTGTGGAGAGTTTATCCAATGTTTTCTTTAGTAATTTCATAGTTTCAGGTCTCACAGTTACATCTTTAACCCATCTGATTTTGATTTTTGTATATGGTGAGAGACGGGGTCAAGTCTCATTCTTCTGTATATGGATATCCAGTTTTCTCAGGACCATTTATTGAAGAGATTGTCTTTTTCCCAATGTATGTTCTTTGTAGTTTTGTCAAATAAATGAGACATTTTTATACACTAATTCCCAATCAGCAGGCATACTTATTTTTTTAAGAAAAGAATTATCTTGAAAATGTGAAGCAGACTGTATAAATTGGCTTGCTGTTTTTTTCCTTACTGCAGATATTACTCAAATCTTAAAACTCAGAATATTTATGCACATATAAATGTGAAAAACAAATATATATATATATATATATATATATGGTAAAGAACAAGTTAATGTTATGTCATGGATTTTATTTTATAGAATCAATAGCTAATACAATGAACTACTTATTTGAATCACTGTTGAAGCCAGTTATATATTATTATGTAATAAACAAACAGCATCTATACTGGAATGCTGGAGAATCAGTCATGCCATTTGATATACATGTGTGTTTATCTCAGTCTTCTAAATTCCCTCTTCCTCAAGAAAATATAACACACATGCGCACACACACACACACACACACACACACACACATACACCCAGAGAGAGAGAGAGAGAGAGCTTTTTATGTAGTTTTGAAGTCTTTGATTACTTTCTCCGTATTTCCCTCTGGAAGTACAAAACCATTGATGATGCCCCAATGTCTATCCTGGTCCTATTACTTTCTTTTGAGAATGCATAAGTAGTAGATATATGTTTAGTCTTTCCTCTGGCAGACTGTAAGGCAACCTACCATAAAACATTGCATTTGCATGCAATGCCCAAGTCAGCTTTAAACTTGAAGGATCTCCTTCATCTCTGTGAGCTGTAAAATTTTATAATTGTGTGATTCTAGCTATGAGGAAATATTTAAGCTTCTTCATTGCCAAGGGAAAGCCACTGGGACTATGATTCTGCAAATTCAACAAAGACTAACTCACAACAATGTTTTGGTAATTGCCAGAGCCATGTCTCCAATAGTGGTAGAGACAGTGAAGGCTGAAATGGCTAGGCCTGAACTAAGGTGTTTGTAACAAGGTGGTTATAAATAGCAGTACACATGAAGGAGCAGGTAGCATCAACAAGGTGTGGAGTTTGCATAGAAGTGTCTGACCTTGGGAATACCTGCTTTGGATTTTGATTCAGGGATGTCTTGGAAAGAACCAAGAGTATATGGCTGGAACACTGGAAAAGACAGGACAATCAGTTAATTTCAGATCTGGGTATGAGGGTTAAGCAAGACCAACTATTCAATTAGCTAACAGCTTTTTAAATATCCCCTGATCAGAATTAAAAGTTCATGTTGGCATTAAGTGACTCCAGCTTCAAGGGTGAAAAGGAAAATGTGGGAAGGGTTTTAGCAGATCCTGATAATACCGTCTTCAGTCAAACTCTATTAGTAATTCTCATAGCTGTCAAGTTCAGAATAAAATTTTTTACAAAACCATTGAATGGAAAGTCAGTTGGGAAATCTTATAAGCTCTCCTACAATGATTTTTATGAACTTTATTTTAATTGGATCATTAAGTTAATAGATACAAATGACTATTTCCTGAAGTAGGTTAATAATTTAGAATCCAGTGTTCGTGTGAACGTGCTCATATATGTAAACTTTCAGTGGAAATTATAAAACCAATGCACTTCATTATATGAAAATATGGGATGGAAAATGAATTGCTTGATTTTATTACATAATATCTCTATACTCTTTGCCTCTTCTCTCCATTTTTTGTATTGTCACTGGTCTAGATAGTTCTGGAAAGAGGTTTATACTATCCTAATTTTAAAGATTCATATATAACAATTCAATTCAGTACAGAATTATGGAGTGTACTCTGCATGTACTGGATTATCTGGGTAGGAGGATGTAGAGGAACCCAAATTAGATGGGAAGACAGGATCTCTGTCTTCAAGAAGTGTATGGTCCTTTTAAAAAATATAACTTTTGCATATGAAGTAATTAAATAACAATACCAAGGCAGTTTATAATAAAGTGTTAAATTAAATATTATCAAGTACTATAATTATATGGTTCCAACTATAACTCTTTCACAGAACTAGCCAGAGTTAATTGATCATTTTGAGTAATTCACTAAAAGAGTAGATGAATAAAATTTATCTTTGTCTAAATTTTCCCAGTTAGGTCACCTAACCCTTTTTATAACTTCTTCATATTTCTAGGCATGCAGTATTATTAACCCTCATTTCCTCTTGGTTTGCCTGCAGCTGTATCTCTGTCTCATGAACCTAATGTTTTTGTTTAAGCATACCACCCTGATTATCCAGAGGTCAGATTCTAGCTAATCACTTCCATCCAGAACATGTCTTTGAACACACACAAGAACAAGTGAGAAAACTCTAAGGGTACAGAGCCCAGCTGAATGAGTTGTAGAGGAAGCTGACCTGTATTTAGAATCTTAACGAAGTTAGGTATGAAATTCTACATTTTACAAAAAGAAGCAAACATCTCTTTGTTCAGACAACCGATGACACAGGGAAGAAACTGTACGGCTATAAACTTTGGACAAGTGTTTGAACCTTTTCACATTGAGTCAAATAACCCTATATAAATATTCAAGACATTCCAAAAAAGTCATTATTATACAATGCAGCAAGTGCTTGTTGAAGTGAAATACATACGAATTAAAGAAAGTGATTGATATGTTTTATAATTAGTTACAAGAAAAACTGTTAAAACAAAAGCATGTTTTTTAAGATTAATGAGATAACTTTCAGTTATTTGAATGTTTTACTTTGAGGTACATCGCATTCTCTGGAGAGACTAGGTAAAAGAACTATTGCTATGTATCTAACAGAGACCATTTCCATATTAGAGCACAAAACTTCAAAGGAGATTTATTTAATGACCCATCATTAGACTCAGTTTTGTCCCTAGCTGACAGTATAAAGTAAACGAGGTTGGCTTGCCTTTTCTCAGTTCTTCTGTCTCTACTTGTGACTTCTCTCACTGCCTTCAGTTTCTCTTTGCACTACTTACCATATGAGGTCCCTTAGGGCTCATGTAAGTTAGGGTTGAATGGCAAGATCCCATGCTCTGGATCGATCTCATTGTCTTTTTCCTCAACCCAACTCCTTCATAGTATGTACTTTAGAACTTTGTTCTCTGCTAGCTGCCATGATAAACTAATTCCACATCAATGATAATCAGGTATTCGTTCAACCCAACTCCTTCATAGTGTGTACTTTAGAACTTTGTTCTCTGCTAGCTGCCATGATAAACTAATTCCACATCAATGATAATCAGGTATTCGTGGAGTGATGTGTGGATTTTAAAGGATCCCTTTGTGTTGACTACCCTAGTGGTGGAAACGTCAGAGAAGTCATGGAATAATTTTATAAGAAGTGGAACTTTCTGCTTGAATACCTAGAGTTGGTGTCTCCTTCCACTGCCTGTACAAATGGTGAAGTGGTGAACCTTTTAACCAAACTGTGGAGCTGATGAAGAAGCATGACACAGTATTTGAAGGGTTAACTAAAATTTCCTCTGACATTCTAAGTGCTATTTTACACACTTTGTTCACTGAAAGAGGATGATATATATCCACATGTTGGGGATATTAATACATTGAAATAAGGAGTTAATTGATATTTGTCCCTGAGAAACAATGAGATATACTTTTGTTTGGTTTCTAGTTGAATATTTCCTTGAACTTCCTTGAAGATTTCCAGACCTCCAAATGTATTTATTCACATTACGTGTGAGCCAGCTAGTTTGAAGGGAATGATACTGGATAGCAAAAGAACCTTTCACATTTCAGCCGCATTCCAGATAAACAGACAACAGTTTCTAGGGCTCTGCTTCTATTCATTTAATTAGTTCATCACCGCCATCCATTCTGTAGTTTCCAGTGGAGTATTCTTATAATTATTGGGAAGAGTCTGTTTAGTCCAGGCTGATGAACTCTTACTGTATTGAGTTGACAAGGAACATAATTACATGTAATATGAGAGCTCAGAATGTATGGGTACATATGTGAATATGCTGCTGACTCTGGAAAATTCTTCAGAATCCCTTTCCAACATAGCCATGGTGAACTCTCCTGCCATTCCCCTGTCAGGTTCCAAAGCTACTTCTCCGTTACTCAGAGACTAATGCTGCTGAGGTGTCCTCATTCTGTATCTTCTCCCTTCAGATGTCTAGCTTTTGATCATTTTCCTGTTTAATGGCATCTCCATTGGAAGGTAGGGTGTGGGAAATAAACAAAGAGAAATTTAAACTAATCAATGGTATTGTATGTAGGACACAGCAGGTGCACTGCCTTCACTCTCAGCAATGCAGCTCTTTCTTCAATTCTTCTCCCCCAAATCCAAACTTTTGAATCCTTCCTCTTTTATGCAAACTCTTTCAATAAACTCTCAGGCAGTTTATTGAAACTTTCAGGGCTGAAAAAAAAAAAAAAAAAGCTTCTTTACAAAAAGTACCGAGGATGTTATAAAGGCAAATCCCCTGGCAAAAATGGGTATAGTCATCCCTCCTTCTCTGTGGAAGAAATGTTTCAAGACCCTCAGTGATGCCTGAAACCATGGATGATACCAAATCCACAAATTTAGTGCCTTTTCCATCTTAACCAAGCACTTATCATGCACTGTGGCACTTCATAACTTTTACAGTTTAAAGTGACAGCAAAACCGGCACGGATTTCTTTTATCCTTCTTCACAAGTTCACGGATAGAAGATTCGTTCTTACCGTAGACCTTAGCAACCTCAGCATACAATTTTTTTCTTCTCTTATTAAGTAAAGAACTTTCACCTTTTCATGTTAAGGAAACACTTTATGGCTTCTCTTTGGCATGTTCAAATTGCTAGCATCACTACTTATGTGCTTTGGGGCCATTATTAAGTAAAAAAAAAAAGAGTTCCTTGATATAAGCACTGTGATACCATGGTAGTTGATCTGATAACTGAGATGGCTGCTAAGTGACTAATGCAGGGATGAGCTGGACAAAGGGATAATTTATGTCCCAGGCAGGACAGAACAAGATTGATCTGAGATTTCATCACCATACTCCGAATGCAGTGCAATTTGAAACTTATGAATTGCTTATTTCTAGAATTTTCCATTTAATATTTTCGAACTGCAGCTGAGAGTAACAGAAATCATGGAAAGTGAAACCACCGATAAAGGAGGACAGTCATATGGGGTACATAGTGTCAGCAATTAGTATTTGTGTGTCCTTAACACACAAATAGTTGTACCTCTGCAGGGCTCAGATGCCCTTATCTGCAGAATACTTAAATGGTGAAAGAATACAGTTAAATTTTAGTTAGACTGGCATTTATTTAGCACCTGCTATGTGCTGTGACTGGAAATTAATTCTTCTGATTCCTGGGCTCATTTCCATCCTCCACTTACTCTTTTATTTATTAGCTCTAATCTTCTTAATCAATTATTTTAATATCCAAAGTAAAATATGTACAAATAAAAAGGTATAAAGAAGACACTTAAAACCTCTTCCAGCTTTACATCGCCAACATGTAGCCTCCCTGAAGTAATTAAATGTAATACATTCAACAACTTGGTATATTCTCATATATTTTCCTTCCATATTCACACAAAATATACAAACACATGCACATGTTCAGAAAACATGTAAATATACTTCACCTCTTCATATCTTTCAGGATTCTGCCCAAACGTATTCTTTTTTTATTTCCCCAGAGAGACTTTTCTTCACCACCCTGTTTGAAGTTAGTATCCCCTTAACCATCGTTGCCTCATTGGAAATCCCAGGCGTGTGACTACATTGCTTTATTTTTCTCCTATAACACTTAGCACCAGATATAATATATATTTTATTTATTCATTTATTTGTGTGTGAGAGAGTCCTCACACCTTACAATATATTTTGTGAGGGTCAATATTTGTGTCTGTTTTGTTTACTGCTGCAACCCAATACTATAACAGTGCCTGACAGTAAATGCTAAATAATTATGAAGGAATATGTGAGTGTGTGTGTGTGTGTGTGTGTGTGTGTGAGAGAGAGAGAGTGTGTGTGTGTAGTTTTTTTTGGGGGGGTCATTATTCTGTTTTTTTTTTAATTTAAAGTGTGATGATACTAAGTAAATAACTGTACAGTTTGCTTCTCATACTAAAAAAATCCAGCAAGAAGAATAGACACATATCTAGTATATTTTCTAAATTTTGAGATACGTAATATTCCACAGTATGGACTTCACATCATACTTAATTATTCTAATATTGATGGATAGCCAGTTGTTTTCATTTTTTAAATTGAGAAACAATATTATACACTTTCAATATTATCCTTATGTGCTGGTGCTTTTATTTCTAAAGCATAATAATAATAACTGTTATTGATTGCTTTTAGTGCAGAACTTTTCTAAACACTTTACATCCACTAACTCATTTAATTTTCCCAATAGTCCTATTCATTAGATATAGATATTATCCACATTCAGTGGAATACAACTGAGGGAAACAAGGCACTGGGAGTGTAAGTAACTTGCCCAGTGTCACAGGTCTGCCGAGAAGCTAAGCCAAGATTGAAATTCCATGAGTCTGAACCAAGAGACTGCTTTCCTAAAAATTATACAGATTACAAAAGTAGGATTGGCTTGTCAAAGATAATACATATTTTAAATGTAATATCTTTGGCCAGGTAATTTCTGAATATTAATTTTGTCACCAACTATAAATAAGAGTGTCACCAATAATAAATAAAAGTATTTGTTTCCCTTTATCCTCTTCAGGAGATTTTTTATATTTTCATCTCATTTTATGATATGTTAAATTTTTGCAGAAGTAATAGGTTAAAAGGAAAGATGTTTTGAATGCAGCTTCTAGCGAGGATTAATTCTGTGGTTGGGAATTAATACGAGTTTGTATATATTGCTTTACAGGTAAAAAATGTCTGTCACAAATGCTTTTGGTGAAATGGAAATGAAGGCTAATTTCTGGTGGTTACACAGTCATGGCCTCTAAATTACTATTAAGGTTACAGGGATTTAAAAAATCCCTATTCCTAGCAATGAGGCTGTTTCTAACCACCACTTCCCCTTCCTTCTCATAGGACAGGATGAAACAAACCTTGAATGTCAGATGCTTTGTTAAAGAAAAAGGAAGGTAAATGCATGACAGTGAAATCAGAGGGCCAAATACACTTGGGCTGTTGTTTTGGTATGGGTTCGTTATTCACTTAGTCTGCCATATGAGAGGTTTTCAAGAATGCAATTATAGCTGAGTTTATTCTGACCTGGATCAAATTCATTGTACCGAGGCATGAAGAGAATATGATCCCTTAGCAAAGGGGTCTATATTACAAACAACAGGTCGTGAATGAGAAATGAGACCAAATTTATTCAATTGTAAAATTGCCAACCTATCATGAATAATTTCTATCCTTAGGGTGACTGTATAGTTGATGGTTCAAACTGTGAAACTTTGAGAGTGGAAGGATTGCTACCGATAATTATGCTGGAGTACCAGATATACACTGAGACCTTTCCTGGGAAGCAGAGATGTATAGTCACTCTACATACCCCAGATTCTGATTTTTTATTTTTCCCACACTGATGCTTCAAAATCTGCTTGTAAAAAAATACTGGCTAAGTGATGGACAGTAGTATTTTTCATCTCATTCTCTTTTTATGTCTGTCTTTCCTTGTCCCTCTTTCCTTTTCTCATTCGTTATTTTTCTGCCATGCCATATTCTTTCATTTTAAAATATAATATTTCTATTTCCGATTGATAAGAATATAAATAAAAGCAAAAGATGAGCTGAAGTTGGCTGTGGGCTTCTTGGGTTCTAGTGTGGATACACCATGAGCTATGGTCCCGTCCTCTTGGTTTTTTCTGCGCTTACCCTTTTATTTTACTGTCACGTTACCTACAATTTCTGCCTAATAGTTATTCTAAAATAGAAATTCTTGAATTCCATGAAAACAAATATATCTAAATATTTTAAAAGAAAATAGGGTGGGTTGGGGGAGACAGAGACAGTGACTGAACTAGCTAGTACAAGAAAGAGAACACAAGGAAGTTTATATCAGATATAAGTTATCAAATCCTTCAACCACAGTTACTATCAATTCTCTATACACACATTAAGTTGCTGCCTGACTGTGTTAAATGAGACCAAAATTAATTTGCCTGTAAGTCTGGTGAGAGCCAATATTTGTTTTCTGAAGCAGTTATTTGACTGACCTACTAACTGTGAAAGTACTTCTTCAAGTTAAGGGTTAGGATAGGGAAGAAGAAGCAAGTTCTGTATGGACAAGCAAAAGATTGGCCCTTACCATCAAATCTCCTGTCATAAAGAGTGAATAGAAGGAAGGATTGTTATTATTATGACTTTGGTTTTATTTAAGTATAAAAGTATCAGCACTTTAATGCTCAAAGTATAGCCATAAGCAAGATTAGAAAAATGTACTTGCTGTGTATTGTTCCAGCAACACTCTGGGTTTGCCCTACATTTGTGGAAAGTTGGTTTTCTGTATTAGTGTTTTATCATAAACCGAGTATCATTTGTATATTTTTCAAAATTACATAAATAAATCATTTTATCATTTTATTTATTAAGTCCAGAAACTGATTTTAGGGTAGAGGGATGAGTTGTGCTTTTTAATCTTACTCTGGTGGATAAATGAACATATGGATTCAAAGGTGTTGAGTGAGAGAAGACTCTTGATATGTTAGAAGGCCACTGCTCTAGGATATGTGTAGAAACAAAACTGACACATAGTAGGTACTTAATGAATGTTTGTTGAATGAATAAATTTTCAGGCCTGCCTGAAATATCTATGTGACATGTGTCAACACATACAGCCTCTCTGGTACTCAGTATCATATTCTGAAAAATGAAGGTGTTAGATAAGGATTTCTAACAACTGTTTTATTTCTAAAATTCTGTAATGCGTGGTGGCTCACACCTGTAATTCCAACACTTTGGGAGGCCAAGACGGGCAGATTGCTTGAGCTCAGGAGTTTGAGACCAGCCTGGACAACATGGTGAAACCCAGTCTCTACCAAAAATACAAAAATTAGCCAGGTGTGGTGGTGCATGTCTGTGGTCTCAGCTACTGTGGACGCTGAGGCGGGAGGATCGCTTGAGCCTGGGAAGCAGAGAGGTTGCAGTGAGCTGAGATGGTGCCACTACACTCCATCTTAGCCAACAGAGTGAGACCCTGTCACAAAAAGAAAAAAAAAAAAAAAGATAAAACTAGCCCTTAGAAAAAAAAATCATATTTCCTGAATTTAAGAGAAAAAAATCTCATTGGGCATGTAGGCTCACATAAAATTTTAAAATCTTATTAGTAGAAACATATAACAATGCAAAGTAGAATCCATCTTCTTGAAATGGAGATATGGTTATTTGCAATGAAAAAATTAGTTTATATTTTTGTAAGTTTTGACTGAGGTTCTAGAGTCTAATCCTTTTAGGATATATAGTAATTTTAATAATTTGCACCCAGACACTTTAATTGGTAGAATATACCCTGGTTTCTTCCTTCATCTCATTTCAGAACAGATTCTGCCTTTAGATTATGTGCATGGCACACCGTATTTATTTCTTTACCAAGTATGGCATTCACAGTAATGGAAAACACTAGTCGGAAGCAGTCCATAATTATTATGATTATCTCTAATTCTCTTTTCTGCTTCTCTGGGTTTTTGTTTATTTGTTTTGGTTTTGTCTTGTTTTGTTTTATCACATAAGAGCCTGAGCTTCTCTAGGCCCAGTAGCTGAACTAGTAACTGACACTGCTATACCTAATTTTAGGGAAACTTCCTGGGCTAGATATTAACAAAATATATTTTTTTCTTCTTTAAGTCAGTATAAACAAACAAACAAAACCCAAACAAATCTCGGAAGTTCTAAAAAATAACATTATTATGAAACTGGAGAAAAATAAATATCTAAAAAATAAAATTTTAAAAATCAATGAAATTATGAACAGTTTTATTACTGAATGTAACTAAGTATCCACCCAGTTGTAGTTTCTGAAATTTACTGGAGAAATACCATTCCAATGATTGCCATTTACATTAGGTAGTCATTTCTCTGTTCATTTACAGAAAAGAGAAGATACACCCCAAGTCCTGAACTGCAGGGCCGATATCTAGTTCCTCTCATTTCCCCAGATGACCCCTGCTCTGAGGGGTTGACAGCCCTGCAGAATTCTAATTTCTGCATTTTTACAATATTAAGTTACTTTATGACTATAGTGTAATGATAATGACAACAGTAGTAATGGGAGCTTGATATCTCATACTCAGTTGCTCTGTTATGTAGCCACACATTTTCTTTAATAAATTACTAAGAATCAAATCTCTTCCTTTTTTTTTGTACATTGGCTACTATTTGGTCTTAAGGAATCTTGCCTCATCAAGCAAAGCAGACAAATAGTAATCTCCGTGAGAGCAGAGGGCATCCTTATTATTTTATCCACAGTCCTTCACACAGTACATAGTGCAGAATTATGTGTTCAATAAATATGTGCTAAACAAATCAAATATGTAACAGGTACACACACATACATACACACAGGGATTACAATCTATTTGCTTATATCCTAAAGGAGATCAAAACAAGTTTTAAGGAATGCCTACAGTGAATAATATAGAAATCAAAGAGTGGGATCTAAATGGATTTACAGAAACCTATCTCTTTTTCATTGATTCTTGCTGGAAACTTTGGAGTTAGTCAAACTTGGCTTTGAACTTCAGTGCTAGACTAAGTAAATATTTATCCTCCCAGTTTCCTCTTCTTTAACATTAGGGTAATAATACTTAACTTCTTAGGGTTGTTGCATTGATTAAATATACATAGAAATCTCCTAACACATTTTGTATCTAGATTAATGGTTGTAGAGCTTGCATGAGAATTAGAGTTGAGATCATTTGGGGTGTGATTTTTGGGTGTTGGCACCAGGTGCTTTCAGATGTGACAATTAAAGGAGGTAGAGTGGAAGAGGCTAGAGGCAGGAGATTTCTTTAGTGAATATGGTATGGTGAAGGTAGGGTTATGAGTATAATAAAATCTTTTTTGTTGAATGATTTCTGGAATCTCCTTGCAAGTTTGCATGCAATTAAATTAAAATAATGTTCTCCCCCTCATCACCCCCTTCTTCCATCTTTGGCTGTTAATCATTTATTCTGCTTTGTACTTAGATTTTTTTTACCCCAAAGCCATAAGTGATTAATGGATTTCTGGGTTATTTGCATTTTCTTCTGCAATTTCTTTCTTTCAATCTAATCTTCATATATGCCTCTTGTCTGTACCATTATAATCACAGCAGAGTTGGGCTTTTAAGGAGAAAGTTCAGCACATTTGTGACCTAAAACTTGTAGCCAATCCATATAGCAGAGCTACTCAGCATTTGGGAAAACGTGGTGCCATTATCTACATGCTGCCATAGAAGCCGGGTAAGTTTTTATTTGCTTGCTTTTGGTACCCACCTGATGAACTTATTACTCTATAGTTTAATTCCTTGTATTTCATGAAAATTTTCTTTTTCCATGAATATTACCTAAATATTGTGACAAGGAGATTTTCATATATTATCCAATTTCTCTTTTACTCAGGAATAATACATTTACAGTCTTGTAATGTTTGTAGAGTGATGCTGTAATCTGAAAACTACAAACTACCAGTTTCCTTTGAAAAAAATCAGATGGCTACCCTATCTGGACATAGTGGAAATGAAGCTAGACTGTTCAGGTTTCTGTGTGTCTATACGGTTCAGGGTGACCTGCATTCCATCTTTTGCTTATGCTGTGTTGACCCAGGCCATGCTTTTTGAAGATGAAGAAATTTATGAGATATGGCAAAAATAGTTCTTACGTTTAGCCACTAATAATCAACACAGAGACCCATGCTATCAGTGAACCAGGAATGACCTGAATCGATCATAAAGATT
This sequence comes from Pongo abelii, assembly GCF_028885655.2. Lineage (NCBI taxonomy): Eukaryota > Metazoa > Chordata > Mammalia > Primates > Hominidae > Pongo > Pongo abelii. The sequence continues at coordinate 21,780,165 of NC_085928.1, forward strand.
GCCTGTGGCCAGCAGTACAGGCCATTTTATACATGGCATGGTGCATTTTACTGAGCATGTTTGGCTAAACTGGCTGCCTCAGGTGACTATCTTGTTTCCATTAAAGCACTTGTATTAGGAAATTACCTGAAACCTAAGAAGCTATTTTCTTTACTATTAGAATATAAATAACAAGTGGACCCTGGTGATTATTATATTGCTTCCACATTCGCCACCAATCCCTTCAGGCCAGTCAGTGGCAGATCTAGGGTGGGTTTTTACTCTGTTTGCATTGCCTACTTTCAGGGTCACCAACCTGTCCTTTCTGTAACTTAGGGGCTCTTTAGTGACCCGTGTTTCACTGTGTTTGCTCTACAGCAGATGTCTGACTTTTTAAAGTTTCCCCTGAGCAAGATATCCTGTCTTTCCAAATCCATCACAAATAGGTGCAGAAATTTCACATTTTCTTTCCACTCCAGGGATCAGCGATGGATGGTCAAGGCAGTTTTTTGTTGTTGTTGTTGTTGTTTTGTTTTTGTTTTCTATTTTTCCACTTTCGTGTGCTAACCCATGATACTTCATTACTTACTTTGTTCCTAAATTGTATCTCCTTAGTATTGTAAATACTTAACACATAATGGAACAACTATTCAACTCTCTTTCACTTTCTTTCTTACATTTTCACTTTGGAAAGAATCCATCAATATTTACTCTTGAATCATGAAAATGATCCTACAGTCACTGAATTATAGAATCATAGAAAGTTAGAGCTGAAAAGAAGCTAAGTTGTATTTCTCTTGCATCTATGCTTCCAATAGAGCATATCTTGGATCGTTGTAACTGCATGAAAATTTCCCCCATGCAGCTTCCTATGTCATAAAGCATGTCACATGCTCTTGATGTTTGGGGTTTTAATGGAAAACCCCAAATATCTATTAAATTGAGCCCGTTCAATCTCTAAGACTATGCTGCAGCTATTTTCACAGCTCTGAATAGTATAGAAGGCATTTCAAAATATAAGCTTTTTCCAACTGAAAGCTTAGGGAATGTCATTTGAAGGTCACAGGGATGATCCATATCAAAACATATTCCTCATCTGTTGAACAGAGACTTCTTTGTGGAGAAAAATAATGTATTATCCTTTGTTCATACATTTGAGAAATGTATTAAACTGTTATCTAATATACTAGCATCTTAGTATAAATTGGTTCAGTCCTCTATTTTCTTTCCTTTATTGTTTTACTTAGAAGAGGAAAGTTCCTAGAGATTGATCATCAAAAGAAAGATTTGATGTGCATTCTGGAAATAAGGATGAGGACATTCAATTTAGTCTAAAGAGTGGGGTAATGGAGATCAGTATTTAAAAAGGTGCTGAAACCACAGTACACGAAATGCAATTGTTCCCAGTAACAACTCCCAACTGCTCAAGTTTCTCTACCTTGCAATTGAGAAGAGGGTCTCTCCAGTACTTTCCAATGACATCATGGCAAATAAAGGACTATTGTTAGTATGGTTGATGTCAGGATGTTATCTAAATCACTAACCTCATACTAAGTCTGCCCTGTCCCCTCTTAGATGCTTTTCCATGGCATTTTAATAGTATTACTGTTATTTTACATTTATATAGCCCTTTTCTCTGAGGGAAATTACACCTTTCAAATGTTGACTTAGTGCTACCCCAGCCCTGTTAGTCATTGCTTATCCAGCCAATACATGTTTAGCTCCTTTAATCTTTTTCCATAAATACATCATTCCATTTCTTTCATCATTTCAGTGCTATTCTCCGTACTCAGTCCAATTTCTCAACACATTTCAAGTGTCGAGGAGCCTGATGGTACCTTAGCCGAACCAGAGTCAAGGAAGGCGGGAGTCATTTCTCTACATTTTTGCTCTGCCCCAACATAATGGATCATTGTATTCAGTTCAAAATAGCATCAGCCCCTTTGGCAGCCATATCATATTGCAAACTGATATCTAATTTGTCCTCCATTATCAGCTCCAGGTCTTTTTTCAGCATTACCACTCACCAGGTTTCTCCTGTCCACTGAATTACTTTGCTCAAGATATATTGGTTTTCATTTTTCTAGGCTGAATCTCATTTTGTGATTTTCAAGTCATATTACTATCCTCCTCTGGTCAATTTATATGACATCTGAGGAGTCTCAAAGGTGCCTGCCATACATCTTCACTTATCACCTGCAAAGTTCATTAATAAGCTATTTCCACTGTTTCCTTATCTAGGAGATCATGAAAATAATGAAAATAATCCTTCTTCCAGGTAATTTTAAAAGAGATTTAATAGAACCTGAGCTAACACTACACCACCACCACCACCAACAAAAAACACTTTTTAACACTATTTTTATATATAATATTAGTTTTTTTCTACTTCTTTGTAGTTTAAATTACCTAAGTTAATTTGGATTACATTCTTAATAAAGATTTTCAGAGTTTGCTGATATTTATATATTTTCATAGAGACTCCATTTTATCTATGCATAACTTGGAGTAGTTAAAATAAAAATCCATTTTTAAAGTGTTTAAATGTCATTACCTTAGCTACTTGGAAGCCATCTGGATCCATAAAAGGATCATTTAGCTTCTCTTGTCTCCATATGCCACATAAGTAATTGTATCAACTTCTTTTATAGGGGGACTGAGGATGATACATATAGAGCTCATCAGAAATGTTTTCTTCTCCTATGTTGAAAGAGCCAGAGAAAATTACAAAGAATTGCCCAACTGGATGTGGTTATGTAGTATCACTTTCAGAGAGTCTAGACACGGAGAATTAGAAAGAGACATTGATGTGTTATAATAATTCCTAGGTTCTGAGGTTTACTGAGCAGTAAAGGCACTTTTTCTAATAGAGCCTTGAATCTGAGTTTACACGCAGTATTGTCTGTAGACTGTGTGACAGATCTATACTGATATTTTTATTTGTAGATAGAAGCCATGGTTAGTAACAAAATACGTAGTTTTTTTTAACGTAAATACTACTATTATATGCATGTCTGGAGATTATTTTAATATTTAAAAATGACTCCTCATATGGGCAAATGTTGGGTTCACTGATCTGCAATAAATATTTCAATAAAATATCTCATCTGTGTAAGGAATATGTTGGGAGGGACAGATAGTACTTTTTTCCATCTTGAGATTTGTTTGACATAATTTAGATGCATTGTGTTGATTTTCCTCAATTGTAAGGGGTAATAACTTTGATCTACACTGGGGTATGTAGAGATCTTTGTTATTTAGTTAGAATGGTGTCTGCAACAACACCAAAAAAGAAAACAGCAATACATATTAAATTTTCACTGTGAGAATTTATTCTCCTATGTAACAGGAAACATGTCAGGCACATTCATACACAGTGCCACTTTTAATCTTTATTGCAGTCTTAAGATATGCTTTTCCCTCTACTTTACATTTTAGAAAACTTGTCTTCTCAGAGCCTGCAGACTAAATTACCCAGAGTCACACAGGTTTTAACAGAATGATAGGGATAATTGAGTGACAGAGCTAGAACTATCAAATTCTCTAATCCTTGCTCTGTTCCCAGTGCCTTGCAAACTTTCTAGTCATGCTGTATGTTCTACCCCTCAACTTTTAACTGTAAAATAACCATGTTGTTATACTCTAGACTCTGGGTCAGGAATTTGGGCAGACAGTGGAGACAGCTTGTTTCTGCTTCATGATGTCTGGAAATTCATCACTGAAGCCTGGGAGTTACTCTGTGGCTTTGAATGGCTCAGTGGTTGGTAACTGGTAATATCTGGATGCATCGTCACTTAGATATGTGGCAATTAATGCTAGCTGTTGGCTGGGATCTCAGCTGGGGAAGTCAGCCAAGATGCTTACGGTGACGTCTTCATGTGAAGCATGACAAAACTCAGACTTCTCATCTGGTGGCTCAAAGCTCTGAAGGAAAAGTATTTTGAGAAAATCAGGCAGAAATTCTATTGCCTTTTATGATCTAGCCTTGGAAATCATAGAGTATCACCTCCTCTGTGCTCTACCAGTCAATCATTCCCTAAGCTTAGTCCAGGTTCCAAGGGAGAGAATGTAGACCCTACTTCCCCATTGGAAAGTGTCAATTTTCAGACATGTTTAAAACCTTTACAATTCAGTATCATAAAAAAAAAAAAAAAAAAAAAAAAAAAAAAACTTCGTTAGTGGCTGTGATAGTCATTCAGTTCTGCTGATTGTTTTAAATTTTTGAAGAACCCTCTTTCTTATGGCTTTGGTTTATTTGCTATGGGTCTTAACCATGGCTACAAGTCATCTCTGGAGAGCATGATAAATCTATCAGTCCTGGAATCCACTTCAAATTTTCTCAAAAAAAAAAAAAAATCTGTAGGAGGGGAGTACAGGAATATGTAGTTTCACCAAGTTCCTGGTGATTCTTAGGTAGCTGGCCTGACCTACGCACCAAGTTTTACTTACACCACTCTCTACAGATAGGGTTGTTATCAAAAGCCTACCTGGTAAACTCCCTGGCCTCTGCTTTTAACGCATCCTATCATTCTCATATTTTCCCTCTGCCTAGGAAAGGCACCTGAACCTTTATAAAATATCACCTTTAGATTTGCAAGTAGAATCCTGAGAGCTTCCTTCTTCATCTCATCCGGAATGGATGACAACACTCTAACAAAGTCTTTGCTGAAACTATCACAGCAGGAGGTGTACCAGCTTAAAGCTGTTGGTTGATAATCACGCTACTGTGAATGGTTGGGCTAGTAGCACCCAGCGATTCGATTTGAATATTTATGACTTGATGTGTTCACAGAAGTGCCACCTTGGGGTGCCACTGCAGCAGCTCCAGTCCAGTGAAAACATCTTCAAAACATCTTCAAAGAGCCTCGTCAGCTTCCTTCAGCATTATTTTCAGGTTTAGAATTAGAGGAGAATGACAGTCCACACCTCAGAAAGAACCCTGATAAAATCTATTAACTCCTTCTCCCCTTACACATCCATCTTTTAGCTGCAGCAGCAACCAGTCCCTTCAGTGGAAATTTTATCACTACTTGAATTGAAAATAAAAGAGTAAGGATTTTAGCACTACTTGAATTGAAAATAAAAGAATAAAGATGCTTCTAGCTTACCTGCCTGTCTGTGGTTTTCAGATTATGAATTTTACAAACAGATTCATCTCCACATCAAGATTGTATGTGGAGATGTCTACTATCCATACATGGAATGGGAGAGAAGAGGCTATAAAGGAACAGCTGGGGAGGATAAAGATATTTCTGTAGATTTGAGGCTGAAAGGGCACTTGGTAATTATCTTGAGTAAGGAGCAGGTCACTAAGGAAATTGTCCTGCAATTCAATAGAGAGGGTACTATATAAACCCTACAGTATTTATCCACAGGATAGGAAAGGCAAACTCAGCTTCCTAAGCTCCCTGGACCACAGTCATCCTAAACTCCAATCACTTCTTCATAGCTATGTCTAGAGGAGGATAAAAGGTGATGATGAAAGAGAATCCTTTCCACAAATCTTTCACAAAGTTGAGTGTCTTTGGAAAAGGTAGGTAAAACAAGCAAAAATCAGCGAAAGCCAAGTTTAATTATTTGTAGGACTGGAATAAGGTTGTGGAGGAAAAGAAGCAAATAGGTAACATTTTCTCTTCCTTTCTTTCCTCTTGGGTGATTTCAGACTGGGCCTAGCTATCTATTTCTTTAAAGTGTAATTCTTAGACAACTTATATCATAATCCTTTATGGGAAAAACGAAGATGTCTGGAACCCACCTTACATCTACTGAATCAGCAATTCTGGGAGTGGGATCCTAGAATCAGAATTTATAATGAGTTGCTCACTGACTCCATTACATACTTGAATTGAAGAAGGATTGACCTAGACCCTGCTATTGCTTGGATCTGGAAAGAGCGTTCCTAAATGTTTTTGTTAACATGCACCTACCTTTTCTCTGTCCTTGACTCTCAATGAGACCCAGGGGCACTAAGAGGGTCTTTTGAAGTTTGATGTTGTTAAGTGGTTGACTTTTATAGGTAGTAAGAGTCTTCTTTGTTATTAATTAATCATTGGGTCAGCAAGCATTCTAAAGGACAAAGCTAGCTAGAGTGCAACATACAGTAAAAATACCCTTTGGTTTTTGACTAAAAGTTAGAGATTATGTGCTATATCTCAACCCAGTAAAACTGCTTGCCCAAATGGCTGTTATAATTTTCCTAGCACTAGATGGAGCAATGGAGGCTGTGTAACGTTCTAATCAATGTAGGGTTCGAACAGATATCAAATTATGTATGATTTTTTCCCTAGGTTTTTTATTGTGTCAAAATATATGTAACATAAAATTTCCCATTTCAAATGTGTAGTTTAGTGCACCAAATACATCATAATGTTGTGCAACAGTTACCACCATCCATCTCTGTAACATTTTTTCTATTGTAAAACTGAAACTCTACACTCAATAAACAATAACTTTCCATATTCCCTTACTTCCAGGCCCTGCAACCACCATTCTACCATCTGTCTATGATTTTGACTATTCTAAGTACCTCATAAGTGCAATCTTATAGTATTTGTCATTTTGTGACTGATTTATTTCATTTAGCATAATTTCTTTAAGGTTCATCCAAGTTGTAACATGTCAGAATTTATGCTTTTTTTTCAAGACTTAATATCCATTACACACACGCACACACACATATGTGTGTGTGCGTGTGTGTGCCAAATATGGTGTATATATTAGACTTAGCCATTCATTTATTAATGAACACTTGCATTGCTTCTACATTTCAGTTGTTGTGAATAACATTACTGTGAACATGGGTATATAAATATCTCTTTGAGACTCTGCTTTCAATTATGTTGAGTTTATACCTAGAAGTGGAATTGCATTTTCATATGGTAAGTATATTTTTAATATTTCGAGGCATTGCCATACTGTTTTCCATAGCAACTATACCATTTTGCATTCTCACCAACAGTACCAAAGGGTTCCAATTGCTCCCCATCCTCACCAACATTTATTTTCTCTTGACAGTAGCCTTCTGTTATTTTGAGAGTAGCTACGAAGAAGTGAATACTTTGTCAACAATGGGTGTGAGAGGGTATCTCATTGTAGTTTTTATTTGCTTTCCACTAATGATTACTGATGTTGAGCATCTTTTCACGTGCTTGTTAGCCACTTCTTTGGAGAAGTGTCTATTCAGGTTCGTTGCCCATTTTTGAATCGAGATTTTTGTTTTTCTGTTTTTAAATGTTGGGTGCTTTCTCCATATTCTGAATGTTAATTATTTATCAGACAGAATTGCAAATATTTTCTACCATTCTGTAGGCTATCTTTTGCTGATAGTGTCTTTCAATGCACAAAATTATTTTTAATTTCCAAAAGTCCACCTTGTCTTTTTTGTCTATTCTTTTGTTGCCTATGCCTTTGGTGTCATAGCCAAGATATCACTGCCAAATCCAATGTCGTGAAGTTTTTGTCCTATGTGTTTTTCTAAGACCTTCACAATTTTATGTCTGATATTTGGGTCCTTTATTCATTTTGAGTTCATTTTTATATGATATTAGGCAAGGGTCCAACTTCATTCTTTTGCACGTGAATATCCAGATTTCTTAGCACCATTTGTTGAAGAGACTGTTCTTTTCCCATTGCATAGTCTTGACAGCCTTGTCAAAAATTATTTGACCATATACACTGTTTACAGCTGAACAATAGTTCAACTTATAATTTTTTTACTTCATGTCAGTGTGAAAGGAAAACATCTTGAGTAGAAACTGTAAGTTCGATACCCATACTACCATTGTGTTTTTCGCTTTCAGTACAGAATTCAATAAATTACATGATATATCCAACACTTTATTATAAAACAGGATTTGTATTAAATAATATTGCCCAACTTTAAGCTAATGTAAGTGTTCTGAGCATGTTTAAGGCAGGTTAGGCTAAGCTTTGATGTTTAGTAGTTCAGGTGTGACAAATGCATGTTTGCCTTATGATAATTTTCACGTATGATAGATTTATCAGGACATAATCCTGATGAACAGATGATAGGTTTAGCAGGTGCCCACCATAAGTTAAAGGACATCTACACATGCAAAATTTCTTTCTGGGCTCTCTATTCTATTCCATTGGTTTATATGTGTGTCTATATGCCAGTGCCACACTCTTGATTACTGTAGTTGTGTAGCAATATTTGAAATCAGGAAGGGTGAGTCCTCCAGTTTTGTTTTCGTTTTTAAATACTGTTTTGACTATTTGGGATCCTTTTGATATTCCATATAAGTTTTAGCATGTGTTTCTTCTATATCTGCAAAAATGACATCAGGATTTTGATAGAGATGGCATTCATTCTGTACATTGCTTTAGTTAGTATTGACATCTAACAATATTAAATCTTTCAATCCATGAACATGGAGTGTGTTTTCATTTGTTTATATCTTCTTTAATTTCTTTCAGCAAAGTTTGTTTTCATCATATATTCTTTCACTGACTCCGTTAATTGCTAAGCATTTTATTTTATGCTATTGTAAATAACATTGGTTTTGTAATTTCCTGTGTAGATTATTCATTATTATTATTACATAGAAATGCTAGATTTTTGTGTGTTAACTTTATATCCTGCTACTTTGCTAAATGTGTTTATTCTCACAGGTTTTTTGTGGAACTATTAAGATTTTCTATATATAAAATTATATGCAAATGGACATAATTTTATTTCTTTCTTTCCAATATGGATTCATTTTCTTTCTTTATCTTGCCTAATTGATCTGGCTATAACTTCCAGTACTATGTTGAATAGAAATAGTGAAAGTGCAAGTCCTTGCTTTGATTCTTACACAGGAAAAGCTTTCAGTCTTTCACCATTGATAATGTTTGCGGTGTGTTTTTCATATATGGCTTTACTTATGTGGACGTAGTTTCTAGTTGTCAAGTGTTTCTTTTTTTCCATAAAAGGGTGTTCAATTTTGTAAACTATCATCTTTACATCAACTGAGATAATCAGGTGTTTTTTATTTTCCTTCATTCTGTTAATGTGATATATTACGCTGATTGACTTTTTGTGTGTGTTGAATCATTCTTGCATTCTTGCCTGAAATAAATTTTGCTTTGTCATGGTGTAAAATCCTTTCAATATGCTGCTAAATTCAGTTTTCTAGACTTTTGTTCAGGATATTTGCATCAATCTTCATAAGGGATGTTGGTCTTTTGTTTCATTTTCTTGCAATGTCTTTGTCTGGCTTAGCTATCAGGGTAATGCTGGCTTCGTAGAATGAGTTGGGGTGTTCCGTCCTCTTTGATGTTTTGGAAATGTTTGAGAAGGATTGGTGTTAGTTCTTTAAATCTTTAAGTAGAATTCATGAATAAAGACATAAGTTCCAGGGTTTTTATTTCTTAGAAGATTTTGGATTACTAATTTAATATCCTTGCTAGTTATAGATCTATTCAAATTTTCTACTTTCTCATGATTTGGTCTTGGTAGGTGTTGTGTTTCTAGAAATTTGTTCATTTCAGCTAGGTTTTCTAATTTGTTGGCATCTGATTGTTAATAGTATTGACTTCTAATTTTTTTTTTGTTTCTGTAGAATCAATAGTAATGTCCCCACTTTCATTTCAGATTTTAGTAATTTGGATCTTTTCTCTTTTTTCTTAGGCCTTATAGGTAAAGATTTGTCATTTTCATTCATCTTCTCAAAGAACACATTTTTTGCTTTATTATTTTTTATATTGTTTCTTCTATCTCTAGTTTGTTTATCTCTAATCTTTATTATTTATTTCCTTCTTTCTTCTAGCTTTGGATTTAATTTGTCTTTTTTTAATTTCAAAATTTGTAAAATGAGTTTGTTTTTTAATTTTTTAAATATAAATGTTCATAGCATAAATTTTCTCAGCACTGCTTTCAATATGTCCCATATGTTTTGATGTATTGTATTTATGTTTTCATTTGTCTCTAAGTATTTTTTAATTTCACTTGTGATTTCTTCCTCAATCTATTGATTATTTAAGAGTGTGTTGTTTAATTTCCACAAATTTGTGAATTTTCCAGTTTTAGTTATTTTATTGATTTCTAACTTCAATCTATTTTGTTGAGAAAAGATACTTGTATGATATCTTTTTTTTTTTTTTTTTTTTTTTTTTTGAGATGGAATCTCGCTCTGTCACCCAGGCTAGAGTGCAGTGGCACGATCCTTGCTCACTGCAACCTCCGTCTCCTGGGTTCAATTCTGTGCCTCAGCATCCTGAGTAGCTGGGATTACAGGTGCCCACCACCACACCTTGCTAATTTTTGCATTTTTAGTAGAGAAGGGGTTTCACCATTTTGGCCCAGCTGGTCTTGAACTCCTGACCTCATGATCCACCTGCCTCAGTCTCCCAAAGTGCTGGGATTACAGGTGTGAGCCACCACACCCGGTCTATTTTCTTAAATTGATTGAGACTTCCTTTGTGGCCTAATGTAGGTCAATCATTAAAAATATCCCAGGGCACTTGAGAAGAATATATACGTTGTTAAGTGGACAGAGTATTCTGAATATGTCTGGTAGATCTAGTTGATTTATTGTGTTTGTTAGGTCCTATATTTTCTTACTTATCTTTAATCTGATTGTCCTATTGTTGACAGTTAGGTATTTAAGTCTACAACTATTATTGTATACTGTCTATTTCTCCCTTTAATTCTGTAGTTTTTATTTTATATATTTTGAAGATTTATTATTAGTTATATAAATGTATATATTTTTTATATCTTCCTACTGTATTGAACAGTCTATTAATATATAATTCCCCTTGTTATTTCTTATAAACTATTTTCTTTTAAGTTCGTTTTGTCTGATACTGGTAGAGCCATCCTGGCTCTCTTTTGATTACTATTTTCATGGAATATATTTTTCTATTCTTTCACTTTTCAACCTATTTGTGTCTTTGAATCTAAAGTAAGTTTCTTGTAGGCAGCATATAATTGCATCATGTATTTTTATGCATTCTACTAATCCATATATTTTTACTTGAGAGTTTAATCAATTTACATGTAAAGTAATTACAGATAGGAACAGATTTACTTCTATCTTTTTGCTACTTATTTGCTATATGCCTCATAACTGTTTTTGTCCCTCATTTTCTGCATTATTCTCCTTTTGCATTTAGTTCATTTTTCTCTAAAGAAATGTTAAATTCCTTTCTCATTTTCTTTTGTGCATATTCTATAGAATATTTTGTGGTTAGCATGGGAACTATATTTAACATTCTAAAATTGAAGCACTCTAATTTGGATTTATATCAGTTTAACTTCAGTGACATACAAAACCCTGCTCCTTTACAGCTTCACCACCACCTCTTTCAGTTGTTGATGTCAAACAATTTTATCTTTACACATTTTGTGCCCCAAAAATAACCTAATAATTATTTTAAATGCATTAGTTATTAAAATTATGTGTAAATAAAATGTACAGTTATAAACCAAAGTTTCAATAATACTGTCATTTATATTAATAATTTCTATCATGCAGAAATCATGACTTTTAAGTCATGCAGAACAATAGGGTGAAGGCCAGGTGTGGTGGCTCATGCCTGTAATCCCAGCACTTTGAGAGGCCAAGGCTGGAAGATTGCTTGAGTCCAGGAGTTCCAGCCAGCCTGGACAACTTACCAAGACACCATCTGTACCAAAAAATAAGCAAAAAATAGCTGATTGTGATGGCATGTTCTTGTAGTCCCAGCTACTTGGGAGGCTGAGGTGAGAGGAATTTTTGAGCCCAGATCTTCAAGGTGAGTGAGCTACGACTGCACCACTACACTCTAGCTTGGCAACAGAATGAGGCCCTGCCTCTAAAAAAAAATAATAATAAAATAAAGAAAGAAAATAAAAAGAAACAAAACAAAAAGTGAAGTTACAATCCATTGTTATAACAATATTATCTTTTATAATTTTCCAGATATTTATCTTCATTTGGATCTTTATTTCTTCATATGGCTTCAGGTTACTATCTGGTGTCCTTTCATTTTACCTTGCAGAACTCCATGAAGCACTTCTTTCAGGGAAGTTCTACTGGTAAGGAAATTCCTTAGATTTCATTTATTTGGACATGTTTCAATTTCTTCGAGGCCACTACCTTCTGGTATCCAAGTTTCTGATGTGGTATCCACTTTTAATCTTATTGAGGAGCTCTCATATGTGATGTGTCATTTTTCTCTTGTTGCTTTCAAATTATCTTTGTCTTTCCTAAGTTTGATTATAATGTGTCTTATCTTGAGTCTCTTTGAGTTACTTGGAGTTTGTTGAGCTTCTTGTGTATTTATATTTCTGTGTTTAATAATAATTGAGAAGTTTTTGGCTATTATTTTTTCAAATGTTCTCTCTGGTTCTTTCCCTTTCTCTTCCCTATCTGGAACTTCCATCATGTGTAGATGGTCCACTTGATGGTGTCCCACCAATCATTTGGGTTCTGTTCTGTTTTCTTCATTTTATTTGCTTTATTCCTCAGGCTTGGTAGTTTCTATTTTCCCATCTTCAACTTCAGAGATTCTCCTTTTATAACTGGTCACCTATGTCTTTGAATTTCCCTTGTAATTTTTTTTTCAGTTATTGAAATTTTCAGCTCCAGAATTTATTTTTAGGTTTGCTATTTATTGATATTTATACTTTGTCCATACATTTTTTTTTTAACTTTCTCCACATCTTCCTAAAGATGAGTATCTTTAAGACCATTGTTTTAAAGTCTTTGTCAGGTAAATCTGCCATTAGTTCTTTTTAGGGACAGTTTCTGTTGACTCATTTTTATGTATCTGAATGTGCCATACTACCTTCTTTCTTTGTATGCTTTATGATTTTTTGTTGTTGAAAATTGGACATTTGAATATAATAATGTGGTAACTTTGGAAATCTTTCCCATACTTAGTTTGGTGTTTTTGTTTATTGGTTTTTAAAAATTGTTTAGGCTGTTTCTGTGCCATGGATCAGCCTGAGAGTTAAACTTAGGCTCTCCTCAGGTCTTTTCTGAGCCTGTGCTTTTCCCTGGGCATTTGTTGTCACTTTCTAATTTTCCCAGATATACAATTATTTTTGAATGTGCTAGTTGTTAATGTTTGGCTTCCAAAACGGAGAAAAAAAGAAAAATAAAAAGGTTGGGTGGGGGGGAGCATGCTGGTCCTTTAAGTCCTCTGGAAATCTCTTCAGTCACAGGATATGGGGCTTGCAGCAATGGAGGCAGATGTAACAATAACAGTTACCTGCTTCTTTGTCTGTGCCTCTGTGATCAGAAGAATTAATCGGAGATCAGACCAAAGATTCCTTATATTTGTAGGACAAGGTCTTTTTTGCTCATCCTTGTCCCACAAGCCGTTACAGGAACACCTGCACAGCTGCCTGCCACAGAGCTGGGGATGTGGGATGGGTAGCTGTTGCTGCACTAAAGGCTGAAAATGATCAAAATTAACTGCACTTTACTGTCCAAGCCTTCCCCTGGAAGTTACAAGCCTTCAGTAGACTCCAGTATTCCAAAATATTGCATCAGACAAATTCTGCCAGTGCCATTGTTGTCTCAATGAGGAAACATATTCCTGTTACTTCCTACCGTGCCGTCTTCCCAGAATCCTTTCTTGTATGACGTGTTTTAATAACTGAACACTATGCGAAGATTATGTGAGTTAATTACCCTTTTGATTAAAGTTACTGGAGGAGTGATGTAGAAAAGAGACACGGTAAGTAGTAATTATTTGGTAACTGATATGTGCCAAGCACTGTATTGAATGACACATTAAACGTTAATTTAATTTAATGTAAGTTATCGGTATTTATTCTTTAAAAAAAAAATCCTTTCATATTAGTTAACTAGCTTTTTTTTCTGTTTTATTTATTCTGTGACACGAATTGGTTTTTCTCTCTCATACATCCACTAAAAATGGGATGGAAGTTACTGGAAATCCAAAATTAGATATTTTGCTCTGTAACATTTGAAGTGTAGGTAGATGGTATATTTGTTCTACTCCAGTTTTTTATCATTATATCATAAAGTCCTCCTTCAAAATTTTTGAATAATATGCAAATACTTGGTACAGAAATAATTACTTTTGAATATTGAAAATTTGGACCATACTTCATTTGTAATTTTTGATAGCTAAGAATTTGCATATATAACATCATCAAATTTTAGATTTAGCAGAAACATTCACTTTTTCAACAAAGAAACAAAAGTCCAAAGTTCATGTTTATTAAAATGTATTTTTTTCTGCCAACAATTTTTAATCATACTCTTAAAAAGGAGAACTACTTTAATTTCAGTGCTTTTTATCAAGTCAGAAACAAACAACTGAGATTTCTTTCATTTACCAATTTTCACAGAAAAAAATTATACTTGAATTTTAAAAGACTCTGCATGTGAACTTCTCTACTTACACATGAGCTGCCTTGGGTGACTCTCTGCTTTAGTTTGTCTAACCCTAATTTGCAATAAAAGATAGATAAAATTCACTGGGCTGTCGTAAGGATTAGAATATGTACATTCAGTGCTTAGCACAGAGCTTATTAAAGCTCAATACCTGTTTCCAATTATTTTATTATTTATCTATTAAATTCTACCTACAGGCAATAGCCTATTCTTATTAAAACCTACCCAATAATTTATAAGTTTTGCTAAACCAAAAGTCTCTTACCCTGCATTATTCTGAGTTGTGTGATGTTTTACATTATTTATAATTATAAACCCATCTTAATGACAATGAAATTCTATATCAAAAAGATGTGGAAATTCAAACTCATTTGCTTTTATTTCCACATACATCAAGCTGTACTCCTATATAGTTGAGTCATAAAGATTTAATTTTAAATAAGAATACTATTAATTTTTATAAGTATATAGAAACTACACATTAATTTTTCTAAAAAACCTTAAATAAAAATTATCCATTTTGATGAATGATAATTAGCTTTTTCTCTAGAGCATCGGTAATGTAAAGCAGCATCCTCTCTTTCCCATCTTACTTTGGTATGTCAGTGTACAGATGGGCCTTCTTTGTTGACAAGGCAGTAATGATGATGCCCCTATCACTTTTCAGCTCTTCTCATTAGCGTCTAACCACTTTCCTTTATTATGACTGATTCCCCCTAGTTCAGTATATTAAATGTTAAAAAATGGTTCTCATTTTATATGACAATTCTAATAATTAATGATTATAGAAGCATATTAGGCATGTAATGCCAAAATATATTACCTGTAATGTTAATCTCTAATTTGAGTTTCTTTTGTATGTTGGGAATAGAATATGCTATTTAGAAGAAAATGAATATATATGCATAAACACACTTGCATTTCTACAAATCTCCTTCTCAGTCTTCTGCCTATTAATTTAAGTCAATAAAGAATTTTGATTCCAATTTCCCATCATCAGTGTCAGGTTTGCAAGAGAGCTCTTTGTGGTTTAGAGAAGAACAGCATAGCTGTAATTCATAATGGAAAGGGATGGAAGGTGGCAAAGGGAAATATATTCTTGACGTTGCATTGCTTTATTGCCCAACTGACTCTGGGGGAAGATCACTTTCCTTGCATGATGGAGTACTAGTTTTCCTTCTATCCAGCTTTGGGGAAGAAGGACAAGGGTAGAGAAGCAGGCCTAAACACTTGGGGGCTCAACTAATGAGCACCAAAAAGACTATAGACAATGCAATAGAAAGAAAAATGCAAAGAGAAGGGAGGTGAGTGAAACAGTGCCTCAGAAATAAGGAACAGAATTGAGGAAATGTCAGAACTTGATCACACAACCATCCATCAGGAGTCCTGACCATTTGTAATATCTCAGCACAAATAGGACAGGCACAAGAGAGATTCACTGATGTCAAGGCATATCATATAGACTCCAGCCTAATCTATGCTGCTCGTTAACATTTTTTCAAGATTCATTTTGTTTTTCTTTTATTTTACCTCTCTCACAATCACATCCTGTTGCCAAATGAGTGTTATTTCTTAGTGAAACACATAATAAGATGTTATTAGGGACTGACATTCTACCCGATACTCAACTTTTCAGTCAGGAATGGATCTAAAATTCAGTGTGTTCTTTATACACTACTTAGTTGAACAAATATCTGCAAAATACTTTAGCATATCACAGAGAGTACTAGAAAATAAGGTTATATAGTGAAGAACCAAATGGAATTTTGTTCTTGATAGCTTCAGGATCTGGTAGAGGAGAAATGGCCATATAATCTTAAACCTTGATACAAAAGTGTCATATAACAGAGATTTAGAGGATAAAATCTTGAAGAAGATAATCTTTTGGTGAAGTCTAAAAAAAAAAAGTAAGAAGAATATTCCATACATAGAGAATAAGATGAACTAAGGTATAGCATAAACAAAACAGAACAAAACACTAGAGTGTTCCTGGCAACTCTGAACAACTTGGCCTTACTAGAAGGTAAAATGCAGGAACATGGGCATGACAGGTGGTGGGAACTGTAGGCAACAGGTCATGGAGGGACATGTGGCTCCTTGCTATCCACATGTGGATACTCAGTGCTATCCACAGCCCTCGGCATTGGCCACTGCTTGAGTTTATTGGAAATGTAACATCTCAGGCCAGAAGCACTATATCAAAATCTGGATTTTAACAAGATCCTTAGGTGATTCATTTGCATGTTAATGTGCAAAAGCACTGGTGTAGTAGATGTGGACAGATCTAAGAAAAACCTAACTGGAAGTTTGGGGACTACAAGCTCCTCTCAGCTATGGTCTCCACCTTTCTCTTTTCCTTTCTCACCAAGATTAACCCCCTACAGTAGCTTCAGTTTCAACTAGGACCTTGAATTCCTGCTTTGTGCTGCTTGATTTTCATGACACCCACGACCACATCCCCATGCCATTAAAAGCCTGAGTATGGAATGCCTTTGGTGTGTAAGGGTAAAAGGAAGGTGGCAAAGGCGTTATGAAAAACCTTGAAGCTTCATATGAAGAATTAATATTCTTTCAGTGCATGATGGTGCCAGTGTTTTCACATACATTTTTCTCACATCAGCCTGTGAGACCATGATCAATTTCCTCATTTTACAGATGAAGAAATTGAGAAAAATGGTATCAACTGTGGAAAGTCACATGGCTAAGGAAGAAGCAAAATAGGGACCGAACCGTGGCTTTTCTAATATCAGGCTAAGTGCTGCTGCTGCTTCTTCAGGTTGCTCTCCAAGCTCTCGTGCCTCCCTATCCCTGACCCACCTGTTTCCCATTGCTGCATTGCACTCTAGTGTCATTGTGGGACAGAGGATCCAAGGACACTGGAGTTGAGAGAGACTCAGGAGAGTTCTGCTAGAGGATGGTTGTGTTCAGCCTGTTCAAAGGAATCAGATCTGGTGAATCTTGGAGAAGTCTGGTTCTTTTGCCCTGAATAAAAATAGCCAGGAAAAACAATTATGTTATTTTTATATTAATTCTAATTGAGAATAGGGATTAAATCCTGATGAAAGTTGCCTTTTTTTTCCTTTTTACTGCTCAAGAATACAAAATACCATGTTTTTAGGGTAAAAACCACTCCACTGGAACGTGGTCAGGGTAAGGTTGAGAATTCATCTTAATGATTGAATTAAAATGTCTATATAGATAGTTTGATTGATTAAATTGAGATGAGTTATTACAAAAATAATTAAGTTAGAAATAAAGATTATACTGAGAAATAGCTGAATGTTCAAATATGGGTAAAATAAAATCCCCCACTCCTCAATTATTCAGCTTTTGATCACCAATTGAAAATGGACAAAAGAGAACCATGGGAAAAAAATTATGAATGTCTTTGGATATGCTTGTGCTTTCTTCACTCAATTTCTTTGGAAGGTTTCAGATCCTAAACTTCTCTTTGGCTGGTGAAGAGAAAGCAGAGACTTTTCATCATCAAAATAGAGATGCTGTTCTGCTGTAGTGGTCAATAATAATTTGATCACTGAGGGTTCAAAATAGCTCTACACTCAGTTTTTTCCCACCTTCAGCTCAGAGGCAAATGATGTTACTTAAACCCTAAAACTCTGCATCTGAAGTGTACATAAAGAGAAAATACCTGCTATAAATTCAGGGCTGAAAAAACTGAGGGAGAAGAAAAATATTTGAGGATAAGAAAGTAGAAATAGGATGGTGAGATCTTCTGTTTGTTCCTATTATATATGTCATTTCAGCTTTGGAAGTTCTACCTCCAGTGGAAATGAAATCTTAATTCATCTCAAACTTTGAGGGACCTGTATGCCCTCATTGAAATCAGGGATGTTGACTTTTAAGACAAATATGTGACTCTCTCTCCTTACCTTGTCATTTACTTTACAATCATAGAGACACTATTAAGACAGGGATAAGAGTATATGACTTAGATAAGATTGCAATATAGCAAAAAGTAGCTCTAGGAAAGAGGTAGCAATTCCTTGTTTAAGAAATAATATTTAGGCCAGGTGTGGTGGCATACACCCATAGTTCCAGCTACTAAGGGGACTGAGGCAGGAGGATTGCTTGAGGCCAGGAGTTTGAAGCTGCTGTGCACTATGATCATGCCTGTAAATAGCCACTGCACTCCAGCCTGGGCAACATAGTGAGAACTCATCTCCAGTATATATGTGAAATAATATATATTATGTTATATATATTATTATATATATGAAATAGCATTTAGTATTATGTGGAAACAGAGTCATCTGGAGTCAGATCTTCTAGATATGGCCAAGAAGCAGAAATAAAAATTTTTTAAAGCTATCATCTTGAATAATGCCAGTAGATATGTGTATCAACACTTTGCTAGTGTGAAAGACTATGAAGGATGGCAATAGAAGTCACATGAGAGGCTGAGAGGCTCAATCTAACCCTGGAAGGGCTGAAAATAATATCACAATCCTTGCAGCCTATGAAAAGAAAGAGGTAGTTATGAGGGAATGTAATTGGCTATAAAATCTTAAATGTTCTAGACAATGACAAGATATACTGGTTGTTGTCACCCAGCTTAGAAAAGACAAGCTGAAGAAGAGAAAAATAATTCCTCTTAGCTCATGAGAAAGTGCTATTCACACAGAGGCTATGGGCACCCAGCATGACTTGTTGCAAAAGGATGAATTCAAGGTAAGCAAGACAAGAGCATCCAGGGGAGACTAAAGCCTTATGTTGTGATTCAGGTGTGTAAGAACTCGGAATGAATAGATTATGACTCTAGTATTAATGAAACGTTTTATCACTACATACTCTGTAAATGTCTATATAGATCAGGAGTAGAAACTGTGTCTTTCTGTGTCCTTGCTAATCATTGTATCCACAATTCCCGGCTTTCAGAAGTAGATCCTCAATTGGTTCTTGCTAAGTGAGTAAACGAATGACTATTAAGCATGTTGATGTAAGATGCTTAGGGAGGTAAGAAATAGTATCATAACATTGTGTTTTACACTCAGTTAATATACAGAGAACTAAAGAATGTGAGGACTGCATTAGATATCACAACATCCTCAAATTTGTTATTGCTTCTGAGATGAATACTCTTGCATTATCCCTATAAAGAAACTTATTCCTTTTATTCATAAAGAACTTCAGAAAGAAGCATTATCAATTACAACTTACTTTCCAATAGTAATTTCCAAAAAGACATACACAAAAATTAGTCAAATAAACAATACCAAAGCACTTACCCAAATGTCAATTGTCGTAGTCAGGTTCTCCTGGTCTTAACAAGGCCAAGTCACCTCAGTGAACATAAATAGTTTCTTTTGGTTGAAATATGTTAATGTTCTGTGAAAAGAAACGATGTCTCAACCCAAAAGGCATTGAATCATTTTTTGAGTAATTGCAATTTAAGCTTGGAAGGAAGGGTTGAAGATTGTTTTGGATCTTCAGTTCTTACATGTTCATGAGCAATACATAAAGAAGGGCAATGAAGCTGAAAGAATGCTATAAACAAGGCATTTTAGTGGTGTCTATGCTCAGACAGTAGGACAATGTGTTCTAAAAGTTTTTGAGGGCCATGATTAGAGGTTGCAATTGAGCCTACATACTTGTTGGAAGAGGCAGCAGAAGATGGTAGAATTAGATCTTAGGTGGAAAAAGATTCTGCTTTTCCAAGAACCTATTCATCTGAGACAAACAGCTCTGTCCTTTACTGATGGGAGAAATAAGTAAAGTTACCTAGATGGAAGATAATTCATCTGTGTACAGAAACATCCTATCAAATCATCTGAGGAATAGAGAGGTTGAAAAAATATGAACTGGACTAGGGTACAGCCAATAAAAAATGATTAATTGGGTCAAAGAGATTTGCTCTGGACTTTGAATGGATGTTTTACCACAAATGGTTTAGTTAGAAAAGAATATTGAAGCTGAATCATGCAAAGAACCCATGACTTGATACTCATAAGAAGCTTGATTTGTGAGAAAACAGATGCTATGATTGACCAGATATAGTTTGGGGGAAAAAAACGTATGCAAAAGTAAGGGGAAATAATCACAGTTAAGGTGGAACTAGGAAGAATAATGGATATTCAGGGATGGATATTTGTGGAAAGTAGCTAAGTCATCTTTGTGAGAGAAAGATATTAACCAATTCCTGCTCTTTCTGCAACCTTGCTCTGTTATAATTCCTGCTCATTCTGAAGTTAGAGTAAAAAATTCATTAGAAAGTATATCCTTATAATGGAGCTCTAGTCTTTGTGATAAACCTACTTTATGACCAAGTACCAGATTTTAACCCGTATAGTAACTAAGCCAGTTTTCATTGTCACTTTCTCAATTTTAGATTTTTTTTCACATTGTTCACACACAATTCACAGTAAGTTCAGTTCTATTCGTGGTTTTGAAAATACAAACCCCATGCTTTTAGCTAGCTTGATACAATTTACAAAGAAGAGTGAGGGTAAGAGAAGGAAGGAGGAAAGAAAGTAGAGAAGCAGAGAAAGAGGAAGGAAAAGATGGAGGAAGAAAAGGAGAGAAAAAAGAAGACAAAGAAATAGATTAAAAGATGGAAAGATTTGGATAGGATGAATATGATCCAATGTTTAGCAAATTCCCCTGAGTTTGGAGTTTAAGATTTGTTTACCTACAACAAGTCTTTTAAAGTTACCATCTGTCAAAAGAAATGTTAGTCAATTTCAGAGAAAAAAAAAATGCCTGCCCAAATATATGAGATCTGAATCTTCTGGGTAAACAAAATGCTTCCACATATAACATAAAATAAACATTCTCAGTGTTAAGATAGGGGTGGTGTTGGCATGTGACTTGTGTACCAATAATCTACCTATCACTAACATTTCCTTTGTTTTTTAAAAGCATAACCATGCTTACAGAACCAAAAAATCTGTTTTTAAAAAATGTTTGGACGTTCCTGGTTGAGTCTCTGCACGTTTCTGGTTGAATAAGCAGGCTTATTTTCATGTAATGACTCAATGGAATGGTTATAGCCACTTCAATAATATAACAAAATTTACTTTTATATTCCATCATAAAATTACTTTACCAAAAGTGTCCAACAGTTTATCAGTTCTTAGAGCAGCTAGTATAGGATGTTACTGAGAAAGATGTGAAATCTCTCAGATGTGTCTAAGTATCCCAAGCTGTACACACAAGGGAAGTATTCTCCTGACCCTTTCTGTTGATCAGCTTATGTTATAAGACATATGGATTGATGACCCTTATAACATAGTTTTGCTTCAGTGAACAGTGTAACTAGGGATTTCTTTTATTGTCCTATAAATACCATGTTTTCCTTGAACAATTATTGTATTCGTCATGTGTCTTCCTCAAATTATTTTCTAGTGTTATTATTTCACATATTAAATAAGCATCACTAAACCATATATAAAATGAATGTATTTGGGGGAATAACTATTAGAAAGGAACTAGCCTTAAGAGCAGGGAAGCATGTTGAAAATAATTGGGACCAAACTGAAAAGTCCAAACAATTTCTCACCACCAGCCTCAGACTGTACTAAATTGATTGAGTTTGAAGGAGAAGGACAGTTCTAGAAGCTATTTTCTCTCTTATCTCATGGTCCTAAGAATGAGTGTGTGAGTTTGTGTGTCAGAGAGGCACGCTAAAACATTAGCACTGATAGAAAGAGCGAAAGGTAAAGTACCTAAATTCGAACCCAGGTTTCATCACTTGCTAGCTATATGATCTTGGACAATTAATCCATCTCAATTCAGTTTCCCCAGCAGTAAAAAAAAACATGAATAATAGAAACTTCTTTCTAGGTGTTGTGTGGATTCAGTGAGAAAGAGCCTGAAAAGCCCCTAATATGCTACTTGGCACATGGTAAGCACTAAGCAAAGGTGAATATCCCATAATGATTGTGACTATTTTCATGACTATTCTGTTTTTCCTTTTTGTTTTTGTTTTTGTTTTTTTGAGGCAGACCCTCACTCTGTTGGCCATGCTGGAGTGCAGTGGTAAGATCATGACTCACTGAAGCCTCAACTTCCTGGGCTAAAGCAATCCTCCCACATTAGCCTCCCAAGTAGCTGGGACCACGGGCATGCACCACCAAACCTAGCTATTTTTTAAAACAAATTTTTGGTAGAGGCAGGGTTTTACCATGTTGCCCAGGCTGATCTTGAACTCCTAGGCTCAAGTGATCCTACCACCCCTCCTAAATTGTTGGGATTAGAGGTATGAGCTACCATGCCTGGCAACAATTCTTTACGTAGTCACAGTGATTAAACTGGCTCATATAAATAGAATGAAGGATATTTTCTTTTAATATTTTCTATGCAAAGCTACCCTCACAAAGAGGCCACTGAAAGGGGTAAGGGACATGTTTGGGGAGGAAGCTTTTGCATCAAAGCAGGTTGGAATAAAAATGCGCAGCCCAGATGATTTCAGAATGATCCTAAAGGGAGGAAGAAAATACTCTGAAGGCAAGTAAAGAATAAAATGTTGTGAGTAAATTTACCAAGTACGAAACTGCATTCACTGCTTGCTTATGATGTGCCAGTCACTGTGCTAGTGCTGTCACTATAATGAAGGTGGGGTTTGGGCTATAAATGGTGAGAGGGAGAGAAAAATTAAGTCATCCTTAAATATGTCGAGAGGACAGTGAATGAATGAAGCAGAATACAGGGTAGAGAAAAGCAGGTAAAAGTGAGAATAAATTACTAAATCTAAGCTTTGTCTTAGTATTTGGTTCCTGACTCATTCTGACCGGGATTTCTGAGCAACACAATCAGGTATATGGTACAACACCCTAGGAGAATCTAATACTTCTGTCTCACAGCGGTTGTTATATGTAATGACATAATTGTACAAAGAGAGAAATGGAGGAAAGTTTAACTGGTGGTACAGATTAATACCTCACTAATGCTATTCATTAGTGTTATTATTATTATTATTATTTTCTGAGACAGAGCCTCGCTCTGTCACCCAGGCTGCAGTGCAGAGGCATGATCTCAGCTCGCTGCAACCTACGCCTCCTTGATTCAAGCAGTTCTCCTGCCTCAGGCTCCTGAGTAGTTAGGACTACAGGCGTGCCCCACCATGCTTGGCTAATTTTTGTATTTTTAGTAGAGACGAGGTTTCATCATGTTGGCCAGGCTGGTCTCGAACTCCTGACCTCGTGATCCACCCGTCTTGGGCTCCCAAAGTGCTGGGATTACAGGCGTGAGCCACCATGTCCTGCCTCATTAGTGTTATTATTTCCAAAGGCTGCAACATTGGAAATGCAATAGCAGTTTTCTTGTACATTTACCTGAAACACTAATGTCTGACATCATTTTGATGGGAGTAGGAGTTGGGGGCTTACACATATATCGCTTTGCCAACATATGCAAATGTTTGGAAGGTCTTCCACATTTAAAGGAGGAAAAAAGTACAACATAAATTGTAGTCAAGGAAAAAACAGACCATTGTTTGGTTTTCCATCTTCCCTGGGGAGCAGCTGCTGATTTCACTCTAATTTTAGCTGCTATTGCTTTGAGCTAAACTTTCCATTTTTATTAAAAAAAAAAAAAAAACAACAACTTTGAGTCTAGAGGATTACAAGCGCCTGTGCTTTTGATTTTTAATAAAAAGCGAGCATTTACCTCTGAACAGTAGCAGCAAGAAAGGGAATTAAACCTGAGGCTAGTGAGCTGACCTTTAGAGAGGTGCCGATCCAGAGGGATATGTGGAATTTAACACACATCCCTTTTCTTTCTCATGTACACACTCTCCAGCTAGTGTTCTTTTTCATATATTTATTTAACTGGGAAAATTGGTGATATTTAAAAAATTTATTATTCATTCATGTTTGTGTTTGGTGTATTAGCTAGGTGACTAAAGCCCCTCCAAGTGTTACATAGGCTGGGATTTCCCTATATAATATGAATGCTGATGGTGCCGATTTAAGGTATGGAATAGAAAGAGAAATCATGTAACTATCTGTATACAAGATACTACTGAATGGGGAATCTGGGGTGATGCCTGACGCCGTGAAACTAATCACTCCAACACAGCTGACAAAACACTGCTTTCAACTGGGAATATGTATACCCAAATTGCAGGAAAATCTCATTTTTTAATCTGTTAACTTTTTTACAGAGGAAAGGAAGCATAGTAAATTTAGTTTAATTTGCATTTGACTTTTTGGTAAAACAAGTATATTTCTGTGGCATTAAATAAATACCACTGTTCAAAGAAAAATGGTTGATGATCCATGAATTCAGTTTACTGATTACTGTTTGCATTATTCCCCTACTTCCCCTAGTAATCCCCACCCCCCCAATTCTATACAACACTATTTTGCCTCACCAAAGGAAGCCATCGATAACTAGCTTAGAATGTAAATGTTGAGGCTCTTGAAGTGGGTCTTTCACTTCTTTTATTTTTTTCATTCTCTACTCCTGCTTCTTGTGGAAAGAGTGTCAGCCTGATAGAATAGAGGTTGGGAGTTCATGTTTCTGTTAGAAATTGCTCATAGTTTTAATTCTCTCTGTCAAATGGATCACTACTCTTACAGCATTTAATTAGCTTTATCATCCAAAAACTTCAACTTTCAGAGAAAATACTTAAAGAGGCCTTGGTTATAGTATCCAAATATAATATATTGTATTGATTTTTGTTTTTATGAATTTTGCCTTCATGTGGGTATTGGTGTTAATTAGATGTGTACATTGAACGCTAGCTGCATTATGTTTAATTACCTCTGTTATTTAACTTTTCTTGTAATTTTAAGTTAGTTAAAATTATAACCATGGGATCATAGAAACCTCTCTTGGAGCTAATTAGATGACTAAAGATCATTTGTAAAGGTCAGGCTGACAGTTGGCTTGGGACAAGTGAGAGGCTTACTGGGTAGTGAATGGCAGTAAGGAGATATACTCTGTGTAGACTTAGAGAATGTCAGACTGGAAGGACATCAGAGATGGTTGTGCCCAACCCTTTTCTCCTCCTGGTGTGGAGACTAACTGGAGCACACTAGCTGCTACATCTCTCTGTGACTTGCTGTGAAATCCTTAAATGAATAATTTAATTTCTTAATGTCTGGCTCATACAATCCATTACTAAACTCCAACTTTCGATTAATGTGATGTAGATTGTCTAAGGAACTTAAAAGACATGACACACTTTGCCATGATCAGAGATAAGAGTGCATGTTGTATTACTGATTTTTTTTTTTTTTTTTTGAGATGGAGTCTCACTCCATCGCTCAGACTGGAGTGCAGTGGCGCGATCTTGGCTCACTGCAACCTCCGTCTCCCAGGTTCAAGCGATTTTCCTGCCTCAGCCTCCTGAGTAGCTGGGATTACAGGCACCCACCACCATGCCTGGCTAACTTTTCTATTTTTAGTAGAGATAGGGTTTCACCATGTTGGCCAGGCTGGTCTTGAACTCCTGACCTCAAGTGATCCGCCTACCTTGGCCTCCTAAAGTGTTGGGATTACAGCTGTGAGCCACTGCGCCTGGCCTTGTTACTGATTTTATATAAGACATTCGAATTAATTGGTTAAATGAAGAGACTTCTGGCCTCTTAAATGGATTTTTGATCCAATTGCTCACTTAGAAACCTCTTTTCTTGCTACTAATTAAAAACAAAAATCATGAACTATAACTATTGCCCCCAGTTTCCCCCTTAACATCATGCAGACGAGATTGGGCTGTCTTTGGGGCTGGGCGCGGTGGCTCACACCTGTAATCCCAGCACTTCGGGAGGCCGAGGGGGGTGGATCACAAGGTCAGGAGATCAAGACCATCCTAGCTAACACGGTGAAACTCCGTCTCTACTGAAAATACAAAAAATTAGCCAGGCGTGGTGGCGGGCGCCTGTAGTCCCAGCTACTCGGGAGGCTGAGGCAGGAGAATGGTGTGAACGTGGGAGGCAGAGATTGCAGTGAGCCAAGATTGCGCCACTGCACTCCAGCCTGGGCGACAGAGCAAGACTCTGTCTCAAAAAAAAAGAAAGAGATTGGGCTCTCTTTGTATTGTGTCCAGAGTTTGTTCCTTCCAGTGGGTTCTGGTATGGCTGACTTCAAGAATTGAGCCGCAGACCTTCACAGTGAGTGTTACAGCTCTTAAAGATGGCACGAACCTAAAGAGTGAGCAGGAGCAAGATTTATTGTGAAGAGCCAAACAACAAAGCTTCCACAGCATGGAAGGGGACTGGAGTGGGTTACCTCTGGTGGCTGGGGATGGCCAACTTTATTCCTTTTATTTGTCCCTGCCCTTGTCCTGCTGATTGGTCCATTTTACAGAGTGGTGACTGGTCAATTTTACAGAGTGCTGATTGGTCCATTTTACAGAGTGCTGATTGGTCCATTTTACAAACCTCTAGCTAGTTGCAGAAATGTTCTCCAAAGCCCTACTCAAGCTGGGAAGTCCAGCTGGCTTCACCTCTCAGTATCACTGGAGCAGTACTGTAGAAAATCATCCAAGACATCCCTCTGGCCAAATTGAGTGACCTCTTTTCAGGTTTAATCCTCTTTTATTTCATTTTGGCAGTAACTTTTATGCTTGACACCTCATTTTTAAAGCACACTTATTTTCCTTACCTTTCTTTCTTTCTTTTTTTTTTTTTTTTTTTTTGAGATAGAGTCTTGCCCTGTCACCCAGACTGGAGTGCAATGGTGTGATCTTAGCTCACGGCAACCTCCGCCTCCCAGGTTCAAACCATTCTCCTGCTTCAGCCTCCTGAGTAGCTGGGATTACAGGCACCTGCCATCCTGCCCAGCTAATTTTTGTATTTTTAGTAGAGACGGGATTTCACAATGTTGGCCAGGCTGGTCTCGAACTCCTGACCTCGTGATCCACTCACCTCGGCCTCCCGAAGTGCTGGGATTATAGGCGTGAGCCACGGCGCCCGGCCTTTTCCTTGCCTTTCTATACTGCTCTATCCTATTTTCTCCCAACTTTCTTTTCACATATGTTCGTTTATTCATCACTTATAATCACCTACCATTTGTCAGATACTTTGCTAGACATGGAGGGTACCTTGATGAATGATAACTCCTAAAACAACCTAAAAAGCATACCCAAACAGAGCCTTGTAGAGAATATAGGGTTGTATGAAATCCTACTTGCCAATAACTACTAATGATTAGTAGGTTCAATTCAGTCTCCTACTGCTTCACTAGAACATGTGATGTTTCCCAATTATTTGAGTTGTTACATCTCAGCATTTCAACTTATCGTCAAGGCCCTGAATCAAATACACTTTTTTCGCCTGTTTCTCTCTAGGTCCAACTACAGGAATTGTGGATGTTCTCACTTCTGTGACTTTGTTAACATTTCTTTCTCTATCCAAAATATCACACTTGACCTTCTCTAACTATTCAAGCTATACTTTTTGTTTTAATCCCCCTCTTTTTGAACACTTGTATTCTCATTTGAATTCAATAACTTTTTTTCCCTCTGAATGCCATTCATTTCTGAACATGTAATTGACATTCCAAAATTTAGCTGTTCATCATGTACCAAAGACAGTACATCCAGGACATAAATTCTGGAGTTAGTGTTCCATCACTTACCAATTGAGTGATGGTGCCATGCTTCTATTTTATCCTCAGTAAAATTGAGATAATAATAGTACACACCTCCTGGAGTTATTGAGAGAATAAAATGAGGAGATAGGTAGATAGCTAGATGGTAGATAAAGATATCACTTTATCACTTAGAACAGTCCTTAAAACATAGCAAACACTTAGAAAAATAGTAGATGCTATTTTATATTTACATTTGTAAATAACTATTCTCTGGGTAGCTATGTCATTTCTTAAAGTGTAAATTATTTAAAGGCAGGCTACTGTCTTTTTCTGTAATCAATGGAGAATTCTCTAGGTCTTTGTCAGACAGGGGATGCTAAATTGACTGATTGAAGAGTTTAACAGCTTTTTTTTTCCATATGACTCTGTCCCCATTTCTAACATAGATATGTAAATTTCCCTCCCCACCATTTAAAATAATTGTGCCACATGCTGTGGGTCTCAATTTAAGAGGGTATCTAGAACTAATACAGGACAAAGGGGATTTGGAAGAAGACAGTGTACATAAGACTGGGTCCCTATTGCATCTGAGGAAATTTTTATGCCTTAAAGAGGCTTTAGGAAGAAGTAGGCCTCTGAGTGCATCTTGGAGACTTGGTAGGTAGAATCTGATAGAAACTAGGATATAGGTAAGAACAATACAGGTGGAGGGGATAGAATAAGCAAAAGCCTGGAGGCTAGAAAGCCTGGCAGTGTGTTTAGGGAAATTGAAAGTCATTCAGTTTAGCTGGTAGGTAATGATCCTGTAATATCAGAGCACAGTATTGAAGCAAAAACCTGAAAATAGAGGTGATTTGCCAAACTGAAGGGACATTCTGTTTTGAAATTGAGGGTCATTCTATTTCAGGGCCAATGATGTTTTTATTCAATATACAGTGCTTAAACATTATCATTGTTTATTAAACAAAAAAGCCCCCAAGAATTGATATTGCATTCTGATTCCTGGGAATAGTGGCGGTCTTTATTCTTTTTGTAAGAGAAAAATGTTTCATTCTTAGAACCTATATATGGTCTTTTTGGATGAGTTCAGTTTTATATAAATGTTGACAGCTCTAAAAATAGCAGTACTAATGGTCCAGCTAAGCACTCAGTACAGCAACCTCAAAGGGCTTCCAGACGCAGGCAGGGGAGCTCTAAGTAAAACATGATTCCTGGAACTACCTTATCTGTCTTTATCAGTTAAACCCATAACTATATTCTGACATAGCCAGTTTCCACAAACACCATTGTGAATTTTATTTTCCTTTCATTCAGATGGGCTCATTTCACATTTTACAGAATGGGAGATGCTAAGTAAATTCTCCTGTGAGGTCTCACGCCATTTTCTTTTTAACGTTACTGAAAAGTGTTTGGCAGGTTTGTCCTGTAATTAATCTGTTTATGCATCTGTCTTTCCCACCAGCCTATGAGTTCTACCAGGAGTTTCTTGAAATCTTTTGCCATGTTTCTAAGCATTGTCCTAAGGATTTTACATGGATTCACCTTCATAACAATTCTATGAAGTTGGCGCTATTATGAATTAAATTTCGCAAATTAGCGATCTGATATATAGAGAGGGTAAGAAAATTATCCAGGTTATATAATTATTAGATGTTGGACTCAATCTATTTCCAGAGCCTGAGTTCTTAAATACATTGGGTTAGGAACTAGGACACTGAATCTCTAGTTCTAGGTTGGCTACAAACTAGCTGAGCAATCTTAAGCAATTATCTTAACTTCTCTGCACTGCATTTCTTTATGTGTAAAATAGTAACTGCATTCTTTTACTGTATTATTGTGAGAATTATGTTATACAGCTGTGGGAAAGTGCTTCACACAAGACTTCGTACAGTCCAATTTTTTTTTTTTTTTGAGACTGAGTTTCACTCTGTAGCCCAGGCTGGAGTGCAATGGTGTGATCTTGGCTCACTACAACTTCTGCCTTCCAGGTTCAAGCAATTCTCCTGCCTCAGCCTCCCAGGTAGCTGGGATTACAGGTGCACACCACCACACCTGGCTAATTTTTGTATTTTTAGTAGAGACAGGGTTTCACCATGCTGGCCAGGCTGGTCTCAAACACCTGACCTCAGGTGATCCACCCACCTTGGCCTCCCAAAGTACTGGGATGATAGGTGTGGGCCACTGTGGCTGACCACATTCTAAGTTTTTAATAAATGCTAGTTTTTCTTTCCCTCCTGCCCTTCTTTGCTCTAAGAGGCCTATGAACCAACCTTGACCTTTCTAAGGCACATGACTTCATGTCTCAATCTGTGCCCAACCCCTATGGACTAGAAGGTGCTTGCCCTCGCTTGAATAAGAGAAAAAACACAGGCAGTGCCAGAGATTATTGAGAGGGCAGAACTGGGTGAGGGTTATTGCAGCTGCCCTTCAGTGACCCATGATGGCAAGGGGCCATCATATCCATACGGGGTCCCATGTGGCCTTGCTGGGTGCACCCGCCTCCAGTCACTCTGTATTGCTAATGTGAGTTACACATGTAATTATCCAGGCAGCAGGCTAAAATATCTCCACAGACAGCAAAGTTTCATCAGCAGAAGGGCACGTTTTGTTTCATGTGACTCCAACAGAGTACTGCCGAGTGTTGCAGAGCTGTGGTGATTAATTGAAGGACAAATTAGAAAGTCATGGAATAGTATGTTGTCTCCACAACCAGACCTTCATGGGTTAAGCAAAGCAAGAGGTTTAAGAGTGCATCTGAGATTTTTAGAAATAAAAATATTCATAAAGGTGTTTTTGTGCTATGGGGTCTTCATCAGAATGTTTTTGTTCCAAAGAACTTAGGATCTGTATTTGTGCAACTGTGTCCTTAACATTGACTAAGACCATCACTGAAAAATAAGGTGAGGAATGACATTTTAGATAAAAATTTTGTTGGAGAGCAATGTCATGAGTGGAATGCATGCATTTTGTGAGTTAGATATGTGTCTACAGATCAAGACACACACACTTGCAAAGACAAATATTGGATTTTGGGAACATTTGAATGAAAACATTATTCTCTTGTTGCTGTATTATGGTGGCTTCTTTCACTCTCTAGTTGACCTTAGTTTCCTGAGAGACATCCCGTAGCGTGGGGACGAGGCTAGTGACCCACACCCCTTCTTGAGGGGAATGTAGACAGCTGCTAAGCCCTGCATGTTCTGGCATATCTAACAAATGCCTGCGAGAATTGTGAATAGGTTAAAGGCATAGATGATAGAAAAAAAATACAAAAGAAAAAATTAAATGGATTATTTTAAAAATGCAAAGAAGATGGGGAGAGTAAATAACTCAGAATGGAAAGGGGGAAAGAGAAGGAGGCAAGCATGCTACTGGCCATTATCTTCATAGTTGCACGGTGTCTGACTCTGTAAAAGGTGCTCAGAATGAATCTTAGAATATTAATGCTCATATTTTATGCCATAGCCTCTAGAGAGGTGAAAGAGAAGTCCAAAGATGGGCAGGGTTGCTGAGCTAACATTTCTAAGGAGCCCTTTTTGTCTGATTCACCTGCCATCTGCAGCCAGCCTCCATATAAACACCTTTTGTGATCAACCCTGATGGATTATTTGTTTGTTTAGTTGTTGGTGGGGGGGGGGGGATAAAGAGAGGAAAATGTGGGAGTACATGCGAATTTAGGGTGAAGCAAAAGATTTTTAGCTACACAGATCAATACCACCTTTTTCTAGCTTTTTGATAAGAATGCCAAATAGAACTGAGTCAAAAATATTATTGATCAATGGATTGTATCTATTGCTTTTCCCTTTTCTGTATGGCTTTCCACTCCACCAGAGATGAAAATTAAATGGACTTGTCAGGATTTTCTCCTCATATAGGCAATCATCTTGCTCAGGGCTTTATTTCTTCAAATTATTCCAATGGCTTATTTAACAGATTTAGTTTCTTTCTTAGTTAAATCAAAAGGTATTTATTGAGCAAGTACTGCTAATACTACCACTGCTACTGATGGTACTGTTAATGCTACTGTCCCTACTACTGCAATGACTGGTCTCATAGTGTTTTAGGCTGCCTTCAAGGTGCATCACCTTATTTAAATTTTACAACAAACCTTGAAGTTATATACAATTATATGAGGAACTAGGTCTCAAAAGTTTTATAATTTGCTCCAGCTCATAGTGGCAGGGCTGGAATCCAAGCTGAGATGTGTCTGGTTGTCCGGTTCTAAACCTTTCTACAGGTCACCTTGTGAAGAATGAGGATGGAGCTCAAACACAGATACACAAAGGAATACAATTAAAACTTGTTCCTGCTTTTAAAATGTAGTGGTTGAAAAGCCAGAAGTATAAATAACTCCAATTCTGTATAAATGATATTCTCGAATGCTGCATCAGAATCACTTGGGAGAATTTATTAAAAACATAGATTCCCAGACTGCAACCAAGAACTCTTGGATGAGACTAAGGAATTTGTAAATTAAAAAGAAAAAAAAAAGTGAAATTCTCTAATTTCAATGTCCAGCCAATTTTGAGAACTACTGTTTTTAATATTGAAACTACTGACTTTCATATTGAAAGTAATATAAGAAAGGATGAAGTAGTTCCAATGAGAAGAAACGGGCATTGAGAATGGCTGTTTGAGGTTATCTTTATGGTTTTCAGGGTTATCCAGGTCTTAGAAATTACATAATGATTTCTACAAATGATCATCGGTAGCTTTAGACTAGCACCTACTAATTCTGTAAGTGATGATCCTCAACCCTTGCTAATTTGAATCGATCTTGTTATTTCAATGTGCCGTTAAATTGACAAACTTCTCTATAAAACTACATAATATGATCTTTCAGGTAAACTATTCTAGTGATCTAGTTATCCGTGAACTATTCATATCCATGATTTAAAAAAAAAAGCAACTTATCATCATCATCCTCCTCACCATCATCATCACCATTTTAAGTTATAACTATCAATATTTTGTTTAGATACATTTTTATGTTCTTGGTCAAGTCAGTTAACTTTTATGGACCCAAATTTTTCCATGTATGTAATGAGGAAATTGAACTTAGTGACCTCAATTTTGTGTAAAGTTATGACATTAAGATCTTTAGGCATCATTTATTAGGAACCCAATTGCCTTGAGAAATTTTTCTTTCATTGGGAAACTTACTCATCATTTAGTAAATATAGAATCACAACTTCAAATGCCAGCTCTGGAATAACTGAGAATCTTTCTGGGCAGATTTAAGGTCTGCATCTGAATAGCTATATATACAGAAAGCCTAAAGGATCAAAATAGTCCAGAGCATTTCAGGACTGGACAGCTGGTGAGTGGGTAAAGGTTGCCTGTGCCTCACTCTGTCAGTCAATTTAATGAATATCAAAATCACTCATACACCAAATTGGGAAGCCAAGGATCTCATCTTGACTGAGAATCGGCACCTTCCAGAACCTGACTTAGTTTTGCAAGAGCAGTTCTAGTAGCTAAAAGTTTCTCTCTCACCTGCTGCTGCAAAGACTTGGATTGCCAGAGTTGTGTGACTTCTCTTGTCCTTGATTATAATATGAGCAAAAAACTGCCTTGAAAAGATAAACATATTTTACAGTCTAACCTTAAGATGCTCTTGATGGTATGTCTGAAGGAAAAGAAGGAACGTCTGTTCCCAGATAGGTTGAGTTCCTTCCTTATCAGAAGGGTTAAAATAAATATTCTTTCTCTTTTGTGCCTTCCTAGCATTTCTGCAGTAGATAAAAGGGGAAATGTGTGTTGGACTGAGAGTTATGGGGAATGAAATCCAAAGAGATGAGACAAACCTTTCTCTCTGCCAGTGCAGATCAAGTGTGAGTTTGGAGAAATAGAGAAGGAAGGATGTGCCAGTCAAAAAAGGTTGACCGTGGAAAGAAGAGTCACAAAAGTAAGGGCAGCAATGCTTGCAAAAACAATATCAAAGGAAAGTCTTGGCTGGCAGACTAAGTATTCTAGCAATAGCACTAGTCCATGTCTTTGGCTAGCTATTGTAACCAGATGTCATTAAGCATTTTCATCATCCAATCTCCTTCCTCGTTCTGATTCTAGGTCCCCTAAATCAACCTCTAATCATAATGTTCTTCATATGGAGAAAAGACATTGGCCATGCCCGACAGTTTGTGTGGGAGTTGTCTTTCACATCACAAAGTAATAAACTCTTGTTCTTTTTAAGGCATTAATTTGGCTAAGAAACAAATACAAAGTTTATATTTAGATTGCATGTGAAAGCTGGGGGGTGGTCCTCTTGAATACAGGGACTGGTTAGAAAGTCACTTACTCATATAGTAAGTAGCCACTAGCCAAATGTAGCTATTTAAATTTAAATTGATTTAAATTAAACTAAAGTAAAAATTAAGCTCTTCAATCTCACTAATCACAATTCAAGTGCTAAAAAGTCATACATAGCTCATGGTTGCTATATGTAACAGTGCAGACTATCAAAGATTTTTATTGTCACAGAAAGTTCTGCTGTGCAGCTCTAGGTTAGAAAGTAATTCTTAATTCCTTTACCAGATTATACTTGGTAATCTGCAATGATATACTTAGACCTAGCTGTGCCTCAGCATGCCTATGAAATGGGAAGAAGGATGCTGTCAACAAAATAGGAATTATGTGGGCATTTTAATGTAATTGCTAATTGATGCTTTATAAATAGAACAAATAATAGTTTGTATATTTAAATATTAATGTGAATCACATTCCCATTTTATTATGTTCCATAGGAACTCTATTGAACAATTTTAAACCTCTCCATCTTTCCAACTGCCTTTCTGTAGAATGAGGCAAAGGGATATATTGAAAAGTTGTCCTTAATCTTGTCAAAGAATTATAGGCTACTGTAAATTTGTAAAATGTATGTTACTAAATGTGACTTTCAAATAAGCAAAGCTTTACCAGCAAAAGAACTAATGATGATATCTTACATTTGTGTGCTGCTTTTCTGAAATGCTCTCACATGCATTCTTTGATACTTGAAATAACCCTTTGAAATAGTATATTATCATGCCCATTTTACATGTTCAAAAGTTATTTATTCTAGGCCGTAGTGGTAATGTCAGCAATAGAACCTGGGCTTTTGACCCCTAAGTTCATGTTTTATTCTGTTATTCCACTCTGTTTCAGTTGTTAGGACATGTATTATGTTTTAGGAAAGGTGACAATAGAAAGACAATAGAAAATGGAAATCTGAGAATTTGGAGTCATGAAATATAGACTGGAAATATTGTTCCTCCAGGCCAAAAAGTAGACCTGAACCTTTGGAAGTCACAGGGAAAGAAACTGCTGTCTTATCTTTCCTCTCTGCCTGCTTCATTCACAGAATTTATCTTGCATTCATTCATTCATTAATCCAACGTAGACTGAGCAATTATTGTCTGCCACACTTGTTGGGCTGTGATGATACAGAGAAGATCAAGACATGCCCTCTAATTTTGAGGACTCCACATTCTTCCGGGGAAAGCGATACATGTTGATTCATATCTTATGGCATAGATGCTGAGAAAGGGTTTATTGTAAAATGCTCTGACAACAAAAAAGGAAGGGGTGATTAATTTTGTCTAGAGGGAGCTTGTCCTGAGCAAAAGCTTCATACTTTGTATAGATGACACGTAAGATGGATCTCAGAGGAAAAGTAGGATCTAATAGGCAATTTTAAAAGATGGTAGGGGGAAAGGTTTTTAGGTAGAAGAAACAGCGTGAGCAAGTTTCTGTTGATTTAAAACAAATAAAAATAGTACCATTTATTGTGCTTATTTGGTTCCAGGCATTTTATGAATGCATTAAACATCTCTTTATTCTCATAACAACACTATGAGATAGAGATTATTATCGTGTGCATTTTATAAATAGGGAAATTGAGGCTCAGAAAGGTTAAGAAGTTTATTCTAGATCAAATATCTAATAACTGACACAAGCAGAATTCAAAGGTACACAGCTAGATTCCAGCAATTTTGCTCTTAACCACATAGTGGTTATAATGCTGTATAGTCAATTTTATAACATGAAAATTTTTTTCTTTTTATGGTATATCATAAGCTGTTTCTCAAGTCATTAAAATTCTCTCTAAATGCTATTTTAATAGTACAGAAACCCATCTTACTGATGCATTATAATTTGTTTAACTAGTCCTTTGTTGTTAGACATTAAGTTGTCTCCAATCTTTTACTATTTTGAATAATAGTGCATGACTATTTTTGTGTATCAGGACTTCCTTAACAGGCCCAATCTAAAGGAGAAAGTACCATGAGATTTTCTTAGTACTATCACCAAGAATAAGAGCAGTCAGAGAAAGCAAAAGCACATACTAAATGCACTCTATTTTGGATTATTTGCTTTGGGAATTATACCCAGCATGTTGAACAACCCAAGTTGGCTCCATTTGAAGTCTTGAATATTTCTAGGCCTCTGGTACCCAGTTAGTATATTATTTTAAAGCATTGCAAATTAGTTTTAATATTAACCTAAAAATAATTTTAAAAGTAAATCAGCTGAAAATGTTATTACAAACCCAAATAGAGGTGAACTTTGGATTATCTGCTCTTCTAAATTACTTATTATAGTGTTCTGTCCATTTAAGTGACTGCTGGCAGCTTTTGATTGCTTTGCCCTAAGTCAAATTTGGCAAAGAGAATGCGAAGGTTTAGGTTAAAATGTGAAATTTTTTTCTAAATAAATGCAATTTAAATTATTAAGCTTCACTTCACCCATACCGATTATATATCTCTTTTCTTGCTTAGTGATGGCATCCATTTTAAGGGACAAACCTGGAAATGCTGAGCGAAGAACACATACCCTTCATTTCCGAAGGTTCATTTCCCACTCTTACTTTAGATTGACAATGAGTTGTAGTTCAAAGGCTGCCCTGCAGGGAAGCTCATATACCCTATAATTTAAAGGGCCTCAGATGCCTCTTGGGAAACTTGGTAAAACATTCTATTTAGAGACATGCCTGCTGATATGACATATATTTTTATAGTTATACCCCTTTATTGCTGGGACATGAAACCTGTTTTCACTCAAAATGTTCCTGCTTTCAGAAAATAGAACAAGAGACATGCAGAAAACAGTGATTCTATTATTGTGTATTATGACTTTTGTTTTATAGTTCTCTTTTCCAACTCATCTCTTCCCTGCAGCTGTGGAATCTGGACAGCAAAATCTTGTGGACATTTATTCCACTAAGCTCAGGGATGAGATGGCGCTCAGGTTAAAGAACTAACATTTTCTGAACCCTTCATTAACTTTTTACCAGCACCAGGCCCTCTAAGTACAAGTGTAAGAATCCTTCATTCAATTCTTCACTCCCTCATTCCCATTACAAGCCATCTATACGATCAAAATTTCAGAAGCACTAGGTATGCACTAAGAATTGTGTTACATGTTGCCAAGAATACAGACATGAATAAAATATTCTGATCTGCTCTCTCCAGCTCTCTCAGTAATGACTATCCCTTGTAGAATTTTGCATACAGGAATATTATCCACTGCCTGACTCTAAACATTCTAATCTGACTGCACTTTTATTCACCCCTTCATCCTCTACTTCCTATTACAATGGGAAGAGGGAGAATGTGCTACCTTCTA
Source organism: Pongo abelii (assembly GCF_028885655.2). Taxonomy (NCBI): domain Eukaryota; kingdom Metazoa; phylum Chordata; class Mammalia; order Primates; family Hominidae; genus Pongo; species Pongo abelii. The sequence goes on from NC_085928.1 coordinate 21,817,601, forward strand.
TTTAAGAATAATTCCTTCACTCTCTCATCCCACCCCAAACTTCAACCTATTTGAGGACAAAGATTGTATACCTACTTTCATATACCATTCTTTCTTTAGGGTCTAGCACAATTCCTGGTACGTGATAGCCTTTCATGAATATTTGTTGAATAAACATTAACTGTGCCATAGGAGATATTAGCTTCACATTGAAGCTTAGAAATGTACTGGGCACCGAGTACAAATTCAAAAAAACAACTGAAGAAAAAGTGATTATATAGTTAAAAAAAAAAAGCACTGAAATAATTTCATTACAAGAGGCAGAGGTAAAATATTATTCTGAAGAAGTTCAGATTATCTCAAACTGGGGAATGAGAGAAGTTTCATATTTGTGTCACACTTCAATCTATTGTAATATAGGTTTCTCTTGGAAAGTCCTTTTTTTCCATTATCTTCTCTAGTTTAAATAATTCTGTTTTTCAACATACTCTTACAAAATTTTATGAGTGCAATTTGGAAATGGATATAGAATTGTGATTAATACAAATAATATAATTTTGTAGAATTAAGAAATTTTTTTGTGTTTTGATGTTTGCACTTTCATATCAATGTTATTTATTTTCTTTCTGTATTTTTTTTTCATGCAAGCTGGCACATACTTTCTGTATTTTTTTTTTCATGCAAGCTGGCGCATACTTTATTTTAAAAAGTATTTGAAGGAGATGAAGGATTACAGTAGAAATGGAAAATGAGACTAGAGGTCGTCGTTTTTGTTTGAGTTAGATTCTGTTTGGTTCAAGGGCATCTTGCCTCAGAATCTGGGTTTTCCTGGGCCTCTTTATTCAAGATGAACTAAGTTGGGATAGATTAAACCATACAATATTTTAGTCCTAGATTTTAGAACTGTAGCAGGTTTATGGCTGTCCTCTTGCTCATTTCTATTCCTTTTTTTTGACCCAGTTGTGTAAATGAGCTGATCTTAAAATGAAACCTACCAGCTGTTCCAATAAATACAATAAACTGTAAGTAGGACATATTATGAGGGAACTATAGTAGAATTATGTGCAAGGTGCATCCCCATTTGTATTTCTCTGGGAATAGGGAAGGATATTGGAGCTATGCACTCAAACAAGAAGGCTGCCTGTTCTTGATCTTTCTTTAAAAGACAAACTTGCTATAAGTAGCCCTAGATATCTGGTACCATCTGGAAGTCTTAAAAACACCTTTAGTAGTGTATTTTGACTTATCTCCCTTTTCTTTCTGGATTCTGTCACTCAGCTTCTGACTTTCCTCCTTTTCTTCCATGAGGAAATCATTCAGAAACAGAAAAGTAACTCTTCTCTTTCCTTTCCACGTTTCCATCCTCCATCTTCCCCACCAATAAGATCCTGGCATAAATTTCTGTTCAATCTACTTCAGCATCACATGTGCATTCACTGTAGATACCGTCAGCACCATGGCCTTAGTTTAAGTGCACATCAGCAGGCACTGGGGCTATTATGATAGTATTCTTGATGTTCTCCGCACCCCAAAATTAATTTTCCCTAACTGCTGCTAGAGAAATATTTCTTCCTGGAAAGTCAAATATACATCTGACTTTCCACGCACCTGCTTGAAATCCTTTATTTTGTCTTCATTTGGGATGAACACATGTGTCGTCCTGACCCACGCTTCCCAGCTCAGTTTCCTTTCCCATGTCTCTGCACCCTTATCCTCATTCATCCTTCATACTTTGAACTTCAGCAGATCTGGCTCACATGTTTCCTCGGAGCCACCATGTTATTTCAAAAGGTTTTCCCTGTAGTTTCCTTTGTCCGAAACAGCTTCTTTGTCATGTCTGAATGTCTTTCTGGCTTTCACCTACTAAGGGAAACCTCCTGATCATGAACTTCCTTTTCAAACCCAAGCCCAACATCTTTACATATTTCTGCCTCTCTATATAATATTCCTGTATCTTATTCATTTTTTTATGATTATAAGTATATTGGATTAAATCTTTTTCATGTCTGCTTTCCCTCTAATTAACTCTTAACTCCTTGAGGGCACACAGTTTTACTTATTGGTCCTCAACACGTGGCACATAGCGATAGCTAAGTATCTTTGTTGAACCGCAGAGAACGTCTTACCAAGTAAGCAGACCAAGTTGAGTTAGCACAGTCAATGAGAGAATATACATACCATTAACCATGTCACATTCAGTAACGTAAAAATCATTTATTACCCCTTCAGGATGATTCTTGGGAGGTTTTATATCTACTCTGACCCCTTATCACACTCCTCCATAGGCATTACACCAGCCATGTTATTTAAGTGATTCCGTCCCTTAAGTTCTTTTGGCTGCTTTAACAGTTCCATCAGTTCACACTTGCTTTTCACAATGATATAAGGGATAACAACCCAAATATCACACACCGTGTAAAAGATTGTTCTGCGCATCCAGTTGTTAAATCTGTTGTGCTCCGAGTATGCCCGTGCCAATCTGCACGTACTGATTATTCGCTCGCAGGGTTAGAGACTGTAACATTTTTGATTAACCTCTCTGTACACTTCACAAGCACTTACTCTGGGCCATGTTCAGATCACGAAGATGCCCTAAATCACTGAGATGTTGCTGAATATCTGTTGACATAGTTTTTACCAGTGTGGAATAACTCAGTGCTCTTCAAATTCAAGGAGAGTCAAAATAGCATTTTTCTCTAGCTTTATTTGTTTTCGTCTCAGAGATACTAGACACTGAATTTCAAACCAAAAAAAAAGAAAAGAAAAAAATTATTTGAGATTACTTATGTAATGCCTACATACCAACATTTCTGTATTCATAGCCACACATTCAATTATTTGGCACCAAGTTAGCCAGTCCTTTTAAAGTCTACTTCTTCAATGTTTACAATCCGAAGTGAGCAAAATGATGTGCATCTTTAATTTCACTTCTAAACTCTAATGATGTATGGCAATTTTCTAAAAAAATCTTTATTTCTCCCAAATATCTTCTATAGGAAGTAAGACTTCTGTTGTTTGCTTAATTTAAGCCAGAGACAACTTGACATTTCGGTTACTATTTACCCTCTTTGCAGATGAAGCCAGGCCTTTGCCTGAGATTGAGAAGCCCTCTCTTGCTATTTCATTATTTTGGCATTCATGGGTGCATATTAATTTCATAGTTCAAAAAATAAAAAATAAAAATACTCAGGATATGTGTAATTTAGAACTTAGAATCACTGATGGCAAATGTCAAAGTAGTTTAAAATTGTAGATTCTCTGTTTTTGAAAAGGGATATATTTATTTTATAGGCTGACAAAAATGTATATGACTAACTTATAGGCTAGTCCTTCCCATTTTGTATATCCTAATGGAAACATTGGGAGATCACTGCTACTAAAATGTCAGCTTTCACCCTGAGTGATATCAGCTGTCCATCCAACCATCCATCCATCCTAATATTTTTTTGATTCCACATCATGTTATTTGCCTTCTACTGTGTTCCATGCACAAATGCCATTATAGGAGAATGGTTTTCAAAGAAAACAGATCTGTAACTTTGAATGACTGTTATGTTTTACTAAAGCAAACACATGATAAAACACTATGGCCATCTGGACTAAATCAAATACTACTCATATTTTTAGTGAAAGGTATTTATTCAACAGTCTACAAAAAGTTATGAACTACCTCTTATGTGTCAGACAATGCATTAATCATTGATGTGCTATTCTTCCTGTTTTAGAAAGTTAGCAGAATGGAGGTCTTTCTGTAAATTGTGTCGTAGGGGGTGGAGTTTTTAGAGGTGATTACCGTTTTAAATAACTGTTGGAAAAACAACATTTTATGGGCTTAGAAAGATGAAGGCTGAGAACTAGGGAATGAAAAGAGAAACAGGTAAAATGAGCATATTTACAGAGCGACAGTGAGTCATGGGGGAAAAAAGTTACTTATATACAGTTTTGCCTAGAGCCACCCCAGGCATGCTTATTTGGAAAGCAACATTCTCTGAAAATGTGCTGCAATAAATAAACTGAACACATTATTTAGAATGCCACTGGTGATGATTACCATAACAAGTGGACCCTTTCTGTTGCATTATTGGGTCACAATTATCAGTGCCTTCATTTCAGAACACCTTCTTCCTTCTTGACAGATTGCCATGGTCTCTACAGTAAATGAGTATTGATTTAATATTTGGAGCCATTGAGCAGTGTCTGTTACAAAAAAGGACCTGAGCTAGAGTGTGTACCTATTCTTGCCCAGCAGAGCTGCTCTGGGTGATGGAAATGTGGGTGAATTTTTACCACGTCCACACAGCTGCAGTCAACCATTTTTATTTACTCTTTCACTGGGAGGAGTGATTAAGATCAGATTGCCAGTTCTGTCATGATAGATTTGTGTCAAGAAAATATCTTGCTTGCTCTCTCTATAGAAAAAAACTATTATCTTTATAAGTTTTTAACTCATAATTTTATACTTCTATTCTAAGTTTTTTTATTCACCTTCTGAAGCCTTAATTTCCCATGGTTTGGCAGGAGTACGTTTTACCATGAATATATGCATGAGAAATGGGGCCCAGTTATATCTCCAGTGACTCAATCCAATGAAATGCATAAATTTTAGGCCATTATTGAAAATATCTCCTACTCCCTTCAGGGTGGACAGCTTTCTCAAGAAACTGTTTAGGGAAAGATGTATAGTCTTGGAAATCAGCAAAGAGTCTACGTGTTTTTCAGATAAAGAACATTAAAACATGTTATTGCTACAATCTTCTATCATCTTCCTTGATTATAAGTGTTCTAAGTCTTCATTATTGATTTTATTTTATTTATTTTTGTTTGTTTGCTTTTTGGATGTCAGGTACAGAGGGTTGAATTAATCTTTCTCCTAAATTCAGTGTCAGTTGTATTAACAATAAGTTTGGTTGTCAGAGGGTCATATTTTCAGCTGTAGCCTACAAGTAATTTAATGATCTACTCCTCAGCCTTGGTAAAATACTTTAGGTGAGACATACGGGTGTAGCTTTTTATTGCATATTTCTATTTTTGGATTTTCATTTCCGTTGACATATTTACACTAAAATGATCCTGGTTATAGGTGATATCAAATTTTCTTTCTTCTCTTTCATTTCCAAATATTAAAGATGTTATTTTAATTCCCAAAATATGTGAAAAATATACTCAATATATTAGCTTTTTTTCATTTTAAGGTACAATAATATTCTGAGCTGAATAACCACGTATTAAAAATAATATTTATTATATTTATTTTTATTTTTCCTTTTTTATTAAGATGGACAGAGATGAGCTGGAAGAGTTAAGTCACTTCCCCAAAATGAGCATTTTGTTTTCAGAGGTTGGATTGTTCTTTCATGAATATTACATGCCGACTTATGTGATGAGATGAAGAGACTTGACAGATCATTGCTAGAAGTTTAAGTCGGCCATCCCCAAACTTTTTGGCACCAGGGGCTGGTTTCATAGAAGGCGATTTTTCCACAAACTGGGGTAGGGGAAGTGGTTTTGGGATGAAACCTCAGATCATCAAGTATTAGTTAGATTCTCAGATCATCAGGTGTTAGTTAGATTCTCATAAAGAGCATGCAACTTAGATCCCTCACATGTGCAGTTCACAATAGGGTTCACGCTCCTGTGAGGATCTAATGCTGCTGCTGATCTGACAGGAGGCGGAGCTCAGGCCTGCCCCTTACCTCCTGCTGTGCAACTGGGGTCCTAACAGGGCACAGACCAGTATGGGGCTGGGGACCCCTGGTTTAAGTGACTTTATGTGTTGCAAATCAAGTCAGTAGGAGAGTGGGCCCATTGTCAATAAGGCCTCTGAACACTTGCCCAGTGCTTTCTTCCTGAGTTTGTGTGGTTTCTCATGTTCTGTGTATTCAGGTTGGGAACCTTGGGAACTGTAGCCAAGCTCTTATTTTCTGCTGTCTGTGATGACTTTGCCTGAGCAAGGGGATGCAGCACAATGCTGCTGCATAGCCAGCATGCTTTCTTCCTTCACCTCTCTGCTAAATGAACGTGATCAAAATGTGCCTCGGACATGGGAACCTAAATAATGGGACCGTGTTCCCTCATGGAGCTCAGTAATGTTTACTGAGCCCAACAGCTTGATTTTACTCAGTCTCTGCTGCCTTAATGTCTGGCTTCGGGGTGGAAGGTGGAAAGGGAGGGAATGAGGTACTGCTGAGAGGGACTCAGGCGACACAGTTAACAGATGGCCTTGTTAGAGACTGTTTCCCTAGGCCTAAGTGAAGCCTTTTTGTCTGAGTCGGCAAGAAGTGGGTCATTTTCCTGAGCTGTCAGGCTCAATGCTTACCTGACTTGTGGCTGTGGTTGCAGCAAGCTGTTGGTTTCCCCACAGGCTTTTAGTTTCCTGAGATATGCTAAGGGTCTTGTCGTTCTGGGCCTTTCCAGAGCAAGACTGGACTTCTGAATAGACAATTTGTTTCTTTTCTGAGCTGTAGGTTTCTCATCATTCTGCATGCTTCCTGCACAACTAGTCACAGTTGGGGATCTCTGAATCTCTGCCCTTTAGCTGGGTCCAGTGCTGATGTGGTCTAATGGTCCAGTGATTCTGAAACCTGGAGAGCCAGATAAATATTTCAGAGTCTTGAAACCATCTATATACCCAGAAACTTCTGTATATAGAATAAAGAGCAAGCCTAATTTATATTTGTATTGCTATTATTCTCAATGTAAGTACATTTTAAAATGAGCACAATTCAGATTAATTAAAAATATTTCTGAAGGCATCACTATGACTTTTTGTCATTGTGTACTTTCTCAGTTAGTGGATATTGGAAGAGTGACCATGGTCCTGTGTGGTTCTGCAGAATCCTTTGACAGTGTTTTCGTAATATTTGCTGAGAATTTACTCTCCATCAATCCTATTTCTAGTATGTAAGACTCTGTCTCCTTTAGGCTCTACCTGTCTCAGATTATACATCAGTGACCTTTTACAATGTCAATAGTAATCCTTCTCCTACCCACAGCTGTTTTGGAAGAATTCAGTCATTTTGTTTCTACTTCTCCCAATTCCCCAGTTCAAGGTCTTGTGGGTGGTCATTGTCTAGGGACATTGAAAGGGCAGAATACTTAAATGGTGAAGACAAAAAACAACTTTCAGCCCATTACTTAAAAAGACTCTGTGCTCTGAGACATTTGCATAAGGCTGTGTTACTCTATCATTTCTGCTGGCTAAAAATATATATTTTTTAAAATTTTTGTTCCATTCTCTTTCCCACTCCCCACACCCCTTTTTTCATAAGTCCTTAAGTGGTTGGCAAATACCCACATGTAAGGGTATACATTGCTCAATTTTGAAAACCTCTACAAAGATAGATTGTGTCTGTTCCTTCTGCTTGTTGTAAGGACCTGGCACAGAAGCAGAAACTCTAAATATAACGGGAAATAAACCAGTATCTCTAGACAGGCTCATGTGAATTCAAAAATTGTAAGTGCTTAATTAAGCCCAACTTGAAAATTATTTCCGTCTCCAACAAGAAAAAGAATAGAAAATAAAGTGAAACTGTGAGTTGAAATTAGTTCTCAAAACATATATAACATACTTTGATAGATAAGGAAACAATTTTATGGAGCTATTTTTCTCCCTATGTCACAGATTAATGGCTACATCTTTATAGATTGATAAGAGACCACAGAAATACATTTTCTACTGAACAATATTGCCCAAGATCCTTGGTATCTCTGTGCTTTCTCCTCCTCCTCCCCTTCTCCAGCAAACTCCAGAAATCAGAGAAAAGCCTCCTAACTCCCAGTTTTTTTTTCCCCCTTCTGAACACACACATCTCTCAAATGCATTCAGACATGTTGGAGCCAGCAAATATAAAGCTGCTGGTTTTAAGTCCATGATTTACTTGCTAAAACTGGGCATGATTTTGGGCAGAAAACTAGAGAGGGAAACAGAAGGAGGGTCTCTCCCTTCTGTCCATGGCTCTGCAGGGATTTCTGTTGGAACCAGAAGAGAAGAATTAGACAGAAGGTTTCTTTAGCTTCCAAGAGACAGTAAGTCAATTGTTGTATTATATTTTATGTATCTGTGTCTGCAACAAAAGCACAATGGATAGCTAGATGGATTTATAGATAGACACCTAGATGAATGATAAAGAGAAACAGAACATACATTGAGGAATTGTTGAAGAAGCATGCCTTTTGGAAGATTATTTGGCTGCCAGAGATGCCATGCATAAGGAAGATAAAGGAGATAGAGCCAAGAAGCAGGAAAGCTGGTATGACTACAGAATTAGTGGATTCTGGAAGAGGAGAAAGGGTGTTGGTCAACAGGGTATCACTGAAGAAATATAATGAAGATAAAATTAGAAAACATGAGCAAAACTAAAATACTGTGTTTTTTCACTCATCCTATAAGTGCAAAGGATGAATATGTATTTCCTAAAAACTAATTTTCACCTATTTTATTTTTATTACATACAAATAAACCAATGTACAGAGAAGTTAGTTGGCTTTTATCAATTTTTTACTGTCTTAAAATCACCCCATGTTTTGTTTTGTTTTTCTCAGTCTATCCAGAAAGACATTTCCAGGGTAAGACTGACAAAAATAAGGTAAATGGTTTGAAATGTAGGATGGTATATTCAACCCCAAACTTGGCATTTAAATTTTAGGTACAGTATGTCAATAGAAAATATCATATCATATATTTCACCTGTACAAGAAAAAAAAGTCATTTTGTTTCCAAAGGAATAACATAAAAGTTTCATGTATCAAAGAAAGTTTATGTTTTTAAATAATCATGCAGTATTTTCTTTAGAAGACAATGTTACGTCATACCTCTGATGTCAGCTAGGGATCTGACTATCCTTTGTTATCTAGGATGAATTTCTTTGACCACCCCAATAATATCCGATCCTGGAAAAGTTCAGTGGTCTCTCCAAGATTTCAGTGACCCCTTCTGAAGATTATTAATAATTCCCATGGTTTTATTTTCTTAGTTTTCTTCACCTCTACGTCTTCTATCTATATAGCCAATCTCTCTTTCACCTGTTTTCAATTTAAATACAGGATTCAGTCCCTTCACTGGGATCCACAAGAAGGCTAGTCACAGCATTTTGTTTTGTTTGTAGACTCTATAGAAAATTAAGAAGCACAGTCCTTGATGCTCAGAATCCTGACGTGTTTCTTGGTATACTTTTTACTTCTTCAAAGATAGGCAACAGATACGAGGAAAAGAATCCTATGAGGACATTCAGAACATGTTGTTTTTAATTTAGATGAGCCCCTAAAACTATGATCTGGGACTTGTCATTTAAGTTCCACAGGACTGCCCTCTTGTTTATGTAATAACAAATTTGGACTATTTTTCCATGTTCTTTCATGGTTGTAGATTCCAAGGGCCTCCATGGCATAAGGGTTATGTCTTCAACTTTGAATTTCCCACAATTCTGGGTATAATGTGTTACCCATAGGAGTAGAGCCTCAGTAGACCTTTACGGGTTTCTTTTTTTTTTTTTTTTTTTTCCCGAGACAGAGTCACGCTCTGTCGCCCAGGCCGGAGTGCAGTGGCGCAATCTGGGCTCACTGCAAGCTCCGCCTCCCGGGTTCACGCCATTCTCCGGCCTCAGCCTCCCGAGTAGCTGGGACTACAGGCGCCCACCACGGGCGCCCACCACCGTGCCCGGCTAATTTTTTGTATTTTTTTAGTAGAGACGGGGTTTCACCGTGTTAGCCAGGATGGTCTCTATCTCCTGACCTCGTGATCCGCCCACCTCGGCCTCCCAATATGGGTTTCTTAAAGATAAATCATTATTCTGTATAAGCCTGACACCTGAAGAACTCTGTGGACACTCCCTTGCTTGAACAAAGCAAATATTGCAGTAGTCAAACAGTATAGTTCTGGGCTGCTCTTAACCAAATCCCTTTTAGTGGGGGTTGTTTGTAGAATATTTTTACAGTAAAATAAAGCCTTTGGGGTTTAAATAATCCAGAAAATGTAGCAGCTTTGTCCTGTTCAATACAGTTAAGAAGAAAGTCTTCTTTACACTCAAAGTTTCAAAGACTGGGAGGGAATTAGCTAAGAGAGTAGAGAGCTACGACAATAGCTGTTCATTTCAGGCTCTAGCAATTGATTTGATTTTTGCATCTGTGAATTGGTTATGGTGACCATATTCATATTCACAGTGTTTCAGCTCTTCCAGCACACACAGACATGGACTTTTAAACTTAGCGGGAATGAGTGTTTTATTATAACCTAGATTTTAATGTCTCATCCAAATTTATACAAGCAAGTCCATAAATTGCCTAATGTACTATTTATTCTAAAGGCACAAATAATACTCTAGTCCCCTTCTTAATCTGAAGTCTGAACTGTGGGAGTTTATTATGTTTTCTCATATGGTATCTCATTTATGCATCTATTTACATAACAAAATAGTCATAGAAGCTTCCTTTTTGGGACTGGGAGGGTCAATACCTAATACCTTTTCGTTACCCTTCTAAATTCTAATTCAATTAAGACACAAGACACAAAGACAGATATCTCCTCTGTCTTATCTGATATGAGATGGTGATTTCAGTATTAGCAATAATGCCAACTAAAGAATGGAGCTATAGAACTGTGACTAGAAGGACATGCTAACACTTTCTGTCCCTTCTATCTCCCTCCAATTCCCTCTGTTCCTGGTGACTAGACCTTGGGACTGACTGACCACATAATAGAAAGTTTAAATCTATAGAATGTGTACACTTACCTAGAATTATAGCTTTATGCTGTTCAAGATGAGGAAAAAATAAATTCCTATAGCTAGCAAATTTTAAATAGATTAGTTCCAGCCAGTCAGGAAATGTGGATCCACTAATGTCACCTGATATTGAAATAACTCAATCTTGGAGAGTCATAAGGCCAAGGTATTATTGTACTGGAAGTTCTTCCAGATGGAAAATAGAAATCAGCAAAAAGAGGCTCCCTTCATCCTTACTTTTATTCAGAATTATTTAAAAATTCCTTTAGCCTTGGCAGGATGTATGATTCCCCCTCGAGTAGGATAAATACACAATGCCAATTCTGGCTACTTTTTCTTTTTCTGTCAACTATAAAGATATGATTTTCATGTCCTATTTTATCATTTTCTTTCTTTTAGTATTTCGTCAATCTTTTATGTTCCATACAGGGCCATTCTTATACCCCCTAGAGCCAAAAGATAAAGTCAGTTCTATTAGTTTATTTCCTGCTCTCTTGACAATGAGTTTTAATTGAACTTTGGGAAAAGATTGTAAGAAGAACTATGCAGTTGCTATAACTCCTCTGATCTGGCCTGTAGTCAGTATAAATGCTGTAAGTTCAGTTGGTGACAAATTGAATTTTACACACTCTGTCACCCTCCCTCACTGTTCCCCATGCCTAATCACAGCAGGTTTGAAAGTTAAGTGCAGGTTACCTATGTTATTTGATGTTAATGGTGAAATGGCTGCTTCTGTAATAGATATCCCACATCAGATATTATCCACGGAACATATAAATTAATTTTAGCTTCATAACATTTCTTAATATTTAAATTTAAATGGTGGTCTAAGCTTGTAACATTGTGTGTTACTTTTAATATTTTGAGGCACAGTAGGAAACACTGATTACTATAATGCTGAAATCTGTATGAATAGTATTTAAAAATCACTGCTGCTATGGTAACCAAAAAAAAATCTTTATTCTTTATTATAAGAGTCTGTTAAAGGATTTCTTTTTATTTCGGATTGATTTTCATATGCTTTTATTCATTCTTTATAAAATGACTTTTATGAAATAGAGGTGATTATTGTTCTTATTTCTGAATCCTAGAACATTCAAATCCTTTAGTAAACTGTAGTAAGACTCAGCAGTCAACATTTGGAATAATTGTAGTAAAATCAAGACCCCAAGTTGCATAGAAATATTATTTTCCAAACATTGTCCTTCCAGCCTATTTTATGAAATTCAACCATTAATAGTTGACAATCTTCATGTGAATAATCCACTGAGTGGACTGATTGTTGCCTGTGTTCGATGTCAAGTAGTTGTACCCCAGCAACCTAGTATGGGTGTGGCTTTTTTACACCCTGGTGTTAGTAGGGGCGTGTGTGTGGGAGGTGTAGATTGAAAGTGATGATGATCATCATCATTATTACACATTCTATCATGTATTCAATTATTCATTTATTCATCCTTACAGCTAGAGAATCAAACAACCAATGAAGTAAATGACTAACATATACTGAGGACACATAGCTGTCCTCATATATGTAGTATATACATATAGTATATATATGTATAGTGTATCATTATGTTGCATGTCACCTGAAAGAGAAAAGATTACATTTTTTAGTGTTTATTTGTGCATTCAAAATAATACATGCATACAACTAAAACCATCAAAGTATAGAACAATTCCTGCCTTACCCCCCACTCATAATCTTACTTCCCACTTTAAACAGTTTCAGTTCTTGTTTATTATGCTGAATGACTCCATATATCTCACTATAGTGCTTATGCTGATGCCTATATATTTATTAACTTTAGATAATATCTATTGACTTTATGTTATAATAGATAACAACTTTGCTTATTCAAACTATGCCCTCATTTTCCTAACTCAATATGATAATAAATCTCTTCTCAATTATTTTACTAGTCACCGCTGTATGAACTGTCTGTGACTAAATTCAATCCTCTGTTTTTTGTTCTATGAACCATATACAATATTTCTTAACCCCAATCTTGTAAGTTAAGAACAATTGGGATTTCTGCCTGTCTCTCTACTTTGTTTCTCACCTTTAAAAAAAGTATTTAATGAAAACAGAAAATAAAACATTATTATTCTACCTTTGTATAGCCCTTCATAATTTGCAAGGTTTTTAGGTTGCAGGGCAATCTTCAGGACAACTGATGCCCACCATTAGAATTTAAAATGAAGGGATATCCTTATATGGATATCAGATACATCCTTGGTAAAGTTCCCTGGTGTGAATACAATATGGATCTAGTACTGAGTATTAAGACCTTTGAAATAGAAATCACCTTGGTAGCAGAGCCAGTAACATTGGACATCCAAAAGAGATGGTCTTATCTCACAGGGAAAAAAAGCCAAACATGAGCATTCTGAAGAAAATGACGGTACATATGATAGGGTGAGGGTGTTAAAATGAACCTCTTTGGGCTGGTGTTCATTCGTGACATGGAAAGAAAATAAATAGAGAAAGAAATTGTTTCTGCTTCCTTTTGTTAAGGTTGACATAGCAGGTTTCAAGAGGTAACCCTCCCACAGGATATGGACTAAAAAAGGTTAATGTGATAGTCTTTGGTTTATTGCACATTCATATTATTTTGAGTTTTACCCTTACATGCCCTTAGGTTCACTGTGTTGTGAATGAACACTTTCAGGACAACAAAGAAACTATGTGAGCAAACCATTTAACCTTGCGAGCTTCAGTTATCTTCCATGGAAAATGAGGTTGGGAAACAAAATCATTTGTGAAGTCATTTTTTAGTGTTAATTTTGATACTGTGGATCACCAGTCAGGAGGCCAGATCAAGTACACTGAGTTCAACAAAAGATCTATAAACAAAATCGTACATTTGTAAAGCCCGCTACAAATTATAAACTCCAATGGTCCCCCTTGCCCTATTGATTTCTCAGGACAACTCTGGAAAATTCACTGGGTGTATTTGTCAAGATTTTATAGTTAAATAATGGCTGGGTTCAGATTAGAAACCTGATTTTCTGTTTCCTAGTAGTATTTTTCCTAACCCTCTGATATAGGCAGCGCACATTTATACAATGTCATTTATCCTTATTAATGATTTATTTACATCACTTCCACACAGTTTTTGTCCTGAAATCACCATTTGAGAAGTTATGGCTGGAATCATCTTCTTTTCATTCTTATGTGCTGCTTTTGCATAGTGAGACCCAGGATTAAAGATGAGTTGACTTGATGCACTGACTATTAATATATTGAGGAGATTAGGAGCCTTGTCAGTGTGATATTATTTCCTACTGGTATTTAATTATAAAATGCACATTCCATCTAAACTGCAGAAATGAAATAAATAAAGCAAGTAGGGGAGATTACCAAAGATAAATTTTAAATTAACTCACTGCTCTGCAAGTCAGGTGAAAAAATTCTGTTTCTTGTACATCTTTTGCGAGTGGTACCATTTTACATTGATGATTGCTGAGTGGTGATCTTAAAGCTTGGGAAATTTGTAGTAATGAAGAAGAAAATAAGAAAAGAGATCAAGATCAAAAGTCCAAACAGTTGTTGCCTGGCAGATTTCTCTATAAAAACAGGAGCTCTGCTGGGCACTTCTGTATGTGAATTAAGGATTATTTTTCCAGAAAAACTTCAGGTATATGCAACTTCTAAAGTGTGGCCTGAAAATGGATGTGTCTGTTTTACAGATGGGGCTCACTGCCAATGTTTCCAGTACCTTAGAGTCTATCTAAAGCCAGGATGAGTGTGGGAAGTTACAATGGGGCATCAGAAATACCTGGGCCATAAGGGAGGAAAGAAAGAAACCATCAAAGCTTGCTTATAGACCTGAAGTGAAAGTTTGGATAGATCCCTACCCCCTATTCTAACTCAGGTCATTTCCCAGTCTAATGTTGTCTGTAGCAAACCAGTTGAAGCCAACTGATAATTAGAACAAAACATCTATCCTGGTCTCATAGAATGTGATAAATTGAAAACATTCCAAGTATCATCTAGGCCAAAGCACTTATTTTGCAGATGAAGATACTGAAACTCACGGAGGTTGAGTGTCTTGCCCAAGGTTAAATAGTTTGTTAGTAGCATATCTGGGATTAGAGCCCAGATCTCATGACTTCTAAGCCAGTGCTTTTGGTCAAATTCAGCATCGTCTGTCCATATGGCCAAACCATATGGCAGCGTCCTCAAAGACCTAGCTATACTCCCAGAAAATCTAAGCTGGCTGTTATCTTCTCTTCAATTTTGTTTCCAATTCACCTATCCATATATGTGAACTCTAATTAGAAAGGCACAGATTTATAAGTTGGAGCATATATATTCAGAGGAGTAAGTAGGTTAGATTGGGGTAAGGAGACAAAGAGGAACATGCCCAGTACAGATAATGACTTGAGAAAAGACATAAACATGATAATTTGACTGGTGTCCTTTGCAACTATTGCAAAGATTAACAGTTTCTTGTTGGACATAAGGGGAGCATAAACTTAGAGACGTAGTTCAGATTCAGGATATGAAGTATCTTCAGTGAAATTTTAGAGTTTGGATGGGACCATGTGTGCAAGAAGAAATACAGGAGATTTTTTAAGAGAACATTGGCTTGTCTTAACCATTATTAATTTGATTCATTTAATAGCAGACAGTAGGGCTGATTATATCAAGGATAAGTTAGAGGCATAAAGATCAGCTAGGAAAGTTTATTTTTATTATTATTATTATTTTTATTTTTTGTGAGACAGAGTCTCGCTCTGTCGCCCAGGCTGGAGTGAAATGGTGCAATCTTGGCTCACTGCAACCTGCGCCTCGCAGGTTCAAGGAATTCTCCTGCCTCAGGCTCCTGAGTAGCTGGGATTACAGGCACACGCCACCACACCGGGCTAATTTTTGTATTTTTAGTAGAGACTGGGTTTTACCATGTTGGTCAGGCTGGTCTCAAACTCCTGACCCCGTGATCCGCCTGCCTCGGCCTCCCAAAGTGCTGGGATTACAGACGTGAGCCACTGCGCCCAGCCAAAAGTACTTTTATATCTAGATAATTTTACATATGTAGTGGGGAAGATGGGGGGGGGGGGAATTCTTCAACTTACAGATTTCAATTTTTAATATCCACTTGTTTTTGAACGTGTTACAACATAAGGAGTGAAATTTAATATTTTCCCTGTGTCAGTGTAAAAAGGGGCAGTGTGCAGGGACATGACATTGAAAGAAACTACCACATACAGTGTCTCCTATAAACTAAAATGCTACTACTCCAATTCCTTTTCTTGAAAGTCACCATAGGCTACTTGAATTAGAGATCTTTTTGACTAAATGAGGGAGTTGTATACTCACTCAAAGGTGCTATTCTAGAATTCATCAGATTGATTGATACAAAAAGCTTTACACAATAGGGTAATTACTGATTTACTGATCAATCAGAGTAGCCGTTTCTGGTATTTATGCTAGGAAATATAAGAGGATAAGCCAGCAACTAATGAAAAGAGAAAATAGAAGAAATCCAAAGAGAAAAAGAGATGAGGCAAGTAACTAGTTCATACAGCTGCTTTGTACTGTGATAGCTTTTTAATCCAGGTTTAGCTTCAGGCTATACATGTCTTTACCATAAATCCTCTTTTCCTAAGATAGCGTGAGTGACTCTCTTCTTTGTAGCAAACTGATAAGCATATTGAGTTAATTTTTAATATGGCCAATTTGATAATTAAAAACTTAATAAGCAGGTTTGTGCTGGGACACTGAACTAAAATTTCCATTTAAATGTGCCACAAAGTGACTATTGAATGATGTATTTCACTTATAGGATCTTACCACCGAGGCACTCTGACTTTACAAAAGGTCAAACAGAAGGGTTTTCTGGGCCTGTAGTTAGGCAGTGGCATATATAAAAGGAACAGAGTAGAAAGGTAGGGGAAATTGATTGCAAAGTCAATGGGTCCTCAGCAGCCTTTGCAGCATCATTTGGCTATTGACCTAATCAAACATTTTCTAAGTTTGTTATGACAAACTAAGGCATGCTGTAAATGTTAGTGGATATTCTGTTTTCTTGAAAAAAAAAATTGTTCTAAGTTAAATACAGGTGGAAATTGCTGTTTAAACAAATTAAGCAAATTAAACAGGTTTTAGGAAAACAGGGCTTTTCAGAGCCTTTCATATGTTATGGTACATTGTGAATATCTAAAAAATAAAATAAAATGTGTAGCAGTTTTCAAATGTTTGACAATGAAAGCCCCTACCTTCAGTTTTTGAGAACTGCTTATTTATATCTCAGAGACATACCAGTCTTGATTTACTCCTTTCTTTTATAAATTGGTGTGTTTTCTTTTGTGTTAGGCTTTCTCTGATTGCTATAGATGCTACTGATTGTTTCTCTCATGAAATTTTATAAAACAGATAAATAAACAAAACTCATCGTTCTATGAATTCAGTTTCCATCTCTAAATGTGCCCTGTATTGTAACATAAATCCTTTCAAGCCAACCTAATGAACTCATGGAATTTAAAACTGGGAAAGCACAGATCTGGTTTTACTATGTGTGAAATGGTTTAAACATTTATAAAAAAATTGAACCTCATTTATTCTCAAATGAACTGGCATACTGTTTGTCTCTCTTTGGTATTGAAATAACTTAAATACTAAGACAGTTTTGGAAGAGTACAGCTATTGTTTGAGGTCCCCTTATGAAAAACATTCTACCAGGTGGTTTGGTAGCAAAAGAAATTCTCACTGCCTATGCCAGGAAAATGAATAGTGCTGTGCTGAAAACTCAGGAGATCAAAGTGGCTTGGAAAAAATTTAGATACTGCATGTTTGGGGAAGTTAGCAAATTGAAACTCTCAGTATTTTCGGGACGTCATCACAGAAAACCTTCTGACTTTGTGAGGGAGAGAACAGCATAAATGGAATGAAGTTTTAAATCGGCTTTTTAAAGTTTGAAGAAGTTTCACTGACCTTCACTCCGTGGGTCCCCAGTGAAGAATCAACAATGTAAAAGTAACCATATGTGAAGCAATGAACACACATTTTAATCCATTGCTTGTAATGGTCATGATGGGGAAGCAGGCACCGGCTAAATGGCAGTTCTGCCATTTCTCTAACAACTGTTCTGTGTTGCCCACAATTAACGATACCTGCTTTCATCTGTGTTTTCTTTGAGACTCCATTCATAGAGGAAAACAGACGCAGCAGCAGATGTGAATGGGCAGAAAGACAGGGATGGTGCTCAAGGGTAGTTTACATCCACTCCAAAGAGCATGAGTGCCACCTCCATGTGCCTTAGTTTGCATTTGTTTCTTACTCTTTTCCCTATTCGTTCCATCTAATATAAACAAAACACTGAAGACACCGGGATCATAGGCTCTACCTCCTCCACTCTAAAACAAAAAGAAGAAACATACCTGCCTTCTTTGATATGGTCATAGTATCTTACTTTTTTTTAAATCTTTCTGCCTTTCTTCTATAGAGGCAGCACTCTCTGTCCTCTTTCAAGATCAAATTTATTAGAAGTGGAGAGGAAATATCATGCTTCCTGAGTCTAAGCAAGCTGGTTTGGAATAGCATAAAGTCTGAGGCTTATGCAGTGTTCTTAGCCAGGGAGGCTGCCCATTAACACTTCTTGTTGAGGGCAAACTAACAGCTCTATAAGAGCAGGCAGAGAAATCTGCATTGTGAGGTTAATGATTGGAGCATGAAATGATCAAACTGGAGGCGGGACTTTGGGATATGCTGGTGATGAGGTTGGTAAAGTTAGATAAATGGCCATTTATTTCGGTTTCTATTTTTTTTCATTAGGTAAGGAGAGAATATTTTAACATTTCATTCCTTTTCTACATTTATCTTTTTCAGGTTTATTCTTCTAGTGGATTTTGCTTTCAGAATTCTTAATATTTTACTCTTTACCTTTTTGTCTTAGGAAATGTTAAATCCACCAAGCTGTAGTAAGTGATAGAGCCAGATTTAACACACACAAAAAGGAATAAAC
Source organism: Pongo abelii (assembly GCF_028885655.2). NCBI lineage: Eukaryota > Metazoa > Chordata > Mammalia > Primates > Hominidae > Pongo > Pongo abelii. The sequence goes on from NC_085928.1 coordinate 21,836,265, forward strand.
ATTTTACAGGCAGCTGCTCTTCCGAATGCACACAAGCTCATCATTACTGTATGAGAGCCTGATTATTATGCCCTCAACCCACTTGGACAGAGGAATTTGTGTGGATTGCAAATTAAGTCTTCATGCTTGGGAGTGCATCTTCTCATATTACAGGGTCACGTTGTGAGAGCTATAGGTGGGAAAATCACAGAGGAGTGCTAAGCAGTTTTGACCTAATCTCCATAATGCAAAACCATGCCAACATGTTAGCTGCAAACATGCATTTATGACTCTCTCTGCATGTGACACACTATCCTCCATATGCATGTACACACACACATATAGAGATACACACACACACATATCACCAAGTCTTAAACAGTTAACTTTAAAAAAATTACATATAAACCTTCCAAGGAAGTGCTACCAACTTCATCCAATTCTTGCTATATCCATAAGTGGCTATTACAAGGCAAGCAATGAGAGACTGGAGAAGACTATTCCATTTTATCTCTAGATGGTTATAGACAGAAAGGGATGAGGGAGTCACAGCTGGTGATGGCAGTGTCCTTTCCATAGACCTTTTAGGCCCTAGTTACCTTTTTTTTTTTTAACTTGGGAGATAATACACATGGTATGGGAGGCAGGCAATGCAGAACTAGAAAAAGTTAAGGGCATTAATATTTAATAGTAGGCTCTTCTACTGATGAAAATTAGCTAGATGCCAAACATAATTTTTTATAACAAACCTCAGCTTTTGCATGGTACAGATGATTTATGTAACTCTTGATCTAAATAGTTTAAAATCACTAGTTCTTATTGAAAAATGTGATACCAGTCCCTCTGCTAATCAAGGTAAATGAGCCGTAGTCAGGTAGATGGAAAAACAGACCAAAAAATGAAAGGGAAAAAAAGCTGGAGGAATGAAACGTTAAAATGAGTTAGAGGAAGAGAAGTGATTAAAACCACAAAAGCCTCATCTGAGGACATGAGCCCGAAAGAGAACAGCATCACTCTGAGCCTGAATTGCTGTGAGAGCTGTGCCTTTCCGTCATTTTTAATGGAATGTTATTAAAGACAAATCTGGAGTAGTCAACCCTTCAGTGCTTCCTCTTAATTTATTTATTTCTGCTGAAGGAAACCCTGTTAACCCCAGCAGATAATGTATTCAACAGCTTGTATCCATGGCAAGGTTGTTTCCTAAAAATTTTATGGGATAAATTTAGTTCAACATTTGCACATATTTACACATGAGGTCTCCATTTCAAGGTCTTTGGCTTAAGCAAGAAAGTCATTCCCAAGGCAGGATGTCTGCCAGAGCTGCAGAGTATATTCCATATGCATTGCAAAGCTTCCCTGTTCCCTAGGACATAGAAAGGACATTGCCTCAAATGCCCCTCTTCTCCTCCTGGAATTTCAAAGTTAGTCCAGGACTACTGTGAACCACAGGAAGCTTTCTGCAGTTAAGCCCTCTGGGTTTTGTCTCAGACCTAGACTGGCTCCCCCACAGTCTTTGTCCTCTTTTTTGTAAGCTCTAGAGATGAAGCCTGTCTTCTCTTTTAAACAACTCTACCCTTTCTAGGCCTCTTCCCCAATGAAACTACCCTGGAGTGGCACATAGTTTCGCTGTTTCCCAAATTCCTAAGACACACACAAATGCACAGGCCTTTTCCCTTTTAAGGGTTTTACAACTAATTGTTTTGTGTAGTGGGGTGAGGAGTGGAAGGAAAAAAAAAGAAGGCAATTATTTTTATTTTCCATTGACATTTAATGAGCACTTGCTATGCACCTAGCCTGTTTCTAGATACTAGGCAATGCCATAGTCTGGAAGCAAAGTCACTATTTTCATGACTTTTACATTCTAATGAGAAAAGACAGCAAATACCATCACTTGTTTCTATATAAATTCTGGGACAAAAATGAAAGCACAAGGAATGGGAGATGTTTTAGAAACTATCCTTTTTTTTAAAAAAATAATACACATTTCTCAGGAGCAGTTACATTAGAGCAGAGTCCTGAAAGAAGAGGGAATGAGCCACGCAAAAGTTTGGAGGTAAAACATTCCAGGGAGAAGAAATGACATTTACGAAGGTAACCTGGCATGGATAGGCTTGGGCTGCCTGAGGATTGGCAGACTCACCCATATATCTATAAGAGAAAAAGGGAGACAGAGTCTGGTGGGAGATGGGGTTCCTGAAGATAGGTCTCGATCACCTCCTGTAGAGACATAGGCCAATCAGAAGTTGTGATTTTATTCCATGAGTGACGGGAGGCCATTGCAGAACAGTGATATGAGATGATTTACATTTTAAAAGATCACCTGGTGCAAATGGGGATGAGGAAGTTGAAGGGAGTTCAGAACCACTCAGCCAATTTGGAGCTGAGCCAGCCCTAACACTCAAGCTTCAAACCAGTCTTAGGGATCAACGATTTCAGTCTTGACTTTGAGATTTAGATCTTTGCTTTCTTTGTTGTTTCTGTTATTTGTCTTTGAAAGTAGCAAGATCATTCAGTCATTTACTACTCAAAGGTACTTCACCACAATGCAAAGACGTCTTAGAACATATACTTGCCATTGTATATTTTCTTTCCATAATTGTGTCATATTTTATATTTCTTCAAATAGCACTGATGAAGAGACAACTAGATGCTTTGTATTCTGGATGAACTTGTGGACTTGATCATTTTTAGAAATCACGTAGTTGAATTTCAGATGGAATTGGTCATTTTAGAAGGATTCTGAAGTTTGGAAACCATCCTTTGTGTTCTTTGGATTGACAGCCCATGAGACAGAAGTGATTTCCTGGTGGGCTGTCTTATATACAGCCGGATGACAGCCACCAAGGAATTAAATGCAGGGGTTATCCTTCCATCAATACCAAAAAGTGTAAATGCCTTGGTTTGGAGTTAAGGATGAAACATAGAGATTTCACCTGATGGGAAGAAAGAAGATAGGCTGCATTTCTGAGAAATGGTCCACAGCTTCTATGATATAGTAGCCTTGGAGATGATGAAATTTATTGTTAATTGTTAAACCAGAATCATGCAAATGCATTACTAGCAAATTGCATGCCTTCCAAGGTCCTTTTGAAGCCTAAAGAATGTATACATCATCTCCTAGATAAAAATTATTTTTAAAAAAGAATCACAAAACTATACTGGTTTCATAATGATAGATGTGTGAGATTAATATATTTTTAAAAGCACTATTTTTTGGCATAGAACTTTGAATTTAAACACCAAGGTAGTAAATTGCCCTGCAAGAGGGAACATGACTACAGGTAAGCAATTTCAGGCATGAAACAATAGATCTCTTAGTGGAGGGGCTCTAAAATCAGCCTCCTAATCACCCTTACCGTCTTCAATTTTGGAAGTCATAAACTATGAAAATGTTTTTTACACGCATCCCGGTCTTCTCCTCCTGACCACATATTGAAACAATCACAAACTTATATCAAAGAAATATTTTTGTACCATAAAACCTAAAGTATAATAATAATAATAATAATAATAATAAAAGAAAAAAAAAGAAATATTTTAAGTTGAGACTATTTTTTAATTTTATTTATTTATTTTTTTGGGAGACAGAGTCTCACTCTATCACCCAGGTTTGAGTGCAGTGGCGCAACCTCGGCTCACTGCAACCTCCGCCTCCTGGGTTCAAGCAATTCTTCTACCTCAGCCTCCCAAGTAGCTGGGATGACAGGTGTATGTCACCACGCCCATCTGATTTTTGTATTTTTAGTAGAAATGGGGTTTTGCCATGTTTCCCAGGCTGGTGAGACTATCTTAATTGGAAGAAAAATAAAAACTAAGGAGGACTGAGGAGGAAAGTGCCATTTTCGTTAGACACATACCTTCACAACCTCCATCTGGCTCTTACAAAACACAAGATTCATAGGGTTCATTATAAGCCATCTTTATTTTTTGATTCCCAGAATCTCTTTAAAATTTATTCACTGGGATTATTCTCTTATGCTCCTGACCAGGAATTTTCTGGTCACTCTTAGGTAATACAAAGCTAGCCCTAAGGTAACGTAGCCAGATGAGGTTAGATAAGAAAAAGTCAGCCCTAAGGTAACTTTAAGCACAAAACTTAGACTTGATTGAAAAGTAAACTGTCAAGCCATATTAGTCAAGAGTTTTTTCCTCTATCTCATGCTAGAGTGTAATTCAGTCAGGGAAAAGGGATGCCGTTTCCTTATTTCCCTCTCCCATTCTTCCTACTCAACGACTATATACTTGTCATGGTTTATTTTATCTTCATAATTGTATCATATATTTCTTCAAATAGCATTGATGAACACATAACTAGGTACTTTGAAATTCTGGAGTTATAGGTACTTTTCCTCCTTTCTTTCTTTTTTTTCTGGAATTCTAGGTACTTTTTTTTTTCTCTCTTTCTTTACTTTTCCAAATCATTTTTCTGGGATTGGGACTTTGGGGAGGGAGGAAGAGCAAGAAGAACTGGAAACATTTTACCTTACTTACTGTTACAGCTGCTAGTACTACCCTCCTGTCATAGGTGGGAGAGCAGAGAGATGCTTACAGAAGGTGGCCAGCTGCCAAGAAAGGGCAACTTGTTATGGAATCTTGATAGGGTCATGGGTGAGCAAGAGCAGGATGAGGGTAAGAAGCAGCTTGCTGGGAGACAGACAGGGGAGAGAGGAAGGCCCTGAGAAGGACACTGACAAGGAGCACAGCAGTTTCATGAATTTGCCTCAGGTTTGTCTTGCCTAGCAGGAAGCCATCAGCTTCTGTTTAGGTCTCAATGTCAACCGTAAAGTGGGTTATGAGCCTCTCATTTTTTGGGGGGATGGGGGGAGTATCATTGGGATTCCTAAGTTAATGGGAAACCTTCTATTTGGTAAAAAGATGTATCACAACATCCTTAGCTTAGTTACATTCCAGAGCATTTTTTGCTGTGGTTGCTCCAGCGTTGTCTGCTTATAGTTAAAATCCACATGTCAGAAAATGTGAGATCGAGAGACTGGAGGCATCCATGTATAGAGACTAAGGGACATGGAAGATGTGTTCCCTATTAGTGCTACACTGAAGCCATTTAAGAAAGGTATATCACAACTGCGTGTTTCACAAGGAGATGCTTCAAAGAAAAGAACATATTAAGAAAAAAAAGAATGTTACAATGACAGACTGATGTCAGTAAAATTACTTTTAATGAAGAATTTATCTGCCACTAGTTAAAAGAACAGATTTTTTTTTTTCAAATCCTAAAACTATAGGCTGTTTCCGGGAGGCTGCCTCCCCAAGATATATTTTGGATATTTACATGGTATTCTTTCTCTTACAAAACCGGGGTTGAGGGAAACCAAAGTCAACCGACTCTGACACTCACTGCTATCCCCTTTCCTCTGCATTTTTCCCTCTGTCCTTGTAACATCAAAGCAAACTCTCACTATTTCAATTAAGTCCTGCCCGGCATGAGCACAGTCTGTTTTCTGAGCATGGAAGTTTACCAAAATTACCCTCACTTTTAGTAACAGGTGAAGATGTTTTTAAAGAGCATCTTGATTTTCTACAGAAAATAAACAAAGCAGCAGCACATGTGTAATCACTTAAATAGCATCCCTTTCCACAACAACAGTGAAACTTCTTATTGACAGTGTCAGAAGGTTAATTAAAAAGTTGTTAATGTGAAGATGGATGTTTTCATTTTAGATTGGTACCTCTCAAGATGTAAGAGTAACATTTGTTGGTTAGTACTAAAATATGTCATAGACAATGTGGGGAAATACCCAGCAGCCACAGAAAATTTAAACTTAAATGTGGGGAGGAGGGCAATATGCTTCAGAATGCTGTCACACTCTAAATGAAATCATATTCCTCTCAAAAGATAACTAATGGCTTTTGATTTAAGAGTATCTATTTAACATGAAGAGATGGGCTCTTAGATTTGCATTTATGCTAAAAGTAATAATAGTAATAGCATTTTATTATTTGTGTATCTTCTATATTACAACATGCTTTCATAGTCATGCTTAGTTCCCACAACTAAGTTCTGTAAGGTGGTGTCATCATGTTTATTTTTACAGTTGGTGGTTTAATGCACCTTCTAACTACCACATCTGAATCTGGCAGTTGTAAAGGTGAAATATGGCTTCTCTGTTTGCATTTATCAGTTATGATAGCTGTCATTCTTTCTAATTATAAAATGAGTAATTGTCATGAATGCAAAGGAAGGTATACTAAGGATTGTCTCACCAGTTTTTCTAATAAGCACTTCTCTTTGAAAACAGAAAGATGTCAGCCCAGGTGAAACTTGAAAAATAGAAGGCAAAAGTTTCAAAGGAGATATAACTTATCCTCCCCTGCCTCTGTTCCACGGCATCCACACATCTTTAATGTCCTTCTTTTCCCCAGTTCAAACACCCTCAAAATTCTCCTTCACAAATATCTTCAGTTCTGATTTTCTGTACTTCATGTCTTCCTTTGTTTCAGGAATCCCTTAGCTCTCATGCCTGTATTGTTTCCAAGTCTGCAACTGCTGGTTTTTCTTTCACCTTTATTCTATCATTTGCATCTATTTTCCTTTCACTCTTTCCTTCCTGTCTCTTCCCATTCTTTTTCTTTCCTTCCCTTTTCTTTCTCTTTCTCCTTTTTCATTTGTGTGTTCAATGTCTCCCAGTTTATTGAGGATAGAATCATTTCTTTTACTCATTAGATGGGTTTTATGTCAGAAAAAAACTATCACACTATTCTGGGCTTTCTGTAAGAGGCAGCATGTTATTCACAATCCACTGCTTAAGTTTGTGCTGAATGGTCACTTTCACTGGCTAGAGAAGAACAAACTGAGAATCATGATAGAGTGAACCACGACTGTTGAAAAGAAGGGGAAGCCCCTGGATATTAGCCAGTCACCTAGCAAATGCTGTCAGTTGCCTTCTCCTGTAAGTAAATCACATTCTCAGAAGATGTTTATTTCCAAGTCTATGAAAGTTCGTTTAGAAACCGCAGGCCCTAAGTATCATCGAATAGCACAGCATTTTAAAAACTCCCTGGCCAGCACCATAGAAATAGATGCCAATACTGGGTCTCTTTTCAGTTGATTGAATCCTGACCCACAGCCAAGCTACTTTAGGGAAGGAGAGCAATGTGGTGCATATCAATTGAAAATCTCAGTTGCCGAGTCCTTGAAAATGTCCCTCTTTCTCAGTTTAGTACAAGAAAGAAAACAGAGGACTAGGGCTCAGGAAGTTGAGTCTAGGTCTCTTCAGGTCTGCTCAGGGGTCATGTGATCCTGAGACGCTTCATTGCTCAGAACCTCCATGTCTTCGTCTCTATAGTGAAAATATATGCCATGCTTTCTTCACTCAGTTATCATGGTGGGAACTAATGTGATTTTGGTGAAATATGTGAAAATTAAAAAGTTGTTATGTATTGATTTAATACTACTGTACTTTCTATTTTTTTGTCTTCGTGGTGTAAATGTGTCTGGTCAGATTCTGTTTTCTCTTACGTTATGCCAGAGCGAAAAGTTTACAAGCATTATCGGTAATTAAAGCCACCAGTATTTAATTTTTTATGTGTGAATAATCCCATGTAAATGCCTGTATTACAGACATAATATTTGGCCCAACTCGGATTTTTTAATGATTGTTTCTTAACTAGTACTGAACTTAAATAATGGTAAATATTTTCAATGTATTATTAACATTTACTAGAACAGTTGACGTTGAAAAAATGGGCAAGTGCAGCTAATCTATCATATGATACTTGAAAATCATTTATAGCAGAGTTCAGTAATCATTAACTTTTGGAATTTTGGGAAAATGCTTATCATTTTCAATGAAATTTTTATGTTGTATATAAAAACAGATTTTCAAAATTCAATACAGATAATATATACTCAGCAGTATATAAAAACAGATTTTCAAAATTCAATACAGATAATATATACTCAGCAGTCAGCAATCTACATGGAACAGTACTATTGAACATAATTTTATGTCTACAATAATTACAAGCAATAAAATATAATAACCAAGAATATTGTTTCTTTAGGCAAGCACATAATTGTTTTCCAAATATGAAAAATTTGTACCACTTTTCAATATTTGAGACTAGCACAAATCAGTGTAGAGAATCTTTCACATGAGAGTAGATAGAATAGGCTCCCTACTCTTCTACCCCTGGCTTTAATCAAACACTAGAGTTATATTGAAGATGTGATGTTTATATAAGGAGAGAAGTATACTTTCTGGACAGCCAAGAAAGCTAGTAGCCAGGGCATGCCATCATTTTGGAAAGCTTAGTTGGAAATCAGGCCTTTCAGTGAGAAGGAGGCCGTTTTGCTTCAGGCAGTGCTCTTGTGTGATTCTACTTTCTCCTCTAAAGAGAATCTCCTTGTGACTGGTAATTTATTAAGAAGTGATATGTGTTGTCTGAGGGCAAGGCAGAGGGCTCTCTCACTCTCTCAGGGCTCCCTCTGTCCCTCTCTTTCCCAGGGACACATAGAATTAACATACTTTTAAAATGTAGGATTGAAAAATTGGTGAATGCATTCCTGTGACTCGTGTCCAAATTTTATTTAAATGGAAAGTACTAGCAAAAAGAATGTTAATGAAAATTCTCCTACAGAAAAAGCAAAAACTAGGTACAAAAACTTGCTGACAGTTTTATAGAATGAAGCTACATATATATTCTCCCAGGGCACTAGCAGAGTAGGAGTTTCCTTGGCTGCCCCTGGAGCAGGTGACTTTAGGCTAACATAGCTATCCATCTTCCTTGAGACAGGTGAGTAAATATAAAAGTATCAACAAAACACTTAATTTGACAGATATCCATTATAATCTATTTAATAAAATTGTATTTATCAAATATCTATTCAACAAAAATCTACTGAGCAACAGCAATGTGTAGGTGTTGAGTTTTAACTTTATTCACATTAAGCGTGGATAATATTATCATCAAAAGAGCTAACTTTGCTAGATATTTTCATGATAGAAAAGGGGTTCCTGTCATTATCTAAGGCCACAGTTATGTCACAATGGAAGTAACTTTCAGTTACTTCAAAGCTAAAGTAAACTCTGCGATTTAAAGATGAAAACAGTCCTAAGTGTGCCCATCAGAGACCCTGCTCCTCGTGGCTTTTTCTGCTTTCCATTTCTCTTGTTTATTTCTCCCAACTGAATTTGTATTCCTGCTTGGTTGTTTTGCAGATGAGTATGATACTATGAATTGAGGATAATAACTTCAGGTGGAGAACAAGCAGTAAAAAAATCAGCTAATAGTTTCATTTAAATGTCCTTAGTAGTAAATAGCAGGAAGTGGAAACCTAGACAATATATAATCTAGGAGCCGAATTATTGAATGGAATAATGTTTAGAGTTCCACAAAGTGACAATAGCTCTTAAATCACATGAAAGGAAAAGCTTATTTCAGCTTCTGGGTGTGTTTGTGACTCTTTTTGCTCCCCAAAGCTAGAATTGCTCTGATAATCAGCACACAGAAGGGTTGTCCTGCTAGGACTAAACTATAAATAAGAGCACTCTCAAAGGATTTTACCTGTAGTAATAGTGCTTTCCATCTTTAATACACTTCACTTTTATTATAGGATTATTGCTTTCAGTTTCTCTCCTAAATGTGCAGTTTCATCAGCATAATGTCTTGTACAGATAATGTTAAATAGTGTTACAGTAATTATTAGACATTGCAGTGACATCTTGTATATTACAGTACTAATATCATGCAAGTGTCTAAAAGACAGGACTTTTATTAAGCAGCAAACATAATTTTCTTCATTTATATGATGAAAATAAGAACAGGCTGAGTCTCTCATGGTTCTCTAAATAATCAGTATATTTGTCCAGGGACAGCCACAACCTTTATAACAGGTAACTGTTAAACAGCTCTGAAATGCAGTATTTAAATAGGTAGGCAGATTGTGGTTACACTCTTTAAACAGATGTATAAAAATAAGAAGAGCAGGCCGGGCGCAGTGGCTCACGCCTGTAATCCCAGCACTTTGGGAGGCTGAGGCGGGCAGATCAGGAGGTCAGGAGATCCAGACCATTCTGGCTAACATGGTGAAACCCCGTCTCTACTGAAAAATACAAAAAAATTAGCCAGGCATGGTGGTGGGCGCCTGTGGTCCCAGCCACTCAGGAGGCTGAGGCAGGAGAAATCGCATGAACCTGGGAGATGGAGGCTGCAATGAGCCAAGATCACGCCACTGCACTCCAGCCTGGGCGACAAATGAATTATTATATTCAAAGAATGTTGAACAGATATTAGGACCAAACAGCCCTGGAGATTCTTATGCCTAGAGTGGTGCTACATACTTGGAAATTTCAGTTAATTATCTGAATCAAGAAGTTTAACTGATAATGAGTAGGTAATATCAGCCCATGCTGACCACATGAAACTCCCTGCTGGAGCCTTATAATTAATTTATTTTTACAGAGCTAATATTATTTGACATCTCTTATCAGAGGCCATATTCTATTTTATGGTGTTTGATGATCCCTCAGGTGTCCATTGATGCATGGACTGAGTGTCCTACTGCCACTACTGCCTCTGTTCTTGATTCCTCTAGAGCTCTGTCTTCTGCTCCATGTGTACTCACTTATAATCAGACAGGATCTGCCACAGTCATGACTGTCAACAAACCTGAGAAACGTGAGTGCACTGCAATACTGTTCATTCCAAAGCCCCTCCTTAGGGACGCTTGTTAATCGGTCCATTCAGTAATGGTCACTCTGCCTGTCTGCCTTTCTCAGCAGGTTGTCTAGGATGCTCTCAATAAGAATTGTCCTACTGGGCAAGCCTCATGTGGTTGGGCTCACTTTATTTTTTATGGGTTTTCTTTGCAGACTTCAATCTTTTAGCTTAAATATCTGCTGCAAGGACCCTGTTTTCTTTTTTTTTTTCTCTTTTCTTTTTCCATAGGTTATTGGGGTACAGGTGGTATTCGGTTATGTAAGTACTTAATTGGTGATGCGTGAGATTTTGGTGCATCCATCACCCGAGCAGTATATGCTGCACCCTGTTTGTAGTCTTTTATCCCTCGCCTCCCTCCCACCCTTCCCTGCAAGTCCCCAAAGTCCATTGTATCATTCTTATGCCTTTGTGTCCTCATAGTTTAACTGCCACATATCAGTGAGAACATACAATGTTTTCTTAATAATACTGTGTACGTTTGTTATGAAATGTCTAAATTTTTGAACTATATTTATTTCCAGCTTAAACTAATTCTTAAAACAATCCATACGTTCTGAATGTTGACTAATTGTGCAAAGATTGATCTTTTTGAATTCCAAATGTAGTTTTTGAGGGGTTCAGAGGCACACTCAACTATAACATAATGAAGCAGGTGGGTTCATTTGTTTTCTTTCCAATCCAGACATTTGCTACTTAAAGATCATTCTCTCTTTGCACCTTTTCACAAGATATTTTTATGTATTAAAGTATAAACCAATCAGAATATAAAGAAACATCCAACAAGAAAAAGCCTGTTGAATCCATCAAATCAATTAGTGCTAATGTTAAAACATAGCCTGGTGTAAGTCTAGTCACCCTTGAAACGTGTTTTTCAAGGTTGTTTTCTGTCTCCTCATGCGTGTGATTATACATAGTTCAAAAACTTTACATAATTTACATAATAAAATGAAAAGTTTACGTAATTTCACCCATTCTATCTTCCCCTGATTTGGTTTTATTCAGTTACGTACAGAATGATTCTATCACTTACTACATCTTCTACCAGTTTGTCCTTTATGGAAATAAAATTAATTGATGAATAGGTCTCAAACTGGGAGAAGAGAAGTAGGAATTAGAGATGGAAATATACGAGAGGAGAGAAGGGGAGTGTAGACAACCTCATTATTGCCAGCAATGATTTAGTCTTCTTGAGAAGCAGATTTTGAATTTCTACACACAGTCCCGCCTGCAAAAGTCTGGGAAGAATATTATTTGGCTTTCACAATTTTTCTGCAGCACAGCAGTCTATGAAACCTAAAGAGTGAGGTTTAAAAAAAAAATGGAAAATGCAATGAAATTCTATGTGATTTTTTTCTATTGTTGTCATGCTTAATAATTAATTAGGTAAATAACATTTCTTTTAAATTATAGACTCCCCCAATGCCCACATACACTCACAAACATTGGATTTTTCCTATAAAAATGACCAAGGTGGCTTAAACATAATCTTTTTAGACATTATTTTAAAGAGAAGAATAGGGCAAACAAAAATATGGGTGGCGGGGCAGGATGTGGTGGCTCAAGCCTGTAATCCCAGTACTTTGGGAGGCCAAGGAGGGAGGATAGCTTGAGCCCAGGAGTTCCAGACCAGCCTGGACAACATAGTGAGACCTGTCTCTCTCTATCAATTTTTTTTTTAATTAGCCAGGCATGATGGTGCATACCTGTAGTCCCCGCTATGCAGGAGGCTGAGGCAGGAGAATCACTTGTGTGTGGGAACTCAAGGTTGCAGTGAGCTATGACGGTGCCACTGCGCTACAGCCTTAGTGACAGAGCAAGAGCCTGTTTATTTATTTTTTATTTTTTTTAAATCCTTTGTGTCCATGATTATAAGAAAGACAACAAAAGTTTTAAGATGCACAAAAATAAAAGTTGCTCTGGGCAGCAGTTTTTTTTTTTTTTTTTTTTGGCTATTTTTACTCGATGTTATTCCTCTGAATTATAAAAATATACTTTTTATATATAACAACAGCAGTACCTGATAAATTAAATGAATTTTGCCCATTTAATTTGTTAATGGTGAAGGGGGAAAGACTACAGCATGCCTATAAATTATATTGTCCCTTCAAATTATTTTTACTGCATTCAGGCTAAAAACCTTTTGCCTAGATTGCCCTTGATTGGAAACTGGTTTAACAAAAAAGAGAAAAGAAAAAAAAAGCCAAGGAAGTAAAACACCTTATTTACCAAATCCAGTGACAAATATCTTCTGTCTCACTGTTTCATTATTTTAACTTCACATAAACCATAGTTTTAAGTAGGTGGAGGGATGAGAAAAATCTTAGTTCAGCACCTTGTAGACCTTCAATATGTGTGTTTTAAATGATTTACTGAAATTATAGCACATGGTTTGAGGATGTTTATTTCATTTGAACCCGTATTTTAGGCATTGGAAAAAGATGTAAGAAAAATAATGAATGAAAAATAAACAAATAATACAGTGGTGTTCATTTCAGTCAGATAACATTTGATACATAGAAAATGAACAGTTTTATGATCATTGTTTCTTTTCTATTCCCAAGTCTGGAGAGCGCCTGTCATTTACTTATTCTTCCATTACCTAAATCCCAGTGACAAAAGTAGGAAGATAATAGTGAAAAAACAAAAGTACAAACTACACAACGGAATAACAATTATTTTTAATCCTGTTAAAATAGAAACTATATGTCTGCCAAATTCTAGCACATGAACCAAGTATAGAAACTCAAAGAGAAGTTCAAAGGCAGTTAGAAGGTGGGGTAGGGGGAAATGTTAACTTTGAAAATAGTATCCTAAATGTGAGAGAGAACAGTCCAGAAAACTCCTCTGAAATAATTTATAATGAAGAGGTAACATTTAATGAGAACACAGAGGAGAAGTGCTGTAAATGGAAAGTAACAGATAGGAAGCAGTGGAGAATCTTAAACTTGGAGGAACCTTAGTGGTCCTTTGGGGTTATTCTTCTAACCTATGGTCAAACACCTTTTACCAATGCATGCTAGGAAAGTGTTTGACCATGGATTAGAAGAATAAGCCCAGACGACCACTAAGAGAAAGAGAGAGAGAAAGAGAAAGAGAAAGATATATATCTGTAATTACATAATTCAAAATAAAAATTATATATATACATATATACATATATACACATATATACATACATATATGTGTATATACATATATATACACACACATACATATATCTGTATACATATATATATATATACATATATCTGCCTCTTTCTCTTTCTCTTGGTGGTCCTCTGGGGTATTCCTCTAACCCATGGTCAAACATCTTCCTACCATGGATTATGTGAATTCAAAATAAAAAGATCATAATTCCATATTCTAAAATAGATTACTCCAAGAGAGCAGTAATGCCAACTCAAAGTCTTGGTGTTAAAGTCGTTTCATTGTTTAATTTCCTTTTTCTTTCTTGGACTAAGACTACAAAGCCAGAAGTATTTCTGGGGTTGAATTTTTGAACTGATTGATGTGTAATTATGATCTCTCTTTAAATGCTTCTTACATGAATATTCTACTTCTCTCACTTTTCTATTAAGATGGAGGCAGGTTTCCCACTTGAGGGAAGAAAATAAAGAACTAGGTAGAGTGTGGCTGGTCAGAGGTTACACAGGGAATCAACTTGGAAGCCAGGATGAGAATGGGAAACCGTGGGAGTTCTTATCCAGTGCTGTGTCAGTCAAGGATAAGATGAGGTGGAGATAGGATTGATAGGGACAGCAGTTTGGCTGGTGTAGTAGGTCACACATGAACTCACATTTGATATACAGATAAGGTCTTCTGTCCTGCTTATCTCTTTCTGAAATTATTAAGTGCTTTGATGACCTTTGGGCGAACAGTGAGCAATTCTAAGTAGTGTTCAAAGAATGAATGACAGCACTTAATAACACCAGAAGGACTCAGGAAATCCAAGGGAACATATTAGCATATCATAAGCCCCAGAAATAATTTACGTGACTCTGAAAGGTTATTTATGCCCCAAATGCTCCTTTCATAAAAGAATAGAAAACAAAACAAAAAAAATTAGTTTACTATTGCCAAGACATTTAAATCAAATAGCAAACCAAAGTTTCATTTTTATTTTTTAAAAACATGTTAATAGAAAAGTCTTTTCTGCCACTTACTTAGGACAGATTCTTACACATACAGGAGGACATTATTTGTGTGTCCTGAACCTGTGGGGTTCAATATCATGCAGAAAATAACGGACTATCCAGGAGATGAATAGTTATTCCTATTGTCTTTAAATAAAAACAAAGCAAAGGCAAGAAAACACCACGGATAACAGCAACACAAATCATCAATGTAGTTGAAGGCCTTTGCTTCAAAAATAGTCAAGACAAATTAGATTAATTCTTCATTGAGAAATTGCATCTCCCTATTAGCCAGTGGGCATGATATGGCCAACTTGAGGAGTTGTATTAAACTGCTACTTCTCAAGCCATTATCAAAGGATTGACTAGGGATCAGTGCTTTGATGAGTGCAATAAGATGGCCTTTCTATCAAACAATGAGACTTATCTTGCCCAGTGACAGAACACCAACTCAGAGCCTTGATGTTATAGTTGTTGTTTTGTTGTCCAGTGTTATTTTTGCCTTTCTCCAAATACTGAATTAGTTGTCTCAGTCCCATGATAAAACAGGACTCAGGATAAGTCCATGTTCATACACAAATGCATCACTGGGCAGAAGTGTTATTCACACGTACATAGTTTCTGTGTTGTTTTTATTATATATATATTTATTTGTTTATGGAACTGTAATTTAGTGAGACATATGCTGTATAGGTGATCAATGCTTCCAAAGACAAAGAGATAAAAAGAGCTTTGAGAATTCCTTCCATCTTTACATCCATCTCTTCTATCATTCTACTTGCTTTCCTAAAATCCAATCTCTATTTCATCCTGGGTTTTAAATTTATTTTTCGCTTCACAAATGAATACTAGCCCATATATTTTTTTATTCACTTCAAATAGAATAAATAGGAAATACGTCATTTTACTTCCTTCTATTCTTAGTTTCTAGATATCCTTCTCTATAGCAGAAAGGAGCCCAAGAATAAGTTTGCATATTATTGGATTACTCTACCCACGGAACAGTAATGAAAGTCCAGCTTCTCTTTTAGACTAACTACAAATTGGCACACTATCTGTCAGCACATTGCATTTTATGCCTTGTCCACAAAGTTGATTATATTTCTGTGGTGTGACATGGGAAGTTTAAAGGAAAAAGTTTCCATTCGTTTTCTACTGTTAGTAGAGTAGAATGTTTTTGCTCAATATTCCTAAAGCATGTGGCCCCAACTGTTTATTAACAAAATCCAGTTTTGTTATTTTGATTCTTCCACCAAAGAAATCTAAAATTTGAAACAAACTAACGGGGAGTGATAGAACCTGGGAGTATTATATCAAGTTCTAGCAATCTTAAGGAAGATATTTAATTCCTTGGAGTCTTATTTCTCTCTTCCCATCTTACACCACGGAAATATAATCTACTTTGTGGACAAAGCATAAAATACAATTTGCTGAGGGATAGTGTGCCAAGTTGTAGTTAGTCTACAAGAGAAGCTGGACTTTCATTACTGTTCTGTGGGTAGAGTAATCCAATGAGTATAATTAACTTACTTATTTACCAGACAGTTATTTTTAACTTGAAAAAAATATTATAGTAATGGTAGCATGATACCTTGTATTTTTATACTAAAAATAAGCTGTTGTATATGAAATAGCTGAATTCTGTTTTTTATTGTCTTAAGTCTTGAATTAATTTCCTTCTTGGCCATCAACTCTTTAGAGTGGAACCATGGCAACATCATTATCTAATGTGTATTTACATAACCCTATATTTCTACTTTTTTAAAGGTCTAAGGACTCACTTCTAGCATGTTGCTTATGAAAAGAATCTGTACTATATCTGTTCCAGTCCCTTAATTTTACATATGAAGTAATTGAAATCTGGAGAAGTAAGCAAGCTTTGTTGAGATCTCAGAGCTAGTGACTAACACAGCCTGAACTGCATTTTCTGACTTAAGTTATGGTATTTTTTACTGCTTATTGTATATAATTATTCAAGTGGGATATTTGGTTTTATATGCAGAACCTGGGTTTACCATGAACATTTTCTATAAAGTGACATTCTGTGTTTGCAGCTTGTACAGGATAAACAAGGAGCCCTTAGAAAAGTTATAGCTGAAAGATTTCCTGAACCCTCCAACATTAAACATTAAGGCCCCCTGGGCAATTCACAGTTGTCCAGGCTCCAGCAATTATAGTGCCCTGGTGTTTCTAGGAATACATTATCTTGGACCTAATTGAGATCACCATAACCAATGTTTCATTTTATTATTAGTCCTTGTTGGTGGCTGAAGGTCCGAGGCTACTGCTGATGGCCTCAGACCCATCTTTGAAGTCATTCTGCAGACTCAACTGCTAAAACAATCACAATTGTTCTCAAATGAAGTAAAGAAGCTTCAGGGTCCATTTGACACTGCAACCTGAATTCCAGACAACCCTACTTGAGTTGTAATGGGCAGAAGGATGTTAACTCTGTGGTCATCCAGATAAATGGAGTGTTCACTGGAAGGGGAATTGACTTTTCCTATTGTACAGCAGCAGTCTTTTATCATTTCTGTTTATCATCACAGTGAAAATTTTCTGTGACTAAAAGGGTCCACAGTGACTGATTGACCAATGACATACTTATTAGGACATGTTTCATATAAAAATCTGACCTAAAATGTATATTGCTTTGGAAAACACAAAATAAAACCGAAGAAAATAACATTTTATTTTACGAATAAGGCAAGTAAATTGGGTAACAGGATTGCAGGTGGGAGGTAGGGTTGATGATTCGAATTTTAGAATAATTTGTCATGTTAAAAATGGTTTAGCTTGAAGAATCTTTAAATAGAATGCCCCCATGGGCATGTAGACACACATTCATTTATTAGGAATGCAGTAAACACAGTTGTTTAGGTACAAATTTGTTATACAATATAAGGTATGCTTATACAATGTTCGGTCAGTTTCTTTGGTTTAAACTGTGAGAGAATTGAACCTGTGTGTACATAAGCACAAATTCATTTGTGATCTTGATCAATTGATCAAACAAAGAACCATGTGCCTTTTAGTAAGGTGATCACATAAATGTTCCCATTTGCTCAGGACAGTCCAAATTTATACCAGTTGTCCTACAGTAATTATTAATAGTGCCCCTCTTCACTCTCAGAAGCGTCCTGGTTTGGATGATAAATTATACGGTCACTTATTTATATGGCTGCTGTACAATGAAATAAGCCCAATGTTTGTTAGCTTGAATATAGAACAGAATTACATAAAGAAAATTCAGCCAGCACTCACAGCAGTGCCATTAGGTTTAGCATCATTCATTCAACAGATCATTATGTAGTATTCAAACTTAGCAAATATTTATTAAGCATTGTGTACCAAGCAATGTGTAGGATGCCAGAGATCCAACTGTGAGTACTCTCTTAAAGGCTTTCATAAGCAGGATAGATTGTAAATGTGAACAGGGTATATAATATGTGTGTTGCATATTTTATTTAACATTTAATAAGAGAGATTGCCATTAGCATTATATAAATGAGGAAACAGGCTTGCAGACATTTCAAATCTTGCTTATTATCGCACGGCTTATACATAAAAATTCTGAAATTCAAACTCACTTGTTATTAAATTCTTTCACTTATCTCTTCATCATTTTCCCTTGAAGACATAATTGAGAGAGTAATTAAAGCATTTTGTGCTTGGTGTGTGGGAGGGGATGAACAGCAGTGACGATGAAAAAGGAATGGGTGGACTGCTATTCTATTACAGCAGCTTTCTTAGTTGTCAGGACCACCCAACAGAAGGGCTTCTCTAGGCCCTGCCAGAGAAATAATTACTTGATCACTAACAGGGTCAGTGTGGCACCTGGGCCCACTGAGTGACATGATGTTACATAGATTCTTTAATCTGGTTGGACTGCTATTTCACCGACTGTTCAAATCCCCAAAAAAGTTAGTTCCATTTCTATTCTCCATGAAAATCCCTGCCCTCTTACCAAGCTGTCCTTCATCCTTCAAGAGAATAATAATATTTTTTAATGAGCAAGAAATTATAAGCAACAAATGAGCAACAAATTATATACTTTATAATCTAAAATTATAAGAGTAAAATTTTTTAGAAAAGAAAGAAAGAAAAATAGAAAAAAATTGTTTAATCAAAAACACTCTGGAAATCTTAAAACTCACAGAAATTATTGAGGTCTAACCAAAAGGGGAGAGACTCTATGTTTGCCAAGTTCACCAAAAAGTGATGATAGTTCTTTCTCATATCCCCACCAGTTACAGTGCTCTAAGGATGTTAAAGAAATAGCATGAGCCTCCAGATTCACATCTGGAAACAGCAGCATATAAAGAGCTGGTTGTCTTCTCCCATCCCCCGTCCATGCCTCAGATACAGCTGAGAAAGAAAGAAGATGCAAAAAATTTAAATTGTGCCTTACATGAAGGATAGGGTATGGATTTATGCCTTATATTTCCATTATAGCAAATAAAAGGCATTTGGGTTGACCAGGCAGAGGAGCATTCGTGGTGTACATGACCACTCTACTTATCAAAAAGACTTCCCTTTATAAACAAAGTAAGAAGGAATGGTTGCGTCTTGCCTACTGCACACACATTTTTTTTTTAATGGCCACTCTTAATAGTTTAGGAATAGTACAAACAAACTGGAAAAAGGATGCGTTAGGATTAGATTTAGTTGCATATTACAGAAAGGTCAAATAAAGTGGCTTTAACAAGTTAGGGTTTTTATTTTTCTTTAATGTAAAATAGCCCAGAAGAGATGTCCAGAGCAGAAATTATATCAGAATTGCCCTGGCATATCATTTAACTTTGCCATCTTGAATGTGTTGCTTTCATCCTCCTGGTGCAAGGAAGAGTTTGGTGCTCCAGTCATTACACTCCATTCCTTCCTTGAGACTCTCTCCATTGACTTTTACTTACATATAATTGGCCATTCCATCAGCAAGGGAGACTATAAACTGGAGGATTTTAGCTTGGCTCATCGCTCACCCATTAATACAGATACTCTCCCACAGAGGAAGATAGATTGGAAGAAGAAATATTGGGGAGAATACTGTCAGTCTCTGCTGCAGGCGGAGAGTACCTTTCATATGTCTAAAAAACAGACGAACAGAGGATGGTGTCAGAACAGAGGGTCTTAAACTAATGAGCAGTTCACTGAGGTTGTGGCTACTCCAGTGACAGTGTTTTTTTGCCAGCTTAAATCTAGGATTCTCAGAGGGACAGAGAGGGCCTGCATACTGTCTTCTCCCCTTGGCAAGTAAGAAACTTCTCTATACATCCTGACTGCTGCTTTCCTCCTGTCAGTTCATTGATACTAAGACTCCAGGGAAAAGGGAGTATAGTTCTTCCTGATGTAAAGGCAGCACCAGCAGAAGTACAACAGGAAACATTGTACAAATGCACTGAGGGAAACAGCAACATAAAATTCCTTGCTATGCTGATTCTATTGCTTCAAAATTCATCCCATACTGCAAGTTAAGTAATAGATCCAAAATGCATGACATCAGCTTCTGAAAGCCATTTATCCTACTATTGGATACCCCTACTATTTTTCACAAAAAGGGATGGATCTGTTCTAACATTCTGTTGTTCATTTCTAACATTCCATTGTTCATTTTTATTTCCTCTTAAATGAGCATCTCTTATATTCTGGATGCAAGTGGCACCAACTTCAAAAAAAAATGTAACATCTGCCTTGCATTCCAGCTCAGTGTATACAGTGGGAGTCTACTTTTCCTGCTCTGTTTCACAAGATCTTAGTTTTGAATCCCTGCTTAGGGATAATAGTTAGAAATACCTGCATTGATCTTATCACATTGCCCTCTAGGATGAGATGTCATAAAGAGTCAATGAGTTGACATATGCAAAGTGCAAAGCAGTTGGCAGGTGCCTGCCACACAGAAAAGGAACACTCCAGTAGTGTAGGTTATTAATATTGTTAGTGTTCACTATTTTTATTGTTAGTATTAGTGTTGCCGTGTTTTTGCCTCTTGCTAACATTCCTGTTTACGCTTTGTAATATTTTTTCTCACAGACTAATCATATATATTGTATAACTAATCTTTTTCATTTGTCCTCTCTTCCTGTATCATCTTTTTTACCTCTCTATATGCTTGTGTGCTTGCCCTTGCCTCTGTTTCTGCATGAAATGCCAATCTTTTCAGGCTGTCTTTGGTGACTTCTAAACTAATATCCTCAAATCTGGACATAAGGCATACGTACAAGTAGCTGATCAATAGTTCTCTTCCAATATGCTCATCTCCCATCACTGGGCCTACCAGAAATAATAATAAAAGTTATCTATTTATTGAACACCCTCTGCTATGGATTCCATATTCTTTGTGGTCTCCTGTAAATCAAATACATTCCTTTTGTCTCTTGGTTTCAGCTCAGGTGTTGTTTCCTCTGAGTGATTCTGTTACTTGACCTTTCTGCCCTCTCTCAAAGTTCTTGGCTTGCAAGCGGCATGATAAATTCCCATCTCATCATCATTAACTGTCAACTAGAAATCCACAGCCTGGTGAAGAGTAGAATAGGAACCCATGTCTTGTCACTAAAGCACGCTAGATCTCTAATAGCTCATTAGCATACCATACACAAGCATCCTGCTTTTAATTAGTTACGTGGTGTGATAATTAAGTAGTATTTCTCCGCAGTTTCCCCTTCTGTGGGGAAGAAAGGGGAGGGAAGAGGTGGGCTAGCAACAGAAAGGGGTGTTAAAGCTTAAGTATGAAGTTTTAAGTAATTGTGACCATGGGGACAAAATAGTCAGCAAATTCTCAAGGGGAGAAAATAAAGTACTTCCCTTCTGTTAAAAAAAAAAAGTCAAGAGACAAATCTTTCCTCCCCGGTTCTCGCTAATAGTTATTTGAAGGAAAAAAAAAAAAAGCCCACAACTTTTTAAACTAAAGGTAAAAACAAATGAATAAGATCCAAAGAATGTCTTTTGTTACTCTGTCTTATGTTTTGAGATGAGAGCACAACTGATGTTATTGGACTAGTCCAGGTCAAGAGGATTAGGGGAAGACAACTGCCATCATTCTAAGTTGAACAAAGAATCCTAATGGGATCTTGATACTTCAACAAAGAAACATTTCAGGAAGCCTGTATTTGAGTCCCAAAGATTAACCACAATTGTTACCCTGTTCAATCTAATCATTTCTTTTCACAGGTGGGAAGGATGATATACCACCTCTTGGGACTGCTGTTATGCCATTAGTGTGAGACAAGGTGTTGGGGAAAGAAACTGCCCTTCCCAACAACTTCATCATCCTGGAATGAGTATTTAGATTCTTATGGCCAGAGCAGCAGGACATATAGACTGAAGTCATGTTCTGGCAGGGTATGTGCTATCGAGTTTCTTCGGATAGGAGAGCAGATGGCAGGCTATGAACCGTCTATATGTGGATTTGAAAAGTTACCACACTGTCAAAAGGACAGATGTAAATCTGCTATGATAGAACACACCAAATGCAGTCCCACATTGAGCTTAATAGTAATACAGTCTCTCACAAACCATATCTACTTCAAACAAGCGCCAAGCTCCCAATTAAAAACAATTCCAACATGAACCTTAGCCTTTCTTTAAGTGACCCTTTCTCAGGAAGAGCAGATCCCACAGCTTCATATTCTTCAGCATATGCTTTTTCATGTTGTGACATAAGAAGAATATATTAGGTCTTTGTCCCCATTCCTGGCACTGAGCTCCTAAAACCCTTCAAAATCGCTGGGTAATTGGAATGTATTTTGTTATTCATAACATGTCCCTTTTGATCATTCTTGAGTTTACGCTGATGAGGTGACTTAGGAAGGAGCCTCTAGAGAGCCTCAGGATGGGGCTGCTCACAGGAGAAACCAAATGATTCTAAGGTTGGAATGTTCAGCTCCACCCACAGACCTCAGGGAAGGAAGGCGCTGCTAGAGATTAAGCAGACCTCTATGAAAACTCTTTTTTTCTTCCCCCAGCACTTGGGAGGGCAAGGTGGGAGGATTGTTTAAACTCAGTTTTTTGAGACCAGCCTGAGCAACAGAGCAAGATCTCTTCTCTACAAAAAGTAAAAATTAGAAAATAGCGGGGCAAGATAGCATGCACCATTAGTCCCAGCTACTGGTATGGCTAAGGTGGGAGGATTGCTTGAGCCCAGGAGCTGGAGGGTGCAGAGAGCCATGATTATGCCACTGCACTCTAGCCTGGGCAACAGAGCAAAATCCTGTCTCAAAAACAAACAAACAAAAACCCACAAAACTGCCACCATATTCTCTTCTCTAACTCTCTATCCCTTAACTCTCTTATTTTTTGACAGTCACAGTAAAGCAGAAACACTACACAATGCCCCTTAGCGCCCATGAGCTTCTCAGAGAGTCTGGCCTCAGAAGGTGAATGCAGCAATTGATGAGGCTGTACTAAAGCCATGACTCAATGTCTTGGAAGCCGCCTCCTACTAGCATATGGGAAACATCATAAGGCTACTTCTTTGCCCAAGTTTGACAGTCAAGCAATTCCAGACAACCCTCCAACTTGGAACAAAATAAAGTCCAGATTAAAAATGTAATCTGGAAGAAGAACAGAGGGAGAGCTTTTTTATCTCTTTATCTCAGAAGAGTACATTTTTAGGGTTCACCTAGAAATTGAGTAAGAGACCAGGGGGACAGCAGAATATACTGTCTTTAATTTGATGAGCTAGTACACCTAATTAGATTCTGCTGAACTACTAGACAACATGATACTAAAAGGCGATACTTCCCTTAACCCTTAAATATGCCAGGCCTGTGGTAACAATCAAGTGCAGGCAGACTTGTTTTATTGCCATCCTGTTTAGAAGCGGCACAATATCACTTTCAGACGAAGCCTCTAGGAAATGTTCTGTACTTTTCTCCACACTTAGTTCTCAGTCTTGTAAGCAGTTACGTGTGTACCTTTCTCCTCTAAGTAAAGAAGCCATAGATGACTCCCTGAGACTTTTAGCAAAACTCTTGGCCTTAAAACTATGCTACCATATATTCTTAGAAGTCAAAGGATGAAACACAGAGAATACATTTTTCTATGAAGATTAATACAAGTGATATTAGTGGATATAATCATTAATTGTTTGGACTCAGCCTTATCGTCAAATGCAAGGTCATTTATCTAGATCAGTACTTAAAAACATAAAATTTTACTCTAATAAAATACAATATGAAAGTTGGTATAATCTTGATATGTGCTTTATAGGAGTGAAGCTGAAAATATTTAACCATATCACTCAATATACAGTTTCTTATATATGTTACTATAAAAATATTCATCATCTTTTTTTTTTTTTTTTTTTTTGAGACAAAGTCTTACTCTGTCACTCGGGCTGGAGTGCAGTGGCGCGATCTTGGCTCTCTGCAACCTCTGCCTCCCAAGTTCTAGCCATTCTTGTGCCTCAGCCTCCTGAGTAGCTGGGATTACAGGCAAGCACCGCCATGCCCGGCTAATTTTTGTATTTTTAGTAGAAACGGGGCTTCACCATGTTGGCCAGGCTGGTCTCCAACTCCTAACCTCAGGTGATCCACCCACCTTGGCCTCCCAAAGTGCTGGAATTACAGGTGTGAGCCACTGCACCCAGCCCCATCCTTTTTTATGGTAGGTTAATCAGTTCCTGTGGTTGAGAGCAGACATAGTTCATTATGATCACCTTCCTATTTTTGTCCTGATTATATTCTTTGTTGTGTTTGTTATTTGTAAATTAAAGTGGTCCCACGCTAACATTTTTTTGTCTTTCTCTTTTATAGTGTTATCTTCCCTCTGACCATTAGAGAGCAGACAGGCTTCCCCAGGGAAAGTAGGTAGAGTGACAGAGCTCAACCCATAGAAATAAAAGCTTTGCTTTAAGAGCCGAAAAATAAAGATTTTTTAGCCTTCTTCTCACTGAGCACTCAGGAAAACAGTTTCTATGAATGTATCTGAAGTCCTCAATCCCTTCACCTGCCACATGAGGAACCAAGAAGAGCTTTCGAAGTGCAGAAAATTGCAAGTTATGTGGCTTGCTTTGATTTTGATGATTTCATGTTTCCCTTGTAAATGTCCTTTCCCTCCTTCTATCTGTCCTCTCAAGCACATGATATTTTTTGTGTGCTTCAACTTTTTCCTTGCTCCTCTATCAAGATATGCTGAATGATTTATGACCTGAAATTTATTGCATTCTTTTCTGTGCAATGATAGCTTCCCTGATACAACAGTCTAACTGAGTTTTAGAGGGTCTGTTTTGCGTACACCCATAAGTGCTTGCTGAGTATCTGATACCTAAAGAGAACACCAAAGTGAATAGAGTCACATGCCTACAGCCCAAAAGCCTAGAATCCCAGACAGGGCTTGGGCATCTTATACAGTCAAAAGTGGACAAAACATCAACAGAAAAAGATGCATTTATGGGAAGATTTAAGACCTCAATATGGAGTCAGAGAAGAAATTTATCAGCATTTGTGTCACATATCCCATAATACCTAGAAACCTTACCACCCAAGAAGACTAAAATGTTCTCACATCACAGTCTAGGATCTATTGTTTCACAATTTCCAATTCCTTGATATTTAAAATGAAATTCCAGATTTCATGTCACCAAGTTAATAACAGCAACAGGCACAACAGGTAGTAACTATTAACTTCATTCACATAGGGAATGGAGGAGAGGCTGGAATGTCTTTTCTTTTTAATACAATAGTCATTGCATTTAGGTAAAAAGGTCCTAAAATGGCAAAGAAAATATGAATATTTCTATCCAAATTTGGGTTGGAAAAATGAAAACAAAAAGGTAAAGAAGGGGATCCATCAGGCTTAATAGGGAAGTGATTTATTAATTATTACATACTTAAGTTATTCTTGTGCTATAGAGATCAGCCACGTAAAGTATAAAAACACTTGCTCAACTGGTCTCTTACTTTAATTTAGAAAAAGATCTGAATGCAGATATATATGTAATTATATATTATATCATAATTTATTAATATATTGCATTAAT
Organism: Pongo abelii; assembly: GCF_028885655.2. Classification (NCBI taxonomy): domain Eukaryota; kingdom Metazoa; phylum Chordata; class Mammalia; order Primates; family Hominidae; genus Pongo; species Pongo abelii. The sequence goes on from NC_085928.1 coordinate 21,862,035, forward strand.
ATATAATGTATATATTTTATATTATTTATTATAATAACACATATGTGCATAACATATCAATAATACACACACACACACCTGTCACATAGAGAATAACACACATTCAAGTGAAAAAGAGAATGGTCTAAGAGTATTTTGGAAAGATTTCCAAGATCAGCCACATTTTATGAATCTGCTTTTAGTTGGCTAAGAATATTTTGAAGAACTTAGTCTTCAGAAAGATGGGATGCAGGACACTGTGCTAATTTCCTAGATAAATAATTGTTTTTTAATCAGAAAATTGTTTAAAATACAGATAACTTTCAACAAAGCAAAACTGAAAAAGAAAATGGAATTCAAAGGTATGAGAAAGACAGAGCTAAAGTGGAAGGATGCTATGAAGAAGAGAGCATCAGATGACAGCTTTCTAAATAGCGAGGTGACATGCTGATAATTCAATGTGATGCCAAGATAATAAAAATGCATAAGAGCACTGGCCTCGTAAACAGACACATGCTATTACGGAACAGGAAACCTGTACCCTATAGCTCCTATTTATAAGGTAAGGTGAGCTGCTATCTGGCATCCGCCTTCTAGGTTTGAATGCCCCAGGATCAGAAAGATGCTGATAACTGGAAATGAAAGAAGAAACCAACAACAAAAATGATTAAAGAACTTTAGGGTGCTTGAGGAAAGATTAGAAGAATAAAACAGCCCTAGTTTTACTGTGATAACTAGGAAGGAATATGCATGATCACTGTCTACAAGTGCTGTATCAGAAAGTTGTAAACACTAAGGAGGCAAAGGAATAATTTACAGTACTGTGATACCAAGGTGTATGTGGCTAAGGGTAATAGGATAGAATTACACTTTGCAAAATATAATTTGAAAGCTTAGGATATATTTTAGAAAGTTAATTGTGCACAAACTGTTTTACATGCCCAGAATGTTAATCAGCTGCATCCTTTCCCAGGTGATGCTCTATCTCTGCCTCCACCTCTACCTCATCAACAAACACTCAAGGAAAAGCACTTAGCTGAAGTCTAAATGTCCCAAAGGAAATGCTGCCTTAGACTTTAGGGCTTAGGATTAGGTTCTCCTTCTTTATCCTCAAGGCACAGATACACACTAATTGGCTTTCTCCCCTCTAAGCCTCACGTAGGTTGACGACTCAGGCCAAGGAAAAGGGAGCCAGAGTTAGAAACCTGAAAGTTATGCTGGTGTAGCAGCAAAGAAGCCCTATCCTAACTCTCTCCCTCACCTCCTCCAGGTAACCAGCACTCTTAGAAGGTGTCCAAGTGCCGTTACTAAAGCCCTAGAAGATCATGCCGTGGTCTCAAAGAGGATCCAAAGATTATGCACTGAGAACTTGAAGAAACTATTAGGAACCCTGTGTATTTTGTATCTGACTCATTTTTATTCCTATTTTTATATATTTTACATTTATAATATACTAGTATAGTTTATAGTAAGTTGATATAGCAGTTCATTATTATTTATATATTATTCAAACATTTTTAAAAATGTGTATATGAGGTCATGTGACCAATTATTATTATTTTAATAAATCTGTTTTTACTGGAGAGAAGAGAGACTCCTGGAGATTAAAGAATTCTACCTACCACTAGGCAGTGTCGGTAAATATCAAATGAGATCAAGTGTGTTTGTTTAAGCCCTTTGGAAAGTTAAATTTACTATACAAATGTAAAGAAGGATCCTTATTGAAAGGATTAGAAGGAGGGAAAGTTTAGCATTCCTTTCCTTAGAAAAAGACAATCACATAAAACCATCTTCTGAATGTAAATGAAAGATTTAGCCCTATATGTGAGGCGAATACCGAATCTTGGAAATGCAACTTCTCCAAGCAAAATACCTGGGAAATTACAGGGGGAATATTGAGAAGAAAGACTGTAGAAAAAAGAAAAGAAGAGAATCTGGAAGATGCATAGCATGAGGATAGAAGAAGTATTTTGAGATGAGGTAAAATGAGAAAAATGAGGAGAAAGCAAGCTGTGATGCTGCTGCAGAGGATAAAGATAGCTGTTACAAAGGCAGAGAGCTAAGAAGGAGAAGACCCAAGCACTCTGTTTTTCTTTCATTGTTTTTTTTGTTTGTTTTTTTAGTTGAGAGTTTTTGTTATCAAAAGTATTATCCAGTCACTTGTACACTCAACCAATAGGAGATAAACATATTTTTGCAAGCAACTTTACGAAATGATTGCATACCAACACTACCAGCACCACAGCTACACACATCACACATTTATGTAGTGCTTTCTAAGTTAAAACTACTTTCATGCACATCATTATTATATTGGCTTCTGGTTGTGAAAGAGAAGTAATCTAGCAAAATGAAATAAGTCTTAAAATATGACACAAACACATATAATTATTTTTAAAAATGGGCGTAAGAAGTAAGCCTTGGTGAAATTTTCCAATTTTAGTTTATCTTGTAGACTGTCAAGACTGAAAATGAACCGGTCTAAATTCTTCACCATTTATGAACAGTATAGCCATTAAATACTGTCTTATACCTCTAGAGCAATGTTAGAACAAACAAACCATATTTTATATGAGTGTTTTTAACTCCTGTCTCTGGGCCAGTGTCTCATAAATAAGCTAAAAAAGGTTTTTGAGTAAATGCAATTGATTGAGGCATGTGCACTGTTGGTAAGATCAGTTTGGCATTTTAAGTCTGACATGTTATCGAATTGCTAAATGTATGGTTGTGAAAATCTAACAGCTGACTGCAGATCCACTGAACAATTTTGTAGAATTTCTCTTGTTCTAATTACTGAATATGTTGAACAGTGTTAACACCACCAATGAACTGATATGTTCTGGTTTAATAAAAAGACAATCCTTGGGTAGGGTCAAGCTAAATCCTAATGTCTACAGATATGGCAAAACAAGGACAGAATGTATACATTTATGTGTAGGGGTTCTTTTTAAAACGTGTTTTTAGTGATGAAAAATATCTCCCCAATAGTTTTCAAGTGTTACACGTAAACCTTTTGATAAGAAGGTACAAGCTTATGCATAGATGTCACTCTCCTCTATCTTTTTAATTGAGCAGTCTCTGTATGATTATACAAATAACAAGAGGTCACTTTAGAAGTATGTGCCTATCTGAAAATAGCAACTCTATTTTACTGTTAGGCAAGTGTTGCGTTCACCTTCAGGAAGCAGGGCAAACACATGATTTTAAAAATAATTTTCCTATTGGCCGCTATTGCTTCATTGATTCAAACTGTGGACCTCACTCTTACTTAGAATATGATACATTTCCATAAAAGAAATTTCCATCACCTGATTATAGTACACAATTATAAAGGATGATCTTTTAAAAATATTATTTTCTTTTAGAATTCTGTTAAAATTTAATTTTTAAAAAGCTTAGAAAAATTTATCCCTGACATTCTGTTTACTACTTTAAAGATTACGGGTTTCTAATATACTAGCCTAGCATTAATTTTTAAAATGGAGGAAATTATTAACTGATTTAAAAAAAGATACAGAAGAATTAAATGAAACATCCATATTTAAATAAGTTGTTGGTAATACTCAGATAATAAAAGATATTTTGAAAGCTACTGAGAATTCAAAGGAGACTGATATAAATGGTAAAAAAAGATTATAATATGGGTTGGAAAATAATCTGGGAGAAGATGGATTAATCCTTAGATTCACTCATCAATTTTGTAGAAAGGCAGTGGTGTTAAATTTAGTTTAGGAGGCCAAAGAATTGCACATTCTTCTTTCCTTTATGAGAATGAGATAAAGAACAAGAAAACAAGCTGAAATCAAAGAATCAGTCAAAAGTAAAAAGGGTGACAAGCTAAGATCAATGAGGATCAGTTTTAATTCCTCCTGTTTTACCTGATAATTGCCTGGTTATTAATTTTGTAGTGTTAATTAATATTACTCATACTTAATGAGGCACGGCAAAATTCTGAGTCATTAAGGAAAGTCAAAGTATATTTCCATGTTTACTGAGAAAACAAAGAATACTTCCTTTTTAAAATTTCAATAAGAGAAGTGCAACAAGGAAAAATGACACAAAGAATAACATTCACTTAACCATTCACTGATTTAACTGGTATTTATATAGAGTACCTACCATGCATCAGCAGCTCTGTAGGTGTAATGAGGTTACAGGAATAAACAAGACTAGAAATTTCCGTGGAGGTAATAGAGCTTAAATTCAAGCAACCAGAAAAAAATTACATTGCTCATTATAATTCTCTACCAGATTTCTAAGCTGATTCTGTTTTTTTCTATTTTGTTGTTTGTTTATTTTATCATTAGCAGCAAATATTCAGAAAAGTAAATTTAATTTTATATCAGAAAGTGCAATAACATTATTGTTTCCTATAATCCAAATGTGTTTCATAAAACTGTCACACTGCACCATGCTTTGAATACTTCTTACAAATTGAATCTTGTATGACTGCTCAAGAAAATTATCCAAACAATGTTAAAAAGCAGAAAAGACACAAGAGAAAAAAAGGAAAGAAAAAGGACTAAGAAAAACAGAAGAAAAGAGTAACCCTACTTAATAGAAAAAGACCATTTTGCATAGTGAGTGTTTGGCTTATTATTCGCGCCTTCACCTCCCAGCCTTCTGAGGGATGGAGTATACATGCACAGATTGGGCATACTCCATTTGTAAATGTGTTACCAATTACATTAGTCAGTAAAATTTCCCCGTAACTATAACGCTTGGGTCCCTGCTAAAAGGGAGTTTAGAGAACACGCCCTAGATCTAAGGCTGAAGGGCATCCTCTGACCTCCCATTCTAAATTAGAATTTGAAAGCCACAGAGTGTGTACCTCCTTTGAGGAGCACACACCGTCCCGTGAAAACCACTCTCAGGGGCTTGCCCAGAAGTGCCTCCAGCATAGGGTTTGGAAGCAGATAGCCCAAGCACAGCAGCCCCAGATGTGAAAGCAGGGAAAAAGTGCTAGCTGTGCCTGAGTGCAGCAGCTGAAAGAAAGGTAAAATAGGACTTGATTTTTGTGACTGTGGAACAATAGCTTTTGCCACTCATGACACGTGACTCAGTGGATAGATGTCAGGGTCTGATTCATTGGATTCATCCTATCTCTCTCCTTCTCACTTGGAGTGGAGACAGTGATAGGGTGAAATGGATTGAATTATTCCACTCATAGAAAAGTGAGGTGAGACTGACACACAGAAGAGAGAAAGAAAAGAGAGGACCAGGTACAGGAGAAATACATAAATTGTAACAGCAATTTAGAGAGGATCAGATATTTTGAGCAGGCTTTCAACTCTTTACTTTCTATCCTTTACATACTAACCTTTGCGGATATGTTGTATATAATTACAGATAAAGGCATGTTATATATTAATTATATCATCAATGGACTGTTTTATTACTTCTTTCAACCAATTCTTCAATTTTACTCAAGCTGCAAACCACACTATCAAAAGTTAAAGATGAAAAACACTTGCGAGGTCATGGCTTGTCCTTTTTCCTGAGTAGGGGGAGGAAAACCAGTGTTTTCTTCAGTGTTTTGTAAAAGTGATATTCTATCTTTCCACGCTTGTGTGCACTACTGAGGTCTGCGCAAATGCTCTTGCTTTGCTGGTTGGTTTTGCTCAGAGACAGGTTTTAAATGTACTAGAGGAAAGCAGCTTTTGCTAAATGTTTTATAACGTGTCAGGAAACCTTTATCGAACATTTAATCCAAAACCTGGCTTTGAACCAGGGAGGCATACAATTTCGTAATTAATTTTTTTTAACCTTCTTTTGCTAATCGCTGATAAAAAGCTTAATTCTATTAACAACTCGACTTGACAAATTGCACTGCTCAATGGAAGCGTTTAGAAATTAATTACGCATTTTATTGCATTAGATCGGATAAACAAGGAAGGACCAGCAAGGAAAAGGAAAACCCAAAAAGAAGGAAAATGGCCAAATATATACAATCCACTGGTGTCTATTTCCATTATTACTCAGTGTGTCACCAAAAAAAATAAACAAACCTCTCAGATAGCAGTATCTCCTACTAAAGTGTAGTTTTTGCCTCTAGCATAGGTTAGTAACACGTTTTTGTTTTTCCTGGAAGCATACATTTTTTTCCCCCCTACAGCCAAAGCTGATTTGGATTTCTGTAGGGATTTCTTGCTTAATTGTCACAGAAGCTCAGCCCTTCCCCTCCTTACATTCACCAGCATCTGGTTTTAGGTCTCCCAGTGCCTGGCCTTCAGGGATTTAACTTAAGAGTAGCAAATTGTAATGGTAGGTGTGATAATGTGCTACCAAAGTATTAAAAATTAGAGGGGAAAAAAGATTAAATTGGCTTCCACTTCACTTCTCCAGCTAAAGTTAAGTGCTCCAGCGGTCAGAAGACCATATGCAATTTTTATGGTTCTCTTTGTCTATAAATACACGTTTCAAAATGGCTGTTGAAAAAGACTTCTGGCACATAATCAAACTGTTCTAGCTTGTGGACTCCTGCATTGTGTCTGCTCTAACCAAAGACTTCAGCTGTAGCAAACTTGTCAATAAATTCATGTTTAAAGCACCATGTTCTTTCTCTCTCTTGCATGATTTTGTAGCTCTCTGGCCAACATTCCTTTCCTTCTCTTACTTGATAAAATATAACTGCCCTTTTGGAATTTCTTCTCTAGTTAGTAGTGCACTCAGTTGTTGAGTTCTCTTTTGATTCAGTAATTCTCATGTCAGTACATAAGCAAGTTATTAAAACAAACATCACTACTGATGGTGATGGGTGGATCAAGAAGAGGAGGGCCTTGTCTACAAAAATGTGGAATAGAGCTCTTCGTTGAAATGAGATGGAAATGTAGAGAAAATGCAGTCTTGTGTCTCAGGCAGAAGTACTGTATAAAGATACATTAAGACCAAAGAGCAAAAGAGAAAGATGCTTTCCTAACATCCAATCTCAGTAACTGGTGAAAAGTGTCCCTTTAATCTTTAAGTACCTTAGGAGTTAATTTTCTATCAGAAATCAATTCCGAGGAAACAGAATAATTCTGAGAGATTGCACAACACTCAGTGCAAAATTTAAAATTCTTGGCAAAATTATGAGTTTTTATCCAGGGAGGTTTGTGGAAAAATACATTGTTGAGCAATCTGAGATTCTGGGAAATACTGTCAACCATTGGTGCGTCTTCCAAAAAGTAAAACTGAAAAGTCAAATCACTAAACAGATGGTAGTCAGAGGCTCGGATCAAGCCACAGGCGAAAGTTGGCTTTTTCCAGTTCTGATGAAGTCAGGGGCCCTCACTTTTAAGCTTGAGTTCTAGCAGAACTGTGCTATAACCTGACTGAAACAAAACGGTGTTAATAGAGGGAATTGGTTTTGTTTATTCATGAGAGGCAGATATGGTGGAAACCACCCTAATAGCCATCTTTATTGCAGCACATTGGGTCTTCTTTTCCTCCTCCTCCTTCTCCCTTCTTCCTTTCCCTTTCTCTTTCTCCCTCTATCACCCCCTCCTCTTTATTTTTTTTCTCTTTGATAATCTCTTCACTTTCCATCTTTGCATGGCCACATTATGTCATATTTCTTTTCTGAAAAGCAAGTAGGCAGTGGTGAGTGAAATTGTATATAAATCTGTATGTTGCATGAATCAATACATGGACTATTAAATGCAGCTGTAATTTGTGGACAGACTAATAGTTATAAAATTGATACAGAAGCTTTTTTTAATCAAGAGATCATTTTTTACCCCTTCTCTGTGTTGGATGGTACAAGAAGTTTGGGATACCAAGTGATGGTCCCTGTCTTTAGAGAGTATTCCACATATATTTAGGGTATGTTAAAAGGTAAATTACTCCATAAGTTATCAAATTAAACCTCCTCTATGAAGGATATTCAGTCAGTGCTACTGGACATTAGGAGATAAAAGACCATCATGGAACTGTAGGGAAAGGAAATAATGTGAAGAAGCACATGGTATTTAAATTGGGAAGAACTTGATGGTCTGAAAATGCATATGCAGTTCATAAAATGCTATGGTTATTGGGAAATGAGAATGAGCTTGCGTGGCCCCTTTGAATAAAGAGAGCTATCATCCTGCCCCTTATAGCAACTTGAGTCATACCACTCTACTCTGTTTTCCCGCCATTGTCTTTCATTCTTAAGTTTTAAACTTTGCCGGATTTATTAATTTACTTTCTTCCTGCTTTAAAACTTCTGGGTTCACTGAAGCACAATAACTGCTGATTCACAATGTTAAACAAATGAGAAATGTTCATGCCTAGAAAAGGAAGCTCCACAGGCCTTCTTGTAGCCTAGCTCCAGCTATGTGAACAAGTGAGAGAAAATTATTAAGGTTTATTATGCTTAACATTATGTAGTGCTCTTTTTCTGTTGCCTCTGTAGTCTTATTTTGGGTTGCTGTGAATTACCATCTGCAAAGACATGTAAAAGATAAAAGACAAATAAGAGTAATAAAAATATGCTGTATGTATCACCTATATGTAATGTTCTAGGAAAAATGTGTCCCTCCAGGGAGTTTAGCTGATGTTTATAACCACCACCATAGGAACTCTTTGTTTGGGGTTTGGATGTGGCTAATGGAAAATATCACCTCTTGTTTTCTGTATTTCCATGGGTGACAACTGATTGCTACAAATCACATTGGTCAGTATGTGCAAATGGTGAAGAGGTTTTTTTTATTTATTTTCTGTATTCTGTATTTATTTAAGTTGCAAAATGCATCCATTTCTTATACCCCTTTGCAATAGTAATATATCAAGAAAATTCCTGGCTCTCTCTTTATGAAGAAAGGGGGGAAAGGTGGGGCCACGTGCTGTGCTTCATATTTCTGATAATAATCCAAGGCTAGAACATCTTTGGAACTGCTGGTTAAGTTGAATGTCGCATTGATTCAAGAAGTCCAGAAAGGGCTGGACTGATTCAATATTTAAAGCCTCTTTCTTGAGATGGTCAGGTTATTGTAAACCAGGTGGGTTTCTCTCTTTGTTGATCAGTACTTATGCCTCCAGTTAAGTATAGTGTGCCCCTAATCCTTGACAATGGGGGTCAGAGTTGGCCTTTCTGGGGGCTGTTGCAAAGAAGAAAACATCCTGTAAGTTCATGATGACATCTGTGGAGCTAGCTGAAACCACACTGTTTACAGAAACGGTAGAGTTGAATGCCTGTTAAGTAGACATTTAGTGCAGTAAGGTTTTCCTCGAGTTATTCACGTTCATAATGCTGAAATATTTACTTCGCTGAGAAAATTGTTATTCATTAAAAATGTTTAGTCACTTAGAATCACGAGAATTCATAAGATTACAAGAGCCTCTAGAGATTTTCCAAATGAACCACCCATCATCATGCTGATAGTGTTCCTTCTATTTTTTTTTCATACATTATTGAGAAAAGCAGCATGAGAAAAAAGCAGTGACAAAATTCTTTAGCTACTTCAAAGATTGGATAAGCATCTGTCTTGCAGGTCACAGGCCACCTAAAGCCAATTCTATTATGACTGGCTTTAAACGGATGGCTTGAAAAGTCTCACTTTGCCTACACAATTGATTTCATGAGGTTTTCTTTTTGGTGTGAGATTACTGAGTTCTTTCTCCAGCACATTTCAGTTGCCCCTCGCGGTGACAGTACACACTGCCAACTGCCCTGCCCTCCTAAGTGGGTACCATCAATGTGGCCTTAACATTTGCTCCTTTGTGCTTATGGACTAGCTGCACATTTGCACACATGTGGCACAGGATAGGCTGTGTATACAGAGACCCCTGGGTCTCCCATGTGTTTAAGAACAATGAATGTTAATGTTGTTTCTAGCCAGCAGTGAGAGGAGCAGAGACGCTCCTAACGAGAGCTGACACAAGGAGAAATACTGGCTTTTTGTCTGTCTTGTATGTTAAACAATTCATGAGATTTGGGGTCGAGTGAGACATTTAATAAACATTGGCCTCTTGGGCTTCCCACAGCTGGTGATTTGTCACTATTGGTCAAATGTATGAGAAGCAGAATGAGTTTTTCAGCTTTTAGGACTTAAGGCTTAACAAATAATTCTATTTACCATCCATTTAAATTTAAAGGTACAACATGATTTAAGTGCTACATAACTGAATCTTGGCTTGTGTAAGAAAAGCAAGTTTTTCATAAGATAAAATTAAAATATTTGCAAATTGAAATCTTTAATAGAATCTAAGCACTGGAATTATTCTTACATGTCTTTCAGCCTAAGCTCCCACTCCTTGCAGTAATCCCTCCTGAAGAATGGGTCGGTTATCTATTCTTGATGTAACATTTTGCTCAGCTTCATTTAGTTTCTTTAAAGGAGCTGCCCTCTGTAGTCTTGACATAAAAGGAATGACCCTCTGGGTCTGTATTATCTTATCTTACCTGTCTATATCTGTATTGCTGACCTATCTTTTGCTAATGAATTCACCTGCTTGTGATTAACGTTATGGGTAAAGCATTTGCTGGGTGGCCTTGGCTCCCATGAACAACTTCTGTTAGAAAGGTGTTCTTGGTATTGAGGTACTTTCTGCCTGTTTTCTATCTCTACCTTTTTTACTAACCATGGCCTCCTCAAAAAAAATCAACACCAAACTTTGTGGCTGAATTAGGAATTCCAGATTTCAGATTATAGAATGCCAGTGAAGATTTCATCAGAGAAATCATAAGTTAAATTGATGTTTAATCAGACCTTAAATTAACAATAATTTATTCAACAGTTTATTGTTTTGGCTAATCTGTCCAAATGGCAGGGACACGTCTTGTAAAAAGAGAAACTGTTGCTTGAAACCACATATCTTATCAAGGAGGCAGCATATCTTAGCAAAGAGGGTAGTGAACTCATGACAACAAGGTGGGCACATAGACAGTTAACCTCCTGTCCCTTCAGTGGATTCCAGCTAAGGTCATCCATTCTTTGCAGAAACAGTTTGTCCTGCCTCTAAGACAGATGTACACACGTGGACAGCAATGAGTTTACTTTCCGTTTTCTTTTATAGCTTTCTTTTGTTCCCCCCAACACTCCCTTTTCTTTTGAGACAGAGTCTCACTCTGTCACCCAGGCTGGAGTGCAGTGGCACGATCTCTGCTTACTATAGCCTCCACCTCCCAGGCCCAAGTGATCCCCTACCTCAGCCTCTTGAGGCACTGGGACTAGAGGTGCATGCCACCGTACCTAGCTGATTTTGTATTTTTTTTTTTTTTTTTTTTGTAGATACAAGGTTTTGCCATCTTGCCCAGGCTGGTCTCAAACTCTTGAGCTCAAGTGATCCACCCATGTCAGCCTCCCTAAGTACTGGGATTACAGGCGTAAGCCACCAGGCCTGACATTTTTGCCTTTTTGTTTTGTTTTGTTTAAATCACAACCTTAGACATTTATGAAGGTAGAAAATAGCTGTTCCAGTATTGATAATAATTTGTGTTTAATTTCTATACAGAAATGGTTCTTTCTTGAATATTTTGTGGGGATGGATAAATTAAAAGTGAATTAAAGTCAAGATAAAGAGGCAACTCTTTAATAAAGGAAATGTTACCAAATCCATAGTGAAGAGTCGAATGTGTTCTTTTAGAGTAGATAGAAAGTCCCCAAGCTCCTGGTACTCTGTATTTGACATTATATTTCAGGCAGCAAAAAAAAATATGTTACCTTACTTGAAACATGTACTTGCAGGAAAGATAACAATACCACAATTATATCTATTTAAACTAAGATTAGGGAAGAAATATAGCATGAGTTTTGTTGTCAAGCACTCAGTTATTTACTTCATTGAATATGATTCTATATGGCACAACTCATTAAATTCTGGGACAACAAAAGACATAATGTTAAGATCTGGATTTTTCTTTACACTACTATGAAATAGCTAAGTTATCCTAGGCAAGTCAGTCATCTTTCTAGATCTACAAACCTTTGTTAATAAAATAGGATTTACAATAATGGCTATCCTATAGGTCATGAGAAAAATAAATGAGATAATGCTCTTAGAAGCACTTTGTAAATTCTAAATTAGAATTTTAATGGCAAGAGTTTTTGACAGTATGATATTGTCATTGGTAATAATTAAGACAATAATAATAATAAACATATGCTGAAGAGTAGTGCCGGCCCATAACTGTGGCTAAGTATGATCTAATGGGGTCTATTATTGATTTTGCTGAAAATACTAATTTTTCGGGACTCTCTTGGGTATACGGTACCCAGAAGACTATGTATTAAAGAGTCTTCTGGCTGGGTGTGGTGGCTTACACCTGTAATCCCAGCACTTTGGGAGGCTGAGGTGGGCAGATCACAAGGTCAGGAGTTTGAGACCAGCCTGACCAATATGGTGAAACCCCCCCACTCTACTAAAAATACAAAAATTAGCCAGGTGTGGTGGCATGCACCTGTAATCCCAGCTACTCAGGAGGCTGAGGCAGGAGAATCGCTTGAAGCCAGGAGACGGAGGTTGTAGCGAGCTGAGATTGCACCACTGCACTCCAGTCTGGATGACAGAGTGAGACTCCCATCTCAAAAAAAAAAAAAAAAAGAATCTTCTACTAGTTTCCAAAGCTTCTGAGAACTACTAGCTTCCAGGATAAGGCAGAAAACTTGTCTTGTCATCTTGGCATGGAAGTGAAAAAAATATCAGATAAAGAGTTCACATGAGCTGTTAATTCTGAAATTAGGGGATATTATTTTGGACACATTTAGATGAATACTGATTCTCCCTTGACTCTCATAGTATCAAAAGTGTTGTTTAAGTTTAGTCCTTTTTTTTTTTTTTGAGATGGAGTCTCGCTCTGTCACCCAGGCTGGAGTGCAGTGATGCAATTTTGGCCCACTGCAAGCTCCACCTCCTGGGTTCACGCCATTCTCCTGTCTCAGCCACCCGAGTAGCTGGGACTACAGGTGCCTGCCACCATGCCCGGCTAATTGTTTTGTATTTTTTAGTAGAGACAGGGTCTCACCATGTTAGCCAGGATGGTCTTGATCTCCTGACCTCGTGATCCACCTGCCTCGGCCTCCCAAAGTGCTGGGATTACAGGCGTGAGCCACCGCGCCCGGCAGTTTAGTCCATTTGAATGAACTGATGGGGATTATATCCAAATGCCAGCCTTTCACACATCAGTCTACACAGACATGGGTGTGCTCATGCCTACATATGTGCACAGGCATCCTTGGCCTGGCTTCTTGCTTAAGAAACCTCAGTGAGTTGGGGAAAGGAAAGGGGAGAGATGAAGGTCAAAAGGTTCCAAAGTGGCTGGCCTGGAAATTAAGCATGTTGGCCATGGTGGAGAATACTGCCTGTCTCCTTTGCCTGCTTTTTGACAGGTCAAGCTAACATTTGCAAAATGGAGGAATAAACTAAAGGGTTTACTCTGTCCCCATAGTCTGATACACAAACACACACACACACACACACACACACACACACACATTAGAGACAGGGTGTTACTATATTGCCCAGGCTAGACGGATTCAAACTCTTGGGCTCAAGTGATCCTCCCATCACAGGCTCTTGAGTAGCTGAGATTACAGGTGTGTGCACCTGTGTCCAGTTTGCCCCAAAGTTCTTGCTTAGATATGATAGCTACCTAAAATGCCCTTTCTCCTTTTCTAGCTGTTAAAATCCTACTCATCCTTCAAGGCCCTGAAAGGTAAGATTCTATTTCCTTCCTGAAACCATTTCTTTCTCCAGAAGGATGGCCTTTCCCTGCTCCCAAGTGAATTAGTTACTGGTGCATAAATCTTTCCCTTTAATCTGGGAGCTTGTAGAAATAGGACATTTATCTGCTTCATCTTTGTATCTCTAGTATGTAACACATTACCTGGCACAGAGTCTGGTAACTGCTAACACCCAGATGATTAATAGTGTCAGCATTAAAGAATATGTCCTTGAAAATATCTTCCCAAGGGCACCATACTCTTTGTTTTTCTCCCATGATTTCAATGCTGTACTGTGTGGACTTAAACCTGACATGATCTGAAAAGCTTTATGAGGACATGATGTTTCACTATAATTTAGGTGAGGAGAAGTAAGTGATGTTAAACTGTCTCAGATGAGTCAATATGGCCTGATAAAGATTAACGTTGGCCAGGTTCTTATTTTCACTTTATGTTTAACTACACAATTCAACTGTACATTAATAGTTGAAAACTAGTGATGAACCTTAGTTACTGAAGTCTCTTCTTTCTGAGTTCCATACTTGGTTCCAGTCCAAAATTCAGTTTGGTATTTCTCCCTGGTTTTTATCCACAGAAAGACTTTTTCCCTGAGTACACTCGTAAATTTGCCATAGTCCCAAAACTTCTTTCTTTCTAAAATGTTATCTACTTTGTTCCCACAATTTCTTCAAAAATATCTCTAAAAATCTCCATAATGTTATTCTTCTATGTCATATTTGTAAGATTTTCATTCCCAAGTAGGCAAAAATGCCTCTTGACATGTAAACATTCTTAAATACTTTTTCAACCTATCAATTAGTGTGTTTAGAGGATAACATTGATCCTATATAGCAATCTTCTTTATTCACAAATTAAGAAACCGTGTGACAGGTACATATTGAAAAAGGCCTGGACAGTCTGAATGTATATAGAAAGGCACTGGTCTGATAGAGTATAGTAGTGAGTTCTGTGTCATTGCTTGTGGATAAGCAGAAACCAGCACAATACAGAGGTAGGGATATTAACAGAAGCAACTTAAATATCAGGCAGTGGTTACTCCCAGACTTATAATTCTCCCAACTTTCACATTACTTTGTTGAGATCAGAGTTCCGTGACCTTACTTTTATGTCTAACTGAAAATGGAATGTAAGCCCTGCATGAATTATTAATACCGTACTGTTCTATATAATTTTACGAGCTTGTTTTCTAATCAAATATCCATTTCCTGACCATGTCTTTATCAGTAAGACGATGACCACCGTCACAAAAAAACTGGGGATGGAAAAGCTGATATGAGCCTTGTTGATTTCAAAGTGTCCTGAAATGAACATTGTCTCCACCCCAGCCCACCCCACTCTACCCTTCTTATGACTTATCTTCACCACTACCAGGACATTTGCAAAGTATGAGAAAGTCTCTCGGTCATGTAGCTGTTTTGAATTTCTAGGGCTGCTAGCCCATTTATCACTGGTCCAAGTGCTCACTTACTGCTTCTCCCTTCCCTCACCCTGCCATATGCATCACTTTGGATGTAACTTAGGAGGATGACATGCCCTCCCTTCTTGCCCCGAGGTGCTTGTGGAGCTAAGAGAATGATGTGCAGTTGGGTTGTTTATCACGGTGCTGAAAAATGGAAGGATGGCATCGCTACAGGAGCAGATGGCACTGCACGCTTGGCATAATTTTCTCAGACAAACTAGGACTAGGGCTGTGAATACTGGCATTTGCCTGCTATAGTCATTCACATCAAAACATAACAATGAAAATAAGGCAGTACTGCAAAAAAAGGTAGGAGATTTTAAATCACATGTATTTAAGCATTGTGGACTGCTGTTGTGTGCACGCAACGTGGTTGCACTCCTGAAATTTTGTGTCAAGAATATATTGTATATGAAAAATTTTTAATATATATTTATGCTCCTATGTATTCCCATAAATGTATTCTGGCAATGATACATCAGAAGATTGCATTCAGGAATACAGAGAATGTTTGAAAACATAGAAAGAAAAATGATAGAAGGAAGAATAAGAATGTGTTTTACACTCTAGGAACTATCGAAGGCTTGAAACAGAAATAGGATGTCATAAAGGGAGCATCGACTTTTGTTTGGGAAATTTGAATTAAGGTTCTACTACTCATTAATTGGTGATTTTAAGCAGGTCACACCTATTTGACTTTTCATTTTTTTCTCATTGGGAAGTAAAGAGTTTGGACTGGATGACTGCTGAGATTTCTTCTAATTCTAATATTCTTTGATTTGCTCTTTCTCTGAGAACTAGTGAAGCAATAATGCAGGCCACCTACCTTTTGGCCTACTTTGGGACTTTTTTTTAGCTTAAAGAATCATGGAACTAGAGGAGAAAGAACATAATGAAAATGGCCATAGGACTCAGTATGCATATTATTTCTGAAGTACATCCCATTTTTCTTTTCTTTTTCCCTTCTCTTTTTCCTTAGAATCAAAACTTGTGTGCCTCAGTTTTGGTTCTCTTTGAGATAATGGGACAATTTCCAAGAAAGTGGCTATAATCTCTCAGGTGTTTAACTAACTAACTTACTTTTTCATACATTCTGATTTTTAAAAATAATTTATAATTTCTCCAAAGAAGAAAGAAAAATTATGCAGAAGGAACAATACATACTAGGATGCAGGGTCATGAAAAGTTCTGGCATGTTTGGGGGAAAGTGAGAAATTGTATATAGCTTGCATATAGGATGTAGATGAAAAAGACATGAGTTAAAAGCTAAGAGTAAGAGATGGACCAAATTTTAAAGAGTATTGTATTCCTGTCTAAGAATTTGAATTTCACTCCTTGGGCAATAAGAAAATAGAGATTTTTATGAGGAAGGCTAAGTAACATGATCAGATTATTTGTTCGCAACATGTATTAGTTTGATAGGACAGCCATATCATAGCGGGGTGACTGAAACAACTGAAATTTGTTATCTCACTGTTCTGGAGCCTAAAAGTCCAAGTTCAAGCTGTCAGCAGGGTTGACGACTTCTGGGGCCATGCTCCTCATCTTGCAGGTGGTCATCTTCTCCCTGTGCCTTCACATGGTCTTCCTTCTATGCAGGTCTGAGTCCTTATCTCCTCTTCTTGTAAAGATATCAGTCATATTGATTAGGGCCCACCATAATGATCTTGTTTTAACTTAATTACCTCTTTAGACTCTATCTCCTAGTATAGTCACATTCTGAGGTACTGGGGATGAAGACCTCGACATACACATTTTGGAGGAATGAAATCCCCTGATAACATAATAGCTATGATGATGTGATTTGAAGATAATACAAAGGAAGTCTTACTTGTAGACTGGACTCTGAACACTCAAACCATTTGAAATAGTTCAGGAAAACAATGCTAAGAAGAGTAACTAAAGGAAAAATAGGAGAAATATATTTCTGAGGTAAGATCAACAAAATTCAGTTACTGATTGGATAACGAATAGAATGAGGTCATTGCCCATTTATTCAAAAGTATTAAACACCTACTATGTGTCAGCAATAAATAAAAGTCCCTGATGTTTTGGAGTTTATTTTCTAATAAGGAGGGGACAGAATAAACATAAACAAATAAATAACACTATCTGATGAAGAGAGTGCTCTGTGGATTATTAACACAAGATGCTGTGTGAGAGTCCCTGGACAGCTGTTTGAAGATAGCATGATTAGGTAAGTCTCACTGCAGCAAAGGGGAGAATGACAAGAATGACCCAATCACACAAAGAGCAGGAAGAACATATTCCAGACACAGGAACGGGTTCCAATCTTAGAAGTTAAATTGGTACTGGAAAATATTTGGAAGGGAAGATAATGACTTCATAGAGGACATGTTAGGTGGGAGGACATGGGTTTGCCTGACAGGCTTTGGGAAATATATTCAGTACATGATGAAGGATTAGGTCAAAGGACATAAATTTAGGAATAATCAGATTACAGAGGAAAATTGAAGTGGTATTGTCATTGAAAAAGAGATAAAGTAGAACATTTCAAAGAAAGAGCCTGATGTAACCAATTGCTGGAGGAGTTGAGAAAGGATAGGACCTAAGACTCAAGATAGCATAGGACTCAAGGGAGAAGGAATAGGGTGCTTTCTAGAGAATTAGTGAAGATGAATAAACCTATAGTGTTAAAGTAGTTGGAAGGGAAGTTGAGGAAAGTCTGTTACCTAGAGGTCTTTATTTTAAAAGTCGTTGGGATGTGGACTTTAAAGCAAAGTGGTAAGAGTTTAGGAAACCTACTACAGGAAGTGCACAAGAGAATTTACTAGGGAGAAATAAAAGATTTGCCAAGCACAGGGAACTTTCTACTGAAATTAGACTATCCTATTTTGTTTTTTTCTACCACTGCCCAGATTAATAATTTAGAAATACAAATTTTATAATTGTGAATCCTCAAATAATTTTTAATAAATTAAGCCTGGCTTTAAGTTAAAAAAAAAACTGTCACAAATGTTATTTTCATTTACTCCCATATATCTCCTTGCCACTTTCCTATAGACATTTAGTTCAGTAACAGCATACGATTTCTGAAATAAATAAAGGTGATAGCTGCACAGATACCTTTTCTTAGCCCTGATTCTCTTCAAATTGAATGGCTGCAGAGAGAAAATTTTGTCTTCAAGCATAAGAACTCTTGAGCTCTCACTGTTTCAGGGTAGATGATTCAAAGCTAAAACATGCATTGAGTAGTTAAGACTTGGAGAACTTAGAAAATTTTCAATATTTTAGATTTTGGAGCTCTTATAGGTATTTGAATTCTATTTCAATCCAGTCATTGATAAAATGCTAACACATAGAAAATGAAAAGTGAAAAAAATAGAATCATCCATTTTCTTCTAATACTAAAGAGCTAGATTGCGCTAGCCCCGAGGCAGTTAGTCCTCAGATCGGATCTTCATACTGCCCTGCTCCTCTCTTCACGGCAGGAGTTTGACTTTCATGTCTTTGGTTCCCAGACTCGTCTGTTAAGCTGGCTTCATGCTGGGCTCACCCAGTGGAAGGCATGGTGGGAGATTCGAGGGCAGGAGGAAGGGAACAGTTAGAATATTTCTCTTTGTCCTTTTTGCCTCAGTTGATATCTTGGGCAACTGCTCAATCTCTTCTACGGCCCCAGATCCCCAGGACAGACGTGCATTGTTCTAGGTTTTGCCCCTGGGTTCAACTAATATCATCTTCTCTGTCTTTCTAACTAGAGAGTAGAAGTAGCTTCCTGCCGTGACTAATCACTTTGTTGCCTTGGCATCCCCTGGTTGACTTCTCATTCTCTTCCATCCTCTCTTAATCAAGTCTCTACATTAATTTCTCTCTCTCTTAATGACTCATAGAGAATGATATTTTCCTGATGAGAACTGACTAACTCAGTCAAATCAAGAGTTTACTTCAGGATAAGGAATCTTAATATTTTAATCCGTATTTGAAGATAATTCAATAACCATCTGGACACTTCTTTCTATCTATGAGGCAGGTAAGAGTGAAAGTGTTGGAAATATTTTTTAGAAGACAATCTTTAGTGTTTTTTTTTTAATGTTAAAACTCAAGTTAGATAGGTTGAACATGTTTGGGCTGCAAAGATCGGTAAAGAAGAAAAGCAAATTTATTAGGGGAAAGAAAGTGGAACCAAAGCCTTGGAACGAAAAAGCAGGAAGAGAAACAGTACTTGGAAAAACATGTTAGAAATGATTAAGGGGTGGCAGAGAGAAAATAAAGTCCAAAAGAAAGGCGGAATAGTGGGAAAGCAGGGGACCTGGAAAAGAAAAGAGAGTCTTTCATAACAGAAAAAGAAATGAAGCTGACACCAAACATGCCCACTTTGGGATGTTGTCCCACTTCTTCAGGACAACTGGGCCTGGCTGGAGTATCCAGAAAGCTTTTTAATTTCAGTTCGTGACCAGCCCTTTCCCTCCCCCACCATCAACCTGCTAATGCTTTTCTAATAATTACCATTTTTTAAACTATTTTGGCTGTTAAAAATGTTTCTTTTTAATAAGCTGATTAAAAGAGGCTGCTTATTAGCATAAGCTCTTTGCCGTTCAGCCCTCTTTCTAATTAAAAGCACTCATCTGTGGAGACCTCGATTTTTCCCTTCTTTCTGTGATGGGTTTTTGGATATTTTTCCTTGGCAGTTTGTTTTATTTTACTCTTCATTCTTTTGGTGGTTTTCTGCTCCTGTGTTCCACAGAGATAGAAGCTACAGAGCAAAATAACACATGGGAGGGAATGTGCAGTCGGAATACTTGAGAGAGGAATGAAATTCCACCCATCTGATTAAGTTGAGTCTAAAAAGAAAGCCTCACTTTTATGGTAGTTATGTCATATTTCCGGGAATACAAGTAACCAAAAGTGATATGTAAAGATGAAAGGTGATGAATCCAAATCTGCTGTTCTCTGCATAGGGTTACACCCCCAATTCCAATGGCTATGCCCTCGGCAATGTTCTTTCTCTAACAGTGATAGTGGTGAGGAAACATATTTGGAAGCTTTTCTACAATACCTCTACAACATAAGGATATGCAGTGGACGACATTTGCTGATTGTAGGTGCACCCAACCCTCAGAAATGGACCTTAAGTATATGGCTAGCAAACTGGGGAAATAATTAGGTCTAGAATGGCGTGATCTGTGTCATAATTTTATTTATTTTCATGGGCAGAAGTTTATAATATAAAGAAAAGTATACTAAGACATTTTCCACAGAAAGAATTATCTATCTATCTATATATTTTTTAGACAGAATCTCACTCTGTTGCCCAGGCTAGAGTGCAGTGGCACAATCCAGCTCACTGCAACTTCCGCCTCCTGGGTTCAAGCGGATTCTCCTGCCTCACCCTCCCAAGTAGCTGGGACTACAGGCATGTGTCACCAGCCCAGCTAATTTTTGTAATATTAGTAGAGACAGGGTTTCACCATGTTGGCCAGACTGGTCTCAAACTCCTGACCTCAGGCGATGAGCCTGCCTCAGCCCCCCAAAGTGCTGGGATTACAGAGGCATGAGCCACCGCGCCCGGCCAACGTAAAGAATATATTAACAAAAAGGGTGCTCTACATGAAACCTTGGACAGGAAGCAAAAGAGAGAAAAAAAAATGGGAATATCTGCAAGTTTTTTTTTTTTTTTTTTTAAATGGAGTTTCACACTTGTTGCCCAGGCTGGAGTGCAGTGGTGCGATCTTGGCTCACCAAAACCTCTGCCTCTCGGGTTCAGGCGATTCTCCTGCCACAACCTCCTGAGTAGCTGGGACTACAGGCATGCGCCACCACGCCCGGCTAATTGTTTGTATTTTTAGTAGGGATGGGGTTTCTCCATGTTGATCAGGCTAGTCTCGAACTCCCAACCTCAGGTGATCCGCCCGCCTTGGCCTCCCAAAGTGCTGGGATTACAGGCATGAGCCACCGCCCCCAGCTGTCTGCAGGTTAAGGAAAATAAATTTTACAAAGATGATACATGTTTTCCTGTTTACCTGGCATAGCATGTTATTTAATGCTATTATTTGTTTTATCAACTCTCTTAAGAATCTAATGAAACTGTTGCCTTCTCATCCCTGAAAATAAATATGTGCATAAAAACATATTTTTGTCTTACAACAACTTGGGTTCCACAGATAACTTAAAGTCCAAGAGTCCATGAACATGAGGTGAAAAATTCTTGATGCAACTTCTACAATTGGTGCTGCTAGCTATATAGATCATTTTTCCTCTTTGGCTTTACTTTAATCTCATGCTTGCCAAGTGAACTTTTCATTTCATTTTTTCTTCTCCTGTAGTGTTTTCTCTAGGGGAGACATTGTGCCAACCATACTTAGTACAAATGTTTTTGTTTGCTTGGCAGACTAATATCTCTATGTAAATTTAGAACATAACATTCTTCCTTATTGTCTTTTTTAATCTTGCTAGTGTGGATTGCTCCCCTGACCTTTTTAACTCTGAACTGACTGCCAAGGTTTTATTTTTGTAACCACAAGGCCGCAGATCCAGGTCCACTGACATGGTTTTCTCACTAAAGTCTGCCATCTTACAAAAGCTCCAAAAGACCTTGCCTTCATAGAGCTCATAAATAGCATACATGATAGATATCATTTTTGACCAATCAAGTATTCATATTATGTAGGTTGCAAAGGAAGGATTCAAGGATACTTATATCCATAAAACTTTGTGACCTGTTCTTAGAACCATACTTTCTTATAATAATCATCAGTTATATAATTTGAAAATATTTTGTGTGTATATAGATTTTGTGAGTACATGAAGAATTATTATATGATGCTAAGTGTTCTATGTGTAACTGAACACACATATACCATGAAACAACTTTTTAAAAATGGAAGAAACCATTGACAGCTAAATGGCAGAGTAGATTATAAACTTATTAATATAAAGAAGTATGGAATGTAATTTAACTGATTAAACTTGCAGAAAATCAGGAAGGACCAAAGGATTAAGCAACAATAAAAAATTGACCTACCCCCTATTAGTGGTAGAACAGAAGGTATACTAAGAGTTTTACATTTTAGATTTATAATAATTTTTAAATCTAATTCTTATTTCAGTCAAATGTAGAATGCATTTAACAGACTTCCTGACTAACGGTCATCTAACCTGTGATTGAACTCTTCCAGGTATAGAGAGCTCATTATTTAAAAGACCCAACATTGTTCTGTTTGGTCCTTCCTGATTTTCTGCAAGTTAATTTATCTTCCATGCTTCAACAATTTATAATTTAAAATCGTTTTTTAATTTAGGGTACAACATGTTAATTTATTTACTGAATTAAACAACATATTCCCTAATATACTATCTTGTTTTGTCTTATAAACGCTATTCAGGAATTTAAGAATAGGATTCATAGATTTCAATAGATCTTTTTATTGCTGAAATGTTTTTCTTTCTCTTTTTTTTTAACATATGTTCTGGATAGTATTCGCTAAGATTTTTGGAACTGAAATTATAATTCCAAAGCCTCGTGAGTCAGGAAGCCACTTTAGTTTTCTATAGCTTAGTAAGTGAACTTTATCAAGACAGAGACATATGGCTGTGTGTTCCTACTTGACCATTCAGCAGCATATACTGATTGGGACACCAAGTCATCCCCTTTACTCTACTCATGAGAGACTCTATACATTTCATAGCCCTGTGGTGAGGTCAACAACCTCACAGAAGAACCCCTGGAACAGATTCTCTTTATTCTAGGCTTAGACTATCACAGGTGACATGACACAAATGCATGTCTACTACTCATAGTTTCTAAAAGCATAGCTATGCCTAGCCACATGGAGAGAACTAAGCTAAATACACTCTCAACTTGTGAATCATCAAAACCTTGTCACTTGGGTTATGGCTGTAGGATATAGTGTTGATGATACATGGGGTGAGGGGAAAAATAAAAGCACACAATGCAGTCTTTTTCTCAGACTGCAGAGGAGTGATTTAGTATTGCAACTTAAAAAAAAAGATAACCATGTCATTATTTCATTTTTATATTGAGCACATTTCCTGCTGAAGTCAGAAAATACCAATCCATATGGAATGCTTTGATATCAGGTTTATCTTTTCTTATCTGATTTTAGAGGAGGGGCAGATGGACGGGAATCTTATGGACTGATTTTATTGCTCATAGCAAAGACAGAATAGAAACTTACATGACAAACTGGGGAGAGACTCTACTACCATGATGAAATAGGCTTTGTATAGAGGTGTTAGGTAATTTCTTCCTCTCCTTCATTGTCCTCCCTTTCTGGATATATTGTACCCAAGTTGGGGCCACAGGGAAAGTGTTCCAGACAGGTGGACTCAAAATGTGCTGTCTGCCTAGTCGTAGTCCTGTATGTGAGTAACTCCTGCATCAGTCAGGATGGGTATTTGTGTGGATCACAATTATGCATGAATATTTAAACATTTGAAAAATGTTTTCAAAACGGCAGCTATTTTATGCTCCTGTTCTAGAATCTCAACCATGTTTCAAAAATGTCAGACAGGATCAAAATATTATGAAATGACTAAAACAGCTTAGATTAGTTTAGTAAAGACCAAAATGTTGTGTGTGAACCTTTGAGGGAGCCAATAACTTTGTAGGAGACAACCAAAAAGGTAAAAGCCCCAGAAGGCCTGGTGATAAATACGGGGATCCTATGAGGATTGATTACTCAGGTGTTCATAGTAAATACATCATTCCTTTAGAATGGAAGTTCTCAATATGGAGTGATTTTGACCCCCAGGAATTATTCGGCAATATCTTGAGACATTTTTGGTTACCACAGCTTGGTGGGGGAAGGGAGGGATGCTACATTTATCTAGTGAGTAGAAGTCAGGGATGCTGTTGAACATCCTACAATACATAGGACTGTCCTTCACAATAAAACATTATTCATTCCAAAATGTCAGTAGTGCCAAGGCTGAGAAATTCTGCTCAAGAGATTTATTTGTACTGGCCCTTGGATATCTGCCCTCCAAACTATTCCCTCCTCAATTCTAAAATATGCATGAGAACTTGGTTAATGGGTTGTTGAATTATGCAGTAATTAAGAGCATGAGCTTCAGAGTTGAATGGCATGTGTTTGAGTCCCTGTCAATAAGATGTGTGACCTCTGCTCACTTATCATCCTCTCCAAACTTCAACTTCTTCATATACAAAATAGGGCTAACAACATCTCTAAGGTTTATGGTGAGGACTCAGTGCTAGCAAAAGTATTAAATGAATTGTGGTGAAAATGAATAAAAGAGTTGGAACTAGATACCTTGTAAGAACGGTACCTCTGTATTATTGTGTAAGCAGATATGCATGAAGCTTAAGTATTTGGCCTGGTGCCTTGTGTTCCGTTTCATACTTCTTACCTTGAATGTATTGCTAAAGCTTCATGCTCATTTTTTCTCTCCTGATTTTTTCACTTATCAACAATCATTAGCATTGCCACCATAACCACAGAGGTTAAACCAAGAAAGGAAGAAAAAAAGGATACATTTACAAAATTGCTGCTGAATTGAATGTTTTACTTACTTACAAGCACACTGAACAAAGAGTTGCACATATTACAATAAAAGGAACACAGTACTTATAGGGTTTACATGTATTGTTACTAATACGTGAGAATGGCATTCGTCGTTTTGTTTGAGCTTTTGTGCGGAAGACTGTAGAGAGTAGAAAGTGGATTTTATTACATGTTAAGATAGGACTAGGCCTTATATTCCAACTGAGTTATAATCATATAGGCATATTTTTGATGTCATGATCAGAAAGTCATCTTAGTGTCTTTAATTTTACCTTCCAAACTTTGAAATGATTTATTTCAAACATTATGTCTAATATAAATATACCTATGTATGTGTATATATGTATATATATGGCTTATGTTGTAAAGACATTGCATTTTTGGAGTAGGGAATGACCTTATAAATCATCTAGTATAGTTATTTTGTTTTACAGGTAAAGAATCTAAGGCCCATATAGGCAGACTAATGTTTAAAGTCTATCTCAAAGGAATATGTCTGAATATTTCTTGAATTCATACATTGTGTTTTATTCAAATATCTTGAGGTAAAGAACTTTAAACAATGGACCTTTTCCAAATACTATAACACTAAAGGCAACTTGTGGGCCCAAAGGTGTTAACTAAGCATTATGTAGTGTACAATAATTGGCTCAATTGTAAATCTCATTTGCTGTCCTCTTATGATCTTGGTTAGGGTACTTTTTATTTTACCTAATTTTATAGCCTGGGGCTATAAAGAAGCCATGATTCAATGTTATGTGGTTTAGTATTTCAGAAGTGAAATCAAAGTGGGCACCAATAGTGAGTGAAAATCAAGATGAAGTTCAGATGAAGGGGTATGGAGCATTGAGAATAATTTTCTTCATTGTTTCTTTTTACGTTTGGTATTCTTTTATTTTAACATGAACCTTAAAACAAATTGGAAACCTTATAGTTGAACCTCTATGCTACACATTACTGGCCTGGAAATGAATCATTTGCCTAATCTTCTGACAAATATGACTTGGGTTATTTTTATTTTTTGAGTTTTATGGAAGTGCACAGCCAATTAAAAATAATAGATTAACAATATTTAAAAAACATCAAATTCTAAGCAAATCATGATTTTAGAATAATGAAAATATGTTTTGGAGATAAAATGAAAAAAATGGATTCACTACAAAGTTGGGTTTTTTTTCTGGTTACCAATGAATTGAGCTCCATTGTGTCTCATTATTCATTCTTTGATTACAGTCAATATAAAGTGAAAAAAACACAAGCAGTGTAAAGATGTACAATCAATTTTAATAATAAAAGGCACCAAATAAATTTATTCCGCACCTGTAATGTCCCTGCTGGTATTTTCACATATGTTGACAAACGTGTGAAAGACTAGTGTTTAGAAGTGAGATCATAATGCTAGAAATCAAAGCATATTTCTTAGTCTAAATTCCATCACAGTATCTGGGTTAAAATATGCAGTGGGATTTATTCTTCAGTTCTTTATTTATTTCAAAAGTAAGAACAGAATATAGAAGTTACAGGAATTGTAGAACTATGCTAATTTTTTCTATATAGTAAGACCATATTTTGAACTTACTTAGATTTCTTCAGAGAAAAATATGATTTTTGCAATAATTATTCTGGTAGTTTCATGAAATAACATATAAAATGCCTGAAAAATTGAATGACAATGGTATTTATTGGAATGTCATTTCCTTTTCCTTTACTGATATGTAGTAATACTTTCACTGATAAAAAAGGTTTGGAGATTCAATTATTTAACACTTAGCATCGTATCTCTATCTCTATCTCTTTCTCTCTTCCTCTCTCCTTCCCTTTCTCCTTCCGTTTCTCCCTTTTGTGCACTCATGCATGAGTATGCGTAATTCTTAAAGTTAATAAGGCCTGGGTGTGGTGGCTCATGCCTATAATTCCAGCGACTTGGGAGACCTAGGTGGGAAGATCACTTGAGCCCAGCAGTTCAAGACCAGTCTATGCAACATAGTGAGATCCTGTCTCTACAAAATATTTTAAAAATTAGCTGGGCATAGTATCATGTGCCTGTAGTCCTAACTACCTGGGAGGCTGAGGTGTGAGGATCACTTGAGCCCAGGTATTCAAAGTTGCAGTGAGCTGTTTATTACTTATAATAATAAATAAATAATAAACAAAGTTAATAAAAACACACTTTAGCAGGAAAACAAGGATTTGAATGTTGACTTACTTGAGTCTCAGTCTATTTTCTGTACTATAATGGTATGTTCCAAATTATGTCTTTTAGAATATTTTTTCTGCAGAAATATAATGCTACATTAAAAAAAGTTCATTGTCAAACTGGTAGATACTGATTTAAAGTCTTTCTTACAGGACTTCTCAGTGCCTTTAGTATCTTTATATGAGCTATCAATTTTGAAGAAAGCATATTATTATTTAAGTGTTCCAAACTTATTTTCCAAAGAATGCACATGTGCCATAAAATATAATTTTGGGAGGTACATTCCACTTCAGAATTTAAGTAATAGAAAAAGAATCTGTAAAAATTAGCTGTTTCCATTAGCAACATCAAGAAATCTAGGTACTCAGGGCCTCAATTCAAAAGCAGAGAATTAAATATTCAAATGGAGAAGAAAATATGCATTTCATTTTTTAGAGCGTTTGTTTTAGTTAACTTTCCATTAAAACCTGTAGTTTAATTTTTTTTAAGTCTTCTATTGAAACTACTCTGTCAGTACTAATATGGTCAGCTTTGATGTTAATTTTATTATTGAATTTTAAACGAGTAATTTTCTTTTGGTGGTAACAGGATTTCTTATTTTAATAAATAAATAGATTAATTTATTTCATAGATATATGATAAATATATCTATATATTTCATAAACAGATGAATGAATGAATGAAATCTCTAAGCTGGCTACAGTGTCCTTCACCATGTGCTTCTGTTACTAAGTTCTACCTTCTTATCAATCAGGCAGCATTTGGTCATTTCATGAATTATTCCCTGTGTACGCCCTTTCATTCTTTCTTCTTTCTCCTAACATTCATATCCCAAGAGAAGTTAAAATGAAAAATGAATGAGCTTGTGTTCTCCAATCCATGCGATCTGTGATCAGACCTGTAAAAAGCTAAGAAAAGCCCCTATTATTCAACATATACAACAGAAAAAGACTGAACTATCACAGGAAGAGTATGCATAGAGACAGGCTGTGTCCTGTGCAGCCAACTCTGTGATCCTTGATATCACTGTATTTATTTCTGAAAGCCACGTCTTAAAGTATTTGAGCCAGTAGCTGAGCAAGTTCCAGCTGCTAGTCAGAAGTTTTTTGCTTGAACCAGATTTTAAGTCCAGCACTTCAAGTGGAGAGTCTACAAACCAGTCAGCAGGAGAATTTTCTGCAGATCATAGAGCATGTTGTTATGCCTTCCGGAAGGAGGAGGGGAGAATCAGATAAACCATGTGACTGTTAAAAATTGAACTGCAGTGTGGAATTCATACACTGGAGGTCACAGGATATCAGTAATTCCCTTAAACTGGTAATTTAGTGTCATTTCTATTCTGGCCCATTTTCTCCTATACTGCTTCATTACTTCAAGGCCATCTTTTCTTTTTTTTTTTTTTGTTGGGGGGGAGCTAAAAAAATGTAATCTCATGGGAATAAAGAGTAGCTTGATGATTATCAGAGGCTGGAAAGGGAAGTAGGGAGTGGGAGATAAAGAGGGGTTGGTTAATAGGTGCAGAAATATAGTTAGATGGAAGGAATAAGAGCTAGTGTTTGGTGGGGTGACTATAGTTTACAATAATTTAATGCGTATTTCAAAATAACTGGAAGAGTGGAATTGAATGTCCCAAACACAAAGAAACATTATATATAAGTATTACCTAGTCCATCTTTTTTTTTGAGACAGAGTCTTGCTCTGTCGCCCAGGCTGGAGTGCAGTGGCACGATCTCAGCTCACTGCAAGCTCCACCTCCTGGGTTCACACCATTCTCCTGCCTCAGCCTCCTGAGCAGCTGGGACTACAGGCACCCACCACCATGCCGGGCTAATTTTTTGTATTTTTAATAGAGAAGGGGTTGCACTGTGTTAGCCAGGATGGTCTCGATCTCCTGACCTCGTGAACCGCCCGTCTTGGCCTCCCAAAGTGCCATCATTTCTTAATTAAAATGTGCCTGCACATTTTTTCTTGCAAGCTCTCAGATGTTCTAAATGGCAGTTTCCTTTTCTATAATACAAGATTCTAAAGAATAATTAAAGGCAGCGAGAAAAGAATCAACTGTGTATTTGAGCTTTGTCAATGCCACAAAACTTGACAGAAAATTGACAAATATTAGAAAGGCTGGTCGGAGTTGGCGGGTATTAAATAAATTTCCCTGGCTTGCTAATTTCTTACTAAAGTGGCAAAAGAATTCTTGCAACTGGTAGGGGCCTTTCTCCAGTTTGAGTAGTTCAGCAGCTGCTCAGAACCCCATCTGAATCCATCAAAACCCAGCTAGGTTCATTTAACCTAATAGTTCTACTTTCTCTGTGTTTAAAACCTATGCTCATCTGAGACTAGGACCTTCCTTGCCTCTGGCAGCAAATCTACCTGCTGGGGAAAAAAAAAAAAACACATACACACACACACACAAAAATAAATTAAAAAAAAAAAAAAAAGAAAGAAAAGAAAATTAAAAGAAAAAGAAAATGCTCCTTACATTGTCTCTTTCTCAGGCTGAACTAGCTGGAGATAGGATTGATTTTCCGCACTTGGAAATTGCAAATGCTACACAGCCAAGCTAAAACCTTTATAAAGCAACCAGGTAGGTTCTACAGGGCTGAACAGTCAGCAGGCTTATCTATCTCGATACTGAATGGACCAAGTGAACATTTTTCTCTAAACATCTTAGGTTGACGGGACTTTTACAAATTTCTCTTGTACAAATACAGATGGTTTTACTAAGAGAATATCAACTTTAAATCTTTAAATCTAAGGAAATCTAATTTTATAATTCGTGGGATTGAGAACAGAAGGAGAAGTAAGTCATACGATCACACTTACTATCGTTTTCCTGGAAAGCTGTTACCTGGTGATGCTAGTGAAATGGCCCTAAACATGGGATGGCTGTAGAATTTGGAGGACTCATTTTAGTACTCCCAAAGATTGTTTGGAGGCTCTCCAGCCTCTCTTCTTGTACTACCATTAAAACCCTTGCAGAGAGCTATTGATTTAATGTGTATTTCTCCAAATTTGCTTATTTCATGCACCAAGACTAGAGCCCTGACTTTGAAAGATGGTGCATGTAATTATTCCCATTTATAAGTTGTAGAAATATGTTTCTGGTTGAAAATACAACAGAGGCATATCAGGGATATAAGACTTAAGAAGGTGGAATTTTCAAGGTGTGACAATCTGTGGAACACCAAACAGAACTTAAGAGATCTCCCAGATATTGTTAAAGCACAATAAAGAGAGCTAGAAAAATTTCACCATTATTTACCTGCTGATAATATTTTTCCCCATTGATGGGTGACTGAGATATATAAAGGTTCTAAGTTCTGAGCTGCCGAGGAAATTCTTTTCTCCTTAACTGTGTCCTTTTTTCTTACTTGGGTTCATTCTCTCCGTGAAGTCATTACTCATTTCCTCAGCCCACAGTGTCCCTTCTCTTTAACAGAACTCTTATTTTACTCCAAGTGCCAGAGCCTTTAACCCTTAATTGCCCACTTCTCTGTGATTTATGCAGCTTAGCTTTTGTTTTTCTGGTGAGTGTATCAATTCTTTGAAGACAAGGGTTACGTTTTTCACTGTTACTGTGCCCACTGAAGCACCCTGACATAGTCCTAAGATACACACTAGGATCCCATTAAGCACATGTTTTTTGATTAACTAATTGCTGCTCCTTTATAAAATTTAGATCCCTAGCCACTGTGCTAATTTAGAAGTTGTGTCCCTCAAATAGAAATTGGAAGCAAAATTCGGAAAAATCAGGACAACAGAAGATGAAGAACCTGGCTCTCACTGGGCCTTTGCTTCAGCATGGAGAACAGTCAGATTTTCATACCCGAGCTCTTATCATCAATGATTGACTATGTCAGAACTGTGTCCTATGTAAAGAACCAGAACTTTTCACTGCATCAAATGTTAAAAGAAAATCAGACATCATATCTAATTAATAATAGCATAAAAGCCAGTTTCACAGCCCATTACTTCAAGCAGCCTGGTACTAGAAAATTGAAGGAGGGGCTTAAACAAACATGAGCGTTCATGTTTGTGGTCTTCATAGTAACCCACAGACAAATCAGAGAAAGTATAGCTTCTTTGTGTTCTCTCTCCAGCTGAAGGTTTTTGGCTCCATTAACCCAGGGTCTAACACAAAGGAAAAAGAGTCAGGAGAAAATTTAAAGCCCAACCTCCTCGGTTTGCTTCATTAATAAGGCTACAAACTCTTCCTCAGGTTCCTCCTTCCTTTACCCCTCCTTTTCTCTTTCTGTTTGGTTTAACTGAAGGCAATTCATCTCATTTTAATTAATTTTTACTTGCAGCATTATCACCCTGAGTATAAAGGCAAAAAGTATTTTTTTTTTAATTACAAAGCTAACGGCATTAATTACTAGCACAGTAAATGCATCAGCGCACAAAAGCCGAGTGGGTTCCAAGGAGCTGAGGCAGCAATTGGTGAACATTTCAACAACTGGAAAAGGCTTAGTCACAAAGGAGAAACCTTTCTATGGTAACAATATGAAAGCTGTCTTCACACTGATTGAGCCACTGTTTAATTGAAGGTGACATAGCCTATGGACTAGAGACAGCACTATTGCATTACAGGAAAAGGGTTATTCGCAGAGAGTCTCTCTGGACTTCTTGCTGAGTCTGCTGTCATATGGGAACCAAGAAATCAAGTTTTGAAATATATGAAAACAGCTACAATAGCATAGCAGTATGATAGGTATAAATGTAATGTCAAACATCCTTCGTTTTACCATCCATTCACTTTTTGCTGTACTAATTTAGAAGCAATCTCATGTGCTAAAAAGCTAAAACTCAGTACTGAAGCTCTGACTAGGAAGGACTGCCCAATGTTGAGTGTTTCTGAGATCACAAAGTTTCTGTAGTCATCTACCAAAGACAAAAAAAGTATTCTACCCACAATACTTATTGAGTGAAAGACTCAATAAGTGCATTCTACAGCCCAAGTATCTGTGTTCTTGCAACTTGTGTGTATTCTTTGGCAATCAAAATGTCATGAGGAAATATTCCTGCCACTTTAGAGACAGCTCATAAAACAAGTGGACCCCTGTTTCTGCCTCAACACTTTCTTATTCTTCTGCCAAAGGATTTTTCTGTGCTTCTTTCTCTGCTTACAGCACAGTAATCATTTTTCAGTCATTCTTCTTTGTTCCCAAATATTTGTAAATGCTTCTTATAATCTTCCACCCACCACCCCATCTCCATATAATTCAGTTACCCTCTCTTTCTTTCCATTACATTTTTTAGTCAATAACTGACATGCTCCTGAAAAGATAACTGTGCCCCCTGTACAATCTGAAATTATTTAGGGAAAAAGAAAATCTGGCCTAATGACTCCTGAAGGCCTTGAAAATACCCTTAAATCTTTGGAAACTCTACCAAAGATACCATATCTCTGATCTTCTTTGAGTTTTGTCATCTTTTTTTAAATATGTGAAATATAAATACAAATGGTACTTTTAAATTTTATTTTAGAGTTCTATTTTTATTTTTGAAAGAGTGTATATTAATTGATTTTCTTCTGTAGATCTAAGATATTTCATAGTGATTTCATGTAAAAGTAGCATTTGTGGTCTTATCTGTGAACTTAAACACAAATTATAAGTGTTCCTGTGGGAAAACTGTGTTTCCAGTTCCGAACGACTGAATTAAAAATGAAATTTTGGAATGTGTGCTTTGTATTTTGGCAGTTGCCTGTATCTATTCATCTTCAAGAGTTCCACTTAGTGATATCCACTAGCAAATTCATCTCTAGCCTATCAAAATTTTTAAAAAGCAGGGATTTCCAAAAAGTTTTAGCTCCATGGTTTAATTTTACTTAGACTCTGAGAATATATTATGACTTCTAGATTTCCTCTTTTTTCTTAAGCAAATAAATCATGTTCAAAGGATGTAAGAGAAAGGAGAGGCAAGTATTTTTGTTTGTTTTTCTCTGAATATCTGAATTTCATAGAATAACACTATATTTCTCCCAAAAGAAACACTTTCAAGATAAGTTCTGTTGTCTTTTCTTTTGTAAAATTCCCATGAAAAAGCTTACAAACCATACTTCAAAAAATAAAGAAAATTAATTGCTGACTTTGTTCCAATTTTTGAGAAATGTGACATTTGGATTTGAACTTGTCAAGTGTTCTTACTACTTGTTTAATCCAAGTGAGTTCACTGATCCCTAGAGAAATGTGATAGAACTGATATTTTCCAAGTGGTTCCTGAAGTTATCATTTGAAAGAGCCTGTAGGAAATACTGGATGAGATATTGGATATACCACCTGCTTTCCCTAATGCCTCCAGGTTTCTCAATGAGTACAGAGGGGATTAATGCTCATCTCCCTTTGAGAGTCCAGGCTAGTTTTCTTATAGTACCCACGTTTGATTTACTTGACATTTTTTTCCATATGATAACACTTAGAATTGGCCTCTCTTATTTTGCCAAATTGTTTTTACATTTAATAACAAAGTGACCTCTGATTCTACCACAATAACAACACAGCAATACTGGTAAGAATCATAGTAATAGTTACAGCTATCATTTATTGTGTACTTACTCCATATATTTACCACTATATTGGACTAATCAATTTCTAGGTTCATTTAATCATCATTTCAGGTATACACTATGTTACGTATACCCTCATTTTACATATGAGGAAATTGAGATCCAGAGAATTTAGTGATTTGTCTAAGGTTGACATGATTGAGCATTAGTAGGGGTGAAATCTGAACTCAAACCTAGATCTGTCAGATTCCAAAACCTGAGTTGTGATTATTCTAGTGATAGTAATGATAGCATTGTACATTCTACATTTAGGGATGTTATTTCTACTTTGGCGTATCCTTTAAGAACAATTAATGTATGTTTAGTCTAGCAATATTGATTTATCAATAAGTACTATTGTAGAAAACTTTATGAAGGGTATCTTTTCTAATACATTGCAATCTCTACAAGAAGAGTTTTGATGAATATTAGAAAAATTGTGGGCCACATAAATTAAGGACAATTTTTAAAGGTTTAAAGAAATCAACAGGAATGATGTCCTTCCTCTCTCCCGTTAGAAGGCAAAGTCTACTAATATTTCACACCTTCTATTTCGGGCCAGGCTTATGCTACCTTTAAAAAGTAATACTCAGACTGTGGTCACTATTTACAAGCATATAGCAATGCATTTAAATAGTTACAGCCCTGTATATGGTTAATACTAATTAGACAAGTATAGAATGTTTTATCTTCAGTCTCCTTTAGACCAATATCAGTCTGACTGAATTTCCATAAGATGTTTAAAATCAGTTATTGTGTCACTAGGCAAAATCATGTAGTTAAAAGTTATGACCATTTAAAGTGTGAATCAATTATTTCTATTCTTCTGTTTATTATTTAATAAACTCCAAATAGGAATATCTCTTCCATATGTGAGCAGTCACCCAAAAAGTCATCCATACATTGGCAGAGGAGGAAAAGAAAAGGAACTATGGAGCAAGATGATAATAGGAAAAATAAGAGGAGAGATAAAAAAAAATGGAGAAGGGTAAGAAAAGGAGAAATTTTATTCTGAGAGGAAAAAATAGATTGACTGAAAAACATATGTTCAACATCAGTTAAGCAGATTAAAGCTGGACTTTGGATGTAAGCTCTACTCATTGATTTAACAAATATTAGTTTACTGTCTGATATGTATTTGGTATTGTGCTAAGTTTATAGTAATGAAGAAAGTGGATATGGAAAATGGCTTGAAGCCAAGAGAAGGAAGTAAAATTTAACCCACAAATACTATACAAATATATATTATAATTAGTGCTATGATGGGACTTTAGCTGGGAGATATTTCTGAGATTAAATGGTCAGATAAGACAACTCCAAAGAGTGACTAAATTGAGACTAGAAAGATGTGTAGGCTCTACTTGAGTGTAGTACAGTACAAGGGAAGCTCTGTAGGTGTAGTTTACAAGCATATGGGTAGATTTTCCTTGAAAATGTTAGTAATGGTAGCAGAGTCATTTTATGAATCCTAAAAAAAGTGACTCTGTGATAATTTAGATGCATCCCTATAAAGGGGACTTGATTTTAGAGGAAACTGAAGCACAGTGGCAAAACCAAAGGCCACTTTCAAGAAAAAAAAAACTTTAATTCCCTGGATGTCAGGGACAGACAAAATCAGAAGAAAATGTTGGTTACGTATTTCTGAAAAAAAATTCCCAGCTTTCACCTTGTTATAAAGTGGAGGGAGAAGGAAGGGCTACAAAAGGCAACTCAGTGGTGGTGTGTGAGGAGCTTGGGTGAGAGGAAACTCACGGAGCCCAGTTCCTCATGATCCACTGCAGGACAGGTTGGAAGAGGTAGTCTTCCTGTTATAATATGCAGCCATGCACTTTATGAAGCCTGTGACATGTCTACACGACACACACAAAGTGAAGCCTATCTGTGACATGTCTATTACACTACAACAAACAGAGAACAATAACCCTTGAAGGGGTTCAACTACCTAATATGTAATTCTGCAAGAATGTGGGCCTTAAAAAGATGAACAACCAATGTTAAATGTCACTGATTCCAGAGAAGTAGATTGTCCATATTCCTGGGGCCTTGAGTGCTATTTCAGTGATCAACAGATAAGTTCTGTAAGCCAGAGGATGGTGTCACTGACAGAGAACAGCTTCTGGTGATAAAATAGAGCAAACAGTTGGCTTTATCCCTCTAGCAAAGATCAGCAATGAGATGAGAAGGAACCAAGGGGTGTCAGAAAGAAAATTTTATTTGTTGGGATCACTTTCTAGAAGTGAAATAAAAGGCAATTTATCAAACTTTGATCTTGCTCTCCCTGGAATAGACAATCAACTATTTTCAGAAGCTGAGGAGACTATTATCTGAGGAAAGAACTTGAC
This sequence comes from Pongo abelii, assembly GCF_028885655.2. Taxonomy (NCBI): domain Eukaryota; kingdom Metazoa; phylum Chordata; class Mammalia; order Primates; family Hominidae; genus Pongo; species Pongo abelii. The sequence continues at coordinate 21,897,705 of NC_085928.1, forward strand.
TATAAAGCATGAGAATGGCACAGTCCAGGACCTAAAGGTCAGGAGAAGAGGTGTGTTGGGGTTGGGTGGGTAAGGAAATCATGGTTGCTGTTTTGTATAGCAGCTTACCAAGTTTCGGCGGGGGAGAATTAGAAATAGAATTTGGGAGAAACTTATTGATTGTTCATTAGTTAAATCACTAATTTTAACCTGAGGAAAAGGAAGATTTGAGGAGGTACCATGAAAAACTTTCAATTTGATTTTGAAAACCAGACAGAAAGATGCACAGAACATAACTTACAAAAAGAGCCAATGACAAGGTGTAGAGGTGAAAACTATGAGGTTTAAAGCTTTTCTTTTACATGTTGGAAGATGATTTGTAAGATTGTTTATTTATTTGCAAAACTGATTGTTATTTTAGTTAAAGAACCAAACATCATAATATAAGAGTGGTTGGGGAACACTTTTTGCTCACATTTTATTTAAATACTTTTAATTGCACAGAAAAAAACCCAAACAAACAACAATATACTAAATACCCAAATATTCAATTCCTAGGCTTAACAACTGCTATTATTTTGCCATATAATCGCTATTTGATGATGCATTTTAGTCAATTAAAGATATTATATTTAACCCAAAGTAATCAAATTTCGAATGTCAACAAAGTATATTTTTCTACATAGCCTCAATACCATGTCACATCTAACACAAATAGCAATAATTTTGTTATTTGTAATAACATTTACTAGAAGGGCTGTATTAGTTTCCTGGTGCTGCTATAACAAATTACCACATACTGGGTGGTTTAAAACAATAGTTTGGGAGGCTGAAGTCCACAATCAAGGTGTGGCAATGATGTGCTCCCTCTGACGGCTCTAGAGGATAATCCTTTTCCTCTTGCAACTTCTGGTAGCTCCCAAAATCCCTTGGCTTGTGGCGGTATACCTCCAATCTCAACCTTGGTTTAAAATGTCCTTCTCTGCTATGTCTCTTTGTGTCTTCTCTTATAAAAATACCAGTCATTAAATTTAGGAACCGCCCTAAAACCAAGACGATCTCGTCTCAAGATTCTTAACTACCTCTGCAAAGAACTTACATCCAAATAAAGTCACATTTATGGGTACTGGGAGTTAGTACTTGCACATACCTTTTGTGGGGGCCGCTACTGAATCTACACATTGTCTATATTCAAATTTCCCCCAAATGTCCCTTCATATCTGCTTTACAGCTGGTTTGCTGACATTCTTGTCAAATTCCTTATTTTATGAGACAAAATAAGTTATAATCTGAGAAAATCTGTCTCTGATCAATAAATCAAAATGTGTAGATTCATTATTTAAGAAATAAGTATTAAAACTAAGCACTTGCTATGGGCAAGGCTTACCGTTCTAGGCGCTGGTCATATAGTGGTGAACAAAATAGTCACTTGGAAGACCATTCCAGGGCTGGTAGCACTATCACAGAGTAACATGACCTCACAAGTGTTGCTTCAAGCTGAATAAGCTCAAAAACTGTGGCTTCCATGCAGGGATTTAAGATTGCCTATTCCATTGTACCTTTTGACTGGTATAAGCTTGACAAGCCTTTCTCTCAGGTGTCTAAATTTTTATCATGTGTTATTTCATTAGTTACATGTTTATAGGCACTTTACAGACCAAAATGATAAATTATGAACTGGAACATGAACAGGTTGTGAAGATACGCAGAAAAAAAGGAAACATTTTTAGACCCAGAAAAATATATCCCTGTTCCAATCTGAGTTGCATTACCTAGTTCTGAGTTCTGTATCCTTCTATCAGATTCCATTGCAATCTGCCAATGAGTTGAACAGTTATTCTAAAAGGAAAGGCGGCAACCAAGGATGAGTCTATGCGTTTTTTAAAAAGAAGTCCTTAGAAGCATGATTTTTAATATTGTTCACCTGTTTCTTGGATGTGTTATGCAAATGACTGAGTAACGAAATCTTGTAAAATGCTTGAGGATTCTTGGGTGAAGGGTCTAATTAAGTGAGCATTACTATTTTTATTATTTTCTGGGCATGGAGTAAAATAATTATAGCTGGATAACGTGAATAGTTGTTCCTTGAAACAGCTAACCTGGCAGCCTAGTAGGGAGGTTATGATCTTGAACTTGTAAGCCTAGTTGAGTCATTAAGCAGCAGAGAGCACAATCTAATTAAATTTGATGTACTCACATGCGAAATCAGACCCACAGGTAGTACTACAGCATGGAATTTCAGGAAAGATATTTTTTTTTTTTAAGAAAGTTCATTAGAAAGAGACTGAGGGGAAAAGTTTGAAATGAAAATTTATTAAATCAGCAAAGAAGCCACTTTAAAATATTCCCCTGGAGGAAGAATTAGAGCTGTGAAAGTATCAGCAATTTCCAAAGGGTTATACAATCTTCTATATAGTTTGTATGCATAAAGGGTCAGACCTCAGGCAGCAGCATTGTGGGACTGGAATCATCATGAACCTTAAGAAGACTCTCATATAGTTAAATGCTGTCACTTTCAAACCTGTCATTAGGCAACTTGGCACTTTTTATCAGTAAACAAATGTACTATAGTGTCAACATTAAATACCATCCTCAGAAGAATGACCTACAGTATCACCACTTTAATAAAAACTGTAAGTTTCACATTTTCATATTTCTTTCAAATCTCTATGTGAATACTGTTGAGATGCTAGCATGCAAATTATTTTATGGTCTGTTTTTCTACTTAAAATGATAGTCTAAATAGTTTCAGTACTTTTCTTATTCTTACATATTTTAAATCTAAGTGGCTTCATATTATTTTAATGAATTGATAAGCCACATTAAATTTATCTCCTAATTTTGGACATTTAGAATAGTTCTAATTTTTGATTACTATAGCTACATTTGTAATTAATTTTTGACGGTTAAAACAGTTCCTGGTATAATGTAAGTGCTCAATAAATATTTGATAAGGAACTAAGTACAATTACTTTTGTCTTTTCTTAGCTAGTATTTCTAGAAATGTCATTCTAATTTTGGAATTTCTATTACTTATTCAAAGGGTCATATACTATTACCGTGTCACCAAATTATATCTGTATTCTTTAGTCTCAACCTCTTTAGTATTTTTTATCTGTTAATCGCTTAAAAATATGCATCTGGGCTAAAACTTCCTTAATTTGCTTGCTTGGCATTGTGTCTCTTACACTAGAGAATACTTTAAACCCTTTGTGCAGTTTATGTATTTTGAGGCCGGGCGCGGTGGCTCACGCCTGTAATCCCAGCACTTTGGGAGGCCGAGGCAGTCGGATCATGAGGTCAGGAGATCGAGACCATCCTGGCTAACATGGTGAAACCCCGTCTCTACTAAAAATACAAAAAAAAAAAATTAGCTGGGCGTGGTGGTGGGCGCCTGTAGTCCCAGCTACTCGGGAGGCTGAGGCAGGAGAATGGTGTGAACCTGGGAGGCGGAGCTTGCAGTGAGCCGAGATTGCGCCACTGGACTCCAGCCTGGACGGCAGAGAGAGACTCCGTCTCAAAAAAAAAAAAAAAAAGGAGAAGATGAAAGGTGAGCAAAAAAGAGCAGCAGACTCCTCAAAGAAGATGTTGATTTCCTTCAGAGAGCCCACTCGTGGCTTCTATAAAATGGTACATGTTGACTTTTCCTCACTTCCTTTCCCATGCCCCAACCTATACTTTCTGTTCACAGAACAAAACTCTCAAACATAGCTCTTATTTTACAGACTTCACACCCAGACCGAAAGTCCCACCAACAAAAGTAGGATGGAAAATTATGAGTTTAAGCCTTTTTCCTACCTCACATTTAAATCGGTAGATATAAAAATGTGTTCATGCCCTGAAGGGGACATTTTTTAAAAGTTTAAAATGAGCACCAAGTAAGCAGTTATTAAAAAGCAACTTCATCCATGGCAAGCAACTGTCAACCCGTAGGATGCAGCACTGTGGGCATTTAAAAAAAGAAAAGTATCTAATTGTTTTTTTTTTTTCTGAAGTCATAAAATAGGGATAACGTTATAGGATATGAGCCAGAAGTCTTAGGAATCCCCCTCCTTTTACACATGAAGAACTATGCCCAGAGAGTTAACATGGTTCTCAAGATCTCAATTTGTTAGTGTTGGAGGAGGATTAGAACCTGGATCACTAGGCTTATATAACCCCATCTTTAGGGATCTTACTCCCAGAAAGAGAAGCAGACACCAATTTCAAGTGATGGAGAATGGAGGTGAGTCCAATGGCGTGGGAATGGCTTCTCAGAACCAGCTCATAAGAGATGCTCCATAATTGTCTTTTGAATAAATCCCCATGTGACCAAAAAGTCTTTTGAGAAGAATAAAGAGAAAAAGATCAGGACAATGTGTTTGCCACCCCTCACCTACACACACACACACACACACACACACACACACTTCTTTTTAGGATCACAGAATGTTGTACATAGAGGTTTTCAATCTGTTCTCTGTAAAGTTAATTGTAAGTGTCCCTTCACATCTCTCCAGGGCGAGAGTGAGGATGGAAGTAGTGAGACACCAGGATCTTCACTGGTGCGTTAATCAGAACAGCTCTGCCAGAATATATTGCATATATCAATGGTATGTGTAAGAATCTGTGTTCATGAAGGTTCTGCCTTTCTCACACAAACAGAGACTTTTCTAGACTTTTCTGTCTAGAAAGACACACACGGGCAGGTACACAAACACGTGTCTTTGGAAATCACTGATCTAGAGAGTCTATCTCAACAGACAAATGAGTGGAGGCTCATACAGGTGGAATGGCTGAATGACTTCCCTAGCTAGTTCAGAGGGTAGCTAGTTCAGAGCGGGGGTGGGAGAGTGGACAAGGCTGTAGCTTGGAATCCTGAGGTTCTTGGTTCACCGCTTGCCTCAATTAGTTCATCACGTGTGTTAACTTGGGCAAGAGTTAACTTGTAGAGTCTCAATTTTTTTGTATACAAAATGGGGTTAATTGCATTTTTCTGTAGGCAAATTTTAAGATAAAATGAAGCAGTATATTTAAACAAGTAGTTTGTATATTTTACATAAATGTTTCGGTTATATATATTGCTTCCCCTTTTCTTTTTTTTTTTTTTTTTGAGACAGAGTCTCGCTCTGTCACTCAGGCTGGAGTGCAGTGGCACACTCAGCTCACTGCAAGCTCCGCCTCCCGGGTTCACGCCATTCTCCAGCCTCAGCCTCATGAGTAGCTGAGACTACAGGCGCCCGCCTAATTTTTGTATTTTTAGTAGAGGCGGGGTTTCACCGTGTTAGCCAGGATGGTCTCGATCTCCTGACCTCGTGATCCGCCCACCCCGGCCTCCCAAAGTGCTGAGATTATAGGCGTGAGCCACCGCGCCCGGCCGCTTCCCCTTTTCTTAGTCTCAGAACCAAGACTGGAACCATGCTTCCTGAATCTGACTTAATGTTCTTTTGACTACAGAATGGCTGCTTATTCTGGCCATGTCAATATTGTTCTCCTATCCACTGTGCTTGATTACAGCAGTAGATAAGTGGCCCCCAAATCCCTTATCTCATTCTTCCATTCCAGTTTGATCCTAAAACTCTTAAATGTATGACGCTCGAGAATCCATCGTATAACAAATCCTGACATCTGAAAGGAATAAGAAATCGATATTGCAAACTATGTGCCATCTCCAATGCTTGGCAACTCAAAATGTCCCTAAGTCCCAATAGTCACTTTTCCAATACTGTTAAATTATCCTCTATTAAACATTTTTCCACTTGTGGCTTCTTTTCTAACTTCAGCTCCCCCAGCCACGTGCCACTCTTCCTTTGGTACTTTGTTCCTTTTAGAAGTATCTTGTGTGTGTGTGTGTGTGTGTATCATATGCAAATGACAAGGCAAAATGGCAAGATATTTTATTAAAATGAATGTAGTTATAGTTTCTCCATGTCCTCACCAACCCTTATCTTTATTTTTTTATAATAGTTATTTTGAGAGGTGTGAGGTGATATCTCATTGTGTGTGTGTGTGTGTGTGTGTGTGTGTTTTGAGACGGAGTCTCACTCTGTCACCCAGGCAGGAGTGCAGTGGCACAATTTCAGCTCACTGCAACCTCTGCCTCCTGGGTTCAAGTGATCTGCCTCAGCCTCTCAAGTAGCTCCGTATAGCTGGGACTACTTGCATGTGCTACCACACTGGCTAATTTTTGTATTTTTAGTAGAGACAGGACTTCACCATTTTCCCCAGGCTGGTCTCAAACTCCTGACCTCAGGTGATCCACCCATTTCGGCCTCTCAAAGTTCTGGGATTATAGATGTGAGCAACTGTCCCTGGCTCATTGTGGTTTTGATTTGCATTTCTCTGGTAATTAAAGATTATATATATGTCATTTTTATGTCCTATTTGGAGAAATGTCTCTTCAGGTACCTAGCTTATTTTTAATATTAGGTTATTTTTTTGAGTTGTATTAGTTTCTTATATATTTTGGATGTTATCCCCTTATCAGGTATATGGTTTACAAATATTTTCTTCCAATCCATAGGTTGCCTTTTCACTTCATTGATTATTTCCTTCGCTGTGCAGAAGGTTTTTAGTTTGATGTAGTCCCACTTCTTTACTTTTGTTTTTGTTGTCTGGATTCTTGGTAAGGTGTTGGTAGGAATGCAAAATGGTGTAGCCACTATGAAAACCAGTATGGAGGTAATTCAAAAAATTAAAAATGGAACTACCATATGATCCAGAAATTGAATTATAGGTATGTATCCAGAATAAGTAAAATCAAGATCTCAAAGAGATACTAGTTAGCACTCTCATGTTCATTGCAGCACTATTCACAATACCCAAGCTGTGGAAACAAACTAAATGTCCATTAACAGATAAACAGATAAAGACAGTTTGGCATATACACATACAATGGAATACTATTCAGCCTTTAATAAGGAGATTCCACAATATGGTACAACATAGATGGGCCTTGATGATATTATGCTAAGTGAAATGAGCCAGTCACAGAGAGACAAATACTACATGATTCATTTATTTGAGGTATCTAAAATAATCAAATTCACAGAATCAAAGGGTGGTTGTTGCTAGGGATCAGAAGCAAGGGAAAATGGGGGAATTACTAATCAATGTGCATAAAGTGTCAGTTAAGCAAGATTAATAAGCTTTAGAGATCTGTATTGTACTATATGATATGGTACTTATAGTAAGCAATAATGTACACTTAAAATTTGTTAAGAGAATGGGTCTCATGTTAAGTGTTCTCACCACAATGAAGTAGAAAAAGTATATGGTTCTTTTGTACTTGGGTTCAAAAGCAGAGGCATACATTGTTACCAATAGAAAATTTGAACCCACTCAGAATAAGTTGAAAAGCTGAGGACTGATTTCATGGCATTAAAAATGAAAGCAGCCCAGCGCAGTGGTATGCAACTTCAGTCCTAGCTACTTAGGAGACTGAAGTGGAAGGATCAGGAGGATCACTTCAGCCCAAGAGTCTGAGGCTTCAGTGTGCTATGATCATGCCTGTGAAAAGACACTGAACTCCACCCTGGGCAATACAGTGACACCGTCAGCTCAAAAAAATAAAAGGGAGAGGCAGTCCATTCAGTAGAGAAACACCTGGTAATGTAAGGTTATCAGTGAACTCCATACATTATTGCTGGGCACAGAGAAGTCCTCAATGTTGTACACTGGGAAGTGAATTTGACAAATCTATATCAAAACCGTTGACAGCTTGTGGGTGGGGAAAATGGAAATTCAGTGGTGGCAAGGAGTGGTTTAAGTTACACAGTAAATTTGTGGATATAGTCTGGTGACAAATAACCAGGAAAAACCCCAGTGTTGCTGTACTTTCTAAAACAGAATTCATCAGATAAAGCCTGTCACAATTTATTGTAAATCACAGGTAATATACGTAGGTAGAATGTTGATAATTGATCCATTTTATTTCCTTCTGAGATTGATGACATCTTTAGTTTGCATCTTCTTTCTCCTAAATCTAGTATGTAAGTCTGACTTTCCAAATATCTAATGGGCCCTACTCCTCTTGGAAAATCACAGCATGGAAGGAAAACTCCCACTCCTTCTCTTTCTTTCTCCCACCTGAACTCTTCAGAATTGTCTTTCATTCCTGAGTACCAAGACCACAGGATCCACAGCGCCCATTTTTTTCAGCATCAACAGACTGCTCAGTAGCAACTTCACATGCTGAAAAAGTTTAAGACTAGACATGCTTTATACCAAGTTTTAAAATGTGGTTCTTTTCACCTGAACCATGGTGGGAATAAAAGCCTTCCTCAAATTCTACAAAGGACTCCCTTGGTTATGGCCTGAAGTAGGAGCCCTTCAAGGGTTCTCATGGTCCCCTCTACACCTCCTACCTCAGCAGTTATGCATATGTAAGCAGTGTGCTACAGAGATGGGGAACAAAAATGTCAGGATCAAAACTACCTGATTTTAAACATTAACCTGGGCAAATTACTTAATTTTTCAAATTCTCAGTTTCTCATTCATAGTTGAAGACACTAATATCTCCATAGAACCTTTGTGTGAAATAAATAAGCAAATACTGTGCAAAATGTTTAGCACAGTAATTGGCACATGGAAACACTTTACAATAAGTGAAGAGAAAACTGCAATCCAATGTACTTCTCACAAGCCTGTAAAATGCCTCGAGGCAGAGACTATGTTTTAATATCTGTACAGAACATAGTAGGTACTTGGTTAATTTGGAAGAATTGAATGCAAGAATGCGTGCATTTGTAAACAAACCATAAAACTGGATCTCAGATAATTAAATAACTTGTTCAAAGTTAGCCACTGTTAGAAAAGTTAGAATTTGAGTCCAGATGTATGTTATTTTATGTTGCCAGTCACTATTCTATAACGTGAATGTGTCTTCAGTTTCTTTAGTTTGTGGATGGTTAGCTTTTGCGTTTTCAAGCATGATTCCTTGAGCTCTACAGGCTTGGTGATGAAAACAGCCATGAATCCTTGGGACTTGATATTAAAGTGTTTTGGCTCAATTACCTGCATGAATTTATCCGTTTGGTGAAGGTGTGGGCTCGTACCAGAACAGCCACCAGCAGTGAGAATTAATCTCGAGTCTTAATTAAAACAGCCTTTGGAGAATACAACTGCCTCAGAATGTGCCAGAAATCTCATTTGAAAGCTTCCTGATTGTGATATTTCCAATGTCAAGAAACTTGGGTGTTTGGAATAAGCTTAGAATAAGAACAGCCTCACTTTAAGTGCTTATCTTAACCACCAAACCATCTGTTCTTCTTCCATCATGGTTCTGAACAGTACATAAGAACAAGCATTCCTCTTCCTGTCCCATTTTGCATCTGAACACGATCTATTTCCAAAGTAGTTTATTTCTCTCCTTTCCCCATCAAGTAAAGCAGAAACTAGCTGTGAATATTTCAACAGAACTGCAAGAATTTCCACCCCTTTTTAATACTACCTCTCCAACACTTCTTCCTTAATCTCCTGTTTTAAACTCATAGTTATTTCAGTGAAGATGTTGATTTTTTTTTCACTATTCACATCTAATTCATTACTATGCCTGCTAATTTTTTTTCCTAAACAGTTTTTTGTATCTCCCACTTCCTATTCAACTTCATGCATTATGTTATTACGAAAATCTTTTTTTTTTTTTCTCATTCTTTGCTTCTGGATCCTCCCATGCCCATACCATCATACAAGATGTAAGAGTAAATGCACCTTTTACATTTTACATGTAAGAGTAGCAGTACTTTCAGGAAAAATAGACTAATTTGATCAATTACAAGATGTACACTGCTCAGAACAAGGACAATTAATGCCATTTTTCTTCTCTGTCCTTATCAGAGCATACCTAGGATAGCATGTTCAATTCTGGCACATCAAGAATGTTAACAGACTGAAGAGGACCCGTTACAGAGTGGTCCAGACAGCGATGGGCCTGGAAGTCATGGCAGATGAGGGACAAGTGAAAAATCTTGAGGAACTTTATTGGAAAATAAAAAGGTTAAAAGAAGACATGACTAGAATTTAAATTAAAGGGATATCACATAATAAGAGGCTTAAACTTAGTTTTCTGTCACTTTCATGAATAAAGTGATTCATGAAATCATGAATCACACTGGAAACTATGGATAGGAGGATTTCAGATTCATCTAAAAACATTGCTTAATGTTTAGAGCTATATAAAAAGCGAATGTGCACCTTTGTGATACAATGACTTTTCTGTTCAAGGAGCTGTTGCATGGTTACTTACTCCAAATTTGGTAAACAATATTAATGTGTAGGTAAGGGAAATAGACCACATGACCTTGGAATCCTTTACAGTGGTGAATAACTGTGTTTCTACAATCATCTAAGCATGTTATTCACTGCCAATTTCTTCATGCCTCTGTTTTGCTTTAATCAACTCCCTTATCCCCGCCTACCATGGTGTATCCTGATTATTGTGCCACTGTACAACCATACCCAACTTTGGGCAATTCATCCTTATCATCTCCCTCAAAATCAACTCAAGGAGTCTTCTCTAATTAAATGCATCTCTCTGATTGCTTGGCAGCTAATTAAAGTTTAGGGTAAGATTCTGCAACAAGTATGTCAGAAAATCAGACAAAAACCAGTGGCTGAAATGCAGTAGAAGTTCATTTCTCTCAAGTAAACTTTCAGAAGTAGACGGTCTTGATGAAGGTAGTTTTGCATTTTCAATAAGCGGCCTCCACCTCTGGGACCTAGGCAGCTGTTTTCTTTCTCTCCTTCTTGCAGCAGTGGGCCAAAAAAAAAGGTCCTAAGGCAGTGAGTGCTCAATACTTTAAAAAGCAAAGTTGGAAGTGGCAGATATCACTTGCACTCACATGGAATTAGCCAGAAATCGGTCTCATGTTTATACCCAACTGCAAACAACACAGGAAGATAGGGTCCTACCTGAGTGACCAAAGACCAGCTAAGACTTCATCATAGATGGAAGGGAGAATGAATATTGAAGAGCATCTCACAGTTGACCACAGCACACTTCAGTAATTTATTTTTTTATTTGTTTGTTTATTTATTTTGTTTTCCTTATTATGATGGCACATTTCATAAGCATTTTGAGAATAAGGACAATGTCCTCTCTTTTTGGTCCATCCGTCCGCAATGTATCCAATGTAGTGTTATGTACATACTGAGTTCTTAATAATGTTTATTGAATTAATAGATAACCCAAAGTATCATTTTAAAGTCCAATTAGTATTTCTTGGAGAGGGTGATTATTTTGTTAACTTCCAGTCCTTCTAAGACTTTTAAAATAGATTTAGTCACAGTTCATTGAAATTTATTATTTCTCCTCTTCCCATTACTCTCTTTACCGCTTAGAGATGACCCTGTCATACCTCTCCCCTGATGGCTCCTTCATATGTTTTAAAGGACCCGTCTTGGCTGGGTGTGGTGACTCACACCTGTAATTCCAGCAATTTGGGAGGCTGAGGCAGGCAGATCACTTGAGGTCAGGAATTTGAGATGAGCCTGGCCAACATGGTGAAACCCCGTCTCTCCCAAAAATACAAAAATTAGCCATGCGTGGTGGTGGACACCTGTAATCCCAGCTACTCGGGAGGCTGAGGCAGGAGAATTGCTTGAACCCAGGAGGCAGAGGTTGCAGTTAGCTGGGATTGAGCCACTGCACTCCAGCCTGGGTGACAGAGTTGAGACTGTGTCTCAAAAAAAAAAAAAAAAAAGACCCATTTGTACTCTTTATTTGAGGGCTCACGTTATAAACAGAAAACTCAGGGCCTTGTGCCACAGGATATAACCTGATTCCTGGCTTTTTAGCAGGGAAACATTTTCTCATACAGAGGTCAGCAATGCACTTTCACTCTGGGCTGGAGAGTTATAGAGCATTTGGTAATATGATCAATTCTTTGAACAGGACCTGACCTACAGCACTGAGCTTAATACACACATTAGCTGAAATAATGATAAGCTTTTTAGAAAGTAAACAACTTTATTTTGAGTCATAATTTGCCATTAAATTCCATTAAAAGTTTAGCTGTGAATTTATATGTTGAAAATTTTTAGCCCTTGGTTAATGTTGACATTTGCTTTTTTCAGTATGAGATGTGTATGCTTTTAAATATCCCATAAATTTTTTAAAAATCATTTTGTTGTGATAAGAACACTTAACATGAGATATCTTTCAATAGATTTTTAGGTGTACAATACATTATCCTTCACTATAGGTACAGTACTGTACAGCAGATGTCTAGAGCTGGCTCATCTTGCCTAGAGCTGGTTCATCTTGCTCAACTGAAACTTTATGCCCATTGGTTAGTAACTCTTAATTTCTCCTTGCCACTAGTCCTTGGCATCCATCATTTCACTTTCAGATTCTTTAAATTTGATTATTTTAGATACCTTATATAAGTAGAATCATGCATTACTTGTCCATCTGCCTGGCTTATTTCACTTAGCATAGTGTCCTCAAGATCCATCCATGTTGTACCATATTGCAGAATCTCCTCTTTTAAGGCTGCATAGTATTCCATTGTATGTATGTATACCACATTACTTTTATCCATTTATCTATCAGTGGATATTTAGTTTGTTTCCACATGTTGTCTATTTAGTTTGTTTCCACATGTTGGCTATTGAGTTTCATAATAAACTTGAAAATGCAAATATCACCTGAAGATCCTGATTTCAACTTGTATTAGTTCGCTTTCATGCTGCTGATAAAGACACACCCAAGACTGAGCAATTTACAAAAGAAAGAGGCTTAGTGGACTTACAATTCCACATGGCTGGAGAGGCCTCATAATCATGGCAGAAGGCTAGGAGGAGCAAGTCACATCTTACATGGATAGCAGCAGGCAAAGAAAGAGCTTGTGCAGGGGAACTCCTCTTTATAAAACCATCAGATCTTATGAGACTTATTCACTATCACAAGACCAGCACGGGAAAGAGCTGCTCCCATGATTCAGTTACCTCCCACTATGTTCCTCCTACAACATATGGGCATTCAATAGGAGATTCGGGTGGGGACACAGCCAAACCATATCACAACTCAAAATGATAAAGCTGCTATGGAAAACAGTAGGGTATTTTCACAAAAAATTAAAAATGGAACTATCGTATCATGCATTTATCCCACCTCTGGATATTTATTTATAAATATTATAAGAGCAAAATTGGTCATGGACAGTGAAGCTTCAGGATCTTTGAATGTAGTTTAAAAAATGCACACAGTACAAAGTGACCCATCGCAAAATCTTACATTACTGGAACTTCTTACTTACTGATGAAACTTGAAGTCTTTACATTTTTACTCAGATTACACCTTTACTGCAGTAAAATAGTATAACTTTGTACTTACAGAGACAAATAAATCAGATTCCCTGTGGTCTACTGCTCCCATCCCCCTTGTAGCATTCTTCTCAAGTAGTTGGGTGAGAGTGTAACCCTATGTACATATGTAAAGTAACCCTATGTTATACTCTCACCCAACTGCTTAGGAAGAATGCCATAAGGAACTAGCACTTACAAAAACTTATAACTCCAAAACAAGTTTTGATGATTTTTATAAGGTTCCTACATTAGCTACATGTTCATTAAATGCTTAAACATTTTTAGTATCCAATCAACTCAGAAGGGTGTCTTTGAAGATAATTTTACTTCTGTAGTTTTTTTTTTTTTGAGGTTTTGTTTTGTCTCTAAACAAAATTCTTTAAATTAAATCTTAGCCTTAACAGGGTAAATGGTAAAAGTGAAATTGCAAAGTGAATATCCTCAGGAGAATGTCAGTCTTCATAGACTAATTTCTCAATTACTTTCTTCTCTATTCTGTTTAAAATTGGCTTTTCCACTTAATCTGATCTTTATCAGGAAACACTATGATATTGCCATAAATGAAAAACAAAACAAAAAAAGAAACCTTCACCTTTAGCATCTTTAAAATTTGTTTAGGGAGTAATTTATTACTCCTGAATCACTTGGCACCTAGAACTGAACTTTGTGCATCTTTCCAATTGGCTGATCATAAGCATTCTCTCAATCCCAACTCCATTTATTTGATATCACACCACACATGGTTCATTATTTTCCAGAAGTAGTAGGCTGTGAATTGCCTCATGGCTGCTCAGCAAACTGTCAAGCAATAAAATTCTGTGTCACTGGATTGGGTAAAAGCCTCCTTCTTTAGCACTCTTTTCATAGTCTTTATCACAAGAAGAACCCAATTGTAACCTGACCTCTCTCTTCTGTTACATGTATGGAAGCACAGTCAGAATACTGACACAAGCTTTAACCCATGGAACCAAGGTCTCCTGCTATCATCTATCTGCTGGCCATCCCTCACGTTTTGTTTTTATCTAAAACTAAGGGCTGGAAGATGGCATCATCCTCATTAGACCAGAAATGATATAGGCTTCTTCCTTTGTGATGATAAATTCTGACCCAAAATTACTTTTCATTGTTTTTGCCAGACTGAGTAGTTCTTTTAAGTTAGGGGCCCAAATATGGGATATCTAATAAGAACTCACTCACATACATGTAAAATCAGCATATTGCTGCCCATTAACATATTTAAGCTGTAAGTAATGGATCTGCCCACCTTATCCTCTTTTTGGTTTCTCAGTATTCACTTTGGACCCCCTAAAATCCCTTGCCTTTCCCATATTTCTGTATTTACAGAGTACAAACCCAATTAGCTTAATAGAGTCTTGGTTATTGCTTTATTATTTATCAATTTTTTAAAATTAAATAACAATTGTTTATATTAATGGTGAACAACATGATGCTTTGAAACATGTATACATTTTTGAATGGCTAAATTATACTAATTAACATATGCATTACCACACATATTTATCATTTATTTGTGGAGAGAACACTTAAGATCTACTGTCTTAGCAATTCTCAAGTATACAATACATTGTTATGAACTATAGTCGTCATATTATAAAATAGGTATCTTAGATTTATTCTTGCTGTCTAAATGCAATTTTGTATTCTTTGACCAACATCTTGCCAGTCCTTCCCCCTCCTCCCACCCCTGGTAACCATCATTCTTCTTTCTGCTTCTATGAGTTTAGCATTTTTTTAGATTTTACATATAAGTGAGATCATGTGTTATTTGTCTTTCTGTGATTGGCTTATTTTATTTAACAGAATGTCTTCCAGGTTCATCCATGTTGCTGTTAATATCAGGATTTGTTTTTGTTTGTTGTTGTTTTTTTAAGGTTGAGTAGTATTCCATTGTGTGTATGTACTACATTTTCTTCATCCATTCATCTGTTGATAGACATAGACGTTGAATCCTTATCTTAGCTATTTTGAACAGCGCTGCAATGAAGATAGAAGCTGGATATCTCTTTGACATACTGATTTCATTTCCTTTGTAGTTACTGCTTTTTTTATTATCTGTCTCTGACTTTTTGTTGTTATTTACTATTAGAAATTTGCTCTACTTCTGGCCTATATTCGTGTATTTATGTTTCCATATCATCATCCTTATATTAGAGTTCACTAAAGGGACACAACTAATAGGATATACGTATATATGAAGGGGAGTTTATTAGGAGAATTGGCTCACACAATCACAAAGTGAAGTCCCACAATAAGCTGTCTGCAAGCTGAGGAGCCAGGAAGCCAGTCCGAGTCCCAAAACCTCAAAAGTAGGGAAGCCAACAATGCAGCCTTCAGTCTATGGCCAAAGGCCCGAGAGCTCCTGGCAAATCACTGCTGTAAGTTCAAGACTCCAAAAGCTGAAGAATTTGCAGTCTGGTATTCAAGGTAGGAAGCATCCAGCACGGAGAAAGATGGAGACCGGAAGACGCAGCAAGCCTGCTCTTCCACCTTCTCCTGACTGCTTTATTCAAGCCGTGCTGGCGGTTGATTAGATGGTGCCCACTCAGACCGAGGATGGATCTGCCTCTCCAAACCCACTAAGTCAAATGTTAAACTCCTTTGGCAACACCCTCACAGACACACCCAGGAACAATACTTTGCATCCTTCCATCTAATCAAGTTAACACTCAATATCAATATTAACCATCAAAATCATCATCATAATCACCATCATCAACAGCATCACAAATGAAACGTGAGACACCAGTGCCAAACGCACATTATTTATTTGTAAACAGGTTCCTACTGAATGAACGATTAAAAAAAAATAAACTCTCGGCCGAGCGCAGTGGCTCACGCCTGTAATCCCAGCACTTTGGGAGGCCGAGGTGGGCAGATCACGAAGTCAAGAGACGGAGACCATCCTGGCTAACACGGTGAAACTCCGCCTCTACTAAATATACAAAAAAGAAATTTGCACGGCGAGGTGGCGGACGCCTGTAGTCCCAGCTACTCAGAGGCTAAGGCAGGAGAATGGCGTGAACCCCGGAGGCGGAGCTTGCAGTGAGCGGAGATCGCGCCACTGCGCTCCAGCCTGGGCGACAGAGTGAAACTCCATCTCAAAAATAAATAAATAAAATGAATAAATAAATAAATCCCAAAATGTATTTGTTCAATCTGAGACCCTAGACTAAAGATGAAATACCAGCCAAGTCATTGATCACTGTTTGCGTTTGGGCTCCATCTTAGCTTGTCTTAGTTCTCCGACATCAAAGCCCCTCTTATTCTTCCCACATACAAACATACACACATACTGAAACCGCAGTGTACACAAGACACTTCAATTTGAACCTTACTGGCTTCCATAATCCAGCATATTCAAAAAGACTGGAAAACTATATGCATAGGAACAAACTAAATTATTTCAAAAACTCACAAACTTCTAAAAATAGAGAAATTTGAGAAAATGTACATATAAAAAATTAAGAAAAGACATTTAATCAAATTGTTTATATATTCATGATAAAAACATTTTGTATATTAGAATTGAAGGGAACTTCTTGACCTCATAAAGGAAATCTACTGAAGAGAACACAATGAAATACCTAATGGTGAAATTAAATATTGCCTTGGATATCAGGAATAAGACAAACATGCTCAATATGACAACATACTGCTGAAAGCTTCATAGCCAGTGCAGCAAGACAGGAAGGGAAAATAAAAGACATGAAGATTGGAAAGCAAGAAATAAAGCTCTTATTATTTGTAGAAAATATGATTCTCTAAAACTAGAGGATTTAAACACTCTTAGAACCTCTAAAATAGTTTTAAAATGTGGTTGGACACAAAATCAATACACAAAAATCAATCGTGTTTATATACTTCAGCAACAAAGAACACATTTCTATGTGTCCTTTCCTCTATAAATTCAGTGGTGCTTACCCATAATGATTGGGGGCTTGAATACTTAATTTGCAGAGGTGGGAACTTCCAGGCCAGAAGGCAAGGAGGTAGCGTCCTAGGGGAGTTTATTGAAGAGTAGGAAAAGCTTCCTGGAGTAGGAGTTACTGGAACTAGTGTTGAATATATTTAGGAATGAGCCAAAAAAAGGGTGCTTGGCATGGTGGCTCACACTTGTAATCCCAGCATTTGGGGAGGCTGAGTTGGGAGGATCGCTTGAGCCCCGAAGTTCTAAACCAGCCTGGACAACAAAGCGGGACTTCTATAGCTGTGTGTGGTGGCTCACATCTGCAGTCCTAGCTACTTGGGAGGCTGAGATGGAACAATAATTTGAGCCTGGGCAGTAGAGGCTGCAGTGAGCTATGATCGCACCACTGCATACAAGCCTGGGTGATGGAGCGAAACCCTGTCTCAAAAAAAAGAGAAGGAAACAAAGGGTGTGGGCTGGGCACGGTGGCTCACACTTGTAATCCCAGCACTTTGGGAGGCTGTGGTGGGCAGATCACTCAAGGTCAGGAGTTCAAGATTAGCCTGGCCACCATGGTGAAACCCCATCTCTACTAAATACAAAAATTAGCCAGGTGTGGTGGCATGTGCCTGTAGTCCCAACTACTCAGGAGGCTGAGGCACGAGAATCACTTGAACCTGGGAGGTGGAGGTTGCAGTGAGCTGATATTGCACCACAACACTCCAGCCTGGGCAACAGAGCGAGACTCTGCCTGAAAAAAAAGAAAAGAAAAAAGTAAAGGAGAGGAGAGGAGAAGAGAGGAGAGGAGAGGAGAGGAGAGGAGAGGAGAAGAGAAGAGTGTGGACTGGTGGGATAAGGGTAGTCATGACTGAAGTGGGCAAACCTGGAATCATAAGGGTCAGAGAATAAATTAAAGACCACAGGGGAAGAGGGGAGTTTATGAACTTGTCAAGAAACACCACTAAGTAGTTGGCTGAGGAGGAAATGTTAGGGTTTTCTGAGTAATAGAATGAAAAACACTACTGGTGTTTGTGCCAGTTAAACATGAAAAGCTAGCATCCTTGAGAGGACTGAATAAATCTATTGTTCTCTCCACAGCTGGTTAAAATAAGTCCTACTTTTCATTGGTCAGGAAAGAGTCTTTAGTTAGGTCCAGTCAAGGTGTTAATACTGAGGGGAAGAGTCAAAGTCCACCATACTTCAACAGCTTCAGCTGGTTATATGAGTGGCTATGAAGCACAGCATTGTTTCTATGTCTCCTGGACAAGAGCCTTAGTAAGTAGATCATTCTCCTTTTACAGAAGTAATGCAGGGTGTCTCGATCTGGATTTGAGGCTATTTTAAGGGGTCCATTAACCTGTAGCCAACAAGGAGCCCAAAATACTCTGAGAGAGAATGGCACAGACAGAATTCTGCTGTGGCAACTGGAGCACTCTGCCAGCCATGCACAGGAGGCTCCTGATGGGAGTTGACTATCCATGACTCTTCCCAAAGAGATATCAATTTAATTTTATAAAAAGACACTAAAGGCACAAAGGTGACTAAGACACTGTCCCTGCCTCCCCAAGCAGTGTTAACATTTTGGATATTTGGATGAGCTTGGTGTAAAGAGGAAAGGCTGTGTTTAAATCTGTATTGGCTGATGCTGCCTGAGCTTTACCAGGGCCTGAAGGAGGCCCTGCTAGGAATGGCAATTAACAGTCTGGGCACATGGGCACATGCTAGGAGCCAATGCATGCAAATGAAAAACAAACAAACCTGAAGGTGGGATGGGGAGAAGGAGGTACAGTGGGGAGGGACTGGGAGAGGATCAAACAGCTAACCCACCCATCCGATGAATTCTTCTCTGCTCTCATTTCCAAACTGCACAGGGTTGGCTAAGCGTGCTCCTCAATTGTTAATCTCCTTTTTGCATCCCTGTTTTTGTGGCTGTCAGAGCTCCATATTATGCAAATTGGGCTTAAGCAATTAAGGCAATAATGTTTCCCTTGAAGAGTTTGACAAGGTGGTGGGAGCTTGGGATGAATTTTGCAGACAGGAGCTTGGATGCTTATTTACCTACAAATAGAAAAGACAAGAAAGGGGAAAACACTGCAGCATCAAGCTTACCTGAGCTTGGGCTGCTGTTTTCTCTTGCTTTTTGTTTGGTTGCTTCATAGGAGAACAAAGGGTCACTCCATGGCATTAGTGGGTGGTAAATTTAGAACAAATGAACACTTTTCACAAGATGTAGCTTTAACCTGTTGAAGTCACAGCTGCAGAGATCACTGAACCAAGCTCGCTGGCAGAGTTTTAAACGGAACTGGGTGATTTCATGACAAACGAGATTTGAAGCCCCTGGGGGCTGTGTCTCCTGTTTGGGGTCATGAGCTGATTATCTCGAAGCTAGAGAGAAGCAAGTCCGGCAAGCTAGACTTTGTCTTTGATAAACTGAATTGCACAGTAGATGAGAATGTCACAACTACCTGACTCTGAAAAATCCAGTTATTAGGAAAACAGGATGTATCAGACTCTTAATTGGGAACGGCACATTCCACATTTCTATACTTAGGGAACAATATCCAGATGATACCATCCTCAACCTAAGCATGTGGCTGGACAACCACCTCTTATAGCTTGCCAGTTATTATTCCTCCTCTCCTAGTAGTGTGGTTGAAACTTCCTGAAATCTCAGAGTAACCATAGAAAACAGTGCCCTCTCTTCCGCTAGCATTTAGTATGAACTGTTCAACCTCTTATTAGTTGATCAACAAGTTGTTAGGAAATTCCTGCTATACATGTAGCTGTGTGTGTGTGTATGTGTGTATGTGTGTGTGTGTGTAAAGTAAGACTGAAAAACAGTAAAACTATAAGGTACCTTTCTCCCCATTTTTTGATTATTCTATTACCATAGCCTGCATTCCCAGCTCCTTGTACATTCATTTCCAGTTTACCTTACCTACAAATATTTAACATTTGTCAAGCATTTTTAAGCTTCTCACTTCCTAAAATATAAGATCTGCCACCCAATATAAACATCTATACATTCACCTTTCCTTATTTTTCTAAATTTATCCATGTATAGTCAATGGTTGCCACAACCACCTTCTCCCTTTCATAAACTTATCAAAGAACCAAATTCTGACCCCTCTCCCCTGAAATTTTTTATAAATCCTACAATTAAATATTATTTGCTTAATCTAATAATAGAGTCCTTCTTCTAATCTCACTCTACTTGACTGCTCTCTAACATTTCATACTGTTCATCTTCTGGAAATTCTGTCTTGTCTTCATTCTACTTCTCGCCTACACATTTGCCTGATAATGGCTGTCTCACTCATTTATTTGCTCCGTCATTTATTTATCCTAGCAGACTAGGTGCTAAGACTAGTGCTTACACTTCTACTCTGTGCTAAGAACTGAGATATGTTCTGGGACCACAAAATTGAATAAGACACAGTCCCACTCTTAGACACTTTTCTTCAGTGGGGATAAAATAAAAGCAAATGAACTAACATAATATTGTGGTTAAGTATAATACTAGTGTAAAAGAGGTAAGATGGAAGGCAGAAAGAAAGAACACCTAATTGTTGGGATTGAATATCAGGAAAGGCATCCTGGAAGAAGTGTTAACTGAACTGAGTTTTAAAGTTTTAAGAAATAGTTAACCATGTATTTCTTAACAGTAGGTGTCGACTAAGCTTTCCTACTCAGTCTTCTTCCCACCCAGCTCCAAACTTCCTTATTGCTTTTATCCTAAAAAAAAAAAAAAAGATAATTCACAAGCAAACATCTCAACCCTAATTTTTCTACTGAGTTCTGATTTTCTATTTATTTTATTTCATCTTATTTTTGAGATAAGGTCTTGCTCTGTCACACAGGCTATAGTGTAGTGACACAATCATGGCTCACTGCAGCCTGGACCTCCCAGGCTCAAGTGATTCTCCTGCCATAGCCTCCTGAGTAGGTGGAATGACAGGCATGCACCATCATGCCCAGCTAATTTTTTAAAAACAACTATTTGCAGAGATGGGGTCTTCCTGTGTTGCCCAGGCTGGTTTTGAACTCCGGAGCTCAAGTGACCCTCCTGCCTCAGGCTCCCAAAGTACTGGGATTACAGGCATGAGCCACTGCGCCCAATCCAGTTCTGATTTTCTTTTTTCTTCTTTTTTTTTCTGAGACGGAGTCTTGCTCTGTCGCCCAGGCTGAAGTGCAGTGGCGCCATCTAGGCTCACTGCAAGCTCTGCCTCCCAGGTTCAGGCCATTCTCCTGCCTCAGCCTCCCTAGTAGCAGGGACTACAGATGCCCACTACCACGCCCGGCTAATTTTTTGTATTTTCTTAGTAAAGACGGGGTTTCACCGTGTTAGACAGGATGGTCTCGATCTCCTGGCCTCGTGATACGCCCGCCTCGGCCTCCCAAAGTGCTGGAATTACAAGCATGAGCCATCGCGCCCAGCTCAGTTCTGATTTTCTAATAGAAATTTCCTTCTCCCACCCAGAAATCTTTTTTGTTGGAGTACTCAATCTCAGTTCATAATAAACTCTTTCATCATTCACTAACACTTGAAACTGTGGAGGCATTTTGAGGTTCTCATTCTTCTCCCTTAACCTACATAACACATTAGTCACCGACTACTGGAGATTCTTATCTCCCAAGGGAACATCAAATCTATTTTCTCCTTTTTATCCCTGTAAACTGTGGTCTTCACCATTTCTCACTATGAACAGTAGCAACTTCCCATCTGATTTCCTACAGAAATGCTCACGAAAGAAAGTTCATGCATTTTTAGCATATCATTCTGCCCTTATCTTTTCAACCTCATCTTTCCTCATTTTTTTATTCCAACTTGCACATCATTCACAACAAATGGCTCTTGCTTACCTGAATAAGATATGTCTGTATCTCCACGTCATTTCTCATAGTGTTTCTCTTTGTGCAATAACCTGCCTGCCTTTCTTTGACAGGTGAAATTGGATTTATCCTTTATGTTCCAGCTTAAATGTCATGTATATTTATATCTATATATCAAATATCTATATAAACAGTACTATACATCCTATTATAATAAAGTTGTCCATAAATGTGTTTGCCCACTACTGAACTGTATATCATTGGAAACAAGGATTGGATCTCGTACCAGTGCTTAATAGATGCCCAGAAAACACATCTGTAAAATAAAAATATGGATCCCTGACTATCAGTTTCCCAGTGTTCTTCTGCAGAACCAGAGATTCTCATTATTAAGAATAATTTGAAATAGATGGCTTGATACTGAAATAGAAGAAGTAAGATTATAATGACAAGAAAATAGAGCAATTCAAAATGACTGAGAGAAAATCTGCTGCCCTGCCTAGAAAGTGAAATAAGGAAGACATTGAAGAGTTGGCACAGTGCTTTAAGCAATTTTTAACTTAATATGCTGAGTCTGTAGAGTTGTAACTTATCCGATCTAGCTGAGTAAGGTGAGTTTGTATACTTCAAACTAGTCTGTAAACCATGATTGCCTGCACTATAGTTTAAAAAAAAAAAAGATAATGTTGTCTGCATCTTGAAGCAGCTGGCTCCATCTGAGTTTTGGGGGTGAGACGTTTGGAAGGAGAAGTGACAAGGACAAAGTTATAAATTTCAGACCTATAGTCTGCACTCATGCAGTTCCTGTCTCTCTCCTAAACTTATCCTGGAAAAAGAGGACAGAGAAAGGTTACAACAGGGAGTGGGTGGCAGAACCTAGACAAAGTGAGCGAGAGAGAGAGAGTGTGTGTGTGTGTGTGTGTCCGAGTGGGAGTTACTTTTGTTTTAGGCCTCACCAGGGGACCCCCATTTTATCAGAGACTGCTGATACAAAGTACTTGTTATTTGGAAGAGAATCATTGAATGGCTTCTAGTCTGCCCTTTCATTTAATGGACCTTTTGGGAGGTGCAGACAGTTTGGGCTGTAGATGAAGAGAATAACGAATGAGAGACATAGCAATGAAAAACCCAGTCAATGGATGCTCTCAGGAGTTATTCTGCAGAAGCAGGCATAAAGGATTGGGAGCCCAAGAAGGATGTGAGATCCTGAATGAAGGAGTGCCTGGCGGGAGGGTAATCCAAAGGAAAGGGCCCCGGAAAGTACAATGAATGAAATAATGGGGAGCAAAGTGAGACTGATACACTTCAGCACTTTAAAATTTTACCCATAACAGGAACTAACTTTATATTTTGACTACACATGATAAGGCAGGTCTCTAGGAGGAAAAAATTTCTGCTACTTTTTCTAATCTAAATTATTTCTCTGACCTCTTTTTCTCTACAGTTTTCATATAAAATTGAAGTTTTATCCTGGCAATGAATAGCTCAAATAAAAATCCCTGAATAATGAACATTATAGCTTAGATAGTATATTGGGGAGAAAGAAAATCAATACTATTACTAGTTATGATCTACTTGAGATAGGATTCTCAAATGTTTCTAACCACTGGTCAATTCGCATGACATGAGTGAGTTTAGTAGAACCCTCATCAATTGTCAAAAAATATATATCAATAGTTGAACACTGTATTAGGTTCTGTGAATAAAGAGATGAATAAAATAATTAATCTTATCATCAAATATTTACAGAAGACTTGACAGAGCCAGGAATTATTCTAGTTGCTATAATGAAATGAAGCCTAACATCACTCTGAGGATTAAAATCTGTCCCCTTGAGTACTTACTAGTAATCTTAGTCAAAATTATATCAGAATTTAGCTAAAGACCTCCACATATAAAAATTTAGCTGAATATTCCTGATAGTCCTCGGATGATCAATGAGAAGATGAGGTGAAGGGCACTGACCCTTATGGCTCAGTCTCTACGCAAAAAAAAGTGTTTAAATTTCTGAAATGTGGACTTTGCACTAGCTATCAAACAATTACTAGCTCAATCATTTCTAGTGACCAATAAATAGTATTCTATTTTCATTTTTAGGGCAATGAATCTCAACACTTAATACATATAAACATCGCTAAGTATGCTTATTTTAAAAATGGATTCTTGGATCCAGCACACCAAAGATTCTAATTTAGTCAGTCTAGGGTAGGGACTAGGAACAATCTAATATTGTTAGTAAGAACCTGGGTGATTCCAACATAAGTGATCTATGAAAAAATCTTTGCAAAACACTGCTTTATGAAGAGACTTTTCCTTTAAATGTTTTCTTCATTTTTTTTCTAAAAGACTTTTATCCTAGAACAGTTTTTTAAAAATATATTCACTTACTTTTGGGCTTCCATCTTTATCAAAACTGACTAAGTATGTGCTATTTCAACTTTTTTTCTGTCAATTTATTTTTCTTCTTGTTCATAGTTTAGACAATGTTAGTTGTGGTACATTACAAACTGATGTTGGTTTATTGTCATACCAATTTAGGAGAAATTTAGCAGAACTGTTTAGGTGAGATAGTTGAATTGTATATATTGGCTGTTTAATTATATTTGTGGTATGTTAATACTAACATGAGAAAAGTTATTTAATCCGAAATATTAAAATTGCTTTTAATAATAGAAAGCCTGAAAAAAAGATGGTTGTATTGGTGAAGACACACTCAGGAAACAGGAGACAGAAATCACTCAGTTTTAAAATAAAGAACATTCAGTTCAAATATTTGTAACACAGAAGTGATGAAATTTTGAAAAGCCAATTAGAGGGCAGTGAGTAACCCAGTGACTAGCATCAAGTGGAGAGACAAAGGAGGGGAACTGGGGTTACTGGAGTCAAGGGATTGATCTCTAGAGGAAATATAGCCATCGCCAAAGACTATGACCAAGGCAGAGGAAAAGGGAGATAAATACACTGCCTACTCCCTGCCCTCATACTCTAGTTTTCTGTTAGCACATCTCTCTGAATGAACCCAGTTGGTAGGGGATCCTGGGAAATACAGCCTGTACCAGTCCACTGCACAGTGATTCAGAAAAGAAGGGAAAGAATGAAGAATAACTTTTAGACTAATAGGTCAAGGACCAGCATGAAGTGTATATTCTATCAAATCTACTTTAATGATTTCCCCCAAATCTACTTTAATTGTTTTTTCAAATCTACTTTAATGTCAAGACCTATGATTGTCTCTGATAATCTTAATAAGCCACTTTTTGTATCATACCAGACCTCAATCTTGATCAATGATTTAGCTGAGCATTAGGCAAGAATTCGGAAGGATAGGAGGCGTAGTGGGCTATTTAAGAATCCCCCGGCCGGGTAAGGAGGCTCACGCCTGTAATCCCAACACTTTGGGAGGCCGAGGTGGGCGGATCACGAGGTCAGGAGATCAAGACCATCCTGGCTAAAGACCATCCTGGCTAGAGACGGTGAAATCCTGTCTCTACTAAAAAATACAAAAAAATTAGCCGGTCGTGGTGGCGGGCGCCTGTAATCCCAGCTACTCGGGAGGCTGAGGCAGGAGAATGGCGTGAACCCGGGAGGCGGAGCTTTCAGTGAGCTGAGATCGTGCCACTGCACTCCAGCCTGGGCGACAGAGCGAGACTCTGTCTCAAGCACAAACGAACAAACAACAACAACAACAAAAAACAATTCCCCACATCAGTACTGCAGTTTGATTCTTTGGGATCCACAGGAGAAATTGAAAAGGATTATGGCTTTTTTCGGTTTGTCTCTTCCACTGCCTATATTGCTCCTCGACCCTTCTCTGCATTTCTATCTGAGGTCTCCCATGGGAGCCATGAGCGTTTGTCCGTCTTCAGCTTCCTATATCCTAGTTTACATGGAAAAATCTGGCATTCATCTTCTAATGGCCATCATCCCTTATCTCTCTCACCTTTGCCACCTCCTCCCAATGTGATGTGCTTTTAACCCTGGTTTCTCTCCTATAGGAGTCGGATTGCGTTAACTGGTAAGCTTTAGAATGGTCAGTTCCATTGCACCTTGACTGCAACTGGCTTTCCGTTTTCTGTCTGAAACTCATCATGACTTAGCAAACACTGTGCACAACTAAAGAAGTGGATGTGTGACTGAACTAGGGTCAGCAAAGGGATGATAACTGTAGAGCTAGTGATAATGTGGTGTTTAATTCATAAAAAGCACTGGACTTATTTTGTTGTTGTAGCTAGTGTTTAATGTTTAACTTTCATAGCATTGTAGTCTTCATTTCATTGTGATGTTTTATTTAGTTAGATGGTATGAGTGGAAGGGTGGGAAATACTAGATGTATTTTCCTACATTTTGGTGGCCAGGATTTCTGGTCTTCTCCAGCTTCTGTTTTTAATATGAATTTGAGCTTGTTTCAATACCAAAATGAAGCATGTGTTGCAAAACGAGATCAGTCATTGTCTAGCACAGTGTCTGGCTTACTGCAAGCATTGTTTTTGTTTGTTTGTTTGTAAATATACTTTTTTTTTTTTTTTTTTACAAGGCTTACCAAGTCTTTCAGATGGGGAGCATTTCATTTAACTTTGAAAAATCATTACATGACAAGACAAATGGTATCCTGCTTTTCAAAAACAAATGTTTTTTCGAACTTCTCTACCAGGAATTAATGATTCCAAGGCTTGTCAGTCATGTCTATTATGACAAATAACTCCATAGATGGGAACTTTGAAGAAGATCCTGCCTGAATGAGCTCAAGTCCTCCAGTTTCCCTAACACCAGAGGAGAAGTTGGACAATCAGGCATTGATTTACCTTCTTTTTGTATGATAAAAGACTGCCTTACTGTCCCTGTTTAACCTTGAACAAATCAAATAATTGCAAGCATAGCACTCTCATTTATAAAATGTAAATTTGTAAAACCTTTAACTCATGATTTTAGGGAGGACATAATAAGTTTATGTATGTGAATGTGCTTTATAAATAATAAAGCATTAGAAAAGTAAAGAATAATAACATCACCCTCATCCTCATTTGTAATTGTACAGGAAACTACTCATCTACCATGGAGCTGTTCTATTACAGTGCAGTTGTTGGCAAAGCACTACAAAAGTTATCTAATTAAGTGGTGGTTGAAGCACCTGTTGTACCAATGCAATCCAATTACATTTACCAGGTAGAGGAAATTAGAGTGGAAATTTAGTCTTTGTCATGAATAGCTCCCTGATCATTAGCCAGGCTTTCAGAGCTGAAAAAGTCCTTAGATATCATCTATTCCAATAACCTAATTGCTTCATAAGAAAAACCACTGGAAACGTGGAGTAGCACAGCACTAACCATTAACAAGGTTGTAACAGAAATGATTTGGTGTAGGGCAGAAACTTTACCATTTTTCTATCTTTGCTGACTCATCACCTAATACTTTAATTTACCATCTTTCCAGGTGTCACTTATTAATAATATTTTCATATGCCTTCACATCTTCCAACTCATTCTCTCTAATCTCATTCCCACCAGTGTATTGGGAGATACAGGGAAAATGAGTGAGGCTGAAAGAGGCAAAGACTCAGGCAGCGAGAAGAAAAACGAAGGAGAGAAAGGTTTACTAAAGAAGATAGAGAAATTGAGGGAGTAGTGGAATGCAAATATTGGTGAGGATGGCTGGGCAGGGAAGCAAGTGATTAAAGAATAAGAAGTAGATGGAGCTCTAGGATTTAGAACTGGTGTCTGGCATTTCCTCATACATCTGCTCTTGTTCCATTTCCTTCCAATTCTTATGTTTACTCCTGCATCATCACTGCAGCAAGAGGTGCTTCTCAAGCTACCTCTCACTGACCGGAACAATCAGAAAGCCTTTGTCTAAGCCCTTGTTTGGCTCATGAATTGCTGTATTAATATCCAATACAATGACATCTGTTCCCATGAATTTAACAATCATGAAACCACAGAAGTCACAAATGTTTTAATTACAAGAATAATACATTGCTGTAATAGAATATTTTAAATGATTATTAGGTTAGGTTATGTTTGTTATCTTTTTTTCCCTCAGTAATTCAGAAATTCAGACAGATATTTGTGTTCCTAGTATGTAGGTGGAGAAGCTAAGGCCTGTGGCTACTAAGTAATTTACTAGAGATCACACTTCAAGTTAGTCATGTTTATCTAAGTGATGAAAGAGTTAAATCTGATGCTTGGATATGGATGAAAAGAATTCAGAGATGTGATTTGTACATTTTTAACACTTATTATTCACTAATTGTAAAAAAAACTATTATAATTTAGAAAATCTCGCTTTAGAAGCCCCATTAGGTTCCTGAAATAAGTCATTGGCTAATTGCAGGAATACCATGCAGGAATGTTGGGAAAATGGAATGGCACAAAAACCTGATTCAAGACAGAAGAGCTAAACCCGGAAACTAGACGGGCCAAGGAAATTACTTCCATTCCCTAAACCAAGCTGCTGAATTGTCCTGGGATTCAATGAAGCTGGCTGGGATCCAAAAGTTGACTGGAATCCTCAGCCCTAAACCGTCTCATGCCCTGAAAAGTTCTTAACCTTCCTGGGCTGCAGAGTCATTTGGGAATCCCCCCAAAAATGTGCAGTCCTAAAAACTCACACAATATCATTCAGTATCTGGCATTCACAGGCTTCCTAAAACCCACCTGTAGATCCCTTAGGGTGATGTCTCAATGTGTGCCCCTTGGACCACTTCATCAGTATCTCTTATGTTGTGCTCTTACTAAAATGCAGATACCTGACCCCTACCCCAAGCCAATCAAAACAGTTTCTGTGTATGGAGGATAGACATTTGCATTCTTTTTTTTTTGAGACAGAGTCTTGCACTATTGCCCAGGCTGGAGTGCAGTGGCACGATCTTGGCTCACTGTAAGCTCCGCCTTCTGGGTTCACGCCATTCTCCTGCCTCAGCCTCCCGAGTAGCTGGGACTACAGGCAGAAGCCACCATGCCCGGCTAATTTTTTGTACTTTTAGTAGCAATACAGCTAATTTTTACACAAACTGCAGTGTGACAACCAATGTTTTAAATATCCACTGAGCCTGGCATAAAACCATAAGTCTTAGAAAACTAAATTTGACACTGCCTCACAAATTCAACTATTTTGTTCTACCCTTAAATAAGGTTTCAGAGTAGCACATATTGAAGCTGGAATAGACGTGAACTCTAGGAAGACCAGTGGTTCTTTGTTCTTGTGTTTTTCTCCACCAAAGATGCCCAAGATGGCAGGGCATCTGACTTACCAAGGCCTCAGAAGGCATCTAAGGGTAATTCTCCGTTGTCCAGCACCAACTGAAAGAGGATTCTAGGTGGCTAAGAAGGCTTGTTAACAAAATGTTATGATCCCATTTATTCCAAAATTACATATATAATAATAGAAAATATTACCTTCCTTGTAGCTTTCCACTGTCTATGATGCATACACTTTTTACTGTATCCCACTGGTTTGGAAATATGAAGCCAGTATTGTAAAAAAGTGAATAGGCCAGTCCTGTTTATTCCCATTAAAATGCAGGTACACACTGTTTGTTTATCTCCCTCTGGGAACAAGCTGGGAAACTGTTAGTGTTGGGGAAAATAATAATTAAAAAAAAAAGTCTTAAGTGTTGACTCCACATTTTCAGGGCTTGATAAGTCCTTCTGAGTGTAGCACTCTATCACTTTTCTCAGCGGGGTATAATTACTCATAACTTGAAGGTTTTATCTCTGGGCTGCGTCTAATAAAAAGGGGGGAAAGGAAGGTAAATCTATCACTCACTGAAAGTATAGATGCTTAATTACATATCACATATAATTGTTTCAGTTTCTTGCGTGACAAGTGCACCATCCAGGAATTTGGAATGGAGGTGGGGAGATCATCCAGCAGACTTAAAAAGATTTTAGCTGTGGAGATTTCTTAATGTGTGTGTGTGTGTGTGTGTGTGTGTGTGTGTGTGACTACTACTGGACCTGAGGCTCATTGTGGTGTCTGGTTTTTGGTTCTGTTATTTAAAAAACTTATTTAATTTTTTACATAGAAAGATAAAATTATACATATTTACCATATACAACATGATGTTTTGATGTATATATGCATTGTGGAATCACTAAATCTAGGTGTCTGGTTTTTGAATCTCTCATGCTTGTTTAAAACAGGAAATTTCCTTGGTATTTTTGAACTACAAAATGATTGTTTCATCTTTCTGTACAACTTATTTGTGTTCCCACTCTTGTACAGGCCAATGTCTCTTTTACTTGGCATTTACATGTGATGAATCTGATATCACCCCGTGACAAAAAGTACAAAGGGAAAATTGGGGTTCTGCAATTATTAAAAAGGGGGGATCATGACTCCTTTTGTAATGATATAGGCCATTTAAAAACTTACACCAAAATGCATTGTAGGACCTTCTCTAATGGTTTCTTCTACCCTGAATCCAAGCAGCTTTGGAAGTTTTCAGGCAGTGTGTTCACAGGGCTGAGTTTCTGGGATTGTCCATCTCTGTTGAAGGCCTTCCCTAGAACTGAGGTGGTTTTGCTTTTCAAGGTTTGAGAAATAAATGGGCTTTTTCTCTAGATGTGTGGCATTGCCCAGACACAGTATTTTTTTGATGTCATTCAGACCCAGAGGAAGCCTTGATTCGTAGCACTTGCCAATTTCCTTGGTGTAAATATTCCCACTACAGCCAGTTGAGAGGCTCTACTGTATCTATGCAAGGTTTCTTTGTGATCTGCAAAAATGCCAACACCACTCTCTTCTCAAAAATATTTCTATGGCACTTCCTTATACCAGGAAAATTATTTATCTAGACCACCACTTAGGTCTCTCTGCCTTACTTCATTTACGCTTCCACTGAAATGTCCCCTCCTTGGAGTGGTCTTCACTAACCATATATTAATATTTATCCACTTTTTGTTCATAGTACTTACATTGAACTGAAACTATATGTTTACTTGTTTATTATCTGTTTATTATTCCCCCACTAGAATAGAAGCTTATGAATTAGTTGGTCTTTATTATCGTGTCTCCAGCACCTAGAATAAAGTTGACTTGTAGTAGTTGCTCAGAAGTAATTGTTGCATTAATGAATAAAATGCATGACTGATCAATACTGATGAGATGAAGACTGCAAAGACTTTTAACAGTTCTGGAAGATTTTTAATCAATGGTCAATCTCACTGTGCTTTTCCCATTCCTCATTCATATTTCTATCGTAGTTTCTGCTGAGTATATGTGAGCTTTGTGTTAGACTGGGAGCCTCTTAGAGAAAGACATCATTTCTTAATTACTTTTGAATTCCCCCATTCCCACAATATAGTAGAAGCTCAAGAAATACATGTTAACTGAGCAAACAAACCCATCACTTTATTATTCTTATCCCCTGTTTCCCAGGAGTGGTTCATAATATATCATTAGATTACAATAAAAGAAGCTTGTGTGAATCTAGCAGGGCCAGCAAGAACTTGAGAGCAAATAAACAGACTGCATTTTACTCCACAAACAGGCTAAAGGGCGACTAGAAAGTCAAGAGGATGGAGTCAGTTTTGGCAGCTGCCAATTTAAAGCAGCAAAGTTCCTAGGATTTTAGGCTAAAAAAGAAGCCCTGAGGCTTCACAGATTAATGGCTCCCAAGGGGCTTCCATCAGGAAACATGCAGATACCAGGCATTCATAAATATGTTGTAGTGTATCAAATTAGACCTTTAATCGATAGAGCTGCATATGATCTCAAAGTTTACTGTTCCTGGGGGGGTCTCCCTGGAAAAGCATGGGTCTGACAGGAGGCCCTTTAGAGGCCATGGCTTTTGTACATCTGCTTTTCCTTATACATAGCACGATCACGAAGTGAGGCAAAGAACTCCCACTAAAGTGGTCTGGATGGGGAGGGCATTTAAGGTCATATAGATATGATATTTGACACCAGTAAGGAGCACCAATGAACTTTGAAAGGGCCTGTTGTTTTTATGTGTTGGAATGATTTGCATAGAAAAATGTGTACAAAATACTGCATGTTCTCACTAATAAATGGGAGCTAAATGATGAAAACACATGGACACATAGAGGGGAACAAAACATACTGGGGCCTGTCAGAGGATGGAGGGTGGGAGGAGAGAGAGGATCAGGAAAAAGAACTAATGGGTACTAGGCTTAATACCTGGGTGATGAAATAATCTGTACAACAAACCCCCATGACACAAGTTTGCCTATGTAACAAACCTGAACATGTACCCCTGAACATAAAATAAAAGTGAAAAAAATGTGTACAAAGGGAAGATTATCCCTTCTGTAACTATATAAAATAAATCAGAATGTGATGTACCTTTGGTGTGGGTATTGTAAAGAAGCTATGTGCTGGGAAAAGAAAGATGCTGTGTGAGTCAAAGGGAAGTTTCATAACTCAATACCTTACTGTGTAATATCTATGAAGGAAGAGGTTTCTGTCAAGTGGAAAAGGAATAGGAAGAATATAAAACTTTTATGTTTGCTGGGTTCTTGATACTTCGAAAAAATGCACTGCTGACATTTTGAGGTAATAGAAAGATCACTGTAATTGAGAAAGAAGAGTGGAAAGTAGAGACCAGGCAAACAAGGAATAAAAGGCTGCATTCTCTTTTCTTTTCTTTTCTTCTGGTTCTTTGAG
Source organism: Pongo abelii (assembly GCF_028885655.2). Lineage (NCBI taxonomy): Eukaryota > Metazoa > Chordata > Mammalia > Primates > Hominidae > Pongo > Pongo abelii. Next base: position 21,930,355 of record NC_085928.1, read on the forward strand.
ATAGCCAGTACTGAAAAGCAGTTTAAAATTCAGGAAATCTAATACCATCTTCATTTTTCATCATCTTCCTTGGCCAGGTTTACCATCTGTAATTTGCTCAAAGATACCCACATGGATATTGGCAGTTGGGGCTTAAATTTATGGTATCTTTGGTTTCCCCTTAAGCCAGTCCACTTTTTCATTACGCGTCACTAGGATATTCAGCTAAACTAATGTGGCACCACCTGCACCACCTGTGCACCATGTGCAATATGAAAAGAGTGCAAAATAGGCCAAGAAGCTGACATAGAGCTGAAGGATAAAGGGGTTGAAAACATCTAATTTAGAAAAACTATGAAGATCAGAGACATCAGGATAAGAGCATACTGCATTCTTTGTTGTGTTTTTTATTGTCTCAGTGAATATGATCATTATTACATACACACATCACCACCTCTCCCACCACCTGGTTGCTCCTCCTTCCACCTACCACCATTAGAAATAGTCTCCTGCATAGCAAGGCCTTTCTGCTATGCTGACCCAGCTATGTTCAAAGCCACAGGTTTGAATATACTGATTCAAGTATAATATCCAGTTGATGCAAGCCCTGCTGGTCAAATGATTTTCTAGGACAGAGGGAAGGAGTAAAAGTAAAATACCAAGGAAGAGAAGCCACAAGTAGAAATGGTAATTTAGGTCTTCTGCAAGTAAAGAGAAAGATTATATCGTGTGAGAAGCAAGAGTGTGGAGAAATGGATTGCAGTCCTATAATTTTATTGGATTAACTGTGAGTCCTTGAAGCTTGGTTTTCGCTTTATAACATGAGGGAATTTGTCAGGATGTCCTAATGGTGCCAATGTGATGTAATTAAGTCTATTCAAGAAATTATCCTTATCTTGATTAGGTAAATAGAACTTGATTAATTCTACTCTGATTAACCACTGCTTCTCAAAATGTCCTAGAGGCTTCTACCAATTCTACACAGGAATTCACCATTTTCTCCCAGCAAAAACTAAAAATATACCCTGTATCACTCAAGATAGAGATCAAGCCAAGATCCAAATGCTCTAAAACATAAAACACTTCTACAGATGGTTGTGGTTTGCCTTGCAAGAGGAGATGGCATTGGTCGGGACAAGATGATGGAGGAAAAGAGGGAGGGGTAGGTATAAAGAAGAGTTTCCTTTAAAACATCAAAAAGACTTTATACATCTTTTCTGCCCTTTCATAAAGACTTCATCTGGCAGCCAGATTGCCTTAATGGTCTGCCTAAAAAGGGCCACCCTGGCCTGACATAGCCAGACACACAATCTCCAGCTTTGCTTCACTTCTTTGATGCTGTCACATGTCCTTCATTTTCCACATTTCATTCATTCTTTGCCTTTAAGCTACAAAGATAAAAGTACCTAGCATTAAAAAAATCAGCTTACATTTTTTTAAAGGGGTAGACATTTCATGCAGCCTTTGATTTCCTTCCAGGAGAAAATCATTACTTTTCTTTAAAGGAGAAACTAAAGAGGTCTTTTTTTTTTTTTTTTTTTTTTTTTTTTTTGCTTCTTTTTCCTCCTTCCTACCTTTTACCCCAACTCCTCCATTTTCAGCAGTAAGTAATAGCACTGGGTGTGGAGCAGGAAACAGCTAGATAAATAATTTTCTCCTGGAAAGCTTTCATGCCACTACAGTGAATTTAAAAAGCCTGAACATTAATTTACTGTTAAAGAATGACAATAGATAATTAGAATGTTTCAAAGCACTGCACTATATTCAACATCTGTTGAATATGTTAAGATAACTATATTTAATACTAGGTGGCATGAAGGAGAAAAGGTAACCAATAGAGTATAATCAGTGTAGCCTGCAAAATCTATAAGGAAGATACATAAGGGAGATCTTGTACATGAAGGAGAGTATAAATGAAAACAGAGTAAAAACCTTATAGTACAAAAGAAACACTGTATGATAGAATCTGTGTGTGTGGAAGCATACAAATAATAAAATGAGGTCATAGGGATACACTCTAACCTTCTCTTCAAAACAGTGAGCGTGATCTTAAAATATGAAGGAACCCAGAGCGTCTGTAAAAGAAGAGCAAGTATTAATATTCAGGGTTCAGAACTGGCCACATATGAAGTGTATAAATAACCATATTGGGGAAAAAAGACTTGATAAGATTTTCAGATGAGGTAAATGACTAACTACATTCTACAGTAGGTGTTTAGAACTCAAATGAAAAGAATATGTCTGGAGATGATCCTTATATTTAAACAAAAACTGATGCTGGAGGTATGTGTAAATGTGTAAAAAATAAAATCACAAAATTCTGGAGGGAGAGGGGAAAAATGAAGAAATCTATCACCCAGCTATTAATCTCCAGGAAAGGAAACTGTGCCAAAATGTGAGAACTGGAAAAAAAGAAAGAAAGAAAGAAAAAATCTGCAAAGTTAAACCACAAGGAATCTGGAAACATTTAGCAGACTTCATTAGAAATTCAATATGTATGTATTCTGAGAATCAAACAGACCATGGAATGGTGAAAGGAAAACAAAACTGTGAATATCCAGTGAAGTCAAAGAATCTGTTGTTGGAAAGAGAAAAATAAAATCTTTGAGAAAGAGAAAAACAAAGAAAAGGAACTGGGAAAAATCAACCAGCAAGATTCAGCACCAAGCAAGCAGAATTCTAGAAGGTCCCTAAATATAGTAGGATCCCATAAAAGGCACTAAAAATATATATCATACTAAAAATGTCTTTCAATCAGTTAACTGAGTCTGTTAGCAAGCAATTGTATCTGAAGCTCAAGTGTGCCTGCAGGTACCTGCAACACAATCTTCAAACCCTCCTGCTAAAAAATAAACTCTATTGCACCAAATTTTATATTTTTAAAGATACCCCCAAATCCCAGTTACCCCAGGTCAAAATGTCTGAGTTATTTTTGACTCCCTTATTCTTCCTCATTTCTATACCTTACTAGTTACCTGGTCATATTGATTCCATCTTGAAATGACAGTGAAATTCTGTACTTACCGCCAAGATTCAGTGTAATATAATGACTAAGAATGCAAATAGTAGAGTTGACTGCCAGGATTTATACCCTTGTCTTTCCACTTAGTAAGAGCTATCGAGTTACTTAACCTCTGTGTGCCTCTCTTTTCTCATCTGTAAACTGGAAATAATGGTAGTAAAATCCATCATGGGGTTGTGGTAAAGTTAAATTAGTTGATACATGCAAAGTTTGAACATTTAGCCATAACGATGATGATAATGAAACTGATGATGAAGATATGATGATGATAAAAATGATTTCAGAGCCTTCTAATCTTTCCTGTGACCTGGTCTTTTAATGAGTTTCCCAGATTCTACTTTCTGTTCTCTCGAGTTCAACTTTTTTATCTGTACTAAAGTTGACATCGTACAGCACATATGATGATGTTTTTCCTCCTGTTCAAAAGCCTATTGCTTATAGAATTGCTCCCATATCCATTCACATGATATTTAATGTCCTCCATCATTAGGAATCAATCGACCCAGTATCTACAACTTTTCCTCTGCTCATTTGCCTATTTTCCTCTCTACTCTGATGTGTCCTACTGGTTCTTCCTCAAAATGTGTCCTAATTTTGATATCACTTTATTTTTCTTCTTGCTATTTTTATTATCAGGGATGCTTTTAAATCTAATCTTTGCCTATTAGAAACCTTTATAGGTCTTCTAATCAGAAATGGTGACCATTCACTAAAATATAAAGATGATCCCTATATTAATACTAAATGGGCAACTGTCATTTATTTGAATAACAGTATGCCAGAAACTCTATCTTATTAGGTAAATACTACCATTATCATCATTTTAGAAATAAGGAAACTTATGCTCTAAAACATAAAGTAACTTGTTCAAAATAACCCAACCAAAAAGTTGAGATTGATGTACATACCCATTTCTATCTACTTCAAGGGCCCATATGCTCTAACTAACCCATTACACTGCCCGAATACCTGTGTATATGTTTATTTCTTACCTGATACACTATCCTCTATTCCCACAAGTTAAAAACCTCTTCAAGGTCATTGTCTTACTTGTACATATCTTTCAACACTTTATCCTGTGCCTTCCATGCAATAAGCATGCAATCATGATGAATTGAACTGAATTTCTCTGGTACTTACAAAAGTGTGCATAGCCATGCTGGAGGTATGGGATGCAACCATGTCTTGTTTCCTCAGTTTTAAATCTAGGGTGTTTCCTTAAAAAGGAGATCATCTATCAGTTTAGTTTTATCCCCATCACTTCAATCATTCTGCCTCTAGGGGTCACATATGGATAATTCTCTACTTTGATGTATATCAAAACTAATAGCCTGCATATGCCTAAAGTCAAAAATCTATCAATAAGGCCAAATATGAAAACTCAAAGGAGATACTGATCAAAGGAATATTTATTATATGTTATGCAGGTGTAAACAGAGACCAGCAATTAGACCTAAGCTTCAACTCCACCCCATGTTCTTTGTTTACAGATATCTCTCAGCAAATCTACAATAGTCATTGTGATGGTAAAATATGGACTTTTATCTCTGTATTACCAATATATAGCACAATGGTTACTATAAAATAAAAACTCAAGAAATATATCTATTATGAGAAGGTACAAAAATATACATTACCAGGCTCAACTCTCTCCTAAAATTCAGATTCTGTAGGTCTGTTATGGGAATCAGACATCTCTACTAAAAAGACAAGCAAGCAACAACAGTATCAAAAAAACAGGTGATTCTTTATTGCCTTTTCTCCATTCTGTTTAGAAATATTAGGAAAGATTTTCTCTAGACAGTCTTCTTCTTTAACCTTTCGTCTACCCCTTCTTCACCCACATGTAAACACCTACCCTGAAAAAATGGAGTCCCATCTTTGGGCATCTCCATAGCATCTTGTCATAGCACTCATGATGCTCTAATTGCTTGTTTTAATTGGCAGACTTCTAGATTAGGCTCTAAGTTTCATGAGTGCTAGACTATTTCTATTTTGTTCACCGTCTTATATATGTATTTATATATATGTATATATAAGTTCAGTATATATTTAATTTAAAAACCCAATGTTTTTATAAACAAATAAATGAGGTAACTAATTTCTAAAATATGGTATCTATTTTCCTGTAGAAAATGTATTTTATGAAAAGAACCTTAGGAATAACTGAAATAGTTCTTCATAGCATTATTATTTGGCTGCATCATTTGCTACAGAGGTGTCATGAATGTTCTTGGAATCTACCAGTACCTACTAAGTTATTTCCATGGGAGAATGATTTCTAGTCCTTTTAATTTAAAAGAACTTTTCAAACATAACACATTTGGAGACTGTCTGCACAGATCAGGCTAGCAATTCCCAGTGACGCTGAAACACAACATGTTCTATTCATTTTAAGTAAAACTTGTGTCTTTTCGTCTTTAAGTTTTCTTCCATGACTGTTCTACAACAATGGTTCCTAAATGCAATCATTGGATAGACTGAAACACAGTTACCTGGGTGATCTTTATAAAAATATAGATTCTTGATTCCCACGAAAAAGATTTTCATTCAACAAGTCTGTGATGGGATCTGTAAATCTAAATTCTTAAATCTCATTCTAAGGAAATCAGATGCATAGACATCTGATTAGAAAATCAGTCTTGGGTCACAGTGGCAATGAAGATGGGAGTGTGGTATCTGAACGATAATGGCTATCTATCTTAGGATATTGTGATGAATAATAACAATAATTTCTCTGAAAGTTTTGTGAAAATAAGGGGACATATAAAGGCTAATTATTTAGGAATGTTTTAACATTTCTACTTTGCATAAGTTATATTGATGTCATTATGCAACACTTGCAAGGGTTTCTGATACTGTGAACGATGTGCCTCCTTAGGAAACGGGTTCATTTTGGATGTCCTAAGTCATTATAGACATAAACTTCCTGTGTAGATTTGGAAGTATTTTTAAAATAATTGTGTCAGTTCAAAACTTCATCATCAATCTTCTTCTTGGGGTTGACAACTGAGGAATTATGTGTTGAGTTATGACGTTTCAGTTTGGACTGTAAATCTGCCCTTTGTTACTATGTTAGCATAACTCTAGAGAAGGAAGGATCAAAGAAGCTTAAACATAATGACTCAACTAAAGGTGTTTGAATTGTTTGGCAGTGTTGTGATTTTTACAACTAAGTTATACCTGGATGAAGTACGAATTTTTCAAATTTGTCATTTGAAAAAATGATTGACCAAATGAGCAAACATCTCCAGATCTGACTCCAAGATGTTTATTATAATGCTATTATAAGGATGTTATATGTGCTTAGAACAAATACTACTTCTTTGGCCAAGCACAATTCCTACATACAGGGCAAAACTAATGGTTAAAAGAGTCACTTGGAGTACAAAACACTATGAAAATTATCTTGGACTGTTCTTGGCCAACTTTCAGCAGCACTCATATGCTGCTGTTATTTCAGCAGCTCTCTCAATATTCTACAAATCATATTCATGGAATCACCTAGCCCATGTTAAGGATACAACCATCTTTGTGGTAAAAAAGTGATAGCTGTTTAACACAGCACTGGCCCACAAAACATTACATTGAGGTTATTACTATCTCTTCAAAACTTTAGAGAAATTTTATAGTAATAGCCATCATAATGGCTATATTTTGTATTATGCTGGTTGCTTTGCCCTACTTATAAACTAGAGATGTAATTCAGTAAAGAAAGCATAACTTTTGTATGTAACAAAATAATTAGCCTATAAAACTATTGGTCATCAAATACAGGCATATTTCACATTTTCTCTTATTCCTCTACTTCCTCAACCTTGAAAATGAGCAATTTATTACATCATAAGAAGAATTGTGTGACCTTTTTGTATTAGCCAAAAGTTGTTTCAAATCACACCACCTATGTTCTTCACTCTCCCAGAAATCTTCCCTATGGAACAGCTCTTTTCCTCACCATAACAGGTATTTAACTAGTTTAATATCATTTATAATGCTCTAGCTTTTAACAGAAAAATGATAAAAAAAAAACATCTGGGATAAAAAAATCCATATCTTCCTGTCTCCACATTCAGGTAATGAACTCTCATTGCATCTTGTATTTTGTGTGTCTTTCCTTTATAGTTAAAATTGTATGTTCATTTGAGCAGTTATTTGAATAATGTCCATTGCCCCAGTTGAACTCTAAGTTCCATGGGAGCAGAGACTGTATTCATGTAATCCAAGGATATACCCCCAAGACAAAGCATAGCACCTGACATATATTCATTGTACATATTACCTCTGCCATTCTGGAGACTAAGTATATGGGTATAATCTCAAAAACATTTGTAATTTGAAAAAACAATTGAACGAAAATGAGCAAACATCTCCAGATCCAAGTCTAAGCTGTTTGTCATAATGCTATTATAAATATGTTATATGTACTTAGAACAAATACTACTTCTTTGGCCAAGCACAAACATTCCATTTAACAACAACAACAACAACAACAACAAAAACTACTAAAAAGAATAGGGGGTCAAAAGTATTTCTTTCTAGCAGCAATTAATTAGATACATTTTCTGACATTAATATTCTTGGGGACTGTTAACATACTCACTGATATGGTTTGGATATTTGTCCTTGCCCAAATTTCATGTCAAATTGTAATCCTCAGTGTTGGAAGAGGGGCCTAGTGGGAGCTGATTCAATCATGGGGCCAGATTTTCCCCTTGCTGTTCTCATGATAGTGAATGAGCTCTCATGAGATCTGGTTGTTTAAAGGTGTGTATCACCTCCCCCTTCATTCTCTTCCTCCTGCTCCGGCCATGGAAGACATGCCTGCTTCCCCTTTCAGCTTGATTGAAAGTTTCCTGAGGCCTCCCCAGCTATGCTCCCTGTACAGTCTGTAGAACCGTGAGCCAAGTAAACCTCTTTTCTTTATAAATTACCCAGTTTCGGGTATTTATTTATAGCAGTGTGAGAAGGGACTGATACACTCACCTAATCAATTATTCCCTCTCTAACCGCTTCCCTCTACCCAAATTCATCCTCTGATGTGCAGCCATCAAGCATAGATGGTATTCTTCAGTGGGGAGTGCTTGAGTACAGAAGTTATGCAGTCCTGTGATCTTACCAGTGTGTTTATTTTCTAAGCAGGGAAATTATTTGAGGAAGTGACCATAGATGAAACTGTTTCCAGATGTCTACAAAGGTTTTTGGGTTTTGTGGGGACTGAAGTACAGCAGGAAGCAGCACAAGCAGACAGAAAGAAGCCTTAGAGTGTAAGTCCTTGTTTTCACCCTGTTTGATTATATTCTTGAGAAATTTAAACTGCATCACAATCATAGGGATTATCCTGCAGGAAGAAGGATGAGGCCACTGCTGTTAAGAGGCATTTTTTTTAGGTAGTAAAAGTTGGGTAGCTGAGACCGTTGCAGAGACAGTGGGATACAATATCTTCGCATGAAACATAAAGTGATTAAAACCCAATTTGATAAAATTCCGAAGACTGAGACTGCTGCAGGAGCAGGAAAGAAGAAAGAAAAGACAGGGAGATCATGTAGCACTAAAGGAACTTCGGGTAGGGAGTTTTATCAAGATAGAACTTCCAGTTTTGTCTAAAATGACTGCTGAATTCCTTTTATTTAATTTTAAAATTTACTTATTTTTATTATCTATTTTGAAGTGTGGGATAGAGAGCCAGATGAGAAATAGATTTGGTTTATCTTGGGCTCCCAAGTGACAAGAATCTGTTTCTTTGCTTGGTAGCCTTTTTTTAAAGAGGTGCAGATTATCTGTTACCTACGTATCTTAAACCATCCTATTCCTTCTTACCATTCATAGTATATTTCCTCTATTTCATACTGTGCTTTCTACTCTCTCTGTATGTTGCTGGTTTAGGTACTAAGGCTTAGATTTATCATTGCCTCCTAACTGATCTACTTGCTTTAAATCTCATCCCTTTTGGCCGGGCGTGGTGGCTCACGCCTGTAATCCCAGCACTTTGGGAGGATGAGGTGGGCAGATCACTTGAGGTCGGGAGTTCCAGAACAGCCTGGCCAACGTGGTGAAACCCCATCTCTACTAAAAATATAAAAAATTAGCCGAGCATCGTGGCGTGTGCCTGTAGTCCCAGGTTCTCGGGAGGCTGAGGCAGGAGAATCGCTTGAAGCTGGGAAGCAGAGGTTGCAGTAAGCTGAGATTGTGCCATTACACTCCAGCCTGGGTGACAGAGCGAAACCCTGTCTAAATAAATAAATAAATAAAAATTAAGTCTCTTCCCTTTTGCATGCATATGCATTCATGTGCAAGCACACATGCGCACACACACACACACACACACACACGTACACAGGACTATCAGAGAAATAGCCCTGAAAGACAGGTATTATTACCTACTAACCCTGCTTTCAGTGTTTTCTCATTTCATCATTTAAGCTCTAAGCTCCTCTTTTCAATTTTCAAGACTGCCCATTGATTTAACTCCAGTATCTCTGATAGAATTTAGCACAATCTGCCATATATCCTAGCAGCTGTTTTATAGAAGCATAATTCTCTCCATTCAGACTGTGAGCTTCTGTAAGTCAGAGACATTTTTTTAACTGCTTCATCCCCATAATAACTAGGATGTGATTCCATATAGTAGGTGCTCAATAAATGCTAAATGAAGGGGTGACTACTTTTCCTGAGTTTGAAGGCAATCTCATCTAGGCCACAAGAGAAACCTGATAAAAATACCACCTCCCCTCACTTTTTTTCTCATGAAATTAAGTTTTAAAACTTTCCACAAGGTTGATTATACTTCTCATCCTTGGATAATTTTAAAAGAATTATTTTTATTGTATTATTTTGTTATTTTAGTTTAGTTTAGTTTTTAAATTTTCACTCTCTTCTGGTTTATTCACATGTGGCATTTCACATTGTAAAATGCACATAACACATCTGTGGCTACATTGTTAAAACTTACCAACCTATTTTGCATTTATTGAATCTCAAGAAGCCTATATCCTGCTTGCCTTGCGGGAGATTTCTTATGTAGAGTATTCATGTGCTCTGTATTACACAGATTCCTATTAACTTCCATCATGGCAAGATGTCTCTTGTTTGATTTTGACTAGTTTCCCTTGTCACTTATAAAATGTAGGATCCAAGTGTTCTTTATATTAAATCTCTGAGACATACTACAATTGGGAGATGTCAGCCTTGGAAATTATTGTTCCTTACTATAATCAGTGTTATATAAAGCCCTAACAGAAGCACACAAGCACTGCACCTTAGATATGTAATGCAGTTACTGAATTTCAGGGCAGTGGTTTTTAAACTGTATTCCAAGGACTTCTAGCATTCATTAGAGACTTCTCAAGATGTTTCTTATACGAAAAGCTACCACTTTTGCCAACTTTGCTTTTAGCTAATTATGTAACTTGGGTTCCAAGTAAGATTTACCTTGGAAAAAACACAACACCACAATTTTCAAACCTTAACAAAAAAAGTGAAATCAACTATGTTAGAAGATAAATAGAAAGATATAGAAATCTAATACTAACCTGAAAGAACGCTTCGATTATTGGAAGTGTTTTAACACCTATTTCTCATTTTATTTAATGCTCACCCCATTTGAAAGTCACTTATGTAGACCAGATGTTACTGGTTTCTGTTCCTATTGGTATGATAATCACACCACTTCCCCTCAAAAGATGACTCAGGATTTATTTTTTCCTGTAAGTATCTACTTGAGTCTCTCCATGTGCCGGATATTAGATATGACGCCAGTTATAACAACTAGATTAAACAAACAAACAAAAATTTGGTATGGTTCCCAACATTATGTACCTTATTATCTAATGGAGCTTGTGTTTTCATACACATCATTCCTGACACTAACAAAGAACCTTTGGTTGCCTGGTTGATTGTTTAGTTGTTGGCTTCTTTAGTTGGTTGCTTCATCCTTTCACTACTTTGACAAGTAAGATCATGGCAGTGGTTGAGGCATGGCAACATCCTGAAATGGTGCTAATTGCTCTTCCATTTGCAATAATCTTTGGCAATGGTCCTTTGCGTTCCAGTTTTAAATATGGAATTGTTACTTCTGTACTAGTACTGTACTTATAATTTCCCTTTTATTTTTCCCTGTTTTTCCTGCAAACTAATACCTCCCTATCTCTTTTGATAGCAGAGGTTATTTTTTATAAATTCATGAAATCCTCCATTTTCTAGTGCTTCTGGTACAATTCTTTACACATATAGAGGACTCCATAAAGTGTCTGAAATTGCCAGTTATATTTCTGCATTTCTGGTTCTACGAGTGAGGATAATGATTGAACTATTGCAGGTATTTTTGAGCCTCATGCCAAGCTCCGTCAAGGTAGAAGACTATTCTTACCAGGGATATTATATCAGGACTGTATCTATCTAGTAAAGTGTTAAATTGGGTGACCTCCAAAGCTCCTCTACTTCTTAATTTTTATGATTCTTTGTTATTGCACAAGGATGCAATTTTATAAACAGAAAAATAAGTTTGCCTTTGGGTGTTAGGCTTTCACATCCTTCAATGTGAGTTTTCATTGGATTTACTATAACCATTAGCACAGTGTTCTCTGCATTGTACTGAAAGTACCAGAAACGTTGGCTTTGCTTCTTAGCATAGAAATGTCTTTTTCACAAATCATCCTGCAAATATGTCTACTTATACCCATATGACACTCACTTTGACCCAGTCTCTTTTTTTAAGAAAAAAAAGGGAAAGATTATAAGATGTAAATATGTATGATTTAATGTGGGTATGGGTATGTGCTGCCATAGATCTGCTTCCTCTTCACTTTCCTTGGGTGTACACCTCTCCTACATTGAATCAATGTTTATTGATTGATATCAACATTTATTGATATTTATACTTCCTGGCTTCCCAGCACTGCTCTGGATGCTTTGGTTAAATCAAAGAAGGATACAACTAGATAGGACAAATAAGTTATAGTGTTCTATACTGTTGTAGGACAACTATAGTTAACAATAATATATTCTATTGTTTCAAATAGCTGGAAGGAGGATATTGACTGTTCCCAACGCAAAGAAATAATAAACGTTTGAGATAATGGACTTGCTAATTACACTGATCTGATCACTATACATTATATGTATCATAAATATGTACAACTATGTCAATTTAAGAATTTTTAAAAATGAAAAAGTTTATTTCCCAAAGAAAGAAAGAAAAAGAAGAAAGCAAGTATACCCTTGGCCTTGCAGAGAATAGTCTAAAAAAAATTTTTAATAGTCTAATCTAAAAAATAACTAAAGAACAATAACCCCAGCTGTCTCAGGATGAGTGTTATATACTGTGAGTAAAGGCTCTTCATGTAGGTTAAAGAACAATTCCAGTGGTGAATATATTTATTAAAGAAGAATTCTTACAGTTTAGACTTGTTCTCATATTGATGGAGGAGATATTTGAGAAGGTGGATAGTGGAGAAGTTGGCATAAGCCAGTGCACAAAAGTGAGACACAAAAGAATAAGGACAGGTGATAGGAAATGAACTGAAGCAAAGGGTCACACATATAGCCAGGTTCAAAGACAAGGATGGAAAAGAGAGTGGTGGATAGGCTAAATGATGGGTGATTTTGAAGGGAAATTGGTGGAGTTTGTATATGATGTGGTAGACAGCAGAGAGTCACTGTACATGATTTGGATTGAGTGAGTATTGTTTTTTGAGATGGACTTAGCTATATATAGAGGAAGAGCACAGCGATAAGAAAGTAAGCTGAAAGATGGTCACAAAAGTCACCCTATGAGGTAATAAGTTGCTTAGTCTTCTGGTTGAAGTGAAGGAGAAGGGACAAATATAAGATATGGCTAGATTTGATGAGCAGTAGTTTTATAGGCTAATTCTTTGGGTGCCTTTTAGTGAAGTTATCAGTTTTCTTTACTGAAAAATGCCTCTGGTTCATGAGTAGGCCAAAAGAATGAGCACAATAAAAGACATAGCTATTATGATTGCTATTTTTATAATATCTGTTTCGAGATTTCAAGAGAGAATAATAGTCTTAATGTGGTGTTTGGTAGGCCAGTGCTGTGTTAAACAGCTATTACTTACTACCCTGCGGTGACTGCTTCCCAAAGATGGGTGAAGTGATACCCAAGAATATGGCTTGCAGAATATTTGGGGATCAGCTCACATAAAAGGCACCATAAAAAAGCAAGGTGTCATTATCAATAGTCGTAACAGTGTTGGTTGTTATTGTTGTCTTGGGAAGTTTATAAGAACTAATTGCAGTGGCAGCTCATACTGCAGCTATAAGCTGTAGAAATAATCTTTTGGGTCATAATATTAAAAATGTCCAAAGGCAGCTAAACAGCCTTTGGAAATAAATGAGGCTGCTTTGATTTTTACCTGTGACAATGCACAAATCTGGCATTTTCTGATTTGGAAAAGTTCTGAGTCTGGAAATTAAACTGTCAGAGTTGAAAAGTATAGGAATGTGAGGACCAAAAACTCTTTAATCAAAGTGCTGGATACTTTTTCAAAAGGGGTAGGAAATAGATTGTCCAATAACAATGGTAACTGCGTGAAATGCATCTTCGGAACAAGGAGAGATGGAAGAAGAGGAAGAAGGCAAGAGAAACTGGAGATTGCTTTCCCAATTGTTAACAACAACAAAAAAAAATGTTTTCCCCTCTTCTTCTGTTTCTTCTATTATGGCAGAACATAAAATGTTAAATATACTCTCACTTATCTTCAATTAAAGCACTTGCCTTTGTAATTCTTCTATAGTCCACTGATTCAAATTTCTGGGGTTTCAAAATATTTGATGCCAAAGCAGTATTATACACATAATAGAAATCTAGCCTGTGTATGGGTTTCCACACATATGTTTTCCATTTTTAAGTCTTAACAGTCCTATCCCTACTATAAAGAAAGTGGTAACAGAAGGTGACAGCAAATGATGTACGTATTTTTTAACTCCTGAATTATTAGTGGGCATTTGCCACTGGATTATAAATTCTAGAGTTACTATTAGTGTTTTTCTAATGGATCTTTGTTATCCCCAAGTTGATCAGTGTTCAGCCATTTAATTGGCAAACTGAAAAGGCCATGGTCTATATCATATTCTGTTGCACCAACATTTGGATGAAGCAATTAAAACAAATATAGTGGGATTTACCCAAATAGAGGTCTGCTTTGTTACAAGAGGTGCATGCTTGCATCCAGGACAGCTAACCTGCCTCATTTTTTGTCACTTATTCATCCAACATTTATTGAATGCCAGTTCTGTACTCAGCTCCATTTTTGTGCTAAGATTGCAGGGATGTGCAAGTTACCCATAACCGTAAAGGACTTTGACCATAGCAAGAACACTAACCTGGTTCTTTTAGTTATCATAACATTCATGTATGTTGAAATAAGTAGATCTTAAGATTTTTGAGAATTTAGTGGTTAGCACTATTTACAATTTGCTCAGCTCTGTGTTTTATTTGAGGAGGTGGGACTATTTCTTTTTCTCTCATTCTATCATTTCCCTTCCTCTTTCCCAGTAGCCATTGTCGATGTGGAAACTGTTAAGTTTCCTGTTGTGAAGAGGGGGAAGAAACACTTCACTCAACAACGCCAATATAAGTGAACCAACCCTTACTTTTAGGTTATCAAGCAAAACTTGAATCATGACACAAAACATCCATTACACGAATGATTCTGAAAGCAGGCCTTCTTGCTTTCAGAAGAATTGAGAGAAAGTAGGTGCTTATATTTCTATCCCATATCCTCTCAACAACATTGCTACCATCTTTCTTGGGAGTTTTCAAATGCTCTTAAATCTAGGTTTGAAGTTGCCTTTATCCCTACTGCATTTTTTATGCTCTATCACAAGCTAAAGCAAAAAATATTAGTTGTTTGGGAAGCCCCAGTAACAAATTCCAGATATTTATATTGAGCTTCTATGGATATTCTCAACCCCAGAAGAAGTAAGAGACACTGACAATTAGGGTAAAAGAACTTAAGAGCTTTCAAGTAAAAAAAAAAAAAAAAGGAAAGCCTTAAAATAATAAAATTGATCCAGTTTTACTTCTTACCAATTCTCTGGTAAAATTTTAACCCTTTTTGCTGTCAGATTATAGACGGTTGTGAACATATACACTATTATCTGTAATTGTCGCATGGCCAGAAGTCATATTTTTTTAATCATTAATGTGTATGTAGACACTTACTCAGTACCTGACATGATGTAGAAGCTCAATTGATACTTATTAAATATATAAATTTAGTTATTTATTTAACCTTTTGGGAGAAGGTCAATAAAACTATTCTGTTTTTATAGTGTTGGTGGTTACATGACTGTGCATTCATCGAAACCAATAAAATTGTGCACTAAAATAAGTAATTTTATTGTATGTAAATAAAAAGTTTTTGAGTGAATGGATGCTCGCCTCATGAAGGATCCATGCATGCCTATTCAGTCTTCCTTTTATTAATCAGTCATTTTTTGAGGAACCGCAATGAACTGGTCACTGTTTGAACTCCAAAGAGATAGAGATAAATAAATGGTCTCTTTTGCTCCTGTCTAAAAGTTGATCCTCTCTTCTCCACCTGCTCCTTATACTCCAATCTCTTATAGTTTCCTTTTAGCAAAACCTCACCTTACTAGGGTCCCATGGATGATGGCTTCTCAGAGGACAGAAGGGCCCAGAGATTCTGGATTCTTTGGATTTGGAGATGACTCAAGGCTAAAATTAAATCCTATTTTATTGATATTATGGGTGATAAGAAGTTGTGCTTTTATTTGCCCAAATACTTGCTGGCAAAAATATGTTCATGGTTCAGATTAACAGATTAAAAAAATATCAGGTAGGGCCACCTACAGTTGTTCTGTCATTTGATTGTTATTTGTGGAGGTAACATGATAATTGTATTAAGATAATAGGAGCAGTAGTAAGAGTGATAATACTTTGAGTGTAGTGATCAGACTTGGTTTTCTATTTAATATAACTCAATTTTGTTGTGAGGTTTCTATATTCCTGCATGATTCAATGAAATGTGATCTTATCTCTAGCTGATATAGTCTTCTTAATCCAAACCAATAATAGTAATCCTATTCCCCTTCTCAGCAATTGGTATAGAATTTAAAAATCAAATGCTTGTTAAACATTTTCTATGTGCCAGCTACTGTTCTAAGCACATGATTTGTATTAACCCATGTAATCATCACAACAATCCAATGTGGAATGCAATATTATGACCTCCATTTATAGATAAGGAATTTGAAGCATAGAGAAATAAAGCAAAGCTCAAAGTTAAATAGTTCTGACGCACAATGCTGGAATTCAAACTCAAGTCATCTTATTCCCGTTTTCATGCTTTTACCACTATATTAACCTGCATCCAACCCAATTCTTGTCCATGAGATATGAGAAAAATAAACTGTTGAAAATTTCTCAGTTTTCTTGCACCTCAGGATTGAATGAACATAGAGAAAGAGCCAGGAACCACAGAGACGGCAAAGTAATGGTCAGACACGCCACCCTGGAGCCTGCCCAACTTGTGTACCTCTTATTATGTGAGATAATAAAAGTCTTCATTGTGTAAATCAGTTTGAGTCAGGATGTTCTCTTCTTTTATAGCCAAAATCATCCAAGTAGTTATTAATATATTGAATGCTAATTTCACTGCTTCTCACATAGCAAGTGTGCTACATGTAGTGTCTTATATAACCTACCAACCTAAAATCGTTTTTATTATACCCCTTTCCAGACTGAGGGTTTGAAAAGTTAACTAATTCACCACATTCATATAGCAAGTAATGTCAGAAGCTGGTATGCTAGATGTTATAACAGATGTTCTTAAACACTCTCCACAACTATGTCTATTTTCCCAATTATAAACATAATAATAACTTTTTTATCCAGTGCCTGTTATACAAAGCAAATTTTACCTCTTATAATAGGAAAGGTAATTATAAAATCTGGATGTTTTCAGTTGTTAAATTTTCACAGAGTAGCCACAAAGCGAGTACATTATATATATTCTGCTATCTTATGCCACTAAGCAATCAGATTAAATAAAAAATACTGGTTTCCTCTGACTGGCTTATAAAACAAGTCAAGGCAATTGATAGGCATTGTGACTTCTTTGTTACTTTTTTCTTGCTTTGTATGCAGATTGGAAAAAAATTTCCAAATTGAATTTTATTTAGTTATGTCTAATCTTATACATATAGGCTTGTACCACATTGCCTTATTGAAGAGGAACTTAAAAAAATGTTGGCATCTTAAAAATCTAAACACTAAAGCAAAGTACACAGACAAGCACAATATATAGATTAATAATTATCAAGAAAGCTGGCTGGGTGTATGATTATGATTTATCATAGGTGAGGTTTAAGCTTGTTAATTCGCTGGAAATTGTTAGTGCCCATCATTGGTGTTTACAGCCTGTAACAAGAGGTACAAACCTTTCTCACACTCATGCCCACTTGTTTAAAAGTTTCCTGAATGGTAGGCATCAAAAATGAATGATTCTATTTTCACAAGACCCACTGTCAGTAATCAACAGCATGAGTGGCGAGAAAAATCAGTTAGATTTAAAAAATACTTCCAGCTGAAAAATTCAGTAATTCTTCTGTTTCTACAAAGAATGAAATGAATTTAAGAAAATAAGGTTGTCTTTGGAGGGTGTGATTTTAAAATGAAGAATTTATAAAATGAGCTTAATTTTTAGAAGGCCTGCCTTATAAACAGTGATGGCTTTCTCTGTGAGGCATGGGGATTGTTCTGTTGGCATTGCTCGGCTTTGGACCTTCTGAACACACTCACAGGGCTGTGTATTGTCCACTGCTACATCCTTCACAATGTGAAGCAGAAGGGAAGAAGAGTGTGAATGGGAGGGAAGCAGGCTATGGAAGCTTAATCTATGATGAATACCTTAGCACGTGTACCCATCCCTTTCCTAAGCCTATCTTCCCATTTTTTTCTCTGGTCAGGATGTGAACTAGAAAACAGGAACAGATCCTCAAGCAAAACTGTTCCACTTCTAGATTCACTACAGCCATTGTGGGAGAAAAGCAATTTAAGTTTTGATGTTCCTTGATTTTTTCCCCCATATGCCTTATCCTGACTCCCAACAGTAGAGAGTAGAGCTATTTATTTATTTATTATTGTGAGAGACAGGGTCTCAATCTGTCACTCAGGCTGGAATGGAGTGGCATGATCATAGCTCCCTGTAAATGGAACTCCTGGGCTCAAGGGATCCTCCCACCTCAGCTTCCCAAGTAGCTAGGACTACAGCCATGTGCCATCACATGCAGTTAATGGTTTTTTAAATTTTTTGTGAAAACCCTGTCTTGCTGTGTTGCCCAGGCTGATCTGAAAATTCTGGCCTCAAGTGATCCTCCCGCCTCAGCCTCCCAGAGTACTGAGATTACAGTCATGTGCCTAGCCCTGGTTTATATCTCAGTCTGTCTCAAAATAGTCTTCATTTTAAAAAAGGACAATGGTAAGATAGCAGAGTTAGATTTAGTATTTAGAAATATATAATGAACTGTACTGTGCTTTCAGGGAATTAAATTAAAAACTGGTACCTACCAATATCTAATCCATAATAGCGCCTTGATTTATCCTAAGCATTAATCACTAATGGTGGAATTGTTGGCATCAGTGGGGAAGATGTTCGGGTCATTGAGGCTGCCCTGCACCCTGTCAACTCACACCATGGGAGCAAACACCTATTGCATAGCCAGGGGTATTCCAGTCAATTTGTGTCAGAACTCCATAAGTTAGGAAGCAGATATATGCTGAGAAAAAGCAGAAGGAAATGCCTTTCTCCACAAGACTTTTGGGGGACATTCTTAGAGGTTGTAAACATCAAAATAATCTCATTAAAATTTTACATCTTATCTCTGGGATGAATTTCTATCAAAGGACAACTTGGCAATCATGACAAGGGGTGGATTGATTGGAACAAAACTGACAATAAAATGATGGTTTTTTCTTTCTCTCTTGTTTCAAATGTAAATGAATGTTCTTTGATTCTCAGGAAATGCAGCCATAGTTCTGCTTCCCACTGTGGCACAGAGAGAGCTCCCCTCCAGGGATGTCATCTCTTATACCTGACAGATCCATTGGTCAGTAAAAAAAAAAATAATAATAAAAGCTTTCAAGATATCTTTCCCAAATCAAACACAGTGGTGATGGGCTGGTGGAGTTCTTTGTATTATTTAGAAAAAGGAACAATTTGAATAACTTGTTTATTTCCACCAATATATCTTGAAATTTTTTTAAAAAATATTTTAAGATGGATAGTTCTGCTTATCCTAGGAATATGGGCTCAACCTGCTGAGTCTGTTGGGACAGAGTTGGTTTTCCTTCTTCAATTATACTCTTCCATGGGCCCCTTCCTTTTCATTCATCCCCTGGCTTAGTACTTGCTACTTTACTCTCACTGCTCTTTTACCCCTTGCCCAGTGCTTCTCCTCTTGATGGCTGTGCCTCTGTTCCTGCTCAGCTTTCAGTCTTCGTATTCACAGACAGATTTATGTCTGCCCTGTTTTTGAATTGGCAGTGCATAATAACCCTACATTATTATACGTAGTATGTTGTATATAAGGGGTGTGGGCTGAGAGGTGTTGAGAACAGCATATGTCAAAATGTTTCTCCATGGGGGCAGAGGCAGTATCTGCCTTGATCACTGCTTATATTCTCTACTAAATCGCTTATATTCTCTGCTAAATCACTTATATAGTAATTGGTCCACGGCAAGAATTCGATAGATGGATGGAAGGACAGATGAATGGATAGAAGAATGGGTGAACAGATGGATGGATAAATGGATGGATAGATAGACAATCAGAGAGATGTATATAGATCAGATACAAAGGCCAGCTACACTCTTTATGAGATCCTGTATTCTTTCTCATTTCAATTCAACTTCATTGTGTTTACATACTCACATCTTTTCCTCTATCCTTTTGGATGAGTGGATTTGTGTAATAAACTCTCAGTCCAAATAATACTATAGAGAAATATGTTCTCACTCATGTGCAATACAACTGCATAAATTGTGGCTGGATATGAGGACGCAAAGGCGTAAGAATGATATAATGGACTTCGGGGACTCTAGGTGGGAAGGTTGGAAGGGGGATAAGGGCTAAAAGACTACATATTGGGTACAGTGTACACTGCTTGGGTGACAGGTGCACTGACATCTCAGATATCACCACTAAAGAGCTTATCCATGTAGCCAAAAACCTCCTGTACCCAAACAACTATTAAAATTTTAAAAAATTAAAAATTTTATATTTAAAAGTTGTGAGCCAGACAGGTTTGATGATGTGACATCAGGTCACAAAATTCTGCAAATGGATTCTAAATGTATATACTAGATTTTTTCCGGATACAATGACTATATATTTTTGAAGCCTATGGTCCAATGCAATTATAAAAAATGTATACATATATATGTACATATATACATGCATATATACACAGACACACACTCACAGGCATAACAAAATGGCGTTGTTGTTGTTTCAGTGCTGAGTGCCTGCGATTGCTTATAACAATGCTACAAATTGAAAGCCAGTATAGCATAGTTCCTAGGAGCATAGAATGTGGAGCCAGACTGCCTGGGTCCACTTGTTAGTTCTGCCACTTGTAATTTTGTGAATACAGACAAGTCACTGAAGGTCTCTGTGCCTCAGTTTCCTCATCTAAAAAATAGGAATCATAATAGTACCTGGCTCTTTAATTTTGTGTAAGGACTAAATATGTTAGTATGCAAAGCACTTAGAACTGTGCCTGGCACGTGGCAAGTGCTACAGAGAGAGCAGTTGTGAGGAGATAAATTGGGGTATTGTTCCAATGGCAGAAGGCTGCTGAAAGTTTTTCTTTCTGAGTATTTACTACTATGTCAATCATTCATTCATTGATTCAGCATGTAATTGAGCAATGACATGACAGGTATTATGGTAATCACTGGGGCTGCATAGGGGA
Source organism: Pongo abelii (assembly GCF_028885655.2). Taxonomy (NCBI): domain Eukaryota; kingdom Metazoa; phylum Chordata; class Mammalia; order Primates; family Hominidae; genus Pongo; species Pongo abelii. Next base: position 21,951,312 of record NC_085928.1, read on the forward strand.
TAAAATAGACAAGTTCCCTGGCCCACCAAAATTATCATCCTCTATTACGACAAACATATGAACATATAAAGAACAAGGAAATACAAACATACACACACATATGATGTTTTTAGATGGTGATAAGGGCTTTAGAGATTATGCAACAGAGCTAAAGGGATCAGGATACCCTGGATGGGGTGGGAAGGGAACTGAGAACTCTAAGATGAGAAGAAGCCAGTTATGCAGAGAACCAGGGGAGATATTCCAGGGCTCAGCCATCCAGGCCCCTGGTGATAAGAAGCTTGGCATGTTTGTAGCATTAAGAACAAGAGGGGAGTGACAGCAGATGAGGCCTATGGGGTAGAGAAAAACTAACGCATTAAGATTAGCCTGCCCTGGTCACATTTCTCTCATAATTAAACACAATCTCTCTGGACCATCCTTAATTTGCAAGGCACAGATAGATCTAAATTTTCCTTAATTATCATTTCCTCTTTGGTGGATTTCTGAAAAGAAATGTGTGTGTGTGTGTGTGTGTGTTTAAATACAACAGACATCTACCTATCTATAGCTAAGCTTCTGATTAACCAAGTTTTAATCTATCTACCTTATTGTGCTTTGCTATTTTCTCTTTCTTTATCCTCCAATTGCTCCACTGGGTGGGGGGTCTGGAGGGCAAACACATTCATTATGTTGCCAGAAAACAAGATAGGAATTGCACTGCAGGGGACAAAATTAAATTTACAGCTTTCCCTTGTAGATGTCATAAACTATTGATTTAACACAAGAGGAGAAAGCTGCAATGATGGGGGCACAACTGCAGCGTATAGCTGGACTGTGTCTGGGGAGAGGTCAGCAATGACTACCCACAGCCAAGTCCAGACATCTGAGATCAACTCCTTCCCACAGCCAAAAGGTGAAGGAAGCTAGACTTTGTATAAATGCTATAAGAGCAAAATTTCAACCTAGAAGCATGGTCTGCTCAGACATACTATCTGTGCACTTGGATGAAGCACTGAGTGATTAATATGGAGAGAACAGATTCAGTGAATGTTTACATCAAGTATCTTGGAGTCTTTGAGCTGTGGGGGCCTTTAAAAAAGTAACAAGTGAGGAGTCAGGCTCAGAGAGGCAGATAACCTGATGAAGACTATCTCATAAATAATAGACAAGTTTAGTTGTCTTCCTATAGGAAGCCTTTTGTTGATACCTCAGTACTAGTTAGGAATGGCTCCTTCATACTCCCCCAACACCATGTACTTGGCACTGACATTGTTTCCTTGTCATCAGCCTTGCTAAGCTAGATGCTACTTGAGAATATATGCATATATATATATATATATATATATATACACACACACACATATATATGTGTTATATACACACACACACACACATATATATATAGTTGGATTAGTGACCCCATGTTGATTTCAAATGAAACAAGATTACTTACTAAACAGTTTATTCTCCACACTCTTATCTTCATCTGTTTAGGTTGGTGCAAACGTACTTGTGGTTTTTGCCATTGCTTTTGATGGCAAAAACCACAATTACGTTTGCACCAACCTAATAGAAACCTCTGCTTTTCCTCATTTTATTTAGTATTTGGCACAACTCTTACATGATGGAGTCAGGAATGAAAAGGAAGAATGATTGCTTCTGTTGCACAATTTCAAAAAGTTTTAAGCAGATTCTGTTGCTCTATCCATCCTAATAGTACATTGGTGAGTGTTAAATAATCTAACTGGAAACCAGATGCTTCTTTCTAACTGCATTTTGAATCAATAAATAGGACAGGGATTTAAGAAGCATGGTGTATGTTTGGATTAAAAAGTACTATTACCCAATATTTGTACAAATATTTGGCATATTCATGATTCAAAGGACCCAGCTCAAGCTGATAATTTAGTAGGTACAATGTTAAAATACAAAATGAAAGTCAGTAATACATACAACATTTTTCTAGCAAACTTTCACCTCAGCTGTGAATCTGTCTGGATAACTCAGAGACTCCTCAACATGCATGTGTGATCCTTATTTCCAAATGCAAAAGCATTTTGAAAACTCCAAAGTATATATGTGTGATCTTCTTCGTTTTTAAAATTATTTTCATTTTGCTGTTGCCCCTCTTTCCCAAGCTCTTTCTAGTGTTCCTAGTGAGGATAGTAAGCAACAGGTCCAGGGATGGGGGAACATGTAGGCTGAAGGCCAAGCCATGACAACTGCAATTGATCCTGTCAAGGAGCACCTTGAGAGGGAGAATAAAGCCTACAATTTCTTCCAGAACTGTAGGTCACAGATATTTATCAAGGCTGGAACATCCAGGAACATTACTGCCTTGGAAAGCAAAGTGTGTGTGTGCATATATGAGTGTGTGTATACAATATGTATATATACACACACACTCTCACACACTTTGCTTTCACACTATAGAGAACCAGTAAACAGCCACTATATATATATGTACATATATATAATGTACACACACACTCACACGCACATATAAAACATACACATTCATACACATATTCTCACACACACACCTGTATAGACAGAAAAACAAAGTCGTGTTTGTAAAAATAATATGTGGAGGTTAGCTTAATGAAACATTTTAGTAGGGAATAGTTTTCCAACTCTGATAACAAAGTGAGTCTTAAGAAACAAATGTATGTGCTGAGTCCTCACTATACCCTAACATCATCAGAAAAAGGTTTAGAGGTGTTGGTTCCAGAATCCATGCCTCTTCCTCTTTTCTGGCCAGAACTGGTTTTCTAGCGGAGTTTCTCCCAGGAACAAGGTGACTTCACCAAGCTGTGCAGGATATGAAATTTCACCAACACCAAACCATGCACAAGGCATGTGTACTGCCAAACATAGAATTTCTAAAAACAATTCTCTAAGACTACTTATTACCAGCCACATAAGCTTGCCTAAGATTTTAGTTTGGAGAGCAGTAATTTATTATAGACTAGCACTAGAATTCATTTTCATATGCCAAAATGCTAATGTGAATGTGCAGAAAGAACCTTTGTCTCTAGGGGTAAAGGAGGCGGTGGATCCATTAATGTTCTTTCTTTTCTGCCCTACTTCCCTTTCATTTTCTTTTCTGCTCGGGGGTGAGTTATTGTGACATGATTATGTACTCTCATTTCTGCATCCAGATCCGCTATTCCCCACCCTTGCCTGCCAACTTCCATCTATTGAATCTATGTGTATATGTGTGTGTTTTCTAGCGTTTCTGTGCATTTTCTAGCGTTTCTATCTAAATGCTTCCCAGCACAGATCCAATGAGTATGAGGCTTCTTATTCCCACTAAGCCTGACATAGGAATCCAACTTTTTTTTGGAAGAAGAACTGCTGTGTCATCTTTTTTGGTGCGTGGATACTACATATTGATGCCTTGATTTAGAATATTTATTGGCACTAAGCCCATCTGTAGACAGTTTGGAATCTCAGTTTCTTTTGTGACTTTCTTGGCAGTCAGCATTCCTCCTGTTTGCTTAGAAGAGTGAGGTCAATGGATCTGGGGAGCTCTTAAAGCCTACAACATAGCCATTTCTAACACCTAGTCCAGGCTTATGTACCTGATCTGATCAGCCACAGGCAGAACAGTCATAGAGCTAACTGGTGAGGCTGCCACATCATCTAATGGCATACCCACTGCTCAGTATTCAGTCATTTCAAGTACAAATAAATGGAGTTAACCACAGATGGCACATTTAGTTCACACTATGACTATAATATTACTCGCTATTTACAGACTAGTATAGGAATAAACATGTTTACTCTGATAATTCTGAATACTAATGTAAAATCATCTTGCTATATTCACTCATGGATTGGATGGAAACACTCTGCAGAAAGTGTTATTTCATGCTGTTTTGGAGATATGTATAGCTTCTTTTGCTTCCTCACTGTGGTGGGTACAATGCAAAACCTTTGCATGCTTCTTGTCCCTAAAAAAAGTACAGTATATTCTGAAGCTAAACTCTATAATGTGGCAGCCACTAGCCACATGTGACTATTTAAACTTAAAATAATTAAAATTAATAAAATTGAAAACTCAGTTCTTCACTTGCACTAGCTACTTTTTAAGTATTGCATAGCCCGATGTGGCTGGAGACTACCTCATTGAATAGCACATATGTAGAACATTTCCATCATTGCAAAAATTTTGATTGGAAAGCAATGTAAAGTATTAGTTTTTCTAAATGCAGTGTGTAGAATTGCTCCTTCTGCTTATTCAAAATGCAGATTTCTGGCCTCATTCAAGACCTACTAAATCAGAATCTCTAAGGTGTAGCCTTAAAATATGCATGTAAACAAACTTCTTAAATATTCTTTATGTGCAATGAAGTTTCAGACTGCTAAATAGAGTATGTCCTCACATCCATTACATATTCACATACCAGTCATCAAGTGTTGCCAAATATATTCCAAATATATTTTATTTTATTTTCAATTTTATGTTCAGGGGTATATGTGCAGGTTTGTAATACGAGTAAATTGCGTGTCACAGGTGTTTGGTTGTACTGATTATTTCGTCACCCAGGTCATAAGCATAGTATCCAATAGGCAGTCTTTTCTTTTCCTTTTCTCTTTTCTTTTCCTTTCCTTTCCTTTTCTCCTCTCCTCTCCTGTCTTCTTTTCTCTCTCTCTCTCCTTCCTTCCTTCCTTCCTCCCTCCCTCCCTTTCTTTCTTTCAACAGAGTTTTGCTCTTGTTGCCCAGGCTGAAGTGCAATGGCACAATCTCGGCTCACTGCATCCTCCGCCTCCCAGGTTCAAGCGATCCTCCTACCTCAGCCTCCCAGGTTCAAGCGATCCTCCTACCTCAGCCTCCCAAGTAGCTGGGATTACAAGTGAGCACCACCACACTCGGCTAATTTTGTATTTTTGGTAGAGACAGGGTTTCATCATGTTGGTCAGACTGGTCTCAAACTCCTGACCTCAAGTGATCCATCTGCCTTGGCCTCCCAAAATTCTGGATTACAGGTTTGAGCCACCGTGCCCAGCTGGTAGTTTTTCAATTATCACATTTCTCCCACCCTCTACCCCCGAGTAGGCCCCAGTGTCTGTTGTTCCCTTGTGTCCATATGTACTCATTGTTTAGCTCCCACTTATAAGTGAGAACATGCAGTATTTTGTTTTCTGTCCTGTGTTAGTTAGCTTAGGATAATGGCCTGAAGCTCCATCAGTGTTGCTGCAAAAAACATGATCTCATTCTTTTTTTATGGCTTTGTAGTTTTCCACGATGTATATGTACCACATTTTCTTCATCCACTCTACCATTGTTGGACATTTAGGTTGTTTCACATCTTTGCTATTGTGAACAGTGCTGCAGTGAACATAAGCATGCATGTGTCTTTACAGTAGAATGATTTACATTCCTTTATGTGTATATCCAATAATGGTAGATCTAAGTTATTTGAAAAATCACCAAACTGCTTTCCACAATGACTGAACTAATTTATACTCCTATCAGCAGTATATAATTGTTCCCTTTTCTTTGCAACCCCCCCCCCAGCATTTATTATTCTTGACTTTTTAATAATAGCCATTCTGACTGGTGTGAGATATTATCTTGTGGTTTTTATTTGCATTTCTCTAATGATCAGTGACATTGAGCTTTTTTTAATATGCTTATTGGCCACATATATGTCTTATTTTTGAAAAGTGTCTGTTCATGCCCTTTGCCCACTTTTTAATGGGGTTGGTTTTTGCTTTTCAATTTGTCTAAGTTTCTTATAGATTCTGGGTATCAAATGTTTGTCAGATGCATACTTTGCAAATATTTACTCCCATTCTATAGGTTGTCTGTTTACTCTGTTGATAATTTCTTATGTTTCACAGAACTTTTTAGTTTAATTAGGTCCCATTTGTCAATTTTTGTTTTGTTGCAATTTGCTTTTGGTGTCTTCGTCATGAAATCTTTGCAATGTCCTATGTCCAGAATGGTATTTCCTAGGTTGTCTTCAAGGATTTTTATAGCTTTAGGTTTTATATTTAAGTCTTCAATCTGTCTTTAGTTGATTTTTGTATATGGTGTAAAGAAGGGGTCCAGTTTCAATCTTCTGCCCCATTTATTGTATACCAGCCCCATTTGTTGGATAGGGATTCCTTTACCCATTGCTTGTTTTTGTTGACTTTGTTGAAGATCACATGATGCCTCCAGCTTTGTTTTGTTTTGTTTTGTTTTGTTTTGTTTTGTTTTTGCTTATGATTGCCTTGGCTGTTTGGGCTCCTTTTTGGTTCTTGTGAATTTTAAAATAGTTTTTTCTAATCCTGTGAAGAGTGTCATTGGTAGTTTGATAGGAATATCTCTGAATCTGTAAATTGCTTTGGGCAGTATGACCATTTTAACTATATTGATTCTTCCTCTCGATAAGCATGAAATGTTTTTCCATATGTTTGTGTCATCTCTGATTTCTCTGAGTTGTGCTTTGTAATTGTTGTTGTAGAGGTCTTTCACCTCCCTGGTTAGCTGTATTTCTAGGTATTTTATTCTTTTTGTAGCTATTGCAAATGGGATTGTGTTCTTGATTTGCCTCTCAGCTTGGATGTTGTTGGTGTATAGAAATGCTACTGATGATTTGTATACGTTAATTTTGTATCCTGAAACTTAGCTGAAATTGTTTATCAGATAAAGTAACCTTTGGGCAGAGACTATGGTGTTATCTGGATATAGAATCACATCATCTGCGAACAGAGATACTTTGACTTCCTATTTGGATGCCTTTTACTTCTTCCTGTTGCCTGATGGCTCTGAGAGGACTTATAGTACTAGGTTGAGTAGGAGTGATGACAGAGGGCATCCTTCTCTTGTTTTGGTTTTCAAAGGTGTTGCTTCCAGCTCTTGCCCATTCAGTGTAATGTTGGCTGTGGGTTTCTCATAGATGGCTCTTATTATTTTGAAGTATGTTCCTTCAATGCCTAGTTTGTTGAGGGTTTTTAACACAAAGGGATATTGACTTTTAACAAAAACCTTTTCTGCATCTATTAAGATGATCTGTTTTTTGTTGTTTTAGTTCTGTTTTTATGATGAATAACATTTATTGATTTGTGTATGTTGAACCAACTTTGCATCCCAGGAATAAAGCCTATTTGATCATGGTGGGTTAGTCTTTTGATGTGCTGCTGGATTTGGTTTGCTAGTATTTTGTTGAGGATTTTTGCATCTATGTTCATTAAGAACATTGACCTGAAGTTTGCTTTTTTTAATTGTGTCTCTGCCAGGTTTTGGTATCAGGATAATTCTGGTCACACATGAGTTAGGGAGGAGTCCTTCCTCTTCAATTTTTTGGAATAGTTTCAGTAGGAATGGTGCCAGCTTTTCTTTATATATCTAGTAGAATTTGGCTGTGAATCCATCTGGTCCATAGGCTTTTTCTGGTTGGTAGGTTTTTTATTACTGATCCAGTTTTAAAATCATTATTGATAAGTTTAGGGATTTAATTTTTTCTGGGTTCATCTTGGAGAGGTGTATGTTTCCAGGATATCCTAAGTATATCTTATTTAATATAGTTCTTTCTTTACTTATTTCTGTTTTACGTTTTCTTCTCTATTTTTTTTGAAATATGTTTTTGCCATGTATTTTGGAGTCATAATGTAATTCTCATAAGGAGAGTAATTACCACATGATTTGGTAGAAGTGATTAGCAGGGATCTTTATTCCTCCTTGTTACCAATGATTGCACATTAGGGAACATAACCAGAGAATAAAGTAATGAACATAGGAGCACCTGAGGAAACTAACATTTCCACTGAAATCTTCTTCAACTTCAGAAATGCCCCTCTTCCTTTTTTTCAGTTCCTTTAGTATTACTATCCCTATAAGTTATGGAGAAAGACAGAATCACAGTCTCAGTGATAAAGGGACTCTTAGAAATCAGCTTCCCCTCCCTGCTTGAATTATGTCTGTACAATCACAGAATGATCATCTAGCACTGGATCTCCACAACTTGCCTAGTCATTAGAACCACCCTGGGACTTGGGTCTGGGCCTGGTTAGGAAGTTCCCCCAGGTGATTCTGATAATCCAAAGTATTTGAAAACCACTAATCTGGGCTAAGATTGATCACCTCCAGTGCTCCGCGTATAACCTCCTTCCTGAGACTGCCTACTCAATCATTAGAGTCCTTAGAATATCCTTCCTTATATGAAGTTAAACTCATCTTGGAAGCATCTATCCACAGGTCCCAGTGCTGCTCATTAAGCATCTAAAGAATATGCCCAATTCTCTACCTGATACTCCTTTCACATGATACATTTTTCTACTTAAGACAACCAACCACATTTCTCCAGAGCCTTCTTTTCCTGTGATTATGTCCTGATTATGATTTGCTTTTTTGTAAACCATTTCATTTTAGGTATGGTATTGTGTCATCTCATCATACCGGTCCTCTCTTCTATAAAGTTTTTGGTTGGCTTGCATCTTTTTAAAATGCAGCATTCTATGTTGGTCACTGTGTAGAAGATTGTTATACTGTTGAATGTAGTATTGAGACACAGAAAAGATGTAGCACTTTGAACCATTTTTCCTATCAATAAAGCCTGACTTAATTCATACCATTTAGTAGCAATATCACCATCACATCACACCTGCTGTCCACCGACATCCAGTCATCCTCCTATGTACACTGCTGTTCACCATGTCATGCTGTTCACCTAATCCCAAATGTGTGTTTTGTTAATTTAATTGTTGGTTACATGTATCAATAGGTGTTCAGATGGAAATAAATGGCATTCCTTCCTCTGACCCCACCCCAAATTAGAAGGATTTTATGTGACTTTCTGCATTTTACTCAACGTTAGGATTTCAGCAGTGACATCTGTTCCTTTCTGTAACAGGTAGTACAAGCTGATCTGATCAGTTCTAATATAAGTCAGGCCTGGAGGTCTTTTTTCCCTTCTTTCATTTCCTTTCCTGCAGTGTGGGATTATATGTTTGCCACCCCGTGCCTGGGGACTCTGAATGAGATCTAAAGAGAACTGGAATTTTCACCAGTGTCCTAAATCACCATTATTAAGTCCAAAGAGCACATCCTGTACAGGAAAATTGCAGCAGCATATGGGCGGCCCCTTGCACTTCATATGTTATCCATCACATTACAGAGCCCTGCCACATGTTCCTGAAGCAACCAGGGAAGAACTTGGCTCACTGCTTGCTGAGTAGGGCCTCTTAATCTGTTTTACAGCAAACAGTTTTGCAATTACTGTGGGCACCATGGACCCAGCTGATATGTGAGCTTTGTCCTAACAAATCTGTGGCAAATAAACATATGACACAAAGATAGTCAACTGAAATCAATGGAAAAGGAACTAGAGAAGTGGAGAAAGCACTTTGGTTAGAAATATAGAGGTAAAAAAATGCAAATCTCTACTTACAGAGCTTTCATCTTGGCTAATTTTTATATGCATATGTATGTATATATATGTATATATGTTTTACAGACACAGACACACACATACACACATACACACATACACACACACACCCTCTTGCATACCTCACATTAAATACTTATCAAGTACTTGTGATAAGCCAGGCAACATGCTAGGTATTATGAAGGTAAAATATAATCAAAAATAGGTCCAAGTATGGTGGCTCACACCTGTAATCCCAGCACTTTGGGAGGCCGAGGTGGGTGGATCACCTGAGGTCAGGAGTTCGAGACCAGCCTGGCCAACATGGTGAAACCCCATCTCTACTAAAAATACCAAAAAAAATCAGCCAGGCATGGTGGTGGGCACCTGTAACCCCAACTTCTCGGGAGACTGAGGCAGGAGAATCACCTGAACCCAGGAGGTGGAGGTTGCAGTGAGCCGAGATCATGCCATTGCTCTCCAGCCCGGGCAACAAGAGCAAAATTCTTTCTCAAACAAAACAAAACAAAACACATAGACCTCAATACCTGCCCTCATGAGAGAGTCCAGTGAATGAGAACAGACATTAATCAAATAGTCTCAGAAATAAATGACTGTAACTAGCATAATGCTTCCCAGAAGTGTCTGGTGTTACGTGGGTCTACAAGATGAGATTTTCTCTTGGTCTGACATAAAAATAAAAAAAAATTCATGAAGAATGACAGTGGAGCTGAAATCTGAAGCAGTGGATTACAAACTTCTTTATACAATATACCCCAAATATGTATATGTTTATGCAAAAATTGTATACACTCCTACCTAGATGGCTATTTCAATATCTTTAAAGCATAATTTACTTTTAAGTTTAGGTAAAAGTAAGCAGAATAAAAGCTCTAAGGTTTTTTTCCAGTCCCCAAAAGAATTGTCTCATATTCCTCAAAGAATGCTCACATCCTACTTTGGAGACCTCTTTGAGGTTATCAATAAAATGACTAAGCAAAATGAGTAGGGATGGGGGAAGGATATGTATGAAGGCCTTGGAGAAGAAGGGAGCAAGGTATGCTTGAAAAGCTGAAAAGAGCCCAGTGGAGCTGAGTGCAGATGGGAGGGAGGGCATGCCTTTAGGTGAGGCTAAAGAATTCAGGTTACAGACGAGGCAGGGCATTGTAGAACCCAGTAAAGTCTTAGAGCATTAACCTAAAACCAATGGCAAGCTGTGAAATGTTTAATCAGTGGGTTAGAAGATTCCATTTGAGTCTTAAAAGCGTTATTGTATCTTATTGTGGAGAATGGATTTTTCAGCGCTCATGTTAAATCTCAGGCAACTGATTTTGCTTAAGGTGAATTAAACTTTATGGGAATATTATTTGTGTTCCAACTTTTGTTATTAAAAATGCTTTTCTAAGTTAGTCAAGGTACATAGTGTACCAAGTAATATAATGAGCATAATTAAATCTTTGGTCTTGCAGCTCCTCAAGATAGGCCAATAGATATTTGTGATTAATAATTATCCTGACAAGGCCCATCATCATCATTCTGAATCACATTTCTTTTAGCATATTGCTTTATTGTCTAAAAATATATAACAAAACAGCAGGAAAGCGTTTTACTTGGAACAACTCTGTTAATTCTCACAACCACTCCATGAGGTACATAGGCTCAGGATAACTCTCATGTTGCTTATGTCATAGACTATTGTTACAAATTATTCTATATGAAGTATTTTGGGAGATTGTCAATTTTTTTGAATAAATAAACACAGATTTAGAATGCTTAGTTCGCTAGAGCTAGAGCTGTTTGGTTGGTTTTGATGCCCTAAAACCAATGTTTTTTACAATAATTTTATATAAAATAATTTCTATATAAAATTTACCTTTTTCTACTTTCTCTTATTTACCTAGCAAATCTATTGCATCTCATTCGCTAAGGCAATAAATGAGTAGTTGCTAAGTACTGTAGATATTATAATTTAAGCTTAAGTGAAAGCCAAAGAGTTAAAACTATGTTGAAATTTTTTTTACAAGATTGAATTAAAAGATTTCTAAGTAAAGTGTCTCTTGCCCCTAGAACAATTTCTGAACCCTAAAGAAAAAGTGAGAGACAGTTTAGTTAATCTAATACCAATTCTTCTTTAAATAATATGAGGACACATAGTTTTCCATGAATTGGAATTGTTGTTACCAGCCTATAAAAGTCCTTATTGTTTTCAATTAAATTCCCTATAAGTTTTATATACAATCATTCTATACAAAAATAAGAATAATAATTATATACACTGCTACATTGAAGATGATAAAATAGACTGTAGTGTTTAGTAAAATGAGATAATTTGAAGATTCCTGGTTGATCTTCTTCTTCTTCCTTAAACACTAGAATTGGGAGATATGTGTGGCCTTTCCAGCCCTGAAACTATTTTTATCCTTGTTGAGTTCTTTTGCCCAGTCAATTTACTAAAGAGATAGCACAGTTTGAAAAGTCATCTTTCCTTAAGAAAAAGCAAGCTCTCCATAGCATGTGGCATAATTTAAAGCCATTATTCAGGAGAAACCCTGCAAAGCTGAGCTCCTAAATATGGAATCACTCTCATTTTCCTACAGTCAGCTTGAATCATGGATGTCACGTAGGTGTAGTTTGAGAAATCCCTTGCATTTCTCAGATGGTCTAGAATGAGCCAAAAGATAATAGGGGGCTCCAACTTTAGAGGAACTTGAGTAGAGCATGAAATCAAACTCGAAGTAATTTTGTAATGGCACACATAGTGTTTCTAAGCATTCAGTTGTTTTTCTTTTTTGAGGCAAATTTTTTCAGTTTATAGTTTCATTCTACTAGTATATTCTTAATATAGATATTTTTGAGAGGATAAGAGATAGCTTTTAAAAATTATTTAAATATAGAAAGTAAACACTGAGAGTATTTTGACACCTCAATTCTAATCTTCTTTTGAGTATTTTTTATATATTTGTATAGCTGAGACCATACACAGAAGATCTTCTTTAATAAAGACATTGTTTATGCTCTTCACAGTGTGTAAGTAATAATGTAGTGAAATAGAGACCCGATTTCAGTTCTCATTTTCTACTGGTCTGTTTATAACTTTAGATCAGTTGTGTGTGTGTACATATTTATAACAAATTTTATTTGAGCCTTATTTTTCTGCTTTGTGTACACTGAACCTGATGAGCTTTGGATTTCTTATACATCCCAACTCACATGATCTTCTTTTATTTCAATTACTGCCATAAGAATTTAATCTGCATAAAAACATCAACCATGTGATTTCTCTCCCCATGTATCTATGAGCCTAGCACATAGATGTTGCTCATTAAATATTTGTTAATCAGTTAATTGTTACAATAAATATCCTAAGTGGGAGAACAAATGAGTAGTCCTTCTAAATTATACAAGCTCAATTTAGTACAATTAAGTGCAGTATAGCAAAGTGGCCGAGGCAGTGCAGTGTCATGATTAACAGTGCAGGCAGTGAAACCAGATTGCTTGGATGTGCACCCCAGCTCCACCATTGACTAGCTGCGTGACTTTCTGCACATTCCTTAGCTTTTAAATCACTTTTTAGATATTAAAGCGTGGGTACCAATTGCAGATAAATTTTAGGTGATTATCAGAAATGAATGCGTTTGTACATGGAAAGCACCTAGAAGGGTGCCCGGCACATAATATGCCCTAAGTGTGTTTTCTGTCTATTAATAGCAGAGTGTATTGCAAGACTAGGGATGAGAAAAAGCCCCAAAATATCTTGGCATTTACAACGTTTAAAGCATAAAACTATAATAATGTATGCCTCAAGAGTTTATGTCAGACCTGATCAGAAGCAGAAACAAAACCATCTTAGTACAGAAGAATTTGCTTAGACTGGAGGTAAGGAATAAGTTAGGTAGGCCTGAGGTCAAGACCAGATAGATCAGATAAATTTAAAGGTAAAAAGAAAACATTGGAGACAAATAAAAGTACATTCTTATTATTTTGTTCTCCAACTAATTGCTGGTCTCATTGTGGCTAGAGTCTTGTGTCACTTTTGGGTGTCTCATTTAAAAAGAAACATGTGCCTAGTCAACCCTCTTCATGTATTGAGAAGCAAGTGGCTACCAGAGTTTGTGGAGTGGGGAGCACAGGGTTCTATGGACTGCATTATAATGAAGAAGTGACAGAGAGTTGAGGACCTGCTCCTTTGAGGAAAGTTGGTCAAGTTCCTGGGTTTTGGTCTTTACAGACAAGTCCAGTGACATGCCAAGTATCGTGTTCACTCAAGGTTCAATAGTAATGTCAGATTTCCCTGCCTCTCCTCCACCCTGCTCCTACCTCCAATTCTTAGCAACTTGAGGGACAAGAAGGAACTCATGCATGGAAGAGCCATAATAGATATTTTTGTGTTTAAAAAGCAGAAGCATTTTCAGAAGGGTATCTGGCCTCCCTATTTAGAGTAGTACATTATATGTTCACTCACCACAACAATCTCCCTCTGATCTCTAGGCCTCTGAATATATTATTTTCCTTGTTGGGACACTCATTCCTGCTTCTTGTACTGGGTTAACCTCTACACATTCTTAAAAGCTCGGCTCACATGCTGTCATCCCCAGAAAACCTCTTCTTACTATGTCCTTTCCATGACTGCTCAGATTGAGATACATAAATGCCCCTTTTCTGTAACCCGGGGCACTCTGTGCATTATTTCTCTCATGGTCATAAATTCTATCACTTTTCTGTTTTCCTCATTTAAAGTAAGATTCTTCATACCAATGACTTTGAATTTCTGCTGTGTATCCTAGGGGTTTACCTTTGCTTAATGTAAGAAAGGATTTTGAAATAATAGGGTTTGAAATGGGCTGTGGCAAACAGTTCTATAAGCACAAGTTCAGAATGGAAAACAGGGAGTGGCTATGTCCCCTCCCTCATCTGAGATGCTGTGAAATGTCTCATCCAATTCTTAAAACAGATCCAGTAAGGCACCACCTGGGAACACTATTATTAGCCAAAGATAGTTTACTTTGCGTATGCTAAGGTAGTGAAATGACATTTCTATAATATATTTAGCAATTTAGATTTTTGCCTATTCAGCAGGTTTTTCTTCTCTCTAAATTAGTAGTTTTTATTATGCCATTACATCCTCATAATTTTATATTTACTGTTTTAAAACTTGCTTCTAACATTTCAGGGTCAAGTTAAAACTGCTTGTCCTCACATAGGGCATTTTCCAGCCCTTCAGGTGGGTAGCTGTGTTTCTTGTTTCACTGCATCTTGATAAACCTGACTCCTATCACTGCGCATCACTTATCAAACTCTTCCTTGGCCCTCAGCCCCATTCAGACTTCAATTCTTTTTCCCCACTCAAGCTTTTTCTCTGGCCAGCCTTTTATTATTGATAATAGAAACATCATTTTCACTTTTCTTTCTGCTGCTGTGTAGTTGATATTTGAATGATTTCACCTAAAGCAGACATTTATTGTAAAAATGCCACAATCATAACCCCCTATTCTGAAACTTTTGAAAGTTTCTTTAAACCAAGTGTCTAAGGATGTTTAAATCTACAGGCATGGGTGTTAGAGACAATTATTAGACAATAGCTAAGATCCATGAGAGGGGAGAACAGCTATTTTATGAATAAAGAACTATTAGCATGACTAAAGAACTTCCACTTTAGGAATCAAAGCAAAAATGTTTGGTGACTTAAGTAAACCCTAGGCCTTGATTTCTTGTGTTAGTTTAAATGAAAGTGATGATTAAACTCAGGCCCCTGCTGTGAAAAGCAAGTGTATTAAATTCTAACATTCATGAGGTCAGCAGACTGTAATTTACTAATTAAAACACACTAAATGGCTTTACTGAAGTCCACATACTTTTGAATCAGCTTTGTACATTCTGTTCCACATTCTGTAAGTCATCTAATAATTGAACTTGTTATTTGCAATCAGATTAATGAATGCAGTTATTGCTTTTAGCTTACATAACCTGAGTGATATTCAATGCTACAGTTAGAAAGATATTTGCTATTTCAACAACATATATTTTTTGGTACGGGTAAGGATATACAAGGGGTGTTCATATATCTCTCAGCTGCTGAAGTCAATATGTGTATTAGAAATGCTTCCAGTCACTCATAGAGCCTTTTATGAAAGATATTTATTCAAGAGCTCCATCAAAAAAGAAGTACATCACCATTACAACAAAGTCTCCTTCCTTGAGATCTTGTGGAGTAACAGTACATATTCAGATAAATGAACCATTGAATGCTGTCTGTAATAGCAACAGCTGGCACCTCTCAGATAACGCTGAGCCGCCCAGCCCCCAAAGATCAGAAAATAGGCAACAACTAAGTAGAATTTTTATAGATCTGAAATCTGCTGAATACCCATTGAAAGAGAGCAAAATGTGCATTAGACCTCGCTGACAAATGCCCAAGGTTCAATCTCTCAGACGGTTTTGCAAACCAACAAAAACAGGAGTGAAAGGGATTATCTCCATCCTCAAATTTTCAACATGGTCAAAGGGACTGTAAAATCCTTCTGGTGAGCAAGCCAGGTTTAATGGTCGGGAACAAATGCTTCTTTAGTCACAGGGCAAGGCTTTTGGATTTGTAATTTCCTGTTAGGGACAGCAAAGGCAGTGCACACCCTCCACTCCTACTCTGCTCTGCTTTCCAGCCCTCTTCCCCATATTGTTTTTCCTTCTTTATTTCTTTCCCTTTTTTTCTAGTGAAAATCTAACTATACTGCAGGGTCTCCTGGAGTCTGCACATTGAGGGCATGAGGGCCATACTGTGAACTGTTCACCACCATTCTGCACATGAACCCACTCTCTAGAGAAGTAAATGTGTACTCAAACCGCTAACTGTAAACATAATTGATGACTAGTGGAAGGTTGAACGAAGCGCTAACAACAGCTCATTAAAGGCTGAATAGATGATCTTGTGCAATCAGTTGCTCTGTGGCTGTGCCCCAGCATAGCAGTGGGCCTCCTATTATAACTAGTCTTTTCATAGCCTGTGCCATTTTCTCTATTGACTTCTGTGATTGCAGATAGCAGAGAGTAGGTGCTGTTGTCCAAAATCAGTAGTTTGTTAAATGCAAACTACTGACATTCTTTTGAAACATAGTGGGGACTATTGTCCAATATTGTTACTGATTTATTCTGAATCTGCAATAGGCCCCTCTCTGTTTACCAATCACATGTTAAATTACTCTGACAGATGCATTTTAAAAAGTGACTAAATTTAGTCTGAGGTTACATGGAACAAAGATGTTGGATGGCTTATCATTAGCTTCTGGTGTCATTAACTCACTGGAACTTATATATCTGAATTTCCCACAGGACTAGAAACTGCCTTGAACTTATTACGGGTTCAATATCTACTTCTTTACTTCTTGATCACTGGTTTGTGCCCCCAAACAACTTTTATTTGCTATTGGATATGACTATAAAAGTAATATGAGGAATGTCCTTTATGTTGTAGCAACATGTTGAGTTTTTGCTTCAAAATACAGGAAAACAAAGGCAAATTTCTTGTATTGCCACTCACTCTACTAATTTGAGCTCTTTGCTAGTAATCATAATCCAGAGAAGGTGAGCAGGAGTCACCTGTATGACATTATATAAGTGTTAATACTGGTTTGCAAAATGATCATTTCTTTTAAAAGGACATCCACTAAATGATTAACTTGTGTGAATAAATAATGAATCAAATACAATCCTCTGTTCTTTCTTGCTTCTGTTGTTGTTGCTGTTATTTTAACTAACCTCTGAGAGAACAAATGCAAATTGGATAACATTCCTCATGAATTAAAAAAAGAAAGCACATGTTTTTATAGAACAAGCAAATTAAGAAGTAGATATGATAAAGGAAAAATATTTAAACATAGCACAAACCTCCAGAATAGTGTTTAGAAGTCTTGATATAGAATTAGGTCAACTCTGGGAATAATTTCTAAGCACAAAAAATTGTATATATTAGTTTTATTCATATTAAGTGAAAGAATAAGGAAGAGTTTGACTCAGACAAAAAGAAAAGGATGGTATCACATTTTTCCTATTTTGCAATTGTCAGCTGGGTAAAGGAGAAAGATTTCAAGATTGCAAAAGATGAAGCTCAAAACATAGAAATCGTGACACCATCTGACTAACTTAAGTGAGGTCAATTGCTGTTGGCCAGGTGAAATATGCCCCACTGCCTGCTGATAAAATCAATGACACTAACTTGGGATTTTTTGAAAGATCAAGGATAATGGACTCAAGGACTAAATATGGGAAAATTCAGCCCTGGTTTTGTAAAAAGAGTAAGGAGTTGGATGTTCTAACCATAAAATGTAGGGCCTGTTGTCAATTCTTGAAAAATATTACAAACAAATTCCTAACTTGATTGTGAGAAAAGAAAGTGAGGATCACCATGAGCCAGGATAGAGTCACCAAAAATTATGTTATGTCAAATTAAACTTATACTTTCTTGACCATTTTAAAAGACTATTAATTAGAAGAATGGAGTAGCAAAATATTGGAGAATATATGCCATGATACCATTGATGACAGAGAATAATGAATAGAACGTTAATAAAGCTGAGTTTACCTGGAGCAAATTTCTTAAGGCATGTTATAAGGATCAATGTTTCTGTCAGTGGATTGTATGGGCATATTAAACACAGAGATGATGTATGTAACAGGAATGTGGATAAGCACATAACATGCTGAATAGCAGACTTGAAATTTTAAGTTTTCAGGAATTTAGAATAATGACAGAAATAGAACATATGTCAAGTTTAGCATTTAGGTATGTGTAAAAAAATTGGCTTTTGAGTTGACTGCAATTTCAGCTCAAATCAATAGTCTGACATAGTTATGTCAGCAATAAAGAGAACTTTAAGTTGTAGTAGAATTAAGGAAGATGATGATCCAACTTGACCCTTCTTAACCATGAAATCCTGGGACCCCCAGTTTGTAAGGACACTTAAATGTCATCTTGCTCAATTTTGTTTATGGTTAGTATAACCAACTATATTTCTAATAAGTAGTGTTCCAGTCCTTGAATATCATAAAAACAGGTCATTCCATGTTTTATTTATTAAAAAATGTGAAAAATATCTTATTTTAGGTCCAAACTGATCTGCCTACAACTTTTACCAAGTTGATATGATTCTGTTTCCTTGAACCACACAGAACAGTCCTAACCCGTCTTCTATTTGACAGT
Organism: Pongo abelii; assembly: GCF_028885655.2. NCBI lineage: Eukaryota > Metazoa > Chordata > Mammalia > Primates > Hominidae > Pongo > Pongo abelii. The sequence continues at coordinate 21,969,846 of NC_085928.1, forward strand.
CCTTTAGTTATCTGATAATCACCTCATTATCCTAATCAGATGGTATTTCCCTGCAAAATATACACTATCATGTCAACATCTTCTCTCAACATCTTTCTTGTTAGTATTACTGTTTATTCGTGCAACACAAAGTTACTGTTTCTAATTGGTGTGCTAGTATTGGTGATAGAAAAAGTAGATTTTTTTCTCTGCTCTCAAAGAGGCACTTTTTCTAAAAGGTGTCAACAAATATTATTGGCTTATATTGAGCTTTTTGTCAACTAAAATCTCTAAGGCTCCTTTTGCTTTTTAAGTAATAGCAGCTGCTAAGTAAGCCATGTCTCACCTACTTTAGTCATGCTAATAGTTCTGTTCCAAGCCCAATTTTAAAAGTAGCAAAGAGCTGAATCAAAGGTACGAAATAGAAATCTTTGAAAGAAACAAGGACATTCAAAGCCTGAGGATAACATGAGCTGATGCCATACATGACAAGAGATAACTGACAGGAGATACATGGTTTATAGGGTACTTGGGTGGAGTCAGGCTTTATAGGCCAATATAAATCAGAAAACAGGAAGAGTCACTACTGAATAAAGCTAGAACTTTAAAAAGTCTGCTCCCTAGAAGAAGGGAGCCATGAAACCTTTGCTAGTTGGTGCAACAGTCAACACTAAAGTTTGCCGCCTAGCCAGGCCTCAGTGGGAAAAAAAAGTCTTGCGTGAAATTGAAACCAAGACTGCACTGACTTAAATAATTCATAATTTTAAAATGGAGACAATGTAGCAATAAAAAGATTATAAATACTTCTAAGTGATTATGATAATATAAAAGAAAAGATATCTATTTTTAAAACAACTAAAATTTCTTGAAATAAAAACTGTAGTCAATACAATTAAAAAATCTATTCATAAATTAAACTACAGATAAGACACAGCTGAAAGTGAAATTAATAAACTGGAAGTTGTATCTGTGAAAGTCATATAAAATTTAGCAAATCAAAATAAAGACATATTAAATATTCAATGAGTAATATTCCTATATATTTTTATATATTCTATAAAAGATACAATGTATGATGGTTAATTTATGTTGTCTATTTGGCTAGGCTGTAGTATTTAGTTGCTTGGTTAAACACCAGTCCAGATATTGCTGTGAAGGTATTTTTTTGGGGGGATCTGATTAACATTTAAATCAGTAGACTTTGAATAAAATAGATCACCCTTGGACCTCATTCAATCAGTTGAGGCCTTAAGAGAAAAGACTGAGGTCCTCCAAAGAGGGAATTCTGCTTCCAGACTGCCTTTGGACTCACAACAACAGCATTAATGCCTGCTGGAATTTTTAGACTGTTGGTCTCATCTGCAAATTTTAGACTTGGAGACAGCACAATGGTATGGGTCAATATTTAAAATCAGTCTCTCTCTCTTTCCATATATAAATATATATGCTTTTAGTTCTGGTTCTCTGGAAAACCATGACTAATACAAAACGGGAATTCCAAAAATAGCCTGATAGAATTTTCAAAAAAAGAAAATAGATAAAATGGGGAAGAAGAAATATTCAAAATGATAAAGAACAAGAAGGTCTTAAGATTAAAACAGAAAAAGTCTATTTGCAAAATAAGCAAAAGCAAATTTCCACAAAGCCACCTTGTAGTTAAACTAAAGATCACCAAAGAAAAAGTGATAATATTAAAATCAATCAAACAAAATTAAGACCGAATACTTAAAAAGAAACATCAATTCAGTTTATGTGTCATCAGCAATATAGACAAGAAGACAATGGAGGATTATCTTCAATGTGATGAAATTAAACAAATTTTCTACAGTTCTATAACCAACTACGTTATTTTACATAATTTGTTCAACTGAGCCTATGTGTTTGTATGTGAATAGATATAGAAAAATTTTCAAACTACAGTCATACCTAGAACATAGAAAGTTTGAAACAAACAAAAGCACCAGGGAAATTTGAATTAAAAGTAAGATGTAATAAAAAACAAAATAGACTTTCATCAACAGAATATAATAAATCAGAAGTGAAATGTAACCAAATGAAAACTTTAAATTATATCCAAATACATTTGACCAGGTTAATAAAAAACACTGACAAATATAAACATAGTGGAAAATTTAATGTACCTTCACTTAAAACTTGTAGATGCAGAATACAAAAAAAAAAAAAATAAGGTGATGATAGAGTATTTTATTTTGTTTTGTATTGAGACAGGATCTTACTCTGTCACCCAGGCTGGAGTGTAGTGGCACCTTCGTGGCTTACTGCAGCCTCATCCTCCTGGACTCAGATGATTGTATCACCTCAGCCCCACAAGTAGCTGGGACCTTCGGCATGCACCACCATGCCCAGCTAATTTTTTAATTTTTTGTAGTGACAAGGTCTCCCTATATTACCAAGGTTGGTCTCAAGCAATCCTCTCATATTGGTCTCCCAAAGTTCTAGAATCCCAGACATGAACCATTGCACCCAGCCTGATATAAAGTATTTGAACAACAGAGTTAATGAGCTTAAGTGGAAGCATATATAAAGCCCTGCACAAAGCAATTGGAAAATATATATTCTTTTCAAGAAGGAATGGTTCATTTAAAAAAAATGACCACATAAAATGTCTCAAAAGTAACTGATAAAAATGCAATGACTTCCCCACTTCCAAATTTTATCTGCCTGGAATCTAAAAAACACAGTTTAAATATAGAATTTGTCAGAGCAAAATTTATCATGAAAAACTTGGAATATTTAGACTTCATGAAAACACTTTATACCAAATGTTTTAGTATGGCACTAAAGAGAGTCTAGAAGGAAATTTTGGCAATATTATAAATAAACACATTTTTAAAATAAGACTGAAAATTGATGAGCCTAGTATTTAGTTATAGAAAGTAGCAAAGGAGGAGGAAAGCTAACCTAAATAAGTGGAAGGAAATGAAAGACAAGGCAACAAATTTATGAAATAAGTAATAAAAAAACAATAGAGAAGATAAATTCAGAAGCTACTTTTTTGAAAAGCTAATAAAATAGGAAACATACACAATGAATAATCAAGTAAAACAAAGACAAGGCAGAAAAATCACTGCTAGGTGAAAGGGGTCATAGTTAAAATATACTAGACTTCTAATTTTGTGAATATATAGTAGATGTATATATTTATGGAGTAATGAGATGTTTTAATACAAGCATACAATGTGAAATAAGCACATTATGGAGAATGGCGTATTCATCCCCTCAAACATCTACCCTTTGAATTACCAATAATCCAATTACACTCTAAGTTATTTTAAGATGTACAATTAGTTATTATTGACTATAGTCACCCTGTTGGGCTATTAAGTAGTAGGTCTTATTAATTCTTTCTATTTTTGTGCCCATTTAGTAGAAATTTTAAAACATAAGAGTGTCAAATAAACAACTTTATGCAAACATATTTGAAAACAGATAAAATGGATATTTTTTGAAAAAAACTAAATGGCAAAACCGATACATGATGAAATGAGAAAATTTTTTAATCATTTTTTAATCACTTTATTCAGAAAGTGGTCAATAGGAACCATGCCTGTAAGGAGTTTATAACTTATTGAAAAGGCAAAAAGGAACACTTGGAGGGAGTACGAATGCTATCCAATATCCATGCTTAAATGTTATATCATGTTGGACAAACAATAAATACATTATGTAGATATAATGTAGTTATATATTATAGATAATATATTTTCATATATAATAAGTTATATTATATATAACTATATAATGTTAAACTTTGGAAAAAAATTAAAACACCAGTTCTTCAGGTGATCCCTATCCTAAAATAACAGCAGAGGATATGAACGAGGACACAAATTTTGTGAAAAGTTTGTGGTTCAGCCATCGTGATGTAGAAGCCTAAAGGGCTGATGTCACCTTCAATCTGCCTTAATAAAAAAGTAGCACCTGAATTTGTTGTTATTCAGATGAAACCTGATGTTTCTATTCTACTGTGAATATCACTCTGTAACAGGCCATAGTCAAATTGGAATATACTCTAAGGAGAATGACTAAAATGACGAGAGGATTTTAAACTATGTTTTAAGTCATGAGCTGTCTTCAACTATCTGAAGGGATAACATGCAGAATAATTAAATATGTATAATATGGTCCCTAAAAAGAAAACTAATATCAATGTATGAAAATTATAAATGAATAATCTGTCTTTATGTTGAGCTAACATTCTAGCAGTTGGATCTGTCCCAACATGGAATGATTTATGGCTGGAGATTATGACCTTCTTAACTCCGGAATTGCACCTGCACAGGCTGGAGGGTCACTTAGGACGTAACAGAGGGGACAAAAACAGCAGATTACAGGTGGAACAAGATGTCTTTTGGAGTTTAATTTTATGAACATAAAAACTATACTTTCTGGGTTTGCCTAGATGGGTCATTCCTGGGAAACAGTTTCAGTCATCCCATGCAAATTTATGATTTGCCTAGGCAAATGAAAAATAAATCTCTAGCCACCCTTTGCAATTAACAACTTTTCAATGTCTGGAATGAATGCACTGAACTCCTACAACAGGCGGGCGTGGGGTGTCCAAAAAAATAAACTACTTCAGTCATTAGTGTCCACGCTATAAGTGTTTAAATCCTGAAGAATTAATTTAGTCATAACCAATTCACTTACCACTGTACTATACTCGTGAGCATGATTTGCCTCACTGAGGAAATCCAGATTGTAGTTTGGATGTTATAGTGCACTGCCCAGATCCCCTTTTCAGGTCAGGGAACGGACTCCTCAGCTGCTGCCAATGTTGATACACTACCCTTGACCAATTTCCTCACTTGGCATTGCTTTCAACAAAAGACAGCCACTTGCCTAAGTCATATTCTCTCCTTGAGGATAGTCCACAACCAAAGATTGTCTGATAAAGTATTTAAAAACTCCCTGGCCCAAAGGTTGTATGATTCTGAAAGGCCATTTTAGCTCCAGAGCTCTCACAAGCAAATCTTGATCTCTGAGGCTGTTTCTGGGGAACCTGAGATTAAAAAATAATGTGATTTCTTATGTCGTCAGGGCTCCTTTTTGTGGCATGTGCACTAGGCTGACACACACAATCACATGATGACTCCCAGGTGCCATGATTGCATTGCTACAGTCATTCAAAAGTGTTAAAGAGGACCTGAGACCTAGGACCTCAGACCTTTCCTGCCACATTCTGTAATTTAACTTGGGACTTGGGGGAGGAAGTAGTAACAAAAATCGCAGAGTATAATGAAAATGGAGGAGAAGGAGAAGAAAGGTGAAATAAAAGTCTGAGAATTTTCTAGGTATAATTACATTTTCACCTTTCTCTACTAATGTACATCTTTCCGAAGCAATCCCTCCTCCATTCCTTCTCACCCTTCTCCACATCCCCGTCTTTGCATGTCTCTTCCAATTGTCCAAAAATAGAGGCAGTAGATCACAGATGTATGAGGTGCAATGCAGAGAACACTATTTATAATCAGCAGGTCTGGATATGTATCTTCACTCCGTCACTTACCGTAAATACATCTTTATATAAAATATATATAGTTTCAAGTAAACTATAAATAAAATTTAGTCCCTTGGCAGTCAGTGCAGATGAGACATTTTTAGTGGAAGGAATAGGACTTAAGTCATCAATTCTAACACAGTGGGCAATGGCATTTTCTTTCTAGATACAAGGATGCCTTAGTAGCTTAAGCTAGCTCCAGTGGGTATTATTTTTATAATTCTTCCATTTAGGCCATTATAAGTCCCTTTTAGTCAAACCCTAGCCTACAGAGAAAACCACTGATCTTTTGTCCTTCTCCCTCTTCTTTTCTTCCTATTCTTCTTTTCCAGAAACCTGAATTTCCTTTGGGTTGGTTTAAACATTTTTCCCTCTATAATTTTACTTTCTTAAAATTGTGACCATTTCAGAAAATGAATCTCAGATACTCATTTTATCTGTATCAGTTAATATACACCCTTGAGCAGATACATATTGTGGATAAAGCTTCATGAATGTTAGTTTGCTGTGAATTGATTACTACCTATTGCCTTAAAATATCAATGTTGTTGCATTTTGCTGCCATCATATAACAAATACGAATTACATTTTCCACCTTTTTATTTCAGTTTAGTTGATCTAGAGCTTCAGAGTGATTACTGAATGTTAGTTTTTCAAACTGCTTAAGCACTTTATTTTTCTAAGATGATCCAGTTATTCTGGCCAATTCAGAACAAGATTAATCTTCCACCACCGTCACTTGGGTGTGGGATCTCATCGCATTTAAATAATTGTAATCATGAAAATAAATTCAGTTAATGGTTTGACTTTCTGTATAAAAAGCAATCATGTGATTGTCCATTCATATGTCTGTTAAAATATGGCTCCATAAACAAAAACAAGTCTGGTGTCTCTAAAATCAAAGATTAATTTTAGAAACACTGTCACCTGGTGGTTCATTAGAGTTATTGCACTTGGCTTTTCTTCAAGTTTTTCAATGTCCGTGTTTAGAGAATAAATCCACATCTAAGAAATTATACACCACATCTTAATTTACTATGTGTATTTCAGAGTCAGAACTACATAAACTCTTTCTGTCGTGCCATAAGACTTTAAAACTATAGGACCTAAGACCATTTCTTATTTTGAGAAGTTTTACCTACTGTTCAGGGACCATTTTTGTCTACGCTTTTGTGTCTTTTATCACATGCATTTGTAACTTCCAGAAATTTGACGTGATCTTGGTAACATTTTGGACTGATAAAACCATCTCTGCTTATTATGCTCCTTTGCTAGTTTGTGAAAAGTAGGCCATAAATTCTACAAGAACCACAGACAAGATACTGTAACCCCATAGAAAACTCTGTCTACAGGGACAATGCTCACCTCTCTATACTGAAATGAGTCATGGAGTGCCTGGCTAGCGAGAGAACAGACAGCAGTTTGTTGTCTCTAGCTGCGTCTTTCCCATTCCCCCAAAGCAGGCATCACGAGAAGCATTATAGGTCTAAAAATAAGCCCCATGTGTGCTATAATATATTGATCTGGATATGCCTTTAAGGAGGAAAATAAAGGCCCATAGGTTGACAATGAATGACTTAGGCAATACAACTGTGCAATGAATCTGGCAGCATCTACTTGGCAATTAACTAGCTCATTTGACCAATGAAGATAGCAAATCCAAACATTTCAGACCACTATATCTTGTGGGGATGAAGAGATACAGTTAAAATTTTGAAGACAGAATTTAGTCTTTACCTTCTGCTGTGAGATTCATTTATGGCAGTAAAAACAATCATTTGCCAGCTTCATTGATGTCATAATGAAGAACTCCAGGTTGGCCTCAGAAACCTTGATCCACTAATTGGTGGAGGTTCATGTTTAATGTCAGAACAGGATATTTTGTGGTCTTAAAAGCTTCTGATCAAAATAAGTTTAAAGGCAAAGAGTCATCCTTTTAAAATTGGGCCCACGCTTTCCATGGCGCATAATAGTTGCTCTTTTGTGAGAATTTACTTGGTAAAAGTCGGGATACTACAACTTTCTTTGACTCTTCAGGCTTAAAAATTTAAAAGTACTGTTACCTTTCACAGCAGAATTATGAGCAGATTCCTAATAAGGCAAGTTTCAGCCCTTTAAAGACCCTCCTGATAATGCATATTATATATACTTATACATATTATATACATATGTAATGTGCATATGCATTATATATTATACATGTATATGATGCTTAATGTATAATTTTAGTAGACAGTGCAAATTTTTGGATCACTATTATAATCACCATAGTCTCTGGTGGATTCTTACGAAAATGACTCAACAACAACCATAAATTACTTTGGCTGCCACCTGCCCATGAATTCAATAACATTAAACCAAGCTAAAATGGAAAAAAAAAAAAAAGTCAATTTGCATAAGGTAAGACTTCAGCAACTAGAGCCATTACTCTGTAGCACATTTCTTTGGCAATGCATGAAATTAAATTAAACAGAAAACAAGAACATATTGATTTTTCTATAAATTAAATACATGCTTCTGAAAGTGTTTTATCTTCACTCTGTGACTGATCCCTACTCATTGCTGCATCTACTGAGACCTCCAGACTGGAACCCACAGTGCCACCCTGAATGCTGCTCCTAGAATCCAAGCAAGAGTTGTATTGCCATGGCATCTCCCTGACAACAGTCCCTAAAAGAGACACTGTCCTCATTGCTGAAAAGTTGTATCTTTTAGAATAGAGATCAATTGCATCAATCTTTAGAAAATTGCTTAAGGTAGATTAACTTTTATTAAATTGTATTTCTACTATTTCCCTAATATTTAAAATAGAAAGTTGATGCCAAATTTTATAACTGAAAGAAAATATCCACAATTGACTGAAACACTTGAGGGTTGAATTATGAATTATGTTTCATATGTCTTTAATTTTAACACAAGTTGTATAGAATTGGAGCTCAATGAATGTTTGTTGAATGACTAAAAGCTGCATAATTTTTAGCTTGTGTGACATAATAATAATTTGCAAGCCCTGTTGGAATAATTTGATTCTTTACAACTTTGATATTCAAAGTGTAGTCCTTGTTCATTATTTGAGAACTTGTGAGAAATATGGAATCTCAAGACCTACCACTGACCTACTATACTAGAATCTGCTTTGTAACAAGATTCCTAGGTGATCTGTATGTGAACAACACTGCTTCTATATAAGTCCTATTCTTGTATTAGGCTGGTCAGGCTTTGTTTTCCTTAGCTCTTGCCTTTTGAACATATTTCTTAGTTTTATGTTGATTCCTATGGGATCCTTAAATGAAACAGGCAGAGAGGACCTGTTTATATTCATTGCCAATAGGCAAAAACAAAAACATACCCTCCCCTTTTTGTGTATTCATTATCCTTTCATAAGGACATCGTTATCTAGGTTAATATCAGACTGATCTTCTCTAACACAAACCACAATGGTCTCATCTCTAGAATACAAAATATTTCATTTTATAAGTATTCAAGATTTTTCTGTCCTGATTCAAACTCTACTGAAGATCAATCAATAATTTCAGAATAAATTGATTAGCTGGGGCAGCCATAAAAACAAATCAGTTTAAACCTTATGCTTCTTTTTCAGCATTAATGTTTCACTATTTCTCAAAGGATGCATATGTTATATGTAAATCCATTGGAAGGATAAAGGAAAAAGTAACTAGTGTAAGTTTCTTAATATTTCCATGTAATGATCCAAAATTTATACTTTTGGTTAGTCTTAGCATCCATATTATCGACAAATGAAATGTTTATTACTTGTTAAAATAAAACCGAGTATAGTTTAGTTAATTACATTGGAAGTCTGGAAATAGGTGTAGTGAGTTGAACGATTACTAACTTCCCCCTTGCAAAGATGTCCACCTGGATCCTCAAAATATAACTAAATTTGGCACAAGGGCCTTTGCTGATGTAATTAAGATAGGCATCTCAAAATGAGATCATCCTGGATTAGGGTGGGCCTAATCCAGACCCAATGACAAGTGTCTATATAAGAGACAGAAAAAGAAAGAAGAAGAAGACAGAGAGACACTGGGAAGAAGGCCACCTGAAGAATCCAGCAGCAATTGGAATGCTATGTCTGTACACCAGGAACACCAAGGATCGCCAGCTGCTAGGAAGCCAGAAGAGACAAAGAAGGATTCTTCCCTAGAACCTTTAGAACCTTGCCAAAACCTTGATTTTGGATTTCTGGCCTCGATATTTTTGAGAAAACAAATTTCTTTTGTTTTAAGCCACTGAATTTGTGGTATTTTTTATGGCAGTCCCTAGGAAACTAATGTAATGAGCTAAATAAACTCATTGTTTGGTGGTGTAGTGACTGAATGAGTGACTTTGACATTACAATATTCTTACTTGGCACCATAGCACCCTTACATTACTTCATATATTATCTTCTGATCTTCCTTCTGCAAGTGTAGAGACACACACATAGGCACAGAAGGCAAGACACATGCACGCATGAATGAAGACTGAGAAAATAAGAAGTGAACAAGTGATAAGAACAGGTGATACCATCAGGAATGAAAAAATTGGCAGAAAAGAGAAAAGCAAAGTAAGATTTTTAAAGCAACTTTTGAAACTGGGAGGACAGATGTTTAAAAGAATCAAAGATCTGGAATAGATGTATTAAAGGCCAAAACCTGTGGCTTATGATATTCCCAATACACAAGCAAATTAATAAATTTAATGCAGCAATCACAGATTAACCCAGGGACTTTGAAGTCATTAGAGTTATAGCATTTTGTTCTTTTATGATGCCTGGGTTGACATCTGTGCACGTGTGTGGGTGCATGTGCATAGACCTGGGTGACTGAGAGATGAGGTTTATCTTCTAGGAAGCCTCTGCTGCACTCTTTTACAACCAAAATGTGGCTAAGAAAGTAGCCAGCTAAGAAAGTAGCTGGCTGAATGAATACCTTTGTAATTTGTTCCAAACATGCTCCAATCCCTTGCCAAAGCTACATGATCCAGCCAGATATTACAATTATTGATATATTAGGTATATGAAAGAAATGGGTGGTTTTAAAATAGTTTGTTCCATCTATGTCACTAATGTGGGTCTTGCCACCTTGTAGCCTCACAAATCAATATCCAAATTCAATGACAAACTTTTCAAAAATATAACTCATTAAGCTTTAGTGCTACTTAAGACAAGGACCTTGCTTGTGTGAGGCCATCAAGCATGGGTATTGACTCTCTAGGACATTTTTAAGGCTATTTATATCACAGTAAAGGCACTTTATTAGCCTCATCAATCAGGAAAGTGCAAATTTCACCCTGGAATCAGCCTGCCTGAGCCTGTGGAACAAGGAAGGATGAGAAATTATGGGATGCATTATCTTCAATCTCATTTGAAACTTCGTAATCGAAACAACGGACAAGCACAGTTTATTGCTTTTAAAATAAATGAAGGAGGTACCACTAATGTAATCATGAAAGTTTAGGCTTCTGGTTGTTTTTCCTCTACTTGACAGGGAGTTGGTGGTCAGCCAGCAGTGATTTCTGGTTTCCATGGTTAGTGACACAATACATCTGTCATTTGACCAAGATGAATGTACTGGTCAGGCAGTAGGGCTGCACCCAGCTTGTAGCAGCAGAGGCCTAGGCTAGTGGTTCCTGTCATCTGTGACTTGGCAAATAATACTGTCTTTCACTGGGTCAGGAAAATGCGATCCCATAGTAGTTAACAGTTCAGTCTCCAGAGCCAGACAAAATTGGGTTCAAATTCCATCTGACCTACTTGAGCTGAAATTTTCTCATCAGAATAACAAGGTATCTACATCATAGCACAGTTGTGAAATTAACATAGATAATGCCTTGTGCATAGTAAGCACTCAGTGAATGCCCTTTATAAACGTTGTTAATTTTTACAGATGTTTGCTTCTAGTTGGTATCTAGGACTGATATGAAAAGATACATGGATGGTGATGTTTGTAATATTAAGAGCATTGACTTTAGTGTCAGAGTTAGATTTGAATCCTAGTGTTGCCATTTATGAGCTGTGAGATCTTGAGTAATAAATTCATTTCCCAAGTTTTAGTTCCGTAAGCTATAAATGGTTATGAACATAATAATGCACCCCCTCAAAGTAGTGAAAACCAAATGGAAAATTCATTTTAGTAATGTATGTTGAGTGCTTTCTATACTCCTGTAGTGCCTTACACATCATAAACAGTCCTTCAGTAACATTTTTATACTATTATTGAGAGCCCAGCAAAATTTCAGAAAGATATATCAATGTGGATTCCCATAGAATTATTAATTTCATAGATTTTATTCATGTACTCAGCAAGTATTTATTGAGTACCTCCTAGAGGGGAGACACTGGGGATAGAGGGAAGAACAAGGATGGTAAGTTCTCTGCCCATGGATCTTACGATCTCAAAGAAGGATATGCACTGTTATAAAGTAACTAAAACAGGGTGATGTGAAAGACAGTGATTGGAGGATGGAAAGAGGCCATGTGGTCACCACAGGTCTCTCTGATTTGAACTAAGAAAGAACAATCAATGCAAATATTGAGGAAGAGGGTGGACGAACACATGAAGCAAAGGGAACTGCAAGAGCAAAGTCTCTGAGACAGCAACAAGCCTGATGAGGAAGTCCAGTATACCTGAAGCATGGTGAACGGGGGATGGATTGGCCAAATAAGAGTTAGAGGCAAGGTTGAAAGGACATTGAAAATTATGACAGTTTGGATTTTATTTTAAACGCACTGGATAGCCACTGGAAGATTTTTGGAGCTGGTGAGGATAGGGATCACACAGTCTGATTTCTTTTTTTTTTTTTTTTTTTTAAGGTAATTCTGACTGCTGGGAAGAGAAAAGATGGTGGTGATTTATACTAAAGTTACAGAAATGTATATTAGGGCTGTATCAGTGGAGATGAAGGGAAGTGAATGTAAATGGGCATGGGGCGTATTTTCCTTGTTGGATATGCTGATTAATTTCACAAAGAGAATTTTTAAAAAGAGAAGAACCAAGTATGGCTTGAAAATAGTTTATTTGAGAAAATTTTTTTAAAACCAATAATAACTCCTGTCATATTCAGCTTGGATTAAATCAATCCAAATGAGACCCCATCTTTTATTCTAGGTAATGTTGTGGCCTGTTCAGATCATGTTCTAGCTCAGTCCAAAGCTTATTCCTCCTTCCCAGCTTCTTCAAAAACCTCTAAGAGACTGGAAAAATAGTTCGTTCCATCTGTGTCACTAATGTGGGTCTTGCCACTTTGTAGCCTCATAAATCAATATCCAAATTCATAACAGAAAAAAGAGTTGGGAATACACCAGTCGGGAAGGAGAACTCACTTTAGATATCATGTTTTGAATTTTACCTTGTGGTATATACTATACTCTGGATTTATTTAAATGATATCATTTAGTTCATTCAAAAATGCTATTAAGTGAAATATAGACTTCAAGAAAATAGAATTTTGATTATTGTAATCAAAGTGTATTATAGAACCCTAGAATAATGCCTAGCTATATGCTTAAAAATATATGTTGAAATAATTATATAGGTATTATTTCCTCAATTTAAATATGGAAAGAGGCGGGGTCTGTGGCTCATGCCTATAATCTCAGCACTTTGGGATGCCAAGGCAGGAGGATCACTTGGATGCAGGAGTTCAAAGCCAGCCTAGGCAACATAGGGAGACTACATTTCTACCAAAAAATAAATTAATTAAATTAAATTAATATTAGCGAGGCATTGTGGCACACACTTGTGGTCCCAGTTACTTGGAGGCTGGGGTGGGAGGATCACTGGAGCCCAGGAGACTGAGGCTGCAGTGAACTGTGATCACGCCACTGCACCCCAGCCTGGGTGACAGAGTGAGATTCTATCTCCAAAACAAAAACAAAAACAAAGCAAAACAAACAAACAAAAAAAGGGAAAAAAAGTAAATATGGAAAGAGATTCATCAAGTTTAAGGTAACTACTCAAAGTTTTCTAGGTTGTGCACCTGAGGTAGAATTTGAATTTATCTTTTGTCCTGCCTATAGCTGATTGAACAAGAAGGCAAGTGCTAATCTTTCAAATCTTTATTCTGCAGCTTCCTGTTATGAAAATGTCTGTTTCCTTCAAACACAAAGAGGCTTGGCTGTGTCACAAAACTTTGGTTTAGTGATCTGAGGCACCATTTATAACCAAAATCTCACTCTATTTTGTCAAGCCCTTCCCTATACTTCATTTATAACAACACGGAAGAGGTGTAGGAGATGGTGTGAAGGAACAGGGACTAGACTGATAGGGAGGACAGACGTTCTCTCAGGTGAACATCACAGGGTAATTCAAGCACATGTATTTTGGGACATATGTATTCTAGGGCCAACATAAAGTATAAACTCATTCACTGAAGCAAACCAAGACATAATTACTAATTGTTTAAAAATTTAAAAGTTATTCTAGTTTCAGAGAAATAAAAGTGCTAAATTATTATGAGATGTAAGAGAAAGAACTAAAGGGAAAAAGGAGAGAAGAAGAAAAAGGAGACATTTGTTAAGAAAAAAATGAGAGAAAAGATTGGCTGAGACTACTCACCACCTTAAAAATTTGTGGACTTTTCATTCATGAGAAGTTCACGAGAGACATTTTATGTGGTAGAAGATTATATTCCTTATTCGTGCTCAAGTCCTTACAGTAACTGTTTCACAAAGGAAAGATGAATCAACATGCCTTACTACAAATAATCCATCAGGGGTGGAGCAGTGGGAGGAAGGCCACTTGACCTTTTACATCTTCTTTATCCCAATCCTCATTGCTAAGGGGTGCTGGTTGAGGCTTATCACAGCTGCTGAGTGTCCTATGGGGAATGGTATGTGCTACTAGGTTAAAGATGCTTGTCTTTCAAGGCCTCCAGGTTTGGAGCCAATTAGACTTTTTTTTTTTTTTTTGGATAGTTCTATAGTTAACATGTTATTGAGCTACAAAAGATTAGAAAAGTAGTTTTCATTGTATAGCAGCAGTTATTCAAAGGAGGGCTTGGACTTTGAAATTTGGGAGGCAAGACAGGGCATGGTGGCTCATGCCCATAATCCCAACACTTTGGGAGGTTGAGGCAGGTGAATCACTTGAGGTCAGGAGTTCGAGACCAGCTTGGCCAACAGTGCAAAACCCTGTCTCTACTAAAAATACAAAAATTAGCTGGGTGTGGTGGTGCACGCCTATAATACCAGCTACTCAGGAGGCTGAGGCACGAGAATCACTTGAACCCAGGAGGTGGAGGCTGCAGAAAGCTGAGATTGCACCACTGCACTCCAGCTGGGAGACAGAGCAAGACTCCATCTCAAAAAAAAAAAAAAAAAGAGAAAAAGAAAAGAAATTTAGGAGGCTACTGTTATAGGACTCAATCTCTCTCTCTGTTTGACACTCTTTGTGGGGTGGGTTTATCATTAAGTACTTTTTTTTTGGCTACAAGACACAGAAAACTTGACTTAAAGAGCCCAAGCAATGAGGAAGATTGTTGGTTTGTGTAAGTGAAAAGAAAAAAATGGAGGGGCTATCTGCAAATGTAGGATGACCACTTTTTCTGTGCCTTGCCTTATTTGCTTTTCTATTGATTTGTTCCCTGGTAGACTCTCTACACATGGTCAGAAGATGGCCATGCAGCAGCTCCAGGCCTTGCATCTTCTGGGCTTTAAGTCCCTTGAGGAAGAGCAAGTATCTCTTTCCCAGAAGACAGTAAAAGTCTCAAATCATCTCATTTTATTTCACTGACCCTGACTGGGTCACATGCCTGTCCCTCAACCCGTAACAGTTTCATTGCTTTGTGCCTCAGCCTTGAGTACTATCCCTGCAGTCAGCAAGTTCTCAGCCAACCTACAAACGTTGAGAATGATAAAAGTGTGGAACCTTAAATGGTTGTTACCTGAAGTGAAGTGAATGAATTTTGAATGACTAAAGAACAACATACACTCATTAGAGCAAGACCGAGTGAGAGAAGTAGAAGAATTTGAAAAGGGAGGAGGAGGAAAAGAGGGTAAAGGGGGAAGAAAAATATCTACATAGATATGATCTCTACCTACATATATGTTTAGGATTTCTGGGTAGGTAATTTTTTCAATGTGGAAAAACCTGTAGCTATACACTATATTAAAAACTGTACTTTCTATACTTTATTTTTAAAATTATATTTACAAAATGCTTAAAAATAGGGTGAGAATTAAAAAGTAAGAATAAGAATAGATTACTTTGGATTCCCATTATTACCATCAAAAAGAAGCCCATATTCAAATTATATTTTCAACACACTTAATGATGTAGAGAAAAATTACAAGTATCTCTCATTGCAGCTCTGAGGCCTTTAAAATGACAACATTTGTCATCCATGTTGTTTTTTATTGAATGCTTAATATTTTTCCAATCAGGTATTAGATGTCTGAGCTATGTTCAAAAGGACAAGCCACCTCATGTAAGAACTTTGGCTACCTACTTTTGTACCTATACAGTTGAGATTTAATCAACACAAGTTTTCTATTCATATATTTATAATCTTTGTCTTTGTATACTAAATTAGCCATCAGCTTGTTGGACTCTTTAATTAGCCAAATGACCTTCCAAAGGACTCCAGGGACACAGACAGACAATTCTGTAAATAAGGGAAACAGGTAATGAGGGGATAGGAGAGGATAGTGGCGGATGTATGAAGTAAAGGAAAAGAGAAAGTCAGGTAAGTAGGGCAGCCATGAAATGAGCTAGAAAGCATATTTTTCAGCACAATTACCCAGAATATTTGTCTTTTTAAAATACTGTCCTTGAAACTACTGAGAGTGTTCCTAGATATGCTTGGAAAAGCTTGTCGTCTTTATGTTTGGACTCTGCAATAAAAGAATATTGGTCTGCTGTTTCTGGAATTGGTGTCCAGAATACAGTGAATATTAAAAGTGAGATTGATAATCCAGTCCCCAAATCACCCTCCAGATGAACACATAAAATCTGAAGTCCAGTGCCTCTCTTAAGGCTTTACTTTCCACTGGGCTGACCTCCAGAAAGAGACAGTACATCCCCGAAGGGCTGGATTCATCCCCAAGGTCGTTCAGGCAGAACCAGGAGCATTTCCATGGAAACATTGCATATGCTCCTATGTGCACATATCCACCTGGCATTCATTCTTCCACTGACCAAGCCAAATGAGCCGATTTGTGCTATGGCTACTGGAAGCAGGGATTGCTTCATTAACACCACATCTTGCTAGTATGATTATAGGGGAGAAGGTGTTCATTTCCTTTAGAGAAAGTGCTTTTTCACTGGGTCCTTGCCAAAGGTCACACTGACAATGTTTTGAGACAAGCTGGGCCATACCCTTCACATAACTGTGATGTGTTTTGTGGCCAGATTTCCTTTTTGTAAATAAAATCTAATATAAGCAGAGACCTACTTACCTTGGGAGAGGGGGATGCTATTTACCCAAGGTAGGAAATTGGCAGTATATTATCAGTGGGTATTTTCTGAGCAAATATTTAATCAGAACCTATTTGTCTTTTTTGGCCCGAAGATGTTCTATGAAGTGCAATGCAGTGCCATTCTTATGTTTATGATTTACTCAGAGCTTTGCCACAAGCTGTTGTGTACGCAATAGAAAGTTCAGTATTTCTGATTACATTGTGCACCTAGTCTATTATCTGACACTCCTCTGTATTGCCAAATAAAAAGTTTTTATTAACACTCCTCATTGTGAAGGATTCATATCAAGATCCTATGAATTCATGTTTTATGTTTTTCAAGGGGTATCATAAATGTAATGTAAATATAGTTAGTTCTACATACTCTTGTCATACCATGCACATCTATGAATCCACCAAATCCAGTCTATTTGTGATTTTAGATTTTTCAATAGCCTGAACATTTATTTTTGAAAATAAAACCTTTCAGGGATGTTGTTGCATCACTGAAAGGTTTTTACTTAACTCAGGTGATATGTGAATGGCATTGAGCAAAAACATTAGTGACATGTCGTTTTAATGTTCTTTTTCTTTGCAGAGGTCACATGAAAGTGAAAATTAATTTTTCCCTCTTTTTCTGCATTGTGTTCTTATTCTACTTCTTAATCTTAGTTGAAGAAGTACATTGGGTCTTTTCTCTAAGTTTGCTTATCAAATAGTGAGAACAATGATTCATGCAATTGTAATGATGAAAGAGATTTCAAGTATAGTGACAATGGTCACTTAAATGATTTCATTCTTTGGAATACTGAAGGGGTATCCCAATGTGCAATACAAGTGAGTGGCAGCACAGACATTTTCTAGATTTTGTCCATTATATCATGTGATGCATACCACAATGCAATTATGGGAGCCATTACAAAGAGAATTTGTTTTGAGGGTGAATAACATGATCAAACCCAGCTAATTCTCACCCATGGATATAGTATGGGAACGTGTGTGTTTCTAAGCATAAAAGGGAGAAATTGATCTACCAACTTCCAACAACATCATTTAGTCAGGAAAAAGTATGGCTTCTGAAGTCAGAAGCTCAGATGTTTGAATACCATTACTACTTCTATCCAGCTATGAGAAATTGGCTAAATTCTCTGATCATCTTCCTTGTTCTCTTGGGATAAATAAGTGAAGAGATTTCTGTAAAAAGGTTTGAACATCATAGTTCAATCAATATGATTCTTCTTCAACTATGTAATGCTCTTGCTAGGGCAACAATTATACCTTTACCACCAGTATTTCCAGGCCCTAGGACATTTCTTAAGACATATAAGCTATTCCATAAGTGTTAATTGAATTAATGAGTAAATGTTAAAATTTGACAATTACATCCAACCAGGCATTCAAATTAAAAACTAAAACAAGCCAATAAAAATACTCCAAGGGTACTGATCACCTAATTTGGCCTAGTTGTGATAATGAAGGAAAAACTAAGACTTGAAGAACCTGATGAACAATTCATAGTAAAGATTTTAAAACTTCTAGTAGAAATCCTAAGCAGTGTGATATATTAAGTTAATCTTTAAAAATAGTGGTTTCAGGGTAAATGTTGCTTAAAATTAAATTAACTCCCCTAATGAATAAAAGGCAGAAATATAGAAATGTCCCATTTTTTAATATTCCCATTATTAAAAAAAGGAAAGTCAAAGGGTTTTTGTACTATTTGCCTCATGATCCAACAGGTCTACCAAAAAAAAATGAACAAACACTGAAAACATTTGCCGACTCAGCTTTCAGTCTTTGTAAAGATACTAATTTTCACTTTGAGAGAAGGTATATTTAAAAGGAACTTTCTCAGCTTTTATTTTTAAATGTGAGTATTTTTGTACTTGTGAATTTGCACATCTTCTGAAAATGATTTAAAACTTGCAAATGTACTTTGATAGTATTATTTTGAAAATGTATTTATCTTCTTTTTTCTGTCCTTTCTGTCACCTGTTGGGCATTCTTGCATTTCTCTAAAAATGTCTTTACTGCATTAAAGAAAGAACATTAGTTGAATCCTACTCTTTGATTAAGATGGGATGTATAGATGGGAAGAGTATATCCATATATTTTGACCAAGATATGTATGTGTCACTTGGATGTTATTGTCAATACCCATAGAAAATTATCAAAATAATCAGATCAGTCACTACATAATGGAGAATATAAACCAAACTTTTTGATATCCAAATTAATTAAAACTTCATATGGTAAATTAGATAATAAAACCCTATGCATTTTGCATTTTATTAGTAGGAAATTCCTAGAAAATCGCTAGAAAATCCTAGAGATTCCTACTCTATCACTTGGTTCATTCCCTGTAAATAAACCACAGTAGATCAATCCAGGCATAAGAGAATTTTATAGAAATAAATAATTAAAGTCTAAACCAGTAATTCTCATTCTAGTTAGATTTCTATTTCACAAAATGCCTTAAATATTTTCAGAGCAAAAAAGAGTTAGGAACCAGATAAATAGCATGTGCAAGTACTAGAATTTATTAACATAATTTCCTCATCTCCCTAGCTGGATTCTTTTTTTTTTTTTTTTTTTTTTAAGATGGAGTTTTGCCCTGTCTCCCATGCTGGAGTGCAGTGGCATGATCTCAGCTCACTGCAACCTCTGTCTCCTGGGGTTCAAGTGATTCTCCTGCCTCAGCCTCTGAGTAGCTGGGATTACAGGCATACACCACCACCCCAGCTAATTTTTGTATTTTTAGTAGAGACAGGGGTTTGCCATGTTGGCCAGGCTGGTCTTGACCTCCTGGCCTCAAGTGATCTGCCTGCCTTGGCCTCCCAAAGTGCTGGGATTACACACATGAGCCACTGCCCCTGGCCCCTAGCTGGATTCTTAACCTCTTAAAGGATAGATCAAAATTCTATTCTTATCTGCAAGTAGGCAACATAGTGCTCTGACTCTGGACATAGGTGCTCAAAAAACAAAAATGAGGGGTATAATCCATGGTAAATTTTTCTATCATTCATTAGGTCTTGAATCAACACTCCTTATTTCCAAGAGAAATTTGGCAAGGGAATTAATATACTTTGGGCATGGCGCATTTATAGCACTCTTGAGAGGGTCTTGTCTTCTGGCCTATCAGCTTCTATATACTTTCAACGCTCATCAGCTTCACTGTGGTACCTAGGGTGGTCATTCTCATATTGATGTGGCTGAGATTCAGGTTGAGTTTACACATTGCCAACAGAAAATTCAGTATGAGGTCCAGATGTTTTAGCTCCATGTTTGAGCTTTCCTGTTTGGTCATGATTTTTCTTTTCATGTAGACAAAAGTTTAGAAGCTTTGGATCAACATATTTAAGGTCCAAAGCTATGTTTATTCCCATCTTCCAAAGTAAAAACCTTTCCCTTCATTCTTGAAGACTGCAGAAGAATCCTATCTGCAAATGGATATAAAATGCTGAAGCTTAGAAATGAAGACTGAGTCCAGATTTTATTATCTATTTCTTTTTCCACAGTGTTATATTTCTTAACATGTAAAGGAACATTATTTACCATAAAAGAGCAATGAGCCCAGGAACAACCACAAATCTTAATCTAATGCTTACTGTCTTTTCTCTTTTGGTTACTAATTATAAATCTTTTTCAGTTTTCATTGTTGCCAGAAAAAAATACCATCATGTACACTCTGCTGAGTTTTTTTCTCTATTTATTTATTGAACTGCCCTCATTTATAAAGTCTATTATGAGTAGTGGATTGAAGGTGAGGTCAGAACAAAATTTCTAGGAATCAGTTTACAAAATGCTCTTCCATATCATTGTTTATCCAACTGAAATAGGGAAGCAAATAAGCAATCTTCAGAAAACCAATTCCTGTTGAGTTCAGGACAGTCAAGTTGAGGGAAGCCAAAGAAAAGAGTTGAGAGAGTGTTGGAAAAGGGGAAAAGACAGTTAAGATAGTGAAGGAGAATAAATGAAGGATACTGACACTGGATGAAACTCTCAACCAGGAAAGAAGGATCACAAGAAATGAACCAAGGAAAGATAAAGAAACACACTGAAAAAAAACAATGAAGGAAACTAGTGGCAGGGGGTGGGGGAACTGCTATGAATAATAATAACTATGCAAGGGAAAGAAGTAGAGAAAAAGGAAGCTAACAAAATATCCCAAAGGAGACTCTTGATTTTGTCTGGGAAAAAAATATGCACAAAGCAGATGAAGTCTTATTTTGTTCTTGTTAAAACTTCATTATATGTTGACATTTCAGAACTGGCTTTAGATATGAAAATTAATGTCACTGTCTTGTTCCCTGTAAGAGAAGCCATTCTCTACTTTTGAGTAGGAGAGAGACAACAGGGCTAGGGCACCACATGCAATAGGAGCACATCAGGCAAAGCTAGAGGTCCCTGGGAAGTAAAGAACCCCAAGTACTGCAGAGAGGAATTTCTTTTCTTACTCTCCTTCTTTCCAAAACCCAAGATCTCGACATTCTTCCAAACACTGTTATCGGATTTATCCACCCAGAATCAGCAAAAAACAGTCAGTTATTTACTATGCAAAGATCAGAGTTGGAGTTTACAAATGGAAACAATACCCTTTGCATGTGTAAAATGAATATTTCTTATAAAACCTCCATGTATTTATGAGCCCAATTGTGTTTTCTCTTTGAGTGTGTATGACCATGTCCATGTCTACAGCAATCTGATTGCTGTAAACAGCTTCATTTCTTTAACTGGATCTTAATTCCACATATTCTGCAGTTTTAAAGTTTAATGGAGAATATTTATTCTTCTCCATATTTTCGCATTTTCATTTTGTGTTTTCAAATCTCTCCTGCCCAGAAACGTTTTCCCAAACTGTAATTTACTTTTAAAAATATGGTTGGTGATACAATCAGTCTTTAAAATGTTTTCAAAGTTATTTACATTATAATGAATTTCAAATGCTTAAATGCTAAGGATATATATTTAGATTTGGTTTTTCCCAAACGACTTAATGCAAATCAACTTTTCAAAGTTTGAGACAAAGACCACACACTGAATAATTTTTCAAAGACTGGATCAGTGTCAGACAAGAATGTGATACTGTGGTATGATTCTGGAGCAACTCAGAGGCAGCCCACAGACAATTTTCATGAATGAGAAGCAGTGATGTATTTGGTTCCCTAAGGATATATGAATGGTAGATCCTCTATTCAAACTAGGCAAATTTCAATGGAATAAGATTTTTACATTTGTGGGCCATCCACAACTCTAAAAATGAGAAGTACCTCAGCAACTCCATCCAAGTTGCTGAGGTACTTCTCATTTTTGCACATTTGTGGAAAATGCAGAGTGATTCCATTGTTCTTTCCAGATGAAAAGATTGTCTTTCACAACACATATGAAAAGAATGTTGCATTTGTTGCTTTTCTGCCTAGAGAGTCAACCATATAAGATGGTAAGGAAGTCTTTGCCCCAAAATTATACTCTTATAGTTTCTGAGTGAACAGTTTTTTTATCCACATTATATCTTCATGGTAAGGAAGGCATATACTCTCTTGTTTGAGAGTTGTATTCTTATAGTTTCTTAGTGAATACTCTTTTCTCCAAATCATGCCTTATTATCTGGCACCCAATGAATTAAGTCATCTCAACATTTATGGGACATCGTACAGCATCAAAGTCAAGGCACTTAGCATATACTCCAAAGATGGGTTGTATAAGTCTGATTAATATCTACCGTGTTAATAAAGTCTTAAAGCAGATAGTGACTTTTTAAATTTAAGATTTAGCTACATCAAACCTAGCATCATGGATACCCTTATCCATTTAAAATAAAAAGATAACCCAAGGAAACATTTTTGATTCACAATGGTTTTAATGAAAGATGTAAAGAATGTAGCAATTAAAGCAGAATGGCTTTTGTTCTTCAAGTTCCATAGTCAATTTGTAATTGTTTTTCAACCCAAACTTCCTTCTACATCATCATGTTTTCCATATGGCATAATGTTGCCCATTGTTGGAATCTCATCTAAATTGAAAAACCTAGATTTTTGTTGCCATTTTTTTATATGCATTGTGAGATGCACAAGTTAAGATCAGAATATATGCAGAGGATAAACTATATCTCTAAACAAAAAATGTTCTGGCTGTGGCCCACGACTGGAGGAGGTGTCATGGCCTCCTCTGGTGGCCTTTGGCTACTTTCCCAAAACTCCTTTTAAGACACAGATCACACATATCCAGATGAGAAGGCAGCTCACTCCACCCTTGGTTATATCTGTTTATGTGTGGGTAGAGGAGACATGATCAAACACTAATAACTTACTGCTGGTTTCCTATTATTGATATTTTCATGAAAATTGTTTTTGACTTTTTTTGACAACTGTTTAAAACAAAATAATTTTTTTGACTTTTCTCGATCAGAAAGTAACTCAAAAAAAGCTATTCTTTCCTCAGTGCCTACAGTTTATAGTACCTCTTGTGTATCTTTTATCACTATACAGCTATTTATTTAAAAGTCTTTCAAAGCCATTAGACATAACCTTCTTAGGGCAGGGAGCATTGCTTCCATGTCTCCCATGGATACCACAGCTCTTGACCCAGCGTTTTACCCAAGGTTTCCAGTTACCTGTGATAACGTGAGTGAAAGTGAAGATGGAACAGGAGAGAATCGAGGAGCTTCTTTCGGCTTACTGTGAGGTTGAGATTTGCTGTGGTAAAATAATATACGTTAAATGTATGTTGAATCTTAGAGATATTTAACACTCATTAACTCATTTATTTAATAAATATTTAAAGAGCACTCACACAACTTTCTAAGTAATGGCAATGCAAAAGTGAGTTAGACAGACATAATCTTCACGCTCATAGAGATTACTTGTAGAGGAGATGGCTGAATGTGAAAAACATATTAAAAAGTACTAACAATAAGTATTGAAGAATGGTAAGTACTTTACAGGAAGATAGAGGGATGGGGTCTCTTCTTCAGACAGGGGGTCAGGAAAGACCTTTTGATAAGGTGACATTTAAACTGAGCTTTAGAAAGCAAAAGGGAACCAGCTGTGTAAAGATCAGATCATTCTTGAGAAAATAAATGAATATAACCTATTTAAACATCACTTGGTAATTACCATCATCAACATATCCTTTATTTGTGTGTGTGTTTCCATGTGCATATATGTATAAGTGGGTTTTACTATAGAATGTATTTGCTTTATTCATGTAGCAATATATTGTGAACATTTTACCAGCTTATTAAATATATTTCTAAATTAATGATGGCATAGAATTCCATTTATTGCAAATAATGTTATTTTGTTAGCCTTCCCCTATTGTTCTCACATTTACTTTATCTCCAATGCTTTGATGCCTTGATTTTTATTTTTTCACAGTCATAGCCTCTGAAAAAAAAGAGTATAGTGAAATAATGAACAGCACAGAGTCTAGAGCAGGGATGTCCACTATTTTGGCTTCTCTGGGACATATTGGAAGAATAATTGTCTTGGGCCACACATAAAATACACTAACACTACTGATAGCTGATGAGCTAAAAAAAAAAAAAAAAAATCACAAAAAAAGTCTCATAATGTTTTAAGAAAGTTTATGAATTTGTTTTGGGCCACATTCAAAGCCATCTGGGGCTGCATGTGGCCTATAGGACGCAAGTTGGACAAGCTTGCTCTAGAGACAGTTTACCTGAGTCTTGACCTGGCTCTACCATTTACTATCAGTGTTACCTTAGGTGAATTGCTTAATCTATCTGTGCTCCAATTTTGTCATCTCTAAAATGGGCATAATAGTAGTACCTACCTCATAAAGTTGCTGGTAGGAAACTTCACCAAGTTGGTACTCATATTGCCTAAAGGGGAATGCTTGCTGCCAACTAGGCATATTGATAAATGTGAGCTAAAAATTTCAGGTTTTAGAGAACTTGGGGGAGAATGAAATACATGTTCCCAAACCAACATTGCCAATATCCTAATTACAGAAGAAGCTTATGATTTATTTTTAAAGATTTATAAGAAAGTTTTGATAAAGCTAAAATTGTGTAGATTAAAAAACATCCCACTATACTCCACTAGGAACTTACTCAAGAATAAACACATTTTCAGGCCCTGTGAAGTTCATGGTTGTATTTTCTGGGTAGGTCAGAAATGTTGCAAACTTGTTTCTGGGCCTAATATTTGGATGTTGATAACATGCTTATCTCCTGCTCACTGAGGCCTCAAGGCTAAGCAAGAATGCAGTATTTTAGTTTTAGCTTTAGGTCTTTTAGTAAATAACTATTATTAGGTGGAAAGTTCTGCAGAAAGGCCAGTGAGTTCAAGTAATGAGAAAAGTGCACACAAATGAAATGTCATTGAGATGAAAAAACTGAAGATGTTGGGACCTTCTCAACTCTAAGCCATCACATTGCCCCTAGTCTGAGTGTTCTTAACCTGGAGTTCCTGTAATGGGTTTCACAGAGTTTGTCATCCACCTGAAATTGTTGACATTCTATAATCAGAAGGTCACTTGATGAGCATAGAATTAAAGTAAAGGGAGTTAGCAAGAATATCTAAATGGCTCGTAGCCTCCAGTTATGATGATAGCCTGATGTATCCATCAAGTTTGTTTTACTCAGGGTTTATGAAGAGCTTAGAAAGGTCTGTGATATCCTTAAAACTCTTAAACCCGAACCCAAACTTTGCGTGTGTTTATTATTTGGAGTTTTTCTAAGTAGAAGGTAAATAGCCTTAGTTACATTTTCAAAGATACCTGGAAATCAAAGCAGGTTATGGACCACTCATCCAGCCTGCTTAACTGCTCCAGAACCTGGGACTAGCCCTAGCCTTACGTGATTTTTGCTCTGGGAACTGCCCTCACCTTGACACCCTAGAAGCTTGTTCCTCTGACTTCTACTGCAAGTAAAAAATAACTGGGCTCTTTTATTATCTGTGAGTACTGTCCCTCACCCATGAACTTCAGTCTCCCAGAGAAACTGTGTTCCACACATTTGTTGCCAAAATTCCCAGGCCCTTCCTTTCTTCCTCCTTCCCTCCAACCCTCCCTCCTTCCTTCCTTCCCTCTCTCCTTCTTTCATTCCTTTTCTTCTACTGACCCCAATCCAGAGCCCACTTAGATTAAAATATTGTATTCTTACAGATTTTGGCAATATGTAATATTTGTTCAGCCACAGTTTTATTTCTTACGCTGTAAATTAGCTCACGCCTCCTACCACCACCACCATTTGCCTGGCTGAGCTGATTTCTTCCTCCTTTGGTCCATCAAGATACCCTTTACTTCTATTATAATATATCTTATTTGAAATTTCTTGGCTATGTATGTCCCGCCATATGACCGTGAGCTCCTTGAAAAAGTTTATATGTCTTTATCTCTCCATCATCAGCATCTAAATTCATGCCTGAACAAATGTATATTTTCTGGCTGCCTTATAAAATTTTATCCTAAGATTGTCTTTGAAAATATTATATGGAACATGACATGGCCTCCTCTTTATAAAGGTAAACTAAATAAATTTTCTTCGCTGGGCACAGTGGCTCACGGCTGTAATCCCAGCACTTTGGGAGGCCAAGACAAATGGATCACGAGGTCCAGAGTTAAAGACCAGCCTGGCCAAGATGCTGAAACCCCATCTCTACTAAAAACACAAAAATTAGCTGGGTGTGTTGGCACGCATCTATAATCCCAGCTACTTGGGAGGCTGAGGCAGGAGAATCTCGCTTGAATCGGGGTGGCAGAGGTTGCAGTGAGCCCAGATCGCACCACTGCACTCCAGCCTGGGTGACACAGCAAGACTCCGTCTCAAAAAAAAAAAAAAAAGAAAAGAAAAGAAAAATTATCTCTTTAGCCTTAGTAACTTATATAAATAATTATGTATCCATTTTTGTGCTGAATGTCCAGTGCTCTATGTATAATATCCCTGCTATTAACTGTAGTATTCATGGTATATATTTTATGTACTAACCCCAATATTTGTTTTATTTTATCTTTCTTATGATAATTTTCTTTTTGCTTTGATTTCCTTGTTTCCTTTAGTAAATATTATTTGCATGCAAAGTTAAATCATCTTAAATTAGTTTGGTACAATTTATGATGTAAACATACATATGCATATATCTATATAGTCATGTAATATTTCCTATCCCAATCATTTCTGTAACAGATAACAATCTTATGGCTATCTAATAGAATCTAGTTGGCACTGGAAGAAAGATACAATTTTTAAAAAGTATGTTTTACTCTCACTTTTCTCCCTACATCTGTCATTAACTTTTAGGTTGACCCGAGTCCTTTCTCTGGCTCCCTTTCTCTGGAAGGAGGCAATGTGCTGCTATCCAAGCCCTGACAAAGTTGTTATGTAAATAGTACCTCTATAATAGAAATAAAATGTGAAATGGCATTTTATAATGTCAGAATATATAGCGCTATAAATCTATTACTAAACATTTTGCTATACAAATTTGTGGACCTCAAACCAGCAGTCTCAGCTTCACCCAGACTTACTGAATTGGAATCTGCATTTTAAGAGATCCCCAGGGCATTTGTATGCACATAAAAATTTTGAAAAGCACTTATCTGCATGATCACATGGATGATAAATTTCATTTTAAATGTTAAAAATACAAACTTTATAATAGATGAGGGGTGGAAGTTTAGTGTAATGTAAAAAATAAAAATTAACTTAAATTTGGATTTGTATTTGAGTCCTGACTTGGCTTCCTATTTTCATTTATACCGGACTCAATTAATATTTACCTCCTACTCTTTATCGGGCATGTGTGTGGGTGATGTGTATACAAAGATGAGCAGCTAGAGCCTCTGGTCTCATGGAGCTAACTCTGTAATCCTGAGCAAATCTGTGGAAAGATGATGGATCAAACACACATCCAATTTTGCTCCCTCTCACCCACCCCCTGCAAACTCTACTAAATTTGCTGTAAAGGGATTTGTTTTTTCTAAAGACAAATATACAAGAATGGTGAGAACAAGAGAGAAGAGCACAGCAAAAACAATTTTGGAAGCTGTAGGGCAGATGGATGAGTAAAACTGACTTTGCAGATGTCAAAATGCTGAAGCGTAAGCCAGTAATGGGAAAAGCTGAGAACCAAAGCAATTCATCCCACAGACAGTTCAGGAATTGACAGCACCAAATACTACTAGAAATAGGGGGAAGGAAGGAAGGTTGGGGTTGGGATGGGGAGCAAGTAAAATAAGAGAAACTGTTTGAATGACATTTAAGAGTCAGAGAAATCCATAGATACTGTCCCCTTCCCATGCCTCTGGCTGACTCTCCCTAATTTAGGTTCATTCTCTGGAGAGAGAAAACAAGGTCTCTGTACTGGGGACCCCAGATATAGTTGAAGGTATGATATGTGACATATGCATATTAAATACTAAGACCCTACCGACACCCAACCTCAGCCTTAATTTTCCACTGAGAGTCCATAGTATTGGCAGCCAGGATTTTCCCTCTCTGCAGAGTATTGTAAGACTCTTTCTTGAGAAATATAAATGACTCAAAAGAAAAACAATCTTAAAAAAAAAGATATACGAAATAAATATTCCTGAGTCCATACTGATCGTAACTTCACAGTGGACAAAACTGACAAACACTACCTCAGGCAGGTCATCAAGGTCAGAGTCAATAGTGACAAGTTATGTTGAGAGTATATACCCTTCTTAATAGAAATAATTAAAATGACACTTTACCTCTGTGGTTTCCTCCCAAAGACACATAGCCCTAGTCTAATCATGAAAAAAAAAATTAGACAAATATCATTAAATAGACATGCCACAAAATACTTGACCACATCTCCTCAAAACTATCAAAGTTATCAAAAACATAAAAAGACTGAGAAGCTGTCACAGCCAAGAGAAGCCTAAAAAAGACGTAAGAACTAATGTGGCATACTGGATGGGGTCCTGGAATGAAAAAAGGACCTTAGGTAAAATATTATGAAAATGTAAATAAAGTATGAATGTTACTTAATATGAATGTATCAGTAATAGCCTATCAATTATGGGAAATGTACCATACCAATGTAAGATGCTAATAATAGGGAGAAATTGGCATGGGGTTTATGGGGAACCTTGTGCTGCTCGTAGTTTTTCAGTAAATCTAAAACTGTTCTAAAATAAAGTTTTAAAAACAATATAGAAAGAGAGAATTGGGGGGGGGAAATGACAGACATGAGGGGCTCCTGCAATAAATAGCACAGCCAGGTCACCCTGCAGCGAAGCCTTTAGCCAAGGAGTCCCACCCACACACTCAAGAGTTTCCAATCATCATTTTTAAAATAATTATACAAGTTGCATTTTATCTTACCATACCAGTATTTTAGATATCACTTTTCTGTGATAGTCCATATAAGTCGAATGTTTTGATTATCCCTTGCTGCATAAAGAATTACTCAAATCTTAGTGGCTTAAGACAACTGCCATTTTGTTATATCTCACGATTCAGAAATTTGGACAGGACTTAACTAGGTGATTCTTTTATTTGACTTGGTGTTGACTGAGGTTGCTCCATGCTGTTCAGCCCATGGTGGGCCGGTTCTGGAGGGTCCAGGTGGGCTTCACTCACTTGTCTGGAAGCTTGATAGGGCTGGTTAGAAGGCTGGACTGTTGGCCAGAGAACCTATGCATGGCCTCTGTAGTACAGTGGCCTCACCGTAGTCAAACTTTTGACATGGCTCCTAGAAAGTCTTCCAAGAACCCACTTACATTTTATTCCTCATTTTATTATTATTATTATTATTATTTGAGATGGAGTCTTGCTCTGTTGCCAGACTGGAGTGCTGTGGTGTGATCTGGGCTCACTGCAACCTCCATTTCCCAGGTGCAAGTGTTTCTCCTGCCTCAGCCTCCTGAGTAGCTAGGAATACAGGTGCACACCACCACGCCCAGCTAGTTTTTTGTATTTTGTATTTTGTTTTTAGTAGAGACTGGGTTTCACCGTGTTAGCCAGGATGGTCTCAATCTCCTGACCTCATGACCCCCACGCCTTGGCCTCCCAAAGTGCTGGGATTACAAGTGTGAGCTACTGCGCCCGGCCTTTGTTCCTCATTTTAAATATGAATTGCATATGAAGAGTTCCAGAGACCTAACGAATGCCTCTAACATGAAAGAAACCAAATAAACAAATGATAATGACAACTTGAAGAAAAAGAAGGATTTTAACAGGAGAAAATTTTTAAATATTATTAATATTCTTAGACAAGAGAAGATATTGCACCCATGAAATGAGAGATGCTGGAAATTACAAACATGATGGTGGTAATAAAAAACCCAATAGACATAATGATATAAAAGCTGAGAAAATGACTCACGAAATGGAGCCAAAAGGGAAAAAAAAAAAAAGGAAAATAGAAGAAAAAAATACATTATAGGACAAGTCCAGGAGGTCTACCATCCAATTAATAATACAGGAAAAAAAAAAGAAAAAAAATGAGAGGAAATTAACAATGTAATAGTTCAATGAAACTTTCCTGAACTGAATATGAGTTTCCAGGTTGAAAGAACTGAAAGGGGTGGAAGCCACCCCACGGGCATTTAAGTATAAAATTTCAGAATAATGGGATAAGGAGAAAAACCAAGAAAAATCCAAGTAGGAAAAAAAGAAACAAAAAACAACAACAAAAAAAGTCATACTCAAAGGACCAGAAATCATTTTGGACTTCTCAATAGCAACACTGGAATTTAAAATTTAATGGGAAAATGTCTTCAAAATTCTATAGGAAAATGCTTTTTAATTTAGGGTTCTCTACTCAACAAAGTTTTTTTTGTTTTGTTTTTTGTTTTTTTGCCTTCACTTTTAATTGATAGATACAAAATTCATAAAATAATTTCTATCTCACAAATCTTAAGAAGTCACTGGAGGATGTTTTCTACCAAAATAATTAAATAAACAGAAAAAGAAAAAGAAAGGGACAAGAGAAGGAAGGAGACTGAACACAGGACAGAGGTAAAGAGAGGTTCCAGGATTATAGCCCTATACAGATGTAGAGAGCAAACAGTTTAGAACAGACTAGATTCCATTCTCAGTGCCACCATTTATTGACTAGAATTCCTTGAGCAAATAATTGACCTGTGACTCACTTTTCTTTTCTGAAAAATGGGGATCATCAGGGTACCTACATTACATAGGCTGTTGTGAGAATTAAACCTGACAACACATGTAAACATATTTGAGCTGTGCCTGGCACTAAATAGATGCTCAACAAATACTGGCCTTTACCCTTTATTATTAAAGCCCCTTTCAGCTTTGCTGTCTTCATTCTGCGTTGAAAGTAATGCAAATGTATTGGCTTATTTCAAGAAAAAATAAATTCCCCAAATGTAAGCCACATTTAGTTTTCATTTTATAATTTCATAAAACCTGAGCTAGACTAAAAATTCCATTTTAAGTGTTTCCAAAAACCTCCAAAACCTGCAAACAATTATAAAAAGGTGAATAACATGCAAAACAATTCCACTTCATAAAATCCTATTGAAAAGCATCTACATTTGCAAATTATTCTAGATTCTAAAAGCTGCCATACTCAACTGTTAACCCAGTGGCATAAAATAAATGGAAAACATTGTAAACTGTAGGGGACTTTGCATCCCACTGACATAATAGCTGAACTAAATAGACAAGGAATGTGAAATTCCTAACTTTATGACTTACATGGAGGAATGATCTGAAGTGTAGGCAGACCTATTAGAGTCTACAATCTACCCAAGGGATTCACTTTCAGTGCTTTCATTGTGAGATTTATTTAGTGGATATCACAAGATTATAAATGTTAAGACTACTACTGTGTTTTATAAAAGCAAAGTTAGTATTTCTCTTAAATATGTGAGTGTAAAAAGTAGTACTACTGCTTTCTTAAGTGTCCAGTTTTATTATATCTCAGGATTTTATTATACCCAAGGCTCTCCGGTTTCTAACAGCTGTCCCTAAGTCCCCAGGGGAAAAAAAAAAAAAAACAAAAAAAAAAACACATTTCTGGAATGCATACATTTTGTGAAATAAGGGATAATATAATGAACAAGACCTTGTTCCTTATACAACACAAGTAAGAATAAAAACTTCCCTTTCTTTCTTCTTCCTTCCAACCCATGCACTGCCTAGGATTGCTCTGGACACTGCTCCCAGCCCAGTGTTCCACAGGGTAAGCTAGCACAGAGAGCTTTGAGATACAGGATGTGAAAAACCAAAGGCACCAGATAGTTACCAAAATGTTCTTACTCAGGCTCTTGCAATAAGGATATTCATTAGTGAAGAATACCTCAGGAAAGAAGGGAGCATGGGGTGCTATAGTTATAGGGCGTCTTTGGAGTCTATAGGAGTGATGAGGAAGGATTGAGACACGTTATGTGAGGGTGCTGGGATCCTTTGGTTGGTTAGCCATTTTCTAGAACACAAAAGTGTGGGGGATTTCTTAGCAATCCTTGGTTTCTGGAAGCACAGGGCTTAAATAAAGTTCAACATTTTCAACATAGTCTTCTACTATTTCCATGTCTCCCATTTAGAAGTTCAACTCAGTAAATCATGCTTCAATCAGTGTTTTAATCCTCCGAGTATTCCTGAGACTCTCCTCATTGCTCTTTGTAGCTTGCAATTATTGATCCACTCTTTTCAGAAAAAACAGTCTCATATCTGTTCCTTGTCATTTTGTTTTTGTGAGTAGTAAATATAATAATATCAGTAATAAAAAAATAGCAATGACAGCATCAACAATAGAGCGTAACAAGTATCATAAAATATAGGGCAAACATGTTTCTAAATTTCTAAACTTCTCTACTGAACATCATTCACCTATCCCCTCAAGTTTGTTGTTTTACAGAGGGTGAATGGTAGGGTGTGACTTGGGATAAAGAGAGAGAATGACTTAACATTGCCATATACAAACATTCTTATTCTTTTTTCTAAATCTCCTACTTAAAAAAAAATTCTGAATGTCTATTAGAGAATTTTCTTTGGCTTTTCTTATCATCTCTTTTTATCTGATTTTTAGTAGGTGCTCTGTAGCCACACTGTTTCTCTCCACTTCTCACTGTTTCTCACACTGAGTTTGTGTATGCATCCTTCTCTCTGCCTCATATTTCTCTTATGCCTTTCCTTACTTATTATTTGTTGTAGATACATTTCTGTCTTTTTCCATCTGCCTGAATCTACTAAAAAAAAAAAAAAAAGAAAGAAAGAAAAGTGAGTACTGGAATTCCAAAAGCTTGAACTCATTAGTAGTTAAGAGAATATTTTGCAATCTCCTGTCAGAGCCACAGAATTTTCAGGGATTATGTCTGCAAAACTGAGATTCAAAATGTAAAAAGGGCAAATTCATGGCAGATAACAGTATTGTTGGGTAAGGTAGCCAACGCATTTGTGAGAAGTTTCCCTGGGGAGACAGTATAGTTAATTCACCTAATTTTATTTTCATACCAAACTTGTTCCCCACTTCCTTATCCAGTTATTAATTCTCAGGAGATCCTAAACCTGCCTGTGGATGCCACCAGATCCACTCTTTTCAATTGCACGCTTCTAGGCTGGTTCCTATGCTACCAAATTCTTTAAGATGTGTATGAGCCGTGGACCAAAAGAGCCATCTATTAAAATACTGAAGGACTGAGTAGGG
The DNA here is from genome assembly GCF_028885655.2 of Pongo abelii. Lineage (NCBI taxonomy): Eukaryota > Metazoa > Chordata > Mammalia > Primates > Hominidae > Pongo > Pongo abelii. Next base: position 22,003,351 of record NC_085928.1, read on the forward strand.
ATTGTAACATCTGATTATTAAATGAATGATTCTTTTTCAGATTGTGAGTGATGCTAATTTATAGATCATTTATTAGTTTTATTATCATAGTCATTCGCAAGCGCATTGCCCATCTCCACACCCTTCCTTTGAGTTCTAGAAAAAGGATGTACTAGCTGGCTATGTTAAACTGTGTAGCCAGGCTGAATTCTGTTCTCTCCCATCCTGCCCTGTATCATACTTATGCGTCCTTTTATTAAGGTGCACACAATCATACTCTTTATTATTAAAAGCGTGATTGGTTTTGATTAGTTGTAGTCCCAAGACACACATTTCTAAGGAGAATCCCTGTACTAATCTTGAACTTCCACACAAAAAGCATTTTTAGGACTCTAATTTCTCTGTTATAGCTATTTAGCATTCCAGGTTAGAATAAAACTTTCAATTTTGTTATTCAGCTAAGAAGCTTTATCCTTGCAAGAAAGCAGGCCTCATCAAGAACACATGGCTTCTGTCCAGGTTAATCCCATTGAGTAATTATCTTTACATGCTGGAGAAGGAGCTGTCCTACCTATCTAAACCTTCTATTGTCTCCCTACCTTTGCCTCTGAAAATTCAGTGCAGGCTAGCAGAAGCAGAGTGGTTTTCACATGCCTCCACCTTGTGGCTAGGGTCCCCTTGATTTTGTTCCAACATCTATTACAGGGACCATCTTAACCTTGTTGAGAACATTTCAAAACAGCTAGCTAATATATCTCTTTCATTAGAAAACTTTTGTCAGAAGAGTAGTAAAAAGGGAATAAGTGTCATTAGCCAAATTAATTGATAAATTAGCAGAATTAATGAAATGGAAAAGAAAGTCTTGCAAATCTGTGCAATAATATACTAAACAAATTTTTCATAACCTATGGCAAAAAATGAGTGTTAAAAGGGGGAGAAGGAAAAGGAAAAAAATAGACTGCTAAGGTGATAAACCATATCACTTTATGAAAATCTACTTTTGCAGAGGGTATGATAAGTCTAAGCTTCAAAAATGAAGACATTTTGAAATTAACATTTATTAAGTGATTCTAAATAAACCTTTGAACATTCTAATGCCATTGATGGAAATGAGGAATTAACTCATGTCTCAGTGAAAATTTGTGAGCTCACAAAGTATCTGGAAATACCTTCTGTTAGGCACCAGAGAGAATAAAACTTACTATCGATCAAAGGAAGATATTTACTACCTGTCCTACCATTTCCCAGTGACAGTGCCTGTTTGACTCTGGCAGTCCAGAGCCAACTGTCCTATAGTCAACTCCAAAACTGTTTCTATTGACAGTGACTGTCAGGCCTCTGAGCCCAAGCCAAGCCATCGCATCCCCTGTGACTTGCACGTATATGCCCAGATAGCCTGAAGTAACTGAAGAATCACAAAAGAAGTGAAAAGGTCCTGCACCGCCTTAACTAATGACATTCCACCACTGTGATTTGTTCCTGCCCCACCTTAACTGAGTGATTAACCCTGTGAATTTCCGTCTTCTGGCTCAGAAACTCCCCCACTGAGCACCTTGTGACCTCCCACCCCCCACCGCCCCTGCCCACCAGAGAACAACCCCCTTTGACTGTAATTTTCCATTACCTTCCCAAATCCTATAAAACGGCCCCACCCCATCTCCCTTCGCTGACTCTTTTCGGACTCAGCCCGCCTGCACCCAGGTGAAATAAACAGCCATGTTGCTCACACAAAGCCTGTTTGGTGGTCTCTTCACACGGACGCACATGAAATTTGGTGCCCTGACTCGGATCGGGGGACCTCCCTTGGGAGATCAACCCCCTGTCCTCCTACTCTTTGCTCGGTGAGAAAGATCCACCTATGACCTCAGGTCCTCAGACCGACCAGCCCAAGAAACATCTCACCAATTTCAAATCCGGTAAGCGGCCTCTTTTTACTCTCTTCTCCAACCTCCCTCACTGTCCCTCAACCTCTTTCTCCTTTCAATCTTGGCGCCACACTTCAATCTCTCCCTTCTCTTAATTTCAATTCCTTTATTTTCTGGTAGAGACAAAGGAGATACGTTTTATCCGTGGACCCAAAACTCTGGCACCGGTCACGGACTGGGAAGGCAGCCTTCCCTTGGTATTTAATTGTTGCAGGGACGCCTCTCTGATTATTCACCCACGTTTCAAGGGTGTCAGACCACGCAGGGATGCCTGCCTTGGTCCTTCACCCTTAGCGGCAAGTCCCGCTTTTCTGGGGAAGGGGCAAGTACCCCAACCCCTTCTCTCCTTGTCTCTACCCCTTCTCTGCTTTTCTGGGGAAAGGGCAAGTACCCCAACCCCTTCTCTCCTTGTCTCTACCCCTTCTCTGCTTTTCTGGGGGAGTGGCAAGTACCCCTCAACCCCTTCTCCTTCACCCTTAGCGGCAAGTCCTGCTTTTCTAGGGGGCAAGAACCCCCAATTCCTTATTTCCACACCCCAACCTCTTATCTCTGTGCCCCAATCCCTTATTTCCGCACCCCGACCTCTTATCTCTGTGCCCCAATCCCTTATTTCCATGCCCCAATCCCCCTTCCCACTTTTCTGGAGGGTAAGAACCCCCGAACCCCTTCCGTCCGTGTCTCTATGCTCTCTTTTCTCTAGGATTGCCTCCTTCACTATGGGCAACCTTCCACCCTCCATTCCTCCTCCTTCTCTCTTAGCCTGTGTTCTCAAGAACTTAAAACCTCTTCAACTCACACCTGACCTCAAACCTAAATGCCTTATTTTCTTCTGCAATGCCGCTTTACCCCAATACAAACTTGACAGTAGTTCCAAATAGCCAGAAAACAGCACTTTCAATTTTTCCATCCTACAAGATCTAAATAATTCTTGTCGTAAAATAGGCAAACGGTCTGAGGTGCCTGACTTCCAGGCATTCTTTTACACATCAGTCCCTTCCTAGTCTCTGTGCCCAATGCAATTCGTCCCAAATCTTGCTTCTTTCCCTCCCGCCTGTCCCCTCAGTCCCAACCCCAAGTGTCGCTGAGTCTTTCTAATCTTCCTTTTCTACAGACCCATCTGACCTCTCCCCTCCTCACCAGGCCGAGCGAGCTAGGTCCCAATTCTTCCTCAGCCTCTGCTCCTCCACCCTATAATCTTTTTATTGCCTCCCGTCCTCACACCTGGTCCGGCTTACAGTTTCGTTCCGTGACTAGCCCTCCCCCACCTGCCCAGCAATTTACTCTTAAAAAGGTGGCTGAAGCTAAAGACATAGTCAAGGTTAATGCTTCTTTTTGTTTATCCCAAATCGGATAGCATTTAGGCTCTTTTTCATCAAATATAAAAACCCAGCCCAGTTCATGGCTCGTTTGGCAGCAACTCTGAGACGCTTTACAGCCCTAGACCATAAAAGGTCAAAAGGCCATCTTATTCTCAATATACATTTTATTACCCAATCTGCTCCCGACATTAAATAAAACTCCAAAAATTAGAATCTGGCCCTCAAACCCCACAACAGGACTTAATTAACCTCACCTTCAAGGTGTACAATAATAGAAAAAAGTTGCAATTCCTTGCCTCCACTGTGAGACAAACCCCAGCCACATCTCCAGCACACAAGAACTTCCAAATGCCTGAACCGCAGTGGCCAGGCATTCCTCCAGAACCTCCTCCCTCAGGAGCTTGCTACAAGTGCCAGAAATCTGACCACCAGGCCAAGGAATGCCCTCAGCCCGGGATTCCTCCTAAGCCATGTCCCATCTGTGCGGGACCCCACTGAAAATCGGACTGTTCAACTCACCTGGCAGCCACTCCCAGAGCCCCTGGAACTCTGGCCCAAGGCTCTCTGACTCCTTCCCAGATCTTCTTGGCTTAGCGGCTGAAGACTGACGCTGCCTGATCGCCTCGGAAGCCTCGTAGACCATCACCGACGCCGAGCTTCGGGTAACTCTCACAGTGGAGGGTAAGTCCGTCCCCTTCTTAATCAATACGGAGGCTACCCACTCCACATTACCTTCTTTTCAAGGGCCTGTTTCCCTTGCCTCCATAATTGTTGTGGGTATTGATGGCCAGGCTTCTAAACCTCTTAAAACTCCCCAACTCTGGTGCCAACTTAGACAATACTCTTCTAAGCACTCCTTTTTAGTTATCCCCACCTGCCCAGTTCCCTTATTAGGCTGAGACACTTTAACTAAATTATCTGCTTCCCTGACTATTCCTGGACTACAGCTGCATCTCATTGCTGCCCTTCTTCCCAATCCAAAGCTTCCTTTGCGTCCTCCTCTTGTATCTCCCCACCTTAACCCACAAGATACCTCTACTCCCTCCTTGGCGACCGATCATGCACCCCTTACCATCTCATTAAAACCTAATCACCCTTACACCGCTCAACGCCAATATCCCATCCCGCAGCACGCTTTAAAAAGATTAAAGCCTGTTATCACTCGCCTGCTACAGCATGGCCTTTTAAAGCCTATAAACTCTCCTTACAATTCCCACATTTTACCTGTCCTAAAACCAGAAAAGCCTTACGAGTTAGTTCAGGATCTGCACCTTATCAACCAAATTGTTTTGCCTATCCACCCCATGGTGCCAAACCCATATAATCTCCTGTCCTCAATACCTGCCTCTACAACCCATTATTCTGTTCTAGATCTCAAACATGCTTTCTTTACTATTCCTTTGCACCCGTCATCCCAGCCTCTCTTCGCTTTCACTTGGACTGACCCTGACACCCATCAGGCTCAGCAAATTACCTGGGCTGTACTGCTGCAAGGCTTCACAGACAGACCTCATTACTTCAGTCAAGCCCAAATTTCGTCCTCATCTGTTACCTATCTCAGCATAATTCTCGTAAAAACACACGTGCTCGCCCTGCTGATCGTGTCCGATTAATCTCCCAAACTTCAATCCCTTACAAAACAACAACTCCTTTCCTTCCTAGGCATGGTTAGTGCGGTCAGAATTCTTACACAAGAGTCAGGACTGCACCCTGTAGCCTTTCTGTCCAAACAACTTGACCTTACTGTTTTAGCCTAGCCCTCATGTCTGCGTGCAGCGGCTGCCACTGCTTTAATACTTTTAGAGGCCCTCAAAATCACAAACTATGCTCAACTCACTCTCTACATTTCTCATAACTTCCAAAATGTATTTTCTTCCCCATACCTGACGCATATACTTTCTGCTCCCTGGCTCCTTCAGCTGTACTCACTCTTTGTTAAGTCCCACAATTACCATTGTTCCTGGCCCGGACTTCAATCCAGCCTTCCACATTATTCCAGATACCACACCTGACCCTCATGACTGCATCTCTCTGATCCACCTGATATTCACCCCATTTCCCCATATTTCCTTCTTTCCTGTTCCTCACCCTGATCACGCTTGATTTATTAATGGCAGTTCCACCAGGCCTAATCACCACACACCAGCAAAGGCAGGCTATGCTATAGTACAAGCCACTAGCCCACCTCTTAAAACCTCTTATTTCCTTTCCATCGTGGAAATCTATCCTCAAGGAAATAACTTCTCAGTGTTCCATCTGCTATTCTACTACTCCTCAAGGATTATTCAGGCCCCCTCCCTTCCCTACACATCAAGCTGGAGGATTTGCCCCCGCCCAGGACTGGCAAATTAGCTTTACTCAACATGCCCTGAGTCACAAAAACTAAAATAACCTCTTAGTCTAGGTAGACACTTTCACTAGATAGGTAGAGGCCTTTCCTACAGGGTCTGAGAAGGCCACCTCAGTCATTTCTTCCCTTCTGTCAGACATAATTCTTCAGTTTAGCCTTCCCACCTCTATACAGTCTGATAACAGACCAGCCTTTATTAGTCAAATCAGCCAAGCATTTTTTCAGGCTCTTAGTATTCAGTGACAGACTAATGGTCTATTAAAAACACACCTCACCAAGCTCAGCCACCAACTTAAAAAGGACTGGACAATACTTTTACCACTTTCCCTTCTCAGAAGTCAGACCTGTCCTCAGAATGCTACAAGGTACAGCCCATTTAAGCTCCTGTACAGACGCTCCTTTTTATTAGGCCCCAGTCTCATTCCAGACACCAGACCAACTTAGACTGTGCCCCCAAAAAAACTTGTCATCCCTACTATTTTCTGTCTAGTCATACTCCTATTCTCCATTCTCAACTATTCATACATGCCCTGCTCTTGTTTACACTGCCGGTTTACACTGTTTCTCCAAGCCATCACAGCTGATATCTCCTCCTGCTATCCCCAAACTGCCACTCTTGAAGTAAATAAATAATCTTTGCTGACAGGACTGTGCTGAATCTCCTTAGGCACTCTCTAATCAGATGTCCTAGGTCCTCCCAATTCTTAGACCTTTTATACCTGTTTTTCTCCTTCTCTTATTCCATTTAGTTTCTCAATTCATCCAAAACCATATCCAGGCCATCACCAATAATTCTATATGACAAATGTTTCTTCTAACATCCCCACAATATCACCCCTTACCACAAGACCTCCCTTCAGCTTAATCTCTCACTTTAGGTTCCCACGCCGCCGCTAATCCCACTTGAAGCAGCCCTGAGAAACATCGCCCATTCTCTCTCTATACCACCCCACAAAAATTTTCGCTGCCCCAACACTTCAACACTATTTTGTCTTATTTTTCTGATTAATATAAGAAGGCAGGAATGTCAGGCCTCTGAGCCCAAGCCAAGCCATCGCATCCCCTGTGACTTGCACGTATATGCCCAGATGGCCTGAAGTAACTGAAGAATCACAAAAGAAGTGAAAAGGCCCTGCCCCGCCTTAGCTGATGACATTCCACCATTGTGATTTGTTCCTGCCCCACCTTAACTGAGTGATTAACCCTGTGAATTTCCTTCTCCTGGCTCAGAAACTCCCCCACTGAGCACCTTGTGACCCCCGCCTCCCCGCCGCCCCTGCCCACCAGAGAACAACCCCCTTTGACTGTAATTTTCCATTACCTTCCCAAATCCTATAAAACGGCCCCACCCCTATCATCTCCCTTCGCTGACTCTCTTTTCGGACTCAGCGCGCCTGCACCCAGGTGAAATAAACAGCCATGTTGCTCACACAAAGCCTGTTTGGTGGTCTCTTCACAAGGACGCGCATGAAAGTGACCATATCTGGCAGTCAGTAGACTGCAGGAGAAGCTGGGAGGTCTTTGCGGCAGTTAGTCCTCTCACATCATGCTTCTACTGTGTGGCTAGAATAGAGTCTCAAAGAATTGGCTGGCAATATTTGTTTCTTTATCCCAGACTGTATATCACCAGCTGTGGCAGTTTTGTTTTTTTTTTCCCTAGTCAAACTGAAAAATATCTCTTCTGTAGCCAAGAGTTCTATAAATGCCTTAATCATGCTAACTATCACATACCCAAATCAAACTTTCAAAATCTTTTAGAGTATAGCTGGCTGTTCCAGGCTAGTGCTTGCTGATGGTCAAACACATTTTCTGCCCTATATTTGACACTGGTGCCTGCTATGAAAGTGCCAAAGCAATAGTTCTCTTCCACTGCTGTGCTCCTGCCATGGCTGTATGTTTTATGAGGATGACAGGTAAAAGTGTGTGTGATAAGTCTAGAAAAATTCTGGCTTACAATATATCCTTATTAACTTTTCATCTGACAGAGAAGGAATGTCTGTAAGGTCTTTTTGTGTAGATTTAGGTCCCAGATGAGCACCAACTCTTAAAAAGGTAGAGTGAGCAGACTTAGTATTATGAAGTAACGTAAGAGAAATTGCGTTTCTCAATTTTAGAGAGACGTGAGGTAGTTCACTTGTGAGTGTATGGCAAAGAATCATACTGTAAGAAATACATTATTTTCTACACTATCTTAGTCCTGTGCAACTCCAGTATCTGACCTTTTATGTTGTTTTAAAATGGATGATTTGGGCAAAAATGATATAATAGAAAGGGTCAGTTAATATTTGGTGCAAAGTTGTTAATCTCTTCAAATCTTTCTTTATCATATTAGATTTCTACCTGATGAACAAAGCCTGGGTGAGCTGCATGGAAGAACATGAGGTGCAAGCCTAGTTTTCTTTGTTGGGTGGTTGATTCTTTTTTTTTTAACATTGCCTTGGGCAGGGTTGCATCTAACAACATTAGCCTCCCAGAAACACTTTACCGCACAATGGAGAGTGTTCTTCACTTATTCGTTGCTTGGGGCTAACAGGCTGCACTGTTTTGCATTGAATATGTATCTTTTGATCTTGCTTTATGTTCCTCTTACCATTTTGTTGCTGTTAAGAGCTGGTGATTAGGATAAATCAGTAAGTGAAAACTGCCAGAAAGGTTTTGAAATTATGAGACTGGACTCTCTGGCCAGTGTTCATACTGAGTTCTGGGTGGGCCACGGAGGCCCTGTGTAGAACTCAGTGATGGGGAAAGAAATCTACCTAGGCTTACTTAGAAAAAGCTTTCTACTTAATAAACAATGCATTCTTTGCCCACTTCCACTCTGATTCTGTCCTCTCAGGGCATATTTCATAAAGTTCCTATTTTCTTACCCTCTGTCACAGTATTCTGTGATACAGGTATTATACAAAGGTAGAATGATAAATCAGAAATTTTATTTTTGAAATTATCTTTATTGTTACAGAATTTTTTATTGAATACCCGTAGGATTTTTGTGAACTCAAATCATTACTGCACTGATACACTTAGAAAAAATAAATTAGGGACTCTGACTTCCTTAATTTTACAGTCTAGCAGAGGTATAATTTTAACGTGAAGCATCGTGTGACATGGCACAAGGTGTTATTTAGACAGAAGAATGTTCATAAAGATTAAGGGACTTTAAGGGACTCACACTGCATAAGAGCAAAAAGGGAAGGATATATAAATAAGCCATTTTCTTACATTGACTCATGTCCTCAAAGAAAGAATATAGCCAAAAAAAAAAAAAGATGGAATGAGAGGAAGTGACACAGAAAGAACACATGAACAAAAATATGATACGTACACTGTCTATTTTTTTTTTGAGAAGGAGTCTTGCTCTGTCGCCCAGGCTGGAGTGCAGTGGCATAATCTCGGCTCACTGCAACCTCTGCCTCCCAGGTTCAAGTGATTCTGTATCTCAATCTCTAAGTATCAGGGACAATAATCACATGACACTATGCCTGGCTAGTTTTTGTATTTTTAGTACAGACAGGGGTTTTGCCATGTTGCCCAGCCTGGTCTCAAATTCCTGGCCTCAAGTGATCCGCCCACCTGGGCCTCCCAAAGTGCTGGGATTATAGGCGTGAGCCACTGTGCCCAGTCTACACTGTCTATTATATCAGTATATTCTAGTCTCAGGACAGAATACAATGATTAATATAGTAAAGAAACTAGATAATCCACCTCTGACTAAAGCTATACACACCAATATTCTTTAAGTTTAAATATAAGGACATATGTTGATGAGCTAGAGTAGCAACTTCCTTTAGTAAAGTCTTTTTTGGTGGGGGGCTAATACTGTGATTGAGGATAAGAGAATAAGGACTTTAAGAAATATCTTCTTAGAGTGTGATAAAGAGCAAGGTATAAAAGACAATAATGTATTATTATTAATTTGATTGAGCTAAGCTCAGCTTACTTAAAAATATTTTGTTAAAACTTACTGTATTAATCTGATTTCTTCAGAGAAACAATACCCATAGAAGATAGATAGATAGATAGATAGATAGATAAAATTTAAAAATGGCTCACATGATTATGGAAGCTGAGAAGTCTCAAAATCTACAGCCAATAAGCTGAAGACTCAGGAGAGCTAATAGTGTAAAAGTAATTTCAGTCCAAGTCCAAGTGTGAAGGCAGGAGAAAACTAATGTACTAGCTTGAAGGCAGGTAATGAGAGATAATTCTTTCTTACTTAGCCTTTTATTCTATTCAGGCCTTCAATGGATTAGGTGAGGCCTACCCACATTTGGGAAGATCAATCTGCTTTCTCAGTCTACCAATTCAAATGTTAATCTCATCCAGAAACACCCTCACAGACACATCCAGGAATAATGTTTAAACAAATGTCTAAGCACCACTTAGCCCAGTCAGTAAGACCAATAAAATTAATCTCATTCTAAGTTTTTTCTTTTTCTTAATTCAGATTGCAGATTCAGATGTGATATACAGAATTCTGAGATTGTGTTTTATAATAATCCAAGAAAATAAATATAGGATGATATTTACCAAAATTAAGGAATGAAACATAGTTTTATCTGAATAACTACAGTGCCTCCTGTTGACTGAAAGAATCTGGACTGCCTAAATTTTAGTTGCCTTCCAGACAAAGGATCAGTGGAGAAAATTCTACTGTACGTATCTCTTTATCAGCCTTCCTGTTTTTCTTCTTGATCATATTATTACCTTACAGGAAAAAATAATTGCTAATTTCACAGTGAAATGAAGTAGAGAAAGAAAAAATTTTGAAGTTCTGTGAGACCAAATTAACCTGCTTCAATAGATCAGTGAGAAAACTGATTATGATCTAATCACAGTCCCTCTATAAACTCATAGGTGGTTAGTCCTCAGTGTGACATCTGAGTATGGATTAAAAAATATTTATTGGGATCCTTAAATATAAGCCTCTAAGGCAAGAGACACTAACAAAAGATAATACAAAGGTTCATATTTAAGTCTACCAAATACAGAAGGGGCATCAATATATTAGAAATCAGTTTTTGTTTTCACTCTTAAGCATATTTTTAGAACTTATTTGAGTTATGCAGTTTCCCCTGCATATTGTATTTATTTTTTAATTTACTGTTTGGATGATAAGAAGAGATTTGTTAAAGAATACAAAATTACAGCTAGATAAGGGAAATAAGTTCTAATGCATTCTGTACCACGATAGGATGACTAGAGTTAACAATAATATATAATTTCAAATAGCTAAAAGTAGGTTATTGAACCTTCTCAACACAAAGAAATGACAAATGTTTGAGATGATGTGTATGTTGACTGCCCTGATCTGATCACTATACATTATATGTATTGAAACATCACATGTAATGAATATGCATGATTATTACATATCAATTTAAAACAATTTAAAAGAGTGACAAAAAATTTACTTTCACATATCTATTATAGTATATGTGAAGTATCATTATATATATAGAATATATATATATTCTATATATATATATAGAATATATATATATTCTATATATATATAGAATATATATATATTCTATATATATATATATAGAAGTGTCATAGATATCATCATTTTTCTAGACCTAGAGGAGTAGAGAAAATGATAGAAGCAAATATAGGGAAATAAGATACCTGGTTTAGATTAGAAAAACATTTCTTGTCCTGTCACAACTTCTCCGCTTTCAACACCACTTGGAATAGTAAGTTTCTTCCACCTTCAAGATACATCAGAGTGGGGACACTCTTATAAATGTGAGATGAGAGGCAAAAGACTCTCGTGTATTCATTCATCCATTGAGTAATTATCTAGAAACTTCTTTGTGTAAGGAACTTTGATAGGCAATAGAGATGCAAAAGTTGAGAAGACATGGTTTGGGCCCACTCTTAAAATAGTGATGAAAGGCAGAAAAACAAAGACTTAAAATGCTAGCATAAGCTGAGAATCAACTAGGGAAATTGGAGAGAATGAATCACAGAGAAGGGCACATCTGAGATAGATTTTGTATAGTAAGCAGGAGCTTGCCAAACAAGACATTTTAAAGAAAAAGGAAAAACCAGAGCTAGAAAGGATGAGATTGAAGTCTGAATAAAGCATAAAATTCATAGCAAAAAGAGTATAATGTCAAGAGATCGGGGTTGGAAAGCTAGGTTAAGTGAACTGATGTTTTACTAATCTATTTGGATTTTTACAGGTAAAAAGACCACGAGCATTTAAATAAGATGAGTACATGATCAACTTTATGTATGTACATTCTGTTCACTATGAAAGACAGATGGAATAGCTGTGGGTAAGGGGATACAATATCACAGACCAAAACACCAGCTGGAAATCTACATAGTGATGCTGGTAACAATGACAAGGCACTGAACAAAGGCAGTGGAAGTGACGATGGAGAGTAGAGGTCAATTTATGAAAATACCAAAGGTGGTGTGTGCTAAAAATTTGTTTAAATAATTTTTTAAAAATTAGAAAAAATGTAAAATAATATGACTACATAAGACACATGAAGAAAAAGAAGGAAATAAGATTAACTTTGGCTGGGCACGGTGGCTTACGTTTGTAATCCCAGCACTTTGGGAGGCTGAGGCAAGCAGATCACTTGAGGTCAAGAGTTTGAGACCAGCCTAGCCAACATGTTGAAACCCTGTCTCCTAAAAATGCAAAAATTAGCCAGGTGTGGTGGCATGCACCTGTATTCCCAGCTACTCAGGAGGCTGAGCTGGGAGGATTGCTTGAACCTGGGAGGCAGAAGTTACAGTGAGCCAAGATTGTGCCATTGCAAGCCAGCCTGAGCAACAGAGTGAGACTCTGTACCCCACCTCCAAAAAAAAGAATAATTCTGTGGATACTAGCTTAAATTTATAGATGAATTAGAGTTCCATTAACTGATAACAGGGAATTTAGAAGAAGAACCAGAGTAAAGTGGAAGATGATGAGTTTCAGCTCAGGACATGTTGAATTTGAGGTACCTCAAATATCTACATGGATATGCCATTTCAGATTTCAGATTCTGAAATGGATATGCCATTTCAGATTTCAATTATATTAAATGTAATTAAAGCCAACACTGTATTAGGAGTGCTCTGTGAGGTCGGGAGAAAGGAAAAGTACAATCCAGGAGAAAAACAATGCATAAAAGCGTGCATGGAGAAAGAGGAGACAATTATGGAAATTGAGAAATTGTGAGAGAGTTAGGAAGAGAAACAAGAAAATGAAGACTGGGTGGTGACTGGTGCTGAAAGCTTTGAAGAGGTTACATAGGACAAATACTTCAGATAAATTCATTGGATGTGACAATCAGTGGACCATCACCATCATTCTAAGAGTGGTCATGATAGAGCCAGACAAAGGTGACTCATCCTTGAGGGAGTCTGGACATTATTAATTAGTTAATAAAATTCCTGGTGGTAGTCAGGTCAGTTTTCTGCAGAATATTAAGATTTCAACAAAATTTCTGGTGCTGTGTCAAGAAGTCGTGACTGTAAATGGCGATAATTAACCCAGGAAAAATAAAGGAACAATTTCAAAACAACACTTTATTAATCTCCACTTAGATTCAGCTCTTTCCCTCCCTCTACCTGTTCTTCACTTAATAGTCATATTTTGGGAGTTTTTGTGAGGAAAAATGCCTCTTCTTTAACATAATTTCAAAGCCATACTAGCCCAGGGACAGAGCGAGTGAGAAGGTGGTGTACAACTGCTCTGAGGCTAAAGAGATGGTACTTTTGAATCATAGGGTTCTTCTTAGAATGCAGAGTGTGACCTTCATCCTGAAGCGTCTGCAGCTCTCTCTTTAATTCAGACTGGCTGTGAAATTTTCGAAGGAACTTATATGGTGAATGCAGTAGTACAAGGGGGTGATGGCCTTTGACTTCTTCTCTCTTCCAAATCCAGATACCAGTTACCTCCCTTCACTTTCATCACCTTACCAGCGTTAGTGCTTTATGTAGGTTGGAGATTGCAGTTGCAGTCATTCTTCAGCTTTCTTTGTACAGTTTGAGTAGGCTGAGTTCATTAGAAGAGCTCTCCCAGATGGGCTTTCATTTCAAACTCATCAGCTCTTGCTTTTATTCCCATTTTTCTAAAGTTCTTTTTGATCATCCGGCTCCAACTCCCATTTACGACCTGATTGTTGATCTGTTCAAGAGAAACAGGCCTCCAGCAAAAGGGAGGGAAAAAAATGCTTTGGTGAGAGAAAGAAGAGAAACACACACATAGGTTGTCACACAAAGATGAAGCCCTCCTCACACCATTGTCCTTTGGAAGACAATGCTGAAGAAAATAAATAATTCTGGAAATAGAAAAAAATCGGAGGTGAGGTAAGGGAAAGTGAGTGATGGAAAAGCAAACATGGAAGTCATAAAAATTCTTATGATTATAATTCTCCATGTGAGAAGTGTCCTTGTGATTTATTTATATTTATTTATTTATTTATTTATTTGTTTTTGAGACAGAGTTTCGCTCTTGTTGCCAAGGCTGGAGTGCAATGGCGCAATCTCAGCTCACCGCAACCACAGCCTCCTGAGTAGCTGGGATTACAGGCATGCGCCACCACGCCCGGCTAATTTTGAATTTTTAACTAGAGATGGGATTTCTCCATGTTGATCAGGCTGGTCTTGAACTCCCAATCTCAGGTGATCCTCCTGCCTCGGCCTCCCAAAGTGCTGGGATTACAGACATGAGCCACTGCGCCCGGGCTCCTTGTGATTTATATGCATCCATCAGTGATCTATTGGCTTGTCATCTGGGGGAGGAGACCACTATATTTCCTTTGCCTGTGATAGATCTGTCTGATTATATCTCCTTCAGTTTGCAGCTACTGGAGTCCCCTATTTCACATTTGTTTCCACAAAATATATTTCAAAAATAAAGACTTCTGGCCAGGTGTGGTGGCTCATGCCTGTAATCCTAGCACTTTGGGAGGCCAAGGTGGGTGGATCACCTGAGGTCACGAGTTTGAGACCAGCCTGACCAACATAGTGAAACCTTATCTTACCTAAAAATACAAAATTAGCCAGGTATGGTGGTGCATGCCTGTAACACCAGCTACTTGTGAGGCTGAGGCAGGAGAATTGCTTGAACCCGGGAGGCCGAGGTTGCAGAGGGCCGAGATCACACCATTGCACTCTAGCCTTGGCAACAAGAGCAAAACTGTGTCTAAAAGAAAAAAAAAAAAAAGACTTCTTTTGCTCTTCATATGCACCTGGCTTTATCTTTGTCTCTTTTACCTCTATCTCTACCAGGGAAGGCAAACCAGACAGTAGAGCCATATTCTAATGGTAGCCCTGAAGACAGTCTCATTACTTATTTATTTACTTATGGACTTACATACTTATTATGTGTTAACTTCATTATAGCATACATGTTGTATCTATTAATTGTCATGTCTTAGAGGGCATAATTTGATCTGAATCATGTCTAAATGCATGTAATGTAATGATGAGTCATATTATAATGTGGTTCTGCTCCAAAGATAACATTTACATAATGGTATATATGACAAGACTATAAAGTAAGGGGCTGGGTTTCCAAGTGAGCCTTGTGGAAAACAGTCTCCTGACTTCACAGCCATGCCTCATACATCACAGTGCTCATCCTAAGTGCATTGTGGTTTATTGCAAGTGCTTTTCTTTCTCCCTACTGCTGGAATGAGATAAAGAATAAATTCTACATGGAAAAGACCATATTTTTTTTCTATCTAGAACTTAGCATGCTTTTGGTATCTGTAATGATGCAGAGGTAACACAATTTTCTTCAAATAGCTGTGGAATTGTTTTTAATTGCATAGTGAGTGAAGTTTTTAACTACAAATCTGAGCCAGAATTCCAAGACTAATTTTACCGTTTCAAAGGTACAACCAAAGGCAGTTTTTTCTCTTTCCAAATGAGAGATATTTTTCACAGAGAACGAAGACTCATAGGGAGAATCAAAACAAAAGCAAAATTTAAAGTTGTTTCTCATCCTCTCTCAACTGTATAGGGAGGAAAGAGGAGAATTTGTAGTTCAAAGGAGAGAAAGAAGTTGTAGATTCTTGCTGGTTTAGTGAGCGTATAATTGCCACTCAGTCACTGAGGACACAGAATAGGCCTTGTTGTTGCAACCTGAGAGTCCTCAAAGCATAGGGTATGCTTCATCCGGTTCAGGAGGAACTCCAGTTCAGCCAGCAGATCTCAGGGGATCACAAAGCGCAGCATGGGCCTGTATTTCAGCTATCCTAGAGACAGCCATGTATGAGTTCTGCCTTTTATGAAACTAAGTGGATCTGGTTGAAAGTGGTGAGACAATTAAGGCCCATGCTGCCTATGCACAGGTATCCCAAAAATCCTTTAAAAGTGTTCCAGAGATGGCATTAGAGCCTCAGTTTACACCATTGCACTATAACCATGCTGCATCATCCTGCTCTTGATTTAAATTCTGTGGGCTAGAAGAGGCCAATTGCTAACCAGAGGGGACCAAGGGGCTATCAGATGCAAGACAGCCCAAGCCCCTAAAAAGGGGTTTCCCTGAAAATGCCTATTAATAAGCAAGGATTGGATTGAGCCACAATATCTGGGAGTTGCTGGATTGATCCCAAAAATGGGTTTTCTACAGAATGAATGACCAAGATTTGAATTGTGGAAGGATATGGAAATAAAAATGTATCAGGATCTTCCAGAGCTCACTGTGTACTCCAAATATATCCTGTTTAATAGTTACAACAATCTGAGGAAGTACCTACTGCTCCTGTGTTGCAGAAGAAAAACCCTGAAGCTCTTTGAAAATATTGGACACATTAGGTCCAGGCATTGCTCTATATGTTTTTTTTAAACCCTTTTAAACATTACTAGTGCCAAACGAGGTAGATACTATGATCATCTTTGTTTTATAGCTTAGGAAACACATGCACACAGAGGATAAACAAATGTCCCAAAACCACAGAGCAAGTATGTGATGAAGCTAGAATTTAGAGCAGAAAATTGGCTTTGTAGCCTGAACCCATCACCACCCCACCACACTGCCTTTCTTTGCTAAGTAACTTGCCTAAAGCTACTAACTACTGAACCCATAACTTTTCCACTTCACCACTTGCAAAATAAGGAAGAATTTTGAGTTGAGATGTGATTAAGAAGAGAATGATTTATTTTTCTGACGTGATCCAGACTCTTGGAAAGATCCTAGAAGAGCTCTTTCCAACCACTAATAAATGTTCCTGGGATTGACTCTAACTCCAGCTGTGACTGGGATAGAAATCAGTTCTCTCCTGGTCTCAGTCTCAATATTTATCTCTTTTTAGAATTTATGTCTTATTTTTTCCCATTTATTTCTTCTATGTGAATGTAGAGATGGCACAGTTGATGTGACAACAATAGGAATACAGATGGTCCTAGAAGAGACAGTTTGTTGAGACACACTCAGGGCTTAATTGGGTGGTCCTGTTTCTTTTCCATCCACTCTTCTCTTAACCTCTACCATCTGCATGGATATACATCTATGCTTCTTCAAAAAGATGATTCTGAAATATAGTCATGCATGTATCATATATAACAATGCATATATGACTGGACAAGGTGTTCTTTAGTGATAGTAAGAGACGAAAAGCATGTCTATGGAGGCCTTTTCATTGCTCCAGAAATTGCGCAGCTTATCTGGGTTTTGCCCTTTGCCATGGTGAACTTTTTGCACTTTCAGGTGATGATCATTGTAATAAGTAGTAGCCTAATAACAGAAAAGGTGCTTTCACAGTAGAGCACATGTGAATAACTAATAAAAGTTGAGCATTTAGAGAAATACGTGACTGATCTGAGAGTCTGGGTAATAATATATATTTAGTGGGTTTCATCACGCTACAAAATATAAAGAGATTAACTTTTTGAATGTGACTTAGAGAAATCGATGTCTTTCCTTTAGTTATCTCTCTTATATGACTGTTTGCTTTTTATCTACTATCCTTTTACAATGAGAGACTATGAATATAAGCATATATATTGCTTTGTTTTATGAAATGTTTCTATGTATGTCACCTCATTTGATTTAAAGAACTATCTTGAGAATGGTTCTAAGAGGTTGAACAGGTATTGTTAGCCCCGTTTTACTTACAAAGAAACTAAGATAGAGAAAAGTTAAATGACTTATTTGTGTTCCAATAGTAAATAGGCTGTAAGGCCAGAACTAAAATGAGCCTCTTCAGGATCTAAACTGTTTGTTTTTTACACTAGCACTCCATCAGCAGTATACAGATTTCTGAATCATTGTGGCTGGTAATATATTTGCATGAATTCAGTTCCTGTGGGTTTACCACCTCTGTGTTCTACTAGCTCGGTGTTCTTACCCTGCCCTGAACATCCATTACTACTTCTGTGTGTGCATGTACACATGTGCATGTAGCCATTTGTACATCAATGTGTGCAAAGAAGCAAGGGTGAAGGGAGATAATCTGATCATGTAGATGCTGTCATAGTGTTAACTGGTCTACAATTTGGTATGAATCCAGAGAAGTCAACCATTACCAAACTAAGATTAGGGTCTGGGTCAAGGGGATGAAGATGAGGAGAACAGACATGCACAAGAGCAAGAGAATGACACCAAGAGAGCAGACAGGGGTCCAACCAGAGTTCAGGTGTGAAAAGAACTAAAGCTAGGAGCAAGGAAGGTAAGGAGCTGAAGCTTTTAGTTGCAGCAAAGGCTAACAGGGCTCCTGAGTGTCAGCAGTGAATTCCCACAGTTCTTTTTTTATTTCTAATTGAGTCTAATCTTAGAAAATGGTAATGAAGCAAAGATGATTCAAAATGATTGATGATTTAAAATTCCTTAAATTTGGTTTTTAGCTAACTTGGTATTTATTTTTTTGATGTGTTTGCATAGTTGTTGGAATTCATTATACTTAAAATAATGTTATAAAACCAGACTAAGGACTTCTGACTCAGGAGAATCTGGGATATTTTCATGCTTTATTCCATTCTCTGCTTAGAATTTTTCTGATTCCACATTTTAATGCTGGGAATATATAGCATCACTTCCCAGACCAATTATCTTTCCTTCTAGAGTGAAATGATTCTATGATAGTTTTGCTGATTCACTAAGGGTTTTATTTGTGGGATTGAAGTTACAAGGCAAACAGCATCAAAATAACATTCTTGAAGACATCCTTCCCATCCACATCTTGAATCTTTCCACATCTTACAAAAGAGGGAGATTCACAAATGTGAAAAATAATAAAGGTCAATGAAAAAGTTTTCTGATGAACAAAGACTAATTTTTTAAAAAAAAACCAATTTTTCTCCAACTGATTCTCCTTTACCTATCCTGGGTGTTATGAAATGATTACATCATTTTATGATTATGAAACTAAAACAACAAAAGGGGCATGATTAACTACTAACTTATAGTCATTAACTATCAACTTATAACCAGAGCCTCACTAAGCCTCATTGATGTGCCTTTGTCATGAACTTTGCTGCTGACAATTAAGTATGTATAAATTAAAAAGCATAAGCCTATGAAAACACACTACTGCACTTTAGATGTTTGTCCTATGCTTCTGGATATGTAAACCAAGAGACAGACGTCTATGTCTGGGTATTTCAACCTCGATCCTGTCAACATTTTGGATAAGATACATCTTTGTGATAGGGGCTGTCCATGGCATTGCAGGATGTTTAGCAACACCCCTGGCCTCTCCCTACTAGAAACCAGTAGCAACACCCCCTCCCTAGTTGTGACAACCAAAAAATGTCTCCAGATATTGTCAGTGTCATCTAGGGGCACAAATTGCCTTCACTTTGGAACCACTTATCTAACTGTTCTTTCTTAAGAAACAAATAGATTTCTCTTACCCATCCAGTTACACTGCTCCCAGACTCTGCAATGTATAAATATGAATATAGATAACTGGTGAGAGATTACATAAAATATATTTATTTGTTATCAGTGAATAAATACCAGATTATACTCTTGAGAAAAGAAGGAAATTTCTGCAAGGCTAAGTCTGGGCAAATTTGAATCCTAAGTTGGTATGTTTTTTAGCAGCCATTAATGCTTGTTAAATATGAAATGTGTCCAGCAGCAATTGAACAGGCTTAATATCTGGTAGATATGTATCAATTACATCATAGATATCTTGTCTGTACATACGCTATTAAGTAATCTGTTGGCACAGACTGATTTTTGCATTTCTTTTCTACCTCCAGTTATATTAATTTTTTAAGCAGTATAACCCCCACTCTTGTGCAATGTTACTAGAATTGTCAGTGTACCTGTTTGTATAAGTCTGCATAATAGACTTGATGTAAACTGTTTGAAGGAAATTCAATGCTTAAGATTTGTATGGGTGCATTGATTTTTTGTGACAGTTTTATGGAATCAAATATACTAAACGGAAGATAAAAATTTGTGTGCTTACCTTTCCTATTTTTTTTTAGAGATGATTATTTAAAAATCATAGATTTGCAGTTCAGGTAGGTAACCCATCTGATATTCGAGGGTTCATGATTAACGTGAGCAACCTCCTGAGCACTTATTTGGGATGCTATACTTTTTTTTTCACAGTTTTTCACACGCAATATAGATCATTTAGTTCCTAGAGATGATCTTTCTTCATAGTGGACACAGGAACACGTTTTTTCTCTCCTTTACTTTCATTTTAATACCACACTCAATAATTCTCTTTAAATTTCCCTTTATACCTGATAACTTTAATTATTTCTTAAGAAATATTAAAATAGTTATCCATCTTTACTGTACCTATTAGATAATTAATGAATATTTTATAATTGACCCAATGCAATTTGTTAAATTAAATTCAGCTTGTTTGTTCCACATTTCAGCAAGTTTCTACTATGCACATGGTATTTATGTTGCTAGGCTCAGTGAGGGCTCCAGAGGTGAATTACAAGAAGGTCACTGTCTTAATAAGCTTATGAGAAAAGATGAGTGCAAATAACTCTAATGCAATGTGGAGTATGATAAGGTCATAAAAAGGAAGTTTTAAGAAGGTTACACTGACGAGAGAAGATTTTCTGGAGAGGTGGCACTTTATAGCATACGTCCATGTCCTCAGCTGCCTTCCATAAAACCCACCCAAAGTGGAAGGATATTCTCTGATCCTCTCTTCGTGGCACTAACACCCACTGTCATTAGGGTCCAGTTCTTTCTAAACCTGGGAATTATTTGCAACATCATGTGTTCCTCAAGACAACATTCTATTAAAACAACACATAACACTAACAGGTTTTTGAAATACATCTCTTCATCTTCCTGCTTTAGCCCAGGTTGATTCTAGAGATAAAATCATTAAGTATAAAGTTTAGAACTAAATTGCAGCAACATTCTAGGTAGGTGATAATTCATTATTATCATATTATAATGGCATGGCCTGAGAATTCTCATTTACTCCACAAGCCTGCCTAATGCACAGTTGAGCCAGCATACCTCAGAGATGCAAGCCCATGATGCTTATTGGTGAGTCAGTGAATGCTGGGAACCTGAGTCTGTATTTATATCAGCATTTCTTATTTCCAGATAGCCAGGTGGTCTGTCAGTACACTGTATGACTAGTTATTATCTCTTAATAAATGTAGACCTCTACAAATTGAAACTACTGATTTTGGTTTACTTTATTTTCTTTTCTTTCTCTCTTTCTTTTCTTATTTTTAGACAAGGTCTCACTCTGGCCAGGCTGGAGTGCAGTGATGTGATCATAGCTCACTGTAGCCTTGAACTCCTGAGTTCCAGTGATTTTCCTGTCTCCAGCCTCCCAAAGAGCTGGGATTACAGGCATGCGCCACCGTGCCTGGTCCTACCATCTTTTTTTATGTGTACTTTTTATGATAAAAAAATAGGTGCTACCTTAAATTAAGATTTTAAAATTAAGAAAATATTTAGTTCTGAAATTGCATTATTCCTTTACTCATTTTTTTATTAAGAAAGTTTTAGTCACATTGTAGAAGGATTATTTTCCAGTTTATAGAGCTAACACATTTATTTTGCAACTATTGAGTACATAAAAAAGGAACCCTGAAAGATCTGGAGAAGTGGTTTCCTTTTTAAAAACACTATACTGTATTGTGTTCTGGTGCTTGGAGTTTGGCTAACCATCTGAGTTAGTAAAAAGTATATGTGTATTCTAGGCCGAGCACGGTGGCTCATGCCTGTAATCCCGGCACTTTGGGAGACCGAGGTGGGCAGATCACGAGGTCAGGAGATTGAGACCATCCTGGCTAACACTCTGAAACCCCGTCTCTGCTAAAAATACAAAAAATTAGCTGGGCGTGGTGGTGGGCGCCTGTAGTGCCAGCTACTCGGGAGGCTGAGGCAGGAGAATGGCGTGAACCTGGGAGGCAGAGCTTACAGTGAGCTGAGATCGCGCCACTGCACTCTAGCCTGGGCGACAGGGCGAGACTCCGTCTCAAAAACAAAACAAAACAAAACAAAAAAAAGTATATGTGTATTCTAATATACTATTCACTTGTTTGTCAGTAAAAGACGAATTTTAAAAATAAATAAGGATAAAACCCAGATCAAAAATGAGGTGCTATGTAAATTGTCATAACAAAATTTCCACATAATACGTTGTTTCATTAGATGCACTTTTATGCATCTGGCAATTTTGCTGAAATAGTCAATTACTTCTTTAGGTAAGATAGAGCTGAACACCCTCAAAGAATAATTTGGAATAATGATCCGTATGACTTTAACATTTCCGTGAATGAAAATTGCTAAAATGTCAAAGGACCATAAAGACCCGACTTATGAACTTTACCTTATGTTGTTAAGGAAATCTGTCCAATTTATTTGTGGATGCTATAGGACTTGGGATGGGGATGTGGAATATAGGTTACCAAATGTCCTGTATCTGCATGTGTGACCCAGTTAGTTCACAGGACAGGCATTTATCAAATGCCTATTTTATCCTAGATTAGTTATTGGTGGTATCCAAATGAATAAGGTAAAAATTTGCTGTTTTTATTGGATTCACAGGCCATATTTAGGTAAGCTATATTATATGGTATTTTTTCTTTTAAAGTGAGCAGATTGGAGCCATATTTGGGGCTAAGAGGCATTCAGAATACATCTATAATGTAGCAAATCTGGCCATTCTTCTGTTACGCTGTGCAGGTGAGAAACATGCACAGGGAAAAATGATAGAAGATTTAAAACACATTTACACAGGTGAATTTCTATCCTTCTTAGTAGAATAGAAAAAACATGGTAAATCTACATTCAACAATTTCATAATGGTCTAGAGTAAGACATCAAACATCCTATTAATTAATTCATCAATGATTTTAAATTCAGAGATGCTGCAAACATCACCAAGAACAGAGAAATGATGCCACAAGAGAGGAGAATAGCCAAAGTAAAACTGAGTCTGGAATGAGGCAGCAAGCATTCATGAAGTTAGCTTGGTGCTCATGATAAAAGGCCTCTAAATTATTAAACACATAAATTATACTCAATAATATATGCATGGCAGAGAAGCACATACTGGGAAATGGAGATATTAAATGATACCTAAATCTAGTTATGTTTATGAAAACAAATAGGTAAAGAAGAAAAGTAAGACGTGTGTATCTTGGCACCCAACTTATTAAGTCAAATTCTTACTCTAGGGTCAGGCATGGTGGCTCATGACTATAATCCCAGTGCTTAGGGAGGCCAAGTTGGGAAAATCACTTGAGGCTAGCCTGGACAACACAGCAAGACCCCATCTCTAATTTTTTTTTTTTTAAATTAGCTAGTCCTGGTGGCATGCACCTATCATCCTAGCTACTTAGGAGGCTGAGGCAGGAGGATTTTTTGAGCCCAGTAGTTTGAGGCTGCAGTGAGCTATGATCAGGCCACTGCTCCCCAGTCTTGGTGACTGAACAAGACCTGTCTCAAAAAAAAAAAAAAAAATCTCCCTCTAAATAACATATACAATTCATTTAAAATTAATAGGATAAGGAGGTCTTTGTATTATACCATAAATGGAGTATTTAAAAAGACTTAGCTTTTCTCTTTCTTGTAAGAGACACAGTTGGCCTTTATATTCCCATGTGGGACAGCCTATGGGTTATGCATCAATTTTCTGTCTATGTTTAGTTGTTTTGACCTGAGAGAAAAACTGGATTTTACTTGGTTTAGAAAATACAGGGGAACAGGGTGTCTTAATAGTCCTGCTGTTGTGCTCGTGGCACTTTCTGTTCATTCCCTCCTGCCCCAGAGTGTTGAGCAGCTGGCTTTGCAGCTGTGAACAGGGTTTGGGACATCTCCCTATGGGGTAGACATAAATCTTGCCACAGGGATGCAGACAGAAGGTTTTTTTGTTTTTATTTTCTGCTAGATTTTTCCATTGCAAGACTCTTGCTGGAACTGAAGGAGAAAACCACACTCACCAAAAAGTATTTACCCCTCCTTCACTAATGCATGTTCTTTGCCCCTTTCAAATTTCAGAAAGAGACCCTTTTAAGTTTTTTAAAGCAGTAATTCAATTAAGTGTTATTCCTTTACCCTTTCTGATCTATTGGTCTATAAACTACAAAATTGGCTTCTTCATCTTTGTTAAAGATTGCCTGCATTCAGTGTGACTGGAAATGCTGGTAGCAACCTAACTTGCCACCAAACAAGTTCTGCCTTCAGCAGCTGGAACCAAACTTATGCCAGATGATTTTTGCTTTGATTTCCTTGTCATAACACCTATCCCCTTATGCTTGGATCTGCTCACACAATTTTTACTCCTGGAAGTGGCATTCCAAACTTGTAAAGATTAGAAGTAAACTCAGAAGTCTAGTCTAATTCCTATAATGGTGGAGTATAACTTTTATCATTACACAATATTATAGGAAATACTTATAAAAGAGTAAACACAGTTCAAGATGGAGTAAAAGTGCTATGATATCAATCGTATAATTCTCAAAATTACTTAAACAGAGGAGTTCTGAGTGAGTGGCCTTTTCCTAAACAAGAAGAAGATAATGGGAAGTCAATACTAATTTAACTTTGCCTTCATTACTCATACTCAGATTGTTTATTGCTGAACTGAGTCTAATATAATGACATCCATCCACTGGATGGTAATTAGATCTTAAATGAAATAGTGAAAATTCTAAGGACTCCAAGAATGGCATGGCAATAATTCATTCTGCATATAATTATTTTCCTTGTTTAGAGTTGTTGACTCTGATCACCTAGAGAAGAAACGCAGAAATAGTTGTTGTTAAGGCACTAATATTGTTACTCTGCTCTGTCAGGTGCGTTGTAGAAGACAAGAACTCAAAGGTGGCCTGGTTGAACCGTTCTGGCATCATTTTTGCTGGACATGACAAGTGGTCTCTGGACCCACGGGTTGAGCTGGAGAAACGCCATTCTCTGGAATACAGCCTCCGAATCCAGAAGGTGGATGTCTATGATGAGGGTTCCTACACTTGCTCAGTTCAGACACAGCATGAGCCCAAGACCTCCCAAGTTTACTTGATCGTACAAGGTAAGGAAAGTGTGGGATAGAAGAGTGGTAAGAAAGAGGTGGGAGATGCAGAATAATAATGTACAAAATATTTGCAGAATCCTTCCTGAAAAGAAATATTCCCAAAGATATGATTGGACTTAAGTATCGATTTTCTGTCTAAAAAGAGACTTAAAATGAGAGGACCAAAAACGATATAGAGAGTGTACTCCTGTTACTGAGAGCCAGTAACATTGGTGAGAATGTTTTCACCTAGCCCTGAGTGTGAAAACACACAGCAAAAGCCACAGCTGTTGGAACAATGTAAATCAGGGATACAAGAACACATAGAATGCCTAGAGCCATATGAAGTACACTTTTCCACCCTATTAGGTACCAGATGCTTTGCTGAGTTTAAGAAAGTTTGGGTTTATCTGTCCTCACCCTGAAGATTAGCACTAATTATCTTTTTTGTGATATCAAAGTTCTTCTGAAAAAATAAAATTTTCCAGAGGACTTTTTATTTTTTCAGCTGTTCAAGTTTTTATGTAGTTTGTATCTCTACTTAATGACAAGTTACTGGTGATGAAATCCAGTGACAAGGATCTGCAAAGTAATTGGGGACAATTTGCTTCTAGATTGGGGGTTCTAAGGGCACATCTGAGTCATAGTTTTACAGGATAAAAACCTTAAGTGGCACTCACATACCCCCAAAACTGTTGCTCGATTGGGTTTCTTTCCCCATAATTGCAGAATGAGAACAAAGCTGATCAGCTGCACAATTTTATTGCAAGTGAAGTCCAACCACCAGCAGTTTCAATGTATCTATCAGGAAAGATCTAAGCACTAACAAACATTAGGGCTGTGTTCATGTATTCTTGATTTAGAATTCTATGTAAATTTAATGCAAATTAGGCATGGCCCTAGGGCTCCTGTCAAGGTTCCAATGCAGTCAGTGGTGTGGAAAAGTTTGACTGTAGCTTCTATTAATGTGCTATGGAATTGATTATTGTAGTGTTTAAATTACTGCTCTCCCAACTCCTCTGATTAATAGATTGAAACTGGAATAAAATACATCAGAGACTGCCTGGTGCAGGGGTGCTTTAGTCATGTGGCCTCTATTTTCGTCCATTTGCAATGGCTGACAGCTTCATTTTATTGCTTGTAAAAGGCATGTCTACTAGCTTGCAAAGTTCCAATCACAGTCAAAGCATAGGATGCTTTTCTTGTAGCTTAGTAGAGAGTACTTAAGCTCCATTACAAGAGAGACACCAGGGTATGGATCTCAGGCAACCTATTTAAATTTGTAAACATAACTAGAAATATGTAAATATGCCAATGGGTTAATTTACCAACTCCCTCAAAACAAATACAAGCACACATTTATTCACACACACACACACACACACACACAGCAAAACATAAGAAAAAATTCTACTAAATTCAATGGCAGAAGGAGGAGAGATAACTGGTTTACTTAGGACCACTTAGAACAGATTTTACCTACTGACCAGTTATTGAGATTATCTCGTGATTTTTCTTCTTTGATTTCTGATGTAAGATTGTTTATTCATATATTTCTTTATAATGGGTTATGCTTGAAAAAAAACCTGATTATATTATGATATTTCTACACAATTTTAGTAGCTTTATGGCCTTTGATGTCACTAAAAAGCCGCTAGAGACCATAACTAGAAATTGTGTATTATCCTATACTGAATAAATTTGACAATCTGAGCACTATATCCCTTGGTTTCTAGATGAACAAATAGAAGTTCATTAAATTTAGGTTACTTGCTCAAGGTCACAAGACAGTTCAGAGAATAGTTGAGTGCCAAGCAGATCTGTAAATCTAAAGCACCTTCCACTGGAATGGAGTTTTTTGGGGTTTTTTTGTTTTTTTTTTTGCCATTATTTTAAAGACTAATTTAAGGATTCATAGTTAAGAATTTATATTTAAGTCTGAGCTCTTAGCACCAAATGCCCAATGTTCCTTTTTTTTTTTTCTTATTTACCTTTGTACTCTTAAGCTACAAACATGACCATCTCACAAGGGTTAGAACTAAAATTATGTTAGATACTGCATGTACCTTCCTGACATGGCAGTGCAAATGAAATTAAATTTAACTTAAGGGATGGAGAAGTGCCAAGTACTATTTATCTACTATCTCATTTAATTCTAATAATATTACTTTTAGGTAGATGTTTCTCACTTTATTTTATATATATGCAAAAGCTTAAAGTTCAGAGACAGGAAAGAGTCTGCCAAAGGCTCTCTGTAGGCTTAGGACAGGGTTTCAAACCCATGTTTGTCTGATTCAGGGTATTATTGTATTTTATTCTCAGCCACATTGTTTTGACAGAAAAAATCAACAACAAAGCTTGTGCTTACAAGGGGGATAAAGAAAGCATGGTATCCTCCTTGAGCCTGAGTTGCCAAGGGGAATTTTTGGACAATTACATACATATTAGATAATTTGATCTCAAGTACCAGATGGCTGAATCACTTCCCCTTGGGGCATTCAGCCTTGTGGCCATCAGAGGTTCCATCCATTCACACTGTTCCCATTTATTTCTATTCCATTCTTCAACTCTCTGTTGTTTTCACCACATCAAAGATATTAATTCTAGGAATGGCTGACATCTCCCTTTTCCCTAACCTCACAGCACCTTTCTTTAGACTCTAAGACACTTTTGATTTTTCATGTCCTGCCGTGATCATCCTCCATGGTTTCTGCAAATTCAGTTCAACTAATCATTATGTAAATACTGTATTCCTTTTCCTTACACAATGGTGAGGTCAACCTGAGCTCAAAGGTGCTATGAGATATCACCAAAGAATAGCAGTTTAGAAGGTGGGCTCTGCAGAGTTGCATTGCTTGATTCAAATCTGTTTTCATTCTTGCTATTTAAATATACTTTGGGGGTAAACCACTTAATTTCTCTAAGGCTCAGTTTTGTCATATGAAAAATATACATAAAACTAATATTTTAAGTCCTCCTAAATTTATTGTAAGGATTAAATTAGATGATCTATGTAAACCTCTAGTCCAGTGTCTGGAGATCATGTTTTCTCACCCAGTAGGTTGATGATGATGTTGATAACAATGCTGTTGATGATGATGACAAATACCATGATGCTGCTGGTGCTCCAGTATTTCCATAAAGCTCACTCCTGTCCTAAAGTGCTACCCAGAATCTAACAGACGCTTTCACTTGTTGCCTATTATCTTTGCAGTAGGCTCCTTCAGTTTTTATTTTGGGTCCCTCTAGCCCATTTTTTTCACCTGTCCTTTTCCTTAGCATCTAGTCTTCAGCTTTATTTCCTTAGGATTCTAGAGAGCTTCTTTTTTTAAAAAAAATTATTTTAGGTTTGGAGGTACATAGATAAACACGTCAGAGGGGTTTGTTGTACATAGGGTTACATCACTCAGGTATTAAGCTCAGTACCCAATAGTTATCTTTTCTTCTCCTCTCTCTCCTCCCACCCTCCACCCTCAAATAAACCGCAGTGTCTGTTGTTTCCTTCTTTGTGTTCATAAGTTCTTATCATTTAGCTCCCACTTATAAGTGAGAACATGTGGTATTTGGTTTTCTGTTCCTGCATTAGTTTACTAGGGATGATAGCCTACAGCCCCACCTACGTTCCTGCAAAAGACATGATCTTATTCTTTTTTATGGCCGCATAATATTTCATGGTGTATATATACCACATTTTCTTTATCCAGTCTGTCATTGTTAGGCATTTAGGTTGATTCCATGTTTTTGCTATTGTGAACAGTGCTGCAACGAACATTTGCAGAATTCTACCATAGAGAGCTTCTTAAACTAGCATTTCTAGATGTGATTCCTGTATAGGCTGAAGCAAAATCAACATTTTGGCTCACTATACTTGTCAAAATGCAGATTCCAGAGAACCACATCCAGAACAATGGAATCAGAATTTATAAAAATGGGACCTAAACTTCTGAATCATTGTGCTCTGCAGGTGATTCAGATGCACACACACAAAAATCAAGAGCTGCTACTCTAAGGATCTAAGCAATCAGTGAGAGGGATTTACTCTCCCTGCTTGCTCATTTTCTTGTATGACATTGAATCAAATTATATGTAAAACTCTACAGAGCAGGTACTAGAGCCTTATAATAGTAAATCATATAAAATATCTGTGGACTCATCAAAAACATAGATTAATCTCATGTGCTTGAGCCCTGGGAATATTGGCTCCAAAAACTAGGGTATTTGTTTTAAATGTTACATTAAAAACCTTCATGTGTATATGAATACAAAGGAAATCCTCACATGACAACATTTTTAAAACGAGAGTCTTATTTTTAAATATCCCATTCACCATATTTTACAACGCATCTTTTATCGTATTTTCAATTTACATACTGCCTAATTGTTAAGTTGGTACCAATAATAGAGTGGTCATTTTTATGTTGAATCTTTTGCTCCCATTTTTATGCTATTCTAATTTGGCTAATGTTGTTTTCAAAATGGCCCAATCTGCAAATACTAAAATTGGAGATAATTTTTTTTAACATTTTGAAGTTTTAAAATGTATTTCTAAATAAAGATTTAAATTTCACTGTAGTACTAAATAGAATCCCATACATTTTTCTCAGCACTGTGATTCAAATCACACACATGGCTTGTCGGACTTTATCCATTAGTTGCCAGGAAATCTATTGCATAATTATGTTATATAAAATTATATAATTGTGAAAAAATATGAGAGTGGGACTTCTTATAAGACCAATATGTTTGGTGTGTGTTTTTAAAAATCTCCACATTTAAAAAGCCTCATTTCCTGTATCTCATTAATCCTAGAATATATATAAATCTATAATGGCTTAAAATTGTAATGTCTCTAGATGCCCTTTAAATTTAATAATTGAAAACTTAAATATTAGGAAACCCAACCTCTTTTTTTTTTTTTTTTTTTTTTTTGAGACAGAGTCTTGCTGTGTTGCCAGGCTGGAGTGCAGTGGCACCATCTTGGCGCGCTGTAAGCTCTGCTTCCCAGGTTCAAGCAATTCTCCTGCCTCAGCCTCCCAAGTAGCTGGGACTACAGGCGCATGCCATCATGCCTGCCTAATTTTTAGTAGAGATGAGGTTTCATCATGTTGGCCAGGATGGTCTCCATCTCTTGACCTTGTGATCCACCTGCCTCTGCCTCCCAAAGTGCTGGGATTACAGGCATGAGCCACCTCGCCGGCCCCCAATTTACATTTTTAGTGATTAGTCTAGAGCTTATTGTTTCTAGGATTTAAATTTTTAGAAGCAAGTTTTGCAATTCTGTTAACCATTCCGAATGCTGACCAAAATCTGTTACCCAGAACTCCAAGACGGTATCTCGTTTTTCTCTCAGAATCGCTCTCCTTTCCTTCTGTTACTTTCTTCTTTCTTCCTTCACTCCCACCCTTCTTCCTTCCCTTTCTTAATAAACATCATGTTGCACTGATTATTCTTTCAACAATTATACATTGCCTATAAAATTTTATTCAAAAGTTTAGCCTATAGCTCCTTTTAAAATTTTAAGGCATTCTAATAAAGTTAGAATTGGAAGTCTTAGATTTGTTCTTAGTGTTAATTTTGTTGATTATTGAGAATCTTAGTGATTAACTGGAATTTTCTCATTTGAATTTTGTATGCTGAAGTCTACTAATTTTTCTACTCTTCAGCTTAATTTTTCAGACAATAGCCTCTTGATTGGCTGTTGATAGGTCAGGTTCAGACTTGAAAGACTTCACTATTCACATCAGCAACCAGACAGCTAATGAAAGGGAAGAACTGCAACTTTTTAGTTAAGATGGTTAGCAATATTGCCTCATGCAGTTTTAACTTGATATTCTTCCCTGTAGAAAGGATTTCAAGTTTTATCTAAACCAGTCCCATCCAAGCATAATTAATTACTATCTCCAAACCCTTTTTATATACTTGTAGTCCATCTTTTAGTTATTAAATTATATAACTTATATACATCCACATACTTTCTAATCTAAACTGCTTTTGTCCTTCTTCAAAGGAGAGAAAATAAGGGAAAAGAGAAAAAGTTATCTTAGTACCAATAGTGGCACAAGAGTTGGCTCAGTATAAAAATATAGACTTCATGAAAGAAAAAGAAAGTTACTTGAAGACAGAGACTAACTAATATTCACCTATACTCAAATCTTGAATCATTGAATCTATGAAGATTTTAATGCCTTATGGGGAGAATTTTGAGAGTTATTAGGAAGATGTGGAGGTAGAGATTTATTTCTTATTGTATCTGCCCCTGCTAAATATTGTAACTACATCCAGTCTATGGCAAGTTATTTTTACTTGGATTTACGCAATATCATATGTGGCTATTCACACATGATCTGGTTTTTACACAGATATTTAATCTTAAGTATTAAAATAAGGATATATACCCTTTCAAATATGTTTAAATAGTACCATCAGCCACTATAAATTATCATTATCTGTAGCATTTGTGTTTTCTACACATTACCTTAAAAATGTACTCTTAAAAATATTAAAGGCAATTTTTTGAATTTATGTATTTAAAAATTCAAGAAAGATGGCATATATATATATTTAATATATAGTTATTCCTATTGTTTTCAGTTTGCTACAAATAGGCGACTTTTTTTTTTTGACAAAACTCTTCTGTATGACCTAGGTTGTCTTTATAATGTTTCCAGTCCTAGGTCTGCCTGAGTGAAAAACAATTTAAGTATATAAAATACAATAAGGCTTCTTTCATTCTTTCTTTTTTTTTTTTTTTTTTTTTTGAGATGGAGTCTCACTCTGTTGCCCAGGCTGGAGTGCAGTGGCCTGATTCTCCAGGGTTCAAGTGATTCTCCTGCCTCAGCCTCCCGAGTAGCTGGGATTACAGGTGTGCGCCACCATGCCTGGCTAATTTTTGTATTTTTAGTAGAGACGGGGGTTTCGCTATGGTGGCCAGGCTGGTCTCAAACTACTGACCTCTGATCCACCTGCCTCAGCCTCCCAATGTGCTGGGATTACAGGCATGAGCCACCGTGCTTAGCCAGCTTCTTTCATTCTTATTAGTTAAAAAGCTATTAGGCAGGCTGAAGTGTTGTGGAAGAGCAGCCCAACCTGTTCCAAGGCCTGAAGAAGAAAGGATTCTGAATGAGGAGGCATCTCGGAAGGGCCAGGCCCACCCAAGAGAGCAGCTGAAGGGAAAAACATCTGGGAAAGTTGGGACCTTGGCTACATTGAAGAGAATTGAGGAAGTAAATAAAAATATTGCGGATAATGATAAAAAGTTTCTTATTGTTGGAGAAAAGAGTATAAATGTAGACAGGGAGAAAGCTAAAATGAACCTTGTGATGTTGCATTGAAATTGAAGTTATTAATGATTACTCATAAGTTTTAATAGAAGAGAGAGAGAAAGAAAGAGAGAGAGAGAGAGAAATGTGTACATATATTTCCTAACCCTGCCCTTCCCCACTAAGAGGCCCTGGAGCACTGACACCCCAGTAGCAATTCGTATACCTAATACTTAGCATCCTCATGTTGGTTTTAAATATAACTATCCACTAAAAGGAAGGGTTACTTGGAGAAACAGCTGGTACCACTAAAAGGAAGGGTTACTTGGAGAAACAGCTGGTACCACTAAAAGGAAGGGTTACTTGGAGAAACAGCTGGTACCAGGACTGGGGCAAGGAAGGAACAATATAACTTGGAGCATCTCTTGGGCCAGGAAGTAAGAATGTACTCAAAAAAATGACGAGTCATGCCAAAAGTACACGGAAGCCAGCTTGAGAGAGACTTTCACCAGCCAAGTATAGGACAATTTGGGTATTGAAAGAAATAATTACAATATATTATAATTCTGATATAAATTAGACACTATTTATTAAATAAAGAGGATATAAAGCCCTTTTGTATTATAGAATGCTGACTAATAGAAGGAATGATGGAATTTGAAAAATATTATTTGGCAAACATCACAGAAATAATTAATTCAAGCAAGAAATATCAATGGATACTAAAACTTGCAAGTGAAAATGAAATAAGGAATAATGTTAAAGTAGCTGCCCACAAATATTTGTTAAATACAAAGAGAGAAAAGACTAATTAAAAAAGTAGTACAACCTAACTGACACAATATTAATCAAGTGATCAAAGTTAACACTACTAGTAACGGGACAAATTGGCATCATTTGCCAAAAGACAAGAGGCAATGAGCTAAACACACATCACTTCTGTGAAATATTTCCTAGAACCTGAGTCTAATAATAGGACGACATTGGGCACACACAAATTAAAGGACATTCTATAGAAAGACTGGCCTCTAATCTTCATAAATGTCTAGGTTATAAAAGTCAAGAGAGGCTGAAGAACTGCCCAAGATTGAAGGAGATAAGAGAGAAATGACTACTGGGTATACTATGTGACCTTTTTCTAGACAAGGCATGTTGCAGCAATTGACAAAACTTAAGTAGAGTCTGGGTGAAGTATACGTGGGAACTATTTGTATTATTCTTATAACTTTTCAATAAACTTGAAATTATTTCAAAGTGAAAGTGAAATACGATAATACTTAAGGCAATAATACTTAAGGCAGGTATTAAGATTAAAAACTTGTGAATAAAGTAAAAAATTATATTAAATATTAAATACAGCATAATTAAGCAGGTTTTTTCAAGCATAATGCATTATAAAGAAATGTATGAATAAAATATACTTCATTAAAAAGTCAACAGACAAAAATCATGAGACAATCCCATGAGGAACAAAATACATAGGATATAGATTAACTTCTATTCTTGATGTGTTTAAAATACTCTGAAATTTAGTGAGCTAAGTATAGATGATTTATTTCTTAACATGAAAAAGATGGGTAATTAAAGTCAGGACTAATGCAAGCATACCAACAATCATTATTATTATGTAACATTAGTTTAGGGACTATAGTCAATGCAATGAAACAAGATAATAAAATACAACGGTTTAAATATAGGAAAGGAGGAAATAAATTTATCAATATTTCCAGCTAATATGACTAACTAGAAAAACACTTATAAATTAATAAGCAAATATATTAACAATATTTAATGATAAAAATATATTAACAATACTAACAGATATATTAATTTGTATTAACATACAAATATATTAAGAATACTAACAATAGTTTGATAACTTGTGCATTTATCTGAAGAAATATATTAAATCAATAGTTTCTATATATAGTTATAATAAACACATAAAATATACTAAAAATGGTCATTCACAAAGCTGCAAAAATATAAGACCATTTAAGAATAAATTAAATAAACAATGTAGAGAACATACATGCAAAAATTGAAAGGATGAAAGAACTGGCTTTTTTGTTTGCTTGTTTGGGTATTTTTTGCTGTTGTTTTACAATAGAATGAAATAATTCTTGAATGGCAACACAAATATCATTAAAGATGTAAAGATGTTTAAAATGAAAATACAATGATCCCCGAGGTAAATTGAATTTTTTTATGTATCTAAATTGAATGGCAACACAAATATCGTTAAAGATGTAAAGATGTAAAGATGTTTAAAATGAAAATATAAGGATCCCCAAGGTAAATTGAATTTTTTTTGTATCTAAAAATTACTTTGGGGCTTTTGAAACTGAAATTACACCAAATTTATCAAATTAATTATAAAGAATGGGCAGGCATAAATAACCAACGTTAAAAAATAATTATTGGCCGGGTGCGGTGGCTCATGCCTGTAATCCCAGCACTTTGAGAGGCCGAGGCGAGCAGATCATGAGGTCATGAGATCGAGACCATCCTGGCTAACATGGTGAAACCCTGTCTCTACTAAAAATACAAAAAATTAGCCAGGCGTGGTGGTGGGCGCCTATAGTCCCAGCTACTCAGGAGGCTGAGGCAGGAGAATGGCGTGAACCCGGGAGGTGGAGGTTGCAGTCAGCCAAGACCGCACCACTGCGCTCCAGCCTGGGTGACAGAGCGAGACTCCATCTCAAAAAAAAAAAAAGAAAATTATTATTTTATTGGGAAGAAAGACTTCTACAGCTAGAAAACTACATCTGCACAACATATTTAAAAACCATCAAGTCAGTGGATCTAAATGAAAGGCTCAAAACTCTACTGTATATGGTCATGTCACATATGATGCAGGTTTAACATAATGGAGAAAGTGTCATTATTCAACAAATGATTTTGAATGAATTAATTTTTTAAAAAGTTGTATTTTTACTAAACAGCCATGTATGAAAATTAACACCAGATCGCTTAAAGATTTAAAAGTAAAAAGTAAAGAAAAAGGCTAGAAAGAATTATCAATAAATATGACTCTCCAATGGAGTGTGGAAGACT
Organism: Pongo abelii; assembly: GCF_028885655.2. Classification (NCBI taxonomy): domain Eukaryota; kingdom Metazoa; phylum Chordata; class Mammalia; order Primates; family Hominidae; genus Pongo; species Pongo abelii. The sequence goes on from NC_085928.1 coordinate 22,038,658, forward strand.
GTCTTAGCATAAAAGTAAATGAAAAGTATAGAAAACAAATTTGGCTAAACATATATAAATATATAAAATTAAAAGACTCTATAGGCTGGACACGGTGGCTCACACTTGTAATCCCAACACTTTGGGAGTCTGAGGCGAGCGGATCACCTGATGTCAGGAGTTCGAGACCAGCTTGGCCAAAATGGTGAAACCCCATCTGTACTAAAAATACAAAAATTATCCGGGTGTGGTGGCGTTGGCCTGTAGTCCCAGCTACTTGGGAAGCTGAGGCAGGAGATCACTTGAACCCAGAAAGCGGAGGTTGCAGTGAGCCGAGATTGTGCCACCACTGCACTCCAGCCTGGGTGACAGAGCGAGACGCCATCTAAAAAAAAAAAAAGGGATAAAGTGATTTAAAAACAAAATGAAAAAACAGACAAAGCTTCAATGCCATTGGCATATGAATAGATTACAACAGATTAATGAAGACGATTTTAAAAAAATGAAAAAAGGCCAGGTGCTGTGGCTCAAGCCTGTAATCCCAGCACTTTGGGAGGCCGAGGCGGGCGGATCACGAGGTCAGGAGATCAAGACCAGCCTGGCCAACATAATGAAACCCCGTCTCTACTAAAAATGCAAGAAATTAGCCAAGAGTGGTGGCACGTGCCTGTAGTGCCAGCTACTTGGGAGGCTGAGGCAAGAGAATTGCTTGAACCCTAGAGGTGGAGGTTGCAGTAAGCTGAGATCGGCCACTGCACTCCAGCCTGGGCAACAGAGCAAGACTCTGTCTCAAAAAAAAAAAAAAAAGGCTGGTTGCAGTGGCTCACGCCTGTAATCCCAGCACTTTGAGAGGCCAAGATGGGCAGATCACCAGAGGTCGGGAATTTGAGATCAGCTTGACCAACATGGAGAAACCCCGTGTCTCTATTAAAAATACAAAATTAGCTGGAGGTGGTGGCACATGCCTGTAATTCCAGCTACTCGGGAGGCTGAGAATCACTTGAACCCAGGTGGCGGAGGTTGCAGTGAGCTGAGATCGCACCATTGCACTCCAGCCTGGGCAACAAGAGTGAAACTCATCTCAAAAAAAAAAAAAGAATAAAGAAAATATGACTAAACTTTGTCAAAGACATAAATTGCCAATTTACAAGAGGACACATGGAAATAGCAAACATGGAAAATTATTAAAACCTCACTAATAATCAAGGAAATGCAAAGCAAAACAGCAATAAATTGTTATTTTTAAAACTAGTGATACTAGGAAAGGGTTAACAAAATGAGGATAGCCAGAGTTGATAAGTTAGTAGGAAAACTGACACTTTTATATCTCCCAGTTGAGAGTGTAAATTAATGGAAACTTCCCCTGGGGTAATGTAGGGATATCTATCAAAGTTTTAAAATATATTTGTATCATTTGACCCAGTAATTCCACTTCCGTGTGTATAGAAATAAAATAATCTGAAATACAAATGGTTTTGGGCAAAGTGGTCATTACAGAATTATTTTTTTAAAAAAAATTATGGAAAAAGTCATAAATATTCAGACTAAGGAATTGGGAAGTTAAGTTAAGATCATTTCATGAGAAATACTATTATAATGAACATTAGAGTGGCTGCCCAGCATTCAAACCTCTTCCCTGTTTTGGGGGATTTTCCTCCTTGTCAATATGGTTGGGAGGCAGACATTACCACCTGGTATAAATGCTGAAATAAAATCCAGGCATCCTCAAAACTGAGGCTTCAGCATGAGATCCAGGCTTTAAGATTCCAGTGCACCTACCTTAGAATTAGAATTTTTAATAGATATTATTGATACAAGGAGCTCAAAACCAAGGAGAATCTATTCAGGTAATTGGTGGCACTTGTACCAGTGAGCTTATATGGAAGTGGTTATATCACTGATGTTTCGGTAAGGCCTGGATCCAGGGCCACGTTGGTGGTGGTGAGAGCTATGGCATTCTTGTTCATATTCAACAGCAGTCATGCCCTCTTTATATGATTTTTGGCATAATTCTTATTTTAGACTCTTCCCAGTGATGTGGGTTGCAATGATTTCCTTTTCTACATAAGACAGCCAAATATTATTTTTTTCTGTTTTTTCCAACTAAAAACACTGAGTTATACAACTAAGCATACATTATCTATCATGTTTTATGAAACATTTTAATAAATGATAAAAAATATTTGCAATATATGGTTAAATGAAGTAGTAGTATGGTCTCAGCCCAAAAGCTTCTTAAGCTGATTAGCAACTTGAGTAAGGTCTCAGGATACAAAATTGATATGCAAAAATCACTAGCATTCCAACAAGGGAAGTGAAGGACCTCTTCAAGGAGAACTACGAAACACTGCTCAAGGAAGTCAGAGAGGACACAAACAAATGGAAAACTATTCCATGCTCATGGATAGAATCAATATTGTGAAAATGGCCACACTGCCCAAAGTAATTTATAGGTTAAATGCTATTCCCATTAAACTACCATTGACATTCTTCACAGAATTAGAAAAAAACTATTTTAAAATTCATATGGAACCAAAAAAAGAGCCCGAATAGCCAAGACAATCCTAAGCAAAAAGGATAAAGCTGGAGGCATCACACTATCCAACCTATCCAACTTCAAACTATAGTACAAAGCCACAGTAACCACAACAGCATGGTAATGGTACAAAAACAGACACATAGACCAATGGAACAGAAAAAGAACTCAGAAATAGGACCACACACCTACAACCATCTGATCTTTGACAAACCTGACAAAAACAAGCAATGGGGAAAGGATTCCCTATTTAATAAATGGTTCTAGGAGAACTGGTTAGCCATATGCAGAAAATTGCAATTGGACCACTTCCTTACAGTTTATAAAAAAATTAACTCAGGATGGATTGAAGACTAAAATGTAAAACCCACAATTATAAAACCCCTAGAAGAAAAGCAAGGCAATATCATTTCAGGACATAGGCACAAGCAAAGATTTTATGATGAAAATGCCAAAAGCAATTGCAACAAGAGCAAGCAGTGACAAATAGGATCTAATTAAACTAAAGTGCTTCTGCACAGAAAAAGAAACGATCATCAGAGTAAACAGACAATCTACAGAATGGGATAAAAATCTTGCAATCTATCCATTTGACAAAGGTCTAATATTCAGAGTCTACAAGGAACTTAAACAATTTTACAAAAAAAAAAAAACCACAAACAACCCCTTTAAAAAGTAAGCAAATAGCAATAACAGATACTTCTCAAAAGAAAACATTTATGCAGTCAACAAACATGAAAAAAAGCTCAACATCACTGATCATTAGATAAATACAAATCAAAACCACAATGAAATACCATCTCACACCAGTCAAAATGGCAATTATTCAAAAGTCAAGAAACTTAACAGATGCTAGGGAGGTTGTAGAGGAAAAGGAAAACTTTTACACTGTTGGGGTGAGTATAAATTAGTTCAATCACTGTGAAAGTGTGGCAATTCCTCAAAGATCTAGAAGCAGAAATATCATTCGACCCAGCAATCTCATTACTGGGTATATACCCAAAGGAATATAAATCATTCTATTATAAAGATACATGCACTTATGTGTTCACTGTAAGACTATTCACAATAGGAAAGACATAGAATCAACCCAAATGCCCATCAGTGATAGACTGGATAAAGAAAATATGCTGGCGGGGTGCGATGGCTCACGCCTGTAATCCCAGCACTTTGGGAGGCCGAGGTTGAGACCATCCTGGCTAACATGGTGAAACCCCATCTCTACTGAAAATACAAAAAATTAGCTGGGCATGGTGGCAGGCGCCTGTAGTCCCAGCTACTCAGGAGGCTGAGGAAGGAGAATGGCGTGAACCCGGGAGGCAGAGCTTGCAGTGAGCCGAGATCGCACCACTGCACTCCAGCCTGGGTGACAGAGCGAGACTCCATCTCAAAAAAAAAAAAAAAAAAAAGCTACATATACACCATGGAATACTATGCAGCCACAAAAAGGAATGAGATCATGTCTTTTGCAGAGACATGAATGGACCTGGAAGCTGTTATCCTCAGCAAACTAATGCAGGAACAGAAAACCATACACTGCATGTTCTCCATTGTAAGTGGGAGCTGAATGATGAAAACACATGGACACTTGAGGGGGAACAACACACACTGGGGCCTGTTAGTTGGAGTCAGGGAGAAGGAGAGCATCAGAAAGAATAACTAATGGATGCTGAGCTTAATTCCTTGGTGATGGGTTGATCTGTGCAGCAAATCACCATGGCACTCGTTTACCTATGTAACAAAACTGCACATCCTGCCAATGTACCCTAGAACTTAAAAGTTGAAGAAAAAAATGAAGTGGTAGTTTACAAAACAGTGAAATATGTAACCTCAATTTCATCAACAATGGTCAATATACCATATGTACTCATACCTCCACTGGAAAAAAAGAATAAAATATAACAAAATATTTTTTACAGTTTTTTGGGGAGAAGGGTGTTGGCTTTACAGGTAGAAATTTATATTATTTAGTTTATAAATTTGTGTGTGTTTGTGTGTTGTACCTGGAGAACAGCTCAAGAAGAATTGTTAAAAAAAAAAAACAAAACCCTCATGACTATTGAGAGGATAACCTTTCAGAAAACTTTTCAGAGAGTGAAAGTTGTTGTGATGCCCTTTTCCCCCTTTTATATTTCTTTTTATTTTTTCTTCTTTAGCCCTCCATCATTTCTTCACCTGAGTGTTCATACTCTTCTTTTTTTCTTTATGCGAACTCACAAAATCATCTATGCTAAAGTGATTAGGCCCCAAGTTTTTAAGTTATTACACCTTACGTAGGTACATTATTTTATTTATTTATTTATTTATTTGTTTATTTATTTATTTATTTTGAGATGGAGTTTCATTCTTGTTGCCCAGGCTGGAGTGCAATGGTGCAATCTCAGCTAACTGCAACCTCCACCTCCAGGGTTCAAGCGATTCTCCTGCCTCAGCCTCCTTAGCAGCTGGGATTACAGGCGTGTGTCACCACGCCCAGCTAATTTTGTATTTTTAGTAGAGATGGGGTTTCTCCATGTTGGTCAAGCTGGTCTCGAACTCCCCACCTCAGGTGATCCGCCTGCCTTGGCCTCCCATAGTTTTGGGATTACAGGCATGAGTCACCGTGCCCGGCAGGTACATTATTTTTAAAAGAGATATCATAAAGATAATGCTGCCTGCACAGTCACACACAAGTCTCAGGGAGGAGGAACAAAGGCAAAGATTTTGTGTGGGTAGGACCTTGTCAATCTCCTCAACTCAAGTAAAATTGCAGAATAAACAATTTCCTGCATAAAATTTCTAATTTAAATTTTAAAAAAGAACACTTAAATCAGGACCTCGTGGATGCTCCTTTAACCATTTACTGACATAATTTGTCTCTCTAGCCAAGCTAGAGCTTATAGTCTGACATTTCAGTGTCCACTTTACTGGTATCCAGAATTCTTATTCAATCTTATCTTGTTTTGATCTCTTCTGTCTCTAACCACGAGCAGCTCTAATAATTCTCTTTCCCCCTTTATTTAAAGGGTATTAAATATTCCTAGAAAATTGGATATAATAACATTTTGCTGTGTACCCTGTAAAGTCCTGCTAATCTCAGTTGAGTAAGCTTTCAGTAAGTCTCTCCATTCATCACTTGCTAATTTTTAACTCAGTAGCCTATCTTATTGTGTTCCATATCCTCTACTTTAGCCTCCCAGTGTCCCTCCCTTTTTAAAGAGCCAGCCTTCTTATGTCATTCTCTTTGACCTCTATTTAAGCACACTATGAATAATTCCCTTTTTTTGTAATTCCTTTTCTCTTTATTTCCTGAAATAATGCAATATTCTCATGTTCCTTCCATTTCACAGATTGTGTCAACTTGATCTCCTTTAGTTGTGTGATCTTCATATTCCTATGTTTCATCAGAGCTGTCCTTGCTTTGCTGTCCTTGCTTCTCCTTCCCTTTCCGATTTTGTCCATTGATGACTTCATCTTTAACGGTAACATCTATATAGTTTGGTTTCAAGTCTTCATTGCCAGCCTTTCCCTTTATTTTTCTGAATTCTAGCCCCGAAATACTTTATAAGCATTTCTGTCTATCTATCAGCCACTTCACTTTTATTATACTAAAAAAAAATTAATCTTTGCCTCCAAAATATCTCTTTTGTTTCTTTCTGATGTCCCTATTTCTGATAATGGCACAATTGATCTCCCTGAAAGCAGAGTTATTTCTAATATCTCCATTCCATTTATCTCTTCTTTTCAGTCAGTGATAACATGTTTGTAAACTGTGCCTTCTTACCTTCTCTAACATAGACCCTCATTACCTCTTTCCCAGATTTTTTTTTTTGTCTGAGGAAAGTGGTATCTCTCACACCCACCTTTCTGTATTCCAAACTGTCCTAAACATCCCTACAAGATATTTATGACATATAGCTCTGTCATTTTCATTTCCTGTCTTAAAAATCTTTCGGCTGCTCACAATAGTGATAGCCTGCTCATACATAAGAGTCTGACCCGGAATGAGTCCAAACGTTGTTCCAAATTTACTTCTTTGTATGTGCATACTTTATATCCTTGATAATCAAAGTCTTCCCCAAAATTGTGAAGGTAGAGTTAGCCACACATGGAGTGTGAGAAGGATTGCAGGCAGAACTAGGACATGTGGAAAGGCCCTAGCCAGTGAGCTGAAACGTGGTAAGAAGGGGCAGATAGAAAACAAGAGGAGGCTGATGAGGTACCCAGAAACTTGCAGGCCTGTTAGGGTGTGTTTTTTCTTTTTTGGTGTGTATGGATATTCTAAGTGTAATAGAAACTGACTGAAGGTTTTATGCAGAGGAGTAACAATGAGTTCCCATTGAAGTTTTAAACATATCACCAAGCATAGTTTATGTAAAGGGATATCTTGATCATGGCTTACTTGATCTTGCTATCCACAAGCAAGTTCTTTCTCTCTAATATGGGAAGCAAATTTACCTCTCTCTTAAAACACATCACATTCCACTTTATAACATAGCTGTTTCATTACACACCTTATTTCCTCTACTAGTGCAAGCTCCCAGAGTGTACAGAATGTGCCTTGTTTCTCTTTGAAACCACACAGAACTTCACAAAATACTTGGTAATGAATGAATATCTTACTTTCTAACATTAACCTTCAAGTTCACAGGAGAGGATGCAATCATATATAGAATGTTGAGATAGTTGATGAAAATCTTAGTCTTTATTCATTATGATTCTTTATCACTCTACCTTTGTGGAGATGAAGCAAATCTTTGTAATTATCTAGATATTGTTCACTCTATCTTTGAAACAGCAATAAATCTTATCGACCCATTTACAAGGCTGTAATAAACATTACCCAACTGATAATCATTGAGTACTTTTTCTAAAGAAAATACATCAGTTTTCTCTCCTAGTATTTGCTATATTAAATTTGAGAAATAACTTATTATTTTTTTTACCACATATCCAGTCAGAAGACCCAAAGCAGGCCTACAAGTTGGCAAAAAATGAGAGCATTTTAAATTGTTCCAAGGAAGAAGAATAGGAATGGATATAACTTTTCTGAATGCAGATTGGTTGTTGAACAGATAATGATTTATAGCACATTTAAAATTACTCTTCTGGATGGAATGGTTTATAGAGGGGGGAAATGGGATTGTTCTTTAATATCCTGAAGCATGTGAAAACCTATGCAACTTTCATTGATCTGCTCTCTGCTGGATAACACTGCTATTTAAAATCGATGACATATTTACTTCTCTCAGAATGCTTCCATGGTTATAAACCATTATTTGTTGTTTGTTGAGAAGTAAATTTCTTATTCATTCCCTCGTTAAATTGGAGTTTCCATAGACTTTGGGGTACCTTAGGTTTGTCAGTATTCAGCTTATTTTTTCATACTCCTTCCCATTCCATTTCCATTTCATAACCATTTGTGATAACTTGAGGGTCAATAGTCTTCAACGGTGTCTGAAAAACAAATTAACAAACTATTAAAATTCTGCATACTGCTCATCAAGCATATATCAGCAAAACCTTTCCTAATAATTATTTAATAAAGATAAATATAACATTAATTTGATGCTTTTGTTTTGTTTTGGGGGATGCAGATTTTTAAAAAAACAACAACAGCAAGATACAGAAAGGTGTACATCAAGAGATGAACTCTCCTGTATCAGACAGTCATATCAAGTTTTACAGCAGCTTATTTCATCACCTTAAAATAATGTTCTTTAACGGAGTTAAAAAGGGGAGAAAACCTGTTCAAGAATGCTGCCCAGCCAAATGGCCCATGATTGATGGGGCAGCAACAACCAGGGGGTATTTGCCAGTTCACCAGTGCCAAGTCCTCAGAGTGAGTTTGCTGCTTGTGACAGCTGGTGTTCTCTATTGGAAGGCTGTTTCTGTATACATCTATGATTTGCATATTTATATACCTCGGCTGCTGTATGAGGTCCACATTTCACAGCAGTGTGTGTAAGCTGTGCAGCCTTACTGCTTGAGTGCCTCTAGGCATGAGACGGTAGAATGGGTTTGAGTAAAATGAGAATTTTAGGTTTTTGTGTTTTGCAGAGTAGCCAGTAATGCCACATTTTTGTTCATCTCTCTCTTCATCAACTTCAGTAATATTTTTGAGTCATCTATATGCATGGGCTACCACTTGAAGCAGACACATTAGATGCTCTCTAGGAGGGTACAAGCTCAGATACTAAGGCATCATAGGAATATAGAAAGGAAGACATTAAAGGAATGTATTTAGTCAAGTTGAAGCCTGAAGTGAGAATTGTGGGATTTGCACATTGAAGGGAGTTAATGATGTTTTTCCTTAAGTTGGGGAGAACTTAAGAAGGTAAGAACTGCTCTGCTAAGTCAGATAAATGAACTTCTAAGCTGAGGCTTCTCTTTCTAAATAGTAATATCACAGGAATTCTGTAACAAACGAGATTTCCACAGTTGTTTGAAATATCAAATATAGAATACTTATTTGCAAAAAAAAAAAAATGGGGGCAGGCACATTGGATAAAAAGAACGTGAAGAATGTAGCTTAAAGGAAATAGGAGTTGGATAAATAAACAATGAATATGTGGAAATAAAGTGGTCTTAGGAACAGTGACAGTGGTTGGTGAATAGGAGGAGATCTATTAGGGTGGAGGTGTCATATAAAGAACTTAGAGGTGGTTGAGAATCTTAGCCTTTATTTGCTGTGAGATTGCAAATTTCTTAAGGTCAACTGAAGATGTTAATTTAGTAAATATGATGGGTGGGGTCTTCAAATGGAAAACATAATCTGAAGCAAGATGTTTGCAAAGGCAGTTTCCGGAAAGTGGCGGTATCAGAAAAAAAGGTAACCAGGTTAGAATTCTAATGAGTGAAGAGGATGGGGTAATTTTTCAACAAATGAAGACTATAATATCTGACAGAAATATTTCAGTTTTGTGTGAAGAACAATAAAGAGTTTACAAGTGAAGTGAAGACATCTTCTATACCTCGTTCTTCTGTCATGACCTGGAGCATCAGGTGGTTGCTGATGCAGCAGCTCCTATCTTGAAGAACATTCTTGTCATAGACTGAATGTTTATGTCCTTGCTAAATTCATGTTAGAACTTTATCCCAGTGTGATACTATTTGGAAATGTGGTATTTGGGAAGTGAATTGGCTCGACCCTCACTTATGGGATTAGTGCCTCTTTAAAATAGGCCCCAGAGAGGTCCCTTTCCCCTTCCACACTCTGTGAGGCCAAAGTGAAAAGTCAGCCATCTATGAACCAGGAAGTGGGTCCTCATCAGACACCAAACCTGTTGGCACCTTGATCTTTGACTTCTCGGTCTCCAGAATTGTGAGAAATAAGTTTCTGTTGTATACGTCAGTGTCTATGGTATTTTGTTATAGCAGCCTGCATAAAGACACTACTGTATGTTCCAAACACTCATATTCATTATCTATAAACCTTACATAAACACATGAGTGTATATTATCATCCCTAGTGTAGATAAAATAATGGAAACAGAAAATAATAAATAACTATCCAAGTTCATACAACTGATATGTGCCAGTGTCATGATTTGAGCTCAGGTCTGTTGGATTCCACAAGTTATTTTAGTTTATTTGCTTGTTTGCCCCTTTTGCTAACATGCTGCTTCCTTAGACAGAGGAGGAATATAAACAAAAGGTAGTGAACAGTTCTCTTGGGCATATTTAATTTGAGTTGGCAAGGAAATAGCCATCTGGAGAACCTGCTGAGACAAAATACTTGCTGGGTTTGCTCCATGCATACCTGTGAAATGTGTGGTGTTAGATATTATAGTCCCTATTTTATAATTTGAGACCTTAAGAAATGGAGTGGATTATGATAACAAAACTAGTTTATGCTAAAAGTGCTGAAAGTAAAGATGATCCACATGACCAGTCTGTATTTATTTCAAGTATAGCCCTCTAGTACAGTACAGATCACTGGAAAAGCATTTTGAGTGTCTAGACAGCAAACAATAATTTTTCACAAATATCAACCAAATATAAAAACTAAAATATTATATATAGCTGAAAAAAACTAGAAATTGTCTTTGAGGCATTACTGTCTGATGAAATGATAAATATCATGAATGATATATAAATCTAACTGTTTTAAAATTACCAATTTCTCTTCTTATTTCACTTGGCATAAGCAGGGTTCAGACCTACCTTCAGCATACTGCTCATACAGTCGGAGTGAACAGCTATTCGTAGAATCCTTTGCTAGCTCAGTCACAAATCCAAACTAAATGTTATCCATATGTTTACGCGAGACATTTTTTGGGATATGTTATCTTGTAAGTAATATCTGACAAAGTGGCTACTGTGGAATTCCATTCATATGCATCAGGTAAATGTCCATCTGACAAAATCAATTCATACATGGTAAATAATTTTAAAAATATGATTATTATTATTTTATATTGCATTGAACTTCACATTTAGAGCTTTAGACTATGGACTTGCCAAAATCCCATATCTAGCCTTAATGTTTAGTACACAGTGGCTTAAGACCATAGGTTCTAAGGTCAGACCATATGAATTACATTCCAGTCTGACTCATTTACTAGTTGTGTGATACCGTGCAAATTATATTACTTTTCGTGCTCGAGTTTCCTTTTCTATAAAGAATGTAACAGGCTCGAGTTTCCTTTTCTATAAAGAATGTAACAGTAACAATCATAGTTGTTTGTATGTCTTTGTGTGTGTATGTAACCACAAAGAGAAACTGTAATCTAAAGTCTTTACCAGACTGCCTGATATAGTAGGTGCTCAATTTTTTTTATTAGGTATTATTATTGTTTTCATTTTAATCGTATCTGTTAATACTTTAAAAACATGTTAGTCACATATGGGCTATGCTTTACTGCTTTTTCACACTAAGAAAATTATTTTCAATAACTCATCAGACTGACTTTCTTTTTTTTGAGACGGAGTCTCCCTCTGGAGTGCAGTGGTGCAATCTTGCCTCACTGCAACTTCTGCTTCCCAGGTTCAAGTGATTCTCCTGCCTCAGCCTCCCGAGTAGCTGGGATTACAGGCATCCACCACTACGCTTGTATTTTTAGTAGAGACGGGATTTCACCATGTTGGTCAGGCTGGTCTCGAACTCCTGACCTTAGGTGATATGCCTGCCTTGGCCTCCCAAAGTGTTGGGATTACAGGCATGAGCCACCATGCCTGGCCTCAGACTGACTTTCCATAGTGAAGGAAAAAGGTACAAAATCATTTTCTGTGTTTCTGAAAGCTTTTATATTTATCTTGCATAGGAAACTCCAAATGCTTATGATGTTGAAGAGGAAGAGGTTATACCTTTGAAGACTGTTAATAAGATTTGCTCTAGTAAATTACTGAGTTTCATTAAAACTCTCTTCTGAGACCAAACCCCTAAAAGGGGAAAATAATCTATTAATTCATTACTCTATGTTACCACCCACTTTATCATGTTTATTCAGAATTTGGACAAAAGACAACAAAAAGAAAAGCAAATAACAGTGGTTTAAAGTATGCTCAAAATGAAGAGAAAAATTAGATGTTGGAAGGAAAGTGGTTTAGAAGCAACATAATAGTTTTGATAGGGTTCCATGCTTTTTGAAGATTTGGGTTTTTTTTTTTTTTTTTTTGCAATAGATACCTACTTTACAGTCTATATTAAACTTAATCTTTATTTTTGATAAACTGTCATTATTATTTTAAAATGTTTTACTTCCTAGTTTATTTTTATTTCATAATAATTTCTAATAATCTTTGTACCTCATCATGATCAAGTAGTTAACAATTTTAAATACACATAAATGCCTTGGAACAGTTTTCAGTATTCAAAATTATATTGGTAAATATCTCTCAAAATGAAACATTTATTCTTAACTTTTAATGTAACAACATTCTCCAATTTATTTGTTTTGCATTCATGTTTTCTTTTTTTTGTGTGTGTGTGTCTTATAATTTTTTATTGAATTCCAAATACCATGTATTTTACCTTGTTGGGTGCTGAATACTTTCGTATTCTTTTTTTTTTTTCTTTATTATTATTATCATTATTATAATACTTTAGGCTCTATGGTACATGTGCGCAACGTGCAGGTAAGTTACATATGTATACATGTGCCATGCTGGTGCGCTGCACCCACCAACTCGTCATCTAGCATTAGGTGTATCTCCCAATGCTATCCCTCCCCCCTCCCCCCACCCCACAACAGTCCCCGAAGTGTGATGTTCCCCTTCCTGTGTCCATGTGTTCTCATTGTTCAATTCCCACCTATGAGTGAGAATATGCGGTGTTTGGTTTTTTGTTCTTGCGATAGTTTACTGAGAATGATGATTACCAATTTCATCCATGTCCCTACAAAGGACGTGAACTCATCATTTTTTATGGCTGCATAGTATTCCATGGTGTATATGTGCCACATTTTCTTAATCCAGTCTATCATTGTTGGACATTTGGGTTGGTTCCAAGTCTTTGCTATTGTGAATAATGCTGCAATAAACATACGTGTGCATGTGTCTTTATAGCAGCATGATTTATAGTCCTTTGGGTATATACCCAGTAATGGGATGGCTGGGTCAAATGGAATTTCTAGTTGTAGATCCCTGAGGAATCGCCACACTGACTTCCACAAGGGTTGAACTAGTTTACAGTCCCACCAACAGTGTAAAAGTGTTCCTATTTCTCCACATCCTCTCCAGCACTTGTTGTTTCCTGACTTTTTAATGATTGCCATTCTAACTGGTGTGAGATGGTATCTCATTGTGGTTTTGATTTGCATTTCTCTGATGGCCAGTGATGGTGAGCATGTTTTCATGTGTTTTTTGGCTGCATAAATGTCTTCTTTTGAGAAGTGTCTGTTCATGTCCTTCGCCCACTTTTTGATGGGGTTGTTTGTTTTTTTCTTGTAAATTTGTTGGTGTTCATTGTAGATTCCGGATATTAGCCCTTTGTCAGATGAGTAGGTTGCGAAAATTTTCTCCCATTTTGTAGGTTGCCTGTTCACTCTGCTGGTAGTTTCCTTTGCTGTGCAGAAGCTCTTTAGTTTAATTAGATCCCATTTGTCAATTTTGGCTTTTGTTGCCATTGCTTTTGGTGTTTTAGACATGAAGTCCTTGCCCATGCCTATGTCCTGAATGGTAATGCCTAGGTTTTCTTCTAGGGTTTTTATGGTTTTAGGTCTAACATTTAAGTCTTTAATCCATCTTGAATTGATTTTTGTATAAGGTGTAAGGAAGGGATCCAGTTTCAGCTTTCTACATATGGCTAGCCAGTTTTCCCAGCACCATTTATTAAATAGGGAGTCCTTTCCCCATTTCTTGTTTTTCTCAGGTTTGTCAAAGATCAGATAGTTGTAGATATGTGGCATTATTTCTGACGGCTCTGTTCTGTTCCATTGATCTATATCTCTGTTTTGGTACCAGTACCATGCTGTTTTGGTTACTGTAGCCTTGTAGTATAGTTTGAAGTCAGGTAGTGTGATGCCTCCAGCTTTGTTCTTTTGGCTTAGGATTGACTTGGCGATGTGGGCTCTTTTTTGGTTCCATATGACTTTAAAGTAGTTTTTTCCAATTCTGTGAAGAAAGTCATTGGTAACTTGATGGGGATGGCATTGAATCTGTAAATTACCTTGGGAAGGATGGCCATTTTCATGATATTGATTCTTCCTACCCATGAGCATGGAATGTTCTTCCATTTGTTTGTATCCTCTTTTATTTCCTTGAGCAATGGTTTGTAGTTCTCCTTGAAGAGGTCCTTCACATACCTTGTTAGTTGGATTCCTAGGTATTTTATTCTCTTTGAAGCAATTGTGAATGGGAGTTCACTCATGATTTGGCTCTCTGTTTGTCTGTTATTGATGTATAAGAATGCTTGTGATTTTTGTACATTGATTTTGTATCCTGAGACTTTGCTGAAGTTGCTTATCAGCTTAAGGAGATTTTGGGCTGAGACAATGGGGTTTTCTAGATATACTATCATGTCATCTGCAAACAGGGACAATTTGACTTCCTCTTTTCCTAATTGAATACCCTTGATTTCCTTCTCTTGCCTAATTGCCCTGGCCAGAACTTCCAACACTATGTTGAATAGAAGTGGTGAGAGAGGGCATCCCTGTCTTGTGCCAGTTTTCAAAGGGAATGCTTCCAGTTCTTGCCCATTCAGTATGATATTGGCTGTGGGTTTGTCATAAATAGCTCTTATTATTTTGAGATACATCCCATCAATACCTAATTTATTGAGAGTTTTTAGCATGAAGGGTTGTTGAATTTTGTCAAAGGCCTTTTCTGCATCTATTGAGATGATCATGTGGTTTTTGACTTTGGTTCTGTTTATATGCTGGATTACATTTATTGATTTGCATATATTGAACCAGCCTTGCATCCCAGGGATGAAGCCCACTTGATCATGGTGGATAAGCTTTTTGATGTGCTGCTGGATTCTGTTTGCCAGTATTTTATTGAGGATTTTTGCATCAATGTTCATCAAGGATATTGGTCTAAAATTCTCTTTTTTTGTTGTGTCTCTGCCAGGCTTTGGTATCAGGATGATGCTGGCCTCATAAAATGAGTTAGGGAGGATTCCCTCTTTTTCTATTGATTGGAATAGTTTCAGAAGGAATGGTACCAGCTCCTCCTTGTACCTCTGGTAGAATTCGGCTGTGAACCCATCTGGTCCTGGACTTTTTTTGGTTGGTAAGCTATTGATTATTGCCACAATTTCAGCTCCTGTCATTGGTCTATTCAGAGATTCAACTTCTTCCTGGTTTAGTCTTGGGAGGGTGTATGTGTTGAGGAATTTATCCATTTCTTCTAGATTTTCTAGTTTATTTGCGTAGAGGTGTTTGTAATATTCTCTGATGGTAGTTTGTATTTCTGTGGGATCGGTGGTGATATCCTCTTTATCATTTTTTATTGCATCTATTTGATTCTTCTCTCCTTTTTTCTTTATTAATCTTGCTAGCGGTCTATCAATTTTGTTGATCCTTTCAAAAAACCAGCTCCTGGATTCATTGATTTTTTGAAGGGTTTTTTGTGTCTGTATTTCCTTCAGTTCTGCTCTGATTTTAGTTATTTCTTGCCTTCTGCTAGCTTTTGAATGTGTTTGCTCTTGCTTTTCTAGTTCTTTTAATTGTGATGTTAGGGTGTCAATTTTGGATCTTTCCTGCTTTCTCTTGTGGGCATTTAGTGCTATAAATTTCCCTCTACACACTGCTTTGAATGCATCCCAGAGATTCTGGTATGTTGTGTCTTGGTTCTCGTTGGTTTCAAAGAACATCTTTATTTCTGCCTTCATTTCGTTATGTACCCAGTAGTCATTCAGGAGCAGGTTGTTCAGTTTCCACGTAGTTGAGCGGTTTTGAGTGAGATTCTTAATCCTGAGTTCTAGCTTGATTGCACTGTGATCTGAGAGATAGTTTGTTATAATTTCTGTTCTTTTACATTTATTGAGGAGAGCTTTACTTCCAAGTATATGGTCAATTTTGGAATAGGTGTGGTGTGGTGCTGAAAAAAATGTATATTCTGTTGATTTGGGGTGGAGAGATCTGTAGATGTCTATTAGGTCCGCTTGGTGCAGAGCTGAGTTCTATTCCTGGGTATCCTTGTTGACTTTCTGTCTCGTTGATCTGTCTAATGTTGACAGTGGGGTGTTAAAGTCTCCCATTATTAATGTGTGGGAGTCTAAGTC
Source organism: Pongo abelii (assembly GCF_028885655.2). Lineage (NCBI taxonomy): Eukaryota > Metazoa > Chordata > Mammalia > Primates > Hominidae > Pongo > Pongo abelii. The sequence goes on from NC_085928.1 coordinate 22,054,821, forward strand.
TCTTTGTAGGTCACTCAGGACTTGCTTTATGAATCTGGGTGCTCCTGTATTGGGTGCATATATATTTAGGATAGTTAGCTCTTCTTGTTGAATTAATCCCTTTACCATTATGTAATGGCCTTCTTTGTCTCTTTTGATCTTTGTTGGTTTAAAGTCTGTTTTATCAGAGACTAGGATTGCAACCCCTGCCTTTTTTTGTTTTCCATTTGCTTGGTAGATCTTCCTCCATCCTTTTATTCTGAGCCTATGTGTGTCTCTGCACGTGAGATGGGTTTCCTGAATACAGCACACTGATGGGTCTTGAGTCTTTATCCAATTTGCCAGTCTGTGTCTTTTAATTGGAGCATTTAGTCCATTTACATTTAAAGTTAATATTGTTATGTGTGAATCTGATCCTGTCATTATGATGTTAGCTGGTTATTTTGCTCGTTAGTTGATGCAGTCTCTTCCTAGTCTTGATAGTCTTTACATTTCGGTATGATTTTGCAGCGGCTGGTACCGGTTGTGCCTTTCCATGTTTAGCGCTTCCTTCAGGAGCTCTTTTAGGGCAGGCCTGGTGGTGACAAAATCTCTCAGCATTTGCTTGTCTGTAAAGTATTTTATTTCTCCTTCACTTATGAAGCTTAGTTTGGCAGGATATGAAATTCTGGGTTGAAAATTCTTTTCTTTAAGAATGTTGAATATTGGTCCCCACTCTCTTCTGGCTTGTAGGGTTTCTGCCGAGAGATCCGCTGTTAGTCTGATGGGCTTCCCTTTGATGGTAACCCGACCTTTCTCTCTGGCTGCCCTTAACATTTTTTCCTTCATTTCAACTTTGGTGAATCTGACAATTATGTGTCTTGGAGTTGCTCTTCTCGAGGAGTATCTTTGTGGCATTCTCTGTATTTCCTGAATCTGAATGTTGGCCTGCCTTGCTAGATTGGGGAAGTTCTCCTTTATAATATCCTGCAGAGTGTTTTCCAACTTGTTTCCGTTCTCCCCGTCACTTTCAGGTACACCAATCAGACGTAGATTTGGTCTTTTCACATAGTCCCACATTTCTTGGAGGCTTTGCTCGTTTCTTTTTATTCTTTTTTCTCTAAACTTCCCTTCTCGCTTCATTTCATTCATTTCATCTTCCATCGCTGATACCCTTTCTTCCATTTGATCGCATCGGCTCCTGAGGCTTCTGCATTCTTCACGTAATTCTCGAGCCTTGGTTTTCAGCTCCATCAGCTCCTTTAAGCACTTCTCTGTATTGGTTATTCTAGTTATACATTCTTCTAAATTTTTTTCAAAGTTTTCAACTTCTTTGCCTTTGGTTTGAATATCCTCCCGTAGCTCGGAGTAATTTGATCGTCTGAAGCCTTCTTCTCTCAGCTCATCAAAGTCATTCTCCGTCCAGCTTTGATCCGTTGCTGGTGAGGAACTGCATTCCTTTGGAGGCGGAGAGGTACTCTGGTTTTTAGAGTTTCCAGTTTTTCTGCTCTGTTTTTTCCCCATCTTTGTCGTTTTATCTACTTTTGGTCTTTGATGATGGTGATGTACAGATGGGTTTTTGGTGTGGATGTCCTTTCTGTTAGTTTTCCTTCTAACAGACAGGACCCTCAGCTGCAGGTCTGTTGGAGTACCTGGCCGGCCGTGTGAGGTGTCAGTCTGCCCCTGCTGGGGGGTGCCTCCCAGTTAGGCTGCTCGGGGGTCAGGGGTCAGGGACCCACTTGAGGAGGCAGTCAGCCCGTTCTCAGATCTCCAGCTGCGTGCTGGGAGAACCACTGCTCTCCTCACAGCTGTCAGACAGGGACATTTAGGTCTGCAGAGGTTACTGCTGTCTTTTTGTTTGTCTATGCCCTGCCCCCAGAGGTGGAGCCTACAGAGGCAGGCAGGCCTCCCTGAGCTGTGGTGGGCTCCACCCAGTTCAAGCTTCCAGGCTGCTTTGTTTACCTAAGCGAGCCTGGGCAATGGGGGGCGCCCCTCGCCCAGCCTGGCTGCTGACTTGCTGTTTGATCTCAGACTGCTGTGCTAGCAACCAGCGAGACTCCGTGCGCATAGGACCCTCTGAGCCAGGTGCGGGCTATACTCTCCTGGGGCACCGTTTCCTAAGCCCGTCGGAAAAGCACAGTATTTGGGTGGGAGTGGCCCGATTTTCCAGGTGCCGTCTGTCACCCCTGGAAAGGGAACTCCCTGACCCCTTGCGCTTCCCGAGTGAGGCAATGCCTCGCCCCTGCTTCGGCTGGCGCACGGTGCACTCACCCACTGACCTGCGCCCACTGTCTGGCACTCCCTAGTGAGATGAACACGGTACCTCACATGGAAATGCAGAAATCACCCGTCTTCTGCGTCGCTCGCGCTGGGAGCTGTAGACCGGAGCTGTTCCTATTCGGCCATCTTGGCTCCTCCCTCCTGCATTCATGTTTTCAATGCAACGTTGGGCTTTCTGAAAGTAGGATATACAGCTATTCTGTTTACTTTTCCTATACGACTGATAAGCCTATTCTTGGAATCATAATATAAATTGAGGTGCCTTTGACAATGGATGAGAATAAATCTCTTTTTCCCATTAATAAAAAAAGGCTTAGGCTGGATTTTGTTCTTCAGGGTGTACCAACAAGGTTAATTGTTAAAGTACTGTAAGAATTGTATTGTGTCTAATTCAGAAGGAGTTCTAAAAACTGTAGCAATTTCTGTTGTAAAATATTTAATGAGGTTTGTCAAATGCAAAGATCAAGACACCATAAATAGATATCCAGATTTGGTCTTCAGATTAAATTAGATAAGAAAATTTACTCTCCCTGAATCCAAGGTATTTATGTATAGACACACAGAGACACACACACAATATGTATGTACATAAGGAGTGATAATATATAATAAAACCAGTTTATAAGCAGTATAAGAATTGTTTATAAAATTCAAATAAGTTTAATTCTTCAAAATAATTCACATGACTTGAATGGAATACTCTTCTCATGTTGTAGTCCTTTCACCCTTCTGGAGAATTTCTCATTTACTGATAAATTTATGAACAATAAGAAATACATTTTTACAGTTTTATGAAAGTTTGTTTTTTACTGAACACAGTGTTACCCAACTTAATTACAGAATTTAATTATTAATATCTGGACTTGGGCTCTGTGAGTAAATATTTGTTGTGTTGGTACCAAGATATCAAGGTCTTTGAAGTCAATTTCCAAAATGAATTCCAGGAATAATTTGAACAATAATTACATTATTGAAATAAGAACATATTTTTGAAAAATAAATTTTCTGAAAAGCTCACAGATGACTGTTACATAACTGGCACAGATCCCGTCTATGTCTGAAGAAGGAAAACAAAGGGAGAGACAGAAAGAGAGACCCTCCTGAACTTTGGATTTCACACTGAGTATATACTTTTTAATTTTTAATTTTTTTTTTTTTGAGATGGAGTCTCTGTCGCCCAGGTTGGAGTGCAGTGGCACAATCCCGGCTCACCGCAACCTCCGCCTCCTGAGTTGAAGCAGTTCTCGATTCTCCTGCCTCAGCCTCCTGAGTAGCTGGGGTTACAGTTGTGCACCACCACGCCCAGCTAATTTTTGTATCTTCAGTAGAGACGGGGTTTTACCATGTTGGCCAAGCTGGTCTCGAACTGTTAACATCAAGTGATCTGCCCGCCTTGGTCTCCCAAAGTGCTGGGATTACAGGCATGGGCCACCATGCCCGGCCTGGATTTCACCCTGAGTATAAATCAGTGGCCATCTATCATTAAGGGGAGGGCAGGAGAGCTGAGACCCAGTAAAGTAATGAAGCTGATTCCATTTCATTGGCTTATTAGTACTTATTTTGTTTTTATTTTATAAGTAGTTTATGAACATGTTTTTGAAATATAAAATATTCAAAGAACACAGATAGATTGGAAGCTCCATTTCCACAATTTCTAGTCCAATTCTTCAGGAAAAAATGTTGTAATTATTTGGAGTAAGTGCCCCTATTTCACAGAGTCACATTGTCTTTCAAGAAGAACAAATAAAATAGATTATGTAAATAGCAATAATATCCTTGAATTCCTTCTACTTATACCTTGCTGCCTAAAAATTACTAAAGATTTATACATTCAATGAATGTTTGTTTAATATCTATTTGCCTCCTAGATGCTGGAGATAGAGCAGTGAATATAAATAATTAAGGTAATACAACAAAAAAACAAAAACTGTCCCTTCATGAAGCTTAGATTCCAGACCAGGAGATAGTTAATAAAGAAGATAAACAAGAAAAATCCACAATATATCTGATGGTGATAGTGCTATGGAGAAAAGGAAGGAAGGAGAATACTGGGGGTGTTGGAATTTAGGGGCAGGGGCTGCTGGAATCTTCAATGGTGTGACATAGAAATCCTCCCTGGTAAGGTGACATTTGAGTAAAGACCTGAAGGAAGTGAGGATGAACACAATTTGCTTACCACCACCACCACCTACCATGCCTCTCACCACATCTGATTTGGCTGTCTCACAAAAACACCATGCCCATGCATGGAGGATAATTAAGGCCCGGCCATGACAGGCTGTTCCCTCAGCCCCCTAAGGAAAAAGAACCTAAGCAGCTTTTCATAGTTAATTGCTTAAATTTATTTAAAATCATATTCCATTAAGTGAATTATGGACAGTTCTCTTTCCTGTGTGGTATGCCAGAAAGAGCATGAGCTTTGGAGCAGAGAGACATGGATTCAAATGCTGACTCTGCTAATGACTAGCTATTTACTTAATACAGAAAAGCTTCTGTTTGCTTATTTGCAAAATAAAAATATTAATATTAAAATATTATTGTGAGAATTGAACAGGTGCTACTAAATGAAATGTGATTAAAGTATGTTAGATGTCCCAGCAGTCTCCTAGTCCCTGATTCCATTCTATATGTTTACATTTCCCTGGCAACTTGAGGATGATATTCTCATGTCTTCTGATAGATTTCTGTCTACTAGAAAGTAAACTGCAAAATGTTAAAAATTAATTTTATTTATTTATTTATTTTTATTTATTTTATTTTATTTATTTCTCATTGTGATATTTTATTTTTTATTTGAGTATGTCTCAAAGTCAAGTTCCTCAGGTATTAGAGGTGCAAAATTTTGCAAAATGAATGAATATGTTTTTGTGGGTTTTTGTTGTTGTTTGTTTGTTTTTGAGACGGAGTTTCACTCTTGTTGCCCAGGCTGGAGTGCAATGGCACTATCTCAGCTCACTGCAACCTCTGCCTCCCAGATTCAAGCGATTCTCCTGCCTCAGCCTCCCGAGGAGCTGGGATTACAGGCATGTGCCACCACGTCCGGCTAATTTTGTATTTTCAGTAGAGACGGGGTTTCTCCGTGTTGGTCAGGCTGGTCTCGAACTCCCGACCTCAGATGATCCACCCAACTCAGCCTCCCAAAGTGTTGGGATTACAGGCGTGAGCCACGGCACCCAGACAAATGAATACATTTTATGTCTATGTGTGTGTGTGTTTTAAAAGTAATCCCTCCTTTTTAGAGATTCCATCTCAGATTTTGAAACTACCTATTCATTAGCACTTGGGTTTTCTTAGCTATAAAATTTCACCAAATAGTTGCTTTACCTCTTTAAGGGATATTTGATGTATTTGTGAGTTTTTTCAACTTTCTACTTTGACTTGAGAGAAATAAAGAACTCATACTCAGAATTTATTTGGCTACCTTTACAATGCTGCTAGTAAAAACAAAACAAAACAAAAAAAACTATGTTGCTTTAAAGACTTAGGCAAGAGAGAGGGGAAGAGGAGAAATGAAGGAAGGGGAGGTTAGGAAAGCAGAAAGGCGGGAAAGAGACAAAAGGGAAGGGAAGAGAGAAGAAAGGAAAAGGAAATTCCAAAGAAAGCCTTTGCCTTTTCCTAATCCCCCATAGCAAGCAATTATTGTCAGCATTTTCTGCCTGGAGGCATTGCTATGTAACACAAATCACAGAATGGCTGTGCTCAGCCAGGAACTGAGCGACTCAGGGAGAACTCCAAGTGGTGACAAGCCAGCCCTACCTCCAGCAGGAGGGCTGCATACACAGCTGGATCCCTGAGTGTTTCTTGTTACACCTCCTGGTGACTCAGACAAGCACTCATATGCTAGGGCAAGGGGTATTTCATTAGAGAGCATTCAGGTGATTTTTCATCCTCTAAAGCTGAGATGGAGCTGAGTCAGCCAATATAAATCCAGATACCGAATTAAAGGACCTCATTTGTATCTGCTTGGCTGCTTCTGTGTGAAGGCTCATAGATTGTCTAAGCTGAAGTTTCTATGAAAACTCCTGTGTTAGGATACACTAGCTCTACCTGCTGAAAAAGATTCAGCCCCTTGGCTCCTTTGGTGGAACTGTGCTGCACCTTTATCCAGGTGAACCATGGTGTTTGGTGTGGAAAATGTTAGAAGAAAAAGGAAGATAGCTCAGAAAAGTAGAACAAAGGTGATAATTATTTCATCTTCAGAATTTTCAGGAGCTAGATATCTTCTGCCACAACTCTTCCAACTTGATAAGCAAAATACCAAGGGGGTTCCAAAAGAAGCAGAGCTAAAGGAACACATCTCCTGATTATATTTTCTTGCATTAATCTATTCAAAAATATGAGTAGTTGAAAAGAGTTGCATAAGGCAAAAAGCTTTGACACTTTGTCTCTGCAAGATGCAAAACATCCTCTAATAAAAATAATTTACCTCTCTAATCCACCAAGAAGTAAAATAAGATTCCAGGATGAAACATAAATCATTTGTAATTTCAGCCAGCCAGGTTCTAAATGAGTTACCCTCTTATTTGGACATAGAAATTTTAATCTCTGGAGATTTATCATTTGTAACTTTGCAACTATAATTATGTTTAAGGCACATGTCTGTTCTTAACTAGATAGGGAATGTGTCACAGCCCTTTATGTATCGAAGGCATCTGCCATGGTGTCTAGCACAGCATAAGCATGGAGTCAGTGTTGATTGGAAATGATAAAAAAACAAAACGAACAAACAAAACCCTTGTACTAGTTTATGAATATTATTCATCTTTGCTTGGTTCCTTTCCTAGTGGCTAAGAAGCTGAAGACCTGTATGTGTCTTAGAAACACGTGAGTCTTTATCAGTCTTCTCAGTTTAACATTTATGTCCCAGTGATATAAATAGGGTTTTTGCTTTTTCTATTCCTAAAGCATTCTGAATTTGAGTATCTAAAATATGAACTTGAACACCCAAACTAAATTTTCTTAACTTTTATGCAGCATACTTCACAAAAGTAAAGACTCTGAATGTTCAAATGTGACCAACAGGCTTGGATTAAGTAAAAGCAATTACAGAAGATGACTATTTTCTGTGAGTAAATTACTATATTTCTAGTAGAAACTTTGACTTGGGGATTAACTTCAAAGAGTGTTAAAACTAAAAAGGACTTAGGAATTATCAAGCCCCATTTTTAAAAAACTTTTTAATTTTTTTTTTTTCAAAATTTTATACTATAGAAACCCTTGGAAACTGACATTCAAGCTTTGTAGATAGAGCAAATATGTTAAGTGCTCCTCTGGTTTAGAAAACAGGTTAGATATCTCACATTCCATCTCACATTCCACCTCACATTCCACCTCTCATATTCCACTTCTTGTGGTGTTACATGAAACATCTAGGGATCACAAGAGTCTAGTGGGAAAACCACTGCTCTTTACTTTACAAAGGAGGAAACTGAGGATTAAAATGTTAGAATGACTTGCCTATACCAAAGAGCTAGCTTGTATCAGAAGTGAAGATAAAACCCAGACCTTCCCTGTTTTGCTTCCATAATAAAGCTGCCTTCACTCCTTTCTTTATTTAAAAAGTAAAATATATTCATTGTAGATAATTCCACATTAAATGTATGGCATCTAACTCCCAGTAGAATTTTCTTTTCTACTGTACCATGCTGCTGCACTGTAGGTTCACTAGAATAAATACCATTCACTCTGTGTGTGTGTGTGTGTGTGTGTGTGTGTGTGTGTAGCTACTATACAGTGCCAAACTTCAAGCTGAAGGGAATTCAAACCACAAGTCAAGGTCTGTTAATTTTTTGGAGTGAATGATTCAATGGCAAAAATGTATAAAAATAGGTTAAGTAGAAAGGGGAAAGTATGCCCCATGTAACTGGAAAACACAAGGGTGTTTAATTTCAGGCATGATTGAATCTGGACGTTCAAATGATGTCATAAGAATTATGTTTTTCTCTCTACCTAAGTGCTTCTACATACAATGGGAAAGATGACCCTGGAAATTCCAGACTAGGTAATATATGAGATCTCAGAAGAAAAAAGAGCCAATCTCTCTCCTCTATCTTTCCCCCTTTCCTTCTCTCTTCCTCTTTTTTCAGCCATTTCAGTTTGTTGAAAGAAATAATCTGACTGGCTCTGATTTAGTCAATGCTCACTCATTAACCAAGTACTCTTTCTAAGGGAAATAGTACTCTGATTGACTAGTTTGATGACCAATGCTATATCAAGGGAGGTCAAGTTGTATGATAAAAAGCCACACCAAGTGAGTACAATTCTTTGAAGAAAAGATGCTACGCAGATAAAAGTGAAAGACAACTCTACATGAAGATAATTTCCAGATGCATGTATGGCTAAAAATGCCAAAATAGGATTTTACCTACTATAGTTCTTTTTACCTATAATCTAATACCTGGTTGATCATTCTTGTTTCTCTTCTGTTTTATCTTTACTTTTTTGGTAAATGTGCCACTAAACAAAGCAATATCCAAAGTGAGAGTTTTTAGGAACCAGTGGCTCCACAACAACCACAAATAGGAAAGTTTGTCAAAGGATCTTGACATTCAGTGGAAAAGCTGTTAAGAAGAGGTCACAGCAGTTGCTACAGACAAGGTCAGGCTTTGGGTAAATGATATATGCAAACCTCATAAAGGATCCACCCACAATTCTTCATAGCTTAATTTTACTATACATTCCTTTGTATTGCACACCAGGCCATTTTTTTGTGTCATTCTCTTTATGAATGCCACATCTGGGATACCACTCTAGATACATACTAGCTAGTCACTAAAAATTTACTTAGTGAATCTGCAAATCAATGAATAATAACTTCTCAGATGGTATTGTATCTAGATCCCACTGTCTTGATGAGGATTTGTTTCTTGGTTACTTTTTCTGCCATAACAGGAAAGAAAGGTTTATTGTGAGCACTAGGTATCTCTGGGGGATGAAGGAGACATTAACAGCAAGGAAAACACAGAAAATGGAGAGAAGGGGTGCTAAAATCATATTTCATGAAGTTGCCTCTCTCAACTTAAAGATGACTTTGTTATTAAAAATAAGCATTATGCTCAGAGAGTCAATTAGAACTAGTCTTCTTCTCAGAGTGTGTTTCTGACTATATGGTTGTATAATATGCTGTGCTTTCTAGTTTCTACTACTAAAAAGTACCATTATGACATATCTGGGTTACTTAGGCCAATTTCTCTGTCTGAATCATATATTTAGTTTGGGTTTCTATTCCTAAATTAGCTAGGTAGGTCTGTACCAGATTTCACTTTAGCCCAAACTAGTTCAACATTTATATTTGATCACAGAAGAGAATGGACAGGAGTGTGGATAACTTAGTTTGATTCATCCCTAATATGAGAAAGATGTGGCCTAGTGACAATAAAGATGTGGCCTAGTTCAGGAAAGCAGATCATCTTTGTGTTAGTATCCAGAACATTATGCACACTAATTGTCATGACATGGCAATTCTGTCCCCAAGTTTATAGTCTTTCTTGTAGCAGATATACATTCTAGGATGAAAATAAATAAATAAATAAATAATACATGAATAAATAAAATTAATATCAGAGCGGGGACTGAAACCCATGTCTTTCCTTATTATCATGACATTAGAAACTTGCCTTTATTTTATAAGAGGCAAGCCTCCAGGCTTAATGAAGCTGCTCCCTCAATAGTCGTGTAGTCGTGTGAATCAGAAGAGCTAGGGGAAAAAAAAGCAGGGATCCTTTTCCATCTTTTGCTTAGTTATAGTGCTAGTTATACTCCAAGTGCAAACTCTTTGAAAATAGTGATGATGTAGGAACAGGCAGAATTTTAGAACCTACATGGAATTTGCAACCTTAGCTTGAAAAATCCTCTCTTGACATATAGACTAAGCAGATTTGCTATATAAGTGATTTACAAAGAAAGCATATGGAATTCACTGTCACTTTTCTCCAATCACTCTTCACTTCTTCCACATATATTTGAAGGATTACAAAAATGACTGATCCTGGAATAGGTCCCAGGGTGAGCCAGGACCAGGAAACATGGTTTGCAATGAGTTCCAAAGAGCCTTATTCTTCTCCATTAGGTTACTTGTGAGTAGAGGGCGTTGTCAAATGTAGTCATTTTCATTTTTGTGTGAGGCAGAGCAGTGTCTTCCAAAGGCTGGGCAGGGGGACCTAACCCTTCAAGTCTTACTTCTAGAGAAAACTTACCTACATCATTCTAAATAGATTCCTCAAATCCTCACATTCATTTCTAATTATTAAACTACCAAATAAGGTTAAATAAACACACAGTTTATGTGTTTCTGTTATGGCAATGATCACAACTCACTGTGCTTGTTTCCAGGTCACTCTTGCCCACTTTTGGCTTTAGGTGGCATGTTACTATCACAGTATTCCTAGTGTACCACTGTGCATGACAAATAGCACATGTCAGTAACCATGGACAGTAACCACCATCAGTTTTGAACTTTATTCAAAGGGTTTTCACATAGGCAATCTCTTTTTATAACACATTTCCATAGCATATCAAGAGCCAATTTTTTAAATCTCTGAGTAACACACAGAAAAATTGAGGTGTGATAATGTGTATTACTCTGCTCCTGATTGCACAGCAAATCAGGGGCAAAATAGGATGTTTGCCTGAATTCCAAGCCCAACATCTTTGTACTACTTTCTTATATCACCTATACTCAGACTTCAGAATAAATGTGCTACATTCTTATATCAGCTGTATTCAGACTTCAGAATACATTTTCGTGTACCTGGAACATGGAAAATAGAATAGAGAATAAGAAAAAAGACGAACTTTCCAAAACACCAAACCCTAGAAATGAGTACCCCAAACACAGGGCACTTTTGTTCTTCAATCTTGCAGCAGAACATAACCACGTGGTGGTAAATGTGACTGTAAATGTCAGACCGTGTTGCTAATTTTTCAGTCAAGGATAGAAAAATGATTTTAGTCTTCCAAATATTTAATACATTTTTTGCAAAAATTATGTTTTTACTTTTTATATTTAGTGCATGTAATCATTTGTATATTTGTTAAATCTTTATTCAGTGTTGACTGTAAGTAATATAAAATGGCTTGAAGGTGTTGGTCGGGGAGTGAAGCCCTTTTCTCTCGGGCTACTTTGATTCACCTATGAGAGACCATGAACAGGACCAATTTCACTGGCTGAAATCTAGAAGATGTCTGTAGGAGCCCATGCTTAGAGCTTCACATTTCACCCCTGCATTATTCTCTGGGCTAAGTATGTCTGAGGTAGGCAGAATAATGCCCCTGTGCTGGAGATGTTTACTCCTAATCCTGGGAATCTGTGACTATGTTACCTCAAATGGCAAAAAGGGCTTTGCAGATATGAATAAATTAAGGACTTGAGATGAAGAGATTATCCTGGATTATCTAAATTGGCCCAGTGTAATCACAAGGGTCCTTAAAAGAATCAGAGAAGGAGAAGTGATGACAAAAACATAGCTTCAGGTCAAAACCAAAAAGAGATTGTAGATGCTGCACTGCTGGCTTTGAAGATGGAAGGTGGCCTGGAGCTCAGGAATGCAGAGAGGCTTTAAACTGGAGAAGGCAAGGAATTGATTCCTTCTCCAGCCTCAAGAAGGACCACAGCCATGCCACAACTTTGCTTTTAGCCCAGTGAGGTCCATTTTGGACATCTGATCTCTAAAACTGTAAGATGATATGTTTGGGCTGCCTTAAGTTTCCAGGTTTGAGTTAATTTACTATAGCTGAAATAGGAAAGCAATATGGTATTTAAAAACAAAGTGTTAAATATATAGAACTAAAAGGAAAACAGATTTACCAATTGCCTGTATTCTAAAATCCTCCAATCCACCTATCACCTCATTATTAGAGCTGCCTTTCAAAGACACACCACTGACTATTACTCTCCCATGCAAAAACACTTGAATGGCTCAACATTACCTACTGCATATAATACTGCACTTCAGCCTGACATTCATCTTTCCCACGAACTTCCTTACATTCTATGTATGTCATTTACTTACATTTTTCATGTTTCAGTCATATCAAACTACTTGTCAATCTCTGAAAACTCATTTAAGTTTTCCACCTTTGAACCTGTGCCCAAAGCATTCCTCAGCCTAGAATTTCCTCTTCACCCCTTCTATACATTTTCATTCAACTTACTTGTCCCTAAGGTCCAGTATAATGCTGTATCCTCAAAGAGACTTTTGCACAATTCATAAATTACTTTTCCTTCCTCAAAACTCTTTTAGCTGGTTGTTTTTATTCCATGGTGTCACCCATTTCATTGTGCCATGGTTGCCTATATTCCTGTCTCACTTCCTGGATTGTAAGAATACTGAGGGCAGGAAAGAAGGATGAGCAAATTGCCTGTTTTTCCCTGAAGTACCTTGAGCTAGAAGCTCAATAACCATGATTTAATTGAATTGAAAAGCTGACACTAAGCATTCATTGCTGACAGTAAGCAGAGAGGATTTTATTCATAATCATCATCTATCAGTCACAGCATCCTTGTAGTCAGGGCTGTGGATCTGAGATATGGTTCTCAGTTTTACTATTGAGATCCATATTTCAAGTGTGAAATAAGAATTTCTACTTTGGGTGACAGTAAACATCAGGTGATGGCTGGTGCCATTGGGCTTAAGAGTGAGCGTCCTCCCTTCTTCCCCACTAACTCAGAGCAGGCTGACTTATAAATAGAGACATTTTACCCAGATTTTATTTCCAGTGGTTTCACTCTGCATTCCACTATGCACCATTTAATGAAACCAAGTTTTGCTTCAGAACTGGTTGATTCCCTGCACCAGGTTAGAGAGTCCAGGGAGCATGTACAATCAAATTCCGTCCAACTAAGCAATGAGATGTGAAATAGGTTTGGGAGCACATGAGCACCTTGAACGATGTCACACTGACTTGTTTGCTACCAGAATGGATGAGTGCAGGCCCTCTCTGAAAGAAGTTTCCTGGGTAATTGAGCCCAAATGCCTGGGAACTAGTAGCTAGCAGGTAAATAATTTCTTCTCAACAGAGGTTAAACACAAGAATGCTTTGTCTTGTTTGGCTCATCATCCTTTAAATTTGAACTTCTTGGCCTCACGGGGACAGTGCTTACCTACCAGAGACCTAGAGGCATTAAAGCCAGTCTGGAGTTTCCAGGAAGGAAGAAATCCTTATAGTATATTTATATTAAAAATATAAATTTTATATGATTGTCTTCTTCATTTAAGATAAATACTTATTTGTGAAAGCTACAACCCAAGAGATTTAATAGAATAAAGGGAAAATTGAAAAACACATACAACGTTTCTTCTGACTCTTCTCTTCTAAATTTTCAGTTGGGGTGTTCATCCCCTACCCCTTTCTCTGTCTCTCTCTTCTTCTCCTTTTGCTGCTGTTCCACCTCTTCTTTATCATCCACTTCTACTTCTGTCCTCCTCCTTCCTTTTCTCCTCCTTTCTCTTCATTGCTAACACTAACCAGAGAGGATTTTATTCATAATCATCATCTATCAGTCACAGCATCCTTGTGAAGCATTCATTGTTGGCCCTCTGTCTACAGTGTTGAAGTACTTGGATCACTGGCCAGTCCAAAAATGGCAAGTTTCAGCTCATGGCTCTTCTCCCCACTGTTCAGTTTTCTACATTTAAATTTTACCTTTCTCTATGTTCTTTCTTACTTCACATCTTAGCACTTTTTGCTTTGCTCAACATTTAAAGAATAATACAGGATACAAAGAAGTTCTGAAGCAGTTGGTGGTGGTATGACAGCTGTTCCACTAGTATTTCCCCAGGGAGCAATTTTACTCCATCAGGAGAGGAAAATTAAATCACCCCCTCCCCAGCTCCTTGCACCATTTCACCGATGAGCACCTGCCAGTGCCTTCCAACTGGTAGCCATGACAAGAGAGGCCTCCATCGCTTTCTGGGTGGGCAGCCAAACCACAAATGACATCCCTGTGACTCTGCTGACAGCCAGATCTGGTCAAGAAGCCATTGCTCGAAACTTTCTACTTTCTGTAAAGAGGGGTCTGGATTCTGTCTGCCCGAAGCTAGTGGGTAAGAAAGCTAGGGTGATGGCTTCAGGGCTTGCCCTTTGATTTTTCACAACCTGATATCTCCCCAAAGTAAAGGTTGTTGGAGCTGGAAGGTGAAACTCTTTAAACAAACAACAACAACAACAGTAATAAAGGATTCCCAAAGAAAAATTCAATCATTTGAAGGAGAGAATGCTGCTGCCTTTCCTAGCCAGTTCTGCATTTTCAAAGGGAGATTTGTGCTGCAAGAAGCAGCTTTTGGAAGTCATCTCAGGAGAAGATTCTCTTTTTTTGCCTCACTAATCAACCCTTTTGTGCTGTCTGGGTCCAGTGACAAGTCACGTGGAACCTGCAGGAAAGCTATTTTAAACTGATGTTTTGCGTGCAAAATGTATGGGAGGCTAAAACCTGACAAGGGAGGTCACCGTCATTCACCTTGCTGCTCCTAGGCCGGCCTTGATGATTCACAACTTTTAGCTGTGCCAGGTACTGAGTGACTTCTTTCTTTCCTTCTTTTTTTGAACTGTAGATTCCATTACCTCTGGAGGGGAAAATGAGGCTCCCAAATATGTCCCTCATTGCTACCGCCACCAGGTTTCTGCTGGAGGCAGACATGAAAGAAGATTTTATTATATCACCATTTCAAATACTCTGTGCTAGTTTTTACTATTTAACACTTTCTTGGAATTCTGAAGTTGTTGCTGGGAGTCCTGTTGGCATTCTGGTGTGCCCTGTACTATGGCCTTATAAGGCGCAATTTATCTTCCACAAGATGTCATTGATCATACTGCAGATACAAATGAATTATATGGTTCTTGGAAAAAAGACAGTATTTCATAGCAACTCATATTTAGATCTTTTAGGAAAGAAGTCATTTAGAAGTAACCGGGAAATATGCCCTTGGCCTGGGGAGAGAGAGCAAAGCTGACTCCAAACCTTTTATTTTGCTATTAAAACCTTGGCTAGGAAGCATGCTTTAGTGGGTGAATGTAAGCCACAGCATAACGGCCAGTATCTGTCCTAAGAAATTCATCTGGTTTCCTGGTGCTTTTCTAGGCTAAAGCACCCATTTTTGACCATGTGATTTAGTGGATACATTTTTTTTTCTTTTCTAATATCCCCAAGGACCATATTCAGGCTTCAGAATAAAGGTAAACCTGAGTTAGAGTGCTTTTTCGATGAGACTCCCTGCAGGAAACAGATGGCAAACTTAAATTGGATAATGTCAAAGGAGTTTAATGGAAAATATTTTTTTAATGTTTGGACAAGAGGCAGGGGGTAAGGAAATCAAAGGGGATAGTGCAGTGCTCTGGGGCTAGTAACATCAGGAAGCTGTTAACACCTTTAGGTCTGAAGAGGGTAATGGGAGGGAGTGGTTACCAGGAGCTAGAGAAACAGAGCACTGTGTGCAGAGAGCCTCTGACAAGCACTAGGACTTGTACCAGGAGAACACAGGCAGCTCATGGAGATGCTGTGTTGTGGAAGCCAGGGAAATAAATGCCCAGATATCACTCCGCCACCCTTTCAGATCTTTTATTAATATTCCTCACTGATTGATCCCAATTGGAAGCCAGAGACAAGGATGTCATTGATATAATTCAGGTGATCAGCCTCCCAGGGCACAGAGCAGGGGACATCAGAGGATGGGCCATCCTATGTAAATGGAGGGTATCCAGCAAAAGAATAATTCCCAGTAAAGGTTGTGTAACCTTTACTTTTTCTTCGAAGGGACAGCTTCTCTGTCAAATAGGGTAAGTGAACAGAACCTTTGGCTTCCCTTGAGTAAAAAACATATCTAGTGTCTAACTCAATCTTGCATGTCTGTTTTGATTCAGCAATTGATGTTGATTAAAATGTTCATGTGAAAGAAATACAAAGTGAAAAGATCCATATTTTTCTCTAATTTCTGAGGGCTTATAATTCATATTATAAATAGATTTTTATAAATCCAGAACTATCCTTCAGAAAAAAATGTTTAATTGATCCAGGAACATATGAGTAGCATCATGCATGAGGCAGCTAGAGACCTCTTATATCCATTCAAAACAAAATGGTAACTTTATGAGTAGTCAGCAAAGGTAACCACCGTATTATGTAAGTAACCACCCTATTGTAATCGCCATTGTAACTACCCTACAAACACAGAGTTTAAAAGGCAAATATCTGTTGTTGGGTGAGATTGAAGGAACAGGTGACAGACGCAACCAACACTTTGCAATTAATTACTGGAATTTTTCAAATAGTTTATTTCCCAACTAATGGTCACTGGGAAAAATGGCACATTTAAGAATGTAGAGACTATGGAAGATGAATGGCTTGCTCCCTGGTTTTGCTACAGGCTGGCCCTGAATCAAGCTTTACTGTCCATAAATTCTACTAACAGCCACTTATGTGGCCAAAAACTGCTCCTAAATTACCAACACTGATGCCTTCTGATTCTGTTTGGCAGAAAGCAGAGATAGCAAAGCCCAGTAAATCCCAATAAAGCTAGGACAGATGGACAACCCTGGCTTCAAGCTCCGGTTGAGCATTTCAATGCTCTGTAACATAGACACTGTATTTACCGTCTCCTAATCATTGTCTGAGAGTGAACCTAGAGGAGGTTCTGTTCTCAACTGAATTTCTATAGTATCAGCTCCCATTTGCAGCATTGAAATTCAGCTAATTCATTCCTGCATATTCTTTCACCTCTTCAACCCCAGGAGTCCTTGGCCCTCTTTATTTTTAATTGCCATGTCTTCTTTACATTACATTTTGTCTCATATTGTGGTGGAGAAAGAAACAGGCAGTACTATATAGTGCAAGGAGTCATGGATTGAAACCGGAACACTGGTTTGATTCTGGTCTACACCTCTAGCTCTGTGACTAGGATGAGTTATATCATCTCATTATACCTCAGTTTCTGATGTTTAATATTGATATGATGATAAGACCCTGTTTAAATAATATGAAAGGACATAGCGTAGTTTCTAATATGTAATAAGTGCTAAATAGATAGTTCAATTTGATTCTGTCCTCCCTTATCATTAGGGTAGTGTGAATGCAAAAGTAGCTCACACAAAAGACTTGTTAGATTTACGTTTGTTCATTTTACTCACAATTGAAGTCATGTGACTCTGTTTATATTTCTTTTTGTTCAAATGTATAGTCCATAGCTAAGTCACACTATACAGAGATGTGCTTTTGTGGATACTTTAAGCATTGCCTATTGTCACCCCACTTTAATGCACTATATTTCAAAATCTCAGATATAACTAATCATTACTTAGCCTTCACAACTATATTGTACAAAATATTCCTTCCTTGGTAGACTGGATATTACAGGACATTTTGTTTGGTGATTCTTTGACATCTTATGTAAAGAATGCACATACAGAACAAAGTTATTCAAGATATATATGTTTGTTAACTTTATGAAGTGAAACATACATGATCATTCAGAAGCCCTGTCATTGATACTCTTCTCTAACAACGAATCCCTTTACCATTTGCTGCCCAAACAGTTGTATTCAGTGGGAAAGTTTATTCACAAATTCATCCTTTCGGCAGATATTTATTAGTAAGGGCCTATCATATGCCAAGCACTGTGTCAGACTTTGGAAATTCAAAGATGACTAAGAACAGCCCTGCCATCAAAGGCTAAAGGTGCATGGATGCCAAGGCGGGAAGAATAGAAATGCAAACAAAAATAAGTGACTATAGTCAATGACAGTATATTTTTTCTTCAGAAATGCAAAGATAGTGGATGTTAAATGTTTTCATCACAAAAGTGATGACTATGTGAGGTGATGCATTTTTAATTACTAGATTTAACTATTTGACAATGTATATATACTTTGAAACATCCATTGTACATGATACATATAATTTTACCTGTCAATTTAAAAAATAATTTAAAAATTATAATGTTCAATAACAACATCTGTGGAAATGTGAAGAGGGTCCAGTTGGCACACAGAGGGGAAATGGCTCTTTCCCTGGAATATGGAAGATTTCACTGAGGAGGAAAATAGGGGCAGGGCCTTGAAGTCAGAGTTGTCCAAGGAGGCAAAAAGATCAAAAGAAAGAGATGCATGCATGTAGAAGTGGTTGGGATGTTCAGGTAATAGCAAATAGTCTGTTTTAAATAGAGAAAAAGGAACATGGAGAGGAATTGAAAGAGATAAACCTGGAAAAAAATTGGTCGAGTCCAGAATGATGGGCTTTAAACACCTTAAAATATTTGACTTTACGTTATAGACTAGAGTAAGTTAGTTTTTTTGTTTTTGTGGTTTTTTGTTTGTTTGTTTTTGTTTTTTTAGACTAGAGTCGTATTTTAAGAAAGATGCTAGGAACAGTAAGGAAAAGATTAAGTCTATACCACTCTTTGAAATATTTGCCTCTATATAGGATTTTTCTGTTTTGGACTGAGTTGCAACCTTTTCTTTCTTCAGCTTATTTGTGATGCATAACATTGTACTGCTTCTGAAAGAGGATCATAATCTTTTAAATGTATTCGTTGAGAGAGTAGTCATCAGTATAGACTGGCTCGTGGAGGATTTTCTTGAGGGCATCAGATTATTTTTTCTGACTTGCTTAACCAAAATACGTGTCCCAAAGGATAGGAACTGCATTCCAGCATCAGTTAAGTATCTGAGCATGGCTGCATAAGCAAGAATAAATAAAACAGGGCTTGTTTCTCAGCGCTTTGAAATGGGAGATGATTTGAAGAACTCTGACCTGATCAGCCATTTTTTCATCTGCCTGACTTGGGTATGAGTGAGCCCCTGGAATAGTTGCTACATACTAATATCTAAAATACAGGAATGAATGAGATTTGGAGAAAGAAACGAAAGGGGTATTGACAATGATTATCTTCATTTCATGTGTGTTTTGGCCCTGTTGGTATCTGGAGCACTCTTGTTTCGCCTTTAGAAATTCAGAAGATGCTTATTATTTGGGCAAATGCAAAAAAGGATCAGACTATTATGCACAACTGCCAAGGCTCCCTAGCAATTATTGCTTCCTTTCAGGGTTGCTGCAGCAGAAGTATCTGACGTTGCTGGGGTGCTGGCAAACTCTATCTGTTGTCATTCCTCCGTCTGCTCCAGCCTCCCAAACCAGGGTCTTTGAGCTCTGCTCCCCATCTAATCGGAGCCTCCCTACCTAACAACATCCACTAATGTGTGCTAACAGATGTCTGAGGGAAAATTAGCTGTGGTGTCCAAATCAATTAGACCAGAGTTCTGTGCAGGAACAATTGCTCTGCAAGCTGTATGGGCTGTATTTTTTTTTTCCTGTTTCTTTTTTCCAAAGGTGAAGTCATGTAGCTCAGGCTCAGCTTCCCTAGTCCATATTTTCCACTTCCAGGCAGTCTACCTCAGTGCTTAATGGGTTCTGATATGACCACCAGATGGAGATGCCTCTACCAGGTGCAGTTCCCAGTAAACAAGTTAAGAACAGGAAGGCTGCCTCAACCCAAAGGCAATGTAGCCCAGAATGTCAGCTTCAAAGTACAGCTTTGGTGTGTATTTAAATTCTAGGAAATGCTATGTTGACTGAGTTGCCTTATATGACTTATTAGAGAAAGGCAACAATTTTTATGGATGAAGAATGACTTGATTAGCTAACATGCCTACTTTAGCTCATAGAAAGGGATTTCTACCTCCTGTCTCCTAATACAAAGTTTCAAAAGCATGAGTAAGTGGAGTAAAGACTTTCTATTCCAAGGTTAGGCAGACCTGGAGTCTGACCCTGTAAGCTATGAAACTTCGGGGAGTTTAAAATTGAACCTAGGTTATTTCCTTAACAGAGATGCCATTTACATTGAAATGTATTTGATCTCTTTGGGGCAAAGTTTAATTATGTGTAAAGTAGGCATAATAATATCTACATCTCAAGGAGGAATCTGGTAATTAAATAAAACATTCTTAAAACAAGACCTGTTATATAGTATATGCTCAATAAATGATAGGCATATAATCGTTAATCTTTACATTCTTTTCTCAGAGACACCTAAGTAACATCCAACTTATGAAGAATTCTCACCTTTTATAAAACAGGGCTTGTTTCTCACTGCTTTGCAATTGGAGATGATTTGAAAAACTCTGACCTAATCAGCCATTTTAGGCTTTTTTTTTTTTTTTACCACCTCCACCCAATGAAAAATATTTTTGAGCTGTCTGCGGTTTTATACTTTTTTTTCTTATCATCTTTTCCCAGGTTTGCTGACTCTCCAAAATATGACAGTGAAACCTCTAACCACTACCACTACTGCCTTCATTCCCTACTTGTTTCCTGCCACATTCTCTTCAAAGACATTCATTGTGATCTTCTATAAACTTTTATGTTGAGGAAATAAATACCTGTCCCCAAAATAGGACCAATGCTCATAATAAGAATTAATAAATGATTGGTAAAGATAATAAAGTGCAGAATTTAGAGGCACTTGTAGAAAGAAGTTAAATTTCTTCTCTTTTATTCTACACGCCTATATTTGGAGTTTCATCTTGCTTAGGTTAGATGATCCTTTTGAACATTTTCAATAACTGTCTTTATGCTGCTCATAATCCTTCAATACCATACTGCTTATTTATGTATTCCATTTTAAAGCTAAGAACCTTTGTGAAGCCTACCTCAGGCAACCCATGTATATGGAATGATCCTATTTTCAAGAATGTCTGACATTTGCTATAAAGCTTTTTCAGAAATGGCAGCCTGGGTTTTTTTTTCTTTCCATTCTGGAAATGTAATCACAACTGAAAGGCATCTAGTCTTCTCAGGGCATCTTCCACTGCTGGAGGAAGTGGAGACACAGAAAGACATGGAAGCCACTCCACGCAGCCTGAGCTCCCCATACTCACCTCTCCTTCTACAAGCACAAGTTTTGTTCACATTACCCTCCTGTACAGCCTTGGAGGTCTGGCCAGCTGGGGCTGTGAGAGCTGAGGATTGTGATATATGAATTACCTCCTAATCAGAAACCAGTGGGGTTGTTTTATCTTCATAAAGATTGCTTGTTTTGTTTTGCATTAGTTTTTTTTTAGATACAATTATATTTCTACTTTCAGCTGCTAACAGTGGCCCAGAAATAGAGACCTGTCAGACTCCCCATTTCAGTCTGTCCCCCTTTTATGCATGAAGCGGTTCTCCGTGAACACACAAACATCACACTCAGCTCTGTCAGATCAGCTTCATGGCCACATTTATCAAAATTATCCCAGAGTCCCTTGCAGAGATGAATATTAATAGGGTTCATTTAAAACCAGGAGTGTTACTAATGCTTTTTTCTATGTGCTAAATGGGAGGAAACAAGAATTACACAAACAAACAAAAAAAAGGTAGGGTTGTTAGAATAGTTAATAAGGCGAGGTGAAATCTTTGGGCAAGGGGAAATAACGCTGAGCTTTCAGAAATTTTGATACATCAATTTACATATTATTATTCCCATTGCTTTCCATCCAGAAAGCAAAGCAGCCTTTTTCTGTATACTCAGCACACTGCAGGTAATCAAGCCTGAGCATTTTCCCTGAGTACCTTCTATCTGTCCATCTATCAGGAGCATTCTTAATAGGTAATATATTAATTTAAAAGGGGATAATGTTATCTCTGCATTCAATTGGTAAAGAGGGCTCATGGAGGAAGAGTAGAGCAACTTTTGAAAGCTAACTGGAAAGACATTAAGAATTTTTTTTACATTAAGAATTTTTTTTTTTTTTTTGAGATGGAGTCTCGCTCTGTTGCCCAGGCTGGAGTGCAGTGGCGCTATCTTGGCTCACTGCAAGCTCCGCCTCCCGGATTCACGCCATTCTCCTGCCTCAGCCTCCCAAGCAGCTGGGACTACAAGGCGCCTGCCACCATGCCTGGCTAATTTTTTGTATTTTTAGTAGAGACGGGGTTTCACCATGTTAGCCAGGATGGTCTCGATCTCGTGACCTCGTGATCTGCCCACCTCGGCTTCCCAAAGTGCTGGGATTACAGGCGTGAGCCACCGCGCCCGGCAAGAATATTTTTTTATTTTCATTTTCATATAGATCCATTTGCACACAACAGACCAGGTATTATTGGCAGGTCTGCTTCACAGAGCAGCAAGCTAACTTAGTGGTGTCCCTAGTAAGTTTTGTTGGATAGCATTTCACACTGTGATGCTACTTCTATGCCCAGGAAATGCCATTTTGTTGCCTTGTGTGGGGTGACATCTGCTCTGAGTTAGGTAGATACTGCCATCATTCCTTCCTCAAGCAAAGTAGAGAATAAGAAGCAACCTTTTTGTGTCCATTGGCATTAAGCTGATTTTCATAATTATGTATTTTCCTGCCAGAATTCTCATGTTTCACATTCTACATGGAAGAAAGTAAACAGAATGCTTGTCTTAGACCCTTGTCTGCAATCACCTAAATCGGAAAGTTTTTCATGAGTTGGTTAGTTTGTTTTTAAAAAAAAGAATATGATAACCAGAGATCAGTGTTTAAAAAGTAAAAAGTAATGGTAATAAGTAAAACCATCACTTTTTAATTAAGTGGAACAGCATCCCAAAGAATGAAATTCCATCCAAATGGGTGAATACTACTAGTTTCCAATAGATAGAGGCCACGGATGTTGCTTTATATCATGTAAAAACTCCCACAACAAATAATTATCTAGCCCAAAATTTCAATACTTCCAAGGTTGAGAAGCTTTGTACTAGAAAGGTATAAAATTTCCAAACAGATCAGGGATAGATTGAGGAAAAAAAAAAAGGCACTGGATCATTATACTCCTGGAGTTTCTAGAATAGGAACATAGTTGTTTATACAACTCTGACTGAAAGATTATCCACCTTGTTCAGTAATATCATTCTTTGCTACCAAGTATGTGTGTTTGACGGAGACACATACATGCAGAATGGTGAAAAAGAAAGAAATCATGCAGCCAGATTACTTGATTAAGAACTGCTCATCAGGCCAGGTGCGGTGGCTCACACCTGTAATCCCAGCAATTTGGGAGGCCAAGGCGGGTGGATCACGAGATCAGGAGATCGAGACCATTTTGGCCAACATGGTGAAACCCCGTCTCTACTAAAATACAAAAAATTAACTGGGCATGGTGGCATGTGCCTGTAATCCCAGCTACTTGGGAGGCTGAGGCAGGGGAATCGCTTGAACCTAGGAGGCAGAGGTTGCAATGAGCTGAGATCTTGCCACTGCACTCCAGCCTGGCAACAGAGCAAGACACTGTCTCAAAAAAAAAAAAGAAATGCTCATTATTAGACTGGTAGATACTGATACTGCCAGAGTCTTAAGACTGATAGAAAAGAACAGATGTAGGATTCTAACCCAGACTATTTTTTCATCCATAAAATAAAAATATTTGGTATTTCTATTAGTACCATTAATAGCTTCTACAGTAGTACAGAGGATTAAATGAACTATTATGTGCAAAACACTTAGTAAGTGCTCAGTGAATGTTAGGTATTGTTATAATCCTTCATATCTTATCATAGTGGGAACATGATATAGGTAATCCTAAACTTGATAGAGTCACACATCCCTCAGAATAGTACAGATAAAATTTTAAGGTAGTGAAGATCCTGTTCATCACCTAATATTATCCATAACCTTAGTGCACAATTAATTCTAAGTGAATTGTATAATATATACATATGTTGGTTCCATTATAGCAGTGTGTCGAGATATATGTCAAGGAAAAATAAGTAACATAGTTTACTTCAAGCATAAATTAATCGTCCAAACATATCCAAGTAAAATAACCATAGGAAAAAAATGCCCCCACATTTATTAAGTTTTCAAACCTGGCTGCTATATAAAATGATATATTCTGTTTTAAAATCAAGGTTTTTTTTTTTTTTTTTGCGTGCTTTTGTTTACTTTTGTGGTTCCCAAAACATATGTATGACTTTGCTTCCTTCTTGCTGAATTAAAATCAAGTGTTATCTCAGGAGTTGTATATATTGAGAGGACTGAGAGGTTTCTGGTTGGTATCAAGCATTTGCTTCTACTGTCATTTTTTATGGTACACATCTCTATGGCACGATCAATGTTTGAAATCAATGCTGTTTGAAAGTACAGCACCTAAGTTCCTCTGCTCTTTCTCCACTACAGGAACAAGCAGAAGAGGCTTCATCCCAGGGACACTCAGTTCAATCATTTACTTGCTAAAGGACTAAATTTTGAATATAAATCATATTCATCTGCCTAAATTCAGAGGCCTTTGATTCTATAAAAGGGGAAAGATGATTTTGAGATCATATGTGTTTCATCAATCTTTGGCTAAACCTTGGATAAGCATGTTTGATAAATTGATGTTCATTAACAAGTAACTGTGCAATTCAGAAATCACTTATTTGTCATATACTCTTCTTTTGATTGTTCCTCAGAATCAATTCACCATTTTGTTGGCTAATATGGGCCTTAAAAATATGTAGGATCATGCATGGTGGCTCATGCCTATAATCCCAGCACTTTGGGAGGCCGAAGCAGGAAGATTACTTGAGGCTAGTAGTTTGAGACCAGGCTCGGCAATATAGTGAGACCCAGTCTCTACAAAAAATTTAAAACTTATCCAGGTGTGGTGGCTCACACCTGTGGTCCCAGCTTCTCTGGAAGCTGAGGTGGGATGCTCACTTGAGCCCAGGAGGTTGAGGCTGTAGTGAGCTGTAATCACACCATAGCACTCTAGCCTAGGTGACAGAGTGAGACCCTGTCTCCAAAAAAGTAAATAAATAAATGCAATTAAATTAAGAAAACAAATTAGCCAGGCGTGGTGGCATGTACCTGTAGTTCTAGCAACTCAGAAGGATTGCTTTAGTCCAGAGATTTGAGGCTGCAGCAGGCTATGCTCATGCCACTGCACTTCAGCCTAGGCAGCAGAGTAAGACCCTGTCTCTTAAAAGAAAAAAAAGGAAGAAAGAGAAGAAAAGAAAAGTGACCTCATTTACTCTAGCCACTTCAGTTTTCCTAACATGAAGCTGCCTTGGGAGACTCCTCCATGGCCACCTCCATTCCACCAAAGGTATTCCAGACGGTATTATCATGATTTTATTTGAGATTATGTTCACTTCTTTTGTGGAATTGCTAGGGCAGTTAATAATGACAGAAATACAGAAGTGAGAAATAACCAATGGAATAAGAATGGTGGGTACACAAATAAACAAGAGATGGCATGTAGAGCATGTGCATTTCAAGGTTATGTGTGCTTTATGTAGAGGGAAAAATGAATGTAGTTTTTTTGTCCAGATGAGCTCTACACAGATAGCAGTCATTTCTCCTTGCTTATCTGAGACTGTTGGACAACTGTCACCTCCCTTCATCTCCTTTCAGCGAAGACAGATTGCTCTCATCAGCTTTCCATTCTGAATTCTTCTCCCTTGACCTGTGTCTCTTAAGTCCCATTCTGGCAGTGGGAACATAGGCATTGAATTTTCTTCCATCTATAGAAATACTGGAGTGAGGTCAGCATCATAGTGTTTTGCCTGAGAGTTCCCCTCCCCTCAACTGCGTTTACCCAGGAAGGATAAAACTATCCACACATAACAGGAATTTGCTTTCTCTTTGGGTGTGTCATTCTGCTGTGCACTGTGCTTCAGCAAGCTTTCCATTGCCTTCTGTTTAATTCCACTCCCAGTAAGTAGAAAAGGGGACCAGTTTTGTTTTGTTTTTTTCCCAAAGAGAGGCAGAGTAAAGAGTTGCTGTTACCTGGAGCGTGGGGACTCAAGATGAGACAGGGCTTTAGCGATGTATGTTGAGGGCAAAAAGGAGGACTTTGAAAGGTGAACCTGAAAGAGACAAGCTGGTCATTGAAAACTAAATTGCCAAACTTGCCTCCAGTGAACAAATGCACCTGCCATTCGTATTGCAGCCAATTTGCTGTTTCTACTTTTATCTCTCTCACACGGCAGGCTCCAAACTCTCAAAGGTCTTCCTGTGGCCTCTCTTTGTAATGCCCCAGCCAGCAGGACTGTTAGATAGAGGCTTCTATGTAGGCATTTTATTCCCACCTTCTCTCCCAGTCATTGCATTAAAATAAATTGAAACAATAATATTCCCAAGAGAAGTAAAGTTCTAAGGAGCAACAGCTCTTCCTCCAAACCCTAATGCTACTGGAAGCTGTCCAGCTTTTCAAGATGGTGCATGGTGCCTCCATAAAATACAGGCACTGGAGCCTAGCCACCAAGGGAGAGACACTCTGTGCTGTTAACACCTTACTTAGGTGTGAAGTAATGCTTTTAAACGTACTCTCAGAGAGTGAATAATAGCTTCTGGAGAAAGACTTCCTTTGAAGGATGAAATTGTATAAGCAGGGTCTCATCCCCAAAGCATTTTTTGCCATGTGCAGAAATGTTTGATAATGAATGATCATCAAGTGACTAGTTTTAATTACCTAAACAGGAGGGGGAAACACCATCTTTCCATAAAAAGAATTCAGAATGACAAATGTAGATCTGCTTATGTGAAAACATTCAATTCAATCATTTCCAAAAGATTTAATTGTTTCAACATGTATTGTTGAGCTTTCACAATAGCTTACATTTCTCAACCCTGAAAGATGCTTCCAGTTACAGACTTCTAATTCTCTATGCCTGTGGTTCTCTGAAGACACCTCTATACATTTAAATATAGGCTATTGCAAACCCTGGCAGGGAAAAAAAGAAAGACCTTGGAACTGCATCAAATATAGGTTGTTTTTATCCTCCCTCTCTCATGAAAACCTGAAGTAAATGTTATGCAAAGTATTCTAACGCTGCCTTAAGGTTGGCATTTTTATTTGCACAAAAGAAACATTATTCAATTGTGGTTTCTCAATCAACTATAACTCTTACCCAATATAAGGGAAGATCTCAGTCTTTTGTCTTATGACATGCAGAAAATGACAAGTATTTAAGCAATATTTCTATTCTGTTGCCCTTCCTGGCCTTTCTGACTTGCACTTCTCTCTCTTACTTTAGGCCAGCCAAATGAACAGCCTTCAATTAAAAGTGGAAGCGCTAAGTGACTGTAGTGTGTATCTCAGAATGAGAGGCGGGTGTATATATATATATATATATATATATATATATATATAGAGTATACATCGCAGAGAAGGGGAGAGAGCTGTCATCTGAGAGCAAAGGAATTAGAAATAAAAAGAAAGTATTCAAGGCATTCCATGGTTCAAGAAATAAATCCTATTTAATGCTTTAGTTTTCTCTACAGAGATGTTACAGATTCAAGTAAATAGAAGTTGCTGGTCACCTGTCACCTCCCAAAAGTGTATGTCCAGAGAGAGGTCTCTGGCCTTCACTGATACATTTATTCATGCTTTCCCTTTCTGTGTTCCAGAGAAATATTTCAAATCACTATTTCTGATGTTCCAATCAGGTGGCACTAGCGTCTTCGAGATTAGTGACATTTATTATGAATACTTCCTATATTCCAGGCATCAGGTATTTCACATGCATTATTTTATTTAAAATTTGTAAAGGCCTCTAAGTTAATTTTCCCATCCTGCAGATGAGAAAACTGAAAGACTAAGTAATTTTCCCAAGATTAAATAGCTAGTAAATTGAGGAACTGGGATTGAAACAAGGCTCTGAAACTCAGTGTCTAACCACCAAATTATACCCTATGAATACATATTGAAAGAGATGGTCCCCATCCTCTTGAATCTTCAGACATCCTTTGTTCAGAACATTGATCACACTCACATCTTTTATTCTAGATCCCCGGCCTCTTATGTTCATCCATATAAGGAAGCATTAACCACGAGACTATGGAAGTTCAGCTCAGGGGGTAGTCCTCCTGGTTCACTTCTAAAATGCTCATCTAAACAGAATAAGCTTATACCAC
Organism: Pongo abelii; assembly: GCF_028885655.2. Lineage (NCBI taxonomy): Eukaryota > Metazoa > Chordata > Mammalia > Primates > Hominidae > Pongo > Pongo abelii. Next base: position 22,082,883 of record NC_085928.1, read on the forward strand.
TGAAGTTGAGTACAATCTTGTCATATAGGACATTACTGAGATATATATATATCAGTATGATTATATATATATATATCTGATTATATATATATATACACACACAAACTATAAAGGTGTGCTAGGCCAAGTATAACTACATAGTCATGGGACATACTCTGCAAGCCCTACATAAAAATCAGTAATGTTACCATAAAATTCTGGCTCAATTTTCTCTTCCTTTTGTGCTTTCTGAAAAGAAGGTTACATAAAAGAAAATATTCTAAGCATATATACCCAATATACTTTCCCTAAATGATTTAGTTAATCCTTGTGTCTGTCCTGGAATCTAGAAAATTGGAATGTTATTTTTATCTCTTTGGAGATAAAGAGACTGAGCTATGGAGAGATTTTGTAGCCTGAAGGAGCCCTACTGAGAGTCAGAGAAAGTATGGGGCTCAAAATCTAGGTCTCCTGAAGCCTTGCATTTAGTGAATGGGACTGCTCTTAGATAACTGCTTACTTATGTAGGCCAGATCTTATTTTCTATTCAGAGTCAAACATTTTCAGTTTGTCCCTCTTACTATTATCCTGAAATCCTCCCTGGTTGGCCTTAAAAATAGCTTCTGTACTAGAAATATATTCAGTGAAATTCCTTTATGTTTTTCTTATGAAGAAGTGATTGTTTAATAAGGAAACCTGCAAAATGCCAAATATAGAATTGTTTCACTATGGGAAACTGAGAACATACTTAACCTATGTTTGAAATCTTATTTGTTCTGATAAAGCATAATTTTGTATTTCAGTAAGGGAAACTAATACAGAGGTCCCCGAGTCCTTGCATTGATTATGTAACAGATTTTCCTTAAATAATTCCTGAGGTATTGTCTTTCTCCTCTAGCTGGAGAAAGAAAAAAAGATCTGCAGGTACAAAAGATACCAAGGCAGAGAGAAAGCCAAAAATATTATCCAGGACTCATTTATTCCAGCAGCTGTGCTATTTACTAGCTAGCATATGCAAATGGAGAGAAACTTGGTTATAGTAACTGGACTGCAAAGTAAGAATTTTTAGTACAATATTTCCTCAAGCAATTTCTAGAAATACTTGGTACTGTTCATTATCTTAATAGTTGTGAATGGAAGTTGTGACTCTATTGATGAGAATGCCATTTTGCTAATTCAAATAATATTCTTTTATATTATCTTTGTTTAGATTTTACAGAATACTTTCTTTGACACTATGCATTTTATAAAATTCCATTTTGAGATTGCTGAATTTCCAGGCTCAGTGACTTATAGGTTAGGGGCCTGGAAGTAAACACTTACAGGTTTTTAGCACCAAAGATTTATAATCGGGGTGGGCTCACAGATAACGAACACCTGACAGGCAGTGAAGACAAAAGTGAGGCACAGAATTAGTCAAAGACATCAATTTCTGACTCTAAACTGTGGCTTCAGAATCACAGAGCAGAGAAGTTCCTATAAGTTCCTATAAGTTCCTATAAGGCCTATATCTCTTACAAAGTGATGGCCTATGTCAGGCAGGAGGCTATAACTCGTCAGAAAATAAAGAAGAAATGGATGAGTAGACGGGAGGATTAATTGTGTACTCATTAACATCCAAAGTCTCCACTGAATGGAGGAAGAAAGAGTTTCCATTCATGGAAACATGAGGGACTCTGAGAGGACATCATATAAAGTTTCTGACTTTCAGACCCACACACTCCTAAATAAAAGTTGTGTAATTTTCTCTTCTTCATGATGCTTTCATCAGAGTCATTTTGGTCATTAATGTTAGTGGCTGAAGCAGATATTGCTGAGTTCTCATGACTTATTTCTTGTTCATGTAGTCCAGTTCAGTTCATGCATGCCTCTGTTACGTAGCAGCTATGCCTTCTTGATCATGTATCCACCACAGTCGCTGTGACAAGGTAAGAAGGGGCTTTTATTTAAGGGCTAGGCCTCCATATTGCTTACCTCACATTTCCCAACATTTTCTTGGCTACAGCCCAGTTGTGTGGTCCCAAAGGAACCCCAAGAGGTTGGAGAATGTCGAGAAGCAACATAGATATTTGGTGAGCACTGACAGCCTTCTCCACAACGTCCAATGACATAATAGACAATAAATTGAGAATACCATTCAGAAGCACATTGAAAGTTAAGAGCACACACATTCATTTTTCCAGGAAGCAGATGGACTAAATGGTGAGGTCCATGGTCGCTGGACAGAGTATAAACAGAGCTAATTTAAGAAATATCTGGGTGGAAGCCTAGTGTATAAACGGAGGATTAAATGTTAATGTGTTGCTCTTTGTTTTTTTGCATCAATTAGGAGAATATGTAGCATTTGAAATATTTTCATGAAAGATGTTAAATAGGAGAGGCTAGATCTGCATTTGGAAAATTCACAAGTCTATGTAAAGTGTCACTCATTTCACCACCCCCTTTTCCTTCTCTTGACTAATTATTATCATATTAGTAGACTAATTTGATGTTCCCTTTGTCCAGTGTAAGTGAAACATTTCTATTACTCCCAGTTAGGACCTATAATCTAAGGTGTACTTTGAGTCAAACGATGTAGCATCTGATTGAAACAGAGAGAAAGGTTATACAGTTGTTAATGTGTGAATGAGGATTCATGTTTCACAAACAGCGGTAGCATATAAAATTTAACATGTGACTGTCTTAATCCCAAACATGTTATCAATTACCAGCATAGCAGGTTTCTGTTTGGTTCCTAATTTTTCTTTTTTACAGTGTTTTAAGATACTTTAAAAAACATCTATAATAATTTACTCTACTTTGTAATTAGACTTAGTGATTAGAATCTCTTTCACTTACATAACTGTTTTCCCTTAAATGGATGGCACCAGCTGGCTTATAGCTGAAACCTGATCTGACTCCCAAAGCCATCAGAGGGACCAGCATAAGGCAAAGCCTAATATGTTGTGCAGCTTCATGAAAAGTCAGTAGAGAGGAGATGTTTTGCGTTCTTTTACGTTTCTTTGGTAACATTATATATATGTTAAATATGTTGGAGAAGATTTTCTTTGAGACTTAAACCTTAGCTTCTCTGGGCATACCTTCAATTTTCATAACATGGAAAGAGGCTAATATTATGTTCTCTCACACAGCCTGTAATCATTAGAGGAAGGGCAAATAGCTAAACATTTGCAGTTTGGAGTTGAGCCACTTGGGGTATTTTACCATCAGGAGAAATGTGATGGCTGTATAATTAATGAAAAAGCATTAGCAAAAGGCTAAGAGAGCAAAGTAATCACAAGTGGCCCTGAGTATTGTTTCCTTGTAATTTTACACATGGTATTGAAGATTCGTTAACTCCCTTATCACACAGTTAATGAAAAGCCATATCAAACTAGGCACTGTGCTTTCTGCTGGTGTGACAAGTCTGACTCTTGGAAATAAAACACCCTATGTCCAAAGTCTCTGGGGGCCAAGTTATATTCCAGATGAGGTTAAGTGACTTGCCAAAGGCAGAGGGAGGATGGGTAGAGGAACAGACAGGGAGCAGCTCGCCCTTTCCTCATGGATTAAAAAGGAAGAGATATGGGCTGAGAATCAAGAATATTCCTGGTAGCCACCAGGCCTGGTTCTCAGTCCATCTGGAGCTGTTTGGAACCGATAAAAACAGGAATCCTACTCACTGCTGCTGCGTGTGTCTCTGCCTTGTGCAGTCTGTGGCTCACTGAGAGCAAAGGATCCATCATGTCAGGTACCTTAACTGACTGTGCCAATGTGCATCCAATTGCATGACCGCCATGACCATCTTGTCCTAATTCTTGCTTTGTAACCTGTCTCATGTGCTTGTAATGGGACATAGAGACAGTGGGAGCTGCTCACTTTCCTCATCCTGTGCTCAATTTCCTTAGAGTTTCTATAGAAACTCAAATGTAGTCTCTATAGATTTCCAGCGCAGACCCTATGGAAAAGCTACTATCCCTGCTGGCCACAAGGGCAGTACCAAATATAGAGCTGATGCAAAGTCAAGCAAGAAAAATTCCTCCTTTCTTCCCTTGTGGACGAGCTGCTGATTCCGACCCATTCTCAGGCACATCTGCATCACGTTCTCCCCACACCCAGCCCTATTTTTCCAGCAGTCAGGTTTTTTTTCTATATGAACCCAGAGTTCCAGTGGCAGTTAAAATCATTTCTTGTTGGAAGGAAGGGTCAGTGGACACATCGTGTTGTATAAGCACAAGCATTACCAGATGGATACAAACAGTCACAGAGGGTCGCGGCTGCCACAGAAATCATTCGCTAGAGTGCTCTGGCCCCGCAGCATGTTATAGAGAGACTGCTTTTTGTGAGAATTGATCAGCTCTCCTAAACACAGGTGTTGTGCATGTTTATGTGTGAGACTGGGAGCCACGAGGGGGAGATTTCTATAGGCAGTGTTTGTTTCCTTAGGACATAGAGGTTTGAATAAAACATCACAGCAGGGTGCAGAAGTAAGAGAAGAGAAATCTTTTGACATTTTCTCCATAACATGCCCAGGGCTCTGAACAGACAGATGGAACAAGAGGGCCCTCCATGTCTAACTTCACATTTAGCTCAAGATTAATGAGAGGCTTGCCCCATTTGGGATTTATTTGTGGAAGCAAAGATGGAATGCTCCTTCTCACCATCATCGCCATGCCCCCCTTCTTGAGTTTTAAAAGGAGAAGGGAGAGAGGAGAAATACCATTACATGTGGCCAAATTGAGGGAAGTGATACAGGCAGTAAATAGGCTCATAGAAATGGGTCTAATTTCCATTGCAAAATTGTTCAAGCTTTTCAAGTTGCACATATGAATATTATCACCATTATTTAGAAAAATACCTCAAAATCAGAAAGTAAATCCTTAACCACATAATCTTAGAACTGAATAATGCAGGAAAAAAACTAACTTCTGTAAATGAATTTCCCGTTGCTTCTACGCGATCAGTAGCATTTCCATTTCTATGCTGAACACAACTACCCACCTACCCAGACTTTTTTATCTCTAGCTGTGCCCCAGTTATCTTGGCCTCTGTTTAATTTAATCAATATGACAGCATCTAATTTGTCAGTGGTCAATTATTTATTTATTATTTATTTAAATTTTTTTAGAGACAGGGTCTTCTTTATCATCCAGGCTGGAGTGCAGTAGCATGATCATAGCTCACTGCAGCCTCCATCTCCCTGGCTCAAGCAATCTTCCCACCTCAACCTCCTGAACAGCTAGGACTACAGGCGTGTGCCACCATGTCCAGCTAATTTTTTTTCCATAAATTTTTCATAGAGATGAGATCTTGCCATGTTGCCCAGGCTTGTCTCAAACTGCTGCTTCACACCTCAGCCTTCCAAGTGCTGGGATTACAGATATAAGCCACCATGTCCGGTCAGTGGTATATAATTTAGTTTGTGAAATATCAAAGCTTTCCTTTCATCCTGACATAATCAAAAGAACTGGTCATGAACTTAGTACTTTCACTCTCTAGCTTTGTGATTTCAGTCAAGAGACTGAAACTCACTGAGCCTCAGTTGTCCAACCAATGTAAGGGTGAGACATAGTGGTAATGATACCTGTCTGAGCTATCACACAGGCATGTGGTATGGATCAAATATGGCAAAGCATATACCAGTGCTTTGCAAACTGTATAATGTTATGCTACCTTAGATATTATTATTATTATTAATTACTGTCATTATTATTTTTATTATTTCTTCTCACTTTTCTGCTTGTTTGTATTTTCTTTTATTATGTAATGTTGATTTGCCCCTCCAAAGAAGGGCAAACAAAGATAAAAAGGAAAAAAAATCTAACTCATATTCATCAATTCAAGGTTTCATCTGGGATTTCTCTCCCCTATCCCTATCCCACACCCTGCATGACATTATGTACCTCTCTGGAATTTTCAAGCTTAATTAGAATTACAGAAATTCTATCTCTCCTAGCTATGTTTAACCTTTGCAGCAACTACTGTGTTTTCTATCATTATAATTTTTGAAACAATTAAAATTGATGTGAATGTATTAATTAATTCACAATGGTAACTCTATTTGTTTAGAAGGAAATAAAGTGTATGTTCCACATTCTGTTTAAAATGGTTCATGGTAAGCTTTGAGCAGGGGCAATGCAAAGAAAGAAATTCTAAAACCTCCTGTGAATCATATTCTTTGTCTAAATATTCTATCTTCTGGGCCTTTAAGCAGTGGCAAAAAACAACTTTTATTATTTTCATTGTATTCTGGGCATGCTTTAGTTCACCCTAGTTGTTTCTATTAGAATGTACCTCCTTCTCTACATGCAAAGAACACTATATGCCTTAAGCAACTAAAAAAAAAAAAAAAAAAAAGAAAGAATTCAGGCTAGTTATGTAGGCATGAAATCATTACATTTAAGAGATCCTTACAAGCACCAGAGTTATCTTTACACATTTCTGATTCCCAAAATGAAATGAAAAATTAGATGAACAGTAAGCCATTTTGAAAAAGTAAGAGTAACTCTTCATATTATTTTCATGATAACCTCCTACTGGTACTTCTGTTGAAACAAGAAAACATGGTTGATCTAAGTCATAATTGTTATTGTTTTATCCCCTCATCACCTTTTCTCATGCCTAGCACAATGTCTTTATGTGTTGTAGGCACACAATAAATGTTGTTTTGTATGATCCTTAAGCATAATAGACAGGGAATTGGTCCCCGAACCCTTTATACTTCTATTTTCTATTCACTTATGGGTCCTTTCTTTCTGGCTTAAAATCTTCCTTGCTTTTCATATAATGACTTATCTTTTATCATATTATCTTAATAGCTAAATAAATCATTCATGGGATATAGGCAATATTTCCTCACATTCAATTTTTTTAAAAAATTAATAGAACACAGAAAAAAATATTTTGGTTGCCCATGACATGTTTTGAAGTTTTTAAGGATATGTCATATTTTAGGGCTAAATCCTACTGGCTTCCCCTGGAATAAGGAGTGGATTTCTGGTAGATGCCAGGAATGCAACCCGACTTTTCATCTGCTCTAAGAATTATACCATGCAACTTCCTTTCACATAGAAAAATACATCTTTTAGATTATAAAGAGGAAAAGTACACTTTTCTTTTCTCTGTTAATGTCTTAGGGTGCCACTTCACAGTTGGAATTCACTCAATTGCTATTTGCCACCTACCCAAGGTAGCCTGATAGTTTTTGAGCTTCCCTCTGTTTGCTACCCACATTTCTGCCAAGTAAAACCATCTGCTCTGGTTGGACAGTATCTAAATCCTATTCTGTTAGTACCAGAAACATAAAAGTTATTTTGCCTAGGTAAAGGAAAGATAGTAATTTTATTCATTCTATCTACTTAAATCAGCATCTGTGTGCTTTCCCAAATTAGCAAAAACAAATATCCAAATGGCTGGAATAACAGTCTGGGAATATGAGATTTCAGAGAAGTTGCTGACTTGCTGAGTAACAGCAGCTTCAGTGAGCAGACTCAGAAGGGTTCTGTTTGCTTTTATTTAGCAAGGCAATGACCCGTCCATGGGAACAGCCACTTGACATCCCACAGAGTGCACCTATTGCTGAAGCAGCAATAATGGACACCCTTAGCTGAATGCACTTGCTGGTGTCTGGATAATTTGTCCCTTTTCTGAACTAGAACACTCGCTTAGGTTCTGGGGTGATTGTGAACATTTAATACATATAGAAAAATTTCAATTTAATATACTTTGATTTTAGGTAGACTAAGGGACTCTCGGTTTGCAGATATCCACGCTACACATGTGTCACCAGCAGAGAACTTTCACCACTGGGTGGTATATAAATGAGCTACGTAACATTTCTTTGTCCCATGGCTACCATGTTTAAGTTATTTAGAGCCATCTAATTCAAATTAACCCTCCTTTTTGATGGTAGCAACTGTCTGGATGAGTCTCTAGGGACTGTTTTGTTGTAAATCTGACTTCCTGGGACAGTGCTTGGGGCTCATAAGGCCACTTGAGAATGTAATAATGTCGGACTCAAAGGCCCAAAAGAGTATGCTTTACCCAGCTTACACCTTTAGCCAGCATAGGAAAATGCTGGCTACATCTCGGAGGACTACATAACTGAAGCTTCAAGCACTAACTTTTAGTTACTTGTGCAGTTCAGAAACTGCTCCTGTCTGATGAAAAGAGGATTAAAGGGAGATGACTTTTTCTTGACCGTACATTGTCTTAATATGTCATTTTTATTAGCTTCCTGCTCCAATTTCTCTGAGTTTACTACATTAACACACACGGTACCTAGCATTGCATTGTTTTGTGCATACAGTTTATCTTTTCTTCTAAATAGTTCGCATATTATCTCTCTTACCTTGAGTTATTTGGATCATCACTTAATGCATGCATGAATGTAGCATTAGTAATCTCTCCTGGCAGAGAAATTTGAGTAACTGATACTTATAATGAGTTTTTTCTACCCTCAGCTTCACCTGACACTCAAAGAAGCTATAGTTTCTGTATTTTTTCTACTTTCCCGTGAAATTTGTGTCTAAATGAAATCATGTTCCGGTAAAATGTGATTCAAATGCCGATCCCACAGGCTGATGTTTCTTGCTTTGCAAATGGATCCTAATAGAAGTGGGAACTAGTGCTAGTGGAAAAGATATTCTCACTGCCAGTTGTATTCTACTACAAGGTCTAAGGCTTCAGAGACTCCAATGACAGCTACAAATCACCTGGCAATATCTGTTGTTTACAAGGACAACAAATTAAAGAAGACCAATTTTTTTATGGAGATATGACAAAGTATGTAAAATTGTGACAATTTTATTTGGGCCGCTTTTTCTTGGAAAAAGGAGTCAGCTAGGTTTCTAAAAAATTTGGTGAAAATTATTTCACTCATGGTATATATTCTTGCATTTTTGTGTCACTTTTTATTGGGGATATAAGGTGTCTAGACATCTATTAAATGGCTCAACATATTGGCATAGCTCTCCATAATAGTAAATAAAAGCTCAATACATATCTTTGGGGTAATTTATTGTTAATACCACAATTAATGATTCATTATAAAGTATAGCAATTACCTACACCTTTTGGCAATCATGGAGTCTGCAAAAATATAACTAGAATGCCATTAGCCACAGAAATGCATAGGCTATTTTACCATGTAATCCTAGGAAGGCTCAAGCCAACACTTCTTTATTAGCTAGTTTTAGTATGTAATAAATAATAGGTACATTTGTCAGACCTCTTATTGCTTTGTAGATAGACCAAGTTCAAATGCCTTATCTTATTTGACCCTAATGTCAATCCCGTAATATTGCCTAATGCCAACCTTGTGCCTCCAATTGCTAGGTGAGGAAACTAAAGCATTTAAATAATTTGTTATAGTTTGGTCATTTATTCACTCAAAATTGGTTAAGCGCCTACAAAGTGCCTGATGACGGAGATTCAAAAGCAAATGTCAGAGAATATTCTGCTGCATTGTGAGCTAGTGGCTGGGCAGGATCACAAATCCCCTGGTTCTCAATCTAGTACACTGTGCTACATTTTCCAGTCCTGTCATCCATCCTGGAAACTCCCACGCCATGCAGCAAAACATGCTTTAGTGGCATTTTCAGAAACAAAATGCCAGCTTAGATGGATGTTTGATGTTTCACTAGATGGCATTTATGTGTTGCATTGTGTATTTTTATTCTCTTTATTGAATCCTGGGAGTATGATTATTAAAGACAGCAAGTGCTGCTCAAGAAACTTTATGTAGATTTCTGAACCCAGTTCTTACATAGACACACCATATTCTTTCATAGCCTGTGACATATGCAAATAAACAGGGCTTAAGCTTTTCCTGCTGTACCAAAGAAAAGTTAAAAATTAGGGAGTTGATGGTGTTTCTTTAAGACCCCACCATCACCACATACACAGTAGTGTATACACCTTGCCCCATCTTTGAATGAACAATAACTAATGAGACTAATTTGTTGCTAATTTGTACCATTAGAAATGGCACTTTGAATTGAGTACAAATAATAACCGCTAATTATTTGAGGTTAGGGAAATGAGCCAACTGACTACTTTTCTCTCCTACTCTGGAACTGATTAGTTTCCTTCTGATGGTTGTTCAGTTAGGAACCAAGGATAAAGGCATTAAAACATTCACAGCTGGAATTAAATGGCTTTGTGGATCTAAGGTTGTTTTAAAGCAACCAAACTGACAGATACAAAACCAATGCTTAACATGCAACAAAGCTAGCATGTGGAAGCCAAAGGAATATCTAGGCAGAGATGACAACAGTTTACCTCTGTGGAAAGTCCCCTCTTCAAATTTTCCCCTTATTATGGCTAATCCTTACTTTGCAAAAATTAGGATTCTTTGATTTAAGCAATATAAATTGACTGGCTAGTCTGATGTATAAAGCAGGTGGTCCATTGGAAGAATATGAAATAACAGAGAATTGCTGGAAAACAGAAAAACTGTACTTCAGCAAGTACACAAGCCCCGTATCTCTGGATATCCAAATAATAGCCTCAAGTAATTAGTGGCAAAAACTAGTGAAGAATAATAGTTCTTTTAGGTGGTTACCCTTTCATGACGTGTACTAACCATTGCTGCTAAACAAATCACTTCGAAATCAGGAGCATAAAATAATAGTTATTCTTTATTTTGCACAAGTGGGGAAGTCAGCTGATTTAGGCTGAATTTCTTGAGGTGACTATTCTCCTAGGGTGTCCAGATTTGACAAGTAAAAATAAAGGATGCCCAGTTAAATTTGGATTTGGGATAAACAACAAATAATTTTTCTTATAAATGTGTCTCATGCAATATTTGGAACACATTTATACTAAAAAAGCATTTGTTGTTTGTCAAAAATTTATATTTAACTGGGTACACTATTTTATCTGACGATTCTGTCTGGCATCTCCCATCCTTCTCCTGGGATGAAGAGGCTCAGCTGAGCATGTTCTTCTCGTGGCAATGGCAGAGGCATAAGCATAAGTGAATTCAATGGTGCCAGCACTTTTCAAAACTATGCTTTTGTTCCAGATGCTGACATCCTGTTGGCAAAAGCAAGTAACATGGCCCAGGGATGAAAAAGTATGTCACCCTCTGTAGGAGGGCATGGATGTGGCAAAGGATGGGGATAGAGGGAGGAGTACAGATTTGAGGCCATTAACACAGTCTGCCAACAAGAGATTAAGTCAGTTTCATCCTCTTTTGAATCATTCCTCATAGAAACCAAGTTCCAAGGGGGGGATGTCTGAATGGTCCAGCTTAGGTCTTATACCCACTCCTTGTCCAAGAATTGGTCACTTGATTAAGAGTCCCAACAAACCAATAGCTGTGGGTGAGCAATGGTTTTTCCAAAGGAAAACCAGGATGTCTTACCAGAAGAAAGAGGCATGGATTCTGGGCAAGTAAATCATATATGTCTATTCCACTTATGTCCCTGACTTTGACTCCATTTCCACTTTTTGGCATATATAAGAAATGTTAGTCTTATACAAAAAGAAGAAGGGATGATTTGTGAACCTAGAGAACTGTACAAAGAACTCTGGACAGTCAACTCTGGGTCTGTAAGAGTCAGGGCAGACCCTGGAGATCTGGTAGAGGGTGGATAAAGGAACTACAAAGACAATAAGGAGGGACAGAAAAACAGGTGGCAGAGCCAGACTGACTGTGTCACGATCTTACTTAAGGCTGCCCCATTGCACAGCTGAGGGAGTCTATATTATCAGGTGCACCTAGATTTTGGTATTTCAGAAATCACCATTAAATTTTTACTAAATAGAAAAAAGATATGTAGGCCCAATGCAATGACTCATGCCTGTAATCTTGGCAATTTGAGAGGTCAGGGTAGAAGAATCGCTTGAGCCCAGGAGTTTGAGAATGCAGTGAACTATGATCACACCAATGCACGCAGAAAAACAAAAGAAAGAAATGTGTATTTTTTTAATGCAGAATTTATGTGCATTTCAATAAAGAATATTACCCATTTAATAATTCAAATTTTAAAATTAACACATAATAGTGTGGTATCCAAAAAATTAATGATGTATTTTAAAAATATTTTGGTTGAATTAGTTAGCATGGTAAGTAAGGTCTATGTTTACATGTTTCCCAGAAATACTGGGCTGGCCAGGTTGGTAGCACTTTATAGGGTGATTCTGAAAACCAAAAGAGTGTATGCACTTTACATCATTCAACAAATGGTATTGTGGACATTGGCTAAAAAATTATAGGGAGGAAAAAACTCTGATTATTTCTCATACTAGAAATAAATTCCATATGATTTAAAGAATTCAATATTAAAAAATGAAGCAATTAAAATAAAAAGAAGAAATTGAGATAAGTATTTAACTGTTCTTATGTTGGAAAAGCATTATTTATGCACAAAAGCAATGGAAGAAATAACAAAAGAGTAATCAATAGATACAACAACAAGGAAGCTTTAAACTTCAGCAAAACAAAAATAATCATAAACAAAAGTAAGAGCCAAAGAATAAATTGTAAATATTACTACATGACAACAAAAGGTCAATTCCTTACAATATAAGTAGCTCTCATTAATCAGTAAGAAAAACAAAATAATCCAGACAAATGTAGTTATCACTGAAACTGAATAGATTGAAAACATTGAATAAATGGTTCATGGCATTATATATAGGAAAATATAATAAATCACACTAATATTCTGTAAATAAGAATTGTTAAGGGATTGTCTAGAAAGAAAAAAAAAACACTACACAGAGTACTACGATGTTCCAAGAATTCAGCATAAATCAATATTACAGTGATTTTGAAAAATAAAAAACTTACATTTGCTGATTCAAATAAGAGTATTATGTTAAACAGTACTTTCTAGGCAGTCATTCCTACTGAGAATTAAACTAAAGAAAAAATATCATCTCTACCACTTTTGCAGAAGTGAATACGATCTAGAGGAAGAGTAAAGTTTGTGAAACATACAAATTGTAGGTTTTGGTTCTAGCTGTATTATTCATTAGCTATGTGATATTTACCCATTTTTGTCTCCTTTGCCCGCATGTGGGAAATGGTACTAGTAGTATTAATAATGATAATAATAATAATAATAATACATTTTACTTCCCAGGATTTTTATAAAGATTTTATAGGGTAATAGAATAAAATTTTTGAATTGCCACCTGATGTTATTGGTGATTATCTAAACTTAATTCTGTGGAGGGCTATGGGAAACTAGGAAAGAAATACTAAACTCTTACACTAAGAAAGGTATATCTGTACCTATCTATCTATTTCTCCCTCCTCACAGAAAAAGAAACAAAGACATTAAAACTCAGAAAAGCCTGTAGTTGAAGAAGTTAGACACGAAGTTCTTCTTGGTTCCTATGTTCCTGAAATATACAGACACTCCTCTGCCTCATGGTTAATGTTTTTTATTAAGGGTCAAATAAGTTGATAGTGAAATAGATGACTAAAGCGGTAGCTAAATAAATATTGATAAGAGCTCTATTTTACTGGTTCAAAATGAAAACTTATTGCTTTCTGACAAAAATTCTGTGAGATACCTTTCTTGAGTGAAGTAAAGAGTTGGGAAAAACTAAGTGAATTTTTTTCAAGCACTTTTTGAGCACCTACTATGTTCTAAGTACCATGCTCTGTAAGATTCAGCGGTTTAGAAAACACTGTGCGTCTTACAGTTTAGTGAAAGGCACAGGTAAGTAACCTAGCTGTCATGATTCAGTGCTGTGAGGGTGAGACACAGGGCATTTCACCCAATATGGCCTCCGGAGTGGGGCATGAGGTGAGAACACAGCAGGGCATTTCACCCAATATGGCCTCCGGAGTGGGGCATGAGGTGAGAACACAGCAGGGCATTTCACCCAATATGGCCTCCGGAGTGGGGCATGAGGTGAGAACACAGCAGGGCATTTCACCCAATATGGCCTCCAGAGTGGGGCATGAGGTGAGAACACAGCAGGGCATTTCACCCAGTGTGGATCCAGGAGCAGAGTGGGAGGCAGGATGGGGAATGACAGGAAGGTCTTTCACAAACAAGTAAGAAGACAAGCTGATGAGCTGAAATTTGAAAGGGGAAAGAGGGTAATTGCATGAAGAGTTGAAAGAAGAATATTTCATGTAGGAAGAAATATAATGTCAAATGCCGGAGTGTGAGGAGAGCACATTTCAGAAGCCAAAATTTGCCTGATCCCACCAGATGATGCAATGCAAGTGGAGTAGGAAATGAGGCTGGAGAGATAAGCAGGGCCAATCATGAATGACCTATTAAACCGTATTTAAAAGTTTGGATTTTATCTTGAGGACAATGAGATTAATCAAGAGATATTATATTCACATTTGCAATTTAGGGGAAAAAAAACCTGATTGTAGTGTGGTGAATGTGTGTGGCGGTGAGCATGAAGAGAGGAAGGCTAGAGGCAAAGAAACCTTTTTTTTTTTTTTTTTTGAGATGGAGTCTCACTCTGTCACCCAGGCTGGAGTGCAGTGGCGTGATCTTGGCTCACTGCAAGCTCCGCATCCTGGGTTCACACCATTCTCCTGCCTCAGCCTCCCGAGTAGCTGGGACTACAGGTTCCCACCACCACGCCCACCTGATTTTTTTTTTTTTTTAATATTTTTAGTAGAGATGGGGTTTCACCGTGTTAGCCAGGATGGTCTCGATCTCCTGACCTTGTGATCCACCTGCCTTGGCCTCCCAAAGTGCTGGGATTACAGGCGTGAGCCACCACACCTGGCCGAAACCATTTTTAATATTTTCTCATTTCAGTAATTTAGGCCCTCCCAGAAAGAACTGTTGATGTCTGAAACAAGGTTAGTGGGAGTAGGGACTGGGAGTAAAGAATGAATCTGATATGTGTATATATATATATAGAGAGAGACACACACATATGTATATATACACATATATATGTATATATACATCACATTTATATAAAATTGATCCTGCATACATGACATAAACCACAGAACATGGGGATCAATTTTTTATGAGTGTGGTGAAGGGGAGAGAGCAGTCAAGGGAGATGCTTTGCTTTTTTTGCTTAAGACAATTCTGCCTGATGATACTGTTAAATAAGATAATAAAACACAAGTGTTTTGTGGGAATGAAGGTAATGACTTTAGTCCTGAGTTCGTTGAAACTTGGGTGTCTGTGAGGCAAACAGTAGGGATACAGAATAGTCCATTGGAATGTAGGTATAACAATCATGAAAAATATCTGGGCTGCAGATGGTGATTGCTTTAGCTTCTGAATCTAGAAAATAGGTAAGATCCTTCGATGAATGTATAGATTGAGATGAAGACCGAGGTAAGTGATCAAACTCTTAAATACAGATAGTTAAGGAAAGGACAAGATAAGCTTAAGAGTTAATCTGAGAAGGCTGACTACAAGGATAAGAGGAAAAACAAGTTTGGTGTCCTAGAAACCAAGGGAAATAAAAAATAACAACTGAAAGGAGCATCGACAGAGCCAAATACTTCAGAGGAAAACAAGATAACAGAAATTGTCCATAGACCTAGAAACAATATGATAATTGGTGAGCTTCCTGACGGTAATTTCATTTGAGGTTAAGGAGAGAGTCCAGATTGCACTGAAGGTTGAGGTGTGGATGGGAGATGACGACGTGGTGCAGAACAATTCCTTCAAGAGATTTGGAAAGAGAGATTGAAAGTAAATAAGATGGGAAAAAAATAAAAATAAAAAAGGGACACATGTTCTCAGGATCTCCTGAAAGCTATGTCACAGGAAAAAAGAAAAAAAAAAGAAGTTAATAAGAGTTTAGGGAGAAATTTCTTTTGAAAGCAAAAAAGACTGCATCATATGTACATGCTTATGGGAAGAAGCTAGTACAAAATAAAGTAGGAAAACAAATGATGCAGTAAGACCCATTGAAAGTGATCCAGAGGTACATGGGATACACTGATACAACGTGGTTACATTCCTAACTATTCAGCACAAACACTTGCTGTATCTCCAGTCTCTGAGACTCGGTACCTGAATAGATTGTCCTTAATTAGGAGATGCAGTGTGGTTTGGTGGCCAGAACATAGCCCTGCAGTCAGTTATTCTAGATTTTATTCCCAACTTTTTCAGTACTTGTCTATGTGAAATTGAACAAGTGGCTTAACTGGTGTGACATGTAAATACAAAGTCTTTGCTGTATCTCCTTTTATTTTAAAAAAGAGAGAGAGAGAGAGATTGTGAGTCAATTGTACCACAGGTAGTAATTCTCTGGGATTTTTTTTAGTTGTGGATTTTTTTTCTGTTTTATAAATTTGCATGGTTTTATATTAGGGATATAGAGCCATTTTTATCAGAACATATCTATATTTCTTCTTACACTGTGTCCTGCATTGCAATTCACATGTAACTACAACTTTAGTAATGCGGACTCTTAGAATTACTATATAGCTTTCTATGATAGGTTTTGGATTGTTGAGGATGGCACCTAGTATGTCCACATTATGTTCTGAAACACTATCATTGATTTATAGTTCATTGCAGTTGTTTTGAAGATGTTCAGAGCACTAGCCTACTCATCTGGGAATTAGTAACTGTGAACTCGAAATAATGGAATAATTGGACATTCAGGAGCTCTGAATTCTAAGTCCAGCCATAGTTCTTGGTGGGCTCATCCTTAACAAGCCATCATTTTTCTCTGTGTCTGATATTATTCCCTGTAAAATGTATATGATCTTTCAGGTTTTCACTGCAAAAGTCTGTGAGAACATATTGCAAGACAGTGTGTGAATATGAGAAAATGACCGTTAACCCCAATAGCTAAAAGGAGGATTAGGAACTCTGTAAATAGAGATTGCTAAATATTTGGAATCAACTACAGTCTGCTGCCATTGGGTTTGACTGGTAATGACCGGTCCCCTACCCAGAGGCCCTACAAGAGTGGAATGCTGAGGTGGAGAGAGTCCTCATCCTGCTTCCTCCTTGTGACACTCTGAACCAGTCAGTTGCCCAAGTACCATCAGTGTCTCCTAATGAAGATTTGCAGGGATCGTTTGGCTGTCAGGTGCTTGCTTCTGCAAGCAGAAAATGTTCCTGTTTTATTCGTCACTACACAGAGTCCCTAATGGGCAGTAAGAATGAGAAAAAAGATACCATTCATTATTGAACTCCTTCATGCTCTTTTGTCCTCCTCCTTCCCCCAGATACATACTTTCTCAGGGACAGCCTAAACGAGTGAGTAAAAAAGAAGAAATTCACAGTCAAACTATAAACCCTGCTATTTGTAATCAGTGCATAACCTCTGTGATGAAATTTGTGAGTTATTCACTCCCCATTTAAGCCTACTGACGTGTGATCTAACGTTGCCACCCTGAACACTAATGAAGGAAGTCAGACGGCAGTACAGCTTGCCCTTGGGGACTCATTTCTCACATCACCAAAAACTAATTTCTGTTGTTTTCAGCCATCTGGTAGCCTGGGTTGTGAAGATGACGTTTCATTCAAGTAGTGCTTATGAGCAAAGGCCCAGAATTGGCTGGGATTCAAGCTCGTTTTCTGCCCGTCATCTAGCTCCCTCTATGCCTCAGTTTCCTACCCATAAATAAAAACTTCATAGCATGTCATTTCTTTATTATAAGAAGTTATTGAAGTAATATTTGTTAAATACTCTATGTTGGGTTTTAGGTATAATAAATGTTTAATTAAAGCTAGCTATTAATTACATTGTTAGTAGTAGTGTTGTTGGAAGTACTAGAAGTAATAGTATTTTTGAATGTCTACCTGTCTGTGACATAGGCCTTATTAATTCACGTTTTAAGTTCTAAGATACTTCATGCAGCCTGTTATACACAAAGATGATATTTAAATGCTTTCTATTGTGGTGATTAATCCATGTTCATTATGTTGCTAGATTATAAGTAACCAGGTATTGCCACATCTTAATAATACAGTAATGTAATCTTATGCTAAATAGCATTGTTTTTCTTTTGCTGGTACTTGGAGAAGACATTGGATTGTATTTATTTATATATACATAAGAAAATAAATTTAAATAACAATGATAATATTAATTTGCATAAATGTGCATGCTGTCTAATATCTAAATAAGGTCCATTCTATTATTTTTAAAAGCTAAGATATTTTCATCATACTACTTTGTGTATTTCCTACAGCACTCAAATGGCCACTGTGAAGGGTGTTCTTACCTTATAGTAGTGCTTTAGGACAACTTATGGATTTGGTAAGCAGATGACAAGCATGGGTCTTAAAAGCACCCTACTTCTTAACACAGAAATTCAAATTCAGTTATAAAACCTTGAATTTGCCACTTCCAGTTGTGTGGCTACAAGCCTAATCTTACTGACATGGTTACATATTCCATTTCCTTTTGTTTTCACAGTGCCACCAAAGATCTCCAACATCTCCTCGGATGTCACTGTGAATGAGGGCAGCAACGTGACTCTGGTCTGCATGGCCAATGGCCGTCCTGAACCTGTTATCACCTGGAGACACCTTACACCAACTGGTAAGCAATGCTCCAGGTTCCAATATGCCACATACTGTTTAAAATCTGCTCATGCTCCTGAAATTCTGTTGAATCAGAAATTTCAATTCAGTTCAGAATTAGAATTGAAATTCTGTTGAATCAGAAGGGCATGCATGTACCTTGTTATTAAAATACTAACAGAATGGCAACATAGGTCTTATTTAGGGTCCTCATGGTCTTTGCTAATGTGTTAATCTCTATAAAGTTTACAATCATTGTACTGAATATATATGTAGATCTATCTATCTATCTATCTATCAAGAGATCTATCTATCTGTAAAATTTCAGTTTCAATAGAACAGCCCCCCCGCAATGCAACAAATACAGAAGCTTTAAATGGCTTGATATTATATGTAAAATACATGCCAGTTTGGTGATTGAGCGTCTTGGGGCAATATTTTGTCTGAATTAATTTTACATAGTTGTTTGTATGTTTGTTTGCTTTGCTTTGCTTTTAACTACAGTTTTCTAACTTGTAGCACCTTGTGAAGAAATCTATCAAGAAAATACAGAATTGTTTCTGACTTTTATTGTCTTGCCCTTGGCATCTGGTTCTGTGCATCAGACATGGACTAAACTGCATGAACTCATTATGAGTCCCAGCTATTGATACTAATTCAGTCAAAATCAGAAACTCATTTCCCAGGAATGTCTTCAACATCCTTTCTTTCCCCTTCTCACCACCATCACCATAAAAAGGTTCCCAGGCCTCCTGCTTTTTGAACTTTATTTAAATGTTTGAGCAAATTATTTAAGATTAGGTATATACATACTCCTCTACCAATTACATTTTCTGGTATGCAAAACCATGTCTTATCAAATAACACAGTCTTTATAGAATGTAGCCTTCTATTTAAATCTTCCAGAAAGATAGGCAATAGGTCAATTATTCTTATAAAATATTATTGATTTTGTAGAGAACCCACAAATTTAACTAATTTATATCTCACAGTCACTTAAAATTTTCTCATATAAGTAACTAGAGATTTGTTACAACATATTCATTTTAAAATGAACACCATAAAAATATTATGCAAGACTAGATGTACAACAGGAGCTAAACTGAGACATTTCTAAAAGACCAGGATAGTGTTTGGTTATAATGTCTTTAAAACTATCTGTATTTTGTGGTGTGAAATGATGGGTCCCCTGTTTGATGTTAGATCCCAAATTAATTTCTCAAGTAAAATTTGGACCAACCTATAGAATGGTTTTATATTTAGGCAGGTATTCTTACTAAAGGCCTCTATTTTCTTGAGAAAGTGTCAATCAAAACCCATCCTTATTAACACAGGCAATTTCTCATTTATTGATAATATATACATGAGACACTTATTTGGGAGAGCAATCTTAAACTCATTGACTCGCATACTTATTTTAGACCTCATATGGAAAAAAAAATATGTATAAAGGATTGTCTCGAGTATGAACGTGCAGATATTATATCTTTCCCTTGGAATGAATTAAACCTTCAGAGCACGTTCTACTTGGATGGCATTGTGTTGGCTCCAATCCCATGCCACCTACCCCTGTCCCAAGTAGCACTGCTTTTACTGAATAGCAATTTGGTATATAAGCTATTGGCTCATATTTAAGGATGTTATAAAAGACACCTTCTAAAATCATTGTATTTACCGTAATGTTATAATTCAGAGATTGTTAATTGTTTTACATAGTTTTCCTTTGAAAAGACCATTTGAGGAAATTTGTTTTGTTTTTCAATATCTCTACTTTCGTTTTTCCTAAGCAATTGTTTGCTTTTTAAGAAAGGATCCAGTGAATTTTCATAAGTGATTGTATGTCCTTTATTGTTTGACTGTTAGTAAACTTAGAGCCAAATTTATGGACCATCTGTAAAAATATATAAATTATTATACATAAATTACACATTAAAAATTGATTATAAACAAGCTATGTAGAAGTTTATGGGATCAAGTCCATTTCAGATCACACTTGTGCTATCATCTTGTTTTCTTACCATTATTTTATTTTATTTTATTTTATTTTATTTTGAGATGGAGTCTCGCTCTGTTGCCCAGGCTGGAGTGCAGTGGCACACGTCAGCTCACTGCAAGCTCTGTCTCCCAGGTTCACGCCATTCTTCTGCCTCAGCCTCCGGAGTAGCTGGGACTACAGGCGCCCGCCACCACACCCGGCTAATTTTTTGTATTTTTAGTAGAGACGGGGTTTCACCGTGTTAGCCAGGATGGTCTTGATCTCCCGACCTCGTGATCCGCCCCCCTTGGCCTCCCAAAGTGCTGAGATTACAGGCGTGAGCCACCGCGCCCAGCCGTTTTCTTACCAATATTTTTATTTTGTCTCACCTTTTCTAATTAACTTAAATGTCTATGTAAAGATACTATTTCTAATTTCTTACTCTTATATGGAACAAGGTGGTAGATAAAAGAAAGAAAATTGGAGTTAGAAAGAAAGAAAGATTCTATTCAAGTTATAATCAAATAATGAACTACATTAATAGAAAGACACTTTCTTTTGGCACAATATTGACTAGCAAATGGGCTTTTCTTCAAGAAAAATTTGCTATGGCTGAACTGAACTTAAAGATAGATTCCTTTTTATCCCTTGAATTTATAAAACTTCTGATGTGGAACCAGAGTTTCAGCACCTTTCCCACCTTGTCTAGGAGTTTGGGTAGTCATAACTAACTCTCATAAACTTTCCCATGATAATGAACATGTGATTTGACCCTGTAGTAGCTTGTTTTTCTATGATGTTTCAAGTCAACAAAAGACCAGAGGACAAGCCATGTCTTCAAGAGTAAAGGCTGTATTTACATAAACTCAGAGAACGCTGGAGGCTTCAATATCAACCAGGAAAACAGATACACTCACAGGGATTCTCAATAGTCAATAACAGAGGTCAGCAAACCACAGCCTCTGTATCAAATTTAGTCTGCTCCATTTATGTACTGCCTGCAAGCGAAGAATAGTTTTTCAATTGTTAAATGGGAAAAAATCAAAATAATTTTATTTCTTTGACATGCAAAAATATGTCTGTATCTATATATATATACAATTCAAATTTCAGTGTACATACATAAAGTTTTATTGCAACCCAGCCATGCTCATTCATTTACAAATTCTCTATGGTTGCTTTTGTTCTAAAACAGCGTCACTGAATAATTGCAATAAAGATCACTTGGCCCACAAATGTAAAATATTTTCTATTAGGCCCTTTACAGAAAAGTTTATAGATGCCTGCTCAAGGCCATGGCTTGGGACATAGGACAAGGATTTGCTGCACTCATCCATGGCCAAGCGGGGCTTTGGGGATATACCCCACCAAGCTCCTTCAGACATCTCAAAGGAAACAACTTTACTCTTCTACAATCTTCTATCTAGGCCCACTTTGTAGGTCAGATTCTATTCTGGCACACACAAAACTAGCTTTCTATTGCGTTTACAGACTTGAGGGCAGACTACTATTCTCCCTTACATTCCCACACCTCCTCTTTCATTTCTTTCACATCTGACCTAAATAACCAACTGATCATAATCATATTCCTGGTGACAGGAGAGAGAACTTTCCTTTGCTATTTTATAAAGGAAACTAGGATTTTTGTTTGTTTGTTTTCATGGTTTTTAAAATTTTCTTTCAAAATATGGAAACAGTAGGTGATTCTTTTCAGCCTGTAATGTGAAGTCTTTCTTGGAAATTATAAACAAGCTATGTGAAAGAGACCCAAAGAAGAGACTCTGCTCCCTGTGTGACAGCAAAGCTGCCTGCAACCCGTGGCCATGTGAAAGAAAGAAAAAAAAAAAAACGGCTAGCTTTGTTCAATTATTAATTGTGCCTTCAACGGTACAGAGTGTGACTGTCTTGCAAAGGAAATATACCTGTAATTAGCTCGACCCCACAGAGACATTGAGCCCTGGATAGGGGAAGATTCTATGCAGGGTTCACAATACCTGATTATCTGTCATTTGATGACATGAGAGAAAGAAAAGAAAGAAATATGCATGGTATATTTTTATGAGGAGAATATTTATTACCTCTTAATTTAGTTTAAAAAAATTTGGTAAGGCCACTTTGTTTCTTTCTTTTTGCATCTGAAATTTCCTTTTCAAGTACACTGCAAGTGCTTTTAAAAAGGTAAATTAGAAGAATGGTGAATTTTTCATACATACAAAATAAAAAACACCTGAATTAGATGAAGTTGAAGACATTTATGCATTCTCTGCGTGACTTCTTATGTTTCTGATTTCTTAATTTTTCTCTCTTCTTCAGTTATATAGTTCAAAATGATGTGTCACACATGTAGTTATTAAATGTGACCTATTTTCTCCCTTAATTAAGTTAGACTTTCATAATCCTGTGACTCCCAGAGGGCAATTGCACTGTAACGTGTATTTTCTATGGAGTGTTTGATCTTCCTTCTGTGAGCAATGCTGCTCCCATCTTCATTTAACTTTGTTTCTAAATCTTTCTTCTCACATTTATGAGGAAGTCCCTTTCTCAAATGTGCATCATGTGTTGTCAGGATTGCTCAGGGTCACAGAAAGAGTTTCTATGCATTTCATTTCTGCAAAGGTTTTCACAACCTCCGCAGCTTTCTATCACTGAAAAACTCAAAAGGCACACTGAGGATTTAACCCTTTAGGCTGAGAACAACCCAAGAGATACTGTGTAATTTTCTTTTTCAGCCACAAACCAGATCTCACTTTAAAAATATTTTGCAATTTGTTGGAGTGAGTGGGAAAATATTGTGCCTGGAGAAGCTAAGAGGAGTCCAAAGAGTGTGAAATCCCATTTTCTCATTGGACATTGAGTTTTAACCACTTGATCTGAGATTCCCCTTTCAATTCATTTCCAAGTCTGAATCCTTGACTGATGGTACTTTTTAATTCTATTGATGCTATTACTCCCATTTGTTTTACTTCTAATTGTAACTCACCCAATATGACCAGCCTAGACTCTGACCTCATGGGTTTGAGAGGAATATATAATGTTAAACTGAACTCAATTATTTAAGTTGCATTATAGAAGTACCTGTGGCAAGTAACATCCGGTCCTTCAAGTTAGCATGTTAGGATTAGTATGATTTCATATTTAACACAAAGAACACATTATCTACAGTTTAAGTTTCAGGAAATTATTTCTCTGGGGCTTTCTTATGTGGACCTTCCAGAAGATTCAGTGAGTCAAACTTGGTGGCATATGCATGTGGAATAGTCAAAGGTATGCATTTTGCAGGTAAAGGCTGTTGACCATGCAGTAACATTCAAAAGAGAATAATGACTCAATTTATTCTATTAATTGCTTTCATTTATCTCTTGCATTTTTTATTTTTAAATATTTTCATTTTTTTCTTTTAAAAGAGGAGAAAGTAGATGAAGAACAATCTTATGTTTTATTTTCAGTGTCTTAGTTGTATATTGGTTTTAAAATATGTCATCCATCAGTACAGAATTATACACAGATTAATCTTGACCTCCATCTCACAATTTGTTCATTTGACAAGAATTATTTACAGTGTTCACTCTGTAAACAGACATAAGAAAGAATGAGACAGACATGGTCCTTGCACAAATTAAGCTTATAGTTCAATAAGTAAGCAAAGCATTAAACTAATACACACACTTCTTGACTTAGGATGGGCTTATCCAGATATAACCCCATCCTAAATTGGTGCACATGCTAAATGCATATGACTTTCACACCATCGTAAAGTCAAAAAATTGTAAGTCAAACCACCATAAGTCAGGACATCTGTAATTGCATGAATAGCCCCAAAATTAGATTCATTATGAGGAAAAATTATGGCATTCAATGAGACCATAAAACAGGGCCATGTAGCAAAATCTGCAAGACCAGCAAAGCTCACCTGAGAAGTACTATGCTGAAACCTCAAGAATGAATTGGACATAGCCAAGAAAATAGTGGAAGAAAGAGTATCCCAGGTATAAAAAATAACATATATAATGGCCTAGAATGATAATGCATTTAAGAATCCAGGCAAGTATCCGTATGTGAAATCATGATGTAGGGGTTTTGTTATGCTACTTTTCTTTTAATGTTTAAATCTCTTTTTTTAATCACACTTTTTTTTTTTTACTTTTTAATATATCCATTTCC
This sequence comes from Pongo abelii, assembly GCF_028885655.2. Lineage (NCBI taxonomy): Eukaryota > Metazoa > Chordata > Mammalia > Primates > Hominidae > Pongo > Pongo abelii. The sequence goes on from NC_085928.1 coordinate 22,107,426, forward strand.
TTCTTCCAAAAGTACAAAAATAAATTTTAAAATGTTTGCTATATTTTATTTTCAGTGCCTTACTTGTATATTGATATTATATATACCAATGTATAAACTACTATATATACTGTAGTAAATAACAGTGTATGTACTACATTATACACACACACACTCACAGAGAAAGTTATATACTTTCCCAGTATAGTCTCAGTATATCAGTAGCAGGTATATAGACAGCTGTTTGTGTGTATAAAATATCTTAAATTTAGATTTGAAACATATTTTCCCAATACAGATGGCTCCCTAATGGCCTAATCAAGTAAATACAAATTCTTTTTTAGTAACTTTATTATTAAAACAAATGGATCATTTAGAAAATGACTACAAAATTTAACCACATGATTACTGGCCTCCACAACCCAAACTTTAAAAATCCTGGAGATGCTCACAGAAACTGACATGGTCCGCCTTTAAGTCACTGAGAAGATCTGCACAACCTAATGTGCTGGCTATTCTTGCAAGTGTTGGACAAATGCCCTAGCATCACCCTACAACCCCACTCCTACCCTACACACATGTGTCATCAGATTCCCAGAGCACTCTGCCTGAAGAGAAGTGAATCAGCCTAGATGTGTTCTTGGGGAACTAGTTTGGATGTCAATGCTCCAAGACATGGTGGAACCTTGGGTGGGGAGAGGCAATAACTTAATCAGAAACTTTGTACATGGCCTAGTAAAACAGAAATACAGAGTCCACATCTCTCAGCATCTCACTTCTTCAAATACTTTTTGCCACGATTCCAAGTAGTCTGTGTTTAAAATACATTGAAAAATAGAATACGTATCATATATTATCTTGAAAATTAAAATAATATGTAGGCAAAGTTCTTGGTGCAGGGTTAGCTATTCTTGATATTATTATTATTATTTATTGTAATTATATTTAACTATATATTAGCTGCCCATAGTGATCATTTTGGGTGAGGTTAATAATTTGACTAAAAACCACCTCAGTCTCTTCTTTATTCAGGTCTATCCTTCATTCCAGCACGATAACCATGGGGATTTTAAAAGAGCTAACATCCAAGTTAGCCTTAATATTTTATATCTTACATTACATTTCATCCCAATGTACCCGCTTAAGGTCTGTTTTTCAAAAGGCCATGACAACGACAGTCTCTTGTTTGTTAGAGGGAGAAGTTCTGACATGGCTTATTCATATATCCATTCTCACCTGAGAAGATAGTTTTCCCACAGTCTGGTTATATAACAGTAAATATTTTATTAACTGTAGCTATATAGAACCTATAATGGTGAATTACAACCCTTGTTATTTTTCTCAAAACTGGTGTTTCAAGAGATGATTATACTATCACACACACAAAAATGACCTGCAATGTTCAAGACTGAGCCATTGAACAGCAACAGAGAGGAGTTACACAGAAAAATAAACAAGCAAACAAATAAGCAAATAAACAAATACTACATTATAGTTTCTTCAGGAGCATATTTAAAAATCAAAGTGACCATGGAGTTGTTGAAATGAGCAGATACTTGCACAATAAAATTCATCACAGTAAGTGCAGGTAGATTTATTTGGGAGTTAACCAAGCCACTAAGCAACAGGATGCAAAAGGATTCACACTGTGTTGAAATGGCATATCTATACAGGAAAAAGTCTCATTTGGTTGTACAGCTCCTGTGGACTGTCCACAATGGACTTTCCAATGTTGTCTATGGATGTCAGCTAAGATCTATTCCAATATCCCTCATGAGATGACAGGGTAGGTCTGATTTAGATCCTTGCCAAGGGGGACAATCTCAGGTCTCATGAATCAAGATATGTACCCAGGGTTGTCAGAAGCAAAGGGGCCAGAGGACAAGTTCCAAGAGATGTTCAGGGAAGGAAATAAAAATTGTCTGAGTCAGAAAGGTAAGAATGATCCTGGCCTCTTTTTCTTCCTTTGCCCCAGCAATGATTAATTTCACACATTATCTTGAGTATTTTCCTTGGTAACTACTAATTCATTCACTTTCCTTATTGTCATTGTCACAATGTAGTTCAGCCAATATTTCCTCTCACCTGCCTTTCATCAGTTTTCCAACTGGACCCTTTCTACTATTTCTAAGTATGGAAATGGTCAGGTTAATTTTTTTTGCTTAATTTTCCTATTTCCCGGCACTTTTGGAATAAAGTTCAAACTACTTAGCATGACATTAAATCCCTAATTCAAGTGATTATCCTATCCCTGGAACACTCTTGAAATTATACTCCTTTTATATTTCAAGAGTGTACTTTATTCACTTGCTTTTTGGCCTTCACAATTCTGGCTTTCTACTTGATACATGATTGCTTATCCCACTCGTACCGTCATTTTACCAGTATAACTTATTCTTGCAAGACCTTCAAGATGACACTTCCTCCAGGAAGGTACATCGTAAAATTAATAAAACTGCATTTTAACTATGTGCTCATTCATTCTTCCCCTAGTTTATAAGATCTATAAAAATGCAAAAACTGGCCGGGTGCAGTGGCTCACGCCTGTAATCAAAAATTAGCTGGGCGTGGTGGCATGCGCCTGTGGTCCCAGCTACTCAGGAGGCTGAGGCAAGAGGATGGCGTGAACCCAGGAGGTGGAGCGTGCAGTGAGCCGAGATCATGCCACTGCACTCTAGCCTGGGCAACAGAGTGAGACTCTGTCTCAAAAAAAAAAAAAAAAAAAGAAAAGAAAGAAAAAAAGCATAAACTATGCCTTATTCATGTGTATATTTTCAAGATATTAATTGGCATATTACAGGTGTTCAATCAATCAACTAAGTTATTGAATTAAGGATTTCATTCTAAAAAAAATAGAAATATTAGTGGGAAATAACCTAACACATCATGAAGTATAAACTAAATACATACTGATAATAAACCATGAGTGAACAGAAAGCAAATTACAAATGATACAATAGAATTATAGAACTTAAGCCTATCCAACTAATAGTTTCAGTAGTTTATTGCCAAGAAGATTCTGGACATTTCAGGAAAGTTCTCTGTCTAGGTCCAATTCAGATTCTTCTTGCCTTGAGTTTCTCTGATGTGCTGACCTGCTTCCATCCCACTTGCATCATTTTCCAATGTTCTATGGCGAATCCTCCCAAATCTCAACATTCTTGTAGCTGGCCCTTTCATAGTCTTTTATCACCCATTTATTATCAGCAATTGTTCTTTTCCTCTCAGCAGTTATCACACTCAGTAATTGTTTTAAACATTTGTTTACTTTTTTACTGTCTATTTTCCTCATGAAAGCAGCCACCTGCATGTCCTTAGTTCCCATTGTAGTGCCTGGCAGAGACTAAGTGTTCAATAAATATTTGCTGAAGGAATAAATGAATTACTTGTTCTAGGGAAAAGTCAGACTCTGTTGCAACCTGCTTAAAGCTTACACTTAAAGAACAGAGTCTTCATAAACTATAGTTTTACAGTACCATATAATGTACATCTTTAAAATATAGGACATTGCTTTTCCTGAAAACACTGTGAAATGTCGGGCTGGGTACAGTGGCTCATGCCTGTAATCCCAGCACTTTGGGAGGCCAAGGTGGGTGGATCACTTGAGGTCAGGAGTTCGAGACCAGGCTGGCCAACATGGTGAAACCCCATCTCTACTAAAAGTACAAAAATTAGCTCGGTGTGGTGGCATGTGCCTATAGTCCCAGCTACTTGGGAGGCTGAGGCAAGAAAATCGCTTAAACCTGGGAGGTGGAGGTTCCAGTGAGCCAAGATTGTACCACTGCACTCCAACCTGGGTGGCAGAGTGAGACTCCATCTCAAAACAACAACAACAAAACAAAACACTGTGAAATGTCTATTGCAAATTTCTTATCTGGGAAAGGATTTTTTTTCTTTATGTATGTGGTGACAGGGATCTCAACACTATCACTCCAATGATCTTGTGCTATAGTGGGGGTGAGGGTGTGGTAGGGAAGGGTTCAGTCCCACTCTGACAGTTAATAAGTTGAGTCAAACAGAAGAAGGAGCCCCCATTACAAGAGCTGGAAGTTTTATAATACTTCCTGTAATTTACTATAAAACCCTTCTGGTGGTGGCCACCTGTGGCCTAAATTTTGTGGCCACTATTAGATGGCCGCTGGATTTACAAATTTGGCTGATCATCGGAATTACCCAGAGTAGAAGCAAAGGTATTGAACAATACAAAGTCCTTAGCTAATCTTACACTTAAATTATCTCTTTTGGTGAATTTTAGGATTCTGTAGAAGTAAAGCCTCTCAGGGAGTTAGATTACAAGCCAGGTGAACAGAATGATGACACTATAATTACAGGGGGATTGCCAAGATGCTTGGAAGGACTTCTCTTACAACGGTGCTAGGAAATGATCTGAAGAATCTTATTAAAACGTGGATTTTGATTCAGTGAGTCTGGGTGGGGCCTGAAATTCTGCTTTTCTGACAAGCACTCAGGTAATGTGAGCACTGCTGCTCTATGGGCCACAGTTTGAGCATCATCCAGGATCTTCAGAACAAAATAGTTTGGAAGATTGTGGGATACATAAGTAGTCTAGCACAGAGAAACACCTAGGTAAGTTCCACAATGTGTGTAGTACCCACCAAATATTGTTACAATGTTTTATATTTTCAATTTTTCTGTTTCAGCCTAGAGATTGAGAGGTGGTTCAGAGAATGAAAATAATAATAGTTTTGAGAAATAAGGTTGTTCCTTGGCTACAAGGTTGGACTCTGACCATCAGAATTGGCATCACTGTGGAAATATAGAATATTGCTCCTGGAAGAAGTAGTAGAAGAAACAAGGAAATGCAGAATATTGGGTCCCATCACTGACCCACTGGATGAAAATCTGCATTTCCTCAAGATCCCCAGGTGGTCAGTAAATTTTGAAAAGCCCTGGGCTACAGGTAGAGAAAGCTGCTGTTCTTAGTATTCGAAGTATAGCAATTAGGGACCTTTCCCCACGTTCCTACCAATCGGGTAACACTAAAGTTCATCCCCACCTCCTTTCCCTTCAAATGCATTTTTACCATGAAAAGAGAAAAAAAAAGTGTCGGTGGGGAGTGGGGGTGGGGTTATAATACTTTGTCATTGAATACTTATCACTGGAAAGAACAGCATCTAATGCTGTACCTGCTACATCAGATGCTGCTACTAAATATTGGAGGAAAAATGTTGCCTAGTGTACAAAGAGATGCAGTCTGAATGACAGTAGCTACTTTTCTCATCATCTTTTATAATAGCTTTATCTGCAAAATGTAGACAATAATATGTGCCTTGCCTGCTTCAGACTGTTGCTTTCAGGGATCAAATGAGATAATGAATATGAAAGTAGTTTGAAAAATGTATGGCTCTCTACAAATGTAAAGAATTGAGAGGAAGAATAATTTGATAGAAAGAATACAGACTTTGGAGTCAGAAAGCCCTGCTGTCCATAATTTACTTTTATAGGGGTTTGGGTAAGTTCTTTAAACCCTCTACTTTCCATCTGTAAAACATGAATAATAGAATGCCTGCTCACCTATCATAAACCTTGTATTGCCTAAAGTGAAATAATCCATACGGAAGTGATTTATTAATGAAAAAGCATTATTCAAGTGTTTGTTGTTATTGTCTTAAGTTCCACAGAACAAAATAAAGACTTAAATTACAATCATTTTGGTTAGATAGTAGAAAGAACTAACTTCAAGACTGGAAAGCACCCCACTTGACTAAATAAGTAATAAAACCAGAGTTTCTGGATAGTCCAAAACATTGGTTCTTAGAGTATAACTCCTAAACCAGCAGCATCTGCATCACCTAGAAACTTGTTAGAAATGCAAGTTATCAGACTCCACACCAGACCTACATGAATCAGAAACTCTAGGTGTGGGGCCCAAAAATATAGCTTAACATGCCCTTCAGGTGATTCTGATGCAAAGTAAACTTTGAGAACCCCTGCACTAGAGAAAACACTTCTGTTTGAGATAGTCAGGGTTGTGTACTGTTTCTACCAAGCACAAATATAGGAGCATTTGAGATTCTTCCTGTGCAATAATAAGAAATCAACAGGAAATGTTTCAGTGACTGTGTGTGTGTGTGTGTTTATTAAAATATCTTGATATATATGCACTATCACGTTTGTTTGGTTAGAATTTCTGTCACTTTAGATGAAGAGGTTTAGAAGTAACAACTGCGCAGAAATTCCCACTTTGTCTTTTTCTATCTACATTCTAATGATGTTTGAGTCTAACATATCACTTAAAATGTGCACACATTTCTGAAATCCTCATCATTCTCTTGGCATATTCATTTGCAAGTCTCCCAGTACACTGAGGCTGCAATTCAGTCTAATAAAAAAGAGAAACCTCAATAGGTAATTCAAATGGGGTCTTGCTGCCCATAAAAGACATGCCAATAAAATTACCCCATGTCACTTAAGAAACTTTGTGAGAAGCAAACTCCTTGGCAAAAAAAAAAAAAAAAAAAATACCTTGTCATTTCCTTTATGTGTCAGCTGCCTTCGTTTCATTTCATGCATCAAGTCAGAAATTTTTCTCAAGTTGGTCAACTCAAAAGCCCATGAGGCTCTGTGAAGTCACAAGATTGCGGCTTTGTCTGCAGTTGACTGGAGTGTTAAAATCTGATGAAGGGAAGAGAAAAAGAAAACAATAATAATTCAGTTGGCAAATATCAATGCAAATCAGATCTAACTCTTTAAGGTATTCTAGTAATAAAAACTAAAATGTCAGTCTTTGAATGATATCAGTCTTTTTTTCTTTAATTTTTTGGGCCTGATAGCTGAGTCTTTATGCTGTTTGGGCTGTGGAAGACAGATCCAGATCAGGGGATGAGAGATTTGAAAAGCAGATGGGAAAATAGTCACAGAAATTTAGTCTTCATAGAACAATCCAGGAGACATTTTATATTTTTCAAAAAATAGGAAAATTGCTTCAAATTGCACCAAATTATATATTCAAGAATTTCACCTCAGAACAAAAGTCATTCTGATGATAACACATAGTATTGAGGACTTAGATGCCCACTGCTTATGGTCATGTCCGTGATAATGGACACAGAAGTAGGCAGGGGATGATTATTTGAGTAACTCTGGAATTTAGACAGGCTTACTTTTGGAGTCATCTAGGTGAAGACGGATGGATGGATTCCTGAAGAGACCAGAGATAAACATCTTCTATTTTCTCGTAAAGTAATTAGTTGTAACTATGGCTGCTACATATATGACTTCTAAAAGCCCACCTACTTAATATAACTAAATAATCCCATTTATTTAAAAAAATAGTTACTACGTTGTATCCATCAGCTGTGGGCTATAATAAAATACCATAAACTGGGGAATTTAAATTGCAGAGATGTATTTTCTCACAGTTCTGGAGGCTAGAAGTCCATGATCAAGGCGCCAGCATGCTCAGGTTCCGATGAGGGCTCTTTTTGGCTTGTCGACGACCACCACTTTCTTAGATCCTCCCATGACTTCCGTGTGTGTGTGGAGACAGTGAACAAACTCTCTAGTGTCCCCTCTTAAAAGAGCACTAGTCCCACCATGATAGCCTCAGCCTTGTGACCTCATTTTAACCTAATTATCGCCCAAAAGCCTCATCTCCAAATACCATCACATTGGGCATCTGGGCTTCAACCTAGGAATTTTGGAGGGACACAATTCAGTACATAGCATATAATATCTGCTCACATGATGCCGATTATCAGGACTTCTGGCTCATCTGTCTTTCTTTGAGCTCTGGGGTCACAGATTTTTAATTACCATGTTATCAGGTTTCTTTATGACTGCTATATCTTAGAGGTAAATCCTCTCTTAAACTCAGAATATGCAGCCATAACCAAAGGACCAACTGGAACCAGTACTGCCACCCTATTGCTAGCTCCTCACCCCAAAGTCTGAATGGCCTATCAGTAGAGCCAACCCTGGTTGTCTTCTCTATAATGCCAGAAAACTAGAAGGAGACCCAAAGGACACCCCCATTGGGTTATTCCTGTAACATACCAAGGCCAGCCTGAAAGGAAAATTTGTTTTACGCATGTGTGAGCAGCTATAACTTTCTACCATTGGCAGTTATGTTACTGATTGTTGCTAAAGGAGATAATTCCCCCAGGAACGATTAAGCACTCTAAGCTCTCCACAGCAGGCTGACTCAGCTGCTGCGTGTCAGAGTGGATCACGGGCTCTGCTGAGGCTAGTGTGTGATGTTGCTAAGCCTTTGAGAATGTATGTGAATCTTCACTCAGTTCTATTTCTTGTCAAAGGTGTGGTTCTGCCAAGGAAATGTCTGGCAGCAGGAATAACCCATAATGTTATTCTATCATGCTGTGTAAGGGTGGTAGACTGGGGACTGGGATGGGATAAAGGGCTGCTACCATGGCCAGTCTGTAAGGACTGAATCTTGCTTCTGACCTGATCATAAATACAGTCCTCATATGGAGATAGGTGAAGAATTATTTCAGTAGATCCAGAAAATTTATTATTGATCTCAGTTGCCTGAGGTGGTACATTTCTGGGTTTGAAGAGATTCTCAATATCCATGGAAACACTAAGATAGGGAGTTAGCTCTCTTTCTTTAGGGCTTCTTTCTTATATAAGAGAATTCCATAAGATTTGGACAAACCGTAATGAATATTCAGATCTTTTCTCACCATAGTATCTATCACCACCATTACTACTATTGTTATTACTACCTACTGCTCTACTACTACTACTGCTACTATTACTACCACCACTAGAACAGTCACATTAGTTTCAAATACTGGTGTCAATTGGGGTCCCTACTTCATGTCAGTCATGTCCCAGATACTCTGCATTGACAATTTCTCACATATGTAGGAGCTACTAGGAAGCCACCCATGTGTGATTCTATGAATTTTCAGAACCCAAGCCCAGAGTTCTACAGGCAATCAGCTATAAATCATGAATTGGGTCCAGAGAGAATTGCCAAGGAGTATTCCTGGGTTTTATCAGAAGGGCAAAATCTACCAGATACCAGTAGGGATTCCATATTCATTTATTTCCCTATTGACCTTTCATAAGAAATCAATCAAATGGGTAAGATATAGTATAAAAATGGTATAAAAGTACATACATATATACATATATGTATATACATGCTTATGTATATATGTTTATATATGCATATACATGTATATATAGACATCAAACCAAATGTATATATATGTGTACATATATCTGCACCTATGTGTGTGTATATATATATATACACACACACACATTTGGTTTCATGTATGTATGCATAATTGTGTATGTATGCATAATTGTGTATATATGTATATGTGTGTGTATATGTATGTATACATGTATATACATTTGCTTAGATTATTTGTATGAACTTGATATTATTTTTATTACTAGTTTTAGTGAAAATTTGTTGCTCGTATCACTATAATGATGAATATTCAATTACAATGAAATACTTGTTAGCCTTGGCCTGAATTTTTACCCTCAAAGCACAGGGACTATGAGTTTTCATTCTGTTCCTGTACTAGAAAAGAAACCATTTGGGACCACACTGAATATTATATTGAAGCCCTGAATGTCAATTGGACTTTTAGATTTTCAGTAATAAATATTATAACACTTTATGATTTCTCAGTTTGCATCAGTAAGAAACTAAACTACAAAAATGTATCCCTGAGACATAGTTGCAGTCATTAATCACACAGTTTTTCTCAGTAATGTTTGCCAAACTATCTTGACATCTGCACCATCAACTAACTACGTCTGTGTATTAGTTTGCTAGGGCTGCCACAGCAAATAATCACAAATGTGCATGGCTTAAAACAACAGAAAGGTGGGATCTCACTACTTTGGAGGCCAGAATTCCAAAATCAAGGTATTGGCAGGGCCACACTCCCTTTGAAGGATCTAGTGGGAAAACTTCCCTTACCTCTTCTAGCTTCTTGTAACTCCTGACTATCCTTAGCATGTGGCAGCTTATTTCCAATCTCTGCCTCTGTCTTCACATGGCCTTGTCTTCTGTTTTTGTATCTGTGTGTCTCAAATCTCCCTTTCCTTTCTCTTATTAACATCATTGGATTTAGGGTTCAGCTTTAATCCAGGATGATCTCATCTTAAGATCCTTAAATTAATTACCTTTGCAAAAGCCCCTTTTCCAAATAAGGTCACATTCACTGGTACTGGGGGTAAGGACTTGGATATATCTTTTGGGGGACCACTATTCAACCTACTACAATCTGCTTTACAGAATAAAAAGATTAGAGAATAATGAGATTTGTGTGGAACAAACCCAAATGACTTTTGAAAGGCAAAATGTGGGGAGCTTCAACTCTTGCAATATTGAAATCAAGTGTAATTAGATCTTGCCTTTATTATCAAATAATCTGAGAAGAGATTTTTTATACTACACAATTCTCTGAGTTTATCTATAAAGTCAAAGGTATTAGATAAACAGAGGAAATACGTAATGCAACTAAAAGGATACAATTAGGAAGTAGGCTAACCTACATTTGAGCTTTAGATATGATTTGCAAACTGTGGGACCTCAGTAAAGTGACTTCTTTCAGTCACATAATGATCTACAAAATGATGCTATCATAGAACTTTCTCATTACTGTTGCACACCGTAAAGAGATAATCTTCATGAAGTACCTTCCACGGTACCTGCCCTGCTAAGCTCTTGGTAAAGATAGTGGCTATATTGTTCTTCCATTAAAATTTCTGAAGTAAAATATTAAAAAAATACTATCACAGTTAACAATAACATGTTTGCATCTTTCCTTCACCCTAGCGCTTTAGTTATAGCGCTTCTTCTTAACCAGTCTTGAAATGATGGATTTTGTTCTTTCAAACATTGCTCATAATAGATGTGTCAGGTATCCTATTTAAACCCTAGTGGTTTTGCAAATATCAGGGCTTATGAAAACCCAAATATGAGATAAAAGAGAAACATTTAACATAATTCAGAGGCAAGCAGCCAAAGTAAGCTGAGGGCAAAAGGTTAGCAGAGAGGACATTTGTCTACAGCTGAGAAACAGAAGCCCATTTTGGCTCCATTTGCATGTACTTTCTTCCTGTCTGGACATTTTGTCCACACAGCTGTAACCTCCACTACCCCTTGGCTAGTATCTCTCTCATAACCTTAATCATGACTTCCCCTTATTCTCTGAGTGCACTGGGATTTTTTTTCCAAGGGATGCTTTCCTGCTCCTCCAGCAATGTACAGAGGGATGTAGGGGTACGTGGTGCAGCTGGGAAGGCAGCCAAAACTGCGCATTCAAAAGGCCTGTCAGATGGCATCCAAAGCTTCTTTCAGCCTGGCTTTCTGCCTTTGCATTTCTCCTTCCTAATATCCCCGTGTGTTCTCCAGTGTCTGGCACCAAGAAAATATTCTTCATCTTTTTTTTTTCCTTTTATGCTCTAACTTCAAGTTCTTCTCATCTTTAAATGAAAGCTCTAAGAAACAGAAGACTAAGCAACTGCCCTCTTTAGGGCATAAGTGCTAGTAAGCCACACACAGTGGAGTGGGCAATTGCCAGGGGAGCCTCTCTCCTGCTGGCTTGGACCAGGGCAAGGTGAGAATCTGACAAATAATAGCAGAGCTTCTGTGTGAACTTGATTCCCATGACCGTATGGAATTCTATAATTTTGATTTCAGGATCACTCTACTCATCATCTATAGAAAGATGATATTGTTTCAAAAGTTAAAGTCAAAGAGAAAAGAAAGAGAAGGATAACGTTGTGATGAAAAGTTTAAGAGGAGGGTAATAGACAGAATACTGACCTCCCAAAGATGTCTGTATTTGAACCGCTGAAACCTGTGAATATGTTACCTTACATGGCAAAAGGGACTTTTTTTTTTTTAACATGGCAGATGTGATTAAGTTAAAATCTAAAGATGAACAAATTAGTTTAGATTATTTGGATAGGCCCAATGTAATCACAAAGATCTTTATCAGAGGGAAACAGGAAGGTCAGAGTGCCAAGGGGATGTGAAGATGGAAGTGAGGGTTGTAGTTAGAGAGTTGTAGTTAGAGAGAGAGACTTGAAGATACTACGCTGCTGGTGTGAAGATGGAGGAGGGGGCCACAGCGAAGGACTGCAGGCAGCTTCTAGAAACTGGAAAAGACAAGGAAACAGATTCTCCCCCTCGAACCAACAGAAGGAGCTCAGCTCTGCTGACACTTGGATTGTAGCCCAGTGAGACCCATTTTGGACTTCTCACCTCCAGGACTCTAAGATAATAAACTTATATTATTTTAAGCCACTAAGTTTGCATAGCAATAAAAAACTAACACAAGCAGTTTCCCCTCAGAGTTCTTCATGGGCAGACACTCAGTTATGTAAAATTAGCTTGAGCTTTTCTGGAAGGAAATAAAAGATACGGAATATATGTCTGTACAGAATTCCTTTTTTTGGCATAATGGTGTATAATGGGGAATTGAAATGCTCTGATCAGTGATGTTAGCACATATTTTATTACTGGTGACTAATATTCAAAGAATTGTATTATGTTCAATTGTAATGCAAAAAACGACAAAGGAAGCTTTTCTGTTTTTTTCTTTTTCTTTTTTTCTTTTCTTTTTTTGTATGATCCACAAAGCACTTCAGGAACTTGCACTGCCTCGGGGTAATCATTGTGAACATCAATTATCATTGTACCATTGAAGCACAGAAGCACCCGCTAGTAATAATATTTCTAGGTGATGAGCACCAGATAAACCATCATTTACTATGATATAGTGCCTCAATTATGCCTGTTAAATTACGACTTTGGGAAAACTGCATAACTGTTTCAGAATTAAAATTTACTCATTTCAGGTATTTGCTTTGAAACTCCATGATGACAGAAATAGAATGAGATAAAAGGAGGTCCCATGGTTACTGTTAAATGCAGCTCTTAGAATACTGATATGAGAACTCCTCATCAGTGGTCTCTACTAGAAAAGGGGTTAGGTAAGCAGGTGTTTTGCTTTAGTCTCATTTGGTGAGCATGTGGGGTGTCCTCGACTTCAGGGTTATGAACCTGTCATACAGATACAACATTTTTATTGCCAACACCTGATAACGTGTTACTTGAAGGAAGAGCCAATATCGTCTTTCCTCACTCCCCTTCTCCATGTGTTATAATTCATAGAATAGAACCAGGTCCACAACAAGTACTCAATGAATGAATAAGCTAATGTTGAGTTCTTTAAATAGCAGTTGCTGACATTGGTGCAGCCCTCAGTGTACCAGGTGCTTTCCCACACATGGCTTTGGTTGATCACTCAAACACACAGTGAGGTGGTCATCCACGTTTGAGGAGGTACAGCTGCTGATTCATGATGACTCATAGTCACATAGTCTGCCATGGAATTCTGGTTCCATCATCCCTATCTAGGGGTTCTGGGGAAATTTTCTTAAACTTCTCAAGTCTCAGTTTTCTCATCTGCAACTATATATACATATATATTTCTTGTATCGTCAGGTTGTTGTGATGATTAAGTGAGATGGTTTCCACAATGGGCTCTAGCATAGAGCCTGGCACTTACAAAGGAGTGTATAAATCATAGATTTTTTGCTATTCTCAGTTGGTGCAGGAAAACAAAGAGTAGAGGCATTAAGTGACTTACCCAAAATCCCTAATACCAAGAGAGAAAATCTGGCTTGAATCTTCTCTTGATACTGGGTAAATATCTGAGTCCAGAGACCATTGTTTAATCTCTCTTTTTTCTTTGTTGTCTCTTCCCAGTGTGCATAGATACATGCACACACACAAACGCACACACCACACATACCCCTGCATCACTGCCCAGTTTGAGTTGCTGGGGAGAATGACTGGGGAACGCCGCATGTTCTTGTCGGGGAGCGCCGCATGTTCTTTTCAGGAACCTGCTAATGGCAGCTGACAGCTGTGCAGTGGCAGAAGCTGTGTGCTTTCAGGGGCCAGTCTCCAACTGAGAGGAGCAGTTTCACACCCAGTCCTAGGAAAGGCATTCAGCTTTTTCCTCCTTCCCATGAGAGCCTGAGGCAGCCTCCCTCCCCACCAACCACTGTGCTCATACAGCAGTTGGTTTATCTGCCCTTCAGTAACCGGCTAATTCCAGGTAATGGAAAAAACCCTTGGCAGAAGTGGTTTACCAAACCACCTTCAGGATTCTAAGGAAACAGGGCTTCCTTCACATGTCCAAGGTTTAGAGATGGAGATGGGTACCTTGTCTCATGAATGGTAGCCTCAGGGATTTGAATCTCTTTGTTTTATTCTTCTTTCCCCTGAAGCTCATCTTTCAAACAAGGCTCTTTAATTTAGGACATGATGGGGTCCATATATTAGGATAAGCACAACATATTAGCTCTGCAGGAGCTGCCAGAAAGGACAGTAGCTATTTTGTGCTTCAGGTTTTCAGAAGAAGAGAATTTGACAAATGGCCCATGTCCTTGGGGGATAACAAAGCAGCAAGTCTAGGGTAGCCAGAGAGGAGAATGATAAAGACAAGGGGAACACTGATATTCAGCTTTCCAAAATCTCTCTTCCCATGGAGGGAAAAGAAACATTGTTCAAGTTGCAAATCCTGCTGCTTGTGATCCGGAAGATTCCTGTCACTGAATATGCAGCTGAGCAGCCCTCTTTGCAAGGGCTGATCTCAAAGCCTCATCATCGTTGCCCACACGCCAGTCCTGGCATCGCTTTTCAAGGGATTTGTTTTGTATTTTCAGTATTAACACTCTGAGCTGGGAAAGGATGACAGCCCCATGAGCAACAGCAACACAGCTTGGTAATTGGTTTTTAAATGCTTTTTGCTTTAAATTGATACCATGGGTCTTTCATTCTTCCTCCCTGGAGGAATTTCAATCTTTTATTTTTTGAAGGGTGACTTTTCCTCATCCTATGAGAATTGAGGGACAGACATAATTCCTGGCTCTCTTAAGTAAGGACCCTAAGAGGAGATAGATGTCATCCTACCAGGCAGGCTGTCAGAACACGGGCAGGAGATGGGAGAACTGGGTTCCAGTTCCGACTCTGCTCCTGATTGTCTGTGTGACCTTATATAGATCACTCTTTGTCTCAAAGCATCTATGCTTTTAATAAGTAAAACGAGAAACTTAGCTTAGACTTGTGTGTCTCAAACTTCACCTGCGTATCAGTCACCTGGTGATCTTAGTAAAATGCAGATTCGGATTTGGCATCTCTGGGTGGGGCCTGAGGTGGTACATCTAAGCTCCCAGGTGATGACAGCACTTCTGGGTCAAGGACAATGCAAGGGTAAAGGACGTTGTTTTTCTGAATGTGGTCTAGTGACCACTGAAAGTCCCATCAGGGCGTCTCCCATTACACTTTGTGAATTCAACATGTTCTCACTATCCTAGCTGCTAAACACCAGTTCAATCCCATCATCTCTCTGCTAGACTATTCAGTAATCCACCCACTGGTATACTTTCTTCTACTTTCCACACCCCCTATTCCCTACCCAGCCGTGATAGAGCCCTTTTGAAAACATAAATCAGATCATATTTACCCCTTACCCCAATTAAAACCCCCCAGTGACTTCCAGAATCTCTTGAAATGAAATCCAGGGATTATTATGGCCCTACATAATTTGGTCACTCTCTATCACCCGACCCTCCTATCTTTCTCCCTCTCTCACTGTGTCCTAGTTGAGTGGTTGTCAACTAGGGATGATTTTGCCTCCCAGGGGACGTGTCAATGGCTGGAGACCTTTTTTGATTGTCACAGCCAGGAAGGTAAAACCAGCATCTAGTGGGTTCAGGCCAAGGATTTTGCTGAAATTACAATGCACAGAAAAGCCCCATATCACACACACAATATATATAAGTATTATATAATATATAATATTTTTAATAGTATATATAGATATTATATGTATATATGTATATGTATTTTATATATTATAATGTATAAATAATATATGTTATTATATATTCTAATATATAAAATACATAATATATTATATATTCTAATATATTAAATACATAATATATTATATATTCTAATATATTAAATACATATATTAGTATATTTAAATATATGCATGTATATATTTAAATATGTGTGTGTGTGTGTGTGTGTGTGTGTGTATATATATATATATATATATATATATCCCAAAATGTCAATAGTTTCCCTCTTGAGAAACCCCACCCTAGCTACACAGTCCTGCCTTGTATTCCCCAAGCTTACCAAGGTCCTTCCGACCTCAGGGCCTTTGCACTTGCTGTATCTCCTATGCCTTCTGTACTGTACCTCCTGTGCCTCAACCCACTGTATGTACACACACACATACACACACATTCTTTTCATCATTAAGGCCTCAGTTCAAACATCCTAAAGAAAGCTGTCTCTGATCACCTTAGCTCACACACACACCCTATGCTACTCTTTTCCCATCATGCTATTTTATTTCCTTGTAACACTGTCACTATTTGAAAGTTTATTATTTGTGAGATTTTTACCCATAGCCCTCCAGTAGAATATAAGTCTCATAGTCCCACAATGGAATGTACATTGTCCATCTTATTCACCGCTTTACCCTCGGTGATACTACTATACTATAGAAGGGTGACCAGGGCATATTTACTGCTCACAGATATATGTTGAATTGCTTAGCATATAAATGAACACAAAGTGAGTCTACTATATATTATTTAAATATAGCATTCTAAGCCCTATTCCAGATGTACTGAAACACAATCTCAGGAATCTACATTTTAACAACCATCCTTTGTGATTTCTGTACACACTGGCATATGAGGTCCACAGGGCTCTATAACAACTAAGTAACTCTTACGGCTAACAGAGAGTGAGTCACATGGTCACTACAGTCTGTACATGGATCTTGCCAGCCAATCAGCTTATCTTCTGTTCCGCTTGGAAAAGGCCAGCAATACTGTCTTTGGTTTTATCTCTGTGGGTGGGAGATTGAGAAGACTCCCAGTTGGGAAGACAATTCTGGCCAGGATCCAATCCATCTTTACCCTGAGGTTGAATAGACCTGGTTTATTTTTCTTGATAACTTGAAGGGAGCCTGAGGGGAGGGGAGGAAATGACCTTTCCTGAGCAAATAGTAATAAATAAAAAAATGAATAAAGGATAAACAAAAACTACATGAATTTAACCTCAAATAATGAGATTTGTATGGACTTAGAAAAAAATTGTTGTTTTGTTTTCCCCACAGCCATACCAGTGTCTGTGAGATCATAGTCAACTAAAAATTGTGAGTCATTTCACACACAAAGCTAATGAGCCATGTATTTCCCATTTTGAATTTACATCATTTTTTTTTAATTTAAGGGGAAAACTTCACATTTATCCCTGTTACATGTTAGCAGATTTGTTTTATTACTGAAGTCATAATACTGTAAAGCAATGATTTTGAAATTCTTGTTATAACAGACCAAGGAAAATCCCAATTCCCTGTAGATCTCTCTTGAAATAAAAGATGGTGGGGGGATTATCTGCATATGTCAGTCCAGAAGTAGAACTCACTAACTGGATACTATTCTACCATCCAACTATTCCTAACACGTAGTAAGTGTTCAATGTGTAGTTATTCTTATTACTGCTATTCTATGGTTTGGCTATTTTAATTGGTTATTCTCAGTAAATTTGATTATGATGTCCTTTTCTAAGTCCCTCAAATTGATATCAATCGTTTAATTAGCACACTTTAGGAAAAAATTTTAATCAGTTATGAATCAACTTTATTATAATCCAGTTCACATATTCCTTGTTGATTATAAAAATAGGTTCTAAATTAAATATATTCTAAAGTATATATTTAAAATATAGTCTAAAGTATTTCTTTGACCAGTTGTTGGGTAATCATAGTAAATTAATCTCAGGAATCCATTCAATCTAGAGTTCTGATTGTTAATGTATTGTATCTCAAGCTAAGTTTTCTCTAATGGTTATTCCCATGTCCCCATAGACTAATCACTTGTTATACTCAGGAAAATATTAATATATACAAGTTTCCTCACCAGCTCCGCATAAATGTCCATTAATTTTCCAAAAATATTTGATCATGGGGATAAGTCATTGGGGATCAAAATGTAACATGAGTTTTCTTAATTTAGTATTGAATGATACTTCTGTCCTATTACTAACATGTAAAGTCAATTGAACTAAAACATGTATCTTCGCATTTTATTATTTTTCTCTCCACCTCCTTAAGTCTAGTGAAATATTGATCACTGAATAGGTTATTGGGGGGAAAAAACCCTAAAACTGTCTTCTGAACATCCTCTGAAATGTATGCAGTTTTTTGATTCATTAACAACAAACACATAAATTCAATCATTAGAAATTGGTATTAATCAGAGAAGGCACTAGTGGTCTGTGATATAGAATAATTATCACCATCATCATCAACAAGTATTCCCTGAGTGGCTTCTATCAATGTGCCATGCAGCACTCTAGATCCTGAACACTGTGGAAGAGGAAGGGCACTAAATTAAGCAAGAGGAAAAAGACCCCTATGAACAGGCACTTTTAGGTGAAGATAACAAAGCTCTGGAAGGGGCAAGCCTATTGATCATGTATATCCTTAATTACCTGGCTACTGACAGGAATAATGGTGACATTACACAGAAAGTGGATGGCCCCTGGGGCAGGACAGGCTTCTTTCCTTGTTTTAAAAAAGAATGTATGGAAACGTCCTTTGGTGAATACTATGTATGGAAAGTTGACAAGCTTAGATAGACCAGCAAGATTTAAAGATGGTTGGTATACAAGTACAGGAAAGCTTCTAGGAATGCTTTATACAAATGTTTATTTGTACTTTTCTCTGAAAATATGGGCATTGTGCGATGCCCAGCATCTACATTCTCACGTATACCTGTATCAGACTTGACACATCTGTTTCAGAAAGGGATGAGGAAAAAGCCATTCTGTGATAGGTTATCAGCCCAGCATCTCCACATGCAAATGCCTGTTATCAACCAAATCTCTATCCACGTAGAATGAAAAGACAACTGCTGAACTTGACTATAGTTTCTCTTGAGTCCACAGATTAAAGCCAAAAGAAAAGTGAAGGCACCTGTGGCCAAATTTCATTTTTCATTCTAGTATAAAACAAAGCTCTCAAATTAAAAATTTGATCTTAATGACTCTACATTAACATTGTTTCTTTTATCTATTGAAATCCCAAGACATTCTACTACCAGTATTTGGGGATCACTCACTCCATGCTGAAATGAGGCTACCTTTCAGCAGTTAAATGTGGCTAGTCTAGTGATTATTCAACAGCACACTATATCAGTTACAAAGACTAAGACACATTAAGAGAAACCAAGCTTCATGAAAGGATCACAAGGATCATGACTTTTTATAATTAAATAATTTTATAACTGATATGACCCAGTTCTCAGGTTGCATTACCAAATGAAGTTGCCTTTTTGAGGGTAGTAACTGTTTTTATTATAATGACTAGAGCTCCCTTCATATCTATAGTGAGACTACTCTTTTCTCCTCTTTAGAAGTCACTCCTCACAAATCCCCAGGTGGTAGACTCATAAAATTTCATCCTGGTTCCTCCCTCTTTCCCTGAAGCTGACTTTTGTTTTTTGGTTATTGTTTCCCAAATATGCCAGCAATAAGAGCAGGAGAGTTGAAGAGCTGATGCCATACTGACATCCAGGAAGTCACTCTCTTCATTGCTGTTGTCAGTGCTGCAATGCCAGGTTGTCAGTGGTCATTTCCAAAGGCCAGATTCAAATCACAAAGGTAGAGAAAAAACAAACAAACAAACAAACACCAAAGTTTCTTTTTCCCAACTTCCACCATGTGAAAGCTCTAGAACCTGAACCACTAATTTTTAGTCTTTCAAAACAAAGTTCAAACCTAGAAGACATATCTGCATTTTTTCTAAGAATGTACTGATGTGACCCAACAGCACCATTCTCTACAGGTATAAAGTGTTTGCTGAGATAAATCAACATTTTAATTTTGATTCATCCACTTGTTAGTAATAAAAAATTGCATACTAATAAGAAAGGAAAGGAATTGAAAATATAATGAGATGGGGAAAACTTGATCATTGTATATTTCATACAGATACCACATTTTTTACTTAAAAACATTTTTTTTAAAAAAGCCACTATTGCAGATGTCATAATTTTGAGGGCAAAAGGTTTAAAATATGTATGTTCAAGTCTATAATAATAAGCAAAGTCTGTTTCTTTATGAGCACAAGGAAAATATCATAAAAATAATCAAATTAGCATAACATGTCATGACTAGGAAACTTTGAGTAGACAAATTATGAACAAATTTCAAAAGTGGAATAGATGAATTTAGTTTACATATCAATAAATGTTAATAAGATTATCTGAATATACAAAATATAGTCAGAAATTCTGAGGAATTGATTCCTTTGTGGAATACTAAATTCTTTCTCCTAGATGCACTAAAGAGAGGATGAATACACCACTACAGGCGATACAGCAGTAGAAATGGAAATGCTAGATGAATTTTTTTCTAACACTTTCAAGACTGTTATAGGATGTGTAGGATTTTACAGTGGCGCTGAGCTCAGATTTCTGTTAACATATCCAAACTGCCACTAGAAAAACTTAGGGGACTTCTTGTTTGCTTCTTTTTCCAAGCATTTATTTATCACCTTCTCCCAAAAATCTCTGTGCTTTATAAACATTTGACTTACAAATAATACTAACCATGTAGAGTATGTAGGAGAAATATAAATGTATTCCTAGCTTACAGAGTAAAAACTACATAGGCATACACAGCTTTGAAGCCAGATATCTATGCAATATCGAACTTCAGAAAGCTGAAAACAAATGCAGGAGAAATTGGCACCATCCATACATCCAGTATCAGCTAGGTAAAGAGAGAAAGAGAAGCAGAAAAGAGGGCTCTCGCAAGCCCTCAAAGTCCTGTGACTGAAGAGACAGCCAGCATCCAAGGGAGACCACTGTTACCCCGACAGCATTAATTAGAGCAGCAGATATATTAATGAGCAGTCATATCAATGCAACTTCTTAATTATCCATCTCTAGATGGTATTGCTGTCATAAATTTACTTTTTATTAAATATATTCTATTATTACCCTTTAGTCATCTTTATGAACTGTATCGACATTATCTGATAGTCTTCTACAATAGTAGAAAGACCATCAATACACAAAATAAATGCATTTTTGAAAAGCTTTTTATTTAAAAAGTTTGTGTAATGAATCTTACTTTTATGTTTATTTGCATCTTATGAGAAGATTTGACTCTGTGGTTTCAAATGACCAAATCTACTCAGTGGTATCATCTAACCTGTATGCTGGTTTAACCCCAATAATAGAAGAGGGAGGGTGTCTTTGATCATCCTACTCCCTTGTAGGAGCCCAAACATGTATCTTCAAAACTATAAAGAAGACCAGCAGCCACAGGAAAAAAAAGTTTAAAAATAAAGATTTTTTGACCTGGAGGAGGAGAGTAGCAAGATGAGAATCATCACTTGGACACCCTCACCCTCCTCTGGCCCTCATTAACTACTGCTGCCATTGCAAATGAGAGCTTAGACGGCCATCTTGACTGGGTCCCCATCTGTATCACATAGGCTGATGCTGGTGTAAAGTTGGAGACGGGGGCTGGGGACATCTAATCTGGCAATAACAATCCAAAGTATCATTACTCAGCCAAACACTTTGTAAAATATTTTATACAAAATGTATGTGCTGCACATTTTCTTCTCAAACTATACTGGAGGCAAAGACAATAAATAACTTAGTTTCTACATCCATGCTGTCCACCTGCTCCCTTTCAAAACAAGACATTGCGATAATTGAGGGGGAAAAAATCTAGTAGCATGTGCAAGAGCAAACATGGGTGAGCAAAAGAAGATAGTTCCAGATCATTTCCTTTCTCCTTTACCCTGGAGCATGGCATGGCCTTATTCCTGCCATTGGAGCTTGCAACAGTGTTTATTGCTGGGCACAAATAACCTCAGCACATTTAGCAACCTGCAGTGCAGTCCATGGCATTGCTTTCATAGTAACAGCCTACCTGTCTTTAAATGGCAGTTTCCCTTTTTTTGGGTTTCTACTGCTTTTACTTTACCTATAAAGAAGAATAGGCTAGACAGAGTGGCTAGAAGCCACATTTTCTTTTCCCAGATAGATATAATTCAGAGATGTTAACATTTGTTTCTAGCCCCTTGATTACTATGACTATGTAAGATTACTGTGATTTAATCATTCCACCTTGTATTCATGAATTATCACTTTGTACCCCACAAATTTATACAATTATAAATTATCAATTTACAATAAAAATATTACTCTGGCTCAGGTATTTTGCTAAGCCATACATGTGTTTGTGCTGTGTGTGTCCACAGGCATGCACATGTATATGTATGTATAATATATAATTGTATTTAATTTTATTAAATACAAGTTGAGTTCTATATGACATGTATGACTATCCCTATTTTACAGATGAGGATACTGAGGATTAGGAAATTAAAGAAGTAAAATCTACCTACTGTAGGTGATATTTCAGTTCACATCTCATGTTGAAACTGCTATACTGTGAGTTATAATCTTGGCAAAGCTTTCCAAAGTCTAATCCCTGTTTAGTTTTAAAATCATGCTATGCAAATGAAAAAGCTCTGTATTTTTTGTCTTCTTTTTTTCCAAGGAAGTAAATGCACTCAAACATTCATTTACAAAATACTTTTTAAAAGTGATTATTTAGTTTAGAAGAAATGGAGGCATAGTCGGGGGTGGGGGTAAGGAAAACCATTTTATTAATGTTTTTAGATAAAATGCTGAGATGTCTTTATAGTAGCCAATCTACTAGTAATTGGCCTTACACAATATTTCTCAAAATGTGATTCAGGGCTACTTATATCAAAATCACTGGGGTGCTTGTTAAATGGAGTTTCCTGGGGCCATCCAAGACATAACAAATAAAAGCCTCTGAGGATAAGCCCTAGGAATCTACATTCAAATAAGCATACTCTCCCTGTGATCTTAATGTTCACTAAAGATTGAGAACAAACGTCCTAAGACCTCGTTTTGTTTCTCTTCATGTTAGTGTGACAGGTATTAGACAAGGCAGTTGATGATAGGAAAATGGTAAATTTTAGGTAGATATAGTTCAAAAATATTTCAATATCATTCAATGACAGTAACAGCTAGTTTGGGAAGTTCAGGTGCATTTTCACCAGCCACTTAGAACCAAGCTACATTTGGAATTCCTGAGAAAACAGAAGCTGATTGGTGTGTTCAGACTGTTTTAATGGATGGCAGAAAGAAAATAAGCATTTTGGAGGAAACTTCTCTTACACATGACCTTGTATGCAAGCTGAGATGCCTACTACTAGGTCACGGAATTTATTTAAAAGAAATAGGCATTTTACCAAAGATTTTGCAATGTGTGCTAATCAGAAGCTGCCTGTCAAGTTGAAGTAGCATCAAGAGGCTCAGAATAAGGGCTCTTGGGCGTTAAATGGTTCCTCCCAAATACCAAACCTATTATCATGATTGGCTGTTATAGCCCTCTAAACG
This sequence comes from Pongo abelii, assembly GCF_028885655.2. Lineage (NCBI taxonomy): Eukaryota > Metazoa > Chordata > Mammalia > Primates > Hominidae > Pongo > Pongo abelii. The sequence continues at coordinate 22,130,922 of NC_085928.1, forward strand.
GCAAAGTGATTAAATTGATCATTATGAAACCCTAAAGATGCATAATTATGACAAATAAGACTCAAGTGCAGGGAGATTTCTATCTCACTGACTGGATTACATTTCAAGGAAGAATCAAAGAAGGAATGCTTTTTTTTTAATTTATTATTATTATACTTTAGGTTTTAGGGTACATGTGCACAATGTGCAGGTTAGTTACATACGTATACATGTGCCATGCTGGTGCGCTGCACCCACTAACTCGTCATCTAGCATTAGGTATATCTCCCAGTGCTATCCCTCCCCCCTCCCCCCACCCCACAACAGTCCCATCATTGGTGGGAATTGAACAATGAGAACACATGGACACAGGAAGAAGGAATGCTTTTAAAACCACAGTCAGCTGTGTGTGGAGGCTGGTTAAGAACTAGATTCTTCTGATCTTTACTCAAATCTCTTTTGTATGTCATCTCAACACACTCAGTTCAGAAATCTCTGCAGCTCTGAACTCTGATTTTAAATTCCAATCCTATGCAACAATCTATCCACTTATATTATAACTCTGAATGTACATGGGATGTTCTTTTCTGATCATTTGTTAAGTGTCAGGTGCCTCTAACATGATCTTGGGTTTATTCTGAGTTACTCTAACTCGCTCTAAATCAAGTCCTCAGCCTGGATGTGCTCATTTGAGTCACTTATCATTAATAATAGCAATGGCTAAAAATGAGGGCTATGAAATAAGCTATTTCTACCCAGTCTAGTCTACATCTAAGAATTGAGGACAATAATTCCGGAGACTAAGTACATTACCAAAAAGACAATGGTTCCCTCCTGGAAATGCACACACTAAAAACCCTTCTAAAATATGCCTGGATTAGTGACAAAAAGATATACTAGACCCAGAAAGTCTAACACAGAGTCAAGCATTTTTTCTTTAGCACTATAGAGGAGACAGATCATACAAATTCCATTTCTTGATAGAGTACCTTTCAATTGTTGACAGATGGGCAAAGAGAACACGGAAAGAGAAATAAATAAAGAAGCCTTTATTGTACTTTTGGAAATTAGTAGCTAGATGTAATACTAATGTAGTGACCACTACCAAGCTTCATTGCAATATCAAGCTTTGTTATTAGTAAAAAATAAAGTACTATTGATGGAATACTAATATTTTTCTAATTACCAATATTTTCTTTTAAAACGTCCCTTCTAAGAATGTGGTGTGAGGTACAATGCAAATTATAGTTGCAGTGGTTGATATTTCCTTGGAACAGAAAATCACCAGGAATGTGGTTAGCATTTATTTTCTCTGTTCATATTGCACACAGGACGTAAGCTATTCACTTTTCTATTTTTCCTTTTTTTCTTTTCTTCTCTCCTATGAATTGCTTTCACTTTCTTCAGTTCTATTTACCACATAAGTTGAACTATACTCTCATCCTGTGAACAACTCATTTAGTGTGAAAATTGAATGCCCTTTAAGAAATGAATTGTCAGTGTTTGATATCACTGTGCTCCTCTCATTTAGAAAAATGCTGTGGTTTTATTGTTGAGAAGGGAATATAGCAAGAGAAAGGGAGTCAAAACATCCTCAAGAATGAAAGAGTTTTAATTGTTTTCAAGTATATGTTAAGACTGTCATAACAACATGGGAAAGAGAACAAAATAGATAATGTTGATGAAAATAAACGATGACATCTGGACCACTTTTATTGTATCTCAACTGAAAGAACAAGGCTTAGAAAATACCAGCCACGTTGATAACTGAAAGTGTTGTTTTGCTATTAAAAATGAAGGAAATCAAAAAAGAATACAAAGAAGTAAATATATGTTTAAATTTATAGTTCGCTAATTTTCAACATTAGCCCAGTCTAAAGAGTTCATGCTACATCCACCCACAATTATTATCAAGGCACTCTCTAAGTCGCAATGGTGTGTACCTGTAATCCCAGCTACTCAGGAGGCTGAGGCAGGAAGGTCACTTGAGCCCAGAATTTTGAGTCTAGCCTGGGCAATGTAGTGAGACCCCATATTTCTCTTAAAACAAACAAACAAACAGACAAACAAACAAACAAAAAACACTTTGTTCTACAGACATTCTATTCCCTACCCTGATATCCAACATTTAAATTTTGTCCCAGAAGCAAGCTTGAGAAACAGTGTTTCTTGTCTTAGCACTACTCTTTTAGGCATGCTTGTTTCTATGTGCACATGAAATCAAATTAAACACTATGTAAAAAGAGTTCACTGTGTGATTTTAAGTGAAATATAGTAGATCAGAATGGAAATACATCACTTATATAATATTCTGAAGCATTGTAGTGAAAATTTGCATGTGATTTTGTTATCTCAAACATTAAGAAATAAAGAAGTTACTCATTGGAGTAGTTTACCTTTGTCTGGTTTACTTATAGTTAGAAAGCTTTGAGATGAGATGAGTCTTCTCATCTTTGCAGAGGAGATGGGATCATGAAGATATTAGCAGAATAAAAAGTCATCCAGTCAGAGAAAGATTAGAGAAAAATTACATATTTAGCTTTATGTAAATCACCTACATATAGTTTATAAAATTGTCCTTATGTACATAAAAGCTTAGAAAGAAAGAAATCTGACCTGCGGGATGAATTTGAAGAGTTTGAAGAACTTTAGCTGTGCAATGATAGGAAGTCATTCCATGCAATTTTTAAATAGGAAATCTTATATTCAAATATGCTTCCATTAAAGGTCCTATATCAGAGGTATAATTTGGATGTGTTGTCCAGAACTCAGTACATGCAATAAGTCATAATTCATAATCATCTGATAGCATATACATGAATTCACACATCATAAACCATTCTATACATGAAGCCTTGTAAAACTATATTCTATCTGATAAATGTTTTCTAAACTTTGAAGATGTTGACCTAAACAGTGTTACTTATTTAGTAGACATTTTACTGTTCTTATATAATGTGGAGAAGTGAAGGGAAAGGGATCTAAATTAATCAGGATAATTAATCCCAGCTGCCACTGTAATTCCTGAAATCTCAATAACACAATGTTAAACAAATATTGTTTAACACAATAAAAGTGTATTCCTCCTTTACATTGCAGTCCTGTGTGTATCGTTCTTCTCTAACTTGCAGCTCTGCCGTTGGAAAAACATGGCCTCCAAGGTCACTGTGATGGGGGAAGAGGGAAAGAACAGGAAAGGCACTAGCTGATAACTACCTCAACCAGAAGAAACATGTTTCACTTCCACTCACAATTCACTGGCTAGAACTCATTCTTGTGGGAGAGACTAACCACAGGGGAGGCTTAGAAATGTGATCCTGTTTGTGATCAGGAAGAAGAAAATGAAATGAGGTATGGTAAATACAAAACATTTTTTTTCTGACCTCCAGAGAGCCATATACTTCCTTTTTCACATAGCATACTGTCCCCTTCTCCCTAAGGGAGAAAACCCAGTAACTGCAGGCACCTCCAGTTCCACAGTCTTACCAAAATACACAGCCTTACTCATGAGGTTCAGATATTTTTCCTCTTAGTCCAGCAATTAAGGAAATAAAAGGATAAGCTGTCTGTCTCCTCCCCTCTCCATCACATATATGCCTAATATAAAATGATAGAAGAGAAATGGAATGAGGCTTCCTGGGAAAAAGGTATAAATGGTAGAAACGTTAGTCATTGGTCCAAAGCAATTCCAAAATTCCACTGGGTGTTATGAAAGCTCCCTCCTCCCACCTAGTGGTGAGAGATGATTGTTGTTGAGCTTCTGATTTTGTGTTCTTCCTCACTGCCCCCCTTTTTTTTTCAGTGGCTCCTGGATCTGCCATCTAGGGGTAGAGATGATCACTCACCTACTATTTCCTCAATCACATCTGAAGTGGGTATTTGGAAATATGCTTTCGTTAGGGGCTGCACAACTTTTTCAGTTCACATTCTTCTCGTGGTGGCCCAGGGTTTAAAAAGAAAAGCAAATTCTTCAGCCAATTTCTCAATTAAATAAAAATTCAAAAATCATATGTTTTTCCCAGAAATTCTGGCTTTCTTAGTCTGGGCTCATTATTTTTTTGGTGATATATGTATCCCTAAGATATACTGGTGAAATGTGTCTTAGTAGGCTTCTAATCTGTTTGCTTCTAGTCAGCAACTCGTGCTAACTATGCTCAATGTTCTTTTGAATTCAGTTGACTCAAATAGCTCTCAAGCATGTTTTATTTCTTTTGCTTTCTAACCCCTACATTCCTTCTCCAGCCAACTAATTGTAGCTACCTTGAGCCCCACCCTTAATATGGTCCTTGCCCTAAGTTTCTTTTATCAGCTAAGAGGTTTCATTGGCCCTTTGTCATTCTAAGTCTTTTAAAATTCCATCTGTTACCATTTGAGATCAAGAAGCAGTTGGCTTTTTTAACCCTTCAAAGTCCCAAACTTTTGGACTCTTCTTTTTTTTTCTACTTGCAAACTTGGCAATTCTCTCCTTTGATCATCTCTTCCAAAAGCAGCTGTATTCGTTACATATTGTTGGGTAACAAATCGATCGAAAAGTTAGCAGCTTGAAACAACAAACATTTATTATCTCACAATTTCTGTGGGCTGGAAATCCAGGAGCAGTTTAGCTGGGTGGCTCTGCTTCACAGTCTCATGAGATTGCAACCAAACCTTCAGCTGTGGCTACAGTCTGCGAAGAACTGACTGGCACTGAGAGTCTACTTCCAAGTTCACCTACATAGTTGTAGATGTTGGCAAGGGTCTTCAGTTTCTCACCATGTGGGACTTCCAGTAGAAAAGCCCCAGGGCTTCTCATAATGGGGTTTCCTTGGGCATCTGTTATCCCAAAACAGTGAAAGCCAGTGAGTGAGCATGACAACAGCCAAAACCAAAGCCACAGTCTTTTGTGACCTAACCTTGAAAGTGACATGCCATATGATATTGGTCATTTATACCGACTGTAGGATAACATGGGTACAAGGTATGAGCATCAGGAGGTGAGAATCACTGGGGATTATCTTTGAGGCTGTTTTCCACAGGCAGCCAATAGTGGCAAACGCAAAGTTTTTGAACTTCTTTTCAATCTACTTGCTGGGTTAAGCATGTAGCCTAACTCACAAGTTCATAGAGGTGACAATTTTACCAAATATTTTGCTGCTTCATATCATAGATCATGTGTCTAGTTCTTAACTGGCCACCAACCTTTCAGTTTGCTCACTAATTAACCATTAAGCCAATATTCAATTTTATATTTTTGTTCCAGCAACACTTTGGTGCTGATTTTTTCTTAGCTAGGATATTTAATAATAGCTATCACAATAATTGTTAAATTATCCTAAATGTTTCTTATTTCCAGGCTTTCTTGCAACAAATCCTTCTGCTGTAAAGTGGCCAGAATTTCCTCTGTAAAATACCTGTTTGAGCATATTAGTCTAAATAAAAGCCTTTTGGCTCTGATACCTTGAGGACAAAGTTTATCTTATTTTTGCTTCTTACAAGGCCCTTTACAATCTGACCCTAGACTATATTTCCAGCTTCATTTCCAACTGTTCCCCATACATAATCTAAGCTTTGATCACAAGACTGCTCACCATCTATGGAATGTCAGAAGCACTCTTACACCTCTGTGTTTTGTACATGCCAATCACTTTACCTAGGATTACATGTCCTCCCTTCAAACCTATACAGAACCCTGATGTCACCCTTTCACTCATTTTACCATTGCAATGTATGCATAACTTTACTGTAACAGTCTTTACAATGAATTATGTCTACTGAACTGTAGTGTGTACTCCTCAAAGGAGCTACACTAGAAATTACTTACCATTTTCATTGGGGCTTTATCAATCTTACTTTCTAACTGGATTCTTAATATTAATACTAAGTACTGCTATTTACTAATTAGTATACTATTTAATTTTTAGTAATATGATAAACATTCATTGAATCCATAAATGATTAGATAAATGTATTGACAAGGATCATTCATTCCTTCTTTTTATTCTCACCAGATAGCTAAATCCCTCACACTTTGTGCCTATAGTAGACTCTCAGTAAATGTTTAGCAACTATAAAATGGAAGAAAATCACTGATTCTTTCTTATTGTACCTGTTCTCCTTGGATGCTCTTATTTTAGCATACATCTAGCCTAGACCTATATCTTGAGTTTAAGGCCTGTATATCTAACTCTTTGAAGGAAATCTCTATTTATAATTCCCAAAATAAACTTGATTTTAATATGTAGAAAATCTGAATTAATCATGTTTCCCATTCATATCCATTTTTACTCCTGATTTTTTTTTCTTTGTGAATAGCACCCCCATTCAGGCAAGCCAGAAGTGTGGGTGTCATCCCAGACTCTTCCTATTTATTTGCTCCCCATACCCAGCTTGATTCTAAGCTGTGACTTAAATATCTCTTGAACTGTTTTTATTTCTTGATTTTTTTTTTCAACTTGGTATTATGTCTCATTTAGAGTACTGCAGGAGCCTCTTAACTGGTCACCCTACCTCCTCTCTAACATTCCCTCAGTTTATTTCCCATAGTGCTGTCAAATGATTGCTCTATAGCACAAATTTGCAACCTCTATTTCTGTGTAAATGCCATCAATAGTTTCCCATTGTCTCTTAATGTTAACATTGCCACTTTTGTGCCAACATCAAGAATACTCTCTGGTTCTGCCCTTGCCTATCTCTGAAGACTCATCTCTTGCCTGTTCTCCGTCTTCCTACAGGCCCCAGTGTAGGGAGCCATATCGTGTTCATCATCTGTGTTTTCCACTAGGCACTGTCCTCTCATGTGTTCTGCCCTCCCCTCTGTATGGCTCTTTCTTTGACTAGATGTTAATTACTTATTTTGGAAAATCTTCGTTTTAGGCAGACCTTTCTGTAAATAGTTGTTGGCTCAATGTGTAATTATCAGAAATCTTAACACTGAGGAGCATAAAACCAAAAACTAGAGTGTACTTTGTAATTTAGTAATTGTTATTATTATTACTATTATTATTATTCTGAGACAGGCTCTCATTCTGTTGTCCAGGCTGGAGGGCAGTGGTGCAATCATGGCTTACTGCAGCCTGGACCTCCTGGGCTCAAGCCATCCTCTCACCTCAGCCTCAAGTAGCTGGGACTACAGGTGTGCACCACCACACCAGGCTAATTTAATTTATTATTATTTTTTTCTTTTGGAGATGAAGTTTATAGTGCTTAGGTTAGCCCTGAACTCCGGTTGTTGAGCAATCCTCCCTGCTCAGTCTCCCAAACTGCTGAGATTACAGGCATGAGCCACCATGCCCGGCCATTAATTTCTTTATTGACACTGCTAAATACCACGTCAAATGTTAAGATTTTCCTATAGTGACCCAGATGACCCATACTCATTTTCCTTTTTGCGTCTCAGAAAGACAAGTTTTTAACTTGGTGTTTGTTGTTTTTTTGGTTGTTGTTGTTGCTATATTTTGGTGTTGGCAGGGGCAGCAATGAAGGAGTGAGATATGGAAGTTGGATTTTCCATAGCATTACTTTTAAATTGAATCTCAACTGACCTCTCTGGCAAGCTATTCATACTTTGCCTTAGACTGGATTTAAAAAAAAAAAAAAGTCTCCATGGGCAATGATTGGTTAAGACGGAGAAAAGAGATAACGGTGCACCTACAGGAGGAGGCTGAGAAAAGCAAAGACAGTGACAGGCAGATAAACAGAAAAAGAGGAAGTGATTAAAAATAAAAATAAAAATAAATCTCAGGTACTTGAAAAGCCCTGGCTGAGACAGTGATGGAGATAAAAAGAGAAAGAGGAGAAATACAATCAGCACAGCTGATAACTGGAGAGGCTGGAGGAATGGGGGATGGAGGCTCAGAGACTGAAAGAAAAGAAAAGAGAGAGAATGCACAATACAGGGGAAAAGGGAACGTAGGAAAAGGTTTTTAAAAACCTGAGAAACTAGTCAAAGAGTGTAGAAAATGGGAAATTGAGACACTGAGGACCTCTTGGGTCCTACTTCAGCTGTTTTATTAACTTCTGTACCAGAAGAATCTTGGGCAATTTGAGGATTTCCTCTTTTTATTTAAAATAAACAAGTAAATGCATATTTAAATAAAGAATCTGTATCTTATGAGACTAAGTTCAAAATCAGTGTGGACTAATAGGCATCCAGATGACTTGGAAGCTGTTACTAAACTAGGAAGTTAGAGAACTTGGCAAGCTTATCTCTTGAACGGGAGTCATGCCATCTACATTTCTTGCAATCACCACCCATCCCTGACTTTCTGCCTGTAAATATCTCCTTCATACACAGTTCAGTCTCAAACATCTACCAGTTGTATAAAGGTGTTATTCTCATTCATCAATAACAGCTGATGAAAGCCTTAGGATGTCTCAACTTTATCCTTTCTCTATCCATAGAATGAATTGATAGTGATGATTAAGTTTTATTTTATACTTCCTCCTTCCTTCGAAGATAAATAAAATGTGGAGGCATTGATGTTAAATTATCTAAAGAAAAATATTTTGACCACGAAGCTTACAAGAGATTAAGATGGGTGCACTTTGGACCTCCAATTTAGACTTTTCCATTGTTAGTGACTCTTGTCATTTTTACCCTTAGACACCTAGTCACACATGGATTGGGCTTCTTTAGATAACTATGTAAAGGTTTTCTTGTGAGACCATTCAAAGGAAGGTGGCATAGAAAGAATAATGTAATTTTCATAGCTGGAGGCTGGAAGGAAACAAGGGCCCTTGATTAGAATTCTGATGTGCGGATTTGGTTGTTTTTTGTTGTTGTTGTTAAATAATGCTCTCAGAAATCAGGTCTGCAAGAGAACATGGGACAATATTGACTAAAGCACAAACAATTCAGCAAGTGACCTTCATGCTTCTGAGCAACTAGCCAATCAGAATTCATGGCCAGTAGATGCCATCCACAACCAATCAGTATTCATTTCATGTGACTAGTAACCTGCTGATGTCAGAAAGTGGATGAAAGGCAGCATACAGGTATGTAATATGATTATAAAATAATAGATCAGAGTGCATTTCTATAAAAAATACAAGGTTAAAGAGGATTGGAAAATGTATTTTGTAGCTTTCAAAAGATACATTTTTTTTTTAAAGATCGTACTGTCAACAATAGGGAAAAAAACAGAAGCTCAAAGCCAACAAAAAGGAATTCACAACACCTGTTGCTTTCATTGCAAAAGGTCTAGCTTTACATGAATATCTAAGGACTTGCCTGAGAAATAATTTTACTATAAAGGTGTAGTGGGTATTAGTTTCCTGACATCTTTCTGAGAACTCAGCTTTGGAGGGCAGGACCTTTTAGCCCTATCCGAATTTTCACTCTGATTGATCACTGAACTTACTTCCTTTTTTCTTTTTAAGTGTATTTTCCATGATGCAGCAACTTCTTATGAAACAACATTCATTTCACACCATGAATGCCATGTCATTGCTGGGTTATAGTTTATGAAGTTTAAATGGGAAGGGAACTCAGTCTGGGACACTGGCATTGTGACCCAGGGTTGAAAACAACTAGTGGAAGTACTCCCCAAAGCTCTGGTTATCACCAGTGAAATGACAATTCACCTCTCTGTTTTCTTTCACTGAAACTGACACTGTAAGTTAAAAAAACATAGTGAGGTTTCAAAGAAAGGAAAATGACCTTTAAATTTTCTGAAGCATAAAGGCTACTTCATGCAACAGAGAACAGCAAAAGATATATGACCTTAGGGGTAAGTGAGATGACTAGATTAGGAGATATAAGGGGAACACAGCTGGGAACTTGGGGCTTGTCCTTTCTGAAGTCATAGGACCAAGGTCCCCTTTAAATGGAAAATAGAAGTGGATCAATCTCAAAAGACTCAGTACAGGTAATAACCCAAAGATCTCAATAATTATTCAAGGTATCTAAGTGTTCCAAAATGGATTGCCAACTTGCTGTATTTCAGTATTTTCCATTATACTTTTATAAAACCAGAATCAAAGGGAATATGTGGGAAAATTAATATAGAAATGTTTTCTGCTGTCTATAATCTCAAAGTAGAAGTTAAGACTATTTTCTTTCTAAACTAACAGAAGAAATCAAACTCCAAACTGAGAGATCACCATAGGGCTTATTTTCCTTTTACACAGAAAAAAGATTGAGGAGTTGGAAAATAGTATCTATTTTGAAGTTCTGGAAACTGAAAAATTTCAAAATTATAAAGAGAAGACGTCAACAGCTAAATTTAACAAAAAAACTTCCAATCTTCTTTAGTATTTTTAAGTAACAAATCTACAGTTTAAATTAACTGATCATTTGTTAAGAGGGAAATGACAAAGGATTAATAGTCTGAAAACTTGAAAGAATATTTTACTTCATGCATGTTAAAATATCTTCTTCCAATTCTAGGCTAAACTCTCAGAATGTAATGGGGTATCTTAAGTATTTTTTTAATAATAAATGTAACTTTAAAAAAGTTACAGTGAATTGCATGTACTAATCTTACTGGAAGTTCAAATACAAGTTGACTTTAGAGTCAAAAAGTATGTTAATTTAACTTAACAGACTATGTAAAGAAATATGCTAATGATTAAAGGGCACCTTTAAGCAGAAAAATTATAAGCCTCACTAAAGTATCTCAATCTGTCCAAAACCTATTTCCATTTAGAATTAGTTAGCAAACACTTATTAAACAACTACTATATGTAGCTATAAGTATTTGAGTCAATGGAAGATGCACCATGATTAGAAGGAATAATATCTGTTCTTTATTTACAGGAGAGAAACTTGATGTATGGTGATCAGAATTACTATTCATGGAACCATAGTACTCCAAGGGACCTCATGTTCTTTGAGATTTTAGGCAATGGAGATTCCTCAATCTCCGTTGGAAGTTCAATCCAAGGTTACATGAAGAAACTATGTTCTAAGCCTCTAATCTGAATACTAGCCACTGTCTAATTTCTGCTTATATTTCTGGGCCCAAAGGTACCTCTAAAGAAAATCATAGAACCATCAAAGCCATGCTTTCTCATATCAACTGAATCCTGCTGCTAAGCAATACTTGTATCTAACTCTGAATATCTCATATATATTTCATAATGGATATAATAAAACTTTTGCATTCTCTTCAAATTGGTAAATCTCACAATATTGTTGTTCTTCTCACGTCCTTCCACATAAACTAGAGCCCTTGGACACGGGCTTTTTCACCTTTCCTTTTCTCCTCTTTAAACTATTCCTCCTAAAACAAATACGGGTGGAAGCTAATTGTTCTAGGGTTGGTGGAGAATCTTCAATACGACCAACTTAATCTGTTTTTTTTCTTCTCTCTCTCCCCTCTTTGCTCTTCTTCCACAAGTCTAGTCTCTCTATCTGTGCACTCCTTTTAAAAAAAATCTTTAAGATACTCTACGTCTTAAACCCTTAGATATTGATCTCCTTTTGCCTTTTCAATATCTCTTTATTCATGCATAGCTCTCTGCCTTAAATATATAAAACTAAGTTTTATTGATTTTTTTTTCTATTTTACAATGTTTCCCACTCTACCAATAAATAAATTTCTTATTCCTTTAGTGCCAAATCTCTCAAGAAAGTTGACTTCATCTCCTTACTCACCTCCTTTTGATTTCAATTAAAGTTGGCTATCACTGCTTTCTTCCTAACTGCAAAATCAAATAATCTTGGCATCATCTGAATTCTCCTTTTATCATGGTAGCACTCAACTTCTCAACCAAAGCCTTTATCAGCAAGGCCACTGATAGGCCATAAGTTGATAGCCTGCCCAATTTTTTTCCCCCACTTTATCATTTCTGCCAACTCCTGAACTTTTTTTTTTCATTGATTCTTTTCTTAGTCTCCCATCTATGAAATAAGATGGGATCTGTTTATTTGTTACCTCGGAGGTAATCACTGTAGGATAATTTATTTATTTAGTAGGACTACTGCTAATAATACTGCATTTCTGAGCTTGTTTTCTCCTTGTAATTTGTCACTATCATTAAAAAACACAAAATTTCTTGCTTGACACCATTGTTATTCAAACATTCATAGTAAATTACTGATGAATAGTTTTTGATGTGGTGGGAAGAGTACTGGATTAGAATGTTAAAGATCTTGGTGGTGAAGAACAGGTAACTTAGCCTCATTTACCTTGAGTTTCCTTACCTGTAAATGAGGATTATAATGTCTGCCCTCCCTTATTGTCATGTTTATTTCAATCTATAATCTCTTCTTACTGGGAACCAATATTAAGTAGATCCATATATTACCAAAGTTGTCCTTTACTTTTCTTTTTTATAGAGGGCATATATTTTGCCTCTGCTATGAGAAGGAAATAACTACCATTTCCTTGCCTTAAGAAAGAAGTCACTGGACATGGTGGCAGGTGCTTGTAGCTCTACAGGCTGAGGTGAGAGGATCACTTGAGTCCAGGAGTTCGAGGCTGCGGTGTGCCATGACTGCACCACTGTACTCCAGCAGGGGCAACAGAGAGACCATGTTTCAAAAGATAGAAAGAGAAAGGAAGGGGAGGAAGAGAGGAAGGAAGGGAGAAAGGAAGGGGAGGAAGAGAGGAAGGGAGGGAGACAGGAAGGAAGGAAGAAAGAAAGACTATGGGGTTTGTCATAATATCTACCAATTTTTTAATAACTTAGGATAAATTTAATTTATTCAGTTCTTCAGTGCCATAAAAACTATGTCTTCTTTCTATTTTAGTTTGGCCTTCTCTCCTTCCTTCAAAATTGGAACTTGCTTTAGTCAACTATTCATATTTAAATCTGAAAGAAAGAAAAAGAGAGACAGTGAGAAGAAAAGACAAAGATTTTTTTTTTTCGGTGTTCTGTTTTATTCATTCCTGCTCTGCCATTTAATAAATATTATACCCAGCTTGGACAATAGGGAGGAGATATTTAAGTTGGGAGACATTTAGTAAGAAGGAGTCATTTAGATTGGACTTGCAAGAAACAGTACAATACCAGCTGGTGGAGTATGTGAGCGTTTCAGGCAAAGGACAAAATCTGAGCAAAGGAATTGAATTGGGAAGGTGTAAAGTAAACACAAGGGACAGTGACTAGCCATGTCTGGCAGGAACCTATGGTAAATTATAGTGTTTGGGCCAAATCTGCTTTAGAAAGGTAGATCCTAGATTCTGTGATTTGGGAAACACCCCAGAGATCATGTGGATCAATTTCTACTCTTGATGCTTGAATTAACCCTATAATATTTCTTCAGAGTTGTTACTCAGAGTAAATTTAAACCTATGATGACAGAAAACTTACCAGTGACTATGAGAATTTTCTTTTCTACATTGAGCATAAATCTATCTTCTTTTCATCCATTGGTCTTAATATGCTAGTCTGGGCCATACTGAAAAAGGCAAAATACCATTCTTCTTGATCATTCTTAATATATGTAAAAGGCATCTTGGGTCATTCTAAACCTTCTCACTTTCAAGCCAAATAGTATTCCTTTATTCAATAATATTTCATATAATATGAAATAGATTTCATTTCTTCCGCTCAATGTTATGCTCCCTCTCCCAAGGCTGGTCCCCAGTTGTTCTGTCCTAAAAGATACAGAATGAAATGCTCACTGTATTAGTCCATTCTCACATTGCTACAAAGAACTACCTGAGAGTAGGTAGTTTATAAAGAAAATAAGTTTTTAATTGACTCACAGTACCACAGGCTGTGCAGGTGGCATGACTGAGAGGCCTCAGGAAACTTACAATCGTGGCAGAAGGCAAAGGGGAAGCAAGCACATACTTCACATGGCAACAGAGGAGAAAGAGAGTTAAGAGGGAGGGGCCGCACACCTTTAAGCCATGAGGTTGCATGAGAACTCACTTATTATCATGAGAACAGCAAGGGGATAATCCGCCCCCATGATCCAATCACCTCTCACCACATTCCTTCCCCAACATTGGGAATTACAATTCAACAGGAGATTTGGGTGAGGACGCAGAGCCAAACCATATCATTCACTATGAATCCTGACCAAATGGAATAAAATAATACTGTACTGTTTGTCTCCTGGAGATCATCTTTTTAAAATTGCTTCTGAAATCTTTTTCTTCAAACAAATAGAAGTCCCTTCACAGTGATGATGACCTCTCTTGTTTGTTGTTTATGCTCAGCCTCTTTTGATTCAGATTGAGTTTATTGTCATGTATATATTATGTCTCCAAAAATATTAGCGATTTATTTTTGCACTTGCTAAATCGGTTTTTTCTGTCCACTCCTTTCTATCTCCCCTAATCTTCTCATTGTGAATTTAATCGTTTTGAATTCAAAGGATTGTTTATTCTCTGGAAAAAATGGAAATATTTTATGGAGAATATTTAGTGAAAGTATTATAAGTTTGCACTTAGTTAAGTAGACAGTGAAACTCCACTGAAAATTTTTGACATGATCCAAATTCTCTTTAAGGAGACTAATCATGCAGCCACAAATAGAACAGATTAAAATGGGAAGAAACAGGAATGAAGTTTGGAGAAGATTTCACTTGCCTCCTGGAGTGGTGTCAAAGAAAATGGAGAAGGGTATTAAGCATGGTGAAAGAAGCTGAAGAACTTATTAATGATTATTACCATGAAAGAGCTGAGAAAAGTAAAGTTCCCTGTAAGGTTTCAACCTGTAGTGACTGGGAGAATGGTAAAACCAAGGAGAGATGTTGCTTTGGAAAGAGGGGGCTGTTGGGACATTTTGAGTTTGAATGTCAGGTATACGGATGTGAAAATGGCTGTGTGGATGGTTAGAAATGATAGGATGGATCTCAGGAAAGAGATAGGGACTAGAAACATAGATATGTATCTTATTTACACAGAAGATTATTGGTTAGGGATTTTCAAGAGGTCAGTAATGTAAGATACAGGGAAAAAAATAGTCAGTGCTTTGGCGGTTTAGAAATCTCTGTGGTCAGAAAAGTAGGATAACTTGGAGGGCACAGAAGTACAGGAGTCAGGAGAGTGAAGTGTTTGTTTTTGAATGAGTCATCTCCATTCACCATCCCCAAACTATAATCTCCTCTCTTACTTTCTTGAATAACCAGCTGCCTGCCTTTACAGATATTGAAACTGATTTCTCAGAAAACAACTTACTGTCTGTCTCCTTTGCTTTTTCTTGTTGTCTTCTAACTGCAAGAGCATCCCAAAGCTCTGTCTCTGCTTCAATCATCTGCATAAATTGGGAAAATGCTAAAACTTTACCCCAACCTCTTTCATTAGTTCGAGACCTGTATTTACAGGCTAAGTGCCATAAAATCAACTTGGATGTCTCTCATGTTTTGTTTTTTTGTTTGTTTGTTTGTCAGGTTCTTTTAATTCTATTTTTTTTTATGAGATGGGGTCTCACTGTGTTGCCCAGGCTTGTCTCAAAATCCTGGGTTCAAGCCATCCATCTGCCTCAGGCTTCTAAAGTTCTGGGATTACAGGAGTGAGCCACTGTGCTCAGCCAGTCTCTCATGTTTGCATCTCACACACAAAGTATCCTAAATAGGATCCATAATCTTCCAGGACAATCTCATTATTGGCTCAGGAACACTCCAAGATGTCCACGTTGTAAACCTCCAACATAGCTTTGATTTGTTCTTCTCTCGCCCCTTACTGTTGAGAAATGAAAAAAGAATCCTAAGCCCTCAACTGACAGAACAGATCCCCTCTTGGCCAAGGGGATCCCAGAGAAACCTTGGAAGATGAGTTCCCAGCCATGACAGGATGAGAGGTTGGACACACCTCATTATAACCACCTCCCTCCTTAACCACCATTAGACTTTTTTTCTTAAGGGCTAAACAGAAACCAGCCCTTTCAAAAAAACTCCACACTGTTAATGTCTACTACTAGCTTATCTTCCCAGTACAAAACAAAGACAAGATGAGATTAGTCATTTTTTCACCCCTTCCTGAGACATCTGCTTCCTCTATTCCCGTTGTCTTCAAAGAGTCACCTTACTCTGTGTGAAATGAAAATTTGGGCACTAACTAAAACCTCACAAATATGTAATCATTGTCTCATTGCTGCCCTTACTTTTAAGGAAAATGTGTAGATACTAAACCTCCTGAGAACCTATTTGGAAAAAATAGTCACAGGTGTGTCTGTGATTCACAGTTTTTTCTGGGTGCACCCTCAAGCTGGCTCAATACAGCTCGATTGATTGGGACATCTGCCTCAGTCACTCATTTTAGTTGTCACTATCATCCATTTCTTTTTTCTTTTAATTTTATCATTATTATTATTTTTGAGACAAAGTGTAGCTCTGTCACCTAGGCTGGAGTGCAGTGGTGCGGTCTCAGCTCACTGCAACTCCCTCTTCCTGGGTTCAAGCAATTCTTCTGCCTCAGTCTCCTGAGTAGCTGGGATTACAGGAGCCTGCCACCGTGCCTGGCTAATTTTTGTATTTTTAGTAGAGGGGGGTTTCACCATGTTGGCCAGGCTGGTCTGGAGCTCTTGACCTTAAGTAATCTGCCTGTCTCAGCCTTCCAAAGTGCTGGGATTACACTACCCTCCATTTCTAAGGCCAAATCTTATCAATTTTACCCACAAAACATATTCCAGATCCATACCTTCAGCGTTATATTTTTCACAACTACCATCATCCCTATTCAAGACCTCATTATTATTTTACAAGTGGTATAGGTTGTGCATTCCTAATCCAAAAATTCAAAATTCAAATTTTCAAAAATTCCAAAGTTTTTGAGCACCAACATGACATCATAACTGGAAAATTTCACACGTAAGTACTTAACACAAATGTTGTTTTGTGAACAAAATTATTTAAAATGTTGCATAAAATTACCTTCAGTCTCTGTATATAAGGTGTATATGAAACATAAATTAATTTTTTTTTTAATTGGAGTTTCACTCTTGCCACCCAGGCTGGAGTGCAGTGTCACCATCTCGGCTCACTGCAACCTCCACCTCTCGGGTTCAAGTGATTCTGCTGTCTCAGCCTCCCAGGTAGCTGGGATTACAGGCACCCACCACCATGCCGGGCTAACTTTTTGTATTTTTAGTGGAGACGGGGTTTCGACATGTGAAGCAGGCTGCTCTTGAACTCCTGACCTCAGGTGATCCACCCACCTCAGCCTCCCAAAGTGCTGGGATTATAGGCATGAGCCACCATGCCTGGCCAACATAAATTAATTTTATGCCTAGACTTGTATCCCCTCCCCAAGATATCTCATTATGTATATGCAAATATTCCAAAACCTGAAAAAAATTCAAAATCTGAAACACTTCTGGTCCCAAGCATTTTGAATAAGAGACATTCAACCTGCATTATTCTTCTAGATGGACTTTTCACATCTAACCATTCTCATCTCTAATTTGTCTTTATAGACTGCTGCCAAATTAATCTTTCTAAAGTACAATTTAAATCATGTAATTCTACTACCCCAAAATGTTTAATCGCTTTTTATTAACCATTGAATAAGATCCAAACTCTTTAAAATAACGTTTAACACCATCACCATCTGGTGATATCCCATATTTCTAGAGGTATCTCCCATTTCTCCCTTTCAAAGATCCAATACTGCATTTAAACTACAACATGGCCCTCTCTTGTCTGCCTCAATCTCTTCATTCATTCCACTATTTTTGCCAGTAATGTCCTTTCTTCTCACTCTTCTTTGTGAAGCCCTTTTTGATTGTCCCAGCAGAAAATATTAATAATATATAATTCAAAACGTATTGGGCTAATACATTAAATGTGTTACATGCATTGTCATGCTAAATCCTCACGATAACTGCATCACATATCTACCATTTTCTATATTTTAACAATGAATAAGCTACTGTTTACATGGGTTTGTTTATTTAGCCAACAGTATCATAACTTGTAGCTTTCCATATTAATCTAATCTCAAAGTCAGTGTTCCTAACCTTAATTCAGATATTTTCAATTTTATCTTTACCCCTTAATGTAGAACAATGAGTTTCTTGGCTTTTCTGAAGCCATAGTAACAGGGCTTCAGTAATTTGAATTTTATTTGAATTCAAATAAAGGAGAGTTTATTCCCTTGACAAAATGGAAATACTTTGTGGGGAATATTTTAAACATATTAAAAATTTTAAATATTTTAAATGTATTAAAATACAAAAATTTTAATAATGACATTAGACACTAATAAAAATGTCTTTTTTATTAGTCATAGTTTATTGACATAACTTACATATGGTAAAATCCATGCTTTTTAGTGTACAGTTCTATTAATTTGGTCTTTCTAACTTATTTCTATGCTCTCTTTTTAGAAGCAGATAATTTACTTTTGCAGTTCCTTTTCATATGATTTAGTTGCTATAAATTTTGGCTTTCCTTTTATCGTACCATTTCTTTGGAAATGCAGCATGCTATCAATATTGTTTTTAGTAATTCTCTGACTCTTCTTTATGAACTCAAGCTTGTTCATAGAATAAGGAGTTTAGAGTTTGTTCATGGAAGGAGATGTCTATAATTATAGCCAAAGTTTATAGATTTTCTTCCATTAGAGCTTTTCTATCAGTGTGCTAAACCTAATGAAATGTATATTCTTGAAAATTATTTTCTACATCTTTATTTAATAGATATATAGGATTTATAGGATTTGTAGCCAAAAAAATGTGGAAAATGTGCCTTCTCAAGTGATAATTGAATGCAATAAAAGAAAATAATATGAGAATGGAATCTACTTTATCAGAAGCTATATTTCTGCTAAACCTATAAAATTAATTGATTTGTTCATTCCTTCATTGAATAAGCTTCATTTATTGAGCCTCTACTGATGTGAAACATTCCCTTAAGCAGCTTACCATCTAATAGGTGTAATTGATTAATGTTGTATACAGTAGGAAAAGGAAATTTCCATGGTGATAATCACCTTATCAATAGTTAATGGCTAAGTTATTTAAGTATTGGAGTCACCAAATGATAGAGAAGTCTTTATGATTTTTACTAACTTTTAGGAAGAGTTAACACAATAATATCTGGCATGTTACTAATGTTCAGCAGCAATGAAATAATAATTAGGTTTCAAGCCAAGAATGGTTTCAAAGCTTCATAGTATTAGGTCAGTCAGTGCACTAGAAATAAGAGGACTCTTTTTATATAAAATCAAGAGTCCTTTAGTATTGTGAAGCAAAAAAACAGTATTTTCCTTGTGGGCTTTTAAAGATAAGATAAAGCCCTTTTAAAAGCTTTATCATGAAGTTCTAACAAAAGTTTTGCTTGCAAGTATAGTCATAAATACATCATCTTGTTTTGGATCTCTGTTTTATTATGAAACTTTTAATGGAACAAACAATAACATGTACAGGCTTATCTAGTCATATTGTATTCCTTATTAATTGTACAGGCACAATTTTTGAACTTTTAAAAGGAAGTGTAAGAAACCTGTTTTATAGCCCTTTCATCACTCCAGGATCACAGTTCCACAGCTTCTCCTCCAGCCCTATATGCACTGCCTATCCATGCTAGGATTAATCCTTATACCTCTGAATAATCTGAATCAGCAATTGAACTTTCTCGCCCTGGCATGCCTTGGAGAAGCTGAATGAATTGTTCCCATTACTCTGTCTGTCACCTTCCTCTCTCCCATCCTCAGCTCCCATAACAAGTCATTAAGAGGGTTAAATGAATTATAATGTACAGTGATTACTATAAAAAACCCCTAACACACATCAATGATTACTATAAAAAACCCCTAACATATATCAATAATAGGTCTCATGACAACATATATGTCACAGAATTCAGTGGAAGAAAAGTTCTCTCGTGCACTCCACCTGCTAACCAGCATTACCAAAATTACTGTTTTAATAAGTAGGTAAATATCCTATTTTTAAAGATATTTTGCAACTACAAAGTGTCACATTTCCACCCTAACAATCTGAATTTTCACACCCCATAGAAATTTGTACATATATCTGTGATATATACATTCAAATGCGTAGCTAAAATATTCAAATGTACATAATAAGTCTAAGCAAGAACTTCTTCGTTCTGACCTAAAAGTACCTCATTAGCACAAATGTCCAAGATAGACAGCCCCAAGTACACTAAGCTCCAAGGGCATGAAAGAGCCCTCACTTTTGTAGACTAACAAACAGATTCATGCAAATTAGTGTGTGAACTTGAAGATATTATCCTGCCAAACTGATTGGTACAGACATACTGCCAAGGGGAAAACACCAGCTAGGCAGTATTATTATTACTGTTATAATTATTGCCAAAACCATAAGACCTTAAAGCTTTCTGGATGAAAGTCTTGCAAGGGAAAAACAATCTATCCTAGGGTTTGCTCTGTGGACTTGAAATTACTTTTCAACCTGTTCTTCTTATTTATCCAACTCATTTCAAAAGATGAAACACCTATTCCAAGGTGAGGAAAGAGGCTTCTGGGGAAAAGAAAAAATAAATTCTTTAGGATGTTCTTATTATTTTCTGTTCATTCTCCTGATTATTTTTCTCCCCTTCCTGCTTATTTCCCTGGTTTTAATTTGTCTTACTCTGTTTCTGTCCTTTCACCCTCAATTTTTCAGAATGTTCTGCATCTTTTCTCTATGTCTCATCTTGCAACCTCTCAGAAGTATTGTCAATCAGTTATATATTCAGTCTGTTCTTTTGCTGCTACTCCTTTAAAACATCCTTATGAACATTGCTTTGGAGAATTCATGGTACACATTATTGTCACTGAAGGGGTGACGGTATAATATATGAATTTGAAATTAGGCAGTATGATGTGAGGTTAAAAAGTAACATTTTGGACCCCAGCTGGTGTGCATTTGAACCCAAGAACTGCCATTTACTAGCAGTGATAAGGCTAGTTCTTTCACTTTGCTGAGCCTTACCCCAGAAGATCTTATGATTAATAGTATCTAGCTCACTAGGTGTTGAGGATTAATAAAGATAATAATATTAATAAAACACTGAGTAAAATGTCAGAAACATGAAAGCATTTAAAACAAACGAATGATATCAAGATGGTGGTGAAGGTGGTAGCAGTGGTGGAAGCAGCTGTAATTGTGGTGATTATAGACATGAGCTTTCAAAGAATTTTTTCGCCAAAAGGGGTGGGTCACCTTCATCCATTTGGATTGCAACTCTGTGATAAACATCGTGTATTTAAAAGCAGAGGAAGAAGTGCTCTGCTGTATCAATTGTACTTTAATATGAAGGTTATGATCAGGCTTAAATCTCTTCATGTTCCTAGAGACAGATTCACTTCACACACACATACCAAACTCTAAGTGCTACTCTGCCCTGCCTACTCTTTTTCCAACTATTATTGTAAAATTATTCGTACATTCAAAAGAATACTTAAACATACATGTGAGGGGAAGTGGTGAAAAATGGCCGAATAGAAGCCTTCACGAATTGCCCTCTCCACAGAAATGTCATATTTAACAACTATCCACACACAAAAGCATCTTTATAAGAACCAACAATCAGATGGGCAATCACAGTACCTGGTTTTAACTTCATGTCACTGAAAGAGGCACTGAAGTGGGTAGGAAAGGCATTCTTGACTTGCTGACACAACCCCTGACAGTGGTTGTGTGGGCCAGGGAATCTGTGTGCTTAGGGGAAGGTGAGCTCAGTGATTGTTGGACTTTGCATTGGAACTCAGTGCTGCTTGTCACAGCAGAAAGCAGGCCTGGGTAGACCCCAGCCAGTGCTGCTGGAGGGAGCATTTAGATCAGTCCTAGCCAGAGGGGAATTGCCCATCTCAGTGGTCAGAACCTGAGTTCCAACAAGCCTTGCCGTTGCAGACCAAAGCACTCTGAGGTCCTAAATAAACTTGAAAGGCAGTC
Organism: Pongo abelii; assembly: GCF_028885655.2. Lineage (NCBI taxonomy): Eukaryota > Metazoa > Chordata > Mammalia > Primates > Hominidae > Pongo > Pongo abelii. The sequence goes on from NC_085928.1 coordinate 22,152,642, forward strand.
TAGGCCACAAGGACTGCAATTCCCTGGCCAGTCCTGGTGCTGTGCTAAGCTCAGACCCACTGAACTTGGAAGACAAGAGACCTAGTGAAACATCAGCTGGGATGGCCAAAGGAGTTCTTGCACCATCCCTCCCCCAACCCCAGGCAGTGCAGCTCACAGCTCTGGGAGAGACTCCTTCCCTCTGTTGAGGAGAGGAGAGGGAAGAGTAAAGAGAACTTTGTCTTGCAACTTGGATACCAGCTCAATGATAGTAGGATAGAATATCAGGTAGAGTTCCGAGGTCTCCATTCCAGGACCTACCTCCTGGATGACATGTCTAGACACACCCTGAGCCAGAAGGGAGCCTGCTGCTTTGAAGGAAAGGACCCAGTCCTAACAGGATTTATCACTTTCTGACTAAAGAGCACTTGGACCCTCAATAATCAGCAGCAATACCCAGATAGCAATTGCCACGGACCTTGGTTATGACTCAGAGGCGAGCTCACTTCAGGTGTAACTCAGCCACATTCCCAGCTGTGGTGGCTATAGGGAGGGAATCCTTCTGCTTGAGAAAAGGAGAAGGAAGAAGGACTTTGTCTTGCAGCTTAGATACCAGCTAGGCCACAGTGCAGTAGAGCACCAAGCAGGCTCTTGGGGTTCCTTATTCCAAGACATGGCTCTTGGATGGCATTTCTGGACTGGCTTTGGGCTGGAAGGGGGCCAGATTCCCTGAAGGGAGAGTCTCAGGCCTGGCAGCGTTCACCACAAGTTGACTGAAGAGCCCATGGGCCTTGAGTGAACATCGATGGTAGTCAGGCAGTACTCACTGTGGGCCTAGGATGGTGGTGGTCACAGGGAGGGACTCCTCTGCTTGTGAAAAAGGGAGGTGATGTGGTTTGATTCTGTGTCTCCACCCAAATCTCATCTTGTAGCTCCCATAATTCCCACATGTTGTGGGAGGAATCCAGTGGGAGATGGTTGAATGATGGGGGTAGGCCTTTCCCATGCTGTTCTCGTGATAGTGCATGAGTCTCATGAGATCTAATGGTTTTAAAAATGGGAGTTTCCCTACACAGGCTCTCCCTTTGCCTGCTGCCATCCACATAAAATGTGACTTGCTCCTCCTTGCCTTCCACCATGATTGTGAGGCCTCCCCAGCCATGTCCAACTATAAATCCATTAAACCTCTTTCTTTTGTAAATTTCCCAGTCTCAAGCATGTCTTTATCAGCAGCATGAAAATGGACTAATACAGTAAATTGGTACCAGGAGTGGGGCGCTGCTGAAAAGATAAATGGAAATGTGGAAGCAACTTTGGAACTGGGTAACAGGCAGAGGTTGGAACAGTTTAGAGGGCTCAGAAAAAGAAAGGAAAATGTAGGAAAGTTTGGAACTCTCTAGAGACTTGTCAAGTGGCTTTGACCAAAATGTTGATAATAATATGGACAATGAAATCCAGCCTGAGGTGGTCTGAAATGGAGATAAGGAACTTCTTGGGAACTGGTGCAAAGGTGACTCTTGTTATGTTTTAGCAAAGAAACTAGCAGCTTTTAGCACCTGCCCTAGAGATTTGTGGAACTTTGAACTTGAGAGAGATGATTTAAGATAGCTAGTGGAAGAAATTTCTAAACAGCAAAGCATTCAAGAGGTGACTTGGGTGCTGTTAAAGGCACTTGGTTTTAAAAGTGAAACAGACCATGAAAGTTTGGAAAATTTGCGGCCTGACAATGCGATAGAAAAGAAAATCCCATTTTCTGAGGAGAAATTCAAGCTGGCTGCATAAATTTGCATAAGTAATGAGGAGCACCTAGATTAAGAAAAATAGAACCTTACCTGTATCTTTAAAGTTCTGGTTATGCCCTTCCCTGGTTACATCCCCTTCCCCTTCCTTCAGGATGCCATCAGGGAGGGGCATAAACAGAATTTCAAAGATATTGATAAGGTTCTATTTTATTAATCACTATCCTGAAATTTAGGTTTATTATTGCATTGCTTTTACTTATAAATTGCCTATATGTATGTATCCTCCAAATAATAAATTGTTTAAATTTTCTTGTTGTTGTATTTTTATTCAACATTGTGCTTATGGATCATATTATGCTTATGGTTTCTTCAGAGATTTAGTTTATTCCTAGCTCCATATTAGTAGTTCATCGGATAAAAACATAATGAAATTAACTATTCTTCTATCCATGGATTTGGTTATTCCAATATTTGGTCTTAGAACCATGGTGTTATGAACACTTTTTTTGTTTCCTGATGCATATAAGGATAAAGTTCTTCAAGGCATATACTTAAGGCAGAAAATTGTGGAGCTATAGAATTTGCACACTTTTAACTTTATGGAAGAATGTCAAATCTTTTTCTAATGAGGTTATATTGGTTAAGATTTGTTTAGGCTGCTGTGGCTAATAAAAATTTCAGAATCACAGTAGTTTAAATAAAATAGCCATACATTTCTATCTCAGGTTCAAGAAGCCTGGAGGTGGTTATTCCAGAGATGATAAGGCACTTCACAGTGTCGAGATCAAGGCTTCATGTACTGTGTAGGTTACCTTGTATGAACAATTTTCATTCCCATGTTTGTCTGTCAAGATCGAAAATGGCTTCTGGAACTCCAGCCAGTATATCCACATTTTGGCTGCCAACAGGAAAAAGAACCAATAGGTGCATAGTCCCTTCCTTAAAGATGTACAGAACACTTTTATTTTCATCCTATTGATCAGAATTTACATGGCCATATGGTTACATTTGCCCCACATGGCAAACTGGGAAATGTAGTTTTCTGCCAGTTTGCCATGAAGCCAGCTAGCAGTAGAGAAATCTTATTACTGAGAAAGAAGAGAAAGACCAATATTAGCAGATAACTAGCAGCTTCTGCCACAGTGGTTCTACTAATTTATATTAATTTATACATACATACAACTAAAGATAATTTGTGTTTCCCTACATACTTCCCACACTCAAAACTATCAGCCTTTTAAAAGTTTGTCAAAATGCTATTTATAAAATATTATGCCATCTTAAAAACTTGTATGCCTTTGATTAATAATAAAGTTTCATCTTTTCATAATTATTATTTTAATTTTTAAATAAGCTGTTTATAGTTTTCGTTTTTGTGTTGTTTGTCTTTCTTTTTTGGACTTTAAGCGTTTTGTATTCATATAGAAAATAACCCTTTACCAGTTATATAACCTGCAAAAAAAAAAAAACCTAAAATACAAAAATCTTCTAGTTGGTATCATAGCTTTTTATTTTTTCAATTGCTGTTTGATGAAAAGGGATATTTTGCTTAATTTACTTGAATTTATTAATCTATTCTATTATGACTTAAACTTTTTGTATCTTATTTGAGAAATCCTTCTCCACCCCATGGTTATAAGATATTCCTATGATTTCTTCTAAAAGTTTTGATTTTTTTCGCATTTCAATGAGTTAGAATTGATATTTTCTGTACATTTTGAGTAAGATTACAATTTCATTTGTTTCCCTCTGGAAAATTAAAAACTAATAGTCTCAGCACAATTGTTATAGTTTAGATGTTTACCACTTATCTGAAATGCCAACTCTGTAATATTCGTGTTTCCTTCCTTTGTAGATATCTGTTTCTGGGAAGTAGTAATATATTTCTATGTCTATTTATACTTTCTTTGTATGTATTAAATATATACTTGCCTAATATTTATAAGTAGGTGTGCTATTTAATAAATTGGGACCCTCTCTCATATAGTAATTTTTGCCATCAGGTATTTCTTAGTTACTGTATGCTCTTTGTTCATGCACATAAATTTCAGAATCACTTTTTCAAGTTCAACAGTAATTTAAAAAGTCACACATTAAATCTGTTGGTCAATTTGAGAATAACTGATATCTTAATAATATTAGGTATTCTTACTCATGAATTTGGTACAATTTTCATTTGTGGAGGTCTTCTTTAATGGCTTTCAATAATGTTTTGTGATTTTATGCCTAAAGGTTCAGCATATAGTGTTTTAGATTTATCTCTACATTTGGTATACTATTGTTACTATTGTTAATGTTACCTTTTTAGAAATATCCCCATTCAAGCTAAGTTTTTGCTGCCATCTAGAAATGCATTTGATTTTTGTTTCTTCAATCTGTATTCACCCAATTTTCTAAACTGTCTAAATCCCAAAAATGTATGGAATTTTTTTGGTTTTTATATAGACAATTTTATCATCTGCGCATAATGAACGTTTTGTTTCTTTCCTGCTAGTTTTTATACTTCTTTTTCTTCTTGTCCTACACTACTGGTTGGAACCACCAGCCAAATGCTGAATAGAAGTAGTGATAGAGAGCATTCTTGTACCATTCTAATTTTAAAAGAAATGCTTACTAACACTTCACCATTGAGAGTAATTTTCATGTAAGTAAATTAGGTACCTACATGGATGTACTTCTGTATATATGGCTATTGCTACATTTATATAGTGACAGCTGGACTGTACCATAACTCATTTGTTCAACTAATATTAATTGATTAATCATCATGTCCAAAGCTTACTCTAGTTGATATGTGAAATTCAAACATGAGTAAGACACATATCCTACTCCTAAATAGTTTACTACCTATAAAAGGTGATGATAACTATTGAAAACCAAATACAATAAAACACAAAAAATAAGTGCCATAAGAGTTCAAACAGGATACAATAAAAGCTATTAAGAACAGAGCAAAAACTGTCAATTGAACACTATCAGGAAAACTGTAGTAATTGAGATGGCATTTAAACTAACACTAAAGAAGGCTGGGTGATGTGGCTTACACCTGTAATCCCAGCACTTTGGGAGGCTGAAATGGAAGAATCACTTGAGCTCAGGAGTTCAAGAACAGCCTGGGCAACATAGGGAGACTCTGTCTCTATAAAAAATAAAAAAATGGCCAGGTGTGGTGGTGTGAGCCTGTGGTCCCAGCTATTTGGGAGGCTGAGGTGGGAGGATTGCTTAAGCCCAAGAGGGCAAGGCTGCAGTGAGCTGTGATTGTGCCACTGCACTCCAGCCTGGGCAACACAGCAAGACCCCATCTTAAAAATAAATAAATAAACTAACATTAAAGAATGGGTAGAGTCTTAATTGGAAAAAACATTCTGGGTATAGAGACAGCAAGAACTAAAGCTTCTACCTCTTATGTCTGTATTCTAAGTGAAGTTAAAACCCTCTTACACAGATTTCAAGTAGTCATACCCACCATTCCCTCAATCAAATTCTATCACATACTGGAGTCACATCTAATGGTCAGAGTTTTGTCTTAGCATGATCTATCCCCTCATTCGAGCACATGGGTAATGGGATGGGTTCTTCAACTGACCACAGACAGGATTATCCTGCTTGATTACCTCCCTTAGTAACCAGAGTACAATACTTTCAAACTTCTTTTAACTGCCTCCAAATTCAAATATACTCTCAGAGAACAATTTGTCACCTCTGAGAAGATTCAAAAGAATAAATAAGCACGTGAAGGCAATTCTCAAAGGATTCCCTAATTTGGGGTCATAGTAGTAGCATTAGAACAAGTGTACAAATGTACACAATGGCAGTTTTGAAGCAACCAATCATTTGGATTAATTATGGTACATGTGTTAAAATTCTAATCACTTTATTTAGTAGTTGTACTTATATATGATTTCTGGACCCCTTGTTACAATGAAACATGGAGATCCTGTGATCCCACACAATCAAGTTGTTCAGAAATTTTTAGGATAGAAAATCAGAAGAAGAAAATTGAGAAAAAAACCCATTTAAATATATAAATAACCTGAACCCTTCTCTCATCCTATTGCTCAGTAGTAATTTGGTCCCTGGCTAATGTATTACTCATAATTTATTGCAAATTTATTAAACCTCAGTAGCTCAGAACATAGTAGCTTATGGATGATCCTCTAATTAGTGGAATTAGAGGATGATACTGTTTCCTTTGATTAATTGGCACATGTGGAGACTGGGTGCCCTCTGAGGCCTACCATTTGCATATTAAGTTACCACATAACAATGTGCTGAAATCCAAAGGGCTGGGGGCTCCATCTACCCATGCGAAGGCAATGTCCTGTGGATCTAATTAAATCACTATGCTCTTGGCCCTTTCCCTTTTTTACTCACTTTGGCACAATTTTCCAAGGAGTAACCTAAAAGTTGAAAAGTGAATAAACAGCTTATGTATATGTAGCAATTTACCACTTAGAGATTCCTTTCACGTATGTTATCCTGTTTAACTCTCTCACAACCCTCTTGAGCATACAGAGTTTTATTCCTGTTTTGCAAATAGATAGTGAGATTGATAGGCCTCCCTGTTTACAAGGTAGTAATTGATCAAGCTAGGACTCACACCTGGATCTTCGTTCTCCAAGGTCAGAGCAATCTTCACTATGCCACGGTGTGTCATTAGAGAATTATCTCAAATTGTATGATAAAAGACATGAAGAAAATGTTCCTCTTCCAACATTGGCCCTGTTTTGTATAAAGTACTATCATACTCATTGCCTCTGGAGAAAGCAGTCAGTTCAATGGAATTAGTAAAAACAGAGCCTAAGCGCATGAAGGAAAGAAATGGTGGTCAGTGACAGCCAGCGTGCAGGAGATAGTAACTTCTATAATTCTTCATCCCAGGATTTCTAGCCGAGACTGAATGGCCATTTGATTGCAGTTCTAATTCAAACGTCAGCTGTGCAGTTGGGCAAGTCGATCATTAAGGTCTCCTTACTGTTTATGTGATTTTGAAGAAAAAAAATAGCAGACCACTTTGCTGGGTCAAGAAAATGTGCAGGCCAGTGCCTTTGCTGGTCATTTGTCAGCGTCTGGACACAAGTGAGGGTGTTATTTTAGACAACAGGTAGTTCCAGGACCCAAAAGCTATGAAGCTGTCTTTTAGGCACCTGTCACAAAGCATATTTTCTCTGCCGGATAGAAGTGAGAGAGTATATTTGAAAGGATTTAATAAAGGTTCTGAAGGACCCTCTTGGTATAAACGCCGATTATTGTTGTCAGTGTTATTTAAGAGCAGCAGGAGGGAGGCATTTCAAATAGAAGTTTAGCTTGTATTCCCAGAAGCCCCACCAGATCCAGAATTACTGTGGTCTTTAAGCAATCTGTGAAACTGGCCTCTCACAAGAGAGTGGAGGAAGGAGGCTGAGCTGCCCCACGTGGTGTTCTCATTGCCACCTCAGGGAATTGATTGGGGAACTATTTTTCAGTTTAGTTACTGAGTCATTTTTCATTTTGTTCTTAGTGCCAGAGGCTTATGCCCTTCATTGGCAGCACTGGGGAGAAGGCTAGATCAGCTTCCCTAGTGGGATATACACTGTGAATATGCTTCAAGCCAGATTTGTCTAAGAGGGGAAAAAACAAACACAAAAACTTATGCTTTTCTTCGTGCTTCTTGCTACAAATTCTAAAGGAAGCCCCAGACCTAAAGTTGTAGCTCATCCTGGGAGAAGAGGAGAATTGGCAGTGTCCTCCAGTTTCTCCATAAGATAAAATTGTGTGAATGTGGCCAGCTTGCTATGATTTGGTGCTTCCTAACTCATCTCCCACTGTCTCTTCTGACTTTAGGGGGCTGGAAAACACATCTGCACAGAAATGACAATATGAGAAGATCTTATGAGAAAAACCCTGTTGCTTAATGTTGCTTAATGTCCTATATCTAGCTTTTCTCCACTTACACTCCTCTCTCAGCTTCTCCCAGTCCCTCTGAAATAGCATTTGCCTCTTGGTGATGCCAGCTCCCTTACCTCGTTAAGCTGCTGCTGAAAAGCAGACCCGGGGATTGATGGCAGACAGGTTTAATGTGGCTTGCACGGAGCAGTCAAGTTGGGCGTGTGGGAGGATGCTGGGGAGGTATTACCGCAGGCGCAGGCACACCAGCTGATTGAAGTTGCTGTGAACTGACAGCTAATGGGGGAGCTTTCTTTGATAGCTGTTTCATTTTGACTCTGCTGGATTTTTAAAGAAAGTTCTCCATGGGGAAAAAAAATTAACTATTTTTTTTTTGTTTGCCTTTTATTAACAGTTGATTTCAGAGTATTCCAGGGGCATTATTTTGGCAGGCATTTTATTATCTGATATAAACCTGAATTGATAACTCTTAAGCCCTTCTTGTAGATGGTGAATATGCCAGGTTCCACAGTGCAGGTGGAAAGCCACGCCAACCATGTGCTAGAGAGGCCATTACAGTTGCTCAGAAAGGATAGCAGTGGTGGAGAGCACCAGATGAAACGCTGGCGGAAAAAATTAACGTGCTGACTTGGGGGATGCCTAAAAGATGACAACACGCACCAGTAGAATTTTACTTAGGAGAAAAGAAGAGCAGAACTGGAATTTCAAAGGAGTACCAGGCCCTGGTGTGTTTTCTCTGCATTTGGATTGGTAGAGAAAAGCCTGTTCTCTGAATTAAACTAAAATTTGAAATCTCCAAGTCTGACATAACAAAATAGCACAGACTGGGTGGCTTAAACCACAATGTATTTCCTCACGTTTCTGGAAGCTAACTCTGCTTCACACCTCTTCCCTTGGCTTGTAGGTTGTCCCGTGTCTTCATATTATCCGTCTTCTGTAGGCATTGTGTCCAAACCTCCTCTTTCTATAAGGAAACTAGTTATATTGGATTAGGGCTCACCCTAATGGCTTCATTTTAACTTAACCTCTTTACACACCTCACTTCCAAATGCAGCCACATTCTGAGGTACTAAGGGTTGGGACTTTAGCATATGGACTTGGGGTGCAGGGGACACAATTCAGCTCATAAGAGTAACGGAGAAAAATCATCAGTTTGGTATAAGGGATGTTCACCAGTCAGCATGGCCCAGACCCCATGACACCATCTCCCCATGGACTCTCTCTATATTCCCTTTGCCACCAGAACATTTCATATTCCCTTTATATGAGTTGGGGGGCCTGCCATTCCCATTCAGATCATCGAAACCCCATGCCATTCTGCCTAAATTGCAAACTAGAAAAAGGCAATAAATCCAAACTTTGGAATAGATCTAATAATAATAGCAAAAATAATAGTAATAGTGATGATAAAATTATAACAGCAGCTACCTTTTAGTGAGTGTTTAGTGTGTGCCAGTCTCAATGTCAAGCACATCCATATATTCCTTCATTTAGGCCTCATTACAAACCTGTGAGATAGGTGCAGTTACTGTAGATAGGGAAACTAAAGCACAGGGAGGCTAAGCAGGTTATCTGAGGTCACAAGGCTAGTTAGATGCAAAGTAAGATTATTCTTATAACCAACACACATGCTCCGAACTACTACATTTTATTGTATAAAAGCAACCATTTTCTAAATCAGGCTTTTAAAAATGTCTTTCAGTTATAAAACCCTCAATTTTTCCAACCAAAGTTTTATATTAAACTCTTACACAGCACAGATTTACAACATGTAAGAAAAGAAGAGGGGTACTGAACCTTCCCTATGCAGCCTCTTCGCTTTCCTCTTCTTGGTGGATCCACCAATTTGAAAACCACCACCCTAAATCATCCCTAAAATTTTGGACCTTTAGACTGTATGCCTCGAATGCATTGAGCTCTGTCTCCTTACAAACCCGATACTGGTGTGTCTCACAAGAAAAAATCTCAGGCTAAAATCCACAATAACTTGCCCAATGTACTGAATGAAGCCCTTAGTGGCATCTAGTAACAGTGAGAAAAGAAATATCTAGGTCTTATTAAGAACGTAGAATATTGCAGATTATTGCTAAAGAGGATAGAAACATCTAGATCAGGAGACAAATCTATAATTTGTGTCCTAACTATAGGGTGTGGTTTGCTGAGGAAGGAGAAGGAACTGGCATTTATTAGGCACTCCTCCCTCTAGGCACAATTCTGGGGCTCTGCAAGATTCTTATTTATTTTTTACCATAGCCTATGGGTGGCCTACAGTCCTCCTGGCCCCACTTCCACTGGCTTCCCCTGACAACGAATGCCCAGAAACAGATCTCATTCAAGGGGAAAAGTTGTATCATTTGGAGACAATTGTTTTTAAGTGCTTAACGCTTCACTTGCTGAATCTTGTGCAGAAAAACAGCCTTTACATCTACTTGCCTGGAGAAATGAATCCTGCCACAGAATATTATCTTCTCATCCTCTCTGCCATATGTTCAAGCAATCTGTGTTTCAGTCTATATTAATACACTGAGTCAGAGGCAGTGGGGTTCAGTGGGCTAAGCAACAGCCTGGAAAATTGAGGGGTGTGAGTTCTAATTCCGTCCTTTCCCCTCGCTTGCTGGCTGACCTTCGGGCAAGTTATATCAACCTCATATCAACCTCCATTTTCTCCTCATTTCTCACACAGGATTTATAATGTCTGAGCAAACTGAAGAAAAATACTGAGAATATTGGCATAGAATTTCACAAATATCTTTGAAACTTTTACAATTCAAAACCTCTACTTAAAAACACAGTTGTAAGGCTGTCAAAGAGCCTTAAATAAATGATCTTTACCCTATAGCTGTTTGTAATCTAGCTGGAAAATTAAGCATATATTTGGAAAATTTGTCAAAATTGTCATCTCAATAATTATAGATAGACATTTTCCCTTAAAAGTTCAAGTTATATTAGTCTTGATTAAGAAGTTCAAGTTATATTAGTCATAATTAAGAGGGCATCAAAATAGGCACTTTGCAACCCCTATAACAATGTTTTTATTTGACACCTCAAGTCCTTCCTAAAATGAGCCAAACTATGTGCATATGTATGTGTGTGTGCATGTATGAATAGATTTTTTTAAATGTAAATATGTTCATCTAAAAAATATAACAAGCTCACAACTAGTTATGACTACATTCCTGACAAGAGTGGGATTTTTTATATCCCCTTTCATTTGGGGCCAGAAAACCTTCCACCTCTCTTACTCCACTCCTGGGAAACCTGAGCAGCAAACACCTGGAAATGCTGGATAAAAAACAGAGGTGGTATAGAGCTAGTAGACAAAAAGCCTCTACAACAAGGTGATAACTCACAGTTGGAAATCCTATGGTTTAAGAAGAGTAGTTTTGGAAAGCTCTTCTGGATAAGTGGGTCACCATGTCTTCCAAAGAAAGGTACAAAATGGTCTTGCCGTATACACTAAAGCTACAATAATGGTACCAGAGCTTTGAGATGGAAGCAAGAGAATCATTACATTCATTGAAATTATACCATGCAGGCATTTGAGGCTGATGTGGAAGATACAAATTTCCTAGCTCCTTTGTCTTAGCTCAAAGCATACAATGGTGACATACTTATCATAGATAGCAAGAATACTGATGAATTAGCTGTTGTCCTAATGTCCCTTTGAGGATCATGTGGTTCCATTAGGTTGCCACAGCTGCACTGGGGTTTAGGTCTTCTCAAATAAGAGATTTAAAAAAAAATTAGGTGATGGGGCCTCAGGCTGGTCAGGATGAAGTTTGGGGCAAGGACAGTATTGAAAGACATCATTAAATATTGGTATATGGCCACAACGTGCTTATAAGAGTTTCCTAAACAAAGAGGCTCTGTTTTTCAACACGAGCCATTTGTGTAGTGGCTTTAGCCCTTGGAGATGGATGTGGTACGAAAGGGACTTCTACATCTATAATCAGAGGGGCTTCCTGAGTGTCTGATGTAAGTTTTGACCTCTATGGGTACTTGATTTCTTCAAATGAAAATGCCAGGATTCTCATGCCTATCATGGATATCTTTACTACATAAATTATTCAGTTAATTTGAGTTAAACTCTTTTAAGATATTCACAAAAAGGAGTGGAGATAGAATCAGAGTACTTTCATTAAAAATGTGACAAATATAAAAGTTTGAGGTATTAGTTTGACCATAAATCATTGTTGGGGTATACTAAATGGATCCTCACAAAAAGTCAAATAAAAGCTAGATTTCAAGTTCTTGAAGCCTTCTGGCACCTGAAGAATGTTGGAATGACTTCTTCAAGAAGCCTGTAAGGGGAGATTAGGGCTGAAGAGATGAAGATCCTAAATCCAAGAAACCCTTGAACATCCTTAACATGCTAGGTTATATACAATAAATCCTCATTTAAGGTTGTTGATATTGAGGACTTCTGATACGCTGATATCTCTTATTTGGAAATAGTTAAATAATTATAAAATTTTAACTATATAAGCTTCCAATTTTTTCTCTCCTTTGTTGCCTTTTGGATTTTTATCTTGAAAATAAACTGACATAAACATAAATCCAAATCTTTAGTGAATTATTTTCTGGGTGATAAGTACACTTGCCTCAGCTCTCAGGGAGGATATCTTTAAAACATGAGTGTCTTCTACCAAAGAATAGTCTGAACTAAGAATAGAGGTGGGCAACCAACTGGATGTTAAAAGTCAGTTGAAATCCATGGTACAGAAGGAGTGGATTTAATAAGGGTAGATTCTCAGTTGTGTCAATCTGCCATGTCAGAGTTTTTCTCCTCTATGGGGATTAAGGTCACTGAGAAGTGACTAGATGGATTATAATTGGAACTTCTCTCTTCTATAATTGTTTGGTGAAAGTGATGCACAGCTGCTCATTCCTGGATGGGAGGCCTACAAGATCAGATCTGTCTTGCAGAACTCGGTATATGCAGGTTCAGGTCCCAGCCTGATAACCTCAGATACCCTAGTGCTTTCCCAAGTCTTCCTCTCTGGTCAGACTGTAAGTTTCCCTTCACAGCTATATGGAGATAATAATCATGGGAGAGCACACAAGCTCTAAAAGTTATCATGAAGAATAGTATATCTCTAGGTGAAGTTTTGAGCAAAGAGGTCAATCATGGTCGTCTACATTTGAACTGAGTCACATTTTGAACTGGTAAGCCTCTTCTATGGCTCAGTTAAAGTTTTTATCCTTGGCAGTAGCTTGAATTTTCTATGAAAACTCTTTAAAAAAAAATGCCTGATGCTGGCCTAATGAGGGCTTTGGGAGTTTATTCATAGGACTCCACTCCTTTCATCTGCTCAAATGTTTAAATGAGGGATGCCACTGACCTTCTCAGGACCAATAGCATTCATGTTAGAGATTTTTGTTGGAGGCACCTCTAAAGACTCACGTGCTCCCTGCCCAGCTAAGCAGGTAGGGTGTGGGTGCTGTAAGAATAGCAACCAGAGAGGTTTCCTTTTGCTGCTGTCTATAAAAGTACCTGGGTAATTCTGACTAAACGTTTTATCTGATAACACACAGGGCACACACACACAACTACCTGCTGGGCTAGCAGACCTTTCTTTACCCATCAGCAGTTAATACAATGGCTTGTTTAAATACCTGCCTCCTACATCCAGTTATAAGTTCCCTAAGAACAAGTACCATGCTGATTTTGTTTATGGTTATATCCCCAGCACTTAGTACAGTGTCTAGCATACAGTAGGTGCTTAATAAATATTTGGAAAGGAATGAATGAAGTCTAATACCACAACTACTTTCACGAGAAGTGAACACGGTCTGCTGGGATATTTTAGGAAAGAAACTATCAGGAAAAAATCAGGAGCAAGGGAAAAACAAATTATAATACTAGAGAAATATGAAACCTGAAAAATCCTATTTAGGATGTAAGGATTTAGCATGAGGTTTAGGTTTACCAACAAGTTACAAATAAAATATCCAAAACATGGCCAGGCACGGTGGCTCACGCCTGTAATACCAGCACTTTGGGAGGCCGAAGCGGGCGGATCACGAGGTCAGGAGATCGAAACCATCCTGGCTAACACAGTGAAACCCCGTCTCTGCCAAAAATACAAAAAATTAGCGGAGCGTGGTGCTACTCGGGAGGCCGAGGCAGGAGAATGGCGTGAACCTGGGAGGCGGAGCTTGCAGTGAGCCGAGATCGCGCCACTGCACTCCAGCCTGGGCGACAGGGCAAGACTCCATCTCAAAAAAAAAAAAAAAAAATCGAAAACATTAGGAAGCAAATAGGTGGAAGGGTGGTGTCAAATTCATGGGCTCAGGAATCCACAGAAGCCAATCTGGAACAGGATCTGGTGCACTGAGAAATAAATAATAATGGAGCTATTTTAAAAGCCTGAGCCAATATCTTCCTGATTAAAAACTGCTAGAAAAGTGGCATCTAATAAATGCTGGGCTCTAGAGAGAGAACGCCTTTTCTTTGCCAGCCATCTTAAAATCATATATTTGGTTAAAAACACATTGCCCTTTTATCCTAATCTATATTTGGCCCCAACATTGAAAGAGCTTGGCTTTGGTGCAAATGAATGCTCTATCTCAGTGCAGCAGCTGATGTGTCAAAGAGGAATGTATCAGACTTTTGTACTTTTTCTGTCTCCATTTGCCATGTCCATTTCAACTTCTCTAGCTTCTTGCTGAAAAAGTCCCTGCAAATTCAGAAATTAATTTTTCTTGCTCCCTATGGTAGTATCCCTGTATCTGTCTATCTAGACGAGTAGATGGGTCAATTTCATCTCATCAGATGATCTCACAGAGCTAAGTGCATGAATGGCTAAGTGTGGAAATATGGAGGTAGGGCCTGTCCTTCAGCAAACAGCAGACCCAATGTAGGCTATCCACAGTAAAACTGTGCTCCCAGGCTGGCTGTCCATAGAAGCCCGTATGCCAGAGATGAATGAGGGAAAGTTGCAGACATTCCAAATAAGCAGGCCCAGAAAATATAGTAAAAAATAAAAATAAATAAATGGATATAACATACCAACTGGGAATCGGGATGAGGGAGTGGGGAAGAAGGCAGAAAATAAACAGTGAAACAAATAAACAAGATACTCTCAGATCATCATATGTGATACAAAAAAATTAAAATTACTAGCGTGTTATAAGAGGCAGTCAAGAGTGCAGGGCCATTTGCTTTAGCTAAGGAGGACAAGGATGGCCTCTTACAGAAGGACACATTTGACCTGAGAAATGAAAGGTAAGAACCAACCAACCAGGGAAAGGACTGGACAGAGCATTCCAGGCAGAGGGATCAAGAGGACCAAAGGGGTCCTAAAGCAGGAAATGACTAAATAAATGGAAAACTGGACAATGTGGTTACAGCACAGTGAGAGGACTCCCTCTTATAAAAAAGACTTTGGAGAAGTAGGCAGAAGCCAGACTCTGCAGGGTAGAAGATGTAGCAAAGGTAAGGAATTTTGCAAATTTCAGGATCTTGTTTTGTTATTAGGATTCCTTAAAATCTTGCCCTTTTAATCTCCAAGTTTTCTTCAGATCACGTTTATGGCAGCATCTCTCCTGGTCACCAGCATTTTACTCAGTGTGTCACTAAACTTAGTTATCCTGAGGGAAAAGTTTGGGGAAGGGAAAGCATGACTGCAGATAATATTGCAGAAAACCCCAAACTGCTGATCTACAAGGAATTTTTATTTGGCTTATTTTAGACGTGTGTGTGTTTGTGTGTGTGTGTGTGTGTATGCACACTACACTTTGTTTCATCCCATTAAATTTGTTTCACTAATCAGTTTTGCTAACTAACATTGGTCTGATTCTACTACATACATACATTCATGACTAGGATATGTAGAAAATGGCTCAAAATGAGAATTTGCCTTGGAAAAATCACCTAAATAATCAAAGCTCGTTACACTATATCAGCAAAAATAAAATTAAAAAATAGGTGTACATGTGGAAAAAATGGGCAGCAATTGGATGAGGAGATCTGAGATGCAAACACGAAGGACATACCTCATGGCCATCTCTTCTTCAGATGAGGAGGTTGATGAAGTGCAGTGGCTGAGAAGAAGCTCTGAATCAGACTGAAAAATGTTCAAGCCTCAGTTCTACCACTATCTCTTATGACTTTCAGCAAATTATTTCCTCATCTGTAACATGGAATTAACATTGCCTTTGCGTAGTGTTTTTGGCAAGGTTAAATGAAATAATAAAGCACTTTACAAAGAGACGGTATACAATAAGCCTTCTGTAGTTATTTTTTACTATTACAATAATTTTTCTTACATCTCAAACTGATTTTTTTCTGTTGTTCTTTACTTTTACATATTTTGATATCACTTTATCCACTTCCCAAATGTTTTCTGCAATAGATCAGGCCCTATACAAGCTTATTGAGCCCAAGAGAACACCAGGACCTCTAGTTTTTTTATTTCAATAGTTTTTGGGGAACAGATGGTTTTTGGTTACATGGATAAGTTCTTCAGTAGTGATTTCTGAGATTTTGAGGCACCCATTACCTAAGCAGTGTACACTGTGCCCAATATGTAGTCTTTTATCTCTCACCCTCCTCCCACCATTCCCCCTGAATCTCCAAAGTCCGTTGTACTATTCTTATGTCTTCGTGTCCTCATAGCTTAGCTCCCACTTATGAGTGAATACATATGGTATTTGGTTTTCCATTCCTGAGTTACTTCACTTAGAATAATGGTCTCCAGCTCCATCCAGGTTGCTACAAATGCCATTATTTCATTCATTTTTTATGGCTGAGTTGTATCCCATGGTGTTTGTCTACCACATTTTCTGTATCCACTCCTTGGTTGATGGGCATTTAGGCTGGTTCCATACTTTCGCCATTGTGAATTGTGCTGCTATAAACATGCATGTGCAAGTGTCTTTTTCAGATAATGACTTCTTTTCCTCTGGGTAGATACCCAATAGTGGGATTGCTGGATCAAATGGTAGTTCTACTTTTAGTTCTTTAAGGAATATCTATACTGTTTTCTGTAGTGGTTATACTAGTCTACATTCCCACCAGCAGTGTGAAAGTGTTCCCTTTTCACCGCATTCATTCCAACATCTGTTATTTTTTGATTTTTAAATTATGGCCATTCTTGCAGGACTAAGATGGTATCTCACTGTGTTTTTAATTGACATTTCCCTCATAATTAGTGATGTTGAGCATTTTTTCATGTTTGTTGGCCATTTGTATATCTTCTTTTGAGAATTGTCTATTCATGTTCTTTGCCCACTGTATTAGGGTTCTCTAGAGGGACACAACTAATAGGAGATATATGTATGCATATATATGTATATAGGACTTTATTAAGGAGTACTGACTCACACAATCAGAAGGTGAGGTCCCACAGTAGGCCATCTGCAAGCTGGGGAGCAAGGAAGCCAGTCCAAGTCCCAAAGCTGAAGAACCTGGAGTCCAATGTTTGAGGGCAGGAAGCATGCAGCACAGGAGAAAAATGTAGGCCAGAAGACTAAACCAGTCTAGTCTTTCCACGTTCCTCTGCCTGCTTTTATTCTGGCCACACTGGCAGCTGATTAGATTGTGCCCACCCAGATTGAGGGTGGGTCTGCCTTTCCCGGTCCACTGACTCAAATGTTAATCTCCTTTGGCAGCACCCTCACAGACACACCAGGATCAACACTTTGCATCCTTCAATCCAATCGAGTTGACACTAAATATTAACCATCACACCCACTTCTGATGGGACTATTTTTTTTCTTGCTGATTTGTTTGAGTTCCTTATAGATGCTGGATATTAGTCTTTTGTCAGATGCATAGTTTGTGAATATTTTCTCCTATACTGTGGGTTGGCTGTTTACTCTGCTAGTTATTTCTTTTGCTGGGCAGAAGCTTTTTAGTTTAATTGGGTCCCATCTATTTATTTTTGTTTTTGTTGCATTTGCCTTTGCAGTGTTGGTTATGAACTCTTTGCCTAAGCCAATGTCTAGAAGAGTTTTTCTGATGTTATCTTCTGGAGATTTTATGGATTCAGGTCTTAGATTTAAGTCTTTGATCATCTTGAGTTGATTTTTGTATAAGGTAAGAAATGAGTATCCAGTTTCATTATTCATCATGTGGCTTGCCAATTATACCAGCACCATTTGTTGAACAGGATGTCCTTTCCTACGTTATATTTTTGTTTGCTTTGTCAAATGTCAGTTGGCTGTAAATATCTAGCTTTATTTGGCTGTAAATATTATCTTGGGTTTTCTATTTTGTTCCCTTGGTCTATATCCGTGTTTTTATACCAGTACCATGCTGTTTTGGTAACTATAGCCTTGTAGTATAGTTTGAAGTTGGACAATGTAACGCTTCCAGATTTTTTTTTTTTTTTTTTTTTTGCTAAGTCTTGCTTTGGTTATGTGGCCTGTTTTTTGGTTCCATATGAATTTTAGGATTGTTTTCCCTAGTTTTGTGAATAATTATGATGATATTTTGATAGGAATTGCACTTAATCTGTGGATTGCTTTTGGCAGTATGGTCATTTTCACAATATTGATTCTACCCAACAACGGGCATGGGATATATTTCCATTTGTTTGTGTTATAAATGATTTCTTTCAGCAATGTTTTGTAGTTTTTCTTGTACAGATCTTTCACCTTCTTGATTAGGTATATTTCTAAGCAATTTATTTATTTTTTGCAGCTTTCCTAAAAAAGATTGATTTTTTCATTTTGATTTAATTCTCAGCTTGGTCGTTGTTGGTGTATAGCAGTGCTACTGATTTGTATACATTGATTTTTGTATCCTGAGACTTTACTGAATTAATTTATCAGATCTAGGAGGCTTTTGGATGAGTCTGTAGGGTTTTCTAGGTATATGATTATATCATCAGTGAACAGCTCCAGTTTGACTTCCTCTTTACCAATTTGGGTGCCCTTTATTTCTTTCTCTTGTCTGATTGCGCTGCCTAGGACTTCCAGTACTATGTTGAATAGAAGTGGTGAAAGTGGGCATCCTTATCTTATTCCAGTTCTCAGGGGGATTTCTTTCAACTTTTCCCCATTCAGTATAATGTTGGTTGTGGGTTTGTCATAGATAACTTTTATTACCTTGAGGTATGTCCTTTCTATGGCAATTTTGCTGAGGGTTTCTATCATAAATGCTGGATTTTGTCAAATGCTTTTTCTGTGTCTACTGAGATGATCGTACGATTTTTGTTTTTAATTCTGTTTATGTGATGTATCACATTTATTGACTTGCATATGTTAATCCATCCCTGCATCCCTCATATGAAACCCACTTGATCATGGTGTATTATCTTTTTGATATGCTGTTGGATTCAGTAGTATTTTGTTGCTAATTTTTACATCTATGTTCATCAGCGATACTGGTCTGTAGTTTTCTTTTTTTTTTTTTTTTTTTGTTATGTCCTTTCCTAGTTTTGGTATCAGGGTGATACTGGCTTCTTAGAGTTATTTATGGAGGATTCCCTCTTTCTCTATCTTTTGGAATAGTTTCAATAAAATTAGTATTAATTCTTCTTTGAATGTCTGATAGAAACTTCAGGTGTGAATATATCTGGTCCTGGACTTGTTTGGTTGTTGGCAATTTTTTTTTTATTAGTGTTTCAGTCTCACTGCTTGTTATTTGTCTGTTCAGAGTTTCTATTTCTTCCTGAGTTAATCTAGGAGGGCTGTATATTTCCAGGAATTTATCCATCCTTTAGATTTTCTAGTTTGTGTGCATAAAGGTGTTCATAGTAGCCTTGAATGACCTTTTGTATAAATCTAAATAAATAAATAAAACAGAAAAACTATTTTAAAGAGATAAACAAAATTGATAGACCATTAGTGAGATTAACCAAGAAAAGAAGAAAAAAGATCCGAATAAACTCAAGTAGAAACTACATGGAAGATATTATAATAAATATTATTTATTTATTTAGAGACAGGGTCTTTCTCTGTTACCCAAGCTGCAGTGCAGTGGACCAATCTTGGCTCACTGCAACCTCCATCTCCCAGATTCAAGCAATTCTCGTGCCTCAGCCACCCAAGTAGCTGGGATTACAGGCATGCACCACCATGCCTGGGTAATTTTTGTAGAGACAGGGTTTTGCCATATTGGACAGGCTGGTCTCGAACTCCTGGCCTCAGATGATTCACCTGCCTTGGCCTCCCAAAGTGCTGGGATTACAGGCATGCGCCATCATGCCTGGCTAATTTTGGTATTTTTTTGTAGAGATGGGGTTTTACCATGCTGGCCAGGCTGGTCTCAAACTCCTGGCCTCAAGTGATCTGCCTGCCTCAGCCTCCCAAAGTCCTGGGATTACAGGTGTGAGCCACCATGCAATATTTTGTATTACTATTATTATTTGTTGTTGTTGTTTTAATTTTATTTAGTTCTGCTCTGATCTTTGTTATTTCTTTTCTTATGCTGGGTTTGATTTTGGTTTGCTCTTGTTTCTCTAGTTCCTTGAGGTGTGATGTTACATTGTCTGTTTGTGTTTTTTCAGACTTTTTGATGTAGGCATTTAATGCTATGAACTTTCCTTTTAGCACTGTTTTTGCTCTATCCCACAGGATTTGATAAATTGCGTCACTATTATTGTTCAGTTACAAGAATTTTTAAATTTCCATCTTGATTTCATTGTTGACTTAAAGATCATTCAGGAGTAGATTATTTAATTTCCATATATTTCTACGGTTTTGAGAGTTCTTTTTGGAGTTAATTTCCAGTTTCATTTCACTGTGGTCTGAGAGGATACTTGATATGATTTCATTTTTCTTAAATTTATTGAGACGTGTTTTGTGGCCTATCATATGGTCTATTTTGGAGAATGTTCCATGTGCTAATGAAAAGAATGTATATTCTGCAGTTGTTGGGTAGAATGTTCTGTAAATCAGGACTTCTTAAATAAATAGGGAAGAAGGGAGGCGGAAATGAACTGGAAACCAAATGAATGAAATCTTCATTCAATAAAATCGTGTCTTTGTCATATGATTTGTTACTTATGAGGATGAGTGTATCTGGAAATTCACATCATTTCAACTAGGGCATGTATATTATTTAGACCTCATTCAGAAGAAATTGAAATGTTCTTGGACTTTACTATTTTGTCCCCAGATTTTCTTTATTGCACACTCTCATGCTAGAGTAATAAGATTATCACCTTTCTGGAAGATTTCACCTATACATTGATGTACTTTATTTCTGACTTTGTTCCTTAACATTCTCTCAAGTGTGCAATTCTGAGACAGACCCCAGAAAGTGGCCCTCCCATCAGCCAGCTACCTGGTTGGAGGTGCCTAAGGAAGCTGTTATATCACAAGAATGCACAGAAACACAGTCAATAATATGTTACCCATGAGGCTGGCTCATTCAAGTTCATCCCTCTCTTACTGTTTCATCAGCTTATGCACAAACTTGTATCACATTTAATTGCCAGTTGGAGTCCTTCAGCATGGGTTATATAGCAATAATTTATAAATTATTTTTGTAAACTTTTTTATTGAATTATAATGTGCATACAATAGAAATAAAAAATCTTGTAATCTTGATGACTTTCCACAAACTGAGCACGCTAGTGTTACTACAACCCATGTCAAGAAATAAAACATTACCAGAAACCCAAATGCCTCCCTTGTGGTCAGTATCACTTCTCCCAACATAACCACTATCATAAATACTGTCGCCATAAATAGGTTTCCCCTTTTTATTTTAATATGAATGAGATTCACACTGTGTACTCTTTCGTGTTTGACATCTTTCACTCGGTAGTATTATGTATATGTTCCATGCACAGCATCATACCATCTGCAAATCATGGGAGTTTTAGTTCTTCCTTTATAATTCTCCTAATTTTCACTATTTTTCTTGCCTTAATTCATTATTTGAGAGTTTCAGTATAATATTATTAGAAGGAATATCAGATATCCTTGTCTCATTTCTGATTGCTAAGGGAAAACTTTCAATATTTCATAATCAAATATAATATTTACTGTAGATGTTTGGTTAATCCTCTATATCAGATTGTGGAAATTCCTTTCTATTCCTAGTTGTTAAAGATTTCTGTCATTAATGAGAATTAGGTTTTAATAAATCCTTATTTTGCATCTGTAGAGAAAAATCCTATTGTCTTTCTATTTATTCTGTTAATATGGTGAATTACATTGTTTTTTTTTTTTCAAATGCTAAGCCAACTTGTTATTTCTTAGGAAAGAATCTAACTTGGTTTGACATGTTACCATATATATACAATTATACATACCTATATATCTAAACATATATGTTTGACATGCTAATATTTTAGTGTCTACATTTATAAAAGAAATGGGCCTGTTATTTTTATTTTACTCTTTATTTTATTTGTATTTTTTTGGTCAGGCTTTCTTATTGAGATTATAGTGACCTCAAAAAATAATTCTGGAAATGATTCCCTTTTTTTTTGTATTCTCTGGAAGAGTTTTTGCTTCAGATTTTTATTATTTGCTTAAATGTTTGCAAAAATTTTCCAATGAAGGGCTTGTAGTTTACTTTGTAGAAAGATTTTAATTATGCATTAAATTTTGTAAATAGATATTGGGCTATTTAGAATTTCTGGTATTTCTTGTGCCAATTTTGGTAAATTGTTTTTCAAGGAATACATTATTTTCACTCAGGTTTTTTAATTTACTGGCGCAAAATCTCTGTTTATATTTTCTAGCCTCTTAGCAGCTGTTTTCTGCCTGGTTTCTTGGCATCTTGCCCTCACATAGACATCTTGGAAATTGACATCTGCCTATAGGGAAAATTTCTTGTAGATCCCAGGATCACAGCCCATGCCTTAGCTGCTTTGGTAATACTTCATTCCTTTTGTTCTGTTAGTCTTTCTGGCCAACAGAAAGTTTTTATTCTTTGACCTACATTTCCCCAATACTGCCACCCTACCTACCCACTGAGCCCCTTGGTAACCATCATTCTACTCTCAGTTTCTATGATTTCAACATTCTTACATTCCACACATAAGTGAGATCAGGCAGTATTGTATTTTTTTTAACCCAGCTTTTATAGTTTTCCTCAGTGGGAGGGTTAATATAATACCAATTACTTTGTCATACCTAGAAATGGGAAGTCTCCTTATGGTATTAATTTTTTGTATTGACTGTGATGCTTTGTTCAATCAAATTGTGTTAAATATGTAAGCAGAGTTTTCAAGGGATGTTCTATTTAAGAGTTTGACTTTAAAACAGTCTTTCTTTCAAACTCTTATTGTATTTAAAAACTTCAGTTGAAAAGTACACTAACGTTGCCTTAACAAAGGATTTAACTGAACTAAGTAGGTAATAATGTCAATAAGAACTCAAAAGCAAAATTTGTTCTTGATGATCCATCTGTGAATAATTGAGATGTGTCTAGTTGAGCAGAGTTCTAGTGACAGTACAGTCTGTTAGACCGAAACTTCTTTTTAAAAGCTGTTAAACAATTTTTTTTTCTTAAAGCTGAGGTCTGATTTCCTTCAGTTTCCAGTCACATTAGAAGGGAAAAGTGGTTGGATGCTAGGACCAGAAAAATTGATGACAAGATATTCTAAATGTCACTGGTCATTCTGTTTGTGTCAGCATGATGTAGTGAAAAGAATATTGCAGGAGTATGAAGGTGATCTGAATTACAGTTTGGTGGCCCTGAAGCTTCAAAGTTGTGTGACCTTTGGTATTTACTTTCTCCTACCTCCCATTTCTCACCCCTTTACAATATCTGCAGCCTTGTAGAGCCCAGAAACTCATATCACAACCCTCTGTCCTCCACATCGGAGACAGACCTATAATCCCAGGCTCCCATATGTGAATACCTAATTAGAGCAAGTGCTTAGTCCAAGCTCTGACCTAGATTAATCCTAGGAATGCTTTCAGTGAATTACATTGCATAGATATTTTTGAGCACCTACCCTATGGGAAATATTTGATTTGTCTTTTGGGAATGTATGTAAGCCATAATTTGAAAGTTTATGTTGAATAGCAAAGTAAACAAAGCAAATATGGGAATGTATGTGAGCCATAATTTGAAAGTTTATGTTGAATAGCCAAGAAAACCAAGCAAATAAGATAAGAACCCTATGAGTTTTATGGAAGGTACTGAGATTACTCAAAGATGGAATCCATATCTGGTTAGAGGGATGTAAAGAAGAGGAAAGAAAAATTAGAATAAACTTTCTAGAAAAAAAATAGTACTTAATATCAGCCTTGAAGCAACATATAAACTTTTGATAGACAGATATGGGGAAGGAAAGGAATATACATAGAGAAACTATTTGGGTGGCACAAATAACCTGAGCAAATGCACAGTGAGAGGGAACATGGATGCCCTCCCAGTGGACTGGAGAGAGGCACTATACAATAGAGGTTAAAGATCTCTGGCTATGGTGTTAGATATTCTTGGGTTTTAATTCTAGCTCAGCCACCTCTAAGATATGTGACCTTGAACAGGATCTTAACTCATTGGGCCTCGATTACTTTATTCATAAAATGTGAATAATGATAGCTAACACAGAGTGCAATAGCAATTAATAACTAAGATAATTTATAAAATATTTGCCACAGTAAAAAGCACACTTAGTTTTGCTCCATAAAATGGAGTAAATGGCACTTACTTCATAAATGGTAGCTAAAATTATTTCAGAATTGGCAGAACAAGTTACACTAGGACCTTGGAGACTTTCAAATCCACCATTTGTTTTTTCCATCAGGAACAATTAAACTATAAGAGGATGGAGTTTCAGGGAGCTAATACTTAACTGATGTAGTTCCCTTTAAAGATTTCAATCGACAGTCACCCAAAGGTTCAATGTGAAACATGAGGCTGAATTTCAAATAGGCAAAACTGTCATGTTATTGATAACAATGCATGTATCCAAAGAGATTGTCTTTAATTGCCTAGGGTCGATAAGTTCTTACTTTCAATGAGGGCTAATACCTCACTTTCAGACCTTCATCTCCTCAGCAGCATCGGCAAGGACATTCCTACTAAGAAGAGTTTAGCAGAAATTCTAAATGTCTTAGCTAGCAGCAGCTTTCTTCCCTAGAGAGCCCCTGGCAAGAGCATACAGTCAGAAATTTATCATTACCACCAGCCATCACCCTCATTAAGTACTGTGGGAAAACTACATTAATGATTGTTTTTAATGCTGCATTGTAAATCTGTGGATTTGGTTATGTATCATTTTCTTCTTAAGGAATCCCTGGATTTTGAGCCACCAGGATGGCTTCTGGGGACTTGTTTCTAAATCAGCCTGTTACAAGATGTACTTTCCCGCAGGGTGAGAGAGAAGCAGTTCGAAAGCAGTTGGGGATTTCCCCAAAGGCTTGTTTGAGGACTGGTTCAGGTGTTTTTGGTGAAGTAGTATCCTCTAAGAGATACTCATAACCCAGGGTCCTACGAAAGGCTCTCTGGAGGCAGTGATGAGGGCTGATGAAGAGCAGGACGCTCTAAATCTCCACAGGTACAGTTTAATTCCTGTTTCAGATTAGATTTGAGAAGGTGAAGTAGCATCTCTCTGGCAAATGCCCATTTAAGTGACAATAGCTTAATCAGGACATGGAGATGTCTATTAGTTAAAGGAAAACTCAGTAGGAGTTTAAGGAAGTAAGATCACAGGGAGTTGAGAACAGATAGCCTGCCAGGCGTGTGCTCATGGTCTCCCTGATTATAGGAAAAATTAGCCTAACTATAGGAGCAGAACAGTAAGAAACCAGCATCTATCTTATTCTCTAATTGAGGGTGGTCACCTCAATGAAGGAGAAGAGAGGTGCATTTTGACTTCCCCATGAAAGCGGAAGGAACTACCAGCTCCCCAACTCCCAAGAAATATGTATCTAGCTTGTCTCAAGGAAGAGCCAATCTGGATAAAGTATTCTGAAAAGAAGTGAGAGCCAAATCAAGAGAAATGAGAATAGACCCATAAAGTAACTCAGCCCGGAAGACCTCCCCAGGCTCTCTTCCCAGTACTCTCTGACACAAGTCCAGTGCTGCTGCCTAACTAGCCCATTGGCTGCACCACAGGGTGAAACTTTCTTCTTCAAGATGTTTATTCATAGTTTTCTTTGTTATTGAAATGTGCCCCCCTCATAAATGCTCATCTTTTAAATTCTATTTCCTTATAACTGAAAATAATTTTTTCTTCATCTGAGTTCTTCTTAACGTATGTTGTTCATCCATGCAAGTCACTAATAACTTTTTATTGCATTGTATTGCTTTTATTTAAGCCTAGCTCATCTCCCTCTACTACACTATAAAATTGATCTGTTAAAGCACTAATGTTGACAATTGAATGTGAGCAGTCTGTTAAAGCCATGGATGCTTCCATGATTCTGTTTTCACCGTCAACATAAACCTAAACATTCAAGAGAGGTTTTTATCCAGCTTCCCAAATGTGGTCTGCAGATCACTTGCATGAAAATTTACTGGCAAGCTTTAAAAATACGTATTCCTAGGCTTTCCCATAGGCTTACTGAATCAGAATCTCTAAGGATGTGACCTGGAAATATGCATTTTAACAACGTTAGCACATCAGAGATACCTAGTACATACTAAAACATGAAATGATGGAATCATCATGTTTATGCTTATAAAATGCAGCAAAAAATATGTGAATGAAACTATAAACATTGCAGTTCAAATTTTACAGAAAGGAACTCTTTTCTCACATTTGTAGTCTCTTAAAGTACTTATTTTCCACTCCACAGTGTTTCTGTAACAGTGTGAGATAATTATCAGCTTAGAGAGGAGAAACTGACCCAGTCATCACAGTCTGGCTTTGTCTGATGACAAAGTTTTTACAAGTAGACACTTTTGCTCCTTTGAATTATGACCATTGGTTATGAGAAATACTTGCACTTTTAAAAGGGATACAGGTTTCTATATAAAGGAGAAATCAGCAAGGACACACACTTGAAGCTGGGCAACATTTATGATGGAACTCAAAAGAGACACTACATTTGTTTGCAAAGCTATTTATTTCTTTGTTTTGCTTCCTTAACTTCTCCTTCCATTTTTGTCTTTTTATAGCATGTATCTAGTACTTTTTCCTTTATTAACTAGCCAACTAGCCAGATTACTGATTCCCCTTTGTAATATATTTCTTTTAGTAAAATTTTAAAAACAATTGTCAAGTTATTGTACAATTAATAGAAAAAATATAATTAAAACAAAATAATTCTTATTTTAAAATGTCTAATTGACAAAGATTGTACATATTCAAGGTATACAATGTGGTGATTTTATGTATTTATACATTGTATACTGATTATCACAATCAAATTAATTAACATATCTACCACCACCAAGTTGTGCATTAGATCCCCAGAACTTGTTTATCTCATATTTGAAAGTTTCCATTCTTTGATCAGTATCTTCTCATTTCTCCATGCCCCAGCTCCTGGCAACCACTGTTCTATTCTGTTTCTATGAGTTCTACTTATTTAGATTCCACATGTAAGTGAGAACGTACAGTATTTGTCTTTTTCTGCCTGGCTTATTTTACTTAGCATAATGTCCTCTACTTTCATCCATGGTGTTGCAAATGGCAGGATGTTATTCTTTTTTATTGGCTGAATAATATTCTATTGTGTGTGTGTATCTGTGTGTGTGTGTGTTTGTGTGCCACTTTTTAAATACATTTATCTGTTGATGGACATTTAAGCTGTTTCCATATCTTGGTGATTGTTAATGCTGCCTGCAGTGAACATGGTGTTGCAGATATCTTTTCAGGGTAATAATTTCATTTCCTTTGGATACATACCAAGAAGCGGGATTGTTGGATCATGTGGTAGTTCTGTTTTTAATTTTTGAGAAACCTCCATACTCTTTTTCATAATGGCTATACCAAGTTACATTCCCACATTGTGCAAGTTTCCCTTTTTTCCAAACCCTTTTCCACACTTAGTTTTTTTAAGGATACCCATCTTCATAGGTGTGAGATGATATTTCAGTTTGGTTTTGATTTACATTTCCCTGGTGATTAGTGATGTTGAACATGCTTTCATATACCTGTTGAACATACGTATGTTTTCTTTGGAAAAAATGCCTATTCAGGAGGTTCTTTGCTCATTTCTTAATTGGGTCATTTGAGTTTTTGCTATTGAGTTGTATGAGTTCCTTATATATTTTGAATATTAACCCCTTATAAGATATATAGTTTACAAATATTTTCTCTCATTCTGTAGGTTGCCTGTTTATCTTGTTGATTATTCCCTTTTATGCACAAAAGCTTTTTAGAGAAAAAGAAATGGAACTAGAAAAGACCCTGAGTAGCCAAAGTGATCTTGAGAAAGAAGAACAAAGCTTCTTTGTATCACACTCCCTGATTTCAGACTATATTACAAAGCTATAGTAATCAAAAATATTACAAAGGTATATTAATCAAAACAGCATAATACTGGCATGAAAGCAGACACATAGACAAGTGCAACAAAACAGAGAGCCCAGAAGTAAACCCAAACATATGTGGTTAACTAATCTTTGATAAGGACAACAAGAATACACTATGGGGAAAAGAAAGTCTCTTTAATAAATGATGCTGGTAAAATTGGATATCCATGTATAAAAGAATGAAATTGGACCCTTGCCTTATGTCATACACAAAAATTAACTTAAAATAATTAAAGATTTAAATGTAATATCAGAAACTGAGAGGTGAAGCCAGCTGAGCTTCTGGGTCGGGTGGGGACTTGGAAAACTTTTGTGTCTAGCTAAAGGATTGTAAACGCACCAATCAGTGCTCTGTGTCTAGCTAAAGGATTGTAAACACACCAGTTAGTACTCTGTAAAAATGCACCAATCAGTGCTCTGTGTCTAGCTAAAGGACTGTAAACGCACCAATCAGCACTCTGTAAAATGGACCAATCAGTCTCTGTAAAATGGACCAGTCAGCAGGATGTGGGCAGGGCCAAATAAGGGAATAAAAGCTGGCCACCCCAGCCAGCAGCGGCAACCCATTCGGGTCCCCTTGCACCTGTGGAAGCTTTGTTCTTTTGCTCTTCACAATAAATCTTGCTCACACTTTGGGTCCGTACTACCTTTAAGAGCTGTAACACTCACTGCGAAGGTCTGTGGCTTCACTCCTGAAGTCAATGAGACCACGAAACCACTGGGAGGAACAAACAACTCCAGACACGCCACCTTTAAGAGCTGTAACACTCACCATGAGGGTCCGTGGCTTCATTCTTGAAGTCAGAGAGACCAAGAACCCACCGGAAGGAACCAATTCTGGACACAAAACCATAAAACTCCTAGAAGAAAACATAGGGCCTGTAGTCCCAGTGCTTTGAGAGAAGGAGCAGGATGATTGCTTGAGCCCAGGACTTCGAGACGAGACTGGAAGAGCTAGCAAGAACCCCATCTCTACAAAAATAAAATAAAACAATTAATCAAGTGTAATAGTGTGTGCCTATAGTTTCAGATACTTGGGAGGCTGAAGTGGGAGGATCACTTGAGCCCAAGTGAGTCTCAAGGCTGCAACAAGCTATCTGGCACCACTGCACTCCAGCCTGTCTCCTAACAGAAAGAAAGAAAGAAAAAAGAAAGAAAGGAAAGGAAGGAAGGAAGAAAGGGAGAAAGAAAACATAGAGAAAAAGCTCCTTGACATTGATACTGATCTTGACAGAGTCTTTGAATATAACATCAAAAGCACAGGCGACAGAAGGAAAAATAAACAAGTAGGACTACATCAAACAAAAATAGTTTTTTAAACAGAAGTAAACTATTACCCTTTAGGCTGCCATCTAATGTAGTGAATAAAGTACAATGCTGCGTCCCTAGATGAGAACAATGCCTACTTGGTTTGTTCTACTTTAGGTTATATATTTTCCCCTTTTTATTATAAAATAAAAAATCTTCTTAAGATGAAGAAACTAAGACTGGAGCTTCAGTGAAAAATTACATCTCGATGGTAAATTTATTTTTTTATTTATTAGAACCCGCTTTTTATTAGTTGGACTTTTCTACTTGTATACAATAAACTAATCTTGTGACAGGTATCAAGTCATTTTATGACTTTCAATACCAGTTTCTAAGGTCAAAGTGCATTCCCTTTGTTATTATGTTCTACATTTCAAAAGCCATAGACCCAACATCTGAAAGCCAATGAAACACATAGAATAAAAACTATCAAGTCCTATATTGTTACAATAAACTGACATTTCCTAAATACCTGCTCTCTGGTGCTAGGGATTCAACAAAAAATTGGGCATAGTACTGAAATGGATGAATTCCTTGTCTTTTAATGAAGATATTTACATAAACAAAAAATGCACTTCAGTTTGAATGAAGACTTGTACAAATGCTTGTTTCAGTGGCCTTATGCAACAACATGACTGCAATTGTTGACATACTGAAATTCACTACTTGTCCTTCTATATTGACATGTCTACATTTAATAAGATTTTATTTAATTTGTGTGCGTTATGCATCTTCTTTCGTACCTGAATTTTATACAAGGGAAGTTTTTCTTAAAACTCCTCTAAATCAAAACTCATGTTATTCAGGATTAATTCTACCAAAGATGGAGTGGATTGGTATTTTGCTTAGTTAAAATTGTACTTCCATGTTATAAGGTCGTAAACATAGTTTACAATTCATTCAAAATGTTATTTCTGATAAATACGATGCTTGACTTTTTTGTTAAATACTTTAGGTGATACTCATTAAAGAAGGAACTCATTATAGAAAGAATGTAATGGGAAAACTAAATGGTTAAATGTTGGAAAAGCCATTTCAAACATGGAAATAATAAAAAAATGTATTCCATAAACATTTCATTATTTCAATGTAGGCAAATGAGTATACAATGATATATTTATTTTTTGATTTAGAATCAAGGTAATTTTGGCAAGTATGGGTCTGCTCAGTAGAGTTCTGGGTCATTTTTCTCTCATAAACCACACTCATAATAAATTATCTGTTCATTTTCTGTTTTGGACTATTTTGAATGCAGTGAAAATCTAAAGACCTATGTAAAATAATATGAATGCAGTGTTTTTATCTATTTTTAGTTGTTTTCATTCTTTTACTGTTGTCTTGTCCACATTCAATACAAGAGTACTTTTTAAGCTTCTTGCCTTTAATGAATGCTTTCAAACTATTGACTATAGTTTAAATAAAAACCTTTTCTTACACACATATATTTTAACAGTCCACACAATAGTAAATTAAATTACTTAATTATAATTAATAGTACAACTGTTAGAAAGAGATTTCATAGGAAACACAACCAGATCATAGTAAGTATACATCTTCACTGTGGAAGAAGTAGCTGGCCATACAGGATTAGCCAATATCATTTAGCATGCTGCGGGCTTCCCTTTTAACAAAGGAATAGTGTGTTTGTTAAGTTAGTATGTGTAAAGAAATGAACCACTGTATTTTAAAATTTTTACATAATGCAAAACATTTCTTTTTTTATTTTTTTTCTTTTCTTATTTAGACAGGGTCTCACTCTGTCGCCAGGCTGGAGTACAGTGGTGCAATCATGGCTCACTGTAGCCTCAAACTCCTGGGCTCAAGCAATCCTCCCACCTCAGCCTCCCTAGTAGCTGGGACCATGGGTGTGCACTACCATGTTTGGCTATTTTTTTGATTTTTTATAAAGATAGAGTGTCACTTTGTTGCCCAGGCTGGTCTTGAACTCCTGGGCTCAAGCAATCCTCTCACCTCAGCATCCCAACATGCTGAGATTACAGGTATGAGCTACCATGCCTGGCCAAGACATTACATTTCTATGCCACCATGTTTTGAATTTTTAAAGTACAATCCATATAAAATCTTATTGCATTGACTATATCCTTTATTCATTGTGCCTGAAATTCTAGAAGCTGACACTAGGTGCTGCTGTTAATGGTTTGGTTGATTAAATGGTAGGTTCTCTTCAAAGAAAAATTTTATATATAAAACATAAAAAGTAGATAGTTGGATAGACAGAGCACATGTTTTCAGGTTAAATTATACTTTGTGATCTAAACAATGTATTTTTTAATAGGACCTTGTGATGCAACATATAAATCTTAAAGAATACTACAATCTTAATGGTACCTTTATGATAATTCATGAGTATATGAAAGCAGTATAGTACAATGTAAAGACAATTTTAAAGTAATTAAAATATTGAATATAGTTTATGCACTTAACTAAATGAAAACTACTATTAATTGCAGCTCTATCTAAATCTGAAGTTACTCAGATCTAGTCTGTGCATTTCCCCAAACTTCCTTCCTAGAGTCAGAACTCTCTTACTTTTGCTGACTTTAGTGTGGCTACTCTGCTCTTTGCTCCATTATATGTATTTCCAGCACCCACAACTGTGCCCAGAATATTGCAGGACCTTAATCTAAAAATGTTTAATGAATGAGTTGAAAAAATGAACTTTGGATGTGACTTCTTCCTTGGCTTAAAAATTCCCTCCAGGTTCCCAAAGGCTAATTTTTTTTAGATTGCTGCTTCTCTTATCACCTAAATGTCTCACTTTTCCTCCTTAACTCAGGAATAGTGATAGGTCTTTGTCACCTCCATGAAATGTCCAAGTAAAAATGACCTTCTAGCATTACTCACAGAGTCCCACAATCATTATATGGCCAATCCAGGATTCTCTTTTTATGACACCTCACTCTGTCTGCATTTTCAGAATGGATTAATAAATAGTTAAAGAAAAAGCACACCAAATTAATAAAAGCATGAAGCAATCAAGCTGAGGATTTATTTTGTTCTGAATTTCTGAAGTGTCAGGGGCAGCAACCCAAATCCACGCTAGTCTTTACTAACAATTTAAATACAACCTACAGAATATTCGGCAGGATACACTCTCCCTGCTCAAATAAAGATCCACATGAAATCTAGTCCCTTAGCTATTCTAGCTACCAAAGAATACTGACTCGCTAAAGCAAACCTGAGATATTTTAAGTAGGAAAACGCTGAAAGATACTGGAAGTGTTGTAAGAAAGTGTGGTTCTCTCGGACTTCCAGATTGATTTGCTTGTTTAGAGAGGTTTGGATGTCACTTATAGACGTTAAAGACCTTGGCTTATGGGTGCTCAAGAAATGTTAACTGAACTGAATTGAATTGAGACCCAAGTTCAAATCCAATTTAATACCAACATAGGAGAAGTGTGGTCAGATCATAAAGTCACAGCTGACAGTATTGCCTGGGACAGGTATTACAGCATGTGTGGTGGGAAGGAAAGGGAGGAGATTGGCAGGACGCTTCAAATTACGTTCCAGGTTCTGAAAGAGTGCTATTTACAGCCAAGAAGTGTCATGACACCTTGCTAGATTTTACAGACACTAAAACATTTTGCTATTTCTTGGAATTGTCATGATGTGAAAAATTTTTGTCTCTTCCTTTTCTGCTTCCTTGAAGACATACACCCATCCTGCCACTCTGAGATGAGAGTTTCTTTTCATCTAAAAGACAAAAGGTGCAGAGGTATATCTCAAACTCAGAAAGAAATAAGGCAGTGGCTACCCAATCAACTCCCGTAAGATAAGACTTTTAAATCATTTCTCAGGAGAATAGAGAACAGGATGAGATAACTCAGTAGTAAATAGCAGAGCCCCTGATACCTAGTGGACTTCCATTCTGCTGGGAGGAGCAGCGTGTGAAGCACAGCACTCAGGCTCTGTCCACTGTCCTCAAGGACCATAAAGGCAAGATTGTGGTTTGCCATGGTCTGTAGTTCATTCCACTTGACTCTCTCAAGAGCCTCTTTATCCCCCGCCCCCTGCCCCCCACCACTTTCTCAGAAAGCAGAGAAGTCATCCCTCAGGGCTTCTGATCCCTCAAGTTCATTCATCATCCTCAGGATCAAGTCTTCCTTCCATCTAAAACTGAGCACAGTACAAAACTGCCTGTTCTAAATGAACTTTACTGCCTCTATCCCCTCTATTTCCTTCCTTTCATATTTCATTCCTTGAGTTACCTTTTTCTTTCATTTTCTTGTTCAAGATTATATTTAACATTTCAGAAGCCATCATTATCTCACCTTTTTTTTTCATTATTTGGTGAGGTGTTTTTTGTTTTTTTGTTTTTTGTTTGTTTGTTTGTTTGTATTAGGTCTCATTCATGCCCTTCCTTTATTTCCCAATAAATAATTTAATACTCAATTTTGAAACTTTTTCTTGAAGGTTGACCAATATTCTAATCTTACTCATCACTTATACACAGTGTTTTTAAAATCTTCCCCAAAATAGAGCTAGAGCAAGGAAGGGAAGATACATAACATTTCCTAGATGTAATATGCCTAAGAACTTTTCAAGTCTGAAACTTTGATTTTTAGAAAATGAAACAGAGGCCCAGAAAAGTCAATTAATTTTCCCTAGGCTTCAAATCTGGCCAGTCACAAACCCATAATCATTCTTCTACATATGGAGTCAAGCTGATAGAAGCAATCTGTGTAGAAAAGAGAATAAATTTTCTCATTTAATGTCAAAACACGTGTTCTATCTACTCAAACCATTAGTTCATCAAGTACTGCTATCTTATATAATACAGTGTCCATTTTATCATGATCCAGAGATTCAAATAAAATATAGTATATATGTATTTTACATAAGATTTTTCTTCAGCCCCATAACACTTTTAAAACACCATATCAACTACAAGGCTGAGCACAGTGGCTCACACCTGTAATTCTAGCACTTTGGGAGGCTGAGGCAGGTGGATTGCTTGAGGTCAGGAGTTCAAGACCAGCCTGGCCAACGTGGTGAAACCCATCTCTACTAAAAATACAAAAATTAGCTGGGCATGGTGGCGGGCGCCTGTAATCCAACCTGCTTGGGAGGCGGAGGCTTGAGAATTGCTTGAACTAGGGAGGTGGAGGTTGCAGTGAGCCAAGATGGCACCACCGCACTCCAGCCTGGGTGACAGAGTGACACTCTGACTCAAAAAAAATAAAACAAAAATAAAAAATAAAACCCCGCATCAACTAAACATTTGAGAAAACCATTTGAGGAAGTTATTTTAAGGTAAATAAATTTAAGCTTTTGAGTTGCAAGGTCTCTTTCAAAACACATTGATAGAATTATGTTTTCCATAGCAAAAACTTTTCTTTATCAGTGCTATTTCCTCAAGTCACTAGTCAATCCTTCTCCTTTCCTTTTAATGCCAACATTTTTAAAAGAATGAATTACATTTGTTGCTTCTGCCCCTTGTTCCATGTTAAGTCTAACCTGCTGACTTCTATCCCAAACACTCTTCTATAGTATTTCCTTCCCAGAAGACTGACAACACCAACAGGCACATTCTCGCTGATGGCACTGCAGCTTTGACTCTGCTGACTCTCCTCTGTTTGTTTCAATAACATCTTACTAAGGTTCTACTGTTTCCTTAGATGGCTGATCATTTTCTTGTCACCACAATATGGAGATACTTCTTACGTTTCTGCCACTGGTGTTTTCTCTGCACACTCTTTCAGGGGTGCTCCTATGCCTATACAGACTAGAGCTTAACAACAGGATGTTCTGAGCTCTAGATATAAGTATTTCTGCCTGCTGGCCATGTTATTTGGTGCCTGCTCATGTTACAGGTCTCAATTTCAACATGGCCAATAGAACTTCTAATTTTGTGACAACTAGTTTCTCTTAATGTTAATAATTTTTCCTCTACTCATCCAGCATTAAGTTGATTTTTTTTCTTCTTTATTCCCCAAATTTAGTCATTCACAAAGCCTGCGGATCTTTGCTCTGTAACATCTCTCAACCTATTCATCTTCTGCATTGTCACTGTTATTACCACTTACCTGAGCAAATGCTGTAGACTTCCAACCAGTCTTTCAAATCTCCAGTCTCTCCCCTCTTGAACCATTCAAAATCACCACTGTAGAGTAACGTTTTTCTAATGCTTTGCTGGTCTCCTATTGTCACTATCCTATGAACAACCTTCAATGGGCTCCCAATGCCTTTTTCAAAGCTTGACATTCCTGGCCACAACAGGGTCTCTCCATACTTGTCGAGTGAAACCACTCCCTTTTGTGAGGTCTGTGCTCTGGCCTTCCTTGACTGCTAGCTCTCACTTTGCTTATTCCATTTCCCCTCTTTATTTTCTCTTTCTTCCGCCTGAAACATTATGAGTTGATGCTCAAGAGCTAGTTCAGTTTCACTTCCCTCCTCTAACACCCAAGTCACCACCTCTTTCCACTGCGTGCCCACTGTTCAGCACGAAGAGATGTTTCAGTGCGTTCTCTTCGTTTGGATTATATATTCCTTGGCCATTACTCACTTATTTATTGAGTTACTTGAACAACAGCAGGAATTGGAAAACAATTGAATAATAACTGAATAATATTTCTCTACTAAATGAAGTCATTAGATATATATCATTTTTAAAAATGACTACCATGTTGGAAAAGACTAGTAAAAAAAGAATAACTAGAGATAGTCAAGAGAACCATTCCATGGGTTATAATTCTTCCTTCAAATTGACTACTTCATGATTTTTGTAATGTATAAGTTATACTATATATCAAAAAATCTACGTGATTATCTTTTCAGCTTTAGCTTTAGCAATGGACTGTTTCTCTTCTCTTCACATCATTGTCTGTTCTGTGATTCTGGAATCCACCTTGCTATCCTATCCCTCTGTACCTCTGCACACATTTTTTCCACTACCTGGAATGACATACTCCCCTTTCTCACCAGAAAACGTTTTTATTTTTTTAAAAAGTATCCATTCATGCCTAACTAAAATTACAATTTCTCTATAAAATAGTTTCTTTCACTGACAACCAATTAGCATAATGTAAAAGTTAAAATCGCAGGTTCTGTGGTCGGAAGACAAAAGTCCAAATTTCCTTTCTCCCATTTTCTTAATGATTTGGAGTAAGACACAAGTTCAGTATCTATAACATGGGAACAGTCATTGTATCTTTCTTATAAGTTCTTGTCAGGTTTAAAATAACGTAATAAATGATAGCTATTTTATTATCATCTTACTCTCACCTTAATGTTATCAAAGCATTTTTTTGTACTCCTACCATGGCATAACACTTTTCACATTCTCTCTTTTTTAATATATAATTTACGTTAATGTCTGTCTCAACAATTACACTGTAAACTGCTCGAGTCCATAACATGGCCTGTTTCATCTTTGAATCCCCCACATCACCCAGCTCAATGCTAGACATCTGTTACTTGCTGTATCAGAGGGTTGGGCTTATATATTTTGAGGACAGATTAAAAATTGGGTAAAAATCTCCCTTCTGCTATTTACTAGTCCTTTGTTTTGGAGACAGTTACTCAACATTTCTGAGTCACAGTTTTCTCCTCAATAAACTTGGAATAGTTAACAGTTTACCTCATGGGATTACTGTTAATAAGATAAGGTGTACAGGATAACTGTTATAGGAATGTATATATGATGAGCTAAGTGCTCCAAAGAATAGCTATACATATTAGATATTCCATGCACCTTTCTTGAAATCAATTTAAACATTTGCATGAGAGATCTTTTCCATAGTTTTAAAGATGGGTCATGACAAGGAGAAAGAAGAGACATGATGGGGGTGGAGACGTGCTCTCAACAGGACCCTCTCTGACCCAACAGCTCATTTGTACCTGCAGTCTGACCCTGTGCCTCAGAGAATAAGAGCCACTTTGATCCAACCCCCTGACACTTGATTTCATTCTTCTCTTTGTGAAACAATCTCATTAGAGAAATCGTGCTGCTGAGAAAGCAGGTCACTCAGCTGGGGGCAGGCAAAGAAAGTCTTTCTCAGCTTAGTCATGACCTCCATGAAAAGTGAAGCGTTAGTGAGGGATCCTGGGATTTACAGCATTCTATGGCCAAGGTTTTCACCAGAGGCTGCTGGGATTTTAGGCAGAAGGAAGAGTAATGAAGGGATTGACTGAACTGCTGCTGTGGGTGTTGGCGTCAATTCTCTCCTCTGGGTTAGTAATGAGCTCTCTCCCCATCTTGTGGGGAATCCCGGGTGGAAGGAGGAAGTGGGGTGCTGCCAAGGGTTACACTGGCAGTGATATATTTAGAATAAACACCCAACTGGGTTGCTTATCATCTGCAGTCAACAATGACCTTATCACATTTTCTGTAAAAATAGAAGTGTTCATTAACAAACCTAGGACTGGCTTCAATTTAAGAGTATTTCTTTTCCAACAATTTATGTATTTTTTATCTTGTTTTTATAAAATGTGATAGAAAAAATAAAACTAAATATGCCATTAAGATTTTCAGGCTTAGATCCTCATCCCAAGGAAGACCAGATGATCTCCACAAAACAAGCCTGGGAAGTCCCGTGGTGTCAGGGTGTTAGGCAGAGGAAACTCTAAAGACCCAAATTGCTGTTAATCTCCTCTCATCTCCCAAAGTGAAAAATGCGAAGGTTAGCATTTGACCACTAACGAAATGCTTTACTGCACTTTAAAGTCATTCAAATCTAAAGATTTATACAGGTGCATGTTTCACTTGGATTGTAGGCTGTTGGATGATCCAAAGTTAAGAAGTGATAATAATTAATGCTAGTCTCATTTGGTTGGAGTGGATTTTCTTCAACCATATACCTCTTCTTTCTACTTAACTGTGGACTGGGTTTCTCAGCCTGATTTCCCTAGGAATATACTGAGTAGGAGACTAACCTAGCTAAGAAAACTTACCTCCTTTCCCTAGTAGCAAGTTAGCCACGTTAGTCACCTCATAGTCATATTGTTACTGCTGAATTTCCCAGTATCCCTCCTCAAGGAGGGGCTCAGATAATAAAAGTGAAAGTACCTAACCCTGTGCCTGGCCCATAATGCATGCTTATTGGGTGTTTATTATTTTCTTTTAGCTGTGGAGCTACAGGTTAAAAAAGTTACATTCTGACTCTCAAAAATAAATCTGTAATTTTGTTGAAGGAGGTTATTTTGGTAATTCAATGTGCTGAGAAGAGCATACCATTGCCCTTTTTATGGCATCAGAACCAACTGTAAAACAGATGGAGCTGGTATAGAGTTCCACCCAAAGTCACTGGTTATATAGCTAATCCTTTCCCCAGTCTAATTCTCTGCCCATGGGCTTCAATACTTCATAAGACCTATCTGTTGTGTCAAAAAAATAAAAATAAAAAAAAACCGAAAAAAAACACTCTGCTAAATTTATAGATCTGGATAATAAACATTTATTGTATATATCTATTATCTGTCAGTCACTGTCTCTTCCAGAAGTTTTGCTAGAGTTTTTAAGACGGTCACTAAAAT
The DNA here is from genome assembly GCF_028885655.2 of Pongo abelii. NCBI lineage: Eukaryota > Metazoa > Chordata > Mammalia > Primates > Hominidae > Pongo > Pongo abelii. The sequence continues at coordinate 22,191,399 of NC_085928.1, forward strand.
AGAACTGTGCTTAATCACAAAAGATTGAAACAAAGAGTAGAACTCCAAGAAGCTAGAGGGTGCATGGTAGAAGGGAATGTCTCAGTCCTTTCAAGTTATTTTGAGATTTGCCACTTTTATTAGAACTAGCCCTGTGAATCTCAGGAGGGGCTCTTTTATGCCTTCATTACATTGTTTTTCTTTATAAATATATTTAGAATTTTATAGCATTTATGAGTAGGAAAGGAATTTACAATCCACCTATTCAACAGGTAAAATTTATTTAGCTAAGGTTAGACACTTGTTTAATGAGCAACTTGCTGCCAAGAAATTTTAGGAACCATATTGTCCCTGTTTGATGTGTATTTTCACCTGCCTGCTCAGTAGATCAAGAATGTTTTTTCTCTTTGGAGCTACCACCAAGAAACTAAAGAAGGGAATTTTTTATATTTTCTCCACTTACGTATAGAATATACAATTTGTTGAAATACCAGCTATTTGAGAATTGAGAATCAAAGTAGTGTCACAAGTAGAATTCCATGTGACCTTCTTACCTTGCCTAGATTTGTAGTTCTCACCGATCCTTTCAGACATTTCCTGCCTCTTGAAATATCTATGCCTCTGCTCCTGGCTCTTTAGGATTAAGGTGGGGTTTTGTTTTGTTAGTTTGGAGTTTTATTTTGTTTTCTTGTTTGTTTTTCATTTTGACTAGTCTTCCCATCTTTCTACTCTTCATTGCAGAGTTAATCAATTGCATTCACTTTCCTCATTTGATGCACTAAAAGACTAAGATGCTTTCCTGGTAGGCTCTAGGGACACCCCTCTATCTAGTAATATTTAGGGCCCACATTAATCAGCCAATATTCACATAGAATATTATTACAGCTAAGCGCTACCTAACTAGCCCTACAAAACAAACAAAAACACAAACAAAAACCTGCATGATAAGCCATAAGTCACATAGAAAAAAGAAGGCATCTTAACATCCCAACATTTATGAAACTGGTCTTCTTCCCTATGCCCTTGGCATTTCAAATGAAAATACCTTAACATTCCCTCAGAATTCCCATTTTCTCTCAATTTCCTTTCACTGGCCTGTGACCTGGGATCCACGGTTACAGAATATAATTCCCACACCTTGGGGTTAAGTTTCCTCAATATTCTTGATTTATGCTCTTCTTTCTCTCACCCTTTTCCTTTATTGCCCCTCCTCACCCACCCTGCACTCTGCAGGACTCTGCAGTCTTTCCTGCCAGGGATCATTTCACTGGGAAATAAATCAACAAATCCTATAAAACATCTCTAGAGATTCACAATATGCACTTAACATTTTAAAGGAAGTTCTCATCTTCTCCCCCAAATCTCTGACTTCCATTAAGCCATTAACGCTATTTTGTTTCTCACATTTACATTTTAGCAAAGGAAATACGGTGTAAGCCTTTTTTATAACCCACAGTCTTTGAGAAGGAGACATTTTTATCAATGTCTTCTCTTCATATACACATTGTGAACTACTAGGCACTGTCTTCTTTTACTTTTGCCGCCTTCACAAGCTCAGTGAGATGTTCTATGAACAGTGGTTTTAAATAAGAGCCTTTTGAATACATTAATCATTGAAGAAGAGAAGCAAATATGAGAAGCAAAGGCGAAAGCTAAGGGGGAAAGGCGAAGCTAAAGTAAAAAGTAAAAAATACCAGACAGTCCCAGGTTTTTTCATTTGAATTAGTGTTATTTAACTAAATTCTTCTTGGTTTTATTTAATTTTGATATATCATTTATTCATTTTGTTATTCAGCAAATTTTGTTGAGCATATACTATATGCTAGGCACTTTTCTGTGCATGGGGATTGCAATTTTAAACAAAACAAAAATTTTTCACTGCCCTCATAAACATTCTAGTAGTTGTTGTGGGAAGGCAGATAATCAATTAGACACAGTAAATGAAATTTAAAAGTATACTTATCAAGTAACAATTCCTTGGAGAAACGAAAAATGCAGAGCATAGTAATGGTCTTGAGGTATGTGGCTGGAACAAGGTTGCTCTTTAAATGGTGTTGTCAAAGTCAGACTTTACAAGAGGGTGAGATTTGAGCAAAGACTTGAAGCAGTGGGAGTGTATGGAGGGGACAAAGGGGCCAGGTGGCCTTCTGCAGAAAGGCCTTTCCTGGCAGCAAGTACAGCCTGTGCAAAGCCCTGAAGTGAGCATATGCCTGGCATGTTTAAAGAAGAGCAGGAAGTCCAATGTGGCCGAAGCAGAGTGAGCAAGGGCAGGAGTACCAGAGGATAGGATGCCAAAGAGTTAAGAAAAGGAGGAATGCAGAACCTTTCCATCAGAAATAAAATAATACATAACCATGGATATGTGGGGTGGGGTTGTTTCTTTTGGAAAGAAGAAGGGCTTTCTGGGAATAGATGGCCAGGCCAGGCAGCAAGCTGCTGTGTGTGGGAGGCAGGTAGGAGGAGGAGGCATAGAAAGCTGCAGATTGCAAATGCTCTCACAGATCCCTCAATGCACATCTGTTATTTCAGAGTGTGGTGAATATTTCAACAAGTCAGCTGCCATAGCCAGCTTCTCAGCAGGCTGTTTCACTCCATTGCTCTCTAGTTCCTTCTTAATTCTACTGTCTTTTATGCCAAATCTCTCCTCATCTTTTTTCACCATGCCCTATCTATTCTTTGTGGCTGGGAAACTTTTGAGATCAATGTCCTTTATGATATGTGATTTCTCCCAAAGCACCCTTGCTTGGTCAGCAAGAGTGGGGTTGAATATATTTCCCATAAAGAAGAGTACCATTCAATTTGTCAGTCAAACAGTCAACAAATAAGCAGTCATTCATACATTTATCTTCTCATTAATTTAACAAATATTTCTTAAGCATTTATTATTTTCCAGACTTCATTCTAAACACTGAATATGCAGCGAAGAATAAGACAAAGTTACTGTGCTTATGGAGCCTATATTGTAGTGGCAAGAAGACCAATTATCAGATAGATGAATAGAATTTTAGATAAAGAATGAGTACAAACAAGAGAAAGAAAAGTCAAGAAGAGATGGGAGATGGTACTATTTTAGTTCAAGTGAAGTGAGGGGGTAAAACTTTCAGAAGCCTGGGGAATAATGTTCTTGACAGAGAGAACAAATTCAAAGGTCTAGAATCAAGAAATTAATAAGCCTTTAGCATGTGCCAGGTCCTGTATTTCACAGTAGAACTGTGGTTCTCAACTCCTGATGCATGTCTGCATCCTTGTGGAGCATTTCAGGACTCCAGAGGAGCACACCCCCACAGGACTCCCAAATCTGAATTTCTCACGAGGGAAGCTGAGTATGCCTATTTTTTCAAAAGGCTCCACCAGATTGTTCATCCATGTTTGAGAACAATTGCACTGGCAATCCAACTGTGAACACGGCAAAAATTTTATCTGTCCTCATGACACTTTATTGGTGAGCTCTCAGTGCTAGAAAAATGTTTATGTATATGTTGGTTCAAAACCATTTCCGTGTGATTTCCTGTCCTCTGTTCTTATGTTCTCTAAGACTACAAAGTTCAATCCCCTTGCATGTGGCAGTCTTTCAGGTATTTGAAGGCAGCACTTGTTCCAATGAGTTCCCTTAATCCTTCTGTATGAGAGATATCAGACATGTTACCATTCCATTCACTCTCATCTAGCTTTGCCCATGTGTCCAGACTGTTCTTTAAATGCCATGCCCACAATTAAGTTAGAGGTTCCCTTTATGATCATGGAGGCAGCATGTGCCCATCTCCAGACACCTGTTTTCTGCACTTCTTCATACATCTCACGTAACAGTTTAGCTAACTCCCTTACAAGTTTTTTTTCTTTTTAATGCTCTCTAGGATGTAATGTTATCCTTCTCTGTTATTGTTTCTTTGTATCACATGTAATCATCATTTATGTTCTTCAATTCTCTTTCATTGTTTTTCCCTTTGGATCTGAAGTTCTCTCCCAAATAGCAAGGTTAAATGCTATTTTACAATTTTGGTTTGCCTTATTAAACCCATTCCATTGATTCAGTCCATCATATTCCTGTTTTTCTGCACTAGGCATGTCAACATATTCTATCCATTAATAAATAATACTATTCAGAAAAAGGTTAATTGACCCAATTAACTGGAACACTCAATCAGTGGCATTCCACTTTCAGAATTAAAAATGAAATTTTAATAAATAAGCCAATAACTCAGTGCTTAATTCAAAAGAACTTTCAAAATGTGTTTCAGGGTCAGTTCATATTAGTTACACTCCAAAAACTTTTGCAATGCCTCTGATCCATCATTCTCAAATAATTTTATTGTTATACAGTTTGCAATATCAAATATAGTATTTTTATAATACTTAATATTACCAAGACAGATAGGGCTTTCTCTAACATTTGTGAATCTTGGAGCAAAATTGCAAATGGAGGCCCATCATTTAATTGCCTCACACTTTAAAACTACAAATCAAGCTTAAAAAATTCCATCTTCTAACTTATAAAATTATTTCAAAATGGCATAGAAGTCAGGTTTGAATTTAGAATTCTTGGATACCTTTGAGTTCTGTGCCAGAAAGTGGTAGTGTTAACAGCTGAATTCTGAACCCTGGCTTGTAGTGATCCCTCTCCTCTTTTTACATTTGACTTTGTCCCACAGCACAAGGAGCTTTGTGAACACATGTGTGGACACTGTAGCCCCTGTGTCCCAGCTCCCTCTACACTCTCCACAAATAGCTCCCCCTTGTTCAACCCCAGGCCTAGGAACACACACATACCTGGGATATGGCCCACCCTTCAAAGAGTGGACTTGGAAGGAAACCCAGGCAGAACCAAGGAGCAGACTATGAGCCCCACAGGCAGGGAATTTTGGAGTCTCATATACCTAGAACATGATCTAGAACATATTGTGGAGTGGGTATTGGCTGTGGGAGGGAATGTCCTAATGGTCTCATGAATTTCTTATAAGAAAGAGCATATCAAGAGAGAGGCCAGAGAAGGGCCTGTCAAAGTGTAGAGGATTTTCTAGCCTGGGTCTAAGTGCACTATAGTACTAAGGGAGAAGTAGGACCCTATGTTTAGAAGGACTTTAGTTGCAAAGACTCAAATAAAATGGGCTTCCGATTATCCCCAATTTGACCCAACATTTATTTAAGCATAATTTTTAATGTAGGTATTTTTAAGGATATTGTATTTCCCCATAATACCTTCCTAAAAAACTCAAAGAATTCTGCAGGACAACAAACTTTCTCCCTACTTTATCAGCCTATCTTACGTAAAATGAAATAATCTTTCAAAAGTGGCTTCCCTTTTAAACACATAATGAGGCAATGTCTTCTCTGTCTCTAAATGTCCAAGTGATTTTAGACAAGTTTATCCCTCTGGTAAATATGAAGGCAACATTTGGACAATCTGTAAGGTCCCTTCCAATCAAACATTCTCTCTGTGACCCTATGTATTCACTGTTTTCCTAGAGGCCTACAAAATAAGTCCATTGGCGATTATAAAATTTAACGAAAGGCACAAGTAGAAGAAACACAGAAGAACCAGAAGAGAAGATGAAAATGGAAACTATATGTATTGATGAACTTCTGATCCAAATAAAGAAGATTAGATGGCTGCAATGGAAGGGGCCTAAGGTAATTAGAATAAGGCTGCACAAATGGTGATTAAAAAGGGCAAGGAGCTTACCATTTCACTCCAGCTAAAAATTTTATTTAAAGTCAAAAAATCCAGATTAGAAAAAAACAAACTAAAAAATTCAAAACTTTAGTATCTTTGCTAATGTGAATTAGGACCAGGTTCCTAGGAATTCAAGTTAAATTCGCATAACTGCTCTACACAATTTACTCAGTAAACATTTAATAAGCCCTTTATACTGATTGCCTTGCTAGATACTGGACGAAAAGAAAAAAAAATAGGCATCATGAATAGAAACAGATAAATTTAGGTAGTGCTCCTCTCCTGAAAATGTTTGGAGACACATAATGATAAAAACCTATTATAATACAATGTTATATGAATGCTAATATAAAAATGAAAAAAGGGCTATGAATATTTTAGAAGGGGGAGTAATTCTCTGGTAATTCACAATGCAGGTGAAATTCAGGCTTGTTCTAGAAATCCAAGTAGGAGTTCACTGGGCAAAAAAGGAAGGAAAAGTCATTCCACGTAGGAGAGACAATTAAAAAATGGAAGTGTAGTGTATTCAGGGAATGATATACATTTTTGTTAAAGGAGAAGATGATTGTGATAATAGTAGTAGCCAATAGGATATACTAAGCAGATACTATATATCATAAATATGTTAAGCATCTCACATAGATTATCTAAATTAAGACTTACATAGGAGTGATATCAACAAGATAGTAAAATAGGAAGTCCCAGTCCTTGTCTTCCACAGAAACACTGATTTAACAATATATGCACCAAAATATCTTTATGAGAAATCCAGAATCCATTTAAGAAGTTGCACCACCATAGGTGAGCACAAAGCCAAAAATAGATGCACTCAAATGGTCAGGAAGAGGAATTTCATTTTATATGCATTAGCCTTTGCCACAAGCCAACACAACTCAGAACCCCCAGGAGAGAACACGCTGGCTTGCAACTTCTTCATCAAGAGGAAAAAGGAAAAGTGGAATGTGAGTCCAACGATCTGGTTTTTTGGAGGCTGCCCAAAGGATTGGTTTCTGTCTCATCTCACCTAGAGTGTTAACAGAACTGGCCTTGTTTGAGTGTCTTGGGCAACTGAGAACACAGAAGCATGGAAAGAGGCAGCTTGCTACAGCTTTTGTGGTCAGGAAAGAACACAATTTGAGGCTTCTCTTTTAAGAGAGAGAGAGAGGAATAGAATGTGTGTTCAGTGTTCAAGCTTTTCAGAGAGTTTCCTGAGGAACTGATAGGTATACTGCCCACTCACAGTACTGGCAGAAAGTCCGCATACTTTGGATGTTTGGTAGCTACTAAGAAAAAGGGAGAGCTTGGTATTCTGCTGCTATAAAACCAGGGAACTTGCAGTGCCACCAACAGACACCAGATGGAGGAAGAGATTATAAACTCCTGCAAAAGAAACCAGCATACCTCTCTTCTCTTCACATGAGAAATTAAACTCACAAGCACAGAGAAGTGGCATCTCCCCCAAAAGATTTCAGAGGTACCTTAATCCCCAGCCTGACTGATGGGTGAGGATCTTCCCCAGTAAAAGCAAGTCTATAGAGAGTGGGTAAGATGGCTGTCTTTTCAAATGTGTGGACCCAAATAAACAGTTGTAAGACACACAAAGAAACAAGAAAACATGGACCAAGGAAAGAAACAACATAAATCTTCAGAAATTAATTCTTTAAAAATGGAGGTATATGAAGAATCACCTGACAAAGAATTCAAAATAAGCATCATGAAAATGTTCTATGAGTTCAAAATAATAATGATGAACAAAATGAGCATGTTGACAAAGAGATAGAAATATATATATATTTGAAAACCAAACAAATTTTGGATCTGGAGAATGCAATAACTGAACTGAAATATTCATTAGAGATAGTCAACAGTAGATTTGACCAAGCAGAAGAAAGAATCCATGAACTCAAAGACAGGTTATTTGAAAAGATCTAGTCAGAAGAACAAAAAGAAAACAAGGAAAAACCTAATGTGTTTATGGGACTTCATCAAGCAATATAGGCATTATGGAAATTCCAGAAGGAGGAGAGAAGGAAGCAAAAAGCTTGTTAAAAGAAATAATGAATGAAAACTCCCCAAGTCTGGACGAAAAAATCAGCATCCGGATTCAAGAAGCCCAATGAACTTCAACTAAGATAAATTCAAAGAAATTCACACTGCAATATTTTACAAACAAAAATTCACACCAAGGCATTTTATAAGCAAATTGCCAAAAGTCAAAAACAGAGAAAATTTTGAAAGCAGCAAGAGAAATGCAACATATCACATACAAGGGAGTAATCGTAAGATTATTAGCAGATTTCTTGCAATAACCTTGCAAGCTAGAAGAGTGTGAGATGACCTATGCGAAGTACTAACAGAAAAAAATCCTACCAGTGAAGAATACTATATTCAGCAGAACTATTCCTTAAAAATTAAACAGAAATAAAGACATTGCATACAAACAAAAATTAAGGGAGTTCAGCAGTGCTAGACCTACCTTATAAGAAAGCTAAAAAGTTCAAATTAGTTGAAGTTTAAGTTACAGAATGCCATATAGCAACATCAAAGCATATAAAAGTATAAAGCTCACTGGTAAAGGTAAATATATTGATAAATGCAGAATACTGTAATACTGCAATGGCGGTACATAAATCACTTTTTATTCTGATAGAAGTTAAAATAAAATGTATAAGAATAATTATAATTATAAAAATACATTAATGAATAATGCTATAAAAGGATATAATTTGTGACATCAATAACATACGTATGTGTGGAGGGGAGAAATGAAAATGTAGAGAATTTGCATGCAATAGAATTGTCAGCTTAAAATAGATTGTTATAAGATGCTTTTTGTAGGCATAAAGAAAATATCTCTAGAAGATACACAAAGGAAAATGGGAAAAGAATCAATGTGTGTCACTACAAGATCAATGAAACATAAAGGAAAACAAGAAGAAATGAAGGATGAAAGAGCTACAAGGCAGAAAACAATGAACAAAATGGTGATAGTTCTTCATTATCAATAATTACTTGAAACTTAATGAATTAAATTCACCACTCAAAAGATATAGAATGACTGAATGGATAGAAAAATGAGATCTAACTGTATGCTATCAACAAAACATTTACTTTAGATTTAAGGACACATACATACAGGCTGAAAGTGAAAGGATGGAAAAAGATATTCCATGAAAATAGTAACTGAAAGAAAGCAGGAGTGGCCATATTTATATTAGTCAAAATAGACTTTAAATCAAAAACTGTCAAAAGAGACAAAGAAGAACATTATATAATGATAAAATTGTCAATTCACCAGGAAGATATAACAATTAAAATATATATATATGCACCCAACATCAGAGAACCCAAAAATATGAAGCAAATATTGATAGAACAGAAGGAAGAAATAGACAGCAATGCAGTAATAGTAGGGTATTTCAATACTCCACTTAAAATAATGGATAGAACATCCATATACAAGATGAAAAAGAAAACAGAGGATTTGAAAGACACTATTGTCCAAATGGACCTAACAGACATATACAGAATATCCCACCCAACAGCAACAGAATACACATTCTTTTCAAGTGTACATGAACCATTGTCCAGAATAAATCCCATAATATGTCACAAACAAGCCTTAACAAATTGAAGAATATTGAACTCAATAACAAAAAACCTGATCTAAGAAATGGGCAAAGAACTGGAAGAGACATTTCTCTGAAGAAGACATACAAGAAGCCAACAGGTATATGTAAGATGTTCAACATCACCAATAATTAGGAAAATGCAAATCAAAACCAAAATGAAACATTGTCCCACACTTGTTGGAATGGTCATATTAAAAAAAGAGAGAGAGAGAGAGAGGAAAAAATAGAAAATAATAAGTGTTGGATTGGATGTAGAGAAGTTAGAAAACTTGTGCACTGTTGGTGGGAACGTAAAATGGTGCAGCCAGTATGGAAACCAGTAAAGAGGTTCCTCAAAACAATTTAAAAATTAAGAGTTATCATATGATCCAGTGATCTCACTTCTGAGTATTTATACAAAAGAATTGAAATCAGGATCTTTAAGAGTTATCTCTACTGCCATGTTTATTGCAACATTATTCATAATAGCCAGGAGGTAGAAACACCCTAACTATTCATTGAAAGGATAAGAAAAATGTGGTATATATGCAAGAGAATATTATTCAGTAACTGATAAGGAAGGAAATTCTGTTATAAGCTACAAGATGGTTGGAGCTTGAGGATGTTATGCTAAATGAAATTAGCCAGTCACAAAATGACAAATGCTACTTCAGTTATATTGGTATCTAAAGTAGTCAAAGGGCTGGGCACGGTGGGTGGCTCACACCTGTAATCCTAGCACTTTGCCAAAGTGAGCGGATCACCTGAGGTCAGGCGTTTGAGAGCAACCTGGCCAACATGGTGAAACCCCGTCTCTACTAAAAGTAAAAAAATTAGCTGGACATGCTGGTGCATGCCTGTAATCCCAGCTACTCAGGAGGCTGAGGCAGGAGAATCACTTGAACCTGGGAGACAGAGGTTGCAGTGAGCCAAGATCGTGCCACTGCACTCCAGCCTAAGTGACAGAGCAAGACTCCATCTCAAAAATAAATAAATAAATAACCCGTTTTGTCACACTTTCACATGCAGGAAACAAAGAAACAAGCAACAGAGATGATAATGTTCACATCCCAGTCCACATGCAGGAAACAAAGAAACAAGCAACAGAGATGATAATGTTCACATCCCAGTCCCCCATTCACACTCATTTATACATACACACCGTATTTACCTATGCACATACATGCTCAACCCCAAACTGACCTCTATAATTACAGTGAAAACAAAGGGTTGGCCAGCAGAAGCCTGGGCCTGATGTAAGGCAGTTGTACCCTCTTTCTCAGCTGGTATGGTTGAGCTGCTTTAACTAGTTGAGAAGCTATCTAGTTATTAAATCTTCCTAGACTATGCATTTATGAGTCTAGCAAGCACAAGAAAGGTCACCTGCAACTCTTTTGCCCTTAGAGCCAAAAAAGCCCAGGTGTATAGAAACAGGACTCTGAATGGATCATGTTGGCATTTAATTTCTAGATTCAGGAAGCTAAATTTAGAATGTCCTATTGACAACCCAATATCTGGCAGGGCAGTGAAGGTGAGGAGTGGGGAGGGAGGAAGCATAATTTTTCAAGTGCTGTGTGGTCTGCCCTACAGGAAGTAGAGAAGCATCAACTCTTCTAGAGCAGATATTTCATCTCTCTTAGTCCATCTCCAAAGAGATATTGTAGATAGTGTTAAGATTAGAGGTGTGAGTCCATTAGGTCTGAGTTTTCCCTATGCCAGTTTTGTAGCCTCAGGCAATCATTTAGCCTCTATTTCATTGGATTATTACAAGATTAAATGAGAAAAATACATGTAAGGAATTTAGCATAAAGGTTGGCACACAGAAAACGCTACATAAATGGTAGCATTATCTGATCTGGCCAAATTTAACTCATTCCAAAGTCTTTTTGAGACAGTTAAGAGCACCTCCCATCTCTCTGAGCTATAAGTACCATGAAGCAGAGACAAAAAAAAAAAAAAAAAAAAAAAAAAATCTGTTCTTTAAGATTTTGTCCCTAATCTAAAAATGAAGCTATCGAGGGATTTACTCTGAGCAAAGCAGCCACTGAGAGCTGCAGTTCATTATCACTCAGCCAAAGCTACAGTCAGGGCCAGAATAATTGAGCTGACTGTGGGGCTGGTTCCTGTGCTTTCTGTCACAGCCATGTCAGTGAGAGACTGATGTAGGTAAGAGTCCTGGCCAGAGAGATAACAAAATGCCCCCTTCTCCCACCTCAAAACTTAGCAGGCTATTCTAAGAGGTTATCGTGATTTCAGAAAGTGTTGCCTGAATGATTGAATCTGGATTTGTTTTACTGAAAGAACATGTAATATCATAACAGATAACATCATTCATTTCTCAGCTTTGGGAGAAATCTTGTGCATTTCATTTCCCCTGGCTATTTTTTATCCAGGCCAAGAAGAATAATCCATAACCTTTGCATCATTTGGAATAATGTGATCTTATCCTAGATATGTGCTAGTAATCTCCCTACATAAGAAGCTACTAATAGACTCAGGGTCTTAATGGCACTGGAAAAATAAAAGTCCTTCTTTGTCCCCCAGTAAGAAGCAATGGCCAGTGACCTGAAGGATCAGAGGGCCAGAGAGATCAGTAGATAAAAATGTGCAGTTGAACCTGACCTGACCCCTGCCCACAGCCACAGCACTGGCCCCAATTTCTGCTCTGCTTCTCATGCAACTTTAACTGAAGGGTACTTGCATTTTAAGGACTGTTTCAATTTGAAACGGAAGGTGCTTTTAGAAAATAATAGTATGTAATTAAAATCTTTCTGAAGGACAGAGATAATTTTTATATTTATGGAAGCTGGTGAGGCAGCAGATTTACTAGCATATTTGCAAGGTTAATGTGCTATGCTCAATAAAGTGTTTCATAATTTTTCAAGCAAATTGTAAAAATGGAAAAAGTGAAGAAAATCCCATTCCATTTTGAGTATCTAAAAGACACCAAATTAACCCATCTCCCTACTGGGTGCTATTTTCCTCCAAAGCATGTTTTCAGATATTTAGTAGTTATGAACTTGAAAAAAAAAGAAAGGTCATTAATTTAAAAGAGTGTTTGATGCAAAACGGGAAGGGATGGAATAAATTGGAAAATATTTAAATATATAATGACCTTTAGGGATGCTGAAAAATAAAAAGATATGAGTTATGAAGTTTCTGAGAGTAAGAAAAAGTAAAAGGAAATAAGTTTTAAAAGTATCAGGAAGGAATCGGGGGTGGTAATGGAGCTACCTCTGGAAAAGTGATAAAGAGGAAATCACTGAGAGATGGGTCCTGTTGCTACAGAAGTTCTATGATCTCTGGACTGAAACATTTTATTTCAGAAGGCAGCAACAATATAGAAGCAAAGGTACATAATAAACAATAGGCTCAAGTGGTAGAAAGGGAAAGGTTGCTTTCAAGTAAGAAGTATGGAAGCAAGTATCTAGGGATTGCCCAAAGCTATTGAGCATTGTTTAATATCCTAGTTCAACCCTCACCTTAATATTTTATTTTTCTCTTAAGTTTCCCAACCTAGGAAATATCTGAAGCCATCTGCAGTAAGTCATTTTGTGCCTTGGGATGCAATCATTTCCTTCTTTCCAGCTGCAAGCCCCAGGCAAGTTTCAGGAACTCATTAGCAGAGGCCCTTGTTCCTCTACTTGGTATTTCGCAGAACTATTGTCCTCTTACTTAGACTTTTTAATAATATACACATTAGGGATCTCATTCATAGAAAAATGAAGCTAGTCTTTGTAAGGAGACTATTACCACTTACTTTTCCATCCTACTAATTTCTATTTCTATCCTCCCCAGGATTTCAGAAATATAAAGGCATTCATGCAATGTGTGTAATGCTTGGGTGACAGAGATAGAGAGATAGACTTGAATATGATTCCTGACCTTAGGCAAGTGACAAAATCTCACAGCTTTAATTTTCCCATCTGCAATAGAAGAATAGTATCTACTTGATCAGATTGTTATCATGAGAAATAAATGAAATTACATTCATCTGTTTCTTTACTCAAGAAATATTTTCAAGTTCCTATAGGTTACAATACCTGGAAAGTTGGATTTAAAATGAATGAAAGAATGGATGGATGAATAAATGAGTGAATGAAATGAGTGCAAGAGAAGGTATAGGTGACTACCACAAAACACTATGGAGATTTTTCTTAACTTGATATACCTTATATATCAGTATTATAAGTGATTGGGCCTCTTTTCTCTTGATCTGAGCTATATAGAACAATTAAGATCTGTTAAATGATGGGAATTTACACTTGAGGTGAAGAGGTGACATTTGGCAGATACATTAAATTTCTATCTGCTTATTGTACATTTCATATGTGTTGAATTTCATGTCCCATTGCATAAACATCTGTTTGTTTTTATCTTGGCTGCTGAGCCCCTTGCAGCTCTCCATTGTTTTTCATTTGGAATCCCTCTACTGCTCACACCCCAGCTGATTAAGCAGCAGGCTTTGAAGAGAAAAGGCAGGTGGGAGATATCCCCTAAAGTGGGGCCAAGCACTCTCTGTGGCCTTCTTTGTCTACTTGCATTTATCTCTCTATTGAATGATCGGTGTTGGACTTAAGCTCTAATATTCCACATTTCAGATGTAGCCTATTCATCTGTAAAGTAAAAAAACTCTCACTCATGCTCTGCCAAATGAGTCTGACTGAAAACAGGATGGCCTTTGCAAGGCATTTCTGGTAACTTATATGTTAAGCACTGTTCCTTCTAGGCCAAAGTCAGCATAGTGTTCTAGGGGCTGTATCTAGTAAAAGATATTTCAGCACTTTGGGAGGCCAAGGCAGGAAGAACATGAGGTCGAGAGACTGAGACCAACCTGGCCAACATGGTGAAATGCCGTCTCTACTAGAAATACAAAAATTAGCCGGGCGTGGTGGTGCGTGCCTATAGTCCCAGCTACTTGGGAGGCTGAGGCAGGAGAATCGCTTGAACCTGGGAAGCGGAAGTCGCAGTGAGCTGAGATTGCACCACTGCACTCCAGCCTGGCAACAGAGCGAGACTCTGTCAAAAAAAAAAAAAAAAAAAAAAAAAGGATATTGCTAATTTCCATCCACAGATCATATCCCAAGACTGCCACTTAAAAGGCTGCAGCAAGTGAACTCAGGAGCTTTATGTACACTTATGGGAAGAAAATCCTGAGTGAGAAGTTACAGATTCTTAAACCATTCCAGCCTTTAACTGCGGGGAAATCTAAGTTATATTGTTTCACCTCTCTAAAATTCTTTTTCCCATCTATAAAAAAGGAAGGAACTGACCTAGTTGATATCAAAGGTCTTTTCCAGCAGAAAAATTCTGTAGTCAACAACACCTTTTACAACTAGGCAAGCAGACACTGGAGAAACTCCATCTCATTTCTCTACTTCTATATTTATCACTTCAGTCATCAACAAGATATTGCCCAATATAAGTGAGGTGAGTTAGCCATCTTGAATAGCATGGGAGTTGTCTCAGAAAAGTTAGGAATGTCAAACTTCACTCGAGTGTTTGGTCACAACTGAAGAAAACCAAAGGGAATGGAAAGGTGCAGCAAATCCCAGGTGCCCCAATTTTAGTTTAACTTACATAACAGCAAGGAAAGGGTAAGAGGACATCCCTTTTCAAACTGTTTCTATATCGCAGCAAGATGCCAGCCTCTGGCTGCTTTCTGGCTTCCAGGAAAATAAAAGAAGTACCTAACACACCCCTCCCCACCTTGCCTCTTTCAAGGTGATTATTCTTGCACCCCCTTTGGAGTCTAACCCAGGATACAGACCTTTTAAGTATAAAAATGTACTTCCCAATTCCATCTTCCCAGCAGTGCAGAAGAATCCTAAAAGGTTAGGAAGAATGAAGAAGCCTCTAAAATCTATGTGCTTGAGAGTACTTAGCATCACATTCTTCCTGACACAACAGGTAGTGTTTTATGTGATATGTAGCTAAAAAGAAAGACCTAGGGGTAACAAGGAGCAGTTCTGCCTGTTTATGAGAGAGATGCTTATCTCTTCAGTCTTTCTAACTATTAGAGGTAAAAGAAAGAAGTATAATAAGAGAGGGATGGAGGAAAGAGGCAGCTTCTCTAGTCCACTAGTAAACAAAAAAAATATCCCGGTACTTGTTAAAACAATGTCAAGACTATCACAATAGGGAAGAGAGATTGGGCTCAACTCTGAATGCAACAAGAACAAGTGGAGATTTAGAGACACTGGGTGGAAAGCACAGTCAGTGTATGGAAAATTATTGAGAGGAAACACCAAGGATAGGGGGATTCTTGCTAAACTAACCTAACAGGATTCCTGCTGAAGACAAGCCAGAGTGAACAGATATTATGGTTGGGGTGGTGCGGTATGAGAAATTTGATCAGCTATTGAGGGTGATTGGATATTGAGGGTTAGAGGATTCCCTCTAAACTGGCTTAGCAAGATTCTTGCTAAAAGTGATCTGTGCAAGCCCTGCAAGGGGAATGGGTTGTGGAGGTGGCAGAGCGAAGTCAACATCGATTCAAAGAGGGCTCAGAGGAGCTTCACTAAAGTTTGGTCAAGGATCTCTAGGTCTTCCATTTTTTTGAGGGTCTATTTTTCTTTTAGTCACTCTAACTTGTATCTGCGGAGCTGCCACAGTCCTATAGTTATCTTATGAAACTTATTGGTCTTAATGATCTTTGGTTTCTGTATCTTGACTTTCCTTCTTTTCATCTTTTCATTTTTTTAAAGATTTAATTATGCTTTTGGATTTACAAAATACAGTTCCCTGGAATTCTCTTCTCAAGGTCTACACAGGGTTTAATACATGATTCATTTAATACATGGTTCATTCAGCATGACATAGATGGATTTCGGCCCTTACTCTGTGCCAGGCATCATGGTAGGCACTTGGGACACATGCATGAAAAAGACATAGGTCCTCTTCTTATGGAAGAACCTCATGGGAAAACTTAGGTTTTCCCATAACTGAGGCATTACTCTGTTTTCTCTTTCATTTCCACGTCAAGGAGAGATTCCTCATCAATTAAGGTGAGTGTACTTATTTTTGTTTTCTTAAGATAATACTCAAACCAAGCTTCAAAAGAACTTTGTTGAAGAAAGGCATTTCCAGGGCATTTTTTTCTAACCTAAAATACCTGTATACCCTTTAGCTCTCTGACAATCCTTGCCCTGGGGAGGCTGAGGGCCATAGTACACTGGCCCCTGCTAGTCTGCTAAGCACCCAGCAAAAGTCTCTACCCTGTGGGGCATTCAATAAATATTTGTAGCCTGTCAGAAGCTTGCAGGTCAAAAAGACCATGGCTTTGTCATGCAGCCAGGTGAGCTGGAGATGTCAATAAAACCAACTGCATGAGATAGACAAGAAACACTGTACTACAAATGTAGAGGAATATGAAGTCAGAGAGAAACATAGTATCATTTACATTCTCTCCACTAGGTGTCATTATATAGGCAGATTATACAACTGATAAAGACCAGTTTTTTTCTCTTAATTTAATCATCAACATTAAAATTCTGTAATTTATTGATGCATCTGTCTTCACTATAAACTTGTGCTGTGGACTTTGAAGAGCTTATTAAAATAATTATTGCCTGCCAGAATAAACATCACATGTTTTCTAGACCATCAAGTTTTACTTAAAAATCTAACTTGGGGAAATCCACTTTTGAGGAGATGGAATACACATATTTGCCCCTATACTTCCAGAAAAACACAACTAAAACCCCTGAATATTCCATATAAAACAAACCCAAAAAGACTCTGAAAGTTGGAGAGAAGAAAAGACTAGGTAGGGACCTCAGGATGTAAGGAACAGCATGGCCATAAGTTCCCTGGGTGTTCTTTTTGTCTCATATATCCCAGAGTTGAGGAAGCCAGCAACCTGAAAATGCCAATGGACACAGACAAAGGAAGCCTCAACAAAAGCCTGCTCTCTAAAGCCAAAAGACCAAAAAAGAGGCAGAATAGGAAGACATAAAATTTTTTAAACAATAACCACTCTAGACCAGCCAAATACCACAGGGGAAAACAAACAAACAAAACTGGCTACAACTCCACTCATGCCAGCAAAGGTCAAGTATGGAGCCCAGACTTCTACACTCATGTGGCTGCAATAAGGCAGCACAGTATCCCTTGCCAAGATGGTGTCAGAGGAGGCCAAGGATGGAGCTGAGCTTTTCATATCCCCTGACCGGTAAGGAGCCACCTCTCACTCTGGGTTTCAGTGGAGTCCACATGGAGAGTCTGGCTTTCCGCACCCACCCAAGAGTAACAAGGGGTCCCTCCTCCTCCCAGTGGGGTTGGTGTCAAAGAGGTTTGCAGCAGTTGGACTTGCATGCACAAAAAGAAAAAAATTAAACATTGACCTAAGTCTAACACCTGGTATAAAAATTAACTTCAAATGAATCACAGACTTAAATGTAAATGTAAAACTGTAAAACTTTTTAGAAAAAAGTCTTCATGATCTAGGGTTAGGCAAAATGTCCTTAGGCTTGACATCAAAAGCATGATCTGTAAAAGGAAAAGTCAATAAATTGACTTCATCAAAATTAAAAACTTCTGCTTTGCAAAAGACCTATGAAAAGGATGAAAAGACAAGCACAGAGTGAGAGAAACTACATATCAGGCAAAGGAGTGATAGCTAGAATATAAAAATGACTCTCAAGACTCACCAGCGAAAAACAATCTAATTTTAAAATGGACAAGAGAACCAACCATTTCACTGACGAGGTTACATAGATGTTAAGTAAAAGATGTTTAACATCACTAGCCATTTAGGGAAATGCAAATTAAAGCCACAATGAGAGATCACCACACACTTATCAAAATGGCTAAAATAAAAAATATTGCAATACCAAATGATGACAAGGATGTGAAGAATCTGAATAATTCATACTTTGTTGTTGGGAATGGAAAATTGTATAGCCATTTTGGAAAATAATTTTGGCATTTGCTTTAAAAATTCAATATACAGCTACTATATGCTCCAGCAGTTGTACTATTGACATTTGTCTCAAAGAAATGAGAGAGTTATGGTCACACAAAAACCCATATGTAGGCCAGGCACGGTAGCTCACACCTGTAATCCCAGCACTCTGGGAGGTCAAGGAGGATGGATTACTTAAGCCTAGGAGTTTGAGACCAGCCTGGGCAACATGGTGAAACCCCGTCTCTACAAAAAATTAGCCAGGCGTGGTGGCAGGCACCTGTAGTCCCAGCTACTCAGGAGGTGGGAGGATCACCTGAGCCCAGGAGGTCGAGGCTGCAGTGAGCAGTGATTGCTCCACTACACTCCAGCCTGGGTGAAAGAGTGAGAATCTGTCTCAGAAAAACAAAAACGAAACCCCATACACAAGTGTATATAGCAACTTCATTCATAATAGCTATAAACCAAAAACAACCCATATGTTTCTCAATGATTGAATAAACTGTGGTACATCCATTCCACAAGACACTACATAGCAATAAGAAGAAACAACTGTATATATTTTTACTATAGCTGTCATTTATTGAGCTTTTACCATGTGTAAAATGCTTTATATATAATTTCATTTAATTTTACAACTCTTCAAAGTACATGTTCCTTTTAAAAATTGATGCATGACATTTGTACATATTTATGGGATACATGTGATATTTTGTTACATGCATAGAATGTGTAAATGATCATGTCAGGGCATTTAGTCTATCATCTTCTCAAGGATTTATAATTCCTAAATGTTGGGAGCATTTCAATCCTTTCTTCTAGCTATTTTGAAATATACGTCATTGTTAAGTATAGTCACCCTACTGTACTATTGAACATTGAGTAGTTCATTAAGGAATGAACTACTGACAGATGCAGCAACCTGAGTGATTCTCCAGTGACTTATGCTGAAAGAAAAAGAGTCTATGCCAACAGTTGCATACTCTATAACTTCATTTATATAATACTCTTGAAAGGACAAAATTATAGAAATGAAGAACAGGTTAGTGGTTTGCAGTGTTGAGGAGGGCGTGAGGACAGGAGAGAAGTGGTGTGGCTATAAAAGAACAATATGCAGGATCCTTGTAGTGATGGAAATTCTGTATCTTAACTATATCAAGCTCAATATCTGCTTTTTAAATCCTGATCTTATGATTATGCAAGATGTTAACGTTGGGAGAAACTAGGTAGAGGATACAGAAGGATCTCTGTATTATTTCTTACAACTGCATGTGAATTTTTGTCTTTTTTGCTGTCTCAAAATAGAAAAATTTAATTAAAAAATCAAATGGGGGTAGAGTAGTTAGCTAGAGGAGGCATTACTTATATTAAAACACACACTGATATATCATGGGAAGAAAGCAAAACTTGCCTGGTTTTTCAAAATAAAATATAAAACATCAAAGAAATTTTACATCTGCAACAGAACTTTCAAACTATATTCCAAATTCTTAGGAGCAAATATTTGCATAACTCTGTTTCCCAGGTGAAAAACTTTGAGGAGTGCTTGGTGGAAAAAAGAGAAGATTGAGCAAAAGACCTGGATTCTACTTCTTACTAGCTATGGGACTTTAAACACTTTGCTTAATTTCTCTGATATTCTGCTTCCACTTTAAACTGGGAATAAGAACAATGTTTTCTTACCTTTCTCCCTGGGTAACTATAATGATCAAATGAGAAAAAAATCCATAATCTGAAAAATATTGTTATGATTGAGACAAACAACACTGATATGAGCACATTGCATCAATGACTTATACGAATTTGAAAGCCCAAAATAACTACCATAAACATATTTGCACAAACAGGATAAATTTTTGTTTTCTTTTTAGAAGAGTGAAACACAGATATTTTAAACTTATGTAAAGGAGCTAGATTAGAGCAAAATTATATCCTCACTAATAAGGCAAACTTCTCATTAAAGTATATTATCCTGACTGGCTTCTTACTACTTCCCACCCAAAACTGACAGAGCACAGATTATACTATCTCTTTAGTTATTTGCAACACGTCAAGCTTTATCTTTGTGGCACTATCCCTCAAAACTCCAATAGAGGAAGACATTCAAAATATTGGCCTGATGCTCCCTATTTTAACAAGTGATGCGTTTCTTGACTTAAATAAAAAAAAAAAGAGGAAATAGAAACCCACAGATTAAACCAATATCTAGTAATAGGAGTTCCCAAACCAAGATGTACTGAACAGGGATTGGAAGAAGCAGGATTCTTACATTGCTGCTGAAGAAAAGACAAGAACTAATGTAAGCTAGGTGAATGATGACACCAAGGGAACAACAACAACAACCACAGAAGATACCTGAGCATTTGCCGTTCATTTGGAGCTCTTCCAACTGGTTCTTATGCTCGTATCTCAAGACAGAGACAAGCATGAAAAGACCACTTGCAAGATTGTGCAGACTCAGAAAAGCCTAGATGGAGAACTAGCAGAGATGTGATGCCTGGGCAGGTAGGCAGAGAATCAAAACTCTAGAACAAAAACATGTGGAATTTCAGAAAGTATCTGGGATCCGAAATCTGTGTCTCTGGGATGGCTAAAGAAAGATCAAAGCTAAGGATGGAGGAGGAGCAAAGACTGTCTATTATAAAGCTGATTCCCAGTCCTAGACAGATATTGAACCGGACGGGCATTAGGACAGGGAAGGCAGTATAGCAACAACATAGGAATTCAGTTATTTTTCAGAATTAGGCTCTAAGTTGAGACTTTGAGAAAAAGCCAAAAGTTATGTTATCTAAATTTAAGTACATGATCATGGGATACAAGACAAACAGCAAGGATGACTTGGTTTGGAATCCTAAAGAGTGACCTAGAACAGCTTATGTCACTCTTGACTGGAGACAGAAGTGCCGGACAGAAGGTCAAACATCTAGACATGTTGGAGATGAAGACAGGCAAGCTGCAAATAAGAGAGGCTTTTGTAAAGAAAGCTGTAAAGTCTCTGACACCTATACTTTATTTCCTGCAAATTCCATGTCTAAGATGACTTAAAACTAATGCTTTTTGCACTAGAGGTATAATATTAACAACAATCAGAGTAATAATGCTACCTTTTGTGCTTTTCCTCCTATGTTCTTCCTTTGTGCTCTGATAACAGTAGGAATAAGTTCTATATAAATATCAGAGGCTGCATATCTGTAAAATCACAGAGTAAAAAGGTCAGGTTATAAGCAACTTCAGAATCAGGCTTTTGGAGGATCAGAACAGGACTCCACCTCATCTTCCACTTTGCTGAATACCAAGGTAGGGTCCTGTGTTCAGGTTTTTGCAAATCTGGCCATCTGCAAAGTTTTGTTCTGAGCCTTGCAGGTAGACAGATATACTAAAGCTTCTCTGTTAGCTAGATAATAGCAAGATAAGATGTACTAAGTCTACAATTGAATAAGCTTGCTACAATATTCTTTTGTAAAGTTTAGGGTAAACTAAAATCATTTGATTGGATATTGAGGGGTAGGTTTTGAGTGATAGGTGATCTTTTTCCATTTATATGTATATAAACTGAGGGGAAATCAAGTGTCATCTCAGCACTGTGCTTAATAAATGTTGGTCTCAGATAGATGAAATGGGATAAATAAAAGTAGCATTAGTTTCTTCTGCTCTCCCAAAGTGACACATATTATCTTTCTTATCTTCCCTGTATGGTCAAACACCAGGATTTCATACATTGGGCTCAAATCTCCCCATGATTTAAGTGTAGATTACTAGCACTATTTCAACATTAAAGATCCTACTTTAGACAGATGAAGTCATCTGTGACATGAGATGGGGCTATGTTGCCCATTTGGAAACTGCCCAGTAAGTGTCATGTTGATCTTCATAATAAAAAGGCTTTGAGAAGCCCCTAAATGATGTCATGTTTTACTCAGCAATAGCTGGTGCATACAACTCTCTGCTTCTTCAGCAAGATACTTCACACAAAAATCTGTGATTTTACTTTGATTACAAACTAAATAATTTCAATTAAAACTTTTTATTTTTGAGTTTACCATAGACTCATAAACCATTTCTCAATTATTTGAGAACTACCTTTTGCTATTTGGCTGTTCCTAAGTGAATTTTCTTTCATGCGGGATCAGATGGGTCTGACTGGGGAAGCAGCCTGAAGAGATCAAAGTCAGAAGATGAATATCTTAGTCTGTCTAGGGTACTATAACAAAATACCTTAGACTGGGTATTTTGATACCCAGACTGATTTAATTTACAAACAACAGAAATGTATTTCTCACAGTTCTGGAGGCAGGGAAGTCCAAGATGAAAGTACCAGTGGATTCGATGTCTGCTGCAGGCCCACTCTCTGCTTCATAGATGACATCTTCTTGCTGCATCCTTACTTGTGGAATGGGGCAAACAAGCTACCTCTTTCTTCATTAATCCTACTCATGAAGGTGGAGCCCTCATGACCTAATCCCCTCCCAGAGGGCTCATCTTTTACTGCCATCATATTGAGGATTAGGTTGCAACATATAAATTTTATGGGGGACACAAACATTCAGACCTTAGCAAGGGATAGGCAAAATCAGGAAGAAAAACCGGAGCCAATGTCAGAAATTAGACAGGAATTAGATCCAAGTGGGAACAGGCTGGAAGCAAGTAACAAGGCTTGAAGGAGACTGTAGCAAATAACACTGGGTCTGCTGGAGTTGTTTAACAGTACAGGGTTGAGATGGAAAACCAGCTGACTGGTGCAGTTTTTAAAAGAAAGGGAGTTTGTTGTAAATATTCAAATTATTCTAGTATAGGACTAACATTAAGTTATTAGGATTGTTGTTTATCTCTTGGATTTAATCTATGTAGAACCTGACCAAGAATTCAAACAAAGCCCCAAAAGTTATATTGCTCACTCTCTGAAATTAAGCTAGCAAAGATATAATTAGCTGCCTCTAATTCAGTTTAATATGTAATACCTGGTTATTGGACCACATCTTTTTTCTGAGCTCTCTTAGCAAAGTATGTCTTAAAAATAAGAAACAGGACTTAACATTCAATGGGCACCTGCTGTGTGCCAAAAACTGTGCCAAACACTTTATAGATAGCAATTTATTTAAAGCCTTCAGCAAACAAAACTATTAGTTTTACTTTACAGATGAATAAATTAAGGCTTTGATGGTGGAAGTAACTTGCTCCTGGATATGCAGCCAGTAGGAAAGAGAAATGGAACTCTAAAGTTAATGCTTTATCTGCTCTTCTTTTTTGCCTCCCTTCTTTGGATTCCAGAGCTGTCAACTGCCTTCTCTTAGAAGTCTAGTCTGCAGGAAACTAGATGTTGCAATAACCATGATAACAACAAATAATTAAGTTGGTCTCTTAGCAATACCTACACCCAGACAATATCTGATTCATTTAAGTCATTTGCTGTCCAAAGCAGTATTATTTTTCCCAGGACTTACATGCAAAAACAATGAAAGAGAACTGAGGGGAAATCAAGTGTCATCTCAGCACCATGCTTAATAAATGCTGGTCTCAGATACATGAAACGGCATAAATAAAAGTAGCATTAGTTTCTTCTGCTCTCCCAAAGTGACACATATTATAAATGGCAGAACTCCATCATTAAATGCATTTCTGGCATAATACTGGAGAGCCATAGTGTGAAATTCCTCGGGCTGGTAACCTTGTCACCTTTTTGACATTGGCAAAAGCCTGTAGTCTGGATGGAAGCTCTAATTGCTTTCCGTAAGGTTCCAGCACCTGTTTTCAAGGTCCAGTGGTCAGAGGAACAGACTGAATGCCAAAAGTCGTGTTTCCTGTTTCCAGTCTTGTACTAGTCTCATGACCTTGGCATTGTAGTGTCCCCTAGCCTCATCCCACTTCTTCAGCATTCTCCAAAAATAGGAATACCCGGTAATTTCCCACTATCAAGACCCCTCACAAAAATGTCCTTATGTATTTTGAGTTCCTGATGCCCTAGAATGAGAGATGCTCCTGAGGAACAGCCAGGATGAGACCCCCCTCTTCCGCTGGGAACTGTAGGTACCAACGCTGTAGGGAGGGGAATGAGCATCTTGGCATCTTTTATCGGCCTTATAAGTGACTTCTTTATGTAAGGCTGTGTTTTCTATGGCACATGTTCTCAAGTATGTCCTGTGCACTGCCTGTGACTTTAATAATTCTTAAAGCCTTTTTTTGGTTTTGTGTTACTGACTCAATAGCAAAGGATCAATTTATATTAAAGGCCAAATATTAAAAATTTTAGGGAGGACTCTGGGGTATCTATTTTGGATTTAATTGAAATCAGTGTTGTTCACAGATGAAAAACTGAACAGGTACATTTTGGGGGCTCATAATGATAGTTCTCTATTGTGAAATGAAACTCAGCGGGGAGGAAGGTAAAACATTGATTTTTTTTTCAGGATGCCATGTGTCTGTGCAGTGAAGAATGTTTCCCAATATCATCAGTATCTCATATTAGAGCAACTGTGAGTTTCCCGTCTTTTGAAAGTACCTAGGAGAGAGAGGTGATGCTTTTATTGTCTCTCCATATACCAAACTTGTGAGAAACTTTTCATCACTAATAGAGACAGACTCTGACTTCGAAATAGGTTATATTCTAAAAGAACAGTTTTGGCTGTTCATTGTAACCTGGAGTGTATTTTCCCATAGATACAGGATTCTACTTGATGATGACTGACAAGCTGTACAAAAGAGCATTTTATCCAAGATATGTCTGAAGTAGAGCATGTACCCCACCATGTGCCAGCCATGTGCTGGACCCTAAAGACTCACAGATTCCTTCAAGGAGTTTAAAACATCATGAGGAAAACAAACTATTATAATAAGCAGAGTTCAATAAGGTGGGATAGGTGTTGTGAAGACAGGCACAAGTTCTCTATGGGTCCAAAAGAGGGACCAACAAAACCTAGTTTTGAAAGGCAGGAGTGTGAAGTCAGAGGACATGTAAGTAAAAATCAGAGGCATCTTTTAAAAACTGCAACAATAGCACAATAGGAAGTGGTAAATTATGAGGTTGGAAAGCTAGGCAGAGATGAAATGAGTGAGAACACAGGTTACCAGAGGAAGGAACGTTGAGGTTTTGTTCTGGTGATAATGAAGAACCCCTGAGTGTCCCTAAAGGACTGGCGTGATCAGATTTGCATTTTAGAAAGATCACACTGAGAGTGAAGGGTAGATCTGGGACAGGTGAGAGAGGGGACAAGGACACAGGTTAGGAAGAAATTTTAATGTTTTACTAGCCTAATAAAATAAGTTGTAAAGTGTTTGGTTGCTATTTTTATAAACGCAGGAGTTGTATGGTAAATTTGTATTGTTTTTATTATTTTTTCCTTCAATGTTGAGTAGAACGCTTCTATAATTTTATCTGGGACTGACGTTTTCTTTGTGGGAAGATTTGTATCCACTAGATCAATTTCTTAAGTTACTATAAAACTGTAAATATTTCCTATTTCTTCATGGATCCCTTTTTCTAAGTTATATTGTTTTAGAAATTAAAATTTTTCATTTACATTTTTAAAAATATTTGACATAAGCATTTTTAATTTTCCAATAAATAATTCCTAAAATATGTTTAATAGCTCTTTATCTTTTTAATCTATAGTGACATCCAATTTTTGACTAACATCTATAGTCATGTCCACTTCATAATTCCTATCTTTATTTGTTGCTTCACTTTTTTTGACTACCGTCGACAGATGATTCATAACATCTTTCAATTTGTGCCATTCACTAACATCTACTTTTGAGATTGAGTTTTATGTTTCAGATAGTGAAATTCAAACCACATCTTCAACTTTCTGCAGTAATGTGTCATTTATCTGGAATCACTCATCAGTGAGCTATGCAAACCCAAGACAGTTTTTCAAAAGAATTTTGGAGGGAAGCATTTTTATCAGAGATACATTTTTATCAGAGGCTAACTTACCTTATCCTCTTTCCAAATAGCATCTCAATAAGGTAAAATTTATACAGCAAAAAAAGCTAATGTATCCAAATGAACATCTCTGAGAAGAAGATATAAAATATCTCCATCCTCCTGTGAGGGTTCTTTATGCCTTTTTCCAACAAACTCCATCTCTCAAGCCAACCACTTTGTTGATACCTTTTTTTGAAACTTTTATTTTAAATTCAAGGGTACATGTACAGGTTTTCTATATAGGTAAACTCATGTCACTGGGGTTTGTTGTACAGATTACTTCATCACTCAGCTATAAAGTCTAGTACCAATTGGTGACTTTTCCTGATCCTCTCCCTCCACCCTCAGGGAGGCCCCAGTGTCTGTTGTTCCCCTCTATGTGTTCATGTGTTCTCATCATTTAGCTCCCACGTGTAAGTGAGAACATGCAGTATTTGGTTTTATGTTCCTCTGTTAGTTTGCTAAGGATAATGGCTTCCAGCTCCATCCATGTTCCTGCAAAGGACATGATCTCATTCCTTTTTATGGCTGCATAGCATTCCATGGTGTATTTGTACCATATTTTCTTTATAAAGTCTAACCATTGATAGGCATTTAGGTTGATTCCATGTCTTTGCTATTGTCAATAGTGCTGCAGTGAATATATGCATGCATGTATCTTCATGATAGAACAATTTATAATCCTTTGGGTATGTACCAAGTAATGGGATTGCTGGTTGAAGGTAGTTCTTAGCTCTTTGAGGAACTGCCACACTGCTTTACACAATGGTTGAAACTAATTTACACTCTTACCAACAGTTCATAGATGTTCCTTTTTCTCAGAAACCTCACCAGCATCTGTTATTTTCTGACTTTTTAATGATAGCCATTCTGACTGGTGTGAAGTGGTATCTCATTGTGGTTTTGATTTGCATTTCTCTAATGATCAATGATGTTGAGCTCCTTTTCATATGCTTGTTGGCTGTATGTATGTCTTCTTTTGAAAAGTGTTTGTTCATGTCCTTTGCCCACTTTTCAATGGGGATGTTTGTTTTTTCTTGTAAATTTTTTTAAGTTCCTTATAGATGCTGGATATTAAACCTTTGACAGATGCATAGTTTGCAAATATTTTTTCCCATTCTGTAGGTTGCCTATTTACTCTCTTGATAGTTTCTTTTGCTGTGCAGAAGCTCTTTAGTTTAATTAGATCCATTTGTCAACTTTTGCTTTTGCTGCAATTGCTTTTAGCATCTTTGTTGTGAAATTTTTGCCCCATTCCTATGTCTAGAACGGTATTGCATAGGTTGTCTTCCAGGGTTTTATAGTTTTGCATGATTCATAACCTTTTTAAAGAGTAAACTTTTAGTTGTGTTAATTTTTATATTGTTTCCTATTGTTGTCTTTTCCAATACTGTGGGCACTTATCTTTATTATCATTTTCTTCCTACTTTCAATGAGTTTATTATAGAATAATAGTAATATATGATACTATATATTTCTATGAGCTATTCTTTTGGTAGCTTCTAGAATACATGAGCTCATTTTTAACAAGTATTTCTTTATAATATAAACACTTAATGTTATAGATTATCCACTAACATCTGCTTTAACTAAAATGCGTAAGAGTTGATTTGTATGTTTTTATTATTGTTCATCTTACTTTATTGTAATTTTTTTCTGTTGCCTTTGAGTTATTTAGTTTCTAAATGGACGAGGTTTTTTCTTATCTAGTTAAATTTTATTATTGATTGCTAATGTAATTGCACTTTTACCAGAAATAGTTATCTGTAGATAACAATTCTGTTTATTGGTATTTGCTTTTTTATTTCTGAATGTGGTCAATTTTTGTAAACAACCCATATGTGTTTAAGAGAATCTATATTCTTTACTTGTAAAGTGTGATATTTTATATATGCCCAGGAATTAAATTTTATCATTTATATGAGATAAGATGTTGAACTAAAGCCCTGATAAGGGGGAAAGGAAGAGAATGTATTGGGGTGGTATTTAGAAGATTTTATTTGGTAATTAATTGGATGTTAAATATTATGGCAATTAAAAATCCAGGATGGTTTAACAATATTTTGACTTAGGTTACTGAGTGGATTTAGATGCTATACATTGAGATAGGAAATATAGGGAGATACGCTGGTTTTGTGGAAGATAAACTGGTTTGTGGGAGTAGAACGAAAAGTTGGGTTTTGACATGTTGCTTTTGAAATGCTAGTGTGTCATCCAGGTTAATATGTGTAGGAGACAGTTGAAAATAGGTATCTGTAACCTGGACTTGAACACTATTTCGGGAAGCATCTACATCAAGGGAGTAATTGCAGCCCAAGTAAAGTAGGTAAAATGAGAAGAGAAGGCAGCCAAGGACACACTTTGAAACCTACAAAAATGTATTATTATACATATTACCTCCTCACATGCCTTCCTATCTAGTATTTTACTGCTACATTGTCAAAAGCCAGTGATTATGTAAGTTGCTCTTGGCTGCCATAACTGACAGATTAAGCACAGACTCTTAGACCCCAAATGATTCTAGAGGCAGAGCGTCCAAAGGTCTGTCCAGAGCAGCTAATAGCAGAGAATGTATCCATAAGCATGCTCCTACTGCTTTACCTTCTCTTACTCAGTGTGTATAGCAGAGCCTGCTACTCACTACTAAGCAAAGGTGAATATAGGAAGGGCAGGCAGAATATGTATTGGTGGAGGAAATGAAACTTGTTTTTGCCAAAATCGAGAGGGAAGAAAGTAAGAATCTCAGCAAAGAAGAATACTTCCAAATAAATGAGAAAATTGTTTGTGCTGCTTTAGACATTTTTAACTCCAGGATCTATAGCCATGAACCAAAATCAGCTGTTCTCATCCTGATGCAGAATCCACTGTGAGTGCCAAAGGCCCAGTAAGGAACCTGAAAGCGAATAATGGTTTTTCTCCATTTAACCATTGTTCTTTCACTGTCAACATTTCCCTTGATGCTGAAGACAAGAGACAGGAAACAAAATAAATGGAGCAGCCAACTTCTCTCCTTTTGGTTGTATGCCTGCTCATGTACCCTTCCATCCTTTCATGATGCAGAATATTAGCAAATATTGAGAGTTCACAAATCTCTGGTCTTTTAGCCTTAGGGTCAGAGTTTGTGGCAAAAGCTGGCTCTGGTCTCAATTAGCATTTTTTTTTTTTTTTTGGACAGTCTCACTCTATTGCCCAGGTTGGAGTGCAGTGGTGCTATCTTGGCTCACTGCAACCTCCGCCTCCTGGGTTCAAGAGATTCTCCTGCCTCAGCCCCCCAAGTAGCTAGGGATTACAGGCGTGGGCCACCACACCCAACTAATATTTGTATTTTTAGTAGAGTCAGGGTTTCACCCTGTTGGCCAGGCTGCTCTTGAACTCCTGACCTCAAGTGATCCGCCCACATTGGGCTCCCAAACTATTGGTATTACAGGCATGAGCCACCACGCCCAGCTGAAATAGCAATTTAAACTTAAGTGAAGCTCTTAGTTTTGTCCTGCCCCAGTTTCTTCATCTATAGCATTTGGACCTAGAGAATAATATCTTTAAGGTCACAACCCACACTGAAATTCTCTGATGTATTGAATGTAGCAAGACAGGTAAAGAAATAAATATCCTAAGAGCAAATAGTTAAGTGTAATTCTACATTCAAAATTATTTATCATGCTTACAGCACCACTGTGAGGACATGAAGGATTATAGTACATAGAGGCCATTAATCTTCTTTTTTCCTTCACATCTTAGGAAAGCAGGCCATTCCTAATGGTCATCAGGAAGACGATCTTTCAATTTGGAAACTGGCTCTGTCCCTCTGAAATAAATTAGATGTGAATAAATATAAACTCCCATGCCATTTTTAGAGACTTCTGTTGTCGACAGTAAGCACAATTTAAAGCAGAGCCAGATGCCATGTCCCCTTCTTAGGATATTTAAGAATCTAGATTGTTGCTGACTGTGCAAAGTTGATGTTTGGACTATGTATAGAGTTAGATACAAAATCATTCTAATCAACAGAATAAAACAGCATCACATCTAGATTTTATGGCAATTTGACATGTAAGAGTTAGTGGATGTGCAGGATTGAGTTATTGGAAGAGTTAAGTCTACATCCCTTATTGAATACTCATTGTGTTCCAAGGACATGGTTTAAAAATAGGCATCAGGCAGTTAGGTATACAAGGGTAATCACAGCTCTCATAATAATAGTTTTTTAAAGTACCTTTCTCTTATTCACCAAGGAAAGTAGACTTGGTGATTTATAGGAATTGTGAATGCTCTGCACTGCCTCATCTTTCCAAACTAAAGCATCCTTTCTTTATGTAATTCCTTTTCTGGAGTGTTTCCTAGGAAGGCAGTGCCCTCTGAAACAAACAGGTGTTAAAGAAAATCTGATGCAAATAAGGACTCCTGCTGCCACAGAGACACATGCTTTGTACCTATATAAATGCATTTCTCAGAAAGCTCTCACTGTTGAAAAAAACTGTTTGAAAGGAAGCCGAGCTAGCTAAAAATGTTATTCTTTGTACCCTGAATACATCTGCTTCTGTTTCAGATTGGCTGCCTTAGTTATGTGTGTGTGTTTAACATATTAAAATGAGGCTTCTTTATCCTTTTCCATGATTTCAGCACAATTCTGTCCTCTGAGTTCTGGATACTGAACTGATTTGACTATATTTATACTGTGGTGCCATCTGAGACACCCATGGCTGTACACGTTGATGCATGGCTTCAAATGGTCGTTGTGTGACAGCCCCTTGGCCACTGCAACCCAGACTTAAGTGTGCATGTTCATAGCACCCAAAGAGAATTTACCACACACTAGTCCCTTTCTTCCTTTTCTCTAACTTCCTTTGTGGCTATGTAGTGGGTGGTCACCACTGGAGATGCCTCACAACCTTCAAACAAGGAAGCACCATGCTCCCCATCCCCCATCTTTGAGCTTTCTGCTAAGTGAAGTCTGCCTGATTCAGTCACAGCCAGGGAGGCTAGATCATTGGCTGGGTACTAGGTGAGTCTCAATCTAATTGTATCTTGTTAAGATCAAAGAAATGTCTTTTGGGTGCCTATATATATATATATATATATATATATATATATGCATCTTCATGCAAATGAGGCAATCATATATTGGTACTAAAGTGGACTGAGATGCAACCTCAATAGGTTGTTCAGATTTCAGCTGAATTCTCAAATCTACTTTCTTGGCTCTTCTGGACATTCAACTCTTTCTAGAAAATCCTTAGGATGCCCAAAACAAAAAGAAAATCTGTAGGTGGCCCCAGAACAGTATTTCCCAAAGTGCGCCTTATGGCTTGCCCTGATGAACACTCTGTAAAACAGTTCTATAGTCAAATAAATTTGGAGAACACACTGTCTTTATCTTTTGGAAATTTACAGCTCACATTAACATATGAAAGGTTTTAGGAACTCCTATAGTTGAAAAATAATCTGTTATTTTTTTTTTAAATCCAGTGTTTCCTAAATTTATCTTGATGTAGAAACTATTTTTTTTGCATAGCATTTATCATCATCCAAAATTTGGGGAAACACTAAACCCTTAACACCCTGAGAATGAGCCAAGAGTTCCCCATTGTTCCAGGTTTCTGAATATAAATCCTTAAGCAGATGGTCTTTCTTGAGCTTATCCTAACCCCTAGGACTTCCTCAGGAGGGATATTATGGACTAGCATTTTGGATCTGGAGTGAGATTTGAATTCAGCGTGGAAAGCTGAGCTGGCCAGAGCTCACGAACTGCTCCCACATGAAGCGGTATTTTGCCTGCCAACATGGCTTCCTGACATTGTTCCTCTCATATACCAAATTTGCCCTCCCAATTTAATTAACATAGGAAATTGGAGGTGGGAAAGCCAGTGATTTTTGCCAGAGGCGCTTCTGAATCTATTCTAACAGGAAGTGAGTCAGTGCTCATCTTTTTATTTTAAAGAAAGTCCAGACACTCTTAAAACACATTCTATTTTTAACAAAACACTATTAAACTGTCACACACCCTTCTTTCTATTTTCTTGTCCACCGCTGCTGATGGTGACCAAGATATTTGTATGGGAATAAAAGCTGTCTTCTTTATATTCAACTGACATCTCTACTTCCCTGATATTACTATTTTGCATTTCTATAGACTTTATCTTTCTGAAAGGCTTTACAATTATTCATTAGTTATTCCCCCAGCTTCTTTATCAGGTAGAACACTATGGTTTACCACTTTTACCATTTCATAGCCCTCCATTCAGTTCCTCTCCTCTTCTCTTCGTGGAGAGAAGAGGGAGGTAAATAACTAAATAACTGAGGGCCTACTGTATGTCAAGCTTTTTTAAAAAAAATCATGTAATCACCATAATCCTCCAACAGTAATAAGATTTCTTGACAGAATTTAGTGAGTTTCATGCTGCTCTGCTTTTCTCCTTCCAAGTTAGCTATAGAGAAAATTATATACAACAACAACCCTGGCCAAATGAAGGGAAAAATGATCAGCTTTATTAATAGCTGGGCGAGCATCTAAGCAATACCTCCTCCCTCCCCCTGCCACACACATACCATAGCCTCCTCCCTCCCCCTGCCACACACATACCATAGCCGAACCCTACCCAGTTCAGAGAGTCTCTGGTAAGGGTCACCAATGAGAAGCTTAATCTTGGAATCATGAGCGAGGCTTCTTATTCCTTCCCCATCAGCTAGCCTTCATACCTAAATGTCTAGGACTGCATTTACCCATCACTGACAGAAGAAAGGAGTGGGAATAGATACAACCCCAAAGGGCAGGCCTTGCTCAGAATGTGTTTCCAGGGAGGACAAGAAGTTCTCCATGCATGAGCACATTGGAACTTAGGAACCCATGTTCAGGGCATAGAAATCCTGCACTTATAAATCATGACCATAAAAAAAAAAGAAGCCCTCTTCCCTCAAATTTGAAAGTCCTTTCACTGAGGATAACAATGTGTGGACCACATGTAAAAACAGTAAAAGCTGCATACCATGAGACCAATTTAGAAAAATGAGGAGAGCAGTAGAAATTATCCTCACTTCCTCAATACCTAAATCAATGGTATTGATTATCTACATCGTTTTGCAAATGAGAAAAGCAAGGCACAGTTTTGATTAAATGAATGGTACAAGTTCATAAAAGCCAGCAAGAGACAGATCTCATTCTACACTGTTTTTGACAGTGCAGGATTGCCCCAGTATCTTGGATCCAGAATCACCTGCCTTGCAGCTACTGATTTCATCTTTTTCTACTCTGATGATAATTTTTATCTCAGATACCACTATATATATCCACAAGGAGTATATTACACCTCACTCAACTACCTGGGAGTTGGCCACCTTATAACTACACCTACCTGGAACTGAGAAGCAATCAATTTCAGTTGAATACGTATGTGGCGAACTATTTTAACAGCTAAAGACCATTATTTTTAGCTACTAGTGTACTTTGTTCACAGAAACCCTGTTTGGACCTTAAATTGCGCTTTTTTTAATTTAAAAACAATCCTAAGAACTGGATTTATTTCCTTGCTGTCTTATTTATAAATCTTAGTAAGGGGTAGAGAATTTTAGAAAAATTAGAAAGGAGAAAGAATAACAGTTAATAGCTTGACTGGGGAGAAAACATAAATGACAACATAAAAACATAAACAACAAAAGCAGATGCAAAAACTTAAAGCTCACACAAGCATAGGTAGATTTAGTGAAAGGCAAATAGCCCAGCAGATCCTTCAGTTAATTTTAATGGTATCAATGTTGTACAACAATAGATGTTCATAATAATAACCTTGGCTCTTCAGGGAAAAATAATTAATAGCAGTGTTTTCTTTTTGAAATGGCAAGAATATATGTGTGACACATTTAAGAAAGATTTTCATCCCTAGAAGTTAGATTGTAAAATGTTTTACTACTTAAAGAGGTAACCTCTCAACAATTATGAAAACAAACAAAACATTTCTCTCCAGAATAAATCATTTCCAAGGAGCGCTGGGTAAATATGGTCTTACAGATACACTTTGTATTCTGCCAGGGATAACTACAATGAAATGAAATCACAAATTTGTCACATATTTTTCTTATGTACTAAATACACTCATCCCTCCTCATCATACTTCTCTCCTTCCATTCCATAGATCTGTTCAAAGAAATATTTTCCCTCTTGATGCACTTCCAGCAAAGGAGTCTTATACTGAAAAATTATTTGTTTTTACCTGAAATTCAAATTTAGCTGGGCTGTTTGTATTTTTGTTTACTAAATCTGGAAACCACACTCAGGAAGTTCTAGTAAACAGCCAGTTTGTGAAACCAACAGAGTTTCTGCCATCCCTGTGGAGACCCTGGCTCCCAGTACCCAAAACTTGCTAGGAGTCATCTGACCCCATCTGTTTGGTCCTTTAATGAATGTTTGGTCTCTTGACTGTCAGTAGAAGAGCTTTGACCAACAATACCAAAATGATACATCCCTAAAGTCTTCAGTGATTTTTCTATCCAGCCTCTAAACCCTCACAATTCACAGTCAAGAGATTGAACTGCTCTGATAACAAGAGCTGTGACTTGTGAAATAGAACAAAGAACCATGGACGAACAATCTTTTAGTTAAAGGACAAAAGCCTGCATTTATACCTGATGATTCTGGTAATTGTCAATGGGAAGGAAGCATAGCAAGAATTTTTTAATAGGCCATGAATAAACACATCCTTTTTTTTTGTTTGTTTGTCTGACTTTAACGAGGTATATTAACCCTTAATTTTTCTTCCTTTTTATTCTCTATTCTATTCATCCGCATTTGGTTCTCTTGAGAATAATGAAAGGAAATCAAAGAGCCTTTGTGAGTTTTGACAGCCAAGTGCAAATAGATTGGTTAAAAACATGGTGTTTCTTTTTAAAATTTAAATAAAGGAGAGATTTGTGGGTAATATGCATAATATGTGTTCACTGGTAACAAGCTAGCAGTGGGAAGAAGGAGGAAATATTGCGGCACCATCAGCGTTGTTCTGCTTTTAAGCACAAGATTGATTTTAAATTTTTCCTGTGTGTCAGTTTCATTACAGGCAAATTAATTCTTCTTTCAGTGGCTTGAGATTTTTTTCTGAACATCGCATAGAAAAAAATATGTTATCAATGGTTTTCATTTTTCATGAACAATGCATTAAATCTGAATGCTGAATTAGTGGTCTTAACTCAGAAGATGGTATTTCTGAATAAGATGGTCTGCCAAAGAAGCCGTTTTCTTCTTACTTTATTATGTTTTCTTCATCCCCAAATTCTAGCATAAAGGTAGAGAGCTCAGAATGAGTTCATTCTCCTATCTCACTCACATAGAATTTTAATAGAAGAGTATTCCTTCATCCAGAGAGTACCGAGGGTCTTGGGCCAGTTCATGCATTGTGAGCACATACTTTATTTCCCTTTGCCCTTTAGGTGTTGCAGGTAAATAGGGACAAAAATGCTAATAGAAGGAAGTATTAGGATATAGGCAGTGGCCAAAGGCAAAGAATTGTCAGTTGTGAGTAAAATGTTAAAGCTCTATTTGACAAGTCAGAGATCTGGGCAAGGTTACCCTGGGTGAAAATAGGTGCACCATAGACTTTTGTCCAACCAGGCTAGAAGACAGATGGTCTAAATTCTTGCAGTATGGTTGATGGAATAAAGAGTTATGTGTATTTCTCTAATTCAAATAATACTGCAGAATAAGATTGTCTAAATTAAGAGTAAGAAAGTGAAAAGGGAGAAAGCAGACATGAAAAAGGAGAAAAGGAGGTTTGACCTGTGACATAGGAGGGGTCAGAAGCTGAAAGGGGATTTGAAGTGATGACAATCTGTCTGCCAGGAGACAGCCTTGCAACTGGGTCACATGGCTATGGAGTATGCATGTTGATTCCCAGCATGGTCATCTATCTCGATTCTGTGGTACCTGAAAGTTCTATAATTTGTAAGTCCTCTTGAAAAGAAGAACACAAATTGGGTGTAAAAGTCCATTTTTATTTAGAGTAAAAATAGAAGTTAAACATAAAATCAAGAGAATATTACCATCATTTTATGATTAATTGCCTGATATACATCTAATACTTTTATTCCTGATTTTTTTGTTTGAACATATTTTGATTGCTTCTTCATAAGACTACACTTTTGTAATATTTTATAGAGCAAATAAAGAGACAACTCAATTTTTCTCTACTATGATTGATCAAAAATTGTATGTTAATATTTATAGTTTTAAAAGGTCCTTTGATTTTTACAATTCTTCCTGCCAATATTATGCAAATGTTTAGGACTGTCATCAATTTGGGGAAAAAGAAACCTGTACTGAGACTCTTTTGTATATGAGCTACAAGAGCTAAGTGCATTTCAAGTTTTCTTGTGTGCTGATCACTCTTAAATATTATTTGAGTTGACAATATTCATTAACCAGTTTGTCATCAGTGTTCTCATTCTAGTAGCAAACCAAAAGTTATTTATTCTTGTTGATTTCTTTATTATACTTTAAATTCTGGGATACATATGCAGAACGTGTAGGTTTGGTACATAGGTATACACATGCCATGGTGGTTTGCTGCACCCATCAACCCCTCATCTACATTAGGTATTTCTCCTAATGCTATCCTTCACCTAGCCTCCCACTCCTGGACAGGCCCCAGTGTGTGATATTCCCCTGCCTGTGTCCATGTGTTCTTATTGTTCAACTCCCACTTATGAATGAGAACATGCAGT
Source organism: Pongo abelii (assembly GCF_028885655.2). Classification (NCBI taxonomy): domain Eukaryota; kingdom Metazoa; phylum Chordata; class Mammalia; order Primates; family Hominidae; genus Pongo; species Pongo abelii. The sequence continues at coordinate 22,228,190 of NC_085928.1, forward strand.
GTTTGGTTTTCTGTTCCTGTATTAGTTTGCTGAGAAGATTTTTATGTTTTGTATAAAGTTGATAAGAAATTTAAGTATTTCCTGATTGAGTGATAAAGTGAGATTTCACATACAACTTCACATACTCCCATACCCAATATTTATAGTTCTGTGACAGATTTCTGCCCTAAAAAGAGATTCTGACAAATGCCATTTCACACAGTTTAAATTAAAATAATATATATTATATATATAATATAATTGATGTATATTATATGCATACTCATATATACTACTTCATCAAGTATATTCCTGAAGGTAAAGTTTATCCATTTTGATGACAGCTGTATCCTCTGTTTATAATTTTTCAAATATTTTATTGAAGTATATACACACTAAAAAGTGTCCATGTTTTAATTGTATGGCTCAGTGAACATTCACAAATGTATAGCATGACACTGATATCCAGATCAAGAAATAGAACACTACTAGCACTCCCGAAACCACCCTTATGCTTTCTTCCAGTCCTTACCTGCTAGAAGAGTAACCCCTGTTTACCTGCTTTTGTACTTGACATAAGTGGAATCATACCTATAATACTTCTTTTTGTGTCTGGCTTCTCTCACTCAGCTTTGTGTTCGTGATATCACATAGTTTGGATAGTTTATCTTACTCTGTAGGGTTTTCCAATGTGTGAATATACCACAATATTTAGAGTCCATTCTACTATTTATAAACATTGGGTGGTTTCTGTTTGGGGACTATTGTAAATAGTGCTGCTGAGAATGTCTTGTACATGTCGTTTAATGAACCTATGAACCTGTTTCTGTTGGTTATGTTTTTAGAAGTGGGATCACTGGATTCTAAAATATGTAGCTATTCTGCTTTAGTAGATTCTACCAAATAATTTTCCCAAAGGTTTGAACCATTTTGCTTAAAATTTACAGGTCTGATGCTTGGAAGAATTTTTCATGGACCAGCTTCTGACTTTATACATTTTATCCTCTGCTACTCTTATAATTCTTGTACTGGGTAATCTAAGACATGTTCATATCATATTACAACCTTTGTTCCTGCAATGTTAAGTGATATAGTACAGTGAGAAGTAAGTACATTCCAGCACTGGGGTACTAATAATAACTTACCTATTCAAAGAACCGACTGTGAACATCATAATCATATCACTTTCTACTTAACTATATGCAGCACCAACTGAACTTCCCTTTAGCAGGATTCCCAAGATAACTGAAGCCACTAAAATGCCACCTACTACCAGGAGAAGTGTGATGGAAGAGAAGAGGGATGGTGGGAGGCAACAACTCTAATCCTGTGATTAAAATATCATATTTTTGCAAAATTTACAAAACTCTGACCAAATTGAACAAATAGTTAAGGCCTCTCCTGAGTGGTTTGGAATAGGGCCTTGGCAAAAGACTGGCCCTGAAGCTGAAGCTTCATTAGACTATTCATTTTCTGTTGCTTGAACCCTGCCATATAACAAACAACTATAAAAACTCATTGGCATTCAATAATAAGCATATTGCTCATGTGTCAGCACTGATGGTGGGCCAGGTGACTGTTGATCTCACCTGAGATCACTCATATGTTGTAAGGTCAAATGATGTAGGAAGGCTTTGACTGGGATGACGTGGCTCAGCTCTTCGCATGTCCTTTATCTTTCATCAGGCCGGCCCAGGCTTGTTTCTTCTCATGACATTATCAGAGAGCATGAGAAGAACAAGCTCCAGTGTGCATGCCCATTTTAAGCTTCTGTTTATATCACATTTACCAGCATCTTGATGGGTACAGCAAATCACAAACCTGAGCCTAGAGTCAGAAGTGGGAGGGGCCTACAAACTTCCATTGCAATGAATATGTATACATGGACGGAGGAAGACTGGGGCTGTTCCTGACATTATGTCATAACAGTTAGGTATCCAGTAAATCTGCCTCTGGTTCCCAGCCTTCCCTTCACATATAACTGAAAGTATTAGGGGTAAGCTACAGTTGAGTGAGCAAAGTTTACAGAAGGCAGAAGTGTAGTATAATTTGTGTCATAATGGAAACACTCCTTATCAACCTTATTCCTAGCTAAGCCTCCCACAAACTTTTTCCCATCAAGGCACACATGGAAAATGTAGATATTTTTACAGGATACTGAAATGGGATGCTCAAGATGCAATGCAAATTGGATAGATCCTCTAAGGGCTGAGGATCCCAATATCTCTATATACCTAGAACAAATTCAGACTGAGACTGCTCTGGCTTTCACCACAATAGCTACCCTTTGGCTGCATGAAACTCTTTTCACATAGAAGCACCTCTGGGATGATGCAACATAAGCCTCATCAGTCATTTACATATGAGTACATGAAGGCTTACTGGCTACATCTTTTACTGAGGTGTCATTTTCATTTGTTTTGTTTCCTGGGAAAAAGGGAAACAGAAACAGGTGAAGACTTTAAGCAGGAAAGAGTAGGAGAATATGTGTTTTGCAAATGTAGAGAAGAAAGAATGGATAGAAAGTGAGAGGACTTAGAAGGCAAATATCTCTCATAATTCAGATTCAACTTCAACCGGCTGTGAGAACATCTTATTCTTAACTGGAAAAGTGAGGAATATCATCATTCCAAACTAGTAATGTGGTCTTTAAGAGAGGCTTAACCTGAACTACTAGTTCCATATTGATTAATAGACAGTTTAGAGAAAATAGAGGAGTAAATTGTGCTTGTTGGATTATCATGTATAGTTACATGACTATTATATGACATATAGTTACATGACTATATGACTATCTGTTAGGTCACTGGTAATTTTAGCTGGTTGATGCTCCGATATTCTTTGTACAAGTTCAGAAACTTGTTTGCAAAATGTCCCAGAGAGAGCACATTAACGTTGTCTGTATTGAGCCAGCATATAGAACCGTGGATGCTTTTGAGATTTAGGAATTCATGTAAAATCTTATTTTAACCAACCTGAAAAGAAATCAAAATTGCTATACTGAACTCAAATCTCATTAAATGGAATCTCATAAAATGGAAGTTTACTGTATAGAGAATGAAGGGATATACTCTTTATTGAGTTTTTTATTTGTTTACATAAAACAAGTGTTAGGTATGCACTGTGTCTGCAAACAATAACAAATGGGAGAGTTGCAAAAGAGTATGTTTTTGCTAGTTCTGAGGGAGTAACTAAAATTATCTCTTCCACTGTTACTATATTTAAATGCAATATAAGATGCTCTTAATATGATTTGTATGTTTTTCGCATTGTTTTAGTAGTGATGGAAGCACAGACAGGATTCGTTTTGCGGTGCTCAATTTTTAGGACTATGACTTAGCCTTGTAGAAATGCCTAAACACAGTCACTAACGCCATATTGTTTATAGAGAATTCAGATATATTAAAGAGGGAAACTTTTCTTATAGGATTACCTTATAGAGTTACAGACTATTAATCTCTAAGGTCACTGCTCGTTTTTACTCTCAAAGGCCATTCCGCTGATACTCCAATGCCACCTTCTCCATTTATGTTATACTTAACTGGGGGCCAAAGCAGGACTGAAAACCAGTCCTTCTGAGATTTAATCCAGTGCTGTGTTCATATTAGAAATATCAGTTTTGCCTGGACTTGGATCCACCACCAGACCCTACAGTATGACTCCCTCTCAAGTTCTTAAGCCTTACCTAAATATAACCCCAATTTGAGCACCAGAATCCAAGTTTCATTCTTTAGTAACCCCTGCACACACACAGGCAAACACACCCATTCTTATCAGTTCATAGGTCTCTGAAAATTCACCAACACAACACCCAGCATAAGCGCATTTAGATTACAGATATTCCACTTCAAGTTTTATACGTAATTTCAAAAGAGTAGTATTTTCATTAGGTAGAATGGCAACTAACTTCATTCATATCCAGTTTTTAAACACAAGGAACCTTGCGCATCTTCAGGCTCACCTTTCCGTTCCAGCCCTGTACTGGATGAAAAGGACCCCAACTTCCTACCCAACTGGAACATGTGTGCTGTGAGTGCTTTAGAGAGAGGGAGAACATTCACAGGAATCTCAACAGATGGCATAAACAAGGCATGGTTCCACTTTGCTGGTTTTCTTTCCCTTCCTGTCTATTCTCTCTGCGTGGTTGAAGAAAGAGCCTACTCCTGAGGGGGACTAATATCTTTAGGGTTGGTATAGGGTGGCTGCCTCTTATTCCTCAGAATTTACTTCTTCTAGCCACAGGCTTAGAATAGACTAGGATTCCATTCTAAATAATCTCACCAGCCAAATTTGCCACATAGTTGACCTTCCTCTTTTCTACACTTATTATACTTCCAAACAGTCTGAGATCAGGATAGTAGATGGGAAGGAACTAAGAAGAAAAAATAGAAATTTGTTCAATTTAGTCACTCCTTGGGAGAATTTTTGAAAACAACACAAAGAAGGGTTATGAGCTTCAAGAGACCAAGCAATAAGTGTGGAAGTCTGGTTCTCAGAGAAAACAGTGGACCAAACATTGGAGTGGATTCGGATCAGTTTGAGTATGTCCCTCACTTCTTTTTGAAAATGTAATTGGAAGGTGTTGATTTAAGACTGAAAATGGAGATGCTTGGAACTCTGAACAGCATGGGGAATGATTTATACCAGAAGACTGAGTATGATGTGAGGTCAAATGCTGTGTAAAGTACTGGAGAGGTGTTAAAGAGGTAATTAACAACAATATTCCAAGTAAATCTAGGTTTGGGAGCAGATGGGACTAGAAGCAAAAGAAAAGGCCTGGGGTGGTTATAGAAAGATAAACAGCAATGTATTAAGAGATGGATTTTTTCTACAGTTATGTTAATGACAAAATAATTAATTGACACTTAAAAAGCATTTACTTCTTTTAGTCTTGTGGTGGTGTTTCATGGTTTATGAGAAGAAAATGGAACAATGATTTTTATGCTGCTTTCTAAATCAAAATAATTGTATATGTAAATAGTTATACACACATCCCCACACACGTAAATGTATTTTGAGTGAGAATATAAAAAGACAACTATTTGCCTTGCTCATCAATGCCTGACATAAATTCAATCAGTGGCAAGATGAATATCACTGTACTTTGCTAAAATGTGTCCACTATTTAGCCATTGAGACGTGGGGATCTGACTGCCTTTACTGCCCATCAAATAGGTTGATTTTAGATTTAATGGTAAAAATATATTAAAATACATATTACTTCAGAAGTATCAATGAATACTTCATTCTGCGGTCTTTAAGTGTGATTATGCGCTCACTGTAGCCAGGTGAAGCAGATTCTGTGAATTGCCAAATCTCCCCAAGGTCGCCTGCTCTAAATTTCTACCTATTTTCTACCCACTGCTCCTTGTCACTAAAAATATTGTGGATATATATATAGATACCCAATGCCTGCTAAACTGATAATTCATTAAATGACAGGGTGGCCTCAGCTTCTGCCTGTGGCTCTGAAAAACACATTTCAGAAAATGTTTAATCCACATCTTATCTCTGTCCCCCAACAAATTGACAACAATTCAGAGAAATGGGTTAAATGTAATTAAAATATGCATCTTCCTGCATGAATGCATTCAATATAGTTGTTCTACTTAATGCAAAACCAAAAGAGCAACATTTGAGCCAAATCAATTATTAAATGGCAGACACTTGTTAAAGTATTTCATTCATTTCATCAAGAGCAAGGTAGTGGTCTTAATATGCAGAACTTTGTCATTGCTAGTTATTAAAATAAAATATTTCTTTACTTTGATTTCATATTATAAGATAAAAATTACAAGCTGTTCTTACATATGCATAAATATATAGACATAATAAAATTATAAAATGATATATATAATGGGAAAGAGAAAAGTTGCTCTTACATAGTCACCCCTCTAATCATAATCAGTCTCACCATGGAATATTTATTTAATATTAGAAAGTATTAAGAGTCACTGAAAAAAAAGGAATTTGCTAAAACATAAAAATTGTTTAGGCTTTCCTGTTTAGATAGGCTATTCCTTTGTCCCATGTTTTAAGGTCAAGGGGGTTCAAAGAAAACCTGTTGTTCTAATATCAAGAACGTATAAAATGCCTTGTATGTTAATTATTGCTGATGCTGGCATGGCATTTCATATTAGGCCTCCATCATGGGAGAATAGTTTTTAAAAAATAATTAAAGCTGAGCATATTTATCCAAGAGAACATTATTGCTGAACTCTGTTTACATAAGCAGCAATGAAACACTCAACCATTTGAACAAAAAGAATTAGACTTAGTATCTCAAGGTGGTTTCCAATTTCCAAAATACAGAAAAAAAGACAACACATTGTTAACCTAAGATGATATCCCATTCTCAGAAACAACTGCTCCATTTCATCTTGGGCCACAAGTGAAGTGGGTTTGTGGAAATGCAGCTTTAGCCTATTGAGCTGGCTCTATTTTCCCACTTTGTTCCTGACAAACACTCAATAGAGGATAAGGACTAGATTAGCTAGAGGCACTAAAGGTCAGAAGTGAAAGCACCAATAACAATTTTGTTTAGGGAAAATCTAGAAATAAAATACTTACCAGTATTTCAAGTCTGAAAGAAAAACATGGAGAATTTAGAGTTGAGTTTTGGAATTTTGGAACTTCATTTGCTTGGATGTAGATTCTTTCAACTAAATAACTACCTTTGGTTGTTCTGATTTTAAATAGTGCATATTGTTATTTACATCACTGCCACTTGAAGTGTAACCCATGGACTGGGTCATGGCCAGTGGGTAAACTATTAACAGTACACAATGAGATAAATATAGAAATTAAGAATACATGTTTGGATAAGCATACATACCTGGTGTACTGTTTAATTTTATGTGTCCGTTGGACTGGGCTTAGGGGTACCCAGATAGCTGTTAAAACATTTTTTTCTGAGTCTGTCTGTAAGGGTATTTCTAGAAGACATTAGCATTTGCATCACCAGTAAAGAAGATGCCTCCTCACTGATGTGGATTAGTATGAAAAGGCAGAGGAAGGGCAAGTTCTTTCTTTCTCTTTTTTTGAGCTTAGACGTAGCTGTTCCCTTGTTCTCAGACACTAGAGCTCCTGGTTCTCTGAAGCACAGAGAGAATCTGTGCTCTCAAAGAATAAGTCTTTGCCAAAGACTTAAAGAAACCAATTAACCATTAAAAGTCATATCTGGATAGACAAACCTCTGTTGCAGATGAAAATTCCAATGTTGTCTTTTATTCAGTGCTTTAAGAGGTCAAGTACTCACTTTGTAGTTTTGGGGATCATGGGGCAATGGTTTTTTATTCAGGCTCTCCAGCCTCAAGAGAGCTGTCCGTGGTACTGTTTCAGATCCTGGTAGCATTAGCCTGCATGATTATTGACTCTAACTTAAGCCTTGCAATTTCTAAGTTGTTTCCAGTATTCCGATTGATAAGAAGCATCTAAATGCTTCTTGATTGATAAGAAGCATCTATCTTGCTTTATGCAGCAGATAGTTGTCCCCCCGCCCACACACACACACACACACACGCACACAAAGGTTGTTTACCTTTCAAATTGACCTCTGCTGGTGACAGCATGAATCCAGTCTGGATTCTGACCAGCTGCCCAAGACTTTAGCTGATATTAAACTTACCTCTTTCAGTCTGTCCTCATATTTTGTTGGTCAATATAACCTAGCTTCCCCACTAGTCTTCTAGTTTTTCTTCAGAACTAATAACCATGAAATTGTAATATAGAAGGGAACTGAGAGTATCTCTCCTGGGCATGTAGACAATCTCATAATCATAATGAACCTTGGATCTCTGTCACTCCAACTGTCCTTTTTGCAGTTTCCACACTTACAACTCTTAAAATTCTTGAACACAGAATAGGTTCTGTTGTGTATAAATCTCTCTCCTAAAGAAGAATGAAACACTGAAGGACAGGAACAGACAAATGCAAATTCTGCCTTTTTCCCACCCAGAACACCAGCCACATGGCACTGCACATTGCAGCTGTTAAATTTAAGTACTTGTTGAATGAGTTTGCATTATTCTTGCAGTTCTCCTTCTCAATTGTGTTTTTCCCTTCCTCTTCACTTCTGTAAGTTCCCTAAATGTTTTTACTCGGATTATAAAGATACCAAGTTCAATTTTATATATTTAATATACTTTCTTCTGTGAACACCTTTTTTAGTATTTTGTACATACTACCTATTAATGACATTTCTTTTCAAAATCAATTTGCCTGACCTTTGAAGAGTGCTTCCTTGCACTCCACATCTAAAGGAATACCTCTTTTATTACATTTGCTATATGCAGAATATACTTGTGTTTCTTATAATCATTCATGTTTATTCTTTTTTATGTTATTGACTTCCAGGTCCATCTTGTTAGTGAATATGTGTGTTTGTTAGATTGTTTTATCCTCTGCTAAAGCATGTATTTTTCGAAGCTCAATCTTATTTTAGATGATTTCTGCTCATATTTGTAAACTTGTTGGCATTCCTTGCATTGTTTTCTGTTCCCCAATATTTGCAATATCTTTACATCCAGTGCCATCTGCGACCCCTCCGTAGTCATCTTCTATACAGTGATGAACCTTATAATAGACTCACTAGAGAGATCACCAGAACCACATCTCTAATCATCCATGATCAATCTTTACTAATTGCCAATCCAACAGAATTAATTTCAGATTGAATTTGAATTGAATTAGAATATTTAATGTCTATTTTACATGTATTGAAATTCAACTATGAGTTGCCCTTCGTTGCCTTTTATTACTTCCTTAGAATTCTGTCCACCATAAAGCTATCAGAAATGGTGACCACCATTTGTTCTTCTTGAGATAATACTGCTTACCTGTCGTCTTGATGTTTAAGATTGTTCTCTAAGAACATCTGTTCCTTTCAAAAACTGCTTAATTCAGCCTCCAAAATCATTCTCTTTATGCATTATGAAGATTAGCTCCATTCACCCATTATTACTACATCTTTTATATATACATAGAGCTCTCTCTTTTCTTCACCCCTTTGCAAAAATCAAATTCAATCACTGTGACACCCTACTATCAAGTCAATTGTGGGCATCATAATCCCAGAATCATTGATTTGTTAATGTTCGAATTTTCCAATTACTACATTCTCTGCTTTTAGAAGCTGTTTTTGCAGAATCTTAATTGTATCCTAATCATACACAGTAATTGTTTTCTTATTAAAGCAAGATTTAAAAAATTAGTTGAGTTTCCCAGACAGTTTGACTTATCATTAATGTCTTTCATTTTTTTCTATTCCATTCACTCTCATTTTATCTTTCACTGTGTCCCCTCATAAGATAAAAATATCTCTTTTTACCTTTAGCCATCTGTACCAAATCCTGATTCATTCTTCTTTTGTAAGGTTCCATTTTTTCCTATGTTATAATACCCTACCATTTGTGTATAAATACATCTACAGTAATGCATAAAAAGAGAACAGGCAGGATTACTCCCCATCACTAGATTTAGATCTGGGTTTCCTACAGATGTGGATTCAGTGGTTGCTTGAGGACCCAATCAGTTACAACGTGAACCTGATTTCCATGCATCTACCATCTATATACACTGCCTACATTATATACACTGTCGGCTCAATAATATGCTCATCCCTTCCAGTGCACTCAGACTGATTATTGCGTATTTTCCAGCCCTGGTTCCATCAAAATGTATCACATTAGGACTACTGTTCCAACCTCCCTGAGGACCACCACTGGCCAAGTGCAGGTTGGCACTAAGGCATCTACATCTACTAAGGCTCCTCTGTGTTCCTTATTATTGATCCTCACTCTCTGTTCCCAATCACTTTTTCTTCTATTTACCTTTCTGTTTATCTTCTCACCTCCGTACCTTTACACTTCCTATCCCTTTTAGTCACTTCCCTGTTCTCTAACCCAAATGTGTTCTAATAGATGGCAATGTACAAAGTCCTCTGTTTAATCAATATCTTACCCAGCCCTACCCCGTTGCCTCCTTGTTACCAGTGGCAATTGATGAAAAAAAGTTTTAAGAACTGAGAAAAATATAAATAATGCTTAGGAATTTAGTGGAACAGGAATTGACCTCTAGTTCTCTTTCTCCCTCAGTCTATCTGCTTCATTCTCTCTGCACAAATTCTTCCATATAGTTATCAATATGGGAGATTGTAACTACAGTATCTATAGTATCTACAGTAACTATAGTTAACTATCTTCCAGATAGTTATCTATCACATAACCTGAGCATAAGGATACAAGTGGAGGAAAGCTGCTAGGGTTTTGTTTTGTTTTTTATCAGCATGAGGTAAACTTGGCTGGATGGAGGAATTGGAGCCAGCTTGTTACAACCATAAAAACAGGTATAGGAGTCCAAAAATAAGAATGGGGTGAGGGTGAGAGATGAGGGAGAGAAGATGCCAGAAAATTCCTTTGGTATTGATGCATTATCCAGTAAAGCAGTCCTTTCTTTATGTCAATGTGACATATGAAAATTCATATTTCAAAACAGATGAGTTTAGCGATTAATAATTCAGTTTATGGAAAAATTAACAATAGTACTTAAATAGTATACTCTCTTATACCATTTCAAATATGAGTCTATGGGAACTCTATTATGCAAATTTTTAGGAGAATGGCTCTTGAATAAAGTAAGGTGTATCAAAAATGTATGGATTCAGAGAAATTGGAAATTGTGAATCAAGAAAACCATTTATTATTCAGCAGTTACTGAATCAGAATGTATCTGGAAAAATTCAGAAGGAAACTCAAGCCCTTGAATGAAGGGACAATCTTATTGGAAAGATTGTCTTATTTATAAAAGTCTTAAAAAGATCCTTGAGCAAAAATCTTATTAAAATATTTAGCCCTAGTCCAGTACCTGGTACAAGGTGGATAGTTGTCTTAGGCCAGATTTCTTAATTACGGAGCCTGAGACAGTGTGTTAGGTGTATGTGAGTTATTGAGGAGTGTTGCTCAGAAAAACCTATAAGCAGGAGAGAAGTGGAATAGGAAAGAGGAAAGGTTCAAAAAAGAATATTGCCTTAGGAAAACTCTCACTTTGTCCTGATACATGGTGATGCTCTGTATTGTAAATAGCACTGCAGAGTTGTCTCACCTTGAGACAAGGGGCTTCACTTTTTAAACCTTCAAACAGTCTATCATTAATCACTTGGGAGCAGGGAAATTGTAACCAGCCAGGAATTTCTGGACATATTGGCTATCATCTACCAACAATTCTCCAGAGAGGGCCCCAGGTGGATGTTACTAATCACAGTTCTAAGAACAGCTGAGAGACAGGTGCACATTCAGGAAAGGAAATCTGGACTGGGTGTTTAAGGCATCTACTGCAATAATCAATAAATATTTATTAGATGAGTGAAGGGATGGGTATGACCCAATCTGACTCTAAAACAAATTCACATTTTATAGGAAGGGCGATATTTTCCAATTTGTCTTTATGGCAATGAATCTTATTCAACATACTGCACATATCCCATCTGGCTTAATCAGTGTCATTTTAGAACCCACATTTAAGTAGCAAGTGAATATAAACACCACCAAGTCCAAGAACACAACCAGTCAAGAAGCAGTAAAAGGATGCTTGCTCTTAATATAGCTCTTATTGACAGGAAAGGCAACACTATTCATAAGCAACTGTATGGATGAGATGATTAACAAGGTCGGTGGAAGAAATACTAACCTAGCACACTGCAAGGCTGAAAACAATGCAGAATGACTCTATAATACTCACAAAAGAATTGGAAATACATAATAGACAAGTAACATCCAAATATGGATTGTTTTTTCTAAATGGGTCCAAGCTAGGCCTCAAATGTTAGAAGGCACGGGAGTAACAATTTGATTTACTGATGCTCAGGAGGTTTTCAAGAATGCCCAGGCTGGCAAAGAGCAATGGTTATATGCATAACACTTTTCTTGAACACAGTCACATGCTACCCTTAGCAGCAGCAGCATTTATGAATGCAAGTGGCAAACTGTAAAAATTCTGCTTGTTGAAGTATGATATTAATAACTTGGGTGTAAGGATGACAGAATCTTACTGGAAATGGCACATAATGGCATTATGTACATTATTTTATTTATTTACTTTTTTATTTTTGAGACAGAGTTTTGTTCTGTCGCCCAGGCTGGAGTGCAGTGGCACAATCGGTTCACTGCAACCTCTGCCTCTTGGGTTCAATGGATTCTCATGCTTCAGCCTCCCGAGTAGCTGGGATTACAGGTGCCCGCCACCACACCTGGCTCATTTTTTTGTATTTTTAGTAGAGACAGGGTTTCACCATGTTGGTTGGCCAGGCTGGTCTCAAACTCCTGACCTCAACTGATCTTCCCGCCTCAGCCTCCCGAAGTGCTGGGATTACTGGCATGAGCCACCACACCCAGCCTATGTACATTATTTTAATAGAGCAGATTTTAAATGTTTAGGCCTCAAAGTAACCATGATCTTTTAATCTGATTTTCAAACTTATTAAAAATATTCTCTATTTACTCTGATTACATTAATTTTACTCATAATCCTGACCTTATGTTTTCCCAGTGATTTAGAAGCTTTGGTAAACAAACAGAATTTTCAGTATAGTCCTTTATTAAAATAGAGACTCTGGGATATTAAAGTTGTTTTCAAGAGCATCTCAAGGGGAAAATTTGGTTGTCAAATATTTATATTTGTTGATGTCCTTTGATTGTAAACAACAGAAATTAACTCGCCTGACAAAAGGCAAAACAAAATTTAAGAATTTGAAGTAAATTATAGATTTAAAGGAAAAATGGAACAATATATTCTTTATAAGGCAAAATAAGGCAACTCTTAAGAAGGAGTTGTTTGGGGAGTTTCTCTGTAACATGATGCCATTAATGAAACTCGTTATCTGAGACACTCCATTCAAGTTTCACATTTCCAGGAGACAGTTTTATTAGTCTAGCCTAAATCATTTTTCCCTCTTGGATCAATCAGTCTGTCCAGAGAATAATGACACAGAAATGGTCGTCAGAGAAATCACTGATATCCACTCTGCTATCTCAGTGTATGTTGGCTTAGGCATTAGAGTTTGTCCTTGGAATATCTGTTGCATTCGGTGTATTCAAATCTGTAAGAGCTTTTTATTTTTACCTTTGTGTTTCTTTGCTGGTTCTTAATTCTTACACCTAATTAGAATTTTTTTCAATGATAAATTGAACGAATTTAGATTCACAAACACCAAGCTTATGTTTTATGCTAACATTTTAAACTCACATTAAGGGTTTTTATCTTTGATATAGGGATTACCATAAAAATTTTTAATAAAGAACCTGAAAAGGAAGGCTATATTTGTAGTACCCAGTGCTTATATCTCATGGCTCTGAGTTTTACCCAGGCCTCCTTTGTGAAAAGTTAGCCTCTTTCTTAATAAGATGCCATTATTTCTCATCTACACATTGGCTTAGCCAATTAGCCAATTTTAAATTGTTTGAGGGTAACTACTAGTCTTAAAATTGTCACTCAACTGTGAGCCCCTGAAGGGCAAGAACCCTGCCCTCCATTGGTACAGCCCATGCTTAATGGAGCATGTTATAGGCACTACTGATATGTTTTCTTAATGGATGAGTGAATGACTAAATCTCTTTCTACCTTCTAATGTCAACTTTTTATTTATTATTTACAGTATAAACCAATACATACAACATCTATATAAACTTATAAAACCCATATTAGTCAGTTTTTCCACCTGATATAACTAATAAATGTTTCAGTGACTGGGGTAGAATTTGAAATTCTTTACTAGTATAAAGTTTAAACTTTATCTTTGGGTTTTATTTGTGTATTTATGATATTCCAAGTCTCCAATGGCTTGGGTAATTTGAAATTGACAATTTCCATTAATATTGTTAAATGTACACATTTGTAGATCTGTGTCACGGGTAACAGAAAAGGGTAGATAAGTGTATCTTCACAATAAATCTGAACCCATTTACTTGCTTGGCTGGACTTGTACTTCTTGGATCATAAAATTTGTCCTCTGTAAGCCCAAGGAATGGAAATAATGACATAAACTTGACTGAACTTGCAGCCCCAAAGGCATGAGAGTGATTATGTAGGACCTATTATAAATTTACTGTCATGTAACTTTCATCAACATTTTGAGACACGTGTCCTGCAGCTTTGGAGTAATGTATTCAACTTACAGACAGTGCAAATACCAAGGCTTCAGAAGCATCAGTCTCCACTACTCAAGTTGACCCCGTAATTCACCAAAACTAATCAGATCTATCATATCCTTTCTAGCTGCCATACACATGGCATTCCCAAGTAATTCTAACTCCTGGAATTGGTGACATGGGCCACCATTGTTGTTGTTGTTATTATTACAATTCTATTAGAATACCATGTTCTCAACCGAATGTTGTGGCTCACGCCTGTAATCCCAGCACTTTGGGAGGCTGAGGTGGGTGGATCTCTTGAGGCCAGGAGTTCTAGAGCAGCTTGGCCAACATGATGAAATCCCATCTCTACTAAAAATACAAATATTAGCCTGGCATGGTGGTGCATGCCTGTAATTCCAGCTACTCTGGAGGCTGAGACAAGAGAATCACTTGAACCCAGGAAGCGGAGGTTGCAGTGATCTGAGATCGTACCACTGCACTCCAGCCTGGGTGACAGAGCAAGAGTCTGTCAAAAAAAAAAAAAAAAAAAAAAGAATAGCATGTTCTCAAAGTATCAAGTAAATCTTTTCTTGGTTAATAATGTCTGAGGCAGATGAGTTTTCTTATCTCTTCCTTGTTTGTCACTCTTTATAACCAGAACAACAATACTTCATCATTGTGTTTCTTAAATGTAACGTATCCCATAACCAGTGGTAGTAGGCTTGGTACAAAGTGCCCTCCGTCACCTTTCCCTTGGTGTCCATCTTTCTAGATGGCCTCATGCTAAGACATTACTGTTCTGGGAGGACATTCATCAAGAGTCTCACTTTTCTGTGATATTTCCCCTTCTGAGTTCTGATTATCCACATTTACGACTGTGGATGTCGAGAATCCTCATCTTATCAAATCAGCATTGGTACTCCCACACTTCACATATACTGCAGAACAATCGTGTCTCCAGGTATGGCCCAGGGAGATGGAGCTCATTGGCCTGATGGCACACCTTCTTTCCCATTAAGTTTAAAATCCTGACTGTAGTAGAAGGTCAAAACAGCTTGGTTACTGTGCTTATTACTACATGTCATCATTTGCTTGCTTAGCTGTCGTTTCAGTAGCCTGTGATCTACCTAAGGATGGGAACCACATTTTAAAAAATTTTTGCAACCCCCCTCCCCAAAATGTCATAGCACCAGATGCATAGTTTCTGATGCTCCAACAGACCAAATTATTCCCTTGCTGAAGAACACAGAAAGCATGCCCACATGATTAGAAGCTTTGGCCAGGATATCACATTTGTGGCAGCAAAGTGAAAATAAAACAAAGCTTCAAAATATTTGGGAGAAAGGAGAGAGATGTGTTTAAAGTCCAGAAACTTTCCTCTGCTTCTAGTAGGGAAGGGATGCCTTTTTTGAAACAAAATACTACACTCTGGGCCTGTGATCTTGATGAGATCAGCACATAATGCTGATAAGATCTGAGCTACATTGTCGTTCTGTTTTTATTTTTTGTAGGCATTGCGCTCATGTATAAATGTTTGAAAAAGAAAAAAACTACTCATTTTGAAATGTTATGTCTGTGAATAAAATATGTACATGTATTTGAGACTCAGTTTGACACTACAACAGTATATTTAAGATAAACTATTTATCTTCCACAAACACATTTCACTGTTTTAACACATCCATTTGTTTCTGGAATGAAGGCAGAGGCATGAGGGTGGGAGGGAGGAAGGAGGCAGGAAGGAGAAAAAAAAAAACAGGGAGCTTTGTGTTGTGATATTTCAGCTTTTCTCTTGATGGCAAAATTCTAACTGGAATAAGGTTTTGTTATCCCGGATGTCAGTTCACAAATCATGAATTAAGCAGCTCAAGCCAAGTGGCACCTAGCAGTAAAACTGGCATTTCTCAAAATATTGGCAGATCGAGCAAGCAACTGTTGATTTTAAATGTTTAATGAGCAATATGTTACTTATTCCGGTAATATTGTTGTGTTTGCCTAACCTTTCTCAGACTGCCTCCTTCTGCTTTATTGCTGGAAAGCTTCCAAAATGGAAGGGGCGAGTTAGGGAGGGGAGAGCATGTGGACAGTTCTTATGAAGAAAAACTATAAGAAGAAAGAATTCATTAAAATTGCTCTCCTGATGATGAAGAACTATCCGTGTCTTCTCAGAATCATAACTCAGGGACATAATGGCATTTTAGAATCTCGACATATTTTTCCTCACACATTTATGATCACAATGGAGAAGAGAAGAATATAGGAAGAAAAAAATAGAATGAAAGAGGGGCAGATGAACCTGCTGAGGGGTGGTTGTAACAAGAATTCTAGAATAACTAGAAAGTGCTGGATGAGGAGATCTTAAGAGTGAAATCATGATGACAGAAACCTGGGTGAAGTCACTGCACATGGTTGTGATGGCAGAGTTGACCTAGAGAATGAACGTGTGGCAGAATTTTAACAGAAATCAAATCAGTGGAGCAAAAGGGTAAGATAGAAATCAATAGTAACCTCGTACTCAGTGGCAGACAGTGCTTGGCTTCTTGGTCCCATTTTACAGTTAAACACTACCAATACACACTCATTTCTTAGCAGGACTGGTTGGTGAGTCTGAATGCGTTACTGGTCAGAGTGTGTAAAATATCTGATGGAAATTAAACCTCTGTCAAGGTAAAGTTAATGACCCCTATGAAAACTAAGAGTATAATTTGTAGCCTTAAAAAAAAAAAAAAAAAAAAAAAAAAGCTCTCTTTTTCCTTTTTTTAAAATCAGAACAGTTTCTTTTAGCAAAAGTGAATGAGGAACTTCAGGCATTACTGAGTAAGTTTGAAATTCTCTACAGGACTAATGCAGATAATTCATGCAAAATATCTGAATCAGTAAGGGTGTTAAAATGAAGATAACCCTATGACTGATAAGCATAAAAAATTAGCTACAGAGACAAATCTCCTCAACAGAGCTCTCATTATAGTTGGGAACAGAAAGAAATTTCTCAGTGCTCTAAGAATTAAAATAAAAGAAAGAAATCAATTACCTGTTTGTGGAAGTTAGGGGAGAATTTTGCCTTTATAAAAATACACCAGAAGCCTGCTGTTAATGGTACTTAAGGCATTAGGGATATTTTTTCTAAATTTCAGTAGAAAAATTTTGTTGTATAGAGCTCACTCAGGATCACATTTTTAAAAGTTATTTCAAAATATATATCTATTTCCACTCTTCCAAGCTTGTGTTCATGTAGATGGGAACTATGATTTTTTTTTAACACAATCATAAGGCCTATTTTTGGTATTGGGCTCAAGAACCCTGGAAATAATGCTAATGAGGTAAGAACAATGAGGACAATTTCCCTAATCTAGTGAGCTTTGCCTGCTCCTTTGACCACAGTCTTTTAACCCTGGAAGTGACCCCTCATATGAATATTCAGTCACAATAGCAATAGCTTGTCAAAGAAAAATTATTTGAGATTCATCATTAAGGAGTCATCATTTATTGAGTATCTACTATGTGACAGGCCTAGCACATAGTGATATTTGGGATAATACTGTAATTATTCTGAACCCTTTAGTAATAGGTTTCTATTTATAGAGAGATGGCTACAGTGCAGCAATTTTGATAACCCATCACATTGGTTAAAATAAAATGCAGCGGCCACTTATCAAACCCCAACTTTAATATTTCACTCAATTAAATACTTCAGTACAGCAATGAGTGAGAGCATGAGGAAAATCTTATTCAGGAAGTGAAGTTAAAGAGTATATTTGGGACAAATACATTCAAATGTTAGGTTAAGGTTACTCGCCTTGCTTCTTCTGATGGAAAGGAAAAAGATAACATCTCTTCTGAGGAAAATATTTGGGTAAGGACCTCTAGAATAATTTGTGATTGGGACTGAAAGTAGCAGATAGTTTGTGTTATCTTTTCCTCACTATCCAATTCCTAATCTATCTTTTGAATTTGTTATAAAAAGAAATAAAAGAAACAATGTTCTCTCATATGGTTGAGAATTACCTGAAATAATATTGATGTGTGTAGAAAGCCTTAGGTAAATAACAGCTACTTTTATTAAATGTGTCTGTTTAATTTGAGGAAACTTTTCATTCTTTTTTTTTTTTTTGAAGTACCTACTATGTGCTGAAAACTCCTCATTTGATAACAAAATACTTCTCCTTCGGATCTCCACTTCAGTGGCTTTTTCTTAGGTGATCTTTCTTAACCTCCCTAACCAAGTGAAACCTCTCTTTCATCCACTCTTTCATTCGAGATATCTTGCCTGCTTCACACTGAATAGAGTTATAACTTAGGCTTAAATAATATACATACATACATTTAGATGGCAGCTTCATGAAATTGAAGACAGGCTGGTTTATTCACCACTGTGTCTTCACTCAGCATCTAGTGCAGGGTCTGGCTTGTAATAGGCACTCAATAATATATTTAATTGTATGTATAAATAAATGTACAAGTCAATGAAGCAATGGGGGGATATATAGATAAATGTGCCTGGAGCACAGACTTTACAAATCTTATGGTATAGCTGGGGAGACAAAATGTACACAAATGATGATAGTACAGCCTGATTTGTGCTACAATCACTGCATGAACAAAATTCTTTGAGAGAATAGAGACAAAACAAAACAAGACAAAAACCTAGGGGTTGAGAATAGGATAGTTTCAAGCAGAGCTTAGGAAGAAGAAGCAGGATAAGGAAAGATGCTGAGACAGACTTCCTAAAGGAGAGGGCATTGGAGCTAGTTCCCAAAGACTGATTAGAAGGAACCCAGAAAGAGAAAGGAATGTCTTTTTGGAGGAAGAGAGACAGCATGTGCCATTTACATTAATCAATCTATGTGCTGAAATCTAAAAGCTCCAACTCTGTTATATCAAACAAAACTGATGTTTTGCAATATTCAGAGGCAATATTCAAGGCTTCATTAGATGTAAATATACAATAAAAACTATGAAAAGGCTCCAAGAGAGAAAGATAAACTTAGAAAAGGGCAGAAGCTCAGAGTGTAATATATTTCTTATTACATAGAAGCTCTGGCATCTTGCAAATGGGTAGTAGTCAGTGCCTTCAGAAATGCACCATCATAGACTGCTTCCTAAGTGGAAGGTCAAATCCTGGTTGATCTTTAGAGGGAACAAATGGGAAGCAAGCTAGAGGCTCTCCAGCAGGCTAGGACAAGAAAGCTATTAAATATAACTGTGGGCATCTACTTACAGATGTAATACCTGGTAATTTGCATGTATTATCACTTTTAAACTTCTTAGCAATCTTATAGGTCATCAAAACTGATATTATAACCTCGATTTTACAGCAAACTAAATTTTAGAGATTTTCTATAACTTGCTAAAAGTTAGTGGCAAGCTATGAACTCAGGTTCCCCAAATTGAGTTCTAATACTCTATTATACTATACAGGATTAATTATTTTGTAAAACAAAATGAAACAGTAAAATAAAATAGAATGACCAGAAAAATTAATCACTAAATAGCTCATATTTTGGAATACTTTCCTCTCCTTTTTTCTCTTATTTTCTAGATTTGCTCTGTCTTATGCCATAGATCTCCTTTTAACCTAGTCCTTTTTCTGAAACAGAATTTCTGCCCTAGTCTAAAAAAGCATAGACTTTTTTTTTTTTTTTTTCAGAGCCTTACTCTGTCATCCAGGCTGGAGTGCAGTGGCATGATCTTAGCTCACTGCAACTTCCACCTCCCGGGTTCAAATGATTCGCCTGCCTTAACCTCCCAAGTTAGCCTCCTAAGTAGCTGAGATTACAGGTACATGCTACCAGTCCCAACTAATTTTTGTATTTTTGGTAGAGACAGGGTTTCATCATGTTGGCCAGGCTGGTCTTGAACTCCGGACCTCAGATGATCCTCCTGCCTCGGCCTCCCAAAGTGCTGGGATTACAGGTGTGAGCCACTGCGGCCAGCCTGAATTTAAATCTTGATTCCACTACTTTGTAGCTTTATATTTGTGAAAAACTAATTCGGTTCTCTGTCTCAACCACATTTATGAATGGGAATGTTTACATATATGTATGTATGTGTACATATGTATCATATATATGTTTCATATATATCATGTTATACTTCCTTAATTAAAGTAGTATTAGCAAGTGTCACATTGCTTAACACATGCCTAGTTCATAATCAATTCTCAGTAAATATTTATTTTGTGAATGAGTATTAGTTCTCTTCTCCTTCCCCACTACCTGTGTGATCTTAGACCAGATACTTAACAGCTATGAGCCTCAGCTACCTCATTTGTTCAGGGATTAGAATATTCGTACTACAGTTTTCAAAATGGTTAAATAATATAATTCACATGAGAATTCTTAGCACATAGTTTTCACTAAATAAATACTTACGTTCTTTCCTCTTTGTTTCTGTATTTTTATTCTGCATACCATTTAAACACTTCTTTCCATTCTTCCAATCTCAGGAGGCTCAATTCTTTTTTCTTTCCCACCTCCTATCTGCCTCCTGCTGTCGGCATTCATACCCCTCCTCTTTTCTAGACTTCTGCCTGCTATTTTCTCCTGTACTCTCTTCTGTAGTTTTCCCTCCTTGATCCGCTTCTGCCTTTCCTCTTCCCTTTGCTAACTCTTTGAGCTCTATAGTAAGGTGCAGGTGATGCCGCAGGGTGGCACACAGGGCAGCGGAACCTGCCCGGAGGACTCTTGAAGTAGTTGTAACAACTAAAGGATAAGTGATTTAGATATCTTTGATTTATTACAATGGAGGCAAGGAAATATATTTAACAGTAGAAATGCTCTTGATTCATAACCTTTCCCATTAACATACACACACACGCCCACCCAAGAGTTATGTATTTTATCACTTGTTCACCCATTCTTGTGGGTCCTTTTATCTTTATATTTATATTTAATACTAATTCACTCATTTTCAGAGCATCAAAAATAATTAGGCCCATAAATCAACAGAAATCTAAGAAGAGAGAAAAAGGAGATAAAAAGGGAAATGCTGAGATGTAAATGCCAACTAGACAAGAACATTTTAATTCTCTGAGAATCAGCACCCTCTTAACTATACCAGCTGAATTGTACACTTGTTCTAAGCTGTTTGCAACTCTTTCTTCTTTCCCACAAGGCCCTCTGCTACAGAGTGTAGGAATATTTTTGAGTCCAGTTGGTGATCACTTTATATCCTGAGGCAAAAGGATTGCTGGTGTGTGCTATACTTTTTCTAGCTTGTATAACTCAGATGGTATTCCTGCTTTGCTCATTCGCATGGAGGTTTAATTCTTCATAGAGTCTTACAAAGCTTCAAAAGTAACCAAGGAAAGTCGGGCAATAGGGAACCCTCAGGTTAGAAAAAAATGTCAAGGAGTAGGAGGTTGAAGCCATCTATCTCTCTGACTCTCTCTCTCTCTCTCTGTCTCTCTGTCTGTCTCTCTCTTTCTTACACACACACACACACACACACACACACACACACACACTATATGTTGGTTTTCTTTAGGTAGCTTTGTTCTTTGTACACTGAAACAACTTAAACAGGGGTATCATATCTTTGTATCTTTCATTTCAGCACTGCACTGCTAATATTATTTTTCCTTTGACTTTGCCTTTCCTGAGACCTTCAGGGGCCTTTGAAACCTTCGATGGCAAGGTTGATTTCCCAGGTATACACCTGTCTAAGGATGATTGTCTTCTGATTCCTTGTAGCCATTTTTTTTTTTTCTGTCTCTGCTGAATAAACTTAGTCTTGAGTCTTGACCCTGGGTAAAGAGGACAATTTAAAAGAAGGGAGAAAAATGAGTATCTCTATGTTTCAAGGTTTAAACTGCATGGCCATTCTAGGCTGCCAATCCCTATGAGAATGCAATGCCATTTTCTCTATGGTCTATCAATTTTAAGAACTCCCAAGCAGCATAAAATGAGAAAGAGGTTTACTGTGAATTTGGAATAATACTATTCTCAGAGGAAAACCTTTTCAACTATTGCAAATATAATTTCTAGTTCCATAATTTGAAAGCTCCATGGCTGATTCCTATGTATTTCTTTCCCATCTTCTTGTTGGGAGTTTGCCTGTGATTTCATGTAATGAGTTTTCTCTGCTGTGGGAAGTGAAAACACTGTGCACCTTACAGGTTTGTGATCACCATCTCTCCAGCAAGCAAAAGAAACGCCTGGGGCCTTTTTAGGTTTTTTAGAAAGAAACAAGTATAAGGCTGTTAGTCTGATTCTAAACTTTTACTGCATTTCTCTTGGGAACAACTCCACAGCAAATGCAGCAATCTCTTCCCTAGAAAGTCTGAGGATACATGATGAAATAGTTTAGTTCATATCAGCAGCTGGAGTGTTTAAAGCTTTCTTTACAGCATGGCTAGTTTGTTGAGGCCAGTTCAAAGGAACCAGTGAGTTGGGCCACCTTTGTGAAGTTTTTGCAGTGAGTGTGTACATCAAAATCACCACCAGAGTGTTAAAATGCAGATTCCTGGGGCCTGCCCTAGACGTAATGGATTAGAACTTTTGGAGGTAAGCCTAAGAATCTTCATTTTCAAGGAGTTCCCTAGGTGATTTTTCTTACTTTGGGAGCCACAGCCTTAGAAAAATATTTACGAAGAGCTAAAAATGTAAATGTACTGACAGGTACTGATATCATAATTATTTGAAAATAATTTATTGGCGCCTAGGTCATAGAATGTTACTTCTGAAATATACTTTTGTTCTCATCTACTATACTCCCCAACTTAAAAAAATGGGAAGTACAACAGCCCAATGAAAAATACACTTCTTCAGACTTGCATGTTAGAGCTTGTTTCTCTACACCATGGGTTAACAAACTTTTCCATGAAAAACAAGGTAGTAAATATTTTAAGCTTTGTGGGCCATAGGGTCTCTGTTGCGATTAAATTCTGTCATTGTAACTGAAAGCAGCCATAGACAATATATAAATGCATAGGCATGGCTGTGTCCAAGTAAAACTTTATTTATAAATACTGAAATTTAAATTTTATATAATTTTCATGTGTCAAAAAATATTGTTATTTTAATTTTTTAACTTTAAAAATGCAAAATTTACTCTTAGCTATGAGCTATGCAAAATCACTCAGAAGATCAAATTTGGCTCATGGGACATAACTTGCCAAGCCCTACTCTATAATGCTCCTGGTTCCCAAATTTGGGAAAAAATAAACAACAATCTCAGGAAATAATTTTATATATACACATATATATAAGGATATACATATCCTTATAAATGTCTGTGCCTAGCACCACAGGATTTTTGTTCAGAAAAGACGTATGCATTTAATCTACGATCTAACATTTTACAAGTGATTCACCAGACATAGAAAATGTTCCTCAAAGTCTAAGAGGTAAAGACTCTTGAAAATGATTGTAACAGAAAGAGAACGAGAGATTTAAAAGAAATTAATATTTAATGAGTACCTACTGTGTCTGGGCACTGTTCATCATATTCAAAAGTAAAGTACTAGAACATCTGCAAGTAATGAATATTAATGGTAAGAGCAAATTTAATTTATTACTAATTAATTGTTATCAATATAATGATAGTTTCCCAGATAGTGGCATCTTCTTTACTTTTAGTATTGTCTAACTATGCCTTGTTTTATCTCCCCAGCCTAGTGCTGGACATATAACTGTTGTCAAGTTAAATTATGTATTATGTTTTTTACTCCAAAGAGCTGATACTCATCAAGTAGAGATTTCAAAGGGAGAGCCATTCTTTTTGTATTTGTAGGCAGTCTCTCTCTCTCTCAGTCAATTTCTCTCTCTCTCAGTCAATCTCTCTCTCTCTCTCTCTCTCTCTCTCTCCCCCTCCAAGATAGAAGTTATGAAGGACCCAAGAGATGTCAAATGATCTCCTGACCTAATCCAGCTTTTTGTTTATGGCTATGAAAGTTTGAACAATTGTCAGTTGGTCTATGCAGCAGTCATGTTCTTTACTATACTTCTGAATTTTTTATTTTAGTGTAACCATTGAGCGTAGTTGCATTGATTTCTCTTTCTGGAAATGAGTTAAATGGTTTTGAAACTGTGTGCTAGAAAACACTCATATTCTACAAACTGAGCTTAACAGCTTTGTCACTAAAATAAAATATGGGTATTTTTTTCCTGATTTATAAAAGACAAATATTACTGAGTAGAATTGTGTGTATTGAAGTTTTTACCGTAAAATATTCTTAGTTTTTTTTACTGTCTGCACCATTTTTCTCCATTAAAATCTAACAATCTAATGTAAAAAAAGCACAATCAAATATTTTCTTCTTGTATTTGGACCTACCACTTGAACAATTTTGAGAATCTGTCCTGGATTGTATTTTGGAAAAGTTAGTATCTGTTCTAGAAAAAGAAGATTAAATCTGTATGGTTTTGATTAAATTACATTAGAGCTTTCCTTCAACCTCATTTTAAATATGTGTCAACCTCATTTTAAATATGTGTATTTAAAATGAGTTAATTAAGTTTCATATCTTCAACTCTTTAGTGAAAAATATATTTATGCTCGTTTAGGGGAAAATTCCATGTTCCTGAAAATCCAAGTTCAGTCAGGTACCATTCTGTAACTGGCTCTAAATATGTTCCACCCATCCCACATACACACACATACCTCTATTTTCTTCCAAATACTTCTCATCCTTAAGTTGCTTTATAATATTCCTGTTTTGACAACTTGATGGAGAGAGGGATAGATTTCTCAATGGCTAGTGCTTGGATTCAGGGAGTGGGAGGTCAGGCACATGACTGTTTTGGAATTGTGTCTTCTGATTAGTGTGGATCCAACCTTGCCATCCTCTAACCAATGGCTAACTAGTCCCATCACAGCACATGAAGTTTAATATGTAGCCAGCACCGCATTTCCCATGCCAATGGCCCACAGCTCTTTCTGTGATAGCATTCAACAGTTCTCCAGGTAGACAGGACACTAGCTATGAGTTGAATGTAGGAGCTAAATTTTCCATTATCCCTGATGTGCAGAAGATGCCTTGATAACCTGTCCAAGCCTAAATCTAAAGCCCTTAGACCAACTGTAACTATATTAAGACTAGGGATATTGGTTAGAAACAAGTAAACAAACATATTTTGGACCTCCAGTCCTTTAAAGAGGACAAAACCTTATCACTGTATTGTCAGGAATGAAAACTCCCATTTTGTGAATTGTAAGTTTTCCTCACTCAGCTGCCTTTGCAATCACATGCTCATCTATTTACTTACTCTCAGATATGTAGAGTGCCAGGAGAGCACTTCTTAGAATGATTATTATATGTCATATCAAAACGAAGTCTCTTAGTAAATAGACTTTAGACTCAACCAACCAAAACAAACCTCTCTGTTTGCCCTGACCACCAACAAAACTGATTTCTTTTCTGGAGGCATCTGTGAGATTACTTTAGGCTCTTGCAATTCTGGTGGCATTTTCTTCCTGCTCTTCTTCTTCCCCATGGTTTGGCTGGCTCGATTTCTTCTGTGATCCTCCTGTGTCCCGCCCTATTACTTTCTTGTTTGCTCAGGGGCTTCTCCCTCATGTTTTTCTGCTTTCACATCTTTTCCTGTATCTCCTCTGCTGCTCAGCACAGCGGGTCAGATAATGTTCCCTGAGAGCCACTGCTAAGTTGGCCTTCGGGTAAAGCCATCTGTCAAAAGGGGAGGATTTGTGGGGCTTAACTTTTTTCATCTGAAATTGTGAAGTTTTTCCCACTAGAAAATTAAAATTGCATCAGTATATGATATGTTGAGCTATTGATACAATAAGGTTTACCCTTCCAGAAACTGACAGTATTTTAGATTAGTATAGAAGGTTGGGAAGGCTGAGGAGATTTGAAAGCCTAGGAATTTATTGAAAATATTCCAAGGCCTCCTGCTCATAACTTACCCAATTATCTTCTGAAAAACTGAGCATTAATGTGCTTATCAATATTTGGATTCACAGGTTTAAAAGACCACCGAGACTTACATGTTAGTGAGAAGGATTTTCCGTCTCAGTGTTTGCTACTCAATTCCTAGCTACCCCAAACAGTTAGATACACTAAGCCAGCATTGTTTAAAATGAATTTATGACCCCCCCTTCCCCTAGCAGCATCCTCTTCTTTCATTCCAGTCTTTTTCCAGTTCCACAGAACCTATTCCCACAAGTACCCATCCTGATTGCCTGCAGGCTGCGAAATCCCTTAGGTGTTAATTGAGAATTAAGACGTTAGCTGATAAAAGGTATAACCACTTGCATTAATATTTGCATTGCAAAAGGAGTCTTAATGGGAAAATAATTAAGCTTTAAAGTTTGATATCTTTGAGGCAATTTATCCTGCTTGGCAACCTGTCAATTCTGCTCACTTTACATCAGCTTCCCTTTACTGCACCTCAGGTTGGCCACATGTCATTTGAATGTAACTTTGTAAACCAAGACTTGAGTGTGGGGTAAGAGAACTCAGAATTCTTCATAGCATGATGCAAAGAAACTTTAAATTTCTCACCTATTTATAGATTAACTTACTCTTAATGATCTTCCAACACTTGAGAAGGTCAGTAGCCCTCCGTCTGTCATTCTCCAAGTTCACCAACAGCTTATCCACCCATCAAAGGTGCTTTTATAACAAAATCCATGCATAATGAAACCAAGAAAGGTAATGTACATTTTCTTGTTCAACTTTGGGTGTAAATGACCTATTCTTAGTGATTTTTACAGTGAGGAAATCTAGTGATTATACCAGGCAACACTGAGAACTGTAGGATGGAGAGGAAAGAAAAGGGTAACCCACAATTGGGAGTTGAGATCCAGGCTTTTTTGGAGTTCCAGGTAGGCCAGAAAGCAGTCAGCGTTGGCTTTTGCCATGAATCTAGTGCCTAGAACTGGTAGGCAAATGAGGATCAATCTCAGAAGCACAGCTGAGACTTTACAAATATGATATAATTGATTAAAACACCAGAGTCACACAGGCATCTTAGCTCTTCCATTCACTATCTGTGTAATGTTGGGAAAGTTCCTTAACTTTTCTAAACTTCACTTCCTTCATTGGGTAACAAGAGACACAGAGAGAGAGAAGAAGAAGCCTATATAGATAAACTAGAAGATGTAAACAATCCATGTGACACAAAGTGCTACCCAACAAATGGAGACTGAATTGTTAGTTCAGAAATGGGAATTGAGTTCAAGTCAGAATGTTCATTCTCCTCATAATTTAACTTGTCTCCTTCAGTCTTTCCTGACCTAAATACTGGATTGATCCCTGATCCCAGGTCAAGATGGCTTCTGTGTCTGGAGTTAACCTAACTCCCTTAAGAAAAGAAAAGGTATATGTTTCTGAATGCCAAACTAGTAAGATCAGAAGGATGCTTACCAAATGTAGGTGTTCTGGAGTATCACCTGGTAGGTTTTATAAACTAATGGATTCCTGAGCCTCATCCCAGGAAATTCCGATTCAGTAAGTCTGTGGAAGAGCCCAGTGATCTGCATGTATTAGCAGTTTCCAGTGTGATTATTATATAGGTGGTCCATGGATCACAGTTTGAGAAACACCTGTACAGATGATGATCAGAATCTGAGATAAGCTGATCACCACACCTGGATACTATATCTGTGTGATTTTTAAAAGTGAAAGCAAAAGGGAAAATAAATAGATTCACATTGCTTCTTTTTTATTTCAAAATAGTAGCAAGAGTTGAAAAAGGCATCTACAGAGACTTATTTTCTGGAAACTAAAAAGATCCTTTTATAAAGGGTATTGAGTAATATGTTAGACAATATGTTGGACTGAAATTTATGAAATGCATAGAAAATGTGTTCAAAGGGGTAATTTTTAAATAGTCTTTAGAGAAATGTCCATGGTCTCACTTCAGTGAAGCCATTTCTAGGAAGTACTGAAATAATTGTGGTCAAAATGGTCTGCTTTCTAAATGTGTGATTCTTGGATAGAATCCAAAGACTTGAATAAACTGATAGTAGCATACCAAATAGATATGCCTTGCAATTATTAAGTGTCTTAAACAAGCATTTGATAGGTTGTACATTGACATCCATTAGCAAATGATCTCTAGACAGTTATTCTGAGTGGTTGCAATGAGATCTTATGTGATAGGTACAGGAGGCAAGGGGGTCAATCTTCTGGTCAACTACCAAGAATAAGATGAAATAGCTTCAGCACAGGGCTAAGACGTTGCATAATAATGTATTTCTCTCATATAAACAAATGATTGAGTACATTTAAGTGCTTGTTTGAGATCCTAAGTTCTGTGCCATATATAATAGAAAAATACTGCACAGCCTGACAGTTTGTATGGCAGGTATTAGTTAGCTCTCTCTATCCATGAAAATTCTCCATGTACACTCTATTAATCGTACACTTTCATGAAAATCATTTTGCGGTTCACACTGTTTAGGCTGGGAGGGTTAGGGGGTGGTGCTAGGACACTAGGGAACTTAGAAGTTCCCCGTGAGAAAGGAAGATAAGCTGAGTGTTTCCTGGGCTGAGGGAGTTTAGAAGACTTGAGTTAGAACAAAGGATGAGTTCTTTCTACCTCCACCTCAGAACTTTTCCCCTTTCCTGTAAGATTTATAGTTCATATCATTAGGGAAACTCAGGTTGGGCTTGTTCTCAGAATACTCAGATCCAAACGGATAATACCAAAGCACAGAGATTTCTAGGGAATGATGCTGCACCAATGTGAGCAGGCTATTAGTCAGCTATAAAATACAGCAAGAAGGGTCCAGCCCTGTAGGAAAAGTGATGGTGACAACTAAATGATGGGTCAAGTTTATAATTTAGCTCAACTTTAGTCGCAGCTGGGAACTGGCGTGCAATCTGACTGCCAGTAACAAGGATCAAAGAGCAATCAGGCAAACTGGTGCCATGGAGTGGAGAATAGTAAGGAAAATTCATTTGAGTGCACATACAGCTACCTGTCACCTTTAGTCAGCACTCTCAAGTCCAGACACCTCTCAATCATGAGCAAAGTGCTTCTAACAATTGGCCAGGCTCAAGTCTCACTGCTTTGGGGACCAAGATTACTGGACCTGTGGTTACAATTCTTTAATAGCCACAGTTGAACAGTAGAGGAGGTAGGTTGCAACACACAATGCCCATAGATAGTCATGAAAACTTTTTGTCCGTCTAATTAGAAAATTGTTCTGATTTTATATAATATCAACTTGCTTATTACTATGCCTCCTGTCATTTGGAATTGGTGTCTAATTTTCCTAATCATTCTTTTTCCCTTATGCCAGAAATAGAAAAATCATAGAGATTTTCTTTTTCATTCTGAGAAACCTGCCCTTAGGATACAGCCAGAAGAATAGGTATGTCTTTCCCGACCCTGAAATTATTAAATTCAGTTTTCTTTGAAAATATTGCATTATAAAGGTAATATATATGTATAATCTATGTCAAAAATTCAAGCAGGATAGGAAGGCATCAAATGAAGAGAAGTTCCCTGACCGCACACTTCTGGGCCTCCTGATCCCATAACCCAGAAGTAAGATTGTTAACATTATGTAAACATTTATTTATATAAATATAATATATATGTATATGCAAATGTGTTGTATATGAATAAGTATTTTTATCCTTTATTTGTATCCCATTGTTTAGAAGGAATCTCCATTTGAATGTCCTTTAAGCATTCCAATTCAATAGATAAAAAAACTCAGTTATTACCCTCCCACCCACCCCCCACCACCCATAAAAATATCATCCAGTACACAGATCAATCAAACCAAGAACCTTGGGGTCATCCCTCTCCCTCACTTGCCATTTTAATTAGAGGTGAGTGTGTGAAAGTAGCACTCTCCCTCTGAGGTCTACCCCTCAGGGTAAGACAGTCTTGTGGACTTTCTTTATTTCAACCATTTAAACCTCTGAGGTGGCCTTTTCTTCTCCCTTTGTTTTTATTTAAAAAGGAGCGCAGGAAACACCCTCATGCAGCGCTTTTTAAATGAAGTGACTTGTCAAGTTCGAGACTGTAGCAGTAATCTGAAAGGCAGTAAATTTAGCGACCCTCACTTGCACTGACAGCCTGTCGAGCACTTGAAACATAAATAGCAGTGGAGACAAATCGCTGCTGTTTTCCTATTAAGCTTTGGCCCACTGGCCTCATAGCCTTCTAGGAGCGCGTGGGCCCAGCCTGGGAGAGGGACTGCTTTCAAGAACAGGCAAGTGCTCTCTTCTTTTCTCTCCCACTCCACCTCTGCCTGCGCTCCTGACACTGCAGCTGGGACCCCCACTCCCACTGTGATCCATCTGCTTTACAGAAGGCTAAAAATCCTGAGCCCAGATTGAGGGGTGCTGGTAAGCAGAGGCCTGCAACCTAGAATGAATGTTGATGGAGTAATTTTTAGCTTGTACCTTTTGGTCAAAATGAAGAAGCCAATGGCCGGACCCTTTACTAATAATTTGTTTTGACCCCTGAGCTGGCCACCTTATGTTAAATGGAAACATTCCAAGAACATCACTTTAATTCATACTTAAACCTTTTCCTCTTCTGCCCTACTCCCACTCCTTACCCTTCTTTTCTCTTCATTACTTATGTATTGACTTTAAGCAAGAACAGTTCTCCAAATTGGATCAAATAGCTCATTCAGCACTGGGCCTAGCTGAAGAAGTAGATCTGGGATTTTAGGGTGAACCCATATGAGGTCATTGCAACATCAGGGTTAAGAAAGGGTGAAGGGCTAGATGGGGTTATTGTCTGCTTTGTTTTAATTACATTTCAAAGGCTTCTGTGGCTTCAAAACTCTGCCTAGCAATCCTTCCATAGTGCAATCACCCTGCTGAGTTTAACACATTCACTTACTAAATGCCAATTGATTTATGTGACTCTTAAAAACAGCAACTGCTGCTCTCATCTCTCTTGATATTTAATCCTGAGCCATGGCAGAGTTGCTAATAACAGGTCTGGTAATACCCCCACAGTTCTGATGACAACGGTGAGTGATCTTGTTTGTTACTGACTCTGTCCAGCAATTCTAATCTTTGTCCCTGCCAAACAACCCACTGCCCCTACGTTTTAGGAAAAAGTCTAAAAAACAATTAACATCTGCAGGAATCTTTACTTCTATTTTATTCCCACAGGACTCTTTTAAGTATATGGGGCTTTTTTAATCCTTTATTTTCAGTTTTGCCTCTTCTTCCCCACACCCCTGAGGTCATAAAAGTGAAGTAGGAGAGTGTGGGTGCTGGCTTTAGGAGCTACATCCTACAAATGTTCTGCAGCCCCTGCTCCAGTGATTTGAATTATAACCCATGTGTGGATTACAAATTTAAATCCACAGTTAGCTCAAATCTCTTACCAACCCCATATTTCCAAGTACCTATAGAATGTACTCCACAGTATGTCCCAGGAAAACCTAATACCAACCATATCAAAAATGGAACTCATTATCTTCACTGCAAAATGAGTACCCCCTCCTAATTCGCCAAGTGATTCCACCTGCATTCACACTTAGGCAGTCATTAGCTTCCAACCTACACACTGCATTTAGAATACATTTCTTCATACCTGAGAAAACCGAGTGGACTACAGGAAATTCAGGGCAGGTGAGGGTCTGTGTACAGGGTCCACATTCCTTCTCCTACCCTCCAAGGGGACAGTGCCACTCTCTCCCATTGAGCCCAGACACCACCTTAGAATCCTTCTGAACATCATTCCCCAGGCAGCCACTGTCAGTTAAACAAGGTTGATCACAATTTTTTGAAATCTTTGAAGAGCCCATCTCCACTTTCACAGTAATTCACAGGAAGGCTCATCAAAATACACGTTAGTACTCAGTGTCAAGAAACAGGCACTGAGAGTAAATAGTGTTGATGTATAAAGGACTTCAAACAAATAGAATTTTCATACAATTTTATGCTTACACATCATGTTTCCTATATGGTGTGCAGGGAGGAAGGAAAGGAAGGAAGGAAGGAAGGAAGGAAAGAAGGAAGGAAGGAAGGAGGGAGGGAGGGAAGAGGGAGGGACGGAGGGAGGGGAGGAGGGGAGGAAAAAAGGAAGAAAAAAAATTACAGAATAATGCCATTGTACTCAGTACCCTGTGGGTGCTGGCAGGCTTAAAGGGGATGTAGTGGTACCTCACACAGCAAATCCAGAGTCCTCAAACCACCCGTCACATCCCAGTGCATGTCCTCACACATCACCGTCCTCATTTTTCCTGCTCGGAGACTTCTAGATTGCCACACCCTTTTGCAATTTGCTAGCCCTAATTTTTTCTCCACTTGCATTTCTCAAGTTCCTGAAAACTTATTTCTCCCAGAAATCTTCTCTACTACTAAGTCTACTCTACACTGTCTCTGTAGCTCCTTTGCTGGTTGCTGGCATTTTTGTGTACCAATAGGTTTTTATTGCTAAGGGAGGGACTCCTAAAAATAAATGGTTAAGAGGCTAAATTTTTAAAGATCAACTTTTTTCCCCTCATTTATTGGTTCATTTGATCCTTTCAATAAGGAAGTTAAGTGAAGTGGACAAACCTCATAAAAGATGAAGCCTGTCTTTCTACCTTCTTTATCAATAATTGAGCTGCATTGCTTTGGAAATTTCTCAAATGTCTTATTCTCAATCTCCCATTCTATACTTGAAAGAAAGAAATAAAGCAGATTCTGAGAGCTAAGAATTCAGCCAACTGGAGCATCTTTCAGCATTCTAATGATAAAAGTAGTCATGCTTACTTCGGAACATGAGTCCCAAAAGTCCACAGACCTGGGTCAAAGCTCATGTCTTCCTTACTAACATTATAAGCTTGGGCAATTTTCTTGACCAATCTAAACCTGTGTTCCTATGTGTTACACATCTGTAAGCAATCTTAAAACTATTGTGAATTAAATAAGATAATATATCTGAGTCACTTAGCACAGTGCCTAGCAAGTGTTTATTAAGCAGTAGCTCATTCAACAGTCACTCTACTATATTTCTTAAACTTTTAATGGGTTCCGACATTGTGCTACACACTAGGGAAGGGATACAGTGATGATCAAACCAAATGTGGTTTTTACAGTGGTAAAGCCTTACAATGTAACCATAGCTATTCTCAGTACAATCCCCTTCAGAGAACTAAATATAGGGGATTCTGACTTCAAGCATCACATTTAGAAGGGCAGGGCAGTTTCTAAAAACTGACACCAAGTAGGGGGTAATGGTTTAGTATAAATACAATAAAAGAATGTCATGGCCCAGGACTGAAAAAAGGATGCATGCATGGCAGCCTCAGGTTGGAAGCTCAGCTCAAACTATTTCAGCTAGCTTATTTTTTATATGTGAAAGCAAAAATGCAAATCATAATGAATTGGATCTCTCTGGGTGCCAGGAAAAATAATCCCAGGGTGTTCTTTTTCATTTGGCCCATGCTCATTCATAGAGCCAAAGCCAGTTGTGAATCTTCCCTGGCATTGTTCTTGTCACTGGTTTCCGGGTACTAACTACATCCTTTGGGGTTGCAGAAGGCATGGGGCCAATTTGCATAATCCACCCCCTGTTGTGTCTTATTATTCAAATAGGGAACATTTCTATAGCAGAGTAGCCCACCCCTTCCCTTGCATGCAGCTCAAATGTCTTAACAGTCATATGCCTCTTTCTTCAGAAAACTCTCTCTCCAACTCTTCCCTAAAATCATCCTCATTATATCACATCTCTCCGTTTTTGTTTTTGTTTTTGTTTTTGTTTTCTTCATCCCCTTCAGTACCTTGTTCTTCCCTGTGTCTCCTTATCCTCCTGTGGTTGTTGCTTTTGACGACTGCATCTACCCCTTCCCTGCCTTCTTTCAATCAGGGATCATTTTACCACTCTTCACTCCTCCCCTCCAGTGGTGAAAAGTGAGGATGAGAAGTGGTTTCAGCCTTTGGACAGTAACATTGTCAAACACTAAGGGGTCTCTCAGGTGGAATGTGAAGCGGAGAAGCAAAAGCTTCAAATAATCTGGAGAGAGACATGGCTGGAAATGCAAACAGAACCCTACTGCAGGCATCTTTTCTAGATTTCTTGTGTTTCTTTCTCTCTTCCTTTCCTTAGCATTTTTGTGTAGAACGTGATGTGCAGAAAAGCAGGGAAGAAAGCAAAAACAGGAATAGGTGAGAGCATGTCCTTAGGGGAAAACAAAAGCAAAACATGAAACATACTGTAACAACAGGAACATGGTACAGCATTTGAAGTTCTCACAGGAAACTTCAAATGGCATCATTGATTCGTGATCTTTTTTCCTTTAATTCTCATAGGTAGACGTTCATAGCTTGCTTTTCTTGCTTACCTACTTCACTCACGTTTCCAATCACAGACCCACACAAACACAAATACACACACATATACACCTTGCAAGATAAATTCTAGTTCTTTGCTTTTCATTAAACTGTATGTATGTTTGTGTTTATAGCTAGTGTGTTTACAGCCACTTACATGTAAATATTCAAACGTAGGTGAGTAAAAGGAATAGCAACCCCATTTCAAGCACATCTTCCTATCTGTGAAAGACTGATCTACTGAGATGCTATACTTATAAAAGTCTTCTCAGAACAGTGAAAAAAAAAATGATCCGTTCATTTCCTAACATACTTTCCTTGGAATTCTATATTTTTAAAGTCACAAAATGCTCCAATTTAGCAAGTTTCCTAAATTGTATTTTTTGTATCTCAAATAAAAGGAAAGACAGGTACTATAATGATTATTAGAGCAATAGTCTTTAAAAAAATTTTAATTCCAAATATGGGGCTGGTTGTCATGTCTTGGGAAGTTTTTGAGGCTAGTCCTGCTCTGCTTAGTGAGCAAATATTTGAGGGTGAGGAAATGTGTGTGCTGCTCCCTAAAAGTTAACAGTAAAATCTTATATGTAAATAACTAGTTTTTTTATGGGGTGTTTGTGTGTGCATGTGTGTGTGTGTGAGAGAGAGATGGGAGGATGGAAGGAGGGAGGGGGAGGAGAGAAAGAAAGGGAATGAGAAATATATGGAAATATATTTAATTTCAAATGGCTCCTTTTTACAAATGCCTGGTTGACCTTATAAATCTAAATCAGTCAACATTTTGCATAGCAACTACCGGGCTCACTAAAGTATGGAACTCCGAAGGCACTGTACTCAGAAGGCAGCACCTGGCATACTTTAATTGGAGTTATTCCTGGCTGATTTGCCTCCACATTGGGGAACACAGGAGAGAACACTTTTCTCTTGCCATTAGCTCTAGGCCCTTCTTTCTGACTTATGAAGAAATATTAAAAGAACTAATATGTACAACTTGAGTAAACAGTGACTAAGAAGGGATATGCTAATTATGTGCAAGAGTTTAAAAGGTGCATACACTGAGGAGGATGAGAAGTTATTTAGCCTGGTAGCTGAATATTGCCAGGAGACACAAAAACACATTAAGCAAAGGGAGATTTAAACTAAACACTAGATCCCAGAATAAATATAACACTCAAGCGATGTGAGCAGACTTGTGGAAATTGGTTGAGATGTTTAAAATACCAAAATACTGAAATTTGCATTTCAAGTACACATTTCTGTAAGGGCAAAAAATAATAGGGACAAGAGAAAGACCCAAATTGTGGCCATAGAACTCGTCTACCAGAGAACTTAAACAATAGGTTTTGTGTCCATTTCTGGCCTGAGAGTCTTTTTCAGGTTGAGAGAATAAAAGACAATATTGGCAGGACCCTGGGGTTGAGAGCAGCCAGTCAGAGAGAACTGAAAGAAGTGGAGAAAAGTTGCCCTCTTGGGGGCAGGCACATGAGGGCAAAGGGAAAGAAAGGAACAGGAGAATCTGAGTGCATTTTAGAATTTTGTGACTCAAGATTCAGCTGGTGTATTCCATGCCTTAAAACAAGAAACGGCACTTGCTGAGATTGTATCGTGCCTGTGTCCATGGGGAGCTCTGTTGGTTTCCAAAACGGTAACTCCACATGGCAGATAATTCCTCGGGACATGGCCAGAGATGCCCCTGTGCAGTCCTTCAACAACAGAGTACGCAGCACACCCTTTCTTCCCCAGTAAAAGAGAACTCTATTAGGATCATTAAAAGGCAGTGGAGTTTTATGCCAACTTCTCTGACAGAAATACTTAACCACTTTTCAATACTTAGCTCTATTCTCTTAAACTATGTGAAGTGCTGACAATAACTCTAGTATCTCTTTGAATTTCTTAATTCAGTTCAGCTTTATCTCAGTCCATTCAGGTTACTATAACAAAAAATACCATAGACTGGGTAGCTTATAAACAATAGAAATGTATTTCTCACAGTTTTGGAGCTTGGGAAGTCCAAGATCAGGGTGCCAGCAAATTTACTGTCTGATGAGGGCCCACTTCCTGATTCAGAGACAGCTGTCTTTTCTCTGTGTCCTTACATGGCAGAAGAGGCAAAGGAACTCTCTGGAGTCTCTGTTTTCTTTTCTTTTCTTTTCTTTTTTTTTTTTTTTTTTTTTTTTTTTTTTTTTTTTTTTTTGAGATGGAGTCTTGCTCTGTCACCCAGGCTGGAGTGCAGTGGCTCAATCTCAGTTCACTGCAACCTCCGCCTCCCAGGTTGAAGCAATTCTGCTGCCTCAGCCTCCCAAATAGCTGGGATTACAGGCACATGCCACCACACTTGCTAATTTTTTTGTATTTTTAGTAGAAACGGGGTTTCACCATGTTGGCCTGGCTAGTTTTGAACTCTTTACCTCAAGTGATCTGCCCACCTCGGCCTCCCAAAGTGCTAGGGTTACAGGCATAAGCCACCATACCCAGCCTGGAGTTTCTTTTATAAGGCTTCATTTATGAAGGTTCCATCTTCATGACCTAATTACCTCCAAAGACCCCACTTCCAAATACCATCATCACTTTGGGGCTTAAGTTTCAACATATGAATTTTGGAGAAGCACCAGCATTGGGTCTGTAGCAAGCTAACTCAACAAACATTTATTGAGTGACTAATCTGAGCCAAACTCTGTGCTAGTTCATGAGGATATTATGAGTAAGGCATGGTCCCTGCGACGCTTACAATCTGGAGCTTTGGCTTTCCAACAACAGAAAAGCTCCCATTTCCTGTTAAATTTCTGTGAATTGGTAAGAAATTCTCAAGTGAAGCAGTAGAGCTAATGCATTGTGGGAAAAGTCTCCTGGGTGTGACTAGAACAGACTAATCAGGAAGGGCCAGGGAATGCTAGAGTTTCAACTGGAGGATCCAGGGGATAGGGAAAGGAAGCATGACAACAGGGAGGGCCCAGGGGTGTCTCTCAATGTTTTAAATTCAGTTTCTGGCCTGAGAGTCTTCTTAAGGTTGATAGAATGAAAGGAAATATTGGCAGGACCCTTGGGTTGAGAGCAGCCAGTCAGAATTGAAAGAACTGGAGAAAATTTGCTCTCATGAGGACGGACACACCGGGGCAAAGGAAAGAAAGGAGCAGGAGAATTGTTGGATGATATTGGTTGGATGATGGAACACAGTGTAGTTTCCCCTGCCGAAAGTTGGTTTGCACCTTGAGCCCACTTCCACTTTATTGAGATAGCTAGGCACATCGTGTGCTGGAGACAGAGGCTGCCATCAGAGAGGAGGAGAGCTATCACAGGAGAAGCAAAAATGATGTCTCTGCCTCTCATGTGGGTCACTTAAGGGAAAACTCTCCTTTTATCCTCAGGTAGTTTAGAGGAAATTCTAGAGACATGAGATTGAAAGTTTATCTGATAAGGATATGTTTTATCATCTGCTTATCAGGAACAAATGAGATTATTAATACTTATATTGGTATGTAAGAATCCCAGGCCCCCAAACACAATAAATATTGTTTTATTTTTCTCTCATTCATCTTACTATTTACTTTCATAGGTGCCATCTTCCAGAATTGGTAGGGCTTTAGTTGGTGCAGCTAAAAATAATCTTTTTCTCTCCTGCAACTGTTTAGTTTTTGTTTTTGTTTTATAAATTCAAAAAGCAAAGTAGGGACCCATAATCCACCATTTCTAGGTATTTCATGGGAATTGGAAAGAATTCAGTGTTGCCAATCATCTCTAAGATTATCCTTGTTCTCTCCTTCTTCTACTGACAGCTGTGTCCCCAACCAAGATTAAGATTATGGCTGGGGGATACGCAGTATGGGAAGAAATACTAAAACATTCTGAAATTATTATTAACTATTTTCTCATTAAAATTTACCATTATTCTCAAAATAAATAATGCTATCTTACTTTCTATTCCACCTCTGCATTCTAGGTTTTCAATGAGCTTACACCTATTTCTGCCTGCTAAATAAAAAACTAATTGTCAAAGTTGCCATTAGCCTTCAGGGTATTTATGTTCAGCTAGAAGAGTCTTAGCATCGAATAGTTGGCATGATGCTTAGTCCATAGAAACCATATGCAGGAAAGATCTTTTTACCCCTTCAATCCTGAATCCTGCCCAATTAATCCAGAAAAGTGGCCAGTTACCCTTTCTGAGATTACTGTTTTCTTCTCTACTACATTCTACTTCTATAACATGTAAAATCAGATCTAAGTACTTGCTTTAAATGTTGGCAAAGGAGAAGAGAAAAATGTAGACAGGAAAAAATCAACCTCTTAAAAATAATATTTAACTATATGCTATAGACTAATTCTAAAACATTCTCAGTAGAAGCATGTGCTAGATAAAGATAATGTGCAGAACTTCAGAACCAAATAATGTTATATTACTCTTGCCTGTTTTTTTAATCAAGATTGTACAGTTTCCTCAAAACTAGTGATACTGACAATTGAGAGAAGACTTGAAGCTTGGAATATCCAGAGAGTTGTGTTATAGAATGCTAGCAAGGAAGCCCCATGTTCTGTCAGGAGCCTAGTTAACAGGTTTAGCTGACATATTTAGAGTAAATTTGTCTCCTTGCTAACTGTCTGTTATGTTGATTTGGTCATCGAGGAATTTCCAAAAAAGGAAAACAGCTTATGGCATTTGAGCAGAGCTAATGACTGGTACCATTTAGTGTAGAATGACCAGGAGCATCATGGTTGCAGGACCGTGTTCTTTAACACCCTCCCCAGCTGCTCTATCCTAACTCGCGTAACAGTGGAGTTTTGAAATTTTGGGGTGAGGGGGTTCAGTTTAGCTAGAGTTGAAGTCCTTGGGCCTTTCTGGCCAAGCTCTGGCTAGGCTCTTCCTGCTACCCAGTCTCATTTCCTCTTCTCTTTCCTCTTTCACCTTCTCTTTCCTCAATCACCTTCTCTTTCCTCTTTTCATTTTTCTCCCTCTGTACGTCTTCCTTATTTCTCTCTCCATCTCTTCAGGAAGAAAATGGTTTAATCAATTATACTCCACATAGGGGAATTTAAACAAGGTTTCTTAAGTTGAGATTTCTTTACTAAAATGCACACACTCAACTATGTAGATCTTTCCAAACAGGACCTCCCTATTCCTAATCCCAACTTTTAAGCCAATAATATTTAACTCCCAAACCCCAGATGACAGTCCATCACAAACACACCATCAGCAGCACATTCTCATGGATCTGGCCCATGGCCTAAAAGCCTCTAGGATGATGTAGTTTGATATAGAACAGAGATCACAACTGCCAAGACAGTTTAGCATACAATCCTTGTGAGCAGAATTTAACAGAATCTGGAGAAGAGTGGTGGTTTCTCAAAAGGAAGCCACTTTGTCTAATAACAACGTTGGTGTAAAGAGTGCTTTGCAACAACAAAAAAAGAGTGCTTTGCAGCATGGGGTAATAGATGATGTTGGTGCCATATCCCCTCAGAGCACTTTATGATTTGCATGTACCACCCACCAGCTCCCACTTTGTTCGAAACCCTTAACCAGCGACTAGTGAGTGCATGCACGTATAAACACCCCAGCTCCCAGCCTCATGACCAGAATAATTTTGAAGTGGGACATGAGCTGTCCCCAGGCCTCCCTGAAAGACTGAGCCACAGTTGCTCTCTGTGGGACTTAGCCTGGCATTGCACCCTTGCTTGGCTTCTTTCTCTTCCAAGTCCCATTTTCCCATTTTCTTTCTGGTTTTTCCTGAGAGTATTTTCTACTCAATCACTTTCACAAGATTTTTGTCTTGAGGTCTGCTTCTGTGGAATCTGATGTCAGACAAAGTACATTTTCAAATCATTGAAAGGAAATGTGGACTTATTGCTTTTAAAAAGAATAATGAGAGGATCTACTGCCTATTTCAGACTTTAAAAAAGAATCATGAAAATCTCTGTTTTTCAGGAAGGGAATTTGAAGGAGAAGAAGAATATCTGGAGATCCTCGGCATCACCAGGGAGCAGTCAGGCAAATATGAGTGCAAAGCTGCCAACGAGGTCTCCTCGGCGGATGTCAAACAAGTCAAGGTCACTGTGAACTGTGAGTATGGCAGGAGCCAGCAGGTGCTAGGTGCTCTACCTCCAGTGAGCTCTAAAGATTCCATTAGCAAAAGAACATTATATTTCAAGCAGATGCTCCTCTGGCCAGGAATGCACATTTATACATTGAACACATCCAAGGACAGGACTTGGCCTTTGAATTTGATAAATCAACTCTAAATGTAATCCATAATACGTTTAACAATACCCTTTTTTACTCAGACTAAAGAATTAAGAAAACATGATCAGACAGCACTAACATTGCTGGCGGTCACTATGCTGGTCTTCGTGGAAATCAAGGTCATACTACTTTAGAAAAAACAACAATTTGTATCTGGTTTAACTGGAATTTCCATCTTAATGCATTGTTTGTCAGGAGGCAATGCCTCAAGATTATATTTTATCCTCTGCTATTTAAATAATTGGCCTTGGGAACAAATTAGAGCCACTCTGGTCAGATACCATGTGTCCCTGATGGCTAACAGGAATGTCTGATAAGTTAATTTCAGTTACCTATTTGTCCCAAAGTATGGGCATTAGAAAGGAAGATTTCACTAAGATGCATAGGTAAGTGGGCATACTTTGAACTTCTTGGATGAAAGGATTCTTAGATGTAGTTCGAAAGAGGGTGGGCGGGGGGAGGATCTATATGATGTGTGTCACCCAGCAAAGGAATAAAGAGAATTCGTTTACCCTGTTCAGTTAGCACTGACTCTGCATCATTCAAATTCAAGTTCCCACATCACACAGCTGTGGCTAGTGTGGAAGCTTTGACAGTTCGTCCCTTCTATGCATTGAATGTACACACATCCTACATACACACACATAGGCACACCGGCACACATGTACAAACATCTTAATCCATATTTGAAAGTATCCTTTAGGCTGTGATGAGTACTTTCTGTCACCTTATGTCCTCCTATGTGCCAGAGATTTTATATAAATTCTCTCTTTCTACTCAACAACCCCAGCAAGGTAGATATAATTGAGATCATTTTAGAGTTTGAAAAAGCACAACCCAAGGAGGTAAAACTGCCCATTCAAAGTGACACAGAAAGTAAATGTAAGAAAAGGGATTCAGACTCAATTCCATTTGATTCTAAAGCCCATGCTCACAGGAGGAAGATAAGGAATTTGCAATTCCACATACCTACTATGTGCAGCATTGAGTTAAGAGATTTATATTGGCCGGGTTTGGTGGCTCACTCCTGTAATCCCAGCACTTGGGGAGGCTGAGGCGGGTGGATCACCTGAGGTCAGGAGTTTGAGACCAGCCTGGCCAACATGATGATACCCTGTCTCTACTAAAAATACAAAAATTAGCTGGGTGTGGTGGCAGGTGCCTGTAGTCCAGTTACTCAGGAGGCTGAGGCAGAAGAATCACTTGAACCCAGAAGGTGGAGGTTGCAGTGAGCCGAGATCACGCCACTGCACTCCAGCATGGGCAACAAGAGTGAAACTCTGTCTCAAAATAAAACAGAGAGAGAGAGAGAGAGAGAGAGAGATTTATATTTGTTGTTTAATCCCCACAGCCATTTTAAACCTATGAGATAAGCATCATTAGTCTTACTTTAGAAATTTGGAAACTAAGGCTTGGAGAGCTGAGGAAACTTGCTAAAGTTTACACAGCCTGTGCTGGGATGCACCATTACCTGTGGCCTCCTCCAGCCTTGCAGACCTCTGAAACAAGCAGCAAAATCTCTTTCACACCAAACCTAGAGGAATCTAATAGAAACAAAGGACTCTGCTATAGTTTATGGCACTCATTTCCAAGAAGCAAAGGACTGCATTTCATGAGTTCTGAAGTGCTTCTATCCCTAGCTATCTTCAAATGTTTTAGTAATAGAGTTTTGAAATGCCAGTTATTACTATTATTTTCTAGTCTTGGGTGTGTTTCAAAGACACATTAATGATCGCAATGTTATAAAATGCTTTAGGACCTTTTTGTCACATGAAAGGCAACTTCTCTGGCTGTTTGTGTAAGTTTATAATTAGGTTAGCTTCTTTTATGTACACACAACCATGCCATCATCTTCCATCTCTTCCCGGACTTTTGGAGTTAAGGTTTCATTTTCTCTTAATTGACCTTCATCTTAATTAGATTTCTGAAAGTCCAATCATGGTGTACATAGATAATATTTATGCTTCCATTGTGTGAAACATCAAAGTGGTCTGGATTGCAGATGGTTCCCAAGATCAAAGCTAGCAGCCTGGGTCCTATTATTATTAGTGCAATTAGTCTGACATTGCTTCTTCTTGACTGTCCCCAAAGTGTAATTTAAAGCAGAAGAAAATACTTATAATTTTCAAGAAAAGACTTTTATGAAAATGTGAGCTTTTGCGAGTGATGAGTGAATCACAGAATGTGGACAGAACTTTGAGATTCTAAAAACATACTTCGTAACAAATTATATGGAAAGCTATAATGAGTTTAGTCACACATCCAGTATGTCCTAACAAGCAGGACCTAGCATGTGCCTGATCTTATAAAAATTGCTCAGTAAATGTGTATTGAATAAGTAGGTGAAAAATTCATAGATAAACTCTGCCCTCTTAACATTTCTCCAAATTTTGCAAATAATGTGGTCACGAATCTTGAAAAATATTCTGTCAATTTCCTTTGGAATCACCTTTTACCAAACCTCGTGAGCTGTGTTTATATTATATCAAAACTAGTCATCACAGAGTTGTCCTGTTCAAACAATTAATCCAACTTAAATATAGTTGTATTAAGTAGATGAAGCCTCTCAGATTGAATTATGGAACCGAGTCTACCTAGCAACACTCTTGCATACAGATAAATGCCTGGGATCACCTCTGTCACTTCATCTAATCCTGCCGGCCATGAAATCCATTATTTAAACTGATTCTGCTTCCTTTTCAAAACACAGGCTTTGGAATTAGGTCAGGGGATCAGGATGGTTAAGATAACTACTGGCCAAATAGATTACTGTAATGAACAGACCCTGAGTACCACTACAAGAAAAAAAAAATCTCAGGGCTGTTAACTTTCTCCCACCAGCACTTCATTGACTCATTTACTCAGTTGCCAACAGATGTTTGTTGCAGGGCACTGAGAGACTAGAGCAGTAAAGAAGAGAGACCCAACAGTCTCTCCTGTTGAGCTCACAAGCTGGACTCCATGGTGTCTTCTTTTTACTTCTTTTGGATAGCACTTCTCTGCAGTAGGCATATAGCATTACACATAGCCACTTTTACAGGCAAAATCTGTTTTCTAAGTGGTAGGAGGTCCTGGAATTCACAGAAAGCTAAAATGTTGGCTGAAAATCTCTTCAATTAAATAAGCTTAGTATAATTTAGACAATAGACAGGACTTTCAGCTTTCTGTATCTTACCCACAATGTAGCTGTTAATTTCTTTCAGATACCAGCCCTAGAGACAGTCTGTTCTTTCATTGCAGGTTCTAGGTGCAGGTCCTCAATTTCAGTTCACAGTGCGTTAAATGTAACTACTTTTGAGTTTGTCTCATCCTAGTGCCCAGTACACCTAGAATAATATCTAGCACCTAGTAAATGTTTAACAAATACAAACTGTTAATTTTATCTAGACTGTTTCAATACTGGACTCTTCCTATTCCTGGAGAAATTTTTCTCAAAAGCTGCTCCCAGCTCTCAAGCCTGTCCCTGCTCCATTGAACAGCTGACATTCCCACCTTCGACTTTCCCACAGGTCTCTCTCCAAATAGGTTCACATTGCCACTCCTCGCAACTCCTTTTCCCTTTATTTGTCTGTCTCTTTGAATTCAGTTCTGCCTCCACCCTGGTGTCCAGAGCTAATCAACCCAACCAACACCCATGCTGGGGCACTTGGGGAGCTGACATTTCTAAATGTGAGCTTGCCTTGCTTTTGATAGCCATTTAT
Source organism: Pongo abelii (assembly GCF_028885655.2). Lineage (NCBI taxonomy): Eukaryota > Metazoa > Chordata > Mammalia > Primates > Hominidae > Pongo > Pongo abelii. The sequence continues at coordinate 22,272,434 of NC_085928.1, forward strand.
TTAGAGGAAGCAGAGGTTGCCACAGAACACACTATTGGGACTGGAGATACCTGTTGCCTCCAGATAATGTATATGTATTTTAACCGGTATCTTCAGTGATTTGATTCAAAAATCACCTAATGAGAAAACATTAGGAAAACAACTTTTTTGTTTGTTTGTTTGTTTTTGAGACAGGGTCTCACCCTGTTGCCCAGGCTGGAGTGCAGTGGCCCAATCTCAGCTAACTGCAACGTCTGCCTCCTGGGTTCAAGCAATTCTCATGCCTCAGCCTCCCAAGTAGCTGGGATTACAGGCACGTGCCACCACACCCGACTAATTTTTGTATTTTTAGTAGAGACGGGGATTCACCGTGTTGACCAGGCTGATCTCAAACTCTTGACCTTAAGAGATCTGCCTGCCTTGGCCAGGAAAACAACTGTTTAATATGGAACCAGACTGGCCAGCTTCTCTAGCTTTTCATAGTTACACCTATTCAGTCTCCATGCTCATCTTTAGTTTATTCTTGCCTGTGGGTAGGTAATGGTAAAGACATATCCTAATATTTATGAATCTATTATGAGGTCTTCAGAGGAAATATTCAGTAACAACCCAGAGTACTACAATGTTTCATTATAATTTTGCAATATGGACAAGAACCATAATTTCCTAAGTACCTTCAGAGTACCAAGACTCTCCTAGAGATTTCATATCGATTCACTGTAAACATCACACCAACAGTGGCTAACTATATTAATCCATTCTCACACTACTATAAAGAACTGCCCAAGACTGGGTAATTTAGAAAGGAAAGAGGTTTAATTGACTCACAGTTCCACATGGCTGGGGAGGCCTCAGGAAACTTACAATCATAGTAGAAAGCAAAGGGGAAACAAGGCACACTCTTCTCAAGGCGGCAGGAAAGGGAATGAGTGCAGGAGGAACTACCAAACCCTTATAAAACCATCAGATCTCATGAGAACTCATTCACTATCACGAGAACAGCATGGGGGAACCACCCCCATGTTTCAATTACCTCCATCTGGTCTTTTCTTTGACACGTGGGGATTATGGGGATTACAATTTGAGATGAGATTTTGGGTGGGAACAGAGCCAAACCATATCGCCAACCAAATTGGAAGGTGTATTGGGCCTGGTCTGCCCCAGTGAGAAGTATTTACTTTACCACTGGCATTGTTTAATATACATTGTTTAATATTGTTGGCACATGGTAACTTACAAAAATGCAACTCTAAATCAGTCTTATTATCATTTCTAAATTCTCTACAGACAATGTGTTTCTTATTGCCTACATCCTCTGCCTCTGCTGCTTTTTATACCACTGCACACTACCCATGGGAGACCATCTATATCATCCCCACGTAGAGAGGACAAAAACAAAGCTCAGTGAGTGTAAGCATGCTGTGACACAAAATCAAACAGCTTTTGTGAGTGGTAGACTTGGAACTCAAACCCAGGTCTAACTCCAAAGTCCTTTCTTTATCCATGATACCAAGTGAATAATAATACTAGAAAATAATACATGCAATCACTTTAGGCATTAAAAGTGCTATCATATTAATGATTTCATTTGATCTTTACATCAAACCTGTGAGATAGACAGGCAGGCATCATTGTCTATATTCCTAGGTGAGGGGCTGCAAGGGAGCATTGTGTCCCATGGTAACAATCTAAGTGGCGCTAGCGGAGATTGAGTCTGCATTTCCTGACTCCTAATACAGGTTTATATCCACTGTGTCACCACATGTTGTGCCATTGTTCGTACCCTGTAAATAATAGAAATATGCAACATTTACCTTTCCATCTACCAGCGTGCTCCCTCCCCTGAATGGTGTTTTTTCCTATTAGAAATTCATTGTTCTCCAAAAGAATTCATTCAAATAGACGTACCAGAGCAGAGAGGTTCAGAGCGTGAGTTTCAGAGCATGACAGACCTGGGGTTAAATCCATGGTCTGTCAAGTACTGACCATGTGAATTTGGACAACTTACTAACCCTCTATAAACTTGTCTTCTCTTTCATAAAATGGGGCTAATCATATTTATCTCCTAGGGCTAATTATTTGGATAAAGAGGATATCTAAAATTTAGTAGAGTGCTGACATGCAGTAAATGACTATACATTAAATTTTCTATTCAGAATGTTATTCTTTTATACTAATATTCCCAATATTAGTAAGATTAAATGAATGATATTTTATTTCCTAGTCTGCTGTTTTGTTACCCTATTTATTCTGATTGAAAGAGTCTTGTTATTGGTGATGTCAGAAGAAGAAAGGCCCTATTAATATTTTCAGAACATGGAATTTTGAATTAATATAAACTGGAAGAGTCCTTTGACAATTGTAAGCTATTCCAAAGTCACATGAAGAATAACAATGGACCTCTCTGTGCAGCATTTTTATGAAGCCACATTTTTATTATAACCATATTTTGAATAAGGACATCTATTATTTTAACTACACAAGGCATGCTGCAGTTAGATTTGTAATAGTCTTTCTTAGCCTCACCTATGCAGAATTCATTACAAATGAATTTTGAAATGTTCATTTCAATAAGCCATGAAAAAATAAACTTGCACTATGGTGTCATTTGAAAAATATTATAAACAATGAGCTCTTTGTATATTTATCAGTATTCGTATATTTACCCTGGTACAAGAAAATTCCCAAGTTTTCAGAGAGAAGCAAGTAGTTGGCCTTTGTAACTGACTAGATAAACGCACTTGTAAGTGCTCAATCCTACTTTACTGCCAGCTTTCCCATGCTGGGGTCTCTGAGAGGCTAATAAATAGCTTGCTGCTTAGTCATTCAGGTTCCAAACAAATTGAGAAGTAAGGAAAAGAGTGGTCAGGGAGACCTAAATGTTCCCATTTTTAGAGATCAAGGTGGCTAGAGATAGTAGCTTAGTGTGGCCGACTTACCTCCCCAGTCATGGCAGCCCTGGGGTGGGACGAGCCTGCCTACATGAAAGCAGAAAGGAGAGAGCCTAAGTAAGCCTTCTGACATGGAGAAACAGAGGAGAACCTCTGCTACTGACCAGAAGCTTGGTCCCAACAGGAAGATAGGAAAGATATGAGCCAAACAGGCCCAGTTTCTTCTTCTCAAACTTTTCAATCAGAAAAATCATTTATTTCCCCTGGGTCCCAAAGTGGTAGAGGACCAAGGGTAAATAGTCACCATTTGGCAGTTATAACCATGTGGCTCCAGAAACTCACAAACAGTAGTTAAAATTTATTTTACAAATTGGGAAATTGAACAAACAAAATTCATAAGCAAAATTATCTTCAGTCAACATCAATGGGCCACTGTGCTACAGATGATGGAGTCATTGGCAGCTAAAGCACACAATACAGTGAGAAGAAATGAGGACTGGAAACTAATATTTATTGAATATTCTACTGCTGGTCGTCTTATTTCTTTACTTATGAATCTTATCTCAGTGGATGGCATTACCCAGATGCCCAAGCCAGAAATCACAGTGTTACGTTTTCAACACTCCTTCTTTTCCTCACCCTTATGAAATCCATTTCTAGTCTCATCAGTTCTGAGGCCTAATATCTCTCAGCCTTCAAATGCACTTCCCTGCCTTGGGTTCCAACATTTTTTTATTTTTGAGACAGGGTCTTGCTGTGTTGCCCAGGCTGGAGTGCAGTGGCTCGATCTCGGCTCACTGCAACCTCCATCTCCTGGGTTCAGGAAATTCTTGTGCTGCAGGTTCCCGAGTAGCTGGGACTACAGGTACACACCACCACACCCAGCTAGTTTTTTGTATTTTAGTAGAGATGGGGTGTTGCTGTGTTGGCCAAGCTGCTCTCAAACTCCTGACCTCAAGTGATCCACCCACTTGGGCCTCCCAAAGTGCTAGGTTTAGAGGCATGAGCCATCATGCCCAGCCCCAACATTTTATAGATGAGGAAATGGAAGCAATGTGACTATTGGCAAAGTATTAAACTCTCAAATGAGGAAGGACAATGAGGAACAGAGCCTGGATTTGAGCTCATGTCTATCAAATTTTAAATCCAAGCCCAGAACCTCTATTCTGTGTCCCATCCCTTTATTAATATCTCCCCCACAGCATCACTACTACCAACTGTTGCATTATCCTTTGAACTAATGTGCTCTAATGATCTATATAACCAATTTTAGAAGCTAGCTTCTTTTTTGAAAAGATAAAAAAGAAAAAGGCTCAAACTGGTACAGATGTTTTCCCAGACCACAGCTCCGGTTAAGAATAGAGTCAAAATCAGACCTCAGATTTCCTCTTCTTGACTGCTAATCCTGGTTCTTAAGCCATGGAATAGACAAATGAGTTATAATTTGGAAAGTTAGCAATTTAAGAGTTAAATTAGTTAAGGGTTTGAAAACACACTTGGATCATAATGATGCCAACCACCCATTTGAAAAGAATGAGCAGTTTTAACTAGAATTGGGATAGTTTACAGTTGGAAAGGATGCTATAAATCATTAAAATAGGATTCCCTCATTTTATAGGTAATAAAACCAAGGCCCAGAAAGAAAACGTATGATGAGAAGTCCAAACAGCCAAACTCAAACTAAATCCCAGGACTCCTAGTTTCCAATCCAGGGTTCATTTTATGACAGCATCTTCCCATTTAGTGCTTATATGGAAATAAGGCAGTAAGTCTAAAGCAAAACAACAATACCAACAGCAGTACGACAACAAAACCCCATTTAGCACGCCTGTTTACATACAAGTGTTTATTCAAATGTGTTGTAACTCTGACAGTGATTTAAAAATGTCTCATCTTATGGGAAGATAAAATCATGAAGGAAATTGCAGACAAATCAGATGCTTTCTCGTACATTCTTTTAAACTCAGAGAATTGCAGTCTTCTATAGGTAGAAAACTTAGGCGATAGTTTTTTAATACAAAAAAAAAATCAGAAACAAGGAATATAGACCAGGTGCTGAAGGGCAGGGTTTAAATGAATTTACCCACTAACGTTCACTTTACTAATTTTCCTAAATAAGCTTTTTCCTCTACAGAGTCTAAACAGAGTGTCTGGCTCTGTTTTCCCCATGTGTACATAGCCAAGTTGCCATTTTCTGGCAAATGACCTTTGGACAGGAAAGGCCTTCTCTCCTTGAAGGCCCATAACCTGCACAAACACAGCATCATCCAGTTCAGGAGCTTGAGTCTACAATCCTAACACAGTCAAGCGGACATGCAAACACTCTTTCCATCCTCGTATGATTGTTTGAATGAGTCATGGAAAATTAGAGTGTCAAATGTGTTTCCCAGCTGATTTCAAGCCTGTGATAGTTTTGTAGGCCCATTCCTGGTCATAAAAATCAAGGGCCCAACTGCCAGAGAGAATAGAAGGCTGATATACCAGTAAGTCTTCAATGCACCAGGATAGACTTTAAACTGTACCCCCACACATAAAAGCTAAATTTACCTGAGTTGTGGTGATAAGGGAACACATAAAATAAAAGAAGGTAGTCACCTAATCCTAGTTTTGTTTGTTTGTTTCTGAATCCTGCAACAGTATCAGACCAAACTTGGGTTGGAAAAGCTTTAGCTGGCTATTATTTTCATCAGAATCCTCAAGGCCATCTCAAACTATAATGACAAGAAGAAGAAAAAGAAAAAATGGTCAAATTATACGTTGAGATTCCTAAGCCCTTCGGTATCATTGCTTCATTTATAAAAAGAAAAAACTACACAAATATTTATAATCTATAATTGTAATACCATGACCTATTGGAGGAGGGATAAAAAAATTCTAGATTCCATTTCCATAAAACCCTGCTAAGTGTCTCATTTTAGTAAACCAAGTCTATGTTTTCATTAATTATCTCTTATTTTTATTTACTTTTTTGGTGATCAACCCCATTCAGCTGATCACATAATTCATTCAAATGGAGCTTTAAGATGGCTCCCTTCCTGCCTCTCTCTAATTAGATTGTCCTTCTTCATTCCTTCCTGAATAGAAATTCTAAGCACCCCGACCCTCATGTAAACTTGTGTGCCTGTCCTTCCTACAGATCCTCCCACTATCACAGAATCCAAGAGCAATGAAGCCACCACAGGACGACAAGCTTCACTCAAATGTGAGGCCTCGGCAGTGCCTGCACCTGACTTTGAGTGGTACCGGGATGACACTAGGTATGTGCCAAACCTACCATCCCCCGTGACTCCACTGCATGGGCCTGGGGGCACCAGAAGCCCCACAACAAAGCCAAAGCCAAGCCAGTTGTAATTATGTAGAACTATATTCTCACACTCTTCCTTTTTAGTATCTCTTATCAAATTCTTTGGGGCCTGTAGCTCTTAAGCTGAAGCCCAAAAGCAGTGAGGTAAAATATAAAAACTGTTCAATGGGTAGCTTTCACCTGCGTGTCTTTCTTGCCTATAACAGAAACTCAAACCCATTCCCTAGTTTTCTCTGTTGATGGACATTGATTCTGATAATATGGCATTGCACAATTAAAATAGGAATCGGGCATGGAAAAACAAACTCTAGCTATTTCCTTTCTCTGCTTTTCCTCCAGTGTCAGGATGGGGAAAGAATTCTTAAGCTAAAATCTTCACCAGTGATCCTTTCTATTCTTCTGTTTTTGAACTCTTAGGATAAATAGTGCCAATGGCCTTGAGATTAAGAGCACGGAGGGCCAGTCTTCCCTGACGGTGACCAACGTCACTGAGGAGCACTATGGCAACTACACCTGCGTGGCTGCCAACAAGCTGGGGGTCACCAATGCCAGCCTAGTCCTTTTCAGTAAGTATGCCAAAGCAGGGCCCAACTTGATGGAATTAAATTGACTTTTCACATGAAAAACGTGAAAACCATTCCCTTAGCTATTAAAATTTCACTTAAACACACATAAGGATATATACACGGAAACAAAAATACAGGGTTCTCAATCCCTGTGCATAGCAGAGGTTTATAATGGAGCAACTTCTCTCTATAGTCTTTCTTACTTCTGATAACTGCCTTGTTGTTTGTTTTCCTTTTTGTTGTTTTTGGTTTTTTGTTTTTTTCCTGGTTAGTTAAATGAAATAATTTGCAGAAAACATAAGTCTCTTTGGCAGTGGTCCTTTAAGAAGCAGAGGTGATGTAAAAGCCTGGAAATGCATAACAGTGTTTTTTGTTTTTTGTTTTTGTTTTTTTTTTTTTTTTGAAGGCAGTGATAAGAGTGATGGAGGAAGAAATATTCAGTGAGAATAGATAAGGTGCTGAGAGAAGGGAGAGGCTGGAAAAAGAAAGTATATTTTTAACAACACAAGAGGAAGAGTAGAATAAATGATAAAAACATAATGTAAAATCTAAAGGAGGAAAAATGGTTGCAGAAAGCTTTCTGTATGACAGTAAGAGACATTACTTTTCTGATATATTTTTGGAACTGAGATGGAATGGTAGGAAAGAGGAACATTTCTGAAGACAGAGAAGATCCTGAAAGTAGAACAAGGAAAGAACAGTCATTCTAAAGTCACTGATGTTAATAGGAGACCCCACCTTGGAGTCCTGCTCTTTAGCAGCAAGTTAGAGTCAAGTCTGTAACTCCCTGCCTTGTTGGGCAGGTGACTATGAGCACAGAAGCAGATGCCCTCTGAGAAACAGAAGGATGCTAAATGGAGTCACAGGAAAATGATAACACTTGGAATAGAGACACATTTATCAGAATAAGCAAAACAAACCAAAAAGTTAGCCCATGCTGAATCAGAAAGTTCATTTGAACTAAAGGGAAAAGTCCAAAAAAAGTACTATTATTATTTTGGAATAACAAACCACCAAGTTTTTTTTTCTGCACAGATTCTATTGGAAAAACTGGAAATACTATGACCAGAAGAAATGTTTCTATCTTGCTATATTCCATTTAGATGAGCCTTCAAGAAAAAGTATTTTTAGAAAAAAAATCAATTTAAGTGAGAGTTCTCTTGAAATGTAGTGTTAAAGCCATTTTAAAACTCTTTAAGATCCAACTCCATTTATAAAAACAACAACCACAAATGACTCTAACTTCAGCCTTTAGTTTCTCATTCGTAACTCTCATTGACTTCAGTCTGTGACAGTTTGATGAGATACAGTTATACAAATGCTGCCTCCATATGAAGTTTAAAATTAACAACATGTTTACTTGTCTCCAAAGACCAAACATAAGTATTCTTTGCCTCAACTAGAGACATCAATATCCCTAAGATGCTTGAGAATATACTTCTTAAGAACTGTAGTTACCTGATTCATTCCTAACATCAAGGATTCCATAAATGGTGGCGGGAGGTGGGGGGTGCAGGGGGAACCAGCCTCAACTGGGAATTTAAGATTTACCAAATCTAAGTTGACCTGGTTAAGCAGAACAACATGCACTTAAAAACTTAAAAAGAAGGTTGTATAGAGATTAGTAAAGAGAAGATAGAACAATTGGATGAGTTACAGAAAGCAAGCAATTATACATTTGCATTAAAGTATATTTTCTTTCTATTTAACCTAGACTAAGAACTATGCTAATGATATATTTCAAATAATAAATAAAATATCATCTATAGCCTGAGAGAGAGGAAAAAGAAAGAGGTTGGAAGGATGGAATACTTGAGGGAGGAGGGAAAGTGAGCATAGAGTTGGTCAAAGGCAATGAGATACTGCTCATGGTCATGGAAGGTAACATCAAGCCCTACGATACCAATGCCCTATAACAGAAGTCCATTTAAAGGACTTAACCCAGAAAAATTGAGAAATGTCAAGAATCTTACAGAGTTTCTGTTTGTATACTGAGAATCAGGGAATAATCAGACAAGTGTATCCTATCACACTGCCCTTTATGATTTAGTAGAAGTCACCCTCCATTATACATTTGAGGATTGTGTGGTGCAGTGATTAATCATGTACTTCCTGGTGGTCCCACATAGGCACTACCATAGTTGTGTCTTTGGCAGCATGCAGAGGCACCACATGCAACAGTATTTGGTTTAGAATAGATGTCCCACTTTTATGGGAAAGTTAGGAGGTATAATACTTACTGAAAAATAGAATATGAAAGATCATTAAGCTTTGAGGTAAAAAGGAACTATTCAAATTGCAGAATATTGGTGACTCTATTGCACTATTTCTTAGATCCAAGGCCTAAGAACAAACATTTTGGGGGAGAAGCTCTCCTTCTTTTGTAGCAGGAATGACACTCCCTCCACCCATCCACCCATCCACCACCAGTTAGTTTTGCAAGGTCTATTGTTACAACCTGCATAGCTAGAACCTTTTATTTCACAGAGTTCTAAAAGAAAAGAAAGGAAAAGAGAGAGAGGGAGATAAAAGAAAGGAGAGAAGGAAGGAAGGGAGGGAAGGAGGGAAAAAATAACAGTACACGTGTGGGTCAATTGTCTATTACTTACATTCAAATAAATGGGATTAATTGGAAAAAGAAGACACTGTGCAAGTGTCAGCAGAGGTAATTTTCCACAGAACAGAGTCAGGAGGGGAGAAATGCTTGGGGGTAGGCGTCTGTGGCCACGGCCCTGACGGAAGCACTGTGTGGGCAGCGGGGTGCTCTGCTGACCAAGCCAGTCCAGAGAAGAACAGGCAGCTGGTGAGCCTCTGCCAGCCAGCGGCAGCAGCAGGTAGAGACCTAGAGCCAGAGCCCCTGAAGAGTTGGCGATTATTCATCTTCATTGGTGTGTCAGTGCATTTTCAGCCGTATCCACCACAGTGATGAGCTGACTTTCACACAGTGTAAACTTGCGGTCACATGCATACATACACTTCCCCATTCTCTATTCAAATACTGATCTCCAGAGGGGTCAAAATCATGGATTGAGGGTGTAAGAATAACATTGTATTCATAGTAAATTTTTCCTGAGCTGATGGAAGCATTCCTTTCTCATTCTTCTAGTTCTCCACGCATTCAGGCACTGTGTTTGTCAAAGATCTATACTACCTCAGTCGGTATAACCAAGTAATGCCTTGTATATCTTTTTCTTCATCTTTGGGCTAAGCATTACCTTATATTAACGTTTTGAATACATTAATCCAATGGCACAACGTATGGGCAAGGATTCAGCTCCCTAGTCTTTGTCAGACAGGGGGATATGCATGACATAGATGAAAACTTGGACTTCGAGTGATGCCAAGACAAGTTCCACCATCTGCATAAGTAACATAACAGACTGTATTTCCAGACTGATAACTAAAATTCACCCACAAAGGTGATAGATAGGTTTACCTTGTTTTATGCTCTTGTTGAGTTAGATTTAAAATAACGGACATGGAGGAAGAAAGGGTGATGGGTGATAATTTAAATGTTGTCACTTCTTATTAAGTGAGTGCAATGTGCTCTGCAGTATGTACTGGGCTAAATGTTTCACATACATGATCTGATTTTTAAAAATTATATTTTTGTGTCAGAAACGGGTCTTGCTATGTTGCCCAGGCTGGAGTGCAGTGGCTATTCATAGGCATGATTCCACTGCTGATGAGCATAGGAGTTTTGATCTGCTCCATTTCTGACCTGGGCCAGTTCGACCCTCCTTAGGCAACCTGTTGGTCCCCGATTCCTGGGAGGCCACCATATTAAACTTAGTGCAGACACCCAGTCAGCATAGCACACTACAGCCCAGAACTCCTGAGCTAAAGCAATCTTCCCGCTTCAGCCTCCTGAGTAGCTGGGACAACAGGCACGCATCACAACAACCATACTATGTACTTGTGCTTCTCCATTGCATAGAAAAGTTAAGTGACTAGTGCAAGTAAGTAAGGCTGAGCTTGAGATTTAAATTCAGGTAGTCTATTTCAAGAGTCTAGGCCCTAAATCAACACATTATCTGCATTTGTGTATGTGGGCATAAATATTAGGAGATATATCTTGTAAGTTAGGAGGTGAGCAGAATCTATTTTTTTCTCCTTTTTTCACTCAACGAGGCCTTTCCACTGTCTTTATACTGCTCCATCCCTTCCCACCCATGGGCACTGCTTGTGTTGCCTCCCACTTCCATTTTCATTAACTCCAAGTAGCCTGCTACCACCAGGTTAGTTCGATGATTGGCTTCTCTTTGGCATGTTGACGTTCTCAGTGAATATTCCAGCCTAGTAGTCAGCGTTTAGCCTAGTAGTCAGCGTTTGGTCTAGGAGGAGAATAAGGAGGAGAATATTCCCACACATTAAAGAACAATACCACTGATTGATTACCTTCTACTTTAGAGAAATGTGTGGATTATAAAGGTCTTTTGAGGCTTTTGAGTACAAAAGAATAAAAATGCAAAAAAAAAAAAAAATCTACGCTGGGCTTTGCTGCATCCGTGTGTAGGAGGTGTTTTTAATTTTCTTTTTAAACTTTAAAATATCATTAAGTTGTAAAGCCATAGCTGACTAAATTTCAAGTACTATCTGAGTAATCCAGCACTAGAGGGAGTCTTTATAATGAGGGCCTCCCCATTTTCTTTAAAAAGCATTTTGTTATCGGAAAGGCTTGCTGTTTAAACATACAGCACTTGATGATGCTAGTCAAGACTTGGCAAAGCCTAGGCCAAGCACAGTGGCTCAAGCCTGTAATGAGCTCAGGAGTTCGAGACCAGCCTGGGCAACATGGCAAAAACTCATCTCTACCAAAAATACAAAAAATTACCCAGGTATGGTGGCGTGCACCTGTGGTCCCACCTACTCAGGAGGCTGAAGTGGGAGGATTCCTTGAGCCTCAGAGGCAGAAAGCAGTGAGCCAAGATCAGGCCACTGCACTCTAACCTGGTGAACAGAATGAAGACTTGGCAAAACCAGCTACTTTTAGATGCCACACAATAAAACAGCTTAAGCTGCTATCTACCCACATGTAGTTTGAAGCACTAGATGCAAACTCCTTAAGTGCGCTCTGTGGATACATCTCCCCTCCCCTCGCCCACCCACTTAGCAGGTAAGAAACCAAAGCTGAGAGTTAAGAGACCTTGCTAAGAGCCACAGCATATAGTACTAGGGTCAACCTTATAGTTCTGTTCCCGAAATCTCCCAATCAGCTGCTAAGTGTGTTTTCCTCCTCAAGTAGCAGCTGCCAAAGGAGAAGTGCGTAGCACCAAGGGATCTGCCCTCCCTTAGTTTGAAAATCAAAAGTTGGAAAGTTTCTTTTTCCTTATAAGTGGTATTTACTTCACTTTACACTCTCACAAGATCCTACAAACCCTAGCATGAAGTGTAAAACAGCAGCAGAATAATGCTCAAAGAATAAGAATAAAAACTGGGATGGAGAAGCATCTAAGGAAAGATACGTGAATAGGATGGAATTAAGAGAATGAGAATAACTAATGGGGCGTGATAGGCCTAAGACGATGATAACAGGGTGGAGCTAAGACGGTAATAACAAGCTGAGAAGCAGTTGAAAGGCACTGAAAGGAGGGTGGGTGAGATGGTTTAGCAATATAAATGGTCATATGGAAATAAGGGCAGAGTGCATTTACCCAGCTGTGAACAGCATGATAAGAAAATATTAAGCTGAGTCATTTAAACAGTCTGAATAATAATAGTAATAATAAAAATAAAATTCAGTAGAAAGAGTATAATATGGGACAGTGGTCTCCAACTGCTACATAAATGCTAAAAGCAGTTTAGCTATTTATTTTCAAAGCTGGAAACTTAATACCAAATAACCAGTGGAGGCTTAAACCATTTTTCTGCTTGACACTTTTGTAACTAACACACAATTTTTCACTGGGCTGCTGTTGACCTGCCCCATCTTAATGGACTTAGGAAACTTTCATATTTAAGTGACAACTTCAGCCAAGCTGGAGAAAAGCTGACTCTGCAAGGAGACTGAGTTTTCTCAGTGTCCAGATGTATCCAGTGCCCAAAGTGCAGGTAAAATCTACTCTTTTTAAGCATAAGGCACAAGATGGTAGGCTATCAGATTTGAATATGCACATATGCTTTTCTCATTGTGGTTTTGATTTTTGTTGATTTTCATTTCTCATTGGTCTTTATTTAATCAAGCTGCTAGGAGAAACATAGAAAAGTGTGTGCTAATTATGTTACACTAGCACATAATTTGGGAGTTAGCAAATAATACATCCTATCCCTACTATTCCATTCTATATTTCTGAAAAAGCCCCAGAAGAGAATGTAAGCTTAGGTCTTTCATGAGATAAATGAAGGCCACCTTAAATTCTGAACTCTGTCAGTACATTCTATTTATGGTCAGTAGCTTATGTGTGGGACTGTCAGATACTTTTAAGCTAAGACCTCAGTGTTCAAAAGAAAAGTACTACTTATTATATTCAACAGGATGTATCACCAAGCAAATTTGATTGATTGATCAAATTTCGGGTGAGAATGTATTATAAAAAGAGGGGGAATTAAGGAATAGACTAAAAATAAAATTATAACATGCTAAGAATTTATTACCTTGACATTACTCCTATACTGGTATCAGTAATGTAAAGTAAAAACCTGAGGGAAAAGTTGAGCTAGTATTGTCCACAGTAAATTTTTCAAATGCTTGGCTAAAGCTGATGTGAACTATACGGCTTAGAGAGAGGAAAGAATTCTGTAGCTGACACACGTGCATCTGTCATGAGCTAAAGAGACGAGAACCAAGACCAAGATGTATCACCTGAATTTGATCACGATTATAAACACCCTCAACTTCAACTCTCTAAAAGATCTAAAATCTTGGTGGTGGGTTTTTTCCAGTAGGACTCTGTATGTAGGGTTATCACAATCTGATGTTGTCCTCCTATACTAGCTAAACTTTTTAAAGGCTCTGCATTTTTAATTTTGTTAATAAATTTCTTTGATAGTATAATGTTAATAGGAAGTACAGACAAATGTTTTATGAGAGATATGATCCTGTAAGCATGGAAATTCATCTGTTGTATAATTGTTTGAATAACTAAACATGAGAAAGATACATATATATATAATATTTAAAATCTCCATGATGATTACTATTTTTTCCCCTTTAGAACGTGTTTTACCCACAATCCCCCACCCCATTCAAGGTCAGTATGATTTTTATCACTGTAGCTCTCTTCCTGGGTCATTCTCCATCATCTTTAACATGCAAAACACACAATGGGGGGAAAACACATTCAAAAAATTCACATACAATATAAATCATTTTTTTCCCTTAAACCTTTTTTAAAAAGCCAATTAGTTGCTTCCAACACTAGTTGAATAGGCATGGAACAAGACTATTATCTGACTCATCTTCAAATTGCTCAGCAGCTGTGAAGGCAATACTAAACTCAGCAAGCAATTTTTTTCTACAGTCAATATCTATTACAAGGAACTAGGAACTCACATATTTGGGACACAGCCAGTTAAATTCTCTAGCCACAAAAATACCAATTCTCTGACTGACTACCCTCACGGTTGGAAGTTTATACAATCTGAATCTGAAGTCAATGGTATTACTTGTAAAAATTAATGTATATACTGCTAAAGGTTAATCAACTCAACCAGATTATAACAAAGATGTTATTTTTTCTTAAAATCTTGGCCAATTCATGGGTTTTTTTCTTTCCTTTTAAATATACTTGTCTTAGGAAACACAAATGAAAAAAGCAAGATAATCATTCAGAATTCCTTTTCATAAACTTTCTATGCACTCAAATTAAATTTTGCCTCCTACATCATATTTAGATGTAAGGTGCAGCCACAACATTCTAGCTTAAGGCTATTTAAAGGAAAATTGGCAAATAAAATTAAAACAATATAAAAAATCTGAAATGAAACCAACCTACCATTGAAATTAAATTCCAGAAAAGTGATTTGCAAATAGCACTCAAAGACCTGAGAAAAAAACGGAAACTAGGCCATGCGGGGCCTAGCGTGGAAAAAATAAATCCAATTAAGCAAGATTATCATACTCACTATAAAGGCAGTGTGCTCAGAATTAAAGGTAGAAAGCTGCTGTTTTATAAGTTTGAAGATGAATCATGTTTCATTAACATGTGTCCAAACTATAAATTCTTGCAAACTTGTGTGTAGATATTCAGTGTCAATAATGCAATGTTTTGCATGTATATGCATTCACATATGCAAATGTATTTTAATTATTTTTGAACTAAGGATTGCAAGGTTTCAAGGATCAACTAGACAGTTTAATAAGAGTTATTATCAAATTTTAAAAAGAGGACAAGCTATTTTTAGTATGAAAGCTTAGAAGAACTCTGTTGAATAAAAAAAAAATACTTTCCTAAAACAATGAAATCTGTTTCTAATCCCAGCCACTAAAAATAAGACTGTTAAAATGTGCTGTTTTTTAGACTTGACATGATACTTACTGTTCATGGAAAATATCCCATTTTGAATTCCTGACATGCCGCAATTATTTTAACACATTTATGTTCTAGTGTTGCTGCAGAGATTGACATCACTTTATCATGTTGCCGTCTTGCAAATATATTGATATGAAAACACACACATATGCATTTGTACCATTGGATAGCATTTTCAAAGAGGTCATGCCCCATCCGAGATGAGCTTTGTACATTATCACTGTGACTCAAGGTATCCTTTGTGAGAGCAGTTCTGCAGCCACCAACTCAAATATTTATCTGATCACGCATTATGATATATGTAACTTTCAACAAAGTGAAGCCAGACACCATTCACAAAAGACAGCTGTCAGATACTGAAAAACAGTCTGGACTAGGGATGGAACACGAGGGATTTTGTTGAACTTCATATTTCCCACAAACTGAACTGTTGATTGGAGAATGACCCTAGTTTGATTTTACATTGTAGGTAGACTGTAGTTAGCTTTCTTAGATCCAATAGTTTTTAGAGAATATAGTTTATCTTATACTAATACTTTGGTCTTCTGCTAGTGGAAATTGAAAAGCTGTTCATTAAGACTTGGGATGGCTGGCGTGAGAGTTTGCTATACAAAGATAGTCCCCTCCTAAGTTTTCTGTTCTTTACAAGGACTTTAACTTCTTAGGGATTGAATCACTTTTCTTCTCCTCTTTCCAATCGAGGTTAACCCAAGCGAAATGCAGCTTCCCATTGAAAGAAATACTAACAATAGGATGCTTAAGCCTTTTTATGGTGCCAGTTAAGTACCCAAATATCTATGAGAAGCATGCCTCACTGTGGTCATAGCTATAATGCAAGGTATCTTCATTTAATTGAATATCATATATTGTCACCATCTTTATGAACTCTTAAATTTCATTCCTAAAATATCAATTGTCTCTTAGAGATTGGTTGATGTAAAATGGCCTAAAAATTTTAAGGCAATTAATTTTGTTAAGGTGTTTTGAAAGTGGGTGTTTCAAAAGTTACAAAGATTTTTTCTGCCTTCCCATTATGAAAAGGAAAAACTTCTTTCCTAATTTCCAACCTCACAAAGATATATGTTTCATTTCAGCTGCTTTATTGTTAATATCTCTCATTGGAGGATCTTCCCTCCTATCCCCACTCTGCATGGCTCATCAAGATGGCTGGGGATGCACAGCAGAGTCGTAGCAGGAATGCAGTCCTAAACCCCTTCAAGCTGTGATTAAACAAAAACAAGCCTCAATAAATTAAATGCATTTCCCTTGGGTTTCCTTCATCATGTTGCTTGATTTTCTGCAGTGATAGTAATAATACTGGAATTCCACCAACGGGTAATTTATATTGGCTGTGTCCAATCAGAAATTTTCAAATGTCCTTCCCCCATCTGCCAAAAACAAAACAAAATATAAAACCAGCTTGCTTCCCTGCTCCTTAGTTTAAAAGATACAAATAAAATAGTGTTTTATCCTTGATCTGTTTCTGATAGGTGTTTTCTTCCATTAATTTTAATTTAGCTTTATTTATTCTGAAGTGAGTCCGGAATTGCATAAATTTGCATAAATACCTCCTACTATATTGCTGCAGAAAATCCACTGAATTGCAAAATGAGGAAAGAGTCAGCTCTCAATGTCTGGGGGAACTTTTCTCACTTTGTGAGGCTGACATTGTTTCCTGAGGTTTCTGGGTACTGAGCAATGATAACATTTCTCCCCATCACTTTACTTGTGCCTAGCTCTTCTTCATAATGCAAGTGCACCCAGAGACATTCTCATATTGAGGACCGTAGGTTCAGAATGAAGTGTTGAAACCAGCGTCAGAAAATTAAAAAGAAGTGAAACAAGGGGCAAAGACAAGGGCAAACAACCGTTTTGTTTATGTAACTCCCAAGCGAAAAATTCCCTTGAGCGTGGGGCTCTCTGGACTCAATCAGCCTATCCCTTTCTGATCACTGTCACTTTGAAACAAAACAAAACAAATCCTGGAATGTGTCTCACTTGTTTGCCTCCCATCTGATTATTTATCCCAAGTGAACAGCCTTTCCATTCACTAACCCCGTGTGGCAAGTGGGTTTGGGAAATGTTGAGATTATCTTCCAGGTTCAGGCATGGCACCAGGTTTGTTCACAGCTGCTTGCCATTCCATCCCTGTTTTTCCATTGATAAAATGCATTGCACATGGCTGGGTTTGCGTGATTAATACAGCTGTCCAGAGCTTTTTCAGAAAACAAAACAAATCCCCACTCCCAAAATTAAAGTTTAGAAAGAAATTAAAATCCAAACCACAAACAAGCGAGGCTTGCAGAAATCTGAAGTCGTCCTGGCATGTTTTCTCCCTAAGGGAGACTGATGTTCCTACAGGCAGGCCTGGCATCAGAACAGCCATATCCTATCTACAGTTAGAGGAGTGGGCATACCCGCCCTCACCTGGCATTCCCACTAATACGTTCTTGAAATCAAATTCCGAAAGGATGAGAGGTAAAATGGGAGAAAAATTTTGAACATATCCCATGCTGTGAAGATCACTGAATAATTTCCAGTTTCATTTATTTTCTGTAGAATACCATCCTTAGTATTAAAAAGAAAAAGCTTATTTTCAGCTCCTTAATACAACAGTATTTTGCTTTGTTTAATAATGGTAATAATATTAATAATAACAACAGCTAACATACATAATGGCCTTCTCATGTACCATTAGAGTTTTAAGGGCTTTTGGCTGTATTAACTCAACTCCCAAAACCCTAAGAAAGAAACGTGCACCTTTCTCCCACACTTTTTAATGATAAAAGGACACCTACATTTCAACCTACCCCTTATTGCACCCAGGCACGTATACAAATCTATAGTATATTAATAATCACCCTTGTGTATACATTCATGTTCATTAGATATGCATCTTCCCAATGAATTTTAAATGTTCATCTAATTTGTTTTATGTATTACAATGCTTATAACACTCAGTTACTTTAACGTCTGTACATTTTTACAGAATCTATTTTCAAATATGCTTAGCACAGTGAGATGTATGCCCAACTCACAAAGATTTATATGAAAGCATTCATTTTTTAAAAACATGAGCAGAGCTATCTGGCATCGGCACATCTAATTTCACACACTTATTCAGGCTGATTTACATATACACCTCTATTAATCATGGATAATTACTAGCATTGTTACTATAATTCAGTTTTTCCAACTGTGAAATGGGAAAGAAATTATATTTTTCATGCCTACAAGCTCAAAGTGGTATTTTAAATAATATACAAAAGAGAGCTTCAAGTTCCTAGAAAGAAGGCATATTGAATTTAAAATAATCATATTCAGATACACATGTATCTTATAATTTTTAAAAGCACTGATATTTGCAGGTATACTCGTATCATATTGCATGGACATCAGCTAGATATAAGTTCAATGTATTCTTTTTTTTTTTTTTTTTTTTTTTTTAGTTCAATGTATTCTTATTATATTTTGATGTATTATGGATTCTAAAGATTTCTGAAATCCCCACACTGCTAAAGTTTTAATGTAGAAGCATCCTAAGGCCAAATAAAAAATATTTTTCATTATTTTCATACCAATATCATAATATTACATTTAAGAAGAGCTGCAAAATTGCACAGTTCCTGGTTGTGTGGCACACACATATACACTCACACACTTTCAGCAGATGCCCTTCATACACACTACCATATGACTGCCAACCCATCAGCCTAAAGGACCAGCCCTTTTTGCAGTCAAGGGTATGAAGTACGTCCTAGGAAGGATTTCCCTTTTCAAATATGTCTCTCCTTCCCACTGGTTAGCAGAAACAAGGACTTTGTTTCTACGAATAGAATTTAGGCAGACATGTCAGCACCAGTTTACAACAAAATGATTGGCTCTGATTAATACACATGAAAATTATTGAGTTGACCTTCATACCTAATTCCCTGGCTCCTTTATGGGAACAATAGTCTGATTTCCTTCTGATTTTCTTTAGTGGTTAGAGACTCAAGTGGGATAATTGTACCAATATTTCATGTGGAATCAATGGTTCACTCATCAGTCCAATGATTTTGACACAGTGTAATAGGTGAGGTTTTCTCCCCATTTCTATGTCTTATCTCCCCCACCTCTTTACTCTTCCTTCTACTTTGTTTCCTAAACTGTTGTTCTCTCCCCTGCTAAAAGTTGCTAGCAAGAATAAATCCAAAATTTATTCACACCATTATTTAAATGTTCAACAAGGGCTTGGAAGTGTTATTTCTCTCAAAATTTACGTTTAGCTTCAAGCTAAATGACTAAAAATCCTACAGAGTCAATTTAAAGATAGGAGAATGTTTAGTCCTAGAACTCCTTTCTAATGCCTCTTCCTGCTTTTTTGAGTCTGGATCTGCCTGCACCAGTCAGCCTTTCCTGGTGATCTCCCTGTCCTTAATGCCTTGCTGTGCTATTTAGATGTCTAGAGCCAGCAGGGATTTGAAAATTAATATTTTTTTTAAAAAAAATCCAAGCTTCCACTAAATTTTAATTTGATAGAAATATTGCTCTTCTATGAGCTTTATAGAAAAAAAAAATTTCAAAGTAACAGTTACATTTGGGGATTAGGTTTAAGTAATTGGCAGTCTTGTCTTTTTAATTAAAAGGAATAAAGCTGCCTAAGAGGAGCTCAATGAGATTTTGCGCAGAAAATGTTGGCATGCTGCCCCAAAGGGTGAGAAGACCAGGATCTTGATGGACAGAAAACTGACACAGGCTCCTCTGGTCTTTAGAGTGCACGGCGGCACTGCTTGCTCTCGAGTCTGCTTCATGTGCCAGTTAACATGGGCATAGCAGTCGACTGTGAGAAACATTGTTGTGTGTAGACAGGAAGGAAGTCCTTCCTTTGGGAACTTAGTTCTGGGTTCAGAGACTGTATGGAGCGAGAGTCCTTTTTAAAAAGTGGTAGTGCATAGAGGAAACAAATAAACAAAAGCAAAAACAAAAAAACAACAGCAAAAAAAACTCTCCCAAGTATTAAATCATCAAGATAGTCCCAGCCTCTGACAAATGTCTTATCATAACCCAAAAAGTATGAACCTTAATTTTAACCTGTTCCTTGGCTCCTTCCTCTACATTTTCCACCATATTTACCAGGCATTACGTATGCATGTTCTCTTTGACATCTTTCAGACAAAACCAAAGAAAAGGTTTTGATAGTATTGACATTCACTTCTAAACACTGGCTACTAGCCATGCAAGCACCACCAAGCCCTTATCCCACCTATCTGGAGAAAACATCGACTTCTGGACAGGCAAGATACAAATTAAGCTTAGTAACAATTTCCCTTATACAGTCATTCCAGCCTCATGATATTCTTTCATCATCACAAGTTATTTGTAGGTATTAAACTAAACAAGCACCTTGATGGGGAAAAAATCAGTATAAGAGATCCCACCTTACACCTCCCCTTGTATACTGCTGTGAAGAAACACACCTGCCAAGTAAGAACACAGCATGGCATAATGAGTTTGCAATTCCAATTTAAGGTGTTCCTGTGTACTGAGATGTATGATGGGAGTAGGCAGACTACTCACTAGGACTCCATGGAGAATGTCAGCTTATATCCACCACAGATCAGTGGGGGAGAGACCTTACAAGTCATTAATCATGCTTCCTAATTGGACCCTGGGGAGCCAAGCACTGCCATAGTTTACTCTATAGTTTCGCTTATCACTGTGCTGATTGTAAAAGAAAATGCTCCCCACATCTCTGTAACACATACGTATGATTAGCACCCAGACATTACCACTAACATAGTCTCTTTACTATCAGTCACAGCTAATAGTTCATTCTACTTTTTATCTGCCCCATACTCGCAATAAAGATTCTCACTTAAGCACCCACCTTCTAAACCTCGGAATCTCAGTATGACCTTTTTAACTGCCTAAAAAGCCTAAAAAAACATTTGGGGGCAATAGTAGCATCCTGTAGAAAAAAAAAAAGTAGTAGAAGGTAACCGTGCCTTGGCCAAGTGTCCATTCTGTTTACCATCCCATGCTCTTTAGTTCACACAGCAGCAAGCATTCCCAGCCATGTTTTATGTTGGAAATTTGCTTGGCCATTCTACAGTGGTCTTTCAACTATACCTGTGGGTTTTGTATGAGTTGGAAGCTGGGGATGTTTGGAGAGCAGAAATAGCTAGAAACAAAACAAAGCAAACAAAATGAAACCAAGCAGTAACTTGCACTTCTCTGTTGAATTGCAAGCTAGAGTAACTTGGGAAATTTGTTTTATTTTTCTCCCTTGAAGTTCCAGAACACAGGTAAGTTTATCGCTGACAGCTGTTAAGTGCAGCAGCGCTAAAAAAAAAAAACAACAACAAACAGACGGAATGATCCCATTAATTGGAGGCTGGTCTTCCGTTGGGGGATCAACCTTCCCATTCTAACTCGTAAATAGTATGATTTTTTTGTTCTGTATTTAGATGTACTCTCCACTTGCTCTTGCCTTTGCTTTGTAGAGTTTCTTTTAGAGGTCACGTTTTCTTTTCATTATGATTTCTAATCATTAGGAACACAAGAAAGAGGTTTCATTCTTGATAGGCAGTTAAAACCCATTTTTTGGCACAGGTTAAGTTAATTTGACATGCACAATATCTTGATGACACCATTCATTTACTCAAAGAAATATCTTAGTATTTGCTCTGAGCTGGGTTTTGGGGATGACAAAGGAGAATGAAGCAGGTACAGCCTCTGCACTAAGACAGTTTACAGACCGAATGGAGAAGTACTTAATGAACTAAGCAACCACAGCAAACTTTAAGTCCATGTAAAGATAACTGTGAGGTGTTTGGGGAGAACAAACCAGGGCACATTAGCTAGTCTGGGCTGATGGGGGAAGACTTCCAGGTGAAAGTGAAGTTTAAAAGACAGAAAGAGGCCAGGCGCAGTGGCTCATGCCTGTAATCCCAGCACTTTGGGAGGCTGAATCACAAGTTCAGGAGATCGAGACCATCCTGGCTAACACGGCGAAACCCTGTCTCTACTAAAAAATACAAAAAATTAGCCGGGCGTGGTGGCGGGTGCCCGTAGTCCCAGCTACTCAGGAGGCTGAGGCAAGAGAATGGTGTGAACCCAGGAGGCGGAGCTTGCAGTGAGCCGAGACTGCACCACTGCACTCCAGCCTGGGTGACAGATCGAGACTCTGTCTCAAATAAAAAAAAAGAAAAGAAAAGAAAAAAGACAGAGAAGAAGCAGGGGTAAGAGAAGGACAACCCAGTACCTGCAAAGGTCTAGAATCCAGAAAGAACTTAACTCACAGGGATCCACTATAAAGCCTAATAAATTTTTTAAATCTAGAAAAATAATATTTTTTACCTAATAGTTTATCCTCTCTTGCATCTGGCCTGTTTACAAAAAGAAATAAACGTAATAAACCAGTGGAATTAAAGGTGAGGAATTTCTATAATTTACAACAATGTATGTACATTTCAGAATAGCTAGAATACTTCAAATATTTCTATATTTCTAGCATAAAGAAAATATAGATATTTAATGTGATGGATATCCCAATTACCCTGATTTGATGTTTATACCTTATACGAATATATCAAGTTTAAAAAATAAAGATAATTTCTAGAAAAATAAAAATAAAGGTTAGAGATTGGGCATTTTCACCTATATTACACTCAGGACCAGGAAGAGCACTTGTGGGCTTAATTGTATAGACACACATGGATATTATGTACTGTGTGGTAGGTAGCAGTATTTAGGTTTAGCTTTCTGGAGGATACTGACAGCCTGTTATTTAGCAGAATGTCTAGAGAAAACTTGCAGCTTTTCAGTAAGGAGGTTTGATGGTAGGTTTTTATTTTAGTTGTAGAAATAGGTTGTAAGGAGTCATCAGTATTTTCAGAGAGTTGCACAAGAACCTGACTATAATGTTATATTTGGAGTCACTGACATAGCAGGAGTTACAGACAAACCAAACTTGTTATTGAAGCATTCTGGAACTCCAAGGAATAATGTTGCTGGAAGTAGTCCAAAGCAGAACTACATTTACCAAGTTCTGCACTGCAGTGGTTAGTGCAATAGAGGTAGGTCCAAGGGTGACTCAGAGCATACCAACATTTTTTTAATCCCTTATCTCCTTATTTCCAGGAGCTTTAAAAACCCTGGGAAATCTCACAAATTCACTTGTTATCTTTACATTCAAATTCTGCAGGCCAGTTACCTCGTTTCATGGTATTTGAATGGTTTTGATTTTAAAACATACAAAATGAAAGGGCACATTACATTGATTAAAGATGGTCTTGCATGCCTTAGGATTTTGAATTTAAAATGTATTCTAAAATAAATCAGAAATTCACAATTTGGGACTGGAAAATAGAAAGTGAGGAGTAAGACCAGAAAGAATGTAAATCTCTGGAGACCTATCCAAACCTGTGTTTTTAATCTTTCTTACCCAGTCAGATAAATGAAAGTACAGAAGTCTTTAGAGTATACATAAAATTTATGTTTTTAAACTCAAATATGACATATATAATCTATTTTATGTTTTAGCAACTAAGAAGAATCAACAACTAAGTAGATTTAGGTCCGGAAGCTAGTTCTTTCTTTTTTTTTAGACGGAGTCTCGCCCTGTCACCCAGGCTGGAGTGCAATGACTCAATGGTATGATCTCTGCTCACTGCAACCTCCGCCTCCTGGGTTCAAGCGATTCTCCTGCCTCAGCCTCCAGAGTAGCTGGGATTACAGGCGCATGCCACCATACCCAGCTAATTTTTTGTATCTTTAGTAGAGATGGGGTTTCACCATATTGGCCAGGCTGGTCTCGAACTCCTGACCCCATGATCCGCGCGCCTCAGCCTCCCAAAGTGCTGGGATTACAGGCATGAGCCACAGCAACTGGCCTGGAATATAGTTCTTTATTAAATGAGTTGGCTGGTCTCTTAATTACAACAAAGATCAAAGGGCCAAGTTGCACCCACAGACAAGGGCCAAGGTGCATTTTAGGCACAAGGGCAGAGAAACCTGTTCTTTAAGACAGAAACTGCATGTCTAGTCCTGAGTACCTTACTGACAGCTGATCCAAATAAATTTACTTCTGGGATTTATCTAATCTTACACATATTTTCAGGTGGCATAGCCCAGAGAAACCCCTTTATTAAACTTAGCCTCTTTGGCATTCTGGAACATTTCAATTCATTGATTATTAAAAACTAAACCTCTCAGGCTAAATAAGAAACTCTCAAAATGTAAGAAAGCTGACTTGGTGCAAGAGACTTAAGAAAGCATTCTCTTTATGTTGAGAGTGTTTAGTGAGACTGCTCTTTCTGTAACAATCCGTATCACCATTGAGCAAAGCCCATAATGGTTAAAGTCAAATCATGCACCTATATTTACTTTATATGACAATACCCAGTACATTAAGCCTCTGGTCAGCAGGACCTCATCAACCTGGATGATAACTTCTTTTTATTGCATTGCCATTTCATGCTGTTAAGACCATGTTGCTTTGGAAATTAGGACTTACCCATCTTAGCTTCTCTTTTGCTTTACTATATGGTATCTCCCAACTGAAAAATGGAGAAAAAAATTTATTCTCCTTGTAATGTTGTCAAACTAATGCCAATGCCAAATAATCAGAAAGTGATTATTTCCTTTTCTCCACATTTAAAGGTTTTTTAAAAAAACGCATTGATTTGTTTTTATAAATAGTTTTCTATTCTGATAATAAATGTTATGCATTCTCATTATGGAAGAATTTGAAAAATATGAAACTATAAAGAAGAAAACAAAGCTCCTATGTAATCCCTCTCCTTAGAGATAACACCATTAATGCAATATAAACAAATGTTTTGTCTGAATGTTTGAGCTGCCAGTGTACTATAGAATGTTCAAGTTAAAAACATAAAATGTCTTTTACTTTTCCATGCTCTCAGAAGCTGGGCATGTTTTTGTTATTCGTTCAAGGTTATAGCAGAGGCAGGCCCAGGAGCTGCCCTCCTACCTGGGCCAGGGTGCTCTCCACAGTGATGTGCACACCCAAAGTGCTTTCAGGTCTAAGTCAAATATTGACTCACAAGGGATTTCCCTCATGCACCTCCAGGATCCTCAGTAAGGGTCCTCCTTTCAGATGTGGGGGCTCATATGTTCTCTCTCCAAGTTGGCACATTAATATTGTCCCTTTAATAGATGTGTTCTTTTTTAATGCAATGACAATTTAAGCATTTTTTTCAAATTCTATTCACTATAGAATATTTGATATAAGGAGTGAGGCCCAAATATTTTATTCACATTTTTCAACAAGAAATTATACCAGCATTATTTTAGTTTGGTTTCATTCATTCATTCAATGAGGAATTAACACCATCTGTCTAGGGCTGCAGTATTCTGGTACTGTCTGCTCATGCCTATGTCATTATTTACTCTGACAGAGCATCAAACTGAAGTCCATTTCTAATCACAGACAACTATAAAGAAGAAAAGCCTTTAGCGGTATTTGAAAGTAAAGTGTAGCATTCCTTGCTGGCCCAAATCTAGCTAAGGGAGGCCAACTTCCTTTTTCAAATATTGATGACATGCTAAGATTGCTTAGTTTTCTCAGCTGGTTTGATGTATTCTCTTAGTCATGAGGGCAATAGTCCACCTATTAACTAAGAAAATAGGAAGGCCGGGGGCAGTGGGTCACACCTGTAATCCCAGCTCTTTGGGAGGCCAAGGTGGGCAGATCACCTGAGGTTGGGAGTTTGAGACCAGCCTGATCAACATGGAGAAACTCCCTCTCTACTAAAAATACAAAATTAGCTAGGCATGGTGGTGTATGCCTATAATCCCAGCTACTCGGGAGGCTGAGGCAGGAGAATTGCTTGAACTTGGGAGATGGAGGTTGTGGTGGGCTGAGATCGGGCCATTGCACTCCAGCCTGGGCAAAAAGAGCGAAACTCTGTCAAAAAAAAAAAAAAAAGAAGAAGGAAAGAAGGAAAGAAAGAGAAAGAAAGAAAGAAAGAAGGAAGGAAGGAGAGAAAGAAAGAAAGAAGAAAGAAAAGAAGAAAATAGGAGGAATCTTAAGGTTTGGATTCAAATCCATTTCTCTATTTTGACTCTTTTCTTACTTCACTAGCCCCAGAATGAGTACTCTGACTCTCAGAAAACATTATTCTAGAAATATTTGACATTGAGGTTTATACAACATGAATATCATACATGGGAGAAAATCAAAAGCTCTAATAATTCAAATAGGAATCACAAGGCAAATACTTTTCTATGGCAAAAGAAAAAAATAATATTTGCGAGTACAAGCTGCTAATCCCTAAAGCCTCTGAGTGAAGAAATCTGTGAGAAAGAAATTAATAGCTTTCAAAGTGTGGCTTGAAAATTGAATTAATAAAAATTGCTCCCTTTTAAGCCACTATAATTATAAAGGTTTTATTTTTCAAAAATTTGGCCAATAAATAAATAAATAAACAAAAGTCAGAGGGCAAAATTCATAAATTTCCGTGGCAGAATCTTACAAATGTTATGCCTCAGGTCCTTGGCATCAGTGAGGAAGCAGCAGCAGGTATGATCTCCTCCTCTGTTTCTTTTATTACATTTCTTAATAATTTTAACCCCGCCCCTATCTGCAATTTCCAGGAACTGGAGGATAAAATCCCTATTGAATTTGGACCTCTTCCTGTCTCACTTCTGCAAACACACACTCTTACTAACTCTGGCCCAGAATTTTTAAAGTGCCATTAATTATTCATATGTCATTTTCAAAACCTGCAGCACATCAGAGGGTTGGCCTTATAGAAAGACTTATGTCACACACATAGAGACAATGTTCACGCACATAGAGATAATGTTTTCTTTTTCAAATGGGTGCAGCAGGTTGAAAAATAAGACATTTGTGTTCAAGTAAATACCCTAGAATTAGAACAACTGTGCAAACAATATAAACTCCCCAAACTCTACATTACCTACATGTGAATGCGGATGAACTCTTATAAGTAGAGGATTAGAGAAAAGTTGTCAAAAGTCAAGATTCAACGCACTAAACGTCAATTGTTTTCCTTATGAATGTGTTGTACCCTCACTTCATCTCCCAGATAGAACTCAAAGAAAGAAAAATGCAAAAATTTTCCACACATGAAGATATGAAGATTTCCTAAGATAATGAGGGAGTTCCCAAACTATAAACTGTAGAGTTTCCAATGGAGCATCTTTCATCTTTGCAACACTCAGTTGAATTTTTTCAGGGATGTGGATGGAGGGAGGGGGAGAGAGAGAGACAGAGAAAGAGAAAAAAATCATGTCACGTAGTGAGAGATGAGAGTAAGAGATCATAGTAAAGTGTAAGAGGAAGAATAAATCTTCAAAAGAAACTTGGGTTTTTATTTGTTAAAGTTGACATTTTTATTAGTCATGAAGGTGTTTTAAAATAAAGCTGAGCCCTCCAGAAAATGTTCTACCTGTCAGGATTTGGGAAATAAGGCAAGGATCTCCTGGCCCCATGTGACTCTTCAAGTAACTGTGAATTCCCAACAATAATCTCACCTTGGGTTCAGGCACCATGGTTCTAAAAAGAAAATAGAATCTCCCCTCTCTAGAATCTTAACTGGGGTAACACTTGAGGTATTAATTGATTCATTCAGTCTCTCATTCACTTATTTATTTATGCATTCAGGTATTTGTTCAGCATATCTACTGGACCCTTCTTCTGTGCTAGAGAAATACCAAGCTGAGGATACAGTAGTGAACAAGGCAGATATATTGTCTATGCCAATAAGAGAGGTTTAATCAATGTTTTTAATGGTGCAGGCTAATGTGGCTGGGTGTAATGAATCTGAAAGTCAAAAATCAACGACAGATTAGCTTAAATAAATGTTTCAAGGCTTTGCCTTTCCTAATATTAAATCATTCCCCCATTGTCTCCTTCTACCACCTCATCAGGAGCTAAGATCTAAGCATATGATGGTAAGGTTCTCAAGAGAAAGCCTAGTACATTCTCTATACTAGAATCTCCTAGTGTTGTGTTTTGCATTGCTTCAGTCGA
The DNA here is from genome assembly GCF_028885655.2 of Pongo abelii. Lineage (NCBI taxonomy): Eukaryota > Metazoa > Chordata > Mammalia > Primates > Hominidae > Pongo > Pongo abelii. Next base: position 22,300,648 of record NC_085928.1, read on the forward strand.
TTTACCTTTCTCTATTATACCTTGTACCTTCACTGCCATACTTATTTGTTGAGTGTATTTGCTGAAGCAAGATTAATATTTAGTTAGAAGTTTTCCTGAAAGGCATAAAAATCACAGGTTCCAGGTTGTGTTCTAAGCATGGTGCCCTGGAAATCTCTGCAAAACTTATATCCCTGGCAATGCAGTCTGATTCACGAACGTGAGATTGCGTTTTCACTAGAAAAGTAAAAATAATTTTTAGATGTTAAATGCAAAAAAAATTCTGTCTATAACAACAAAAGTCCTCTCTTGAAGAGTAATATTTCATGCCTGGCCTGACACTGGAAAAAAAAAAAAGTGTTTCTTTCTCCCACTGTTGCCACCTCGTGGACAAAGGTGATTCATTTGGACAGCACATAGGAGCATGTCTTAGTATTACCACAAGATGGCAACACATAACCACATTTTCAAAAATGTGCTCAGAATGTTCTGCTCCTACAGAAGGTGATGGGTAGGAAATAGAAGTCCAAAATAAGCATTCTATTCTCTTTTCCTAAAGAAAAATGGAATCCCAAGTGTTAAGATCTTTAGGATTTCACAAAGAAGTTGATTTATTACAGGCATAGGGAGGAGTACTTAACATTTAACTGGCAACCTGTTTTGCTTTTTAAAGATATTTCAAGCAAATGTATATTTCATATCTGAATTTTTCTGATATTAGCTTCACAGAGTAGAATATTTGGGAATTTTTTATATGCTTCTTGTAATCAACTTTCTCTAGTTGATTCATAGGGGAGCATCTGTTTCCGAAGAGATCCACTAGAATCCATTAGAACATGTAGATTCTTACCCACACCTATGCCAGTGACAGGTTAATGCAGGCACATTGCTAGACTTTTCCTGATCCAAATGTGCCCTAATCAATCCGCTTTCCTGTCACTTTTTTTCTTTTTTTTTTTTGGACAGAGTCTCACTCTGTCGCAAGGCTGGAGTGCAGTGGTGCAATCTTACTGCAACCTCCACCCCCTAGGTTCAAGCAATTCTCCTGCCTCAGCCTCCCGAGTAGCTGCGATTACAGACACGTACAACCACACCCAGATAATTTTTTGTATTTTTAGTAGAGACAGGGTTTTACCGTGTTGCTCGAACTCCTGACCTCGTGATCCGCCCACCTCGGCCTCCCAAAGTGCTGGGATTACAGGCGTGAGCCACTGAGCCCGGCCACTTTCTTTTTTTTTTTTGAGATGGAGTCTCGCTCTGTTGCCCAGGCTGGAGTGCAAGGGCCTGATCTCAGCTCACTGCAACCTCCACCTCCCGGGTTCAAGTGATTCTCCTGCCTCAGCTTCCCAAGTAGCTGGGATTACAGGCACGTGCCACCACGCTGGGCTAATTTAGTAGAGATGGGGTTTCACCATGCTGGCCAGGCTGGCCTCAAACTCCCAACCTCAGGTAATCCACCTTCCTCAGCCTCCCAAAGTGCTGGGATTACAGGCGTTAGCCGCTCCCGGCCTCCAATCACTTTTTTTGTGCTGGAATCTCCCAGTGTTTGTTCATCATATTGCTGCAGTTTTATATATATATATATATGTAAAATATATATACATAAAATATATATATGTAAAATATATATACATAAAATATATATATGTAAAATATATATACATAAAAAAATATATATATATAAATTCTTTGGACTTGTGATGCCATGACTTACTTGTTAAGATGTATTTTTCTCTCTCCACTAAAATTGCACTAATAATCCTGTCTAGTAGGATTTTTACCACAAAACTGACAACTTTCATTTATTGAGCATTTATGTGTCTGGCACCATTGTAAGTATAGTATGTTGATTCATTGATCTAATTCATAGCACAAATTTATAAGGTACATGTAAGTAAACTCATTTTAGAGATGATGAAACTGACGCAAAGAGAGGTTGAGAGAAAGCTTTCAGCAGAATCACTGGGCTTCCTACCTGTCTGGATTTCTGAACAATTGCTTGAAATCATTCCCATGAGGCCTGTGTACCAGAAACTTAGTGTTCTTTAACTGAAGATGGCCTCACTGAGGATTGAGGCCTCTTTTAGGAAAGAGCATCGCTCTGTAGCCTTAAGGGGTTCTTAAAAATTCTTACCATAATAAGCTAAGAGGCTTGATGCAAGAAAGAAGGAAAGTTGTACTTTGCAAAAGAGTCGTACCTTTCCAGCCAGTACTGAATCATTTAAATATCCCAGTGACACCTCTTGAGTCATACAGGCATTGCTTTCATAAAAACTGCCAAAGGGGTATTGTGGAATAATGGACTAGGTTCTGTCTAGAGAAGTGGGAGCCCTAAATTTCAGTCTCAGCTTTGACTCTCACTTTGCAAATGATCTCTCTGGGCCTCAGTTTCCTCATGTTTTCATGAACATATTCTCCACACTGCCTTTCAATAGTTTGTAATGCAATATGTTGATCCCAAAGAAAAGATGTCAAAGCTGGTATTATGAAAGGAAACAAGTGGCAGTATGTTTAATACACAACTTAAAACATCAGTGGTTAGATGATGAGACATATACAGAAAGTCGTCAACAGCTAGAGACCATTGTTTTATATATTAATAGAACCTGGCTTCACTTCCAGGGTGAGTGCTGGCTTCTGCATGAACTTGCAGTATGTTGCATTTGTTAAATAGAAATAACTGCAAGCGATGGGCTTCAAGGACAAAAAGACAGGTTCTGTATTCCACCAGCAGTTTGGGCTCTTCTATCTGAGCACCCGCTAAGTTGTTCCTGAGCTTCAAAGTGGTATCCTATAGAAGTTTTACATATTTGCTTCCAAAGACCTAAGAGCATTGTAGTTTACTTGATAAAGATACTTAAAAGAAAAACCAAATATTTAACCTACCTGAGCTCTTCTGACCCTGGGACTTATTTATAAATTAAACAAATATTTATTGAATATCCACTACCTGCCAAGCTCTAATCTAAGCACTAGGGATACAGTATTTGAGAAGGCACACACTGTTGCTGCCCTCGTGGAGCATATAGTCTAATGAAGAAGACAAAACTATAAATAGGCAAAAAGTATATGCATACCATGATGTCAGGTTACAGGTAAGTGCTATTTAGATCAGTAAAGCAGGGTAAAGGAATAGAGAAAATAACAGAAGATGCTATTTTTAACAAGATGATGAGAGGAGTCCTTTTCGAGTTGGTGTCATTTCAGCAGAAATCTGAATGAAGTGAGTAAGTGATCAACACAAAGATCTAAGGGAAGAATATTCCAAGCAAATGAAAAACAAGTGTGAAGGTTTTAAGTTGGAATAGACTTGATCTGTTGGAAGAAGAGCAGGACGGCCAGTTGGCTTGGGTGGAATAAACCAGGGCAAAATGGTAGGACAAAGTTATGGATCAGACACATTCTATTATTCCACTAAATTGCAGTCGAGTACCTTTACATTCCGTACTCAGAGTTCTTGAACTTGTCTACGTACATACAATGTAGCATCAGGTATTTGAAGCTGCAAATCATTTTTGCCACCTCCAACTGCACAACATTTGTTCCAACCACACAAACTCTTTCCATTTGCCTTTCTTTCCATCTCTACCAATATTCTTTCCTATTAAAATGTTCTTTCCTCCTTTTCTCTTATTCTCCTTTCAGTGGAGAGTATCAGACTACCTTTGTGTTTCTTCTTAATTGATAAAGATTTTTTATTTGTTTTTGTTTTGCTTAATGTTTCTTATTTTAGAAATTGGTACCACCGTGCACTTCAAGCAAAAAGGTATGATTCTTATTTTTGGTTACCTTCCATATGTCAAAATTAAGATTTCACAGCAATATATTGTTGTCTTATATACTTGAGTTTCTGTGGAATAATTTGTGATAACAATTTCCATAACACATCTGGCACTATTTTTTCCAAATTGTGAACTTTTTCATTTACAAGAAGTTCCTGATCAAACCCATGACCATTATATTGCTCTTGACAGTAATTTATTTTTAAATCCCTGGAACAGGGCAAGTTATGCTTTGCCCTACTGCTTGTTCCTACTTTCCCTTTCTTAAGTATTCATGGTTCATTCTGACAGAGCTGCAATTTTGGAAATGCTCACTGCCCAGTGACAGGGCTCTCAGAAGAGATGCAGGGCCTATTTTACATTCACTTGTTGGCTTCATAAAACAGACCCTAAAATGCAAGTAGTTACCAACTCTGAGGTGCTGTCTTTACAAGTCCAATAAATGCTAGTCCCTAACAGTGCCTATCCCCAGACCAAAACCACAGAAGCACCTATGTGGCCAGACCCCACCCTCTTTACTTCCTGATGGTCATCTACATGATTATAATTGTCTCATATGAAGGCATCTTCCTCTCTGAGTCTCAGAGGGGTGTGACAACCAAGATCACTCTCAATTGTGGAAATCTATTCTTGTGGAACTTATGTCCCACCAGTGATCAAGAGCCACAGAGATTATGGACACGTTATTGCTTACTCCCAAGAAAGGGCCAGCACCGTGTTTATGGCCAGTGCTAGAAGGTCCTCACTGAAGGCAACAGGGAAGAGGCCGCCATGAATATATACTTGGAAACAGGATCATTTGAGGCCTTCAAGAAGGCATAAAATATTGTCCCTTTCAGCCCTTCTTTTCTCCCCAATGCTATGATTACCAATTACGTTTTAATCTTAAGTGGCTAGTATTATATGTGATGCATTATGGCTTTGATATGTGGTTGAGAAAATAAAGCATAGCATTTTTTTTTTTTATTTCAAAGACAATATAAACTGCCAGTGTCACCAGAAGTTCTATGTATTGGACTAAAATTTCTAAAAAATGTATGCCAAAATACTTGCTGCTGTGTTGATGAAAAAGATGCAATGATTCTGACTTTAATGTGAAAGTATTACCAAAATCTCACTTTATAGAGAGTAGAGAAAATGCATAAAGAGCTAAAGAAAATGTAGGAAAAGCTCACATTCAATTGATTTTAAGACCCATTACTCAAAGAAAACATCAATACAGTAGTTCCCCCTTATCCGCAGGGGATATGACCCCAGGACCCCAGTGGATGCCTGAAACTGCAGATAGTACAGAACCCTACCTATATACACTATGTTTTTTCGAATACATACGTATGATGAAGTTTAATTTATAAATTAGGCCCAGTAAGAGATTAACTACAATAATAATAAAACAATTCTAACAAAATACTGTAATAAAAGTTATGTGAATGTTATTTCTCTCTTTCTCTCTCTCTCTGAACATCTTATTGTATTGTATGTGCCTCAGGTAAGTGAAACGGCAGAAAACAAAGCCACTGATAAGGGGGGACTACCGTATTTCCCCTCCTCTAATTTGCTCCAGCCTGAGCTTTAATCCCCAGTTCATTCACCCCGAGGAAGCTGTACTGGCAGAAAATGGACAGCAGGTGGCGCCAAAGTCAATTTTATCAGGCTTCATTTTAAATATGTCTTCCCAGGATACGAACATGTCTTAGTCGGCTGGGCTAGATGATACGGGAAGCAGATTCTTAGGAGATTGTGTAGATTACTGTTCTCCTTTGTTAAACAAGTGTTTTACAAATTGTTTAGAATTTTGTTCTATTTTCAGTCACTCAATCAGCCCTTAATAATTCTAAGAGAATTCAAACTCTAACTCCTCTGGCTTTTTTTCTCGTATGGCTGAACTACGAACTGGAATAAAATTATGATTTATCTTGATTTCTTAGTGGCTGAAAGGAATACCCAAGCATCACTGAAAGCATAATTGACAACCCCTTTGAATGAATTTAGTCCTAAATCCAAGAAATGGGCTCTTAGGAGGAGCAACAGAAAACCACTGACCAGATTTGAATTACAAAGTGTCGCTAATAATACGCTAAAACAGGTGTTGAAAAATCACCTGGTCCTTTACTTGAGATTTTACTGAAAGACAAATCAATTGGCTCCAGATCCTGAATCAAATTTATAGTCTAGAGACTTGCCAAAAAAATTCTCATATCCCTCAGTTTCAGAATGTTTTATCAATCTTGCCCTTAATCACAAATTCTCTTTCATTGTTATGGGAAAATGCAGTCCAGCATTCACCTGGACACAGAATCTAACTTATTCCACCTTGGGGTTGAGAACCTTGACCTGGCATGTTGACTTATGATTTGCAGTCCTGCTGCAGCTGAATTTTGTTCCTTGAGTCAACATTAAAAGCCTTGACCCATTTCACAAATCAATGCCTTTGATTCAGGTTGGTATTTCATCTCTTTCTGTAATCCAAACTTCTGCATTTGGATTAGTAATAATACAATTTACTGAATGTTTACCAGATACCACATACATCAGTGGGTGTGCACATATATAACACATATATAAAATGTGGTTGGATACTAAAATATGATTTTTGTCTCTTATATGAAAAAGACATAGCAAAATTTGAATTGTGGTTCTATTTGCCCATCTATTCTTAAGGCTAATTTATGTTTGCAGACTCTTGCTTTCATTTTATCTGTCAGTATATGAAAGCACTTGCTGAGCTTGGCCATCTGGTGTGGGAAATAAGATTTATCATTTGCATTTCCACAAATAAGCAGAAATTTCATAACTCTGAAGTAAAACATAATTAATGATTTTGCTGATTATTCTTCCCTGAAATAGCCATTAACTGAAGTAGTCTCCTATGCAGTCACATATATCTATAATTGCATACACACTTGTGATGATTTCCCAACTACCACCCATTTACCCTTGTATTTTTAAGCCTATTTATTTACTCTCAAACCCAATTATGAAAAGAGTAAGTCATGTAAGTACACTAAATAGCTATATGAGAGCACTTAATAAATAATAATTGATAGAGATGAAGATATCTTTAACTGATGCACAAAATAAGTTTCAAATATACTTATACATCACTTAATGACTGGGATACATTCTGAGAAATGCATTATTATGTGACTTCATTCTTGTGAACATCATAGAATATACTTACACCAACCTTGATAATATAGCTTACTACACATCTAGTGTATATGGTATAGCCTATTCCCAGGCTAAAAACCTGTCAGCATGTTACTATAGAGAATACTATGGGCAATGGTAAGTATTTGTGTATATGAACTTATCTAGACAGCAAAGGTATGGTAAAAATACAGTGCTATAACTTTATAGGACCTCCTTTGTATACATGGTTCATCTTTGACTGAAATGTAATGTAGCATATGACTGTATATAATATTATTATGATGGTTAAAATTAAAGATTATTAACAGTTATAATGAGATTCCTCATTATAACATAGAATAGCATGTGAAAATAACAGCTAATCGTGAATTATTTGTAAAAGATCAATAATATGCGTGTGTATCATGTGCCTATATGAGTAAGTATATAACATATACTTTGTATGTATGTGTATGTATACATGTATTATCAAGAATGTTATATGCGAACATGTTTATCTAGGTTCATATATTCTGCAATATATTTTTCAATAATGGAATTTTGGCTTTCTCAAATACTTACCACTGTCAAATAAAATGATAAGACTAGTCTTAACCTTCCCAAGATATCACTCAGCTCCAGGATGTCTACAAGATAATCTAGCCTGTCCTTGCACTAAAAATGAGATTAAGGAAATCAGCAGAATTGGACCCTTTCTGAAAACCTTTTGTTTTACACTATCTCTGGTGCAAACACAAGTATTGTTTGCCTAACCCTCTATGGCTTTAATTTTTGTGTAGTTTTTCTCTGTTTTGAAAACCTCATCAATACACAAATACAACAAAACATGCCAAGGAGCTCTTGCCATCTAGTGTACATAGAAAGACTAAAAGGTTAGGAAAGTAACATTCTTACCAGCCCAGAAGCCCTGGGGGAAGTTGCCACTAAGAGAGCTTGAAGGTCCCAAAAGTCCAAAAAGGGTGGGAGTAGGAGACATAGAAGTGGATTAGGAAAGGCCTTGAGCTGACTTAAGACACTTGAATTTAAGCACCTGGTCAACAATTACTAATTGGGTGCTTTCGTGCAAGATACAGAATCTCATTGTACCTTAATTCCTCATGAAATGCATGAACCTGAAGGTGGCTATGGTGTCTTTTGTTAATATGATCCTACAACAATTCAGAAAATTAGATAATTAATTTATTGAATCTTTATTCTGTGTTTCCATAGATTTCCACATAATACAGCTCATTTTATACTGTATGCTGATCAAAGTTTGTATATGTTCATATTTTTATATTAGGTGATGTTTTTAATATTCTCAAGAAGGTATTCTAGCCAAAACTCTCCTATCAAAAATCTTCTTTGCAATGATAGTAGTTGTCTCCTTGTTTTTGTTTGTGCTGACCATTTTAATCAAACCCAAGTTTAATTTGCTGAATGTTGACAGGAGACTTACAGGCACCCCTTTACTGTGTAGTACTGACAGGCAAAGACTCTGGAGCCAGATACCTGGGTAAAAACCCCAGCTCCTCTGCTTACAAGTTGTGTAAACTTGTACAGTGCATCTAATCTCCCTGTGCCTCGATCATTTCACTGTAAAACAGGTTTCATCATAGTATCTACCTTATAGCATGGTTGTGTGCTTATATTTATGAGGCAGCTGTGACAAAATCGTGTAGTAAGTGCTGTATAATTGTGGTTTTGTTTTTATTGTCGTTGTTGCTTTTATTATTTACATAAAGCATAGATTAGGAGACCACAGAATTTGGCATTTTTCCCTGTTATCCTATCTCCAATTGGGTATGTTTGTAAACAGTTTTGGAAAAATTCACATACCAGGGGATGCTTCCATCATACCTGCAAATCATCATAGTCTTACACACACGCACATACACACTCACACATAATCCATCTTCATATGCACTCTCAAAATTTTTAAGTGACTGACAATTACAGTCACACCAGTTTCTCTTTTGAACATCATTGTTTAAGTATGTAGTCTTAAATCCAAAAGTCCCTGTAGTGAAAAATACTATTTTTTCACTTTAATGGAATATGAGCAGAACTATACAAAAGCAGAAAATGGAACAAGCAAGGCAGAGATGATAAGCTCTTCTGCCAGACCACTGATTTCCTCCTCCCCAATCCTCTCTTTTATGAACACATAAGCCCCTTCTCCAGCTTCCTATCCATCCTATTTCCCCTCTCAGACCCACACCCACATCCCCCAAATTGTGTCTATATTGGGAAAAGTAAGGTGGCAACAGGAAACACGGATTGCCATTCCAGGTTAATCTGGGTGAGTTCAAATCTCAGTTCTGCTCATGGTTTGGACCTGCCTCTCAACCTCTCTAGGTGTGTTTGTTTATTTTTGTTGTTATCGTCTTTGTTTTTGTTTTTGATTTTTAAAGTGACAAATGAAGAGTTTGGAGGAGTTGATCCTTTGCTGCCTCTTAAGATTTTAAGATGTATTGACTTATTTTCTCCCTTGCCAAGGTACCATCTAGCCATAAGCATTACTTTAAAACAGTTCCCCTCCCCATTAGCAAATAAGTAATTACTGCCTCTCCCTCAGGACAGAGGGAGGCGTGGATTGGTTCCATGCTTTACTGGTGGAGATGCCGTGATGAATTGGCCAGAAGACCCTTGTCTGACTGCTGAAGGACCCTCACCAATGCTTGGAACCTTAATGAGTGCTGGCCCCAGAGGGCCACTTCAGGCAGGGCCAACAGGAGGAGGCTGGGTGAACAGGAGCCTGCTGTACCATCAGACGCATTAGTAATAGCCAGTGTAAGGACTTATCTGGCAAGAGCATTTTGTATTTAGAAGTGTTTCAGGCAATGATGCCCCTTAGGATACTTGTAGCCCAAGGAGGAGAAGGATTTAGAAAGGTTTTGAGCCCTTCTTGGGCTGCACGTAAGTGCAGTAACTTTGAGATGCTAGTACCCGGCCAGATCTTATCTCTGATACCATCAGCAGTCAGCTATAACATACAGTGGGCCCATGTAACTCATTCTCTTTTTCTCTCTCCTCTTTTGCTCTACAGGACCTGGGTCGGTGAGAGGAATAAATGGATCCATCAGTCTGGCCGTACCACTGTGGCTGCTGGCAGCATCTCTGCTCTGCCTTCTCAGCAAATGTTAATAGAATAAAAATTTAAAAATAATTTAAAAAACACACAAAAATGCGTCACACAGAATACAGAGAGAGAGAGAGAGAGACAGAGAGAGAGAGAGAGAGAGATGGGGGAGACCGTTTATTTCACAACTTTGTGTGTTTATACATGAAGGGGGAAATAAGAAAATGAAGAAGAAAATACAACATTTAAAACAATTTTACAGTCCATCATTAAAAATTTATGTATCATTCAGGATGGAGAAGGTTCTGCTGGGATATGTTTATATCTACTAAGCAAATGTATGCTGTGTAAAGACTACATCACACTAAGGACATCCAGATGCTATAAAAATAAGAGAAGAACCAGATGGATATTAAGCCCCCAACACACACTTTATCCTTCCTTCCTTCATCTTTTTTCATCTGTGGGGAAAAAAATAAGGTCTTGCCTTTGGTGTTTATATTTCCATAACCTTTTAATTCTATTTTTCATTTGAGCTGACTTGTAGCCACTTCAGACTATCAATGGAATGTTACGTTGAGCCTTTCTCTGGCTTTCCTTCCTCCACTATCTCTCCAACTTTAGAGATCATCCCCTCTCCCTCCAGTGCGTTCTATCTCCCCCACACCCAACCTAGATACTCCCTTTTTACCCACCTTTCCTCCCTCACCTCTCCTCACCCCCACCCCCTCCCCAGAGCACTAGTCATGCCGCAAATGCTAGGAAGTGCCATTTTAATTTTCTCCGCTGTGCGTGTGTGCTCAAGTCTTTCGCTCTCATGTGGGTGTACATGTGTGTGAGCGTGTGTGTGTCTCTCTCTAAAGCATGCCAAGGGAATGGTCCATGTGTACATAGACTCATTGTGCTGTAGATACTGTCCTGCATTGTAATTGTGAGATGCGGCTGTAACAAGTTGCTGGGGGAGATGGCGGGGAAAGAGGCAAGGAGCAGAGTCCTCCCCCCGTCCATGGCTGTCACATGGCATCAGTGTGTATTCAAACCAAGCTGTGCCCCTTCCAAGGGCAGGACCCCATATTCCTCCTAGTCCCATCATCAGAACCGAGTGGGGAGTCACTCAGAATATCACTGTAAATGAAAGTGCCTACTATCGATGGGGTAAGCAAACAGTATAAGGAATTATGACGTGGATGAGGTGACCTAGGAGAGAAAATTTCAGATTTTACTCTCATTTCATGAGTCAGAGGGATTCATATATTTCTGGCATTTAACAGGGTGGGCCCTGCTCCACTGTGAAAATGAGCAGCATGTGTTGAGTAAATCCCCAGAAACAGGAAGGTCTCCAAGTTTCAACTCCCAGTGGAAGAATGATGAACCACTTGGAGATCCTAAGCAGCCCTGTTTTACCTCCTCCCTAATCTTCAAATAACATTTGTCCCATGAATTCCCCTGAGCAGAGATTGTTTCCTATTTCAGATAAAATACAGTGAAAGTGAGCAAGGCAGAAAAAGTCAACAGATGCCCAGGCTCCTACCATATTCTGGAGATACTGTCAGAGCTCTAATACAGAGCACTGGCCATAATGAAAAGCAGTTCACTCCTTGTGCTCCTCTGCAGATGTTTTTCCCAGTGTTCTAGGTTAATGTTTTATTTGGTTGCCTGCATAATCCCTGTTCTGTTTCACTGATGGTGTTTGCAGCACCACTGTTCATGGTGGTCCACTGTTATCCTATGCCAGGGTGCTAAGAATTGCATGATATTCATCTTCCCTGCTCTATTTAAATTTACATCTATAAGAGTCATCTTGACATTAACACTGAAATGTGATCTAGGTCCTTAACCAAAATTGCTGGGCAACTTGTAATAAATTTAGACAGAAAATTTATGAGTACCACAAAGGTTGGTGTTACCACATCGCCAGAAGGATTTCTTAGGAAATGTCTTGCAGAGAGAGCTGGCTCTCTGCATGTAGATATCTTTGTCAGAAAACCACCCCTTGCTCTCACTTACACAGTAGTAAGCATTGAAAGTGGTTCAGTTCATGAGAGGACAGAGAATTATTTTGAGATTATATTTGAATGTAATCTTGCAGAGCCAAATATGGTACATCATTAAGTTGGAACCTTGTAAATAGCTGTTCCATGATATAAAATAAGAAACTTTGTAACTGGAAAAAAAGAAAGGAAAGAAGGAGGGAAGGAAGGAAGGAAGGAAGGAGAAAGGAAAGGAAAGGAAGGAAGGAGGGAGAAAGATCTAAGTAGCATTGTTTATTTCTTCTAAGGGATTATATTGTTTGTTTTAGAAGCTTATCACAGCCTTCTTTCATGATTTTGCAGTTTAGACTTGAAACAAGGGAAAATTCAGCTTGGGGATGGTTAAGAGTGTTTATAGCAGATTCTGACATAGGGGAGAAAACAAATTCTCATCCAAGAAGGTAGCTAGTAAAATATAGGGAAGGTGAGCCATATTCCTATGCAGCATCAGTTTATTGACAATCAGGTATTTCTCTTAACAGTTTGGTCTTCTTAGTTCAAGAATAAAGGGTATCATCTTTAATAATAAGCATTCCCCCAAAATTGAAGAGGCAGTCACACACTTAAGTGTGTGGCTTTAGAAAAGTGCATGCTAATTTAAAGATATACAGGAAGAGAAAAGTAGAAGGAGTTAAGTTGGATGTTGTTAGAAGTTGGATGTTAGTATTAGCTTCAGGAACAGATCCCCATGGCATGTCACAGGCCTTAATTATATACCTGGCTTTCTTATTGTCTCCACTTTATCATGAGGACAAGGTCTTAGTTTCATGGGAGGAACTTCTCCATTGAAATAAATGTCTGCCATGTCAGCACCATTTGTTCCCTTGGTTTTAATATAATGGACCATATATTAAACATAATTAAACATATGTTTAAATGTGGTGTTTGCCTATGTCTCTAGCAGGATCTGGGAATTTTAAAAATTTGCTTCTGGCTCCTGTTTCAGAGAAAACATTGTCCCCAGAAATCTCATAGGATTGAAAGTGTTCCCTAAGCAGTGTGAACAATGGAGGAAAATATAGTTTAGAGAAAGCTCAGGGAAAGGTAGGGCCAGAGGACTGACACCAAGAAATCATTGAATCTCAACATAAGACTTCTTGGAATTTAGTTAATCATATTGGAATAAATTCCTTCAAGAATCTTGTCCCTTGGTAATCAAAGTTTGAAACCCTGCACTGAAAAGCACCAACTGGTTGGAAATAATATACTGAGAGGAGTGAAATTCATCAATTAATCTGAGTGGCTAATATATTTAATATCCTTTGTATACAAAGTAAAACTCCACCATTCGTAAAACGAAATCCTTAGACCCAACTTTCAGTTAACAAAAACAGAAATGACTTTGACCCAGGGTGCTTCCTGAAGAATGAGAACTATCCAGGGCTTTACAACTGCAGAATTGTAATTATGCTCTGTGCAATTGTTGAGCAAAGGTTTTGTCTTGTTGGATAAAAAGTCTTGCTTGTTTTGAGACATGAAATCCCCATGTCTTAAAAGAACTAAGGCTTATAGAAAAGCAGATGGGTTTTCTTTCAGGAAGGACTGCCCCATTGACCTTTGCCTTCTCTTCCAAGTCAGACAGACTTCTCGCTTGCCATGGGCATTTTTTTACTACATAGTCAGACTACTGGGGCTACTCATAGAGACCTTGTAAAAGTACTCGTGATTTTCACGTTCTTGGAGGACCAAACAAAAATCTGTTTCTCCTCCAAAAATGGACTTACCTCCTTTGCACACAAAAGCTAAACTCCTCAGCATGAAATTGTTTGAGTTATTACTTTACCAAGTTGTGAGCTTCTTGAATCCTCCAGAGTCGCAGATTCCATCCCTGAGTTGGTTGTGGTTTCACTGTTTCTATTGGCTATTCTCCCTGAATTTTTCATTTTGTTCTTTGCAGGGCTCGAATTATTTGTGGAAAACAATAATATATATGTGTGTGTATTTTTTATCTTTATAGATGCTATATTTACAATAATGTATGTATTATAAGACAAATTAAGAATAATGTTTTGAACTTAAAAGGAAGAAAAGTACTGAATTTGGTTGTTTAGAAAAAAAATCTATGCTCATGTAGAAAGACATAGAGCCCCACTTTTTCCATTTTGTAATTATTTACCAAAAACAAATTTGCTTATAGACTATGTTTAATGGGATTAACCATGTCCTCATTTTTCTTTTTATCCTCATAAACTTTTAGCCTGCATTTAGTCTTGGTTACCGATATCATTTTTTAAGAGAAATGTAAGTACAATGCTATATCTGACCTACATAAACTATTAATATTTTGAAGACAAATGTGAAACATACCACAAATATGGTGAGATAAGACCCTGAATTAAGAAACAAAAATGCAGTTTAAGAAGCCTCCTCCTTGCTTAAATGTTTAGAATATTTCTTCTCCAAAGACTGCATTTGCCTCAGTGATGTAAATTTTCCGTCATGGTTGGCATAATATCTGTAAACATCTCACTAAATGCAAAATGGAGTTTACATTTATGTGCATACTAGCAGAAAAGAAGTAAACTATTCTCATTTGCATGTAGCTATGCTGTTCAAATGTCGCCAACCAAAATTTAGGAAAGAATTTGTTTTCACCCAGAATGTACATCTCACTTTTCTCTTGGCAAGGAAGCTGGTGTTAACATTGGGTTTAGGTTTAACATTTACACCAGCGAAAATGTTTATGAATATTATGGAAAACTTATTTTAAACCTTGATTTCTTTTGAGCGCATTTACATGCTGCGTGCTGATTAATAAATTAGGCACCAATCATGTGTAAATCAATGTAAATCACTAGTTTATGTACATAATATAAACTATGTAAACTTCATTTTTCATGCAGTGCCCAACTACTGCTAAACCTATGATTCTTAAGGAAAAAAAAAAATCAAATAAAAATAAATAAAAACCAAAACGTTTCACAGTTCAGAATGGGAAGAATTACGACTAAAGCTCCAAATACAAGGTTGCCTTAGCCAAAGGAAGCAGACCCACAGGAACAGTTCAAGGTTTATATCCTGCTCAAGTCACCTCTTTGGTCTTTCAGGATCTAAGTGGAGATTGTCCCAACTGTTGCTGTAGTTGTCTCACCTGACCCCAAAGCAAGGGAAAGAGAGAGGGAAAGGTTTTAAGGGCTACATGTCTGCTGTATCCACTCCCAGCTATCTTCTTTTTACTCATTTCTCACCATCTAAGATGTCTTATTTAAATAGCTCCAAGGAAGTGACCTAAACCTTGATGAGCAAAATATTACTCAGTTTTTATTTTCCATTCAACAAAAGCAGTGGGAAAGCTTGCCATCTGGATTCTAAGAAATTGTGCAATATAAAAAATGTTATATCCTTGAGAAATGTCTTGCTGAGTCACCCTAGAAATAACTACCTTTTCTTTATCTGGTAGCCTAATGTTTCCATACATTTATCCTGAATATTGCAAGTGAGGGACTGAATCATTTTTAATTGGGAGTTATCTTTCTCAGGCATGTTCTCTTGGAGTCTTTTTGAAGTGCCTGACGCATGTAACAGGATGACATATATATCATTCCTACAATATGAACAACTGTTACATAAAAAATTATCAAGGAGATGATTTCAGGAAACAAGTGAGCTTTCTGCAAAGACTTATAAAAATTTTAGATCAAATTAACTTCAGGCTTTAAATGCACTAATCTACCTAAGGAAAAAAAAAAAAAAAAAAAAACAACAGGAAGGAGTTTTAAGGGCTCATGTGCCTGTTGTATCAACTTCCAAGTGTCTTCTTGGTACTGCTTCCTCATCATCTAAGACAAACTGACAACTTTAAAGTGAGGTAGAAGGTGTATTGAATTGGGAGTCAGGAGAATTGGGTTCTAACCCCAAGTTCGGCCACAAATAAAGCTGTGAGACATTGGCAAGTCATTTAACCTTTCTGAGTCTTGGTTTTCTCATCCTGAAAGTGAGGGAATCGGTTGACATCTCTAAAATCTCTTTCAACTCTAACCTTTATTCTAAATAAAAATTTAATATTCACTTAGCGCTGTGCCCAGCACTGTTTGTAAACAGCAGCTGTTTGTTATCTCTAGTTTGGTCTCTGTATTCTCATTACTTCTCAGAACTATCATTCTACCGTCTTCATTTCTAAACCCAAAACTGCTAGAATACAGGGACTCTGGACTCGGTCTGTAAATTTCTTCTGATCAAAACTTTATAGCAGTGTAGAGAAGGGACACATTCAAATTACACTAAGGACATTGACATAGCTGGGGTTGTTTCCTTGTTTATAATATAAAACCTAAATGTGGAACTATATTCTAATAATCTTTCATAGGAAGGAAAATAGCCAGACTGGGTATTATGCATGTAACAAATGAGGACATTGTGCATAAGAAAGGAAACATTAGTTTTCTCTCATCCTGGGCCAAGTATCTCATTACAGTAAATGTGTGTCCTTGGAAACTTTTTGCTTGTGCTGATGGCGGTAAGCATGGGGTCCCAGGCAGGTTCAAAGGCTGATCTGTAAGAAATGGGCAAGACAATACATTTTGTTTTGGAAGGAATTTCTCATGGGATAAGTTTCCTAAAGCTTGAATTATAGGCTATGAAATAAAGCAAATAGATGGAGAGAAAACAAGTATTGTTTTCAAAAAGTACAAGTCAATTCTATTTAAAGAAGACAAGCTGAAAATAAAACAAAAATAAACACAATTTAAGAGGTTACAGAGTTGAAGACAGTATGAATTGTTGTGAAGGCCAAAATCAAATGTGAAAATTAGATTCTCCGAGAAGAGGGTAAGCAGAAAGGATGATTTCTCAAGCAATTAATAAGGAATTATTTTCTTGTGCCATGTTCTGGATGCATTGAGCACAGATCCTCTTGTCCTAAGATGTCCTAGAAGCTCAGGTTAGCATCTATCCAAAGTTGTCCTTTGATTTTATTGTCTGAAAGAACAGAAGGCATCGGAGGTTCCAGTCACTGAAGAGTAGGGTTTGTTCATCACTTCCCAGCAATCACATCACTTTGTGTAGGTAAGGATATATGATGTGCTTAGATTACTTATGAAGCTCTCTCTAAGTGGGAGAATGACCTGTCCATGGGACAACTCCCCGTTTTCATGGTCATTTCAGAAGTACCTCTTTTTGGGCAGTGCTCCTGGATCTACATCTACAGCCACATTCTTCTCTGCACAAGCCCTCTCTATGTAAAGCCAGGCACAAGTACAAATATGCTTCTTGCAAGTGAAGAAAACCCATGGAAGTCCTAGCTTCATGGCACGCTGCAGCAATCCCAAGCTACCAGGAGCCTCTTTTGAACCCACTTCCCTAAGTCTTTGCTCTTCACCAGAGAATGGAAATTGTTCGTCCTGGTGAACTGTGGCCAAGTTCTGCTCCCTAAGTATTTACTTGGAGTGGGGAGGTTAAAGGGAAGAAATTCAGGGGGAGAGAAGCAAAGGAGAACACTTCCAACTCCCTCCCCCATCTCCCAATGCTCCCACCTTCCTTATCACTGCTCTACTGAAGGGTGTGTAAATCCTGCTCTTGGTTAGAATTCTCCTTATTAACAGTGTTATATACATATAAATATATATATAAATATATTCCTTTTTTCAGCCCTGTAGACATGAACTGATCTTCCCTTGAAGATACAAACACATGGCCATTTTTTGTTTGGGATTTTTTGTTATTCGAGGTTTTTCATTTTTGTTTACTGGGTGGATTTTTTTCCCTGGGTACTAGCTCTGTGAAGGAAATAAAAAGCGCAATGTGTGTAAAAAAAAAAAAAAAAAAAAATTAAAATGAAAAAAAGCTTTTTTTCTTTTCTTTTTAAATGTATTTAAATTCTGTTTCTCTCTTCTGTTACTTTACACGTATGAATGCTCTGCTCTTCTGTGATCTTAAAACAAATGAAATAAATGTGAAAAGGAGATGTGTCTTCATTGACCTGAGTCAGTGATCTTGTGGTTGACTGCACTGCTTCTTGGAGGTTTTCATGAATAAAATAGAAAATGAAGCCAATGATATGAATATCATGTAAGGGAAGAGCAGAAATAATACTGAAAAATCACTTGAAACAGTTCTAACAATGCCTCGTCTGTCACAGAAAGGAACGTGGTATTTACAAGAATTTTCTTCACCTAAGCAAAGAAATTCTGTGAACGTGGTTTTTTTTTTTTTTTTTCTTTTTCTTTTTTTCCCTTAAGGGACAGAAAGAAATAAGTATAAATTACCACTGAAATGCTATAAATAAAGCATTAAGACACTTATGATTGTTAGACTTGAGTGTGACCTTGGGTTATGATACCAAAAACATTAGAAAATATGCTCTTTCTTTAAAGTCTCCATAGTAGTGGTTATCTTTAAGGGTTAGTTTTAATGAGATGCTACCTCATAGCAGTAGAAGGAACTAAGGTACCTTCTACAGCCACCTATTATTTCTACTTAAAAAAATGCAGTTTGTTTTCTATTACTGCTGAGAGCTATTATCTTCATGAAATATTTCCTGAATCTCTATAGAAGCCCTATTGCATTACACAGGATACATAGAAAGAAAATGAGAAATAAGCAATCTATAGTCCAAAGAGGTGAAGTTGGCTAATCATACATCAGGAGTGACTGGGAGCATCTGAAGTTCTACTCTTAGGAGTCAAATTGGCTTTGAAACACCTCCATGAGAATTAATCCCAAGTTAGGTGGCTGGGGGATGGAATGAAGGAATGAGCACTCATGATGGGCTTCAATAATGGGAAAAGGATCTCAAACAGAACCAAAATTCCTAGACCCCTCTGGCTCAAAGAAACAGATTACGGGCCAATCTCTCCACATTCTGAATTTTATTAAAAAAAAAACTCTGGCCTGTAATCCCAGCACTTTGGGAGGCTGAGGCAGGCGGATCGCGAGGTCAGGAGATCAAGACCATCCTGGCTAACACGCTGAAACTCCGTCTCCACTAAAAATACAAAAAATTAGCCGGGCGTGGTGGCAGGCACCTGTAGTCCCAGCTACTCGGGAGGCTGAGGCAGGAGAATGGCGTGAACCGGGGAGGCAGAGCTCGCAGTGAGCCAAGATCATGCCACTGCACTCCAGCCTGGGCAACAGAGCGAGACTCCGTCTCAAAAAAAAAGCAAACAAACTCTGAAAATGTTCTTCTGCAATGAGTTTTTCAAACTCAAGGTTAAAGACACAGTCTCACTTCAAAGACTATTTCACTTCAAACACCAGCTGCAAGGTTAGGGTTCTCAAACCACTCTCATTTCTGATCATTTCAAATCCAGGGTTCTTACTACCCTTTAGGTTCAATAATTTGCTAGAATGACTCACAGTACTCAGGGAATTATACTTAGGATTTCAGTCTTATTATAGCAAAGAACATAAATCAGAATCGGTCAAAGGGAGAGACACATAGGGTAAGGTCTGAGAGAGTCCCTAGTGTGGGGGAGTTTCTATTGTCCTCTTCCTGTGGACTGAAGAAGTACTAACCTTCTAGCACATTGATATGTGACAACAAACAAAGTATCACCAACCAGGCATCTAGATTTTTTGTTTTTGTTTCTAGATTTCATTACCTAGGCATGACTGATTGAATGTCTACGCCCCCTCCCCTGCCCAGAGGTCAGGCTGATATCATGGGATTCAATGCTTCAATACTGAATTACACGGGTGGTATTTCTAATACGTGCAGCCACCGTCCTGAGTCATCAAGTTAGTATGAACTATCTAGAGACCCACATGGGTCATTTTATTTATGTTATTTATATATTTTTTAGACAGAGTCTTGCTCTGTCGCCAGGCTGGAGTGCAGTGGTGTGATCTCAGCTCACTGCAACCTCCACCTCCCAGGTTCAAGCGATTCCCCTGCCTCAGCCTCCCAAGTAGCAGGGATTACAGGCACACACCACCACCATGCCTGGCTAATTTTTTGTATTTTAGTAGAGACGGGGTTTCACCATGTTGGCCAAGATGGTCTCGATCTCCTGGACCTTGTGATCCACCCTCCTCGGCCTCCCAAAGTGCTGGGATTACAGGCATGAGCCACAGCGCCCAGCCCACCCTGAGTCATCTTACTGGTACGCACTATTAGGTGTAGTCCAAGGGGCTCAACATGAATAACGAAAAAAAGAACTTTTACTTGGAAAATTCCAGGGAATTAGAGCTTATCTCCCAAGACGTGGGGACAAAAGCCAGCCACTCTTTATAATATACTAAGGGAGCAGACCACCCCTCATATTGTCTTATGCCCCAATTTCTGCCTCCAAAGAAAAAAAGAAGTAAAAACTAAAAAGCAGAAATGAAACCCACAGGAAGACAGCCCGGTGCCACACCCTGGGCCTAGTAGTTAAAGACTGATCCCTGACCTAATCGGTTATGTTATCTATACATATCCATACAGACATTGTATGGAAAAACACTGTGAAAATCCCTGTCCTGTTCTGTTCCCTTCTAATTACCGGTGCAGGTGCATGCAGCCTCCAATCACGTACCCCCTGCTTGCTCAATTGATCATGACCCTCTCACACAGACCCCCTTAGAGTTGTAATGCCTTAAAAGGAAGAGGAATTGCTCACTCGGGGAGCAGGGTTTTTGGAAACATGAGTCCGCTGATGCTCCCAGCTGAATAAAGCCCTTTCCTTCTACAATTTGGTGTCTGAGGGGTTCTTGTCTGCAGCTCGTCCTGCTACAATACCTTATATTACCAATGTATAAAAAAATTACTTGAAGTCTCTAAGTTTTCAAAGATGGCCTGAGATTTTATTTCTTTTAAGCCGTAGAAGCTTCAGGGTTACAAAGTCAACACCACCTTGAGGCTTGGCTACCATTAGTGCCTCAGAAGAAATTATTTCTACTATACTTCCATTTTATAATCCCTTTACATCCATCTATTTTAAAGTATGCCTAAAACAGCATGTGAGAGCTCAAAAGAAAATGGTCTGTGATTCTAAAGGAAAGAGTTTTGCAAATATTTGTCAATATAGAATTAAGTTGTATTCAATTCAACCAAATACACCAACCCATTACACCTGAAATTCTTTTCTATCACCAATCACTGTAACCTCACAATAGCTGTAGAAAATACCTGAATCCAAATCTACAAAAAAAGTGTATCTCTCCCTCACCTGCTAAAAAGAAAACTGTTACACAAACGTGGAAAATATGGTTGCCTATAAGCCCAAGACTGAAGTCTTACTGGTTGTTGGTATGAAGAGTTAATGAATTTCTCTTCACTTTCCTTTTTAAATTATTCTTTACTCTTCTCCAGACTGGCTACTGGCCAATTGGGATATCCTTTTATCAGTCAAAGCTATGTCCCGGTCAATGGATTTCAAACTGTTGAGGATGGTGAGCACTGGGGACTGTGTCTGAGAACATTCATTGAGGGACATCTTCTAACTCACCTTTTACAAACCGAGCCATTCTCAGGTGCTACCAGAGAATGTAAGGTGCTGCTGATTTGCCATGTGCTTTTAAAACAAGGAAGGTTATTATTAACTCACACAATCACAAGGTCCCACAATAGGCCAACTGCAGGCTGAGGAGCAAGGAGAGCCAATCCAAGTTCCAAAACTGAAGAACTTGGAGTCCGATGTTCGAGGTCAGGAAGCACCCAGCATGGGAGAAAGATGTAGCCCGGAAGGCTAGGCCAGTCTCTCTTTTCACATTTTTCTGCCTGCTTATATTCTAGCTGCACTGGTAGCTGATTAGATTGTGCCCACCCAGATAAAGGGTGGGTCTGCCTTTCCCAGCCCACTGACTCCAATGTTAATCTCCTTTGGCAACACCCTCACAGACACACCCAGGATCAATATTTTGTTTCTTTCAATCCAATCAAGTTGACACTCAGTATTAACCATCACAGGAAGTATACAAATTTGACTTAGCCTTGTTATCTTTACTTACTATCTTTATCGTTTTACCTGCTCACCCTGCCCCTGCCTGGTTTCCTAGGTCAAATTAGGAATTAGTCTTACAGCAAAGACCCCCTATTTCAAAAACAGACAAACAAAAAATCTCTATCTCAGGTTCTGCCTGCCCAAAAGAGATGTTTCTACTAGTCGGAACAAACATCAGAGATGGACCTTAATCAGAAACTCAGGAAGTGGGAGAGGATGCTGATCAGGTTAAGAGAAATAGTGCAGTTCCAACTCTGGGCAGCCCTCAGTAAGAGTCATCAGAAGCTTCCAGGCAATTGTCATTGAAAAATAAGTGCTACAGCACTACCTCAGCTGCTGCAACCACAGACCTCATTCAGAAATCTTTATTGTATTAACCCTTGTGTGTCTGGAATTGGTGAGTTCTTGGTCTCACTGACTTCAAGAATGAAGCCGTGGACCCTCACGGTGAGTGTTACAGCTCTTAAGGTGGCGCGTCTGGAGTTTGTTCCTTCTGATATTCGGATGTGTTCGGAGTTTCTTCCTTCTGGTGGGTTCGTAGTCTGGGTGGCTCAGGAGTGAAGCTGCAGACTTTCGCAGTGTGTGTTAGAGCTCTTAAGGCAGCGTGTCTGGAGTTGTTCGTTCCTCCCGGTGGGCTCGTGGTCTCGCTGGCTTCAGGAGTGAAGCTGCAGAGCTTCGTGGTGAGTGTTACAGGTCATAAAAGCAGTGTGGATCCAAAGAGTGGGCAGTAGCAAGATTTACTGCAAAGAGCAAAAGAACAAAACTTCCACAGCGTGGAGGGGTACCCCAGCGGGTTGCCACTGCTGGCTGGGGCACCCTGCTTTTATTCTCTTATCTGGCCCCACCCACATCCTGCTGATTGGTAGAGCCGAGTGGTCTGTTTTGACAGGGCGCTGATTGGTGCATTTACAATCCCTGAGCTAGACACAAAGGTTCTCCATGTCCCCACCAGATTAGCTAGATACAGAGTGTCCACACAAAGGTTCTCCAAGGCCCCACCAGAGTAGCTAGATACAGAGTGTCCATTGGTGCATTCACAAACCCTGAGCTAGACACAGGGTGCTGATTGGTGTGTTTACAAACCTTGAGCTAGATACAGAGTGCCGATTGGTGTATTTACAATCCCTGAGCTAGACATAAAGGCTCTCCACCTCCCTATCAGACTCAGGAGCGCTGCCGGCTTCACCCAGTGGATCCCGCACCAGGGCCACAGGTGGAGCTACCTGCCAGTCTCGCGAGGTGCGCCGCACTCTTCAGCCCTTGGGTGGTCGATGTGACTGGGTGCCGTGGAGCAGGGGGCGGTGCTCATCTGGGAGGCTCCGGCAGCACAGGAGCCTACGGAGGGGGTGGGAGGCTCAGGCATGGCGGGCTGCAGGTCCTGAGCCCTGCCCCGCGGGAAGGCAGCTAAGGCCCGGCGAGAAATCGAGCGCAGCGCAGGTGGGCTGGCACTGCTGGGAAACCCAGTGCACCCTCCGCAGCTGCTGGCCGGGGTGCTAAGCCCCTCATTGCCCGGGGCCGTTAGGGCCAGCCCGCTGCTCCGAGTGCGGGGCCCGCTAAGCCCACGCCCACCCAGAACTCCAGCTGGCCCGCAAGCACCGTGCGCAGCCTCGGTTCCCGCTCGCGCCTCTCCCTCCACACCTCCCTGCAAGGGGAGGGAGCCCGCTCTGGCCTTGGCCAGCCCAGAAAGGGGCTCCCACAGTGGAGCGGTGGGCTGAAGGGCTCCTCAAGTGCTCCCTAGGTGGGAGCCCAGGCAGAGGAGGTGCCGAGAGCGATCGAGGGCTGTGAGGACTGACAGCAGGCTGTCACCTCTCACTTGGATTTTAAGGCCTTGGACTATGAACATTCCTCTCTATTTTCTGTCTCTTAGACAATTAACTCAACCTGCACTTACTATTCTTAATATATAAACCCCAGGCTCTATATTAACAATCATGAGATTACAGAGCCTTCAAGAAGCATTGATTTACCCAGATATATTAATATTTGGGCCAATTCTCAAAGAAAAACAAAACAAACATATTTTCCAGAATCAAGACAACTCACCAGAAAAAGGACTGAGAACTCCTTCTGGATGAAGACACTTCCTAGGTGCAAGAGAGTTGAGTTGTACGTTTGAAAAAGCTCATTATAACCATGCTCCCCAGGTCTAGTCAGCCCCTCTTCACTTAGCCCTTCCCCACCAGCTACACTGCCCTGAACCTACCAGGCCTGATGAGTCATGTAGCCCAGCCAAGAAGTGAGTCAAGGGGAGACATGGGTCATAGGCATTCAATACACATGGCACTGCCAAAACACAAAGGCTTCTCTACGTAAACCTCACTCTCACTGCATATCCATGTTCTAAGACTTGGAGAATCTGTCTCAGGGTACAACCGGTGACACAATGTGGAAGGACACTGAGCTCTTGCTGTGCATCTATTACTTCTTTGTTTCACAAACTCCATTTTCCAGCGATAAAGCCTAAACCAGCCTTCTTATTGTTGTTCTGAAAAGATAAAGTATTTATTCTTAAATATCAACATCCTGGTGTTTTTTCCTTTTCAGTCGTAATTTGCGATAGTATAATGATACTTTCAGGAAGACAAAATATTTGTTTACCAACTAGTTGGACTGTCAAGGATCCTACTTACCCAATTCTGTCTTATATCCTAAATGAATATTAAAAAAAAAAAAGACATGACAAATGAGAACAAAGGAGAGTTAGTCTCCAAGTATAGTTGGTGTTAATAATACAGACATGCGGCCTCAGGGCTGCTGTGAACAGAAACTGTATCAGCCTTCTCTGTTTAAAACAACATACATGGGCAATAAAGTTTCTCACCTTCCCAAAGTCCTTTCGAAAATAAAAAGTAATAGAGCCAGAAGTTAAAAAACAAATCTTGGTGGTTATAATCACTGTTTTCATTAACATTTTAAATGGTTATTCTTAATGATTCATTTAACTAAAGCTAGCTTATCCATGGGAAGAGAATATAGCCATTAAGATCGGCATCTGTTGCACAAACTGAGGCTTCGCATTCAGTGATGCATGATTATAACACCAAGAATATTACATGCTAACAGCAGACTCATTAGCATTAATTGCTGCATTTAGTCCCACTTAAAACCTCCTATATCTTAAAACCTCCTAGTAACATTTGCTAAATATATCATTCTTTCTGAAGTAAAGACACCCTAAAATATTATTACCTAAGTAACAATGGAACTAATTTGAGATGGGCATGTGTGTTGTAGTGAGGACAAGAAAAGAAAGTAATGCTGATAACCCTAGACAAACAATTAGTTGCTAGAAAGCTGCCACTTGTTGACATGGTGCAAAACTCAACTTGGAAAGGGAAGGTCATTGAGAAGTGTGTGGCAGCTACAGATACAAGGGAACTTCACAATAGTTAACAGGTTTTTCTACATGAATAATGGAACAGACCCTGGAGAGGTGTGAAAACACAGATGCCTGTGCTGTGCATTCACTCACTTGGTCATTCTGAAATCTTCATGAAGGAACTGCTGGGCACCAGGCCCCATGCCAGTCTACTTGCTCCCTGATGGCCAACTCCTGTCTTTATGGAGCTTATGTCTGGCTAGGAAGGCAAATATTTAATGAAGATTTTTAAGTCAATCTTTTCATGATACAAATAAAGTACTTTAATGACCCTTTCATTGTCCTGCCATTTTGTCAAACACATTATGCCTAGAGCTGGGTCTAGGTGGAACTGGGGTCACTAAAACACAGGGCTCTGAACACCCTCTATGAATCAATAGGGCAGCTTCTCAGAACCCTTTACCATGGGTGATGTCCCAATCCCTCCTTTTCCTTTAAGCTATTTGATTCTGAACTGTACTTCCTGCTACTCTCTCAACATCTCTCTCTCTCACAGACACACACACGCACGCAAACACGCACACACACTCTCACACACACACAAGCACCTCCATGTCAGTGTTTCCTTGGCTGTAGGCTCCACACTGTCCTCCATCATTATTCCCCCTGGAATTCTCCCCACTTAGTAACTGTAACTAAAAAACAAATGAGTTTAGCGTTTCAGCTACTCTCTTGTCAATACACAGCCCATTTACTCATTCATTACCCAAATATTTGTGGGTTCTTCTTATTTGGCTGGCACTGTGCTAGGTACCGGGACACTATGGTGATTGAAGGTGAATACTGTTTTTGTCTTCATTGCTACCAGCTTACTCAGACTTCAGGTTGAGAAGAATGTGTTTGAAAATGTATAAGTGAGATGAAATTATGCCAACAAGTCAGCATTGCATATTGAAAGAAATGACTAAGACTCGAGTATGTGGTATATCAAGGGATTGCTTTAATGGAAAGGAGATGATAGATCTGCAAAGGAAAGTATATGAATGCTTTTTCTATTTTCACAGAAGGCCAAAGCTCCATAACCATTGAAAGCTGGCTGGGGGAAAAGAAGAAGAGGCAAAAAGATCAGCTGAAAAATAAACTGCTGTCATTGGCACAAAAGAATACCACAAAGATTATTTACAAAACTCAAATCAGGAGTAGAACAGACCTCCATGTGGAAGTTCAGTTGTGCTAAGAGGAAAGAGGAAAGGGAAAGGGTTTACAGAAATAAATTAATGATGATGATAAACTATTTTCGAGCCCTTACTTTTTTTTTTTTTTTTTTTTTGTTTGAGACAGAGTCTCGCTCTGTCGCCCAGGCTGGAGTGCAATGGCATGATCTCAGCTCACTGCAACCTCCACCTCCCTGATTCAAGCAATTCTCCTGCCACAGCCTCCCGAGCAGCTGGGATTACAGGCATGCACCACCATGCCTGGCTAATTTTGTATTTTTAGTACAGACAGTGTTTTGTCATGTTGGTCAGGCTGGTCTAGAACTCCCGACCTCAGGTGATCCACCTGCCTTGGCCTCCCAAAGTGCTGAGATTACAGGTGTGAGCCACCATGCAGGGCCCAAGCCCTAACATTTTGTATGCATTATTTTCCTTAATCTTCATATGAATTCTGTTTGTTGTTTATATTATTAGTCCTATTTTATATAAAAGAAAATGGATCTTTTAAAATTAATTACTCTAGGAAGTGCTATGGTTCGAATCTGTTCCCCCAAAGGCACGTGTTGGAAACTTAATCCCCAAAGTAACAGTGTTGGGAGGTGGGGCCTAATGAGAAGTGATTAGGTCATGAGGGTAAATGGATTAGTGCAGTTTTCATGGGAGAGGGTTGGTTATAAAAGGAGGATGATGCAGCAAGAAGGCCCTTGCCAGGTGCAGCCCCTCAGTCTTGGACTTCCCAGCCTTCACAACCATAAGCCAAAAAATGTCTGTTCATTAACAAAATTGGCTAAGACAAGAAGTAAATGGACTGAAATTCAAACTCAGATCTGTCTGCCTTTACAGACATTGCTCTTAAACACTACATTTTCTCCCAAACACTAAGAAACGTTGCCAGTCAGAAGATTATAAAAATGCTATGCAACGAAGCAGTACATATCATTTCACAGAACTTCTTCATCCAGCTATCTTAGGCAACCGAATACTAATAATTACATGTAATCATAATTAATAATAATGGCAAAACACTAACAGTTAGCTCGTGTTTCACAGGCAAGGCCAATTGAGACTCAGAAAATTAACTTTCTGACTCAAGATCACACAGCCAGCTGAATAATAGGACTCCAGCACCCAATCTCTGGGACTTCTGGGTCTAATGAGTGTTGTTTCTGATATAGACTTCTCTATCCCTGTGGAACCTGGAAGACTACTCTCAGTAGCCCATGTGAATATGCTTGGAGAATCTTACGGACTAAATTTTGTCCCACTAGATTTATATGTCAAAACCCTAACCCCTACTGCCTTAGAAAATCTATGACTATTATTTGGAGATAGGGCCTTTAAAGAGGGAATTAAGGTTAAATGAATCCATTGAGACTGGTTCCTAATCCACTCTGTTTGGTGTCCTTATGAGAAGAAGAGACATAGGAATGTGCATGCTCAAGGGAAAGACCATGGAGGACACCGTGAAAAGGTGACCATCTGCAAGCCAGGGAGAGAGGCCTCAGGAGAAAATGAACCTGCTGACATCTTAATCTTAGACTTCCAGCCTCCAGGCAAGACTGTGAGAAATACATTTCTGTTGTTTAAGCCAGCTGCACTGTGGTATTTTGTTATAGTAGCCCTAGCAAACTAATTCAAAGAGCAAGTTCACCGCTCTACGTGAGATTTTGTTAAATGTTCTCACTTTTCAACCCTACGGTGACAGTTACTATGGAGACATGTATTCTACTGTCACTCCAAATATGAACGCAAACCACTGAGTCTTATAAACTGGTACATTTTGTGTGTAGGGGTGAGAAACATTGGTAGGTGTGTGTCAGGGTGGGAGAATATACATACTGTGACATTTTATATACATATATGGATATGTGTGTGCATATATACGCAGTATACATATATGTGTGTGATATATATATTATATATTTATAAAATCACTGCATTTCTACTATCAATAGAAAATGCAGTTCACATCCCCATCCCATAAAGACCTAGATTCACAGATACATATAAGTTCTTTGTGATGAGCTCCCTTTAGGGCACAGCAGCCGAGCATGGATCTGAGCAGGTGAGCAGAGAACTGAGAAGCACTCATTGACTGCTACCGTAGACTCAATTTGGCCACAGCTTCAATGAACCCCAACTAAGAGTAGGGGTTCCTTGGCTGAAACCCTGATGGAGGATCCTAAGCAAAGGCACTAAACAGATTCAAGCAGAAAGACATATCATGGAGGAATAAAAAGGAAACTAGGGAAGTGAAATGTAAATGTTTCCATATTAAGAGGATAATTAAACAATTATTTAATGATTTGGAGATAACATAGTTAATTGGTTCTGAAACACTTGTGGCAAACATCCTTTCTCTCCATGGCATTGTTTTGCCTTTGCTCCAGGGAGCATCCTCTGGGTTTGCAAGGCATGTTCACTTATATTATCTCTTTTGAACTTCAGAACAACTGATTGCGGCAAAAATATTATAACTCTCCCCCTCTGATATAACCATGTCAGAGAATGGTTTTGTATTTGGAAGTCCCAAAGCATTGTTCTCTTCTTGTTATGTGCATCATAATCCATTCACTAAAATTATGAAAGAATGGTCTATCTCCAAATTGAATTCCTATTCTCAATAATCCCTGGGCACGTCTCAGTATGAAGGTCAAACACCAAGGATGGCCACTCTCCTCAGAGCTCCCTCTGAATGAATTAAGCAATGCTGACCCACAAGATGTCCATCCTCTCTATGCAATCACACAGATAGGCAACCACCTCTCAGTATGCCAAAATAAGCTGTACTGACCAAAATATTTTCATGAAACCATTTGTTACGGTAAATGAGTTTGGGCATTACTGCCCACGCCCATATGCAATGATTTATCTTCTGCCAAAACAATTTTTATCATCCTGTCCAGACTTTCTAAATGTGACCCCCCACACACATACTTGTGTGTGGGGTAATGTTGGCAAAATAGTAACTAAGAATGGGGTATAGAAAATCCCTTTTAACCTTTTTGCCACCATAACAAGCTATAGCCTAACACAGATCCTGCAAAATCTCTCTCTTTCTTTTGTTCTTCTAGGGAAAATGAAAGGATTAGGTCAAGAGTTACAGATGTGATCCAGAAGAACCTTTTTTTGTGGCCATTTGTTGCTGTTGGGGCTTTGTTTTGCTTGTTTGTTGATGAGTAGGTGGCAGAAGTCTTTTCAAGAGTGTTTGGCACATGCATTTGGATTCTGAGCAGCTACTGGTCTATTTCCCAAAGGACAAGTGAGCCCACAGAGGTCAGTGGAGAGAGGGAGAGAGTGTGTGTGTGCATGCTCATGAAACGTGGATCAGAATAACAAAAGCAGATGTAGCTGATGGCAGAGGGGCAAGGCTGGAGTTAATAAACCAGCACGCACAGAGGGTTCTGTCAGATGCAGGGAGTGCATGACATAATTGTTTCTGCCTCTAATGATCTTAGTGATGTGGGAGACATGAGAATATTAAAACAAGACAGAAAAATGGAAACTCATTTCTAGCAGCTGCCAAACAAAATGGGATGTAAAGCAGGAGAGAGGTATATTGAAATGTTCACAAGGTTCACTTCACCAAAATGAAACTTTACCTCTCACGGATGTCAAATCCCCCCCTCTCCCTCATGCAGAAGTCCCCTCCCATTTCCCATCAAACTGTTGCTCCCTGCATTCTTTCTGCATCCTTCCCTGTCACTCTCTTCCCTCGTCACTGTCACTTTGCCTCTCTTGCTTTTTAATCTCTTTCATTTTTCCCTTTCCTTCCTCCCCTCTCCATTATCCTGTCACCACAAACATGCTCTTACAGTTGTTCTCCCCCCTTCCCTCTCTCTCTCACACACGCGTACACACACACAAGAACATACACGCACAGACCACACCCCTTCTCATTCATTAGTAATCAACCTGGGAGCCACATCTCCTAATCCCAGCAGTTGAATGGAGCTGTAAAAATGCTGCCTTTGAAAAACACCCAGAAGTGACGCTCCCCGGGCTGCAGGTGGGCGGTGGTGTCGGCGCTGCTGCGATGCTTGCTCCTGCCACGAGGGGGCAGCAGTGCGCGCCGAACACCACGCTGCCCGTCGGCGCAGGGAAGGCGGCGCGGACGGCTGCTCACCCGGTGTCACCCGTCACCGCGGCTGACAGCCTGCGTCAGGATTCCGCCCGCGTCCCAGGCGAGCACGTAGGGGCGCAGAGAATAAGCAAACGATTTCTGATGAGTGCGGGCGGGGTGAATTCCGCCTCGGGCTAGTACAGATAGATCTTTTTCAGAAACAAAGGAGTGAGTCAGGCCGCCTGTGATTCGAGGAGAGAGGCAGGGCTGGGCGCGCCCGCTCGGGCCCCGCCGCCTAGCTTCTCCGCGCCCGCCTACTTGCGGCCTCCCTCCTGCCCTGCGGCCCGCGCACCCCCCGGACCACCCGCCCACCCGCTCGCGCTGCTGCGAGGCTCCCTCCCCAGGCAGCTGCAGGCGCCGCCGGGTCGGGAGGAAGCTAGAAGGCGGTGTTACTCGGCCACCTGGGGGCGGGGATGGAGCCGGCCTGCAGAGAGGGAGCGCGGGTGTGTTGGGGGCAGGGTGGGTTCGCAGCCCTTCCTAGGGGTGTGGCTTCCAGCAGTGACGGCAGGGTGAACTCGGCGGCAGGGGGCGGCAACGCTTCTGTCAACCCGCAGCCTCCGCGTGGCTGGGTACTAGAGCTCTGCACATGTTTGTCATAGGTCACCTGCCCCGACACGCGCGCGCACACGGGGTCCTGGGGTCTCGTTGCGATTCAGCCCCCTTTTACTCCAAAAGAGAGGTAACAGCGTCAACAAGCAGAGTAATAAGCGTTTATCGAGTGCTACGCGCCAGGCAGGCTCTGTTTTTACAGTAAATTTATTATTATTAATTTTAATAAAATGATAGTAAATAATAGCAATATGCCCAAATGATGCTGATTGATAACTATCTTATTTCCTTCGTTTTAAGTTGAGAGGATGCAGAAATATTTTTTTTTCTTTTTCAAGAAGATAGCTAGGTCTGGTTCTCCCTATTTCCAGAGGAGCAAGATGCCTTTATACTTATTCGCGTTGGAAAAACTAGGGTTATAACTACCGTTGGACAGGATTCAGCCTCCAGGCTGTTTTCCCTCCGTGCATTTTTTTTTTTCTTTTGAGACGGAGTTTCGCTCTTGTTGCCCAGGCTGGAGTGCAATGGCGCAATCCAGGCTCACTGCAACCTCTGCTTCCCAGGTTCAAGCGATTCTGCTGCCTCAGCCTCCTGAGTAGCTGGTACTACAGGGGTGCGCCACTGCGCCCGGCAAATTTTTGTATTTTTAGTAGAGATGGAGTTTCACCATGTTGACCAGGCTAGTCTCGAACTCTTGTCCTCAGGTGATCCGCCTGCCTCGGCTTCCCAAAATGCTGGGATTACAGGTGTGAGCCACCGTGCCCGCTCCGTGCATATTTTTTAAATGGGAATTTTCATGTAACTGTCCCAATTTACAGCATCTCTTGAACAAGAGAACATCTAGAGACTTGACCTAAATGGTAACCCCATTGGTGGGAGTTGAGGAGCTGTTATTGCCATTAGAAGGGGCAAGTGGCTCTCCAGTTTGCCACAGTACCCACCTTGCCCTAATATGGACTGTTATTACTTGAAGCTGCACCCCTGGAGGAGGGCTACAAGTCAACCCTCTCTCCCCTAACACACACACACACACACACACACACACACACACACACACACACTCTCTCTTTCTCTCTCACTCTCTCACACAATCTGTCTCTCAGTCTCTCCTTTATTTATAAAAGTAAATATTAGATTATAAGTTTCACGAGAGAAAGAATTTTGTCTTTGAATCCCTCATAGAAATTCACTGATCTGGACATATATTGTAGATACCACTAAGAACTGCTGAATGGAAATTTGTTGAATAAAATAGGCAATGGAACATTATTTAAAGTGTCAGCATACCACAGATATTGCATCCATTATTTTTAAGGACTATAAAAACATTCATACAAGGCACAACAATTTCTGCTACATATGCATGCATAAACAGAATTTGATGTTGAAAGCAAAAAAAGTACAACAAAATTAATGTATATGTACTTAATTATAAAAATAAACATTTTTGTTCCTTAGTAATCAGACACAGTAATAGTCTGAGAAATACTAAAGAATGATAGAAATACTCTTTTGTAAGCATTTCAATCTATAGCAAGTTTTGAGCCTGCTATAGAGGTAAAAGAGATATGATGTGATAAAAATATAAATCAAAATCATAGTGAAAAATAAACTAATATTATTTTATACTGTATGGAAACTCTAGCTATGCGATACTACATTGCATATGTATCAGTTACAGTTCTATTGGGGAAGTAGAACTATTGTGAGTGATATAAAACCAGGGATTTATTATAGGATTTAGATTCTATGCAATTATGAGAATGTGTTAAGTAGTCTAAGGCCTTTGCATCTATTCTTGGGCGTGAAGTCTGCAGGGCTGACGATCAAGAAGGAAAGATGCATACGAAATGGATACAGCAAAGAAAAAATGAAACTCATAGTTGTTTCTCATGGCCTCCATGTAAATGACTTGCAGCATAAACTGATGCTTTTCACCAAGGAAACATACACATACCTAGCCAGGGATTCAGAGAAGCGGAAGCAGGGGAATCTAGCAGGACTTGAAGGAGCCCATGCCAACAGGGTGAACCAGCAGATCAGTGACAACTTAGGTGAGCCTGGTTTCACACCCACCTTCAAATCATAAAGATAGTTGGTGCTTCTTTTCTGCCTTCCAGATCTTGTTCATTTTTTCCTTGTGGCCAGTCCTGACCCGGAAATAAAAGGAGTTCTTGGAAATGTGGTTCCAGTTAAGCAAAACAGACACGCACAAAGCCATAATAAAAGAATCTTTAAGATCGCAGCATAAAAATCACTGTGATACTTGGGCTAAAGCAGGGTATTTTGAATATTCAAAAATAAATCATAAATATATGGACCCAAATAATATATTTTTTAGTTATTTATCAGATTACTTTCTTAATCCGGGGGCATGGGAATTCAGTGGAGAATGAACAGCAAGAAGGAAAGTACTCAAGGTGATTTGAGAGGATGGACTCCAGAGGATATCACAGATTAATTTGGGTGGAGTCACATAGGCCAGGCATTTTAATAGGATTTAAGACGAGGGGAACTCAGTAGGGCCCTATGAGACAGAACTGCAGCTTCAGATCATCAAAAGAAAAAATAAAGATGAAGAAAAACTACCTATTATCTCTCTGGCATAAATGGCAAACACAGAAAAGGCCAGCCACCAGCAATGATGCTGGATGATGTTTATCACCACATTGAAAACTGCACTTTTAATTCTGCCCCTCACCACCTGCCCTTCTTTCAGGCTTCTCCCTCTCTGAAACTGACCCTGCATCCACCTGGTTTCTCAAGCCAAAAATCTGGGCATCAACCTTGATTTCTCTTTCCCTCATTCTATCTGCTAACTTAGTCAACTCTATCACCAAAATAGATCTTGAATGTTTTCACTTCTACTGCCACCACCATAACACAAACCTGATCTACTGTTACAGCTTTTTAACCAATTTCCCACTTTCATTTTTCTCCTTCTAATCCATTATCTGAACAGCAGCCAGCATGCTAGTATAAAAAGAGGAATTATACTATGTATTAAGCACATAATATCTGTATTTGATAGTATTATGCTGGATGCCAACATATGGGTTCTAGAGCAGACCATATTATTATTTGCTTATACACAGGACACACCAGCTACCCTTTGCCCCAGTTCTTACCCCCAGGGCAATATAGTGAAAACTGAATGTCATGATACATGTGAGGGAGTTTACTGCAGACAAGGGGCCTGACCACATGAATCTGGGCATTTATGTAGGAAAAAGAGGGACAGCTGTCCCCCCCATGTCTAGCCTTGCAACCTGGAGATGTCTCGTGATCCTGGTTCTTATCACACCTTGAAATGTAAACAAATATGCTTCCTGATTAAAAAAATCTGCCTAGTACTCAAGGCCTTGTCTCTGACTTTTCTCTCACTTCACTTCTGTTTCTACTGTGCTCCATTCCCACTGCTGTTCTTGTTTTTTCATTTTGTTTTGGTTTTTGGTTTTTGTTTGTTTGTTTGTTTGTTTGAGATGAAGTCTTCCTCTGTAGCCAGGCTGGAGTGCAGTGGCACAATCTCTGCTAGGCTCACTGCAACCTCCCACTCCCTGGTTCAAGTGATTCTCCTGCCTCAGCCTCCAGAGTAGCTGGGATTACAGGCATGTGCCACCACACCCAGCTAATTTTTGCTTTTTTTTAGTAGAGACAGGGTTTCATCATGTTGGCCAGGATGGTATCAACCTCCTGACCCCATGATCCGCCTGCCTCGGCCTCCCAAAGTGCTGGGATTACAGGCGTGAGCCACCACTCCCGGCCCCCACTGCTGTTCTTTCTAAAACACGCAAGTTCGCTTCTTCCTTAGAGTCTTTGTGCTTGTTGTTCAGTAGTTCTTTGCAAGGCTGGCCCCTTCTCATTAAAGGCTAAGTTCAAATGAAACTTCCCAGAGAGGCCTTTCCTGACCATCCACACTACACAGCACGCCAGCATCTTTATTACATCATCCTGTTTTACTTCTTTCATTCCAATTAGGATTATGAAAAAATCTTACTTAGGGAATTGTTTACTTACGTATGGCTGTCCTCTCAACCACACTGAGAGTAAGGAGTTTTTCTTGTTCACTACTGTGTACCAAAAGCACATCGCAGTGTCTAGCACATAATAAATGCCCCCAAAATATGTGCTAAATGTCTGAATACATATTTTTACACAGTTTAGTCAGGGATAATTTATACACTTTCAGAGCCAGTTTGTCATTATATCTACTCATCCACCATGTGGGCTACATTATCAGAAAGGAATGATGCCGCAGTGGAAAGTGCATGGGCTTTGAATGAGAGTCGTGCATTCAAAACCCAACTCTACCACTTACTTAGAATGTGACCTTCTTTTTTTTTTTTTTTTTTTTGAGACAGAGTCTCGCTCTGTTGCCCAGGCTGGAGTGCAGTGGTGCGATCTCGGCTCACTGCAACCTTCGCCTCCCAAGTTCAAGCGATTCTCCTGCCTCAACCTCCCCAGTAGCTGGGACTACAGGCACGTACCACCATGCCTGGATAATTTTTGTATTTTTAGTAGAG
This sequence comes from Pongo abelii, assembly GCF_028885655.2. Classification (NCBI taxonomy): domain Eukaryota; kingdom Metazoa; phylum Chordata; class Mammalia; order Primates; family Hominidae; genus Pongo; species Pongo abelii. The sequence continues at coordinate 22,336,241 of NC_085928.1, forward strand.
ATGGGGTTTCACTATGTTGACCAGACTGGTCTTGAACTCCTGACCTCGTGATCTGCCCACCTCGACCTCCCAAAGTGCTGGGATTACAGGCGTGAGCCACCACGCCCGGCCTGCAATGTGGCCTTCTATAGATAAGAAATCTGAGGCTTTGAGAGATGCAGGGACTTGTCTAATGGGGACCATAGCACTAACTTTACAGGATTTTTGTAAGAATAAAATGCCAAGTGCCAACATAGATATCAGCGTTCTTCCCTTCTTCCCATGCCCTGCCAGCTTCTGTCCTCTCCATTCCCTTACTAACAACTCAAAGAGTCATCCTGGAGTCCCCTTTGATCTCCAGCCTTGCCCACATCAATAATCATTGATTATCGAGATAAGTAAAGAATTGTTCTACATGTAGAGAGCCTGTATGACACATCTCCGGTCATGAGGTACATATATCTAATGGAGTAATCACAAGATACAGACGCCTGCTTTTCTGGTTCTCTGTTTAAGACTTCACTGTTTTAACAAGAATTCCAGGGAACTCTTGAAACTCATATATGCTGATACTCAAAAGCACCAGCCTTTGATCACCCTGTGTTGATAATGAACTTGTTTCATACTTTCTGATTCAAAATTAAACGTATAAATAAATTACCGTAATTCCATCCATCTGCTAGTATTTCATACTAAATAAATATTTAAATAAAGGGCAAGTGATTTGAAAGCATAGCATGCTGAATAATGTAATGTACTATGGGACCAGGCTCTATCAAAGAAGTTAAAGTCAGAATTGGCCACAAGCCCTCAATGAGAACTGTTATTTTTTCTATAGAAATAAAACCAGTAATGCTCATTCATTGACGTCTCAGTACTAGTGGGCTCCAAACTTTTGATCACACATCCAATCTGGAAAAAAAATAATTTGGGCCTATGTCCTCATGTATACTTATTTATAAAGTATGTAGCTGCATTTCTGTACTAATAAATTATATATCATTTAAAACATACACAAATAATAAACCCTTTTAAAGAATGAAGTAAAAATACATGAATAGAAATTTGAATATTTTCTTTTTGTACTCTATTGGATCATCTTGCACATACTCTATTTTAGAGATTACTGATAGATCTAGTTGTTTTTAAATATTTTTATCAGGTGGAAAAATTCATGCAAAATGTTAAAAAATGAGCAATTACACAAGTAAACTGTCTTGTGTTTTGATATGACCAAGGAAAAGGGAAAAGAATGGAACAGTGGATCCATGACTTTCCCCCAACACCCACCCCGTCACCCATTCCATGCTGTACTTTACAGGGAGAAAGTAGAGCAAAAAGATAAGAGGAGAAAAGACTTCACATAAACTCACTTTGGACATTAGGCACTTTCTCTTTACTTAACTAGACAATGAATAGGGGATCCAGATTGGAAGAATGGGCTAGGGACTGAGTTGTGATAAAAATTTGTATCAGTTAGGACCATGGCAATTATTATTGCTTTGGGGCTTAAATGAAGCTGCTTCACAGCATGGAATTTATCTTTTAGCAGCTCCACCAAGCACCTGGGTAACAGGAATTAAAGTGGGGGGTAAGTAACACTATGGGGCTAATTCTGACAAAGGAGATATAGAAAAGGGAAAGGAGCCAGGAGATAAATCTCTCTCTTCTTCCCTCCAAGAGATCATTCTGCATTAGTTAGGTCCACCTTGCCTTGTTCAGAAATTGTGCTGTGTGACAGAGCAATGGGCTGTGTTTTCTTAAGAAGTGTGGCTACCTTGGTAACATGCCACATTTGCAGAGATGGTCTGGTCACATTTGGAACCTAGCCAATTACAGCCCTTATGATGAAGGGTCACACCTGAGATCTGAACCAAGTATTCACACACCTCCAGCCATAGTCTTTGGACAAAAGATTCAAGGCCATCTCTCCACTACTGGACAGCTGCCTATGGCAGGTCGAAAAGAAAAGCTGGGCCAGCTTCTTTTCCTGGGAATTTTGGGTTGGACAATTCAATTGAATGATGTTTATTGTCTGTGAGTACTGGAGTTGTTAATTCTGAGGGCTGAAGTGGCTGCTTTGGGCCATGGTGGTAATACCTCTCTAGAAAAAAGAAAATAGCAGACATAAAGATGAGGGTAGAAATGACTAGATAAGCCCAGAGAAAGAGAGACTGATAAAGAAGCTGCCTTGTTTCTTTGCAGTTCCCAGATACACTTCCCATGGGTCCAAACTATTCTTTATCATATTTGCATTGTGGCAGTCCTGTCTGTATTCCTACATCTTTTTCTTGCATCAACTTATATGAGTCTCTGTTCCCTCCAACCAAAAATGTCCCTAACTAAAGTGTTGTTGCTACCCAATATCTATCAAAAGCTCAGCTGAGAGAGCAGGTGAAGCCTGAGTTTGCAGTGCATCCATTTCTCTAGATACTATATAAATCCACCTCTGGATTAAGTCAAGCCAACAGAAAGCTGCAAACAGGATGTATTTTATGTTGTCAATCTCTTTCCAATTTCCATAGAATAGCTTCTTCTAAATTGTATCTGGGGTTATACCAACAGCTCTGTTTTGAGGGACTCTTTAAGAAGCAATGAAATGCATTGCCTCAAATATATGAATGTTGTTGAGGAATATGCTCATGATATTGTGGTATTATTCTTATAAAAACTCTCAGGATGCTGAGGCGGGTGGATCACCTGAGGTCAGGAGTTCGAGACCAGCCTGGCCAACATGGTGGAAACCCCGTCTCTACTAAGAATACAAAAATTAGCCCAGCGTGGTGGCATGCACCTGTAATACCAGCTCCTCGGGAGGCCAAGGCAGGAGAATTGCTTGACCCCAGGAGGTGGAGTTTGCAGTGAGCCGAGATGGCACCACTGTACTCCAGCCTGAGCGACAGAGCAAGACTCTGTCTTAAAAAAAAAAAAAAAAAAAAAAAAAACAAAAAAAAAACTAAACAAAAAACCTCTCAGGAGAAATATCTTTCTAGTCTAAGAAATAAACCTATTTCTTGCTGAGAAAAACTCATATTTTGACATAGAAATAGTTTCAGAATTTATATAAATGAATGCTAGAAAGCATAGAATAGGAATCTATTTTTATACTAAGTTCGTTTCTAATTCTAATTTATGTCCTGACCCACTATTTAACTTTTTAAAAATTTGCTTCTAATTTATGTTACCTATTTATGACATATATCATTGAACCCATCTTAAATGATTTCTGGAGTAGTGAAGTTGCAAAATAAAATATCTGCAATGCTGATAACACAGATAACAAAAACCTATGACATTATTTATGATAATAGTCTTGAAAAAAATCAGAAGAGTCAGACTCATACAAACATTAATTAGTCTTTAATGTAAGACAAGCTATCTAAGGTAACAATTCGGAGAATTGCCAGGTTTCAAAATTGTTGCTTGTTTCTACATCAGGGAGCTATCAAAGACACCAATACACACACACACACACACACACACACACACACACACACACACACAGAGAGAGAGAGAGAGAGAGAGAGAGAGAGAGCAAGAGAGAGAGAGTCATTACAGAATAAACCCAAGGAAGAAATTAAACAAAAAACCTAGTGACAGTCTATCATAGTTTGTCTCACATTGATCTAGAATTTTAACATCAGTCTGGGATTCTCTTATAAAGCAGAGTGGCATTCAGCAATAAAAAGAAGGCAACAGAAAATTATTTCTATCAATACGGTCTGTCTACAAAGCTCCATTTGATAATAGAATTGAGTGAGTTTAGGAAACCCTGTTAACTGCTGATCTCAGGGCCCTTTTATTTTTCTTTCCAATGGCTAGGGGAAAGATTGAGCTGATATTTCTGAAGGCACTCTAAATTCATAAAAGAATTAATACTTTTAAAATATTTTTCCTTCAATTTATTGACAGATCATATTCTTTCTTTTCTGTGATCATGTCCCTGATTCACAACAAAATATTATTCTAAGTGGGAGAAGTATAGAATGATGGTTAAGAGCATACCTGTTATTGAGGAGAAATAGGATATTTGTACAGTCTCAAAGCATATTCTCCCAAGACATTTATCAATTACAAAAAAAAAATTTTATAGTAGAGATATCTAGCAGGCACTACTACTTAACTAACTGAAAATACCCTGAAAAGGACACTGTCATAGTCTGTTTAGACTGCTGTAAGAAAATAGCATAGACTGGGTATCTTAAACAACAGAAATTTATTTCTCACAGCTCTGGAGGCTGGAAAGTCCTAGATCAAAGTGCTAACAGACTCAGTCGCTATTGCGGGCCCACTTCCTGGTACATAGATGGCTGGCTTCTCACTGTGTCCTCACAAGGCAGACAGGGCCAGGTAGCTCATTGAGGTCTCTTTGTAAGAGTACAAATTCCATTCACAAGGGCTCCATCATCATGGCTTAATCACTTCCCAAAGACCCTACCTGTAAATACCATCACATTGGAGATTAGGGTTCAACATATGAATTTGGGGGGAATACATTCAGTTTACAGCAGATACATCATCACTTCTGTGGTATTCACACCAAAAAAATGCATAACCTTCATCTAATTATGAGGAAACGCCAGACACGCCAAAATTGAGAGATATTTTATGAAGTTACTGACCAATACTCTTCAAAAGTGTCAAGTTCATGAAAAAAAAAAAAGGAAAGAATAAAAATCTGTGACATATCGAAGGAAACTAAGGAAACACAAAAACTAAATGCAATATGGGATCCTGGATTTTATCCTGGACCAGAAAAAAAGGCATTAGGATAAAACTTGGTGACATTGTAGTAAAACATGTTCCTTCATTACTAATTTTGTATCAATGTTCATTTCCTGGTTTTGATAAGTGTACCATGGTTATACAAGATGCTAACATTAGGTAAGCCAAGTAAAGGGAATATGGGATTCATTTTGTTCTTGTTTTGTAAAGCACATCCCCTGAAACTAGTCGGCCTAGAGCTAAATCCTGATTCACCACTTGCTAGTTGTATGACCTTGGGCAAATTATACTCCTGTGTCTCAGTTTTCTCATGCTTAAAACAGGGTTAATAATAGGGTTTACCTCATTGAATGGCTGTGAGGATTATAAATGAATAAAAATATATTAGTACCTTAAGACAATGCTTGGCACTTAATAAGCTCAATATTTATTGACTATTTTTATTTATCTTCTCTGTTTTTCCTGCCTTCCTCCAGCCTCCCATAATACTTTTTGTCTTTATCGGATCATTTAGCATGTAGTTAGTTGGCTTTCTATTGCAGACTTCTCAGGTATTGGAAACATGTTTACCTGACTTCAGATTTGTGCTTGAAACTTGACTTCAAGTTACTTATTCTTGCTAAGCCAATTTGCTTATATAAAATGAATATTAATATAATATTTATGGCTTTGTGAGATTAAGTGATATGTGTGAAGTGCCTCGTAAAGCTCAGTGACTCACAGTAGGCATTAAATAGATGTTAGCTATGTTTCTACTCTCACTCCTTCTGGTAAACTACAGACATATTTTATTCATCTTGCTAGACCCCACTTCCCCTAGAACCCTCATTTTTAATATAAACACATACACACAACATACCATACACACACCACCTGAATATCACGCACACATATGCATACACAATACATATAGATTAGCACAGTGCTATGCATATAGTATTAGGTTGGTGCAAAAGTAATTGCAGATTGTCCATTTTATTTGATTTTTATAGAAATAGTTTATGATCATCCTGCAATGAAGTAAAGGTGAAGCAGGCCTAGGAAATAAATAAATCCATTTTCATGCTAAAATGCATTTATTCTAGTTTTTATACAATAAACTTGCCCCTTCTAATGGCAAAAAACACAATTAATTTTGCACCAACCTAATAGATGTTAAATAAGTACGTTTGAAATAAAGAGGTAAACCAGAGGTTGTATTTGTTCCCTCCCTGATTCTATACTCTTTTCTTCAGTACGTGCTCCACATTTCCCTATATATCCGACGTGTATTTCATATAAAAATGTGTTTATTTATTTCCTAGCCTGCTTCACCTTCACTTCATTGCAGGATGACCATAAACTATTTCTATAAAAATCAAATAAAGATGGACAAATTCCAATTTTAAATGTCACAGTAAGTGCTTTTATAATCCACATGAGTCAGAGCCCCAAATAGTCCTGTCTTACTTACAGTGACATTCAAAGGTACCATAAATTTAACTCTACAAACTCTCAAAAATGATGTAAATTTTTGCTGTGGGTTTTCATAGAGGGCAGCTGAGGGGTTTTATACAGTAATGTAAACATATAATCTACTGTCCAAAGTGCGGTGTTTTTGAAAATGAGAAATTTCTCTTAAAAATCTTGTTGGACCAATAGGAATAGACCGAAACTAACCCAGGAACAAACCGAGCTTATCCTAGTCTTTGCCATCAAATTTAAAGACTTTTCTCAAATATTCTATTTAGTCATTTTTCCTTTCCCCAAAGTTCCAAACTCACAGCTGCCTCTAACATTGCTCCCTCCTACTCCAATCCAAACAGTGGCCTCTCACCATGCTGTTCCCTATATTCTTTCTTCTCTTTCTGATGCACTTGGCTACTCCATCTCTCTGCTGGAAGTCAACAGGGACTTCTCTTCCCACTTTTACTGAGCCAGTCTAGGGAGTTTAGAGGACACAATTGCTCCATGAACCCATTCCTCATTTGCTTCCTGAGGAAAAAGGCAGCTAAAACTCCTGATACATTTGGCTTCTCTAGATGATTTTCTTACAAGAAATATCTAATTATCAGCTTTATTACCTTTTCTCCTACTTAACATTATACTTCTCTGCAAAAAGAAGGTGTATGTTTGAATCTCCCAAGGGTCTACATCAAATGTTATATTCAAAAAGTCCTTCCTTGACTACTCTTTAACTAGCAAATCGGCCTATTTTATTTACTTGATAGTTTTTAGTACTATCTGAAATTTCTTAGTTTTTGTTTAATGCTTTATTTATTGTCTTCCTCCATGAAAAGGTAAGCTTCATGACGGCAGAATTTTTCCTGCCTTATTCTCCTCCCAGCACTTAGAATACTGGCTGTGCACTGTGTCTGAGGTCATGCTTTCCTGGCTCTTCACTCTCTATTAGATAGGGAGAAGAGACTCATGCTCTTGATAGTGCACCCAGCTTTACCAAAATTCCTTTAGTTCATCAACAGCGTTCATGATTTGGCGTGTACACTCAGAGAAAGATCACCTCTTTACCACCAAAAGTTCAAGTGTGAATCTAAGCAGTAAAGATCACACCTTTTTAAACCTTCCATCTCTGCATCCAAGGCTAAGAGGAGAATTGTGAATTGGGATCAATCTCATGACCCTTAAAGGCCCTCTGAGCCCATCATCATGGGTGAAGAGTGAGCTTCAGTGTTCTCTCCTACTCCACAAAACATAGAGCCCTGAGATCCCTGAGATTAATCACATCAGCGCTTCATCTCTCTTAGGTCACCTCTTACCTCTCAAGCACTAATCAACATAAAACTCTTCACACAACCCACCCATTCAACCTCTTTCCCCTAACTCCACCTGTATTAGTCAGAGTAAAACAACAACAACAACAACAACAACAACAAAAACAGAATCAACAGGAGAGATATATGTTTAAAAAATTTATTATAGCTAACTGGCTAATGTAATAATTATGGAGGCTGGCAAGTCCAAAATCTGTAGTGTGGGCCAGCAGGCTGGAGACTCAGGAGAGCCAATGGTGCAGATGAAGTCTAGAAAGGAGTCTGCTGGTGGGTTCCTTCTGGCTCACGGAGGCCAGCCTTTTTGTTCTATTCAGGTTTCCAACTGATTGGGTGAGGCCCACCTACATTAAAGAAGGCAATTCGTTTTATCCAAGGTTCACCAATTTGAATGTTAATCTCATCCCAAAACACCTTCCAAGTTGATATATAAAATTAACCATCACACCATCCTTCCAAGTGAAACCTTCTAAAATCCTTTCACTGGGCCCTCTGGTACTCATGGTCATCATCAGTAACAGTCTCCATACCATCAGCCTAATCTATGAATGCCCCCTCTCCTTTTTCTCTGATGTCTCTCTCAACCATTCAATTTCTTTCCCTCCTTGATACTTTCTTATGTTTTTCCTCCTCTACTCATATTATACTCATGGTATAATGGACTAAAAAGCAGATAAAATGGAAAAATAAAAAAGTATTACCAATTCAAATCATTGTAAGAACCTGAGAAAGAAAGGCCACTTTGCTCCTTGGTTTAATAGTAGAATTTAGCAAAAATAGTAGAATTTTTGTTGCAGACAAATGGAGTTACATGTTAACTAGAATGATATCATAGATAAATTCTAGCAGTTATATTAGGGAACTTTGATGCCTATAAAGCAACGGGAACATCTCCTACCAGTAGAAGAAGAATATAGCAAAGAGACTTCTACTCAGTGATAGGGGTGATAAGAGAAGAAGCAAAGAATAGATAATAATGCTAATATAGTAACAATAATCAATACAGCTAACACTTATTGAATATTTATAATGCAATGATAATATGACATGCATCATTCATTACTTTAGTTATCACCACAACTCTAGGAAGAAGATACAACTATTATTCCATTTTATTATAAGGGTCATAGAACTAGTAAGTAATTGAGCCAGAATTCAATCCTTGGTTGTCTGACTACGACTGGTGTTATAAAGTTTTATGCTCCCTTAAAAATGGTTTCTTGAGAATCACTTGACAGTCCTTAGAGGCATGGCAAATAAGATTTGTAATCATAAAATTACAAGTTATATTTTTAAGAGTATTTTGCCTAGCTAAACAGATACTTGAGTATCCCATGGACTACAAGAAAGGTTAGTAATTGGGCCCCTGTAGGGACTCATATTATGGAAACTCACATGACCTCAGACACAGGAGTTTGAAGACCTTCCTTAAGGAAGTTCTACCACTATTATAATCCACACCCAGCTGCTACTCCCTGTATCTCTGTTCCAATCCTCCCCCACCTTAAAAAAAGATGAATGGTGGAACTTGAATTTGTTATCTAGCTGTGGCCAAGGTAGCAATGTCATAGAGTAGAAATCTGGCTTCTAGAAGTCTAGAGAAAATGGTCTGATTAGATACCACTAATATATTTATTACATGACTATTTTTCAGAAAGAGTTTGATCATAAGAGAGCATGGGAACTTTAGGAACAGGATGATCAAAAGGAAGCAGAAAAGGGAGCTTTGAAAAACAGGAGGATCTGACAGGGCTAGAAAGATAGGTTCTCCAGTCCAGGAAGTCATGGAGAAGAATTTAGAAATAATATTTCAGTTCTAGACTGTCAAAGGGTCAGGGTGTATGAGGTCTGGGAACATCCTTTCAGCAAACCAAGTGGTGAAATCAACCAGAAATGGTTAGTATGATGTTTTACAGAATTAAAGTTTTATCTGGAAAAGAAAGATTAAAAAGAAAACTTGAATGAACAAATGTATAAGTGATTTTTTTAAAGAAAGTTCCAAATTAGTGAATCTTGGACTCAGAATAATATTTGCCATCAAATGAGATATCCTTATGAGGCCTATGATGAAGGAGAAATTACTACAACACCAGCTTCAAAACTGGTCCAGTACATAACCGCAAAGTTGTCAGGGCAAAGCCAGAGCTAAATACTTAGAGCACATGATTCAGTAGGCTTTTCTAACATGCACAACAGGAGGGAAGATGAAATTGTTCTGCAGCATGAAATTGATTAGGAGGATCTGTGAAAATAGGAGGGAAATGAGTTTTAGTTTGAATCGATGCAAGCTGAATCATCTGGGGAAATATCCAAAGCACCACATATTCAACGAGCAGGAGAATACTGAACAATAATGATAATGAAAGCGACCTTGAGGTGATGGTGGGCAGCAAATTCAGTGGGAGCTGGCAGTCAGAAGTGGCCAATTTGGGATGCTTGACACAGGAGGAAAGGGAGCACCCGGGGAAGTTGTGTCTGGGAAAGTGTGCTCCCCTCCAGACCTTTAGTGCCACTAAAATGGACTCATGGGATTACATCACTGAAATAACTTGAAAATCAGGATTTGGTAAAGAGTGTAGATGTAAAGGTGTAGACGCAAGGCCCTGGCCAAAAGAGGGATGGAGACAAGAGGTTTAGTTCAATGCCCCCTCTTAATTCGTTAAGTTGATTTGTTCCTAAGTGTAAACAAGAGAGGATTTTTTTCTTTCTCTTAAAATAAAACAGAAGGTTGCTCTGGTTCTTCTCATTTGTCTAAAAATCCAATAGATCAGAAGTTAATTCCTGAAATTCTCCTGTTGCTTTCAGGTTGCAGAATTGCTGGAAGTTACTTTATCCATGAGAGACGGGTGATTATGGAAGTATGGATAAAAACGTGGCATTTGAAGTGAATGCTAAAGAATGTGAGCAGATGAAAGTAGAGGGCCTTTCTGACAGATGATGTGAGAAATGGCAAGATGTACTTCAGGTCTAGCGAAAGGCTGATCTTGCTGTCCTTAAGGGATATTTATTAGCCAGGGACTGTTTGGTTGCGAGATAGTAGAAATTCACCTAAACTACCATAAGTTAACGGGAATTTATTCTAAGAACTAGAACCCATGGAAAAAAAGAGCAGGGACAGCAGCTAAGCCTCATTATTGTATAGAACCGAAAGCAGGAATGCCTTCAAGAACAAAGCCTTCTATTTTCCATCTCTTGTCTCTCTTTTCAAGCATCTAATTTTTACCGTTTTCTGGATTTTGGCCCCATTTACCTGCTTCCATCTGCAGAGTGCTCCTTTCTTTGAGGTCTCAGCATACAAATAGCTGCTGCAAAATGACAGTCATACACTTGTATCTATAATGTCATCCAGGCCCAGTAACATTAGGTAATCGACTGGGCTGAGTTGCTGAGTCTTAAATCCAAATTCCTTAGGTAGATAATCTGATTAATCCAGCTGGGTCAGGTGTCTATCCCTGCCAATCAGCTGTGTTCAGATAGGTGGGGCCACAGAGCTACTCAGGGAGATGTGGCATAGTGGACTCTGGAGATCTAACAGAAGGAAGTATACAGGTAGACGGGAAATGATGGCCAAAATGAAGATTTATAAAAGGTGATTTAGGCCTTTTTATTGAGGGCTTTAAATGCTGGGCAGAAGAGCTTTAATTTTTAAATAGTAAATAATTTAATCCATTCATTTAAGCGAATAATTCAAACCATTTTGGCAAAAGAGAGTTAAACAAAGCATTGCTATTATAAGATTGCTTTAGCAGCAGGATAATCTGAAGAAGGGAATGACTGAAGACACAAAGATCAGGATAAAAACTGCAATAACCATAGTTCAATATAATAAAATTTTAAACTGGGTGATGGTAGTAAGAATAGAAAACAGAGAGAAGGATTTGGGAGTCATCCCACTGATAACATTGGCTACACCCTGGTTGTAGGAATCAAGATAATGCATGTGAATGCATGTTAAAACCAAAAAAGAACTATATAAATGTACCAATAAATGTGTCTGAAAGGATAAGCATGACGATATTTTAATGCCAGACATGGATTTGAAGAAAATCCATGTGATAAAGTCTGACAAACTATTTGGAAATCAGGTCCCAAGGTTAGGAGAGAGTAGAGGCTAAAGATAGGACATTGGACAACTCTAGGACTTGAATTTCAATTATAATAAAAGGGAATGTGGGAGAATTTTCTTTAAAAAAGTTGATATAGAACATAAGAATGCCTAAGGGGGAAAAATTATTTTCACCTATTTATAAAATAATTATAATAACAAGACTCCTTCCTTTCACTTTCTCCTTCAAAAGAGTTTTGTCTTTTCTGGACTGATCATGCGAATCCAGCTATGGTTATGAAACGAAAATCGATCTTGCTGGTCTTAAAGTGATGTCTCCTCCTCCCTGCAAAAGAAGGAATGGGCATGACCTCACATAGCTGCCTTTCATGGTCCTTTGATAAATTTTTGATTGTGCAATTTCCCTATTGCCGGATGATTATGCATGGCAGGCTGATTCAGAGGCCATTGTCTGTTTTGAAATGAACCCCTAGAGTGCACTAATGGGATTTTATGCCATTAATGCTGAATAGAGTGGGATGAGAAATCACTTTTCTGATCTGCCTGCTCCTTAGTCTCAGTGCTCAATGAGAGTACAAGTGACTACTGTGAGAAAAAGGATTCACCAAGATGTTGGCCCCATCTATCCTCCCCATAAATCCCTATGGTGAATTAACAGGGCCTTACCTTTCCCATCTTTTTACCTCTTCGGGTTAACGTGAACATATCAAGTCATGAGCTCTAATTTGTCAGGGTGGGTGAGTCATCTGTCACCCTCTCTATAGCCCACTTCATCCAGAATAAAAAGCTTTGTGCTATGGGGACATTTTATACCAGGGAAAATCAGCTTTGTAGATCAGGCCCTTTGCCAAATTTCTTTTCAACAGCTTTCTTTTGCAGATTTTCCTTTTCTGGTCTTTCTAACTTTGAAGAATCTGACTGTTTTTGTGCCCTGTGTGAAGGAGTCAAGATGAGCTGAGTCATAGCTGAGCTGTTTATACTTCTTTTGTCTTACTACCATGTAAATCACTCTCCAATTCTATTCTGCAAGAACAAAACCTGAGAAAGGTTGGAAGCTCAGAGCTGGATTTGTGTGCCTCCTTCCCTGAAGGACAGCTTTTCAGTTATAAACTTAGAACTTGGAGCTAAACCTGTTGTTCCCTGTCTGCTTGCTAGAGTCTAAGAGCATGTTTGCATTCAGTGTGTTCACAATAAAAGTTGTCTTAGTCCTTTACATGGTTTTTCATATCTAGACGATGGTAAAACAGAGGTAATACATTTTGTGCCTATAGGAAATGGAATTTAACAATAGGCACCTACACAGAATGAAAATGAAAACCTGACCCAGAAGTAATACTCTCATAAAATATAAAACTAAATCTATTTGCTGACAAGCACCATCTGGCATGGGTATTTCCTTCCCATGAGCTAAGGCACTCTGCGGCCTTGGGAGTTCCCTCTGGTCTTCATCAGGAAAGTGCATCCTTCCACCTGCTTTTCACTTCTGGACGCCTCTGGGTCTCTAAAAGGCAGGGTGGACAGAAACATGCCACCTCACTCAAGACATGCCCCTGTAGAACAATCTGTGGGAAGCATAGAAGGCATATGAATACCTGATAATTGGGATGATTCTGGGAACATTAGGAAGATTTCATGGCAGCGATACACAAGCTGTGAATGCTTTGATAAACATTTCCCTCTTGGAGAGTGTGTAGGCAGTCAGATGAGTATTTTCATGATGCGAATAAACATGTGGATGTCGTGGCCTCCGCCCCCACTCCGCCACACTACCTTCTAACCTTGTCATGAGAAAAGAGGAGGGGGGAATGTGTCTGTGTAAGAATATGCATGTGTATGTAAGTGCACGCACACACACATACACACACACTTACACATAAATATAAATACATAGTTGTGCTTAGAAAGAAATGAAAGAAGAAAAGACTCTTATATCCTAAAGTAGGGGCTTTAAAATGTATGTTTGAAATGATCAGTTCTGGACTCTATTTGCAAGCAGAGTAGACTAGCCCACTGAATAGATTTGAATTGGTCTGTTTTGCTGATAAATGTGGGGAAAGGAAGTGATTCATTTCAGACAACTAGTTGAAGCTTTAGTTGTCCCAAATAATTATCTCCTACTAGCCAAGCATGGTGGCTCATGCCTGTAATCCCAGCACTTTGGGAGGCCGAGGCGGGCAGATCACGAGGTCAGGAGTTCACAACCAGCCTGACCAACATAGTGAAACCCCGTCACTACTAAAAATACAAAAATTAGCTGGGCATGGTAACGTGTGACTATAATCCCAGCTATTCAGAAGGCTGAGGCAGGAGAATCGGTTGAACCCAGGAGGCGGAGGTTGCAGTGGGCTGAGATCGTGCCACTGCACTCCAGCCTGGGTGACAGAGTGAAACTCCTTTTAAAAAAATAATAAAAAAAAAAATCTCCTACCACCCCCACCCACTCAAAAGTTCTACATTGAATTATATTGTCCTTAAACCAAAGGACAATATCCAGGTATACAGTGGGCAGTTTGAACCATAAAACTTTAGCTCAGGATATAGTCTAACCTTGAGATATAGGTTTTGGGACCAGGCACAGTGGCTCATGCCTGTAATCCCAACACTTTTGGAGGCCAAGGCAGGTGGACTATTTGAGCCCGGGAGTGAGCCCAGGAGTTTGAGACCAGCCTGGGTAATGTGGCAAAAACCAGTCTTTACAAAAAATACAAAAATTAGTCAGGTGTGGCAGCATGCGCCTATAATCCCAGCTACTCGAGAGGCTGAGATAGGAGGATCAATTGAGCTCAGGAGGTCAAGATTGTAGTGAGCCGTGACCATGCCACCATACTCCAATCTGGAGGAGAGAGCGAGACCCTGACTCAAAAAAATAAAAATGAAAAATAAAAAAAGATAAGGCTTTACACTTATTGGCATAGGAAGTAGATGAAGCAATAGAGGAGGAGGAGATTCCCCAGGGAGAATGTGTAGTCTGGGAAGGAGTGAGGATTTAGAACAAAGTCCAGAAACATCAGAATTAAAGAACTGATTAAGAAGTCTTGAAGAAGGCTGAAAATGATCTTTTCAGAGGTGGAAAGTAATAAAGAGAAGTCAAGAAGAGAGGGGGTTTTAAGTGGGCACACTGGGTAAAAATGAATCTTTTTTTTGTTTTTCAAAACAATTAATAAAGAGAGAAACTATCTTAGTAAAAGTGCCAAACAGAAGGAGTAATGTTATTTGAGTACCCACTGTATATCCGGCATTGAGCTAACCACCTTGCATGTGTGGTGAAACATGACAACATTCTCAGAACTGAAGTTTTATGGGTAATAATTCAAGATTTAAGAAATTATTTCTAAAATGTGGGACTGTAAGTGCATTTTCTGAATCCTCAGAATCCATGATGTTCCAGATACATTCACAGTGACCTGAAACAAATCACTCCATCTTTCTGGAATTTAGCGTTCTCATTCATAAAATCAATCAGAGAGTTTGAAAAAATCGCCAAGTTTCTACCCAACTTATGTAAGTGCCCTTACAGTATACTATTGCATGCTGAATATAGCAATATGGTACAATGGTTAATGACAAGACTCCTGGGGTCCATTAGCCAAAGATCCAATCTTGACTCCACAGCACTGATTTTCTTATTTGTTGAGGGACCTTATGGAAATTAGCTTTTCTGTGCTTTAGTCTCTTCATGTGTGAAATGCAGATAACAATAATGGCTCCTACCTTACAAGGCAATTGTAAGAATTAAATTAAATAAGCTAATACTTACAGAGACCTTTGCAGCGTTGCTGGAACATAGTAAGTTCTCAATAATTGTTTTGTAGTTGGTGGTGGTGATATTATTATAATCATCCCAGGTAAGGCATTCACAAGCATTGATATTTTTCAATTTCTATTGCACAATCAGGACTCAGCAGGAAAGAAGCAGTCCAGTAGAAGAAGAGTTGTTTCAGACTGTGCTTGATTGAGTGATTAAAATAATAACTTTTAAAATGCCTGGTTAACAGCTAAGGGATCAGCAACAAATTTAAGCATCAACTCTGTGCAATGCTCCTTATACTCCTATCTATCCTTGATTATATTGGGAACTTCTCTAAATCTGATTTCAACTAATAACAGAAACAGTGGTAAGACCTGTGTATCACATCAACACATGTTATTAATAATAGTGTTGACACTGTAGTCCACGTATCTACTCATGATGGTAGACACTTTATAAAGTTGGACCATGGTCAACCCAGATTAAAACTAGCCAAGGCCATGGCAGGATTGTTCTTTACTTAAAATCATATTAAGATTTATCATCAAGTGTGTGCTCATGCTACAGTTATTGACAGTAAGTTTAATGTTATGCACTTGTGCTATGAAAAATATTCTCAGAATAAGGGCACATTCCTAAAAAATATATCTGTAAAATATCCAACTGCCAACTCACCCAACCTTGTGGGAGAATTTAATGTGTTTTCAATTTAAGAAAGATTTGGCCAGATTTCTTTGTCCCATTATTCCCTCAATTTAAAATCTAAATCAGGATAAAAACAGTTTGCCAATAAATGATGTCAAATGAGCTACGAGGCTTCCTGAAGAGCAGGTAATTTAGGCCATCACAGGGAATCTTAATGACCATTCCACACACACCTGTTTAGTTCATTTAAAAAATTTTTTTTCTCAACTGGAAATGGTGTGGCACAGAAAAATGTAGAGTTGTGGTTCTCAAACTTGGCTGCACATTAGGATCACCTGGGGAGCCTTAAACAATCCCAGTGTCCAGGCCACACCACACACCAGTTAAATTAGAGATTATGCGGCTTGGGCTCAAGCTCAGTATTTTATTTTTGTTTTTTTGAGACTGGGTCTCGCTCTGTCACCCAGGCTGGAGTGCAGTGGTGTGATCTCAGCTCACTGCAATCTCTACCTCCCAGGTTCAAGCAATTCTCCTGCCTCAGCCTCCTGAGTAGCTGGGATTACAGGCACACGCTACCATGCCCGGCTAATTTTTGTATTTTTAGTAGAAACAGGATTTCACCATGTTGGTCAGGCTGGTCTTGAACTCCTGACCTCGTGATCTGCCCGCCTTGGCCTCCCAAAGTGCTAGGATTACAGGCGTGAGCTACTGTGCCCAGCCGAGCTCAGTATTTTTTAAAGCTCCCTTGGTGATTCCAGTATATAGCCAAGCTTTTGAACCAGGCTTTAGAATCTCGCCAATAAATCTTGCCAAAATTTGATTCATGGATTTTTACCTATAAATGTGTTTGTGTGTAAACCATTGCATAGTTTTAGCTATGAAGATTTTCCTTCCTAATTCAAAAGAAAGGGATTACACTTTTTAGTTTTAGTTTGTAAGTTCTATGACTCTAACTAGATAGAGATGAGTTCACTCAAAAGAAAGTACGCACTTTAAAGTATGAGAAGCGAAGACTTAGAGCATTGGTTCTTATCTGTCACTATGAATCACCAGAGGAGCATGTTAAACATGCAAATTCCAGGTGCCTGCACCTCTAATTGGTGATTTAGGCCTGCGATAAATCCTAGAAACATGCATATTAAACAAACATCCCAGATTTGGGTTGTGATATTATAAAGGTGCAGAAGCCTGGGTTCCGCTTCTGGGCCTTCTGATCCAGAGGATAAAAATAAGGCTCAATGTATGCATAATTCCTTGATTCATAACAAACCATCCCCAAACTTAATAGCTTTGAACAGCATTTATTGTTGCTCAGAAGTCTATGGGTGGTTCTTCTGTTCTTGACTGGCTTAACTCATGCTTCTACAATCAGGTGGGTATTATCTTTGCTGAAGTTGGCTGTTCTCTCTCATGTTGGGTGCTGACTAGCTGTTGTCTGTCTGTTGCCTGGTTTAGGACAATTTTGGTTTTTTTTTATGTTTCTCTTACATCCCTCTGACAAACTAGTCCAGGTTTATTCATGGTAAAAGCAGCAAAGCAATAAAGAGGCCCATCATCTCTTCTGCCACATCCTGTTGTCCAACGCAAATAAGAGACCAGTCCAGGACACAAAGAAGGAAACAACACACACCAGGGCCTGCTTGAGAGTGGAGGATAGGAGAATGGTGAGGATTGAAAAACTACCTGTTGGGTACTATGCTTATTACCTGGGTGACAAAATAATTTGTACACCAAACCTCTAGGACACAATTTTACCTACATAGCAAGCCTGCACATGTACTCTTGAACATAAAAGTTTTAAAAATTATAATAAAAAATAAATAAATAAGACTAGTCTAGATTCCTAGATTGGGAAATAGACTTCATCTCTTAAGGAGAGGTGCCCCAAAGTCACACTACAAAGAGCTTGGACATAGGGAGAGGTCAAAAACTGCAGCCATTTTTACAATAAACCAACCAGATTCAGACATCTATTTTTTAAAACATTTCTACATATTTAATGTAATTGTCACAATAATCTGATGACGTATGTAGTATTAGCTACATTTTACCAAAAACAAAGGACTTCAGGACTCTCAGAGGATGGTAAAACAGTTGCTAAAGATGTGTAAGGATGAGCTTCGGCTATACTTTGCAGATAAACATTTTAACTTAAATGAGCAGCAGAAGATGAGGTTATTACCCATTTGGCAGTGAGGGTCTATTATAAGTGGAAATGCACTGATTATGTGAGATGAAGATATTTTATGAAAGAAGAGGTAGCATTAAAATTCAGTTCATTTAGATCTCACAAAATTCTTCCATTTAACATGATTCTCATCCAGATAGATTGCATTGGGTCTGACACAGTGGGACATACGCAGCTGATGCCCAGTGCTTATGTTTGGCCCCATCTTAGGACTTAGAGGTGGGAAATGGGAAGATTACATTTATTTGACCTTTGGGAAGAAATTAGGAGAACTACCAAACCGCTGACCCAGCCAGGATGGTTTTGTAATATCATTTTGTGTTTTAAAGTCTCTGCAAGGAAAGTTAACTTTTATAAAGAAAAGAAATACATAGCAATGAGGGACAGAACTTTGATTCTGACCCCGCACCAGCTCATTTAATCTGCTGTGCTGTTTCTCATCTCTGGTTCTCTTATCTCGGTAGTTAAAACAGGGGCCTTGCCCCCTCCTTACAGAACCAAGGGAGAAAAGCTCTATTTTTATATGTCCAGACAGAACTGCCTTTTCAGCATATCAGGGCAAGTGAGGCAAATGGTTTTTCAGATAAAATCAGAGCTCATTTTTAGACCTAACGCTGATTTTTACCTTTCTACCTTAGGAGGTTCATTATAGAGAATGGTGCAAAATACTTTAATGATCTTTTATACTCACTGGACATTTTTTACCCAAATAATTCGGTAGCAATTCAACATTAGCTCTTTACTGGGGAATAAACTTATTTTTTTTTCTGGGCTTCTGGGGCCTTTCTTCACTGGGATATCAATGTAACACAGGATATTTGGGGAGCTTGGGTTGGAGGAGATAGGTGACGGTCTGATCTCAGGCTTTATTTCCTAGGAGACTGTGACATCCTTAGGAGAGAGCTGTATGTGTCTTTGTCATCTTGTGGCGTAGTTTAGAGACTATGTACTTCATATCACTCTGAGAATTTAATGAAACAATATACCTAAAATAATTAGATCAGTGCCTAGAACATAGTACTTAATAAACGTTACTTATCATTGCTTGAAATATATATTCAGTGAATAGAAATGCCATATTAATATCATATAATCTGACTACAGATGATGTTAAATAGTAACATAATTTGTAGATTATAAAGAATTTCTAGAAGAAGAGAGAAGAAATTTTAAAGCAAAAAGAAGTAGTATTGAGGGCTAATCTTGGTTTTTTTAGGTACTCTTTTCCTATCTTGCTTGCTTATTACATTTTTTTTTTTTTTTTTTTTTTTGAGACGAAGTCTTGCTCTGTCACCGAGGCTGGAGTGCAGTGGCATGATCTTGGCTCATTGTAACCTCTGCCTCCTGAGTTCAAGCAATTCTCCTGCCTCAGCCTCTTGAGTAGCTGGGATTACAAGTGTGCACCACCACACCTGTCTAACTTTTGTATTTTTAGTAGAGACAGGGCTTCACCATGTTGGCCAGGCCGGTCTCAAACTCCTGACCTCAAATGATCATCCCACCTCGGCCTCCCAAAGTGCTGGGATTACAGGCATGAGCCACTGTTCCCGGCCAGCATTTATTGCATCTTTTAAGTTTTGTCTCGCTTTTTCTTTGTACACATCAGTGCTGTTTTACAGTTCCTTCTCTTAGGAATTCTTCCATTTAACATGATTTGTAGTCTGATTTATAATATGTATAAATCATATATACATGATTACAAGGAATAATTATTATGGTTTTTGTTTCGTTTATGCTCTTAATTTATTTTTAACTTCTTCATCTAATTGTGGTTATCCAAGAATTCCCTGAAACTTAAAATTAGAGTAGCCCCATTTGGCTTGAAAAACAATCTTTGATTATTAATTTTTTAATGATATTAAAGGCTAGCACTCTCAAACTTCCCTTAGCAAGATAGGCAGAAAAGTCGAGATCTTGGGTGTTGGAATCAGAGTGGGGTTCCAATCATAGCTCTTCCAATAGAGGTTGATTTCTCTGAACCTTGGTTTCCTTATCCCTCAGAGATGATTATATTTATTTGATAAGACTGTTATAGTACCTGGCACATAGTACTCAGTGTAGTACTCATAGTAAGCACTCAGTAAAGGATAGCTTTCTGTTTTCATTTTAGTAAACCAGGATTAAAATCACTGAGAGGTCCTGATTGACAGGGAACAGCTGGATGATAGGAGGAAAAGGAGCTGGGTGAGTGGTCTGAAGGCAGAGCAAGGCCCCAAAAAGATATGAGAAGGTGCTATTTTGAGAAATGTGAGGTCAAATAATGCTGTTTTCTTGTTTGCTGACCTTTCATCAAACCTCTCCATGAAGACAACTTCTCATGATTCTTTTGGACCTGGATAGATTCTTACATAATGAAGAGAGAAGACACAGGTTGAGAAACGACATAGTCAAATCCCTTTTCCCAGAATGTGCCATTTCTTCACTCCCTTTGATCTGGTGAAAGTAGACATATCAGCTCTAGGGAAAGAAGACCTGCTCCTTGGGAGATAAACACTTTCTTTCCCTGCTAGAGCTGGGAGTAGGCAGCCACCACACACACACACACACACACACATCTATTTCCTGCACCAGTTTCTTCTTCTTTAGCTCCTCCAAGGTTTCTTTCCTAATGGAGGAGAAGGTGAGCATGAAAGAAACTGCTAAAGGCCCATGAATATTTCAAAAGGAAAAGCCAAGGGACTCCATTAAACCTTGTACACTATTCTGTAAATGGAGAAAGAAGCTGAATAATAAAATGCTCAGAGGTACTGAGGCAATTTCAGAGAAAAACAGGCAGATATAAAATAAAATGCTTCTCACCATGATGAAGTCTCAAATTTATTTTTTAGCCTTCTCTCTCAGCCAATTTTTTTTATATCTCCAACTCCTCGTGCCTATCACTACAAAAAGGCACAGAGGCCATACTGCACAGTGGCCAAAGATAGAAACTTTCTAGTCCAAGAGTCGTGGCTGGGATCTGGTGTCTCACACTGATTGTCTGCATTACTGTAGAACTGTAGGTTATTTTCTCATGGTGTCAAGATGAAGAAAGTGAGGGAGAGAGAGATTGTAATACAGTGCTCACTTTAGATGAGAATGACATATGGCAAAGCACGTAAATCTCAGAGCATGGGCTAATCACTTATTAAATATTTCTTCTTATTATTATGTATTCCTTGTCCACATTTTTTTCTACTTTCATAAAAAGTGTCCTCTTCTCCCAACTTCTTTACGAACCACAGCTGTGCAAGGCACCTGCCGCATTGATCAGGTCAGTAGGCAGCCCTGGCATTTCCAGTGGTAATCAGCCAGTCTGCCTAGCAGACACATATGTTGTAGCAGACCCAGTCCTGTTTCTAATGGCCCTGGGGGAACAGGGCTTTTAAGCCTGTACATGCATGCGACAGGCTAGAAAGCTTTTGTTAATGGCCCATGCACTGTCAGGACCAGTTAAGTCAGTTGGTGTGTAACAGGCAGTACCTTCTGCTTTGTGGTCTGGGCTGCTTTCTGGTCTCTTTTCTTTCCCCCTTTTTAGCTACCTCCACAAAATATAAAAGTTGCTTCTGAGTTTCAGACCATCCATGTTTTTCATTATCACGTCAGAGTGCTATTGGATATCTGTTTTGAACTCCAACCTTGGTGGAGTAGGAAACATGAGAAATATTCTCCTTTAAGGTTCTCTGTATAAATTTCTTGAGGGCAGAGATAACCAAGGCACTGACCAAGATATTTTGGAATCAGTTAATCTGTGTTCTCCAGATTACAGAATTTTCTGAGCCAGTAAAAAAACTGCAATTTCTACTCACAAATATCACTGTATGCCCACTAAATTGTCATCCACAGTGCTAGATGCTGCTTATGCAAAGCAGTTGTGCTCCCAGCCCTTAGTGTCTTAGTGTCTAATAGGGAGGGTAGAAAAACTAAATGGGTGATTATGATACAGTGGAAAGCTAGTATAGCAGTTATATGCCAGAGCAAGACGTATGTAGGAGGTGCCCTAAAGTAGATGAGAGAGTCAGGAAAGACCTCTCAGAGGTGGTAACATCTGAGCTGAGCCCTAAAATATGAATAAGAATTAACCAATTGTTTGGTACAATGCACAATTTCTACTTTTATCAGAGCAAATTCTTTCAAATAGAATGCTATATATTTGTTCTCAAATCTCATCTCCTACTTAAGATAATCTCACTTCTTTTTGATATTCTATAGCTTATTCATTTACACCTATAATTTAGAACCTAAACAAAACCAAACCTTGCATTGATGTTTCCCAACCATTTTCAGTCTTTTAAATCCTAAATAAAATGCAGGTTTCCCAAGAGTAGGGGTTTTATTAATATGGATTTTATATTTCCAATGATTCCTGTGTAGTTTCGTCAAATGGTTGCCTATCTGGAAGGCAAAAACAATGGGATCTATTCCTGACTCTGAAAGTGTTTGTATGACTTGCTGAAATCCTCATAGAGAGCAATTGCTGATTTTAGTTGCTCCATCTGTAAAATGGGGATAATATCTCTCTTCTAGCTGTCACATGGGATTGTGTAATGTTAATGATAGACTACTTCTAAAAACACTTAAGTAGTAAAATTCTGTAAAATGGCTTATGGAACAGGCCTCTGATAATTACCCTTTATTGAATGTAATGCTAGACATCTCATTGTCCCCTGTATCAATTAGAACAGGTGAGAGTAGGTTGTGATCAAGAACATCCCCAAATATCATTGACTTAAATCAACTAGGGTATATTCTTGATTATTTAACTTGTCCCTTCCAGATTGTGGATAGAGAATGGAAACTCTGCTCATTGCAGTCACTCAGAAACACAAGCTGTTGGCCAACCACAATTTTGAGTATTGCCAGATGCAATGACAGAAAGAGAATTTGAGGGTCTCACATGGGCACTTACTTGCTCATGCCAGGAAGTCACTGCTACTTACAATTCAATGACTAAAATTAGTCCCATAACCTCATACAGTCACAAGGAGAACAAGAAGTAAAATCTCACTGTGTGCCCAGAAGGCAGAAAGCCATAAAGATTTGGTGAATAGGAAGAATGTTCTGAAGACACAGTATATGAATGGTCTACTTCCTTTGAACAGCCCTCAGCCAAGTGAAGGAGATGGACAAAGTCCACACAATGAGTATAGTAAGGGGCAACTTCATGAACTAAGGGACACACATAGTGGACCAATTCATTCATGCAAGAAACATTTATTGAGTACCTGCATAGTACCAGGAACCAGGGATCCCAAGAAAACAATCTCTGCCTTCAAGGAGCACATGGTCTTAACAAGATGTAGAAAGAGAGAAGAGCATGTATTGAGTGCCACTAAGTGTCAAACTCTGGGGTATCTTTCTGATTTAGTCTCTACCACTGTCCTGCATAATTGCTACTGTTCTCCCCATGTCATATGTACCCTAGTCATTTCTGAGGTAACAATGTTATGGTGACGGAGCTGGAAATGGAACCAGGTCTGTCTACTTACTTCATGAGCTGTGCTCTTTTCGTCATGTCATACGGATCCTTTGGTCAAAAAGAGAAAATATATAAGCAGCAAATTACAGCATGGGAAATATTATGATAGCAATATGAACAGTTTATGTATTGTGTACTTTCACAATAACCTGGAGATGCAACTAAATGCCTGGGGAGTATCAGAAAGGCTTCTCCATGGAGGTGACATTTTAGCTGGGGCTTTTGAAAGATGAGTCAATATTTGCCATGCAGAAATCAATTCCGTCTAAGTAGTAATAAATGGGGCTTAAAGAGGCAAACAACCAAGTTGTTTATCTAATGTCAAATATCCCTGCAATTACATATTTCCATCTGGCTTCCTTGCCACCAACATCCTTCTAAAATCTCAGACTCATAACCTCACAGCAACCCTCAATTCCTTTCTCTTTCACCTTTACATACCATTGTGAATCTATTACCAAATTTGGACAAATTCTTCTCTGCATTGTTTCTCGGAACTCCACTACATGACCAGATCCCAGAGGGTGGTTGTCTGGAGGAGAGGAATGTTGCCTGGTGTAATCATGGAGCTTCTATCTGCTTATGGTTTTTTCAACACCAGCAGAGCTGAAGTCATATCAAGGGGATAGAGAAATTCTATTTTTTGCACACAACTTTAGCAACTGGAAGTTTATCTCTGGCTGATTCTGGCAAAGGAAGAAGAAAGGACGCAATGTGATGAATTGTTTCTAAAGGTGTAAGCCTGAAGCTGGAATAATTGTAAAGGTATCCCCATTTATAATAATGTTGCTTCAGCACTTCCCTGCAGATGCCTCCTTCTTTTAGCTCCTTACAGAAATAGAAGAGATTTTTGTCCTTTTTAAAAAATTTCCATTTCCATTTGCTAAATGAGACAATTTAACTTATAAAAAGAGATTTAAAAAAGAATAAATATAAAATATTGATATATATTTTGGAAACTCTGGATTTATGCTCTGTTCACTCTCTTAACAATTCAACTTGGTCATTCTGATCAGAACACGTTCTTTTATTTTCTCCAGTGGTCAACATTACACATTTTATCCATTAGTGAAAAATCTACCCATTCATTTGCTTATAATGAGGTATGAAATAAAGACCAAACAATTGGAAATAATCTGGAAATTTTGTCAATAATGAACAATTCCATTTGCTATTACTTTGCATTACTTTGGAACGTTCTCAATTAAGAGCTGACCCATGTTAAGGAATATTTATCAGGCAGTTGCTGAAGACATGAAGAGTGGTGCTGTTTTGCAGGTGGCATTGTATTCATCCATTTTTTAAGCAATTGCATGTATGGTAGGTAGGTGCAAGGAACCTGGAAGACGGCCTTGAAACTAGGTTGGCAATATTTAAAACAATCTCCAATGACAGATTTTTGGAGGCCTTCAGCGATGTTGGGAACAGTGCCAGCTCTGAATCTACATAGAAAATGAGAACAAACAGGTCCTCTCCAATATATCTAAGAAAGATTTGTAGAGGAACTGAGAATCAGGGTCTCCCTGAGTGACAGGACAATGATGACTTGAAAGTGGGAAAACGGGCCCTTGCCTATCTACGTTACACATTTATATTATAAATATACATACTTATAACAATATATAATACATTATATTAATGTATATGTTTATACATTATTCATTTCCTGGATTCCTAAAATGATATAATAATATGTTAATATTTCTAAAATGGGATTCATCTTCAAAAATGTATATACCTAATGTGAAAATGCTCTTTTTTGTTATATATTTTAAAGAAATTTTTTTAATACTTTAAGCTCTGGGATACATGTGCAGAACGTGCAGGTTTGTTACATAGGTATACACATGCCATGGTGGTTTGTTCCACCCATCAACCGGTCATCTACATTAGGCATTTCTCCTAATACTATCCCTCCCCTAGCCCTCCACCCCCTGACAGGCCCTGGTGTGTGATGTTCCCCTCCCTGTGTCCATGTGTTCTCAGTGTTGAACTCCCACTTATCAGTGAGAACATATAGTGCTTGGTTTTCTGTTCCTGTGTTAGTTTGCTGAGAATGATGGTTCCCAGCTTCATCTATGTCCCTCCAAAGGACATGAACTCATCCTTTTTGTGGCCGCATAGTATTCCATGATATATATGTGCCACGTTTTCTTTATCCATTCTATCACTGATGGGCATTTGAGTTGGTTCCAAGTCTTTGCTATTGTGAACAGTGCTACAATAAACATATGTGTGAATGTGTCTTTATAGTAGAATGATTCATAATCCTTTGGGTATATACCCAGTAATGGGATTGCTGGGTCAAATGGTATTTCTGGTTCTAGATCCTTGACGAATTGCCACACTGTCTTCCACGATAGCTGAACTAATTTACACTCCCATCAACAGTATAAAAGCAATCCTATTTCTCCATATCCTCTCCAGCATCTGTTGTTTCCTGTCTTTTTAATGATTGCCATTCTAACTGGTGTGAAATGGTATCTCATTGTAGTTTTGATTTGTATTTCTCTGATGACAGGTGATGATGAGCTTTTTTCCTATATTTGTTGGCCACATAAATGTCTTCTTTTGAGAAGTGTCTGTTCATATCATTTGCCCACTTTTTGATGGGGTTGTTTTTTTCTTATAAATTTGTTTCTTTGTAGATTCTGGATATTAGCCCTTTGTCAGATGGATAGATTGCAAAAATTTTCTCCAATTCTGTAGGTTGTGTGTTCACTCTGATTATAGTTCTTTTGCTGTGCAGAAGCTCTTTAGTTTAAGTAGATCCCATTTGCCAATTTTGGTTTTTGTTGCCATTGCTTTTGGTGTTTTAGTCATGGAGTCTTTGCCCATGCCTATGTCCTGAATGGTATTGCTTATGTTTTCTTATAGGATTTTTATGGTTTTAGGTCCTATGTTTATGTCTTTAATCCATCTTGAGTTAATTTTTATATAAGGTGTAAGAAGGGGTCCAGTTTCAGTTTTCTGCATATGCTAGCCAGTTTTTCCAACACCATTTATTAAACAGGAAATCCTTTCCCTATTGCTTGTTTTTGTCAGGTTTGTCAAAGATCAGATGGTTGTAGATGTGTGGCATTATTTCTGAGGTCTCTGTTCTGTTCCATTGATCTATATATCTGTTTTGGTACAAGTACCATGCTGTTAGTTTGAAGTCAGGTAACGTGATGCCTCCAGCTTTGTTCTTTTTGCCTAGGATTGTCTTGGTTATACGGGCTCTTTTTTAGTTCCATATAAAATTTAAAGTAGTTTTTTTCTAATTCTGTGAAGAAAGTCAATGTTAGCTTGATGGAGATAGCATTGAATCTATAAATTACTTTGGGCAGTATGGCCATTTTCATGATATTCATTCTTCCTATCCATGAGCATGGAATGTGTTTCCATTTGTTTGTGTCCTCTCTTATTTCCTTGAGCAGTGGTTTGTAGTTCTCCTTGAGTAGGTTCTTCACATCCCTTGTAAGTTGTATTACTAGGTATTTTATTCTCTTTGTAGCAGTTGTGAATGGGAGTTCATTCATGATTTGGCTGTTTGTCTATTATTGGTGTATAGGAATGCTTGTGATTTTTGCACATTGATTTTGTATCCTGAGACTTTGCTGAAGTTGCATATCAGCTTAAGGAAATTTGGGGCTGATGCGATGGGGTTTTCTAAATATACAATCATGTCATATACAAACAGAGACAATTTGACTTCCTCTTTTCCTGTTTGAATACCCTTTATTTCTTTCTCTTCCCTGATTGCCCTGGCTAGAACTTCCAACACTATGGTGAATAGGAGTTGTGAGAGAGAGCATCCTTGTCTTGTGCCCTTTTTCAGAGGGAATGCTTCCAGTTTTTGCCCATTCAGTATGATATTGGCTGTGGTTTTGTCATATATAGCTCTTATTATTTTGAGATATGTTCCATTAATACCTAGTTTATTGAGAGTTTTTAGCATGAAGAGGTATTGATTTTTTTTGAAGGCATTTTCTGCATCTTTTGAGATAATTATGTGGTTTTTGCCATGGGTTCTGTTTATGTGATGGATTGTGTATATTGATTTGGGTATGTTGAACCAGCCTTGCATCCCCGGGATGAAGCCAACTTGATCATGGTGGATAAGCTTTTTGATGTGCTGCTGGATTCGGTTTGCCAGTACTTTACTGAGGATTGTTGCATCGATGTTCATCAGGAATATTGGCCTGAAGTTTTTTTGTTTTGTTGTATCTCTGTAAGGTTTTTGTATCAGGGTGATGTCGACCTCACAAAAAGAGTTAGGGAGGAGTCCTCTTTTTCTATTGTTTGGAATAGTTTCAGAAGAAATGGTACCAGCTTCTCTTTGTGCCTCTGGTAGAATTTGGCTGTGAATCAATCTGGTCCTCAGCTTTTTTTGGTTGGTAGTCTATTAATTACTGCCTCGATTTCAGAACTTGTTATTGGTCTATTCAGGGATTCAACTTCTTCCTGGTTTAATCTTGGGAGGGTGTATGTGTCCAGGAATTTATCCATTTCTTCTAGATTTTCTAGTTTATTTGTGTAGAGGTATTTATAGTATTCTCTGATGGTAGTTTTTATTTCTGTGGGATCAGTGTTGATATCTTCTTTATTGTTTTTTATTGTGTCTATTTGCTTCTTCTCTCTTTTCTTCTTTATTAGTCTGGCTAGCGGTCTATTTATTTTGTTAATCTTTTCAAAATACCAGCTCGTGGATTCATTGATTTTTTGAAAGGTTTTTCATGTCTCTATCTTCTTCAGTTCTGCTCTGATCTTAGCTATTTCTTGCCTTCTGCTAGCTTTCGAATATGTTTGCTCTTGCTTCTCTAGTTCCTTTAATTGTGATGTTAGGGTGTCAATTTTAGATCTTTCCTGCTTTCTCTTGTGGGCATTTAGTGCTATAAATTTCCCTCTAAACACTGCTTTAGCTGTGTCCCAGAGATTCTGGTACATAGTGTCTTTTTTCCCATTGGTTTCAAAAACTTATTTATTTCTGCCTTAATTTAGTTATTTACCCAGCAGTCATTCATGAGCAGGAGCAGGTTGTTCAGTTTCCATGTAGTTGTGAGGTTTTGAGTGAGTTTCTTAATCCTCAGTTCTAATTTGATTGCACTGTGGTCTGAGAGACTTTTTTTTATAATTTCCATTCTTTGCATTTGCTGAGGAGTGTTTTACTTCCAATTATGTGGTCAATTTTAGAATAAATGCAATGTGGTGCTGAGAAGAATGTATATTCTGTCAATTTGGGTTGGAGAGTTCTGTAGAGATGTCTATTAGGTACCCTTGATCCAGAGCTGAGTTCAAGTCCTGAATATCCTTATCAACCTTCTGTCTCATTGATCTGTCTAATATTGACAGTGGGGTGTTAAAGTCTCCCACTACTATTGTGTGGGAGTCTAAGTCTCTTTTTAGGTCTCTAAGAACTTGCTTTATGAATCTGAGTGCCCCTGTAGTGGGTGCATATATATTTAGGATAGGTAGCTCTTCTTGTTTAATTGATCCCTTTACCATTATATAATGCCCTTCTTTGTCCCTTTTGATCTTTGTTGGTTTAAATTCTGTTTTATCAGATACTAGGATTGCAACCCCTGCTTTTGTTTGCTTTCCATTTGCTTGGTAAATATTCCTCCATCCCTTTATTTTGAGCCTATGTGTGTCTTTGCATGTGAGATCGGTCTCCTGAATACAGCACACTGGTGGGTCTTGACTCTTTATCCAATTTGCCAGTCTGTGTCTTTTAATTGGGGCATTTAGCCCATTTACATTTAAGGTTAATATTGTTATGTGTGAATTTGATCCTGTCATTATGATGCTAGCTGGTTATTATGCCAGTTAGTTGATGCAGTTTCTTCCTAGCATCAATGGTCTTTACAATTTGGCATGTTTTTGCAGTGGCTGGTACCAGTTTTTCCTTTCCATATTTAGGGCTTCCTTCAGGAGCTCTTGTAAGGCAGGCCTAGTGGTGACAAAATGTCTCAGCATTTGCTTGTCTGTAAAGGATTTTATTTCTCCTTTGCTTATGAAGCTTAGTTTGGTTGGATATGAAATTCTGGGCTGAAAATTCTTTCTTTGATAATGTTAAATATTGGCCCCCATTCTCTTCTAGCTTGTAGGGTTTCTGCCAAGAGATCCTCTGTTAGTCTGATGGGCTTCTCTTTGTGTGTAACCCAACCTTTCTCGCTAGCTGCCCTTAACATTTCTTCCTTCATTTCAACCTTGGTGAATCTGACAATTATGTGTCTTGGAGTTGCTCTTCTTGAGGAGTATTTTTGTGATGTTCTCTGTATTTCCTGAATTTGAATGTTGGCCTGTCTTACTAGGTTGGGGAAGTTCTCCTGGATAATATCCTGCAGAGTGTTTTCCAACTTGGTTCCATTCTCCCTGTCACTTTCAGGTACACCAATTAAACATAGGTTTGGTCTTTTCACATAGTTCCATATTTCTTGGAGGCTTTTTTCATTACTTTTCATTCTTTTTTCTCTAATCTTGTCTTCACACTTTATTTCATTAAGTTGATCTTCTATCTCTGATATCCTTTCTTCCACTTGCTCGATTCAGCTATTGATACTTGTGTATGCTTCACGAAGTACTCATGCTGTGTTTTTCAGCTCCATCAGGTCATTTATGTTCTTCTCTAAACTGGTTATTCTAGGTAGCAATTCCTGTAACCTTTTTTCAAGTTTCTTTGCTTCCTTCCATTGGGTTAGAACATGGTCCTTTAGCTCGGAAGAGTTTGTTATCACCCACCTTCTGAAGCCTACTTTTGTCAATTCGTCTAACTCATTCTCCATTCAGTTTTGTTCCCTTGCTGGCAAGGAGTTGTGATCCTTTGGAAAAGAAGAGGCGTTCTGGTTTTTGGAATTTTCAGCCTTTTTGTGCTGCTTTTTCCTCATCTTCGTGGATTTATCTGTCTTTGGTCTTTGATGTTGGTGACCTTTGCATGGAGTTTCTGTATGGATGCCCTTTTTGTTGATGTTGATGCTATTTCTTTCTGTTTGTTAGTTTTCCTTCTAACAGTCAGGTTCCTCTGCTGCAAGTTTGCTGGAGTTTGGTGGAGGTCCACTCCAGCCCCTGTTTGCCTGGGTATCACCAGCAGAGGCTACAGAACAGCAAAGATTGCTGCCTGTTCCTTCCTCTGGAAGTTTTGTCCTAGAGGGGCACCTGCCAGATGCCAGCCAGAGCTCTCCTGTATGAGATGTCTGTTGACCCCTGCTGGGAGATGTCTCCCAGTCAGGAGGCGCGGGGGTCAGGGACCCACTTCAGGAGGCAGTACGTGTCTTAGCAGAGCTAGAGCGCTGTGCTGGGATATCTGCTGCTCTCTTCAGAGCCGGCAGGCAGAAATGTTTAAGTCTGCTGAAGCTAAACCCACAGACGCCCCTTACTCCAGGTGCTCTGTCAAAAGAAGTTATTATTTAGAACTATACTGACCATTTGGATCATTTATCTTTATCTTCTACCATTGAATTATAAGAATACTTTTATACATCCCAGATGCTATTTTTTAATCAGATTATATCTATATCTATATATGTAACAATATATAGATATATATGTATCTAGAATATCTAGATATATCAGATTTTATATGTGTGTATCTTACAACTCAGTGTAAAAGAGAAATGCACATATTTTAAATTTACTGTTCAATAACCTTTGACAAATATATACACATATGTAACTCTCATTATAGTCAAGATACAGAATATTTCCATTATCCTCAAAGGTTACTTTCTTTGCTTCTTTCTGGTCAATCCTCATTTGTACCCCGACACCCAGGCAAACACTGAAACTTTATCACTTTACATTTGCATTGTCTTTTCCAGATTTTCATGTAAGTGAGATAATATGGCATATATTCTTTTGTGTCTGGCTTCTTATGAGCAGCATGTTTTGGAGATTCATTCATGTTGTTTACTGTACCAATAGTTTATACCTTTCTGTTGCAGAATATCTTCTGTTTTTGGGGTACACTCTAATTTATTCATCCACTTACTTTTTGAACTTTCTCACTGTTTCCAGTTTGAGTCTATCACAAATTAAATTGCTATTAACATTATGTACAGCTCCTTGTGTTAACATATATTTTCGTTCCTTTTTTTTTTTTTTTTTTGCAGTTGCAAGATTTAATAGAATGAAAACAGAGCCCCCATACAATGGGAGAGGACCCAAAGGGGGTTGCCAGTGCCGGCTCAAATGCCTGGGTTTATATATCCCGATCATTGTCCCTCCCCCTGTGCTGTCAGGTGATAGATCATTTGACTATTTCTTTACCTCCTGCTTTTAGCCTAATTGGTATTTTAGTGAGCTCCCTTTACAACTGATTGGTCAGGTGTGAGCTGAGTTACAAGCCCTGTGTTTAAAGGTGGGTGTGGTCACCTTCCCCAGCTAGGCTTAGGAATTCTTAGTCAGCCTAGGAAATCCAGCTAGTCCTGTCTCTCAGTCCCCCTTCTCAACAGGAAAACCCAAGTGCTGTTGGGGAGGTTGGCTGATGACTGCTCTAACTGCTTTCTGCTGAATTGGGGCATAGCAGGGGTCAAGCAGTTGAGATTTCCTCGGGAGGGGTGCCTTCGATGTCATCAACATCAGAGCATGGGCTAGCAGGCCAGTCCAGGGGTCTGCAGTAGATCTCAGTCATGGACTGCATCTGGGGCTCCATTTGAAGAACGATTTTTAGTTTTGCAGCTTCGATTCTGGAAGAGACAAACTTAACAAGGAGATTAAAGATATGGGGATTGAAATGTATGGCCTGAAGTGCAGGGGGAGGCACATCCAACAGTTAGTAGGGTTTTGGGCTGAGGCTTCATGGAGCCTAGTGAGGGTAGTATTAAATAGGCTTACCAGGCAAGTATGGGTATGGAGGGTGAAAGTGGGGTTTCCTTTAGAAAAACTCCTGTACGATGGGGCATCAATATTTCTCGGAAGTTGCATTCGCCATAGAAGCTCTTGGTGAGGGGAACTACTGGTAGTACAGCAGCATGGTGAAGGTGCAGTGAGAGTGAAAGGGGGTAGGAGAACAGTAAAGAGAAAAATATGACAAGGGAGGGCCATGGGGATCTACAATTCTAGTTACTTTCCTCATGGTTGTCATTTGAAGAGCAGGCACAGATCCTTTAGAGGTTCACAGGAATAGCTAGAATTGTCTCCTGCATTTTCGGGTTCCTTTGGCAGTATCCAGGGTTTTGGGATGAGGATAAGCCAGTATAGGCTGGATACGTTCCTCACTGAGGGCCCTGATTCCTTTGGATAATTTTAGCCCTAAGTATTTAACCTGCTGTGAGCAGAGCTGAGCCTTTGGTTTGGAAACCTTGTAGCCACTGGTGGCGAGGACGTTTAAGAGTGCTTGGGTGGCTTGATGGCATAAGGTTTCTGAACAGGAGGCTAAAAGTAAATCATTCACATACCAAAGGACAAGCGTGTCCAAGTATGAGAACTGGCTCAAGTCTTGGGCTAATGCCTGGCCAAATAGATGGCCTGAAACCTTGGGGTAAAACAGCCCAGGTGAGTTGAGATGTTGGGTTTGAAGGATATTCAAAGGCAAACAAGAATTGAGAGTCAGGAGGTACAGGGGTGCAGAAAAAGGCATCCTTAAGGTCCAGGACTGTAAACCATTCTGCTTCCTTTGGTATTTGGGAAAGCAGAGCATAAGGGTTAGGTACAGCTGGGTATAGAGGGACAGTGGCCTCATTGATAATCCTGAGATCTTGCACTAACCTCCACTGTCCATTGGGTTTCTGTACTCCTAAAATTGAAGTATTGCAGGGGCTATTGCATGATTTTACTAGGCCTTGGGCTTTTAGGTCCTTAAATCTTTTGTAGTCCTTGTTGGGCCTCAGGTCTAAGGGGGTACTGCCTTTGCTAGGGAAAGAAGGTGGAATCTTTTAGTTTAACTTGAAGGGGATGGGCATTCTTCGCTCGTCCATATTGTCCTTCTGTTGCCCAGACTTCAGGATTAATTCCTTCCTTAAGTAGGGGACAACAAATGTTTTTCCTTCTCCTATGTTTAGGTGTATAATGGCCCCTGCTTTTGCTAGGATGTCTCTCCCTAACAAAGGAGTGGGGCTTTCAGGCATAATTAGAAAGGCATGTAAAAAGAGTAAAGTTCCCCAGTCACAACTTAGTGGCTGGGAGAAGTATCTAGTGACTGCCTGTCCTAGGACCCTTCAGATAGTGACAAATCTGGAGGACAGTTGTCTGGCACAGGAGAGTAAGACTGAGAAGGCCGCGCCAGTGTCCAGGAGACAGTTAACCTCCTGGCCCTCAATGGTCAAGCATACCCGGGGCTCTGTGAGGGTGATGGCATGGGCTGGCGCTTGCCCCAGGCACCCCCAGTCCTGCTGCTGGATCATCTGGTTAGTGGCTTCTGACTCAGAGGAACTTCATCCCTTGGGGCAGTGGGCCTTCCAGTGATTCCCTTGACATAAGAGGCATGGATGAGGGGGCGGCTTATTTCTATTCGGACAATCTTTTTTTTAAAGTGTCCTTGTAGACTGCACTGAAAGCAAGCCCTATTAGGCATTCAATTTGCCCAGTCTTTCCCTTTTCCAGAGCCTCCAAAGTCTGCCTGCCTGAGGGCCATGACTTCTTTATCTTATCTTCTTTTATCTCCTGTATCTAAGGTAGTACAAGTGTTTAATAGGTTTTTGTGGATTCAATTGATGATGTCTTGAACTTGTAGTAGTTTCTAGGCTCCTGTGGAGTACCTATAAAACAAAAATTGAGGCCAGGTATAGTGGCTCATGCTTGTAATCTCAGCATTTTAGGAGGCAAGGCAGGACAATCGCTTGAGTTCAGGAGTTTGAGGCCTGCCTGAGCAACGTAGAGAGACCTCATCTCTACTAAAAATTGAAAAAATTAGCTGGGTGTGGTAATGTATGACTGTAGCCCCAGCTACTCAGAAGGCTGAGCCAAGAGGATCACTTGAGCCCAGGAGTTCGAGACTGCAGTGAGCCATGATCATGCCACTGCACTCCAGCCTGGGTGGCAGAGCAAAACCCTGTCTCAGAAAAAAAAAAAAAAGAAAGAAAAGAAAACAGATATTGAACATGTATAAATTGGAGAAGTGAGTCCATCCAAGTTGCCCAGGTCATGGCTTTAAAGCAGCAGATGAAGACTTGAACTTAGTAACACACAGCATGATGTGATAGCTCCAATTTAGTGCTCGCAAGGGTTATCTGGAGAAAAGGAGCAAAGGTAGCTGGGGACAACAACATGACTTTGCCTCTTCAGAAACACAATAAAACCCCCTTCCAGGGCAGTCTTGGTGCTGGTTAATGATCCCTATTTAATTTTTTTTTTTTTTTTTTTTTTTTGAGAAGGAGTCTCACTCTGTCACCCAGGCTGGAGTGCAGAGGCGCGATCTCGGCTCACTGCAACCTTTGCGTCCCGGGTTCACGCCGTTCTCCTGCCTCAACCTCCTGAGTAGCTGGGACTACAGGTGCCCACCACCACACCTGGCTAACTTTTTGTATTTTTAGTAGAGATGGGGTTTCACCGTGTTAGCCAGGATGGTCTCTATCTCCTGGCCTCTTGATCCACCCGCCTTGGCCTCCCAAAGTGTTGGGATTACAGGCATGAGCCACTGCGCCCAGCCTGATCCCTATTTAAAAAAATGTTCTGGTAAAATGAGCTCTTCCTGTATCCTAATTCCTTTGGAAAAGATTCAAAATAGGTACAAATGAGACTTGATTTTGTGTTATAAATGTTGAAGTGAAGCTTCAATGGTTTTGTTTTATTTTGTTTTCAATTTTGTATTTCTCATCTCATTTTTCTATATTTTATCAAATTATTACATACATGTATATACTATGTATATATACATTTTTATATATGTACCTGCGTGCATATACACATATATGTGTATATATGTACATAGATACATAGTGTTTTCTACTCCAAGCAACGAAACCATACCAATTTTCATTTCATTAAACACCCACTCTACTGTGGCATAACATAAATATATCCAGAGTAAATATTTAAAAATATTTGTTCAACATAGTTTGCTAATACGAAAGAATTCATGTTCATTAAAATGTATAATTACTTTTACACCATATGCTCTTCTGATGTAAAATAAAGTTAGAGTTTTTAAAGAGACACCTATGGCTTCAAAATTAGATTGCATAGAATATCCTGTTCTTCTAAGCATAAAATGTGCTTTATGACTTTCACTGAAAGTCTGGAGGTGGGAGAAGTGTCATTGGTAACACCTAACCTCAGTTCCAACTTTAGTTATATATTATTACATGTTCCTTCCTCTGCAGACATAATGCTGTTGTCCTTCAGCATTTTTAGTTTGTGGATTCAATCTTGAAAAAATATTGGACTACAATCAGCTGCAGTTGGAGGCTCCCACTGAGAAGAATGAAAACGGTGAGTGAATCCTGCACCAGCAACTAAGGTATCTAGGTTCTCTCATTGGGACTGACTAGGAGGTTGGCACAACCCAAGAAAAGCAGGGAAAAGCAGGATAGAGCAACAGCTCATCCAGGAGCCGAATGGGGCAAGGGGAACTCCCACCCCCAACCAAGGGAGGTGTTGAGTAATTGTGCTGCCTCACCCAGGAAACCATGTTTTTTCCATGGATTTGTGCAACCTGTGCATCAGGAGATCCCCTTGTAAGCTCATGCTACCAGGGCCTTGGGTCCTAAGCACAGAGCTGTGCAGATTCTCAGTAGCTGCTTGGCTGGAGACTGCCTAAGACTACCCAGTTCCTGGGGGCATGGGTGGCTGTCATCACTGTGGCTGCCTGCTGCCTAAGATGACTGAACTCCCGAGGGGAGAGACAGCAGCCATCACTGTAGCTCCAGTTGGCCTTTTTCCCTTGCCAGTGCTGGGGAGACTGGGTGGTTTGGTCCCAGGAGGAATTCCCCACAGTGCAGCACAGCAGCCTTGGCAGATTGTGGCCAGACTGCCTCTTTAGGCTGTACCAGGAGCCATCCCTCCTCATCAGACAGGGCCTGGGAATTTCAGCAACTCTAGCCAGGGGTTTAGGGACAGAACTCTAATCTCCCTGGGATGGAGGTCCTGCAGGGAGAGGTAGATGGAGTCCCCACAAATCAGCGGACTTAGTCTTTTCCCTTGCTGGCTCTGAGGAATCCAGGCAGTCCAGACAAGTGGGATTCCCCCAAGTGCAGAGCTCCTCCTCCACCAAGGGGCAGCCAGAGTGCTTCATTAAGCAGGTCCCTGGTCTTGTGCCTCCTGACTGGGTGAGACCCCCCAACAGGGGTTGCCAGACACCTTATACAGGAGCATTCCTGCTGGCATCAGGCTGGTGCCTCTCTGGGATGGAGCTCCCAGAGGAAGGAGCAGGCAGCCATCTTTGCTGCTCTGCAGCCTCCACTGGTGACACCTCCAGGTGTGGGAGGGACCCAGGCAAATAGGATCTAGAGTGGCCCCCCCAGCAAATCACAGCAGCCCTACAGAAGAGGGGCCAGACTGTTAAAAGAAAAGCAAACAAACAGAAGGCAACAAAAACAGCACCGTCAACAAAAAAGTACCCACAAAAACTCCATCCAAAGGTCAACAGCTTCAAAGATCAAACATAGATAAACTTGTGAAGATGTGAAGAATCAATAAAAAAACACACTGAAAATTCAAAAGCCAGAGTTCCTCTTCTCTTCCAGATGATGACAACACCTCTCCAGCAAGGGCCCAGAACTGGGCTGAGGCTGAGATGGATGAAATGGCAGAAGCAGGCTTCAAAACATGGGTAATAATGAACTTTGATGAGCTAACAGAGTATGTTCTATCCCAGTGCAAAGAAGTTAAGAACCATCATAAAATGTTAGAGGAACATAAATGACTTGATAGAGCTGAAAAACACAACATGAGAACTTCACAATGCAATCACAAGTATCAACAGCCGAATAGACCAAGCGGAGGAAAGAATATCAGAGCTTGAAGACTATCTTGCTAAAATAAGACAGGCAGACAAGATTAGAAAAAAAGAATGAAAAGGAACGAACAAAACCTTCAAGAACTATGGGATTATGTAAAAAGACTGAACCTGTGACTGATTAGGGTACCTGAAAGAAACAGGGGAAATGGAAACAAGTTGGAAAACCTACTTCAGGAGATCATCTAGGAGAACTTTCCCAACTTAGCAAGGCAACTCAACCTTCAAATTCAGGAAACTCAGAGGACCCCAGTCAGATACTCCAAGAGAAGATCAACCCCAAGACACATAATCATCAGATTCTCCAAGGTCAAATGAATAAAAAAATGTTAAGGGCAGCCAGAGAGAAAGGCCAAGTCACCTACAAATGGAAGCCCATCAGACTAAGAGCAGACCTTGCAACAGTAACCCTACAGGCCAGAAGAGATTAGGGGCCAGTATTCAACATTCTTAAAGAAAAGAATTTCCAACCCAGGATTTCATACCCAGCCAAACCATGCTTCATAAGTGAAGGAGAAATAAAGTCCTTTTCAGGCAAGCAAATGCTGAGGGGCTTTCACACCACCAGGCCTGCCTTGCAAGAGCTCCTGAAGGAAGCACTAAATGTGGAAAGGAAAAAGCATTACCAGCCACTACAAAAACAAACTGAAGTACAGAGACCAACGACACTATGAAGTAACTACATAAACAAGACTATAAAATAACCAGCTAGCATCATGATGATAGGATCAAATTCATATGTAACAATATTAACCTTAAATGTAAATGGGCTAAATGCCCCAGTTAAAAGATACACAATGGCAAGCTGGATAGAGTCAAGACTCATTGGTGTGCTGTATTCAAGATACCCATCTCACATGCAAAGACACACATAGGCTCAAAATAAAGGGATGGAGGAAAATCTACTAACCAAATGGAAAGCAGAAAAAAAAAAAAACAGGGGTTGCAATCCTAGTTTTTTACAAAACAGACTTTAAGCCAAGAAAGATCAGAAAAGACAAAGAAAGACATTATATAATGGTAAAGGGTTCAATGCAACAAGAAGAGCGAACTATCCTAAATGTATATGCACCCAATACAGGAGCACCCAGATTCACAAAACAAGCTCTTAGAGACCTTCAAAGAGACTTAGACTCCCACACAATAATGGTGAAAGATTTAACACCCTGCTGTCAATAGTAGACAAATCATCAAGACAGAAAATTAACAAAGATATTCAGTATTGAACTCAGCTTAGTCAAGTGGACTTGACAGATATCTACAGAACTCTCCACCCAAAAACAACAGAATATACCTTTTTCTCAGTGCCACATGGCACTTACTCTAAAATTGATCACATAATTGGAAGTAAAACACTCTTCAGCAAATGCAAAAGAACTGAGATCATAACAATCTCTCAGAACACAGAGCAATCAAATTAGAAGAAGATTAAGAAATTCACTCAAAACCACACAACTACATGGAATTTAAACAACCTGCTCCTGAATCATACCCAGTGGTGATACCCAGGCAAACAGGGTCTGGAGTGTACCTCCAGCAAACTCCAACAGATCTCCTGGGTAAATAATGAAATTAACGCAGAAATCAAGAAGTTCTTTGAAACCAATGAGAACAAGTAAACAATGTACCAAAATCTCTGGGATGCAGATAAAGCAGTGTTAAGAGGAAAATTTATAGCACTAAATGCTCACATCAAAAAGCTAAAAAGGTCTCCAATCTACATCCTAACATCACAACTAAAAGAACTAGAGAACCAAGAGCAAACAAACCCCAAAGCTAGCAGAAGACAAAAAATATCCAAGATGAGAACAGAACTGAAGGAGACAGAGACAAGAAAGACTCTTCAAAAAATCAATGAATCTAGTAGCTGTTTTTTCAAAAAAAAATTAATAATATGGATAGACTGCTAGCTAGATTAGTAAAGAAGAAAAGAGAGAAGAATCAAATAGACACAACAAAAAATGATAAAGGGGATATCACCACTGACCCGACAGAAATACAAACTACCATCAGAGAATACTATAAACACCTCTAGGCAAAGAAACTAGAAAATCCAGAAGAAATGGATAAATTCCTGGACACATACACCCTCCCAAGACTGAACCAGGAATAAGTTGAATCCCTTAATAGACCAATAATAAGTTCTGAAATTGAGGCAGTAATAGTCTACCAACTAAAAAAAGCCCAGGATCAGGTAGATTTACAGCTGAATTCTACCAGAACTACAAAGAGGAGCTGGTACCATTTCTTCTAAAACTATTCCAAACAATTGGAAAGCAGGGAATCCTCTCTAACTTATTTTATGAGGTCAACATCATCCTGATACCAAAACCTTGCAGAGATACAGCAACAACAAAAAAACTTCAGGCCAATATTCCTGATGAACATCAATGCAATAATCCTCAATACAATACTGACAAACCAAATCCAGCAGCACATCAAAAAGCTTATCTACCACAATCAAGTTGGCTTCATCCCTGAGATGCAAGGCTGGTTCAATATATGCAAACCAATAAACATAATTCATCACATGAACAGAACTAAAGACAAAAACCACGTGATTTGTCTGTTCCAAGATGGCCGAATAGGAACAGCTCCAGTCTGCAGCTCCCAGTGTGATTGACACAGAAGATGGGTGATTTCTGCATTTCCAACTGAGGTACCTGGTTCATCTCATTAGGATTAGTTGGACAGTGGGTGCAGCCCATGGAGGGTGAGCCAAAGCAGGGTGGGGCATCGCCTCACCTGGGAAGTGCAAGGGGTCAGGGGATTTCCCTTTCCTAGCAAAGGAAAGCCGTGACAGATGGTACCTGGAAAAATGGGACACTCCTGCCCAAATACTGTGCTTTTCCAGTGGTCTTAGCAAATGGCACACCAGGAGATTATATCCTACACCTGGCTCGGCAGTTCCCATGCCCACAGAGCCTTGCTCACTGCTAGCTCAGCAGTCTGAGATCCACCTGTGAGGCAGCAGCCTGGCAGGTGGAGGGGTGTCCACCATTGCTGAGGCTTGAGTAGGTAAACAAAGCAGGTGGGGAAGCTCGAACTGGGTGGAGCCCACTGCAGCTCAGCCAGGCCTGCTGCCTCTGTAGACTCTACCTCTGGGGGTAGGGCATAGCTGAACAAAATGCAGCAGAAACTTCTGCAGACTTAAGCGTCCACGTCTGACAGCTCTGAAGAGAGCAGCGGTTCTCCTAGCACAGTGTTTGAGCTCGGAGAATGGACAGACTGCCTCCTCAAGTGGGTCCCTGACCCCCATGTTACCTAACTGGGAGACACCTCCTAGTGGGGGCCAACTGACACCTTATAAAGGTGGATGCCCCTCTGGGATGAAGCTTCCAGAGGAAGGATCAGGCAGCAATATTTGCTGTTCTGCAATATTTGCTGTTCTGCAGCCTCCGTTGGTGATACCCAGGCAAACAGAGTCTGGAGTGGACCTCCAACAAACTCCAACAGACCAACAGATCTACAGCTGAGGGACCTGACTGTTAGAAGGAAAACTAACAAACAGAAAGGAATAGCATCAACATCAACAAAAAGGACATCCACACCAAAACCCCATCTGTAGGTCACCAACATCAAAGACCAAAGGTAGATAAAACCACAAAGATGGGGAGAAACCACAACAGAAAAGCTGAAAATTCTAAAAACCAGAATGCCTCTTCTCCTCCAAAGGATCACAGCTCCTTGCCAGCAACAGAACAAAGCTGGACAGAGAATGACTTTGACAAGCTGACAAAAGTAGGCTTCAGAAGGTCAGTAATAACAAACTTCTCTGAGCTAAAGGAGGATGTTCGAACCCATCGCAAGGAAGCTAAAAATCCTTTAAAGAAGATTAGAGGAATGGCTAACTAGAATAAACAGTGTAGAGAAGACCTTAAATGACCTGATGGAGCTGAAAACCATGGCACAAGAAGTACGTGACACATGCACAAGCTTCAATAGCCAATTCAATCAAGTGGAAGAAAGGTTATCAGTGATTGAAGATCAAGTCAGTGAAATAAAGTCAGAAGAGAAGATTAGAGAAAAAAGAGTAAAAAGAGGCCAGGCACAGTGGCTCATGCCTGTAATCCCAGCACTTTGGGAGGCCAAGGAAGGCAGATCATGGGGTCAGGAGATCAAGACCATCCTGGCTAACATGGTGAAAAACCTTGTCTCCACTAAAAATACAAAAAATTAGCCGGATGTGGTGGTGGGCACCTGTAGTCCCAGCTACTTGGGAGGCTGAGGCAGGAGAATGGCATCAACCTGGGAGGCAGAGCTTGCAGTGAGCCGAGATTGTGCCACTGCACTCCAGCCTGGGTGACAGAGTGAGACTCCGTCTCAAAAAAAAAAAAAAAAAAAAAGAGTAAAAAGAAATGAACAAAGCCTCCAAGAAATATGGGACTATGTGAAAAGACAAAATCTACTTTTGATTGGTGTACTTGAAAGTGACAGGGAGAATGGAACCAAGTTGGAAAATGCTCTTCAGTATATTATCCAGGAGAACTTCCCTTACCTAGCAAGGCAGGCCAACATTCAAATTCAGTGAATACAGAGAACGCCACAAAGATATTCCTCGAGAAGAGCAACTCCAAGACACATAATTGTCAGATTCACCAAGGTTGAAATGAAGGAAAAAATGTTAAGGACAGCCAGAGAGAAAGGTCGGGTTACCCACAAAGGGAAACCCATCAGACTAACAGCGGATCTCTCGGCAGAAACTCTACAAGCCAGAAGAGAGTGGGGGCCAATATTCAACATTCTTAAAGAAAAGAATTTTCAACCCAGAATTTCATATCCAGCCAAACTAAGCTTCATAAGGGAAGGAGAAATAAACTCCTTTACAGACAAGCAAATGCTGAGACATTTTGTCACCACCATGCCTCCCTTACAAGGGCTCCTGAAGGAAGCACTAAACATGGAAAGGAACAACCGGTACCAGCTACTGCAAAAACATGCCAAATTGTAAAGACCACTGATGCTAGGAATAAACTGCATCAACTAATGGGCAAAATAACCAGC
This sequence comes from Pongo abelii, assembly GCF_028885655.2. Taxonomy (NCBI): domain Eukaryota; kingdom Metazoa; phylum Chordata; class Mammalia; order Primates; family Hominidae; genus Pongo; species Pongo abelii. The sequence continues at coordinate 22,378,692 of NC_085928.1, forward strand.
TAACATAATAATGACAGGATCAAATTCACACATAACAATATTAACCTTAAATGTAAATGGGCTAAATGCCCCAATTAAAAGACACAGACTGGCAAATTGGATAAAGAGTCAAGACCCATCAGTGTGCTGTATTCAGGAGACTGATCTCACATGCAAAGACATACATAGGCTCAAAATAAAGGGATGGAGGAATATCTACCAAGCAAATGGAAAGCAAACAAAAGCAGGGGTTGCAATCCTAGTATCTGATAAAACAGAATTTAAACCAACAAAAATCAAAAGGGACAAAGAAAGGCATTATATAATGGTAAAGGGATCAATTAAACAAGAAGAGCTAACTATCCTAAATATATATGCACCCAATACAGGGGCACTCAGATTCATAAAGCAAGTTCTTAGAGACCTACAAAGAGACTTAGACTCCCACACAATAATAATGGGACACTTTAATATCCCACCATCAATATTAGACAGATGAATGAGAAAGAAGGTTGCTAAGGATATCCAGTACTTGAACTCAGCTCTGCAACAAGCAGACCTAATAGACATCTACAGAACTCTCCACCCCAAATCAACAGAATATACATTCTTCTCAGCACCACATTGCACTTATTCCAAAATTGACCACATATTTGGAAGTAAAGCACTCCTCAGCAAATGTAAAACATAGAAATCACAACAAACTGTCTCTGAGACAACAGTGCAATCAAATTAGAACTAAGGATTAAGAAACTCACTCAAAACCACACAACTACATGGAAACTGAATAACCTGCTCCTGAATGACTACTGGGTAAATAATGAAATGAAGGCAGAAATAAAAATGTTCTTTGAAACCAATGAGAACAAAGACACAACATACCAGAATCTCTGGGACACATTTAAAGCAGTCTGTCAAGGGACATTATGGCACTAAATACCCACGAGAGAAAGCAGGAAAGATCTAAAATCGATGCCCTAATGTCACAATTAAAATAACTAGAGAAGCAAGAGCAAACAAATTCAAAAGCTAGCAGAAAGCAAGAAATAACTAAGATCAGAGTAGAACTGAAGGAGACAGAGACACAAAAAAACCTTCAAAAAATCAATAAACCCAGGAGCTGGGTTTTCGAAAAGATCAACAAAATTGATAGACCTCTAGTAAGACTAATAAAGAAGAAAAGAGAGAAGAATCAAATAGATGCAATAAAAAATGATAAAGGGGATATCACCACCGACCCCACAGAAATACAAACTACCATCAGAGAATACTATAAACACCTCTACACAAATAAACTAGAAAATCTAGAAGAAATGGATAAATTCCCTGACACATACACCCTCGTGAGAATAAACCAGGAAGAAGTTGAATCTCTGAATAGACCAATAACAGGCTCTGACATTGAGGCAATAATTAATAGCCTACCAACCAAAAAAAGGCGAGGATCAGATGGATTCACAGCCAAATTCTACCAGAGGTACAAGGAGGAGCTGGTACCATTCCTTCTGAAACTATTCCAATCAGTAGAAAAAGAGGGAATCCTCCGTAACTCATTTTATGAGGCCAGCATCATCCTGATACCAAAGCCTGGCAGAGACACAACAAAAAAAGAGAATTGTAGACCAATATCCCTGATGAACATCAATGCAAAAATCCTCAATAAAATACTGGCAAACCAATCCAGCAGCACATCAAAAAGCTTATCCACCACAATCAAATTGGCTTTGTCACTAGGATGCAAGGCTGGTTCAACATATGCAAATCAATAAACATAATCCATCACATAAGCAGAACCAATGACAAAAGACACATGATTATTTCAATAGATGCAGAAAAGGTCTTCAACAAAATTCAACAACCCTTCATGCTAAAAACTCTCAATAAACTAGGTATTGATGGAATGTATCTCAAAATAAGAGCTGTATATGACAAACCCACAGCCAATATCATACTGAATTGGCAAAAACTGGAAGCATTCCATTTGAAAACTGGCACAAGACAGGGATGCCCTCTCTCACCACTCCTATTCAACATAGTGTTGGAAGTTCTGGCCAGGGCAACCAGGCAAGAGAAAGAAATAAAGGATATTCAATTAGGAAAAGAGGAAGTCAAATTGTCCCTGTTTGCAGATGACATGATTGTATATTTAGAAAACCCCATCATCTCAGCCTAAAATCTCCTTAAGCTGATAAGCAACTTCAGCAAAGTCTCAGAATACAAAATCAATGTGCAAAAATCACAAGCATTCCTATACACCAATAACAGGCAAACAGAGAGCCAAATCACAAGGGAACTCCCATTCACAATTGCTTCAAAGAGAATAAAATACCTAGGAATCCAACTGACAAGGGATGTGAAGGACCCCTTGAAGGAGAACTACAAACCACTGCTCAATGAAATAAAAGAGGACACAAACAAATGGAAAAACATTCCATGCTCATGGTTAGGAAGAATCAATATGGTGAAAATGGCCATACTGCCCAAGGTAATTTACAGATTCAATGCCATCCCCATCACGCTACTGATGACTTTCTTCATAGAACTGGAAAAAAACTACTTTAAAGTTCATCTGTCCTAGCATTGCCAAGACAATCCTAAGCAAAAAGAACAAAGCTGAAGGCATCACACTACCTGACTTCAAATGATACTACAAGGCTACAGTAACCAAAACAGCATGGTACTGGTACCAAAACAGAGATATAGATCAATGGAACAGAACAGAGCCGTCAGAAATAATGCCACATATCTACAAGTATCTGATCTTTGACAAACCTGACAAAAACAAGAAATGGGGAAAGGATTCCCTATTTAATAAATGGTGCTGGGAAAACTGGCTAGCCATATGTAGAAAGCTGAAACTGGATCCCTTCCTTACACCTTATACAAAAATCAATTCAAGATGGATTAAAGACTTAAATGTTAGACCTAAAACCATAAAAACCCTAGAGGAAAACCTAGGCATTACCATTCAGGACATAGGCATGGGCAAGGACTTCATGTCTAAAACACCAAAAGCAATGGCAACAAAAGCCAAAATTGACAAATGGGATCTAATTAAACTCAAGAGCTTCTGCACAGCAAAAGAAACTACCATCAGAGTGAACAGGCAACCTACAAAATGGGAGAAAATTTTCGCAACCTACTCATCTGACAAAGGGCTAATATCCAGAATCTACAATGAACTCCAACAAATTTACAAGAAAAAAACAAATAACCCCATCAAAAAGTGGGCAAAGGACATGAACAGACACTTCTCAAAAGAAGACATTTATGCAGCCAAAAAACACATGAAAAAATGCTCACCATCACTGGCCATCAGAGAAATGCAAATCAAAACCACAATGAGATACCATCTCACACCAGTTAGAATGGCAATCATTAAAAAGTCAGGAAACAACAGGTGCTGGAGAGGATGTGGAGAAATAGGAACACTTTTACACTGTTGGTGGGATTGTAAACTAGTTCAACCCTTGTGGAAGTCAGTGTGGCGATTCCTCAGGGATCTAGAACTAGAAATTCCATTCGACCCAGCCATCCCATTACTGGGTATATACCCAAAGGACTATAAATCATGCTGCTATAAAGACACATGCACACGTATGTTTATTGCCGCATTATTCACAATAGCAAAGACTTGGAACCAACCCAAATGTCCAACAATGATAGACTGGATTAAGAAAATGTGGCACATATACACCATGGAATACTATGCAGCCATAAAAAATGATGAGTTCATGTCCTTTGTAGGGACATGGATGAAATTGGAAATCATCATTCTCAGTAAACTATCACAAGAACAAAAAACCAAACACCGCATATTCTCACTCATAGGTGGGAATTGAACAATGAGAACACATGGACACAGGAAGGGGAACATCACACTTCGGGGACTGTTGTGGGGTGGGGGGAGGGGGGAGGGATAGCATTGAGAGATATACCTAATGCTAGATGACGAGTTGGTGGGTGCAGCGCACCAGCATGGCACATGTATACATATGTAACTTACCTGCACATTGCGCACATGTACCATAAAACCTAAAGTATAATAATAATAATAATAATAATAAAAGAAAAAAAGAAAAAAAAAACAAAAAAATAAAAAATAAAAATAAAATAAAAACAAAAAAAAAAAGAAAATGTGTCACATATACACCATGGAATACTACGCAGCCATAAAAAAAGGAAGAGTTCATCTCCTTTGCAGGGACATGGATGCAGCTGGAAACTATCATTCTCAGCAAACTATCACAAGGACAGAAAACCAAACACCACATGTTCTCACTCATAGGTTGGAATTGAATAATGAGAACACTTGGACACAGGGCAGGGAACATCACACCCCAGGGCCTGTCATGGGGTGGGGGCAGGGGGAGGGATAGTATCAGGAGAAATACCTAATGTAAATGACCAGTTCATGGGTGCAGCAAACTAACACGGCACATGTATACCTATGTAACAAACCTGTGCGTTGTGCACATGTACCCTAGAACTTAAAATATAATTTTTAAAAAGGGAAAAAACCCCATGTGATTATCTCATTAGATGCAAAAAAGGGACTTCAATAGAATTAAAAATACCTTCATGTTAAAAACTCTCGATAAACTAGGTATTGATGGAACATATCTCAAAATAATAAGAACTATTTATAACGAACCCACACCCAATATCATACCGAATGGGAAAACCTGGAAGCATTCCCCTTGAAAACTGGCATAAGTCAAAGATGCCCTCTTTCACCACTCCTATTCAGCATAATATTGGAAGTTCTGGCAAGAGCAATCAGGCAAGAGAAAGAAATAAAGGGTATTCATATAAGAAGAAAGGAAGTCAAACTGTCTCTATTTGCAGATGACATGAACCTGCATCTACAAAACTCCATCCTCTCAACCCAAAAGCTTCTTAAGCTGGTAAGCAACTTCAGCAAAGTCTTGGGATAAAATATCAGTGTGCAAAAATCATAAGCATTCCTATATACCAACAATAGACAAGCGGAGAACTAAATCATGAATGAACTCCCATTCACAATTGCTACAAAGAGAAAAAAATAACTAGGAATATAGCTAACAAGGGAAATGAAGGACCTCTTCAAGAAGTACAAACCGCTGCCCAATGAAATCAGAGAGGAGCCAAACAAATGGAAAAACATTGTATGCTCATGGAAAGAAAGAATCAATATTGTGAAAATGGCCATACTGCCCAAAGCAATTTATAGATTCAATGCTATTCCCATTAAATTACCATTGACATTCTTCACAGAATTAGAAAAAAACTACTTTAAAATTCATATGAAACCAAAAAACAGCCTGAATAGCCAAGACAATCCTAAGCAAAAGGAACAAAGCTAGAGGCATCACGCTACCTGACTTCAAACTGTATTATAAGCCTACAGTAACCAAAACAGCATGGTACCGGTAGAAAAATAAACACATAGACCAATGGAACAGAATAAAGAACTCAGAAATAATACCATGCTTCTACAACCATCTGATCTTCAAGAAACCTGACAAAATCAAGCCATGGGGAAAGATTTCCCTATTTAATAAATGGTGCTGGAAGAAATGACTACCCATTGCAGAAAATTGAAACTGGACCCCTTCTTTACACCTTATACAAAAATTAACTCATCATGGATTAAAGACTTAAATGTAAAACCCAAAACTATAAAACCCTAGAAGAAAATCTAAGCAATATCATTCAAATTTCATGATGAAAACTTCAAAAGCAATTGCTTGTTGCAATTGCTTGTTGCTTTTGTCAAGAAAAAATTGACAAATGGGATCTAACAGACAGCCTCCAGAATGGGAGAAAATTTTTCAGTCTCTCCATCTGACAAAAGTCTAATATCCAGAATCATAAGGAACTTAAATTTACAAGAAAAAAAGCCAAACAATCCCATTAAAAAGTACATGAACAGGCAAAGGACATGAACAGACACTTCTCAAAAGAAAACATTTACAGAGAAAACAAACATATGAAAAAAAGCTCAACATCACTGACCATTAGAGAAATGCCCATCAAAACCACAATGAAATACTGTCTCACGCCAGTCAGAATGGCAATTATTAAAAAGTCCAGAAACAACAGATGCTGGTGAGGCTGTGGAGAAATAGGAACACTTTTACACTGTTGGTGGGAATGTAAATTAGTTTAACCATTGTAGAAGACAGTATGGCAGTTCCTCAAAGACCTAGAACTAGAAATATCATTTGACACAGCAATCCCATTACTGGGTATATAACCAAAGGAATATAAATTATTCTATTATAAAAATATATGCACATGTATACTCATTGCAGCACTATTCACAATAGCAAAGACATGGAATCAACCCAAATGCCCATCAATGATAGAATGGATAAAGAAAATGTGGCACAAATACACCATGGAATACTATGCAGCCATAAAAAAGGAAAAAGATCATGTCCTTTTCAGGGACATAGATGGAGCTGGAAGCCATTATCCTCAGCAAACTAACAAAAGAACAGAAAACCAAACACCACATGCTCTCATTTATAAGTGGAAGCTGAACAATGAGAACACATGGACACAGGGAGGAGAACAATACACACTGGGGCCTTTTACAGGGGTTGGGGGAGCAAGGGGAGAGAGAGAATCAGGAAAAATAGCTAATGCGTGCTGGGCTTAATACCTAGGTGATGGGCTGATATGTGCAGTAACACACTTACCATGGCACACATTTACCTATGTAATAAACCTGCACATCCTGCACATGTATCCCAGAACTTAAAATAAAATAAAATATAAATAAAATAATAGCAAATAAAGAAAATATATTATCAACCTAATGGGGGAGAAATGATGATATGCTATGCACATTGCATTAGAAAACAAATGTTATTCTTATCCTACAAATATTGTGAAAATGTCCGAGAGCCAAGAAGTCAGGACCAGCTAGGTGGGAGCTTCCCTGGAGAGTCACTTATGCATAGGGGTTTATTGGGGCTGGGGCAAACATGGAAAGGCTAATATATCATGAATCTTTTAAGTTGTAAATGATGGAAATACAATTTAAGCAAGCTTAAGCACAAAAGGGTATCAACACACATTACTAAGAGTCCAAGAATAGTACTTACTTCAGGCATTGTTACATCTAGAGGACAAATGTTACCAGGACTGTCTCTTTCCTTTTCTTGGAAAGGCTCTCTCCACGTGGTGAGCAAACAGCCACTATCTATAGAAGACTCACATTCCCTTGTTTAGAAATCCTACCAAAATGAATGAGGGGTTTTGTTTTGTTTGTTTGTTTGTTTGTTTTGCTAGCTTTGGCAGAAAACTCCAAGGGAGAGCACGTCTTAAGTCAAGTGTCTGTGCTTAAATCAATCATTGTACCAGGAGGTGTGATGGTCTGATTGGCCAGACCTGGTTCTTGTATCTCTTCTGTGTTGAGGGTGAGAAGAATCAGAGTCGGCTCCATTGAAGCTAAATAGAATAGGAATAGGTAACTTATCATCAGAGGAATGTGAAAAGATGCTGGTGGGCCAGAACACAGATGCCTCCTGCTAAGGAATGTAACAAGACAGTGGTCCATGGATTAATTTACAGTTAGAAAGAACCAATTTTAAGGAGCAAGTAAAATACTTAAAATAAAAATTTTTCATATCCCATTTATTGAGATCCTAATGGATGCTAGGAAGTGTCTTAAGAGCTAGAGATATAAACAAAACAGGGAAAGTTCTTTTTTTTTTTCTTATTCTTCTTCTTCTTCTTATTATTATTATTATACTTTAGGCTCTATGGTACATGTGCACAATGTGCAGGTAAGTTACATATGTATACATGTGCCATGCTGGTGCGCTGCACCCACCAACTCGTCATCTAGCATTAGGTATATCTCCCAATGCTATCCCTCCCCCCTCCCCCCACCCCACAACAGTCCCCGAAGTGTGATGTTCCCCTTCCTGTGTCCATGTGTTCTCATTGTTCAATTCCCACCTATGAGTGAGAATATGCGGTGTTTGGTTTTTTGTTCTTGTGATAGTTTACTGAGAATGATGATTTCCAATTTCATCCGTGTCCCTACAAAGGACACGAACTCATCATTTTTATGGCTGCATAGTATTCCATGGTGTATATGTGCCACATTTTCTTAATCCAGTCTATCATTGTTGGACATTTGGGTTGGTTCCAAGTCTTTGCTATTATGAATAATGCCGCAATAAACATACGTGTGCATGTGTCTTTATAGCAGCATGATTTATAGTTCTTTGGGTATATACCCAGTAATGGGATGGCTGGGTCAAATGGAATTTCTAGTTCTAGATCCCTGAGGAATCGCCACACTGACTTCCACAAGGGTTGAACTAGTTTACAGTCCCACCAACAGTGTAAAAGTGTTCCTATTTCTCCACATCCTCTCCAGCACCAAAACAGGGAAAGTTCTTACTTTTATAAAGCTTATATTCTAGTAATCGAAGATAGGTAAATAAAATAATCGAGTAAAGGATATAGTATTTTAAATAGAATTAAGGCCTATGTCTATTTGAAATATTTTTATAGAAAGGGTAGTAGAAAATACTAATGGGCTGGTCTTTGAAGGCTTCAATGAAAAGGTAATATTTGAGAAATGACCTGGAAGGTGCCATGTGAATATCTGTGGAAGAGTATTCCAACCAGAAAAAAAGCAGAAAGGCAAAGGCAGGAATGAAGTAACGGAGAGTCGAAAATGCAAAGTCAGGAGTGGAATAGAAAAGGATAACGATGAGGTCATTGTGGCTGAATCTCTTGGCTGGTCATTTAGTGAATGAATATAACTTAGATTCTCATTTAGTGAATGAATATAACTTAGACTCATGTGGTAGTTTGTTGCCCCAAGTTCATCGTCAGGTATGATATGTGAAAGTGCTGAGTTCTCACGGAAATACTTCTTACTCATGGACAAGGGTATCTTGGTACCCCATGGGAAGTTTGTGAAGCCAAAGGAAGGGAAAAAGAGATAGATACTGATAGACAAGAATTAGAAGTCATTTATTCATTCATCCATTCATCCATTTATTTAGTTTGGCCTGCTATTTTCAGATGCTTCTGGAACCAAATAGGACAAAATATCCCATGCCATGCCTAAGGAATTTACAGTCCAGCAGGAGTCATCTAAGCAGACAGGGTGGGCTAAATCAAGGAGAAGAAGGCAGGATTCACAAGTCTAGGCTGGCAGTGTGGTTCAGAGGCAGGAGGTCAGAAAGTAGGCAAAGGCAGCACTGTAGAATCCTATTGGTGATCTCTGATGCTAAGGCAAAGGCTGCTGTTCCCCTTCAGGCGGAGGTAATGGTTACAACCTTCACTGAATCTTGAGATTGCTAAAAGTGCAACGGGGTGCTGCCTCCCTCATGCTGTCTTTCCATTTCCCCTTACTTAGTGAACACTACAGTGTTCCTAAGCTGGAGATCTTTTGCTTATTTTACTTACTCTAGGAAGAAAGGAGAAGGCATAAGGGAAGGTAGAAAAAGAAAAACAGATGCCAGTGTTTCTCCTTTCATTTCTATGCTTGTTCTATTTTTCCAACGTGGCAGAAAAAAATTTTTCAAGCATATTTTTCCTCCCATGCTTTTTTTCTAATTCCAAAAGAGAGTTATATCCTTTTTACTTCTAAATGTAAAATGAAATAGCCATATTCTTATCTATAGTTTAAACATAAATTTGTACCCATGGTGAGTTAATTAATTACCACTTGTTTCCCAAAACACTCCAATTTATAAAAGGTTCTACTTGTTCAGCTTCTTCAGGAGTACAATTTTTCTTTTTCTTTCAAACTTTTACTTTAAGTTCAGGTGTACAAATGCAGGTTTGTTACATAGGCAAACTTGTGTCATGGAGATTTGTTGTACAGACTATTTCATCACCCAGGTATTAAGCCTAACATCCATTAGTTATTTTTTCTGGATCCTCTTTCTCCTCCCACCCTGTACCCTCTGGAAAGGCCTCAGTGTATGTTCCCTTTTATGTGCCCATGTGTTCTCATCATTTAGTGTGTGTTATTTGGTTTTCTGTTTCTGTGTTAGTTTGCTAAGAATAATGGCCTCCAGCTCCATTCATGTCCCTACAAAGACGTGATCTCATTCTTTTTATGGCTTCATAGTAAGAACACAATTTTTCAAATGACCACATCTAGTTTCATAACTGTACTCTTCCCAAGTGCAACCCTGAAGAGTGGTTGGCATTATAAATTGGTGCTTTGGTTTGATAGACCTAGTTTTATTCTAGTTTAGTTTTCAACGTATTTTCAGAAGGTTTAGATAGATCATGAATTCTCACTTCTCCATAGCCCAAACCAGTTTCTAACCACTCCTTGTTGTCTGTATCCAGCTGTTTTATAATCTATACTTTCTAAGTCAGCTTTGGCTGCAGTAACAAAAGCACCTCCGACCAGGTGGCATATAAACAAAAGAAATTTATTTTTCACAATTCTGGAGGCTGGAAGTCTAAGATCAGTGTGCTAGCATGGTCAAGTTCTGGTGAGGCCCCTCTTTCAGGTTGCAGAGGCCGCTATCTTGCTGTATCCCCACATGGAAGAAAGAGAAATCTCATGTCCCTTCCTCATTTAATAAGGGCACTAATTCCATCGGAGTGGGGGGTGGTCTACCCTCATGGTGTAATTACTTCCAAATGCTCCACCTCTAAATACCATCACATTGGAAATTAGGCTTCAACATACAAATTTTAAGGGGACACTAACAGTCAGTTCATAGCAATGCCTTCTCTAAAAAGCAGGGAAACTTCTTAGTTATCTTACTAACTTTCTAGGAATATCAGATATTTAATTCCCAGGTCCTCATGCCCCACCCATTCTCAAGCATTACAGTCCATGGTTATCACTAAGACCTCACATAATCACAGCTGCCTAATGGTCCTCAGAAAATGTTTGGGAACCAGCAGTGTTCCCAACTATTCCCTTTGGGAGCAGCAGGGCCAGGATTAGGGTGAGGCAAGTTAAAGCTACTTGCCTTAAGTGCAAAATGTAAGGTTACATCAAAAAATTAGTAATCAAGATAGTGTTGGGGCCGGGCGTGATGGCTTACACCTGTAATCCTAGCAGCACTTTGGGAGGCTGAGGGAGGTGGCACTTGAGGTCAGGAGTTCAAGACCAGTCTGGCCAACATGGTGAAACCCCATCTCTACCAAAAAATACAAAAATTAGCTGGGTGTGGTGGCAAGCACCTGTAATCTCAGCTACTCAGGAGGCTGAGGCAGGAGAATCACTTAAACCTGGGTGATGGAGGTTGCAGTGAAGTGAGATTGTGCCACTTCACTGGGTGACAGAGTGAGCCTGTCTGACAAAAAAAAAAAAAAAAGTATTTTAATGCAATATTTCAAAATTCAAAATTAATGCAAAAATATCTATGGAAAAACAAAATACCAAAATTTTAAATAGAGACAGACTATTTGCTTTATGACTATATTATTGTGCAATAGAATAAGTCCCTTCCACTCAGCCCTCAGTTTACTTGTCAGGCAAATCAATACAGTCCACCAGTCCACCAGGAGGCATGTTTATGAAGGTTGACAACAGCGCATCAACTGATTGGGCAACACAGGATTTTATATATAATCATGTTTTTGTTTGTAGATCTGTTTTTAACTTTCTCACTTCATTCATACTATGGGACAATATTTTGATAAGTGTATGCAAATGGTCTTCAATTTACAATAGGTTGACTTACGATTTTTCAATTTTACAATGGGTTTATTGGGACATAAACCAATTGTAAGTTAAAGAGCATTTGTACTAGGTTGCACATTTTTCCTTTTGTCTCAGGCTTCTGAGGCTTGGCATGGCACTGGAAAGTCACAATGGAAACCACAAGATTTAAAATCCTCTGTCTCTAGCATGGCAATCTATATAAAAAGCATTTAAAGTACTCATGTCCTTTGAGCTAATTTTTCCATTTTTATGGATCTGGCTAACAAAATTATATTATAAACACATTATTAAAAATTTGCAGTTGAAAGTCTAAAGTTATTTACAAAACTATATGTATAACATGAGTCCATGTTTGTCTTAAATAGATAAGTGGATGATATATGGGAAGAGAGGAGCAGTTAGGCAGGTAGACAGATTACATAAGGCTGAATCTTTAAATATAAATATGGCTTAATTCTGTGTAGTAAACTGTGGATTATTTTTATCTTTTTCCTTATTTATATTTTCTACCTTTCTATAATAAAATAGTATTGCTTGGATAATTAAACAATCAAATAAACTTAAAATTTAATTACAATTTATGTGCTTCTGTAGCCAGATCTTATACAATATGAGATTAACCGAAATTTTTCTCCTCTATGGAGAGGCATCTCACTTCATTGAAAATGTACTTAGTAAGGTACATCTGTAACACTAAACATGCTGTAATTACCAACCATGACACATACCTGTAAGAAAACAAATCGGGTAAACAATCTGCTGGAAAATGTACATTCAAAATATCTCTGACACCTTGATAATGTTCTCCAAGAGGATTTAATAACTCATCATTCTCATAGCTCAATCTTGTACTCATTCCTGATGACTGAATTTTTATCCATGAAGAAAGGGAAAAATGAGGTTATATTGGGGTAAATATGTGACTGAAAATGGTGGTAGACATGGATGCAGGCCTTGCCTACATAACAGGCAGACATGGGCTTTGACCCCCCAGGAAGAAAAATTAGGCAAGAGTTCTATCTAAAATTAAAGACGCCCATGTTTCTAATGCTCATTAGCTGACATTTATCAAGGAGGATCACCAATCATTAAGTTATTTTTATAACCAGCTTAACAGAAGCTGTGTTTCCATGACAACAGTCAATGTTGGGAAGGTAAAAAAAAAAAAGAAATTAATGGAACTTGTGGTGATCTTAATAATGCTGTATGGAACTTATTCATTAATCTGGTTTTCCTGTTGTCTGGGCTTCCATGCCGACTGCAGAACTAACTGGCTTCTCTGGGGGTGTCTGACATTGGGAATAATGCATTTTTGAGAACTCCGAGTGCCTCTAACCCAGGTTACTGACACAGAGTTTTCTAATTCTTCTGTGATTTTCCTTTTGAACTGAGTGTGGGGTGGAATCATTGTAAAAGAACCCTTAGATCACCACAGACTGACCAAGAGAAGTGCAGGATTGGTCAGAGCAACAGGCACAAATTTTATCTTTATTCTCTTTTGAAATCCACAGCAGCAGATTTGCTCTCATGAATTAAATGTTATGTGAAAAAAAAAAAAAAGAGGAATCAAGTTTCTTTCTAGATTTCTGACCTAAGCCACTGGGTAGATGATGGTGTAAAAGACAGGAAAATCAGCCAAATGTGGATTGGGTGATAGAGATAAAGAGTTCTATTTTAGAAATCCTTTTATCTTCAAAGAGACTTAAATTGTATTACATCCTAACTGAACATTTTAGACCCAAATAATACACCTCAGTCAAAAGACCTTATTTCATACAGACAAGGCGATGATTTTGCTATCAATGAGATGGGTCTGGAGCCCACTGTCTGACCTTATTACTATTTGAAAAAAATCACCTGTCAGTGTTGAGGTCTTTTTGACTTGTCCTCAACCTAGTTTTTATTTTTCAAAGTAATCCAGATTTAGGTGTTTCAGAATCAACAACTTCGGTTGTTTCTGAACAGAATTTAGAACCTGTATGTTTCTGTGTCTTGAATGGCCTATTCGTCCCAATTGCTTCCTGACTTTGTGTGCTGTCTGTAAGTTTGAGTCACATTGTTTTGCATTTAGTGTTAGGGCTGCAATGATTCTTGGTATGTCTTTTGGGGGCCTCTCTATTGTGTCTTAGAGGCTCTATTACGAGCCTCTCTAATGTGTCTTCCTCCACCTTTACAATTCTATTAAGGAACCAAAGTTTATAAATGAAATAAATTTAGATACTAATAAGTAAAAAAAAATTCCCAACACTAACACAAGTAATAAGACTACTAAACAGTGTATACTAATATGTGCCTAAAAGATAATAGGCTATTGCTTTCAGCATAAATAAAGATTCAGCAGAAGATATTTAGAATTGTGTTTTGAAGGAGTTGAATTTTTCCAAGTCATAGGAATGTTGCTTTCAGGTATAGATTTGAGAAAGAGATTAAAGCATTTCTTACCAAAACACAAAAACAAAACAAAAACCTTTGAGGTAAAATAGAATTTTTAAAGCAGTGTGTTGCCAGATATCCTATGTGATACAACTTCAATCTATGAATGATCTTTTCAGCAGCTTATTCCACATCTGATGAGACTCTAATCAGATCATGACTGAGCCCCAGACATTCTTGCTTCCAAGTCTTCCATGAAACTCAGACCAACTCAGAATGAAATTGAACTCTTAAATTGTTTTAATATATGTTATTGATACTTTCTAACCTTTTTCTTTAGGTTGTTTCTCCCAATGAAAATTTGAGTTAGTGTCAGTGACCAAGAAAAGACCCTGTTGATTCAGTGAGGACTCATTTTTCACACGGCTTCACCTTTCTTTGATTAATTAGGCACTAGCTCTACACAAAGCTGAGCATAGTTACCGAGGTACAGGTTGAAACTCCGAGGATGACTTATTTCATTGATCTTCATTAGTTTGAGGACTTTCTCTTTGACTTAGTTTTCTCTTCCTAGCTAGGAAGTTCTATCTGCAGGTGAGGGTAGAAACCTGAAGGGAACCCCCTGGCCATGCATGTTCTGTGAGAGGAGACTCAGGGCCAGAGCAGAACATGACATGTTAGGAATCTGCACCAGAATTGATTTAGAAAATGTAGGGAGGGATATAGAGCATAGATACTTCAGGACTTAGAGATATTGCTTTGTTTCTTATGAGAACTGTTTACCTTCTAATAGAAGGCATTTTAAAAACTGGAACTGGAAAGAAATTTGAAATGGATGTGCTAAATGTACACCTTTTCTTTATATACTATCAACATCAGCAGGTATAATGATTATAACTAATCAAGAATCTGATAGCTGCCCTGTGTAGGAATTGTAAATTCAACATAATTTATAAGCTGAAAAAGATACGATGGACTGGCTCAATACTTGGGTTAAAATAAATTAATTAAACAAAAGCCTGGGGGTTTCCAAGAGTTGTAGACATCTCTATAATGAAATTATTTTTTATAGACAGGGTCACTTTAGGTTGCCTAGGCTGGACTTTAACTCCTGAGCTCAAGTTATCTTCCCACCTCAGCCTCCCAAGTAGCTGGAACTACAGGCATGTGCCTCCTCGCCTAGCTCCTCTTTGTAATATTTACCTTAGCAAAACCTAGAATAACTTTTCGTTGGATAAACTAAACTTCTCTTACATAATGAAAATACTCTGAGGTTATTTTAGTAAGAGTGAGTCTTAGTGTTTTTTTGAGATGGAGTCTCTCTCAGTAGCCCAGGCTGGAGTGCAATGGCGTAATGTCAGCCTCAGCCTCCCGAGTGGCTGGGATTACAGGCGCCCACCACCATGCCAGGCTAAGTTTTTGTATTTTTTGTAGAGATAGAGCTTTACTATGTTGGATAGGCTGGTCATAAATTAGTGTCCCTTATGGGCTGAATTGTACCCTATCCTCCAAATTTATATGTTGAAGCCTTAAGCTCCAGTACCTCAGAATGTGACCTCATTTAAAAATGAGGCTTTGACAGAGGCAGTTAAGTTAAAGTGAGGTCATTAGGGTGGGCCCAATTCAGTATCACTAGTATCTTTACAAAATGGGGAAATTTGGACACAAAGACAGGCATAAAGGGAAGATGTGAAGAGGCACAGTTAAAAGATAGCCACCCATAAGCCAAAGAGACAGGCCTGCAACAGATGTCTCCCTCGAGGGCCGGAGCTATTGGTCTTGACCAGAGCCTTAGGCTTCATCTGTGTTTTCTTTATCAGGGTAGTTGGTGTAAAACTGAGAGAAGAAAAAGATGAAATGTAAGACCCTAGCATGTCCAACCAACTAATGAGAAGGTAGAACAGAAACACAGAGCCATTGGACCTTGATTACTCTCATGATTTATTAATATTCAGGTTGAAAAAGGAGCCTTAGAGCCGCAAGTTTACGCTAATTGGCACATTTGCTTTATTTATTTATTTTTAAAACAAACTGGGTTTTTTGAATTTTTCCTTTTTGTTCATTCCATCACATTGAAAAGGAGGAAAACAAAAATGATTTTGAATTCACTCGATATTTTGGACTCCTCAGATGAACGGAACATTGCACACACACTTGGAACAGAGAGAGAGATAGAGAGGAAAGTGGACTCCCACAGGGCCACGCGCACCAGATCAAATAACTTGGATACAGTGCAAGAATTTCCCAAAATGATTGAATCATCATTACCAAAAACTCGCCATAACAACACCAAGAAACAAAAAATGTTTAAGCCACACTGTTTGACTTGGGATCTTTCCTGCTTTTTTTTTTTTTTTTTTTTTAATGTTTGCCACACAGAGAGAAAGAGGGCTAGTGGGTGGGAAAGGACAGACTCACAGACGTGAGCAGGACAGGAGGGGACTTCAGAGTGGAGCTGAGAAGAGGGTAGGGAGAGACAGGCTCAGGAGAGGGGAGGGTGGGGATGTGGAAAGCCATTTCTTAGAGTTCAGGCATGTTCTCGGTCAGCCTCAGGTTCCTCTTCTTTACCCTCATCCTGCCGGGCACTTTCCTTAGGTTTGGTTTCATCTACAGCTTCTGAGAAAGAAAACAAGATAGGATTGGGGGAAAAGGAGAGAGTTAGTATTTTGTCTTATCTGCTCATACAACGGTGCAATGCATTTCTTCTTTTTATGTCATTTCATAAGAACATTAAGATTAAAAGAGATTATTAATATCCCAGTTAATGTAAGTTCCAAGTTCAGAAGAGTTTACCTCAAGGAAGCTGTTCAGTGGCACCTATGGAAGAACTCAGGAGCAAAGGTATGTGAGTGACAAGGAGACCACTTAACAGAAGTTACTGTGGTCTTTAATCTCTCAGCCTTACAATCAAGGTATCCACATACAGGATCTTCACATAGGGAATCAACGACAATCTTGTATTGCTGTTCTACTAGTGTCAGAAGAATTGTGACAGATAATTTATGTGGACCATCGAGCATCCATTACAAGTTTCTTACCACTCATTTCCAGTATTGGAAAGTGAAGTAGTTGAATTTTCAGCTCCTGTGGGACAGTGCTAGTCAATTATATAGAAATTGAAATCCCTAGAGAGGGCAGAGTTGGGTTTTGCCCTTCACATTCTCCTATTCCTGATCACTTGGACATCAAACAATACATGGCACTGTAGCAGCTGCCTTGTGACCATGAAGACAAAAACTATACACTAAGGATGGTGGAGCAAAAAGAAAAAATCATCACTGAGTGACTATACCACTCCTAGATATCTTTCCCTCAGAAACAAGTCACTAGCCTCTTTAAAGCATTGTAATATAATCGTTTTCAGTTTCTTGCAGCCAAGCACATTCCAACTGAATACACTTATCCATAGGGAAAGTACTGCTTTGCTTAACAGGGAGGATATCATGTCTTTTTGAAGAAAAATTTTCCCTTTGTTTCCCGACAGAACTCAGTCAACTGATTTTATGCTACCTGATAGTTTACTAATATGCTAGCTTGTGGAAAAAGAATTCATTTGCTCTGAAACAACTTGTGTTGCCAAACAATCAACTCCCTGTGTCAATGTCCCCCAGGACCACCCCTAGGTTCAGTGATTTGCTAGGAGGACTCATGGGACTCAGCATGCAGTCTGCTTCATAACTAAAATTTATTGCAGCGAAAAAACACAAAGCAAAATAAGCAAAGCTGAAAGTTGCCCATGGGCAAAGTTTGGAGGAAACCAAACAAATTTCTAAGAGTCTTCTCCCCATGGAGTCACCCAGGATGTGCTTAATTCTTTCAGCAATAAATTACCATAACACATGGAAGATGTCATCTATTAGGGAAGTTTAACTGAATTTGCGTTGGTAATTGGTCATGTAGGCACCCTCCACCAAGCAGGTACAAAATTCAGACTCCCAGAAGAAAAATAGATGTTCAGCATAAACCACATTGTTTGTACTATGATTTCAGGCACCTGGAACCACTCTTATCAGTTAAGGAATGATGAGAATCTTCTCAAAATCCAAGATCCCAGATGCCAGCCAATGGTCAACTTTACAAACAAGCCTTTTTAAGGATAGCAGTCCCAGGCCTACTGTATTAACTGTTTTTTTTTTCTCAATCCCTGATATTGATGATGCCTGTGTCTTAAAATGGAGCTATTGTTATTGCTTGTCCTCCTCTTAACAACTACTAGGTGCTGATTATTCTTGGAAAGGTAAACTGGAGTCCATGGAATTTTGTTAGGCTAACAAATTGGTGTTTAATTAGAAGATAATAGACATAGTTTGAAAGCACTTGAGCAAGGAATATAATACAGCTATGGTTTGAGGAGCTTAAACTAGGAATACTAAATAAAATAGTTTTACTGTATGTAGATGTTGAGATTAGAGAAATGGGGTCATTAAGGAGACCATTAAAAAAGCTCATCAAAATGTATGTCTCTTTTAAATCAGCCAGCTACATGTTTACATTCAGATAAAGCTGAACATTTATACGCACCATTATTAAACACATTTCTGGAATTTCTTCTCTGAAACACCTATCAAAAAACATCCTTTTGGAGCTCTTCAGTAGCAGAAATGCTTATTTTTTGAAAATAGGTTAGGTTTTTAAAATCTAACTAGACTAGTCTGGTAAATAAAGTAAGCAGCTACAATGGGTAATTTTACCTTATAATACTCACTTTTGACCAGGGTTTTAAAGACTGACTTATTTTATAGGGTTCATAACTCACTATAAGCTATTCATAAAATATAGCTATTCTAGTGATGCTACCTACTACTACTCATAAGATTTTTTTAAGGCTATAGCTTTCCAAAGTGATTGTAATTACCTCTTGAACAACAGTGCACCTATCCAAGTTTTGCATGAAACTAACTCAATTCTGATCATTATAATACACTATGCATCAGCAGTATTCCTCAGGAATTATAAAAATTTTGGTGTGCTAATGAGTTACTTAATTTTCTACCAGAAGAAAGATTCCAGATTTATTTCAGTGAAGTCCTTCTAAAACAATCAGGAATTCTTTTGGAGAGTTTGCTTAGTTCCCTAACCTTGCTCAAACCTTTGGATATTACAAGTATGCCCAAGGTAGTTTACCATCCTTATCAGTTCCAAGAAGCAATGTTTTTAGTGCCCTTTTCAAACTGCAAAATAAACATAATATTGATTTACACAACCCAGAAATATATAGAAAGTTAGTAGTTATAGGAACAAGAGAAGACTTCAAATCTCGCCTTCCAAAATAAAGACATGGGAGCTATTATGTATGCTTAGAGGGAGATTAGGAAATGAGAGAAAAAGGGAAGCAGACTGGGAAAGGTGAGAATTGCATGTTTGTTGAATAAAGGGAATAAAACTCAAAAATGCAGAAACAGAAACCTGAACATTCAGATGGTTCTGAGATGCAGCTGCACTTTCTGTTCCCTTGTTGGAATACAATCAAGCTAAATCCTCCCAAATTCTCCCACTTTCTCTTGTCATCCATTGCCTGGTCCTAGGACAAAAGATGAAATTTGGCACAAATCTGTTTATTATGACGGGAAATTATGAAGCTCTATTGAGAAAGCTTCAATATATATTCATTTTCTCAAATGCTTCAAAGTATTTTAAATGTAAATATTTGTTAATTTATTTGTTCAATAAGTTGTTACTGGACACTTGCACTCTGCCAGGCATTCTTCTAGGTACTGAGAAAAAAAAAAAAAAGCAAAATCCTTGCTCTCCTTAAAGCCTTTCATAATATACCTTTAAAAGACAATAAAATTCAGGCTGGGTGTGGTGGCTCACACCTGTAATCCCAGCACTTTGGGAGGCTGAGATGGGTGGATCACCTGAGGTCAGGAGTTCGGGACCAGCTTGGCCAAAATGGTGAAACCCTGTCTCTACTAAAAATATAAAAGTAGCTGGGCATAGTGGCATGTGCCTATAATCCCAGCTACTAGGGAGGCTGAAGCAGGAAAACCACTTGAACCTGGGAGGCGGAGGTTACAGTGAGCAGAGATCCTGCCATTACATTCCAGCCTGGGGGACAAGAGCAAAACTCTGTCAAAAAAAAAAAAAAAAGACAATAACATTTATAATTATAGAATGTTAGAAATGAGTGGACCCTTTAAGATCATCCAGTCACTAAACCATAAACTCTTTAAGCGTAACAGCAGTACCTACTTCAGCTCAGCCTTGAATCCCATGTCCAGCATATAACCTAATTCAGGAAAGAACCTCAGTAAATATTTATTGAGTGAAGGAATGACTGGACAGCCTCATTTTACAGGTGATGACACTGAAGTCTAGGTGCATAAAGGAACTTTCCCTAAATCATATGACTTGCTTATGACCAAGCCAGAGCTAAAACTCGGGTCTATTTGTTCAGGTTTTCCGATTATATCAGGTGGCCAAACTCATTTTACCAATTCAGCACTAGAAACTAAGTAGCTAGAGTCCATAGGGTTTTAGTGATCTATAAAACTTTAGAGATTAAAAAATTGTTGGCTCCAAAGTATAAAATAAAAACCGTAAAATTAAAATTGATGAAGCTCGATTAGATGGCTACAAAAGGAAATGTTAGTCAGTTAGCTGGAACATATAAAACTCTCTCTCTCTCTCTCTCTCTCTATATATATATATGTATATATATATGTATATAGATATATATTTGTCTGAGATTAAAGTAATTTTTTACTTGATATTATTGAATATTAAGCAAAATATTTGCTTTGTTTTAAGCGACGGGATGACTAGTTGGCAGAAAAAAAAAGTGGGTCAAGTCAATGGATGCAGTGAAAGTTTTATAGGCCACCAAGAAATTATGGAGAGGAAAATAAAATATGGATGGAGGAAACAATGTAAAGAAACAATCTTTTACAGCTTCCAAAGTGAGATAAACTAAGAACTCATGATAACATTTTTTTAAAATTCTACATCCAAATAAGGGAACAATAGCCAGATGTGGACAATACGCCTGCTCTAGCTAGCTCTACTTTTGGTAGGAGACTGCATATGAGTTTGGGAAGGTTTTAACCTCTGACAAAGAAGAGCTTATTATAAACAGAATCCAAGTTTTGTATAAATAGTTCCATTTAAGCCTGAATACCAGAGGGAACATTTTGATATTGCTAGCTTATTCTCCCACTGATGTCAACCCTAGATAAATCATTGCAGTGATAAATAATGTCGACTGTTTAGTTTATATCTACATTTTCTTACCTGTTCTATTCAGCAGCTTAAAACAACTGCCTGGAAAGAATTATGGATTATGACTTCCCTGGTTCTTTGTAGAAAGTATTTAGTTATAGTTAACATTTTCGAGCTCTTACTATGTGCTCAGAACAGTGCGAAGTGTACCTGTATCATTGCATTTAATTCTCACATCTACCTTAATCACCTCATTTCACAGCTGGGGAAACTGAGACACAGGGAGACTGAATGGTTTACCTAAGGCCACACTGTAAATTCCAACGTAGGACAGAGTTATCTCAGCAGATTTTACTTTAGTTGCTTTCCCTGGTTTTACCTTTGCCCAGAAAGAATGGGTAAGTTCAGAGTGATAACTAAAGCAGGGAGTCCGGTCCACAGCTATGTAGGCCTGAAGATTACAACATTTAAAAATTGTATCATTAAAAGCAGCTAAAAATGAAGGGAAGAATCCTGATTAGTCTTCTGTAATATAAAATCTGGTCTTGGCACTTTCCAGCACTAATTATGTGATTTGTAAATGCTAGAGATGAGTTAATATGTAATCTTTAGTATTTTGTGCAAAATCTTTGATCATCATGGTGAGTGTCAAAGACAAATGAAGGGCTGAGGCCAGCTGGTCACTCCAATTACCATGATCCAATTAGAGTAAATAGTCACATTCCTCATCTAGCGGATCAACCTCCCTCTGAGACAGTTATTACTTAGGAAGAGGCTATAGAGGCTAGAAGATTGAAGTGTGATTTTCAACGCCAAGTGACATAGAACAAGTGAGTAGAAGCAATGACCTGGAGCTGGCAAATGAGGAAAGCCTGGAAGTGCTAGTGTGATGGCTGAAATCCAGCAAGGTGAAGCATAGAATATGCTTGTTCTTTTTCAGTTTGCCTCTGAATAGTACTTTTACTTGTATTAAACATTAAAACTTAATACTAGTACTGTTATTTTGTTTAAGACATTACAGGAAAAACAAAAATGAGTCACAGTATTATGCACTAAATGTCTGTGTTCCTTCAAAATTCATATGTTGAAATTCTAACCCCCTAAGGTGACGGCATTAGGAGTAGGAATCTTTGGGAGGTGGTTAAATCATGAGGGTAGAGGACTCATGATTGGGATTAGTGTCTTTATGAAAGCGACAACAGAGAACTAGCTAGTCTTTTCCACCATGTGAGGACACAGCAAGGTACAGAGAAAGCTGGCCCTTACCAGAATTTGTCTGTTGTTTATAAGCCACCTAGTTTATGGTATTTTATTATAGCACCCAAAGACACTCGGGTTGTGTGTGTGTGTGTGTGTGTGTGTGTGCGTGCGCACGCGCGTATCTATGTGGTGACCATTGAATGAATTTCCTAAGACTATTACTATTATCTACCTAGTGATGGCTTCTCCCCAAATCCATCTTTACCAGGGCAAAATCAATCCCCCAAATCCAGTTCTATTATAAAACAGAATGTGTCTACAACAAAAACAATAAACAAAAACCGATGATGTGTTTTAGTTTTAAATTTAGTTTTAGTAGTTTAGGCTTTTTTTCCTTTTAGGGGAAAAAGTTTTTTCAAGACACAAATTTTTCAAATGGAACATGGTCATATTTTCAGAAGTAAATAACCTTATTTATATGAGAGGCTTAAGCTAGAGGCTCAAAAACTTGATTAAATTCTTTAATGAAGTTGATTAAATACTCTTGCTGTGCCACGATTTAGTCTCAAAGATTATATTCAGTCATTTGGACAGATAATGTTAGAATCTGATAGAAAGCTGTAACCTGCCCATGCCATGGCATTTTAGCCTTGACAAAAACATTGCTCTTCCAAGCCCAAAGATAGCTTAGAGATTACCACCACGTTCACTGGCAGCCTCCATGAATTTTGTCATTTCTGTGTTAACTTAAAAAGAGAAAGTTAACATCATAGAAAGTAAATTCATATTCTTGATGCATGATAGCTCAAGGATCCTTCAAAAGGGAAGAAAGAAAATGTTTTCGTTCATTCATCTATTCATCCAGTGAAAGAAATTGAGTCTTACTATGTCCACACACTGTTCCACGAACTGCAAATATAGCAGTGGTGACACAGCCATGAAAACACAAAGCAAAAACCTCTAAGTTCTTGGAATTTATATGCTAGCAAATTACTGTAATAATGTGTTGTTTATTGGAGAAAGAATGGTAAAGGAAAGAATAGCTAGATAAGAAGCACTCAGCCCTAAGGAGTGTAATTCGTCCTGGGTCACTTCTCTTGGATTTGCAAAGCTGACTAACTTGAATGAATCTCAGAGGTTCTGAAAAAGGAAAAACCATAGTAGTTTCCATATTCTTGATCCACAACCACAATTCCTAAGAAAGATCAAAACCACACTAAGACAGCAATAAAGATCTAAGTTATCTCTGCATGTATTTACAACAATGTAACGGTAGCCTTAAACGATTCAGGGGATTAGGTGGACAATTTCACAGTGGTCCTTAAAAGATGTATGCCAAACTTGCTCTCTGATTCTTGCTAAAAGAGAGTTTGGAAGCAGTTCTTGCCTTTATGCATTCCATTCATTTCCTCGAAAGGGTGAGAATAGCATGTCGATGCATTCGTTGGTGAGCAAATACCAGGAGCATATGCAGCAGCGGCTGCTTGTGCGCTCAGCCAGGCAGCCTGGTTGCAATGCTGCTGGAGGGATGGCGATGTTCCCAGCTGCCATTGCCTACGCTGAGCTCTAATGGCCCTGTTTTCTGGCTCCAGTCCAGGCCCCTCCACAGCCCTACATTACTGAAATTAGGTTGAGTGGATTTCCGAGTAAAACATTACCTCTTGGGACCTGCCCAGCTCTCCCCAGCCTTGTCAACATTGATTAAATAGAAGCTGCTATCATCCTGGGGCCATGCCCACAATCACTCTACCAATCACCAATGAGCTGGGTGTTTGCTTCTTCTCTTTTTATTTTCATCTTTCTTGAATATTAATCATCATCACCTCAAAAGCTCAAAGGAAAGTAATAATAATAATAATAAAAACTTTGGCAGCTAACTCACATATGGCCCTTTTGTTGCTCACACAGTCTTTTTCTTTAGCTATATACCAGATGTCAATCTGGAGCCTGGATCATGGCTTTCAGTGGTCACTGTGATCCACATTTTGCTCATTTCATTACCATGTTTCACATTTTAAGTTTCTTTCAAAACACTGAGCCAGTATATTTCATTTTGATGTGAGGAGAATTATGCAAATAACACCTCTGCCCCCATTTCTTCTTTACTTTCCAAGCACTTGAAAGAGAGAATAACCTTTTTGCTAATAACACTATATACTAAAGGATTTCAAAGAGTAACCAAGAAGAAAAATCAGAGGCTGCATGATGGGGTCCCAGTGATATCTGCAATATGCCATCTACATGTCTACTTTTTCCCTCAAGTTTAGGCCTAAGAACAGGCTGATTCCTATTCTAGCCTAGACTTTGCCATTAACTAATCATATGACCTCAGAGAAGATGCTTTTCCTTTCTTTGTCTCAGTTTCCTAATGTACACATAATATGAATAATAATGCCTGCCCTACCTTATCATAGGTTGTTTGGAGTTTGAAGGGAGGTATTTGAAAGTGCTTTATAAAATCTAAAGTGCAGAATGTAGTTTGTCGAGATTTTAATCCAATTTATGGGGTTTGAGGTTTGCTGAATTTTAATCCAACCCTCAGGAAATGAAGGATTTGGGAAATTCACTCAACCTAATTCTAGCTGCCAAGTTTAATAGTCTCAAGAGGAAAAAAGCAATTCTTCCACTACCCGCAAAAAACTTCTTTCCCAGACAGATGATTAAGAGACCTTCTCCCCTAGAATGTTTCTGTAAAGTCTGACTCTGATAAGGAAACAAAGATATGAGTGACTAATTAATTAGAGAGCACTACTCAGAAAACAAAGATATGAGTGACTATTAATTAAGGACAGCTACTCTTATAAAACTAGGACAGAATATAATATTTCTAGTCTACAGAACCAAAGACAGTGTTTTTATCTGAATGGAGAAAAAACCCAGAGATTTTTTTTTTAATTAAAACTAAAGCCAAAGAAGGTACAAGTTGACTAGCCTTGAAAACTTCTTAAAACATTATTTATAAAGAATGTCTACCAAATCATCAAAAATTAGTGTTCTCTCTTCTTCCCCAACTAGAAATATGCAGAAACATCAAGCATTATAAGTTACATGGCTTGCCCACTTGCCCTCAAAAATTGTTGGAATAAGATGAAGTAAATATATTAAGTTAAATGATGTTAACTTTATTTCTTACCATTATTACAATGAATAAGTCAACTTCTAAAGGTTAAAAATTAAAACAAGAAATTAAGGGTATTCTCACTTTAGTATAACAGTCAAATAAAAATCACTCCCTCATCCCTGCTCCCAGCTAAATTACATGCTGAGCTAGCAGTGGAATCTGTGGGTCTATTGAGGCATTGCTTCAGTTTGTTTGGGGGTTGGAGGAAAGAGGTAGAATGCAGAGTCAGCCTAAAGATAAACATTGATGGCTCCGATGGCACTGAGAAATTATGAGAAATGCCATGTCGAGAATAGAAAATTAATGTGATAGTGAGTGTTGTTAACTAATAGTGATGATTAGAGACATTTCAACCTGGGAATTTTTGTTTTCCTCCTTTCTGTAGGGGGGTGTGTGTGTGTGTGTATTTAGAACTTAAAAATCCCATGTGTGCCCAGACTTTATCATGGACTTCTAAAGACCTGAGTTTCAGGAGCTCTGTTCTCTCAGCATTTTCAAATTCTTGTGAGCTTGCCATAAATTGATTGCAAGTGGTCATTATCACAGTTGCAGTGTTGGCTCATAGCATTTTGCCTTCAAATAATTTCCTGAATTCTTTTTGAAATAAGGACTATTCTATTCTCCCAGGGGAATTCCAAATACATGCGCGTGCGTGCACACACACACATACACGCACAAATGACTGTGAAGAATTTATAGCTTTAAGAACTTTGATATATGGTATAACCACAGAACTCTAAAGCTTGAAGGAACGTAAGAGATACTTTAACACCCAATTTTTTGATAAGAAAATTGAAGCTGTAAGAGATTAGGTAATTTCTCTATGGTCATAAAATTGAAAAAGGCAGCACTGAAATCCAGGACTCCTGACTCACAGCCCAGTACTCTTTCCTTTATGTTATGATATTTTTCTAGGGGACTGGTGCAGATGACATTCAAAACCCAAAAACATGCTTTATCTTTATGCCTTGGCAGGCTGAATTCACTGAGACAATGAAGCTGATAGTTTGGTTTAATTATCTTACCAAACATAAAAATGGAAAAGAAGGAAAAAAATAGGCTATGTTCTTAAATAATTTGAGTGGACAAAAATCATAAAACCTAGGTTTCACTTTGGGAGGGTTTATTTTTAACAGAATTTTATTATTAACTATTTTTTTTACCCAGTTTTCACTATGAAAGGACATTAAATAATGAAAATTTTTTGCTATGAACTCTAACCATGGACACAAGCAAGAGGTTGAAGAGCTAATTGGTCTCAATAAAAAGAGTTTATATATCCTCAAAATTTGGTTCAAAACAATTTTTAATGTATTTTTCAGAGATTTAAACTAAACCAAATTATAAAACAAAGACTGGAATAAGCAGAACCATCTCACTGAAATTCAACTATAGAAGTCCTTTTTTATACTGATCAATGAATCAGAAAAAGATTTTGTTATTCTCCCTCTTTAAAAACTCCACAAATCAGTTTTAATCAGGTTTAAAATAAACAAATATGTTTTAAATATTTGAGTTAAAATATCTAATTATCTCCAAACAAAATTGATTTTAACATTTATTTCACTCAGTTCAAACTTCTCAATTTTCACAGTAAAAACTAGGTCAAGGTATAGCCCATGATATCTACAGACAAAAAAAAAACAGTAGGTGAATAATTTTTCTAGTTTGACTTAGAATGTGATTTCCTAGAAAGCAAACTTTTGGGAAACTTTCATTTTATATGGTAACCATAAGTTATCTACATTGCTTGGCACATTATAGTGAATCAGCCCTTTAAATTGTAGTTCTCAAACCATACACATGAATCCGTGGGTGCTACAGTGAACTCACAGGAGTGCCAATATATATTTTTAAATTTGAGAGAAACTATCTGTTGGATACTGTGCAATATACTATTATTAAGCTCCTTGAACCTAACTACCTACTAAGCAGAGGTTCAGGGGTGCTGTAAAAAAGTTATAGAGCCATAAACTGAAAAAGTTGGAAAAATCTGTTTAAAATTAACATTAAAATCAACTGCTCATATATATATATATACACATATATATATGTTCATGTATACTTGCAAAATGCAGTAAAAATTGAGAATGCTGTTTGAGACTTTAAACTGCTATAAAGGACAGTTATAATATAACTGATTATCCAGTAATAACCTTTTTTCATATTAGCATTTTAAAAAGCTACTTAGTCAATGTTTGCACATCACCTTGAAAATGAAAAAGTGCTTTATGATTTGGTTCATTAGCATATATTCTTTGACATAGGCCTTAGAGTGAAATAAGCAAATTTATGTTATTGTTTTAGAACATGATCAATTTACCAACCTTTAATTCTAGGAAGTCAATGTTAATTGTATGTGTTTAACACTCTGAAAAGAAGTTTACAAGAAACACATCAGTAATTTCAATTCTACATCTCCCTGTTTCACTCCACAGGATCCCAGTTGAGAAGAATCCCAGCTGGGTGAAAATCTGAGCTGGGATTTCAGCCTCCAGCCTTCACAAACTCAATTGCCTAAGAGGCCAGGCAAACAACATTAATGTGAAAATCTGGCCAAGGGTAAAATTGGCAGTGGGGTCTGTGGGGAACTGGAGAGTGCAGGTTTTGCCTAAAGGCATTAAAAAATGCTAAAGAACTCTCGATGCAAAAGCAAGAGGAGGCAGGGCGTCTGGAGTAAGACATGTAAATTTGTGGACTCTGACTTAAAATGAAAGAGGTTCCCATTAATCAAAACTAATCAAAATAAAAGGCAGTCTCATACTTGCCTACAAGAACTAACTGCAAATCTGGGGTTCTGAATGACAGTGCTGCTTTTTCTATTTTACTAAATTTAAACTACTGGCATTTAAGATTTTTCAGTGAAGTAAAAATAAATACCTATTTCAGATTTTATAAATGTCCCATCAAAGCAAAAAGAGATAGCAAAAAATAAAAAATAAAAAAAAAACAGCCAGTTGTCAATATCATCTGTTCCCTCACTTGCCGCTCAAATATTCTACAACTCTACATCTCTCCACATGCCTTTCAGATGTCCTACATTCCTTGTAGTAGATGCTGTTGGTGCCCCTCTCAGATTTTCTTTACCAGGTCCATGCTCCCATCCCCCAGCTGCCGGAGGTGTTGGCTGCTAACAGCCCCACCTGCCACTTGGGTAAGGGATAGAAAATAGGCGCCACCTCAACCTGGTTCCTGAGGGGTCATGCCCTCTGCCTACCATGACTCCACTCCAGTACCCTTGCTTTTGGACTAAACAACCTCTATGGTGCAATTTGTGCTTCAGAGCTCTCTGTTGGATCAGGCTGAGACCACATTTCCCCTGAAGTCTCATCTTTGCCTGGTATCTTCCTCTGCTCTATCCTCTTTTCTCATTCTCTTATAAGTTTGCACCAATAAATTATATGCACAAGAAATCCCTTCTTGGACTTTGATTATGGAGATCTGGACCAAAGATATCTCTTTAACCAAAAATTAAAAACTGGAGTTGGGAGGCAGACCAGCCAATGATATCAGTGAAGGATGTAGTAAATCTTCAAGGTTGATTCATTTGGATTTACTGCTTATAATTCCTATGACCCAGCTCAACTACATTTTCAACCTCCAAACTTACACTAAACAGAATTCATCACTTCATTCTCATATGGAAGTTATATGCCTTGCATTATATCATAGTTTGTGGTATCTTTTTAGTCTTCTTCTGTGGACTAACTTCTCAAAAGAAAAGTATATATTTGTTGGTGTTTTAACTCCACAAAAGCAGAGATATTTTTATTTTGTTCACCAGTGAATACCAAGTACCTAGAAACATGCCTGGAAAGTATGTTTCTAGGTACTTGGCATACATGTGTATACATATATATGTGTGTGTGTGTGTGTGTGTGTGTCTGTGTGTGTGTGTGTATCCCGATATATATATCTTGAATGCTTTGTGACATGTAGATGTCACCAAAGTAATTAAAGTAACCTCAATTACCTCAGGAAGAAAACCTGTGGTCCTATAATGTTACCATGATCAAAGGAAATAGCAAAAGTTTGTAAATTTAAAAATATTGGATTATAAAAAGGAACCCCAGTGCTATTCTGTTTCATAGCCATGAAAATCATTATCCTATCATTCTCCATTTTTTTGCTAACTTTGATTTTATACCTATCTTCTAATTTTATAACCAAGTATTCATATATAAAGAAAAAGTAAGAAATAGATATCTACTATAAGCATAACTATTTTTAGATGCACAGAGTAGTAGTTAAGATAGTTGATTCTAGAGCCAGAGTGTTTACATTTAAATTCTGTCTCTTAGGCTGAGTGCAGTGGCTGATGCCTGTAATCTCAGCACTTTGGGAGGCTGAGGTAGGAGCATCACTTGAGCCCAGGAGTTCAAGACCAACCTAGGCAACATAGGGAGACTCAGCCTCTACAAATAATTAAAAAATTAGCTGGGCATGGTGGCATGTACCTGTGGTCCCAGCTACTTGGGAGGCTGAGGTGAGAGGATCATTTGAGCCTGGGAGGTCAAGGCTGCAGTGAGCCACTGCACTCCAGCCTTGGTGACAGAGCAAGACCCTGCCTCAAATAGAAACAAATAAATAACAAAAAAATAAATAAATACATTCTACTTCTGACACTATGACCTTGAGTAAATTACTTAACTTTTCACTGCCTAATTTTTCATAATATTGGTACCCACTTCGTGGGGTTGTTATGATAATTAAATGTGTTCATTTAAAGTCCATATCAATAAATGACATATTTAAGTAAGCGCTTATAAGTGTTGGCCATTATAATATGACTAGAAGGGACCTAACATTGGTTGATGTTTACTATGTGCCAAGCGTTGTGCTAAGAGTTTTCACATATAGGTAATCAATATGTATCTTTGCTGCTTTTCCATTTCTTCATAAGTAAAATAGGAATAATAATATCTACCTCATAAATTTGTGAACGTTAAATGAAAATAAAAATTTTAAAATGCCACTTCTTTGCTCACATGAATGCCTAATAAATGAGTTATCTTCAACCTTTTCCCTTTTAACTTATGCTTATCAAATCATAACTCACAGCCAAAGAGAAACTGTCTTCAAATATCCTGACAAAGAAAGAGAAGAGTCTCTGACTTGTAAAGTTTCTGCTTGTGGAGTGAAAAAAAAAAACAGTTTTTTGAAAAAGGCTTTGAAGTCAGGGACCAAAGTCCAAAAACGATCACAAAGGCAAAGGTGACCATCAGCCAAACTTGAAGGGCAGCAAAGAAGAAAAGTCATGATTCAGTAATTCAAGAATCAAGGCTACTAAGCAGTAATGCCTTCAAGGGCAAAGACCTTTCTGATATCGATGGTATTTAAAAGCAGAACAGCCTTCTCTATTTTACATCTAAAGAATAGCAGCCAGTTGATTAAACAAACAAAAACCTTATCTTTGAGCTAGCTTCGTTTGTAGAAAAACTATGTTTACCATACTGAATGAGTAAAAGGCCAAGTCATAGCCTACCCCCAGCTAGGTAGTAAATCTTGCATCCAATAGGCAAGTTACAGAGAGGATGTCAATTCTCCAGGCTTAAGACATTCCATCCAATTTCAAGAAAAATTCCCTTGTTCAGTCATAATGCTGGAATCCTATACTTGAAAAGGACCCTAAGACTGCTTTTTAATAATTGATCCCTTAAGTTTCAGGAAAATGGTAAGATGCAATGAGATTTTTCGGCTTTTTTGTGAGAAAGTTCTCATTTCCAGGAAGTACTGAAGTTATTTGGGGACAGGCATATGATGAAGGAGAAATCCTTTGAGAATACTGCACTGATGGGGTTCTTCTTTCTACTTATGCAAAACACTCTTGTTTCTGGGCGTTCTCAAATAGGGAATCCCAGCAGACTTTGAAGAATAAGGAATCAGAATGGGATAGGAAGTGGCTGTTCTCTTGAAAGATTTCTAGGCAAAGAGATGTCATACTTCTTTTGGAATCTTGTTCAAACATGACTGAAGT
Organism: Pongo abelii; assembly: GCF_028885655.2. Taxonomy (NCBI): domain Eukaryota; kingdom Metazoa; phylum Chordata; class Mammalia; order Primates; family Hominidae; genus Pongo; species Pongo abelii. The sequence continues at coordinate 22,410,156 of NC_085928.1, forward strand.
TAGCACCGACCTCCACCCTCCACGAAGGATTTTCTATAATTCCTCCTGCTGCATTTTGGAGGAAGTTAATAATTTTCAAAAAATTATACCTCGTGTATTTGATGTTAATTATTTAGGTCCATACTTAAGAGGTGAGGAAATATTAAACAGGCTAATCATGTTTGTTGGTAATTTTTTATTGAATCTACTTTCTTAGCTTTTCCTTCTCAGTTTTTCACATTCATTGAATGATTGCTTAGGCATTGTACCAGCCTTTTCAAAAGTTTGGGTTTTTTATGTTTTGGTATTTCTATTATACCCATTGTTTTCAACAATGTCACCCTAGATCTCATCTAATGAGATCAATCATAAAAGTGTTACTGTAGTAATTCCTGTCTGCCAGACTTTGAGAAAGTTAACGAATTATCTTTCAGTTATACTGATTTCCATTTAAAAATTCAATAAATTATTTTAAATGTTTTAATATATGATGAGTTAATATTCCTTATTATAAAGTTGGTATTTCCAATATTTACCTTTAAAAGCAAAAGCAGATCTAGGTTTGCCAAATCACATGATCTGATATTTGATTAAATGATTTAATTATCTGACACCAGGGTTAAAATACAGAAACTAAAGCCAGACATAATTTTAGCTCTGTAAGAATGACACCAATAGTGACTACAGCTGCCTAAAAATATTTCCTATTTATATCTATTGCTTGGGTAACATTTAAATTTTTAAATAAAAGCACTGCGTTTATGAGTCATTCATTCAGCTCATGCCTTGCCATGGTTCGGCATGATGTGTTTGGGTAGTACTTGAGATTAGCCAGACAATTATTTATCTTTGTTGTTTAATTTTCCCTTATGGCTGTATCTACACAGCACAAAGTAAACTAGAGACTTGGCAGTTGTCTTGTTAATTTTATCAAAGCAAATGGTTAAGCCACATAAATCAGGACAAAAATACAACATCTGTATATACTGTCACAGACTCAGCTTGTAGTTGTTCATGAAATTACAAAGTAACAGAAGCTGAAGGAGACCTTAGAGATGATCTGATTTCAGTTCCTTATTCTCTATGAGAAAAGCTAAAGAAGAAGAGTTTTTGTGACTTGTCCAAAGACACACAGCTAATTAGAATTCAGCGATCCTCCATTAGATCATATTGCCTTTCATAGCCTTGGGGAATGAATAAAATCTGCTTGATTTTAACTTACATCTCTTCCCAGAGTCCTAAATGTACTGTATTACTTCACTCCTCTCTCTCTTCTTTCTTCCTTCCCTCCATTCCTATTTTTGTTTGAGAAATGCAAGGTAATTCAATATAATTTTGCTTTAAGGCCTACCAAAAGTAATTTTAGATACTCTGGAGGCTTGCAGAGTCATGGCTGAGGATGACTGTTTTATCAAATTCTAACATGTTATGTTCAAATTGTGGGAGGTGAAGCGGATATTTTATGCAGAAAGAAAATAAGTGGAGACCTCTAAAATTAGTAACTAAGGTTGAATAGTTAGCATTTGATTATGGTAGGCTTCATAGACTAAATGGCTTAAGAGTTACTGGAGAATGAAAATCCAGAGATAGCTAAAATTACTACAAATGCTATCATATCTAAGAATTTAAGAGATCATTTCACTATCCTGAGGAAGAGGAAATAAAAGTGTAGGTAATTCCTCCCATCTACCACCCCCTTCACCTCCATTGCCAGCAGAATGTTAAAAAGCCAACTGTGAAGATTTAACTCAGTTTGGGAGTTAATTTTTAAAATATTATAATAACAAAAAAGCCTTGCATTATATACTTGCATGTGTGTAAACAAATGCAATCTCCATCTCTTACTGGGACAATTCACTTTGCAGTCATTGTGTGCCTTGGTTTCCTGGAGCCTGCCAAATTATGGTGCTGCTTTTGAGTAAAAAATCACTTAAGGAATCAATAGCACTCACTGGAACACAACCAGAACTATATTGAAAAAGTGATATTAGTATTTGTACTGATTTTTCATTTTTTAGTCAAAGATCTCCAAGCTCTTTACTTATTTTTAGTGGCAAAGAATGTTCTAGATTTGACTATTTGGGAACACTGAAACAATAAACAGTTAAAGAACAAAGAGTCATGGAGAGTCCGTGTTTTTAGAGGATAGCACTATAGAGTCATGTATGCTCTGCCTATCATGTAATACAGCCATTTGAAAAATCATCCCTCACTTTTCTCAACCCAATGTTTTTTTCTTCTCCAATAAAGCCATTTTCCAAGACATACTTTACATCTAGAAACTGCCTCCTATTTATTATCTACCTTATTTCAAAATCCTATTTATTTGAAAGCAATCAGAATACATACAGAAACTTCAGAGTAGAAAGAGGCTGTGGAGATCTTCTAGCATTTCCCCACCTAATGCAGGAATCCCCTATGATACCCCAGGCAGATGGACAGCCTCTGCTTTAACAGGAATTCCAGCTCTTCTGTAAATTATTCCAGATACTCAGCAGAAATCTACTCCCTCTAAGTTTCTATGGAGTTCTGTCTTCTGTAATAACACAGAACAAATATATCTCAAATATATTCTCTGGCACATGATAGCCCTTCAAAAAGGCAAAAATAGCCTCTTTGCTCATAAAATTACAAACATTTTCCTCTTCAATCATCAAACTTCACTAAAAAATAAACTGGAATTGTGCCATCTTTTCCTCACCTCTCCTTCCTTATTTCTCTGTGAACTGAATTTTAGCTTTACTGTTTTTAATAACTGTGTTCTTCTTGATTTCATAAATATACATATTCCCAATCCTAAGGCCTTTTCTCATTTACCATTGTTCTTTACCTTTCCTTAAGTACTCTTTATTTTGACTGTTGACCTTTACCTGAGCACTGTACTCCAGAAAACATCAACAATTAGGAAAATCCCTTAGCCTCTTGCTTTCTTAAATCTCCCACATCTTTTTGTACTCCAGGAAATGGCTAACCTTGAAGAACACTCTTCTCCATATAACTTGCGTCAACTCTTTCTTAGGACTCCCATAAGACTCAGGGATGTTCCCTTTCTTTACCTGTAACAAGGGCAAATATAGACCGTTCCTCTTTTGCCTGAACCTGCTGACAAAAATAGATACAGATACTCTAACTTTCCATTCTTTGTCTCATGGATGTTTAGCTGAGATTAGAATTTTTTCCTTTGAAATGAGCTACACACACAGAGAAACAAATCCTGTTTAGTTGACTGGACTTCCCCTGATTGCAAAACAACACAAAATTACCTGATCTATAACTTGTCTACTCCTTCCTATAAAAGTCTAATGGAAAACCACCCTGCCAAGACATGATCTTGAGACCTGGAGTCTCTTGCAACAGATGAAGTAAAATCATCTTCTTAACTGTTGGTGCATTTTGGCTTTGACACCTTCTTAAAATATTCCTTTTTCTTAGCTTCAATGAGCACTATATTCTGGATTTATTTCTGTTGTTTTCTAGCTTTTCTTTTGCCATTCTGGGCCTAGTTTTTTTCTTTCTGTCCCCTAACATGACTGCAATCCAAGATTCAAGTCAACATTATCCTTGTAGACTCTGTATCAGAAAACTCATTCCCTCTAATGACTTCAATCCTGACCTCTATCCAGGTAACCATCTGATTTATATTACCACTGTCTTATCATTAATCTTTAAAGATCACTGTAAGCATATTACTTTCTCTATCATGAAATCTTAACTCCTTGTCTCATATCCATCAAATTCCAAATTTTACTTCCAACTTCTTTAATTCTTAAATTACAAATTCTTACTTCCCAAGTAAGTAAGTACAATCTTGACTCTACTCCTGGCTCCAATCCTATGTCTTTATTTGAGACATCACCTGATCATTATCTCTACAAGTGTAACCAGATTGGCCTTAACATTCTCTCAGTGATTCAAATTTAAAACCCTCTCTCCCAAATGCACCTATATCTGTTGATTCTTCTTTCTCAGAGGCACATCTCTCTAATTGAGGCCTAGAAATGGAAAGAAAAGATATAAAAATAGGAACTGTTCTAATACAATTGATGTTAAATATATCAGACTCAAAGAGAATTGAGTCTAGCAATACTACTACAATTTGGGCATGGAACCAGTAATAGCCAATGGGAGGAAGGACAGGTTGGGGGGGGTGGAATGTCTGAGGCTTATGATTATGAGAAATAGTAAAATAGAAGGTCAACAGCAGAAGTAGTCAACAAACACTGGAGGTTGGTAGAACACAGCAACTAAAAAAGCCCAATGTAAATCAACCATGGACATTTGGGGAAATCTGTCAGCCAACAATAGAGCCTCCTAATTATAGGTCCAAGAACAAGATTACCATCTCCAAGAGAATGGATGAGAATAAGGCTAGGCCTTAGTCTTGGAGAAACCAGAATCTAAAAGAGATAAGATAGGAATGTAGGTAATGTAAACCAAGCAGAAGTCTAGTTAATAGAATTGTTCCCAAGTAAGAAACCAATTATTGGTGGGTACCATTTGACTTGGTGGTGAGCCAATTGTGTGTAGGGCTCTTTAAATGACCCTACCCCAGGAATAACAATGATACTGATTCCAAAGCCAGGTATAGAACTCACTTGAAAGAGAGATGGTGAGTGGTGAGTGATCTCACAGAGGGGCCCAGAGGATATATGACAGTACACCGAGCTGGCATTTCAGACGATGGCAGAGGAGACACTAATATCAAAACGAGTAGAGTCATATCTTAACATATCATTCTGTTCACGAGGTGGACCTCTTCCAGACTTCTTCTCTGTTGTGGATAGTGGTAGCTAAAATAGTCATTTAAAGCTGACAGATCATAATATGAACAGGAGAGGAGATGGTTGCTGCCCCAACAAATTATCTGACACCCTTTAGTCTGAAACAGGGAACATAACTTTCCTTGGGATTTAAGGGAAAGTGTACTAAATTTAAGCATTTTGTCATAGTCTTACTGTCATTTGACTGGGTCATGTTTGATGTCTGCTGTCAGTCTGATCTACATGTCCTTGTCATCATTGCTAATTCAGGTAATAAATTTCTCAATGAGTAGTAAAGATAATTATAAACTCATCTGTGCCCTGAGGCATCCTGTGTAATTATTGAGATCAAAAATGTGAAAATAATAGAGATAGAAAAAATAGAGTTAATTTTGTTTTCTACGTTAGGTTTTTATGAGATTTCAGAGGGAGAATTAGTGAATTCAGGAAGGTGTAGCAATAAATTTGGGGCAAAGATGGTATAGAAAATATTTAGATGTGGGAGAAAATGAGAAAAAGACTTTTTCACTGAAGTTAACTTCAGTGTACGTAATAATATAGAGAGAAATTCTATGGAGCATCAACCACTTACAGCCAAGACTAAAAGGAACACATATATAGTTGAGCAAAGGTGGGTTTATTTACATGTTACAGCTAGGAAGACTCTATGCTATGGAGAATCATGAGGTGTCTCACAAGAAGGGACTAGAAAGGGCTTTATTTGGGCAGGTGTTAGGTGATTTGGAGGTGGTTTTAGGGAAACAGAACTTTGCTCTGGATTGGAATGCTGTCACAAAACAGGAGTAATTTTTTTTTAAGCATCTCAATAAATATCATCTAGGAAGAGGGAGGAATAAAGTAAGCATCATTATTCATATTGGCCAGGCTGAGGAAATATTCAGACATTTTATGGTTTGGACAATGTGCATATTTAGTCTGCGTTCAGACATGATTATTATGGTGGTCTTGTTTTGTCCTGATCCATCACACAAAGTGCCCTTGTCTGATGCTGGTGTTCTGCAAAATTGTTTATATTAACAGGAGAACACTAAGGCTAACTTGTGAGATCCAGGCCAGCTCCTGGCTGTCAGAAGCTGCTTTTCACTTTCTTGAGACAAATAAGGAACAGTTAAACTTGACTTTTCCAGATCTGAGGTGTCATTTAAGGCCCTTTCTTATACTTGCCTGTATCCCACTGCATAGTTTCCCGTCTAGTAATACAACAGGCATGTAATTCCCCTGAGCATCATAGAAAGAGAAATTACATTGATTGTCCAGACACAGTGAAAAAAATTTAACCTCAACCCAGTGCCATCAGCTCAAGCTCTATCCTGAAAATGCTTTTACTGGCTCTTGAAGATGCATATGATTCCCAACGGACTAGTGGCACTGTTTCCTAATTTAAAATATTTTAATTAAATAAAATCCTTCTTAAAGAAGAAAGAGAAAACCAGATCAGAGTCTGTCACCTCGGTTGTCTTCTCACTGCACTGATATGACAAGACAGCAAGTTGGGGGTTTTCACCCTCTCTCTCATCCCCCTCTTCCTTTAATGGCCTGTCAAAAGGAAACTCCATTCAGTGTTGGCATTAATGCCTGCTGTAAATAAAAAGGAAATGGGAGGAAAGAGGAGGAGGGAAGAGAGGGGGTGTTTGATAGAAGCTAGATTTGCAGCTCAATTGCAAGGCATCTCTCAGAGTGTCTAGACACCAGCTGCCTGGTTACCATGGAAACCCACTAACTTTGGCTGGTGGGCTGAGTAGTAACGACTCTCAGGAGATCTGGGTGGGCGCATAGTGGTGGGGGAAGAGGAAGGAAGGTTGGGAACGATGGCACAGAGGGTGTTAGAACAATATGGGAGAGAACAAGTGAAAACAAAATTCTCTTTGTAAGAGAGTGGCATTAACCCTGTTACTGTTTCTCTCGTGCACTTCACACATGTGGTGACAAGGTACAAATCTGTCTTACTCAGCAGGTGTCAGGATGCAGGATGCTCAAGATGAATAGCGGAGGTAGAATGATTGTACTCTCATCAACCTCCTGCCAATGCCAAAGTATTTGCCAAAGTAAACCAAATCTTTCCATGGTAGACAGACACAATCAACAATTGTCCACCTAAGATCAGGAGCAGGGAATTCCAATCCATGAGAATGGCTGCCACTTTTACAAGGACTCAGCAGTAAAGATGAAACACAGCCCTTTATGCCTAAGGTGTCCTGCCTTCCAGCTCCTCCCATTTTCTCTTGTCATACGTAAGGGTTGGGTAGCTGTTCCAACAATGGAGGATGGTGGTGGGAATGTTGAGGCTATGAGTAAGAAATGAAGGATTACCAGTTTAGGGCCAAGTCATTATATGTACAACCATATTTTGTTATCTAACTTATAAACAGATTCCTATTATCAGGGGTTCTGGTCCATATATTTTAAAGTTTTATAGTTGCCTGCTGTCACCCTGGTCCCTTCCCACTTTCCTTTGGGATTGGGATTTTTCAGGTAGCACTGACATCCCCACACCCTCCACTCTCTCGTCACCTAAGTATGTGCTCATTTCCACCCTCTACCCACACTTTTCCACTCCACTTTCTAAGTTCCACCACATACAAACATAGCCCCACAGACAAGCAGCCTTTTCTCACCAAAGATTGTCTACAGCTATACGAACTAGATTTGTTTGTCTCACAGTGTTCTGCATTTATTCTTACCAACCACAGTTAGAATCTTAAGAGAAGACCTACTGGTTTTATTGGAGTAATCTGAGTCACAAAACTATTTTCTAATTGTGCAAAGCTAATGGATGATATGAGACTTAATACTTGGACTCTGATCATGATCAACAGAACTGGTTTTACATATATATATTTTATATATATTATATATAATATATATATTTTTATATATATACACGCACACACACACACACACACACACATGGACATGTACTCTGTGAATTTTTATGCAGTGGTTCCTTTGAAGAAATGCTCCCGTATGGAAAAATGTTCCAATCACACTGAGTTATAATCAATATGTAAGCAAATTTAACGTACTACAAAAGGGTTACTAATAGGTAAATGCTGAGTTAACTATAATTTATAAGTGGAAAATTTTAATCTGCCAGAGACTCTTTGTTAGACATTAAAGTTTCTATGACTTTGATTTGATGATTCAACATGAAAGAAAGGCAGCTCACTTCTAAGCAAAAGTGTGTTTTGCCATCTATTTCCAGTCTGGGCAGAATTCCCAGTGGTTTTGAATTTGCTAAAATGGTTCTCTGCTTTTAGAGATATATCCTTTGCATTGAAAGATGAAACAATTTCCTCCCTGTGGCATGGACTCCATGTAAGGAGGGCTTGTGAAGCAGTGAGGCTAAAACAAGGGGCTAGTGCCCTGATGCCACAGACACAACCCAGTTATAGTTGCTGTCCAGCGGCCATCATCTTCCGGTCATTAGGAGGATGGCATTACATGTGAGAACTCTATGAGTCACCAAAGAATGTACAGGGACAAAGGAAGGTGAGGAAACACGTGCTTAGGTGGAGGAGAAGAAGTTCCTTTAGAACTGCCTGTTTAATACATGTGCTTGGTATCTTCTTCACTCATTGAATGAATTGATATTTATTGAGAATTTACTGCTTGTTCCAGTTGCTGAGAATACCACAGTGTACGAAATAATAATAAAACCAAAAATACTCTGTCTTCATGAAGTTTATATTATTATTATAATTAAATAAATGTAATGTATAATATATTAGAAGGCAGTAAGCACTATGAAAATAACAACATTGGCTGGGTGTGGTGGCTCATGCCTGTAACCCCAGCACTTTGGGAGGCTGAGGTGGGTGGATCACTTGAGGTCAGGAGTTTGAGACCATCCTGACCAATATGGTGGAGCCCCGTCTAAATACAAAAATACAAAATTACAAAAATTAGCCGGGTGTGGTGGGCGCCTGTAGTGCCTGCTACTCAGGAGGCTAAGGCAGGAGAATCACTTGAACCCAGGAGGTGGAGGTTGCAGTAAGCCAAGATTGCACCACTACACTCTAGCCTGGGCTACAATGGCGGGACTCTATCTAAAAACAAACAAATAAACAAACAAAACTAACCAACAAACAAAAATTCCTGAAAATAACAAAATTGGGAAAGAGAAGGGGAAATGCTGGGATGAGGTTGGGGTAACAATATTAAACGAAGAGAAAGTTGCTTTGAGAAGGTGATATCTGAACGGAGAGCTGGAGATGGTTAGAGAGTGAACTCTATAAATTTCTAGAGGAAGGAGGTTTTGAGGCAGAGGGAACAGTAAGTTGCAAATTGCCTGGATATGAGCATACCTGTTTGTTGGGGGGGGGGCGGGCAGCAAGGAAATCAGTATTGCTAGAAAGGACCAAGAAATGGAGAGTAACAGGAGAGGAAATCCAAGTGGTGACCTAGTGGATATGCTGAGAACATGGAGTTTTGAGGCCACTTTAAGGACTTGACATTTGCTGAAGTGAGATGGGTGCCAGAAAAAGTGTCATGTGCTGAGATTCTGGATATATGTTGAAGGTGGAGCCAATAAGACTTGCTCATAGATTTAATGTTGTCAAAGGAAAAGAAAAAAAGGAATAATTTTAAGGCATATGGCCTAAGTATCAGGAAATGATGGACTTGTCATTTCCTGAGATGAGAAAGACTGGAGAAGGAGTAAGTTCAGAAAAAAAAGACAGAAGTTTGGTTTTCAAGAGATTTAATTTGAGGTATCTATTAGTTATCCAAGTTGAGATGTAGAGTAAGCAGTTGTCTGGAGTGGGGAGAGAGGTCTGGGCTATAGATGAGCTCAGAGAGATCACCAAAGTCACAAATGTAAATAAAAAAAAAAAGAGAGAGAGAATGTAGAAGAGGAAAGAGGAGAAGACATCCAAGAACTGAGCTGTGGGGTAACTCAACATTTAGAAATCAGGGAAATAAAGAAGGAAGGGCAAAGGAAACGAACGGAATGGGACTAGCCAGTGGGTTGGCAAAAATGATCAGAATAGGCAACATCCTGGAAGAGCAGTCATGAAAGTGTTTCAAAGAGTAGAAAGTGATCAACTCTGCGATGCTGTTAATAGGTAAAAGAAGATGAGGCCTTAGAATTGGCCACTGGGTTTTGGCGATGTGGAGGTCATTTGTGAGTTTGGCTAAAGTTGTTTCACTGGATGGGGAGTTCAGGGAGTGGGTAGGACGTAGATGTGATTGTTGTGGATTAAACGCAGAATAGGAAGAAACAAATTGGAGAGAGTATAGACAGCTCTGGTTGAGAACACAGACTCAGGAGCTAGATTGCCTGAGTTTGAATGTGTTTCCCAAATGTGATACCTCAGGCATGTTATGTGTTCTCTGTACTTTGATTTCTCCATCTATAAACAGGGGTGTACTTACCTCATAGGGTTGCTGTGTATGGATGACACATGTAAAATGCTTAGATTATATGCTCACTACGTATTAAATAAAACAATCCATATTGTCACTTCTCTTAATTCTTAAAAAGTTGGGGTCCTTGGAAACAAGTTCTATTTTCACTTCTGGAGACTAAAATAATAATAAATGTTATTTGAGCAACTGTGATGAAATTTCTGGAAATGTTGATCTATTTTAACAGTGCTTGATGACAGACTTGCATTGAACCACCTCAAGGGTGTGTCACATTCCATTTCCCAGTTAGTCTAAGGCTCCAGTTTTAAAAAGCATAGTCTAAGGATCCAGAGTATTTAATGCATTTAAGGTTTCCCAAGCACTAATATTCTTTAACTCTGAAAGATCCTAAAATTTTTCTTTTCTGATCACATTGAACTTCTGTGGTAGTTTATGTAAAGCACTTTGAAATCTACAATATTCAAAAGTGTTAAGGCACTGATATTTCCATGCTATAAAAACAGTTCAACTGGCATTTTGTCAAACAGAAGTCTTTATCAACTAACACTTCTGCACTACAATAAAAATTCGCATTTGTATAATGATCCTGAAGCATTTTATGACAATGATTACTATACTTCTAATATTGTGTATGTTTTATTATATCCCAGATCTTTCCTATTGGAAATCCAATCATGACATGAATAGCAATTATTAATCAAAATATTTGATAAACCAGAATGTTTCATTCCCCAATTAACACTGGATAGCACAAAATTTACTGTAAATGTGCTGTTCCTTTTCTATCTTGAGGATACGCATGTTGAATAATAAAAAATAATTATGGAAAGGGAGCAGAAATGAGACTCTGATATACTCACTAGCCCTGTGGCCTAAGATAAGTCATTTAAGTTCTCTTGCTTCTGTTTCCTCATTTGTAAAAAAGGGACAGTGATACCCCTCATCATAGGATCACTGTGAAGCTTAAACAAGAAACTCCATGTGGAGCTTTTAGCAGAAAGCCTGGCACAAGATAAGTAAATGTTATCTGTATTTTGATCATCATCGGTATTATTGTTGCTATTGTAATTATTCTATGGCGAGGGCCTAATAAGTGAAGCCAGACCAAAGACTGAGTAATTCAAAGCTATCAAATATGCATTAGGTTGGCTTCACATTTTAATTAAGGCTTGAGTTAATATTAGAAATATAGTCACCATTGTCTTTGTGAGGAAAGCCCGATTAATTATAGAAGCTCAATAAACATACAGGGCGTGTGATATATTCATAAGGATTTATTCCAGATAGATGGCTTTGGGGTGGAGCTGGAAAAACAAGCTTTGCTTCGATTTCTGGGCTGCCTGTAACAGCAGCGGCAGCCACTCAGGGCTTCAAGAGACGCTCTCACAGCCTCCTGAATGACTGCTCACCCCTCCCCTGCAAGTGACAGGGGGACAAATGGCTGCTGTCTCACCACACATCTCCTCTTCCCATCTCCTCCACCCTCCGCCAGCCCACCGGGCACGTGCCAACAATGAGCTGCCTGCCTCACTGGGATGCTCAGCTCCATTAATAAGCCCTGGAAGGCTGATAATTGGGGATTCATGGAGCCTGCAGTCTTTCAATAAGCCAGGTTGTTATGGAAACCAGCAGCAGACCTCCATGTCCATATTTTTGATCCTAAACAAAATAAAATAAAATAAAATAAAAGTGGGGAGCAGGAAAGGATCATTTCAATCCATCCTCTCCCCTGCCCCGCCCCTCCCCAGCCCCCATCATTTTATTTTAGAAGTTCATTACCAATTTGCACACGAGACTTCACAACTCTTCTCTCTTTCGGTTTCCTTCTCAGCACTCCCCTACCCCTTTCTTAATTACAACTGAATGTTTTTTCACCTCTAGCAGAAAAATCCGCTGAGCAGGGTACCAAAGGCACACCAGAGTAGACACTCTAAATCGAATTTAACACCATAGCATTAATGCTGTTTATTTGAGCCAAGAAAATCAGCAATGAATATCAATGTGCTTTCCTCACCGTTAAAATAAATAATAACAATAATAATAATAATTTAACAGGATTTTTTTAAATGGTCCCAGAGTCTCCCCATGGCTCTTAATATGTATTGTTCTCTAGCAAGACGGCCAAGCCACCACCCAAGATGAATCGCCCTGTGTGTTGAAACCAGGGCCCAGCTCTCAAACTGTCAGAGGAAAGGGGGCGGCATTTCCTTGGACTACTTTTAAAAATTAGCTGACAACCTTCTTACAATAAAAATCCAATTACTCCTTTTGGTTAATAAATTCAGGTATGATGCTGCAAAGAAGACACCTGACAGGGAGGCTTGGAGAGAACACTAAATGAATCCAGCCTGGAGGCTGCAGTGGGCCCGGAATCGCCACCTCCATCTCTATGTTGAAAAAGACGAGGACACCATTGTTTCCCGATCAACTTCCCATTTCATCCCAGCAGAGGGCACCAGTGTAATTCTGTTCCCAGCTGTGGAGGCTGAGTGGAAGGCAGGCATGCCAGGCGTCACTCTCTAGGAAGAAATGACCCCAGGAAAACTGCATAGCAGTGCAATAGGAACAACTATTGTGATTGGGTCCTATTTTGAAGTTAATCCTAAATCAATTTTGATTTTTTGGTCCTTCGGATATGACCAAAAACTCAGTCTAGAAGTAGATTGTTAAGTCATTTTAACAAGTACGCTGAAATAATATTAGTATCTTTGAACTGAATTCATAAGTGTGGATTGTGCTTTGTATATACTTCATAGAGACATCAGAGTCATTCTGGGAGCAAAAATAATATGGTGAAGTAAAAACTTTAACCACCCTCTATTTGCTGTTGGACCAAGACTGAAAACTTCCGACCACTTCAAGGTCCAGCATACCTTACCTTCTCACTGGCACAAATTACTAAGGCCAGTATCCTCACCAATGCTTCAACATAATGCTCATTTCTTTTCTTCAGACCCTACCCACTATCGTGGCCTCTGAATTCCTTTGTCACAACTACAGACGGCGGTTTGCAAGCAGTCACAAACTTATTTTGTTCTATACTGGTCCTGAGTCTTTTTTGTTTCTGTTTTCTTTTAAGAGCCTTACTTTTCTCCCCATCCAGATTGTAACTTCCATGACAACAGATATTCACTTTTATAATCTACATCCCTCACAATGCCTGTGTAGTGTGGAAATTATACGTATTAATAAGTACAAATTAATTGAATGACAGTAGAATACAGTACTTGCGACATCTGGGTTTATCTCCTCTATTCTGATGCTAACTCATTGTGGGACCACGGCCAGACCATGCAACTGAATCCCAGAACATGCTTCATCATTCATTAAAACACAGGCACACACAACTTCTCGAGGAGATTGTTCGAGCATAGTGGATCACAACATTTTTGTGCAGTGGTCCCAATAGAGTATCTGATGAAAGACAAGGTCATTTTGCCAAGAATATCATCCATATGCACACACAGTATAACGTGTTGCAAATAATCTTAGGAGATTAAAGAACCCTCCTGAAGCCCATCCAGTTCCCAGGCTTAGGCAATTTTTAAGTTTCCTTTTAGGTCTAAGACTGTAGGATTGAAATCCAAGATGTGACAAGTTATAGCTGGTATCTACCTGGAAAGAGTGTGTTAGCTATTTCCCTTAAGGTATCCTAACTTTTTCTATTGAATCCCTAGATTGCAGTTTCTGAGGGACCAATTACAAGAAGCCCAAATTAATCCTAACATCACTACCTGGTAGCATTGGCTGACTTCCAGGCTCAATCATTACTGATAATGTAAGGACTTGGTAATGTTGCTGAGCTGCAAGGTAGGCCAAATAGAATAGTCTCTGACTCCCAAAAGAGACTGCAAATCATTATGTGTCTCTCTTGCTGGCCATAAATCATGTCCTATTTGCACGTTAATTTCCTTCATAAAATCAGGTGTAGTACCAAAGAAAAAGAAAGTTTCCCAATAGCTTCAGCTGAAAGGAACAGGAACAATGGTGACTTTCTATTAGGCACTTACTATGTGTTCAATAAAATACCATAATAGACACCTTTTACACATGATCTACTTAATACCGACAACCACCAAGTTCAGCAATGAGGATATTTTATTTCACAATGACAAAGCTGATGCTGAATTAATGGCATAGAGCTGGTTAGGGACTGGACCTTTGATTCAAACATAGATAGGTCCGATTCCAAGACCTCTCTGATATTTCTCCTCCACTGCAGGCCTCCAAGCAAGAGATTTGACTAAATTCATGGTTGTTGCAATTCTGTCTATTGTTGCAGTATCCATTGAATAATATATTTGTCCTTTGTATTACTTTGAATACAAAATAATACTCTGAAATACTTTACTTTGGGTCACCAAGAAACCATTGTTCTCTTTATTTGCTGGATGAAGTAATTTCTTCCATTATTTTACCTGTAGGAAGATGACAGATTATCCATGCTTTTGCCATCTTCAATTTTAAGATTTGCCCAGAGTGGGCCAGGCACAGTGGCTTATGCCTGTAATCCCAGCACTTTGAGAGGCCGCGGTGAGTGGATCATGAGGTCAGGAGATCGAGACCATCCTGGCTAACACGGTGAAACCTCGTCTCTACTAAAAATACAAAAAATTAGCCCGGGCGTGGTGGCGGGTGCCTGTAGTCCCAGCTACTCGGGAAGCTGAGGCAGTAGAATGGCGTGAACCTGGAAGGCAGAGCTTGCAGTGAGCTGAGATCGCGCCACTGCACTCCAGCCTGGGCAACAGAGCGAGACTCCATCTCAAAAAAAAAAAAAAAAAAAAGATTTGCCCAGAGGATCTTCATATGGGGACAGGAGAGTATGAGGATGAAAAGTGATTATTTCAGATTATCAGAAGAAAACTTAGGCAAAATGATATTAATTGAGGACCTACTCTATAACTGGTTCTTTAAATATGTTACCTCATTAAATCCTCATCACAACTGTTTAAGGGTAACATTTTAATCTCCATCTTACAGATGAAGACATTGAATCATTAAAACCATGCAGTGAGGAACCTGGGGTTGAACCCAGGACTGTCCAGTTCCAAGACTGTCTCTCTATGAGGTGTTCAAAGTAAAAAATGTTTTTGAAACATGCCTTGTAATCTGAAACTTCATATCGAAATAGGCCTACATTTAAAATTGTGAGATTATGAAACTCAATCCTTTTCTTTTCCTGTCTGGAAGCAAGCAGAGACAATGTCTCTTGGTTTGTTGAGGCAGCGCTGGCTGGGGACTGATGCTGCAGAAGGGCTCAGACAATGGTGGGCAGGGGGTGGTGGGGGGTCTCTCCTAGGGGAGCTGTGCCCCATCTGCCACTTAGATCTGCTCAAAGACAGAAAATCCATTTGCCAAAGAACTCTTTAGGGCCTGCTGTTTGTGAAGCCAAGAACAGAGAGCGCTAGTGCTGGAAGATCCCATAAAACCATCTTCTTTTACCAGCAAGGAAGGTAAATTGGCCTTGGCCATGGCCAGAGAGCTTGTCAGAAACAGAGCTATAAGAAAACCACAGCTGTCTCTTGGTACTCAGCTCAGTTAGTGCCTTCCCCTGCTCTTCAGCACCCCTCCAGCCCTGCTTCTCCCATGCCTCTTGCTTTCTCGCCTATTACTCCTTCTTTCTCTTTTCTACCATCTATTCTTTCTCCACTTTGCCCTTGCTTATTCTTTCTGCCACCCCTGATCGATTTCTGGTCCTCTTCTGCTTTTTTTCCTCCCATTTTTTCCTCCATTTTCTACCCCATTATTCTTCCCTCCTACTATCCCTTTTCTCTATAGGAAGTAAAGAATCTCTATCCACATCCCCACCTTGTTCCTCCTAAGGGCCCACCTTCCTTTTTCACATTCTGACCAATTTTCCTTCTCAATCAAATACCCTCATTCAGACTCAGAGTGTCTGGGTGCCTGGGAAATATTTAGAAATGGGTCATGGAAAAGAAGTTGCTGATGTATAAAATTCCAAAGAACTGGGCTGCAAGCAATAAAGATGGACACTTGCCTGAAAAACTCTTAGCTTTTCTTGTGGGGCTTCAAATTTAAAAAATTAAATGGTTCTTTCCCTTTCAAGCTGTTTATGAAAAGAAATCTCTCCATAGGTGCAATCCATATTATTGGCCAGTCAGTGGATGTCTATTGAGAGCCTTCTATGTGCTGTGCTCTATTCTGAGCACTGGGGCTACCATGCAGCCTTCAAGAAATGAAAAGTCTACTGAGAGGGAGAGAAACTGAGGACGACACAGATAAACACAGTCGTTTTAGGCACTAAGAATGCTACGGAGAAAATAAATTGGGTAATGTGATGTAACTGTTGGCACTGGTAGGGGTAGTGCTGTTCTGCCCAAATGGTCAGGGAAGACTTCTCTGAGTAAGGGACATTCAAATGGAGACCTGAGTGCCAAGAGGCAAGGGCTAGGAGGTGACCATGGGAAGCTCAAGGGAGAAAGCAACTGCAAAGGTCCTGGGACAGGAGCAAGCTGTATGCATTCAAGACACCTCGAGAAAGCTATTAGGGCTAGAGAATGAGGAAGAAGGGCTGAGCAGAAGGACATCTGATCAGAAAGCTAAGACGTGAGATCACATGAGGCCTCCTAGGCTGCGGAAATAAGTTAGATTGTATTCAGATTGCAAAAAGTAGGCAAGCATTGGGAGGTTTTTTGTGGGGCATTGATATGGACAGGTATAAATTCATAGCTTTGTATGAGTGGTTTTTTGAGTAGTCTACTTGAATTTATAAGGAGTGAGCATGGCATTATGGGACCTATCCCTTTTACCCAGCTGAATTGTGTCACGTTGTGATGTTAATCACTGAAGAGGCATTTAGGATGTCAGTCTGTGGAGTTAATTAAGAATTGGTCCCATTGCCCATGCATATTTCCCTTTGGGGCACTTGCTTCCACAGAGGCACAAACAGCTATTGTCCACTAGGGCTAAGGAGTGGGAAAAAGAAAGGTGACAGATTTTTTTAGAATTTTTGAGACTGATTTTGGCCTTTAACTTTCTAGAAATCTTATTTTTGTGGATATTCCAAAATTGTATAGATAGAATTTTTTAAGTAGTATCCCATCAGAAGGAATGCATTATTTATACAATTATGTTGACACTGGAGTAGAACAAAAAAAATTACTGCATTATTAGCCTATTTTTTAAGTTAAAGTACCCATGGATATAATAATTTTAATAATTTGAGGCCAGGGGCAGTGGCTTATGCCTACAATCCCAGCATTTTGGGAGGCCGAGGTGGGTGGATCACTTGAGGCCAAGAGCTTGAGACCTGGTGAAACCAACATGGCAAAACCTCATCTGTAGCAAAAATCCAAAAAATTAGCTGGGCATGGCGGCACACTCCTGTAATCCCAGCTACTCGGGAGGCTGAGGCAGGAGAATCGGTTGAACCTGGGAGGCGGAGGTTGCGGTGAGCCAAGATTGCACCACTGCACACCAGTCTGGGTGACAGAGTGAGATTCCATCTCAAAAATAAATAAATAAATAAATAAATGATTAAAAAAATTTTGTTAGTAACCCTGGGTGAGTCATTCAAATTCCATTTGTTTATGATTTATACTACAAGTCAAATTTTAGAATTTGAGCAGTATTTGTTTGTAAAATAAACAATTCAAGCTAAGTACAGATTGGGTGCCTGCCTGAAAAGATGAGTTTTGAATTATGTTGAGTTTTAATCTTGCCAAGATTGAAGACCTTTTGAATTTGGTCTTAAGTTTAAAACAGTAATTTTTAATTATTACTAGTTAAAATGTCAAATCAAAGTTTAACCAAGATCACGAAATAGTTTGGTAGAGGTGTAGGGGATTGCGAGATAGGACCCCAATCCTGGGACCCCAATCCTTGTTAACCTGGCCTCTGCAAAACAACCCCAATTCCCAGAAACTACTGCTGAGATGCTGCTCCATGGAACTCCAGGCTCCAGCAACACAACTCAAAGTTCACTGATTAAGGATTCTAAAAAATAAATTTTCCTTGGGATTATGATTTGTAAAATATCATTTAGAAAATAAATTCTGCATGGTTTTAATACCAGTGGAACTAAAATTAAATGGAACAGTGCTTAGTTGCCTAAAGCCATGTTTAGAAGTCACTCAGACCAGTCCTATCTGCGACTACACAATAGGACTGTAATATGAATCAATTTTCTGTTGACCTTATAAGTAATACACATAATCTACTATATCATCAATATGGGTGCAGTTATCCATACTCATTGTGAAGATCAGCTTACAGTAAATGAGATCGATTGGCACTATTTTGTTGCTGTCCACATGTAGACAATAAGTAGCTGAGAAATTTCTGAAATTTGCATTTTTCAAACTGTACTTCAGGGCTCAGAAATGATCTACTTAGATGGTAGGGGTAGATGCAAAAAAAAAAGAGGGGGGATTTCAGGACATCTTCAGTCATCTCCACTTTCCCCTATCATTCTCAACCAAAGCTTCTCTGCTTTGGGGTTTAGTGTATATATTTTAAACTCATTTGAGCAAATAGTGGCTAGGCTAACAATTTTGAAAATGTCTGCCTTCAGCAATTACTTACTCATCTGATTCTACCTCTCTGAAGACATTGTTTCACAATGTTCCTCCCAGCACGAAAAGCATCTTTCTCACTACAAATTAGTATGAGGGAAGGAAATAGTCAACTCTTCCTCTGCATTAAATGTTAAATGGTTGCAAATCAATCTGAACCCTGAAATCATCTCTGAAAAACCAGCTGAGAAGAACTATTGCCTCCATCAACATGTCTATTTTTAAATTTTCCTTCTTTTCTTATGAAAGAACATAATAATTTTCAAACTAAGTTAATCATGAGAAAGAGGTTTTAAGAAAATTCTAAAATTTAGTATTTTGGGTTCCAAGATTTGAGAATTTTATATCTGATGATTACTTTTAACTCATGTTTAAAGTTCCTAAGTATCCATTTTATTATAACCTCATAAATATAATAAATTATGCACTTTCCTTTAAAAAAAGATAAAAAGCCTTTCAATGTATTAAAAAGATACAGCTCAGATCAAATTTTGAGGACAATGTACAAATTCCTTCAGTAGCAATTGTTTTTCTAATTGAATACAGGAATACCAATTCTAAACTTTACTTTTTTTCCTTAACATTTAGCAAGTGTGCAATGCTCAACAGAAACGACTGCAAATGTTGAAAGTACTTCTCATGCCATCACATATATATATACATAACTATGTGGTTTTACAAATGGATAGTTATATACTTCTATACTGATACATTATTTGGAAGTTGATAATTACTATTCTTAGTATTTTAGAATTATCAAAATAAAATTAATCAAATTGCTAAAATATAATGATTTGGGGTATGCAGGAGCTGACTAACATTGGCTGCTGACAGCAAGATATTAGCACTTCTTCCCAACTGCTTATTTGGAAATTACACATTGGTAGCCTGAAATCAGCTAGGATGGGAGTATTTATACCATAGAAATTGGCAAAAACTAAATAAAGGCTTTTAGAGTTTTGTTTTATTTTTTGGAGAGCCAGTTTACCAGCATGCTGCTGCAGATATCTGATAAAATCATAATGAATGGTTTATACCTTGGTGGCAAGAAAAAGAAAACTAACATATCTTCCAGTAGGGGCCAGGTTCTCTTATGAATCTATTATAATTAAACCACCAGTATCAAAGGAAGAGGAAGGAGGAAATCAAAAATCTTCCATCACTGGTTTTCCTCCTAAAAGGATTTGATTACACCAATGGGGAGAACGCTGAAACCACATTACTGAACTCTGTGCTTTCTTAGCCCTTTAAACTGGAAGAGAATTTCACAAAGTGGGGCACGTTCTGTCTTTTTACCAAATACATGAGGGTGACTTTAAGTTGCAGTTTTTGTGTAGGGAAGAATCCTTTCAGCCTCCCACTGCAATGTCCCTCATGGTCTGTAATCTGAATAGCTCACAGGCTGTACACAAATTATGTTTGCACTAAGGAGTGGGAAAGCCTGTTTACTGGTCTGTGTCCCAACACTGTTGGTTTGGGAACACATTAACAATTCACCCTACAGTGGAGCAACAGCAGGTTCAATAGACTCTTATACACCTTGCAAAGATTACTTAATTGTGTCAGATGAGGAAAAGAAGCCAAGGAACCTGGCAGATCATTTCTTCCCTGGGTGTTTCTGTCACACACTGGCAAGGGCCACCCACAGGTCATTCATGTGGCTGGAGTGAAATTAATCACCTGCTTTCAGTAGGGAGCAGCCTTGACTTCCTCTAGTTCTCAATATGTTTCTGAATATAATGCAAAATGCTCACACTGGTCTATGAAGCCCTAAATGGTTTGAATTCTGGCAACCTCAGGGATGACTTACAGGCCTGAGTAACAACTAAACTTTCCAATGAGCTTCTGTATTCATTTTCCTGTGTCAGTTTAGGATTTTCTCTACAGCATAATATTATTCATTCAAAGTATTGTCCTAGATGCAGGAAAAGCAACAATAAACAACACAGACATGAAGCTACTTTTTCCACTGAAGGTTAAAAATCTGCTGCAGAATTATGACCTGAATCAATTTATTTATATGTGTGTGTTAATTTGAATGAAAGGTGGTTTCTCAAGTTTTTAAATAAATGATATCCCTTTTCATTGGATATATTTTATCCTTTAAGATTCAGATGAGGCAACCTCTACACCAACAACTCTTCCTGGATAATGTTCCCCTAATTAGCCAAACCAGGGTTTTAATTCTTAGGCACTATAAATTTCATCTTAGATACCTTTAGTCCCAACTCTTAGCTGTCCTCAACCCACTGTAGGTTCACAAACATATCCTGATTACATGACCAGCCGAGAAACGACCATTACTCTTCACACACACCCTCAGAGAGACGAGGGGTGTTCCTGGAGCCATTCTCTACTTCTTTTTGGCCTGAAGGGTGAAGAAAATGTGGAACTTACCATTCTTCCAGATTTTCCCTACAGTCTGAACTCTTGGGCAGCCCTTTCCCTACATATTGAATGTGTGTGTATACATATGTGCTTGGGAATTGGCAGAAGGGTATACTACAGGCATGGATACAGTGCTTAAACATATCTAAATTATATCCTTCACTTTGTCATATACCAGGGAAGAGAACATTTTTTTCAAGGCTATAGAAATGTTCATCTCCACTTTATCTCAGAGACACACACATTCATCATGCACCAGTAAGAAGGGACCATTTTAGGTAAATGGCTTCTGGTTTATATTCCAAATTCCAAAAGATTCTACTAACTCATGCTGGAAAAACAAAATAAAACAGGAAAAAGAAAAGCCTTCAAAAGTTACTTCACTGTATATGTGCCACCAGGATAGAACATTTATGTTGAACATGTTTTACAAAGAAAGGCAAAAAGCCTTCCTAGAATCTTTCTTCCCCTGTAGGTATCTTAAGAACTACAATTTCCCTTCCAAGTAGAATGGTGTGAGATGACCAAAATGAAATATTTTAATTCTCATAATCCTCTAATTTGTGATTTGGAGATTACAAATAAGTGTGAGGATTGCTGAGTAATCACATCTAACTTGTATATCTTCCATACCACCTTTTCTCGGGACGTTCAATAGCCCAATTCAAATACTTAGGCCTGTTAGCCAATTTCACTATTGGTCAAATATCCAACGACTGTGAATGTAGAGTTTAAAAAAAAAGACTGGAAGAGATTTGTATTAGCTTATCCATATAATACTTTGTTTTAATGACAGTCTACTGACAAAATTTTAAAAAGCTTATCAGATGTCTATCAGATATATCCATTTTTCTACATAAGCATCCAAGGTTTTATTAACCCTTGAAGCTGTTTAATTACTTTAATGAAATAAAAGCATATAAAAATACACTGATATTGAATTAAGTGTAAGATGGAAATGAAACTATGGATAGCAAATTATGGCTGTCTATAGGCTATAGCCACTGTAGCTATTATAGCTATAGTTTTCCATCCAGAGACAGGGTTAGGAGGATTATGAATCAGAAGTCCAGTCATATCAGAAAACATCATTTTCAACTCTTTATATTCAATCTCAAGTGTAAGACGGGATTAGAAACCTCTATTGAGATATTCTTGCTGTCTTCTGGGCCTCTAGTCTAATAATAAACTTTCTTAGAATTGACTCTTCTAGATTCTTTGCCCCTCTATCTAAACTTCTCTACTATCAACCTCATCCCTTAAGCCCATTATCTAATAGTTAAGACAATAAGGGACTGTGGAAAAGTGAGAATGGTTGGCTAAGAAGCCATATGTCCCACACTTCAAAGATGCCTCCTTGGTCTACCATTGCAAGATTGTTGTGTGTGTGTGTGTGTGTGTGTGTGTGTGTGTGTGTGTGCGCGCGCACATGTATGTCAAGAAAAAAGAAAAATATTTTATGAATGTGTGTTAATATCCGAATAATAGTCTATATTTTAAGAAATATTAATTTTTAGTTCCAAATATAGTTTCACAACTTTAAAATTGGGGGAAGAACATGTCTTTCTGTTTTTCAGATTCTTTTATGAGGTGATAGTAACAATTTAATAAAAGCTATGAAAGAATGAATGAATGGCCTCAACAATGAGTCCTGTGACTCCGCAACACATTCCTTCATCTTGTCTTTTGTCTGCTTACTTTTTTAACTAAAGAGTTAATGAAAGGGCCAGGCGCAGTGGCTCACATCTGTAATCCCAGCGAGGCTGAAGCAGGTGGATCACCTGAGGTCAGGAGTTCGAGACCATCCTGACCAACAGGGTAAAACCTTGTCTCTACTAAAAATACAAAAATTAGCCAGGCATGATGGCAGGTGCCTGTAATCCCAGCCACTAGGGAGGCTGAGGCAGGAGAATCACTAGAACCCAGGAGTCAGAGGTTACAATGAGCCGAGATCGTGCCACTGTACTCCAGCCTGGGCAAGAGATGAGTGAGACTCTGTCTCAAAAAGAGTTAATGATTGCTCTTTAATTTGTCTCTTCTATTAAGTTCTTTAACATTTTAGTTATAAAGGTACCAGATCCTTTGGAAATGCACTTGCCAAAGGGGGGTAGACCTAAACAAGAATATAAAAAAGACACTAATTCTGATAAGCTAAACTTAGGGTAGCAATTGCCTACAATAAATAAAATGACTTTCATCTGATTGAAATATGAAAATTTCCATTTCTAATTTTCAGATCCTCCTGGCATAACTGATGTATTTGTTGGAGTCAGTAATACACCTGTTAAGAACAATCAATTTCAACTGATCTTTATAGCTCTCTCAGGTCTAATAAAACAGTACTTGGAGCGTTTTTGAAATAAGAATCTAAGACTCAGAAATAGTTTAATATCCCTAATAATTCTGGGGTGACAGGGCTGTGAGGGAATTATGATCAGGAATTATGGTAGTTACTAGATTCCCATCTGTAAATGCTATCCCTAATAATTCCCAGACAAGAGTCTGGAATATCCAATTATCCAAAGAAGAGAGATGTTCTTATATTATAACACATTGTTGGGGTCCTTAGACATTCATCTTCTCTTTGTTTCTTCCAGAATAGCACTTGGATAAGTGTCAGGGTTCAGCATGTGACCTCTCAGACTCTCAGGGTTTGGCTTCTGGTTCAACATTGCTAGCTGTCAACAATGATTAAGTCCCATAGTCTCCCTAAAGCTAAGATTTCTCCTTGTACAAAGGGAAGGGAAAATTACACCACTACTTTACTACCACAGAGTGGTTATGATAATTAAATGGAAGAATCCCCACATAGCACTCAGCACAGGATCTGGCAGTTAATAAATGCTCATTAAGTGCTACCTTAGACTTTTATATTTTAACTCTTGAAAGAAAATCTTAAAAACCAACTATTGTAGTCCCTTTTCCTAAGGATGAGACGAATGAGGTCCAGAGAAGCAATAACTTGCCTAAAATCTGGTTGGTAGAAATACTGAGACTAGAACCCTGGTCTCTTTATTTCAGTTCAAAGATCTTTTCCCTGCATTATATTACAGGGCAGGTAGGACAGAGAATATCCTAGTAAGGTCCTGGTTGGTATTTCCCAAAAGCATCAGATCACAACAACAGCTAAGATAAAAAAGAAAATGCAGAAACTGAGACAAAACATAACACCTTAATAGAAAGAACTGTAGGGCTACAGTTAAGGTGAGGATTTAGAGTTCAATCAGTTTGATCCTTGTTTTGTCACTGGCTGCATTTGTGGCCAGAATATCCATTTACTTTGTCCCTATTCTTGGAATATAAAAATAGAAAGAAAAATATTATCAAATGACATTGGGCTGTTGTCAAGAAAAGCCAATAAAAATGATTACTCTAGCAATATAAAAGTGCTCCATAAAAGCTTAATAATCAACAGTATTTAAGAGGTATACCACTGAGTATCTGACAGGGTGCCCATGTTTTATAAACAGCATTTATGGACTTCCACAACCAAAATTTTCATTCTTTGTGAGTTGTGTATAAATTTAGGAAGTGGTTGAAACCACATTTCAAATCAAAGCCACTCATGAGGCACCCTGCCAAATAAGTGTAAATACCCTCGGAAAATCTCACATCTAACACACAGCTTGGTAGAAGTGGACCTATCTTTCGGAAAGCTGAAAAATTGATGGTTACCTTGGGCCTTAGGGAAGGCCCAAGGATGGTTACCTTGTTCTGGGAAATGTAAATAATTTTTTAAATTCAGAAATATGAGCTGGTTATTTCATTTTCTTACACACAATTATCATTCTAGACATTCTATATTTTGCATCTATTCTTTTTATTAATAATTTGAGTATCAGGACATACATTATATAAAACATTTTCATAGTAAGCAGCAGACTGCATCTTAGCCCCTGAAGCACTGCCTCATTCATATTTTGTCCAAAGTGCATTGGCATAGGGAAGTGCCCTGTACCTATTTGCAGAATTTAATTGAGATTATAAATATGATTGTTTTCAATGTCATTCCCTAAATTTCATACTACCCCCATACCAAGTAAGAATTCATTAAGGTCAAAAGACTATATCTGGTTTTTGTTTGGTTTATTTTTTCTGAGACAGGGTCTCACTCTGTCACTCAGGCTGGAGTACAATGGCACACAATCATGGCTCACTGCAGCCTTGACCTCCGGGGCTCGGGTGATCTTCCTGCCTCAACCTCCAGAGTGGCTGGGACCTCAGGCACACACCACTACACTCTGCTAATTATTTATTATTTGTAGAGATGGGGTCTCCTTCTGTTGCCCAGGCTGGTCTCAAACTCCTGGACTCAAGTCCTCCTGCCTCGGTCTCCCAAAGTGCTGGGATTACAGGCATGAGCCACCGCACCTGGCCAAAGAATCATATCTTATTCATCTTTGTGACCCTAATACCTAGCACAGAAGAAAGTTAATATAAAGGGAAGGGAAAAAGAAAGGAAGAATAGAAAAAAAGGAAAGCGAATGGGAAGGAAGGATAAAAAAGAGGAGGAAGAGAGGCAGGGAGACACTAAGTTAATTTTTCTATTCAGGGAATGGCAATAGGAAACTCCTCCCTCTTTTCTTGATCATTACTGATGGCATCAATTTGCAAGACGTACTGAGACCATGAAAATAAAATGCAGCCAAGATCAACATACAGAACATTAAAAGTCACTCAGAGCTACACTTCCAACTAGCATCAGTCAAGGACCCTGTGGCAGCCACCCAATTAATATCACTGATTGATAGCCCTCTGGACAGGTTACCTTGGTAGTACCACATCACTGAATATGACCACAGCAGAGTCCTCTATTGGGGAAAATCAATAGTCTACCTTGGAGAAGAGGAGACATAAGAGAGAATTCCTTCACCGAGAGCCAATGAGCACAGTGACACTGCTCAGCAGGAGACCCCAAGGATATAATCACTAAAGGGGGCTTCAAAGTTCTCTACTCATGGCTGAATGGGGCAGTGTCCCACAGATGTTTTAAACATTCCTCTTCCTCTAAAGGAATCATTGTCAGAGGCGCGCTGAAATGTTTTTGTCCCAGGCACATAAAAAGCTGGGCAAGCAGCGTGGCAAAGTAGGGAGAGATGGACATACTTGGATAATTTAAAACAATGACAATAATCAACCAACTTCAAAGATCAAAATACAAATGACATCCCCTCATAACAGGTTGGTAGTAAATAGTAAAAGAAGTAAAATAAATAACATTAATAATTCTCCCAACATTTCCATAGGTATTAAAGTAATAATCATATCTGATCTAAAATTTTTAAGCCTGATACTGACAGAAATTATTTTCTTAGATTTTCTCTTTGTACCTATTTTGCCCGTTAACCCTGTTGCACCCTCTTAGATTGTCTGTCCATGCCCCTCCAGGCAGCTGTAGAATCCTAAAGCAACCCATGGTAGCCAACCATTTCCAAACAGTACAGCCCAGTGGAAGATGCTGCTACTTTAACCCAGGTTAAAATGAAATACAGTGGAAGGCAGAGGAAATGCAGTACAGGGCACCTGGGAATTTGGACCTGATATGATATGATAGATCTCCTTGTCACCTCTACCTTCTGTGATCCCATGAGATTCATCACAGCGGAGTAATTTGTGCTTGTCACATAAGAGCAGGCAAGGCTACTAGATACCTCAATCCAGAAAGAAACGACAGGCAGCATTTCTGAATCTAACCAAGAGGACAATACGTACCCAATTCTAAGAAACAATGTAAACTGCCCTTTGTGATTACCTTCAAGTTGAACTTCACCTACTGTTTCAATCACCTTTGAATGCCCATGATAAAGTCTGATTAATTAAGATATTTTTCTGTCAGAATCTGTAACATTTAGGGCAGAGAAGAGTGCTGTTTGCTTTCACTGACCAGACACATTTTTAATCAAATAAATGAATAGAATAAGCAAATATGCAAGAGAAATATATAAATGAGTGAACAAATTATTATCTATAATTTAAATTTCATCAATTTATATTCAATATTTGACATTTGTTGACAACTTACTACATAAAATATTTCATTAATTCATTTGGAGTTATCATAACCTGAAACATAATAAAACTTAATTTTTTAAAAATATATTATATATTAGACTTCCTACTGATTCAAGAAATCCTTCTCTCTATCAACCCAAATCATAAGCATATACCTAAAATCACATCATGTTTCTGTTTCTCACAACTTTAGAAATCTCAGTTAAAAAATATGGTCTGTGCCATGTCAGATATGTTCTGTATTTAAAAGCATGATTAATTTCTAAGATGTATGAAAATGACACATTAAGTAACTTGTGGATACGCAAAGTGATTTCCAGACATCATACCTGAGGCTCAAACCTTAAATCTAAAGAAAAGTAGTTAAGTTTTGCTTTGCTGAGTAAATTAAAACCCACACCCCACTTTTTATCACATGCCTTACCTTTTCCAGGGAAAAATTCCCATCTTCTAAACCTCAATGTCTGGCCCCTGGGACAGTTGTGTGTTAGAATAAAGATTCAAAATGAAAAGAAGCATACGATTTATCCAGAGCTGGAATATGCCAATAACAATGTTAATTAATATACTCTGGCATCTTATTCATAGAATTTTAGGGATAAAATGAAAGAAGTAGACCTAAAATATCTAGAATAGTCACCTACCATATTGTAGTATCTGATTTTGGGGAAATGTATATCAAGGTAAAAGTCTAATCATTACTTTCTCAATCTGATGGTCAGATGCCAAAACATTCCTTAGACCACTCTCATGGAGTAGGTTTTCTCCCAAGGAGCACACAGTGGTTCAGTCCATATTTGGACCCTTGGATGACAAACATCATTGGTTAAACCAAGGCGCTTCTAAAGGAGTAAACCCAATCTTTTAAATGGACACAGAAGAAACTTTATCTGAGGATCTTTGGGGCTGGAAAGTATTTATCGGTCATATTAGACTAGAGAAAGACCATGGAAACTGTTGGCCTCCTGTACCACTGTGGATGTGTTGGGGTGAGGGAAGGATCTAGTCTCCAGGGACGAAGCTCTGTTGAATTTATCTTGCTCTGGGAATATTCTATTCCAATTCCGCACAATTGAGCAGTAATAGTGAAAACACTCCAACTTTCAAGTTACAGCTCCAAACTGAAGAGAATCCAGTACCTTTTTGTAATCATAGGAACCCTCAATTATTTATGCATATTGTAGAAAGTTGTGTCTTCAACAATAAAATGATTATTTATGTTTGACTTCGCAACATATTCTGTATTTGGGGTTTTTCTTTTGTTTTTGGCAACATCGACAGACTTATTTTCCTAATTATGTTTGACCCCAATTAATGTTACAATTAACATTCTCTGAGCATACCCACATATACACACACTACTCACCAACCGATGGTGGAGAGAATGCCCAGAAACATAATGTGAGATAGGGAAGGGTGGTCTGAGATTATACTTTTGCTGCCAGCAATTCACACACTAGATAATCTGGATCAAGAAGAGGATGGCTGTATTTATACCAGGCATTTTCTAGAGCCAAATAATCACATTAGCTAATTCCCATCCATAAAATATATGTAGCCTCAGTAATTACTTATTAAACTAAGTCTATCAGCACACAGAATACTTTTTTAAAGCAGATTTATCTAGTTTGACTGCATATATCAATCCAATTAAGATAACTGCCAGATCTTTCTAGTACTGGCTGCTACATAGACCTGCCTGAGTCCTCTCTGGCAGTCCTCTCTGGAGATATTTGGGAATGTAACCTTAGTTTTAGTCCTGCCACTTTGGGAAATTAAGCACAGCTTCCCTTGATTTCTGGAAAACACCTTCTAGACTTTTTCCTCTCCCTCGATGACCCAGGTGGCCTGGTCTTCCGAATAGCAACTCCCTTCCCCATCCACCCATTGCATCTGACCCTCGCGGTTGCTCACCTATGTTCTCTTCAGCTTGGCTGCTCTCCCCAGTCTCCGTTGGAGGCTGGGCTGTTGCCTTGGCAGCAGCATCCTCTGCAGCAGGGGTGGTGGCAGCAGCAGCAGTGACAGCAGCAGGCACATCGGCTTGTTTAGGCTCCTCCTTGGCTGGGGCATCTTCGGCCTTGGAGGACGGCGAGTTATCAGTGGAAGCTTTAGTGGCACTTTCTGTCTCAGCTGAGCCGGCCTTCTCCTCTGAGGATGCAGGAGCCTGGGGGGCTGCCTGCTGTGTGGCAGCATCACCCTCCCCCTTCTTCTCCTCAGAAGGAGTTTCTCCTGCTTTGCCGGGCTCATCAGGCTTGGAGCCAGTGGCTGGGGCTGCTTCGGCAGTAGTGGTGCCTTCTCCCTTCTTCTCCACCCCATCGGCAACAGGGCCTTCATCCTTCTTATTAGCTTCAACCTCAGCAGCTTGGACATCATCCTTCTTCTCTCCTTTGAGCTTTTTCCTTGTTATGTGTCCACGGAAGCTAGCCTGAATTTTGGTTGCGGCCTTATGAGCTTTATCTTCTGGTTTGATACCATCTTGTTCAATCTTTTGGTCGTCATCATTTTTTTCAACCTTTGTTGAGAAAAGAAGGGGAAAAAAGGAGAGGGCTTCAATGACATTGTTCTCCTTTAAATCTCAGCATTCAACAAGTATTTATTAAGTGATTTATTTTGTGACAGGCACTGTTTTTGAGGTTAAGAATTCAACAGGACCCTGGAAGTTCAAATCAAGCCTCACCTTTCTCCCACAGTATTATATCGGAAAAGTAATGTCCTTTGGACCTTCCAGTATCACTGGCCATTTTTTTTTTTTTTTTTTTTTTTTGAGATAGAGTCTCAATCTTTCACCCAGCCTGGAGTACAATGGCGTGGTCTAGGCTCACAGCAACCTCCGCCTCCCAGGTTCAAGCAATTCTCCTGCCTCGACCTCCCAAATAGCTGGGATTACAGGCATGTGCCACTACACTCGACTAAGTTTTGTATTTTGTAGAGAGACGGTGTTTCATCATGTTGGTCAGGCTGGTCTCAAACTCCTGACGTCAGTGATCCGCCCACCTCCGCCTCCCAAATTGCTGGAATTACAGGCGTGAGCCACCGCATCTGGCCACTGGCATTATTTTCTACATATTTTCTTTCCCCAGCTCAATGTTGCTCAATGTTTCTCCACGTCAAGCTTAAACCAGCCTTTTTTTTTAGATGTACTTTGACAACTCAAATCACATTTACAAGCTGGGTGCAGTGGTTCACACTTGTAATTCAAGCACCTTGAGAAGTGAAGGCAGGAGGCACTTGAGCACAGGAGTTCGAGCCCATCCCTGGCAACATAGTGAGACCCCATCTCTACAGAAAATTATAAAATTAGATGAGTGTAGTGGCATGCACCAGTGGTCCTGGCTACTCAGGAGGCTGAGGCAGGAGGCTCACTTGAGCCTGGGAGGTCGAGGCTGCAGTGAGCTGTTGTTGTGTCACTGCACTTCAGCCTTGGTAACAGATTGAGACCCTATCTCAAAAAAAGCAAACAAACCAGAAACAAAAACAAAAAATAAATCACATTCACCCTAGGTTTTTATCAAAGAGCTCTGAAAGATAGAGGGTTTTCAGGGTTTTTGAGAAGGACATTGTATAAAACTTAATGGTTTAAAAAAATATTTTGCAAAAGTCTACTTTCCCCCAAGTTTTAAGCCTGATAAGGAAATTAATAAATTCAAGACAAAGAGTATAGTCAAAGTTTAAACCATAAATCCCATCAGGATTTTATGCAAAATGTAAATGAGTTCCAAGTCTTTAAGGGATTTGTCCAGAATGTGACAACATACAATGCTGGTCACAAAATAATGTCTAACTTTCTCTTGCGTGTGGTCCAACATTAGCAATAAACATACCAAACCTTTAAAATCTGAATTAAAAAAGACCACTATTCCTGAATTTTAAAAAATGACGGGAAACACGGTTTCTCCTTTTGAAAAAGCAACATATATTAACTAAGTCACAATTCCTTATTCCCAAAGCAATTGGGAACCTAAAATGTGTTCATATTATCATCAATAGAGCCATCTTAGTACTAAAGACAAGAGACTAGCATACAGAATTTTACCTTTTGATGGCAACATTTGTAGCCTAATATATGCTGCAAATGACTATTTTCCACATGAAAATTAAATCAGAGGATAGGAACAGCAGGTATGGTCATAGAAATAATTGTGTAGGCAAGTACATAAAATTTTATCCAGTTCCATTGTTTACCGTGGTGCCCCAACATGGCTACTGATAGTCTCCATTCTTAGATTTCTTTAACTTTTGAGCATTGAACTTTTGTTCACTTTTGTGAACACTGTTCTAGCAGAAATAACAGCAAAGAACAACACAGCAACTTTCTCTCAAAAGACCACTAATAAAAGAGTGTTTATCATGTAACATGTTCGGCGCCTGTTCTCAATCTTGGATTGGCCTTGACCTTTGCTCCAGTTTAGGAGGTAAGCTAATACAGAACTACTCAGGACAAGTTTTCCACCTGTCAAACCAGCTCTGCCCCAGTGACCCAGCTCCTGCTAATCATGATGTGGGGCTGTTAGACATTCTTTGGACAAGTGTACAGACCTGTTGCTGCATAGGACCATCAACATACCAGTGGATACACAAAAGTATTTTTGAAAATGAGCTACATATATGAGTAAAAGCATGTTTGATAATTTTCTCAGTCAAATTCAAGTCAACTTTTCCTTTTTCCTTAGTTAACCATGCATGTATACACACACAAAGATTAAAGGAGTAAATGAAAAGCACTTTGGAGAGGCCCGTCCTTCTCCCTTCTCCACTGCTCAGTTCTCTGATGTACTATCACCTTCTCACTACCCTGCTGCTCTTGATGACTCCTACTGGGACGAGCACAGCCCAGTCTGAGACACGGGAGCAGCTATCCCTGCCAGGAGCTCTCTGCTCAGAGATGGAAGCATAACCCTGTAAAATTAACAGTTGTGAATGGAGCATGGAGCCAAGATGTTGATAATTTATTTTACTCTATCTTGAGTTTTCTGAATGAAGCACCATCTTATATATTAGGACACCTGCACTTGGGCATTGATGCCAACTGGTTCTTTAATACAAATACTGCTCTTTGTGAAAGTAGACAAGTCAATTGTTTCAGAAGGAGCAGGTGTCCACAAAAGACTCTAGTGACTCAAGAAAGCTAAAATTTTAGAGCTCTGTCTTTTCTTTATGAACATAAGGCATAGGGGGATGAAACTCTTGAAAAGCTGGAAATCACAAAGAGAAGGAAGCTGAGAGTCTACATGATATAAACAAAGAAACTACAAGGATAAAGAAAGGGCTCTCAATTTTCTCTCCCTCATCTTTCTCTTTCTCTCTCTCTCTCTCAATTTCTTAAAGCATCTGCAACTTCAATTTTCTAAAAAATCAGAATTTAAGCCTCTGAACACGGCATCTATGTTAGAATGACTTTTTAGAAAGGCTAAGACTAGACTAGGGTGCCAAGATTGTTAGACAAACCTCACTTAAACAACCCAGAAGTATAAGAAATTCAAGGGAAGCAGGAGTGAGCAGAATGGGGGAGAACCATGAAAAACAAGAGTTAGGAGAGAGAGGTGAAGACAGTCTTGTAAGAGCCAGGTACCCAAATAAGTGACTATACCCAAAAAGATGCTCAAAGTACTCCACACGCATGTAGCTCATCCTGGAGAAACTGCTGGACTTCATCATTAGAGATTTAGGAAAACTAAATTTTAGAGATTAGTTGGGAAAAAAAAAAAAGACAATTAATAGAAGTTTTTCCAGATAGCAGTAAAGAAACAGACACACGGAAAGGAAAGGAGAGGAGAGGAGAGGAAAGGGGGGAGAGAGGAAGAAAGGGATGTGGGAAGGAGATGAAGAAATGAAAGAGGAGAGGGGAGGAAAGGGAAGGAAAGAAACCAGACTAAGAAGAGGTTAGACTTCAGTGATTGAACAGAGACATCCATAAATAAAAATATTTTAAGTTAAAACTGGGTTCGAAGCTAGACACCACTGGATTTTGTTTGTGTGTCTTTCTTTTGTATTTCTAATGATTCTATTAATATTCCTTAAACTGCAGGTTATTTCTTGGTAAAATTCTTTTCACAGTACAGTATAAAGGTAAGTAGACTGGGAGTGTATTTTATTATGTATTTTGTTAAGACAAGGAGAAAAAGAACATTTCCCAAAACTGACTATGTGGAGTAGCCCCAGGTTCTGAGAACACTTTGACCCTTTCCCCACTAGAAATAGAAGAGCTTACTTAAGATGAAGGACATTCAAGCCCAGAAAAAACAGACTACTCAGCACATTCAGCAAAATACTTTCACTTTCCAAAAGGGACAGCCCTGGCCCTGAAAAGTTAAGTGACTTGCCTAAATTCATAGAGCGAGTGAGGGAGACAGTGGCCCAGCTTGTATTTGACCTCAACTGTTCTCCCCTCCCACCTACTTCCAAGTCCAATTTTATTGCATGGCTGACCTGGAATAGCTTGGACTTACTTGTAGTAGATAATCCATAAGGCTTCACATCAGCATTCTTGTTCATTTATTCATTTAAAAATACTCAGCGCCTATGTTAAGCACTATACAAATGCTACTGAATGGAAGGATACTGTGTCTACCCACATAGAATCCTTTTGAAAATACACTTAAACCACATCACAGTGCTTTAACAATAAATAACTTCCCAGGAATTTGCAGTAGACACCTGATCTTACACTCCTCTTTTCAAGTAAGGACAACACTCTAAAACTCTGAGTTAAGATGAAATGTCCAGAAAAGGAATCCTGGTATCTAACGGCTAAAAAGTCAGCTCATAAATGTCACTAAAAATAGATTTATTTTTTAAACTAAGTCTTGCCACAAATAAGCTTTGTAATGAACTCTAATGTTTCTAAGGGAATTTCAAAGTTATTTCATTTTTACATAGAATTGTTGATATCTGCGAATTAAGTAAAGAAGACATTCCAGTGCAGTACATTATAGGTAGGAAGGGTGTCATTACGAGTTACCGTAAGTTTTTCAGGAATCTTTATTGTTATGGCTTAATATTTTTTACTGATTGATTTGTCTGAGAGCTCTGCAATTTATGAAGTTTTAAAGGAAACCAAGGTGTAGGACATCCCTACTTTTTAAACAAACATTAAAATCTCAGATGAATATTGGTTGGAAAAAATGAAGAGTACCATTACACTAACTTGTTGACACTAATGAAACTTCTAAATCCATTAGATGAATGAACAATGATTTTAATTGATATTTAAGAATTACAGATAAGAAAGCCAGAAATAAGAAGTAATTACTTAAATATCCAACATTGTTGCTCTGGTCTTCTTTTCCTTTGAGGAAAGGAGGAATGGACAACTTAAGATTTATTCTAAAATGTCCAAACGTTTGCATTCGATATGCTACAAAAGAGCTCTAGGCAAAAATCCATGAATGGCTAACTTTCAGAACTAAAAATAACATCATCCATTCATCTGGGATACCTCAATGCATTTCACTTTTCCCAATTATCATAGGAATGCCTCAACCTTCCAAGCAAATTAAAACTTGGCCCTGTATCTACTTCTGCTAGCTATAAATAGTACTATTATAATACTTAAATTTTTAAAAAACAGTATTGAATTTTAAATGCATTACAAATCATTGATGTACACATATTCTTCTTTCTGAGAACATCTTTAGTAAACCAAAATATAGTCCATTTGATCAAGCAAAGTTATTTTTGAGAACAAACTTGAAAGGCTGGAGATATCCTAAGCAATGTTTTTTTAAACATGTTGTAGTTTTCATGCCTATCAGAATCTCGTACAGCCTGTAAAGGAACCAGAATAAAGTGCTGATAACTATAAATGAAATCTAGGAAGTACCTACTTATGGCTCACTTTATTTTTTATTAATAATTTATTGAGGTGAAATTCACATAACAAAATTTCACTCTATTTTTAAGTATCATTGATACCATGGCAATTGACTTTAGGGAAAATGTGCAAGTATTAAAGCAGTTCACAGTGGAGCTTCTGTACTTTCTTTAAACCTAGACAAAGATAAAAAATATAGTAAAATACCCCTTAGGGAGGAGAGAGAGGACAGTGGGCCAGCCTCCTCCAGTTCTATAGATGGAATGTCACTGCTGGTTTCGGTGCAGGTGTAAGGAAGAAAGTGTCCCTTAAAAAGATGAATAAGCACAGCGGGCATACACTGGATCCCCCAACATGCAGTCTGGTTTGAAGACCTAACTGCAGGGTATGAGGGGAATGGGGAGCAGAGTGCACAGAGAAGCAATGAAACTGTATAAGAAAACAAAATATCTCATATTGGAAACTGCAGTAGTAATGTTAACTTTTCAGATAAGAGCTGGTGATCAAAAGATGTGTCTTCCGTCCACTTTAATGTATTATTTATTCAACATGTACAGCCCACCTGCTTCCAAAATAATATGAGGTGGTATCTTCAACATAGTATAAAGCATTATCAGAGTAGAACTCAGTTTCCAGTCTGAAAAGTTACGTTTTATTTTATTTTGTATATCTATAACCCTATTATGTTCCACAAAGACACAGAAGAGGCAAATAACGTATTGCAATTGATGCCTTCAAACAGAAAAAAAGTCAGCCTTTGAGAAGTACCTTGTCTATTTTACTTACAGCTGAATGCCCAGTTTCTAGAATGGTGCCTGGCACAAAGTAGATGCTCAATTAATATTTGTCGGATGAATCCAAAATCTGAGCATCTCTATTAGTGCTATTTCAGAAAGATGATGACAGGTGAAGAAATCTGGATTCGATTTTGTCAATTTTTGTTAAAATCCTTCACTTCTCAGTGGTGGAATTCAAGAGCATCTAACTACAACAGGTATATGATTCCCCAATTATAGAAATTAGTAAGCAGAGGTTTAACAAGGAGAGAAATAGCAAAGCTGTAGAAACGCCATTGATCATAATAATAAACAAGCACTTGAAAATAATAATACATCTAAGATAAAGACAACTGATTTATATTTATCTATTGACTTGTTAGAGTCATATCAATAAAATTATTTTCGTGTGTGTGTGTGTGTGTCTGTGTGTACTTTTTCTTTCTTTTTTTTTTTTTTAGACAGGGTCACTCTCTGTCACCCAGGCTGAAGTGCAGTGGCACTATCTCAGATGACTGCTGCAGCCTCAACCTCCCCAAGCTCAAGCAATCCTTCCACTTCAGTCTCTCAAACAGCTGGGGCTACAGGTACATGCCACCATGCCCAGCTAATTTTTATATTTTTTGTAGAGATGGACAACACTTCGCCATGTTGCCCAGGCTGGTCTCAAACTGCTGGACTCAAGCCATCTTCCTGCCTCAGCCTCCCAAAGTGCTGGGATTACAGTGTGAGGCACTGCTCCCCGCTTATATGCGTTTTCACTAGCAAAACTGGTGAAAATGGCCGGGTGCTGTGGCTCATGCCTGTAATCTCAGCACTTTGTGAGGCTGAGGTGGGCAGACCACCTGAGGTCAGGAGTTTGAGGCCAGCCTGACCAACATACAGAAACTCTGTCTCTACTAAAAATACAAAATTAGCCAGGTGTGGTGGCACATGCCTGGAATCCCAGCTACTTGGGAGGCTAAGGCAGGAGAATTGCTTGAACCCAGGAGGCGGAGGTTGCGATGAGCTGAGATCACGCCGTTGCACTCCAGCCTGGGAAACAAGAGCGAAACTC
The DNA here is from genome assembly GCF_028885655.2 of Pongo abelii. Lineage (NCBI taxonomy): Eukaryota > Metazoa > Chordata > Mammalia > Primates > Hominidae > Pongo > Pongo abelii. The sequence continues at coordinate 22,446,860 of NC_085928.1, forward strand.
CATCTCAAATAAATAAATAAAAGTGGTGAAAATATTCATGGGAGATTGCTGGAGAATCTCTGCTCCCCGCTATTTATATTTAATCTGTGTATTGCTCTCCAAGGCTTAAGGGGAGTAGGCTGGGAATAACTAGTCCCTTAGTTATTCAAGGAAGGAAGTCTCCTTCCCTAAACTGGGGTTGGAAGAGCCCAGCGTTGCGACGAGGCATATTAATCATGCTGGTCATGTACCAAGGCACAAGCCAGACAGAATCACTTGACTAAACTCCTCTAGAAAACTTTTGGGTATAGCAGACATAGGTATAAGTTACCTAACTGAATCAAGGGTCAAAATCACTGAGACTCAGGAAAATACCTATGGGAAGTCAGCCCCGGGAGGAAGCATCTCTACTCTTGAGCAATGGCAGCAAACCCTCTGATGAACACTGCCCATTACAGAAGCACATGTTGACTCCCTCAAGAAATGACATGCTCAAAGGACAGAAGGGCTGGCAAAGTGAGGGGGACACTAGACTCTGCTCTCAGAGAGGTTGCTATGCCTTTAGTAGCCACTGTGAGCTAGGAACAAAAGGGTGGAACTCCCCACCACTCAGCTAAAAAGGCTATCACAGACCAGTCCATGAGAGGGACTGTGAGGCCTCTTCTGCTAGCAACTGAAGACAGAAGAAGAGCTGCAGGAAGCCAATGCATCAAGAAAAAGACAGAAAAGCAGTCTACCAGCAGACAAACCCCTACACTACCACCAGCGGCAAATCTTTCTCAGTTGAGAGGCCCCAAGAGCAAAGCACATGCCAAGCTCCTGAAGATGGTCAGAGCTCACCAGCAGGAAGAGAGCCCCAGAGCCCAGGGAATTTAGCATAAAACAATCTTCCTTCCAGGTAAGACACTGCGAAGTGGCTTTTGTTGGATACTCAAAAATGTGAGATGCAATAAGAAGTATTTACTTAAATTACTACAGTCTTCCTACTATGACAAATAATGATTGTTCATCTATTTTTTCTTAATTAAACCCCCTTCATAAGTTACAGTCTGAGTCAGTAGGTACTTGAGACATTTTGTTCAATGAATAAATGAGTCAGAGACTTTTCTCACCCACTCTTCCACACACCCTTCTCCAAATGTTGTCACTCTTGGTCCACTTCTCTGTCTTTCCCCTCTTAGTTCTTATGATCATCTGCTAATGTTTTTATTTTATTACTAACTGAATCTTCGCTTGGGCTATAAACAATCTGAGAGCAGAACTTTATCTGTTTTTTTACAATCTTCTAAGCTTCAGTGGCTAAAATAGTGCTGGCACATAGTTGATACTAAAAAAAAATGTTATTTTTAGTTGTTGCATGACCACATGCCACACTGTGTTGGTGCTCAGAGAGTGTGTAAACTCTCTGTGTGTGAACACTCAGCTCACTGGCTGGGTGTTCTCGCTCCAGGTCACTAATGCTGGAGCCTTCATCATGCCACTCTCCAGCAGTCATTTTCCTCTCTCTTCTTACATTTATAAGTGCACAGTATATATATTTAGTATTTCAATTCAATCCTCACCATGATCATGTGAGGAACACATCACTGTGCCTGTTTTATAATCGACACAGATGAGGAACCAGGAAGGAGCCCAGTGTCATCCAGCTTCTGAATGACAAAGCCCATGCTTAGTCCTCCTCCTATAAAAGTCAATATTCCCTGGTGCTTAAGAGCATGGGCTGTGGAGTTAGACATGTGTAAGTTTGAATTCCAGCTCTGCCAGTTACTTGGTAGATCCTGACCTTGGGCAAGTCAGCCTTAGGTTCCTCATCTGCAGGATGGGGAAATAACAAAACTATCCCATTGGGCTGATATGAGAATCAAATGAGTTAATGTACATAAAGCACCCAGCACAGTCCCTGACACTTTGTACATACTCAGAAAGGGGTAGCTGCTACCATTATTCTCATCATAATTATTGCCATCACCATTATTCTCTCAGAGTAATTTCTACAGCATCATGACATTAAGTTAAGACACGTTGATGAGATAAATACCAGAGGAGATTTGGTCATGAGACTGTATTCATCCTGATGATTGTAGGTATCATCACTCAGAGTGGAAAAGCTATTTCTTAACTTGACAGTACTACTGAGCTATATCTATTCTCAAAGAGATAAGCAGAAAACCATGTAAAGTGTGCCACAGTACTCAACTCTGTTCTTTCTTATCTTGGGAAGGAGGAAGATCTGTTTACATTGTCAGAGTTAAGTCACAGTCCCACTCTACTATCACCTGACACACACCGATTCCTTCTCAGTCTTCTCTAATTTACCCATCCCCCAAAACTTCACCTAGTGTAGGAGCTTAGTGATAGAAATTCACTGAAACTAGAAATCTATTCATTCCCAAAATATGTGACCTTCACCTGACCTCCCCCAGCCACACACACACACACACACACACACACAAACAAACTCATTTAGCCTCTATTTCATATACAGTATCTATCCCATTGATCCAACTATATCCCTCATACATCTAGTAAAACAATTGCCTCTGCAGGTTCTGAGAGCTACTCTATGTGCTTGTGTGTGGTAATACTCAAACCTGATAAAAGTTATAAATGAAGCTGCCAGACATTTGTAGGGGACTAGCTTAGGAGCATCTGGTACTGAAGATCATTATAATTTGAAATTGCCAAGCCAAGTATATCCAATGCAACCGCATTGGCTAGTCAGTAAAGCCCGAATATTATGTACCTCATATCTAGTAAGGATACACAATACGTGTCAGAATGCATGCTAAAAGTCTAGTTGGTGGGAGAAGGAATTTAAGACCCCATTTGCCAAAGGCTGTGGTGGGGGGAAATGACAGTGGTTTAAATTTATGCATTATAGGTTATGAAGTACTTTCAACTTAAAATGGTTCCTCTGAGAATTATAATGAAGAAGGCTAAGCAAGTGTGCCATCCCCTTTAAAACAAATAAGGAAACACAGATTGTGGAAAGCCTCACAATTAGTAGAATGGGTCTTAAACTTAGCCCTCCAACCTCTTATATTTTAAGGAAACTAATAGAAAATTCAATCTAAGAATTCAACACTGAACACTCGAAAAGTATGATTGAATAAGTAGCAATCCTAATATCAGCTCTAGGACTACTTGAAGTAGTTTTAACGAGCAAAATTGGTCTATATTTCAGATATTCTGAAGGGGGTGGCTCCAGAATCTCTGTGTAGGAGGCATTAGGGGAAAGAACATGTTTGCAAGGGAGAGCTGAGTGATTTTTCTTAAAACTGCACTTGCATAGCAAGCATACTGCTTTTTGAAGTATACCTATTTATTTGAGGGGGGCCCATGGGATGATTTTGTAAGGACAGTGTTATCTATCAGCAGTAATTTGTACACACCTTAACATTCTATATTAATCACCAGGTGAGTGATTATCCTTATAGAACAGTATTTCAGAAATTAAAAAAAAAAAAAGAGCAAGTACATTTCTCCCTGATTCTAGAAGGTATGTTGTTGTATTCTTCCATATGTAGAAAAAAATAACTGAATGCCTTTTTTCAGGACTGGGGTGGAAGAGGATTGCATCAGGTACAAGGCATGTGGTTTGAGCATGCATAGACTTCCATTTTAATTAGATTTCTGTCCCCAAGCTGCTGGACAGTTTAAGGAAAAATATGCAGGACTCTAGAAAAATCTTTAACTGTTAATTTTGGATCTAAGTTTGTTCTTGTTGCTCATGCTGCTATTGTCCTTGTTCTTATTTTCTTGACACCCTCTTCATTTTTGGCACTGAATTCTCTCTCAATGATCAGTCATTGACACTCATTGATTACTTGTTACCTGGCATGGTTTTGGGGTCAAAAGATCTGAGTTTGAATCCTGGCTCATTCACTGCTTAAATGTATGACCTGGGATAAATTACTTAATTTCTCTAAATTTCAGTTTTCTCATCCCCCATATTAGAATCCTAGTACCTATTGTGCAGAATGTTTTGAGGATGAAAGAAAATAGTATTTGTAAAATGCCTGGAAGAAGACAATGCAAATGAAGTAAAAATTGCTACTTTCTGGAGACTGGAGAGTGAGTGAATTATATGGCAAATATTTTATAGTTTTCTTTTATAGCTCCATAGAAGGATGTTTCAGGGACATGCACACTTAAAAAAATAATAAATGCCTCCCACTAACACATATAAAAAAGCGACCTTTAAAAAAGTAATGACATAAAATACCCTCATATGCTTGGAGAACATAATAATAACAAATTTTAAAACTATATGTCAAGCACTCTTCTAAGCACTTTTATATGATATATACACAACCCCTAAACATATTTATTGCATATAGTTTGTATATTAACTAATTCAATTCTAAGAACAAAACTATGCAATGGGTACTATTATCTTACAGATTAAAAGACTAAGTAGAAGGACATTAGTTAAGTAATTAAGTAATTTGCTCAAAGTCATACAGCTAGTAAGTGGCAGAGTCAGGGTTTGAACCTAAAATACTTGTATAGGTTACAAGTGAGCTAAAATTACCCTTGAAATCCAGAAAGTCAAGAAGCCAAGTGAATAAGGACTAGGTCGATCTGCTCTCTGAAGGTTTTTCCTCAAGCCTCCCAGGCAAGGTAAAAAGTGGAGTGCAGGGTGGCATAATTCAGAGCAGGACTTTGTCATCGCCAGTGTCTGCCAATGCTGGCCTAGTTCACTGTCTAAAAGACTAGGCTGCAGAGCTGTCAGTCCAATTTTATCTCCTGTTTTGAGATCTCTTTACAATAGAAAAGTAGAAATAAATTTTTTAAGCAAGGGCTGAGGTGTTATGACCTCGTCACGTAGGTGATGCTGTGACTCATTTTCCTTGTGAAGATTTTGACAGGGAAAATTCACACTTGAGATGTTGAAAACAACCCAGAGACCAGGTTCCCTTTTAATTCTGAAAGCAAGAGAGAAAAATATCAGAGAGCAGGGAAAGCAATACTGGGAGAAGAGGGAGGGAGAGGGCATCAGGTCAGGAACTACGGCTATTTAATAAATGAGAAAAGCAAATGAATGGACTGGAGTCAGCCTTATGCATTCTTATCAGAAGGAAGGGATTGAGCAGGTGGTAAAGAGAAGGTTCTGCGATTTATTCCTGAGTGTGAAGATTTAAATTCAGCCTGAGTTCCTGAATTAAACATTGCTTTTTACTTGAACCAACTATTCCTGTTCCTTTTTTTCACAATTGTAGTGAGGTATATAAGGAAATCCATCTAGAACTGTTTCATGCATGACATACAAATTGCTCTGAATCGAATGATACTCAAAAAGTATCATATTATTTATGCAGCATAGGTTGTGGAGAAAATGTATATGTTTGACGACCGTGTACTTCATGGTAAAAAGCACCAGCACACCTCCCACTTTGTGGTTCTGCAGGGAGAAACACCGAACACTCTGGAGCCATCAAAAAAAGAAAATTCCCTTTTATTTAGTTTGGAAACCAGGCAAGCAAATTTTACAACTCTTGAATTAATTCCTATGAACCTGCATTCAGGGATTAATAATAATCTAATCTTTGAATGAAAGAATTTGGCTAAATTGGGTAAAAATAGGAAGATATTGTCTAATTCTGCAGTCTTGAGGTCAATGAAAATAACTTTCTACTTGACATATACACCACTATGAGACGTGCCACAACCCCCTCATAAGTGATGTCACATGGCCCAAAGGGATGTACAGAGCACCAGATTAGTGAAACTCCAACAATGGGGAGCTTTACAGATGTGTTGCTGCATGAAAAGTCCTGGAGACTCTCCTGAGTTCAAGAGGTGATGTCACCACTCTTACCAGGATTCTGATTTACTTATCAGAAACCAAGGATTCCCCATATTACTGTATCAGCTCAGAATTATACCCAAGACTAGGAACAAATGATTCCCAGAAAAATCCAGTAGCCAACTCTCCCTGTGGTTTGCAATTTGACAGTTACTAGGTAGAAAATTCCCTAATTCCTCCCCAAGCCAAATTTGCAATTCAAAGTCATATCAAAATCCAGTAAGCTGAACAAACCAAAGTTGCCTGATACCTCTGCAGCCTCTGGTAAATGAGTATGCATCTGTGTGACTATGCCATGATATGGAAGATATGGAAGCACCCAAGAAACATACAACAGAAGGTTTAAATCACTGCAGAGAATCAAGGCAATAACAGAGGTAGCCGGTGGCGATAGTGCAGTGGGTATGCAGGGAGGACCTAGACGAAGATTCTCCTTTTACCAAATGCCAGAAATTCTACCTAGAAATACTATTCTCATATTTTAAGGTTTAAAACTGACAATAAAAGCTAACACTATAACATTCAATCTAAGAAGCTCTCTTCCTTAGTCTGTCTTCCACTCCGTGCAACATATTTTATCAGAGTAAGCTAAAATAGAATTGTGGTTTCATTACAATATGCCCTTCCCCTTCCCCCCCACCCCCACCAAAAACAAACTTTAGACATTCCCATTGCTTACCAAGCTAAGAAAATATGCATTGCTTTGGCATTTGAGAAATTCATGAAATGGTCCCTATCTTCTCACTTCTCTTGTGAGCACGCCCTGTGGTTTGCAATTTGACAGCTCCCAGGTAAAAAAAAAAAAAGCCCTAGTTTCTCCCCAAGCCAAACTTGCAAGTCATATCGCCGGGCGCGGTGGCTCACGCCTGTAATCCCAGGACTTTGGGAGGCCGAGGCAGGTGGATCACGAGGTCAGGAGATCGAGACCATCCTGGCTAACACAGTGAAACCCCGTCTCTACTAAAAATACAAAAAATAGCTGGGCTTGGTGGCGGGTGCCTGTAGTCCCAGCTACTCGGGAGGCTGAGACAGGAGAACGGCGTGAACCCGGGAGGCAGAGCTTGCAGTGAACAGAGATCGCGCCACTGCACTCCAGCCTGGGCCACAGAGCGAGATTCCTCGCAAAAACAAACAAACAAACAAACAAACAAACAAAACAAAGTCATATCAAAGCCCAGTGGGCTTGACAAACCAAAGCCAAGTCAAACCACCCTTTGGGTGACACTGAAGTTTGCCTGCCTTAGAAGAACCTCTGCCCAGTTATATCTTAGAGGCTTGCTCAACTCAGATGCTGCACAAAGGCACTTACAGCTAAATCTAGGCGTCACATGCAGAAGTGCAGGATAGAAGAGAGTGGTGAAAAAAAGCACAAAAAGCTTGCTGGGTTCCAGTGGCAGGGCCAGACCAGTGAGCTAGCAGCATGCCAGCTGCACTCCCAGCTGCAAGGGAGTGCAATGAGCTGCAGCTGGGAGGACACTTGTGGAAGGAAAAAGAGGTTTTTTTTAAACAATCTGAGTTGAGTAAATTGCTTATGTGTGAAAGAAACGTTTTGTGGAACCAAGTTAAATGGTGCTAAGTCACTAGACAAAGGATCACACCCTCCAGCTCAAGACACCTGTCTCTAGGGACTATTTCTAACAATCTTAGATCTGGATGAAGACAAGGCAGTGAAAGGTATGCAAATTAGCTAAAGGAGCACAGTGACCTGGCAACAGAAACAAAAAGGGCTTCTTAAATCCCCAGGGTGGTTCCCTCAGCAAGAAGGAAAGGCAAGGAGGACAGATGCTGTCTACAGCCTAGCAGTTCCACATGTGGACCAGCAACATCTGCACCACTAAGGGCAGTTTGGGCTGGCAATGCAGACTGTCGCCCCGCCCAGGCCCACTGAACCAATATCTCCATTTTAACAAATCTTTTGCACATTCAATGATGAAATATACTGGCCCACAACACTTAGACTAAACACACTCGTTCTGAGAAATCTACAGTTCTTTTTGAATATCTCTTTAAAGTTTCAGACAGTTTCAGAGGTGCCTCCATTATAAAATTCAGAGAAATAATTAGCAGCAAGAAATAATTAGCAGCAAGGAGGCCAGGCCTGACATATCCCAACCTGACTCCAACTTTATGAAAGTCTCTTCACTTCTCTGGACCTGTTTCTTTGTCTGTACCTTAAGGGAGTTGACTAGGAGATTTAAGACAAACATTCAAAGTGTAAGTTTGAATTGTGTGCAAATGTATATATGTTCTGTTTCCCTATTTCTCTAGAAAAGAAACGTCTAAGAAGTTATCTGTGATCTTATTCTAGTATCTGGAATGGACAGTGTCTCCCCCACACTGTGGCCTGTTTTGTCACTTACCTTCTAAAATTTTACATATATATGTGAAATTACAGTTCCCTATTTCCCTAGAAAAGAAACATCCCTATTTCCCCAGAAAAGAAACATCTAAGAAGTTATCTGTGATCTTATTCTAGTATCTGGAATGGACAGTGTCTCCCCCACACTGTGGCCTGTATTGTCACTTACCTTCTAAAATTTTACATATATATGTGAAATTACATATATATAAGTAATTATAGGTTTATAATTACTGGAAACTTTGGAATATGTATATAACATGAGGATCTCCAAACTGAAAGAGCACCAAACTTCTCCGCTGGCCAGCCTCCCATGTGGCAAGACCCTTGACTCTGTACAGTTGAGGATGACTTGACCTGCATGCTTCTATGAACTGTTACATAAACCACCTCAACAGGAAAGCAGACACCATCCTTTAGGCATCTAATTTCTACCCTCTCAGAATGCAGTAACAAACCCTTCATGATTCAGCAAAAAGCTAAACATTCCCCCAAAGCCTCTGCGATGAAAAAGTGAAAGATTCTAAAGAAATGCCTTCCTTCACAAGTTTTAAAGCCAAGTTTTTAGCTGTGTTGAAAATCTGAATGGAACTCACTGTCCTAGTTGTGGGGGAGGGGGCTGCTAAAAATAAATAAATAAGATATGCGAATCACTGTTATCTTCTACCACAGTTGGCTTCAACCTATTTAAAAAAAAAAAGAGGTCAGAAAACAGAGAGGGAAGGTTCTAACCCTCATGAGCTTCCTACACTCATCAATGGCAGATGCAGTATTGTCTCTCTACAGCTCGTCTATCCTCGTTGGTCTCTTCAGTCATCAGCTTTTAGGGATGGGGACCCATTCTGACCCTAAGAAGCTTCCTGCCTGACACCTTGCCCCTCTTCCCTTTTCTATCTCTCTAATATTTTATTTTAATTTTTGGCTCCCCTTTCATGTGGACCTGAAGCCACTTACAGCCTGTGACAAAGCCCATCACATCGTAGTGTTCAATGTTCATTCACATTATTGAATGAATGAACAAATGCATGCTGGTGCCATGTGTTTCCAAGCGAAGAGGAAATCTCACACCAAGTCTAAATTTGGTCACGTCTACAATCATCTCACTTCTTTCCACCTGCTTCATTTACCCTCCCCCCTCCACCCCCGAAAAAGAAACTTGTGTGCAATTGTCTATAGAACCTGCATTTCATAGTGAGAAATGGAAACTTCAAATGAAAAAGCCTAGAAAACTTTTTAAAAATAGTAATAATCATGAAGGGCCATTGTTTACCAAATGGAGTCTCTGGCCTTAACTCCTTAGCTGTTTTTTCTTTCCTATGCTGTCTTCTAAAGACAGAGCTTTGCTGTTTAGTTTCCAAAGGTCCGCTTTTGCTGACAAAGAAACCTTCCTGCCTGCCGCTCTTCCACTCTCCTGGCCCCGTTAGAGAAAGAGGCGCAAACAGCCCGAGGAATGCTAAAGTGCTTTTTGCCGCCTCCAAGCAAGGAAAAACTGGGCGGGACGAGAAGGTTACTTCCAATTGACCCAGCTTTCTCTCTTCCCCACCCGCTGCTTAACCTTGGCTGACCCAGGGCTGCTCAGTCCCCGGAAGCAGGCTGCGGTTGCTGCTGCGGGTGGGAGCTGAAGGCGAGCGGGCCAGGAAGGGCGAAGGCGAGAGCCCGGCGCATCGCCCCTGGGTGCCCTCCTCCCGCGGAGAGACCTGGGGCCCTGGGCTGACGCTTTTGTTCTCCAAGCCCCTGAAAGAAGCAATTATCTCCCAAACAAGAGATTGTGGAGATTCGTTAAAATGAAAGCGAACTCCCGGGTGTTCGGGGAGCAAGAGGCCTCCCCGGAGGTCTGCGGAGTTGGAGGAGGGGCCCCGCGGACCGCGAGCGCCGTGTCGCTGCCTCTGGGGGGCTCTCCGTGCAGCGGGCGGAGGCCGCGCCACGCCCTGCGGTCCCCAGGGTCTCAGCGGCCGAGGCCACGCCCGCAGCACGGCCGCGAGCCCGCGCGGTGGGGGCGCCGAGAGCCGGTGACTGACGGCAGCCAGGGAGAAACAAAGAGATGAGATCACACTGCAGAGCCGCCGAGGGAACGCCTAAAGAAGGCAGAAAATGAGACGCGAAGAGGGCCTCATGGAGTCAGAACGCAGAAGGTGGGGTAGGAAGGCCAAGGCAGAGAAACGAAACCCTGAGTTGGAGAAGGGAAACCAGGCAGTTTGTAAGCCCAAGAGTAAGAAGCAAAGTGGGGAGAAGGAAGACAAGCCAGAACCAGCCCTACTTAGAAAAAAAAAACAAGGAAGTTTGCTTCAACCCTCTCTCCTCTCCTCTGCTGCCCGTCACGTTGTTCTCTAAACTCCCATGATTTGTGTCAGTTCTTTGCATGGTATTTTGTTTTGTTTGAGTCTGGGGTCTAAGGATGGGCTCCAGAGTATCCCTGAAGTAGTATGCAGTATATTTGGTTTATATGATTATTTCAGTGTTGAATGTTCATAGCTTTTTTATATGTCGAAGGTATGTAATACCCCAAAGAAGGTTAACTGTTACTAGGCCGCACCATTGTGGAAAAGAAAAAACAAATAGAAAACACCTAACATGGAAATGTTACCAGGGATGAGAAATTTAGTAATATCTTGTCTCTTTGGTTAATCAGATTAATACCAGTCATCTAATCAAAATAAACATTTTTGGCTGGGTACGGCGGCTCACATCTGTAATCCCAGAACTTTGGGAGGCGGAGGTGGGGAGGATTGCTTGAGCTCAGGAGTTCGAGACTAGCCTGGACAACATAAGGCAATTGTGTCTACAAAATATATTATTTCATATATTATTAATATATGTTTTATAAATATATATATGTATATATATAAAAGCCAGGTGTGGTGGCGCACACCTGTGGTCCCACCTACTCAGGAGGCTGAGGTTGGAGGATCCCTTGAACCCAGGAGGTCAAGGCTGCAGTGAGCCATGCTGATGCCACTGCACTCCAGCCTGGGCGACAGAGTGGAGACCCTGTCTCAAAAAACAAACAAGCAAAGATAAACATTTTGAAGGCAAGAGGCCAAAGGCAATTAAGTTTTTATTTAAGGGAAGACTGAAGATTGTATTATGGAAGACCAAGGGGTAGGGAAGAGAAGCCTGCCAGGCGCTGCCCTGAGGTATGGGCTGGATGGTAGAGAAAAAGAACTCCTGGGCCTTTCTTTTGGTTTTGCCTGGGGCTCCTTGAGGCAAGTCACCGAAGGAGCAAGGCCAAATCTCATTACATAAGATTATTAACTAGAAAAGACTAATTTGTTCTAGGGCCGTACTTGTACCTGATAGCTTCTCACCCAACTGTAAGTTGATTGAGGGCAGTGACCTTATCTGGTTTGTCATTTTAACAGCAGCTCCTAGCATAGTCCGTGGGACTTAGTAGGTACTGAAAAAATATTTGCGAAAGTAATTAATCAATTAACAAGTGAAAGATAGTCTTCTCCCCATCTCCCTATAAACTGATCAATACCCAAGAGGCCCTGGATCAGTTTCACCGTCTGGTGGTAACTATGGGTAGTTGACAAAATCTCACCCAGTGTTCCTTTCTTCGGCCTGGGGGTGAAACACACCCAAGCAGTCTTTCTCCTTAGACCTAAGCAACTCACCTCTCCTACACTTCCACTTTAGCTCATCACTTGCTCACATAAGCCACTCATTTCCTCTTTTATTCTCTTTTTATCTGTTTTCTCTTTGCCCTTTCCCCACATGATATTTCTTCCAACCTTTGAACATCATAAGAAATCATTTTATCCATCCCTCTTTTCATTTATCTTGAGACTGTCATTATGACACAAAAGTAACTAATACAAAAGAGTTTTGCTATAATTTTCATTCTCAGTACTGTTGAGGGTGGGCTACCATAATACTTGTAGACTAGAAAAGGGAAATTATATCTATACACAAATATGTGTGTATATAGTTTTTTATATGTTTGCATTTTTAATGAAATTATATATGAGGAAATGGTTCTGTTACACTCCGAAGCCCAGTAACATTATTTTCTTCTATGTTTCCATTGCAAACATATAGAATTTCAGTTACATTTTGGATCAATCTGAGTTTTACAGACAGGTCTGGAAACTTTAGGTTATTTCTTGGGGAAAGCGTTTTATGTTTCAAGTTTAACAATTTCTTTTTGAAATACAATCCATTTTTTACTAGGAAATTGCTTGCTTTTCTAAGAAACTTCTCTAAGGGGCTGTTCCACTGATACTCACACTTTTTCTTTCTGAGAACGATAGAAAGATAACATTTCTATTATTACAAAATCAAAGTTTAGGTAGATTACATAATTTTCTCCCAACCAAATTTCAGATTAGCAGAAAAAGTCCTCTTTTACCTAGATCAGAGGTTCCCCACCCTCAGTATATGTATTTACACCAAAGAGGCTTGTTTAAATCCGATTCATAGGTTCAACTTTCAGAGATGCTGATTGAGGGAGCCTAGTATAAAGAGCCCACAAACTGCATTTTAGTAAATGTGCTAGTGGGCTGCATCTATGGTCCTTAGACCTGAACCACAGTCCTGTTTGGAAACAGCTTCCTTGATTTTATATTAAACAATTCAGAATTTTCTATTTCTAACCCATTACCTCTTTACTTTCAAGTCAAGTGGATACCCAGCAGCCACTATCCCACACAAATGACCAAGAATCACTATTCTAAATTCCAGCATGCATAGACCCGCTGAACATAAGACACAAGGCCTAGAAGAGACCATCACACCATGTCATTTCATAGCCATTGAAACTGAGACCAAGAGAGTGAGTCAGTAGAGCCCCAGATAGAGCTGGGGCTACCCTCATCACCTCCTGTGTTTTTGTTTATGTCCCCAGGGCACAGAGTATGAGAAGGCTGAATTTTGGACAAAGTAGATAACTGAATTAGATCATTAGTGTCAAAGGCATGCTTGGCCTAAGGCATGTGGCAGGCCTCAATTTATAATCCTTCCATCCCAGGCCTGAAAAATCCAGATTAACAGACTAGACTGTTCCTGTTGTATTTCAGTCATTCTAACATGCTTTGATCCTCCTGGGTAGTTCGTGTGGAATTATACAAGCATAGCTTGAAAAAAATAGTTTATACTTTTCTGTCCCAGAAGCAAAATGCCCCAGGTTTGTATAATGTCATTGAATATTATAGTATTCAATGTAAATGCAAATTAACTTTCAGTGTTTTATCACATTTACTAAGTTATGAAATATTGGTCTTATGCAAAGTTTTGGTACATGTGAAGGTACTGATAGCCCCAGTTCAGGAGAAATCTCATCCTTCAGGCAGACACTAGATCCCTGTATATAATATTCTGCACATACTATTTGACATGATTTAAGAGAATTTTGCAGAGAGAAGATAGTGAAGCTTATAGTGATATGCATATTTGTAATAACAGACCTGTTCAATAACTATTCTAATACAATAAGCTGACCTTAGTGTTGTGTTTTAATTTTTAGGGATAATACTGATTACCATATAGTCACATAAATATATATCCTGGGGAAAAGCAAGTATCTACAACAAAATAAATTCATTAGTAGAAAGGATTTCATCTAATTCTTGTGTCCAAGGTAACGTTGGCTTTTTACATAAGGAACCATTGACTCTAGTTTCAGGAACCTGATCCCTGCCAGACCCTTCAGCAATGAGTTTAGAAATATTCTGGTGTTCACAGATTGAAAATTTGATCACCTTGACGCAACCTGGCCTCACTAAAGTTTAGTCTATACCTAAGTTACACAGATCTCAGAGGTGTGTGGGGCATGAGAAGTTTCCTAATCCTACCTTCTACTCAATACATATTTCTTGCCTGGAAAACTTTATAATCAAAGATTTGTTACTACTTTCTTTAGATGTGGAGATTTGCCCAGTATTACTAGAAATTTTTAAATGTACCAAACCATCTGAATCATTTCCTAGGTGTCTCTGGACTTCCCTGCTAGATGCCCCCCCGTGAATTTCCATATTCTTTAAATGTCACCTCACTCAGTAACAGACACTAATAAGACCTCTGCACAGAATGTTACAGCTGCACTGTACTGTGTACATTTCTGGAAAATGGACTTGGTATTATTTTCCCCCAAGAAACCACCAATTTACACATCTGTTCTTTGCAGCAGTGGATATAATTATCATGATGCTGTTTATAGGAACATGACCCTCTGAAGGGGCACTGGCTAAATATCTGTAAACAGGGATAAACATACTGTGTTTCTTTCTCCAGCAATTTGAGGGGAAAAAAAGCCATCTTTTGTCCAGCCAACGTTTGGCAGGATTCGCCTTTCTGAAAGTGTGACTGTGTGTGATTCGTTATGCCCCAGGAAGGCAGATTTACTGAAGCACTCTTTTGACTCAGGAACATAGTGTTCAATTAAAACAGAGCTTTAAAAAAAAGACTGCTAAGAGAGGTGAGCTGAAGTAGCATTGGGTCTGCTCATCTTTTCCTCAGATCTTCTTGGGATGAGCTGGGGTCTTCACTAAGGACCATTTGTATTTTCTAAGTATCTTTCTCCAGAGAAGAACTTTTCAGATAAACTCTCCTCCTTTGCTGTTTCATCTACTGGATAAGTGGACAAGTATGTGACTTGCTTAAGTTTATATTGAAATTGAGTAGAATAGTCAATATTTGAATCACTTGGTACTTCATTCTGAGCACCAGGCAATTCTGTTTTATATATATTGTGGCCAACTGATAAATTAAAGTGAAAACAATTGAAATATGGATGTATTTTTTACACCACAGCAGAAAACTTCAAATCTGTGAGAGCCAATTGAGTTGAATTTTTCAGCCTTAAAAAAGGCGGAATCATGCAATCAGAGAAGGAACGAGTAAATGCCTATAGACAGTGGATTTGGTGTTGGGGGAGTGGAAAGGGGAGATGTGGAGACCAATATTTCCTCTCTACTCTTGATCCATGTATTGTAGAAAACATTCATTAGGGCTATTTTTTTTTTTTTTAATTTCAGATGTTAAGTATCTGAAAAGTGATACATGAATCTATCTTTCATAGGAAAATTCATTAAACATGAACAAGGCAAAGTGTTATTTTTAATATAATAGCAATATCTACATTTGGATGGAATTATTCAAACTCTAGGGCCAGTGCAGAGTGGGGACTTCAGAGATAAGGCCCAGAGGCAAGATTAGAAAACCTAACATACAGCCAGGATTAAGAAGCATGTGGCATGTCTCTAAACAAGGGATTTGAACTAGATGGTCAAGTCTTTTTCAACTCATTAATTCTAAGAATCTGTAAACTTAGTCTTGGGAGAAATAAAAGTTTTAGGAGGTGCAGGTTACCCTTGGTGAAATAGTGGTATTTCACCCCGCCACACAAAGTGGGGGTAGACACCATTCTTCAAAAACTTTTTCTAGTCTCCTTTGACATTGGAAAAATTACCTTTTTATTTATTTTATTTTATTTTTAAGACAGAGTCTCACTCTGTCACCCAGGCTGGAGTGCAGTGGCAAGATCTCAACTCACCACAACCTCCGCCTCCTAGGTTCAAGTGCTTTTTGTGCTTCAGCCTCCCAAGTAGCTGGGATTACAGGCATGCACCACCACACCCAGCTAATTTTTTTGTAATTTTAGTAGAGGCAGGGTTTCACCATGTTGGCAAAGCTGATCTTGAACTCCTGACTTCAAGTTATGTGCACCCCTCAGCCTCCCAAAGTGCTGGGATTACAGGTATGAGCCACCGCGCCTAGCCCAGTACCTCATATTTTGGGCAAAAAAGGCAAAAATTTATATGCCCTATTGTCAGTATTCTCCCAGATGAGGTATAGAAACCCAGTCTTGAAGTTTTAGCTCTGCCTTCCCTCTCATTTGAGTGTCTGCTTAGTCTAACCTGACTAGATCCTTCAACTTGCCTCATAATTTCTTTGGCTGGTAACTTCCTCTTTCAGAAGTTCTGAATAGCAGAACACATTCAGTTGCAGAGGTATATAAAATTGTACAGAATCCACTGTTAATAAATTACAGAAATTCTCCTGTCAGTACATTTAGTAGCTACTATTTTGTCTCAAGATGGTGGTCTGAACCAAAATTACACTTCATATCTATTCATTTTCATCAAAATCTGTCAACTCTTTCAAAAATTACCACAGTGAGAAGTATATGCAAAATATTAGGAACTTAGCTGAAACATCTTAATAAAAATCATTTATTGAACACTGCATAGGAGGCTGGGTGCAGAGGCTCATGCCTGTAGTCCCAGTGCTTTGTGAGGCAGGGGTGGGAGGATCAGTTGAACTTAGGAGTTTGAGACCAGCCTGGGCAAGAGCGAGAACCCGTCTCTACAAAAAAGTTTTTAAAAATTAGCTGGGCATGGTGGCACGTGCCTGTAGTCTCAGTCACTCGGGAAGCTGAAGTGGGAGAATTGCTTGATCCCAGAAGTTGAGGGTGTGCTGAGTTATGATGGTGCCACCACTGCACTTAAGCCTGGACAACAGAGCAAGACTCAACAGAGCAAGACTCTATCACAAAAAAAAAAAAAAAAAAAAGAATGTTGGATAACAATCATCAGAAATACAGGAATACAGAGATGTAGAAAATACAGTTCTTTCCCTCAAAATAATTACTGTTTAAATATGATAACAACAAATGAAATAATTAAATAAATAATACAAAAGATAATATCTTCAGAATTAAATGAGCGGTACAGTTTATTTGTGGAGAATTCAAAGGGAAAGATGGATTTTGGGGAAAGGTGATGGACTCAGTTTCAATGGTAAAGGTTTGGAAGGAACTAGTAAACAACTAGAAGCATCTTAGTACAGGAAATATACACTTGAGTGTCTTTTATGAGAAGGTGATAGTTGAAGCTATGAAGGTGGAAGAAAATTCTAACTAAGAGAATTAAAAATAAAAGATCAGAAAAACTAAGATCATGTTTTTATATCACCGCTATCTAGAAGACAGAGGAGAAAGTAAAACCAGCTTAGAGGAGGAGAGTAACAATTGAAGAGGGCCAGAACAGGGGCCAAGAATAGAGAGGATCCTAAGAAGCGGTGTTCAGCACAGTCAATGCGAAAATGTTAAGTGAAGGCTGAGAAAGGTCTTTACAAATGCAAATTACAAGGCCACCAAGGACCTCAGGGAAAGCAATTTTAGAACAGTGCAGGAGGGAGAGAAGAACAGATTACATGTGTTTAAGAAAAGCGTGGGCCAGATAAAAATGGAGGAAATTACTATATTCTTTTGAGGTGTTTATCAGAAAAAGGAAATAGAGAAACTACAACCTTCTGTTTCCGTGTTGGTAAATAAAATGGAATGCAGCAAGAGAAAAGAAAAATATAGAAATGTACATATGAACTGAGTTTAGGATAGATTTTTTCTCTTGATGCCAAGGTTAGGCATCAAATGAGGGTTCAAAGTTGACTCCCTCTCATCCTAGATAACTGGTAGTAAAATTTATCTTGCCAAATGAACAAAAAAATTCATGCAACAAATTGAAAACAAATGATATACTTTTCAAACACTAACTTAACTTTTCAAACAACAGGTCTTCCGTATGTGCAATGAGTGTGCATGGATGTGTGTGTGTGAGAGAAAGAGGGAGAGAGACTTGACTTCATTTAGCAAGACACTCATAATGTTGCAGAATCCCGCCTCCCGTGACCATGCTTCATTTACTGAGGGCCTGCTGGCATATGGGTTCCAAATAATAAAAGGTTTCTCAGTGTGACAGAATTGGATTTTACTTTCTTTATTATTATTATCATTTTTTTTTTCCAGACAGGGTCTCTCCCAGAGTGGAGTGCAATGGTACAATCACAGCTCACTGTGACCTCCATCTCCTGGGTTTAAACAATCCTCCCACCTCAGCCTCCCAAGTAGCTGGGACTACAGAGGCATGCCACAATGGCCAGCTAATTTTTTTATTTTTATTTTTTTGTAGAGACAAGGTCTCGCTATTGAGGCTGGTATGGAACTCCTGGGCTCAAAAAAATCCTCCCACCTTGGCCTTCCAAAGTGCTGAGATTACAGGCATGAGCCACCATGCCTGACCAGATTTTACTTTCCTCCACACACTTTTTCCTTCCCCTTTAATTTTTAGAAGGAGTAAGACTAGAGTAAAAAAAGACTAGTGTATGATTTTAAAAGACTAGAGTATGATTTTAAAAATCATAGTTATATATCAAAGTTATGCTATTAGAGATGGTTAGGTTAGCAAGAAAGCGCCTGTGGATCTTCCACATGTGCAGATTCTAGTGCTGACTAGTGTCTGCAGATTCTAGCGCTGAGTCTCTAGGGTAGAGCTCAGTGCAATGCACAGAACCATAAAGATCTAATGTCCCACCTCAAGTCAAGGATGGAAGTGGGACTGGGGAGAAGGAGGAACAGAGAAATAGGAGATGGTATGGGAGGGAAAGAGAAAAGAAAGGGGGCTCACAGAGAGAAGGGGATCCCAGATGGCTGCCCGAAATAAACTCTTAATGGACTGAAAGGTAATTCAGTAGAAAAAATACACAGTTTACATTCTTCTGAAACTTAATGTGTGCACATAATCAGTACTGAGGTTTTCTTTTGGGTTGTGGATATACTATAATGTCCTCGCTGATATTTTGGACCTATCTAAGAGCTTATGCCGGTGTATACTGGGATAAGTTGCACTCTTTACCATAGAAATACACCCAGTGAAGGGAGCCCTGTGAGGGATGTGAAGAGAAAAATAACCACAGGTTGAGAGACAATGTAGCTTCCTGCTACGTTCCTAAATTAGTCAGCGTTTTCAAGATGGCTCCACCTCCAACAAGGCACTCACTCCTGGACGTTTGCAAGCATCATAATCGTCTGAGGACCTTGTGAATGAAGTGTCTGCTCCAGAGATCATTTTAGAAACCTTCTCCAGGTGACACCATGTCAGGTGATCCATAGAACACTTGGGAAAATGCTGTCTAATTCATTCCTGTCAGTTAGTAAACTCCCCTGAAGGTTTTTGCTTTCCCATTTTTACTCTGAACAGCCAACCAAAGTTCTTCACTGAGGGAAAAAAAGAGGGGAGGGTTTCAGGGTTTCAGGATTTTCTTTTCTTTTCTTTTTCTTTCTTTTTTTTTTTTTTAGAGACAGGATCTCACTATATTGCTCAGACTGGTCTTGAACTCCTGGCCTCAAGCAATTCTCCTGCTTCACCCTACTGAGTAGCTGGGATTAAAGGTGGGAGTCATCACATGCAGCATCAAAATTCAGGATTTTGACAGGATCCCCTGAATATAAACCATCCCATTTCAATACATTTCTTGTCCTCTTCTTTTTCCTTTCTGTTTCAAAGCTGTATCATTTCTCCATAAGGAACTCTGCTGAGATCTAAACATTTGAACTTATCGCTTCTTTACTGTCACATTGATTTCTTCTGTTACCCTTTCAGTCTTCCCTTCTCTATTATTCCCTCTACTTTAAAACAGGTTTCTCCCTACCTTGAAAAATAGCACCTTTTTATTACAGTCTCATTTCTCTTTCTCCATTCGACACTGTTATGGTTTGAATGTCTGTGTCTTTTCAAAATTCAAGTTGAAACTTAATCCCTAATGCAATAGTATTAAGAGATGGGGCCTTTCGGAGGTGATTAGGTCAAGAGGTCTCAGCAAGTGTCCTCATAAAAAGGCTTGAGAAAGTGAATTTATTCTTTGTTGCCCTTCTGCCATGTGAGGATGCAACAGTAAAGCACCATCTTGGAGACAGAGACCAGGCCTTTACTAGACACCAAACCTGCCGGCGCCTGGATCAGTGTACAGAATTGTGAGAAATAAATTTGTATTACTAATAACCAATCTGTGATTTTTTTTTGTAGCAGCAGGGATTGACTGAGAGAAATACTGAATTTCTAGATTTGTGGTCTATGCCAGTTATCTGTATTTCTTCTACTTCAATCTTCTTCTAAGCCTTTAAACTCTGGCTTTCATCCTCACTACTCTACTAAACTACCCACTCGGAGATTATCAATGGTCTCTTTATTCCTATATTCAATGGTCTGTTCTCCATTGTCATCCTTCTTAATCACTCTGATTTAATAGTACTGACCATTTATTTTAGAGCTTTCTTTTTGTTGGCTTCCCTGATCCCATATGCTTTTACTAACTGCTCTTTCTTTTTCTCTGAATGAAGTATCTTCTGCCATTGAAGGGTGAGTAAGCCCTTATCTCAGCTCTTTTCTTTCTAACCCTTCCTCAACTAATGCCATGAAGATGAATAAGCTCTCAATCAGCCTTTGAGTCATGTGCCCCCTGTACCTTCTGCGTCCACT
The DNA here is from genome assembly GCF_028885655.2 of Pongo abelii. Classification (NCBI taxonomy): domain Eukaryota; kingdom Metazoa; phylum Chordata; class Mammalia; order Primates; family Hominidae; genus Pongo; species Pongo abelii. Next base: position 22,467,258 of record NC_085928.1, read on the forward strand.
TCTGGACCTTCAATTAGTGATTTCTTTCTGGGTGTTTTCCTCATGCTGGCCATGCTGGAAATAAAAATCATTGTCTTCCTCACCAAATCAGTTCTTCCTTTTATCAGTTCTGCCAATAGCCCATCCAGTCCAGTAAATCTAAGCTAGAAATCTTATAATCATATTTATTTCTCCACACATCATAGGGCAAGTTAGGGGGATTCTCCTGGCTTATAGGATGTAGTGGGTTTGAAATAGGACAATGGAGTTCAATGCTGAAGATGGTGTCCAAAGCTAGAGAACAGAGCAGGAGAAAGAGCCCAGTGGACAGAGGAGTCCCAGTCTCAGAGGCGAGGACAGCATATCAGATAGGGTCTACCTGAAGGAGTCAGAAGCAGAAAAGAAGGTTGAGGTATACAGCCAGCAGTCCAAGAATTAGGGAAATAAAAATGGAATGCAAGTAGATCTGCAGAAGGGCCCAGAGTATTGCGTAAAAGAAGGACTACTTCCATGATGAGCCTTGTCACACTGTCACACAGCCTAGACTACAAAACAACTGGTTAGCCAAATTGAAAGGGTCATGGACCACATGTATTGGCAGAGACTTTTCTTCATGTGTCATAGGCACTGAAAATGACCCATTTTTCTTCAAAAAGTCTGCAATTCATTTTACATTTAAATTTCAATTATGAACACTCTAGTCCATGGTTTTATTTTCTCTTCTATATACATGTTTCAAATGATAACCTCTTAACTTGTTTCCTGCCTCCAGTCTTCCATGCACTCCTGCATGCACAGGTGCCATAAATGCTTTTTACATCACTTTGCTCCCCTAGCCAAAAGCTGCTAATGGCACAAAGTTCTTGCCCTATCAGGCCGTTTTGTTTGTTTGTTTTTTTTTTTTGGCTATGGTTTATCTTACAGGCTCATTTTCCCTCCCCTCTAATTCTTACCATCAAACAGTCTCCACTATTTTTTAGGATGGTCCCCTCAAGGCTCCATGACCATGCCCCATGTTATCCCACTTCTCTGGAATGCCTTCTACTCTCCCTTCATACTGGGCACTCTCCTAGTTTTTTCCCTCTTTAAAGCTTTCAGTTTCCCCTGCCTCCTCCTGTGAGTCCTGAGCTCTTATAGTACTTGTATATTTTAATTACAAACTGCCTTGTTTTGTTATTTTTGTGAGTGTTATTCCTTAATTTGTACTTATTTCTTAAATATCAACCTTCTTTCTTCTCTGTTTTAGTTCCCACTGCTATTAAAAAACAAAATAAACATAAACTGGGTAACAGTAGTTAACAAGAGAAATTTATTTCTCACCATTCCAGAGGATGGGAAGTGCAAGATCGAAGTGCTGGCAGATTTGGTGTCTAGTGAGGGCCTGCCTTCTGTATAATAGACCGAGCCTTCTCATGTTCTTACATGGCAGAAGGGTCAAGGAAGCTCTATGGGGTCTCTTTAAAAGGGCACTAATCCCATTCATGAGGGCTTCACTCTCATGACCTAATCACCTTCCAAAGGCCACACCTCCTACTACTATCTCAGTGATAGTAATCCCAGATGTAATCCTCAGATGAGGATTTCAACAGAGGAAATGTGAGGGGAACTAACATTCAAATCATAGCACCCTCCTTGTTGGTGGGGTTTGTATCCCTCTGCCCCCATCACAATGTCCCATACTACCTCTAATAGACTTTGGTTCATTGTAGGGGTTCAGGAAATACATGTTGGTTGTTTAGTTTCCTGAAAAGAGATACTTAATATATAAGGTGGAGTGAGAAGAGGGTTTCTGACACATCTTTTATATTAAGACTCATTTGCAATATGGTACCAAATCGCAAATGAGTCTTAATAGAGAGGTCTCTTGTGGTTGGGGTCCATTCTAATTATGTCTTCTCCATAAGAAAAGACAATCTACTAACTTAGAGCACTGTAAATATTTCTGAGGGTTTATATTTAATTCAAGATATCCGAAGGGCTTTCCCTCTTTTGTCTCAGGTTACTTCTGCTTTCCTCTATTTCTTCAGTATGATTTGAAGTTCTCTCTCTTTTTCTCTTTCATTAGAGCCCTTCTGAACCCCCACCTATCCTATTAGGCAATATTGCCTATTAGGCAATTATCCCTGAATCCTTGCCATATCAACAAGATGAACTGTGCAAAGTTTAAATGCTATAATCTTGAGGTCTTATTCTTCAGCTACTATCCTTGACCAAAAGGCACTGGGTAATTGAGCCTTTCTGGGATCCAATAAATAGAAAAAAATTTCTAGCACAGTAGTAATTAGTTGTATAAGCAAAGCAAACCTAGGAAATGACAGCTTTGGAAGTTTCCACTGTGCATATAAACAGTTGGCATAGGCAGAGTTGCTTGCAGGAAAAGAAATCTTTATAGGTCACAAATGTTGGACAGATTGGTGGCCTAGGCCAGACAATCTGTTTATCTAAGGCTGACTTACCCTTGGCACTGAGTTTCTGGATCCTGACAGTGAAAGAATAATAGGAGATTCTTAGATCATGGTTTAAGAATAATCTTGGCAAGAGGCATAATCCAATATGGTTTAGTTATAGGAGTATATTTTAAATTTTAAAACTTAGTCCAACACTTAATTTTTAAAAATTATTACTAAATCAAAGTTCCGATAAGTGACAATTGGCCATTATCTTAAACCCAAACTAGAAATCTAAAAAATCCCAAAAATTCCGGAGTTAAGAGTTTGGTGTCTGCATATGTTTGCATGCTACTTTACTTTTTATTTTATGAGACCTTGAAATGCCTTACATCTTGCCACAGCCAATGATGAAAAGCCTTAAGAAATATTTTTCTGGGGATATTTCTAAGCATTTTACAAATATAGCTATTTCATTTTAACTCTTAAGATTTATTCCAATGCTTGATTTGTGTATGCAAACAAAACTAAACTGAGTTAAGTTTTCATTCAATAAAAAGAAAAAGTGTTCTAAAATATATTAAGGGGTTTGGGGACTTTTAGATCATTTTTGGGTTTTTTTTTGTCACCAAGATACTAGTATTTACTAGGTTACAAATATGAAATTTTAGTATTTTGCTTCCATCTCTGGATAAGCATAGAGAATGACCAGGTACAGTGAAGTTTGACAGAAGCCAAAACAAGAAGATAAGGTGAAAGAGTTCGCTAAGTTAACTGTTCAGCACTTCCACTCTGATCCTTCCTTGGTCTCTACATCTGACTTTTTGAATAATGAGGGGTAAAGAAGAGTTGGTTGGGCCTCACTACTTTAAGTGAAGGCTAATTTTCTTTTACTCACTTGAGGAGTGTTGTATTAAGTGAGTAGCATCAACACAAAAAATATTGGACATACTGCACCAAAGCCTGAACTCCAACCTAGCAAGGATGTCGCGGAAAATAATTAATGAATCCTGTAAAGGGAATAGACATATCTGATTCATATATTTACCCTATATGCTTTAATTTATAGTGGCACTAAATAAAGATTTCCTAATGAATAAATGAATAACTCATAGATAAGATGCCTTCTAAATTTCTTCTAACTCTTGAGATACCATGAAAGCAATAGATGATCTATTGATAAACAAAAATGATATAGGGGCCAACAATACATACACTTTAAAGTTGTTTCTCCGTGGAGAAAGATAAAAGATTGAATAGCTTCTTTAGGCTCCCTGCCTCAACAAGATTGTTAGATGGATTCAGACATGCTGAAGTTACCTTACATTAGCAGAGCTATGACCTCACTTCTATCTGGAATAAAACCTCTGATGATCCAGCTTTGAGAATGCCAGGGGCATTGGGTTTTGATTTGAGATCAGGTTATAACCACAGAACCCAGTGTCTGACATTGTGCCACTTGCCATTATACATTTTATCCTTCAATTCCCACAAATCAAATTTTCTTCTGGAATGTTTTCAGAGATTCATTTTTTTAAATTTCTCTATTTATAAATCACTGATGCTGAGAAAAGAAATATGCAGCATTTTAGCTACAACCACAACTGTGCAGATTCACAGCATACTCAGTAACCATAAAGGATTTTTCTTTTTGCCTTGAAACTTAAATCTTTTCTAGAAGATCTTGCTATTTTTATCTTGGAATGTTTTTGCCATGTTGACTCTTTGAAGATTAACTGGGAATGCAAATAGGGTGTGGAATGGATGCTCTGTCTTATTCAGTGCTTACAATGCTTCATGGTGACTGACTTATTGCTACAGGTTTGTTATCCTTTTATCAACCAGTGTTTGAACTCCTCCCACTCTCACCCATTCATCACCCTGATAGTCCTGTCCAAAAACTATCAGGTAAAATACAATAATCACTCAAAGCCAGATGGTGCCAGTGGCAAAGCAAGCATTTCCCCTACAGTGCCTGCAATAAATAAATAAATAATACCGTTACACTTGACAATTTAATAAGTATAAATTTACCACAGCAGGACAATCCTCCCCAAATATTTAAACAATTAAAATATAAAAGGAGAAATAAATAGGCATTTTGTAGTGGTGAGCAGGACCAAATTCTTCTTTCATCACTCTTGGGAAATCCGCTACATCACATACCTTAGACTGACAGCTAGGTTGAAAGAAATATATGGGTTACTGCTGGTTCAGATTAAGGAACAGCAATCAGGAAGGACGTGGGGGCAGGTGGAAATGGATGCATTAGCTGTAGCACGTGTTTAGCTTATTATTACTTCTGAATATAATTTAAGTGCATTCATGTATTCATTCAATAAATATTTGTTGAGTACCTGATATGTACCAGGCACTGTACTAGGTTCCAGGAAATATAAGTCACCAAAAGAGTAATGGAGCCCTCATGGAGTTTACATACCACTGGTGCCAGCAGATTATAATAAGTATCTTGAGTAGATACAAGGGCTAGAGAAAATAAAATGAAAGAGAACAAAAGGGGACAGATAAAGAGTGTTAGGGTGGGGTGCCATTTTACATAGGGTAATGAGAGAATTCCTTGATAAGATGTAAACAGGTGAGTTTGAGTAGAATCCGGAAGAGGTAAGGAAGCTACTCATGTGAATATGTTGCAACAAAGTATTTTAGGCAGACAGAACAGTGAGTGCAAATCTCCCAGGCTATTGCAATAATCCAGGTGAAAAATGTTAGCAGCTTGCTCCTGATTTCTGACTACAGGGTTACATCAGTAAGATTTTTCAGCGCAAGCAATAGAACCTGAAATGGATTAGGATAATATCAGAGAGCTCACAGTATTAATGGCAAGGCTAGAGAAACAGTCTCAAAAATTAGGCAGGAACCAAGTGAAAGTGGACCCAGGAAACACAGTCAAGGCAAAACCACCAACTGATTAGAGCATGGGTCTGTAGATACCATAGCCACAGATCGTGGATACCACCATCACTGAGGATAATTGGTAATTGCCATTGCATCTTTTTTTTTTTTTTTAATTATCATCTTTACGTCATTCCTTGAAGATAAAAAGTGACTGAGTCTAGGTATTGAGATGTCTACATTTCAGCTCCTTGCAAATGATGAGCCTCTCTGGTTTCTAAGTAGAGGCAGCTTGAAATTTTTATTCAAACTTTATTAGCCACAACTGTAAGATAAGGCTACATCTCTGAGTTCTAAGACTGCAAGAAACAATGTATATTAGCATTAAAGAGTGTTGAGAGCATAGGACATGCAAAGTTTAAGTCAGTGGCATTAATAACTCATTTCTCAGTTAATCAATTGTATTTTCATTGAACTTCAGGTGTGTATGCATGCATTCACACAAACACACACATATACCCCTAAAATCCAGAAACCTGTCCTTTAAGAATCACCACAAAAAGCTATTTAGATATATGATTCACTTAATGTAGATAAAATATCGTCATCAACAACAGCATCAACAATAACAAGTAATAACTAACGTTAAATGCTTACTATGTGGCAGGCATAGTTATAAATATTAACATATTTAATTCTTAAAAATCTTTTGGAGTTGTGGTACTTAAGTCTTTAGATCTATGGATGTTCTGTTATTTACAAAATTTATCCCCCAAACCTCCAAGGCTTGTTGATAGTCGCATCTATACAAGAAGAAACATTAGTGTAAGCCTATACTGGGAAATATTCTTGAACAATTAGGAAAATACTACCTGAGATTAAGTAAAATTATTTAAGAGCACATTCTAGAATACAGACTTTTAAATTGACACACATATGTCTACCACACTACACTATGAGCTAATTTAGGGTAAAGAGTGTTTCTTTTAAAAAAAATTCTGTATTTCCAGTACCCAGCATAGTTCTTGGCTCATGGTAGATTATTAATAAATGTTTTTTGAATGAATAAAGGATTGTAATGTAATATTAGAGGAGATATTGTGTCTAAAATTGGTCTTGATGATAAAGCCTAATTGAAAAATAAGATGAGTAAGAGTCAAAAGGTGGAAAACAAAAAAATAACTTCTAAGTCTTCATTTGTAAAAGAGCCCTGTTTACTCCTGAATCACATAAATGCTGAGTTAACTTTAGAAAATTTAGGCATATGTACATCTAGAAATTGGGAGTATGGTCTTCTTTCACCCCTCTGAAAAGAGTAGCACTGACATGGGAAGAAATTCCATCTTAGCCCTTTCGAGTTGAATGGCCTTGAGCATAGAACCTACTAACATCTGCACCATGAAGGATTGGCTGTAGATCAGTGTTTCAAAATCTGCTCCCCAGGCTTCAACAGGGGGTTTCAGAGGAGACAGGAGGGAGCTGACCAGACAGATCTCTGGACCACCAAACTCTGCTTCAGCCGCAACAACATCTTTTTATCTGTTTTACATTCTTGGATTCTGAGAAATATTTCAATCTGGGTCAAAAAGATGCTGTGGTTAAATAAATACAAGATAAAAGAAAAACAAACTAGGTAATTCCTAAGCTCTCTTTAGCTCTACTAGTCAATGATAATTATCACCATCAGGTACAAAGACAAAGAAGGTGACAACTTTTCCTTGGGAGCTTGAATAAAAATTTAGTAGCTTTAACTGTGGACCCAGTATGTGCAAGCATTGCATAGTGCCTTGTATAATCTAAAACAGAGGAAATCTCAGGAATGAGCCTTTTAGCAGTCTCTAGGGAAACAGGAAAGCACCGTGTGTGTGTGTGTGTGTGTGTGTATGTATGTATAATATATGCACAAAACATATAAATGCACTCTTTCTCTCTCTATATATAGTGTGTGTGTGTATATATATATATATGCACACCCCATGTGTGTATGTATACACACACACACATACTTCTATGTGTGTATGTATACACACACACATACTCCTATGTGTGTATGTACACACATACACGTGCATGCACACACATAGACAATATGAGAAAATGGGAGTTGCTAAGGAGGTTACTATAGTGAATGCCATATGGAACCAGATAGGGAATGAGGAAATGTTTAAAATGATTTTATGAAGGTGATTTTTCAACAGAATTTTTGAAGGCAGAATGTGGTTTGGTAGAATGGAGGAAAAAACATTTCAGGGCCAAGTGTGGTAGCTCTCACCTGTAATCCCAGCACTTTGGAAGGCCAAGGCAGGAGGATTGCTTGAGCCCAAGAGCTCGAGACCAGCCTGGGCAACATAGTAAAACCTCATTTAAAACAAACAAACAAACAAAAAAAATGGAATAAAGCAAGAAAGGGATAGAGAAAGAGAAATAGAAGAAAGAAGGAGGAAGGGAGGGAGGAGGAAAGAAAGAAAGAAAGAAAAGAAAGAAAGAGAAAGAAAGAAAAAGAGAAAGAAAGAATTTCACGTGGAGAAAATAGTACCAGTTTTATTGTTAGGTGGTAATAAAAGCTCATACATAGGGAGAGCGCCCAGTAAACGTCATTATTCCTTAATCTAATCTCCGATTTTTTTGTGCCAACATAGACCTGACCTCTTGACCCTTCACTGGAATCCAAGGGAAACCCCTTTCTTAGTTCCAGAGAATTTGGAAGAAATTTGGTTTAATCAGAGTAACCCAGACTTGTTGGGTATTCTTGGAATGTCATATAATTACTGGCAATTTGAATTTACAGTGGGCTGACACTGCAGTGTCTCTGGGTGTACATCAATTGAGGAGTCCAGAGCCTTGAGGTGGAAATGGTTTTCCACTCTGTCAACATATAGTTTTGTTGAGAAAACAGCCTAATAGAAAAGCCTGTGAAAACTGGAAGCAAAGGAATATATGACCAGATAAGAGGAATAGCAAATGAATTATCTTCTAGAAAAGGCTCTAAGTGGTTTTACCCATGATGGTGGGTCTCTCAAAATTCTACCATATCCCACCAAATCAATGTCTTCAATACTGAATACTTGCCTGTCTTACCTGCTTTCTTGGCAACCCAAACTACTCATGCATCTTCTTCACCTTCGACATAATTAGAAATTTTAAAGTACAATGGAAAAAAAGTGACATATTTTTTCAGCTAAAGTGTACTTCATCTTGCTTTCCTTATGATCATCCATTCTCTAAACAGAAAAATTATATTCTTTTGGTCCTTCCTAAATTTTATTTTTGAGTGAACACTATCGCAACCTACAAGTGAGATGTATTTCCAAAGTTTATTTTCCAAGTTACCAGTTTGAAACTTAGACTAACATTTCCTGAAAAAAATAAATCCAAGAGAGTGTTTAAGTTTCCCATCTAGACCCCAAAGAGATATATTTAATTTCTATGTTATTTAGCTTCACTTCAAAAAGATCTAGCTACCTAATGTTCGTGGACCATTCTTTTCCCTTGTTGATTCTCTTAAATATTCTAGCAAAGGGAACAGATTTAATTGGAGATATTTTTCCCTCACCAGAATTATAAGGGGAAGCCCATTCCTTCCCAGATCTGTCCCCCAGGAATTATATTTTGTGTGTAGGAGATATAAGTTAGGGTTGAGAAGTCATTGATTTTCTGGCCGTTTGTACTTTTATTTCCCTTTAGGAAAATCTACTAGTATTTTTCCTTTGTTTATTGGTTTGGGGATAGATACAATAACATCAGACAGATGGATACTTCCCCCATAATAAAGGGGGACAAGAAAAAATAGCAACAACTAAGCGTTATTGTACATAGTTTTTTAACTAGAGAAGAGACAGTGTACATGTAACTATAAATTATATTATTGACAAAGGGGAAGATCTAAAACCTCACCAGGATTCCTGTGGGAGGAGTATCAGAAGATACAAGCTTTAGATGTGAGGAAAGGCTAACTGTTCAGCACCAAGCTTAGGAAGCAGAATAATTGACTAAAATGATATAGCTGTATATTTTACAGTAAGTACTCATCCTTAGCCCAGATATTAAGAAATTTATAGTGTCAAGGATGGCTATCTTTCTGACTATACTAAAGTATCTCTCTATAAAATGGTGACCGTTATTTGCTGAAGCAACCAGCTGGTATCACTTGGGTGAAATCCAAGTCTGTATGGTCTTAGCTCTGTGTGAAATATCTATTAGCTGCCCAATTATGGACTGTGCCAGAAGTGAACAGTTTCCATGACTGATCATTGTAAGCTGGCCAACCTTTGCCTTAGTCCTAACCAAATTTTGCCATCTCATACTACTCACTGGACACTGGTATTTGTTCATTTTATAGGCTGCACTTATTCAACTCAAATTTAGTGAGAAACCATAGTGTGCAAAGCATTCAACTAGATCTATACATGGACATAACTCCTACCTGAAAGGAGCTCCTGGTATAGCAAAAGAGATAGACATATACATGAATACGTATAATAAAGTCTATTGAATGTTGTAATACAGGTATGTACTAGACATAAGACACAAAACGAAGAATAATTGTATTAGGCTGGAGGATCAGAGAGTCTCCATAAAGAAGAAAATAACTGTAGCCACGTATTTCCTGTTTATTATCACGGAAATAAACAGGAAATGTGTCATGTAGAAAAGGAGAGGAAGGAAGACTACAGACAAAAGGAACAGTGTTTAGAAAAGGAGAAAGGATGAAATAATATGGGACATTCCATGAAATAACACAACTGCAATAGAGTCTGGGATGTGAAGGGGGTGGGTTTTAAAGCTTGAAGAGATAGGCAGTGACCAGAATATTGAAAAGTAAATACTTTAAAAAAAAATCAGATTGAGAGCATCCCAAAAAGATTAAAAAAAAAAAAAAAAAGTGTGATGTGTTAGAGAGTGACTTGGACACCACTCAGATGGAAAGGCTTCTCAAGTAAAGAGCCAGAGAAAGAGTATTCTGTGCACAGGGAGCAACACATGCAAAGGCCTTGAAGTGTGAACATGTTTTATATGTTTTAAAAACTAAAAAGAGGCCAACAGACTTGGTGACCAAGAGGCCCATGGTTGTTAAGCAGAAACTAAAAAAGAAGGCAAAGCCTGGATAATGTAGGATTTCTTAGGCCTTGTATTAAGTTTGGTTTTGATTCTAAGTGGAATGGGATGCTATCAAAGATTTTTAAATAGGGGACATACACAATCTTATGGACACTTTTCAAAAGACCACTCTGCTGCTGAGGGAAGGATTGTAAAGGGTTGAGGGTAGAAGAAGGTGATTATAGGGGGAGAGTATTGCATTAGTCTCCATGAAAAATGGCTGGGTTAGAGCTGACTGGAGATGGAGTGGATAGAGTCAAGACATATTTCTTTCTTTTGTTTATTTATATTTTTACTATGCCCTCATAGTATGAGGCATATTTTTGAGAGGAGAAAATATGCCTCCTCTCATAATATGAGAGGCATATGAATGACATATTTTTGAGAGGAGGAAAGAAAGGAAGGAATGAAAAGGTTTTTTATTTGTTTGGTTTTTACTTATAGAAACCAGAGAAAGAACAGTAGCATCCAATGAAAAAAAGAAGATATAAGGGTTCTGTTTCTGAATTACATGACTGGATAAGAAAGGGGAAGAGATTTGGGAACAAGACATGGTGACTTACTTTTAAGACCTGTTGAGATTGGGGTTCCTGCAGGTCAGCAAAATATTTCTAGTAGACAGTAAGATACAAAGCTCTAGAGCCGAGGAAGTAGGTTTGGATGGAGAGCCTGGAGAATTTGAGATTCACTAGTCCAAGTGAGACTTATGGGCACAAATTAGATTATTCACGGAACTTGTGTTGAGTAAGAACATGCAAGTATAAGGACAAAACACTGAATAACACCAACTTTTCAGAGGTTGGTAGAAAAGAGAAGCCAAGATGGGAAAAAAGTGCAACCAAAGGTGTAGGTGGGAAAAGCCAGCAGAATCAAGTGTTATGAAAGCCAAGAAAATAAAGAGATTCAAGAAGCAAGGTATGTTTCATGATGTCAAATGTCCCAGAGAGGCAATGCAAGATAGTTCCACCTGTCTTTCTGAGAAATTATTTGGCTTGTACATTCCCTTAGAGTCTAATACAGAGCTTATCACAGAGTAGATACAATATGTGTTTCTTGAGTCATGCACTGTACTGGATATCTTACCCTTAAAGAGTTTGCAAACTACTTGGGAGAATCAGGTACATAAAAACGCAAACGGGTGGTTAAGGCTCTGTTTGATGAATGCCAAAGCAAGGGGACAGGTAGTATGTGGTGCAAAAGATCTAAGAGGCAGAACAGGTCATGGAGAACTGTGTTAGTCAGGAAAGCCCTCACAAATGAGATAAGTCTTGATTCAGGGCCCAGAGTTTAGGCGAGATTGAGCTAGGCCCAAAAGGGGACTTTTCAAGTAGTGGCAGTAACAACGAATAAAAGTATAGGAAACTTAATACTTAAATGTATACTAAGTCTGGGTGGGACAGAATATCCAAGTAAAAGAGGCATTTTGCTATAGAACATGTTTGTTAAAAGTTGGAAAGCCTTAGAGATGATTTCATTCAATACTTACGTTTTACGTAAAAGGAAATGACAACTGAGAGAGACTAAATTTATTTAAATTCACAAGCCTAGTCAGTGCCAGAGCCACTAGGAGATAAGACAAGAGTAGGAAATTGGTAATAGATCCTAAGGAGCCTTGAAACACAACCATAAGTAAATAAATTAGAATTAACCTTGTAAACAAAGAGAAACCATTGAAATTTGGGGAAAGCAGGGATTAAACATAAGATTAGCCAGCAGACAATATGTAGAGAATTGTGGTAACTGTCCAGCCTTTTTTCACCTGGAGTTTCTCATCTGAACCACAGAACACGAAAATGAGTGACTATTTTCTCTTCTTCTAAGGATGGTATATAACAGGTACCCATCTAGATGCACAAGAGAGGGATTAACTCATTACATACATATGGACATTAGGGTCTTAGGGCTTTAAGGGTTGGGTTTGGCTCTCTTCTGGAATGCTGGTTAAGAAAGGCTGGCAGAAGATGAAAAGAGCATATGTGAAATACATTACAAAATGAATTTGGTAACTGATAGTATGACTTTTATAAGAGAAGGAGAGTAATCAATTATTTCTGTTATGAGCTGGGAAACTGAGAATGTGCTGGGATCTCTAAAAGATATTGTTAAGAGTAGGGGAGTATAAAGTCTAATTTGCAAAGAAGATAATTAGTTCAACATGACACTTTTTGAGGGAACCACAAAAAGTAAAAGGAAAAATAATATTTTTAATATTTGGAGACCTTGAACAATGGAAAGTTAATTTTCCTATTGGTATTCTTATGGTTTGATTCTTTACAGATGGAGTTTTACTATATACCCAAGTTGAGCAAAAGTAACAATTTTGGTAAGATATGATTAATAAAATAGACTTAAGTGTGTACACAAACCAATCAGTCTCCAATGACACGGGAATGATAATGCAGGAGAACGGTAGAAGCTTGCAGGAAAACAGTTCATTGCTGAAAGATTTGGTCTAGCATAAGATATGGCAACAACCATGACAACAAAATTGGCAGTCCTCTTTTTAGCTAAGAATCAATAGTTTCGTTCCACTAAGTGAAGATAAAAACTGAATTGGGTCCTAAGTTTGGTTATGCATATTTAAGCATACTAGTGCTCACACTTATTTATTTTTTTTTTCATACCTAGTCTTGCAGAATACTTCTTGGATTCTTTTCTGAATACTGTTTATCTTGGGCTTATTGTGTTTTCCAGATGATGTTCAGAAGTGAGGTCTGAGCCATCTGTGGTCATTAATGATCCCATGACAGTTTTTACTAGAAGGTTATGGCCCAATTCCAAAATGAGTAATTTTATTTTATAACTCTAGTCTCCTTCTCCCTTTTCAATTATAGAAATCCTCATTTCCTCCTCCATACTGGTTTCACTCAAGAGGTGTAAGGTACAAAGTTTAAGATGGAAGAAAGAATGTGTAAGCAAGGAAGTCTTGTCCTTAGGTTTTCTATACAGTTCTCCAGTTAATTGTCCATCATTATGGATGCACAAATCTGGCTGAGTTATCAAAAAACTATCACCTTGCATCTTTCAACCAAAGGCAATCAAAGCCCTGAGGCACACTGAATTAAGAGGATTATCGTGAAAGACTTTTTCAAATGAATATTTAATACCAACCTGAGTTCTCCAGAGTAACTTTCCCAGGTGATAGAGAAAACAATTTCCTTCTCTTTCATTAGGATAAACAAGTCCTTGAGAGTTAAGGAAATATTGCAGATGTTGCATTTCAGGAAAAAAAATGATGTTTGAATAGATCAAACTCCCAGTTTGGATTTTACTGAAGAAAGAATTGGTGTTTTTTAAGTAAGACAATATCATTCTCCCTTATGAAGTCTGTTATTCCTTCCCGCCTCTCAAATAAAATAATACTTTTTAAAATTGATTTAAGGATCGAAATGCAATGTCCATGCAAAATATAACTCAATGCTTATTCCTTTCCCCACTGGAATGTCAGTAAGAGTCTGGACAACCAAAGTGGGCTACCCTCAGTACAACATGGACCTATAAATCTAACTGCAAGTTAATTATTTGGAAACTGGGGAATTTTTATTTTTTATTTATTTATTTATTTTGAGACGGAGTCTCACTCTGTCGCCCAGGCTGGAGTGCGGTGGTGTGATCACAGCTCACTGCAGCCTATACCTCCTAGGCTGAAGAGATCCTTCCTCATCAGCCTTCAGAGTAGTTGGGACTACAGGTATGCACCACCACACCCAGCTAATTTTTTTATTTTTTGTAGAAACAAGGTCTCACTATGTTTCCCAGGCTGGTCTTGAACTCCTGAGTAATCTTCCAGCTTCATCCTCCCGAATTTCTGGGATTACAAGCATGAGCCACCATATCCAGTCAATTTTTTTCTTTCTTTCCTTTTTAGGTAAATAATGAGACAATTGCCTCTATCAAAATTTGTGTAGACCTGTAGAATAAATCCCTTGGAAACAGCTATTATAGGAACTAGTTTGGCCATTAAGAGGAATTTAATTCTCAGCTTATATTCCAAGCAGGTAAATTGGTTCCGGAATCAAAGCAAAGTAAGAATAGGAAGAGGATATGCATCCTCACAGGTTCCAGTCAAGCCTAGTTATGCTGACTAAGAAGTTCTGCAGCCACTTAAGAAAAGCAACCAATTTCTGAGTTTGCTTAACCTTTGGAGATCATTTTGTCTATTTTTTTTCTTTGCTTCATCTAGCTCTTTTATCTAGTCATTAATGAAAGGATATTAGGGTCTTCCCAACTTCCATTTAAAAATAACATTTTTGAATATTATTGGAACTGGAATTATAAATAATGGATGTAAGGCTAATTACCAATATTCCACATTTAGAGCAAATATTTTACAAAGTGCCAATTTGCTAAAAATAGATAAATGTGGTTATTATTGCTGGAATTAATTCAAGAACGTTCAAAATGAGATGACTAATGTCAAGGAGTAGCATTTCGGTAATATAAATCCAATTGAGCTGTTTTACACCCATTATTGTCCAATCTTTTTGCAGGAACTAGATCTTACAACCTGAAAAAGAGACGTTAGAGCGAAGCTATACCATTCCAAATTAGCAAGAATATATGGTAGCTAGTATTGCTTCTAGACAGGTGGCACCTGCCAGAGGTAAGCCTCAGGAGGATGGTGAAAACCCAGTGTCTGTCATCTCCACACTGAAACCAGTATGGAGATTTGCTCTGACCTTTCTTTTTTAGGTGTATAAGCTCGTAGGTTCAGTTATCTGTGTGGTTACTACTTCCTTTTAGAGCCATCAGTGATAATAACCCTACCAATAATATGTAATACAGACAAAATTGAAAATAACCAAAAGGAAAAATGAATGGTCCACCACATTTGAGATAAGTTCCTCCTGACTCGGGTAGCTAACCCACATGTGGACTATGTGGACATATAGGTATATATGCAGGAGACTAATTCTCAACCAACTTACCCTCTCACTAGATTTACAAGTGTGGGCTTACCAAAATTGTCTCTAACCTATGTCACCCAGCCCTTTTTCCAGTCAGAGATATTGGCCCTGTGGCAGTTGCTAGGTGACCCAAGCAGGACCAATAAAATTCATTCATCCTCATTCTCTCTCTCTCTGTCTCTCTCCCTCTGTCTGTCTCTCCCTTTGTCTGTCTCTCTCTTATCTCTTTCTCTCTCATCATTTAAAATTTGAATTGTACCTGGGATTATTAATAACTGAGTCTTTTTTGATGCAGAGCCCCAGAAAGAGTTTATGAATTCCTGTTATTGAAATTCTACTGTAGTTCCCATAGGCTTCATTGTTCAACTTACTAATTTCATATGATCGCTACTTTTTTTTTTCGAATAAATTCCTTTTATAGACTCTTAAAGTTGGTTTTGGATACTTGTTCCCAATCAAAAAACCCATATATAATAGAAGTGGTGTGTTCTGAGGCAGAAGAAGAAAAAACAGGGAGAAAGGGATGTGGCTAGAGTGAAAGATTAAAGGTGATACTCACCATTAACCAACTATAAATATAATTTAAAAAATCATTATTTCCTTCTGGACACCAGTTTATTTTCAAATTTCTAGCTAACACACCTTTCTATTGCAGTCTACATGAGCCTTTTGTATAAAAGTATTTTGGCAAAATATGTACGATACTAATTTTTTTATGCTAAACTTTTGGCTTCTAGGAAAAATAGGATTTCTTAGAACTAATTTGATCCAGTTATTATGCTTTAAAGTATTTCTAAATGTTATCCATATGTTTAAAAACTCAGTTTCTTTGGTTTGTAGAATTCTGTGCTTATAGGAAAATCTGATAAATTTTGTTGTTTTAAATTGGTAATTTATCCCAGTCATACCCAGGGACACAGAAGAACTATAATGTCCTTTGTGGACATCTTGAGGGCTCAAAAGATTATGGCATTTAGAGTTGAGTCTGGAAAGGTTTAGGATTACATATCACCTCTCTAATCAAGGTTTATTCCTGTTGTATTGAGGAGCCCTGAAGTCAAGTTGTGGAAATGGTGATCAAGTGATCATCTTTGAAATGTGCTTCCCCCAACCAAACTGTATCTACATTTTCAGTCTCCCAACCAGCCCTGCATTTTCTCTCCACTCTTCTGCCTGACTGGGCCCTCATGTGATGGATGTGAGCACAGCATGCCTGGCCATCTTAGTGCTGAGAACCCAGTTTGGAGGTGAAGTGGGGGTGGGTATAGAGGGGGAGGCAGCAAACTTAGCAAATGGAGAAGAAAAGAGATCTAAATGTGAGGAAAAGACTAAAACAGAAAAAGATAAAAAGAAAAACAGTGGGTATTTCTAATGCATTTGAAGTGATCCTTGGGTCTTATAACACTTTGAATATTGGCTTATCTAAATTCTGTCACTGAAGTTTTCAAAGGAAATAATAAAGAGATACTATGTTCCCATCCATTAGCATGGTTAATATTTACTCTGAGCCAGGCACGGTGGCTCATGCCTGTAATCCCAACATTTTGAGAGGCCGAGGTGGGTGGATCACTTGAGCTAAGGAGTTCAAGACCAGCCTGGGCAACACGGTGAAACCTTGTCTCTACTAAAAATACAAAAGTGAGCCAGGCATGGTGGCATGCAACTGTAGTCCCAGCTACTTGAGAGGCTGAGACAGGAGAATTGCTTGAACCTGGGAGGCGGAGGTTGCAGTGAGTCGAGATCACACCACTGCACTCCAGTCTGGATGACAGCAAGACTCCATCTCAAAAAAAAAAAAAAAAAAAAAAAAAATTTACTCTGTAGAGTATGGGAATCAGGTGGAAATGGGGAATGTGTGTATTCTATACAGAGAGCAAGAGTACTTCTTGTTTGCTTAGAGCCATGAATACTTTAGTGCTCGATCTATGAAATTCCTTAATTAATAATACTTACATTTCAAAAACACATTGTTTGCAAAACACTTATTGTTATCTCTTTATTTGAGACTCACACCAACCTAATTTTTAAAAAAAAGGTAAGACAGGATTTGGAGGTTCTTTTTATGTACCCACTACACAGATGAATAGACTAGGCTCAGAAAGGTTAAATTACTTACCCAACATCACATGACAAGCAATTGGCAGAACCAGGTCTAGAACCCAGGGAAAGGGTTTATTCCACTACAAAGACATGAAACAGGACATTAAACAAACAACATCTAAGAAAATAAGATCTGTAAATAATTAAGGATAGGAAATCTGGAAGATCACATTCCCATGCTAAACCTGAATGAAATGACTGCAAGTGTGTCTCTCTGATCTAAGCAGACAGGAGAGGGAATTGAATTTTGACTACATCCACCTTGTGAGGGGGACCAATAGAGCTGAGCTTGCATTTACACAAAGCCCGCGCTGAATAAGTAATCAGAAATGGTCGTCTGTCCCAAAACATCTCCCCTAATGACCCATCATGATGCTCCCTCCCTTCCTACATTTATTACTTCAACAAATATTTATTGAGAATCTAAGATGTGCCAGACATAGCTTAAAATACCTGTTTTGTCTATAAATACTTTTTAGAAAGCTTGAAGAAACACACTTTTTCTTAAAGTTCTCCTTCCGTAGCCTCACCCACTAAACACTAGCATGAACTGGTATTACTTAATCAGAAAAACTCTACCTGGGTCTGACAGGAGAAAATAATAGAAAAACTCAATGCCAAAGAGATTGGGAGCAGTAAGCAAGATATCAAGTGAGGGTATGGCAATTGACAAATACTGCTGAACCTTACCAGTTGAAGACAAACTTCACTTACAAATTATTTAGTCTTTCTGCTGTTCTCAAGGACATGCCAATTCAGTCAGAGAAAATACACTGCTTAGCGTCTGGCAAGAGTGTTCTCATGGAAAACAGTGGTTGCAATTTGTTCCATGCTGGGCACGATAGGCCTACTTCAGAACTCAAGTCCCTTCAGTCTATTTAAACCTAAGAAAAATCCAATTCATCTGACATTAACATTCATTTAACAGTCATTTGAGGGACTACTTACCATTCACCCTCCCTATACCTCCAATCATGATTTCTCTTTGTGAAATATTATTATGTGTATAGTTCACAGGGAAGAAAAGAAATCCAAATGAAGGTAAAATTAATTTTTGAGCACACACACCTAAGCACAGGCCAGCACTACATGCATTTAAAGAAAAAAATATTGCTAGTCTTAGTTGATTTATTCCATGGATCACACAGATTGATTTACGGTCTATTTGTAATAGTTGTGAAGCAAAGCAGTGAGTGCAAGCACTTGGAGCCTCAAAGGAAGGGCACGTGAAGATCCAGGGTTGTGGTAACCAGAGAGGGTGGGGCTGTAATGCTGGTTGTTGGATGAGGAGGACATGGAGGGGAGATAGTGCCAGCTATGAGAGTTCAGAGAAATACAGTCTATAAATGGGTTCATTTTGTGGCTGCTTTTATTAAAAACTGATGGCTCTCATGTCTATAAGTGAATAACAAGAATCACTGATGATCAGTTCCACTTTAAAATTTCATGCCAAGACATTTTTTAAAAAATCTCCTAGTGATTCTATCCATTTAGATATGCTACAGCCTGTGAAAAGACTATAAACCTGGTTCCATATTTATTTAGCAAACAGATTATTCAAGGTTAACATGAGTTATTTTATGTACCAAGTATTATGGTAGAGATAAAACAAGAATTATGTTTTCATCCTTTTCCCCAAGAAGCTCACAGTGTGGACACCAGTATGTGAAAAAATAAATGTCAAATAGTGCAATAAGTGATAATAGAGATAGTACAAAATACAGCACAGGCAAAAAGAAGGTAGAAGAAAACTTAATTAGGAAGGTTAAGAATGGCTTCAAAGAGCTAACTCTTGCAGGGAAACTGGGAATATTTCAGGCTGAGAGGAAGGGTAACGTGGGCAGAGAGTGGAGTACAAGCGAAGGCACCAAGGCCTGAAATCTTGGCATGGTGTCATCAGGTAAAAAAAAAAAAGCAGGGGGGTTGTTGGAGTTTGGCACTAGAAAAGCAGGCAAAACTAGCTTATGTCGTTCATGCTGAAGAGTTTATATTTTAACAAAGAAAATAACAAAACCAGATTTGCATTTTGTAAAGATACCTGTGGTGTTATTTGCAAGGTAAACTAAAGAACAATGTGGTGGTAGAACTCCACATAGAAAGTTACTGCTTTTGTCCAGATGAGTAGTCATAAAATGTCTGAGCCAGGTTATTTATATAAACAGGGTAGAAAAGCAGAGGATTTATTCAATCTTTTAAACAAGAATCAAAGAATCAAAGGATTTAGAAACTGGATATGCGAGTTGAAATAAAATACATTCAGGATTACTCTCAGGTTCCTAGAGCTCTGAGGCTGGATGGACAGTATCAGAGCAATAAGTGTAGGGAGGCAGATCAAGTGTGATACACAACAGAAGACACTGAGTTGGGTTTTGTACCTAACAAACTTGAGTGTCTCTGAAATGAATCACTTAGACCAAGATAACTATGGATCAGAAGCTGAAAACAGACATCTGATCTACAGATCTGGAAATCACGCAGGTAGCTAAAGATTTGGACGTGGATGACCTGATGAGATCACCTAGGATTAGTGAGTCAAACGAGAAGAATGGAATGAATGAAGATTATGATCCAGGAGATCATAGATTTGGGGAGGTGGGTGAAGAGAGCAAGAGAAGCCTATTAAGAGACTGAGCAGGGTCTTATCTGAGAGGGAGAATAAGGAGAGCTATTAATATCATGCAGACCCAGTAAGGGGACAGTTTCAGGAACAGGGATTGACAACAACACAAAATGCCAAAGAGACATCAAATAAGATGTAAAATGAAGGGTCACTGGATGTCGCACCCTTTCAGAATATGTTTTTCAGTGAAATTATGAAAACCAAAGCCAAATTAAACTAGATGGAATAGTGAATGAGGAGTGAAGAAGAGGAGAAAATGAGGGTGGAGAGTACTTGGAACTTTGTTCTAAAGGGAGAGTGAGACAGAGAACTATAGAGATGGGGACATAGAGTCAGGAGAGGATCTTTTAAGA
Source organism: Pongo abelii (assembly GCF_028885655.2). Lineage (NCBI taxonomy): Eukaryota > Metazoa > Chordata > Mammalia > Primates > Hominidae > Pongo > Pongo abelii. The sequence continues at coordinate 22,487,554 of NC_085928.1, forward strand.
TAGATGAGGCAAAAGCATATTCATAAGCTGTAAGGAAAGGAGCCAGTGCAGCACAAGAAGATGAAATCTCAAGAAAGAGCAGGGCATGAGGGAGTGGAGTTCTGGGGAAAACACGGGGGGAGGAGCAAGAGCACAAGCAGAAGGCTCAACTAAGACTAGAAGGAACTCATCTCTAACAGGGAAAGGTAGACATAGCAGGCACTAGATCATCCTGCAGAACTGGGGTCTCTAAGACAAGCCTCAAATTGCAAAACTTGGGGAGAATAAAAATTTCTTATATTGATCTTTATTTTCACATCAAGTATGTTTAAGCCCTACAAAAATCCTTAAGGTAAGCAAAGTGTTCATTTGTGCGTGGTTTTTGGTTTTTACTCTTCATTCTACAGAAGGAAACTGAAGCCCAAGGTGATGTGATTCATTCAAGATCACAGTCAGTAAGTGGCCTGCACTAAGGACTCACAGTATAATAATCTTCCCAACACTTCTGAAACTGTTATGAAGATTTAATTACAAAGGTACAAAAGCCACCTGACCACACTTCAGAAATTCAAAAGGGAGAATTCCCGCATGAAATCACTTCTTTGGTTTGCAACAGCCACTGCTTGGTTGCCCTAATGCCTTTATTAATACTAATAGGGAAGTGAATAGTTAAATGCTGCTGTACCCTCTCTTGAAATGACCTGGTTATACGCATTCTTTGAACTATTAATAGAGGAAGACATGTCTTACTTTATCAGTATGATTGGTTAATATATATGCTCTATTCTTGCCTGAAAGAACCCCAGTACCCCTCCTTATGGGGCCAGGTAAAAGTCTGAAGTCTGTGGATTAATTCAGCCCCAGGCATAACACTGGCAATTTCACTATGACAGAGGCAAAGGAGACCCCAAGCCACTCTCCCTCTCAGTGAACAGGAGTACTGCCCTTTAGCATGAAACATCAAAGGAGGTTTCTGTAGTTTTGCCAGCTCAGCAAGAAAGAAAATTAACTCTGCATTTTCTTATTCCAGTTGCCTCAGCATGGGTTGGTAGGGGAGGGGGTGGGGAAGAGAGTTACACAGACTCTGTCAGCAGGAGAGATCAGGGCTCATTGTGTATGCGCCCTGGCATGGGTTAGAAGGAATTATAGAGTCACCAGAAATGAACACTTTCTAGACTCACCATGAATTTTCTAAGGTTCTCTGCAAGTCCAGATAATTTGGCAAAAAAAAAAAAAAAAAAAAAGAAAAAAGAAAGAAAGAAAGAAAATGCCCTTGAAATATTTTTTCTGTTTAAATTTGGAAACCTGTGGTGAAAATCACTATTAAAAAAAAAAAAAAGAACGAGAAGCTTCAATTATATTAAGTAAAATGGCTCAGCTTAATTAATTCACTAAGTCCCTGGGTGACACTGGGTGTGGCTCAGAGAGATTTGGGAGGAATCCAATTTATCACTAGGAAGAATCGTCTGCACCAAGAAGCAAGGCAGCATCCTTCCACACCTTTCCAACACTGCAAGGAAAAGGCAGAGAGGTCGGAATTCTAAGCCACAGATCACACTCTCAGAGAAAAGATTTATTTGTTGCATGAGGAAAAAAGCAGATATTGGCATGGATGGGGGGCTGGGGAGTAGAGGGACTGCTTGCATGAAATTCTTTACACTTCAATTACAAACTAAAGTCATTATTTTTCAACAAAAGAAACACCTCATAGTTTTCTTGCTTTGTAGACATAAATCACACCTTGCCAAGTTTTTAATCATCTGCAATACACATGGCAATTAAGCTATTTAAAGTAAGCCCCAAGATATTTGAAAATCATAAGGAAATACAATCTTAGGGATTATTTTATTTTATTCCTCCTTTGCCCACTCCTTTACCATATTCTCATCTCTACCCCACTCTCATTCTCTTCTTCCTGCTATAATAATCTATAGTGATAACTAATGGCTAATAGAGATCATTTATGCTTTCTTCTCACCCACTGGCAATGTATTCCAACTTAGAAATCCAAGGTTGCTTCTTTATGCCGCTCAAGTGGAAGAGGAAGGAAGTGCAAGCCCTTCAGCCCTCCTCCCACGTTTCTGCTGGATTTTATGGGTGTGGCAGAGCTTAGACCTTTGCAGGTTTTTGCCCTTGTTTTATTCCATGTTAAGTACTAAGATGATGAATAGATGACAGCAGAAGGATGGACACCACTGGATTTTGTCATAAATGATACAGAATTTCATCCACAAGCAGGCAACCTGCGTGAGACTTAAGTACTCATGCTACATAAATGCCAGTCAGTGTAATGTGAGCCCACGCCCTGAATACACCATTTCCTTTAGTCTGATTGAATGGTATCCTAAATACTGGCTAATGTGAGTGATACACAACAGTGGTATATAAGAGACATGACCATTTCACACAGAAGTACACATTTATAAAATGCATGAGCAAAGTAGGACAATTTTTATACCTTTAATTTTCTCTTGAATATAAATGATGCTAAAACACAGGGAGGCATGTGGAAACCACTTACACATGCAACTGTAGCATATGAAGTATGTGGATGCTGTATACATTTACATGCGAATTTCTACAACTCTAAACACACAATTTCAGCTTCATCACTTTGCACATCAGAGTGAATGCTTGGGGCTATTGGTGAGATAGAGCCCCAGGGAAGGCAGCTGTCTTCATTTTGGGAAGGGGATTCCTTTAGCCCTAATTCCTTTTCTAAAAATCATACATGATTTCCTTTATTAAAGGAGTTGTATGTATGCATGTGTACACATAGGGTGGGAACAAATTATGAACCTGAATATTTTTCTTTCCAAAATTAAAGCTTTTTAAGTGGATGGCTTTGGCTTACTTAGTGCTCCACCTTCCTAAATTTTATTTCCCCAGCTCACCAGTGAAATAACCTCAGGACTTTTCTTTGACAGTGTTCTTAACCCAGACACCTGTATTTATTACATTTATATATTAAAATGAAGGAGGACACGGAGAGAAAATGCCCTGGTTTGATAAAATGAGCCAATGGAAACATCAATCTCTGTAACCATAGGGCAGTTTCAGGAGATGCTGAAAATACTGCCCCCAACTCAATCCCCCACTATCCGACTTTTCCCCTCAAATAGCCCCACACAATCCAGAATGTCTGCTTATTTATTTATTTATTTATTTATTTATTTATTTATTTATTTATGCCAAACCTCTACTCCCACTGCTCTGACATTCTGCTTCAGTCTCCCTTCCTCTTCCTGCTCCTTCTCCTTCATCCTCACTCCCCACCCTTCCTTCCAGGGCGCTGGCTAAATGTGCTAAGCTGGCAGGCTGTTTCTTCTCCACTCTCTTCCACCCCCTTCGGATTCAGGGAGTGTATTACAAATTGCCCAATTTCCAATACCTGCACTGGAAATTATACCCAAATTCCATCTCTTGCACCCCACCCCTAAGGCAATCAGTCCCCACCGCCACCACAGTCAAGCACACGCACACACTCACCCGTATCCCACACCCATTTTTCTCCTTAACCTTTGCCAAAATCACTCAAATGCATTCCAACAAATGTTTGAAAGCTTCTTTTGGAGACTGCCATGGCATGGTCGGTTGCTGCGGAATACCACACTCGTCATTCCTTCCCACTCTCACCCCAATCAAGTTTCTAAAATGTCTTTCAAGAAACAAGCGAGCAATTGGAAATGGCTGTAAAACCTGGGCAGTGGGGGAGGGAAGGAGGGGCTCTGATTCTTGCTAATATTGGATGTGTCCCTCTTCCTGATGAAAATGAGTCACCATACTTATTATCCAGGATGTTAGCCTGTCTCTGGTCACTGACAATCCCAGGAAAGAAGCAAGGGAAAGGGAGAAGAGAAAAGACCTGGTTTCCAACAGGTAATACCCGGCTGTCTTTCCCATCCCATCGGAGCTCCTAGGGGCGTGGTCCACCCTCTCCTCCGACCAGCTGGTGCACAATCGGCTGCTGATCTTAGGAAGGGGATTTTCCCCTTCTGCATGGCCAATTTCTCCCCCAGCCCCGGTGGTCTTAGCTTCTCTTAAAAAAAAAAACTATCAAATCACAGTTTCATTCATTCATTGAAAAATAAATATTAAATAAATAAGACCTGCACATTTTTCCATAAATACCTGCGCCCCTTCGAAGCTCACGCATGTACGAAATAAGGCATCTTCCGCAGCACATGTGAGAAAATTGTATGACAGAGGCAATACTCAGTTCTGAATATTATTTCCTCAACCCTGCTTTTTGCAAATAATATAAAGAATTGCCTCCCCATCTTGTAGGTAGAGCCCACATCATCTCCCCCACACCCCTTTCTACCTCCACACCCTCAAGACCAGAGACCTCAAATGCTGAGCATTCACTAATAAGCAAAAAAAAAAAAAAAAAAAAAAAAAAAAATTATTTCTAGCCAAACAGGCATGTTTTTTCTACCCTCACCCTAATTAGTAGCAGCATTCCAAAACCAGAGCATGAAAGACAGAAAAGCTGGGATGCAACCATCGGTTACCATATGCTAAGGAAGCGCGAGCACCATGGCCAGAGCAGAAGCAGTAAAAAAATTGTTTGCCTTTACAGGGAAATACTGTACTCTGGTTATTTCACAACAGCAAGAAGTAAAAAATCTTTAGCTCTACCTGTTTGGTTCTTCTCATACAGCACAGCATGGTTGTCTCGTCCCTTGCCTTCTTCCTGCCTTCTCTCCTTTCCTTCTCTCTCTTTCTTATTCCCCCCCTCTCCACCTCTTTTCTGCTCGCTTGCTCACTCGCTCTCTCGCGCTAGCGCGCTCTCTCTCCCTCCCTCCCTCTCTCTCCCTCACACACACCAGGGCAGTTAGCAGCAACTGTAAGGTCCACAGCTATTGCTCATCGCACATGCTCGCTCCCTCTCTCTAGCGCTCTCTCTCTCTCTCTCTCTGGTGCTCTCTCTCCGCTGTCCTATCTTCTCTTCCCTTCCCTCTCTTCTCCTTTTTTCTCCTTCCCCCCAATATCTATCTATCTGTCGTTTTCTTCCCTCTCTCTCCGTCTCTTTCTCGGAATTGTTCGCTAGCCTTCAGTGACTAATCACTTCCCCCAGCCCCTACCCCCATTCTAGACAGTCGCCCCCTCCCAGTCCCCTGCCAGCCTCATGAATATTTAAACACCTCCAATCTGGACCCAATTACCCACCGACTTTTCCACTGCATTGAGAGGGTAATGGGGTGGGGGCAGAGAAGGATATTCCAGTCAATCCAGGAGATATGATAGAGCATGTTTTAGGGAAGAGGGGCTTGAGGAATCCTTGTATTTCTTTAAGAACTCTTCTCCTCTTTTCCTAGTATTATAAAAGCAAAGAACAGCTATTTCTAAAGAGGAATTGTAGTCAGTCCTATACAATATAAGTCATATCTGCCATTACATTTTATGCATAGTTAATAATTGTGGAGGTTAATTTCCCTCAAAAAATGAAATAACATGTAAATATCATACACTGTTTATATATTCTTCTCAGTATACATATAACCTGAAATAAATACAAAGCTTAGATATGCACAAGCATATTTTATATATGTTCCAATATCCTGGAAAAAATCCACATAAATATATTGCATTTTAAACATTCTAAGCATTTGAGCTCAGAAATAATAAATAATGTTTAAGAATTGGCATCCATATCTAAATCACATGGTAGTTTTGTTTTTTTTTTCTTAAAGCACATATAACCTGTTTGTAAATTGTGGTTTCTTCTAATTTTACTGAAAAAGCTGAGCACATTCAAACAGGTCTGTGTAATATTGACGGTGATCAAAATGATATTTTACAATTTGGGCATGATAGATTAAAGTGAATTCATCTGAGATGAGAAGAAACGATATGTCATGAAGCCTACTTCTTGAATTCCTTCTATGGCCTTTCATAATTTTGGGGGAGGAACATGTGACTCTTAAAGTGTGTATAGCACAATTTTTAGTTATTTATTGTTGAATGAGTTTGAGTGTGTTACTGAAGCTCTTTGCACCTAATTTTCTCATCTTTAAAATGGAGATAATAATGCCAACCTTGACAATGTGTTTTGAGGACTAAATGATATAACGCATGCAAAGCACAACAGTCTCTCTGAGTGTATAATAGCTTTACTCCAGAGACTGTACTTTTCTGAAATTTGGGTGACATTTGCAAGTGAATATCTCAAAGAAGTTTTCAAACTATTTCTTGTTGTTCATTAGTGATGACAAGTACCCCTAATTAAACAGCTCATATTCTTCATAGCCCCTCCTAGACCTCCTAGACATAAACCTAGTTAATAAGTGGCAACTAGGCAGCTTATTATTAGGCATATTTCAGGATCACTGAGCTCAATAAGTGCTTAGTACATTTTAACACAATTTAAGGTATATCTATTTCAAAATGGACTATCTCAGACAGGTACCTGGGGATGATGATGATGATGATGATACTCAGGAGGTGATGCTTAAAATTAGCCTTAATTATTCCTCAGGAGTCTTCCTGAGAATGGCCTGCTTCAGATCCACTGATTTGGTCTTTCATTCTTCTCAGTTTGCTTCCTAGTTTTCATATTTATGATTAAAAAACAGAATTAGTTTCTGAGATTAATAATTTTTTAATGTTACAATGAGCCCAATTTTGAAAGCCCGGCCACTTTCAGAACAGCCTTCCATGATTTTAAGTGATAGAAGAGGACAAAGAGTGGGTGAGAAATGGCTTCTACCAGAAACATTCCGGTTGCAGATTAGGAACACCCCACCTAGCCTGCTAGTGGCTAAAGAGCAATGAAGGGAGGAGGCAGAGAATGTGGGGATTGGGGATGATGGAGAAGAAATTGCGCTTTTTGGTGTTTAAACAGGATAACTCCATTGATAAGACCATTTCATTAACTATGTGGCCAAACTTAAAGAGTGGGACTAATTCCTTTCCCTTTCGATGTACTTACCTCAGCCATCCCATTTATATTTTTTTCCCCTTTATTTATGGGAAGGAACCTTGGAAACAAAGTGGCATAATGAAGTTAAACAAGCTAGGGCTTAAAACTGGGCACAAGCATTGATGAACTTTGTGACTAAATATTTGAAACCACCCAGCTCAGAATCAGCTTCCTCATCAGTTTACATGCATTATTTTATCTAATACTCAAAATGAGGTAGGCACAAGCAGTAATCCCATTTTGATGGGGATGCTAAAGCTAAGGGAAGTTAAATGCCTTGACTAAGTCACAGAACTAATAAGTAGTAAAGCTAGGACTCTATAAGTCTCTTAACAACGAGGCTACATCAATCACCACTTAATAGGCCTCTACTCTTCATTACTTCTAGTCCTTAAGAGATTAAACTACATAGTGGAAGTTTTAATGTTGAAATGAAATCAGCATTCAATGTTGAAATGAAATCAGCAAGATCCATCTTTTAGGCCCAACTCTTACTTCAAGAGCCATGGAGAACAAGCTGATATCTTCATGCAATAGAGAGCCCTCTATGTATTTCTGATGAGATGTCTGCTCCTTCAACTACCCTCAGGTGTCTCAGTGTGTAAGGTCCTCACCATTTTGGATGCCTTCCTCTGGACATACTACATTCTGTCAATGAACCTTTAAAAATTACCTCCCAATTTGGGAGCCTAAGATTCCAAATTTAATTTGAATAACATGGAATCAATTCTAATGCATCTTTTTCTCTAAGCAGTGGTGGTTATAGATGGCAAAAGAATAAGGGGGAGAAAAGCACAAACTGATATGAGCTTTGCAAAAAATATATTTAAAAAAAATAACTGATGTCCCAATTTTTGCCAAGCAAATACACAATAGACCCACTAATCTTTGTACTTTATAACTAATCCTAGGAAATGCATAGGCTTAAGCCCCATGACTAACCCTTTTACAATTTTAGATTAGCAAATTAACTCATAATACTATCAATTAACTTCTTGACTATAGGTTAGACAATAATAACATTCTAGAAAAAGATGAAGAGTGGTGGAGGCCAGGTCCCAGTTCCACGCTCAGATCTCTTTGAACTTTATATTAAAGTGATACTGCTTGTATAATAAACCCAGAAGTCGCTGGCCTTTACTAAGGGCTCTGTCAAATAGTCTACCATTTTAACAGTATGGCTTGTACTTGAGAGAAGATAATGTCATCAATTCAGGTAGAAAATATGTTAGTCTTATTTCTCCCTTTTTTAAATTTTATTTTATATTTTATTTTATTCTATTTTATTCTGAGACAGGTTTTCTCTCTGTCACTCAGGCTGGAGTGCAGTGGTGCAAACATAGCTCACCACAACCTTGAAATCCTAGGCTCAAGCAATCTTCTACCTCAGCCTTCTGAGTACACAAGCCTTCTGTGAACTACAAGTACACATCACCACTCCTGGCTAATTATTTTTTATTTTTTATTTTTGTAGAGACAAGGTCTCATCATGTTGCCTAGACTGGTCTCAAACTGCTGGCTTCAAGCAATCCTCTTACCTCGGCCTCTTCTCTTATTTTTTCAGTGCTTAATCTAAGCCTTTTACTTGCTGCATTAGTTTTCTAGCATTGCCGTAACAAAATGGCACAGACTGGGTGGCCTAAAAAACAGAAATGTAATTGCTCACAGTTCTGAAGGCTGAAAGTCCAAGATCAGGCTGCTGGCCGAGTTGGTTTCCTCTGAGAGTCCTAAAGGAAGGTTCTTTCCAACCCTCTTTCCTGCACTTGCAGCTGGCCGCCCTCTGCTGCCTCTGCACATGGCATGGTTGCCCCTCTGTGTGCATGTGCACTCCTGCTCTCTGTCCCTGTGTATCATAAGCTCCCCTTCATAAGGACACCAATCAAATTGGATTAGGGCCCACACCTTTGGCCTCATTTCACCTTAATTTTCTCTGTAAAGGGTCACATTAAAGATCTCCAAATACAGTCACATCTTAAGGTACTGGTAGTTAGGTTTCAACATATAAATTTGCAAATAAGGGGGACATAATTCAACCCAAACACCTGCTTTCTCTGTCCATACTTGCTGTTTTCATTCACTTAATCTATAGTTTCTATGTTGCAAAAACCATGCTGCCCTCAAGGAAAGTCACACATACATGAAAAGCAAAGCAAACACTGTGTGCACCAAATATGATTCAATGTCAAATGTGTTTGATAAGAATTCAAAATAGGAAATAAACCACTGTAGAATAAGATGGGCCTTTCGTTTCAGGATTAGGATTAGAATGAATAGAGAAGACATAGGAGTTTTAAAAAAGGGAAAGGGATCACATTAGAAAAGACAAAGTGCACAAATAATCACTGCATGCTCAAGGGAACGGCAGGATACAGAAGTGGGGGAGGTTGTAAAGGATACTGGTAAGAGACAGTGTTGAAAAGGTAGGTTAAAGCCAGATTAAGAGGAATCTTCAAGATCAGGCTAAGGGGATATATTAGTTTCCTAGGCCTGCTGTAACAAATTTGGTAGCTTAAAACAACAGAAAATTACTTTCTCACATTTCTGAAAACCTGAAGTCTGAAATCAGTTAGCAGGGTTTGTTCCCTTTGGAGGCTCTGAGGGAGGATACATTCCAGATCTTTCTTTTAGCTTCTGGTGGCTGTGGTCAATCTTTGGTGTTGCTTGTTTTGAAGAAGCATCACTCTAATCTCTGCCTTCATCTTCATAAGACCTTCCCCTCTCTGTGTCCCTGTGTCTTTCCCTTTTCTTCATTTTTTTTTTTTTTTTTTTTTTTTTGAGGCAGAGTCTTGCTCTGTCACTTGGGCTGGAGTGCAATGGCAGGGTCTCAGCTCACTGCGACTTCTGCCTCCCAGGTTCAAGTGATTTTCTTGCCCCAGCCTCCTGAGTAGCTGACACTACAGGCGTGTGCCACCACGGCTAGCTAATTTTTGTATTTTTAGTAGAGTACTACTTTTGCCATCTTGGCCAGGCTGGTCTCAAACTCCTGACCTCAGATGATCCACCCGCTTCAGCCTCTCAAAGTGCTTGGATTACAGGCATGAACCACTGCGCCTGGCCCCATCTTTCTCTTTGTTAGAAAGACATCTGTCATCAAATTTAGGGCCCTCCCTAAATCCAAGATGATCTCATCTTGAGATCCTCAACTTCACTACAAATTACACCTGCAAAGACTTTTTTTCCAAGAAAATTCACATTCAGTGGTACCAGGAATTAGGACTTGGACATAGCTTTTTGGGAGACGCAAGTCACCCCACTACAAGGGATTAGACCTAAGATTTGTGGATGGGGACATTTTAAAGAATGCCTGTGGTAACATTGTGTAGTATGAAATGGTGAGAAAGATATACTGGGGTCCTGTAAGAAAAACATATCTGGGAGGAACCATGGAAGAAAAAGTGAACTGTCACCTGTTAAGTACCTAATATGTTCCATTTACCACATATTTTGTGCTTTACATATTTTGTTTCTTTTATCTCACAGGAGAATATCTAGGAGGAAGAGAAGAATGGAAGAACCAAAAGTTGTACAGAGATTGAACCTAGACAGCCTGGAAAATGAGAATTATAAAAGTCAGAAAGGGACATGGTTTTGTGAGAAAGGTGATGAGTCAAGCTTGAAAGTGTTCATTATATGAAAGCATTGACATGTTCAAGAGCAATACAGGATCAGATGGTAAGAAACAAGAGTCAGAATTGTCTTTCTATGGGTCATTGTTGGAGCCATCAAAGGGAATTCATTTTGTGAGCTACAGTGTGCTATAGAAATCAGACGACGAAAGAATAAACTTTGAGAAATGTTCAGGATTCAGGAACTTAAAGACAGGATCAAGAAACAAAGCCATCAAGGGGGTAAACTAGAGGTAACAATAGCCTAAAAAATGCTTGAGAAAGTTCCTTGCCTTTATCCTCTTAAAATGTCATTTATAAATTCAATTGATTTGTCACTATTTAAATACCTGCATAAGTAAGTAAACCAGGTGTGATTTTATAAGCATCCATAGTGAGAACTATTCAAGGAATGACACACCTCTTTCCAGAGGAAGGGAACGTTCTACATTGTGCTGTCTCAAGATGTTAATTTTAAACATCCTGAATGGAAATACTGAAATTCAAAAACCATAACAATAGCTGGTCAGAAAACAATATATCATCAAGATCCAAGATTTGAAGTAGGACAACATGGAGGTGCACTGATGTTAAACTAACATCCTCTTAACTAAAAAGTAACAAAACAAAATACAAAACAAAGAAAACTCCAAATTAAAATCTTTACTTTTCAGTGGTGAGACTCTTACAGCACTTGGTTTCCATACCTTCTCGCTTATAGTGGGGAATTTTCTGCAGTAGAAGACGCCTCATGTGTGTCTATCAGGTAAAGAAGCAACAGCAGCAGAAATCACAAAATTAGATCCTTGCTCTATACAAATCAAGCTGAAACAATAATTATATCTAAGAGTATACTGGGAAATCTTCAATACTCCTGTGGACTTTTGAATACTTTTTAACAGCATTCGGGGCTCAGATGACGTTGGTTTGGGACACATTTCTCAAGGTCTGTTAGCACCAAACCACCCTAAATGTGGATTCCTCATGTTTGCCCTGTTCCATGGCTTGGCACCCAGCAGTACAACATTAAATAAAATCTCTCTCAAATAGAAACTTTAGAACTAGGTGTTCAACTACTTGCTGTGAATACACACAGATGGCTCATAGATACCCCAATCTCAAACTAAAACTCAACTTGGCCTCTTGGCTGCCAGCTTGTTCCTCTCACTGTATTCGCAGTATTAGTAGAGCGCCCCATGATTCATCATTCACCCTAGTCAGCATCACCTCCTCCTTCTCCATGACAACTACCACTCCAAAACCAACCAGTTTTCACGTCCTCCTAAATGTTCTGCCCATCTTTATCTCTGAAATATTCTTTTTTAAGTCTTTCTTCTTCGATTCCTCTAACACAGGCCTTCAGCATTTCTGGCCAAGATTATTGCAATAACATTCTAATTGGTTTTGCTATTTTTGTATTTACCCACCATTTAGTTCTACCTTCCACACTTTACCCAGATGGATCTATCTAAAATGAAAATCAAACAACACCCTTCCCCTTCCTAAAATCCCTCTGTGGATCCCTGTGCCATAATTAGTCAGTCTCAAACTTTCAGCACACAAAAGAACTGCCTGAGGAACTTGCTAAAAATGAAGATTCTCTGTACCTCTTTAACAGATCATTGGACTCAGTAGATGGGAGGAAGTGCTTAGAATCTGCAACATGTATAGTTATCGTTTTGGGATAAGGTTGGCACAGTGATCCTTGGATCACACTTCGAGAAAGAATGGTCTAAGGAACAAAGCTCAAGCTTGAATTAATGACTCCTGATACTGTTCTGGCAGTATCTTCTACCTCTCCCCATTTTATACTTTATAATATAATGAAGAAATCGTTCAATGAACACCCCATCTTGTTTCCATTCTTGAAGCCATTCTGTTCCACATACTTAGAAAACTTTACCCACTTCATATGAGTCCTGAAAACTCAGTAACCAGACAAAAAGTAAATTTCCCTTAGCAGCCTTCTCTGAACTCCCAGAAGAGACTTGCTCACCTCCTCTGGGTTCCATAACACGCAGGATACAGTATTTTATTGTCACTTGCCACACTAATATTATTTACTGCCCTCACTCAGAAGTAAGTTTTCTGTTTGCAGGGGCCCTCTCTTGTTCATCTTTTTACTCCTAGCACCTGGCCTGGCGGCTGGCACATAACAGGTACTCAGCAAATATTTTCTGACTGGACCTGGATTGTTGTTCTGAGATGATGATGCCAGGCAGAGTCTGCCAAAAGCTTCCAGGCAGACATGGCTGCATCTGGTTCCAAGGAGAGGCTTGCCTCTATGATATGATGTCACAATATTAATTAGGCTGATAGCCTTTCAGTATGGCATCACTGCCAGGATTCACCCTGCTTCCTGTAGGCAGACAAGATTTCTGAAGCCAAGATCTGGATGATTTAGGGGACCCTCCAAATCTCCATCCATCTTTCCAGACTTGTCTCAAGTCCTTTCAGAGTTCCTCCTTCCAGCACACCATGGAAGCTGCCTTTATTTCTGAATAGCCAATATTCCATAACAAAGAAATCTTAGTGAGGGAGCCCTGTGCTGGTGGCACAGAAAGAGAAGATTTTCATCTATGTAGCCCCAGAGGAAGTTTATGATTGAGTGAACAAATCTAACTCAGTGGCTTACTAGTGCATTAAGCAGGTAAGGTGAAAAATTCCATTAAATTGCACCAACTTCCACCACCAACACACCATCACAGGCTGAAATCAAAGCATTCCATTGGGCTTAGTCATTGAAGTAGCCACAGAACTTTTTGCATACCTCTTTTCTATTTGCCTTTCAGTATCGTGACAGTTTGTTTACAAGCTCATATCCTGCCTAAAATGCACATTTCTGGATGGCAAGCACCATGTCTCAGTTTTTAAATTTGTTTTAAATTTGTTTTTTAAATTTGTTTTAAATTTAAACAATTTAAACACCAATTTGTTGGTGTTTCCAGCAGGGATATATATGGGCCTTATCGGGCTTAAAGAGTATATGATTTGGAGGGGCCCTTCTTTAAGAAAAAGAATACAAGTTAAGTATGAAATGAATACTTATGTAGAATAAGGAAATAAATCACAAGTTGTATATTTTTAAACATTGATATCTATCACAAATATCACAGCATTCAGAAACATAAATGTATTATTTTCTTTAATTTAATTTAATTTAATTTTACGTTCTGGGATACATGTGCAGGTTTGTTACATAGGTAAAGGTGTGTCATGGTGGTTTGCTGCACCTATCAATCCATCACCTAGGTATTAAGCCCCGCATGCATTAGCTATTTATCCTGATGCTCTCCCTCCCACTCCCCTTCTCCCGACAGGCCCTAATGTGTTACTCTCCTCCCTGTTTCCATGTGTTCTCATCATTCAGCTCCAAATTATAAGTGAGAACATGCAGTGTTTGGTTTTCTGTTTCTGCATCAGTTTGCTGAGGATAATGGCTTCCAGCTCCATCTATGTCCCTGCAAAGGACATGATCTTTTTCCTTTATATGGCTGCATAGGATTCCATGGTGTATATGTACCATATTTTCTTTATCCAGTCTATCATTGATGGGCATTTGGGTTGATTCCATGTTTTTGCTATTGTGAACAGTGCTGCAATGAACATACACATACATGTATCTTTATAATAGAATGATTTATATTCCTTTGGGTATACGCCCAGTAAATGGCATTGCTGGGTCAAATGGTATTTCTGGTTCCAGGTCTTGAGGAATCACCATACTATCTTCCACAATGGTTGAATTGAACTAATTTACATTCCCACCAACAGTGTAAAAGTGTTCCTATTTATCCATAGCCTCACCAGCATCTGTTGTTTCTTGACTTTTTTTTTTTTTTTTTGAGATGGAGTCTCGTTCTGTTGCCCAGGCTGGAGTGCAGTGGCGCGATCTCGGCTCACTGCAAGCTCTGCCTCCTGGGTTCATGCCATTCTCCTGCCTCAGCCTCCCGAGTAGCTGGGACTACAGGCACCCACCACCACACCCAGCTAATTTTCTGTATTTTCAGTAGATATGGGGTTTCATCCTGTTAGCCAGGATGGTCTCGATCTCCTGACCTTGTGATCTGCCCAACTCGGCCTCCCTAAGTGCTGGGATTACAGTTGTGAGCCACCGCGCCCGGCCTCTTGACTTTTTAATAATCGCCATTCTGACTGGTGTGTGATGGTATCTCATTGTGGTTTTAATTTGTATTTCTCTGATGTTCAGTGATGTTGAGCTTTTTTGCATATATTTGTGGGCCACATAAATGTCTTATTTTGAGAAGTATCTGTTCATATATTTTGCCCACTTTTAATGGTTTTTCTTTTTTTTTCTTATAAATGTATTTATGTTCTTTGTAGATTCTGGATGACCTTTGTTAGATGGGTAGATTGCAAAAATTTTCTCCCATTCTGTAGACTGTCTGTTCACTCTTATGGTATTTTCTTTTGCTGTGTAACAGCTCTTTAGTTTAATTAGATTCCATTTGTCAATTTTTTGCTTTTATTACAATTGCTTTTGGCAATTACATCATGAAATATTTGCCTGTGCCTATATCCTGAATAATATTGTTTAGATTATCTTCTAGGGTTTTTATAGTTTTGGGTTTTACCTTAAGTCTTTAATCCATCTTGAGTTAATTTTTGTATAAGGTATAAGGAAGGGGTCCAGTTTCAATTTTCTGCATATGGCTAGCCAATTTTCCCAGCCCCGTTTGTTAACTATCTCTGTTTGTAGATGACATGATCCCATATCTAGAAAACCCCATCCTGTCAGCCCAAAGCTTCTTAAGCTGATAAGCAACTTCAGTGAAGTCTCAGGATACAAAATCAAAGCGCAAAAATCACTAGCATTTCTATATACCAACAATAGACAAGCAGAGAGCCAAATCATGAATGAACTCCCATTCACAATTGCTATAAAGAGAATGAAATACCTAGGAATACAGCTAACACAGGAAGTGAAAGACCTCTTCAAGGAGAACTAGAAACTACTGCTCAAGGAAATCAGAGAAGACACACAAATGCAAAACATTCCACGCTCATGGATAAAAAGAATCAATATGATGATAATTTGGGCCATACTGCCCAAAGTAATTTATAGATTCAACGCTATTCCCATTAAATTATAATGCCATTGACATTCTTCATAGAATTAGAAAGAAACTACTTTAAAATTCATATGGAACCAAAAAAAGAGCCCATATAGCCAAGACAGTCTTAAGCAAAAAGGACAGAGCTGGAGCATTACGCTACCTGACTTCAAACTATACTCCAAGGCTATAGTAACCAAAACAGCATAGTGATGGAACAAAAACAAACACATAGACCAATGGAACAGAATAGAGATCTCAGAAATAAGACCACACATCTATAACCATCTGATCTTTGACAAACCTGACAAAAACAAGCAATGGGGAGAGGAATCTCTATTTAATAAAAGTAATATTTCCTAATAAATGCCTGGCAGATCTCTGTAATTTTTTTTTTTTGCATTTTTTAGCTCTCTGCTCTTTGATAACCTCTTTATGTGAAAATGACTTTGTAATATAATTTTTTAAGGGAGAATGGAAAGATAATCTAGTGTTTCCTCTAAAATAGTTGGATTTGATTTTACTATTGAGAGTTGGGAGTCCTAAAACAGGAGACTTCATGTACAGATGTATTTGTTGTGTAGGGAACTAGCAGTAATACAAAAACACAGGAATTCTGAGAAATTCTATTTCAAACAATTGCTATCGAAAGAGAAAAATATGTATATTTATAGTTGTATACACAGCATTATCAAACTTATTTCTGACAAAAATAACTTTGATTTTTATCAGGCTTTGATAAGAACTGAATTCTCCCACTCACAATTGGGCACAGGTAATGATCAGAATTTCTCCCAGAACAGCTTGTGGCTTCATACATTTCAAACCTTGATTCTCATCTTTACTATGTGTTTCAGATGCCAGGCGACATATGACATGTTTGTATTGTAATTCAACCTCTAGTCCTGACCTTCTGGTCACAATTCCCAGTGCATTGGCACGTTGCATTCCTTGAAGCCATTCCTACACCAGGATGACTAGCAATAACTTAACTCTACATAGAAGTCCCTAGTTGCAACATAAATATATCCCATTAAACCTGATCTGCATGTAATACCAATACCATTCCTCATCTTAGCTGATTTCCTAAATTTCCCACAGCCATTCAACACAACCTGACCTGAGGGGAAATATTGCAGAGGGGAAGTTTAAACAGAAAGAGATAGCAGTCTTAATGGATTGATATTAAAATATTTTGCTGTTTCAAATATTATACAAAAGCAGAACCGTGGACACATGGTCCATCCAAGTGAGAAGCTCTGAAGCTTAGGCCACATTAGTTTCTTTGTTAATGTGATCCTGGCCTCTCGGATTGAGTACAGAGCTATTGAATCTTCAATAAACAATTAATTATTAAAGAAAAACAGGAGGGAGGAAGAAAGGAAGAGATGATGAAGAAAACCAGAGAATAAGGGAAAAAAAGGAGGGAGGAAGGCTGTTTTAGCTAAATTTCAAACATTGATTTTCAGAATACCAAATTGTTTCAATCTGCTATTGTTATTTTGTTCTGCACAGACATGGCTAGATTTCTCACCATGTCCACTCATATCTTGCATTTGTCCCACTCTAAATTTTCTTCTGGAATGCACATGGATTGGAGAAATGACAAAACACAGCCTTTCTCATGGGCTTTAAACTTGAAGCTCTCTATTTGGGTTCTATTAAATGCTAACTGTCATCACATGGGGTATCAGAGAGATGTTTTTCTTCAAAGCCCATATCCCTAAATGCATCACCGTTTATCTTCTCTTGTCTTATGATGCCTCTTTTACTATAATACCTTATTTTACCTCTTTGTAAAATATACTATTTTCTACAGACTGGGGAAGTATTGGGAGGTTTCATATTTATAAAATCTACAGTTGTATGGTAAAATAAATTTCAGGTATTTAGCATCATTTTACTTAATTTGCTTTCTTGGCTTGAGGCACAGATACATTTCACTGATTTCAACCCTCATTCAAAGAGGGAAGTTCACTCTGTAATTTAATCCTTTGTGTTATTGTTCCCTTTCCCCACCCTTCTATAATTCTGTCAAGCCAAAAACTGAGCTTTTTTACTTAACAACCTTGGTCTTTTTATGCCTGAAATCCATCTACCCTTCTCCTTTAAATAAAAATTCTTCATAGTGAAGGTACCAGAAACACACCTAGAATGTCTAATGTAACTCAGCCACAGAATTTTCTTGAACAAACTTCTACATTTTCTCTCCTTAAAGCATGGGGATAAACATTTCCAATAATCTTCATTCGATCTTCCTTTAAATTGCTTCTAGTACCTATTAGTTACTCCAAAATTATTTTGCTGGTTTTCAGTTCTTTACTTCCAAGTTCTCTACATCAAGTTCTCTCTTCCTTTTTCATCTAAAAATCCCAAACTTCTCTAAAATTCAACCAAAAACTTCACCATTGAGGCCTTTCAAAATTTTTTGTTGATAAAAAAGGTCCCTGACTGAACTTCTAAGACAATGTTAGCTATCCACAACTGCACAATACAGCTGATTCTTGAACAACAGGGGTTTGAACTGCATGGATTCACTTGTACACAGATTTTCTTCCACCTCTGCCACCCCTGAGAGACCAAGACTGTTGCTCCTTTTTCCTTATCTTCCTCATCCTATTCAACATGAAGATGATGGGAATAATGATGATTCATTCCACTTAATGAGAAGTAAATATATTTTTCTTAAGATTTTAAAATAACATTTTATTTTCTCTAGCTTACTTTAAGACAATATATGTTAATCAACTGTTTATGTTATTGATAAAGCTTCTGGTCAACTGCAGGGTGTTGGCAATTAAGATTTTGGTGAGCCAAAAGTTATACTAGAATTTTCAGCTGGGTGGGAGATCAGCACTCCTAACTCCCATGTTGTTCAAGGGTCAACTGTATTTTGATCCATACCATAGTCTCCCTAATCCACATATGAATGTTGAGTACAAGAGGGTGATTTTATACATACATTAATTATATTTTTAATTCATTTCTTTAGACTATACAGCATTGGAAGGTTACAATTTTTGAAGCTGGAGCTCAAAAACATCTTCTTGTCTATCTTCCTGTCACCAACTAGTTACTCTGAAGTTTTACTTTTTCTTTTAATCAAGGAAGAAAAAGTCTTGTCATTCTCATTCCTAATATCTGATATATTAGGAGTGTCTTTCCTTCATGTTAGCAAATTGTCATCTTTTGGACCTCCATCAGAGTGGATGTGTTTAATGGTCTGAATGACAATGAGGATATGGACTCCCTCTTAATAAGCCTTGAAAAATTAGATTCACAGAAATTTATCTCTGCTTAACTTCAATCATTTACATTTCATGTGCTGAACTTCAAAGATTCCAGGTTAGACAATACCTATAAGATCATCCACACAGCTCCCCATTTGATGTTACCAAATGTTAAAACATCCTGCGCTTGAAGGAAAGCATGTTACTTCCAAGCTTTTCATTTTTAACTTTTAACAACTGTTGGGATTCTTTCCTATAAAAACTGATGTTTGTCTCCCTATAAGGTTCACCTGTTTAGCCCTGTTTGGATGCCTTGGGGCCACCAACAATAATACTACTTTCACATATTATTTCAGCAAGTGGTTTAATACAAATCCTGCATCCTCCCCAAGTCTTCAGTATGCTACACATCTCTTCAGCTAGTTTTCATTTTACAAGATTTTGAGTCTCCTCATTTTGGTTACGCTCCTATCTTCTTTCAACACACTATAATTTATCTATATCCTTGAAAATGTAGGATCCATAACTAATAATTATATTTGAGGTGAGAAAGGATGAGATGGGAAAAGTGAATAAATCACTGCCATAATTAATATTAAATATTAAATAATATATCACAGAACTTAAGAGCTCTGTTCTGTGTGTGTGTGTGTGTGTGTGTGTGTCTCACTATCATACCAATTAATTGTGAAATTATTAAGTGGTATGTGCTGCTAAATGTTTAACAACTGGCTCTCAGGGGGAAGGAGAAGATATTATTTGTAACATTTTTCAATTTCCATGATGTAAACACTCCCACCATGACATATTTCAAGCTATGAATGTGGCATCATTAAATGCAGAGCTGGAGAATGATGCACAGCATAGTACGTCTACCATACAGATAAAACAGACATAAATAATCTCAAGAGCATAGATAACAGTAAAATAAAATAATTAAGAAGTGATGCATTTTCAGTATTTATTATTGTTTTAATATAATTATTTAATTTTGTATTCATATAATTTAATTTGTAATAATGACTGTTTACCAACTGGCTTTCAAAATTCCTGAAAACTTAACAATTGGCTCACAAAAAAATGACCATATTGCCAAAGGCAATCTACAAAGTCAATGCAATTGCCATCAAAATACCACCATCATTCTCACAGAACTAGAGAAAACAATCCTAAAATTCATATGTAACCAGAAATTGCCCACATAGCCAAAGCAAGACTAAGCAAAAAGAACAAATCTGGAGACATTACATTACCCGACTTCAATCTATACTATAAGGTCATAGTCACCAAAATAGGACAGTACTGGTATAAAAATAGGCACGTAGACCAATGGGACAGAATAGAGAACCCAGAAATAAAGCCAAATATTCACAGTCAACTGATCTTTGGCAAAGCAAACAAAAACATAAAGTGAGGAAAGGACACCCTATTTAACAAATGGTGCTGGGATAATTGGCAAGCCACATGCAGAAGAATGAAACTGGATCCTCATCTCTCACCTTATACAAAAATCAACTCAAGACGGATCAAAGACTTAAATCTAAGACCTGAAATCATAAAAATTCTAGAAGATAACATTGGACAAACCCTTTTAAACATTGATTCAGGCAAAGACTTCATGACCAAGAACCCAAAAGCAAACACAACAAAAACAAAGATAAATAGATGGGACTTAAACTAAAAAGCTTCTGCAGAGCAAAAGAAATAAACAAAGGAGTAAACAGACAACCCACAGAGTGGGAGAAAATCTTTGCAATCTATACATCTGACAAATGACTAATATCCAGAATCTACAAGCAACTCAATCAAATCAGCAAGGAAAATACAAAAAATCCTGTCAAAAAGTGGGCTAATGACTTGAATAGACAATTCTCAAACGAAGATAAGTAGATGGCCAACAAACATATGAAAAAATGCTCAACATCATTGATTATCAAGGAAATGCAAATCAAAACCACAGTGTGATGCCACCTCACTCTTGCCAAGAACAGTCATAATAAAAAAAAAATCAAAAAATGAGATGTTGGCATGGATGTGGTGAAAAGGAAGCACTTTTACACTGTTGGTGGTAATGTAAACTAGTACAACCACTATGGAAAACAGTGTGGAGATTCCACACTGTTCAAGAACTATAAGTAGATGTACCATTTGATCCAGCAATCCTGCTTCTGGGTATCTACCCAGAGGAAAATAAGTCATTAATCAAAAAAGATACTCGCACATGCATGTTTATAGCAGCATAATTTGCAATTGCAAAAATATGGAGCCAGCTCAAGTGCCCATCAATCAATGAATGGGTAAAGAAAATGTGGTATACCATGGACTATGACTCAGCCATAAAAAGAAAAATAATAATGGCAATTGCAGCAACCTAGATGGAATTGGAGACCATTATTCTAAGTGAAGTAACTCAGGAATGGAAACCAAATATTGTATGTTCTCACTCATAAGAGGGAGCTAAGCTATGAAGATGCAAAGGCATAAGAATGATACAATGGACTCTGGGGACTCAGGGGGAAGGGTGAGGTGGGTGAGAGATAAAATGCTACACATTGGGTACAGTATACACTGCTTGGGTGATGGGTGTGCCAAAATCTCAGAAATCACCACTAAAGAACTTATTCATGTTACCAAATACTACCTGTTCCCCAAAAACCTACTGAAATAAATAAATTTAAAAAAAAATTGGCTCACAAAATCCCATACTACCATGTGTAGAATACCACTAATTTACTCCAACTAGAATATCAAAACATTTATTTACACCATCCTGAACTTTTCAGTTGTATTATAGTTTTATTTCATTTTTTTCACCAGGGTAAAATATTGGATATGTGTTCTTGTTTATATTTATCTCCTTAGATAAAACCAATCACTTCACTCTGTCAATATTCTTTAGATCTTAATTCTGTCATCCAACATTTCCATCATCTTTATCCCTTCTGGCTTGTTTGTACACATTTAATGAGCAAGCCTTATATTTTTCTACCCAAGGTATTGAATTTTTCAAAAAAAAAAAAAGACCTTACAGGACAGAGCCAAGGACAGAATCCTTGGCCAGGCAGATTGAATTCTCTCTCCTCACAAACATCAAATCACTAATCAGCATTGATTCAACAAGGTATTTTGCCTACTGAATTGCCTTTGCATCTAGTCCGAATTTCTTTCTTCACCTTGTGCATAAGACTCTAGAGAAATTATTTATTAAGTGCATAACAGAGTCCCGAGTCCCTCACTTAATTCCTTCTTATGTCAAAGATAAAGGTTACATTCCCCCTATGCAAAGCTGATCACACTCTCCAGGATGCATCAATGATACCTCCTCTCATCTCTCTTTTCAACCTGCCTCTCCTTCTACCTCCACTCTCTAGCATATAAACATAACATATAAGCTGTGCCTGAAAATAATTTTTTTCTCCACTCTGCCTTTTCTCCCACTTGGCATATTGCAGATTTCAGTTTTTTCCACTCTCCTTGGGCTTACTATTCCATCTGTCCCCCTTTATTCTCAGCAGATGACTAACACCATGACCTTGCTCCCACTTACAAAGTAGATGCATTCAGACAGGGACTCCACCCATTTGCTGCTTTGCCACCTTCAGACTTATCAGCACCCGAACCTGGCCAAGTGGAGGTGGAAGTTTCCCCTCCATATTTGGAATATCATCTTCTCACAGTAATTCCTCAGAGACATTGGTTCTCCTATTCTGTCTCTTATATCATCACTCTCTTCTTCTCAACTGAATCTTTAACCTCATTCTTTAGATGGCTCTAGCCTCTTTCTTCTCTTTACAAGTAAAATATTATCCTTCAACTCTAGTTCTCCATCTTACTGTACTCCTTTGCCCACCATCTGCACTTGTTCACCCCATCTTCAATTTTTAGCTCTCAACAATTTGCCTTTTGGGTTCACCACTCCATTGGATCACCAGGAAGTTCATAGTTGCAACACACACACAAATACATACATATGGACGCTTATTATTTCTTACCTTATATGACTTCTCTGAAGCTTCAAGACTAACCACTTCTGTTTTGTATGGCTTTTTCTTTAATTTTCTCTTACCTTTGTTTCAATGACACCTTACTCTCCTAATTTTCTTTCTCCATCACTGGATGCCTTCCCTTTCTTTTTGTCAGGTTTCTCTTCCTCAGTCTCCACTTGCCTGGGCATTCTCAGCAATCCCCACAGCTTCCACCACCACCACATCTTTGGGTATGACTCTAAATTCTCTATTTTCAGCCTAGACCTTGTTGGAATTTTGCTTCAAATGTAGATCTCTATATGCATGATTCATTCTCCCAAAATGAACATTTTTTTCTTCCCCCTGCATCCTCTCACCAAAATATGCACCTCTTCCTGCAATCCCTATTCTTGTTTATAGGACTACCACTCACCCACTTGCCCAAGCCAGAAATATCCTGGAAACCTCTCTCCTTCTCTTCACCCACGTTCAATAAGTCACGAAACCTTCTAGATGTCAATACTTTAAATTCTCATTTTTTTGTCAGATTTTTAAAATGGTAGTTTTCCAATTACTTTCCCTGCCTGTAGTCTCACTTCGTTAATCTTTCCTCTACTTACAACCAGAATCATCTTTCTGAAACAAACCTGTCAGATCATGGTCCTCCACTACTTAATACCCCACAGTGACTCTCAGTTTATGTCAGAAGCATGTCTAAATGCCTCATCATCACGTAACCTGTCTGCCTATCTCTCCAATGACATCCCTAAATATCTAATTTACTGCATTTTCTAAATACATCTATGCCTTAATGATTTCTATGTCTTTATACACACTGATTGCAATTCACAGAATAATTTTCCCCGTTGTTTAGTGATTGAATTCTCATTTTTTCCAAGTAACAGGTAAAATAGACTCTCCTCTGTGAAAAATGACTTTCCTCATACCACCATTTCTTATATGTTACAATTCTTTCTTGTACAGGCCACTGTCAAGCATTTATCACATGTTGACAGTATTTATTTACCTGCCTATTTTCATCACTAGATGGGAACTTGAAAGGTAACAAATTTGTTAAAGGAAGGAATTAAATCGTATTTATCTTTATATCTCCAGTTCTTAGCAGATGGCCCATCACATCTTAGGTAACTCAGTAAATCTTCACTGAATGAATGACTTTCCTTTATTTAATACATTATACCCCATTTAAAGAAAGAAATGTAGAAACTAGCCTGATTTGCTCTTGGTGAACAGAGGCTGGTTCTTTGGGATTAGTACTTTTTTATCTATCCCCAAAACATAATAGCAATATTCAGCTCTAGATTAATGAACCAATAATAAATTCATTAGTTTTATGAATAAACACTTTTCTCCTCATTTTAATTTTTTGAAAACAGAAATAAAACTTGTTTAAACCCAACTGTCTTGCCCCAGAAATGCTACTATACTCTGCCATTGCTATAAGACTTATCACGGTTGGGTCACATTTTTTGGAGTGTATGTATGTATGTGCAAAACCAGGCATAGAAGGGATGTACCAGGAAGGCTTTAGAGCTATAAGTAACTGAACCCAATTAATAATGGCTTAAAAAATTAAGAATTGAAGCAGGGTACAATGGGGTGCACCTGTAGTCTCAGCTACTCAAGAGGCTGAGACGGGAGTATCATTTAAGCCCAGGAGTTTGAGTCCAGTCTGGACAACATAACGAACCCTTGTTTCTAAAAAAAAAATACAATAAAAAAATAAAAATAAGAGTTGAGCATTATTCTATAATAAGAAGCATAGTGGTAAGTAATTGCTTGCATTCATTCATCTCATGGATGGCATCATTAGGGACCCAAGCTCTTTACTTTTGTATGCTCAAACATCTTTAACCATTGAGTGTGTTTGTGCCTTCCCCCTCTCTGCCTTCCTTCCATCCTATGGGTGTTGTCTCTGAAGGTAAAACGGCTGCTGCAGCTCCAGGTATTATAGATGCTTTTCAGGCAGGTAAGAGAGGAAGTGGGAGGACCAATACATGGCCCTTTGGTAAGAAAGTAACAGCTTCCCCAGAATCCTCCCAGCAATCTACCCTGTGCTGCATTGGTCAGAATTGAGTTGAACGATCATACCTGGACAGCAGGGAGGTTGGAAAAGTAAGTATCTTGCTTTTTCCCCCACTGTGTTCATAGCTGAAGGAAAGCAACAGAGAGGGGGTTGGAAAACAGCTCCTGGTTGCCATAGGGGATAAGATCAGGTGTCACTCTCCAACCATTGCTCTGTTTCCCAGTTAGAATTGTTTTTCATCTTATATTACTCCACTGCTTTCTTAATTCAAAATTTTTATGGAACTTGTCTTTGAATAGTTTGGACATGGATTCTACTGTATTTCTCACCTGTGTAACATCTGTTTGAATAACATTTTCCCTGATATATTGGCTGGCATTTTTATAGCCCAAACACTAATATTTTCTACCTGTCTTCTAAGCACTTTAGGTCCATTTATATTATTTTGTCTTCAATAAGTTAAATTTTAACATAATTTCACTGGGTGCTGCATACTGCCTTCTAGATCATGAATATAATCCTAAATAGAACCAAATCAGAATGTATAATATTGACCTTTATGTCATCCTAACGGGAACATTTCTCACCAACTTTATGAATGCTCATTTTACAATTTCTTCACTTATCTAAACCAAATATTAAGCCTTTCTGTAGAATAAATGAAGATCAAAATCAAATGGAGCATCTGGCATTGTGCTCCAACACCCTTTATTTTATAGTTCAGATAACTGAGACTGAAAAATTAAAAACGACTAGTTAGTGTTTGAAATAATGCTAGAAACTGGCTTCTGGGCCTCTGGTTTGATGTTACTTCTAGTAGGTTGAGGTATGAAGGGGTTTGGTATGAGAAAGATGTCAGATATTAGAAGCATCAGACTAGTGGAGCAGAAGCCAAGGAGATGGAACTGTAAGGTTAGTTCCCAAAATGGCAAGGACAAAGCCCAGCTGAAAAGCATGGAGCAGGCTCAGGCATGGTTCAAGCAATCTCGGACACTAGGTCCAATGTGGTAGGACAGAGCACAGCAGTGGGTGAGCCCTTGGGAGCCAGGCAGGTGGCAGTCATGGTTCTGGGAGATGTGCCCATATGTTGCAGAATCCCCTCCAGAAGGATGAGTTCAGGCAAAGCTCCAGTTCCTGGGGTAGAGCGCTGACAGGTGCCAGGTGGGGTCCAGGCTCTAGCCAGATATACTACAGTGCAGAACTGGGCTCTGGGCATAGGGAGAGGGATGCCTGTCTCATGATAACTGGTCACAAACCAAAAAGAAGTAAGTTAAGCAGAAGTAAGATAACACAGCCAGGACTAATTATCAGGGGGAGTACTCTAACATGGGCTGCAAGGACACCTACGATTCACTCTGAAATTACAGTTTTTGAGTCAAACGGGCAGGAAAAGATAGTTGTAAGCCATGAAAAAAACCCTAGCAGTCATAGATAAATTTTCAGGCCTCCAGTCTAGGTGTCTAGATTTATTTCAAGACCTCACCAGCCTCAATAAGCACTGCCTCAGGATGGGAGACAGGGCTAAGCCTATAGGCTTGAAGCTCTATTGAATGCGGTTGGGAGATCAGGACACCATACCGGGCAGTTGCTAAAATCCAATTTACACTTAATGTTTGACCTAAAATTATACTGTGGGTGGAGGATGGAAAAAGGCATGTAGGGATCTACAAATCTCAATTTAATGATTCCATATGATTCCATAGTGGAAGTTTTATCTTGTGCCTTTTTTTTTTTTTTAAAGCATATCAGTTTTAGGTGCTATTTTTAAATTCTTTATCTACAATATGCTTACAGATTTATGTCTTAATATAGTTGTGTTATTAGTTTATGTTCATTTTAGACCTTCTTTAGTGTCAACTTAGTTTTCAGAGCCTTTTTAAGAAATAGAGGCAACATGAAAACTGTCCTTTATGGAGTATAAGAATATATCCATTGAAGATGGAGAGAATGCATGGCAGTCAGGCTTCTTTACGGTCAATTCAATTGGGTCGTTAAGGTGACTAAGATCGCCAGACCATTAAACACTTGGTCCAATCATTTCATCCATCTTAATGACCAAATCCAACCAAGTGCACAATGATACAATCAATTGGTCAGTAACTATCCATTATAATGGCAGAAAACAAAACAAAATAAATTGGCAGTGTTTTGGTCAGTTCAGTAAAGCTACACAGACAAGATTGCCAAGCATATGCTGGCTCCTAGTTTTTATGCTTTTTGTGATTCACATGCATTTCCCTCATTCCAATTGCTTAGAAATACTCAACTCACCAAGTTTTTATCTTCAACCTTACTTATTACTGTTAGTTTCTGTTGATTTTACTTTTCTTCATTTATTCTATTAGGACAGGTTTTTAAACCAATCAGTATTTTTTTTTTTTTTTTAGCCAGCTTTCATTTTATATCCCTAGTTATTTATTATGTCTTATTAGAAAAACTATTTTTTTCTGTTTCGGTTTTCTCTGCTACATTTGTATGAGCCTTCTAATTTGCTTACTTCTCTTCGAAAGCATTAACTCAAGCAAAACACTGGTATAAATTACATATTTTACACATTAGCAAAGATACAATAAATGCATCTGACGTTTTTGCATTTACCTAAATGTACTTAGCTTAAATATATACCCACCTATGTATTTTTAGATTAGCTGTAATCCACATCCAAATACTTAACCATCTATTCTAGATATGCCATCTCGTATCTTGCAAGTGGATTGGTCTGTTTTTTTCCCTCATGAATTCTCCTTAATTGAATATCCAGCTTTAATATTGCATATCTTTATATAGTGGTCAGATTCCACTGCTTTATCACTTGCTTTGTTCTCAGCTTTTATAGGCTGAGCGTACACAACACTTCATTAGCCAGAAGTTAAATTTTTGGTAAACTAATAGTTGTCTTTTTGTGTGAATTTGGGGAAAAATTAACTTTTTTTCTGATTTTTTAAATGAAATGATTAGAATTGATAAAATGCTTGGTACATGTAGTCACAGAAAATAATTTTGTAAAACTTTTGTTTCCTGAAAAGACTTTTGACTGAAGAGAATGTTCTATATAAAAAATACAGCTTCTTTTTTAAAAAGAAAGCTGGATCAGAATTATCTCCATTTTCTATTAATCTTTTTTCTTATAACCTGATAACTTTTGAGTGTTGCCTTATTGGTGTGTGTATGTATGTGTGTGTGTGTGTGTGTGTGTGTATGTGTGAATGCATATATATGGGTGCATTTTTTATGGCAGTTATAGTTAAAATAGTAACAGTAGGGGACTCACTGCAACAACTTTCGTACGGATGCAGTGTGCAATTGCCTCATGTTATGCTACTGGAATGGATGATAGTTGAGGTCAGATAAAAGTCATGGACAACCAATTGGATCAGGAAACTGATTATAAGGATTAATGATGGACAGATGTGGATCTGATGGGGTCAGAGTGGGCAGCTGTTATTAAGGGCGCTTGAAGTCAGAGAGACAAAGTTCCAGGCAAGGCAGTCAGATGGGTGGGTGGCTCCGGATGTATAAGAGAGCACTTCAGACAGAATCTATCCATGGTCCGGACAGCTCCCTGGAAGTAGCTTTAACACATTTGACAGCCTGAGAAGACTTTTAGTCTCAAAATCTCGGACTTCTGGGTTGTCTCTTCTAGAACAGTGGTCCCCAACCTTTTTTGGCACCAGGGACAGGTTTTGTGGAAGACATTTTTTTCCATGGAGAGGGGGGCATGGGTATGGTTTCAGGATGAAACTGTTCCACCTTAGATCATCAAGCATTGGTTATATTCTCTTAAGAAGTGTGCAATCTGAATCCCTCCCATTCGCAATTCACAATAGGGTTAGCGCTCCTATGAGAATCTAATGCTGCCACTGATTTGACAGGAAGCAGAGCTGAGGCAGTAATGCTGGCTCCCCCACTGCTCACTTCCTGCTGTGTGGCGAGTTCCTAACAGGCCACAGACCAGTACCCGTCCACAGCCCTGATGTTGAGGACCCCTGTTCTACAGAGCAGAACTCCAGTTAGCTTAGTTGACTCAAACTGTTGTCCCTGTATAGATTTCCTCTTATAATTAGTATACATTAACTAAAGAATCATCTCCATAATTTAAAAGACTGTCCCCAATACTGTTCTCATGGTAGTGAATAAGTCTCATGAGATCTGATGGTTTTATAATGGGAAACCCCTTTCTCTTAGATTTCATTCTCTCTCTTCCCTGCCACCAATGTAGGATGTGACTTTCACCTTCCATTGTGATTGTGAGGCCTCCCCAGCCATGTGGAACTGAGTCCATTAAACAGCTTTTTCTTTATAAATTACCCAGTCTTGGGTAGCATGGATTATCTGAATTTTATAATGATAGTACAAGGATTATCTGAAGAGTTTTAAATTGGCTACCATTGCTACTTCTTACAGTTGTGTATTAGTCCATTTTCATGCTGCTGATAAAGACATACTAGAGACTGGGAAGAAAAAGAGGTCTAATTGGACTTACAGTTCCACATGGCTGGGGAGGCCCCAGAATCATGGCAAAGGCACTTCTTACATGGCGGCAGCAAGAAAAAGTGAAGGAGAAGCAAAAATGGAACCCCCTGATAAACTCATCAGATCTCTTGAGACTTATTCACTATCACGAGAATAGCATGGGAAAGACCAGCCCCCATAATTCAATTACCTCTCCCTGGGTGCCTCCCACAACACATGGGAATTCTGGAAGATACAATTCAAGTTGAGATTTGGTTGAGGACACAACCAAACCATATCAAGATGTAAGAGTTGAGAATTTCTTGAAGTTCATACTCATATCATTAACTGCTGGAGAAAATACTCTAGACTTTGTGTATATACCATTGCTATGGTTAGCTAGAGGAAGAAAAATGAATGAGAATGTGGTAATATAAGAAATACATTTGTTCTTTGTCCCCTGTTTTTGGCACAGAGAGCCTAAAACCCTAGGAATTTATTGAGTGATAGGAATGTCTATTGTTATTCATAAGGAGCCCCTTTGGATAACTCTTTTTATGAGATGATTTATGTTGGGGCTTCTAGATAGCCTCAGGATAAGAACTGATCACTAGAAAGACCACATGTGTACTGAAAGAATGGGAACTCTCAGCTCTGCCTCTTGACCTCTGGGGAGGAAAGGAGCAGCTGGAGATTGGGTTACAAAACGCACCCACCCCCACCCCCCGTTTTTTTTTTCTTTTTTTTTTTGAGATGGAGTTTTGCTTTTGTTGCCCAAGCTGTAGTGCAATGGCACAATCTCAGCTCACTGCAACCTCCACTTCCCAAGTTCAAGCGATTCTCCTACCTCAGCCTCCTGAGTAGCTGGGATTACAGGCACCTGCCACCATGCCTGGCTAATTTTTGTATTTTTAGTAGAGATGGGGTTTCATCATGTTGGCCAGACTGTTCTCGAACTCCTGACCTCAGGTGATCCACCCACCTTGGCCTCCCAAACTACTGGGATTACACACAGGCATGAGCCACTGTGCCTGGCCATGGGTTACAAAAACTCTTGAAGAAGGAGGTTTGAAGAACTTCCAGGTTGGTGAACATTTCCACTTGCTCAGAGGGTGGCATACTCAGAAAAAGCATGGAAGCTCCACGCCTCACCCCTCGTACTTTGCCTTATGCATCTCTTCCATTTGGCTATTCCTGAGTTGTATCGTTTATAATAAAATGGTAGGTGTAAGTAAAATGTTTTCTTGAGTTTTGTGAGCCAAACTTGAGGCAACCTAGCAAATTATCAAACATCAGGAGGGTGTCATGGGAACTTCCGATTTATAGCTGGTTGGTTAGAGTGTGGGTGGTCTCTGAAACTTACCATTGGTGCCTGAAGTCTTCTGGGACTGAGCCATTAAACTGTGAGGTCTGGATAGTGTCAGAATTGAACTGTTGGACACCAAGTTGGTGTTATAAAATTGGAAAGCTGGTTGGTGTCAGAGAAAACGCCCCAGAGGGGAATATTAGTCTGAAAGTCATTGACAGATTCAATCAGTCAATTCACAGGTTTTAAAAATGGTAAGACAGAGAGAGAGTACTTGATCTAATTGTACCATAGATCTTTCCACAATAAAACATGAAAAATCTTCTATCGACCCGAGTGGTGTATTACAAGGAACATGCAATTTAGGGACAATTTATGGTACATTAGTTTAAGCAGTCTAATGTAATTTTGTCAGCAATTAAGTCTAATTTCTATTTCTCACTCACAACAAGCCAAAGTATCAGAAGAATGCACCTACTCTTTATCACTTGTAAAATGATAAAAGCAAGGGCTGCTTGATCAACGGTAAATTATAGCTACAGAGAAAAAGAGAGCAGTTCTCATGTTGTATCCCTATTCTTCATCCTTCCGTCTGCCAACTCTCCGAAGATAGAGCTGGATAACTGAGGAAAGGCAAGACTGTTATCCATATTAGTTATGATTTATTTTTGCTGTAAGTAACCAAAACCTGAAAAATAGTGGCATAAACAGAGATAGGACTCCTTTATCTCACGTAACAAAAAATATCAAGGTAGATAGTCCAAGGCTGATGTGGCCATTCAAAGGTGCTCTTACTAATTGAGGCTCATTGTATCTTCTTTCTCCATCTCTAGCCAGGGCTTCCATCTTTGTGGTTACAAGATGACGGTTACAATTTTGCAAATCATATCAATGTTCCAGGCAGGAAAGTGACATGACAAAACTAAGGGCAAAAGGAATTGAAAAGCCAGTTGTCTGTCCACTTTTAAGAGGCTTTCCATAAAGACCCTCCAGTGATTTCTGCTTACATCTCTGGGGAAACTGAGTCACATGACCTCTCATAGCTGGAGGAAGTATGGGGTCATTCATATTTTAGCTGAGCATATTTTATACTTAAAAAACAACCCCATAGCTCTGAGGCACAGATTAAGGGAAAATGGATATTGTGCTAACAAATAGCACTGATCCTTTTACTAACTACAGTATAAACACTGACCACCTACAAAACAAAAACATGACTTCATAGTTACTGACCAAATAATTTCAAGTTTCAAACACAATTCGACTATTATACCTATTCCACAGGAGATGTTCTTCTTCCTCTTATTTCTCTCCCTCTGCCTTCTCCTCATCTTCCCATTCTTTTGGTCACATCTCCTCCCGCATCTCATCTCTCCCTTTAGGCATTTGTTCTCTCTTGTATTCTTATTTCTCTTCTTCCCTTTGCCTCTCTTATTGTATCCTATACTCACTTAGTAAAGACTTACACTTTTCTCTAGCCACTTGCTCCATTTATATACTGTTGTATAACAAACCACTGCTGAAGTTTGACAGGGGTCGGCTAACATTTTCTATAGAAACTGTAAAGTAGACATTTTCAGGTTTATGGGTCATATAGTCTCTGCCATTGTAATGCAAAAGCACCCATAGATAAGATGTAAACAAATAAGCCTGCCAGTGTTTCAGTAAAACTTTATTTACAAATAGGTAGCAGGCCAAATTTGGCCTGCAAGGCTATAGTTTGCAAATTTCTGGCTTAAAACAACAATGGCTATATCATTTCTCACAATTCTTGGAGTTGACTGACTCAGCAGAGCAGTTTTTCTGTTTCGTAGCACAGCTGAGGTCTCTTATGTGGTTGCATTTAGCTGATAGTTTAACTACAGATGGAACATCAAGGGTGGCTCCTTATCCTCCATGGCCTCTCTCCACATAGCTTCTGATGATTCATCAGCCTGATCTGAGCTCTTTTATCTCATGGAATATGGCTTCCAGGAAGGAATGGACCAAGAGTTCAAGCCCCACACAGCAAGTGCTTATCAAACCTCTTCTTCCATCATTTTGCTAAAATCTCATTGGCTAACAAGAGTCACATGGATGATCCCTGAGAGAATGTGGGAGGGGACTATGGCTTCCAGGAAGGAATGGACCAAGAGTTCAAGCCCCACACAGCAAGTGCTTATCAAACCTCTTCTTCCATCATTTTGCTAAAATCTCATTGGCTAACAAGAGTCACATGGATGATCCCTGAGAGAATGTGGGAGGGGACTATGGCTTCCAGGAAGGAATGGACCAAGAGTTCAAGCCCCACACAGCAAGTGCTTATCAAACCTCTTCTTCCATCATTTTGCTAAAATCTCATTGGCTAACAAGAGTCACATGGATGATCCCTGAGACAATGTGGGAGGGGACTACACACGCCTGTGACTCCTGGGAAGCATGGATCATTGGGGGCCACCAATGTGACAGACTACCACAGTCTGCCTTCAGGCCCTCAATTATTCATGCCTTTCCTACATTCAAATTATACTTACCTTCTTTCCAGGACCCACAAAATGCTTTACTTTAGCATCAGGTTCAGGCTTGGCATCTAGCCTCTTGGCATATAAATCAGTTTCAGTTCCAACTTTATTGTCACAAGGTGACAGTTACAATTTTGCATAGATGACAGCCCTGGGGTGTGGTTCCTCAGGTACAGAGAAATGTGAAGTAAAACAAGAAATCTGCCCCCACTCATTCAATGTTCAATGATAAAAAAGAGAAATAATCACTGCAGTAGACATTTCCTTTCCAAAAATGTAAGTGAGGAGGAGGGCCAGAGGTACACAACTATTGCCCCCATAGCAATTCTGTCATCCACTGAGCACATGTCACTTGGGAAAAGGAAATGTTTGTTGTGCTTCCTGAGAGCAGTTTCTGAATCCATTGCTCTCTTCAACTCTGATCTTCTGAGTTCTTGGCTCCACTTTGTGAGATGGCTTTCCTTTCCCTAAAGAACAGCTCATGCCTGCAGCTGAGTAGTACTCTCAGGCCATTTCCTGCTGAGAGTAAGTTGGTGACTCAGAGGCTTCTTTTCATTTTGACCTGTCCCTTTGTATCCAAGCTGATACAACTCCTTTAAAAATGGTATGGGTTTTCTATATATCAAATTTAAAATTTAAAATGCATTGCATTACACAAAATCTTGCACACACAAATCTCTTTACGTAGGTCTCTCCCTAATTTGGGCTGAGAGTAAGTATGTTGCGTAAAATGTCCATGAGATCTTCAGAAGAGATATTTTTCTAGCTGAGAGGTTGTAAATCTTTAAACTGATATTTACTCTTAGGCCTCATTTTACTGATAGCCCCATAGAGTTGCTCTTTATACCTGAGGACATTTCTTACTTTAAAACATTTTGCCAGCTGGAGATAGAAGAAATGAGAAACAGTTGTATTGTCTAACCCAGAAAGTCCTGAGCTGGAAATATTTTCTTTAAATTCTGTCAAAAACTCAATAGTACTCTAGCTTCTCTCCATTTTTCTTGCAATATCTTATCACAGATAACTTAAAACACCAGTTGACACCTTCAGTGTTTTGCTTGGAAATCTCTTTAGCTAAAATTTCAAGTTACTAGTTATTTTCTTTTATCTTGCCTTCTACGTTACCACAGGTGACAATCTCCTCCATTTTTCTACTAATATATAACACAGGTTCCTTTTTCTCTAGCCTTCAGTAGAAATTTTACTGTTCTTCCAGCCTCTACCCATCATTTCCTCACTTTTCAGGCCTCCATCTTCTATCTAGTCCCAAATCCTGTATTAATCATGTCTTTTATATTTTGTATTTGATGATACTTTGACATCTTGAGGGCCTTGCTGACACGGGAGAGACTGCCCCTTCCAGAGCTAGCTAATTCCTAGAGATAGCAAGAAATTCCCCCAAGGGCACACTTTTTCTATGCAAAAGAACTTTCCTGGTCTGCTTGGGCTACTCTAACAAAAGATCATAGACTGAGTGGCTAAAACAACAAATATTTATTTTTCACACGGGAGGCTGGGAAATCCAAGATCAGGGTTCCAGCATGGTCCGATTGTTGGCAAGCCTTCTCTTCCTAGCTTGCAGATGGCTGCCTTCTCACATAGCCTGTCGTGGCAGAGAAGGGGAAAGGTCTGGTCTCTTCTTCTTCTTCTTAAATGGTCACTAATTCCATCTGGGAGGCCCCACACTTATGACCTCATCTAAATCTAATTACCTCCCAAAGGCCCAAACTCTAAATTCCATCACATTGTGGGTTAAGGCTTCAACATATGAATTCTGGGTGTGACACAAGCATTCAACCTATAGTACCAATCAATCTAAAGCCCACTCCCCAGTTACCTCCTTTATGAAGATTTCACCTGTCATTCACTGCCCTAATTGCCCCAGGGATAAATATGAGACAACTCAGGACAGCTCCTACACCCCAGAGCCCACTAAAATCATTCAAATTCTGCAATCCTAAACCTGCTTAGCCTAATCAGCCAGCCTCACTCATTGCGTACCATGAAAACCATAATAAGGACTTTTGCCCATGCTTTACCCTCACTTCTTTTGCTTCCTGACAGACCCTGGTGCTTCCCCATGTGGCCCTGTGTAGCATGGCATGCCATCTCCTCTTCACAACTGTGGGTAATCAATCGTCTTTCCTGACATCTCTATTGTCTTTCATTTGGACTTCAATTACAAAACAAACAAACAAACAAAATATATCCCAGGTATATTGAAAGATAATTCAATGCCATTTGCTTTAGGTTTTTGTAGGTAATTGCTATGTTAATATTTGTTGCTACGTAAAAATTATCCCAAACCCAATGGCTTAAAACATTAATGGTTTATTATTTCTCACAATTCTGTGGGTTGACTGGTTCAGCTGAGCATTCTTGTGCTTCATGTAGGAGAGCTGAGGTCACTTAAGTGGCTGCATTCAACTGGGAGTCAGCTGGGGCTGGATGTCCAAGGTGGTGCTTCAGGGCCCCTCTGTACTTGTCTTCTCATTATTCATTGTCAAAATCAAGCTTTTTAAAAATGTGATAGCTGGTTTTCAAAAGCAAATGTTCCAAAAGACAAGCTCAATCTGCAAATATTAGGCCTCTGCTTGAGTCATGCTTGCTAATATCTCATTTTCCAAACCATTCAGTTTCCAACTCCATGTGGGTAGGAACTACTGAAGGGCTGAATATCAAGAGGTGTGGGTCTTTGGGGCCCACCAATGTTGTTATAGTCTACCACACTGCTATACATAATGCTATTCCAAGTTTCTTTTTGCTTTGGAGGATGGCCCATGGACAATAGCAGAAAATGTATACACGTAAGGATGTAGTGAAGACAAAAGACCTGTGAAATAAGGATGTAGACAAAACAACCCTAGTGGCTTGGTTTTTTACTACTCAACTGGGCATTTTGGCACCCTAAAGACACAACTTTGCGTTTTGAAAGAATGTACCTTCATTTAGGATTAATTGGTATTGCACTGCCAGTAAGCTTTTATTTAATTGATATCCCCTTCACTATTAAACAGGCCTACTGTGGCTAACTATATTTGGGACTACAAGATTTTCCTTCTAGTCATAAAAATGTTTTTCATTATTGTCATTTGTTTCTGTTCCCTTTTCCTACATAGATTCCTCTCGTTACATTGACATTCTGAGAAGAGATAGTCCTCAGCAATTATCCACATGGAAACATGTACTACTTATGGCAGTCTGCTCTTTCTTGTTTCCTGTCTTGCTAATTTTGTGAAGTTGGTTATTTATGAAGAGTTACTTGATTACAGAAATAACTTGCCTAAGCCTAGAATTGTGGTAAAGACTTGGACAATTAAGGTCATCTACATGAGTCTGAATCATTGAGATGAATAGAGGAAAATCCAGGCTACCATCTGACTATCAAACATCTAGATACTTGGGGATAGCTTTAGAGTTTTAAGTCACATAGTGAAAGCTCTCAAACTGAGAGCTGCTTTGTTGAGAGGATGAAAAATAGCAGGGCCTGTGTTCATCAGACAACTCACTCCAGAGGTAGTCCTAAGCCAGGCCTCTGTTAAATATAATTACTACTACACTGTGTACATTAACCTCTGCTTACACCTTCTATTTACAATGCATCGCCACTTTTATGTCTCAGATTAATTTACATAACCTCTGTCTTGGAGTCCTCTGCAAGTTTTACAAAGTAGGATCTAGCAATAACATGCAAGAAAATTACTTGAATTGCCATTTTAAAATATAGATCCCTGGGCCTGATCTCAGATTCACAACATCAGAGTCTCTTAGGTTTGAATTCTGTAAACTGCATTTTAACACGTGTCCATATTTGCTTTTATAGATACTAAAGTTCAAGAATCACCATTGTAATGGGAAAGACAAAATTGAGCATGAAATCCAACCCGAGTGAAGTAATGTCTATGGAGGGACAAGATCTGCTTTTGGCAAAATCCAGAATTGAGATTTGTCTGTGGGGACTTTCTCATCTCCCTTTCATCTTTGCTCCCTTTCTTTTTTCAACAGTTCACCAGTACTATGATTTGTCTTGCTTCCACCATGAGGTAGGCACTGGGTCTTGGGCTTCACTAAATCCTGTGCGATGAGCAACAGTGTCATCCCTCCATTTTGCAAGTGAGGCTAATGAGCATTTGTTTAAGACCAGGAGCTAAGAAAAAGTAGAGCTGGGATTTAAACTGAAATCTGCTCCCTAGTCACCTGCTTGAGAAACTAATTCATATCAGCGTGTTAGTGGCATTAGGTTTTCAGGTCCTTGAGTGTCCCCCCATCTGCCCTCTGGCTATCCCGTTTATAAGGACTGTCAATGCCAGCACTCTCTTTTTTTAAAGCTACTCTCCAGTTTCCTTTGTATAAATATTTCCCAATTCTTTATACGAAAGGATTAGAGGCTCCCCTCCTCAGCCCTCTCTGGAATGTCTGTAGGCAAAATGCAGCCTCTTTGGTTATACAACTAGCTAAATATCTCCAGGAAAGAAAAAAAAATGAGTATAGGGCATCTTATTGCAGAAACCCTGTCTTGTTCATACATGACTCCAAAGAGCATAAACTCCATGTTTATGTTTCAGTTGTTATTCTGGCTCCAGCACCCAGAAGAGTGTTTGGTGTATCAGGACTCACTAAATATTAATTGAATAAATGAATGAGCAAACCCATTTTAACTTTATGGCTCTCACCAGAAACTCAGAAGGTAGAAAAACTCAGATCTGGATTTAAAGTTCTGGGAAGGGAAATTCGACCTTCTAGACAGGGCAACACTTGCCCTATGCATTTACCTCAGTAAGCAACAAGCTGTAGCTGTAACCTAATGTGTGGCCAAGGAATGGGAATTTCAATGGTTTCACTAGGAATATTTGGCCAAATGCTGATGGGTGTCTGTATTAAAACTAAGCTATGCATTTTCTGATAAATGTATAAATTTATTATTTCCCTTATTAAACAAATGTTTATTGAGTACCTACTATGTACCAGACATAGTTCCATGCACTGAGAATACATCAGCTAAAAACATAATAAAAATTCCTAGTTTTCATGGAGTTTATTATATTCTATTTGGGGAGTGGGAATGAGGTAGCAGTTGGTGAAATGGAAACAGAGACCATGACTAGTCTGGTTAACAGAAAACTACAGAAGAACAAACACTCAGACTATGCATCGAGGAGGGAGGAAAAACTACTTGAGCGTGATATATGAGAGAGTTGCACAGTGCATGGTCCTTTCTGCACAGGGCTATCACTCCAGAAAGGGCTAGGATCTTGGGGATGGGCTTGGTCTGAGGGAAAAAATGATGCCAGGAAGGTAGTTACCATGGTGATACTCTACAGTTTCCCCTCCTCTGGTCTCCCCAACCCCCTCTTCCTTTGCAACCTGCATTTCTATGCTGAAATGCAAGGGTAGAAAGACTGTTTCCTGTTCACTACGAAGCTTGTAGTACAGGTTGATCTGCTTTGAATGCTACAGAAATCCTGAGCTTGTACATCAGGGTCTGCTGTGGAATGGGTGACATGTGCAGACAGAGATGCTGTGCCTGCTTACCCTGGGCTGGTAGGGTGCATGAGGTGACATTGCGGGGGAAGACTATGCTTCGTCTTGCTCCCTGTCCTGAGTCCAGCCCTGCCTTTGGGCCTCGGTGACACACAAAAGTTTTTGTTCCTCAAAGGCCAGGAACATTTTCCATTTTGAGACCCAAACATGCCTGTTTGGGCAATCTCAAACATAATCAGCCTGGGCTCTCCTTCCTCCTCTAATCCATATGTATCTGAGATTTGTCTGAATGTTTGAGTTTTTGTGTTCACCTGTTCTGTGAAAAGAACTGGGATTTATGGTCCCCGAATTATCATTTTGTCTTCTTCCAGAAAATATCTTGACCTACTCCTGCTTGAAGGACTGGTACATTTTTATCAGTGTCTTATCTTTATTTCCTTTTAAAATGCAAATAGTCTAGGGAAAGTTAAATTATTAAATTCTTAACACATGCTCATGAATTAATTTCTCAGGTAGGTGACAAGATAATTAAGATTAAGAAAACTGCTAGGATAGGTAAAAGGTGTATATGGGTGCAAAGAATTGGGGGACTGAGAGCAAGAGATTGAAAATAGAATGAAAATAAGCATACATTCACTCACAGAAACACATGCACACAACCTGAGATCATCAAAGCCAAACTTCTCTTTTGCTATTCTTGCTTGGACATACCCAAAGTGTGGCAGTTCAACAGTAAGCTGTAGGGATAAGTGCTCGAGCTCTGGAGTTAGAGAAAATGGGTTCTGACCCTAATTCATTTCTTTGTATCTGTATTACTTGCTACAAGTTACCGAATCTTTCTGACCCTTAATTTCCTTATCTGCAAAAAGGGATAATAACACTTATTTCTTAGGAGTGTTGTGAAGATTAAATAAGATGATGTATACTGAGTGATTGGCACAGTGCCTAATACATAATAAATCAAATTAAAGAGTAGTGAGCTTCAGTATACATTTAGGAGGACTCTTGGCTTTTAGGAAAGAAGTCAGAAGACCCCCAAGCCCCTCCCATCTCCTCTGTTGCATTATTTTTCTGGAAGGGATTAAGGAGGGGTTGGCAAGAAAGAACAGATGACGTCCCTATGCTATTTACACTGGCCTAACCAGAATCTGCAAATATTTCTCTTCAAACTGGGCAGCACTGAGGCATTTACTTCATTGCACAGTGACTTTCTTCTCTAGCTACTGCTTCTCCAGCCAGCATGCAATTAGCATGATTGCTAGTTCTCGCTGGGGCCCTGCACACCAGAAGATATTAGGGTGAGGACAGGACAGCCTTGTGGGAGATGCTTTCTCAATGCCAGCCAGGCTCTCTCCTAGCTGGGAAATGCTGATGCTCCAACATCAAATATACCATCCCTCCCCCTTCAGTCTATTCTCTTCTTCTCTCTGCTTCTGCACAATATGCAGGCACACATCCTCTGGGGTTTTATTTCTAAGTCTCATTTCACCTTTTGCTCTCAGCCTGAGGCTTTTGCTACGGAATTTTGGAGAGTGAGAGCAGAATTTGGATTCACCTTTATAAACAGAAGCCAAGATTCCCGGAATCAGCTGCTGGCTCCCCAGGTTCCCCAGCTTTGGCTTCAAACTTTGTCCTCAAGTGGCCTGGTTCATTGACCAGGGAACTTCCATTGAATCCATGGCAAGGAAGAGAATGTGAGGCAGTCCCATTGGGCTTTGAGCAGGAAGAGAGCATTTGAAGCTATAATTCCTCAGCTTGTTACCAAGGGTGGCTAATGGATTAATCAGTGCCTTTGTAGCAAGCCTTGAATATTAGTGTGAAATTAGCTTGGTTAAATACCCAAGGCAGGAGTGAGCATGTTCATGCATACATGAAGGAAAGGGATTTAGTGAGTCTCCTGAGAAATGCTCTTTTTTCCAAGGCTTACCTTCTCCACCCACTTCTGCCCCACTCCATCCCCAGCAAGGTGCTTGGTTTTTAACCCCATTCTGACCCCAAGTGTAAGTCTGGTCATCATTAGGAGAATGAGCAGGGTTTGTTCTTGTCCATCTGTAGACAATGGTCACTCAGCCTTTTGGCATCTTCCATAATAATTGATGAGAAAAATGATTATGTGGGGACTGTAGAATATGGTTGCTCAAGTCTGAAGTCTCTTTGGGACAATTACTCTTATGCAAATAATTGATGTAAAGCTGAGTTTCCTCCTCAATAAAATGTTGATAGCAGCATCTACCTCAGAGGGTTGCAGAAGAGTTAACTAAGCCAATGAATATAAACTGCCAGCACAATGCCTGGCACATCATAAGTACTTAATAAATGTCAGATGCTATTAATAATCCTCTACGTCTTTATAGCACTTAATTATTTTCAAAGTACTTTCACGCAGTCTCACATGACTCTCCTAACCAACCCATGAGGCATAAGATGCAAAGTACATAGTATTATCCTCATTTTTACAATTAGAAAATTAAGTTAGCACAGGATTAAGTATCATAACTGTAATTAATGAGAATCCATTCCTGTCCCACGCCCTTTCCACCACCCCACAGCTGCCTTAAGAAACCAGACTAGGAGAAATTCACTATTTACATCAGAAAAAGCAGGAGACCTGAATTATAACATGTGCTTCCCATCAAATAACAGCCTCTCTGAGTCTGGCTTTTGTATTTGTGATGTTAGAGGACTCCTTCCAGGGCTGATAATCTGTTGCCTTCAATTCTCTCTTAATAATGGAGCTGGGTCCAGAGATATGCAGAAAGGAGAGAAAGCCACTGCTCACTGGTCCTCGTTCTCTACCACTCCCAAGACCCTGAGAATGTATTGCCTGTATCACAGCTACTTCTGTGAATATATTATCTTCCCAAGTAGAGCTGAGCTCCAGGAGAGCAGGAGAACAATTTTATTTAATTGTGCTTCCTCTAAAGCAGCTAGCACAATACTTTCCACATAGTTAGGACTCAATAACTACTTGTAGATTGATGATTTTGTAATTTGGAGCTCTGATTCAGGACTAACTAATGCCTGTGTGAAGGTCAGCCTCATTATCCTATCAAGTATTTGGCATTCTTATGATTCTAACCATTTCAGTTTGAAAACTGTAGCTTTAAATGCTGTGTGTGGTGCTGTGTGAGGGGCTGTGTCATTGTGAAGTTACTTTTTTCTCCTTATGTTAACAAAGTCTGTAAAGAGAGATTTTGAGGTTACATAAATATCCTGTTTCTTATCAAACTTTCACCAATTGTTATAGCACCCATTGATGATTCTTACCTGATAGCCATGGATAACTAAAATGGTTTTACCAACAGGGTAGAAGGGGAACACATCTCTGTAATCTAATATATTGTTTAAAAAATGTCAGCTGCTCCACAGGTCCCAGAGACACCCATCATAATCCTTGTTAGTGAAAAGAACCAAAAGTAAAGTTTTCCTGTATATACCAGCATTAATCTTTCAAGATATTAGTTAAAAATGTGCCCCTGAGACATGTACTAGACAAAGCGAGGAACACCCTCAATTGGGGTAGCTGACAATCATCTGTTACATGTGAGGGCAGGGATTACAAAGAGGAGACACACTGCCACGCTCCATCAGGGATCCTTACTGTGCAGTACTCAAGTAGCCTCACAATCTTTTGGAACACAGAGTCTTAAGCAGCCATAATAAATGAACTGAAATTGACATGTCAGATCAAATCTATTTGGCATCTCTGATGTGGGGAACACGTTTATAAGGAAAAGCAACTATATCAATGTCATTTCTCCTTTTATGTGGACTTGGATTCCAAAGCAAATCACTGTGCAACTTTCAAATAAATTAGGTAACTTTCTCTGGACAATGATCATGAGTAATTGAGGGCCTGGGTTATTGTATATTCTATAGTCAACTTGCCTTTCCTTTAAAATTGAACTTTAGCATGACAGCAAAGTTGATCAGTCAACTAATGAGAAGATGGTATACAAAAATAATAAACTACTTGAAGGAATACAAACAGGTATATGCTAAAGAAATATAAATAGATGATATAATAAGACACCAATATGTAACTCTTAACTATTATCATGTATGTTTAATTTAATTCTGATTCTAGCCCTGGAGAATTGAAAAACAATTCATCCAGAAATTTTTTTAAGGGATAAAATTTATATACAGTTTCTGCTTTTCCGTGTTTGGCTTGTCATGAAAGACCTTTAAAAAAACTTTACTCCATTTTGCTTGGCACCCATACCATCTAATATTTCCATTGTTCTGTTTTCTCTTCAAATTCTTTAAATTTCAAAATGGTGATTTTTTTTGTTCCTAATTCTGAAAGTGTATTATAAAGCAGTCATACAACATGACTGCAAAGATATATGTAAAATCCTTTTTCCAAATAATTTCCATCTAACAACTTTCCTCTACATAAGAACTTCTTTTGAAACCTGGAGCTGAACATTAACTTAGAAATTAAGTTTATTTATTTATTACTTCTTAACTACTAATTTCCGGGTTGGCCTCTATCAAAACCCATTGGCAAAAATGCTTCAAAAATTATTTTGAAAATCCATTCAAACAGAATACACACAGGTTTAAAAAAAATTTTAACTCGTTATTTTGAAATAATTTCAAATACAAAAAAGTTTCAAGAATAATAAAAGTAGCTCTTGTATTTTATTAATTCTAATTTACAGATTGTTAACATTTTACATTTCCCTTTTCTCTCTCAAAGTATTTGAAATTAAGTTGTATAAGTCAGGCCCTTTTACTCCTAAATACTTCAATATTTCTTAAGAATAAAGACATGCTTTTACATAAACATAGTGGAATTGTTTAACTGAGAACATTTGATATTTATTCAGTACTGTCATATATTATAAGAGTCACTGTATGAACTTTCACTATTAGGGTAATCCTTCCTGT
This sequence comes from Pongo abelii, assembly GCF_028885655.2. Classification (NCBI taxonomy): domain Eukaryota; kingdom Metazoa; phylum Chordata; class Mammalia; order Primates; family Hominidae; genus Pongo; species Pongo abelii. The sequence continues at coordinate 22,531,016 of NC_085928.1, forward strand.
CCCATTCCCAATTTAGAATCCAATCCGGGATAATACATTTCAATTAGTTGTCGTATGTCTTTGGTCTCCTTTAATCTGGAACAGTTTTTCAGTCTTTGTCTTTTACGACATTGGCTTCGTTAGAAAAGTACAGGCCAGCTGTTTGGAGTTTGATATTTCTTCATGTTCCCATGCAGGAGATGCACTTTCAGCAGGTGATGTGTTTTCAGCAGGTATAGTGTGTAAGAAATACTGTGTCCTTCCCAGTGCATGACATGAAGAGGGACATGGTGTCAGACTGTCCCATTGCTGGTGATGTAAACTGTGATTGCTTGGTTGAGGTGCTGTGTGTCAGGTATTTCCATTGTAAGGTTACCATTTTCTCCTTTATGTTAACAAAGTCTGTGGAGAGAGGTTTTGAGATTATATAAATATCCTTTTTCTAATCAAACTTTCAGCAATTCTTATAGCACTCATTGATGATTCTTACCTGATTTCCATGGATGACTGAAAAATGGTGATTTTTAAAATCTATTATTCTTTCCACATTTATGATGTAACATGCTACTGTAAGGGTTTTCCCTTCTCCCCTCTTGTTTACTTACATATTTCCTTATTGTCAATATGAACTCATTGGTTCTTATTCAATGGGTTATAATAAATTACCATAATTATGCATTTCAATGCACAAATCATCACAGATTTGATCAGAGATAGCCCTTTCAAGTTGGTCATTGTGTCCTTTTAACAGGTCTACATCTTTCGTTTAAAAAAAATTACTTCTTTACTTTGTAGCACCGTAAGATATTCTAAGTTCATCTTGTATTTTCTTTGCCCCAACCCTAGAAGCAGTCCTGTGTGTGTGTGTGTGTGTGTGTGTGTGTGCGTGTGTGTGTGTGTGTGTGTGCATGTGTGTAATGAGGGAATGGTATTTACAAACCCAAATCTAGACATAAAATTAGATTTTAAAAGATATTTACTGTTTCTTCTGTTGTGGTTAAGTGCCAGTTTGGACAAATTTAATTGTCCATGTAGTCAAACAGTGGGTGATCTATATTGGCAGGCCTAGTATTATAAATCTTAACAAAAATGTAAAATACTGCTGCATTTCTTCTATTTTAAGATACTAAGATGCACCATAGTTTTAATAATAGCTTCTTGGAGGGTGGAAGGGGGGTAAAAAACTCCACATTAAATGTTCACATTGATTATAAGGCATCTACTAGTTTCAAAAACATCAAGATGTGAAGAAATTTGCATCTAAGAATCAAGAAAATAAGCAATTTGTTTCAAATAAAATCATGTCATTATAGCTTCATGTAGAATCTTTCAAATGATTTAAGGAAAGCATTGAATAATATTATAAATAGCTTTATTTATGTTAATCCTTTCTCTTTTACCCTTAACTGTATATTGTTTCATATTTGGTAGGTTGTAATAAAAATTCAGGGGATAGGTCAAAAGAATCTACTTTATTTTTTAAAGATACATGAAAGATAAGAAGAAGCTACAGCCAGGTCTACCCCTCAATGATTGAGCTTAAAGAAGATATTACCAGAAACATGTTGATTTGTTTTATGTTTTCTCATGTGTCTACATTTTAATAGGTCTGTTGTATCATCTCAATGGCTTGGAAAACCAAATGTATATTAATAATAATAATAAGACTACCTTACATATAAATAGGACTTTATGTTAAACACATTACAAAGGCAATGTTATTAAGGGTAGCATAGTGTATTAACTAACTAGAATTTTATTGCCTAGGACAAGTTCCTCCTCTGCTACTTACTAGATTTGTACCCTTAGGCAAATTACTTATCCTTTCTAGGCCTCAGTTTTCTCATCTGTCAAATGAAAATAATACCCTAAAGGAAACATATCCTAAAAGTCATTGTGAGTATAAAATGAGACAATTCAGGGAAAACACACAGACCAGTACAGTGGTTGGTATTCAGTAAGCCTCTCAGTCAATGTTAGGTAATGAAAAGTCGTTCAAAGACAGAGGTTTGTATCATTCCAATATCTCAAATGAATATTTTCTTTTTACATCCCTTATAAGACAATTTAGTACATTTTTCTATTTGTGAACCCAAATAGAGTCAATAGTGTAATGGCCCAACGGGTTCTCCTTGCCTACTGCCTAGACAGAGCTAATTTATCAAGCCAGGGGAATTGCAATAGAGAGTTTAATTCACACAGAGCTGGCTATACAGGAGACTGGAGCTTTATTATTACTCAAATCAGTCTCCCAGAGAATTCAGGGATCAGAGTTTTTAAGGATAATTAGGGGATGGGACCGGTGAGTTGGGAGTGCTGATTGGTTGGGTCGGTGATGAAACCATAGGGAGTTGAACCCGTCCTCTTGCACTGAGTCAGTTCCCAGGTGGGGACCACAACACCAGATGAGCCAGTTTACCGATCTGGATGGTACCAGCTGATCCATTGTGTACAGGGTCTGCAAAATAGCTCACTCACTGATCTTAGGTTTTACCATAGTGATGTTATCCACAGGAGCAATTTGGAGAGGTTCAGAATTTCACAGCCTCCCGCTGCATGATTCCTAAACCATAATTTCTAATCTCGTGGCTAATTTGTTAGTCCTTCAAAAGCAGTCTAGTTCCCAGGCAGGAAGGGGGTTTGTTTTGGGAAAGGGCTGTTACCATCTTTGTTTCAAAGTTAAACTATAAACTAAGTTCCTCCCAAAGTTAGTTAGCCCTATGCCCAGGGGTAAACAAGGACAGCTTGGAGGTTAGAAGCAAGATGGAGTCAGTTAGGTCAGATATCTTTCACTGTCATCGTTTTCTCAGTTATAATTTTTGCAAAGACAGTTTCAATAGGAAGAATCTTCTTAAGTTCTAAGTCAGGAATATGAATTAGGAAGCTGCACCAAGGTGAACAAGTACACCTACCTATGATGGTTTACTTATCTCTTTGTTTTACTCACCACCAGCAGGTCCTAAACTGACAAACCTATCCTGTGTTCTCATCTACTACTGTCCCATCTATAGGAAAACAACGATTCTCAGAAGCCATTGGTTTAAAAGACTGAGAAAACATATTTGAGACCCAGATAAGCAGAGAAAAGAAAAAAAGAGCACACACCCAACAAGTTTAGATTGCCCCATCTCTCTCTCGGGTTTAGATTGCCCCGTCTCTCTCTCGGGTTTAGATTGCCCCCTCTCTCTCTCTCTCAGGTTTAGATTGCCCTGTCTCTCTCTCGAGTTGTGTCGCTCCGGCTGACTCACACTCTGTCATAGTGCTACTCATAAAGAGTCCTGAGGGTACTTAACCCAGGACAATACCACACAGATGATTAACATCAAAGAAAGAAGAGAGACATTCTTTATCATCCATAATAAAGGATTCACAATTTCCCTTTTAATTCTTTAATTGGCCTTTCTAATTAGAGGGATTTGCTGCTTTATTTGGCAGTAGTTGGCTATGATCTGTATGGTTTCTGCAACACTAAGCTTGATTGTTTGCATCTTAAAGGGATTCTGGGGACTCCCTACCCTTTCAGGGATTTCTTTGATGCTCTTCGAGGGTTTTAGAGAGCTGAGGTCAAGGATGATCCATTAGCATGCAGAAGGAAACTGGGACTCCACCATTTATTTCAGAGCAGTTACATCACTCACTCTGGCTCAACTCCCATATTGTCAAGTGAAGCAGTGGATGAAGCAATAAATGTGATCAGGCTGCCGCAGGTCCCCCTGCCATTTGCACAGCTCTTGTCCTAGGAAGTTTTAACATTGGATTTTTCAAAGTTTTCACCAAACTAAAAGCTGACAAAGAAAATAAATTGTTTGGAAAATATTACAGCATGTGGAGGTATGTGGGAAATCAGTGTGAAACATAGTTTACTAGGGGTTGTACTATAATGCTCCTTAAATACATAAGGTTAGAACAGAAAATGTAATTATACAATCATCATAAGAAGCAACTTGTAACAATTAACTCTTCAGGGAGGCCTGTTTCCACCTTGCCCTGTGGAAGCCTCAGGTGTTTTTTTCCAAGGGACCAAACCCAGAAATGGCCAAAGTCCTCTTAAAACTAGGGAGCCAACAGCACTGAGTTTTGCACTTTACTGCTTAGGCATTTCTTGTCTGTTAACGCCCATCCTGCCCCCTTTTTCCCAGGCCCCCATCACCCAGTGTTCACGAAAGTTAGACTCAGAGGTGTCTCAAGTCCCAATTTTCTCTCATGCTTTGCACAGAAGCTTAATGCTTTGTAGAAGCTGGACATGTGGCTTCCTTTTCCCCTCTAGCTACCAGTTTACTGACCATGATCTGTTTGACCTTTGGCTACCAGCCTATATCCCTTCACCCTCAGGGGTTTTCATGGCTATTCCTGGTCTAAGATTTTCATATTTGAGTTCAGTGGATTACCAAAGATCTAATTCAGCAGACTGTCTGCCTCTGGCTCCTTAATTAGCTCCCGGGAGGCTTTCCTTGAAAGTCTTTCTGGATCATTTTGAAAGGGGCATTTCCTGTGTCTAAAGCTCCCTCCCCATCAGGAGGTATAGCTTAAAGCTCGGCTTACTCACCCTAGACACAGCTCACCAAGGCCCCTGATTATAAAAATATGCTATGAGAAGGATCAAGGATGAAATAATTTCTCTCTTTATTCGTTTGTTTCCTCAAAGGATGTTACTTGGCCACCTATATATTTAACACACTGAAAAGGATACAGTGATGAATGTATTTTGGTTCCTGCCTTAGAAGATATACAATGGTTCTCTAACTTCATTGTACATAAGAATCACCTGGAGAGACTATTAAAAACAAGACACTCAAGCTCCATAACTCGAATATTATGATTCCATTATCTCAGTGTAGAAGGTGTAGATGGTGGCCTGAGAATCTGTTTTCTTTTGTTTTGTTTGAAACAGAGTCCAGGCTGGAATGCAATGGCTCCATCATAGGCTTACTGCAGCCCTGACCTCCTGGACTGGAGTGATCCTCCCACCTCAGCCCTGCAAGTAGCTGGGACTACAGGCACATGCTACTACACCAGGCTAATTTTTAAAACTTTTTTGTAGGGAAGGGGTCTTACTCTATTGCCCAGGCTGGAGAATCTGTGTTTTGAATAAGCACCCCAAAGAACTGATATGGGAGCCCCTGGATACTTAAATAAACACAACTCTGCAAAAGAGATACTTCAAGCTTACCTCATCCACTCTCAGGTACACAGTTCTGGAAACCAGTAGACAAAACATGGCCTATGTGTTTGGTTTTCCTAAATAAAATGTGGAACTGGTGTTCTATCTGTATTGTTTATTCCCTCCAAAATACTCATATTGCTTTATATCCTTTTACTTTCCTTTCCTTTGTCACTGAAGTGAGCATTGTATGTCTCTATTTTAGAGACAGGGAAGAAGTTACAAACCATCGCTTGATCTACCACCCATTGCACAGCAAGTTGTAGCAAATTCAGGTCTCCAGCAAGCAAACCGACCACCTTCACAACATAACAAGACAGCATTCTTTTTTAACTTCAGAAAATACTGTGAGCCCCCCAAGCTCCTGTGTGCATTGATTACTCAATGATGCAAAAATAAGACACAATTTGACTTTCTCAGGTTCACCAAGCTATGGGTGTTGCCTAGGAATCTGAAATTTTTAGGAGGTCTCCAGTGAAGCATGCTGCTGGGAATGTATGGAGGGTTATGGGGGAGGAATGTATAGATGGTTCAGAAGAGAATAGGTTGACTCTCCTCACCTGCAAGTCCCACAGTGCTCTTCAACTTGTATCCATTGAACTTTGTGTTCATGTCTATTCTTATTCTTTCCTGGGCTTCTGAACCTAAACCTTTCTTGTTTTTATTTCCCTTTAGAAATAAGCTTTCTTGTTTTTATTTCCCTTTAGAAAAATATTCAGGGCACAATTATCCCTGTCTATTTGGAGCAATGATTGTGGTCTTTCTATATGTGATTGCCGAAGTCCATTTATCTCTAGTGTGAATGAAGCGTGTGGATTCTCTGGTGTTATCTAAATTATTCTGGTGTTAAAAGATATACTTGGGAGTATAGAAAATTATAAATAAGGTAAATATGAATATATATGTAAATATACGTGTGTGTATACGTGTGTGTGTGTGTGCATTTTGAGATCGGGGCTTGCTCTGTCACCCAGGCTTGAGTGCAGTGGTGCCATCACAGCTAGCTAACTGCAACCACCACCTCCAGGGCTTACACGATCATCCCACCTCGGCCTCCTGAGCAGCTGGAACTATAGGTGTGTGCCACCATATGCGTATAATTTTTGTACTTTTGTCAAAACAAAGTTTTGCCGTGTTGCTCAGGTTGGTCTCAAACTCCTGGACTCAAGTGAACCACCCACCTAGGCCTCCCACAGTGCTGGGATTACAGCCGTGAGCCACAGCTTTAGGCCAAATATGCACATGTTAAATAGATGTTGTATACCTATATATAATAGGTACACATTTCAAAAATCTTTTGAAAGGTCCATTTGCCATCAGTTCTTTTATTGCAACCCCTTTTCCAACTTCAACTTCAAATATTATATGAAGCTTTTCTCAAAACAGTTTGTAATGGAAACACAAGGATTTATTTGCTGGCTCTCATCCCAGTCAGAGAAATGCTTTGTGGATGGCCATGTTAAACTCATGTGAGGCATTCTAAAACTCTGGAGAGAGGCAGTGGAAAAAAATCTCCAAGTATCCTCATCTGCATAATCTCTGCTTGCAAGACTGGTTCACAGTAAAACCATGAAGAGCACCAGCATTCTACCGGGTTCCAGCTTCTTCCTCTCAGCTCTGCAAATATTTCCATGTTAACAATTCCTCTGGTCTATCTCAAGCATCAGCATCCTCTACCTTGATGAAAGTATAGATTTTTGTGTTTTTTTCTAACGCGTAAATGATCACTGGAGGAGAATTGGAAAGTTCTTGATAAATGTAAAAAGGTTTCAGAATCTATAGACCTTCATCTAGATCCTGCTTTTCCCTGCTTTTCTCTTGAGCTTGGACAAATTGTGTGGCCTCTCTTAGCCTCAGTTTCTTCAGCTATAAAATGAGGTTAATAATAGTGCTTCCTTCAAAGGGGTGTTGTAATGAATAAATGAGAAAGGCACACAAAATGCTTAACATAGCATGGGCTCATAATATGCATTCATTAATAATTATTATTTGTCTTGGGAACATCTGTGTGCTCATTATCAGAACTTTAAGAAAAATAAAACTTTATTATCAGCAAGCAAATGGATGAGCATTTGTTGGGGGTAGGGGGACTCAATAAATGTTCTTGCTTGAAATAATACTGTTAGCTTTTTTCTTTTTTTTTGACAGAGTCTGGCTCCATGGCCCAGGCTGGAGTACAGTGGCGCAATCTCAGCTCACTGCAACCTCCACCTCTAGGGTTCAAGCCATTCTCCTGCCTCAGCCTCCCGAGTAGCTGGGATTACAGGCATGTGCCACCATGCCCAACTAATTTTTGGTACTTTTAGTAGAGATGGGGTTTCGCTATGTTGGCCAGGCTGGTCTCGAACTCCTTGGCCTCCAGTGATCTGCCCACCTCGGCCTCCCGAAGTGCTGGGATTACAGTCGTGAGCCATCATGCCCAGCCACTGCTAGCTTTTGATAATCTGGCTGCTGGATGTCTGAGGAAGTCATTGTTTCCTTCAGATGTATTTATTCAGCAAAACTGTATTGTGCATATGCTATGTGAACTACATGTCAATAAGTTAAACACACACACACAAACAGAACTGTACTGTGCACTGTTCTATATGCAGAGTACTGAGATAAGTGCAAAGGATATTAAGATAAAGAAAGCACAGTTCCTGCTCCCTGAATGTGAATGGGAGATCATCAGAGCTTTGTTCATATCTTCACTCTCCATTTAACACATCCCTAGAGCACACTTCAGCACTCAAAGGAGAATGTACCTGAATGAGTCAATGCGGAAGACGGTACACAAGTCCCCCTGCTCTGAATCATCTAACAGCTCCTCTAGCCACCACAGGAGTCAAGAGAAGTCCTTTCTCATTTCACTTTCTTTCCTTGCCCAACCTGGTGTCAGAGTGACCTCTGTCAAGAGTCTCCTCCATAAGGAATTGGGAAGTGGTTATTATGGGAATGGAGATGGTAAGGACCAGATCATCAAAATGGGATTTCTACAAGTGCCATGGCAGGTTGGAGCAGTGGCATAGAAAGCAAAAACCATAAATTTCCTGTCACTTTGAATCTCAGACTTCACACAGTACAAGTTCTCCATTGCTACAAGGCTGCAAAGTGTTCCAGCTAACATTCCCTTGCCAGTGTGAAGCCACTTCTACCTCTCCTCTCCCCGCCTCAGGGCTTAGAAATGCTGAAGTTACGAGTAGAAGTTTTCCATTGCTTTGCCATTTTTTTTTTTCTCAAAGAAAGAAAAATGTTAGTTTTCAGGGCAAGATAAAATGAAAAACAGTTTGGGTAAATCAGCCAGGCCAGCAAAGAATAGTTTTGGACCAGAAATTATTCTGGCTTTATGAAACGGAAATTAAACAAAAAAAAGATGATGACTTCTTGGCCAGAATGAGATGTCTTTTTTCAGTAGCAGGGGAATGTTCTGTAATACAGCAGAGGAGCCCTGAGCTGGGAGTTAGTTGAGAAGCATGGGTCTTACCCTGGCTATTAGTGGTTTCTGTGATCTTAGATAAGTTGTATCACCTATCTTGCCTCAGACTCATCACTAGAAAAGAAAACAATATGATCCTTGAGGTCTCTTCCATCTTAGACACACCATCTGTCTGTGAAGTGTAAGAGTATAACATCACAGCTCATGGAGCTATTTAGATTATTTGGTGGGTTTTCTTCCCAAGTCTTATCACAATATAGACATGCAGTTATGACAGAATGTTGGATGCATAATTCTAACTCTAAATCTTGCCTTTTCAAACCCTGAGTCTAAATGATTCCTAAGACTGGCATTCAATTTCCCCCAGCAGCTATGTGTTGGTAGCTCACAAATCAATTTTCTATACATTATTTTATGTAACTTTTATCACCACCCTGTGAGGTATTATCTTTCCATTTTACAGATGAGAAAAAAAAAAAAATGAGCTCAAAGAAGTGAAATGCTCTATCTTCCACAGATGATAAGTGGCATAACTGGGACTTACATAAATATTTTGATTTTCATGTTAGTTCTCTTACGCTATATCTTTGTGGTAATCCTGGTTAATGTGGAAAGAGCTATGAAGCCTTGGTTAAATAGTTTCAAGTTGAAATATTTTTGTCATCTGTTAACTGAGGCCCTGCCTACATCACTTCTAATAGAATTAATTAGCTGCCACCATCCATATGAGATACTGACCGTGAAAGACCTAGAGACATTACTTTAATAATACCACCAAGTCAGATTATGGCTAACTATTCTTGTCCTCTTCTACTTCTCATCTTGTTAATACATTATCACCATTTGTGCATTACCCAAGCCAAAACCTCCAGGAATCTTTCACTTCTTTTATCTTATCTGCTATGTCTAGCAGGTCACTACATCTTGTACTTTTTTTCCCTTGGAAATATGTTAAATCCATCTCTCCCACCTATACCACTGCCAATTCCCAGGGTCAGCTCAAATCACTTGATCTCCTTGACTCAAGCTCTACTGTCACTAGTCCATTTAGAACACACAAACAATTATTTTTCAAAATCATAACTTTATGCAACTCCTGTTCTTAAGAACCTTTCATCCATACCCTCCATGACCCCTGACCTCCAAATTAGACTCTATATCATGTCATTATCATCTTTCCTCAATCAGCTTCCAACTTAAATGTTCTGGCCTGTCTCTTCATTCTGCTCAATGTTCACCTTACACTTAGTCTCCAGTTCCCCTCAGGAGAGAAGATATAAAATGAGAAGAGTAAAATTAAATGGTCTAATTCTAGAACCATCAACATTTGAATGTTAATTGAAAGAAGAGGAATCAGTGGAATTGAGATAAAGCAGCCTCAAAGGTAAAAGGTCCTGCATTCATTAAACAACAATGTGTAAGGTCTTTTTCAGAAAAGATCTGAACATAGCTGAAATGTTCTTGGTAGGAAAACAGGAGCTTCAGAGGGCACAAAGGAATAGAGAACAGGAAGAAATGGGTCCAAAAAAGGAAGGGGCTGAACTTAGCGGAAATGGGAGAGTCAGAACAGACAGCTCAGTACATCTCAGGGATAGTAAAGGAACAAAAGCACTGTGATTGGATCCCACCTTAACACAAAAGTGTGGTTGCAATCTGACTACTTCCCATAAATAAATTATCCTCAACTGGTGATTCATTCATTCAACGAGTACTTTCTGTGTGCTTGGCATAAGAATAGAAGTTCAGTTAAGCAATGGTGACCCAGAAATTTAAAGGGAAAACGAAAAAAATAGAAGAAAAGAGAAGTGTGAAAAATTCCACAATCCTTATATGAAGGAGCCTATGACCCAGTGTTTGGGAATGTCAAGTGTTTGGGACTGTTTTATGACTTTATCATAAAACAATGATAAAGACAAGCACAGGATTTGGGGGTAGATAGAGCCCTGAGGGATCCAGAAAGTTTTCTTCTTATGGAAGATGTGATGGAACTGATTTCGGAAGCTTTAGCCTCATTTCTTGGGTTTTGAAAGAGTTTGACTAGTTCACCTGTACTAAAGAAGTTAAGGAATGACATCCTATTACACTGACAGGTGGGTCTGAGAACCATCATAATTGAGGTACTTAGGTTACTATAAATTTCTACTTTCAGACTTTCTTTCAACATCTTGCATAAGAAGAAAACTTCCTGGATCTCTCAGGGCTCAGTCTACCCCAAAATCTGGTGTTTGCCTTTATCATTGTTTTATTTACTCGACAGTCCAAAAACACTGGGTCATAGGCTCCTTGAATATAAGGATTGTGGAATTTTTCAAACTTCTTCTCTTGGTCTGAAAGTATGGGCACATTTATAGTAACCTAAGTACCTCAATTATGATGATTCTCAGCCCCACCTGTCAGTGTAATAGGATGTCAGTCTTTACCCTTCCTCACCTAGTCCTCTCATCCCCTAGTGTCCAGGATGGTGCTGTCCAACCAGGATCCTTTGTCATTCTGGGCCTCTGCCTCTTTTCCCAGTCATTAGTGCTCTGGACTCACCAATTCTACTCTATCTATAGGCCTATTGCACATCTGCTGATTTCCTCCTGTGATCTGGGACACCTGACCTCCCTGGTGAATTCTGCAACCATCCCACTAACTTTGGAGTGAGATGGAGATGGGGCCAGAGGCTGCCCTCCTTTATGACATTTCATTGAATGGATGGAATGCACCCTTTTCTTCACTTCCCATAGCAGAGTAGAGCGCAGGCTGTGTCTTTTAATAGGACTTTATTGAAGTTCCTCTGACAAAAGGGAGTCACAACTCATAGAGTAACACAACTGCTTCTGGATGTGGTTGTGGTCAGAGCTGAGCTTAAGGGCCAGTCATTCACACCAAAATATTCTTTAGATAGTTCCTGATGAGCTATGAGGCTCCCTGCCTTCTAAGCCTTCCTGTGAGGTAGAGACCAACATAACCCTATCACCAGAAACTTACTCAAGCAAGTCTAAAATCTCTAGAACTCTGGTTCCAAGGGTCAGAAGGCTCAGAGAAAAAGAAAAACCTAGAGTTGGTGAGATGTTTATATCCTATTTTCCAAGATCTCATTACCTCTCCAAAGGTCAGTCGCTTGCCAGGATGATTGCCAACAGGAATAATGACCTTCCCTAAGAGAATTATCACCTTCTACTCACTGGGGTGTGACCCTGTTCTCAGGTCCCAACAAGGCAACACATCAGTACAGATGATAATGATAATAATAGTAAATGTTCTTATTGTGCAAAGTGCAGGGTACTGTTCCGAGCACTTACGTTATTAATTAATCTTCAATGTTATCTCAAGAGGTGTGTACAATTATCCACCCCTTTTAAAGATGAAGAAATTGGGGCATAAAGTAGTCAAGTAACTTGCCCAAGATCACATAGCTTCTAAGTGGCAAAGTTGTACTCAAATCCAGGCAGTCTGAATCCAGAACCTAAACTGTTACCCAGTGCATCATACTGGCTTACAACCAGGTGAAGTACTTTTCCTAAATTCTGAGTGGTTCATTTTTTTTAACTTGAGATTTAATTCACATACCTTATGATTAACCCATTTAAAATATTTAGTTCAGAGGTTTTTGGTATATTTTCAAAGTTGCATGACTATAATCACAATCTAACTCTAAAATATTTTCGTCACCCTCTCAAAAGCACTCATAACCATTAGCAGTTATTCTTCATTTCTCCTCTGCTCCACATACCCCATGGCAACTATCACTTTGTCTCTGTAGGTTTGCTTATTATAGATATTTCATATAAATGGAAACATACAAAATGTGGTCCTCTGGGACGGGCTTAATTCATATACCACAATATTTTTGAGATTCATCCATGTTAAGCATATATCAGAACTTCATTATTTTTCACTGCTAAATTATATTCCACTGTATTGATATGCCACATTTTGTTTATCCATTCATCAGCAGGTGGACATGTGGATTGTTTCCACTTTGAGGTTGATATGATTAGGCTTTGGGTCTCCACCAAAATCTCATCTTGAATTGTAATCTGAATTGTAATTCCCACATGTTAGGGGAGGGACGTTGTGGGAAATGATTGGATCATGAGGTGCGGGGGAGGGGGTTCCCCCATGCTGTTCTTGTAATAGTGAGTGAGTTCTCACAAGATTTCATGGTTTTATAAGGAACTCTTCCCCCTCCACTCTGCATTTCTCTTTCCTGCTGCCTTGTGAAGAAGGATGTGTTTGCTTCCCCTTCTGTCACGATTGTAAGTTTCCTGAGGCCTCCCAGCCATGCTAAACTGTGACTCTATTAAACCTCTTTCCTTTATAAATTACCCAGTCTCAGGTATTTATTTATAGCAGCATGAAAACGGACTAATACAGGGGTATTATGAGTAACACTGCTATGAACATTCATGTACAATGTTTTGTGTGGCTATATGTTTTTATTTTTCTTGGGTGCATATTAGAAGAATTATTGGTAACTCTGCATTACCAATAATTACTGGCAACTGTTTTTATTAGTTTTAAATTGTTCAAAATATAGGCCAACAGGAGCACAATCTAGTAAAATTTCCAATGGTTTGCAATTGTTACTTACTTTCTTAAAATAGTTTTTACAGTGAGAAGTAAAAAATTCACATATTGGTCTTCTTATTAGCTTCTGAGACTCAGCTCAATGACTCAGGAATCCAAGGACACATTCAAGCACACACCTACATTCACACACACACACACACACACACACACACACACTTTTATATTTACACATATCCTGCCATTTAAAGTGCAAAGTCAACTTTTCTATAATTGAAGGAAAATTGGGGATATAAAGTCTGTGTATTAATAAGTAGACCTAGTAGGTTAACTATTTAGTCATGTGTTTAATAGGCTTTATACTTGTGTGCCTCCCACATTACCTGGCTCATTCCTTTAATTTTCCCTTGTCTTTGCATTCCTGTGGCACCAGTGCCACCCTGCAGCTTGAGGTCAGCGTTACTTTCCTCAAAGCCACCTGAACATGGCCCACGTTGGCTCCCTGCAATTCTGGTTGGCAAGTATCTCTTCCTCTGGAGATTTTCCTGAGGATTGAAAAATACAAGTTTGAAAATGGCCTAGTGAACCTTTCAGGTATTTTGTGCAAGGTAGGGAGAGTCTTGGAGAAAAACAAAGAATGAAAATTCCCCTCACGGCAATGATTTCCAGAGACAGGATGTCAGTTTAAACATGATTCCCAAACTCACAACCTCAAAATTTTTAAACATTGTTGGGTGGATGCCATCTGATTTTGGTGATTTATCTGAATTTAGCTCATCAAACAGGCTTTGGTTCTACATCTACCTTGAGCTGCTACCTCTTCTTTTCATCTTTCCGGTCTGGTGACTGACCTCTCTCCTCAAATCTGCGAGTTCTAGGCTGTTGACATTAAAGATTTCTTTCCCAAGAAAAATCTCCAAGAAATTTCTGGATGAGGCAGAACGATACCGCACCTCTAAACTACAAATGGTTCCCTGGTTGCTGGGTCTATGTTTTTATTTTACTTTTTAAAATTGACAAATAATAATGGTACATATTCATGGGGTGCATAGTAATGTTTTGATACCTGTAATATATGGTGATGAGAGCAAAGTGATTGGCATATGCATCATCTAAAATATTTATCATTTCCTTGTGTTGGAAACATTCCATTTCCTCCTTCTAGTTATTCAAAACTATGTATTATTGTTAACTATAGTCATCTTAAGGTAGCATGATGCACTAAAATGTGTTCCTCCTATTTAGCTGTAATTTTGTATCCTTTAACAAATCTCTCCCCATCCCTCCTTTCCCACTATACTTCCCAGCCTCTAGTATCCTCTGTTCTACTTTTTACTTCTGTGAGATCACCTTTTTTTTAGATTCTGCCTATGAATGGGAACATACAGTGTTTAAATTTTTGTTCCTGGCTTATTTCACTTAACATCTTTCAATTCCATCCATGTTGCCATGAATGACAGGATTTCACTCTTTTTTATGACTGAATAGAATTCCATTGTGTATATATATCACCTCTACTTTATCCATTCATATGTTATTGGACACCTGGGCTGATTCCATATCTTGGCTATTGTGTATAGTATTGCAATAAACATGGGGGTGCAAATGTTTCTGGCAGAATGATTTCCTTTCCTTTGGATAAATTCCCAGTAGTAGAATTGCTGGATTATATGGTCATTCTACTTGTAGTTTTTTGAGTAACATCCATACTGTTCTCCATAGTAGCTGTACTAGTTTACATTCCCACCAACAGTGTTATAAAAATACTCTTTTCTTCACATCCTTACCAGCATTTGTTGTTGTTGTTGTCATTGTGTGTGTGTATTGTTGTTGTTGTCTGTTTGGAAATAGCCATCCTAACTGGGGTGAGATGATATCTCATTGTGGTTTTGATTTGCATCTCCTTGATGTTAATGATGTTGAACATTTAAAAAATATATTTCTTATCCATTTGTATGTCTTCTTTTGGGAAATTTCTGTTCAGATCATTTGCCCATTTTAAAATCAGGTTGTTTTTTACTGTTGAGATTTTGAGTTCCTTGTCTATTCTAATGATATTAATCGCCTGTTGGATAAGTAGTTTGCATATATTTCCTCCTATTCTATAGGTTATCTTTTCACTTTGTTGATTATTTCCTTTGCGGTGCAAAAGCTTTTTAGTTCGATATAATCCTACCTTATTTTTGCTTTTGTTGCTTGTGCTTTTAAGATCTTATTCATACAATATTTTCCCACACCAATATCCTGAAGCATTTTCCCTATATTTTCTTTTAGTATCATTCTATTTCTTCTAGTATATTTTCTTCTTTTATCATTGCAGGTCTTACATTTCAGCCTTTGATCCATCTTGAGTTGATTTTTGTTTAGGGTGAGAGGTAGGGATCTAGTTTCATTCTTCTTGCATATGGATGTCCAGTTTTCCTAGTATCATTTATTAAACAGACTATCCTTTCCTAGGGATCACTCTTGGAAACTTTGTAAAAAATCAACTGGCTGAAAATATGTGGATTTCTGGGTTCTCTATTCTGTTCGATTGGTCTACATGTCTATTTTATGACAGTATCCTGCTGTTTTGGTTACTACACCTCTGTAGTACATTTTGAGGTCTGGTAGTGTGATTCCTCCATCTTTGTTATTTTCACTCAGGATTGCTTTGGCTCTTTGGGGTCTTTTGTTATTTCCTACAAATTTTATGATTTATTTTTCTATTTCTGTGAGGAATGTCATTGGTATCTTGATAGAGATTGGGTTGAATCTATAGAGAGCTTTGGGTAATATTGTCATTTTAACAATATTAATTCTTCCAACTATAAGCATGGGATTTTTTTCCATTTGTTTTGTATCCTCTTTAATTTCCTTTATCTGTACTAGCCTGTTCTCATACTGTTGATAAAAATATATCTGAGACTGAGTAACTTATAAAGAAAAAGTTAAATGGCCTCACAGTTCCATGTGGCTAGGGATGACTCACAATCATGGCAGAAGGTGAAAGCCATGTCTTACATGATGGCAGGCAGGAGAGAAAATGAGAACGAAGTGAAAGGGGTTTCCCTTTATAAAACCATCAGATCTCATGAGACTTATTCACTTCCATGAGAACAATACGGGGGAAACTGCCCCTATAATTTAATTATCTCCCACCAGCTCCCTCCCACAACACATGAGAATTATGGGAACTACGATTCAAGAGGAGATTTGGATGGGGACATAGCTAAACCATCTGACATCACTGTTTTTGTAGTTTTCCTTGTAGAGGTCTTTCACTTCCTTGGTTACATTTATTCTTGGATTCTTGGGTACTTTTTTTTGTTTTTGGTAGCTATTGTAAATTGAATTACCTTCTTGATTTATTTTTCAGCTAGTTTGTTGTTCATGTATAGAAGCACTACTGATTTATACATGTTAATTGTGTGTTCTGCAACTTCACTGAATTTGTTTATCAGTTCTAAGAGCTTTTTGGTAAAGCTTTTAGTTTTTTCTATATATAAGATAATATCATCTGCAAACAGGAACAGTTTGACTCCCCCCTTCCAATCTGAATGTCCTTTATTTCTTTTGCCTAATTGTGCTGGCTAGCACTTCCAGTTTTATGCTGAATAGGGGTAATGAGAGTAGGCATCCTTATCTTGTTCTAGTTCTTAGAGGAAAAGCTTTCCCTTTCAGTAAGATGTTAGCTGTGGGTTTGTCATATATGGCCTTTATTGTGTTGAGGTACTTACCTTCTATACCTAATTTATTGAGATTTGTTTGTTTGTTTGTTTGTTTGCTTGTTTTTTGAGACAGAGTTTCACTCTTTCACCCAGGCTGGAGTGCAGTGGCGTGACCTCGGCTCACTGCAACCTCCGCCTTCCGGTTTCAAGTGATTCTCCTGCCTCAGCCTCCCGAGTAGCTGGGATTACAGGTACCTGACACCACGCCTGGCTAATTTTTGTATTTTTAGTAGAGACAGAGTTTTACCATGTTGGCCAGGCTGATCTCCAACTCCTGACATCATGATCCACCCGCCTCAGCCTCCCAAAGTGTTGGGATTACAGGCATGAGCCACTGCGCCCAGCCTATTGAGAGTTTTTATCATAAATTTTGCACCACTGAATTTTATAAAATACTTTTTCTGCCTCTATTAAAATGATCACATGGTTTTTGTCCTTCATTCTATTGATGTGATGTATAGCATTTATTGATTCACATATATTAACTATCCTTGAATTCCTGGGATACATCTCATTTGGACATGGTTTATCATTTTTTTGATGTGTTGTGGATTCAGTTTGCTAGTATTTGGTTGAAGATTTTTGTGTCCACGTTCATCAAAGATATTGGCCTGTAGTTTTCTTTTAAGGTTGTATACTTGCTTTGTTTTGGTATCAGGGTTATGCTGGCCTCATAGAATGAGTTAAGAAAAATTCACTCTGCTTTAATTTTTTGGAATAGTTTGAGAAAAATGGGTATTAATTCTTCTTTAAAGTTTTAATAGAATTCAAGCTCTGCCTCCCAGGTTCACGTCATTCTCCTGCCTCAGCCTCCTGAGTAGCTGGGACTACAGGCGCCTGTCACCACACCAGGCTAATTTTTTTTGTATTTTTAGTAAAGATGGGGTTTCACCATGTTTGCCGGGATGGTCTGGATCTCCTGACCTCATGATTCACCCACCTCGTGATCCACCTACCTCAGCCTCCCAAACTGCTGGGATTACAGGCGTGAGCCACCATGCCCGGCTGCTTATTAAACTTCTTTACCCACTTCTTAGCCTGCTCCTGTCTTGGGTTCTTCACACCTGCTGCCTGCCTGAATATGTGGTTATGATTCATTTAATTTATAAGCCATCATTATGCTCTGCCCTTCTTTTCTGGTATTGAGGGTCCAGTCTCCTTCATCTCCTTCATCACCCAACTGCTGATGGTCTATTTTCATGTAGAAACATCACTACCCTTTTGGTCTGTTCACCATCCTGTGGGCTCTCCTTGTTCAAATATCTTCCTTTATCCACTGGCTCTACTGTTGTTGATGGAGCCAGCATGACCCAGAACATTTACTCCTATTTTATCAAGTATCTGACCTCTGCTCTGCATTAAAAGATTCTTGACCAAGATGAATTCAATTCTATTCCCTTTTCTATTCTGTTTCCACTTCAATAAAATCCATATACGTTACCACAAAAAAAGAAAAAAGAGACAGAAAAGAAAATAGCAAAGGAATATCACAGGCAATATTTTAAGATGATTCAGAAATTTTCAGTGAATCTGTGTAATGAACCATCATTTGACTGAAAAGATACTGTTTCTCTAAGTCTAGCATAACTTAAATTCACGGAATTAAATAAATTTGAATACTATTTTTAAAATGGAAACATCCAAGGGAAAATGGAAGAAAAATAATTTAAACCTATGATTGCCTAACATTTTAATATTAATCGACTGATTCTGAAAGCATTAGCAAACCTAATTTTACATATGAGGTAGTATCAGATGTACTGTCAGATAAAGAATTGCCAGGGGAGGAGCCAAGATGGCCGAATAGGAAGAGCTCCAGTCTACAGCTCCCAGCGCGAGCCACGCAGAAGATGGGTGATTTCCGCATTTCCATCTGAGGTACCGTGTTCTTCTCACTAGGGAGTGCCAGACAGTGGGCGCAGGTCAGTGGGTGAGTGCACCGTGCGCCAGCCGAAGCAGGGGCGAGGCATTGCCTCACTCGGGAAGCGCAAGGGGTCAGGGAGTTCCCTTTCCAGGGCTGACAGACGGCACCTGGAAAATCGGGCCACTCCCACCCGAATACTGTGCTTTTCCGAAGGGCTTAGGAAACGGTGCCCCAGGAGAGTATAGCCCGCACCTGGCTCAGAGGGTCCTACGCCCATGGAGTCTCGCTGATTGCTAGCACAGCAGTCTGAGATCAAACAGCAAGTCGGCAGTGAGGCTGGGGGAGGGGCGCCCGCCATTGCCCAGGCTCGCTTAGGTAAACAAAGCAGCCTGGAAGCTTGAACTGGGTGGATCCCACCACAGCTCAAGGAGGCCTGCCTGCCTCTGTAGGCTCCACCTCTGGGGGCAGGGCACAGACAAACAAAAAGACAGCAGTAACCTCTGCAGACTTAAATGTCCCTGTCTGACAGCTTTGAGGAGAGCAGTGGTTCTCCCAACACGCAACTGGAGATCTGAGAACGGGCTGACTGCCTCCTCAAGTGGGTCCCTGACCCCTGACCCCCGAGCAGCCTAACTGGGAGGCACCCCCCAGCAGGGGCACACTGACACCTCACACGGCCGGCCAGGTACTCCAACAGACCTGCAGCTGAGGGTCCTGTCTGTTAGAAGGAAAACTAACAGAAAGGACATCCACACCAAAAACCCATCTGTACATCACCATCATCAAAGACCAAAAGTAGATAAAACCACAAAGATGGGGAAAAAACAGAGCAGAAAAACTGGAAACTCTAAAAAGCAGAGTACCTCTCCTCCTCCAAAGGAACGCAGTTCCTCACCAGCAACGGAACAAAGCTGGACGGAGAATGACTTTGACGAGCTGAGAGAAGAAGGCTTCAGATGATCAAATTACTCCGAGCTACGGGAGGATATTCAAACCAAAGGCAAAGAAGTTGAAAACTTTGAAAAAAATTTAGAAGAATGTATAACTAGAATAACCAATACAGAGAAGTGCTTAAAGGAGCTGATGGAGCTGAAAACCAAGGCTTGAGAACTACGTGAAGAATGCAGAAGCCTCAGGAGCTGATGCGATCAAATGGAAGAAAGGGTATCAGCCCTGGAAGATGAAATGAATGAAATGAAGCGAGAAGGGAAGTTTAGAGAAAAAAGAATAAAAAGAAACGAGCAAAGCCTCCAAGAAATGTGGGACTATGTGAAAAGACCAAATCTACATCTGATTGGTGTACCTGAAAGTGACGGGGAGAATGGAAACAAGTTGGAAAACACTCTGCAGGATATTATCCAGGAGAACTTCCCCAATCTAGCAAGGCAGGCCAACATTCAGATTCAGGAAATACAGAGAATGCCACAAAGATACTCCTCGAGAAGAGCAACTCCAAGACACATAATTGTCAGATTCACCAAAGTTGAAATGAAGGAAAAAATGTTAAGGGCAGCCAGAGAGAAAGGTTGGATTACCATCAAAGGGAAGCCCATCAGACTAACAGCGGATCTCTCAGCAGAAACCCTACAAGCCAGAAGAGAGTGGGGGCCAATATTCAACATTCTTAAAGAAAAGAATTTTCAACCCAGAATTTCATATCCTGCCAAACTAAGCTTCATAAGTGAAGGAGAAATAAAATACTTTACAGACAAGCAAATGCTGAGAGATTTTGTCACCACCAGGCCTGCCCTAAAAGAGCTCCTGAAGGAAGCGCTAAACATGGAAAGGCACAACCGGTACCAGCCACTGCAAAATCATACCGAAATGTAAAGACCATCGAGACTAGGAAGAGACTGCATCAACTAACAAGCAAAATAACCAGCTAACATCATAATGACAGGATCAGATTCACACATAACAATATTAACTTTAAATGTAAATGGACTAAATGCTCCAATCAAAAGACACAGACTGGCAAATTGGATAAAGACTCAAGACCCATCAGTGTGCTGTATTCAGGAAACCCATCTCACGTGCAGAGACACACACAGGCTCAAAATAAAAGGATGGAGGAAGATCTACCAAGCAAATGGAAAACAAAAAAAGGCAGGGGTTGCAATCCTAGTCTCTGATAAAACAGACTTTAAACCAACAAAGATAAAAAGAGACAAAGAAGGCCATTACATAATGGTAAAGGGATTAATTCAACAAGAAGAGCTAACTATCCT
Source organism: Pongo abelii (assembly GCF_028885655.2). Taxonomy (NCBI): domain Eukaryota; kingdom Metazoa; phylum Chordata; class Mammalia; order Primates; family Hominidae; genus Pongo; species Pongo abelii. The sequence goes on from NC_085928.1 coordinate 22,551,891, forward strand.
AAATATATATGCACCCAATACAGGAGCACCCAGATTCATAAAGCAAGTCCTGAGTGACCTACAAAGAGACTTAGACTCCCACACATTAATAACGGGAGACTTTAACACCCCACTGTCAACATTAGACAGATCAATGAAACAGAAAATCAACAAGGATACCCAGCAATTGAACTCAGCTCTGCACCAAGCAGACCTAATAAACATCTACAGAACTCTCCACCCCAAATCAACAGAATATACATTTTTTTCAGCACCACACCACACCTATTCCAAAATTGACCATATACTTGGAAGTAAAGCTCTCCTCAATAAATGTAAAAGAACAGAAATTATAACAAACTATCTCTCAGATCACAGTGCAATCAAGCTAGAACTCAGGATTAAGAATCTCACTCAAAACCGCTCAACTACGTGGAAACTGAAAAACCTGCTCCTGAATGACTACTGGGTACATAACGAAATGAAGGCAGAAATAAAGATGTTCTTTGAAACCAACGAGAACCAAGACACAACATACCAGAATCTCTGGGATGCATTCAAAGCAGTGTGTAGAGGGAAATTTATAGCACTAAATGCCCACAAGAGAAAGCAGGAAAGATCCAAAATTGACACCCTAACATCACAATTAAAAGAACTAGAAAAGCAAGAGCAAACACATTCAAAAGCTAGCAGAAGGCAAGAAATAACTAAAATCAGAGCAGAACTGAAGGAAATAGAGACACAAAAAACCCTTCAAAAAATAAATGAATCCAGGAGCTGGGTTTTTGAAAGGATCAACAAAATTGATAGACCGCTAGCAAGATTAATAAAGAAAAAAAGAGAGAAGAATCAAATAGATGCAATAAAAAATGATAAAGGGGATATCACCACCGATCCCACAGAAATACAAACGACCATCAGAGAATATTACAAACACCTCTACGCAAATAAACTAGAAAATCTAGAAGAAACGGATAAATTCCTCAACACATACACCCTCCCAAGACTAAACCAGGAAGAAGTTGAATCTCTGAATAGACCAATAACAGGAGCTGAAATTGTGGCAATAATCAATAGCTTACCAACCAAAAAAAGTCCAGGACCAGATGGGTTCACAGCCGAATTCTACCAGAGGTACAAGGATGAGCTGGTACCATTCCTTCTGAAACTATTCCAATCCATAGAAAAAGAGGGAATCCTCCCTAACTCATTTTATGAGGCCAGCATCATCCTGATACCAAAGCCTGGCAGAGACACAACAAAAAAAGAGAATTTTAGACCAATATCCTTGATGAACATTGATGCAAAAATCCTCAATAAAATACTGGCAAACAGAATCCAGCAGCACATCAAAAAGCTTATCCACCATGATCAAGTGGGCTTCATCCCTGGGATGCAAGGCTGGTTCAATATACACAAATCAATAAATGTAATCCAGCATATAAACAGAACCAAAGTCAAAAACCACATGATTATCTCAATAGATGCAGAAAAGGCCTTTGACAAAATTCAACAACCCTTCATGCTAAAAACTCTCAATAAATTAGGTATTGATGGGTCATATCTCAAAATAATAAGAGCTATTTATGACAAACCCACAGCCAATATCATACTGAATGGGCAAAAACTGGAAGCATTCCCTTTGAAAACTGGCACAAGACAGGGATGCCCTCTCTCACCACTTCTACTCAACATAGTGTTGGAAGTTCTGGCCAGGGCAATTAGGCAAGAGAAGGAAATCAAGGGTATTCAATTAGGAAAAGAGGAAGTCAAATTGTCCCTGTTTGCAGATGACATGATAGTATATCTAGAAAACCCCATTGTCTCAGCCCAAAATCTCCTTAAGCTGATAAGCAACTTCAGCAAAGTCTCAGGATACAAAATCAATGTACAAAAATCACAAGCATTCTTATACATCAATAACAGACAAACAGAGAGCCAAATCATGAGTGAACTCCCATTCACAATTGCTTCAAACAGAATAAAATACCTAGGAATCCAACTTACAAGGGATGTGAAGGACCTCTTCAAGGAGAACTACAAACCACTGCTCAATGAAATAAAAGAGGATACAAACAAATGGAAGAACATTCCATGCTCATGAGTAGGAAGAATCAATATCATGAAAATGGCCATCCTTCCCAAGGTAATTTACAGATTCAATGCCATCCCCATCAAGTTACCAATGACTTTCTTCACAGAATTGGAAAAAACTACTTTAAAGTTCATATGGAACCAAAAAAGAGCCCGCATCGCCAAGTCAATCCTAAGCCAAAAGAACAAAGCTGGAGGCATCACACTACCTGACTTCAAACTATACTACAAGGCTACAGTAACCAAAACAGCATGGTACTGGTACCAAAACAGAGATATAGATCAATGAAACAGAACGGAGCCGTCAGAAATAATGCCACATATCTACAACTATCTGATCTTTGACAAACCTGACAAAAACAAGAAATGGGGAAAGGATTCCCTATTTAATAAATGGTGCTGGGAAAACTGGCTAGCCATATGTAGAAAGCTGAAACTGGATCCCTTCCTTACACCTTATACAAAAATCAATTCAAGATGGATTAAAGACTTAAATGTTAGACCTAAAACCATAAAAACCCTAGAAGAAAACCTAGGCAATACCATTCAGGACATAGGCATGGGCAAGGACTTCATGTCTAAAACACCAAAAGCAATGGCAACAAAAGCCAAAATTGACAAATGGGATCTAATTAAACTAAAGAGCTTCTGCACAGCAAAGGAAACTACCATCAGAGTGAACAGGCAACCTACAAAATGGGAGAAAATTTTCGCAACCTACTCATCTGACAAAGGGCTAATATCCAGAATCTACAATGAACTCCAACAAATTTACAAGAAAAAAACAAACAACCCCATCAAAAAGTGGGCAAAGGACATGAACAGACACTTCTCAGAAGAAGACACTTATGCAGCCAAAAAACACATGAAAAAATGCTCACCATCACTGGCCATCAGAGAAATGCAAATCAAAACCACAATGAGATACCATCTCACACCAGTTAGAATGGCAATCATTAAAAAGTCAGGAAACAACAGGTGCTGGAGAGGATGTGGAGAAATAGGAACACTTTTACACTGTTGGTGGGACTGTAAACTAGTTCAACCCTTGTGGAAGTCAGTGTGGCGATTCCTCAGGGATCTAGAACTAGAAATTCCATTTGACCCAGCCATCCCATTACTGGGTATATACACAAAGGACTATAAATCATGCTGCTATAAAGACACATGCACACATATGTTTATTGCCGCATTATTCACAATAGCAAAGACTTGGAACCAACCCAAATGTCCAACAATGATAGACTGGATTAAGAAAATGTGGCACATATACACCGTGGAATACTATGCAGCCATAAAAAATGATGAGTTCACGTCCTTTGTAGGGACATAGATGAAATTGGAAATCATCATTCTCAGTAAACTATTGCAAGAACAAAAAACCAAACACCACATATTCTCACTCATAGGTGGGAATTGAACAATGAGAACACATGGACACAGGAAGGGGAACATCACACTCTGGGGACTGTTGTGGGGTGGGGGGAGGGGGGAGGGATAGTATTGGGAGATATACCTAATGCTAGATGATGAGTTGGTGGGTGCAGCGCACCAGCATGGCACATGTATACATATGTAACTTACCTGCATGTTGCGCACATGTACCATAGAGCCTAAAGTATAATAATAAGAAGAAGAAGAAGAAGAAGAAGAAAAAAAAAAGAAAAAAGAAAAAAAATAAAAAAAATAATAAAAAGAAGAAAAAAAAAAAAAAAGAATTGGAATGAGACACTTACTCCATTTTGTTCAACATAGCTGCCCAATCCAGATGTTAAATTAATAATGAATTTCATTGGGTTTCAAAATTAGATCGATTAGTCAAGTATTTTGACAATTATAAAATATAGTAGCTAAGATTCCTTTATGTGCCAAGAACTGTGTTGAAAGTTTCACATGGATTTCCTGATTTAATTCTAACAATAACCATATGAGGTGGGTATTGTTATCACCATTTTAAAGATAGAAATGCTGTTGCCTGGACAAGTGAATTTCCTCTTTCAAGGCCACTCATCTATTAAAAACCAGATTTGTGATTCCCGCACAGGCTACCTGACTCCAGAACCAGTGCAATTAAGCACTAAGTGCAACAGAGAGAGAGTTCTTTTGTTGTTTGTTTTTGAGACAGACTTTCGCTCTTGTTGCCCAAGCTGGAGTGCAATGGTGCAATCTTGGCTCACCGCAACGTCCGCCTCCAGTGTTCAAGCGATTCTCCCGCCTCAGCCTCCCGAGTAGCTGGAATTACAGGCATGCACTACCACACCTGGCTAATTTTATATTTTTGGTAGAGACGGGGTTTCTCCATGTTGGTCAGGCTGGTCTCAAACTCCCGACCTTAGATGACCTGCCCACCTCAGCCTCCCAAACTGTTGGGATTACAGACATGAGCCACCGCGCCTGGCCTGAGAATTCTTTGATTGCTCCTTTTTATTCTTCATGTTCCTGTGCTATGTGTTCTGACCTTAACATGAAGGAAAACTACCTTTTTGATTTATTTGGGCTATGCTGCTTATGTCAATGGAGGGAGCAAAAGGTTAGGTCAGTGAGCATGTTCTTAAAATAAATAAAATGTCTTTTCCCAAGATATTTATTCCTCAGTACCTGAACTGGCTATTAGTACTGGATGACAAAAAGCAAGTTACATGTACATTTTTCTAGTCTTCAGAAGGAAATCACCACTCAGAACGTTCACAAGCTACAATGTGGCCACTGTAAAATGTACCATTTTAAAATAACACTTATCAGCATGCTTCATGATAACTATCACATGTTTAGAATACATGTTTAGTGTATTTTTCTTCAGCTGAATTGTCCATATTAGGCACTCTCTTTCCTTTGACAGTTTTGGAATAGCATCTTTGTCTAGTCTGACTTCCTCATCTTTCCTTTTCCTGCTTTCCCTTTACATAATCTTGCTCATCTGTCTCTCAGACGCCACCCAGCCCTCACCCTTACTATGTTTTCTCAGCATTTGTTTCCCCTGCATCCTTTTAAGGCTAAACACATTGTTTCATGGCTTCTTTTCTTCGGAATCTATTCTCAGCATAAATTCAGCAAATGATTGGATTCAAGTATTTTAAAAAGAAATCCATTTTGTTCTAAAATCTACTTTTTAAGTGAATTAAACTGTGATTTCTTTCCTTGTCAAATTCTGACCTCCCTGCTCACGTGTTCCACTAATAGGTCCTCATGGTTTTGATACCTGAATCTCCCTCTGTTTATCATGTTCACATAAAGCCCCTTTCACCCATTCCTGAGTGTCTAAGCCATCCTATCTTTGGCAGTAGGTCCATCTGTATTCCAGCTGCCTTGTCCATCTAAGACTGTTACAGCCATTTCCATTTATGTCTGTCCCTGCAGCCAACTTGTATGTTTTCCCTACAGGGTGCCCCCACCCCAGCTGACCTTTCTTCCCTAGTTGCCCCCTTTCCCTTGTCTTCTAGAAAAGAACACTGACAGATGAGATCCATTTACAGTCCCTCCACGTTTTCTCTGCAGATCACAGGCATGATTTGTTTCAGAACATTCAAGGGATACAGAGTATCCCTGTTGGACGTGGCTGTCTGAAGAGGACCATATGCCTGACATAAATCTAAAGGAAAGGGTCCCGATTCTTGATCTCTTGGCCTTTTCTTTCAGACTTTGTATTAACACTGAACACTTTTTTTCAAAGTATTGCTCTGACACGAATCGATGTATACAATTACCTGAAACTTGTACATACTAAAACTCACTATTAAGCTATGTGTGCACAGGCTAGCTATTTTTAAAAGAAGGATGAATACTTTCCTTGCTGATAGTCCTGCCAATAATTATATTGTAAAGCATTCTTCTATTAGGTTGATTTCTTTGTATAATGCATTTAGAAGGATTAGAATGAAAAGATTTGGTCAAGTTCAGTATCCATTGCAGCCATTACCAGTGGCTTGCAACCTGCCCACACCAGCATCTCCAGGGACATGGTGGACTTTGGCTGCTGCATCGCCAACCTGTTGCCAAGGAAACAAGAGAGGGCAAAAAAATTCTCAATGACATTCACTTTCAAGGCAGTCAAGATACCCCTGAAAAGGATTTCAGTACTGTTATGAAGGAAGCTGAAATAGGCTCCTAATTATAAATTCTAAGCTATCTTCTCTTATATCAAGTATGCTGTTTGCTTAGATCTCAATCTTTCAGTCATTCTCTATTACCAAGTCATATACTCCAGACATCAGAATAGCAAGCAATATTTCCTAAAGAAAGGAAGAAGAAAAGGGAGAAAAGACAGAAAAGCTGGAGCGGGGGAACAGGTAATAGTAAAGCTGTTAAATGGTATAAGACACACTTAAGGCAAGTGAAGTCGTAAGTCCTCACCAAAGTAGGGCTGGCATAAATTTCTCTATGTTTTTAGGATTTTAAATGCATTCATAAGTATATTTGTGTAAAAGCAGTTGAGAAATTCTATACACATTTATTTCCATATTAGAAAGTATAAACTTGGTCCAGTATTTTGAGTTTTCGATGTTCATTCAGGTACAAAATACACAGGGCAGAACTTTTACATAACTGCTTTGTATGAGAGGCGTCCCCTTCTCTTCCCAACATACAGAAAACAGTATATTTAACTTATTAGTTTCATTAATGCTTGTAACTTTCAATGTCTGGGGACATACATGTAATTGTGTAGAAGGGTGTATAGACATGTGACATACATCATTGTGAAGACATTGATGAATTCATCACTATGTAAGCCAGTGGATATTGATGCCCTGCCCAGATACCCACACTGGCCCCTCCTTAGTGATCTCTCCTGGGCTTCTGGTCAGCTTCATTCTCTCCAGCAGCACTTACCCATGCCTACCAACTTCCTGACCTCAGGCTCTTGTCCTTGTAGAATTTGACTCTCGAATTCGTGGGGCTCAGAATAATGTTCTGTAAAGGTAGTAGCTATGAAATGCCCTACACCAGTGCTTCTAAACCTTTCACTTACATATGAATCATTTAGATTCTGATTCAGTAGTTTCGAGTTGCCTGTAATCTCCCAGGTGATGCTGAAGATGATGATCCAAGAAAGTAAACTATAAATTTTCTGAAGATAGCAGCTGATTCTTGTTAATGTCTAATACAATGACTGCCAAGATGAATGTACTTAATACATCTCTTCTGAATGAAGTTAACTTTATGGTACCTCCCCACCCCACCTCACTCTCATTGCCGCCCCTGGAAAGGGATGAAAAACTTTCACACTTTGAGAAATTCATGGTCCAATAGCACTCTGGATGTACCTCTTGTGGTAGAATCTGGCTAACTGATTACCACATCCATCCTCTTTCTGAGTAGAGAGCATAACTACACTTCCCGGCTTCTCTTGCAGTTCGATGTGGCCATATGATGGAGTTACAGCCAATGGGATGTGGGTAGAGGTGATGTGTATGCATCTATTTCCTCTTCTGTTGCTAACCACTACACCTAGGAGCAGAATAGACTAAAAGAGGGAAAGATCCTGGATCCTTGAACTCTGTCTTGGAGATAATTTACACACTGATCAATCATCCATTTTAAAATATGAAATATTATGAATGAGAAATATTTACTTCATATTTGAACCAATATGTGCTTTTTTGTTACAGTAGCTAAAATTAGCTTAAATTGTGTATCTTTCTCATAGATTTTACATTTTACTATAATTGTTTCTTATATAGCTTTCAAAGGGATTTAAATTTTTTTATCATCCTATGCATATTACAATGACTGACTTACAGCAGGATATCAAATTTCCTTTATTAGTTAGTAAATAAAGATGATGTTTTTATTTCATCATTCACCTTTCAATTTATAGAGCACCTGCTGTAAATATCATTTTACTCTCTTGTTCCATAAAAAAGAGAACTGGAGAAAGAATAAAGCTAATTTAATTATGCTTAGACTTTAGTTTCTTTCTTTGGGGCATATATGGTAATGAGTAGGGGAGAGGGAAAGATATGCTGCAAGGGTGTCTTTAGCTTTATTCCATGGTATGTGTGATCTTTCCATGACAGATTTGATGTCCATGAGAAATACGATTGTACTCAATGAAATAGGGGTGAGAAAAAGGGTGTAGAGAAGGGAGGAGAAGTTTCAGTGAAGGTGAAAGGGCACTGAGCACAATGAAATGGAAAATTATAAGATAGATTAAGGCATTAAAGGGAAAAACATGTGCATACATATATAGGAAGCATATACTCTATGTTGCTATAGCTGGCTATACAATCTACCTTTTACATAGGCTTACTCTTGTGTGGTACTTTGTTAGACTTTCCATACATTATTCATAATCTTCATAACAGTTTTCATAAAGTATTATCTTCATTTTACAGTCCAGAAATTAAGTCTCAGAGAGGACAGATGAATTGTCTGATGATCTGAACTCACATTCATCTGGTTTTGAAGCTCAGTATTTTCCTGTTTCATTACATAGTGCAAAAAATGTGTTTAGGGAGACTTTGTGATGAAATATTTAAAACAAAATTATCCTCAAAAATCCAGGCCTTGTGGTTTTTGTAGGTACTCTGTGGAACTTTATAAGTGACCAAACTAGAGAACTACATTGCTTGGATTACCTGCCTCTATGAGAGGCAGTCACACTGGATGTGTGAAATTCTTTGGGAATGGATGGCGGAGTAAGGGGCACTGTTTGGGAATCATCATATGCTTGCTGAAACAGAGGCAGAAATGACATTATTTGTTTTTTCACCAGTAAGGCAGGAGAGGACTGTGACGGGCATTATTACATCAAAACTTAGACAAGGTATTAGGAAGCAAAACCTTAGGTTTCTTGACTTCGAAACCTCTGCCTTTCCAATGGACTAGGCCTTCCTACACTTGGAGATGTGGGTCAGACATTTGCATGGCCTGTGTGAAGAAGTGGCTTAATGGCCATTTTATATTCCTTTAAATGTTAAACCCTTTTACAGTATATTCTTTTGGGTTGATCTTTGAAACTACAATCTGGGTACAGGTACCTCAGTGTATTTTCTAATAGATCTAACTGTATATATTTTTATAAGGAAAGTCAATGGATCCCAAATTCTGAATCTAGCTTCATTATGTTATTTCACAATTTTGTTTTCTAAATAATCCATTGGGAAATAAATTCCTTACTGAGTCCCCCATGAATTTCCCTTGCATTTTTCAATAACCATTGCAGTTCTCATTCTGAAATATAATCTAATGAGTTCTGTAAGTAATATTCTTTCCCTCTTTCTAATTGCAACATTATTCCTACTTCACATAACACTATTATGTTTGTATTATTCCCAAACTGCTTTGTGTACGTAAATCTTATTGGCCTCATTGAATTGTAGGAGCTGGGAACATGTCTTGCTACTACATGTAAACTTCTTGAGGGCAGAGCTTTTACCTCTATAAATTCCTGTAGCTCTAGAGTACTTGCACATGTACTAATTACACAAAAATATTTGGCCAAATGAATTTTACTTCTTTTGCAGTCTCATATTGCTTGGTACAATGCTAGGTCCATAGCAAAGTATCTACACAACTGTAATCCCCATATACGCAGTCTTAATTTTTCTTTTCTGTGCCCTAGCTCTTAGCACAGTGACTGGCCCATCGAAGGCACTCAGTAAATACAAGTTGAGTAAATGAATAGATGTTATGAATATTTATTGCATGGTTTCCCTGCATTCCCCTTCCATTCCTTTACATCTACAAAGGAAATCTCATAGATCAAAGCTTCTCCATTTCTGATGTGCATATAAATCACCTGGGGAGCTTGATAAAACACAGATTCTTAGTAGATGTAGAATGAGTCTGGATTTCATAAGTGTGGGCAAGGCATCTCTAAGTACATCCCAGGTGATGTGCCAGGAGTCTACAGATCACATTTTCAGTAGCAAGGATATCAACAAGCCCCCAAAAGATGCAGGCTTCCACATTTAAGTTGAACCCTATTACTGAAATTCAGCACATGTATTTCATAAAATGTGTTTAAAGATCCTTATTTTTTAGCCTCTTGGGAAAGAGAATCTGGGGCACAAAATCTGTATGCACCAAGATGAGAATTATATAGTTATTGAAATATCACCACCATCAACCAATCATCCAGATCTGCTACATAAGTATTGATCAAATTTAATTCTCCTCAGTGTTAGGTCTGATCAAAATATGGCCATAAATCTAAGGGGGAATCCCAGAAAGGATGACATTTGAAGACCAACTAGTGATGTTGCCACAAATTTTATGTGTATGACAAAGAAGCAGTAACAATGCTGGGAGAAATTATACAGAAGATTATCAACAAGAATTAAGATCCCTAGCTATTGAAAAACGAAAGAAAAAAAATCTTCCGGTGCTGTGTGAGAGATCAGCTCAGCTCATTATTCATTTTTGAATTTGTCTTACTCCTGATACCAAAGAATGTCAAACTAATTGAAATGAGTTAAAGTTTTGGGACCAAGAAGAATTTGAATGTAAATGTTTAGCCATAACTGTGCTACAGAGTAGATAACAATTTAAAACGATATCTTGTTTTTTAGATACTTTATTTCAGGTGCAAATGTCTATAACTCACCATACCCAGCACTTAAAGAAGTGTATTCATTAGCTGTCATTTGATGACCTCTTAGCTCCTCTCATAAAATAATCTTTTACAATTAGGGCTGCTGTCTATCCTCTAAATATTTTTAAATGCTAGTTGGCAAGCTCCATGGTATGCAAGGTAAGGTAGAAAATAATAGGTTCTACTGGTTATTAAGCAGTGTTATGTTGCAGTCAAAAGTCAAAGGGCTCAATTCGGTCATAAAAGGAGCTGATTTTTTATTTGTTGTTATTGCAATAGAAACTGTAGTAGTCATCATTATTGCTACTATTCTGTAGAAAGACATTCATTTTAGAAGCTCTGAGTACATTTTCAGAATGTATAATCAAATTTACTTCACTCATTTGTACATATCATAGAATATTTTGAATATATTCAGTAACGCCTTGATATTGAGTCTCATGCATGCAACTTTACACCATGCCCAAGATGTAAATATACCAAGACCATGTCTGAACAGAGTTTAACAGATAGTTGAGTAGAATAGATCTTAGGAGGGGATAAAAATTAGATATGTCTGCCCCATTTTCTTCTCATATTTTTTGTCTCTGGCCCTAAATCTCTTTCTGGTCTTGATCATCCCAAACTTCACTCTCCCGTTAATGAAACTTGAGCTATGAGAGAGAGATTATGGATAAAAAGAAGCAAAGACAGCATTAGTGTATTAGAAGAGATGGTGGCAAAAGGAAAAGTGCAGGTGAGGGGGAAAGCAAAAGGTAGGGAAATTTAAGGATTAGAGAGAAGGATATCTCGACCTTGAAGAATCAGGGTAGGGGAAAGAAAGTAATCTGGATAAGGAAAGAAATAAAGCCAGTTTTAATGTATCCCAAAAGTCTCAAGACAGATTAAGACTTATTAAAAAAACCCACAATAGCAGCTTTTATTCTCTTCCACTCACTTTGCCCTCAAAAACAAGTTCCTTGGAGATTTCGGTTATTGGATTAGTCCATATCCTAGACACTACTCGTATTATAATTCTTGACAATTTCAATAACTATGTAGACAATCCTTCCAAGTTCTTCACCCCCGTGCCTTGACCCTTTTTCAGTCTTAAGCCCCTTCCTCTCAGACTGCTATCACCATCTCTCCAGCTCATACTTCTAGAACCATGCCTGCAAGATTCCTTGGATATCACCAGATCATGTGACTTTCTCACTGCCTTTCACGTCTCTCAAGTCAATAGTTCCCTCCTTATTCAGCTTAATTCCACTGTCTATTGTTAGAATACATTCATACACTAGCAAACGTTCTTCATTCCCTTTTCCCTCTCTTTCTTTGTAATACTAGTAATTTAACAAAACTTCATCTCTGGTTAATTCTAACTCTGCACTTACTCTTTATCTGCACTCCTGAGGTGAATATGACTAGAGAAACATACACAAAATGCTTCACTATTATTCTCAAACAGCCCCTATTTCCCTGATCGTTCATTCTCTCACTCTCCAAGATGGTTATTTCGTAACTTCTTCTCTGTCTAAAACTTCTGCCACCTCCTATCCAATCTTCTATCTCATCTCATCTCATGACTTTGCTTCCCTATTCACTGAGAAAATAGAAATAATCAGAAGAGAACTTCCATAAGCTTGCATCACTGTGTTTAACTAACCTACTAAAGCCTGTGCCCATAAACTCTACCTTTCTTTTTGTCACTGTGGTCCATATTCCTAAGATTAACCTTCCACTTGTACTTTAGATACAGCATTTTCTTCTCTATTGGAAGATCTCATTTTTCCTTGCTATTAAATTATTCCTACCAGCTTAGAAAAATGATGTTATTCCTTCAATTAAAAACAAAAAAATTTTTTTGGCCTTGCTTCCATCTCTAGCTACCTTCTCTTAAATTCATTCCAAGTAAAATTAGTTTTCTTATAAAAGAGACCCCAGAGAGCTCCCTTGCCTCTTCTACTATGTGAGGTCACAGAGGGAAAGCAGCTGACTCTGAACCAGAAAAGGGCCCTCATCAGACACCAAATCTGCCAGTGCCTAGATCTTGGACTTCCCAGCCTCCAGAACTGTGAGAAATAAATTTCTGTTATTTTTAAGCCACCCAGTTTATGGTATTTTGTTACAACAGCCTGAAAGGCCAAGACAGTCTTTTAACTCCGACCTCCCTGTTTCATTCATTTTCCCACTATGTTTGATCCTCAACAGTGAAGCTATTATTTAAAAATATAAATCAGGTGATATTACCCTGTTCATAACCTTCTGATTGCTTCTAATCTGATTCCAAATAAAAGAAAAAGTCTATAATGTTTACAAGGCCCCTTGGTACTTCTTAGACTTTCTTTCTTACTATTTTCTGCATTGCTTTGCTCTATTATTCCTTGAATATTCCAGGCTTATCTCACCTTAGGGCATTTATACGGTTTGTTTCTTCTGCATGGAATAGACCTCCTTCTAGATAGCCACATGACTTACTTTTCACCTCTTTTTTGTCTTATTTCCCAAGCCACCTTCTCATGACTTCTCTGACCAATCTCAAATTGAAATCCCTGACCTCTCCATTTCCATCTCCTGCTTTTATTTTCCTTCATGGTATCTATCAGCATCTGATACTATCTGTTATTGTTTGCTTTGTTTATTATCCCTCCTCTAGAACATAAGTATTTTCTATTTGTGAACTATTGTATGCCCAGGAATACAATTCTAGGTCCCTAATGAGTATTTATCAAATGAACAAGTAAAGTACAATTCTGGTGTTTTTCCTTGAGAGTAGCATATAGTATAAGGAAAATCTTAACCCCAGGTACTTTTGCAAGATTCTAAGGTTATTAATTTAACACAGCACTAAACCATCCTAATTAAATGAGAGCTATCCAGCTGGTTATCCAGCTGTTTTCATGGCTCACGGTAACCCACTGTTTCCAATCTCTCCCTTTAGTTACTCGAATGGTTTTAGGATCACTGGATTCCTGGGTCACAATTTCACTGCACAGACTGAAAAACCAGAAGACCAAAGATTTCATTTACAAGTAGAAACCAGTAGAAAATGGGATCCAAGATTAAAATTCACTTTCAGTAAATTGTAATCAATTGGGTAAACAGTACTCAATTGAAATCAATCAATTCGATATCAGGTAATATATATAGTAGTCACTAAAAACACAAATAGGTTCAGTCCCTCAACACAAGAAATGCCTATGTGCTCAATTTCTATTTGAATCTCACTTTCTTCTATGTAAATTTGGGAATATTTATGTAGATATTTATGTAGAAAATATTTACATTGTATTTTGACTGAAAATGCATGAATAATTTATAAGCATACCTAACGCATTGTCAGGAATTTAGGTTATCTTTCCTCCTTTCTATTTTTATTGTTTGCAACGATTTTAATACTTCTTGTGGAGCAAACTAGTTCTGTGTTTTCTGTCAGAATTTCAGCCAATATCAGTCAGGTGAGAGAGGCTTTTGCTTGGTGTTGTTTTCAGTGGGAATCTACTTCTTGTCTCGACGCTGATATTAGACTTGGAGACTCATGTTAGTGGCCTAGAAGAGGCCTGGTTACTACTTTATTTGTCCAAGGTAATAAACAGTAGTCTTCCTACTTTTTAACCTTCCTAAGATGAAAAAAAGCAGGAAGACCTAGATTCATAGAGCTTCACATAGAATATAAAGGAAGGGAAGAGGGAGAGGAGATGCTGGAGTCTTTCAGTACAATTTTATCATTCTGAAGATTTCATTGAGATATTGATACTATTTATCTTCTTATGCAAATAGAATTTGGGCTCATGGGTATTTCTCTCTTGAGGGACTGAACATACTTGTATTTTTAGTGGCTGCTGTGTGTTTTACCTGGTACAGTATTGATTGATTCTAGTACAGTCAACTAGAAAATGAATTTTCCTGTTAATAACACGATGGCCAAGTCCTGCCTCTCCATCTCTCCTTTACCTTAGCTACTTGTGCATTTGACCATTGTCTCAAGATGTCCTGAGGCAGACGATATCCTTTCCATCTTACTGTGGTCTGTCCTCTCCCCTAGGCCATCTTGGACTTGGATCTCCCATTCCCTAGTTTCTCTCTATAGATCAGAATTTTTTCCAAAGCCTTTAACCTCAGCTTTCTTAGCCACTCTGCGTTGTTCAGGAGTTCAGCTGCATATGTGTGGAAAAACGTGGCTGAATATAGCCTCAGGTAGGAGGTGAGAGGCAGGGAAGGCAAGGGAGACTGGGCTAGGCAGGAAGACTGGGGCAGGAATCCTGGTGCAGAGTTGGTCCAAGCAAAAGGTAATCCAAGAGAAGTAAGATGAGTACTCATACCTTCAAAGTTTATGAGAGTCATCATTTTTTAGTAAGAAATGATGAATAACGAAAAAATGCTCCCAGGGAAAAGTGTTACGGAACATACATATATGAGCACTAACAAGTGAGAAAAGACAAACTAAATTTCACTTGCCTATTTAATTGTAATCTTGAGGGCTCACTGTGGTGCGCTCTGCTTCTATGGGACAGTTAGCTTTCAGTGAATTTTCTGGACATGCGTACTTGTTACAAACACTTTAGCTAATTATTTCTATCTCTCTTGTTTGTGCATATCTTGGCTAACATAGATCCTAAGGAGAAATTGAGATTCGTATTTTTTTCTGTTTTTAAGATTGTGTGAAGAAATAAATGTCTAATTTTCTCCTGCAATGATGTATCATGTGGGTTTTTAAAAAACCTTCACACAGTATGAGTGAAAAACCAGAATGTTAGAAACTTGCTAATAATATAGTACTAATCAGAGTTAATTATGTGTTGAATGAATAATTGGTATGTTAGATAAATAATATATATTAGTTTGAAATCAGTATCCATTCCAGAAACATCTTTTGAGCATGTCCTTTGTGTTAAGTGGTGGAGAGAAGAGAAGCATTAGATAGGGCCCTGCCCTTGAAAAAACCTACTGCAGTGATTCTTGGAGCTTAGTATATGTAAGAATCACTTGAAGAGTTGACTAAAGTAGAGATTCTCAGGCTCCACCCAGAAGGATTCTGATGCAAAGAGAGTGAGAATGAGCCAGGAATCTACATTTTAAATAAATATCTCAGGAGATTCTAATGCAAGTGGTCTTATTATCATGCTTGGAGAAATGCAGGTCTAACAAGATAAACAGATGTATGAACTGGCAAATTACAAAATGCAGTAAATGCTCTAGCAAAGAGATGGTAATTGATACCCATCAAGTCGCCCTATCTAAAGAAGTCAAGGAGGGTCCCTTAAGAAGAAAACATTGGACTAGGGTCCTGAAGGGTGAATCAGTTTTCCAGGTGCAGAAGAGGATGAAGAACATCCCAGATCTTGGGCAAAAAAAAAAAAGTGTGGGAAATGTGATGGTGGCATCAAGAGAATGGCATGACACTCATTGTGAAAGGAACAACCCAGTGTATGGAGGGCAGCAGTAGAGTGAGGCCAGAAAATAGGTTGAATCCCAATCCAACATGTTTGTATATTTAAAACTATAGGCACTTTGTAATCAAAAGAGACTTTCGAACAGGAGCCAGAAAGAATCAAATTATGTCTGTGAACCAAATCTCTCTTTCTGCATGGTAAAAGATGGACTGGAGAGATGAGAGCCTGGTGGCCAGCAGAAAAATACAGAACTGTGGCAATAATTCATGAAGTGGATTACCTTCCAACCCTGAAATGACACCAACACCCACCCATTTTCTCAAGCAAGATACTTATGAATCATTTCTGATTCCTCCATTTTTCCCAACTACCACACACCATCCAACAACATCGAGTCCTATTGCTTCTACTGAAACATTTATACCAAATCTACCAGCTTCCATTCACATCTGCTGCCATCAGCTAGTTCGGTTACGCATCCCTCATTTGAACTCCAACAGCCTCTTAAGGGATCACTAATTCCACTTTGCTCTTAGTAGCAAGAGTAATAATAAAGAAGTGAGTTACATTGCATCAATCCTTTGCTTAGAATAATTCATTTCTTGTCAAATCTACCTAGAAGGGAATCCAAATTATTTTTCAGGACTTCAAGATCCTGCATCATCTCACTATTGTTTTTCTCCAAACTAATCTCACAGTACTCTCTCCCAAGTTCATTTTCATCCAGTCACAAAGGTCAGCAACATTTTTCCCACCTCACTACCTTAGCATAAGTTTATGCTATTCCCTTCACTTAGAATGGTCTTAACTCTAAAGACTCTCACAAAGCTGTTTTGTGTTTATCATTTAATTTATGCCCAAATGTTCCTTCCACAGAGTCCATCCTGACCATCCTATCTGATAGTAGATTTTTTATATTCTTATTCTTCTCCCCTTGTTTGTTTCATGCATGAAAATTGTTAAAATGTATAATTGTTTTCATTCACTTTCTTGTTCTGTTGTTTTTTGTCTGTCTTCTCCACCAGACTGTAATCTCCATGAGGGCAAAGATCATGTCCTTTTTTTGTGTTCTTGAATTCCCCAGGGTAGTGGTTAGAAAAGAGTAAATGCTCATATATATTTATAAAAGGAATTAGTGAATGAATGGATTATTGTGATATGATGGAGAGATAGAGTCATTAGCGCATTAATGACAGTTAGAGGCTCAGAAAGTCAGTGAGATCACAAATAAAGCATGTGGATCTAAAAGGAGTATGGACAAAATATAGAAGGAAAATCCTAATAATTAGGGAGCAGACAGAAAAGAAGGAGCTTGCTAAAGAGGGAGAGGAGGCCATCAGTGGCTTGAGAAAAGACAGGACTGATAGAAGATAAGGGGGTAGCTACAACATGCCACATACTCTACTGGATCCCCAGCACCCAGAATAATGCCTAGAGTTTAGTAAGTACTCCCAAAACATTTGCCCATCTATGAGATGAAAGATAAAATAAGAATAGATTCAACAATACCAAATGCTCAGAGGAAACCAAGAAAGGTAAGGTGTTAGTAATTAAGATGCTACCGGCCACCTTAACAAGAACATTTACTTTCCAGCATACTATAAAATGAATTTGTTTAATCCATTTATTTCTATTGCTTGCTTCCTCTGCTAGAATGTACACCCCATGAAGTCAGGAAATCTTTCATTGTTTACTGATGATACCAAGCTCCCAGAATAATTCCCGAAAAAGGCATGGAGATGAGTATTGGCCTTTTCTTTAAAGCCTCAGTGTATAAACAAAAAGAATTGTTTTTAAGAAAGCTTATTTCTTCAGTGAGCCCAGATAATAAGAACATCACTATATTATCAAATCAGCCCATTGTTCTACCAATGAATCAGTTGAATATTAAATGATTCTAGGACTTGTGCTCTATCATCCCCACAGATTTACTGTGTGATCTGGAGATAGGTTTAAATGTCAGCAGCCATTATTTATTGTTCAATCTGCTCAATGGAAGTCAGTCCTTTAAATCTTTTTATGCAAGGACAATAGCAAAGACCAGAGGGCCCTATTTTGTCTTTATCATAGTGGCACACACCCCTTCGTGCTCACCGAAGCTATTGTAGATAACATTTTCTCCCCCTCTCTCCACTCTCCCAATTATTTAAGGCCAAAAGAGACTGAAGTTTTATGCAGATCAAGGGTTCACTACCCCAGAGAAATCTACAACAACCTTTTCTAATCAATGGAACTAGTCTCACAATTGGCAGATTATTGTCAAATGTAATTTATTCATTTTTAAACTTAGACTATGCTTCTAATGGCTCTATTTTCTTTCTTCGCATTTTTCTTGAGCTTTCCTGAGAAACAGATGTGTTTATATTTCCTGGACTTAACAGAGAAATGTGAAATTGCCTTTCTCAAGTGTCTGGTGGTTGAACCCTCTTGTAGTTCTGAATATGTTTTTCAACTACTTTAAAAAAAATTAACTCTAAAATTGGACAAAGTTTTAAATTGACTCATGTTGATTCATATTTCTCCATGTTGAAGAAAATGCTACCTGCTAATATACTAAAGAGGTTTGGGATAGCAAAGGGGAGGGAAGGCAAGTGAGCAGGGTGGTGTGAGGAAATGGCAAGTAAAAGGATTAGGAGTGACGGATGCACAAGAAATTTAGAAAATACTTTGGAGGGAGAAATAACTGATTGTTAGCGTGTTTGTACTGAGAGATTGAATATTTTAAGACTAATCATTTATACATCTGATTTTTAAATAACAGGTGTGCGTCATATATTTAGATGTCAAAAAACTATTGCTACAAGTGGCAACAGAGCCAAAAGGATTGCAATAGCAGGACATCAATTCATCAGGACTGCAGAGGAGAGGAGGCATATGTTCTGACTACTCTCCATTGATTGGTCAGCTGCCGTTTCCATAGCAATCCATGTACAGCTCAGACATTTTTTTTTCCCTATCTGCATTACCTCCATTACATAGCAAACAACATCAAGATTAATAAACAGACATACTTGGTGAATGTAATAAGACACTGAAGCCACTGTTTTCATGGCTGTTTTTCTAACTGTAGAAAGTTACAGTCTATATCACACTCCAATCACTGACGAAGCAGCAAAGAAATCATATATTTTGTCATATTGTTGGGAAAAATGACTTCTCTCTAGATATTTTCTTGGACCACACCCATATGTTTAGGAAAATAATGGAGTGTGCTTTAAGCTGGAAAGAGTGAATCCACTAGGGTTTCTTCAAATTTCTTCATTTACATGTATATTTAGACTTGCATGTAGAATGAGCACATTTATTTAAGGTGTGGCTGGCATCTAAATAGTTCTTTCAGACTATTTAAAACTATTCCTCTGCATTGTGAATCTGAAAATGTAATAATTGCTCATCCTCAGAAACTTGAACCAGAAAGATATTTTTCGTCCAAGTAGCTTGTTGCACGGTTCTCTTCTCTAAATGCAAACAAAAATTTCTGAGTCCTCATTGTAGTGGAATTTGTTGCTGTAGTGGAGGTGGCCATCTGCTTTCCATTTACTCTGCTTTTGAAAACAGTACTTGGTTTATCTTGGGGAAATTATTTCATCCTTTACTCTGAGGTCATGTACTTTGAGGCAGCTAACTCTATTCCCCGCTCCAGGGGTGGGTAAGAGTTTAGCTCAGGAATGACATATCAGGGTCTAATGTTCCCCTAGCAATGGGGCCAAGAATGGGGTCAAGGCCAATCCAGGAGGCAGGACCAGAGTTAACTGTGGAACTTTTGCCTGAGCAACTGGAAAAGAGGCAAGAGTGATTTTGTGGACTTTGGTCCGAGGGAATGAATCTGGAGCAGCTAGAGAGAGAACCTGCCTGGGAATGAGGCCATACAGAGGAGAGCAGAAACAGGAGATCAAGAGAAAGCTGTAAAATGGGAATCATAGTTGTATTTTCTTCATAGAATGCTGTGAAAGTTAAATGAGTTAGTTATATAAAGTACGTAACAGTCCCTGACATGTAGAAACTGTTCAAGAAATGTTCACTATTATTGATACTAACATTGTTTAAACCCTTGGGTCAAACCGTACCTAAAGTCAGGCCTTATTCTTGGTCATTTGAGTCATATGGACCAAAAACTTTCTCCTACCTCATCCCCTCAGTTTTAATTGGTTTTCTGTCTTTTGTAACCGAAAAAAAATTTTTTCTCTCTCTTTATACATATAATGTGTATATAGTACTATACATATTATATATCTGTAAGAAAGGAACATACATTCATCTAAAATCTGTATTCCTCACCCAGCTATTCTACTTACAGGCATATATCTAAAATGTGGATGACATTTATGCACAAAGACAGTCATTGTAGTGTGAAAATATAATACAAAAAAGCTCAAACTCCTAATTTGTCAATAAAAAACAGGAAAGATGAAGTAGTTTAAGGTCTATCTATAGAACCATGCATTGTGCTGTCATTAAAGTTACATCCAGTAACTATTTTTAATGTATTGGCTTCTGATGTTGTGATGTTACGTTAAATGAAAAAAAACAACAGAACACACAGCATGTATTTATAGTATGTGTGCATGATCTCAAATATATTAAATAATTATATTAAAAAGACTGTTTTCTCTGTGTCTTGGAACTATGCATGACGTGTTTTCATTTTACTTGTCAGCATTTTATAAATTATATATAATAAGCACTTAGTATCGTAAATATTATTTATCTATACATTTATAGATTTTACATAGTCCAAAAATAGATTTGCTGTTATTTTAGATCTATATTTAGAAAAGGGAATTTTGACAAATGAAGAAATAAAAAGAACATTTTGAAGTGTTCTCTAATTTCATCATTTTTGAGATTTTATTGGAAGTTCAGGCTGAGAAGTTGTAGCTTACTCAACATCTCCGTATTTGGCAGACATTTAAGACTCAGAAGACATGGATGTGAATCATATTTCAGTTTTTTTAATTCTATTATAGCATTTTTTTTTTTCTGTACGCAGTAAAAAGTGGACGCAGGTCTAAATTTGCATCTGGTTTCCATAGTAACTGCTTTTTGGCTTTTAACATTAGGCATCGCCTGTTGTTCTATAGATGAACCTCCAAATAACATCACAGGTTACAGACAGGAAAAGGGATGCACACACCTGTCTAAAATAGCACTTCTCTGGTGTACTATTTCTCACTAATAGCCACAAAGTATCATATACCTAAAATGTCTAACACACTATCATATACCTTTTTACCATGTTTGTACATACAGCAACTGCATTTTATAAATTTAAAATATTAAATGTTTACTCTCATACATTGTTATGCCAATACGAATCTCACAACCAAGCATAACAGAACATTACAGAGCTGCAGAACTATGCTGTGTATTTTATGTGATACTTGAAGATTCTGAAAATTACAACATAGTTAAAACTCACACAAGCTCTCTGGTTTTCTAGATTTGCACAAGAAAACACACACAGAGTCACATTTCTAAATATATCAAGTTATTTTAGAAATTGTGCAAACCCTTTTTCTCTGATTCATTTTTAGTCTTTCCTATTTGCAAGCAAACCAGCTGTTGGGGAAGACTTAAGGGTTTTCCTTAATTAAGATGATTTCTCATTGCTCTGATTTAAAGACCCTAAATTATAATAGGAGGAGTCTCCCTCCCTAAAAAAGGCTTGTTTTGCAAAGGGCAAAACAATTTTCAGAAACTGGCTTACTTAGGTTTTATCATCCCTTGGATATATGTGATTAAACTTTTAGGGTCAGTTAGAAAAAACCTCACATGAATTATGAAAAAAAAAAGATCAGCTGCTCGAAATAGTTTATAGCATATATTATGAAAGAATGTGGCTCACAGTCTAAAACAATCAATTTAAACAGGATTATTTCAGCTGTAAATTGAGTATATGTATTATTTTTTCTCTATTTGCTTCCCAACATCTAATTTTTCCTATCATCAGGTTGTTAACGCAGCATCTAAGTTAACATCATATCAATCCAGCATCTAAGTCAGGGATTCTGATCAGGTTCTGTCTGTCAGTCTTAACCTCTTAACTCTTAACTCTTAACTTTTGATGTTCACTTTGCTTTTGTAAATGCACAATTCTCCTCCCCACTATGCCTTTTTCTCTTCTTTCCTCTCCATTGTGAAGCAGTGGAAAAAGGGTTTTTTTTTTTGAAGGCTAACAGGACTAGTTCAAGCCCCAGCTTCACACGTATGTTGGTCCATTTTCTGCTGCTTGTAATAGAGTGCCTGAAACCGGGTAATTTATAAAGAAAAGGAATTTATTTCTTACAGTTATGGAGGCTGAGAAGTTCAACGTCAAAGGGCTGCATCTTGTGAGGGCCCTCTTCATGGTGGGGACTCTGCAGATTCCCGAGTTAGCAAAGGACATCACATAGCAAGGGGGCTGATTGTGCTAGCTCAGATCTCTCTTCCCCTTCTTATAAAGCCACTAATCTTATTCCCATGATAACCCATTAATCCATTAACTAATGAATGGATTAATCCATTCTTGAGGGCAGAGCCTTCATGACCCAATCGCCTCTTAAAGGCCCACCTCTCAGTACTACCACATTGGAGATTAAATTTCAGCATGAATTTTGAAGGGCACAAATATTCAAACCATAGCAACACGCATTAGCCATGTGACTTGTCTGAGTCTCCTGTTTCTCTGAAGATAGAGGTAATAAGACCAATTTCACATAGTAAAGTGAGGATGAAATATAGCAAAGCATATATTACTAAGCATGATACTTAGGAGGCACTCATAAGTTTTATTTCCCTGATCCTTCTTCACTTCCAAGGTTTTCCAAGATCCTCAGTTGGAGGTTAAAGCAGTCAATTCCCGGTACCACTCAGTAACCCGCAATTTTCCCTTCCATACAGCTGCTACATAGCCTTTGTCCTTATCTCCACTTTCTTACTAACCACCGAGGTAGCGCAGCGGGGTGACCCCAAGGCTTCAGGGAAATGAAATGCATTTCTTTCTCATAAACAGTTATAACCTGCTGGTTCAAATCATGGTAAAGCAGAATATAACTTCCAGATCCCTGAAAAGAAGCAATCAAAATAGGATTAAAGGAGACAGTATTTGCAAAGTGCTTAGCACAGTGCTCAGCATACAGTAAATGCTCAGTAAATGTTATCCCTTCCCACGGATTATTTTTGGAATGAATGGCTAAATAGGTCAGTAAGGGCACCACAAGATGTTTAGTTGAACAATATTAAGTGAACTAATAATAATGATGACCGTGAATATGAAACCAGTTTCTGGTTAAATAGGAATTTGCAGAGATGAAATTTCAGATGAAACATAAAAGGTAGGATATCTCATTTCTCTCAAGACAAAGTGGTAGATTAAATTAAGGAGAGACAGAAATCACAATACTTTTATTTCATTCACAGCTGAAGTCAATATAGAATGACTCCCCAAAAAATTTCATCTTGGATTTTAGAAATATGATTCTGGAACATAATAATCTCTAATGTGAACAAGAGTGAGAGATGAAATTGTTCTGAACTTTTCATGATAGCTTCTACACTCTGTCAACTTTACCATTAAAACAGAGAGAAAAAATAGATTAAAAAGAAAAAGCTGTATTGCTGGTCTGAAAGCTGTAAAGATGAAACTTACTCATTCCACCCCCAAATCCTCCCACTGTAGTCTGAAGGAATATTGGTGATAAGAGAAATATTATAGCTTGCTTAGAATGATAACATTTAGCTGGGCATTATGGCTCATGTCTGTAATCTCCCAGCACTTTGGGAGGCTGAGACAGGCAGATCTCTTGAGCTCAGGAGTTTGAGACACACCTGGGCAACAGGGCGAAACCCCATCTCTACAAAAAAAAAATACCAAAAATTAGCCGGGCATGGTGGCCTATACCTATAGTCACAGGTACTCAGGAGGTTAAGACTAAGGATGAGGATTGATTGAGTCCAGGAGTTTGAGGCTGCAGTGAGCCATGAGTTCACCACTGCACTCCAGCCTGGGCAATGGGAGTAAGACCTTGTCTAAAAAAAAAAAAAAAAGGATGATAACATTTTAGATGTCAGAAACATCATAAAGATACTCCAGATCAGAGACTCTTAATGTGGAGTGCATGGGATAAATTTGGGGGAGTGTCTGACCTCTCTGAAATTATGTGCCAAATTGTGCGGTGTGTAGTGTGAGTGTGTTGGGGGGAAGGGGGTGTGGGTGTGGGGGTGTGTGTATGTGTGGAGAGAAATAATTTATTTATTGAAAGTCTAAAACAGTAGATATAGCAATCAGGGCACTGATTTTGCTTTTTCCCTAGATAAGACTGTGGCTGAGCTGATACCATTTGATTCAAGAATAAAGGACCAATTTTCTGTAAAAAATTTTCTTAACTGGAAGTTCACAGGCTGTTAGTGTAAGCTCATCAATGGAGGTACAAGCCTTGAATATAAAGGAGAGTGACACAGCAAGAATTCCCCCTCTTGGATCAGGTGAGATTCTAATTTGCACAAATAGTGTCATCGGCCCCGTTAGGCACTTTAGGCCCAAGAGAAACTACACTGACATTGATTGCATCTACTTCTGCTTTGTGTGGCCACCTCATTTCTCAAATATTTTGTATTTTTGGGAAAATGAGTTAGAAATCCAATCTAGCTTTGCAGAGGATGCCTACCTGTGTATGGTCACTTCTTGCTAATCTGTAATATTGCAACACGCATAAATCTAAGGAGAGAATCCGTGGGCTTTTATCAGATTCTCAAATGGCAGTTGACCCAAAGGGTTTAAGAACCATCTAGCTATAGGAATAAAATAATTTTACAGATATGAAAAGTGGAGTCTTAGAGAAGTTAGGAGAT
The DNA here is from genome assembly GCF_028885655.2 of Pongo abelii. Classification (NCBI taxonomy): domain Eukaryota; kingdom Metazoa; phylum Chordata; class Mammalia; order Primates; family Hominidae; genus Pongo; species Pongo abelii. The sequence continues at coordinate 22,576,698 of NC_085928.1, forward strand.
TTCCCTCAGAACAATTGGCAGAACCATGACTAGGAAACAATTCTATCTAGTCCCACTTCATCACTTTTGCCACAAAACCCTAGGAGAAACTAAGGACTTCAGAGGCCTCATGGGTGATCAGGTGAGTTAATGTTAACATCACATCACTCTAAATTAGGACTAGGATGTTATTCTATGGGTTGTGTTTCTCCTTTTCTTAGTCTTTGTTTCAGAAAGAGCATGATAAACCAGGGTAATCAGATAACTAGACAACAGCCAAAGCACCAGGGACCCATGGAATCTTACACAGATATATAAGTATATGAATAGAGTTGAAGATCCTCTGCTATTACTCAGTGAATAAACCCTAGGCATAAAAACTAACATGTCTCCCTCTTGGTTTTAGCTGCACCATGGAATGGCTTTGACAGCCAAAACTATTCTAGTGAATTTATGCCTCCATCTTCAATGGTCTTGTCATTTGTATCTCTAATGAGATTAACCCACTGGACTGTTTCTGGGAGTATTCCCGGGAAGGTCACTTATCACACTAACAGAACCTTTTTACTCAAACAACACCTCAACCCAATGGTTTTTTGAGGTCTCTCCTTCTTCTAATAGCCTGCTCTTGGTTTTGGTGCCCTCTACATTTGTTTTTCTTCCTCTGACATCACCACCTCTTTCTGCTTGGGCCCATCTTTCTTGCTTCCTTTGATTACCCATCTTTCTTCACAAATTAAATGAGTATCTGACTGGGGTAACTAAATCACATAGCTTGATAAATAATTTCTTGAGTTATTCATCAGCATGGCAACAAAAAGGGTTTTCTGCAATATAATATTAGGCATCCTATTCCGAAGTCAGACAAATGGCCCATTTTGCGCAATGTTCATATCATACAGAGTCACAGCAGGACGTTTGTAGAAACACATGGCAGCTCTCTATGAAGTAAAATCCTAATGGGCAAAATATTCTGAACACTCTCAACTTCCCCTTAGTAACCCATAACGACATATAAATAATGTTTATTGAGTAACTACTGTATGCCAGACATTGTGCAAGCTTCTTTAAATACATTTTCTTATTTAACTATCACCATTAAATATCATGAGTACCATATCCTCCCAATTTTACAGATGTGGAAACCTATTTAGAGAGTTTAAGTAGGTACTAAGGGGCAAAGTAAACTCAGTCCCGGTCAGTAGGCCTCCACAGATGGTTTAATCATTATGCATATCACATGCACACATTTAAATATCTTAAAACATACATATCATCAGTTCCAGTTTTAACCACTTCTTGATGTTAACAAATTCCATTTTATGACTCTAGCATACACTGTTTCTGTGTGTCTTTCATAAAAGGAGTACTTTGAAATTTAATAATGCAATCCATCTGGGTTAGCATTTGGTGAATGAATCCACATTCATCTTATCACTCCAGGAGTCCCAAAATCTAATTAGTAGGAGTCCCAGAAAAAGACAAAAGGAGATTGTAAGAAACAATTTCTTAAAGAAGTGATACAAGAATATTTTCTAGAATGAAAAGACGTGAGTCTCAAGCCCACTGAATTCCCGGCATAGCAATTTTTAAAAAGATACTTCTGTCATGGAAATTCCAAACATTAGGTGTAAAAACAAGATCTTCAAAGCTTCCAGAGAGAAAAACAGATCACATAGAAAAGAAAAACTTCAGACTTCTTAGCAGACACATGCAAGAATCTGGAAGATAATGGAGACTTGCCTTCTACATTTTGAGAGAGACATATTTGATCTGGAATTCTTTCTAGAGCTTCTAGAGGCTATACTTCACCAACAATGGTAGATAAAACCAAGAATGAGGAAGACATGAAGCACAGGAGACAAGAAATGCAATAGTATACAGGCAAAGGCAATCCCCAGGGTAACTGGGAAGGGAATGCCCAGGGTAGTGATTTTGCAGCAGACCTGGAGCAACAAGTATAATTGGAATAGGAAGACAGAGGACTCCAGGAGACATATCACCAGAAAAAAAAAATAGAATTGATGGGATATGTGACAGATTTAAACACATGGACAATTGAGAGATACTTAATAGAGCCATTGAGGGAGTGTGGGAAAACTTAGCCAGCAGACATCTTAGCATATAAAATACATTTTAAAATATATATTATATATATATTTATTTATGTATAATCACATATATATAAATGTATATATAAGGCAACTGATGGCTTCAGAAAAACAAAAACATTGTATATAGATAAAAGTGTGATAGTTTGTTAGCACAACTATAAGCCATATTTATATAGACATAATAATAAAAGTGCTAAATATGAACTAAACAAAATTAAGAAATGCGCAAGACTTGAATGAACAAACAAATAAACTTAAGAACAGAATAAAATTCGTCTTGAGTAAGGAGAGGTATGCCATGTTCCTGATAAGGAGGCTGGGTTTTATATAGAAGATACATTTCCCAAATGCATCTATAAGTGCAATGCTATCCCAAACAAAATGCCAAAGTGATGTTTTTAATGTAAATTTTTCAGTTGTTACTAAATTTCTAAAAAGTAAATACATGATAATTGCATTCAGGGTGCCTGCTCTCTAAAATATAAACATTTATTATAAAGTTTCAGTGATTTTGGCATCAGTCGAACACCAAAAAAAGACCCAGGGTCACATATGGGAATTAAATGACTCATAATTAGGGTGTTTAAAAGCAGAAAGAGACATACTAGATTGGTAAAAATCAAAAGAATTTTAGAGCAAACTGCTAAAGAATAGCCAATGCTAATACAGAGAAACAGACACTCTCATATGTTGCGGGGACAGTGCTGCAACTTGGCAATATCTATCCAAATTCCATGCAATTACCCTCTGGCCTTGCAAAGGTCTTTGCTCAGGATTATTACTAAAAATATAACATATATGGGAATATTGGCGCAAGACTTTTTTATTACAGCAAAAGACTTAAAGTGACAAAAATCTGGTAGGAAGAAATGTTTTTAAGTGAAAAAGCAAAGTACGGAACAATATGTATACCATACAGGCATATATTATTTTGTGTCCTTCACTTTATTATGCTTCACAGTTATTGGGTTTTTTATAAATTGAAGGTTTGTGGCAACCCTGCATCAAGCAAGTCTATTGGCGCCATTTTTTTTTCAACAGTGTGTACTCGCTTCCTGTCTCTGTCAAATTTTAATAATTCTTGCAATATTTCAAACTTTTTTATTATTGTTATATCTGCTATGGTGACCTGTGATCAGTGATCTTTCATGTTACTTTGTAATTGTTTTGGGGCACCATGAACAGCGCCCATATAAGACATTGAATTTAACTGCACTGTTGTGTGTGTTCTGACTGCTCCATTGACCTGCCGTTCTCCCATCTCTCTCCCTCTCCTCAGGCCTCCCTTTTCCCTATGACACAATGGTATTGAAATTAGGGCAATGAATAACCCTAAAATAGCCTTTAAGTGTTCAAGTGAAAGGAACAGTCACATCTCTCACTTTAAATCAAAAGCTAGACATGATTAAGCTTAGTGGGCAAAGCACGCCGAAAGGCCAAATAGCCTGAAAGCTAGGGCTCTTGTACCAGTTAGCCAAGTTATAAATGTAAATGAAAAGTTCTTAAAGGGAATTAAAAGTACTACTTCAGTGAACACAGGAACGATAAAGAAGTGAAACGGCCTTCTTGTTAATATGAAGAAAGTTTTAGTTGTCTGGATAGAAGATCAAATAAGCCATGACATTTCCTTAAGCCAAAGCGTAATAACCCAGAGGAAGGCCCTGACTCTCTTCAATTCTATAAAGGCTGAGAAAAGTGAGGAAGCTGCAGAAGAAAAGACTAAGGCTAGCAGAGGTTGGTCCATGAGATTTAAGGAAAAATGCCACCTCCATAACATAAAAGTGTAAAGGGAAGCAGCAAGGGCTAATGGAGAAGCTACAGCAAGTTATCTGGATCTAGCTGATTCAGAAGATCTAATGTCATTGATCAAGATGGCTACAGTAAACAACAGATTTTCAATGTAGATAAAACAGACTTATATAGCATTGGAAGAAGATGTCATCTAGGACTTTCATAGCTAGAGAGGAGAAATCAATGCTTGGCTTCAAGGCTTCAAAGGACATGCTACCTTATGTTAGGGACTAATGTAGCTGGTGGCTTTAAGTGGAAGCCAACGCTCATTCACCATTCTGAAAATCCTAGGGCCCTTAAGAATTATGTTAAATCTACTGTCTGTGTTCTATAAATTGAAAAACAAAACCTGGATAGCAGCACATCTGTTTACAGCATGTTTTACTGAATATTTTAAACCCACTGTTGAGATCTATTTTTCAGAAAAAAAAAAAAAAAGATTTATTTCAAAGTATTACTGCTCATTGACAATACACCTGGTCACCCAAGAGCTCTGATAGATATGTTAATGGAGATTAATGTTGTTTTCATTGCTGCTAATGCAACATACATTCTGCAGTCCATGGATCAAGCAGTCATTTGGACCTTCAAGTCTTACTAAAAAAATACATTTCATAAGGCTATAGCTGCTATAGATAGTGATTACACTAATGGATATGGGCAAAGTAAATTGAAAATATTCTGGAAAGGATTTACCATTCTAGATCCCATTAAGAACATTTGTGATTCATGAGAAAAGGTCAAGATATCAACATGAGCAAGAGATTGGAAGAAGTTGATTCCAACTTTTATGGATAACTTTGTGGAGTTCAAGACTTCAGTGAAGAAAGTAACTGCAGATGTGGTGGAAATAGCAAGAGAACTAGAATTAAAAGCAGAGGCTGAAGATGTGACTGAATTGCTGCAATCTCATGAACAACTTAAACAGATGAGGCATTGCTTCTTATTGTTGAGCAAAGAAAATGGTTTCTAGAAATAGAATCTGCTCCTGTTGAAGATGCTGTGAACATTTGGAAATGACACAAAAGATTCAGAATATTATGTAAGTTTAGTTGGTTAGGCAGTGACAGGGTTTGAGAGGATTGACTCCAAATCTGAACCAAACTTGAAAGAAATTCTGTGAGCAGAATGCTATCAAACAGCATTGCATGCTACAGAGAAATATTTAATGAAAGGAAGAGGCAATTGGTGTAACAAACTTTATCCTTTATTCTTATCAAACCTTCAGCAACCACCACCCTGATCAGTTAGCAACCATCAACATCAAGACAAGACCCTCTATTAGCAAAAAGATTATGTTTTGCTGAAGGTTCAGATGAATGCAAGCATTTTTGGCAGTATTATTAAATAAGGTATATATATTTTTTGAGACATAGTACTTTACATACTTAATACACTTCATTATAGCATAAACATAACTTTTAAATGCACTTGAAAACCAAAAACTTCACAGGACTCTCTTTATTTGCTTTGTTGCAGTGATCCAAACTCGTGGAACCAAACCTATGATATCTCTAAACTATACCTGTACTACTATTTATGGAAAAAAAAGAGGACAATTGTCAGCATATACATGCATGTGGATGTAACTGGAAGTGTACCCACAGACTCTCTATATCTATTTGTTTGTCTATGTGTAAAGTATCCTTGGATGCTGATTACACTGGATTCTCCAAGCTAAGGGAATGATGGATAGCTAGGTGATAAATTTGGGATAAAAACCTTTCGCATGTACCATTTTGTGACTCTTGGATTTTAACCATAATGCTATAAGTAAGCCAACATTTTTAAAATATTGAAATAAAATTAGTCAGTATATGATGGAATTTTTACATTGATTTTGGGGTTTGAGTTGGGTAGTTCTTTGATATGCTGGTTGAGCATCATTGGTAGGAAGTATTTCCTGACACTGCTGCTAGGCAGAATTAATACATGCCTTCTTCCATGGCACTTTGAACATCATTCTGTTATTGCCCTTTAAATATTGCATTATAGTTAGCTATGCATAATTTTGCCTCCTCTATTAGAGTGTGAGGGCTTCTGTGGGACAGAGATAGATAGATATTCATAGATGCATTTATTAATTCCCTTCTTAAGTGAGTGCTAGACAAGGTGTTTATTCAACCATGTATCTTTGGTACCTGGCCTGGTCATTGACATATAAGAATTCAATGTACTGCTTTTGAATGAACGTATGAATAAATGAATAATGTGAGTTCAGCAATTTACATAAGATTCAGGATGATAGCTCCACCAAATCAGTATTGTTTATAATCCTGAGGACTTCCAAAAAATACTAACTCTTCTTGCCTCAAAATTAAGCTGCAATTATGTTGAACACAAATTTCAAATCTTTGTTAAAAAAAAAACTCTTAATCTACATGCAGACAGATTAAATATATTCATCCAGACACAGAAGAGACCCTAAAGTTTCTTCAAATACTATTTCATTACTTTCCTTCCTGGTATATTTGCAAATACCATAATTAAATCAAACAGAATAAACTGACATAAGCAATTAACATTTTTAGTGTAAAATATTTTATAATTACAAGTATCATGTATCACTTGGGCAAAATCTTTCCCACAATAACCCTGGGAAGTAAGAGATTTTGATAGAGATAAGTAGATAAATGCAGCATGATTCCTACCAAGTCAAACAACATGTTTGCCTGTTGCATTACTGGATTGAACCCAAATGGATCTGTGCTCTAAAGCCACAGTTTAATCTGTTTCCTCTCTCAAAATAAAAGACATTTAGGCTGAAACAGAAGAGGTAATAGAAAAATATTGGTAATCTCCAACCCAAACACCTCTGATAAGAGAGGATATGATGCGGAAGTACTGAGTAGAGTCCTAACTAACACACACACAGGTAGGGACTGACTACCTGGGTGGTGATGGGTATTTTGCTTGAAAACCATGATTGTAAGTGGCTTTTCACAGAATTCCTGGGATCTATGAAAAAGAAGATTTGTTAAAACATTGACTTTCTGAAGGAGTCAAATGGTCTTGCAGCTTCCTTTGCAGAGCTCTGTATTCGCCACTGTAGCTTACTGCAGTTTCATGGATTTACCCCTCTATCCCCATCCCCACCTCCCCTGAGAGTGCTTCTCAATGATATATATTACCATTTTTTGTTTTTAATCCCCAGTGCTTAGCCTAGTGCTATGCAGATAATAGTACTTAATAAATATGCAGACCAAAGAATGCACTTCTTATTCAAAGTCAGTATGATATAGTAGAAAGTGGTTTACCCTTGGCTCTGCCCCTAAGAAGCAGATTCATCTAACACACGTCACAATAAATCCAGTTTCAATTTATTCTTCTAAAAAACGAGTGGGTCAATAGTTGACTTCTAGTAATATTTTTGATTTTAAAGTTCTATGATTTTATGTAAGTGTGACTATTGGAGTGGGAGAGAGGTAGGGTCATGACAGATAGAGAAAGAAATAAAATCTAAAACAGTAAGGTTGTATTAAATCCTTACTATGTACCTGGAACTGTGCTGAGCAAGGTCTTTACTTTCATTTTTCTCGTTTACTCTTTACAACAGCCCTGTGATTCACAAACTATTGAAACCACATTTCATGCATGGAGAAGTAGAGGTACAGGGAGGTGAGTAACTTGGATGAGTTCACAAAGCTAGTCTGACTAAGGAGTTTGGGCTTTTTAATCACAACTCTATTTGTACTCTACATAATTACAGTCCCAAAAAGATGGCTGGATTTACATCAACCTGAAAATGATGATCTAGCCTGTGGCATGTAAGCACTCATGATAGATTAATGACATAATTGATTTCTTATCAGGAAATCTAATTTGTGTAACTGTATAATATCCTCCTCTTCCTTTTTCCCAAGACTTCAAAAGGGCATAAATATTTAATCCTCTAGTTCTTTTTATCAGACTCACTGCATACTAAGATATGGACAGCTCTGGGTGGGCTTAGTCAGCTCTAAGTATAGGTCTACAGTCACGACGGATGAATTCAATATAATCCTTTCCATTAATACACCAGTGTCATTTAAAATTACCAAAAGTGTTTAACACGACACAGCTTTCCTAAACTTTATTTGCGACTAAACTTTATATAGCCTTTGAATCATCACAGCATTTATGGGTTTTTCTGTTCCATCAATCCACTGCTATTGGGAGGCCTACCTAGCTTAGCTGCTGTAAAAGATACCAAGAAAGTCATGGTCCCTGCTTTCAATAAACTCACATCCTGCAATGGCTTATACATAAGTGTGCAATTGAAACATACATGTTGATTGAAGAGGGAAATTATTCTATAAAATGGCAGTACCAGAACACAAATATAGATCTCTCTGTAGCTAAAGCTTAGACTCTCTCTCTTTCTCTCTCTCTCTCTCTCTCTATATATATATATGTGTGTGTATGTGTTCTACATGTAACTTCTTGGTTGAGAAGTTCCTTGATATCAAGGACTGGATTATGCACTCTGTAATGAGGTCTTAGTGTCATATACAGAGCAGAACTCAGTAAATGTTGTGGATGGTAGTGTGGAATAAAGCCAAACCAAACAGCGATATTAAAGGGAAATAATACTTCCTTATGTGATGCACTAAAAAGAACACAACATCGTTTCCATAAAATTCTTGCAAAGAAAGCATGACTGTGACCTGAAACAGGTCATGAGGAAACATCAGGCAGACCCAGGTCTAGGGTCATTCTGAAGACTATCAGTGTCCAATAGAACTTTTTGCAATGATGAAAATGTCCTATGTTTTTAGCTACACTGTCAAATTTGATAACCACATGTCAAATGTGGCTATTGAGCACTTAAACATGGCTGGTATGACTGAGAAGTGGAATTTTAAATTTTATTTTAATTAGTTTTAACTTAAATAACCACATGTGCTTAGTGGCTACCATATTAGACAGCCCAGCTATAGACCCTCAGCTATCTGTTGAGAAGATGAAAAACAAGGGAAGAGTGAAGAACTGTTCACAGGTTGGAAGGGACCAAAAAGATATGACAAGTAAATGCACTGAGTTCCTGGATGAGATCCTGGAGCAGAAGGAAAAAGAGTCATTGCTGGAACAGTTTGAAAATTGAATAGCATCTGTGTTTTAGACAGAAGTGTGGTATTACTATTTCTTGACTTCGAGCGTAAGAAAGTATCCTTGTCTTGGTACATGGGAGGATTCTGGGGTGATAGGAAATACCATTTGCAGTTTACTCTCAAATAGTTCATAAAAGACTAATATTAAAAGAAAAGAGCAATAAATACAATAAGAATTTATATTACATAAGGACAATTCTAAATTACATGAAGAGAAAGCTTATTTGGAGGCTTTTATCTTTGTCTCAAAGGGTAGGAATCATTTTTATTTTTATTTTATTTACTGAATTTATATATTTATTTGGAGACAGGGTCTCGCTCTGTCACCCAGGCTGGAGTGCAGTGGCAGGGTCTCAGCTCTCTGCAAACTTTGCCTCCCAGGTTCAAGTGATTCTCCTGCCTCAGCCTCCTGAGTAGCTGCGATTACAGGCATGTACCACCAAGCCTGGCTAATTATTGCATTTTTAGTAGAGATGGGGTTTCGCCATGTTGGCCAGGTTGGTCTCAAACTCCTAGACTCAATTCATTGGCCCATTTCTGCCTCCCAAAGTGCTGAGATTACAGGCATGAACCACTGTGCCCAGCCAGGAATGATTTTTAAAAGTGAAGATAGTGTAAGAGGTTATTCGCATCAGTGAAAACAGTACCCCTAAATAAACTTCAGGAACCTAAAACAAAAATCATGGTAAAGCTCCAATTCCTTGTCTAGCAACCTCATAAGAAGTCACTCATTCTGTGCTTGAACAGTTCTAGACACAAAAAAACATTACCCTCTCTGAGGAAGCTCATGCTGTCATCAGACAGGTTTAGTCTTTAGAAAATTATTCTTTATTCTAAAACAAAATCTGTCTACATAAATTCCTCCACCTTCACTCCCTTGGTCATACTTCTTCTCTTTAAGGCCATAAAGAACAAGTCTGACCCCTCTTCGTCTTCCTTATGATGGTTTTCTGCATATTTTAAAACAATGTACTCTTCCCTAAGCTAAATATCATAAATCCCCACTTTTTTTGGTCTTTTTAATCTTATTTTTCTAAACATGTAAAGATTTTTCTATATCTTTCTTAGAATGTGGTGAGCCTACAAGAGCCCAACATTCTTCATATCATCTGACCAGGATGATAGGAATTCTGCTTTGGGAGAGTTCTTCCATTGAGTTTAACAATAGCTAAAAGCTCTCTTGCTTGAGCTGTCTTGCATGTTATTGTGGGGTACTTGGTTTTTACAACTCAAATGTAGGAACTTATATTTTATCACTATTTCCTGAATTTTCTTTGAGTCCAGTAATCACTCCAGCTTGCAGAGATCCTTTTGGGTCCTGACTTGACATACAAAATATTTTATATCCCTCCCACCTTTATATCATTTTTAATTGTAATGAGATTAGTTGTCATGTGGTTATTATTAAAATTTAATTATAATAATTACTGTAAAATGAACTAGAAAATGATTTATGTTAAGAGATAAATCACAAAGGATAATAAAATGCAGAATTATAAAAATTACTGAAAAGATAAGGGTTTGTATGAAGAGAAATTCAGAGAAACAAGGAGTTAGAATATGTCAAAGAGAGAATCATAAAGTAAGCAATTGTTAAAACATACAAGAACAAGAATTTTACTTATGAATTAAAAGTCACTGCTCCAGAAAGGCACAGGCATAATTTCATCTAAATCTTAATGTATTTAATAACAAGGGCTATTTTGCTTCTTTCTATTTGATAAGATATTGGGACAAGCCATCCAAAGTTGGTGTGCTTGAGCTAAGTTGTAAATAAGGTCTTAAACCTGCTGCTAAAATTTTTTAGTCATTTCCCCCTATTATCTAAAGAGAGAATCCATGATATGGAAAGTAACACTCTCTACATCTAGCTCAGGTGCCTTAATATCTTGCCACCCTTCTCTGCATGGAGAATTATACAATATATACATGTAATATATATCATATATTAATTATATTATTATATGTATTATATATGTCATATATATAGTTTCTGGGCACCCTTCCTTCCTTCACTTGATAGGCCCTTTGCTCAGGCTTAGTTAAGGCACCATTTACTTTCAAAATGACTATGTTTCTTCCTCTTGACCTCCATTTATTTGCCATGTGTATCTATTTTGTGCATATGTTCGACAGAGGACATCCCTTAAAATTACTTCTTTGTCTAAGCTACTGCAGGGAGGCTAACAGAGGAGTATTTGGGATATAGTAGATGCTTAATCTATATGTGTTGAATGAAAGAAGAAGGAATATAGAATATCAAGTCTACAGACGTACCCAAGTGGAACAGCTGCCACTGAGGGATCGAGATGACTGGCTCACTCCTAATAGATCTTCAGAGGGAAGGCACTGAAAGTGGATGGAGGGAAGAAACAGAAGCTGGGCTGAAGGGATAGGAAGCTGGGAATCCTGCACAGAGCAACTGTGCACCGGGACACATTCCTGGCCCCTGACAACTCTGGGGGAAGGAATGAGTTCAACTGGCAAGGAGTAACCCGCTTTTGCCAATGGGCTCTAGAATCCCAGCAGGAGGAGACTCTTCAACCACCATGAAGAGTTGAGTTGGTGAGGAGAACTGCTTAGAGAAGTAGCAGGGGAAGCATGCCAGGCTTTGCAGAGCTCAGGGGATTTGGTGCAGGAGCATCTGTAAGGGAACATGGCCAGGGACGCCCATCCCTCCAGGCTCCACTTGCTTCCAGAGGAGACTTTAGCCCTAGGGGAACTGTCAACCTGAACTCTGCAGGGTAATCTTGCCCATCAGATGGCGCTGGTCTGACCTGAGCACCCCTTGGTCTGCTGGCCTCTCCTGGGGCCCCAGCCTGGCCAAGCCTGCTGACAGTGAGGACACAGGTGCTCTGGGGTCCCACACCATAGTTCCTGCACAGCAGACTGCACCTGATCAGCAGAGAGCTCCAGCAGAGTGGCCCTCAGAGCCATGCACCAACTCACTTGATTCCTCTCCCATGGAGCTTGCCCAGGGCCCACTGCCACCCCACACATTGCTCTGCCAGCATGTGTGTGCACCTTTGGATTTTGCCTTCCCTGACCCACGAGCATGCATGTGAGTGTGTGTGCTCCCTGCCCCGTTCCCCTTCCTACCTTACCACCATTGCACCACTCTGCTTCCCTTCCCTTGCCTTACCACCATTGTATTCAAGTCTTGGAGGGCACAGAGCCCACCAGCGCCATCCCCTCCAGTGCCCTGCCCTTGCACCAACAGTGCTACCAGAATGAAACTAGGCAAGGAGAACAGAGTCCCTCCCCCACCCTGACTAGCCACCCCAGCCTGGGTGAACATACACAAATGGCACATTCAGACTCACTCCTGCCAGTGCCCTGCCCCTGTGTTAACACCATCACCAGTGCAAATGTCCACATAGTCACCAGTCAGAGACCCCTGACCCCCCAACTGTACTGCCTCTGCCAGTGTTGTGAATGCCCACAGGGAGGCTGGCACTCTGAAACCTGCCTTTCACTCTGCCACAGCTGACAAGCATGTGCCTTGCAGCACTGCTGCTGCTGGAATATGTGAATGAGGATGGATCCTGCTGCCACTGCCCTACAAAATGCTTTGGCTGGCAACACCCACTGGAGTGTAGAAACCAGTGGTCTGGGAGCACCTAGGCTCCTCTAGTGAAGGGGGTTCCTAACCTTGAGGAACCAGAGAACAAATTCAGGGCCAACACAAGTTCCCCAGAGTTAGAGCATATAGTCCAGAAGTTGGGAGCTGAGCCTTGGTCCCCTAAAATTGCCCAGAAATGAACCCAGTCGACTGAACCCACCTTATACTACAATCAAACTCTCAAGGGAATAAAATAAAATGAAGGAAGAAAAAAAAGCCTATCCAAAGAATGGCAACTTCAAAGACTGAAGGAATACCAGTCCACAAAGATAAGAAAGAACCCTGACAACTCAAAAAGCCAGAGTGCCTTCATTCCTCCAAATGACTGCTATCTCTCCAGCAAGGGTTCTGAACTGGGCTGAGATGGCTGAAATGACAGAAATAGAATTTAGAATATGGATAGAAACAAAGATCATTGAGATGCAGGAGTACACTGAAACCCAATCCAAGGAAGCTAAGAATCACAATAAAATGATACAGAAACTGACAGACAAAATAGCCAGTATAGAAAAGAATGTAACTATGATAGAGCTGAAAACACATTACAAGAATTTCATAATGCAATTGCAAGTATTCCTAACAGAATAGACCAAGCAGAGGAAAGAATCTCAGAGCCTGAAGACTGGCTTTCTAAAACACAACAGTCAGACAAAAATAGTGAGAAAAAGAATGAAAAGCAATGAACAAAACCTCTAAGAAGTATGGGATTATGTAAAGAGAGCAAATCTGTAACTCAATGGTGTCCTTGAAAGAGATGGGGAGAATGGAAGCCACTTGGAAAACATATTTCAGGATATCATCCATGAGAACTTTCCCAACCTAGTTAGAGAGGCCAACATTCAAATGCAGGAAATGCAAAGAACCGCAGTAAAAAAGAAGATTATCCTCAAGACACATAATCATCAAATTCTCCAAGGACGAAATTAAAGAAAAAGTGTTAAGTGCAGCTAGAGAGAAAGGTTAGGTCACTTACAAAGGGAAGCCCAATAGACTAACAGTGAACCTTTCAGCAGAAACCCTACAAGCCAGAAGAGATTGTGGGCCAATATTTAACATTCTTAAAGAAAAGAAATTCCAATGCCAAATGTAATGGCCAAACTAAGCTTCACAAGCAAAGGAGAAATAAGGTCCTTCTCAGACAAGCAAATGCTGAGGGAATTTGCTATCACCAGACCTACCTTACAAGAGCTCCCAAAGGGAATACTAAACATGGAAAAGAAAGACCATTACCAGCCATGATAAAAACACACTGAAGTACACAGACCAGTGACACAATAAGCAACCACATACATAAACAGGTTTGCAAAATAACCAGCTAACATCATGATGACAGGATCAAATCCACACATATCAATACTAACCTTAAATGTAAATGGGCTAAATGCCCCAATTAAAAGACACAGAGTGGCAAGCTGGATAAAGAACCAAGATCCATTGGTATGCTGTCTTCAAGAGCCTCATCTCACATGCAATGACAAACATGGACTCAAAATAAAGGGTTGGAGAAAAATCTACCAAGCAAATGAAAAACAGAAAAAAAGCAGAGGTTGCAATCCTAGTTTCTGACAAAACACACTTTAAACCAACAAAGATCAAAAAAGACAAAGAAGGGCATTACATTATGGTAAAGGGTTCAATTCAACAAGAAGATCTAACTATCCTAAATATATATGCAACAAACACAGGAGCACCCAGATTCATAAAGCAAGTTTTTTCTTAGAGACCTTCAAAGAGACTTAGACTCACACACAATAATAGGGGAGACTTTAACTGCCCACTGACAATATGAGACACATCACTGAGACAGAAAATTAACAAAGATTCAGGACCCAAACTCACCACTGGATCAAATGGACCTGATAGATATCTACAGAACTCTCCACATAAAAACAACAGAATACACATTCTTCTCATAGTCACATGGCACATACTCTATAATCAGTCACATAATCAAAAGTAAAACACTCCTCAGTAAAGCAAAGTAACTGAAATCATAACAGTCTCTTGGACCACAGTGTAATCAAATTAGAAATCAAGACTAAGAAATATACTAAAAACCATACAATTACATGAAAATAGAATAACCTGTTCCTGAATGACTCCTGGGTAAATAATGAAATTAAAGTTGAAATCAAGAAGTTCTTTGAAGCTAATGAGAACAAAGATACAACATACCAGAATCTCTGGGACACAGCTAAGGCAGTGATAAGACAGAAATTGATAGCACTAAATGTCCACATAACAAAGTTAGAAAGATCTCAAGTTAACAACCTAATGTAACAACTAACAGAACTAGGGAAACAAGAGCAAACAAATCTCAAATTAGCAGAAGACAACAAGTAACCAAAATCAGAGCTGAACTGAAGGAGACTGAGACAACATGAAAAAGCATTCTATAGATCAACAAATCCAGAAATCGGTTTTTTGAAAAAATTAATAAGATAGATAGCCACTAGTTAGACTAATAAAGAAGAAAAGAGAGATGATCCAAATAAACATAATTAGAAACAACAAAGAGGATATTGACCCCACAGCAATACAAACAACCATCAGAGAATATTATGCACTTGGAACATCTCTATGCACATAAGCTAGAAAATCTAGAAGAAATTGATAAATTCCTGTATACATACATACTCCCAAGACTGAACCAGGAATAAATTAAATCCCTGAACAGACCAATAGCAAGTTCTGAAATTAAATCAGTAATAAATAGCTTACCAACAACAACAACAAAAACCCAAAACTGAGAAACCCAGGACCAGATGGATTCATAGCCAAATTCTACTTGAACTATGAAGAAGAGCTGGTACCATTACCATTCCTACTGAAACTCTTCCAAAAAATTCAAGAGGAAGGACTCCTCCTCAACTCATTTAATGAGACCAGCAATATCCTGATACCAAAACCTGGGAGAGACACAACAAAAAAATAAAACTTCAGGCCAATATTATTGACAAATATTGATGCAAAAATCCTCAACAAAATATTTGAAAACCAAATCCAGCAGTGCATCAAAAAGCTTATCCACCACTATAAAGTAGGCTTTAATCCCTGGGATGCAATTTTGGTTCAACATATGCAAATCAATAAATGTGATTCATCACATAAACAGAACTAAAGAGAAAAACCACATGGTGATCTCAACATATGCAGAAAGGCTTTCAATAAAATTCAACACCCCTTCATGTTAAAAACTCTCAATAAACTAGATATTGAAGGAACACACCTCAAAACAATAACAGCCATCTATGGCAAACCCACAGCCAACTCATGCTAAATGGACAAAAGCTGCAAGAATTCTCCTTTAAAACTGGCACAAGACAAGGATGCCCTCTCTCGCCACTCTTATTCAACATAGTATTAGAATTCCAGAGCAATCAGGCAAGAGAAAGAAATAAAGTGCATCCAAATAGGAAGAGAGGAAGTCAAAATATATCTGTTTGCAGCAACATGATTCTATATCTAGAAAATCCCATAGCCTTGATCCAAAAGTTCCTTCAGCTCATAAACAACTTCAGCGAATCTCAGGATACAAAATCAACATACAAAAATCACCAGTGTTCCTATACACTAACAACAGTGAAGCAGAGAGCCAAATCAGGAACTCAATCCCATTCACAATTGCCGCAAAAAAGAATAAAATACCTAGAAATACAGTTAACCAGGGAAGTTAAAGATCTCTACAATTAGAACAACAAAACACTGTTCAAAGATGCCAGAGATAACACAAATGGAAAAACATGCCATGCTCATGGATAGGAAGAATCAACATCATTAAAATGGCCATACTGCCCAAAGAAATTTATAGATTAAATGCTATCAAACTACCAATTACATTCTTTATAGAACTGAAAAAAAACTGTTTTAAAATTCATTTGGAACCAAGAGAAGCCCAAATAGCCAAGGCAATCCTAAACACAAAGAACAAAGCTGGAACAATCCTAAGCAAAAAGAAAAAAACTGGAGGCATCACACTACCTGACTTCAAACTATACAAGACTACAGTAATCAAAACAGCATGGCACTGGTACAAAAACAGACACATAGACTCCCAATGGAACAGAATAGAGAGCCCAGAAATAAAGCCATACACCTATAACCATCTGACCTTCAACAAAGCAGACAAAAACAAGCAATGCGGAAAGGACTCCCTATTCAATAAATGGTGCTGAGATAAATGGCTAGCCATATGCAAAAGAGTGAAACTGGATCCCTTCCTTACATCACAAAAAATCAACTCAAGTGGATGAAATACTTAAATGTAAAACCAAAAACTATAAAAACTCTGGAAGACAATCTAGGCAATACTATTCTGGACATAGAGACAAGCAAAGATTTCATTATGAAGATGCCAAAAGCAATTGAAACAAAAGCAAAAATTGACAAATATGATCTAATTAAAATAAAGAGCTTCTGCACAGCAAAGTAACTATCCATAGAGTAAACAGACAACCTACAGAGTGGAGGAAAATATTTGCAAACTGTGCCTCTGACAAAAGTCTAATATCCAGTATCTACAAGGAACTTAAACAAATTTACAAGAAAAAACCATTAAAAAGTGGGCAAAAGATATAAACAGACACTTTTCAAAAGAAGACATACATGAAGCCATCAAGCATATGAAAAATAGCTCAACATCACTGGTCATTAGAGAAATGCAAATAAAAACCACAATGAGATACTGTATTAGTCCATTTTCACACTACTAATAAAGACATCCCTGAGACTGGGTAATTTGTAAAGGAAAGAGGTTTTATTGATTCATAGTTCTGCATGGCTGAGGAAGCCTCAGGAAACTTACAGTCTTGGCAGAAGGCAAGAGAGAAGCAAGGCACCTTCTTCACAAGGCAGCAGGAAGAAGTGCCTGCAGGGGAAATGGGAGATGCTTATAAAACCATCAGATCTTGTGAGAACTCACTCACTACCATGAGAGCAGCATGGGGGAAACCACCCCCATGATTTAATCACTTCCCACCAGGTCCCTCCCAAGACACATGAGGATTATAGGAACTACAATTCAAGATGAGTTTTGGGTGGGGACAGAGCCAAACCATATCAGGTACCATCTCATACCAGTCAGAATGGCTATTATTAAAATGTCAGAAAATAACAGATGCTGGCAAGGTTTCAGAGAAAAGGGAATGCCTATACACTATTGGTGGGAGTTGAAATTAGTTCAACTGGGGTGGGGGGAGGGGGGAGGGATAGCATTAGGAGATATACCTAATGTAAATGAGTAGTTAATGGGTGCAGCACACCAACATGGCCCGTGTATACATACGTAACAAACCTGCACGTTGTGCACATATACCCTAGAACTTAAAGTATAATAATAATTAAAAAAAAGAAAAAGAAAGACTTTAAAATAGCAAAAAAAAAAAAAAAAAAGAAGAAGAAATTAGTTCAACCATTGTGGAAAGCAGTGTGGCAATTGCTCAAAGAGCTAAAAACAGAACTACCATTCAACCCAACAGTCCCATTTTTGGGTATATACCCGAAGGTATATAAATTGTTCTATCATAAAGACACATGCACACATATGTTCACTGCAGCACTATTCACAATAGCAAAGACATAGAGTCAACCTAAATGCTCATCAGTGATAGGCTGTATAAAGAAAACGTGGCATATATACACCACGGAATACTATGCAGCCATAAAAAAGAATGAGATCATATCTTTTCCAGGAACATGGATGGAACTGAAGGCCATTATTCTCAACATAATAATGCAGGAAAAGAAAACCAAATATCACACACTCTCACATATAACTGGGAGTTAAATGATGAGAATACATGGACACACAGAGGGGAACAACAGACATTGGTGTCTACCAGAGGGTGGAGGGTGACAGGAGGGAGAGGATCAGGAAAAGTAACTTAGGGGTACTAGGCCGCATACCTGGGTGATAAAAATAATGTGTACAACAAGCCACATGACACATGCTGGTCTATATTACAAACCTGCACATGTACCCCTGAACTTGAAACGTTTTTAAAAAAGAATATTGAGTCTGGAATCAAGTTATTGTATTATTTGGGACTCTTTGATTGCCAGTGTGAGACACCAAATCAAATTAGTGGAAGCATTTAAAAAAGGGGGAAGGGTATAGATTTGTAGAGGTGGGAAAGTATTTCTCAGAAAACTTAAGAGAGGAAGCCAGATCCCTGGAAAATCTGAGATCAGGACCTAAAAGGACACGAAGACACTTTCATTCTCTTTTATTTCTACTTTTTTCAGATCATCTGTTGTGTTCTTTCTCACTGCAGAACAGCTTTTTCATCCACATATCAGCCTTGGATTTACATCTAAGAGTTTCAGCTGCATATTATGGCTGTCTCACAATCTTTCTATTCCAATTCCAAATGTGTGAGAAGGAACTGTGATTCATCCAGGTTGAGTCAGGTATCACCATTGTCCAATCAGCCAAGATGAGGAAGGAGGTGATATTGCGGTGCAATATGGCGGCTGGCCAGGCATTCTCAGAATGAGGGAGTGGCTCCAGAACTCAGCAGGCACTCAAATATGATCTACTACAGGCTATCAAGTTTTCAAAGAATGCAGGGAACTGCAGCAAAAAGGAGAGTTTTGGTGAAAAACTTGGATTTAAAAAACATTCTTTGGGAATTTTAAGTTGAAACAGTGACAAAAATTACCTTTTCTTCTTCTTTTTCTTAATCATGGGTGATCTGGGAAAGATCTATCTTGAACATCCACTGTTTAACTCAGATAATTATAAATTATGTGTGAAAGATGATATGCCTACTTGTAAACACTTGGTCTCTGAGATTCTCTGATGTTCTCATGGGACAAGCATGTGGATGTGGGGCAGATACTTTTTTTTTTTTTTTTTTAACGTTTATTAAGAGTCAGGCAGTTGATGTATTTTACTCACTAAATTGTCACTTTAACCGTAGGAGAAAACATTTTCTTCATTTTACAGATAAAGGCTCTGAAGCTTTGAGGCTAAGTAAATTGCTCACGATCATACAGTTCATCAAACAGCAGAGTGAGACTTGGAATCTAGGTCTCCTGGACTAAAACCTGTGCTCCTATACCATCCCAGAGTGCCTCCCTGCAAGCAGTTAAGAAGGCAGGACAGAGCTTAAAATTGTCATTCTAGTCAGGACCAAACAGTTTAGAGTTGAATTGTTCTGTAAATGTTTTTGTGTTTGCCAGGTCTTCACATGGAGGATATAAATTCTTTAACAGTAGTGATGGTGTTATAAATTTCTCTTGCCTCCTTCACAACATCTCATGCAGCTCTGGATACTGAAGAGGCCTTACTGAATACTTAGATTGATCAATGATTCTGATCCCTGGTGATAATTGCATAGCATCTTCACACTGAGGTTGTAATCCTCATGAATCTTTTATTTAGAAGCCTCCCCCTCCTTGGGTACAGTGGCAGGTACAACATAGGGGAAGATGGAGCATGTAATAATAGTAGCTAAACAACCAGTTTTATTCTCCAAACTTACCACCTCCCAGTCTCTGAATCTTTGTCCTTTTTCATGTCATGCAGCGTCATTATAGGGAATGCCAAGGAGCAGTGCTTAGCTGTGATTTCCAGAGTCTTGGAGCAACCCTAAGCTATATTGTCAGTGCTCCTGCCACAGATATTCACTATTCCTTCCCATATAATTCATTAAATAACCCAGCCATGACTGAGCTGCAGTGTGACATTTGACCAATTCAAGTCTGCTGACCTCATGCCTCTTCCCAGAAGCAACTGATGACTACTGTCTAAAGTACGGAATTAGAAAAGTGATTTGAAGAGATCAACAGATTCACGTGAGAGTTATTGATAGCCAACATGTTTTTCCAACAACAAAAATAATTCAAAATTGTCAGCTGGACCAATTTTTCCCTATGATTTCTTAAAAAGCATAATGGTACTATTATTAATAGTTATTATTTGTCTTATCTACTATTGGGGGGAGCTTGCTAAATGCTTTAAATATATTGACTTATTGAAAAATTTTCTGGGTTATGATAAAGTCTGTGCAATAGACTACAGAGGGAATCAAAGAAGGTAGGATAGAGACAACCTGTGTGGCTTACAGATAGAGCTGTTCAAAAGCCCCCAGATAATCCACACATCCCTGAAACTTCTTATTTTGTTGGGACCCAAAGGGCCCTATAAACAACATCTCACCTAACAAGTAGGACTGTATGTGTCTTGTTTACTATTATATCCCCAGTGCTTGAAATATAGTAGCTGTTAAAAAATATGCGTAGAATGGATAAATAATTTATTAAATGAATGATTCCATGAAAGGTCTTCCTCACATGTAGAAAACATGGGTGATATCTTAAGCTACCAATCTGAGGAATAAAGAGAAATACCTGTAGCATTGCCTGCATCCCATTACCTGTATCCCATGATTAGAGAGTGTCTGTTTTAAAATAGTAAATGTCTGTCTACTAGCAAAATCATATTAGGCTCTTGACAATCATTTAGAGCTTAGAGAGAACCTGGTTATCAAATCCCTTTCTGCCCAGGCTGCTAGCTGAGGCATGACTAGGCCCAGAGAGTTCAAGGGGAGACAGGGAGGTAGGCCTGCAATTCTGTGGTTCCAAGAAAAATCGGACAGATGCCTTGCCTGCACCATCTAAGCTATAGCTGGTCCTGGGAGAATCTAAAGGCCCAGAGTGCATGAGTTGGTTCTCAAGACGTAGAGCTGAAAGCATAGCCCTGAGCTATTCCACTGCCAATGGGCTTTCAGGCAAGCAGAGTTGATCCAAAATGAATTTCTGCCAAGAGCAGCTGTCACAGAAGCAGAGAGGAGCCACTGAGAGGTCACCCAGGAGAGAATGGCTGATGTCATTTTACAGTAGAGATACCCATTCTCTTTTTTAACATAGCTAAGTAGAGAAAACGAGAGATAATTGATCAACTGCAATTCTCCCAGAAAAAAAAGATAATGACAATTTCCTGCTGAATAAGTTAGTGAGGCAAGGGAAAGGAAGGAAGATCATGTTTTAAACAGTTTCTTTGCATCTCAATTCATATTCCAATATCTTTAGTGGATGGCAAGAGGTAGGCAGAGGCTACAAATACCTAAGACAGAGATTGCTATATGTTCACCAAATTGTCATTTTATTTTTGATCTTGGTCCATAGACAGACTACATTTCTTCACCTTCCTTGCATTTGTTCTCACAAACAGTATGAATGGAAGGGATATGTGCCACTTCCAGAACCAAGGTATTTTAAGAAGAAAATGAACTACTTCTATCCTCTTTTTCCCACTTGTATTCGGCCATGGAAGATGGCAAATCCCTAAAGGATGGCAGAGCCACAATATAGAAGAAGCCTGGGTCTCTGAATCACCACATGGAGAAAGCCATTTGCTGACAAGGGGTACCAATCTTGAACTTTTGGGTGAACAAGAAGTATGCTTTCATTGTGTGAAGCCACTACACAATTTAGATGTGCTAGTTACAACAGACAAGGTCATCTTAACTAATATATACCCCAAAATACAACCCCTGGACTTATGACAATAGATGATTGAGCAAAGTTTAATGAGACAAAACCCTTGGTGAGGAAGACCTATGATCTCATTTGACAAGATCGTACATGATATGAAAGAGGACTATCATCAACAAGAGTCATTTTCTAAAGTTATATTCCCTCTTCACACGAGTACTTTGGAGACTCATTGCTGGTATCATCAGGGCTCTGGGAGTAAGAGCAATGAAGGAAACATTCAAGGTAAGATAAAAACATATAACAGGGATGTGATTACATTGCCAACGCATAATTGCTCCAGGATGAGCTAGAAAACTAAGTTTCTAAGTCTACAAACCCGAGAATAAGACCCCAGGGTTTAAATGGAAAGCAAAACATGGAGAACTTCAGTATAGTCAAGCTAAATCTGCCTCTAGCCTTTTAATCATATCAGAATTTCACAAAGAAAAGGATGTTATATCAGAAAAAAATCATGGCTAACTGCTGGTCAACTTCCAGTCTATTGATATAAATTAGGTAGGGAACCAACTTCTTTAAATATTCAAAAATAATCTACCTGTAAAACCCAAAAACTATTTTATTTTAGGGTTTTGGAGCATGGAGTAAAGGGCTGGCCTTTCAGGAACTGGTAAAATCATAATAAAATTATTGCAATGGTAATATCATTTAAGGGGTTGTTTCCAATTTGGGATTCTGATCACCATAATAAATTCTCAAAAGTCGAATGGAGATGAGGGCTGATGAGCTATTTTCAAAATTTCAAAATGCCCTAATAAAATCCATATATCTATAGGAGATTTTGTAGCACTCACTATTTGAAATACTTGTGTTCTTTGATTTGACAGGAAATATATTGTCTAGCATGGCAACAATGCTGGTTATCTTACATCGATCAGAGAATCAGATCAACCATTTTAGATGTCTTAAAATATACTAGAAAAACATTAATTGTTATTTAACTAATGTTAGATGAAACCTTTTAAAATATGGGACCATTATATTTAAAACAATAATAAAAGACCTTTTGTAGAGAAAAAGGATAACCAGAGTCAAAGTCAGGTTAGAATTGAGTCATTCAGCTGCCATTTTATTTTATTTTTTTATTTTTTATTTTTTCAAGACAGAGTCTCACTCTGTTGCCCAGGCTGGAGTGCAGTGGCATGATCTCGGCTCACTGCAACCTCTCCTTCCTGGGTTCAAGCCATCCTTCTGCCTCAGCCTCCCAAGTAGCTGGGATTGCAAGCGTGTGCCATCATACCTGGATAATTTTTGTATTTTTAGTAGAGACAGGGTTTCTCCACATTGCCCAGGCTAGTGTCAAACTCCCGAGCTCAACTGATCCACCCGCCTCGGCCTCCCAAAATGCTGGAGTTACAGGTGTGAGCCACCGCACCTGGCTCAGCTGCCACTTTAGATTTAAATAAAATATATAAATGTCCTCAGCATAGACTACCTTGAATACCTCATTCTATTCATCTTTGAAATGGAAGTAATAGCTTCCTCAACACCTGCCTTTTTTAAGAGCATTCTTGGGAGATTGGTAAGAAAGCCTATAGAAAAGTAGATAGTGGGAAGGAAGGAGGAACAGTGGTAGAGAGAAAGAGAACTCTGTGTGTGTGTGTGTGTGTGTGTGTGTGTGTGTGTGTGTGTAGTTGTGTAACAGCAAAAGAGAAACAGACTGTCATGGGTGTGTGCCTTTCCCACTGTGGAAATAAATGAAGACCACCCAGACCACCCAAATGAGAATAAGCAGAGGCCATTTATTCAGAGCTTGCTACATAACAAGAGATTCAGCCACCATCACTGGTGTTTGGCAGAGACTCAAAGGCAGGCAGAGGAGTAAGAAAACTTTATAATGAGAAAAAGGGAAGGTTACAAGTATGCTCCGATTTGAGGCTATTGGCATGGGAAGCTGGATGCCGCCTAACTAGAAGTGGGGTGTTCTATGTGATTGGTTTGGGGAGCATATTTGGCTTTCTCTTCTTGGTCCTGAGTTGGAAGTGGTGGGAGCTGGTTGTGGGGAGAGCAAGGGAGGCAAAAATTAGGGAAGCTGGTGGTCATTCACCGCTTCCTGCCTGTTCTGGGTTGTTTGCTGCAGAGGTTGTGGTTTGGCTTCCTGCACACTGGTTGCAGCAGAGGTTGTAGATCAGGGTTCTATTGTCATATGTGATCTGGCCATTGTTTATTTGTATATGGCCTCTCACCCCTCCTCCACATTATCTCTCACACAAATATACTAAAACCCAGTTTTAGGCCAGAGGTTGTATTTTTTCTTCACCGTCCACTACTTACTGTTTCTACCTCCTCCCTATTTCTTGCCACCAGTGTTTGACATGCAATCCCCAAAGCCTGGCTAGTCCGGTACCTTCACCTGACGACGTAAACACTATCCTCACATCATGGGCAGCTTACGCTTCATTTCTGTCATTAAGTTTCCTTGGGCAACATTTGCTTCAAGAAATTTTACTTTTCTTTAAACTCCTGCTTCATTTAGAATATGTGCCACATCATTAAGCACTTGATTATAACATGTTTTTAACTGATTTTCATTAATTTGTACATGTTAATCTTATCTCCCCAACATAAATGATACATTTGAAGGCTAGTATTATAGCATATGCTTTCTCTTATATTTCACAATAGTTTGCAGGGCTAAGTTCATGTAGTAAATGCTCAGTAGATAGTTGCTAATTGAATATTTTCTATACATAGTATTCAATTGAAGGGATAAAATAGAACTGACTCATAATTGTATCCACCACCATTCTGGGTAGTGATTTTACCTCTGTTCATCCCAATTTTCTTTTTTAAAAATTGTATTTATTATTTTTTTAGATGGAGTCCTGCTCTGTCACCCAGGCTGGAGTGCAGTAGCATGATATCAGCTGACTGCCAACTCCGCCTCCTGGGTTGAAGTGATTCTCCTGCCTCAGCCTCCTGAGTAGCTGAGATTACAGGTACCCACCACCACTCCTGGCTAATTTTTTTTTTTTTTTTAGTTTTTTTAGTAGACACGGGTGTTTCACCCTGTTGGCCATGCTGGTCTGGAACTCCCAACCTTAGGTGATCCACCTGCCTCGGCCTCCCAAAGTATTGGGATTACAGGCTGAGCCACTACACCCAGCCCTAATATTCTTGAAATTGGAAGATTTTGCACATTAAAATTTCAGAACCCAGAAGGGTTTCTTTCACACCCAGTGAAAAGAAGGAAGGATTCCAGTGATTCTTTTTCAAATTTTAAACCCTGTATAGCAACAGCGAACCTCCTGAACATTCATGAGATGCATATTGGGTTTTCCAACAGAAAGAACATGGGATCCTAGGGGTCAGAAGAAAATATGAAGGGTCAAATGGCTCCCTGAACATCCCTGGGAGCATCAGAGCAGTGGTGGAAGAAATGGGAATTCAGATGAAGAGCTAAATAAACTGGACAGTTTCCTAATAAGAATTCACATGTTTTCTGAGAGGGCTTCACATAAATTAAGAATAGCAACTGGAATAGAATCAAAGAGAAGTTGTGAATATCTTTTCATCCAAAACCAAAACAAAGTTATATATGGCACATATCTTAGTGTGTGAACAATCCAGTTATGTGTCTACATACGGGAGACTATTCATTGATGCAGCTTTATCTAGATGGGAGAGAACTAGTGGTGTACTGGAGCAACTCATACCAGCCCATGGAAGCTAATTGTTCAATTTTCAAAAGTTTTGCTAATTGTTAAGGCATTGACAGCTTGAAATCAGCCATGTTGAGCATATTTATACCAGGAAAATTAGCAAACTCTACAACACAGTGCTTTTCTTTTCAAAGCACACTAATGGCAGAAGAGTGGGATTACATGCCTCTCCTTCCATAGAGCACCATCAGGGAAGAGGGGGTGATGACCTGTCAAATTCTGCATCTTCTGATTTTCATAAAGAGTTCTTTAGAGTCAGAAGTGTATGATATTAGAGTTGTGTAAGACTTTAGAGGAACTAAAGTCCTGAAACAAGAAGTACCTTGCCCAAGGTATGTATCTTACCTGATCACATAGGACGTCTGAAGAAACACCCAGATTTTCTTACCCTCACCCATCACTTTCAGGAAATGTAGTGTCTGATTATTCACAATGCTGTACTCTCTTCCCTCCTTCCCCTCACATCAAGGAAAGCTCCTGCTGGTAAGGCCAGATCACTCTCTTTTGTCAGAGCCCAGCTCATAAAATGCTATTAAGTAAATTACTGATGACCTAATTCCCAGCTGCAGGACACATTCCATTAGAGGCAGGCTGCCTGCCAAGAAGTGTCAGCGATGACTGGATGGCAGGAGTGATTGAAACCATCCTGCCAGGGATGGCTGGGCCTCTGAGAGTGCAGTTCATGGTAGGGAGGAGGTGCTCCTATTCCCCAACATCAGTCCTATATCTTTTTCTGGGAACTGAATTCATCAGCTTCAAAAAGAACTTTCTCAAACTAACAAGGATCACCACTGCAGAAACAACTGGAGGTAATACCTCCTCTAATAAAGATGTCTAGAATAACAAGCAAATTTAACCACTATCATCTATGGCACAAACTTGCAAAAGCTGTCCACAGCATTTTTTCTTTCTTGCTTGCTTTAATCGTCAGGCTGCCCATTCCTCCCACTTCTGTTTTATTTTCTTAAAGCACAATGAGTTCCTAGTTGATAGTATGGTGGAGAAGAGTAGAAAGAACATGGTCTATTTATTTTATTTTTAATTCACCTAGTATTCACAAATAAGAAACAGGTATTTGTAGAAAAAATATATCGTATATAAAAAGTAGATAAGTCCCATGCAGGCCATTTTTTAGCTGATATTTACTTATTGCAGATTGGTACAAGGGTTAAATTAGATAAAACACTTTGCATGCTGCAAATAAACAATATAAATGTAAAAATACAATACAGTTAGATGTTAAAGTACAAATGGAATAGTATTTACATTTCAAAGGAACTTTGGGTTCAGTCAGCCTTTATAGGTATAAGAAATGATGTAACAGAACTATCACTGGACTAGCAGTAAGGAAACCTGGGCTCTAACCTTGCCTCTATCACAGTTTCTAAATGACTGTGATATTAGAAAAGTCACTCATTTCCTCCTGGCTCTTGCTTTCTCATCTGTGAAATGAAAAGGTTTCCATTTCAAATTAAAATGAGAGTAAACTAGAGGATCAATATGGTTTGGAACTGGGTCTGTACCCAAATCTCATGTCAAATTGCAGTTCTCAGTGTTGGAGGCGGGGCCTGGTGGGAAGTGACCGGATCATGGGAGGGGATTTCCCCCTTGGTACTGTGTTGTGATAGTGAGTGTGTTCTCGTGAGACCTGGTTGTTTGAAAGTGTGTAGCACCTCCCCCCCGACCTTGCTGTCTTCCTCCTGCTCCAACCATATTAAGTGTCTCACTCCCTGTTTGCCTTCCACCATGATTGTAAGCTTCCTGAGGCCTCCTCAGAAGCGGAAGCTGCTATGTTTCCCGTACAGCGTGTGGAACTCTGAGCCAATTAAAACTCTTTTCTTTATAAATTACCCAGTCTCAAGTATTTCTTTATGGCAGTGCAAGAATGATCTAATACAGAAAATTGGTACCAGGAGTGAGGCATTGCTATAAAGATACCTGAAAATGTGGAAGTGATTTTGGAGCTGAGTAATGAGCAGAGGTTGGAAGTGTGTGAAAGGCTCAGAAGAAAGGAAGATAAGGGAAAATTTGGAACTTCCTAGAGACCTGTTGAATGGTTGTGACCCAGATGCTGATAGTGATATGGATAATGAAGTCCAGGCTAAGGAGGTCTTAGATGAAACGAGAAACTTATTGGGAACTGGAGTAAAGATCACTTTTGATGTGCTTTAGCAAACAGCCTGGTTGCGTTGTGCCCCTGCCCTAGGGATTTGTGGAACTTTGCCCTTGAGAGTGATGATTTAGGGTATGTGGCAGAAGAAATTTCTAAGCAGCAAAGTATTCAAGATGTGACCTGGCTAACAACCGATGCTTATATATGTGAACTAATAAATGACCTAAAGTTGAAACTTACATTAAAAGGGAAGCAGAGCATAAAAGTTTAGAAAATTTGGAGCCTAGCCATGTGGTAGAAAAGAAAAGCCCATTTTCAGGGGAGGAATTCCAGCAAGTTGCAGAAATTTGCATAAGTAAAATGGAACCTAGAACTAATAGCTAAGACTATGAGAAAAAGGCCACAAATACATTTAGGAGACCTTCACAGCAGCCCCTCCTATAACATGCTCAGAGGCCTGGGAAGGAAGAATGGTTTCTTAGTCCAGGCCTAGGGCCCTGCTGGCCTAGAAAGCCTCAGGATACTGCTCCCTGAATCCTAGCCACTCCAGCTGCAGCCATGGCTAAAAGGGGCCCAGGTATAGCTCAAGCTGCTGCTTCAGAGGGTGCAAGCCATAAGCCTTGGTGGCTTTCACGTGGTGTTAAGCCTGCAGGTGCTCAGAATCCAAGAGTTGAGGCTTTGGAGCCTCCACCTATATTTCAGAGGATGTATGGAAAAGTCTGGATGTCCAGGCAGAAACCTGCTGCAGTGGCAGAGTCCTCACAGAGAACCTCTGCTAGGTCAATACAGAGGGAAAATGTGGGGGGTTGGAGCCCCCACACAGAGTCCCCACCAATGGAACTGTAAGACCCCAGGCCCAGAATGGTAAATCCACCAGCAGCTTGCACCCTGAGCCTAGAAAAGCCGCACGTACTCAACACCAGCCCATGAGAGAAACTGCAGGGGCTGATCCCTGTAAAGCCACAGGGGTGGAGCTGTCCAAGGCCTTGGGAGCCCACCACTTATACTAGTATGTCCTGGATTTGGAATATGGAGTCAAGGAAGATTATTTTGGAGCTTTAAAGTTTAATGACTGCCCTGCTGGGTTTCAGACTTGCATGGGGCCTGTAGTCCCCTTCTTCTGGCTCCCTTTTGGAGTGGGAGTATTTACCCAATGCCTATACTCACATTTTATTTTAGGAGTAACTAACTTGTTTTTGATTTTACATGCTCATAGGCAGAAGTGCCTAGCCTTATCTCAGATGAGACTCTGAGCTGTGGACTTTTGAGTTAACACTGGAAAGAGTTAAGATTTTGGGATACTGTTGGGAAGGCACGATTGGATTTTACACTGTGAGAAGGACATGAGATTTGGGAGGGGCCAGGGGCAGAATGATATAATTCAGATCTATGTTCCCACCCAAATCTCACCCTAAGTTCCAACTTTAGATCATTTCTTGGCTCACACATATGAGCATAGTCTATTAGCCATGTCGTATCTTGAACACTTTGCTGCTTAGAATTTCTTCTGCCACATACCCTAAATCATCACTCTCAAGTGCAAAGTTTCACAGATCCTTAGAGTAGGGGCACAATGCATCCAGGCTCTTTGCTAAAGCATAGCAAAAGTGACCTCTACTCCAATTCCCAATAAGTTCCTCATTTCCATATGAGACCTCCTCAGCCTGTACTTCATTGTCCATATCGCTATCAGCATTTGGGTCACAGCTATCA
Source organism: Pongo abelii (assembly GCF_028885655.2). NCBI lineage: Eukaryota > Metazoa > Chordata > Mammalia > Primates > Hominidae > Pongo > Pongo abelii. The sequence goes on from NC_085928.1 coordinate 22,606,280, forward strand.
ACAAGTCTCTAGGAAATTGCAAACGTAGAGCTGTAATCCCCAATGTTGGAGGTAGAACCTGGTGGGAGATAATTGGCTCATGGGAGCGGATTTCTGCCTTGGTACTGTGTTGCCATAGTGAGAGAGTTCTCCTGAGATCTGGTTGTTTAAAAACGTGTGGCACCTGCCCCACCTCTCTCGCTTCCTTCTGCTCTGGTTGGGTGAAGTGCCTCACTCTCCCTTTGCCTTACGTCATGATTGTAAGCTTCCTGAGGTCTATCCAGAAACAGAAGCTGCAATGCCTCCTGTACAGCCTGTGGAACCATGAGCCAATCAAACTTCTTTTCCTTATAAATTACCCAGTCTCAGGTATTTCTTTACAGCAGTGTGAGAACGGACTAATACAAGGATCCTAGCCTCTTCAAGGGCTTAAAACGTCCTGTTCTATATCTTTTTTCCCTTAATGTCTTGTTTTACTACTTATTTTTCCCCCTCCATCTTTTCTATTTATGACTCAATTTCTTTTTTATGTGTTTATTTTATCCCTTCTGCCTCTTCTTTAAGCTACTAGTGATGTCAAGTGGCCACTCCTTAAATTACTAAACTCATTTCTAGGAATTGTCATGCCATATTGACTACCATTACAAAAATGTACCATGTAAATACATTTGACTGTGTTCAGATGACTGAGGTGCCCACATGTCTATGGGTGTTTATTTGAAGTAAAGAAACTAGAGGGTTATATTCAGTTATTCAGAAACTTGGCAGAATGGCATTAAAGAAAGTAAATTAGGAGTCCAAAGATTCTGTAGTGAACCATGTGAGAAGAATGAAACAATAAAAATAAAATAATTTGACTCTTGGCTTTCTGCCCTTTTTCATTAAAAATTGCTAATATTCTGCTTCATTGCCAAAACTCTGGGAAGATGTTTTTTATTATAGGTATATTCCTCAGCCAACTGAGAGTGGGGCCTTGAAAACAAGCCCTTCGTAACTAATATCTCAATGACCCAGAAACTATGACTAGTTTGAGCACATGTGGCTTCTTTTTCCTGTCCTTTCTAGAAATAATTGCTGTCCTTTAATTTCATTTCTGCCTGATATCTTCCATCCAAAGGCCAAGACTTAGCCTTTGGCTTCTGTGTCCTTTAATGTATTCCTGAATATCTCCTAATTTTCTAATGAAAACTTGATAGTTCATGACTGAGCAACACGCACTAAGTTCAGACCATAAGTGTTACATATTTCAAAAATTTCTCCAACATTTGTGATGGAGCTGGCAATCATCTCTTAATTCCTATGTGCCATGACTCTGAAAATGAGCCCCAAATGGCACAAACACCTTCTTTATTTCAGCCCTGTCTCAACTACAAAAGAGTCTCAATGCCCTTCATATGCCTATGGTTCTCACTCAGCCTAAACCCAAATACATTTTAAAGCATTCTTTCTCACAATTCTACCTTCTGGGCTTATTTTTAAATGAAACCATTAAAGCTTGAACCTCTAATATCAAAATAAAATGGGTTAGGCAAGTGGTAAAAATGGAATAGAGGCCAAGCCAAAGTTTCCTATAAGTTGCAGCAATAGCAATACGTCATCAGAGAGGGAAAAAATAGGAAAACTAGCTTGCTCTGTCACTTGACAGACAATTTTACAGAACTGGAATTTTATATGGAATAGGCAATTGGGTTAAAATTTTTCTATTCTACCCCTGCAGAACTTTTCCCTGTACTTCTCTCCTCCGCATCTATTATAAAAGTCTAGACCTCAGAGGCAACTAATATAAACTGCTTCCCCCCCTCCTTGTATCTAATTAATTTCACCTTCCTTGGAGTTCCCATGGTATATATTACCTGCTGCCAGGCACCATGAGTCATTTGTGAACATATCCGCCTCCCCAGCCAGAATGTACGCACCTTGAAGGCAAAGAACATCTCACTCATTTTGCATACACTTGGCTCGAAGTAGATCTCTCAAAGTGTTTATTAAATTAATTGCTTTCACTTTGTAAGATTAGCCGGCACTTTGATTAATGGCTTTTTCTTTTTTTCAAAGACTTCCTTTTTTGGTGCAAACTCCACGTGACCCGCAGTTATCTAGGGCAGTAAGTAATGTTCAAGTGATTATAGCAGAAAGCTAAGATTCCATCAGAGCTCTGGGAGTTGCAGGGGAGATCAGCAGAATCACATGCTTAATATTGTAAGAAGTGGCGTAGTCCTTTCATGGAAGTTTCTGCCATCGATCCCTTCCAAGGATTCAGTCATTCAGCCACATTTAACATTCACTAGGTCAGACCCTTATTCAAGCTGACGTCATCTGAACCCTAGTGCAATTCAGTCGTAGCATGCATTCTGCCCAACCTCCTCCTACTCCTCCCCCAGCCTCTTGCTAGGGTGTCAGCCAATAAACAGCAGTTAATCCAGACCCCAGAACTTTTGGAATCCGTCTTTCCAGAGCTTCTAGTTAGTCATGTTGCAGGGGGAAAGGGTCGAGAGTGAAAGATAGAGGTGTGGCCCCTCCCATAGCAGCAATGTATCTTTAAGACTTGAGACTCTGGGCAAAGAGAGAACTCTCCCTTGCTTCTTGGAAATGAAACCGAGCAGCACTATCAGCCAGGGGCCAGCCACATGAAAAGGGATTCCTAGTTGCCTGTCCCTTACTCCCGGATGTCAGAAAGAAGTCGGATATTTCTCACGCAAGAAATAAACACCCCTCTGCCCCCTGCTGCTTCCTCTGATTTCTCCACGAGCATGAGATGACTGAGTAACGCAGCTGGATTTTTCTAGTCCCCTGAGTTCAACAACCGCCCGCTCACCTCTACCATCCTCTCTTCTGTTCCCTTCCTCTTTTACTTCCCCTTCCCCCACTTTCCCTCATTTAAATACAAACGCTTAGGTTTCCCTGCGCTACGGAGCCGCCATTGACATCAGGCAGGGTCTCCATAGAAACCAGGAGGCGCGCAGCGGGCTTCTGCAGCCCCAGCGCAGGATTCCCAGGCAGAGGTGTGGCTCGGTCCAGAGGAGCTGCGGGGAGACCTTCTCCTTATTAATGTGAACCTGGGGAGGAGGAGAGAGCGTTTAGGCAGAGAGGGCACCCGACGAGGTAGAAACAGAAGGGGCTAAGGGAACAGATTATCTATTAAAAATGTTTGGTTTTAGCCTAGGAACATTCAGAGGAGAAGTAGTCCAAGACACCCCAGGGTCAGGGTCTTCCTCCTCTCAATTTTTCATGTACTCAACAGATCTCAGCTTAATGTGGAGATTATTTGGGGGAGCCAGTTTCCAGTGTTTAGTTGCAACGAAGCAGCTGCCATGCCCTGGACTGCATGCAGCAAAACATTCTTCCTGAAAGCACTTAAAACGGGCAAGAGAACCACACCTTTGCACTCATCTTTTTTGCCTAGCCATTTTACATGCTACCTCATTTTATCCTCACGAAGGTGGCGTTATGACCCCCATTTCATAGACAAGGATGCACATGAGAGGGTGGTTTATAGTTATTCTGTCCATAGCCTTACACCTAATATCTTGAAGAAAACTCTGCACCTCCAGAGCAGGAGAGTCTTTATTTTCCCTTCTCATCCTCATTCTTCTTTGGCGGTCACTCCTCTGACCTTCTCCCAACTTTCTCCTCTCAAGGATGGTCATAAAAAAATTCCTCTGAAAGTACATCATAAGGCCCCATTCCAGAAGAGGGGTCTTGCCCTATTCCTGGAAGCAAACAAGAATTTGAATAAACAGGACTTGCTGAATTCCCCCTATTTTATTACCACTAGAACATAGGTTTTTGTTCTCCAATCACACTTCTGTATGGCTGTCCATAAAAATACCCAGTTTTCCCTGGGGTCTTTGGGTCTTCATTTATGTTGCCTGCCATGCCACATAAAACTTTGGTTAAATAAATTTGTTATGCTTTTCTCTTGTTAATCTGTCTTTGTTATAGGAGTGTCAGCTGTGACCCTTTGATGGGTAGAGAAAAGATATTACTTGCTGTCCCTTACAGTTTTTTTGCTTCACATATTAAAGATTCTTGTACTAGTTTCCTATTGGTGCTATAGCAAATTATCACAAAGTTTTTGGCTGAAAACAACACAAATTTATCTTTATCTCACAGTTCTGAAAGCATGTCAGAAGTCTCACTGGTCTAAAACCAAGGTGTCTGCAGTGCTGTGTTCCTTTTGGATGCTCTAAGATAAGAATCAGTTTCTTGCCTTTTCTGGCTCTTGGGGGCTGCTGGCATTTCTTGGCTCACAGCACTCTTTCTTCTTCAAAACCAGCAATAGCATCCCTCCAGCCTCTGTTGTCACATTTCCTTCTCTGGTCCTGACCCTCCAGCCTCCTTCTTTAAAGAATCTTTGTGATTACACAGGGCACACCTGGATAATCCAAGGATAATCTCTCCATCTCAAAATCCTTAATTTACTCACAGTTGCAAAGTACTGTTTGCCATCAGAGATACTATATTTACAGTTCCAGGGGATTAGGAAAGAAGGAATTATTCTTCCTACCACAAACCTCATGTCTTTTATAATCTTAAAAATAATGACACTTTAAAAATCTTTGTCTCTCCTAAATTGTAAATCAATTTGTCTCTTTCCTAATACAGTCAAGTGTTTTTTATTGTTGTTGTTGTTTATAAACAAACAAAAAAATCCATTCTCACTATGTCTGTTTCCTTAACTACCATTTATTTCCTTACATTAATTAGCTCCCCACTATAATTTACTTCTCTCTCCATGGTACAAAAACTCTTCTGTCAAAATTCAAAATTACTTTCAAATTGCCAATTTCGTAGACATTTACCAGTCCCTTCTTACTCTACTTGTTAGTAGCCTTTGACTTTGTTGAACATTTTCTTCTTTATGAAATTCTCTCTTTTCTTGGATTCCGAGACAATACTCCTATTTACTGTCCCCCACTGCCCTCTCCACACCCACCCAGCCCCCAGTCCCACAAACTCTCTTCTTAAATCTTTGACTTCTACTCAATCCTTTTTGTGGTCTTCTCTTCATCTTCCTGTCCTTAAACACGAGTGTTTTCTACAGTATTGCTACTCAAAGTGTGGTCTGCATACTTGCAGAATCATCATCTGGAAGCTTGCTGGAAATTATGATGATTAGACCCCACTCCAGGGCTACTAAATCAGAACTTGGATTTTTACAGGATCCTCAGGTGACTTGCACACACACTAAAGCTTGCGAAACACCAGTCTTGAATTTCATACTTGATCCTTTAATATACTCCCTGAAAGATCTGATCTACCATTCCATCTCTGGCCATAAGCCTCAAATTTATATCTTCAGCCTATATAACCTTTTCAGATTTAACTCATATATTGAGCTATCCATCAGACATCTTTCTCTAGATGTTCCGAAAGCACTTCAAATTCACCCTATTCAAAATGAGCTCATCATCTCCAACTGCCAATGTTCTGTTTTAGTAAACAACATCTTTTTCACCTAAATATCCAAGCCAGGACATTAAAAACCCCTTCGTTTCTTCATTCCCACATCTTCACAATCATCTTGTCATGTTAATTTTCAGAAATATCTTCTCTCATCTTCAACCATCGCCAGTGATCTACGTCATAGTGGTATCATCTATCACCTCCGAATTGGTGTCTTTTTCTGTGATAATACAAGAGCCTCTTGACTACTACCACTCCCAAGTGTTTGAAAGATTCCTAAAACACACACACACACACACACACACCATTTGATCCAAGCAGTCCCTGGTTTTAAAACTTTGTTATCGTGTGCAGAATAATGTTCCAGCTCTTCAGCATGGTGACAAAGACCCCCTTGATTTGGCCCCTAACTCTCTTTCTCACCAGCAGCCCCCTTACCACACACATATTCTGAACTGTATGCATTATTTGTACCACATAACTTTATACATCTCCAGCCTGTGTAATTCCTGCTACTTGACACAAACTCCCAAACATTTTGCAACTGATAAATTCTTACAAAATCCTTCAAAACTGACGCACCATATCTTTTTCTGAGTTAATCTCTGCTTCTTCTCATAGAAAGGAGTATTCACTCTTTTATACATACTACACTTCTTTATAAATACATACATATACTTCTCTGTTGGTTACAACACTTAGAGCAATGTTTTGAAACTGTAACTACATGTTTCCTTGTCTACAACAAAAGTTCACTGAGATGGTGATTTTTTTTTTTCTTATCTTTACCACTTTGCATAATGCTTAGCACATAATAGGCACTCTGTAAACTCCGTAAATGTTTTATGAATTAATGAATAAAATCAGTTAATCAATTAATCAAACAGCAGCCCTTGGGTCTCAGATTACAGAGGCATGAAAGTAAGAACCCCTGAAACCACTCACCCTACTCAGCTTTCCACTAGCTACTTAAAATGAAAGACAGCCTCAAGCCAGTGCTTTAAAGAGTGCCTGGATATCGAAATAAATTCCACTGTTTAATGATACTTTCTCTGGTTGTTGGATTTTCTCTTAAATTAGCTGGAAGAATAAAGGACATAAATATAAATGAGTGCTACAACGTGATTATAATTCAGCACCTTGACTTTACATGTAAACATGTTTAAAATATAAGAATGTGCACAATTTATAGTTACATGCTTTTAAGAAAGTGGTGGTGGGTGGGTTTCTTGTGATTGAGCATCCTAACCACTGGTTGCCTGTACACACTCAGGAAAGTGTGGCTTTCTGCATAAATAAAGAGGCCCATCACTACAGCTATCTCTCTGAAGCAGAGTACACCCCTGGTCTATGAAGCCACCATAGGAACTACTGAGACTCACTGAGAAAAGTGTTTTCCTCCCATGTCTGGACAAGGCAGTTCTTGGTTTCCATGAGGAGCTTGGGGCTGCCATGGCAACTCCCAGTCCTTTCTTTACTCTTTATGTGTGCTATTCTACCAGGAGAAGTAGAAAGCTATAATCTTTTCCACTTCCCTTTTGCTCCTCCCCTTTCTTCTGTACTTGGTCTAGGATGGCAAGAGGTTAACACTAAATTCTGCTTGTGATTGTTCATTCCTTGTGAGTCTGTGTCTGTGCAAACTGCAGTGATAGAGACAAAAACCACCTGGATTGTAGTTTTTTCTCTAGAATGATGATGTGAATTCTTAATCAGAACAACACACAGTTCTAGCCCCAGCTCTTCTAGTCAAAATGGAGAATGGGAGAAAAGGGGTTTAGGCTATAGTGGAGAGAAACTAACTGGGTAAACGCCAAGAATTAGGATGAGCTTACTGTTATGCATAATCCATTTCAATTCAAAATGGGTGGGTTCATAGAAGACCCTAGAACAGAAGTTCTCAAACAAGTCTGCATGTTAAGACCTACATCACAGGCTTTTAGAAACACAGATACCCTGCTCCAGAATGCACTAGATCAAAACAGGAGGTGACCCCATATGATCATCACCAGAAAAAAACAGAACAAAGAAATAAAGTGCCTGGAATGAAATTCTTTGAGGGATAAAAAACAAATCAAAGGCTGGTTGGAAAAATTGAAGTAGGATGTCAGGACAGAGAAAAAGGGAGTGGATTGTTTTATCAATATGGTGAAATCAAGGTCTAAGACGCCAAATGTAGAATAAAAAAATGAATGAGGCCCTCAAACTGAGTTAGGATGTCACTATCAATATTGTACATACCACATACCCCAATCCTTAGGCTTAGTTGTTCCTCTCTCTAATGCTGCAGTGTTTTTAATTGCATTATATAATGTGCTACTTTTTGAATTGTAATTTGCTCATTTATTTGTTTTAATCACAAGGGGCTAATGCTTCCTTACAAAGAGTAGGTTGTCAAAAAGAAAAGGTTGAATGAGATATTTAATAATCAATGCTTTTGGTGCTGAAGGTCAAAAGTCAAAAATATTTACAGAGAACGAAAAAACCCCAACCCTAATCCTTGACATGTAAGAATGAAATGCTTCTATACATTCCTGTTAAAACCAACATGCCCACTTCTGGAAGAGACTGACTAGATTTGGGTTACTGTTTTGGAGACTTGAAGTCAATGTTAACTTTCTTTCATTCTATCAGGAATGTCAGTAGTAACTAGAGGTATCAATGAGTTGATCATTTTATAGTAAATAATGTACCATCATTTTTCCAATTTTAAATTCATTCAGTCATTAAACAAACATTTTATTTGAGCAAGGAACTGTGCTAAACATTTGAGAATAAAGTGATAATTGTGTTTGTGTGTGTTGTGGATAGATTGTGATTTTATAACCTTTTTAAAATGAGGAACTATCATGCATGATACAAGTAAACATGAGTATTTACAGATATTAATTTACAACAAATATGCCTTACAGGAGGTGGTATATGTCAAGTACTGTGAAGGATCCATGATTTTGCCCTACTTGCAAGATAATATGTTAGTCTGCATAGTTTTATGGATGCTGACAGAAGATATGAAACTCCTGGTTCAGAGAGAAAGGACTTTATTACTAACAGCACAGCAGGTAGCATGAGATTCATGTTTGTGTCAGCTCTCCATGTCCTCTAAGACTCCCAAAGGTGACAGGTAGCTGACAAAATCTGAGCTTATGAAACCACAATTTTTTATAGTGGGCGGCAAGCAAATCTACCCAATCTTTGCCCTAGAGGGAGGCTGTATTAGTTTGTTCTCATGCTGCTAATAAAGATATACCTGAGACTGGTAATTTATACAAAAAAAAGAGGTTTAATGGACTCACAGTTCTACATGGCTGGGGAGGCCTTACAATCATGGCAGCAGGCAAAGGAGGAGAAAGATACATCTTACATGGTAGCAGGCAAGAGAGCTTGTGCAGGAGAATTGCCCTTTGTAAAACCATCAGATCTCATGAGACTTATTCACTACCACAAGAACAGTATGGGGGAAACCACCCACATGATCCAATGATCTCCACCTGGCCCCATCCTTGACATGTGGGGATTATTACAATTCAAGGTGAAATTTGGGTGGAGACACAGTCATACCATATTATTCTGCACCTGGCCCTTCCCAAATCTCATGTCCTCACATTTCAAAACCAGTCATGCCTTCCCAACTGTTCCCCAAAGTCTTAACTCATTTCAGTATTAAGCAAAAGTCCACAGCCCAGCGTCATCTTAGACAAGGCAAGTCCCTTCTGCCTATGAGCCTGTAAAATTGAAAACAAGTTACTTCCTAGATAAAATGGGGGTACAGGCATTGGGTAAATACAGCCATTCCAAATGGGAGAAATTGGCCAAAACAAAGGAGTTACAGGTGCCATGCAAGTCTGAAATCTAATAGGGCAGTCATTGAACCTTAAAGTTCCAAAATGATCTCCTTTGACCCCATGTCTCATATCCAGGTCATGCTGATGCAAGAGGTGGGCTCCCACAACCTCGGGCAGCTCCACCCTTGTGGCTTTTCAGTGTACACCCTCCACATTCCCCCCTTCCTGGCTGCTTTCACAGGTTGGCATTGAGTGCCTGCAGCTTTTCCAGGTGCATGGTGCAAGCTGTCAGTGGATCAAACATTCTGGGACCTGAAGAATGGTGGCCCTATTCTCACAGCTCCACTAGGCAGTGCCTCAGTGGGGATTCTGTGTGGGGGCTCCAACCCCATATTTCCCTTCTGCACTGCCCTAGTACATGTTCTCCCTAAGTGCTCCACTCCTGCAGTACACCTCTGCCTGGACATCCAGGCGCTTCTGTGTATCCTCTAAAATCTAGGGGGAGGCTCCGAAACCTCAATTCTTGTCTTCTGCACACTCATAGAACCCACACCACATAGAAGCTGCCAAGGGTTGAGGCTTGCACCCTAGAAGACATGGCTTGAGTTGTATGTTGGCCCCATTTAGGTATGGCTGGAGCAGCTGGGATGCAGAGCACCAAGTCTCAAGGCTGCACATAGCAGGGGGACCCTAGACCCAGCCCAGGAAACCATTTTTTCCTCCTAGGCCTCTGTGCCTGTGATGGGAGGACCTGCTGTGAAGGTCTCTGACATGTCCAGGAGACATTTTTCCCATTGTCTTGGTAAATAAAATATGTATCCTTGTTGCTTATGCAAATTTCTGCAGCCAGCTTGAATTTCTCCCCAGAAAATGGGTTTTTCTTTTCTACTGCATCATCAGGCTACAAATTTTTGAAACTTTTACACTCTGCTACCTGTTGAATGCTTTGCTGCTTAGAAATTTCTTCTGCCAGATACCCTAAATCATCTCTCTCAAGTTCAAAGTTCCACACATCTCTAGGGCAGGGGCAAAATGCTACCAGATGCTTTGCATAGCAAGAGTCACCTTTACTCCAGTTCCCAACAAGTTCCTCATCTTTACCTGAGACTACCTCAGCCCGGACTTTGTATTCCACATCATCATCAGCATTTTGATCAAAGCCATCCAACAAGTCTCTAGGAAGTTCCAAGCTTTCCTACATCTTCCTGTCTTCTGAGTTCTCCAAGTCTGTAGGAAGTTCCAAACTTTCCCACATTTTCCTGTCTTCTTCTAGCCCTCCAAACTGTTCCAACCTCTGCCTGTTACTCGGTTCCAAATTCACTTCCACATTTTGGGGTATCTTTATAGCAGCACCCCACTCTACCAGTACCAATTTACTATACTAGCCTGTTTTCATGCTGTTATAAAGACATACATGAGACTGAGTAATTTATAAAGAACAAGGGGTTTAATGGACTCACAGTTCCACATGGCTGGGGAGGCCTCAGAATCATGGCGGAATGCAAAGGAGGAGAAAGGCACATCTTACATGGTTGCAGGCAGGAGAGCTTGTGCAGGGAAACTCTCCCTTATAAAACCATCAGATCTCATAAGACTAATTTACTACCATGAGAACAGTATGAGGGAAACCACTGCCATGATTCAATTATCTCCACCTGGCCCTGCCCTTGACACATGGAAATTATTACAATTCAAGGTGAGATTTGGGTGGGGACACAGCCAAACCATGTCAGAGTTATTATTTTTATTATAATGACCAGCAAACAATTTTGTTCTTTGCTCTGGAGCATGACAATATATTTTCCAAGGCTGTTTGCTATATAACTATCCTTGAAAAATATAGTCTAGAACAAAAATCTGTGAGTTCTGCTCTCAAGATGTGCAGAAACTCAAGGGATTCATGGATAACTGTTTTCCAATAGCATAATGATACAGTATAGTGTTAACTTTGATGTATAAAGAAGAGGACAATTAAAAGGAAGAGTAAATTGAGAAAAAAAGATACCAAAAAATAAACACAGCTAAAATAAAAAAACCCTAGGTTTAACTAGGCAAGAGCAGGAGCTAGAGAAATGCAGGTAGAACAGCTGACCTAAGCTCAAATCATGGTGAGAAAATAACTCAAAAGCTTTCTGTGGGAAACAGAAAGTATAAGAAACTTTTTAGAGAATATAGAGGTTATCTGAAAGGGCATCTTCTGGTTGCAGTGGCAGCTTGAAAGGACATTATTCCTTCTAAAATTATGTTTCTAAGAAATAGTACCTAGCAAATCTGTAATGAATTAGGGTAAAGGTAAAAAGAAAATCCAAGTTTATCTATGTGGCTATTACAAAGATATAGTCTAAAGCTACTATTCTCTACTTGTAATGTGCTTACTTACAGAAAATAGGGATGGTGGATGGTCACCACTGTCCAGCTTTTTGGAGAAATTTCAAACTGGATCCTTTTAATCCTACCCAGTTTGAGGAGCTTGAGACTTTCCCTTTCATGTCATCATAGCCCTTCTGTTTGAGGGGCTAACGGGTGTCCTAAGGTATTGAAAGTGGGGAGGAATTAGTATATGAGGGTAATTATAGTTGTATGAAATAACTCAAAAACCTTAGGGGATTAAAATTCATTTGTCATTCACAAAATCCATTTCTAATGCCCCTAGTCAGATGATATTTTATTCAGTTTTGCTGCATTCATATAGAAACCCCAAATCCTAGTGCTTACAACAATAGTCCACATTATATAGTGGTGGCTGCAGATGTTTTTGTCTCTGCTTGATTCCATTTGGCTCTACTCCAAGTGTTTTTTTATTCCTGGGTCCAGAATAAAGAAGAAATCTCTCTGTGGGATGTACCATTTTCATAGCAGGAGGCAGAAGCAAAAGAACTGGCAGAATTTCAAAGTGCCTCCCAAAGCTTCTGGAAGGTGGTAGCATGTATCATGTATGCTCACACTGCATTAGCTCAAGCACATCGCACAGCTGAACTTGACATCAATAGGCAGGGGTTCTTCCAGTGAAGTGAATATACCTGTGAGCTATAATATAACTTATGATGGATTGTTGTCTTGGAAAACATTTCTTCAAGCTGTTACCCAGGGATCTTTCCTCCATCTTAGGGTAAAATAATTGTCTAGGGTCTCTCTGAGAAAAAGATAAAAGTAGTGAGTAGGAAACCTTAGAGAAAACAATAGACATGAGCTGTGTGTATGGGGGGAAGGGAGGTCCAAATCCAAAAGGAAGTTCAAAAAAATATATATGAAAGGAGGGAAGAGGTACCAGTCAAAACATGACTTAGCAATTGCTGACCATTACCATGGTGGGCTGAGGGTTGCGTCACTCAGGACACTCAGGGGAATCTTTCTAAACACTAGACAGGGAGGAGGCAACTGCAATATGTTTTTCTGTTTCTAACAGTTCACTAGCTATCCCAGGCAAGATTGAGTAGACAGAGTTCCTTTTCCTTGACTCAAGTTGTTCAGCGGGGATCTCTAATTGCAACCCATCCTTCTGGTTCCCTCAACTGCACAGGCAGGTACACCTATTTCCTTTACTCTGTAATCGTGACTGGTTCTGCTTTTGAATGAACTTTTATCTTTATATTTATTAAATGGCCAGAGTTGCCACAGTAGAAATAGAAAAGTAAGGAAAAGCAGTAAGCCACAGAATTATCGTTTTTGAAGAAATAATTTCTCATTTATTTTTAGGTAGAAGCAATAGAAAAAGTTAAACTGACAGCAAGTGATAGGCAGAAGGCACCTGGGGAAGCTGTCAGTCTTTTAGAGGTTACTCTTTCTCTGAACTGGAATTCTACATCCTAACTCATCATATGGGTAAATAAGAGGAGTGTGTATCTATATTAAGATTCAAATATGGAACAGGATCTTGAGGAAATTCTTTACTCACGAGAGTCCCAGTTGTATTTGTTCCCCAGTCCCTAACTTCCAGCTTCCCATGATTATACTCCAAACATACAGAAGTTCATTATTCATCTATTTATTTGTTTATTAACCTCATTTCAACATCCCAGCTTTGAATTGAGAGCCCAAAACTGTTTAAATAGCCCCATTATGCTAGTAAAATCCTAGTGCTTTCAGGAACCACAAGAAAGGCTACATGCAATTGGACCTGGCACTTTAATTGAAATTACTTGTGTGCATCAATGAATAAAGGAACGCCATGGTGACTAAAAGCATAGCTCATCATGTTCCCTCAATTCTTTATACCTTTTCTCCAAAAAATTACTCTGTTGATTCTTTGACTATTTAAATGTCATTGTTATTCTAGCCACAAATGAGTTTTTGACATTCTGAATAAACAGTTGGCTTGCATGGTCCAAATGGGAGGAAGAATGTCAAGAAAATGCTCCTGAGAGTGACAGAGAGCATGGAAGGACATGGTACGTGAGACCATCTGAGTCATTTTTGTGAAAGGGTTGGAAGCAGCAGCTTTATCTCTACTGTAATGGATAAACTCCAGATCTCAGTGGCTTTATAGAAGGGCATAAAATCCAAATGGCTGCAGGGGAGCGACCCTCTTGTTTGGTAGACTGCCTTATGAGTAGTTCATATGAGGGGACTTAGACTCTATCTGTCTTGGGGCACTTTCCTTCTCTAGAGTCTCAGATTCCTCCCAATTCAGTCTATGGACAAGGAAAGAGACAGTAGGGGATCCTGATTCAGGCCTGGAAATGGCATCAATCACTTCTTCCCATATTCCGCTGGCCACAACTCACTGCACAACCCCACCTAACTGGAGGCAGGGGATGGCTGGGAAACATAATTTAGGTGAATTCTCAAAATAAACAGGATAGGAATGTAATGAACAGGACAGTTTTTGCAACCAGTTAGTCCTAAAATTAAGAATGCAATTAAAGCGTTCTTACCTTGGTTCTTCAGTGTTTACAAATTATTGCTGAACACTTTCTCCTCCATCTTTCTGGGTAAAGCTTCTGCCTGAGAAGATTCTACAGTGCTTACAGACCCCTGAAGGCCAGGTCTCTCTCCTACTCACTCACCCCTGTCCCCTGCCTCACATGGTAAAGGTACTGCTGATGACAGTAAAGTGTTTCTTTGAGTGGGTGCAGGGCAGGCAACCTACTATAAAATGTTGCTTGGGCCTCTGAATTTATAATAGTACCACTGTCCACTTTTCCAGCTTCATCCACTTCCATGGTATTCCAGAGCTAATTTCTTTCTGTTTTCTTAGCCTACAGTGTAAGCTTATTTTGAACACCAGTGCCCATCCTCAGGATTTCCTGACACTCTATGGGCAAGACTGCATGTCCATTTGAGGATATAAAATAGGTTTAAAAATAGTCTTTCCGTCCCCACCTATAACTTTTAAGAGAATAAATATAGGGATATTCTTATGTGAGATAAAATTGATGCTTATCCCCTGCCCCAAGCTTCCCCCTCATTTTTAATTACTTCCTTCCTCCCACTGTTTTCCAGACTATCTGAATTGTATCAGTCTCAGGCATATGGGAAAGTGGGTACCACCGGATGGCTATTGTCAGTCAGGAAATAGCTACCATTCAAACACTGTTTGCTAATGATCATATTTGATGTGATAAAGTGGATGTGAATATTAAATTTGAACCATCTAGGCACCATCTCAGATTTTAAAAGCAGGCATAAGAACTGACAGCATTGAATAAACCTCTTTCTTTCTATTTTCTGTGATTCTGACATATTCACATTCCACTAAATAAGAGTGAACACCACTACCCACCCACTCACCAGGCGTTCACTTTATATGTAGCTATAGATATTCAATGCAAAACAAAGAATAAATGGATTCACGTAACATAGCGTTTGTGGTGGGGTTTTGAGGAAAGCAGGGGCTTAAATTTCTGTATTTAATTTTTGGTCCTGATCTTGGTTCTACAAAGTTATCTTAGTTAAGGCACTATACATGCTTGTATCTAGGCTACTTGTTCATTCATTCATTTACTCATGCATTCAATATTTATTGTTTATTTTATGAATACCTGGGACTATGCTAAGTTCTAGGGATACAAAGTGGAATGATCTTGTTTTTGCATAAGGAGCTTCATGGGTACTATTATAGAAGCATACAATAGTAATTGTAATGTCTGGGGAAGGAGGAGAGTGCTGAGTGTTTGTAGCCCCGAATGGTCTTTAAAGATGTGGTATTTTCCAGACAGGGGACTTCATCTTACATACCTTTGTACTGAGTGCTCATTCTGGTCTGGCTACATTGTTTGGGAAACTACAAATGTGATGAGACCTACGGCTGCAGAGTTGTTAGGCTTTCAATTTTAGAAGGCCTTATATATTGTGTATGGATTTTGGCCTCCATATCTGAAGATTTTGTGAGTAGAGAATCATAGGATGGGTTTCTCAGAACTCCTTTCATACTCACCGTCATGACGGGGAACACAAAAGAATTACATAGATTCAGAGGTTATGTCAGTATTTGGCAACTCTTTCATTTGTTCACTTTTGGGTCCTTAATTCATAAAATGAGACATTTCACATAGTCAGGGTTATTCATGTCTATTTGTGTTCTCTGTCTGAACACATTCCACATTTTAATTATGGTGAGAGAAAACATTACGCTTGGCTGAAAGTTCTATTATTCATTTCTTTTCACTCCTTGGGTATTGTGAAGTCTCTGAAATCAAACCTATTGGTGCTTAATTTGAGTCATCTGGGAAGTATAGCCCCCTAGAAAAGAGATAGGATGTCATGGCATGTGCCTTGGATTCTCTGTAGACATCAAAACGTAGAACATGAAAAGGGAAGACGTGGAAGGCCTTCATTTTGCATGCTTCCAAGGGCGTGGGCTTAGCATTCTAAACAGGTTGCACTTGGTTCCAACCACAGTGGGACTCCCTGCTTGCTTTCAAGTTCTGGTTATAACCTACTGACTTCAACCACTGACCACCAACCACTCTCATCTCAAGAAATTCTGGCTCAATAGTCACCTAATTCTGGCCTAGGTAAGTTAGTCTTTAGGATGCATTTGTTTTCCACACAATGTCTGGAATACGGTGATTTGTTGTCACCCACCAAGAATGCCCACTGCCTTCTCCTTGCCCTGCTACCTCTACTCAGAGGCCTCAGTAGTCCTGGAAAAAATTAAAGCTTACAAGACAGCCTAGCATGGATCTCTTTTCCTTGCTGTCCAGGAAAGGTCCATGATCTGCTCTCAAATCCCCAGGTCCTCCAGTGATATTGGGCCTGGAGGACCTTCCTTGTCACCCTCCCACTGTAGGTGTTCTGAACCACACCAGTGAGAACTGGCTGGGTTGGTTTCCTCTCAGAGGATATCAGAATCCACTGACCTCAGCAGCTATCTAACAGCCTGTAGCCAAGTACACCAGTAGCTGACTCCAAGAGAGCCTATATATCTGTGCTCAAGGCCTTTTCAGCTCTTGTTGTACTTTTCTTTCACATCAGTTCCTGTGGATAGGTGGACAGAATGAAATATTTTGCAGGAAATAGCAACACTTTATTCTTTTCCCTTTCCTTGAGCAGTCTTTAACAATTTGGGGGACTGTTTAGTTTTTAAGAGTTCATTTAGAATGGAAAG
This sequence comes from Pongo abelii, assembly GCF_028885655.2. NCBI lineage: Eukaryota > Metazoa > Chordata > Mammalia > Primates > Hominidae > Pongo > Pongo abelii. The sequence goes on from NC_085928.1 coordinate 22,622,996, forward strand.
CTCACTGAGAAACCCCAACCCACGTTAATCCCAGGTAGAATAATTAACAATTCCTATGTTTAAAGCTCCTTGCACTAGTATTCTCTGAGCCAGTTCTCCAGTGCAGGGTATACGCAGGTCAGCTCTTACTAACCTCACAGACCTTCTGGAGGGTGGCTTATCCAGCTTTCAGTTCTCTTCTTGTCCAAAGATTTGCTCAACAATGCTTAGGCATTAAGACCAAAGACCAGAATGTTAATTCAGCTTGGGAAAGTTGATGACCTCAACCCCTGAGAGTGGGAGGCTGACGGCTCTGAGAGATGTCATTTGCCTTCAGCATTTCTTAAGCTCATGAATCTGGTATTTTTGAAGCATTATAATGCTATTCTCTAGTTAAGGTTTACATGCTTCCTCACTAGCACCAGAAAAGCACTCCCCCTCACCAAATCTTAACTTGCTACTTGCAATAGGGTCCTTCTCCCTAACTATATTTACTATGTCATCCAAGGTCTAGAGCTCTCCCTTCAAAAATGAGGTCATCCTTTTTTAAGATGGATGAAGAGGGATGGATTTGTGGATCATGTTTCATGGCCCTCATTTTCATTTCATGGAAAATCAATTAGGGTCAACAGACTGGGGTACCTTATAAAAATTACATCAAAATCACAATCCTGCTCATATATTAGCCACAAGAAACATATTTCTTGCATGATTCTTATTCCGACCTTATGATGCCTGCTATCTTCTAGTCTTAATTATAAATTGAAGATTACCCTGACATCCAAAGCACCTAGGAAGAGTTTCTTTCTGTCCTCCTAAACCATTCTGTTGACAATAGTCTTATATAGTATTAAGAGTGGTGTTGGAAAAAATACTTTGTTCTAGTCTATCTGTGCTAGTATGCCTGTGATGTAACTTAAGCCTCAGCCAGACTGACATGTTAATATTATCATGAATGGTGGCTACATACAATAACAGTATCAGTCCCCTAGTGGCCCAGCTCAGTCTCTTCACAGCTATTCCCAAGCCAAAACTCCTTGCAAATTCCTTGATTGGTATCCAGGGGCTGTTATTGGAGTATGGCTGTCCCGGAAGACTCTGCAAAGAAAAGTTCTGGGTGCAGATGAAGAGACGGGTCCACTCTTTTAAGGACCAGATAATTGAAGTACTCAAGTCCTAAGTGAAGGAAACCTGAAAGTGCCTCCCATAAGAAGACAGTCTTTTACTGGAAAGAATTCTAATTCAACAAGTTTTCTAGGGGTTTCCACAGTGCCTTTCACAGCAACTCGGCAACTTCAAGGCTCTCTATCCCTTTTTATCAATGTTTACGTATGTTCTCAACAAATAATGATTTAACACCCAGTATATGGAAGACATCATTCTAGGCCAGTGGTTCTCAAACATTAACTTGCACCAGAATTGCCTGGGGGGCTTCTTAAAACACAAATTGCCAGCATCTTGTCGCCACAATCTCTAATTCAGTAGATGAGGGTAAGAACAAATAATTTGTGTTCCTGACAAGTTCCCAAGTGATAAACATGCTGGTCTAGAGCACATCTTGAGAACCATTGTTCTAGCTACTACAAAGAAAGGAAAAAGATACAGACAAATTTCTATTCTCCTGAAAATGACATTCTTTTCTATTCTGTCACAATAGCTACCTTGGTGGATTAAAACTATAAACAGTCCAAACCATTAGCATGAGGAAAGCTGGCTTTCTTTCCTTCAGTGCAGGATGGACTGTATCTTCAAAAAAAAAAATTGCTTGGCCTCCGTTCCTTAGGAGATGAAATGGTTTCATTCTTTCCTATAGAATGGGTCTAATCACTTTTTATAGTGGTATAAAGAAAAAGAGAAAACAAGTTTAATTCTTCATTTTTAAAACAGATAAACATTTCATTTCACATGAGTTTTGCAAAGAATTCTATTGTGAAGAGTGGATTGGAAAAAACAAGATGAAAGGTGTGAAAATTTAGGATTATTATAGCAAGCTTGATGAATAAAAGATCAAATTCTGAGATAATACAATAATAATGTAGATTGGTAATGGGAAAAACATATGAAAAATATGTTTTCATAAAGAAAATCGATTCTTTGTAACAAGCAGTATACATAGGAAATTTGAGGATAAAGTAAAGTTATATGATTATTTTAACTACAATAAAAAATAAAAACAATTAGAAATTTTAAAAGAAGCATAGGTGAAAGTATAAAAGTCATAGTACATATCTGAAGTAAATAAAAGTGAGGCAGGATTTTGAGCAATGGATGTTCCTCCAAGAGATATTCTTCTTCAGGAGGAATTTCTTTGGCTTTTGACCCAAAGAAAACATCACCTTCTCCACAGGTCATTCATCTTCAGTGAATAACATTTACACAATTTATGTAATTGTAATTTTTACAATCAATCACCCTCATAACCAAAGCATAGATATACAATGGACACTTACATTTTACCTTGCATGGTAAAGAGTCAAAAATAGTGTCTATAGTAGACCTAGGTATGTAGGAAGGTATTAGATAGAAAGGTGGGTAGATAATTTGATAAGTAATAGATAGATGATAGACAGATATGATAGACAGATACATAGATAGATAGATACATAGATAGATAGATAGAACTGATATGGCTTTAAATCTACTGTTTAAAGTTATAAAGGTAACTAATAAAGATAAAAAAATTAAATTGTGCACGAAGAGAGGAGGGAACAGGATAGTATCAAGGGAGTAAATTCTTCATCTTTCGTAGTTGATAGGTAAGATATAACTGTTTAGAATTGCTAAATAAAACAGCAGAGATATATTATTTGGAGTAATGGAGTTTACCAACAGAAATCTAAAAACAAAGGTGTCCACAAATGTCTTTGAAGTAACACTATGGGAGAGGGAAAGAGAGTTTATTCTTATTTCATGTCTATATATGATTCTTGGATTTTTATTACCACTGCTTTTATGACTTAAAAAACCAGTCAAGATGGGCTAGAAAAATGAAAATTTGTTTCTACATAGACTACACCCAGTTTTCACAGCTGTAAGAAGAGCCAGATAATCAATGTGTGGATAATCCATAAGCCTCATTATAGCCAGTAGCTTCCACACCCTCTCCATTGTCACAATAGCTTATTTTCTTACCCACTACCAGCAAAATAGACAGAATTGATTTTTGCATCTTTTTCCCTGGCCACATACTGGGGGGTTCTAATGAGCAGCAAAAAGACCAAAAGGAAAGCTACTGTAGAAAGGGAAAAAAAATCTAAAGACCCCACTGATTCTCTGACTTGAAAATAAGTCCCCAAATAATTGGGAACTGCATCAGGGAAGGCATGACTACCATAATTCAGACCTCCTTCATACAATTGGAAGGATGGATTCCTTTACGAATCCAGTAGGAAGTTAATATGGTCTATAGTATGATGAAGCTAATTTTAAGGTCAGGATTAGGGTAGATCTACTACAAAATTTTATTATCATCTCTAATAAAATTCCAATGGCCAAGTCTGGGGCAAAACTTAGGAGGTGAGCTATGGGTGCATTGCATCATGGGTGGGACTCAAATGTACTTTCATGACTGAGGTGTAAGTGAGATTGGTAAGTAAATTCACAAACACTGTTTTCAGCTGAACTTTGGGTAATCGCTGATTCAGATCTTTGTGTTGAACAAGTACCAAATGCCTCTCACATTGTATCTGACGGTTTGGTGATCAACTGAATGGAGTGTTATGGGAAGGAACAAGAACTCCTACTGGCTAATGTAAGAGTGCAGACAGGGAAAGTGTACCTTCCCATCTGCTGCCTCTGGCACTCATTAATCACGCTGGCATTTAAGAAATGGCAGGGCAGGTGCAAGAGCAAATGCTGGCGGGAAAGGGAAGATATAATAAGGAAGCAAATGAAAGGAGGATTTGTTTTTCTGAACAACTGTGTTATGTACTATGAGAAAGGAATGAAGGAAAGTGTGCCTGGCCCAATGATGAATACACCTGCAGCAAGAATATATTTGTATTTACAAAGTTCCTGCCTGCACCCCAGAACCAGGGGAGACAAGTATATGGAAATTTTAGAAAAATGTTTTTATCCCTGCTTCTAGTTATTAATGACTCAGAAGTTTTGAGGTCTAATCTCAGAACAACCTACTACAGGATCAAGTAAATTTGTTGTTTAATGATTAAAGAATGGCTATTTATATATGGTTTTAATCTTCTATTACTCTGAAAAATCCCCAAATACCAGATTATTTGAGTGGATACCAGGCTCTGGAAAATCTTATTTCAGGCTAGAGTGGTGAAGTTTTTCTATAATAATTATTGGGGTTTGTACAATTTAATACTATAGGGAAAGGAAAATTCTTTTGATGACAAAAGGAATGATAAGGATGAGCACTGAATTTGGAGCCAGGTGGCTTTGGCTTAATCTCAGTACTACCACTCTCTATAATCATTCTCTCTCTGAGTCTAAATTTTCTCATCCAATTTTATATTTAAAAAGATGTACTAGGCAGTGTCTTTCTTTACATCTCTAAGACTATAGAGTTGTGTGTGTGTGTGTGTGTGTGTGTGTGTGTGTGTGTGCTTTGAAGGATAATTTCTTAAATCTCTTAATGCAGAGAGCTGAAATGTTGGAAGTGTGGGGTAAAAGTGGATTCACCATAGACTCATTTAATGAACAAAATAGAGAGAAAGACATAATTGTGATTGCAGGTTTAGCTTGCAAAGCTAAGAAGATAGAATCAGTAATTGAATAATGCATAACTGTAACTTACTTAATCCAATTATAGTTTCAACCCTCATATTCCTTTGCAGTAAAGTGAAATCGTCATGCCCATTACAATAGAATACTGCAGGAAACAACACAAGGTAGTGATGTTTGAAAAGATATAAAAAGGGGAAAGGCCTTGAGTCTCAGTGTCACATTCTTTGGAGAAGAACTTAAGACAGTACAGAAAGTAGTGTCAATAAAAACTTACACCAAGAATCTAGGGACATTTCTTTTTGGCAGAGTGAATGATGGGAAAAGCAGAACAGAAAGATAGAGAAAGAAACTGTTTCATCTTAATTTATTAATTAGAAAAAGAGAGCAAAGAGGATGGAAGATTCTGAGCTCAAAACCTTTGACTAGAAGAATCATTATCTACCTGGCCCCAACACCACCACTATAGCCTCGTTGCCAATTATTTACTACAACATGGTACTTTAACACTTAGACTTAACCTGTGACCCACAAAAATTTTAGAAAACTTCAGTTGAAATTTCTCTCTCTTTTTTTTCCTATTTCTTCTCCTATATTAGTTACATTTTCCTGGCTCTTCTTGCCACATGAACCAAAAAAGATCTTACACCTGAGAGTCTAATGTTATTTTGAACTATGTGTAAATTCTAATGTAATATAATAAAATCTATATTGTATCTCAAGGAATGCCCTATATAGAAATGTCACCAAAACCGCTATATTAAGAGAGACCTGAGTTGGATTATCAAAAAGGATGTGCTGCAGGCTTTAAAGAATGTACATAGAACTCTCTTCCATATAACAGTCTGTGGGATAGATTGGATTGCTTCCTCTGAAAAGATCAATTAGATTGGTTAGTTGTTTTGGCAGTTAATATCATGCTATCTTAGGCTATCATTTTTAGTAGTCTTTTTCACTATGATTTAAAGCTTTTTAGTTAAATCTCACACGTTTATATCTCACTTCCCCTATCTAAGTTCATTGAGAGCAAAGACCACTTATACTTTCTTGTACTGTACAAAGAGTTCTGTACCTTGCAGTAATAGGTGCTCAACCACTAAATGAGTGCTTAGATTGGCTGACCTATAAGTTATCTAACAACCCAGAAATTCTGATTTTATCACTCTGGTGATTCCTTAATTTGATTTGTTCACATTATTATGTCTGAATATCAAACTTGTGAAACAGCTTTAATGAACAAATGAGACTCATTTCTAATAAACATTTTCTATTTATATGTCAACAGACATTAAGTAGCAAAGGCCTTGAAAATACTTTCTCTTATGTAACATTGTCTACTTTATCAAAATGTTTAGCAAACATACTATGACAGATATTGTTAATAAAACCCTAAATCCATGTGTTCAAATTAATACACTGTAAATTAGAAGTGCCAGAAGTAACTCTTTTTACTAAAATATAAATAATTGCTTCCAAGGCCAGAGCATTATAATAAACAAGATGTTTACTCAACTTTCAATGTAGACCAGAAATTTTCAGTTTTCGAGAGCAGTGGGAGCTTTTCAAAATAAAATGTATGCCAATCCCTTCAAGTAAAATTGATAAATGTATGTCATTAATGTGAAAGGATTTCACAGTATCAAATTCACAACACTAACTTATAAATTCCATGAATGAGACCAAGACATTTTATGAAGACAAAATTTAAAATTAGTAACCATAAAATCTTAGTCTCAACAATATAGTTTATTTCCATACTTTATTTTGGGTATGTGGTAGTAGGAACAATCTGACTCACAGGCTAAGAAGTAACAATGAACAATAAAATATTTCTTAATGATTGTTGCTTCTTCATCAGGATATTTCTCAATTAAACCCAATTAGAAACTTGAAAAGGGAGCAGATGAGAAGATCTTTTATGTAGGAATATAACACTAATATCAACCAAACAACAGGATTATTCTGAAATGATTTGAATGATCATTCACTCTTAATAATCCTACTATTGTAACAATTTTAAAAAATATTTGCTAAAATACACTGCGCATACTGAGGGCGTAAGTCTGACTGAAACTGACCATCAGTGAGGAGTGCCCAATCAAACATAATTGAATTGGATGGTCCAAATCTGTAATGGTTGAATCAAAAAATTACTCTTTCAGAGGCATTGAAATCACTTGCATTTTATGGAACAAAAGTCATTAACTGCTGGGGAGGAGATAGTGCTCTTATGCAACTGAAAGGTAGGCACAACAAGGAAAGCTCAAGCAAGAACAAGCACATGATGTGCGGTATCTGACCTTTTCCAAAGGGCGTTTACATCATCTTCTCTTTTAGTTTCTGCTGAAGGTATAAAAACAGATCCTAATGTAAATGGTTTCGCTGCACTTCCATCTACAGACCAAGAATTTCTCAGCAAATAGAAGTTCCATTAAAAACTTATTGCATGGTACTTTTATGATGATCGAGGAAATGAATGGGCATTGCAAATTCTTATTTTGGGAAGAAAAATTGATTAACAAAAAATGCTATTATATTCCCATCATTAAATATTTAAGATATCGTATTAAGTTTTCTATCTTCACAAACATCCTAGATATTTGATGAATGTGAAAGGACAACAGTTGTTTCAATTGTTTTCTAACCAATTTACATGACTTGCCTATGTTAAGTTACAGGTTTCTAAGACAAATATTCTTTTTAAACTCATTTATTTCTTATCATATCTTATATCTTATATTACCTTATGAATTCAAAAGTTATTACCTGTGGCTCCTGGCTCTGGGAGCAGAAGTGTGTGTGTATGTGTGTGTGTGTGTGTGTGTGTACCCACAGGGATGTTGTTGTATAGAAAAGGTGTTACTTTATTGTCACCCTTGTAATCAGCCTTTGGTTTCACTGGCTGTGGAAGTTCAGTGCTGACTCCTAAAATCAGAAGTGTTATGGATTGTGCAGACAGCCCCTCCTCTTAAGTGCTGGGGATCTTCTACCTGAAGTTCCCTTGACAGTACAAATGCATCTGCCCAAGCTGGTCTCTTTTTTGCCATGAACCCTAGGCCTATTGGCTGAGGTCTCCTAGCTTTTACAAACAATTCTTGCAGGCAGCATTGGTGAGAACCTTATGCAAATTTCCCTAGAGCATACACACCAGTCTATGGAAAATAGTTGCATATCTTTGGCTCATCGAACTCAGCATGCAGTCTCTCCCAGACACAGCTACCTCTATTTGCCTTTTGTGAGAGAAAGCAGTTCCAGACATGGCCTCTTGCTTGTGTCAAACACAAGTTCACTGTTCTTCAAACCACAGGAAAATCACTTAAGCTCTTTGGTTGGTCCCATTGAAGTCTCTTGCACTTGTAATGTGGGGACAAAGCCCCATCTTCCACCTTGGGCAGGGTAGGGGTGGTGAATTGACATGACTTGAACAACTCTCTAGGGAAAACCTTTCTCAAACTCCCAACTTCCCTTTTCTGTATTTTCTTTTATAAGCTAAAAGTATATAGTCAGCTAAGGATTATAAGACCAGTATTTTCAAGCTGCCTTTGCAAACCCTTCAAGTGTGGTTCATCCTCTCACTTTGAGCTATGAATTTGGAATTTGCTAACTTTGTTTTGCTCCTGACCTTTTGGGGACTCAGTGTAAACGAGTTTAAAAGAGATTCATTTTAACATAATGCTATATCTAAAGGTTTTTTTAAATAATGATTTCTAAATATATAAATGATGTACGTATGTGATGTTTTCCATACCCACTAGTTTGTACCCATGTAACTTCTAAACCAGAAGTAGAGCCTGAACCAAAGTAAGGTGCCTGAGACTTGGCCTTTGAATGAGCTCTGTAGACAAGAGCAGCAAAGATGTGCAGGTGTAGATTTTTTTAAAACTATTAATATAATATTAGAGTTTTCTTTATGACGTTACACAAAGCTCAAATGTATGCAGAGTAACGACAAAATTATTATTTTGAGGATTTGCATGAAATCCAGGTCATCTCATAACATAAATAATGGGTGCAGTGTCCAATACATTAATTTATATAACATGTTTGTGTGTATTTGGTATCATTTACTGTAAGATTAGAGTTTTATAATTAAAAATACATTTAAAAGATGAAAATATAATGAGACATTTTTAAAAGAAGGTACAGAGGAGAAGACAATGGCTTCTGGTTATTTTTATGTAACTGTTATTTTAAAACTTGCTAAGTTCTTTTCTGCATTTTTATTATTACCGTAAATAAAGAGTATTTACTAATTAGGTATGGTAGAGTCCCCACCACTACAAAAGTTGAGGTCTATAATTTGTGAGTATATTAAAAGTATTGATATAAATACATGATATTTTCATTTTTTGATTTGTGATATACATATTTGATAATGGGCCTGCCCCTACAACTTGTCTTTAAGTCCCATGGAATACAGAAATATTTACAGGGGTCCTAAGCAGTGGGCAGACCAAGCAAAGCTGAACCATCGTGAAGCTGGTTTATTAAAGGAAGAGTAGACGTGGGGAGAGGTCTGAACCTTGGGAAAAGCCTTTCCTCCCAGCATCTATCCTAGACCCAGATCATCAACTAGTGTTTCACCTAGGTTAAAAAGTGCAAATAATTTCAGGAATTGTTAAAGCCCAGTTTTTAATAATTTAATGTGAATTAGTGTAATTGAATACTTTCAAGAATGAACTGAACTGTATTCCGAGTCTCCTTTTCCAATCTGTTAAACCCCCACCCCACTAGACTAAAGTGAGAAGGTAAAACAGCTTATTCAAAATAATTGAATGGTAGGCACCTGTTGTTATTTTCTTTCATTTCCTGAGATAATTTAGCAGCCATTTATCCACTCAGTTCGGGAGTTTACTTTCAAATTTTCTCTCTACTAGGAGAAGAAAAAGATTAAGCTTCACCAACATTTGCAGCCATCATGAAGCTAGAAATTTAATGGGTTATTGGAGCTTGTGGGGAGCTAATATGTATTGTGAAATTAGCTTCGTTCAAAGCTGATTATAAAACCATTCCTGCTCCCATCCTGCCTCCTGCCCTCACCCTGCCACCCAACATATACACATAAATCACAACTTTTTCTTCAGCTTTCATTTAATCAACCATATTAGTAGCCTTGAAAATAAATTAACTTGCTGATTTACCAGGGGTATAAAAGAAATCAAGTATGAAATAATCTTTGTGAATCTACGGATAGATGGGCAAATGTGTGTCTGAGTGTGTCTGTGGCAGTGGGGATGAAGGGTGGAGTTCTGTATATGTTTGTTGTATTTTTCATTTAACAGAAACATTAAGGGGATAGAGGAAAGTAAATTTGACTTCTGGAAATGAAAGCAACCCTGAAAACTGGGAGTGAGACAAACGCAAATTTGATAAACAAAACAGATTTTTTCCTGGTTTAATTATTTTAGAGGACCATATAAAATGCTGATATGGCATTTTTGTCTTGCAAGCCCCCTTTAGGGCCACTGCCTTCAAACAAATAATACAGAATAAGCCTATCAAAAAAGAGGCTCAGTTCCAGATTTCTACCTTAAAAGAATGGAAATGGCAGGATTGTCATTTCTATTTTATCTCATGGATATTATTTACTGCCAAAAAGCTTATGCAAAAATAAAAATAGAGTGAGTTGGGGGTGAGACGGAGAAGGGCCTCACTTGTTTTGAGTGCCGATAGTGAACCACTTACTACATTGGTATTTTGCATGCATGTTATCATTTATCCTGGAATTACTAGGCTGATAAAGAGCATGAATGATTCGACAAACTGTGTGCTATCAACAACAATCTAGAAGTGACATTAGCCATGAAAGCCTTTATGATTTTAACATTTAACATCCAGGGCAGGTCCTGTGTGGCTAATTAACAACTAAGGTCATTCTGACACTGTGTGGGCAAGTGCCTTCTCACAGTTCATCGGGACTATCCTAGGTCATATATGCTGTCTCACACCATGCACTAAATCTTTGCAAGAGCACATAATTTCCACCTTTGAAACCTTTACATTTATTTAAAATCAACACAATAATAGTGTTTCTCTCAAAGGTAGACAATCAAGTCAGCTTTTGTCTTACTCCCACATTTTCTACTATTTGGGTATAATTTCTACTGTCTTTTTGTCATGTGATATTAGGTGTCAGATTAAAAATATAATCACACATAGTTTAAAGTCTGGCTAGAACAGCAGAATTTATGTGAAGACACTGAGCACAGTGGAGCATTCTCAGAGGGATGGAAAATGGCTGACGTATGGAAGCTGAACATAGCAGAAAAGGGATGTAGGAAGTTATTCACATGACGGAAATCAAGGAAGAGCCTTCAACCTGATAAACTAGGATTCTTTTCTCAAACACAAAAGCATGACCCAATTTTGTTATGGGTTGTTGAGATCTGTGAGAAATTGTATTTCAACTTGATAACTTGGTAGATGGGAAAAGAAATTTGAGAAATTATTAGAATAAGGCAAGACTTCCTTTTAGTTCCTTTTAGTGCCAATATTGTCCTTAATTGTTTGATGTCAGTTCACGCTAAATGAAAAAAATTGCAGAAAACAAAAAAAAGTGAGATTTGGGGATGCAGCAAAGACTAATCATAGTCCTGAGAGCTCATAGCTCTACCAATAACAGAAAGAAATGTATGCATTGGAAAGGTGGAAACAAAGTCCAGCATTGCAAAGTGCAAAGTCAAAGTGGGTGGGGGTAGGAAGGGTGAAACGTGACCATCCTGAAGAGGTTAATTTGGTGGCTATGCTAGGGAGGTTTTATTTTATTTCATTTAGTTTTTAATTCAATTATTTTTGCTTAGACTTTGGAGAAGAAGATGAAAAGAAAATTTGAAAACATCCTTTCTGAATGATGTCCTCTGAGGGTTGGGAGAGATCTGGGAGGAGTCAGTCCATTAAGTTGTGACACTGCAGCATTGGCATTCTTTCTCCAGGATTGCTGACGAATGGACAGCTCCTACCTTGGCACTTCCAGGGACTGTCACATTGTTGTTGTTGTTAGAAAACTCTTCCAGAAACTGAGTTACAATTTTTCCCTCTCACTTCCTATTATTGATCTTCATTCTGTCTTCTGGAGCTGTACAATCACAATCCTTCTTTTCCAGGGGAACAACCCAAACAACCTTGGAGAGAAAAGTCAAGGCAAAATAGCAAAGTGATGGGACTGTCACTATTAAAGAAGGATTGTGAGGTACTTTCTCAGGTAGATCTAACTTTGAAAGGGAGAACTAGGAAAGATGCATGATAGAGGGAGAGGGAGCTGAAGACTAAGTCAATTTCCAAATGAAGAGAAATTACAATAAAACACATGAGCAAAGTGGTATTCTTATAAATACGAACTGGAAGAAAGGAAGCTGTTCCTAGCATGAAGGATGTAGAAAATAATGCCTGGAATCTAATTGGAGAGACAGGAAAATATATAATAAGTATGCATAATAATACAATGCATTGAAGCTAAGATTAAACTACAGCAGATCATTGTCATTAAATCATGATTCATGTGGTTACTGTTGTACTTTTAGGTTTTGGAGTACAAAAAGATGGTCTAAACTGCATTCAAGCTTCATTCTGTAGAAGGAAACAAATGAGGAGAAATTAGGCAGCACTATCAGCATCTCCAGGATAAGAGTAAACCAGTGTGGCCCCTATGATCTCCACTTCATGGTAGTCATGCCTTTTGTGTATGTAATCTTCTATTCCTTGAGTGTAGGTAAGACTGTGGCTTTTTTTCTGATTGATAGAATACAGAAAACGTAATGGGAAGCATGTAATTATGTTACGTAAGATTGGTATGCCTGTCTTGCTGGAAGACTCACTTTACCCTGGCTTTCAAAAAGCAAACTACCGTGTGTAAGTTGCTCCGTGGGACCCTCAGCCTAGCAGTCCACAAGCCACTGAATGCTGTGCACAGCTATATGAGCAAGCAAGTAGACCCTTCCCAGGCTGAGTCTCAGATGAGACCACAGCTGGCTGACACCTTGATGGCATCCTTCCATAGAATCCTGCTAAGCCATATCTGGATTCCTGATCCACAGAATCTGTGAGATGATAAATGTAAATTGCTTCAGCTTCAATGTATGCAGATTGTTGTAATATTATCACATAACAATGGGTAAATAATATTGCCAGCTCAATACTCTTCAGGCAAAGGAGCCACAGGAAGAGTAGATAAGTATTGGCAACTAGACTGTGTTCCCAAGCAGAGAATTGTACCTTATTCTGGACTACACTATTCTGGACTTCTGCAGGAACATTTAGACAGATCTTTTGCTATTAATACCAAATATATGATGTATAAATGCATATCTTTGTGTTGATTTAGCATATGGAATTTTCCTACTTATAAATGTTCCTTCTGAGAATGGGGATATATCATGGACAGTCTCTCTTTTATCAAATTTTGAAACCCAGCTGGTTGGGATGGTTTCTACTCTTTTTTTTACAAAGCTTCAAAGAACTGGAAAAGAAGTGGGCAGTAAAAATGAAATCTTTTCTTCCTGTATGGAGATTAGAAACAACTTGTCTATCACCTGTAGTTTTCTTAGAAGCTTCAGGGTAGAGAAAAACAAGTTAAAAAGAAATTGAGTTCTAGTTGCTTCTTACCTCACCCCCATGACCATGGAAGCCTCAAAAGAACTGAGAGATAAAGAGAATAAGTCTTTATTAAAGCAATAATTTCAGGAAATTGAAATAAAAGACAGCAAACGATATTTAGATTTGTTCCCATTTTTCCTTAATCCACAGAAATTATTGGTAAAACGTCACCACTAACTCAGAGAGAGAAACTGTTATTAATTGAGCTTATAGTTTAGTGTTTGATAATGATCTGCTTTAATGCATTTCTCTCTATGGCAGAGATCACTTAATTTTTGTCTGTAAATTCAGTTTTTTATAGGCATCCCACATCTGAGCCTAAACATAAAAGAAGTCCCACCACAGCTCTCTTAATCTCAACCTAATTTCAATGAAATGAGGGTTACTAATTCTACCGTGACGCAGGCCCTCCTTTGTATTCAAGGAACTTGTCCCCTTTCTTGCTTCTTCTCACCCTCTTTACTGCTGAGTTCCCATCTTCAGTCTTCCAGGAAAGCAACAGTACCTGTTAGCTACCAGCGGGCATTTGGGAGCCTGGAATCCTTACCCTAGACTCTAATGCAGGCTGAATTCCCAGTCCTCACTGCTGGTTCTTCCCAATGACTTCTGCTCTGCCTATGCCTCCTCCTTGCTGTCAGCTGTTAGACCAGTAACCATCTGCCCCTAATGTTCTCTCCAGCTGAAGCTCTCCCTAGATTGCCCAGCCGAAAAATCACCAAGCTTCTAGGGTGTGTGGTCATTCATACATTGCAAGTTATTCAGAGAAATAAAGCAATTCATTTCACAATACTATTGAAAACGTATTAATCTCAAATACTTTCAGCTTGACTAGAGAAATTATTTTAGGTAAAGAGTGCCTCACAGAACATAAACCATTCTCCATTAAGAAGAAGCATGATGTAGTAGAAAATTCAATGGCTTTGAAGTCAGAACTGGATTTCAATTTAGGCTTTCTCATTTACTACAGGGTCTTGGTTTAATCATATTTGTTTCCCTGAGCCTCAGTTTCATCATGGGGTAAGATAATAGTTTCTACCCCCTTTACCCGAATTGTGAAAATAAAATCAATTATATGTAAGTGCTGTGTGCAAGAGACTATAAATTTTATGTAAAATAAGTTAGTGTTACTAAGAGAGAGGAGTAGTATGTTGAAATAGTGTGAGTCATTCTTTCCAGTCTTTCTCTTCAGTAGTTTAACTGAGATATAATTTACATGTTGTAGAATTTTCCTATATAATTACACGGTTGTATAATTAACACCAAAATCTACACTTAGAACATTTTAATCACCCCCAAGATACCCCATGCCCATGAGCAGTAACGTTCTAGTCCCTCCATCCTACTTCCAGCCCCAGGCAAGCACTAGTGTACTTTCTGTCTCTATATTTACCTATTCTGGACATATTCTTGTTATGTGGTCTTCTGTGACTGGCTTCTTTCATTTTAGAAAAATGCTTTTTGTTTTTGTTGTTGTTGTTGTTGTTTTTAAGTTTGTTTATATTGTAGCAGGTATCAGTACTTTTTTTCAAGTTATTTTAAAAATCATAGTAAAATACCCATGACATAAAATTGAACGTTTTAGCCATATTTAAAAATACAGTTCAGTGGTATTAAGTACATCCATATTGTTGTGCAACCATTACCAACATATATCTCCAGAACTTTTTAATCTTGCAAATCTGAAACTTCATATCCATTAAATAATAAGTACCCATATCTTCTTTCTCATAAAACCCTGGTAATCACCATTCTATTTTCTGCCTCTATGAATTTGACCACTCTGTGTACCTCATGTAAGTGAAATTGTACAGTATTTGCCTTTTCCCAGCTGACTTACTTCACTTAGCATAATGTCTTCAAGGTTATCCATGTTGCAGTGTAC
Organism: Pongo abelii; assembly: GCF_028885655.2. Taxonomy (NCBI): domain Eukaryota; kingdom Metazoa; phylum Chordata; class Mammalia; order Primates; family Hominidae; genus Pongo; species Pongo abelii. The sequence goes on from NC_085928.1 coordinate 22,638,135, forward strand.
ATCCGTATTTTCTGCTTTTTAAAGGCTGAATAATATTCCAATGTGTGTTTATAGCATATTTTGTTTATTCATTCATCCATCAACGGGCACTTGAGTTGCTTCACATTTCAGCTATTGTGAATAATGCTGCTTTTAATATGGGTGTACGAATAACTCTTTGAGACCCTGTTTTCAATTCTTTTCAGTATATGCCCTGAAATGGAATTGCTGAATCATATGGTAATTCTATTTTTTTATTTTTTGAGGAACTGAAAAACTGTTTTTCACAGTAGCTATATCATTTTAGGTTTTTATCAACAATGCACTAGGGTTCCAATTTCTCCATATCCTCACCAATATTTGTTATTTTCTGTTTTTGTTTTTGTTACTTTGTTAGGATGGCTAATAGTAGCCATCCTAATCTGTATGAGATGGTATATCATTGAGGTTTTGATTTGCATTCCTCTAATGATTGGTGATGTTGAGCATCTTTTCATGTGTTTGCTTGTCCTTTGTCTATCTTTTCTTTAAGAAATGTCTATTCAAGTTCTTTGTCCGTTTTTGAACTGGGTTTTTTGTTGTTGTTGTGTCTTATGAGTTATCTGGTAGTTCATTCCTTTATTGCAGAGTAGTATTCCATTGTATAGATTTATCACATTTTGTTCTCCATTTCTAGTCTTTTTAAATTAGAATGGCTTTTATAGTGTTAGTGTTAACAAAAAAAGATGGTCACTGAACATCCTCATGTGACCACTACTGCAAGAAAACCACTCATTCATTCAACAAACATCTGTCAAACATCTATAATATGTCGAGAACTGTGCTAGGCATACAATTTTCATAAGGACATGGATTTTAGGCCATAATATACACAAACATTCGAACATCTCATGCTTCTCAGGACTTAATACCTGCAAGGAAATAGTTTAAACACATCTTAGATTGATATTATCACAGACTCTTTGAGTAAAACTTTTCTAAAATCTAGAGAAGAAAGTGACTACATTTACCTAGATTTCAAAAGAAATGGCATGTTCAGGACTTGTGATGCAAATACAGGGCACCTTAAAGGTACTGGTCTCTGCACAAAATAAACTCTGTCTCTTCTGCTCCTCATTTACCATAGAGTCTTCTATCTTAGTTAGGCCAGGGAAGAGACTGGTCTATTTTGTGATGATACCCGAAATTGAGAAAAATATGTTGAATGATTGAGGAAGGCTGACTTTTCAGAACTCAATAAGGCTATATAATTAAGATTGGACAGAAGCACCAACTAAAGAGAATGACCAACCCTAGAATGGGACTGACTTCTCTATATTTCATGGGTTTTAATCAATAAATTTAGGCATTTTGTTTTTATTCTTTTTTTCTAACTCTTTTACTGTGAATTACTTACCAGCCTACTAAGAGATGCTCATTAGCTTAGAGATTGTCACTTCATAATTCTATTTATAATAAAAATGGAAAACTAACAAAAATAAACTCAATTAGTGAGCTTGTAATTATAAAAATAACTTTTTCTCTTAAAGTTATGCTTGAAAATATTTTAGAAGCTAACGAAGGGGAGTGTGTATTTAGATCTGTATCTTATGTTCCTAAACAATTTAAATGACCTGTAAGTGACAGTGAATAGAAGCCACAGAAGGAGTCTTGCATTCCATATTTCTCCATATTTCAATATTTTCCCAAAACTACACACATTTCATGACTCCAGGACTTTTATACTGATCTCTACTTGTTGTTATTAGCAATTGAGACTGAATTGTGTCATGATCCTTCTTACTTTTCAACCAGTGAAGACTTTAAGTTTCCTCACACAAATTATAGAATGACTTCTAGATATATACCACAAGGAAGAGAAGGTCATCTTTTTATTTAAAAAAAAAAAAAAGACAGCAAAATCTTACTGACTCCAAGTGTCCAGGGGAAAGAGAACATGAATTAATATACATTGGTGAATTGTACCATATAAAGAAACTAAGCTTTATTGATTTCAATTGTCCAGTGAATCTGAAATTTAGGAACATATTGCCAAGCACTGGCCCCACTGAGATGAATAAATTAAAATTGAAGAATGCTTTATGATGAACATATCAAACCCCTGCACACACAGCTTTGGTTCTCTTTATTTCTCAATTACATTTATTTATAAGTAAGCTGCCTTCTCAGTTCTCTTAAATGGGTAAATCATCTTTTCAGCTAAGTGTTTACTTTTGTCACTTTACTCCCTAGCTTACTCTCTTTATGAAGAAGAAAGACAAATTTTCCTAGCTGCAGTCCAGTTCATAGAGAGTTAGACTTAATGACTTCTAAGAGCCCTCCTAACACTGAGACACTGTAAGTACGGTGCAGCAAAAATTAAAGAATTTCTACTGGTACTCACAATCTGAGTTAAAACATTCTTCCGTATTTGCTGACTAAACATTTCTTCAGCACCTATTTGTGCCCTTTAGGGCAAAGATTGGGAAAATTTTAAAATAAAAGTTGTTAAAGCAAACTAAATATGGCCTGAGAAGGACTCTGTACTTCTATATTTGATGCCTTGTGGATGAACTGCAACCTAATTTAACAAGTAGACAAGATTGAAAACCTAACTCAGGAGTATGTGCCTGTAACAATAGCGGAGTGTTGGCCAATCCCAGCAGCGGTACTTCAACCGCTGATACACTGCTGAGTGTTCAAACTGTGTTCAAATAAGCCAAATGCCAACTTCTGACCAATCCAGCTGTTCCTGCACCTCACTTCCGAGTTCTGTATGTCACTTCCCGTTTTTTGTCCATAAATTTGTTCTGACCATAAGGCATCCCTGGAGTCTCTCTGAATCTGCTGTGATTCTGGGGGCTGCCTGATTCGTGAATAATTCATTGCTCAGTTAAACTCCTTTAAATTTAATTGGGCTGAATTAACTTTTCTTTTGCAAGGCCCAGAGAGTAAATATTTTAGGCTTTGTGTGCCATATAGTCTCTGCACAACCACTCAACTCTGGTTGGAGATCTGTTGCCCTTTTATACACCGTTCTTTACCTGGATAAAGGCACCAGGATAAGCTTGCTTCCACATTATTATTCTTTAAAATTAGGACTAGTTAGCAGTTTATAACAGTCCTTCCAGGGTTTGAAATCTGTTTCCTTGTTTTATTTTCAAAGTTCAAAACAATTTAAAGTTTTAGTTTCTTTGGGACGTTTGAGGTTTCTTCTTAAATGTGATGAAATGGACACATTGTAGAGGCTGACTTTGGAATCTTAGTAATAGCATTGTATGAGTAAACTGGACCTATTAGTTTTCATTAGAACTCAACCTATTCAGTTCTCCCCATATTTTCCATAACGTCAAAGTTCTCCTAACAACTCCCAAATGCTTGTGTCCTTTACTCTTTGTTCGTGATCATTTCCTTGAAGCTGACTAGACTAGCCTCTGTAAAACCTGTATGTTACAATTCAGTGTAATCATACTAGAGTTGTTGCAAAGGAAGTCCATCTAGGGCAAATATTTTTGTCAGTAATGAGAATCTAAAACTATTTTCTAGAAGACAAAATAACAGCAGAGGGAGAGGCCACAACTGAGAAAACAGCCTTTTAAAAAAATTTTTACCTTAGAATAATAGACGTCTTCATTAATTAAGAATGTTTGCAATGCAATGTGGTAACGTCATTAGCCAAGAGTATACAGAACGAGACTGCTATGCTAGCCCTCAGTGGCTAAGAGAGAATGAAGCCATAAAGCACGTATGTATATATAAATAAGTGCACTATGCTGAGTGAACTATTATATATGTGCCAATTTTATTGGAAATTATTTCAGAAATACGTAGTGTTAGATCAGCGCTGTGCAGAGGTAAAAGGAACATATATATTATATTTTGTGAAAGTCATCTGAGAACAAAATCTTTATACTCATGGAACTTGTAACACAGCAGCCTTTAAAAGTGGGGATAACATATTCAAATATATATAAACATATATTTAATACTTCAGCAATTTGTGGTCAGCCTGAATATAACCTTTTTTGAAAGAACCAACCTTAGAACGTGTAAGACTTCATTTGTCAGGCCTTTTTTTCCACGGCTTTGCTTATATTTGCTCTCATTTAGCTCTTTGTACTGTTTTGGAAACATAATAGTTATTCACTGAATATGTATTCAACATCTGTCTTGGCATTTCCCTCCATACCAACTTCCTCTCTCTTTCTCCCTCTTCCTCATTTTCCTTAATTTCCCCTTTCCATTTCTACTTTCTTTCTGGGTATTATTTTGTTTAGTTTGAGACTGGAGTGCAGTGGCATGATCAGGACCCACTGCAGCCTTAACCTTCTGGGCTCAAGCAATTTTCCCACCTCAGCTGGAACTATAGCTGCTCGTTTTTCCATCTCCCTTGCTCTTACCTGTATGTCTTTCTTTTTTTTCCTAACTTTAAGGCTAAACAAAGAAACTGAACTATATTTCTAATTACTTCTTGAAGGTACTGAATTTACTGTCTGAACTCTGTTTCTAATTTTGAAGTAAATGATGATGTTATATATGTGTATATGCACATATATACATACATACAGACACAACCACATATATAGTCATTACCTATATCACTTAATCTATGTGTTCACATTATATGTGTTGCTTAGCAACAGGGACACATTCTGAAGGATGCATCATTAGATGATTTTGTCATTTTATGAACATCATGGAGTGTACTTATACAGACCTAGATGGCATACTCTACTGTACACCTAGGCTATATGGTATGACCTATTGCTCCTAGTCTACAGACATACACAGCATGTTACTGTACTGAATACTGTAAGGAACTGTAACACTGTTACAATTCTATGTTTACATTCTATGTATCTAAACATAGAAAAGGTATAGGGAAAATACCATATTGTAATCTTATAAGACCATCATATATGCAGTCTGTCATTGACTGAAGCATCATTATGCAGTGCATGACTGTGTATATAAAATGTTTTGTTTTTCTTTAAAAACAAAGGCAACTAAATGGAGTTAATTTTATGTATGGGGCATTCCTTTGTGTTTTTTTTCTTTTTCATATTGTTTCTTCCTGTGGTCCCTCCCCTAACATAGCGTCTTAGCTATTCAGAAATAACACCTTGACCTATGAATCTGCTCCTGACCTTTCAAAGATCAATACATCTCTACATTAGCCATTTTTTATCCTTTGAAATCAATGGAAACTAATGCCAAACTTTCCCTTTGCAAACATAAGCATTTTGGAAAGGTGAGAGGAAAGAACTGTTCAGTCTTAAATTTTACACAATTAAACAATCTGCCACCTTGGCACAGTACACCAGGAAAATATATCATACCTCTGAATGGTTCTTTTCTAATGTCATTATCTACTCCAGCCACACAGCATCCAAATACCTCCTCCATCAGGAGAGCCCAGGCCCCTTCACGTAGTATAGAGCTCTATGACATTACAATACTTCTTATCTCACAACCTATTTCTGGGCTCATTTATATGCATGCAAAAGAGGGTTTCTGTCCTCTGGAGAGCTGGCAGCCACCCTGCGGTCTGATTCCTCTTGTCCCTGAACATTAGACACTCTGTTGCCAAGAAAAGCCACCAGAGAAATCATGTAGATCGACAGTCTTAGAATTTCCACTTTTATCTCAGTCGATTAGCATGTTTTTTTTCTTCCTACTGTCAGCACAGAAAGATGACAAGTTAAGGAAAATGTAAAGTTAATGCTGATGGAAAGGCAACTTAGAAACAGAGAATTATACAGCTCAGTTTTCAGGAGCGAAAAGACACATTTCTACCACTAGTTTCTCTCCCACAGAAGATTATAGAAGTTCCAGCAACATCTCATCTTTCTATTGTCTTTGATTATGAAATAGGAGGTGTGTTATACTACAACACTTTAATTTCTCTTTTCAGTGCCAAAGTTATTAAGCTAGGGATCCATGTTAATTGCCCTCACATTCCTGCCTGAATACTCCCTGCTGTGTTCTTACCCCTTCTGCGTTATTGAATTCTTTCTCAAGTGTCACCAGTGACCTCCTATTTATCTGATGCAGTCTCTCCTCAGTTTTCATCCTCCTGGCCTCTTTATGGTTTTTGACACTGTCGAGCACCTGCTCCTTCTTTCTTAGTCTTCTCTTGGTTTCCATGACACTGTACTCCTTTGTTCTCCAATCTTGGCGAATGATTCTGCCTTGTCTTTGTTGCTGGCTCTTCTCCCTCCTCCCACAACTATAGATTTCCTCCAAAGCTATGATCTCAGTCTTCTACTCTTCTTCATCTTCTCATCTTCAAAAACCATTCATATATATATATATATAGATAGATAGATAGTGTGATGTTGGGCAAGTTCCATAACCTCTCTAGGCATATATATATATATGTATTACATATATAGTTGTATTTTATATCTAGATATATAATATATATATATTATATATCTAGATATATAATATATATATATTATATATCTAGATATATAATATATATATATTATATATCTAGATATATAATATATATATATTATATTATATATATATATATATATATATATATATATATTATATATATATATATATATTATATATCTAGATATATAATATATATATATTATATATCTAGATATAATATATATATATTATATATCTAGATATATAATATATATATATTATATATCTATATTGCACTCCTGTCGGTGATTGGGTGTATAGATAGAGAGAGAGTATGTATATGTGTGTGTGTGCGTGTACGTATATATACCCGCACTGGAGTATATAGACCCCACCAATCACCAGTTCCAGTGCTGCTCATACAAACTACAATATCTTAATTCAAACTATGTAACAGAGCATATTTACTTGGATATAGAGCCACTAACATCTTAAATTCAACTTAATGTCAATGTGCTTAAAGTTTCCCTGCTTATTTTCCCTTCTCTTCTCCCATTTGGTGCACTGTAATGTTTAATTTCATGTTTTACATTGACTGGGCTTAGGAACACCCAGACAGCATGTAAAATATTATTTTGCAGTATGTCTGTGAGAATGTTTCAGAAGAGATTATCATTTGAATCAGCACACTGAGTGAAGAAGATCAGCCTCACCAAATATGAGTGGGCATTGTCCAATCTGTTGAGGAACTGAATAGAACAAAAAGGCAGAGGAAGAGTGAATTTGCTCTCTTCTGGAGCTAGGATATCCATCTTCTCCTTCCCCTGGGATATGGATCTTCCTGGCTCTTGGGGCTTAGGACTTGGACTCGGATTTGCTCTATTGGCTTCCCTGGTTTTCAGGTCTTCAGGCTTGCTCTGGAATTATCCCCAGCTTTACTGATCCTCCAGTTTCAGGCAGCAGAGAGTGGGACTTCTCAGGCTCTATCATCACATGAGCCAATCTCTCATAATAAATCTCTTCCTGTATATCTATATAGCTCTTATTGGCTCTGTTTCTCTGGAGAACGCTGAGTGACACATGCACTCTACGTCTTCCCCAAACACCATCCGCCAAAGGCAACCTACTAAATAATCTCTACTACATCCTGCAAACTGCTGCCTTAGTTTAAGGAATTCTATGACACTTTAATGCCAGCTTCATAAATTCAAACTCTTTAGGGTGACTTCTAAGGCTTTCAGCATATGATGTTAATCTATCTAATCTTGATTTCCATGACTCTTCAATATGGGCCATAATTGTTGATGAAGAAAGTCTCTTCAATAGGCATATTGAAGAGACTTCTACATCAACCTCTACATCAGTTCTGATTCTCCAGCTTTTGCTCTTTCCTTCTAGATGAAACTACTTTGCCTAGTTAATTTATCTATTGACTGATTCTAATTTCTCATAAGACAGACAGTTGTGTGATAACCAAGTATCACCTGGCAATAATCAGCGGTTTTCTGGAGAGTCATTGTTTACTAGTGTTAAGAACTTAGCCTTAAGAGTCAGTCAGGGTTGTGTTGAAACCCCTGTTCTGTTATTTACTTGTGATGTGATGTTGGGCAAGTTACTTAACCTCTCTAGGCCCCTGTTTTCTCATTTGTAAAATGAGAATAATATACTACCTACCACACAGGTTATTGGGAAGAATACATGAAATAATGCATATATTCCCCTTAGAAATAATCCTTTAGCACAGGGCCACCCCTCAGTAAGTGCTCAATAAAGTTAGCAATTATCATATTTTTTTAAAATTATACTTTAAGTTCTGGGGTACATGTGCAGAATGTGCAGGTTTGTTACATAGGTATACATGTGCCCTGGTGGTTTGCTGCACCCATCAACCCATGATCTACATTAGGTATTCTCCTAATGCTATCCCTCCCCTAGCCTGCCAGCCCCCGACAGGCCCCTGTGTGCCATGTTCCCCTCCGTGTGTCCATGTGTTCTCATTGATCAGCTCCCACTTATGAGTGAGAACATGCGGTATTTGGTTTTCTGTTCTTGTATTAGTTTGCTAAGAATGATGGTTTCCAACGTCATCCATGTCCCTGCAAAGGACACAAACTCATTCTTTTTTATAGCAATTATCATCTTAAATGTATCTGTCTTCACCCTGCTTCACCCAATTTTATAATTTGTTTATTTCACAGATCAATTCTATGTGGGACTGAACGTAACAATAAGCATTCTTTGGAGACTGAAAATGTACAAATGCTGGATGTTAATGAGTTGCTAGAGACTGAAAGGTCATACAGGCGCAGGATGGCGGGCAGATGCTGGCACCATAAGGGTAGGCTCTGTCTCTGTTTTGCTGGTCACTGTATCTAAGTTGGGCACAGTGATTCAAAAACGGTTAGCTCCTCATACATATGTATTGAATGAACTACAAAGAATCCCCAAATCTGAAATTTGAATTTAAAACAATGAATTCCTCAAGTTACGGCTTCTAATTAATGCATTTCTGCTAAGCCAAGGGGAGCCCCTTGAGAAACTGGTCCAGAGTTCTTTCTCATTGTGGATCATAAAGAGCTTCTCCCATTGGGTGACTGAGTGGATGGGAGGAGTCACTGGGTTTATGTTTGGGATCTTCATTCACTAGCTTGGCTTCTGACTTCCACTGCATATTGTTAAAAGGTACTGCTTGAAAATAGTCCAGCAGTAATGTTTTATAAATGATTACTAGTTTCAAGTAGTTTCTTAGGAAAGAACATGATGCAACCACAGAAATGTACGTGATAAATCTTAAATGATTCTGAAACATTTATTTTCATCAAAGTATCTTCAACATCAAAATTAAGATAACAAGATATTCTCATTGCTTTTCTAATTATGTGGAAGCAGCACTTTGTTAGTATCCTTTACATATCTTTCTGGATGCTTCTTCCACATCTTAAAGGTAACTATTTTTTTTTATCTGTCTCACACTTAAACACAGCTCTCAGGCTGACAGAAATAAAAGCCACACATGGTATTGCCCTTGTCCATCGTTTTTTAGGGTTCAATATCACACTTTCTTTTTTACTGTCCTATTCTTCCTTTGCTGACATCTCCTATGTTCAGCAAGAGCTGAACAAAAAGACTTATCTGATTATCATAGTAAAAACTATTGAGGTATAAATGACTGAGAGGCTCAGCATTCTCCGAGAGGCTTTTAAAATATGAGCCAATGAACACACTTGAATCTCTAACTTCTGAGGAGTTAGAATCTTAGATTTGGATATTTCACATAATCCTCAATAGTCAAATGACTCTTTGAAACTTTATTACAAGGAGGGGATTTATCACTGACAATGCTATGAAGGGCAAGCTGATTAATTGTTCTCAGAGTCATTGTAGCAATCCATTTAGTGATAGCTCACTATCAGTAAGCTACTCCTCCTCCTACATGCCATCCTATTTTTGTCGGTTCGGTTTCCTAGGTGCTTCCATTTACAGAGAATTTTTCGAGGTACTGTCATACATGATTATTAAAAATAATAATAAGACACAATCTCTTCTTTCAAGAAAGATTAGTCAGTTTTCCATTCTAATTGTTCTAGGATGGGGATTAGAAAACACAGTTTGAAAAGGTCCAGATTACAAATACTTCAGGCATTGTTGGCCAAGAGGCAAAATCAAGGATTTTGTATGTAGGTACTTACATAACAAGAGAGAAAACAAATTTTTGCACATATTCTATTCATGAAACTAAAAACTTTATGAACACTGAAATGTGAATTTCAGTGACGATATTATGTGTCACAAAATATTCTCCTTTTTATTTTTTTCCCAATCATGTAAAAAGGTAAAACCCATTCTTAGCTTGTGCACTGTACAAAATCAGACTGGAAAGGGTGAATGGGAGTAGTGCTAGGAGTGGTGAATTTGGCCACAGTTTGTCAAAGTCTGCTTTAGGAAATGCTTAGGTTGCCCAAATTTATTAATCCAGGTTCCAAAGGAAATACAATTTACCACCAAATATCTTAGAATTGGGCATCTGTGATATGCTAGGTTCAGTAAGTAATTTACATGGTATATTGGTCAGGGTTCTCTCTTTAATGGTTGCAAATCACAAAAGGCTAAATTAAATCAGCAGAAGCAAAAAAGGGGACGTATACTGGCTAAAGTAAAAGGAGCAGTGGTGGAGCTGATGTTAGGGACGATTTCAAGTGAAACTGAGGCACTCATTGTCAGGATTTTCTATCCCTGTCTCCTCTCAGCTTTTCTCTGAGTACAGATTTCATTCTCCGCCACTGCAAAAAGGTCTCCTCCATACAGTGGAGAATACAGCTACGGGCAGCTTTAGGCTCACATTATGCCAACTCAACCCATGTCAGGAGGATGGTTTTTCCATCCCTGCTTCAGTATATCAAGTCCCATGCAGGATAGCTGTAGCAAGCACTGTCAGCACTTCACCCATATTTCCTCGAGGTTAGGTCCATTTTCAATGCACATGTCTCCCACTGAACCATCACTCCCAACAGCCAGCACCTGCATCACTTTGTTGGAGGACTTGCCCTCAGGCAGCTGGAACCAGCTGAGCCTGAACATACAGATTGCTAGAAGTGCCTGAAAATCTATGTCCCTGGCAGGTAGCCTTTAAACAATGACTGACAGTTAGGGAAATATATTCCACCTCCTGCATCCAAAAGTGAGGGATAAGCTATACAGTTTTCAGAGCTTTCCTATGGTATTGAGCCAAAAGTACCTGTGCAGAAAAGAGTTAACATAGCAAGGCTGAAAATGCTAGCCTTAGAAAGGTCTGCTTGCAAGGTTAGCCCTTGGCTGGCATCTGGGAATTTTATTTCAGGAGGATTTCCACCGTTCTCTGACAAAAGTCACTTTTCCTAAATTATTTGTACAAATAATGTGATTTATGCTAACACCTGCTTTCTTTTAGGGAGCTTGAAATTTTTGTATGTGCTTGACAAAGCGGCCCCTATGTGACCTCAATAAAGGCCTTGACTCTCAACCTCTAATGAGCTTCCCTTTTTTGGCAACATTTCATAAGTAGTCACAATTTGTTTACTGGAAAAATTAAGCGTGTCCTGTGTGACTCCACAGGAAGAGAACCCTTGAAAGCTTATGCCTTGTTTCCTGTGAGCTTCACTCTATGCGCCCATTCTCTTTGCTGATTTTGCTTTGTATCCTTTCATTTTAATAATCATAGTTGTAAGTACAATTGTATGCTGAATCCTGTGAGTCCTCCTAGTGAATCATTGAACCTAGGGGTAGTTTGAGGGACTCCCCCAATGCAGCACCCATCATGGGCCACTTCTTAACACTGCACCTTTGCATGGCTTTCCTAGGACCACTTCCTTCCTCCCCAACTTTTCTCTAGATTTTTCTTGAGAACATTTCCTATTAAGTCACTTTTACATGACTCCCATCTTAACATACACTTTCTGGAAACCACGCCTAAGATTAATTCTGATTGTCCCAAGTCTTAACTAATTACTGTGATCAGGAAAATGAGGTCCTATGACTGCCCAAATCTTTGCCATATGCTCATAACCATTGCCAGGAAGAAAAGGACTTTTCACCAGAAGGTGGGGGAAGGAAGGGCAAGTGCTGGACTAACATAAATAATAGCTAAACCACAGGCAATATGGTCATGTTCCAAAATATAATGGCTTATTGGCTTACATAACATAATATTCTCAAGTGAATAGTCTCACATGATAATTAATGCCTTTCTTCTCCCTTATTGGCTTTTTTTCCCCCACAAAGTGGGATTGTACTATTTCACAAAGACTACCTTATATGAAATTTTTTAAAAAACTAAAGCTTTATTGAAATGAAATCAAGTCCTCTTGCAAACCTTGCTAATAGCTAAGTGACTTGCTTCCCATATACCAGCTTTTTAGCACCTAACTCAACTGGGAAAATGATCAATTATTTGCATCACAAAATTTCAAAGAAAACTCTGAATGTTAAACCCATAAAACACAAAGATAGAAAGCTAAAATTTCATTATGAGTTTACTAATATTTGCGTTAAGAAAAAAAAATCGTCAGGAGGTGGAGTTTCACACATGCCCCGTGCATCCCAAATCCATAAGCATTTTCTCAGTAGGTGTTTCTCTCCTATCCTTCAACAATTCACTCCTGGAGCATCTGCCTCTTGTTTTGCTTTTTCTTAACTAGGATTTCTTTTATCCTTTTTTGAAAAAATCTAATTACAAAAGAGATACATTCACATTGAAAACATTTCAAAAGATACAGCTATGTGCAAATGAAAAATAAAAGTCCTTCATAATCTCACCTACCAGAGATAAGCATTGTTAAGGCTTTTTAATGAATATGTATTTGCTTAGAAAGAAAGGATCATACTACTAACACCATCTTGTGATTCACTTTTTTACACTTAAAAATATGTCACAAGTACCCGCCTAGGTCATACTACTTACATAGAAATCCACCTCATTTTTTATGATAACCACATAGTATTCCATGTTATGACCATCATCATCATTCATTTAACTATTTCTCTATTATTCGTGGCATTTAAGTTGTTTCAGATTTTTAACCATTCAAACAACCACGCAGTAAAACATCATGGCACATATTTATTTATAAATTTGTGAGAGGTTACTGTAGGGCAATTTCTGCAAGTTGATTGGCTAAATCAAAACATGTACTTTTAAATTTTTAAAAATAGTTTTTAAATTGATTCAAAAGAGACCAGACTTATTTGAATCCCCTGAGTAGTATATCAGAGTACCAGTTTCCCTGTACTTTTAGCAACGTTAAACATATTTTAGGTCTCTAAAAACGTTTTCAACCGTGTAAGAAAAATATAGTTCTAATTTGCATGTTTTGATAATTAGTGACTTTGAGCATCTTTTCAACTGTTTGTTGGTCATTAATATGTCTAACTTAATGTTATTTTTCATGTAATTTTTCTATTTAAAATTATGCTGAGCACTTTTTTCTAATAGAAGGACTTTATACATTTTGGATATTAACACTTTATTGTTCATATATGATAGAACATTTTTCTATTTTTATTTCTCCTTTAGTGTTTTTAATGCAAAACATTTAAATTTAAAACTCTAAAATGTTTCTGTTATCTAATTTGTTCATTTTACTCTTATGGCTTCTCATTTTGTTGCCATGTTAATAAAGTTCTATCCCATTTCCATATTACAAAAATATTTTCCTGTTTTTATAATAAAACTTGTACAACACATGCGTCTTTCTCTTTGTATCGCTTTACTTCTTTGAAGCTTCACCTTTAAAATATTGTCCCTTATCATCAAATTCCACTTAATCATCACTTAGTCTAGCTAAGTACATTTCTTTCCTTTCATCTTTACTCAAAGCCTATCCTCCATTCTCATAAATTCCTTATCTGAATTTCACCCAATTTACCTAATTGGTTCCTCTCTATCCATCTAAAGCTTAAGGGAGTGAGTGTGCTTTTCAAGTACAGATTCATTAGCTACAAGCAGAGGATAAGTTCTCCCCTTTTTACATAATGCTTTCCTTTCCAACTAAATTAATGGGGACAATGTTCCCTGCTATATCACACAAAAATTTCAATTTGCACACATGTCTCTTATGCTTCCCTTTTAATGAATCAGTTATGCCAAAAATTGAAGCACTGTCTTCTGTCTCTCCTCTTCTCTTCACATCAATTGGGTTCCCACTCTTGGCTTCCTTACATTTATTGATGGCATTTAGTTGCCTAGTGTATTAGTTTCCCGAGTCTGCCATAACAAAGTATCACAAACTAGGTGGCTTAAACAATAGAAATTTATTTTCTCATCATTATAGAAGCTAGCATCCAAGATCAAGGTGTCAGCAGTGTTGGTTCCTTCTGAGGGCTATGAGGGAGAAATCTGTTCCATGCTTGTCTCCTGGCTTTTGGTGGCTGGCTAACAATCTGTAGTATTCCTACATCTTGGAAATGTATTGATCCTCCTAAATTACAACCGGTAAACTTTCAGTTACTCTTCATTACCTATAAATAAAATGAAAGTGGTTTACCTTGTATTCAGAGGTTGATTGGCCTTGGCTCCCCTGAAAAGCAAAGCCTGAGACAAGGACTAGAATTCATTTAAATTATTTTTGGAAGATATCTTAAAGAACATAACTGTGATCTAAGAAGGATGAAACCAGAAAGGAAGAAATGCCAATTCAAATTGTGTTATCGAGCAGGTTACTTACTGCTGTGGGCAACTGGGGCTTGGTCCAGGCCTCTTGAGGACTCTGAGAACGTCCAGGGAGAACAGGCCCTAGAAATGTCTACCTTATAGGCAAAATAAATGAGCATTTATTCATAAGCTCCCAACCCCCCATTCCCTATTTGTCAAAGGTTGCCCTGTATACTTGTGTCAGAATGGCTGAGCAGGTTCTGTAGAAGTCCTGTAAAGCCTAGGACCCCAGATCAGGAAGTGAGAGAAATGTGGTGCAGCTAATTTAAGGTGTCTTCAGGTTATAACTTTGTGTAGCTGGTTGCCGTAGCAATGGCTGGAGTACCTAGGTGGACCACTAAGATGTGAAGTGGGGTATTAGGGGTATGCAGCACAAGTGGGAAGAAATACAGGCTTTGCCTTGAAATCAAGTTATGTGTCTCCACAGCCCATGTTTGTAATCTGCACAGAGACCACAGATGAAGTCACCGGAGAGGTCCTTTCCAGCTCAGAAAAATGATTGCCAGTTTCCTGGAGCAAAATTTGAAAAGTTTTCTTGCCTATTGACAAAACGGAACATACAAAACACAGAACATGTTCCGTATGTTCAGATTTGTCAATAGGCAAGAGAATAAAAAATTTGATATTCACGTTATTGATGCTGGTGGGGTCCTAATAAAAAATAGGGAGCACAAAACAAGAAAGAGATATGGGTAATGAGAGGAGAAAAGATGATAAGTTATGTTTGGGGACTGTTGAGTTAGAAGTGCCACAGAGAAGTTAAGATGGCAATATTCATTAGACAGAAATAAAAGCTTAGGAGCTTAGATGTGGCTTGGAACTGAAAATGAAAGGCCATTTGCAAACTTGTCTTAATTTTAAGAATTCAGCATTATGGTTGAGATTATCAATGAAATTAGATAGAAGAAAAAGGAAGAAGCCAAATAAAATAATTTAAGTAATATTTATATATAGAGTTTGGAAAGATGAAGTATCAGAGAATGAGTCACACGATAGATGAAAGAACTAGGGGAATCAAAAAAGTATTTTGTCCCAGAAGCCAAGGGAAATAGGAAATTTTAAGGAAAAATAAGAGGCCAATAATATCAAATGCTGCAGAGCTGCGAAAACACTAAAGGAATTGAAAGTAAATAAGTCTGCTGTTGTAGGTTTTTTATGCTGATACACCAAGAGGCGTTGTTGGAGCAAACATCTGGATAATTTACAAAACATTTATTGAATGCCTACCAAGGACTCAGTATTGTGCTACTCACAACTTCATGTATCCTCTCAAAAAGCATACATTATGATTGGGACTGGAAGACTAGAACCTATTATATCAGGTAACAACATAATCAAAATAAGCTCTGTGTACTTAACATTTTAGGGATTTAGAGAGAAAGTTGGCTATGTAGTATCCCACGTATTAAAGCTATAATTTTTTAAAGAAAACTTTTTCGATTTTGAGATAATTATGAATTCAAAGACAGTTGTAACAAGTAATTCAGAGAGATTCTGTGTGCTCTTTACCTGGTTTTTCCCAATGTTAACGTATTGCAAAACTGTAGTAAAATATTACAACCAAGGTATTGACAGTGATATGGTTAAGATACAGACATCTCAATTCTTTTTTATTGCTGAGTAGTATTCCATGATATGAATTTACCACAGTTTGTTTAACCATTCACTATCTGGGTTGTCTCCAATTTTGACTATGATGAATAAGGCTACAATAAACATTGGTATACAGGTTTTTATATGAACATATCTTCATTTCTCTAGGATACTCAGGTGGACAATTGCTGGGTCATATTTAGTTGGATGTTTAGTTTTCTGACCATTCTTCCTTTAAATTCTTTTATTTATTTATTTATTATTATACTTTAAGTTTTAGGGTACATGTGCACAATGTGTATGTTAGTTACATATGTATACATATGCCATGCTGGTGTGCTGCACCCAGTAACTTGTCATTTAACAGTAAGTATACCTCCAAATGCTATCCCTCCCCCCTCCCCCCACCCCACAACAGGCCCCAGTGTGTGATGTTCCCCTTCTTGTGTCCATGTGTTCTCATTGTTCAATTCCCACCTATGAGTGAGAACATGCGGTGTTTGGTTTTTCGTCCTTGCGATAGTTTGCTGAGAATGATGGTTTCCAGCTTCATCCATGTCCCTACAAAGGACATGAACTCATCATTTTTTATGGCTGCATAGTATTCCATGGTGTATATGTGCCACATTTTCTTAATCCAGTCTATCATTGTTGGACATTTGGCTTGGTTCCAAGTGTTTGCTATTGTGAATAGTGCTGCAATAAACATACGTGTGCATGTGTCTTTATAGCAGCATGATTTATAATCCTTTGGGTGTATACCCAGTAATGGGATGGCTGAGTCAAATGGTATTTCTAGTTCTAGATCCCTGAGGAATCGCCACACTGACTTCCACAATGGTTGAACTAGTTTACAGTCCCACCAACTGTGTAAAAGTGTTCCTATTTCTCCACATCCTCTCCAGCACCTGTTGTTTCCTGACTTTTTAATGATTGCCATTCTAACTGGTGTGAGATGGTATCTCATTGTGGTTTTGATTTGCACTTCTCTGATGGCCAGTGATGATGAGCATTTTTTCATGTGTCTTTTGGCTGCATAAATGTCTTCTTTTGAGAAGTGTCTGTTCATATCCTTCGCCCACTTTTTGATGGGGTTGTTTTTTTTCTTGTAAATTTGTTGGAGTTCATTGTAGATTCTGGATATTAGCCCTTTGTCAGATGAGTAGATTGCAAAAATTTTCTCCCATTCTTGGAAAAAACTACTTTAAAGTTCACATGGAACCAAAAAAGAGCCTGCATTGCCAAGTCAATCCTAAGCCAAAAGAACAAAGCTGGAGGCATCACGCTACCAGACTTCAAATTATACTACAAGGCTACGGTAACCAAAACAGCATGGTACTGGTACCAAAACAGAGATATAGACCAATGGAACAGAACAGAGCCCTCAGAAATAATGCCACATATCTACAACTATCTGATCTTTGACAAACCTGACAAAAACAAGAAATGGGGAAACAATTCCCTATTTAATAAATGGTGCTGGGAAAACTGGCTAGACATATGCAGAAAGCTGAAACTGGATCCCTTCCTTACACCTTATACAAAAATTAATTCAAGATGGATTAAAGACTTAAATGTTAGACCTAAAACCATAAAAACCCTAGAAGAAAACCTAGACAATACCATTCAGGACATTGGCATGGGCAAGGACTTCATGTCCAAAACACCAAAAGCAATGGCAACAAAAGCCAAAATTGACAAATGGGATCTAATTAAACTAAAGAGCTTCTGCACAGCAAAAGAAACTACTGTCAGAGTGAACAGGCAACCTAACTTCTTCATTAAAATGATCACTTTCTGCAATTACTTTATATATTCCCTTATTTGTTTTCATTATTTGTATCTCCCAGTGGTCTATAAGGTCTGTAAAGGTAGGAACTTTGCCTTGCTCACTGCTGCATTCCTAGCACCTAGAACAATAGTGGTATATAATACACATACAATAAATATTTGACAAGTGAAAGAGTAAAGGAGACTTGTATGTAATGACATGGAAATATTTTGAAAAAAAATTTATTCTTAAAATCTGATCTAGTTTTTACCTGGTGTAATAGTTTTCTAATTCAGATCACACAAAATAAGTTTTGAAAATAATAGATAACTATAGTTATTCTATGTTCTTTTACATTTTTAATTTTTGTCGGTATGTAATAGGTTATATATTTATAGGATACGTGAGATATTTTGATACAGGCATATAATGTATACACTTCAGGGTAAATGGGGTACTCATAACCTCAAGCATTTCTCCTTTCTTTGTGTTATTTTATCCACTAACTTACACATTCAACAAACCCTTGCTAACACTTGACACTGTGCTGAAGTCTTGGAGAGATACCAAATGGAGTAAAGCTCTGACACATAAGTAGCTTCAAAATTGTTACTTCTGTCCTTGCAACATGAGAAAAGCTGAAACAGCTGAAAATCAATAACTGTTCTTGGGCAGGCCTATCAAAGAATTGAAGTATAGGAGCCAAGACTTGGCCCTGTGAAGGATGGTTATACAATCAATTCATGAAAGTGGAGAAAAGGCATACAAATTTATTTAAAGTGCATATGTGGGAGCCTTCAGAATGACAACCTAAAGATACAGTAGAAATTGTCCATTTTTATGCTTAGGTTCAACAAAGTATAGACAGCATGTAGAAATATGATTGGACAAAAAGGATGTGCTGTAATGCTAATAGACTGAGTGGGGACACTCAGCAAGGCCTGCCTATCCTGATTCTTCCCGGCCTCTTTGAGTTATGTGTTCCTTCCTTCTGGGTATGAGGCAAGACTCTCTCTGGAATGAGGGTCTTAGACCTATAGTCAAACAAGATAGGTCAGATAATTTCTTTATGGCCAGTTTTTACACAGAAAGGCAGAGGAAAAATTAGAGTAATATTTTTAGGTTTTATGGCTGGCCATAGGGAAAGGGGGTTCTGGTTTCTATGATCTGTCTTGGAGAAGAGGATTCTAGTTTCTATGGCTAGCCTTGGAGGAGAACATGACCTAAAGACAGCAGGGCAGGAGAAGGTCAGAGAAAAATTTTTGCTTCTGAGGCTGCTTCTGAGGCCTTTATTATGGGGTATTATCTTCTTAGCCCCAACACAAGTCACTGGGCAAGCTGTCATCCTGAAATCTGGGGAGACAGGAAATTACAGAGAATTACAGCCAAGAGTATTTTATATGAAGTAGGAGCCACTGGAGCCAGTCACCGGTAGAAATGCTTAAATTGTAATTTTGATGAATTGCTGGAGGCTGAGAGTAGACTATCATGAAAATGAGAAATTCCTAGAAGCTTCAGTCTTAGGGAGGCCCCCATACTTTAATGGGCTTATACCTCAAGGAACCTTATCATGTTCTCATGGTGATGAGCCAAGAAAAAAAAAATTACCATTTCCCTGGTAAGGGGAAGGGAAAAGGGCATTCTCCATCACAGAACCTACTTTGTAGTGAAAAAGACTTTATCAGAAGCCTATCTCAGCTGAAAGGGAGACTTTTCCCCAAAATTCAATTTCATCTAGACTTCTTGTCTTATATAAAGGGTTGAGGGTGAAAAAATACATTTTTGAAGGTTACAGCCCATTGGCAGAGGCACCCTATAAGACTGAAATTTAATAATAACATGTAGAATAATTCCTCTTCCTCACTCCTTACCACCTCATCAACAGGGCTCTAGTGTAATAAAATGGATTATAGCTGAAAGAGCTGCAAGGCTCAGACTATGATTAAGAGGGAATTCCTGGCAAATCTAAAGACAACAGGAAAGAAAAAATAAGGACACTAGAAAAATTTGAATCTCCTAAAACCTACAGCTATGGCAGATATTAAAACAGGCTACCTGCTGACCAAATTAACATAAAGCTTCACACTATGGGCCTATTTACTTCAGTTCCTGTCCTATTACCCTGTATTTCATGTCTGCCTTTAAACAAAAAATTATACAGCATACTAAAAAGCAAGAAAAAGTACAGTCTGAAGAGAGAAAGAGAGCATCAGAATCAGACCCAGATTCATGCAGGTTTTGTAATGATCAGACAGGAAATTTAATATAAGTATGATTAACATGTTAAGGGCTTAAATGGAAAAAGCAGACAACATGCAGAAACAGATTGGTAATACCATAATGGAGATGGAAATTTTAAGAAAGTATCAAAAGGAAACACTAGAAATCATCATAATAATAAGAAGAAGGTGGAGTAGGAGGAGGGAGAAGAAGAAGAGGAGGAAGAGGAGGGGGAGGAAGAGGAGGGGGAGGAAGAGGAGGGGGAGGAAGAGGAGGGGGAGGAAGAGGAGGGGGAGGAAGAGGAGGAGGAGGAAGAGAAAGCTTTGTAACACAAATGAAGAATGCCTTTGATGGGATCATTAGTAGCCTGGAATAGCCTGGTAATGAATCAGTGAACTAGAAGATATATTGATAGAAACTTCTGAAGCTAAAATACAAAAGGAAAAAGTAATTTTACAAAAATAGAATAGAATATCCAAGAACCATGGGACAATTTCAAAAGATATAAAATTGCATAATTAGAATACCAGTGGAAAAGAGGAAATATTGAAGTAATAATGGCTTAGAACTTTAGCAAACTAATGACAGACATCAAACCACAGATCCAGGAAGCTCAAAGAACACAGAGAATGTATACCAAAAAGTCTACACCCAGACATATAGCAGACTGCAGACAAATCAAAGAAAAAGAGGCTATCTTAAAAGAAACCAAGATAATAGGGAGAACACTTCCCTTCTAGAGGGAAAGAAGTTAAATATTACATCAGACTTCTCATCAGAAACCATGCAAGCAAGAAGAGAGTGGCATAAATTTAAAGAGTTAAAAGAATCAAACCAATAACTTAAAATTCTGTATCCAGTGAAACTATCCCTTAAAAGTGAAAGAGAAATAAAGACTTTCTCAAACAAATAAAAACTGAGGGAATTCACTGATAGCATACCTACCCTGAATGAAATGTTTAAGAAGCTTTTTGGGGAGAAGGAAAATGATATAGATCGGGAACCTGGATCAATATTAAAAAAAAAAAAAGCCTCAGAGAAGAAATAAAGTAGATTAAAAGCTTTTATTTTTCTTATCTTTCATTAATCTAATGGATAGCTGTTAAAAATAATAACAACATATTGTCTAATTATAGTACATTGATAAGCAAAAATAATTGTAGTAATTTCTTAAGGGATGGGAGAGAGGAAATGAGACTACTTCATTAAAAGGTACCTGCATAATCTGTGAAGCAGGATAGTGTTATTGTAAGGTTTATTTAGAGTAGTTATAAATGTACATTACAAACTCTCAGGCAACACTAAATTTTTTTTCTTTTTTTTTTTTTTTTTTTTTGAGGTGGAGCCTCGCTCTGTTGCCCAGGCTGGAGTGCAGTGGTGTGATCTCAGCTCACTGCAACCTCTGCCTCTCGGCTTCAGCCTCCTGAGTAGCTGGGATTAAAGGCATGCTCCACCACAGTTGGCTAATTATTTTTGTATATTTAGTAGAGACGGGGTTTCACCATGTTGGTCAGGCTGGTCTCAAACTCCCAGCCTCAGATGATCTGCCGCCTCGACCTCCCAAAGCGCTGGGATTACAGGCATGAGCCACTGCGGCTGGCCCTAAAATTTTTTGAAAGAAATATAATTCATATGCTAAGAGAAAGAGGAAAATGGAATAATATAAAATGCTTAATTAAAATGAGAGAAGGCAGAAAAACAGGAAAAAATCAAAAGAAACAAAAAAGTGCAAACAATAGAGAATAGTATAAACATGGCAAATATTAATCTAAATATATCAATAATCAGTATAAATGTGAATGGTCTAAGTATATCACTTAAAGACAGAGATTGTCAGAGTGGATAAAAAACAAGCTACAACTATACATGCTGTCTACAAGAAATTCTCTTTAAATATAAACACACAAATAGGTTAAAAATAAAGGGGTGGAGAAAGA
This sequence comes from Pongo abelii, assembly GCF_028885655.2. NCBI lineage: Eukaryota > Metazoa > Chordata > Mammalia > Primates > Hominidae > Pongo > Pongo abelii. Next base: position 22,660,186 of record NC_085928.1, read on the forward strand.
CTAAGACAATGAGATTACCTATATTAATTTTAGATGAAGCAGACTTCAGGAAAAGGAAAACTATCATAAAGAGAGGCATTACTTATGATAAAGGGGTCAATTCCCGAATAAGGCATACAATCTTTAATGTGTATATACCCAACAGAACATCAAAATACACGAGGAAAATACAGACAGAACTACAAGGAGAAATAGACAAATCCACTATCATAGCTAGAGAGTCAACACTCCTCTTATAGTAATTAGTAGATCAAGCAGGCAGAAAATCAGTAAAGATAGAGTTAACCCAAACAGCACTATCAATCAACTTGATCTAACAGACGTTTTTATAGAGTTCTCCATCCAACAACAGAATACGCATTCTTCTTAAGCTCACATAGAAAATTCACCAAGATAGACCACATTCTGCGCTATAAAACACACCTTAACAAATTAAAAAGAATAGAAATCATACAAGTATGCTCTCAGACCTTAATTGAATTAACATAGAAATCAATAATAGAAAGATAGCTGAAAAATCCCAAAATGTTTGGAAATTATATTATATACTTTTAAATAACACATAGATCAATGGAAAAAACCTCAAAAGAGACTTATAAAACATTTTGAAGTAAATGAAAATAAAACATTAAGATGTGTGGGATGTGATGAAGGCAGTACATAGAGGAAAATTTATAGCATTAAATGAAAACATTTGAAAAGAAATAACAAATTAACAGTCTAAGTTTCCATTTTAAGAACAAAGAAAGAAGAGTATCTCAAGCCCAAAACAATCAGAAGAAAAAATTAGAGCAGAAATCAAGGAAATTGAAAACAGAAAAACAGTAGACAAAATCAACAAAATAAAATTTCTTTTTTAACATCTAGTAAGGCTAACCAAGAGAAAAGGAGAGAAGACATAAATTATTACTGTCAGAAATTAAAGAGTGGCCATCACTATTGATCCCATGGACATTAAAAGGATTGAAAATAAATACTATGAATAATTTTACATCCATACATTTGATACCTTAGATGAAATGGACCAATTCCTTGAAAGACACAAACTACAAAACTGAAAGAAGGAAAAATAGACCATCGTAAGAAGATATCTATTAAAAATATTGAATCAATAAATAATTATCTCCCTAAACAGAAAGGACTAGGCCCAGATGTCTTCAGTGGTGGATTCTACCAAATGTTTAAGGAAGAAATGATACCAAATCTCTACAATCTATCTCAGAAATTAGAAACAGAGGGAACATTCCTATTTCATGCTATGAGGCAAGCATTACATTAACACTCAAACCAAATAAAGACATGACACAAATAGAAAACTATAGACCTATATAGATGTAAAAGTCCTCAACAAAATGTTAGCAAATCAAATTCAACAATGAATAAAAAAATTTTACACTATCACCAAGAGAAGTTTACTTTAGGTATGAAATGCTGGTCAGCATCTGAAAATTGTATATTGATAAAATTACATGGAAAATTAGTGTGATCTGCCACATCAACATGCTACAGAAAAAAACACATATGATCACATTGATTCACCTAGAAAAAGCATTTGACAAAAATTCAACATCTATTCATTATGTAAACTCTTAGCAAACTAGGAATAGACAAGAACTTCCTCAACTTGATACAGAACATCTACCAAAAATCTACAGGTAATGTCACACTTAATGATGACGTGATTTTCTATGTAGAAAATTAAGTTTATGTGGAGAGGGAAAAGACCCATAATACCCAACAGAATCAGAAGAACAAAGTTGGAGGGCTGACACTAACCGATGTCAAGACTCAATATAAAAGTTATAGTGATTAATACAGTTTAGACCATTGAAAGAATAGGGGCATAGATCAGTGGAAAAGAATACAGATTACAGAATTAGACCCCTACAAATATAGTCAACTGATCTTTGACAAAGCCAGGAAGCTATTTTAATTGAGAAAATAAGGCCTATTCAATAAATGGTGCTGAACAATTAAATGTCCATTTGCAAATATATATATAGTAATCTACACAGAGTTTATACCTTTCATAAAAATTAACTCAAAGTGGATCATACACCTAAATGTAAAATGCAGACTTGTAAAACTTCTAGAAGAAACATATAAACAATGTAGGTAACTCTGGGCTTGGTGATGAATTTTTAGACACAATATCAAAAGCATGATCCACTGAAGAAAAACAAATAGTAAGTTGGACTTCATTAAAACCAAAAACTTCTACTCCATGAAAGATACTGTTAAAAGAATGAAAAGACAAGCCACGTACTAGAAGAAAATGTTCATAAAACACATATCTGGTAAAGGTCTTATATCCAAAATAAAAATAGAAATACTAAAATTCAACAATAAAAAAACAAATAACCCAATTAAATATGGGCAAAAGATCTGAACAGACACTTTACAAAAGAACAGATGTAGATAGCAAATAAGCATGTAGAAAGATGTTCAACATCGTATATGAGAGAATTGCGAATTAAAACATTAATGAATCACTGCTACACACTTATTAGAATGGCTAAAATAACAAAACACTGACAACATCAAATGCTAGTGAGGATGTGCAGCAACAGGAACTTTTATTCATTTGCTGATGGAAATGCAAAATGACACAGCCACTTTAAAAGGTAGTTTGGCAGTTTCTTACAAAGTTTAACTTAATCTTACCATAAGATCCAACGATTACACTCCTAGCTATTTACTCAACTGATTTGAAAACTTGTGGTCACACAAAAATCTGCCTGCAAATATTTATGGCAACTTTATTCATAAGTACCAGAACCCATTAGTAACTAAGATGTCCTTCAATTGGTGAATCGACACAAAAGCAAACTATGGTATATCTGTACAACAGAATATTATAGATTCAGCAATAAAAAGGAGTGAGCTATGAAGACATAAAAAGACATGGGGAAACCCTAAATATATATGACTAAGTGAAGACAGCCAGTTTGAAAAGGTTACATATTTAAGATTCCAATTGTATAGCATTCTTTAAAAGGCAAAACCGTAGAGACGGTAAAAAGACCATTGGTTTTCAGGAGTTTGGGGGAAGGAGGAAAGGACTGAATAGATAAAGGAGAGGGGATTTTTACAGCATGAAACTATTCTGTATGATGCCAGACACTCTCTTTCAAAACCTTCATAACTTTATAGCACAAAAAGTGAATGTTATGCAAATTAAACACTATTTACAAGGTCAGAAGATCTCATAAAGCAATGCAGACTGTGAAAGAGGACCTAACTGTACAAATGTATGAAAGTATCATACTGAAGGAGAAAGGGTAGGGATTGGCAGGGGGGGAAGCAACTTTGAAAATGAGTGGAGTCTCTAAGACTATAGGCAAAAGAAACTGCACATAAGCACTATACTCTAGTTAATTAAGTTGTGCCCATGGAGGTATGAGTTAATAATTCTAGAAACATTGTCTGCATAAGCGGATGGTGGGTGGTGGCAACCAGGTTTCTTTTTGTTGTCGTTGTTTTCATTTTTCTTTTGTTACTCAACTGAAGTAGCAACCAGGTTTCATACTAATGAAATGGGAATTTGCGAATAGATAAACAAGAGGAGGCTAGAATGATTCATGCGATAATGGGTCAGAGCTGGAGACATAACTATGAACTCATGTTTTTGCTTAATAAAGATACAGATGGTTATGTAGAGAAATATTCATAGATATGTGTATATACATAAGATAATATATACATGTCTATATTTCTTTGCTATGACAGCTGACAGGGCCTAGGAGCAGCAATATCCTGGTAACAATGAGTATATCTACCACCAAGATCTTGGATTCTAATACCATTTTTCAATAAGAGGAACCAGGACCCTTTGGAGAAAAGGCTGATTTTATTACTGGGACAGGAAATGTGTACGATGAGCCTGGAGCATCTTATAGTGCCAGGAAGTGCTCAAAAAACAAAACAAAACAAACAAAAAATCCATACAATGATGAGGGTGTGTCAAAGAGACAACTTAGGAGCCGACTGAAAGCTCCCAACAGCCAAAGCTGGAACAATTTGAAGAATAAAATAAACTAATATTGGACTATAACACAAAGTGTAGAACAAATATCCATAAGTCCTTAGTGATATGAATACATTATTGAATAACTTAATAATTAGGGGAGAAGGAGCAAATATCCCTTGTAAAATAACTCAAAATAATTAATGTCAACACTCTGCCCTCCAGGAGGGGCCCCATAAATCCTCACTCCCTAAGTGTGGGCTGCACATGGTGACTTCTTTCCAAATAGCACAGTATGGGAAGGAAGTGGGGGCAACTTTACAGTAGACAAACCTGAAAAACAGTACCTCAGCTAGGAGAACAAGGTCAATGTCAACAACCATAAATCATACTGATTCTATAAACCTTTGATATGATGCAATGAAAATGGTACTTTTTCTCCGAGGTTTTTTCCCGAAGACCAGTAACCCCAGTCTAACCATTAATAAAACACCAGACAAATTCCAGTAGAGGGGAATCCCATGAAACACCCAGTTCTCAAAAACTGTCAATGTCAAAAAAAAAAAAAAAAAAAACGAAGAAAATCTGGGAAACTGTTGCAGCCAAGAGGAGCCTAAGGAGACATGAAAACTGTGATATGGAATCGTGGATGTGATCCTGGAACAGAAAAAGACATTCAGTAAAAACTAAGGAAAGCTGAGTAAACTATAGACTTTAGGTAATAATAATGTATCAGTGCTGGTTTATTAATTGTGACAAAAGTGTCATACTAATCATGTGAAATGTTAATAAGAGAAATCTGAGTGCAGGATACATGGGAAATCTTTGTACTATCTTCTTAATTTCTCTGTACATCTAAAACTGTTCTTCAAACTAAAATCCACTCTAAAAATCTGGTTTCAGAACTAAATCTATTCCAATGTGGATGACATAGAATGGGAAAAAAATGATGGATAAAACATTTTTTGGGGGGAAAAAAGGAGGAAATCTAGTTTTGCTAAAGATGTTTATAACCACTGACAAAAAAGATGTTGGACAGTGATAGAACAAGATAGTTATATATATGGAGAGCCAAAAACAACACAGGAAGATGTGAAGAACGGAAGGGAATTAGCAGGAGAAAAGACATTTCAGATGGAATACAACACAGAAAACTGATCTGGAGACCAATTTGACTGAAAAACAGTGCTACGTAATAGGAAAAAGGAAATAAATTTGGACCCAACTACACAAATCTTTGAGTAACTAATTTAGAAGTTTGCTACTTTATCAAAAGGTACTGTATTTATACTGCATATCAATGCTATTTGTGACTAACGGTTTCAACCATTTTATTTTTTACTCAAATTTGGGACTTATGTAAGAACTTACTGAGCAGAGAGTTACATCTTGGATTAGACAAGATAAATAAAATATTTTTGAGTAATTTACAGAGATTTCTTCCATATCCATAGTTATAGGTAAAAAATTGCTTCTTAAGCTTTACAGCTAAAAAATAAATTTTGCATGCTAATATAAAAGTGTGTAAGGTGTTTGGTTAGTAATATTTCTCTTATTTATGTTATTACTCTGTTGCAAGAGCATGATGCTTTTTTTAATGAAAAATCAAGCATAGCAAAGTGTTATCCAGATTTCTCCTACTCCAACAAAAATCAGAAAATAAAAAAGCAAACAATTTTGAAATGTTTACATAATATTTTTAAAAAGTTATCACAGAGGTAACTACATAGTGACTCAACACAGGACATTCAAAATTACATTTGGATAAAACATTTATTTGGAGTCAAAAAGTGCAAAGTTTCAAACTTGGCCCTGTCAGTTACTAACTGTGTGGCCTCGAGTGAGTTATATCACATATTTGAACTCCATTTTCTCTTCTGTAAATTGGTAACAACAGCTTTTTCTCAGTTTTCTCATTACATTTAAATAAGAAAATAGGTATGGAATACATCTCAACCTCTTGCACATAGGAAGCCCCAATAAATGGAAGGTATTATTATTTTAAAATAATAAATAACAAGGCACTTCATTAATGTTCTAAAATAGTATTCATCGTTTTCCACCATACTCTTCTGTATATAAGTATAAACAACCTTCTTGAAAATTGAATGGATAAAGACAGGTTTAGGTTTTGAAAGCCTCCCTTAGTAAAGCTCTAAATTTCTAAAGTCTTTAGCCAGCATTCTTGGAAAACCTCATTTTCAGTTGTTCATTATGATAAATAAAAGCATACAAACACTATTCTTTCCCATCTCATCCTAAAACTAAGATGCTGCTGCTGCCTCTGAATTGCAGGATATTGGGTGGTGTGAAGTACAATTAATGAAGGAAAGTTTAAAAGCACATTGATTCCAAAAATATAGGGTGATAATGCAAGCCCAAACTTGTTTTCAAACTGTGGCATCTCAGAAATAATGAAATCATGAGCAGTGCAAATGAGAGGAATGTCATATCAGATGATCCCCACAGTCTTTGTCTTTTTAAAAAATGTCCAGTGAAAGACCAAGTTTCCAGAACCTGTGAACAATAATGACTAATTAATAAGAGGAGCAGCTATGAGACCAGAAGTTTATCTAAGCCCTCTCAACCCGCATGCGTTTTTTGGAGCATTTGAAATTCAGATTCTGTTTATCAAATACTCAGAAGACTTTTCTCCATCTATAGCAATGACAATGCTGTGTGAGCATCACTGGAAATGGACATTTAAATTTTTAGTTGCAGAGTACCAGTCATACATTAATCTTAGAAATTGATGGGATCATGGCTATACAGGTGATAATTCCAGAATACAAACATAGAAAGGGAAGAAAGCTTAAACATAATAGAAGAATGAGTTCTATGTTAACTAAAGGAATATTAGGAGGGAAAGAAATAAAGAAAAAAATGCAAACATAAAATAATTATTTTTAGAGCCAATTTTTAAAATGCCACAATAAGAATATGTAACAGAAGACTTGACATTGTCTGAGTGCATGAGCCCATGCATGTTGTGCTTGAGGCATAAAATACCAGAGGGAAAAAAGAGAGAGTAAGAAAAGAGCATGCGTGAAGGGAGAATACATTTTTAAAATTGAAGCAATAAATTACCTGAGATTTCCCTAGAGACCTGTAAATAGGAAACTGAAAGCATTTCCTTCTATTTATTTTATAAGTACAATAAACTTTATCAGCTTTTAGTATTGGAAACTTGTGCAATATTTATAGGCTGCTTACATTCAATGTTATTCAGGCGATAGTATCAGGAGACTAATGAAAAAGAAATTTGGGGTAAGGTTAGGGGTCTTTTTCCCTCTTGTCCAACAATCAGGATTTATCATAAAGATTTATCATATTGCTTCCTGGCCCATTCGCCAGGGCCAACATAAAGTGCCCTGTCCAGCCTGTGATATAATTGGGCTAGCCACAGACATACAGCTTCCTGGCTCTATAGAAGGTCATTAGAGACAGATTTCTTGCACCAACACAGTAACAGATGTCCTCTATGTCTCTGAGGAAGAGAAATGAATAAAGGAAAGACTGAACAGGCAAGAGACTTCTGGTGGCTCTGTGTCACACATAGCCAGATCAATAGAGAAAGGTTCTTTGTAAAGCCATCGTCTAACAGAAACCTTCAATCACTTGTCAATGACATCAGCTGATGTGGCACACACTGGACCTTAACAGCAGGCAGGGTGTAGAGTTAGAAGTGGTTAAGGACAGTTCATCCAGGATTTAAATTTCTTTATATCATACAAATTTCAAGTTTGTTGATCAAGGTCCATAAACTTAAAACTTAGGCACTCTCAAACTTTACAAAATTCTTTCCAGTGTCCTTCCATTTCTGATGTGTCAAAAATGTTATTCCCATTTATGGCTTTCATAGATTCCTCAGACCTTCCATGGGTTAAAGGGTGGTGGCTGCTTTCATTCCTGAATCTTTATAGAAGTTTGTACAGATTGGTCTGCTTTCATCTTTTCATCCATCGGCACTAGCTTGATATTGCCATCAATTTAGCAAATTATGCTCACAATTTTGTCTCAAGCCGTTTCTAAATCTCTTTTAATATGCCTGTTTCTCATATTTTTATAGGTAAAGATTAATCTTTTAATAAATTTAGAATATTAAGAACCAATAAAAGCAAACCTTGCTATAACATTTTATATAATTGCTAGGAATTTATAAAAATAATTCAAAACTGCCAGGCTCAGTGGCTCGTACTTATAATCCCAGCATATTGGGAGGCCGAGGTGGGTGGATCACTTGAGATCAGGAGCTCAAGAACAGCCTGGCCAACATGTTGAAATCCTGTCTCTACTAAAAATACAAAAATCAGCTGGGCATGGTGACGGGCTCCTGTAATCCCAGCTGCTCTGGAGGCTGAGGCAGAAGAATCGCTTGGACCTGGGAAACAGAGCTTGCAGTGAGCTGAGATGGCGCCACTGCATTCCAGCCTTTTTAAAATCTCAAATCCTTTGACAGTCTGCTTTGCAATATTAAAATAAAACATAAACTCTTATCCGCATAAATAATGAATATTTTCTATGAATTCAAACCAGAGACAATTACAGAGGGAAATCTAGACAGAAGCCTTACTTGATATTATTATACAAACATCTGACAAGGGCACCAAGTACAAAAAGCCTACAAGCAATGATCAACTTTAGCCAGCTGATCTGTGTAGGGATAAAGATTGCACATGAAAATTGCATAAGTCATTGTATTTCATAACCAAATCTCTTTATAGTTTTCTAAATCTCACATCCCTAAGTAAAGAAGGTCTGTGCTGTCAGCCAAACTATAATAATAATTCCTAAGATCCTGGAAGGCAAGGACAAAGTCTACACAATATTCTTGTATGGCACCTAGAACTGTAATGAGAAATAGATATTTAACAAAGTTTGTTTTGATTTTGTTTCTGCTTTTTTGTTGTTTTTATTATTTTATCTTGGATAGACAATTCCACACATCCCTCAGGGCCCACTTCAACAACCTGAGTGACAGTGAGATTGGGAGACTATATTATGTCTTCCACTCTGCGGTCCCATTGAAAGATAAGATTTCCAATCTCTAGTCCATTCCAGATTTCCAAGTCTCTAAGAAAATAGAATCTGAATCGGAATTTGGATCAGCTGTTTTGCAGATTATTGAACTTGGTGGAGAATTTTGTTTAGGCCTCTGCAGGATGCTGTCAGTCCTGGAAAGTCCATGGAGTCTGGTTTCATTCAAATTCCCACTAGGACGAATGCTCCAGGAGAGCAGGGAATTTTATACTTTGTTCAGTACTGTATTGCCAATGTCTTATGCTCAATGAATATTTGTTCAACAAATGAATAAACCCTGTGAACTTTCTTGGAGTCTACAAGAATATTTCATTACATCTCAGGTTTTCTGGGAATTCTGAAAAGGCCCCAACACCCTGCAATGGCTGAACTGGAAAGGGAATGGTGGTGGGTGCAACACTATTTCATAGGGTCAGTTGTAGCCATTATTAAGAATACTGCACCAATATTACAGGTCCTTGGAAATAATAAACTGTACATTTAACACATTATGAAATTGTAGTCCATATAACATTTCTGTTCTCTGTCTTTTAGCTAGGCCCAAGAAAAAGGAGGGTAAAATTTAGCAAGTAATGAGGAAGAGCAAGACATATGAAAATTAATTCAATTTTTTTACTTGACAAACATTATCAAATATAAACAGTAGAGATTGTTGCAATGAAGGATTTTTTTTTGAGTGCCTGTCCAAAGTTCCCCTGTAAAGAATTTTTTAAACCATTGTTAGAGACCACTTTTACTAAAATTGCAACAGGCTGGGTCAAATTCAAACAAAATCAAATGTCACTAACACAGAACATACAGCTGTGTAACTGAACGGAGAAAATTTGTTTGGGACTGATTTTCCAAATATAACTATTATTATAGTTAGCCATTTTGTCTATCTGATGTTCTTTTTCTATTGAAATGACAGCTAGTCACTGAGTTCTTCTCAATATTACCTTGTGGCTGTTCTCAACCTGAGAGGCTGTCATGTTTTTATTTAGAAACAGATGCACTATTCCAATGACGACCTTTGATTGTCCATAAACCACATGTGAAGAACCTTAAAGCATCCTCAAAACAAACTTTTGTGACCTGAAATATACCAGCTCATCGTAATCTAGACAAGTGACACAAAAACACCATGTTAAATCACTAACAATCACAATCTTAAATCACACCTTATTTCAAGGAGAACTGATCTTCCAGACATTTGTTCTTTCCAGCATAACCTGTGACTCATGAGGGTTCCATACTGCTGGGGACATCCTGGTGGAAAATGAACCCTCAGTACTATGTAGGTCTGCATGTGCTCTCTTGCGCCAGTTTCAAATGTTATGCCACAAACTGAATTGGTGGCAGTCTAAATGCTTTCTTGCCAAACCAATATGCACAAATTTCTTTGTTATCATTACTGATGGCCTGTATATCTACGCTCTATTTACTCTGTACAAATTACTATACATAAATAAGGAGTATATGTAATAGAGTTATGGCTTTATGACCTTCAAAATCAACATAAAATATCACCAGATCTGAATATTATCTGATAATCTAATATGGAAACAAGAATTGTTTTTAAAAGTCCATCATTTTTCTATTTATATATTAAGTTGGTCAAAAAGTTTAGATATGGGCCTGTTTAGGTTTACAAAGTTTAAGATAGTTAAATTTCCAGCAACAGAAAAAAACAGATTAAGGAGGAGTCCTAATGTAAACAGTGTTTAATTGTAATGAGGCTGACTAAATAAAACTAATAAATTCACTGAAGAAGTTAAATACTTGTTTATTTTATGCCAAACAGCAATTTAGAGGCAACTAGATATTCGTCTAAATTTTTTCTGATAACTTAAAATTTTCATCTATGAATCCAAACATTTGGCTTCCTGACTGCCTATTAGCATTTTAATAGCCAATGTGGAAATGGTCTTGGTCTAAGCAAGAGTGAAGACTCCAAAATGAAGGAACCATAATATTAAGGCCCAAGTGATTCAGAGGAAACGGATTACAGGGTATAGGTTTATCCTTATTCAGCCCACCCGATGAGATCTCAGTACAGTTTCTCCCATCAGAGCTCCCAAGCCACATGTGACATTTTGTCATGAAACCTGTAGTGCTTTAAGCATTCTCATTTCAATCTCAGGGAAATAGATGAGATCCTATCGAGGGTTTGGGAATCTGAGGTCATATTGACTGAGAAAAATTGCAAATGCAGCTCCTAAGTCATGTTCTGGAAGAGAAAGCCCAAGGGCCAACTGTGTATGACTCAGTCCATTTTATTAAGCAAAATTTCCCTTTCATCTATATTTGATTAAATAAGAATCCAAACAGCTGTACCCTTCACTGGCTCAGATAAGGTGCCATATTTCTTTATACTCAATCTCCACAGTCCCAGGAAATCACTTTACCTAATCATTGATTCCATCTACTTTCATTCAGCCTTTTAAAAATGTTGGTTAGAACTGCCAAACTAACTTTTTCAATTGCTCTAAGAAGTATTTGCAATATTCTCTAGCAGAAGAAAGATGTATTTTACAAGCTGGTGAGTAGATCATGAAGACTCAGGCAGTCATCACCATTTTTTATTTATTATTTGTGAAATAGCTGGTGCTTAGTGCAGGGACAGACTTTAAAAAAGGCATAGATCTTAGTCAAGAAGCTAATAACCTATGTCAGACAGACAGAGCAATTTAGTCATAAAATACATCTGCAAAAAGATGGATCTTAAAACTTAGGTTGGAATTGTGCCTTGGATTCCTTTCAATTTGGAAAGGGTAGTGGAGGAAAAATTTTAATGATAAAGAATCAATGAGGCTATTTGCCAAGGAAGTGAGAAATTGAGTTCTCCAGAATAATTGGAAATTATTTTATGACTTTATGCATTTATTTGATTTGAAGTATTTATGACATATGGTGATTATATCATATCTCCCTACCCTGCTTCAAGAAAACACATTATATGTGGATTTTCTTAAAATCAAGGACCAGTGCTTATTCCTATCAGAGTACATTGTACATAGCGTATGCTCAGTAAATTCTTGTTAAGTGAATAAATAAATGAAAGCTTAGTAAATTTGAGGATAATACATATTCAGAGAGATATTGCAAGTCCTGAAAAATCAAAAAACATTTTGGTAAGGAGATGAGTTTGAGCAAGAGGAGTTAGATAGCCTATGAAAAGAAAGTTAACAAACAGAGCCCCATAAAGCAAAGTGTAACAATATGTTGCCAACACTATTTATAAAATAGGGAATCCTTTCCCATTGCTTGTTTTTGTCAGTTTTGTCAAAGATCAGATGGTTGTAGATGTGTGGCATTATTTCTGAGGCCTCTGTTCCATTCCATTGGTCCATATATCTGTTTTGGTACCAGTACTATGCTGTTTGGGTTACTATAGCCTTGTAGTATAGTTTGAAGTCAGGTAGCATGATGCCTCCAGCTTTGTTTTTTGTTTGTTTGTTTTTTTGTTTTGTTTTTTTTTTTTTGCTTAGGATTGTCTTGGCTATACGGGCTCTTCTTGGTTCCATATGAAATTTAAAGTAGTTTTTTCTAATTCTGTGAAGAAAGTCAATGGTAGATTGATGGGAAAACTGGCTAGCCATATGCAGAAAACTGAAACTGGACCTCTTCCTTACACCTTATACAAAAATTAACTCAAAATGGATTAAAGACTTAAACATAAGACCTAAAACCATAAAAACCCTAGAAGAAAACCTAGGCAATACCATTCAGGATATAGGCATGGACAAATACTTCATGGCTAAAACACCAAAAGCAATGACAACAAAAGCCAAAATTAACAAATGGGATCTCATTAAACTAAAGAACTTCTGCACAGCCAAAGAAACTATCAACAGAGTGAACAGACAACCTACAGAATGGGAGAAAATTTTTGCAATCTATCCATCTGACAAAGGGCTAACATCCAGAATCTACAAAGAACTTAAACAAATTTACAAGAAAAAAAAATAACCCCACCAAAAAGTGGGTGAAGGATATGAAAAGACACTTCTCAAAAGAAGACATTTATGCAGCCAATAAACGTATGAAAAAAAGCTCATAATCACTGGTCATTACAGAAATGCAAATCAAAACCACAATGAGATACCATCTCACACCAGTTAGAATGGCCATCATTAAAAAGTCTGGAAACAACAGATGCTGGAGAGGATGTGGAGAAACAGGAACGCTTTTACACTGTTGGTGGGAGTGCAAATTAGTTCAACCATTGTGGAAGACAGTGTGGTGATTCCTCAAGGATCTAGAACCAGAAATACCATTTGACCCAGCAATCCCATTACTGGGTATATACCCGAAAGATTATAAATCATTCTACTATAAAGGCACATGCACACGTATGTTTATTGCAGCACTGTTCGCAATAGCAAAGACTTGGAACAAACCTAAATGCCCATCAATGATAGACTGGATAAAGAAAATGTGGCACATATACACCACGGAATACTATGCAGCCATAAAAAATGATGAATTCATGTCCTTTGCAGGGACATGGTTGAAGCTGGAAACCATCATTCTCAGCAAACTAACACAGGAACAGAAAACCAACCACCTGTTCTCACTCATAAGTGGGAGTTGAACAGTGAGAACACATGGACACAGGGAGGGGAACATCACATGCTGGGGTCTTCGGGGGGTGGAGGGGTAGGGGAGGGATAGCATTAGGAGAAATACCTAATGTAGATGATGGGTTGATGGGTGCAGCAAACCACTATGGCACATTTATACCTATGTAACAAACCTGCACGTTCTGCAGATGTACCCCAGAACTTAAAGTATAATTAAAAAAAAAAAAAATTACACTAAAAAAAGAGTATGTTGCTCTATGCCTTAAAATCGTAACTTCCCTTGCCATATTTTGAAAAATCTAAATTACTTTTTAGTAATTATTTTGACACTGGCTTTGAGTTCCTTACAAAAAGCTGGCATTGGACATAAAAAAGTTGTTTTAATTAGGTCAGATATATGCAAATTAATTTGCATTCTGCAACATTCCTTATTTTAAAGATTATATAAAGATACCTATATAGCTGAAATGTTTCCACATTTTCATTCTTTGATAAGGATAGGACCGTATATGGTTAATCCTGGGAAGATTACGAGCAATAAGAGCCATACTGGAGATGAGTGAGAAGCAGAGGAACCAGGATGGAAGAAGGGACACACACTCACATGGTTTGGATGTTTGTCCTCTACAATTCTCATGTTAAAATGTGACCCCCAATGTTAGAGGTGGGGGCCTAGGGGGAGATGTTTGGGTAATGGAAGAGGGAGGTCCCACATGAATGGCTTGGTACCCGCATCACAGTGATGAGTGAGATCTTGTTCTCTTAGTTTAAGCAAGAACTAGCAGCTTAAAAGAGCCTGGTGGCCAGGCGCAGACTCCCGCCGGTAATCCTAGCCCTTTGGGAGACTGAAGTGAGAGGATCGCTTGAACTTAGGAGTTTAAGACCAGCCTGAACAACATGGCAAAACCCCATTTCTACAAAATATACAAAATTTAGCCAGGTGTGGTGGCACACACCAGGGGACTACTGGTGTACTGATACTCAGGAGGCTGAGATGGGAGGATCTCTTGAGCCTGGGAGGCAGAGGTTGCAGTGAGCTGAGATCATGACACTGCACTCCAACCTGGGCAACAGAGCAAGACCCTATATCAAAAACAAAAACAGAAAATAGTCTGGCACCTCTTCCTCTCTCTCTTCCTCCCTCTCACCCTGTGACATGGTCTGCTACCCCTTTGCTTTCTGCCATGAGCAAAAGCTTCCTGAGGCCTTACCAGAAGCCAAGAAGATGCTGGTGCCATACTTGTACAGCCTGCAGAACTGAGAGCCAAATTAATCTCCTTTCATTATAGTTTCTCCAGTCTCAGGTATTTCTTTACAGCAAAGCAAAATGGATACACACACACACACACACAATGAGACAAACATGGAAATAAATTTTCTATGTTCTCAGTGGTTCTTTACACTAGCTATGCATACAGAAATTGAATGTAAGGAGCTCAGGCGTGTGTCTCAGTCATAAGGTTAACTCCTTTGTGCTGTACTAACACAGCCAGATCCCCCTGTACCCGTTGCATGTCAACATTAGGCATACTTCACTTGTTTTCTGGGGTGAACTCACAAATTAGTCTGTAGAGGTACACTTGCCTATAATTTAATTCCTATCTCCAGAATAGAACAAAAAGAACGAGCAGCCTAAAGAATCCAGCTTGGCTGGATATAAAGAGGAGACCATGATGACAACTAGAATGCCCATTGGTGCAAGGCAAGGTAAAGCTGGATTGATTTCTCTGGGACCATCACTGCTGAGCAAACCTATTGGTAATTCATTTTGTCTATTTCAGGTAGCAACATTTTTCAGAACTCTGGAGTTGGACCCTAAATATGTCTTTCCACCTCTCCAGCTAATTTGCTAAATGAGGCAGGAAGCTGATTTGTGAAAGTCCATATGTATCTTAATACTATGTCAAGGGAATCTTGACTTACTGAAACACCAAATTCAGGTTTCTCCTTAACAGGATTCTGTCTAGAAATAACACTGTAACCATAGAAACACCCATTCAATGAATGGTCATGGGAGAAATGACAGCACAATGCCATTTTAAAAGGAAAAAAAAAGGAGAATTCCTGCCAAATTTGATACGGAGAAGGACTTTTTTCTCAACAAAAAAGCACTACAAAGTGCTCAGAAAGGAGGATTTCGATTTTTTTTTTCTAACTCTCTCTACAAGTACACATTTTCTCTCTTTTATTCATTCATCAAATATTTTTTGAATGCCAGCCACATTCCAGGTACTGTTCTAGGCACTGCAGTAAACAAAGCAGACTGAGTCTCTGTTGTCTAATGGGGAAACACAAATAATAAAAACACCTAATATGTAAAAAAGTGTTAGATGTAAAGGAGAATAAAATGGGGAAAGGAGATAGAGCATGATGATAATAAATGTCAAGAGAATGAAATTTATTATGACCAAGAAAGACCTCCATGAAAAGGTGACAATTGTGCTGAGGAAACAGAACAGATTTCTCATATGGAACAAGGGAACAGCCTGTGCAAAAGGCCTGCAGTGGGAATATGTATTGGGTGATGGAGCAAAAGTGAAGATTACTGAAATAGAGTAAAGGAGGGTGAGAGAGCTGGGTGACAAGTGTTGGGTAGTGGGCTCAGACCATGAAGGGATGCATGGTCTATGGAAGGACTTGTAGTTTGAGTGATAAAGGAATCCTTTGGAGGTCTTGACCAGAGGAATAATAAGGTGTGTCTTGAGTTTTAGAAGGATTACACTAGCTGCAATACGGACATGAAATTGTATTGGGGATTACGTGAAAAGCAGGGAGACCAATTAAGGAGACTATTACGATAATTCAGACGGGAGAAGACAGTGACTTGGGCCAGGATCGTAATAATAAAAATAAGGAAGGAAGAAAGGAAGGAAGGAAGGAAGGAAGGAAGGAAAGAAGGAAGGTTGCTTTTCAATATATTTTGAAGGCAGCCCTGACAGGATTTGCTGATGAGATGAATGAGAGTGGCTAGTATAGTGCATTATTGGCATATGAATATGTAAATATTAATCAAATAAAACAATCAGTCAAATCAAATTTGCTTTTTTTTTCAGAGAAATTTGCAATTTAGAGAAGTAAAAGTACTATTTCTTTTCCTAACAATGATAACATTTTGAATTTACACAGTAGCCCATTCCATGGTGGTTTTGTTGTTGGTTTGTTTGTTCATTTTGTCTTTTGTTTGCTTGTTTTTGAGACAAGGTCTTCCTCTGTCACTCAGGCTGGGGTGCAGTGGCACAATCACAGCTCACTGCTGCCTCAACCTTCCGGGCTCAAGCCACCCTCTCACCTTGACCTGCCAAAATGCTGGTATTACAGGCATGAGCCACCACACTTGGCCCCATGGTGTTTTTGATGATCTTTTGATATGTCAACCTGTCTAGGCTGCAGTCTCCAATTATTCCGTTAAACAATAATCTAAGTGTTGCTGTGAAGGTATCTTGCAGATGTGATTAAAGCCCATAATAAATTGACTTTAAATAAGGGAGATTATCCCAGGTAATATGGGTAGGCCTGACTCTATTAGTTTTTGGTTTGCTTTTGGTTTGTTTGGAGACAGAGTCTAGCTCTCTCGCCCGGGCTGGAGTGCAATGGCACAATCTCTGCTCACTGTAACCTCTGCCTCCCAGGTTCAAGCGATTCTCATGCTCCGGACTCATGCTCTCTTCAGCCTCCCGAGTAGCTGGGACTACAGGCACATGCGACCACACCCAGCTAATTTTTGTATTTTTTTTGTAGAGACAGGGTTTTGCTATGTTGAACAGGCTGGTCTCTAACTCGTGACCTCAGGTGATCCGCCTGCCTCGGCCTCCCAAAGTGCTGCGATTACAGGCATGAGCCATCATGCCTAACCATGACTCTATTAGTTGAAATGTCTCAAGAGCAAAGCTGAGCGTCTTCCCCGATGAAGAAGGTATTCTGCCTGTGGACAGCAGCTTCAACACATGCCTGAGAGTTCTCAGCCTGTCCTTCCTAATGTCCTGCCCTATAGATTTCAGACTTGCTGAGCCAGCCTCCACAATCACATAAGCCAATTCTTTTTGCAATAAATCTCTTAATGTAATATCCTACTGGTTCTACTCCTCTGCTTGAACCCTGTCTGATGCGGAGCTGAGTTAAATTCTTCCAGTTTAAGCTACCAAAAGGAAACAAGTTATTAGTCACCTATTAGAGCTCTCACTCACTCTTGTGGTCTACTCCTTTATTTAGACATATATAAAACATATAGTTGGAAAGAAAATTCAGCCCTACCCATACAAATACGATGATTGCTAATATGTTTATTCAGTAACAGAGTCATCATAGGATTAGAATACTTTTAAAAAACTAGCAATGACTTAGGCAATGAGTTAGTCTGGTTGTGTTTGAGACAGTCACCTTATGGCATAATTAGTATAGATTTTATGAATTATATCTCATGGACCATTTGCGTCCCTCCTCCCACAATGTAGGCTGTAAAGGGAATATTGGTCAGGAGGTAGAGGAGGAGGCCTATGCAGGTACAATGCCCAGAGGATTCAGTAGAGAGAGCTTTGATTGAGAGAAAGAAAACGTGTTCTTCCCCTGGCTTCTATTTTAGTTAGGTTCCTTAATCAAAAAGAATAATGTCTTTTTCAGGTTATCTGAAGAAGAAAGTTTGTTATAACAACCGAGATATTAATTGGAGCTGGAAGCAGAACTAGAGAGAGGGTAGCTTCAGGGAGACCCCGCTTCATACCTGCTACATTTTCATGGACTATATGAATCTCTCTCCCACTTGGCCTCCACTTCTTTGCCCATCCACTTCAACCTCCTCTCCAAGCCACTTGCATTTGTTGGACATGAGTTTAAATTACAGTCTCTGCTTTCATTGCCTAGGCTCAACCTCATGCACGGTTGCACGGTTGACTACATAGTCTCTTCCAACTCTTCTTCCACTGCTAACTCTGCCATTTTCACATTTCCTAAATCAAATTCTTAAGAAAAGGAAGAGAGAGAATCTGATTATTCCAACTACAAAGAGAGTGGTTGTTAAAGGTTAGGTGTGAAAGGTCATAACATAGGTTATTGGCCACCCACAAAGGCTGTGGTTGAAGTAGAGGAAGGAGGACAGCTAAAATTTGACACCCATAGTCAAAAGCTACTGTTTAACCTTTTGGCACATCAGCAATTTGACATGCCTGCATTCTTGGTTCTGCAACATTTTAAGGGGACTTTTCTCATCTCCAGCCTATCTTTCCCTCTATCCTTGTACCTACTTCTTTTCCTACCTCCTCTTATGTATCAATGTTCCAAGGGTTACATCCTGGTTTTATTGCCTTTTAGAGACTCCTGGGAAGAATTCTGTGTAATCAAAAGAAGTCACTGGATTAGGTAAAGCTCAGGAGGATGGATGAGGATACTCCAAGTAGTTAGCATGTTCAAAAGCCTGGAAGCAGGGAGAGTTTTCCTTCTACCTTAGGAGAAGTCTGTTTAGAAAACAAACTCTGAGGCAGATATTTGCATGCAGTTGGTTTATTAGGAAGTTCCAGAACAACACCTATAAAGGAACGAGAGAAGCAGGACTGGGTAAAGACAGAAACTGACACAGACCTATGAGGTCTCTTTAGCTCAGACCTATGCAAGGTCTGGAGCTGGGATATCCCTTTGGATTTGTCCACATCAAAACAAGAAGGCTTGACCTGTGTAGTCCTGCATCAACAAGTCAATGGATTGAACTATTCCTGGAAATAGGTGTAGACTTGGACAAGTTAGGTCCCTTCAACCAGGGATAATTTCCAGTGACTGCATTAGCTATAGACTGCCAGCAGCCAACAATTTGGTAGCTGGGGGATGAATGCATTAGTTCTGAAGAGGAAATCTGAGTAGTATACCAGAGCATCCAATCCAGTGTAGGCCAATCCTTGCATCCCTTGGATTCCCATGATTCACATGGTAAGTTTATTCCATCTGGGAAGAGCTCCTTCAAGTTTCTGGTTGGTGTCTTTTTCTGGGAAACTTTACAAAAGAAAGATGAGTAGCATGAACTATATAGCTTTTGCCAATATAGCTGGTTTTACAGCTGAAACTGAAACTCATTTTCTCCCTCCTCTACAACCTATTCCAGATTGTTTTCACCCTAATTTAGCACCTCTGATGGTCTAGATGGCTTACCTGGTGGGGTTACCCAGACAGTCATCCCTGAGTGCCTAGGCTTCTGGTAACCACACCATACTGTGGCTGCTGTACTTGTCCATTTCTTGAAAAAATCAGGAAAGTATCAAGACATGATCCAGTAGATAACCTGACAACCAAACTTATGCTTTCCAGACCCCAATGAGTACCCCTAGGAGGCCATTAGGAGGATGGCCTCCTAATGGCCAGGATCAATTACCTCTACCAATATTGTTTTCTTTTATTGCTTACTGGACTCTTGACTTGAAGAAACTTAAATGACCCTACAGTAGCCATAGCTTAAAGTTTAATGGGACTCTTACTGGGCCCCCTGGTAAAACAATTTCCACTTTAGAATCCAGAACCTAGTTTAGAATCCACAGAACCAAAACATGCATTATTGAGGAAGCATTTCTCAACTGAGTCATTCACTGGTAGTGATGATAAGTAGAGCCATCCTGGACCCACTGGAGAATAGAACTGTAAAAGGGTCTTTGATTTAGGGTATATATTACATCCTGAAAGATAATGCCTCATCTGCGCAAGGTATCATCTGCAAGCCAGTATCTAAGCTGCTCCTTCAAAAGTCAGTTCCATATTGTGATGTTAGGGTATGTTTATTGCGGCATTATTCACAACAGCAAAGACTTGGAACCAACCCAAATGTCCAACAATGATAGACTGGATTAAGAAAATGTGGCACATATACACCATGGAATACTATGCAGCCATAAAAAATGATGAGTTTATGTCCTTTGTAGGGACATGGATGAAATTGGAAATCATCATTCTCAGTAAACTATCGCAAGAACAAAAAACCAAACACCGCATATTCTCACTCATAGGTGGGAAGTGAACAATGAGAACACATGGACACAGGAAGGGGAACATCACTCTCTGGGGCCTGTTGTGGGGTGGGGGGAGGGGGGAGGGATAGCACTGGGAGATATACCTAATGCTAGATGACGAGTTAGTGGGTGCAGTGCACCAGCATGGCACATGTATACATATGTAACTAACCTGCACATTGCGCACATGTACCCTAAAACCTAAAGTATAATAATAATAAATAAATAAAATAAAAAAATAAAAAAATAAAAAAAAAAGTCAATTCCATCATCTTTCAGACCTGCAACTTCAGAGTGGTGCAGAATGTAACAGGCCCAATAGATACATGGTTATGTGTACACTCCTACAACATCGTTGTTTGGTCTGAGGCTATGTTACACCATATATGGTGTGGGTAGATATTCTGTACTTCTGACGGTGCTAGCTGAGGCCTTGTGGTAGGAAAAGGAAACTCACACCACGATATGTGACTTTTCCAGTCGAGATGAATCACTACCTTTTCCAGGATAGAAAGGTTCCAGTGTAATCAACTTGCCTCTGAGTGGCTGGTTGGTTTCCCTGAGGGATTTTGCTGTATCAGAGACTCAGTAATGATCTCTTTTGCTAGCAAGTTGGGGAATCAGCAGCTAGATGGAGTTGGAGAACAATACCTAAATCAGCCTTGGTTAATGAGGACAAATGCCACTGAGCCCATCCCTCAGCGATGATCAGTTTCTTCATGCATCCATCAGGCCAGCATTGTGGTGGGCAATGAAATGCTGATGACATCAGCTGGCTGAGTCATGCTGTCTACACGGCTGTTTAATGCCTCATTCTTGGTGAATGTTTCCTAGTGGGCAGTGCCATGAGATGCAAAGATATTCAAACTTCCAATCTACAGCCACAGGCAGAGGCACATGCCTCTTTCCCAGATCTTTTTTTCTATGATCTTTCTATCTCTCTTCTTCCAAGCCCCCATCCAATCAGCCAAACAAGAGGTTACTTCCTGTAAGTTCCTATTTATTCTTACCTCAAGCCATAAAAATGGCTATGACCATCTGATCCTCTAAACATTGAGAGTGTTACTCCTCATTTCTGTCTCTCAGGGACACCATCAGAAGGTTTACAGAAATATTATGGAATATCTATTTACACCAAAAGTGGAACTGTAGAGTAGCAGCAATGCTTTCTCAGCTTGGACCCCCATAGAGAGCCAACCCATTCATGACCCAGGCGTAACTTTTTATTCCTTAGTCAGTCAAAAGGGATGCCTATGTGGCTATAGGGAAAGGCAACAGTATAACAGTGAGCTTAGGGAAAGGTGACAGTATAACAGGGGTGAGCTTAGGGAAAGGTGATAGCATAACAATGGTAGGTTATCTGGAGGTCCGTGCCCTCTGAAACTTGTGTCTTTTGGCTCTGCCGATTCCCAATTCCAGATATATCACTTCAATCTTACGGTGGATTGCTATTGGTTTAGCTCAACCTTATGATTTGATGGAGGTTGGAAATACCTAAGTTAGGATAGGCAGTTCCGGCTGCACGGTCAATTGAGGTCCCATATTTTCCATCTACCAAGTTCCGGTGGCAAATCACGTAGCAGAGCTCTTTTTTGCTCGAACTCTCAAACGAAGTTGGTAATCTTTTGTGTCACTTGGTGAATGAGTTGGAACAGTATTTCCAAGTATGAAATATGCTGTCCCTAGAACCCAAAGAAGCCTTTAAAAAGCTGTGCTTCTTTCTTAGGGGTGGACAATATCAGATGCATTAGACTGTCTTTTTCTTTCAAAAAGCTGTTTTGGCATGTCCCAAATGGCTATATTCTTAAAAACAGATATGTCATGTCCTTGAATCTTCATTAGATGCATCTCCTGTTCTTTGGAGCACATGTATGTGTCTTACCAAAACCTCCAGTGTACTTGCCATTTCTTCCTCATCCAGTCCAATTAACATGATGTCATTGAGACAGTGGACCAAGATAATGTTCTACAGGAAAAAGAGCCTTTGTTAACATAGCACAGGGCAAAACCATTATATACTGCCCATTCCATATGAACACACACTGCTTCTGATTCCTCTTTCTGAAAAGGATGGAAATGAAAACACATTTTTCAGATCAATGACCACATATCATGGATATGAGGCTGTGTTAATGTGTTCTAGTGAAGGCAACTCAGCACAGCAGTTGTAATTAGGGATACTACCCCGTTAGTATCTGCAAAAGTCTACCTGTTTTTTTATTATTGTTTGTTTTGTAGAATCTAGACTGGTGATTTGAATGGAGGATATGGTACCACTAATTAATCCATTCGATTGCTCCCAGATATGACTGTCATCTGTACCAGTTGGTAGAGGTTTATGCCAGTCCAAAGGCCAAAGAACAAATACAGCAGTTCTCCCAACTACCAAGTATGCTTATTTCAATTTTACATTTAAGGACCAGAGAAATGATCATCTAATGAGTCCATAGACCTAGTGAACTCACTGTGAAATAGAACTGGGCCAGGCCTTCATTTATCAATTGGTCCCTATATCCTGCTTTGAGGGCTCAATGGTGTTTTAGGTCCCTGGATACCAACATCAGCTTAGACCCAGTGTACAACACTACTCAAAATGACTGGATGTTTCCACTTTCCCAGGGCACAACTATCCAAGTAGTCATAGGTACCTTGAGGAAGGACTGAGGGAATCATTATCACATATGTTTAACATGGAGTTACAAGTGTCTTTTTCCTAGAAAACTGACCTCTCCACCAAGTAGTACAATCTGAGACTGAGAACTGAGGTTCCAGAAATTAGACAAGGGATTTTGACTTTTTATTGAGGTAAGTGCCCTCAACCTCCTTTTATCCACCTCTGAGTTATTTGATTGCATTCATGAGGCATATTCTTGTTGTCTGCCCATAGGCACACTAAGTTCCATTAACCACCTCCATGGACTGTTACTCAGACTGATCATTTATTATCGTAATGGTGATCACCTTGCAACCAATAGTTAAATGCTACTACCTGACCTCTGTTATTTTGGCATCCTTTTTATTGCTATCAGGATTCCCAGTTCTATAACAGCATCTTCTACTGTCAGCTCTGGTCTACAGAGAATGGCCACCACTGAGTTTCTCATTTATGCTAGTTCCCCTCTCAGCAGTACACTTTTTTTTTTTTTCTTGAGACAGAGTCTCACTCTGTTACCCATGCTGGAGTGCAGTGGTGCAATTATGGCTCACCGAAGTCTCACTGAAGTCTTGAACTCTTAGGCTCAAGTGATCCTCCTGCCTCAGTCTCCCAACTAGCTAGGACTATAGGCATGCACCACTACACCCGGCTAATTTTTGTTTTTTGTTTTGTTTTTTGTTTTTGTTTTGTTTTGTTTGTAGAGATGGGGTCTCCCTATGTTTCCCAGGCTGGTCTCAAACTCCTGGCCTCAAGTGATCCTCCTACCTCAGCCCCCAAAAGCACTAGATTACAGGTGTGAATTCACTGTGCTTAGCCTCATCTCTACATTCTTTATCACTCTGATAATACCATGTGGACCCTTAAGTGAAACATGGTTAGCAGATGGGTTTACTGCTTTACATAGTTGAGCCACTCTAGCATAACCATTCCCCTGAACATTTTGATTCTTTCTTTTACTGTGTGCTATGGAAGTTCTGACAGTTTTAGTTAGTATGTACTTAGTATGAGCCATATCTTTTTCCAAGCTTCTAAGAGTCACTCCAACAGCCTGTTAGCACTTCCATTGGATCCTTGACAAGGTATTAAAATGCTCTGTCAATAGAGACAGTTATCATATGAATTTGTTCTCCTTTATCAAAAGTTATGTTGTAACCCCACCCCACCTTGATCCAGGACCTCAGGATCAATTCTTACATATTCTCTCCCAGTTTCTGCTGATACATGTTGGCTAGGTCCTGAAGCTTTAAGATGTAGTTCCTTTCCTCCCCTAGGAGACAACCAAACACTTAGCCAATTATATGGTGACTAGTTATTGGTCTGATAGCCAGGAGGAAAAATGGAGATAGGTAGTGGGTAAAGGGAAAGGGAAATGTAGCATATGTTATCGAATAATATTGCAAGAAAAGGGGAAGAGAGAGCTTTTAACAAGAAGGAATAAGGTACTCCTGTGAGTTCAGAGGAAACTAAGGATTCAAGATTTTTAAGTGCACAAACCCAGTCGACCCCATCCCAAGTCTCAGAGCTTCACAGCCTTCCAATTAAGGTCCTGACCTTGATGAAGCAGATTTGTCAGGGCTGACATATCGTTCTTCTCTGGAGCTCTGCTATACTTTAAAACCATTTCTGGGTTTGGTCCTCAGGGTTTCTATGCTCAGGCCTTCTGGCTTTCACTCCTTGCTCTACATGGCAGATTAATCAATCTCAGTTCTTCATTGCCATTCTCTAATGACGTGACAGCACTCAGCCAAAGCCATATGAATCCACAGTCTTAATTACTTCTTTCCTAGAATTTTTCAAATGTCTGAGGCAGTACACCCATCGGTATATTCCCTTTCAGTATTCCATCTCAGTTTGCTACTGATGAAAGATTTAACATTTGCTACAGCATTCCATGAGCTATCAAAATTCACCTACCACCAGTAATGAGGTCCTCACCACCAGCCAGCCAAAGAGTAATATAGCTCCAAAATCTCATTTTAGAGCCACTGCCTAGCACCACTCTGGTACCAACTGTTTTAGGTCAGACTTCTCAGGAAACAGACTGTGGGGTATATATTTGAATGCATATTTATGGAGAGGGCTCTTGGAAAGAAAACCACTTGTCAGAGAGTGAAGGGAGCATGATAAGGTGGAGGAAGAAGTTAAAACAGCAGTGGAGTTCCAACAGAGGACTCAGCCAATCCTATGGGAGAAGCTCTTGAGCTGCAGTGGCCTCAGAGTTGTCCCTCTTGGATGAAAAAGGACTGGGCCTTATACTCCTACACCAATCAGTCATGTAATACAGGCTGCTCACATGGGTTGAGGGTGTAACTTTGTGCCTGGTACCTCCTTCTGGTGGAGGGCAATTCTCCCAGAAATTCTCAGCTATAAGTGGGCAACAATCAACAATCCTGGCATCTGTGGAAATGTATGCCTTGATCTCAAAGGATGGATATATGTGGGGTACCATGAGATCGATTACTGTATGTGTTTTTGCTCGGCTGCCAGTAGTTCAGCAGAGCCCAAGTGTAGAGTGTGAGAAGGAGAGAGGTACAAGATAAGACCAGATGGGTAAGGCCAGATCAGGAAGGGGTTTTGCTTACAATGGCAACCGCCAAAGGGTAGTAATGCCCAATAAGAACTTCAACACACAAATATGGAGTTTAAGAGAAGCACTTGATACAGAATTACCTTAGGCCTAAGACGTAAAGTTGAGAGTCATTAGGGAATGCCAAGTCACCTGAGTTTGAATTCCAGCTCCACCCATACCAGAGATGGGACCATGCCAAACTACTCTGAGTTCTCTGAACCTCAGTTTCTTCATCTGTAAAACCCTGTAAAGTGCTGTTATGAGGAATAAGTGAGATGATTCATACAATACACTTAAATACAGCATGGCACATTGGAAGCATCCAATAAATTTTATGAATTATTATTACTGGTATTTAAATGGGGATTGAAAGGCAAATGAAAGAATCATGGATAACTTGTAAGATAAAAAGGAAAAAGATGGCAGAGTATCATTAGTAATATGTCAGGGAATGAGAGTGGACTATAGGTCTGGAAAAATGAATGAAAAATGAACAATAACAACAAAAAGTAGAGACAAGACTTCTTCCTGGTCTCCTGACCCATTTTTATCCTTTTCCTGAATGTGTCCACCTCAATGTCTAAGAGGCACCTGAACCTCACTCATCATAAATCTGAATTCATTGCCTTTCCCCAGAAATGTATTACTTCCCTGGCATTCCCATGCTTGGTGAATGAACACACCACTACCCTCCTGGCACTCAGGCCAGCTCCAAACTTACCTTTAGTGCTTTCCCTAGAACCTAAGAATTATAAGTTACTTTTTTCTCTCTCAATTAAACACCAGTGCATGGTATCCCACCTCCACAATATCTTACTTTCTGTCACCTTTAACATGGGACATTAACTAGTTTCTTTGCCTCTACCTTTCCACCATTATCCTGACCAGTACTGTCAATATTATATCTTTTTTAAAAATGTGCATGTTATATATATGTATGCATAATCATGTCATGCCCATGCTCAAAGCCCTTCAGTGGCTTTCCATTGAGTCAAATTTCCTTGTGACTTGCAAGGTCCTTGATGATTTGCCACACATGTCTATGAAGCTTCATTCTTGCCATCACTTCATCACCAAATGTTCCAGACACATGGAACTACTGCAGGTCCCCAAACAAGTGGCAATTCCTCAATCTTGATCTCATCTCTGTAGCCTTGAAGAAGCTACATTCCCTATACATGCAACACTCTTTTTACCCTCTTATCTATTTGGCAAAATCTCACTCATCTTTTCAATCTCTGCTTCAACTTAACTTCCAAACAGACAGATAGACTTTCATTTCCCCTCTTATTACACACATAGTACTTTTGTCATTTAATTCTTTCCTTTTCCAACAGCAGTTTTTAAAAAACTGTTTGTTTTTCCTTATAACAAATGGAATGCGAGTTCATTGTAGAACATTTAGAACTTTCTGTCTAAACAATAGCCATTAGCCATTTGTGGCTACTGAGCCCTTAAAGTGCAGCTACTCTGAATTGAAAATACATATCTGAATTTTTTAAAAATTTTACTCTAAGTTCTTGGATACATGTGCAGAACATGCAAGTTTGTTACATAGGTATACATGTGCCATTGTGGTTTGCTGCACCTATCAACCTGCCAACTAGATTTTAAGCCCCACATGCATTAGGTATTTGTCCTAATGCTCTCCCTCCCCTTGCCCTCCATCCCCCGACAGGCCCCAGTGCATGATGTTTCCCTTCCTGTGTCCATGTGTTCTCATTGTTCAACTCCCACTTAAGAGTGAGAACATGTGGTGTTTGGTTTTCTCTTCCTGGGTTAGTTTGCTGAGAATGATGGCTTCCAGCTTCATCCATGTTTATGGCTGCACAGTATTCCATGGTGTAGATGTGCCACATTTTCTTTATCCAATCTATCACTGATGGGCATGTGGGTTGGTTCCAAGTCTTTGCTATTGTAAATAGTGCTACAATGAACATACATGTGCATGTATCTTTATAGTAGAATGATTTATAATCCTTTGGGTATATATCCAGTAATGGGATTGCCGGGTCAAATGGTATTTCTGGTTCTAGATCCTTGAGGAATCGCCACACTGACTTCCACAATGGTTGAACCACACTCTCACCAACAGCGTAAAAGCATTCCTATTTCTCCACAGCCTCGCCAGCATCTGTTGTTTCCTGACATTTTAATAATCACCACTCTGACTGGTGCAAGATGGTATCTCACTTGTGAGATCATAAGTGATCTCATATGATATCAAATGATCATAACCATTGATTATGGTTCATAAGTGGTATGGTATCTGATTTCAAAGACTAATGAACAAAAGAAATGTAAACACCTCATTACTAGAGTTTATACTGACTACATGTTTAATATTTTTTGACATATTGGGTTAAATAAAATATAAAAATTAATATATTTTTACTTTTAAAATGTAGCTACTAGAAAATGTTAACTTATTTTATATAGCTTACATTATATTTCTATTGGACAGTGCTGATCTAGAAGATTAAAATTTTCAAGATGAATATAATTTACAATTCTATCACTTAGGAATAATTACTATTGATATTGTGGTATATGTATTTCCAGTAGTTTTTTGGTTGTTGTTATATTGTACATACTATTTTATACTTTTTTACTTCATGCATGATTTAATGTCTATGTCATTACAAAATCTTGTGTAACAATAGTGTGTCACTGCATGCTTAGTATTTAACCAGTAACTATAGTTCCTAAAAATGTTTCTATGCAGTCACTTATTATACTGTATATGCTTCATTTTCTATCTTTCTGACTAGACTATGAGACCCAGTGGGCAGGAATTGTCTTGTTTACTTGCATATCTGAAGTGTATTCCAATAAATATACAACAAATGAAAGAATGAACAAATCAATGACTACATTGCAAGAATATTATGTAATTACAATTTTATCATATATGTTAAATATTATTATTATAACTGTTATGAAAAGAGGCTTCCAATCCTGTGTGTTGTGATTAAGATAACTTTTTTATTTAAAGAATAATGTTTCCCTTAAGCATATTGCTGTATTGTGTAAGTATAGTTATCACAGCTATACCAGTAATTGTCTGACAAACAGTAGAAGCTTACAGGAAAAGTAAATTGATAGGTGCCGAACTGGAAAACAATGTATATCATCTCTATTGGAACTGAGCAATGGCATGAAATTAGGAGAAAAGTAATTTCATTGAGAATTGAGTTCCTGGGGAGATGACCCCCCCACCCCTCCCCTACCAAAAAAAAAAAAAAAAGAGCCCACAGCATATCCCAGGGAGAACAAAGAGGTCTGGGTGATGAAAAGAAGAGACTTTCAATAGGAAATCAAGAGCCTGTGCCTGGGACATTTCAAGGGCAATTGACTGGTGACTCAGCGCTGTGACCCCAGTGACTGCTAAGATCCCAAAACAGAGTGGGTGCGACATGAGTATGCATTGCTTGAATGAATAAATAAGTATATCATTAAGTGGATTTTAAGTCCCATGTGACAGGGAACAAGTCTTCCTTGCTCAGCACAGGATCCCAGTACTTTGCACAGTTGCATAACATATTATAGATGCTTAATATAATTGGTAAAAAAGTGAATGAATGAAGGAAACAAGTAAAGATAAAGAGAGGAAGAGGGAAGAGGGAGGAAGGACATGAAAGAGAGGAAGAAAGAGAGATGGTTTTGGATTAAGCCATGATACCCTGGATTAAAGTTTGAGATACAAACCTGTAATTTAACTAGCTGTATTCTGTTTTTACCATGGCATTATCTCAGTGTGGTGGAGTAACTTGCACTCTAAAAAAGAATTGAATGAGTGTGCATGCAGGGTGAGCTTATCTGAGAAGGGCTGGTATAGTGGTGTAGAGGAATAATTACACAAGGCCAAACTTGTGCAGTCTGATAATAAGTCAATTTGTTCATCATACAAGGTGATTACTATGTTAGTAAATATTCTTTTTAAAAAAAGACTTCTTTTGAGTTGTTTTAGATTCACACATAAAATTGACAGGAAGATAAAGAGACATCCTGTATAACCTCTGCCCCCATACACGTATAGCCTCCCACATTATTAACATGAATATTTTTTTATTTGTCACTTTATTTGACATCAGTTAGCCTCACAGTTTCCTAACTATGTGGTGAGCTTCTCTGGGGGCACACTCATAAACTCATATCAGCACTGAGAGACATTTTATCTTTTCAATGATATCATTGCTTTGCAAAGCTAGGTGATGAAAAGCAAGACCATGTAAAAATCAATGTGGAATAGGACACGAGGGTGTTAATGTCCAATCTGAATGCCAGGATTGCAAAGCTGTGCGGCAGAATCACACATCTCATTGGTAAGCAATTGTGTTTACTTAAGAAATACATTTTTAAAAACTTTTTTTATTTCAATTTATGTGTATTAATTTTTAAGCAGCCACTAAGTTGCTAGGACATAAAGACTTTTTAAGTTGTTTTGGTCCAACTAGTTAATAAATAAATTTTTATTGGCAAGGGGCATCATGAAAAACATTCTAATATTGGCAAGGGTATCATGAAAGACATATTAAGACACAAGAGAGTTTGGGAACTCTGGGTTAAGCTCTTTCTCTGGTACCAGATTCGAAGGAGAGCTCCTCAACAAAAATGATATGGATGCAATTTGAAAAGATTTTAAGAGAGACATGCATTGAATCTACAAATTACCTTGGGCAGTATGGCCATTTTCATGATATTGTTTCTTCCTACCCATGAGCATGGAATGTTCTTCCATCCTTACACCTTATACAAAAATTAATTCAAGATGGATTAAAGACTTAAATGTTAGACCTAAAACCATAAAAACCCTAGAAGAAAACCTAGGCAATACCATTCAGGACATAGGCATAGGCAAGGACTTCATGTCTAAAACACCAAAAGCAATGACAACAAAAGCCAAAATTGACAAATGGGATCTAATTAAACTAAAGAGCTTCTGCACAGCAAAAGGAACTACCATCATAATGAAAAGGCAACCTACACAATGGGAGAAAATTTTTGCAATCTACTCATCTGACAAAGGGCTAATATCCAGAATCTACAATGAACTCCAACAAATTTACAAGAAAAAAACAACCCCATCAAAAAGTGAGTGAAGGATATGAACAGACACTTCTCAAAAGAAGACATTTATGCAGCCAAAAGACACAAGAAAAAATGCTCATCATCACTGGCCATCAGAGAAGTGCAAATCAAAACCACAATGAGATACCATCTCACACCAGTTAGAATGGCGATCATTAAAAAGTCAGGAAACAACAGGTGCTGGAGAGGGTGTGGAGAAATAGGAACACTTTTACACTGTTGGTGGGACTGTAAACTCGTTCAACCATTATGAAAGTCAGTGTGGCAATTCCTCAGGGATCTAGAACTAGAAATACCATTTGACCCAGCCATCCCATTACTGGGTATATACCCAAAGGATTATTAATCATGCTGCTATAAAGACACATGCACACGTATGTTTATTGTGGCACTATTCACAATAGCAGAGACTCAGAACCAAGCCAAATGTCCAACAATGATAGACTGGATTAAGAAAATGTGGCACATATACACCATGGAATACTATGCAGCCGTAACAAATGATGAGTTCATGTTCTTTGTAGGGACATGGATGAAGCTGGAAACCATCATTCTCAGCAAACTATCACAAGGACAGAAAACCAAACACGACATGTTCTCACTCATAGGTGGGAATTGAACAATGAGAACACATGGACACAGGAAGGGGAACATCACACACTGGGGCCTGTTGCGGGGTGGGGAGAGCGGGGAGGGATAGCATTTGGAGATATACCTAATGTTAAATGATGAGTTACTGGGTGCAGCACACCAACATGGCACATGTATACATATGTAACTAACCTGCACGTTGTGCACATGTACCCTAAAACTTAAAGTATAATAAAAAAAAAAATAAGAGAGAGAGAGAGAGAGAGACATGCTTTGATTATTAAGCTATCTGGTAAAAAAATGCAAAAGAAAAAGAGGAACTTTTTGGTTGGGCACAGTGGTTAACACCTGTAATCCCAGCACTTTGGAAGGCCAAGGCAGGTGGATCACTTGAAGCCAGGAGTTCAAGACCAGCCTGGCCAACATGGTGAAACCCCATCTCTACTAAAAATACATAAAATTAGCTGGGTATGGTGGTGCATGCCTGTAATCCCAGCTACTCAGGAAGCTGAGGCATGAGAAACGCTTGAACCAAGGAGGCAGAGGTTGCAGTGAGCCGAGATCGTACCACCATACTGCACTGCAGCCCGGGCAACAAGAGCAAGACTCTCTCTTTAAAAAAAAAAAAAAAAAAAAAAAAAAGGAATTTTTATGCTACTCCATTACATGCATTCCCATCTTGGCATCCATCTTCTTCTTTCTTATAATTTTCCACTCCATGTTTTACCTATTTTGGTGCTTGTATTATTATTCTTGTGGGTAGAGTTTTGCTTTATTCACATGAGTATTCACTTGGCATTCAGTACTTAGGCCATGCTCATGGAATGGGAAAAGACCAAGGAATAACTTAATGACGGTCTCTGGCCTATGAGACAGACATTTATACCAGAAATCATGGCCAACTGTCCTTCATCTATTGTGAGGACAAACCAAGAAAACATGGGATTAGTTGAAGAATTTGGTTGGGATAAAACTATGTCCTCACTGCAAGAACAGTGTACTTGAGAAGATTTTGTTTTGGACAGTTTCAGCAGTCACCATCTCCTTCTGGTGGTGAAAAGACCAGGTGCCCATTCTAAGCTCTCTGAAAAATCCTACACCTTTACAAGGCATGCCAAACAATTCCAACATTGTTATCCAGCCAACTAAAGGATTGGTCCAGGACTGACAACACGAATATACCTATTTATCTTTTAAATATGCCCATGAAATGGTTGTGTGTGTGTGTGTGTGTGTGTCTCTGGGTGGGAGCTTTTATGACATCACTATTTGTCTTTTATGGGTGGAAAATGGAAGGCTGCACTGTGAACACCTCAACTGAAGTTTCACAGCAGGATAAGCCAGGGCATGTGATTCAGATCCTTACACTCTTCATGCCACAGGGCTCTGTAGCCACCAAACTGATTACCTACTGGGAAAAGAAAAGCCCACTGATGTATAATGATAATCCTGCAACAGACGAAAGAAACTTCAGGGTCATCTTTCTGAGATCGTTGCTCATGGGTCAGGCCCCAGGTGTTGAGAAGAGCAGGCATTACAAGGTTTATTGAGAAGAATATGACAGGGATGCATTACCTGGTGACAGCATGATGAGGTGGAAGACAGGACTGCACCTGGCTCTGAGGTCAACCTCAGGGTGAAGGAGGCAATATGTTTGACTCTGTGGTTGGGGTGGAGAACTTTGGGTCACTTCTCTCTGGCGTGAAGAGACGACAGCTAATCAGCTTCCAGTCTAAGGCAGCAGCCTTCCTTTCCCAGATCTGATCAGTTCCTCAAGTTTCCTTTATTCTTGTAGCCTCTTTTTACATAATTGTTATTTCAGAAGAAAAGGTGGAGAAGCTGCACTGGAAATTCCGGCTTTGCTAGCCACATGCAAAATGAAGCTACATGTAGAACACAAATGAGAACTAGTGGACATCCCCCTAGTGCTGTGGGAGGAAGGAATACACTCACCAAAAAGAGGAGAATTGGCTGCAGGGAGAAGGGGAGAAGGGAAGGAGGAGAGGTGTGACTGGCAGCAACTATCAAAAAGAAAGATTTAACTGTTCGCTGGAAAGGAGGCGAGGTAAACCAGAGCTTGCTAAATATAAATGTTAGCTGCAAGCTTGAACTATAGAGTAGTGAAAATAGTCCCTGATAAAAACTGGTAAATGCTGTAAGTCAGGGTTTTCTTCCCTCCCCCAAGAGCCAAATGCTAAACATTTAGGAGCATACCACTGATAAGAAACCTTTGGAGAGTTTATCGATTTGTGGGCCTATCTAAGATTCTATCAAAGATTCTAATCCAATAGGTCTGAAGTGAGATCCAGGACTACACATTTTCAGCGAACTCCCTGTGTGATACTATTGTGAGTGGTCCAAGGATTCTACTTTGAGAAACACCATTCTACATGGTCAGTCCTCATGGCAACTTTAATCTAGCACCCAGGGGTATCTGCAGGGCAAATACTAGGCTGATGCAAAAGTGATTGTGGTTTTTGCCATTACTTTCAATGCCAAAAACCACAATCACTTTTGTACCAATTTAATAAGTAGATGTTTGTTTGTGAATCCAAATAAGAAACTGAGATAACAACAGTATTATTAGTATAGACACTCCTTTTCCCTGGAGAGTTTCTTCTGACCTAGGAATCTACAGAAGACAGCAAAAGAGTTATTTAAAAAGTGTTGCACATTGTAGAATTAATTAGATATAGTTTACTGGCTGTTAAGTATAAATGTCAGTTACAAATACTATATCAAATTCAACTACTATATGGTTTATGTGCTTACTACTCATATTCCACTTATTAAGAATACTTGAATCCTTAAAGAGAGGTGGTTGGGGCAGTATCTTCTGAAGGTTCTTGTACAAAATCTCTTTTAATCTTATGATATTTCTTTATATCAAATCTTATCTCTGACCTTGTTATTGAAGTCTGGAGCCAAGTGCTATAGGGAGTATAGACTAAGGAGCCAGACTGACATGATATTGAATTCTGCCTTCACAGCTTAATAATCATGTAATTTTAGGAAAGCTACGTAATGTCTTACAGCCTTAGTTTCTTCTTAAGATGGTAACATTTTTGAAGAAATGATCTAAGGATAATAATTATTAATAAATATTAAGTTATTGGCCCAGGCTATAAGCACTCAATAAATGCTGGTTATTATTCTGCCACCTAGTAGCAGAGCTGATAGACTTATTGCAGGCCACTTACATTCTAGACACAATTTCTCAAAATCGAGTCCCTGATGTACACAATATCTGCCTCAATCATGCAAAGTGAAGTAATCCTTTCTGTTGCACTTGCTGTATCTATTTCTGTTCCTCATGCCTATTGCACAAATCCAAGCAATATGGAAATTTCAAGAGGTGTGACTCACACACCCAACCTCAACCCACCCCAACCAATGGATGCCTATTTCACACTGTGGTGAGAGGGTTCTAAGCAGAAAAAATATCTTAGGAGCCAACTGCTTCCTGGAAGATTTACACTTATTACTGTAAAGCCTTTCTTTCTCTGATTGCCCCTATCTGTAGATCCCTGTTCTGCCAAGCACCTGTCTGCTTTAGGTTCTGAATTCACCTTAACTGAAGATTATCTATCTCAATGTCTTAATAAGTATCAAGGGATTATACTTCTTTTTTCCATAGCCAGATATATTTATACTTATTTTAACAGAACAGTATTGAACATCTATTAGGTATAAAGAGAGCTTTCTAAATATAAATGCTAGCTGCAAGCTTGACAGCTTGTCTCTATCCACTGATAGAGACAGATGTGAAGAGTGCTAGCATAAAGGAATAAACCAAATTTAACGACTGAGAGAATTGGACTGAGTGTGGGCTGAGAATGAAGTCATTGACCTAAAGCCAGCCATCACCTGGATTATTGCAGAAACTACCCAACTGGTCTCCCTGCTTTGCTATTATTCTCTAGAGTCCATTTTCCACTCCTTAGCCAGAGTTACCCTTTTAAAATGTAAGTTAGATTATGTCAGTTCTGTTAAAAGCACTCTGAGACCTTTCCATCTTATTCAGAGAAATACCTAAAGTATTTGTGATGACCTAAAATACTCCTTACTTTGCTGATTTCCTCTCCTACTAGCCTCCGCTTAACTGACTGTGCTCTTGGTCTTTTGGATTTATTACTGAGGTTCCTCAAACAAAGCACTATGATTTGAATGATTTGAATGCATGTGTGTCTCCAAAATTAATATGCTGGAACTTAAACCCCAATATGATAGTATTAAGAGGTGGGGCCTTTAGTAGCTAATTAAGTCACAAGGGCAGAGCCCTCATGAATGGGATTAGTGCCCTTATAGGAGGGCCAGAGAGGACTAGCTAGGCCCCTTTGCCCTTCTCTCCATCCTGATGTGTAAGGACACAGCTTTCATTCCCTCAGGAGGATGCAGCAACAAGGCACCATCTTAGGAGCAGAGACCAGACCCTCACTAGACACCGAACCGGCCAATACCTTGATCTTGGACTTCACAGACTCCAGAACTGTGAGAAGTAATTTTCTATTATTTATAAATTATACAGTTTGTGATATTTTCTTATAGCAGCATGAATGAACTGAGACACACAATAACAGTGCCTCTACTTTAGGGTCTTAGCAATTGCTGGCCTCTGCCTGAGATACTCTCCATCAGATATCCACCTGGCTTGCTCCCTTACTTCCTTCAGAGCTCCAGTTACAAATCACTCATTCAAGGACCTTCCATACTCACCAATCACTCTCTATCCCTCACCCTCCTTTGTTATTTTTTTCTCTGTACTTATCTCATGGAACATGCAATCTAATAAATGAAGACATTTATTATAATAAACAAATAATATATAAGGTGACAATAAGGGGCTTTTTCAAGTTTGTTGAAACTTGAAAGTTTGTTCATTTCTAGTGCATAGGAGCATGTCCAGATCATAATAGGTACTCTATAATTAATAAAGGAATGGTAACTCCTCCATCCCACTCTATTGTCCTTTCACCCATAGCATAGCTGAGACCGACTCTTGTAACTTTTAACAAGACTTCACTGAAGACCTGGGGATAATGAAGAGACCATAAACTTGCTACAGCAGTGGATTCTCTTAGCACCAGACACTCACACCCAACCTCAGTGTCCCTTCTGCCTATGTCCAGGCTAATCTCTATGTTACATGGCCCAACTGACCACAACCCAGGTATTTCCATCTTTCAAGCTCATGGCCAACTCTCTAGACTCAGAAATAGTAGAAAATTAGTTCATCACCCAATTGCAAGGTTTCCTCTCTAAATCCATCTCTAGATCAGCTTTGCCCCAAGATGACTGAAAAAGTTCATATCCATTTCTCTCAGGGAAACACCTTCTTCTAACTCTAGGGATAGAGTCCAACTTCTTATTCCCCAAAGAAAAAAAATGCCTCAATAATCTGATAATATGTTTCTTGTCTGGATCATTTAGTATTAGATAAAATAATGCTAAGGCACTAATAATATAGTCCAGGGTTTATATACCAACCACAATCCTCTTCTTTCACAGTATTTCCTTAGGGAGTGTGGGAGAAGTGATGGATAGTCAGGCCACATGTCCCTCTAGTCCTCCTGTTCTTCTAAGCAACTACTGAAGGACAGACACATGCAATTCCATGAGATGATGTGATAATGTATAGGCATAGGAAAGTTTAAGGAAAATTTCTGTAATGGAAATTATCTGGAGGAGTAAATTCTATTAAAAGATGTCCTCAGTTTACCTTACTCTACAGAAATCTTATCATTTCAGATTTTCCCTTGTTACACAAAATATTCACATTGACATAAACCAGAAAGGCATGCTAAACGGCTCTTCTCGAAACAGACGATAGTCTACTTCAAAGTTAATTACCATTTTTACCCTAGAAGGCAGAACTGCTGGTAACTTTTTTTTTTTTTTTTTTTGAGACAGAGTCTCTCTCTGTCACCCAGGCTGGAGTGCAGTGGTGCTATCTTTTTTTAATGTGAGGTTTTATTTTTTTAACTTTCAAAAATACTAAAATTTAATCTATACCCTATTATAGGTATAATACGAAATCCTAGCCCTAGACCACTTTTCTCACTTTCCAGAAGTACCTGGAATTGCCACACCCCTGAACTCATTCTTGAATCAATTACCATGGTCAGAGGGAAGTTGCTCTGATAATAAGCTGAGTCCTAGGTGCTCCACATCTAGAGGTCATGGCTGGGCACCCTCTAAACTAAGATTGGGAACAATGAGGTGACCATTGCCCAGAAAGTTAAAGTGATTTTTTTCTCATTGATTCATCATCATTCACTGAGCACTTACCATTTTCCTGGTGCTCTTCTAGGTGCTGAAAATACCATAGTAAACAATGTATATAAAATCCCTTTAATTATAACAAAAATGCCCAGATTTCAAAGCCACTTAATTAATTTATGACTCTATTTTGAGTAACATACCTGTCTTCTGGAAATAGGGGATGTACCCAGGTTGACTCCTTTTCATACCACAGAAGAGAAGAACCACTCATCACAACTGCCAGTTCTCTTCATTCGTAAGTTTTGCATGATATGACTCTTCTGCTGCAAAAAGCTACAATCACCAAGAATAATCATAACTTTTCCCCTGAACTCAGAGGATGTCAGCTGCTGAAACTGTTTGTCTATGTCCCATACCCAAGCATATGCATGCATAAAAAGGAGACTGAGAGCAGAAGCATGGATGACGGGGTCATAGCTTTCCCCAGACACCAGAAAATCTCAGCTCATGGCCTTCTGACAGAGGAGTGTTCATTGCATTTTAATATAGTGCTCTTTGCAGATATTTCATTTTCAGGCTACAGTAGACAAATGAGGCATCAGAAGAAAGAATGCTGATGGGGTTTGGGGGTTGATTAAAAGTAAGAGAAAGGTAGCTAATAAACATTTCCCTTCCAAGGCAATATAAAAACACCCACATTAAAGATAAGTCACTTGCTTGAGAAAACACAAAGTCAAAATGAAGTATGAATAATTGATTTTTAGTAAGGCAAGAACTAACATTCTGCTTTTACCCCCATCCCATGCTCTCTAATTTCCACTATAATTTAATAGTCTCTTTCATGCCCATAAGTCTGCCCTTCAAATACCATCTAATACTTTCATTTTATCTTCCCCACTCTCATTCTCTCCCTTCTTATTTTCTCTTTTCTTTCATCTTTTCTCCCCTTCTCGTTCTCTTTCTCTCATTCTCTTGCTTCCTCTTTTTCCTCTCCATTTAGCTTTAGGCTGTATCCTAGCAACAACCATTTCAATTAAAAGAGGATGGGAAGGGCCACCAATGTTGCCAAGGTTACCAGTATTTCCTGCTGCCACTAAAGGAAGTAACCTGTGAGTTGATCACAATGCAATCACATGCTATGAGAGACACTATCCTTAGCTACTTTTCTGCTCAGCATCAGGAGGTAATGAGCCTTTCACATCAAAAAGTTCTACTGAACTGTCTCATGGTGTCATAGAGTTATCATTAAGTGAGAAACAACTCTGTAGCCCAGATGCTTATGGAAAAATGTAGGGAAATAAGAAATGGCAATCATGACAATAATTGGATGTTGACATCATTTCAATGGGCAGTGATTCTATTCATTTTGATATACTATCAGATTTCCAATAACAATAGATAAACAGCCATGTGGTTGACCAGCACAACCCATACATACTATCATAATGACTCAATATCAGATACATTTGCCCTTTAAATATACAATAGCCATAAAAATTTGTACTGTTAAAGTAAACTAAATATGGACTGAGAAGGACTTCATACTTCCATATTTGAGTCCTTGTGGATGAACTGTCACCTAACTTAATAGGCAGACAAGATTGAAAACCTAACTTAGAAATATGCCCCTGTAACAATAACTGAGTCTTGGCCAATCCCAGCAGCTGTACTTGAACCACTTAGACACTACCGAGTGTTCAAATTGTGTTCAAATAAGGCAAACGCCAAGCTGTAACCAATCCAGTTGTTTCTGTACCTCACTTCTGACTTCTGTATGTCGCTTCCCTTTTTTTGGTCTATAAATTTCTTCAGACCAAAAGGCATCCCTGGAGTCTCTCTGAATCTGCTGTGATTATGGGAGCTACCCAATTCACGAATCGTTCATTGCTCAATTAAACTCCTTTAAATTTAATTTGGCTGAAATTTTTCTTTTAACAGTACCTATATTGCCTTCATCACTTAGCTGCGATGCCTAATTTAAAAGGTGAACATATTTTACAAAATTTCTCTACATTATTCTTATCATCATACAAAACTAAAACTTCATTTAGCAAATCTGTTTTTTCACCATAAAAATACAGCCATTAGTATTCAGGAATTAATTCAAAGACTGCCTGACTGCAGGCTAAGAGCACACACATGAGGCCCAGAGGGCCTACGGCCAGCCTTCATGCATGGCCCTAGTTCTGCACTCATTCCCCAGACAAGTCAGTTTCAAAAGTTTACAGTTTTCCTAATATCCTAGAACCTTACATTAGCATAATACCTTAAAAACCCCTCATATCTCCTTATTTCATCCCCACAATGGTTCTGTAAAAGTGTATTTTCCACATTTTATAGATGATCAAACTGAAACCCAGGGAGTTTGGGTGACTTAGGTGGGACAGGACCCGGCTCCAGGGCTTCTGACTCCCAGTAATCCCTAGCTCATTGCACAGCGCCTTCCTTTCACCAGGCACTGATGCAGTGGTACTCACTCATGGCTTCTTTCCTTTCCCTGTTTCCCCTACGTCTTTACAAGTTTCTCCTGGGGACATTTCCTAAAGAAACCACTTGCCCATGAATCATTCTCTCAGTTTGCTTCTGGAAAACCTGACTTAAGAAAGGATACAGCATCAGGGAGCTCTTTCTTTCTGGCCCCAGCTTTCACTATTTCCTCCCCTTAACCCTCCTTGCCTGGGATTGGTAACAATTCCCACTGTTGCTCTTTTCCAGCTGTGTTAGCAGTCTTGATGTTTCCCTTTACCCTGCTCACACTTACTTTGTAAGTAGTTCTTTAATTAAAGTCTCATGAGATACTTTAGTTGGTTTTTATTGCATGTAGATACCATGACTGAGAAGGCCCTCTACATGGCATCCCCAATTTTACTTTTGCTTCCCATCAACCCATTCTTCATAAGGTAGCTGTAGTGATATTTTTAAAATCTTAGATCACTTCACTCTCTACTTAAAAACCATCAGTGAATTCCCATCATGCACAGATAATGTCCACGTTCTCTACCATGAGATAGGTCTTTCATGCTATAGCTGGTATTTCAGCCTCAATTCTGACTACTTTCTTTCTGATATATTGCAGCAGTACCAAACTACATTTAATTCCCAATACAGACCAGACTGCATCTCACTTCTGTGCTTTAGCTCAACTCATGCTGCTGTCAAAGTGTGGTATGCACTGTGCTCCTCCAAATGTCACTCACTTATTCCTCCAGTTCAAGCAAGTGTCATCTCTCCAGGAAGCTCCTGGAGGATGGGAATTGCTCATTTCTTAATTGTTAATACTTTCAGTTTCAGATGACACAGAATATAAAAGTTGTTGAATGAATGGCCTTTCAAGGAGTGGAAATAGCTACTACTGTGCTAAAGCACCTTGACATACCCTTATTATTGGAGATATATTTGAAAAATGAACCCATAACGTTAACAACTGCCATTTACTCGTGCCAACTCTACACCAGGCACTTGGTACTTAATATATGTTATTATTTAATGTTCACAACAAAAAAAAGTATTATACTGTTTTTAAAAGAGGGGAAAATAAGGCTCTAAAAAATAAGAAATATTCCTGGGTTACACAGTTAATAAGGAGTGGATTTGAATCCTGTCATGCCTGTTTTCATTTCAAGGACCGGGCTCTCTTCTTTATGGGGAGGCTGCTGTGTCATAATGGAAAACAGCATTTCTAACCTCACGTGGGCAAAGCCCTCACTCAACTTCGATTTCCAGGCTCCTGGTCATAAGAAGGATTTCACTGGTTTCGTATATCCATGTTTATATTACATTCACAAAAATTTAGCTACATAATCAATACTTTATGTATGTAACAATTCCTGTCTTTTTTTTTTTTTTTTTTTTTTTACAGGAGGAGGCATTTTGTTCTGGGGCATTTCATCTGAAAAGATGTTAAAACTAGAGGTAGCCAGGTATTTACACAGGAAAAACAAATCCTTAATATATACTATATATAATAAAATACTCATGGAACATTACTTCCCTGCAAGAGCTACTATTGCAGCCTGGATTCCTGTGAATGTGCTTCAACAGTTCTCTTTACACTCAGCAAGACCCTGATCACATGCTAATCACACACACACAGCCAGATTCAGACAATTAAAGCTGTGATTTGCTTTTGCTAGCATCAGAACTTGATAAGCCAATGGTAGCATTCACTAATGTAGTATATTATAAGCAACAGTAAATTACCCACAGTTAGTGACTAATAATAAATTAGCATGGTTATACTGATCACAAAAAGAAGGTCTACAAATATTAGATCATTTTATAGCATGAAAAACAGAAAGTTTGAATCAGGTTACACAAAATCACTAAATGGACAACTCAAGAAGACACGTTTGCCTCCCTTTGACTTATGCTCAGTTCTGAAGCTTTTTTCCAGAGTCTCTTTCACTACTGCAGGATGTGGCCTCCACCACATCAATACTGCTCTTCTCTGTACATTTCCACCTCAATTAAGGAACCAACTTGTCTCTGTTTCACCCAGAACTTTGCTAGTTTTAGTACAGGAAGTCCCACATGGTAACTGTAATAGGCAGTTATGGTAACTGTAGTAGGCAGAACAATGGCTCCCCAAAGATGTCCACATCCTAATCTCAGGACCAGCATATTTATTACCTTAAATGGCAAAAGAGATTTTGCAAATGCCATATTAAGAATGTTGAGATGGAAAGATTATCCTGGATTATCCTGGGTCCTATATAATCACATGGGTCCTTAAAATTGGAGAACCTTTGGTCAGGTGCATTGGCTCATGCCTGTGATCCCAGCACTTTTGGAGGCCAAGGCGGGTGTATCACCTGAGGTCGGAAGTTCGAGGCCAGCCTGACAAACAGGGAGAGACCCCGTCTCTACTAAAAACACAAAAATTAGCCAGGTGTGGTGGCACATGCCTATAATACCAGCTACTCAGGAGGCTGAGGCGGGAGAGTCGTTTGAACCCTGGAGGCAGAGGTTGCAGTGAGCCAAGATCATGCCATTGCACTCCAGCCTGGGCAACAAGAGCAAAACTCCATCTCAAATAAATAAATAAATAAATAAATAAATAAATAAATAAAAATTGGAGAACCTTTTCCAAGTATGGTCAGAGGTAAATGTGACTCCAAAAGAATGTTCACAGAAATGGAGGAAGGTGGCCTTTGGAAGTCAAAGAAATGGATTATTCTCTAGAGTTTCCTAGAAGCAATGCAGCCCTACTGACAGCAGCCCCATGAGATCTACATTGGATTTTTTACCCACAGAACTGTACTATCATAAAGTGTTTAGTTAGGCAACTGAGTTTGAGGTAATTTTTTATGACAGCAAATGAATGCAATGATCAACTCATCCTGATTAGCTCAGGACTGTCCCACTTTTGAAACTGAAAATCCCACACCCTGGGAACCCTTCCAGTACGGGATAAAAACAATACAATTGATCACCCAACCTCCAATTTTTATCCCCCAACTTCCAATTTTTATCCCCTAGCACTGAGCTCTAGAATTCCCCATTGGCATCTAGGTACTCTTCAACTGAAACTACTGGGCTACTCCGAAGATAATCCAAGCAGTGGCTCTCAAACATTAGGGTCCATCGCAGGCTCTTGGAGGACTTGTTAAAACAGACTGTTGGGGCTGGGCGTGGTGGCTCGGGGCTGGGCGTGGTGGCTCATGCCTGTAATCCCAGCACTTTGGGAGGCTGAGGGAGGCAGATCACCTGAGGCCAGGAGTTAGAGACCAGCCTGGCCAACATGGTGAAACCTTGTCTCTACTAAAGATACAAAAATTAGCCAGGCATAGTGGTGGGTGCCTGTAATCCCAGCCACTCGGGAGGCTGAGGCAGGAGAATTGCTTGAACCTCAGAGGTGGAGGCTGCGGTGAGCCAAGATGGCACCACTGCACTCCAGCCTGGGCAACAGAGTGAGACTCCATCTCAAAAAAAATAATAATAAAAATAAA
This sequence comes from Pongo abelii, assembly GCF_028885655.2. Lineage (NCBI taxonomy): Eukaryota > Metazoa > Chordata > Mammalia > Primates > Hominidae > Pongo > Pongo abelii. The sequence continues at coordinate 22,703,815 of NC_085928.1, forward strand.
AACAGATTATTGGGTCTATCCCCAAAGTTTCTCATGCAGGAGGTTAGGAATGAAGCATAAGAATGTGCATTTCTAACATGTCCTCAGGAGATGTTGATGTGCTGTTCTGGGGACCATACTTTTAAACCACTGTCCTAGAGACAAAAACCTCTGGGACAGCATTGAATAGAATTTCACCTGTTCATCTATATCCCAGACATAGGTAAAAATGAGATGGGTTTGTGGCCGTGGCCAAGTCCAATTATCAGACCTCAACAAAATGGTGGTAAAGAACATACTCTGAAATCTCCCCCAAAATCTGCTAGAACATTTGGTAAGGGTTCTGATCCCATTCCTGCCTTCTACAAGCTTTGGGCCCCTGGGCAAGTTCGTCAAGTCTCAGAACTGGAACTAATCCATGTAAACTACCTTGCATGGTATCTGGCATAGGACATATGCTCAATAAATGACAGCCATTCATGAAGCCAGGTCTTTTCAAAATATCACTCACACAGCTCTTACAATCTGATGAAAATGTGGAAGAGAAAGGTGGATGTTTGCCTTTCAACCTTGATGTGAGGTTTTGCATATAACATCCAAGCTCAGCAGTATCTCTGCAGATGCTAATTGTACCAATTTCCTGGATTCTCATTTTTAAAAAATTCATAAACATGTTGGAAGCGCTCCTTATGTACAAATTTCCAAGTTAAATGCCATGTTCTCTTTTAAATCTAGGATTCATTCACTTAATTATTTGTTTCACAAGTGTGTATTAAGGACCTACACAGTGTGCCAGACATTATTGTAGATACTGGCATTTCAGCAGGTAAGAAAACAGAAAAGATGTCTGTTTTCACAAAATGTATGTTTCAGGAATATGAAACAGAAAAGAAGGTATGTGGAGGGGAGAAAAGAGGAGAATGAAAATTTCATACTGACGATTACTATTACAAAATAACACTGGCAGGGGATTACTTTATATTTAAACAGATGGCCAGGTGCAGTGGCACACACCTAGAATCCCAGCACTTTGGGAGGCTGAAGCAAGGGAGGGATTGCTTAAGCCCAGAAGTTCAAGACCAGCCTGAGCAACATAATGAGACCCCATCTCTACCCAAAAAAAAAAAAAAAGCAAATAACCCAGGCATGGCAGTATACATCTGTAGTCCAAGCTACTCCAGAGGCTGAGGTGGCAGTGTTTCTTGGGCCTGGGAGATCGAGGCTGCAGTGAGCCATGATCATGCCACTACACTCCAGCCTGGGCAACAGAACAAGACAGGTGTTCTCGAAAAATTAAAAAAACAGGTGTTCAGAGAAGTCTTCCATAAGGAGGTGACATTTGAGTTGGGATCTGAATAACTGGGAAGGAATTATTGCAAACAGAGGAACAGCTCATATAAGCTAAGAAGGCATAGCTTGGTACATAAAAAGAGTAGTCAAAGGAAGGACAATGGGGCTGGATCATAGAGAGCACTGAGGAGCATGTGAGACAGCAGGATTCTGTGATCTATAATGGTGTAGATCTTGGGTTGGCTTGGTTCCTAGATTCTGGTCCAGTGGAAAGCCTTATAAGGCAGAGAAAAAAAAAACTGATTTTAAGGTGCATTTTTCATGCATGGTTAGTTTCTTAAGTCTGTTATTCTGATATCCAATCTGGCTTCTGCTTATAGTAGACATTTGTTGTTATTGTGAGTCCAACATCCCCTTTTCCTTTTCTTCTAGAAGAGAAAGGAATTCTCTTCTGATTGTCACCATTTGGTTGACTGGTGTGAGGTTCTAATCAGTGCTCCTGTAGCCAAAGAGAGGATAAGTAATCTAGGCAAAACCAATCAGAAACTCTTCCTGGGAGTTTTCTAACTGAAATTTATAGGAAACATCTCTTTTTCATTACAAGTGATGACACTTTAAAGATAAAATTCTCTGTCATCCCAGCACTTTGGGAGGCCGAGGCAGGCAGATCATGAGGTCAGGAGATCGAGACCAGCCTGGCCAACATGGTGAAACCCCGTCTCTACTGAAAAAAAAAAAAAAATACAAAAATTAGCCAGGCATGGTGGCAGACTCCTGTTGTCCCATCTACTTGGGAGACTGAGGCAGGAGAATAACTTGAACCCAGGAGGCAGAGGTTTCAGTGAGCCGAGATCATACCACTGCACTCCAACCTGGGCGATAGAGTGAGACTCTGTCTCAAAAAATTAAAAAAATAATAATAATAAATAAAGATAAAATTCTGAGGCAACTTGTAACCACAGGTTCAGCCTTATGGGGAGAGCAGGTCTCAAATAGTGAAAAAGAAAAAAGAAGCAGCGATAAAAGATTGGGAGACAGAGACAGACAAATAGACCTGAGGCTTTCATTTTCCTAGGTCAAGGCTGTGGGATCATCTCTACCCCTAAAACTCTCACAGTTTGGTTCCCTAACCCAAAAAAATCCTCTGTGGTTTAAGGTAGCTTGAGTTGGACTTCTGTCATTTCACCAAGTCCTCACTGTTACACACTTCACGTCTCCATCTTAAACCTAGGTGCTTCCCAATTCCTGTCTTCCTTCCCTGGTTCTTGCCCACAGTCTCCTCAGATACCTAGCATCTATCTACATACAGTTTCTCTTGGTTCTCCCAGTCTTGGAAAGGGAAATGACATAGTCATTAAGGACCTGAGTTTAAAGAAGCAGATTTATGGCCAAACTCCAGCTCACTTCAGTCTATCTACCAGCCTAAGCCAGATTACTTAGCCAGTCTGAATCCCAGTTTCTTCACCTGGAAAGAAATGGAAATAGTAAGAGTGCTCACCCAAAAGTAAGTGCCATCTTCCTGAGCTGGGAGGGCACTTAAATTAGATCATGAAAGTAAGGCACTCTGCACCATGCTTGGCACATAGTCAGTCTTCCATAAAAGGCAGGCTTCATTACAACTCAGCATTTCAATATTGCCATAACTTCCTTTTAGCATTTGTCTTCTATGGCTGGCCAAATGTAATTAAATTGCTTCATTCTCCAACTCCCTTCCCATCCCAACTTTCACTGCTGCCCCTCTGACTAGCTTCTTAATCCATCATAGATATATAAAAATCATCATACACACACACACACAAAACAAAAACAAAAAACACATTGGGCTATGTGCCCATGAAGATCTAAATAAAACTGAGGTGTGTGACCCCAGTGCAGGTGCTGTGTACTTCAGATCATCAATGCTGATTGCAGTATATTGTGTCACTGCTATGACATGAGAAAGTGTGAGATTGGCTGCACATGGTTTTACAAGCTGATACGTTTTTGGAACTCAGATATGATGCTGTTCTACTATTGGGAGTGTTGACAAGATAATATATGCAAAGCATTTGGTTTCCTTGGAAGACAGGTATGAGCAAAATACAAAGTAGGATTAATTATTGATTATCTGTGAGAATGAGAAATGGGGAAGCAAAGATACATACTTCTCTTTTGGCACATTTTACATTCTGCCTTCTACTGTAATTATTGCAATTGCATTGCAAATGGACTGTAAGCTTCTCAAGAATAGGGACTTTGCCTTATTAATTGTTGTATCTCCTATAATTCCTGGAAAATAGGAGGTTTTCATCAAATGTTGGTTAAATGAATGTTGAATAAATAATTAGAATACATGGTCAATAAGAAAACATTTATTCACATGTGGTAGAATAAAGAATAAGCAAGAAAGAAGGAAGTGTTATTTTGTGAAATGAGAATAGGCTTTGGGTTTAAATATGATGAAGGGGTGGGTCGCCCCTCCACACCTGTGGGTGTTTCTCGTTAGGTGGAATGAGAGACTTGGAAAAGAAAAAGACACAGAGACAAAGTATAGAGAAAGAAATAAGGGGACCCAGGGGACCAGCGTTCAGCATATGGAGGATCCCTCTGGCTTCTGAGTTCCCTTAGTATTTATTGATTATTTGTCGGTGTTTCTCAGAGAGGGGGATGTGTCATGGTCACAAGACAATAGTGGGGATAGGGTCAGCAGACAAACACATGAACAAAGGTCTTTGCATCATAGACAAGGTAAAGAATCAAGTGCTGTGCTTTAGATATGCATACACATAACCATCTCAATGCTTTGCTAAGCAGTATTGCTGCCCGCATGTCTCACCTCCAGCCCTAAGGTGGTTTTTCCCTATCTCAGTAGATGGAACGTACAATCGGGTTTTATACTGAGACATTCCATTGCCCAGAGACGGGCAGGAGACAGATGCCTTCCTTTTGTCTCAACTGCAAGAGGCATGCCTTCCTCTTATACTAATCCTCCTCAGCACAGACCCTTTACGGGTGTCGGGCTGGGGGACGGTCAGGTCTTTCCCTTCCCATGAGGCCATATTTCAGACTATCACATGGGGAGAAACCTTGGACAATACCTGGCTTTCCTAGGCAGAGGTCCCTGTGGCCTTCCGCAGTTTTTGTGTCCCTGGGTACTTGAGATTAGGGAGTGGTGATGACTCTTAAGGAGCATGCTGCCTTCAAGCATTTGTTTAACAAAGCACATCTTGCACAACCCTTAATCCATTTAACCCTGAGTTTGACACAGCACATGTTTCAGAGAGCACGGGGTTGGGGGTAAGGTCACAGATTAACAGAATCTCGAGGCAGAAGAATTTTTCTTAGTACAGAACAAAATGGAGTCTCTTATGTCTACTTCTTTCTACACAGACATAGTAACAATCTGATCTCTCTTGCTTTTCCCCACAATATGATCTCTCCCATTGATCAGTTTTTAAAACCTAGGTTGATACTTGATATATTTAATCTTTTCCTTTTCATCTAAATATTAGGAACCTACTTGACACTTTGTGCAAAAATTAAACATAGCAATGCCTGGAACAGCTCAAAAAATAATAAAATTATTAGTAGAATCCTAGTGCTTCCATTTTTACCCATGGTGATTCTGTTTGTTTCCCTCCAGTGGACCAGGTTACCTCTCTGAATTGCCTTGATCAGATGCTTCCTTAAAATAGCCCGCTTCCCTCAATTACAAGTGGAGAATGTTGCTTCTTAAAGCACTTTTTTTCCTCTTTTTAAAAATGTAATTAAATCAACATCACAGGCCAAGTAAGAAAAAAAGATTTCACACTTACTGTACTACGACTGGGCATATCTCCTACTTTGGTCAGGCTTTCCAGATGGCTGCTGCATTCCCTCGGCTGTTCCTTTGCTTCAGGTTTTTCTGAAATTGAGTTTTTGTTTTTTGCTTTTTTGAGACTATTTTTTAAGAGTCATCAAAGACCCTTGATGCAACATGGCAGGTGTTCTTTAAAACGTTCTTTAAATTTTTCACTTCGTTAAAAAATGCATAGGAGAAAAATAAATCTGCTTGTGGGTACAACTCAAGAAGAAACTTGTTTCTTCTTATAATAACAAGAATTATAGCACAGAAAATTTACCCACAAATTGCTCACTAGGCCCAGCAAACTCCAAACTATTCAACAGTTTTTTTGTTTTGACTTATGAAGGTATACAATTGTTGCCACTCCCACCTTCCATGATGAATGCTCCATACAACCAACAAATCATCTAGTTCTTTACTCAAGGCCAGTTCCAGGGAATTTTTTTTTTTTTATGGCATCTGGATGGAAACTTCAGGGCATGGTTACGTAGGTAGATAAGGGACATAAGGCTTCTAGCAGCCTGGACTCAGTGTATAGCTCATAAAACCCAATCATACATCAGTAGAAGGTCAACCTTTTCAGCAAAATGTATTTTCTTCCTGTCATTATGATAAAAAAAAATTCACTTCCATCAGCCTTGAATTAGCACACAAAAGCCTCCTAACAATCTTAGTGCCCTAGGTACCAGGTAGGCTTCAAGGAAGAAAGGAGCCTAACTATTCTATAAATAAAACACAGAATAGCAGACTCAATCTGGATAAAATGAGAAAGAAGATTGTGGATTCCACCTCTAGATCAATTCTTCAAAAGTCATTCCGCCATAAGCAAATAATTGGCCAACAGACAAGCTAAGAGAATACACTTGTTGCCTGGTTTTCATTTTTTAATAACAATGTTTTATGAAATGTTCAAGTTGTCTGTGACCTAGCTCCCTTCTGCTGTAGCTGGAGGGAGCAGAGAACAGAATTATTTGGAAGACTTCATGGGCTGCTGCAATGATAAAGGGCATTCTCATACTTCAGCAACCTGGCACAATGATCATGGGTACAACTAGTCCAATCTTAGCAATAGGTATCTTTTTCCAGGCAATCTGTGGGCAACACCGCTTTCCAGTTTGGTCACTTGCCCTTCTCAGGCTCTCAAGGCTCCTCTAATGTCCTCTGACTACCCAACACAGGTATCCACCTCCATTCAACCCTCCTGCAATACCTGTCCATTTTTCTAGGCCACTTCCCCCATCCTTCTTTCTTTTTTCCATTCCTCGGAACCTCACTAAGTGGTTTTCAAGGTAAAACTAGTTAAACTGACAAACAAAAGGTATTTCTCCTCCCAGGAGGTATATTCATATTTTTGTGAGTGGTTTATGGAAGAATAGCCTTTGAATACTAAAATAATAAATAGTTCCTACTTACTGTGCCTCTGCTACACAGCAGGCTCCATGAAGCAGTTTATATTCATTATTTGTATTCCTTACCACAATCATACAAGGGATACATTATTTGCAATTTTGCAGGATGAGGAAACTGAAGCGATCTTCCTAAGGTCCTAGATCCAGTAATGGACAAAGCTAGAATATGATACTGGACCTATCTCTAATGACATGATATCACATATCATTAGAGATTGTGCATCTCTAATGCAGGACTAAGTCCTAAACATAATAGAGAACAATCACAGAGCACTTTCAACACCATAACAGGAGAACCATTTGTGTTTAAATGGGGCTGTCAATGACCTTCATGTCACACCTAGTCATAGTTTCCTTTCTCCACCAGTGCATATAGAGAGCTCTGCCCATCAGAAAGACCCTGATCATTTTACTGATCATCCATCCCAAAGTAAGCTAATCTAAAGAAGTCTCTTGATCTCAATTCCTTGCAGGGCCTCTCTGCTTTCTTTCTCCAGTTTGGAAGTGGGGATTTCTTTTTTCTTTTCTCCTTTTTTTTTTTTTTTTTTTTTTTTTGAGAGAGTTTTGCTCTTGTTGTACAATGGCGTGATCTTGGCTCACTGCAACCTCCATCTCCCGGATTCAAGCCATTCTCCTGCCTCAGCCTCCTGAGTAGCTGGGATTACAGGCTCCTACCACCACGTCCAGCTAGTTTTTGTATTTTTAGTAAAGGTGGGGTTTCACCATGTTGGCCAGGCTGGTCTTGAACTCCTGACCTCAGCTGATCCATAGAAGTGGGGATTTCAAAAGACAGTTCATAAAAGAGGAGTCTTTTAGGAGGGACTTGAGAGGGAGAGTTCAATTGAAGCTAAAGACCACTGCTGGGTGAAAGGTGAAGCTTTTCATGATCATGGCCGTGGCCATGGAACCCCAGAAAGCTCAGCTTGGTCTACTGAGAAAAGAAGGACAAGATGGGTAAGAATGTAGGCTCTGTGAATACTCAAGAAGAAAAAGATGTGGACAAAGAATAGCAGAGCAGTGTATTCAGAAATGCTTAATCTTTATATAATCTGCAAAGCTGAAAAAGTTGGAAGTTCAGTCTGTTTAGGTTATCCCTTTATTTGTGAATCTAGAAGCTCACATCTTTAGGAAAGCAGAGTTTATTGTACCCAAGACAATAAACATGAGAGTGGGCAATGTCCTCTGTTGACAATGTACTCTGGTAAAAGTACAGGAGAAAGAAGAGCACCACAATATTTCAAGGTCTTTGGGTCCTTAATAGCTTTGCCTTCAGCTTTACCACCATCTTCTCATCCTTCATACACACTCACTCCCTATATCCACCCCACCCTACTCAACTGGAATTCATTGAGTACATTTTCAACATAAGGCTCTGTGCTTGGCAACTGTGAAGAATACAAAGGTCCATGAGACATAGCTTTAGCTCTTAAGAGGCTTACATTTCAGCAGTATTTCCTAGACTCAGAGAATCACAGAGCTGAAAGTAAAGGCCTTTCAGTTGAATTGCATCAAAATTATTTTGAATTTTTGCAAGTCTTTCAAAGGCAATCTATTTTCAAGGGTTCCACTGCAAAATCTATGCACCTAAAAATAGCAGGCACTAACATTCTGGGACCATTTACTCTACTGACCCCCCTTCACATGCATTCTTTACCTTAACCCTTAGAGAGAGGCATTGCTACCCGTTTCAGAGATGGGTAAATTGAGGCCTCAAAAGATTAAATAAGCAGTGGCAAGGCTGGCACTCATACTGAGGTCTGAATCCAAAGCTCATGTCAATACCTACTCCTCTCTACCATCTCCCACTTGCTTTCTACCAGAATGTGGTGAAAGCTGGTATCTGAGATCACCTCTGCAACAATGGTACAAAGCAGACACCCTGCTTTTCCTCTAAAATCACAGTGGGTAGGAGGACAGGTAGGACAACCTGTTTCTCCGTCACTCTCTTATCATGAACTAGGGGAAATGTTGGTCTTTAATATATCAAGTGAAATGCTAAGTGTCAGGCCTCTGAGCCCAAGCCAAGCCATCGCATCCCCTGTGACCTGCACGTATAAGCCCAGATGGCCTGAAGTAACTGAAGAATCACAAAAGAAGTGAATATGCCCTGCCCCACCTTAACTGATGACATTCCACCACAAAAGAAGTGTAAATGGCCGGTCCTTGCTTTAAGTGATGACATTACCTTGTGAAAGTCCTTTTCCTAGCTCATTCTGGCTCAAAAAGCACCCCCACTCAGCACCTTGCGACCCCCACTCCTGCCCGCCAGAGAACAAACTCCCTTTGACTATAATTTTCCTTTACCTACCAAAATGCTATAAAATGGCCCCACCCTTATTTCCCTTTGCTGACTCACTTTTAGGACTCAGCCCACCTGCACCCAGGTGAAATAAACAGCTTTATTGCTCACACAAAGCCTGTTTGGTGGTCTCCTCACACGGACACGCATGAAATTTGGTGCCATGACTCAGATCGGGGGACCTCCCTTGGGAGATCAATCCCCTGTCCTCCTGCTCTTTGCTCTGCGAGAAAGATCCACCTATGACCTCAGGTCCTCAGACCAACCAGCCCAAGAAACATCTCACCAATTTCGAATCCGGTAAGCGGCCTCTTTTTACTCTCTTCTCCAACCTCCCTCACTATCCCTCAACCTCTTTCTCCTTTCAATCTTGGCACCACACTTCAATCTCTCCCTTCTTTTAATTTCAATTCCTTTCATTTTCTGGTAGAGACAAAGGAGACACGTTTTATCCGTGGACCCAAAACTCCGGCACTGGTCACAGACTGGAAAGGCAGCCTTCCCTTGGTGTTTAATTGTTGCAGGGACACCGGCCTTGGTCCTTCACCCTTAGCGGCAAGTCCCGCTTTTCTGGGGAAGGGGCAAGTACCCCAACCTCTTCTCTCCTTGTCTCTACCCCTTCTCTGCTTTTTCGGGGACAGGGCAAGTACCCCAACCCCTTCTCTCCTTGTCTCTACCCCTTCTCTGTTTTTCTGGGAGAGGGGCAAGTACCCCTCAACCCCTTCTCTTTCACCCTTAGCGGCAAGTCCCGCTTTTCTGGGAGAGAGGCAAGTACCCCTCAACCCCTTCTCCTTCACCCTTAGCGGCAAGTCCCGCTTTTCTAGGAGGCAAGAACCCCCAATCCCTTATTTCTGCACCCCAACCTCTTATCTCTGCACCCCAATCCCTTATTTCCGTGCCCCAACCTCTTATCTCTGTGCCCCAATCCCTTATTCCTGTGCCCCGACCTCTTATCTCTGCACCCCAACCCCTTTTCCCACTTTTCTGGAAGGTAAGAGCCCCTAAACCCCTTCCCTCCATTTCTCTACTCTCTCTTTTCTCTAGGCTTGCTTCTCTTACTATGGGCAACCTTCCACCCTCCATTCCTCCTTCTTCTCCCTTAGCCTGTGTTCTCAAAAACTTAAAACCTCTTCAACTCACACCTGACCTCAAACATAAATGCCTTTTCTTCTGCAATGCTGCTTGACCCCAATACAAACTTGACAGTAGTTCCAAATATCCAGAAAATGGCAATTTGAATTTTTCCATCCTGCAAGATCTAAATAATTCTTGTCGTAAAATAGGCAAACTGTCTGAGGTGCCTGATGTCCAGGCATTCTTTTACACATCAGTCCCTTCCTAGTCTCTGTGCCCAGTGCAACTAGTCCCAAATCTTCCTTCTTTCCCTCCCGCCTGTCCCCTCAGTCCCAACCCCAAGCGTCGCTGAGTCTTTCTAATCTTCCTTTTCTACAGACCCATCTGACCTCTCCCCTCCTCACCAGGCTGCTCCTCGCCAGGCCGAGCTAGGTCCCAATTCCTCCTCAGCCTCTGCTCCTCCACCCTATAATCTTTTTATCACCTCCCCTCCTCACACCTGGTCCAGCTTACAGTTTCGTTCCGTGACTAGCCCTCCCCCTCCTGCCCAGCAATTTACTCTTACAAAGGTGGCTAGAGCAAGGTTAATGCTCCTTTTTCTTTATCCCAAATCAGATAGCGTTTAGGCTCTTTTTCATCAAATATAAAAATCCAGCCCATTTCATGACTTGTTTGGCAGCAATCCTGAGACACTTTATAGCCCTAGACCCTAAAAGGTCAAAAGGCCATCTTATTCTCAAAATACATTTTATTACCCAATCTGCTCCCAACATTAAATAAAACTCCAAAAATTAAATTCCGGCCCTCAAACCCCACAACAGGATTTAATTAACCTCGCCTTGAAGGTGTACAATAATAGAAAAAAGTTGCAATTCCTTGCCTCCACTGTGAAACAAACCCCAGCCACATCTCCAGCACACAAGAACTTCCAAATGCCTGAACCGCAGCGGCCAGGCATTCCTCCAGAACCTCCTCCCACAGGAGCTTGCTACACGTGCCGGAAATCTGGCCACTGGGCCAAGGAATGCCCGCAGCCTGGGATTCCTCCTAAGCCGCGTCCCATCTGTGTGGGACCCCACTGAAAATCGGACTGTTCAACTCACCTGGCAGCCACTCCCAGAGCCCCTGGAACTCTGTCCCAAGGCTGTCTGACTGACTCCTTCCCAGATCTTCTCGGCTTAGCAGCTGAAGACTGACACTGCCCGATTGCCTCGGAAGCCCCCTAGGCCATCACGGATGCCGAGCTTCCGGTAACTCTCACAGTGGAAGGTAAGCCCATCCCCTTCTTAATCAATACAGAGGCTACCCACTCCACATTACCTTCTTTTCAAGGGCCTGTTTCCCTTGCCTCCATAACTGTTGTGGGTATTGATGGCCAGGCTTCTAAACCTCTTAAAACTCCCCAACTCTGGTACCAACTTAGACAATACTCTTTTAAGCACTCCTTTTTAGTTATCCCCACCTGCCCAGTTCCCTTATTAGGCTGAGACACTTTAACTAAATTATCTGCTTCCCTGACTATTCCTGGACTACAGCCATATCTCATTGCTGCCATTCTTCCCAATCCAAAGCTTCCTTTGCCTCCTCCTCTTGTATCCCCCACCTTAACCCACAAGTATAAGATACCTCTACTCCCTCCTTGGCGACCGATCATGCACCCCTTACCATCTCATTAAAACCTAATCACCCTTACCCGCTCAACGCCAATATCCCATCCAGCAGCATGCTTTAAAAAGATTAAAGCCTGTTATCACTCGCCTGCTACAGCATGGCCTTTTAAAGGCTATTCCCCCATTTTACCTGTCCTAAAACCAGACAAGCCTTACGAGTTAGTTCAGGATCTGCGCCTTATCGACCAAATTGTTCTGCCTATCCACCCCATGGTGCCAAACCCATATACTCTCCTATCCTCAATACCTCCCTCCACAATCCATTATTCTGTTCTGGATCTCAAACGTGCTTTCTTTACTATTCCTTTGCACCCTTCCTCCCAGCCTCTCTTTGCCTTCACTTAGACTGACACTGACACCCATTAGGCTCAGCAAATTACCTGGGCTGTACTGCCACAAGGCTTCGCAGACAGACCTCATTACTTCAGCCAAGCCCAAATTTCGTCCTCATCTGTTACCTATCTCGGCATAATTCTCATAAAAACACACGTGCTTTCCCTGCTGATCGTGTCCGATTAATCTCCCAAACCTCAATCCCTTACAAAACAACAACTCCTTTCCTTCCTAGGCACGGTTAGTGCAGTCAGAATTCTTACACAAGAGCCAGGACCGCACCCTGTAGCCTTTCTGTCCAAACAACTTGACCTTACTGTTTTAGCCTAGCCCTCATGTCTGTGTGCAGCGGCTGCCACTGCTTTAATACTTTTAGAGGCCCTCAAAATCACAAACTATGCTCAACTCACTCTCTACATTTCTCATAACTTCCAAAATCTATTTTCTTCCTCATACGTGATGCATATACTTTCTGCTCCCTGGCTCCTTCAGCTGTACTCACTCTTTGTTAAGTCCCACAGTTACCATTGTTCCTGGTCCGGACTTCAATCCAGCCTCCCACATTATTCCAGATACCACACCTGACCCTCATGACTGCGTCTCTCTGATCCACCTGATGTTCATCCCATTTCCCCACATTTCCTTCTTCCCTGTTTCTCACCCTGATCACGCTTGATTTATTGATGGCAGTTCCACCAGGCCTAATCGCCACACACCAGCAAAGGCAGGCTATGCTATAGTACAAGCCACTAGCCCACCTCTTAGAACCTCTCATTTCCTTTCCATTGTGGAAATCTATCCTCAAGGAAATAACTTCTCAGTGTTCCATCTGCTATTCTATCTGCTATTCTACTACTCCTCAAGGATTATTCAGGCCCCCTCCCTTCCCTACACATCAAGCTCGAGGATTTGCCCCCACCCAGGACTGGCAAATTAGTTTTACTCAACATGTCCCGAGTCAGAAAACTAAAATACCTCTTAGTCTAAATAGACACTTTCACTGAATAAGTAAAGGCCTTTCCTACAGGGTCTGAGAAGGCCACCACAGTCATTTCTTCCCTTCTGTCAGACATAATTCCTCAGTTTAGCCTTCCCACCTCTATACAGTCTGATAACAGACCAGCCTTTATTAGTCAAATCAGCCAAGCAGTTTTTCAGGCTCTTAGTATTGAGTGAACCTTTATATCCCTTACGGTCCTTCGTCTTCAGGAAAAGTAGAACGGACTAAAGGTCTTTTAAAAACACCTCACCAAGCTCAGCCACCAACTTAAAAAGGACTGGACAATACTTTTACCACTTTCGCTTCTCAGAATTCAGGCCTGTCCTTAGAATGCTACAAGGTACAGCCCATTTGAGCTCCTGTATAGATGCTCCTTTTTATTAGGCCCCAGTCTCATTCGACACCAGACCAACTTAGACTGTGCCCCAAAAAAACTTGTCATCCCTACTATCTTCTGTCTAGTCATACTCCTATTTCACCATTCTCAACTACTCATACATGCCCTGCTCTTGTTTACACTGCCGGTTTACACTGTTTCTCCAAGCCATCACAGCTGATATCTCCTCCTGCTATCCCCAAACTGCCACTCATAACTCTTGAAGTAAATAAATAATCTTTGCTGGCAGGACTATGCTGAACCTCCGTAGGCACTCTCTAATTAGATGTCCTAGGTCCTCCCAATTCTTAGACCTTTTATACCTGTTTTTCTCCTTCTCTTATTCCATTTAGTTTTTCAATTCATCCAAAACCGTATCCAGGCCATCACCAGTCATTCTATATGACAAATGTTTCTTCTAACATCCCCACAATATCACCCCTTACCACAAGACCTCCCTTCAGCTTAATCTCTCCCACTCTAGGTTCCCATGCCGCCCCTAATCCCACTTGAAGCAGCCCTGAGAAACATCGCCCATTCTCTCTCCATACCACCCCCCAAAAAATTTTCGCCACCCCAACACTTCAACACTATTTTGTTTTTATTTTTCTTATTAATATAAGAAGGCAGGAACATCAGGCCTCTGAGCCCAAGCCAAGCCATCGCATCCCCTGTGACCTGCACGTATAAGCCCAGATGGCCTGAAGTAACTGAAGAATCACAAAAGAAGTGAATATGCCCTGCCCCACCTTAACTGATGACATTCCACCACAAAAGAAGTGTAAATGGCCAGTCCTTGCCTTAAGTGATGACACTACCTTGTGAAAGTCCTTTTCCTAGCTCATCCTGGCTCAAAAAACACCCCGACTGAGCACCTTGCAACCCCTTCTCCTGCCCGCCAGAGAACAAACTCCCTTTGACTGTAATTTTCCTTTACCTACCAAAATCCTATAAAACAGCCCCACCCTTATCTCCCTTCGCCGACTCTCTTAGGACTCAGCCCACCTGCAAACAGGTGAAATAAACAGCTTTATTGCTCATACAAAGCCTGTTTGGTGGTCTCTTCACACGGACGCGCATGAAACTAAGTAAGAATACTGCCAAGAATTGCAAAGAGGATGAAAGTCTATGTTCTACAGGAGATAGTAAAATAGATCCCTGAAGCAGGTAAGGTTGCCATCTGGAAAATAATATACAATTTTAGATAGCTGTCACAGCGCAGTGGAAGGCAGCAGAACACGGTTTATTGAGTTTCAAATCTGCCACTTACTAATCATGTGAACTTGGACAAGTCAAGGTCTTTCAGAATCTGTCTTGTCATCTGTGAAACGGCCATCACAATGCCTGCCTCAAGGCCTGTTGTAGAACTCAATAGAATTACAAATGCAAATCAATTAAAAAACTGCAAATGCTCTTGCAAAATAGGCTATTTTAAGCTTTAAACTATTTCCAGTCCCATGGAGATTTCCTGTAAGTAAAATTACACATCCCTATTCTGTATATCTCCCTGTCTTACACTGTGCCATTTTCTCAGAAAGCAACAGTTTTCAGTGTTTAAGAATCAAATATGATTTATTTGTGATAAATCATTCAAATAAGTGGGTAAGAAAAGTTTCATGGAAAAGAGACCAGGATGCTCAAGTCAACAGCTCATGGCATGTGTGACTGACACTCAGAACAGCAACTTCTCACCGTGGGCTTTAGGAATCCTGAGCTGGATGGCAGGCAAATCCTGCTGTTTCCTTCTGGTTTTCATCTCTGCAGGCTGGCATTAAGGAAAAGCAAACTCTTCTCCATTTGCCTGAGGGAGGAGATGCCTAATTATCATGTTTCTGATTTCCCTCTGGAAGGCTGGCGCCAGGGCCTGAACTCAGCTCTCCCCCAAGTCTCTGGGGACACATGCTCCTGAAAAGCCTTATCCATCGCCCTTCCCCCACCACACACACACACACACACACACACACACACACACACACACACACACACACGCACACGCACACCCCTGAGAACATGGACAGTGGCTGTCAGTATCTATCCCACCTAGCCCAGTACCACCACTCTGATACCAGGATGGAGACAGGAAGCAGTGGATGACTGGCAACTGCCCTGTAGTGCACAGAATACCTCATGGGGCTTTGGCCATGCCTGTTTTAAGTATTCCATTCACATGGATAGTCCACCACTGCATTGACAGTTTTTCCTCTGCGAGCAGACCCTGATTTTCTTATGTCTTCTCCACATATTTAGAGAGCTTGCCTTGTAGGAAAAAGTACCCCTCCCCCACCCAGTATGTATTACTAACTAAAGCTGTTTCCAGCCTTCATTCTCTGCCCTCTTCTTCTATTGCTTAGAGAAACTATACAGTGAAAACTCAGAAAATATTTTATGCCCCTTAGGAACAAGCAATTTGAAGGATTTCGCAGGGAAATCACTTCAAAAGCATCTGTTTCCACCCACCCCCTCCACTAGCTTGAGAAGCCAGAAAATGAAGCCATATTCTACAGTACAGACACCATCAAAGAGTAAATCAGCACCCCAGAGACTGCAGCAAGGGGCACTCTGTTGTGTAAATGCCCAGCCACAGCCTGTGTCAGGCCTCTGAGCCCAGGCCAGGCCATCGCATCCCCTGTGACTTGCACGTATACATCCAGATGGCCTAAAGCAACTGAAGATCCACAAAAGAAGTAAAAACAGCCTTAACTGATGACATTCCACCACTGTGATTTGTTCCTGCCCCACCCTAACTGATCAATGTACTTTGTAGTCTCCCCCACCCTTAATAAGGTTCTTTGTAATTCTCCCCACCCTTGAGAATGTACTTTGTGAGATTCACCCCTGCTCACCAGAGAACAACCCCCTTTGACTGTAATTTTCCATTACCTTCCCAAATCCTATAAAACAGCCCCACCCCTATCTCCCTTCGCTGACTATCTTTTCGGACTCAGCCCACCTGCACGCAGGTGAAATAAACACCCATGTTGCTCACACAAAGCCTGTGTGGTGGTCTCTTCACACGGACGCTCATGAAAGCCTGCTCAATGCAGCTGGTTTAACCAGATGACAAGGCTTTCTTCTGGACTTCTAACCCCAGGGGCTGCCTTTACTCTCATTGCCAGTCTGCAGCAATTTCATGTATATGGTTTTCCTGTCCTCTTTCACAAAATGGATGATGCTGACCCTGCTAAATCAGAGAGGTTCCAAACCAGTGTTGGGCACATGCTATTAGCATCATATACAGCTATAGCTTGGTTCTGACCACATACTATATTGCCTATCTGGTATTCTTTTTTCATTCCTTCTTGTTCTTTTATTCCTTTCTCCCTTCTTTGCCACCCTCCTTTCTTTTCTTCCTTGGAAAAGGTGGAAGTTAGGAAGTGACGGAAGAGATGAGAAAGTGTAGCTACACAGTAGTTATGACCTGTTTCTTTCAGATCATTGGCTCCACTTAGCTTTTAAAGCAAGGGCCAATCTTGAGTTCCCTTTGTAAAAGATTGTGCATTTCTGTCCCTGGGAGAGTGGGAAACTGGTCCATGACCCGACAGTATTGGCATCACCTGGGCACTTGCTTAAAATGCAGAATCTCAGGCCCCACCCTGGACATATTGAACCAGGGTCTGCATTTTAACAAGATTTCCAGGTGATTAAAATGCAAGTTAAGGTTTGAGAAGCACTGGCCTATAGTATGGTGAAACATTACATTCACCTGCCAAGACTTTTCTTGTTCATTAAGTCAGATAAAACAACCTCTGCTACTGTGTGTATAAAATTACCAAGTTCAGGGGGTCCACTGACGGTATATACACAGGATTATACACAGGCTTAGTGAGCTCCAGGAGGCTGAAAGGTAAAGAATTGAAACACTGGGAGAGGCCATAGGCCCCCTGCCCCAGAAGTCAGTACTGTCTAATGGCTCAGCTTCAGCTGAGAAAGGACTCTCCAGGAAGACAGGCTGCCTCAGGCCTGGATCTTATCAGCTGCTCCAAGATAGCCCTTAAGCTCCTGATGACTCTGACATAATGGACAATCCTGGACCAGAAAGCCACAGACCTGGACTGGAAGTCTACCTTTCATCTCATCCTGACTCCATGACTTTGGACAAGTTACTAAACTGACCCTCAGGCTCCTCATCTCTGCAGTAAGACTTAATACAAGCTTAGCCAACTGTATAAGCTAGTTGTGAGAATCAAACAAAATCACATTTAAAAACACTACACAAACCACAGTCAACAGTCTTCAACTGACATTTACTATTGTTAATTGGTATAGCATTGTAGAATTGTGAAAGGAAAATAAAATCTTGGGACCCCAAATTCACTATGCCAATGGGAAAAGTTAAGCTTGGAAAATGAGTCATGCAAAAAATTGCCTTTTCTTTTGTACCTAAACAGACAGCTACAAGGTAGAAGGCCACATGTCTTCCCGGGTGGCCTCCTTCACCCTGCCAATGTAAATTAACAGCTTATCTTCACAGGTCTGGGACAAAGACAAGGAATCATCCTTCCACCCACCCAGGACAAATGTGTAATTGACTGTTCTTCTACTCACTCCTTTCACATGTAACATGTTGATTCAGTGAGTGCTAATCAAAGCCTCACAGGAATGTGACCACTTATCTCACAACCTACCCTCCCTTTTTTTCCTTTTCCCTTTTTCCCTCCTGCCCAATCTTTACCCTTCAAATATTGAAGTCCTGAAAATCCTCTTTGTAAAAAGCATGAGCCCCAGATACTACTGTGGCTTGTGTCACTTTTTTCCAGGCACATACTCAATTTTAGCAAAATAAACCTCTAAATTGATTGAGACTTGCCTCAGTCATTTTCTTTGGTTTGTAGAATAAAGGTAGCTTCAGACTGGAATGGAATTAATAAATTCATCTCCTTCCTTAACCAAGGATTCCTTTTTGCTAGTAAGAGAAATCACCAACTCAGTTCTATGATCGCCAAAAAGGAAAAAATGGTCATAAAAGAATAGATGGACGGATGGACAGATGGACGGATGAATGGATAGATGGCCAAATAAACATTTTATGAGCATGAACACTGTGTTGTTTTCACATACATTCCACTGATGCCCAATAGAGTATGACAGCACACAGACATCCTGTGGTAGAAACCAATTATTATCCTTCAGGAATGAAGGATGTATTCTTCCAGGTGTTGGAAGTTATACTGAATAAAGCCCTTAATTGTCAGCCTCTGTTGGAGATTCCTTAAGCTAAAGAGAGCCACTTCATTCCAGGTTTCATCCAATAACTGCTCCACACAAAGGTATTAAAGCCCAGCCCACTTTCCCAGCTCAGGACACCTCTGAAGATTCATCTGTGTCTTCCACTGAGACTGTGTCATAGCTTTACTTGTTCCTCTGCTCAATCCTACTTCATTCCCTTCTATTTCATAGGGATTGATCCCAGAAGCACTTCCTCATAATTAAGAAGCCCTTCCTAAGGTTACCTGCTTGTTAATCTTCATCTCAGAGCTTGCTTCCCAGGAAACCATCCTATGACATATCCTTATATGAATTTTTTATGCGACATGCCTCTCTTGTCAACCACATGCATTCACTGAACACCCTCATGGTGACTCACAGAGGAACAAAGACTATTGGGGCTGGAAGGGAACTTAGGGAGCATTTCATCCAATCACTTCGTTTAATAGAGAATATTCTGAATTTAAGTAATTTACCCAAGATCACTTTCACAGTTAATGGCAGAGCTAAAACCAAACTCCAGGTCTCCTGATTCATAATCCAGTATTTTTCTATACACAATGACATTTTCCCAGAAAAACAAAGGTCTTTGTGCATACTTGAAGAAGAATGTAACACTCTACATCAACTTACAAAGTCAAAAAGCAAGAAATCATTCAATAAAAAAAAAGCCTCCTACCATGGTTTCTGGTTTATTTTCAAAAGCAGATATGTGTAATATTTTGAAACACTGCTGGTTTCCTATTCTTCATTAATATAAATAAACAGATACATCAGCTTGGTTGGGCCAACCTCCATTTTTGATGATACGTTTAAGTTGGAAAATATCTTAAGACAGATTCAACAGGATCTGTGCTGGGATCCTGGAGGGCCTGCTGTAGTTAAACACAAACTTTAAAGTGCTTCAAATAATTTCTATGAATTATCATCCTCATCCTAGGCAAAATGATCATAATTCAGATCCTGAGTTAAGACACAGAGCAGGCCAGCAAGATTAACAATGAAGGCTCCAAGGAGGAGACGAAGAAAAGTGGAGACACTTACTGTTCTTCTTAGCTTATAAATAGGGCATGACAACTTTTCTTCTTGTAATAAATCTTATGATTTTTCCTGTGTATTCCCATAATACCTTGTATGGATCTTGATTTTGTGACCACATGGATTATGATTATCCTTTATCTCCCTAACTAAACCAAGAGTTCTTTGCAGTCAGGCACTGTGCTTAGTCACTTTGTTATGGCTGGAAGAGATCGCGTTATCCCAAGTTACTGGCTGCATATTCATCCGGGTCTGTAGCAACTTCAGTCCTTGCCTCCTCAGAAGAAAGAATTTGGCTGAGAAAGCAGAAAAAGAGACTCAGACAAGTTTCAGAGCAGGAATGGAAGTTTATTAAAAAGTCTTTAGAACAGAAAAGAAAGAAAAGAACCCTTGGAAGAGATCCAAGTGGGCACCCGAAGGTCAAAGACAGAAAAAGAAGCAAAAAAAAAAAAAAAAGTCAGGGGGCTTTAAGCTTGATCCTAGGACTTTACAGGCTCGCCTCTTTCCCATGATTCTTCCCTTAGGGTGGTCTTCCTGCATGCGCAGTGCTTTCCTTACCTTTTGGAATTGAGCACAGGCAGTGTGTTTAGGACGTTGTATGCATGCTCACCTAAGGCTTTCTTCCCTTTTCTGGTGGCGTGTTCCAGGAACATCATACCTTGCAACTTTTGTCTCAACTCAGAAAGTTGCTTTTCCCTGGGGCCTGCATTCAATTAACATTTTGACGTTCACAGGTATGGACCATGAGGAAATGGACTTTCCCTGGCACTGCCAAATTATAATTTTTAGAGAGGCAGTGCCATAATTGCTGAACCATCACCCAACATTCCTAGTGGGGTGCAGGGGAGAGGCCCCTCCTGTAACAACTCTAGTGCCTAAGTCTGATTAGCACTGATTGAATGTTTGTCAAATGCATGAATAGTTGAACGAATGACCAATGTTGTGGTCTCCTCCTCATTCTTTCCTCAAAATATCTTGCCCATAGAAGCCTTTATAGGGCCTGAGGACCTCATGGGAGTCAGGAGCAGAGAGGAATGTTAAGAATTATTTTATGTTATTGCAACACATTTTACATATTAGGAAAAGAAGCCAGAGGACTGAAGAGATAGAAGAATTGTGACCTTACGCTGTCAAAGGAATTGTGTTTTGTGTGGGGTCAGTGCTTCAGAGGAGTGAGCAGGATCCCAAAGTATATGAGTCCAAAATTTTCTCACCTTCCTTAGGTAAGCATTCTCAGTTCTTATGTTTTAAACCTCTTTCTTTGAAACCTACAAATATTCCTCCAGGTCTAAACCTCAGGATAAAACTGGAGAAACAGAGCCCCAAATCACATGCATAGGCCTCAGTCTGCAGAATAAGGGACTTCAGCCACTGATCTTTCTATGTACGTGAAATGGGAGCGAGCACAGCTGGGATGCCTACCTCAAGTCTTATTAAACTGGGAGCTAATCTGATCAGAGGCCCAGCTTAACTGAGGCCAACTATATTTCCTCAGGGTTTTTGCTGTCCCTGAGGAGGAGAGGAGTCAAGACACAGATCAGAAATACAGTATAAGTGCTTTCACTGAGGCATGCCTACATTTGCAATTCAATTCAGAAAGAGAAAAAAGAAGATGGAACGGGCTACCAGGCTGAAGCTAAATGCCGTGGGGTCACTGGGTTCCTTAGCAGGAGCGGCTATTCAAAGGGATAGGAGGGATCTAGGGAAGGGTAAGAAGCATCAAATGTATTCTCCGTCACTGTGGAGAGAAAGGGGCCTCCTGGGAAATGGGGAAGATTGCATCACCAATTTGATTAGAAGAAAGAGCCAGGCCAGGACTAGCTGGGGTAATCCTATGCGCTGCGACTTTTTAAAAACACCTCTATCATCTACTATTGTTGCTTCTGATGCTGCTTATTAAACAGGCTATCAAATCCAAGCAGGGAGGCACTGGATAATCAGAAATATCATCATCCTTGTTGTATTATTGTTTTGTATTGTTACTAGGTCCCAGAAATGTGCTTTGCATAAAAATACTTTTTATTGCTAGGATTAATGAGATACTTCTGAGGAGCTCAAAGCATAGAATTAGCAGCAGGTCACTGAAGGTAAAGCTCAGAACTCAGGCAGACTTAATATACAGCAGAGGCCAGGCACTCCAAGGGAGCATGAGCCCTCAGCATTAGAAAAATTAAGAATTACTAAACTGGAAGATAAGTGAGAAGTAATAGAGAATTATCAGCAAGCCTACTTTTGGATTAATTTAACGTGAGAAACAATTTAGAAATGATTTGTACTCAGATTGTCATTTGCTAAAGAATTAAGTGGCATAACTTGATTACCCGGTTATTAAATCCAAGAGATGAACATTATGCATACCAGGCCAAATGTATACCTGGTAATAAAACTGGAGAGACCAGTGTTAAAAATCCCTCTGCCTGGGATAGCCTAGAGCTGTAAAGTACACCTTAACTGTATTCACCTATGAAACCCAAATGGCATAAACTACAATAATTTCTACTTAGGCAGGATATGATATGAGACGTTTCCAGAACATACATCTAGATAATACAAAGCAGTATAATAAACAGTTATGCCTAGCATCTCAGTGATCGTTTATATTCTTCAAAATGGTTTTGTAGACCCTTTGATCTTGCAGTAACTAAGACAAGCATGGCAGTATTATTATGTCCATTTTGCCATTTTATCTCTTCTCCCTTAATTGTCACATTAATTAGTGAGAAAAACGAGGTAAGTTTAGGAACAAGATTTGCCAATTTATTCTATGGCATTAGTTTCATGATAATGGAAAGTTCAGAATTATATTTTAGACATGTGCTTCTGGTATCCAAACTAGATTCTACGAACAATGGAGAGCCTGTCCACCATGACAGTTCATCCTGGGAAATAAGGAGTCTCAGGACATCTGTCTACTGTCACCATTGATCAGTTCCGGAAGATCTCTGCGATTAAATGCAGCCACAGGAGCCAAAGAGGATCACAAGTGTTCCAGTCCAGGAGTTACAATACAACCAAAGGAAATTCGTACCATGTTGAATCAGTCCAAATGGAGCACATTAGCCTTCATCAGTGGGCTTTTGCAAAGTCAAATGACAGGTCCTGATGAAAAGATAGGGAGGTTCAAAGGGAAGAAACAAATGTGCCCTCACCCTATTTCTATTTTATGTGCCACAAAATAGAATGAATTTCTAGAACAATCAATTTAAAGGGTTATCAGCCTTTAGACTGCCCAATACGACTCCTGTTACCTTTAGAAAGATCTCTAAAACTTGCTGAGCATGGTGGCATATGTCTATAGTCCTAGATACTTAGAAGGCTGAGGCAGGAGGATCCCTTGTGCCCAGGAGTTTCAGTCCAGCCTGGGCAACATGGCAAGATCCCATCTCTTTTAAAAAGTCTCTGAAACTCTTCTGATAAATTTAATCAATATTAAATTTCTTTTATTTATTTATTTATTTATTTATTTTTAGAAAGTGTCTCACTCTGTACCCAGGCTGGAGTGCAGTGGTATGATCATGGCTCACTGTAGCCTCAACCTCCTAGGCTCAAGCAGTCCTCCCACCTTGGATTCTAGAAGTCACTGGGAATACAGACATAAGCCACCACACTCAGGTAATTTTTCTTTTTTCTTTCTTTCTTTCTTTTTTTTTTTTTTTTTTTTTACTTTTTATGGGGATGGAGTCTCACTGTGTTGCCCAGGCTGGTCACAAACTCCTAGGTTCAAGTAATCCTCCCACCTTGGACTCTTATATTAAATTTCAGATGAATGTAATCAATATAAAGTTTCATAACTAGAGAGCAGAGTTATGAGGGCACTTTTAAAAATATAGATTACATGGTTCATAGTGTTTCAATTTTTTAAATTATGTATAATTTTGTAATCAGAAAATATCAACAACGCCTAAATAGAAAGAAAAACCATCTAAGTCCTGACACAGGATATTTTTGGTGCCACTTCACCAGCCAGAGACCCCTGTGGCTGGTGGCACCTCTGTTTCAGTTTTGTTCGTGTCCACTAGGTTTGCTCTCCCCACTCAGTCCAGCAGCCTGTACTTGGATTGTGATACTAGTCTAGATGCCACACTCACCGTGGGATCCACACTCAGCCTACAGCTTCCACCTTGGGCGCCAGTGTCTGGACAAGGAGAATGTGGTCATGCCTGAAAAATTCGAAGACATCAGAAACTGCAGAGCTTCAAAGGGGGAATTACAATGGTTACAGCTCTAGCTCTGGGAGCCCTGAGGTCTGGGCCCCAGGAGGGTCATGGCTTATTTGTGTTACAGTTTGTTTGTTCCCATTGTCTGCACACTTTGGCAAATGGGGGCATGTCCCAGCTCATTCGGTCCTATTGCCCCACTCCAGCCCCACCACTGCTTCCCGTTGTGTGAGGTGGCTACCTGGTGCCAGCAGAGGGCAGAGGGCTACAGTGTTACAGCCTTTTTTGTACCTGCATTTGGCAGGCCCCAGGTTCTTGTCCCACATCCAAGAAGAATAAGGTTACGTGGACAACTGAAGAGTGAGCAAGGTGGAGAAGTTTATTCAGTAACAGAAGAGCTCTTGACAATGAGATGGGACCCAACGTGGGTAGCCCTCCGTGTGAGAGGAGGCCCAAAAGTGAATAGCCCAATGTGTGGCTGAGTCCAGGTTTTTTATGGGCTCAGAATGGGGGAGTGTGTGCTGATTGGTTTGTGAATATATAAAAAAGGTTAAAAAAAGACACCACTCAAAGATGGACACTACAGTGTAAAAAACCAATTAGGGAAAGGTAGGTATGTGTAAAATAGATGAATGGTGGGGCTCAATCACAGGAAAGCTCTCCAATTGGGAAGAGAGGCTCCCAATCCAGTCTGTGAATTTACCCGAGACTTGTAGCTTGGTTTTCAGGATTTAAGCTGTCTTTGGTTTGAAGATCAGGTTTCACTGGGCACTTGCCCGTCTGCCTCCTGCTGCTATCAGTTCTAGGCTGATGCTAGCATTTTAGAATTAAAACTCAAAGTCAGAGGGATAATTTTGTTCAAGTTACATGGCTAGTTTTTAGCAAACTTAAATTACTTATCTGACTGGAGTTATGGAAACTTTTCCACAGTGTCCACGTGGTTAGAGGCTGGCAGATAACTCCAAAGGCCCTTCCTGCTCTAATAGCTGGTTCTGAGAGTTGGAAGGTGCTTTGGAAATGTCATCCTTAATAGAGCGATCATGTTATTTATTGCCATGTTATTTATTAAAAAGCATAAGACATGTTTGCAGATGACAGGGGAGTGCTATTGAGAATGTTGACCTAAATGAGGAAGCTGAGGCAAAATTAATTAGAGACTTTATTTAGGCCAAACTTGAGGACTGCAACCAGGGATGATAGATCTAAGTTGCTCTGAATATACACTATGATTAGTTCTAGTTACAAGTGGATTTTTAAACGAAGAGTCGGTTTCTAAATTGTTTACCAAGAAGTTACATTAAAATAACATAATCTTTTGATTGGTTATACATTGTTATTTGTATCACAAATTCCAGAAACCTAAAGATAATGGGTGAAGAAACTAGGCAGAAACAAAGTGACTCTAAAAGTTACCCCCAGGGACTGGGTGTGGTGGTTCATGCCTGTCATCCTAGCACTTTGGGAGGCTGAGGCAGGTGAATTGCTTGAGCCCAGGAATTTGAAACAAACCCATGTGACATGGTGAAAACCTTTTGATATGGTTTGGTTGTGTCACCACCCAAATATCATCTTGAATCGTGGTTCCCATAATCCCCACATGTCATGGGAGGGACCTGGTGGGAAATGATTGGATCAGGTGGTGGTTCCCCCATGCTGTTCTAGTGGCAGTGAGTGAGTTCTCACAAGATCTGATGGCTTTATAAGTGTCTGGCATTTCACCTGCTTACACTCATTGTCTCTCCTGCTGCCTGTGAAGCGGTGCCTTCTGCCATGATTGTAAGTTTCCTGAGGCCTCTCTAGCCATACAGAACTGTAAGTCAGTTAAACCTCTTTTCTTTATAAATAACACAGTCTCAGGTATTTCTTTGTAGCAGCATGAGAATGGACTAATATACCTATCTCCACAGAAAATAAAATATTAGTTGGTCATGGGGGCACACATCTGTAGTCCCAGCTATTTGAAAGGATGAGGCAGGAGAATTGCTTGGGCCCAGGAGGCAAAAGTTGCAGTGAGCTGAGGTCGTACCATTGTGCTCCAGCCTGGGAGATAAAGTGAGACCCTTTTTCAAAAAATAATAATAATAATAATTTTTTAATTTCCCCCAGGCATGGGAGGGCAATGACTGCAGTCCCATACTCAAGTCTCTCTGGGCCTACATGCTCACATAGCTCAGACTGTTCTGAGTTATTTTTCTTTTCTCAAAATTATTTGCAGATGCCAGGTATAAAATGGAACCCTCTGTGCACACTGGGTTATATGGTAAGCCTCTCTTTAATAGATGATAGATTTCCAGGCCATCATTGAGATTTTAGACTTTTAACTTTATATTCAAATACCAATATTTCTGAGAGCAAAACAAAATAATATTAGCCTGTGAGTATCTTTTGTCTTTTCAACATTTTGAGAGATGTATGAAATAGAGGAACAAAATTTTAGCAGTTCACAATCTTTCTGTTAAATGACTAATTGAGGCAAGAATTGGAATAGAACACTAAATGAGCTCTAGAATATCATAAAATGCAGCTAAGTTTGAAGAAGCAAAAACAGTGGTAGGGAAACATTTCAGGTGGAAGAGAGCAAGATGGAGAAGAACCAATCTATGATGGGTGAGCTGTCCAGTCACATGAGCCCCTCAAGAAGTAGTATTTACACTAACAAAGTCACAGAAATAACAGCATCAGCCCACAGATCAGGGGAATAACATTGATAAACTATTGTCAAAGTCAACATCATTCTTCACTGTGTTAAGACAAATGCTGAAGTATGAGGATGCTATGCAGATATCCCTTCTGTATTTCCTCACTTGAAGGCTGTAAAATTCCCAGCCATGATAATGTATATTAATGGGAGGTTGGAAGTTAAATAAACATAATTTGAGTAAGCCAATTCTCTGTGGTATGCTTTCTGTAATGGGTAAAGCTAACTGAAAGGATTAGTCATTATAGAAATAAGCCATTGATCATATAATAATAATAAGACTTGGCTTCCAAATATCATTTATGCAACATGAAGCACTATACAAAAGCAATCGAAGATATGTCAGTTGGTCCTCTTAGCAGCCCTGAAAGGCAAGAATTATATTATTGTCCTAATGTTGTAAATGAGAAGCCTGTGGCTCAGGAGAATTTAATAATTTGTTTACTGTTCTACCTCTACTGGAGAAATTGGAACTAGAATCCACTTCTCTTGATTCCCCACCCACACCTCTCTCTTAATCCAGTGTTAATTGTATTTTAATGCCTGGAAAAAGAATTGACCTTGAGAAAGTTGTGAGTTTAGTGACTTCTAAACATCAATTTTGGCCAAAGTCAATCTCTTTAGCTTTCATATCCCCTCAGGGGTAATCCATCTCACTCAGCCCCTACCCCATTCACCATCTGACCTGCCATGCTCTCTGAAAATTGCAACTGTGTTTTACCTTTGGAGTAACCAAATTCAATTATAGTTTCTGCCTTTGTGTTTCCTCAGCCTTTTTTCCTGCACAAATTGATGGTGACAGCAGTGATACCAATTCAATTACATACCATCTTCTGGTTCCCAGTAATGATTCTGAGTAGGTCAACAGAGACCAGCTAGGAACTAGAAATACCATGAATTAAAGGGAACTGATAAGAAGCCAAAGCCTGAATTAGAAACCCATTGTCACTTACTGGGAAATTTAAGCCAACTAGTTTACTAAATTAAGTGACTTTTTTTTTTTTTCTTTTGCATCCATGACAATTCTTTAGAAAACCGAGTTCTAAATAATCTTCCTCTCCCTCTTGCTCTACAACATGTTACCTGGTTGCCTGCTCTTGGTCAGCTACTTATCTTTTTGTTTTTTTAAGCTACTTTTTATGGATTTTCATATTATTTTACATAGAAAAAAAGCCTAAACAAGCAACAATTTGGCTATTTTTTTCTAAATCAGACTTAATTTGCATTTAATAAACTGGCTTGTACAACAGATTTAAGTCAATCCAACAAATACTTATGGTAAGACACTACTAGCAAAATAATGTGTTAAGCACCAATGGGAGGAAAAGATTGGCAAAACACTATCCTTGCACTTAGACAACATACAATGTAGCTTAGTAGATAAGCACACAAATAACTACAATATGAGGAAGAACTGAGTTTCTCTCTCAAAGAAAAGAGAATTTCTTAAAGTTGAAAGAGGTGTAGATGAGGAACATAATTTCAGAGAGGAGGTGAGATTTAAGATGAGTCTTAAAAGCAGGCTAGGATTTCAAACTAGGAACACAAACCAGAAGCCATTTCAGACCAAAGGAATATTATAAATATATTAATGAAGGTAGAAAGAGGTAAGGCATGTTTAAAAAGGGGCAAATACTCTGGTTTGGTTTAAATGCAGGTCATTAATAGGAAAGCAGTGCGGAATAAATAAGGTAGTGAGAAATAGGCTAGGACGTTATAGAGAACCCGCCATGCTGGAAGGCAGAGAAAGCCACCAAGGTGTTTTAAGTTGGAAATGTCTTTAAGTGTGTCTACTATGTATGGGAAAGAAGTAGACATGAGATGCGAGACCAGCTAGGAATGTATTTTGAAGGTATGAGGAGAAGTAACAAAAGTCTGAAGTAAAAGGATGGCATTGGGAAC
This sequence comes from Pongo abelii, assembly GCF_028885655.2. Taxonomy (NCBI): domain Eukaryota; kingdom Metazoa; phylum Chordata; class Mammalia; order Primates; family Hominidae; genus Pongo; species Pongo abelii. The sequence continues at coordinate 22,732,068 of NC_085928.1, forward strand.
AATAATTTTTGAAGAGAAAGACAAAGTCGTGATGTTCAATTAATATATTTTGGCAACTAATTAAATGTAAGGCAAGATAGGAAGAGTAAAAGGTTATTTGGAGAAAATAGTGGCACCTTTTGGAGGAAGTTATTAAGAAGAGGAAATGAAGAGTTCAGTTTTAGAAAGATGAAGGTATCTCTAGGAAATGCAGATGGAGATGAGTAGGTGGAAATCTGGCATTGGACCTTGGGAAAGAGTTAGGTAGAAGAAGTCATTTCAGAGGTGAGAGTTGTGGCCTTGGGAGCGAATCTGAATGTTGAAAAAATTGTAGAAGAAAAGGGTAGAAAGGTAGGATTTAATCTCAGGGGGATATTTTTGTTAGGGGCAGCAGGAAAAAGAACCAGACAAGGAAAGAAATCAGCAGCAGTTAGAGGTGGGATAGCAACTTACGGAAACCAAGGGAGGTGGCACTTTCAAACACACAAAAAGAGTGGTCAATAGTGTCAAATGTGACCTTGAGATCAATGAAGCCTAGAAATGAGAAAAGACTGTGGGACTTGCTACTTAGTGTTAAAGAAAAGCTTTTTAAGGTACAGCATGTGCAGACACACATATACACAAAGCAAAAAAACTTAGAGAGCTTACATAAAATGTGAAACCCAGGTAAGAATTCTTAACACAGCACCAAGGGAAAGATAAAAACCAGTGCCTATTTTGTCACAACACTGTGCAAGATACACTTACGTTGTATCACTTAGGTCTCATACTAACATTGTGAGAAAGTTGTTATTATTTTGTATTAAAGAAGAAAATCTAAGGTGCAGGAAGGTTAAACAAATTGCTCCAGGACATCTATGAGTCTGAAAAGGGCCTGAAATTCTAACACTTGTAAGGCTAGGGTTGAAGGCCATGTTTTCTCCATAACACCATGTCACTACTCTGAGGTAAGAGGCCTTGGACTAGGTTCAACAGTTTCATCAGGGATGAAGAACAGTGCCTCTTCCTCAAAAAGGGAAACAAAAAAGAGGGAGATGGTAAAATGCATAGAAAAGGAAGCCATCTACTGAAAATAATTGACTGGAAAAGTAGAAGAAGAAAAATTTAGGAATGGCACAAAGCACAGGAGGCAGGACATTCTATAATGACAGCCGTTGCATAATTGAAACAACCCACCATGCCTTATAGGATGGAGAGGGAGGCAGGTGAGGCCAGAGCAGAGTTTACAGGCAAAAGGATGAGTTGAGGGCCTGGAGGTCATAGGGACAAGGAACAGGGCATGCAAATGAAATGAAAGGAAGGATCAGAGTTGGGAATCTGGAGCTCAAGTTCATGAGTGTGTGACAATTTTGAGTGAAATAACAAGACTCAAAGAAATACAAGAAGTATGGTGTATGGTGCCAAGGCATTTATTATAAAGTCCCAACCATATGAATGGCTAAGTCTTGCAAAGGACTAAATCATATGAAATGTGCTAGACAAAAATAAATAAATAATAATTGTGATTCATGTATTGAACTTGGAGGTGAAAGGTTCCTAGATGTAAGTAGATTTCTTAAAAGGAAAGAAAGAACATAATATAATCAAATGGAAGAACCTTAATGAAGAAGATGTTGCTATGGGAGAGTGGACTAAAAGTAGCCACAGGGAAGCAAGGATTGACCGATCTTTTCTCCTGGTCATAAGAGACAGGGAGTTAAAAACTGACCGGGTTCCATCAGGGAGAGTTGGAAGAGAAGTGATATCCCTGAAGAAAATGCCAAATGGCTAACAAAATCTTCGAGAAAAGATTTGAAGACAAAGAGAAATTTCTCCAGAAAGGACAGAGGGGAAAGAACTGGTTGAGGTGTGGATAGAACATATTTATTTTATTTTATTTATTTATTTTTTTAAGAGACAGCTTCTCACTCTGTCTCCCAGGCTGGAGTACAGTGGCACAATCACAGCTCACTGCAGCCTTGAACTCCTGGGCTCAAGCAATCCTCCCACCTCAGCCTCCCAAGTACATGGGACCACAGGTGTGCACCACCATGCCCAGCTAATTTTAAAATTTTTTATAGAGACAGGGTCTCCCTATGTTGCCCAGGCTGGTCTTGAACTCCTGTGTTCAGGCGATTCTCCTACCTTGGTCTCCCAAAGTGCTGGGTTATAGATGTGAGCCACTGTGCCCAGCCTAAGAGGGCCTTTTAGATGCCCATTGCTGAACTGAATAAGGAGGCAGATATTAGGGAGGAGGATTTGCATACTGGCTTGGTGCAGAACAAAAATTAGAGGAACAGGGTTAGGAAGCAGGTGAGAGGAACTTCTTAGTAACAGAGCAGGATAAGTGCCAAGTAAATAGTGATTAATGTAGGCAATTGTAGAACTAAGTAGCTCCAGCTTTCTAATAAAAGAAGTGAAGCAATGGGGAAAGGGGAACTGATGTTTTATAAACCTGCCTTTCTAAGTGGTTCATCACAATGATAGAAATTCACACTTCCTGCTGAGATAGAAAGACTTTTTTTTTTTTTTTTTTTTTTTGAGATGGAGTCTCGCTCTGTTGCCCAGGCTGGAGTGCAGTGGCACAATCTCGGCTCACTGCAAGCTCCACCTCCCGGATTCACACCATTCTCCTCCCTCAGCCTCCCGAGTAGCTGGGACTACAGGTGCCTGCCACCACGCCTGGCTAATTTTTGTATTTTTAGTAGAGACAGGGTTTCACCTTGTTAGCCAGGATAGTCTCAATCTCCTGACCTCGTGATCCACCCGCATTTTTTTGAGAATCTGAGGAGAACCACACAGCTACTTGATGTCTCAAATGGCTATGTTAAACAGGGACAGGACAACTGTTCAGAGCCTCACCTTAGGTCTATTTCAAATTAGTTCACTATAATGTTTTTCTTCACTGACCTTATCACACTTAGCATTTTATTTACATTTATTTATTTGTTTCTCCTCCTGTGTTTCCCCATCTCACCCCCCCTTAACCAAAATATAAGCTAAGTGAGGTCAGGAACTTTGATTAATTCACTGCTGAATCCCAGCACCTAGAATGGTTCCTAGTAAACAATAGTTGGTTGTGATATACAAATAAATTAGATATAGCCCCTGCCTAAAGGGTCTTGTAAATTAGAAGAAGAAAGAGGTCAAAAAATATATATTACTATAGAGGCATAAAAGAGAACATAATCAATTCTGCCTCAGTAGGGATTATCCTAGAAGACATTGCAAATTAGACAAACTGGTCTACCAAATTTAGTGCTCTTACCCCAAGAGACACAAGCCAATCCACAGAAGTGAAAATAAAACTTGGAAACTTGTAGTTATTTTTTATTTCTATTTTTGTGTAGATTTTATAATGTGTATATAAATGGTTTGTATAATACTACAAGTATATAACTTTGAATAAACAACTAACATACCTAAATTTTTGTTGCATACTCTTAATTTTTGGCTCATGGGGTGCAGAACTGAAATGATTAGTCACCGCTGGACTAAGAAACTTAAACTGCATCTTGAAGGATAACTAAGACTATCCCTTCCAGGCAGAAGTGTGATGGGACATTCTAGAGTGAAGGTAACAGCATGGATCTGTGAAAAATCCAACGGAATACTGGGAACCCTCATATGCCTGGGCAGTACAATGAGAACAGGGATTTAATAGGAAATAAGCCGTAGAGCAATTCTTTTGAAAAAGGGAAATTATCAATAGAGCTATAAGTAAAGGAATGGCAAGATGAGATTTTCATTTAGATTATTCACCTCAATGGCAGATGAATTTGAGTGGTAAAGAACTGGAGATGTGAACACCAGTTAGGAATTATTTTAGCAATCTGAGTCAGAGATTAGAGTCTAAACAAAGCCTAGGTTAAAAGACATAGAGAAAAGGAGATAGATTTGGAACATAGTTTGAGGTAAAATCAGTAAGTCTTGGTGATAATTAGATACGGGTTTTATATTGCTCAGGATAAGTTCAACTGTGAGAACAGAAGCCTGAAAAAAAATTAGTACTCAAGAAGGAAGTGTACTTCTCTCCCACATAAAAGAAGTCAGTCTAGAACTGGCTCTTACTCTCATCGGGGATGCAGCTTCTTCCATCTCTCTGTTGTGTCTTCACTGGTGTTGAGCTTACTCCTCACTATCAAAAATGGCTGCAGGAGTCTGAATCATTGTCTTCATGTTACAGGAAGAAGAAGGAAGGAAGGGCAAAACTATTGTGCCCCTTGTCTTTAGAGAAGATATCCTAGAATACTTCTGCCTGCGTTTCAGTGGCCATAACTGAGACACATAGTTAAGCCTAGTTGTGAGGTAGGCTAGGAAATGTAGGCTTTATTCCAAGTACCCAGATAAATATTTTGGTTCTTTATTATAAAGAAGAGGAGAATAGTTATTGGATGGCAACTAGAATTCTTGATAGGGAGTAAAGAAAAGTAAGAATCATAGATAAATTCCAAGTTTCTAATTCGAGTGACTGTATAGATGGTAGTGACACCAAGTGAATGAAAGACTGTAAAAGTAGGGAGTTTAGGGGAAATAATGGTGTTTAATTTTTTGAATGTTGAGTTTGCAGCGAAAGACATGCAAGTAGAAATGTCTCACAAGCAATTAAACAGCAGGCAATGACTTAGATTTAGATATTATGAATATCTAATTGGGATTACCAATAAAAAGTGTACAGAATTAGAACTGTGAGCTAAGGATAGAACCCTGGTTGATGGGCAGGGTGGAAAGAGGTTAGCAACATTTACATGGAAATGAATCTATGAAGGAGCCAAAGAAGCAATAATCAAAGTTTTTAGGAAAATATGTTGTATGTATTCAAAGGACAGAATGAGCAGCTCTGTGAAATGAAGCAGAGAAGTACAATAAAATACAAGCACTGACAGAAAAATAGCCATACATTGTCACAGTTGGAAGTCACTGGGCAGTACTGAGAGAATTTTCACAGGAATGCAGCGGGCAGAAGCTAGATGGGGTATAATCAGACCTGAGGAGGTGGGAATAATAACTAAAGCCAGCACTTGCAAACTTCAATGGGCATGCTAATTTCCTAGGGATCTGTTTAAAAATGCAGACAGAAAAAAGGGACTCAAGATTCTTCATTTTTTATCATTTTTAATGATTCCCCTGATGCTGCTCTGCAAACCATATTCTGAGTAGCAAGGTTGTGGGCCAGTGATTCTGTAACATTAATTTGCATCAAGATCACCGGGAGGACTTACTAAACCAGATTTCTGTATCCCCCTCCCAGAGTGTCTAGTTAAGTAAGTCCATTGGTGTGGGACCTGGGAATTTGCATTTCTAAAAAGGTCCCAGGGAATGCTGCTGCTATTGGATAAGGGACCAGACATGGAAAACTGCTGCTATGACTTCTTGTTTTGATAATAGATCAAGAAAGCCTAGACTACAGCTAGAGAGACATGGTATCAAGAGAGGGGAGGGGTTTGTTGATAGTTCTACCTTCATTTTATTGTTGGTGATAGCAGTGCCAATGCATTCACACTCTCATTGGATGAAACACAAACATCCACTATAGGCCAGTCTGATACATATTCTCAAGTTTTCTCCCTCCATATTTTCTGTACGTTAGCCTACATTATAGACGTACTGCAATTCAGCCAACCATCTGTACCCAGTTTCACAGTCTGTGAGTGAAATCAATATGTAATACAAAGAAATTAAAATGTTCTAGTATCTCTAGCCAGAGCAGCCTCCCCATCATAAAGGGATATTTTCTTCTTAGTTGGAAAAATCAACCTACTCCACTCAATCTCTTGTTTGTTTTCTATGTCAAAATTATTGGGTTACCTACAGATTATCAGACCTGGCCAATTAGTCTGATTATCTCATCACATATTTTCAACTTCCCCAGCTGTGAGAGTTACTTTTTATGTTGACTCTTTCAATGAAGAACTCCCCAAGCTGAGATAAATGACAAGTAAAGTGATAATCGCCCACCAGCAATTTAACCTGAATATTTACTTAGAGTAGCATAAGTGGTACAACTGAGCCATGGAGCAGAATTCAGGGAATATATCGTGGTGCTGTACTTTGAGGATCTGAGGAAGACCATAGCTCCAGGCATATAAAATTGGTGCTAGTTTCAAATTGAATCCTATTACTGTTGTGGAATATATTCATATGAAAATGGATGCAATTACTTTGGGAAAATGCTAAATGTTACCCCTAAACAAAGATTTATTGGTGTTTGGAAGTCTTTATTAGAGGGGTAGAAATAAGAACAACAAACTGGCAAAGAAGTAGGATACAAAGATGAATAAGATGAGCCTCCTGCACAAGAATGTATAAGCTAACACTGTCCCATACTCCCACCTCCTTAGGGAAAGACAGCGACATAGATGAGCTGTTTGTGTTTTTCCATAGTTACCTTCTATACTCAGAGAGCAGCAGGGTAGATGATATGTGAAAGAAAACTCACAGTTCCAGTTTCTTCCATATGGTCTGCTTGTCTTCAATGGACAAAGTAGTTATGTTCTGAAAAGCCACCAAAATAGAACTTAACCTGCTATCTCAAGTCTAATGTGGGCCACTTCTTTCAGCAAGGCCCCGTCTAGCTATTCTTTGATTCTCAAAAAAAAAGAAAAAAAAAAAAAAGTTCACCTTAGAAGTTCCAGGGGAAAAGAAGGCTACTCTTAGGATACATTGGAAAGCTCAAAGTGTCTTTATCATTGAGACCATGCCCCCATTAGCAAGATGGTTGGCAACCACCCTATGTCTTGTTCAAAACCTGCCTTCTCTCCAGGCTTCCAACCTGTTCCCTCCAGCTTGCTCTCTGATCAGTGAGATTCTCCATGTCTTTGTGTAAAGGTCATGAAATTCTAACAGCTGCAAAACATACTGAAGGGGGATTAACTGTCTTGATTCTAACATACTGGCTCAAATACATGACTCAGAATAAGAATCCCAGATTAATATTACAGATCATCATGCCAGACACTATAGGAAATTCAGATACCTCTGTAACCTCTCTTGGAAAACAGGCTATTAATATCATTTTTTTGAAGCTCTTGAGAAGAAAAAAAAAAAACAATCATGAAGTATTCAAAACTCTCTGATGGAGATGTTCAGTTTCAGTCATGAGAGTTGTAAAGACAATTGCAAGGACCAAAATCCATTCAGTCACACAATGTCTCTTAATTTTTAGAGAATACAGTTAAGATCAATGTAGGAAGAGACTGCATGTGGACCAACTACCCACCGCACCCCCCCACCAACACACACACACACACACACACACACACACACAACAATTTGCTAAATTGACTGACTAATTGAAATAAACACATAAACCAAAGCTGGTTTCCAGTGGTTTGGACAAGTCTATGAGCAAGAGTGAAGCAGGCAATTTGAAGTTTAGTGTAGACATGAAGAGTTTGAGAGCAGCAGCATGTTTATTTGTTCCTAAATAGAAACACAGATAGCTAGTCCAAGCAAGAACTTCCTCCACAGAAAGAAACTGCAAATAATCCAATCCCTGGCTGCCAACTAGAGCTTATTTTAGAAAGAGTAAGTGGGAACAGGCTGCCTGGCCAGTCCAGGAGAATTTGGAGGTGCTCCTCCTACACACCAAGCACTCATTAGCATGTCTACTCAGTTTCTTAACCATGTAACAGCTGCAAACAGACAATAGTGGGAAACTGTCACAGAGAAGGGAAAAAAAAGTACTGGAAAACTCTGTTAATTAAGAAAAGATGGAGGGGAATGATTTCTTTAGAAATAAATGTAGCTCTTGGACGGCAGAAAAGGTTTTACAATACAGTTTTGAGGGAAAATAACTCAAGGACAAGAAATCATAGCAAAATATAATACCCTGCTCACAAAGTTAACACTATAGTCACTTGTTCCACAAGCATTTATTGAGCACTTACTGAGTACAGTACACCATGCTGAGTTATATGGATGGGAATAGAAATATTATCAGAAAATTCCTACCCTTAGGCAATTGGCATTTAGTTGTGAGGATAAAATATTTATATCGACCACAGCTGTGCAAAATCATGAGTTGCAGTACATCAGGTTCAGAACTCTTGTCTTATCAGGCACATTTCTAGGCGAGCTTGAGAGGATGACAATTTAAAATGCCACCCTTGATTTTAAGGAAGGAAAGGAATGTAGACTATAGAGTCAGGATGATTGCCTTTTGTTCACTTTCCTTTCCTTAAAACCTAACAGCTAAGGAAAGCACCTCTAAATTTATTGGCAGCTCACTCCCACCATCAGCTATATGTTATTTACCTAGAAGAGAGAGAGAGTTCAGAGCCACTGTCTGCAATGGAGATATCAGAAACCTTAGGGGATGGAAACTTGAAAACAGTCAAACAAGCCAGGTAAAAGCCAACTCAAAGCAAATAGAATCAAGAAAGCACGGCAAATGTACCCAGGACACAAATGTAAAATAAAAAGTTGTTTTAAAAAAGGGAGAGTCGGCCGGGCGTGGTAGCTCACGCCTGTAATCCCAGCACTTTGGGAGGCCGAGGTGGGCAGATCACGAGGTCAGGGGATTGAGACCATCCTGGCTAACACGGTGAAACCCCACCTCTACTAAAAATACAAAAAATTAGCCTGGCGTGGTGGCAGGCGCCTGTAGTCCTAGCTACTCGGGAGGCTGAGACAGGAAAATGGCATGAACCCAGGAGGCAGAGTTTGCAGTGAGCGGAGATAGCACCACTGCACTCCAGCCTGGGCGACAGAGCAAGACTCCGTCTCAAAAGAAAAAAAAAAGGGAGAGTCAATACAGAAGTAAAAATAAAATTGCATTTGATGAGAAATGGAGACTAACCATTTACAGTTTAATCATTATTACTGTTGATCATGACCTTATGAAGTGCCAGTAGTAGCTCCATTTAACAGAAGTAACTGAGACTTGAACAGGTTCATAAACTTGCTATAGAGCAGAGAGACAGCACATTCCACAGCCAGAGTTTAAACTTATCAACCAATGAGCTAACCACTATGCAACATGGACTCCCACTATATGGAACCTGCAAATAGCAGTAGTAGTGGGTTCCTGAGATGTCCATCGTATGTCCATGTTTCTTCTCTTACCAGGTTTTAGGTTGGGCCATGTGTATCAAGCTTCTACAGGCAACAAATAGCACATAATCTAAGTGAATGGCATATTTAACCCACAACAGACAGTAACACTGCTGTGTGCCATCATTTTCTCCCCACCCAATTCCATTATGTTCCTCCTCTGGGAGTGTCATCTAGAGCCTTTGTTCTTCTAGGTAGGCCATAATGACTTGAGGAAAATTAAGCTCAGCAATCACAGGTGCAAAGACAAGGCTCATACCTTCAATAACAAAGTCCTTTCTTCAGAACTGCGTCAGCTCATCCAGCCCATAGCTACCTGCCCCTTTTGTCTCTGCAGGAAAGAGATCGGAATCCAGGGCTCATGCAGGCCCTTGTTCAAGTGAATGGACATCCAGGGTGAGAAGTGCAACATTCAGATGGGGCACAATGGTCAATGGCTAACTTCAACCAGCTAAAGAAACAAGGTTAAGCACTGAATACAAAGCATAATGAAAAACATTCTAGTTTCTCACATTTCTTATGGCTGGCTCTGAAGTGGATCTGCTTAGTGTGTGGATGTGCATATACATTAATTGTTTGAAAGGAGCAAATGCAGGAACTGTGGTTCAGCTTGCTATTCCACTGTTGCTTTTAATCTCTATGCTGAGCTTGCCTTCTAACACATCCAGAGAGTGTATCTAAGCAGGAGGCCAAGAAGGATGGCACCAATGGAGCAGAGATATGCTTAATGCAGACGCCATTAATAAATCACTGATAGTTAAGATATAGATTGGCTGATGGGCGGCAGATGGGAAGGAGGTACATCAAATTGCTTTTCTCATATAGATTATTGGATTAACAAGGAAGCAGCAGGCAAGTGGCAAACTGGTGTAACAAATTACTATCATAAAAAAAAATTGAACTTATCCCAGGATGGTAATAAGGCTTTGTCGGCCATTAGCCCTCTGGAGAGGTGTTTGAAGCGGGAATATCCCTCTGAGATGGCAATACAGAGAACACTCTCCATTTTCCTCCTCCATTATTGTACCTAAGTACATCCTGGTGAGGGCTGGGGGATGGAAAGAAAGCTCAACTGCAGAGGCTAATTAATTAATTAATGTGCCTATTAGCAGGCTCTTGCCCAGCCCAGTAAGTGATAAGTGAAGGTGTCTATCACACCATTCTGGCAACCAGTTCTGCTTGCAACCAATACTGCTTTATTTTTTTGTGCTCTCCTTTCTTCACCCAACTTTTTATTTTGAAAAATTTAAAACATAGAAAAGTTGCCCTAGTAATACCATGAATATGTGATACTATTTACCTAGATTCACAAATTGTTAATATTCTGTCACATTTTCTTTCTCTCATTTTGGTGAACTATTAAGTGGCAGGTGTCATCTCCTGAGAACAAAGCCATTCTACTACATATCCACAGCAGAACTGATAATTTTCAAGAAATTTTAACCTTGATTTGTACCATGCCATGTAATATACATTCCACATTCAAATTCCCTAAATTTTCCCAATAATGTCTATTATAAATTTTAAAAATCCAAGATCAATCAAGAATTATGCATTGCATTTGGTTGTCATGTCTCTAGTAATTTCAAATCTAGAACCGTGCCTAGACTTTTTTTAAAAAAAAACTTTTAAGACATTAATGTTTTTGAGGAATCAATTTCTTTAGTTGACTACTGTAGTTTCTTTTGTTGTTTCAACAATTTCTTTAGCTCTTGTGTTCTCCATATTGTTTCCTTTCACAGATGTGTGTATGTATGTGTGTATTATTTCTTCTTCTTTCTTACAAAAATTGTACCTATTTGTTTTGCAGACTGTTTCTCAATTTGGATTTATCCAATTGCTTCCTCATGACTAGAATGAAGTTAAACACTTTTGGCAGGATGTTATGTCCTTTCTAGTGCATCACATCAGGAGGCATATGTCTCCAGTTTGTCAAACTTGGTGATAGTAAGCATAATCATTTAGTTAAGGTTATGCTGCCAGATTTCTCCATTGTAAATACACCATGTCCTCTCTGAAATTAGTAAATAATTAATTAAATGATTATAAAGACCAATATTTTACATAAAGTTTTAGCATGCTTTGATGATTTTTGCTTGAATTATTACAACTGTGATTGACAGCCTTAGAAAATTATCATTTTACATTCTTTCTACATTTATAATTTGCTATGCTTCTATAGAGATGAACTTTCCTTTCTTCTTTTCATTCACCCCCTTTGTTTTTGGTCATTATGGGCTCACAGTTATAAAAACAAATCTATTACTATGAATCATTGGATTCATTCCTGCCATTATTTGTTGTGATATTTCGGTTGTCTCAGATTTGAGCAGTGGAAGTCCCTTCAAGCTGGCTTCTTTGTTTTTTTGACATTTTCCTATCAGTATTTGAGCACAGCTTTACTTTTTGGTGCAACTCAATGCTCAGGCTCACCTTGTACTTCATTGCCCCAGACTTAACATCAAATAGTTTTCCAGGGGTCCCTGGTTCCTTTGGGAAACGGTAGTTAGAAACCAAGATCAGGATAATAGGTACATTCATTGCTACTGCGTGTGATTGTTTCTAAACTTTTTCATTGTACCAAGCAAGTAAGTATGTTTTCATAAAGTCATGAATTCATATGCATACCTCCAATTCTAATCCAATACAACAGAGTTCTCCTTCTCCCTTTCCATATTTGTTTCTTCACTCTCCTAAAATAAAAGCTCCATTCCCTCAAAACACCAGCATACCTGCTCATTTGTTCACTTACTACAATGCATACAAAATAATTTAAAACCATCTTACTATCAACAACAGTTTCTTTTTGTCTTTAGAAAATATCTCACTGAGGGTGAAATGCAGTTATAGTACAGTATTTAAAATTTACTTGCATTAATTCTGGTTTTGCTTCTTTGTGTTCATATTATCAATTTGATCTAAAGTTTGATGCATGTGCTTCTATTTGTATTTAATTTTAGGAATTTATACTTGCTAGATTAATTTTTAATATGTGAAACATTAATATAGTTTTAAAACAAAAGCTATATTGAAAGGTAAACTTGGAAAACTATCATTCCCTTTATTATTGCTTCTACTTTATATCCTCAATAATAAAACAATTTCTTTAGTTGCTGTGTTATCCATATTGTGTTTGTCTATATGTATGTGTGTATTCTTATTTCTTCTTCTTTCTTACAAAAATTATACCATACTATGTGCACCTTGCTTTTTAAATCAGTAAGATATTTTGATCATAGAAACTGCTTTCTGAATCCTCTAGTTCTATTTTATTCAACTTCTTAGACAACAAAATCATATCTCATCTCTAGGTAAAATGAGTGGTTCACGCAAAAAAAAAAAGGAGTTAAGAATGTGAATAGGAGGTGGATTGTGTTAGCTTTGTAACTGACACAGGGATTTTTGTGCCAATATCTCAATTAATATATTTCTAAGTGTGTTTCAAATGAGCTTGAATCAGATAAAGGTGCTCATTAGAAATTATTATTTCAAGGCCCCACTCCCAACCATGTAGATGGAGCTAGGGAATCTCCATTTTAAAACTCAGATAATTCCATGGACCTTCAGAGGAGCTTGTTATAAGTGGAATAAGTGACTGGGAAAGCCACAAGAGTAAGTTATTATCCATGATCAATTCTTTTAACCTGAGCATTTGAGGCTGCTTTTCCTCTGAGAGCATGGATTTTTGTTTTTTAATAAAAAGTTTGTTTTTTTGATCATAAGTTTTGAGCCCATGTCCTCTGCTGGGATAAGTCTGGTGGAAAAACTCTTTATCCATCTAAGATCTTTGAGATGAATCAAATAGCTACATGGCATATTAGACCCACGTGGTCCCTTCTCTATGTTCCAAATATCAGGGTAGACTTTTCAAGGAACACAACCGTCTTCTAAATGTTCATAGTAGTCCAATTGTTGCTTCATTTTCACCAGTGGAAACACATGCCATCTTGGGGAAATAGGCAGCAAGAGGTAACTTTAAGAATCATAAAATCCTAACATTTCCATTGCTTCTACCATATTCCCTAACTCTTTCATGTACTCCAAAGACATTGTGATTTGAAGATACCCCAGGACACACTGCCCCATCTAAAATTAATTCCTTTATAATATCACACGAGATATTCTTGATACGACAGTAGGCAGAATAAATCATCTAGTTCACTTAGAAGCTGTGAACATTAAGATGCAGAGAAACAGTAGGGATGAGAGGACAGCCAGCTGGATCAGCATCTTGACATTAGGAGGGCCCTTCATAGCAATATGAAGTAGGTAAACCTTGCCTTTAACAACCTCCTCATTTGCAGTAGCCAGTGTTTATCAAGTACCTAGCACAAGCAAGGACTTTGCAATGTGCTTTACCTACTTTAGCTCAATTTAATCTTTACAACACCATGAATCAGGTACTTTTACCATCTGTCTGTCATAAGTAAATAAACTGCATTAAAGATGTCGTTACTTGCCCAATTCATATAGCAAAGCAAGAGTCAAATCTATGTTGCTCTAACCAGAATCGGAGCCCTTAATTCCTATACAACCAAAAAACCTTTTTTTTTTTTTTATGAGTACCAACCTAGGTGCTCAGTGTCTTGGCCTGTCAACTGTCCATCCGAGAATCTCCATGTAACACTCAACGGATCTATCCCTTGAATTCCAAAGAGGCAAGGATTCAGGAAACTTGCTTATTATCTTAGCCATGCCACTGTACTTTCAGAGGGAACAGTATTCTCATTGTGCAAAAACAACAAAAATGGATAAAAACTTAAATACACACACACATATATTTGTGAAGTCTCTGTCATTTCCTGATAGCCTATAATCCAAAAGCCAAATGCCTGATTCATATTTTCACACTGAGGCATTAAATATTTTCATTTTCTCCCTCTTTATTGTTTTAATATTATAATGTGCCTTTTAAAATTCCAAGTAGCATTTGAAATCCAAAAGAGGGTAATGTATTAACCAAAGAAGTGAGTCTTTAAAGTGGAAATTTCCAGGCAGAGGATCCAGTGATTGTTGGAAAGATGCTGTATTCTGATTATGTTTCTTTTCCCATGTAAGGATGATTGTGTTCAGAGAATGCTCTCTGAGATAAGGTTGGATAAAGTGGGAACTGGGCCCAGCTCTCTGAAACAGCATTGGCAGAAATAAGGTGAGAAAACAGGGCCCACGAGCCAGCTGGCATGCATGGCAGAGGTCCCTCCCATGCGGCAGAGATTCGGGGGAACCATAGAAACCATATGGGAGAGAAACCCTGGCAGAAGAGGGATTGCATATCAGAATCCTCTGTGCATGGGGGTAAATCCCTGGAGCTGCAATGTGATGGTGGTTTCCAGAACTCCTGTCTTCCAGTACAGAGGGGCAGAAACTCTTCTGTACTACACCCCCCCACAACCTGACTGAGGCAAGAACCACTACTCTTTCCCTCTACCTTACCCTGGGTAACCTCTCCTGGTTCAAGGGCCCCTCATCCAGCAGCGGACTGACTAGTAATGACTTGTGTTTCTCTTCTACCCAATTGTAAGCTGATGAGGACAGGATAGACATTATTATATTCTGGTATTCCTCACAGCTCATTGCTCTTCTACAGAGCAGGTACTGACTGCACGATGTATCAAAGGAAGAATAAAGAATGAAGCCATGTGTCCAACTTGGAGAAATCCAATTTGCTTCACAAGTGAAATGGGTCAATAAGTAGCCCTGGTTCTTTTTAATATTGTTTGCAATTCATTCAGTTATTCAACAAATATTTTTGAGCACTTACTATGTACCAGGCACCCTACTGGGAGCTGGGGATACAGCACTAAACAAGGCACATAACAAAATCCTTCCCTCTTGGAGTTGATTACAGGAAATTAATATGCAAGCAAATAAATAAGAATCCTAGATAGTGACAATTGTTATGTGTAAAATAAAACAGAGTAATTTGATACACAATGATTAAGATAAGGCAGAGGAAAGCACTTTAAGCAGGGGAACCAAGGAAGGAGAATGAGGGAAGGCCTCTGAATAGGTGAAGAGTAGACGTGACCTCTGACTAGGAGGGCCTCATTAATGCTTGGAAACTATTTGTAAATCCATCAATTACTTTTGATAGCAGATATAAAGGCAATACATGCACTTGCTAAAACATTTTTATAATTTGGTAGCATATAAAAAAGGTAATATCTACCTCTGAATTCTACGATTCAAGGCAATACTCAACCATTTTCCTATGTTTTCTTATAAATACTTTTATTTTCTTTTCGTTTTTCTTAACTTTTCTTTTAGGTTCGGGGGGTACATGTGCAGGTTTTTTACATGGGTAAATAGCATGTTGCTGAGGTTTAGGGTATAAATGATCTAAGAAGCAGCACCTCCTATCACAGGCCCTGAGGTCTAGAGGAAAAGAATGTTTCCAGGGTTCAGGTCCCCCCCTCAACCCCACTTCCCTGTGCAGCCTCAGGATATTGCTCCTTGCATTCAGGCGGCTCCAGCTCCACCCTCAGTTCAAGGGCCCCAGATATAGCTTGGGCTGCTGCTTTAGAGGGTGCAAGTCATAAGGCTTGGCTGCTTTCACATGGTATTAAACCTGTGGGCATGCAGGGTACAACAATGAAAGAAGCTTCATGGCTTCCACCTAGATTTCAGAAGATGTGTGAGAAAGCTTGAGTGCCTAGACAGAAGCCACTGCTAGGGCAGAGCCCTCAGAAGGATTATTTACTAGGGTAGTGTAAGTGGAAAGTATAGGTTGGAGCCTCCATTACAGAGTCCCCTCTGGGGCACTGCCTAGTAGAACTATGGGAAAGGGGCCACCGTCCTCCAGACCCAAGAATGGTAGATCCACCAGCAGCTTGCACCCTGCACCTGGAAAAGCTGCAGGCACTCAACTGCAACCCGCGAGACCAGCCATGGGGGCTACACTCTTCAAAGCCATAAGGGTGGAGCCGCCCAAGGCCTTAAGGGGCCCACCCCTTACACCACTGTGCCCTGGATGTGGGACATGGAGTCAACGAAGATTATTCTGGAGCTTTAAAATTTGATGACTGCTCTGCAGGGGTTTTTGTTGTTGTTGTTGTTGTTGTTTTGTGTTATTTTCATTTATTTGTTTTGTTTTTGAGACGGAATCTCACTCTGTCACCCAGGCTGGAGTGCAATTGCGTGATCTCGACTCACTGCAACCTCCACCTCCCAGGCTCAAGCGATTCTCCTGCCTCAGCCTCCTGAGTAGTTGGGTTTACAGGTGCCCACCACTATGCCCGGCTAATTTTTGTATCCTGGTGGGTTTTAAACTTGCCTGAGGCCTGTACCCCCTTTCTTTTGGCCAATTACTGCTTTTGGAATGGGCATGTTTACCCAATTCCTGTACCCCCATTGTATCTTGGAAGTAAATAACTTGTTTTGATTTTATAGGCTCATACATAGAAGGAGATAAGTCTCAGGTGAAACTCTGGACTTACACTTAAGACTTTTGAATTAATGCTAGAATGAGTTAAGACTTTAGGGTATTATTGTATTGAGAAGGTATAACTGTATTTTGCAATGTGAGAAAGACATGAAATTTGGAGGAGCAGGGATGGAAGGATATAGTTTGAATATTTGTCCCCACTCAAATCGCATGTTGAATTGTAATCCCCAGTTTTGGATAAGAACACATGGACACATAGAGAGAACAACACAAATTGGGGCCTAGTGGAGGCTAGAGGGTGGGAGAAATAAGATCAGGAAAAAATAACTAATGGGTACTAGGCTTAATACTTGGGTGATGAAATAATCTGTACAACAAACCCCCATGACATAAGTTTACCTATGTTACAAACCTGCACCTGTACCACTAAACTTAAAATAAGTTTTAAAAAAAAATGTATCTTCATGCAAGAGTGAGTGCTTGTTTTTCTTGATCCCATACGTTCAATACCTAATTTTTAATCTATGCCAATCTGATCAAAGAAAATTTGCACTTCATTAAAAATTTTATATTGTAATTGCCTAATTACAAGTAGGTTCAGAATAATTTTATATCTTTACTCACCACTTGTATTTATCTACAAACTTTCTGTTGGTATTCTTCACCATTTTACTACCAGGCATTTGGTCTTTTTTTATTGATTTGCTGAAGGAAATGAACTCCTTTTCACAAATTTTGTAAGTATGTCTCTCTATTTGTGGTTTTGATTTAAAATAATTTAATAGCATTTTCCTATTTAATGGTTTTAATTTGCATGTAGTCAAATTTATCCATCTTTTCCAATAAAGTTTCTGGGTTTTGTGTCGTGATTATGAAGTTCTCAGCTCTAAGGATTTTTTTTTTAATTTCAACTATTATTTTAGCTTGGTGGTGGGGTACACGTGAAAGTTTGTTACCTAGCTATATTGCACGATGATGAGGTTTGGGGTACAAATGATCCTATCACCCAGATACTCATAGTATTTTCTAAGTAAGCCCTTATCTTATTCACAACTATAGTTCCTTTTTTCCTCCAATATTTGGGTTTCATCTGCAAATTTATTTTGATATATGTAATAAGTGTAGGATGTCAGTTTTTTTCCCCGACCAAATTGTCCTCATCACTTTTGAATATGCTATCACTTCCCACTAATTTTGAATTTCTCTTTTATAAAAGACTAAAAACACATACATCTATTTGACTCAATTTCCGGACTTTATATTGTCTTCTACTGATCTATCTTGGTATTTGTCACTGATACCAAACTGTTTTATTATTTTGGATACATAATCTTTTGATAGCTACTAGGAACTAAGCTCTCTAATTTTTTTTAACTCTTTCAAAGTTATCTTCTTTCTTTAGGATCTTATTGGTCACTCACATTTATTACTGTATTAGTCCATTTTCACACTGCTGATAAAGACATATACAAGACTGGGCAATTTACAAAAGAAAGAGGTTTACTGAACTTACAGTTCCACATGGCCAAGGAGTCCTCACAATCATGGCAGAAGGTGAAAGGCATGTCTCACATGGTGGCAGACAAGAGAAAACAGCTCGTCCAGGGAACATCCCCTTTCTAAAACCATAAGATCTCCTGAGACTTATTAATTATCATGATAATAGCACGGGAAACACCTGCCCCCATGATTTAATTACCTCCCACCGGGTCCCTCCCACAACATGTGGAAATTCAAGATGAGATTTAGGTGGGGACACAGACAAACCATATCAATTACCAATATTACTTTTTATACATTATTTTCCACAGATATCCCTTGCTTTGTGTGAGTAGCTAAAATTTGATTTTAAAATTTTAATTCAATTTTACCTTTGATTTATTTTACTAGGTAAAATTCAGCATTATTTTAAATTCTGTCCTCAAATTTTTCTATTTAAAATGGGATAGAATTGGACTTCTAAAGTAAGCAAGTTTTTCATATTATACTATATCTTTATAGGATGTTACCACTGGGGTTAAAAAAAAAAAACTGGGTAAAAAGTACGTGGGATCTCTCTGCATTTTTCTCCTACAATTGCATGTGAACCTACAATTATCTCAAAATTAAGTTTTTTTCTTAAAAAAAAAAAACCTAGTACAATGTCTGATACATAGTAGATGCTCAGTAAGTATTCCTTTCCTGCTTTATTCTCTGTCTCCTTTCAACATAATTTCTCACATGTATTCTTCAGTTTGTGGGTAGGCACTCATAAACATGTTTCTAAAGTAAATAGAGTTTAGCTTTAAGCTAAACTGTAAAATTGGTGTTATGCTCCCACATCTCCAGGAGATTGATTTGAAAAATAGCGATAGCAATTAAGAGAATGTGCACTAAATCATAATAACCAACTTCTAGATCATGGGAACTTCCCCAGCAGGGTTCTTTTGATCTTTGCAGGAATTCTTATTTTTAATCTTCTTTCTCACTTTGTAATTTCCCTACAAACCACCAGCACCCCTTTCACTTCCCAAACTATTAAGAAAGACACTGCATATGTGAATGCCATGTAGCTTTTCTTCTATGTTTTCCATGACCAGAAAATCTTCATGCTTAGCGTTTTCTGGGAAAGACAGATTATCAACAGAGCTAGTCCCAAGAAAAACTGGGATGTAAACAAAACTTGCCTTGAATCCAAACCTCATCTCCCTTTCCAATACCGCTTCTTTCTCAGCTCCAAAGGAGTTGGGGCTGAGGGAGGTTGCAGTTTCCTTGTGCTTCTACATTGATTTCTGCATAAAAATACTTCAAGCTTTGAGCTGTTTTAAAACTGATATTTCTCAGATTGGCCAACAATAAGTTCAAGTAGAACACATCGCACTAGATATGAAAATATGAAATGTAAGCTTGTCCATCTCTGTCTTTTTTCAATCCCTTCTAACCATTCTCGGTTCATTCAAACCAGCTCTTGGACCATCATGTTCAACATGTATTCCTCCACCTGCCAAACTGTCAAAACTTACTTTTCTTCTGTCTGAAAATCTTATTTCCAAAATCGTGTTTAATTTTCTTGTCCAAAATATTCCATGTAAGACATAAAGGCTCTGAACAAGTATCAGTGTGAAACCAGCTGCCGGTAGCAACAATCTGGTAGGTTAATGGCCTTTCTAATATTATATGTGTATCAACTCTTAAATGTTCTAACTAATAAAGGAGAAAGTTGTTGTTCTGTACTTCTAAAGGCTGAGAAGGGATAAGGAATAAATTTAGCAGAAATGTACATTGAGAAATCCTCTTAGCATTGACCAGATAGGAGATTTAGCCCTAACAAGATCAATAATTGTTCCTGCTCCATCTCACAAGGTGATTTGGTCTTTGGTCAGAGAGAGAGAGAACTGGAAAACAAAGAAAAAAATACCCTAAGGTTACTGAGTGCACAATAAGGCCAATGGCTAATAGAAACAATTCTCTAATGCTGACAAAAAGTTTATCAAGAAGCATCTTAGAGATAGTGATAGAGAAGATAAAACCATAGTCCCCTAAAAGAAAAAACCCCACGTACCTTTGACACTAAGCTAATCAAAGCTAAATCTCAATCAAATTTCAACAGTAAATTAGATTCAGATCCAGAAATGCAATCAGATCAAAGCCTATGCACTGGGTCAGGAGTAGATTAAAGTACACTTAACAACAGTTAAGAGAGTGTAAGAAAGGCACTGTTTTGTTCCATTAGCATTTATTTCTATATAAAAAGACTTCAAGCCCTTTGTCAGATGAGTAGGTTGCGAAAATTTTCTCCCATTTTGTAGGTTGCCTGTTCACTCTGATGGTAGTTTCTTTTGCTGTGCAGAAGCTCTTGAGTTTAATTAGATCCCATTTGTCAATTTTGGCTTTTGTTGCCATTGCTTTTGGTGTTTTAGACATGAAGTCCTTGCCCATGCCTATGTCCTGAATGGTAATGCCTAGGTTTTCTTCTAGGGTTTTTATGGTTTTAGGTCTAACATTTAAGTCTTTAATCCATCTTGAATTGATTTTTGTATAAGGTGTAAGGAAGGGATCCAGTTTCAGCTTTCTACATATGGCTAGCCACATGTATACATATGTAACTTACCTTCACATTGCGCACATGTACCAGAAAATCTAAAGTATAATAATAATAATAATAATAATAATAAAAGAAAAAAAAAAGACTTCAAGCGTTAAGCTGTTTTAAAGCTGTTATTTCTCATACTGCCCAACATAAGTTCAAGTGCTCATTAGAGCACATTGTACTAGATACGAAAATATGAAGTACAAGATTGTGCATCTCTACCTCAATTAGCAAGGCCAAATCTTGAGCCCTAAGAAGACATGGCAAAATAAAATGGTCTTAGGAGTAAAAAACCTGGGTTTTAAATCACATCTTAGTTACTAACTAGCTATGCAATCCTGGGCAATTTACTTAAACTATCATAGCCTATTTCTTAAATTGTAAAATAAATACTGTATTACTAAAAATAAGATTTTGGGGAAAATTAGAGATAATAGATGCAAAATAGCACCATGTCAGCCACACAGTAGGTACGTAATGAATGGTCATGATTTTTATGATCTTGGCACATTTCAGGCCCTGATGGCCAGAAATTTGTTTTTAAGTCCAGCTTCTTTGAGTCATAAATAAACACATTTTCCAAATTAATTCTAAAGCTTAAATGATGATGTTACAGAAAATGCCACAATTTCTTTTCCTCAGCAATGATCATCTGCTTTGCAACCAAAAAGACTAAATTCCTGCTGATGTCGTCACGGCTTCACGTGTTAGTCTTTCTTTGGTATTTTATCCAGGTGTTTTATCCAGGAATTCTAATTAATTCATTCAACAACCTACTATGGTTAAGGAATATATGAATTAATAAAATTATCCCTGAGTCCATTTTGTGTTGCTAAAACAGAATACCTGAGACTGGATCATTTATAAAGAAATAAGGTTTATTTGGCTCATAATAAACCTAGTTGGAAAATCTAAGATTGAGTAGCTGCACCTGGTGAGTACCTCATGCTGCTTCCACTCATGGCAAAGCAGAAGAGTCAGTGTGTATGAAAAGATTTCATGGCAAGAGAGGAAGCAAGAGAGAAACCAAGGAAGCCAGACACTTTATAACAGGCTGCTCTCATAGAAACTAATCCATTGTCAAGAGAGAGTGAGAACTCACTCACCCCCACGGAGGACATTAATATATTTAGGATGCATCCACCCCCCATGGCCCAATCCCCTCCTACTGAGCCCCAACCCTCAACATTGCCACATTAGGTACCAAATTCCAACAGGAGTTTTTGTGTGGAGAAACCACATCCAACCCACAGCAATCCTGGTTTTCAAGTAGCTCATGAGAGTTTACAGGGATTTAACATAAAGAAAAAATTACTTACAGATATGAAAATATTTGCTTTCTATTAACATGTAAAAATAAACTTAAATAATTATGTATGTATATATGTTTTAAAATAGATTCATGTATCTCACGGTATGATTCTAGTTAAGAAAATAAATGCCATGCCAGTTATTTTAACAGAGACAATTTTATATAGGGATTTAGTTAAGCAGGTAGTGGAGGACTAGAAAAAGGAAAGAAAGAACACCGTGGTAACATAGAAGTAGTAACTGCAGAATTCAGTTACTCTCCCGAGGGCTGGGGCAACAAAGAGAAATGACTGGGGTTATTAGAACAAAGAGTTTGGAGAAAGAATGATCCCACAGAGCTGAGACCCAGAATTCTGAGGAAGAGATGTTGTCTGGCTGGTTCTGATGGCTCAGGAGCTCAAAGGAAAGTACCAGTGGAGCTGGTGCAGGCATCTGTGAGAAAGGGGGCTTGAGTATCAGATTATGGAGAAAAAACTGGGAACTGAAATAAACGGTTACTGGAACCAGCCACTGCTGCTGAGCCATAGAACCACTGCTGATAGTGATCATAACAGAAAACCAACAGAAAGGATCATGACCCTGCCTTTCCTTCTGCCTAGTATCCTCTATCAGCAGCTTTTCATGGAGCAGGCAGGGAAAGCAGCAATGTGGTCTACAGGGTCCCAGTCACAGCATCACAGAGCAGAGTATAGAACAGCAGGTTTGAAAAATAATAGTTTGATAACCAACTCACTACTTGTTTTTCATAAAATTCATTTACTCAGAAATTTTGCTCACAGGGGTCTTGGGCTAGGAGAAGAGTTTTGCTCAACCTCAATAATGACATTTATTCATGTATCCATGGACCTATGTGACAAAGCAGATGTTTTAAAAAGACTGTCAAGAAACCTTGACTCTAGTACTTTCTCTACCAGTATCTGGCATTAAACGTTTTTTAAGAAGAAGTAAGTAATTTTTTAATTGTTTGGAAGGAATCATAAAGATTGTTTAATCTCATCCATTTGTTTTATAGAGCATTTTAGTAATTTTTATACAGTAGAAATTCTTTACTGTTGATACCCAACCTGTTTTGTTTTCTATAAAATAGGAATGTTAGATCAAATGACCTTGACTCTGAGTCCAACCTATGGTTTGTCTGTATCACCATTCTGCCAACATCTCCCCTCCCAGCTACAACTAATCATTCAGTAAATATATCATTAAATGTTAGGCATTGTGCTAAGCCCTGGAAACAGAGTTTCTGTCTTTAGGAATATTACAATTTAGATGGAATATTACAATTTAAACAGAGACTAAAAGACACATAGCAGATTATAAGACACTGTAAGGTGTTCTGAGGAAGGTATGTGAGGGTATGAGGCAAGCAGGAGAAGGGGCATTTAATTCAAACTAAATGTGGAGCTTGAGTTGAATCTTGAAGAAAAATGAGAATTAGACAGCCAAGAAGAGGAGCAATCGGGAAGAAAAGGAATAAATCAGGAGGCCATTTCAAGTACAAGGAATAACGTGTGCAAAGTTTAGGACACGAGAAGAAGTTGTTTTCCATCTCCATCAGGACAGGCCTAAAGCCAAGGAAGCTTGCAATGTATGTCTGAATGCTTTCAGCTGCAATTAAGAAATTCCTAGATAACATTTTAAAAGCACTGTTATTTCTTATAACAAGAAATCTGAAAGAAGGCAATCCCAGAATTGGTTAATTAGGCAGTTTAGCAATTTCAGTGATCCTTCTTTGTGATTCTTTGCAGATGCCCCCTCTTTTGTGATTCTCTGGCCTCTTTTTTTCATAGCTCCAAGCATGATATCCTCAAGACAATGTTCAAAAGTGACAAGAAAGGGCAGACCTTTCTCCTTGTACACCTCTCTCCTTTTAATCAGGTGGGATCATCTTTCCCAAAAGCCTTTATGGTAGCCCGGGTTTCCCCAAAAAACAGAGCTTAGAGTAAGAACCTGCAAGGAGGTAGTTATTTTGGGGAATGTGAGAAGGAGACTGGATTGAGGGAAACCAGAGAGAAGGGAAAGGCAATACATTATTAAGCTGGCTACCACCATAGAGAATTGTGGCTTGGTTCCACAGAGGTCTTCTAAAATAACATGTAGATTGTACTTCAGGGTTGGTTCAGACCAAGGAACAGAAGAAAAGAACATTTGTCTGCCAGTCCTGCCCTCCATTAGATAAGGTTGTCCTAGGGAAGTTAACTCTTGCACTTCCAGTATTGTGGATGCATGGTATGGCTGAGCACATTTCCAAAGGTGTCCCACAGAGAGCAGCAGAGATGGTCCAAACTAGAAAGCAATAAATGCATGGAAACAAACTTTAGTGGGCTACACTTTGATACATATTTATTTGTTGTAGCACCAACAAAAGCAAAGAGATAGGCTGAGAGAATAAGAAGCAAGTCTGTGATTTCTAACACGTTGCCCAGCCAACTTTTACTCAGGTTCCACTGGTAAGGTCTACACCTTGGCCTATTATATAACTACAAAGGTGGTAGGGAGTAGGGACAAAAGAGAGCCAAGGACTTGCCATCCGTAATGTTGGATCAATAGATAAGACATAAGACTAAAAAAAAAGTAATTAAAAGATTATTTAAGCAAAATATAGGTATGTTAGAGATACAGAGATAAATTACAAAAGAAAGAGATAAAGGTATTGAAAAGAATTTGTCTTTATAGAGCAGGAAATGGGGATGGGGATGTAGAACATTGTTAATTTTTTTATGTCGTAGTCTTTGACTTCTCAAACAAAGTTCATATTTCAACTTAAAAAATGAAATCTAAAACTTGTATATGGAAACTACCAGACACTATGAAACTTAAATAATTCATACACTTTATGCCTTCAGATGTCATGGGTGGCCCTTGAAATGTCTGCTCATTGATAGGAAGAGCAGAGTAAGGGAGCACTACTAGAGTGTAGTGCCTCATTTGTAGCAGAGTTAATAGGTGCTTAAGAAAGAAATGGAAAGAGAGAAGGAAAGAAGAGAGAGATGAGGAAAGATAACTCTTAGAATAGAAAACCCTGACTACCACTGCTATAATGACTAACTCACCCTTATGGCTCAGTGGAAAGCTACCCAAACACAGCAAAATCATCCTGGAGCTTCCAGTTACAGGGCTTCACTATGAAATATTCCCAACATGGTCACAACAAAGACTAGATGGAAAAACTTTGCCTGACTTAGTCGTATCATTCTGTTCCTGTTTGTAGGTGGATAAAATTAAATAATGGTATAATTTTAGAGTCTAAAATGTCAAGGTTGTACTAGGTACATAAAGAGCTCCACTGATAAATACTTATTGTCCCAGACAACAGAATAGCAAACAATCGTCCTTGCTAGATCTTAGTTATTTACTCCTCAAATGCTGCTATATAAACTCTTTAGCAAACATTAGATGAAAAGTGGAAAATATGACAATTCTCTCCAGTAAAAACAGTAAATGAATTTCTGAATTAAATATATTTGACTATAAACTCCTTTAATACAATATGTTAAATATCATCTTTGTGTCCCTAGTGCTTACTAGAATGTCTTGCATGTAGGAGGTACTTTATAAATTATTGTTGAAGTGAATTAAACTGAATTAAATTGTTGAAGTGAATTTATTTGGTACGGTTCCCAGTTATTCTAACCCATATTTACCCTTGCCTTTATTTATCTCTTACACTTGCAAGCATACTGGCAAGTTTTTTGAATCCCTTATTGCAAAAGAGAGATGAGGAAGGGATGAGGGAGAAGAGAAAGAAGAAAAGGAAGAAGGTAGGTGGAAGGAAGAAAGAGAGAGAAAGGAGAATGTGGAAGGAAGAGGATGGAATAAAAGGGAATTGAAGATTTGAACTGGGTCTTTTAGAAAGACACGGCAGTAAGAGACAATGTAACAAAGGTGATTAAAATTGCTCTCTCAACATTTCTCAACCAGTGGATTGAACCACACTATTTCTTTTCACTCTTACAACTTTTCCTTTTTTAAAACAACTTCTCAACACCTTCAAATTTTCCCCACCACTCCATATTCATTTTGAAAAATTTTTTTCATGAAAGATTTTTACTTAAAACATTTTTTCAAACCCAATTCTATTCTTTAAATTTCAATATGTCGATCTCCCAATTTTCTTCCTTATTTTTCTTATTCTTAACATGAAACTGATATCAAAGAGGTTGATGTATTAGTTTTTGCACTGCTATAAATAAATACCTGAGACTGGGTAATTTATAAAGGAAAGAGGTTTAATTGACTCACCGTTCCGCATGGCTGGAGAGGCCTCAGGAAACTTACAATCATGGTGGAAGGTGAAGGGGAACCAGGCACCTTCTTCACAAGACAGCAGGAGGGAGAGTGTCGTGAAGGGGTATCTTCCAAACACTTATAAAACCATCAGCTCTCATGAGAACTCCTTCACTATCACAAGAACAGCATGCGGGAACGGCCCCCAGGATCCAATCACTTCCCTATAGGTCCTTCCCTCAATACGTGGGTATTATGGGGATTACAATTCAAGAAGAGATTTGGGTGGGGACACAGAGCCAAACCATATCAGTTGGTTTAGGTGCCACAGAAAACAAGGCTTTATTTTCCAAGACTGATTGACTAGATTAAAATGTCACAGGCCAGCATGGTGGTTCACACTTGTAATCCCAGCAGTATGGGAGTCCAAGACAGGCAGATCACTTGAAGTCAGGAGTTCAAGATCAGCCTGGCCAACATGGTGATATCCCATCTCTACTAAAAATACAAAGATTAGCCAGGTGCAGTGGTTTGTACCTGTAGTCCAGCTACTCAGGATGCTGAGGTGGGAGAATCGCTTCAACTTGGGCAGCAGAACTTACAGTGAGCTGAGATCACGCCACTGCACTCCAGCCTGAGCAACAGAGCAAGATTCTGTTTCAAAAAAAAAAAAAAGTTATAGTCAGCAAAGCTAAACACAATTCAGCAATAAAATACTCTGAGCTAAAAAGGACTAGGTTTTAGATGATTGAAGCATATTACATTGAATTGGATTTTAATGTTTTTTCTATTTTTAATATTTGTCAATCTGTAGTAAAGAACGATTCAAATTTTGATGCCACAAGTGGGATTGGGTCCTTGGAGAAATTCAAGTTGACAGAAACAAAAATGATTCCAGAATAGTGGAATGAGTAAAAATATGACATTCCAAAGGAGCTGAAGTTATATATGTGTTAAAAAAGAAAGGGGAAGAAACACATAGGAAAATTTTAGTCTTTCAGATATTACTGGATAAGGCAGGGCTGATGGTGGGTAATTATTTTTTGTTCCAATTAAGAAAATAACAGGTGTTAATAATCTTTAGTATCAAGCAAAATGATATAAATTTGAAGGAATATCGTCACTCTAAGTTTAGTTAAACTAGGCTTTTTTTTTTTTTTTTTTTTTTTTTTTTGCTATATCAAAGCCATCAGGTCTGTCTCAAATAAAAGGATGTCTTCTGGTGAAATTGTGTGACAAATGTGCAAGGAACTAAACTTACTTTTGGGTCACAATTCTATTTTCATATTCCATAGCCTCTGAAAAAAGTGTATTAGCCTGTGGTTTTCTTATTTAGCCATGTTATATAGAAATCTGCCTTCCTATAGTCTGAGGAATGTCGTCTTGAGAAAGTAATCTTGGTATCCAGCTAAGTCACTGCATCCAGCTGAAAAAGGCATAATTTTGGAACAGTAAATTTTATAAATCTAAACTCTTTCATTTTCAGGCTGGTTAGCCAATTCATAGCTTAAGTTCTCAAGGATACTCTATCTTGCTAAGTTCCAGGCATAATTCCAGTCTGACAACTGGAATTACTGACAACTGAAGCTTGAGTTACATGTACCCCTGAGTTTTGTACCCAAGATATCTTTTAGCAAGCCTCCTTTCAGTCAGTTTTCTTACTTGAATCTTCCACCACAGTCATTATCTTCCTGTTCACACGTAGAGATCATCATCATATTCATCTACTTTTGTTCTTTTGTGTTTTAATGCTGGATAGGATTATAAAATTGACATTCAGAAACCCAAATTTTTATCAGCATGCTTTAGATAATTCAACAGACAGGAGAACAATTTACAATCAATGGGAAAGTAGGAAAATTCATCAGAATGGTTGGCATTCTTCAAGTCTCCATCTTGGACCCTCTTGTTTTCTATTTGTTTGTTTGTTACCAGATTTAATAAGGTATAATTTGATTGACAAACAAAATTGCACACATTTTGGGTGTATGTACTAATTTGATATATATATATATTGTGAAATGATTACCACATTCAAGTTATTTAACACATCCATCACCTCACATTGTTACCAATTTTATTTTTTGTATTGAGAGCATTTAAGATGTACTCTTACAAATTTCAATTACACTATACAGCTTTCTTGACTATAGTCACCATGCTGTGCATTAGATTCCTGGAACTTATTCTCTCATAATTGACTATTTGCACATTTTAACCAACATCTCCTCATTTCTCCCACCCTCTAGACTCTGGCAACGACCATTCTACTCTCTCTTTTCTGAGTTTGCACTTTTTAGATTTCACATATAAGTGAGATCATACAGAATTTGTCTTGCTCTGGCTGACTTATTTCAGTTAGCATAAGGTGCTCCAGGTTCATCTACGTTGTTGCAAACGGCAGGATTTCCTTCTATTTCATGCCTGAATAACATTATATTATATATATACACACACACACACACACACACACACACACTATGCATAGTATATATATAACATTACTACATATATTATGTTTGTATTATATATAACATTACATTCTACATATAGTATATATAGTAATATATATAATGTTATAGATATAATAATAAAATACTATATGTGTGTGTATACATATATTTATAACATTGTCTTTATTCATTCATCCATCAATGGCTACTTCGGTTGTTTCCACGTCTTGGTTGTTCTGAATAATGCTACAGTGAACATGAGAGTGAAGATATCTTCTCAACATATGGATTTTGTTTCCTCCAGATATATACCAAGAAATGAAATCGCTGGATCATATGGTAGTTATGTTTTTAATTTTTTAAGGAAGTCCTATACTGTTATAAATAACATCAGTACCAACTTAAACTCTCATCATCAATGCACGAAAGTTCCCTTTTATCTACATCCTCCTAATAAATCTTATCTCTTACTTTCAACAAGTGTGAGGTGCTATCTCATGATGGCTTTGATTCAAATGTTCCTGATGATTAGTGATGTTGAGCATCTGTTCACATACCTGTTGATCACTTTTATGTCTTCTTTCGAAAAATGTCTGCATAGGTCTTTTGCCCATTTTTAAATCAAATTATTACTATTACTATTATCACTATTGAGTTGTATGAGTTCCTTATATATTTTGAATATTAGTCTCTCATCACATATATGGTTTGCAAATATTTTCTCTCAATCCATAGGTTGCCCTTTCATTTTGGTTTTATTTGCTGTACAAAGTTTTTAATTTTTTTATTTTTTCATTGGGGTAAAATATACACATATAATTGACCATCTTTACCCTTTTAATTGTACAGTTCAGTGGTAATAAAGATATTTATATTCCCTTTCTTCTCCCTTCATCCCTGACTCCCTTCTCTTTCCGGGCCTCTGGTAACCACCAATTTACTCTCTATCTTCGTTAAATCCACTTTTTTAACTCTGGCATATGAGTGAGAACATGTGATATTCATCTTTCTGTACCTGACATATTTTTTTACTTTTATTTTAGATTCAGGGAATACATAGGCAGGTTTGTTACAAGGGTATATTGTGTCATGCTGAGGTTTGGGGTAAGATTGAACCTGTCATACACGTAGTGGACATAGTACTTAATAATAGGTATTTTTCAACACTTGCCCCCCTCTCCCCTTTTCCCTCTTGTAGTCTCCAGTGCTTGTTGCTCCCATCTTTATGTCCACATATACCCAATGGTTAGCTCCCACTTATAAGTAAGAACATGTGTTATTTGGTTTTCTGTTTCTGTGGTAATTCACTTAGGATAATGGCCTCCAGCTGTATTCATGTTGCTGCAAAGGACATTAGTTCATTCTTTTTTATGGCTGTGTAGTATTCCATGGTGTATATACACAACATTTTCTTTATCCAATCCACCATCTGTTTACTCTGTTGATAGTTTCTTTTGTTGTGCAGAAGCTCTTTAGTTTAATTAGGTCCCACTTGTCAATTTTTGGTTTTGTTGCAATGATTTTTGAGGACTTAGCCATGAATTCTTTGGCAAGGCCAATGTCAAAACAGCGATTTTCTTGGCTTTCTTCTAGGATTTTTTTTCCCTTCAACTTTTATTTTAAGTTCCAGAGTACATATGCAGGATGTGCAGGTTTGTTACATAGGTAAACGTGTGCCATGGTGGTTTGCTGCACAGATCAACCATTCACCCAGGTATTAAGCCCAGCATCCATTAGCTATCCTTCCCAATGTTTTCCTTCCCTTAACCCCACCGCTGTCAGAAGCCCCAGTGTATGTAGTTCCCCACCATTTGTCCATGTTTTCTCATCGTTCAGCTCCCATTTATAAGTGAGAACATGCAGTGCTTGGTTCTCTGTCCCTGCATTAGTTTGCTGAAGATAATGGCTTCCAGTTTCATCCATGTCCCTGCAAAGGATATAATTTTGTTCCTTTTTATGGCTGCATAGTATTCCATGGTGTATATGTACCACATTTTCTTTATCCAGTCTATCATTGATGGAAATTTGGGTTGATTCCATGTCTTTGCTATTGTGAATAGCATTGCAATTAACATATGCATGCACGTATCTTTATAATAAAATAATTTATATCCCCTTGGGCATATACTCAGTGGTGGGATTGCTGGGCCAAATGGTATTTCTGCCACTGGATCTTTGAAGAATCACTACGCTCCCTTCCACCATGGTTGAACTAATTTACACTCCCACCAACCATGTAAAAACATTCCCTTTTCTCCACAACCTCACCAGCATCTGTGGACTGAACTCTGAGCTTGAGCAATACCATTGGCAGGGATTTGGTGCCACTGCCAAAATTTCTGTGCTGGTCACTGTGAGCTTTACCCCTCTTTTGTGTTCATAATGGGCCTCAGGTGGTCTAGCCCTGCCAATTCCCTTCATGTTGCCCAGGAGGCAAGAAATAAATTAGCCTCATGGAAGTGATGTGGAATGCTGAGGAAGCTGAATGTCTGCCTTAGGCCCTTTTTCCTACTGTTGAAACAGTAGGTCCAAGGAAACCCTCTTGGTGTGGCATTGTGTCAGCCTGGAGGAGGAGCAACATGGTCAAAGTGAAACTCTTTGCCCCTGTAATGTAGCTTTCCTTGGTGTCAGTGGGCCAATGGGATTCTTATGCCTCACCCTTGGCTGAGGGATTTTCACAAGGCATTCTTGTCTGTAGATATTTGCCAGTTAGTATTTCTGTGAGGGATAGTAGAGGCAGCCATCTTGCTGATGTCACTCCCATTCAGATCTTCTTTTTGTTCTACTCAAGTTACATGACTGATCTTATCTGCTCTGATGGCCTGAT
The DNA here is from genome assembly GCF_028885655.2 of Pongo abelii. Lineage (NCBI taxonomy): Eukaryota > Metazoa > Chordata > Mammalia > Primates > Hominidae > Pongo > Pongo abelii. Next base: position 22,763,348 of record NC_085928.1, read on the forward strand.
TGTTTATTCAGTGATGATTCTCAAATCTGTATCTTCAACCCATACTTATCTCCTAAGTTCCTGATTTGAACATTCAACCGTATGTTTCTACCACATCTCAAATCCAACTTGTCCAAATTTAAGTGATTTAGCTCCATCCTCTTCTCCATTATTTGCTTCACCTTCTGTGTCTTCTACCTAAACTTCGTATTCATCTTGCATTCCTCATTTCCTTTTTTCCCACCTATATAAAAATCATCAAGACCTTTATCAATTATACCTCCTTAATTGCTTTCAAATACATTTTCCTCTCCCCATCCTCAGCATTATTAATTTAAATAATTATTGCAACAGTCATCACTAGGACTCTCTGCCTTCAGATATGCCTGTACTAATCCATTCGTGTCCTGACACCATTCATTTATTCAACAAATAATTTCTAGGGTCCTACTATGTGCCTAGCTCTGCCCTTGACTTGATCTTTACATTGAATTCAGTGTGATCATACTAAAATGCAAATTTAGTCAAATGATTGTCTTATTTCAAATACTTTCTTGTTTCTCCAGCATCTAGAGTCTTTAGAATAAAATTGAAGTTCCATAATATAGTTTACTGGGCCTATGTATCATGGCCCCTGTCTACCTTGTCATTGTTATTTTTTTTGACATTCCCCTTTATCCCTATTCTGACTCTGTTTTTCCACAACATTTAACCATTTGCAATTCCCCCACTGCTCCCTCACCTCCTGGCATAGGTTCTGGCTGCTGCGCAGAGTGCCCATTTCTTCTGCTTAAATGCCTAATTCACAATTGCCCTTCAATACTCACTGCTGATATTTTCTCCTCTGAAAATCTTTCTTTGACTCTGTCCTACTGCCCTATCTGACTTAGGCACTTTTCATCTATTTGCTCCCATATGTCCAGTAATTTTGTGGTGGTTGATCTCGTGTGTCAACTTGACTGAGCTAAGGGATGCCAGATAGCTAGAAAAACACAATTTCTGATTGTGTATTTAAGGATATTTCAAGAAGAGATTAGCGTTTGAATTGATAGACTGAGTAAAGAAGATCACCCTCACCAATGTTGGCAAGCATCATTCAATCCATTGAGGTCCCACTCAAATAGAACAAAAGTCTGAGAAGAGGCAAATTCTCTCTTTCTGTCTTTGTGATCTGGGTCATCCATTTTCTCCTGCTCTTGGATATTAGAGTTCCTGGTTCTAAGGCCTTTGAACTCAGATTTTCACCAGGAATCCCCACACCTCCTGGTTCTTAAGCTTTCAGTTCTTCTCATTCTCAGCCTTTCAAAGTCAGACTGAATTATACTACTGGTATTTTTGGCTCTAAAGCTTGCAGACAGCATATAATGGAAATTGTTGACTTCCATAATCACATGAGCCAATTTTCATAATAAATCTCCTCTTATATATCTGCATATATCTTGTTGGTTCTGCTTCTCTGGAGAACTCTGAGTAATACAATTTACCTCTGATATATCTCTTTTACCATGCTATTTGTATTTGTCAGTTTGCACGCCTATCAATTCCCCTAGATAGTGAGCTCTATATGGGAGCATGGTTTATTTGTTTTATTATCCCTGGTGCTTAGCACATGGTAGGTAGTTAATAAATATTTATTTGTCAAAGTCTTGGATAGTTGGAAGGATGTTTTTAAAGGAGATTGTGAACATACCTCTTCTCTTTAAAAGGAAAAATGCTACTTTCGGGGATAGTTTGATATCAGTGGGAGATGTGAGCAAAAGTAGAGAGAGAAAATGAAGCCATTTAAGATTTCTTATCTTTTTTAATTAGAAAGGAAGTCACAGTGTTCTTGTGAAAGAGGAGGAAGGTCTGAAACAAGCAGAAAATGCAAGGCATGGATGTTGTTGTAGCCTGAGGGGGAGATGATATTGCTGTTGTTATTGCTTCATATATATTGAGAATGAAAGCAAGTGATTAAGTTATGAGGGAGAGTCAATAACTTTACCCAGCTTATGATAGGTGCCCCCTAGAAACCTGACTATAGTTTTCTGCCATATTAAGTTGGCATAGCTGAGCACAATGCACCTGTTTTTTACTTCCTGCCGTGACTAACGATTTGCTTTTTATATTCTGGAGACTGCCATTCCATAGAGGCACCTGATTAAGTGAGCAATAAACAAAATGAGATAATGATACAGCATGCAAATGAGTCACTAAGAATTCAACCAAACCACAGTCCAAACCTTAGGAAAATTATTTGCGACAACCCATATTTATGAGGAAATGGGGAGGGATAGGAAGCATAATGTAATCAGTGTTCAATGTGATTGTGTTAGTTTAGACAGGAAAGTCTTACTGAGGATATCAGAAATTTCATTAAATTCAGTATAATGTCAGTCTACCATGTTGATTTTAGTCCGCTGATTTTCTGTAAAGCTCTAAAACCATGGAGCTGAAATAGGCTTCTGAGATATCCTGATCCAACTCTCTCATTTTACAGGTGAGGAAACCAAAGCATAAAAAATACTTAAAAAGTGTTTATTTGAAAATTATTTTGCATGCTGTCCTTCTATGGTCTAGATTAGCACAAAATATGTTCTTACATTTCAAATAGTTCGATCTTAGTTTAGCTAGATAGGACATCCCAGTTTACAAAACCTCTCAACTCAGGAGTCACTGTTTTCTTTGGCAACACCACAAAATGCTGCATTTCCAAGCCACCACTTTAATTTAATAGTTATAACAACTTTAGATATATATATATATATAAAATCTGATATATATATATCAGATTAAATAGCGAGGTGCTCCATGTGTATTCGCACGCGTGTGTGTGTACAAATCAGTATGTTTAATATATATGGTAATTTTTCTTGTCTTTGAGGGAGTCTTTACCTTCAATGCCTTAACCTGGTTAGCTTTTTTTATTTGGAAGGAACGACCAAAAAGAAAGGAGTTTGCAGATAAACATATGAATCTGTGAGGGCCACAGTGAAATTAACTCTAGCATAAAGTTTTCAGAAAACGAAGTTATAGCCTTTCCATAGCTTCTAAGAAACAGCTGCAATCTCAACGAAGAATATGTTGGGGTCAGAAATCAATGTATGTAGTTATTAAAAATAATTTCAGTCATGCTCTTCTTCCCTTGGACTGTAGCAATACACTTACAGGTAATTCAGAAACAAATGCCCATTTTTAAATTTTCTTCTTCTTTTTTAAAACGTAGGCTGAGGAGAAGAATCCAGGCTGACTCTTCCTAGATTAGAGCACCCAGGAAATCAAGTGCCTAGAGTTAGTGGGATATACAAAGCTCATCCTGACTGGCAATGAGCTTCAGGAAGCTGCTCAAGCCAGAAAAGGCTATTTGAACTTCAGAATCTGCTGTCTGTCCATGTAGTTTCTTTTCTACTGAATCTAGATAATTCTTTCCAATTTTTGCAATCAGTTTATAGTATGGACTTCTGCCCAGGAAAGCTGGATGGCTACCAACTCCTGCTTCACAGACGGCCATCTACAGTTCTGAGAAGCTGTAGCTCAGTCATCGATATAGTTTGGATGCTTGGCCCCTCCTCATCTCATGTGGAAATGTGATCCCCAGTGTTGGAGGTGAGGGCCAGTGGCAAGTGTCTAGGTCTTGGGGGCAGATCCCTCATAAATGGCTTGGTGATTTCCTCACAATAATGAGTGAGTTCTCACTGGTGTAGTTCCTATGAGATCTTATTGTTTAAAAGAGTCTGGGACCTCTTCCCTCTCACTTGCTTCGTCTCTCACCATGTGACACTCCAGCTCTTCCTTCACTGTCCACCATGACTGTAAGTTCCCTGAGGCCCTCACTAGAAGCAGATGCTGGCACCATGTTTCCTGTACAGCCTGCAAAACTGCAAGCCAAAATAAACCTCTTTTCTTTATAAATTATCCAGCCTTATGCATTTCTTTATAGCAATGCAAACTGGCTTAATACAGTCATGAACCCCACAAAGTAAAGTTTGAAAGAAAGTTTCACATGAAGTAAAGTATTCCTGGAAAAAGTTACCAATGGATGTCTAAAAAATATGGACTATCAGATGACTTTAACAAGCTAGGTCAATTCTAGAAACACACTGGGGAGAGGACAAGGTAGAGTGGTGCAGGGAGAGGTGAGGTTTGCTTTGATTCCCTCCTAGTTCTGCCATTTTGCCATTACTCATTTTTGATAATGTGATAAAATAATTTTTAAAAGTGTATTAAGCTTCAACTATATGCAAGGTGTGCTAGACACTGCATGTAGCTCTAAAGAGGTTTAAAAATAAATGCCACACTCAGAAGGCTTATTATACAGTTGGATAAAAAAGACAAGAAAGCAAGCAAAGAAGAATGTGATAAATACCAAATGAATTCTACAGAATAAAGGTAAGTGTTTTATTGGCTGAGATAATTTATGGAAGATTGAGCATTTCAGGAAGAGAACCATAGTACTTGAGCTGAAATTTAAAGATAGTGTGGTAGAGATGTTGGTTGCCATTCAATAGCTGTTCTCTTCTTTTTCCTAAGAAATCTCATCTCTCTCTCTCTCTCTCTATGTATGAGAGAGAGAGTGTGGGGGGATGACCCAGTAAGCCACTGCACCTGGCCACTCTGATTCTATTTGCATGGAAAATAAATTTTAAAATAACATTTCCCAATATGCCATACACCTAGTTATGGCCATATGATTAGGTTTTGACCAATAATATGTAAGCAAAAGTGTTGTGTGGACAACCAGTAAGGCTTTTTAAAAGGACATGAATCAGCAGGCAGAGACAAAAATTTTATACTTTCACCCTTTCTGGTTTTTTTGACCAGGAACTTTAATGTGATATCTGAGCTGTAGCAGCCATTTTTAATCAGATGGTAATCTGAAGGATAGAAATCATATTCTAGGAGAGTGAAGAAAACTAAGAGCAGGTAAACTTTATGGCTATGGAAAGTTGAAAAGATCTATGAATACGTTTGCCCCCAAGAAGTACAAAATTCAATAAAATTGTCTAAAATGATCATTTTGGAGGCAATGGAAATTGGCCACCGACAAAAGATTAATTGAGAGTCATTTATTACTAAGATTTTTTAACTTATTTATGAAGGTAAAAAGAGTGATGATCTGTGGCTTTTGCCTCTAGGCAAAATTCTCATTCCACCACTACTTGTACCCTTCTTCCTGCACACTACCTCCTATTTTTTTCAACAAGAATGTTATTTTTACCCCTGTAGAGCTGGCCAGAGAAACTATCAACCTTTCTGCCAAAGGAAATTGACTTCATTTAGGTCAGTGGGCAAAAATCCATGACAGCATTGACAGTAAGCAGCAAACTTGAAAGGAAACAAAGAAAACCCATGGCTCTGAAAACTCGAGGCTTCAATCCCATTTCACATAAGCAATGTCCAGCCAGAAACAAAACGAGGAGATTATGAACACAAGAGTGCCAGAGAAGGGCTAGATAAGCTCTCCATATCCCTGGTTGATTAAAAAACTATACACACACAAAGAGGAGGTCTAAGGGAGTCAAGATGAAAGTGAAAGCCAAGATGAAATTGAGAGCTAGCTGAACTTTGCATGTTCATGTAACACTCCCCCAAGCACACATAGAAGCTCAAGTTGTTTAAGAACAAATACTGTTGCAAACATTAGCTGAATGCAAAGCTGTGCAGACAATGGAACAAGCACTAAAATAGTCAGGTTTAACACAACAATAAACAAAAAAAAATAGCAAAGACATCAGCAACAAAACACTAAAGTTTAAGTCCTGAAAAGCTACTTATTACAAAATGCTCGGGCCCAGCATGGTGGCATGCAACTGTAGTCTTAGCTACTGGGGAGGCTGAGGCAAGAGGATTGCTTGAGCCCAGGAATTTAAGTCCAGCCTAGGCAATATGGTGAGTCTCCGTCTCTAAACTTAAAAAAATAAATCAATTTAAAAAGTGCTCAGAAAAAAAAAGCCAAAGTTGCTAGAAGGACTTGTGTAAACATTTCAAATTTAAACTATAAAAAAAAATACCAGCACATCTCCTTTTTTTTGCACTTAACTTTATTGCACTTGGCAGATATTCCATTTTTTAAAAATTGAAGGTCTGTGGCAACCTTGAGTCAAACAAGTCTATTGGCACTATTTATTCCATAGCATGTGCTCACTTTGTGTCTCTATGTCATATTCTGGTAATTCTCTCAATATTTCAAACTTCTTCATTATTATTTTATCTGTTATGTTTATCTCTGATCAGCGATCTTTGATGTTACCATTGCAATGTTTGAGGCATCACAAATCATGCCCATATAAGACAAGGAACTTTATAAATGTTGTGTGCGTTCTGACTGTTCCCCTATCTCTCTCCCTCTCCCCAAGCTTCTTTATTCCTTGAGATGTAACAATATTGAAATTAGGTCTATAATAACCCTACAATGGCCTGTAAGTGTCCAACCAAAATGAAGAGTTGCACATCTCTCACTTTAAATAAAAAGCTGAAAATGATTAGGCTTAATGAGAAAGGCATGTCAAAAGCTGAGACAAACCAAAAGCTAGGCCTCTTGCAACAGTTAGCTAAGTTGTGAATGCAAAGGAAAAGCTCTTGAAGGAAATTAAAAGTGATACTCCAGTGAACACATGAGTGATAAGAAAGCAAAACAGGCTTGTTGCTGATATGGAGAAGGTTTTAGCAGTCTGCATAGAAGATTAAACTAGCCACATTTCCTTAAGCCAAAGCCCACTTCAAAGCAAGGCCTTAACTCTCTTCAATTCAGTGAAGGCTGAAAGAGGTGAGGAAGCTGCAGAAGAAATGTTTCAAATTGTAGAGGTTAGTTTATGAGGTTTAAGGAAAGAAGCCGCCCCTATAACATAAAAGTACAAGAGGAAGCAGCAAATGCTGACGTAGAAACTGCAATATTAGTTATCCAGAATATCTACCTGAGATAAATTGTAAAGGTGGTTACACTAAACGACAAATTTTCAATGCAGATAAAACAGTCTTACACAGTATTTGAATAAGATGCTATCTAAGATGCTATCATAGACTTTGCCTGACTTTAAAGCTTTAAAGGACAGGCTGACTCTCTTGTCAGGTGCAAATGCAGCTGGTGACTTTAACTTGGAGCTAATGCCCACTTACCATTCTGAAAATCCTAGAGCCCTTAAGAATAATGTTATATCTACTCTGTGCTCTATAAATGGAACAAAATCCAGATGACAGCACATCTGTTAACAGCATGGTTTGCTGAATATTTAAAAACCACTGTTGAGAACTATTACCCAGAAAAAATTCCTTTCCAAATATTACTGCTCATTGAAAATGCACCTAGTCACCCAAGAGCTCTGTTGGAGATGTATAGATGATTAATATTTCATGCCTGCTAACACAACATTCATTCCACATCCCTTGGATCGAAGAGTAATTTTGACTCTCAAGACTTATTATTTAAGAAATACATTTTGTAAAGCCATAGCTGCCATAGATAGTGATTCCTCTGATAGATCTGGGCAACATAAATTGAAAACTTTCTGAGAAAGATTCATCATTGTAGATGCCATTAAGAACATTTGCAATTCATAAGAGAAGGTCAAAACATCAAAATTAAGAGAAAGTTGGGAGAAGTTGATTTCAGCTGTCGTGAATGACTTTGAGGGATGTGAGACTTCATTGGAGGAAGTAACTGCAGATATGGTACAAACTGTAGGAAAACTAAAATTAGATATACGAACCCTGAAGGTATGACTGAATAGCTGCATTCTCATAATATTAATAAAGCTTGAACAGATGATGACTTGCTTCCTATGGATGACTTGCTTCTTATGGATAAGCAATGGAAGCTAGTTTTTTTGAGATGAAATCTACTCCTGGTGAAGATACTATAAACGTTTTTGAAATGACGACCAATGATTTAGAATATTATTAGATTGGTGCAAAAGTAATTGCGGTTTGGCCATTATATTCAATGGCAAAACCCACAACTACTTTTGCACTAACCTAATACATAAACTATTGATAATGTAGCGGTAGCATTTGAAAGGATTTAATTCAATTTTGATTAAAGTTCTATAGGTAAACTGGTATCAAACAGCATTGCATGTTATATAGAAATCTTTTGTGAAAACAGGAGTCAATTGAGGAAGCAAACTTCATCGTTGTCTTATTGTAAGAAACTTCCACAGTCACTCCAACATTCAGCAACCACCTCTGTGATCAGTCAGCAGCCATTATCATCAAAGCAAGACCCTCCACCAGCAAAAATATTACTCTCTGAAGGCTTAGATGACTATTAGCATTTTTAAGCAATAAAACACTTTCCAGTTAAAGTATGTGCATTCTTTTTTAAAGATATAATGCTATTGTACATTTAATAGACTACATTATAGTATAAACATAACTTTTTAAAATTTTTTATTTTTTATTTTTTTGGGTACATAGGAGGCATACATCTGCATGAGATGTTTTGATACAGGTGTGCAATATGAAATAAACACATCATTATCCATCCCTTCAAGTATTTATCCACTGATTTGCAAAGAATCCAATTGCACTTTCAAAGGTATTTTTAAATGTACAGTTATTATTGACTATAGTCATCTGTTGTGCTATCAAATAGTGGGTCTTAGTCATTCTTTCTATATTTTGTAAGCTTTAACCATCTCCACATACTCCGCAACTCTGCACCACCCTTTCCAGCCTCTAATAACTATCCTTCTACTCCCTATATCCATGAGTTCCAGTGTTTTGATTTTTAGACCCCACAAATAAGTGAAAAAATGCAATGTTTGTCTTTCTGCATCTGGCTTATTTCACTTAACATAATGATCTCAAGTTCCATCTATGTTGTTGCAAATGATGGGATCTCATTTTTTTTATTGCTGGACAGCCCTCCATTGTTTATATGTACCACATTTTCTTTCTCCATTCATTTGCTCATGGACACTTAGGTTGCTTCCAAATCTTAGCTATTGTGAACAGCATTGCAACAAATATAGGAGTGCAGATATCTCTTCAATATATTGATTTCCTTTCTTTTGGATATATCCCCAGTAGTGGGGTTGCTGGATCATATGGTAGCTCAATTTTTAGTTTTTTGAGGAACTTCCAAACTGTTCTCTTAATGATTGTACCAATTTACATTCCCACCAACTGCGTACAAAGTTTCCCTTTTCTCCACAGCCTCGCCAGCATTTGTTATTGCCTGTTTTTTAAATACATGTCATTTTAACTGGGGTGAGATAATACTCAGTGTAGTTTTAATTTGCATTTTTCTGATGATCAGTGATGTTGAGCACCTTTTCAATGTCTTCTTTTGAGAAATGTCTATTAAAATCTTTGGCCCATCTTTTGATCAGATTGTTAGGTTTTTTTTTCTATAAAGCTGCTTGAGCTCCTTATATATTCTGGTGAATAATCCCTTGTCATGTGAGTAGTTTGCAAATATTTTCTCCCGTTCTGTGGGTTGTCTCTTCACTTTGTGATTGTATCTTTGCTGTGCAGAAACTTTTTCAACTTGATGTGATCCTATTTTTCCATTCTTACTTTGGTTGCCTGTGATTCTGGGGTGTTCCTCAAGACATTTTTGCCCAGACCAATGTCCTGGAGATTTTTCCAAATGTTTTCTTATAGTCCTTTCATGGTTTGAGGTCTTAGATTAAAATCTTCATTCATTTTGATTTGATTTTTGCATATGGCAAGAGATAGGAGTCTAGTTTCTTTCTTCTGCATATAGATATCCAGTTTTCCCAGCACCATTTATTTAAAAGACTGTCTCTCCTCTAGCACATGTTCTTGGCATCTTTGTCAAAAATGAGTTCAGTGTAGTGTGTGGATTTCTTTCTGCATCCTCTATTCTGTTCCATTGGTCTATGTGTCAGCTTTTACGCTAGTACTATGCTGTTTTGGTTACTATAGCTCTGTAGTATAATTTGAAGTCAGGTAATGTGATTCTTCCAGTCTTGTTCTTTTTGCTTAGGATGGCTTTGGCTATTTTGGGTCATTTGTGGTTCCATCTAAATTTTAAGATTGTTTCTTCTACATCTGTGAAGGATGTCCTTGGTATTTTGATAGAAATTACATTGAATCTATAGATGGCTTTGGGTAGCATGGATATTTTAACAATATTGGTTCTTCCAATTCATGAACATAGAACATTTTTCCATTTCTTAGGGTCTTCTTCAATTTCTTTTGTCAGTGTTTTTATAGGGTTAATTATAGAGATCTTTCAATTCTTTGGTTAATTCCTAAGTATTTAATTTTATGTATAGCTATTGTAAATGGGATTACTTTTTAAAATTTCTTTTTCACGTTGTTCACTGTTGGCATATAGAAATGTTACTGATTTTTGTATATTGATTTTGTATTCTGACACTTTGCTGAATTCCTTTATCAGTTCTAATAGTTTTCTTGTATTTAGGTTTTTCCAAATATAAAATCATGTCATCTGAAAATAAGGATAATTTGACGTCTTCCTTTACAATTTGGATGCCCTTTATATCATTCTCTTGTCTGATCACTCTAGCTAGAACTTCCATTACTCTGCTGAATAACAGTGGTGACAGTATTGTGTTTCAGATCTTAAAGGAAAGGCTTTCAGTTTTTCCCATGTGTTATGGTACTAGCTGTGGGTCTGTCATACACGGCTTTCATTAAAACATAACTTTTATATACACTGGGAAAAAATATTTGTATGACTCACTTTATTGTGATATTCCCTTTATAGTGGTGGTCTGGAACCAATCCCGCAATATCTGCAAGGTATATGCCTGTATATGACATTTTCAAAGTAGCAAAGCTTACTTTTCAAGGGGAAAAGGCAGTCAATGAAAAACTGACTCTAAGTAGACCCAGATATAGGATCGAGCAGACAACACGTTTTGAAAAGTCATTATAAATATATGCAAAGAATTAAAATGAACTATATTCAAAATATAAGACAGTAACTTGACAAATAGAGAATTCAATACAGAAACAGAGTGTATACAAAAGAAGCAAGTACTGCTTGTGGACATGTAAAATGGTGTGGCCATTTTGGAAATAGCCTGGGAGTTCCTCAAAAGGTGAAACGAATTATCATATGACTAAGCATTTCTATTCTTAGGTATATATGCAACATAATTGAAAACGCATGTCTACATGAAAACTTGTTTACAAATATTGTTAACAACATTATTCGTAATAGCTAAAAAGTAGAAACAATGCAAATGTTTATTAATTGATTAATGGATAAATAAAATGTGGTATATTCATATAATATTTTTCAACAATGAAAAGAAATAAAGTACTGAAACATGCTATAACATGGATGAACCTTGAAAACATTAAGTTAAGTAAAAGAAGTCACCCATAAAAGAAACATATTAATTCCATTTATGGAATGGAATGAACAGAATGAACAAATGAAAAATGTCCAGAATGAACAATCTATAGAGACAGAATGTAGATTCGTAGTTGTATAGGCTTGGGAAGAGCTGTTAGGGAATGGTTGCTTAAAGATATTGGATTTTTTTTTTTTGGTATAATAAAAATTTATAAAATTGATTGCAGTAATGGCTGTCCAACTTTGTGAGTATATTAGATACCATAGAATTGTACACTTTAAATGAGTGAGCTATGGTATGTGAATCATATTTCAAAAAAACTTGCCAGCAAAGACTCAAATGGAAATTCTAAAATTGAAAAGTACAACAAGAAATGAAAACTGATTAGATGGGCTTAACAGCAAATTTGAGATGGCAAAAGAATCAGTGAACTTAAGGAGAAAATAATGGAAACTAATATAAAAAACAGTGAATAAAAAATGAAGGGAAATGAACAGCATACAAAATCTGTGGGATGACATCAATCATATCAATATACATGTAAACGGTCAATCCCAAAGGGGTAAAGGCAGAAAAATCTGCAACTTGAAATAACATGCTTAAATTTATGAGAGACTGAGAGAAAATATTAAAAGTAGCAAGAGGAAAAATTGTTTATTACATACAGGGGACAAGGACATAATGATCACTCTCTCATCAGAAAGAATCAAGGCCAGAAAACAGTGGAATGGTATACTGAAAGGCTTAATGTAAAACAAAAACACTTGCTGGCAAGAATTCTATATCCAGCAAAACTATTCTTCAAAAATAAATGTAAAATGAGCATATTTCTAGTTACTTGCTTTTTGAAAATAATTTGCTATTAGGAGATTTTTACTACAAGAAAAAAATTAAATTTTTTTTAGGCTGAAAGAAAATTGTACCAGTTACTTGAATCCACAGGAAGAAATAAGAAGCATCAGATATAATATGTGGGCAACTTTTTTTAAGTATAAAAAATATTTTTATCTATTCTCTTACTTTCTCTCAAATGCATAACACTAAATAAAGCAATAAATATAAAACTGCTTATATATAGATGTACAGCTATAACACAACAATCAAAGAGGAGAATAATATAGGACCACACTGGAACAAAACTATTATATTTTATCAGAACTGGCCTGAAATAGATTGTAATAATCTATTGCATTCCCCAGAACAATTACTAAGAGAATAACTTTTAAAACATAGTTAATAATGAACAGAGGAATCTAATGGTACACACAAATAATATCTAACACAGAAGAAGGCAGAAAATGAAGAATAGAGGATTAAAAGAAACGCAAGACATTCAGAATGAAAAGAAAAATGATAGATGCAAATACAACATATCCATAGCTACATTAAATATGAATGAATGGAACATCTCAATCAAAAGGTGAACTTGTTAGGCTGGATTAAAAAAATCAAAACCAAAGTACATATGTTCTATAACAGGCACATTGAGATTTAAAGACAAGAGAGAAAAGTTAAATGATGGAAAAATTTATACCACGCAAACCATACATATTAGAAAGCTGCAATGGCTAAATTAATAGCAGATAAAATAGAATTTAAGACAAGAAACATTACTCAAGGCAGAAAAATAAGGAAATTTAATAATAATGAAGGAATCAATACTTCAGTAATACTTGAAATTATAAATGTACCTAACAAAAGAAACTCATGATTACCAAGCAAAAACGACAGAATTAAATGGATAAATGGACAATTCAACAATTATATGGTTGGAGATTTCAATACTACTTTCAGTAATTCATAAAACAACTATAAATATAATTGATAAGGATATAGAAGACTTGAATAACAGTATCAGATTTCTTGACCCAACATTTATAGACTCTGTATCCAACAACAGTGCGCACATTATTGTCTAGCCCACATGGAACACTCTCAGATCAAATGTTAGGCCATAACAAAATCTCAGTTAATTTAAAGGATTGAAATCATACAAAATATGTTCTTTACTATAATAAATTTAAATTAGAAATTAGCAACATAAATACATTTAGAAAATCCCCAAAAATTTGAAAATTAACACACTTCTAAGTAGTCAATAAGTCAAAGAAGAAATCATAAGGGGAATTAGGAAATCTCTTGAACTGAATGGAAACAAAAACACAAATGACAAACTTATGGAATTATTCTGTGCCAAGGGCTTAAATTTTTAAAGGTGACTAAGTACACGAAAAGATGAATGCCACTGAAAGAAAAGTTGAGTGTTACTCACAGTTCCCCTAGAAATGAGAGTCATGGCTTGCTACAAATGGCTACAGAAGGAACACCACCTTTTGGTCAGGAAGCAGAAGCAGAAATGAGGAGAAGACATTAGGCCAGAGCCTTTGTTGGGGTTTCTGCAGGAAAGGCAAGGCAAGGCAAGGCAAATGATCTAGGATTGGCTCATTTGAATATTTTAATGAACTCTTAATCATAGGTAGCCCCTGGTTGCCCAGTACCTGGCCATGGGATGATTAAAGTAGATAAATATTGTCTCCTGAGATATAAGGGCAGATAGAGGGCATATGGTTCCAGATTGGTTAGTTTGCATATGAAGGGCATACTCCAAGCTGAGCCCTTGCTATCTGTAGAACTAAGCTACCCCTGTTGAGGAGCAGTATCTCCCCAACTACAAAGATTTTTTAAGATGTGAAAGCATCATAATATACAGAAAATTAAAAGTACATACTATGCAGTCATGCAGCTAATTTTTTGCTTAAAGAAAAGTGTATAGTGTTAAAGCCTTATATTGGAAAGAAAGATTTTAACATTTTCCACTCTAAGAACATAGAAAAACAAGAGAAAAATTAAACCAAAATTAAGTAGAATGTAGCAAATAATAGAGATCAGAACAGAAACCAATTATGTAGAAAACAATAAAAGGGAAGGAAACAATCAAACTAAAATATTATTCTTTTATTAACAAAATTGATAATAAAACTTTAGCCACTCTGACAAGAAAAACAGAAAAAAGAAACAAATGACCAAAATCGGAAAAAAAACATAAAAAAAGGAAACGACACTAGGGAACCTATCGAAATTCAGAGGATGAGATAGGAATATTATAACTAGCTTTGTGCCGACATGTATAAAGGCATGCCAATGCAAACACAGCTGGCATTACCTCACTTAATGCCTTTGGATTTCAATTCTAATTTCTAAAGTAAACAAGCGATGTGTCTTTAATATCACGTAAATATAATTTGAGGAATCTAAAGTTTTTTGGTCATGATTTCTCCTAGCAGGATCTCTGCCTCTTGCACTTTAAGTGATGGGAAGACTAAAGACTGGGGCAACAGAGTTTTGTTTTCTTCTTGGTTTTTTGTTTTTTTTCCCCTGTAAGTAAGAAAGAACAAGAGTCTCAAAAGCTATGAACATCACAGACCTTTTAAAATCCAAATCCAAGGATATAACATTCCCTCTGACTCAGGTAACGCCAGTTCCAGGAAGATGATCAAACTATCTCACACATAAGAGTTTTCACTCATCAAAGACATTCACCATTTCACTCATCAAAGACATTCATTTTTTCCCTCATCTTACAGTCTCTATAAGGTAGACCCACAGATAAGCTAGAGCTTACTTCTCTGAGGTATCCTTACACATAAGATCCCAATATATGAAAGGAGCACAAGAATAAGTAGAGAATCTGCAACCTTTCAAGATTAAAAGACTAGACCCATAGTTTCCTAAACTGTGGTGTTAATCAATCACAAAAGACTTATCAAAATAGAGAACAAGTATTTACATGTTTTCAATATAAAGTTAGAATTTCCTCCTCCATCATCCTCACTTTATGTGAGAAAACATTTTAACATTAAAAATAAGGCATAATCTCATAATATTCATAAATTGAATTCACTTTATTAATAAAAAATTCACATATTATCCATAATTTTTCTTTGATACAGACCCAGCAACAAGCTTTCATAGATCAGCAGAAGTTTACACATAAATGTTGGTATTGTTCCAGATTTTAGAAATTTTATTCTAGAACAATATTTCCCCAAAACGATTTTGAGTGGTGCATGAAATGATCTTGGGTGGTGTCTTAATTTATTTTGTGTTGCTATAAAGTAATATCTGAGGCTGGGTAATTTATAAAGAAAAAATATATATTTGGCTCATAATTCTGTAGCTGGAAAGTTCAAGATTGGAAATCTGCATCTGGTGAAGAGTTCCCAGACTGTTCCTCAGCTTGTTCCCTCTCATGGTATAAGGTAAAGGAGAGTCAATGTGTGCAGAGATCACATGGCAACAGAGGAAGCAAGAAAGAGCATGGAAAGTGCCAGACTCCTTCAAACAACCAACTCTAGCAGGAAATAATAGAGTGAGAACTCACTCACCTCTGAGGGAGGGCATTAATCTATTCATCCATGAGGAATTCACACCCATGATCCAAACACCTCCCATTAGGCCTCACATCCAAAATTCCCCTCAGATTTCAGCATGAGATTGGAAGGGAATCAGCATCCAAACCAGCTGGTATATGAAAAGTGTTCACATTATGGCTAGACAAGGCAATAAATAACATTGAATCATATAATGAAAAAATTGTGTCTTTTTTCTATATTCTTTCAGCTCTTCTCATTGGAGAGGGAGACTCGATTTGGTAATTGTCTTTATCAATGATCCAACACTTAGGTAATATCCCACTTAATAAAGAGAAAGTGTACATCAAATATCAAAGCCTGGCAAAAGTGCAAGAGTAATCAGCTACTCACTACTCTTAGTTATTAATAATTAGTTACTAATTATTAATAACACTGCCTTGTTTCCATTGTACTTATATTTATAGTTACCTTCCTTTTACAGTGAAAGATGTTCCATTTAAAATAGTATTAATAATACAAAGTTCCTTTTTAAGACAAATGTATTTATGGCTTTAAAAAATCAATTAATACAAGAAAATATAAGTCGATCATATGATGGTACATGAATATACCAAAACTCATGAAGGTATTAAATAAATTACCTAGTAAATGGAAACCTACCTCTGTGAGGGTTATAAAGAGTGACTTGGTAGAGGGCTCTACCCTGGAAACCTGAGCAATCCGTCCAAATGAGACAATCTGGGGCAGCCAGAAGGATTCTCTTCAATATCTCTTTGGCTTACTTTTTCGGACTTCTCTTGCCCTAGTCAGGTTAGTGTCTAACCTGACACTAAATCTTGTCTAGTTTTTATCCGAAACATGAATTCATATTGCTGTGAAATCTCTGCCACTCTATTCTCCCTTATCCAACTCAGTCCCTCCAAATTCTGCAACTGATGCCAAAAACTGCTGCTAATCTAACTTTCTCTGTCTGGAGGGTGGATTATACCCATTAATGCCACCTTTGGTAACATTGACTCTTAGTTAACTCTACCTCCCATGACAAGATTTATTGTCAATTCAAGACCAACAACTATTACTAGATTTCCATTCCAACTCAAAAAGATACATTTTAATATAAATTTTTCAGAAAAGCTGGAAAAAGCACGTTTGTTTCTATTTTCTATTTTCTTATTGAATCAATCCAGTTCAACTCAGCCTAATCATTAGCTGCATCATTCCACAAATTGGATACTTTCCCCAAATACAGTGTTTCTTATCAAAATATATTTTCATTCCATGAAACAAAAGATCATTGCAGCTTCCAAAACCAAACCAAACAAAAAATCTCCGTTTTCTTTTCTTCTGTCAAACCCATCAAAACTTCTTTTAAGATTTTAAACCAATTTCTTCTCAAAGTCAGTTTTCCTCCTTAAGAATACAGTTTTCTGACCCCAGAAACTCACATTTATTTTGCTAGCTTTTAAATAAATTTTGTGCAGGTATCAGGCTAAAGGGGTCTTTAAAGGTTATCTAATTAACATTCCATGCAATGTTTAAATTCCTTCTGCCAAAAACTACATGGAATGGCTTTCACTTGAGAATGTGTTCTATTGCTTGAAAGCCTTATAGCGTTTGTTGTTTCTCTAAAAGTGATGAAATTGCACTGGGAAATCTGCGTGCATGGGCTGAGGCCTCTTTCAGTCTATCTGAGAGATGGATGGCCAGGGTTGGTGAGATGTGCTATCTGTGGCAATGTAACCATTTTTCTTATTGCAGAACAAACTGACCCATATAAAGATCAACTGATGACTTGGCCTCTTTATCACCCTGAACCAAAAGAGTCATCTGGACCAAATACTAAAAATTATGATAGTAAAACATTTATTTGGGGAGGATATATGTCCTGAAATTTTTTTAAAGACACAATAAACAGAAAACATGTAATTTATTGTAAAATTGCAAAGTTGCACTTTAAGAAAACTATAGGTATTTGACTATATCTTCTGGTTTTTATTCAAAAGAGAATGGAAGAAAATTAACATTTAATAGGTGTCAGTATTCATTCTAGGCATTTTCATCTTCTTATTTAATTAACCACAACAATTTATAGAGACTCAGATTGAGGTAATTTGTTCAAGATCACACGGCTAGTAAGCAATTGATCTATGATTTAAAATTTTAACTGTAATGATGGATACATGACAATATAGATTTTTCAAAACTCATGGAACTGTACAACACAAAGAATGTACCTTATTGTAAACTATGGGCTTTAGTTAATAATAATTTATCAATGTTCATTTATCAGTTGTAATAAATGCACTACATTAATTCAAGATGTTAACAATAGGGGAAACTGTGGGAGATGAGAACTATATGGAAACTCTTTTCTCAATTTTTTGGTAAATCTAAAACTGCTACAAAATAATCTATTTTAAAAATTTTGCTTAAATAAAAGTCACACAAAAACAAATTTAAATGTCCATTTACTCTCCTCCCATTTTCTCCCAAACTCACTGCAGTTTCGTTTTCAAATCCCCAACTCTCGTTATCAACATTGCCCTTATCAAGGACACCTAAGACTTCTGTCTTGTTACATCTGATTCTCATTCCTCATCTTACCTGACTTACCGATAGCATTAGACACATTAATGCTATACTCCTTTGTATACTCCTTTGCCTGGCTTCCACCCCAACACATTCACCTGATTTTTCTCCCCCTGCTCTGGCCCCTCCTGTTGAGCCTTTGCTGGTTCTTTTCTCTCTGACCTCTTAATGTTGGAGGGCCCCAGAGGTTAGGCTTTTTGACTTCCCCTCTTTATATACCTCATTTCTTTAGTGATTTTATTTACTCCGATGACTTTAAATTTAAGTTATATGCTGGTGACTGTCAATTTTGTATCTTTAGATTCCGTCTAAACTCAGACTGAAATAACTATTTAACATCTTCTATTATTATGGGCTCTCCGGAGAAACAACCAACAGGAATAAATCACTTTATATTGAAATTTGCAGGCTGGGTGCGGTGGCTCACACCTGTAATCCCAGCTTTTTGGGAGGCCAAGGTGGACAGATCACTTGAGGTCAGGAGTTCGAAACCAGCCTAGCGAACATAGTGAAACCCCATCTCTACGACAAATACAAAAAATTAGCTGGGCGTGGTGGCTTGTGCCTGCAGTCCTGGCTACTTGGGAGGCTGAGACAGAAGAATCACTTGAACATGGGAGGCAGAGGTTGCAGTGAGCCGAGATCGTGCTATTGAACTTCAGCCTGGGTGACAGAGTGAGACTCCATCTCAGAAAAAAAAAGAATAAAGAGAGAAAGAAAGAAAGAAAAAGAAAGAAAGAAAGAAAGAAAGAAAGAAAGAAAGAAAGAAAGAAAGAAAGAAAGAAAGAAAGAAAGAAAGGAAGGAAGGAAGGAAGGAAGGAAGGAGGAAAGAGAGTGAGAGAAAGAAAGAGAAAAGAAAGAAAGAGAGAGAGAGAAAGAGAGAGAAAAAGAAAGAAAGAAGGAAAAGAAAGAAAGAAAGAAAGAGAGAAAGAGAGAAAGGGAAAGGGAAAAAGAAAAGAGAACGAAGCAGACCCAGGAGAGCTGATGGCGCAATTGCAGTCTGCAGGAAGTCTTCTGGAGAAAATTAATACCCCCTTTCTTGAGGAGGACAGTCTTTTAGTTCCATTCAGGCCTTCAACTGATGGGATGGGGCCACACATATTTGGAGGCCAATCTACTTTACCCAAGGTTCACTGATTTAAATGTTATTCTCATCCCAAAACATCCTCCAAGTTGGTGTGGGAGATTAACCATCCCACATCTCAAATATAATTTGAAAAAAACACCTGTTTTATTCCCCGATTTAGTTAATGAGAACTTCTTTCCACTTGCTCAGTCCAAAAACCATGGAGTCATTCTTGGTTTGTCCTTTCTTTTACACCTCACATCCAGTTTTTCTTTTCACAACCACCACTAGTCCATGCTATTACTAACTCTTACTCAGAATATAGCAAATGCCTTTTATAGCAGATGCCTCTTAACTCTCTCTGGCCTTTTTCTCTTACCCCCCTCCTCTATATATTACTGTTTGTCAAGTGGTATTGTGCTGATAAATTACCTTGGGATCTTATTAGAGGCAAATTCTAATTTAGTAGATCTGACATGAGTCCTAAAAGTCTTTATTTCTAACATTGCTCTAGGAAATGTTGACACTCCTGGCTCACAGACAACACTCTGAATACAGAAGTCAGGGTGATACCTTTTATTTTAAGTTTTATTTCATCTTTAATTTTGTTAATTACCATCTTTTTAAAACTTGCTGTACAAAAAATAGTTTCAAAAGAAATATCTCAGTTGTGTGTGTTTGTTGGCAAATCTTTCTATATAAGTTGGCATTCTGAGCTCTCTAGAAGTAAAAGTGATACCTTTAAATCATAAGTCAAATTATGTTTCCCCTCTGCTCAAAATAATTCAGTGGCACCCACTTCACTCAATGTAAAAGCCATACTTCTTGCAATAATGCTCCAACAATGATAAGTGATCTAAACTCTCCCTTTATCTCTTTCACCTTCATCTTCTCCTATTCTCCCCTTCAGCCAAACTGGCCTTGCCAGTGTCCCTCAAATAGGTCTTTATATTAGCTCCTCTCTCTGCCTGGAAGGTTCTTTTCCGGAGAGCTCCCTCTCATTTGAGTCCTGTTTCAATTGTCACACCATCAGTGAGTCCTACCCTAGCCATCCTATTTAGAATTGTAAGCCTTCTCCATCCCAGCACTTTCCATCCTCTTTGCCCAACTTTATTTTTCTCTATGGTACCTTATCAACTTTACCATACTCTGTAATTTACTTACTCATTAGCTGTGCTGTCTATCTCTCTCCTCAAACTATATGCTTCATGAGGGCATTAATTTTTGTCTGTATACTCACTGCCATATCCCTATCACTTACAACAGTGTCTTGCGCATGGTAGATATTTGATAATCACGTATTAAATAAGTGACTTAAAAGTAAATGAGTTACAAATGCTATGCTTGTTCCAGGACATCAGACTGTATCTCCAACAATCAAAAATGTATCTTAACAAAGGTTCAGAAGAAACTGATTCAAAAGAAAGTCCCCATATAAGCTATATCTAAATTTAGAAATGAATTAATTTTGATTCAGAAAAATAAGCCACCAATGTAGTGAAGTGCAATGCAATATAAACAGTGTGAGCTTGCTCTTATTAAAATACACGCTGAATAGAAAAAGAGAAAGGAAGAAATGTTAGCAGTGGTGAGTTATGGGTAATGCACACTCCTTATTTTCCAACTTTTTAATAAAAACAAATAAGTGGTAAAAGTTTTAATCTATGCAATATAATTGTATTTTTCTACAATGTCAAATTTTAAACACATAGTTTCATTGATGTGTGCTAAAATGGAAATAAGCTGCTGCATTAACACATCTTTTTTATTGCAAATCTCAGAGCCCATCTATGTATTTCAAGCAGAAGATAAATTGGTTGAAGAGGAATATCATAGAATCCCCAAAAGCTCACAGCCAGAAAACCAGACTGAAGCTTTGCTCTGAGGTTGATTTTCCCAGAATAAGAGCCAGGTCACTCTGTCACTTCCCTGAAGGTGTGATCTACCCACAGCAGGGTGCATGGAGACAGCACAGTTCTCACAGCACAGGAGACCCAGAAAGCCACCATAGGAGCAGCCCACCAATACCCCTGACAACCCATTCCCCTCCTTCATGTTCCACCAATGCTGCCAGGGAGGGAGATTTCAGGCAGCACCTTCTTCTTCGGTCCTATGCCTGTGTCTAGAAGCAAGGGAGCTAGAAGAGACTTACAGGACTCTAATATAAGACTTACCAAAATATTTAAAAAGTATTTAAGAGCTATTAAGCAACCACAATTATGACACAGTTCTGCTGTGTGTCAGACTCAGCCCAAAGACCTTCAACACTATTAGGTCTCTGGGCTCAAAGCAGTGGTTTCCTAGAAAATGCTTAATGACTGTGTCTTTGGGTAGGGGGACACCTGTTTCCCACCATTTGCCTATTTCCATGCTGTAAGTAATCGCACCACAGCTGATCTCTAACTATCAACGTGGCATCACTGAACACAGAGATGCACAGTAGCCCACATAGTATCTCCACCATAGAGATAATTCTAAGTTTCCTTAAAAGCAGAGCTAATAGTAAAATCTTGTAAAACAAGCAGAAACTGATAAGTTCGAAGGATTCATCCACTTTTAGTATAATTTATTTAAACTTGACAGTTATCTTCATCTGTTCAGACTGCTACAACAAAATACCAAAGACAGACTGGTTAATGAACAACAGAAATGTATCTCACAGTTTTGGGTGCTGGGAAATCCAAGATTAAGGTGCTGGCAGATTCTGTATCTGTTGAGGGCCTTCTTTCAGGTTAACAAATGGGGCCTTTAGCTGTGTCCTCACATAGCAGATGGGACCAGGAAGTTTTCTGGAGTCTCTTTTATAAGGCCACAAATACTCTCACTTTTAAATACTCTCACATTGATGATTAGGTTTCAATAAAGGAATTTGGGGACTGAGAAACAAAAACCTCAATCTATAGTAAAGGAATATACAATTTAATTTTTAATAATGAATGTTTAACAACCAGCTCTCAGGATTTTTGAGTGCTTAAGAATTGACTCTCACAAGCTGAACAGCCAACTCTAGCACACCACAGGCTCAAAGTAGATGACATTATTATCTTCTTACATAGCTGATATCTATATAGTCTTGACATCAAAAACTACACAGGTTTGCTTTTTCTAAAATAATTAGATAATCTTTTCATTGAAGATAAATATTCCTAATGTATTGTTTAAGAAGGGAAATGGAATTCATATTAACTTCTTTGCATTCTCATTGTCATGGGGCATCTGCCTTTATATTTGAATGTCTAATTTAGGGCCTCTTCTTAAATGTTCAGCTTTGAAAGCCTCACTCAGTCACAGCTATCACTGAGAGTCTATTTTTGCCTGTTAAGATCTCTCCTTAATCAGAGATACATATAAACCAGTTAGGTTTATACTTTTGGGTAATTGATCACTATATTTAATCTCTCAAAGTAAGGCTGTGCATACCCGAGACTTCTGTTGCTGGGTTCGGGTCTTTTATCCCCCCTAGTATCCAGCTAATTCTTATCCATGTCCCAATGCAGACATCACTCATTCAAAAAAAGACTTCTGAGCATCTCATGTCCTAATGCAGCCCCGATTAAAAGTCCCTTCTCTGTGTTCCCACAGAAACCCACACTTACCTTTACCATAACACTGAGCAGGACACTGATCATAATTTTTTTTTCCCTTTTTTTTTTTTGTTTTTGAGACACAGTTTCACTCTGTTGCCCAGGCTGGAGTGCAGTGGCATGATCTTGGCCCACCACAACCTCCACGTTTCGGGTTCAAGCAATTCTCCTGCCTCAACCCCCCAAGTAGCTGGGATTACAGGCACTCGCCACCATGCCTGGCTAATTTTTGTATTATTAGCAGAGATGAAGTTTCGGCATGTTGGCCAGGCTGGTCTCGAATTCCTGGCATCAAGTGATCTGCCTGCCTTGGCCTCCCAAAGTGCTGGGATTCCAGGCAGGAGCCATGGCGCCTGGCCAACTTTTGGAGACTATTATTTTACTTGTCTGCTTTTACAACCACTTTAAGGGCAGGGATTCTGCTTTTCTGTCTTAAATCCCCAGCTTGGTACAGTACTACAGATGCAATAGATACTCAGTTCATCCATTTATTCATTCACTTACTCCACACACACTGAGCATCTACTACATGTCAGACACTGTTTTAGGTGCCAGAGATATAACAGTGAAACAAATCCTGCAATTACAGAGCCAATATTATAAAGAAAATATGAGTAACATAAACTATGTTGGATGATAATAAGTGCTAAGAAAGAAATTAAAATTATAATTTTTAAAAGTTAAAATAATGAGGGAAGTTTGGGGGGCAGTGGTGGTGGGTTTTAAGTAGGATTGTCAAAGAAGATCTCATTAATAAATTGACACAAAGACAAGAAGGAGATGAGGAGGCTAATATGAATAGCCAAATACCATTAGATCCCTCTCTACTTTCACAGGGTAATATAAAAATGGGATCTTTCTCAGCTGTTTCAGACATGGGCTTGTTGGTTTCTAGCAGGCCTGCATCTCCAAGCAGCTCCCACCCCCAGGGCAGTTGCCATCTCCACATATCGAAGTCTCCTTTCTCTTCCTCCTACTCCTCCATTCAAACCTCAGTTCCTCTCACTCCTGTCTGACTCATCCTGCTGTTTGTTTCTTGGTCACATTTCTGTGTTCTGACTCATTCAATTCTAATCAATGAGGATTTACTTCCAATGTGGCCAACACAATACTAAGTGAGAGGAAAGATTTCAAAAAAGCACAAGGGCCGTGAGAACCTTCTGTCTATATCCAGACAAGAAGTCCCTTCCCTCCACAAATGCCTGTGATGATGTCTTACTATCTATGAAGTAATCTCTATTTAACAAAGTCAATGCATAAGATCAAAAAAAAGGAATGTACATGATAAACATCGAATCGGGAAAAGGTTTATTCATTATCAATGCCTGAATCTTCTAATTATTTCCTAAATTCAGGTGTTAAAAAGGACTTTTTTAGTAAACAGGTAGTAACTGGATATACATTATTCAGGTACTCAAAGCATTTGTATTCATATTTTAGCAAAATATCTCTCTTCCAGATCACACTATAACAATCATATAGCGGCTAAAACAACAACAACAACAACAATTGGGTTGTTGTTGAGCAATGAAAAGTTTATTTTTATTGATTTTAAAAGAACATGCATATTTGTCCAAATTGCATTTTTTATTTGTTCATGTGTTTCTAATTTAAAGAGGGCAGCGTTTTGCAAACAGAGCTATATGAGTGAGAAAGAGTACTTCTACAATTTTGGTTTGGTTACAAAGAAAGAAGGAAAAGAGGTGAGCAACTGAACACATGCTTAGTGACAGGTACTGCAGCAGGTACTTTCTGATATATTACCTTATTTAACATATGCTGTTTTACAATATGCACCCAAGAAAGGTGGAAGGAAGGTAATATTACTAGCCTCAGTTTAAATAAAATGAAATTTAGTTACTGAGAGTTTGAATAAGTGTTCTGATGAGACATAGCTTGTGAGTGGCAGACATGGGATTCTAATCAAGGTGTGTCTGACTCTGAGAGCCATGGTTTTCCCATTATCCATGCTTCTCTCAGATAAGAGCATTATGCTGATGAGGCCAAGTCCATGAGGACAATCATCCCCTTGTGTGGGCTTTAATCCAGGCCATAGTCTGCTCCCTCCATTCTCCAGATTCAGGTTAGATCTTTATAGATCAAAACTGTCATCAAAAAATATATCAGAAGAGAATGTATAAACTGGATGGGTAGAAACCCATCCTGACCACTGGATCAACAAGGCTGAACACATGTATTACTGATGATGGGCCATTAGTGCCATCTTTGTTGTGGTCAAAAGCTCCAACAACCTGGCACCTCTTTTCTCATAAATTTATGTCACTCCCCATCCTTTAAACGACAGGGCATTATCATTCACCATGTCAAGAAAGGGAGTTAAGTATTCCAGCTGCCTAGATCAGGAGAGAAAATGGCCACATGCATTTTGACTAATCATAACCTTCTTAGTGGAAGAATAACCAGCCAAAAATTACATGTCTGCGAATTCACTGCTTCCCTTTCACTGGGGAATCACAGTTATGACCTTAACTCTGGTCTTCAGCGCTGCTGCTTTAGCTGTAGAAATGATGTGCTGTGTGTGTTTATTCTGATACCTGGACACACACATGGCAATGATTGGAGTGGTTAATTAATAACATAAATTGAAGGGGTTCTAGGGCCCCTTAAGGGGAGATAAAATGAATCTGAAATCCAACAAACGATAAATCAATAGCCCTCAATCTGTGCTGTAGTCTTTCTGGCTGCCAAATTTTGATCAATATGTAAAACTTATTTTTACAGCAACTGAGTAAACACATGGATTAGTAATATGTGTCAAATGGACTATTGAGCTGGGTAGATTTTAACACATTTTGGAAAAAGAGGTACATTTGATGCCAAATGAGAATAAGAGATATATCATTAAGTCAAACCTGCTCCGAAGAGAGCATTTGTTTACTGGAATATTTAGAAACCCTATTTTGCAAGTGTGTAAGAGAGTTAAAATCAGTGACCTGCACTAACATCCAGTCAGGGGCTTTTAAAAAGGAACAAAGGTAGAGCTTAGGAGTGATAGGAATAAATCTAGAATCTGCTTCTAGGGACTTGGCTCTATTTATTTATTCATCCATTGAGTCTATCAACAAATGTTACTGAGTACTTACTAAATGTGGTAAACAGTTCTAGGGAACTATTTCAAAGGGCACCAGTCACAGATAGAAAAATACTGTCAATCAATGACTACAGAGCTCAGCCAAGGCCTTAATTCAAGTGCAAAGAGCATCATAACGCAGTGCACTTCTCCAGCTCGATGTGTGTTTATCTGTCACCTATACAGGACCCACTGGGGACCTGCAGCGTCTTGTAACTTTTAATTGCTGGTAAGCCTCTGGCAAGTGTGGCTTACCCTAATGGACTGAAGAAGTATCCATTGCTTTCAGTTTTGTCCAGAAAATTGCCCCGGTCAATGGCAAACCTCTTTAATTGGGCTTTTATCAGGTTCTTCCCTCGAAGTAGGGACGGCTATTGGAAAGAGAATCAGTGTGGGTTTTAGGGAGTGCTGACACATGTTTTTGAAAATGAATAGAGGGGGTGGCTTCTTTTGATATCATCGAAAATCACTTGCTAGAATGAATTTGATATGGATCAGCCACAAGGGCTATGTTATTGATAGATGACACAAATGAATTTGTAGCAGCATTGAGGCCTATTGATTCTATCTCCTGTACATTTTGAAAGTGCTATATGGCCAGTAGCCCAAGGCTTTGTCTCTGTGCAGGGATTTGGGAGAAAACTGACTACTGCAGAAAATGAATGTGCATTTGCTCACTTTACTTCTGCAAGTACATTAGTTTCCTACAGCTGCCACAGGAAAATATCACATGCAGGGTGGCTTAAACAACAGAAATCTCTTGTCTGGAGTTCTGGAGGCTAAAAGTCCAAGATCAGGGTGTTGTCAGGGTTCCTCCCTTCTGATGGCTATGAGGGAGAATCTGTTCCATGCCTCTTGCCCAATGCCTGGTGTTTTGCTGCCTGTCTTTGGTGTTCCTTGGCTTGTAGAAGCATCACCCGAATCTCCGATTTGACATTCATATGATGTTCTGTGTGCATGTCTATGTCCAAATTATCCATTTGTATAATGACTGGTTGTTGGGCTTGGGCCCACCCTACCACAGTCTAAACTTCTGTTAACTAATTACATCTGCAAGGACACTGTTTCTCATTTGGTCACATTCTGAGGTACTGGGGGTTAGAACTTCAACATATGAATTTGGGGGAGATGTGATTCAACTCATAAAAATTGGGAAAAAATAGACAAGGCCTATATCCTGTTTCATGGAATGAACATATTATCTACTGTAGAACAATCCCAGAAGCCAACCAATACTGGCACTCCATAGAGAAGTCTCATAAAATTTGCAAAACTGAAAATGTGCTCCATTCCAACTTTGTCAGATCTGCCTTGTGGCCATTTTATCCATCTAGGTGATCTATTTATTAAGTCTTACTTATAAAAATATTTAATGAAATAGGTCACTGAGATGGAGTACTTTGCTTTAATTAAAGTAAAATTTCTATTATACCCTATTTTTCACATTGGTTCTATTGTAATACCATAGGCATAAATAAAAAGTACAGAAAATATTTGTGAATGTATTTCCCAGAAAAATTTGTATTAAAACAATAACGAAATAATCATAAAACTCTAGCAAAATTTTTAAAAGACACTAAAATGAAACTATAAAATAATACCTGATATCCTGTGAGCAGATTTATGTGTCCCACATGGACATCCCTTAGCAATTTGGCTGAGATTATTAACAGTTTTTATCTACCCTAACACTTCTTCCTCTGCATTCAAGATAAATATTCTATTTTTTAAAACTTTGCTCCATAGTTTGAACTTAGTAGCTCTGCCTGGTAAGACCTATGTAGTTGTTAGAATAGTCCAGGCTGACAGATAATAAGATCAAATTTGGGAGTTGAAATGTTTGATCCTTGCTTATCACTGGAGCTCAGCCTAAAATCTGCTAGAACATGTGGTTGTCTAGCAACCAACTAATGTCCTATAATGATCTACAAATTGATGCCTGTGCTGAATGAACATTCTAGTCCAAACCCAAAGCTTTATGTAGTTAATTAAAAGCTAATGTCCTCATTAGTAGCTGTTGGGGAGGCTCAACAAGTGCAGTCTGCATGTGCTAAGTGTTGAATATTTATTAGACATGATGTTAAATACAAAGTAGGAGGAACTGGACCATCCATCTGTTGGCAACTATATGAATAAAACGGTGGTTTGGAACTGCCCAATCCATAAGTCAGTTCGGGAGAGGTGATGCCTGCCGTAACATTCACCTGAACTGCCTAAATCTACATTGCATCTTCCCGGTTCATGCATTTTTTCTTCACCTGAGAAGAATCTCCGTTATTACCAGGTCCAGACTACTCCCAGTCCAGCAGGTAGAGCCCAGATTGCTTATTCTATTCTGTCAATCACCTTAGTTCATCATAAAGTTTGTAGGAAAAAAATGAATCTTTGATATCTATCAGGCCCTTTTGAGACACTAAAATAAGAGTAAGCTTAAAATACATTAAAGGTTGAGAAAATTATCTTTGCTTTGATTTCTGCTCACACAACTACTCACATACAGGGGTCATCCTGACATCCTCCTTTGTTTTGTTTTTGTTTTTTTAATCTCTTTTTAAAAGATATGGCTATTTTGAGAAAATTCTCTGAATGTCTGTAACTAAAACAGATAAGTGATTGGTAAACTATTCAGTTGACATACTGACCATCTATTATGAATTTAGGCATTTGCTAGATTCTGTGGGTAATAAAAGAGAAGTATTCCAAGCAATTCTTTTCCTCCATCACCAAGGAACCCAGTTTCTTCTTAGGTGTCACAAACACAGAAACTTTCTTTTTAAATGAAGTAAGATTCCCAGTTATGTTTCTTTTCGAACCAATTTCCATAATAAACCACACCTTTCATATCATTAACACAGAACATGGTTCTATTATTAGCTCCATAATAGCCTTATTTAATTCTGTCTGCTCTGATATGGTTTCTTAAGGTTAAGAGCAGTATCTTCTTGTTTGTGCCATGTGGACCCAGACTGAGTGAACATACTGCCCAGAACATAGTAGGTACTCAATGAATATTTAAGAATAAATAAATGAAGCTTTGATACTGTCTCTTCCAGTCCCCAGGTCTATTAACATATGTCTGTGACGCCTCTAGACAAACTTAAGGACATCTCTTTGGCCACTAAGTAAAGATATTAATGGCCTAGGCTGATGTCAAAATTCTGCCATATTAGTAACGTCAACCAACCAACCAACTTAGATATCTAAAAAGCCCATCAGCAAAAACAAGTATCTTTTTGGTAGCTTTATATATTGGCATTGTCCAATAGAACTTTCTGCAGTGATGTACGTGGTCCGCACTGTCCAATACAGTAGCCACTGGCTATATGTAGCCAGTATGATTGAGGAACTAAATGTTGAATTTTATTTAATTGCAGTTAATATAAATTTAAATAGCCACATGTGGCTAGCAACTACTATATTGCACAGCACAGTTCTATATGTTTCAGAATATGAATGTATATTAAACACCTCCCAGTTTGTTACCATAGTTGGTAACACAAACTGGCTTCCTGACTTGTGATGTTTGGTCTATATTCTAGAATATTTCTTTGCCCAATGACACAGAAGTAGACAAGGAATGAATCGAAGTCTAGCTTTATTATGGGAAATTTTCATTCTGTAACCAGAATTTAACATTAAATGTACCACACCCATTTCCTTTCTTTCCTGATGCCATTATATAACACCCTTAACTTGAGAGCAGCTTTTCAAAAAAGAAAAAAGAGAAAAAAGAAAAAAGAAAGAAAATTTCTACTTTTTTCTATATGACATTTTAAATTTCAGAAACATGATATGAAAAATTGTGCATCACAATTTTAAGATAGAAAATTACTCAGGCTTCTGTTGTAAAAAAAACTGACAATTCCACTTTTGTCTGTTGTTGTATCTGAAAATATGAATTGCAACAGCTATTAAATTCCTGAATAGAGGTGTGTGTTCCTTTCTGAAAAACAATAAAGTTTTCAAACTATATGTGTTTCAAAGACATGGGCTTTTTAAGTTTTAAATTGCTCATTTTATTAAATGTGTTTGATTTTTCAAACTCAGAATTTTGGGAAGCACTGATGTTATTCTCTGCCTTTCTCTTCATCCTTTTAAATCTCTCATTCTCTCCTTTTATACCTGACTCCTTCACTAAGTCCCTAGATTTCCTCCATCCATTTACCCAAGTATATTTTTACTATTAACTGCATAATTTAATAAGAGCTTTGTTCTTTACTTTTAAGTTGATAATTCTTTCTTTCTCAAAATAATAGCTGAGCACAATGGTGCACAAGAGGATCCCTTGAGCCTAGGAGTTCCAGGTTAGCCTGGGCAACATAGTGAGACTTCATCTTAAAATAAAGAAATGACTAATTCAACTGCTTTTTAATCCACATCATTGCCAATTAATTTTGTATTTTGTCTCAGTTGCCCGCACTTTTTTAAAAAAGTGTACCTTAAAAAGTTCTTTTATAGCAAAGTATTATAGTGTAAAAAATAATACTTTGCAAATTTAGAAAGAAAACAATTTACTTCACTAGAGTAATAATTTTCCAAGGTAAAGAAGATAATTTTTGTTTAGGCATGGCAGAGTTCAAGACCAAGAGTATCTTATGGTTATCTTAACTGATTCCTTAGTCTAAACAAAAGTTACATCTGGCAATGAAGCTGTGCTCTCCTAGATAAAGGAAATTATAACAATAGTAATAAAATAATAACATATCTGCCATGTCCCAGGAACTCTGCTAGAAATATTACATACATTATGTCACTTAATCTTAATATCCCTTTCATTCTCTCCCTTTCCCTCACACAACACACACAATGCACAAACTGCCAAAAGACGGAAAAACCCCAAATGTCCACCAACTGATGAATGGGTAAATAAAATGAGGATATGTCCATACAGTGGAATATCATTTAACAATAAAGACAAGTTAAGTTCCAATACTAATGGACCTTGAACACATCATGTTGAGTGAAAGAAGCCAGTCACAAGAGACATTTTGGCAATTATAAATAAAGCTGCCATGTACATACAAATATGAGTTTTATATGAACGTGTTTTTATTTTTCTTGGGTATATACCTGGGAGTAAAATTTCTCAGTCATATGGTAACTCTATGTTTACCACTTTGAGGACCATTGAAACTGTTTTCCTAATGCACCATTTTACATTTCCACATGTACAAGGGTTCCAATTTCTCCATATCCAGCAGAACCTCTTCTTCCATCTTACACATCTTCCAGTTTAGTAAAGGGGCATTTCACACAAACATAAAACCCAGGAAAGATTTTCCAAAGATTAATTTGTATTTCTGTTGAATTTTCTGGAATGTAAAAGGGAAAGGTAAAGAAGAGTTCATTGCAGCTGATATTTGGGCTGTTTGCATCCTGGTCTCTTGGCTTGGAGAATAACAATCTGAGGTTCTTTCTCAATTCCAGAAGATAACCCACTAGAAGTGCCTAATTCTTTGAATTTCATGCATCTATCATTACATATGGTTTCCTTTTGTATAGAAAAGGACATTAGTTCCGGTTCCCAGGCTAAGCATGATCACAACAACCAAGTGTAAAGTGCTTCATTCAGGGACTGGCACATAGACAATGTTCAAAATGTACACAATTATTATAGTCATTAGTATTTTTTACTAATATACAAAATATACTAAAAACTGTTGGTCATGTACAATGCTGGAAGGTTGCATTTCTTTCATTATGTAACCAAAAGATGGCCTTCCTATTTAAATTTTCTGAAATTCTGAAATTTCAAACAATGATCTCCATGTCTTCCTACAAAAACAAACAAGCAAAAATCTCCAAAAACTGTGATAATTTTGTACATTCTAAGGCTATGTAACCTCTAAAACTTTGACTTGAATTTTTTTAATTTAGATGATACAGCGTATTCTATGGAGCCTAGCAATATGCTTAATACACATTAGGAACTTAGGAATTACTTACTCAATGAAGGAGAAAGAGAATGAAGAAAAAAGGCATGGAAAGGAAAGGAAAAAGGGGGAAGAGATAAAGGAAAGTTAATTAGGAAATTTAAAAATGCTCCTGGGATATAGAAGAGTAGGTATTCGTTAGAGTATAAGAATATGTAGAAAGCCAGGATCTGCATAAATTAAGTACCTCCAAAGTGTGTTGTGTAATATCATAATATGTAAGGCTTTATGAATATTTGCCTACTTATGACTAGAGATGGTTCTAGCTGACCTTAAGTAAACTGGTAGATAGATGTCTCAATGACCAGACAGAAACTTGGATTCTAAAAGAATGATGTATTATTGTTTGATCTACCAGGAAAACTTACAGGAGAAGATTGGGCACCAAAATTAAACAAATGAGTATAAGAAGGTTGTTAATGCCAAATGGGTTTAAAAAGACAACGTTCTAAAAATAGAAGCCCCTGATATTTGGTTGAAAAATATGACTTTGCCAACCAAATTAAAATTCCTAGAGATTAATTTGAGAGGTTTCAACAGCCATCACCTTCAGTCTGCAGAAAGCACTCACCATTAAGTTTAGGCTGTGTAAAGAGAAAAATATACATAAAGGCACAATGATTAAGGGGTTAAGAGACATGAGAGTAGAAGGTGGTGATCTTAAACACTGAAACTACAAAGCAGATACCATGTGATAATGGGTGTAGCAGAACAAGCTTTTCCCCAAAATACCAGATGCCCATACCTTTTTAGCCAGTCTTCTCTTCTATCAACCTTCCTTCATCTAGAGTTTAGACTGGAAAGCTTATCAGCCAATCTGTATTAGGTGTTATATTTACCCCCAAGTGTATTTGCATTCTATTTAGGGTCAGTACCTTCTGGCCAAAATAAATGATGTTCTATTGTCAGTGGCAGTCAGACAAGGAGATGTATTTTGGGTAGATGGGGGAAGAAGTATGAAGGAGACAGAGAGGACCTCAATAGTACCTCAGAGCATACAACATAGTTAGTTACCTCCACCATCATTTGCTAAGTAATTCCTACATATCTGATTAGGAAGGGAAAAAAAGATACATATTAAGCTTATATTAAAGCTATCAATTCATTGTATTTTGGAGACATGGCCTAATTTTAAAGGACTAAGGAAAATTTAGGAAGAATAGAGTACAGATACATAATCCAGAAGAACACATGATGTAAATTAGTTTCTGGAGATAGGCATAGAAAACATAGAATTGAGTCCAAATGTGCCACGAAGTTTGTATAATTCATTTTCTCTTCTTTTTTGTTTTATCATCTATAGTGTTAAAACTGTTTTAAAAGGAAAGATCATGTTATTCATGCATATATGAAATGAAAATAGGCTCAGAATTTTAATGAAGGAACCACTATGAACAACCAGTTGCATTGAGAGCTCAATGTGTTACACATTGTAGTTAGATAAGAAATGCAGAATTTACCAATGCAAAACTAGTAAAATTGACCTATATCCAGAGTGATAATCCATTTTATTCTACTGGATGCATTTCTGTGAACAGGAATTATTATCAAAGACAAGAGCTAGTTAGGGCACTGTTAGGAAAAACTCAAACTATTTTTCCTCCTCTCATACCAACAAAACAATAGTCAACACAGAAGACTTCTATGACCCCAAAGTATTAAGGGATTTCTCCCCACCATCAAGGAGCAATAATCTCTGTAGCAGACACCAACTGGGTGTCCTCCAATTTAATTTTGACACTATCTACCTGGTGATAGTGTCAGATCCGACAGGTTGAGGGCCCAGTCCCCAAGATTGCCTCCTCTCCCCAGCTTCAGACACCAGGTGCAAATCCAGACCTCCAGAACTTCTGACCAACCAGCTTCAAGTAGAGGTTCCCACGACTCCCACTCTGGGTTTAATTAATTTGCTACAGCGGCTCACAGAACTCAAGGAAACACTTACAGTGTATTATAAAAGATTTTACAAAGAATACAGATGAAGACATGTATGTGAGTAGGGGCATGGAGCTTTCATGCCCTACCCAGCCATGCCACTCTCCAGGAACACCCATTTTTTTCAGCTATCTAGAAGCCCTCTAAACTCAGCCCTTTTGGAGTTTTATGGAAGCTTCATTACATAGGCATGACTGATTAAATCACTGGCAATTGGTGATCAACTTAACTTTTAGCCCCCTCCCCAAGGATTTTAGGAGGTTTATGTCAGGAAACAGGATTGAAGAAAAATACATATTTCACAATACCACAGGCACCCACCAAGTTTTTGTCCTTCATAATTTTTCCTTATAAAATATTGGATGATCTCTTAGTCTCCTTCCAACTCTTATATTCCATTAGTTTCCACAATCGATAAAGATAAAAGCAGAAAGAAGAAAAAAGGATTAGAGAGACAATGAATTGAAAAGTCTGAAAAAACCTTACACACTGGTAATCTAGTCTTGTCGCCAATAACCTTTCTCCTGTCTCACACTCCAGAATTGTGTGCATATTATTAATAGATACCATACCAGTTTAAACAGAATGAGTGAAAAACATAAATCACAGAAGACTCTAAATTTATTATACCCGTGGATAAATGGCAAAGCCTTCATTGTACATTCACTGGATACCAATGAAATACCATGATCCTTGGTTGAAGTAAAATTTGTTCTTGGTTAGACTGACAAGGGTAATTAATGCTTCTATAGAAAAACCCTGATCCCAGTTACTTTATGTCACATGAAAGAAAATTCCCCTATCCACTCCTCCCTCATCAGTGGTTAATATTGAGTTATGAATCACACAATGACAGCCCTGCAGACAGGCAAGGAGGGGGCTGAGCTAACCCTGGAACACAAAACACACAGCCAGGACTGCAGGAAATAGCACATTTACCCTCCCAGAGCAGAGCTAAGCAGGACTTCCTTCATAGGTTACGGCTCAAGAGAAGGATACTCAGGGCTCTTCTCAGGCTACTGGTTATATTAGTATCTATGTTATTTAGTCAGGTATACGCTCTCTCCTCCACACACACACAACAACTTTTTTCACTCTGTCATCAGGAAAAGTAATTTAGAAGCAAGCCACACCACTAGCACTATGGCTGAAAAGAACAATCATATGGAGCACACACAGGAGTCATTTAAATTAGCATTTTTCAATTTATTAACATTTATTGAACACTTTTTCTGTGTCAGACACATTACATTCATTATCTTACTTAATCCACCCAACAAGGCTATGAGGTAGGCTCTGATATTATTCCATCTTGTAGGTGAAGATGAAGTAAGTAATTGGCCTAAAGTCGCATAGTTAAAAATAGCAAAGTCAGGGCTTGAACCTGGGTCTGGCTGATACCAGACTCCACACTCTTAAGCATTGTGCACATAGCCTCAACTCAACAGTTCTCCCAACTGACCCCTAATTATACTCTCAGGCAGGTAAAGAGTGGTTCTGCTTCCCTCGGAAAGATGAAAGATAGATTTTTTAATACTTTCCCATGCTGAGCATGACCAGACCCTCTCTCTAGGCTGTGGTAAGTTTAGATCCAGAGGACATATGAGTGCAGGGAGAAAACAGAAGACTTCAAGACTGCATAGAAGAGGTACTTCTGTACCTCTAGCTCACTGCTACTTTGTTTTTTCCTCAATGAGCCCTCCCTAATGAAGTGACAGAGGCAGGATTTGCTATTACCAAAGCTTGTTCTGGGCAGTAGGGGTTTCCCTGAACATAATAAGTAAACACAATCCAATCTGAGAATTCTTTTCAAGACCTCTTAACCCTCATCTATTAGAGTTCCATAAAGCCCATTATTAGAATTTCTCTCTATAAAAATTATTTTCTCAATGACAAGCATTACCAGGAAATGAAATCAGATCAGAATTCTGAGAAAGATAAATCTCACTAACATCCTTTACTAATTGGTTAAGTTCCTGACCTCTTTGAGCCCACTTCCTCATCTGTGAAAGGATAACCCAGTGCTCAAGAACAGTTGGTTGATTAAACTTCCAGTTTTCAATGAAAACTCACCCCAAATCACCACCATTTAACTGTGATTTCATTTACAAAATAATCTTTCTTTTCAATAGGCCTTGGAAAAATGGTTGTGCTGGAAGGAAGGAAGGAAGGAAGGAATGAAGGAAGAAAGGAGGGAAGGAAGGAAGGAAGGGAAAAAGAAAAGAAAAGAAAGAAGGAAGGAAGGAGAGAGAGAAAGAAAGAAGAAAGAAACAGAGAGAGAGAGAAAGAAAGAAAGGAAGGAGAGAGAAAGAAAGAAGAAAGAAAGAGAGAGAGAAAGGAAAGAAAGAAAGAAAGAAAGAAAGAAAGAAAGAAAGAAAGAAAGAAAGAAAGAAAGAAAGAAAGAAAGAAAAGAGAAGAGAAGGAAATCCAAAAACTAAAATACTAAACACTAAAAAGAGGGCAAGCAAAGCACCAAAGATACAGTTTCACTAAATCACAAAATCATCTGAAGATGGGAGGCCTTTTCTTTAAAACCTACATCACAGGTGGCAAAGACAGAAGTGTGGGAAAGGACATTAATACAAAGGATTTGACAACATGGAAGGACACTAAAACAATACGTTTATTGCCTGGGCAAAAAACTTTTCTCTGATGGTGCAATATTGCCGTAAGGCTTTATATACATCTTAAACACAATAGACTTTCAGGAGCACACAGAGCCCTAGGGCAACATTATGTTTAAGTAGTCATTACTGTATCTATAAACTGTACAAAATGGAGATACTGCATTCATATTTCATTTGTTTCTCACCTACAGAAAACAACCCCTGCCCCATCAACCAACTAGAAGAAGAACATGGTTGTGAGTCAACAGACTAACCACTAGCTCATAAGATTGTTTAAGACTAAACAAGGACAATAGGAACAGTTATGTACCATTGACCTTTCCACCCCTCCTTGTCACCAACACCACTCCCACACACACAAACTCATGTCCAGTATTTTTTGTTTAACTTAACAAAGGAGTAGAAGATATAACCAAAATATGTGTACAATTGTATACCATTCACTTCTCTGTGAATTAAGGCTGGTGTCTTGCATTGTAGGACCCCCAGGGATTCCCCCCAAGGCCCAACCTGTCACTAGCTCTTCATCACTTCTCTTCTGCTGCTTAGTATCTTTTCTCCCTGATGCCCATATTGGAAATAAATTTTAAAATAATTATAATGGATGAGTCTATTTTGGTTGTGCTTCCAAGTCTATGGAACAAAGCCCACAAAGAAAGAACATTATGAGGATTATTCCACATTTAACTGAGAGATCTACGGACTCCCAATTGAGAAAAAATGGGCTAAACATCACAATGAATATTTATTGAGACTCACAGGTATGTTAATATGGGCTTTTGTTATTTTCCTCAGCAGTCACACTTCAGACAGATACAAAGGCATCATTTTTTTTATTCTTGTGGGAAAAAGATGCAGGAGTAGAAGTCAAAAAGACAAGAATTCTGCTCCAGAATCTAATACATTCTGTTTGAACCTCCTTTGAGTTCTTTTCTCTGAACAAGGTTTATCCACCCAATGCTTCAAAGCATTATGGTGAGAATCAAGAGAGATCATGTATAGAAAAGTACATTATAATCTAACTATTATATGAATGTTAAACTATACATAAAGCCATTATATCATAAAATAAATACATTCTGGGACTTTAATGAATCAAGGTGAATATCACCATTTCAATTAATTCCTCCTATCTTATAAAATCTACAACAGCATTAAGTAACAATAACAGAAATAAGGACAGAATGAATGTTTAAATAAAGCTTTCACAATCTGTGTGGTCAGCTATGCTCACTCACCAACAGTGTCTCACCACTACCCTTCAGTCTCTCAGTACATATGACTCAAATCCATGCTTCAGCAAAAGCACAACAAATATAATTTTTCAGTATTGTTTATTAACATCAGAAACTGTAATGTCAAATCCCCCTGTGTCAAACAGCTAAATAAAGTATGATGGCAGAGAGGGTGTTCCAATGACAGGTATAATTAACACAAAATGCCAAAACTTTTTTCAAATTACTTTTTCCTGGCTTATCAATTTTTATCCATCTCACAAGTGTGGCATAGTATAAGAGTACTTGGAGAACAGGGAATATCTCCTACCCACATCCAAATTTCTAAGGTGGGAAGGGTAAGTATCCTATTATTGGAAACCTGTTAAATCTATTGAAAGTAAATAAAACTATATAAGTTGTGGTTAAATGTATTTAAATGGGGGTATTGGAAATGCAAAATAAAAATAAAATAGATATATTAATTAAAAATTTGAAGAAAGCTAGTGAAAATAGAAAAAAATAAAATGCAAAATTTTTAGTATGTTAATTTAACAACTGACAATAACGCTTTAATCACTGTTTCCACCTCGATGATATTTCTCATGCTGTCTATATACAATTGTTGATACTTGCCAACATCACATCATTTTGCCTCACTTGTGACATAGACTCATCTTAGGGTAGCTGGAAATTTCACAATAATAACCATTTTTCTGATAACTAGAATCAATATATAGGCATGGATCCATAAGCTATGAGATCCATGAGAGTCTTCCCTCAGTTGTATTTGATTGATTCAAGGTGGATACCTATTCCTAAATTCTGTCTCAGAAAAATTTATATTTTTGAACTGACAGATACAAATTATTTTAAGCCAAGCATTGGTGCTGTGAAAAAATGTTCTATTAACTGAAGTCTCTAGAGTTTCCCCAGAATTTACTCTTCCCAAAGGCTAGTGTTTCAACTCTTCCTGGGAATCTATAAGATAGTCTAGCGTATGTCCAATGAGTTCCTTTTTAACTTGTTATTTATGATTGACCTAGCCACTTGCAATCAAAATAATTTTAATATGGAATTTCTTACACAAGTTTCTTTTTCCTTTGCTCACTGCAGTAGACAGAATTCTAAAATGACTCCCAAGATTCTACTCCTTAAGGTGCACAACCTATATAATTCCTTCCCCTTGAGTGGAGGCAGAACCTGTGAATATAATGGAATATCACTTCTACGATTAGGTTACTAATCAGTTGACTTCAAGTTAATAAAAAAGAAGATTGTTTGGGTGGACCTAACTCAATTGGGTGAGCTCCTAAAGATGACTAGATCCTTCCTGAAGTTATAAAGATCTGGAGAACCATGTGACAAGAAACTGTGGGCAGCCTCTATGATCTGAGAGTGGTCCCTGGCTAGTAGCCAGCAGGAGTGTGGGGACCTCAGTCCTAAACTACAAGAACAGAGTTCTGCCAACAACTACCTGAGCTCGATAGAAGACTCCAGGCTCTAGGAAGGAAAGCAATTCAGTTAACACATTGGTTTATACCTCATGAGACCCTGAAAAAAGACCCAGCTAACCTGTGCCTACATTCCTGACTTATGAAAACAATGATAACAAATTTGTCTTGTTTTAAGCCACCCAGTTTGTGGAAGTTTGTTATGCAGTGATGGAAAATTGATAAGAGTTATCTAAGATTTAGTCTGAGATTACTTATGGCTTTCCCCCCCATCTTTGCCATTATTTGCAAACTGTCATAGCTCTTAGTGGCTATTTCACTGGAAAAAATATCTTACTCCCTGCTCCCTATATTCTTTCCCTTTCTCCCATTTCTCCTATCAACACCTCTGCCCAAAACTGGTTCAGCATTCCTGAGAGTTTGGACAAATAGGCAAGGACAGGAGAACTACCAACTGTAGTTCAGTACCTCGGACAGCAGCTCTCTCCATACTGCCTACTGATCTCTCCCTCAACACCTGTGCTCTCCACCGTGACTGTCTTGTAATGGCACCCTTGACCACGTGAATTCAATTATTTTGTCTGTCATTCTTCCTGTTTTGTGCTGTATTTCTTGAGTACCTAAAGTCAGTAACCAGTGGAGGAATAAAAATTCTACACAGGTCAGTGTTTGCTTCTGTCCCTCATTTATATCCCCTTTCTCCATGAAGTTGTCTATACTATTCCAGACTGCTAATTCCTCTAACATACTATGTTTTACAGTATTTGTATATGCTTCATACAGCTCATATAGATTACCTTAACTCCCCTCTTCCTATCTAATGTTCTTTCTTTCTAACATGATTATGATTAACTCCTTAAGTGAAGGAATTATATTTTGTACATTAATACAGCAGTAAGTATGGATCAATATATTTGTATTGGTCGAAGAGGCCATGCAAAATATTACCAACTTTAGTCTCAAAGAAAAATACTTTAAAAATTGATGAGAATGGATTTTAACCCTCTGGTGCATACTACCCATATAGGAATCATCTACCCTTGAATGTGGGCAGAACCTGTGAGTATAATAAAAATTAAAACACCAAACTGATTTTATGGCAAATTCATTTATTGAATTTTATCTTAGACCAGGTCTAAAAAGATAAAGCCTAGATTTGAGGAAATAAGGGGATAAAACTCATGGACATTAACCAGTTCTGTGCCCAAGCTTTCTCAAAAATCAAAATGATATGAGAACTATGGAGACAAAGGGTTGTATCAGAGAGAACAAAGCTACCTGAGGGCCCTTTCTGTTTCCCAGGGGACAAAGCTCCTGAGGACCCTCCTACATTAGAGTGATGTGTTGGTCAGCTGTCAGCATGGGGAAAGGAACCAACAGATCAAAGTATCCAAAACAAGAGTCTGCAAAGATTTTATCTACTGCCCTGTAGGAAGTGCCACGTAAGCACCTAGAAATAACTGATGCTTCCACGTAGGGCAGTAATTATGCTTCTTGGCAAGGAGCATTATACAGTCTCATTGCAAGGGTTCTGGGCACCGAAAGTCTTGCTTATGGGATTCCTTTATTTCAGATTGTGCAGCTTTAAAAAAAAGTCTAAACCTGCACTGCAGGATCTAGGAATTTTCTATTTCCATCAATTTAGGGGCTTCTGGAGGACAGTGGTGACCACACTCTACCACACATTTAAAGAAGTCAGTCCTTTTGTAACTGTATAGTCTTCTGGGCATTGACCAAAAGAAAATAAATAGAAAATTGAAAGAAAGTGGTATATGTAAACATATAATTATAATAAAACTTGAGAAAGTGACACAATAAAAATATGAACAAATTGCTTTGGTGGAACAGGAAAAAGGGAACTAACTCTCCCTGGGGAAAGTTTTAAGTTGGAAGATAAATACCAGAACAAATTGGAAAGTCATGCAAATGGAAGTTAAAACATTTAGATCATTGTACAAATAATACAAAACAGAAAACAAAAACTAAAAATTTCTGAACTGAGCCATTTAATGTGGGGGAAGAACTCAGAGCTCATTAAAAAGACTTCCTGTGCCAAGTAACTCATGAAGAACACTGAGGGTAAAGAGTCATTGTTACTGAGTTTGGAGTCACATAGCATTGCCTCTTTTTCCCCAGATCTTTTCCCATGTTTTATGCTCTATAGGATCAACTTTGAGTGGTGCTTTGTTACATGTCAGCCTCGGATAGCATTGATCCAAGCGGACACCAACACAGAATTATAGAGGGAGCCACACTGAGTCAGCACTGGGACACAAGGACCAACAAAAGCACAATGGAAGTCATCACGTGCAGGAAGTATATGGGCATAGGTGTGTGGCGAAAGATATCAACATGGCGCGTCAATGCCTGGGGACAGTATGGACACAGAGAAGGTGGGTATATGTACAGAGAAGACAGAGGAAAAGGGACCAGTGTGAAAATGAATGGAAGAGAGACAAACTGAAGTGCAGATGCTAAGTTACAGAATACAGAAGGAGAAAGAGAAAGAGAAATAAACAGAATCCAAGAAGTAGATGTTAGCAGAGGCTCAAAAACAGAGAAAGAGGTAAAGATACCAGGCAGAGATTAACAGATTACTCACAATGCCAGCTCAGTAGAATAGAACTTCACTGTTTGCCTTTGAGTTTCACAAGACTGTCCATTCAGCATATTCTATGGAATGCCATGCCCTAGAAATATTTTTTCAGGCCAAGAAAAACTGCTATCTTTCCATCTACCTCGCCTTTCCAATGTGAGGTTTCAGTAATACTCCTCTGTATCTTGAAAGTATACACATAATAAGTAACCTATTATGATCATTCCGATATATTTTAAGAATTTCATTATTTTCTGACAAAGAAATTGAGAATTGTAGGGGGAAATATTTAGCCAATTATTTAGAGGCAACATGCCAACTGGGAAGAGAGGCACATTAATTATACTCCTGTGATCAAGCAACAATCCCTATTAAAATAGCCAAGAGCTGGGCAGGCAGTATCTGTGGCTACATTTAGCTAACAGCCCATTTCTACTTTACATTTCCAGCCCAGTCTGTAAAGCCAACAAGAAATGTCACAGCAGCAGCAGCAGGACTCCTGAAAGCAGCCACAACATACTG
This sequence comes from Pongo abelii, assembly GCF_028885655.2. Lineage (NCBI taxonomy): Eukaryota > Metazoa > Chordata > Mammalia > Primates > Hominidae > Pongo > Pongo abelii. Next base: position 22,805,584 of record NC_085928.1, read on the forward strand.
CTGTGGTCAAACATAAGAGTCCTTTCTGGTCTTTGAAGACCTGCCACTGGGGAGGTGGAGACCAAGCAGCATGCCTTCTTGCTAACAAGAAGAAACTTACTCCAGTATAAAGAGAGAGGGACAACAGAAAAATAACATTTTCCCCTTCTTATTGCCATTTCTGTAGTCACCTTCTCTCCCAAGCCCTTATTGGGAAGGTGTGCCTGCTTTCTCCAAATACTATAAAGTCATAGTCTTCCAATTATATGAACCTATCTACAAGGGCAGTTTGGCCTACTTACAGTGAAAGCTCATCAAATAGAAAAGAAAAATATGCCCGTTGACATAAAGAAAAAAATGATATTCCTTCATTTGGTCATTAGATTTATAATAACATATATGCTAATTCTTCTCCTAGATGAGTGGTTTTACTCTGGGTGAGTAAAACAGACCCAGGAGATCTCTGAAAAAATCACATCCCATAGTGAAACTAAAGCTTAGAGCCAAACAAAACCTTAATCTAAAGGAGGTAGGAAGAGAGGCATACATAAGAGAGGAAGCAATAGGAAAAAAGAAAGTAGGGTCCATCCTAGGATACTTCCTGGGTACAAGAGGGGGATTCAGGGCCTTCCTGCAGAGCTCATTATCCTCATCCACCTGAGCAGAGGGAGATCTAAGAGCCAGGCTATGTGGCACCACATCCCTGACTAGTAATTTTCTAGACATTGCTGAAGTTCTTGCAATGGTCAAAACCTCACAACTTTACTAGGCAACCCATTTCAATGCTGGACATCTTCAGTTACCAGAAAAGATGATCACAAGACCTGATTCAGGAAGTTCTGCCTTGTCTCTATCACTCTGCTAATCTTTCTGCAGCAGCAGACCTCACCTGTACTTTATATTCTTCTTCCTTCAGCCCAAGCCCTTTGTATTATTCTTGGTTTGATTTTTTTAAGTGCACTCCTGCTGGACTTTTGCTTTCCTTGACTGTTTTTCCAGGTGCCTGACATTCTTTTTATATTCATTTTTGATGCTCTTCTTGCTGTCTTCAGTGTGGGTCTATTAAAAAACTGAGCTTTTGGGTTCTCCCTGTGCTGCCACTTTAGTTTCTAACTAGATCCCTATTTTCCTTCTTTTCTAATTGTGAATACACCATTGTATTTGGAATTATATTTATTTTTCAAATGTTCCAACTTTCTGAGTCACAGGATAGCATTTTATTAGAGTGTTTATTGTGGAAGCAAGGATAACATTATATCACTGTGAAAAGATACACTATAGATCCTGAGGTGCACAGAGGGCATGGATTGATGGCCAAATGAGTACTACAATAGACATCCCCTTCTAGGTACCCCTTCAGGAGAGTTATTGCATAAAACAGGAGAACAACAGCACCACATGAGAAGCGGATGCTGAGCTATGCCCACTCACTGGCTAAGTGGTTTGTTTCTGCTGACCAGGCTTTTGAGATGAGTGATTCTAATTATTGCTTCAACAAAATCACAAATCTCAATGAGTCATGGATATTTGGGTGGCTTTAGGATAGTTAAAATCACAGATGTCAAATTCACAAATGTTAAAAGCCAACAGCAGGGATCAAAACACAAATGTTTATAGGAGCCAGGCAGGAAATGAGTAACTCAGGATGGACGCAAGACAATAGAGAGTTATGAAGACTATGTTTAACTGGGAAGAGATAATAATCACTAGCAGAGCAAACATTGATATAGCACCTACTTTGTACCAGGCATGATCTGAGGAGATTTAGAGATATTGATTTACTTAATCCACAAAAAAAAAATGACACCGTTCCCTTATAATCCTCTAATTTAAAAGTAGAAAAACTGAAACACAATGAATTAAAATTATGATCACATCCCCCGTATAAATGGGGCATCTACTACTCAAGTACAACTAATTGTTGTCATTAAGATCAGGGATCCAATGTTGTCAAATCTTCTGATTTTACAGAGAAGCTAGGAATTCAAATTTGTGTGTTAAACCTTAGTTTAAGATTATGACTTGTAATCTTTAAATATATTAGCCATATGTAGTCAAACATTTCCTGCGCTAAGCCCAGGACACTAGTTTGTGTTTCTGGTATACAATTCACATTTATAGGCATCTTCCACAAGAATGATACCTCTGCAGTTAACATTTTCTGCATTTCCTTTCTGGAAAACTCAGGAATAACAAGATAAAGGATTCCTTAGGGATAAAACAACAACAACAACAAATTAATGGAATTTCTGGCCCATAAGTCCTTTGAGTAGATGCACACACCCCACTGTTGCTATGTAAGACCACAGTTTCTGAATTCCAGAACGGCAGAAAAAACTATGTGTAGAGCAGGTAAAAGTAAATCAATAGATTAAAAGCATCATCTATAACTAAGCTTTTCAAATTCCTTTCTGAATCACCTACAAGCCGAGTCATTACAACCATCTCTACCTTCTTTCCCTCCTCTGATCAACTCCCAAATAAGTGGTGCTGAAGCCACAGAACTGCGTTTGACGCTACCTACAGTTCCAGTCCACTCAATTCCCACACACCAAAAAACTCTCCAACTATCCCAGGATTACAGTTATACTCCAAAAAGCCCCTTCTGGATATCTCTACATTTCCAGAGAAGTGATTATTCCTCTTCGAAAGAGCATACAATGCAAGAACAGAAAAGGTCATAGAGTTCAGATCCTTTGTTTTAAGGTTAAAATAATTAAGGCTTAGGAAGACAAAGCAATTTGTGGAAGGGTTTATTCTACTAAGCAACCTGTGAGCCTCATTCCAGTGTTCTATCAGTTGACTAGTTGGTTTACTATTTTGGACACTTCAAAGAGAATTTTAGTGTACCATGAAGGCAAATAAGTGCAAAATCTAAGTAGTTTTTAGTTAATTGATTTAATGCTTTTCCCCAATAGTGATTTCCCCCTTTTTTTCCTCCTGGCTAACCACTACAAATCATTCAAAGACAAACCGTTGCTCCTTCCATGAAGCCTTCCAAGACACTTTTTCTTCACATTATGTTCAACTGAGATGTATTTCCTTTGTGCATTCTACATCTACTTTTATCATCTTTCTCATCATACTGTACTACAATGACCCTCTAGGTGTTGGCCCTGGTCCCCTCAACTCCTGCCTCCTGAAGACAATGAATGGACCTTTTTATTGTAACCTAAGGACCAGCAAGTTACTGACAGATACGTAGCGAGCTGTCAAAAAAGAGTTAGTTTAATGAATAAATGAATAGATCACTCTCGGTCCCCTTTGAGAGACAGAAGAGACAGCTGATATCTCTACCAAGATGCAGAATATCTGAGACTGAACACTGCCACATAGGAAAGAAAGGACTTCCTAAGTGACCTTATTATTTGAGGGATGTAGAAAATGACTCTCTGTTCCCAGACAATTTCTTTCTATGATGATAGACTCTTAATGAAAGTCCAATTGTTTTACCAAGAATGGCTCATCAAACATCTGCAATACTCATTATTTTTCATAGATAATCTCTTTGGAGGTGAACTCTGGTACAATGGGCATAAGAAGAAAGAAAAAAAAGAAGAATTTCCTGGGTTTGACCCTTGTATAGGGTAGGCCCTTGTACTGGGCTTGCTTGCCTGCTAAGAATTAGCTATTGAGGTGTCAGAAACCTGTAATATGTTTGACTAATAGTGTTTTGAGGCATTTTGTGCAAACTTTGTTTTCTTATTTCTCTTTTGTTTTTCTCTGGGTTCTTTAGCAAAGTTTATTTTCTAAAATTCATCTGGTCTCAGCTTTATAAAGGCAAAGATAATAATTTCCCTAACACCAGTGTCATAAAGAAAGGGAGAGCAGTAGCACCAACAGAATAAAAATAAAAGAACCTCAAAGGCCTGTATACCTATCCTTTGAAAACCAAGAAAAGACAAGTTAAAGAAGATAGAAATAAGATGTGTCGTATACCTCCTCAATATGTTTTGTATTTAGTACTTTCTTTAAGTCTTCATGCTCACAACCTCAATTCAGAAGCTTATCTTTTCCAATTTGAGTCATTTCATTATCTCTTCACTGGTCTCCCAGACTCCACGTCTCACCTGCATTTTCTAATCCATTCGCCATGCTTTGGAATGATCTCACTGAAAAATTATATTACCGCTGACCAAGTTAAGCTTCAGCACCACTGTCTTACTTAAAATATTTAATGTTAAAACAGCAACTCAAACACTATCAAAACAATCTTTTAACATTTTCTATGAGGCCAATATTACCCTGATATCAAAACCACGCAAAGATATCACAAGAAATGAAAGTACAGACCAATATCCCTCACAAATATAGATGCAAAAATCACCTATAACAAAATATTATTAGCAAACTGAGCCCAACAACATGTAAATAGGATTATACACCACAATATGGGTTTACCCCAGAAGAAAGGTTGCTTCCACATACAAAAAGCAATCAATACAGTGCATGAATCAAATAATGGACAAAAACCATATTGTTATCTCAATAGACAACGAAAAAGCATGTGTCAAAATCCAACAACTTTGCATGATAAAAACACTTAAACTAGGAATAGAAGAGAACTTCTTTATCTTGATAAAGAACATCTATGAAACACTCACAGCTAATACCACACTTGATGGTGAAAGACTGAATGTCTTATTCTAATATAAGGAAGACAGGGTTATACACTCTTGCTACTCCTATTCAACACTGATTGGAGATTTTAGCTAGGGAAACTACGCACGAAAAGGAAGTAAGAGGCATCCAGATTGGAAAGAGAGAAGCTAAACCATGTTTTTAGATGACATGATCTTGCACATAGAACATTCTAAGGAATCCATCAAAAACTGTGAAAACTAACAAATGACTTTGGCAGTGTTGCAAGATACAAGATAAATATGTAAAAATTAAGTGTATATTCATACACCAGCAATGAGAAATCTGAAAAAAAAATTAAGAGAACCAGTTTTGAAATTGCATCAAAAAATAAAATACTTGGGAATAAATTTAACAAAAGAAGTATAGGACTTCTACACTGAAAACTACAAAACATTGTTGAAAAAAAATTAAAGAAAAACTAAATATATGTATAGATAGCCTATGGATTAAAAGACTTGATATTGTTAAAATGGCAATAAAGTTTCCAAACTGATCCACAGATTCAACATAATACCTATAAAAATTCAGCTGTCTTTTATGCATAAATTGACAAATGGATCCTAAAATTCATATTGAAATGCAAGTAACAATTTTTAAAATGAACAGTTAGAGAACTCACACTTCCAATTTCAAAACTTACTATAAAGTTATAATAAACAAGACAATGTGCTATTGAAATAATGTGAGATATACAGATCAATGGAATTGAATTCAGATTTCATATTAGAAAGCCTGTAATTTATGGCCAGTTGATTTTCAACAAGGGTACAAAGATCATTCAATAGTGGAAGAATAGCCTTCAACAAATAGTATTGGAACAACTGGATATCTAATTGCAAAAGAATGAAGTTGAAACCCTACCTCATTCCATCTACAAAATTAATTCAAAATGAGTGAAAGACTTAAATGTAAAATCTAAAACTACTCTTAGAAGAAAACACAGGAGTAACTCTTTGTGACCTTGGGTTAGGCAATGATTTCATGGATATGACACTTAAAGTACAAGTGGTTAAAGAAAAAACAGATAAATTGGACTTCATCAGAATTTAAAACTTTTCTGTTTCAAAGGACACCCCCAAGAAAGATCAACTCATGAAATGGGAGAAAATATTTGTAAATTCATACATCTAATAAGGGACTTGTATCCAGAATACGTAATTATTCTACAACTCTGTAATTAAAATGACATATAAGCCAGGCATGGTGGCTCACACCTGTAATCCTAGCACTTTGGGGGGCCAAGGTGGGCAGAACGCGTGAGCCCAGGAATTTGAGATCATCCTGGGCAATATGGCAAAACTCCATCTCTATAAAAATTACAAAATTAACTGGGTATGTGGTGGCTCACACCTATAGTCCCAGCTACTCAGTAGACTGAGGTGGGAGGATTGCCTGAGCTCAGGGAGGTTGAGGCTGCAGTGAGCCATGATCGCATCACTGCACTCCAGCCACTGCAGCCTGCATGACAGAGTGAGACTCTGCCTCAAAAAAAAAAATGACATATAACTCCATTAAAAATTGTGTTATGAACTAAACTGTGTACCCCCTAATTTTATATTCTGAAGCCTTAATGTCTTATGTCAATTTATTTGGAGATATGTAGTATAATTAGGTAATCAAGGTTAAATGAGGTCATAAGGGTGGAGTCCTAATCCAATATGGTTTCCTTATAGGAAGAGTTTTGAGGTGCATGCACAGAGGCTAAATGAGGGTGTGGTGACAAGCGGTTATTCCCAAGCCAAAAAGAAAGGTCTCAGGAGAAACAAAACCTGCCAACACCTCAATCTTGGACTTCCAGCATCCAGAACGGTGAGAAGATAAATTTCTGTTATTTAAGCCACCCAGTCTGTGGTTTTTTATGATATGCCTGGCTGACTAACACAAATGAATTTGAATAAACATACAAATGACCACTAAGTACGTAAAAATCTCAAGATCAGTAATAATCAGGTGAGCACAAATCACAATCACAATAAAATACCACTTCACACTCACTGGGATGGTTGAAATAAAAATAGACACTAACATGTGTTTCTAAAACAATGGAGAAATTGGAACCCTCACATATTGCTGGTGGAAACATAAAATAGTGCAGCCACTTTGGAAAACAGTGTGGCAGTTCCTCAAAAAATTAAACATAAAGTTATCCATAAAACCCAGTAATTCCTCTTCTAGCTATATACCCAAGAGAAATATAAATGTAGGCTCACACAAAACTTGTACACAGATGTTCATAGCAGCAGAATTCATAACAGCCAAAAAGCCAAACTCAAATATCCAGCAATTGATAAAATTTAAAAGATGTAGTACATCCATAAAATGTAATATTATTCAGCCATAAAAGAAATGAAGTGCTGATACATGCTACAACATGGATAAACCTTGAAAACATTATGTTGAGTAAAAGAAGCAAGCCACAAAATATAACATATTGTGAAATTCCATTTACATAAAACATAGTGAATATGTTCCAGAGAGACAGAAGTAGATTGGTGATGGCTAGGGGATGGGGAGGGGTAAATGAGGGGCAACTATTAATGGGTACAGTGTGTTTTGGGGGGAATAATAAAAATGTTCTGAAATCACATTGTGGTGACCATTGCATAACACTGTGAATATAGTAAAAACCACTGAATGAACACCAAAAGATGAATTATCAATAAATTGCAATAAAGCTATTACTTTTAAAAGATGCTTTGGCATCTCCCTTTTGCATGCAGAGTTAAGTTCAGGCTTCTTACTTGGACCTTTTTAATCTAATTACTTATTTTTCCAACCTTGTTCTCCACCGCTTCGATATTCTCATCTATTTTCTTTTAATAGAAGGTACTCCTTTTCTTAACTTCCTGCAAATTCATGCTCATTCTTTTATACCAAGCTCAGCGTCACTTCCTGTCGACTTTCCCAATCAGCATATTTGATTACTCTCCAATTTGTACCCCTGGTGTATATTTTACATATTTCTGAGCATTTAGGTTTTTTCTAAGAATACTAGGAAATATTTCCCGTGGTAGTAAAACAAATATTGGGATTTTAAAAAATATATTTATTTAAAGTCCATCATTTAAAAAAATAATGACATGTTTAAAATGAAATGAAATTCCATGGTGTTTGGCATTTATTGATAGTGGGCTACAAATGATCAGTTCATGATACAATGGTACATTACCTCCATAATAAGAACAGGGAGAATGAGCTTTAATGGAGGGATTGGACATAAATTTGTCAGAGACTACTTGATTTTATGAAAACATCATAAACCCCATGGAGAAAGTGCATATGCCACTGAGCGGAGAGAATTGTGTATAAGCTAAAAAAAGTGTTGGAAAGCTAGGACATAAAAAATTGGCAAAAGACATGTATTTTTGAAAGATTTGTTCCATCACTCTCTTTTGGTTCCTGCAGATGCTGATGCAACAACTCCCGATCATATGTTGCTTTGCCATAACCTTAAGTTCAAATAAATGGGTATTTCCATGTTTCCATTTCATACAAAATTTAATGCACTTCTTTAGTGCTGCACTAAGCTTGCTGCATCTTTCAGGAAAAGGATGTACACTACAAAGCCTACATTTTTGGTGTGAGAGTTGATAATGTAAAACTCATTGCTTTTGTGTCACTGCATTTTTATATTTATATGTAATTTTTTCCCAATTTTAGGTAAATGATGAGGGATAACATATTAATACATATTTCAACTGACTTAAATGAAAATCGTTCATGATATATATAATAAAGTCTTCATGAGTGGTTGGGTATATGGAAAATAAGGTATTGATTACTATAGGAGAAATCAAAATTAAGAATAGTAATAAAATTAATTTTTCTTGTTTTTATTTTAAAATAAGAATTTGACAATTTTTTTTATACCGACTATTAAAAAGAATCGATATAAGGAAACTCAATTACTCCTTCTCTTCAAAAGTCATTTTGGCAATGGGAATATAACCAAGCCATGACAGGGACATTGTGAATTCTGTATATTAGGCCCAAAGGCAGGTACAATTTATAAGGTCTGATAATATCAAGGTAAACACAATGATGATAACATTTATATTGAACTTGCAACTTAAGAAGTCATTTTCACATACATTACCTCATTTCATTTTCATAACATCCTCTGGAGTAATGAAATCAGGTTTTATCCCCATTCTATAGATGAAAAAGCTAAAGCCAGAGAGATTAGATAAATTTTACAAGATTAAAAACTCACAGAATGATGAGTTCATGTCTTTGTAGGGACATGGATGAAACTGGAAACCATCATTCTCAGCAAACTATCGCAAGGACAAAAAACCAAACACTGCATGTTCTCACTCATAGGTGGGAATTGAACAATGAGCACACATGGACACAGGAAGGGGAACATCACACTCCGGGGACTGTTGTGGGGTAGGGGAAGCGGGGAGGGATAGCATTAGGAGATATACCTAATGCTAAATGACGAGTTAATGGGTGCAGCACACCAACATGGCACATGTATACATATGTAACAAACCTGCACATTGTGCACATGTACCCTAAAACTTAAAGTATAATAACAATAAAATAAATAAAATAAAATAAAATAAAATAAAATAAAACTCACAGAGCCAGAACTCAAGTTTCCTCACTCTTTTCCTGGAGCTTTTTTAACTTTTACTTTTCCATTGTTAAGCTGCAGAACTGTGTAAAATGGAAGGGATGCCAAACTGCTAAGAAAATTAGGATTGAAAAACAAAACCTAGAGATTGCATTCAGGTACAGGGTATAGAGTCCCTGTGATTCATTAGGCTCTGTGCTGGGTGCTAGGAAAACCACGAAAATATGTTTTTAGGTTTCCTTATACAACTTAATATGTGTTATGACAGAAGTAAGGAAGCCGTGGACTCAATGACAAGTGATATTAACATATACAGAATATTCAAAGAGTAGTTAAGAAACAAAAGATAAGCCAATGAAATATGCATAGAAAGACTGTCTTTGTGCAAGACAGAGAGAGAGACAAAGTACCTTACACCTAACCCCTTTGTGGAAGGACAGAATTTCCATTCTTGACCTACCACTACAAATATAACTATAAACCTTAAACTCTATTGATGTTCCACCTACTAACAATGTATGACTTTGTTTTTCATGATCTACTATTAAGCTTGCTTCTTTTTAATTCAAACTCTGCCTTCTTGGACTTCTGAGTTTTATAATATTGCTACATTTTCTGTGACATATTAGAAGCTATTATTTATTTAAACTTACCATTTCAAGTTTAAAAGATACTGCCTTAGTCTACAAGGGTTGTCATAACAAAATACCACAGACAGGATGGCTTAAACGACAGAAATTTATTTTCTTGTAGTTCTGGAGGCTAGAAGTCCATGGTCAAAATGCCAGCAAATTCAGCGTCTGGTGGTGGTGCTTTTCCTGGTTTGAAAAAGCTAACTAGCATTTCTCTTTGTCCTCACATGGCCTTTCCTTGGTTCAGGCATTGAGGGAGAGAGGGAGGGACAGCAGAGTGCATAGGAGAGAACACTCTGGTGTCTCCTCTTATAAGGATACTAATCCTGTCAGATCAGGGCCTCATGTCAGATCAGGGCCTCACCCTTATAACCTCTTTTAATCTTAATTATTTCCTTAGAGGTCCCATCTCCAAAGACAGCCACCCTGGGAGTTAGGGCTTCAAGATATGGATTTTGGTGGGACATAAACATGCAGCTCATGACACACATTTCTTCTTAAAATATTAAATCTTGGAAAGAAAGTATATATACATCTACTTCTGTTCTTCAAATTTTAAAGCCTTTTATCTTACTTCAGATTTATCATCTTTCCAAGTGGGAGTCCCAAGATTTATCATCATCCCAAGTCCTTTTGATCAATTCAGCATCCCTTCTCTAGACTTACTGAGTTTTTTAAAGTCAACTTCATTAAGATATAATTTGCATATAATAAAATGCATCAATTTTAAGTGTCTAGTCATGAATGTTGCCAAATATAACAACCATCACAATCAAGAACTAGAACATTTCTATGACCCAGAAAATCCCTTGTACCCTTTAGCATGAATCACCACACTTATGGTAGCAGACAGCCATTGATCTGCTTTTGCTCACTATAAATGAGCTTTGCCTACTCTAAGTTATCCCACAAATGAAATAATATAGTATATGATTTTCTACCCAGCCTCTTTCATGCAATGTTTTTGAGATTGACCCACACTGGCGTGTATATCAGTAGCTCTATCCATTTCATTACTGCATAGTAGTGTTCCATTGTTTGTGTGCATATGTGTACCATTAACTTATCTATTGACATCTTCATAAATGTTGAATTGTTTCCAGTTTTGTGGCATTACAAATAAAGCTACTCTGTGTATAAATCTGCGTGAATATTAGTATATAAATCTTTGTGTGGACATATGTTTTCATTTTCTTGAGTAAATATCTAGGAGAATTGCTAAGTTGCATTGTAAGTGTATTCATAACTTTACAAGAAACTAGCACATTGTTTTTGCAGGTTGGTTGTAGCATTTTATATTCCCACTAACATGAATTTGAGTTCCAATTGCTACATTCCCCACAGCACTTGTTACTACCACTCTTAAAATTTTTGGCCATGCTAATGTATATGTAGTGGTTTCAATTTGTGTTTCCTGATGGCAAATGATAGTAAACATTTCACATGTTTATTGACCATTCACATATCTTCTTCTGTGAAATATCTGTGGAACTCATTCTTAATATATATTATAAACATTTAATTTATGTAAATATTTTCTGCCACTCTGTGGCTTGACTCTTTAATTTTTTATTAAAAGCAGGAATTTTTTAATTTTGGTTATGTCCAATTATCACTCTTTTGGTTCATGCTGTCATACCCTAAGAAGTCTTTGTACACTGTCATGTCATGAAGATTTTCTTTTATATTTTGGTAGTGTTACAGATTTATGTGTTCTAGAAGTTTTATGGATTTATCTTTATATTTAGATCTCTGATCAATTTGTACTTATTGTGTATTGTCTGAGGTGAGAATCAATTTTATTTCCAAATGAATATCCAGTTTTTCCAGCACAATTTGTTTAGAAGTGTCCTTTCTTCAAGTGAATTGCTTCAACATCTTTGTGGCAAATCTACTGAGCATATATATGTGGGTTTATTTCTAGTCTTCTAATCTATATATTCATCTGCACGCAATACCACACAGTGTTGATTACTGTTGCTTGATCTTAAGTTTTTTATTGAAATGAAAAAGTGAAAGCCCTGTCACTTTGTCTCTTCTTTTTAAAAAGACTTTTTCCCAGTTTAATTAGGGTTTTTAAAAAATCATGTCTGCATGTTGAATTTTTTCAGATTATTTTTCTGTAACTATTATAAGCATGTGTTTTTCTAATTTATTTAGTTTAAAGGATGAATTACACTGATGGAGTTTTCAAATGCTAAACAAATTTGCATTCCTGAAATACACTCTCTCTGGTCATAAAGTATATTATACCTGTATATATGACATTTTCTGCATGGGCAATCATGAGAAATACTGTCATGTAATTATTTTCTTATAATATGATTATGGTATCAGGAAAGTGTTCCCTCTTCTATTTTCTGAATTTTTTTTTGGAAATGGCATTATTTCTTTCTTAAATTTTTGGTAGAATGTACCAGTGAATCCATTTGGATTTGTGTTTTCTGTATGGGAAGGTTTTTAACTATAAATTCAATTTATTTAAAAGACATATCTTGATTTAGTTGATTTATTCTTGGGTGAATTTTCACAGTTGTATCTTACATGGAATTTGTCTACTTCATCTAAAATGTAGAATTTTTGGCATAAATTTGTTCATATTATTCCCTTGTTATTGTTTACTCTCTGTAGGAATCCAAGTGATATTCCCTCACTCATTCTCAATACTGGTGGACTAATTTTGCTTCAGTCTGACTCAAAGTTAATTAATTTTTTTTTTTTTTTTTTTTTGAGATGGAGTCTTGCTTTGTCGCTCAGGCTGGAGTGCAGTGGCACAATCTTGGCTCACTGCAAGCTCTGCCTCTCAGGTTCACGCCATTCTCCTGCCTCAGCCTCCTGAGTAGCTGGGACTACAGGTGCCCGCCACCACGCCTGGCTAATTTTTTTGTATTTTTTAGTAGAGATGGGTTTTCACTGTGTTAGCCAGGATGGTCTCGATCTTCTGACCTCATGATCCGCCCGCCTCGGCCTCCCAAAGTGCTGGGATTACCACTCCTGGCCTCAAAGTTTATCAATTTTTAAACAGTTTCAAGGAGTAAGCTTTTGGTCTCATTGATTTTCAATTGTCTTCCATTTTATTTATTTCTTCACTATTTACTATTGTCTTCCTTCTGCTTGCTTTGGGCTTAATTTGTTCTTCTTTTTCTCGTATCTAAAGGTGGAGTTTTAGATGACTGATTTAAAACATTTCTTCTTTTCTAATACAAATATTTCATATTCTAAGTACCTCAATAAACTCTCTTTACTTGCCTTTCACACAATTTTTTGTTCAGAGACAGTCTCTCTTTGTCACCCAGGCTGGAATGCAGTGGTGTGATCATTGCTCACTGCAATCTCCAACTCCTGGGCTCAAGCAATCCTCCACCTTAGCCTCCCAAGTAGCCAGAGCTACTGGTGTACACCAACACTCCTGGCTAATTTTTTTTTTTTTAAGAGATAGGGTCTGCCACTCCTGGGCTCAAGCAATCCTCCACCTCAGCCTCCCAGGTAGCCAGAATTACTGGTGTACACCACCACTCTTGGTTAATTTTTCTTTTTTTTAGAGATGGGGTCTTGCTATGTTGCCCAGATTCTAGATCTCAAGTGATCCTTTTACCTCAGCCTCCCAAAGTTCTGGGATTAGAGGAGCCAGCCACCATGCCCCACCCCTTCCACACATTTCTATTTGCTGTTTTAATTTTTATTCCATTAAAATTAGTTTCTAATTCACCTTAAGATTTATTGTATAACCCACAGATTATTTAGAAAACGATTGCTTAATTTCCGAATATTTGAGAATTTTCTAGGTACCTTCCTGTTGTTGAATGTTGTGGTCCAGAAATATGTCTTGTATAATGTGAAGCCTTTTAAATTTGTTCAGATTTGTTTTATGGCCTCAAATATGATTTATCTTGGCAAATGTTCCAGGTGCACATGAAAACATTGTGATTCTGTTATTGTTATTCCATAAATGTCATTTAGTTCAAATTGGTTGACAGTGTTGTTCTGGTCTTTCACATCCTCATTGATTTTCTGTCTACATGCTCTATCATTGTGAATTTGTACATTTCTCCTTTCAGTTCTATCAGTTTTCCCCTGAAGTATTTTGAAGCATTGTTGCTTATACACACACATTTAGAATTGTTTTTATGAATTAATTACTTTATTATTGTGGAGTGCCCATTTTTATCCCTGGTGATATGTCTTGTTCCAAAGTGCACTTTGTTTTTTATTAATATAGCCACTCCACCCTCTTTTCATTAGGGTTTCCATGGTATATATTTTTTCATCCTTTTACTTTTAACCTAATCATGGCTGTATATTTAAAGCAGGTTCTTTGTATACAACCTATAATAATGTCTTGCTTTTCTATTGGAGCTTTTAAACCATTTTCATTTAATGTAATTATTGATATGTTGTATTTGAATCTATAATCTTTCTGTTTTCTACTTGTTCCATCTACTCTTCCTTTCTTTATTCCTCTTTCATTGCCTTCTTTTGGATCAATTATGTATTCTTTTTATAGCATATTATCTCCTCTATTGACTTATCTTTTGACCAACCTGCAGAAATATGATGGACACCCAACCAAAAGTTGCTTCAGATGTCGAGACTAACAGTGGCACACAGACACCAAAAGGTAAGAAAAGATTATTATTCATATTTAAGGCTATCTGCAGAGAGCAGGGAAGCTCCCCAGAAACTCTGAAAATGGCATTAAAGAGCAGAGAAAGGATATTAGCTTGGAGTTTTTGTGGTGGTTAGATGGTGGTGTTGGGGTAATGGTTCCTGCACAGTGGGCAGGGCTTCTGTGGTTTGAACTTCGCAAAGTGCCAAAGGAAGGAGCACCTAGAATTTCCTATTAGCTTGCCCAAAACTGGGCAGAAGAGGAAGATAAGGGAATGAGGCTTAAAATCTGTCAACAAACATTTTTAAATGGAGTTAGATGCTTTATTTCAGCTTAACTTCTCTGTTTACTTTTTGTGGTTGCTCTAAGATTTACATAACACATCTTTCATTTATCATAATCTACTTTCAAATACTATGATAATATTTCATGTATAGAGTAAGAAACTTAAAGCAATATACCTCCATTTCCTCTCTTCTAGTCTTTGTATTATTGCTGTCATTCAATTCATTTCTACATGATAGAAGCCTCAGAATACATTGTTACTATTTTTATTTAGACATTTATCTTTTAAAGTTCTTATAAACTAAGGAATATTTTCTTTTATTTATTATCAGTTTTACAATTTCCAGGGTTCTTCTATTTTTGTACAGATTCAGATTTCCATCTAGTATCATACTCTTTCTGTATAAAGAAATTTCTCTACTATTTCTTGGTGCACAGGTCTGCTGGCAATAAATTTTCACTTTTTTTTGTTTTTACTCTAAACATATTTTTATTTAACATCATTTTTTAAACATGTATTCTCTGGGGCCAGGCAGTGACTCACGCCTGTAATCCCAACACTTTGAGAGGCCAAGGTAGGAGAAGCCTGGGCAACATGGCAAGACACTGCCTCTACGAAAAATTTGAAGATTAGCCAGGCACAGTGGCACACACCTGTAGTCCCAGCTACTGATGTGGTTGAGGTGGGAGGATCGCTGAAGCCCAGGCTGCAGTGAGCTGTGATCATGCCACTGCATTCGAGCCTGGGCAACAGAGTGAAACCTCAACTCAAAAAAAAAAAATTTTTTTTTCCTCTGGATATAGAATTCTATTGATCAGTTTTTCCTTTTGGTACTTCTATTATGCCTCTCTATTGTCTTTTGGCTTGCATATTTGTTAGGAGAAGGGTGTTGAAATTCTTATCTTTGTTCCTCTAAATGCACTGTTAGTGGCTTCTCTGCCTGTCTTTAAGATTTCTCTTTATGTTTCATTCTCATTATTTTTGCTGTGATGAGTCTAGGTGTAGGTGTGTGTGTGTGTGTGTATGTGTGTGTGTGTGTGAGAGAGAGAGAGAGAGAGATTTGTTGTTGTATTTATCCTTATTGGTATTCACTGAGCCCCTTCATCTGTAATATATTGCCTTCCATTATTTTAGGAAAATTCTCAGTCATTATTATTTCTCCTTCTTTACTCTTTCTCTCCTCTCTGTGGAAATCCAATCACATGAACATTAGACCATTAGATATTATCCAATTCTTGGATAATCTATTCTTTCTTTTCACATTTTTTTCTGTTTATGCTTCACTTCAGATAATTTTAGTTGTCCTATTTTTAAGTTTAGCAATTACTTTATCTTCTGTGTCAATTCTTTTGATAAGCTTCTGTAATAAAGAATGTTGGGCCAGGAGCAGTGGCTCACACCTGTAATCCCAGCACTTTGGGAGGCTGAGGCAGGTGGATTGCTTAAGCCCACGAGTGTAAGACCAGCCTGGGCAAAAAATTTAATAATTAATCAGGCATTGTGGTGCTTGCCTATAGACCCAGATTCTCAGGAGGCTGAGGTAGGAGGATCATCTGAGCCTGGGAGGTCCAGGCTGCAATGAGCCATGATCACATCACTGTACTCCAGCATGGTGACAGGGAGAGACCCCCATCTCAAAAACAAAAACAAAACAACATACTCTATCTTTTTTGATGTTTGATCGTTGACAACTTTTGAGCTTCATACCTTCCTTTTCATTCTTCCCCACAGCTGTGCAGGCTGAGAGGAAAACACAAGTGCTCTTTCCTTTGGTGCTGATGGGAGGTTCATATATAACACACAAGCCACAGCCTAAGGGCAGAAACCATCATGTTGCTCCTGCCACTTAACCAACATAAAACAAACTTATTGTTACAAAGTAAAAATTACCATAAAATAAAATCCACCATGAAAATTTACTCACCATAAATCTTTCTCATTATGTAAGTAATAAACATTTCATGCACCCTTTGTATGTGCATGGTATCACCAGTCAGGTCATCTGAACAAAATTTTGGATAAGGATCTATGGGCTTCTAATACTAAACCTTTTTATCTGATTTTTTTTTATTTCGAGCATTTTATTTAACTCTTTGTTGTACTTTCTGTCTCCGCTGAAATTCCCCATCATGCGTGTTGCTTACCTTTTCTACTATATCTTTTAATATATTAGTTACAGTTATTTTAAAGTTGTTGTATACTAACTGCAACATCTGGGCCATCTCTGAGTCTGGTTCTGTTGATTGCCTTATGTACTGACAATTTTGTTTATTTCGTAATTTGAATGGCATCCCTCATATGTAGAAGAAAAACAGAGGCTGCGCAAAGTAGTATTTAACCTGGAAATGGGCATGTCTCTTTTTTGTCAGGCATTTAGTCTGGGGTTAATCAGGCACTGGGCTGAATTTTCAATTCTTTGTCATTGTTGGAGACACCTTCAGTAAAACAGACTTCAGATTCCTCCAACAGAGAGTGATGTTACTTAGTGCTTAATGTGGGATCTAAGGTGCTCAAGGGTTTTTCTCAGTGTTCCTGCTCCATATCAGCTTTTGGTAGTCCCAGTTCACCTGAACAACACAGGGGTCTCTTGCAAGGCCCTGGCTTCAACCCCAGAATTAGAAACCTATTCTCATTACTCAGTATTGGACTTGTATTAAAGGCAGGATTTTTTTCTCCATTATCAGAGTCCAGACTATGTCTTAGGCAGGCTTTGTTTGCCTGGGCCTAGGATGTCAAACTTTCTGGGCTATCTTCATGCAAACTCTAATTTGTACCTTTAAGAGTGTTTTCTATTGCTCCCCCTGTGATGTCAGTGTAGAATCATGTGGCTAGGAACTTTTGTTCCTATGCCTCCTTCACAAGCGTTTCTTTACCTGAGTCCAGAGTGAAAGAGTTTTCTACTCTCCCCCAGAGCAGGCAGTCTTGTCCTTTACACTCCCCACCAGAAACAGTGCATCTTTACCTCGTCTCTCGGAGAAAGGCGGTTTTCTGCTCCTCACCAAGCAGCCTTTGCTTCATAAAAGAGAAAAGTCCAGGCAAATGGGTGGGTTTTATATATAAAGGATCTCTCTCTGCTCACCTGCCTTGCTCCCAGTGTTTTTCATGAGAATCCAGTGCAGGCCCATGGGAAAGGGCTTGTAAATGTGTACAGACTTCTCTTGTATCTGTTAATCTAAGTTATCATTTAACTAATCTAAGTTATCATTCTAGCCCAGATTTGACCTTTAGTATTTTTTTTTTTATTTCAGCATCTTTTTTCTAAATGATTTGTATGTCCTTTTTTCCATGAATTGTCTGTTTGATTACAGTGTGAGGGCAAGTCTGAAATCAGTTTCTCTGGCATGGCACAGACAGGTGTTTCTTCAATTTGCTATTATTTTTAAACGTACATAGAGTAATGTGGCATTGACTGATTAATATGGTGAGATGGAACTTCCTTATTAAAAGTCATTCTTTCCTAGATTATACCCAGAACACTTTTGAAATCTTTGCCAAATTTAGAAAATCATGAAAATTTCTTCAAGAAACTGTTTGTAGTTCATATTTTACTTTTTAAAGCTAGAATTTATTTCAAATCCTTCATGAAATGGAATGATCCAAAAGGGGCTAAACTGTAACTCTCTTACAGTGGGTAAGGAGAAAAAAAACCTTCAAAAATCACTTGTAAAGTCTCCATTTGAAGGATAAAGCATTTTTGACTCTCTGACAATGGCCACCTTCAGAACCATTGCTATGTTTTGAATGTTTTTCCTCTCCAAAAGTCAGGTTGAAACTTAATCTTCAACATGGCAGTAGTGAGATGTAGGGCCTTTAAGAGATGACGAAGTGGTGTGAGGGCTCTGCCCTCATGAACAAATTAATCGATTCATGGATTAATGGGTTAACGAATTAATGGGTTACCATGGAGTGGGCTGGTAGCTTTATAAAACGTGGAAGATAAACCTGAGCTAGCATGCTCAACCCTCTCACCATGTGATGCCCTATACCACTTCAAGACTCCACAGAGTTCCTCCCAGCAAGAAGGTCCTCACCAAATGCAGCCACTCAACCTTGGACTTCTCAGCCTACATAACTATAAGAAATAAATTTGTTTTCTTTACAAATTATCAGTTTCAGGCATTTTATTATAAGCAACAGCAAAAGGACTAAGACAACCATAGACTCAACAGCCTTGCTGAGGAGGGTTAAATAACCCCGCTATTTAATGGAAAATTGATATAAAATCACTTAATTTGAAAGATTTAGAAAGAAAAGCATTCTGATCCACTGGTTATTAACAGAAAGGGAATTCCAGCACCAGGCAATCCCTGGAACGTAACTTTAAACTGAGCGCTAAGGCTGAAGCCTCAGAGCCTCAAGCATGGGACTCCCTACTCTGAGCATTGGAGAAGCATAGCCAGACAGCCTTCATCTGTGCCTCCATTTAGCAGCAAGAACCCACAATAGACATAAATTAACCAGACCCCAATTCTCTTTCCACAGGAGAATGCTAGGCAAATCCCTCTGTGGGATTGTGTAACTAGATTATAACAGTAAGTCTTGTGATTCTTCAGGAAGTCTTGATTTGCAGCTATAACAGAAGTAGAGGCTCTAGTGGTTAATTCAAAATATAAAATTATATGACCATATTTGTGCACCACAACTACAGCACACATCATATTACCTATAAACTCGAGTAGTCTTAGTGAGGATGTCATAAAGAAAGAGTTTCTCTAGCGTATTTTTATCTACTTAAAAAAAATCACCTGACCACAGTGGCTCATGCCTATAATCCCAGCACTTTGGGAGGCCAAGGCAGGATGATTGCTTAAAGCCAGGAGCTTGAGACACGCCTGGGCAGCATGGCAAGCTAATACAAAAAAATTAGCTACATATGGTGGTGCAGGCCTGTAGTCCCAGCTATGGGGGGCTGAGGCAGGAGGATCTCTTGAGGTCAAGAGTTCAAGGCTGCAGTGAGTTGCGGTCATGCCACGGCACTCCAGCCTCGGTGACAAAGTGAGACCTTGCCTCAAAAAACAAAAACAAAAAAATCATTCAGTTAACACAACAAATTCTGTACTATTTTTAGTAGTTCACTACAGAAAGTTATCTTATAAGAGTTAGCTTTTGGAAATATCTAACTTTCTAAAGTAAAAAATGTATAATTACATGCAGTACAATGATGCTTATCATGGTATTCTATTTTTTAATTTCTGTGATTATTTTAGCAATGAGTCTGTCTGTACTCCCTGCTGATTTTTTCTTTAAAAACACTTCTAAAACTTGATGCTCAGATCCCTGTCAACTTTAGTGAGAAAAAGCTACCTCGCGTGGATAGATTTTCTCGCATTTCACTTGTGTGTAAATGACTTCATTGAGCATCACAGTTTTTAAAGGATGAATGGAAAAAGGGATTCAATGATGTTTTGTATAATCTTAATTTGGCAAAAGAGTGTTGCAAAAATGGCACAGAACAGTAATACTGTTTTAAAATAAGACTGATCAATAAAATTAGCATCAGTATATTAGATACTCAGAAGAAAAATGTAAATCAGATTTCCAGCATTCACCCTGTTTCAACTCTGTGCTTATTATTTTCAAATATTTGTCTCTTGTCTCGATATCGTCTCTGAGTTTCAAATTTATATGTTCATATGCCTACTTGGTATGAGTACTTAGGTATCTAACAGAGACCCTAAATTTAATGTGTCCAAAACAAAACTCTCAGTTTCTACTCCTGCTCACACTAACTCAATTGGTTTTTCCAACAGTCTCCTCCATGGCCCCTACTTGTCCAAGCTAAAAACCCAAGAGTCATCTCTCAACTTTGTAGTCGACACCATTTGACATAAAACTATTCTCTGCATCATGTTTGGCACTCAGTTGCCTCATTTGTTAACCCTAAAAATGTTCAAATCCAATTTGAATTCTTTATTGAAGGGTAACAACAGAGTGAGTCCTCTTCTAATAATGAGGAGATGATTTCCTATTTTCAAGACCACAGTCAGGTTTAAAGGCTCTTGTACCCCATTAATTCTATCAAACTCCCTTAGCTAAGTCAAGGCATTGCTTTAGTAGCACAAACTTGGTAGCTTAAACAATAGAAATTTACTATTTCACAATTGTATAGTCCAGAAGTCCAAAATAAGTTTTACTGGGCCAAAATCAACATGTCAGCAAGGCCACCCTCTCTTCAGATGCTCTAGCGGGAAACCTGTTCCTTGCCTCTTCCAGCTTCTGGGAATTGCAGGTGTTCTTTGGCCTGTAAATGCTTCACATTTGGAGTGAATACTTGACTGTAGTCTCTGCCTCTGTTGTTACCATTGCTTTCCCCTCATCTGTCTGTGTCAAATCTCCCTCTGGGTGAAAGAGTTTCTTTATGCCCTTTTATAAGGATACTTGTGATTGCATCTAGGGCCCACTCAGATAATCCAAAACAATCTCTGCATCTCGAAATCCTTACTTTAATCACACCCACAAAACTCCTTTTTGCCATATAAGGTAACACTTGCCTGTTCCAGCTATTAGAATGTGGACATCTTCTGGAAGAGGGCATTATTCAGCCTACCAAAATCATACAGTATGTATTTCAGACAATGACTTTAAACGTATCACTGATTGGATGAAGAGATAGAGGATCTGATTACAAATCCAACTCCAGTCATTTATTTGCACATCTAGAAGTTGAACTGATGCCATCTTCTTCTAAATAGTAAATAACAATAAAATCCTTACAATTTTTTTCCCAACCTGTCATCACCAATTATTATTACCTACAAGACAGTTACAAATAATTAGTGCTTTTATTAACACCTACAAATAACTTATTCTTTCTGGATTATTCCAAGACTTGGATTATTCCAAGACTTGTCAGCTGCTTGTCACTGAAGACATGCATTTGACAGTTTCACCCAATGAGTTAAAAATCATATTTGCCTTTTCAAACGAATGTCTCACGGTTAATCTTTTTTGTTGATTTTCTATTTTTAGAGAGGAGAATTGTACTCCAGATATGGTTTCTTATACCACCTTTCTTTTATGATATTCAGGGAACCATAGTGATTTATTTTTATTTCTAGTCATTTTGGGACCAGATTCTTCAGATGTCCATATTTGAAAGACAACAGTTGAAAAGAGGCTCTTTTTAAGACCCGATCATTAAGTTTAATGTCATGGATTGAGAAAGTTCAGTTTAGTGAAAAGATCCCAAAATGGGTAATCATAGAATCAGGGTTTCTGTTCTGACTCTGCCATTCCCTCAGCTCAAGGCCTTTATCTGCAAAATGGGAGTTGTTATAATAAAACCCACAAAACAAGTTGTTAATACAATTAAAGTAAATAAGTATACTTTTGGAACTGTAAAATACAATTCAAGTTATAATTATGGTCATCTGAGATGCTCCTCATAGATTTTTTGAAATAGGGTGTTATTTCAAATGTCTCTGTTTATTAATTTATACTTAATCATTCATTTAACATCTACAGAGTAGCTACTATATATCAGATGCTTTTCTTTGTGCTAGGGTAACACAATAATGAATAAAGCAACTAAGTCATTGCCTTAATGGCACCTGTGTTCTAGTAGAGACCATTAAGTGCTAAAGTCCTATCTTTAGAGGCTATTGCTAAGAAACTTACCCTTTCAGATGTCTGTTCTATTCTGGCTTATGGGTAAGTCCTACATGCACTCATTTTTTTATTCACTCAACAAATCATTGTGCATCTACAGTGTGTCAGGATTGTTATAAATGCATTTATCAAAATGACAGTCCCTTAAATGGTTTAATCCAGTAGGTGAAACAATAAACTGGCAATGATACCAAAAAGAGAACAGAAAGAGTACAGCATTCTATAGGAGCTCCTCAAGACAGCATCCAGCCCAAGGCAGGAAGTCTTGTCTTCTCAGAGTTAATAACATCTAAGCTGAGTCTTAACAACCAACAAGATTTGTGAGGGAGAGGTCAGAGAGACATTATGGCAGATAACTATCAAGATCAGCGGTTAATGTGGACTTCAGGGCAGTCCCAGGTGAGAACATTGTGACTTGCGTCTATTCAATTGCAGGGCATTCAAATAATGTCCTCTACGAATTTTAAAAGGATTCTCTTGCCCATCCTCCCCAATAATAAAGTACAGTTGCCCCCTCAGTATCCATGGGGTTCCAGGATCCCTGCAAATACCAAATCTGTGGATGCTCATCTTATATCAAATATATTTGCGTATAATCTATGCACATTTTCCCATATACTTTAAATTATCTCTAGATTACTTATAATACCTAATATAATGCCTACACATCACTTCATTTGCTTGGATTCAAAATAGTTCTTCTTGCAAATTCAAATTTTGCTTTTTGGAAATTTGTGGATTTTTAAAAAATATTTTTGATACCCAGTTGGTTGAATCCACAGATGCAGAACCCACATATACAGAGGGCCGACTGTGCTTAGTGGTCTCATTTTTACATTCCTTATTATCAGTATTTGATCACTGTTTGTTGGCATGCTAAGGAAATGCCATCTTTATATTCTCTCTAATTGGAGAACTGAATGGGAAGTAAAAAAATTCTCAATTGGCTAGGTTGGAAGGGCCTTTTTGAAACTATCTTTTCTTGGTAAGATCAGGCAAGTTTTTCACTGCAGAACTGGCTTTGACATTTGTCTTGATACATGCTTCTAAGTAACTGGCCTATAGTTTCTTATAATTCTCTTGACTAATAATAGAAACCTAACTAGGGCAGAGCTAAGAATGCTGATGGAGACTAAATAGATTCAGCTGCGAGTTTTGGCAGCAGTAGGGACTAGGCCTCAAACTGGCCACTTCTGGCGCCATTGACTGATCAGGTATTTTTTATTTCCAATTTAGCCACCTCACCCTATTACTTGGAAAGCTGCTGACTGGGCTTGTATCCTTGATGCTATTAATTGAGCTGAATATTTATTTGGGTAAAATATTAGTACTATTTTTCTATCTTTGCCCCGAACTCGTTTTTGAATACTTTGAAAAAACCATTGGATGATTCTTCAACCTAAACTAGACATATCTTTCATGCTGCAAAAAGCCAGATATTGTTGTAAAATGGTCTGTACAGTGACTAAGTTTCTATATAACCAAAGTTTGTTTTGCATTATGTCTGGGTTTTAAGTTATATGGTGATCTTCCAAATTAAATTTTTTTTATGATGTGTGTGGTTCTATCACCCTTTCATGAGCAGTTTATGTTGTATTGAGAATTCTTGAGAGTGTGGTGTTGGTAGAAATCTGACAGTTTTATTCCCTTGCTCACAAAGAGGGCATTATCTCCCTTTTTATGGGAACATGGGTGGTGATTACCCACTGGCTTGCTGTCTGAATGTAAAACATGCCTTTATTATGACTTCTGGCTTTTGTGAATGTATCATCTTTTGATTCAGACTCGAAGGGCTGGACCAAGGTAGTTAAACTTGACAATGAATTTTTGAATAAATTACTAATCCCATAAAGTATTCAATGATGGAGGTGGTTCTATGACAGGATACCCCCCTTTTCTTCTCTGTGGAGATGACTGTTATCCCTTCATTTGAAGTATTAAAAATGGCCTTGGTTGTTTGGGTGATTTATCATGAAAAGAATTGGTTCTTAGTGTTACTTCTATTACCTCTCCTCTATCATCCATAGGCTCAACACCTCACATTTTACTGGTATAATTTTCCCCATCCAGACTTCGCCTGAAATCACTCAGATTAGGTTTCTTTTTCAACTGAGTGCCTTATTTTCCCAAGGGGATTTAAAAATTTCCTCCTATTGACATAGTGCACCAAGAACTATGGTGCCAGAGCACAGGGCTCTTAACACAATTTTTTTAAATGCAGAACATATTTGTACTAGGGAGACAGCTACAAAACCCTATAGGTAGTTCTAGCATTTGGAGGAAACAAAGCCTTTGGCAAAAACCATCTGATGAAATGCCAACGCTTAAAAGCCGTATTTCCATCAAGTAAAATTTAGCATAGTGCCAGTAATAAGGGCACTGAAGCAAGAATCAGCTATGCCATGGTAGAATAAAATGGAACAAGAGCAACATAAGATATGTAGAGGTGGGTTTAAGATAGAGGACAGTTCTTTTAGCCCCACTAGTTAATGGTTATCACCTGTTCCCCTCTGAGGAGAAAGTGGAAATTCATATCAGCTCTTATCATATGTCCTTTAGTTTTTTGTATATGGGTATGTTCATTTCCATTTGATGCTGTCATAAATTACCACAAACTGGGTTGCTTAAACAACATAACTTTGTTATCGAACAGCTCTGGAGATTGAAAGTCCATGGCTTTGTTCCTTCTAGAAGCTGTGGGAAGGACTCCCCTTCCTTTTCAATTGCAGCTTCTGGAGGCTGCCCACATTCCTCCATCCTCTGTTTCATTCTCCACATCTTCCTGTCTGACTATGACTCTCCTGGGTCCCTCTTATAAGAATGCTTGGGATTTACACTGGGTACACCCAGATAATGCAGGCTAATTTCTCCATCTCAAGGTGCTTAACATAATCACATCTGCAAAGTGCTTTTTCCATGTAAGGTGACAAACTCACAGGTTCCAAGGATTCAGATGTAGACATCTTTGAGGGGCCATTATTCAGCCTAACATGGGGGTAAACTCTCAGCAGTTCTTTTCAGAGACTGAGTGTTAGGAATAGTCCACAAATCCTTCACATCATCTTTATAGTTTAGTGTGTCTCTACCTGACTCAGATTCATCTGTGGCACCCAGGAGTCAAATCTGAGTAAGCAACATCCTACACAAAACTGTCTAAGTCAGATTTCATTTTATATATAACCCATGTGTGCTATGTAGTACACAACATATTCCTTCATTCAAGTCACTAGTATAAATTTTGAACTGGATAATGTCAAAGACAGAGCCATTTCCTAGTAAAATGAAGACTTCCCTCCTTAAATATTGAACAGCAACTGTTAGACTACAAGTTATTAATTCACTTACTAATCTATGAAGTGTTTTACCATTTTACTCTAAATAACATCAAAAAATTATCAAACTCTTCACTGAAGAGGTGCTAAAGCAATTACTTTTTCCTGAATTACCACCAGTCAATCACTATTTTAAAGTGATATGAAATCAACATGGCTTCACTAGTTCTTCGTGAATGTACATTGATTGCTAGTGATCATCGCATTCTTTTCCAAAGGTTCACAAGCCGTCTATTTAAAAAATCCAATCCCAAATGCTGATAAGAATTAAAATTAAGTTGTTTAGTTCATATTTTCTGGCATTACCATCATCTCCCTTAAAGGACTGAAATATCATCTGTAAGTCTTATGTTTTCCTGCATCTTTCTTAGAAGCCATAAACCTACAATTTCTTCTTATTCTACATAGTTAAAATAATCATTTTTGTCATCCTTTTTTCTCTCTCTCTATAGCTTACCTCATTCGCCCTCACTTGTGCTTTAATCTTCTTGGTGTTTTTCTCATATTCCTGTCATATTTTTATACTCTTCTTTCATTATATGTCTCTCTTTATATCTTTTGTAAAAGTCTTTTATGAAACTGGACTTAGAATGAAATACCTATGCAACCACATTATTTTCCTTAGATGGCTTTCTTTTGCCCTCCTCATTGAACTATTCAAAATGTTTGTACAGTCAGAATTATACTTACAGAACTTTTCACCCTTCATCATCTATTTCCCTTCTACAGTCTCAAGGAAACTTTTTAGTAATTGGCTGTCAAAGTCTATGGTACATGAATAAACAAACCAGCATTCCCTTTGTTTATATTAGGCATTTACTATTTCCTTAATAATCAGTTTTGCCTTCTTAGTTAAAATCAAGTCCAGGATGGTATTTGCCTATGTTGATTATCTCACTTTCATAATAAAATAGTCTCCTTGTCAAAAGTTTATCAGATCCCCTCTTTTTAGCCAAATTAGACTTCCAACAGATTTCAAAAAAGCTGAAGTTTCCTGCAACACAAATATCTATCTTTATAATCTGCCATAGAGAAGCATATTTTGTCTGTTCAAGAAGATATCACACAATATCATTTCAATCTAACTCTCTTTCTATATCATCCAACTGCCTTCTGCCATGCTTAGAACCTCAAGTTCATAAATTTGTATACAGTTGCTATATTTTTTTCTGGGAGGAGCTACTCACCAACTCTTCTTTTTAATCTATTTCTAGTTTCCATATTCCTATCAAAAATCTAAAATCACAATGCTTAGTAATGCCTAAAATTGTGTTAACTCCTTGACAACATTATGGGTTCAATTTATTGACCATTTTCTGTGGGCTAATTATGCATCAGTGTGAGGCCTAAGTATCTTTCAAGATTGGTGTCATGTTATTTTCATTTGGTAATTCCTGCTCACAATGATCATTTTTTTTAAAAAAGAGGGGAAGTCCTGGCATGGTGACTCATTCCTTTAATACCAATGATACCAATGCTATGGGAGGCTGAGATGAGGAGGACTGCTTGAGGCCTGGGGTTGAGACAAGCCTGAGCAACATAGTGACACCCTATTCCTACAGAAAATAAAAATTAGCCAGGTGTGATGGCATGCACATGTAGTCCTAGCTACTTGGGAGGCTAAGGTAAGATTATCACTTGAGCCCAGTAGTTGGAAGTTGCAGTGAGTTGTGATCACATCACTGCACTCCAGCCTGAGTGACAAAATTTTTAAAAAGTTACCACTGCATACAGCCGATGTTAAATAGAAACTACATCCCCAAAGACTACCAATAAAAACTAAATATATTTTGACACACCAGCACAGAATATTGTGACTGTGTAAAATAAAAAGTATGTGGATATTGTTGATACATGGAAATAACTACAGCCCAGTATATGGGGAAATGTTACAAGAAAGAAGCAAACCAACACACTGATTCCAACTATGTGAAAATGAATACATATAAATTAACAGCCATTAGAAGATCATTTGGAGAAAGTAAATAGTTGTATCTTCAATAGCAGTTTGAGGTATCAAGAAATCAAGATTTTAAAACTGCAAATAAGTAACCAAGTAGTCCATATTATATTTATATATGTTCACAAAGACAACTTTATCCAATTGAAGTCTACTTCAGTGTCATCATTAGCTCAGCCCGATGTAATAGCTGAATCCCTGAGACTCATGCAAAGCAGACTGAGATCAAAGGAAAGGAAAAAGATAATTCGTGTGCTGTTTTTAGTCTCTTCAATATATATCCAGAAAGATCAAATATTTTAATTGGGGGTTTTATGACCTCCTAGATTTCTCAAATTGCAACTAAAACTAATCTGCATCAAAATCATCTAGCATTTTTGTTAAACATACATTTTTCTGGTCCTTACCAAGGCCTATTCCAATTACAAGAGCTAAAGCCTGAAGCCTGACACTCTACCTTTGTTGATGAGCACCTCGGCTGATTCATAGGAATTCTAAATTTTAAGAACTATAGCTGGCTGGGCATAGTGACTCACAAGTGTAATCCCAACACTTTAGGAGACTGAGGCGGGCAGATCACCCAAGGTCAGGAGTTCGAGACCAGCCTGGCCAACATGGTGAAACCCAGTCTCCACTAAAAATACAAAAATTAGCCAGGTGTTGTGGTGCACCCCTATAGACCTAGCTACTCAGGAGGCTGAGGCAGGAGAATCACTTGAACCTGGGAGGTGGAGGTTGCAGTGAGCCAAGATGGAGCCCAAGACTCCAGCCTGGGCAACAGAGCAAGACTCCATCTCAGAAAAAAAAAAAAAGAAAAGAAGAACTAGAAGAACTATAGCATTCTTATGAAAGACTTTAAGAGATCCAAGAATTCCCAAATCCTGAATTTATGAGAGTTTTTCTGGGAAAAGCATTCATGGCTATCATGAGATTCTTCATGTGTTCATGACTCCCAAAAAGTCAATGGAACCAGAAATTTCAAATGTCTCTCCCATCAACATACTTTCCCACCATTGATGTAGACAGTACAGTAAGTTTTGAATCATCCAGCATGCTTTGGTTTATTTGGTTAAAAAATTAACCCCTCTTCTTAACTTTTCTTGAACAGCTAGCTAGCTTTTTGATAGCTAGCATTCAACGTATACTTAGCAAACAATTATTTTTTAATTTTTGGCTTAAATAAGATTTATCCATGGAATAAACTATCTAAAAGACCTAATTGCCACACCAATTGATCAAATTCACGATTTTATTTGACATTAGCAGGCCTGGGATTTTCTATACTGTAAGCCCTGTTGTTTAATAACGTAAGATGTGAGTTGTGCCTATAGTCTTTACAGCAGATCTAAAAATGTTTCCTTGATAGGTATCTTCGCATATAAAAGTCACCCAGAAAAATCAGCCATACTCTATACAGAAATTAGGCAGTAACTTTTGTCACTGAGGACATCAGAAGAGGTTGTATCTTAAGAACGGCAATTCTTAGATAGCAGATGTCTTTGGTACAACCATATCTATGGCAAAGGAAACAATCAAGTTCTATTCTAAGCTACATTGAGACTGTGGACTTTAAACTTGATAGTTGTGCTGTAATGGGAGTAACTCTGCAGCTGGGGGAGAGGACATATTTTGCATTTGAAAACTGGAGAACAGATGGTGATCAACTGAAAAAATTGAACCACAATCTTTTACAGTTCTTACCAATAAGTGGTAGTTTATTTTCCCCCACCCCCTGGATCTTAGTAGTCTAATAATTTGCTTTGACTGACAGAATGTAGCCAATTCTGGAGTCTGGGCCACAGCTTCCAGGTTCATCCCCTCTTGGAACACTACTGCTTCCATGTAAAAAAGCAGCTAAACTACTGAATGAGAGGTAACATGGAGAGACAAAGAGAGACTGAGTCAACAGCCAGTATTAAGGCCCAAGACACGTGAATAAGGCCATCTTAGACTCTCTATCCATGACTAAGAGGGAGCAGGACTACAAACACATGAATGACCTCTGGCAAGACCGATAGAAGAATTACTCAGTTGATTGCAGCCAACTCAGAAAATCATGAGAAATACTAAATTATTACCACTGTAAGACACTAAATGTTGGAGTGTTTTATTACACAGCAATAACTAATGCATGTTGAAATTTGGCCAGAGATTTTATAGAAGTAGGAATAAAGACATAGAAATCACTAGACTATATTTTGTAGATAATATCTTATTGTGGTGGACAAGAAGATGTGCTACCTAGACCTCCTTCAAGGAATGACTTGCTGCCCAGCTATGGAGAAAGCAGTTAACACACAGCCTCAACTGTTAGCTCCTTTAGGTTTTATATCTCAAATGCCAATAATTGCCTCTCCCAAGATCGTGCCACATTTAGTGACTAAGTGAGATGGGGATAGAGAGTCCCAGCAATTTCAATCCAAATGGTGACATGCTTATGTGCAATTCTTTCTCAAGAGCTCTCCATTAGGTTGGTCAAGCCTTCTTAATAAATTAATAGGAATGGTTGTGCTAGATTACAATAGCAAGCATTAGCCCATGTAAATAAGCTGTCCTAGGCAAACTTCTAGGTTCATTCTGATGAAGATTCCCATCATTATGTTTCCTGCAGACTGCTACTGTCAGTTATGGGGAAGTAATGAGCTATGCCTGTTATTATTAGTCAGTGACTCTACCATGTTCCTGCTGGTCAAGCAAAGTCTGTTCTCACCACCTACTTGGCCTCCCTGGACTTTTTAACTTCTTATAAAAGTAAATGATAGACATGATAACAAATCAGACCCTGTCTTGACACTTTCATTGATTTGTTTTAAAAACTAGATTAGTTCATCTTATTATTACAGTAATATTAAACTACATACCCCATGTTTTTCAAATAATGTAATGTTTACAATGACTCATCAAGACGAATATATTATCCCAGGTTAAAAAAAAAACTGAAGCTTAGTTACACAAGGTCATATAGGTAGTAAATGGATGATTTAATCCTAAATCTTGATGACTCTTAAGCTCATGTTTTTTCTGCAGGTTCACTGTCTCTTATGGAGCTAAGCATTGACTGAAATAGAAGGGAATAAAACACAACTGTTTGAAGGGTCACGATCTAAATTCCTACCATGTATAATTTTCTTTGACACAACTAAATATGAAAGAGAGAGACAGAAAGAGAGTATGCCAGAAATTAAAGGAAAAAAAAGAAATAATTAAAATAATCAACTCCATGGAGGAAGAAGAGCGGAGTGGTGACCACATAAAAGGCTGGATAGAAGCCCATGAAGTCATAACATTCAAAGAGAATGAGGGTCTCAATACTCTGACACGTAAGAATTTACCTTCACCTCCTGAAACTTGAAAGGGGTTAATTTTAAGACAAATAAGAAGTATGATTTTACACAGTATTGAGTGGATTTAAAGAACTCATCATCCCACAGAGATAGTACTAGCTAAAAACACAAAGGGTTATAAGAAATTTGTAAATTATTCCATCAACAGCAGACCCTTAATGGTTTGGTGAGAAAACCAAGAAAATTTAGGATTGGAGTGGAAAGAATAACCCATGATGCTGAGATCGCAAAGCCCTTCTGTGGTCCTCTGCCAGGCGCAGAGTTCTAGGTGGGCTGGCCCTCACCCTACCCTAGTTTAACATTTCTTATATGCATTTGCTTGCTTCTGGGAGAAAGAAGATGCTGCACTGGCAAAATCTGTCTGGACAAGGCTTTGGATTTAATTTCCCAAAACTGAACATAATCCACCTTATTTCTCCCTTAAAGACAAAGCTTGTGTCTTTGTCTTGAGGTCACCTGAATAGTGTGGAGTGGGGTAGTGGTGTGCCAGGGGCAGCTGAGCCCCTTGTCTCCTAGAGCAGATTCGCTGTAAACCCAAAGGTGCCTCTTACTTGGGCCTAACCCCCAGATTTCTTGAGTACAAACCTCATCTCTGCCCCTAAATTGTGCTTGTGGTAAAGGGGGTTAAATTTTTCATTCTCACTCTATCATTGGTAGTTCAATAGATTTTTACTCTCTCTTCATCTCCTGCCCGTTCCCTCTAGGGCTAAAGGCTTGAAGTTTAAGTCTCTCTTGAAGAAACGGCCATGCTTCATTTAATCCTGCTGCAGCCAGAGTGCTGTGGATGTCATGCTTCTGATGAGACATTAAATCAAGGTAAACATTAATCCCTCAGGCTGGAGCATCTATGAAGAGAAGAAAAATGTGGCTTCACCTCACAGGAAACACTGCAGCCAATCTATGCCCTTTACGTTGCCTCCAGACCTCACACACTTGGAGTTAATTAGAAAATTCTCCCTCTGGAATATATTATAAGCTGTGTTTAATTTGGTGGAGAAAATATTCTCACAAATCTTGCCTGAATACAGATGCTTCTGAGGAGTAAAAAATAAGAAAACATAAATAAATTTGCGCATCAAAGCAAAGTACTTCTGCTTTCAACAAAGGCCAATATAATCTATATTTCTACATGACCTAGGTGCAATACATTAAGATGCAGACTATATAAGCAATAATGTAATCCAGTTAAATCACCCCAAAAGAGCAAAGTGATTTGAGAAAAGATCAAGAGGCACCAGCTCAGTATCCCCATTTCAGACTATCTGCCCCTAAAAGGGGACATTTTTCAGACTTCAATCTAATTCACCTGGAATTTTGATGTTAGGTAAGGATATAATTTCATTTTCTTTTAAACTAATTTTACCAACAAAATTTATTGCATAATTCTTTTTTTAACACATATGTAAAACATATATGCTTACCTGCGTCTAGGCTATTCTTGTTGATCCCGGCATCAGGACCACACTGATTTGATTATTGTAGGTTACTTTCTGTTTTAATATCTTATAAGACCAGTCTCTTTATTCCTATTAGTTTTTAAAATATTCACGTTATTCTTTCCCATATATTATTCCAGTTACAAATTCACTTTGTTAAGGTCAAGCAAATAAATCACAATGAGGTTTCCATTGAAATTAAATTAACTTGGGGAGGAATTGACATACCCTTTAGAAATAGATCTACACTAGACAGTCCTTTCTTAAAATGTTTCTCATTCAACATATGTGAAGGACTCCATCTATATAAGTCAAAACTCATTGGTTACCAGGAACAGAAACTCAATTTAAATGATCTTTAAAAGGGGGAAGCACTGTGTACAAGAATTAACTCCAAATTGATCATAATTCTACATGTGAAATCTAAAGCTATAAAGAAAAAAAAATTAATTCTATGTCCTTGAATTTAGCAAAGATTTTTTAGATAGATAGGACACAAAAACCAAAACCTATAAAATAAGATAAAAAGGACTTCAAAATTAAAAACTTTAGCTCTGTGAAAGACACTGCTAAGAAAATGAAAAGACAAGTCACAGACTGAGAGAAAATATTTGCAAAATATAAATTTTATAAAAGACTTGTGTCCAGAATATGTAAAGTATTCTCACAATGTAATAATGGGGAAAAAAAACACAATAAAAAAGGAGCAAAAGATTTGATCAGACACATCAGTAAAGATATGTGGATGGCAAATAAGCATATGAAAAGATGTTTAACATCATTTTTCATTGAAACCAAAATAAGATATCACTGCACACCTATTAGAATTATTCATTTAAAAAAAAAAAAAAAACATGAAACTACCAAATACTGGTGAGAAAGTAGAGCAATGGGAATTTTTGCTGGCCAAAATGCAAAATGGTACAGCCACTTTGGGATACAGTTTGGAAGTTTCTTATAACATTAAAAGTATATTTACTGTATAACCCAGCAATCCTACTCTTAGATATTTACCCAAGGGAAATGGAAATATGACCACACAAAAATCTGTATGCAATTATTTATCGTGGTTTTTTTCATAATTACCAAAATCTGGAAACAATCCAAATGCCCATGAACTGTTGAACGCATAAACACACTGTGGTATAGCCACACAATGAAATATGACTCAGCAATAAAAAGGAACAAAATACTGATACTAGTAACAACATGGATAGATCTCAAATGCATTATGCTAAGTGAAAGAAGTGATATACTCAAAAGGGTATATACTTTGTGTTTCCATTTACATGACATTCAGTAAAAGGCAAAATTACAGGAACAGAAAAACAGATTAATGTTTGCCAGTGGATAGAGCAGGAGAAGGGGATAAATAACAGAGGGGCATGAGGGAACTTTCTGGGGTGATAGAAGTATCCCATGTCTTGATTGAGGTAGTAGTTATGCAAACTTTATGCACTGATCAAAATTCACAGGACTAGTCACCTTAATGGAGTAAATTTTACTGCGTGTAAATAGATCTCAAAAAAAAAAAAAAACCCCATCCTACAAGGGGGAGAGGTATATATTGGCTCATCTGTTTGAAAAGTTTGGGTGTTTTCTGGTTTCAGACACATCTGAGGCCGAGTGCGTAAACACGTTCTTAGTCATGTGTTCTACTCTTGCCCTTTTTTCCTTCATGTTGGCTTATTCTTTCCAAGTAATGGTGTCCATCAGTCTCTTCCTCCTTGCAATGATCTTTACAGCTCATAAACTCAGAAAAAGATCTTCTCTTTCTTCCTGCAACAATAGCAATTCCCCCCAAAGGGTACTGATAAACCCTGCTTAGATTGCATACCTCCCTCTACACAATCAATATCTGGGCCCTGGAGAAAGAGATACTCTGATTGGCCATCTTGAGTCTTTTGCCCACGCCGGTGGCAGGAGGGACGGCCACATCAGAATCACTTGGTGCAGTAGAGAAGCGAATTCTAAAAGGAAGGAGAGCCAAGCAGACAAAATAACAGATGTCTTGACATCCTCATTCTTGATTACTGCATATCATGGTCTGTCTGCTGCTCTTGTTGCTCAACAATATCCAGCCAGGGCTCTTCCTTCAAGCTGTGTTCCAAGGAATCTTTACAGAATGTTTTCCAGATTTCCATCTTGCACTTTTACGCTTTCATTTAAATATAGCAGCTTCTATGGATACTTCTCTTAACCTCCTCTTTTTTCCACAGGAGCCCAACCCAGTGTGTTTGGGTTGAATCAACTCTTCCATGCTGAGAGATTGGAATGCATTTGACTCTTCAGTGGATGATTTCATCTGCCACTTTGGTGATATTAGTCCTAGGAAGTAACACTGCTGCCCACATTTGCCTGGTTCTCAGTTGACTCCCTTAGCAGGTGCCCTGACACAGCGAGAGGACAGGACAAACAAGTGAGCTGGACGGACTTGAATTATTAATCTCTACTTACCAGCCTAACTCATGTACAGTGCTGTTATAGCTCTCATTGAATTGCAGAGACTGATCACACTGTCTGAATTTTTTAGTCCCCTCAGGAAGCAAATACTTGTATTTTTTAGACAAATCCTAAGAACCTATCTAGTAAATGGTTTAATTTTACAAATAAAATAACAGAAGCCCTGAGAGCTTTTGGCCCAAGAGCTGAAACTAAAACCTTAGCCTCTTATCTACTTACTGGTGCCCTTGACACTATTTTCTGATGCTTCTCTTTTTCTCAGATTTCCTTCTGGTTAGTGATTTGTCTATAAATATTTCTACCACTAATGAACATAAGTGCTTTTGAAATGCAAGTAAGTCAAGGTCACCATCTATTTGGTAGTAGATTGATGTCAGAGATGATATAGAGCTTAGTGAGGTTTGGATTCAGAAAGGTTCAAATTTGAGTCCTGGTTTCAAAAGTATTAGCTGGGTGACCTTGGCAACTTACTCAGAGTTTCCTCACCTATAAAATGTGGATAATAATAGTATCTCTTTCAGAGGGATATTGTGCAGAATAAATCAGATTTTGAAAACATTTAGCAAAATAGCTAGTAGTCTTGTCTTAGCTGTTTTATTAGGTTGCCTCTGGTCTATACTTTTGCAGTAGTCAAAAGAAAGGGTTTAGGAAAGGAAACCAGAATAGAGAACTTTGCAAACAGAAGAACCAGTAGTACTGAAAGAGGGATTTCATTTAATGCTGCTTAAGAAAATATTGTTTTTTTATGAAAATACCCCATATCGCTGTAAAGGACTTTGGAACAGGGAAAGGAGGATGGTAGTTTCAGGATAAGAAAAGCAACCTTTGAGATTTTGCAA
Organism: Pongo abelii; assembly: GCF_028885655.2. Lineage (NCBI taxonomy): Eukaryota > Metazoa > Chordata > Mammalia > Primates > Hominidae > Pongo > Pongo abelii. The sequence continues at coordinate 22,841,295 of NC_085928.1, forward strand.
GCTAATGTTGAAATTTGCATCAGTTTCTTGATCTCTTAAAACCCTGTGTGGAAAGGAGGTCAAGTTAGGTTTGGGGCAGCAAAAGGATAGGGTAGAACAGGAAAGACTCATCAAAATGAGACTGCAGTAGAAAAAATAGAGATGTTCTTAGATAAGGCAAGAAAAAGGAATTGTGAAAATGTCCTGGGTTCAGGCAGGGAAAGGATCAAGTTTAGGAGATCAGCTGGACAGTTGATACAGTTCAAGACAATGGAGGGTCCAGTGGCAAGAACGAGTAGTAAGAATCAGGAAATACTTTAAGAATCTGAATCCCACTCTAAGAAGATGGGACAATAAGACACTGGATCATAAATGGGAATTACTGGCAAGGGGCTTATCTTCTAAGAAATGAACTCACCATTGCCACTGAGGCAAGGATTTCACACATTTCCTGTATAGGACTAGGACTGAAGCCAGAGTACTTCAAAGTACACACCAGGACCGCGCGGGGAGATTTTAGGCCAGATTGGGTAGTGAGGAAACAGCACCCTGTTTGTGAAGGAAGTTCTTCACAGTCTTTACAGGCTTTCACAAGAAACAGACATAAAAAAAAAAACAGGGAAACATGAGTGCAGAATTTACAGAGATATTTTGGTACATGTGCCCAGAGGCATTTAAAAATATGGCCTTGGTTTTCAAAATTAAGAAAATAAACAGAACACATTAAAGATAAAGACGGTATCATACAAAAACCTAGCTGATATATTTGTAATTTTTTTTCAAGATTACTCTAAGGCCCTTTAGTTGCAGGTTTCGTCAAATAGGAAGTATATTTTCAAGTAACTTCAGTTATTCTATGGAATTTAGAGCCAGAAAGTTCTACAGTCAAATACTGTGGGAATTTAAAATTTTTAAGGATGAAATAGTCTTCTGAAAGGGATGTCTTGGTTTCTTGATACAGCAGAGCATCCATGTGGGGGGCAGGGAGTAGGGAGTGGGTAGAAGTATGTGGACAATGTTTGGGTGTGGGAACAACTAAAGGAAAGTTGAGGGACCAAGTTTAATCAGTAAGGCCAATCAGTAGTTGTAGAAATCATCTAGTGGTTTCCTAAATGTGATTTATACAGATCCCCAAAACTCTGGAGTCCAAGAAAGCTTAGTCAGAAGCCTCTATATTCATTTCAACCAAAGTGACTCTGCATTTTTTCTCCCTTTTTTTTTTAAAATTTAGCACCATTTATTGAGCAATCTCAGCTGTTGTTGTAGCTGCTGTGTGTCAGCCTGTTCTTAAAACATAAAATGCTCTTTTAATTATCTTGTCCAGTATAGAAGGATCTTCCAGGTAGCATGCCAACAGAGCAAGATACTCTAATGACGCCAGTTTCAAGGATAGTGCCATCCAGAGAAGGAGAGGGTTATGGCACATTCAACCGCAGCTTCCAGAGGTTTTGATAAAGGAGACTTTGGGAGCCCAGCCTGCCTGGCGTTTTGATGCTGTCGGTGTGAGTTTTGTATTTCATAACGGTGTTGGGAGATAGGTTAAGCACTCGCCAAAGTGTATCCCGGATTCGGGCTGTGGTTGCTTGGTCATTGGCAGTCTTTTCCATATTGAAATAATGTCCTCTTGAAAGTGAAGAGAGACCACCGCTCCGCAGATCTCCTCCCCAACCGTGAACTGTTCCCTCAACATGGCCAAAATAAGATTCTCCCAGCAACGGGAGATCAAGCCCTTCCGCAGCCAAATAATCCTCTTGTCACCATTTTTATTTGCATTATCCTCCCACATGGGTTTAATTCCTTCTTTGAAGAGATGGAAGTCACTGGCCTGTCAGATCCTTTGGACATACCATGTGGCTATGAAACCTCCAGAACTGATCCACAGAGGCAAAGGTGCCAATCTGTTTGATATTCTGTTCATAACTCTGTGAGCTGGTGGGACAGCCAGGGGTTCTCCTGGAGTACCAGAAAGTGTAGTTGTACTGCAGGGGATGCTCTGCCTGTCCAGGGACAACAGCCTTCCTCTTGTTACTGCTCTTATTCTTGTCCCATTGGGTTTTTTCTTTCTCAGTATCTTTCTGTGTGCTGCTTTCTTCATTCTGATCATGGTCCCTATTGTCATCTTTCAAAGCATCAAATTTGTTGTTCATCCTCTTGCCACTACTGTGGACACTGCCTCACTTCTGCTTTTCCTATGGGCTATAAATTGAGATTCCATAGAACATTCTGTTTGAGACAAAGGACTCCAATATTTATGTCAGAAAAACTGAAAAGGATATTGAAATGGACAAAAATAGATTGCCCGCCATTCTGTAAAGCACTTCTTTCCATTTATTTCATTCAGAGAAGCCTGCACCTTTTATTGTCTTTAAGGTATTTTACAACTCTGTAAGTAATGCAAATGACTCTTGTCCATAGAAAAGCAAATGATTTTTATTTCTGGTGAAATTTTGCCTAATGGATATTGACCAGTTTTGCATGTGTTTGTAAACTTACTTCTTATTACCTACATATGTGTGGTGTTTAAATCATTTTGGGAACTAGTTGTCACATCTTACTGGTTTTCTCATTTATTAATTAGTTAAATAAAAGCCTTTACCAAAAGAATGAAACCAGATACTTATCTCTTGCTATATACAAAAATCAAATCAGAATGGTATAGAGACTTAAATCTAAGACCTCAGACTACTCAACTACTAAAAGTAAACACTGGGGAAACTCTCTAGGACATTGGAGTGGGCAAAGATTTCTTGAGTAATACCCGACGATCACAGGCAACCAATGCAAAAGTGGATAAATGAGATCACATCAAGTTAAAAAGCTTCTGCACAGCAAAGGAAACAATCAAGATGAAGACACAACCCACAGAATGGGGGAAATGGAAGTGAAGAGAAAACCCACAGAATGGGAGAAAATATTTGCAAATTACCCATCTGACAAGGGATTAACAGCCAGAATATATAAGGACCTCAAATAACTCTATAGGAAAAACAGCTAATAATCTGATTTAAAGGGGGCAAAAGATTTGAATAGATATTTGTCAAAAGAAGACAAACAAATGGCAAACAGGTACATGAAAAGGTGCTCCATATCAATGTTCATCAGAGAAATGCAAATTAAAACTTCAATGAGGTATCATCTCACTCAAGTTAAAATGGTTTTTATCCAAAAGTCAAGCAATAACAAATGCTGGCGAGGATGTGGAGAAAAGTAAACACTTGCACATTGTTGGTAGGAATATAAATTAATACAGCCACTATTGAGAACAGTTTGGAGGTTCTACAGAAAACTAAAAATAGAACTACTATAAGACCCAGCAATCTCACTCCTAGGTATGCACCCAAAAGAAAGAAAATCAGTATATCAAAGAGATATCTGCACTCCCACATTTATTGAAGGACTATACACAATAGCCAAGATTTAAAAGCAATCTAAGTGTCTATCAACAGATGAATGTCTAAAGAAAATGTGGTACATATACACAATGGAGTACTATTTAGCCATCAAAAAGAATGAGATCCTGTCATTTGCAACAACATGGACAAAACTGCAGGTCACTATGTTAAGTGAAATAAACCAGGCATAGAAAGACATACATTGCATGTTCTCATTTATTTGTGGGAGCTAAAAGTTAAAATAATTGAACTCATGGAGATAACAGGTAGAAAGACTGCTACCAGAGGCTGGGAAGGGTAGTGGGGGTGGGGAGGCAGTGGGGATGGTTAATGGGTACAAAAAAAATAGAAAGAGTGAATAAGACCTAGTATGTGCTAGCACAACAGGATGACTATAGTCAAAAGTAATTTAATTGTCCATTTAAAAATAATTACAAGAGTATAACTGGATTATTTATAACACAAAAGATAAATGCTTGAGAGGATGAATACCCCATTTACCCTGATGTGATTATTATGTATTGCATGCCTGTATCAAAATACCTTATGTACCCCATAAATATATACAACTACTATGTACCTACAAAAATTAAAAATTAAAGGCTGCCTCACAGCCCTTAGAAAGAACCAACCCTGCTGACTCTGTGATCTTGAATATTTATAGCCTTCAGAACTATGAGACAATAAATTTCTGCTGTTTATACCTCCCAGTTTGTGGTACTTTGTTACAGCAGCCTTAGGAAACAAATATAATTCTGAGGCAGTTGCAGTTGTCCTCAAGGAGATGGGCCCATGTCTGTTTATCAGGTAAGATGGCTCTCTCTGCTAAGAGCCTAAATATTGAAGAGAATTAGGGGTTACAGGGCCAACATGGAACCAGCAGCTAGACAGCGATGGCCAATTAGTGTTAATTCAATGGAAAAGAAAGGAAGAAAATCAGATATTTTATTATGTATATCCAAAGCACATTAAAATAATGAGAGGGTTACCAACTGCTTCTAGGGTTCAGAATTATTATTTCTGACAGTGGGAGGTCATTCAAGGTGGAATATGAGATAAGCCCTAAAAGTCAGGCTCATCCAGCATCCTGGTTCTCTTTAAGTCTAAAATGCTGTCAATAATGTGAGTTCCTGAAATTTGAATGGTAATTCTCTGGGTACAAGAAAACAAAATTAAAATGCATGTTTTTTTTTTAACTGTTCACTCAAAATGTGATCAAGTTTAGCTGTTTTCATGGGTAATGAATGAAGAGTTACCATGTTTGCTCTCACAGAACCAATGTCCTTTACACACCCATGTATGAGTCCTCCTCACACACCTTTCAAACAGGGAGAAGTGACAATGGAATTACTGAAATTGTAGATTTTTTAAAAAATCAAATGTATATAAAAGTCCATGACATACAAAGAGCATACAATGATTGCTAAAGCTAGAAAATATTAAAAATAAGAAAGGAAGACTTCAGATTGAAGCAATTAAAAATGTATTCAACCATCAAAAGTGTATGTATCAAGAAAGTACAGGAACCCTTTTATACATGTGAATAAAACAAATTGGGAAATGTTACATCAGATTGTTAGCCAGATTGACTACACTGAACTACTATATTGTTATGTGAAAACTTCACACCATCCCTCTGGTCATCCCAGAATCTTGCTTTCCCATAGCAGTTCTCTACTATCAATAACATGTGGCTACAACTGCCTTACATCAACCATGGTTAGCAGCACTGTGGAAGGCAGCCATAAGGAGCATGCTATTCTGCCTTGTAAGTGAATATGATGTGACTTTCTTGGCTGTCCATTGCCATAACTGTGATTGCTAAACCTGTGTCACAATTCCAACACGTGACATTCTTTTTTCCTTAAAAAAAAAAAAAAAAAAAAGACACTCCAATGTTAACATCCTTTATCCATAGCTGAATAAATAATTAGGGTAGATATGTCTTTTGAAGGCAGTGGGACAAGTTTCTTCTTGGTGTCTTTAAACATTCATAGTCCTACTCCCATCTTTAAAAAAATAATTAAACATATTTACTTGCCCATTTCTACCTCCTTTATCTTCCCTTATTCTTACTGCTCAGTTAATAATGTCAAAATAGCATGAGACTGGGAATCAAAAACTCTGGATATAAGTCCAGACTCTTAAATTTCTTGCTGTATGGAAGGAAAGTCAATGAAAATTGTTTAACATTTTAGCATTCTTGCCTACGAAATGGAATGATTATCATCAACCCTGACTACCATACAAAGTTATTATGATAGGAGATTCCCAGAAAAATGCCTGATTGGACTTCAGTTAGAAAAACAAATGTATGATTGAGACATTAAATGTTTTACAATCCTGCCTGAGAGGAGTCTGTGAACAGGAGATAGGTGAACTGAACCTAGTCTAAAAGGATCAGAAGCAGTCCAGGTAAGATGATAGTGAGCAGAAAGTGCTGTCAGATTTTGAAATGTTAACATTTATGAGAATAAGATTGTAAGAATAAGATTATCTGAGGATAGTTTGAGGAGGATGCCATTTGCTCAAAACAAGTAAAAGCTTTTGCTTGTGCCCCTGTCCCTTTCTAGATCCCCAATTCTCTCCTATTGAGCCAAACTCTGTAGCTCTCTGATACTTCCAGACAACAATGACCTCACCTTTTTCCGACTGCCCAGAGCACAAACAATCTGTATCATTTTTATAGGTCCTTAACAGGTAATCGCATACTGTCTTGATTTCTATGCATTTGTATGTGTTAATATTCAACGGCTTCTCAGTTAAGGGTGATTTATTCAAATCCATAGGGCTGGGCACAGTGTTAGACATGTTAAGTGTTATTTCATCCATCTGCCTTTGCATCTCATCCTACAGTGCTTTCAGATTTATGCTCTTTCCTAAAGGTAGTCTTGTATTTTCTAAGAAAAGTCAATTTTCAGCCAGGCACGGTGGCTCACACCTGTAATCCCAGCATTTTGGGAGGCCAAGGTGGGCAGATCCCAAGGTCAGGAGGTCGAGACCAGCCTGACCAACATGGTGAAACACCATCTCTACTGAAAATACAAAAATTAGCCGGGTACGGTGGCATGCGCCTGTAATCCCAGCTACTCAGGAGGCTGAGGCAGGAGAATCGCTTGAACCCAGGAGGTGGAGGTTGCAGTGAACTGAGGTCATGCCATTGCATTCCAGCCTGGGCAACAGAGCGAGACTCCGTCTCAAAAAAAAAACAAAAAAAGTCAATTTTCTAAAATTTTCTTCTGAATGTTACTAAATTATTTTCAAAGTTATGCCTGCCTTTTCTTTTAAGACTTCAAAATACTGTTATTTCCTTTGTGCTGAATATTCCTCCAGAGTCACCATGTTGCCTCCCACTCCCTGTACTTAAGCACTGGCTAAATCCTCTTCTCAGATATACAACTGATTTGGGTTGATGTCTGCAACTGTTTTACTTGGATTTCTATGAACTTCTACTGTGCTAAAATGGCCCATTCCTGGCTTTCTGACACTCTGTACAGACGGAGTTCATATATACGCTATAGCCAGCCCTCTACTCACATTGTCTCTTTTCTCAACCACATTTCACTTGTAGAGACTGAACTTAAAATTCCCCTGCCCACGTCCTCATTACTTCCACCTTCTTTTCTTGTGTTACAAGTTTTTAACCAGGTATAATAAGTGGGAGCCGAACAAGGAGAACACATGGACACAGGGAGAGAAACAACACACACTGGGGCCTGTTGCGGGGTGGGGTGGGGGAGGGAGAGCATTAGGAAAAATAGCTCATGCATGCTGGGCTTAATACCTAGGTGATAGGTTGATAGGCGCAGGAAACTACCATGGCACACGTTTACCTCTTTAACAAACCTGCACATCCTGCACATGTACCCCAGAACTTAAAAATAAAAACTAGAAAAAAAGAGAGAAGTCTTCACAACAATGTGAATATACTTAACACTACTAAAATGTACATTTAAAAATGTTTGAGATGGTAAATTTATGTTATGTGTTTTAAACGACAATTTAAAAAAAAGATTTTTCAAAAAGAGACTGGTATTGATTGGGAAAAAGGAAAGAGAAAAGAGGAGAAGACATAATGATGGCTACCATAAGAAAGCAACAGATAGATGTTGGGGTCGCCCAATTTTTTATCTGAAACAGAGCTAGCTTTTGTAAATCAAGGGACAGACCATGAGAGTTGAAAGTAAAGAAAAGGAAGATCTTCCTGGCCGGGTGCGGTGGCTCGCGCCTGTAATCCCAGCACTTTGGGAGGCTGAGGCGGGTGGATCACGAGGTCAGGAGATTGAGACCATCCTGGCTAACACGGTGAAACCCCGTCTCTACTAAAAATAGAAAAAAATTAGCCGGGCGGGGCGGTGGGCGCCTGTAGTCCCAGCTACTCGGAAGGCTGAGGCAGGAGAATGGCGTGAACCCGGGAGGCGGAGCTTGCAGTGAGCAGAGACAGCGCCACTGCACTCCAGCCTGCGCGACAGAGCGAGACTCCGTCTTAAAACAACAACAACAACAACCACCAAAAAAAAAGAAAGGAAAGAAAGAAAAGAAAAAAGAAAAAGAAAAGGAAGATCTTCCTAAATACTTGTAGTTGAGGATAACAGAGGTAAGTCATTAGTGATGTCTTTCAATCTAGTTCCAAAGACCTGGTAGTTAATGGAAAGTCCCTCAGATTCCAGCAATAAATTGATTGCCAGTCATCAATTTCAGTGTCACTGTGAATTTTCATCTTTTTCTCACCTTCATAAGTATTTTTGTAGGGAGACAGAACTTTATTAGAAACCACTAAAAAGGTGCTGTTTTAGAAGACCATTTAAAGGGAAGCTCATTAAATAAATATATTTAAAGTTAATTTTCCATTTGTGTTGAAAAGTTTTTACCTAGGGAAAAGAAAAGAAAAGAAAGGAAGTAGCAGCTTAATGCCAAGTCCCTGAAAATTTTAGAAACTGATTAGAAAGGGAGAACAAGCCATGAAATATCAAGATGGAAAGTGAGAGGTTCCAGGCATTTTCAAACATTTAAAGCACAGCTTAATAACATAAGAAAAGAAGATATTATGAAAAGCCATCCTGGTAAGCTGGTTGCAAAAAAAAAAAAATGTTTTTACTTAAGGAAATAACTGTCTTAGTACTGGCCTAATGAGGGATAGATTATTCATTAGCATATAGCCAACATTCTGGCACAGTTTCTAGCTGTGCAGTAAACACAAAGAAGAGAGAAAGCTAAGCCTATTCGCTGGAATCATCATTTGGGCATAAAGCTTATGGATTCCAGAAAAAAAAATCCCTCATTCCACAAATATTTGCTGTATACATAGAACCTGGTCAAGTCCCTTAGATGAGCAGAACAAGCAGCTGCGTTTATGTGGTGTGATAACAGAGAATTTCAAAGCTTCATATATTACTCAAAGGTCTTCTCTACCCCAAAGACAGTGCTCCCATTAATGCCAATCTTCCCCGTTAGCACTATGCTTTTCTCATATTAACTAGGTGCTAGCTTCAGAGGCAGGAAGAACGAATCCAATCTAAAGGTAAATTGCAGTAGGAGGAAACATTTAAATTACATTTATTTTATTTAACTTGGTTTTACTGTATTCCTACTATATAAAACCACCATGCTAGGCACTATGAAATAGGCAAAGAACAGGTACTGTTATAGCCCTCAAGAAAGCTTTATAGTGGAGGGGAAAACATCTTAGACCAAGAGCCTAAGGTAGAAAACAAAAATAAGGGGCAGCTGAGAGTGAACTAAATATGAGAGAAGCCAATCTTAGAGTTTAGCCAGTGTTGCTATCCTGTCACTTTGAACTACTGTTTCAGCAGCGAGGACATTCTGAGACTTGTTCTAATCTGCTAACTACAGAAAGGGCTACACAAAGGGACTGCATTTAAATTCAATTCCAGCGGTTTCACACACCTGAATTAAAGTTTGAGGGTTCTGAGAATGTCAGATCCTGGGTAGTTCACAATGGAAAGAGGGAATAGTCCCTGACATAAGAAAATTGCATCAATTTATCCATTTTTCAGGAACATAGATCTGCTTAACACACTTGTCTTTAAGTGCAAAAGAATGTAGTAAAGGCCTTAAAATAATGCCAAGTTATATGAATGGTCTTGGGGATAAATAAACACTACTATCCATTACCTGATAAATTGATTCATTGGGGATTTTCTGCATGCCAGTCATTACTTTAAGAACTGGGGCCAGGCACAGTGGCTCACACCTGTAATCCCAGCACTTTGGGAGGCCGAGGCGGGTGGATCACGAGGTCAGGAGATCAAGACCATCCGGGCTGACATGGTGAAACCCCATCTCTACTAAAAATACAAAAAAATTAGCCGGGCATGGTGGTGGGCACCTGTAGTCCCAGCTACTCGGGAGGCTGAGGCAGGAGAATGGCGTGAACCCAGGAGGCGGAGCTTGCAGTGAGCAGAGATCGTGCCACTGCACTCCAGCCTGGGTGACAGAGCGAGACTCCGTCTCAAAAAAAAAAGAACTGGGTATATATATAAAGTGGTATACAAGCATTCAGTCTAGACGACCAAATCCCAACCATTCCAAAAGGACCTTCAAAATGCTTTGTCAGCCATGTGCCTTGTCCTTATAGGGATGCATTAAAGCTAAAACTGTCTACATCTCAATGATCTGGGCCTATTCAGTCTTTGACCTTTAATTTTTTTGTATTGGCAGTGACATTAAGGATTCTTCAAGATATTTACTTGAGACTACCTGTGTTATTAGAAACCATTACAGTCAGAAAATTAGAATTCATTAACAGGAAGATAATGTGCTTGCTACTATGATATATGGGACTATATTTATCCTGCACAGTGTAACATATCTGTTTCATCAGTGCAGGAACAGGATGATCTTTCATCTGGATGAAATAGCCTTGAAAGCTTCGTCACCGCAGTGCAGCAAGAAGCTACTAAAATGGTTCTTCCTAGCTTCTTTCTGCTGATTAAAAAAAAAAAAAAAAAAAAAAAAAAGACCGCACCACCTCCCAAGGGCTTCAATGCAGTTGCTATGGCAACACTATATCTGAGTCAGAACTATTAACAATCACCATGGCAACAAGTGTCTCACTTGCCATTTCCAGAAACTCATTGCGTTTGGACTAGAATCATCACACCATGAAAAAAGAGGTGGAGTTTTCCTCTCACTAGCAAACAGAAATACTTTCTCCAAATTACTTACCCCAAAAATGTTCTAAATAAAATAAAATTAAAGGACTTATAAAGGAATCATGCTGTCATAAGTTGATTATCCTTTTTCCTGAACTATTAAGTTTGATGAAAAAATGACAAAATGTTAATCGATATGGCAGATTTATTTTTTCCCAATATGATAAAATATTTGGTATGAATAACATTATCTCCTATTTTATAAATTCCAATAACTGTATGTTTTATCTCTCTTGCCTGGCCCTTTTTTTTCTCTGCTTAATTTTCCTTCTTTCACTCTGTCAGACACCCTCCTGAATATTTAGCAGAACAGAATTCTTTAGAGATTTGCGAATCACACTCGTCAAGTTAGATGCAATGGAAAGCATCACATATATTTCTGGAATTGTACTAATAATGGGGTGTATGGCACTCTGTGGGAAGTAGTCATGGTGGAGCTTGAGGGCCCATTTTATTTCCCTTCTTACTTAAACACAAGATGGTAGGAATGGACAGTGTCCAGATTTTCATCCAGCTTGTGACCTCCCCAAAGGACTGTACACTGGAGCAGAATTAAGACACCGCACCGCCAGTCTCTAATACCTACTGGCTCATCTTTGCTCTTGTGTCATCCTCCCTCCCTAGATGTCCCAAGGCACCTCTGCACCCCCTGATTCTAGCGCCCTCATCATACTGTGTCATGTCACACAATGACGTTTTCTTGGGATTTTTCTCCTGGATCAGAGTTTCTAGGGCCCAGTAAGTTTGCCTGATAGCTTTCAGAATAGGTTCTCACATGCATTGACAATAAAAAGGTGCAGAAAGAAAACAAACCTTCATGGAACAAAAGCCAAGTTAAATCAAACTACAGATTTATCTCTTTCTTTTCTAAGTATCTTGCTTAGTGAAAACCAGGATTCTGTGTTCTTAAACGTCCTTTCTTCCATCAGAGCTCACCCCTAGCAGCACGAAGACAGGCTCCAGAACAAGCAAACTTCAGCGCAGAGAACACCACTTCAGCAGTGATGGGAGAAGGGAAACGGAAATGACCTTTCTTTTTCACTGTGAACCTAGGTTATTGGGCTCTTCCTGCCCAGTGTTTGTTTCAAATAGAAGTAGGTGATGGGGAGAAGTGGACACAATTAATGTGTCTCACTGATCCAATGTAAAAAGGAATCCTTACGGAAAGGCTCTCCAACTTGCTGTTGAGAGGTAAAAATGATTCCAATGTCAGGATGATACTATACAGAGATCTGAGGACTCTCTTGTAGGCCAGGGCCAACCATAATTCAGAAAAAAAGAAAAAAATGGGAAGGGTCTCATTTTATAAGGAACCCAAGTCTGAGTCTCCCACAGTGCTGCCCTGTCCCTGAACTACCCAAGAAAATGGGAACTAAATTTTCTCCAGAAGCTGGAAGGGACATTGGAATGCTCACTTTTACAGTTTTCTCTGAAATTCTATAATTTATCTACAGGCTGCTTACTTGTTGACTTTTCAGTAAATATTTTTCCATGTCTTGAATGAAATCAAACAGCTGGATTTCATTTTTCCAGAGGTCCCTCTGGAGGGAAAAAAAACTGGGGTCTTCATGACATGATGTGGATAGTCCATGTAAAGTGTACACCTACTTAGTAACCTGTGTAACGCACTTCAGCTGAGACCCTCATGCTCTGATGGGCATTTGCCATGGCTATTTGTGTACCAAACTGTAAGTAAATAGCAGCAGCACTAGGTTTGGATTCAAATCCTTCTTCCTCCCTTTACTAGCTGTGAGACAATAAGTAAGTGACTTGATCACACTGTACCAGAGTTTTTCATCTGTGAGATAGCACTAACAATAATACTTAGTTCATAGACTTATTTTGATGATTATATCAACTAGTATATATGAAGCACCTATTCAAAAAACTATTATTACATGACTCAAAAAACACTGTTATTACATTAATGTTGGATTCAATTTGGCTATATACTTCTTACTTGCTACTCAGAGAGATATAAAATATTTTTTGTCTTAAAGATTGCTTATAATTTTACACATTCATCTCTTCACTCATTCAGCAAATATTTATCTCTGAAAAGCAGAGACAAGATGTAGTCCTTGCCTCGTAGTAGTTATAATTTACTAATGTTAAAAGGACTAGCAGGGAAGGGAAAGCATTGCAAATGATATTTCAGTTTCAGAACCAAACAAGAGATTTTTCCCAAATGGGTGCAGTGACCAGGCATTTATTTTCTAGTGTGATCTGCTCTCCTTCTCTAACACCACTTTTAATAGGTAAATATACCCATAGGGTTTTGTACTACATTTGTGTAGCAATAGTATAGTTTGTCCCAATACTGCCATTAAAATTGCCTAGTATAAACTGCATGCTACTCTTGGCTATAAAAATAAAAGTTCCCTATAGACTGGAACTTGGCAAACATTGTTTGATTAAGTTGGGCTATTTTTATTTTATGCTCAGAGGAAGGCAACATGCCCTAGTGAATCAAGCTGTTTTGAAGTTCGATGAGACTTCCTATTCCAACTCTGACTTTAAGAGATATATGTGGAAGGTTCCTTCGTTTCTCCCCATTTGAAAACAAAGGATACCCTAAAACTTAAAGTATAATTAAAAAAAAATTGAACTTTCACAAAAACCTGTCCCAAACCTATAACAAAATGCTGAATTCAGATTTTTTGTACGTATAATATAAATAAAAATACATTACATGGTTAAAAAAAAAGAAAACAAAGGAGAATAGTTTGTCTCCTATATTTTATTACAATGAAGGTAGTAAAAGGTTTAAATGTTATCATAAACCCTACTTTTTTTTGTTTTTTGGGTTTATTTTTTATTTCCAACTTTTATAAGTGCACGTGCATGATGTGCAGGTTTGTTACATAGAAAAACGTGTTATGATGGTATGCTGCACAGATCATCCCATCACCCAGGTATTAAGCCCAGCATCCATTAGCTATTCTTCCTGATCCTCTCCTTCCTCACACACCCCACCCTCTGACAGTTCCCAATGTGTGTTGTTCCCCCTCGTGTGTCCATGTGTTCGCATCATTTAGCTCCCACTTTTAAGTGAGAACGTACAATGTTTGGTTTGCTGTTCCTGCATTAGTTTGCTGAGGATAATGGCCTCCAGTTCCATCCATGTCCCTGCAAAGAACATGATCTTATTCCTTTTTATGGCTGCATAATATTCCATGGTGTATATGTACCATATTTTCTTTATCCAGTCTGTCACTGATGGGCATTTAGTTTGATCACATGTCTTTGCTATTGTGAATAGTGCTGCAATGAACATACATGTACATGTGTCTTTATAATAGAATGATTTATATTTCTTTGCATATATACCCAGTAATGGGATTTCTGGGTCAAATGGTATTTCTGTCTCTAGGTCTTTGAGAAATCCCCACACTGTCTTCCACAATGATTGAACTAATATATACTTTCACCAACAGGGTGAAGGCATTCCTTTTTCTCTGCAACCTTGCCGGCATCTGGAATTTTTTGACTTTTTAATAATTGCTATTTTGACTGATGTGACATGGTATCTCATACTGGTTTTATTTCTCTAATGATCAGTAATGTTGAGCTTTTCTCATATATTTCTTGGCCATATATATGTCTTCTTTTGAGAAATGTCTGTTCATGTCCTTTGTCCACTTTTTAATGTTTTTTTCTTGTAAATTTATTTAAGTTTCTTATAGATATTGGATATTAGACCTTTGTCAGATGCATAGATTGCAGAAATTTTCTCCCATTCTATATGTTGTCTGTTTACTCTGTTGATAGTTTCTTTTGCTATGCAGAAGCTTTTTAGTTTAATTAGATCCCATTTGTCAATTTTTACTTTTGTTGCAATTGCTTTCAGCGTCTTCGTCATGAAATCTTTGCCATGCCTGTGTCCTGAATGGTATTGCCTAGATTTTCTTCCAGTGTTTTTATAGTTTTGGGTTTTAAATTTAAGTCTTTGATCTACCTGGAGTTGATTTTTGTATACAGTGTCAGGAAGGGGTCCAGTTTCAGTTTTCTGTGCATGGCTAGCCAGTTCTCCCAGCACCATTTATTAAATAGGGAATCCTTTCCCCATTGCTTTGGTCAGGTTTGTTGAAAATCAGATGGTTGTAGGTGTGCAGTCTTATTTCTGGGTTCTCTATTCTGAATCCTAATTCTTTCTCATGCTGTCTCAGAATGTTAACTTGGAAAAATACCGGTTTTACTGCTTTCTTATTCCACAGAATAAGAGCAAGCAAATATAACTAATTTAGCTGATTTAGCCACATGCAAATAGGCCTAATAAATATCAGAGATTAGACTTATTGGCAAACGGCCCTTCTAAAAGGATTCAGACATGCTTGGCCACAAGAAAGAATAAGTGAATAGAGAGGAGTGCTCATCTCCTGAGCTCCAGTTCAAACATTTTGTTTTGTTATTTATACATCACTATCAATTTTTCACAAATTTCCTCCTCACAGCAATTTACAACTTTAGGAAGGAAATTGCTTTGTGATACACTTGACTTCCATTGCTGCTTTCAAGGAAACTAATGGAAAACAGCACACAGATGTTTATCTTCTCTTTGCCACTCCCTTACACACACACACACACACACACACACACACACACACACACACACCCCTATGGCTAAAGTCAGCTCTAGCCCTCTTTGGCAGAGGCCATCCTGGATAAAATCAGCTAGACCACTGGCCTTAAGAAGCAGTGACACCATCTAGGTCTAGCCTGAGCTGTGAAATCAGCTGCTTACTGAAAGTGAATAGTAATTCTCAAAGAAAATAATTCTATTTTTCTCTACAAAGTCTTCCCATCCATCTTCTTTTCTTTTTTTTTTTTTTAAGAGGGTGTCTCGCTCTGTTGCTCAGGCAAGGGTGCAGTGGCACAATCTTGGCTCACTACAGCCTCAACTTCCTGTGCTCAAGTGATCTTCCCACCTCAGCCTCCCAAATAGCTGGGAGATAGCACTGTGAGCTATCCACAAGCATGTTCCACCACACCAGGATAAATTTTTTTTAATTTTTTTGTAGAGATGGGTCTTGCTATGTTGCCCAGGCTGGTACTGAACTCCTAGGCTCAAGTGACCCTCCCACCTTGGCCTCCCAAAGTGCTGGATTACAGGCATGAGCCACCACATTCAGCCCCTATTGTCTTTCTCATAGAACTTTCTAGTTTGTCTGGCAACTGCTCTCTGTGGGCAGAAACAGTACCTTATGTTTGATTCCCTGTAGCAGCTAAGACAAAAAATTTGTAAATCCTAGTTAAGAAATATTTTTATATTAGAGTTCTGTAAAGACAAAAAAATTAAAAAACACAATTACTTTTGCACCAGCCTAACTCCCTGGTTGCTGCTTGGATATTGACAAGGAAAACCATTCTCCCTGGGCACAGTAGGTGCAGTTTTCTTTGCAAAGTTCCCTGATTATAGATTACATTTTGGGTATGCATTGAATCAAGATTCCATTAGTGATTTTTATCTCATGTATTGGGCCTTGCTTATGCCAAAAAGTATGGATGGCTCAACTCCATCCTAATTAATCAAACAGTGAGAAGACGAAGTAGAGAAAGATCTAGAAACATGGGCAGAAACCACTATTTTGAGATCTTAAGATTATCCTTATGACTTACACAGTCTGAATATTATAATTCTATATTCCAATTGACCTTCTTATTACCAAAGATCTACCCAAAACATGGTGGTTTCTCTGACCCTCTGCTCTGGTGAGAAGTAGTTATTTGCAGCATTTTAGGTAGAATTTAAAAACTGTATTAATTAAGGTTCTTTGGTTGCTAGCAACAGAAGCAAGCCTACTTAACTTGAGCAAGAATTGTATTATTAGGAAGCTACGGGACAATGTACATGATCACGAAGAAGACTGAAGAAACCATCAAAAACCAGGTAGCTTCCAAAGTCTCAGCAGTATCTCCATGGACATCCTCTTCAAGAATGATTGGACTCTACCTTTTGTTTTGTTTGTTTTCTAGGAGAGTGATTAGCTAAGTTTAGGGCACATGCTCATTGCTTGCCTGTCATGGAGCGGTAAGAAAGAGAATCTGATGGAAAGAACCTCAGGGAAGCCCATACTTCCAAAGAGATGAGACAGGTAACTGAATTTGCTAATACCAACACTGTACTCAATGCAAGGAGAAGGTCCACTCCCTCCTACCCCCAAAACAGCAGAAAGCTTCAAGAAATTTGGAAAAGGATATTGAGTGCCTACAAAAAACAAATATTTATAGCAGCATGATTTATAGTCCTTTGGGTATATACCCAGTAATGGGATGGCTGGGTCAAATGGTATTTCTAGTTCTAGATCCCTGAGGAATCACCACACTGACTTCCACAATGGTTGAACTAGTTTACAGTCCCACCAACAGTGTAAAAGTGTTCCTATTTCTCCACATCCTCTCCAGCACCTGTTGTTTCCTGACTTTTTAATGATTGCCATTCTAACTGGTGTGAGATAGTATCTCATTGTGGTTTTGATTTGCATTTCTCTGATGGCCAGTGATGGTGAGCATTTTTTCATGTGTTTTTTGGCTGCATAAATGTCTTCTTTTGAGAAGTGTCTGTTCATGTCTTTTGCCCACTTTTTGATGGGGTTGTTTGTTTTTTTCTTGTAAATTTGTTTGAGTTCATTGTAGATTCTGGATATTAGCCCTTTGTCAGATGAGTAGGTTGCGAAAATTTTCTCCCATTTTGTAGGTCCGGCACTATTCACAATAGCAAAGACTTGGAACCAACCTAAATGTCCAACAATGATAGACTGGATTAAGAAAATGTAGCACATATACACCATGGAATACTATGCAGCCATAAAAAATGATGAGTTCATGTCCTTTGTAGGGACATGGATGAAATTGGAAATCATCATTCTCAGTAAACTATCGCAAAGACAAAAAACCAAACACTGCATGTCTCATGCATAGGTGGGAATTGAAAATGAGAACACATGGACACAGGAAGGGAAACATCACACTCTGGGGACTGTTGTGGGGTGGGGGGAGTGGGGAGGGATAGCATTAGGAGATGTACCTAATGCTAAATGACGAGTTAATGAGTGCAGCACACCAACATGGCACATGTATACATATGTAACTAACCTGCACATTGTGCACATGTACCCTAAAACTTAAAGTATAATAATAAATAATAAAAAAAAATTTACTACCACTGTCACTCTTCTTTACCTTCTGCTATAGAGGCATTATTGATTTAGTCTCTCCAAGTCTGTTAGCACTTAATTTTAAAAGTGGGGAAATTATGTGTGTCTGTTGTTTAGAACCTTGCTAATAAACTTATCCCATCAGTTAGCCTGATTTTCCCAGGATATTGCACTCATAAAGGTTTCTAAAATAAAATTTCTGCCTATTCTTCTCTGCCTCTATTTAGCACAGCATGTAATCCAGGTGCTCAGTTTAGCAACATTTTGCAACATTGATACTATCCCCATCTGATTTGCTGAGAAGATGAATATAAACAAAATGACACTGGTGGCTTTTCATATTTTCCCAGCTTAACAAAGGAAGAAGGATTCTGTAAAATTAACATACAGTTGGATTGGAATAAGTAGCTAAAGCAACTGGCTGTGCAAGGTTTATAATGTCTGAACTCCCACCAAGCTGCTATCATCTCTCCATATGTCTCCTGGTCATTGGGAGCCAAGTTTAGGATTTATAAAAAATCAGGGCAATGCCTTTTCTAGTCATGGTACCTGTAAGTGAGCAAATGATTAAGATGACCTACTACTTACTAAATCAGCATGTTTAGTAGCTGTCATCCAAAAGCATGCCAGAGAGCCAAGATAGTATTTGCGTTCATACAAGGCCTTAAAAGAAAGATTCTGCATGTCCATATTCTGCTATTCCTCTCCAATATTTACACATTATACTATGACAACATAATGTATATTTACTCTGATTACTAGGTCATTTTCACTTCCCAGCTATTTGGCTGATAATTGCTATTCACTGTGTTCCTAAATGCTAAATGACGAACACGCTGGTGCTGATGGAAGTTGTATGTGCCATTTTAGAGCCGTGCCAGAAAAAGAAGCTGGGCATAGGGTGCCAACTGCAAAGCCTTACATTTTACTGACCAAAGCATAGGCCCTCATGTATCCATTCAACATTTCAGAAGTTGTAGCTGCAGTTATATATTTAAATCATTGAAATAATAATTTTGTGATTTATTATGCTGTTGGTTAGCCAACAAAGTCCAAAAGATACCAAATTATCTATGTTTTAATTGCTTCCCTACAATGAATATGAAATCCTGGTCATTGCCCACTCCTTTTTCTTGGTTGTAAATGTACAGGCCAAAAATTTGGTTATCATTCATGTTGGTTTTAAATTACTTCAGCTGTCTGTACCAGCTATAGGAACACACTGCTACCCTTTAAGATATGGCATTTCCTGCCCAGTAAAAACCCTTTGAAAAACTATGCCTCCTAAACTCCAATTTTAGATGCATCCTATCTGCAACTTTCCAGGCCTAAGCAAAAAAAAAAAAGGAGGGAGATAAAAGCTGAGGATATCATGCCTGGCTTTGTTTCCTGAGGTTTGAGGTGAAGATCAGTAAGAGTGCTGGCATTACCTAATGAGTTTCATCCGTTCTGGTTTCAGGAGAATATAAGTTCAGACACAGATTTGCAGAGTCATGTGGAATAAAGAAGTCAGAGACTAAGGAGTTGAAGCAGAGAGATGAAATCCGGTTCCTCTGTTAATAAAGCTCTATGTTCACTTGGTTTGCTGCAGCCTTACTTTCCATTCAGAGTGTTTTACTGACAAGAGGACCAGCACATGAAGGCAGGCAGGAGAGAGGGGACCACAGCCAGTCTTGATATTCTGAAAGTTTGTTCAAGGTAGGCTACAAAATGAATAATTAGACCCAGTGCTTGTCCCAGGGTTTACAATTTAAATTAGGCAATCATTGCTGGGAGTTAATTACAGGTGTCCCATCAAAACCTACAGTGAAGTTTGGGAGTTTCTGATTATGGCTATAGAGATACCTTGGAAGCAAGGAATATATAAAATTTTTTAAAGACACAGGAGAAATGAGAGACAGTAAACAATTGTTTTAAAAGAGTGACGAATTCAAGAATAAGTGTTATGTTACCCATATATTTTGAAAAGTTAAAAAACAAGGAATGCCACTACTAATGACAACAACAAAAGCTATTGTACAGCACTACCTTTTACAACTTCCTAATTTTGCCCATGCTTTCCATTTTCAAGTTAATTCTTTCAACAGGATTGTCTTATTTTGACATACAGATTATAATTACAAGATAGCATCTACCACCGTTCACTCTGTTTTGGACTCCAAATATTTCTGGTGGGTTTGAGTTTAACCCTTTGTTCATCTTTGTTGTCTGTCAGTTTAAAACATCACGGAAAGATAACTGGGCTTGAGTAAGAACATATGATTTCCATTCTTTTCTTACAAACTAAGCAAGACATTAACCCCCTCGGGCCTTAGCATCTTCATTTGTAGGATAACATTCACCATATCTAGTTTAGCATTATTTCAGGAATCAAAAGAGATGAATATAAAATATACTTTTGCAAAGCATAGGCTCAATGGGAGTTGATACTTTTTAATATATTTTTCTGATTTTAGACAATTTGGACTGACAGCTGTAACTCATGGCTAAAAAGCCCAATTCCTCATTTCTGTGTAGCTGTTTACTTGAGACAACTTCCCTGCACTAAGGTGCCAGCACCTCCCACACTCCTCTCTTGATTTCTGATTCCCTAAATCTAGAAAATACATGGGAAATGGCTGAGTATATTCCCAGCATATACTGCTACCAAGATTCTTTCTACCTTCCTTTAAGGATTACATCTTCCAAGATGGAATGTGCCACATTAGTCTACATACACAAATACTTCCCATTCTGATGTTTCATTGATTTCTGGATGCTATCTCAGAATGGCTGTGGAAGGACTGCTGGGAAATTGTGATGTCAATCAAAACACCACAAAAAGCAGCATGCCATCATGGATACAATACCTTCAATGTATGGCAGGCACAGATTCCGGTAATTGATGGGTATTTTACTTCAGGACTTCTCTTGTCTGGTTCAGCCATCATGTTGGTTTGTTGGTTGGCTGGTTGGTTGGTTGGTTGGTTGGTTGGCTGGTTGGTTGGTTGGTTGGTTGGTTGGTTGGTTAGTTGGTTGGTTTTCTCAATCTGGTTCCATCTGCATTATAAGTCATAGATAGTATTCCCAGACATAAGCATTAAAAAGTTTATTAGTCTCAGTGTGTGTTTGAGCTGTGTCTTCATCCTTTCCTGTGCACTCAGTATTTTATCATCAAATTAGGAGATGTGATATTTTAATTAACAAGCAAAAGTCTTGCATATTGACCAAGAAGCGTATTTTATCCATTGATTTTCATCCTAACATAATTGGATCTGTAATGCCACAGCCTCTTTGTCCATGAACATCCTGTCCTACATGATACCTGGACAGTATAGCTAAAGACACTCTTGGTCTTGGAGTGGTAGATAAAATAGTAGAGCAAACATGGGATTCTTAGCAACTGCCCAAAAACCCCTAATGCAGCACCCTGTGCTAAACTCCTGGCTCATATTCCAGAATGAGCCAGTCAGAGTGCCCTCTGACTGTAATACCTGTCTCTGTTTTACACATGTATCTCATCTACCAGATTTTCTGGTCTGAAAGAGGAATTTTAGAGTAATAAAAGCAGTGAATGGTGAAAGGTCTGATAATTATGCAGAAGACAGGATGGATGGTGGCAGAGAGCCAGCACAGGATGAGCCCTTGTGAGCACTTCTCTCTTTCCTTGAGTAGTGGAAAGAATTCAATCGCATTCATCAAAGATTAAAGTGCTTTGAGCTGCCCCTCCAGAGCACTTGGAAAGAGTCGTTGCCTTCTTCTCTCTCATCTAGAAACAGATTAAGTTTTTCCATCTTTTCTATCCATCTATTAATTGTCTACATCTGGTACAGTTTTTACAACTTTTCACCAGTGCTTCCTCTTTAAAAAGCATTGGTCATTCCAAGACAACCATTTTTCTTTCTCTGAGGAAGCTTTGGGACGCTTTAGGGTGAGAAAGAGGAGAGGATAGAGTCCATCTGTGAAAAATGTGAAGATAAGTTTTGTTTTCAGAATCCCTGGTTTCCTGTTCATATATCTGTATAAATCATTCTGAAAATTAAATATAATGAGTTGTGGGAGCAAACCTGAGTCATTCAACCCTGAGAGAAAGTGTGAGTCTGGATCAAGTTCAACTCAATTCAACAAGTATTGATTGACTGTCCATGATGTGCTATCACAGGGTTAGCAGGCTGAAAAGCAGAAACCCTACAGAGAGGAAACTGATTAAGGCTCTTTTGTCTGTTGTACTTGGTGTTATCTGTTATACCTGAAGCTTGACTAACAACTTAACTCATGAATTAAAGGAAGTTTTTGTGAGTTTCACTTTACAGTATCCATTCCCCATCCCTTTTAATAGGATACTGCTTTTCCTCAAGAAGCATCCCCTCACTTTCCTTCCATGACATCCAGATAAAATGGATTCCATCTCCAGTAACAAAGGAAGGTGTGTACCCAGGCTAAGGTGATCAATGTAACATCCTCCTCTGGCTACAATGAATGGTTCCAGGAAGAGCACATAATGGTATTAGAGCTGATCTAAGCTAATCCTGAGAATATATTCCAGAGTCACCACAAGAGAGACATGCACTCTATGCTAGAGTTTCTGAAAGCATAGATTAAGGGCCTGAAGCTGCTGGCAACCATATTGCCACTAAAAGAAAGAGGCTCCCTCAGAAAAGACTTAATGCAGAGACAAGCAAAGCCAAGTACTAAAAGACAAGAGTGTAAAGACAGTTTTAGCCCCAACTTTTCTTTCTTTATTTTTTTTTTGGAAAGCAGAAAGAAGCTTTTTAAATTTATTTATTTATTTAATGTTACTTTAAGTTCTGGGATACATATGCAGAATGTGCAGGTTGGTTACATAGGTATATGTGTGCCACAGTGTTTTGTTGCATCTATTGACCCATCCTCTAAGTTCCCTCTGCTCACTACCCCACCTCCAACAGGCCCTGGAGTGTGTTATTCCCCTCCCTGTGTCCATGTGTTCTCATTGTTCAACTCCCAATTATGAGTGAGAACATGCAGTATTTGGTCAAACTAAAAACATGCAGTATTTAGTTTGTTGAGGATGATGGCTTCCAACTTCATCTATGTCCCTGCAAAGGACATGATCTCATTCCTTTTTATGGCTGTGTAGCATTCCATGGTATTATGTACCACATTTTCTTTATCCAGTCTATCATTGATGGGCATTTGGGTTGGTTTCATGACTTTGCTATTATAAATAGTGCTGCAATAAACATATGTGTGCATGTGTCTTTATAATAGAATGATTTATATTCATTTGGGTATATACCCAGTAATGGAATTGCTGGGTCAAATGGTATTTCTTGTTCTAGATCCTTGAGAAATTCCCATACTGTCTTCCACAATGGTTGAGTTAATTTACATTCCCACCAACAGTGTAAAAGCATTCATATTTCTCCACAGCCTTGCTAGCATCTATTGTTTCTTGACTTTTTAATAATTGCCATTCTGACTGGCATGAGATGGTATCTCATGGTGGTTTTGATTTGCATTTCTCTAATGATCAGTGATGTTGAGCTTTTTTTCATATGTTTGTTGGCCACGTGTATGTTTTCTTTTGAGAAGTGTCTGTTCATATCCTTCACCCACTTTTTGATGGGGTTGTTTTTTTCTTGTAAATTTGTTTAAGGTCCTTGTAAATTCTGGATATCAGACCTTTGTCAGATGGGTAGATTGCAAAAAGTTTCTCCCATCCTGTAGGTTGCCTGTTCACTCTGATGATAGTTTCTTTTGCTGTGCAGAAGCTCTTTAGTTTAATCAATACCATTTCTCAATTTTGTCTATTGTTGCAATTACTTTTGGCATTTTCTTCACGAAGTCTTTGTCCATGCCTATGTCTAGAATGGTATTGACTAGGTTTTCTTCTAGGGTTTTTATGGTTTTAGGTTTTACATTTAAGTTTTTATTCCATCTTGAGTTATTTTTGCATAAGATGTAAGGAAAGGGTCAAGTTTCAGTTTTCTGCATGTTGCTAGTCAGTTTTCCCAGCACCATTTGTTAAATAGGAGATCCATTCCCCGTTGCTTGTTTTTGTGAGGTCTGTCAAATATCAGATGGTTGTGGATGTGTGGTGTTATTTCTGAGATCTCTGTTCTGTTCCATTGGTCTATATGTCTGTTTTGGTACCAGTAACATGCTGCTTTTGGTACTGTAGCCTTGTAGTATAGTTTGAAGTCAGGTAGCATGATGCCTCCAGTTTTGTTCTTTTTGCTTAGGATTGCCTTGGCTATACAGGGTCTTCTTTGATTCCATATGAAATTTAAAGTAGTTTTTTTCTAATTCTGTAAAGAATATCAGTGATAACTTGATGGGAATAGCATTGAATCTATAAATTACTTTGGGCAGTATGGCCATTTTCACAATATTGATTCTTCGTACCCATGAGGATAGAATGTTTTTCCATTTGTTTGTGTCCTCTCTTATTTCCTTGAGCAGTGATTTGTAATTCTCCTTGAAGAGGTCCTTCACATCCCTTGTTAGCTGTATTTCTAGGTATTTTATTCTCTTTGTAGCAATTGTGAATGGGAGTTCATTCACGATTTGGCTCTCTGCTTGTCTATTGTTGGTGTAAAGGAATGCTTGTGATTTTGGCACATTGATTTTGTATCCTGAGACTTTGCTGAAGTTGCTTATCAGCTTAAGATGTTTTGGGGCTGAGATGATGGAATTTTCTAAATATAAAATCATGTCATCGGCAAACAGAGACAATTTAACTTCCTCTTTCCCTATTTGAATACCCTTTATTTCTTTTTCAGGCCTGATTGCCTTGGCCAGAACTTCCAATACTATGTTGAATAGGAGTGGTGAAAGGGCATTCTTGTCTTGTACTGGTTTCCTAAAGGGATGCTTCTGGCTTTTGCCCATTCAGTATGATATTGGCTATGGGTTTGTCATAAATAGCTCCTACTATTTTGAGATATGTTCCATCAGTACCTAGTTTATTGAGAGGGTTTGTTTTTTGTTTGTTTTTTGAGATGGAGTATGATTCTGTGGCCCAGGCTGGAGTAGAGTCGTGCAATCTCAGCTCACTGCAGCCTCCACCTCCTGGGTTCAAGCAATTCTCCTGCCTCAGCTCTGGAGTAGCTGGGGTTACAGGCATGTACCACCACGCCCAGCTAATTTTTGTATTTTTAGTAGAGACAAGGTTTCACCACATTGACCAGGCTGGTGTCAAAATCCTGACCTCAAGTGATCCACCAGCCTCAGCCTCCCAAAGTGCTGGAATTACAGGTGTGAGCCACCACGCCTGCCCAATTGAGAGTTTTTAACATGAAGGGATGCTGAATTTTATCAAAGGCCTTTTCTGCATCTATTGATATAATCATGTGGTTTTTGTCTTTGGTTCTCTTTATGTAATGGATTACATTTATTGATTTGCAAATGTTGAACCAGCCTTGCATCACAGGGATGAAGCCAACTCGATAGCGCTGGGTAAGTTTTTTGATGTGCTGCTGGATTCGGTTTGCCAGTATTTTATTGAGGATTTTCACATTGATGTTCATCAGGAATATTAGCCTGAATATTTCTTTTTTTGTTATGTCTCTGTCCGGTTTTGGTATCAGGATAATGCCAGCTTCATAAAATGAGCTAGGGATGAGACCCTCCTTTTCATTTGTTTGGAATAGTTTCAGAGGAAGGAACTCCTCTGTGTACCTCTGTAGAATTTGGCTGTGGATCCGTCTGGTCCTGGGCTTTTTTTGGTTGGTAGGTTATTAATTACTGCCTCAATTTCAGAACTTGTTATTGGTCTATTCAGGGATTCAACTTCTTCCTGGTTTAGACTTGGGAGGATGAATGTGTCCAGGAATTTATCCATTTCTTCTAGATTTTCTAGTTTATTTGCATAGAGGTATTTATAGTATCCTCTGATGGTAGTTTGTATTTCGTTGGTGTCAGTGGTGATATCCCACTTCTCATTTTCTATTGCATCTATTTAATTATTCTCTCTTTTCTCCTTTATTAGTCTAGCTAGTAGTCTATGTATTTTGTTAAGTTTTTGAAAAAAAACAGCTCTTGGATTTACTGATTTTTTGGAGGGGTTTTCGTGTCTCTATCTCCTTCAATTCTGCTCCGATCTTAGTTATTTCTTGTCTTCTGCTAGTTTTTGGATTAGTTTGCTCTTGCCTCTCTAGCTCTTTTAATTGTGATGTTAGGGTGTCGATTTGAGATCTTTCTAGCTTTCTGGTGTGGGCTTTTAGTGCTATAAATTTCCCTCTTAACATTGCTTTAGCTGTGTCCCAGAGATTCTGGTACATTGTGTCTTTGTGCTCACTGGTTTCAAAGAACTTCTTGATTTCTGCCTTAATTTCGTTATTTACCTCCGAGTCATTCAGGAGCAGGTTGTTCAATTTTCATGTAATTGTGTGGTTTTGAGTGAGTTTCTTAATCCTGAGTTCTAATTTGACTGCACTGTAGTCTAAGAGACTGTTTGTTATGATTTCAGTTTTTTTGCATTTGCTGAGGAGTGTTTTACTTCCAATTATGTGGTCAATTTTAGAATAAATGCCATGTGGCACTGAGAAGAATGTATATTCTGTTGATTTGGGGTGGAGAGTTCTGTAGATGTCTATTATGTCCATTTGATCCAGAGCTGAGTTCAAGTCCTGAATATCCTTGTTAATTTTCTGTCTTGTTGATTTGTCTAATATTGGTAGTGGGGTGTTAAAGTCTCCCACTATTATTGTGTGAGAGTTTAAGTCTCTTTGTAGGTCTCTAAGAACTTGTTTTATGAATCTGGGTGCTCCTGTATTGGGTGCATATATTTTTAGAATAGTTAGTTCTTTTTGTTGCATTGATGCCTTTACCATTATGTAATGCCCTTCTTCATCTTTATAATCTCTGTTGGTTTTAAGTCTGTTTTATCAGAGACTAGGATTGCAACTCTTGCTTTTTTTTTCTTTCCATTTGCTTGGTAAATATTTTATTTTGAGCCTATGTGTGTCTTTGCAGGTGATATGGGTCTCCTGAATACAGCCCACTGATGGGTCTTGACTCTGCCCAATTTGCCAGTCTGTGTCTTTTAATTGAGACATTTAGTTCATTTACATTTAAGGTTAGTATTGTTATGTGTGAATTTGATCCTGTCATCATGATGGTAGCTGGTTATTTTGCATACTAGTTGATGCAGTTTCTTCATAGTGTCATTGGTCTTTATATTTTGGTGCATTTTTGCAGTGGCTGGTACCGGTGTTTTTGTTTTGTTTTGTTTTGTTTTTCTATATTTAGTGCTTCTTTCAGGAGCTCTTACAAGGCAGGCCTGGTGATAACAAAATCCCTCAGCATTTGCTTGTCTGGAAATAATTTTATTTCTCCTTTGCTAATGAAGCTTAGTTTAGCTGGATATGAGATCCTGGGTTGAAAATTCTTTTCTTTAAGAATGCTGAATATTGGCCCCCAATCTCTTCTGGCTTGATTTTCTGCTGAGAGGTCCTCTGCTAGTCTGATGGGCTTCCCTTTGTAGGTGACCTGGCCTTTCTCTCTGGCTTCCCTTAACATTTTTTCCTTCAACTGGACCTTGGAGAATCTGATGATTATGTGTCTTGGGGTCGATCTTCTTGTGGAGTATCTTAGTGGTGTTCTCTGTATTTCCTGAATTTACACATTGGCCTGTCTTGATAGGTTGGGGAAGTTCTCTTGGATAATACCCTGAAGTGTGGTTTTCAGCTTGTTTCTATTCTCCCTGTCTCCTTCAGTTACTCCAGTCAATCATAGGTTCAGTCTTTTTATGAAGCCCCATATTTCTTGGAGGCTTTGTTTGTTCCTTTTCATTCCTTTGTCTCTAATCTTGTCTAATTGCCTTATTTCAGCAAGATGGTCTTCAAACTCTGATATCCTTTCTCTTGCTTGGTCTATTTGGCTGTTGATACTTGCGTATGCTTCACAAAGTTTTTGTACTGTGTTTTTCAGCTCCATCAGTTTATTTATGTTCCTCTCTAAGCTGGTTATTCCAGTTAGCAGTTTCTCTAACCTTTTATCAAGGTTCTTAGCTTCTTTGCATTGGGATAGAACATGCTCCTTTAGCGCAGCAGAGTTTTTTATTACCCATTTTCCGAAGACTACTTCTGTCAGTTCGTCCATCTCATCCTCTGTCCAGTTCTGCACCCTTGCTGGAGAGGCGGTGCGATCATTTGGAGAAGAGGCATTCTTGCCTTTTGGGTTTTCCGCATTTTTTCGTTGATTCTTTCTCATCTTTGTGAGTTTGTCTAGTTTCGATCTTTGAGGCTGCTGACCCTTGGATGGAGTTTTTGGGAGGATTTTTTTTGTTGTTGATGCTGTTGTTGTTGCTTTCTGTTTGTTTGTTTGCTTGTTTTTCTCTCAATGGGCAGGTCCCTCTTCTGTAGAGCTGCTGAGGTTTGCTGGGGGTTCACTTCAGGCCTTATTCATCTGGTTTGCTCCTGCGCCTGGAGATGTCAGTCAAGGAGGCTGGAGAACGGCAAAGATGGGTGGCGTGCTCCTTCTTCTCGGATCTCTGACCTGGAGGGGCACCATCCTGATGCCAGTATAATCGCTCCTGTATAGGGTGTCTGACAACCCCTGTGGGAGAGTCTCACCCAGTTGGGTGGCATGGGGAACAGGACCTGTTTAAGGAAGTACTTTGTCCCTTGGTGGAGGGGGTGTGCTTCACTGCGGGGAAACCCACTCATCTGGTCCGCCCTGATTCCTCAGAACTGCCAAGAGGAAAGGCTAAGTCAGCTTGTCTGCAGAGACTATGGCTACTCCTCCCCCTAGGGGCTCTGGCCCAGGGAGATCTGTGTCTTGTCCCTGAGCCTCTGGCGGGAGTTGCCGGAGTTCCTGCAGGGAAGCCCCGCCCAGTGAGGAAGGATGTGTCAGGGTCAGGCCTGAAGAGGCACTCTGCCGCCCTGCCTTAGTCTGCCACAGCCAGTGTGTTGGGCTGTGGGGGACACCTCCTGGGGACCAAGCCGTCCAGCCTCCCTGGCTCCAGCAGGGGAAAAGCGCAGCCTGGAGCTATAGAGATGGATGCCGCCCCTCCCCGCCTCAAATCCCCCTGCGTGTTAGGCAGTTCTGAGTCCCAGTGCTGGCTGCGGCCCCTCCCACAAGGAGCTGAAAGAGCTTAGACAGCAGTCAGCTGCAGCTGTCGTGCTGGTCGACCCTCCCCCTGGGAGCTCCGCCGACTTAGGCAGATTCTAGCTGAGAGGCTGTTGAGAATCTGTACGGCTCTGGGGTTGGGACTCCAGGCCCCAGTGGCATGGGTTCGCGAGAGGGATCTTTCGCTCTGTGGGTTGCACCGTTCCCTGGAAAAAGCACGGTTTCCCCAGCTGGGTAGCACGCCTACCTTGGCTGGGGGGTGGGGACTCCTCTGCCCCATGTGGCTCTCAGGAGGGCCGCCGCACCACATTGCTCTTCCTTTCTCTCCATGGATCACGTCACTCGCCTAGTCAGTTCTGATGAGAGAACCTGGATACCTTGTTGCAGGTGAAGGATTCAGATGCTAATTATGGTTCTTTTCGATGGGCTCCACTGACCACCGCTGTCTCTAGTTGGCCATCTTGGCCCCACTCCTCCAGATCCAGCTTTTCCTGAAGTCATTTCCCTTGCAATTCCCAGTTAGTTGAGCCAGTAAGTTCCCCGTTTTTCTTAATCCGACTGGAATTGAATTTATTGTCACTTGCAACTCAAAGATTCCTGGAAAACTTATCCTATTTGGTGAATCATCCTAAAGGATACTAACTTTCCTTTTTAACCTTAATTAACTGACAGAAAATGTAATAATTGAGAAATCACATCTATGACTTTTATATGTGATTTTACGAGCATATAATTTATCTCAATATGCTTTACTATTGGGAAGAAACCCACAAGTAGATAATGTGTGGATTCATTTGTTAATTTAGAGTGAAAGGAGTACTATATGTAAAACTGTTGATAACAATTCATGGGTAATAAGAATGAACATTAAGGTATATTTATTAATTAGCACATTCACCAATTTTTTTTTTAACCCCTTTTACCTGACATCTCCTTAGAATACAAGCACATGTGAGTACTCACCTCCCCCCCAGGTGTACGCAGTAAGGGATTAATCAGATTCCAAAAGAGATCAGTAATTCTACTCATCTGGCCTAAAAGATCCTGGGACACTATCAATCTCCTTTTGTAGTAGCATAAAGCCCACCATCTCAATAAATCTACTGTTCATTACAGAGTGTTTTCTATGTGCCAGCCACCATGCTGAGAGCTTGATATGCCAAACATTTCATTGAAACCTCATAAGACCCTATTATGAATCTTATTTATTACAGGTTAGGCAACTGAGCTTCCTGCAAATTAAGCATTTCACTAAGGTCAGCTAGAAATGGAGACCTAGATTTTTAATCATGCCTTTATGATTTCAAAATCTGTGACCTCAGCCACTATATTATTTTTCAGTTCATCATTTTCTCACAATCCCATCCTTTGTCCACCATCGTGATTACCAATTGAGCTCAACAGACTTTGGAGCCAACTAAATTCAATTTCCTGAGGTTCTAGCCCTGTTCTTCCCCACACTGCCCTCTTTCCTCACCTCAGTGCCAGGATTCCC
The DNA here is from genome assembly GCF_028885655.2 of Pongo abelii. Taxonomy (NCBI): domain Eukaryota; kingdom Metazoa; phylum Chordata; class Mammalia; order Primates; family Hominidae; genus Pongo; species Pongo abelii. The sequence continues at coordinate 22,871,527 of NC_085928.1, forward strand.
CAACTCCCCAGGTCTCCAGGATTCATCTCAGGAAGGAACTACCCAGGGAGATTAAGCCTCAGTGGGAGAAAAGGAAAAGAGAGCATACAAGGAATCCTCAAGTTCTTTTCAACTGATATGTCCTAAAACACATTCTTTAAACCATCTTCCTCTTTAAACCAACTTCTCCTCCAAAACAGGTAGCAAATCTCAAGTTACTGGGACAGCTTCCTCACATGTGATATCCAATGAATTGCTAACTTCTTCAGATTCCTCCTTCAAGATTATTGCTTTCTAATTCTACTTACAATATTTATTGTATTACTTTCTCTCCTTATTGTAAGTTCTTCCTACCCTGTTTCTCTGTCTCTGATTTCTCACTTTGTTTCCCCTTGGAGAGTAAACTGAAAGCTCCTTTTTATCACATTACTTACCAGCTCAAAAATTTTATCTGCTCCCATTATTTGCTGAGTAGGCGCAAAAATTTTAACATAGCTTCTAAGGACTTGCATGAACTGGTCTCTGCCTACATTTCCCTCCCTTTATCCTTCCACTTTCTACATGTGCTATTCTAAAGTATCCTGGTTGCTGGCCCCTGAACTCAGCTTGCTTTCTCAACTTCATGATCCTGTTCACATGTTTCCTCAGTGTGAGATGTGTTTTCACTTGTCTTTGCCCACAGTGATCCTATTTTATTCTTAGAGACCCAGATCACATTCCATTTGTTCTGAAACCCCAAGAAGAAATTGCTCCTCTTCCTCTGAAGACCTGAGGAACTTACTGACATCACTATATCCTTGATATTTATCCTATATTGCCTTGTACTGCAGCTATGGGAGTGGGTGTTTCATTCCTTTTACCAGATATTACATTTCAAAGAGCAGGACTTATAACTTACACATCTTTATGCCCCACCACAACACCTGGCCTAGTGCATTGGCTATAAGTGATACTGACAGATGTACTAACTGAGTAAATGAAATATATAAATAGGTAAAAATGCTATGGTAGTCAGCATCTAAGATGGCCCCAAGGATTCTAGCCTCCTGATATTCATGTTTTTGTACAGTCTCCTTCCACACTGAATAACCAATAAAATATTGCAAAAATGATAGAATGTGACTTCCAAGGTGAAGTCATTAAAGTTACTGTGGCATTCCCATCTTGTGGAGTGGTTCACATGGTGGGAAACTGAGGCCCCCCACCAACAGCCAGCACCAATTTGGTTACCTGAGGGAGCCATCGCAGAAGTGGATCCTTCAGTCTCAGGCAAATTTTCAGATGGCTGCAACAACAGATGACATCTTTACTACAGTCTTTTGAGAGACCCTGAGCCAGAATCACTCAGCTACAAGTTGCCAGAGATAATGTATGTCTGTTATTATTTTAAGAATCTAAATTTTAGGGTAATTTGTTATACAGCAGTCAACAACTGATACAGAAGCCCATTGTAATAGCTATAACCACAAGCATTAAAAAGTTCAAAAAACTTCCACTGGGTTTGAGGGAAAAAAATAAAAACAAAAATGAGATGTTATAAAGAAATAAAACACTTCAAAAAATTGAATGCCTGAGTTGTCCATGTAAGGTATGTCTGTTGCTAGAAGACTATGAAAGATTGTTTTCAGTCTCCAGGTCTCTGTGCATGTTTCTGATGTGTGAGTCATAATCTCTAGGTATGTTTGTAATCTTAATGATCAAGCATACAGTAAGTATTAATAACTATCATTTCCTTAGCATTCCTATGTGCTAGAAACTGTTCTAAGACCTTTCCAACAACCCTACAATACTGGTACTCCTATTATTCCCATCTTGCAGAAAAGGTTACTGAGGCCTACAGCAATTAATTAACTTGTTCAAGGTTTCAGAGGTGGTAGTTGGTGGACTGATTTTGCATGCACACAGCCTGGATTTACAGCCCACACTCTGAATCACTATGCTACGTGAAACATCAGGCTTCCTTTAAGAATTGACATTATATCCAACATTTCACAGAAATCATTTAAAGTATTAAAAATTAAGTTTATTTAAAATCAGTGAGTATAACTAATTCATAGATTGGCCCCAGCAACACTCATTTGGTTAAAAGATGTTCTTACCTTGCTTCTTTTGATAGTTAAAACCATAAAGTAAAGCTGAAAGCTGAGAAGCTGTCTTATTCTGTACACCGTCAAGAGACGCTCTTAAAATCTTGAGTATTTTTGCCTTCAGCCTAGTGGGATTTGAAGCATCTTTTTGACTCAAGTTGGGTGCATCAAACAGTGATGTATTAATCCAGACTGCAATTGTTGATTTTCCAAGTATGATAAAATCCATTTTACTTTTTGTTGAAATGTAGAAGGAACATGGCAAATAAAAAGAAAAGTATAATTTAAGAGATATTTTCATTCAGACTGTTTTCAAGAGATGCCATTCAAAATCTTGAGGAAGATATGAAAATCTATAAGACCCTGTCCCCAAGAGAGTATATTTCCCTCTCCTTCCCTCCATCCCTACTCTCCTAAGTTAACCAGTTTATGTCTCTTTCCATATTTTTCCGTATGTCCATGCAAATATTTGCAAACAGAAGTACTACATATATATATATATATATATATACACACACACAAAGTGTTTTGTGGTGACTGTCATTACTTGTTTTATAAAAATGAGATCTCAAACACTACCTATTACCTTTCAACTGAATATTAATCCTTACTAATATATTTTATAGACATTCCATTAGATCAACAGATAAAAGAGTTAACTCAGTCCTGATAAAAACTGCATAATGGTACACAGCTAGACGTTAGTTTATTCTACTATTATTCTGTTAATGATCATTCGCTTTTCTGCAGAAACTTTTGCCACTACAGAGAGCACCTGAGTTAAACATACATATGACCTACATCCTACTTTTCTTTCTGCAGGATGAATCTCCCTAATAGAGTCATTGGGTCATGGATATGTGTTTTTAAATTGTAACCGAAATTTATAGATTATTTTTTATAGCAAGGTTATAATACTTCACATTGTCAAATACCACAGCAATCCATGAGGATGTCAGCTTCCCTACATCCTTGCTAGGACTAGATCTTCAATTCTGTAGTTTTTGCTACTCTGATTAATAGAAAATTATATCTTCTTGTTTTAATTTTATTTTCCTATTAATATGGTAAAGCATTTTTGTACGTGTTTACAGATCACTTAGATTTTTATCTTCTCATAATTACTTAATAATGTCGTTGCTCCATTTTTCTTTCTTATAGGCCTTTTTCTTACCAATATATAAAATGAAATTGAATTAGCTTTTTGTCTGTCATTTGGGCTGCAAATAATTATGTCCAGTTAATCCTTTGGTTTTTATTTAGCTTATGTTGTCTATCTAATACCAGCCAAACACTTTTATTTTTATGAGTCAAATGTATCCACTTTTTTCACTTGTGGTTTCTGAGTTTGATTTCTGAGAGAAGGTCCTGCAAACTCAAGATTATACAATAGTTTTCTAAATAGGTTCATCATTTTGCTTGGGTCACATTCCTTTTTTTTCAGTATGATGGAGAGAAATATTATTCTACTATATTTTGGAATCCAGCATTGGGGATAAGAAGTTTCATGCTAGTTTTATTTTTCTTTACAAATAAATTAGAGGTGTGTTTGTGTGTGTGGAGGGGATTGTTTTGTTTTTTAACTATACTGCCTGAAAATGTGAAAATTTTTCTCTTTATCTTTGTAATTCAATAATTCCACCAATGTATGTCTAGGTTCATATCTATTTTCATTAATCCTACCTGGGCTTCAATGCCTTTTAAATTTATAGACTTTATTTTAAAAATCTATTAATTTTAAAATTTTCAATTCTCCTTCATAAGTTTGTTCTCCTTCTCCTTCCCATTGGTTACATGTTGACCTTCTGGCTGTTTACTCCACGTTTCTGAGCTTTGCATTCATGATTTCTCTCTCTGTTTTCACTCTGTTGAGAGAAATGTCCTTCATTGCCTCTTCCAAGTCACAAATACACTTTTAATAAGTAACTATTTGTTTTGTCAACAATTTTTGAAATATTTTAATTTCATAAAGCATTGTTTGTAGTCTTGTCACATCTCTTGGAGTTTTCTTATCTTTGTTTTCTTTTTTTTATACTTTAGGTTCTAGGGTACATATGCACAACATGCAGGTTTGTTATATATGTATACATGTGCCATGTTGGTGTGCTGCACCCATTAACTGGTCATTTACATTACGTATATCTCCTAATGTTATCCCTCCCCCCTCCCCCCTCCCCCCACCCACAACAGGCCCAGTGTGTGATGTTCCCCTTCCTGTGTCCAAGTGTTCTCATTGTTCAATTCCCACCTATGAATGAGAACATGTGGTGTTTGGCTTTTTGTCCCTGCAATAGTTTGCTGAGAATGATGGTTTCCAGCTTCATACCTTTGTTTTCAAAAGCATCTGTGAACTCTTCCATCCACTTCAGTGGAAGTCATCTGTCACAGAGCTCACCTAGGAATCTTTCTATGAGTGCCTTCTAGTGAAGATCATTTTTGTTTTTCCCTGCTTATGGTTTCATGCCTCTTTAGCAGCCACACAGATTTAGCTGTCCATGTGTCTTAACCAGGGACAGACCACCAAGTGGGAGCTTGATTTAGATTTGGAGGCAAACAAACACCACTCATTACAGAATCATTTTAAAGGTAACCTCTTCTGGCTCGTTTTGTTTCCAAAAAGAAGTATATTACAAATAATTTTAAGGTTTAAAGGCAATATATTATTATTTCAATGTGGTTTGGGGACTCATGAGTTCTAAAATGATATAAATGTTGATAAGAGAGTTACATTTAGTATCTAGCTATTATTCAGTAGAAGGTAGTAAGACTAGTTGAGTCACTGTGGCTCATATACACAATGAATTAATGTCACTATCTCAGGATATTGCTCAAACTGACCCTTTTCACTTATAAAATACTTCTAATCAAATGAGAAAAAAGTTAAAAGCAACCTGATGACATTTTTAAAAAAGGAAAAGGAATTATCAAATTTTATCTTCACTGTGTGTTTTTAGTGAAGAATTTTATTTCTTTTTTAAAGTGCCCTCTAACCCTGTCTCTACTAAAAATACAAAAAATTAGCCGTGTATGGGGACGTGCACCTGTAGTCCCAGCTACTCAGGAGGCTGAGGAAGGGGAATTGCTTGAATCTGGGAGGCGGAGGTTGCAGTGAGCCGAGATCACACCACTACACTCCACACTCCAGGCTGGGTGACAGAGTAAGATTCCATCTCAAAAAATAAATAAATAAATAAAAATAAATAAATAAATAAATTGCCCTCTAATAGCCAACGATGGATTGGTATTCAAAAGAAAAGGAAACAATGAAGAAAAATATCTCAACCTAGAAAAATTTGCCAGTCCCTGCCATAGAGGAAATTGTGCCTGGCATTGGTCTGTGTGATCATTCCAGTTCCAAATTGGAGCATTAGGCTGCATTGTGCCTTATCTCCCAGTATGCTGAGAAACCAATTATGGTAAATAATATTGCCTAAGGGATTTTTCAGAGCCCCTGAAAAAAGATCAATGCAGTAACCTAGGACCTTAAATGTCAATATTTCGTTGTAGGAAGCAAACAATGTTCAAAAACATAGTTTTATTTAATATTATTTTTTCAAAACATATTAAACAATTAACATTTTACAACAATTTTTTGTGATCTTTTGGTGAACAGCAGTTGAAGAATACAGCAGGATAAGCAATGAAATAAAAATACCAAATATTTACTAAAATAATATTTCAAGAAAAACATAAGACTCTTATCATATCAATCCAAATAGACTTATTTAACCGACAACCTTTAATATAACTATCAATCAGGTGGGTTGGATATTCAGTTCTTCCATTTCCCACACACTGCAAAAAGCTACACGTTTCTCTGACTAGCATAAATAATAAATTGTCCTTTGTACAGAGATGAACCTTTACTGTTCGATCCCTCAATCAAAATGGAAAACCATATCCCCAGGCAAGAAAGAGGTGTACTTCAGGAGATATAGGATTTAAAACAAAATTAATGTTGCAAAATAAGAAAGACAAGATTGAAATATATATCAGGGCAATAATATCTAAATAACTTAATGTTAGCAAAGGATCCTGTTTTTTTAAAAAAAGAAGCTATTTAAAGCTTATGTGCAGAACTCACCACAGGCAGCATTTCCTCAAAGAAAGGGGAAAAGCTTGATCTAGACAGGGCACTAACCCTAATGGTGAAAGCTCTGGACTCTGTTTCTTATTATGCCACTGAAATTGCTGTGAAGATCTGAGCCACACACTGTGTCTGTTGTTGGGTCCTAAATATTTTTCATTCAAGCCTTCTCAATATTCATCCACAGAATCTATGTCATAATGAGCCCAGAAGCATAAACACTTCAACAGCAGAGTTATCAATAGAGGATATCCAACAAATAGAGCCTATTTCTTAAATTTTCATTATGCCAAGAACAACAGAAGATTTCTGGAAAGCATGAGGTAACTATTGGCCTATTTAAGAAGCTTCTTGGTTGATGGAAACATGGATAGTCCTTCTCTGCCTGTCTTCTTCATTGCCTGCTTTCCTCTGCAGCCTTAAATAGGAAATGGGCTGAAAAAATTGGCAAATAAGAGAACACACACGGCTTCATTTCCAAGAGTTGAACATTTTGGAAGCAATTAGGAAAGGCCTTCGGGTTTTCTCTTGGACAGGTATTGTTCCAGGATTTTGAAGATATAAGATACAACTCAAATATCCACACCTTCATCCATTTTACTTTGGCATCGAGGCAAAGGTCTTATGACATTGCATTTCCTCTAATTCTCAATGGTGTGTGAGGCCAAAGCTGTAATATCTAAGCCCAGGTTTCAGCTGGAAGGTGAAAATGAAGTGAGAGAGCTTTTTAGCCTCTTTGGTTTTAGGCCATTCAGTATACTTTGTTGAAGTGAAGGACTTCTCTTAAATTTATAAGACAATGTATGTCCAGCCAAATCTGTCTTTGGAGTTTGTGTTCAAAGCTCCAGCAATAACAATATGTTACTTATCCTTGATTTGTCTCCTCTGTGGAAAAGTTTTTGAAGACTTTCTAGATGAGAATGGCCAGTAAAGATCTGGATGTAGAAAATCTTGGTCTCTTGTCCAAATACTATCATAATGCTCGTCTTAGTAGCATAAAGGCATAGCCACTTGCTTATCACTTTGATCTGACTCTGCTGCCACAAAAAGTACAAACTACACTGTCAACATTTGAGCAATATAAATCCTCTATGAGTTGTGGGTTGAGTCTACTATTGTCTTTGCAGTGAAACTAGTGGGCATGTATTAAATAGTTTCTACCTGGATGAAGAATCACTCTGTCTCTGCAACTTTTGCAGAGTGGGTAGACTTCCAGGGGTGATGTTTTTCGGCTAAGTCAACGAGGCTTAAAACGATGAAACCTTAAAAAACCATGCCAGCATTCAGTTTAGAAAAGGGCCAGGCTCAAGAGGTCAACATTAGTGTCAATATCAGAATTCACTCCTCACAAGTTCTGGAGATCCAATGACCTCTACCAACCTAAGTTGATTCCAATATGACTTGTAAGATCTGGTTAGAACAAGGATTTTCAGATCCTCAAAGTAATGTGAACTCCTTAAGGCAGCCTCCAACCTTTCTTTATCTTTTGAGGATGAGTGACTCATGGACAACTTGAGCCAGGAGAATCTGCTGGATTAGTTGTGGGTTCTATGTGCATTACCCATACCTGGCCCTGCCAACTACCACCACTGACTCTGCAGACCATGTCTTATGTCTGGAGCCATGAAACTTTATCTTCTGGAGGTTAGTGACGCCTCTGTAATTTTTGCATCACAGTATATTTTTAACTAAAACCATGGTGGCAAATCCTGCACCTTTTTAAGTTGTACAGAATATATGATAGCCTTCTTTTTTATTTATTTATTATTATTATTATTGTTATTTATTTATTTATTTACTTATTTATTTTTGTGACAGAGTTCCACTCTTGTTGCCTAGGCTGGAGTGCAGTGGCCTGATCTCGGCTCATTGCAACCTCCACTTCCCAGGTTCAAGCCATTCTCCTGCCTCAGCCTCCCAAGTAGCTGGGATTACAGGAGACTGCCACCATGCCTGGCTAATTTTTTGTATTTTTAGTAGAGACAGGGTTTCATCAGTTAGCCAGGCTGGTCACAAACTCCTGACCTCAGGTGATCCACCCACCTTGGCCTCCCAAAGTGCTGGGATTACAGGCGTGAGCCACCATGCCCTACCATATGATAGCCTTCTTGACAACAGTAGGACCCTCTAAGAAAATGGTCACATTAGCTAACAATATCGCCACAATCAACTTAACCTTTTCTAGAAAATCATATAATTTTCTAAAAAATAGAAAATTTCTCGTACCACTTTCTCCATCTGTTAATTTTTTCTTTTTTTTTTTTTTAATTTTAGATGCAGTGGATACATGTGCAGGCTTCTTATATGGGTATATTTTGTGATGCTGAAGTTTGGGCTTCTATTGATCCCATCAGCCAAATAATGAACATAGTGTCCAATAGGTGCTTTTTAAACCATTGCATCTCCCCCCTTTTGTAGTCCCCACTGTCTATGATTCCCATCTTTATGCCCATGTGTACCTATTTAGCTTCCACTTATACAATAGAGCATGCAGTATTTGGCTTTCTGTTTCTGCATTAATTCAGTTAGGATAACAACCTCCAGCTGCACCCATGTTGCTGCAAAGAACCCGATTTCGTTATTTTTCATGGCTGCATAATATTCCTTGGTATACATGTACCATATTTTATTTTCCCAATCCACTGTTGATGGGCATCTAGGTTGTTTACATTTGCTTTTTACAATAGCAATAGTCTTTGCTATTGTAAAAAGTTTGTTTTTACATTTGCTTTTTACAATAGCAAAGACTATTGCTATTGTAAAAAGTGCTGCGATAAACATACAAGTGCAGATGTCTTTTTGGTAGAATGATTTCTTTTCCTTTGGGTATATACCCAGTAATGGGACAACTGGGTTGAATAGTAATCCTATTCTTAGTTCACTGCTTTCCACAGTGGCTTAACTAATTCACACTCTCACCAAGAGAGTATAAGAGTCCCATTTTCTCCATAACCTCACGAATGTCTGTTATTTTTAACTTCTTAATAACAGCCATTCTGACTCCACTAGTTTTTTTTGTTTTTTTTGTTTTTTTTTTTTGAGATGGAGTCTGGCTTTGTCGCCCAGGTTGGAGTGCAGTGGCGTGATCTCGGCTCACTGCAAGCTCTACCTCCCGGATTCACGCCATTCTCCTGCCTCAGCCTCCCGAGTAGTTGGGACTACAGGCATCTGCCACCACGCCCAACTAATTTTTTGTATTTTTTTTTTTAGTAGAGATGGGGTTTCACCGTGTTAGCCAGGATGGTCTCGATCTCCTGACGTTGTGATCCACCCTCCTCGGCCTCCCAGAGTGCTGGGATTACAGGCGTGGGTCACCACACCCGGCCTCCACTAGTTAGTCTTAAATGCAGATTATGGCCCCAAATTTCCATCACTGAACGTCCAGTGTTTTTACAACTCCAATCTAAAAGTTGCTGGAGGGAAGCCATCATCCCCTCCACCAAGTAGAATTTCTAGGAAAGTCAACTCCAACTTTCCCTCAAGCTCATAATTAGAGGACCAACATGCCCTTTCTCCCTTATGGCAATTTGCTGTGGTCTCCAAGTACAAGTTTTCTTCAGCCCAGTCTGGTAGTTCTTCATCCTGCTCCCAAAAACTTAGATATTATGGCTTCTTTTACTTTCTTGCTTCCTAGGAGACTCCAAAAAGAAGCTCCTAGCATTATTAATTCTTCAGATTCTAAGAGTGGAGATCAATGTTTGCAAGACTTTTCTCTGCTACATTGCACATTTCTTTCCATTAGCCACCCACAATAACAGTCACAAAGTCTCCTTTTTCCTTGTTACTCGACTTCCAAATCTATTGGCCAGCCCTGTCATTATTTTCTGGCCAAAGCTTGGGCTTTCTTAGCCCTTCTTAAAGATATGCATATCCCTGCTAAGCCTTCTAAGGAAGCTTTAGGGCCACATGTTACAATCATTCTCTTGGGCGTCACCAGGAGAAACAATAGCTCCTGGCATTACATATTCTCACTTCCCCATATGGGTGCTCCTCCTCTGAATACTGACACAGGTATAAACCTATTACTTTCCTTTCGGTTAGAGTGCTTCTTTAAGACTACAAAGGTGCCTTTCAGGGCACTGTAGTAGAGTCCTTTGTTATTTCTCAGCAACTTCCCAGCCCAGATCTTCTAGGGGCTTTGCAGCAAGGCCTTGTGGCAAACTTAGTTGTCCCAATACCTGCTCTCCCTTTCCCTTTCTTCCATAGCAGTGGTTTAATTTGAGTACATGGCTACCTAATTTTTATTTTTGATTTTTAGGAACAGGATCTCACTCTCTCACCAAGGCTGGAGTGACATAGTTTGTTCACAGCTCATGGCAGCCTTGAACTCCTGGACTTAAGTGATCCTCCTGCCTCAGCCTCCCAAAGCTCTGGGGTTATAGATATAAGCCACCATGCCTGACCCCTGGCTACCTAATTAAAGACCTTCTTAAGACTCAATTCCAGCTGAATGGGTTCATGTTACTGACAAGTGTAATGTGAAAGAAAGTAATATGTGCCATTTTCAGGACTATTTTTTTTAAACAATTAAATATGCAATGCCCTGATTTCTTTTCTCCTTACCATTTGCTATCTGAAAGACGGAGAGAAATAAAACTGCTTTCTTGGACTGAGAGATGGAAGCTCCAGATTGAGGTTGGCAGAGCCACCCTACCACTCTGGACTGTTACATGAGAGAGAAATAAACTCTGTTTTGTTTAAACCACTGCATTTTAAACTTTATTAGTGACAGCAGTTTTAGTCTGTATCATAGCTAGTTCAACTCTCATTTATCATATATGTATATATAATATTTTTTTTTTCCTGAAATCTCATAGGTTGTAGTTTTCCAAGGTAAATAAGGAAATTCAACTCTAATAATAATTCTTGATAATATAATTCTATCGTAAAGGCTCTAGAAGGAGACTAATAATAGCTTTATAATCCTCTGTGGTCAACAGAGGCACAGCCAACACTGCTTTTAACTATTTTTATCTCTATTCTGCATTTCAAACTCAAAAAGTTTTTAAGAACCCCATATTCTTATTTTACATCTGATCTAATTTAATATCTGTTCTATGGCAGCAGAACTATCCAGGAGTTTTCTTCACTAGATGTGATTATCTGAAGAAAAATAACTATGGTTCCCATTAAAAGAAATGCAGGCTTGACTCCCAGTCATACATTCCCCAAACAAAATCTGAGAAGAAGAACTTTCCAAACAGTTATAAAAATTTTCCCCACATAGCTTCTAAATTGTTCCTTTGCATCTCAGGCTGGGTAGTCAGGTTGACCCCCAAAGGGAGACAGCTGCAGTGTTGTTCTGTCCATTGGTGATAAGGGATGATATTTTCTCTCTATGGGTTAATAAAACAGTGTTAACCACATACTCTCAACTGAAGTAATAATCTGTCTCAAGAAAAATGAGTTCATGGCTCTTTATCCTTTCTACTTTCTTCTCAGAGAGTCCTGTAGCAGCACATCATGTCAAATAAGTCATCTCAAAAGGGACCAATAGCAACTTTTGGGCAGGTCCTTCTGGAAGTGAAAGAAGAAAATATGAGGGGACTTTTATAGCAGTCATGATCCAGCGACTATTATGATGGCAACTCCTCCGGTACATATACATATTCCGCTAAAATATTCTAGAGGACTCTAAGAGCCAGTTTGAGAATCACTAGTCTAGGGTCTACAGATTATCACTTTCATCAACATCATCATCATCACCATTATCGTCAACCGAACATTACCATTAAATATTGTGTGACTCTCAATCTCTCTGTATTAGGAACTGTGATTGGAGACAGAAAGAAAGAATAATTCCTTACCAAGTAATTTCAAAGCAGAGAAAATGAAATGAAAATTTGTTCTACATATCTCAACATCTGCCTTCAAAATTTAAGATGCCTTCTAGGAACATGCTAATATCCTTTCATCGCTCTTATCAACTTACTTATTATCTCATAGCAAGAACTTGGAGTTCTTTATGTCATTGCACATGTAATTCTATAGAAGTCACCCCTCTCTTTTCATGTTCTTCCCTCCTATTGCCTCCAACACCATCCATATTGTATAAGTAGTATCCTATAGATTGAGCTGAAACACACCTTTCTGTTTCTGTGCTGTTCAAGCTATACCAATAAAAACCAATGCACATAGATTCCAATATGCTTCACAATCTGTCATACATATGCCATTTTACTAAACACACAGAGTAAATGGAAGTATAAGTGGTACTTTTTAGCACTGAGTACAGGGTAACAACAATTTTTGTCCTTTTGTTCCTTGTGTTATGGCTGACACAAGACATAAATAAATTAGTACTTCTCAGAGTGACAAGACACGTTGGAGTCATTTTGGAGAGAATACAACCATGTCAGTTCACTGTACCTCTTTCATTGCTATTAAATACTAAGCCTTTGGAAGCAGAAGGGTTTGGTTTGGTTTTGTTTACTGTTTTGATGTATACACCTTTCTGATTTAATTGCCTTAGCCTAATCATTCTAATAAGATGTTCCAATGGATAAGAGACTTGTGAAACCAGTAACTTCACTAACACCACAATTGTTATTGTATTCAGTCTTATTACCATTTTCCCTTAAAGTCAATTGATAAATAATCAACTCCATAAAATACATGAGAATCTATATATTAACGCTCATTCTTACAAACGTACAGTTTTTTTTTATTACTCACCCAAGGAGCAATTATTGAGCATTTATCATGCACCCTTTCTCTTGTACCAAGCAATATACTCTGCTAGAATACAGAAATGCTATATTTATTTGGTAATACCAAAGCAGTCTCATCAGACCTATATCAGGCTCTTTTGTTCAGCTCCTTTTCAATTCAATTGCATCTGAACAGTTCACTAGATGATACCTGAAGAGAAAATAACATAAAATTTATTTGTTTGAATTGTTCTCATAGTTGGGTTTATGTAACATAAAAAGTAAAGATCCTAAATAATGTGTATTTTAATATACTATGATGTTGAAAGGCTCAATTCTATGCTGAGACACAGGACTAGAATATAAAGTGTTTCCGGTAGAAAAATGAAGAGAGAGACAGAACATTGTTTTGCTGCTTTTAAATAAGCCACGCAAATAGCTCAGTCTAAAGGCTGTGTGTGTGTCAGTGTGAGATAATCCTGCCCTCTCCCTTCCTCTCTCCCGCTTCTCCAGGGAAATGAGTCACACCTGCTCACTGCCCTTGATATGATGTTTGATATTCTGAATTCCCATCAGCCCTGCACAGCTAGGATGATGTCAGCACAGTTGACATTGTTAGATCCCTGCTCTGCGTACATCAACTCCCTGTCGCTCAGGCGTCAGCTGAATGTGGTGAAGGGGAGGAGGCATCATCATCTTAGCAACCAAGCCCACATATCCAGGATCCAGAAATGGCATTTGGCACTTTGCTTTGGGGATTTCCAGCACTTCCCAGAACTTCAGCCAGATCAGAACACTTGCTCTGAATTAAAAAGAAATTACTCATCCTCTTCCCATCGGGATGTGTGTGCTTTTAAAAAATTTTATATCATAATGTTTGTCACCAAAGTATGTTTTACTGAAGTCCTCATCCCGTTTTTCCTCAATTCCTCTGGGATATCCTTTATTGACTTTTTAGAAATAATCTTGCTTCTATTTAAAAACAGAAAAGGTTAAATGAGACCCTTTTGTCATCCTTCTATCAAATTGTATGGAAAGTAGATAATTATGCTGATAATAATAATCTTCTAAGATGACTCCAGATAAAATATGACAGTATTTCTAGGTCTTGTTTTCAAATTATACCCATTTAACAAAAAATACAATAACACAATGAACTCAGACAGTTGCAATTCACATAGACATTTAATCATCTATTGATTATCTGGGAAAAAGGAAAGAGGGAGAATTTAGGGAAAAAACCTAAAAGGGTATTTGAAAGTGTTAGAGTAGAAGAACTATGGTAGTGCCATGCCACCATGCCACAGCTGTCAGAAGCCCCAACAATGGAGACTTAATGTCTACTTTTCCAGAGCAGTTTCTCCTAGTTATTGTGGGTATCTTGGCAGCTTCATATAAATGGTCCCAGTTGTTTTACAGCTATCTTATTGCTCCACTTACTTATTCCCAGAAACATTTCTGAGTAGAATTCCTGTCTCCATAACACACGGAGTGAGGTGGGAGATTTAGGTACGTGCTGTGGTCAGAATATGTCCTCCAAAATTCATGTGTTGGAAGTTTAATTTCCAATGCAACAGTGTTGGGAAGTTGGCCTTTTGGGATGTGTTTAGGTGGTGAGGGTTTCTCTATCATGAATAGATTAAAGCCCTTATAAGAGACTTCAGAAGGTGTTCAGCTAACTTGCTTTCTTGCCCTTTTGCTTTCTGCCATGGGAGGACACGGCAAGAAGACCCTCACCAGACACTAAATGTTGGTGCCTTGATCTTGAACTTACCAGGCTCCAGACCTGTGAGAAAATAATTTTCTGTTCTATATAAATTACGCAGTCACAGGTATTCTGTTATAACAGCACAAAACAGACTAACACAGTAAGTAACCAGACAATGACAGTACTGGGTGATAAGTGCTTCCATAAGAAATAAACCTAGGGTGCTGACAGCAGGGAGATCCAGAGCCCAACTCAGCCTAGAGTTCAGACACGAGAAGTTCTCAGGGATGGCTTCCTTGAGTGAGTCTTTATAATTCTTTTCTCAATTATAATGCAAATACTTTTTATAAATCCTGACACTTTGTCCATCAAACACTACTAAAAATTTTAATAAGCAGCTCTACTCAGTCTAGGCAGTTTATTTCTTTCCTGACATGCCTAAGTTACCCTGAACATCCACATCCCACAAAATGAGAAAGAGGTACTTCATTTGACTTCTCATAACGGTGAAAATGAGAAGAGTTCAGAAAGCTCCCTCTTTCAATCTCAAGATCGGAATGGGTGAGGGCTGGTGGCTACATACAAGACTTTGTGGTTCCCCTTCCCCCGGTGAGTTACTTTCCATGCTGTACTGTAACTGCTTATTTGTTTGTCCTTCACCTTCAAGAAACCAAGCTTTTTGAAAGTATAATTCTTTATCTTATTTACCCCACAGTATCTCCCAGCTACCCCCAGTCAGACCTAGATCCTAGAACAGAGTAAACATTCATTAGATTGTTCTGTTGAATAAATATTTTATGCTTTTGCATTTCTTCCAGATTTTAATCCTAACTTTACCCCTATAGTTTAAAGCAGCATTTCCAAGCTTTTTTTCATATATTAGCCCATATGGAAAATGAAAGTATTTGTAAGGCACCCTTGGGTAAATGGGAGAGGCTGCTCCAGGCTGCAAGCTGTAAACCCCAGGCCATGCCTGATCCCCTCAGAGCCCACCTTCCATACCACACTCATACGTTCCAAAAAACATAGGAGATCTGTAGAAGGACATATCTGAAACTCATTCAGTACTCATCACTTGAGAAGCTCTTCTGGTTTAGATAAATTAATAGGTGAGAATGAAACAGGTTAACTCTCTTCCACTTAGCTTTTTGTAACCTAGCTCTCCTTCCCAATATTTTGCAGTGTTTTTACTATTAACTTTCAGTTTTCAAAATATCTTTTTTGGAACCCTTGTGCATTGCTGATGGGAATGTAAAATAGAGTAGCCCCTGTGGAAAACAGCATGGCAGTTCCTTAAAAAATTAAACATAGGATTATCATGTGATCCAACAATTCCACTACTAGATATACACTCAAAAGAAGCAAGAGTAGAGACTTGAGCAAATATTTGTACACTTATGTTCTTAGCAGTATTATTCACAACAGCCAAAAGGTGGAAGCAACCCAAATGTCTATTGATGAATAAATAGATAAATAAAATGTAGCAAATACATACAGTGGAATAGTATTCAGCCTTAACAAAAAGAAGTTTTGATATATGCTACAATATCAATAAAACTTGAAGAAATTATGCTAAATGAAATAAGCCAGTCACCAAAGGACAAATTTTGTATTATTCTGTTTACATGAGATGCCTAGTTAAATAGTGGTTTCCAGGGGCTGGAGGGAATGGGCAATGAGGAAGTTATTGTGTAGTAGTATGAGAAGTTTCAGTTCAGGAAGATGTAAGAATTCTGAAGATGGATAGTGGTGATGGCAGCAGAACAATGTAAATGTACTTAATGTCACACCTGCACATATAAAAATGGTTAAAATGATAAATTTTATGTTATATATTTGTTACCACAATAAAAGAAGTATATCTTTCAAATGGCATTACTAAAACATTTAAAATAATAATGATTATTACTATATCTATTTGTGGAATGATTAATGGAATGCTTGGATGCACTGTTATATGGCCAGACATCATGGAAAGACACTTTGTTTCTCATCCTGCAAAGCAGAGATTTGTCAATAAATGTTCATTAGTCCCACCCCCAACCCCAGCTCATCATTACCACCACCAGTGTCTGTTGTCCAGATGGCTCTCTGACATTTCACACATTATGCAATTCTCGAGTCATTTCAAAATGGATCTCAACTTGACTTCTTTGTCATAAGCACAGACTTACACACTTTTTTCCATTCTCACTCTTGCCCTAAATTTTTAATAAATTGTGATTGATTAACATTTAAATGCAAATGCAAAAGCCTTGATCGACTTGCACTTACACTGATCAATGCTTCCAAGAAAGGCAAAGCTCTAGTCTCTTGAAGATGGAGCATAGTTTTGGACTGACAGATTTTCATAGTATGCCTAGCATTAGATTAGCACTTTTCTCATGATGTGTTTACACAGCACAGCACAGAATTTCACATAACTTGATTGGCCTGTTCTTTTGCTCATTTCACGCCCAGCCTTTCCAATGTAAAAATTACACATTGTTTTTTTTCTCACCCAGTTTCTATGCTTTCTGTCTCATCTTCATCTTAGATGCTTGATTTAGAGCCCCATTTCTCATTCTTTGATAAGAATATCAAATTGCTGACAAATTAAAGATGTAGTCTTGTTGGGAGTGAACAGAGGCAATTTTACAGTCACAAAGAATGGTACAGTCAACCCATGAGAAACTGTCAGGAGCATGAGCATTGTAGGCCTAAAAACTATGTTTAGAATTGCAATCTTTCTAAAACAACATGTATAATTGTAGCAAGGTAATTTGGAGCTTATATGTACTTTAATTCTCTCACCATTGTAGCTTCAACCCCTGTTACACTGCCTGGCACACAGTAGGCCTTCAATTCCACTCCACAGCACCGTCTTCTAAATTAGTAAATGATGAGGTGCTTAGCACCCAGAAATAAGGTGCTTAGTAGAAAGAAATGTAAATAAGTAAGAAGTTGATTACATTACTTTCTACTTCACTGAGACCTGGCCCTGAGGGGTTAGGAACAGTCCCAGGAAGAATTAACATCCACATTGAAAAATAATAATAATGATAAGTGGAAGAGGATAAAGAAAGGTTGAGCTTTGTCCTGGGGCAATGAGAAGCTATTAAAAGTTTTTAAGTAGGAAAGAGATATGATCATATTTGTATGGAAAGATCTGCAGATAGGAGATGAGATCAGACCAGAGAGAGAGAGAGAAATTTTTGAGTCTAGCTGTTTTTTGAGTAAAGTTTTGGATGATAAAATTTTGGCTATAGAGAATTCCTAAAGGTTCGCTGTATTCTGAATTTAATTGTGATCTATCTCTGACCATAAATGACTTTAAACCCTAAATGACACCAAACTAGACTTGGCCTGCATCTAATGTATTGAATCAGTTCCTAGAGGGACTCTACTTTCTACCTCCTTCTGGGAATTCCTTCCTGTATGTTCCATAGATGCCTCAAACTCAACATGCCCAAAACCCACATCCTTTTTCTGTCCCCTTTCTCTCCTTGGCCACTGCTATGCATCCTACATTCTTTATTTTTAGTAAATGGCATTTCTTCTCTACCATGCCTTAAAAGCTAGGAAATTTTACTCTCATGATTTCTCTATTTCCTTTACCACCTGCATGAATGCACCATACCATTTTACCTCCTACATACCTCCTAAAATACTTCCCTCTTCTCTGACCTCATTGATTATGCTGTAGTCCAGGCCCTGTCATCCTTTACTTTGACTATTATAATAGCTGCTGCCAGGCCTCATTCTGTCCAGTCTCTCTACCTGAAATTCCTTGCCATTTACTGTTGCTCCATTGAATTTTCTCATATGAAAATCTGATCGTATCATTGCCCAGTTTAAAGCCCTGCAAATATTGGAGCAAATTAAAACCAAATTTCTTCATTTGGCTCTTGACCTCCTACCACCATCTCTTCTCACACCCAACTTTGGCATGCTAGCCCTAGTCACCATCGCTGATTGAAAATCTCTTAAGCAAAATGTCAAACACCATTTTCAATGTCATTTTCCCTGTTACTGGGCAAAATTAGCCACTGTCTTGCTCTGCGCTCCAATAGCACTTGGTGTATGTTTGGCTCTGACAATATTGCTTTAGATGGTAATTATTTACACACCTGCTTTTCCTCCAAATCCTAGGTCTTAACTCTGGTTGCATTGGCTTTGGGATGAGTTTTATGGGTTTCAAAACTCAAATTGCATGCAAAATTCTGTGTGCAAGTGTGGGTGTGCACATGCAGGCAGTTTTCATCAGCACTCAAAGGGGTCCATGACCCCAAAAAAGTTAAGTGGCCCTACTGCCCTAGACTGTGAACTTTTTAGGGCATAGAACATGTTGTGTTCTTCTTTGTATAGCCAGCTTATGGAAGAGTCTGATCTCAGTAGGCCATAAACATGAAACAGTTTTATTTTTCTCTAATCCTTACTTTGAACTAGATTCTGTCAAATCTGCCTTTCCTGCTCTTTAATGACATCACAGACAGATCTTACAACTTTCTAGCCTCTTTCAGTTATTAAAAAGACCAGTTCACATGTTTGGCTCCTGATTCAAACAAACCAATTCTAAGAAGACACTTTGAAACAATCAGGGCATTTGAATATGGACTAGTATGAAAGAATATCATGAAAGTAATGTTAATATATTTGGTATAATAATGAAATTGTGGTTATATCTTTTTTAAGTGCCAAAGCATTAGAGATGTGTGTTAAGTATTTTCAGATAAAAACTAGAAAATATTTGAAGTTCAGTTTATAACACTTCAAAAAAACAGTGGGAGCAACAGATTAAGCAGGATTGACAAAATGTTAATGAGTATTGAAGTTGAGGAAAGAGTACATGGGTATCCTTAATGAAATTATTTCTATTTTGTGTATATTTGAATTTCTAATAAGCATTTTTTTCTAAACTCAGTTCAGTCAAATTTAAAACTCCACTCTCATTCATATTCAATGGTGTGCTGGTAAACGTTTAACAACCAGCTCTACAGAAAAAAAGGAAAAGAAAGTCCTGATTTGCCAATTTCTGTGGCTTTAATTCTTCTACTATCGTCAATTTCAAGCTGCCAATATAATGCCACTGAACGAAGAGCTGGAAGGAGTTGAGCAGTAGCATGCTATTTTGCAGTATTTCCACCACTTATAGATACAGTAGATGTAAATAATAGCATAAAGTAAATGTAAAATATAGTAAAAAATTAAGAATTGATGAGCTTTGAGTATGTATTGCCTTTGTTTTAATATTATTTATTTAAGTGTATATTAATATAATTTATTTTATTTTATTTTTGTTTTTGTAGAGACAGGGTCTCACTATGTTGCCCAGGCTGGCCTCAAACTCCTGTCATCAAAGCAATACTCCTGCCTCGGCCTCCCAAAGTGCTAGGATTACAGGCACGAGCTTCTGTACCCATCTTATTTTTTAATAATGACTGTTTAATAACTGACTCACAAGATTCCTGAAAATTTAACAATCTGCTCTCAGGAACTGGTGCAAGCCAGATTCAGAACATCTCTGTAACATCCTTCCCTTTCTCAACTGGTGAATGCAGTAATCGTTGAGGACCACTGCTTCAATGTTAATTGACACAGCCCCATTCTTTACTCATTACTGTGAGCATGCCCAGCTCCTCTTAATCGGGCATAACCAACCGGGAAAAGGGAGAAGCAAATAAATTACCCCCTTTCCTTCTATCACTCTCCACTCATGCTTCTCTGAATCCTTGCTTCAGGATTGCCCCTGGAATGACACATCAATGTATTTCCTACCATTTTAAACTCTATGTTTCCTTCAAAATAGTTATGCACATAACTACAATGTTTAATAAGTGCTTCCATCTCTCTTAAAAGAATCACTTGATTTTTCATGGATTATATTGTAAAGCAAGAGGGTGAGAGGAATTTTTTATTCCTAATAAATACTGTTAAGAGTATTGATGCCTTAAACTACCGAGTGATCACCCTCTTGGCTTAAGCTTAAGCACAATATATCCATCCATTATTTATAACCATTTAAAATTTTTAAGTAGTCCAATCCATGGTGTTACTTACACTTATCTTTTCTGTATTCTAAATTATGTGGCTTCAGTTTAACAATGAGAAACAATATGTATTTTCATATCCCAGTTAAGAAGACTAAATTTTCACCGCTTTTACATACACTTTACACAGAAGGAACAATCACAGCAGAGTAATTCTAGCACAGAATTTTATCATTACCAAAATAAAAAATATTGCTTAACAGTATATACTGCACTTCCTGTAATCTTTACTCAACCTAAAAGAACAAATTTACATGGATTTTCAAGGTACAAATCCTGAGATTGCACCCCTAAGCCACTTGGCTTATAAAACAGATGACCGCTTTCTGTAAATAATAGGCCATACTGCCATAGTCACAGAATAGCAATGCTGGAAGGAAATTAGACAGTATATTATCTAGCCTACCTCTTAATGCCCAGAGAATTTGAAAGCTGACACATGCATGCATGTGCACACACACACACACACACACACACAATCACCCAGCTAGTTAATAACCAAAAAAGTAACTAGGCCAAGAGCAGTGGCTCATGCCTGTAATCCCAGCACTTTGGGAGGCCAAGGTGGCAAATCATTTGAGGTCAGAAGTTTGAGACGAGCTTGGCTAGCATGGTGAAACTTTGTCTCTACTAAAAATACAGAAATTAGCCAGGTGTGGTCCCACACGCCTGTAATCCCGGCTACTTGGTAGGCCACGCCACGAGAATCACTTGAACTTGGGAGGTGGAGTTTGCAGTGAGCCAAGATCACATCACTGCGCTCCAGCCTGGGTGACAGAGAAAGACTCCATCTCAAAAAAAAAAAACAAAGAAAGAAAAAAGAAAAAAAACCCCTAATATTTATTGAGCATATATATATATATATATCCTATATGTATCATATATATGGGAGTTTATTAAGTATATATATGATATATATAGGAGATATAGGAGATATATATCATATATATGGGAGTTTATAAAGTATATATATCTCTCCTATATGTATCATATATATATATATATACACTTAATAAACTCCTATTATATATGGGAGTTAGATGTAAAAGATATAGAACTTGTATAAGTTTCAGTGATTCAGAACTAAAATAAGTGATGAAGCTCCAAAATGATCCATATATATGGGAGTTTATTAAGTATTAACTTACGTGATCACTAGGTCTCGTAATAGGTTGTCTGCAAGCTTGAGGAACAAGGAGAGCCAGTCCAAGTCTCAAAAGTGAAGAACTTGGAGTCCAATGTTCCAGGGCAGGAAGCATCCAGCATGGCAGAAAGATGTAGGCTGGGAGGCTAGGCCTGTCTCACCTTTTCACGTTTTTCTGTCTGCTTTATATTCGCTGGTAGCTGATTAGATGGTGCCCACCAGATTAAGGGTGGGTCTGCCTTTCCCAGCCCACTCACTCAAATGTTAAGCTCCTTTGGCAACACCCTCACAGACACACCCAGGATCAATACTTTGTGTCCTTCAATCCAATCAAGTTGACACTCCGTATTAACCATCACAGGTAGGTAGATAAATGAGTGCCCTAGGAGTGTGTATATATATATATATGTGTGTGTGTGTGTGTATATATGTATATATACACATAAATATATGAGTTTATATATATATGAATTTATATATATGAGTTTATATATATATGAGTTTATATATATATATATATATCCTATTAGTTCTACCCCTCTAATATACTACCCAGTCAGAGAACCCTAATACATTATCCAATCAGAACTTAATCATTCTCACTTTATATACACTTCTAACAGCTTGTCTTTATGGGTTCCAAGACCACAGCAGACTATAAGCAACATAATTTTATTAGGGAGAGGACCTACTTAAATCAATATACTATACATTGATAGTATAAAAGTGAAAAGAGTTATTATGTATGGAATGCCTGCAATATGAAAGACAATTAAGAGTGGATACAAACACAAGAATCATAGCAGTATAGGAAAAATCATGTAGAAGTAAGCAGCCTTGTATGTTCTGATGGCTCTTGAGTGTATCATTCCTTTACAAAATAATCATCAATGTGCATAATGATGACCTTGAGTCATCAAAAAAAGGTTAGATGTTTGACTCTCTCTAATTAAGAAGGCAGCAAAGTGTGCAATCAATTTTAGAAATATTTCCTTATTTCTAAATGCCTAAAATCTTCAATAAATTTTAAGCAAACCATCTGTTATCTAAAATTACTTATTTTAATTCTGAATCACTGAAACTTATACAAATTCTATATCTTATTCTTCAATCTCCCTTACTCCATTTATATAAAACCATGAGGGTGGGGTCCTCATTATTGGATTACTGCCGTGTAATAAGAGACCAGAGATCTTCCTTCCCTCTCCCAACCCACCATCTGAGGATATAGCAAGAAGGTTGCCATCTGCAAGCCACGAAAAGAGCCCTCACTAGAACCCAACCATGCCGACAATCTGATCTTGGACTTCTGAGCCTCCAGAGCCATGTGAAATAATGTACTGTTATTTAAACCACCCAGTATGATATTTTGTTATGGAAGCCTGAGTAGACTAAGACACAGATATTTCCCAGTACCATCCCCAGCAACTATTGTTCACCATTTTCTGTCATTCCCTTAGGAAAGGGTTTCAAGTTTTCACCTTTCTACCCTTAGGACAGCATGAGAAGGAAACCATCTCCCCTGGGAGGAAGAAGGACAGAGGAATGAATGATAAAGTTGTCATTCCATATTTATTTTATTTTAATCAACTCCTTGCTCCAGCAGTATTTTGCTCTGCTATGACATTTTCTCTACAGACACTATCACTAGCAGTCTGAGCCTCTGCAGTAAAAAGGCTGATAATAATTATTTCTAAATATCTTAAGAAAGAGGAAAGAACAAAACTTAAATCATAGACAGAGATAGACAAATACTAGTGTTGTTGATAATAAGGCAAATTTCCACCAAGGATATCAGTTTTTTCAAATATGATCAGATAATCCTAAAAAGGGTTTTTTACTCCTAGAAGGAAAAAAAAGTTAAGATTGGAAGAGCACAATGAAAAGAAATGAAAGTTCAACCCAATACGTGACTTAGCCCAGAATTAGGTCATAGAGCACTCAGTGGGAGGCTCTAAGGGTCACAAGGGAATGGCTGTGTCCAAGTCAAAACTGAGAATTAAGGAGTCCCCATTTTGATTGAATCTCACTGGGGCCCAAGATTGTTGAATGCTGGCTCTGAAAAACATCCAAAATATTACCAAAACAATCTGTTGATAAGAAAACTCACTGTGGTAAAGGAGGACACTGTCTCTCTTTAGAGACACTGTCTCTCTTTAGAGACACTGTCTCTTGACAGTCCTAGCAGCATCTCAAAAGGGAAAGGAAAAAGTTGGGATATCTATTGAGATTTTAGGGTCTGGTTTAAAGCGGATCTTTCAATGTGAGGACTTGGTTACAATTGAGAGAGGGGCTTCATATGATCATTCAGGATTGGTAACCACAGCAAAACAGGTATTTTGAAGTGAGTAGTTCTGAGGATCTTGGGGTACAAACTGTCTTTAATACTTTCCATTGTAGAGTTGACACGTGATATAGTTTGGATGCTTGCTCCCTCCAAATGTCATGTTGAAATTAATCCCCAATGCTGGAAATGGAGGGACTGGTGGGGAGTGTTTGGGTCATGGGGACAGATCCCTCAGGAATGGCTTGGTGTTGTCCTCACAATAGTGAGTAAGTTCTTGCAAGATCTAGTTGTTTAAAGGAGTATGGCATTTCCTCTTCTTCCTTCCACTCTCCTGTGACACCTGTTCCCCCTTCACCTTCTGCTATGATTGTAAAATTCCTGAGGCCCTCACTGGAAGCAGATGCTTGTACAGCCTGCAGAACCCTGAGCCAATTATTTTATTTGTAAATTACCCAGCCTCAGGTATTTCTTTATTGCAACACAAAAACAGCCTAATACAAAGGGTCTTCCAGGAAGTTTCTTAAATGAACAATGAAGTTATTTGTAACTTTTATCTTCTAGGACAAGAGCATTCTGGAATGGTAATGTTATATTGATGACAACAGTGAATAGTTTATTAGTTTGTTTTCCCACTGCTATAAAGAACTATCGGAGACTGGGTAATTTAGAAGAAAAGAGGTTTAATCAACTCACATTTCCACAGGTTTAACAGGAAGTTTGGCTAGGAGGCCTCAGCAAACTTACAATCTCATGGCAGAAGGTGAAGAGTAAATAAGCACATCTTACTGCGGCAGAGCAGGAGAGCAAGAGAGAGCACAAGGGGAGGAAATGACACACTTTAAAACCATCAGATCTTGTGAGAATTCACTCACTATCATGAGAACAGCAAGAGGAAATTCACCCCCATGATTCAATTACCTCCCACCAGGCCCCTCCTCTGATATGTGGTAATACCCAGTTCCAGAAGGGAACTTACAGAAGGTAATACCCAGTTCCAGAAGGGATTTGGGTGGGGACACAGAATCAAACCATATCAGTAGTAAAATAGGCATAAGCCATGTAGATGGTTTTCATTCTCCTTCCATGACACCCTTGATTGTATTCAGTTATATATGTCTATCTTCTTCACCCCTACCTTCCCCAATAATGTGTAAACGCTTTCAGAGCAGAGCTTATATCCGCTCCTGAAATATTGCTTGTTGTCTTTTCTGCCCTACACATTGTTTTAGCTTCAAAATCACCATCATCTCTAAGATACATATATCTTCTATAAGTTTCTATTATAATTTTCAGCACTTCTTTAGATAAAAAGCTGCTAAACCAGGTAATGAGGAACACCAGTTGTGAGTTTTTCTAAATGAAAAATTCAGAAAACTAAAATCATTTTAGAGTTCCAGAGTCTTTTCAATGTAATTCATTCCGAGCATGTATGTTTTGAGCTAATTTTAACATAGATTGATTGTTAAGCCTTTTCAATGGTTTGCAAAACAGTGCTAAAATAAGATAGCTTGGCTATGTAAACGTGCACTATACTTTTTCCACAATACTAAGTGTTTAAGAATCACGATTGTAGAAATTCCATTTCAGTGTGTCTTTATTTTTATTACACCAGTTTGTCATCAACAAAACACTGTGAAGTTTCCTGAGGACAGAAGAGTTCCTCAGCATTTGAAAGGTCTCAGAAAGAAATGTTTTTAATTATCACTGGTATTATTTCAGATCCTATGTTAGTCACCAGTGCCACCATTGATGACCTTCCCCATGAATCTGCTTTTATGTCTTATAAAATACTTTTCTCTTTCAGAAACCATGTTGCTCTTCTTTTACTCACTTTCCTTGCATTTTATGTGTCATTTCATTATATATTATAAGGAAGGGAATTTGAGGTAAATTATAACTTAAAAAAAGGTTTCTTAGAGACATTACCTGAAGCTACAGTAAGAAAGCTCTGTGAAGACAGCGATGACACAAGAGTGGTCAGACATTTTGACTGCTGTATTTACCACAGCCAGCATTGTACTGGGCATACTGGGCATTTTTTCAATTATTTCCAAAGCCCATTTCACATTCCATATTCAAAAATGAGACCCCTGGGTGACTGGGCAGATGAGAATGTGAATTCTTCTACTTCACATTATCACTCAGTGACCCCTCATTTCTTTAGGTAATCTGTTTGGGTCTCTTTTGTGGAGAGTCTCAGGCATGGTGGTAAGCTAAATGAGAAACTATGCTCTCCACAGCTGTCAGGTGTTGGATTCTAGTGTCTCTGGAAGGCAACAGAATACTGTTATATGGAAACATGTAAATCCAAATTGACCAAAACATGCCCCTGGCTCTTAACATTTTCTTTTGTTTTCAGATCATGATCTGCATCTTTATAAGTGTTCCAGGGAAAAGACCAAGAAATGCAACCTCAAGAGATACTAGAGATAAGGGTGCCTTTTATCCTGCTATTAAAATCTTGAATGGTTTAACTATAGTTAGGTGGATAAATGCCTACAACTGTATTTCCCAAAATGTGGTAGATACTAGTCAATACATGTGTAAAAAGGGTAACTTCTTTACATACGTTTGAGAAAGCTGGATTAAACAAAATTAAATAGATTTATTGACTGCAGGATTTCTAGTCCCTTTACTAAGTTCTGAGAGTAATACAGTATACAATGCTTTCCCAGTTAATGCGTAAAACAGAATACTTTTTCACAGAGTATTTATCAGGATGAATATTCAAGGAAAATTCATTGGGAAACTTAGGGCTGTAGAATTAATATCAACTAACAAATGATTCCAGCCAGTTTTCATCCATCTCTTATCAAAAGCAGATACAATTTATCTTCTCTTATTGATATTTTCCAACAAATTCATGGGACTAAATCCAAATGTATAAAATGAGCTATATACCTGTCCCTCACCATTTGCTAACCAAGGGAAAAAAGGATATGCATGTTAGATAGCCCAGGACACATGCTTATCCCTAATATCACCACCTCTCGTAGGGTGGGAAAGGCAGTAGGGTCAGCCCCTCCACAGGGACTAAGTGGAAAATAATTGGCTACTACATTGTCATAATAATACCTACTTTATGTGATTGTCAGGATTAAATAAGATAATATATTTGAAGTACTTTAGTACAATGCCTGGCTTATAAGGAGTGGGGAAAGTGGTAACTGCTATAATCATAACAACATCAATATCATTACACCCTTTCTATCTATGTAGGGCATAGTCATCTGCAGACCTTCTAATCTAATGTAACAGATTCCCAACTGACCTATTTCAAGAAGCCTCTCTGATAATTCCTCAGATTACATTGAAAATATCTTTCAGAAATTCTTATCTGAGTATGCCACTCCTCTGCTATTTATAAAACTCTTTATAAAATAGAGTTAAAATCTTGAGCACAGAAAGTTCTCTCTGCTGACTGGTAAAAGTCTACCTTTCTAAGTTCTTCTTCCACCACTTACCTAGTCTGATGGTCTCTACACTTTAGGTCCACTGCACCTCTTATCCCTGAAGACATCACATACTGTCATCCATGCATCCATTTATTCCTGTCCTCTGCAATGTGCTCCTACTGTTTTCTCAAACTGGGATATGTTTCCCCAGACTCTAGTGCAGAAAGTCTTTGGGGCCAACTCAGTTACTACCTAGATCCCAGTCAGGCTTAATCACATTTGCCTGTCTGCTTCCACACCATTGTTACTGCTCTTAACAGCACTTCTCACACAACCCTGTAGACAGTTACTTGTGCAAGTGGCTATTTCCATGCACTACTCAGGACTGTCCATCGCAGATGACAGAAACATTATTTGAACTTGCTTGGGGAAACGTATACAGATTACATTTAAAAGATCCTGAATCACTCAGGTAATGCATAGAATATATCCAGGTAGCTCTCTTCCATGGTTTATCAAAGCAGATAAAATTATCATTTTTTAAATAACTAAACTCCAAAAGAGCAGAGAGAAACCCAGATTTCTGGAAAAAAATCACAACCACGGCAAAAACACCACCAGAATTTCATTTCAAAGACAAACCCACATTGGTTTCTCTCTTTGAGTGGGATTTTCTTTTCTCTCTGAGGCATATCAAGGTGTAATTTACATATAGGAAAATAGATCCTTTCTCATGTACCAATCTATGAGTTATGGCAATCACATATAGTCATGTAACCATCATAAACAAGATATAAAAATAATAAACACATATAGTCATGTAACCATCATAAACAAGATACAAAATAATTCTATCACCCTTCAAAACTCCCATGCCCCTTTATAGCAAAACTCTACCTGCAGCTCCAGGTCCTGGCAACCACTAATCTGCTTTCTGTCCCCATAGTTTTATCTTTTTCAGAATGTCATACGCAGTCACACAGTATGCATCCTGTTCAGTCTGACGTCTTTCACTGAGCATAATACACTTGAGATTTATTCACTCTATTCCATGCATCCAGAATTTGTTGTTTTTGCCTTACTCCACTAATCAGGATCTCTTGTATAATGTTGAATGGGAGTGATGCAAGTGGACATCATTGCTTTTGTCCCAATCCCAGGAGAAGAGTATTCATTATTCATTATTAAGTATGATATTAGCTATTATGTTTTTCATAAATGACTTTTATCAGGTTGATGAAATCTCACTGTATTCATAGTTCACTGAGAATTTTTGCTAATGTTGCTATTGTTTTAAACCATGAATGAAAATTGAATTTTGTAAAATGCTTTTTTAAAATCCATTGTGAAAATTATATGATTTTTCTCCATTAGTCTGCTGATTTGATGAATTACACTGATTGATTTTTAAACGTTACAACAGTTTTGCATTTCCAGGATAAACCCCACCTGGTCATAACATATTATCCTTTTTACATATTGTTGGATTCTATTTTCTAATATTTTCTTGATTATTTGAACATCTGTTCATGAGGGATACTGACTTTTGGTTTTATTTATTTGTCATATTTTTATCTAGTGTTGTTATCAAGTTAAAATAAGTTAAGTGTTCTCTCTTCTATTTTCTGGAAGAGTTTGTGTAGACTTGCTATTTCTTTCCTAAATGCTTAATAGAAAGGTTTTTAACTATAAATTATGTTTCTCTAATAGGTACAGGACTATTAAGGTTATCTATTTATTTTTGTGTTAGCTTCAATAGTTTTTGTCATTCAAGGAGCTTACCCATATCATCTAAATTATCAAATATGTGATAATTTATATTATCACATATAGATAATCTATATCATATATAGAGTTTTTGTAATAATCTCTTATCCTTTTAATGTCTATACAATTAATAGTGATGTTCCTTCTTCAGTTCTGATATTCGTAATTTTGTGTTTTCTTTTTTTGCCCCTTACTCAGTCTGGGAAGAGGTTTATCAATTTTATTGATCTTAAGAAATAATCTATTTTTGGTTTCATTGATTTTCTCTATTTTTCTCTGGTTTTTAATTTTTTGATTTTCACTTTTATCTTTATTTTTTTCTTTTCTTTGTTTACTTTGAGACTTAATTTAACCCTCTTTTACTAGATTCTTAACATCTAGATCATGGATTTCAGATCTTTCTTCTTTCCTAATGTAAGTGTTTAATTCTATAAATTACACATACACTACTTCTTTAGATGCATCCCACATGTTTGATACATTGGGTTCTTGTTTTCATTCAACTTAAAATATTTCTTAAGCTGAGCACAGTGCCACATGCCTGTAGTCCCAGCTACTCAGTAGGCTGAAGCGGGGTCACTTGAGCCTAGGAGTTCAAGACCAGCCTGGGCAACCTGAGAAGATGCCATTTCTTTAAAAAAAAAAAAAAAAAAAAAATTATATCTACGTACATATATATTTTTCTCTCTAATTGCCTTTGTGACTTCCTCTTTAACCTATGGATTATTTAGAAATGTATTGTTTACCTTCCAAAATATGTGTTGATTCTCTACATATCTTTCTGTTATGGATTTTTTTTTTTTTTTGCTTAATTCCGTTATGGTCAGAGAATATACTCTGTATGATTTCAAATCTTTAAATTTTTTATAGCCAAGAATATGATATACCTTTATGAATGTTCCATGTGTATTTAAACAGTATATATATTCTTCTGTTGTTGAGTGAAGTATTCTATTAACGTCAATTCATTTAAGTTGGTTGATAGTGTTGTTCATGTCTTTTATATCTTTACTAATTTTATATCTTTTTGCTATCTCAATTACTGACAGAGTATTGAGTTCTCCAGCTATGATTGTGGATTTATATATTTCTGCTTCTAGTTCTATCGATTTTGCTTCATGTAATTTGAAACTCTGTTGTTTAGAGTTTCAGGCATATATATATTTGGAATTGTTCTGACTTCCTTCAAGGCCTCCTCACTCACAGAGATCATGAGGAATGCCAGATCCTGACTTTCACATTTTGGCTTCTATCAACAGATTGACTGTCTTTCCCAGGGAAATTTAAAAACTGATTCAAACTGACCATTTATGTTTTTACTCAAACCTGGAGCAATATTGTGACAAGGTATTAGTTTGGTGCAAAAGTAATTGTGGTTTTTGCCAATAGTAAAGTCTATAAGAACACAGCATCTACTCCATAAATGGCACCGTTGGAATGAAGGAAGGAGCAGTTCACAGGGTAGGGATACTGGGAAGATAGTACCATAGTTTTCCACCATACTCTCTGTTTAATTATAACATGCTGAAATCATTGCAGCTATCATGTTAGTCATGTTTATCCTAAAAATAATCTAGCAAAATATTCAACATAGAAAGGTTGGCTGATTGCTTACAGCCAACTTCTCTCTTTGCCCAACCCTGTTTCTTCTCTCCCTCCTCCGATAGATGTTAATCCTGAGAGTGTTTTATTCTGTGTAGTGTATACTTCCTGCACATTAATTTCCATCTCAGAGTCTGCTTCCCAGTAACCTGACTTGCAACTCAATCTCTTTCAAGAACCTAATAAAAGATATGGCTAGAAAAAATTACCACATAAACATTCAATTTTATAAAAATTTAGGACATCCACAACACCCTTTTTCTCACGATGGATCATAAGAGGACAGTTTAGCTATTTCATTTTGTAAATAAAGAAAGTTATTCCCAGAGATACTTGTAATTTGCCTAACGTCATATAATGACTCAATAGAACAACTAAGACTACATCCTATTCTCTAGTCACATACATTTTTCACCATCTTGAGAAGTTTGGGGCATTTAACTGTTTCTAAATTTTTAATTATTCGAATTAACCTAATAATTGTGGAAAATACATCATGTTCCAGGTATCATGCTTAATGTCTATCCTCTGTTATTTCATTAAGTTTCAGAGGAAACTTTTGAAGCTGACACAATAATGTCATTTTGTAAATGGCAAAACTGAGGCTTACAGGTGTAACTTTTCAGAGATAGCATAAAAGCCAAGATTTGGATTCAGTAGTCTTTATAGAACTGGTTCTCCTAATAGAATACTGTACATACACATTGGAAGTGTTTTGGGGTATAATACATTTTATTGATTTTGCCATATATTACAGATCTATACAACAGGAATCTTGCACAAAATCTGAAAATCTGAACTCATTTCAAATGATTGGTTCATTAGCTCAGCAAACAACACTTATCAAGTGCTTACTACGTACCAGGAGCTTCAACAATGACCAAAAAAGGCATGGTCTCTGACTGTAAGAAATTTATAGTGGCAGGGTGCAGTGGCTCACGCCTGTAATCCCAGCACTTTGGGAGGCTGAGGCGGGCTGATCACGAGGTCAGGAGATCGAGACCATCCTGGCTAACACAGTGAAAACCCAACTCTGCTAAAAAATACAAAAAAATTAGCCAGGCATGGTGGCGGGCACCTGTAGTCCCAGCTACTCGGGAGGCTGAGGCAGGAGAATGGTGTGAACCCGGGAGGTGGAGCTTGCAGTGAGCTGAGATCATGCCACTACACTCCAGCCTGGGCGACAGAGCGAGACTTCGTCTCAAAAAAAAAAAGAAAAAAAAAAATTTATAGTCGGATAGTCTGGCAGGGATACAGACATTAAATTATTATAAGTGTAATTTAGTTTAATTCATGCCAAGTTTCATTTTTGTATCACATTATGATAAAGTATACAGTGTTTTAAAGGCATTTAATAGGGGGACCTAAAATAGAATCAGGAGGTTAGAGAAGACTTTCCTTAGGGAACAGCATTCAGTCTGAGAATTAGAGATGAGTTCAGTGGATTGAGGTAGGATAACACATTCAATAGATAAAATAGGAATAAGAGAGATAGGTCTATTTTTTAATGAAGAATAACCACATACCTGGGTTCTTAGTAGTTTTGACTACCCTTGCCTCCATCTATTCTGTTTTGAGTATGTTTCATTTTGTTTGTACTGTTTTTACCATGTTTGCTCTCTCTTCTTTAGTTCTGTAATTATTCTCTTTGATGAATGAAAATGAAGTATTATTAGTAGTTCTCATTTTCTTTCTGGTATAAGCATGCAGGCAAATGAATGCTAAAAGGTAGAAAGTTGACATTTCTTTACTTTATGAACTTTTTGGCTATGCCCCACTGTGTGTTTTGAGCCAGTGTGTGGCATGGCAGCTGTGTTGTGGCCTCAGAAGACAGTGAAATGATGTCATCAGAGGTCTCCTGGAGAGCTGCTCTCCTAGCATCATGTGTTTTGAGGAAATGTTTCAGTGTTTTGAGGAAAACACTGAAAGCAGTCTATATAGTACTTCACCATCTAACTCTCCCTTCAGTGCCTCACCCACCCCAACACACGCAGCTATAAAGTACCTCTCACTCAGCCTCTTCATTCATTTACGTACTTATTACTTTCCATGGTCCTTATTTGGAAAGGCAAATCCTTTTAGGAGTCATTACAAATAAAACCCCCAAATCAGGCTGAATTATTTAATCACATTTTCTGTTTTCCTTAGGACCCAGAAGAAAAGGTGTCAGCAACTTGCCCACACATTTGAAATGCTGTGAATCCCTGGCATTGCTCAAGTCTCAGAATCCAGTTGCTATGATCTGCACGTTGCCATGATCTGCACATTTGTGACTCCCAAAATTCATAAGTTAAAACCTAACTCCTAAGTTGATGATATTAGGAGGTGGGACCATTGGGAGGTGATTAGGACATGAGGGCAGAGCCCTCAATGAATGGGATTAGTGCCCTTATAACAGAGGTCCCAGAGAGCCCGCTAGTTCCTTCCACCCTTTGAGGATATGTAGAAGGTGCCATCCATGAACCAGCACGGGGACCCTCACCTGAGTCAGCAGATGCCCTGATCTGAACTTCTCAGCCTCAGAACTGTGAGGAATAAATTTCTGTTGTGTATAAGCCACCCAGTATATGGTATTTTGTTATAGCTGCCAGAGCAGACTGAGACGCCCATTTTCCCCCTCTGTGCCTTCTTTCTATCTTTGGTACTTTGCAGTGTCACTCAGAAAGTTGCAGAACAGTGTTGAAACTATTGATAGAGGCATTCTCTGCTCTCCTGGAAGATAGCCAGGCATTCCCACAGTCAGCCAAGTGACCTTCAGATATGAGAAGGACAGCCACTCTTGGAGCCATCCCTCCACTCTAGGAGCACTCTATGTGCTCACCCCCCGGCCCACCTAATAAGGGCCATTTGCATGATCCTGTGGTCTAAGTTTAATACATGACCTGAGAAGCTAGGAAAAGAAAAGACATTGACAAGAATTAGGGAGAAAAATAATCCTGCTGGGATCTTATGATTTCCATAATCTTTATTTTCTTCGGCTGCAAAATAAGATAATTGGACAACATAGCCAAAAAGATCTCTTCCAGCTAGGGTGACCAACTTGTTCCAGTTTGCCTAAGATAGCCTTGATTTTAAAACTGAAAATGTCACATCCTGGAGACCTTCTCAGTCCCTAGCAACCCAGGATAGTTGGTTATCCAATTTTCCTCTCCAGTCCATGAGGAAGTCCTAACTCATCATTTGATTGATACACACATATTTAGATTCATTTTTTGGTTTTAAAAGTAATAAGTTTCTACTTCATCATGCTTAATTTCAGCAGAAATGCAAATAATTCTGTCTTATCTCTCACATGGGCTTTAGACTTTATATATTCCACAATGTTGGTTAATGCAGGCAAATGAATGCTAAAAGGTAGAAAGTTGGCATTTCTTTACTTTGTGAACTTTTTGGCTATGCCCCACTGTGCGTTTTGAGCCTGTGTGTGGCATGGCAGCTGTGTTGTGGCCTCAGAGGACAGTGACATGATGTCATCAGAGGTCTCCTAGAGAGCTGCTCTCCCAGCATCATGTACCTGACAGAGAAAAACACTGCACAAGGTCTAAAACAAAGGGTCACAGTATCTGTAAATGCTACACAAATTTTCACCTGCTATTTGCTATTCATATTAATGTAATTATTTCTTTGATTATTCCAAATTATTTCATTTTACAGTTTCTGCTTAGAAAGAAAGCAATGACTTCATCTTTCGCTACTATTCTGAAATCAGTCATAGTGACTACAATCCCTTGTTTTCTTCACAAAAGAAAGAAATCAGATGACCTTTGCTCTGACCTTTGACTTGATATTTACGAAAGCTAATTACAGGGTGGGTCAACTTCCTTTATCATTCAGAGACATTTGGTAAAGCTCTACTCTTCAATTTTTTTTTAAGTCACTTAGAGGGCAATTTAGGGCTGTATACAGTATGATTAAACCTAGAAAGAAATAGTTAATTTGGAATTTTGGCCATCAACATTGATTTTCTCAAAACCAATCAAGTATAACATGGAAGCTGTATAAGTCAGCAATTAAAATCAGTGTTTCACTAACAAAATGAAATCGGTTATCTGCTGGTCTGGTGGTTAGAGATACACAGTCTGAGACCTTCAGCATTAAACCTCTCTCAGTTTTCACCACCACTCCCTCTACTTCTGCGTCAGCAAGAAAAGGACTGCAGCAACTGTGTAGTACTTAAACTGTAAAGGTTACTTGGCTAATAAAGAGATGAATGCCCCCAAGATAGAGCACAATCATACATCCCTGTAGTGCATGTAACTTATTTACCTTTCATATAATTGTTATGCTTATAAATAGAAGCTTAAGAAGGATAAACATTCAGAAGAGAAAAAAAGCATTAGGTAGTCAAAACAATGATGCAACCACCCAGCATTGCGCTTTCTCCCCAAGCTTCCATTGGCAATCTTTTTCTCAGGCTAAGAGTAAAGGTCTGATTCCTTTTGTTCATTTCAGCCACCGCCCTTTAGCAATCTGAGTCTGAGCAAGACTGCCACGCCCAATCAAGGGACAAAGGCAGAAATAAGGGAAACTCTGGGCACAGAGACAGCTTGACTTCATTTATACCTGTGCAATATGTTGGGCTCAGTGAAGTGAAGGTACAAATCAGTTGCTATCTCTATAAACAAACAATTAAAACAAGAGGCTTAAAATTTATATCTATGTTCTGAAACGCTATCTGGTAAAAGTATTCTTTTCCTAGAAAGAAAGAGATGTGGCCAAAGTGGTCTCTGATTTTCAGAAAAAGGGTGAATGCTGCCCCCTTTTGACTGAGCGCAATATATACCGTGTATCCATAAACCTGAAACATAAAGCAATGCACAGTGAGAATAAAGACCCTATTTCTGTAATGAGAAATCTGATTAAATATTGGAAGCTAGAAAGTATAAAGGGGCTCAAAGTTTATCTAGTACAAGTCTCAAGGGGCCTTTTCTAGCCTCTTGGAAGATTGGTCATCCTTCATCCAGGCTTCTATATCATTTTAGTTGTGTCTCTTTTGTAGATTCTCAATTCTGTCTGGAGTGATCATATGAGTTTACTGCACTATTTCTCCCACAAGTGATAGACTTCTTGAAAGACTGAGCTACATCTTTTTATTTTGCCTATGTAACTCTCACAGTGCCTACAAAGACTTGTGCATAGTGGGTTCTCATAAATAAATGTTTATTAAATACAAATATCTAGATGAGGTCATGATAGTCTGTAGCTGTGAGTAGTTCTCTCTTTAAAAAGCTAATGAGTCTATCTGGGATTTAAAGTTGACATTCACACAAATGGTGCTATACTTTAACCCAAGAAGTGCAAACTTTTATGCACACATCCCTGGCTTATTTATAAATTATATGCATCTATTACTGAACTGTTATATTTTAAAGTTAAAACATAAAAATTAAACAAGAGGAAAAAAACTTAAGTCACACTATGTAAAGACATAACATTGAGTGAAAGAAACTAGGCACAAAAGAGAACAAACATACTGTATGATTCCATTGACATAGCACTCAAAAACAAGCAAAACTAATGCATAGGCATACCTCAGAAATATTGTGGGTTTAATTCCAGATCACCATAATAAATAAAATATTGCAATAAGATGAATATCACAATAAAGCAATCACATGAATTTTTTTGTTTCCCAGTGCATATAAAAGTCATGTTTACACTGCCGGGCATGGTGGCTCACTCCCGTATTCCCAGAATTTTGGGAGGCCAAGGTGAGCAGATTGCTTGAGCCCAGGAATTGAAGACCAGACTGAGCAATATAACAAAACCCTGTCTCTACAAAAAATACAAAAATTAGCCAGGCATGGTGGTGTGCACTTGTGGTCCTGGCTACTCTGGAGGCTAAGGTGGGAGGATGGCATGAGCCTAGGAGGCAAAGGTTGCTGTGAGCGAAGATCATGCCACCACACTCTAGGCTGGGTAGCAGAGTGAGACCCCATCTCAAAAAAAAAAAAGTTTAATTTACGCTATACTACAGCCTATTAAGTGTGTAATGGAATTACATCTAAAAACCTTAACTAAAAAATGCTAGTGATCATCTCAGTTGTAATCCTTTTGCTGGTGGGGGATCTTGTCCTGATGCTAATGGCTGCTGACTGATCAGGGTGGTGGTTGTTGAGGGCTGGGGTGGCTGTGGTAATTTCTTAAAATAAGACAACAGTGATGGGAGTGTAAATTAGTTCAAACATTGTAGAAGACAGTGTGGTGATTCCTCAAGGATCTAGAACTAGAAATACCATTTGACCCAGCAATCCCATTACTGGATATACCCAAAAGATTATAAATTATGCTACTATAAAGACACATGCACAGGTATGTTTATTGCAGCACTACTCACAACAGCAAAGACTCGGAACCAACCCAAATGTCCATTAATGATGGACTGGATTAAGAAAATATGGCACATACACAACATGGAATACTATGCAGCCATAAAAAAGGATGAACTCATGTCCTTTGCAGGGACATGGATGAAGCTGGAAACCATGATTCTCAGCAAACTATCACAAGGACAGAAAACCAAACACCCCATGTTTTCACTCATAAGTGGGAATTGATCAATGAGAACACATGGACACAGGGAGGGGAACATCACACACCAGGGCCTGTCAGGGGGTGGGGAGCTGGGGGAGGGATAGCATTAGGAGAAATACCTAATGTAAATGACAAGTTGATGGGTGCAGCAAACCAACATGGCACATGTATACCTGTGTAACAAACCTGCATGTTGTGCACATGTACTCTAGAACTTAGAGTATAATAATAAAAAAAAGACAACAATGACATTTGCCACATTGATTAATTCTTCCTTTTACAAAAGATTTCTCTGCACCATGAGATAAGGTTTGATAGCATTTTACCCACAGTAGAACTTCTTTGAAAATTGGAGTTAATCCTTTAAAACCCTACTACTTCCTGATTAACTAAGTTGACGTAATATTCTAAGTCTTCTGTTGTCATTTCAATAATGTTCACAGCATCATCACCAGGAGTAGATTTTATCTGAAGAAACCACTTTCTCTGCTCATCCATAAGAAGCAACTGCTCATACATTCAAGTTTGATCATGAGATTGCAGCAAATCTGGCTGAAATATCTTCAGATTCTACTTTTAATTCCATTTCTCTTGCTGTTTCTGCCACATCTGCAGCTACTTCCTCCACTGAAGTCTTGAACTCCTCAAAGTCATCCATGAGGACAGGAATCAACTTCTTCCAAACTCCTGTTAACGTTGATGTTTTGACCTCTTCCCATGAATCATGAAGGTTCTTAATGACATCTAGAATGGTAAATCCTTTCCAGAAGGTTTTCAATGTAATTCATCCAGATCCATCAGTGGAATCACTATCTGTGGTAGTGATATCCTTAAAACTGTATTTCTCAGATAATAAGACTTGAAAGTCAAAATCACTACTTTATCCATGGGCTGCAGAAAGCATGCTGTTTTAGCCAGCATTAAAAGAACATTAATCTCCTTCTACATCTCCATCAGGGCTCTTGGGTCTGAGTTAGGTGCATTGTTAATGAGCAGAAATATTTTAAAAGAATGTTTTTTCCTGAACAGTAGGTTTCAATGGTATGCTTAAAATACTCAGTAAACCATGCTATAAACAGACGTGCCATCATCCAGGCTTTGTTGTTTCATTTGTAGAGCACAGACTTAGTAGTTCTGGCATAATTATTAAGGGTCTTAGGATTTTCAGCACAATGAATGAACACTGACTTCAACTTAAAGTCATCAGTTGCATTAGCCTCTAACCAGAGAGTCAGCCTCCTCTTTGAAGCTTTGAAGCCAGGCATTAATTTCTCCTCTCTAGTTATGAAATCCTAGATGGCTCTTCCACTATAAGTCTGTTTCATCTACATTGAAAATCTGTTGTTTAGTGTAGCCACCATCATCAATTAGCTTAGCTAGATATTCTGGGTAACATGCTGTAGCTTCTTCATCAGCACTTTCTGCTTCACCTTGTACTTTTACGTTATGGGGACAGTTTCTTTCCTTAAACTTCATGAACCAACTCCCGCTAGTTTCAAACTTTTTTCTGCAGCTTCTTCACCTCTCTCGACCTTCACGGAATTGAATCCAGGGCCTTGCTCTAGATTATGCTTTGGCTTACAGGAATGGTATGGCTGGTTTGATCTTTGATACAGACCACTCAAACTTTCTCCATATCAGCATTAAGGCTGTTTCACTCCTTTTTTTTTTTTTTTTTTTTTTAATCATTTGTGTGTTCACTGGTGTAGCACTTTTAATTCCTTCAAATAATTTTCTTTGCACATCTTTGCTAACTGTTTGGCTCAAGAAGCCTACCTTTGGGCCTCTCTCAGCTTTCAGCATGACTCTCTCACTAAGTCTAATCATTTCTAGGATTTGATTTCAAATCAGAGTTGTATAACTCTTCCTTTTTTTTTTTTTTTTTTTTTTTTTTGGTTCGACACTTAGAGGCCATTGTAGACATTGTAGGGTTATTATTGATCTAATTTCAACATTGTTGTGTATCAGGGAATAGGAAGTCTTGAAGAGAGGGAGAGAGACAGGAATGACCTGTTGGTGGAGCAGTCAGAACACACACAACACTTATTAATTAAGCTTGCCGTCTGATATGGACATGATTTGTGGTGCCTCAAAACAATTACAATAGTGTTAGCTTGGTGCAAAAGTAATTGGGTTCTTTGTCATTAAAAGTAATGGTGAAACCGCAATTACTTTTGCTCTAACCTAATAACATCAAAGATCACTGATCACAGATCACCATAATAGATATAATAACTGAAAAGTTAGAAATATTGCCAGAATTACCAAAGTGTGACATACAGACACAAAGTGAGCACAGCACATATTGTTAGAAAAATGGTGCCAATAGACTTGCTCTATGTAGGGTTGCCACAAACCTTCAATTTGTAAAAAACGCATTACCTGTGATGTGTGATAAAGTGAAGTGTGATAAAACAAGGTGTGCCTGTGTGGAGTTAGGAGTCAGGATAGTGATTAACTTTGAGAATATTGATTAAAAAGAAGAACAAGCATGACTTCTATAATGCTACTAAGGTTTTATTTCTTGATCTTGATGTTGGCTGCACAGGTATGCTCAGTTTGTGAAAACTTATTAAGCTATATACTTATATGCATTTGTCTGTATATATTATACTTCTTTAAAAATGTGGGCCAGGCGCAGTGGCTCACACCTGTAATCCTAGCACTTACGAAGGCCGAGACAGGCGGATCACCTGAAGTCAGGAGTCTGAGACCAATCTGAGACCAATCTGGCCAACATGGTGAAACCCCGCCTCTACTAAAAATAGAAAAATTAGCCAGGCATGGTGACGCGTGCCTGTAGTCCCAGCTACTCGAGAGGCTGAGGCACGAGAATCGCTTGAACCCAGGAGGCGGAGGTTGCAGTGAGCCGAGATGGCACCACTGCCCTCCAACCTGGGTGACAGACCAAGTCTCTGTTTAAAAAAAAAAAAAAAATTACACAATATTTTTTTCAGTGTAGGGGACAGAGAACAGGCAACCTAGAAGACTGAATTACATGTTTCCTGGGGTGCATACTTCCCATTTTAGATACCTCTGCTTTAATTAACAAAGCTAACCAAACTCTTTCAGCTTCTGGTCAGACAGGAAGACACCTTCAATATGTGAAAATGTTCTAGCAGGAATGCCTTACATCAGTTCCCAGTTGCTATAGCAACTACAGGGCTCCTATTCTCCTTGAAAAGAAGTATGTTCCTCTTTCTGCCCCTCTCAGGTCCCTAATACATTAATGCTCACTTTGGAAAGTGATTTCATGCATGTGAACCTAACTTCTGGGATAAAAGAGAGCACTTTCACAATGATGAACTTAATGTTTGCCTCCCTCAGCCTCAGATTTCTTATCTGTAAAATGGCCTTGTAAAGTCTTGTGAGGAAGATTTGCCACATTAAAATTTAATAAAGACAGGGTCTGACAACTGTTGATCTTTAAGAAATTTCAATTCTTAGAGAAAATGTCCTGCTCTCAGAGTCAGAAGATCCATATTTTAGACCTGATTCAGTCAGTCACTATGGTGAAAACTTAAGAATGTCACTAAATCTTTTTGCATCTTCATTACCGCAACTGTAAAATGACCAGGTGGCCTTCAAGTTACAAAGGTATGCACTTAGATGTAAATAAAGACAAAAAGAACAATACAAAACTCTGCCAGCTGGTGAGTAGAGTTTCAATTTGTCCCAGCTGCATGATTAGAATTTTATGACTTGCTGGACACTTGCTTCCTTGGCTTTTCACTTTATTACAACAATTTCCTGTAATAGTATAATTTCCTGTTTTGTTCCTTGCCTTCCTTTTACCTTGCTTTACCACATTGTATTGTGGGACCATGAAGTTTTTAAAAAAAAGGACTCTAAGGAGACCCTAAGTCCTCTGTGGCCTGTTAGCTCTGCTAACAGGACACATCCTCTGACACACTGAATGAAAATTATGGCAGTAAGAGCAAACAAAAATGGGTTGGTCTGTGTTGAAAGGTGCAGCATGGAGAGTATGTATTAGAAGGAAGGACGTCAGTTATTACATTTGCAGAAGCAAAGTAGAACAATACAAACCAATTGCTATTAAAAATGAACTGGAGATGATGCTATTTAAGAAAAATCTGGAATAGTTTAAGCAGAAAAAAGCTAGTCAGAACAACAGGAGATTAGACCTTAAGTATAAATCTGCCTTTAGAGAATAATTAAGACTTCAAAGCAAGGAGGAACACTGTTAGAGATAGATGGGCACAACTCCAGAAAATATATTGATGCCTATACTTATTTAGTAATAATGCCTATATGAAAAGACATACATAAAAGGTGTTGGAAGATATGTAAAGATTCTACGCACTTTTCAAGACTCTGGGATGATTGAATAGAACTAAAGAAACAAAAGACTATGAAATTGTTTATATGCAGCGTTTCATACTTATCTCATTAATATTATTGAGACAAGAGCTGAGTAGAACTAAGATTAGACTATGTTATAGACAGAGTGATGGATGAATATAATTGCAAAGAAGAAATATGAGACAGAGAAGAAAATGGGAAATTAGAGTTAGCTTTCAAAGACAATAAAAGTAATAAAGAGAAGCAGCCCAAGATAAGTGTCCTTGTAGAGAAGAATAGGTAACAAAAACGCTGTTATCTTCATCTGGGGAAGGCTGAAAGGCCAATGCGAATGTTAGAACTGTCCACAGGAAAAATCAGGGGTGGGATGAGCTGGCCTAATTCACAGTCTGAGAGTGGTTGTTTTAAGCTTACTTTGGATAATCCATCATATGAATACTACCCAATTCAGGTGCAGAAGTTGCTTTAACAAATGATAAAGATGGTTTTCAGAGAAATTAACTTTGTCATGTAAAGCAAGGATTTTGGGGCTGGTGAGAAAAGCTTATGAACTCCTAAAGCTGTATATTCCACCAAAGTACACATGTGAGACACTGGTCAGTTTCTGAATATCCTGAATGCAATTAGAACTATTAGATGAAATAGTTCCTAGATACACGCTTCTCAAACTGTACTGGAAATATGAATCACCTTGGGGTTTTTTTAAATGCAGATTCTGATTTACTAGGTCTAAAAGCCTGAGATTCTGCATTTGTAAGAAGCTCTTACATTACCCAGGTAATGCCTATATCTGGATGATGATAGACTTTTTGTATGAAAGTAAACACGCACATTTTAAAAGGGAAAAGAAACATGAACAGCATGAGACATATACCAAATCATCATTAATTTTAGTTAGAGATTGAATTGTTCATTTAATAATAAAAAGATAACTAAATATAATTCCAGACCTCCAGAAGTTCACTATCTACTTGAAGACACATTACACTGTAGTTGTCCACATGACTGAGCACTACAATAGAAGTATGATTATGGTGCTTTGGAGCACAGAGACAGGGTGAGCCAGTAATAGAGGGGAAGAAAAAAGAAATAGCACAGAGGCCAGACAAGTAGTTTAGTATTGCTTAAGTGCAGAATTTATTCAGAAGAGGCAAGAAGATGAGGATGGATAGGTAGATAGAGGTCACTAAAGTTCTGGTTCTCTATCCTAGAGGCATTTGAACATTATCTTATCAGCAATGTTAAGCCATTGAAGTGAACAAAGATGAAATAATTGGATTTGTGTGTATAAACAGCCATTCTTACCTATGGTGTAGGGTATGAGTTATGAGTGTGATTGGGCCCAGAGATGGGTAAAGTATTTTAGTAGTCCCATCAAAAAATAAGAAGGCTTGAAGTAAATCAGTGGCCATCAAAATAAAGAGGGAGGTGAGACTAAGGAATATGTGTTTAAGCCAGCTGCTGCAGTATAAACCAAGGTTCCAAATGAAGTACTCCACAAAGGAACCTTCAAATAAAGAAAGGAGATTGTTTCCATGCTTATTTTCCAGAAACCAAGTTAACAGAAGTTCATATATTTTAACTTATGTCTATAATATAATGATCTGTTTTGAGCAAGAGGGTGATAATAACAGAAAAATACGTAAAATGAACTAGAATTTTAACATAAAACAGCTAGAAATATCACATGCTGTCTTGGCATCCGAAATGAAGGGATGGAAAGAAGCCTCCATTTTCTCTGCAGTCTAAACCAAAAAAAGCTTTGTCCTAAATATGCAAAGAAGGTGAAAGCCTACTTAAGCACTAACTATGGCACTTGGAGAAATAGTGAAAGCCTGAATTAACCACCAAACAATGAACAATTTGGAGATGGATTTAGAAAAAAGTATTACTACATAACAGATGCTGCCCCAGGCTCCATTGATCTGAAATGATATTTTAAAAAAAAACTTAAGGTCATGGCAGCAACCAAAAACTGTTTTCTGTATCAGGCCCTTATTAACATTATCCCATGGAAGAGGCTCTTTTCAATTCTCCCCAAGAGAGGCTCAAAAGTAGCTTCTGAACAACTAACATCATTAAATTTACCATTTTTGGATATGGGCCACACAGCTTCATGTCCTGGCCTCTCCTGTTACTGGCTGCTTACCTCTCTGTTAATACTGTCTCCCTCGGCATTAACTTGCAGTTACATTCATCCCTCCACTGGCATCCCACCTACTCTCCCAGAAGTCAACCCTTCTTCCAATCGCTTTTAGACATTGCTGTTCTCCCTGCCATTCCTTTGAGACCCCAGAACACACCTACTAGCCTCAACTGGGTAAAAGGTGCATGGATTCCCTGCCTTCTAGCACATGTGGGCCTTTCCAAACTCTTTTCTGCCACAGGGCTTTGCTCCCACTTGCATAGTCTTCATTTGCTTCCAATCCCGACTCCCACAGAAGATTTGCTTCTACTCTTATCTATGTTTTCCTGCCCTCTATTGCCAGATTCAGTTTCAACTCCTACCTTTGGACCTTACCTGCATAGCAAAATCCCATTCCAAACTCCTCTTGTTAGAACTGATAGTGCTACTTTTGACTGAGAAAAGACTCAGTACTCAACGGAAAATATTTAAATGTATTGGAAAAGATAAATGCTATATATAAGAAATGAGTAATGTCAGGCTAAGTTTGCTGGGTATTGTACTTTAAATGCAAGCTGTATAAGCCATATGGCTACTAGAAGAAGCCCTAGTCCTAAGTACCTTACTCATTAAGAAGGAGGAACTACTTTATCAAAAGGCAATGATGGTGGAACATGGTGGCTCACTCCTGTAATCACAGCACATTGGGAGGCCAAGGCAAAAGGACTGCTTGGTCCCAGGAGTTTGAGACCAACCTGGACAACATAGTGAGACCTTGTCTGTACAAAAAATAAAAAATTAGCAGGGCATGATG
This sequence comes from Pongo abelii, assembly GCF_028885655.2. NCBI lineage: Eukaryota > Metazoa > Chordata > Mammalia > Primates > Hominidae > Pongo > Pongo abelii. The sequence continues at coordinate 22,916,058 of NC_085928.1, forward strand.
GTGCATGCATGCCTGTAGTCCCAGCTACTTGGGATGCCGAGAATGGGAAGATTGCTTGAAACCAAGAGATGGAGGCAGCAGTGAGGTGTGATCGCACCACTGCTCTATGGTCTGGGTGACAGAATGAAACCTTGTCTCATTAAAAAAAAAAAAAAAAAAAAGTAAATGACTTTTTAACTGAAAGTACAAAGTACATCTTTTCTTTCTGCCTTGGCTTTTGTGATACTAGGTTCTTACGGTTTTCTTTCTGTGTGTTAGTTTTCTATTGCTGCCGTAACAAATTATCACAAACTTAGAATGTTAAATACCCAGTTAGTATCTCACAGTGAGTGGGTCAGAAGTCTGGGAATAGAATGGCTCAGCTGAATCCTCTGCTAAGGGCCTCACAAGGCAGGAATCAGTGTGTCAGCTGGGCTCTTATCTGGGGCTCTGGGGAAGATTCTGCTTCCAAACCCATTACAGTGTCGATAGAATTCAGTTCCTTGTGATTGTAAGAACTCATTTTCCTGTTTCTTTGACATATGATCCACTTAATCTCTAAGTCAAGGAGGACAGTTCTAATCCTTCTTAGGCTTCAAATATCTGACTCCTCTTTTACCATCAGGCAGAAAATGAGCTCTGCTTTCCAGGGCTTACATGAGTAGATTAGGTCCACCTAGACAATCCAGAGAAGCTCCCTATTTTAAAATCAGCTGATTAGCAACCTAAATTACATCTTTAAAGACCTTTTGACATATTCATAGGAGTAACCCGAGGAGGTGAAGACCATGAAGGCCGGCATTTTGCCTCACAGATTCTACATCACTGCAACTCTTCCTTGGACTCTATTGTTAGCCCATCTCTATCTGTACTAAGGTTTTCAACCCTGACTGCTTATTATGATTACCTGATTACCTGGAGAATAATTTAAAAAATGGATGCCCAGTCCTCAAGATCAACTAAAGCAGAATCTTTTGGGTGGGGCTGCCTCAGTGGTTTTCAAAAACTCTCCAGGTGATCCTAATGGTAGCCTAAACTGAGAACCATTGATCATCACTCTTTTCCTGAATCAGCTTATCAACTGATGGACATGATTTTAATCATCATCTCTGTAATAATAATTCTCCAGTCTGCATCTCTATCTCTGACCTCTCTTGCTGTATTCCAGACTCAAATTTCCAAAATGCCTACTAATTAGGAAATCAGTCCTTCCATGGTCATTAGATCTTCGTGTCACATGTTCTAAAAATTTAAATCACAGCTAAAAAATATCTTTAATATTTTACTCTCCTAGGAAACCACTGTAACCCTTTATATAAACAAAATATTTATTATTTATATGTGACCACTTTTGAATGTTTGCTAAAAGTCTTTTCAAAAAGACTTTTGAACTTTGTTCACCCATAACAAAGTCCTTTTCCCCTTTCTTGTTGTCACTTGTTTTCCTATTTCCCACCTAAATGTGGGTCACTAGGCCTTTCCTGCCTCTGGTCAGAAAGCAATTCTCAGAGAAGTTTTAGGATATACTTTTGTATATTAAAAAAAATGTAAGTGTGATGTTCTAAGGGACCAGGAAATGATAGTACCCAGGTTTGGCTATGAATACCCCGTTCCTTCCTTGCTACAATGCCAGCCTTATGAACAATAATAGTTTCATTTTTATCCTGAATATGTGTTTTCCTCCATAACAACCTAGAACAATTCAATATAGATGTCCTGTAATGGCTTCAAATTCGACATATCCGAAACAAATTCACCAACTAATGACGGATTGCTCAATTGTCAATCCAGCCTTAATGACTAAAAGTTTTCGCCAGAATGTAACCTTGCACAGAGCTCTCAGCTGAGCCAAATGTTAGTTGGAAAAACATATATACATATATATATACATATATATATATAAAAAATACGTGTGTGTGTATATATATGTATGAACTACAGATAGGTATATTTGGAAAATACTTACTATGTATCCAAAAAATAATGAGTCTCCTAGAAGGAAGCCAAGAAAAGGCAGGATACAATATGGAACATTGGTCTATGTAGTTCTTTAGTCTACAATTCAATAAAATCATCCCATTTAAAATTAATCTGCTTTTTATTTTTGGTACCACCTGTGGTAGAAAGATAATGTCTATATGATTCCTCATGCACATATCAGACTTTCTTTTTTAGCTTTCAATTATGCTTAAAACATAAACTTCTTACCACAACCACAAGGCTCTGCAAAGATAGGGTCCCTGCCTACCTCTGCAACAGTATTTAGAGCCATTATCACCCTAACTCTCTGTCCTAACTATATGAACCTTCAGTTCCCCAAACACGCTAACTTCTCTCTCCACCTCGGAGCTTTCATCTAGGGTGATCTTTCTGCCTGAATTCCTTATGCTGCCTTCTCTTTGTCCTGTTAACATATGTATCCCTCAGGTCTTCACTTAAATAACTATTTTTTCTTCAAAGAGGTTTTCATTGGCTCCCTCTACTCAAAAAATCAAGTTAAGAGCATCACATTGCCTTTCAAATAGCCTCTATTGTCTTGACCCTCATAGCACTAGTCACAGTTTTAATTATTATAATTATTAATCTTTTATTGTGTGTTCAATGCACCACTAGATTACAATCAGTAAACTGTCAGGAACCATTTTGTTTTCCTCTGTGTATAGTGTCTTACACAGTTTCTAGTATTAGGTACTCTACTTGTTGAATGAATAAATACATGAATGGAAGAACACATTTCTTAAAAACATTTTTTGACCATCAAAGGTCATGTAGCTTGATAGAGTATCATTCTTTTTGTGCTCATGTCTACTTTCTGATAATGGAGGGAGAAAATCTTAGTCATAGTAGTGTACCTTTTGACCTAAATACCATAAAATTTTATTATTCAATCTATATAAATACAATATTCTAGGGATAGGTACTCTTCTGGTCAGTAACCAGATTACATATTTCCATCTTTTCTGTCTTGTAACAAAGTGTTGGTCGTAGTCACCTGATCAGAACTGTGGGAACTATTGTGGAAAAAAATCTATTATACACTAATATATGATTCCTTTTCCTCATCTGCCACTTGTTCTTATTCCAAAGAGTACACATAACCTTTAAAACTGCTCTTAATTCTTTCAAGAGCAGTGACAGATACTTCCTGATGACAGTGATTTCTTGAAATCCCGTATTAAAATATCATTTCCTCTACGGAGAACATTGTAATTGTTCTATCAAAATTGGAAAAGCTCATTCCCTTGAACCAAGCAACTCCCCTGAGGAATACTGTAATGTCTTATCAACCAATTATTTTCATCAATGTTATTAAACTTACCTGTTGCTGATGTCCTAATGCATGTCTCGTAAGAATTCTGGAATTGCCTGTGTAGGAATTCAATCTGCAGTCTGTTTCTACAAAAAATAAAAAATAAAAAAAAATTTTTAAAAGGCCTAGCCTTATCCTTATCCTTGCCCTCTCTCTTTATCATTTCATGTTTGCTAATGTTGGCAGTAAATTAGTCAGGCTGGGTTCATTAGAAGAGGATTCCATTCCTATCATCTCCAAGAGAGAAAAGTCTTAAGTAGAGGAAATAAAGAACTTACTATATTCAAAGATTTTTATTAATCCTAAACTTGATATTAATAGTAATCATCCATCTATGAATACCAGAGTTTCTAACTCCAAGAGAAAAAAAATGGTTTTATTTCAACTATGGAATTTATAGCCCTTCCATAAATCAGCATTGCTATTCTACGCGTTTAAGAATGGAGATCCAACTCTATTGTGACTGTCCTAGTTGTAGGAAACTAACAGCAAATAGCTTGGACTCATGAGTCCTCAGCAGATCCATATGTAACTTTTACTTCCATCAATGTTCTGCCTTCTTCCCAGGACACAGAATTTAGTAACAAGTTAAACCCCATGACACAGTGGCATTCACAACTATCCTCATTATTTCCTGCTTTCAGACCTCCAGGAATGTGTCCCAACACACGTGGACTCTGTACTCAGATATGTTATGCTGTCAATAGTAGAAAAAAGGAATGGAAGAGTTAGCCAGAACCGGCAAAATTGGGGCTACGGGAGATAACTTGGCAGTAAGGCTGGTCTTCAAAGAGGAGTATAAATTTGAACCTAGTCCAGACTTATGCTGATATTCAGGGGATTCTACCTAAGAAGACAGAGCACTACAGGAAGAGTCTCTGGATAGTAGCTATACTCCTTGTTGGGCACACTTTGGTCTGCAATTAAGTTAGTCCAGTTTGAAAGTGGCCCGAAAGAAAGTTCAGTCCCCAGAGAAAGCAGATTTACAGAAAAAAAAGAAAGAGGATTAGAGCATTAGGTCAATGATGAGGAGGTTATGGTCCCAGCAGAAAGTTAGATTGCACACCAGACAGGAACCAGAAACTATGCACATGGACTAGTTACGTATGTTGAACATTACTGGGCAGATTGCCCCTTACTGCAGAAGCATGTAGCAAAGGGCTTTGCCCAGGACACTAAAACTCAGCCTGGAGGCCACAGACCATTTCCAGACTCTATTCACTTATAGATTTGAGCAATTAAAGTCCTGACAAGTTTGATTTCCACTGGATCAAGGAGTTGTAGAATTTAATCTATAGGAGAAAGGTTGTTGGTGCTGGTGTTTGGACAAGACTGGGAAAAAGCAAGAACTAAGTAATATATATCTGTAAGAAAATGAGGGCTAAGGAACTAGCAGACACTTGAATGGCTTTAGAATAGGAATAATCATAGACACTGTTCCACAGAAAGTGGAAAACCTTCTTTCTGTGGCAGAAGTGTGTTGGGTGATTTTTAAAATCTCTACTTATTGTTTATTCCTTTGTCCTTGTGAGCACAGTCACGTCATTATTTGTAGTCATAAGATTTCCAAGCCACAATAATCTTATACAAAGCTTTTGTTAATACTTTGTGCCATTTTCTTCCTGGGAGAACAGGCTTAAGAATGAATAACAAGCAATTTATTTGGTTAATCGATATATTGCAAGATATCTACTTTATTTTCTTCCTAAAGCTACACAAACTATCCATAGCAACTCTGTACAGTAACAGCAACACATCACCTGCTTCACTGCCTGCCTTAGCATCTCTCTACTATTCCCAGCTATGGTCATTTGAAGGCCATTTACACACTATATTCTTCTGGTTGGGAAAAATGAGAAGCTTAGATGACAGCCATTTTACCCAATCTACCTTATTGCTAGCCTTGCTCTAAGTTTATGGGAACAAATCTTGAAATTCAAAATTAAAGGTAATACCACACACGGATGATTAGTGGTATAAATGGTTAACAGTATAAGCAGTTAGCAGTAAAAACCTAGGTCTTGTCTCCAATGACCAATCCCCACTTCCTGCCAGAGTCCCAGTGGCTGGGTCTGTCTATTTACTGTGCCTAATTGATTGCACATTCTTCATTCAATCATTTAAGAACTATTAATTGACATCTACTTTGTGACAGGCATTATTCTAGGTAGGAGGAATACAACAGTAAGTAAAACAGACAAAAATCTCTGCCCTTAGGACTTTCATTCCAGTTGAAGAGGGAGACCAGCATGCTGGAGCAGGGAGTGCCGGGGGAGAGCAGCAAAAGATGGCATATTTCTTTACAAGAAGTAAAGAGGTTTAGTAAAGCAATGATTACATAAGCTCTGCAAATCATGGTAGGGAGTTTGGATTTTATTTTCAGTGGGAGAAGAAGCTACTCAACAGCTTTGAGCATAAAAGTAACAAGATCTTGTTTACATTTTAAAAGAATTTCTTAGGCTGCCATGTGGAAAAACTAGAGTGGGAGCAAAAAGTAGAACTAGAAGGCTTTTGTAGTTGTGTAAGGCAGACATGACTATCGTTTAGACTAGGACAAGGCAGTTGAGACAGCAAGTGGTTGATTTTTACTAGATGTTTATGGCAGAACTGATAGAATTTGCTAATGGATTGAATTTAGGGAGGGGAAAATAGAAATCAAGGATGATTCTTAGGTTTTTACCTGAGCAACTGCGTAAAAAGAGTGCCATTTGCTATAGAAACATCTAGTTTGGAAGGTTCAATTTTGGATTTGGGATATGTTAAGTCTGAGATGACTATTAGATATTCAAACAGAAGTGTCAAATTGGAAGTTGGATAGAGCCAAGAAGATGAGGAAGAAGATCATGCTGGAGAAAGACATTTGTGAGTCACCAGTGAATTTGTGTAAGCTTTTAAAGAAATATATTTATCTGCTATGTTCTGAGGAAAGAAGAATTTATTCCCTTGTAATGCAACTATGGTATATTTCTTTGCCATGTAAGTCCCAAAACATACCCTGTATAGGTTGTATTATGTTGATTGCAAGCAACAGAAACCATGTCTGAATAACTCAGGCCAAAAAAAAAGGTAAAAAGAAAAACAACATTTATTAAAAGTAATCTTTTAGTTCTCACGCTGAATGAAATAAAAAGTTGAAAACCTCAACTCAGGAAAGGTAGCAACCAAGGCCTCACCAGAGACCTTAGTGATAAGAGTTTGAGAAACTGACATTAATAATATTCAGTTCCAATGACTTCAAGTCTGCCCAAGTCATGATGATGCCCTAAAAAAGCAGGTGAAGCACTGACTGTCCCTCATCTATTAAGCAAAGAAGTAGAAATAAATCCTTGCTACTCAACATGTGGTCCTTGGGTGGACCAACAGCTTGTTTGGAATGCAGAATCTCAGATTGTACACTCTGGACCATCAATCAGAATTTTCATTTTAACAATATCCCCAAGTGATTTACATGCACATTAAAGTTTAAGAAACATGGCCAGGTGCAGTGGCTCACACCTGTAATCCCAGCACTTTGGGAAACTGAAGCAAAAGGATCAATTGAGCCCAGGAGTTCAAAACCAGCCTGGGCAACATGGCAAGACCCAGGCAGGAGGATTGCTTAAGCCCAGGAGGTGGAGGCTGCAACGAGCCAAGATCGTGCCACTGCACTCCAGCCTGAGTGACAGAAAGAGCAAGACCCTGTCTCAAAAATAAATAAATATATTGAAAAACAAAGCTTGAGAAATTCATAACAAATGGTTTTTCAGCCATAAAACACTCTGATTATCTGAATTGAGCAGGTATTTTCATGCCTCAATTAATCAACTACATTATGGAAGGCTGTTTGGATTTCTTCCCATAAAGTTATTTAAATCAGAATTATAAGCAGTTTTAAATCAAATGATCACAAAATGTTAAATTGTTTACTTAGTGTGTACCTTGGTTATAATAATATGCTACGGCAACATATAGACTTCTTGCGCCTCTGATGACCTTTTTTTCAAGGAAGTTCAGAATTGCTTTTGTGGCAAACCTACTCTGGTGACTGACAGATTTATTGTAATTCATTTAGTCACTTAAGATTCATTGATTTGATAGTCTGATTATGTCAAATTGCTCTAAAGTAGTCTTTTATTTATACTACATAGCTGCTTTCATTGATCAGAATTCCACATTTGCAGCACTCTTTTTTCATATTCTTTTCCTCACTTTTATGACCAGGTTCTTGGGAATGCACACTATCTACCAAATATTATAAAATTATAAGTATGAGAGAACATCTATAAATATTAATGCCATTGTTTGAGGAAAAGGTGTGCCAATTTTTATTTGATGGAAGTAAACATTGGCAGCTCATTAAAATTTTGGCTCAGAATTGTGGTCCAGAAAACCAATAGGTCTTGAAATGGAATGCAGACCTGCCTATGAACTCATAATCCCCCTACATAATTTCCATGATTTCTTAAATAAGCTTGTCTAAAGAATACTCCTAGAAATATATCTAGCAGATATGCTTTAAGGGAAATCTGTCAAATTTTTAAAGTAGATTAGCTATTATAATTACCCATTAACATCATTTTGTGAAACGTAGCCCTTAAACCTCTTATGTTAGAATCACCTTGGAAGCTTATTAAAATATAGATTCTATGCCCATTCCAGACCTACCAAATTCAAACCTCAGGGGTGAGGTCCAGGAATCTGCATTTAAAAATAGTTCTTTAGGTAAGTCTTATGCACACTAAAGTTATAGAATCACTGTACTAAACATTACATTTTCAAGTTTAGTTTTCCACTGACATTAGCGTCAATTTCCAACAACCAAGCAAAGCGTTCACCTTTATTGTTTCACGTTGTATTTGCTCAGACTCTCTGAGCTTCACATGGGAATGACATTTTGACAAGTACATGGCTTAATTTTTTTTCTATTTTTCCAAAGGCTTTGAACAAATATTGTTTCTTGACAACTCATTAAGACAATATGTACCAAGACATAACATTTCCAGAACACCTAAGAAAATTGCCTTGGTCAGGACGGGGAATCAATTTTTATAGAGCATCACAGATCCCTCACATGTGGGGGAGTGGCGGAAAGAAAAGGAAAACTATGAAAAGTGATCAATTTAATTTAACAATTCAAAATAAAAAATACATCTGCTTTAAAATTTAAGAACAGAAAACTTTCCAAAATTGATGCAACTGTATTATTTTTCATCATACTTGCTTATTAACTCCATAATAGAGAGAAGGTGGAAGTTCTTTCATTATCTTACACCCCATATAAAACAATATGGATATCTCTATAGTGGCTCTAGCATGCTTACCACATAGTACATGTAGAAAATACCCATTATTTGAATGAATAAATGGCATACACAATATGTGCATTGTACATACTTTTTTGTAATCTGATTTTTTCCTTTATCAATAGACCATATAATTTTTCTATAACAATAGATTATAACATTCTATTATATGGATGTACCATAATTCATTTAACTTATCCTCTGTTGGTGGACATTTACTTTCAATTTTATACTACTAAGGCAATCCTGAAATAAACAGTTGTAGAATTATCTGGTTATTTGAGGGAAAATTCCTAAAGAAGAACTGCTGAGTCAAAGCTAATATATAGTTAAAGTTTTGATACATGTTGTCCTCTTGAATTGTTGTTCAATGCCATTAAAATGTGTAACTCACTATTTTCCCACAACATATATTTTTATCAATCTAATAGTCAACAAATGTAACTCCATTATTTTACTCACATGTGTATAATTTTTAGTAAGAACATGTCTGTTTTTTAATATTTATTACCGCACTTACAATTTTTCTAGGAATTGCCTTTTATGATCTTTAACTCATGTTTCTAATGAAATAAAACAGGAAACTTTATTTTTACATTTTTTTCAGAGCTGACATTTCTTTTTATATATATATATATTTTTAAATTACACTTTAAGTTCTAGGGTACATGTGCACAACGTGCAGGTTTGTTACATATGTGTACATGTGTCATGTTGGTGTGCTGCACCCATTAACTCGTCATTTCCATTAGGTATATCTCCTAATGCTATCCCTCCCCCCTCCCCCCACCCTACAACAGGCCCCGGTGTGTGATGTTCCCCTTCCTGTGTCCAGTGTTCTCATTTTTCAATTCCCACCTATGAGTGAGAACATGCAGTGTTTGGCTTTTTGTCCTTGCAATAGTTTGCTGAGAATGATGGTTTCCAGCTTCATCCATGTCCCTATAAAGGACATGAACTCATCCTTTTTTATGGCTGCATAGTATTCCTCAGAGCACAGTGCAATCAAACTAGAACTAAGGATTAAGAAACTCACTCAAAACCACTCAACTACATGGAAACTGAACAACCTGCTCCTGAATGACTACTGGGTACATAATGAAATGAAGGCAGAAATAAAGATGTTCTTTGAAACCAACGAGAACAAAGACACAACACACCAGAATCTCTGGGACACATTTAAAGCAGTGTGTAGAGGGAAATTTATAGCACTGAATGCCCACAAGAGACAGCAGAAAAGATCTAAAATTGACACCCTAACATCACAATTAAAAGAACTAGAGAAGCAAGAGCAAACACATTCAAAAGCTAGCAGAAGGCAAGAAATCACTAAGATCAGAGCAGAACTGAAGGAGATAGAGACACCAAAAACCCTTCAAAAAATCAATGAATCCAGGAGCTGGTTTTTTGAAAAGATCAGCAAAATTGATAGACCGCTAGCAAGATTAATAAAGAAGAAAAGAGAGAAGTATCAAATAGACACAATAAAAAAATGATAAAGGGGATATCACCATCGATTCCACAGAAATACAAACTACCATCAGAGAATACTATAAACACCTCTACACAAATAAAACTAGAAAATCTAGAAGAAATGGATAAATTCCTCAACACATACACTCTCCCAAGACTAAACCAGGAAGAAGTTGAATCTCTGAATAGACCAATAACAGGCACTGAAATTGAGGCAATAATTAATAGCTTACCAACCAAAAAAAGTCCAGGACCAAACGGATTCACAGTCAAATTCTACCAGAGGTACAAGGAGGAGCTGGTACCATTCCTTCTGAAACTATTCCAATCAGTAGAAAAAGAAGGAATCCTCCCTAACTCATTTTATGAGGCCAGCATCATCCTGATACCAAAGCTGGGTAGAGACACAACCAATAAAGAGAATTTTAGACCAATATCCTTGATGAACATTGATGCAAAAATCCTCAATAAAATACTGGCAAACCAAATCCAGCAGCACATCAAAAAGCTTATCCACCATGATCAAGTGGGCTTCATCCCTGGGATGCAAGGCTGGTTCAACATATGCAAATCAATAAATGTAATCCTGCATATAAACAGAACCAAGGACAAAAACCACATGATTATCTCAATAGATGCAGAAAAGGCCTTTGACAAAATTCAACAGCCCTTCATGCTAAAAACTCTCAATAAATTAGGTATTGATGGGACGTATCTCAAAATAATAAGAGCTATTTATGACAAATCCACAGCCAATATCATACTGAATGGGCAAAAACTGGAAGCATTCCCTTTGAAAACTGGCACAAGACAGGGATGCCCTCTCTCACCACTCCTATTCAACATAGTGTTGGAAGTTCTAGCCAGGGCAATCAGGCAGGAGAAAGAAATACAGGGTATTCAATTAGGAAAAGAGGAAGTCAAATTGTTCCTATTTGCAGATGACATGATTGCATATCTAGAAAACCACATCGTCTCAGCCCAAAATCTCCTTAAGCTGATAAGCAACTTCAGCAAAGTCTCAGGATACAAAATCAATGTGCAAAAATCAGAAACATTCTTATACACCAATAACAGACAGAGAGCCAAATAATGAGTGAACTCCCATTCACAATTGCTTCAAAGAGAATAAAATACCTAGGAATCCAACTTACAAGAGATGTGAAGGACCTCTTCAAGGAGAACTACAAACCACTGCTCAAGGAAATAAAAGAGGATACAAACAAATGGAAGAACATTCCATGCTCATGGATAGGAAGAATCAATATCGTGAAAATGGCCATACTGCCCAAGGTAATTTATAGATTCAATGCCATCCCCATCAAGCTACCAATGACTTTCTTCACAGAATTGGAAAAAACTACTTTAAAGTTCATATGGAACCAAAAAAGAGCCTGCATTGCCAAGTCAATCCTAAGCCAAAAGAACAAAGCTGGAGGCATCACGCTACCTGACTTCAAACTATACCACACAGCTACAGTAACAAAAACAGCATGGTACTGGTACCAAAACAGAGATAGAGACCGATGGAACAGAACAGAGCCCTCAGAAATAATACGACTTGTTTCTTATTTATTTTTTAATTGACAAGTAGAAATTGTATATATTTATGATGTACAACATAATGTTTTGATACATAAAACAGGAAACTTTACATTCTAATTAGTAACTATAAGCCTACTATGTTATCTGTGTTGTAATCAGATTTTTTCCTTTATCTAACTATAACACTAACTTCAATGTTATAACCACAAAATAAGGAAGACATACATAGAGAACTGAAATCAAATAAAAATTGAGAAGGACATATATATATAATGAGACAGAGATAGTGAAAGATAGTGAGGGGGGGAAGAACAAAGTCACATAAGCGGAGGGATACATCAAAATGGACATGGAAATAGAGAACACAAAACACATATACATCTACACAGGAAGAGAGACAGGCAGACACAAAGACATACAGGAATATTCATTGATAAAGGCATAGACAGAGATCAAAATAAACAGAGACACCCAAATAAAAATAGAGTGAGTACAGATGAAAAAACACACATACAAGAACACAGGAAATGACACATAGTCAGATGTGTATACACAGTTTTATAGAGAAAGTCACATTTTTTAAATACAGCACAAACACACAAAGAAAAAAACACCAAAGACAGACATGCAAGAAAAGATGTTCAGAAAGACAGACTTAGCAACATGGGAAAAAAAACTCAGAGAGAAGACACCTGTCATAAATTAAAATTCTTAAAATATGGTTTTTAAAGATACATGTACTAAGGCTAAAATTATGTAGCATTACCACCCCCAGAAGCAAAAGTTAAGGTAATATTTCTTGCTCTTCCTCTGCAGATCAGATAAGCCAAAATCAAGACCCAGATATAATCACAGACATAAATTTATCTCTTTATTCTGGAAAAAAATACTAAAAAAATGAGCCCTATTAATAAGTCGCTCACTGCTCCCCCCACCCCCCAGTACCTGCCCCCCGGCCCCTGCAAAAAAAAAGCACAAAGTTTGATTTGGCTAGTCAACATACATGCACCAACAATTTATCTATTGTCTTTTTTATTTAGACATAGTCATGGAATATGAAAAATAACTTTAAATAAGGCGTAAGCCCTATATAGAGAACCGCAGGTATCACTAAAGCTACATCTGTCACCAAATACTAATGCCAAAATGATACTAACAACTATTAATTTCTGAATTACCATTGGGAAGAAGAGAAAGGAAAAAGTGAGACAACAGCTAAATTAACTTACATTCCCACCAACAGTGTATAACTGTTTCCTTCTCTCTTCTGTTTCATCAGCATGTGTTGTTTTTTGACTTTTTAACAATAGCCATTCCAACTGGTATGAGATGGTTGGAAAGCAGTCTGGAGATTTTTCAAAGAATTTAAAACAGAGCTATCTTAGACCCAACAATCCTATTACTGGGTATATACACAAAAGAATGTAAATCATTCTACCAAAAAGACACATGCACTTATCTGTTCATTGCTGTGCTATTGCCAATAGCAGAGACACAGAATCAACACAGGTGCCCATCAATGGTAGACTGGATAAAGAAAACATGGTGCATATACATCATAAAACAACATGCAGCCATAAAAAAGAATGAAATCATGTCTTCTGCAGCAACATGGATAGTGCTGGAGGCCATCAACCTAAGCAAATAAATGCAGGAATAGAAAACCAAATACCACATGTTCTCACTTATAAGTCAGACATAATATGGGAAAAATAGATGCTGTGTGCTACTAGAGGGTGGGCAGGGAGGTTAAAAAACTACCTATCAGGTACTATGCTCACTACCAGGGTGACAGGATATGTACTCCAAACCTCAGCATCACACAATATTACCATATAACAAATCTGCACGTGTATCCCCTGTATCTAAGATAAAAGTTGAAAATTTCCTGAAAAAGTGAATACTAAAAAAAAGAAGCAAAATAGCAACTGAAAATCAAGCATCTGACAAGATTACAGTAAAGTTAATCTAATTAGTTTCAGTTCAAGTCTCTGAGAATAAAGAAAGTTCAAAAACCTCTGGTTGTTACAATCGCCTTATTATTGAGTTTATCAACAGTGTAGAAATTCTATCAAACACTCATCAATCAACTATTATGAATGGCCAAAAACAAACAAACAAAAAGAGGTAACTAGAAAATCATCAATTCAGCCTTACCATACAAGACGCCGCCAAAGTATTGCAAGGATGCATAAATATTTTGAAATATGTTTAAATAATGTGTCCTGACTGCCAGTAAAAATTTTTTTCCAAGGAAATGTTATTAAAAAATGTTTGGGCTATCCACGAATGTTTTCACAAGCATTCCTACCAGGCAACTACGGAAACCTCAGAAAAAACTCTGGCCAACAGAAGAACCCTTAAGAAAGAAGCACTGAATAGAAGGTGATATAAGGAAATGTAGACAGGAATATCTGAGCTATTAAGATGGTCCAGAAGTAAATGCATGTTTCATGAAAGCGATTGAAACAAATAATTCTGACCGAAAAAAAATTAAACACATTTAGACAGTGAGGACACACTCAGTGAAAATGTTTGTTTGTTGATCCTAACATTTTATTTTGCATGTACTTGCCAGAGCAGGAATTGACCAAAATAAGATAAATGCAAACATCTCACGGAAGGAAAAATTATAGAAAATTTGTAAGTGTAAAAAAGATGAGAAAATTTGCTTCCTGAACGTAGAGCAAAAATCAGATATTTATTACTTATTTAAAGTAATAATAATTTTTCCAGCATAAGACCAGAAGCACAAAAAGTACTTAAATATCAATTATATTATACATTACTATAGATTTTACATTAACAAAATGCTGTATCATTCCTTCAGTTAACTCACATAACACTTCTCTGAAACAAGCTGATAAGAAAGATTATTATCGCCATTTTACAGATGAAATTATATTTGCTGGATAAGCCTGTTCTTAGTCTCTTACATCACATTTGCCTCTTGGCATTATAAAATATACTTTTAAAACACTACTTTTGTTATTTTAGAAAAAAAGCTTTATGGCATACAATATTGACCAGTATTAAGAAAATAACTTACATGATAAAGGAAAAGATTAGGAATTTGTAGGAAAATATAAAAGCTTATTTATTAACGCATTTCTTTAATTACAATTGTTAGAATACTTGCTGTCCACACTTTGTTTTCTTTTTCTTCTTTTTTTTTTTTTGAGATGGAGTCTCGTTCTGTCGCCAGGCTGGAGTGCAGTGGCACGATCTCAGCTCACTGCAAGCTCTGCCTCCCGGGTTCAAGTGATTCTTCTGCCTCAGCCTCCCGAGTAGCTGGGACTACAGGCCTGTGCCACCATGCCCAGTTAATTTTTGTATTTTTAGTAGAGATGAGTTTCACCATGTTGGCCAGGATGATTTAGATCTCTTGACCTGTGATCTGCCGCCTCAGCCTCCCAAAGTGCTGGGATTACAGGCGTGAGCCACTGCTCCTGACCCACACTTTATTTCATTCTATATCATAATCATCATCATAAGTCCTAAAATACATAAAGACCTATTTATTTTTCCAATTTTCTTTCTGAAGTTCTTGATATAAACCGGGCCTAAATCATAGATGTCATATAAGGAAGTTCACACTTGAAAGAAATTTCTCTTATTTGACTTGCCTAAGTTTCCTGATCTCTTTTCCCATCTGCTTTTTCCTTTTTCCCTCCCACCCCTTAAATGCTGTCAGTTCGTAGGTTCTGGCATCAGTTTGTTATTCCATGCTATTTTGCTAACTCCAGACACTTACTTGCAGGGATTCTACTGATCCCACTAAAAGGCCATGGTGGGTTGAGAGCAGAAGGAGCATACCTTTATTTCTGGCCCCACTTGTCTCCCAGCTCCAGTCCTAAATTTCCAAGTGCATGATGGAGATCTCCACTTGTTCCTCATTAGTACATTAAACTCAAAATATCTAGAAGATTATTCACTGACTTTTCACCAATAAACCTAACTTTCTAATTTCCATGAGGACAATATTATTCTTCTAATCACCTCTTTAAAAAAAATCTCCCCAGTTCCTGTGTCTCTAGGTCCAATTGCTAAATCCTATTGATTTTTACCTACTCAATATCTGTAACACTTGTATTAGTCTATTCTTGCACTGCTATAAAGCAATACCTGAGGCTGGGTAATTTAGAAACAAAAGAAGTTTAATTGGCTGACAGTTCCACAGGCTGTGCAGGAAGCATGAGTCTGGCATCTGCTTGGCTTCTGGAGAGGCCTCAGGAAACTTACAATCATGGTAGAAGGCCAAGGAGAAGCAGGCATGTCTTATATGGCCAGAGCAGGAAGAAGAGAGACAGGTAGGAGGTGCCATACACTTTTAAACAAACAGATCTTGTGAGAACTCATTCACTACACAGTACCAAGGGGGTATGAACCCCAGATATCTAAGACGGGTCTCAGTCAATTCAGAAAGTTTATTTTGCCAAAGTCAGGGACACGTGCCCATGATGCAGGCTCACAAGGTCCTGGTCCTGACAACATGCGCCCAAGGGGGTGGGGGCACAGCTTGGTTTTATACATTTTAAGGAGACATGAAACATCAATCAATGTACGTAAGATGTACATTGGTTTAGTCCAGAAAGGCAGGACAACTTGAAATGGGAAGGGTGCTTCCAGGTCATAGGCAGATAAGAGAAAAACCAAATGGTTGCATTCTTCTGAGTTTCTGATTAGCCTTTCCAAAGGAAGCAATAAGATATGCATTTATCTTAGTGAGCAGAGGGATGACTTTGAAAAGAATGGGAGGCAGGTTTGCCCTAAGCAGTTCCATCTTGACTTTCCCCTTTAGCTTAGAGATTTGGGGTCCCAAGATTTATTTTCCTTTCACATTTTAACCTTTTTCTTTTTAAAATCCACTGGAGAAATCATTTTAGAAGAAAATGAGTCTCTGGTCTCAGGTTTCATCTGATCCCTCATGGCTAGGATGGTTTATTTGTAGACGGGTAAATCCCACGTTATTAGAAAAGCTCATTTTTAGCAGGTTGTGAAGTCTCATGTCCTATGAAGAGAAAATAGGGGGAGGAAGGGAGAAAAACAACAACAAACAAAAACAAACAATCCTAGAAAGTCAATACAGGCCATATTACTCTGAAGTCCATGTATCAGTAGGCAGTTATGAAAGTGGCTTATGTATGTAAATAGGTTGCTGTTATTTTCTTCTGAAGCTTAAGTTGTCTGCCTTTAGTTCACAGGGCTTTAACAAAGCACAGCTTAGTTTTCAGTTATTCAAATTAGGAAAAAATAGGAGAAAAAAGAAAAATAAAGATGAAAAAAATTGAACATATTATTTTGGAGACTTATCACTAGGAAAAATTTTAGAATTCAGTCCAACTGTAGAAAATAATAAAAATTGAAAAACATTAAGCAAGTCTAAAATCTAATGACAGGTGTACTATACTTTTTGAAACATAATTTTTCTCTCTTCAGGTTCCTATTTTTACTAAAAACAAATCACGGTAGGACTGATTTACTTTATTATACTTGGCCTATTTGTATAAAGTACAGCAAGAATAATTATTTTTCACATAGGCTTTTTTTATGGAACTTTGTTTCATAGAAGGAATCTCAGATAAGACTTTTTTAAAGTCAAGCTCAGCCATGGCTTTGTACCATCAAATGCCTTTGAGCTGGGTAAATTCCTCTCCTCTTGAGATCCCAAGATAATTTGGGTCTCCTGGACCTATCAGAAAGTGAAATTCTTTACTTACCACAGGTCAGGAACCCTATACAGGGACTGTGTAGACAAGGTATGAGGCCATTGTTCCCAAGGGGTTTTTATTGGCTCTATTTAAGTCAAGTTTGATTCCTTAAAGGAAATCACACCATTCCAGTAAAATAATCAGTTTCTCCAATGGTGTCCTGTTGCAAAATAAAACATTCTTATTGCACTTATGCAAGTAACTGTATTGCCATAAATTAAGAATACTCACAAATAGTTTCCACATTCTGGAGAAATGAGGTTGAGAGAGAGAAATCCAAATTTGTTTACAGGAGTATACTTCACTCAATTGCGATAAGCTGTAAATAAGTCAAAAGCAAAGTTTTCTTGACTCTGGAAAAGAAAACAAAGAATCATCAATGTTTTAAGATTTTTTTAAATGATTACTTCACTCTTCTGAAGTATTCGGTCTTTACATCTCCCTTTACATTGGCCTGTGATTATATTTGGGTCTTGATTTTGGTTTATCTTGAATTGGAAAATAAATAGGGCTTCAGTCTTTTATTAGTTCAGTCCATGCAGTTAACTCCTGTTCTGCTTGACATTCAAGAATATTCCACCTCTCCATGAGAGTCCTGAAGGTTTTCCTCCATTCTAATGTCACAGTCTCCAAAGTTATCAGAACTCTGCATTCAAGAACACCTTTTAGAGCTACAAAAACTGATTATAAAACCACCTTCTAAAGAGGACCAAAACAAGAAACCAATTGTCCATGGATGACAAAAAGTTTTAGTGCACCCACAGTCAAAAGACACAACTGACAAGGAAATTTGTTACTGCTGTGGCACATAATAACTTAATATAACAGTTATAATTATTACTAATAACATACACTAAGTCATATCAGAAATATAGGAGTTTCCCACAATTTTAAAACACATACCAATAACATATTTATATGAATACAGTCTAAAGAAAGCCAAACACCATCATTTCATATTTGACAATACTTCCTGTAGGATTTTTATATCAAATAAGTCATATATGTCATTTTTGGACTTTAGGGAACCTAATATCTTAAAGGAATAATTAGGTCAGAAAAAAGACATAATTTATAATTTGATTTTAGAAAGTTTTTCAAATATCAAAGGTTTAAAACGCTTGATATCACAAAATAGGGTCACAGGTCACTGTAAAATAAGTCATTAATTTAACCAAAGTGATAATTCAAAGATTTCAAAAACAAGGAGAAAACTGTTATTTTTTGAGAGAGGAGACTTAATTTTCCAAACAATAACCCCTAATAAAAACAGCATGAGGCCAATTAAATTTGTTTTTCAAACTTTTATAAACAATCTATAAAATTTTAAACATCTTGACCATACAATATAATTTCCATAAGCCTTTTACAACCTTTATAATCTTTATTAAGGAGTGGGTTAATGCGTCAAGAAAACCTTGTTAATACGACATAGGGGCCCATATACTGGTCTTGCATCAGTGTGCCTTTGACATTGGTGGTTAATTTATAGGGAAATTGAACTTATTTTATGTTTCAAAATCGGCCCTTACAATATCACCCACCTCTTCCATGATAGTCCCTGATCCTTAGGAGCTGAATATCTTTAATTTCTGGCCTTGTGTCTCATGAACCCAATTTATTTTGATTGGCATCTTCCACTGGATCTGAAGATGAGGCTTTAACTACTGTCAGTGTTAAGATTTAGAAGGACTTGATGTCCTTTTTAGACCCAGGAGTCAAAGCCCTGTAACTTACTTAATGGCACAAGGACTTTAAAATCACATACAGAAAGTTACACAGATGCAATAATCTTAATTTTAAGAAAAAATTTTAATCTCAGTTTTTTCTAAGCAAACCAAACTTAGTAATAATGACATGGGAATTATTTTGATAAAGCATAAGATCTAATTATTAGGCCAGTTACCCAAAGGCAAAATAAAAGACCTTCTGCAGTGCAACTGCTGTTCCCTATGGGGAATATTATGTTGGAAGAAAACATTTCCTTTAGACCTCTAAGATAAAAAAACTTTTTCTTTTTCTTTCTTTTTCTTTTTCTTTTTTTTTTTTTTTTTTTTTTGCATCAGGCCACAACAGTTAGAAACTGTAGGAAAAAAAACTTACAGGAATTGAAAATGAGTTAAAGAATAGAGTTTGATTTCAGGTCTTTTAAAAGAGGAGAGAAAGCTGAAAACAGCAACATGCAATAAAAGTTAAACTTTGCATTAAAAAAACTATAATGTCTTGTAATTTATTAAGAGTAGAGCAATGCCTTAAGAAAATGTCATAGTTTGAACCAATTCTTTCATGTATACGTGTGTTTTTTAATCAAAACTCAATCTCTAGAAAGACTATTATAATTTCCCTCTAATTATAGACAGCTTGGTCACATAAAAGTTTTTCTTTTTTTTTTTAATAGATCCTCTTATTGTGACTTACACTGACCATTCATGACTGTTTGGAAGTTCTGGTTTGTCCTGAACATCCCTCATTTTTAAAACAACCAGTTATTTTATTCTAGGACAAAATTTACCATATAAGCTTCTTTCTCATATAAAGTTATTTTTCTTTAAGCTTTCTTACCAAAAATGCCTCTTTAATTATATTAATATAACTTTCTTTACATCTCTCTTATTTCCTGGTTTCTTTTTCCTTGTTGTATACATAACCTTTAAAGAAGCTTTGAATTAGACAACAATTATTCACCTTTTAAAAAGGACACACTGTTTTAGAAAGGATGTTTTCCTACAATTTTTTTGAAAATACCCAATTGATGAAATATCTATTATTTAATTTAACTTTAGTTTCTAAATTATGACAAGTTTGTCTACAAATATTTATCCCATTACATTTACCTAATTATTTTAATAGTTTACCTAGATTATTTATGATACCTGCAATAGTCATCATTTTAAGTTATGAAACTATAACTGCAAAATTATAACCGGGACAATGAAAAAGGTCTGACCCAACCTACTCCATCTTGCTTTTAACCTCTAAGCTGCCCTTGTTCATTTCCGGGCATTGGATGAATTAACTTTGGGAGTATCATAGTTTATAGTTTGGTTTTGAAAGAGATGATAACAGTCCTTCACAAAACAAACCCCCTTCCTGCCTGGGGACTTGACTGCCTAAGGCCATAGATTAGAAGTTATGGCTATTTCACTAAATAATTCAATATTTAGCTATTTTCATTAAATCAATATTAACTTCTTATTTATCAAAAATTATGCAAGCAAAGATAATTGTATTTTGGGCTGGGTTTATAGTTTTGTATCCCTTATGCCAAATTTTGACACCTTATAGTATTTGGCAGGGATAAGTATGAAATTGCTTGATCAATAAATGAAAACAAACATGTATGCTGAAAATTCTTAAGCCATTTCTACTGTTCTTTACCAATAATTTTAAAGCTAGCTTATTAAAGATTTTACTTAAGTCACATGAACTTGAAAAGCATTGGGGTTCGTTATTTAATTGATGGCTACTCATTAAGCCAATTTGGTACCTTGTGGCCAAAACACAACAAAATACATGTACGTACACATAAACACACACATACATTTTCATACACTAAAGATCCTATAGCTTTTACTGCAGAACTCTAGCCATGAGATATTAATACAAACTTATTGGTCTGCAAAACCAGTAACAAAAAGGAATGGTTGGAGTCTAACAGTAGATTTTATCTTGGTCAAAAAGTAACAGCAGCTTTAAAGCAGGGAGAAAAGAAAACAGAGAAAGAGAACTTAAGAACTCTATAGTTTGAAGGTCAATCTTACGGCCCCTTTTCTTTCATGTAAATGTGCACAAAGACCATAATAATTCTATTTTACACAAACTCTAACAAGTAGAGGTGCCGTAAAACCAATGCAGTGCCCAAAAGGGGATCATTCTCCTTGTTTTATCCTCATTTTTAGATTATTAATTTCCCACTTTTCTTTTTCTTTTTTTTCTTGAAAGGAGGAACTAAGCTATGGCCTAGGGTTTTTGTGGTGTGTGCTGATTGTGGGTGGGACTCCATAGTGTGTTACCACTGAGTTGTTGCCACCCTCTTTCATGTCTCAGTTTCATTCTCTGGAGGTCTAGCACCTCCAGGAGGGCTCAAAGCTCAGTGACCAGCCCACATATGTCCTTCCTGGATGAGTCCTTTTTTTAAACAAGTTTGATGGGGATTCTCCATAGGGCTGCTGCAAATCACAGGTGGTCAACCCTCTCTACACTCCCACGAGGCCCCTGGTCACCCACGGGTGCCTTTCAGCTGGGTGAAGCAAAATGTTCACTCTCTTCGAAGCTGAGGAAACTAAATCTCTCATTTACCTATGAAAACAACAGTTCAGTTTCTCACACAAATGCGCACATACAAGCCAAACTGATATTAATTCTGGGAGAAAAAGCAATAGAGAAGACCCTTTAGAACGCATCTCTGAATTAGAAGTAGAATCCTTAAACAATAACTTCCTAGGAGAGAAAGAAAGGAAAAAAAAGCCAAAACCACTTCCTGTAAACCACCTTCAGCCACCCCTAACTTTGGAGTTCTTGCCTACCATTATACACACCAAGGTCAAATCTTCTCACAGTACAAGGTAATCTCTAATAGCCCCAAAGCCAAAGAGGTCAAGTCATGCAATACAGGAGAGCAGAGCTTTAGACCCAAGAAGAATGTGCCCATGACTCTTGAAACTCCACAAAGAAAACAGAACACCCCAAAAGGGGTGAGTGGTGACTTTGTTCTGAGTTCTCTAAGGAGTTTGAGTCATTAGAAGCCTTCTCTCTAGATTATTCTTGGTACTGAAGATGACAAAGGGGGAAGGCGGTATGGGGTGGAAGAAAAGTAAACAAAAGAACAATTGTTGTTTTGTTTCCTTTTTTTTTTTCAGACAGGAAGCAAACACAGAAACCAAATGCATGGTTTTGGGTTTTTGTTTTTTGTTTTTTCCTCTTTTACAGCTGTGAGGAATTTTAGCCAATTCAGAGAGGTCTTGTTACCCATACTTTGAAATTCTCATTCAGATTTGACCAGGTCAGGTAGGGTTGGTCAAATCTGAAAGGAGAAGGACCAGAACAAACAACAACAACAACAACAAAACCAACAATATGATTACTGAGTACTCTAATGGTAAGGAGAAATTAAGATCAGCTGGTTGTTAACCTTAACTTTAGCCAAGACAAAACCCCAATTCAGCTACTTACGTAGGGATGGGTCTCAGACTGAAGACTGCTCTCTTCCACCTTGGAAGAAGGAAAAAACTCAAACTCACCTTCCCTGTTGGAAGCAAGCTCAAACTCTAGAAAGGAGTTACCTCCCTTTCATCATCATGGAAGCAGGAAAACTTGCCTCCTTTGTTGGAAGCAAGTAAAACTCCCACTTCCCTGAACCAAGAAAAAGGAGTTTTAAAGCAGAATAAACTTTAGATCTAGATCAAATTTGGGGGGATCAGGGATTCTCTGAAGGTGATGCTTCCAGGCCTCAGCAAATTATTCTATTGGTTTGAGCCATAAAGACAGCTCAAACTGGTACTAAGCACCAACAGGAGATATGTCAAAGGTCAGGGGAACCTCCACTCAGAATCCCTTTGTGATTGCCAAATGTGAACTCCAAATATCTGAGACAGGTCTCAGTCAATTCAGGAAGTTTATTTTGCCAAAGTTAAGGACACGTGCCCATGATACAGCCTCACAAAGTCCTGACTACATGTGTCCAATGTGGTCAGGGCACAGCTTGGTTTTATACATTTTAGGGAGATATGAGACAGCAATCAATATATGTGAGATGTACATTGGTTTGGTCCGAAAAGGCAGGACAACTCCAAGAGGGAGCAGGGAGTGGGGTGGGGGGCAGTTCCAGGTCACAGGTAGATAAGACACAAACCAAACAGTTGCATTCTTTGAGTTTCTGATTAGCCTTTCCAAAGGAGGCAATCAGATATACATTTATCTTAGTGAGCAGAGGGATGACTTTAAATAGAATGGGAGGCAGGTTTGCCCTAAGCAGTTCCCATCTTGACTTTTCCCTTTAGCTTAGTGATTTTGAGGTCCCAAGATTTATTTTCCTTTCACAAGGAGATGGCGCTAAACCATTAGAAACTGCCCCCATTATCTAATCACCCCCTATCAGGCCCCACCTCCAACACTGGGGATTATAATTCAACATGAGATTTGGGCGGGGGCATAACCAAACCATATCATTCCGCCCCCTGGCCTCTCCACATTTCCTGTCCTTCTCACATTGCAAAATACAATCATGCCTTCCCAACAGTCCCCCAAAGTTTTAACTCATTCCAGCATTAACTCAAGAGTCCAAAGTCCAAAATCTCATCTGAGACAAGGCTAGTCCCTTCTTTTTTTCTGAGACGCAGTCTTGCTCTGTCGCCCAGGCTGGAGTGCAGTGGCACAGTCTCGGCTCACTGCAAGCTCTGCCTCCCTGGTTCATGCCATTCTCCTGCCTCAGCCTCCCAGCTAGTCCCTTCTTTTTATGAGCCTGTAAACTCACAAACAAGTTAGTTACTTACAAGATACAATGGGGGTATCTGACTGTTACTTTACCCATTGTATTCTTTTTGTTTTCATTTTTTAAATGTTTACCAGACTTTATTTTTAGAGCAGTTTTAGGTTTACAGCATAATTGAGAAGAAATTACAGAAATTTCCATAAACCCTCTGCCCCACTCACATAAGTAGCCTCTCCCATTATAAACATCCCCCACTAAAGCAATACAGTTGTTACAAATGGTGCTCTTACATTGACATATCATTATCACCCAAAGTCCATAGCTCACATTAGGGTTCATTTTTGTACAATCTTGGTTTGGACAAATGTCTAATGACATGTTTCCACTATTTTAGTATCGTACAAATTAATTTTACTGCCCTGAAAATCCTCAGTGCTCTTCTTGTTCATCTCTGTCTCCCCCCAACTTTTGGCATATACTGATCTTTTTACTATCTCCATAGTTTTGCCTTCTCCAAAGTGTCACATACTTGGAATCATGCAGTATGTAGTCTTTTTTGATGGGCTTATTTCACTTGGTAAATGCATTTCAGTTTCCTCTGTGTTTTTTCATGGCTTGATAGCTCGTTTCTTTTTAGCACTGAATAATATTCCATTATCTGTTCCACAGACAGTCAACAAACTGTTCCACAGTTTATCCATTCACCTACTTAGGGACATTTTGGTTGCTTCTAAGTTTTGGGGATTATGAATAAAGCTGCTATAAACGTCGGTATGCAGGTTTTTGTGTGGACATTTTTCAACTCCATTGTGTAAACACCAAGGAGCGCAATTGCTGAATTGCATAAAAGTCTACTTAGTTTTGTAAGAAACTGCCAAACTATCTTTCAAAGTGGCTGTACCCTTTTGCATTCCCACCAGCAATGAATGAGAGTTCTTTGTTCCTCCACATCCTCACCAGCATTTGGTGTTGTGTTTTATGTTTTGGCTATTCTAATTGGTATGTTGTGGTATCTCATTGTTTTATTTTGTATTTCCCTAATGACATGTGATGTGGAGCATCTTTTCATGTTTGTCATCTGTATTTCCCTGATGACATATGATATGGAGCATCTTTTCATATGTTTATTTGCCATCTGTATATCTATAAGTTAGAACATACAGTATTAGGTTTTCTGTTTCTGCATTATTTTGCTCTGGATAATAACCTCCAGCTCCATCCATGTTGCTGAAAGGACACGATTTCATTCTTTTTTATGGCTATGTAGTATTCCATGGTGTATATGTATCACATTTTCTTTATCAAGTCTACACTTGATGGGCATCTTCATTGATTATGTTGTTTGTTTTCTTATTGTTGGTTTTAAGTGTTCTTTGTACATCTTGGATAATACTCATTTATCAGATATATCCTTCACAATATTTTTCCCAGTCTTTTCATTCTCTTGACAGTGTCTTTCACAGAGCAGAAATTTTTACTTTTAAAGACATTCAACTTACTAATTCTTTATTTTATGAATCGTGCCTTTGGTGTTTATCTAAAAAGTCATTGCAAAGCCCAAGGTCATCTAAATATTCATGTATGTTAACTTTTAGGAGTCTAAGAGTTTTGCATTTTAGTTAGTTCTTTGAGTCGTTTTGAGTTAACTTTTGTAGAGGATGTAAAGTTTGCATCTAGATTCTTTATTTTTTGTATGTAGATGTCCAGTTGCTCCAGCACCGTTTGTTGAAAAGACTGTCCTTGCTCCATCGTATTGCTTTTCCTTTTTAATCACAGATCAGCAGTCTATATTTATGTGGATCTATCCCTGAGCTCCCTATTCTATTCCATTGATCTATTTGTCTGTTGTTTTGCCAATACCACACTGTCTTGATTACTACAGCTTTATAGTAAGGCTTGAAGTTTGGTAGTGTCAGTCCTCAACCTGTGTTCTTCTTCAATATTGCATTGGCAATTCTGGGCCTTTTGCCTTTCCTTATAAACACTGTAATCAGTTTGTCCTTATCCACAAAATTACTTGATGGGATTTTGATTGGGTACATTAGTCACGGTTCTCTAGAGGGACAGAACTAATAGGAGAGATGTATTTATAAAGGGGAGTTTATTAAGGAGTATTGACTCACATGATCACAAGGTGAGGTCCTACAATAGGCCATCTGCAAGCTGAGGGGCAAGGGAACCAGTCTGAGTCCCAAAGCTGAAGAACTTGGAGTCTGATGTTCGAGGGCAGGATGCATCCAGCACAGGAGAAAGATGTAGGCTGGGAGACTAAGCCAGTCTAGTTTTCTCACGTTCTTCTGCCTGCTTTTATTCTGGCCATGCTGGCAGCTGATTAAATTGTGCTCACTCAGATTGAGGGTGGGTCTGCCTGTCCCATGCCACTGACCAAATATTAATCTCCTTTGGCAACACCCTCACAGACACACCCAGGAACAATACTTTGTATCCTTCAGTCCAATCAAGTTGACACTTAATATTAACCATCACATTGGGGTTGCCCTGAATCTACAGATCAAGTCAGGAAGAATTAACATTGGGACAAAATTGTGGCCTCCTATCCATGAAATGAAATCTCTCTCCACTTATTTAGTTCCTTAATTTGTTTCATCAGAGTTATATAGTTTTCCTCATTTAGATCTTGTACATTTTTTATATTTATGCCTAAGTATTTCATTTCTCAGGGTGCAAATATAAACGGCACTGTGTTTTAAATTTCAAATTCCACTTGTTCATTGCTGGCATATAGGAAAATGACTGACTTTTTAATGTTAATTTTGTATCCTGCAACCTTGCTTTAATTGCTGTTAGTTCCAGGGGTTTTACCAATACTTTCAAATTTTCTACATAGATACCATATCATCAGTGAACAAAAACAGTTGTTTATTCTTTCCCAACCTATATAACTTCTTTTTCTTCTTAAACTTTTTTAGTTAGGACTTCCAGTATGGTGTTGAAAAGCAATTGTAAGAAGGAAGATTCTTGCTTTATTTATAATCTTAATGGGAAAGTTTTGAGTTTCTCACCATTGAGTACAATGTTAACTGTAGAGTTTTTTGTAGACATTCTTTCTCAAGTTGAAGAAGTTTCCCTCTACACCTAGTTTGCTGAGTTTTATCATAAATGGGTGTTGGAATTTGTCAAATGCTTTTCTGCATCTATTGATATGATCATGCTATTTTTCTTCTTTAGCCTGTTAGTGTGATGTATTACATTAATTGATTTTCAAATGGTGAATTAGCCTCACATATCTAGGATAAATCCCACTTGGATGTGGTGTATAATTATTTTTATACATTGTTGGGTTTAATTGGCTGGATTTTGTTGAGGATTTTGGCATCTATGTTCATGAGAGAAATTGGTTTATTGTTTTTGTTTTTTTTTTCCTTATAGTGTCTTTGCCTGGTTTTGGTAGTGTGTAAAGCTGGACTTATGCAATGAGTTACCAAGTGTTCCTTCTCTTTCTGTCTTCTGAAAGAGATTGTAAAGAACTGGTATCAGTGGCTGGCAAGATGGTCAAATAGGAACAGCTCCGGTCTGCAGCTCCCAGCAAGATCAACACAGAGGTGGGTGAGTTCTGCATTTCCAGCTGAGGTACCAAGCTCATCTCATTGGGACTGGTTAGACAGTGGGTGCAGCCCATGGAGGGTGAGCCAAAGCAGGGTGGTGTGTTGTATTACCTGGGAAACTCAAGGGGTTGGAGAACTCCCTACCCTAGCCAAGGGAAGCTGTGAGGGACTGTGCCGTGATGAATGGTGCATTCTGGCCCAGAAACTATGCTATTCCCATGACCGTCACAACCCGTAGACCAGGAGATTCCCTCAGATGCCTATACCACCAGGGCCCTAGGTTTCAAGCACAAAACTGAGCACCCATTTGGGCAGACACTGAGCTAGCTGCAGGAGTTTTTTTTCATACCCCAGTGGCACCTGGAATGCCAGAAAGACAGAACCGTTTACTCCCCTGGAAAGGGGGCTGAAGCCAGGGAGCCAAGTGGTCTAGCTCAGCACATCCCAACCACATGGAGCCCAGTAACCTAAAATCCACTGGCTTGAAATTCTCACTGCCAGTACAGCAGTGTGAAGTCAACCTGGGATGCTTGAGCTTGGTGGGGAGAGGGACATCTGTCATTACTGAAGCTTGAGTAGGCAGTTTTCTCTTCACAGTGTAAACAAAACTACCAGGAAGTTCGAACTGGGTGGAGCACACCGCAGCTCAGCAAAACTGCTGTAGCCAGACTGCCTCTCTAGATTCCTCCTCTCTGGGCAGGGCATCTCTGAAAGAAAGGCAGCAGCCCCAGTCAGGGGATTATAGATAAAACTCCCGTCTTCCTCGGACAGAGCACCTGGGGGTAGGGGCGGCTGTGGGGGCAGATTCAGCAGACTTAAACGTTCCTGCCTGCTGGCTCTGAAGAGAGCAGTGGATTTCCCAGCACAGCGCTCTAGCTCTGCTAAGGGACAGACTGCCTCCTCAAGTGGGTCCCTGACCCTGTGCCTCCTGTTTGGAAGACACCTCCCAGCAGAGGTCGACAGACAACTCATACAGGAGAGCTCCAGCTGGCATCTGGCAGGTGCCCCTCTGGGATGAAGCTTACAGAGGAAGGAACAGGCAGCAATCTTTGCTGTTCTGCAGCCTCTGCTGGTGATATCCAGGCAAATAGAGTCTGGAGTGGACCTCCAGCGAACTCCAGCAGACCTACAGCAGAGGGGCCTGACTGTTAGAAGGAAAACTAACAAACAGAAAGGAATCGCATCAACATCAATAAAAAGGACGTCCACACCAAAACCCCATTCGAAGGTCACCAGCATCAAAGACCAAAGTTAGATAAACCCATGAAGATGAGGAAAAAGCAGCACAAAAAGCCTGAAAATTCCAAAAACCAGAACGCCTCTTCTCCTCCAAAGGATCACAACTCCTCGCCAGCAAGGGAACAAAACTGGATGGAGAATGAGTTTGATGAATTGACAGAAGTAAGCTTCAGAAGGTGGGTAATAACAAACTCCTCCAAACTAAAGGAACATGTTCTAACTCAATGCAAGGAAACTAAGAACCCTGAAAAAAGGTTAGAGGAATTGCTAACTAGAAGACCCAGTTTAGAGAAAAACATAAATGACCTGATGGACCTGAAAAACACAGCATGATAATTTCACGAAGCATACACAAGTATCAATAGCTGAATCAATCAAGTGGAAAAAAGGATATCAGAGATCGAAGGTCAACTTAATGAAATAAAGCATGAAGACAAGATTAGAGAACAAAGAATGAAAAAGGAATGAACAAAGGCTCCAAGTAATATGGGAATATGTGAAAAGACCAAACCTATGTTTGATTGGTGTACATGAAAATGATGGAGACAATGTAACCAAGTTGGAAAACACTCTTCAGGATATTAGCCAGGAGAACCCCAACCTAGCAAGACAAGCTAACATTCAAATTCAGAAAATACAGAGAACAACACAAAGATACTCCTTGAGAAGAGCAATCCTAAGACACATAATCATCAGATTCACCAAGGATGAAATGAAGGAAAAAAATGTTAAGGGCAGCCAGAGAGAAAGGTCGGGTTACCCACAAAGGGAAACCCAACAGACTAACAGCAGATCTCTCTGCAGGAACCCTACAAGCCAGAAAAGAGTGGGGGCCAATATTCAACATTCTTAAAGAAAAGAATTTTCAACCCAGAATTTCGTATCCAGCCAAACTAAGTTTCATAAGCGAAGGAGAAATAAAATCCTTTACTGACAAGCAAATGCTGAGAGATTTTGTCACCACCAGACCTGCCTTACAAGAGCTCCCGAAAGAAGCACTAAATATAGAAAGGAAAAAACAGTACCAGCCACTGCAAAAACATACCAAATTGTAAAGACCATCGACACTATGAAGAAACTGCATCAACTAATGGGCAAAATAATCAGCTAGCATCATAATGACAAGATCAAATTCACAAATAAGAATATTAAGCTTAAATGAAATTGGATAATGCCCCAATTAAAAGACACAGACTGGAAAATTGGACAGAGTCAAGAACCATCCTGCCGTATTCAGGAGACCTATCTCATGTGCAGACACACATAGGCTGAAAATAAAGGGATGGAGGAATATTTACCAAACAAATGGAAAGAAAAAAAAAAGCAGGGGTTGCAATCCTAGTCTGATAAAACACACTTTAAACCAACAAAGATCAAAAAAGACAATGAAGGGCATTACATAATGGTAAAGGGATCAATGCAACAAGAAGAGCCAACTACCCTAAATATATATGCACCCAATACAGGAGTACCCAGATTCATAAAGCAAGCTCTTAGAGACCTACAAAGAGACTTAGGCTCCCACACAATAATAGTGGGAGACTTTAACACCACACTGTCATTATTAGACAAATCAATGAGACAGAAAATTAACAAGGATATTCAGGACTTGAACTCAGCTCTGGACCAAGCGGACCTAACAGACATCTACAGAACTCCCCACCCCAAATCAACAGAACATACATTCTTCTCAGCACCACATCGCACTTATTCTAAAATTGACCACATAATTGGAAGTAAAACACTCCTCAGCAAATGGAAAAGAACAGAATTCATAACAGTCTCTCAGACCACAGTGCAATCAAATTAGAACTCAGGATTAAGAAACTCACTCAAAACCACACAACTACATGGAAACTGAACAACCTGTTCCTGAGTGACTACTGGAAAAATAATGAAATTAAGGCAGAAATCAAGAAGTTCTTTGAAACCAATGAGAACAAAGACACAATGTACCAGAATCTCTGGGACACAGCTAAAGCAGTGTTTGGAGGGAAATTTATAGCACTAAATGCCCACAGGACAAAGCAGGAAAGATCTAAAATCGACTCCCTAACATCACAATTAAAAGAACTGGAGAAGCAAGAGAAAACAAATTCAAAAGCTAGTGGAAGAGAAGAAATAACTAACATCAGAGCAAAACTGAAGGAGATAGAGACATGAAAAACCTTTCAAAAAATCAATGAATCCAGGAGCTGGTTTTTTGAGAAGATTAACCAAATAGACCACTAGCCAGACTAATAAAGAAAAAAAGAGAGAAGAATCAAATAAACACAATAAAAATGATAAAGGGGATACACCACTGATCCCATAGAAATACAAACTACCATCAGAGAATACTATAAACATCTCTACGCAAATAAACTAGAAAATCTAGAAGAAATGGATAAATTCCTGGACACATACACACTCCCAAGACTAAACCAGGAGTAAGTCGAATCCCCGAACACACCAATAACAAGTTCTGAAATTGAGGCAGTAATTAAATTAAAACAAAAAGTAATTAAAACAAAAAGTCCAGGACCAGATGGATTCACAGCCAAATTCTGCCAGAGGTACAAACAGGAGCTAGTCCCATTCCCTTTGAAACTATTCCAAACAATAGAAAAAGAGGGACTCCTCCCTAACTCATTTTATGAGGCCAGCATCATCCTGATACCAAAACCTGGCAGAGACACATATGAAAAACAGAAAATTTCAGGCCAATATACCCGATGAACATCAATGCAAAAATCCTCATTAAAATACTGACAAACTGAATCCAGCAGCACATGAAAAAATGTATCCACCACGATCAAGTCAGCATCATCCCTGGGATGCAAGACTGGTTCAACATATGCAAATCAATAAGTGTAATCCATCACATAAACAGAACCAATGACAAAAAACACATGATTATCTCAATAGATGCAGAAAAGGCCTTCAATAAAATTCAACACCCCTTCATGCTAAAAGCTCTCAATAAACTAGGTATTGATGGAATGTATCTCAAAATAATAAGAGCTATTATGACAAACTCACGGCCAATATCATACTGAATGGGCAAAAGCTGGAAGCATTCTCTTTGAAAACTGGCACAAGACAAGGATGCCCTCTCTCACCACTCCTATTCAACATAGTATTGGAAGTTGTGGCCAGGGCAATCAGGCAAGAGAAAGAAATAAAGGTATTCAAATAGAAAAAGAGGAAATTAAATTGTCTCTTTTTGCCAATGACATGATTTTATATTTAGAAAACCCCATCATCTCAGCCCAAAAACATCTTAAGCTGGTAAGCAACTTCAGCAAACTCTCAGGATACAAAATCAATGTACAAAAATCACAAGCATTCTTATACACCAATAATAGAAAATCAGAGAGCCAAATTATGAGTGAACTCCCATTCACAATTGCTACGAAGAGAATGAAATACCTAGGAATACAACTTACAAGGGATGTGAAGGACCTCTTCAAGGAGAACTGCAAACCACTGCTCAAGGAAATAAGATTTCTTTGAAATGGAAAACCATTCCATGCTCATGGATAGAAAGAATCAATATCGTAAAAATGGCCATATTGCCCAAAGTAATTTATAGATTCAATGCTATCCCCATCAAGCTACATTAACTTTCTTCACAGAATTAGAAAAAACTACTTTAAATTACATATGGAACCAAAAAAGAACCCACATAGCAAAGACAATCCTAAGCAAAAAGAACAAAGCTGGAGGCATCATGCTACCTGACCTCAAACTATACTACAAGCCTACAGTAACCAAAACATCATGGTACTGGTACCAAAACAGATATATAGACCAAAGTAACAGAACAGAGGCCCCAGAAATAATGCCACACATTTACAACCATCTGATCTTTGACAAACCTGACAAAAACAAGCAATGGGAAAAGGATTCCTATTTAATAAATGGTGTTGGGAAAACTGGCTAGCCATATGCAGAAAACTGAAACTGGACCCCTTTCTTACAACTTACACAAAAATTAACTCAAGATGCATTAAAGATTTAAATGTAAGACTTAAAATCGTAAAAACCCTAGAAGAAAACCCAGGCAATACCATTCAGGATATAGGCATGGTCAAAGACTTCATGACTAAAACACCAAAAACAATGGCAAAAAAAGGCAAAATTGACAAATGGGATTTAACTAAACTAAAGAGCTTCTGCACAGCAAAAGAAACTATCATCAGAGTGAAAAGGCAACCTACAGAATGGGAGAAAATTTTTGCAATCTAGCCATCTGACAAAGGGCTAATATCTAGAATCTACAAGGAACTTAAACGAATTTACAAGAAAAAAAAACCCCATCAAAAAGTGGGTGAAGGATATGAACAGACACTTCTCAAAAGAAGACATTTATGCAACCAACAAACATATGAAAAAAAGCTCATTATCCCTGGTCATTAGAGAAGTGCAAATCAAAACCACTACGAGATACGATCTCACGCCAGTTAGAATGGCAATCATTAAAAAGCCAGGAAACAACAGATGCTGGAGAAGATGTGGAGAAATAGGCATGCTTTTACAGTTGGTGGGAGTGTAAATTAGTTCAACCATTGTGGAAGACAGTGTGGTGATTCCTCAAGGATCTAGAACCAGCAATCACATTTGACCCAGCAATCCCATTACTGGGTATATACCCAAAGGATTATAAATCATCCTACTATAAAGACACATGAACATGTATGTTTATTGCAGCACTGTTCACAATAGCAAAGACTTGGAACCAACCCAAATGCCCATCAATGATAGACTGGATAAAGAAACTGTGGCACATACACACCATGGAATACTATGCAGCCATAAAAAAGGATGAGTTCATGTCCTTTGCAGGGACATGGATGAAGGTGGAAACCATCATTCTTAGCAAACTAACACAGGAACAGAAAACCAAACACCGCATATTCTCACTCATAAGTGGGAATTGAACAATGAGAACACATGGACACAGGGAGGGGAACATCACACACCGGGGCCTGTAGGGGGTTGGGGGGCTAGGGGAGGGATAGCATTCAGAGAAATACCAAATGTAGATGATGGGTTGATGGGTGCAGCAAACCACCATAGCACGTGTATACCTATGTAACAAAACTGCACGTTCTGCACGTGTATCCCAGAACTTAAAGTATAATATAAAAACAACAAAAAAAACTGGTATCATTTCTTCCCTAAATGATTGGTAGAATTAATCAGTGAACCCATCTGGGCCTGATACTTTCTGTTTTGGGAGGTAATTAATTATTGATTTGATTTTTTTTAACCAGATATAGGCTTACGCAGATTATCTTTTTCTTCTTGCCTGAGTTTTGGCCAACTCTCTCTCAAGGAATTGGTCCATTTCATCTGTATCATCAAATTTGTGGGCATAGACTTGTTCATAGTGTTCCCTTAATATCTTTTTAATCTCCATGGGATCAGTCATGATGTTCCTTCTTTCATTTCTAATATTAATAGTTTGTGCCCTTTGTTTCTTTTTTTTTTTTTAGTTAGCCTGGCTAGAGGTTTACTGATTTTGCTTTTGTTTTCATTGATTTTCTCTATTATTTCCTGTTTTCAATTTCATTGATTTCTGGTGTAATTTTTATTTCTTTTCTTCTGCTTACTTTAATTTGCTCTTCTTTTTCTAATTTCCTAAAGTAGAAGCTTAGATGTTTGATTTTAGACTTTTCCTCTTTTCTAACATACGCATTCAATGCTATAAATTTCCCTGTAAGCACTGCTTTTACAGTATCTGTGAATTTTGATAAGCTGTGTTTTCATTTTATTTTCTTTAAAATACTTTTAATACCTCTTGAGATTTCCTCTTGACCAATTTGTTATTAAGAAGTGCATTAATTTCCAAGTATTAATTGGTTTTCCAGCTACCTTTCTGTTATTGGCTTCTAGTTTAACTCTATCATGGTCTGGGAGTAGACATTGTATGATTTCTTATTTATTTATTTATTTATTTATTTTTGAGACAGGGTCTCACTGTCGCCCAGGCTGGAGTGCAGTGGCGCGATCTCAGCTCACTGCAAGCTCCGCCTCCTGGGTTCACGCCATTCTCCTGCCTCAGCCTCCCGAGTAGCTGGGACTACAGGCGCCGGCTACCACGCCCGGCTAATTTTTTGTATTTTTAGTAGAGACGGGGTTTCACTGTGTTGGCCAGGATGGTCTCGATCTCCTGACCTCGTGTTCTGCCTGCCTTGGCCTCCCAAAGTGCTAGAATTACAGGCATGAGCCACCGCACCCGGCGGTGTTGTATGATTTCTATTTTGAATTTGTTAAAGTGTGTCTTATGGCCTAGAATGTGATCTTTCTTAGTGACTGTTCCAGGTTAGTTTGGGAAGAATTAATATTCTGTTGTTGGATGAAGTAGTCTATAGATGTCCATTATATTCAGCTGATTGATGGTATTGTTGAGTTCAACTATATCCTTACTGATTTTATGTTTGCTAAATCAGTCCATTTCTGACAAAGCAGAGTTGAAGTATCCAATTATAACAGTGGATTAATCTTTTCTCCTTGGAATTTTATCAGTTTTTACACGTATTTTGATTTTGTGTTGTTAGATGCATACACATTAAAGATTGTTATGTCTTCTTTGGAGAATTGACCCCTTAATCATTATGTAATGCCCCTTTTCATACCTGATAACTCTCCTTGCTCTGAAGTTTCCTCTGTCTGAAATTAATATAAGCTACTCTCACTATGACTAGTTTTATCATGGTATATCTTTCTCCATTCATTGACATTTATTTTATATGTTTTTTTATATTTAAAGTGAGTTTCTTACAGACTACATATATTGGGTCTTGTCTTTTGAGCCACTCTATCTCTGTATTTTAATTGATACATTTAGGCCATTAACATTCAAAGCAATTGTGAATACAGCTAGATTAATATCTACTATATTTGCTACTGTTTTCATTTCATTGAACTTGTCCTTTATTCCTGATTTTGCTCTTCCAGTCTTTTTCTGCTTTTTGTGGTTTTAATTAAGCATTTTCTATAATTCCATTTTCTCTTATTTCTTACGCTCTCATCTATATTTTGTTAAAAAAATTTTGGGGGTTACCCCAGAGTTTACAATCTACATTTACAACTAATCTAAGTCAATTTTTCATCACACTATATAATTTCACGCATAGTGTGGGTACCTTGTAATAAAATAATCCTAATTCTTCCCTTTCATCCCTTGTGTTATTGGTTGTACCATTCATTTCACTTATACGTAAGCATACATAATTACATACCTGAATACATCGTTGATATTCTTATTTTAAACAAACTGTTATATTTAAGATCAATACAGAATAAAAAATAGAAGTTTTCATTTTACTTTCAGTGATCTCTTTTCTGGGCAGGCGGGGGGAGGTGTGGGGATGAAGTCTCGCTCGTCACCTAGGCTGGAGTGCAATGGCATGATCTTGGCTCACTGCCACCTCCACCTTCACCTCCCGGGGTTCAAGCGATTCTCCTGTCTCAGGCTCCCGAGTAGCTGGGACTACAGGAGTGTGCCACCAGGTCAGGCTAATTTTTTGTATTTTTAGTAGAGACAGGGTTTCTCCATGCTGCCCAGGCTGGTCTTGAACTCCTGGCCTCAAACAATCCACCCACCTTGGCCTCCCAAAGTGCTAGGATTACAGGCGTGAGTCACCACAACCAGCGAATGTACCATAATGATGTAAAATATTAATAATAAAGAAAAGTGGGCCAGGCACAGTGGCTCACACCTATAATCCCAGCACTTTGGGAGGCCGAGGCAGGCGAATCACCTGAGAGTCAGGAGAGCAAGACCAGACTGGTGAACGTGGTGAAACCTTGCCTCTATTAAAAATACAAAATAATTAGCCAGGCATGGTGGTGCATGCCTGTAATCCCAGCTACTTGGGAGGCTGAGGCAGGAGAATGGTTTGAACCCGGGAGGCGGAGGTTGCAGTGAGCCAAGATTGCACCACTGCATGCCAGCCTAGGAGACAGAGCAAGACCATATATCAAAAACAAAAAACAAACAACAACAACAAAACATGATGACGCATTTGTCACAATTAATGAACCAATACTAATATATTACCATTGATTGAAGTCAATACTTTATTCAGATTTCCTTAGTTTTACCTAATGTCTTTCTTTTGTTCCAAGATCACATCCAGGATACCACATTATATTCAGTAGCCATGTCTCCTTAGGCTCCTCTTGGTTGTGGTAGTTTTTCAAACTGTCCTTGGTTTTGATGACTGTGGCAGTTTTAAATATTACTATTCAGGTATTTTGCACAGTTTTTCTTGATTGAGATTTGCCTATTTTTTTAACAATTAGACTGGGCTAATATCTTTTGGAGGAAGACCACAGAAGAAGTGTGGTATTATCATCACATCACATCAAGGCTACATACTATCAAATATGGTTTATCACTATTGATGTTAACCTCAATCACCTGGCTTAAGGTGATATTTGTCGGGTTTCTCCACTGTCAAGTTACATTTTTGGTCTCTTTTTCCAACACTCTAGTTTTTGGAAGAGTTTTCCCTTACATTTTTTACTGAATATTTTCTATATAAGTGAAGCTTATTGATTTTAGTATTTACATATTATTTAAAGTAACACTAAATTATAAAGAGAAGACAGTCATCAAAACATTTGCCAATTACAAAATATCAATGAGAAATTAGAGTACTACCATTAATAATGCACAAGAAAATACCTTTTTCCAATCTCATTTACAAAAATACTTACTTTGCTATTCAGAGCAAATGCTAGATTATGAGACCCACAGAAAGCCACCCTGATTAAAATGTGATTCATTTAGAAGTGTTGATGTATGGTAAGAAATATCCTATTCAGCTCCATACCTATTATCGTGGATTATTTTTCACTCTTCACTAAATATTTTAGTTACTGTCTGTATTCGTTATATATTGCTGCACAAAAAAATTACCCCTACAATTTAGTGGTTAACACATCAAGTGGTTTCCGTGGATCAGGAATGTGGACATGGCTTAACTGGGTCCTCAGCTTCAGGATCTCTCACAAGGCCACAATCATGGTGTCAGCCAGGGCTATCGTCATTTCATGCTTCAACTGAGGAAGAATCTGCTTGCAAGCTCACTCTGTTTGTTTGCAGGCTTCAGTTCCTCGTGGGCTGTTGAACTCAATAGGAGAGCCTCAGTCCCTTGCTGGGAATTGGCTGGGGTTCACCTTCAATTCCTAGCCATATGAGTTTCTCCAAAATTGTAGCTTGCTTCATCAATGTGAGCAACCCAAAAAGGCAAGATGGAATGAGAGAGTGCCCACTAGAAAGAGAAAGCTAGCAAGACTGAAGTAGTAGTCTTTCCTAACTTAACTACAGAAATGACAGCCCATCACTCTTACTGAATTCTATCTATTCTGGAAGAGGGTGATTAAGTCTACACCATACTCAAGAGAAAGGGATGATGCCGAGGTGTGACACTGGAAACTATGTCATGAGCTGCCTACCACATTATCCCTGTGATGTTCCTTCCTATGGGAGGATTCTATATCTCTCTCTATTGAACAAAAGAATGACTATGTGACTTGCTTTAAGCTCATGAACTCTGACAAAAATAACACATTTTCTAATGTTTTAAGGTATTCAAATGCCCATATTATAAAAATTACCTCAGAGAGGCTGAGACTTCTGGAATGGTGGAGTGAAGAGATTGGCAAATCTTCTCCCCAAAAAGCAAAAATAAAATTGGACACTTGAAAAAAAAAACTCCCAACTATCAAAATCAACCAAAGGCATACAAATAACTCAAAAACTTATATTTAAGAAAACTACTGAACCTTGGGTAAGAATGGTGTTATTTAATGGCATTTTAGCCCACACCACCTTAGGGACAGGATGGACCAGGAAAACCATCATCTTTACTGCCAAAGTGGATTGGCTTCATTTGGAGTAGAGTCGGAAGTCCCCATGTCCAGGACATTGTCAAGAACAACGGTGATATTGGTGACAAATAATTGGGGAGGGATGACATCATAGCTAGCCTTAGGGTGTGATTAAGCTTAGAGCAAGCAACAGATTAGCAGACTAGCCAGAAATTTAATGGGAAAAAATGAAGAATGAGGCAGCTTTCCTTATGCTAAACACAAAAATTAACTCAAAATGGATCATAAACTCAAATGTAAGAATGAAAACTATAAAACTTCTAGAGAAACACATAATAGAAAATCTTCATGGCCCTGGAATTTCTTGGGTTAGGCAAAGAGTTCCTAGATATAACATCAAAGGCATAATGCATAAAAGAAAAAAATGATACATTGGATTTCATAAAAATTTTAAAAATTCTTGTCCCTCAAAAGACACTTAAGAAAAATGAAAAGACAAGCCACAGACTGGGAGAAGATATCTGCCAATCATAGACTTAATACAAATGTTATCCAGAATATATAAAGAACTCTTATAATTAAATAAGAAGATAACATACAAAAGAGGCAAAGAATTTGAATAGACATTTCACCAAAGACATGGCTGATAAGTACATGAAAAGAGGCTCAATCACATTAAGTCATTTGAATTAGAAAATGCAAATTAAAACTGTGATGAGAAACTACTTCCTACCTATTAAAATGGCTATAATAAAACAAGACAAACAAAAATAAGCGTTGGTGAAGATATGGAGAAACTGTAACCCATATATGTTGCTGGTAGGAATATAAAATGATTTGTCACTTTGTAAATGTTTAACAGTTTCTTAAAAAGTCATAAAAACTTCTGACATGCTACAGCACAGATGAACCTCAAAAACATGCTGAGTGAAAGAAGTCAGACATAAAAGATTACATATATGTTTTCATTCATATGGAATACCCATAAAAGGCAAATTTTTAGACAGAAAGCAGATTATTTTCTAGGGCTGGGTGTAGCAATGAAGATTCACTGCAAATGGACTCAGGAGATGTTTTGGGGGCGATGGACATGTTCCAGCATGGGTGACAGAGTGAGACTCTGTCTCAAAAAAAAGAAAAAAAAAGGAAGCCACAGATATGACTGTGGTGGTCAGTTGTACAATTCTGTAAATTTACTAACAACCATTGAATTGTACACTAAAAATGGCTAAATGTATGAAAATTATACTTCAATAAAACTGTTATTAAAAAGGAAACACCTATGTTTAGTTTGCCACGTCTCTCTCTCTGTCAGGACGATCAGTTATGTTCCAGATAGGAGGTGTTTCAACAGCCTGGGTCCCAGAATGAACACACATAAGGAGCAGAGTGCAGGAAACTCATGATGGATGTGAACAAGAAAATAACCTTTGTTGTTGTAAGTCACTGAGATTGAGATTTGGGAATCATTTTTTACCACAGCATAACATAGTTTATCCTGACTGCTAGACTTGTCTTTCTGAGGAATAAAATATATCATTACATATTGATGTTAAATTCTTCAGTGGAGAACTTCTGTTTAAGAAGTAAATTTATTATAAGTGTATTTTCTATAATTTCTTAACATAACTTTATGGTTCCTTGAGTTAAAAATATAAACTTTCTGTTACATCCTTTTAGGTTTCATGCAACTCTGAATCATATGACAAAATTATTTACATATATTTGCATAGCACTTTACCAAGAGTTGGGAATATATTAAGGAACAATATAGACATGACCCCTACCTTCACAAAGCTTACAGTTAAAAAAAAAAACAATGTTTATTATCTGTTTGCTTTCTATATTTTAAAACAACTATATATTTATTTTCATGTTCCATGATAGCTTTTAAAATAAAGGAAGTAAATGATTGCTCTTTCAATTTAAACTTCTGTGACTATCACTTCTAATTTGCCAGGTAATTTTTACAATGCATATTTTAATTTGTATTCATTTTTTATTTCTACCAGCAGATGGAACCCTTTAGATTTATTTTGTCTCAAACAGCACTATATAAACTTTTGTGATTTCTTCTAATTTTTAAGAATTCTCTTTTCTTTGATTTAATATTTATTTCTAGAACACAAGTTAATGATAATAGGCAAAGATAGTCATTCTACATTCCAAAAAAACACCTCCACATTAATAAAATTCGTATCAGCATATTCAATTAAAGAATATTCAATTAAATATTCACCTATTCACCCTATCTCACTCCCCTAAGTCCCCACATTCATAAATACACACAAAAAATTGCAAGACACATGGCCTCAGGGCCAAACACTGCATTCTTTAAGGTGCTATGGTACTTTGCAGAAACATTTGTATGCATCTCTGCAAAGGTGTAGAGCAAAAGACCTATTCTAGGAGCAAAACCACACCAGAATGTGGCACTCCAAAGAATGGTCAAAAAGCAGCTCTCCAGCTTTGTGGTAGCTTCTCTCTCTGCACACAGCACCGCTTGAGTTAAACCATGGTTGCTGGTTTGAGGCAAAACAGCACAGGAAAAAGGATGACTTAACTTCTATAAGAAGCCACAGGCCGGACACGGTGGCTCATGCCTGTAATCCCAGCACTTTGGGAGGCCGAGGTGGGCAGATCACTTGAGATCAGGAGTTCGAGACCAGCCTGGTCAACATGAAGAAACCCCATCTCTACTCAAAATACAAAAAAAAAAAAAAATTAGCCGGGCATGGTGGTGCATGCCTATAGTCCCAGCTACTAGGGAGGCTGAGGCAGAAGAATAGCTTGAACCTGGGAGATGGAGGTTGCAGTAAGCCGAGATCGTGCCACTGCACTCCAGCGTGGGTGACAGAGTGAGACTCTGTCTCAAAAAAAAAAAAAAAAAAGGAAGCCACAGATATGCTTCTGCGGCTATAGCAGGCTTTGCCCCAGGAAATTTCTTCCTGAAGACTAAGGAGAAAAGAGAGAAGCTTTGTAAGTGTCTACTCCGCTTTGCTTTGAAAACAGTTTGCAACAACTGGTTCTTCCACACCTGGACTGGATGATTCAGGCTGGAGTTTATTAATGAGCTAGGTTGTGGCCTTCTCCTTACAGACTTTTATTCCAGAGACCCATGCAAGGTTATCTCACAAGAATCACAGGTTCACCAGAGAGCTGGAAACCCATCCATCTTCATTAAAATTTATTATGAAGGAAAGGTGGAAAAGAAGCAATATTGACTATACTAAAATCAAAATTTCTGTCCATAATTGTATACTTTAGGACTGGCCTTCTCTGTTCTCCACTTTCCTGAAATTGTTCTCAGTCAAAAGTAGGAGAAAAAACTCATTATTATAAAAGAAACACAGCTGTGGCACCAGCAAATTTACTGTAAAGTGGCTCACACTATGTGGTCAACCTTACTTTCCACGATTCCCCATCATGAACCCAACTTTATAATCAAATCAGTGTTCTCACTGTTTTTAAACTAACTGCTACATCCAGGTCTCATTGTTTCCACCTCCATTTCTTTGCTCCTATTATCCCACCCTTAAGTCACTTTC
Source organism: Pongo abelii (assembly GCF_028885655.2). Classification (NCBI taxonomy): domain Eukaryota; kingdom Metazoa; phylum Chordata; class Mammalia; order Primates; family Hominidae; genus Pongo; species Pongo abelii. The sequence continues at coordinate 22,957,969 of NC_085928.1, forward strand.
ACGTAATACTTCCTTAGGGAATCCTCTCCCTTAAGACCTAGTCCAAGCTCTAAATGCTAAAAGATACTATCTGTTTCTCGGGGTTCTTAGGGCTCTATCAGACACTGAAGTGTAATTCCATACTATCAGGTATTAGCTAATGTTTGTTGAAGAGACCTGCTTAGCCCGGATGAGGATGGGCATGCAAATGAAACCTGGAGTTGGAATGGTCACATGGTATGTCTAAAGAGATTGGCCTGAGGCTTTTTCAGAATTCTCCCTTATGTCAGTTCCAGTATTATACAGGAGCAGTAGGTTAATTCTAACACACCTGATGTGGTTAGTCTTTGTGTCCCCACACAAATCTCATCTTGAATTGTAATCCTCATAATCCCCATGTGTCGAGAGAGGAATCAGGCGGGAGGTGATTGGATCATGGGACGGTTTCGCCTATGCTGTTCTTGTGATAGTGAGTGAGTTCTTATGAGATCTTATGGTTTTATAAAGCAGTTTTCTCTGCTGTTGCTGGCTCTCTCTTTCTTGCCGCCACATGAAGAAAGTCTTTGCTTCCCCTTCACCTTCTACCATGATTGTAAGTTTCCTGAGGCCTCACCTACCATGCAGAACTGTGAGTCAATTAAACCTCTTTTCTTTATAAATTACCCAGTCTTGGGTAGTATCTTTATAGCAGTGTGAAAATGAACTAATACAATGCCTAAGCAAAGCACGAAAATGAAGAGTTCAACTAAACTTGTCAAGTTTCCTGAGAGTGCATGATGCAAGAATAACACAAATAAACACAATATCTGAGATGGGCACTGGAATAAGTTTATGGAGAAAACTTGAAAGAATCTAATTGTTAGGAAAAATAGAAACTCAGAAGTGTTTTGTGCTAATAGACAACTAAAGATCAGATGAGACAAAAGCTGTCTCTGAAGATGCCAGGGCTGACACATGACAACCTATGCCAAATTCTTCCTCCATCCCTATTCCCCATATCTTGGCATTTTACAAGTCTCATGGTCACTGGACCTGCACTGGGAGAACACAGCTGTAACTCCAAAATGATTGAGTTTCCAACACTCAGCAGAATGGGGTCTCATAATCAAAATTAAGTTCAGTTGAGAAATGTGATTAATAGTTATATTTCTTGCAAGCTGACTGTGTTGACTGAGACTCAAGCCCAAATTTCCGTCACTCTCTGATACCCCGCTATTAGGTATGGCACCAATCACTACAGCCTCCAGCCCCCATGAAAAATATATTCAGAATTGATGGGAAAAATTGAGGTTAAAAACATGTCTACACAGTATGAATGTTTTCAAATAGTTGTCCTGTTGGTGGAGATAATTTTGCATCATGTGTTTTAGTTGGTAGTAAAAGGAAGCCCAAATAGTTGATCCATAAGCTCTCTATGGTCACATCCTCACCAGATTGACCAAATTTATAGGCAGAATAGCAGCAGACCCAAGTTTCTGTATTTATATTTCTTACTTGAACTTCATGATGAAAAACATAAAACTGTTCTGAGTTATTTTAACATTAAACACATTCATCCTTGGAATTGGAAAATGCTAATGCTTTCCTACGCCCATATGCTGAATAAAATTGAAAGTAAACAGAGCTAGCATATTTTGGGAATTGCTACTATAGTCATCAAAGCAATTAAAAACTCATTTCAAGGTGGTTATTATAGTAGTATTTGTTGTTATTTATATGTCTCAAGTAGGGACACTTCTGTAGTTGTATTTTATACCACATATATTATCAGTATAAAAACCAAGAAAACTTATCCATTTCATAAATACCAGGATTAGTCCTTAAGGCCTAAAATTTTCAGCTCCAACATCTTAAGGATGAAGTCCTTCCTATACTATCACAAGTTTAATATTTTGAAATAAAATTGCATTTATGGTCATAAAAGTATAATAGAGTAAGAATAATAATGTTTGATTATTTGACTCATACCTACATGAATTTCCATTTATGTGATTAGATTGCCATAACCTTCTCATAAATTAAAAGTCTTTTAAAGAATTAATAGTATAATTTGTCCCGGACTATAACATTGCTTACTCTATCTGATATATTTGTTTACCAATGTACAAAGAGGAAAAAAATAAACTCTGTTGTAAGAACCTTATTTCCATTATGCTAAATATTATCTTAAAATTCTTAATAGAATAAGACTTTGCAATAAAGTTCCTCAGTAGGTCAATATTTTTCCCATACTTATATAATTGTTTTTATATGAGAATTTATCTCTTCAACCACAGGGTAAACACATGGAGGACAGAGAAAAAATGTTGTACAGTGTTATTTATACCTCTAGGTATCATACACTTTTGTAGGTCTGAGCTATACTTTATGCCTGGGAAAATCTCATTCTATATCTCAAGGAGCTTTATGTGTACTCCTCTCTTTTCCTTGCAAACATGTGATCCATAGAGTGCCAAAAGAAAGTGCTATTTACATAAAATTAAGCCAAAATTGAACAGCTTGTGATAGGCAAATCACAAAAGTGGCTGTCATCCTCACAAATGCCCTAAGCATCTTCGTGGTGACCATTCATTTCCTGTGAAAGAATGAAAGTCTCTGTGTAGTCTAAACCTACTCCAGGAAACTATAACAGCTACACTGACATTTCCAACCAACCTCATAAGGCCAAGATTCTTCCCCAAAAGGAGTCCTGATCTTGGATTCTGGGTTTTGACCTAGGTCATACCTTATAGTCTGTGTGTATTTCCTGATTCTGTCAAATAGATGTTTTGTCCTACATTTCCCACAGCTTTCCATGAGTGCTGCCTGATATTATGGAAACACATTAGGAGGTCTCGGCTACCAGTAAATAGACTTGCCCTTCTAATAGATGCTTGGGCTCCTTTCCTTGTGGTTTTAACCCCTGGTTTTCTATTTCATTGGATTTATCAGCTAAACTCAGAGTCTAGAGCAACAGGGATTGAAATTTCTGTATGTGTACTTACGTAAGAAGATACCATCTTCATCAGAGGTTTTGGTTTGATGAGTCTTGTGGGTTGTTTACAGTCTGTCTTGGGCTTTAAAGAAGTCACCTGTTTGCTGGAGTGAAGTCTGTGGCAGCTTGGGGGCTTGTTATGTCCACATCCCCATTCTGGTTAAAGTTAACAAATCTACAGAGTCATTTTGAGCAAATCTGCCTATGTCAGTTAACTCCTGCTATGTGACAAAGGACCCCTAAATCTCAGTGGTATTTATTGAGCCCATACATCAGTTGGTTCACTAGAGGTTAGCTGATCTATGGTGGGCCCATAGGGGTGATCCAGCTGAAACACTTACGTATACCCTACATGTCTTTCATTCTTTTCTGGCCCAGAAAGCTGGTATAGGCCTGTTTTTCCCTTGAAAATGGCAGAAATGCACAAAGATAAGAAGAAACACACAAGTCCTCTTCACTGAGACTCTGGCATGTGTCATTCTTTTGGCCAAAATAAGTCACATGACCAAGCACAAAATTTAATCAAATAATGAGAAAATATATTCTGCCTCTTCAGCAGGAGGAATGCAAAGTCCCATGGCAAATGGCACAGATACAGAATGAGTAAATAACTCCATTAATGCAAATTACCACACTGCCACAGCTTTTCCTTGCTGTGAACCACAGAATCACACTCCTTCATACCATTGACTGAGTCAGGAATCAGCATCTGATCCAAGAGCAACCTTCTACAGTGGCTATCAACTTATGAGGTAGCCCAATACAAGAGTTCTGTCCAATAAGAGAACTTGGTTTCCACCTAGGTGCTTAGAATAACCATACTATGGAAGTGCAAAGCTGTTGGTGAATATGGCTTCTACCAGTGGACGGAGAAGCAAAGGAAATTAATATGTACCTTTCCTGGAGTGGTAAGAAACTATATTTCTTAACTCTGTCTCTTTGCTAGGGAGCTTCCTGTCTAATTTCTGTGAGGCAGGAAGTGGCCAAAAGTCAGCTTATATTAATCTCTACCCTGAGACATATCTTTGTGTAAAGACCCACTCAGTGGTGAGAAAAAAACTGCTCTTGGCCTCACCTCCAGAACCAGAAAATTAGTCCTAATCAGACTAATTAAATGCTATGAGTGTTTTTGGGCTCCCAGTCAAATTTTTTAAAGTTATATTAAAAAATGGGTAAAGATAAGGCCTGCTTATAGTTATTATCCAGGCCAATACTTTTATATTAGATTCTCTCCTCCCTACTCTTTTAAATTAGATTATTGTTGATCATTCAGGACATGGTGCCAATCCTTCCTTGACATGGAGTCTCATTAGGTTATCAATTGCACATCAAATACTTTCTTCTTTGATCTCCCAGAGAATTTACTAGCTACATGCTTACTCCAGTTTTTGTGTTGGTTATGGGGCTTCTGTCACACACTAACACACAGTACTGTGGAAGGGGCATCCCAAGGGAGCTGTGTCCTTCATCAGAGATCACACTCCCCATCCCCAACTCTGAGAAACACCCCTGGCCACAGATAAGGAAGTCAGGAACGGCCACCTGACACAACACCAGCTAATCCACCCATTAGCCAATGGCTGGGTGAGAAAGCTCAGCCTAAATGAGATTTGAATAATTAGCTATGTCAAACAGATTTAGTCTCAGAAATTTGAACCTGAACTCTAGAACGGGAGTAGGGGGTAGAAGACAGAGAGAAAAATAACCTCAGAGAGTAGCCACAGTATGTCAATGGTAGACCACTGGTGCAGGGATCCTTCAAGCTCCCTTGAATCTAGAACAAGCCTCCAGCTCCTATCTTCCTATTCATGTGTGGCATGAACTTTTACCCTGGAGCTCCATGACATCCCATCTCTCTTATCACTAAATGAATTCTAATAAAAACCCCCAGTAAGTCCATGACTAGAAATTAAAATAACTAACAAAACAGCCATTGATTACATGCTCTATTTTGTCTTTTGTTGCATGTTGTATGCCTGTCTTCCTATCTAGTGAGACTATTAGCTCCTTAACAGCAGAAATATATATCTTCTCCAGGAAGCTAACACAGATATCTAACATATTGAGATCCTCAGAAAGAACATAAATTGGATTGACAGCAGTCCCAAAATTCTCTCTAAAATCAATTTTAAAATTATACCAAAATGTATTTGTTATGTGCTATTTTCAAAAATTACAGCTGAATTCTTTCTTTCAGGTGTGGGATGTCCTACAAGATGGCTTCCTTGACAGCAGAAAGAACAGAATAATTTAACTAATCTATTATTTTCTCCAGCATTTGACTTACCTCCACTAGAGCAGAGACTAGGCCAGTAACTTCCTTAGACCACTTCTATGTGTTCACAACACCAAATATCTGCTGGCAAAACTTTTCATCCCTCAGTTCTTTGCACAAATAAAAATCATACCTGGAGGTGAAATGAACAACAACAACAAAAACACCTACAAAGAGTCATTGTGAGAAATGAGGGTGAGCCAGAAAATATGGGGCAAGCATATTGTCAGCTGTATGAACTCCCCTCCACTAACCACACGCACTCTGGGAAGCTGAAGCAGAGGAGGTGGGATATTATCCCTCAGCTTTCTTCTGCACACTGCATTCTGCCAGCACACTAGAGGCTTATTATAGGTAAGTATACAGAGTAACTCTACAAGGCTTAAATTTTTCTCAAGTCTATGCTATTTTGACATTTCAAGCTATAAATCTTTAATAGAAAAGATAAATCAAAGGCAGGTTACCTTGGAAGTATTTTATTTAGCAATATTCTTAAATTACATCTTATAACTTTGATCCTTCTCTTTGTCTATACTTGAATCTGAAACATTTACAAACTTTTAAAATTCAACTTTAACTTAAAAAATATTCAATGCAGAAACAAGAAAGGCAACAATATGTTTTAAAAATGTATTCAGGATCAAAATAATTGCTATTTTTTCTAATTAAAAATTTTGCCTAATTATTCTTCCTAATCTCAGAGACTTTCCTGCGTGTCCTTTCTTATTAGATTGAAGTCCATATATCAGTCACCACTGCATTTCTGTCCTTTGAAAGCCATGCTAAATCTTACATCTTATGAAACAATTGAGAGAAACTTTTTCTACCAATTTCTTTCAAAACATGATTAATTCTCTTGTACCTTTCATTTCCAGAAAAACATACTGTTTCATTCTAAGAAATGCTACTTCTAGAAATATCCAATTTTCCCTTCCATTAGAAAATATTATCTAATCATTTCATATTCTAAATAAAAATTCAGCTGTTACTGTTCAAGAATTCTGAAATGTAATTTTTCTAGTCTCTGTGTCCATGGCAGTAGACAAGATTTATTTTCACCAAGGATATAACATAGGGCAAGTGGAGATGTGGTCTACAAGCATATTATCACACACAAATATTGTTTGGCTTGATCCCAATACTACTTTCTGCCTATGGAGACTCACTCACCCTACTTTTAGTTCAATTGGACCTAGATGAGCTTGAGGCTTGAATCAACCAGTGGGAACTTCCCCAATGGGAAGCGCCTCCAGGACTTTTGCTGAAACAATAGAGAAATATGCATTCTATCTTTCTGGGATCATGAATATTACATTATCCAGTATCCACCTCACTTGTCACTCATCATATGGCAGCCATTTGACTTTAGTAGAACAGACACAACCCTCAAGTCCAGAGGTGGCTTATCCTGTTTAGTATAAGCCAATTAGTCAAGAGAGCTCTTATCCCTCTTTCCCTAGATATTGAGTCCAGGATGGGCAATGACCTAAATTGGTCCCCACAGAATGAAATACAGGACTTCTGTCAATAAACTGAGAGGAAAGATTTGTTTCTTGGTCTGATTGATGTAGTGTGCATCTGTGAGGACTAGAACCATTACAGCTACAGCTGACACATAAAGAAGAGCTAAGAGAATCCCAGAGAGTTTGATCAAACCATATCCAAAGCTTCACTACATCTGGATTTTTAGCTGTTATGTGAACCAATACATTTATTATTTAAAGCAGTTTGTGATGAAGATCATGTAATATATGCCTAAAGTTTTCATTAACATCTTTGCCATTACATGGCGAGCACTCACTGGAGAATAAAGTCGAAGTGAAGCAAAGCAGCACTGGGAAAGAACGCAGGATAGATTGATTGCTGGTGACATCACTGGAGGTCCCTTCTTCATTGTAAATTAATGCAGTATCCTTTCTTATTTAAATTAATCTGAGTTGGGTTTCTTCTACTTGCAAATGTGGAGTCCTGACTAATTCAGTAGTGTTTCTGGTTTGTACAATTTAGTGGCTCTGAAATGATTATCTGATTATTTTCTCAGTAAAAGGGGACCACCATGGGAACTAGATTTGAAAATAAAACAAAGAAATAAATATAATGGTCTTTCAGAACTAAATTGCGTATAATATAGCCACTGGTCAGAAAAACTAAATTTAAGTTATTATTCAGCCCAAATCACCAATTCACTACTTTAAATGTAGTACTGACTAAAAAAATACAGAGAAAGTTTGAAAACGGCTTAAATAAATTAATTCTGTCACCCTTAATACCTGGTTAATGCCTATTCTATATGCTCCCATAGGATGATTATTATTTGTACTACATTGCAGGCTTCAAAGGAGGCTTGAGGCTTCCTCTTTCACCAAAACCATGAAATGAAGAAAGAGTATGTAGATCAAGATTAAAAGCATTGCTGGGTTCCAATGTTAAGGGCTAAAACTTCCAATATGGCAAAGGGGTTTGGCATCCCTGTGGCTTCATTTTTTACCTTGTAGTTATTGTTTTAAGAAATCTCCTCTCTTTGCTTTCTTCATGGGAGGATCCTACTTTAGGCTTTTCTTTTCTTCCATGCATCTATTATTGTTACAGGAACTTTAGCTCCTGTTTTCTTAGAGTTTTCTTACCCTCTCCACACCTCGCTTGGCCTCTGCTGCTGCCACTCTCAGGCCCTAACGAATGGGCAGCACATTGTATCAAGGGAGTCAGACAAGCAGACCACAGTGTGATGATTAAAACTGAAATTGAAACAGAGATTAGCTATATTAGGTGATATTTCAACCAGCCTATGGAAACCAATCTCATGAGTTAATTCCATCCCACAATAAAGGATACCTCTACCATAATCTAAATGTCAGTCATAGTAAATTATTTGACATTACTCAAATTCTCTATGCTTTTAATCTCTCTAAGCCTCAGTTTCTCATTTGCATTAATGGAGACAGTAATTGTATCTAACTCATAAAGTAATTGTAAGAATTACTTGTATATGTAGAACCTAGGCACTGAGTAAGCATTCAATAAATGTTAGGTATTAAAACATACCTCCATCATGGCCCTTATTAGACTATAATAGAATTATCACATTTCTTTCAGTAGACCATGTGATCCATAAGGGCGAGCACCCTGACTAATTTGTCATTATACACTAAATATTTAGTGAAATTAAGAAATTCCCAGTCAGGCACGGTGGCTCATGCCTGTAATCCCAGCACTTTGGGAGGCCAAGGTGGGCAGATCACGGGGTCAGGAGATCGAGACCATCCTGGCCAACATGGTGAAACCCTGTCTCTACTAAAAATACAAAAATTAGCTGGGTGTGGTGATGCATACTTGTAATCCGAGCTACTCCGGAGGCTTAGGCAGGAGAATCACTTGAACCCAGGAGGCGGAGGTTGCAATGAGCTGAGATAGTGCCACTGCACTCCAGCCTGGCGACATAGCAAGACTCCATCTCAAAAAAAAAAAAGAAGAAAAAGAAATTCCCAGTAAATATTTGTTCAATACATAAATAACTTAAGGTTACAGTTCAGACTTCTATTGGCCATAAGGTGGAATAGAAAAAAGACTTTTTTGAAAAAATATTTATACCATATAAAAATCATACTTAAGTCATCTTATATAAATGCAAAAAATAATATATTGAAGTGAAAATTTTAAGATATGTGCTCTGCATTCTCACCAAATCAAAATGTTATATTACATTATAGTATAAACAAAAAAGCAAGCACCCATCCACTATGTATACATCAAAGTAAATCAAGGTGCTGATAATGAGAATCAGGAATTGGGTCTCCGGTCTTTCATCACTTTCCTTTGGTCTTCTATCTCTAAGGAGGAAATCAAATTTACTTCTGGCATATGTATGTTCTAGATCTCTTAAACCAGTAGTCCCCAACATTTTCGGCACCAGGGACCAGTTTTGTGGAAGACAGTTTTTTCATGGACAGGGAGAGGGGTGGGAGGATGGTTCCAGGATGAAGCTGTTCCACCTCAGATCATCAGGCATTAGATTTTCATAAGGAGCAGGCAAACTTGATCTCTTGCATGTGCAGTTCACAATAGGGTTCATGCTTCTATGAGAATCTAAGGTTGCTGCTAATCTGAAAGAAGGTGGAGCTCAGAGGTAATGTGCAATCACCCACTGTTCACCTCCTGCTTGTGCAGCCCAGTTCCTAACAGGTCATGGACCAGTACCAGTCCTCAGCCCAGGGGTTGGGGACCCTTTCACACTGCAATGAAGAAATATCCAAGACTAGGTAATTTATAAAGAAGACAGGTTTAATTGACTCACAGTTCCACATGGCTGGGAAGGCCTCAAGAAACTTACAATCGTGGTGGAAGGCACCTCTTCACAGGGCAGCAAGAGAGAGAAGTGCCAAGTGAAGGGGGAAGAGCCTATTATAAAACCATCAGATCTCGTGAAAACTCATTCAGTATCATGAGAACAGCATGGGAGTAACCGCACCCCCCCCCCTCATGATTCAATTACCTCCCACTGGATCACTCCCATGACACGTGGGGATTACGGGAACTATAATTCTAGATGAGATTTGGGTGGGGACGCATCCAAACCATATCATTCCACCCCTGGCTCCTCCCAAATCTGATATCCTCACATTTCAAAATACAGTCATGCTTTTCCAACAGTCCCCACAAAGTCTTAGCTTATTCCGGTATTAACCAAAAAATTCAAGTCCAAAGTCTCATCTGAGACAAGGTAAGTCCCTTCCGCCTATGAGCCTGGAAAATTGAAAGCAAGTTAGTTACTTCCTACATAGAATGAGGGTATAGGCACTGAGTAAATACACCTGTTCCAAATGGGAGAAATTGGCCAAAACAAAGCAGCTACAGGCCCTATGCAAGTCAGAAATCCAATAGGGCAGTCATTAAACCTTAAAGTTTTAAAATGATCTCCTTTCACTCCATGTCTCACATCCAGATGATGCTGATGCAAGAGGTGGTCTCCCATGGCCTGGCCTTGGGCAGCTCTGCCCCTGTGGCTTTGCAGGGTACAGCCCCGCTCCTGGCTGCTTTTACAGGCTGGCATTGAGTGTCTGTGGCTTTTCCAGGCACATGGTGAAATCTGTCAGTGGATCTACTACTCTGGGGTCTGAAGGATAGTGGCCCTCTTCTCACAGCTCCACTAGGCAGTGCCTCAGTGGGGACTCTGTGTGGTGGCTCCCACCCTACATTTCCCTTCTGCACTGCCCTAGCAGAGGTTCTCCATGAAGGCTCCACCCCTGCAGCATACCTCTGCCTGGACATCCAGTTATTTCCATGCATCCTCTGAAATCTAGGTGGAGGTTCCCCAACCTAATTCTTGACTTCTGTGCACCTGTGGGCCCAACACCATGTGTAAGCTGCCAAGGCTTGAGGCTTGTACCCTCTGAAGCAATGGCCTGAGGTATACCTTGGTCCCTTATAGCCACAGATGGAGCCGAAGCAGCTGGGATGCAGGGCACCATGTCTGGAGGCTGCACAGAGCAGGGGGACTCTGGGCCTGGCCCAGGAAGCCACATTTCTCTCCTAGGCTTCCAGGCCTGTCATGGAAGGGGCTACCACAAAGGTCTCTGACTTGACCTGGAGACATTTTCCCCATTATCTTGGTGATTAACATTCAGATCCTCATTACTTATGGAAATTTATGCAGCCAGCTTGAATTTCTCACCAGAAAGTGAGTTTTTCTTTTCTATCACATCATCAGCTGCAAATTTTCCAAACTTTTATGGTCTGCTTCCTCTTGAACACTTTGCCACTTAGAAATTTCTTCTGCCAGATACCCTAAATCATCTCTCTCAAGTTCAAAGTTCCACAGATCTCTAGGGTGAGGGCAAAAGGCCACCAGTCTCTTTGCTAAAGCATAGCAAGAGTCACCTTCCTCCAGTTCCCAACAAGTTCCTCATCTCCATCTGAGACCACCTCAGCCTGGACTTCATTGTCTGTATCACTATCAGCATTTTGGTTAAAGCCATTTAACAAGTCTCTAGGAAATTCCAAACTTTCCCACATCTTCTTGTCTTCTGAACCCTCTAAGTCTCTAGGAAGTTCCAAACTTTCCCACATTTTCCTGTCTTCTGAGCCCTCCAAACTGTTCCAACCTCTGCCTGTTACCCAGTTTCAAAGTCACTTCCACATTTTTGGGTATCTATATAGCAGCGCCCCATTACCTTGGTACAAATTTACTGTATTCATTCATTCTCATGCTGCTCATAAAGACATACCATGACTGGGGAATTTATAAAGGAAAGAGGTTGACACACAGTTCCATGTGGCTAGGGAGGCCTGAGGTAACTCAGAATCATGGCAAAAGGCACCTCTTCACAGGGCAGCAGAGGCGTGAAGTGCCAACCAAAGGGGGAAGAGCCCCTTATAAAACCAACAGATCTCATGAGAACTCACTATCACAAGAACAGCATGGGGATAACCAGCCCAATGATTCAGTTACCTCCCACTGGGTCCCTCCCATGACATAAGGGGTTTATGGGAACTAAAATTCAAGATGAGATTTAGGAGGGGACACAGCCAAACCATATCACCTGTCTTACGCTACTGATGGGGGGGACACTAAAATGTCTGAGGATTGAAAAGAAGTAGAAGAGGCAGGAAGGGCTCTGATTATTTATATACTCCTGAATCTGTTTTTTGTAAGGAACCACTCCTTTGCTTGTCCCTCAGATCAAAATCATCACAATTTTCTAAAAATATAACTCTCAGAAGCTTTTGAACCAGAGCAGCTCCATCTTGAATCGGGGCTGGGTACAATGAAGCTGAGACGGGCTGGGCTGCATTTCCAGCAGGTTAGGCATTCTTAGTCACAGGATGAGATAGGAGGCCGGCACATGATACAGGTCACAAAGACCGCACTGATAAAACGGGATGCGGTAAAGAAGCCAGCCAAAACCTGCCAAATCCCAGATGATAATGAAAGTGACCTCCGGTCATCCTCACTGCTCATTATGTTAATTATAATGTATTAGCATGCTAAAAGACACTCTGGCCAGCACCATGACACTTTACAAATGTCATGGTAATGTCTGAAAGATATCATATATGTTCTAACCCTCAGTTCCAGGAAATCCCTGCCCCTTTCCTGTGAAACTCATAAATAATCCACCCCTTGTTTAGCATATAATAAAGAAATAACCATAAAAATGGCCACCAGTAGCCCCTGGGGGATATTCTATGAAGCAGCAGCCCTTCTTTTATTCCTTTATTTTCTTAATACACTTGCTTTCACTTTATTCTGTGAACTCACCTGAATTCTTTCTTGCATAAAATCCCATAACCCTCTCTTGGGTCTGGATCAGGACACCTTTCTAGTAAAGTAACCAGTACAAGTGCTTACTTCTCACATACTTTCTTACTTACTTACATACTTATTACTTCTTATATACTTTCAATAATATTAGTTTTTCAATAAAATCCTTGGACATTTTTAAAACTCTGGGCTCCAAAACCAGTCTTCCGACTTATAATTTATCAGTACTGGCCAAAATAACAAACGTGTATGGATCCAGTGAATATTTTCCATTCAAAATGACAGCGCTGCAGCCTCACAATTTTGAATATTATTTGCAAAGAGTATAACCTATGAAGGCTTGGAGGAAATAGTAAAATTAGAAGGCAAGGAAAATATTTTTCATGGTGACCTTGTTTTAAAACTGGAAGGATACCTTTTTTCAATTTTTGGGGGTTTATGATCTCTCTAAATATGCCAATAAAACCAAGTTAAACATAATATATTTGTATATTCTTAAACCAACAAATTTATTGTATACCTGCAAAAGGTGTTATAAATAGTCATCATATATATTTTCTCAAAATGTCCAATCCTCAAACTTAAAAGTTTATTACTATTTTCCTTTGTAGCTTCAGTATTTTCCAAAGATTTTTATGAGGATTGTTATTTAAATTTGGATCTCAGGAAGGCAACCTGTTTTGAAACTTTCAGTGTCCTTGGCATTTAGAATATCATTCACTCAGGTGCATTTCACAAACCTGGAAACATTGAAATTCTAAGATGTTGAAAAAACATTGGAGTTACTAAAAGAGATTTTAAACAAATCTTCTCTGGAGGTTTAACACAGAGCAGATTAATTTTCTGCACACATCATCTTGGGTATACAATTTGCAAAAAGGAACTAGTCTCTTAAATTTCCTTTATGTTTTCCCCTACCAGGTGGTGATGTTTAGTATTTCTTTAACTAGAGGCATGATCTGCTTTTGACATGGCTTGGAAAGTTAGTGACCTCTGTCATAATGTAGATCCACATTCTTAAAAACAAAACAAGTTAGCAAAGGGCTTTTTGCTCCTTTCTGTCAATTACAAATAGACAAAAATAAATAAATCAATAAAATAGCTCTTTGTTAGAGAAAGGGCTTACTGCAGGGAGACAAAGAAGGACCTTGGTGGAGTTCATTGCTTTTCCTCTAACCCTAGCTTCCTGGCTGAAATTTTTGACCAGAATTTTCCATTCATGTGTGAGAAATATGTAATAAATCTTTGATAAATGGAGCTCTTTCCACACTGAAACTTGTAGCATGACTTTGAAAAATTGTGGCCTGCTTTCTTAAAAGCATATAGTAATGTACAAATACTATTTGCCATCCCTGCTTCATCCACACCAACCCTCAAAGACGTACACATTAAGAAAAAGTCCAGAAATCCTTCAGTTACAGAAATTCAGTAGTTCAGTCCTTGGGTTATAGAATTGCAATATAAGAAAGATACACCCAAGGATTGTTGTTAAGACGTAGGGACTTGTGTCTAGAAAATTAAGTCCAATTTAAAAAATGATGGCCCGGTATTCCTTGGGCTTTTTGAGAGTGTAATAATAAGAGTGGTAACAGGCCTTCTGTGGTATGCCGAATAATTGCCCTCTCCGTCAAAAGATGTCAACATTTGAATCCTTGGAACCTGTGAATGTGTTACATGCTAAAAGGAACTGTGCAGATGTGAATAAGTTAAGGATCTTGAAATGGGAAAAATATCCTGGATTATCCAGGTGGGCCTAATGTAATCACAAGGATCTTCATAACAGGGAAGCAGGAAGATTAGAGTCAAAGAAATTGATGAACTAACACACCAGACAGAGAAGCGCTTTTCCTGGGTAAGCTGAATTTTTCAACTACTTTTTTCCCTGCGGGAGTATCTGTTGAGTCTGTGCAGGGACTGAGGGTAAGGCTTGCCATAAACAGAGGGACTCCAATAGCATAAAGAGGAACAAGTGAAACTTTTGATGCTTGTGTGATCTGGAACAAAGGCTCAAATTCATAAGTGGCAAGAGTAGAAGCACCACTCAGCTGAACCTAGCCCAAACTACTAACTTAGATAATCAGGAACATATAACATGGCTGTTGTTTTGGAGTGGTTTGCAGTGCAGCAATAGGTAAGGTACAAAATTTGAAAATTCCCCAAACGTAGGAAGAGGATTCAGATGCATGTAGCTAAAACATCAAAAGCCGAACAACACAAAATTGTTGCAAATACAATTATATAAACAAGTACAAAAATAAAATAATCTGCTCACAAGGAAATATAGTACTGTTATAGACATCAATTATGGTCACTTTTAAAAAGTGATTTAAAACTAAAATAATACTATGCAAATTTTATATAAATAAATTTGACAATCTAGAAAAAAAGGAATATGTTTTTAAGAAAAATTAAATGATTAAAAGGACTCAGAAAGAGACTGAAAATTACGGTGACCAAAAACTATAGAATTGAGAAGACAAGATGTATCTTAAAAAAAAAAAAAGAAAAGAAAGCCCATTGGCCAAGATGGTTTTACAGATGAACTTTATCATCTCGAGAGCACTGTACATGACAAAATTCTCCTGACTAATTCTATGAAGCTAGCCTAATACAAATCCCAAAACTGGATGAAGATTGCACAGGTCCATCCCACTTAGGAATCTCAATCTCACTTATAAAGTCAGCAAATTCCAAAATAAAAATATTAGTAAATTAAACACATACTCATTAAAATAGTAATAAAACTAAAACTAAAGAGTTTTATCTAGGAATGGAAGGATGGTTCATCAGTAAATCTATCATTATAATTCAGTTTATTAACAGAATAAATAATAATTATGTTTATTTTATACATTTAGAAAAAGTATTTGATAAAATTTAATATTTATTGGTAATTTTTAAAATACAATGCAAGCTGTGAATATACAGAAACTTTTAATCAAATTTTCAGCAAAAAACTACTTAGAGATGTGATATCAAAAATTCAGAAATAAGACAAAGATGCATACTCCCATAAGTACTAGTCAATACTCTGCAGTTCTGTGCAACTGTATTAGTCCGTTTCCGTGCTGCTGATAAAGACATACCCAAGACTGTGCAATTTACAAAAGAAAAAGGTTTAATGAGACTTACAGTTCCACATGGCTGGGGAGGCCTCACAATCATGGTGGAAGGCAAGGAGGAGTAAGTAACATCTTACATGGATGGCAGTAGGCAAAGAGAGAGCTTGTGCAGAGAAACTCCCATTTTTGAAACCATCGGATCTCGTGAGACCCATTCACTATCATGAGAACAGCAGGGAAAAGACCCGCCCCAATGATTCAATCATTTCCCACTGGGTACCTCCCATAACAAGTGGGAAGTATGGGAGTTACCAGATGAGATTCGAGTGGGGACAGACAGCCAAACAATATCACCAACAAAATAAGAAAAAAAACAATAGGTAACAAACACTGAAAAGAGAGAAAAAAACTATCACTATTAGGAGACAAAATGGATGTCAACAACCAAGAGAATCAACTAACAAATGATAAGTAATAAAAGTTCATAAAGATGTATGGATACAAAATTTTTATGTAAAAATAAGTAGTTTTCTCATACAGGAGCAGTAAGAGAAAATGTAATGGAAAAAATCTCCTTTTTACAATTGTGTAAAAAAACTGTAAAACATTTATAATGATTTTGAAACACTGTACATCTATGTAAATAAAACTGTACAATTATTTATAGACATCAACTAAGACTTATAAATGTCAAATTCCAAGTGATACAAACCCAATTCAAACAATCCTAACCAACTGAAAGAAATGTCATTGGCTTGTGGTAATAGGAATGACAGGGGTTACAGCTGGTCTTAGGCACAGCTGGGTCTTAAGAAAGTCCCTGGGCCTTTGTTACGCTGGACATTTGTTTTATTTATCCTGTGCTCCTTTCACGGACTGCTCCTCCCCAAATCCACTTATGTAATTCCAGTAGAACTAGTAATTACAGTTCCTACCTTCTATTTACAGATTGAACACATAATCTAGTTCCTAAAGTACCTAAAATTGATTTGTGTGTGCTGTATAAACTAAAGATCCAAGTTCTTTGTTCTTCCATTTCCCCAATACCACGTATTGAATAGTCTCTTTTCTCCCGGTAATCTGTGTTGCCAATCTGTAACATAATCAAATTGACATTTATGCATGAACTGATTTCTGGGTTCTGTTCTGTTTCCATGTTCAGTTCATCTAATCGGTATACTCCACTATTAATAAATTTCATCTTTTCTTTTTCCTTTTCTCCTATTCTCCTTTCTATAACATCCCATTCTTCAGTTAATTCCATTATATTCTCATTATGTGAGTGAGGGTTTGTTTGAAACTGATCTTGGTTCTAAAGTGAATTTCCCATATAAATCAATGGCTTGGTGTAGAAGAGAAAACTGAATGGAAATGAAAATGTGGGTGTACAGAAAACCAGGAAAACATAAGCCCCTGCAAATCCAGTGAAATAAGGAACTCAGATTTCTACCATAATGTGGATTTGGAGGTTAAAGGCAAATTTTATATGAGTTTCCAGGTGCAGAATAACTTGTCTCACATCTGAATTACACAAGGATTTATAGAAACCTCTTTTAAGTTTCTTTGGATGTAAACTGTCTAATCTTAATTTTTTGCACATTTTTCTGACAAATTTTGAGGTCTAATTCAATTTTCTTTCATTACGAAGAAAGACTCTTTCCTTTAATATTGTTTTATTGGCTGTTATCTGCTCAGGTTATTAATGAGCTCATGTACAGAAAAGTAGTACCTGTCTTTAGGCAAATGGCAAAAAATATGAAGTGACATGTATTTCATACGTGGTTGTGTGTGTGTATGGATGGAAAATTGTCTAACAGATACTGAAAAAAAATCTCAAAAGTTACTGCTTCCCTGATTTTGTACTTCCACTCCTCAAGGTGTACTGTTTATTCTATTATTCTTTCCATTTGGCTAGTGTATATATATGTGTGTGTATATATGTCTAATTAGTGCCCTTATTAAAATCTAAGTCCCTGGGGAGCAAGACCTGATTTGATTAACTTTTGAATTCAGTATAGTGATCAGTTCAGGGTGTTACAAATATTTTCAGCTGCTTAAGAGTTAGGCATTCTTTGCTATGTATTCCTGTGCTGTATATGCCATATGTATATACAGCATAATTCATCCCTTTATTACTCTCTTCCAAGACACAGTCAAGTCTTTGGAGAAAAATGCCAATTCTTATGCTTAGTTTCTAACTTCCTGGCATCTTAAATGTCCAATAATTATAGTTAGTATGAAGATACACACTTAGCACTTGTTGAATGAGTAAATAGTATAGTGGAAAGAGGCAGACAGACTTGAGTTTGAAAACAAGCTCTGCTACTTGTGACGCTGGATAAAGTATTCGAAGTCTGTGTCCTCATTAGTAACATAAGTAGATTACATTTGCTACTAGTTTGGCCTCTTTTGAAGCCTTGGGAACTGTAAACCATAATCTGTGAAGGCAATAGATAGACTAATGGACTAAAAGAAGTATAAAAGTCTTAAAATTCTTCTCTAAGCAGTCACTTGTATTTTCATTTTATATCAATCTTGCCTTCTTCATCATCTTCCCTTCCTGTGTTTTTGAGACGGAGTCTCGCTCTGTTGACAGGCTGGAGGCAGTGGCACAATCTGGGCTCACTGCAACCTCCAGTTCCCGGGTTCAAGAGATCCTCCTGCTTCAGCCTACCAAGTAGCTTGGACTACAGGCGCGCGCCACCACACCTAGCTATTTTTTTTGTATTATCTTCCCTTCCTTTCTTACCACATCTTGCTTATTTTATTCTTTTTCTCAATTCTGCTATTTGCTAACCAAGAAAACATCTCTCTTGACCCTTGACATAATTATGGAATTCTTGGTACATCTTTTGGGGTGTTTGTATCTGTGAGTGTGATCAAGGTATGTAGATGTGTAATGTAAATATGAAAATTGAGGGATTTCTTAGAGGCAGAAAGATTCTAATTCCAGTTTCTAATATCACAAGAACAGGACATAACTACTACCTTAAATAGGGGCAGTAATACCTAGGGCTTCACCTTATCATTATTATTTGAATTAGAATATTTTGCACTGCTTTCCTAGTGTGCCCTATCATAATCTTAACTCTCATGCCAATAGGTTGAATAATACCTTTAAAATTTTGTTGAAAACAACAAGTTTTAAGAATGACTTGGAAGGAGTGGTCATTGCTCCTTGGAGAAGTTATAGGAGTAACTGAGTGAACGCCAATGTTAAATTTTACTGATTTTTCTCATGTGCTGCTGATTGTTCTGTATGGAATACTTATTATTCTTACTAAATCACTTTTTTTCTTTTTTTTTTTTTTTTTTTGAGACAGGGTCTTGCTCTGTCACCAGGCTGGAGTACAGCGGCGCGATCTCGGCTCACTGCAAGCTCTGCCTCGAGTTCCAGCGATTTTTCCTGCCTCAGTCTCCCTAGTGGCTAGGATTACAGGTGTGCACCACCACATCCGGCTAATTTTTGTATTTTTTAGTAGAGACGGGGTTTCACCAGGTTGGCCACGCTACTCTCAAATTCCTGACCTCAAGTGATCCGCCTGTCTTGGCCTCCTAAAGTGTTGGGATTACAGGTGTGAGCCGCTGCACCCAGTCAATATCACTTTTTAGCTAAAATTTATATGTAAGTTTAAAAGTGTTTTGGCTTCCAAACTCACTAGCAATTCCCAGACTTCAAATTTGACACCACACACAATAATTTTCTGGATTCTCAAAGCCTCATATATATAATCCTCACAAGATAGCTTTAATATTATTAATGAGGTCAAGGCCCTTACATTTTTTTTTCACCAGGGCCAATTTATTTTGCTTAGTTTCTGTCAAAGACCTCTAACCAGGCATCTTATGTGAAAGCATGCTGTACGTTCCAAAGAAGCCTGGGTCAAAATCCAGATGACTTAAGTCTATTGGAAACTATACATCAAATCCATGTCCTAGAAACAATGTAATTTTCAAATCCCAAGTACAGTATATTCTTTGCATGCATGGTATTTTTGATAAAGTTCCTTATCTTGTGACAAACTATTGCTATATCAGCTGCCTAAAACAGTGCAACTTAGTTTGGCAGTATTTTTTTTTCTTTGTATAGTGAAAAGCGATTTCCCCAATCCTCCCATCTTGGCCCTTGTAAGAAATCCTTTTTAGGAATCTATCCTGGGCTTCCTGCTGGACTTCAGCCTCATTTTTTTCTCCAATGCCTGAGTACTGGACCAATATTTGGTAAGAATTTGGCTCTGGGGAGTGCTATGTTGAGTGACAAATGGTTGAGGACGAAGATTTTATTGAAGCATTTGAACCACACTTAATTTTCTGTGTTGCTTTATTTGTTCCTTCTACCACCCAGGATATTGAATTCTCTGGGCTCTGGTTGGGTCGTTGGTACTTCAGGCGTTCAGTAATAAGAAACATAATCTGCTTTTTCTGGCATGATAATAAATCTCATTTACATTAAGGGAGGCTTACTCCAAACTGTTTTACATAGTATTTTTCTAAATCTTCTGCATGAACAAATTCTTCCTTGAGCCCTAGCACTGGGGACCCAGTCTGGCAACCTGCGCCCCATTCCGCGGGAATCAAGCGTGACCCGGTGCGGCCCTGCGCGCTGCCGCCAGCCAAACCCTCCCTCCGGCTTTCCCACCCACCGCCCGGGATCTAGCCTCCATCCCGCTGCCTCAGCTGTCCACGACAGCGACACCCCCCTCTCCGCTCCCGCGGCTCCCCCGGCGCAGCTCGCCGCGCCAGACAGCGGGTAACCGCCGCCTCCGCTGGGGCATCCCGGCTCCATAGGCCCGGCGCGCTCCAGACACCTGCCTCTCACTGGCCACCGCCGCTGCCCCTCACCCCGCAGCCCTCTCGGCAATTGGCCCCAGGCCGCCGCTCGTCATCCTCAGCCTTCTCCTAGAGTACCGCCTCCGTCGCCGGGTCATTTAAGTTTATCACAAATAAATAAATAAAGGAGGAAATAGAAATGCGTAGAAAGTAAAAGCAGTAGGGGGTGGGAGAGAGGGGGCGTGGAGGAAAAGGAGGGAGGAGCGGAGGAGTAAGCAACCTAACTTGATTGCGCCTGTGTCGACCAATCACGGCTCACTCCAGTCCGGTCTGACGGGCTCCCTGAACCAATAGCCTTCCACCTCCCGGATCACTGAACAACGAGATACGATTGACCTCTTCAGAGTGGGTGAAGGTGCGGCGGGGGGGAGGGGGTTGTGGGGGTGGGCGAAGTGGAAGGACCGTCCACCAATCGCCTGTTAATACTTCTCTGAGCGAAGTTTCCGCGTCCCAATGGATGTTTGAGATAGCGGATTGGGCCTCTTTTAGCCCAATCGAAGGTGACGGAGATGAGGGAAGAGGAAGAAAGGGGCGGGGACGGGGGGGCGGAGGGGAGAAGGAAGAGTGCATTTTGTTTATGGGCGGCAACCTCACGAGGGGCGTCCCATTCTCATTGGCTCACTGAAGCCAAGAGTGGCGTGCGAGCAATCCTATAGCGGGGAGAGATAGAGGGTTCGCGGAGTGAAGCGTCCAATGTGGGCCTTCTGCCGAAGAAGTAGGGGCGGGGGGAAGTTTAGGAGTTGAGGAAAGAAGATTAAAGAGCGCGAGGAGGTAATGCCAAAAACTCTAATTTGTTGTGGGACGGGCGGGAGAGAGGGAGTGTGTGCGTGCCGAGGGGGATGAGGCGTCTGCGAGGCGCCTGGAGTTGGGGGGCGGCGGGACTGGGAAGGAGGGGAGCGGGGTGGGGTTAGGGGAGCGAGTTACAGAGCGGCGAGCCAGCGGGCCCTGAGCTGGATGAGCGCGCGCGCCCCCGCGCCCCGCCCCGCCCGCGCACCCTCCCCCGGCGCCCTTCTTAGCGCCCGGCGGCTGCGTCGCCCGACCCGGCGGGGAGGCGGGAGGGAGGAGCGGGAGGGTCGGCGGGTGGCGGGGCGGGTGGGACGTCCCGCAGCTGGAAACGTGTCTTCTGCCTTCTTCTCTCTACTCCCTGCGCCTGGAGCCGCTGCTTCCAAGAAGAGGAGCTGAGGGGGCTAGCCGGGGCTCAGGAGCTGCTAGAGGCGCCCGCTTGTCTTCTGCCCCCTCCCTCCTGGCCCTCCCCCGCTTGCCGTGGCTCTCGCGGTCTCTGGAGCGTCTTCAGAGAACTGGGGGGCAGGAGGTGTCCTGGCCCCACAGCCGCTGGATGCCTTTCCAGACGCCGGAGCTCCCGGCCCGCGCCTGCTTCGCTTCTACGACTAGAGAGGAGGGGGCTTGGGAAGGGAAGACACACCTTTCCTTCTTTCTCTTCTCCTTTGGGCCACTTTGGAAACATTAAAACATGTTAACACTTTTTGATTCCTCATATAAAAATGGTTGGAAGGTTCTTGAAAGTTTAAAACAAATGCCGTCTCTCGTACATTGTTTAATGCATTCGTGTCTGTGTGGCTTTTGGGTCCTCCCCCCAGCCCCCGCCCCCAGCTGTTATCCTTTTTAAGGATGCTGAAGAGGCAGGAGGCAGGGATTTTCTAAAAGTTCTATTGATAAACACACTTGCACAAACATATGCTAGGCACACACACAAACTAAACATTAGCGAAAAACACAATATGGCGTACAGCTACGGTACCTAGCGCGGTAATCCGCTGATCTGTCACTCCGAACCGGGTTGGATGAGGTCAGTAGCAGGATGACAGCTCTCCAGTAAAAATCTGAATGAATCAGGAAGTAGTTTGGAAGCTTGCGGGTGTAGTAATGTCCTCAGAATCAGCATTGGCCAAACCTAAGTTGAACATGTTACCTTTCTAGACATGTGAAAATCTTCTCCACTGTTTTTTCTATTAAAAATACCAAAATGGTGCTAAAGTCAAGTTTCCTCGCTGCGTGGCGGTGTATACATTTCAGATAAAAAAAATTATACAGGCCATTCACCCAGTGTTTTCAAGTGAACGCTATTCTGAAGTTACTGTTGTAACTTGTTGCCATTGAAAGTTTTAAAACACAATTACCATTTTATAAATAAATAGCTGTAGACACTAAATTTAAGTGATAACCAGTCATCCTTAAATTTATAATGGTTTGTTTTCATTTCTGTTCATGCTCCCAATCCCAAGTACGTTTTGCTATCTTGTGAAAATATTTATATAGATCCCCCTCCACTCCCAGTCACATACAGTCAGCCCTTCCTGTGCCTGGGTTCTGCATCTGTGGATTTAACCAACTGCAGATCAAAAATATTTTGGGTGTGGGGGAATAGATGGAATAGAATATATATAGTTTTTTTCTTGCCACAGTTCCCTAAACAATACAGTATAACAACGATTTGTTAATATATAGCGTTTACTTGTATTAGGTATTATAAATAACCTAGAGACGATTTAAAGTATATGGGAGAATGTGCTTAGGTTAAATGCAAATACTACACTATTTTATGTAAGGGACTTGAGCATCTGTGGATTTTGGTTTCCTAGAGAGGTCCCAGAACCGATCTCCCATGGATACTGAGGGTCAACTGTAAGTTTGTCCAGTCAAGATGTGGCTACTTTTTGCGTTTTTGCTTTAAAATGAAGAATCTGTATTTTTCTAGTGAAAGAAAAAAATTACATTGATTTTCATGCCTTTGTTCTTTGTGATTCTTAGAATATATCAAAGTTGTTGCACACATAGTGCATGGTGATATCCCTGTGCCATCTTTCCAGTAGTCTCCCAGGAAAGCTTTTGAAATTGCCCTTGGGGAATTGCTGATGTAACTGTTCAGTACTCAAGGCTTAATTTTCAAGATTGGGGTTGTGATTTTTATGGAGCTCAATTCTTAGGTTTGGGCACACATGGTGTTGAAGTAAACAGGTGAGAAGAAGAAAAGTGAGATTTCTAGAACTATATTAGCTGCTCAGTGAGTTGGGCAATTGGATATTTTTGGTTTTATGATTTCAGATTTTATAGACCAGTGGAATACAGGCCTTGTGCATATGAAGATCAGGTGACAAGTTTGCTGGCTACCAGCCTCCACAGCAATATGCCCTTTCACGGTGAGGTCCTAATTTTAACAAGCTAAAGAAAGTATCAGATTAAAAATTGTCAAATTTTATCCATTTCCAGGAAGAAGTCTTCATGCTTACCCATCTAGGCCCGTGTTTTAAGATTACTACAAAACCAAGAAAATGCACATATAGGTCATGTGTACATTGACTAGCTACTAAAAGAAAATATGAGATTAAATGGAATACTAGAGGAAAGAGAAACTTTCATGTGAGGGCTATAATTGGGGAAGGGGGTGTTTAGTACTACCAGTTGATGTGATGCCAGTTTCTTATATAATTGGATCAGAAAGTTTTTGAGACCCGCAAATATCTAATTCCTCTTGTTGTCCTGTTAATAAGAGTTTGACTACTTGGTACAGGAAGAAAATCTAAGGAAAAAATATTCTAAGCGAATTATTTTTGTTGCATTAGTGAAAGTTTTCAGAAGACTTTTTAGACAAATTGGACTTTCTAGTAAAAAGGCTAGTCTGAATAATTAGGTAAATTGGACTTTCTAGAAAAAAAGGCCAGTCTGAATAATTAGGTCGTTTTAGAAGGGCAATAAAAGCTACAGCTAAGTTCCTGCGATCTATAATTTATAAAATAATTACATATTATTTTGAATAACTTCACAGAATCAGTGGCAAGCAGAGACTTCTTCGAAACATTTGGAATACGGAAGTAGAGATTGATGGGCTTTGCTTTAGTCTCTGAAATAATCATATTTTTCTGAAATGGATGGTTAAATTTATCATATTGTTCTAGACACTTGGATTGTAATAATGAACAAGAGAGAAAATTGCCTGTGCTTGTGGAGCTTACATTCTAATGTCACACACATTTTGTGCATTTTAGATTGTTAGGGGAGGAGATTTTTTAATGAAACTTTGAAACCTAGCTGCTTTCTTGTTTTAGGAACTACAGTTTGAAAGAGCTTACAGAAGTTTGAGAAGGAGGAAGGTGTTTACCAGTTGGCAGTGATAGGAAAGGAAGATCTTAGTTTATTTCTTATTTGTACCTTTTGTTATTGTCATGAAACTTTCTCCATATATTTCAGTTGGTAATTTTAACAGATAGGGATTTTTTTCATGATTTTAATAATGTCTTTGAAATAAATAAAATGTTGCTTTATATTAAAAAAATCTTGTGTCTTGAAATTTACTATAAAATTCCTACATAGTATTATCTTGTTAGCAAAGTATGGTAAAACAAAAGCTAGAATATCTGTTAATTTTTGGTTAGGATTTGTTTTTAGGAACATATCTGAAAAATCAAGTACCTAAATCTTTTTCAGTTCTGGGTTTCTTTTTTGTTTTTTGAAATGGGAATCTCCTTTTATTGCCCAGGCTGTACTTTAACTCCTGAGCTCAAGTGATCCGCCCTCCTGCCTCAGCCTCCTAGTAGCTGGGACTACAGGTGCATGCCACCATGCCTAGTTTCAGTTGTGATTTTATCAAGAGAAGGTGAAAATTTATTGTAATTAGTTTATAGGTGACATTAAAGAGGAGAGACCTGCAAAAAATGCTTTGTTATTTAAACCATTTTTTCAAAAGCATTTGATTGACACTTTTCTGCTTTAATAGACTTATTTGTAATGCAAGAGGAACATTACAGAAGATTTTAGCAATACTTCAATCATTTAGTCTGTAGGTGTAAAAATCCTGGGTTTCTAACAGAAGGAAAGTTGGTACCTGGTTAAATGAGTATATGATTTAATGCTGAGTTTGTGACTTCAAGTAGTGGGTGTCTCACCTTTCCAAAACCTAGTTCATAGTTCTCAAATAACAGTTTTTCCTTTCTAATTTTTTTTCCCATCTGTCATGGTGAGTCTTACTTTGTTAGCAAAATACAAGTTTAGTTCTTAAGTGGAATAACTTTTTTAAATACAATCCTCCCTCCCCCAGTCCTCCCATCCTGTGCTGTGGAGGGTTTGTCACGCTTATACCTACATTAGATCTCTATTTATGCTAATTTGGAACATAATCAGCCTCTTCCAGGAAGGGTACATATTAATGCACTTTAGAGCAGTTTGTGATTGCCTCTGGCTATTTGTATACGGACTTGCCAGCATCTGAAAGCTATAAATAGGAAGATTTAGGAGGAAACAGACTTTATAACTAATGAATACATTGTTTCAGTTGAATTTTTATTTATTTTTTTATTTTTTTATTTTTTTGATGGAGTCTTGCTCTGTCGCCAGGCTGGAGTGTAGTGGCACAATCTTGGCTCACTGCAGCCTCGCCTCGCGATTCAAGCAATTCTCCTGCCTCAGTCTCCTGAGTAGCTGGGACTACAGGCGCGCACAGCCACGTCCTGCTAATTTTTTTGTTATTTTTAATAGAGACAGGGTTTCACCATGTTGGCCAGGATGGTCTTGATCTCCTGACCTCGTGATCTGCCTGCCTCGGCCTCCCAAAGAGCTGGGATTACAGGTGTGAGCCACCGCGCCCAGCCTGAGTTGAATTTTTTTTAAAGAGCAAAATGGAAGAATGGCTAATAGAATGTTAAAAAGTAAGATCATTTCCTGTTTTCTGGTAAGGATGGTTGATCGATGTGTGTTTGCATGTGTGTGTGAGTATATATTTATAAATGAGCAATTTTTGAATAAAGACATACCAATACTGGATAAATAATTCCAGTCCTGCCTGTGGTCCTTGACATGGAGTGTATTCAGGGTTCCCTGGTGATTTTGTTTAAGCCACTTTGTTACCACAACTTTCCTATGGATAGCATAGAAACACAAGCTAATTAAATTTCTGTAAATTTTTAAATATTTTTGGGATGAAATGTTATTTTGGAAGTATTTTTTTAAGCATGATTACCAGCCAACCTGTGAAATGAATGAAATCTGAAGTGCAGAGTTCATAGAACCTTATATCCACCTAAGATAGTTGAGTTTCAAGAAGGTATTTTTAATGGCAGAAGATGAAATCTTGACATCTGTCAAATTTTTATAGTAATAAAGTAAGCATGACTAAGTTTATTAATATTCATATTTGTAAGGTAAGTCTAAGCATGTGTACAGTGCATTTTAAGTCAAAATTTGGGGTGTTATTGGCGAGACACAGTCATTTCTTTGCCAGAGATACTAGGCTGTGTGAAGGCTAACCATCTGTCAAGTGATAGAGACAAAGAAAGGTTTTAATATACTAGTCTAAAATTTCCACAAACTTGTTTTGAATTGTATTGTCATTTTCTTTTGGCCTTCATACTCTGTGTTGAATATGCACTGGGTCAGTCACCCTACTTTGTTTTATGAACAAACTATTCAAGGTCCAGATAAGGTTATTGTCACAGCTGATGTGATCTAGAGGCAAGATAAAATATGTTTTGATTTTGCTTTCATATAGTCAAAAACTCACAGTGGGCCACCCACTAGTAGTTACACAAATGGTTTCAAGTGTACTTGTTTTCACCCACCCATTCTGAATTTTGGGTGTCTTAATTATTTTGCTTTATGTATTCAAGCCTTGTATTTCAAACCCATTCCTGAGCTGTTTGGGGGAAGAAAAAGTAGCAACAGGAATCCAGATTGCCTGTTTTAGGTACAATATGGTGTGATGTGAAATTGAAACAGCAGATTGGTGAGAAACTTTAGTTTCAAACAAATATAAACTAGTTTGTTTAGTGAAGTCATACACAAAACAGTAGTCTCTATTGACAGGGCAATGTTTTTTTCAGTGATTCCCATATCATGAGGTCACTTTTGTTCTTTGGGCCAACAGTCTGTTTTCAAGGTGTCATATAAGAAAAAGAAGCACTAAATACTGCTCATTGTAATGATATACTTACATATGGCAGCACAAGAAATTATTTATAGCAGTGCTAATTATATCAATAAAAATAGCAATATTAATACTGTGTCAAAATCCATTCTTGACAGTATGAGGTAAACAGAACTATAGTCAAACAAAGCAGCCAGCCTTTCTTTACTGTCAGCTCATGGATATGCACTTTAAGAAAAATATACACACAGTTTAGAGAGTTGAGTGTACCAATTTAATCTCTTTTCAATTACTTTTGGCTTTTAAAAAGATGTTCTAATTCAACATAATATTAAAAAGATTTTGATTTTTAATTTTGAAACTCTTGGTACCCATTTTCTTACTGTCAGTAAGTTTCTAGAAATTTATTTGTATTTCACTGCTTTATAAATTATCAGAAATTCATTTTAGTGTGCCCTCATTTTGGAGCACAGATTACCATTACAAAAGGAAACTATTAATAGAACAATCTCTAACAATTTACAAAACAAAACAAAACAAAGACCCCTACCACCACCACACACACATACACACTCTGTCTCACTCACACACATTTTCAGTAAATCTCTGGCTTCCTTTAGAAAATGGCCTTTTCCATGGTTTTGATTTAAGATAAAGCATACATTTTGTTTGTAGTTTTCATTACTTCTAACCAGTTTTTACAATTTTATGATATTTTGAATGTGTTGTCTTAGGAATATAAAATTAAGTAAGTAGAAGTAATTACATCCAAAGATTTTTAACTTGGCGGCAATATCTACCTTTTCAATCTCTCATATATTAAATTTAACTCTTACTTTATTATACATTGTCAAAAATCTCAGATGTGGAGTTAGTAGAGGTTGTTCTAGGTCTACTGCTGCCACTAATTAGTTATATGATCTATGGCATGTTGCATAATCTATGCAGATCTCCACCTTAGCACCTTAGATTTTTCATTTTTAGGGTCATTTTCAGTTCTAATCATCTGAGTTTGTTTCCTTCAACAATTGAATTGTTATTTTAGCTTCTGGTAGTGTTACTGAAACTGATGCTTAGGACACCTAGAAACAGTATATATATAAAATACTTGACTTTGCTTTCCACTTTTAGTCTTTCATAAAAGTTTAATTTTAATGATACTTGCTTTCTAACATAGCACACTAGTAAAGTATAGATATATGATATTAAGTACTTATAATCTTTCATAGTGGGCAAGTATAATAAATCTACTAGTTTACATAAATACTTTGCCAACTCATCTTAACTCAGGAAGGTGTATTGGTAATAGAATTTGTAAACTTAACTCTGCATTTCATGCAACATAAAGTTGTTAAATTGAGGATGCCGGTAACAACAGAATGAATCAACTCACATTTTTCTATTTCTATAAAATCTATAGATAGATACATTTATTCAGAGATAAAAGATAAATTTGGTTTTGTGATTCTCTTCTCTAAGCAAAACATAGGTATACATTGAGTAATCAGGAACCACCTCCATGCATATCTTATAAAATTGGTAATTTTTAACTACTGCATTTAGTTTTTGATCTTATATTATATCCATGCACAGATAGATTTACATAGGAAGGAAAATAAGGTAGGCAAAGAAATCTGACTATTTTGATGTTTCACAGAGGAAAGAATCTATTAGAAAAGACTTTGCAAATATTGTCCTGTTGTATATTGAAAGAAACAACTATATACAATTTGTATATACCTACTTGATAGATCTTTAATGATAATCTCAAAGTTCTAATTTAAAATTTTACTCTCAGTTTCTGTTTAATTGACTCATCCTTTTTGCTAGTATGAATGGTAGTGAAAGGCCTAAAGCTATCTAACATTATCTTAGATGGAAACAGCAATCTGCAGGAAGCTATGCTATCCTGAATCCTCTCATTTCCTCACATCCACCCACAGCTCCAGATGTTCCTGGTACTGATCATATAATATTTTATAAATCACCTCATAGCCAAAATATACTGTCTGTTAGATGACGCTAAGCTATTTTAGCTTACCAAACATCTAGCTAATCAGGAGAAATTGTAAGAATAATTTTAGATCAATTGTTGGACCCAAAATGTGGTATGAATGCTTCAATGCATGCAAATAATGGAAAAGATATTCTAAATGTGCTTAAGGGAAGCTGGTTTTAGTGTTAACTGAAACCCAGTATATGTATTGAAGAATCACTAACTCGTCTAAAGCCGTGAGTACCAAAAAGACTAGCAAAATTATTAGTGGGAAGCACAGTGAAAAGTAAATGCATTCTATCCTTGTTTTAAACAGTAATACTAATCACACCACCACCACCAATAGTAGCCAACATTTACTGAGATCTTACTTTGTTGCAGTCATTGGTTATATCTGCATTTTTTCAGTTAATTCCACAATCCTGTGAGACAAGTACCTTTATTATCCCAATTTTAAAGATATGTGAAGGCTCAGAAAGGGTACGTATCTTGTTCAGAGTCACACAGCTAAGTATAAAACACATGGGAAATTAAACTCAAGTACAGCTCTGGAGAACCTAAGCTCTTAATCACCACCCCATCAGACCTCTATTCTGGGACAGTTTTAACTCAGTGCTTGCCCAGATTAATAATGGCAATTTTATTTCAGAAAGGCATAGATTTGGAGAAGGTTCTAGAGAAGGGTACAAGGTGAAAGAGTTGTAAGTAGGAACAATGGTTGCTGTGATAGAATCTTTTAAAAATGTAACTCTTCAGTCTAGAATTAAAAATGATCATAGAGAATTTGTCTAAAGGTTGTACAGTGAATGGACTCTAACTGCTGCCTGATTTAGTTCTATTTGCAACAGTGGAGCTGGGTACCATGTTAAAGCAGGCCTTGGAAATCATGGGTAGGAGCAGGACAAAGGAAGTATTACTGGAAGTTCTGGGAAGGTAGAGGTCAAAAAGGAAAACTAAATCAAACCCGACTGAATAACCAAGAACCAGGTATCATACAGAAATAGGGGTGAGGGAGACTAGAAACAATGTATTCAAAGGGTAGCAAATCCTATGAGTTTGGCAGGCTTTTGTGTTTGTTTGTTCTTTGTGCCCTTAACATTTGTTTCAGAAACCAATAGCTGGCTTAAATATGGGTCACCGAGAGTTTCGAAAACAAAGACTGCTATGCTTTTGGCACAAAAACATGATCATCAGTCCTAACCTAGAGTTAGGCAGTAAGTTTAAGTGCATGACAAAGATATGCAATGTAGCACAATCTGTGTGGTAAGCCATTTATTGAATGCCTACTGTGTGCCACCCAATTTGGAAATCACTGTTCTAGGAACATTTATAATTTACATTGTTGTTTGCTGTCCAATTTTCAAAAACAAGAAAACATCTGTTAACTTTCTTGAGGATGTGATGGATATGAGGAGTAAAATATTATATACCTTAATTTTGTTTTATTTATTATGGAATTTAGCTTTTGTCTCCTCCTTCCCATATTCATGGAATTTTAAAACAGCCTCTACTATGCTTTGAGTGGAATACAGTCTAGACTTTTATTATGTACTTTAACTTTTCCTTGATTTGTCACTATACTGAAAGAAAGATTTAATTTTATCTGATAGTATAAATGCATTTCTATCAGAGTAGTAGTCTCAAATCAGTTCAGGTAAAGTCAGTGTACATGACTTTGGATTATATTTAGTATAGTCAGCATACATGAATTAAAAGGAATTATAGTAACCTTTAAAGTGAATTTTTATTTCAGATAATTTAAATGACCTCCAACCAAGTACGTGTGTCATGTATACATACGTACTCATATACCCTTTGTATACAAGGTACTAAAAAAAAGTTTTCAAAAGATAATGTTCACTGTTAAGCTATATTACAAATATAAGCTGTATCATCTGAATGCAGTCAAAGAATAATGAAATTGCTATACCATCCCTTATGTGTCTTCACTGTTCCTTATGAGAATATCTGATATTTTCTTCATTCTTTTATTTTTAGTGCATTAAGAAGTATAGTATAATAATTATTTTATATAATTCAAATGATACATCACTGAAAAATGTATTTTAAAGTTAGAAAAATTATCAACATTCAGTTTGTGCATGGCACCTTTCTCCTCACGTTCATCATTGGTGGTACTCTATTGTTCTTGTAATTTTGATAGCCTATGGGACCTAGTGTTCTTAACAGCTATGTTGTTTGTATCTCACTGTCCTTTATACATCTGACCCTCAGAGAAATACCTTGAACACTCATGCTTTTAATAATCTTTCTTGTTTTAGAAAGGGGTTGAGAGCAAGGCAATACTGTGTTAAAGGGGTCATTTGAGCTGAAAAGCAGTATGGGAAAAATGAACAAAATTCTAGGTTCTTCTGATTCAAATATTCTGCATTACAGTCTCAACATTTGTTGTTAAGTGAATTACCAAAGTGTATAAGAGCCAAAAATAAATGGTGGTTTCTGTCATTTGGGGTATGCATTACTCTGTTTCTGTCTTATATGTGTAATGATGAGTTTTATAATGCACAAATGCGTGCATCTGGTGTAAAGTGAATTTGATTCAGTGTGATGTTTTATATGCAGTTTAGCTTATAACTTAAATTCTTTGACATTCATCACTTAGGAAAGGTAACATTTAGAATTATAGTACACTTAACTGCAGTTCCTTAACAACAGGTACCATGCTTTATTTATCTTTATAGCTTTAGTGCTTAGCCTAATATCTGGCACACAGGAGGGATTCAATGTTGATCAGGCTTTTTTGTACTTATCCTAGGAAAATTATTTTTCCTTACTAGACTATCCATTTACTTATTGGAGTTCAAATTTAGCATTGTTAAAATTATTACCTATTATAGACTTTCCCTGTACTTTTCCAAGACCCAACGTGTTTGTACATGCTCACAGTTTTCTATCCTTTTAGGTACTTAATGAAATTCTATCATGGCAGAAATTCCAATAAAATTACATTTACCGTGATTCAGAAAAGAAATATGTCAGGTATCTCCCATCAGTGGTAAAGCAAATCTACTACAATCAATTCAGGATATTGTGTTGAATAGAGTACACAGAATTATATTATCTGCTGATTTAAGGATGAAACCCATATTTCATATCCTATATGATTCCTATCTGGATAGAGGGACAAACAAAGCACACTATGCTTTGTAATTCATAGATTGCAATTGAGATTTTGAACTTTTTATATGAGCTTTCTAATTCTTAAGGAATGTTCATAAAATTTCACACAATTAAAAAATAGGTTTAATTATTTTACCTAATTATCTGAGTTATTTAGAAGTCTTATCCAGTTAAACACTGTAATATTAGTGATAATATAATATAATTACTTAGCTCTTCTAGAAAGCAAAAAAGGTAATTGAGTTGTGAACAATATAGAGGGTAACATCGTGTAAACCACATGTGGGACACATGTAATTCCTATATAAATAGCTGACATACTTTTTCATATTTATAAAACTTGTTAGACATTGGCAAACTTGATTGGCTAAAGTCATAATTTGTCTTTTTAACTGAAACTACAGCAAATTGATTTGAAGTTGTTTTCAAAACAAAAGATAATTAAGTCCTGGAATAATTAAAACTGGGATTGCATTAAAGCTTACTTAAAGTGATTAATAGCTGGAGTGTATTTCACGATCTCTATCTAAGAGCATGCAGAAGAACATATTGTCATTTTATATATTCAGGAATATGCTTTCTGAGGAAACTATTGATTCTTAGGAATAGGTGTAATGAAGTCCAGACATACCTCACACCCACATACTCCACTCCACCCCAGGCTTTTTTAAAATTAAAGACTTTGAAAACAAAGTAGCTATATATAGTTATCTTCTTCACTTCCAATTCCAAGCTGCCTGCCTTTCTGAAGCAAATGGCTGCTGTGACCTATAAACAACTGTCATGACACCTTGGGCAGAGAAACACTGCTTTGAAACTTCTGCCTTCAGTTGGGCAAGCAACTGGAGAATGGTGCTGGAGTCCGTGGGTAAATATGGGAAAGCAACAGACATTGGGAGGAAGAGCTTGGGCTTTAGAGGTTTGTGAACTCCTGTAGGAGAAGATCAGTATTTATCCATTTTAAGTACCAAAGTGTTGCCAGCTGCTAAAAAGCTAAAGTAGCTGAATGTCCTGGTGGAGTCCTCTCTGTCTTTGGAGGCTAAAAAGAAATAGAGATAGGACAACAGAGCTCTTTCTCCATGTGCCTTTGCAGGGAACTGACAGGCTGTTTACCTTTGCTTTTCACCACCTGTGATATTTCTGCCATTTAGGATAATCTGGCAACCAGACCTGAGCTCCAGTGAGTTAGCGAAAAATAGCAATTCATTAAAGGAGACCCATAGCAAGTGAGAGAGGAAAATCAGAGTACACACTCCAGGTAACTAGGACTACTGGCAAAAACATGAAAACTGAATTTGAAAACAAAAATTGGGAGCACTTAAGGAAATTCAAAGAACAGAAAATAATTTCAGATATTAAATATATCTCATTTGAACAACTCAGGATTTGTGGGAGAGCATAGTCACTGTTGAAACATGAATTAGTGAATGAAAAGACCAAATGCAAGAAATGTATCCAAGCATATAAAAAAACCCATGATGAAATATTGAATCAAAAAGATGAGATTTAGAGGATAGATCTAGAAATCAAAACGTGAATAATAGGAATTACAGTGGGAAAAATTAGTATAGATAATGAAGAGGTAAAATTTTATTTATTTATTTTTGAGACGGAGTCTCACTTTGTCGCCCAGGCTGGAGTGCAGTGGCACGATCTCTGTTCACTGTAACCTCCGCCTTCCAGCTTCAAGCTATTCTCCTGCTTCAGCCTCCCGAGTAGCTGGGACTACAAGTGCATGCCACCATGCCCAGCTTTTTGTATTTTCAGTAGAGATGGGATTTCACCATGTTAGCCAGGATGATCTCGATATCCTGACCTTGTGATCCACCCACCTTGGCCTCACAAAGTAAAAATTTTAAAAAACTAGCAAAATTGATCAGATACTAAGAAAGACTGGAGTCTGTGGATTAAAAGGGTTTACTGATTTATTGTCTTGATTGAAAGAAAAGACACATTTAAGTATATCCTAATAAAAGTTCTGAAATCAATTAATTGAGACATAAACTCTCAAGTAGAAAAAAACAAATTCCTATAAAGGGGAAAATATCAAAGTATCATAGGACTTATTTGCATATCTGTAACACTGGAAGTTACAAGATAGTGGAATGATATTTGCAGACTGCTGAAAGAAAATGACTATAATTCAGGAATCTCCATGCCCAGAAAGTTATTTGCAAGCCAAGGTGAGAAAGAAATACATTTAAGAATATGCAAGAATTCTTTGTATGTAGTGATTATATCCCCTCTGAGAAAATGCCAGAATCTAGATTATAAGCAAACAACAAATGAACTAGAATAAAGACTTTAAGATGAGGAAGATGAAGAGGAAAGAAAATGGTAGGAATAACGAGCATTCATATATAACTCCGTGTGTGTGTGTGTATAATTTTATCTAACAGAGATAACTGGCTAGCAATATGAAATACAATAGGTAATTTGAGGCTCTTGAAATAAAAGGATAGTTCTTTAGGAAATTTTAAAATGTACTAAGCTGTCTCTTTGGAACATGGGAGATAGAGAAGGTGGGCAGCTGGCAAGTAAAAGAGGAGGAAAATCGGTGGTGGGAGATGAGAGGAAAGGAGGAAGAGAAGAGGGACGGAAGTGAATATATTCTAAAGATCTCATTTATTTAGGAAAAGAGGAAAGGGGGAATAGAATTTCTTGATGGTGGGGGGAAGTGTCTTTTACATATATTAATCTGTTTATTAGAGTATAGAAAGGGAAGATAATCTTTAATGCAATGAAATAGCACTTAGAACTTACATATTAACAAGGAGACAATAGACTGCATAGCCACTTGATGAAGCAAAATAGAGAAGGGAATAAGGAAACAATAATATAAAATAAGAATATAAAGTAACTGAAAAATATACCATTAAGCACATCAATTACTACATTTAGTGTATATGGACTAAATTCTCCCATTAAAAGACAGTTAATATCAGACTACACTAAAAAACATAAGCCACCTAAATTATATTACAAGAAAAATAAGACCGAGTTATGAAGAAGAGTTATTTGTAAAATGAGGGGCATAAAGATATCAGGCAAATGCAAACAAAAGAAAAATAGCAAAATATGAATGACAACATTGATATTAAATAAGATAGAATTCAAGGTTAAAAGTATTAAAAGAGAAAGAAGGGGTACTATAATAAAAGGCACAGTTTATGAAGAAAATAACCACATAAAATCTGTATACGGCAGGTTTGTTTATAGTAATTACATAGAGTACAAATTATTGGAAAGGTCTAGACAGTTCTGTAAACACAAACGATGACTAAGATAAATGGGGTAATTCATAAACTTGATCTGATATACATGTAGAATCTGACATTCTTTAAATATTTTTGAACGTCTTTGCACTTGGCTGCTAAGAAAACTGAGTTTTAGAGAGCAGAGATTTTGCAGGCACTTTCTCTGACTATAAGCTAACATATATCAAATTTTAAGTTTTTCTAAAAAGTTAAAAAAATCTACATAGAAATTAAAACATTCCCAGATATCTTTTGGATAAAGAGGAAATCACCTAGAAAGCAATGAAAAGGAAAATATTTTCTGTAAAAGCCAATGAAAATTAGCTAAAACAGTTGTCAGAGGAAAACTGATGGCCTTAAAGGCCTTTGTTATTAAGGAAGATGGAAGATAAAGATAACCTAATGTTAAGAAGTTAGTATAAAGAATAATACAAGACAGAAGATGAGGGGATTGTTAGAAAGATGAAAGTAATGAAACAGAAAAACCATATAGTAAAACCCAAAATAAATCTAAAGGCTGGTTCTTTGGAAAGATCAATGTGGTACATAAACTCCTTGTGAAGATGATAAAGCAAAAAAGAAAATGAGCCTATCAATTCCACTCTGAGGTATATACTCAAGAGAAGTGATAGCATATGTTCACATAAAATTTATACTCATATATTCATGGCAGCATTATTCATAGTAGCCAAAAAGCAGAAGCAACTCATATCCATCAACTGCTGAATGAAGGAATAAAAATTATTCATCTATGATATATCTATACAATATAATATTAGCCATAAAAAATAATGAAGTATTGATACATACTATAACATGGATGAACCTTGAAAACATGCTAAGTGAAAGAGGCCACACTCAAAAGGCTACATATTGTGTGATTTCATTTATATGAAGTGTCCAGAGTAGGCATATAGGTGGAAACAGAAAGGAGATTAGTGGTTGCCAGGGTCTGGGAGAAGGAAAAATGGGGAATGACTGCTTAATGAGTATAGGGTGTCCTTTTGGAGTGATGAGAATGTTCTGGAGGTAGTTGGTGATATTTATACAACCTTGCGAATGTCACTGAATTATATACTTCAATACAGTTAAAATGGTGAGTTTATGTTATATGAATTTTAATTCACTAATAAAGCTTTAGGAAAAAGAATGACAAAAGTACACAATTAGAAATGAAAAAGAAGAAAAAACTGGAAGATGAAAAGAATGTTAAATAAGAATGTAGCTATGTGACAAATTTAAAACCCTTGAGAAATAAAAGGACTTTTAGTCAAATACAGATGATAAAAATTGACCTAAGAAGAAGTAGAAAGCAGATACTACTTAGCATAGAAAAGATTAGAAATTTGACCAGATGTTGTCACTTAAACATAAGGAATAGATAATTTTGATGTAATTTAAATCATTCTAGGCCATGGAAAAATATTAAAATATTCCATAATTTAATATCTAATTCTGTTAAAGATTATATAGTAAAAAATGTATAATTTCACTTATGAAGTAAATTTAAAAATTCTAAGGAAAATATTATAAAATATTAACAGTGAATCAAAATAATAACTCACTAGTAGCTTTTTAAAATATGTTTTTAAGTAGGAATGTAAGCATGATTCAATAATAGGAAATATACCAATTTAATTTATTACATCATCAAATTAAAGGAGAAAAATCATGTTTATCTCAATAAATGGCAAAAAGTATTCTAAATTTTGGGGTTTTTTTTTGTCTTTTATTTTGAGACAGGGTCTCACTTTGTCACCCAGGCTGGAGTGCAGTGGCACGATCAGGGATCACTGCAGCCTCGACCTCCTGGGTTCAACTGATCATGCCACCTCAGCCTCCACCCAAAGTGCTGGGATTACAGGCGTGAGCCACTGCACATGGCCTAAATTGTTAAATCCTAAAAACATTTTAATTGACAACAGAAACTAGACAAGGAACCATCACAATTATTTAACATTATTTTACAGGTTTTATCATATACGGTTGGTAAATGATATAACATTAACATTTGTAGAGAAGAATGTCAGGTGTCTCTTGCTGATGATATGTGATCTAAAAATTATAGAAACTTGAATTTTAAAATCTAGAAAAATGAGTAAGAAAAATTGATAAGGTAGTTGGATAAAAGATAAAATGAAAACAACTCTACTCTGGAGGAATTTGGGCATCTACAAGACTTTTTTTCCCAATGGGAAAATATTATTCCATTTTCCATAGAAACACAAATTACAAAATGCCTATTAATAAGTTTTTCAAGAAAGGTACAGGAACTATATGAAAACAAAGCTATTAAAATGCATAAAACAGGATCTGATTAAGAGAAGGACAAACTGGTTTAGGATGGGAAAACAATAAAAATATTATTTCAAAGTTAATTATATAATGCAATTCCAATTAGAATCTTGGGGGATTTTTTTTTCTTTTTTGAAGTCAACAGTGTTATTTTATAACTACTTGGAAAATTAAATGATAACGAAAGGCAAGCAAATATGAAAAAGCAATGAGGAGGGACTTGTATTACACATACTAGAACATATTACAAAGTCAGCTAATTAAAACAACATGGTGATGGCCTAGGCATACATAATAGATCAGTGGAAATGATTGGCAAATTCTGAAAAAGATGACAACTTAGTTGGAAAATGATCGATTTTTTAAATTAATGGGACTGGCATAACTGATGATCTCCATGTAAAAAAATGAAAGTATATTCCCATTTTGCACCTTAACAGTATTTGTTACTGGTGGAAATGTGATATATTCTACCTGTTATAAAATGCAGTCTTGTAAGACTAACAAAAACCTATTAAAATTATAATTTGCATATAATTTGCAAATACTTTAACCTGGCAGTCTCATTTTTGGGAATGTATTCCATAGAAATATAGGTAGCAATATTTAAGAACATGTGTATTTTTTGGTTTCCAGGTTGTTGTAACTTTATTGTAGTGGTAAAACTGCAGAAAATAGTAACCCCATTAACAAGGTAATGCTAGTAAATAATGGAAACTCAACCATGGGATATTATGCTGTCATTAAATGATGTGAAATAAAGCTATCTCAGATCTTCTGAAAGAATTTCCAGGAGTTTCTTATGAGTGAGAAGAGCAAGGTATAGAAAAGTGTGTATAATATTCAACCTTTAAAAAATAATGACAAAAATCCTTGAATATGTATATTTATAGGTAATATCTGCATATGTATATATCTACCTTATAGTAGGGTTATTTTTAAAGGAAGAAGAATGTAGCAGTATGCATACTAAGTTATAAAAATGGATAACTATTTATGAGAGGAAATATGAAAGGAGAGGAGCAGATAGCCAAGAAATAAAGGAAAAGAAAAATTGTGCTAAAAATATGTTCAAAACCCCACTTATGTATTTTATTAAAATTAGGTATATTTGAATACAAATGCATAAATAAAAATAATTGGCTGGGCACGGTGTCTCACTCCTGTAATCCCAGAAATTTGGAAGGCCGAGTCAGGTGTATCACCTGAGGTCGGGAGTTCAAGACCAGCCTGACTAACATGGAGAAACCCCGTCTCTACTAAAAATTCAAAATTAGCCGGGCATGGTGGTGCATGCCTGTAATCCCAGCTACTTGGGAGGCTGAGGCAGTAGAATCACTTGAACCTGGGAGGCGCAGGTTGTGGTGAGCCGAGATGGTGCCATTGCACTCCAGCCTGGGCAACAAGAGCGAAACTCCGTCTCAAAAAACAAACAAAAAAAAAATTAAAATAATTTAAAATATTATGGCTAGTTTTGGTAGTAATGAGTTCATATTTCTGAATCTTGGCACCCAAGGAGATTGTTTTTTTTCCTTTATATTTGCATTTTCTTTAAGTTAATTTTGGACCATGTGCTACCAGAATTTTCTACATGTTCTCTTAAATCTTTAGATGTTCTTCTAGCATTTCAGGCCAAATAAACATCTGCAAATGATTTGTAGTTTGTGATTAAATCAGACTCTATTGGTCATGCCCACATCATAGCTGACATGCAGTTGATATCCCTTGATAAAACTTAGAGGGTATGTTTCACTTTGTTCAGTGTTCAGTTTCTTTAGTTGGTACCTTTTGTGTCAGTTGTTAAATAATTTTAATATTACCCCTGTTGATGTCACAAATAAGTTAATAATGCCAATTACACATGAATTGAGTCCTTGCACATAGAAGTTGATTGATAAATATTTGCTGATTTGACCTAATAGATCACAGGTACAATAATGATTTCAACAAAGTAACAGAATGCAGAAATGAAAGAATTTAAAGATATTAGATGAAAAAAATCCCTAGAAGTCAGCACAGAATATGATTGTAGGCAGATCACTTGACTTTTGTATCTCAGGATCTTTATCTTTAAAATAGATATATTTTCCTCAGTTACACAATCTTTGTGAGAGTCAAGTAAAATAATAAATGTTGAAGTGCTTTAAAAAGCATGATGTGTTGTGGATACAGTGATGATAATGAAAATCTGAAGGCATTTTTTACACTTAGTGGACATTTATATATATATATTTGAAGCTGCATGTGTGATATTAAGCCTTTTGATATGTCAGCAATAGAACATATTACTGGTGAAGCTATATAAACCTCCAGCAGATAAAAGAGTGGAATGCATGGAAGGTGTGACTACATTTAATTGTTGAAAGTCTAAGATAGGTCTCTAAAATTTCTTCGTTTATTTTTCTGGTCATTGAGGGGAGATTTTATTCAGGTACTTCTGATGATGTCTTATTCTAATATAGAGATAGGAATATTTTGTGGGAAGTCTGGGCCTTTGTCACATCTGGACGTAATGATAATGCTGCATTATGTTTTGACTTACTAAATGGCCACAGACAACTTAATACAGCTTTGTAATCTGTTGTTATATTTCATTGGAAATTATCTCCTTGTAATTTATAGCTGTAGTTAAAAGTGACTCTAGCATAAATGCTTTGAAATAGTAAAATCTTTATGATCTTTCAGTTACCAGACACCTAATTTGCCATTGGCCATTTTTTTGGTTGTGAGAGTATTAGGAAATACGTACATTAGTTGGTTGATAACACCACTATAAAAGGCTAAAAACTTAGACGTTCTTTTATAATAAGAAATGTAAGTATCATCTTAATACACTAGAGTCTGTACCGTATGGTACTATTAAAGATACCTAGTTTCTGGTTTGGAGAAAATTGAATGGACGAATGTGTCTAAGTCTAAATATATTATACCAGACTCTTTTTCCAAAGTATGTCTCCATTTTAAAATTTTCTTTCCCTAATCATTTGACTTACTTTTTTCATAAATATTCTTAAAAAATATGTTTAACTACTTTAATCTTCTTCAGTTTCTCTATTCTTCCAGTAGTAGACATGATGTTATGAGAAAGCTGAAAAGAGAGATCTTTTTTTTTTTTTTTTGAGACGGAGTCTCGCTTTGTCGCCCAGGCTGCAGTGCAGTGGTGCAATCTCGGCTCACTGCAAGCTCTGCCTCCCGGGTTCACGCCATTCTCCTGCCTCAGCCTCCCGAATAGCTGGAACTACAGGCGCCCGCCACCACGCCAGGCTAATTTTTTGTATTTTTAGTAGAGACGGGGTTTCACCGTATTAGCCAGGATGGTCTCAATCTCCTGACCTCGTGATCTGCCTGCCTGGGCCTCCCAAAGTGCTGGGATTACAGGCGTGAGCCACCGCGCCCTGCCAAAGGTAGATCTTAAAAGGAACAACAGTCTTTGCTCTTTCTCCCTTCCCACCCCTTCCCTCCCCTCTCCTCCCCTCCCCTTCCCTTCCCTTTTCTTTCTTTTTTTTTTTTTTTTTTTGAGACAGAATCTTGCATGTTGCCCAGGCTGGAGTGCAGTGGTGTGATCTTGGTTCACTGCAACCTCCGCCTCCTGGGTTCAAGCGATTCTCATGCTTCAGCCTCCCGAGTAGCTAGGATTACAGGCATGTGCCACCACGCCCAGCTAATTTTTGTGTTTTTAGTAGAGACGAGCTTTCACCATGTTGGCCAGGCTGATCTTGAACTCCTGACCTCAGAAGATCCACCTGCTTCAGCCTCCCAAAGTGTTAGGATTACAGGCATGAGTCACTACATGCAGGCAATCTTTGCTTTTCATTTCTGTAAATGGACTTTAGGCAAGGCTAGTAGAAACAACTACCTCAATTGATTCTCTTTGATAATATATCTTTCACATAATGAAACCATTGTAATAAATCAAACCCATTTTCACCTTCTACTTGTGTATTGATTATCTTTATTAAATGTGAAATTAATAGCAATTGAGATAGACATTTTTAAATATATTTCTTCACTGTTTCTCAATAATACTAATGTTACTCGAGTAGTAGGACCTATTAATATATGTTGTGTGCATTCTTGGATGCATATGTCATCGCCAGTCATCTCTTAATTTTGTTTTTTTCTTTCTCTGTTCAAGAAAATTTCTAACCACCAGTGATCACTGTCCCAATTGCTAGTTGCAGTTTTGTAGAGAACACCAAGGAAATGGGAAATTAAAGTGATCTGTTTATTTTAATCCTCAAGAAACCAAAGCGATCGTCTCTTAATTCTTATTATTTCAGTTTCTTATAATTTAGGAAAGAAGTGTCTTTCATTTCAACATAAACTCCGAATTCTGGTGTCTTCTATCAAGACCTGCTTCTCTTTGGAATAGACAGAAATCAAATAATTATTTCTTAGCATTGTAATAAACATTCCAAAATATGACACCTGTTATCTTATTCAGCCGTCAGTTCAGTTTATTTGATTTCTCCTTCAAGTCTCTGAATTTCTTGAATCACTGATGCTCAGTCTTAAAACAATGGAGGTGATTTTGCTTTTTTCTTTTCCTTTTTAAAATTTATTTATTTTTATTTTCTTATTTTTTGAGACAGAGTTTTGCTTTATTGCCCAGGCTGGAGTGCAGTGGCATGATCTCAGCTTACTGCAATCCCCGCCTTCCAGGTTCAAGTGATTTTTGTGCAGCCTCCCCAGTAGCTGGGATTATAGGCGTATGCCATCGTGCCTGGCTAATTTGTGTATTTTTAGTACAGACATGGTTTCGTCATGTTGGCCAGGATGTTCTCGAATTCTTAACCTAAAGTGATCTGCCTGCCTTAGCCTCCCAAAGTGCTGAGATTACAAATGTGAGCTACCACACCTGAACTGTTCCTTTTCTTAAAGACTAAGATTTAAGTTGACTGAATAAAAATGCTTACTTGTTTAAACTTTTGCATTAACAAGGCTTGACGTTTATTGTTGCCTTGAATGTCTCAGTCAATCTTTTTAGCTTCCCCAGCACCTCATATTTGGAAATGACTAGATAGATAACATAGATTCTTTTGGACTGGCAGCATTTATGCCACCTACAAGCTTAAAATGCAGAATCTCAAACTCCACTTCAGACCTAAAGAATCATTATATTCATTTTAACAAGACTCCAAGTCATTCATATGTACAGAAAGTGTGAGAAGTACTAC
Source organism: Pongo abelii (assembly GCF_028885655.2). Classification (NCBI taxonomy): domain Eukaryota; kingdom Metazoa; phylum Chordata; class Mammalia; order Primates; family Hominidae; genus Pongo; species Pongo abelii. Next base: position 23,001,087 of record NC_085928.1, read on the forward strand.
TAAATCATTTGTCATTTAAGAGAATTGGACTTTAAGCACACAGAATTGGTGAATCATAACATAGTTCATAGTCATTTTTCCATGCGTTCTCCTTTTTTCTTTCATTCATTCATTCGTTATTTTAAATCAAAAGAAATACCTATGAGTCCAAGACCTAACCAAAGTATTAGAACATCAAAACTCACATTTCCTACTTACACCTATATTCCCTTAACCAGAAGTAACCACTATCCTAAAATTTGTGCTTATTGTTCCATTTTTTCATAAATAATATATATAGCTTTACTACTTATAAACTTTTAATATTACTCCTGCAGATGGTCACAAATAATACCAATTATTAACTTATTAGCTGTAGCTCAATAACTCATTAATAGCCTGCTGTACTTATCTCCTAGAATTTGCTTTTTTTTCAACATTAAGTTATTAAGATTCACCCATGTTGTGTGTAATTGTAACTTATAGAGTTCCTTTTCACTTCTATATAGTATTTGTGACTATACCACAGTATAATTTATCCTTTCTTCTAATGGACATTTGAGTTGTTTCCCTTTTATTGTGGCTGTGAATGGTGCTAGAATAAACATTCTTGCACATGTTTCTTGGTGACATTTGGAAGACACTCTTTTAGGTATATTCTGAGATTGGAATCGCTATGTCATAGATGTATAAATGGTCTACTTTGCAGGAGATTGTCAAATTGTTTTCCTAAAATGATATTAGCCATTTACACTCCCACCAGCATTGTATAAAATATCCCTGTTGACCCATATTCTCTTTAACATATGGTATTGTCAGACTTCTTAATTTTTGCCACCTGAGTAAATAAAAAATATCTTACAGTAGTCTTGATGTAAACTTTCTTGCTTCTCAAGAAACAAGGCTGTGAACATGTATATGTGTCTTTTCCTACATGTGTCTTTTCCTTCTGTGAAATGGTGGTTCTTTTACCTATTTTTCTTCTTTTAAAAAATTTGTATGATTCTTTTTCTATTGTTTGCCTGAGTTCTTTATATTATAGATACTAATTCTCTCTCTTCTGCCTTGTAGCTTGTCTTTTCACTTCTTTTAGGGCATTCTTTTTGTATGTATGTGTGTATTATTTTAAAAAATGATTATTAGCTTTATTTTCTACATGTAAAAATTTAACTTATTTTTAATTGACAACAATTATGTACATTAACGTACAACATTATTTTAGAATACATTTACATTATGAAATGGCTAAATCAAGTTTATTAACATGCATTACCTTACATTTTTGTGATGAAAACACTTAAAATCTATTCTCTTAGCAATTTTCAAGCAAACAATACATTGTTATTAACTATAGTCACCATACTGTACATCTCTTGAACTTATTCATTCTGTATAACTGAAATTTTATATCCTTAAACCAACATCTCTCCCATCTCCCCACCCACCATCTCCTGGTAGTCACTATTCTCTCTGCTTCTATGAGTTTCATTGTTTTAGCTCCCACATGAGTGAGAACATGTGTTTGTCTTTCCGTGCCTGGATTATTTCACTTGGTATAGTGTCTTTCAGGTTCATTGATGTCACAATGACAGAATTTTCTTCTTTTTAATGCAGAATAGTATTCCATTGTGTATGTATGTCACATTTTCTTTCTTTCTTTTTTTTTTTATTTGAGGCAGGGTCTTGCTCTGTTGCCCAGGCTGCAGTGCAGTGACACAATCATGGTTCACTCCTGTCTTGACCTCCTGGGCTCAGGGGATCATCCTGTCTCAACCTCCTGAGTAGCTGGGAATACAGGCGCATGCCACCATGCTCAGTTAATTTTTTAATTTTTTTGGAGAGGTGGGGTCTTACTGTGTTGCCCAGGCTGGTCTCAGACTCTTACCTCAAGCAGTCCTTCTGCCTTGGTCTTCCAAAGTGCTGGGATTAGAGGCATGAGCCAGCATGGCTGGCCTGTATATCACATTTTCCTTTTTTTTTTTTAAAAAAACTTTAAGTTCGGGGTACATGTGCAGGTTTGTTTATAGGTAAACTTGTGTCACAGAGTTTGTTTATAGGTAAACTCGTGTCACAGGGTTTGTTGTGCAGATTATTTTGTCATCTTTAGGGTATTCTAATAAACATAAAAATCTTAATTTTTATGTGCTCATACAGATTTTCTTTAATGGTTCATGCTTTTTAATTTTCTTAAATCATTCACTTGAGTTGATTTTTGTATATTATTTATACATAAAAGTTTAAATTATTTTCTATAGAGAAACACGATTTTCCAGTTATGTTTACTGTATGTTCTTGTGTTTCCTCAGTGATTTGCCATGCCAGCTCTTGTCTGTCAGGGGTCTGTATCTGCAAGGGCCTGTTTATAGGCTCTGTTTTGTGTCTCTTGGTTGATTGGACTATCTCTATACCAGTAACACATTTTACTAATTAGTACAGCTTTACAGTAAGTCCTTATATGTGGTTGGGCAAGTATCCCACAATTTATTTCTTGAGTTTTATCTTTTTCTTAAAGGTCAGACACTCCTCCCCAAGCTAAATTTTAATTTAGAAAAAACATGCTTCATTTTTTATATATACAACCTAGTTATCAATGCATATGTATTTTTTAAAATGTCTTTAGGTTTATTTAAAGCATTTCTTACAGTAACTACTTTGCTTGGCTTACATTTGTTGATGATGTCAACCTGTGGGATAAAAAGGAAAAAAGCACCAACAAAATGTAATGGCAACCTTATAATATTCAAACTAATTCAATTGGAATACTACTACAAGTTCAGTATATTTAAGACTCTAAGTTGATATCATAATTTCTTAATTTAACAAAGTATAAAACATATACTATTCACTTACATTACTTTTTAGCAACTTTGTATAAATCTAAATTACTCAATGAAATAACATCCATTCAGGTATTATTAATACCATTTTTAGCTCTTTAATATCGCTACATGCCAGACAACATTTAAGAGCTTAACATATTTTAACTCATTTGTTCCTTTCAACACTATGAGGTAGTTAACATTATTATCCTCATTTTATTGATGAGGAAACAAAGGCCAAGAGTAGTCAGGTGGCTTGGTAGCTTGTTTATATGGGGTTTATTTGTGTAGTGCTAAGGAATGCTGCTTTGTGAAATCTTTACTGAGTTATCCTTAAACAGAACTAACATTTTGATTGTTTAGAAACCCCAGCCTCTCCTCAGTCCTGTACTAGTGCCACGTATTTTTATTGAGGAGAATGAAGTCAAACATTAGCATCAAAGCCAGTCTTGGAATAAAGAATATAAGGTACATAACCACTGAGAAATATGTACAGGTGCCTTGGAAATGATGGATTGGATGTGTGTTTACTGGTTTTGAGCAGTAAGTTGATTGTGTATGTGACATATGTCAGGTCTTAGGTCATATTTAGCTTTGGCTGGAGGAACTTCCCTCAGTCATTGCCATTTTCTCTTCTCAGGTGTCCAGAGCTTATAAAGTGGTATATTTGTCAGAGAATTGACAAGCATTCTACTTAGTGTTTCTAGTAAAGCAACACTTTTTGACAGTTTAATCTGCCTCCATTCTTAATTCTTTTGTGTTTCTAGAATGCTTACTTCTTTTGTTTTCTATTCTCTGTGTCTATTTTGATTTCTAAAATAAATTATATGATCAGATAGGTAAATAATTGTTTTAGTAATAATTCATACATTAGAACATCTTCAACTATTAATGTGCTATTCTAGATATTGTTAAATTATGTGAAGGGAAAATGGCATAGGGAAAGAAGTTTTTCTGGGATGGAATGAAAATAGGTGCCCACAAAAATATTAAGAGATAATGGCAAAGTGCTAATGTTTAATGAGAGTCCTAATATTTCTCACCTTTGCTGACCAAATATCTTAGGGGAATGTAAATTTGAGAAAATAGAAGAATCTTCACTGACCTCGAGTGGATGCCATAGAAAGAAGTGTATTGTAGCACGGCACACAGAACTAGCCTATGACAGATCATTTGAAAAAAAGAGCAATAATTAGACCTTTATGAAAAATCATGCGTGTTTTTCACAGTGATTGGAGTTTCCAGGTAATTTACTGGGTTCTGACCTTTTGATTAATACGTGTTTGCCTCAAGAATGGGTGTTTGACCCTGAAAATTAGTCTGTAGACAAGGCAGAACTTGGAGGAGTGAGCAGTAGTTGGTAAATGATCTAGCTATGTCAATGTAGGCTTGTGGAAAGTTGATTGTCAGTAGGTGATGAAGATAGGTGGACACTGAGGTACTTAAAATGGGTAATCTATAATGCATAGAAATGTATTAATCAGAATGTATAGCCATTTTAGGAATGTATGGTCAGAAAGATGAAGAATAGGATTAATATATAGAAAGTCTTCATAGACAAATGTTCAATGGAAAGGCAGAGCTTAGATTTTATGGAGAGGCAGGACAAATAAAGGCACTGAGGGACTGTGACACATTTTGACTGAATTAAAATCCATGGAGAACCAAGGATCTCCTCAGAGATATAGGATTGTATGGAGACATAATTTGACTTGATTTATATGAAATGTAGGAAGTAATATTTTTGGTTGAGGAACTTTTTTACATTTAAGGGAGAATGGGAAGCAAGAGACAGCTATATGCTAACATTTTGCTAAGGAAGATAAGAGAAGAGAATTAGACAGTCGCTGTCCATTGGTCTTGCAATCAAAAGTCAATAGGGAGGAACCAAATATGAAAAAAAAATCTTGGTATTTAGATTCATGCTTTAAAACCTTAGTTGGGCCTCACTAGTTATTTCAGTTTTAACTCCTCTTCCCCCATTAGAAATTCATCTCTCATCTTTACTTGCCAAGTTTTGCCCTTTGTTTCATGACAAAAATTAAGACGGTTCAGCATGACATTATCCACATTTTCTTTTCGATCAAGATGGTTTTGATATGCTTGTATTTGCCGCATTGCCCGCTTCTCATAGTCTCTGGCTAAAGTGTTTAGTCTGGAAACTGCAGTATGATTCTAAATGCTCAGAAGAATCCTTCAAGGTCCAGAAATATGTAATTTTATTAATATTACTTAAAAAAGACCACTGAACTTGACCAAAGTCACTTTAAATTCTAATTTAAAATTTCCAAATTTAAAAATGGGGAGATCTTTCTCAAGTACATAAAAACACAGACTTCAAGGGAAATAAAAATGAACTTTGAGCTTTAAGAATAAACTAAGACTTGATTATGTTGAAATTTTATGAATAGTGCAAACTTTTCTTCCTATAGGTGCTTAGTGGAATATGGTAAGTTAGTGATTATATGAATTTAAACATGATGTGATTAATCATTATGTTCCTTGAAGATAAGCCCATCTCTATAAACTATAATATCAATAAAGCTTTACAACATTCTCTGCCATTCTTCTTTGGTCAAACTTAAATTATTGGAAAATAATTTGTTAAAATCTCCTCCCCCATAGACAATAGTTCCATTTATTTTGAAGTAATGCATCTAGACCATCTCACTAATAGACTTTAACTTCATTATTCTTGACTTCTTGACTCTTGTCTTTTTTTTCTTTTTGCCTCATAATTTGGAATCTTTTTGGCTAGAGTCTCAATGAATAACAGATTGAAAATATTCCTTTCATCGTTTATTTTTCCTTCTTCATCTTAAATTAGTTCAGCTACTCCAGAAAAAAAAAAAAGATGGTAGTGGCAATAGGTAAAATTTGAAAGGCAAAATGTGACTTACTGAAATTGAATGATGGGTACAAGAGAATCATTTATTATGTACTCTTTTTGTATGTTTGAAAGTTTCCACAATAAAAAAAGATTTTAAATGCACCCAGAAAATAAAGTAAAATAAATCAGCCCAATGAACAGATGAATTTATTGCCCATTTATAATCAGATTTGAACTCAGGAAATTTTAGGCACAGTTTATAAAACTGACCGTAGCTCAACGGGTTATAATTTTGTTATTTAGTGTGGTGGTCAGTCCAGGCATTAAAGCACTTTGAATTATTACCTTAATGACAAAAGTTCAGGCCTGAAACTACCAAATAGGGAAGTCTGTCATCACTTCCTGTTGATTCTTGAAATTTAATTCCTTTTCAAATCTCATCTCTTTCTTTTTTCCTGGTTAAAGTCATTTAGAAATTGTGGCTATTTTTTTTGCCATACCAGCTGTAATACTTGGGTCTGAATCAAAGACTTTACATTTTATCACTTTTTTCTTATCTTTTTCTTCAGTGTACTTAATTTACTGCCTTGAGTCAAACATGTTCTATGGTGCCAATCTGTTATAGTGGAAAGAACACTGGATTGAGAGGCATGAGTTTCTAGTTCCAGCTTTCTCGTGAACTAGTTTGGTGACTTTGGACAATTATTTCACTTTTTAAAACCTTCTAACCTGAAATTCTCTTCAATTTCTTATTTAGTGAATTATTAACCATTTGGTATCATTTTTAGAAATTTACCTTTCCTAGGTTAAGGCACATTGACATTCTGTAATTTGCCCCCGTCTGGCTTACATTCATCCTGATGGTTTCAATCCCCTCAAGTCTTTACTTTGTGTTTTATTCCCAAAATAACTCCTACTGACTCAAAAAATTTTTCTCTGTCGATTTTTAACTTAAGTTGCTTGTGCTTAGAGAGTTAGTATGATGTTAATTCTTTGATATTTGTTGAGACTTTATACAAGATCTACTACATGATAAATTTTTTAATAGACTTGATTTTTTTTTTAGAGCAATTGTAGGTTCACAGCAAATTCGAGCATAAGATACGGAGATTTTCTAAACACATCTTAACACCACATACATAGCCTCCACCATTAGTAACGTTTTCCAGCATAGCGGTACATTTGTTACAATTGATGAACTACGTTTCTACATCTTTGTCACCCAGAGTCATAGTTTATGTTAGGATTCACTTTTGGCGTTATAATTTTATGGGTTTGAATAAACGCATAATAATATGTACCCACCATTATAAGAATCATACAGAGTAATTTCTCTGCCTTAAAAATTATCTGTCCACCACCTATTCATCCCTCTCTCCCCCAGCCCCTGGCAACCACTGATTTTTTTTTAAACTGTCTCCATAGTTTTACCTTTTCCAGAATATCATATAGTTGTAATCATACAGTATGTAGCCTTTTAGATTGGCTTCTTTCATTTAGTAATATGCATTAAAGACTCCTCCATCTATTGACTTTTATTAGCTAAGTGTCATATAAGTAATTCACAGTATTACACTCTTGCTTGTGTGCTTGCTTTCTCTATCTCTGTTTTAGAACAATGGGGTTGGATAGGGTAAAAGCAAGGAATCGGAATCGTGAAATTGAATATTTGAGAACTACTTTATTCAATTTAGAACTTTCTTTTTTTTTCTTTTTATTATTATTATTATTATACTTTAGGCTCTATGGTACATGTGTGCAACGTGCAGGTAAGTTACATATGTATACATGTGCCATGCTGGTGCAGTGCACCCACCAACTCGTCATCTAGCATTAGGTATATCTCCCAATGCTATCCCTCCCCCCCTCCCCCCACCCTACAACAGTCCCCGAAGTGTGATGTTCCCCTTCCTGTGTCCATGTGTTCTCATTGTTCAATTCCCACCTATGAGTGAGAATATGCGGTGTTTGGTTTTTTGTTCTTGCGATAGTTTACTGAGAATGATGATTTCCAATTTCATCCATGTCCCTACAAAGGACGTGAACTCATCATTTTTTATGGCTGCATAGTATTCCATGGTGTATATGTGCCACATTTTCTTAATCCAGAACTTTCAAATAAATGGGCATTTAGATAAAATAGAAATAAACACAAGCTAAAATTTATTGAATGCTTTCTATGTGCCAGGCATTGAGCTTGCCATATACCTAGCATCTAAGTGTTTGTACTGTAGGATTAGTGTGCTGTATTTAAATCATGGTTCTGGTGTATGAGTTGTGGCACCTTGGATCTCACATTTCTCATCTATAAGATATATTATACAGGGTTTTGTGAATATTAGATGAAATAATATGTCTAAAATATTTAGCATAGTGTCTGAATATGGTAAAATGCCTGATAAATTTTAGCAACTTTTATTACCAGTACTTGAATTATCTTATTTAATCATCACAAAAACTCTATAATATAGGTCCTTTTATTTCCCTCATTTTAGTGATGAGTACAAAAGGGTTAATAATGTTAAGGAATTCATTTAAAAGTAAAGCCAAGATTTGAACTTAAGCAATATGAATCCAGAACCCACATACCTTTAACTTTTATACTCTGTTTCCTTCTAATTAGTAAGAAACATATTCAAGAGAAGGTAAGGGATCAATAAATGATTTTTAAATTGTGGTCTTGAGAGGTGGCCCTAGGATAATCTAAGTGATTAACCAGCTATTCTCTCAGAGGTGGTTAGGTTAAGTGGGGATCTTGTTTTGATGGACCACCCAATATTTTAGACATTATCTATTTTTTCAATATCGTTTTCAAAGAAATTATACTGAGGAAATTTAATGTGTTACTAAAGAATAGAAAATATACTAAATTTTATTTGAGGGTCATTCCCTTTCTAAAATAATCATAATAGCTATTAAAAGTTTTCATGTGAGCATATTTTCTTAAATTTGTTTCATAAGCTATTTTGTAGGAAAGTGTTACAAAAACGTTTGTACTTGGCGTGAGCCCAGAAGGCGGAGCTTGCAGTGAGTGGAGATCGCGCTACTGCACTCCATCCAGCCCGGGCGACAGAGCGAGACTCCGTCTCAAAAAAAAAAAAAAAAAAAAAAAAATTTTGTACCAGGTAAAGTTTTAGGTCCTAGAACCACTAGTGATATTTATGTGAATATGTCCTTATTTGGACCTAGCCAAATAGTTTAATAATATTTATTATCATTAGATGTCACTTTCTTAGTGTAAAACGGTTAGTTGTGGTGAGGACTTTTTTTTAAAATAGGGGAGCAGGCTTGATGGAATGTTGAGTGCGCTGGTTGACCTAGGTTAAAGTCTGATTACAGAGTGACAGTGAGGATTTAATTCAACAGTTTATGTGAAGAAATTTTATAACTTATGTGATAGAGAAGTATCAATTATTGATGTGAATCATTAGTAGTTAGAAGAGATCTATAATAATACAAACCAGGAACAGTAGCACACACATGTAGTTCCAGCCACTCTGCAGAGGCTGAGGTGGGAGGGTTGCTTGAGCACAGGAGTTTGAGTCTGCGGTAAGCTATTACCACACAACTGCACTCTAGCCTGGGCAACAGAGTGAGACTCCATCTCTAAAAAATAAAAATTAAAAAAGAAGAGATCTACAATACAACAAAATTTGAGAATTTCTGGTTTGGGAAGAAAGGTAGGAATTGGATTACTATGTAATGAATATTTCCTAAGGGTTAAACACTTTATATATGTTCTCATTTAATACTTTTGCCTTCTCTTTGCTATGAGGAAACTGAAATTCTGGAAAAATAGTAAGTTGTTTAAGGTCACAAGTAGTGAATGTGGAAGCTTCTTTCAAATCCAGGCTTTGACTTTAAAGCCCACGTTCTTTCTACCGAAGCACTCTGCTTCCCATACACCTAGAGATAGAGTGTATGGCCCATGAATAATTAAGAGTAAGATGAAAAGCTAATCTTTCAGTTTCTCATTGAGACACAGTGATGCCTTGCATTTATTATTCCTCCTTTTACTATATTTAAGCATTTCACAATAATTTATTTATCTTTTAAAAAAATAAGAGCACTATAAATTTGACAGGAAAACTTGTGAGATATCAGATGGATTACATAACTAAATATTGTATATCACAAGCTAGTTTTTCTCTACCTCTGGTTTCTTAACTGAAAAAAAAAAGAGTTGTGGAGGACATTAATGGTTTGTAATACACAAAGGAATAAAATAATTTATTAAAAATAAAAATTCCTAATTTTGAAGCAGATGACATATTTTATATTTCTGTTGATTGTTTTTTAATAATACCTAGGCAAACTTGATTTCAGATTTATTGATGAGAACTCCCTGTTTTATACGGAAAATATTCCTGTAGAAACCAACATTTAGATAATCTGATAAGGTCTGGGAAAAGGTGAGTTCTATGTAGTTGGAGTAATCAAAGTGGTATAGGTTACACAGAAGTGTTAAGGAAAAAGATAAGAGAAACTAATTTGTGTTAAACTTTTTTCTAAGTCAGCTTTTCATACTCTTGTTGTTCAAAGTACATTCATTCTTATAGAATATTAGGTATGCCAATGCTTAGATATAAATATGAAAACACATTTCAAAATCCAAACAAATTATTTTTGGATTATCCATACCTTATGTCCCATCTGTTAGTACAAATAATCAAAGAGTACTGTATTTTCAAAAGCTCTGGAGAGTGTTACCCTTTCTGCAACAGTATAATAGAATTTGGCAAAAACAGTAGCATGTTTTGCAATGGTTGTGCAGTTAATTGAACATCCTGTCACTGCTGGATTTGCTGTAATTTTTACAGATAATAAACAGCAAGCTATGGTGTCACCCTATGTATATTCACTTAACAATATTTATTTAATTGTTGAGCACATAACATATTCAGATCTTTGTGCTTTGAATACAGATACATGATGACTACAGCATGATTAGGAGCCTTGAGGTTTTGTGGAAGAGATAGGCATGTAAACAACCAACTTTATTTGCCCTAATAAATATTGCTTATTTTGAACAGTTAATCTCTCTTTCTCTTGCTCTCTTTTTCTTTCTCTCTGTCTCTGTCTCTCTCTCTCTCTCTTTCCTGGGGAAGAAAACTAATATTTATCAAATGCTCATTGTGTGTAGACACCGTACTCAAGAATTAATAAATTTCGTGTGCTTTGACTAGAGCCTTGCACTTTGTATGTTCACAAAAATGTTATCTCTTATTATCAATCTAATGTAGTTATCAAACAGTTCTGTGATATAGTTATTCTTATTTTATAGATAAGCTATATGAGACTCATGGATAAGTAACCTGCTTAAGTATACATAGCCAATAAATATTTTTAAAATCTGAGTCCAAAGCCCATACTATAGAATAGTGGCCTCAAAAATAAAGTCCGTGCATTCCAAGAAATATGCAAGATGATGCATTAGGGTTTGAGAAGAAATAAAAATTGTTATTTGTGTTTTTTATTTAAAAAATCTAAGAAGTTAAAGTTACCAGCAGTTAATATGCCCAGATAGAGCTGGGCAATATCATAGCATTATTTACATGCATTGCAACTTAAACAGAACATCCTGATGGGAGAGAGTGGAGTTTGTTAAAGAGTTGGAGCTACTAAATGTTGTCTGTGCCTTGTTATGTGGAGTCACAGATTAGTGACAGATTAGTTTAACTAAAACTAACTCTTAAAAAACAGACAACTGACTGAAAAAAAGCATAGAAAAGATGATACTAATAATCCAAGCCCATTTGAACAAGAACATCCCTGAAACATATTATGAACACTTAGAAGACTTTTGGGGATTTAAAAAAACTTGATATTAAAATACAAACATATTTACCATTGGAAACACTGTTCTTCAAGAGCAATAATGGCTGAAATAATGTATGAAAAATAATATGGCAACAAACAATATCACATTTGTCAGCAAATACTGCTAGAATATGTACAGAAAACATTGCTGAAGATTTACAAAAACAAGTATTGAACAAATTATGCAGTGTGGAATGTTTATAGTTAAATGAAAGTACCAATATTTCTAACATTTCATCCAATGATATTTGCTAGGCTCAATTGAAATAATTCGAAGAACTATGTTGTTGTAAATCACCAAAATAATCACTGGAGAAGATTGTGGCTAAACAGCAAAATACTGCCCTACACTAAAACAGTGTGTTCTTGAAAATCTATGTTATCTATAGTTACATAGTTTTAGAATATTGGAGTGGTTGGTTTGAATGGAATAGAAAAAAGCTTGCTGAGGCAGGTTACAGAACTACTTCTACACATGAAATCCCTTCAGTCTTACAGACAAGCTATTTTAACAAATAAATTGAAGTCATAAGTACACACAAGTGCTGTAGGACATCATTGATGTAGTCACTTTGTTTTTGTTTTTTAAGTTAAAGCTTTAAAATGTAGTCAAAAATACGTTACCAAATGTGAAAGAATCTTAAAATTTTAGTGGACTCTTTATGATACTTTGTAATAAGACGGAGAATGGGCCATGAATATCATTTGCACCACTTGAGGTTCACTGGTTATCCAGTGGTAGAGTATTGAGAAGTAATAAGAAATTTATGGCAATTATGCATTTTTCTTTTACAGAATGACAAGGGTTCTAATTTTGCTCACCTTTTCTGTTATGACAGATGACTGTCAATACTATGCTCTCTAATGTATATTTTTGAAAAATAACATATTCGATCTGTCTTTTTAAAGTAGTAGTACTAATAATGAGTGAGAAAGTAACTGCTTTTTGAAGGACCTGTGGTTATGGAGAAAACATTTCATAGTGAATGTTTGTAATTCTTTTCATTACAATGTGATTTTCTTGCCAAAAACCAATGTAATTGTAAAACTAGTTTCTATATACATTGAAAATTGTACAAAAATGTATTGGCATATTTTTTAAAACTTGGAACATAATGTTATAACTTATTTTAAGATCTTTCAAATGTAATCTTTAAATTGATTTTAAAATCCTTTTGTTAAAAAATAAAATGCTACACCTCTTAGTTTATAGGAATGACTTATTACATCTGTGAAGATGGAAATTTACTAGCTAAATTTCAACAAAGTATTTTACATAATTGGCCATTAGTATTAAAAATTGATTATTTTGATGTAGTAATCACAGCCATTGATACTTTTCTTCCATTTGAATTTACTATTTTGTGAGGCTTTCTCCCTCAACTTACCACCACCCCTCCTCTGCACCCATCGCAACCATTATATCTAAGTAACCTGAAAATAGTACTGTATTTTCAGATGACTGTTTTGCAAAGTGTAAAACCAAGCCAAGACATAGAGAAACACATATTTACTCAAATTTTTGTTTTAATGTTTTTCAGTAAGAGCATCAAGAGCAGTTTGCTCTTCGGTAAGAGCAAAATGTTTTAAAATTGTTGATAAATAGAGCCCCAAATTTAGAATGTTTACTTCTTGTTTACCTCAGTCTTTTAAAATATCTATTGCTGCATGTTCTGTAATGTATGTATTGTAGTAATGTATGTATATTATAAATAATTATGCATATATTGGAGTATGGGCTTATATTAATCAATGCCCAGACAAACAGAAATGACTCAGAAAAGAGGAACTTCAATCCAGGGAACTGATTACAAAAGTGTTGGAAAGTCTGGTGGAGCAAATAGAAGGCGGCAATATTATTTAGTAACAAATTCCTTCAGAAAGCAAGGGAAAGTTTTGTTATCCAGAGCTTATAAGTATTATGCTGCCGCTGCTGCTGCTGCTTCCACATTTTGCTGTGGCTGTTGGAATCACCAATCTCACTGCATTGTAGGAAGCCAGGTGTCCGCACTCCTATGGACACTTCAAGAATCCAGGATAATATGTAATTTCTTGAATTCTGTTGTGCTTGTCACAGCTGCTGGAGCTTCCAGTCACTTGTGGTGGCTGCTGTTGTTCTGCACTTGCATTGTTCTGCACTTGCATAACCAGTGTTGCAATCAGCAGTCCAGAGCCTAGATACCAAGAGTTCTGTGCTGCAGAGCCTGTTGGAGCACCATTGCTGAGATTTTCAGTGCCAAAAGCAGGAGGCAGGAAGAAGTCTGTCTTTGCCTTTGATCTTATACCAATGCTTCGTATTCTGGCAAAGCCATCTAAGAATTGTAGTTTTTAACTTCTACCACAGAAAGAGTGCCTAGAAGAGGAATTCACCCATCATTTATATGCAAACTATTTTAGTGAATAAATCGAAGTCAATAGACACATAACTGCTGTAGGATGTCATTGTTGTTGTTGTTTTTTAAAATTAAACCTTTTAAACACAGCAGAAAATATTTGCAAACTATTCTTCTGACAAGGGACTAATAACCAGAATATATAACGAACTCAAACAACTCAACAGTAAAAACAATTAATTGCATTAAAAAGTGGGCAAAGGACATGAATAGACATTTCTCAGAAGAAGACATACAAATGGCCAATAGGTATAGGAAAAATGCTCAACATCACTAATCATCAAAGAAATGCAAATCAAAACCCACAATGAGATAACATCTTACACTGGTCAGAATGGCTATTATTAAAAAGACAGAAAATAACAGATGCTGGTAAGGATGTAGAGAAAAGGGAACTCTTATACACTGTTGATGGGAATGTATATTAGTACAGCCACTATGAAAAACAGTATGGACATTTTTCAAAAAATGAAAAACAGATCATCTTGCAATCTCTCTATTGAGTATCCCCCTCAAAAAGAAATCAGTATATCAAAGGAACACCTGCACTCCCATGTTTATTGCAGCGCTATTCATAGTAGCAAAGATATGAAATTAAACCTAAGTGTCCATCAGTGGACAAATGGATAAAGAAAATGTGGCATATATACACACAATGAAATACTATTTGGCCATAAGACAGAAGGAAATGTCATTTGCAGCAACGTGAATGGAGCTGGAGGTCATTATGTTAAGTGAAATAAGCCAAGCACAGAAATACAAATATCTCGTGTTCTCACTCATGTGGGAGCTAAAATGTTGATCTCAAGGAGGCAGAAAGTAGAATGATAGATAATAGAGGCTGGGAGGATTGAGTGGGTTGGGAGAGGATGAAGAGAGGTTGGTTAATGGGTACAAATGTTCAATTAGATAAAAGAAGTTCTAATGTTCAATAGCAGAGTAGGGTGACTGTAGTTAATAAGAATATTCTATATTGCAAAATAGCTAGAAGAGAGTACTCAAAAAAAAAAAAAAAAAGAAAACCACATAGAAATTATAAATACTCAGGGTGATGGATAACCTAAATACCCCGACTTTGTCATTACACATTTTATGCATGTAACAAAATATCACATGTACCCCATAAATATGTATAAATACTATATGTCAATTAAAAAATAAAAGGTAAATCTAAGCACAAAAAATGTAATAGAACATACACACCCAAATATGGAAGAGCCTTAAAATTTTAGTAATAATCTAAAGTTTAGTTAGGAATGGAGTTGAGAACTAACAGTGATCTGTGCAGAGTTTTAAATATTTTTACTGATGGAGCATACACTTTTTAATAATTGGAGAATCAATTTCTTGAGAGTAGGGGAAGGAACTCAGTGGTAAAACTACATATTACTTCACTTTTCTTGATTTGCTTTAAGAGATGGATTTTGATTTGACACCTAAATTAGGGTTGATATTCAGGGAATACCCACTGTATTTACAGCCAGCATCTGTTTTGATTAGTCATGGTAACATTTCTTCTGTGCCCATTCCTTATGAGCTATAAATATTTTGACTGCCACTCACCACTACCTAAAACTTCTCTAATTTATTATTTATTTCTATACACTTATTAAGGTAACTTAAAATGATAGTAATAGTAAAAATATAGTGCCTGGAAAACTTCAGAATTTAATTATCGAATTATTTTATGTTATCAAATATTCTGTAATATCTATTGTTTTATTGTAAATATGTATTTTTAAACATCTGATTAAACTGCTAAAGTGCAAATTAATTATTGAGTGGGTATTAAGTGCATTTATTGGTGGAAAAATATTAGGGAGAGAATTTTAATTACTTTAGACAAAAGTTACATGAATTTTATTAAGATATTAGCTTACAGTGGTTTGCAGTTTATTTCCGTTTGTGACCTTCAGATAAAACATCATAAGAGGTATGTATTGGGAGTCCCAGACCATTTAATTTTTAAAATAAAATCCATAATAATGATTTATTTCTTTCATAACTCTTTTTGCAATTAATACAGATTTCATTATGGGCAGTGTTCTTTTGTTGATTACTAATAAAATTGTTTTCTCAACTGGTGAGATACTGTTTGATATTCAAATTTCACATAGGTTTAAATGACGTTGGGAGTATTATTTGTGTTATGGAAGATCCAGTTATCACATTTTCAGTGGTAAAGTGCCATCAGTTTGAAATAGAGTAGTACATCATATTTAGTGATAAGTAAATTCAATCCATTCAAATGTGTGGACATTTAACATGAAGGAGGATTTGTTTTATTTATTTTTATTTATTTATTTTTTATTTTTATTTTTTTGAGATAGAGTCTCACTCTGTTGCCCAAGCTCGAGTGTAGTGGCGCAAGCTTGGCTCACTGCAGCCTCTGCTTCCCAGGTTCCAGTGATTTTTCCTGTCTCAGCCTCTTGGGTAGGTGGGATTACGGGCACATGCCACCTAGCCCGGATAATTTTTGTATTTTTAGTAGAGATGGCATTTTACCATGTTGGCCAGGCTGGTCTCAAACTCCCAACCTTAGGTGATTTACCTGCCTTGGCCTGCCAAGGTGCTGGGATTACAGCCGTGAGCCACCACACCCGGCCGGATTTGTTTTATATACAGTTCTCTTCACTGAGATATAAACTGATAAACTAGTCAAAATTAAGTAAATGACAATTTTGAAATACCCAATATAAGTGTAAAATAAAATTTAATGTAATTCATTTCAAATTTTTGTTTTACAAGAATCCTACCAAACATATCGGACATACATTCTGAATGTATATACTGTAAAGTAATTTTTTGTATTTAATACAAATGAAGAAGATAGATATTTTATGTAGATTATGTTATAAAAACTTTTGATCTGACCTTATACATTTTTTAAAAAGTTATGGCTATAAGCCTACAGCTTATTGGGGTTAAGTGATTTTTCTTAAAAATAAAAGATACCATTTCTACCCATTTTGAATCATCCCTATGGCCTGTTGCCTCAGAGGACTTAGCAGGCTGCTATCATGCTGACTCCGTTATTAATAACTGGCTTCAAAATTGCTGGACAGATTGTTATTAATATTTCCAACTCTTTTTTTTTCTTTTTTTCTAAGACAGAGTCCCTCTCTGTCGCCCAGGCTGGAGTGCAGTGGCGTGATCTCTGCTCACTGCAACCTCCGCCTCCTGGATTCAAGTGATTCTCTTGCCTCAGCCTCCCGAGTAGCTGGGATTACAGGCATGTGCCACTATGCCCAGCTAATTTTTTTGTATTTTTAGTAGAGACGGAGTTTCGCCATGTTGGCCAGGCTGGTCGCGAACTCTTGACCTCAGGTGATCTGCCCGCCTCGGCCTCCCAAAGTGCTGGGATTACAGGCGTGAGCCACGGTGCCCCGCCTAATGTTTCCAACTCTTTAATCAAACTGGTTCATGGTATGTTTCTTTCGTCGCTTTTGAAAGTTATTTTTTAATATACTAGTCTTTTCCATTATCCTTTCTTTAAATTTTACTTTAAGATACTTAATATACTTTTCCTCAAACAAATATAAAATTTAAGTTTTGAAATTATCTAGGGAACATATATCCTTTCAAATCTGTTCCCCATCATTAGTCTTCTTTTTCTACCTAATATCACCAGTCTATTATTCTAGATAATTTTTGGAGTAATTTTATAAAGCCCCTCCTTCTATTCCTTACACATTCCATTTGGATAGATGTTAGGCCTGACGTTTGCTACTTATTAGGTCTGTGTCTTTGGGCCTCTTTTTGTTTGTGTATAATCTGAAAATGAGATTTCTTTTCTTTTAATGCTGTTGGGGGATTAAATGAGAAAGTGTATGTTGGGCTGAGTTTCTGACACATGTAGTAGAGATAACTTTTAATAAAGCATTCTTATTAATAGTAGCAACTTTGGTATGTTGGAAAGATATGAAGACTATTGAGTTTTTGAGTATAGCCTCACCAGGTCAGACAGTAAGGATCTCACCAACCTGCTTGACAAACATCTATGGCAATTAAGATGTATCTTTTATATCTTCTCTGTGACTTTTATTTTTCCTATAGAATGCACTCTGTAGTTTCTCTTTCCTTTCCTTTTGTATTAAATATAAACTGTACATATAAGTAAATTATGTAGATGTGGAAACTTCTAAGATAGTTGCTGGCATTGTTGTAGATTGTTTAGTAGAGAGGATTGACCAGGCAGCAGGAAGAGTTCATATAGTATATGTGTCTAATACGTTGTTCTGGAGCCAGGGAGATATTACAAATAACATTTTTATGTTTTGTAATCCATTGATTTAGCATTTATTGATTGTGTCACAAAAGTACCCTCTTCTAAATTTCTAAAGATAATATCATTTAAGATCAGCTTATAGGAGTAGTAACAACAGCTATAATAGCATAATATCATTCAGATACTAAACTCCATGCCACTTTTCCCCATGGTCATATTTCTCCTTTACAATTGTGGAAAATGACTCATATATAGATATGAGTCATTCTGTATTAAAGATACTTTTGATTTTCTACTCTTTGCTATTTACTATTCACTGGCCACTGTTCACTCTACCAATGGTCACTCCGAGGAACTCCGGGAATATTTTCTGTCTTATTAGGAAACTGCCGTGATTATAAAGGCTACAGTATATTTGTGAATGTGAGGCAATAACTTCATTTTTTTCATTATTTGATTCTTCATTCTACTACTATATAAGACTGTAGAATATACATTATCCTTTCCTGAAAGTTTGGAGAGAAGGAGAATATTTGCATCACAAAACATAAACTTCATAGAATTTATTATTAGGCATTACTTAAAAAAATCTGGCCACGTTTACATTGGGAAATTCCCACTACTCCTCTTCTTCCTCCCTCTCATCTCTGTGCTCCCATAACTTCAAATTGTTACTCATTTTTTATGTAGTACAGTTTAACCCCACAAGAATTATTTATGCCTCAGTCTCTGACTCCAGCACCTTATCAAGATGTTTTCCTCAAGGAGGACAATTCCATTCCTATGAAGTACTCTGAAGCCAACTTCAGCCTTTTACAAACACTTATGTTATAGATGTGAAAGAAATAATAGATAAATGAAATGTGAAGGCAAGCTGAATTTTCTTTTCAGAAATGATGTTTATTGAAATTCTGATAGTTGTATGGGAATATCTTTTTTTTTTTTTAAGTTCCAGGATACATGCGCAGAACCTCTACATTTGTTACATAGGTATATGTGTGCCACCGTGGTTTGCTGCACCTATCAACCCGTCATCTAGGTTTTAAGCCCCGCATGCATTAGCTGTTTGTCCTGATGCTCTCCCTCCTCTCACCCCCCACCCTCCGACAGGCCCTGGTGTATGTCGTTCCCCTCCCTGTGTCCATGTGTTCTCATTGTTCAGCTCCCACATATGAGTGAGAACATGCGGTGTTTCCTATTCCTGTGTTAGTTTGCTGAGGATGATGTCTTCCAGATTCATCTATGTCCATGCAAAGGACATGATCTCATTCCTT
Organism: Pongo abelii; assembly: GCF_028885655.2. Classification (NCBI taxonomy): domain Eukaryota; kingdom Metazoa; phylum Chordata; class Mammalia; order Primates; family Hominidae; genus Pongo; species Pongo abelii. The sequence continues at coordinate 23,020,430 of NC_085928.1, forward strand.
TTATGGCTGCATAGTATTCCATGGTGTATATGTACAACATTTTCTTTATCCAGTCTGTTATTGATGGGCATTTTGGTTGGTTCCATGTCTGCTATTGTAAATAGTGCTGCAGTAAACATACGTGTGCATGTATCTTTATAGTAGAATGATTTATATTCCTTTGGGTATATACCCAGTAATGGGATTGTGGGGTCAGATGGCATTTCTGGTTCTAGATCCTTGAGGAATCACCACACTGTCTTCCACAATGGTTGAACATTCCCACCAACAGTGTAAAAGCGTTCATATTTCTCTGCAGCCTTGCCAGCATCTATTGTTTCTTGACTTTTTAATAATCCCCATTCTGACTGGTGTGAGATATGAATACTTTTTTTAACAAACTTTTTTTTTTTTTTGACACAGTCTCACTCTGTCACCTAGGTTGGAGTGCAGTGGTGGAACCATAGCTCACTGCTGCTTTGACTTCCTGGGCTCAAGAAATCCTCTCACCTCAGCCTCCCAAGTAGCTAGGACTACAGGTGCATGCCATCACACAAGGCTGATTTTTTTATAGACATGCGGTCTCAGTATTTTGTCCAGGCTGGTCTCTAACTCCTAGATTCAAGTGACCCTCCTACCTTGGCCTCCCAAAGTGCTGAGATTACAGGCATGAGCCACTGCATGCAGCCTTATCCAAATTTTTATTGTGAAATTCTTTCAAACATACAGCAAAGTTGAAGATTACTTTTTCTATTTTTGTTTGTCACAAGATCTTAAGATAAGGATATGTTTAATATGTGACTTAATACATTTTTCGAAATGCTATTTACTTGTTTATATCATCCTTATAGCTCAAATTTATTTAAGTTTTTAATTAACCAAGGTTTATAAACCCTATGTACTGTTGTTTGTTTAGTCATTCATTCTTTCAGGAAAACTTTTTTGAGCTTCAGATATATTACAAGTGTACTGCCAGATGCTAGAACAACAAAGCTTAATAAGTAGGGTCTCTGCTCTGGGGGGCAGAGGGGAAGAAGGTGGCGATGGTGGGGAGGGAGTCTCCTAGTCTTGTAGGGAGGGGAGGCATATAAAATCCTCCGGCCATAATAAATGTACTTCCAATGACTTAGTTTACATGTAATACTTTATTTTAGTTTTAAATTTAAACATTTGTTGATTAGAATTTAAATTAGATATGCAACTCTTCCCATTTAAGGATGGTACTCCTGGCCTACTATTGTCCTTGGGCTCGATGGGATACAATTTTAAAATAGATGACTAGGGTTAGGAATTATTGCCTAATTGGCCAGGCGCAGTGGCTCATGCCTGTAATCCCAGTACTTTGGGAGGCTGAGGCGGGCGGAACACAAGGTCAGGAGATCGAGACCATCCTGGCTAACACGTTGAAACCCTGTTTCTACTAAAAATACAAAAAATTAGCTGGGCATGGTGGCCGGCACCTGTAGTCCCAGCTACTCGGGAGGCTGAGGCAGGAGAATGGTGTGAACCCGGGAGGCAGAGCTTGCAGCGAGCTAAGATGGGGCCACTTCACTACAGCCTGGGCGACAGAGTGAGACTCCGTCTCAAAAAAAAAAAAAAAAAAGAATTATTATCTAATTACGCCACTTACAATTAACTTTATGGTGGTGTCCTCAATGGCAAAGTCATTTACTTAGTGTAGCAATTACTCATTTTGACCCACTAATCCCAGACTTTTCTTGTCCGGGCATGGTGGCTCACGCCTGTAATCCCAGCACTTTGGGAGGCTGAAGCGGGCGGATCATGAGGTCAGGAATTTGAGACCAGCCTGACCAACATGGTGAAATCCTGTCTCTACTAAAAATACAAAAATTAGCCAGGCATGGTGGCACGCGCCTGTAATCCCAGCTAGTCAGGAGGCTGAGGCAGGAGAATCGCTTGAACTGGGGAGGCGAAGGTTGCAGTGAGCCGAGATTGCACCACTGCACTCCAGCCTGGGCGACGGAGCTGTCTCAAAAAACAAACAAACAAACAAACAAAACCCCAAAAATACACAAATCCTTTACAATTGAATTCTTGCTTTTTTATTCCTTTCTCAGGCTATAGAAAATAGGAAATGTTTTATTGTGTTTATTATTTAGTTCTTTAAACAATTATTTGCATTACTATTAGATATTTGAATCTTGAACTATGCAACCTTTAAGAATGCATGATAGAGTATGTACTTTAGATGGAGTTGCTGGGTACCATTAAATCAAACGTATTGAGAGCTATGGGTATTGAACAGCAAATTTTCACTATTCTGTGTTAGTAAGCAAGATAGGGTAAGAAATCATCAGGACTTACTAGATTTGACTCACAACCACAGAATCTTATGGCTGGATGGGGCCTTAACTATCTTTAGGTATTGGGTAAAACAGTATGGTGTAGAGATTAAACACATAAACTTTAAGCTAGACAGGCTGGGTTCAAATCCTATCATTATTATTATGCTATGTGATCTCAGGCAAGTCACTTAATCTCTCTTTTTCTTCATCTGGAAAATGAGACTAAAAATAATTCCTACATCATAGGGTAATTGTTAGGCTTTAAAGAGTTAAGAAATAAAAAGTACTTAGAACAGTTCCTGACACATAGTAAGCACTTAAGCATTGGCTATAATAACTATTATTATGATATGCTGTTCAATTCCGTCCTTTTAAATTTATTATTTTTAGCATAGGAAGAAACTGAAACTCAGGATGGTTGCATGACTTGCCCAGGGTGTGCAAGCTATTTGTGGCAATGCTGGGACCAGAACCAATTTTCTTTTAATTTATTGTTTAATACACTTTTTTTTTTTGAGTAATTTTAGTTTCATAGTAAAATTGATGGGGAGGTACAGAGATTTCTTGTATACCCCCTGCCTTCACACATGCGCAGCCTCCCCTATCATCAGTATCCCCCATCAGAGTCATATATTTGTTACATATGATAAGCCAACTTTGACATATTGTTATTACTCCAGGCCCATAGTTTACATTAAGGTTCACTCTTGGTGTTGTGCCTTCTGTGGGTCTGAACAAATGTATAATGACGTCTATCTGTCACTATTGTATTATACAAAGTAGTTTCACTGCCTTGAAAATCCTGTGTTCTTCCTGTTCATCCCTCTCTCTACCCTAAACTCTTGCAAACAATGAGTTTTTGCTGTCTCCATGGTTTTGCCTTTTCAGAATGTCATATAGTTGGAATCATATAGTGTACAGATACGTACAGTGGATAGAAGGCAATCTTTTCAGATTGGCTTCTTTTGCTTAGTAATATGCATTTAAGTTTCCTACATGTCTTTTCATGGCTTGATATCTCATTTCGTTTTAGCACTAAATAATATTTCACTGCCTGGATGTACCATAATTTATCCATTCATCTACTAATGGGCATATTAATTTCTTCCAAGTATTGGCAATTATGAATAAAGTTACCATAAACATCTGTGTGTAGGTTTTTGTGTGGGCATAAGTTTTCAATTCCTTTGCATAAATACCAACCAGAGAAATTGCTGGATCGTATATGTGTTTAGTTTTGTAAGAAACTGCCAAACTGTCTTCCAAAGTGGCTGTACCATTTTTCATTCCTACCAACAATGAATGAGAGTTCCTGTTGCTCCACATCCTTATCATCATTTGGTGCTGTCAGTGCTGTGAGTTTAGGCCATTCTATTACATGTGTAGTGGTATGTCATTGTTATTTTTAATGTGCATTTCCCCAATGACATATAATATGGAGCCCCTTTCATATGCTTATTTGCCATCTGTATATCTTCTTTGGTGAGGTGCCTGTTAAAGTCTTCCGCCCGTTTTTAATCAGGTTATAATATTTTCTTATTGTTGAGTTTTAAGAATTCTTTGCATGTTTTAGATAACAGTCCTTTATGAGATACATCTTTTGCAAATATTTTCTTCCAGTCTGTGGCTTGTCTTTTCATTACCTTTACACTGTCTTTTGCAGAGTAGAACTTTTTAATTTGAATTAAATCCAGCTTATCAATTATTTCTTTCATGGATTATGTCTTTGGTGTTGTATCTAAAATAGTCATTGTGAAACCCAGAGTTATCCAGATTTTTTCCTATTTAGGAGTCTTAGAGTTTTGCATTTTACATTTAGGTTTATGATCCATCCATTTTGAGTTAATTTATGTGAAGAGTGTAAAGTCTGCGTCTGGATTTATTTTTTTGCATATAGATGTCCAGTCGTTCTGTCACCACTTGTTGGAAATACTGTCTTTGCTCCATTGTATTGCTTTTCCTTTTAAGTCAAAGATAAGTTGACTATACATATGTGGGCCTTCTCCTGGGCTGTCTATTTTGTTCCATTGATCTGCTGTGTCTATTCTTTTGCCAGTATCATGCATTCTTGATTACTGTAGCTTTATAGTAAGTCCTGAAGTCTGGTAGTTTCATTTGTCCAACTTTGTTCTTCTCTTTCAATATTATGTTGGTTATTTTGAGTCTTTTGCCTCTCCATATAAATTTTAGAATCATTTAGTTCATATCCACAAAATAACTTTCTGGGATTTTGATTGGGATTGAATTGAATCTATAGATTAATTTGGGACAGAACCAGCTTTTAACTTCCACTTTAGGGTCTTTCTACAGAACCAAATTGCCCCATGACATATCAACACATGAAGCAAATTAATTAAATAACTTTATAACTTCCATAGTATGGTAGCCAATTACAATGATTTCTTCAGACCTTATTGTCTCCAGTCCCAACTAGGGAAAGTATATGTTGAATTCCAGTAAGTACTAACAATGTACCACTTATTGTGCTTTGAATCTAGTAAAATGTACAGATATGGGAAAAGTTTTGAGATGTTGTACATTCTTCTTCTTCTTCAACTTTTTTTTTTTTTTAATTTGAGATGGAGTCTTGCTCTGTTGCCCAGGCTGGAGTGCAGTGGTGTGATCTTGGCTCACTGCAGCCTCCAACTCCTGGGTTCAAGTGATTCTCCTGCCTCAGCCTCCTGAACAGCTGGGACTAGAGGCATGCACCACCACCCCCAGCTAATTTTTGTATTTTTAGTCGAGACGGGGTTTCACCATGTTGGCCAGTCTGGTCTCGAACTCCTGACCTTGTGATCCTCCTGCCTCGGCCTCCCAAAGTGCTGGGATTATGGTGTGAGCCACTGTGCCCAGTCTCATTTTTCACTAAGCCAAAAGATTTGTTTTCCTTTTAAATTTAGCTCTCAGGTTGTTTTTTAGAAAAGAGCCTTCATGGTCCTTTATATTCCTTTTGATTCCTGCTGGTAGAAACCAAATACTGTCTTCTCCTTGAATAAAAACAAAATGAAACAAAATAAAATACCTAGAACCTTATTTTAAAAATTCAGAAAATACAAATATCTAATTCAAATCCATCTGTCAAACTCTGAGGTTTATGTGTTTTTTTAATTGACATTTTTCTTAATACATTTTAATAAAGCTTCGGAGAAGCAATAGGGCAATAGTAGAAAAGCAGAGCTGCCAGGCCAAATAGTGAGGAGGAGATACATGCTGGTACCTTGGGCACACTAAATATATTTTGGAAAAGTTTCTCTACAGACAAGTGACCTGAAGTAGGAGACTGTTAAATCATTTTTAGTGTGTGTCTGTCTCCTCTTAATCATCCACCCTTGGGAGGGTGATATACTACTGCAGCACTAGAGAGGTTGAATTGGTGGATTACAATGAGACTAGAGTGGTCTGGACTCTTGGTTTCTTACTAGAAATTTTCCCAGGATAGTTTGTATAATGTATAGGTAGATATTACATTGTAATGTCTATGCTGTAGGTTAGCCACCCTGAAAATAGCTAAAGCAATATTGATCTGTATTCTAAACATGACCCAAAATTTATTTGACATTCTTAAGGATTTTTGTGAATAAGGTGAAGATTCAGTTGATCTATAAGTTATATGTTGAAAGTTATTTAATTTTTTAATTGAAAACTGATTTTTTTTAAACAAAAGAATTGAAGCTGTTGTTTCAAGGTAGTTTTGTTTATGCAGAGGGACATATTCTAATTTTTGAAGCATGTTAATACACAAAACCACATAAAAAGGATGATTTTTACAATTAATATACTTAGGATTATTGTTGCCCAAACGCAGGGTTTGAATAAGTCAAATGCACTTATATTTTTTATTTGTGTGTAAATATTTTTTAGAAAATTTTACCTCTATTATAATGTTCTTAAGTCCCATCTAAATGACACATAGCCAAACTGTATAGAAATATATTAAGGAAGGTGGCTGTCTAGATAGATAATAGTGCTAGAAGGAGATATGACTCGTCAAGCAGAGTCTAGTTTTTAAAAATTGGGGGACGAGGAGAGTGGCTTAAAACTATTTCTGTTTTCTGATGTTTGTAATTCTATAGCTGCAAATATATCACTTACAGGAGAAAGGGCACCTAGGAGTGGGGAAAGTGGGTGGGAAGCATGTGATGGGGTGAGGAGTATAATAACATCATAATTTTGGAACTAGAATATAGAAAAAATCTGGTTAGAAGTATCAGACAAAGAAAAACTGTTTTTTTTCTCTTTTAAGGCAAGTTTATTTAGAAGCATTGATTATTTTTATTTTTCCCTCCTAATAAAAGATTAAGGGTAATTGCTGTAGTTTCAGTCCCATATTCTATGAAATCTCATCCTGATTGTGATGGTAGCTTCTTATAGGATTTATTTCTGTCGTTGTACCACTATGTACTATACGCATTGCACCTGTTCACACAGAGTACATTGCATTGTGATGTTTGTACAGCTAGATGCTTTAAATGAGAAGCCAATCTCCCTTCTTCTAGGTTCCTAGCCTATTAGTTACTTAATTAAGCTTAATTCTGTTTTGGTCTGTAATTTTGTAAGTCTGCAATTTTGTATATGGTCTCGATTTATTAACTGAGCAATGATTTCTTCTTTGCAGTTATCAGTTTTGTCTGAGATCAGTTTTCCTATTGTATGGAGTCTGTTTCTTACAGAGCCTCCTTTAAGACTGCTCTGACTTTAAAATCATTACTAGGCTTTTGTCAGAGCTGATTTGTTCACATTCTTCTCACATTAAAAAATACATTTAAAAGATTGCACAAATAAGCTATGCATTTCACTATTTCCTGCTTATATGCAAAAAATGTATTTATGATAATTACATGTACTGCCAGAACTGAAACAATACATTCCTCATAATGGAGCATAAATAAAGAAGGTGGAGCCAGCTGCTCTTAAACTGTTTATTTGCAAGCAATAATGATACAGAGACTATACCTTTTTCACTCTGTTAGTCTGGCAATACTGAACCTGTTGCTGCATTAGACGAGTTGCATTTTGCTGGATAGGGGAAGGAGAGCTGTCTGCTGTCTGGTAGGAGGGCTTTGTCTGTGCCTTTCTCTCTGTTTCTTTCTGTTTTTCTTTCTCTCTCTCTCTCTCCTCTTCTCTCTCTCTTACTCGCTTGCTCTGTCTCTGTCTCTCTCTCCCTCTCTTCCCCCCTCCCTCCTCTCTCTTGCTCTCTCTCTCTCTTCCCGTCTCTGTGGTTTGTAAGGTAGGTTGCAGTGTGTGTATATACACAACATCAAGAGCAGGAAAATGGACTCATTAGGGAGGCAGGCAGTCATTACCACTCACACTGTACTTCCAGGGAGACACCGATTATAAGAAGAGAAACTCAGCGCTGGGGAAGAAGGTAGGGCAGACAACTTTCTTAAAAAAAAAAAAAATCCTGCTTCCTCAATGCCCCCTCTGTCATCTCCTTTAGCCCCCAATGCCTTTATTCTTTCCTGCTTGAATTTTAATTTCCAGATTTAAGTTTGACAGAGCTAGTGCTAGCTTAAAATTTAGAACATCTGTAGGAGGCCTACCCTTTACTAATTTTCTTCCTACTTACTTAGGGGTGTGCCCTTGTGATTCAGTTTTGTTACTTTAAAAATAATTACAAACAAATCTATTTTTCTCACTAAAGTACCAAATAAATCAGAATCTTTCACTCTTTTAAAACAGACCCTTCCGTATGTTTGTCTCTTTGCTTTTCTTGTCTGTTTATGCAATTCCATCTGTCTGTCTATATATCATATTGTCCTTATTTATTGCTAACTCGGTTTTGTTAGTTATTTGCCAATGAGTTTTAGCTGCAGTGCCAGTGTGGGTATTACTAAAGTGAGACTCTTGTTCTTTGTTTTATGTTGAAGTTTAAAGTCCATATTTACAGTTTAAATCCTTGAAGCAGGTTGAATACTTTTTGCCAGCATGTTTATTTAATGCCATTGGACATAAGGTGAGGGGTAGTTGCTGAGGGTGGGTAAGAATCGAGTAATTATTTTTGTCATCACACACATAGAAACATTGCATCTGGGGGATGTATTTTTAAACAAATAAGGTATTCTGTTTTCTAACTTTTATTTTGCAGATGGGCTTTTACATTTATAGGAATATCACTTTGGTTAGTAAGAATGCGAACTTTCTTAACAAGCAGTTTTTATCCTAGGACAGTTTCCTTTTAGTATGTTACTGTTTATGCTTGGGGAGGGTGGAGTGAGGGGCTGGCCATCTTTTTACAAAGTGGAAGCTATGAAGTGTATCAGGCCATCTTGCACAACAACTGTAAGTATTCATTTAACATTTTGGGGAGCATAAATAATACATTTTTTATTTCAAATTCAGTTTTGTGGTGCTTTCTTTTCCTTTATTTCTTTTTTTTCTTTTTTATAGTGGGAAAAGTTACATTTCAAACTAGCAGACATTGTTGAAGAGTTTTCCCAGAATAGTGTTCTTCAAAATTGAAAGGATTATTTTAATAAGGGCCATTTGAAATGGACTTCTTAATGGAATTTTATTTCAGATTTGTCAAAGTAAAACTGCTCTTCATTTGATAAAATTTAAATCACATAGACACGCAAATGTTTCGGCATATACAGAGCAATGTTAGAAAATGGATGCTGATCTGTAGAGATCTTTGATAATAACAGTCATCTTTTTGTAATAAATTATTTATTTAATAGAAGTGGCAGACTTTTTTCCCCCTTAATTCCATTAGGCTTCTCTGACAACACAAAGAAGTCCATAAAGCAATATTCTTAACCCACCTGGGACGCTAGAGCAGATTCCCAAACACATTCTCAAGGTTCAAACCTAGTAAAATGTTTATTAAAAATCCATTATTTCAGGAAGGTGATGAACTTTTGCTGCTAAAAGACTTTTTTACCTCTTCTTTTAAAAAATTAATTCTGAGACTTTCAATTTGCTTGTCTTGCCTGAACAGTTTTTTTTAAACTGGATAGGCTGGCTTTGACCAAGAGTAGTACAAATACTAAGTACGCTCAATCAGGTCCCGTCAGAGATTTTTTTCCCTAAGGTCTAACGGGAACTTTAGGAGAGTATTTTATGTTAATATGGTACACAATAATTTTGTTTTTCAAATACAATTTTATATATACTTTATGCCATTTCTGACGGTGACCCAAAAATTTGTTTCAAAACTAATACTGTATGTCAAAAGTGTGCATGTCTCATGCACCTGTCATTTTCTGTGTTAGCCTTGTGAGGACCATCTAAAATTCTACTGTTTTTATCAATAGAAATCTTTCATCTATGTCTTGATCAGTCATTCTCTTTTTCTGTACACACATATAGTGGTGATATCTGTGCATACATGTGCATATATGATACGAAGTCATACATGTATGGATAAATACATCACAGCTTCTTTTCAGATACAATATTTTTAAAAATTTCACTTTATGTATGTTTATGTTAACCACAAGCAAACAAAAAATGGAGAGAGTTTCAAGAGAAAATGAAAATTTCCTTTAACCTTCTAGCAAGAATAAAAGCAAGTAATAATGTAGTCATTTTTATGTTTGGTTTAATTTTTAGAATGTGTATATGTTTTCTTTTGCATTATAATTCTTAACCTTCAGTAGATCTAAAATATTTTTAGTATGAGAAATAATCTTGGCCTTTTCTGGGAGGGACTGTCACAATCTAAATACAGAAGGACATTATAAAATGTGCATAAATAAACTTAAAACCACTGTACTCTGCTGTATAGGGATTTGGAAAGCTGGAAAGGCTTGCGTCACAGGAGCGCTACAGAATACCAGAAAAATTCATTAATCAGCCTTATTGGTTATAGTGGGCTTTTCCTATCAGCACATGAGATCTGCCTGTTTAGATCCCCAAAGTCTTGGTCAGGTCACAGTGTGTTTCATTTTAATGTTGGAGCAGACAGTTATCTAACACACCCACATGAGGAAGTGCTCTAAGAAGTTACTTCATGCTTTGCCATGCCCTGTAGCTAAAACAATTTGGTACTGAGTGATGTGTGTGTGCTTTTTAACTCCTATCTGATGAAAATCAGCTTTGGCTCTTTGAAAAGGACCAAACACTAGATTTAAAAAAAAAAAAATAGGGCACTTTGGGAGGGCAAGGCGGGCAGATCACGGGGTCGGGAGATCGAGACTATCCTGGCCAACATGGTGAAACCCCATCTCTACTAAAAAAAAAATACAAAAACTACCTGGGCGTGGTGGCACATGCCTGTAGTCTCAGCTACTCGGGAGGCTGAGGTAGGAGAATCCCTTGAACCCGGGAGGTGGAGGTTGTAGTGAGCCGAGATCGTGCCACTGCACTGCAGCCTGGTGACAGAGCGAGACTGCATCTCAAAATAAATAAATAAATAAAATAAAATAAAATGGAATGCCAGACCATATAATTCAAATGCTAAGCATATGCCAGTTTAAACTTTTTCTTCTTTTTTAACTTAAGAGGAGAATCACTATGATTATTTTTAATGTAAAGACTATATAGTGATTTATTGGATTTTACTCATTAGGGTTTCAAAAATTGCAGATACTTTTTATTCTGCACACTTTTATCTCCAGAAGCCTATATTCATCAAAAGGATAGCAGCTGCATACTTTCCCCATGAAATGTTAACAAATAAATGGCATTCCTGTTTATTTATCTATTTTTGAATTTTAATGATTAGTCCTTGTGCTAATTAACAAATTCTCGTATTCATAAAATCTGGCACTACATAAATATCTAATTGTGTGATTATCTACACATGTTCTGGCTTTCTATAAATATAGAAATTATCAGTGGATGTGTTCATGGACTTGCCCAACTCTCAGCAGTGGCCGGTCATGCCGCCACATAGGAAGCCAAATTCAGGCCCTGAGCAAACGTGTTACCCCAACATCTGGCAAGGTATGTTGAAGCAGCAGCACCTGGCTAATATTGCTAACTAGCGATCTTTTCTGGCAAAAGAATAACTGGTGTTGATATTCTTTGAATGCTGCTAGCTCCTGAGTTCTTCAGCCTCAAGGGTGGTCTCTGAAGTCTAAATGTTGAAAATGGACATTAAAGCTGGCTTATCTTGGAGGTCACTTTATAAATATATTTTAGCAAACTACATTTTTGGTGGGAAACATGTTTTACTGTACAACATAAGTAAAATAGTATCCTCATCCCTTACTTTCTTAACCAGTGAAGATCTAAGTTACCATGAGAAGTCACAAAGTACTGAAAAGAACCTCTAAATATTTTCATTTGCACGGCTATGTAACTATTTCAGGGACATTATAGAAATCAGTTATTACCTACATAGAAACAGTTTACCCTCCATCAAGGACAATAAACACTAGCAATCGGACAAGTGTATACCTGCCAGAGTTATCATTAAATTAGAAACCAAATCTTTAAAATAATTTGTTTCATACTGTGTAAGCCATTTTTGTTATTTTATACAATTACTATGAATTATTTATAATGCTAATACAGTCAGCATTTACATTTGATACTTTACACCAAGCTTTCAAGTCATGTATAGGTGTGTAGGTATTTTACAAAACTTGAAACTTGTAATTTTCTTGAAAAACCCATTTCATACATTTCCATTGCTTAAATAAATTCTAGCATTTTGCAAAATCTCCAGGAACTATAGCCAATGTCAAATAAACTAGCAAGATCAACTTTATTCTTTACCAAAAGCCTGAAGGCAGTATACCTATTCTAGATATTCTAGAGAATGCCTGAATTCATGTTTTCCTATTACGTAGATATTATACATTAATCATCGAATAATGTTGATGACAATTATGTTTAATGTATCAAAATATCCTTGAGCTCCCCTAGTTCTAATTCAGCATGGGCAAGCTGATGAGGCTATGGGAAGAAATATGCTATCTATGATTACTATAATGTATGTAGTAACCACTACAGCCGATGTTAGAAACAGCATTCAAGGGCTTATAAGAAAAAGGGCTTTTTTTTTTTTTTTTTTTTTGCCACTGTAGCTGTTCAACTGTAATAATGAATAAGTGGCATGCTATTTCTGTACCAAACTGTGGAAAAATTATGCTTGACTTTGGCTTCATAACCTCTCTTATACTCCAGGATCAAGCCTTTTGGTAATTCTATAGTTCGTTTGAAAGTAATCAGCTTGAGGACATGGAGCTTGCCTTTCTGGAATCTTTTGACACTCAGCTGAAACTCTAGCCTTGGTGTTTTGTAATTCAGTTAACCAGTGCAACCTTTGTAATTGTCTTAACTTGGGGAAAGCTGGCTACTGACTTTCAAGTGAGAATACTGAGACAAGGAACAAGGACTATGAGTTCATTGATTCATCTAGTTTCCAGAGGGAAGAAGAACATATTTTTTATTAATTCTGAATATTCAGTCTTACCTTTGAAACTCTGATAGAAAATGTGGTAATTATAGCATAATATGTTTACCTTCTTGATATTGGAAGTAATTTTGGCACTGAATACTTCTGTGTCTTGAGATATGATGAATTTAATGTTCATATCATGCATTTAAAAGGTCAATCTATTTGAAAGTTTTTATATTACATTACTAATGTAAGGATTTACATTCAACAAATATAAAATTATGGTATTAGGTTGGGGTTTTGGGATATCGAAAAGATGCCCAATTGGTTGTAACTAAAAATGTAGAAATGGCAATAATTATGAATCTTACACATAGTAGTACTATTTTTGTTATTGGGAAAATTCTTAATTTAAACTTTTTAAAATCAAACATTTAAAATTATTTAAATTTTGATTTTCTCTAATTTTTAGAAGGCTTTACATTTTTGTTTTTTACTGAATTAGCTTAGATATTTGCCATTTTTACCTTTTCAAAAATTTTCTGTGAATTACTGTTGTAATTAAATTGTGATTTGTTGTTGCAATTCCTTTTATAGTATGAACTTCTTTCCTGTAAATGGAATGTAATTGAGAGAAAATTAATGTTGTCAGTTTGTTCAGGTAGCAACTTAAAACTTAGTTTAAAAAAAAAAAAAAGCTATTACTAGCAGAAAACTAGAAATGTTCCAGGCTATGTAATTTTTCTAGTTGATATATATGTGTATGTGAAAACTATGTGTCTTCATTTTAAATAAACAAAAATATCTTATTTAGGCACCAAGACATTTAAACAGTGAGAAAATGTTCCTCTCTTTTATTATTTAAATAGACTAGGCAAATACTTTGTAAGGGTGACTTTATAAATTTTTTGTTTTTTTTCTTCTTAAATACTGGACACATTAAAATTCTTCTTGGCCCAATAAATATACTCTGGTTCTGAACATATTTACTAATTTCTCCACTTCTTGGTGACTTGTACCTATTACCTTAGCTTTAGGTAAGGCAAAAATAACTTACTTTTTATATTAGTCCTTACTTTCTCTAGTTCTCCAAATCAACAGTGATCTTTATCCCCTCACCTCATTTCTAGAAGGGAGACGACTAGAGATGATTAAGAAACAAGTAGAGATAAGTTGAGATAATGTAAAGGGATAAAGCTGAGGGTACAGGGGTAAAGCTGAGGGTGGCTGAGGGGTTGGTGCTTTTGAAGCTTCTAAACTTAGAAGTATAATGAAATAAAAAGACTTCTTCCCTAACTCCCGTTAAAAGGCATTTGACTTATCTGTACAGCATTAGTTTTTGCATCTCTCTAAAGCAGATCTATCTAAATTCCCTCTGCACTGCAAGACAGATTCCAGTGGTACCACCAAAGAAGATCATAGAAGAAAAAGTCAAAACATCTCACATTTCTAGAACATCCACTGCCAGGTTTCCTTCATACCTTTTGCCCTTTAATTCTTGGGTTCGGAGTTGTGAGCAGATTTTTATAGTTGGTGGACAGATTTCGTTTGTTTTGATAAGAAGCTTTACCAACAACGCATTCCCAAAACATGCCCCCAAACAGCATCACGTGCTGAATTAAAATAGATGAAGTGATTAGCTGGATAAATGTGTTTCCTTTTTAAAAACAAAATAAAGTCAAATAATTTATATGAAACAAAACAAAAAACAACTTTTCTAACAGTCTGAATGAATTCAGGTTGTTTCACATAATGGCTTTCTGAAACCATTTTTTGTATAGTAATTTTGACCAGCACATCCACCTATTCCCTACCCCACTTGCTTTTTTGCTTTCTAAATGTTGAATGACTGTAATTCCTTAATATAAAAATAATTGTGTTCTTATAACACATTCAAAATATACCTATGGATATGAAGATGTGGTAGGGCCTATACACAATAGTTTCACTCATATCACCTTAGCCTGAAAATATATGAATAAAAAACATTTTTAGAAATTATTTTTCTGGTATGTTGAAAGAAACTTTATGGTGTGGTACAAAAAGCATTTCCTGGGGAATCAGGAGGTATTAATCAATACCAAAAAGGATTTAAAGTGGTTAAACCTGGAGGTCTGGTTTTTGAGTACATCATGATCTCTCTGTCCCTCAGCTTCCTTCCTGTAAAATGAGGGGAAAGCTTTTTAAAATATTTTTTCATTTTAAAGACTGTGTGATTTTAAGTAGCTATATATGTAGATAATCTTGCTTGCATTTTCTATCTAAAAGTCACAAATAAATGGAGAAAAGTTAGGTAATAAGGGAAGAATAACGGACATTTATGTGGCTTGGGAGAGTACAGGCACTTTAATTTTGTGATGATGATTTTTCTTAGCTTAACTACATATCATAATGTATTATTGAGTCTGTTTAATGATTGAACAAATGCCATAAAGCAAAAATTGTCATTTGTCAGACAAACTGACTTAATTGCCTATGGGTGATTTGGTAAAAGGGCTGTTTTTAATGAAATGAAGTGCAACATGGTTACTATGGCTCCAGTCCTCTCCACTGGCCACTAGATGGAGAGGCGATCCGTGTCCACTGCCTTGCCAATAGCAAGCAGTTCACTTCTGACTTCCTAATGGCAAAGCTGCACTCTATGTCTTTGGACATTTCTATGAATACACACATGACATTTTGGAGAAGTCATCAGAGAATATGTCCTATTTCTATATAGGCGTGATATGATATTCATGAAATGCAAAATACTCCTCTTTAGGCCAGTGTTAATGTTGGTAGACCCAGTCGGCCAGTATTACAACTGTGGTGTTAGTTGTCACAATAGGGTCTATTCTGCCTCTTACAAATTTGTCCATTTAGAAAGGACCCTGAAATGAATGTCAGCACGACAGTGCCACCTTGTGTCTCTGTTGCTGTGCAAGTAACTGATGCATGAGTTAGTGAAAAAAACAAACAACAACAAAAAAACAGGACATTTGCAAAAAATTGGCAAATTGTTTCAGGCCCTGATTTCGTAGTAGCCGTACCAAAATTCCATAATATGTTTTAGTCTTTGAAATTTCTTATTACCCAAGAAAAAGTTAGGATGTGTGCACTTTACTACTTTTCTCCTACCAGGGTATATAAAAAATTCTTTAACAATTCTAGGCATAAACAGGGATGTATTTAGTGTAGAATTGGAAATGGAGAAGACAGGGATTGTCAGAGATACTCACTTAAGCTCAGTCATTTCAGGCATTGAGGTGCTCCTTCTTTCACATTCCCACAGCAACTTTTATATGCATAACTTGGCAATATCACCTCTCACATTGTATTGCCATTGTTTGTAAGCACATCTTCCAACTAAACCTTGAGCTTCTTGAGCTTCTTATTCATCTTCCAGAACCTTCTATTGGCATTCAGCACAGAGCTATACAAATATTTGAGGTCTAAACAAATGATTATGTCTAGCTGGTTTATAACATTCTCGTGTATATATATAGAGAGAGAGGTATTATATATATGTGTGTTATATATATATATATATATATAAAAAAAATACACATTTCTTTGTTGTAGATAAGTTTGGAGCCTTTTTACTTTGGAAAAACAGCTTCTGATACCACTTCCTGCCTAAACATCCCTTTATAAATTACCTTCTTCCTTTTATATTAAAATGACCATTTTCTCTTTTTGATTATGAAAACAAGGCATTGCCTATTCACAATTGTAATTGACTTTGATGTAAAGATAATTTTTAATTCTAGCTTTACAACAAATTTGCTATTATTTGGGGTAACATACTTAAGTTTTTTTAGGTCTACTTCCTACGTATCAAATGAGTGGACTGGACTAGTTGATTTGACAGGATTTTTGTAGGGATTGGGCAAATGTTAGTATTATTCTAGCTGTATATTTAGTTGTACTTTTTAAAGTATCATCATAGTTGAAAATGAAATTGCTAGCCTTTGAAAGTGCTATTTGATATTTCATGTTTTAGAAGAGGAAACTGAGGCAAAGGGGCTTATAGGGGAATGAATTGCAAATAGGCAGGGTAAATAGTATTATAATGGATGAATATTCCATTTTTTATTTGTTTTTCACTTTTTTGTTCATTTGTTTTTGGTTAATTGAGCTCCACTCTCCTTCTATTCTTTAACCATATAATAAATAAAGTACAATGAACTTATATAGTAAGATGAACCCACAGGTTGGTAGAGGACTATGGCCTACTTGTAGTTCAGAGACTCTCATGCTATTTTGAGTTTGATTCATAGCACTTAAAAATGATTCCTAAGTTTTAAATTTCACACAGTTTTGCATGAAATTTACATCTAGAGGTTTCAGTCTACATATCACCATAAATACCAGCAAACTTATGACTGGGCAAGTTGCACAAACTTTTTAAGAGTTTTCTTATTGGCAGAAATGTGATAATATATATTACCTTTCCTATCTACCTCACAAGGTTATTGTAAGGATTAATTAAGTTAATATATATGAAGTTTCTTTATAAATAGTAAAGTAGTATACAAATATTATTTATTGGCATTACTGCTCTAATTAAAGAAGGAATGGATAATAAAAAACTAAGTCAAAGCAAAACACACAAATTTAAGAAACACTGAAACGCATGGTGTTTCCTAGGTGATATACTTTTCTGTGCTGGTAGACCCTCTGTAGATGACTTAAAATGTTATCTCTATTTCCTGTTTTGATTTTGACACCTATAATAATAATGATAATACTTACCCTAAAACTAATATTTTCTTTAGACAAAATTTTTACCCATCATTCATAAATTTTGACAGTAATGTTTATTTAAAAATAGAGGGAAAAAAGTTTAAATAACCAAATATGAAAAAAATTCTTTTCAATATTATCTTACTATATTCTAGTCCAGTGGTTCTCAAACTTTAGTTTACATAAGATATTCTTCGGATTTTTGTTAAAATTCAAATTTCTGAGCTCCATTATTAATGGGTATGGAATGGGAACTCAGGCATCCTGAGTTGTAGCTGGCCCACATACTTCAGAAAACTCAACTTTAGTTGATTATTATATGTCGTAATCAGCCAAGGGCTTTTAAAATACACAGATTCCTAGGTTCTACTCCCACATATCTAAAATTGGAGTCTCTAGACTGGTATTTGGGCAACTATGTTTTGCAAAAACTACACCAAAGATCCTAGTAATATTGCAAGGTTTGAGAATCATTACTCTTGTTTCTAGGGTATATTGTTAAAATATATTTACTGCCACACCTGAATTTATCCTCATCTCTCACATTATTCCTTAACTAAACATAATCTTACTTTATGTAGGAGGCCAGAGTTGATACTGCTATATAAGAAAAATTTAGGCTTGAAAACCGATTAGAACTCTTGTCCTATAATGCCAAAATTAAGGAAGCGAGATATTACTAAGCACCTTTCACACAAACTGTTTAATTTAATCTTTGCATACAACAACTTTGTTGCATACACTGGTTTTCTGCCTATGTTTTAGATGAAAAAACTGAAGCTTACAGAAAAAATTGCCAAATTCACACAGCTGCTAAGAGTCAAAGCCAAGATTTAGTCTCTGTTCTTTCTATTACATCCTATTATATTTTTTCCTCATTCAGTAAATCTTTACCAGGTTCCCATTGTGTTAAATGATAATGTCTAACTTTTGGCACCACATTAGCCCCTGACATGCTATCATAATTGTTGCTTAGACCATGTCAATTGAGTTTTGAAAAAATTTTTCTATTGAAAAATGGTTTTTAGCTGGATGTAGAATTCGTGGGTTCTCAATGGTCAGAAGGGGTCTAAATTGTAGTGATAATTATAGTTAATGAATTGTTAAGGAACTTTGCCTATGGGATCTCTTTTAACCACCATGCCTTTGCTATGAAGTATTTCTTAACCCTATTTAAAGATGAGGAAAGAAAGATTTAGAATGGTTAAGTGGTTTACCGAAGATTGCAGATCTAGTAAGTGGCAGAACTGGGATTGAATTCTGGTTCACTCTAATTTTCACAGCAAAGTTAACCAGTAGCATATACAATTTCTGACTCTGCTTTGCAGTTACTCTTCAGAATGAGGCTGTTCCTCCATTTGTTGAGCCACTAAATGCTAATTAAACTTTGTGGGATTTAAGTTTGTTTCCTTTGTAGGGAACAAACCAGTTTGCCACACTTAATCAGTACAGTAATTTCTTAAATCTTGTAAAGTTTGGAATTAATAATGCATAATCCTCTAGGGAAATCAGTTGAAGTGAATAATATTTTGTTTATATTTATGTTTGAGAGTTAAAACTCTTGGATGGGATGGATTACTTGAAGGAAAATTCCAATTTTACCTATTATGACATGCTGTGAAACAACAATTTCATGGCATATCCATTGTTATTGGTCTTAAAATATTTGGTTTGCATTTAAATTTCAATGAAAGTGTTAATAGCATCAATGCCTCAGTGCTTCATAAAATCTAAAAACTGACTCTTGAGCATTCCTGATGTTCTTGTCTGAAAAAAACAATGCCTCATAGTATAAACTGACAGCATGTGTCTGCAAACTTGTACAATTTCTCACTTATCCTGTATGGATAGCTAAAAATGTAATTTTTATATTTTTTTAATATTTAATAATATGCAAATTATTGATATGCAATAAAATGCAGTAAGGGCAGTCACAATTTAAAAGAGCTCTGAAATTGTCCTTTAGGTGTGAAAATAATCATGATTTTATAAATTTAGATATGTGTACACTTTTGGGATATTCTTAACACCTCTCTATGTATTAAAAGGTTCATTTTTTAAAAAAGAAGACCCACAAAATCACTAACTGGGGATATGGTCTTGTCTTTAGCAGACTTTCAAGTTTATTGGAAATTTGGGGTTATATTTCAATTTTCTTCCCTAAGAGTGGTCTTTTCTCAAATGGCATTCTTTTAGAATACTGTCAGAGAAGAGAGAAGAATGAAAACCCAAAGTGCAGAACTTTACCTATACTCCTTTTTCAGATGTAGAAATTAAAACATGATTTTGTAGAAAGTCCCATTTAGCAGCAGAGCATGAATTGGAAAATTTGGTCAGTGATTAATTTAGGCTCCACAGGAAAAATCCTGTAGGGCATTTTTTGAATATCCTAAATTTATTTTGATTTGAGACCAGCTTACAGGGCATGTCTATCTTAAAACAGTTCTCCATTTTCCTGAGAAAAATTCCAGTGGAGCTAGTTGTGGGAGGTAGTATCCCAACAATGAACCTTTTGGGGCCAAATAAGCACTTTAACACAACTTACTCCATCCCTTTCCTTAAACCAAAGTCTGTCTTGCCCACTGGGCATGTTTAACTTTGACTGCTAATTTTACTTCCCTGCAGAGGCAAAGGAGACAGGAAAAAGGAGGGAAAATAACTGATGGCATGTGGGTGAGGTTTTGGCCAGGAAATAATTTTTAAAAGATCCTAGCCAGTAGAGGGATGCAGGAAGCAGTTGGTGCCTGAAACTATATTACCCTTGCATCACAGATTAAGAAGTAGGAGCCAGTTGAAGTTAAATAACTTGCCTACAGTTACACAGCAGTTTTCAGTGTTGGAGTTGGTACTGGGAACTAGGTTATTCATTGCTCCAGTGAGGAAATTGGACAATCCAGCTTTTTTGCTGATAAAGATGCTCTCCTAATATCCCTACTCACGTTTTCTTTCCTTCTCTTCTTTGGCTACTGTCTTTTAACATCTAAAAAGTATTCTGCTGATAATCTCAGGTGTAGAGGCTAGTTATTAAATATACTTAGACTTTTAAAACCATTTAGAATTAGCTGAGCTGTAAGGACAGTGTCCATCATGTTAAGCCTTTTTTCTCTATTTTATTTGGATCGTGTAAGTAATGAAGATATAACTGGAAAAAGGAAATGTCATTGAATAAATAGTTCTGAGCTCATGGCAGAGCTCTAAACGTGAAAAATGTAATGGACACCTATTTAAAGGCAGGCCGTTTTTATTTTTACCTCCTAATTACAGTTAATCTGAGGTATTTGAAATGAACATAAGCTAAACTTTGATACCTTTTCCTCCTAAATTGATATCATTAGATGGATTTAGGTTGGAAAGGAGGTCCATGGTAGAATCACGAGTCAGAATTTTAGATTTCCATAAAGTTTATAACTGTCCCAGTTAGCCTCTGTGCTTGAACCCCAGGGGAAAGTTGCTATTTGGCCCTAGTATCACCCTGTCCAAGTTGTGAATATGTTTTGGATCAACTTCTCACTGATATGATAAATATTTGACTTAAAAATTACGAAAACTTTTTAATGTGGTATCTGTTGAATATTACCATTTACTCCTTAGTGTCCTTAGTAAGGTTCTAGATACCAAACAAGTTCTACTAGAATGTGAGTTTTACTTGGTTACCAGCAGCTAACTAACTGAATATGCAACAGAACTTAGAGGTGATGCCATCACATCGGACGTAGTACAAACACAGACTAGTGCACTACAGATCCTCTAAATTTTGATTTGGAAATATATGAATTATTCAGAGATCCAAAACCCCAGAGAAAATCAGGTAGAGGACCTTCATATAGACACACCCATAGCCTGTATTCCATTCTAAGAATTGCAGTTTGAACCAATAGAAGCCAGAAGCAGCTACACACATTTGATTTACAACTGTGTCCTGTCTACTTGCGAATAGCAGCTAGTTTCCTTTTAGGGTTGGCTGACAAGGCTGTTTTTTTAAAATATATTATTAAGAGTCAATAGCAGCAGCACATGCAGGCTAATTGTTAGAATATAAAGCTTTGTTGGAGGTGGAACATTGGGTTCTAGTAATACTCTTAAATTCACACCAATTGACACAAAATAAATACGGTTCTCTAAGAAATATAGAAGGCTTAAACTAGAAATGACTGAAAAATACCACTTTCACAAGCATTTAGCTATTTCCACCTCCAAAAAAGTAGTTTTTACTTTATCTATATCTTCATAAGCCTTTAAGGTGAAAGATGAATGACAGCAACAAAATGACAGTGACCTAAAAGCATAAAATTGTAGTTAGTTTAGGTAATCCTGGGGACAAATATAATCCAGGGTATTTATTAGTGAGATAAAAGGGGAAAGAAATTCTGTGCTTTCATCATACTGCAAATAAAATGCTTAATTAAAATGCCCTACCAAAGTAAACAACTTATTTCTAAGAAATTACTGCTGAAGAAATTAAGACTAAAAAAAGAGAAAGAAATACAACGCCCGTTTTTGTAAATTTTTCTTATATTTAGGTGCTTTTAAAAATTGTTTTTATGAACTCCTAAATTTGAGTGCAAGGGAGATGGGATTACATTAATTGCCATTTAAATACTCAGCTTCATGTTTGTAGGCATCTTTCTGAACCAGAACAAAAAGACCATAAAAAAATTTCTAGTGTGGAAATCATATTTCATGTGGTGAAATAAAAACTCAAGAAATTTCCTGATATGATAAGCTGAGAGTGATTACCAAAGAAACAAAAGTTTCTTATCACTCGGCCTGAGGCAAATGTGGCATATTAAGCTTAAAATGAATTCTCTTTTCCTGAATGCACACAACTCTTATTAATGTCTTAGAAATTATGCCCAAATAAGATTTTCTGGATACATTTGAAAAAGCATCCACTGGGGCGTAAGGACTATTTTATGTCTATGGACATTTTAGTGTTTAGCCACAACTTAGTTTTTGCTCTTTTACCTCTTTCTTAGGTTTAACTTTAGATGAAATGACTTGTTTTTATCTTAAAAGAGGCCTTTCCTTTAGTGAGAATTAGGTTCCCTGGTGGCCTGAAAGAGTTAATGCAGTTTCCAAGAGTGTCCAACTTACTTCCAGGGAGTAGTGTGTGCATGTGAGAGAGTCTGGCTCCAGGATATTTGTTCACATCCCAAAACCAATTTGGCACAACTTAAAATGTCTGCTGGGCAGAGGATTCAGTGTTGTTAGGCCACGCAATTAGTGCTTTATTTCATGAGCACCAAATTCACCCAGTAGTGTTTTGATTTAAGGAAGAGCTTGAAATTCACAATAACGGGTTTCATTTATCAGAGCCATATGGGACTCAACATCTTTGGATATATTTGTAAGGCTTTCACAAAGAAGACTTTTGAGACATCTCAGATTTCACCGATTGGAGGGCAATCTGGATGAATATCTTTTTTTGGAAAAAATGAACTATCGTTTTCACATGTAGTCTCCAATTTCAGTATTCCTTGAGAAGCTCAAAACAACAACAACAACAACAACAACAAAACAAAACAGGAAAGCGTTAAGTAAGTCTCAGCTTATTAGCTTTTACTGGAAAATAAAGACCATGATTCTTAGATCTGGTTCAAAATGCCAAGTGAATCTTTGATGTTGAAATTTGGCCACCTAATCTTTGCAGTTTGTGATGGGGCATTTATGAAAGAGAAGGTGGGTTCTAAGTCTCGACATATTTGTGCACTTTTTGCTAGTTCTATCTTGGTCATGTGTCAGTGGATTGTTGGGACGCTTTCTGCAGCATAGCTAACTGATTAACATGATGATACTTTTTATATTTACTTAAGATTATTTCTTTGTTCACTCCTGATTTTCCATAATTTTCTGATCATTAGGGATCTATCTTAATGCAATGTATTCTTGAAAATGTTAATATAAATTGAACTTTTTTAAAAAAAATCTCATATTTTTCCACTGATCTGTTAATTTAGATATTTAAAAAAACAGATTGACCTTCATTTAGCAATTGTTGTTAATACTTTAATTTTTGGTTCACAGATTTTCTTTAGTGGGCTATAAATGGCCTATAAACAAATATTTCAGTGTTTACTAATTAAAAATCAGTATTTTTTTTAAGCATAGAGTGCTATTGTGTTACGAGACAGGCAACCACTAATTCTGTTAGGTTTTCAACTTTTTATTTTCTTAGTTCTCTAGGCTTTTTTTTTTTTTTTTTTGGCACTCTTCATGCAGTATGGTAAGCCTGGTTAAGTCAGAATATTTACAAGTAGTAAATAGTACTGTGACAGTTGCTACTTACCTATACAAAGTCTATGTACACATCGTAAGGATGATAATTTTAATTTGTAAGTTGTTATGGTAAACTGGAAATCACTTGAAATAACTCTTGCTCATCTTTAAGTACCATTTTATTGCATCTAACATTATTTTACTATCCTTTATTTAAAAAACTTTTAACACTTTGTTAGCTAATAGTGCTTATATTAGCAAGTTTTAGTTTTCACGGACAATATCCACTAAACTTTGTTCAGTTATAAGCATGTTGAATAATACTAAATTAAAACAAAATACAGAATATTCTTGGTTACCATTTACATTTTATATGAATACCAATATCATATATTTTAATGCTATTTCAAAAATATTTAGAAACCCTCTCTCTGCTCCCTACCATTTCTTCTCCAATATATATCCTACTCTACAGAGAGAGCACTTAGGAATTTGTTATGTAGCCCATCTCTATGATGCATACCTATATTGCTATGGGTCATTGACCCCTATGCTATAGGCCAATGAGCCTGCTGGACAATAGGTAGAAAATTGGAGTTATAGCATGAGCTATTATTATAGCTTAACTGCTTAAATCAACTTAACATGAATTGTGCTGAATGGCTGAATATATCATATTCTTTCTATATTTATTTTGTAGTCAAATGTTCTAAAATAACTTACTATAATAAGTATAATACTCTTAGGTTTAAGTTTTATTATTCACCTTTGTTTACAAACATAGGTATTGTAATCCAATGAGGTTAAGTGTTTTCCTCACTGAAAATTTCATTATGGAATACAGACTTTTTTGGTATTTTCTTTGTGAAACAGTATAGTTTGATGGCAACAAAGAAATTAAAGATGTCAGAAAGACTATATAGATATAGTGGTATCTAATAGGACTTTGGATTTATAAACTCTAGGCTGTGAGGAGAAGATAGGCACATGGATTGAAAAAGAAAATGTGGATGCGATGATCAATAGTTATTCTTTAATAATATTCCTAATGAAGGACATATGATGAGGCAAAGAAGGATACAAACTGATGGAGTATATGTATGAATGATAAAATAGTTGTATGCTGAGAGAAGGAGATTGTGAAGCAAAGAGATAAGAATTATATGTAGCTTTGTGGCTATAATTGCCTTGGTTTTTGCATTTACCTTGAGTTTCCATTGTAGGTATTAATGGCTCCTGTATATAATGTTCTTAGTATAAGTAGAATCCATAAAGCATTTGTTTTGAGCAGGAATGTTTATTTGCTTTTGAGGATAGACCTGTTTGACTTTGAAATGTAGTGTGCTATTACCTTATGGTCAGAGTAAAGTTTATATTGTTTTTATTCAAATTACAATATGAGTATATTTAAGAGGAGCAGATATGTGTGTGTTTGTGCATGTGTGTGCATGTACACACATGTAAGGAAGGACATTTTCATTTCTGTATATTTCTCCTGTGTTTGCTGCTTTTTGCTTGCCAGTTTTTCTTTGTCTCTATCATTTTATCACTGAAACCATCTGTGTAGAAAATAGTATGCTTGGTTTTATCATTTTAAATTATTTTCTATTTTTGTTATTTTGTCCTCCCAACTTGTTTTCACCTTAAGAATTCAGGCTCAAGTATAAGGCATTTTAGTTTTCACATTCAAGAGGTATTTCTGCTTTCTTTCCCGTCCATTTGTCCATATGTTTACTGGTTTCTGATAGGCTGTGCAGTGAGACAGCAGTTTACTATCTGTGTGTGTGTGAAATTAGCTAATTGGTGTTAGCAGAAATATTTTCACATGTTTTATAAGCAAAGTGCAGCAAGGTATATAAATGTAGATATGATCCAGACACGCGCACACTCACGACTGTCACTGCTCATGCATAGGCGCTCAGAAGTAATTAATGTTAATAAGATTTTAATGTGCTTGTGAGATCATAATGAGGAGAAATGAATGCTCTGATTAGGAAAAGGTAACTGTGTGTGTGTTTTGGCTTAGAACAAGATTTCAATTTTTATAAACCGCAATTTTAGAACTTGTTTGTGATTGCATCAATTGGTTTTTATTTTCAAATTAGAGGTCTGTTTAGCCATTTGAATGATTAACCAAATAAATGGGTGAAACCCTGATCATAAGGAATAGTGCAGGTTTTTCATTTGCAAGGCAATGTTAGTATACAGCAAGGCTGTGATGTCTTTTGCCAGTGTGCCATTTTAATGTTGTTTTTTTAAAAGAAGCTTTTCCAGAAGCCACTTGTGAATATAGTATTTATTTTTATAAATGTAGATGCTACCTATATGTTCCAGAGACACCAATCAGACATTGTAACTATTGTGTCTGAGATACATTCCTGCCAGTCAGTGATGGTGTATTCCGTGTCTAAAGAATCTATATCATGCTTCTCAAAATGTTTATTTGGAAATGTAGCACTACCAATATTTTTATTCATAAATATAATCTTTACAAATTTTAGAAGCTTGATATATTTTATGGTGAAGTCAAACATTTCAAGGTAAGTAAAGATCTGTCTGATAATAGACTTGAAGGAAATGCAGTCAACAACTATATTATAGACTGGCTTAAATCCAGCTGGACACCAGGGGTCCTTCTCCACAACAAATTTTCTGAAAATATTGTTTACAGAGCTTTGACGTACATTTGCATTATTATTATTTTTTAATTATAGGATAAATCTAAATATCTATTAAGGGCCCTTGCCCTCTAGCACATAGAAATTACTTATGCATTTTTAAATATAAATTGTGGATTGAGATATTCAAGGATTGTAATCCTTCTTAAAAAGTAAGCATCATCATACTGAAATGCAAGGAAAAGTCTTAGATATGAATTGGATATAGGATAGTGTAGTTTATTTCCAACCAAACCCTACAGATGTGTGTTTTAGGCTCTTTTAGGTTTTGGTTATATTACTATGATCTTTCTGCTGCGGTTTAAAAATGATGACGAAGGAAGAGAAACTGTTAAAGTTTGTTCTACTCAACGATTTTGAGATTTATGTGATTCCCAGGGGTGTTTTAGATATTGCTTTATATAGAATCCAGAGACTGATGATTATTTGATAAAAAGAGGTATTTGCCTTTAATACGCAGTTGTTTAGTTGACTTTCTTGGATATTATCACATTGAAGCATAATTAGAAACAGTTTTCCCAATCTCAGTTTGTGAGGGAATTCATCAATGTTTCTTCTAGTACTTGCATGATATCCTATAGTAAGTTTTTCTATACAGTCAGATGTATTTCTATATTCTTCTATTCTGTGCCATTGACCTGTCTATGCATGTGACATTATCACACTATTTTAATTATAGAAGCTTTATAACTTGTTTTTATATCTGAAATGTTATCTTCCCTCCCTGCTCCTACCATTACTTTTTTTCAGTGTTTTCTGGCTTTTCTTGCATACCTGTTATTCTAAGTGAACTTTATAATCAACTAGCAGATCTTGAGGAAAAAGAAAATCCCTGATGGCATTTTTATTGAAATTATAAGGAATTTATGAATTAACATCACAACAATTAATGTTCTTATGAGGGCAAATCTTTTTATCCAAGAATCTGTTTTTTATTTCCATTCGCTCAGTAACTGTTGTATCTTGCTGAAATGTTCTAATTTTCCTTTTGGCTTTAGGTTTTAACATTTATTATTAAGTCTACCTTTTGGTATTGCATCCACTTATTTATTTACTTGCTTACTTTCTTACAGCCTTGCTATACTAAACAGGCTCTTTTCTTCTATATTTTCTAGCTGGCATTTGTTTCTATGTAGGAAGGCTGTTGATTTTTGTATGTTAACTTTATAGTCTCCTATTTTGCAAAATTTTCTTACTGTTTGTGGTAGCCCAAGGTGGATTTGAGTTCCCGTTCTAGTACAATGTTTGATCTTTGTAAGACCATGGACAGCTTATTCTGAGTGTCTTAGTCAATTTGGGCTGCTGTAACCTCACAGTTCTGGAGGCTGGAAGTCCAAGATCAGAGTGCCAGCACGGTTGAGTTCTGGTGAAGACCCTCTTCTGGGCTGCAGACTGCTAACTCTTCATTGTGTTTCTGGTAGAAAGAGATCAAGCTAGCTCTTGGGGGTCTCTTTTATAAGAGTACTAATCCCATAAACCTCATGACTTTATCTAATCCCCGTTACCTCTCAAAAGCCCCATCTGCTAGTGGCATCACATTGGGGATACAGTTTCAACATATAAATTTGGGCATGAACATTCAGTTTGTAACACTGAGCTATTTTCCTCATCTGTAAAATGCAGTTAAGAAAGCCAAACTAGAATGATGGAGAATAAATAAGATCATATCATAAAAACCTAATATTTTCCCCAGCACATAGTAGGCACTCTATTTCTAGTATCCATTAATAATGTAATGTAATGTAATGTAATGCGATATGTCACTTGAGCAATTATTTTTAAAGTATGGATAATATGCAATTGAATTATTGAAGGTTTAGCATATCAGAGTTTTTACGAAGAATGGAGTGAATTAAATTAATGAACAAAACTTAAACTTCTTGATAAACATTTGTGATTTAAGACTCTAGGGGCAGGGCGCAGTGGCTCACACTTGTAATCCCAGCACTTTGGGAGGCCGAGGTGGGTGGATCACTTGAGGTCAGGAGTTCGAGACCAGCCTGGACTGGACAACATGGTGAAACCCCGTCTCTACCAATAATACAAAAATTAGCTGGGCGTGGTGGCAGGTGACTGCAACTCCAGCTACTCAGGAGGCTGAGGCAGGATAATCGCTTGAACCCACGAGGCGGAGGATGCAGTGAGCTGAGATCGCACCACTGCACTCCAGCCTGGGTGACAGAGGGAGACTCTGTCTCTAAATAAATAAATAAATAAATAAATAAATGAGAAAGACTTGAGGAACTGAAGATTAATTCTGAGATTGTGATATTTTGTAGCTATGCGCACATATTTCCATTACTCCTGTTTTAATTATGATTATTGCATGAAATACTCATTAGCCCTGGAGAGTAGTGGAAACTTCTTGAACACCTAGAGTGATTATTCAAGGCAATTCATACAGTGTGTTGATTCTAGCACTTGTTATTGTGCCCTACCTCAAGAATCTGACAACTTTACCATATTTTCTTAGTGAACAGTGTACTAACTTGTAAATAAGTTTATGTGGAATAAATATTAATCATATGTGAACTCATGATGGTATCAGTATAAACAGAATAATAGTGATTGTCAGCCCTTTATATAACTTTTTTTATAAAGTTGGTGAAAACGCTAATTGAAAAAAATGTAGTTCATGTATTATAGCAGTCCAATAACTTTTAAGCTTCTACTCTAATAAAATGGTTATTCACTTTGCAAATACATTCTTTTAATTCACTTGATACAATCTATTGTTAAAGAAAAGGAATATCAAAATTTCAGGATTCAACTTATTTTTACCTCATGGTTGTTGTGATGACTAGGTGAGATGATTAACTTAAAAGACCTAAGAAGGTGCCTAGCTCTTGGTAGGTGTTTGAGAAAATATTAGTTGTTTTCATTTCTATTATCTTGTTATTACCATTGCTGGTTTCTTCATTCCCAACTACCTCAACCCCCATATTATCTACCCCACTCTCTCTCTCACTCTTCATATATATATATATATATACACACACACACACACACACACATTCTTACTGATAATGTTGTTCTATACTTAGACTAAAATGTATGAACTATGTGCCACAATGGTCATTAAGAATAGATATAAAATAATCGTCTGTAATTTTCCAATATTGAAGTTAGCTAAGAGTGAAGATCCTATCAGTGAAACATGTGAAAACTTTAGTTACTTGTGGATAAAATTTCTGAGGACTTGTGAGGATGAAGAATAATTTCTCCTAAAGAATTTTAGGCACACTTTATATGTAGTTTATGGTTTACCAGAGTTCTGGCTTAGCACTCAGTGTGATTATTCCTCCATAGCTTCATATTGCTCTTTTATTCATTCATTCATATCAAAAACAACATAGAATATCTATTAGCAATAACACATTGTTCTAGATAGTGTGAGATATACAAATAACAAGATTAGTTATACGAATTGTCTCTATATTTAAGAAGTCTATTAGGTGATTCAGATAGGGAAGCAATGAGGTTATGTGCATGGACTTTGGAGCCAGATTTTCTGTTTTGAATTCCTGCTCTGAAACTCACTAGTTATTTCACTTTAGGCAAGTTATTTAGCCTGGGTTTCAGTTTCCTTATCTACAAATTGAGGCTAAAAGTAGTACCTATTGGGTTGTCCTGAGGATTAAATGATTTGGTACAAGTGCAGCATTTAGAGAAATACCGTGGTAAGCTCTTTTCAAGATACTAATTTTAGTTGCTTTTGATAAATACCTAAAAGTGAGAATTCTGAATTGTATAGAAGTTCTATTTTTAATTTTTTGAGGAAACTTCTGACTGTCTTCCATAGTGCTTCACTGTTTTGCATTCCTACCAACAGTGTACAAGGATTCAAATTTCTCTACATCCTCGTCAACACTTGTCTTTTGTTTTATTAATAACAGCCCTGACAGGTGTGAGGCACTGCCTCATTGTGGTTGTAATTTGAATTACTCTGATGATGATAAGTGATGTTAAATATTTTTAAATATCTCTCTTGGCCGTTTGTATGTCTACTTCAAATAAATCTTTATTCAAGTCTCTCTTAGTCTGGGCTGCTTTAAGAAAATACAGGGTAATTTATGAACAACAGAAATTTATTACTCATAGTTCTGGAGGCTGGAAAGTCCAGGGTCAAGGCACTGGCAGTTTCTGTATCTGGTGAGGGCCTCTTCTTCATAGATGGTTGCTTCTGTGCCCACACATTGTGGAAGGGCAAACAGCTCATCATCTCTTTTTAAAATTACTAGTCCCATTCATGAGTGACCTGCCTTCATGATTTAATTACCTCCTAAAAGCCCTGCTTCTTAATACTACCACATTGCAATTAAGTTTCAACATATGAATTTGGGGGAGGGGTAATATTCAGACCTTAGTAAATTCCTTAGCGCATTGTTAAAAGTTGGGTTATTAGTTTTTTTTTTCTTTTTGCTCTTAAATTATAGGAGTTCTTTATGTATTTTGGATATTAACCCCTAATCAGATATATCAGGGTATTTCCCCCTGCTTGCTGCGCCCTGGGCTGCAGACCAATAATGGTCCCCGGCCTGTTAGGAACTGGACTGCCCCGCAGGAGGTGAGTGTCCGGCCAGTGAGCATTACTTCTGAGCTCTGCATCCTGTCAGATCAGCAGTGGCATTAGATTCTCATGGGAGTGTGAACCCTATTGCGAACTGTGCATGCAGTTCTAGATCTAGACTGTGCACTTCTTATAAGGCTGTAACTAATGCTTGAGGATCTGAGATGGAACAGTTTCATCCCAAAACCATCCTCCTGTCCTTGGAAAAATTATCTTCCACAAAACCAGTTCCTGGTGCCAAAAAGGTTGGGAATCACTGAGATATAAGGTTTGTAGATATTTTCTCCTATTCCATAGGTTGCCTTTTCACTATGTTGTTTGCTGTGCCATCAAGATGTATAGTCTTACCTGTTTATTTTTAGTTTTGGTGCCTGTACTTTTGATGTTACAGCCGTGAAATTATTACTATGATGAATGTTACGAAGCTTTTCCTGTATGTTTTATTCTAAAAGTTTTAGTTTCAGGTCTTACATTTAAGTCTTTAATCGATGTTGAGTTTATTTTTGTGTATGTTGTAAGATAAAGGTCCAGTTTTATTATTTTGCTGTTTTTCCCAGAATCATTTGTTGACGAGACTATCCTTTTCTCATTGTGTATTCTTGGCACCCTTGTAAAAAATTAGTTGACCATTTATGTGTAGATTTATTTCTTGGCTCTATATTTTGTTTCATTGGTCTATATATCTGTCTTTATGCCAGCACCATATTGTTTTGATTATTTTTGTTTTGTAATATATTTTGAAGCAATAAAATGTGATGCCTCAGTCTTTGTTTTTCTTTCTCAAGATGGATTTGGCTATTCATGGTATTTGTGGTTCTATGTGAATTACAGAAATGTAGAGTTGACTCTATAGATCACTTTGGGTATGGACATTTTAACAATATTAAAGTCTTCCAATCCATGAACACAGGATATCTTCCATCTTGAATTTCTTTCATCAATGTTTTATAGTTTTCAGTATATAATCTTTAATCTCCTTAATTGTCTTCCTAAGTATTTTATACTTCTTGGTGCTATTTTAGATGGGAATGTTTTTCCAATTTTTTTTCAGATGGTTCCTTGTTAATATATAGAAATGCAGCTGATTTTGTCTGTTGATTTTGTGTCCTACAACTCTATTGAACTCATTTATTAATTCTAACAGTTTTTTAATGGAGTCTTTAGGATTTTCTGTATATAAAAGCATAGACTCTACCAACTAGACAATTTTACTTTTTCCTTTACAATTTGAATGCCTTTTGTTTCTTTTTCTTTCCTAATTGCCCTGGCTAAGACTTCCAGTACTATGTAGAATAGAAGTGCCAAGAGTGAACATCCTTGCTGTGTTGCTGATTTTAGAGAAATAGCTTTCAGTTTTTTCCATTGAAAACTGATATGTAGCCTTTTCATTTATGTGCTTATCATGTTGATGTACTTTACTTCTATTGATACTTTGTTGTTTATCCAAAGGAATTGAAATCGGGATCTCAAAAAGATTAGCAATGACCAAGATGTGGAAACAACCTAAATGTCCTTCTATGGATGAATGGATAAGGAAAATGGTATATACACACAGTGGAATGTTATTCAGTCTTTAAAAACGAGGAAATACTGCAATGAGACAACATGGCTAAAACT
Source organism: Pongo abelii (assembly GCF_028885655.2). Taxonomy (NCBI): domain Eukaryota; kingdom Metazoa; phylum Chordata; class Mammalia; order Primates; family Hominidae; genus Pongo; species Pongo abelii. Next base: position 23,052,812 of record NC_085928.1, read on the forward strand.
TGAGGACACTGTGCTAATTGAAATGAGCCAGTCATAGAAAGACAGATACTACATGATTCCACTTATATGAAGTATCTAAAACAATTAAATTCATAGAATCAAGGAATAGAATGGTGGTGGTTGCCAAGGGCTGAAGGAAAGGGAAAATGGGAAGTTACTAATTAATGGACATAAAGTTTCGGTTAAGCAAGATGAATAAGTTCTAGAGATCTGCTGTATAGCATTGTACCTGTAGTCAACAATACTGCACACTTAAAAATATTGTACTATTAAAATTTGCTAAGAGGGTAGATCTCATTTTAAGTGTTCTTACCAACATAAAATAATGTAGTAAGGCTTCAATAAATGTTAGTTCACATTAAAATTATTATTAAATATAACAGGAAAGTTAATGTATGTAACAGTAAACACAACGTAATACAGTATTTAGAGGATGGTAATATTTTTACTGTGACTGGGGACAGTTGGGATCGGGGAGATTCACTGAATGAATTAGTATTTAAATTTTGAAGTATGATTTCTATAGTGTAAAAGAAAAAATAAAAAGATAGAGGTGAGTAAAAATTAAAACTTCTGGGGACTTTGCAGTCAGAAAGGTTCCTATCAGAGGCCCAGCTCCACTCCCCGCTATTAGTGTGGCCCTAGATAAAGCAGTCTCTGTTAGGATTCTACCTCCCTGAGTCGTGGTCTGATAACTCTCTGAAGATAGCATACTACAGCAATAGCGGGAATAACCTCGTTAATTTCCTTTTCTCAGCAATTGCTGTGCTGTGACTGTTGTGCAAGGTCTGCAAGCAAATATTTTATATATTTTGTTTAGATTTTTAGTTGTTTAAGGCAGGAGGTGTATGCTATTTCTGTTACTTCATCATTTTCAGAAGCAGAAAACCAACATATTTCTATTTTACTTTTCTCCTCAATGAGTTGGGACTTACTATCTAATTCTAGTAGCACAGTGTAGTTAGTTACCTTTTTTGTACTCACTAAATGGCATTACAAGTTTTAGTTTATTTACCTGCTTCCTTACTAAACTGGCTTCTTTGAGAATAGGTACTGTGTTGACCTCATCTTTGTCACCACTACCAACCCACCATCAAGTTTGGAGTCTGGAACCTATCAGGCAGTTAATGAATACCTTTTACATTTATTTAATTACTGTTAATTGTAGTTCTGTGCCACACTGTGAAACACTGAATGCTATGCTTAGAGGTACATTTTATTCTGTAAACAATTTAAGGTTTTTGAGGAGGTGAGGGAAATTCTTTGAGCCTTTCTTTTTTTTTTTGAGCCTTTCTTTTTAATAGAAGGTAATTCTTGAAGCATAAATATGGATGAAAGAGGTAAGAGGCTGAAAATAATTAGATTATTTAGGATTCTAGGCTATAATAGTGGAAATAAATAATTGACAGGATCTAGTGATTGATTGGATGGGCATTGCTGAAAGGAAAGGTGAGAAAAATGACTTAGATTTTCACTAATTATGGACCAATTAATTGTTTTAGAATGAAATAGTAGGGTTTTTTTGGTCTTTAGAACTTAAATGGAAGATTTTAGCATAAAATTTTGGGAGCAAACTTTCATAATGCAAAGAAGTAATTAATGGTAGGGATTTATTTAGTTTATTTACTAGAATTAAGTTTGAATTTAAAATATTTTATAATTCTTAGAGAAAGGTTTATTATGAGTTAAATTTTATTGTATAGGGTTAATTTTTAATTATATTACAAATATCTCTTTATATATAATTTTTTCTCATTGTAATCTCTTATCTTTGTTTATAGTTATAAATATTTTTAATTTCCCTGTGTTTTCTTTAGTCTTTAGAATTCATTGGTAATGAACTTAGGGCTAAAAGTTAATTTTGTGCCATTGAATGGTACAGCACTTGTAGCATGACCTAGGGTGAGAGTCATTTTTTTCTCAAATATATTTTAACGTTGCTTTTGTAGTATGAGTTTTCATTCAAATTATTTTCTCTTTTTGAGAGAGGTTAGAAGAGCTTCTGAGGAAGTGGATGGTAGGAGTCGGGAATAAGAAATATCGGAACAATTAGGGAAACCCTCCAATGCCAAAGATTTATCTATAAAACATCGTATAATAGTAGCCATTTGAAAAGTTAAAACACTTTTAACAAGAACTTGTTTACAGTAGTTTGAAGGAGATTAATTAGAACAAACAAGTTGAATACATGGAAAAGAAATATTTCTCCCAATTAGTTATTTTCACTTTGACATAACCTTTCGAGGAAGCAATGCTTTTCTTAAACTGTGTTCTAACCTGAAATAAATGACAGAATGTTTCAATCAATAATAGCATCCTGACAGGATAGGGGAATATTTTTGATACTGTGTTCCAGTTCTCATTTCAGTTTCTTACATGAACTATTTGTTACTCCTGTTGTAGAAAATGACACTGATAATGACTGACATTTATTGAATCACCCCTTGTGCTTATAACTAAACTGTGAGGTAAATATTATCTTATTATTCTTCACAACAATCTCATAAGACAGATATTATTTTCATTTGACCAATGAGGAATCTAAGGCTAAATGAGATTAAATAACTTCCACAAAGTCACGCATCTGGTTATGCAGAGTTCATATGAGTCAGTGATATAATTGGTAGAAATGATTGCCAAGTCTATTGTGTGTACCGTTAAGGGCAATGAAAAGAGCCTCTCACATTTATCCTGTAAACAGAAGAAGGTGAACTTTTTGGAACAGTAGTGGAGAAGGGCCAGGGAGGGAGAGCCAGTGTTCTTTTTAGACTGCTGTGAATGAGTGAACTTAATCAGAAAAGGCCGATGCCCCAGTGCAGCATTGTCTTTCAAAACTTTAGGTGCTGGTTTTGACCCTCTTTAAACATGGACATCCAAGGCAGCTTAAGAGTTGGATTATGCCTTGCTGTGACCAACTGAGGGGCCAAGAGCAATGGTAGCTGTACGGCAGGTTCTTATGACTCTTAATTCTATTTGGAGCACTTCCTGTGGGCAAACTCTTACCTGACACAGCTATTCGAGATCCTTAGAACCCATGAGACCTGATGCCATGCAATGAGTATCCCGTCAGTTTCATCACTGAGACCTCAAAGTCTGTGATCTTAACCAGCATGCTACTTTGTATAACAAGCATATTTATTATTCATTGTATCCACATCAATTACAGAAAAGCCCAATACCTATTCTTCCATACAGTTTTAAACTCTGGGGTGATATAGAGCTCCAACCCGGAGGAAAAAATAATCAATTTATCATATTATAAATGGGAAACCCTCAAAAATGTATAACCAATTAGAAATTATTCAAGTTTCTTTTACTCGCAAGAATGTTTAAATGTGGGTGAATTGCAGAGATAAAAGAAAATAAACCCTGATATTTCTCAAGTTCTGCCATAAAGAAGTCTAGTTTATTGCCTTAGTTTCAAAAGAATAGTTTTCTAAGTATTTCAAAATGTCCGGCTGGCTGCCCCTTCCATTCTCTTTGGAAGCTTTTTTGTCATCCTCGTGGCACATCCCTCTGGCATGCATGACCAGCTGCAAGCTAAACCCTGTGGAATAAGAATTCTTTCATCCTTTTGTGTGATGTGTTTCATTTTCAGAGTTTGGATGATCCTCTTCGGCAGCAGCAGCAGGCATTGTTAGTTTCAATAGGCGGCCTGGATGCACAAGAACAGTCATCATAGAGAGACAGGCTCTCAGGGTCCGTCCCTTCATGTCATGGTGCTGTGTTAGATCACTTTCCTCTGCTGGATTAATGGCCAGAGAAAAAGGGAAACAAACTGTACCCAAAGGAATCCAATTAAAGCACTTGAACTTCACTGACGTCTATCCTATTGTTTTCTTAACTTCCTAACCTATGGTTAATTATTCTGACCAGTGGAAAGAAACAGCATAAACACGGGAATTATCTTAAATTCCCTATTTTGTTTAGTTTGTAAAGGCATCAAAATTTTGCTGTGCAGGATGGAATACTAATTTGGTATAGTTGAAATTTTTTTTGGCTAATCTTTCTATTTCTTCTTTACTCTCCTCACCAAAGGCACTGCCAGGACTTAGTGTACAACACTCCTTGGCTTCTGGAATTTTATCTCTGCTCACAGTCTACATTACAGCATTAGTTCATTCTGGGCACTTTAGCTTCCTTGAATCTCCAGTTGATCTCACACCCATGCCTGTGATATTCTTTTCCTGGTTAATCAAGAATTCTCTATTTCTGCTCTGTCATCCATGCCACTGTAAGTAGGAAAGTAATTTAGGCTTTTGAATCACAGCCTTGTCATTTGTGAAATGACCTCCCTTGACTCTGAAATTCTCTGTCCAAAATATAAGCTAGGATTTCCAGTAATAACAATTTATATGTATAAGATGTTTGATAGTTTGCAGAGTGTCTTTATATATTTTATTTTATATAATTCTGACTACAGTTTTGTGAGAAGGAGAGAACCATTATTAATATCTTTTTTTTTTTTTTCAGAAAACGATACTATAGCTCAGAGAGGTAAATTTATTTACCCCATCAAATAAGTAGTAACTGCCCGAACCTGAACTTTAAATTCAGAGTTTTCCCCACCAAGAGGTGATGGTTTTCTCTAGTAGGGAGAAAGTTTCTTTCTTAAAACCTTAATTTCTTTATTAATTTTAAAAGTTTTTTTTTCTTTTTGTATGTGAGTATATATATTTATGCTTTGGGTAGGAGTCTTCTTATGCTAAATTGAGTTTGGGGTGGAATTTTGTGCTCTTAGTTTTTGTCAGTGAAGAAGTCTCCTACAATTTCTAATTAAAGAAAGATAAGAAGGAATGTATTACTTTTCTAGTGTAGAATTTTGGTATCATTGTGAACCTCTCTGCTAAATTTGTTTGTATTTTTCCATGGTAAATCCATTCTTCCAGAAAGCTAATATACCTATTAAATAGTATTATTTATAATTAGGAAATGGTAGGTATACAGTAGACTCCCTGTTAGGTTATTCCTGCTTCTGGCCAACAGAATACTCTGAAAAAATGGTGTGTTTCTGTTCATCTGTTTACCTGCTGCTATGCTTATCTACAGTCATTTGTGTTTGTTTTCAAATTTGTATATGCCAAATGAATGTGCAATTGTAATTTAATTATGCAAACTGATGAAATATGAGTTCAAAAATATAAAGAGTTGTTGATTTATTTTTATTATTATTATTATTATTATTATTATTATACTTTAGGCTCTATGGTACATGTGCGCAACGTGCAGGTAAGTTACATATGTATACATGTGCCATACTGGTGCGAAGAGTTGTTGATTTTATGAAATTTAAGTTGGTGCTTTGGAAAGACTTTTTAAAGGTGAGTTGCTATTACAAATTGCAGTTTAAATAGGTGTGGGCTAGACAACTGTGAAAGATTGCCTGAGGTAGGGGTGAAAAAATGTAAAAAGCTGGAAGGATCCCTCATTCAGTTTGCTTTCCAAGTACCTTTAAGCTGTCACTGAGTTTAAATAAACCAAAACAGGAAATCATAAGTGATACATCATGGTGTAGTTTAAGCAAGAAGAAAAACATGAAACTGTATATAGCAGATCAAGAGTCAGGGACAGCCATTGGTCCTACATCAAAGGGTTGGTAAATAATTTCATGTTTTAACTTTAAATAAGTTAAATATGTTAAAATCAATTTATTCAGTTTCTTTCTGTATCTCAATGTCATTTTGTGTAAAATGAAAATGAAAATAACTTTACCCAAGAAGATTTTTTTTTTTTTTTGTATATGAGGATTAAATGAGATGTATAGTACCTACAGCGATGCTTGGTACAAGTAATATACTAAAAAAAGTTAGCCATCATCATTATCAATGACAATCTGAGATCATCTGTTGTAGGGTTTATGTATATTTATATTACAAATATAATATTATGGATCATTGCTGCCAGCTATTGGAATATTTTAGCAGCAACGCATACCCGTTCTGTTTAGGTTAGCAGAGACATTCTGTCCATATTCTACCTCCATCCTACCCTTTTTTCTCAGGATTTATGAGAAGAGCAAGTTTGACGGTAACTACCTATGTCAGTATATGCTGAGACCTGAGATCATATGTGTGACATAAGTAAAAGTACTATGTGTAGTCTCAACTGAATCCTATCAGAAAGCTTGGGATATGGAGAGTTCGTGGCATATTAGTGGAGGTGTGTGGAATGCTTACACAGTACTCACCCACACTGAACCTAGATCTAGCCAATGTGTTTCTGACTTAAACGAACACTCAGCTTCACACAGTTCTCTCCCAGTTGAGAGGAAACAAAGGAAAAAGAAACAAAAGTCTTGACAAAAAAGACTGTTAGCTAAGCTAGAATAGTTGTGTGGTAGTAGAACACTGATTCTAATAGTTGGCATTGTACTGTATGCCTTCCATTCCTAAATGCTTCTGCTGACTGCTAGGTTGTAAGTTTTCATTAATGAATCCACATTTAGAAACGGCTTTTTTTGGAGGAGAATTAAGCTTTTACCTGCTTTCTTTCTGAATGCTGGGGCACGCATTTTTGTATAATTTCATATCCTGTTTTCCTCCCTAAGCATGTGCTCTTCGTAGAAAAGAGACTCACGCTTCAGAGTAGGAGACAGCATCAGTACTGCTGAAAGTTTCCTCTTGGTTTGAATGTTATAGTGGTTGATTCAGTGCTGGAGGCATAAGAATGAATGCACTATCAAACTATCAACTTTTTTTTTTTTCAAACAAGCAATGCAATACTATTTACAGTGATTTACATGACATTTCTCTAATTTTTTTAAAAATAAAGCAAGTAGGTAGCAAAGTGGAATTTGAAACATTTTCCCAAGTTGAAAAAAATTTAAATGGTATAATCTAAAGTTAAGTGCCCATTTGCTTTCTTAAATATTATAAGTATCACTATTGGTCACTTTCTGGGCCTATAATGGAAATTAGGTCTATTTGTTCTTCAGATTATAGTCTATCTTTACCTGTCATGAAGCTTTTGGATAAAAGAAATACAATCATTCTATATCATGCCTTATCATGGCATTGGAATTCCCACAGTTCATTCCTATCTATGATATTATTCAAGTTTCTTCTCTACTCTTTCTTGTGTTTTTATTTCAGTCATTACATATTCTATCAATTTCAACTGTCTTCAGCCTTTTGCCCTCAGATGTGTATTCTTCATATATTTTCTTTATTCTACTGTGTGTCATCATTTTGTTAACATGTATCCTTCTTTTTAACCTATACTGTTTATTCCTTAGTTTGTTGATTTAAATTTCACCCATTTTGTCTCTTTAGGTACACCATTTCCATACAGTTACTTTACATGAAGACAACAGTAAAACATAAAAAGTAGGCAGCAGCCCAGAAAATCACAGCCTTTATATACTATACAATACATACTATTTATATAATGGGTTAGGTATTCAGGCTTCTATCCAGTAGGGATCTACACATCATACTCTTTTGTTAAACCTGGTATTTTTAACGAGGTAAGATTTAAGAGGATTTCCTTCTTTATGTGACATACCTGTCAGTCAGGTACAGAACCCATTGTTAAGTACCTTTCTAGGCAGAGAAAAGAACCAGTTTCAGTTTGGATATGTTTGAAGTGCTGTGTTCTTGACTTGTATGCCTGGATTGGCCCAGCTCCTTACATTTTAAGTTGTGGATTAATGCATATCTATAACTGGTCCAGGATGTATTGCTAAACTTGAGGTGATGGGTTAATCCACCACCATTGTTTTGCTGCAACAATAAAATTGCGGCAGGCTAGCAAGTTAGCTTTAGTGCATATTAATGGCGAGTATATCATGGTACATGAAGTTGATACGATAGAAGAAGTGTACAATTCAAGTGCATGTGCATGTGCAATGTTTCTGTTCTATTTTACTTAGAAGGCAGTTTGAGTATCATTATAGTGGTATAAAAGGCAGTAACTTGATCAAAGTTCTAGGTAAGAAAGTTTTTATTTCTCTGTATCAGAGGGATGTGCTCTGGAGGACAATCTGAAGATAAGAATACCAACAATAGAATCATCTTTTTTTTTTTTTTTCACTGATTTTTCAAATAGCATGTGTCTTTCTGTTATGTTGAAAATTTTCACTGTGTTATCCATTGAGTGATTTATATGTCCAAATAAAGATTAGATTGATGTTCCATATAAAGATCTGCTGAAAAATGTGTGTATATATATAAATTTTTTAATAGGCACTCGTGACATTTGACTAAATCGATCAACTATAATAATAAATATCAATGAATTATTGGCCTCATCAAGTAGGCAAACAATTGCTTCCTGGGTTTGTGGGTGTGATATTATTTCTAATTTTATTTAATCATTTACTAATTCACTGTGTACCTATTATGTTGGGGATAGTATTTGGCATAGTAGGGAATGTAAAGATGATTAAGACACAGTCCTGTCTACTAAAAGTGTGCAGTCTGGTGGTATGGTATAGTACATTTCTTAGATTTGGCCCTTAATATAATAATGTGTTAATTCCTTAATTATTTCACATGATAAAAGTCTAATTATTATTGTTATGGTCACATATTTAATTTACATCTTCAGTGTTCTGAATAATAATTTAATGTACTACCAATATATTTAAACAGACTATAATCCCTAAAAGATAAAGATTAAATATTATAAATATAAATGTAAAATATTATGGTAAAAGCACTTTAATAATTTTAAATGGTTTTAACTTGTTTTTAGTCTTTTCACTCTCTTTTGTTGGATTCCTTTATTTGGGAGAAGATAGGGGAATGGACAGTTGACATTTGGTGTTGAAAATCCGGTGTGAATAGAAACCCGACAGGAGACTTTTGATTTTGTGATTTCTATTTCCATAACATGCAAGGTGAAGAGCCACAGGAGATGAAGATGAAGGGATAAGTAGGTGACTATCATGAAGTGCCTTATATATGCCATACTAAGAAGTCAGAAATGAGGTGGGATCTTCTGAAGGGTTTTAAGTGAGGAAATGACTTCTTAGTTCTATTGAGAAAAAGCACTTCAACAATTGAGTGTGGAAGAAGGGGTATGAAGAAAGCAGACCAGAGTCTGTGAGACTGTTAGAAGACAACTAATGGAAATCAGGGTGAAGTATAGTGAGGGCATGAACTGAAACAGTGACTGTGAAGCTATGAGGAACATAAGAGGAATGGATTCAAGAGATTTTTAGGAAGTAGAATTGATAAGATTTGGGTACTGTATCGGTGAAGGGGTGGAAGTTGGGTGCTGTTAAAGAAAAAGAAGTTTAGGATGACTCTCAAGATGTTTTTCTTGAGTACCTGGGTTGTGCCATTTGCAGAAAAAAAAAGGACTATTTTAGGAGTAGGAGGTTGGTGGCCAGCCAGAGGTCAGGAAGGAATTGAGAGTAGAAACTTCGGAAAGATATAAAAGATTCATTTGAATTTCAAACACAAATTTACCTTGCTTTGAGAAAATATGATGTGATTCTGTAACCTGAAAGAGTAAAAGTTAGGAAAAGTGTGTTATGCTGAAGCTGAATAAGGGGAATGAGTTTCATGGGAGAGTATTAATTAGGGAATTTCTACTAGTAGAAAATAGGATGTCCAGAGTCAAATATTTATTCTTGGAGACATTCCCAGATTTTCTTTAATGACAGCTTTCCTCCGTTTCATATCCAAAAGCTAGACTGGCTTATTCAAATGTGTTAACCTTAGGATGTGTCTGGGAGTCTTCGGTGAGTCACTACTTTAAGGGGATATCTATTTGAGGAGGCACTATGGTAATGAAAGCAAGTCAAATACCAAATGTATGGATTGCTATTTAAATAACCTTGCACAAACCACTTAACCTCTTTGGGTTTCCATTTTCTCACTTTTAAAATAAGAGGGTTGAATCAGATGATCTCTGATAACCTTTTTATTGTAAGAGCCCTATGATTTTATGACCCTGTGAATAGCATGATTATAGCTATAGGATTAACATCTTCAGGAAATTTAACAGCAGACTTCCAGTTAAACTTGGTGATTGAACACATGTTTTTCCATGGTCCTTCCTAGTAAGGGACTAAAAATTTGAGCAAAAGACTAAAAAATATATATATCCACAGGCATAAGGAAGAGGAAGCAACATATTAAAGAGACACAACTTTTGGAAGATGTAAAGGAGGAACTGGCAGATCTGGGAAAGCTGAATACATGTGACTGGAGAGTGTGTGTCAGTGAGAAACAAGACAGTTCATACTCCAGAACCTGTTTAAGAATTAGAGGCAGTATGTCCCGTGGAAAACAGTAGCTGAAGTAGAAATAAAGTATAATTAATATACTCAGAGAGATAGCAGAAGATACTGCTTCTATGAAACATGACAAGATTATATAAAAAGAATAACCAGAGAATAAGCACTCTTATAATAACTGAAATAATAGCTTTTATATGATTGAAATTTTCCTGAAAATAGAGCAAAAAAAAGTCAAATAAATGAAAATAGGAGAGAAAACATAAAATCAAACAAACGATCCAACAAGCTGAACATCTGGTTAATGGGAAGTTCAGAAGGCAGGCGATAGCAAAGAAAATGATAGGGAGGAAACTGTTATAAAAGTATATGGTAAAATTTTTCAGCTCTAAAGGACATGAGGTTCCAGTTTGGAAGGGTCTTCTGAGTGCCCATAAAAAATATGAAAGCAAATCCACACCAAGATACATAATTGGAAAATTTCAAAATAGCAGTAATAAATAGAAGATAATAGAAAGTTCCCGAGAGAAAATATAGGCCCCATACATTGGCTCAAGAACCAGAATGGTATCTGATTTCTTAGTGACAATATTCAAAGCTAGAAGATGTGGCTTTAAAATTCAGAGAGAAGGCTGGGCACGGTGGCTCACGCCTGTAATCCCAACACTTTGGGAGGCTGAGGCAGGTGGATCACCTGAGGTCAGGAGCTCGAGACCAGCCTGACCAACATGGTGAAACCCCATCTCTAAAAAATTTAAAACTAGCTGGGCATGGTGGCACATGCCTGTAATCCTAGCTACTTGGGAGGCTGAGGCAGGAGAATCACTTGAACCTGGGAGGCAGAGGTTGCAGTGAGCCAAGATTTTGCCATTGAACTCCAGCCTGGGAAACGATAGCGAAACTCCATCTCAAAAAAAAAAAAAAAAGAATTATGAGAGAAAATTACTTTTAACTTCGAATTCTACACCAAAACTACCAATTAGGTATAAGGGTAGAAAAAACATTTTTATTTTTAGACACATGGCTCTCCAAATGTACCCCCCACACTTGCTTTCTCAGGAATTGTTTCAAGGATATGCTACGTCCAAATGAGGAAAAACTGAGGAGAAAAGACCAAGATAGAGGGTTCAGGAAACAGGTGATTAAAATGAGATGAGAAAGGTGAAGGGAGGTTACTGGATAACTTCTGTGCATTGATCTTAAAAATAAGCAGTCTTTACTTGAGCTAGAAGATGGAAAACTCCCGAAAGGGATGTCTTCAGGGGAAAGAATTAGAATAGGCTTCTTCATGTGTAAGAGTGTGACATATTATATTTATAGAGGTTTTACATTTCTGTTGCAAACCTTGGGAATGGAGGGGCAAAGTGACAATATTAACAATAGGAAGGAAATATTGTTACTACTCAAGGTACCAAATGTATTCAAAAATATTACTTCACTGATTACTGGAAGGTTGGAAGAAAGGGAAATAAGGTAGTATCAAAGAACTAAGTCTTCTGCCATGATAGGAAGTTAATATATTATGTCTAAAATTTATAAATAAAATAACAATATAAGCATATTATTTAGAAATGAGGCAAACACTAGAATGAGTTTTGGCAGAGGGTCAAAGTTTTGGATACGGGATGCTGTATTTTGTATAAACTTTGTGGTACTATTTAACTGGTAAACTGTGTGTGTGTGTGTGTGTGTGTGTGTGTGTGTGTTGCTTTGACAATAATGAGAAATGATAACTAAAAATTCTTACAGATTTCTAAATACTATGAGCTGAATGTTTGTGTCACCTCAAAATTCATATATTGAAAACCTAATCCTTAATGTGATGGCATTTGTACATGGGGCCTTTGGTAGGTGATTAGGCCATGAAGGTGGGGCCCTCAAGATGGGAATAGTTCCCTTATAGAAGCTTGCTTCGACTCTGTCTCTTGGCCCTCCATCATGTGAAGACACAGTGAGAAGACTACTATATGCAAACCAGGACAAAGGCATTCATCAAAACCTGGTCATGCTGGCATTCTAATCTCAGACTTCTCAGCCTTCAGAACTGTGAGAAATACATTTTCATTGTTAAATTCTGTTGTTTAACCAAGTCTATGGCAATTTATTATTATTGCAGCCTGAACTCAGATACCAAGTATTTTGGACTTTGATTTTTCAGGTAGTAGATTAACTCATGATGAAGTGTATATATTTTTGTTATCTGCAGGAATTACGGTTATACCTTGACGTTATATTTGAAGGGGTTTTCACATGCTGTTTGAATGGTAAAAACTGATGAAGAATCTAAAAGTTGTTGCTAACAATTCTGAGACCGTAAATATATGTTACAAAATTTAAAAAGGCATTAACTATTGATGGCTAAGGAGAAATGGAAAAAGACAGATAAACTTTCATTTGGTTTGGTAGGTATAATCATAAGACAAATTAAACATAGTTGCTTTGTTAAACAAAGAATAGTTTCCCTTCATTCTAAGTAGTTTTTAAATACTTAATATATTTTTCCCTCAAAAACTTTGCATGGCTAGTGCATCTATTCTCACGGAATGTTTTTAACTGTTTGCTGACTCATTAGCTATTGATCTGTAGCTAATATGAGGCACTTTTGTTGTGGTTTACAAAAATATGGAGGTTATGTGATTTGGTGCATGCATTTCAGAATTTAGATTGTCTTTTAATAATCAAAAACATGCTTTGCCAAAAATCTAGTATGAGTGTGCTCAAAATATCAAGTGCCTTTTGAATTTTTAAAATAAAAACATTCCAACAATAAAAACCCAACAGCAAACAAACAAAAAACCCCAGAACTTGTCTTGTAAACAAAAGTGTTTAGCAGACATCCTTAAACCTCCTTGAGAGAATTTTTAGACATAAGAGAGGCAGAGGCAGAGACCAAGATAGAAAGGGGGGAAATTTCTCCTTGAATTTTTCTTTTAACCAAGGACATTTGGTTTTGGGAGGAAAAGAAGGAGAGAAGAAATGAAGAAAGAACATGATTTGTCTCAAAGATTTATTTTGTAATTGATTGTAGCTTATAAAGGTTTTCATTGATAGTGTATGGGAGAGAGAATTGTAAGTTTCAATGCTGACACTTTGAAGAGTTGCCCTGTTATTGCAGCTGCTTGGGCAGCCTTGCTCAAACATCAATGGTGCATTGTGGCAGTTTGCTCTGCTTCCCTGTTTCTGATGGACGTTCTCCAGGCAGTGAAGGGCAAAGGGGTTGGCAATGCTGGTAACTGGCATAATAGGAGTTGTTGGATCAGTTTTGAGTGTATGTGTGTGAACTGAACATTTAATGACAAATTCTGTGTTATGGTTAGTCTAAGCTGAGTATCAGAATGTACTTTATGTTCAATTAATGTAGATTGGATTATATTTTTATATTGTCATTTTATAGCATAGAGTGCATAATGTTTAGGGTGCATAATTTGTAGTGGTTGGTAAAAAGGACCAATGCTTGCAGCCTGAACAAAAAAAATTCAAGATATACTCAGATATAATCACACTGAAATATTTCTGTCATAAAATAAATAATTGACTTTTACTGTTCATAACATTTTATTGTTTTTAAGGATACCCATATTAAATAGTTTCAGCTGTTTGTGAAAATGTGTTCTGATTTTTTTTGGTCTCTTGTGTGTGTGTACAAGAACACTCTAATTTACTCTTTTAAAATCGTAAACTTTTAGAAGAGATTTGAAAAGTCACCTCAGACTGAATAGATAGAGGCATTACTTGGGAGAATATGACATAATGTTCAGAGATGACACAGAGAAGGCAGAGATGATGAACAAATATATTGCCTATGTTTTTCTTTGCCAAGAAGAATAATCTTCAAATTAGAAGAAATGAATGGAAATCAATACATTGGTTAATAGGAGACTATTTTGGCAAATTTACAATCAAAGTCCACAGAGTTTGGTAACTTTTATTCAAGAATGATAATGACCATAATTTTTAAAAAAAACTTGCATATTTATATAATGTGTGTTTTTCAAAGTATCACAATGTATGTATTCACTGAATCCTTAAGGGAATCCTGAAAAGTAAACAGGGATGACTATTTGCGTTTTACAGGTGAGGAAACCGAAAGGAAGCAACTAAAAAGTTTTAAGCAGTAGGCAGTGGGTCATACCTTTACACTTATTCTCATTTAATAATCACCATGCTCCAAGAAAATTGTATTATCTCCATTTATAGATGTGTTAACTGAAAGTAAATATATGTTTTTCAAGCGACATTGCTGTCTATCAGAGCAACTGGAATCCAAACCTAAGGATTTTTGCTCCAAAGTCTAAACATTTTTTTACTGAACATCATAACTTCCAGAAATGATCATATTTGGAGAATTGGAAGATATAAAATAATGGATACAAGCAAACGTATAAAATATTAAAGATAAAATAAAGATGAATTCTCTAACCTACAGAGTTAACTTTATCTCCTGCAAAATTCTGAAATATTGAATAGATTATTTGTGATCATGTAGAAACCAAGGTGTTATTTTACCGAGAACAAGTCATGTCATACTAATCTCATTTCTCCTTTTCTGATAAAATTAACTGGGTTGTTAGCTAAGAAAATTTGCAAACATATGTATCTTGGTGTAAACAAGGGATTTGATAAAATGATGGCAGTAGATGTAGGGAGATTCATAAGTTATTTGAAAAACTTCCCCCATATAGTCATGTTTAATTTTCTTTTCTGAGGCAAATATTTGTGAATAGCCTACTAAATACAAAGCAATTTACTATCCACTGTGGGATATCTTTTTGAAAAAATAGAGAGTAAAACATGGAAGCTCCTTTCAAGAACTTAATTGCTTAGTATAGAAGCTAAGAAGAAAAATATAAATCACATAAATGCCCTGTGATGAGTATCTAAAGAAAGAATCCTCTCAGCATGGATCCCGGGAAAGCCTTCCTGTAGAGGTGGCATTTTAACTGAAATGGAATTATGGATAGGGTTTGCATATAAAGAAATAGGGAAAAGGTTTGCAAGTGATAACATTAGCTCACATTCATTGACTGTATATTGTTTCTTTTATTCTTCATAATCATTTTGAGGTAGATTCTATATTATTATTTCTACATGGACATAATAATATGAAGTCAAAGATGCTTTAAGTATAACTTGCTTTATAAACTAGTTGGGTCAGGATTTGAACTTAGACAGTTTACCATAGATCTCATTCTCTTAAAAATAGAATCAAGAAAATGGGTGTTAAAAGAGGTTATTTGAGTAACGATACAAAGTTCAGCATGGCCAGAATATAGGTATGCCCAAAGGAAGATAGTAAGTGACCTTGTTTGATCTTGTTATCTTAAATAGTATTTTATATATCAGTGGTTTGGGTGAGAAGATAAGGAATTACTATACAATTTTCAGATTATTCAAAGATGAAACACTGAATAAATATAATTCCTGTATTTTATTTCAAAATATTAACAACATAACCAGATATCATATAAAAGACATGGTTCTTGAAAATAAACCCTGAAATTTGTATGACACAATAGGGAGAGGTATACACTTAAAAATAATATCTTCTTCTGTTGCATAGGAAAAATTTTATGCTTGGATGTACTTTCCTGATCATAATGTACAGAAGGGAAACCTCAACGGAGCACAGTGATCACACTGAGATCAGGAGATAGAAATTGAAATTCAGGGAGATGAGGCAGTAGAATTTGTAGGTAGAATACTGGAGGAAGGGAGATATGCAGACAAGGAACTTCAGAAATCTGCAAAAGGATTGCCTTGGGCCTGTTGAATGCTGAATATTAAACTGTGCACACGTTGGGTAAACCTCCAGAAGGCCGGCAAAGAACAACCAGAGAGCTGAAAAGGTGAACCACTCCTAGAGCTTTCGGGGATTAGAAGTGTTTGAGTTTTGTTCAGCCAAAGTGGAGACACTTTGTTAATAGCCAGGGAAATGAGATCCCAAAAAGGATAATTCTTTTTCAGTAGGGCCTAACAAGCCTGCCCTAATAGAGCTTAAGAATACGACTCAAAAGAACCAAACTGATCTGCAAGCTATTAACCAGCCTGCCAGAAAAATGTCTAATACTTTGTAAAGGAATTCAACAAAATTCAGCCGTCAAGAACAAAAAGTTTATGATGAATGACATCAAAATAAAATTTACGTTACATGAAAAAGCTGGAAAATGTGACATGTAACCGGGAAAAAAATTACCAATGAAAAAACATTCAGAAATGGCAGAGATGATGGAATTAGAAGAAAAATATTTTGTAACTGCTATTATAAATATGATCAAGGATTTAAAGGAAAACTTGACTATGATGAGGAGAGAAATGAGTGGCATAAAAGGGAACTAAATGGAACTTTTAGAGATGAAAAGTATATTTGGAATGAAAAAATTTACTACATTGGTATAACAGGATATTAGATACTACAGAAAAAGGATTAGTGAATGTGAAGACATAGCAATAGAAACTATCCAGTCTGAAGCACACACACAATCTGAGAAAAAAGATTGAAACAGACACACAAGTATAACCTCAGAGATTTATGGGTCACTATGAAGCAGTTTAACATGTATGTTAGTCCTAAAAAGGAGGTGGGGAAGGAAGGAAGAAAAATTACTTGGACAATGAAAGGCTGAAATAAATACATGTATATGGAGTCTTGCTCTGTTGCCCAGACTGGACTGCAGTGGCGCATTGCGGCTTACTGCAGCCTCTGCCTCCTGGGTTCAAGTGATTCTCCTGCCTCAGCCTCCTGAGTAGCTGGGACTACAAGCAACCCCCACCTTGCCTGGCTAATTTTTGTATTTTTAGTAGAGATGGGGTTTTGCCATGCTGGCCAGGCTAGTCTCAAACTCCTGACCTCAAGTGATCTGCCTGCCTCAGCCTCCCAAAATGCTGGGATTAGAGGCATGACCCACCATGCCTGGCCACTGAAAATATTTCAAATTTGACTAAAACTGTATTTACAAAGATCTAGAGATTTCAACTGTAAGTAAGAGGAGAAAAATGAAGGAAATGGCATCAAGACACATGATACTAAAATTGTTGAAAACAATTGATAACAAGAAAATCCCAAAAAGAGACAGGAAATGGAGGCATTACGTATAGGAGGAAGACACAAATATTAAATACTTCTTGTCAGAAACAATATAAACTAGAAGACTTAGAATTTCATTGATATGGTTTGGCTATGTCCCCACCCAAATCTCATCGGGAATTGTAGTTCCCATAATCCTCGTGTTGTGGGAGGGACCTGGTGGGAGGTAATTTAATCATGGGAGTGGTTACCTCATGCTGTTCTCATGATAATGAGTGAGTTCTCACAAGATCTGATGGTTTTATAAGGGGCTTTTCCCCCTTTTGCTCAGCACTTCTTGCTGCTGCCATGTGAAGAAGGATGTGTTTGCCTCCTCTTCCATCATGATTGTAAGTTTCCTGAGGCCACCCCAGCTGTGCTGAACTGTGAGTCAATTAAACTTCTTTCTTTTATAAATTACCCAGTCTTGAGTATGTCTTTATTAGCAGCGTGAGAACGGACAAATATAGACATCTTTAAAATGCTGAAAGATAAAAAGAGTCAATCTAGAATTCTATAAAATAAAGACTTTTGGGGACATAAAAGTTGAAAGAGAAATCATCATCCACAGACAAGCACTACAAGATGTGTTAATGGAGGTTCTTCAGGAAGAAGGAAAATGATACCAAATAAGATGGAAATTTATAATAACACAAAGTAAAGAGGAGTACCAGAAATGGTAAATATATGAGTAAATATAACACACTTTTTTCTTTTAAAATTTTATTTAAAAGGTAACACTTTGCAGCAAAATAATTAACAATGTATTGTGGGTTATATAGTAGTAAGATGTTTAACATAAATTACATAAATAATTGGAGCAGGGAAATAGAAGTGTGTTGTTGAAATGGTCTGATATTATATATGAAGTGGTATATTATTATTTCAAGGTAGCCTTGGTAAGTTAAAGTTACATATTGTAAACCCTACAATAATCATTACAAAATAAAGAGATATAACAATAAGGCCAAAATAGAGATAAAATGGAACATTGAATACTCAACTAATTCAAAAAAAGGCAGACAAAGAGAAAAAAATAAAGAACACATGGGACAGAAAAGAAGTACGAAGTTAAAGTTAATGGATTTAAACTTATATCAATAAATGCAATGACAAAAATTGCGGTCAATAATTGCAATGGCAGTTGCAATAGCAGCTCATCCACCAGAGGTGTTAGAGAAGACAGAAGGATGATGAAATGGTGTTAACTGTTTTGACTCTATAATAAATTTGAAAATTATGTTTAAGTAATTAGAGTATGTAGATTATTTTTATTCTCAACAGAGAATTTATACAAGCACATATATTCTGGAATAGATATGTGCTACAACAGAATGACTCCAACTCCTTGAGGCTCTCATTAGACACATACTTGTTATTGTTAAGTAACTACATCTCAATCCATATTTTCTGGTTAAATAAAAGAGAATACATTATTTCTTATTCTACTTCTTTGCTCTTCCTTTTATCATATTAAGCCCAAACACCCTATAATGAAATATGGATAACCACTTACGTAAATGGTATACCGTAAAATTGAGATGGTAAGATTTGACTATTAAAGAACTAGGTAGCTTTATGATTTATTATTTTCTGGATATAAATAGAAGATCCTCCTGATGCTATCCACATACCCTCAGGCAACCATTAATATAGTTCGGTATTTTTAAAATAACTTTTGAAGAGAAGACACTTTTTAAAACACAAAAATGGCAACATATAATACATATTATTCTGTAAGCTAATTTTTAAAATGCAAAAATATGAAACATGCTTGTTTTTCAAGTATTTATGTGTATCAGTGTCCATGACTCTTTGCAAATCATGTGTGACTTGTATGATTATTTATTTAGGATAAAATCATTGCCAGGTTGCAGGGGCATGAGGAAGCACATATAAGGTTATGATACATATTGCCAGAATACTCTTCAGGAATTCTTTACCTCTCACAGGGTTGTGCTAGTTTCTGTACCCTCTCATTGATACTAAACATTTTCAGTCTAAGCCAAGGTAAAAAGTGATACCCATGACTTTTTCATTTTGTATTTCCTTTATTTTTTGAGCATCTCTTTATATGTTTACTAGTCATTTGAACTACTGTGAAATTTCTATTCACTTACTTGCATGTTTTTGTTTTATTCTGCTGGAAAAGATGTTTTACACACTCCCATACATGCTTATATGTATCTCTCATTATTTTGTAAGACTGTATTTTAAAGATACTCACTTTTTGACAGATATAAAATATTTTCACCTTTTTGGCATTTGACTTCTAACTTTTATATGGAATTATTTACTCTAAAGATGTTTTCAATTTTTATGTAGTCATATCTCTCAACTTTTTGAGGGTCTTTACCTTGGATTATGCCAAGGAACATTTTTCTACCCCAAAGCTATGAAAATATTCTTAGTGTTTTCTTATAATATGTTTATTGTATTGTTTTCTATAATTGATTTCAATTCTCTGTATTTATTTTAGTGTATGAATTTCACTTGCTCAGCTAATGAACTAAACATGAGCCAGCAAAAGATTATGAAACATGGTAAACTTCTGAGACTGATAATGATAGAGTTATAATATTAATAGAAAAATAAAAAATGACATTCATTGAGCTTTTACTGTCTTCTAGGGACAGTGTTTTTTATGTTCCTTATCTTTACAACAATGCGATATGTTAGATATTCGTATCTCTATTATCTCATTGTAACGGTGAAGAAACAGATTCAGTAGCTAACCCGGATTTCTCATACTGGGTGTTTGCTATCTGTTGTCATATAACAAATTACCACAGACTTAGCAGCTTAAAACAACAAACATTTATCTCACTATTTCTGTGGATCAGGAATTTGGGACCTGCTTTACTGGGTGCTTCTAGCTCAGAGCCTCTTATAGTTTGCAGTGAAGATATTGGCCAGGTCAGTGGTCATCTAAGGAATAGAGAATCTGTTTCCAAAATGGATTAATCCTATGGTTCTTGGTAGGAAGTCTCAGTTTCTGACCACAAAGTCCTGTCTGTAGGGCTGCTTGAGTGTCCTTATGACATGACAGTAGGTTTCTTCCAAGGCTAGTGGTCAGTGAGAGAGAGAGAGAGAGAGAGAGAGAGAGAGAGATTACCAGGAGGGAGCAAAACATTGTAAGTTGGAGGGAGCAAAAGTTTGTAAGTTAAAATTACTCTATGGCTATATATATTAGTGATAATAGAAAGAAGTCCAACAAACTGGGACCTGCATCGTGTACATGGCTTTGTCTCAAGGAACCCCTGGAATGTTTGTCTGTTGTCAGGAACACATGGACTCCTATAAAAGTTTTGATTTCTATAAGAACTCAGACCTGAGGTTGAAGACCTTCTACATGGATTAGCAGGAGAATTGAGGCAAGTCCTAACACTTCTTATAATTAATTTCTGCATTTTCCTGATGCCTGTAAGTCACTATAAGAGTAAAATATTGAGTGTGAAAAGCATAAAGAGCTAAGAAAAATCAAAATTATTGCATTACTTTTATGAATACATGTAGGGATATTAATAATCCCTCTATGGGCCAACCTGGGAGCCATTCCTAGTTTTTTATTTGTTTTGTGATTTATAATAATAGAGTGTCAAATCAGTTGATTTTGTATTATCTAAGTAATTGTTGCTTGCATGATAATGGTTAACCTTAAATATTCCTCCTGTTTGGCAAATAATTAATTATGCATTATTAATTTTCACTTGAACTATGTAGTCTTAGCCTAGAGAGACTCAAAATAGAACATGCTGTAGTGTTCTAATGGAATACTTGACTGGGAAAAGATTTGAGTTTGGGTTCCAATGCTGCTACTGAGTAAGTGCAAAAATGTGAGATAATTCATACAATCTGTCTAAGCCTAAGTTCTTCATTTTTAATATTAAGACGTTGGTTGAGAAACTTACAAACTTGCTATGATTCAAATAGTTGAGCTTAAATTAAAAAAGTTTAAAGAATAATTAAACTGGATGACTATTGGTTATTTCAGCGCTTTCCTGGAAATACAAATGAAAAAGAACAACCTATGCTGAAAGTTGACAGGGTGCCTTTTATTGCTCCCTATAAACAGATCATTTGATGTTTTTATCACAATAAGAAGTATTTTTTCACAGCTGTTTCTCTATAGTTTGTTTCTTCATAAGTTTAGTCATAGGCTTTCTGTCTTGGGTATGTGAAAAGCATTGTATATTTCAATACCTCACATGTTAAAATTCAGAATATTTAATTTTACAAAGCAGAAATTGACTAATGGGAGACAATGGGCTACGATTATGCTTACAGAGTAAAGAACTAATTTAAACAATTTAATATGAAAGCCCAATTTAATTGGAATTACAATCAGTAGTAGTTTATGGAAGAGTTTTTTGCAGTGTAGTGATAAACCAACCACAAACAAAACCCAGTAAAACTTTGCAACATATCCTTATACCAATACATTCTGTTGTTTTCATCCTTTTTCCTCTTTATTTTTCTGGATATTATCATCTTAAGTCTCTTAGAAGTTTCATTCAGAATTTAAGTATCAGACAGGTTAATAGGGCATTCGGATAATATAAGCAGAGAACAAATTATTTGCAGGTTTCAATATGGAAATTCTTAAATTATAGAAATAATATGTATTCTAATGAAAGTTGGGATGAAATACAGTAAAATCTCATCAGTAAATGTGAGTTAATATACACATATTTAATTTACACAAATTTAACCAGATGCATTCATTTAAAAAAGAAATTTATATCAAATTATTGAGCAAGTACTCTCACTATTCCACTTAAATAAGCTCTTGCTGATTAGTGAACTCACCACCCTGAGTGAGATTGGAGTTATGGTTGGCTTCCATCCCTGTTTACTTCTCAGGATGTGAGCATCTTGCCATTCTGAATGATTCTAATATTTGATGACACCAAAAAATACATAGCTTTGACCTAAAACCAATTCAGTTACTTTATATGGTTCTGAACTGAAATAAAAACAAAACAAAGCAAAACAAACAGGAAACATTTCCAACGATGAAGGAAAAGAAAAGCTGTGTTGGATTTATAGGGAGGAGATTTATAGTCTCCAATGTGTTACATCTTTTAAAGGGATAGATCAAATGTTTTAAAGTTGTTATTTCTCATTTGGATTTCACAGGAAAACAACATAGGCTTTGTTCTGTACTTCTTTATCTGTGGTTAACAATATTTAGTTCAGGGTGAATTACTGTTCTTGAAAGGGGAGCTAAAATGGCTAAACCACAACAGAGATAGTTATAGGCAGTGATGTCAGCGTTCAGATTACCTTTACTGTGGATTTTACTGAAGAGTACAAAAAACTGAATGACCAGAGAGATTGATTAGCTATAAAGATTTTTTGAAATTAATTAAAAATTCAATTAAAGAATGAAAATTATTATTAATAAAAACAATTCAAACATCAAAATTTTTACAGTGCTCATTTTGCAGTGATGGGATTCTGAATAATTTTATCTTCTGAAATTTCTAGCTTTTTGCATTTTCTGAGTTTCCTATAATAGCATTTATAGTTTATAGTTAAAATTAGATATACCTCAAACATTGTAACAAAACTCTCAGTAATTTAAATTTATGACTTCTTAAATTAGCTCACTTTTGTGTGTGTGTGTGTGTTTGTAGGATAATCAGTGATAGGAATGAAAACTTGACAGGCTTCTTCCTGAACAAGATATTTGTCTTTTAGTTAAACTTTGCAGGAGGAAAGATGACGAATTTCCATTTATTAGTGCAATATAATTATAATCTCATCTCTTTAACTCTGTATTTCTTTAGTATACAAGATAGTACTGTGGTCTAGTCACTTTTTTTTTTTTTTTGTGAGAAAGCGTCTCACTCCGTTACCTAGGTTGGAGTGCACCGGTGCAATTTCGGCGCACTGCAACCTCTGACTCCCTGGTTCTAGCGATTCTCCTGCCTCAGCCTCCCGAGTAGCTGGGATTACAGGCATGCACCACCATGCCCAGCTAATTTTTGTATTTTTAGTAGAGACAGGGTTTCACCATGTTGGCCAGGATTGTCTGGATCTCCTGACCTCGTGATCTGCCCGCCTCTGCCTCCTAAAGTGTTGGGATTACAGGTGTGAGCCACCGTGCCTAACCGCACTTTTATCTTTAGAAAGTTTTATTATATCATTAAATTGTGGCTAAAGTCTTATCAATTAGGATTTCACTGATATGGTTTGGCTCTGTGTCCCCACCTAAATCTCATGTTGTATTTTAATCCCCAGTGTTGGGGGAGGGACTTGGTGGGAGGTGATCAGATCATGGGTGCAAATTTCCCCCTTGCTGTTCTCATGATAGTGAGTGAGTTCTCACTGAGATCTGGTTGGTTAAAAGTGTGTAGCACTTCCCTCTTCACTTTCTCTCTCCTGCTCCTCCATAGTAAGCCATGCTTGCTTCCCCTTCACCTTTAAGTTTTCTGAGGCCCCCCAGCCAAGCTTCCTGTACAGCCTGTGGAACTGTTAAGTCAATTAATCCTCTTTTCTTCATAAACTACCCAATCGGAGGTAGTTCTTTAGAGCAGTGTGAAACTGGATGAAGACAGAAAATATAATTCTAAATTTATGATAATTGGAAAAAGAACTTGCTGAAATTTGTCTTACAAAACATGGGTTTGTTAAACACAAAGATACTATGGCCAGCATTTCTAGAATGATTTCTCGCCAATTTCGGAAAACAAACTATTTTGAAGGTATTACTATAACAAAGTTAATTCCTGTCCCAACAATTTACTAATCAACAGCTCTTACCACCTATGAATACCTATGTATTCATTTAAAAAAGAACCTCTTAATATTAATCCTGGTCCCTATTAGCTTTAATTTGCTAGTCTCTAAAACTCCTACCCATCTATCATATCAGCTTAAACATCACTTTCTCAGTGAAATCTTCTTAAGCATGTCAATTTTTTTTCCTCAGATGCTATCATGGAATCTCATTTTTCTCTCCAAAATCTATTTATAGTTATATAATAATTTTATGATTATTGATTAATGTCTGGTTCCCACAAGGCATTAGTAATATGAAAACGGAATTATGTCTGCTTTTTTCTTCTCATTGTCACCATAGGAATTAACATACTACCCAAAATATAATAGGACTTTAATAGTCATTTAATTATTATCTAAATGTCTGAATGAATTATTGAATGAATGTACCTAGCAAAAAAATTTAGCCAAGATACCTTAAGCCTTAAGTTTTAGTATTATAAAATTTCTGTTAAATCATTAATAATTTAAATAACAGCATTTTGGAATTTCTGAGTATTGGAATTGAAGCTTATACCTGAAATTGAAGATTGTGCTAAAAAATGATAGATCATTATTTTAAAAACAATAGTTTGTAATTTTGTCCTCCTATGATTTTGGATTGACTTTGTTTTTCTATTTTTTTCTAATAGAGTTGTAAAGTAGCTTTCATCTTATTACCGTCCTTTTATTGTTACCCTTTTCTGTAGGGAAAACTACACAGTGATATTTTAACCATATGTCCATATCAGAGGACATATTGATCATAGCCTTTAATCAGAACTGTCATCTGCACATAAAAGTTTCGGTGAAAAGTTCCCTAAGTTTACATGCCAGTTATGCCTGTATGTGTGAGATGGTATGTGACTGAATATTTATGGTAGGGATTATAGAAAGTGAAATAAAAGTTAAGAAATCATTGAGGGATTCAGAGGACCCATAGGAATGCATATATTCTTAAAGTATCATAATTTGTAAAATGTATTAAAATTGTTTTTATATAAACAAACATAAAAGTGTTTGATAATATAATTCTAGTTTTGATTTCTAAGATGAAGAGAGCTTAATTCATTCACTTAATCATATATTTATCAAATGTCGTACATGCCCCCAAATAACTCTAAGTTAATGAATTTTATATTTTATCATTAAAAAAACCCTTTTGAAGGGAGCTTTAGATATGAGAGACAAATATTTACTTATAATTTCATAACATATACATAAGTATAACTAAAGTCATATAAAATAATATTTTAATTTAATAATGTTAATTTTCAATCCTAACTTTATGAACGTTTTATTCATATTCTTCACATACATTTATAAAATTAGTACCTTTTCAATGTTTTCTGAACCACATCATTTTTGGTTTTATCTAAGTTATTTTAGTTATAACATGTTTTAAATTCATCTTTGATACTGTCACTTAAAATTTCATCAGAAGACACAAATGCCATTTCCATAACACTAGGGGAATTTTTTTCAACACTTGTTCCTTAAGCATATATTTATGATCTGTACTATGTAATGATATAATCTTTTGGCTGTTTTATATGATGTTTGAAAGGCATATTTAAATCAGCATCTAACATTTGCAATTGTGAAAAAAATTCCAGAAATAAAAACTAAACTTGTATTACATTTTATTTTGCCTCTATTTTTAACTATTCTAGCAGATTGACCTCTAAAGCCATGACAAACCAATATCAATTGAGGTAATTTCTTGCTAATAAATCTTTCCTAAATACTGCTTTGTTGTTTATAAGAAAGTAATTGGAAGTGTGGCCCATAGTATGAGAGTCTTTCTTCTGAGAAATAACATTGACTAAACAGTTTGCCTTATACCAGTTGAGCATCCATAATCTGAAAATCTGAAATAAAATATTCCAAAGTCCAAAACTTTTTGAGCACTGCCGTGATGCCAGAAGTGGAAAATTTCACACCTAACTTCACTTGAGAGGTGCACAAAATTATTATAAAATATTGTACAAAATTACCTTAAGGCTACGTATATAAGGTATATGTGAAACATAAATTTTGTGTTTAGACTTGGGTTCTATTGTAAGAATATTTCATTATGTGTATGCAAATATTCTAAAATCTGAAAAAATCTGAAATATGAAACACTTTGGATAAGGAATACCCAACTTGTATTCTGAAATATGCTTTATTTAATCAATACTTGTTATTTCTCTAGATGCTAGAAATACAAAAGTAGCCACCAGATACTCCTTTTCTTTGAGAATGTATGGTATAGTGGGAGAGACAGGTTGGGCATTGGACATTTTCAATATCCTATAATAATTGCTGTTGAGTGATAATTCCTCTCTCTATATACCAGAGAGGTACAGAGTCACAAGAAGGGGTACTTAACCCAAGTCAGGGAAGACTTCCTACAGGACATGATGGCTAAGAGAGCACTGAAAAGGTGAGTAGGAATTAGCCAGAGTTACAAGTATTAAGGGTTTTATAAGAAGAGAAGCAGCTTATTAAAAAGTTTAGCATTTAAAAAAAGTATATGACAGGTTCACGGGTTTGCATATAGTTCACATAGTTCAGTATGAATGGAGTAAGTTTGGAGGTTCAAGTATGTGTACCTGTGAAAGGGTGAGGTTGTAGAAGTAAGCTAATACGTGCATGGATTGGTATAAATCCTTTTTTAGATAGAAGTCTTTAATAAGTACTCTTTTATATATCATCCAAAAATTACTGTTTTAAGACAAGTGCTAAATAAATGCTCAATTTAAATGTAAATAACAATTTAAAAATAGTCACATCTTTATAAACAAAGGGCAAATCGTTGGTTTCACTTCCTATTTGTGTGAGAAAAGACTAATGGATGACCTTTCACAATAGTCCTTAATACATAAACTCCGTGAGAGTAGCGATTGTGAATTTGATTCATTTTGTGAAGCTTATGGTTGCTTTCAAATGTACATAGTAATAATCACCTCAACATTTGTTTTAATTTAGTCAAGATTATTTATCTTACCTGAAATGACAGACATTTCTGTTGGGATATTATTATGATTATCATTATGATTTATCAATATAAATCATATAAACCCAAGGCCCTGACTTTGACATAGGATTTAAACTACATTAAATAGGCAGATCTTGAAATGGTCTCAAAATGAGTTGTTGTGGGAACTTTTCTGAGTCAAACCAATTCAGGAATATAAAGCTAACTGAACTGAGATAGAAATAGTAGATTTGTGTGTGTGTGAAGATGTGATACAATTAAGAAAAGATTTAGGATTTAATTTAGAAAATTTTGCTAGCTCTTTTTTTTTTTTTTTTTGAGACAGAATCTTGCTCTGTCGCCCAGGCTGGAGTGCAGTGGTGCGATTTCAGCTCACTGCAAGCTCTGCCTCCCGGGTTCACGCCATTCTCCTGCCTCAGCCTCCCAAGTAGCCGGGACCACAGGCGCCCGCCACCATGCCCGGCCAATTTTTTTTTATATTTTTAGTGGAGACGGTGTTTCACTGTGTTGGCCAGGATGGTCTCGATCTCCTGACCTCGTGTTCTGCCTGCCTCAGCCTCCCAAAGTGCTGGGATTACAGACGTGAGCCACCGCGCCTGGCCAGAAAATTTTCTTAGCTCTTAATAATTATTAGTTTTGTTTATTACCAAATCATGAATATAGCATCTCTGGGACTGAGGAACTGTCACAATTCCAGGTCATTGTGTGGAATGCAGGCCTTGTAAACAATTTCGTTATACATAAAGTTAACTTTACTACAGTGAAAGCTGTTCACCACCAATTAGATCCTGAAACTGATTTGCTTGTGTTTATCTCAACCAACAGGCATTTAACAGGATACAGTATATAATATGTCCGGGTTAATATGTTTTACATAACTTGCAGATTGTTTACATTTATTAAATTTTGCATTATTCATTGTTACTTTTCTATTATATTTCCAATTCACAGAAATACATCAGTAGTTTAAAGTAGATTCATTAAAATATAAAAATATGAAAATTCTAACAATAATGTATAATAATGATTATAAGTATAAATAGTGAATAGTTTTCTGGAGCAATAAAATGTACA
Organism: Pongo abelii; assembly: GCF_028885655.2. NCBI lineage: Eukaryota > Metazoa > Chordata > Mammalia > Primates > Hominidae > Pongo > Pongo abelii. The sequence goes on from NC_085928.1 coordinate 23,080,883, forward strand.
TTTAATAAGTGCTGGGAAAAGTGAACATGCAGGTGTGAGGATTTCGTACAATCAGCTTAAGAAGCACAAATAGCCCAGTGACAAATACCAGCAGTCCATTTTCTTCCTGGTTCCTCTGGTTCCAAGTATGTTGTCTTTTCTCAAACTTTGTCAAATAATCAAAGGGAGCTATTGAAACTTTTTGTTTTTGCCATTTTACTGTTTTCTGGTACAAAATAAATGACTTTTATTACTAAAGGTGAAAAGATCAAAACTACAAAGACTTCATTCAGAATTGTACTCCTCATAGCAAAAACAGTTACAAGTAATGCACAGGATTGCTTCAAAACCGGTAAATCAGCCTCAAAGATGATGACAAATATGTTCAGAGAGAAAGCAGAAGAAAGTATTGATAAAATTCCTTTATCATACCAAATTGTTGGATTTTGTATTATATCAACATATTACTATACTGTGGAAAAACAGATACCATCTAATGTATGTGGTAGCAGATAATTAAATTTTAAGTTGGAAGGTCTAAATCAGCTCTTGGCATTTGTTCTGTGAAATGTGAAGAAATGCTTGATGACTTTTGTTTTTCTTATCACTAAAAACCCATACTCTATAATAGATATTTGTGTTTCTTTTTAATGATTATTTCCTGAGCTGTGATGTTGACTGCGAAAGTGTCATTGTGACAGTATGGAGAACGAGACTTGCCCATAGCAAGGAGAGGGAGGTTTTTACATGAATGGAAATGTTGTTTTTTAAAGTTATTTCATAACCTACATTTTGCAACTATGAATGAAAAAATGAAAAACTATTTCTTCATACTTGTAAATCCTATAAAAACTATTCCTATAATTTCAAGTAGTCTTATTAAGTCATACATATCAATTCTTAAGTAGCCTTGACCTATTAATTTAAGGTCAACAAGATTTTTAGTTAAGGACAAGATAGCAGAATTTCTTTAGAATATTAATTTTGGTACATATGGCTCAACGATCACTGAGAACATCACTTTTACCCAACATTTGATGTGTTTACTCATTTTGGGGGAAAGGAATTGATGCCACATTATTAAGCCCATTTAAAAATAATTTCCAGGTGCAAAACATGAAGACTTTTTTTTTGTAACAACTTTATAGGACTGAGTGCTGTTAAAAGATGGATTAAGAATCCTTTTTTCTCCATCTTCCAGGTTAAAACCTTCAGCGTTTTAGGTTTGTGTGTAATATAATTTTTGACTTAGCATCTGTTACATATTGAAGGTAGTCTTCAGTGAGAAACCTTTTCGTAACCTCGGGTTGATGCTTATTGCAGATTATCTAGAACTACCTGACAGAGCCATCTCGAATTCAGTATTAATCCCAGTGACCTCTAAGTGTGTCATGATTTTTTGGTTCAGTACAAACAAAGAGGTTTTAAAATTATTTTTCTGGATAAAAATTTCACCTGATCTATGGCTCACACAATTTATCATTGAGCCAGTTAGAGATACCTTGATGAAAGATTGTAAACAATGGCATTCTTCCAGCTAAAACTGGTGGTCCACATGCTTGTTGAACCCTCATCAAGTGATCTAGCAGATGCCAACAGTTTGAGAACAATCTTAGAATCTTAAAATATGAGGAGAAAAAAGAAGTAGAGAAAAAGATTAGGATCAGAATCAGAATTTAGGGAAAGAATATGTCAGTAGTATAATGAAAGAAATAATCTATTCTGAAAATATTTTCTTTACTTTTTGAAAGGGAGGGCTAAATAATTTATTTATATTCTGTTTCTCTCTTATTTGATTTTTCCTTTCCTATTATAAAACTCTTCCATGTTAGTGCTGTTTTGAAGAACTTTATAACACCATGAATTTGACTGGATTGATTGCATTTTAGTTGTTTGCCATTTTTTTTTCTTTAAGGAGGCTTAAGGTCAGTGCAGACAATAACAATGCCAGTAAACAAACTTCTAATAAATTAATTGTAGAAAGGTGTAGTTTCTTTGTATTTTTAAATATATATGACTTTTTATTTGTTTAATTAAAATGGAATCAGCTATGTAATCTTACTTATAAAAATGATGTATGCTTATTGTAGGAAATTCGGCCACTACAGGAAAATTATATAGACAAAAAAATTACCTCTGTTTTTTAATGTTTCATATGTATGTAAAAATATGTATTTATGTTTACATGCAGATATAACTAGGAACATTTACTACTTTTTTTAGTTTATTGGCATTAGATATAGAGAAATTGAATAAGAATGTTCAATATGACTAACTTAATGAATGGGATTCACGAGTTATTATAGGAAATTGTATGTTGGGTCCCACAGAGGCTTTTGTGGTCCTGTGTATGGCATGAAGATACTTCATTAAGGTTAACATCTATCACAGGAATGCTAAGTATGATTTGCTGCTGTATTTCCTATGTCTCATGGGTATAGCACATTGCTGGCTGCGATTGATGTTTAAAGAGTGTTCTTCCTTTTCCTTACTCATAGGCATACCATTTCCTTTCTGTAACACCTATAGGTTTTACCAGTGCAGATCAACAGGAGCTCTAATAGCAATACCACCTACAAATGAGTGCATAGTGTGAGCCAGTCATTGTTCCGGATCCTTCTTAAGCATTATTTCATTTAATTCTCACAATATCCACATAGTGTAGTTATTCTGCCCATTTTGGGGATGAGGAAAATGAAGTTCAGATTGAAAGTAGCTTGTGTTCTCGATAACTTTGTTAAACAGTCTTAACAAAATGCTACCTCAGGTATGTTTTAAACTTGGCACTGCCAAATACGATTTAATTGGTGTAAGGCAGGGCTCTGGCATTGGTATGTTTTAAAAGGTTCCCAAGCAATTCTTCTGGTAGCCGCCATTGGAAATCACTGATATAGATAATAACCAATTTCATTTTTTGCAAAATTTTAATAAGTAGTCATTAAAGTTTACAAACCAACATCATCTGGTTTAGCTGTCTTTTATTTCTTCACTGTCATTTATTTTGCCTTTCAAATTAGCCAGGTAATAAGACTGAGCCACATTAGGCTTTGCCTTCTCATTGGAGGTCTGAAGCTTGGAAAAAAGTAAGCCTGATACCTATAAATAAAATGAATGTATCTGTAAATCAAAATCAGCTCTATGGATTTAGTTTTTTTTTTTTTTTTTTTCTCGCTGCAAAATAAAAGAGGGTGAACCTATGCTGGTTGGCTGGCAGTAAGAATACCAACATTTAGTCTTACGTGATTTGAAACTTCTTGGAGAGTGTATTAGGTCATTCTTGTATTGCCATAAAGAAATACCTGAAGCAGGTTAATTTATAAAGAAAAGAGGTTTAATTGGCTCATAGTTCTGCAGGCTGTACAGGAAGCATGGTGCTGGAATCTGCTTGGTTTCTGGGGAGGCCTAAGGAATCTTACAGTAATGGCAGAAGGCAAAGGAGGAGCAGGTACTTCACATGGCAAAAGCAGGAGCAAGGAGGTGAGGAGGTGCCACATGCATTTAAGCAACCAGATCTCATGTGTACTTAGAGTGAGAGCTCACTTATTACCAAGGAGATGGTGCCAAGCCATTCATGAGGTATCTACCCCCATGATCCAAACACCTCCCACTAGGCCCTCCTCCAACACTGGAGACCACATTTCAACATGAGATTTGGAGGGGACACATATTAAAACCATAATAGACAACAAATTCTGAAAATAAGGGCTTATGAATGCAAGGAATAGTGGGGAAATATTAGTGACAAAGAAAAAGTGGAGTAAAACTTTATATCTCAAAATTCTACTCCTATGTGTTAGATGATCTCTTTTTTTCTGGTTTCAACTACTTTTATTTATTTTATTATTTTATTTTATTTCTTTTTGAGAGCAGAGTCTTGTTGAGTGTCGCCTAGGCTGGAGTGTAGTGGTACAATCTCGGCTCAGTGCAACCTCTGCCTCCTCGGTTCAAGCGAGTCTCTTGCCTCAGCCTCCCGAGTAGCTGGGATTACAGGCGGCTACCACCACACCTGGCTAATTTTTTTTTTTTTTTAATTTTTATTAGAGATGGGGTTTCACCATGTTGGCCAGGCTGGTTTCAAACTCCTGACCTCAGGTGATCTGCCCACGTTGGCCTCCCAGAGTGCTGGGATTACAGGTGTGAGCCACCATGCCTGGCCTTCAACTACTTTTTAAACAAATTATTAAAGAAGTTGTAAACTCTTAGAATATATTTTCAGTGTTAAAACATGAAATAGACTCATTAATTCTGATATAGAAATTTTATAATTCAATATTTAAAGCATTATCAACATGACATTTTATGGGTAGAAGCAGTATTTTCAGAGCTAAGGCTAGGAAAAGGACATGCATTTCTAGAAAGATGCAACCGAAAACTGGAAAGGACAGACATTACAGAGATAGAAGTTAATGAAAATTTTTACTAATGACATCTTCAGTTAATTATTTTCTCCCTTTGTATTAATAAGGCCCCAAATCTTAGATTTAATTTAGGATCTCAACACTTAGATGATCAAAGATATTAGTCCCCTTTCTTCTTTGCATACAAAAAATGGGGTATGATCTTAAAGCATGGAAAAGATGTAGCTTATTGGTGAAGATCTCATGGACAATTTTCAAATTTGGAAGAAGTAAGTAAGTTTAGATTTATCTTTCTTGGTTTAATTGTGTCTTACCTAACAAATTAGCTCTCACTGTAAAATAAAATTTTAGTTTTTAATCCAAAAAGGGAAACCTGAAATGCATTTTGTGTGAGTGTGGGTATATATGCTGAATTTGACCAGTTTGTAAATCAGTGAGTGGTAATTCAAGGTCAAACGAAAACTATTCAGTTGGTGAAAAGGGTGGGGTAAGAGAATATTTAATTGTTTTGGAATGTACTCAATAAAAATATTTCTTTTTTTAACTCTAGGAAAATATACTGGATACTTTGTTTCTAAACTCATTGTTGCACAAATAAATAAAGATGTTTTAAAATGAGCTCTATTCTTTTTCAAGACCTAAATGGAAGTTTCCTCTGCGTTTGAGCAGACTTCAGCTACTAATTTGCAGATGAACTGATGTGTTGGAAAGATTTTACGTATGGACCTTAACATGTTTTACCTTTTATAAAAAAGTGAAAATAATGTTTTAAAATTGGCATTTTTCTTCACTGAGGGCATAGAGTATATTGTGATAGGGTTTTAAGTAGTTGGAACACTAAATTGAGCTTTGAAAGAGAATGCTTCTATCAGCTCCTCTTTTTTCAATTCCTCTGTACATCTCAAATTCCTGTATTGCTCTGCTGGTGACTTTTGCTTTCTTTCTTGTTTCATAATGCTAAAATGGCATGGTCTCAGTCTGGTTTAGTTTGTCTTGGTGGAGAGTATCAACAACAACAACAAAAACGATGACAGCTCTTAAGGGATTGGATTCTTAGCTGGGGATGGAGTGGCAAGAGAGGAAGGCAGAAATAAAAGTTACCTCCTATCTGTTAGAATAAACTCTTTAAAAAAGGAAAACCTTATTCTCATAATTCAAGCAGGCTCATTATAGCCTCTTTCCCTCAGGAAATAGACAGAGGGAGACCTTCCACACTACTAAATAAACAATTCTACTGTTGAGTATTCAAACTTTTGCGTCTAATTTTAAAGGCATGATGACATGGGGCAAACAGAGCTGGCTTCTCCATAGGGAATTTATAGTTATTTGGAATCTTTTACATCTTAAGTTACAAACTATTTTTGTGTTTCTTACTAATCATCTTGTTAACATATTATCAACCAAACATTAAAAATATATAGAGCTTCTCCAATGTAAATTCCTTGGTATAACTAAATATTGGTCATAATTTTCTTTGACATGTAAATTCTTCCAAAATAATTGTCAGAAACCATGGGCTTAATGAATATACAATCCAATTTACAATATTTGCTCTCTGTTTATCACAGAATGGCATTAGAATCATTTGGTTCTATCATTTCCTTGTCTTAATCTTGTCCTAGTTCTCAATTGTTTTTCAGTTGTGAAACATGACAAAGTGAACCAAAGACTAGATTTGTAATAAAAAAAACTAGAGTTTTGGTTTTGGTACTATTATTTATTAACTGTACCATATAAACTGGGAAAATAATTTACATGAGCCTCAGTTTTGTTCCTTGTAAAATGTGAATTGTAATGTTTGTCCATATGATAATGGTGGTAATTGAAGAAGAGGAGAGATGGTGAATATAAAATGACTTTATGAATTTTAAGTGTTTTACACATATATGTATTATTATTATTTAAAGACAAATGGAAACTTCTGCAAGAGAAATTTAAGATTCCATTGAACTCAAAGTTGTATTTTTAATTTTATCCAAATATTTTTATAATCCTCAACTTCCTTTTCCATCATGCACCAACATGGGCTTTACCTCTTTTAAAAAATGCATGTTTCCCTTACAGTAGTCTATTACTTCATGCCAATCAGTCTAAATAGTGCATATTCATTTAATGGGATTTTTGAATAAAGGAATTATTTAAGTCAAAAATACAGGCTTGGAAATAGTAACTGATATTATGAAGAATTGGGCACTCTATGCCGCCATCTAGTGCCCATTAATTTACCCTTGCTGGTGCCAGTAACTCGAGGATTCCACTCCCCCTGAAATGTTTCAAGGCAAAAACTAGTATTTATAGAAATGAGTTTCTCACACATGATGCACATATATTGTCTAAAATGCAAATGTGACCATATTACCTTTCTACTTGAAAACATTTCTTTTTGCCCAAGGTTAAACCCAAACACCTTATCATGGCTTATATTGACCCCAAATATTTGGTCATGATCTACTTTGTCAGTCTTATTTTCACTCTTTCCATACTTTATACCTCACATTTCAGCTTTAGTGAATTTCTTGCCTTTTTCACTAACCACACCATGTACTTTCATGCCTCTGAGTACATAATGCTTCTTCTGCCTGAAATATCATTCCATTCCCTTACTATCTAGTTAAATCCTATTAATCTTTTAAAGCCGAGCTCAAATATCACCTCCTCGGTGAAGTCTTCCTTGATTCTTCTGGAAAGGTAAATGCCATTCCAGTGTGCTTCCAGAGCACAGGCTTCTAGAATAAGATCTTAAACTTTGAAAATGATTATTTTTGGGTGTCTACTTACCCTGACATACTATAAGCATAGGCTTTGTCTTATTCTTTCTTTTTGTATGCCACTTTGCAGTCTTTGGCACATACCAGGCTCTGAATAAATGTCTGTTGAATGAATGACAATGATTCAATCAGTCACTGAGTCATTCAGCATTATATAAAGCCATACCACTTGAAATAAAAAAATTTATATATAACTTTATTATTATTTTTAATTGACAAATGAAATTGTATATATTTATGGTGAGCGAAGTGATGTTTTAACATATATACTCTGTGAAATAATAAATCAAGCTACTTAACATATCTATCATCTCACATACTTATCATTTGTGTGTGTGTGTGTATATGTGTGTGTATGGTGATAACATTTAAAATGTATTCTCAGCAATTTTCAGGTGTGTAGTGCATTATTTATTACCAACTATATGTTATCATGCTGTAAAATAGATCGCCATAATTTATATCTCCTGTCTAACCGAAATTTTGTACCCTTTGACCAACATGTCCCCATTCTCCCCACCACCCAAGCCCCAACCTTTGGTTACCACTATTCAAAAAATAACTTTTGAAAAGCAATGTCCAGTGCATAAACTTCTTAAATTGGGAAAATAAACAACTTTTTAATACTTTGCTAATAAAAATCAGACAATTGTAGGTTGATAACTGCAGATTCCAGGCCACACTGGAAAAACATCCACCACTCAGCATTATTAAATATTTTAATTCTGAGCTTTGAGAAGACTAATAGAATAATATTGTAAAACTGCTTTAAACACCTCCAGTCTCTGCTTGAAATATGTTCACTAATATTTCAAGCAACACATCATCTGTGAGCAATTCTGATGTTAAGAGGTTCTTATTTACTTTGAGTTGAAACCTATATCTAGTATTCTCAACCCATCATTTTGTTAATAGTATATCCCTTGGGAACATACAGAGTAATCTCATTTGAACTTTTCAAACATTTGAAACGTTTGCTATCCCGATTGTTTTCCTAATCGCATAGTCAACATGTAATACCCTTGATTCTTTCTACCATTCCAAATATGTTATGATTCTAGTCTTTCACCCTTCCTTTTCCCCCTTCTTAGAATATTATTGTGCTTCTGGGTCATGTATCACAGTATTGATCATGCCATCTGACCATTGCTGATGAGAGTGGGAATGTCATCTCCCTCATTCTAGATACTGTTATTCTGTCAAGTCAGTTTAAGATTTAATTGGATTTTTTCAGTACCCATATCACATGGTTGACTCATATTTGACCTTACTGGAGATGCTATCTCCTCTTATCCAAGGATACAGTAACAGGTCATTGAGATATTATCTAGTTATGATGTCAGAGAAGAAGGCAATAATCTCCGGTAAAGGGAGAGAGTGCAAAAAATAATAATAAAAGGGTAAAAAATTGTATAACTTTGATATAATGCAATGGCTAAAAGGTGAAAATATTATTTTAAAATGTTAAATCTTTAGACATTACCACTTTCATATTGCAGATGTGTAAAGCAAATGATAGTAGTAGAGTTTTTAGAATTAAAATATTAAAATTTTAATAATGTTAACATTTCCTTTGAATATAATGATGTTAATAGTTTACCAACAACAGATTTTTAAAAATTGATGATTTCTATAATGTTGGATGCATTGTTTATATTTAGGGACAAACTTGTTTAGGCAAAATTTAGCTTCGGTTTTATAATAAAAATTCAAGGAAAATTTATTCAGGAAACGTCACTGGGATGAGTTTAGTCTGTTCAACAAGTATTCTATATTATTTTCATTGCTTATTTTTTTGAGTATTTACTGCATAAGAGTATGAAGTATGTTTATCAATGTACTAATTGTATTTACATCTATTTATTGTGATATTTACGCTTTCTAGTTAGATTGTAAAACTGTATGGCCAAGTCAGTTTTCACCTTGTTTTGTATGTGCTTGTATAGAGTTCTATGATGTTATACATACAAAGGGACAAGCTTTGTCATTGAAAATTGTTAATTGGGTTTATGAGTATCTTCAAAATGAAGGGTGTGTAGTACTTGCCTTGTTCCTAACAAATGGATTTTGGATTAACCAGTATGTACTGGTTAACCCACCTTAGAGCTAACGTAGATTTTCCCTGTAGGTCTTTGACCCTGTGACATTTATCATCATGAATAGGCTTGAGATTGGAAGTTTAACCCAGAAAAGCTGTTATTTCTTTAAAAACCTGTGACTATAACTTTGTAATGTGTGACAATGTAGGAGGTGGCATCACCCATGTGAAACTTCATTGTTTGAATAGCTAAGTTTTCTATCGTAAGGATAATGGAGTTAATTATTTAATCATGTTTTAGACTTCATTTGTGGTATTTGGAAATTAAAATATTATTCTATGTACTAAAACCACAAAGAATAAATGTTTTCTAGCATATTTATTTATTTAAAAATAACAAGGCAAGATTTAAAGGAATAGCAACTTACAGGTACAGTTATGTGTTTTCTGATTTTTGTGCTCATCTTCACCTGTCAATTACTGCTTAAACCACATTCCTCCCCCTAGATTAATTCTTCCAATGTATTTATACTTCTCCTTATAGACTACTAACTTGTTTACAGCTCCAGTTGTGCTTTGGAACATTTTAGCTTTAGATATTCTTGCAAGAGGATTTTTATTTTAAATTACCAACTATGTCCCAGTTTTGAAAGTCCAAATTACCTAGTTAAAAATTCTTTACTTGGGGCCCACCATGGTGGCCACGCCTGTAATCCCAGCACTTTGGGAGGTTGAGGCTGGTGGATCATTTGAGGTCAGGAGTTTGAGACCAGCCTGGCCAATGTGTTGAAACCCTGCCTCTATTAAAAATCCAAAAATTCAGCTGGTCATGGTGACACAAGCCTGTAATCCCAGCTGCTCAGGAGGCTGAGGCAGGCGAATCACTTGAACCTGGGAGACGGAGGTTGGAGTGAGCTGAGATTGCACCACTGCACTCCAGCTTGGGTGACTTGAGTGAGACTCTGTTTCCACCTCCTCCCTCCGCCCCCCCAAAAAATTTCTTTACTTTGGATTCAGATAGATGTGGGTTTAACACCTTACTGTGCTTGTTACTTTGGTCAGTTTTCTTAATCTCATGATCTTTGTTTCTGAAATAGGTGGACCTTATCAGATTGTTAAGCAAAATGATTATGATAGTTAATGAAGAATGCTGAAGATTATCCTCACTATTAGTAAAAGCTTAATAAACAGTAGTGATCATAAATATATTATTATTTAATCAGATTTCTCTGTTATCCATTTGAATCAGCAAATCATTCTCCTGAACCTTAAAGACTGTCCTGAATGTAGCTCCAGTTTCATTGTCTCTATGATGAAACTAAATTATATTTTAGAATGCTTTCTGCTAATGCTAGGGGGAATGTTCTTGGTTTACTTTGTGGACATTCATCATAAGTTCTATATGGGTTCCTATGGATATATATATTTTTCAGTCTCAGGGCCAAATTAGAAAAAAGGTTAATGCTATCTCTTCAAGCCCAGTGATTACCATGAAGGGTTCCCTATCTATGTATTTTTTGGGTGAGGCAGGTCACATAAAAAAAAATCACAAAGTGGCCGGGCGCTGTGGTGTACACCTGTAATCCCAGCACTTTGGGAGGCCGAGGCGGGCAGATCACAAGGCCAAGAGATCGAGACCATCCTGGCCAACATGGTGAAACGCCGTCTCTACTAAAAATACCAAAACTAGCTGGGAGTGATGGCACGCGCCTGTAGTCCCAGCTACTCGGGAAGCTGAGGCAGGAGAATCGCTCGAACCTGGGAGGCGGAGGTTGCAGTGAGCCGAGATCGCACCACTGCACTCCAGCGTGGCGACAGAGCAAGACTGTAGTCCCAGCTAGTTGGGAGGCTGAGGCAGGAGAATCACTTGAACCCGGGAAGCGGAGGTCACAGTGAGCCGAGATCGCGACACTACACTTCAGCCTGGCGACAGAGCGAGACTCCGTCTGGGGAAAAAAAAAAAAGAAAGAAAAAAAATCACAAAGCTTTTCTCTCATTTTTTTTTCAACTTTTTTGTTGTAGTAAAATACACATAACATAAAATACACCACCTTATTCAATTTTAACTGTACAGTTTGGTGGCATTAAGTACATTCGTATTATTGTGAACCCATTACCACCAAGTATCTCCAGAATTATTTTCACCTTGCAAACTTAAAGCCTATACACATAAAAGAATAACTCCTCATTTTTCCTCCCCACCAGGAACCTGGCAACCACCGTTGTACTTTCTGTCTCTATGATTTAATTTCCCTAAGTACCTCATATGAATTGGATCATACAGTATTTGTCTTTTTGTGTTTGGCTTTATTTCATTTAGCATAATGTCCTCAAAGTTCACTGATGTTGTAGCATATGTCACAATTTCCTTACTTTTTAAGACTGAATAATATTCCATTGTGTATATATATCACAATTTGTGTATCCATTTATCCATCCAATAGACACTTGAATTGCTTCTATATTTTAGTAATTGTGAATATGGGTGTTGTGAATACGGCTGCTGTGAACATATGAACAAATATCTCTTCAAGACCCTGCTGTCAATTCTTTTGAATATATACCCAGAGGTGGAATTGCTCTGTCATATGGTAGTTCTATTTTTTACTTTTTGAGAAACTGCCATGCTGTTTTTTACATTTCTATCAAAGGTATAAAATGGTTCCAACTTCTCCATATCCTCACTAAAACTTGTTTTGTGTGTGTGTGTGTGTGTGTGTGTGTGTTTGATAGTAGCAATTCTAATTGGTGTGAGATTCCATTTCATTGTAGCTTTGATTTACATTTCCCAAATGATTAGTCATGTTGAACTTTTCATGTGCTTGTTTGCCATCTGTATATCTTTCTTGGAAATGTGTCTATTCAAGTTCTTTGCACAGTTTTGATTCAGATTTTTGTTGTTGTTGTGTTTTTAGGAGTTCTCTGTATATTTTCGATGTTAACCCCTTATCCAATATGAGACTTGCAAATATGTTCCCTCATTCAGTGGTTTGGCTTTTTACTCTGTTGATGGTGACTTTTGATGTGCATTTAATTTTTAATTTTTATGAAGCTCAATTTGTCTTTTTTGTTGTCATTGCCTATGACCTGTTGTCATACTCAAATAATTGCCAAATCCAGTATCATGAAGCTTTTGCCTCATGTTTTCTTCCAAGAGTTTTATAGTTTTAGATCTTATATTTAAAGCTTATATTTAGAATCTATTTTGAATTAATTTTATATATGGTGTTAGGTAAGGATTGAAGTTTATTCTTTTGCATGTGGATACCCACTTTTCCCAATCACTATGTATTGAAAAGACTGTCTATTCCCCATTGAATAATTTTAGCACCCTTTTCAAGGATCATTTAACCACACTGGTGAGGGTTTATTTCTGGACTCTATTTTATTTCTTAGTTTGTCTTTACTCCAGTACCATGCTGTTTTGATTACTGTAGCTTTGTAGTACGTTTTGAAACCAGGAAGTTTGAGTGCTTTGGCTTTGTTCTTCATTTTTAGTTTTGTTTTGGCTGTTTGGGGGTCCTCGGATATTTTGTGTGAATTTTGGGATGAGTTTTTCTATTTCTGCAAAAACATAATTTGGATTTTTATAGGGAATACATTATATCTTACTTTGGGCAGAACTGATATCTTGACAATGTTAAGCCTTCCAATTCGTGAACACAATTCTTTTCATTTATGTCTTCTTTAATTTCTTTCAGAAATGTTTTATAGATTTTATTGGTAAAAATTTTGTTTCTTTGGTTAATTTCTAAATAGTATTATTCTTCATGATACTACTGTATATGGAATTGTTTTCTTAGTTTTCTTTTTAGATTGTTCAGTGTTAGTGTAGCAATATGACTGATTTTTGCATGATGATTTTTTTATCCTGCTGCTTTGTTGGATTTATTTATTCTAACAGGGTTTTTTTTGGTGGAAATTGTGGAATATGTTTTTTACATATGAGATCATATGATATGTGAACAGAGATAATTTTACTTATTTCTTTCTGATTTGGGTGCCTTTCATTTCTTTTTTTCCTAATTAACTGCTCTGACTAGGACTTTCAGTATTATGTGGAATAGTACTTGCCTTGTTGCTGATCTCAGAGGAAGAGCTTTCAGTATTTTACCCTTGAGTGTTATTTTAGCTGTGAGTTTTTAATACATGGATTTTATCATGTTGAGGTTTTTTACTTTTATTCTTAGTTTTTGAGGATTTTTATTATAAAAGGATGTCAGATTTTGTCAAGTAGTTTTTCTGCATTAATCAAGATTATTGTTTTTTCCCTTTATTTTGTTAATGTGGTGTATTATGTTGATGGGTTTACATCTGTTAAAAATCGTTGCATTTCAACAACAAATCCTGCTTGGTCATAGGGTAAAATCCTTTTAATATGCTACTGAATTTGGTTTGCTATAATTTGTTAAGGATTTTCAATCCTTGTCAATGCTCATAAGAGTTATTGGTCTGTTGTTTTTATTTATTGTGTTTTTGTCTGGTTTTGGCATCAGGGTAATACAGGCCTCATAGAATCAATCAGGGAGTGTTTCCTTCTCTGATTTTTTTGGAAAAGTTTGAGAGAGATTCTTTTTTATTGCTGAATCGTACTTCATTATGTATATATGCCACATCTTCTTTATCTATTCATCTGTTGATGGACACTTCCAAATCTTAGCTATTGTAAACAGTGCTGCAACAAATATAAGAGTGCAGATATCTCTTTGATATACTGATTTCCTTTCTTTTGGGTATATACATACCCAGCAGTGGGATTGCTGGATCATGTAGTAGCTCAATTTTTTGTTTTTTGAGGAAACTCTAGTTGATATTATTCCTTTTAAAAATAATTGGTAGAACTCACCAGTGAAGTCATCAGGTCCAGGACTTTTCTTTACTGGGAGATTTTTGAATATTGATTCAATCTCCTTACAAGTTATAGGTCTATTCAGATTTTCTATTTCTTTGTGGTTCAGTTATGGTAGGTTTTGTTTTTCTATGAATTTCTACATTTCAACTAGGTTATCCAATTTGTTGGCCTAGCAATTGCTCATCGTACTCTTTTATAATCATTTTTATTTCTGTAGAATAGTAGTAGTGTTTCCTCTCTCACTTCTGATTTTTGTAATTTGAGTCTTCTCTTTTTTTCTTAGTATATATATCCAAAGGTTTGTCAATCTTATTAATATTTTTGAAGAACCAACTTTTGGTTTTATTGGTTTTATCTTATTTTTCTATTCTGTATTTTCCATCTGCTCTAATATGTATTTCTTTCCTTCTGCTAGCTGTGGGTTTAGTTTTTTTTTGTTTTTTGTTTTTTTTTTAGTTCCTTAGGTTGTAAAGTTAGGTTCTGATTTCAGGTCTTTTTTGTTGTTTAATGTAAGCATTTATAATTATAAACTTTCCCCTTAGCACTTCTTTTGCTGTGTTTCTTAAGTTTTGATATGGGATAATACTTTTTCATTCATCTCTAGGTGTTTTCTAATTTCTCTTGTGATTTCTTTTTTGATCCTTTGTTTAAGAGTATGTTGCCTAACTTTTCATTTTGTTACTGATTTCTAACTTTATCCCTTTGTGGTCAGAAAGGATACTTTGTATGATATTTGTCTATTTAAATTTATGGGAACTTAATTTGTGGCCTAATATGTGGTCTGTCCTGGACACTGGTAATTGCCTTATGTACACTTGAGAAGATTGCGTATTCTGTTGTTGTTGGGTGGAGTGTTCCCAGTATGTCTGTTTTATTGTTATTGTTTCTTGTATTACTAAGTAACAAATGAGTTTTACAATTTTCTGTACCTCGCAAACCCCCATTTCTGTTCCCAGAAAATATCTATAATATTTTATTCAATTTGTTCTTGTAGTGACTGTGTAATGTAACTTTTCCTGTCTCTTCTCCTTCCTGGTGTCTCCTGCAGCCACACACTTCTCTTTCCTCATTACTCAGGTTTAAAAACATAGGTTTCTTAAAAGATCAATAAAGTGGTTACTTCATTATATATAATCATATCACTCCCTAACACAATATAATTTATTGTGTGCTTACTGTCAAAGCCATTTTATAGAGAAAGCTCAATCTGGACCATATTACGTAAAATATGTGCTGTTATGTTGCCTTTCATTTCATGCCAAAAATTCTAGAAAAAAATATATTTTTAAAGGATTAGGACCACCAGATAAATCTAAGAAGTCATGGTTCTTACCACTGGCTAATTTAGCTCATTTAAACAATTTGAATTTTCCCACTTCCCTTGAAAGCCCAAAGGAAGACAGTTTTGTCATGATAGGATGACACTAACTTATCTTTTGATGAGGGTATTAAGAGCAAGCAGTCTGATGTACTCAGGGTTGAATAGCATGCCCCAATTTTTGTTGACTAGTGACCTCTAAAACTTATTACATTTGAGCCCACTTAATATCAAGTCACCTAATGGAAGCACATTTTTTTTCCACCAAATCATTTTGTACTAATTCAGTACAATTTTACCCATTTAATATCAATTGACACTAAACGATTTCCTGTGCAATGTCAATTGAAAATCACTGATTTCCTTCTAATACAGCACTTAGTGTCAATTTCTGTGTGTAGCAAAAGCATTTTTTCAATTAACTACACCATATAATTTTTTGTTTTTAGTTGTTTGCATGGACTGTCTGATAATAGTTTTATGAAACAAAGACATAAGAAGGAGAAAAAGATGACTTTCCTTTTTGGCATTAAATAATTTAAATCTCATGATTTTATTTTCAGTCTATAGGAGGTCAAATAGCTCCTTGGAAAACTTTGAATTATATCAAGCAATGTGGTGGTAAATTGCCATTAGCAGTAAATAGAATTCTGTATTTTGGCACGTTGCATATACTAAGCTATATATAGAAAATGTTTTGACTAATAAAAAACATCATAAGTTCCTCCTCTCATGATTTAGTTCAAGAAGATGTACTGTTGAATAATGATTAATGAAAATTATTCTTTCCTTTGTTAGAGGGATGAGCTCACTTAAATATCCTTATGCACTCTTACTAGAAAAGTGGTTTAACATTACCTCCACTAATTCATGAAAACTGGGAAAGCTGTGTGGACTAGCACAGCTAGGAGCAGCACAGCCGAAGCTGTTATTTTGATTAGATAATATCAGGTTTACTCAGCAAACACAAATATTTTCTTAATAATCTATACATCTCTTCATCATTCTGGATGATGATGGGTAATGAGGAAATTGGAGTAGATCCTGATTTTCTTAGAAAATTATGAAGGGATGTATGTAAATAAAAACAGAAAATTACTTAAAGCTGTATAGAAAATTTGTGCATATTGAATTTTTATTAAAGTACTAGGGTACTTAGCCAAACACTTTGTAGGATATCTGCCTAGATAAGGGCATGACCTCCTCACATAACAGATCAACATCTAATGAGAGAAGACTCATAAATGAGAAATCATTTAAAAACAATAAACTTTAAGTGATAAATTGTGGGACACGGTTTGTATATGGTACATATGTTTAGATTTTTAGGAATATCAATATATACCTAGAATACTCTAGTGTGACTCATTGAGCTGTACCCTGAAGGGAGCTTCTGGTTTAACGTGGAAATGAGGACAGAATGATCTCTCATTACGTTATATCTTTTTTTTCTTTCAGACTTCTTATACAGTTTGATGCCTCTTGTGTTGTTTGTCTCCCTATTGACGTTAGCTTCATTTTGGAATAATCTTAATTAGAAGATATTTTAGCAATAATTCAAACCAATATTTTCGAATGTGTACTAATTGACAGATATAATACTAGAAAATGAGCATGCAGAAAGAGGTAAAATATTACCCTTTCTCTTGAGGAACTTTAATCATAGGGGTGGAGTAATACATGTAAACAGATAATATTAAATAGCATTAATTTGATGGTGTGCAACAATGTACTATGGGCAAACAAAGGAAGGGCACATATTCCAGCCTGATAATTCAAAGAAGACTTCTTGTTGTCTAAAGGGATGTCGGAAATGATCCTTGAAAGATGAATAGGAGATGTATAGACAGGGAAGGAAGGAGGATCTCTTCAGTCAAAGGGGACTATATGTATAAAAGCATGGAAATTATAAACATGGTATATGTGGGAAGCCATTATACCCAAATGTAAGTGTATTTTACAAAGTTCCTATGATAATGTATGTACTGTTTTATAACAATTTCTCCGTTTAACACTATATGCTAGTTGTTTTTCTCAGGTCCTTAATTATTTTTCATAGGACATTATTTTCAGCTGCTATATGATACTCTGTCATATGTTGCAAATAGTTTTTTCTAAATTTATTGTTTGCCTTTTAGTTTTGTTTGTTTTTGCTGTACAGACCTTTCATTTTTATGTGTTCCAATATTCTATTTTAAAAACCATATTACATTTTTTATGGCTTCTGCCTTTGCTTTTATGCTTAGGAAGACCTTCTCCAACCCAAGATAAGATTAAAAATTCTTCTATATTTGCTTCTAGTTCTTTTATGGTTTTATTGTTTACATATAACTCTTCAAACCATCTGGAATTTTATTTTTGATATACAGTGTGAGATAGGCTCTAAATTTACTCTGTTCTAAATATTTAACCAGTTGTCTCAGCACCATCAATTGAAAAAAATCTATGTTTTTCCCACTGATTTAAAATGCATTATTTATCATATGCTAAATACTTAATTTGCAAATAGGCTTGTTTCTTGCCTTTCTGTTTGATTTCCAGCCTATTTTTTCTCTTAAGTTCTATCAGTTTCTATATGGTTTACTAGAACTATGCTATTTATTGTGGCTTTTACAATACAGTTTAAACCTGCTAATGAAAGTTTCTTTTTAGTATTTTTCATTTTAAAAGGTTAGTGGCTATTCTTAACCAATTTTTTATAAGAGATTTAGAATTATTTAATCAAGGCCTCTCTACCACTGCCCCCCCCCTTCAATTTTATTGGACTTCTGAGAGTGGTTGCATTAAATTTATGAACTGTTTTAGGGAGAATTGACATAGAGGTTTCTCATCTGGAAGATGTCTTAATTTATTCAAAATTTTTTAACATTACTTAGAAAAACATTTTTTCCATATAAGTCTGACATTTTTCTTGTAGTGTTAGTTTCTATGTAGTTTTTATTTTTTATCATTGGTAATAAGAGATTGTTCTTTCCTTTGCATTTTTAAATGGCTGTTTTTGGTGTGTGTGTGTGTGTGTGTGTGTATAGTAAACAAGCAGCTTACTGATTTATAAGTTCTAATTATTTCTTAATTTTTTTATTCTACTCCTTTCTCATATTTATAGTTCATGTTAGGTGGTATTGCTGGAGCTTCCAAATTATAATAATAAGTGCTAGCAAGAGTTTGTTTTTCTCTTGGCTTCACTGGGAATACCACTAATGTCTTCACCGTTAGTTAGGTGTAGTGTCAAACATTTTATAGGTAGATATTCTTCATTATATTAAAGAGTTTCATCATAGTTTATTAAGAGTTTTAAAATTAAGAATTGTGGTTGATTTTTATTACATGCATTTTCAGCACTATCAAAATTATTGTTTTTTAAATCATACTTATATTTATTATATAAATTTATCATGTGATATATTAGTAGATATTCTAATGGAAAACTATTTCAACTTTCTTGGTCATCACAAATTATTTTTAATATATTGTTATATTTAACTTGCTGAGAAGTTTTGTATCCTTATAAGCAAAATTATCTATATTAATACTAATAGGAATACAATGTGAGCCATATATGCAATTTAAAATTTTCTTGTGACTACATTTTTGAAAAGTAAAAAGAAACAGATGAAATTAATTTTAATAATGTATTTTATTTAAAATGATATAGCCAAGATATTACCATTTTAATATATAATATGAAAATGTTAGGTATTTTAGAGTTTTTTATAGTAAGTTCTATAAATCTGATGCTTTAGACTTGCATCCAATCCTAATTCAATGGAGTCAAATAACAGTGCTCAGTAGCCTCCTTTGCTGTACTGTGAAGTCACATTTTTAGGCTTTTGCTAGCTTCAGAAAATGAATTTGGAAATATTTTGTTTTTGTTACTATGTTATGGGTTTATTTTGATCCTTGAAAACTTAATGAAATTCAATTTTCTAATTAAAACTGGAGTTTAAGGAGATATTGGTCAAATGATATGACATTTCAATTAGGTGGAATAAGTTTAAGAGATCTATTGTACAACATGATGACTATAGTTAATAATACATGTATTCTTGAAAAATAATGAATGGATGTTTACTCAGAAATAACTATGTGAGGTAATACATGTGTTAATTAGCTAAATTTAATTGTTCTACAAGGTATATATGCTTAAAAACATCATGTTATACATGGAAAATACATAGAATTTTATCTATCAATTTTTGAAAAAGGAAATTAAATAGAATTTGCTCTTGAACCACCTGTTTCTGAAACCTTTCTTAATTAATTTTTAAATTTATTGGCCTGTTAAAATTTTCCATTTATAGAGTCAATTTTGAAAATATATATCTTCTTAGAAGGTTATGTCCTGAGATTTTCAATTTTATTAGTATATATCTGTAACAGTATTTTGACATATTTTAATGCTTTCTGAATATTTGTAGTACATTTCTTATTCTTTATTTTGTGTATTTATGCATTGTCTTCCATATGACTTGATTAACAAAATTGGGTAATTATTTACAGAATATTTTGTGAAGTAAGAATACTTTACTTTTATTAATGCAGAATCCAAAGGACTGCATGACACACCATAGGATATAGTCAAGAAGCCTTTGGACATGGGAGTTTCAAGCTCAAAGGAGAATTCATACCTGAAGAGAAATTTGGAAGCCATCAATACATTGGTAGTTGATAAGCTCATGAAAAGAGATTGCCAAAGGAAAATGTGTTGAATAGGAAGAGACAGAATATCCATCAGAGTGCCTGATTCAGTAGCATTGATTTCTTTTCTCTACTTGCCTTGTCAATAACACAATATTTTTAGTATAAATTTAAATGGACAAATTTCCCTTAATGAAAGAACAAAGACTTTAAGCTTGTGTCAGAAAGATAAAAGCTATTCACATTGTTTATTTTACTTTAGTCAATAATTTCCAATCTTGGAGATTATTTTGTAGAAATATTCAGAGATGTATGCAAAGATTTATCTGCAAGCATGTTTATCAGAACCATTTATAGTAGCAAAAATTTTTGACAATACCTAAATGTCTAAATGTAGGAATGAATAAATGAATTATATTTCATTCTTACTATAGGATATTATGCAGTCATTAAAATACTATTTTAACACTTTTTTTAGAAAAGGTAATGCTATATAAAATTTAATATTAAGCAAAAATACTGAGATTCAAAACTTCTGATGACAAGTTTATTGTATATAACTATATTACACCTGGGAAGAAATGCCTGTGGTTGACAACAGGTGATTTTTTTTATATTGTTACTGTTGCTTTTTATTCTATTTTCCTCCCGCAATGTTTTTCATATAAAATTACTTTGAATTGTTTTTTGTTTATTTAATCAATATACACAGGTGATGAAAGGAGGGAGAATTGTTGGTAAAAAGAGGCACAGAGTCAAGGTAATGTTAGAATACAAATGATTTACATGTTTTGAAAAATAAAGAGCCAGCAGAGAAGACATTGAAGTCAAGGAGAGAAAAATAATTGTATAGAAAAGTCCCAGAGACTTCAAGGATTACAAAACTTAGTACTTAGGTAAAGGGGTTGGTCTCAAGCAGAAGGCTAATGATAGTGGGTTGGTAGATACGTAAGTGAAGCTATGACATGCTTTGAGTCCATCTGATTGTCACAATAACTCTGTAATGTAGGTCTTACTGTTTTACAGACCAATAAATTGAGTTTTAAAGATGTTAGGTGAAGAACAATTAAATTCTAGAAAACTTTGTTGAGATGGGGTCCAGCATTTGTACAGTTGAAGCAAATAAGGTATTTATATGTTGTAGATGAAATGATTTCAAACTGCCAGGAGTAATTTGGAACAGATTGTCAGTAAGCGCAGTACAGTGAACATGCATGAATTTGCAGAAAGTAGATGAGGGGAAATTGCCAGAAATAATCCTAGTCAAAATGGACCTTACCTAACTTACTTCAGTTTTCTCTATTTCTTGTTTTGACCCCCAAATTGAACATTGGTTATTTATAAGCCTGTAAAAATACTCATTTCTGGGTCTTCAGTGTCTCTCATTAAATGTTTTTAGATATGTAGACATATACCTGACTTCACATTTGCATCAGTGTGTTTTTCTATTAATCCAATCTTTAATCCATCCAATCAGCCAGCTAAATTATGCTAAGGCAGTTACTTTGTGTTAGGCATTATTTTAGTACTATATTTTAGTATATTTAGTATTTTTTAATGTTTTATATATTTAGTATTTTAGTATATTTTATATATTTCTCTTGTATTTAGAAATATAAGAGAAATCCTTTATTTATGCAGACTGCTTAATTGTGATATTGTAGCAACTAAAATTTCATGTAGTAGGAAAATTGAGAAATATTTATGCAAATGATTCACATGTGTATTAAGCCTGGAAGCAAGAAAGTGGAGTTTATTCTTATTTAAACCCTTCATTTTACAGGGGAGGAATCCCAGGTCCACAGATATTAATTTTTTTCCTAAAGACATTATATTAAATAAGGCTTTCCTCAATTTGTATAATTTTTATTTTGTGATCCCATGAATCATTTTTTCTTGATATATGTAAATATTTATTATATTTTATTACTTTTATTGTGGGAATCATACTTTTCCAACTAGAAAACCATTCCTTGCTATTTCATGTGTCTGAAGTGAATCTTCATAATAATATCAAATAATATACCTAAAGGAATATAAATCATTCTATTATAAAAACACATGCATGTGTATGTTCATTGCAGCACTATTCACAATAGCAAAGACATGGATTCAACCTAAATGCCCATCAATGACAGACTGGTTAAAGAAAATGTAGTACATATACACCATGGAATACTATGCAGCCATAAAAAGAATGCGATCGTGTTCTTCTCAGGGACATGGATGGATAGGGCTGTAAGCCGTTATCCTTAGCAAACTAACAAAGGAACAGAAAACCAAATACCATATGTTCTCACTTATAAGTGGGAGCTAAATGATGAGAACACATGGACACATGGAGGGGAACAACACACACTGGGGCACATCAGAGGATGGAAGGTGGGAGGAGGGAGAGGATCAGGAAAAATAACTAATGGATACTTGGCTTAATACCTGGTTGATGAAATAATCTGTACAACAGACCCCCATGACACAAATGTACCTATGTAACAAACATGTACTTGTACCCCGGAACTTAAAATAAAAGTTAAAGAATAAGGCAAATTTTATAATTTTAAATCGATATATAATTTCTATTTTAGTAACAGTAGTTACTAGCAGTAACTACTACTACTAACAATAATTAAATTCAATGGTATTTTCTTAGTGAATATGTAGCTGCTATGTTGTTTAAATAGTAATAGTGTTAGGGCATCTAAAAGGAAGTTTTATGTGGTACAGTCAACTCCTGTCTGTTGTGATTGATGTGTATGAGGAAAGTCTTACTTTTCTAATGGCCTACTGTACAGTTCTTGAAATTCCCATCACTAGCAACCAGTTCTTTTCAAATGGAGTGACTTGTTAAAATGCAAGAGGGATGTGAGGTATATGCTTTACTCTTTTAATATCCAGTGTGAGTTAATTTGTGAGATTGTTTTCCCAAAGCACCTATCCAAAAGGGGTGCCTTAAGGGAAAATGGGATTCAATAACAGGTAAGTTTTAATGAGGAGGATAAAAAGGTAGGTTGCAAGTATGGGGAAAATCCAAGGAATAAAGTAGAGGTCTCTGAGTGCCAGATGTATAATGAGGATAGTAGCCTGTTCTTCGTCCCATTATGGGCCTTATCAATTTATATTGCAGTTATGTTTATCCCTCTCCACCTAGGTTGTAAGCTCTTCCATGTCAAAGAAGGCCTAATTCATCTATCAATAGCACTTACCATACTTCCTGGAAAATAGTTAGGATTCAGTAAATATTTATTGGATAAATAAAGGAAAAACTTGAATCTAGGAGTTCAAGGTTATTACAAGGAAGAAAAAGGGTGGGTCTAAAGAAAACAGTCAGTCCTATTTTTGGCCTTGACCAACTTTGCTTTCAGTCTTGCAAGAAGAGGTAAGCTACAAAAACTTTCCGTATGCTATACATTAGACCATGTAGTATAGTTATGAAATGAGATATAGATATCAAATATAAATGATCAGTCTCCAAAATTATACAGTAAAATACATTTAACTTTGAAGTACTAGTCATTTAATACTTGACTCAAAAAGAGATAAAGAGATATAAGTTGGAATAATTAAAATCTTAAATGAACTTTTGTGATTCAACTAGTTATGCTTGGAAGTACTGGTTAATAATATTCTGATTGTAAAGAACATTTTCTTTATTTTAGCATCATTTTTTCCTCTGAGTACACCAGTAGTGTAGTGTAAGAATCAAAAAGGAGAGAAAGAAAAGGGAAAAAAGTAGGGGAGGAGAATATAAAATTTGGACAGATTACAAGGAATTAAGTGAAAGGAAGGAAAAATTTGAAAAAGGAAAGAAGTACAAAGAGTAAGGATTTGTCGAAAACTCCATAGTGTAAGAGTTTACTCAAGTTTGGATTTGTCAGAGAGAAGTACAGTATATTTCAGTTCCCTATGACAATCAAGATGGAAAGATGACTATGAGAGGGGATAGCAGAGACAGGGAAAGGTGAGAAACAGATGTAGAAGAAAAGAAGGTGATGCAGAACTGAAAAAGACACAGACATGAGAGCTGAGAAAGAACACGTGGGGCACAGGCATAGAAAGATGGAATGAAAAACAAAACAAAAAAAGAGAGTTTATGGGATTCAACAGAATTGAATCTAGGCATATTGTGTAGTGCTGGCAAAGTTCAAACAAGCACAGTTTTACTGTGTAAGCTATGAATAGAAAGTAAACTGTCCATTTTTTAAAAAAAGATAGAAACCCTATTCTACATTGGACAACTTACTTCCTCCTCCTAGTTCTTTCTTCCATTTCTACCTGTTAAGGTTTCAATCTCTGTCCTTCTAGGCACAATTTAACTGTCATGCTTCAGTTAGGATGAATTCTTCCCTCTCTATTTATATAGTGCTTTCTAACTCCAAGAGAACACTTGAATCTGTCTCACAGTAGAGTCATTGAAGGTTGTCTCCTGACCTCACTATTTGTTCGTGAGTCAGGGCTGGTCTCATTGTTTCTTCATCTTCATATTTTGCCTCAGTATCTCGCACAGTGTTTTGCATAATATAGGTGCTCAATAAATACTGCACTGAATGGAAAATACATATCAGATATCCAAAAGTTAAACATCCAGATATCCTTATGATAGTGAAGGTAATATATTTATTCCAATGATTCTACCACTATCAAAGTTACTTACCTCTTTTGAAACTGCCTTTAGAAACTGCACAAAACCACCCAAGATAAATGGCTTTTATCATTTCCATAATATTTTTTAAATGATTGCCCATTTGGTGACTGAAAACAGATAGTTACAGCCTTAGAAAGATTAGTTTGAATGGAGTAGAGGAGGCAAAGGACAACAAATTGGAGTAGATTGTAGAGTTGGAGGTGAGGAAATGAAGATAAGGGATTTCTATAACTATACAGGCCAGGTTTTGCTATGGCAATAAACTTGGTTCTGTCGGGTAAACATGGCTTTAAGTTACTCTTGACTATTTCTAAAAAGCAACGAAAATTAAAGATCAGTTGTCAGTGAAAATATTCAAAAGGATATGTTGTTGGCACTGAAGGTCAACATTGTTTGCACATTGTGCAATATTTAGAGCAATAGCTATACTGTTTAAATAAAGAACTATCTTCCAAGGCAACTACTTTGCAAAGAATAATAATACTCATTTTGGTTGCATAAATTTTCATTATGTAATAGTTCCTTTTGTTTAAAAATATGTTTTAGAATATCAAGTTGAGTCTTTTTATATATATTAAATAACTAAATTTTGTAAAGAAATTATACTTTTAAAATTTTTATAAATAATACTTTTTCCATGTGGTAAACCATCGTTCCTTAATTTATCTGTTTTTACGAATCCTAAATTTTCAAAACTTAGAAATTTAAAAATGGAGATTGTCTGAACTATTATGTGAATAGATTCAAATCTTTTGAACAAATGTCGCAACTTTTTCTTCAAAATTGTTAATAAAGTGTCTTAAAGGCCAAAATATTGCTAGTATTCAGAATAATTTTTCAAAATGAAGTGATTCCTAAAATTATTATGCTACGGAGTAAATTAAATATTTATCCTACCTGGAATAGCCACTTTCAAAATGTCTCCATTCAAGTTTTTATTTTATTTTATTTATTTTTAACTAAGAAGAGCATTCTCAGTGGAAATGTATAAAATATTTTAACATAATATTTAGTTTGACAAATATACAAACATTTCCATTGTTAGACTACACATATTTTAAGTAATGATGACTTATTTTGAGTGTGGAAGAGAGTAGATTGTTTGAATTATAGAAGTAGAATTTCTTGGTAGCAGAAGAAAAAGGATCCTTTTTACAGAACTCAGTTTATATAGCATAACACATGCAAATATGTTCATTTGAGAAAATATTCATGTTTGAACAGTGACTCAAGTTTCATTCATTATATAAAAATTTTTAAATAAAACCTTTACAATGTAGGACATCATTGAAAAGAACAGCTTCATTACACATAAATGTTTAACAATATTTCTAATGTTGCATATGTGTAGTTTTTTTTACAAACTTTCTTAACTTTATGTGTATATGTGTACACACAGATACTATATATATGTATCTATGGAAATATACATACTACCCCAATCTTTACAGTAAGCTTGTTATAGAAAGACAATGCGTTTTCAGTAAGTAAGCTTGCTTTTGTTTTTGCTGCTGAACTTCATATGTTTAGGCCTGATTTCAGTGAAAAATCAAGTTGACTAAATCCAAAATTCAAACATAAAGTTCTTTGTATTCATGCAAGCTATTATTCAGGAAAAGAACAATTAAGACTTTTACTTAGAAAACACTCTAAATTAAAAATGGCATTCCAAAAATATGAGGAAAGACTCAAGTAATACATAAAATTAGACTAGATGAAACTTGTCCATTAATGTAAATTAAAAGTTAAAGAAGTAACTAAAGGACAAAAAACCTACAGTCCGTGGCTGTATCCTGCCTTTTACTCCATCTAACAGCCTGTAAAAATTTAAATTAACTTACACATCTAACCAGTAGGACATTCGATCATACAAAGTTATACCATAGCGATAATGTTCTGCCTCATAGTGGTATTAAAAGAAAATTCTGTTTAATAGAAGGGAAGTCTTTCATTTATAATAAAGCTATTCAATGTAAAGTCAATCCAACAAAAATATTTCCATAAATGTTTAAAAGACATACAATGTAAGCATAAATGGAAGAGAATAGGTATTATATGTGTGTGTATAGAGAGAGTATATGTACAATATGTTTATTTAAAGTAGAGATGAATAAACATGAAGAAGCAAACTAGATTTACATATGAGGCAGGGGAGAGAATATAATGAGTACAGTACAATAAAGTCTCTAGCTTTTATCTTTTATCATCCTCAAAAAAGACAATTAAATGTTTTAAAAAGGAAAAGAAAGAAAATGTTTCTTCCTTGAACTGCTTTAAGATTCCTTTACGTGAAGTTAAAAACTGTAGCTGCCATAACTAGTTGGGCCATTAGTTTATCTAAACCTGTCTAGACCTGACTCTAGTGTTTCCCACTATATGCCTCTGAATTAATTATCATTTGCAAAGATCTGAAACCTTTGTCACTGAAGCTACTTTCATGGGATTTAACAAAACATTTTGAACTGTTGTGAAAATACTGAGGCTAAACTGTTGGTTGGCTGCTATTGGTATTACATTTGGTAATTTATAGATGTAGCATAACCATGCTTACACATATATCAATTTTAAAATATGATTTGTCTTTTTGAATAAGCAATATAACACTAAAGCCTGTATTACATAAGAGCCTGGGTACTTCTAGTGGCTCAAGACATTTGGGTTTCAGCTTTTTGCTTGAAAATACATTTGAGGAAGTGCAACTAATCCTACACAGAGTTGTACTGCCCAGGAATGTCTTGTCCTTCCACTCTTAGAGGAAAGAGCAAATACTTCATT
Source organism: Pongo abelii (assembly GCF_028885655.2). Taxonomy (NCBI): domain Eukaryota; kingdom Metazoa; phylum Chordata; class Mammalia; order Primates; family Hominidae; genus Pongo; species Pongo abelii. The sequence goes on from NC_085928.1 coordinate 23,108,251, forward strand.
TCCAATCATGCTGTCTGCTTCTTGCATACACAGTTCAAAAATCCTTTTCTGTTAGCTGGACTCTTCTGCATTTATCTCCTGAATTTTTGTTGTTCTTATTTTTGTGGAAGCATTTTATTTCTTCTCTAATTATTTCTAACTCTTCTCTGCATTTGTCTTCCCTAGTTTGCTCAGTTTTTCCTTTTACTACCTCTTCGGAGTTCTCTGTCCAACCAAGATTTTCTTTGCAGTTTTATGTAACCACATTGGCTCTTAGTTTGGTTTTGGATGTCTGTACCTTAGGAAGAGACTTCTCTTTATTGTCATTAATGTTCCTCAGACATCTTCCACCTGCATTCAGTATATATCCAGACTTTATTTCACATTCTTTGAAATTCTCTTTCCACCCTCAGTCCATTAATTTTGTAATATAACTTTTATATGAAACAAATGTTCCTAGGTACAGCAAAGACTAAAAGAACGAATAAAGTACTCAGATGTCCGCTAATTTTTCATGAGTCTAATGTTAACATTGAGACCATTTCAGTATGTAGTAAGTCTGCAACTTCCTTTTTTATTGTATATACATAATATTTGCTGCTTGAAGCAGTAAAACATAGGACATGCACTAAATTCTTCAGGGAGCCCTGTATTACATAATTTTGTTCACTAAATCCCAGGTAATTATAAACCTCATTTTGTTTAAAATACCAAGATTTCACTTGGTATAATTCGTTCAATGCAGTTTTCCTTTTACCTCAAAACAACCCCTGAATATGGTCATAAATTATTTGTCAACAAATTATTTAGGTTCAAAATTAATCCATCTAAAATTTTTTCTCTGTCAAGATGAAGGGCAGATTTAAACTGCTATATAAATAGAGAGGGGTAACAACAACATCGGGAAAAATTAGATTTTTCTTTTCTTGTGGCAGCACTTACAAAATATTTAGTCAAGGTAGGTAAAGTATAACTGAGCAAATTGCTGAATTTCAAACTATAATTTCATGTCGGGTACAAAGGACAAAAAATCACACAATCTGGAGGGGAGAAAAGTTAACGCTGTATTAAAATTGTCAAGCAACTTCTAAAGTAGATGAACTGCCTTCATAATATTCTCAGAACAAAATGTTCTCCAAGAGCAGATCTGATATGAAGAGCCAAAAAAATGAAAAACATTCACTACTAATTTACTGCAGTCACCCATAAACTATTACAAGAACATTATGTATTAGGGTTCAAGCCAGCAAGCTATTAAAGCAGACTGCCCTGGTGTCTTTTCATTTTACTTTAATGCTACCGAAGCATTAATAACTCTTCAAGGAATTGTAGTTATGTTGAAATTATCTTATCATATAATCAATTTTTCAAATATTCCAAGTCTTTTAAGGTGAGCTCTGCTTTGTTTCTTGTTGGTCAGTGTTGTTCCACTTTCACAAATGCGATCATCATTTTTTGTTTGTCTAGTCCAATTCTTCCTTTCATCTTGGAAACATATCAGTCTAAATGGTGCTAATTGCCATAGTTAATGAATGTCAAGACTTCTAGCACCCTTGGCCCCATTGCCACTTTATGTGTCTCTGCTCATGTGGTGATCAAAGAACAAAAGATGGAAATAATCATATTTAAAAAATTAAGTAGATGTCACATATACACCTTTTTTGGTTTGTTGTTTTTTCAACTTTGGGAGAATAAATAATCCTGCTGAAATTACTTTCCTTTATAGTCTGTGGTTAATTTTATCTTGTTAAAAAATTTTCTAACTAAACCTTTTTTTTTTTTAATTTAAAGGATAGCAATGATACTATGGCAGAGCATGATTAACCCAATGATCTAACTCTTTAAACACACTAATCACTGTGTTTCCTTGGTAGCATAGATTCCAGGGAACTGAAGCATCTTTCAGTTTTCTTTACTAATGGAAAATATCAGCACATATAAACTTTGTACAAAATTAGAAGTCCTGGTAACTTCATGCATACAAATCAGCAGTGATTCAATGTGAAACTTTAAGAGATTAAAAAAACAACAACAAAAATCCTTAGGCATCAACAGGATTAAATTTGGAAGAAGTCATTGAAATGTAAATTTCAAGAAACTGGGTATTTCTTGCCAGCACAGAAATAACCACAATTTAGTAACATTATCTGAAAGTAAATATTCATATATTTGTGTGATTATTTAGTATGTGCATATGTGTTGTATATATGTATGTGTATTTGTATTTCTACCTCAATTAGACTGTAAGATCCATGAGTCATCCTTCATTTCATTACCATTATATCTCCAATTCCAGCACAGTGTTTGAAACATAGCATTTACTCAACACATATTTGATGAAGAAATTATAGCGATGATACAAATGAAATTGTACATAATTTAACTTTTTAAAATCCTTAATATGAAAGAAATTGTGAGAAAGCATTAATGATAACAGACTTCCTCAATAGGTAGTTCAATTCACATCTCTCTGTGACAGCATTTTTTTCTTGATCTATCTAAATAAAAATTGCCGTCTTTATTAATTTATACTATAAATTTTTCTTAAGAAGATTCACCAATGATGGTTTAATGGAAATAGCATTGAATCTATAAATTACTTGGGGCACTATGGTCATTTTTGTGATACGAATTCTTCCTATCCATGAACATGGAATGTTTTTCCTTTCGTTTGTGTCCTTTCTAGTTTCCATGAGGAGTGGTTTGTAGTTCTCCTTGAAGAGGTCCTTCACTTCACTTGTCAGCTGTATTGCTAGGTATCTCATTGTTTTTGTAGCAGTTGTGAATGGGAGTTCATTCATGATTTGGCTTTCTGCTTGCCTGTTGTTGGTGTATGGGAATGCTGGCAACTTTTGCACATTGATTATGTATCCTGAGACTGCTGAAGTTGCTTATCAGCTTAAGAAGGTTTTGGGCTGAGATGATGGGCTTTTCTAGACATAGGATCCTGTTATCTGCAAACAAAGATAATTTAACTTCCTCTCTCCCTATTTGAATATGTTTATTTCTTTCTCTTGCTTGATTGCCCTGGCCAGAACTTCCAATATTATATTGAGTAGGAGTGGTGAGAGAGGGCATCCTTGTCTTGTGCCAGTTTTAAAGGGGAATGCTCCCAGCTTTTGTCCATTCTATATGATATTGGCTGTGGGTTTGTCATATATAGCTCTTACTATTTTGAGGTATGTTCTTTCAATACCTAGTTTATTGAGAGTTTTTAACGTGAAGGGATGTTGAATTTTGAAATTCATACGGAACCCAAAAAGCACCCAAAAAGCAAAGACAGTCCTAAGCAAAAATAACAAAGCTGCAGGCATCATACTACTGGACTTCAAACTACACTACAAGGCTACAGTAACCAAAACAGCATGGTACTGGTACACAAACAGACACATAGACCCATGGAACAGAATAGAGAACTCAGAAATGAGACCACACGCCTACAACCATCTGATCTTCGACAAACCTGACAAAAACAAGCAATGGGGAAAGGATTCCCTCTAATAAATGGTACTGGGAGAACTGGATAGCCATATGGAGAAAATTGAAACTGAACTCCTTCTTTACACCTTATACAAAAATTAACCCAAGATGGATTAAGGAATTAAATGTAAAACCCCAAACTATAAAAACCCTAGAAGAAAATCTACACAATACCAGTCAAGATGTAGGCATGGGGAAGGATTTCATGACAAAAATGCTAAAAGCAATTGCAACAAAAGCAAAATGACAAATGGGATCTAATTAAACTAAAGAGCTTCTGCTCAGCAAAAGAAACTATCATCAGAGTGAACAGACAACCTACAGAATGAGAGAAAATTTTTGCATTCTACCCATCTGACAAAGGTCTAATATCCAGAGTCTACAAGGAACTTAAACAAATTTACAAGAAAAACCAAACAACCCCATTAAAAAGTGGGCAGAGCACATGAACAGACACTTCTGAAGGAAGACATTTATGCAGCCAACAAACGTGAAAAAAAGCTCAACATCAGTGATCCTTAGAGAATTGCAAATCAGAACCACAGTGAGATACCATCTCATGCCAGTCAGAATGGCAATTATTAAACAGTCCAGAAACAACAGATGCTGGTGAGGTTGCGGAGAAAAAGGAATGCTTTTGCACTGTTGGTGGGAGTGTAAATTAGTTCAACCATTGTGGAAGACAGTGTGGTGATTCTTCAGAGATCTAGAGGCAGAAATACCATTTGACCCAGCAATCCCATTAGTGGGTATATACCCAAAGGAATATAAATCATTTTATTATAAAGATACATGCACGTTTATGCCCATTGCAGCAGTATTCACAATAACAGAGACGTGGAATCAACCCAAAAGCCCATCAGTGATAAACTGGATAAAGAAAATGTGGTAAATATATATCATGGAATACTATGCAGCCATAAAAAGAAATGAGATCATGTCCTTTTCAGGGACATGGATGGAGCTGGAAGCCATTATCCTCAGCAAACTAATAGAGGAACAGAGAACCAAACACCACATATTCTCACTTATAAGTGGGAGCTGAACAATGAGAACACATGGACACATGGGGAGGGGGGACAACACATACTGGGGCCTCTCGGGGGTTTGGGTTGGGGGAAGTGAGAGCATCAGGAAGATTAGTTAATGGATGCTGGGTTTAATACCTAGGTGCTGGGCTGATCTGTGCAGCAAACCACCATGGCACACATTTACCCACGTAACAAACTTGCACATCCTGCACATGTACCCTGGAACTTTTGAAAGTTGAAAAAAATATTTATCAGTCCAAAATAACTTTATTTACGTATCTTATAGTAATGAAATAATATGTTTCTTTATTTGTGCACAAACATATTTTATATCATATTGCTTAATTAGCTGATCTAGAATATGTTTTTTGTATAACTATTACGTAGTAAGTCACATTCCAATCAAACTTACATTAAAATGATAAGCAATGATTTCTACTTGCATAGCATATAGGGCATCTGAGACCCATCACACAGCAGGTAAGACATCACAACTATTGCTAAACTTCTCACTCCTTCCATGATTGATTACCTCATAACAGAACTACAAATGTGATGTCATTAAAACAGCCAATAAGGTTTTCAACGAAATAGCTTTTCTTAGCCTTTTATAAAGTGACAGCCACTTTATAATTTTATGGGTGAGGCAATGCAGTGAAGAGCTTGTTTTGTTGTCTTTTGTATTGTCTTGCCGTACTCCTTGACATGTTGCTTAAGCTAGTGTTTTAATGAGAAAAGTACTCAAATGAAAAACAAACAATAAGGAAACAAAAAACAAAAAAGACACCGAGGATCATAGATGCTTCGATAAACAGACACTTTGAAATTTAGAGCAACCCTTCTACATTAACTAGTATACCCTAAGATCCATAAGAGCACTTTTTGGTTCATTGCTACATCTCTTAGCAGACTAAGAGCCTAGGAGATCATATAATTCACAGAAAAAAACTCAATAAAAAATATTTATTTATTATTTTTATTTTTTAATTTTTGTGGGTACTTAGTAGGTATATATATTTATGGGGTACATGAGATATTTTGATAGAGGCATGCAATGAGTAATAATCACATGAGCGTAAATGGAGTATTGAGTATCCACCACTTCAAGCATTTATCCTTTGTATTACAAACAATCCAATTGTACACTTTTAGTTTTTTTAAAATGTACAATTAAATTATTTTTGACTATAGCCATCCCATTGTGCTAGCAAATAGTAGGTATTATTTAATCTTTCTAACTATTTTTAACCCATTAACCATCCCCACTTCTCCCCCTACCCCAAACACCTATCTTTCCCAACCTCTGATAGCCATCCTTCTACTCTTTATCTCTATGGTTCAATTATTTTAATTTTTAGCTTCCACAAATAAGTTCAAACATGTCAAGTTTGTCTTTCTGTGCCTAGCTTATTTCACTTAACCTAATAATTTCCAGTTTATTGATGTTGTTTTAAATGACAGGATCTCATTCTGTTTTATGGCTGAATAGTACTGCATTCTGTTTAAGTACCGCATTTTCTTTATCTATCCATCTGTTGATGGATACTTAGGGTAAATATCACTGCAATAAACATGGGAGTGCAGATATATCTTCAATATACTGATTTCCTTTCTTTTTAGTGTACACACACACACATATATATTAGGGATTGCTGGATCTTATGGTAGATGTTTTTAGTTTTTTTGAGGAACTTCCAAACTGTTGTCCGTAGTGGTTGTACTAATATACATTTCCACCAGTAGTGTACAAGGGTTCCCTTTTCTCCATGTCCTCGCCAGCATTTGTTACTGTCTTTTGGATCAAAGCCATTTTGATCCAAAATGTGTCTTTGTTGTGCCTTTTTCTGATTGGAATATTAGGGTAATACTGTCAAACATAGAATGAGTTTGAGTGTATTTCCTCCTCCTCTGTTTTTCAGAGTATTTGAGTAGGATTGGTGTTCTTTAAAGGTTTGGTAAAATTCAGCAGTGAAGCCATCAGGTAGTGGGCTTTTATTTGCTAAGAGACTTCCTATTATGGTTTTGATGTCATTACTTGTTATTGGTCTGCTCAGGTTTTGGATATGTTCCTGGTTCAATTTTAGTAGCTTGCATGTGTCTAGCAATTTATCCATTTCTTCCAAATTTTTCTATTTCTTTCTATATAGCTATTTATAGTAGCCACTAATGATCCTTTAAATTCTGCAGTGTCAGTTGTGATGTCTCCTTTTACATCTGTGATTTTACTTATTTGGGTCTAAAAGTTTGTCAATTTTGTTTACCTTTTTTAAAAAATAACTTTTTGTTTAGCGATCTTTTGTATTATTTTCTTCATTTTATACTCATTTTTCTCTAATCTTTATTATTTATTTTCTTCCACTAATTTTGTGTTTGATTTGCTCTTGCTTTTGAAGTTCTTTAATATGCATCACTGGGTTGTTTATTTGAAGTTTTTCTGTTTTTTCATGTAAGTACTTAAAACTATAAACTTCACTCTTAGTACTGCTTTTGCCATGTCCCATAGATTTTGGTATGTTGTGTTTTTACTATCATTTGTTTCAATAAATCTTTAAATTTCCTTCTTAATTTACTCATTTACCACTTGTCATTCTGGAACATATTGTTTAATTTCCATGTGTTTGTATAGTTTCCAAAATTCCTCTTGGTATTCATTTCTGGCTTTATTCCACTCTGGTCAGAAAATGTGCTTGATAATATTTCAATTTTTTGAGTGTCTTAAGACTTGTTTTGTGACCCGACATATGGTCTATCCTTGAGTATGAACTATGTGCTGAGGAAAAGAATGTTTATTCTGCAGGTGTTGGATGAAATGTTCTGTAAATATCTATTAGATCCATTTGGTCTATAGCACAGATTAAATCTGATGTTTCTTTATTGATTTTCTGTCTGGAAGATCTGTCCAATGCTGAAAGTGGGGTGTTAAAGTCTCCAACTATTATAGTATTGGGGTCTATCTCTCTCTTTAGCTATAAAAATATTTGCTTTATAAATCTGGATACTCTAGTGTTGGGTACCTATATTACAATTGTTATATCCTTGTGCTCAATCAACCCCTTTATCATTATGTGGTGACCTTCTTTGTCTCTTCTTATAGTTTTCATCTTGGAATCTATTTTGCCTGGTGTAAGTTTAGCAACTTCTGCTTTTTTTTAGTTTCCATTGGCATGGAATATCTTTTCCCATCCTTTTATTTTCAGTCTGTGTGTGTCTTTATAGGTATTCTGTGTTCTTATAGGCAACAGATCATTGGATCTTTTTTGTTTGTTTGTTCATTCATCCACTTTGTGTCTTTTGATTGGAGAGTTTAGTTGATTTACATTCAATGTATTATTGATAAGTAAGAACTTACTCCCGCCATTTTGTTTTTTGTTTCCTGGTTGTTTTGTGGTCTTCTCTTCCTTCTTTCCTTTCTTCCTCTTTTCTTTTAGTGAAGATGATTTTTTCTGGTGATATGATTAATTTCTTGCTTTTTACTTTTTGTGTATCCATTGTATTTTTTTAAATTTTAAGTTACCACAAAGCTTGCAACTACTATCTTATAACCAATTATTTTAAGGTGACAACAACTTAACACTGTTTGCATGAACAAACAAACAAACAGGCAAATAGAAAACTAAGAAAAACTCTACACATTAACCTTGCCCACTAGCTTTTAAACTTTTTATTGTTTGTACTTATATCTTACTGTACTATGTCTCAAAAAGTTGTATTTATTGTTTTTTATCAGTTCATCATTTACTCTTTGTACTTAAGAGACAGCAGTTTATACACTACAGTTACAGTATTATAATGTTCTGTGTTGTTCTGTGTATTTACTATTACCAGTGAGTTTTGTACTGTTAGATGATTTTTTATTGCTCATTAACATCCTTTTTTATTTGATTGAAGTACTCCCTTTAGCATTTCTTGTAGAACAAGTCTGGTGTTGATGAAATCCCTCAGCTTTTGTTTGTCTGGGAAAGTCTTCATTTCTCCTTCATGTTTGAAGGATATTTTCACCAGATATGCTATTCTACGGTAAAAGATTTTTCCTTCAGTACTTTAAATATTACCTGCCACTTTCTCCTGGCCTATAAAGTTTCCAATGAAAAGTCTGCTGTCAGATGTGTTGGAGATCCATTGTATGTTATTTGTTACATTTCTTTTGGTGCTTTTAGGATCTTTTTTTATCCTTGATCTTTGGGAGTTTGATTATTAAATGCCCTGAGGTAGTCTTCTTTGGGTTAAATCTGCTTAGCATTCTATAACCTTCTCGTACTTGGAATATTGATATATTTCTCTAGGGTTGGGAAGTTCTCTGTTATTATTCCTTCGGATAAACTTTCTACCCCTGTCTCTTTCTCTACCTCCTCTTTAAGGCCAATAATCAGGTTTCCTGTTTGAAGCTATTTTTTAGATCCTGTAGGTGTGCTTCATTGTTTTTTATTCTTTTCTCTTTTGTCCCATCTGATTGTATATTTTCAAATAGCCTGTCTTCAGGCTTACTGATTCTTTCTTCTGCTTGATCCATTCTGCTGTTAAAGGACTCTGAGACATTCTTTACTAGGCCAATTGTATGTTAAAGCTCCAGAATTTCTGCTTGCCACTTTTTAGTTACTTTAATCTCTTTGTTAAATTTATCTGATAAAATTCTGAATTCCTTCTCTGTGTTATCTTGAAATTAATTGAGTTTCCTCAACACAGATATTTTGAATTCTCTGTCTGAAAGGTCACATATCTCTGCTTCTCCAGCATTGGTCCCTGGTGCCTTATTTAGTTCATTTGGGGATGTCATGTCGTTTTCCTGAGTGGTGTTGATGCTTATAGATGTTTGTCCAGGCATTGAAGAGTTATGTGTTTATTGTAGTCTTCACCTTCTGGGTTTATTTGTAGCCACCCTTCTTGGAAAGATGTTCCAGATATTTGAAAAGACCTGAGTGTTGTGATCTAAGAAATATCTACTTTAGGGGCATCCCAAGCCTAATAACACTGGTTCTTGCTGATTTATAGAGGTATCAGCTTTATGGTCTTGGCTAAGATCTGGGAGAATTCTCTTGATTACCAGACAGAGACTCTTGTTCTCTTTCCTTGTTTTCTTCCAAGAATACAGAGTCCTTCTTTCTCTGCTCTAAGCTACACAAAGCTCAGAGTGACCCAAGCTCCCTTGCAGGGTAGAGTGACCGAAGCTCCCTTGTGGCCATCACCACTATGACTGTGTTGGGTCAGACCTGAAGCCAGCACAGCAGTGGGTTTCACCTAAGGCCTGATGTAACCGCTCCCTGGCTACTGCCCATATTTGCTCAATGCCTGAGATTCTACAGTCAGTAAGTGGAAAAGCCAGGCAGGCCTGTGTACTTCTCTTCAGGACAGCAAGGACCCCCAGGTTCCACATGGGTCCAGAAGTACCATCTGTAGCAGTATTTTTACAAAGTAGTAGAAAACCTTCCATACTCCCTTACCAGAGAAAGGTAAAGGTCAATGCTAATTGTTTTGTTTTTTGCTTAGTGGGAGAAAAGTAGGAAAGGAAAGACAAAATTTTGATAATTAACCGAAGGTAATTACCTTTTCGAATAAGTCGGCACTTAGTAAAATGTAAAACAAAAGAAAAAATACATAATACTGTCTTAGTTTATTTTGTGTTGCCATAACAGAATACCACACACTGGGTAATGTATAAAGAAAAATTTATTGCTCACTGTTCTCGAGGCTGTGAAGTCCTATAAAAGGATGTTGGGCATCTGGTGAGGGCCTTTTTTTCTGTATCCCAACGTTCTAGAAGGCATCATATGGTGAAAGAGCTCATTAAATGAGGAGGAAGAAAGAGCCAAACTTGCTTTTATAGCAAAGCTACTGCTGTGATAACAACATTAATCCATTCAAGAAGGTGGAGCCCTCATGACCTAATCATCTCTCAAAAGTCCCACCTTTCAACACTGTTGCATTGGAGATTGAGTTTCCAACACATGAACTTTGAGGGATACATTCAAATCATAGTAAATACCCGGTCCTCTCAGGAAGAGGAAGCTGGTGTAGAGGCACATGAACATGCACATATGTAACCTCTAATTGCCAGCTCTGGACTAATATTGTGATAGAACCTAATTATTTTACTGGATTTATTCTCATTGCCTGAAAGGGGATGAGAAAGCATTGTTGGGAGAATAGGTATGTAGGAGAAACTGAGCACCTGGGCTTATTGGCTTTGTTAAAGCCAAATTTTAGTCCTAGAATAAAAGCTTAGAGGATAAGTCAATCTGAATTCAGATGGGGTGGGGAGAGTGGCAAAGAGTTTTTACTCACACAATTTTTAACCATGTAGATTAAGGGCTATATAGTGATTGTACATTTCAAATGAGATGACATAACTGTAAAAATAACACAGAACAAAAATATATAGCATTAAAAAAATCTGAAGAATACATTCCAGAAGAAAGCGTTATCCAAGAAACAGAAGAAAATTCAAGAACAAGAAATATAAATAACCCAATGGAAAATGTTCAAAGGATATAAAAACATAATTCATAAAAATATGTGTCCAATAACATATAAAAATATTTAATCTTACATACACACATACTAAGTTTCCTTATCAGATTGACAAGGTTTTACAAATTAGATAATATTCATGGTTTGTGAGCATATAGGAAATATACAGGATTGGTGGGAGCATAAATAGTGTAAGTTATTTAGAAAGAAGCTGAGAAATAACTCTCACTTTTTAAAATGTAGCTACATTCTACTAGCAGAAATTTGTATTACAGATATACTTCGTTTAAATCTTGCTTTCTATGCTTGTATGACCTGATTTATCTCCTACCAAGAAAAAATGTTTGCCATTACATAGATCAGGGACAGGGAGGAGTAAGTTACTTCTAATACCAAGGAAATACAAAAATTACAGAAGTGGATCTAGATTTTAGTCCACACTTTTTCATTAACTTACTTTTATATTGGACATTTATCTTTCCTCTCTAGGTCTGTTTTTTCATATGTAAAATTATGTTTAGAATTTTTAGATTGTTGAATGATCCTTCTACCTCTCAAACATTGTTCACGATTACTTACAAAAAGATGTTCTTTATGTTTTAGCTGCTTATTATCAGGAGCATTTTTATGGTTATTTTTCTAATACCAGTTGAATATTCATGATACATCTCATCTAATAGAAACATATTTTCTCCTAGCCCTGCCTTTAACCCTCAGCATACAGATTACAGGGCAACTGTAGGGAAACAAAGGAAAGGGCTTGAACTCAAGGTTCTTCCAAATCCCCTTGGTGGATGACAGTGCCATTAAAACAGACGGGAAGAACAGAAAAATACCACTTTGGAGTGAAGAATTTAAAACTGCAGTTTGATATGTCATAAGCTGAAGTATCTGTGGGGCATTCAGCTAAAGATACTCCATGGTCAGCAGTATGTATCCAACTGGAGAGATATAGAAGAGCTGTGATAAGGGCAGGAGCTACAGACCTAAGAGTCATCAAAATAAAGATGATGTTTGAAGTTGAAGATGTGAATATAATCACTCAAGGAAAAGGATGATGTGAGAGCAAGAGACCATTGGAAAGCAGAAGAAGAACTCATATATTGGGTCAAGAAGAAGCAGAAGAGCCTGCAAAGGAAGAGAGAAGGGCAGGAGAAAAGCCAAAAAGTATGAAGCCAGTGAGAGGACAGTGTTTTTGAAAGAAAGGAGTTGTCAAGAATGTCAAAACATCTGAGATATAAAGTAAAGTCAAGTCAAAATGTATTCGATTGGATTTGACCGTCTTTTGATTTGTGATCTTGGTGGGAATAATTAAATTATGTTTTAAGGGCAGAAGTCAGTTTTCAGTGGACTGTAAACAGGATGAGGGGTAAAGAAGTAAAAACTCTCTTCAAAGATTTGACTAGAAATAAGAGAGAAGAAAGTGGTAACAGAGCAAATCTTCAAAAAAGGATTTTCTTTCATTTCTATTGTATGCTTATTTTTGTGTATATTTGATGGGAGATAATCATGCATGTTTATATGCTAAGAAGAAAGAACTTATAAAGAAGAAAAAGTTGAGCATATAAGTGAGAAAAAGGGATAAGTAATAGAACACAGAGGAATTGTTAAATAAGTATTAATTGAACAGCTTATTATGAGTTAGTGAAGTCCTGAAGAATGAGTTTGATGACATTTAAAAAACACACAAAACACATTGTTTAAAATATTCTCTAATTTCCTTTTTTTTCTCTTTCTCTTTCTTTATTTCAGAAAATGGTATTTCCTCCTTATTCAAAAGGAGTAGATGTAATTGGCAAATTAAGTGATAAAATATATAGAGGACAAGTATTTCTAGAAGAAGTTGAAGTCATAAAGGATATTTCACTTGATTTTATCAAAACATATTTTTTAGAAGACTCAAGAAAAAGTAAACGAATCTCAGAATTTTACTTAAAACATACTGACTATAATGTAGTATACAGTGGCTTAATGAAAGAACAGACTTTGCACAATGAGAAGTAGAAAGAAATATAGATGCAACTATTTTGCAGAAAAATAACAAATACTCCTATTCTCATCATTAAGTTTACTAACAATCTGAAAGACCAAACTCAAAAGGGATTTTCTGGTACTGCTACATTAAATCAGAAAAGAAGTTACCTCGAGTTTTTTTTTAATAAAAATAAACAGCTAAATCAGGTTAAACTAAAAAGATTTCAAATGAATATCTAAGGGAACAAATAGTGAAAAGTCAGTAGACAGCAGAAACTTGAAATGTATTAGTACCAAAACGCTAAACATAAATATTAGGCTATTAAAACACACTAAGAATTAGATGTGTTGCCTTAAAAGGTACTTAGTTCCTCCAGCCTGGTATGTCTCAGTGGCCACTTGATGCTGTAGAAGAGGCTCAGGTGCCAGGTGCATGATAGGGGTAGGTGGGCTCTAAGGTGCCCTTCAGCTCCATTATGCTACGGTTATATGATTCTTTGAGATACTTTGATAAAACATAAAGGCACAATATATTTTTGCCAAGGAGGAAGATAATGTTCTGACCAAGAAATAATATTCAGGGGAAAAAAAAGAAGTGCCATCATTTCACATATTTCAAGCTTTACTAAAGACAAATGGTTATATATATATGTGTGTGTCTATATATATGTGTGTGTATATATATGTATGTGTATATATATGTATATATATATTTATTTTTATATAGCCAAGTGGATAAATTTTATGACTATATTTAATTAATATGAGCACATTTTAGAGTGGAGAAAACAAAGACTTCATTCATCTAGCAAATATTTATTCAGTACACGAAGTGCTAGAAACTATATGAAGGTAGTAAATAAAATAGTCCTACTATGGAGAGGGAATGGAGAGGGAGTGGAGGAATAGATGATAAACAAACAAACAAGCAAACTAGTTCATTGTACATAAAGAAGTTATTTTTCTCTGATAGTAACTAACAAAGGTCTGGGCAAGAATCAGAGGGTGATCGTTTTAAGAGGTGGTGTTTCTGTTGAGACTCAAATTATAAGAAGGATCCAGTGATGCAGAAATCCAGGGCAAGGAATAGGATGTTTGAAGCCTCCACAGAAGAAAAGCATTTTGTAGTAAATCAGGAAGCAATAACAAAAAAGAAAAAAGAAAAAAAAAATTGGCAATGTCTAGGAACAAAAAGGACATTAATGTGGGTAGAATGCTGTGAGCTAAAAAGAGAGTAGATTGAAATGAAGTTAAAGAGAAATGGAGAGAGACCTCGTAGAATTTTGCCCTAAATGAAATGGGAAGCCAGGGAAGTATGACACAGTACCATAATAAACCTGCTTCTGGTGCAGAATGGATTGGAATTATCAAGGCAGTTAGTGAGGAATCCAGTTAGAAGGTGAGTACAGTGGTCCAGTGGTCCAGGATGGAAATCACAGTGACCTCAACTAAGAAGGCAGCAGTAGAGGTAGAGAGAAGTTGATAATTTGTCAGTTAAGTCCTGAATCACCTTGATTGTTACCTACTCTCTCTCTTTGGTTCTTAATTTTGTCTTCTGTAAACTGGGGTTAATTATATTAATGCAAAGAGATGTTCAGAACATGATTTGAGACAAGACATGAGTTCCTGACATAAGGTAGGATGCAGTAAATCTCAGTTCTTTACAAATAACTTATTTAAAAATAAAGTCCATTCCAAGTTCAAAATAGTAATAGCAACTAAACATCTAGTCAGATACAAACTGTTTGGTTTTCAAATGTGTGTATAATTTCCTAGATAAAGGAAAACATTTAAATGTTTTCATGATATATTTGGGGTCATTAAAAATTTATACAGATAAATTTATACAAATAAATACAAATACAGATACAATAAATACAAATACAGATAAAATGTATACAGATAAACCCAATGACCAATTAATTACAACAAAAAAATAAAATCAAGAGGTAGGAATTTTTATTTAAATTAGGTTCAGCCACATTCTATTAAACCTTTTCTAAATGTATTAATTTAAAAGTGAAGAATTGAAAACAAATTTTCAGGGTAAAAATCCCTCTCCTTTGAAATGGGGTTGTTGGCTTGAATACAATGACTACCCACTTTCCCTCTGTCTCTGCTTCTCCTTCATAAACAGGCCCACACACACACATACACACACATAACTTTTAGCAACTCTGTTTAACATTTGGAAAGAAATGGCTGACATGTAGAAGAGGGATAAGTAAATAAGTTGCATGAACTGTATATAAATGAACTTACTTAAAATTCTTTAAACAGAAATTTCAGTACCATAGAGATCCTTGAAATGAAGACAGATAAATCTGACTAATTATAGCCAAATATCTCTTGCTAAAAATTTAGAGAAACTTTCTATGAAATGATTTGTAAATACAAATCTTAATCCAAAATTATATTATAAATATGTCTTCCTCAGCTAAAGAAATATTATGCCCTTTAAAATAGAGCAAAAGAAAAACTGGCTGAGCGTTCTGTGTGAGAATACGCTGAATATTCATCTATGAACAATGAGAGGAATGGCACCCAAGAAAGAGAACTGTGGAAAAATGAAAGACCCTCTTGTTTTTTGTCTTTCCTTTATACATGTATAAAACTGAACAAAGAAAAGAGGCACAAACCCTAGTGTGTGTTCTACTGAAGAAAAACTTGTTTCTGAGAGTTGTCCAGTTTTGCTAAGTCCCCAAATAGCTTATCCTCTAAGGAAAAAAAAATATTTTGTTTTAAAGGCAAAGACTCTTGGTTACAGAATACTTCTATGTAATGTAATGTTCAGTCTTGCATATACAGAGATTATAGGCAAGGCATCTTTTTGGTCATTTTAGACCGTAGCAGTGCAGATTTTATAGGTACCTTTCTGTACTCTTTTGAGGACAAAATGTGCATGTTTTCAAGGCAGGAAACCTTGAAAGCTGGGGGATAGTTTTGGGCAGTAGCACAGAGTTAATTTCTTTGCAGACCAACTAGAGATTGAAACCACGAGCAGATCTATTGAAATCCCAAGTTCTCATGACAATAGAGGCCCAAATTCTGCAGAGATCTCAAGTGCTAGAATAGTTGTTTGAAAAGTATCAGGGTTCCCTGCCTTCATCCTGACAGTAGCATTAATTTTAAAATGACTATATTCCTAGATAAAAACACACATTTTAAAAATTTTATAAATAACCTTAATCCTTTTGTTCTGACAATATAATAATGAAGACATAATATTAATAAATACAAGTTAATGTTTTTTGGAGTTTTTAAAAATCCATATTGATTTCCAAAACGTTTGTTTCTACTGTTGAAAAGAGAAATTCAAACCACCTGATTGTTCACAGTAAGTAAAATTCAGCTACATATTTATCTTTGATTTCACTAGACAGGTAATATTGAAAAAAATGAAACATGCCTGTCACCTGACACTTGAAAACATAATACTTGTTAAACTTAGTGTTTTTGTTGTTGTTGTTTTGTTTTGTTTTTTGTTTTTTAGTAGGGGCATGCTCACTATGTTTCCCAGGCTAACCTTAAACTTCTGAGCTCAAGCAGTTTTCCCACCTCAGCATCCCAAGTTGCTGGGATTATAGGCTCATATCAACACACTCAGCTTCTTAAACTTAGTTGTTTTATGTTTCCTGTTTTAAATTTTAGAAATAAATGGATTTAACTGAAACAATAGCCTTTAATTATTGTAGCAGTTTTAGGCTTACAAAAAACAAACAAACAAACAAACAAAAAAAGACCTGGGGAGAAAGTAGAGTTCCTATATGCCCATTCACCCTTCTCCTCCCCACTTTGCCCCATTATTAACTATGGTGGTACCTTTGCTACAACTAATGAACAAATATTGATACATTATTATAACTATAGTACATTAGGGTTCACTGGGTGTACATTTAATGGATTTTGACAAATGCATGATGTTATGTGCCCATCATCATAATATCATACAAATTACTTTCACTGCCATGAAAATCTTCTGTACTCTACCTGTTTATCTCTCCCCATTTCCAATCCCTGGCATCTTTTTTACTGTATCTATAGTTTTGCCTTTTCCAGAATGTCATATAGTTGGAATCATACAGGATATAGCTGTTTAGACTGGTTTATTTCATTTAGCAGTATGCACTTAAGGTTTCCCTGTATAGTTTCATGATTAATAGCTCACTTCTCTTTAGTGCTGAATAATCTTCCATTGTATGGATGTACAAGTTTGTTTATGCATTCACCTACTTAAAGACATCTTCGTTGCCTCCATTTTTTTTGCAATTATAAATTGGGCTGCTATAAACGTTTATGTGTAGGATTTTGTGGAACATAATTTTCAACAAAATACCAATGAGTATGATTGCTAGATCATATGGTGAGTGTATGTTTAATTTTTTAAGAAACTGACAAATAGCATTTTGCATTCCCACCAGCAATGAGTGAGAGTTTGTATTTCTCCACATCCTTGACAGCATTTGTTGTTGCCAGTGTTTTGAGTTTTAGCCATTCTAATAGGTGTTTAGTGATATCTCATTGTTTTAATTTGCAGTTCTCTAATGGCATATTATGTTGATCGTTTTCTATGCAGGTTTTTCATCTGCATTTCTTTGGTGAGATGTCTGTTCAGATCTTTTGCTCACATTTTAATCAAGTTGTTTTTCTTGTTGAGTTTTAAGACTTTTTGGTGTATTTTGGATAATGGTCGATTATCAGAAATGTGTTTAGCAAATATTTTCTCCTAGTCTGTGATTTGTCTTTCACAAAAATGGAAGTTTTAATTTTAATAAACTCTAACATCAGTTATTTCTTTCATAAATCTGGCTTGTGGTGTTATATCTGAGACCTTATTGCCAAACCCAAGATCAACTAGATGTTCTCCTATTTATCTTCTAAAAGTTTTACAGTTTTGCATTGTACATTTAGTTCTATGATTTATTTTGAGTTAAATTTTGTGAATTTAATGTCAGTGTCTAGATTTTTTTTCATGTGGATGTTCAGTTATTGGACTATTTGTTTAAAAGACTTTTGCTCCTTTGTATTGCCTTTACTTCTTTGTCAAAGAACAGTTGACTGTACTTATGTGGGTCAATTTCCAGCTTCTCTCTTCTGTTCCATTGATCTAGTTGTATGTTTGCAAATACCACACTACCTTGACTCATGTAGCTATATAGTAAGCCTTGGGGTTGGGTAGTGTCAGCATTCTGACTCTTTCTTCAATATTGTGTCTCCTATTCTAGATGTTTTGCCTCTCCATATAAACTTTAGAATCAGTTTGTGAATATCCACAAAATAACTTCGTGGAATTTTTATTGGGATTATGTTGAATCTAAAAATTAAATTGGGAAGAAGTAATATTTTGATAGTATTGAGTCTTACTATCCATGAACATGGAATATCTCTCAGTTTATTTAGTTCTTTTTTGATATCTTTGATCAGAGTTTTGTAGTTTTCTTCATATAGATCTTACACATTTTTTTGTTAGATTTTATGTGAAGAATTTATTTAATTTTTTGGTCTTAGTGTAGGTGTTGTGCTTTCAATTTTAAATTTCAATATTTAATTGGTAATATATTGAAACACAAATTTTGTATACCTTTAATGCCTGACTCCCAATTTCTCTTTAAAAAAAAAATCCCTAAACTTGTGTATGTATATTAAATTGCTCTTTGCTTCCACATGGTTCCCAATTCTTCTTTTTTAATATGTGATTTAAAAAAACTCCCCATTTTAAATTTATAATACTGCTATTGGTCAACAGCTCATATTTTTATTTGAAGTTTATTCTGGAATGTGTATTAAATGTGGTGTGATGTGTTTCCAACCATCTTATAAGTCTAATTCATGTATTCCATTGGATATAAAAGAGTAATCTGACTTTTTTATCTTGTAAGAGTATAGTGCTAGAATTTATCTTTTAATACTTATTTTTTCCTGTTTTTAAAGTGCTTATTTTAACAAACCTGGAAAACACTGAAGAGTATAATAAAATTGTTCAGAAGCCTACAATACAGGTAATAGTTTGAAATATAGACTCCTTTTTTTAACTTGTGAGAAATTTGTTTTTTTTTTTTGATTTGTGGGAAATTCATCAGGTTTAGAATATGCCACTTCAGATATAATTTTTTTCCTCATAATGATCAAGAATTTAGTACATATCAGATGAAAGATTTTGCTAGTTCACCTAAATGTAGACATAAGCATGTCCCTGCTAGTATTGATGGTATTCTGTTGTTGCAAGAAGTTGATAGTGTTTTCCTGTGCCAGAGCTTTTGGGACTGAAGTCACAGGACTTGTTATATATTCTCAGAATTCTCTGCTGACCTAGTAGTGGGGGCCACATTTTTCTTTAAAAATATGTAATGAGGTTTTTTGTTTGTTTGCTTTTGAAGAACAATTTATCCAGGGATATAGCATTTGGAACCTGCTAAATTACTTTTGGCAACGCGTTACTGAATAATACTGAGTTAAATTTTTTTGAGTCGCACGTAAGGTAAAGTAGCTATTTTCAAAGTGTTAAGTTCTCTTTGATCTTGTCCACAACATCAATACTGTGAGGTCCTGACAGGCCAATGTTTCTTTTGAATACAGCCAACCTATGGAGAGAAAAATCTGTTAAGTGTTTCTAGGGTTTGGGAAACGTGAAAGGATATTGGTGAGTTATGGTGAGCTGGACTCAAAATATTACTGGAAAAGAAAACAGGCCACAAAACTAATAGGAAAATGTTACTTTAAATCCTTTATTTTAAAATTATAATATTCCCCTTAAAGTTTATGTTTTAGGACTTCTAGCGGTGGGGTGGGAGAATACAAAATATTTAATTTTATAAAAGAAATAGTCTGCTAATTTACAAATAATTCAAAAATGAATTAGTCAATATTTAAAATATTAAATAATGTGCTGTAATCAACATTTAAAATCATCTACATTCAGATCTGTTATCCTAAAATTATCAGTAATATAATATGCCTTAGAAGAAAAACCAGAAGAATTTGCCTCTTATAAGCACTTTAGAGCAACTATTTGATAACTGTGCCTGCAAAGTTAAATATTAGATGGTATTGCCAGATGGATCTCATATGGTAAATAGCACTGTACGAGACGGCATTTTATTTTGCTATTTTTTTAAAAAAATGAAAGTCCAACACAAAATAGTCTAGGTCATTAAATGAATTCAGAGTTATGCCTTAAACAAATATAAGATTGCAACATAAATTAACAAAGGCCAATGAATTCAAAGTTAATGCTGACTTTTTCCGTTTTATTTAAATTATGCAATAGCTTCAGTTATCATTGAGAACTGTTTTATTATTTGTATTGTTGTTGCTAACATATCTTTTGACCAAAATATCTCCAAATATTTAGCTGAATATTGTATATTATAGAGGCAGTTAAAAAACAATGATAGCCGAAACGCTTGGAGAGGTGGTAGTATAAAGAAAACTTAAATGTAGCTTGGAGCTCTTTTTTCTTTATGGAAAAGAGAACACTTCATTCAACTATATTTTTCCTGACATAACAAATATATAGCACTGTTTTCAAGCTAGTTACCACAGTTCTTGGGCCAAGAAAGTAGAGATGTTTCATTTTAGAAAAAATATTGGGATCGAATATAAATATTTGAGGAAATTCCTTCTAAGAACAAAGAACTTTTCGAGGGAAAAACAGTAAGTAAAAAAAAAATGTAGGTTTAAAGAAAGAAAAGCTGATAAGTTTGCATTAAGTTTTATATAGTGCAAATTATATGTAATGAGTACATGATATTTGAAGTTTTTACATGTGCCCTCAATTTGTGCAAGTTCCTTCCTTCCTCTCTTCCATCCTTCTGTCCTTCCATTCTTTCTGTTTTGCCCTGAAAATTTCCCTCCCCCTTTCATTTCCCTCCCGTTCCTTTCCTTTCATTTCCCTCCTCCTTTCCTTTCCTTTCCTTCCTCCTTTCATTTCCCTCTCCCTTTCCCTCTCCCTCTCCCTCTCCCCCTTCCCCTTCCCCTTCCCCTTCCCTTCCCTTTCCCTCCTCCTTTCATTTCCCTGCTCCTCTCCCTTCCTCTGCTCTCCTATGCTCTCCTTTCCCCTCCTTTCCCCTCCTCTCCCCTCCCCTAACCTCCCCTCCTTTCCCCTCCTTTTCCCTCCACTATCATTCTTTTCTCTTGACTTCGATGATACCATATTCTGATTGATCTTACCCAATTTTCTGGCTTCAGTTACTATATATCGATTGATTACAGCCACATCTTTATCTTAAACAAGATCCTCTTCCTGAACCTCAGACTCCAATACCAAATTACCTTCTAGACATCTTCATTTGAATAACCCATAAGTAACTTAACATATAAAGAAATAAACTTAGCACATCCAAGCCACTTCCCTCATGTTTCACATCTCTGTGAGTGATATTACCACCAACCCAGATACCCAAGTCAGGTAAGCTCAACTTGATCCCTTCCTGACTACCACATTTAGTTAACTACCACATTCTTTTGAATCTACGTCTTTGAAATTATCCACTCTTCTGCATATCTAGAGTCACTATTCTATTCTACATCATCATGCTTTACCTTAGTTATTGAAATAATATTCTAATGCCTCTTCTTTCTTCAGTTATGCACCCCTGTTTTTCTTTGAGATAAAGGGAGACATGAAACAGTCTGCCATGTGACTTTATCACTTAATACTCTTCAGTAGTTTCCCATTACTCTCATGATTAAGTCTAGTTATTTTCGGAGGTTTCAGAAGGTCAGGCATATAAAGAGGTCACAAATTCTTTTGTGATGGCACAACAGCTCTGTATCTTGATTTTGTTGGTGGTTATATCAATATATATGATACAAAGACGTACAAAAAATGAGTGCATGCACAAACTGATGAAATCCAAATAAAATTTGTTGTTTATTTTATTGTGCTAGGTCAACTTCCTCATTTTCGTAATGTACATGGTTATGTAAGATGATACCAATGTGAAAAGCTGGGTAACGGGTAAATTTGACCTATCTATACCAATCTGCAACTTCATGTGTGTATATAATCACTTCAAAATAAAAAGATGTTAATTTGCTTGACTGTAGTAATCATTTCACTATTTATAGTTATATCAAACCATGCTGAACACCTTAAATATATCCTAAAAAAATAAATGATTTCAAAAATGAAATCTGTCCGTTTCTAGCTGGCTAATGTTGAACAGATTATTTACCCTTTCTACCTTTGCTCCTTTTTCTCCCCAGCAGACTACATTATCATCTAGTCAAAAAAAAAGTAGACACATCCATCTAAATACACGCTTAACATCCCAAGATAAAATCTGTAAATATCCTGGGTCAGCTGGGTGGGACTAGCTAGTGGTATCCTCTTTTCATGAAGTTTTATAAAAAGAAATTAACCTACCACTTAAAAAGACTAATCTGTTTACCTATGTTCTGAACACTAATTCTACTTTTTTAGAAATTTTGCACTAGTGATTAATTTTATCTTTCATATGTCTTCATGCTTTGTCTCTTTGTAAACTCCTTTGTTATCAACATTCAAACTTGTTCAAGCCCTTCACTATTTTTTTTTAAAGAAAATAAAAAGAAAACTCTTTCCTAACATTTCAATCTGTCTTGAAAAATTACTTTATTTCTTTGGAAACCATTGTTTTTATTGTTTGCTTTTTGACTTTTCATTTATTATTTGGATTATACTAGTCATGTTACTGAATCTGATGGACACTTAAAAATTTGTTTTACCCATACCATAAAATTTCACACATTTCAAGAATAGAGTTTAGCATATTCGCAAGGTTGTACAAACATCACCACTATCTAATTCCAGAACGTTTTAATCACCCTAAAGATTCTACACTGTGGATCTAGCAGTAATTCCTGGAGATCCATGCTCTTGTCTTCCAGTGATTTGTAACTACCTGATTGTCTCTCTGCATAATACTCTACCAAAAACATGGTGATACTGGAGATTTCTCTCTTTTTCTTCTGTTTTCCAAGTTAACCCTCTCTAGTTGCCTCAACTGCCCCTACTGTTTAAGATTTCTCACCATTCTTGAGGAATCGCCACACTGTCTTCCACAATGGTTGAACTAATTTACACTCCCACCAACAGGGTAAAAGCGTTCCTATTTCTCCACATCCTCTTCAGCATCTGTTATTTCCTGACTTTTTAATGATCACCATTCTAACTGGCATGAGATGGTATCTTATTGTGGTTTTAATTTGCATTTCTCTAATGACCAGTGATGACGAGCTTTTTTTTGCATGTTTGTTGGCTGCATAAATGTCTTCTTTTGAGAAGTGTCTGTTCATTTCCTTCACCCACTTTTTGATGGGGTTGTTTGTTTTTATCTTGTATCTAGAACTAGAAGTACCACTTGATCTAGGAATCCCATTACTGGGTATATACCCAAAGGATTATAAATCATTCTACTATAAAGACATATGTGTATGTTATAAAAAAAATACGTATGTTTATTGTGGCACTGTTCACAATAACAAGACTTGGAACCAACCCAAATGCCCATCAATGATAGACTGGATAAAGAAAATGTGGCACATATACACCATGGAATACTATGCAGCCATAAAAAGGGATAAGTTCATGTTCTTTGTAGGGACGTGGATGAAGCTGGAAACCATCATTCTTAGCAAACTAACACAAGAACAGAAAACCAGACACCACATGTTCTCACTCATAAGTGGGATTTGAACAATGAGAACACATGGACACAGGGAGGGGAACATCACACACCAGGGCCTTTTGGGGGGTGGGAGGCTAGGGGAGGGATAGCATTAGGAGAAATACCTCATGTAGATGACAGGTTGATGGGTGCAGCAAGCCACCATGGCATATGTATACCTATGTAACAAACCTGCATGTTCTACACATGTACCCCGGAGCTTAAAGCATAATGATAAAAAAAAGAAAAGAAAAAAAAAGATTTCTCACCATTCTACATGTTTTTCTCTTTAGGCTTTTTGATAAGGCAATGTCCTCATAATATAAGACACGTGCCATGATCTGGCCAGTTCAGAGTGAAGTGGGATAATTGCTATCTTCTTTACTTTATTATTGTAGCTCATGTTATTGTCGTGGAACTTCTTTGATCCTTGATTGATACATGGCACTTCTGACATTTGCTGACATCCCCTCTATAGTTTCCTGCTTCTAATGAATAATATTAATTTTATTTTAAAAAGTTGGGGTTGGGAGAAGGTAAAGGGGAGATGGATGTGAGGAACTGGGATACGTGACTAACACAAACTTAATGTACATCTGGCATAATCATCAGTTAATTCAATGTAGTTTCATTTTTGACTTGGTTAGTATCCTACAAAATAAATAGATTAATACTAAGTTTGAAAATGAGTATATTTCTTGCAATGGACCAGAGATTTGTGGGGTTTGTGATAGCACTAAATGAATACATGTTATGTTCTATCATACTATGGTATTATTTTCAATAACTGAAATGAGAAAATAAGTATATTTTGAAGAAGTGAATAGAAAGCACTTATATCTGATTTCTGCTGAGATTTTTTTCAAAGTTACTAAATAAAAGCGGCATTTGTGACTTAGGGTGAAGCTTAGGAAATAGGGGTCTTTATATGATTTTTGTTCTTTAAATGTTAAGACTACTCTGAATGGATAGTTTAATGATTCTAAATGGAAACTAGAAAGCAGGTCTAACAGTAACCAGATGTCCTGGGATTTAGAATGGCATGCTAAAAGTAGCAACCTATATGAAGCTTTTGAAAACTCACAATGCTTGTCATTTCTTATTTTCTTTTATGAACTATTTCTAAAGTATAATAAGGCACAAAATTAATGTAATAAATGCCAAATACCCATCACCCATATTTTAAAAAAATTAGCATTTGCCATATTTGCTTGAATTTTGTTTTTACAGAAATTAGTCATTGCAGAAATAGTTGAAGTTCCCTTGTGTTTACAGTTCCACCTTTTGTCCCTAGAGGTAACCACTCTTCTGAAGTTAATGCATATGCTTTCAGTTCATATTTTTACTATTTTTATATTTTCATTTCATTTCATGCATGCACATGTGTACACACTTATCCATGAACATTCGGTGCAGTTTTGTGTACTTAAAAATTTACATAAATAATTTCTCACCATAATGCCATGGTTTGCAATCTATGTTCCAAGGCATTCCTGTAGGGCCACAGTGAACTCACAGGTGGGCCATGAGCTATTTAAAATTTTTAAGAGAAACGTAGCAATATTCAACATCTGTCAGACACCAGGTCAGACACTACCCTGAATAGTTCAGTTTTAGCGTGGGATTTCAGTAAATTCATCCTGATGGTGTCACGTCTTTGTGAAACTTGGTTTTTGGTGGTTGCTGTCATAGAAAGCAAGTACTGCATGAAAATCAATATAGAACAGGAAATAAGTGTGGCAGTGTCCAATCAGATTTCAAGGTTTGAAAAGTTGTGCAGTGCCTGACAGGCACACACATACCAATAATAATAAACTTAAAGATGGCTATATAAGAATGAAGTAAAAATAATTTTTAAAAATTTGTGTTTATTATTTCTATATGGCTGTATTGCTGGGACAAAAACACTTATTGAGTTGTTTAGACCTAACTACTAAATTAATGGATCTGTTACATACTTTTAAGCTAAGTTTGTTGTGAAAATATTACTAAGACACTAAGTGCTCTGAGAAAAAAGTAAGAAGACAGTGAAGTTTGGATATTTATTTTTCTTTCTGTAATAGTTTATATCAGGCTACGATTATCCATTCCTTAAAGGCTTGGCAGGATTCAACTGCTAAACCATGTGAGATGTAACTTGTCAGGAGATTATTTTTTCTCTCAGTTACTGATCATAAATTTATTCAGGTTTTCTATTTCTAATTACATAGTTTTCTTATGTTTCGTGTTTCTAGGAAACTGCCTATTTCATTTGAGTTTGTAAATTGATTGCCATTTAGTTGTTTAGTATATTCTCAGGTTATTTTAAATCTTTCCTATATTGTTCGAGATACATTCTCTTTACTCCTAAAGTTTCTAATCAGTGCCTCTATTTTCTTTCTTAAATATTTAATGATTAATATTTTTTGATCAGCATAAGTTTTACTATGGGTTGAATACTGAAAAAATAATATGGTTTAGCCTAATATATTACACCTCTTCTTAAAGAACAAATTTTGGTTTTGCTGATGCTCTCTATTGTACATTTGTTTCATGTTATTAATTTTTGTTCTAATCATTATTGTTTCTTTCCTTCTCTTTTACATGGATTATTCTGCTATTATTTTTTAACTTGCTAAGTGAGATCCTTAACTAATTAATTTTACTTATTTAAAAAATCTAATATATGCATTTAAAGCCATACATTTTCCACTAAGAACCACTTTAGCTGCATCCCACAGGTTTTGATATGTAGTGCCTTTATTGTGTTCATTTTAAATAATTAATATTTCAATTATGATTTCTTCTTTGACTCATGGAATATTTATGAATTTTTCTTTAGTTTCTAAATATATACGGCTTTTTAATCTATCTTTTCATCTTAATTTCTTATTTTATTCCATTGTGGTCAGATACCTTATTTTGTAATACCAATTCTTTGGTATTTGTTAACACCTCTTTTTAGATCATAATGGTTGAATTTTATAAATATTACACATTAGTTGGAAAGAATGTACAATCTTCAAAAGGTGAAGTTTTTACACATCAGTTAGTTCAAAATGATGTAATTTAAATCTTCTATATCTTTACTAATTTTATTCTTTCCTGTTGATGTATCTTCTGCCTCATGACTCACTCCTTTACTTTGTTCAGGGTTCTGCTCAAATATCACCTTCTTAGAGTCTTTCTATAAATATTTTTTCTACATATCTGTTTCTCCATCTCTTCTTCTATTTTCTTTTGTACTGCTTTTCTCTTGTGGCATTTGTTAGTACTGAACATTATATTTTATATTTCTGCATTCATTGTCTTCCTCATGAGAGTATAAACAGGAATTATGTTTTATTCACTAATATATCTTCAGGGTCTAAAATAATATCTGCCTAAAAAAGCATTTAATAGATAGATGTTGAATTGAACAAAAGAGTATCAGTTTTTGATCCTATGGCTAGCTCATTCTCAGTTGAAGAAGGCTGTTTTCTCTGTGAGTTCTTTGGGTCCTTCCAAAGTAATTTAGTATTTCCTTCTATTCTGTGACCCATGATCTGTGCCTGTACTGGTCTACAGAAAACCTAATTGGTTTTGTGTTAATTTTTAGCTTTGAGTTTTCTGTCCCAAATAGTGCAATGCTGATTCCTAAGGCACCCGTGGCACGTATCTGGGTTTCGTTTTCTATGGTTTTGTTTTCCCCAGAACCCTAAGAAGATTTGTAGCTTTATTACTCTGTCTCTAGGCTAGTCTATAGACTTTTCTAGTCTAAATCTTACAGATGCATGAGGGGACATCCATTAATAAGCGGGAGTCTCAGTTTCTGTTCCACTCCTCTCACTGGCTTCAGGCTTTGTCTGTTTCCCCACACTGTGGACAAATATATGGATATATGTGGCTATGGTGCTCCAGGGGGACACCAAGAGTTCAGCCCCACCTTCTGCTCTGGCTTTGAGTTCTTTCTTTTTGGCTGACACCCAGAGATTTCCCTTTATAGCTTTCATTCTAACTTGTTTCACTTCTTAATTAGCAACATCATACTGAATATCTCTTTATATGAAAAGAAAGAGAGATACAACTATGTCAGCTGAATCTGCCTGTCTTGACTTTTAATAGTTTTTTTAGGATATTTATGCTAATCTTTATGATTGCTTATAGCCTAATAATTTTTCTATAGAAGTGCGTAGTATGTATATGATTAATATATTTAGCACTTGATTTGGATCATGTTGCCCTAATTTTTCAGTTGCTGACATATTTACTATTGTACTCTCACATCGATAATCATATGTGATTGATAAAATTACATCTCCTTTAAGTTAGCAGTTAGCATCATACAGTGAGTATTTATTTGTGAGAGAGAGTGTGTATGTCTAGTGGAGGGAGTAAAAAAGACAGAAAGAGAGAGAAGTTGAAAAGTTTAGGTGGAGAGAGAGATTATTACAAAAAAAAAAGATAGTTTAGGAGAGAAAGAGAGATAAGAACGTGCATAGACACACATAGGCTCAAAATAAAGGGATGGAGGAAGATCTACCAAGCAAATGGAAAACAAAAAAAGGCAGTGGTTGCAATCCTAGTCTCTGATAAAACAGACTTTACACCAACAAAGATCAAAAGAGACAAAGAAGGCCATTATATAATGGTAAAGGGATCAATTCAACAAGAAGAGCTAACTATCCTAAATATATATGCACCCAATACAGGAGCACTCAGATTCATAAAGCAAGTCCTTAGAGACCTACAGACTTAGATTCCCATTTAATAATAATGGGAAACTTTAACACCCCACTGTTAACATTAGACAGATCAACGAGACAAAGTTAAAAAGGATATCCAGGATTTGAACTCAGCTCTGCACCAAGCAGACCTAATAGACATCTACAGAACTCTCCACCCCAAATCAACAGAATATACTTTCTTCTCAGCACCACATCGCACTTATTCCAAAATTGACCACACAGTTGGAAGTAAAACACTCCTCAGCAAATGTAAAAGAACAGAAATTATAACAAACTGTCTCTCAGACCACAGTGCAATCAAACTAGAACTCGAGATTAAGAAACTCACTCAAAACCGCTCAGCTACATGGAAACTGAACAACCTGCTTCTGAATGACTACTGGGTACATAACGAAATGAATGCAGAAATAAAGATGTTCTGAAACCAATGAGAACAAAGACACAGCATACCAGAATCTCTGGGACACATTCAAAGCAGTGTGTAGAGGGAAATTTATAGCACTAAATGCCCACAAGAGAAAGCAGGAAAGATCTAAAATTGACACCCGAACATCACAATTAAAAGAACTAGAGAAGCAAGAGCAAAAGCATTCAAAAGCTAGCAGAAGGCAAGAAATCACTAAGATCAGAGCAGAACTGAATGAGATGGAGATACAAAAAACCCTTCAAAAATCAATGAATCCAG
Organism: Pongo abelii; assembly: GCF_028885655.2. NCBI lineage: Eukaryota > Metazoa > Chordata > Mammalia > Primates > Hominidae > Pongo > Pongo abelii. The sequence goes on from NC_085928.1 coordinate 23,137,220, forward strand.
GAGCTGGTTTCTTGAAAAGATCAACAAAATTGGTAGACTGCTAGCAAGACTAATGAAGAAGAAAAGAGAAAAGAATCAAATAGACACAATAAAAAATGATAAAGGGGATATCACCACCAATTCCACAGAAATATAAACTACCATCAGGGAATACTATAAACACCTCTATGCAAATAAACTAGAAAATCTAGCAGAAATGGGTAAATTCCTGGACACACCCACCCTCCCAAGACTAAACTAGGAAGAAGTTGAATCCGTGAATAAACCGATAAGAGGCTCTGAATTGAGGCAATAATTAATAGCCTACTAACCAAAAAAAGTCCAGGACCAGATGGATCCACAGCCGAATTCTACCAGAGGTACAAGCAGGAGCTGGTAGCATTCCTTCTGGAACTATTCCAATCAATAGAAAAAGAGGGAATCCTCCCTAACTCATTTTATGAGGCCAGCAGCATCCTGATACCAAAGCCTGACAGAGACACAACAAAAAAAGAGAATTTTAGACCAATATCCCTGATGAAAACATCGACGCAAAAATCCTCAATAAAATACTGGCAAACCAAATCCAGCAGCACATCAAAAAGCTTATCCACCATGATCAAGTGGGCTTCATCCCTGAGATGCAAGGCTGGTTCAACATACACAAATCAATAAACGTAATCCAGCATATAAACAGAACCAAAGACAAAAACCACATGATTATCTCAATAGATGCAGAAAAGGCCTTTGACAAAATTCAACAACCTTCATGCTAAAAGCTCTCAATACATTAGGTATTGATGGGACGTATCTCAAAATAATGAGAGCTATTTATGACAAACCCACAGCCAATATCATATTGAATGGGCAAAAACTGGAAGCATTCCCTTTGAAAACTGGCACAAGACAGGGATGTCCTCTCTTACCACTCCTATTCAACATAGTGTTGGAAGTTCTGGCCAGGGCAGTCAGGCAGGAGAAAGAAATACAGGGTATTCAATTAGGAAAAGAGGAAGTCAAATTGTCCCTGTTTGCAGATGACATGATCGTATATTTAGAAAACCCCATTGTCTCAGCCCAAAATCTCCTTAAGCTGATTAGCAAATTCAGCAAAGTCTCAGGATACAAAATCAATGTGCAAAAATCGCAAACATTCTTATACACCAATAACAGACAAACAGAGAGCCAGATCATGAGTGAACTCCCATTCACAATTGCTTCAAAGAGAGTAAAATACCTAGGAATCCAACTTACAAGGGATGTGAAGGACCTCTTCAAGGAGAACTACAAACCACTGCTCAATGAAATAAAAGAGGATACAAACAAATGGAAGAACATTCTATGCTCATGGGTAGGAAGAATCAATATCATGAAAATGGCCATACTGCCCAAGGTAATTTATAGATTCAATGCCATCCCCATCAAGCTACCAATGACTTTCTTCACAGAATTGGAAAAAACTACTTTAAAGTTCATATGGAACCAAAAAAGGGCCCGCATTGCCAAGACAATCCTAAGCCAAAAGAACAAAGCTGGAGGCATCATGCTACCTGACTTCAAACTATACTACAAGGCTACAGTAACCAAAACAGTATGGTACTGGTACCAAAACAGAGATATAGACCAATGGAACAGAACAGAGCCCTCAGAAATAATACCACACATCTACAACCATCTGATCTTTGACAAACCTGACAAAAACAAGAAATGGGGAAAGGATTCCCTATTTAATAAATGGTGCTGGGAAAACTGGCTAGCCATATGTAGAAAGCTGAAACTGGATCCCTTCCTTACACCTTATACAAAAATCAATTCAAAATGGATTAAAGACTTAAATGTTAGACCTAAAACCATAAAAACCCTAGAAGAAAACCTAGGCAATACCATTCAGGGCATAGGCATGGGCAAGGACTTCATGTCTAAAACACCAAAAGCAATGATAACAAAAGCCAAAATTGACAAATGGGATCTAATTAAACTAAAGAGCTTCTGCACAGCAAAAGAAACTACCATCAGAGTGAACAGGCAACCTACAGAATGGGAGAAAATTTTTGCCATCTACTCTTCTGACAAAGGGCTAATATGCAGAATCTACAAAGAACTCAAACAAATTTACAAGAAAAAAAACAAACAACTCCATCAAAAAGTGGGCGAAGGATTTGAATAGACACTTCTTAAAAGAAGACATTTATGGAGCCAACAGACACATGAAAAAATGCTCATCATCACTGGCCATCACAGAAATGCAAATCAAAACCGCAATGAGATACCATCTCACACCAGTTAGAATGGCGATCATTAAAAAGTCAGGAAACAACAGGTGCTGGAGAGGATGTGGAGAAATAGGAACACTTTTACACTGTTGTTGGGACTGTAAACTAGTTCAACCATTGTGGAAGACAGTGTGGCGATTCCTCAAGGATCTAGAAGTAGAAATACCATTTGACCCAGCTATCACATTACTGGGTATATACCCAAAGGATTATAAATCATGCTGCTATAAAGACACATGCACATGTATGCTTATTGTGTCACTATTCACAATAGCAAAGACTTGGAATCAACCCAAATGTCCATCAATGATAGACTGGATTAAGAAAATGTGGCACATATACACCATGGAATACTATGCAGCCATAAAAAAGGATGAGTTCATGTCCTTTGTAGGAACATGGGTGAAGCTGGAAATGATCATTCTTCGCAAACTATCCCAAGGACAAAAAACCAAACACCGCATGTTCTCACTCATAGGTGGGAACTGAACAATGAGAACACTTGGACACTGGAAGGGGAACATCACACCCCAGGGCCTGTCATGGGGTTGGGGGAGGGGGGGGGAGGGATAGCATTAGGAGATATACCTAATATAAATGATGAGTTAATGGGTGCAGCACACCAACATGGTACATGTGTACATAAGTAACAAACCTGCACGTTGTGCACATGTACCCTGGAACTTAAAGCATAATAAAAAAAAAAAAAAGAAAATGGATACCATGACTTGCAATGTGAAAATAAATAAATAAATAAAAAGTTTCTTTCAAAAAAAAAAAGAAGATACGGAGTAGATGAGATGGCATTGATAAGACAGTTTGTACCTAGGCAAGACTTATCTTTGGCAAGGTTGGTTTAATTCTTTTCAGTGATGCAGATGAACCAGCAGAGGCAGATAAATTATTTCAATTCTAATCTTCCCTCCCTTTCAACATGTTGTACCTGACTTCTTTTACATGTAGCTAAACAGGTGCTTTTTGCTGATACCTGAGTGATGTTGAAGGTTTTGCACTTACACTCGACTTTTGGCACTTTATTATTTTTGCTGTATTCATGTCTACAGGGAGAAATTGGTCCCTCTGAGTACAGAGCAAGTGACTGTCAGCTTGATTGTGTTTGAAAGCTCCTATCCTATCATGTGATATTATCAGGAACCAAGGATTAGCAAACCTATGTTATTTTGGAAATACTTTTCTTCAGCATGCTGAACAAATAGCAAGAGCATAGGTAATAAAGCTATAGAAACCTCACAAGTGAGATGTGAGCACTTCATCCTCTTTTGAAAATATTGCAGTGTTTTGTGATTTCTCCTTCATATGAGGAAAGAGAAAGAATCTTTCCAATTATTTCTTTAATGAATCAGTTACTTTGTGGAGCTTTTGAAAATGTAATTTTTCAGATAGATTCAACAATCTTACCCCTATTGTGTAACTTAGTAGTAAGCTTTCTGCATTCATTGTACCTGGGAAGGTCAAGCATTTTATGACCTCAGAAGCCTGATTCTTGTTTCATACAGACAATTACCTAAAAGTTCCCATTATTTAAAATGGATATTTCAACCATCTCAAGGTTTACTTTTACTGGGATTCTCAAGTGGTTTTATTTATTGAATACTGAATCAAACTGAAGCAGACTTTATCATGTTATCTAAAATCTTACTTTATGTATTTTCTCATTTTATTTTAAAAATCATGGTTGTGTGACATGCTGATATAATTTAATGGTAAACTTTACATTTAGATTTTATAGTTTTAGCATTTTTGTCAAACCCTAGTTGAAGCTACAAAAATATTTTGACACTATAGACTTTAGAGATTTATGTAGCCAGAATAGATAAAGCAGAATTGGATGTCAGAAGCATAGAGTACAATTTATCGGTTATCATGATTAGAAGGGCTGATATCTTAATGAAAGCTGATTGGCAGTAGAATTTATTACAGAAACTATAAGATGGAGAGTAGAAAATGATAAAATTACTAATTAATATGTAATGTATCTTGTGACAGTGTGTTATCATTTAGAATCTTTACTAAATTTTAGTTTAATTGTGTGGCTGTTTTGGTGTTAAAACACAATTTTGAAAAACATATAATGCGTTTAAAATACCTTTTGAAAATAGCTATCAACCAGAAACAGGTAAAGGTGTATTTATTATACTTTGGATAAAGGTATATTACAATTGGGAAATTTAGAAGACCTAAAAGATTTTGAAGGAGAAAGAATTGTTATAATAGATGTAAATGTAATGTTAAATGGCTTACAGGGTATCTGACAACATTCTCATAAAACATTGTAAGAGAAATCAGTAAACATCTTGAAGACAAAGGAATCATGAGCGATGAAAAAAATGAGTTTATTATAAACAAATCTTGCCTGACAAAATTAATAGAATGCAGAATTAGCATGGTTAAAGGGAATGTATATTTTGAACTTCAACCAAGTGTTTCTTGTAGCTTTTCAAAAATAATTGTAAAATTACGATATAAATAATCTGATGGATAAAATATGCAGAGAAAGCTGATGAATCTATAGAAAGCCAAAATGTAATGCCAAGAACACCCTCAAATGGATTGCAGGATTAGGTGGCGGTGACAAGAGTGACCTGAGGGGTTCAGGTTTCCCGTAATCTTTTCCAACACCCCCATACACATATATTTCATATAAAAGCAAAATGTGTATCACAGAAAAGCAGATTCTAACACAAGTCCTCCTAACACACTTTCTGATCAAATTTTCTTGCTAAATCTCCCCATATATAAATTTTGGAGGCTTCACTGATGGGTCAGATCAGGGTTTGCCAAATGCATCCCACCCCGTTCTGTAAACGAAGTTTTATTGGAGTACAGCCATGGTCATTTGTTTATATGTTTATTGCTTATGACTGCTTTCAGACTATAGTAGCAGAGTTGAGTAGTTGAAACAGAAACTATATGACCTGCAAAGGCTAAAATATTTATTATTTGGCACTTTATAGATAAAGGTCCTGGTTTAAATGAATGAATGTTTTCACCTGTAGAGGCATTAGAACTGTTGTCAAGGCTAGGTATAGTCAGAATATTTGTACATTGCATGAATGTGGGAGGGAGTCAACATGTAAAGATTCAGGGTTTGGTCTCACCCTGAATCTTCCCATGTTTCGTCATTTTGACCCATCTATTTTGGCAGTAAAGGTCCCAAATTGTGTATGTGTCATTGTAACTACTTTCATTCAGTTCCATTCAATTGTTCTTGACGTCATAAAAGGACATAATGACATATCGAAAGTTTAATGAGGAAGTGTGAAGGAAACAATAGCTGAGAAGAACAATGTTGTTAGTCTTATCTATTAATACATTTTAGGTCTAATGTGGTAGGAATATATTTTGTTTAGAACTTTTTCAAAATAAGCTTCATCCACTTGATGTTGGACCCATCTCTCAAATGGACTTACTGTGCCTCATTAATGCTGAGAGACAGAGCATTTTTCAACCTAGGATTCAACTGAAAAAACTATCGCAAGGACAAAAAACCAAACACCGCATGTTCTCACTCATAGGTGGGAATTGAACAATGAGAACACATGGACACAGGAAGGGGAACATCACACTCCTGGGACTGTTGTGGGGTGGGGGGAGGGGGGAGGGATAGCATTCGGAGATATACCTAATGCTAAATGACGAGTTAATGGATGCAGCACACCAACCTGACACATGTATACGTATGTAACTAAACTGCGCATTGTGCACATGTACCCTAAAACTTAAAGTATAATAAAAAATATATATATAATCGATTTTTAACAAGAAAAAGAATAGGACTGGGAATGGGCCAGGCTCAATAACTGAAAAGAGACATCCTAAACACTATGATCCATCATCAATGCCAGCCTCACAGAAGAAAAAGAAGTTGTTGGTAGATGGACTGGACTATGATGTGGGAGGATGGCATGTTCCAATTAAACCAGGAACTGGAAGGAGTATGTATCATATCAATACACCTTTGGGGAGAAGAAAGAAAAAAGTAAATTCAGAGAGCAAAACTGGCTTTGGATAAGAAAGTCAACTGGGCAATAACATAGCAAAGGAAATAGTTTCATTTTAAAAAGCATTACTGTAATGCTTATTGAAGCAGTTGTGAAAAACCTGAAAACCACGAGTTTATGCAAAGAGACATTTTTGAAACTAGAAAATAACAAGAGGTCTATAACAAACGTATGGAAAATTTCTAAGCATTTAAAACCTATAATTGAAAATTCAGTTAATTTAGTTTAACAAATTACTTAAAATTTAAACTCTGCTGGCTGTATTTTGGCTTAAATGTAAAAATTCCTAGTGTATAGCTGCTAATATATTTTATATCACAGATAGGCAAAAATCTATGCCTTAATTGAAAGGATGAAGCCTTTCATATCAGTCTGAAGCCAAAAGTTATACACAAATTTCTTTTCATTTTTGACTTGCTTGGATCAGATACTGATCAGGTGCTTTGCCTGGGTACAGACTTGAGAGTTTTACTATTAGCTTTCATCAGCTTTTTCAACATTGACCTTTGACTATGAAATATGAAGACAAGAACGGCCTTGAGAAACAATGCTGCTCCGGTTCTAAATCTGGTTCCTCGGTGTAACTATATATCATACTTTAATTTCTCTAACTGGCGTTTCTCGAGTTAAAATTAATTTGAGTTCACTATGAATTTAACAGAAATTGACAGAGTAGACACGAGTACCTCATGCTGAACTATATAGGAAGGACATCGTGAAGGACAAGTTGAGGGCATAGGAAAAACCTGATATATACGTGAAAATATTTCAGCTACATGAACATTGCATGACACATTGTAGACCCAATAATTGTTTGCTGAAACAATGTATATTTATTTAAAATCTTATTTCGTTGGGTGAGACAGTATAATTTCTGCATTATTTGGAAGTGAGGATATATAATGGAACTAGATTATGGAGGAATTTGAAAACCAAGTATATAGGACTTGATACTGTAAATCATTAGGAATTATTATAGGAAATAACTAGATGATTTCCAAATATTTGTTTTATTATGGTGTGTAGGATGATACAGAGATAGATAGAGGCAAAGGATGATATTTTATTCCAGGCATACTTTTATATTAACCAGGTTCTCATTCCCAGCCTAGCTTGGCTGCATTGAAATGAATTTCTTCATAAAAGTCTATAGGTCTAATGTAAAAAAAAAAACTGCCTTAATTATCAAGCTTCTTCCTTATGTTATCTTGTATTTGTATTTCCATTTGCCTTGAGTTGTAGCTTCTTTTCTGTATATCTGACATTTAACCATATTTTAGGACTTTGAACATTCTGCTTTATTGTGCCCTTTTATACTTGGGTCTCACTGATACCTGCCTGTTTGCATTTATTTTAAGGAGTAATTCAATAAAAATTAAATGGAATGAATTTATAACTAAAACCTGTTCTGTGCAAACCATAAGGATGGGATTTATTTATTTTATTTATTTTTTAAGTCAGCCTTTGCTCTTCATGAAATTACTCAATGTATAAAGATTGGTACACTGAAAGCAAATCCTGCATTACAAATTGGTTGCTGTCTTTGGTAGCAATCTGCCAAGAGGATATTTCAAGAAAATAGTCATACTGCAAATTTGGCCCCTTGCTGGCCCTCACTAAGTATGCATTTTACTTTGACATGTTATGTCATAGAAATGATTTAGGACTAGAAATTAAAAGTTGTATCGACTGCTGTACCTCTCATCAGACGAATTAGGAATAGCAGACAATCCTGCCTTTGAGAAGTTATTATGATAATATTGCCCATTTATACTGTTGTCCTGGTTGCCTTTGGAATATAATCATTCACATATTTATCCCATGAAAACTATTTCCAAAAAGGAAATGAGAGGTCAGCTTTTATTGTATAATTCCACATTTACTAGCTGGTGGTACCTTATTTTTTCAATTTTTGGCATTGACTGGGAAATTTACTATGGTATAAAACTGCCAGCTGCACAGAGATGGGGCCAGTTTTGTCAGCATCTTATGAACAATTCACCAAATGAATTTTTCTGGGAAAACCAGTATGAAAGTTCCTTGCATGGTAGTGAAGAGGTAGACTTGTGTTAAATATAATAACACACAAGAAAAACCATCAACTCACGAAAGATTGAAGAACTCATGAAAGATTAAAGCTGGAAATGGAACATGGTCTGTAGGAATCCGAACTCTGCAACCAGATTGACGGGGGCATAAATCCTGGTTCTGCCACTCAGTAAAAGGGTGTCCTTTGGCAAATTACTTACTCCCTCTGTTCCTTAGTTTGCACATCGATAAAGTGGGTATAATGATATTATCTACCTCCTAGAGTTTTTGTTAGGTTTAAATAAGTAAATACAAATAAAAGCGCTTTGAATAGAACCTGAATATGGGGACTGCTCACGTATTTGCTATTATCTGTTAATCTTTAGAAGTAAAGATGAAAATTAAATAGCTTTCTCTTTGACTCTGCCTTCTATTGTTACAAAAATATAAGAAGAAAATTGTTGTCACTTCTAAAATGTGGAATGATTTTTAAAGCAGCACTATTTTGTTTCAAAGCTCAAATACCTTGTAATGCAATTGTCCTTAAAGGAAACATATTTAACCTTTAACCAAGACTAAATTAACCAGAATTGTTTTTACACAACCCTTTTAGAAGAAAGGATACAAATCATAACAAAATAGCTCATTATTAGGCCTGTCTTCAGAAGGAACTTCAAACATTCTCCTTTTGTCCTGGGGGTTACTGTATGAGTGCAATCTCCTATGTCTAATTATTTAGAATTCTGTAAAATTAGAAAGCAAGGAGTTTTTATGTGGGTCTCTGGACCCCTGGAAATTTCCTACAAAATTTTGTGATCATATGCACTTTTCTAGAGAAAAAAGATTCTTGGTTTTTTATCATCGTCCCAGAGGCCCTTCTGACTTCCCAAAAGTTCAAGAGCCATCCTCTAAGGCAACATAATTTTTCATTTTAAGTGAAAGATAAAATTATAATTCCCTATTTACTAAGGCAGAGAAATCTACTAAACATCTTATATTTTTAGTTAAAATGATCTAAAAACAAAAACACTTTTCCCCCTAGAACCCTTAGCTAACCAGAACATTTAACTAACCAACATTTCGGGTAATCAATGGTTACTTGCATCAAGCAGCAATTTTTCTTCAGTGATTAGCTATGCTGGTGAAAATAGTCCAGTCTTATCTGGATAAAATAGTGATTTTTGAATTTATTCACTTTTTTTCTTGAAGTTTCAAAATTATTAATATTTTATAGTTTCATAGTTATACATTTCTTATGGTATACTCAGGAATAAGAGTATTCTATAAATGCTTACTTCAAAACTATTATATCAATCTAATATAATTTAGTACTGAATATTTCTGCTCATGGTGGAGTGAAATATGTGACAGAAGACTAGGGAAAGCCGGAAGAAAAATAATTTTACTGACCTGTGAAATTTAAAAAAAGTCTTCTATTTTTTATGAACTTATGTAAATGTTTAAGTGCATATTTACTTTGGTATTTTAAAATTGCTTTTACTAAAATGGCTAAATAGAAGATTTTTAAATAATTCTTTTATGGATCCTTAGAAAGGATATACATTTTAAGCCCAAAAACTTTAAAGTTTTTAGTTGAAGGGGATTAAGTAAATAATTTAGAAGTGCATTGTGTTTACCTGTTAATAATTAAGCAGGTTAGATTGTGTACTTTTTATAGTCATTGAGTTTTAATTTATTTATTTGTTGGTGTGTTGGTTTTTAAGAATTTATTTAAGGCATTTTGCTCTTGGGAAATAAAAATAAACAGAGTGAAGCTTCACATAATAAAAGGAAGGGCTCGGGTTACTTTTAAACAGACAAGTAAAGAAAAAAATTGATTGTATTTTAGAGTTAAAAACAGTATTTAGTACCTAATCTTTCTGTACTTTTTCCCTCTATTTAGAAGCAAACCTGAAATACCTAAGAGCAAGTATAACTGACTCAGTGAATGGTCTTTTGTTGTTGCTCTCGAGCTCCAGCTCCATGGAATTTGACTTTATTTCAGATGGCTTTAGTATGGGGTTTAGCCAGACCAATCTTATGAAGGGTTCTTTGAGAATATACCATAGAACTTACCAGATTTCCCTGGTGTTTTAAAAATCTAATAATATATCCAAATCCAAAATGAATACCTCCACCTTAGGATGCATGATTACGGATGAACTGAAATTAAGGCTTTTCCAGTCTTTGAAGGAATGTATCCTTGTCTTCTTGACAATGGAACTGTACAGGTTCTTTATGATCTTTCAGGATGATCAGTTGGCTTTCATTTGCCTTTTAAAATAAAATACAACTAAACCTTATGTTTAAATTTTTATTTAATGAAGACTTGTTTGCTATAATTATTAATAGAGAATGGTCTTTAACAGTTTCTATTCATTTTGTACTCATTGGGAAGGCCTTATACAAAATAATGTCCATTGAAACAATTAGCCAGAAGTCATAGTTCATATGTTGTAGGGTCATATGTTTTGAATGACATGTTAAGGACTATGGATTGAAAAACATTTCTTATATGGGAATGAACAGCATGATTTTATAGCTACTTAAAATTTGCTTACTTTAAACTTTTACTTAATTGAAATTTATACTACTCCTACTTCCAAAACTGATTTGGAGCATCTTATGTTCTCATGGCATATTTTGTCTCTATACAGTAGTCCTATCATTGAAATCGATGAACATTTTATCTATTTTCTCTTGTAAAAGTATGTTCACCGTATAAATGTAACCTCCAACTTAAGTTTTATACATTCCAGGCTGTGCTTTTCTTTGAAAATTTAATTAGAGATGTTACCAGTTAAAATTTGGTTGCTAGGAACCTAATAGATACCATTATGAGTAGTTGCTGTTATCTTTATAAATCCTATTTTTCTTTCTTTGTTGTTCTCTTCGCTTCCTCACGACACCTGCCCTTTCTCCTTTCCTTCCTTACATTTTTTTTCTTTAAAAAAATCTATGCAGTTAAAAAGATTTCACCAAAAATGACAGATAGACATTTTCAAATGTCTTTCTTAACATTCAGGAATTCTAATAATATAACATTAAATTCTTCTTTCCTGGAACATAAACTAGGTGCCTTCTTTAGTGCTTTTTACGTTTATAAAAAGTAATTTGTTTTATTACAGAAAATTTGGAAATAAATTCTAAGAAGAAAAAAAACCTGTCATAATCTTAAGATAAATTCAAAGAATAATGTAGTTTAAGTTTTTTACAGTCACATACATACTTTTTCTAATACACACACAAGCACACACACACAAACACACACACACCTAGTACATACAGATCTATACTTACATATGCATATAACCAAAAGTTGTGCATAGTCTGTATTTATATTATATAGAGAAAAATTATTAAATATTGGTATATTATCATTATTACCATTTTATAACCTGTTTTCTAAGCTTAATGATGTATTATATATTTTCACTTGCCATGTCTAATGAACACTTAATATCCTATTACATATAATTTATCTAACCAGTTCACTATTCTAGAATATTTTAGTTTATTTAATTTGCATTTCTTTCATTGCTATTGCAGATTAATATTATTTCATGTGTATTTTAGCTTCTTATTTCACCTTATTACTTATAGGTATTATTTAGAATTAATAATATTATTTAATATTAATAAATAGTAATAAGTATTACTATTTTATATATAGTTTAAAATATATTTTATATATGTTTAAATATATTTATAAATGCATTCCATATTTTAGAAGAGAACTCACAGTTCTATTGTGAATTGCCTATTCATGTATTTTGCTCATTTTAAAAAGTAGAAAAATATGTTTATTTATTTATAAAGGCTCTTAATCCAATGAACATTATGCACTTTAAAAATATTTATTTTTTGTTGGCCTGTTAATTTTGAAATTTGTTAAAGATGTTTTTTGCCTTACACTATTTTTTTTTTTTTTTTGAGACTGGGTCTTGTTCTCTTGCCCGAACTGGAGTACAGTGGCAGGATCATGGCTCACTGTAGCCTTGACCTCTCCAGGCTCAGGTGATCCTCCCACCTCAGCCTCCTGAGTAGCTGGGACTACAGTTGTGCACCACCATGCCCAACTAATTTTTGTATTTTTTGTGGAGACAGGGTTTCCCCATGTTGCCCAGGCTAAAATTTTTAATTTTAAGTACTAAACATCATAAATCTTTATGCTTATATTATATACCACTGTGTATGTACTTTAAAAGTTCTTCCCACGTTGGAGTTCAGAAAATTATACATATGTATTTTTGTAGAGGTCCTTGATTGTTTTATATATTATACTGGGTTTTATTGACCTGATTTATATTTTAGTACTGATAAGAATTAGAGAACAGAATTTATTTTTCCACATGTAATCAGTCAGCTATCTTAACACTGTTCATGGAAATGTTACTTGTAACATTTACCCCATACCTGAGTTCCCCTGGCCTCTTCTACTGATCTATCTCTTCCAATGCCAATATCACACTGTCACTTATATTTCACTCTTTGGAAAGAACCTACCTTCTTCTCTGCTTCTTTGCTACAGGACTCAAACCTAATGCTTGATATTTTCTCTGTTTAAATTTGTTTTTTAAGTTTGTCAGTCCCCTGGTTTGTTGTTATTGTTTTGAGCTAGCTTTAAAGCATCAAAACTACTAAAAATCATTTTAGTTCATTTCAGTACGACAAAGATTTTTTTGATATTTGTTATATAACAAGGCTTGTGCTTGCATTAGGAATACATAAATGAATCAGGTATCTGTGTAGCAGTGTCCCTGCACTGGAAAAATGTGTTAATTTGATGGAGTCAGACAGCATGTAAATAGTAAAGAGAGTGGCCTAATGTTAATAACTTAATTTTCTTCTGATTCTTTCTCATTCTTTTGTTATCTATGACTTCTTGGCCCTAGCCATTTAATATATTTTCCCCTTTTTCTTTTTTTTTTTAATTTAGGAAAGGTGAAATATTATGTGAAATTGATTTAACAGAGTTAGATTGATTCAGGCATATGAAAGATGGTGACTTTTTCATATTCATGTAGTCTGTTTATTTTCTAATTAATGAACTGAAAATTGTGTCTTTCTATTTTTGTTCTCTAAATGTTTATTGAGCTCTTGCTAGGCACTATTTAAGGAACTTTAAGGAAAATAACAGTAAATGCCTTTGACAATGTAATCTAGTGGGGAAACTTACAATTTATAAAAATACTAGCAATATAATAAAAAGTATTGAGTGCATCTTTTGGCATATCCTGGCCATTATACTAGGCAAGGAAATATATATTATTTAATCCTAAAACAATTCAGATGGTCCTTCAGATTTTTTTTTTTTTTTTTTTTTTTGAGACGGAGTTTTGCTCTTGTCGCCCAGGCTGAAGTGCAGTGGCGCGATCTTGGCTCACTGCAACCTCCACCTCTTGGGGTCAAGCAATTTTCCTGCCTCAGCCTCCTGAGTAGCTGGGATTACAGGTGCCCGCCATCATGCCCGGCTAATTTTTTGTATTTTAATAGAGACGGGGTTTCGCCATGTCGAGCAGGCTGGTCTTGAACTCCTGACCTCAGGTGATCTGCCTGCCTCGGCCTCCCGAAGTGCTGGGATTACAGGCGTGAGCCACCTCACCCAGCCAGTCCTTCAGATTTTTTTTGTTTTGACTGTCTTCTTTACTTGATTCAGGTTTCTTCTTATTCTTACCTCCTTTGATTGATTCAGGTTTCTTATTATTCTTACCTCCTTTGAGAAGTTTCCCTGTCCAAATTTATCTAAAATATCAGGCCATGTAACTCTCAGTGCCATTATCTTGTTTTGTCTGACTTCATAGTACTAATTATATGACATTATAAGTCTAACAATTTATTTGTTTATTGCCTGTTTCTCCTGTTGCTAGAATGAATATTGAATGGAAGAATAAACAATGCATTGTAGGAGTTTGTAGTTGCAGAATGACAATTTAATTTGGTATACATGATGTAATTTCTTTAAGCCTAAATTTCTCATCTGTAAATAGATACAGATTTAGTGCCTATTTTATTGGTTAGGCTGTTCATTCATTCATTGAGTACATATTCATTGATATCCTAGTATATGGCAGGCACTATTCAAGAAAGTGGGGTTACAGTGAAAAAAACAAAGTGCCTGCCCTTATGTTACTTCCATTCTAGAGGAAGAGACAGATAATAAATTAATAAAAATAACTTTTGTAATATATCATGTAGTTGCCAAATTAATTTTCTCAAAGGTGTCCTCCACCTTATCTCTATGATTAGAACATTTTTTCTTTTCTGTTCCTAATCATCCTGTTTCTTCATCATTAATTGTTCTGGTCTCACTCCTCCTAGCAGTTACTAACTTTTAGCATCTCTCCTAGTTTGCAGATGCAGAATAACTGTAATAATGCTGATGCACCCCAAATATAACAGGACTGTCAGATTCCTTTTCTGGACCCTATTTGTCTATTAGTGCAACCAAACCTAATGTTTGTTTTGGTTTACTAGTGTGGTTTGTTGTTTGCAAAAATATTGTGCATGCATATTAATGATATAGTCAATTAAAATCCTCAGATTTTTAAAATTTTAATGGGCATTTTACTGTAGATGTACTAGATTATAGAATCAAGCATATGTTTATGTATTGCATTTCCATTATTAAAACTGGTTTTGAAACTTTGAATGGCTAAATCTCTGTGGAGATTATTAGTAAATGTGGCATCAAGGTCATCATTGAGATTTCGTAGCAAATTTAGAGAGATCATTTTCTAATGGGAACACAACATCAAATTCAATTTTTAATAGGAGAGCTGTTTTTAGTTAAATCTTTCTATAGTCAAAATCACCAAATTAGCTTTAAAGTAACCTCAACATCCTGCCTGTTCCCATCCAGCTTCAATTCTATACTAAAGAAATTTAGAAGCAACCCATCCATTTGTTTGGCATCCTTGCATCTAAATATGGGTAGGACCCTACTATTAGCCTTTCTGCTAAAACAGGAAATATTAAGCCATGTTTTAATGTCAATGCCTTAGGTACTAAGCTGTACTGAACATGTTACCCTTTGTATCTTTATTTCTTTCCACCCATTTTCTTTTTATTTTCTTTGGGTTTTCTGTGTTTATGCAAATATCTCTAACCTTACCTACTGTTTTGAGAATAGGGCTTGTGTTTTATCTTTGCATACTTTTGAACTCACCAGTGATGACCAGTACATTATACATCATAGAACTTTGCGAACTCTCTGTTAATAAGAATGAGCAAGTAAATAGGCTAAAAGCAATTTGGGATTTGATTTTCTTAAAAGAAAACATGAAAATAAAAATGCAAATATCCCTATGAGTTAAGATAACTTTTTATGATACTATAGCAAACACTGTGCTATGCCTCCTCAAAAATGTATATGCAGTGGTTTAGATTGTATATTTGGGCCACATTTTACTGAGTACTTGTACACACATGAATGTGTTAGCTTTCAGTTTTCTTTTTAAAACTATAGATGTTAGTTGGCATACACAAACTCAGCTACCTGGGTCATAAAGATATTATAGAAATGCAAATGTTTTCCTCGGCAGATTTCTAATTTTAAGTATTCCTTTTTTTACAGACAAATAAAAAGAAGTGTTAAGAATTGCCTTTGGGACTCTGAAGGCTGAAGGTAATGTCCAGTGATATTTTCCTGAATGGGCTTTATCTTCTTGAATTGTCTTATGATATTTAAGGTCTTGGATTTGCTACCTCAACTTTTCTTTTCTTTTATGGTTTTTCTTTTATTGTCCTTAAACACATTAAATATCTTTTTCTATGTATACCTAAAAATAATATGAAATTGTAAGTTAAAAAAGTAGAAATTTTATACTCTTTCTGAATATTTCAGCCTAATTAGGTGTTGCTATAACTCTTCTTCCTTCTATTTCTATTTCGTTATGTATTATGTCCCTCTGTCCTCCTTTTTTTTTTTTTTTTACTGGTTTGGAACTCATGATTTTAAACTGTGTTCTTTCGTTAAACAGAGATATTGGCTTAAAGTCAAAATGTCGGTAAAAATTTCTCCTGAGGAAGAGCTTTACAACTAACTATAAGAAATAAAATTGTATTTGTTGGGGACACTGAAACTCTTCAAATGAGATTTAGTGGCTACTGATAGTCAGAAGTCCAGAATTTCAGGCAAGAAGTTTACAATAGACTCATGTGGCTGCATTGTGTATAAAGAGTTCATAGGGATTGAAGGAGGCTTCTTAGACAAGAGGGGGCTGTAATTACTTTGCTTCTTACATGCATGGTTAGATTTTCCAGCGAGACTAACATGGTAGGGTAATTTATTATAGAAGAGTAAATCACAGATTACATTGGAGGGGGATGGGGTGGTACGATCCAACCATCAGTTTTGTGAATACATACACTTAAGCATGTGTGATAGCTTGTTTTTAATTTCTTTACACCAGTGCACACCTCAAACATTCTGTTTAGCAGTGGGATATGCAAATTGTTCCAAATGCAGCAGCAGTACTTTCACCTGAATGTCAAAACTGTCAGAGAGGTTTAAATCAAATCTTTATAACATTTTTTAAAAACCAGCCAGCCCCAAGATCGAGGCACCAAACTCACTGAAAAAAACTTCATTCTCATACTTCCAGAAAGCTCCTGTATGTCAACAGGGTAATGTCAAAGTTCTAATTCACCTGCTTTCTAATTTTAACCTTTTAAGGATTTTATTTTATTTGGCTTAATTACGATATTTTCTACAAATTAATGATAAATGCCTTGATTAATAAAACCAAATGTCAGAGAAAATGACAACTTGATGAAAAATTAATACTCGGCAATATTTTAAGGTACAGAAGTACTAAAGATGTACTCTTAAACCTCATATTTCATTAGCTCTTTCTGAAGGTAGTTAACTAGAATTCTCTTTGCACCTAAGTTTTCACAGCCACATGTACAGATACATTTTAGCAATATAATTTTCAGTAATTTTCTGCTGTTTTTTTATTATTAGCTATTATAGTTAGAGATATACTTCTAATTTTTATCCCTGCCTTGCCCCATAAGATTATTTATTTTTATTTACAAAATCAAGGTAAAGTATATTTTGGGATGGTTATGAGATTAAGTTACCATACTAAGAATCAAGTTAGCAACCTATCTGTGTGAATGTGTGTGTGTGTGTGTGTGTGTGTGTGTATGTGTCTGTGAGAGAGACAGAGAGAGAGAGAAAAATTAAAGAAACCTCATGGTGTAAAATTAATGTTTGGTGATTGGATATCTGCTAGACGATTTATTTGGTTATGAACATTTCAGCTTTTATATTTAAAATTATCTGAGAGGGAGAAAGAATATAGCTTTTCAAAGTGGAATAGATTTTAACATGATAATTTCCATTTTTGTTAAATATGTTTTTTTCCTGAGATTACATTAAAAGACCTGAAGACAAGTAAAGAGTGGTAACTTCCTTTTTTCTTGTATACTAATAATTTTTTGGCTAGCTCAAAAAACCAAATAATATGAAGTATGATTATTTTTCTACTTTTACTGGAGATCGTGAAGTTGAAAGTTAAAAATATCCCATGTATTTTTCCATCTTCACAAATATCAGGATTTCTGAATATGAATAAAATATTTGATTAAATCTTATGCAGAAATGGTACTATGCAGGTACCAATGGTACATGCAGGATTATAGTCCATGTTAGTTTTTTATTTTCATATTTTACAGATAAAGCTGCCAACCAAATGAGGGAAGTCACAATGACCTCTTGTGTATTTGTTTTGTTTTGTTGTTCAGAATAAAAAGACCCACAATATATACTGTCAATGAAATGGACTCACTTTAACCATCTGTTCATGTAATGACATGATGTTCATGCCTATCAACAAAAATTTCTGCCAACTAATGTTAGAATCTCCTTTTTCTGTAATATAATGAGAATTTCTAAGTAGGTATTTTAGGCATATTGCTCTGCATAGTAAGATAAATAAAGGTAAGTGTTGGTCAACATTCTATAACCACAGTGTATGCCAATCCCAAGGGAAAACATTCTTCAGTGTAGATTTCCAGTAATATTTAAAATTTGGAGATGGATTGCATTGACTCTCCCTTAGCTGGCTCTAGGTTTTATTGTTTTTGTGTCTTTCCTGGTTCCAGGAATCCAGTCTGTACTGGCAAAGCTGCTTGATGAGGAGGGGCCTCCAACATTGCTGCCCCAATTGTTTACATACCTGCCATAAATAAAAGCTTTGTCCACTAGTTAATCATTGCATTGTAACTGTCTCTGTTCCATCTTAGCTGATCACTGCCCAGAGGAGTTTAACTTCCATTGTAACACAAAGCTCCTATTGCCTTTCTGTACCTGCATTTATGTGCCTGTAAAAGCATCCATTCTTCTCATACACCAGTTAAATAAGACATGTCCCACTTTTTTTGACAGTTTCTAAATTACATATCTAAAAATGTGTCTTTTCCTCCTTGTTTATTCTGTTCATCCTTTCATCAGTTTACTTCTGCATATGAACTAGTGTTTTTTCATTAGTTACAAGATTCGATTAAGGAATTATTAACACCTATTTTACAATCCCCACTTTTATCTATTTTTTGTTGACATTTTAGTTATTTGGGGTAAGTGCCATAAGAAAATGTCATCCTTTCCCTAACATGTCTATGGACAAAGGAGAAGGACTGGAACCCCCAAAAATCTCTAAGAGACGTTTGTCTGGTCTTACATGGTTTGATCCTAGGAATGAGGGCATTGGCCCAACCTTACACAGAATCTTTAGTTTTAGGGAGTTGAGTTATGCTTATTTAAACTCAATGCTTGAATTAACACACATAACAATCAGCTGATACACTTTGAATAATCTGAATCTTCTGGAAAAATAAACAGCATTAGAATATCTCTCACCCAACAAAAGAAAAAAAGTAAATATGTTTTATGGTAGGCTTAAAATATATAAATTCCCAGTTTTGATACTCATAATTGTACCATATCTACTCTCTAAATGACTTGGTAGCACCTTTGGAAATTGCATTTTTTTTTTTTTTTTTGTGTGTGTGTGTGTGTGTGACAGAGTCTTGCTCTGTCGCCCAGGTTGGAGTGCAGTGGCATGATCTGGGCTCACTGCAAGCTCCGCCTCCCGGGTTCATGCTATTCTCCTGCCTTAGCCTCCTGAGTAGCTGGGACTACAGGCGCCTGCCACCACGCCCGGCTAATTTTTTGTATTTTTAGTAGACACGGGGTTTCACCACATTAGCCAGGATGGTCTCGATCTCCTGACCTTGTGATCTGCCCGCCTCAGCCTCCCAAAGTGCTGGGATTACAGGTGTGAGCCACTGTGCCGGGCTGCATTATTTCTTTTAAGCCTGTATTTTATTCTGCTATCTCAAGTAATTGACTGAGACCTTATTGGCTTGAAAAGATTAATGCAGCTTCCAGAGTTGACTAATGCATAACTTCCGTACCAGTAGAATGACAAGTTTTTGAAAATAGGAATCATTTACCTTATTTGCTTTTTTTGGAAACCTGTTTATTAATTGAATAAAATGTTTTCATAAAACACACTAATAAATGAAGCAATCAGAAGGTATTAAGAAAAAGCATGAACATTGTCCAAGATTTATAGGTGATTTGTGTTTCTTGCGTCAATGCTGCATTCATGCTTTCTCCCTGTCTACCGTTCCCTAAAATACCCAGGTCTCTTTCTGTATCCTTTAGTGATGATAAGATGTTTTTTATTCCTCTAATGAAGTGGGAAGTAAATTAACACACTTCTTTTTGGGAACTACATTACTCATTGTAGTACCACTCAACATACCTTTGTAATACTAACCCGTACCCACAACTAATTAGTGAATTTCAGAATTAAGGAAAATCTTAGTTGTGTGGTGGCTGTATATTTACCAGTGATCAAGGAAGTGTTACTAATACACTCGTCAGTATTAAAAAAGAATTAAGTACACAAAGGGCCAGATGGTCGAGCCCAGGACCTATCAAGAGCCCAGTATGTGTGGGCTGGCCCAACGGAATGACAGAAACACTTACCAGGCTAAGTGGAATCAGAGTTAAGGATTCACTTACAAGAAAGATAATGCTTTTCAAATGTGTTTTCTTATCATATTGTGATTTACATGTGCAAGTCTCATTTGTACTGATAACATTTGAGACCACTTATTTCCCTGTGTATCAAGAACTATGCATATTTACATGTATCAGAAAAATCTCTTGGTACATGAAGTATTGGGTTCATAGTTCAGCAGTTACCATGTAAGCATTTTTGCTGGTTCAGAGAATCCTACTTTTCTCTCCTACAAAAATCTATAATTTTACTGTTATAACATACATATTATACTTTCTTATAACTGAATATTTGTCTCATCCAATAGGTAGCCTGGCTCATGATATAAGGTACCTGGTTATAGAGTATTTGCCATAGTAATGGTTAGACAAGGATCCAGTAAATATTTGCTTAGTGTTTATAACACCATTATAATAGTAGTTATAATAAGGTTAAATTGGAGAAATTAAAAAGCAAATTCCTTCTCTTTCCTGTGATTTAACTGACTTTACCAGTATACATATAGAAATATCCTGTTCCCCACTATACTTTGTATCCGTTTAATTTTTCATCTGTTTTAATTTATTTTATTATATAATTGTGTACTTTTGGAAGCCATTTTAAATCTTTTTGGTTTCAAGGATCAATGTATCAGTGAATTGTTGGATGGGTAGATTGATTAAATACAGTGTACATTTTTAGGGATTTTTCTCTCCACAATTGCACAAATAATACTAAAGGAGATTAGCTAACTCAGGCCTCCCTCCTTTCTTCTGTCAACCCCTTCTTTCCATTTTCCAGCGAATATTTATGGAATGTCAGCTCTGTACCAGAAACTTTGTAGATATTATAGATAACTGTTGAACAACAGAGACTTAGTCTTTATTTATAGTCTAATAGGGAGATACAATAAGCACATAAATAAATATTAGAGACATAGATGTATTAATAAACGACTATTTTGCTAACCTTCTCAATTCTAGCTTGGGTTAGGGAATTGAGTCTACAGTGGAGAAAATTATCTTCAATGATCTGCCTTCTAATGGTGGATTACTTGTAGATTAAAAATTGTGGAGAGGCCAAAGTATTTCAGATTATGTTTTAAGGAGCAGGTGGCTTTGAGATGAAGCTAGGTGTGGTAATATTTGCATCCAAGATGAGTCGTAAACAGTTTTGTAAACCTGGCTTACTTTATTTGATATAGAAGATCTCCATAGACATTTGAAAATCTCAGATTGGAATATTATAGGAATTTCTAGTATTTTTAAATTATAAAAATCATTTCTTTTGATGATTATTTATCAATAGCCCAGAGTTCATTCGTGAATTGGGGTATAGTAATGATGAAAAAAGAGGAGGTGACGGAAGTGTGTTTTTTTTTCTCATTAGGCGTATATGTGGAGTATTTTTGTCTTCTGATCAGATAGTTCATTATGCTCCCTTTTGGATGTGTATACTGTTTCTCCTTCCAGCCTGCATGCTCATTCAAAGGCATTCCAAGTCATTATGCTGGACTTCAGCCTTGTTCAGTAAAAGGCCATTTCCTCCATCAGCTGTCCACTTGGACATACATTCTTCTTACTCTCAAAAATATTTTATATGCATTCAGTTATATTAGATGCATTTGTCAAATTACTCACAAATAATCAGTTTTTTAAAGTTATAATTTGAGCTATGACCTCTCAAACTATAAATTATAAGGTTTGACCTTTTTGGTTTACAGTTTGACCTAACAGCCATTAATTACAGTTTTTAAAGAACATTTTATTTCATTTAGAATTTGTATTTTGAAAACAGTTTAAGTATTTTCTCTCCAAGTTTTTGGAATACATGTGGAAATGTAAATGCATATGTATCTATAGATAATATATACATTCAAATATACTAAATAGATTGCATATATACGCATGCTATATTCAAATGTGTTTATGCATAGTACATTGGTATACATACATATAAAGATTTTTATATAATATCTTGTGAGTTAACACTAAGATCTTACTTATTTTATACAACTCTAGCATCAGGATGAGATCAACTTTTTTTTTTTTTTGAGACAGAGTCTCGCTGTGTCACCTAGGTTGGAGTGCAATGGCGTGATCTTGGCTCACTGCAACCTCCGCCTCCTGGGTTCAAGCAATTCTCGTGCCTCAGCCTCCTGAGTAGCTGGGATTATAGGTGCCCGCCACCACGCCTGGCTAATTTTTGTATTTTTAGTAGAGATGGGGTTTCACCACATTGGCCAGGCTGGTCTTGAACTCCTGACCTCGGGTGATCCACCCGCTTCGGCCTCCCAAAGTGTTGAGATTACAGGCGTGAGCCACTGCGACCAGCCGAGATCAACTTTTTAAATGTATTTATCAGGGTGAAAGAGACTTTATTACCATTGGAATCTAGGCTTTTCCTCTTTTTTTTTTTCCCTTGAGGAGGAATGCAAAAGTATGTGCCTACAAAATGCCCAGTGTCTGACAGTAATTTGAAAGTCTTGAAGACCATTTGAAGTAGCATGGTGTGGGAGAATGTAAACTGTTCAAATAGTTTTTGCAAATGTACACTGAAGATACTGAGATAGAAAGTACAGTACATACCAGAAAGGTCAGTTTAGGTAAACACAGAAAGATATCCAGATGTGTGAACACTTTGCTGATATCATCAGTATTTGAAATGGAGGAATTTAGTATGTTTTTTATTGGATAAAAATAAGATATTTATATAGCTGAAAATAACACCAAGTATATCGTTTTCTGCTGCTATTTAATAAAATCTATTAATATTTAGATGATTTCTTCACTTCTGAACAGGTTTCCTCATTTTGTGCTAAACTGTGTTCTTTGTTGCTAAATTCACAAAATTACATCTAAAATACTATGGAGAGATGAATACTTAAAAACATCTGAATAATTATCTTCAAGGTTACGCAACCACCTCTTTGTATTTTAAGTATTTTAGAAATGGTTAACTTGGTTTTGTTCAAATTATTCTGTAGGTTAAAACTAGCGTGATGTGTTTCATAACAGAAAGTTAATTTAGGCAACAGCACTGAAAGCAAAGAACTCTTCAGGAAAGTGACTCTTTTCTTATGGAATAGATAGTATTATCCTAAAATGTTTCCCATGAAAAATATTTTCCCAGTATGTTTGAGTGTACTTTTTAAAGATTTTTTAAAAAAATATTTAACTTTATGTAAATATTTTCATTTTAATTTCAGAATTATGTTACTACCTTAGTTAACTCTAGAGCTTTGAGTGGCTTATGTTTTTAACAGACTGATGTAATTTTGGAGTTCCTTATTGATGGGTATATGTGAACTTCTGTTTATTTAACCTGTATGTTTTGTACTTCCTATACTGGAAATACCATTTTATTTTCCATTGGATTTGAGATTCAGTCTTGGCTGAACTATTCATTAAAAGTTGGGCAAATTACTTTAGTTCTCTGGGTTTAAGCCTACACACCGATAAAAGAAAATGGAAAAAATAAGATCTGTCTCTTGGGGTTATAATTAGGATTGGAGATATTATTAATAAATTGATGAATTCAATGCCTAGCACATAGAAAGTGTTAAATAACTGATGATTATTTAAATTGGAGAAATGTTCACCATATTTAGAAAATATTAAAACTTTTTTAAACAATTTCCATCTTTCTGATAAATTTGCTACATTTTTCTTCATTCACCTCGTGTGCTTCTTTATTTTTTTGCATGTTCTCTGTTTTTATCTACCTAATTTCCCCAAGTTTATCTTTGAACCTGGAGTTACCATCTCACCAACACTATACTGGAAGGGAAAGAGATTATTCCTTAAAAGGAAATCAGTATACCGTTACAAAGAAGTACTTGATGTTCCAAAAAGAGGCAAGTATTTGTCATAGGCCATGTGTTTAGACATTTCTAAAATACTGTAAAAACAGGATCTAAGCTGTAGAAAGTCTTTTTCTGATTATGTAGTTTGGATGGCATTCTTTTCTTTTAAAACTCATTAGTTTATGGATTTTAAGGAAATGTTTGCCTCTTTTTTTTTATTTTTCTAAAAGCAAAAGTAAAAGCAAACACTTAACAGAGTAAAGACACAACCTAAGGAATGGAAGAATATGTTTTCAAAATGTACACCTGATAAGGGGTTAATATCCAAAATATATAAGGAATTCAAACAACTCAATAGTAAGAAAACAAATAACCTAATTGAAAAATAGGCAAGGGACCTGAATAGACATATCCCAAAGAAGACATACAAATGGTTAATGGGTATATGAAAAAATGCTCAACATCACTAATCATCAGAGAAATGCAAATTAAAACCACAGTGAGTATCACCTCACACCTGTCAGAATGGATATTATCATGTGACCATCAATGGAGGAATAGATAATAATATACATAAACATGATGCAATGTAAGTCATCTTTAAAAAAGAAAATGCTGTTATTTGTGACAACATGGATAGACCTGGAGGACGTTAAGTGAAATAAGCCAGGTACAGAAAGACAAATGCTGCATGATCTCACTTATATGTGGAATCTAAAAAAGTCAAGCTCATAGAAACAGAGAGTAGAATGTTGGTTACCAGAGGCTGGGATGGGAGACTGGGGAGCTGCTGGTCAAGGGGTACAAAATTTCACTTAGACAGGAGGAATAAGTTGAAAGATATGTTGTACATCATGTAAATAAAAATATACTCTACACTTAAAAATTGCTATGAGAGTATACCTTAAGTCTTCTCACTACAAAAATATGTGGAGTAACGCATGTGTTAAAATAGCATGTTGTATATCATAAATATATACAACTTTTAGTTGCCAATTAAAATTTAAAAAACAAAAACAATGTCATGACATATTAACTAAGGGAGAATTTTCAAAAGGCAGAAAATTTCTGAAATTAATTATAAGCAGATTTTTATATCACAAAGTACATTTAATTATTTGCAGATTTTTCAGGATTCCCTGGGGTATAAACCTAACAGCTTCTCTTTCTACTAGCTTCCATTAGTATGTTATCCCATCTTTCAGATAGACATATTTTAGGAATTTTTTCCACATGGCACAAACTAATTCTTTGATCTAAATGCAAGGGCTTCCAAATTACATTATGGGAGGTTTGAAATTTGAAAATGTTTTTCAAAGATCAGTAGGCTTAGAAGAATTCAGTTTAGTTTGAAAGAATTTTTTCAGACCTTATCCTTGTTTAGTAGTGTTATCTCTTTACCTTTTCCTATCCTTCATATTACATAAAAGCTAACACAAGATGACATTGAAAATTCTTAATTCGGTCTCAGTCCACTCTTTGAGCCCCTAACTTCCAAACTCCCATCTCTCTTCCCATCACCCCCTGCCTCCTCCACCCAGGCACATAGTTCTTTCCACACACACTTCACTGTTTGCTGTCTTTTAAATACACTGTGGATGTCATGCTTTCTGCCTTTACTCTTACTGTTCATTTAGCCTGCTATAGTCTGCACATGACCCAGAAAAAACTGCTATTTCACCAGCAGAGGCCTTATTTATCCTCTACAGGTCAACTGATCTTTTCTGTATCTCCTTAATACATGAGTATGATTTACCATATTGTAGCATAGTGTTTTTGGGTTTTGTTTGTTTGTTTGCTTTTTGAGACAAACTCGCACTCTGTTGCCCAGGCTGGAGTGCAGTGGCCCAATCTTGGCTCACTGCAACATCTGCCTCCCGGGTTCAAGCATTTCTCCTGCCTCATATTCCCAAGTAGCTGGAATTACAGGCATGCGCCACCACACCTGGCTAATTTTTGTATTTTTGGTAGAGACGGGGTTTCACCATGTTGATCAGGCTGGTTTTGAACTCCCGACCTCAGGTGATCCACCCACCTTGGCCTCCCAAAGTGCTGAGATTACAGGTGTAAGCCACTGCACCCAGCCTATTAAAGTTTTTAACTCATGCCTGGCTCATTTCTAGATGGTAAGCTTCTTGAGAGAAGGGAGTATGTCATGTTCAGTTTTGTGCTTAGCTCAAAGTATTTACTCAATAAATGTTTACTAAATTGATTAGACTATGAATGGACTTAAAGAAACTACATTGTCAGTTGTATACATAATTTATCCATAACAAAAATATAGGAAAAAGGGGTTCTTTAAAAATTTGTTTACCAAATTTCCCTCGGCTTACTATCTGATTTCCTTGAGGCCAAGGTGTTTGTTTTGATGCTTATTTTTATAGTTTCAGTAAGGAAACAAAAGTTTTGTCTTACACACAGCAACAAAGTTGAATATAATTTTAAGACAAAAGACATTTTCAAGGCAAAAAAACTACCTGTCAAAGTAGTTTTCAATTATAGTACTTGGAATGAAAACATTGAAAGATTAATACAGAAAGTCTTAGAAGTGTTTAATACTCCATAGTTTTAAAATACTCACCATTGATTATTGTACTTAGTTTGAAACATTTTTTAATATATATAGACTTAACCTAGGATCTTGAATTTAGGCAGCAATTAGCCTTTTACATGGACCTGTTTGGAAAGCATTATAAAATAACAGCACCCTTCCCAAAGAAAGATGTGGTTGCGGTAAAACTGCACTCATTTGTTTAATAATGTTTCAACTGAAACAGGTGCCTTACTTGCTTTGTTCTCCAGAAGCAGCTTTATAGATTTAAGCACTGAGTATACAGTACACAGTGGCACTATTAACAAATCAGAATGAGGCCAAGGGAAAATTCATCTAGGATCCACACACCTAAATGCAGTTAGTAAACAGAGACACCAACTCTCATTAAGCATAATTAAACCTAATATTGACTGTAAACTGTTACTTACCTTAAACTTCTCTATAGAGAGTGTGGAAAGGGATTAACCCAGCAGATTGGGACGTTAATTACTACCTCTTTCACATTAGAGTTACCATCAAGAAGGGCTATATTCATAAATAAAACATAGGAGGGATTGAGAGACTGAAAATATGTAAATTTATTTTATAAAAAGGAACGAAAAGTCTAAATTGAAAAAAAAAAGTGAGCTGTGAGTGATGCCAGCTCCAGCAAAATGGAGCTCTGGCTAATTACTACAAAAAAAATAGGCTTAAATAATTACAGAAATGTACCCTTGCCTTCTGACTGACAGAACCTGTTTCACAAGAGACTCCAGCTCAACTAAGTACACTCTTTTTCATGCATAGCTTCCTCCACTTTCTTAAACTAATAAGGAGTTTAAGAGAGGATGAAGGGACTTGGGAGAAATATAATTTTTCCCTTTTTTTCTCAGTCATTAATAGCCTTTTATTTATGAAATTGATTATAATGACTATATAAATGTTTTTTGGTTTGTCAACAAGAAGGCACAGTGCTGTTTTTTGTTCAGTTAAAATGGTCCACTAACTGGTCTCCTGCTACTATTTAATAATCTCCTTCTTGGGTGCAATCTAAAAAGTATGTTTTGAAGGATATAAAAATGTCAGCTAAATTTAAGATCGACTGTTAAGCTTTTATATTATACTGCTGCCCCAAGGGGGAATACCAGGGTCTAGGAGATAAGAATTTAAAGAGAAAAGCAAAATAATGACAATACAAACTTATCTACCAGCCTTAGAATTTCCTTCAAAATCTATCAGGCTGTCTGTCTGCAGTGAGTGTAGACTGTTATCTTATTACTTGTTTTCTATTTCCTTTCCAATAAGGGACCAGATACTCACATCTGGGTGGGGTTACTTATTACTCACCAGGGTGGGGTTCTAATTTTTGGAACCAAATCCTATATACAATTTTGTGTATGGTTGTTGTATTAAACCACAGTTTAGGTATAATATACTGGGCTCTTACCTAGATTTTAGTGCTATCATGCTAAATTTTATCTTTCATGTGCTCATGAGCACCAGAGGAATGTAGCAATTGTGCATGTGGAAAAGGGAGCTTAGAAAGTAAGCCTGGAGCATGTATTCATTTTTGTAGTGGAAGTGGAGTTCAATTTTAAAATAAAACCCCTAATTTTTCTCTGAATTTAATGCTCATTTCACAATTTATGAGATTAACGTACGCAATAGAAGTAATTAATAGACAAAAATCTATCCTTCATTTTTCCCATTGAACAGAAATTGGCAAACTGGTTGGATGACAGAGGATGAACGAAAACAGTAGGAGTAAGAGTACTTCTATCCTCTGTTCTTGTAACAATCGTGACATTACGAAATAACCATAACAATAGCATTCTTATTAATCAGACATATTTATACAGAATTAGTGTTGGCTTCTGCTCTATATTACCTTTAGTTTTATATGAACTTTTATTATCTGTGCATATCAAAAGAGACATGGTGAATGAACAAAGAAGCCCTGTTATGAGACAAGTATTATTTGACATTTTGGGAAGCTCTTATTATAGGGTTTCCTCTTAGGCAAGAACAACGGGAAGGTTGTCATTAGTTGCACTATTACAGATACTCTGGATTTTTAAAAACAGAAATGGAGCCCACTTTTTTCCTTGAAGAAGATTCATCAATTAGAACAATTAGAGTGATCTGAGACTTCCAACCACGACGTGTCCTCCTAATGTTCTTGTTTTATCATATGGAACAATGACCTCATAAGGCATCTTTTAAGATAATTGATTTTTCCTTGGATTACAGAGCTAGATAGCTGTATGGTACCCTTATTTTTCAAAGATGAATAATTATTTTTAGACTTCTGGAAAATCTCTGATTAAACCAAAATGCAGAAGTCTTGCAAGGTCTACAACTCTACTGCAAACCAGATGTCTTTTATTTTTTGTATTAAAGGAGGATTGTTCTAAGTTCTTTTGAGATCCTTTTCCTGGGCTTATGACATATTTGACTAGGAATTATGGTTAAAAAAAAAACAAGTATGATGGTGGGTAATACTGAATCTCCTCTTAAAACCATTGGGCCCACACTTTCAGAGATTGACCAGTTATGTATTTTTTTTTTTTTTACCTGTAGAAGGACACTCACATTTCTTCAAAGAAATGTTTCTACTCTCTATTTACGTTTCTTCACCAATCCATTCAGCAATTCACCTTGTCTGCTGCAGGGACCTCCATCACTTCTCCAAATTAGCTCTCACTGGGACCTCACTGAGCATTTGACCTTGCTGACCACTCCTTCCTTATTGCAATGCTTTCTTCCCTTATTTTTCATGGCGTCATGCTTTCTTGATTTTCTTCCTATGCTCCTTGTCATTTCCTCACTGTGTCCTTTGCAGGCATTTTTTTCCTGATATCCTCACTATGTCCTTTGCAGGCATGTTTTTCTGATAGCTATTAAATGTTGGATCTCCCTAAGACTGGATCCAAAGCACTTCTGATGATGTCTAGAATTTTGAATATCTTTGTAACCAGAACACATTGAAATGTTTTCAGGGAATGTATTATAATTCTTTTAAGGTTGTTGTTTAGGGACCATATTTTAAAGGCCATATTTATGTGAACAGTTTTGTATTCTTTATGACTAGTGAAATATAATACTCAACACATCCCCATAGGGGAGGTCATGTGGTACTTTTTGTTCAAGTTTGTAAATGTTATAAAATCTTCCTGATGTCTATATGTTTTAACCTTGGGCAATTATTAATCCTCTATGTCTCAGTTTCTTAATCTGTAGTACGTAGGGAGTCATCCCAGCTCTTTAGGATTCAGTGATGCTGTGGTTTGATATTTTACTATTTGAAAAGGATAGTGAAATATAAATACGTGCAGTTGACACTTTGAATTCCACAGTCAAAATTTATAAAAGCGTTCTCTCATCATTTCCACTTCACATTTTCTTCCTATATCTAACATAGTTTTGTGCTTGTGAAAATATGTATTTCTAATTCCATGTTTACCCAAAATTTATTTGCACAGTTTTTGCTATGAAACTTTCTCAAAAGCCTTTTGAAAATCTGAATAGATTATATATTCTAGTTACTGCATTTGCAGATGCTTATTTAATGCCACAAGAAACCTAGATAGAGAGGCTCAATTCACCAAGTGGGCAAAAGCTTTTTGTGTATCTTCCTGTTTTATACATATTCCCACTGTTTGCCTTTGGTTACAAAGGCTACTTCTAAACCCTTTTTTGGGGGGAATTTGGCCACATTGCCAATCTTTCAGTACTTTGTGAAAATGGCCATTTTAAGAACAAGTTAGTTTTTCTGAGCACAGTTTTACTTTTGATTGGTACCTATTTGATGCTAGTGACTTATCTGCAGCTAGCTTTTTAATTAAGAAAGACTTTTGTATTTGCCACTGTTTTAAATCTAGACTCTCTAAATTTGTATGCTTCAAAATATATTTGAGGCATGAGAGTCTCCAAGTGTGTGTGTGTGTGTGTGTGTATGTATGTATATAAATATAGATATGTGTGTGTGTGTGGTGTGTGTGTACATATATATCTTTTGTTTTTGACCTAGAACAACTACTGTTTGAATTTCCTTACTTGTTACTAGCTGACTGATTCTCTTTGGCATACAAACAAAACAACAAAAAACAAAAACCGCATTTGGTGTTGGTGTCCCTTGCAAATTTGTCATCATTTTTCTTATTTATTTATTTACTTACTTACCTTTCCAAATATCTAATGTCTTTTCTTTCTTCCTTTGGATATTTTTTAACTGAATACTCCAGTGGGCAATCCACCTGGATTTCCCCTTAGATATTCCACTATGTGATCTGCCTTCTCTCATTTGAGCAATCTTTTCATTTTAAAAATGGTGTTTTCTCTCATGTTTGTTCATTTTGTCATTTAAAAGTAAAGAAGGATATTCTTCATTTCAATTCTCTTTTCCCTTATGTCAATTTTTTTTGTTTATTAACATTTTATTGAGGAAAATGTTTGAAGATAAGCCTTAAACAACCTGTGTGGTATTTGGTTTTAAAAACACTCTTTTAAGTGTGTTTGAGGTTAGCTGTTCATCTCTAATTGTCATTAGTGCTCATTAGGGGAAGTGAGAAATCACTTCAGTTTTTCTTGGGTTTCTGGAAGGAAAGTAGTTGAGACATTCAGAGTATTTGTGAATTTTAATTTTTGGTCACCTTAAAACTTGGTTATATATAGTTTGGTCCCACGCTATCCAGGAATAGGAAAATTTATGTGTGAAATTCTAAGTACAGTGTTATCACTTCTGGGTAATTTATGAATTCTAGCTATTTCTCCTGAAGTCTTCAAAATGCCTATTATTACTTTCTTTTTCTTTTTCTTTCTTTCTTTTTTTTTTTTTTTTTTTTTTGAGACAGACTCTCACTCTATTGGCCAGGCTGGAGTGCAGTGGTGCAATCTCGGCTCATGGAAACTTCTTCCACTTCCTAGTTTCAAGTGATTCTCCTGCCTCAGCCTCCTGAGTAACTAGGATTACAGGTGTGTGCCACCACCCTGGCTAATTTTTTGTGTTTTTATTTTAGTAGAAATGGGGTTTCACCATGTTGGCCAGGCTGGTCTCAAACTCCGGACCTCAAGTGATCTGCCCGCCTTGGCCTCCCAAAGTGCTGGGATTACAGGCATGAGCCACTGCGCCCAGCCCAAAATGCCTATTATTTCAAGCTAGGGAAAGGTAACTAAGATTTTTAAATCCATAAGATAAAGACTGTATTCTGCTCTGAATAAGAAAAACTCACCCACTCCAGTGCAATTGTTAATTTTGTGCTCCAGTAGGAAGTCACCAGCTGATTTTTGTCTTCATTAAAAATTTTTTAAATGTTGAACTGTTACTAGATTTTATGGATGAGGATAGTAGATGGAGCATTATGAACTGTTTATTACTGTCACAGAAAGTAAGTTACAGGAATTAAGAAAAAATATTACAAAATAAATTGTTTAGACAGAAATCATGATTTCTCCTTATTGGATTTTGCCTGGAGAATAGCAGATCCACAAAAGAGTCAATAATCAACATAAATTGATAGTGAAAATTCCTGAAGTTTTTCCCTGAAAAGGGAGCTTGACAAAGCAAATGGCTTTACAGCTTTAAGGTAAATCTCACTTCTGAAATGCTATGTATTAATAAACACAGATATTTGTGTAGAGACACTCAAATGGAGATGAGTTCATTTTTAGTACAATGTGTGGGGAGTGACATGCATGGAATTCCATTAATAGCAATGTATGTTGTATTCTTTTCATTTCATTTTGCTAATGAATTTAGTATTAGATTGATGGGTGCTAGGAAAGGAAGACTTAATTTGCAGAATAAGTAGCTGAAACAGTGTACACATCCCAGATAAGAGCTATCAAAGCTGACCTCCATTCATCTTGGAGGACAAACTCTAGATACAAAAGCATACTTAGAAACACTTGCTTCTCATCAGATATGAGTTGAGCTAGCAACCTTTTGTCTGTGGATTCATATTTCTCTCTAGATGGTGATAACTCCTCCTAGGTAGCATTTAAAATGTGTGGTTGTCATGATGAAAAGGAAGCACTACTGGAATTCAGTGGATAGAGGAAAGATACGATGTTAAATCCTGCCATGAATAGCTGAAGTTACTTAGAAAAGAGATTTGCCCAGTCACAAAGCCAACAGTATTTCTGCAGAGAAATGCTATTAGGGCAATAAGATAGATGTTCGTTACGGGAGTGGTTTTCATACATTTTCCTAATAATCCACAGAGATAAATGCATTTAAATCATGACACAGTCTACATGCAGTCATATAATTAAAACAAAATTTCATAAGACAGTGTTTACCCTTCCTATGTGTTGCATTTTCCATTCTATCCTCTAGTATCTCATCCCATCCCATCCTATCCTACCTTATCCTATCCTATTTTATCTTATCCTAACTTTCCTTTAAAGTCTACAGCCCACTATCGTAATTTCAAGAGCACTGACAGTGTGACCTACAGTCTGAGAAACACTGTTTTAGAGCTCTTTAAATTTTCTGGTGAAGATAGGATAAAAGAGAAAATAACTAAAGAGTTGCCTGCAGTATGATTTGGTTTCCTTATAACCTAAGCAGAACACAACATTTTCATGTGTAACTATTGTCCAAATTTTGTTTTGGAAGAGGTGTGGACCTGTATGCCAGCAGTCCAGGCATAAAGCCTAACTGCCACCTTTGCCCTCTGTTGCCATGATAATGAGGGAAGTGAAACAGAAAACTCTAGCCCAGCTCACTCACAGAATTTGGATCCAAAGGCTCAAAGCTGCCTCTATGCTGCTGGAACAGTGTACATTGTTGCGTATTAAGAACCGTGTGGCATTATGTCAGTATGAACAGGGTTCACTGAGATGAGAGTGAAACACTTTGCTCTTCCTGCCAAAGTGAGTCATCCCTATGCTGTTCGATGATGATTTGGTATATTAGGCCTCTCCCTTACATGTTGTTGATTGAGGAAAATGCAGAGTCAAGTAGCCTGCATGTTTTGGTGTAGTGCCCAATTTATCATAGTTGTATAAAGTTAACCAAGATTCTTGGATCCTCAGGATATTTCCAGATATAGCTTGTCAAAATGTTTGTAAACGCATACTTGCTGATGGCAGGCCTGTCATTATACCTTAATTTTCTTCAGGTCATCCACCTACTTCAAACTGAAGTGATTATACAAATTAAATCTAATCTATGATTCCCAGCTGAGGGAAGGAAAGGTTATGTTGAAAAAAGCTTCCCTAGTGATTTCAGTATGTCTTCCTAGTTGAAGATTATTATTGGCCTATTTCCAGGATGTCTACCTTGCTGTCTTAAAGTCTGAGTCATCAGAAGACCAGCAGAACAGGGTTTGGTCACAAAGGGGTGAACTGAATGTGGGGGATTTTCTGCTGTCATCTTCCTTGTTTGTGGGTTATTGTCTTGAGTATTTGTCCACTTGTTTGACTGAAAAGGCCAGGGTTTAACTTTGTCCCCTGCTTTTGTTGTGTTGTCCCAGTGACAATTGGAAAATAACCTTGAGTAGTGAATTGGAAGTTTATTTTGGGGGAGCAAGATCATTCAATTCAGCTCCTGCTCCTATGAGCTGAGTTTGATTAGCATTTTTTGCATACTTTTGTCAATAGAGCATGTGTTTATCTTGTTGTTAGAGACCTTCGTATTATTTTCCGTAGTAGAACACATTTAGTACTAAATCTTTAGCATGATATATGGGTGTTTCAGATCTATCTATTAATTAAAACCAACACTATTTGGCACCAAACTTTAGATTAAACAATTATTAGACCTAGTATGTCACAAAATTTGCCTTTTCCTTGTCCATTTTCACTAAAACCTCCTGGTTATTTTCCACTTATATGGTCTATCTATGAAAAGAGGCAATTTCTTTAAAAACAAAACAGAATAAAGTACACCCCCCACCTCCATTTTTTTGTTTGTTGGTTGGTTGATTTAACTTTACCAGGAAGAACTGATTCCCTAGAAAGCCAAAGTCAGAGAGTGACAGTTGTTTTTCCTTTTCCTCTTTGGAGCTATCATTTCTATTTGAAGATGATGACTTACCAGTGCCCTAACTTTCCCTTACAATGAGAAATAGCTTGCATGGAAGACATCTCTGTGAATGATTTCAAGGTTGAGTACTAGAGCTAAGATGATGAGAACTTGGCCCACTTCAGTTGGGCAGTGTGAAAAGAAACTGATTTTTGTCAGTCTTTAGAGAGTGGTTGTCATTAAGTCGGTAAAGCAAGATCAGAAGACTTGTACAATAGTGCAACTAACAAGTGAATTCAATTCAGGGGTTAGGAATGATGCAAAACAATGTGGAGAGAAAAAGAAAGACAATTTTGTATGTGCTCTGTAAACAGAACTCAGACAACTGTATTTTGTTTATATTGATCCTCAACCACTTAGTGCATGGATAGATATATCTGACTTTTAGCTAGAATGTTCAGGTGTACAGCAGAAGGTGCAGCTATGCTGTCTCTGTCTACTGCCATTTAGTCACTTGTCTAAGAGTCTCTGGAGCTGGAGTTATCAGAATTATTTCATATTTATAGGAGGGATAATTGTGCTGGTTTACCCTGAGTTGGTGAAGGGCTCAAAGCTTGATCTCCAACTTTCGGGGAACCATAGTGGCAGTAGTGCCCTTCACCTCAGGATTCACCTGCTCTTTGTGGGGTAGTTGCTTGGGATGACACAGAACTTCAGACTTCTACTTGGCAGACAAGAAGTTTCCTTTAGAATTACTATTCACCACTCTGTGGGTAGATAAGCTTTGTCAGCAGCAACGGCAGCTGCAAGTGAAGACACCTTTGTTTACCTTTGTTTCTTGGTATCAGCAAGAGAAACATGGAATCTTTGTGGGGTAGTTGCATGGGATGACACAGAACTTCAGACTTCTACTTGGCAGACAAGAAATTTCCTTTAGAATTACTATTCACCACTCTGTGGGTAGATGAGCTTTGTCAGCAGCAATGGCAGCTGCAAGTGAAGACACCTTTGTTTACCTTTGTTCCAGCAAGAGAAACATGGAATCTACCTAGCTTCATAAGATGTTGTTCTAGCCAGAACTCAATGAAGTTTTATGTTCCTCTGATACTTCCCTTGGAAGACGAGTGGCCTCTAACAGTATTTGCAGTTGAGTGCACTTTAGGTGCCCCAAACCTTATCTTAGCTTAGAAGAAATCAGTGACAATTCAACTTTCACTTATTCTCAGTGTTCTCATTGAAGCATGCTGGCACTGGCCCTGACACTTAAACTCACACTGCTTAGTCAAATCCTTCTTAAAGTCAAAAACACTTCCTCAGATAATGCTATCTAAGGTAGGACTTTCTTACTAATCCATACCACAGTACCATGTTTACTTCCTATTTAGCATATTTTGCTATCTGTAAGAGTGTGTGTGTATGTGTGTGTGTGTGTGTGTGTGTGTGTGTGTGTAATTAAAATAGAAACAAGACGGACACATTAAACTTATTTCAGACTCATTACCTGATTTCTTTTAAGGATTAATATGTAATAAAAATCTGCATATTTTTATAGCTACCTACCTACCACCTTACTGATTTTACAAGAAAATATTGGTTTTCTGTTTGTTAAATCATTTCACATTATTAAAATGGCCTCTTTCTGATTTTTGATTATTTTCCTAAGCAAGAACCACCTACCTTTTATATAAGATTCTAAAGAATTGATAAATGGGGTTTAAAAACAAATATTTAAAGCAAATATTCAGCTTAATTGAAGTCAAAACTATTTGGATTACACAAATATTTAAACAAAGTAGCAAGCCTGTTTCATAAAAGTATGAAAACTGTTTGCACTTTCACAGTGAGATTAGCAGAAATTCATTTCTGTAAAACTTTATTTTCAGTTTACATCTTACAAAGATTTGACCTCTCCCATTCTCAGCCTTCTGCCTCTGCTGATATGACTTATCTCTGAAGAACTAACCATTACTCTTACCAAAACTGTAGTTGGCTATATCAAAAAACCTTACTCATGTTAACCTAAAAATTTGGTAAGGAATATAATCTCTTAAATGCTGTTAAGTTTTTGAATGATCATATGCTCTTTCTTATGAAGCTAATTTTTTCAGTTCTGTGTTTTTACTAATTATCTACTAGTCTGTTACTGAGAGAAGGGTGTTGATATCTCCAAATATAATTGTAGATTTTTCCATTTCACCTTTCAGTTCTGTCAGTTTTTATGTCTTCATGTATTTTGAAGCTCTGTTGTTAGGGCATACAGATTTAGAATTATTATATATTACTGGCTAATTAACTCTTTAACATTATATGATGTCCTTCGTATCACTGGCAGTTTTCTTCACTTTGAGATCTACTTTGTCCAATATTAATATAGCCATTCCAGCTTTATTATAATTGGAGTTTGCAGCACATATACTTTTCTTCAAACCTACCTTTTTCATTATATTTGAAGTAAATTTGTTGAAAACAGTGTATAATTGGGTCATTTAAAAAAATCCGTTCTGATAATCTCTGTCTTTAATTGGTATATTTATGCCATTTACATTTAATGTAATTATTGTTACATTTGAATTAATGTCTTTCATTTTA
The DNA here is from genome assembly GCF_028885655.2 of Pongo abelii. Classification (NCBI taxonomy): domain Eukaryota; kingdom Metazoa; phylum Chordata; class Mammalia; order Primates; family Hominidae; genus Pongo; species Pongo abelii. The sequence continues at coordinate 23,174,435 of NC_085928.1, forward strand.
TATTTTGTTTTCTGTTTGTTTCTTCTGTTTTCCTTTGTTTTTCATTTTCTGTTTTGTTTTGGGTTATTTGAACATTTTTTAGCATTCAATTCAAATTTATTGTTCTTCTGATGATATTTCTTTGTATAGTTGTTTTTAGAGGTTGTTCTAAAGTTGTTCAATATACATATCTTTTTATACTCTTCTTAGAATCAATATTTTAGAGATTTAAATAGAATGTAGAAATCTTACAGCCATATAAGTCCTTTTACTCTCCCAGTTTTACATTATTGTTTTGTCATATATTATATCTACATACATTGGAAGCCCCATCAGATAATGTTGTAATTTTGCATTAAATTGTCAAACATGTTTTAAAGAACCCAAGAGAATAATTATTTCTTATATTTACTCATAGGTTTATCACTTTTTTTCCTCTTCCTTCATTCCTAATGTTCAGTGTTTATATCAATGGCAATGTTGTATCATTTGCCTTCTGTCTGGAGAGCTTCCTTTTAGCAAATGTTTTAGAGCAGGTCTCTTTTATATGGGATATAGAATTCTCTGTGCTCTCTCAGTCCGTTAAAAAAAGGGTGCCATTTCCTTCAGGTTTTCATGGTTTCTGATGAGAATTCCACAGTCATTTGAATGGTGTTTCCCTACAGATAATGTGTGATTTTCTCTGGATGCCTTCAAGACAATTTTCCCTGTCTTCAGTTTCCAGCAGTTCTATTTTAATGTATCCAGAGATTGTTTTTGTTTTTGTTTTTTTCTGTTGGGGGTTTGCTGTACTTCTTGACTCTGTGGGTTTATGTGTTTCACAGAATTTGAGAATTTTCTAGCCATTATTTTGTCAAATGCCTTTTCAGAATTATAATCTTAGTCAATTTTCTGCTGCTATAAAAGAATACCACAAATTGGATAATTAATACAGAACAGACGTATTTGGCTCATAGTTCTAAAAGCTGAGAAGTCTAAGATCATCACACTAGCATCTGACAAGGGTGATCTCATGATAGAAGGCATCATGTGGCAAGAAAGCACGTGACAGAGAGGACACTGGACCAAACTATTCTTTTTATCAACAACACACTCCTGGGATAACTAATAAACTCCCACATTAATGACATTAGTCTATCTTACTTACCTCTTAAAGGTCCTGATACTCAACACTGTTACAATGGCAATTAAATTTCAACATGAGATTTGGAGGGGGCATTCAACACATAGCACACTCTTTCTTCGCTGCTTCTGTTAATATAATGACATGAATGCTAGACTTCTTGTTATTGTCCCACAGGTTTCTGAGCCACTTTTTTTCTTTATTGCTCATATTGGATAATTTCAGTTGATCTATCTTAAAGTTTATTGACTGTTTTCTGTATTATCTTTATTTTGTTGGAAACCATCCAGTGATATTTTGTTGTATTTTTTTTTAATTTTATTTTTGAGTTTTAAGCCTGTTTCTCATTGCTTGTTTCAGCATTTTTAGAATAGTAAATTTAAAGTTTTTGTCAAACAATTCCAACATCTGTGTCATTTTAGGTTTTATGTCCATTGATTATGTTTTCTCATGTGAGTTGACATGTTCCTAGTTCTTCTTGTGCCTGGTGATTTTGGATTATTTCTTAGATATTCTTAATATCATGTTATGAGATTCTGAGTCACATTGAAATTCTATGGGGAATGTTGACATTTTTGTTTTAACAGGCAATTGACCTGGTTAGGTTCAGGTTGTAAGATACAAGATTCCTTCTGTGGTTTCAATATCAGTTTTGTTTACAGTGCTTTTCAGGTCTGTCCTGTGTGTATACCAGTGAACAATCTTGGATGTAGGCATTGGTCTATCTGTTAATTTCATTCTCAATTTTATTCATATGCTGATTAAAATCAGATCCATGCATGTACACTAAAGATGAGCCCAGAATTTTGTAACCCTATAAGGTCACTTTCTGCAGCCCCTTTTCCTCTGTGCTCTCATTACTATTTTTTAGTTTTCCTGGAGCTCCCCTTTATGTCCTCCAGCCAGCAAGCTGGGGCTTTATTTACCTCATATGCACATTTCTGTGACTATGCCCATATTTAAGGCTAAGTAGCAGGAAAACAGAGGAAAAAAAATAAAAGCAATGGAAATTCTTATGGCCGCAACTGTTTTTAAAGATAATTTTTAAATGAAATATTTTAGTGCAGGAAAACTTAGTTACAAATTAAGAAATTATAAAAATATAGGTAACTGAATTTTCACAAAGTGAACATATCCATATAAGCAGCACCAGACCAATAAAAAAGCATTAGCAGACCACAAAGATCCCTTTATCTATCTTTCCAGTCTCTACTTCCTCAGGATAACCACTATCATGACTTCTAATATTAGTTTATTTTTGAAAAATATAGAAATAGAATCATGTGATTATATATTCTTCTGTATGTGGCTTCTTGTGCTCACATGTTTCTGAGATTCATTTATATTATGTTGCATTTACATGTGCTTGCAGATTTTAAAACTATTTTATTGCTTTATAATATTTCCATGTATTAATATAATCACAATTCTATTATTATTATTTTCAGCTCTTCTACTATAGATGGACATTTGGCTTATTTCCAGTTTGAAGCCATTATGAATTGTGGTGGCCACATGCATATTCTACTACATGTCTTGTTTTACATATTTAAGCATTCTTATTGGATATATGCTGAGAAGTGATATTGCTGGTATGCTTATGTTCAGCTTTAGTAGATAGTGCCAAATAACGTTCAATGTTATTATACCAATTTACATTATCAGTAGCAGCACAGTAATGCCCCTCCCACTTGATTCATGATTTCAGTTTCCACAGTTTCACTTATCCAGAGTCAACTGCAGCCCAAATTTTATCATCTCATATCATCACAAGAAGGGCTCACCCTTAAGTACAAAAAGATGTTTTGAGAGGGAAATAGTGAAGAGGTGGGAGGGAGACCACATTCTTATAACCAGTATAGTGCTAGAATTGTTCTGTTTTATGATTATGTTGTTAATCTCATACTGTTCCTAATTTATACATTAATGTTAAATAAATTATATCTTAAATAGGTATAAATACATTAAATCTTAAATAGGTATTTATGTATAGGAAAAAAACATAGTATATGTAGGATTGGGTACTATTTGCAGTTTCAAGCATTCACTAAGGGACTTGGAGTGTATTCCCCATGGATAAAGGGGGACTGCTGTATAAGAGAGATCCTATTGTTCTACTCGTTGAAAACACTTGGTCTTTTTTCATTTTAGTTTTTCAGGCATGTGTGACATGGTAGCCCGTGATGTGATGGCTTTGGTTTGCATTTCTCTAATGATTAGTGAAATTAAGCATCTTTTCATATGTTTATTTTCCACTTGGGTATCCTCTTTTGTGATGTGCATGTTGAAAGGTATTGTCCATTTTCCAATTGGGTTTGTTACTGTTTTTATTATTAAGTTACTGGGATTTCATTTTATATTCGGATATATACTTCTTTGTCAGATATACTTATTACAGATATCTACTTTTATTCTGAAGCTTATGTTTTTACTCTCTTATAATTGTCTTTTTTTTTTCTTTTTTGAGACAGAGTCTTACTCTGTCACCCAGGCTGGAGTGCAGTGGTGCAATCTTGGCTCACTGAAACTTTGCCTCCTGAGTTCAAGCGATTCTCCTGCCTCAGCTTCCCGAGTAGCTGGGATTACAGGCTCACGCCACCATGCCCAGTTAATTTTTGTATTTTTAGTAGAGATGGGGTTTCACCATGTTAGCCAGGCTGGTCTCAAACTCCTGACCTCAGGTGATCTGGCCGCCTTGGCCTCCCAAAGTGTTGGGATTACAGGCATGAGCCACCACGCCTGACCTTATAGTTGTCTTTTGGTTACAAAAGTTTTTTATTTTAATGCACTTCAGTGATCAATTTCTTCTTTTAGTGTTAGTATTTTCTATCCTGTTTAAAACAAAAAAATGGAAAAGCTTTTGCCTACCTCAATGTCATAAAGACATTTTCCTTTGTTATCTTCTAGAATCTTTATTGTTTGCCATTAAAATGTAGGTCTGCATTTTACCTGAAATTCATTTTTTTGTGTTAGGTGTGAGATGGGGGCAAGGATGGACAGGATTCATTTTTTCGCCATTTGTTGAAAAGGTTGTCCTTTCCCTCAGTACGTCAGCAATAACTTTATTATAAATGTACTGCCTACATATTCATGGATATATTTCTGGACTCTTATTCCATGAATCTGTTTATTTACCCTTGCATCAATGATGCATGACTAAATAGTGAACATTTAGAAGAAATCTTAATATCTGGTAGTGTAAATCTTTTAGCTATGCTCATCTTTTAGATTCTTTTAGTTAGTCTTGTTCCTTTTTATTTCCATAAAAATGTTAGAATCTGCTTGTTAATCTCTACAAAATGTAATTTGCTGGGATTTTGATTGAGATGGTATTTTGGGAATACTGATATCTAATCTATAAATGCATTATAATTCCTACTCATTTTATTCTTCTTTAATTTCTTCAGTAATATTTTATAGTTTTCTGCACAGTGGACTTACATACTTTTGTTAGATTCATTTCTACAATTAGATTTTGTAATTGGTATCATTTTAAGTTTTATTTTCTAAATGTGTATTGTTACTATATAAGAAAACAATTCATATCTATCTATCTATCTGTCTATCTATGACACAGAGAGAGAGAGAGCGAGAGACAGAAAGAGAGAGAGAGACAGAGAGAGAGAGAGAGAGAGAGATTCACCTTGGCCAGGAACCTTGCTAAATTTACTTATTAATTCTATTAGACTTTGTGGGTTCTCTTAAATTTTTTATAACACAGTGATGTTTTCTGTGAATAACTACAGTTTTATTTCTATCTTTTCATTCCATATAACTTTAATTTATAAGTATTTTTGACTTGTTGCACTAGCTAGGAACACTTGTGTGCACTAGCTAGGACCACTAGTATAACATTTGTTCTAGGTTTGGTTTTTGCTTTTTTGAAAATTGTAAATTTCCTTTATCCACTAGAGAATTTCTCTTCAACTCGTGAGTTTGCTGAGTTGGTGTTGTTGTTTTATATGTGTTTCTGTGTTGTCTGTTTTGTTTTTTTTAGAATCATAAGGAATATTCACATACATTTCTAGATCTATTGAGATCATAGGATTTTTGTTATTTAATTAATTTATTTTTGAATGTTAATCCACCCTTGCATTCTTAGAATAAACCCTACTTGATGTTATATTATCCTTTTCATAGAGAATTTGATTTTCTTAATATTTTCTTTAAGATATTTCTATTTGCATTCAAAAGAGAGATTAGCCTGTAATTTTACCTTCTCTTAATGTTCTTGTCAGGTTTTCTTTGCATAGTTATATTATTCTCATAAAATGAGTTGGGAGATATTCCCTCTATTTCTACCCTTGGAAGAGTTGTATATGATTGGTGCTATTTTTTTCATTAAATTTTTGAAATAATTTACCTGTGAAACTATTTGAGTCAGAAGGTTTTGTGGAAAGACTTTTGTATTTTATCTTTTATGTGTGTAAAATTATGGTGTGCAATTGTAATTTTGTTACATAGATATATTGCATAGTGGTGAATTCAGAGCTTTCAGTGTATTCATAACCTGAATAACACACATAGTACCCATTAAATAATTTCTCATATCCACCCGCTTCCTCCTCACCCTTCCCAGTCTCCATTGTTTATCATTCCACCCTCTATGTCAATGTGTACACATTAGGTAGCTCCCACTTATAAGTGAGAACATAGGACATTTGTCTCTGTTTCTGAGTTATTTCACTTACAATAGTTGCCTCCACTTCCATTCTTATTGCTGCAAAAGATGTGATTCCATTCTTTTTTATGGCTGGATAGTATCCTATTACATATATATTTCACATTTTTAATCCAATCATCCATTGATGGACGTTTAAGTTGGTTGCATATCTTTGCTATTGTGACTAGAGCTGTGATAAACATATGAGTGTAGGTATATTTTTGGTATAATAATTTCTTTTTGGGGGTATATACCCAATGGTGGGATTGTTGGGTTGAATAGTAGATCTGTTTTTGGTTCTTTGAGAAATCTCCATATTGTTTTCCATAGTGATTGTAGTAATTTATTTACTTTCCCACCAACAGTGTATAAGCGTTTCCATTTCTGCAGTTGCTTGCCAAGATCTGCTGTTTTTGGTCTTTTTAAGTAATAGCTGTTCTGACTAGTCTGAGATGATCTCTCATCATAATTTTAATTTACATTTCTTTGATTAGGGATGTTGAGCTTTTTTTTATATGTTTCTTAGCCATTTGTATGTCTTCTTTTGAAAAATGGCTATTCATGTCTTTTGCCCACATTTTGATAGGATTATTTGTTTTGTTGTTGTTGTTGAGTTAGTTTGAGTTCCTTGTAAGTTCTAGATATTAGTCCTCTGTCTGATTGATAGTTTGTACATATTTTCTCCCATTCTGCAGGTCATCTGATCACTCTTGATTATTTCTATTTCTGGGCAGAAGCTTTTTAGTTTAATTAAGTACCATTTGTCTGTTTTTGTTTCGGTTTCTTGTGCTTTTGGTGTCTTATTAATGAATTCTTTCTCTAGACCAGTGTCCAGAAGAGTTTTCCAAATCAAATATTCATGTCTTTTAAAAGACGTAGTACTATGAAGGATTTCCATTTCTTCTTGTGTCCATTTTGGTAATATGTGTTTTTCAAGGGATTTATACGTTTCATCAATTTTTTCAAGTTTATTGATGTAAACTTGTTCACCAGATCTTATTACCTTTGTACTATGTCTGTAGCATCTGTAAGAATACTCCATTTTTTCATTCCTGTTAAGGTTATTTGTCCTTTTCCATCTTTAAAATTTGTGTTTCTAGAGGACTACTGCTTATATTTGTCTTTCTTTACCAAAAGACACCAATTTTTGACTTTTATCAAGTTTATCTATTGCTTTATTTGAAAGTATTTGATGTATTTTATAATAACTATTTGTTATTAATTTTGAGCTTAATTCAATTATGGTCAGAGAAGATATTCTATATGATATAAATACTTTGAAAATTTATTGAGGCTTGCTATGTGACTCAGTTTAAGGATACTTTTGGTGCATGCTCTATGTGCACCTGTAAATATGTGTATTTTGTTGCTGTTGGCTGCAGGATTCTGTACATATAAATTAGATCAAATTTGCTAAATCTTGGTGTTCAAAACTTTTATTTACCTACCAACTTTTTACCAAGTTCTATCATTTACTGAGAGAAATATGTCAAAATTTTCTAACATGATTGTGTATTTGTTTATTTCACCTTTTAGTTTGGTCAATTTTTACATTTTAAGCTTATGTTATTGGTTTGTAGAAATTTGGAACTGTGATGTCTTCGTAGTAGATTAGCATTATTTAATGCTCTTCTTGTACTATTTCTTTTCATTCTACTTAGACTGATATTATAATGTATAGTGATATTAGCCTTCTTTTCGTTGGTGTTTGGTAAATTTTTTTTAGTACTTTTCCTTTCACATTTTCTGTATACTTACTTTTAAGGTATGTGTCTTGCAAATAGCATATTATTAATGGTGATTTTTAATTCAAAGTCTGACATTGTATTTCAATGCAACTTTTAAAATTTACATTGACTGCACTTACTAATATTTGTTGATTTAATTCTATCATCTTACTGTACTTTTCTATTTTTTCTACCACTTTTATGTTTCCCATTTCTTCTCTCTTAACTTTTTTTATTAATCAACCTTTTTATTTCATTTCCCCCTCTTTTAACTTGCTAATTACGTATTTTTAATTTTTCTTAGTGGTTACCCTAATGAGCTCTACCGTAACTTACACCTTTTGTCTCTTTTCAATGAATAATTATGTTTGTCCCTCTCTCATTTTTTGTCTTATCATTGTCCTGAATTATAATTCTTCAAGTGCTCTAATTCCTAAAACATTATTTTTATTATTTTTCTATATTTATACACATACTATCTTGTCTGTGTACTTTATTTTTTGCATTTCTATATCATTGTCTGAGATGCTTTTCCTTTTACTTGAAAGATGCCTATTAGTATTCTTTATAGTATGAATCTTTCGGTGAAATATTTCCACAGTTTTGTTTTTCTGAAAATATTTTTATTTTGACTTTTTAAAAGAATACTTTCATTGGTTAGAGAATTCTAGGTTGGTATTTACATTTTTGTGTATATATGTGTTTTGCTTTATTTTTATTTTACTTTTGATTGACAATTATATATATTTATGAGGTACAATGTGATGTTCAATATATGCTTACATTGTAGAATTAATAAATCAAGCTAATTAGCATCCATCACCTCAAATAATTATCATGTTTTTATGGTAAGAACATTTAAAGTATACTTTCAGCAGTTTCAAAATATATAATACACTATTATAGTGATCATGCTGTGCAATATATCTCTAAAACTTATTCCTCTTGTCTAGCTGAAACTTTGCACTTTTTGAATAACATCTCCTCTTTCTTCATCACCATCCAACACTCAGCCTCTAGTAACCACCATTTTACTCCCTGTATCTATGGCCCTTTTGGATTTCACACTTAAGTGAGATCATGCAGTATTTGTCTTTCTGTGTCTGGCTTATTTCACATAACATAATATCTTCCAGGTCCACGTATGTTGTTGTAAATGACAGGATTTCTTTATTTTCTAAGGCTGAATATTATTCTGTTGTGTGTATTTAACACATTTTCTTTATCTATTTTTATGCTGATGCCACTTAGGTTGCTTCCATATCTTAGCTATTGTGAATAATGCTATGATGAATGTGGGAGAGCAGATATCTCTTCAACATACTAATGTCAGTTCCTTAGGATATATATCCTGAAGTCAAATTACTGGATCATATGGTAATTATATTTGTAGTTTTTGAAGAATCTTCATATTGTTTTTCATAATGGCTGTACCAAATTTGCATTCCTACCAACAGTGTATGAGAGTTTCATTTTCTCCAAATTCTTGCCAACCCTTGCTGTCTTTTAACTTTTTGAAGGTAGCCTTTCTAACAGGTGCGAGGTGATCTCATTGTGGTTCTAATTTGCTTTTCCTTAATGATTAGTAACATTGAGCATTTTTCATATATCTGTTGGCCATTTTTATGTCTTCTTCTGAGAAATGTCTGTTCAGATCTTTTACTCATTTTTTAATCAGGTTATTTAGTTTTTTGCTGTTGTTTGGGTTTCTTAGGTTGGTAGTTACTTTTTAAAAGCATTTTAAAGATATCATGGTTTTGTTCTCTGGCTTCAATTGTTTTTCATTAGCAATCAGTTATCGGACTTACTAATCCTTACTAAGTAATGCATTTTTATTTTTCTGGCTATTTTGAGATTGCCTTTTTGATTATTGTTTATTTTTAAATAGTTTTACAAACAGGCTTTTTTTTTTTTTTTTTTTTTTTGTAGTTGGTTTCTTTGTGTTTATCCTGCTTGGGGTTCTTAGACATTCTTGAATTTGTGGCTTGATGCTTTTGCCAATTTTGGAAAATTCTTGGCCATTATTGCTTTGAATTTTGCTTCTGCCTATTCTCCTTACCCTTTCCTTCTGGGACTAGAGATATTTGAATGTTAAACATTTTTTAACCATCTTCTATATATCTCTAATGCTTCTTCTTTTATTATCATCCTTATTTCTCTCTTTGTTTTATTCTGGATATTTTCTATTAACCTATTTTCAAGTTCACAACTCGGATCTTCTGTTGTGTCTAACTGGCTGCGATTGAGTTATTAATTTTGTTTTATTTTTAGTTCTAGAATAATGTTTGGGTTTTTAATATAAATCTCAGTTCTCTGATTATTCTCAGTCTTTTCCTCTACCTCTGAAACCATATTTATCGTGGTTTTTAAAAGACTATATCTGATAATTCTTTAATCTGTATCAGTTTTGAATTCATGTTTTTGTCTATTATTTTTTCTCTTTGTTTTTGGTTCTTTGATCCTACTTCCTAGCATGCTTGATGATTTTTACATATTAAAAATTTAGAGTGTTTTGTATGGTATTATATTTTTCCATGGGGATTTAATTTTCTCCTCACAGATTATTAGAATAAAGGTAATTTACTTAATCTTATCAGGGAGTAAGACAATTTGAAGTTGGGTTTCCATCTTTGTGATGGCTACTCTAGTTATGGTTTTCCCTTAGTTTTATAAATAGTCATTTAGAGGTTCAAATAAAATTCTGGAGTGCTTTTCAAGTAGTCACTAAACTCCAGTTTTTGCTTCGTTGGTATAAGATCACTGAATATTCTTTTTAATATCCTAGTATTCAGGTTGCTGTTTTCTGCTTGTTTCTCTTTTGATTTTCTCACTCCAAGAAAGAGGAACTGGAAATGTTTTAGGGGTTAAAAGTGGAAAAAGAATACAGGCCTCACCTCCTTGCATTTACGTTTTATCCAGGATCTTGATTCTTTATGTCTTGGCTGTGTTGACAGCTCCAAAGTGTTATTTGTGCCTTCCTCTCTTTACAAGACTTCTTAATGTTCTAATCTGGAGCTATGTGCTCAGTCTCGCATTCTGTTCTACTTAGGATAACAGCAAATGCCTTGAATTTGAAAAGTAGTAAACAACATAGGGCTTACTTTAATGTGTTTACTTCCTTTATAGACTATTGAGTTTTAAATTGAAATTACTTTGGTTGGTGCCTGGTGCCTTCAAACAGTTTTTAAAATAAATTCATTTTATTCATCTTTAATAGTTTTTCTCAACGAGAGGGGTGATTTGATATGAGCTACTCTATCGTAGTAGAACTGGAGTTCTTCTTATGATGCTAATTTGATTGACATGATATTTGAGGGAGGGTGGTAGTTAACCACTATGTTTCTTTACAAAGTAACTTCTGCAGACATACCTCTTTTTCCATATGTATTTTATACTCTCCTCTATATGAATTTCTTACAAATTTTTGAATGTATATATTATTCTTTAAGTATTTAAGAGTACAAAAAGAAGTTTATTTGCCTTGTATAAATTGATTAATCTCTATTTGAATGCTTATAGTAATTTCCCTAGCCAAAACTATACTGTTCTGATATTGAAAAATCACCAAAAATAACATTATTTATAAAAGAAAGTTGGTTATCCCTGGTACAAAGGAAATTTTCTAATTTACATAATTTCATGCATTCTGAGAATCCAAATAATACTGATAGACTAGGAGGCTATAACTAAATTATTTATTAAACTGTGACTAATGCTTAACTGTGTCATAATGGTGCTACGTTCCTTTCACAATGGGTAAAGGAATTTATAAGGGGAAGTGAGTATTATTTAAAAACTCCGATTTACGTATATCTTGTGATAGTAGTGAATAACTAGGCATAGACAGTACTTTTGTACATGGGTATAAACAGTTTTCAAAGTTATTTTGATTTGTTAATTTTTTTCATGAAATATTGTCACCTCCCTGGGTAATGTGATAAAGCATGTGTTATGTAATATTTGGTTAGTAAAACAAGCATCAGCAGATAAATATCAGTGTTTGTCTTAGGAGATGCAATACTGGGAACCAGATAAAATGAAACAGTTTTAATAAAACTTGAACAGTGTGGACCTGGATAAACACACCTATTTGGACAATGTGGAGATTTATTTATTGTTACTAACAATCTATTCTATTTTACAGTGGTGGTAGTATCAAAAGTTAAACACTTTCTGAAACAACAAATGAAAAATAAAGAAAACTACCAATTTATTATTCCAGAAGCTATAGAGTCTTTAGATATCTTTTGACTTACATTCCCTTTTGCCCTGCTCATCAGAGGCATATCTTTTTTTCTAACATCTCAATTGTTTATCACATGCCCGCTTACCAGTTGTCTGTTATGGTTGGTGAAAATTTACGGTTCTAAGTGTGTTGTAACAGAATTTAGGAAAACATTGCAAATCATGAATTCTATTGATTTGAAAGCATTTTAAAAACCTGAAGTAGGAGTCTAGCTCCAGTTAAATGTTATTGTCAGGTCAGTCTCTTCTTTGTACTCTAATTTTCTCTTTCACAAAATGGAACTTGTAAAACATTTATGTTAGTTTCTCAAAGTCATTATAATAACTAAATGAAGAGAAGTATGTGAAAGTCTTTTCCCAAAGTAAAAACTGTTATGTAAATGTAGCAGATTATTATTGTTATCCCCATCATTATTAGTGCTGATGATAGCAGATGACTTTAGCCCTGCACAGATGCATAAAACAGTTTTGATGAGACTTTTCTCTAGTTTGCCAGGTGATAAATATGAGCTATGCCCTCCTGTCTGTAACTTACTGACATCCTTTGTATTTTTATTTTTTTATTTTATTTCTTTTTAAAAATGACACCAAATTGGCTCTATGGATTTTAGGAGATTAATCTGGTAACAGGCTTGGATTAATTCCTTCATGAGTAACAATGAGTTATAAATTCAGTGAATTTAACAAACTGGGAAAGGATTCCATCTTATTAAGAATAGGCCCCCTAAGGTCCCTGAATGCATTTCTTTCATTGTTGAGTAGAGGAGCAATAGGCTCCTTTGGAACAAACTTACTGAATTACAAAGAGGAAATGGTTTATCCTTGAACCATTATGAAATTCAGGCAATGGATGATATTTACCCAAGGCCAATATTGTAACATAAACAGAAAATACTAACTCCTTTAAAGCAATGTGCATTATTTTAATTCATGTAATCATTAAATTAATTACTTACAGATCACAGATTATTTATTGATGGATTTTAAAGGAAAAGAAATATGCATAAGCTGAATAAGAAGATTAAGAAGATAGGTATGCATTACATCAGAATGTCCTTCAAATAGACCTGGAAAACACATTTGTCTAATTAGGGTGCATGACAGCAATCTATGAAACTAGCTCTTTTAAGTAAATAGAGGTCTACCCCGAGGGGGTTTGGCAGACTATAGAAGGAATCAGGATACTTTCCATGGTCCAAAAAAAAAAAATCAGAAATGAATGAATAATTCCTCCTTTCTTAATTTCTATGAATTAATCAAATTGCAATTACATTGTCACTTATGTGCATAGTGAAGAGAGTCTGAAAAGGCAATGAAGTGCTCTGTATTTAATGGACAGGTATCTTTAGGACATGGGACATATGGGCTTAAATTATGCACTTTCTATAAACAGTTCTAGAATAGAGGGCCAAAACATACCCTTTCTCGTTTTACACTGTGACCTTTGATTTGCTTGCACAGTACGTGGCATATGGTGACTCTCAAACTGTTCAATCACATGTTGAAAAATGAATGCACTAATGAACACATACTTACATATACAGAAGATACTCCTTACAATGATGGTGAAACACCTATACTGAATAGTCATAGAAGAGCATATGAAACATCAATTTTCATTTAAAAACCCAATGCTACAATTAAAATAAAAACATTCCCTTTTCCTTTCCCATCTTTGGCTTTGTTCAGTGTTATGTTGGAGCCATGAAGCTGTTTTCCAGAATTTGTTTTTAGAGACTCGGTCTTGGTGTGTCACCCAGCCTGGAGTGCAGCAGCATGATAATCACTCACTACAGCCTTGAACTCTGGGCTCATCAAGTAATCCTCCTGCCTGGGCCTCCCAAAGTGCTGGTATTGTAGAAGTGAGCCACTACACCTAGTCCCAGAATTATTAAGCCAGTATTCTTCAGATATTTTTATTGTCTTCTTTGTTGTCTCTTCTATAGCTTCATATTTCCCCTGCTTACTTCAACTCTAAATCATTTTAACTATTTCGCTTTTTCGCCTTTTTATTTTGAATGCTTCCTTCCCTCAGCTAAAGGTCATAAATTTTAATAAAGAAAATTTGGAAAATTCAAAAATGCAAAAAAACTTCCTATTACTACCATTTTGGTTTACTTTCTGCCAGTCTTAAAATATGTATCTTTTCAAAGCTTTTAATTTTAAAAGTTATACCATATTTTATCTCTATTTTCAATTTTACTTAAAATATAAGTTTTCCATTGTAATAACCACAGCATTCTCGGTAAAGTAGACATACTATAGCTACTTAATCAATCCATATGCTTGGACATTTAAATTGTTTCTACCTTTCAATTATTTTTTAAAAGACTGCGATGAGCATCTTTGTTCACAAAGCTCTTTATCATTATTATTTTGGTATTTAGATTGCTTCCTTGAGATAGATTCCTAGAATGGGAATAAAGTCATATGTATGCAAGTGTCTTTCTCAGCTCTGTTTTCAAGAGGAGCTTTTGTAGAGAGCATAGATAATTGACAGCCTCCAGCTGCTATACCTGTGGATCCACCACAACATTTACACTGAAACCATCCTTCTTTGGGGCTGATTCCACCCAGTAACTGAACATGTCAGGAATACCAGAACCAGGACATTTCTGTCCAACACTAGATTCTTCTAATGGGTAACTCTGGTTCAGGGACTCCCTACCAACATGGCTGAGACTTTCTTTTTTGTATGGTTTAAGGAATAATGAGAAGGAAAAAAGTCTGTACATGTTCAGTACAGATGCAACTTCTTTTTCTAGAATATATTTTTTTATTATACTTTAAGTTCTGGGATACGTGTGCAGAATTTGCAAGTTTGTTACATAGGTATACACGTGCCATGGTGGTTTGCTGCACCCATCAACCTGTCATCTACATTAGGTATTTCTCCTAATGTTATCCCTCCCCTACCTCCTCACCACCCAACAGGCCCCAATGTGTGATGTTCCCCTCCCTGTGCCCATGTGTTCTTGTTGTTCAACTCCCACTTATGAGTGAGAACATGCGGTGTTTGGTTTTCTGTTCCTGTGTTAGTTCACTGAGAATGATGGTTTCCAGCTTCATCCATGTCCCTGCAAAGGAGATGAACTCATCCTTTTTATGGCTGCATAGTATTCCATGGTGTATATGTGCCACATTTTCTTTATCCAATCTATCATTGATGGGCATTAAAGACTTAACGTAAGACCTAAAACCATAAAAAACCCTAGAAGAAAACCTAGGTGATACCATTCAGGACATAGGCGTGGGCAAAGACTTCATGACTAAAACACCAAAAGCAATGGCAACAAAAGCCAAAATGACAAATGGGATCT
The DNA here is from genome assembly GCF_028885655.2 of Pongo abelii. Taxonomy (NCBI): domain Eukaryota; kingdom Metazoa; phylum Chordata; class Mammalia; order Primates; family Hominidae; genus Pongo; species Pongo abelii. Next base: position 23,189,492 of record NC_085928.1, read on the forward strand.
AATTAAACTAAAGAGTTTCTGCACAGCAAAAGAAATTATCATCAGAGTGAACAGGCAACTTACAGAATGGGAGAAAATTTTTGCCATCTATCCATCTGACAAAGGGCTAATATCCAGAATCTATAAGGAACTTAAATATTTTATTTTATTTTTATTTTATTTTATTTTTTTTTGAGATGGAGTCTCGCTCTGTTGCCCAGGCTGGAGTATAGTGGCACGTTCTCGGCTCACTGCAAGCTCCGCCTCCTGGGTTCACGCCATTCTCCTGCCTCCACGCCATTCTCCTGCCTCCACGCCATTCTCCTGCCTCAGCCTCCAGAGTAGTCCGAGACTACAGGTGCCCACCACCACGGCCGGCCAATTTTTTTGTATTTTTAGTAGAGATGGGATTTCACTGTGTTAGCCAGGCTGGTCTTGATCTCCTGACCTTGTGATCCACCCGCCTCAGCCTCCCAAAGTGCTGAGATTATAGGCATGAGCCACCGTGCCCGGCCAGGAACTTAAACACGTTTACAAGAAGAAAACAACCCTATGAAAGCATGGCTGAAGGATATGAACAGACACTGCTCAAAGGAAGACATTTATAGCTGGCCGCAGTGGCTCACTCCTGTAATCCCAGCACTTTGGGAGGCCAACGCAGGCTGATCACGAGGTCAGGTGGTCCAGACCATCCTGGCTAACATGGTGAAACCCTGTCTTTACTAAAAATACAAAAAATTAACAGGGTGTGGTAGCATGCGCCTGTAGTCCCAGCTACTTGGGAAGCTGAGGGAGGAGAATCACTTGAACCCGGGAGCCGGAGGTTGCAGTTAGCCGAGATGGCGCCACTGCACTCCAGCATGGGCAACAGAGCGAGACTCCATCTAAAAAAAAAAAGAAGAAGACATTTATGTCACCAACAAACATATGAAAAAAAGCTCGTCATCACTGGTTATTAAAGAAATGCAAACCAAAACCACAGTGAGATACCATCTCAAGCCAGTTAGAATGACAACCATTAAAAAGTCAGAAAACAACAGATGCTGGAGAGGATGTGGAGAAATAGGAACGCTTTTACACTGTTAGTGGAGTGTAAATTAGTTCAACCATTGTGGAAGACAGTGTGGCGATTCCTCAAGGATCTAGAACCAGAACTACCATTTGACCCAGCAATCCCATTACTGGTTATATACCCAAGGGATTATAAATCCTTCTACTATAAAGACACATGCACACATATGTTTATTGCAGTGCTATTCACAATAGCAAAGACTTGGAACCAACCCTGGCTGAGACTTTCTCAGGACTTTCCTGCATGCAGATCTCTTCCTACCAAATGCTTCCTTGCCTTTCTCCTTTCAGAGATGTCAGAATTGCATCATAGTCTGAGTGCTCTCCTTACCTACACCTCTTCCCCTTTATCATGTATAGATTCTACCCCCAAATAGTTATCTCACATACCCAATTCACCTTGGCACAAGAGGACCCAAACTGGCACAGTACATAATCATGATTCAGGCCCTTGATACCTAGTGCTTAATGGTACTAATGTACACTCCCACGGCAGTGCCTCTTCCAACACTGAATTTTTCTTTTATTGACTTTAACTGATTTGATAGGTGAAAGACTAGTATCTCACTTTTAAGATTTCTGTTACCTTCATCACCAGTGAGATTGCACATGCTTTGTTTTCCATTTATATCTATTAAAATTTATTTGTTTTTACTAATTTATTCATTCATTAAAAAACTTTACTTATAATTAATAGTTATAATACTTCTTTTTGTGGCATTTTTGACAGTGTATTTGAATGAAGGTCTCATTCAATACTTACCTACCAGTGTTTATAGTAAAGTATGTATGTGGAACAAATGTAATGATTACTCATTTACTCAGGCTAAACTAAAACCATGGATGGTATTTATGATTTGCCAGCAGCAGTAGTGGTAGAATCCACATCTCCTGACTCTCAGGAAAGACAGATAAGTTTTAACATTTCTGTAATTATATTGCATATGTGTGTGTGCGCATGCATGTGTGCATGCATCAGTGTGTGTATGAGTTTGTAGTGTTTTTCCAATGAGAGGTAAAGCTTAAAATTCCTTAAGTTGTATTTTATTAATTTCTTTTAACAATCTTGTTTTTTTTCTTTTGTTTTTCCTCCACTATTGTTTTTCCACCTTTATTTCTAATGTGTCCTGATCATCTGATTCCTATCAGGTAGTTAAATTATGCAGGTGCCAGTCTCTGTGTCCTCAAACACACATAGCTAATCAAGAATAAAGCCATTTATTGTAAATTTACCTCTAGAATGAGCCCCCCTTTCTCTGATTTTGAGGATGGATAGATGCTCATTATGATCTGGTAGACGATTATAACATGCACATTTAGAGCGTAGGTGGATAGAAGAGTACTCTGTGTTAGGTGTTAAGACTTTTACTCATTTAAAGACAAAGATTTAAATGTGCTTGTTTAAATTCAACAAGCCCTTAGAGCCATGAGGCCTTGGGGGTAAGAGGTGCTTAAAACCAAATAGCACAGGAGCTGAAGAAGTAATTATATGCCAGATTGAAGATGGAGCTGAACAAAGACTGAGCTGATCTGGGAACAGGGGATGGCAAACTGAATTATGTCCCAGGTATCCACAGGCCGAGAAAGCAGACTGGAAAACATGCTTCTTCATACCAAAGTTTACAAAATGCAATGATTTTCAGATGGTTTACTAATCTTATTTACCCTTATTTTCTGCATTTTTGCTTTAATCTAATTTTTTTTTAAAAAAGAAAATCTTAATTGGAAGGATGTTTTGAGTCAAGAATACAACACTTCATAATGTAACATGTATTCTGGATTCAAGGTGGCAGGTAATAAAAAATAATTGGAGTGGAATTTCAATGTATTTATTTCCCTGAAGACCAGCCTTGAAGAGCTTCCTCAAGTGTGTCTCCTCTTCCTAAAGGTAACATGGTGGGGAAGGGAGAAGGTAGGAATTACTCTGACAAGATTTTAGTTATTCTAAATCAGTGTGATTAATTTTATCTTAAAGACTTAAAATGTCCCACATTCCCTAGTTGCCAAGAACATGGTAGGGAGGAGGCAAAGTACGCATTCTTTGTTTCAAAGTATTTTGCAGACAGTCTGGTCTATTAAGAACAAATTCTAGGACTGGGTAGTAGGGCTTAGAAATTACCATGACCCAAATTGATTTTCTCATTTCTCTTAAAGTTGATGGTTCATTTTTTGATGAAAGTAGAAATCATATCTATAAAAACCAATTTTGATAGGCCTATCAAATCTGACCATAAAACAGAAAGCTATTTTACATTCTACAAACATATTATTAAATAAGCTCACTGTGAGCATACAAGTACTGTATGCATTTTTACCTATGAAAATCTTTTTAAAACTGAAGAAATTTTGAAACTTTTGTGATGATAATTAACAATTATATGTTAAAAGCCAGTATGGAAGCCTATTTTGTCATAACATTATAACAAGGTAACAAGTTTTAACTGAACAATGGATTCCTGAGCTTCTAAGCAAATGCATTTTGACCTGTTATTTTTCACTATATGCAAATTTAGAAGAGACTCAGTTTATCATGACCTGTATGATACCTCTTAGAATGTTAAAAAGAAAAAAAAGGATAGAAAGAGGAAGGGCCACAGTACACATAAATCTTGCCTGCAGCTTCCACTAAAGTTACTCTGGAAAGTAACTTAAGGAAAAGAGATGATTAATTTATTTATTTAAATTTGGTGCTATTTGTTATTCCACAGCTGTGTTCTAGGCACAGATACTATGGTTCAAAAATATATAAGGCAAATACCTGATTTAGAGGAGCTTATTTTCAGTGGGAGGTAAAGAAGGAGGAAAAGGATATCAGAAAAAGGAATGAGCAATTTCAGAAAAGAGCAAAGTGCTGTGGCAGAGGTAAGCATAGATTTGAGGAATGGTGGGCAGCAAAGAAGCCTTTCCTGAAGAGGTTTCAGCTAAGTTGAGGTCTAAAAGATTAAGAGGACTCTGCCAGGGCAGAGTCTAGAAATGGGGAAAGTTGGGGAAGGTACATTTTAGGCAGTAGGAACAATGCTTGATGCAAAGATCCATAGGTGTAGGGTTTCAACAGATCAGTAACTCAATGAGATTCATGCATTAGGGACCTAAGAGAGACAGAAAAGGGCAAGTACATAAGGGGTTCTTGTATTCTAAGGTGGGGTATTCCAGGGATGGAGAGGTGCTGGATTAATGCTGCATTTACCTTGACCCTTTCCTGTGGTATTAGTAGGGAAGGAAGGAAGGATGGTTCTGAATGCAGTGCAACGGAGGTAGCAAAAAATTGATCTGATGACCTTTATTTTCTCATTGGGATAGAGAGCAGATTGCTTTGCTGATACTGAAGGGGGAGGGGTAGGTGGAATAGAAGATTTAATAAAAGTGGGAAATTTTGAAATAGATGTAAAATATACTAAACACATGATTAGGGAAGCTTGGAAGGATTATTAATTAACATTTGGGGCCCAGCTAAGTTTGGGAGCTGTAGATGTGTAGTGGTTATAATCCTGTAAGTGTATGTGACCCACTTTAGCTGTTGCAGTTCTGGGAGTGGAGAAAGCAGATAGCTGGACTGCTCTAGGCCTGGGTTTTCACCTATGTTGATGTTCTTCCTGTTTCCTTCCACCACTAACCTCTTGTCACAGAAGAGTGCTTATTCCTGATACTGTGACTGTCTGCCTGAAGGCATTTTTTGTGTGTGGCTGCTGAGCAGATTTGGCTCACAGTGTTGGGCAGGCTTAAAGTACCAAATAGTTACTGTCACTAGAAAAAGACTTAAGCAAATAACTGTTAGCAAGTGGGTAGATTACACTATCATACTTACCCTTCACATGGGATAACTGTGAAGCATGTTCTATACTGTTTTCCAGAGTATCCCAGAAGGACTAAACTCATTTCCCATAGCAGTAACTTGCTTAGTAATTGTACCCTTTTTTGGCTTTCTCCCTGTTTCATTTATGGCTGTTAACAAACTACCCCCAAATACAGGGACTTAAAACAACAAAGATTTGTTATTTTTTACAAATCTTTGGGGTGCCCAGGCTTAGATTAGTAATAGCTTGGGTCACTCATGTAGTTGCACTTGACTGGAAGCCTGTCTGGGTCAGGAATGACTATGATGGCTTTACTTACGGGTTTTAGGCCTCAGTGCAATGTATAGAATGGCTGGGGTCTGTCTGGGCCTGTCTCTCCCCATTGCTTCTCATCATTCACTAATCTAGTCTGAGCTTCTTTACATGGTATCTGCATCTAAGGAAAGCAAAAGAAGAGGCTGCCAGGACTCTTATAGCCTTGGCTTAGAACTAGCATAGCATCTCTTCTGCTGCAATCTATTGTTCAAAAAAGGGTGCAAGGTCAGTGCAGATTCTAGAGTGGGGGAAACAAACTCTGCCTCTTGTTGGGAAGAGCAGCATGCTAGAGCAAGGCTTTGAGGAACTATTGATGGTTATCTTTGCAAACATTCTATCTTATTTCCCTTTTCCACCTTCCATCCTTTCTCCCTTACCAGTGTTTCATGGGGTTGTTTCCCAAACAAATTATTTGTACTAAAATTCTCATCTTAGATCTGTACTGAGAGAGCTTGGTAAGTGAGATAGGAAAACCAAGAAGTGAACTGAAAGACTGAAAGTATTTCTAAGAAAATAGGGTGATGACTTACGTATGGGCTCTGTGCTGGGTGACAAAGACAATGTAAAAGGAGTTGCAAGAGCAGAAAGCTAGAGTCCTAGGGATTGATAATATCTGTGATATCAAACAATTGGATATGATAAGTTTGGCAGAGTGAGAAGGCTGGCAGGAAAGGAGACTATGATTCTAGGTCCAGCAGTGGCAGAATGTACCTTGGGAGACTCCAAGGAGCAGAAACCATGGATCAAAGACAAGATTTTGTTGATCACCTGTGGACAGGCTACTGCTATCACCTTAGTGAGGCTCACCATTTTTGAAATAAATTCTGTGGATTGGATATTAGGCAAACACTCCTTCAGCTTGTTGTACAGGTTACAGGTGATCCATAACCCTACATCTGAAGAGGAGGTGGCCATTAACACATTCAGTGCAAAGGTCCTGGCAAAGTCAAGTTGCTCAGAAACAGCTTCAGCAGAATTTCCTGCCTACCAGAGCTTTATTCCTAAAAAAATTATACTTTTAAAATCTAGGACTTCAACAAAAATAGGATGTCTGGGAATGAAGAAAAGCTTCAGAGTCAGATTGCAATCAAGTTGTGCTACCCGTTAGGTGACATGTGGCATCATAAAAGCATTGGGATTTTCGAACCTCACTTCTTTTTCATACTATATGGTGTTAACACTCCATTTGATTTAATTTAAAGCTTTCATATTATTTAAGACTTTTAATGGGTGCTTGCAGTTGGTTGACATTTTTGAAAAAATCAAGTTGTAAACTTTTATTACAAATTAATAATGAAGTGCTTAAAAATCTCAACTTGACATCTGAACCAATTTAAAAGCTTTTAAAGGCATGTTGAGAAAAGCCAAACTAAAAAAACACACACACAAAAACAACAACAAAAACCTTTGTTATTACCAAAAAGACATGTCTTTAGGTAAAAATAATTTTAAAAACCCCATGCTTCGTAGATAATGCAGGTAGTTCTGGTTATCTGATCAATGGGCAAAAAGCAAGCACTTAAGGTCTTCAGCATTTCTTTCCTGCATTTCTTATTGCTGTAATTTCATATTCATTTCTTATTCTTGGATGACTAAACTGGATGATGGTGGAGATGGTAAACCGGCATTTACTCAACCTTCTTCTGCCTCGGGTGCAGAATTCTTGACTGATGGACTGGCTGCTGTTGTCTCTTTGCCATGTTGTGGTTTAGGGTATTCTGGGCGTCTACATAGACAATTGGGGTTTTAGCAGCACCGATGTTGAGGTGGCTGCTGATATTGGATCTCATCTTGATTTTCTTTACTCTCTTCACTGCCGTCCTCTCTAGGCTGACTTTGGCGATGAGGTTCCCTGAGGAATCGTGGTCTATAAACCATACACATATCTTGCCTCACTGGCCTACCTTGTGCTCCTGCACCCCAGTTGTTAGCACCCTCCGTCGCTGCTCCCTGCAAGGGAGGTTAGAATATGGTGGTCAATTTCCGTAGGGTCTCTGCCTGTAGTAAGGCAGGAACCTTCGCCTGCAGCAGGGCCGGCATTGTTGGGCCGAGCCTAAGGGAGCACTCTCCCGTCCTTCGTTCTTTTCTCCACTCTTACTGTTCTGGTAATTCTGCTGGTAATTGCCTGAGGACCACATAGATAGCGTCAATGATGGTTAAGGTCAGCTGCATACTTGCTGCTATGAACTGGACTCCACAGGGGCCTATAACATTTGCTGCCTCCGCACCCTTTTCTGCTGCGACATCATCAAACTCCAGTCTCTCCGTGTCCTACACTGCTAAGGTACTTCCTGGGGTTACTCTTCTGTATAGCATTCTGCTGTACAACTGCATCTTCCTTGGTGCCATTCCCATAGATGAAACCATTTATTTCTTACATTGAACCATTTTACTGTTCCCAAAATCTTCCTTGCGGTGATCTTATCCGCACCAGCAGGTGCCGCCTGTGAGGTCGCCCTTGCCACTGCTCCCTGCGCCGCTGCAGGTGGTGCCGGCTTGGGGTTGGCTGCCTTGGTGTCTTTGCTCAGGGTTGTGGTTGCTGTAATAGTGATCTGCTGGCTGCAGGGTTGTGGCTCCTTCTGGGGTGACGGTAACTAGGCCGGGGGCGGTGGTGGGGCTGCTCAGGGCTCTCTGGGTTCCTCTCTCCGCTCCTGCTACCGATTGAACTCAAGTTTCAATTAAATAATAAAACATTGTCTAAGTGCCTAGCACAAAATAGGATATAACGGAATATTATTTCCCTTTCTTCCATTTTTTTCTCCTTTATAAAGTAAGATTTATAAACAAGATATTAGGTACATCGTCTTTCTGCTGTTGTAGCTTGTTTCTGAAGAAGCGCAGCACATGTTTTTCAGTGTACCGTGCCCTGGTGACCTAAAGTTCGCTCCGTTTCCCTTAGCTCTTACTCACTACTTAGTAGTCACTTAGTAGTGATTGCCCAATCTTAGGCAATGTGGTGTTTTGTTTGTTGTTTGTTTGTTTGTTTGTTTAAATGGAAGGCAGGATTTATTTGTGCTTGGAAGGTATTTGGCATTCATACGGATTTTGGCAAGAAACGAGCTTCATCTGAACTCTGTTGTACTCTTATTCATTTTGTTAAAACTGATATTCAAATGATTAGAGTTATATTCAAGTAAGAATAAGGGAAACTTCTACTATATAATTTATGTTTGTAGACTTTTGTGAATCGTAAATTAAACTTGGAAGCTCTTGGCTAAAGAATGTGTCTTTTCATTTCAAAGGAAGGAGTTAAAATTCTTATTCTTGTTATTAGCGTGATGATAGATTAATTCACTCATATTGCCTTTTCAAAACAAAATGAAGACCAGTGATACCCAATTCCAAACATTTCACATTTAAATAGAACGATTTAGAAAGCATGCAATTCAGTTTGCACATATGAACTATGTAAGTACCTCTTTATGTGATAGAAGTTGTAAGTAGGAACTGGAATATAATTTTGTCCTTATCTTCAGGTTTAATTTAGCCTGCCAGAATCTGTAGACTGGTAGAAATTATTACACTTTATAGTAATTTCCTTTTATATTGACATGATCATGAGATGGGAAACTAGAAGAAATTCAGAATTCCTTCATCTATAGTTATGCTCTTGCTGTGTTGTCATCTTGGAATTCCCTTCTTCCCACAACAGAATACTCACTTCCTTTCTCTCCTTTCTCACCTCCCCCGGTTGCACAGAATCATCCTTGGGTCCTGGCCTTCTGCCCAGTAGTTGGACCCTATTTTCCAGGTAGGCACATATTGACCTTCAACTGACTGCTAGTTTTCTAGGTCCACCTCTGCTTCTGTTTTTTCAGGCTCTCTTAACTATGTAGTAGTCTTTTCTTCCCTGGATAGCACTGATGCACTGCATGCTGTGTATTTGGCCACCTCCTGCAGTGTGATTCAAAATAGCTTCGTGCCCTGCACGGAGCAAAGCCTGAGGCACAGGACTTTCTGTGTCCCTCTATCATAGTACTTACCTCTTACTGCAAAGCATTATATTATTTATGTATATATGCCACTTAGTATGTATTTATTCTGGCATATTATAAACTCCCTAAAGCAGATACAAAATTCTTTTCTACGTGTGTGTGTTTCACAGAGGACAGTACACCTTGTACCAACTAAGTGCTTAATAAATGTTTATCTGAGTGAATGTAATTCCAGCAAGTTGGAAAGAGCATTGTATTGTTTATCCTGGTTTTTGTTTATTTCTTTGTTTCTAAGCGGAAGTTTTTATAAGAAGATAGATCTAAAGTTCTCAGAATCCTAAGCAATATTGCAGCATCTTTTTCTTGAAATTTACAGCACATTTCTTATTGCTTAATTCTCAAATTTGAAATTACTTTTAACATACCATTCACAAAATTATCTCACTCACCTGAAGTACAGATGTAAACAAGCTTCTTAACTCTGTAGGTAAGACAACATCAGATGTCAGTTGATGATTTGCTTGAGATTGTGTGTGGGAGTCTACATTTTTAATTTTTTTGCACTTGTGTGAAAGGCATAATGTATCTCTCCTGAAATATTTTCTTTGGGCCTGAGATCTGAGGAATTTGCCAAATCTATTTTTTAGAAATTATACAAGAATCTTTCCATCATTGAAAAACCTAGAAATAAAGTTATGTAGTTATAGAATTTTACACCTGGAAAGCAGAAACCATATGTTCTAGCCTTACATTTCACATGAGTAAACTGAAGCCTAGATAGGTGAAGGGACCTGTCCAAAGTCTCATAGTTGCTTAATGGTGGAACCATACTTTTTGAGAGTTAATTGAGGGCATTTTTCACTATAACCTAATAGTGTTACATCCAGGGGTATATCACAAGGAGAAAACAGTTTAATGAAATTATTTAAAATGATAGATTTCTTTACAGAGATTATATTCTTGCTGAGTTTTAAATAAGATTTTTTTCCTTGCTGTTTGAGGTCACCATGTCCTATAATGCATCAAGTCTGAAAATGCATTTATAAAATAGAGAGGTATGGACTCTATTTTTATCTATAAGGTGAATGTGCTTTAGCTTCAGGTTTTTAAAAAATTTTACATTTGGATGTGTGCTTATTTTTAATTTAGAAAATATAATTTGGTTGGAAACTTACTTATTGCCAGTTCTTGAGAGAGTTCTTCAATCTTGGAGATGTGGTATGCATTAGTGTAAATCTTGGTGTAACTGTGGACATAAATTCTTCAATTGTTTTTTCCTTCTTTGGTTCTGGGATCTGATGAAGAGTGTTGGTTTTGGAACTTTTGAGGCCAGGTATGGTGGCTCATGCCTGTTGTGAAACTAAAAAATCTGAGAGAGGTCTCAGTCAATATAGGAAGTTTATTTTGTCCAAGTGAAGGACGCATGCCCATGACACAGTATCAGGAGGTCTTGATAACATGTGCCCAAGATGGTCAGAGCATAACTTGGTTTTATACATTTTAGGGAGGCGTGAGACATCAATCAACATATATAAGATGAACATTGGTTCGGTTCGTAAAGGCAGGACAACTTGAAGCAAAAGCAGGACAACTCAAAGTGGGAGGGGGCTTCCAGGCCATTGGTAGATTAGAGGCAAATGGTTGCATTCTTGAGTTTCCGATTAACCTTGCCAAAGAGGCAATGAGATATGCATTTATCTTAGTGAGCAGAGGGATGACTTTGAATAGAATGGGAGGCAGGTTTGCCCTACGCAGTTCCCAGCTTGACTTTTCCCTTTAGCTTAGTGATTTTGGGCCCCAAGATTTATTTTCCTTTCACACTATAATCCCAGCACTTTGGGAGGCCAAGCAGGGAGGATTGATTGAGCTCCCAGAAGTTCAAGACCAGTCTGGGCAACATAGTGAGACTGTGTGTCTACAAAAAATAAAATAGAAAATTAGCCAGGTATAATGGTGTATGCCTGTAGTCCCAGATACTCGGGAGGGTAGCGTTTGAAATTGCAGTGAGCTATGATCATGTCACTGCATTCCAGCCTGGGTGAAAAAGCCTGGGTGACAGATTGATTGTTAGACGATATGAACTATTGACTAACATTTTTTCTACTTCCAAAACTTTTGGGTATTTGTTATATATAAATTTTACTTGCATTCTTACCTGTTTGATGGCACATATTTCTGTAAATGTACTTGTTACCTACTTTATTGCCTCTTCGTCTGCCTTTGTTCAGCCCTCTCCCAGAAGCAGGGGACATGTTTCTAGTTTTTTTTTGTTTTTTATTCAATTTTTATTTGTATCTCTTGGTACTTTTTTAAAGACTTCTGTTTTCTGTTTCTCTGTAACCTTCTGTTCTCAGGATTAGTAATAATACAAGAGTTTTGCTTCTTGTGTGGAGAAATAAACTTCCAATCAAACAACCAGCCTGCAGATAGTAGCTATAAACTCTGGACAAAAACAAAAAATAAAAGCAAAGCATAAGAAAACACAATTCAACTACATAAAGGTTTTGGAGAATGGATAAGACTAGAGAAATATTAGAGGAGGTTCAAACTTTGTATTAAGCAAATGTCATGAGATGAAGTGAGTTTCACATTTCTGAGGCTTTTTCTGAGGGCATCTCCAATTGCAGTGGCAACATGGGACAATTAAACTCCAAGAGAAAGCCCTTGCTTTCTCTGTAGGCTGTAGGAACTCTGGGAAGGAACAGGGATGTCAGAGAATGAGGAAAAACATACCAAAGTAAAGAGACAGAGATGGGAAATTGTGTGTATAAATTCTGTCTTAAGTCTTTGGCTGACCCCTGAACTTCACATGCACAGGGCAGACTGAAATCAATCCACACTGAGATCAAAAAAGCACAGATTTTTCAATGTGAGATTAGCCAAATTAATGTCCCATGAGAACAAAGATATTAGCACTCTTTGGCTCAATGTGACACAATCTGGAGTATCCACAATTAACATTGACGATGTCTAAGTTAAAACCCATAATTGGCCAGGCGCAGTGGCTCACGCCTGTAATCCCAGTACTTTGGGAGGCCAAGGCCGGCGGATCACAAGGTCAGGAGATTGAGACCACCCTGGTAAACATGGTGAAACCCCATCTCTACTAAAAATACAAAAATTTAGCCAGGTGTGGTGGCGGGCGCCTGTAGTCCCAGCTACCCGGGAGGCTGAGGCAGAAGAATTGCTTGAACCCAGGAGGCAGAGGTTGCAGTGAGCCGAGATTGCACCATTGCACTCCATCCTGGTGACAGAGCAAGACTTCATCTAAACAAAAAAAAAAAAAAAAAAAAAAAACACCAAATGGGAATTTTAAAACAGAGAAATGTATTATACTAAATAAATAAATTAGTAGGATTAACAGTATAATGGAGGAGGTGTTGAAGGAAAAGTCATTGAACTTAAAGATAGATCAATAGAAATTATCCAATCTAAAAAGGAGTAAGAAAAAAGAGTGGATAAAAAATAAGCAGAATCTCAAAAACCAGAAGTACAATTTTATTAATTTTTTATTTAAAAATATTTAATTGACAAAGATTGTATATAGTGAAAGTGTGCATTGTGATTGTTTTATGCATACATTTCTCAGTGATTATCACAATCAAGTTAATTCACACATTCTTCACCACCCATTCTGTACATTAGATCCCTGGAACTTGTTCAACTTATAACTGAAATGTTGTACCCTTTAATCAACATCTCCTTATTTTCTCCACCACCATCCCCTGGCAATCATCACTCTTTCTGTTGCAATGAGATTCACCTTTTTATATGATTTCATAGAAGTGAGATCACAGACTATTTGTCTTTCTATATCTTGCTTATTTTACTTAGTATAATGTCTTACAGGTTCATTCATGTTGTTCAAAATGACAGGTTTGATTACTTTTTATGGCAAAATAATATTTCATTGTGTATATGTACCACACTTTCTTTATTCATTTATCCAGTTTACCCATTGATGCATACTTAGGTAGTTTCCATCTTTTGGGTATTATGAATAATGCTGCAATAAGTATGAGGGTACAGATATCTCTTAAAGATACTGATTTCATTTCCTTTGGATATAAACCCAGAAGTGGGCTTGCTGGATCATATGATTACTCTATTTTGAATTTTTTTAGGAAACTCCATACTATTTTCCATAATGGCTATACCAATTTACATTCCCACCTACAGTGGACAAGTGTTTTCTTTTCTCCACATTCTTGCAGATATTTATCTCTTAGCCCTTCTGACAGGCATGAGGTGATATCTCACCATAGTTTTGATGTGCATTTCCCTGATGATTATTCATGTTGAGCACTTTTTAATATACTTCTCGCCCATTTGTATGCCTTTTTTGGAAAAATGTCTATTCAGGCCTTTTTCCCATTTTTAAATTGAGTTATTGTTATTATTAATTTTTTGCCATTGAGTTGTGTGAGTTCTACATACATTTTGAATATCAACCCTTCATCAGATGTATAGTTGCAAATGTTTTCTCCCATTCAGTAGGTTGCCTTCTCAGTTTTTGTTTCCTTTGCTATGCAAAAGGTTTTTAGTTTGTTGTAGTTCTACTTTTTTTTATTTTTGCTTTTGTTACCTGTGCTTTTCATGTCAATATCCAAAAACTCTTTGCCAAGACCAATGTCAAAGAGCTTTGTTTTACAGTTTTGGATCTTACATTTAAATCTTTAATTCATTTTGAGTTAATTTTTGTGTAAAGTACGAGACAAGGATCCAGTTTTATTCTTTTGTATTTGAGTATCCAGTTTCCCCAAAACCACTTATTGAAGATAATTTCCTTTCCTTATTGTGTATAGTTGGTGCCCTTGCCAAAGATTAGTTAACCATAGAAGTGTGCATTTATTTCTGGGCTCTCAATTCTATTCCATTGACCTAGGTGTCTGTTTTTCTGCTGGTACCAAACTATTTTGATTACTGTAGCTTCGTAAGACAAATTGAAATCATGGAGTGTGATGCCTCCAGCTTTGTTCCTTTTCAAGATTGCTACGGCTATCTGTGATCTTTTGTGGTTCCAAACAAATTTCAGTATGGTTCTGTCTATTTCTGTAAAAAATATCATTATAATATTGATAGATTGCATTGAATCTGAAAATGCTTTAGGTAGCATGGGCATTTTAAAAATAGCAATTCTTTCAATACATGAACGTACAATATTTTTACACTTGTTTTTGTTTTCAGTTTCTTTCATCAGTGTCTTAGAGTTTTCAGTGTACAAATTCTTCATCAACTTGGTTAAATTTATTTCTTAGTATTTTATTGTATTTGATAATATTGTAAGTGGAATCGTTTTATAATTTGGATATCTGTCCCCACAAACCTCATGTTGAAATTTGATCCCAATGTTAGCGGTCAGGCCTAATGGGAGGTGTTTGATCGTGGGGGTAGTTTCCTCATAAGTGATTTAATGTCCTTCTTGATGTATTGAGTGATTTCTTTCTCTATTGGTTCCCATGAGAGCCGATTATTAAAAAGAGCCTGGCAGCTCCCTCTTCTTTCTCTCTTGCCTTGTAATCTCCACACACTGGCTTCACTTTAACTTCTGCCATGAGTGGAAGCAGCTTGAGCTCTCACCAGGAGCTGGTGCCATGCTTCTTGTACATCTGGAAAAGCCATGAGCCAAATAAACTTTTCCTCTTTATAAATTACCCAGCCTTAGGTAATAAGCAATGCCCACAGACTAAGATGGATCGTTTTCTTAATTTCTTAGAGAGTTCTTTATTAATGTATGGAACTGCAACTAATTTTTATATGTTACATTGTATCCTGAAACTATTGGGTTCATATATCATTTCAACAGGTTTTTTTTTTCTTTTTTTGCTGGAGTCTTAGGGTTTTTCTACATATAAGATTAGGTCATCTATAAACAGAGACCATTGAACTTCTTCCTTTCCAATTTTTTTCTTGCCTAATTGCTCTGGCTAAGAATTCCAATACTATGTTTAATAGAAATAGTGAGAGTGAGTATACTTTTTCATTCCTAATCTTAGAGGAAATGCTTTCAGCTTTTCACCACTGAGTATGATGTTTTCTATGGGATTGCCATATATGATCTTTATTATGTTGAGGTACATTCCTTCTGTACCAAATTTGTTGAGGCTTTTTATCAAGAAAGCATTGATTTTTGTCAGGTGTTTTTCCCGCACTGTTGAAATGATCATCATATGATTTTTATCCTTCGTTTTGTTAATGTGGTGTATCACATTTATTGATTTGTGTATGTTGAACCATCCTTGCATCCCAGAGATAAATCCCACCTGATCATGGTGTATGATCCTTTTAATGTGCTGTTGAATTTGGTTTGGTGGTACTTTGTTGAAGACTTTTGTATCTATATTCATCTAAGATATTGCTCTGTAATTTTCTTTTCTTGTGGCACTCTTTATATATATATATGTATATATATATAAAATACTTTAAGTTCTAGGGTACATGTGCACAACATGCAGGTTTGTTACATATGTATACATGTGCCATGTTGGTGTGCTGCACCCATTAACTCATCATTTACATTAGGTATATCTCCTAATGCTATCCCTCCCCCCCTCCCCCCACCCCAAAACAGGCCCTGGTGTGTGATGTTCCCCTTCCTGTGTCCAAGTGTTCTCATTGTTCAATTCCCACCTATGAGTGAGGACATGCAATGTTTGGTTTTTTGTCCTTGCGATAGCTTGCTGATGGTATATATCCATAAAGCACTCTTATCCAGCTTTGGTATGAGGGCAATGCTGGCCTTGAAATGAGTTAGGAAGTGTGTCATTCTTGTAAACATTTTGGAACTGTTTGAGAGGGATGAGCATTAATTTTTTAAAGCTTGGTAGAATCCGCTCATCAAGACATCTGGTTCTTTTGCCAGGTACGGTGGCTCACGCCTGTAATCCCAGCAATTTGGGAGGCTGAGACACACAGATCACTTGAATTCTGGAGGTTGAGACCAGCGTGGCCAACACAGTGAAACCCCATCTCTACTAAAAATACAAAAACTAGCTGGGTGTAGTGGTGGGCGCCTGTAATCCCAGCTACTTGGGAAGCTGAAGCAGGAGAATCACTTGAACTCAGGAGATGGAGGTTGCAGTAAGCCAAGGTCACACCATTGCACTGCAGCCTGGGTGACAGAGCAAGACTTTGTTTCAAAAAATAAAAGACATCTAGTCCTGGGCTTTTCTTTGATGGGAGAATTTTTTATTACTGATTCAATCTCCTTACTTGTGATTGATCTGTTCAGAATTTTATTATTTGTGATGCAGTCTTTGCATCTTATATGTTTCTAGGAACTTATTTTTTACTAAGTTATCTAATCTGTTGGAATATAATTGTTTAATGTAGTCTTTTTATAATCCTGTGTGTTTCTTTTCTATCATTTTAATTGTCCATTTTCCATTATAAAATTTTAAATTCGAGTCTTCTTTCTTTTTTCTCTTGGGTAATCTAGCTAAAGATTTATCTGTCTTCAAAAAACGAACTCTTAGGTTTACTGATCTTTTCTATTATTTTTCTATTTTCTATTGCATTTATTTCTGGTCTAATTTTTAATATATCCTCATTACTGCTGACTTTGTGCACTTAGTTTGTTCTTTTTTTAATTTTTTGGGGTGTGGAGTTAAGTTGTTTGAGATTTTTCTTCTTTTATTAATGTAGGCATTCATTGTTATGTCCTTCCCTCTTGTTGTGTGCCCATTTTCATTTGTTTAGAGATATTCAAGATTTTGGTTTTGATTTCTTCTTTTACACATTGGCTGTTAAGAAGTGTATTATTTAATTGCCATGTTTGTGATTTTTTCACTTTTATTTTTTCATTTTTAATTTCTCCTTTTATTGATTTCTAATTTTATAATGTAGTCAGAAAAGATACTTGAGATAATTTTAGTTTTTTCTAAATTTGTTAAGATTTGTTCTGTGGCCCAACATCTGATCTATTTGGAGACAGTTCCATGTGCACTTGAGAAAAATGTATATTCTACTGCTGTTGGATGGAATGTTCTATATATGTCTGTAGGTCTATTTGGTCTGTAGTACTTTTAAAGACCACTGTTTCCCTAGTGATTTTCTGTCTATATGATCTATCCATTTTTGAAAGTGGGATATTGAAGTCTTTTACTATTATTGTACTGCTGTCTATTTTTCCCTTCTGTTCTGTTAACATTTAATTTATATATTTAGATTCTCTAATGTTGAGTGCCTGTATATGTGCAATTTTTTATATCCTCTTAATGAAATGACCACTTTATCATCATTTAATGACCTTCTTTGTGTCTTCTGATAGATTTTGACTGAAAGTCTATTTTGTCTGATATAACTATAACCACTCCTGTTCTCTTTTGGTTATCATTTGAATGGAATATCTTTTCTCATGTCTTCACTTTTTGGCTCTGTATCCTTTCGGCTAAAGTGAGCCTCTTATAGGCAGCATATTGTTGGATTTTACATATTTGTTTTCTGTTGAGCCACTTTTTGTATTTTGATTGGAGAATTTAATCCATTTACATTTACAGTAATTATTGACAAATAAGGACTTAGTATTGCCATTTGTTAATTGTTTACTGACTGTTTTGTAGTTTTGTTTTTTTTTTTTGAGATGGAGTCTTGCTTTGTCACCCAGGCTAGAGTGCAGTGATGCAATCTCGGCTCACTGCAAACTCTGCCTCCCGGGTTCAAGTGATTCTCCTGCCTCAGACTCCCGAGTAGCTGAGATTACAGGTACCTGCCACTGCACCCGGCTAATTTTGTATTTGTAGTAGAGACGGGGTTTCACCATCTTGGCCAGGATGGCCTCGAACTCCTGACCTCATGATCTACTCCCCTTGGGCTCCCAAAGTGCTGGGATTACAGGCATGAGCCACCATGCCTGGCCTGTTTTGTAGTTCTTTTGTTTCTTTCTTCCAATCTTGCTGTCTTCTTTTATATTTTATTCAATTTTTGCTTTGATTCATGTCTGTATTTTTTCTGTCTACTATAGGTTTTTTCCTTGTGGTTACCTTGAGGCATATATAACACATCTTGTAGTGACAACCATCAAATTTAAACTGATAACAACTTAATTTCCATTGCATACAAAAACTCTATACCTTGCTTTTCCCCCAGCCCCCCACTTTATTGATATAACAATACCTTTTTATATTGTGTATCCATTAACAAATATTCTAGCTATAGTTGTTTTTGATACTTTTTGTCTTTTATCTTTTATACTAGGCTTAAAAGTGATTTACAAGACAGAAATTGTCCATCCCAGTGGTTGGAACTCAGGTATCGACAAACTTCACCACTATGGGCTAAAATTCTCTGGGGTCCTAAATAAACTTTAAGGCAGTCTGAGCCACAAGGACTGCAACTCCTAGGCAAGTCCTAGTGCTCTGCTAGGCTTGGAGCCAGTGGATGCAGGGGTCATGTGAGCTAGTGAGACACCAGACAGGGTGGCCAAGGGAGGGCTTCTGCCACCCCTCCTCTGACGCCAAGCAATGCAATCGGTAGCTCTGAAAGAGACTCCTTTCTTCCACTTGAGGAGAGGAGTGAAGAGTAAACAGGACTTTGTCTTGCAACTTGGATCCCACTCAGCCACAAGTAGAGTAGGATAGGGCACCAAGTAGAGTCTTGAAGCACCCATTTTAGGCACTAGCTCCCAGATAACATTTCTAGATATACTCTGGGCTAGAAGGGAATGTGCTGCCTTGAAGAGAAGTACCCAGCCCTGGCAGGATTCATCACCTGCTGACTAAAGAGCCTTTGGGCCTTTCCTAATCAGCAGCAATATCCAGGCAGTACATGTCATGGCCATTGAGTGAGACTTTGAAACATGCTGGCTTCAGGTGTGATCCAGAACATTCCCAGCTGTGGTGGCTACAGGGAGAGACTACTTCTGCTTGAGAAAAACAGATGGGAAAGAAAAGGGGACTTTGTCTTGCAACTTAGATGCTAGCTTGGCCATAGTGTTGTAGAGCAGGAATTGGGCTCTTGGGGTTCTTGAAGCCAGGACTTGGTTCTTGAATGGCATTTGGGGAGTTTCCCTAGGCTAGAGGGGAGCTCACCACATGGAAGGATGAGTCCCAGGCCTGGCAGCATTCACCACAAGCTGACTGAAGAACCTTTGGGTCTTGAATGAACATTGACAGTAGC
The DNA here is from genome assembly GCF_028885655.2 of Pongo abelii. Classification (NCBI taxonomy): domain Eukaryota; kingdom Metazoa; phylum Chordata; class Mammalia; order Primates; family Hominidae; genus Pongo; species Pongo abelii. The sequence goes on from NC_085928.1 coordinate 23,208,702, forward strand.
CTGTTAGTACTCCCTATGGGCCTGTGGCAGTGGTGTCCAAGGGAAGAGACTTCTGTGCTTGTGGAAAAGACTTGTCTTGTGGCTTGCATGCCAGCTCAGCTGCAGTAGAATGGAGTACCAGGTAGATTATTAAGGTTTCTTACTCCAGGCCCTGGATCTTAGAGGGCCTCTCTGGAACTGTCTGGGGCCGGGGGAATTCGGTGCCATGAAAAAAAGGACACAGGCGTGGCTGTTGTTGGTAACTGATAATTGTAGAACCCCAGGGCCTTGAGTGAATGTAGGTAGCAGCCAAATAGTGGTTATAGTGGGCCTTCTGCAAGACCCAGTGCTGTGCTGGCCTCAGGTCAGACCCAGCACAGTCTCAGTGGTGATGGCCACAGGAGAACTTGTATTATGTCTCCCCCAGCCCAGCACCAGGCAGCTAAGCACACACACAGAGAGAGACTATGTTTGGGAGAAAGTAATGGAAGAGAACAAAAGTCTCTGCCTAGTAATCCAGATAATTCTTCCAGATCTTGTACAAGACCACCAATACGGTAATTCTATGAGTCTGTAAGAGCCTCAGTGTAACTGACCCTGGAGTGCCCCCAATGTAGACACAGCTGCGTTGACCAAAAATTTAGTCACAATAAACAAGTCCCTTTGAATACCTAGAATGCTTCCCCAAGAAGGATGGGTACAAACAAGTCCAGACCGCCAAGACTACAATAAATACCTACTGCTTCAATGTCTACACATTAACAGACATCCACAAGCATCAAGACCATCCAGGAAGACATGGCCTCATCAAGCAATCTAAATAAGGCACCAAGGATCAATCTCAGAGACACAGAGATAATGTGATCTTTTAGACAGAATTATTGAGGAAACTCAATAAAATCCAAGATAACATAGAGAAGGAATTCAGAATCCTATCAGACAAATTTAACAAATAGATTGACACAAGTTTTAAGAATCAAACAGAAATTCTGGAGGTGAAAAATGCAGTTGACACCCTGAAGAATGCAGCAGCCTTTTAACAGGAGAATTGATCAAACAGAAGAAAGAATTAGTGAGCTCGAAGAAGGGCTGTTTGAAAACATATTTAGGAGACAAAAGGACAGAATAAAAAAGAATGAAGCATGCCTACAAGATACTCAAAAGGGCAACAGTTATTGGTCTTAAAATTGAGGTAAAGAGAGAGATAGAGGTAGAAAGTTTGTTCTGAGGACAATATTAGAGAACTTCACAAACCTAGAGAAAGATACAATTATTCAAGCACAAGAAAGTTAAAGAACACCAAGCAGATTTAACCTAAAGAAGACTATCTCAAAGCATTTAATAGTCAAATTCCCAAAAGGTCAAATATAAGGAAAAGGATTCTAAAAGTAGAAAGAGAAAAGAAACAAATAACATACAACAGAGCATCTGGCATCAGACTTTTCAGTGGAAACCTTACAGCCCAGGAAAAAGTAGCATGACATATTTAAAGTGCTGAAGGAATAAACTCTTACCCTATAATAGTATACCTGGTGAAAATATCCTTCAAACATGAGGGAGAAATAAATACTTTCCCAGACAAATAAAAGCTGAGGGATTTCATCAATATCAGACCTGTTCTACAAGAAATGCTAAAGGGAGTACTTCAATTAGAAAGAAAGGGATGTTAATGAGCAATAAGAAATCATCTGAAGGTACAAAACTTGCAGTAACAGTAATAATATTATTACTATTACATAGTACATAATAGTACTAGTACTAGGTACATAATATGTACATAGAAAAACAGAACATTATAATACTATAATCATATTTGTAAGTATACTTGGAATATACTGATATCATACAATACAGATTTCAAGACAAAAACTATAATAAGAGATAAAGAAGGTCACTATATAATTATAAAGGGGTCAGATTAGCAAGTGGATATAACAACTGTAAGTAAATATACACCCAACACTGGAGCACCCAGATATATAAAGCACATATTATCAGAGCTAAACAGAGAGATAGACCCCAGTACAGTAATAGCTGAAGACATCAACATCCCACTTTCAGCAATGAACAGATCATCCATACAGAAAATCAGCAAAGAAACATTGGACTTAATCTGCACTATAAACTGAATGAACCTAATAGATATTTACATAACATTTCATCCAACGGCTGCAAAATACGCATTTTTGTCATCAGCACATGGATCGTTCTCAAGGATACTTAAGACTACAAAACAAGCTTTAAAATACTCAAAAATTTGAAATAATATCAAATATCTTCTCTGATCACCATGGAATAAAACTAGAAATTAATAATGAAGAATTGTGGAAACTATACAGACACATGGAAATTAAACAGTGTACTCCTGAATGATCAGTTGGTCAATGAAGAAATTATGAAGGAAATTTTAAAAGTTTTTTGAAATAAATGATAATGGAAACAGAACATATCAAAACTAAGAGGGAAGTTTGTAGTGATAAGTGCCTACATCAAGAAAGTAGAAACACTTTCAATAAAAAACCCAACAATGCATCTTAGAGAACTAGAGAAGCAAGAGTAAACCAAACCCAAAATCAGCAGAATTAAAGAAATAATAAAGATCAGTACAGAAATAAATGCAATTGAAATGAAGAAAATAATACAAAAGATCAATGAAATGAAAAGTTGGTTTTTTGAAAAGATAAACAAAATTGACAGACATTTAGCAAGACTAAGAAAAAAAGATAGAAGACCCAAATAAATAAAATCAAAATTGAAAAAGGTTACCTTACAATTGATACTGCAGAAATTCAAAAGACCATTAGAAGCTACTATAAGCAACTATTAATACATGTAAATAAATTGGAAAACCTAGAAGAAATGAGTAAATTCCTAGACATATACAACCTACCAGGATTGAACCATGAATTCCAATACCTGAACAGACCAGTAATAAGTAATGAGATGGTAGCTGTAATAAAAAGTCCTTCAGCAAAGGAAACCCTGGGACCTGATGGCTTTACTGATGAATTTTACCAAACATTTAAAGAACTAATGCCAATTCTACTCAAACTATTCTGAAAAATAGAAGAGGAGGGAATGTGTCCACCGTCTGTGAGGCCACTATCATCCTAATACCAAAACCAAAGACACATTAAAAAAGAAAAGAAAAGAAAACAAAGAAAACCACAGGCCAATATCCCTGATGAACATTGATGTAAAAATCCACAAGAAAATACTAGTAACCCAAATTCAGCAACACATTAAAAAGATCTTCATGACCAAGTGGAATTTATCCCAGGCCTCAATGATTATTCAACACATGCAAATCAATCAATATAATACCACATATCAACAGAATGAAGGATAAGAACCATATGATTATTTCAGTTGATGCTGGAAAAAACATTTGTTAAGATTCAGTATCCCCTCATGATAAAAAAAAAAAAAAAACCCTCAAAAAACTGGATGTCGAAGTAACATATCTCAACATAATAAAAGCCACATACAACAGACCCACAGCTAGTATCATGCTGAGTGGGGAAAAACTGAAAGCCTTTACCCTAAAATCTGGAACATGACAAGGATGCTCACTTTCATCACTGTTATTCAGCATAAAACTAGAAGTCATAGTAGTGCAATTAGAGAAGAGAAAGAAATAATGCTCATCCAAATTGGAAAGCAATAAGTCAAATTTTCCTTGTTGGGAGATGAGATGATCTTATATTTGAAGACTTCACCAGAAAACTATTGGAACTGATCAATAAATTCAGTAAATTTGCAGGATACAAATTCAACATACAAAAATCAGTAACATTTTTATGTGCCAATGGTGAACAATCTGAAAAAGAAATTTAAAAAGTAATTCAATTTATAATAGCTACAGATAAAATTAAATACCTAGGAAATTACTTAACTGAAGAAGAGAAAGATCTCTACAATAAAAACTATAAAAGACTGTTGCAAGATATTGAAAGGGACACACAAAAAAATGGAAAGATATTCCATGTTCATGGATTGGAAGGATCAATATTGTTAAAATGCCCATACTACCCAAAGCAGTCTACAGATTCAATGTAATCTCTATCAAAATACCAATTACATTCTTCACAGAAATAGAAAACACAATTATAAAATTTATAGGAAACCACAAAAGACCCACAATAGCCAAAGCTATCCTGAGCAAAAAGAACAAAACTAGGAATATCACCTGAGTTCAAATTATACTACAGGGCTATAGTAACCAAAAGAGCATAGTACTGGCATATAAACAGTGTATATAGCAATGGAACAGAACAGAGAACCCAGAAGCAAATCATTCATTTACAGTGAACTCATTTTCAACACAGGTGGCAAGAACATACACTGGGGAAAGGGCAGTCTCTTCAATAAGTGGTGGTGGGAAAACTGAATACCCACATGCAGAAGACTGAAACTAGACCCTTCTCTCTCATTATATACAAAAATCAAATCAACATGAATTAAAGACTTAAGTCTAATACCTCAAACTGTGAAACTACTGAAAAAAAAAACACTGAGGAAACTTTCCAGTACATTTGACTGGGCAAATATTTCTTTTTTTTTTTTTTTCTTTTATTATTATTATTATTATTATTATACTTTAGGTTTTATGGTACATGTGCGCAATGTGCAGGTAAGTTACATATGTATACATGTGCCATGCTGGTGCGCTGCACCCACCAACTCGTCATCTAGCATTAGGTATATCTCTCAATGCTATCCCTCCCCCCTCCCCCCACCCCACAACAGTCCCCGAAGTGTGATGTTCCCTTTCCTGTGTCCATGTGTTCTCATTGTTCAATTCCCACCTATGAGTGAGAATATGCGGTGTTTGGTTTTTTGTTCTTGCGATAGTTTACTGAGAATGATGATTTCCAATTTCATCCATGTCCCTACAAAGGACATGAACTCATCATTTTTTATGGCTGCATAGTATTCCATGGTGTATATGTGCCACATTTTCTTAATCCAGTCTATCATTGTTGGACATTTGGATTGGTTCCAAGTCTTTGCTATTGTGAATAATGCGGCAATAAACATACGTGTGCATGTGTCTTTATAGCAGCATGATTTATAGTCCTTTGGGTATATACCCAGTAATGGGATGGCTGGGTCGAATGGAATTTCTAGTTCTAGATCCCTGAGGAATCGCCACACTGACTTCCACAAGGGTTGAACTAGTTTACAATCCCACCAACAGTGTAAAAGTGTTCCTATTTCTCCACATCCTCTCCAGCACCTGTTGTTTCCTGACTTTTTAATGATTGCCATTCTAACTGGTGTGAGAGGGTATCTCATTGTGGTTTTGATTTGCATTTCTCTGATGGCCAGTGATGGTGAGCATTTTTTCAAGTGTTTTTTGGCTGCATAAATGTCTTCTTTTGAGAAGTGTCTGTTCACGTCCTTCGCCCACTTTTTGATGGGGTTGTTTGTTTTTTTCTTGTAAATTTGTTGGAGTTCATTGTAGATTCTGGATATTAGCCCTTTGTCAGATGAGTAGGTTGCGAAAATTTTCTCCCATTTTGTAGGTTGCCTTTTCACTCTGATGGTAGTTTCTTTTGCTGTGCAGAAGCTCTTGAGTTTAATTAGATCCCATTTGTCAATTTTGGCTTTTGTTGCCATTGCTTTTGGTGTTGTAGACATGAAGTCCTTGCCCATGCCTATGTCCTGAATGGTAATGCCTAGGTTTTCTTCTAGGGTTTTTATGGTTTTAGGTCTAACATTTAAGTCTTTAATCCATCTTGAATTGATTTTTGTATAATGTGTAAGGAAGGGATCCAGTTTCAGCTTTCTACATATGGCTAGCCAGTTTTCCCAGCACCATTTATTAAATAGGGAATCCTTTCCCTATTTCTTGTTTTTGTCAGGTTTGTCAAAGATCAGATACTTGTAGATATGTGGCATTATTTCTGACGGCTCTGTTCTGTTCCATTGATCTATATCTCTGTTTTGGTACCAGTACCATGCTGTTTTGGTTACTGTAGCCTTGTAGTATAGTTTGAAGTCAGGTAGTGTGATGCCTCCAGCTTTGTTCTTTTGGCTTAGGATTGACTTGGCGATGCGGGCTCTTTTTTGGTTCCATATGAACTTTAAAGTAGTTTTTTCCAATTCTGTGAAGAAAGTCATTGGTAGCTTGATGGGGATGGCATTGAATCTGTAAATTACCTTGGGAAGGATGGCCATTTTCATGATATTGATTCTTCCTACCCATGAGCATGGAATGTTCTTCCATTTATTTGTATCCTCTTTTATTTCCTTGAGCAGTGGTTTGTAGTTCTCCTTGAAGAGGTCTTTCACATCCCTTGTAAGTTGGATTCCTAGGTATTTTATTCTCTTTGAAGCAATTGTGAATGGGAGTTCACTCATGATTTGGCTCTCTGTCTGTCTGTTATTGATGTATAAGAATGCTTGTGATTTTTGCACATTGATTTTGTATCCTGAGACTTTGCTGAAGTTGCTTATCAGCTTAAGGAGATTTTGGGCTGAGACAATGGGGTTTTCTAGATATACTGTCATGTCATCTGCAAACAGGGACAATTTGACTTCCTCTTTTCCTAATTGAATACCCTTGATTTCCTTCTCCTGCCTAATTGCCCTGGCCAGAACTTCCAACACTACGTTGAATAGAACTGGTGAGAGAGGGCATCCCTGTCTTGTGCCAGTTTTCAAAGGGAATGCTTCCAGTTTTTGCCCATTCAGTATGATATTGGCTGTGGGTTTGTCATAAATAGCTCTTATTATTTTGAGATACGTCCCATCAATTCCTAATTTATTGAGAGTTTTTAGCATGAAGGGTTGTTGAATTTTGTCAAAGGCCTTTTCTGCATCTATTGAGATAATCATGTGGTTTTTGTCTTTGGTTCTGTTTATATGCTGGATTACATTTATTGATTTGCGTATATTGAACCAGCCTTGCATCCCAGGGATGAAGCCCACTTGATCATGGTGGATAAGCTTTTTGATGTGCTGCTGGATTCTGTTTGCCAGTATTTTATTGAGGATTTTTGCATCAATGTTCATCAAGGATATTGGTCTAAAATTCTCTTTTTTTGTTGTGTCTCTGCCAGGCTTTGGTATCAGGATGATGCTGGCCTCATAAAATGAGTTAGGGAGGATTCCCTCTTTTTCTATTGATTGGAGTAGTTTCAGAAGGAATGGTACCAGCTCATCCTTGTACCTCTGGTAGAATTCGGCTGTGAACCCATCTGGTCCTGGACTTTTTTTGGTTGGTAAGCTATTGATTATTGCCACAATTTCAGCTCCTGTTATTGGTCTATTCAGAGATTCAACTTCTTCCTGGTTTAGTCTTGGGAGGGTGTATGTGTTGAGGAATTTATACATTTCTTCTAGATTTTCTTGTTTATTTGCATAGAGGTGTTTGTAATATTCTCTGATGGTAGTTTGTATTTCTGTGGGATCGGTGGTGATATCCCCTTTATCATTTTTTATTGCATCTATTTGATTCTTCTCTCTTTTTTTCTTTATTAATCTTGCTAGCGGTCTATCAATTTTGTTGATCCTTTCAAAAAACCAGCTCCTGGATTCATTTATTTTTTGAAGGGTTTTTTGTGTCTCTATTTCCTTCAGTTCTGCTCTGATTTTAGTTATTTCTTGCCTTCTGCTAGCTTTTGAATGTATTTGCTCTTGCTTTTCTAGTTCTTTTAATTGTGATGTTAGGGTGTCAGTTTTGGATCTTTCCTGCTTTCTCTTGTGGGCATTTAGTGCTATAAATTTCCCTCTACACACTGCTTTGAATGCATCCCAGAGATTCTGGTATGTTGTGTCTTTGTTCTCGTTGGTTTCAAAGAACATCTTTATTTCTGCCTTCATTTCGTTATGTACCCAGTAGTCATTCAGGAGCAGGTTGTTCAGTTTCCACGTAGTTGAGCGGTTTTGAGTGAGATTCTTAATCCTGAGTTCTAGCTTGATTGCACTGTGATCTGAGAGACAGTTTGTTACAATTTCTGTTCTTTTACATTTGTTGAGGAGAGCTTTACTTCCAAGTATATGGTCAATTTTGGAATAGGTGTGGTGTGGTGCTGAAAAAAATGTATATTCTGTTGATTTGGGGTGGAGAGTTCTGTAGATGTCTATTAGGTCCGCTTGGTGCAGAGCTGAGTTCAATTCCTGGGTATCCTTGTTGACTTTCTGTCTCGTCGATCTGTCTAATGTTGACAGTGGGGTGTTAAAGTCTCCCATTATTAATGTGTGGGAGTCTAAGTCTCTTTGTAGGTCACTCAGGACTTGCTTTATGAATCTGGGTGCTCCTGTAGTGGGTGCATATATATTTAGGATAGTTAGCTCTTCTTGTTGAATTAATCCCTTTACCATTATGTAATGGCCTTCTTTGTCTCTTTTGATCTTTGTTGGTTTAAAGTCTGTTTTATCAGAGACTAGGATTGCAACCCCTGCCTTTTTTTGTTTTTCATTTGCTTGGTAGATCTTCCTCCATCCTTTTATTTTGAGCCTATGTGTGTCTCTGCACGTGAGATGGGTTTCCTGAATACAGCACACTGATGGGTCTTGAGTCTTTATCCAGTTTGCCAGTCTGCGTCTTTTAATTGGAGCATTTAGTCCATTTACATTTAAAGTTAATATTGTTATGTGTGAATGTGATCCTGTCATTATGATGTTAGCTGGATATTTTGCTCGTTAGTTGATGCAGTCTCTTCCTAGTCTCGATGGTCTTTACATTTCAGTATGATTTTGCAGTGGCTGGTACCGGTTGTGCCTTTCCATGTTTAGCGCTTCTTTCAGGAGCTCTTTTAGGGCAGGCCTGGTGGTGACAAAATCTCTCAGCATTTGCTTGTCTGTAAAGTATTTTATTTCTCCTTCACTTATGAAGCTTAGTTTGGCAGGATATGAAATTCTGGGTTGAAAATTCTTTTCTTTAAGAATGTTGAATATTGGCCCCCACTCTCTTCTGGCTTGTAGGGTTTCTGCTGAGAGATCCGCTGTTAGTCTGATGGGTTTCCCTTTGATGGTAACCCGACCTTTCTCTCTGGCTGCCCTTAACATTTTTTCCTTCATTTCAACTTTGGTGAATCTGACAATTATGTGTCTTGGAGTTGCTCTTCTCGAGGAGTATCTTTGTGGCGTTCTCTGTATTTCCTGAATCTGAATGTTGGCCTGCCTTGCTAGATTGGGGAAGTTCTCCTGGATAATATCCTGCAGAGTGTTTTCCAACTTGTTTCCATTCTCCCCATCACTTTCAGGTACACCAATCAGACGTAGATTTGGTCTTTTCACATAGTCCCACATTTCTTGGAGGCTTTGCTCATTTCTTTTTATTCTTTTTTCTCTAAACTTCCCTTCTCGCTTCATTTCATTGATTTCATCTTCCAGGGCTGATACCCTTTCTTCCATTTGATCGCATCGGCTCCTGAGGCTTCTGCATTCTTCACGTAGTTCTCGAGCCTTGGTTTTCAGCTCCATCAGCTCCTTCAAGCACTTCTCTGTATTGGTTATTCTAGTTATACATTCTTCTAAATTTTTTTCAAAGTTTTCAACTTCTTTGCCTTTGGTTTGAATATCCTCCCGTAGCTCGGAGTAATTTGATCGTCTGAAGCCTTCTTCTCTCAGCTCGTCAAAGTCCTTCTCCGTCCAGCTTTGTTCCGTTGCTGGTGAGGAACTGCATTCCTTTGGAGGAGAAGAGGTACTCTGGTTTTTAGAGTTTCCAGTTTTTCTGCTCTGTTTTTTCCCCATCTTTGTGGTTTTATCTACTTTTGGTCTTTGATGATGGTGATGTACAGATGGGTTTTTGGTGTGGATGTCCTTTCTGTTAGTTTTCCTTCTAACAGACAGAACCCTCAGCTGCAGGTCTGTTGGAGTACCTGGCCGGCCGTGTGAGGTGTCAGTCTGCCCCTGCTGGGGGGTGCCTCCCAGTTAGGCTGCTCGGGGTTCAGGGGTCAGGGACCCACTTGAGGAGGCAGTCAGCCCGTTCTCAGATCTCCAGCTGCGTGCTGGGAGAACCACTGCTCTCCTCACAGCTGTCAGACAGGGACATTTAAGTCTGCAGAGGTTACTGCTGTCTTTTTGTTTGTCTGTGCCCTGCCCCCAGAGGTGGAGCCTACAGAGGCAGGCAGGCCTCCTTGAGCTGTGGTGGGCTCCACCCAGTTCAAGCTTCCAGGCTGCTTTGTTTACCTAAGCGAGCCTGGGCAATGGCGGGCGCCCCTCCCCCAGCCTTGCTGCCGACTTGCTGTTTGATCTCAGACTGCTGTGCTAGCAATCAGCGAGACTCCGTGGGCATAGGACCCTCTGAGCCAGGTGCAGGCTATACTCTCCTGGGGCACCGTTTCCTAAGCCCGTCGGAAAAGCACAGTATTCGGGTGGGAGTGGCCCGATTTTCCAGGTGCCGTCTGTCACCCCTGGAAGGGGAACTCCCTGACCCCTTGCGCTTCCCGAGTGAGGCAATGCCTCGCCCCTGCTTCGGCTGGCGCACGGTGCGCTCACCCACTGACCTGCGCCCACTGTCTGGCACTCCCTAGTGAGATGAACACGGTACCTCAGATGGAAATGCAGAAATCACCCGTCTTCTGCGTCGCTCGCGCTGGGAGCTGTAGACCGGAGCTGTTCCTATTCGGCCATCTTGGCTCCTCCTCGCAAATATTTCTTAATTAATACCCCATAAGCACAAGCAACCAAAGTAGAAATGGACATATGGGATCACATCAAACTAAAAAGCTTCTGCACAGCAAAGGAAACCATCAACAAAGTGAAGAGACAACCCACAGAATGAGAGAAAGTGTTTGCAAACTGTCCATCTGACAATGATTAACAACCAGAATATATAAGGAGTTCAGACAACTATATACAAAATAATCCAATAATCCAAATAAAAAATGGGGAAAATATTTGAATAGACTTTTCTCACAAGAAGACATACAAATCGCAAACTGGCATATGAAAAAGTGCTCAACATCATTGATCATCAGAGAAATGCAAATCAAAACTACAATGAGACATCATCTAACTTCCGTTAAAATGACTTACATCCAAAAGACAAGCAATAATGGGTGGTGGTGAGGATATGGAGAAAAGAGAATCTTTGTACACTGTTGGTGGAAATGTAAATGAGTATAAGTACTATGGAGAACAGCCTGGAGGTTCTTCAGAAAACTAAAAACAGATCTACCATATGGTCCAGCAGTCTGACTGCTAGGTATATACCCAAAACAAAGGAAATCAGTATATTGAAGATATATATGCATTTTCATGTTTATTGCAGCACTAGTTACAATAGCTAAGATTTGGTAGCAACCTAAGTGTCCATTAACAGAAGAATGGATAAGGAAAACATGGCCCATATATGCAATGGAGTATTATTCAGCCTTAAAAAAGAATGAGGTTCTGTCATTCTTTTTTGTGTGTCAGTGAGGCACAGAAAGACAAACTTAACATGTTGTCACATATTTCTGGGAGCTAAAAATTAAAACAATTGAGCTCACAGAGATAGAGAGTAGAATGACAGTTACCAGAGGTTGGGAAGGGTAACTGGGGAGTAGGAGCAGGGGAAGTGGGGATGGTTAATGAGTACAACACGATAGCTAGAAAGAATGAATAAGATCTAGTATTTGATCACCCAACAGTCTGACTAGTCAAAAATAATTTAATTGTATATTTTAAAATAACTAAAAGAGTGAGTGTAGTTGGATTCTTTGTAACACAAAGCATAAATGCTCGAGGTGATGGATACTCCATTTGCCTTTATGTGATTATTAGGCATTATGTGCCTATATCAAAATATCTCATGTACCCCATAAATATATATACTTACTATGTTCCAAAAATATTAAAATAAAAAGTTTGAAAGTATACCTAATAACAAATAATAAGGAGATGTATAACCCTATTAAAAAGTGATGTGCGTATTACCATTTCAGTATTAGAGTATTCTGAATTTGACTATATATTTATTTTTACCAGTAAGTTTTATTCTTTCATATAATTTTATTTTATCATCTAGTATCCTTTTATTTCCACTCCAAGAGTTTTTTTTAGCATTTCTTCTAAGTCTTGTGATGACCTCCCTCAGTTTTCCTTTGTCTGGTTATGTTATTATCCCTCCTTCATTTTTGAAGGACAGCTTTTGTGGATATACTGTTTTATTTGGCAGGTTTTTTTTTTTTTTCTTTTAGCACTTTGAATCTATTATTCCATTCCCTCCTGGCTTACAAGGTTTTTCTTGAGAAATCCACTGATTGTCTTTTGGATGTTCACTTATATGGAACAAGGCTCTTTTCTTTCACTACTTTCAAGATCTCTCTTTGTCTTTCACTTGTGACAATTTGGTTATAATATGTCTTAGAGCATTTCTGTTTGGGATCTCTCTTGGAAGCCTTTATGCTGCTTGAATCTGAATGTCCATATGCCTCCCAGGATTTGGGAACTTTTCTGCTAGTATTTCTTTATATTAGTTTTTGTCCTCTTACTCTGTCTCTCTTCTCTGGGAATTCCTAATTCATATGTTTGTACACTTGGTATTGTCCCATAGGTTCCTCATACTTTCATCACAATTCTACAGTCTTTTTCTTGTTGTTCCTCTAGGTGGGTAATTTCAAATTACCTGTCATCATGTTCACTAATTCTTTTTCTGTATGATTGAGTCTGCTGTTGAAGCCCTGTATTGAATTTTTCACTTCTGTCTTCATACTTTTCAGCTATAGGATATCTGTTTGGTCCTTTTTTTATGGAATATAATATTTAAACTAAACTAATTTTTAATGAATTGTTTTCCTAATTATGTTTTGTGGTTTATTTGTGTTTTCTACATCTCATTGGACTTATTGAAAATGATTATTTTGAATTCTTTTTCCCCGCGCTGGCAGGACTGCTCTGAGAGAGCAGCCAAGAGGAACTGGAACTAAGTGGGAGCTCCCTTTTAGGATCCTCAGCCAAGACAAATGACTGTCACCTGAGGCATTAGTGTGCATGACTTCTTCCAGGCCCCTTTGTCGATGTTTTTGATACAGGATGATGGAGCTACTTCCATGTCTGGAGCTGGGACCATCATTGGCAAGTCTGTCATGTGGGCTTGATGCTACCCTCTCAAAATGGCCTTCTTAGGTCTTGGGTGTCACTAGTGTTCACAACCCCCTACTTGAGTCCCGAAGTTTCAACTAGGGCACTTTTTTTTTTTGATAACTACAAAATTATTATTGCTGTGGGGGTATATGTCTGAGGGACCTCCTGTTCTCTCATGTAGGGTATTGAAGAACAAGAATAGGACAGAGAAAATATTTAAAGACTTTTGGAAGAAAGGTTAAAAATCCCCAAATTTTGTGAAAGACATGAAGCTTAGTGAACTCTAAACACAATAAATTTGAAGAAAACAATACTTGGGAACATCATAGTAAAGCTGCTAAAAACCAAAAATTATACTTTATTTAAAAGTGGGTGAAGTGTTAGGGAGACAGCCTAATGTCCTATATGAACATAATTAAGAAAGATGAGTAAATAGTACAAGGTAGTGTTTAAGTACATGGTCTTTAGAGTCTGCCTCTATCAACTGCTGCTACTTATTAATTTTGTGACTTTGAGCCCATTTATTTTTTGAACATCATTTTATTTCTTTATACAATTGTGATAATAATGAAAATAAAACTACTTATATGACTGATATACAGATTAAATAACCTATGCAAAACTCTTATCAAACACTCAGTAGTAGCTAAATAAATAATAGCTATTGTTACTTTTCTTTTTCTGAGTGTCTTTTGGCTAGCTTGTACCTCTTCTAAATCCTCACCATTGTAAATAATTTTTCTTTCTCATAATACCTTTATCTGGGTTTGATATCAGTGTTCAAGGGCCTTATACAAGAGTTGAGGTGCTTTCCTGTTTTCTGTGGTCCAATGTTTATAACATAGACCTCAACAGATTTTTAAAGGTTTATTAAATTTTATATTTAAATATATTTGGGCCTGGTAATGTGTGTGTGTGTGTGTGCGTGCATGTGTGTGTGTATGTTTATATAAATTTCTAACCACATATGTGATATCTTTATTTATAATTGTCAAATCAGAGTTTCTAGTTCTTCTCAGGCAAGTTATATTTTTCTACAAGATTGTTCATATTATTTCACTTGTAAAATAACTTGAACATTTAAGTCAAATTAGCATAAAGTATTTCATAGTATTCAGTAATCACTTTAAATGTCCAAATAGATTTTTCTTTTTAATTTTATTTATTTCTATCTTCTTTTTTATAACAAAAATTCCCAGAGATTTTTCTACTTTATTAGTCATTTAAAAAAAACAACACTTAATTTTGCTGACTGTCTTTACATTTTTGTTTTTCATTTCCCTTATGCTCAGTATTATTGTTACATTTCAGCTTTTACATTTTTTGATTTTACTTTTTTGTAACTTTTCTAACGTCTTGATAATTTTAGTCTTGTCTTTTCTTTTTAGCATATTAACTTAAAGTTGTACTTTGCTCCCTAAGACTGTTTAGCTGCATTGCATGAGTTTTGATATATAGTCATGCATCTCATAATGACAGGGATACATTCTGAGAAATGCATTGTTAGGTGATTTCATCATTGTGTGAGCATCACAGAGTGTACTTAGATAAACGTAGATTGTATGGCCTATTATACACCTATGCTGTATGGTATAGTCTTTTGCTCATAAGTTATAATTAATGCAGTGAATGGAGCTTGCAAGACTGGAAGTTGCTCTGAGAAAGTGAGTGAGTGAGTGGTTAATGAATGTGAAGGCCTAGGACATTACTGTATGCTACTGTAGACTTTATAAACATTGTACACTTAGGCTACACTAAATTTATAAAAGTTTCATATTTCTTCAATAATAAATTAACCCTAGCTTACTGTTAAGTGTTTTACTTTATAAACATATTTTTTAACTTTTTGAATTTTTTGTAATAACACTTAGCTTAAAGCTCACATAAATTGTATAGCTGTACAAAATATTTTTTCTTTACATCTTTATTCTATATTTTTTCCATTTAATTTTTTTTAACTTTTTAAACTTTGCTAAAAACTAACAAAAATGCGCACATTAGCCAAGGTCTACACAGGGTCAGGATCATCCGTATCACTGTCCTCCACCTCTACATCTTGTCCCATTGGAAGGTCTTCTGGCATAATAACATGCATGGAGCTGTCATCTCCTGTGATAAAAATTCCTTCTTCTGAAATATTCCCTGAAGGACCTACCTGATGCTGTTTTACAGTTATCTGAGGTTTTATCAGTTTTGGAAAAGATTCATCATCATTTCAGATATTGCGTTTTTGTCTTTATTTTTTTCATTCTCAAATACTTATTAGATGTGTTAGAGTTTTTTATTTTGTCATTTATATCTCCTAATCTTTTTAAAAAATATTTTCTATCTCTGTTTTATGGTAGGTAAATTCCTTGGAATTATTTTTCAGTTCAGTAATCCGCCCTTTAGCCCCATTTAATATGATACATTCTCACTTCAGATATTAATTTTAATGACAATTATATTTCTATAAATCTCTGTATATTTATCAAATCTGCCTTTTTCATAGTTTCTTTCTTTTTTTATTTTGGCCCTTAGATTAGTTCCCTAAGATTGTGCCGTATTTTGAACTTAATGCTTACATTTCATTTAAAATTTTTCATCTGCTGACTCATTTATGGATGAACCTTTCTTCGGGTTTGATATTTTTGATATATGAGCTCTTTTTCATTGGTGTTTGCTTTTTCTGTGAGACTCCCACGTGACCTGAGTTGTTGAAGGTATCCTGCTAAAGTGGATTTGTTTCTTCTACGTATTCCAGATCTAGTAGGAGGTTGCCATTCTCAGTGATTACAGTTATTGCAAACTTTATTTGTACCCCTAAATTTCTCAGGTTATTACTGAGCTGGATAATTCCCCTGGGAGGGTTGTGGTAGAATCATAGTAATGCCAAATACCCTAGCTCTGTCTTCTTGATTTCTAAATTCCTTTCTTATGAAACATTTTAAAACTTTTATGTATATGATGTTTATGTATTCATACAGAAATGTTTCTATAGGACCTTTATATTTTAATAGAAACATTTCTGTGTGAATATAGCCTGCCATTTTAAAGAAAACCCTTTCCTATTTCTTTGGCTTGAATGCCTTTCGTATACCTTTATATTTTAATAGAAACATTTCTATCTGAATATAGCCTGACATTTTAAAGGAAACTCTTTCCTATTCCTTTGCCTTTTCTCCAAGGCATTTCTGGCTAACTCCCTCCTTCATTTCTTTTGGGTCTTCACTTGAATGCGATCTTTCCATAATTTCTTTGCTGGTCCCCTATCTAAAATTTCAACCCCAACTCCCAATCCCATCATTTACTTTTCCCTTTCCCTGCTTTATTTTAATTCCTTAGCGCAGATAATTGTCTGTCATTCTATATATTTATTATCAGACATCCACAACAAATATATATAATCTCCATGAGATCAGAAATTTCCATCTATTTTGTTCACTCCTAAATTACCACCACTTGGAACAATGCCTGTCACATAGTAAGTACTCAATAAACATTTTAGAATAAATGAATGAAATATCCAATGGTTGTATATTGTGTGCCTTGTCCCGAACTAGGTGGTGATGACGAAAAAGAAAGAAAATAAACCAGATTCTAGCCCTCATGAAGACGATGGTCTTGTAGGGAACATAGACTATTGAAATCACAGTTTATCACCTGTGATTGACAAAGGCTATGAATTCAAATGAACTCTTGATGAGCTTATTGGTAACAGGTAGATATTCCCTGAGAAGTATGGGGATGGGGTGATTACTTTTGTTATGCAGTGCATCTCAGACTTGTTCTGTCTGAATATTGACCAAATAATACACATACACACATATATGTACACAGAAAAGATAATGATTTAGACAGAAAACAATTTTAATGAGGGAGCCGACATAAGTTTGACCAAATTAGTAAGAATACTGAAAGCAACTAAGTATGAAAATAGAATTTCCAATGAAGTATTTTTGGTACCAGTTTTTTCTTCCAGGGTTGGTAGCCACTGTCTGATGAGCACAAAATGCAAAAAATTGGCCTAACTCTACATTCTGCTGCCTTGTAGTTGTACCTAAAGAGCAAGAACACATTTGCCTTTTATACTTCTGCAAGTAGTACATAGAAAAGGATATGCTGTTACTTTATTATAGTAAATAATAAAGTTCATGGCTATATTTACAAAGGTTGAGTTTTCAGCTTGTGAAATGATGTGAAGAATGTTAAATCTCTAATATGTGTTTAATGTACATTTCAGTTGATTTTTCTCCAACTATAATAGTAGCAATTATTTTATTTATACGAGGGGAAGACTACGTCACCTAAGGGAAAAGCTAATAGATTTCTTGGCAGTTTTTGTATCATGCTGAAATCTTTTTCCATTTCTAACGGCTGTGAAATTCTCGCTACTCTGTCTTACACATTTTTTTTATTTATTAACCCTAACACCTACTTACTTTTTTCTGCATTTAAGCCCTTATTTCATCTATGTTTTCCTACCTAAAATGTATTATCCTGGTTACTTGATGAAGTTATAACTCGATCTTGGTGCAGGCACTGGCTGGCCAAGGTAAAGGAACTAACTGATAGTGAGCCCCTTCTCCTAAATGCTGTAGATAATGCTAATAGCTACTTGTATACATATAAGCTCATTAAGTCATCATAAAAACGTAAAATTTTATATAATATAAAGATTTTATATTATCTAAAATCCCCTCATTTTAAATATGATTAATCTGAATATTGGAGATGGTATGTAAGTTTACCTAGGACACATACCTAGTAAGCTTTAATTCAAACCCAAAACTTCTAATTGAAAGTGGTTGCTGTTGTTGTGATTCCATTGCTTTTTCTAGATACTATACCTTCATCCTACCTAGAATTGCTTTGAAGTTTTTCTACCTTGCCTTTGATTGAATGGAATTTACAATAAAAGATTTTCTACATCGTCAAGTCTTCCACAGAGTTCAAATGAAAACACCTTTTAGGGGTAGCTATTAGCTGCCTACTTTTATAGTCTCTTGATTGAAAGCTACTGCTCTAAATTTACTGCTCATATTTTTGAACTGATATTTGTCTTATACATCTGACAAATACTTATTAAGTGTTGACTGTGTGTCAGGCACTAAACTAGACCCTGGGTATAGAGTAGTGAATAAAGTAGTGTGGCCTCTGTGGAGTATACAATCTAGTGGGAAAGAAAGAGATAATAAACACATAAGCCAATAATCACACCAATAATTTAAACTGTCATATATGCCACAAAAGAATAAAATAGTGGAGGTATCTGTCTCAGGAACTATAGCTAGAAGAAGTTTTTTAGAGAAAGTATAAGAACCACATAATTGGTTAGGAACTGCAGAACTCTTTCAGTGAACTCTGTGTAACAGCTTCTTCCATACCGAGTATCTGTTAACAGGTAGGATTTGGATGACTCACTCTTGTCCAATGTGAGGCCAAACTAACGAGGCTTTCTAACCTGGTGTTAACATTTGAGACTCAAATTCTCATATTTTAAGTTTGTACTGATTAAGAGGAAAAATAGGTAGAAAAAGCACAAGAAAATAGATTGGAAGATTAGTCCTTAAAGACTGGAAATAACTTGTTTACGAATGTGATTCCTTAATTTTTTATGCAGTATGAATTTTCTTAATCATCAAGAATACAAGCTAACACAATTCATGCAACATTCCTTTAGCCAATATTTAAGGCCTACCTACCACACATTATGTACTGTGCTAAGTAAAAACTACAGATGTAATGGTGAATAAGATACAAATGCTTGTCCCCAAGTTTGCAGTCTTATGTAAAAGACAATTCCAGTGCAATAAAATGATTATTATGACAGGATTAGACACAGGATATCAGATTCTGGAGGAGATAATATCTAAACTAAGACCCCAGGGATGTATACAAGCAGGCCAGTAAAATTTTCACATTTTCTGAGAATAAATCATTGATTTCAATAGCCATAACTTCAAGTTAAGAATATTTTGAAAATATAATTTTTAATATTTTCTAAATTTTAGGTTCTTAAATACATTTTTAAATTAGCTCTTAAACTTTTATTTTAAAAGTTGTGAAGTTTAAGTTAAGTCATAAAAACCCAACAGCTATTTTCTCTAGAATATGCTGTGAAGTGTGGATTATAGGACAATTAGAATTATTAACACTTAGTGTATTGTAGATGAGGTTTCTACTTGAGAATTCAAATTCATCATGTTTATACATGAAATTTAGTATTAAATTCTTTCATTTTAAGTGGTAGCCATTAATACTAGACAATTCAAATTTTGCAGTTTTTGTAAATAAGGTTTAGTTTTTCATGGATTTTGTAGCTTTATTACAGCTTATCCAACCTAAGGTCTAGACAGATCAACTGTGCCCTTGGGTTAACGGTGTCTATCATATGATTTCCTTTTCCTTCCTTATTGCACTTTATCTGTTTCCAGTTCACAGTGTTGATTAATAGATAACTGTGCTCCTCATACTTCCTCTTTCTTATAGGCAGATAGCTTTTCAAAATGAAAGGCCAGACCTAGCTCAGTAATTTACAAAATAAGCATAAGTTTTTCAAGTCTACTTGACAATTTATAGTTCTTACTCTTCATAGGACTTTCTGTTCAGAGAAACCACAGAAGCCAGGCACCTCAATTTTCAAAAGTAAAATTGGCTTTATTGATGAGTAAAGTGTACATTTTATAATAACCATATAATAATGATACAACATCCAGCTCTGTAGTGGGTCTAGAAGGACTAAATACATATTAAATAAAATAAAATTATTTTGGATTACATAGTCTTCTCTCAAAATATCAAATTTAAATGTAAAGCATGTAAAATAGTCCTGTGGATGCTTCCTCAGTCATGGGTGAAATTCTTTTTGTTTAAATTTAGGTGTAGAGCTCTTTTATGGAGTCACTGTACCCACAGGCCCAGGTGAGATCCTTGTTAGTACTCTAAGTGAATTAGCAAGTAGATTTATTAATGGCTTAAGGGGCATCTCTAGCCAGGCCCAACTAGTATGAAGGGAAGATGAACTATTTCTGTATTCTGTAACATAGAATTGGACCTATCCCACTGGAGAACACAGCTGTGCCAACCTAGAAGTAAAAAGAACTTCAAACAAACAAACAAACAAACACTCTATAGTATATCTGCATCTGGAATGGTGCTAATAGTAACTTCACCCAATGCGAGTGAAACAACTCTAGCAATTACATGATCTTTGTGGGAATCTGAAGACACACCACTTAACAACTCAGGATCTGTGCTGTCCTTTAAATCAAAACACAAATAAGGACTAGAACAACATCAGTATGCATCCATTTCTGTCTACCCAGGCATAAGTAAAAAACTGACTCTAACGTTTTTTTTTACTTAGAGTTGCAAACCTCATATATAAGGCTCTGGTCATCCGCAGGATCTCCTTAGAATACATAAAAAGGTGATAAGTGCCTACGTGTAATTGCTAAGACCATTACATGGCACCTTGGTCCAATTCCAGTTGAGCAATTATATTCATTTTGTCGTTATTTTCCTTTTCCTGATTGTTTCAGTTAAATGTGGAAAGTGATCCTTCATTTTTCACCCAGAGAAGTTCAGCAGTATTGCTGCACGTATTATTTAGACTCTACTGCCTTTCTTTTCAGTCATAGGAATGGGGCCTAAAAGTGCTAGTTAGAATTGTTATTGTGGCTATTACTATCGTTGCAGTGTTTCCTGATTCAGAAGTGTTCTGTGAACATCAAGCACATGACTGGCTTTTGGATGAGCTGCTGGACTAGAGGGTGATGTCTTGAACAAGCCTTCTTTATCTCCTTACTCCTTGCCTAGCTTAGTCCCTTAGCTTAAAGGGACAGACATGCTTTCCCTTTTCATACAACTATGATAGTACTAATAGTTCCCTTTTATCAAATGCTTACTTCATGGCTGGCACTGTGCTAGTTCCTTTATATGGCTATAACATATAACCTGCATAGACAACCTCATAGGGTGAGTAACATGATCACCATTTTACAGACAGAAAATTTTTTTTTCTATTGTTTATTTTTATTTTTATTTTTATTTATTTATTTATTATTATTATTATACTTTAAGTTTTAGGGTACATGTGCACAATGTGCAGGTTAGTTACATATGTATACATGTGCCATGCTGGTGTGCTGCACTCATTAACTCATCATTTAGCATTAAGTATATCTCCTAATGCTACCCCTCCCTCCTCCCCCCACCCCACAACTGTCCCCAGAGTGTGATGTTCCCCTTCCTGTGTCCATGTGTTCTCATTGTTCAATTCCCATCTGTGAGTGAGAACATGCGGTGTTTGGTTTTTTGTCTTTGCGTTAGTCTACTAGAATGATGATTTCCAATTTCATCCATGTCCTTACAAAGGACATGAACTCATCATTTTTTATGGCTGCATAGTATTTCATGGTGTATATATGCCACATTTTCTTAATCCAGTCTATCATTGTTGGACATTTGGGTTGGTTCCAAGTCTTTGCTATTGTGAATAGTGCCACAATAAACATACATGTGCATGTGTCTTTATAACAGCATGATTTATAGTCCTTTGGGTATATACCCAGTAATGGGATGGCTGGGTCAAATGGTGTTTCTAGTTCTAGATCCTTGAGGAATCGCCACACTGACTTCCACATGGTTGAACTAGTTTACAGTCCCAACAACAGTGTAAAAGTGTTCCTATTTCTCCACATCCTCTCCAGCACCTGTTGTTTCCTGACTTTTTAATGATTGCCATTCTAACTGGTGTGAGAGGGTATCTCATTGTGGTTTTGATTTGCATTTCTGTGATGGCCAGTGATGATGAGCATTTTTTCATGTGTCTTTTGGCTACATAAATGTCTTCTTTTGAGAAGTGTCTGTTCATATCCTTTGCCCACTTTTTGATGGGATTGTTTGTTTTTTTCTTGTAAATTTGTTGGAGTTCATTGTAGATTCTGGATATTAGCCCTTTGTCAGATGAGTAGGTTGCGAAAATTTTCTCCCATTCTGTAGGTTGCCTGTTCACTCTGATGGTAGTTTCTTTTGCTGTGCAGAAGCTCTTGAGTTTAATTAGATCCCATTTGTCAATTTTGGCTTTTGTTGCCATTGCTTTTGGTGTTTTAGACTTGAAGTCCTTGCCCATGCCTATGTCCTGAATGGTAATGCCTAGGTTTCCTTCTAGGGTTTTTATGGTTTTAGGTCTAACATGTAAGTCTTTAATCCATCTTGAATTAATTTTTGTATAAGGTGTAAGGAAGAGATCCAGTTTCAGCTTTCTACATATGGCTAGCCAGTTTTCCCAGCACCGTTTATGAAATAGGGAATCCTTTCCCCATTTCTTGTTTTTGTCAGGTTTGTCAAAGATCAGATAGTTGTAGATATGCGGCGTTATTTCTGAGGGCTCTGTTCTGTTCCATTGATCTATATCTCTGTTTTGGTACCAGTACCATGCTGTTTTGGTTACTGTAGCCTTGTAGTATAGTTTGAAGTCAGGTAGCGTGATGCCTCCAGCTTTGTTCTTTTGGCTTAGGATTGACTTGGCGATGTGGGCTCTTTTTTGGTTCCATATGAACTTTAAGGTACTTTTTGCAATTCTGTGAAGAAAGTCATTGGTACCTTGATGGGGATGGCATTGAATCTATAAATTACCTTGGGCAGTATGGCCATTTTCACGATATTGATTCTTCCTACCCATGAGCATGGAATGTTCTTGCATTTGTTTGTATCCTCTTTTATTTCATTGAGCAGTGGTTTGTAGTTCTCCTTGAAGAGGTCCTTCACGTCCCTTGTAAGTTGGATTCCTAAGTATTTTATTCTCTTTGAAGCAATTGTGAATGGGAGTTCACTCATGATTTGGCTCTCTGTTTGTCTGTTGTTGGTGTATAAGAATGCTTGTGATTTTTGTACATTGGTTTTGTATCCTGAGACTTTGCTGAAGTTGCTTATCAGCTTAAGGAGATTTTGGGCTGTATCAGCTTAAGGAGATTTTGGGCTGAGACAATGGGGTTTTCTAGATATACAATCATGCATCATCCTGATACCAAAGCCGGGCAGAGACACAACCAAAAAAGAGAATTTTAGACCAATATCCTTGATGAACATTGATGCAAAAATCCTCAATAAACTACTGGCAAACTGAATCCAGCAGCACATCAAAAAGCTTATCCACCATGATCAAGTGGGCTTCATCCCTGGGATGCAAGGCTGGTTCAATATACACAAATCAATAAATGTAATCCAGCATATAAACAGAACCAAAGACAAAAACCACATGATTATCTCAATAGATGCAGAAAAGGCCTTTGACAAAATTCAACAACCCTTCATGCTAAAAACTGTCAATAAATTAGGTATTGATGGGACGTATCTCAAAATAATAAGAGCTATCTATGACAAACCCACAGCCAATATCCTACTGAATGGGCAAAAACTGGAAGCATTCCCTTTGAAAACTGGCACAAGACAGGAATGCCCTCTCTCACCACTCCTATTCAACATAGTGTTGGAAGTTGTGGCCAGGGCAATCAGGCAGGAGAAGGAAATAAAGGGTATTCAATTAGGAAAAGAGGAAGTCAAATTGTCCCTGTTTACAGACAGAAAATTTAAATTGCTTAGGATCACAAAACTAAAGACGGGGAGCCAGAATTTGATTCCAGGTTTGTCTGATGGCAAAAGCTAAGTGCTTAACTACCACCCTACCTCATAACTCTACTGCTTCCCAGAACTCTGAGCCCCAGTCTATGGAACATTGATCACACAAATAGCTTCTTACTTTCTCTTAGTGTTTGTCACCACTTCACACAGGTTGACCCTATTGACCTCACATTGGAATCATCCTGCAGCACTGGCCTCAGAAGGGCATTGCTGATTATGTTTACAGGCCAGCAGGAAACAGAACTGCTATTGAGAGAATCTCTATGCTGAATCATTTTATCTGCATAACAAAAGTGGTTTGCTCTATCTTCTTTTCTTTCCCTGGTGGTGTTGTCATAACAATGTCTTTTAGCAGGATTAACCAGTAACTAACTTATTTGCTTTGGTTTCCAATAAATAACTGCAGCCTGTTAATAATTGTGCATGTGTTTTATGTGGCCTCAGAAAAACTGAGGCCATCTTACACATCTGCATTCCAGATTGGGTCACTATTCCTTCATACTTAATCTCCTATTATGTAACTGTCCATTAACAAAAAATAGATCACATAAGGAAAAAGTTAAATACTTAATTTGCTAGTGCATTAATACGTGATACTAATACACATGACTTTTTATTGTTACCTAAAGATAGGTGTTTGCTCAGAAATATAAAAAATAAACCTAGTGTATGTTTTCTTGCTTTAAAATGTACCAAATCTGTCACAAATGCTTTGAACTGTATTGTGTTTACATCTTTATGTGAGCTGTGTCTAAACATTTTTTAGTGTTTTTAAATTGTTAGCTCAGTGAGGGTAAGGTGTGTCCTAATTTATCTGTTAGTACGTTGCAATAGCAAACACAGCACCATGCAGGCAGTAGATGCTCACTGAATGTGATTGAATTAGTGAATAAGTTAGGCTCTACTAGGTTGAAGAGATTTGCAGTCCTAAATTATTCTTGCCATCATTTCACTCTGCATAATAAGTAAAGAAGTTTTACTAAGATGATTAAAAATGTGTTATTGAATTACTTGTGTAGATTCCAAAGCATTGGGCTAAAAAAGACCCTGGCTATGCCCCTTTGAGGAAGCAGTGAAGGTGTTTCTCACTGTAGGCACAGTTACTGGGTTTTATTTGTGACTGAATTAATTTATTTCTCTTAGGAAGGTTACATTTATGAATTCCATATAGCATTTTATAACTTTTTCCTTTTACCCCTACCCTGCCTACTATTATTTTTTCCTATTATAAAAGTCATGCTTATTGTAGAGAATTAACTATATATGAAAGTAAAAAGAAAAAATTAAAATCATCCAGTCTTATTATCCAGATATAATCACTCTTAATTCTTTGTTTTGTTCTTTGTTTTTTCTTATTCACATAATTTCATACTGTCCATGTAATTGGTACTCTACATGTTTATATAATATTTTAGCATCATAATACTATAAATTTGCATTTTTCCATAAAATTTAAAATATTCTTTAAAGTACCTTGTTAAATTTTGCCAAATATTCCTTTATATAGATGTGCTATGCTTTATTTAATCATTTTTCTATTAGATATTTAGGTTGCTTATAGTTTTTTACTATCATAAAAATTATCTTTTTTACATAAATTTCTGTTGGTTTTCTGTTATGTTTGATTCCTGGGACTAAAATTACTGAGTAAAAATATTGAACTTTGAGTTCTTGATACGTAGTACTCAGTAGGTTTCTAGAAAGTCTTTTGTAATCCACATTCCCATCAGAAGTATATGAAGATGCTGCTTTATTGAGCCATCATCAAAATTATTACCTCTATATACTTTTAAGCACTATTATAAAGTAGACTTACTGACTATAATGTGTTGCTGTCATCAACTGTGCTCAGAAGAACTATATAAATTAAACATGTCAGTTTGCTTTCAAAAAGAATTGTTTTTTTTTTTTTGAGATGGAGCCTCTCTCTCGTCACCCAGGCTGGAGTGCAATAGCGTAATCTCGGGCTAGTCTGGAACTCCTGACCTCAGGTGATCAGCTGACCTCAGCCTCCCATAGTGCTGGGATTACAGGCATGAGCCACCACTCCTGACTAGAACTAGGAAATATTTTTAAGAGTACCAGTAGTTCCCAGGCTGTATGTACAATACAGTTTCCACCTAAATCCAAATGTTTTTCAGGTCTAATTGTAAACTGCTACTTTTGTTTAATGTGGACTTACATAGTCTTCTGTATCAATACCTACTTCGCTGGCAGTTTTGTCAAAGTGTGTTGGGTTGAGGCATTTTGCATTATATCCGATGTGGTGTTAGCATTCCTTCTTGTAGCAATCAATTTCATTTCTATTTGCTGTTGTAACTCAAAGTTAACGAACATTCAAAGTTTACTTTCATTTATTCATGCATTTTTTTGTGGACTGCTCCACAAAAGCACCTTTCTTCCTCAACAACATTCTATCCAAACTGAGTGCAGATGAATCTGAGTAGTTTCATTTTAGAGAGCAGCAGTCATATTTGTATTAGGAAGGCAATAGTCTTGGAAGAATACCAAAAAAAAAATCATTTTAAAGTGTTTGCCTCGTCCTCTAGTGAAAGCATTTTCGTTTCAGAGGCCATTGTGAGTCAGAGTCCCTTGCTAGTGCTTATGATACACTGCTAAGGGACTCTGTGTGTGTGTGTGTATGTATATGCATGTGTGTATATATATATATATATATATTCAGATATATGAAATATCCTATAGGGAAAATATTGATAAAAAATAATTTGCCTCTTTATGCACTGAAACTTTTCCTGCTTCTCTGCAGGAATTGTTGCAACATAAATACTGGTTCCAACTTAGTAAATTAATTTTACTTTTATGATATATTTCTTTTACATTTCAGAATTGATAAATTGCAAGTTTGTGCCCCATAGCTGCACAGGTATGTATATGAATTACCTATAACTATGTAAATCTATTTATTAACTAACAAGTTATAATATTTTTATGTATTAAAATTGCTTATAGATTTCATAATGTAAAAATGTTAATTATTGATTACTTACAGATATTGACAGCTTCAAAGGATAGTACATTTTATACATACATTTTATTTTATTCTATTGTAAGAATCAGGTAAACATTTCTAAGATTTGATAAGGCAAATAATTTTAATTATAAAGCATTCATCTGGTGAAGAGATTATTTTATGGAATTGTACTATTAAAGTGAATGGTGATGTCGAGTCAGACCATTGCAAAACCACAGTTTTGACATTATTGTTTTATTTAAACTTTTTTTTTTTTTTTTTTTTTTTTTGCTGCTTTTGAGTTTATTTTCTGTGATGGTTGCTTTAGGTATGGAGTGGTTGCAGATGTACTGTCTGCTCCACTGTCTCAAGCACTAGACGAATGGGAAAAAAAAAAAATGTTTGCACCTGTTTAAAATCTCAACCATGCAGTGTTGTGGTTCCTGGGCAACAGGCAGGAATTCTCAAAAGCTTGGTTGCACCTGCTCAATTGTTGCTTGCAGCTGTGCCATATGAGTGAGAGCACAGAGAAGCTTGTTAGCAGTGTGCTTGTGCTCTTACGTATTTTGTGTACTCTGACTCTGAAAGATTCTTACTTGATGTAGACCTTGAACTGTTACATTGGTTTATTCTAAAACTCACTGGTTTTAGCTTCTAAATATTTTCTTTAAATCCTCTGTTATGACTCAAATATTTTTTTTTAGTAGCTGTTGACTGCCCTAGATAATGTGTATGCCAACTTCTCAAAAGAATACCTGGGAGGGTAGATCTCTTCAGATAACTGGGTTGATAATAATTTTTGTCCTGGTAGAGACATTTTGTGTTTGGCTCAATTTCACCGTGTTGGCAGCCCCACTGTGTGAGGCTGGATGTAGTTATTGATCCATTTAGCTGAACAGATTTGAAAGCATTTGGCTATTAGTGGACACATGGGGCATATTCAGAAAATTTAAGTGTATATTGTAAGATAATTTCTTAATTTGTGCATGTGTTTCTGTTGCTGTTGGGGTAGAAGTGAGAGAGAAAAAAAGTGAAGATTAAATAGTAATTCTAAAAGAGGGGCTAAAATCCAGATGTAGATTTTATGGAATATTATTTTTTAATTTAACAAATGCTAGATGCTTGGTGTTTTTTCACAAATGTTACTGGTAATGATATTAAATTTATTTTGGTTATGGCTTTGTATGTTTTCTGAAAGATATCTATAGTTTTGATATAGACAAGCTATTATAGATTGCATATTTTACTAATAGGTAAAGTTCTATAAATGCAATAAAAAGCTGCAACTCAATATTAAAGATAACTAATTTATTCAGTAGGCTGAAATTTCTAATATTGAAAACATTCAAATGACTTGCATTACTCTCCTTAATGTATTTTAAATGCTGAGGAGTTTCCGTCGGTATTTAGTAACATAAATCTGAAGTCTTAGAGTTGGTGTATCTTTTCCTTTTATTGGCCCATTTGGAATCCTTTTTTGTATTTTTAACAAATAACTTTGGTATGAATTTAACCTCCTTGGAAGTAGGAAACACAGTACAAAGGTAAGTAGAGGATTGCCACAGCCTCTTATACAATGCCTTGTACATAGTAGTTGATCAGTAAATGTTGAATGAATGCATTTATGAATAAAACATTTTTGGAGTTGTATTAGAAATAGAGGGATTGTGTCCTAAAATCTTATTACTTGTTATACAGTTTAGGTGAGTCTTGATGAACTTACTTTAGTTCTCATACTGCCAGTTACATAGATATGAGAATACTGATAAATTCTGTCCTTAAAATGAGAAATTAATGTATAAGAATTGATCCTCTTTGACTATTTTAATGAAGAATTGAAATAACACTATTTGCAATATGCTTTAAACTAACTTTTACTTACTACAAGAAGTCTGTATGTTATTCCCATTATACACATAAGGCTGAGGCATTAATGGCTAAGTTACTTGTCACCTTGGAAATACTTTGCAGCATATAAATAAACAAATCTTCTATGTTATATGGTTAATGCCTCATCTTTCCTGAGCACTGACTTATGCTCTCTCCCTCCCTATCTCTATCTCACTAAAACACAAAAATAAAATGTGTGTTTAATTCCTTTGGGTCAGTTAAGATCAGAATATTAAAAAATCTGTAATTATTTTTCTAAGCAAAAGTAATGGGCCCTGTGTTTACTGTATACATATTTATAATTATGGTCTCTATGACTCACTAAATTTTAACTATAAATAGAGGTAAAGCCAAGCAAGAGTAGAGTCAAAATAGAGCAATTAAGACTTGCTTTAGATAGATCATTCTAATGTTCCGTTTTGTGTGGCATAAGCCTGTCACGTAAGATTGGCACAGTTTACATCATAAGCCAGTATCTATTGCATTAAAACCTTTTGTTTAGGCTTCTCAAATTTTAGTACCACTGGTTTATGACACATGTACTTTTAGGCATGGAACTACCTTTCCTCTGGGAACAGTTTTTCTTTTACCTCAGTTCACACCAGTGTGCAAGAGGCCAGTATCAAGGACATCAGTTTTTTCCAGTGAACCTTAGTGTGGTAGATTGAACTCTCTCTGTTAGTCTCAATATTAGAAATGAAGAGATGAGCCAAGAATATATATTTGCTAGAATATTAATCATTAAACTAGACAGATATTAGCAGCTTTTTGAGGGTTCTGTGTCAGGAATTAGCCTGGAATCTCCAAGAGGGAGGAATTCCTATGCCCTAGGATTCCTGAGCATTATTGCAGGTTCCCCTGCGATTTCAGGGTTAAGGAAATAAAGAAAGAAATTTTTGAGAACATAGCATGACTAGATATAATTTCTTTTTTCCCCCTTCTTTCCCTCTCTCCTTTCCTCATTTCCTTTTATTCTGCATGGTGAATGTATGTCTGCTGTTTGCTAGAAATTGTGCTAGGCTAGATGAATACAACAAAATCTTTGTTCTCAAGAGGATACAGGCTAGTGAGAGACAAAGATATATCAATAGAGTTCTTTTTGACTTCACCACTTATTATTAGTATGGTCTTAATCAAGTTACCTAATCTTTCTGTTCCCTTGTTTACTCATTTGTAAAACTGGGAAAATAATAGTATCTGTTGTCTGAGAGTTAATAACACACTACATGTAAGATTCTTAGTCCACTGGTAGGCACATAGCAAGTACTGAAGAAATCTTAGCTGTACTACTGTCATTTCTATCACTACCAGTTCCACCACCATCACCACTACTGCAGTTTAGACTCTGAAAAAAGAACATGTAATTGCCTGGGAGCAGGGATCCTGGTTGGGCATTATCACATAGATTGTACTCAAAGGTTCTATACAAAGTTACCTCTGCCTCCCTGGCCTTAGAAGATATTATAAAAATCATGAGGCAATGTACTGAATCTAAAAGACCTTCATGTGATATTTTTATTATTTTCCCCCAATTTTTGTATTCGGGAAAAATACACATAACATGAAGTTTACTATCTTAACTATTTTTTGGTATACAGTTCAATGGTATTAAATACATTTATAATGCTTGCACAGCCGTCACCACAATACATCTGTATATAACACTTTCATATTGTAAAACTAAAATACTATACCCATTAAAATATAACTTCCCATTTCCCTCTGCACTCCCACCCCCAGCCTCTGGCAGCCACCATTCTAGTGTCTGTCTCTGTCATTTTGACTTCTCTGTGTAGTCATATAAGTGGAATCATATAGTATTTCTTTTCTCATGTTTGGCTTATTTCACTTAGTGTAATGTCCTCAGCATTCATCCATGTGGTAGTACATGTCAGCATTTCGTTGTTTTTATGGCTGAATAATAATTAATTGCATGTATATACCACATTTTGCCTGTCCATTCATTCATCAGTGGACACTTGGATTGCTTCCATGTTTTAATTATTATGAACAATTTGGCTATGAATATAGGTGTACAACTATCTCTTTGAGAACCTGCTTTGAATGCTTTTGAGTATATACCCAGAAGTGGAATTGCTAGATTGTATGGTAATTCCATTTTCATGTGTTCTTATAATAAAGATTAATTTCATTTAAATTGAATAAAGCCTTTTAGGTTGTGTTTGTGAATAGCATTGATTTTCTCATAAGGAGAATAAGTTGAGTTAGGTTTAGCAAGAACACATCTACTGCTTATGTGAGTTCAAATGCTTTCAACACGCCTGTGAATACCTTAAATAAATCAGCATTTTGGAACCCAGTGATGCACTTAGGATATCTGGATTGTAAATCTCATGCTTGAGTTTGAATTTAGGAGCTTTGGATTCCCTCCCACTGACCTTTACCAAAAGTCTAGCTCCATTATTCAGTAGCTGTACTAAGCCTCAAGCTTTCCTATGTATAGTATGGTGGTAACAACACCTACCTTTTTAATGGTGGATATGTGGATTAAAGTAAATTAGGTATACAAAATACTTTATTTTGTGCACCACTACCACCTATGTATTATTGCATAGTAGTCTCTATGTATTATTTTTTCCTCTCTTCTCTTGACAAAATATAAAAATTTTTATAATGAGTAGTATAGGAATTTCAAGGAAGTGTGGGACACATACATTAAGAAAGTTAACTTTGGTCCAATTATGGCTCTTGTGATATCTGTTGCTTATCTCA
Organism: Pongo abelii; assembly: GCF_028885655.2. Classification (NCBI taxonomy): domain Eukaryota; kingdom Metazoa; phylum Chordata; class Mammalia; order Primates; family Hominidae; genus Pongo; species Pongo abelii. The sequence continues at coordinate 23,239,924 of NC_085928.1, forward strand.
GTTCAACATAATTAGACTCATAATTTCTAACTACACATGCTACATTTCTATAGAAGGCTAGGGCTGTTTAAAGAAAAACTTAAGATGGGGATGCTCACATTCACTTCAATGTCTGTTGATTATGGAGGTGTGTCTTGCAATAGAAAGCCTGTTGACACAACCCAGAGAACTCTCATCCCTCTTCTTGAGTCAGATACCCTTAAAAGCAGTCCCTTGCAAACGACGAAGAACGCATGCTTGATGAGTTACTTTCACATGCATCAAAATGACTTAAAAGTGGTCCTGTTGGTAATCTAAACCGCCTCAGGTTTAGTGAGCATAGTTGTCAGTGCATAAATCGCTATGTAAGGTTTTATTTTTTCTTGAGAAGGAAATTAGTGTGGTAAGATTTTCTGATTTCCTTCTATGCAAACTCAACAGTAGAAAAGTGGATTTATGAATTTATATGTATGATTTTCTCTTAATTATCTTTAATAATAACTAGATGATCTTAATTATAGTAAACCATTTTCCTCTGCCAGGCTGTTTATATTGCAGCAGTATCTTCTTGAACAGCAATTAGAAAAGGATTCTTTTAAAATAATGAAAACATCACTAGATAATATATATAGAATTGATTATTACTCACCAGAGGTAATACAGACCTGCCTAATATCAAATGTATAGTTTCGACCATGATGAATCAAGGTAAATATTGATGATTAATGGAATTTTTATTTAGTTGGGAATATTACAAAGGACCACAAACTTGGTGGCTTAAACAGAAATTTGTTTTCTCACAGTTCAGAAGTCTGAAATCAAGGTTTATTAGCCAGGTTGGTTCTTCTGAAGGCTGTGAGGGAAGGATCTGTTCCAGCCTTTCTCCTTGACATATAGATGGCCATCTCCTTCCTATGTCTGTCCATGTTGTCTTCCCTCTATAAGTATCTGTCTCTCCCAGGTTTCTCTCCTTTCATAAGGACATCAGTCATATTGAATTCAGGCCCACCCTAATTGTGCTATTTTAACTCGATTACCTCTTTAGAGACCTATGTCCAAGTAAGATCACATCTGGAAGTACTTGGGGTTAGAACTCCAACACATGTTTTTTTTTGGAGGGGTTGGGGAACAAAATTTAGTTCATCGTAACTGGGTTAATGATAGTTAACATTTATTGGTGACTTTCATGTTCCAGATGCTATATATATACATATGCACATTTATGTGAGTGTATATATATATATATGCATGCATGTATATATAGATATGTAATATCCAATATATGTGTGCATATATGTTTTATGATCCTTGCAACAGCGCTATGAGGAAGATGTTATTTCCCCCATTTTGCAGGTGAGAAAACAAAATGTCGGAGAGGATAAGCAATTTGTCCAAAGTCATATAGCTTGTAAATATTCAATGCTGGTATTTGAACCTAGCATCCCATGCTGCATTTTAAATGGATAAACCTGGTAACAACTCAGTCAAAAGCCCAAAGATACTTTGAACATTTAAGGTTTTTGTGTTTTGTTGTTGTTGTTGTCATTAGGACTTGTGTCAAGGGACATTTCATCTATCAAAAATGGCACATAAATGCCTAATCACTGACTGCCGACGTGTTTACTCCTGAATTTTTCCTGACAATTGTCTTTGAAGGCTTAGTGTTTTAGCGCTCCTGAACCTGATAAAGCTTTTGGACAGGATGGAATCTGAACATAGACTGCAAGGGCTGATTCTGGCCCCCATTTGTATGGATGGCACTGAGAGACAAGTCATGCCCAGAGTCTGCTACTCAGCACATGTGCTTTCTACTCTCCTTTTCTCTCACTCCCTCCCCTTCCTCATCTTTATTTTTTCACTATTTACCGGGTAGCTTGTGATTTTTTTCTTTTATCCAATCTTTGCCATAAGTGATAAACATCGAAAGGAGATGGAGTGAAGAGTCACAAAATTGGGAACATTTCTGCTTACATGAAAGCCAGTTCACTTGTAGGTATGTTCTATATCCTGGCCACAGGCTTATTGTTATTCACACTAAAGAGCAAGGCACATCGTGTACCTTACATAAGTTTCCCAACTTACCAATGAAAACAGTTTGTTTCTCACTTTGAAGTTTTAAAGCAGAACTTGTTCATGACCCACTTTCACTAATAATTCTCTTAAGTAACCCTTGTACTCATTTAAAGATTTTTTTTCCACCCACTGTCTGTCTAGCCTGGTTTAAAATTTTTATATATGTACTTTTAAAAAATTGATTAGCTGGAGCGCTGCCCATTCCTCTGTGCTGTATAATAAGGATTTTAAAACTGCACACTGAATTCTGTATAGTGTAATTAAAACTGACCCACATTTGGACCTGAGTACACCAGGACTTAGCCAAACTTGCCATGAGCTGAGTTCTGGTGGCAGATGGGAACTAATGAGGACACACTCCACTCCAGAATTTCCCAGCTGCTTGGCCCCTTTTTGTACAAACAAGGTTTGGAGCGAAGTCCGGATCCCAAGAGCATGTTCTGTAAATGTGCTGTACCCAATGATTTGAGAAATGTTCTCACAAAATTGGGCTGTTTCAAGGTATCCATAAGGCCTCAGTGACTTTCAGATTTAAATTCAAAGAGGCCTTTTGTGCTTTCTACAACCAATTTTTAATTTTAAAGTGAATAAAACATCGCATTCCCCCATCTTTTCTCTTATGCCTGGTGATGGAATGATCACTTTATATCACAACCTGGAAATTTGCAGGTCATTATCTCAGAGACAGTTGTACATCAGGATAGACAAAGTCTCCTTGCAACCTATAGATCTCTTCAACTAGTTTGATGTCCTGGGACTATTCAGGCAGATGTAATTGAATCAGTTTGAAGCAGCTGTAGCTGGCATGTGGTCTCTCAGATTGCTAGCACCTGCTTGTTTTTTTGCAACTCACTAGAGTGAGAGAAGTGCCAAAACCAGCATTGGTCTTGGAGCAGATAAAGCACTCCAGATCTTATAACCCATTCCCTTTCCAACCTAGCCACATCATCACTGGTGCCAAAATTAATAAAATCCCTTTTCATGATTAGGTCTGAGGTATACTTTTACTTCTCATTCTTCTCCGTATTCAGATCCTGACAGTACTGACCATGCAAATCCAAAGAATTAAGGGAGTATAATGGTGATCAGGTGGCTTTGGGGCTCTCTTATCATTAGACAACTGGGTAGCCTGTGGTTTGCAGAATCATTTAAATGAATGCACCAAATTCATTTGCTGTTCCAGCACAGTCTTATTGGCACAGAGAATAAGCAGTTAATGTATAAGAAACTGTGAGCTGTTATGGAATATGATGAATACACTTCCTTAGCAAGAGGGAATGTAAAATGGAGCTATCTCTCTAACGTAAGGTCTAAACTAACCGCCGTGGATTTCTTCAACACTTGCTATATGCAGGAAAATGAAGTAAACTAAAAGAGAGGTACAAATTTTAGGACATAATAAGTATGTAAAATATATTTTGAAATACACAGATTTGGATATTTTTTTTTTTTGGAGACAGAGTCTCGCTCTGTCGCCCAAGCTGGAGTGCAGTGACGCAATCTCGGCTCACTGCAACCTCCACTTCCTGGGTTCAAACAATTCTCCTGCCTCAGCCTTCTGAGTAGCTGGGACTACAGGCGCCTGCCACCACACCCGGCTAATTTTTTGTATTTTAGTAGAGACGAGGTTTCACTGTGTTGCCCAGGCTCATCTCAAACTCCTGAGCTCAGGCAATCCACCCTCCTGGGCCTCCCAAAGTGTTAGGATTACAGGCGTGAGCCCCCACGCCTGGCTGGATTTTTTAAAAATGTTTAAACTCATTTAAAAAGTAGTTATCTTCTCTTTGTTTCATTTTATTATTTGGCAGGTATGTATTTATCATTAAGTGTTATCAATATCCTAATGCTGAATTTGTATCTGGTCATGATAAAGACAACATATTTACTTACATTTTATAGCTTATGTTACAAAGTTTTTCTAAAATGGGTTTAATATTGATAACATTTTGAGAGAAGCTATGATATAAATGGAATTCACAAATAATAGTAATAAGAGTGAATTCTAAAATGGTAATTTATTGTCATCAGCAGATGCCTGTGTTGCAAGGCATGACTACATGCTGTGAGCATAGAGAAGTATTACATGCAAGAATCTTATGATACTTGAGGAGACATGATACGGGTTTTTTAAAAAATAAAATAAGGCACTCTCAGTGTCAAATTGCATGCTTAGACCTGGATTTGTTGTAAAATAAATGCTGTGTGTTTTTTTTTAAGTTAGGCAGTCTAGTTATGAAGTCAATGTTCTGAATTCAGCATCCCCTGTCTCCCCTTCACTGTCCATGAAACAACACTAATCCATTATGGCTGTCTCTGTCACTACACCAAAACTTGACCTCAGAGTCCCTCTGAAGACAATACTTTAGACAACCATTACCAATTGCTGGAAGTTTCATGTAATAGGAAACCCATTTGCCATTGTTGAAAAAAAATCATTAAGTGCTAAAGATATTTAGTGGAGGCAGAGATCTCTGTGAACTGCTGGGAAGAGGCTGAACTTAAGCTGGGCCTTGAAAAAAACATGAAGCATAGGACATAAGGAAATAGAAAGGAGAACATCAAGCATTGCCAAGCTAAGTAATGGGTACAAGTGAGTTAAGATTGGAATTATATGGCATAGTCAAAGATAACGAATAGACCTCAGGTGTAAATAAATAAGTGGTTATGTAATTATTAGTTTAATGTTTTTCTCCTCTGCCAGACTGTAAACTCTGTGAAATGTGATAATATTATTTTTCTTCTTTTTTATTATACTTTAAGTTCTAGGGTACATGTGCACAATGTGCAGCATATGCCATGTTGGTGTGCTGCATCCCTTAACTTGTCATTTACATTAAGTATATCTCCTAATGCAATCCCTCCCCCCTCTCCCCACCCCACGACAGGCCCGGTGTATGATGTTCCCCACCCTGTGTCCAAGTGTTCTCATTGTTCAATTCCCACCTATGAGTGAGGACATGCGGTGTTTTGTTTTCTGTCCTTGTGACAGTTTGCTCAGAATGATGGTTTCTAGCTTCATCCATGTCCCTACACTACTCAGACCATCCTATCCGAATTAGATCTCCCATGTGTCTCTGTAGGTTCTTATTGTTTTTATTCATATACTCAATTTACTTCACAGTTTTGAGTGCAGATTATCACTGCCAAGATTCTGTATGAGGAATATAGGGGAACTCAAAAAAGATTTTGTTCTTTTTAAATTTATTGAAGAACAATAATTTTTTAAGAAGCTGATTTTTATTTTTATAAATACTGTGGTGCTTTCAACACTGGCTTGGAGGAATTTCTATTTTAACTGCAGTATTTAAGAATTTTACTGTTAATACATATCTGTGGTTTCAGGGAATAAAGAGACAATATAATAGAGTAGAAAGAGTACAGGGTTTAGAAATAGAAGAGAGGGATTTAAGTTTCTCTGTTATCACTTATTGGCTATGAGATATAGGCAGCCCTTCGTGTGCTTTTATGCTCAGTTTCCTCATCTGTAAATTAGAGATGACAACATACCAAAGCACTTGAAAATTAAAAACATCTCTTCTTCTTCCTCCTCTCATTAATCATCATAATCATAATGCTGTTCTGAAACCATGTAATAAAATATGGTCTTCTGTATAGATCCTTTTTTTTCTACCACTTATTATTTGCTCTAGCTATTGCAGATTTACTCTACACCTTGAGTAGAGCATTGTACTAATCTAAAAAGAAGCAAGAATTCCAGAAACACCCTATAACCTAGTCATGGCTAATATTTACTGTTGGGTTATTTGCACCTCAATCATTGCACCTCTGTCATTTGTAATATAACTGCTTAATATTAATAATTTATATATTAAAAGTAAATGTTTTATACCAATCCCAAACAGTGCCTTTTTATGATTTATTTTTTATTCACTCATTCATTTAATGCAAATTAGTGTAGCTACTGACACAAATGTATTCACTTTCTACCTGATTATATAGGAATACCCTAATTATCTATATTCACATCTTATTGAACTTATAAAGTGTTAGGAGACCAGTGTCTGAGAAAAAAGTCAAATGTAAATAGATTCATCTCTGAGTTGTAAGAACCTTTTGTTCCCACCTTTAGAAAATTTGGTGACTAATTAATTACTAATAGTAATTAGTGCACACCTCTTAAATTAAAAAACCAAAAGAAAAAGAATTTAATATTGCAGTTTCCTAGGACGTTAATGTTTTCATTCTTTCCTGCTTTAAACATGTAATATCTAATAGTTAATATCTGCATGTATCATCCTTATGGTTTTGAGAGTCTTTAAGGGAAATTATGAATACAACTTCTATTTTCCTAAATGAAAGTATTTCTGTGCATTAGGGTAAAAATGTGTGAATAGATATTTCACACGTTCATATTTGTGTAAAATATATTTTCAAAATATATTTCTTAAGCTATTTAAAAATATAGTTTTAAAAGTATTTGAACTTTTTACACTATATTTCATTCTTATATTTTGTTAAGCATACCAAAAGAAGATTATACCACAGGTTATGACTTTTTAAAAGTAAAAAAATTAAATAAGGTAGGACTATCTGAAATTTAAGATTTAAGTGTAAGTACATAACAATATGCACAGAAAATAGAGATATTGAAAATTAACTAAAATGTTGCTTTTACAATGGCTTAAATTTGTGTAGCAAATAGGATAGCTGAGTTTAGTATTACTTAAGAAATGGTTAATTTTGTATATCAGGGGACAATTTAAACATAATCTTTAATCATGCTTGTCTGATGCCTCAAGCCATGATCTGTATACTTATCAGGGTCTTTGCCAAGTCTCATGATAGTATATAGTCTAGACCAAAATCAAATTGATTTTCCTCTGTGTAAATTTGTTACTGATATTATATTTAAATTTCCATTGATGAAAAATAGGTATATTTACTTTCTGAATCAAGTTCTTCAGGAACATAAATAATTTTTTATTTGAGAACTGATTTATGTCCAGTTAAGTAATTTCCAGAATACTTTTGCTATTGATCATATATCATAGTAAGATATTAATTATTTACATCAATATACCACTTGGATTTTTAAAAATATAAAGGCCTCACTTTGTCACCCAGGCTGGAGTGCAGTGGCGTGATCATGGCTCACTGCAGTCTCAACCTCCCAGGCAATCCTCCCATCTCAGCTTCCCAGTAGCTGGGACTACAGGTGTGCACCACCATGCTCAGCAGATGTTTAAATTTTGTTTTTTGTAGAAATGGGGGTCTCACTGTGTTGCCCATGCTGGTCTCAAACTCCTGGGCTCCAGCAGTCCTCCTGCCTCAGCCTCCCAAAGTGCTGGATTTACAGGCATGAGCCACTGCACCCAGCCTATTAATTTTCTTTTCTTTTCTTTTTTTTTAATGACAAATTCCGCTTTAAGATCAGTTTCTGGCTTGCTTGAAAGGATTGGATCAGAAGATGTTGTATCACTTTTGGAGGGCATCTGCATTTGATTTAAGAGGGAACAACTCCAAATAGAGGGCAGTACATTTCGTTTGAGGCTTACTACTACCAGAAACCATCACTGCAATCTCTAAGTTTTCTCACTGATTTTTATTTGTCCTTATGTGCTCCTATCAGTTGGGGGCTTTGAGATCACTATTTACACTTATAAAACTGCTGTGTTTCTTCCTCTGTTTTAGTCCTAGAGAGTACAGGGAAAGTGTACTAGTTACCTATGGCTGCTGTAGTAAATTATGATAAACGGGGTGACTTAAAAATGACAGAAATTTATTCTCTCACAGTTCTGGAGGCTAGAAATCAGAAATCAAAATGCAGCAGGGCCACATTCCCTCTGAAGGCTCACAGCGAAAATCTTTCCCTGGCTCTTCCACCTTCTGATGGTCCCATTTATTCTTTGGCTTTTGGCACTATCACGTCAAACTCTGCCTTCATCTTTACAGGACCTTCCCCTCTGTATGTGTCTCTCTATGTCCTCTCCTCCTATTAAAAGCATATCAGTTATTGGATTTAGGGCCCACCTTAAATCCAGGATGATTTTATCTCATGATTCTTAATTAGTTGCATCTGCAAGGACCTTATCTCCCAGGAATGTTACAGTCTGAGGTTCCAGATGAACATGAAATTTTGGGGACTCTAGTCAACATTCAACCTACTATAGAGAGTAATTTTATTTTTCAGTAGTAAATATCTATGGAAGGCTTATTTACACACTGCTATGGTTTGAATTTTTGTCCCCTCTAAAACTCATGTTGAAAGTTAAGCCCCAATGTGGCAGTATTGAGAGCTGGGGCCTTTAAGAGGTGGGTCATGAGGGCCCATGAATGGATGAGTCTTTCCTTGGGTTAATGAATTACTGGGTTATCATGGGAGTGGGACTGGTAGCTTTATAGAAAGATAAAGAGAGACCTGCGCTAGCGCGGTCTGCCCCCTTGCCATGTGATGTCCTACGTTGTCTCAGGACTCTAGAGAGTTGTCACAGCAAGAAGGCTTTCACCAGTTTTGCTCCCTCAACCTTGGACTTCCCAGCCTCCAACTATAAGAGATAAATTTCCTTTCTTATAAATTGCTGAGTTTCAAGTATTCTGTTATAAGCGACAGAAAACAGACTAAGACATATGCTAACATGTTAATTATTTTTTCCCTCGGTATTTGACAAAGTTTATCCTGTCCTCTGTTTTTAGAATACTTGTAGCCTTAGCACCTTGGTACTTTTTATGAATTTCATGGAATTATGAATCATTTTCTGTCATACTTTTTTAAACTACTGAAACTTCTCATTATAGATGACAAAGTTGAGGCATAGAATAGGTAACCAACAGTCACTAACTCTGCAGATGGACTGCAGAACTAAAAACTGACATTGGTATCATCCAACTTTTCTGTGAATCTATGTGTGTTGAGATGCCAAATATACTATTATAGTCCATGGTACTTTCACATAACTTTACTTGTGACCTAAATAAATCAAGAGTTACAGAAAATTTTCGTAATGATCTCCAGATAATATAAGCCAAGTATACAATTGAAATTTAGTGTCGTAGATGGACAAAAGCATTGTGCTGGATGACTGCATGTTGAGAGCACAATCCATCTAAATTCTCTCCGTAGCATCGGCCAGGTCTTTATTAGAGAACTATGGATATGGCCACACATACAAATACACATCCATTAAATGAACACTGGAATCATGAATATCCAGGTCTAGATTAAAAGAGCAAGCCCAAGGCTCAGAAGGTTAATTTCTAACTTTAAATAGCTAGTAAATGGCTGAGACAGGACTAAACTCAGCTCTGCTCAACTCAGACACCTGTTTTTCTATTTCTCCCAAGTTGATTCTCAAACTGCAGGAAATCTTTGTGTTTTTCCCCTTTTAAGTAAGGAGCAGACCACTATTAGGGTGAGTGGGTAGAGGGAGCAGAAGGTGAAGTAAACCATTCCTAAAATAATTGGGATATAATTGGAAGCATTTGTTGACCCTTTCCACCTCGTGGTTGCAGGATATTACAAGTATGTTTTCTTTAAGAATGCTCAATAAGCCAACATAGATAAATTTGAATTTTAAACATAGATAATTAATAGAGTGATTATATTAATTAATCAGAACCAGTATTATAGGTCTCATCTACTGAACATTTCCTTTAACTTTCAGCTCTTTTGGTGCACTTCTGTTCTGGATAAAATATAATTGTATGCCCATAGGACAGAAAAATTTTACAAATGAGCTTAGGCTTCCCTGCCAGAAAAGAAAGGATGAAATAGAAATGAAAATGAAAATTAAGTAATCCCTGAAATGATAATATAGTTAAATGTGAAAATATGCCTTTGATAATACCAAACTGGGATTTGCACCCAAAACACATTAATTGAATTAACCTATTTTAGTTTGTCTTGTATCTGTTGCTGAAAAAAACAAAGAGAAGAAACTATTCTTTTGTTAGTTAGCAGATTTCTTTCTGGTGTTGATTACTCTTCTGTCATGAGTAAACGATTACAATTCAGTTGATCCCAGGCACTAGAGACAGAGCTCTGAACTAGAAGACCTAGAGAGAGACACTAAACAAATTAACAAATGCATACAACTACAACAAAAAGGATGAAGAATGGCTGGTAATCCGGAGGCAGGGTGTAGGTGTCCTTTCTGAGGAAATAAAGTTTGAATTCTAAGACTTGAATGACGTGAAGGAGCCATTCAAGGGAAGATCTTGTGTACAAGAAATGCAATCTCTTAAATCATTACAGGTTACGCAGGGTTGTGCATCCAAGGTTTGTGTGTATTAGAGTAGCTGTGACAAGGGAGGAGTGTTCTGTCAACTATTAACAATGTACAATTGGGAAGTCTGCTTCTTCAGGGGCAACCAGTTGATCCTCCTCTTTATCCTGGTACTAAATATAGCCATAGTAAGCATTTGGGAATGGATTAAAAATGCTTAACCAAATCTCCTTAAACTTTGCCATATCCCATAAATTTTAACCATATCTCCTAAAATTTTGTTATTTCTGAAAGCAGAACTAAGTTTGGCCACAAAGGGAGGGATTGAATTCATTGCTACTCTTAGCTCTCCCTAGCAATTTCATTGTCTACTCTGGTACCAGGGTTTGTTAGAGGAGCTACAGGGATTTTTGAGCCATCATTTCTCCCTTTGGTAAATCACTTCTTCAAGTAGTAGTATCAGCCCTTTTCCTCCTTTTCTGTATATCAAGACTGAAACTGAAAATGAAGTGTTAAACTGATTTTTTTTTTGTTAGTCTCATAGGAGCCCAAGATTTAACATAGAACTTTTTCGGAATTTATAGTTATCTCTCCATTTGAGGTGAGCACAGGATGTCTATTTTTCTCATTTCTACTTTCATCTTGAAACAGAAATTTCACCAAAAGCTTCATTCAAATTTTTTTATTCATAACTAAGCAAAGATGTATGGTAGTAAATCATTGAAACTGATGATCTTTGATTGAATTTTCCTGAGTTTAATGTGTCTAATCAACTGTTCATTCACCACATTATTTTCCTATTGATTGATGTTATATCAGATAATAGTATTACCATGACCCAGGCTGATACTATGTGAAAAAATGCACAAGGAAGTAGGCTGTCTACTGTGAACATTTGAAAAACACAGTCAGATGACAGTTTCAGAAATTGTGAGGTTTTTAGATGCCAGAGTCTAACTTTTTTCACTACAGATACTAAAAATCTATCAATATACTTTTTAGTAGGCTTTAGCCACATCCTAATTTACAAATGAACCTATGGTGTGTGATTAAGAACACACCATTCTTACCAGTTATACCCTTGAATCTTACCAAGGAAATTCCCATGGTTCTGTCCTTATCACAATGGAACCCAGAAATGAAAGAATGAACTACTTGCTTTCTTAGAAATACCACAGTGCAGACTTTCCTATATCTAACAGATATGACCATATAATTTGTCATCTGAATAACGATTGAGAGATTTTTGCTTTAAAAATATATAACCAAATGATAGGAATATTAAGTCACAATGGAAGAAGGCCATTATTATACTGAAGCCTCAAGTACCACAAATTAAAGACAAGATAGATATTACTATTTTAACTTGTGAGCATGCGCTATCAGGTTATCCAATATCAAAAACATATTAAGAGTACTTGTGGCAATATATACCTGAATTACAAATGAATGTTGATATTTTGACATTATTTTGTGTATATGAGAGCATATATCAAGGATAGATTCAACAAGTCAGCTTGGTGGTTGTGGCTTTAAGTTGGCAGTGAAGTATGTAAGTGATACATTTCTGATCAGTCTTGTTTGATAGTCTTGTTTCAACACCTTGGCAGAACTAAACCATTGAGACCCAGAGGTAGTTGTGCATGGGGATAAGTCTTTAAGATAATATTTAGTTTATTCAATGAGCCAAAATTTTCAGTATATATAGTGTTTGCTTTTGTTATAAAGACATGGCTACAGTCTACATACAAAATACCAAGTAGAGATTTGTTTATTGTAGTACGTACAGGTGCTCAAAATTGATATTTAAGTCTCAAACATATTTTTCCACCATTCTGTATTGGATTATTAACACATGAAAATATGTACTGTTAGAACTATAAGGTAACTTACAGATTGTTCTTTGAGCTAATTTAATTATTATTTTACAAATGAGGAAATGGAAACCCAGTGAAGTTGAATGATTTACTGTGGGACTAGACAAGTCTAGAATGAGAAATTTAACAGTGCAGTACTCTTTACTTCCATGTATATACCTTTCACCATTTACCATTACACTGAACAATCTTTCTGCTATTTGTATTTTTAAAATGTACTCACAGGGTTAAAAAAATTTGAATGGTACACAAGGATATAAAATGAAAAGTATGTCTTTACCGACTGATAGTACTATTCACCAGAGATAAAAAGTTCCAACTGTACTTGTGTAGAGAAATGTATCTATATACCTTTAATTTAAAAACAGAAAGGGAATCATACTGTTCAAATACATTTGTACTTTTTTCTTAATGCTATGTCTTAGAGATTTTATATATTCTAGAGATTTTATAGTGTTTATATTTTGGTATATTGTATTTTATCTTTTCCTCTTTTTAAACAGCTACTTAATATTTCCATTTTATGGATGTCGCAAAATGTATTTAACCACTGCCTATTTATGGAAATTTGGTTATTTACAGTTTCTTTGCTGTTTAAAAATATTACAAAACAGCTTTCTAAATATATCCTTGTTTTTATTTTAATATCCACATAGCATACTTTCTTAGATATGTTTATATAATTAAAATTTTGATGCCTGTTAAAAATTTGCCTTCAAAAACATTTTTCTGACACACACATGTAACAACGTTATATGAGAATTCCTGCTTTCTCACAGCCTCATCAGTACTGGGCTTTAGCAAATTTTTCCTAATCAGAAAAGTGAAAATGATATTTCACCATTGTTTTGATTTACAGTTCTTATGAGTTAGATTAAACAACATATTAAAATTTCACTGGCCATTTACATTTTTTGTTTACTTTTTTGTGAATTCGCTATAATACTTTTCTATATTTTTCTATTGAGTTTTTAAAAATATTTTATTTGTTTGTATAGCCTCTTTGTATATTATGGAAAATAAATTTTCTGTAGTATGTGTTAAACATATTTCTTAGTTATTAATTTGCTTTTTGAGTTTTGTATATGTAGAAAATTGTTTTATGTAGTTTCATTTTTCAATCATTTCCTTTATGGCTTAGAAAAATTCTTACACCAAAAAAATTACTCAGATTTTCTTCTAGCACATTTATGATTTAGTCTCTTAATATTTACATCTTTGATTCAACCAAAACTTATTTTTGAGAATGAAAATAAAGTTTAATTTTACCACTTGAAATAAAAGCATCAATTTTTAAAATTCTTTGAAGTCTCATGAATTTTAGATTTTTCTGAAGCTTTATGAACTTTTTAGGAAGGCAGCGATCATCACTAAGGTAAAAAGAAAGCATATTAGACCGAGAAATATAATTTAAAAATTGATATTTTTTATTACTTATCAATCCCTGATGTCTATTCTTGGTGACATAGGAAAATCCCAAGAAAACATCTTGTTTATAAAAGTGTATAATTATATTTTGCTAATTTAAGCAATGATTAAACCAGTGAAACCATCATAGAATAAATCAAACCCCTAGTGAGATACTTTTAACAGCAAATCCAGTTCATATGGTAATACTAATTTTACTTACTTAACAAAAGCACTTACTTATCAGTAAGACCCTATATCTGTACAAATGAAATCAAAATGTGAAAACTGTAATTTAAGCGGGACACAATAGCTTGGTGATAAATAGATTTATTTGTATCTTGAAAAGTTCACTTCAAGTAATCATTGTTATTAAAAGGCAATTATTTCACATGGTTTTTGTAAGCATAAAAAGCAGATTGGAGACTCTTTCTAAGAGTTGTGCTGACTGACATCTTTGTAAGATTTGTAAATAAGTGAAAGATCCATTCAGCTAGAAAAGTTGAATATTCAGTAATAAAAGAATATTGTCCAGTTTAACATCTATTATATTTATATCTATAGTTGACAAGGACAGAAGTAAATATAGGTGAAATGTGAAATCTAAGTAGGAGAGAGAGATTAGGAAATGTCATTTAACTTTTTTCCTACTCTTCATTTTATTTTTAATATCATATTTATATTTCCCTTCTAAAAGTAATACGCTATCAGTGTAAAACTATTTGGAAAACACAAAAAGACAGAAAGAAGACAAGAAAATCGCCATTGATATTACTATTACCACTTAAAGAAAAAGTTATTATTAATATTTTGGTGTGTATATGTATGTGTGCATGCAACAACATAGGATTATGCAAGGTTATGATTCTGATTTTTCAACTAGCAATATATTATGAATATTTGTTTCTGTCAATATTTTTTGTGACATGATTTTTTTAATTGATTATATAGTATTCCATACAATGGATGTGTTATAATTTACCTAGCTGATCTCTAATTTTTGGACATGTAAGTTGCTTCCAATTTTTCTCCAGTAAACATAAATTACGATGAATATTATTGTGACAATCATTTTTATAAACATCCCTGATTATGTCATCAGGTAAATACTTAAGTGTAATAATTGAGTCAAAGATATATGTATTTTAAGGGTTTTGATACATTTAGCTATACCATTTACACATTGCTGTGTCTGTCCCAGCGGTCTCTGAAAATATCTATTTGTTCATACCCTCATCAGTTCTTGGCATAAAACTTAATATGGTTCAAAGAAAAACTCTCAGTGGTCTGAGAAGAATGAACACAAAGAGGTGGGAAGAGGTCAAGCAGAGGTAAGTGATGTTTTTGTCTAAGAGATGTTGCAGGCCGCCTCGGGCTATGGAGAACAGCTTTCTCCATAGCAAACTTGCATTTTCAAAGGCGGCCCAGACTCTGCGTGCTTACTTGGCACAGTTGAGATGTCCCTGTTTGCTTTAAGGCAGTGGCCTGACCCTTTAAGCACACCCCATGTATTTAGTGATTGAGACCACTTACTCATACTAATCATTGTACACAGAAAATACATAAAAGATTTGTATTCATCACTCAATATATTTTGCTCCTCAAGTGTCATGAAACATTCAGGGTACATTAACTGGCAAATGCACACCTGGAGTATGTTACTTAGCTTTAGAAACTGCTAATTTTTAAAAAATCAAATATTTAATTTTGAGGAAAAAAATCAGTTTTGGATTTTGAGCATATATATCATCTTTCATTTTGGCCCAATTAACCCAGCAGGTGTGTGTAAATTAGGTCACTACTTTGTCACCGTGGTAACATGCATTGGGGAGATGGATCTTAACCACCTCCAGCACAGGTGATGTTGGCTGAGTTGGTATTAAGAGGTGCTTTAGAAACAAACAAGGCAAAATTTAATGTGTTAGAGTGTAGAAAATAGGTCTGACGTCGGATACCAACAGATAATTCTGTCACACAAAAACAAGTACTGCCTCAAATCTATATAAATAAGAAAGATCTAATGAGCCTTAGAAACAGGAATTGTATTGTAAAACTTACTGACAATCTCTGAAAGAACAGACACTACAGCACTCAGGAGGCGGTAGTCTCATTTCCTCATGGAGCAAGGGATTTGAAGGTCAGGGTCAGGTTCTCTGCAATTTAAGGCTGTTTTTAGAACTAAGCCGTGGTTTTCGGAGGATCAACAACTTCCTGACTACTCATTCTAGTGACTAGATTTTAGTCACTACTGACGTTTTTTTTTAAAAGTGCAGTGTCTAATTATTTCTTTTAAATGCTGTTTGGATCATTATTCATAATTGTTTATGGGTTAAGAAGTTGGCAGAGTTGGTTTATGCCAGCACTCCAGCACTCATACAGTCCCGATAACTCAGGCTTCTTCTCACCAGGTGGAAAATCAGACATGCTTCAAGATCGCTAGTTGAGATTGTGCAATCTGTTTGGCTGCTAAAGGTTCCAAATTATGTGGGCATTCTGCAGCCCCACACAGTGGTAGAATTTCTTCACTTATCACTGACAAGTTCACACTTCTTTGGGTCACTAAAATTGTAAATCTGCATTATCAGATGCAGAAAACAGGCCAAATTAATAATGTTAAATATATGTCCAAGGAAATGCATCTCCCACGACCATTTGCAGCACCCAGATACGGATGATAATTCCATCGAGCCTTTGGTGCCAATTTGTACCTGGCTTTATAATTTTCAGTTTGCCCTTATGTCCTGCTGTACATTTGTATAGGTTGTTATAATCTTGAAGCATTTTTGTATACCATATTTCTTTTTTGTGTGTTATTTTAGACATGGCATTTCAGAAACTTGAATGAGCCTAGTGTTTATTTTCAGTTGGTTGTGACCGCAGCTTTATTAGTTATTTTGTGTGTTTTCAATAATTGTTAATATTTACAAAACACTGAACAAACCTCTTCAAGATTGCTTTCCATAATCTCCTTTTCCATGTGTCAAGGATGAGAGCTACAGAGAGAAGAGTCATAGTGACTCACCCTGTGTCACAGAGTATGTGAATTTACTTTCAAAGGAGAGTCAAGGGTCCGTGGTTTTCAGTTCTTTTTTTTTTTTTAATTCTCCAAGAGTCATGCAGGTTTGGAGACTTACAAAGGGATAGCATTGCTGAGTGGAGAAACATTGGACTCAAGTACTCTTTTACCCCTAACATCTCTTTTACCATTTCCCTCCCTATATTCAAGTCTTCTTTTCCATCATCTCTCCAGTAGATGCTGAAAACCATTTCTTTTTGAAGAGCTGGTTCATATGATAAAGACCCAAAGTCTCAATAAAATCTATTAACCTGTTAAGGGTAAGTGTATGCGTTGTTCACTGGAGAGCATGATGCCATATTCTACCCTGTCTGCTTGGGAACAGGGCCGATGGCAGCACAAATTAGCATCAGAACAGAGCTTTATTGCAGTGGAATCCCAGGTTGTTTTAGGAATGAGACACGAAACAAAAATAGATAAAGGGATTAAATCTATCAAATATAATAGAGGAAATTGTAGTAGATTCAGGGAACTTGGACCCCTGAATTGTAGTAACCAAGCTGGAGAGGAAATGGACAGTTAAACAAAGTAGAGCTGTTTCTTTTTTTCATTGTTTGATGAAATAATTTTTGCCCCTTTTAAATGGTATGTTAAAAGAGAGAGAGGGAGCCTGGTATATCTGAAACAAAGAGCTTACACAGTCACCAAGCTGGTTGGTTTTTATACCTTCCTTTACTGAGTATTGTCCTTCAGTACAATACAGAGCCATTTCTTTGTTCTCACAAGCTAGCAGTTAAATTGTATGTAAATGTATGCAAATTAGATGCTGTCTAATAAAGAGAGTCATTAGATGGAAGAAATATTTAGTTTAGAAAAAAAAGCAGGTGTATTGTGTAAAAGAAAATGTAAGGCTACAAAAAAGCCCAAACTTTTGTGGACAGTTACAGAAAAAATTATTAAAATAGATTTTTAAAAGACTTACATCTTCCTGACCTTTCTTTTGTGCTTATATATATGTGTGTGTTTTAAAAATATTTACATATAAAACTAAGGGATTGGCTTCTTTCCCAGAATTACTGGAAGCACCTTCACCAGGAACATTTGGACTTGAATAATCTCCACAGCAGCATTTTCCTTCTTGAATTAAATGAATTGTAAAATGAATGATTTGCCCAAGAACACTGACTGCTTATTTGGGTTCCTTTCCCGTAGGTTGATAAAGGCTTAGTGGCTCCATGGTGTGTATCTTGCTATTTTAAGGTTTCCTTTCCACACTACTCCACTCCACCCTCTCTAATATGAACTTCTTAAAAGAGACCTACCTAGACTATAAGCTCCTTGAGAGGAACCAACAGTTCCTTTTAAACTTTATCAATGCTGTATTCAGTGTTTAGCACAATGCCTAGTATTTACTAGCACTCATATCTATTTTTAATAAGTGAATGGTTGGTTTTAATGGTTGATTAAGTAGTTATGGGTATGTCAAACACCTTTGTATTCTCTAGCATATAGTTATTGAAACAATTTCTCATGCTTGCATTTAGCAATTGTATAGTAAATGCCTAGTGAAAAAAATAGTTTACCATCCAGTTTCCTTAAGCCAACTGTAACAAAGGTGTTGAGCGTTCACCACCACATTATTTATTGTGGCAGCTGTTTCTGGGGCAAAGATGAATAGGCAGCATAGTTTCTCTTTAGGAGCAGCTAATCTACTGAAGGTATCAGATAGATATACACATATTTAATAAATAGTACACTGTACTATGGAAGCATGAGATAAAATATTATGGAAGCATTAGAGAGAAAGAGAGCATTTCCAGCCTATGGGTATCATAGATGGTTTCTTGAAGGAAAGTGGAACTGAACTAAGCCTCGAAGTTGGTAAGGAACAGATGGTTGGCTATGGTGGGGTGCAGAAAAGCAGAGTTGCAGAATTCTCTTATGTTGTAGTCCCAAATTAATAGTAATGTACTAGATTTTCTTCTCCTCTCTTGTGAATTTCCAGCAACAGCTTGATTTTAACCTCCGCAGAAACACGAATGAGAGCTGTGATGGAAACAACAATTACTAGAGTCCAGTTTTAACTCCAAGTCAAAATTTTAGTCACATTCAGCCCTGAATAAGAAATAAGGCAAAGCATGCAACAGGACTTTATATCTTTTTAATTTTAAGGCATTATAAATATAAATTTTTATTATATCTTATTTTTTTAGAGATGGAGTCTTGCTCTGTTGCCCAGACAGGAGTGTGGTGGCACCTACTTAGCTTACTACAGCCTTGAACTGTTGGGCTCAAGCGATCCTTCTGCCTCAGCCTGCTGAGTATGAGGATGCAAAGGCATAAGAATGACACAATGGACTTTGGGGACTCAGGGGGAAAGGGTGTGAGGGATAAAAGACTACAAATTGTGTGCGGTGTATACTGCTCAAGTGATGAGTGCACCAAAATCTCACAAATCACCACTAAAGAACTTACTCATGTACCCAAACACCACCTGTTCCCCAATAACCTATGATAATAAAAAATAAAAAATAAAAAAAACAAACTACAGGTGCATGCCACCATACCCCGCTAATTTTTTAAAAATTTTTGTAGAGATGGGGATCTTGCTGTTTTGCCCAGGCTGGTCTTGAACTCCTGGCCTCAAGTGATCTTCCTGCCTTGGCCTCCCAAAGTGCTGGGGTTACAGGTGTGAGCCACTGCACTGAGCCTAAAATTTATTATTCATAATGTATAATATTGTCCACGGTGTGAAATAAAATTTGGGGGATAGGAGATTTAGGGACCTGGAGTTGAATACCTCATGTATGTAAAGTGTCTTACAGTTCACAAAGCACCTTCCTAAATTATTATTTTAATTACAACTATTGAGGTAGCAGAACTGGTGTTATTATTTTAATTTTGCAGATGAGGGAACTGAGGTTCCAAAAGGTTAAATCACTTAGCCAGGAAATGTCATAGCCAGGTTTTTCTGATAGGTTGTCCAGTTCTTTCCACGTGCCTCATTGTCACCCAGAAGCAACACAAGGGAGAGTTATATAGTTCTATATAACTCTCTATATGCTTCTATAAGCATCATATATCTTGTTTTCTAATTTTATTCTAAATATTTTTCATTGACTTGGTTTTATATCCGCATTTTCTCCATTTTAACATGGGTAAAATATGTGAGACCCAAACTGAGGGAGATGTGTATGGGTAAGAAACTGATTATTTTGGTAACTGGTATGGATATGAAAACCATAATGAGTCTGTGGATTGCAAGCATTTTAATTTATTTTCTTGACTTTTGAGTTAAAGAAAAGATTTCAATGTGAAGGTGCAAAATATGCTGCACTGAACTAATCTTGGAGGTAACCAAAGGGCTGTGGGACTAACAGCTTTTGATATTACTTAGTGCTTATTATTGTTATTATTATTATTTCTTTTTAATTATGCAAAGTGCTAATCAGTTTGATTATGCACAGTGCTAATCAGGTTAATTATGCAAAGTGCTAATCAGTTCTTCTTGAAGCACACGAGGAGAGCAGAGGTGCTGGCGGTGAATGGCATAGCTAGATGGGGGTAGTCACGGCAGTCATTCCTTATTAAGATAGGAGTAGACAAGATAGCAAGGGAGATTTATCCATAAAAATAAATAGGAAAAGAAAGAGGACCATGAGCACATGAAAGATTGTAGTTTGGGCAGGACATTGCTTACACATAGAAAGCTCTTCCCCTCTGTAGCATAGTTTGGTTGGATAGTCTCTGCTATATTTTGAAGGCACTCATTTGAAGCCAAAAAGACTGTAGAGGGAAAGAAACAGAGTATTGTATAGCTAGACAAGTTGTCAAAACAACTTATTGTAGTTGGCAAGCACCAATTCCTGGGAGGACAGTAAAGGAAGTAGAATCTAATAGACCTGTACATGAAAAAGGACATCAATAAAGAGAACTGAAAAATTAAGGGAGTGCCATTCTGATAAAATAAACAGGGCCATCTCACTGCTGCATTGTTACTGGGACGGCCGTCTGTGTAGCCTGTTTCCTGAGGTGAACTGAGGGCTGGCTTCTTGGTGCTGGCAGTGGTCTCTATTGAGAGTGGTGAAGACGAGTATGACAATAAGGGTTTTATGTAATAGCTCCTAGCTGGATCAGCTTTGCTGTTGCTGAAATCAAAGTGAATTTTAATATTAACTTGCAGGTCTGTGCTTATTAAGCTGTGTGACTCCCTGTGAAGATGAGTTTATAGCAATATGTTCATATGTTTTTACAGAACAATCATGATGGTGCTCCCTTAAGAATGCCCTTTGTATTCTGTCCTCCTGTTCTATTCTGTGGTTTGATAAGCTATCAATGAAATGCTGTGATACCTACTTGTTTGAATGTATTCAGAGAGCAAAAAGCATTTCAGGATTGTTTAGTGAATATTCATTTTTTAAAAAAAAGTTTTCAGTCCATGAGATTTTTCCTTTACTCTGGAGTTTAAGCAAATGTATACGTTATTTATAAAAGGGAGGGTCTGCTTCCCCCTATATAACCTGACAGAATATTTATTTACCTTTTCTTTTTAAGCCTATGTCTAAGCACAGCTCATCTTCACAAACTGAAGTGATCTTGATTTCTGGAAATGTCCAAATAATGGCAAGAGTGCTACAGAGGCAAAGTCATCGATGATACCTCCAGAATAGGATGTATTCATAAGTTATTTGTCCAGGCAGTGTTGGTTCTTGGATAAAGACAGGCTTTTAGTTTTCATAATTTCTTTAACCTGGAACAATTTCATTTTAAAACATGAAGAGAATGACATAAATCTTTGGTTTCCAAGGAGAGTCTGGAAAGAAATAGATTGTTAGAGGACAGCGCCCACAAATTGAGAAAGCCTGTTGGGGGCCCTTTGGGAATTTGGCTGGAAAATTATGTTGTAAGCAGTCCTTCTGCTCAGCTTCATGGGAACATGGTTTTAGAAATGAAATATTGCTTCTGTGTTCCCTACCCCCCAAAACTAAGACAAAGATGAAATATTCGTATTATCCTTTATTTTCAGAACCTTTTATGTTATTTCTCAATATGTTAAAAAACTTTCCTTAGTTCCTTAATGATTCTGCCCAAAGGGTACTTTGTAAATTCTATCCATTGATGGTATACTAAACTCTTAATTCCTGGTGAAGGCATTGAAGCCAAAGACCTTGCTACATAAAACATTTATAATGTCACTGGATGTTTAAAGGAGAAAATCATGTCATCCAAATGGCAAATAAAAATAAACTTAGTAACATCTAACTAAATATGACCAGTTTTCCATTTAATTACATGCTTGCACCCACTTTACACACATTCACATATATGAACCCGTTAATTCCTTCACTAAACCATGTTATTTGAGCACCTGATTTTTTTTAAGTGCTCACTATGTGCTAGTTATAGTACCATAAACTCTCCTAGATACTGGAGATACAGTTGACCAAAAAAGAGACCAGATACCTGGCCTTGTGGAGCTCACTCACACAGGATAACATGATAGTTTCTCATGATATTCAGCCTTAGAAACCAATCTTTCATATTTCATTTCTTCTCAGAACTTCTTTTAGCAATCTATATGATTCAACTGCTGGGCCTCAGTGTCTTCAATTAGTCTCAAAATAAGAGGTAGGACTCGATAGTTCTCAAGGCACCTTCATGTCATTCATATTTGCTGTCCTAAAGTCTATCAGTTGATTAGACTCTGAAGTGAAATTTATCCATTATTACCATATGAGCAGCCTTGAAATCATACAGAGTTCTTTGGGACTTTGATCTTTTAGGAAATAAGTAATTTCTAGCTAATTCTGTGGATACTACCTCCTTGGATTTAGGCCAAAATTGAATTTAGAAAAGGCGGACTTTGAAATATTCCACAGTTTGGATTTTGGCACTTGCAGTTACTAGCTGAGCAAGTCATAACCAACCGCTTTGATCCTCTGATTCCTCTTAGTTTCTACTTCAAACAGTGAGTGTGAGTATTTAATAAATACTCCATAGTCAGTCCTTTTTTTTTTTTTATTTCTGGCAACTGTAGCCTTCATGACTCTTGTTACCAAAAATGTCTTCAACTAATTCAACTTCCTTTCCCCAAACGTCTTATTTCTGCATTAAGCCATTACTTCAGTTAACTCAGTATTTTCTCTCCCATTACACCTTTACAGTTTTATTTCTTCCTGTTCTCTTTCTTATGTGCTTTTACTTCTTTACTCAACCTGAGTCAACTTTTGGCTACTTAAATTATCATATGTAACATAATCTTGGTTACAACACAAAATGTGTGCAACTATAATTCAAGTCAATTAAATAGAAATATGTTTTCTACATCAGACCTGTGCCGTAGTTGTTTATATTTTTGACTTACTAGTGTACTGGAAACCTCTTGAGTACAAGGGTTGTGGTTTTAATCCTTGTGTTCCCAGTATCTAGCATGGATTCTGCCAGTAAGCATCTCTAGTCTAGCAAGAAGAAAGAATTTGAAAGCAGTAGGATATATGATCTCTTAGTGGAATTTTAAAGCAACAGGATATATGATCTGTTAGTAGGAAAGTGGAGATGTTGGGAAAGGCTCATGGAATAGATATTGGAAAGGCTTTATGGAGCAAATAATATTTCAGTTTGCTTATTTAAAAAGGGTACTTATTTTTTTCTTCCTGGCAGGAAGTGAAAGTAGACTCTAGGCAGAGAGAAGATCATTAAAAGACTCATGCATACATAAAGTTGGGAGGAACTGGGACCAGGAGACAGAAACGAAGACAAGAAGGAAGATTAAGAGCATATTTTGAAGGTCCTATGTGTTGTTTAGTCTTACTTGAATAATCTTAGCTTTCCAAAATAAGTATATATAGTTGTAGTATAGAGAGTATGGTGTTGCAATAATATGATCATTAGCTTTTTTTATGAAGAAGAAATAATAAGATTTAGCAACTGATGAATACAAGAAAAAAGACAATGAGAGATCATGTCAGAAAGAACATCTGGATCTGGGTTGCAGCTCCACTCCACACTCAATTTGTGACCTTAAATAGTTAACTTCATCTTCCTAAACCACATATCTTTTAAGATCACTCACTCACTGATAATTATTGAAGAGGGCCCCTATTCCGGATGCTTTGGATCCCAGAGGTTGAGAATAATTGGTGTTTTTTAAGGAGAAAGATACATTTTATGCCAGTAGCACATTTAGCCTGAGCTGGTATTAGGGCATTTGGGAAGACGAAAAGGAAGACATATAAGAACAATATTGTTCTGGCCAGAAAAAGGCAAGAAGGACCTCTAAAAGTAAAAGTAGAGTTATAGCTTAGAGTATCTAAGAAGGCAGAGACACTGAAAGATGTATTTAGCAGAGCTCTGCATTTGGGGGTGAACATCTATCCATGGACCTAAAGAGATCATAGATTGCCCTGATCTGTCTACCCTCTATGTAGGAAGTTAACTCCTATGATTGGTAACTAAGCAAAAAATTAAATGAAAGGGGAGATGGGGCAGGGGAGATAATAAGAGGGTATTTGCCAGTGGTTTACAAAGCTTTGAGATGTACGTGTATGTGGTTGGGACAAGGTTAATTTCATGTCAATAATCATGGCCTTCTCCTTTCTTTTATCACAGAAGAGACTTCTTCTCATTCTCTTCCATTTCTTCTAAGAACTCTCTTCATGCCAGCTAGGTGTCAAAACTTGGGTAGTATGGAATCAGGGGAATGAAAAATAGAACTGGAAAAGTGATCATAGGGGAGGGGGACTCAAAAGTGACAAAATTTTACTTGGGTAAAAGGAAGGGACTAGAGATAGGAAAAATTAGGAGGGAGGAAAGAAAAGTACCCATAAGGGATAGATGGGATGGAGAAAAGACTTAGAGGTGAAAGTAAGGGTAGAGAGAGATTTTTGATGCAAAGTGGTTGTCCATGTGGAGAATAAAGTGGCCAAGACTAAGAACAGAGATTTTCTCTCTTATTCTTCTTGATATTTTCTTGAGAAACTGAATGGAAATTTGAATTTTTAATATATATTGAAGGGTGTGTGTGTGTGTGTGTCTGTCTGCCTGTTTCTGCTTGGCTGCTATTTCTTTGGATCAAAACTAGGGATTACCTGTGCAGCAACTTTGTTCCCACATTCCCACCACTATCACCACTGAAGCAAGGCTCAGAATTTTCAGTTCTTTTTAGTCAGTAGACTTCTGTGATTAATGCTCCATTAATCACTTGTTCTTCGTATTAAGTATAACCCCATAAAAATACGGGATTGGAGGGAGAATGGTCAACCAGTATGTGATTCATACTAGATGACAGTCCTCTCAAGATGGCCCTAATTTCTTGTGCATTTCACCTACATGGTGATCTTAATTCATGTGTTTTTACTTGTTAGGGGTCAGATGAACAAAGTAATTTCATATTAACTATGACAAATTTGTGCATAGGTGAAAGAAAAGACCTCTACTTTTCAGGCATTATTATTTTCTGGAATAATCTTTGGGGATTAGGTAGCCAATTAATCAAGATCCCCATAAGAAATGTTAGCAAGTGAGACAATATCCAGTAAAACACTATTAGCCAACGTTGTTATTCAGGAATTAAAATTCAGGTAGGATAGCTTTGGCATCATGAGATTATTCTCTGTGAGACTGACCTATCGCCAATGACATATATGTACATGCCTTAATTGATGTGTGGGAACTTGGTGCCACCCTACTGCTGAGATTTCAAGGATTGTGTGAAGATTTTGTGACAGTGATTACACACTTTTTATCAGATAGATTTTATGTATTATCACATGTCCAATTTAGAAATTTTCCTTTGTTTTTATTTTTGGCATTAAAAAAGGAATGCATACTTCATAAACTTACATTTTTGCTATTTGTTTGTAAGAAAGGAATTACGAGTGGGTTATGTAACATTAAGCATATGGCTACACAAAGATTAGAAAAGCTGTGGCCATCAGGAATAAATATTGGTGATAACACTGATGGGATTTCACACATATAGTTTATTGTGAGAAAATAAGAAAGACTTGCACAGAACTTAGATAAGGAAATAGGCTTGTTTTTTGGTGAAAATATAAAAGGAAGCATTTGTTATTAACATGGTAGGCTTTGAAATTTGGCTTTCTACTTCTACTTAAGAGGAAACACCTTAAGTCTGATGAATTTTTTCCTATGGTAGACAGTACTTAATCTAGTATTACTAGATTAAACCCCTTAGTAATCAAACATTTTAAATCATTAAAATATCTCTGAATAGCAAAATGTTCCACTGCTCCAGATTCTTCCATGATGTCAAAAACATAGAAGCAACAAATGTGGACCTGATTTAGTAGTCAAGGAAAAATATGATGTGATGGAGAATTAATAAAAGACTATTTTAATATTGGGAATGAAAAACTACCACAAATCTTAAGGGTTTACATTAGCAGAACTTGGTTTGGTTTGAGTAGACTTAAAACAAGATTTTGAGCTAGCTTCTAAGGAGTTTTGAGGATCATTTTTTTTCTGTCATGAATTTATGCTACATAACAAATGCAGAAATTGGAGAAGTGTAAATCTATCATTTCTTTTGACATTTATGTAGCTTCAGTAACCTCCTAAGGTGAGATCATTTGAGATTTTTAGAACATGGATACCTCTAGAAAAAATGAGGAGGTGCCAGTAGCTCCTTAGAAACAGCTTAGCTTCACATTGAAGGAAGATTCATAAGGCCTTTATGGAGCAAAGATATTTGATCAGAACAAACATTCTTATCATATGGAACCTTTTTCCTGCAAAAAACATGACTGTTAGGGTAATTAAATTGGTTATTTGCAGCTTCTCTCCTTTCCCCTCTTCCCTCTTCCACCTGCACAGTATTGTTATATCGAGTTGCCATGATAAGAGTAAAAAATAATCAAACCAACCTATACACAGTTTATTATGAACAAAAAATACTTTGAAGGATTCTATTGATACAAGCTAATGCAAGACAATAATTTGTTTATTCAAAAGTGTTCTGAATGTCCTTTTCCATTGATCATGTGCAACTGGTATAAACAAAGATCCTGTGTATGGTAGAGAGCTTATATTTGCATTTCTTTGTATATTTAAGCATTTTTAGCAGACTTATATTTCTGTTTATTGACAGTACTCTTTAGAATTTGTGCAATCATATGTATACATCAGCAGCAGACATTTGGGTAGGTAGTGAAGGTAAGTTCTATAGTCAGTGTAACTAGAAGATTATATAAATTAATTATATTAGTTTTGATGCTTTGGGTAAAATCAGTGTGCTACATGAACCTCCAATTACACAGGACAATATACTGTGCTCAAAAGACATGAAGGCAGACTAAGAGTACAGAAAAGCTGTTGGTTTTGTTTGGGGAGTTCCTGGCTTTTTATCTGCTTGGTGAAGGAGCAGGTCTTATTGTCAGTTGCCAAGTGCTCTGATGCTGAGAAGTTTGTCAGCTGTGGTTACTTTGGGGATTTTGGCAATGATAAGCACTTTTCCTTGAGAAAAATCAGCATAGATACCACACATTGGAATTGGACAAATTGCTTTTATTTTCTATTTTCTTTAAAAATCAAATTGGCTTTTCCTTCTTGTCCCAGCTGTTGCAGCTTCCTTGTTTTTTAGCTTAGATGATGGGAGAAACACATGTTCCCTGAGAGCCAGAGTAAAGCTTACTTATTTTCTTCCTGTACAGACTACGTGAAGTTACGATGCTGGCTCCAAATCTAACTAAACAAAGTTATTCAGAAGAGATTTGACAGAGAGGGTGTCTAACAGGTGAAGAGCTGGGGTCATTGAATGGGTATTTCAAAGATATTAATGTAACTCGCATATATTAGAAAGCTTTAATTGCCATCTCCAGCATGTTTAGACCTGAAAACTTCAGGGACCTATCCTGTTTCATAGAGAAGTCTTTTTATCCCCCTATGGTTTATAGCTGGAAACAAAGTATGTATGTAAGAGTTGGACTGGGGCCAGGTGCGGTGGCTCACACCTGTAATCCTAGCACTTTGAGAGGCTAAGAGGCGGAGGCAGGTGTATCACTTGAGGCCAGGAGTTTGAGACCAGCCTGGCCAACATGGTGAGACCCCATCTCTACTAAAAATACCAAGTTAGCCGGGCATGGTGGCGTGCGTCTGTAACCCTGGCTACTCAGGAGGCTGAGTCATGAGAATCACTTGAATCTGGGAGGTGGAAGTTGCAGTGAGACGAGATTGTGCCAGTGTACTCCAACCTGGGTGATAGAGTTGAATTGGTTGAAGTAGTATACAGTAAGGCACTAAACAAACTTGACCTTTTCTATAAATTCCTTCTCTTTCCCTGTAACCTGTTACTTTTCAAAGGGAAAGATCACATCTATATTTCTAGTCAGCTTGCTATCATGGTAAGGAACCAAGATTCCCTTCCAGTTAGGGTAGTGGAAGATGAAAGTGGCTTTTCTTTTTGATATCTGGATCAACCTGGTTTTCCTGCCGTCTCTTATTTCACATAAACAAGCTTATCATCTGACCTAGCTGCAGATCGTGTTTTAAAATTTGCTCCTACCCCTGCTCCTCTCTTAAGAGCCGAGTGCCCACAGAACATTATCTTCCTCACCTGGACCTATCTTTGCTCTTACTGAAGGGGGCTTTTTCATCCTATAATTCCTTTTCTGTTGGCTTTTCTTGGGAAAGCAGTTTAAGAAACATTCATTAACTATTTCTGGGTGTCAGAAACTGTGTACTATGTTTCCAGAGAATTGGAACTAATAAAATGTATACCTGTATAGAAGAGATGTTTTATAAGGAATTGACTCACATGACTGTGGAAGCTCACAAGTCCCAAGATCTATAGTCAGCAAGCTAGAGGCCCCAGAGAGCCAATTGCATTAGTCCAAAGTATTAGTCCAAAGGCTTGAGACCTGGGAAAGCTAATGGTATAGTCCTAGTCTGAACTTCCTTAGGCCAGAGACCTGCAGAGAGCTGATGTTTCAGTTTGAATCTGAAGACAGGAAAAAAAAAGTAATGTTCCAGCTCAAAGGCTGTCAAGCAGGAGAAATTCCCTATTACCTGCGAGAGAGTCAGCCTTTTTGTTCTGTTCCAGCCTCCAACTGTTTGGAGGTGAGGGAGGCCAATCTGCTTTACTCAGTTACTGATTCAAATGTTAATCTCATCCAGAAACATTCTCACTGAAGTACACCAAATAATGTTTGACCAAATGTCTGAGCACCCTGTGGCTCAGTCAAGTTGACCTATAAAATTAGCCATTACAACTGTATTACCTAATTTAATCCTGACTGAAACACAACCCCAAACCCCGTGAAGTAGACACTATTGGTTATTATCACCAAATTTAATGACTAAGAGTATAGTGTCTAGAGTGAGATTGCCCTTATTAGAATTCTGTCTTCACCCCTTACTATATAACAATAGGCAAATTACTCAACCTTAGTTTCTTCATCTCTAAATCTGGGATGATGACACTACATACTTTGTTGAGTTATTATGATAATTAAATGGAATAATGCATGTAAAACACTTAGCATCAATAACTGGAACATAGCTTAGTACTCAGTGAAGGATAGCTATTATTTAAATACATGAGGAAATAAAGTTTCATAGTGGTTAAGATCTTTGCCCAAGGTCATGTAGCTAGTAACTGGTGAAATTGGGATTTGAACTTAAGCTGTTTGCCTCCAAAATTATGCATTTAATTCCTCTCTATTAATCTCAACACAGAAGTAGAATAATGTAATGGTTAAGCCTCTGATGTTGGACTCCATGGTTCAAATCTTGGCTATCTCATTCACCAGAAGGCTTTAGGCAAGTTAGTTAACTTATCTGTACTTTAGTTTCTTAATCTCTAAAACAGAAATGAAATAGTATCTTTCCTGGAGTCACATAGAATCAGATCATTTCTAGGGATACTACCTTCATCCATGAATTTTAAATGATATAATTTAAGACACAAGATTTCTCCTTTTTCCTTCAAATTATACTGGTTGTTATTGATATGGGTAAGTAAGATTTATGAAATCTAGTGAAGTACTAAAAATATGCTAACATATTCGTAATGTTACAGATAGCATGGCTTTGCAACAAATTTCTTCAGAAACTTTTTTGAGAGGGAGAATGAAAATGATAGTTTTCATTCAGAATAATTGTAAGTGTCTTCAAAATGAAGTTCAAATCCATGGATAGGAGGTGGAAGGAAGCCAAGAAGGAATCCATTATAAGGTGAAAATCATAAGTCCTCTTTTTGTGACTCCATCTTGCCCGTTTAATAGAAGTGATATAAGTAAGATCTGCCACCTAGGACCAAATATTTCTTTCTCTAGTACTTAAGACAAGAAGACTCAGAATTTCAGAATACTATATGTGGGTTCTCATCTGTCAACCAAAAGCAGCTGAAAAGGCGAGAGCCCTGGAGAAATGTTTCCTACATATGTATTTGTTTTTAGACAAATGTGTTTGTTTAAAAGTCTAAAAACCATGGAAATGGGTACCATGGAAATGCATAGTTGAGGGGTAGAAGCCCTAGAAGTGTTGACTCAATTCTTGATCCTTCTGTGTGATGGATTAAATGCCACATGCTTCAGTTTGCTGTGTGTGGGGTCTTTCAGCACTATTTATAATAGATGGCAATCCTGTGTGAAGGACATAAGAAACTTTCTGATTCGTTTTTCAAGAGACTAATGAGAAGTTGGTTGTCATCTGGCTGTTGCTTATGGGAGGAAAACTCCAGAGAAAATTATAATGTATATATTACTCTTCCTTCCAAAAAAATTTTATGTGAGGTTAAAATTAATATTAAGGGCAGCCGTAAAGGGGAAACATAAAATCCATATGCAGACTGAAGAAGTGTGGCAATGAAGGGGCAAAAGTTGGAGTTACCCTGTTGCCTCAGGTGGTTGGAGAAATTGTAAGCCAATTGCATATATTTCAGTCTTAACACTTCCGTATACTTCTCAATTTCTTTTAAAATTTAACTCCTGAAGTCATAGTTAGAAATTTGTCTTCTTTACCAACTTCCTCCATGCATTTACCTATTGCCCATCTACCTCCTACAATATGGAGTCTTCTCAAAGCAGGCAATATTTGTAGATAGTATTATATGAAAATGTTGGAATCCAGTGAAAATTTTTATGGTAAACATAGATGGAAATGTCCTCTTTGCTATAAGATAGTAGCTACTTTAAGTATTTTTTTCCTTTGAATAATGTTGTTCATGTCAATTGCCAAAAAAAATCCTTATAATTATATGAAAATAAAAAGGAAAAAATACTTAAGAAATAGGAGACCAGGAGGGAAATTATAATTGAGTCTGGAAACCATTTTTTTTTAACCTTGGCTAAATAAATGAGAAATGATAAGAGGTACAATATAATAAGAAATGAGAGATACTGAGGTTCAAGCAGACTGCTTTATTTAACTCCATTTAATTTTATTAGATTGAATTTGATGGAGACAATGTCAGTGGACATATACATGAAGATTGGTAGCAGAACGCCTGGGGCTGTTTTATCATTGTCATGAACATGTACAAACAGAAAGGGAATGCTAAGTAATTCTGAATGTACTAGTGATTTTTAGATAACAGATTTCAGTTTTACAAATTCACTGAGCCAGCAGGTGGAAGCAGATCTGTCACCTGTATCTAGTTCTTGATTTCAATATACTAGAAAAGCAAATACATCAATATCACATTTTTTTCTTTTCTTCCTTTGTCAAGATGTATTTAGGATGTTTTCTCAGCATTACTGAACTCTCAGCTAAAAGATACGTTTTAGTTTCATTTTTAGAGGAAGAAGAAAATGTAAGTGGGCTGCTAGCAATTTTCAATTGCTGATAGCAATTAAACACCAAACTTAATGTCCCTTGGCCTCTTTGGTTTTCTTATAGAGTGAAGTTTATATACTATATCTGAAGAATTAGTTTACAAGCAGAAATACTTGCAAAAGCTGCATTTTGTGTCCTGCAAGTGAAGCCAAAAGAAGTGATATTGTCTTCAAGTAACAGAACCTCTCAGGCAGATTATCAGAGTAAAATAAATTCAGATATGTATACCCCTCAACAAGCTATACTTTGGTAAGTTAGGTTTTGACAGAATTTGTTTAGTGGACAGAGGTAGGCCGTGTTATTGTCCCACAGGGTAACCTCAAATGAGGTCATTAGCCCTGGAAGCAATGATTTCCAATTAGCCCATATGTGATAAGAGTTGCAAACTCTTACCAAAGAGTTTATTAATCTCTAGATAATTTATCTTCTAATACTTTGTACCCTTCTTTATTTCTTTTTTATTGTAGTGGCATTATTCTTGAACTTATCCATTAAGAGTTGTAACTAGGTTCCAATTTGAAGAAGCCCAGATGAAGCTTCAGATTGTGTTTGTATAGAACAAGTTAAGAATTGGCAATATGAATAGCTAATATAGATAACTCAGACATTTCAGAACTAATCATTTGACCTAAATTAATTTCTTAGATATTGGTCAGATTCTCTAGGTGATTTTCAGATATCCCCTCCACTTTATGGATATATGTTGTAATTAATCGGTATACTTACTTTTTGCTATAATGTCCTCCTGGCTACTCAGAAGAAAACCAAGTAGTTGAAGCCTTAGTAAATTAGGAGGGTAACATGGTAAAAACAACAAAAGTCACTGGTTCATAGAAAAATCTTGCCTAATAATTGCATTGTATATGAAGATATTTTCCTCTTATACCCATAAACAGTAATTTAAGTTCTGAAATAAGGACCTTGTCTTTATTCCTAGAACCTCTTCCAATACCTGGCATATAGTATGTATTCAATAAATAATTGTTGAATAAATGAACTTTATTGTAAAGAGGATCACTATTAGCCTAGATTTGGTTATATATTGGGTCAAATAAAATCTCTTCCCTTCTCCTCTGCTTCCAAAAGAAAATGTTTAATACGATGCCCCCAACTTACAAACAGGTTGTGTTTCAAAATTCAGACAGTTTAGTTTTCTGGAACCAAGAAAGCTTCCCTTATTTATACATTTATTGCAACAAATACCAACTGAACCCTCACTACCGTCCAGGTATGTTCTAGGCTCGGAGCATACAGTAGTGAATAAGACACCAAGTCCTTGTTCACATGGACTCATATACTTTCCCTCCTAGAACTAGATCTCTTAGAACTGTGCCCGGCACAAGGTGCACACTCGATAATTGATAACTACTATTTTTAAAGAATAGCCCTACTATTTTCAAGGATGTTTATTCAGAGTTTTGAACTGAGCTATCAGCTGACTTCATATCCCAAAACAAAATTTGAATGGAAGCACTAGGTTAAAAAAAAAAGCATATGCCATTTTAGATATGTTCTTATCCTATTTTATTAATCTTCCCTGGGCATCCACTTTCAAAACAGAGGCATCTTACCACTTTAAAAAAAATTATTTGCTGTGTGGCCCTGGCAAGTCATAGCCATGTGACTCTCACCTAAAAATAATGAAGATATGATAATATTCTAATTCACAAAGAGAACACAGCAGAACTTAGTAAATTAATGTTTGCACAGTGCTTAGAAATCTGAGGTTGTAATTGCTAAAAGAAATGTACAGAACTATTATTGCTACTAAAATTATGATAGACACTTTTTTTCTACCAAAAAAATACCTCAGTGAATTGGTGTTTATATTTTTAAAGTTGTATGCCACATTAAAGAAAATGTTCTGTGTGTATCTAAAGGAAAAACAAATAAGAATCATGTCCCTTTGTTATTATGTGATATAAAATTGCAAGGGATTCACTATTTTGGGGAAAGTAAATAGTATTTAAGACCTTATGATTCACCAGTTTGGACAGATGGATGATTGCATCTTCTTACGTAAGTGACAGGTGGCAGCTCTAGTGAAATGGCTTCCAAAGTTCTTCTGATTTTTGCTTCTCTTTCTTATCTGTTCTTTGGCTTGGAGCAAAGTAGCAATGCACTCCAATTACAAGAGTAAGGAGAGTTTTGGAGGGCTGAGGTTTCGTTTTTGGTGTGTGTGTGTGTGTGTGTGTGTGTGTGTGTGTGTGGTGTGTGTCTTGTCAGCATTTTGGTTAACTCCATCTATTCAGTAATCTAGCTAAATGGTGGGTAATAAATGCCCCATAGCAACAGGCTGTGATTTCAAACCAGGTCTGAACACATTCTTCCTGGAATAGTTCTTCTTCCATATAGACTTCATTAATTGTCTAGAATGTGAAGGGTCACTGTAGGTGATACCTTCTCTTATCAGCAGAAAATAAGGTGAGGCTTAAACTGTACAACTTAAAGGAGAATAACTTTTTAAATTTTAAGTTTTATTTATTTGACAAATATATAGTGAGCACCTACCATATATTAGGCACAGTACTGGACACTAGCAATAAACTAAGGAATAAGACAAAGTATTTGGTTCAGAGAAGTTAAATTTTATTAGGGGAGACAGATAATAAGCAGTACATAATTTCAGGAAAAAATAAATACTATGAAAAATAATAAAGTGAGATAGGTAGAGTAAAGTTGGCAAGCTATTTCAGATGTGATGGTCAGTGTAAGTCTCCTGAAGAGGTGACATTTGAGGAGAAACCAGAATAAAGAGAGAAGCATGCTAAACCCTAGAGGAAGAGCATTCCAGTTATGGGTAACAAAAGGTCTTAAGGCCCTGAGGTGGGACTTAGCTTGGTGTGTATCAGCAAATAAGTACTTAATGAGCTTTGAAAGTCTTTACAATAATGAAAAACCAGACAGAGAGGGTTCCATTCAATCAACACATACTTGCCTTATACAACCTGTAGGGTTGGAAGACATGCCTCCAACCTGGCGATTCCCAGTTTCAGATCTTAAGATGTTTTTGTGATACTCTTGATTTTAGTGAAACCATAAAAAAGAGTAAAATGCCTTCTGTCAAGTAGCACAGGACTATGTCTATTCTGATGAAACCTGAACTTTAGTCCCTGAAGATGCTTTTGAAAGAGAATGCCACAAGACAGTTAAAGCACACCAGTAAGATCTCTTGGATGACTGTGAGGGCAGGAAGTAAAATGAAAGCACAGCACTGCAGGTGCTTTATTTTCACCTTTCTTCCACTTAGAAAGCAACTGTTCTCACAATTATCCTGTAGTGCCTCCTACCCTTTGGTTTAACTGACCATGTAAGATGCATTGAGTATGAGGGCTATCTGTTGTAATGACGTAATCTCTAATGTTATTCTGCCTATGGAAATCTCTGATTGTTCTGGTAATGCTGACACTTCTTACGTTATGACAACCATTCTTGAAGAGTTTTATGAAGATTAAAAGAAATTAAACCACAGTGTTTGATATACTAGGGATTGCCATCTCCCCCATGAAGGCCTGTAGCAAATCATTTTGTAAAACACATATTCAGATCCTAATTTTGTTGTAATTTCAGAATTCTTTTTTTTTTGAGACAAAGTCTTGCACTGTTGTCAGGCTGGAGTGCAGTGGCATGATCTCGGCTCACTGCAACCTCCACCTCCCAGGTTCAAGCGATTCTCCTGCCTCAGCCTCCCGAGTAGCTGGGACTACAGGCACACGCCAACAAGCCCGGCTAATTTTTTGTATTTTAGTAGAGATGGGGTTTCACCCTGTTGGCCAGGATGGTCTTGATCTCCTGACTTCGTGATCCGCCCACGTTGGCCTCCCAAAGTGCTGGGATTACAGGTGTGAGCCACCGCGTCCGGCCATAATTTCAGAGTTATATATATTGAATGTCCATAGTGACAAACACCTATAAAAATAGAAAACTCTCCAGTACCATTTTTGGAACCTGAAAGATTGGGTTAGTCCTTTATTCTGTTTTGTTGTTAAAACATTGTTTTAAGCCTCAGATTTCAACCTAGATATATAGAATAGCAGAGAGGGGATGAGTTCTATTAGTGACATTGTAGTTGTAAAAGTGCAGTTTGAACCTTTGCTTTATTTATGCACATATTGTACTGTCGTTTGCTCTGTGCCTTTATAAAAGTAATCAAAAAAAAGTATTTCTTCACTAGCTATTGCAGTCTTTTATAAAAGACTACCTTTGCTTAGGGCCTGCTATATATTGCAGTGTGGAGTATTGGAGGCCATTATAAGAATGTTTGGCAATAGCTTGACCCCTGAAAGATATCTATAGACTCAAAAAAAAAAAAGCCATAAGAAGTTATCTAAATTTCCCCCTAAGTCAGCATGATGAATAGTAAAAGCATGTGGATTCTGAAACAAAAATATTATTTTCTTACTCAAATTTTTGCAACTCCTCCACCAAATTGAAGGAAGGAAGGAAAGAAGAGAGAAACTAAGGGAGAGAAACATGAGAAAAGAAAAGGAAGAAGGAAGGAAGGAAAGAAGGAAGGAAGGAAGGAGGGAGAAGAGAGGGAGAGAGAGGAAAAAGGAAAGAAGAAAGGAAGGAAGACAAGAAGGAAGGAAGAAAGGAAGGAAGACAAGAAGGAAGGAAGAAAGGAAGGAAGGAAGAATGGAAGGAAGGAAGGAGGAAAAGAAAGAAGAAAGGAAGGAAAGAAGGAAGGAAGGAGGAAAGGAAGGAACGAAGGAAGGAAGGAAGAAAGGTGGGCAGGCAGGCAGGCAGCAGAAGGGAGAGAGGAAGAATTCTCTTGTCATGTGAAATGCTCCTGTGAAATTTTTCAGGCATTTTCTGTTTTTTTAAAAAATATTTTTTTCTCATCATGCAACCTGGAAAGTTGACTGGTTTACTCTCAGATGCATTAACTAAATGCAATTTCTATTTTTAATAATGATAGCTCAAACTTCATGTGAGATCATACCAGCCATACCATGTAATTCAGTTTATGGTTTTCTTATGTACTTCAAAT
This sequence comes from Pongo abelii, assembly GCF_028885655.2. NCBI lineage: Eukaryota > Metazoa > Chordata > Mammalia > Primates > Hominidae > Pongo > Pongo abelii. Next base: position 23,276,242 of record NC_085928.1, read on the forward strand.
ACCTGCGATATGTAGTTAATAGTACTTTGTTTAGATAAGTAGTAGGACATCACAGCAGTGATGTTACGGTGGGCTGGTGTATGTCAGTAAAGTAGATTCCACTAAAAAATGGAAAATACAAGATATTTTGGTATAATTTGTCTAAAAATATTCATGACAAAGAAGTCTGTTTTACTTTAATGTCCGAAGTGATAAGATGTTGATGTGTCTGAATGAAGGAAAAGGGTGTGAAGCAAAGACTGCACTTTCTAAGCTGAAGAATGTTTCTGCACTGCACGGGGCTCAAATACAACTTTATGGTAGTGAATGTGCACTTAAGATTAGACTAGTAGCTCCTAAAGCAAATATGATGTCCATGATTTCTTTCAACATCACACACACACACACACACACACACACACACACGAATACACGCACAAGTAGAAACTGCAGGTGCTTCCTTTTTATTGCACTATGTAAAGAGAAAATGTAAAATGGACAAGCTTTCGACAATCATGTTCTCTTCATCAAGCTGTTATTGTTATTTTAGTGAGTCCACTAAAAAGAATTATCTAGAGCTTCTTGTTTTTACTTCTTTGTGTAGTTGATGAATATGATTACCATTTTTACCTCCTGTATTTAAACCCCTCTGCCATAATCCCATATTCTGCCTAAAAGCCCTGTCTGTGAGAGCTTGTTCCCTGCAATCGTTTTTAGGGATATAACTGCATTTAAGCAGGTGCAGTAAATGCAGTTTTGGCCATTTTTACTGTTGTATGCAAGTGAAAAATGCCTAATATAATTAAGCTGAGATATATAGAGATTATTAGTAAAAATAAGCTTGTTTTATGAATGAAGACCTCACACTAATTCAACATGGCCTTTCTTTGACAAATGCACTATATTCACTTATGTAGCACAACATTGTATGCCTGAAAAGTGAATAAACATTTACAAGGCTACCTTCCAGAATTTTCCATTAATTGTCTTCTAATTCTTTTCCTGTGGCCAGCAAGAGGAATCCGATTTTATTTTTAAGTGGAACAAAGGGATTGGCCTAGCACCACAAGGGACACTGATTGTCAGAAGCACAAGATATCTTTAGTTAATTTTGTTCCTGAATTGTTCTTGGTTCTTTTTCTCACTTCTAGAATATAAAGCATCCTATTCAAAATGGCCACCATACAGGGGAGGTGGGAGAGAAGGAAAATAATAAAGAACAGTGGCAACTGAGTTGATTCTGTATAAATAAGCACATTTGCTGCATCTCTGTTCTGCAGTTTTTATGTCCCACTGATGAGAGAACTGGTTTGAGATGTAAATTGCTTTCCTTTGATTGAACCAGGGAGGAGATGTCATGTAACTCATCTCATCAGCATAGAGCATTGTGTGCCTTTGGTGAATTATAGGATAACGGCGCTAGTAAGAATTCCTTAACCTCTCTCCGCAGCCCTGTTCCAGTGCTTAATAACGACCAAGGGGAAGTACTTCCCTACAGTTCACCTGACTACCTTCTGTGGTTTTAGCTTATTTATTCATATCCTGTCCTTAAATATTTTGTAAAGGATCACTGGAAAGTGCCAGTGTTTTATTGTGCCAGATACACCCTGCACATTAAAATATAAAATTGCGAGGAGGTTTAATGTTTGTTTGTTTTAGGTAGAGAGCACTTAGAAGGTGGCTTTGGAAAGATGAGAAAGGTGATGAAGACGTGATCTCAAAGCAATATTTACCATAGTTTATCTCACTTGTCAAGATTTAGGATAAACCTGTAGAAGCAGCTATGCATGAAAATGGAGGATGGGGTAGGAGTAGAGGTAGAAGTGGGGGTAAGAACTCCCTGTGATATCCATGAGATTATGTGCTGTATAAGAAAAGAATCAGGAAGTGGAATGTGAAACAAAAGAACTGGAAATAGGCCTGCAATCAATCTAGCTTGGTATCTCAACAAACCAGTGACTTTTTTTTTTAATATGTAAGAAATTCAGGGCAGATATTACAGCCCAATCATGACAGCACGGCCTTTTCTTCCTCCTCTTCTATTAAATCTACATTTTGAAGGTGGATGGTGCTGACTCATAAATTAAATTGGAGTAATACATACAGTGTATATATATTTCTGTCACTTTGTCTCAAATTAAACACGAACCTTCTCCCCTGACAAGATGATAGAAAAGTTAATTGCTCGCCCTGGCTTTAAATTGGAATTTGAATTTGCAAAATGCTAAAGGTTTATGAGATCTAAATCATGAGGAGCTTAAATTACATTCCTGTGATAAAATATTAATAAATCAATTAAAACATAAGCCGAGTATAATATTACTTTTTTTTGTAAGAACCTTGAACACAATAATTCATTAGGGTGTAGTGCAGTAACAATTATTGTATCTTTTTTTAATTTTCTTTTTATTAGTTTTTTTTGATAAATACATCATCAGATAACATTCCACATGGTGGATTATCATTACCCCAATGCAGCTTCCAGAAATTCTGTTGTACCCCTAAACAAGAGCTCATGGGCTGAATTGTCTGCTCTTATTTATCCTTGTTAGCATCAGCTGCTTCTTTTACTGAAGGGGTATTTGCCTCTTGGGAACATCTGTTCAATGCCAACTCTGCCATTTTGTGGTTTCTGAATCCCTCTTCTAAAAATGGGCATAATCATAATAATACTACCTCAGAACTGGCATGAAGATCAAATTCGATAATGTATGTGGAAATCATTTGTAGGTGGTAAAGGACCATCAAATGTTAATTATTATTATCATAGATTGGGGAATTTTTTATCTCTAGAAGGGCTCTTAGACATCACTTAGTAATCAACCCCCTCATTTTAAATCTGAAGGATCAGAGAGGTCCAGAGAGGTTAAGCCACTTGTCTAATACCACACAGCCGGAAAGTGAAACTGCTGAAACTGAAATTAAGACTTGTAAATCCCACCTCAGGGTGTTTTTCACTCTCTATACCCTATCACCTCCCTAAAATAATGCTAGGAAGGTCACGTTAAGTTTGGGTTATTTACTCTCTCCACATAACTTTCGCTTTGAAGCTGGTATTTTTCTATTGTTGTTGTTGTTTTGGCTGACTAAACATTAGTTATTTTAGGGATAATTTTCTAAGGGGCCTGGTGGCACAAACACATATCCCCACAGCTGTCAGGAAGGGTTCATTTGGCTAAGGAGGCACTGCCTTCTCCTGCTGCTCCCCAAATGAAGACTCAGCAGTGTATCTTCCTCTCCTACAGGGTTCTGGAGGAAGCCTCAGATGAGGATAGTAGCTTTCCTTTTTAAATACTTCTGTCATGTAATGATGGATGAGGATTCACCCACCACGAATTTTATCTCCTTTACCTCCTTCTTGCTCTCTGGCCCTAGTCTTTGGTTTACCTTCCCCTTTCTCCCAAGTTCCAGGAATCACTTGGACATTTTATTTATTTTGAACTTAAAGAGAAACATCTCCATAATACCTTTTCCAGAAAATAATAATTGGAAATGAATAGATGTTTCTTCCTTTCATGCTAGGAAAATACTAGCTCAACAGAATATCAGCAGATCAGAGAATAAGAGACTGTGTGCTAATCCTGTTTTTCCTGGTAACATGGGGTATATCTGACAAGTTTTCATCATTCTATCTTTGTTTTCCCTTCCCAACAATAGAAATAACAAAATCAATCTATACTAGTAGTTTGAAGACCTCCATTAAATAATTATGAAAGGTTCACAAATGATAAAGAGTTATACAACTGCTATATGATAGTAATCTGTGATCTTCTAGGAATAAGCTAAGGCAGAGTGGATAAGTTCTATGAGATCTATAACATTCACATACTTATAACACACACATAGTTATTGCTTGATAGTGATGTGGTTTTTACAGAATATTCGATGCATTATGACCAAAGAAGATATGGTCTCTGTTGTAAAGATTTAAGATTAGGATAAATTATTTTACAAGAGAAAACAGAAGAAATTTAGACAAAAGGAAGCTGATTGAAGCAGAGAACCTATTGGAACTATAAGATTAGTCAAGGAAATTAACAAAAAGTAGATTTTAAGGAAACTAGATTCTTTGGTGACATTTAGAAAAAAAGTAAAATGATTCATTGAATAAAATAATTATTGATCAGAGTGCAGCAATATATCCATTGTCAAATGTCATAAAGCTTCAATTAAAAACACAGAAATAAGCAAAATATACTTTTAAGAAGGCCAAAGAGATTTGATGAAATCCAAGAACTTCACATATTTGATGGCCCTGCAGGATATCAGTGATTAAATTCATTTTGTGGATAAGGAAACAGATTCAGGGACGTTAAATGTTGAGCACAAAGACACAGTCAGGATTCAAACCAGGTCTGTCTGACTCCAAAGCTGCTTTCTCTTTTCATTACTCTATGCAATCTTTTGCAGCAAATTTAAAGCCACAGAAAACATACCAAAGAAACAAAGACAAAAACTATATAAATGTACTGGAGAAGAGGAGGCGGGAAAACAGAAAGTGTTTTTTCTAGAGGCAGACTCACTGATGGCAATAAGAACTGAAATAGAAGTCAGTACCTTGGCTAAACAACTAGGAAAAAACACACAAAAGAATCATGAAAGTATTTATATAACTGCCCTGTTAGCCTCTATTATCTTTGATAGTAGTGTAATATCTTGTTTGGATTATTTTATTATTAAGGCTCTTATCATTTTCTAGTTGTTAGTATACAAAGTATTTTGACACATATTATGTCATTTTCCACTCACAGAAAACTTATATTGCAAGAAAGGAAGTATTGCTATTCCTGTTTTACAGATGGGAGAACTGAGGCTTGGGTGGGCTAAATGATGTGTCAAAACTTTATTAATAATAAGTAACAGAAAGAACTTAAGAATCCGGAACTACTCAGTCCAGTACATTTTTACCATATCAAGTCACTTATTTGTTTCAGAAAATAGGAACTCATTGTAAAGATTTTCATCTAAAAGTTTAAAAGAAATCTGCTTAAACAGGTAACTAGAAAGTTTACTTACAACAAATGCCTCATTTTCCTATTACTCTTCTATTATAGAAAACAATGAAGCATTGCAGAAGCTAATTTTAAAGATTAAAGCAACTCAAACATAACTTTGTTACTCACATGAGGTCATTTTATAGATACTAATTGGGGTCCTCTAACTTCTTTTCCATGTATGCCATGTTATTTGTCATTCCACAATCAAAGTTTTAATTTATAACTTCATCTGGTAGTCTAAAATTTAGTTTAGATTTTTAAAATCTCCTATTTAAATGCAAATATGTTTATGAGGGGAAATATAAATGGTCAATGAATGTGAATGCTGTAGTTGACACCTTACAACAGGACACCTTACAAGGGATTAGTCCAGGTTTAAGGACAAGGATGGGCAAGCACTTGATTGAGAGAAGGATTGGAGAGGAGCTAATAAGTGAAGTTTTGTTTTTGCCATTTAGGAGGCCATAGATGAAAAACTAAATGTAACACTGTCGCATATGTTCCTGTGCAACAAACAATTAAATAAAAAATGAGATGCATATAAAAAAAGCCTTTTACAGAAGGCAGGCACAATCTCAAATCAGAAACCATGGGATATTTTGAAATTTAGAACAGGGACAATGTCGAGAGTATTTTAAATATAGACAGCAGGCAGAACATCCAAAAGTTGATGGACACATGCTCCAGTTACTTACATGCAACAGGAAAGTGTGAGGCTATAGGTGGTCTGCAGAAGGGTTGCTAAGGCTTGTTCTACAACAGAGGGTAACAGAGGAGGTGGCAGTGAATGAGGAATGACACCAGCCTGCCACATGTGCCAAAAGCAGGATGCTTGGGTGGCAAGGTGGAGATGATAAACTACACCAGCCTTTGCCGCTGTTGATCACCTTCAGGAGAAGACAAATAAGGAAATATTAGATCATGACTTGGAAAATGTATCAGGCAGGACTTTATGCAAGACTTTTGGAACTCCCACTAATCTAAATGGGGAAGACAGGACACTGAGAACACTAAGCAGATCCATATCTCTTGAACAATGTGCACAGTTGAGTTGGTGAGAAAGGTAAAACATAACAGGAAATATGGCACCAAAATGAAACTCCCTGAAGTCCTCAGTTTACTGTGCCAGCCTCTTTCCTGCAGCAAACAGCTGATAGAATTAACTCAGTGAAAAATGAAAAATAATCAGAAAGGAACCTGAATTGGACCCAGATTTAGCTATCAGCTAAGCAAAGCTAATAGCTTTAAACAAAAACAAAAGTAATACAAAGAAACCAGATCAAAACATATACCAGAAGAAGAATTCTACAAGAAAATAATATCTATTTTCCATACTAGATATGGAAAATAATATCTATTCCATACTAAATAAATAGAAGACATTGTGGCCTCTTTAAAATAAAAGGTCAAGGCCAGGTACGGTGGCTCACACCTGTAATCCCAGCAGTTTGGGAGGCTGCGGCGGGTGGATCACCTGAGGTCAGAAGTTCGAGACCAGCCTGGCCAGCATGGTGAAACCCCCTCTCTACTAAAAATACAAAAATTAGCTGGGCATGGTGGTGGGCACCTGTAATCCCAGCCACTCAGGAGGCTGAGGCAGGAGAATCACTTGAAGCTGGGAGGTGGAGGTTGCAGTGAGCCAAGGTCGCGCCACTGCACTCCAGCTAGGGCGACAGAGCAAGACTCTGTCTCAAAAAATAAAATAAAATAAAATAAAATAAAAGGTCAAAAACTAGATAAACAGGATCGAATAAGTGATAAGACAAATAAGGAGAAATAAAATAGTCTGTGAGAGAACAAGAAGGAAGTAGAAGAAGAAAATAAAACTATAATGGGACCAAAAGCCATATAGGAAGCAAAAAGCTGGGAGAGGAAGGAGAAGAACTTCTACTGATATTACCAGAATTGTGAATAAGAAAAATCAAGCAAATAAAAATTTAAAAAACAGTTTTTACATGATATGAAAAAGTGATCATTTTGATTGGCAACTCATATCTCAGACAAAAATAGTATCTCCAAATAAGAGCTCCTGCGAATTGATAAGAAAAAAGACCAATAACTTTTTTAAATTAATTTTTTGCTTAAGAGGCATTACAGAATAGATATAGATAAAACAGTGTTCAGAGGAATATCCATATCTTTAAACATGACTATTACAGGAAAGAAAATAATTATAAATGTATTACCATTCATCTCATGAAGTTGGTTAAAAGAACAAAAAACAAATCTGCAAAGTAGAAACAAGGAATTGATAAAAAAAAAAGTCAGAAGTTAAGGAATTAGAAAATAAAAAAGAGACACACGAATAAATCAAAGAGTTGGTTTTTTCAAAGAGAATATCAGAACAATAAACAAACCAATATCACATGATTTAATTACTAAATGAGAAATCCCACAAATGCACAAAATTAGAAATACAATGGGGAAATAACCAGAGAAATGGAGGAAATTAAAATGATTATAATGAATATATCTATATGTGAAAAATTTGAACATAAGGGATAAATTTTAAGTAAGTATAAATTACAAGAAAAGACTCAAGAGAAATACAAAAGAAATTCAGAAAGTTTCTGGGCTACCTCTAAAATAAATAAGTTGTGTGTATGTGTGTGTGTGTGTATACCTGTGTGTGTATCTGCTAAGTGAATAAATCAGTCAACTTTGTAAAGAGACAATTTTATTTCTTCTTACCTCTTAAATGTGTTCCCAACTTTTTTCCATTAGCATTGAATAGTCAAGAAAATATCACACTAGAGTTTCTGTTCTTTCTTCCATGAGTAGATATCTTGTCTCATTGATTTGCTTTACTGAGTCATGTGGAGCCAAGTAGAGAAACAGGCTGACTGGGCATCCCTCACACTGGCATCCCTCACACAGATTTCTTCTGCCTTTAAGGGAGCCACCTAAGAGAGTTTGGGTAGACAGGATAATGAAAACAGCCCTGGTTTCTGGGCTTGGTTCTTCTTATATTGCTTCCTTAAGATATTCAGCATTTACAGCCATTGCTTTGTGGCTTTATTTTTTTTAATCTCTCAACTGAGACATTTGGACTAGATGAGTGGCTCATTTCTTTTCCCAGAAAAGTGTGCCTATCCACAAAATTTTGAGGCTACACAGTCTTCCCAAACATCCTGTCTCCACCTGGAGCTTTAGGTCATGGGTTAGATCATTTTAAATTACTTCAGCTCTAACATTCTACAGCCTCAGGGAATATACAGTTTTAAATTGAACACAAGCCTCAGAAAGAATGATCATTATTATTAGAAGCAGAACACAGTGATTACACTTTGACTCTGGAGCCAGACCACCTTAGTTCAAATTTTAGCTCCTTTATTTACATAATGCAGGGCCTTGGGCAAGTTACTTAACCACTCTGTGCTTTAGTTTCCTCATCTGTAAAATGGAGAAAATAATAGTAATCACTGTAAATAGTAGTCACTAAAAAATAAAGGTTGTTATGAAGGTTAAATTGGTGTATACATATTAAGCTCTTACAGCATACCTCTTAATGAATGTGATCGATTACTATGTTTCTTACTAGTTATGATGAGGTATCTCAGCACAGAGATGAACACACCACCTATCTCGCTATGAACACACCATCTACTCCCTATGAAAAATCCTGTTTATATTTTGGTCATGGCTGAAATATCAACTTTTTCCATGTGAACCTATAATCGGGTCCATTATTCTGCCATAAAGTAGTAGTTATGAGTGTTGCTATATACAGGATGTTTTGGGAAAGATTTCCTGATTTTGGCCGGTCGCAGTGGCTCACACCTGTAATCCCAGCACTTTGGGAGGCTGAGGCAGGCGGATCACTTGAGGTCAGGAGTTCAACACCAGCCTGGCCAACATGATGAAACCTCATCTCTACTAAAAATACAAAAAATTAGCCAGGCTTGGTGGTGGGCACCTGTAGTCCCAGCTACTCAGGAGGCTGAGGCAGGAAAACAGCTTGAATCCAGGAGGTGGAGGTTGCAGTGAGCCGAGATCGTGCCATTGCACTCCAACCTGGGCAGCAGAGCAAGACTCTGTCTAAAAAACAAAAAAAAAAGATTTCCTGCTTCTATTGCCTTAATTTGGGGCTGTTATTAAGAATCTCTTATCAGATCCTCAGTAGAGGAGATGATTAAATTAAACTAGGGGTTAACTTGATCCAAGCTAGGCAATTATTTTTTCATGTTTTCCTTGTTTTTGTAAAGTTTTTTTGCTATGCATGTGTATATAATCTTTGACCTAGGGACAACTACTTTCTTTGAAAACCATAATAACATGGAAAGTATAAAATTATGTATTTACTTATCAATACAAAGCAAATATCATTTTCCTTAAGTGGCAAAGTTGAGGAATTAATTAAAAACAAATAGTATTTTGATAATTTAGTGTATAAATATCAACTGTCAATTAGAAAACAAAACACAAAACAATCACTGCATACAATTTCAGGTAAGACTTATAGTTTGCTATGCCTTTCTTCTCATTGGTAGAAAGCATTTTAATGATTTACTCGTGGTCACAGAGGAAGTGTATCCAAGGTACAATTAAATTTCAAAATATTGAACTAGCTTATATAGAGCCAATTTTATCTTGAATTTATAAACAGTTGTATAGAATAGAGTCACATAAAGTATCAAAGATTGCCTTGGTTGTACATGGAAGATAAAAGCCGGGTTCTTACACTTAAAAGAAATGTTGATTTATGTTGAATTTCAAAAGAAATGATTAGATTATCCTTGTTGCCTAGTTAGCACAATTGTCTTAGTGCTCTGACCTTGGTTTGTTAAAAAAAAGAAAAAAGAAAAGAAAACAGTGCTTTCCTAGGGAACCAGGGACTCTCTCAATACTTATCATGTTTATATTTTTACATGAAATCTAATATTTTGAAAATGTATGAACCCAACATGACTACTTTGTCTACAGGTTTTATGTTGGACTGTTGCCATCTGTGGTTGTGAAGCCAAGTGTTCTGCTGGGGCAGAATAATCAAATCAAAGTTAATGGGGTGACCATCTAAGCAGGGCTCTTTGTCATTAAGGTCCACTCTTGTGATAGTAGCACATTATCCTGCTGATTGGATTTGTAGGAAGGCATCCACCTGTGGCCCACATTGGCAGAGAGGAGACTTACTGCAGAGGCAGCCCTGGCGAAGGAGAAGCAGGAGGTAGCCGCCCTGGGCAGCAGATTCTTTTGCTGAAAAGCCAAAGCGTGCAGGACAGCATAAGCAATATTAGTAGATGGGTGATTGACATAGTATTTGGTTGATTTAGGTCCCAAAGTAAAGTAACCAAAGGCAGAGGATTAGAAACTGTATCATTAGAGAGGAATGACTTGTCTTGAGCAGGGAAAAAGCAACTACATGTAGAAACACTGAGCCAGCTGCTCAGACAAAATTTAAGCACATGGGGCCCTTTACCTCCATCTCAGGAGTGATTTTTCTCTGTTTGGGCGAGAGCTATTGTAAGAATTTCCATGTCTGTTGGGGGCACAGAGGTTCTCACAGACTATGGTAAACACGATTTGGCTCACATGCTCTCATAATCAGGCTGACTTGCACTGAAACAGAGAGTGCTCTATAGCGGTGCCAGGCCTCTAGCAGTACCAACTGTTAAATAATAAACAGGCCCTGTTTGTTGGCAGCCTCTTCCCCTCCTGCCAACATGGAGTGCCCATTTTCTGGGTTTACCTGCCCGCATGTGTTCAGACACTCAGAACACTGTGTGTGTTGTGTGAGTTGGTGGTGGCATGGAGGCATCAGTCTACATCTAATCTGCTTAGTTTATTATTCTCCCAGGACCTCGGGTGAGCTAGCAAACACGCAGGGCTCTGGCAGCACGAACAATGGCTATGCTGTCATTCTAGATAATATTACAGGCTTTGCAGAGTGCATCAGCTAATTGTTTTTCTTATGTTCATTTTCGCTTCTTCATATTCTCTCTCTTCCTTTGAACTGGTTTGTAGGAAGTGGGGATTAGGAAGCATAAGAGTGGTTCTGTCAATTAGATGCATTACTTCCTGAAAGCTAGAAAGTATTTGGGTTGTTTGATTTTAATGCAGTATGTATATAGTTAATTCACATTGATAGTGAGCCACACATTCAGTCAATCAACAAGTACTTACTGAAGGCCCACAGGGTGCAAAGAACCCTGGACTAAGTGCTTAAACTTGACTCCATGTGCCTTACTGCGTTATTGCACAAGTGCTGGAGTAAGGTTGGAGTTTTCTCAGATTCCAGGTACCGAATGACTACAGTAGATTATGAAAGAGCAGTTCAGGTGAGAGCCAAGCTAGAAACACACACACGCAAACCTCAGAAGAAAAAAGGATTCCCAAAAGTCCTCTATTTTGTCATGGAGACTTTTTTCTCCATTTCACTGGTCCCACGAAAAGGCCCTTGATAATCTCAGTTTTATATTGCATTTTTGGCCAAAGGAATTTCATGTTTCACAGATGAAATAATTAAAAATAGACTCTCTTAATTCCTATAAACTGTCTTCATCCCCCACCCTCCCAGCAAAGCCCAGGATAAATAGGCCATGATACCATTTCCAGGAGGAGGCTTTTGGTTGATCAGTGTAAATGAGGCATATTCAAAGTTGGTAATCAGGGATATGTAGTGTTAGGTGGGGAGGGTAACTATGAAGCATGTGGGTTTTTTTTTTTTTTCTCATGAACCAGTTCTAAAGGTAAGGTCCCAACTCTGAAGTAGTGACAGTATCCCTGGAGTGACTTTCTTGCAAGGTGACCATTGTGAAAAATAGCCCTTGTTAGAAGCCTATAGATTTGTTTAAAAAATTAGTCCCATTCCTTTATAATCATGGCTATTAATTGGTTGGGGTACTAAACCATTTGCTTGAGTGAAATGAAACTTCTCTCTCAGATCACTAAATATACTTTAACTGTGGAGTAATCATTCCGTTTCTTGGACTAAGATATTTTTAGATCAAGAGTAAATATTTGAATTAAGAACTCTGGTGACAGCGCCGGGAGTGTTTCAGAAAGTTAGGATGGTAATCTCATATTCAGTCTAATTTTCCCTGAATTCATGCCTCAACAGTGTGTAATGAATACACTTATGGTGGAGTCATTTTCCTTTTATGAGAAATGCAGGGCCCCATCTTCTTATTATCTTTTAAGAAAGATTTGTCTGGTTTATAGTGTCAGAAGTGGTTTTAAAAATCCAGGCAGTATTGAATTCACACAGAATGGTTCAGAAAAGCCTGGTAGTAAAATTCATAGAGAAACAATTGTTTAAAATGCAACTAGCATTGTATAGCAAAATAATGAATTTGTATTCTCTACCAGTCTCCTGTTGGATCCATATCCCCTTGTCATTGAGTTCTTAAAGGTTTCTTCCAAAAGAACTAGGCTCAGATTGATTACCCTTCATCCAAGCAATTTTGCCTATTTGCGCTAGGCCTCCTGCTAACTAGCAGGTCTCAGTGCCCTCACCAGGACACTCCCCAGATTGGCTCTAGGAGAGCTCTCATTTCTCCCTGTGTCAGGCTGCTTGCAGCTAGCATCAAACACAAGCTCACCTGTGCTCTGGAGTTTTCAGCATTTAGTCTGTTGTGGATGGAAAAGTAGATATCCAAACTCTTTAGAATTGTATCTAAAAAGAATAAAGAGCCTTTGAGTGAGGGCCTGAGGAACAAGCTCTCTGAGGAGGAAAGCTCATCAGTATGGTGAATTCTCTCAGCTGCTTGACCGCTTTGTCTTCAGTGTTCCAGTGAATTGCATTTTGATTTCATACACACGCATACAAACACACACACACACATTATATAGGTATATGTAGGTGTGTATACAACCCTATTATACTCTCTATAATATGTATGTCTCTAACATACATATCTCTTGTGTGTTTATCTAACCGCCTATCTATATCTCTGGTAATTGTCATTGTTCCCAGTGATTTAGAGGTTAAAATCTATGAAAATAAGCAGCATCTTTTGAGTACCTATTTAAGCACCCACATACCTGGAAGTCCTCAAGGTGCTTATAAATTTCCACTAGACTCTTAATTCATATGGTCAAGACAAGTGCAGTTGAGCACCAATGTAGCATATTACCTTATTACTAATTAGAAAATCACTGCCCAATTTTGTGTTTGGCATAATATAAGAATGTATTTGTTGTATATAATAGAAAATATGTATATAGTTACAATTGACATTGGTTGTTGGTAAAATGGGATTACTGGAATAGCGCTTAAACAAAACAAATAGTACTGACCTATTAGAAAAACTAATGGATTATAGTTGCAGATAATAAAGAAAAGTAATGGATTATAGTTGCAGATAATCGTTTTGGGGACACTGCTGGTTGAAATTCATCCTGAGGCTTATTTACAGTTGACACAATTAGAGCTTTTGAGAATTCAGCAGCTTTGATTTATTTGCAGGGGTTCATATAGCACTTGAGTCGGGGCGAGGTGAGGCACAGAGGTGGGTAGGGGACTTACTGCTTTACATTTAAGTTCTATGGAATTTCACATTTCTATTTTGGGGAAGAAAGAATTGTCTCTAGAGAGAGAGCATCAGGTTCTTTAACAAGATTTAATAAATTTGGGTCCCTGTATCGATCAAACTTCATACTAGATCAGATAACAAAAAATTGAATATGGCTTTGCACTACAGGCTATTTTATTTTCTATGCTGCCAATGAACTAAGTTTCTATAATTTTGCTTTCACTACTTGAAATTTTAATTTATCCATCAGATGTTTATTGATACCTACTGTGTATTCAGTACTTTACTGGCCACTTGGGATCCATCAGTGAAAAGATAAGTAACTCATGTAGTATGTTAGGAGATGATTAGTGCACAATTCATTTATGAATGACCCATAAAAGAATAAGTTGATAAATTAGATTTCATGAAAATTAAAAACTTCTGCACTTTGAAAACATTATTAAGAAAATGAAAAGGTAAGTCACAGACTGTAAGAAAATATTTGCAAAGAATATATCTGATAAAGAACTTATATCCAGAAAATACAAAGAACTTCGAAAACTCAATAATATACACCATATTATTTAAATGGGTAAAGATTTGATCAGGCACTTCACTAAAAAAAAAAAAAAAAAAGAAAAAGATGGTATATGAGCACGTGAAATGATGCTCAATATCAATAGTTGTTAGAGGAAGGCAAATTAAAACCATGAGACACTATTACACATCCTTTAGAATGACTGACATTTAAAAGACTGAGCATAGCAAGATTTTTGAGGATATGGAGAAACTGGAAGCCTCATAAGTTGCTGGCAGTAAAGTAAAATGGTACAGCCACTTTGGAGACAGTCTGACAGTTTTTAAAAAGTTAAATGTATATTTACCATGTTATCCAGCCATTTCATGCCTACATGTTTACACAAGAGAAATGAAAGTTTTTGTTTTTGTTTTTGTTTTTGTTTTTGTTTTTTTTGAGACAGGGGCTTGCTCTGTCAACCAGCCTGGAGTGCAGTGGCATGATCATAGCTCACTGTAACCTGAAACTCCTGGGCTCAAGTGATCCTCCTGCCTCAGCCTTCCCAGTTGCTGGGACTGTAGGTATGCACCACCACTCTCAGCTAATATATATATATATATATTTACTCCAGTAATTTTCTTATGCAACCATAGATCTATTTTCTGTCATGACACAGTAGCTTACATTTCCTAGAATTTTGTAAAAATTTGAATTCTATTATAAAAATAGAATCTTCTGTACTTGTTTTGTCCTTCTTTGACTCAGTATATTGATTTTGAGATCCATTTATGTCATAGCATGTATCAATAATTCACCATTTTTATTGCTGTGTAGTATTCCACTGTATAGATATACTGTAATTTGTTTATTCATTCACTTAAGGATGGGCATTTAGACCGTTTATAATTTTTAGCAATACAAATAAAGTAGCGATGAGCATTTGTGCACAAGTCTTTATAAAAATGTGGCCACACGCGGTGGCTCACGCCTGTCATCCCAGCACTTTGGGAGGCCGAGGGGGTGGATCACCTGAGGTTAGGAGTTCAAGACTAGCCTGGCTAACATGGTGAAACCCTGTCTCTACTCAAAATACAAAAAAAAATTAGCCGGGTGTGATGGCAGGCACCTGTAGTCCCAGCTACTCAGGAGGCTTAGGCAGGAGAATCACTTGAACCTGGGAGGCAGAGGTTGCAGTGAGCCAAGATTGTGCCACTGCACTCCAGCCTGGGTGACAGAGTGAGACTCCATCTCAAAAAAAATATATATATATATGCTTGGCTGGCCATGGGGCTTATGCCTGTAATCCCAGTGCTTTAGGAGGCTGAGGTGGGAGGATCACTTGAGGCCAGGAATTCGAGGCCAACCTGGGCAACACAGTGAAACACCATGTGTAAAATATATGTATACGTGTATATATATTCAAGGTAGAATAAATAGATGCTTTGGAGCCAACTGACCAGAATGAAGACCTAGCTCGCCATTTACTGGCTTGAAATCTTGGGCAGATTTGCATAATTTTGCAGATGATTTTTCTCTACTGTATAATGGAGATAATATAACTTAGAGTCCTGAAAAATAAATAAGACAAGGTACTTAGAGTTCTTCCCTTGCCTTCAAATCTGGACTCAGGGGGAGATAGATTAAGGGCCTGCCTACATGGTATGAGTTGAGATAGGTGAGAGTAATGTTCTCTCTTATACTTGGATAGTACTTGTATTAGTCTGTTTTGACACTGCTATAAAGAACTACCTGAGACTGGGCAATTTATAAAGAAAAGAGGCTTAATTTACTCACAGTTCTGCACAGCTGGGGAGGCCTCAGGAAACATACAATCACGGCAGAAGGTGAAGGGGAAGCAAGGCACGTCTCACATGGTGGCAGGAGGACAGAAAAAGAGAGAGAGAGAAGAGAGAGACTGCCAAATACTTTTAAAGCATCAGATCTTATGAGAACTCACTCACTATCACAGAAAAGCATGGGGAAAATCGCCCCCCCTGCTCCAATCACCTTCTACCAGGTCCCTGGGATTACAATTCAAGGTAAGATTTGGTTGGGGACGCAGAGCCAAACCATATCAGTACTAGTACAGGAATTCCACAGTTTGAGGAGATTCATTCTTTTTGGATCAAATGTTGCAAATTCTGGGATTTATTTTTCGAAAAATACAAGAGGATGGCACACTAACCTATATGTTTCCATTACAATTTTCTAAATTCGTTGATTGAATCAGTTTTTCTCCTTGCAACAGTGGCCAAGACAGTCAACTTCAACCATTTTTTAGATCTTATTTGAAATATTACTTATTCTAAGAAGTGTTCCTTAACCTCTTCAGTGTAGGTTAGGTATGCCTTTGGTGTCTCCTGGTTCTACACTCCTCTTTCTTAACTCTTAGTGCATTGGTTCTTATGTCTGCCATTTTACTACTGTGTAAGCTCCGTGAAGGTAGAGACTTGGTGTGGCTTGTTAATTTCCATATCCACAAATTATCTTAATAACCAATTATTGAGTAAATGAACAAAAGTTTTTAAAGAAGGGGTAAGGTAGAGATGAGGGAGGTTGGAAGCTCTAAGAAACAGTTCTCCCACTCTCGAGTTTTGCCTCAGGTTAGCCCTTCTGTCCTTTCATCAGTTCCAGATGGAGAAAATTTTTAATATAATACGATGCAAAAAAAACTTCACCCCTCTAAAATGACACCTAGGCAACAGTCCAGGCTAACAACAAAGAAGAAGCTATAAGGAGCTAATCTTTGGGAGCAGAGTAATGGTATGGAAAGAAAACTAATCTGGAAATAAAGAGATCCATGACCTCAAGCCTAACCTCTTGAAACTTAGATTATTTTTATCTTCAAGAAGTCCTGTTGCCCACCCTGCTTATCTTATAATTTTGTTTGAGAGTCAAAAGAGAGAAGAGTAGTGTGAGCCCTGAATTGCTGTAGAAAGTAAGAACTTATTATGAAGGGGGTTGTATAAAGTCTCATTAGAGGCAGCCTTGCTAGTCTTACTTAACCTTTGCAGTACTAAAGTTGATGTTCTCTGAATTCTCTCTTACGCTCTCTCCTCACTTTGGGCAGTCCTCCCAGGCAATCTCATTTTCTCCCATAGGTTTCATTAGCATCTGCATCTGAATGACCGCCACATATTTCTCCAGCTCAGGCTTCTCTCTGAGCACCGCCTTCCCTTCTAGACCTCTTCTCTTGGATGACTCACAGACATCTCATACTCAACATGTTCTAAACTCACCTCTTTGCCCCAAACATGCTCTCACCTCCAGTATTGCTACGTAATTGCCGACATTAGAAACTTGACATTACCTTTTCCACATCCTGTACTGTTCCACATGCAGTCAATCACCTGGTACTTTTGACCTTCCTCCTAAGAATGTCCTTAATCTGTTCAATCTTCTTCATATCAGAACTACTACTCTAATCCAGGTTACCATCTTATCTCACCTAAATTATTGCAATAGTATTCTGACTTCCTTAATATTACTCTTCCAACCTGGCTCCTGTCTCATTTTCTAGACTGATTCATGCCGCTTTCCCCCTAGCATTCTATGCTCCAATCATACTAAACGTGTTTTCATGCGTTCGGTGCACCATGCTCACTCTCATTTCTGGTCTTTGCATATGTTCTACTCTTTGTTTTGAATACTCTTCATTACTCTTTTCTTCCCCCATCTGCTCACCTCCACTGACATAAAACCAATCTTGCAAGTCTCAATTTAAAGCTTATTTTCTATGGAATGCCTTCCCTGATTCCCTAATTATAATTGCCTTACATTGCATTCCTGTAATGTGCACTTTATTATCATTGATTGTTTTGCCTAAATCATCCTTAAGGTAGGGAGTAGTATGTCTTATTCAAGGCTGCATCTTTAGTGCCTAACACAATGCCTGACATTGACTAGGCATTTAATGCTTGTTGAGTGAGTGAATAAAAAATAAATTACAATAGCTACAAATGATATTATAGCTAATTTATTACATATTTTACTTTTTAAAATTTTTAATTTTTTTTTCAAAAGTTTGTCCCTAGAAAAGTAAGAAAGATCAGTTCTTGAAAATTTATTTTACTTTTGTTTATGCATTGTGAATAGCTCTCACTAGAGCCTCAATTTAGTATTAAGGAGTTATTCCAGAATAAGAAATACCTAAACTGCATGATTCCTATATTCTTCCTCTGTAAAATTATTGTGAGAACTACTTTTTTTGTCTGTTTTAATGTCAGGGATAGGAAGGTATCAATGGTGGGTATGAATTTGACTACTCTGTCCTAGAAATTATTATGCCCTTGTCAATTTTCTGAGACTAACATTTAGGAGAATTCTGTGATCACAATTTTGACTCTATATCTGACTTAAGCTCAAGCTAGACACAAACATTTTCTACTTATACTCTGGCTTTTTCATTAGTTCTCTATTAGAAACTATGGGAGATATTACAGATGAGACAGTAAAAGAACAGACTGAATATGGTTCCACTGACAACCAGGAAAGTTATTTGAAATGACATGAATAGTCAGGTTGTAATAAAGGTTTGTTGAAACATTTGGCATTGTACAACTAGTTTCCACATTAATCAATCCCATATGCTCTAATTAATACCTTGCTAAAACGTATGTTGATTTTCAAGAAAAACAACAGTTTTTAATGTCTGTAGACATGTTGCACATGCGTGAATTTATCATTAACAGGTTAATTGAGTACTGAATTGAGCAGAAATAACATATCACACAGCGACTCTACAAGGGAGACTTACCATCATTTTACTAAAGAAGAACCTGAAGATAGAGGTATAAAGTAACTTGTTCAAAGACACACAATTAGTATAGAGAAACCCCAGGTCTAAACCTAAATCTGTCTCACTCAAAATATTCTTTTTACTACATTGCATTACCTCTCTGGAAAACATAGTTACTTGTTCTGGGTGTATTAATTTACTAGGGTTTCCATTAGAAATTAGCACAAATTTGATGGCCTAAAACAGCTTAAATTTAGTCTTTCCCAGAATTGGAAGCCAGAAGTCTGAAATCAAGGTGTTGGCAGGGCTATACTTTCTCAGAAGACTCTAAGTAAGGGGGAATCATTCCTTGCTTTTCCAGCTTCTGGTGGCTCCAGAGGTTCCTTGGCTTGTGGCTATGTAACTCCAGTTTGTGCCTCTGTCTTCACATGGCCTTCTGCTCTCTCTGTCTTCTCCTCTGTCTCTTATAAGAAAATGTTATTGGATTTACGGCTCCCCTGGGCAATCCAGGATTACCTCATCTAGAAATCCTTAACCTCATTACATCTGCACAGATCCTTTTTCCAAATAAGGTCACATTCTCAGGTTTCAGGGGTTGGAATGTGGGCATTTCTTTTGGAAGGTCACCATTAGATCCACCACACTGGATATTGCAGAAATTGTTTTGAGAGATTCCTCTGTTATAGATATATCTGAGATTTCCTTTCTTTCTCTCTCTCTCTCTTTCTTTCTTTCTCTTTCTTTCTTTCTTTCTTTCTTTCTTTCTTTCTTTCTTTCTTTCTTTCTTTCTTTCTTTCTTTCTTTCTTTCTTTTCTCTCTTTCTTTCTCTCTTTCTCTCTTTCTTTCTTTCTTTCAGACAGGCTCTCACTCTGTCACCCAGGCTGCAGGCTGGAGTGCAGTGGTGTGATCTCAGCTCACTGCAGCCTTGACCTCCTGCACGCAAGTGATCCTCCCACTTCAGCCTCCCAAGTAGCTGGGACCATAGGCGCACACCAACACACCAAGCACAGTTTTGTATTTTTTGTTGAAATGGGATTTTGGCACATTGCCAAAGCTTGTCTCGAACTCTTGAGCTCAAACAATCTGCCCACTTTGGCCTCCCAAAGTGCTGGGATTATAGGCATGAGCTATCGAGGCAAGCCTATCTTTGAACTATTTAATGGTCAAAGTTTTGCTAATGTATATACAGGGAGGAAAATGGCTGGTTCATGCTGATTCTCCATCAGGGCTATCAGTAAAAGAGTGAGTGACACTGTAATTAATAGAACAGGAATGATAACATCTTATAGGGGTGCTATTCATGCTTTTGGAATGGCTTCTTTAAATCTGGGATGCATCTACCCCATTTGGTTGTAAATGGAAACATCAGTAAATAAGTTTAAAGACATCCTTGTTTGCCTCTCTGATGGCAAACTCCAATCCATACATCCACTACAGTCTATTTTGGTATATCTTCTATGAATTTCTCCAACTTCTTACTTAAGTTTTGCTACCTTCCAAGGCAGGCATTAAAAAAAAAATGGAATAGTGCTTTATTACCTGACCCTATTTGTACTTTTCTGAATATGAAGTTTGACCTCTAGTATTACTATTCTAGGATTTCATGAATAATTCTATGATTATCCTCTGCCTAAATTTCATAACCCCATTACATATTAGATCAGGGTTCAGTGCCCTGTCTTTTTTTAACTTTTCAGAGACCTTCTCCCCCAGTCACACCATGGATCTTCCAATTCCAGAGCTCTACACATCTCTCTCCATTTAGGCCCTCATGATTGTGGAGATTGCAAATGCATCATTATGTCCATTCGAAGATGTCAAAACTTTATATAAATATATGGAAAGCTTTCTAGCCTATTTTCAGTACACTTGATGAGTTCCAAAATTTTGTTAGTCTTTTTGGTTACAGGCTCATATTTAAGCTAATATAATTAGGAAAAAATTGAAAGTGGTTCATACATTCTTTTTTGAGTTATACCTGATACATCAAATACCATCATCATAAAAAAGTGATTTGTGTTATTTTCCCCAAAATTGCTCCCCTTGCATTTGTACTTACTAAGAATAAATAATAGCTAACATCTATTCACTGTCTTTGATTCACGAGGCCCTCACGAATTGCCTCATTAGGTCTCCGACAGTATGGTACAACTATTGTTTATATTTTACAGATGAAGAAACTGAGGCTATACTGCTACTTTCTGCTTATACATCCTAATGAAACCTTCCTACTGGGGTGATCTCTTTTGGTTTGAATTCACTACTTGAGTGAGATTTTATTCACTACTATTTCTTGAGCATTGGCAAAATGTCCAATGGAACTAATTCATGAGAGAGTCATTTTTTAAATTGATTTGTTTACTGAAAGCCAGAAATTATTCTGAACACTAAGAATGTACTGGTAAGCAATTGTAGTAGGCAGCTTCTAAGATGGCCCCACATGATCTCCACATCCTCTATTTTCACCTGCTTGTCTAATTTCTTCTCCTTTAGTATTGGCTGGACTTAGTGACTCATTTCTAGTAAAGGACAGAAGTGATAGGATGTCACTTCCAAGGTTAAGTTTTTAAAAAGCTTGTGGTTTTTCTCTTGAGTCCCTCTGTCACTCTCTCCTGGATTGCTCTCTCTGAGAAAAAGCAAAATCCAAGTCATGAAGTAGCCCTGTGTGAAGACCCCTGTGTGAAGACCTTCATGTGTGAAGACCCCCACATGGCAAGTCTCCTCCTCTTCAGTCGAGAGTTCAGATGAAACCACAGCTCTAGCTGACAGTTTGATCACAACCTCATGAGAAACTTTGACCCAGAGGCACCTACCTATACTGAGCCCAGATTCTTGACCCACAGAAACTGTGGAATCGTGTTCGCTTTTTTAAGTTACTAAGTTTGGGAGTAAGTTGTTATGCTGTAATAGATAACGAACACATCCAAGAACCTCATCCTCATGGAATTTATACTGTAATAGAGATTATGAACATACACGTACATGTGCATACTCACATACATACAGGATGTACATAAGGAAGATACTAGTAATTAGTTCTAAGAGAAAAGTAAAGCAGGGTAAAATGAATTGGGGATGCTTTGGCTATCTTGACCACACAAGGAAAGACCTTTCTGTGGAGATAATATTTGAGCTACGAGTGAAGAAATCAGCCACGCAGAGATGTAGGAACAGAGAAGTCTGGGCAGAGGCAATATAGCTAGACCAGGGCTAATAGGAATAAGATTGGCTTGTTTGAGAGACAGAATAGGCAAAGAAGCACTGTGAACAAAGGAAAAACCTTAGAAGATGAGGACAGAAAGGTGGTCATGAACAGATAATGGAGAGACTTACTGGTCATGGTTTTGAATTTTAATTTCTTCTTATTGCACTGTACGTAACTTGTAGAATTTTAGCACAGGAATGATATCATCTTTCCTGCGTTTCAAGAATTCTAGCTTCTGTTTATGTAATGGATTATAAGGTGCAACAGTGGAAGCAGAGAAATCAATTAGGAGACCAGATAAGAGATAATTGTGATTTTTGTTGGTGATAGCAGAGATAGTGAGAAATGGTTGGGTTTCAGATGTACTTTTATGTTTAGGTTAATGCGGCTTATTGATGGATTAGATGTGGTGGGTGAGGCAAAAAGAGTTGCTGATGTTTGGCCTGATCAACTGGCAGGGTAGATGGTGGCACCTTTCACTGAGACAAGAGAAGTACAGTTAGATTAGAGGAGGAAGTGGCAACATGGATAATATGGAATCCAGAGTTTTGTTTGGGGCATAAGTTAGTTTACAGTATGTAGAACTAACAAGAAAGGTGCTCATTATTGCTATTCTATGTTTAAGCCAGTTCTTGCTTTGGAAAACCATTTCCAACATCTTGTAGGATCTTGTTTCCATATACTTCCATTTTTTTAAATCTTTGTGGTGGAATTTTTTCAGAGGCTATTTGAGAATTTGTAAGTAATATATACTGACTCCCACTTTTCAATATAGCAAGTTAATCAGACAAAATGTCTCTTATAAAATGCTAGAAAATCCACTGAGGAAAATAATCAGTGTAGTATTTTGATTATAATTTATTAAAACACAAATATCAAATACAAGGTAACCTTTGGCCTTTCCTTGAGTCAGACTTTGTTATAGCTTCTAATCATGTCTTGCCCTATTCATTAGTAGCTCATTCATTTCCCTTGTGCCAACTCACTCACCTTAAAATTTAAGTTTTAGCAGCTTTGCTGTAAGTCCTATAAGTGCAGTGGGGCATTTGAGTGGATCATTGTTTCCCTTCTTCTAGAAACTCTGTAGTGAGAATAAGTAGTAAGAATAATTGTGGCTACATAGGTGCATTTGTTCCCTAAGACAAAGTGATCAGAGAACTCCAGGGGAAATGCTATTAATACCAATATTGTTTTGTAATGAAAGGGTTAACAGCTGTCAAACTCAATGTCTTAAAGATTAAAAAAAAAAGAAAAAAAATGTCATCTAGGCTGGGCAAACATCAGTGCCTGGCATGAGGAATTAGCAAAAAGGTCTTTAGGTATCTATGGACTACCAAATATGCATGATTCTCTAGTCCACTAGAAAATTTAGAACTGATTCTCAGATACTAAAATATGAAACCGAGGGGCTTATACTTGATCTGCTAATTCTGAACCAATGTATTGCAACTACTGTGCATTTTGAGATACTAGTATGAACTGGCATATTATAAAATTAAATTGTATTGTATAGTTCATTGTATTGTTCCATCACATTTTGATATCCTCACTTTAAATAATTCATGGGAAGAAATGATCACTTCATAATGCCACAAACTCACAGCAGGCAAAACTAATTTTACACAATATGAAAACAGATTTTATTTATTTAAAAGGAATATTAAAAAAAACACAACAACTTTTTTGACACCAGCTGCTGGGAAATAAATAGAATACTTTATGACCAAAAAAAATCCAAATCTATAAAAGCTCTTCCTGGGAGATCAGGTTGAGAATTGTAAAGATACATTTAAATGCCCTGGTCAATGCTATAAGCCTTATTTTGAGGGAAAAAGAACTCTCCCGTCTGCTTACTCTCTGTGAGGATAAAGCGATACTGGGAGAAAACTGACTTTACAAAAGCCCTCCTGAAACCTACAACATAATGCCAACGAAGTGGCAAGCTTTAGGTGTCACTTCAGAGACCCCCTATTAGTATAAATAACATCAGTGGGTAAACAGTAGCTGGTGTCCTTAAATACAAAGTAGAAATTATTGTTTAGCTTTGTCCAAACCAGACCTTGATAAGAAGTGGAAAAGGGTATTTTGGGGTGACCACAACAACTTTCCTTTCACTGTGGCTTTAAGAATGGAATAAGAAAATACGATGAAAATATAATGAAACTATTTTCTTTGGGAGAGTTTATTAGATGAACATTTTAATACAAATATAACATATTTTTAATACCAAAGATAAAAAAAATCCGGGCTTTCTTTTCAATGTGATAACAACTCCATATCTAACTCAATCAGACACTTGCTTCAGACAAAGAACGGGACTCCTGCCATGGGCGGGTCTGGGTTTAATCTCAGGAGCGTGAGGGTCCAGGCATCCAGATAGTTTGCAGCCCTCTTCCCTGAGGCTTCAGGGAGAGAGAGAACAAGGGTGGAAAGGGGCAAGGATTGGAGCGAAGGAGCTAAGAGATGGATGGAAAAGAGAAAAAAGAACAGTCTAAAATAAAATATTTTAGCACCAAAGCAATGAAAATACATTCTGTGGATAATATAAATGCTATTTATTGAATTTTTACTTTTCAAAAATGTTTAACTTAAAAATTCTTGCTGACAGTGGGAATGTAAGTCTAAGACTAAGAGACTAACTTACCAGATGAAGTTTATTATTGTCTGATAACAGCTGAATTCCGGTCTTCTTTGTGTACTGTAAAATGAGGCAGATTTGTGTATCTGTAATGTCATAGGCACTGTTGGAAGGGCTTGTCTCTGGTTTTGTCATAAGTTTCCTACTTGAGCAGTTATAAGTCATGAATTAGAAATTCATTTTAGATTTTGAATAGTTACAAATTTGGAAGGATCTAAATTAGGCTCTATTATTCTTTAACTTTTTAAGATATAAAATATCAATACAGTGTAGCAGAGATTTAAAATTTTTAATAGGTATTACCAAACTTTTTCATAGCATTGGTCTTTTCAGTAGCTATTTGTATTTTCTAAGGCAAGAGCAATATACACAGAAAATGGGTTTTCTTTGTCCTTACTATATCAGTGCAATCTAATACGTACATTAGTTAGTGAGATTGCTTTGGGAAAAATAGAAAGAACATCGAGATTCTAAAACAGGATGTCTATGTTCAAAGTCTGGCTGAATTTCACTTACTACTTGTTGAACTTGTACAACTTATTTTAACCTTTCCTTGCCTTATTTTTAAAATTTTGCAAAATGGTGTTGATATTACCTATCTATAAGACCCTCGGCCAGGTACAGTGGCTCATGCCTGTAATCACAGTACTTGGGAGACCAAGGAGAGGATTGCTTGAGCTCAGAAGTTTAAGACCAGTCTGGCAACATAGTGAGAACCTGTATCTCAAAAAAAAAAAAAATTAGCTAGGTGTAGTGGTATGCATCTGTGGTCCCAGCTACTCAGAAGGCTGGGGCAGGAGGATTACTTGAGTCCAGGAGGTAGAGATTGTAGTGTACCAAGATCACACCATTGCACTCCAGCCTAGGTAATAGAGTGAAACCATATCTAAAAAAAAAAAAAACAATAAAAAAAATTCTCTTGTTACTCAGTGAAATAATGGAAAAGTTTCTGGGATAAGCTTAGAGAGCCATAAAAATGTTGATTTAATCCTATTAATAAATAGTATATAAGTTATGTTCTTCAAAGGCATTTGTATTTTAAAGTATTTAAAGTATTGCAGTTGTATTGTTGCATTTTAAGGGATGACTGTACAGATGCTATGTAATATGTTTAAAAGTTACTCTCTTTCTTCTGAGTGGTTTGCTGTAATACAACCAGAGTTATAATGCAAACATTTACCAAAACAACGCTGGTATGGCAATGATAGTATTGGGCAACCTGAGTTGTACTGTAATAACTTTTCAATAAATCAATATATGTGAACCAGACTATTTTCTTATGTATAGAAGAGATATGTTATTTTAGAATGCTATTTAAAATATAAGAAATGAATCAAAAACTTCCAAAATTTTAATTTCTTTGATTTTTCTAGGATTTCTACCTTCTAGAATATAAAGCTCTTATTCTTTTTACTGAAATCTTAGCTTTACTTCAGTATCAAGCTGCTTCATAATGCAAGGGCTAACAGTTAAAATGAGAGTTAAATATCATTTAAACAGAATTATTTAACGGCCATGTTACTGTTATGAAATTGTACATGTTCCAAAATAAGTCTAGTCACCTTCACACCTACTTAGACTGATTCCATAAGTCAATCATCAAACACAAAATTTTGGCCTAAAATACTCGTTAATTTTTATGTACTAACAGGAATGTTCACGTCTAAGCAGGAGAAGCCAGGTTCATTCAATTCACAAATTTAGTATCTAAGATTTGAAATATCATAGCTTTTTGTGCATTTAAAAAAATTAGACTTACATATTGACTTTGAGCCTAGAGAATTTTAGAAATAGAAAATATAACGTTTCATAGCTTTTAGATTTACAAGGACATCATTTTTATTTATAGAATAATGCATTGTGCTTAATTACAAAATATCAAAGTTTTTGTCATTAGTGAATTTAGAATGGCTGTTCCCTTGTTCCCTTGTGGAATTTACTTTGTTAGAATAGATTGCCACATTCTTTGAAGACAATTGCCTTGATATTGATACCAGTCACCATGCCTTCACTAGATCTGGGGATGGACACTAAAGTATACGAGGAGTACTGGCATACTAAGTCATAATAGAATTAGCTAAATGTTATATATATCAAAGAATGAGGTGATTTTGGTAGGTAAAAGGTAGTCCAACCTGCACTCTTGTTGAAAAAAAATGACTGTTGTATCAACCTGGCATTCCATCCAAACCTGAATTTGAGTTTATCCAAAGAGCTGCACTGAAATTCAGCAAGATAGCATGGACTGGGCCAGGTGTTGCAGACAGAGGACAGGATTTTACTGGCTTGGCAGAGTAGGACTTTAGGTTATTTCCTCCAAAGTGACATTAAATTCCTCTCTGTGCTATCACAACACTTTTTGTTTTTTCAGACCTGTCTATAGACTCTCAGAGGCTTATTCTGTTTCGTGAAAACAATGCAGATAAGCTGATTGAAATGTCAACAGATATAAACATGCAGATAAAATGTTAGTATGTAATGGTAGTTTTCAGACATAATGAGTAATGAAATTTAAGCAGGGTCCAGGTGGAATAGGATCCTAGAGTCCTAGAATAAAAACATATCATTTTAGAGGCAGAGGTACAGTCTCATTCCTCTGTTTAAAAAGATGAGGTAGATAAAGTCCAAGATCTTTCAGTTGGAGTGTTCGAAAGAGTTGGGACTAGAAGCACATCTCTGCTCTCCAGTCAAGTGCCTTTTCTAGTTGAGCTTGACTTCTTTATATCTGGATAATAAAATCAATCTCATACAATGATATAGGTCATATTTTTCCAAGGCAGCTAAGTATTCATTCACTCCTATACCATCAATAATAATGGCAAACATTTATATAAAGCTTACAACCTAGGCAGTACCCTAATTGCTGCCTAGCAGGCTGTAAGCACTATATGAATATTGCTGTATGAATGTTGCCTGACGTGAAGTTAGACACTGTAGAGTAATTTTCCTTATATTGCCTTTTGCTTAATATTGCCCCTCTTTTAAATCTTCATAAGAGCCACATAGGTGCTGTTGTCCTCATTTCATAGTTGAAGGAGGAAACTGAAGCGCAGAGACCTTAAATATATTCACCAAGGAAATCGAGCCATTAATTGGTAAAGCCTGGATTTGAACCCAGGCAGTCTGGGTTTCTGAGCTTGTGCCCTTATCCGCTATGCTGTGTATTGTTCCAATAATTTTTAGTTGCATAAAATGCTTAGAAATACCATTTATAAGTTCTCTGTGCTCCAGAAGAACCAGTTTCAAGAAAGAATAAAATATATGTAAATGGCAGACAAACCCATTATATTTAAAATATATATATTTATATAAAAAAATACTAAAAAAAGAGAAAGAAACCATAAGAGAAATATGATAGGTATGGGGAGAAGGGATTTTAATTGTTCTCAATGAGTATAGAGCAAAGTTAGATCCAATAATTAGGAATTACAGGAGATAAATCCAGGCTTAATATGGCAGTGCAGTGACCAGAATAGGCAACCTTGTTAGTGAGCCCCCTATCTTTGTGTATTCAGGCTGTGTGACTGGTCCCTATTGCTATAGACAGGATTGCTGTACTGGAATAGTACATTTGGAGCGCAATTATGCTCAGTTAGGTCAGAGGTAAGAGACGTCATTAAATTTCATCTGAAATTATATTGTAAAATATGTAAGGGCAAGAGCTCCAGACAGATCTGACTTTGAATCCTGGCACAATCACTTATTTGCTGCAAGAATTTAGTCAAGTTACTCAACTCTAACTTCTCTGAGTCCCAGTTTCCTCATCCATGATTGGGATAATTGTACTAATCTCCTAGAGTTGTGGTGAGGGGGAGTAAATGAGATCATTATCTAAAATGCCTAGCACTGTGCCAGGCACATAATAAGTGCTCAGGGTATATTAAATTTTTCAGGAGTGAGAGACTCATTAATTTTTCAAAAATGAACTACAGTGCTAATTATTCTCTTATTTGGGAAAGGAAGCTTGGCTTAGCAGGTAATAGGACTTTATGCTCACCAAGCTCTCATTGCCTTTGGATAAGGAACCATGAACCCTGGATAATGAAAAGTCCTTGTAAAGGAAGCTTTGTAAATCACCTTATTTAAAATGCAATAGAGCAGCTTATGATTTAAAAGCATCCTGTGGTGAATCCTTTTAAAATGTGAATAATCACCCCCTAATTTGTCTGTTTGGTAAGTTCAGAATTTGGCTTATTGTGTCTTCTTAAAGCAAAGAGTACACCTGCACTCTTATTTCAGTATTTTCATGCTGGGCTGACTTTCAGAGAAATACAGGGTGCCTCTTGGATTCAGGATGGCATAGCTTAGGTAACTGATGAAACATACAAGGTCCCTAAAGTCAGTGAGAACATTAATTGTACTTTGTGATGCATACATTTTAATGAGTATGAAAACTCATAGAGATCAGTTGACCTAGACTATATCGAGGATCATTGCACATAGGAATGCTGTGTGACTTGAAGAGTTAGACAATGAAGAGTAATTTTTCTTATACTGCCTTCTTTTTCTCTGAAATTTCAAGGAAAGTCAACATGAAATTTTGACATGATACACAGATCCTTTATGAAAAACCAAACAGCACTGGAAGCCTGTGCAGTGAAAGAACACTAGATTAGGAACTGGGGACTCTGAGTAAGACCTGCCATATACTAACTGCATGGCATGGGATAGCATGCCACTTTTATTCTTTCTTTGTCTTAGTGTTCTAATTGTAAAATAATCAAGTTATACTTGCATCTCCCGTGTAACTTCTACCTAGAATCTTTAGTGAGCTGATTCATAAAACCAGGTGTGAAATTACTTTGTTTCATTCTCTCCAACAGAAAAGTTAGAACAGGAAATAGTAGAAACAGTACTTAAGAGGTTATTTTCTATTGGCAATACTTGTTACTCTGCCTTAGCTTGAACTCTCTTTTGCCTATATGAAGATTTATGAAACATTTTATTTAGCTATGATATAGAGATTAATATAAACGTGGGAAACTCAGACTAAATGTTTTCTTTTTTCCTATCAGCTGGCAAACATTGACCTGTGTTTGAAGAAACTTGAATATATTTGAGAGAAAATGACCTCTCCCACAAATTAATTAAATCTGAGACTAAAATAATTACATCTCTTCATTGATTCCCTTTATTTTCACAGTATCCATGGGAATTTTGCCAGTTCTTCATAGAGTGATTTAAGCTTATTGACAACCCACTTGGATGAAATACAGTTTGAATATATGCTGGTGACTCTGTCCTTTGCAAGTTGAATTGGGGAATAACATGCATCAGATGGGATACTTAAGGAGCCCTTTTTGAGAAGCACCATACAGTTTAAGAGCTCAGGTGACTGCTTTATAAGAGATCTGAGACCACTTTAAAGATCCCCAACTTTTCACACTGGTTGCAATCCATGCAGGATGTTGAAAGGAGCTAGAATTCATAAGTGACCAGGCTTATCTTTTTATCAAATATGCATTTAAAACACATCTTTATGCAGATTCATATATTGTAAAGGGCTACTATTCAGGACCCAAATTTCTAATTTGTCAAAAGCCTCAAGCTGATTTTAAGAGAAACTTAAACTTAATTCAATTAAGGAATAATGAAGCTGTAAGTTTAGCCAAATTGGAAGTGCCGTCAAAGACTTAGCATTCCATAGTCAACCTCAGAATTTTACTGTCTACCCTAAAGATGCTAAAACTATGGAGTTTTCAATTATGTGTGATAAGAACATCACCATGCATAATGGCTAGTAGCCATAATTCTTTACATCCTGAAAGTGAAGAAGAATTTTACTGAGTCACTCATTGCAATTCTTAAGAAAATCACTATGCATTGATATATGCCATTGCCAATATTTTAATGTAGAAATAAATAACCTTCTTAATCTTCTAATAAACAAATAGAAACATTAAAATGTTAATCACATAACAAAACAGTTTCCATGCTTCATTTTCTCTTAAAAACATAGCAAAAATCGGAAGTATATAAAAAGCGGTTATCATTAGAAATAAACAGAATAAGTCATTAAATGTGAATTCCAGAAAGGTGAAACTGCATTTACAGAAAAAATTTCAAACATATGGTGTAGAGGTTAAAATTTAACTATATGTCATCCTGTTGGAACATGGTATAAAAATATGTATGTGCAATAAAGGGTCAAGAAATATTTATTAAGTACTTATTCGGTGCTCAATATTTGATGTCATGAGACATATGAATAATACATATATAAATAATTGAAATTTATTCTATTTGACAATCAGACTTTCTGTACAGATCTTATGGAATAATAAAAATTCTTCCAATAGATATATAAATTATGAACCTATTATAAGATTAAAATATGTTTGTAAAATATATATTTGCAAAAATAGCTTTATCAGTTAATCCCCATTTAATCTTACTTTGATGTATTAGGAAGTTTCTGTGGTTGTTTAATAGAATGTAGACTTTTGGAGACCTCTTAAGATCTCTTACCTGTCTTAAATTTGTGAAACTCACAAGTGTACTATCAGTAGAAACAAGGAAATTACACAGGAAAATAAAAAACCAGGCCCAGGGCCTGCTGGAGATATCTTTTAACTCTATATTGAAGTATTGGATATGGGATCCATGATGGAGTCCAAGTTATACTAGGCAGAATGTATTATCTAAGCAATACTTGGTTCTTATTGAAGAATTGAGAAGTCATGAAAGCCCAAGAGCACCCTCTAGTGAAATTTCTGGAGTAGGCTTAAGGGGCTTGCTCTTGACCTTAGCTCTCCCCCTCACATGACCTTTGATCTCCCAAAAGATAGCAGTTATATTTCTAGTATTTGGCTTTATCATCAAATCATTTCCAGATCACAATGAAGGTGGGCTGCTTGTCAAGTATTACTACTAGTAGATCTGCTTAAACTCTAAGACCTACTATTTCATTGTTCTCATGATTTTTGTTTTTGCTTGCAGTATCAGCCTACTGTGTTAAAATAGTTTCTGGAACTAATATAACTAACGAGCTAATGGGAAGCATTACAAGTGTGTAGCTGAATTGTAGTACTTTTGTCCCGGCCTTTACCTTTCTCATGCCTCTGACTCTTGGCTTTAGTACACTATATACAGAAACTGTATTAATACCTGCAATATTCGAGGTCAGGGGTAGCAGGTGAGATTTCCAGTAGAGGTCAAAAATTACAGGAGGAGTAAAGAAGTCTTAGTATTCATGAACTTCTGAGTTTTTAGACAGATGTTTACAAAGCAAGCCTGATCTTAGCTATAAGTTAGTTAAAGCTGTGAGTATAATACTATTCATTTTGATTAGCAACTGTTACGTAATACATGAAGCAAGGCAAATTATTAATTGACTTTATAGATAGTTTGCTCTAAAATTATATGATTGGTAAGGAATTTAGAGATCTAAATCCTCCTACTTTAGGGAAAAAAAACCCTTACGCACCTAAATGTTAAGTAGCTTGCTCAATGTGACACAAATACAGCATCAGGGCTACAACATACATACCTTGTTCAATATCCTACAAGAACCTGCTTATTAAGGAGGTTTCAATATTGTTTCACAATTTTGTTCTTATTAGTTTTTTTTTATGGTTCTAATAACTTATAGACTTGTCTTCATACTTACAGGAAAAGAAAGTGTGTAACTTCCAAGGTCATCTTTTTTCTATCTCTGCTTTCATGTACCGAGGAATAAATCACTCTTGTGATTACTATTAAGATGAAGTAAAAAACATAATGCTTTGATATAAATCAAACATTAATTCTTGAAACACTGTGCCACACAGTGTTCACGTTGTGCACTGAAAAAAAGTGGAGGGACCCGTATGTCAGACTGATATTCTAGAATTACTGATAACCGCCTCTGAGATTCTGTACTTCAGAATTGTTTCTGTTTTTATTAGTACCTACTTCCTAGTGTTCATGGAAGGATTAGGTGAATGAATGCTAATAAAGCATATGGAACATTGTTGGCATTGATTAATTGTTATACTGAATGCTGATGTCTAATTTGAAAAAGGAACAAGACATTTTGGGGATTATCCCGTAGGGGTGTGAGCTATGAACTGTATTAAATTTTGTGGGGGGAGATTACAGCCTGATGATGTCTTTCTTGGGGGAAAAAAACCTCTAAGATATTCAAGTTGTTGTTTTCAATTGAAAATGAATGTATAAAAATGACAATTTGGGAAGGCATATTACATATTAGGTCAGAAGTGTATGATTCTTTCATTTCTCAATTCATTACTATACTCTCAGTCTTGGCTTTAACCTCAACCATACCACCTATGACCTTAGTATACAACCTTTCCTTCATTCATATTATTGTTGATATTCAGAAGGTGAGGTGGTTCTTTATGGCAATAAATATTGTTGATATTCAGAAGGTTAGGTGGTTGTTTATGGCAACTAAAGGCAAAATTACATAATTTTGATTTTGTTGGAAAGTTAATAATTCAGTGATAGTTTTATTCCCAGTTCTTTTCCTACTTTGCGATGCCTCAACATACAGTGTTGGTATTTAGAATCTTAAAACTAGAAAACATTAATGCTAGAAGTGATCATAGATACTGACAAATCTGATTCATTTATCTTACAGATGAAAAAATTAAGACCCCAGCAAGGAAGAAAACTGGCCAAGTTTAATTCTACATACTGACTCTCAGTGATAGGTCACGTTTCCTTATTTTTCTAAAAATAATTGACTCTGGAGAAACAATTGATTCCTTAATATTGCACTGATATGCTGAACCAATAGATTTACCAATGTAAATCAGTGTTATCTATGAATGGACAGTACACAGTATTTTAAACCTATCTATTCAGTAGTACAGTACACTGCCTTTTAATTCCTGTCGCTTTGCAATGATGCTAAAGCTCACACTGAAACTCTTAAGTGATTATCTTTAAGGATTTTCTTCTCCAGCTATGAGTCTAAACAGTCTGAGTAAAGAGGCTGCATGGTCTCCCCATGGCCCTACTAAATGTTTTTAGGAAGTGGAACCCCCTTCTGGAGTTATGAGAGAAACATCACTTCTAAAATGCCTTTAAAAGTACTCCAGCATAAACATTACACTGGAGCATTTCATTAGCTTTTTGAGAACAATAAAGAAATGTGGAGCATAATAGGCTAATATGTTTAAGTGGCCTTGGTAGAACCCTACTTAACTCAGTGGGATTTTCTGCAGCATGCAGAGGTGGAAAACCATTCCTTACATATTTATTGTGTAGGACTGCCTCCTTCTTTATTGCATGCAATTTATATCAAAGAGAAGTGACTTTCCACCTGTAATTCTAAAATCAAGCAAGTCTCAAAATACACATTTTAGAAGAATCAATATTTAGATATGATGATCAGCAACCAGCAGTGCTGACTTTTGGCACTCTGGATTTCTGTCAGTAGAGATGGTAGAGGAGCCAACTTGAATCTCAGTATTTCCTGGCCTTTTAGGACTTCAGTTTTCATCAGGGTATTAAGATCTATGAAGTATCTGAGTTCCTAAAGAAAACACGTGATGTGAATCAAACCTCATTGGTCACAAATTACAAAAATTAATTCAATTAATAAAAGTTATTCTGTTACTAGCAATAAAGCTAGCAAGAAAACTTTTCTGCAAACTATTTTGAATTAAGTAAAAATATAAGCTAATGAAAAATATAAAGTGGTAGTTTTTATGGTTTTATTAGGATTTCAAGTGAGTATACTTAGTATATTGCTATTCTTGCAATATAATATTCTGCCAGTACTCTTTAGCTCTCTGAGCTTCTATTTTCTCTGGTATAAATTGGGACTCATTAGTCTTAGGGACACTGTGATCATTGTGATTCGTTTGAGCTTTTAGGAAAAAAGGTGTAAATTAGGCCCACAATTACAATATTTTAAGCAAGTTCAAACAAACATACATGATGACAAAATGTTTCCACGTATATATTAGTTTCCTTTCTGCCGACAAGTTGTCACCAAAATTTATTGAAAAGACCGAATTCCTATTTGTGTGGCATTGAATTAATGATATTAAAAAAAGCCTCTTGAGTGACAGCTGGAGTGGCTGAAGTGGCATATTTAAAACATTATGTTTGTTTGTTTCACTTACTGTCAAACTCTGTCTTAGAAATACTATCAACTGGTTATATTGATAGATAGAAGCTGACTTTTAGTTTCAGGATATGTTTTGTATCAAAGTTTCTCTTCATTGGTTTTTGGGATCTATATGCAAAATAACATATAAACACAAATGTAAAACCCAGCTGTAATTGTTTCTTAGCATTTGGTGACATCATAAATTCCTTAAGATTTATGCTCATGTTGTATTGTAAATATCACCAGAACCACTTAGTATGAGGGTGAAAATGCTAAACAAAACTTATTGAAAATAATGCATATACTTATTTTTCACTTTGAGGAGCGTTTCCTAGCTACCCTATTTACCCCAGTGGAATTTCACAAAAATGTCCCTGGCACTCAAAGTTTGTCTAACAATGAATCAAGTGGGCTTATTTTAAAATTCACCCC
Source organism: Pongo abelii (assembly GCF_028885655.2). Lineage (NCBI taxonomy): Eukaryota > Metazoa > Chordata > Mammalia > Primates > Hominidae > Pongo > Pongo abelii. The sequence goes on from NC_085928.1 coordinate 23,311,264, forward strand.
TAAATATGTTTGCTGGTTTTGAAATTCTGATTTTGTGCTTATGTAATTCAAAAACAGCTTTGGTTTAAAAACAAAATTTGGCAAAAATACTAGTGCATTATGTGTTTTAATCACGTATGGTGTTTTGAAAAAAATAGACTCAAAATTGACAAAATTGTTTTATTGGCACTACAGTTCAAATGCATGGATTTTCTTCCTCACAAGTTGCATAAAATAAAAATAAAATCAGCAGATATTTCTTAAGTGAGTAGTATGTGAACTTAATTGATTTTTATAATATATAGTACAACAACTGCACTACAGGCATAAATTTTCACGCTATGTTTTTGCATCCTTTATTTTACAGATTTCGTTATGTTTTATTTTATGGTCAAGTCTATAGTGTGCTTTAGCGTAAATTTTAAAATGCATGGAGCGCTCAAAAAAGTTTCTTCTAGTGATATGGATAGTACATAAAATCTAGTATCAATGGCCCAGTGTTTCTCTTTCATAGAGTTGTTTGATTTTTTCTTATATTCTTATAAGTCCTTTCTTTGGAAAATATATGAACTTAGAAACAGAAGTTTCCCTGGCTCATATTATGCCCATGAGACAGTGATAATGCTGAAGTCCTTTTCATAATCAGGACCTTTATAGAGATTGTCCAGGTATTCTTAGCCAAAATATCCCTCTCATTGTACACTACTCCAGGGCAACATGTGGTGTGCCAGCTGGATGCCCTCCCTACATGCCTCAGGTGGCCACATTTCAATGGTGCCTATAGAACACAGGCCAAATTCTCATTCTCTGTGTTAATCAGTGGGAGAATTCCCATAGAAAATGGGATGTGAGCATATTTCAGGAAAACTCAAAGAGATTAGGCAGATGATTAGGCCAGGACATTGTAAGTTCAAGTTTTATGTAGGATTTCTATAGCATTATCTTAGTTGACCAAAGAATGCCATAAAATTTGGAGATATTTAGAAATTAAAAATAATCATGCTTTTCATTTTACTGTGATTTCTCCAAAGAGAAATTCAACAATATTTTTTCTTTTGATATAATAGGATCTCATCTTGATTCATAACATCAAAGACAACAGATGTACCTAGTCATATAATTTGACTGAAACTTTTTCCCATGGTATTAAAATGATCTGATTCTACTTGTAGAAGTCTCATTATACTTCTCTTTTCAATTAAATTCTAGTCAATTCTACAAACATTTAATAAATGCTTGCTATGTACAAAGCACTTTAATAGATTCTCTGAATAATTCTGTGTATGGTGCTTTATAGTATATAACATATTTTCACATTCATTTTCTCATTTGGTGAAGATTCACTTTCTTATTATTACTTAAATTGTCTAGAGTTTCAGATGATGTTGTTTCCTTGGTAGAATGTCTGTTTTGTTCTTGCTTGTTCTATTTTTGGTGTGTCCAGATACCATTCTAGAAATACATTTAGCTTTCCTTGAAGGAAAAATAAGGTCTTATCATTGTATCATCCTATTAAATTGAGTTGGATTGGAACTAGCGGCATTTCCTGAAATTTCTGTTTGTTTTGTATGCCCTCAGGCTCCGTCTTAAGTGTTTTTTTAATGACCTAATTGAAATGGTTTGTCAACATGTTCAAAAAACAAAATAATTTTATTTACTACTTTTATGACAATACTGATTTATCATATTTCATGTAATATCTTTTTAAGGCAAAAACAATTAGATTTTTCCAGAAACTATTTATATCTCATACTTAAGATTATATTAAATTTTACTACTCTACCTTGAAATCTGCAAGTGCCATACAACTTCTGTAGAATAGTTATGAAATATATTGTTCTCCATTTAGCATGTGCAATATGCTCTAATATTGTTGCAACTAACGCAGAATGAAATAATCTGCTTCTATATTAATGTTACACTATCAAGTCTTATTTCTACATATTTCTGAGATTTTTTTCAAGTCTTTCTCTCAAACCTACTTTGTAAATACGTTAGAATAGCCCCAGTTTTACTTTTATTCATTCATTTTATTTCCCTTACCCATAGTGTTGAAATGGAATTTATCAATGCTTTAGCATTATAAGATTTTCAAATAATTTAAAAGGAAAATTATCTTCACTTTAAGCATTGAATGCATCACTTTTTTCCATAAACCCGAAACTCAAAACCTGTAGGAACACCTTCATTTGCTGTATTTTTGACATTAAATTTGCAGAAAGGCACTTTCCAGGTAACCCATCAGCTATGTCACCCTGGGTATTTGGCCAGAGGGCAGTCATGTTGACCCCATCTGCAAAGGCTGGCTAAACTAGAGTCTTGGACTATTAGAATCTCATTCATCAAGGTCCACATAAAGTACAGTAGGTGGGAAGCAGGAGGACAGATGGTAGGGTCGGGCGCAAGGAACTTGTTTGTTGACATTGATATAGACGCTTCTTCTTGCCAGAGTGACTCCATGCATTTATTTTGGCATGGAAGACTAGGCCAAAGCTATCATCTTAATAAAAGGTGAGCTGCAGGCAAACTAGAGAGATCCATGCACAGTAGGTATTTAGAGTTGGCTTAGATTTTATCTATCAGCTTGACTGTCATACATACTTGATTGATGTGCAGCAGGGTTTGAAAATGCTGCATTGATGTTGAGGACTGTGTCATAAGGTTCCTGATATGGTGCACATGTCTGAATGGAGTTGGACATTGGCTGTCTTTGCCCATGCCAAACAACACCAGACTTCAGTGCATTATTCTGCAGTTGAGTAGCAGATGGTGACTGCAGACGTTTGGAGGGGGTGTGCCTTCAAACACAATATGGAGCCAGCAAACTTACTTAGAAGGTTATTACATGTCTTGACATTGGCAGCTATTTTTTAAGCACTGTTGAAAATCCAAGTTCTATCCATTGTTATTCACAAAATACTAGGCAAGGTTGGTATTCCATGGAAAAGAAATGTGAAAACGCAAATACACTGTTCACTATGCTGGTTACAGTTACTTGGGGGTGTTTTCCTTGGTATTGTCTAAATGGGCCAAGTAAACATTCTCAGATTGATTATTCCTGAAGTTGGTACCAAAACAATTATTAATATTAGCAATGTAGGTAAATTTTATCAATAAGTCAACAAGGGGAAAGGCCATCAGAGCATTGGGTGAATGCTGTAGTCAAATATGGTATTTATGAGTGACTTTATTTTCCTTGGGTTTTAATTCAGGAAAATTATTGTGTTCTTCAGCACTAAAAAAAAGTCAAGTATCTCAATATCTCAATAGATGTTCTTTATGCACAAAAGTATGGAGATTCACAGATTAAAGAGCACAGTAATTCTACATGTATATGAAAGTGATTTTTATTGGTATCTGATTTTTTTCCCTTAAGTGAATTTCTAATCCATATAAATTCATTTTAGGCTTAAAATAACTTCTTTTTTTCCAGATTAAAAGGTAGTGTACACTTATTGAAAGGATGTGTCAAAATAGAAAATATATATAGCGAATAAATTTAAATCACTTGACACCACCAGTCATGGATAAACAATTCTAAGTATTTGCTCTGCCTCTTTCCAAGTGTATGGGCGTTTCTAAAGTGTACAGGTGTTTATATATATGTGTTTGTATATTTCTAAATAACATTTTGGATTGTATAGTCTATATAGTGATCTCTTCACTTAGCATTAATTTTATTAGTTCTGAGTCATAAAATACTCATTTTCATTAGCTGTGTAATATTATATCTTAATTATGTACCAAAAAATTTTAATTAACTCCTTCATGTTTGACATTTAGGTCATTTTCCACTATTATTTCTCCTACTCTGAGGATCATTTTTATATATAAATTTTTATCTGCATCTTGGATTATGTTTTTAGCATACATCCTTAGAAAGTTGATTTCTGGGCTAGAGGATGTAAAATTCTCAAGGTTCCTTTGAGAATTCTTCTCCAATTGTATGTAAAAGTGCTTTTCTAACTACATTCTTAACTGTTTTGAATAGCAGCATTATATAAATATATGACAAATTGCACGCAAAATAACTAGTTTACATAGTTTTAATTTGCAGTGATTTGATTAATAAGGAACTAGAATGTTTTTTACATGTTTGTCATTGTTTTCTTATTTTTATAAATTGTTTGCTTATGGTCTTTACTCATGCAGTTTTACTGATTTGTAAGATTTTATGTGAGAAAATGTTAAATATTTGTATGGTCAATTTCATGTATTTTTTTTCTCTGTGACTATGTCCATTACTTTTATCTTCTTTTCTAAATAGCTTGAAATTTAGTAAATATTCACCATTTTTTTCTAGTGTGATCATGGTTCTGTTTTATATTTTTAATTGTGTTTCTCCCAGAATTTATTTTAGCATGTTATGATGTAAACATCTTACTTACTTTTGTTCTTAATGGTTAATCAATTGTTCCAGAATCATTTCCCCACTGATTTTGATACCATCTTGATTGCCTGCTAATTTTTATCAACATTAGGATCTATTTCTGGACTATCTGCTTTTTCAGTTCTTTCACCGGTTCTATATTGCTTCCATTAGAGCTTCAAAATAAGTTTGTGTATCTTTTAGGTCAAATCCTTCCTTATCTTTCTTTTTTCAAAAATGCTTTGGCTTTTGTCACCTACTCATTAGTCAGGATTTGTTTAGTTTGTTGAGTTCATAAAAATGTTTCATTGGAATATTTGTTGGAATTGTATTAAACCTATAAATTAGTATTAGTATCTTTGCAATATTCAGTCTTCCCATTCAGAAGCATAGTGTGTTTTCATACATAAATAGATTGTGTCTTTTTATTCATATAGATCCCCAAATTCCTTCGTATATTTAGGTATAGGCATGCTATGTTCTTGTTAGTGTCCTTAATTGCCTATATTTCATTTATAATTTTTTAGTAGAAAAGCCACTTCCTATTTATAATCCATATGATCCTCAACTTACGTGGGGTTCCATTCTGATAAACCCATTGTAAAACTGGAAAATCTTAAGCTGAACCACTGTAAGTTGAGGACTATCTGTATTTATTATCTAGCTATTTTATTCAACTCTCTTAATAGTTTTAATAATTTCTTTTAAGTTCTTTTGGGGTTTCAAAGTTATTAAATTATCTCCTAACAAAGATGACTGTCTATTTCCTTTCTTATTTCTGTTTAATATCCTATTTTATTGACTATAATTTCCAAAACAGTTAAGTAATCATTGTGATAGAGGGCATATTTCTTGTTCTTTATTATGTGGTATTATCTCTAGTTTTTTTTTTCATATTTAAGGCAGATATTGGTTGTTGATTTAAGACAGATATTATTTGATATATTGGTAAAGTGTATTAAAATACTATTTTCTGAATCCTTATTTGATTATTAGAAATGGATGTTGACTTTTATTAATCTTTTTTTTCTGGTAAATATTGTCCAATTGTAACTCATGGACATAGACTTTTCTTGAGATGTATTTTTCAACTCAAATTAATTCATCATACATTTTATTCAGCACTTACTATATGCCAGAAATTGTTCACTAGGCATTGGGATTAAGATGCATAGCCCTTTCCCTTTAAAACATTATAGGATAATTTGAAACGTGACAGTTCAGCAAAGGACTTAGCATAATTGATTTTCCACTATCAAATTGCTCTTGCATAACTAGAAAAAACTTTATGATCTTATTAAGAAAACTTTCAGGGTTTTTTAAAAATAACCTAATGGTATATAACATGTCACAATGTGAATTTTTAAAATTGTTTAAATGTAAAATGGTGATTCACAATTGAAATTATGAGTTTTTATATTGAAACATCATCGTGTTCAGATTCTAATCAAAAATGTCCATAAAAGTTTATAATGCCTCAGAAAATTCATAGACTTATGTAATATAGATTGTTTATATTCTGTATGATTAGGATATTGGAATTTCTAATCACACCTGACCACTTCTTGTAGAGTATGACAAAAACGATATGTGATATTGGGGCAACTCATTTTCATGATGCTGTCATTGGGGTTTCATTTTTCTGGAGTCTGAATCATCTGTAGGATTTCAGCATGTATTTACATAGATTTATTTTCAGTTGAAGGGTTTTTTTGGTATTAATTTTATTGGCTCAGTGTAGTGTAGCATAATCTAACTTGCTTTCCCCATATAATGATATCATTTGTCTTATTTTTGGGAATTCTTTAATTTTGTTCTCTTACATACTGTGCATCAATGAAATTAGATTTTTTATATTTCACACAAATATTTATTGAGAACCAATTTTCTGCTTCAGTATCATGCTAGTTATTATGAATTACAACACAGAAAACATAAGTCATACTTCCAAGGAACTTACTTTCCAGTTCATGGATAGATACAAATAAGGAAATTGCAAAACTTCTAATGAAATATTTATTTTTATAGAGGCATATGTGTATGCCTCTGTGTGTGTATATATATAGAGAGAGATATTTATTTATTTATTCATTTATTTATTTATTTATTTATTTAATTTATTTTTGAGACAGAGTTTCGCTCTTTTTGCCCAGGCTAGAGTGCAATAGCATGATCTCAGCTCACCTCAACCTCTGCCTCCCAGGTTCAAGTGATTCTCCTGCCTCAGCCTCCTGAGTAGCTGGGATTACAGGCATGTGCTACCATGCCCAGATAATTTTGTATTTTTTAGTAGAGACGGGGTTTCTCCATGTTGGTCAGGCTGGTCTCGAACTCCTGACCTCAGGTCATCCACCCACCTCAGCCTCCCAAAGTGCTGGGATTACAGGCGTAAGCCACCACGCCTGATTTATTATGTGTGTGTGTGTGTTTGTGTGTGTGTGTGTGTGTATATATAGTATAAATGTATTTCATATAGACTTAATATAGAGAGAGATTTATACACACACACACACAGAGTCATATTCTTGTTCTTTTAGCAAATGTGTCAGTTCTTACAAGATTCCTTTTGTATATTTACCTTACCCTGTCCTCTTCATGCTTTTCCTATCATTATTGTACTTTTACAATTGTTTCTTCATTTGCAGCTTAAATAATATATTTACTTTTGCAAGATTTTTTTTATTGTCTTGGGAACTACACTGGATAGACAAATGCCATGCACATTAATCTGTAAGATATTACCAGTGATAATTTGTCTCAAACAAAGGTGACCCTGCTCAGAGTTTGGAAATAGGAATAGTGCAGGCTACTATAATTGTAGACTGAAATCATTGCTTTCTGAATCTCCTATTTGATTAAAGTACATACTTGTCTTGATTTTTAGAACTATTCACAAAGAGTTGACATGCATAGTAGGAGAAACCCAAAATGTGAACAGCGAAGTTATCATCTCTATTAAATGGGGATTTTAGCAGTAAGCTTTGGTATATTAAGGAAGAAAACTCCCATACTTTGGGCTTTCATGAGATTTTTATTTCATAGGCCCATTCATTTTAAACTTTAGCATTTGGAATATATTCTAAGGTTTAGTCTTAAAAATTTATCAAATTTTGAAAATTTATATCTCCCCTAAATTTTTAATGTCTGCATTGAATAATGTTTGTCACAGACCACAATACCTATCCCTGTGGAATGGTTATTCTATCTTAATTCAAAAGTAATCCTATTGATTAGATAATACTTACAGCTTCCAAACTTCAAGGCATTTTTTAGCCACCATTTCTCCTTAACCTAACTCTGAGCTTCCTGTGTGGTATCATTTGTTTGAGGTCTTATTAAAATGTAAATAAATTGCACCCAGCACACTTCCTCTATTTGCCCAGCTTGTTACTATATCGAAACAATTGTCTTAATGAAACACATATTGATGTATTGTGTATTTCCGTATTAACCAAAGTGAAGAGGAAGTTATATGAATATATAACAGAGCCCACTTCATAACAGTTTTTGTTAAAGCATTTTATAAATTGGAGATAATCTGAGCCATGGGAGATGATGTAATTCTACATGACAGAGTTCACAGAAAGAGGATAGCTCCTCAGATAGAATAAGATTAGACTCTTGAGAGAGATGCATTGGGGCTTTTATGGCACTTTACCTTTATAGGCGTAGCTGACTCTCAGTTCTTCATATTAATATTGTAGTGTTGTAGCAAAGATAGTAAAAATAAAAATAAAAAGGAGTGTTATCTAAAATAATGTATCTTTGGCATTGATATGAAATTTTTGACTTTTAAGCATCAAATTTGCCATTTTATTTTGTTCATCTAGAAGCTACTTCTAACCTCCCTATTATTTCAGAGAAATGGTTTAATATTTATGTAGTAGCAGGTCGTGTGTGTGTGTGTGTGTGTTTTGTGTGTGTGTGTGTATAAAATCTCCATATGACATGGTTGAATAAAACCAAATTCATGAAGTAATAAGCAATAATAATGAGTAGTATCATGAATAATGATCAACAGCAGGGCTATTAAATATGATAGTACTTGATCAATTACTAAATTAATTTTATAGAAAACAATTGCTATAGAAATACTTGAAATATTTCCGTTGCTTAAGCACAATACCAAATAGTAAAAATAGGAGGCTACTCATTGTGTGCAGGGGAAAATGGGTAAGCCAAATTGGGATTAAAATGCGTCACATTGGAATGAAATCCTGAAGGTCCAGTAGTGGTTTATTGTCTCTGTGTCATCAGACTATTGATGCTCATAATTTTTCCTCATATTTTCTGTATTTTCAGTGTACTGTTTTGTTTTATTTTGTTTTTGCTATGGGCATGTATTAATGTCATAATCATGAAAAGTCAATGTAAAAATGTGTTATGTGTAGCCTACCTGTAGATAATTCATTAAGACTTAACTACTAATATATAAAATCTGCCTGAAGGAGTGGGAGCCAGAAGCTAAATTTAAAGGAAAAGCATTTTATTGTACAAATAATCCATTGTCTCAGAACTTGTTAACATTCTATTTTCAAAGCATTCTTTAGTGCAAGTCATGGAGACCTAAGCTCATGAGGTTAGTCATTACTAGGAGGTTACCTGAATATTTATGTTACATGTAACAGCTAGAGAGCCAGCTAATATTAATACAATTAATTATATTCTGTTAGAAGTATTATAGAAACATGTTATAGAGGGCCTCTCTTATCTTATATGGAGGTTCAATACAACTTAGAAAAAAGCTGCCTGTTCGGACACCTTTGTGCAAATTATTAAACCCTTTGCTCAAGCAGATGCAGCTTGGGCTAGGGACCGTAGCTTATTGAGTGGAACACACTCCTGGACTAGGAGTGTGCCTTGGGCAGGGTACAAACTATATAATAAGTTGTGTCTGCTCTATGTTATATGCCTTATTAGTTATTTGAAAATGGCTGGTGTTGTTCCATAGGTCCCAAATTATTTTATTCTTGCACAGAAAGGCAAGAGTCATCTTCAGGTGACTTAGCAAAGAGGTGGTTAGTCAAGCTTTAAGTTAATATTGAGCTCTGATGATACAAATCTGTTACTTTGTCTCAGACAAATTTAAGGCAGATTTGAGGCTATTCTGATTTGAATAGCTTCGAAGGTAGAAGAAAACTAAAGTCACCACAAAAACATAGATGAGTTTATAGAGGATCCAAGGTTGATATTTTCAAATTGCATCTGAAATGTTGGGGTATCATATAGTAAATTTAGATGAATTGTTACATGGAAGGGTAGATAGACAAATATACAGTAGAGACAGATATCTCTTTGTTACAAAAAGAAATTGAGATAGCTTAAATGATAGATACATGTACAACATAAATATATTTATGTATAAATATATTTATATAAATATAAATGAGAGTAAATGAAATATATAATATAAATTAAGTAAATAAAAAATAAAATGGGTAAACAGTGGAAAAACATGAGAAGGAGGCAAGAATTTGACCTACATTTAAAAAGCATCCTATAAAGGATCTTAGTACATTTACAGATTGGGCTCTGATTATATATTTTAAAGAAATACAATGCTGATACTAAGAAAAATAAATCTTCTAGGATGCTCTTCAGTATGTATAGGGATCACTGTATTATAATGTAAATATCAAGATAAACATTAACTTTCATTAGTGGCAAAGGATATTTTATAGAAATGCTTCTTTGTAGTCCTCAATGTAGACTGACAACATCTTATTACTGTGAACTTTAGTATTCCCATTCTTAAAAGATTTGGACTAAATAGAGAACACTTCACACAGATATAATTCATTGAATGACAGTGAATTCTAGATTATCTAGATTATATTATATTAGATTATCTAGATTATATTACTTGAAATACAACTATTTTTTGTTATTGTTATTATTTGAGATGGGGTTTCACTCTGTCACCCAGGCTGGAGTGCAGTGGTGCCATCTTGACTCACTGCAACCTCTGCCTCCCAGGCTCAAGCGATCCTCCTGCCTCAGCCTCCCAAGTAGCTGGGACTACAGGTATGTGCCACTATGCGCAGCTAATTTTTGCATTTTTTGTACAGACAGGATTTTGCTGTGTTGCCCAGGCTGGTCTCAAACTCCTGGACTCAAGTGATCTACCAATCTCAGCCTCCCAAAATGCTAGGATTACAGACGTGAGCCACCATGCCTAGCCTATTTTTTTTTTATTGTTAATTAATAGCAGAAATAGTAATCAAGTCGGGACAGGGTTGATATCCTTTTATAGAAATTGCAAAGCCTAATAAAAACAATCGCTGGAGAGGTTTGCTGGAAAAATACCATTCCACAGGAACAGAAATCTGTTTAAATATTTATTTTGAATCCACTCTAATGTATACACAATAGGTGTTCGAGACTTCAAGTTTCTTTTTCATTGTAGCCTGGATATTGCCCTATTGATGACCTTACGAGAGGTGACAGCGTGCTGGCAGTCCTCACAGCCCTCGCTGCTCTGGGCGCCTCCTCTGCCTGGGTTCCCACTTACGCGGCACTTCAGGATCCCTTCCTCCCGCCGCTGCACTGTGAGAGCCCCTGTCTGGGCTGGCCAGGGCCGGAGCCGGTTCCCTCACCTTGCGGGGAGGTGTGGAGGGAGAGGTGCGGGCGGGAACCGGGGCTGCGCCCGGTGCTTGCGGGCAAGCGCGAGTTCCGGGTGGGCGTGGGCTAGGCGGACCCCGCACTCCGAGCAGCCGGCCTGCCCGCCTGCCCCGGGCAGTGAGGGGCTTAGCACCTGGGCCAGCAGCTGCTGTGCTCAATTTCTCGCCGGGCCTTAGCTGCCTTCCCGCGGGGCAGGCCTGGAGACCTGCAGCCCGCCATGCCTGAGCCTCCCCCAACGTCCGTGGGCTCCTGCGCAGCCCGAGCCCTCCCCTACGAGCGCCGCCCTCTGCTCCACGGCGCCCACTCCCATGGACCACCCAAGGGCTGAGGAGTGCGGGGCCCACGGTGAGGGACTGGCAGACAGCTCCACCTGCAGCCCTGGTGCGGGATCCACTGGGTGAAGCCAGCTGGGCTCCTGAGTCTGGTGGAGACTTGGAGAACCTTTATGTCTAGCTCAGGGATTGTAAATACACCAATTGGCACTCTGTATCTAGCTCAAGGTTTGTAAACACACCAATCAGCACCCTGTGTCTAGCTCAGGGTTTGTGAATGCACCAATGGACATTCTGTATCTAGCTACTCTGGTGGGGCCTTGGAGAACCTTCATGTCTAGCTCAGGGATTGTAAATACACCAATGGGCACACTGTATCTAGCTCAAGATTTGTAAACACACCAATCAGCACCCTGTGTCTAGCTCAGGGTTTGTGAATGCACCAATCGACACTCTGTATCTAGCTACTGGGGTGGGGACTTGGAGAACCTTTGTGTGGACACTGTATCTTGCTAATCTGGTGGGGATGTGGAGAACCTTTGTGTCTAGCTCAGGGATTGTAAACGCACCAATCAGTGCCCTGTCAAAACAGACCACTGGGCTCTACCAATCAGCAGGATGTGGGTGGGGCCAGATAAGAGAATAAAAGCAGGCTGCCCGAGCCAGCAGTGGCAACCAGCTCAGGTCCCATTCCACACTGTGGAAACTTTGTTCTCTCACTCTTTGCAATAAATCTTGCTACTGCTCACTCTTTGGGTACACATTGCCTTTATGAACTGTAACACTCACCGCGAAGGTCTGCAGCTTCACTCCTGAGCCAGCGAGACCACAAACCCACCAGAAGGCAGAAACACCGAACACATCCCAACATCAGAAGGAACAAACTGCGGACACGCCGCCTTTAAGAGCTATAACACTCACCGCGAGCCTCCGCGGCTTCATTCTTCAAGTCAGTGAGACAAAGAACCCACCAATTCCGGACACACTTATACAACAAGGTGATGGAGTTTCATCACATTCTCCATCCTCAGACTTACATCTTTAAGCAATGTATGTGATATTTCAGGGTTTTGTTTCATGGATTAGATTTCTTGTTTTCCAGACAGAAACAGTAATCTTTACTATTACGGGTTCCTAGATTAAAGGTTATGACACTTTAATGAGATGAAGTTTGGTGAATACTTTGATTTCCTCAACATTTTGTAAAAGTGAAATATTATGTTGATCCAAAAATATCAGTAAGATATTCATAATTAATGCTTTATACATTCTGAATTTCTCCTAAACAAAGTTTGCTGATTTTTTTCATCTATTTAAGTCTCTGAAGGAAAATGAGTTTAGATAATTCCTAGAAGCAGATACTATATGTTTATCTCTTTTCATGTGATAGGAGTTATTTTGTAAATCCGTTCGTAATTTAAATGCTCTAGGGAAGTGTATTCTCAAGGGAACTTTATTGTGGATCATCATGTAAAGGAAAAATTATTATATAGTAAATATTATTCTCTATATCCATATGGGAACTTTCTGATTTGCAAGTTATTTGAGTTCCAAAAGGAGCTTATTCCCTTTGTGTGTTCCCAAGGAAGTATAACCTGAGTGAGCACAGGAATCTGTGAGAAAATAAGCTGGCAAATACTAACCTGATCCAAGTAAGTATTTGGACCTGCTTAGATCTCTGAGCTATTATTGTTTTGTATAAGATTAAGTCTAAATGACATATTCTTTACAATTGCTTAGAATAGGTTTATTCCAACTCAGTCCAGCTCCAAAGTTCATAGCAACTCATTATTAACCAAAGTAATTCTAGTCCTTCTCGCTGAGTGGTTTCTCCAAACTCTATAGAGTGAGGCAAAACTATTTTTTTATCTCCCATGGGAGAATTTTGATAACCTTATCCCTATATCCCATACACTTCCCTAGAAATTCTTAATCCCCCCCAAACCTTTAAACTTTCTAGAGATGTAGTAGGAGGGGCAGTTGAAGATTTTCTATACACATGTAACCATTATGAAAATGTTCATTCAATGGCAGTTAGACTCCCCCCACCCCCACCCCACATGCATTCATACCTGCAGCTAGGCCCCTGATTCCTGCATTACTAAGAAAAGAATTAGGCAGTGGTCATTCGCTGAAGAAATGGCATAAGTCGTTTATGCCCTATAGATTAAAAGGTCATAAATCATATTACAGAAGCTGGATACTTTTGGGAGCGAAAGCGGCCAAATTAGAAGTTATGTTGGGACAACTAGCAGAGTTAGGAGCCCACAGTGTTTTAGCCGGGACTGCTTCCTCCTATTACCCCTCCCCACAGTTCCATTGGATCAATAGTTCTTCCAGGGCAGGACAAGTCATGAAAACCCACAACTTCACTGCTGAAAGGGGGTGATTTGGTAATTTGATGGAGCAGAACATAGAAAAACCCCATGCCCTTAGGTGTGGTCGAAACAGTGACAATCTCAGGGGCAAACAAGCAGGGAGAATAAACATCATATGTAGCCTGAAGTTACAATTCAGAGTAGAAAAGAACTGGCAGATTGGCCAGAAATTTAGCAGGGAGAATTGGAAAAGGATGCTATCATAGTGAACTTTGATAAGCTACCACATATTCCTAGAGGTCTGAAAGGCTGCACGCATACTCTGGGGAAGACCAGAGAAGGACCAAGATGTCCACTTATCCTTAGCTGAACCTAAGGCTTTGGACACACAGAGAGAAGATAAGAGAGAACAAATGGAAAGTAAAAATCAAAAAAAGACTTGTAAACTGCCTGAACTTTGAGTGCATTCTCCAACCCACACACACACATATATATCAGAGGCATTAGCATAGTGGCCCTAGGTGTTTAAGTACAACCTGTGACTGATCGTTGGCTGACCACTAAACTGTGTTAACGCAGGGGAAAGTCCCAGCTTAAAAACGAAAATGGAAATTACACAAACTGAACAGGAACATCAGCAGCGGCACAGCATGGAGAAGAGAGGCTGCACAGAGTTATGTTAGGCAAGTCCTAAATAAACAAACACAGCAATAACAGCAACAACCCTCAACAGGGAAAAGTCAGAAGCCAGAGCTGCTGTAATATACTATATAAAATGTCAATTTTCAAGAAAAAAATGAGACACGTAATAAACAGGAGTGTGACTCATACCCAATTTAAAAAGTGGTTAAAAGAAAGTGAAGAAAAAAAAAGAAATTATATTTGGGTTGAAGTGGAGATAGCAGATGTTAAAGTTAGCAAACAAAGAGTTGAAAGCACTATTATAAATATGTTCAAAAATAGGAAATCATGTTAAATAATTAAAGTATTACTATAATTACTCTTTAAATAGAGAGTATCAATATAAAGATAAGTGTTATTTTAAAATGAACAAAAATTCTGGAGTTAAAAAATATTATAATGGAAATAAAAAATTTGCGAGAGAGTCTCAACAGAATATTTAAGATGGCAGAATAAAGAAACAATGAGATTGAAGATCAATTAATAGAAATGATCTGATTTGAAGAGAAAAAAACAATGCGAAAATGAGCAGAGCTTCAGAGACCTGTGAGAGACCATCAAGCATACTAACATATGTGTAATGGTAGAGAAGAGGAGGAAAGAAAGAAACGGCTCAAAAATCTTTGAAGAAATAATAGCCAAAAACTTCCCAAATGTGATGAATAACATTAACCTACACATTTGAGAAGCACAAAAACTCCATGTTGGATAAACACAAAAAAGATCTGTACATAGACACATTATAGTCAAACTTTTGAATGAAAAAGAGAAAATTTTGACAGTAACAAGAAAAAAAAAAGACTGTTACATACAGGAAAACACCACCACGATTAACAGCTTACTTCTCATTAGAAGCAAAGCTAGGAGGTAGAGGGATGATGTATTCAGTGTGCTGAAGGAAAAAAAAAGAGAAAATGTCATTTAGGAATTTTATATTTAGCAAAATTGTTCTTCAAAAATAAATATAAAATAAAGATATCCCAAATAAACAAAGACTGAGACAATTTGTTGCTAGTAGACTTGCCTTACAAGAAATACTGAAGGAAATCCTTTAAGTGGAAATGAAATGATAAAAATGTATCTAAAATTCACCTAAAAAAAAGACCTCATCACATCATTATTTAGGTGAGTATAGACATAATATAAACATAAAACTAAATTCTGTTTAAACAGAAGGAAGGATATAACAAAGATAAGAACAGAAATCAGTGAAATAGATAATGAAAATAATAGAGAAAATTAATGAAACCAAAACTTAGTTTTTTGAAAAGATCAACCAAAACTTAGTTTTTCTTTTGCTAGACTGATCAAGGAAAAAGGAGGAAAGATGACAGATTACCAAAATGAGGAATCAGAGAGAAGGTATCACCACCGACCCCATAGAAATTAAAAGGATTATGAGGTATAGTTATAGTTTATACTATGTTATAAACAAATAGTATAACCTCATAATCATTCTCATTTCTATGGGGTTGGTGGTGATATCTTCTCTCTCATTCCTGATCTCATACTATACTATGAACAAATATTATAACCTCCATCCTTTTCATTGCTTGATAGTTAGAAATACAACCTGTGACTGATCGTTGGTTGACCTCAATTGTCATTGCTTGACAATTAGACAATTGTTAGCAACTGGACAATTGTTAGCAATTAGCTGGATAAAATGGACTATCTTAGAAATGCACAAATTACCAAAACTGACTTAAGAGGAAATAGAAAATATGAACAGATTCGTAATAATAAAGAGATACAATTTATACAATTTATAGTTAGGAGAAAATCCTAGATGTAGATGGCTCCACTGGTGAATTCTATCCAATACCAATATTTCACAAACTTTTCTAGAAATAGAGCAAGAAAGGTCATTTTTCAATTATTACTACAATATTACACTGAGAGCAAAGCCAGACAAAGACATCACAATGAAAGAAAACTGCAGACCAGATTCCCTCATGAATCTAGACACCAAAACTCAACAAAATATTCACAAACCAAATGTGGCAAAGTAGAAAAGCATTATACAGTCTGACCACAGAGGATTTATCCCAGGAATGCGAGTTTCACTTAACATCCAATAATTAATTAATGCAATATACCATATTAATAGAATAAAAGAAAAAACACATGACCATTTCAATAGATGTACAGAAACATTTGAGAAAATCCAGTATCCATTTGCGATATAATCTTTCAACAAAAGGAATAGAAGAGAACTTCTGTAACCTGACAAAGGGAATCTATGAAGAACTTATAATGTATGTAATGATGAAAACCTGACCAATACACTCCTAGGATTTGAAAAGAGACAAGGTTGTCAGTTCTTATGTCTTCTATTCAACATTGTACAGGAGATTCAATCCAGTCCAGAATGATAAATACACGAAAGAAAGAGAGAGAGAAACAAATTAGAGAAAAAAAAAAAAGAAGCAGCAGCAGCAGCAGGGGAGGGGGAGGGGAAGGGAAAGAGAAGGGTAGACAGACCAGCAGGAAGAAACAATCAATGGCATACAGACTGGAAAGTAAAAAGTAAAACTATTTATTTGCCGACAATATAATCTTGTACATAGAAAATTCTAAGCAATGTACATACACCTCCCCCACCACACACACATGAACTAATGAAGGAATTGAACAAGTTAACTGAATATAAGAAGAGATATTGTACAGAAATCAATTATGTTTCTGTATACTAGCAACAAACAATGAAATTAAGAAAACAGTTCAATTCACAATCCTGTCAAAAAGAATAAAGGCGTTTTTACAGAAATTGACAAGCTAATCCTAAAATTTACATGAATATGCAAAAGATCCAAAATAGTGAAAATACTTTTGAAAAAGGAAAACAAAATTAGATAATGTACAATTTCTGGTTTTAAAACTTACTTTATATAGTATGATATTGGCATACAGATCAATGGAATGGAATTGAAAGTTCAGAAAATTAATCATATTTTTGATCAATTAAATTTGACAAAGGTGCCAAGGCAATTTGTCAGGGGAAGGGATAGTCTTTTCAATAAGCAGTGCTCTGTAATTGATGCTAGGATTATATGCAATATAAATGAGTATTCATGAACCTAGGACTGTAAAAAACATATTTTGGATTCTTATTTCATATCATGCATAAAAATTTAATCATGAGCCTAAATGTGAGAGCTAAAATTATAAAATTTCTAGAAGAAAACAGGAGAAAATCTTCATGACTTTGGGTTAGAAAAAGTTCTTAGCTATCACACCAAAAGCTTGATTCAATAAAATACTTGGTAATTAGGATGTCAACAAAATTTAAAACTTTTGCACTTCAAAAGACCCATTAAAGAAATGAAACGACAAACCAAAGACGGGAAAATATTTGCAAGATTGTGATTTGCAAATCATAATCTGATAAGAATTTTTATGCATAATATATAAATAATTCTTCAATAATAAAAAGACAAGCAACCCAGCTAAAAACTGGGCAAAATATTTGACAATTCACCAAAGTGATTCACCAAAGATGAAGTCATGCCTAATAAGCACTTGAAAACATGGTCAACATTATTATTTCCAGGGAAAAGTAAATTAAAACCGTAAGATACTACTTCACACCCACTAGAGTGGCTATAATAAAGACAGATAGTAACAAGTGTTGGAAGATAAAGACAAATTAGAAGCCTCCTATATTACCAGGGGAGATGTAAGAGTATAGTCACTTTGGAAAGTGGTTTGGAAGTTTCTTAAAAGTTAAAATAAACTTACCTTTATGATCCAGCAATACCACTTTAAGGTATCTAAGAGGAAAAAAAAATATGTCCACACAGAGACGTATTTTATGTGAATGTTCATGGCAGCATTATTCATAACAGTAAAAAACTGGAAACAATTCAGATGTCCATTGGCTGATGAATGGATAAATAAAATGTGATGTTATATCCATGCAGTGGAATAGTATTCATCAGTAAAAGGGAATAGAGTACTGCTACATGCCACAACATAAATGAATCTTAAAAATGAATTATGATAAGTGAAAAAGCTACATGAAAGAGATCACATATTATTTGATTGCATTAATAAAAATATCCAAAAAGGGCAAATTTATAGAGACAGAAAATATTTGTTGTCGGGGTCTAGGGATTGACTGCCTGAGGATATGAAGGATCTTTGTAGGGTGACAAAAATATTCTAAAAATGAATTGTGATGGTTATACAACTCTAAACTTACTTAATGTCATTGAGTTATACATGTAACAAGAGTGGATTGTATGTTATATAAGTTATATCTCAATAAACTGTTGACAAATGAAATTATGCTGATTAAAACTAAGTATAGAGAAACCTGGCAGACATTCTCTTAAGCAAGCGACCAAGGTTAACATACCCAGAGATATCATATACCTTTAATGTTATGTTATAAGAAGGGCACATCACCTCTTTTGTATTCTTCTCTAAAACCTATAATCCTAATCTAGTTACAGGATTGGACAAATCAAAGTTGTAAAAGGTTTCACAAAATATCTGACCACTCGTCTTCACAATTATCAGTCATGAAAAACATGGAATGACTAAGAAATTATCACAGATCAGAGGAGACTGAGGAGACATGGCAATTAAAATGCAGTATGGTATCCTGGATTGGATTTTTGGAACAGAAAAAACATATTAATGGAAAAATTGGTGACATCTGAATAAAGTCTGTAGTTTAGTTAATAGTATTGTATCAATATTAATTTCTTAATTTTGTCAAATTTACCATGGTTATGTAAGATAGTAACATTAGGAAAAACTAGTGAAGGAAATATGGGTACTCTCTGTACTATCATTGCAACTTTTCTGTAATTCTAAAATTGTTCCAAAATACAAAGTTAAAATTTTTAAAAGCAAATGGAGAATTTATAGATTAAAGGATAATTATCATTTGAATATAATGGGTAGATCTTATTTAGATCCTGATTCAAACTAACCAGCTATAAAAAGAAAAGACCATTTAAAAGTCAATCATTTAACATGGACAGGATATTTAATGACATTAAAGAATTACTATTATTTTTGGTGTGGAATGATATTAGTTATGATTGTCATCTTTCAGTAACACATAGTAAAGTATTCATGCATAAAATAATAAGCTGTCTGGGATTGTCTTTCAGATGCTCTGGTGGAAGAAAAAGTAGGTGAGAGTATAATTGGAAAAACAATTGACTATGGGTGATGGGTACTAGAGAGTTCATTTTGCTATATTCTGCCGTCTCTCATGTATTTGAAATATTTTATAATAAAAAGTTTTTAAATAGTGAAAAGAAAAAAATACTAAAATAAATAATTAAAGTATTATAATTAGCCTTCTATGCTGACCACAAACAGGGCTGTCTCTTAAAAATCAAATCTGCACAATGTCTGAATAAATAAATCATAGAGAGATGAGTGAACTCTCAAAAGCAATCTGAGCAAGATACAATCAGTACTGAATAGTTGGAAGAGCAATAAGAGAAGTGCCTGAATTAACATAGACCTCCTAAGCTGGAATGCTTTGTTGTTCTTTCCTTGAAGTTCTGTGACCTGGTGATATCTAAAACTCCTTCTGTGTGAGGATTTTAAAAAGTAGAATGTGGTCAGAAGCAGCCCTTTGTTTGTAGTCAATGGTAAGATCTGTAGTTCTCACCCCCCTTCAGTTTTTTTTTTTTTTTTTTTTTTTTTTTATTGACTAGAGGCTTTGTTTGTGGCATTGTGACTTACAAGATAGGTTACTGTAATATAATGCATTTGCTACTTCTCTGGAAAGCCATTCAGAATCTTTAAGGAGTGCAGAATGTACAACTCTTGCTAAAGGGTCTCTGCCAGAGAAGCATTCTTCCAGATTTTGTAATTTGCATTGATTACTGAGCTGTTACTCAGTGCATCATTGGATGTTGACTGTAATCTACAAAGCCTTACATAGTTTTGTTCCGATTAAAGAAGTCTGACACTGGTTGTCAATTTTAATAATGACTGAGATTGATCTATGTGACTTAAAATTTTAACAGATTTTGGAACCTGAAATGTGAGAAGCAAGTTTTCTTATTGATGACACATACTCTGTAAATCTATTTTAAAGGTGGGTGTGTACAGTAGTGAATTTGAATTAAAAAAAAAAAAGCAGAAAGTTGAAAGTAGACAAAAGTGCCAAAAATAAGGTATTTGTCCTGACTTCCTGTTCCTTCATCTCACCTGACATTCCCTCAGAATATTTTACATCCTTGATGACCAGTCTTTTAAGCAATTCTACCTGATAACCCCACTATATAGTGACAGAATTACTGATTTGTTCCATGAGGAGATAAGAAGAGGAGCACTATTCATATCAAAGACAACTGGTCCCACTTCCAGGTCCATCTTTGGGCCAAGATATGTAGTCGCCAACAGTGAGTTGGCGACTATATTTTTTGAGTCCTGGCGCAAAGTAAGATCCATCTGTTTTGCCCAGCCGTTTGCCTGAGTGCCACAAAATGGTCCTGTTATTAGTCTTATTTGTGGTCCTATTTGAGGTTAGGTATAATGTAAATAAATTTCAGTTCTCCTCGTGATGAGTACAGCATGGGAATTAAGAGGGGTGGTGTTGGTAGTTGTAAGTGATGTTGAGTCTCTATTTTTTCAATTGCTCTGTTTTCTTTGGATTGGGAAACAGACATTTAAGAATGAGTTTGTCATCTGGAAGGATAGTTGTGACCAAGTTTCCCTCAACAGGATACAAGATGTTATTTTTGAGCCTCATTACCCTCACCAAGAGAAAAAAAAAAGAAGGAAAAAGGAATAAGAAAGAAAGTGAAAGTAGAGAAGAAACAAGCAGAAATAGAAGAAAAAGATCAAAGAGGAGAAGGAGAAATGGCATGGGGGGGGGAATGAAAATTGGTACACTGACCATCTATTCATGTAATTGATTTAATTATTTTGAGCTGATAGTTCAATTCATTCAACATCTGGCAAACTGAGGAAAAGGAAACCTGACTGAGTGAATTGAATTACTAGTTGTCAGTTATATGTTTATATGTAAATATTCAGCCTAGTTTCTATCACCTTTTCACGTCTAAACTAGAGAATGAATTCGTTTCGCTAACCATATTTTGTTGGTGAGTAGAACAATGCCAGTTGGTGAATTAGATTTATCCAGAGGTGGGCAGTTTTTACATTTCTGAATCATTCTTCAGAGATTATTGTTATTCAACATATTTATATTATATCTCATATAATTTCTGAGCACAAGTTATTTTTGTCGGTTTCTTTTATGAATGTTTTGCTGCCTTAAAAGGAAATATGTGCACTCCCCTCCTCTCATTCAGTTGTCCCTGGTGACGCCTCCATAATTTCTGCCTTTACGCTGGTTCATTTTTAGCCTAATTCAGGCATGTGAGAGGAGGGGGAAAAGTTTAGTTAGTCAATGTCAGTGATTTTTTTTAAATCTAATCTCATTCATGAGTGAATTTAATGTGAACCTGAGCATGTTTACACTTAAAATCTATGTACATCAAATAGACCAATTACCCAAAATATTCCTCTATACATTTCAAGAGAAAAAGAAAACAGGAATCACAAGTAAGAACTACATATGCTTTCTAATAATAGTACAATTTCAGGGGTGATTTGTGATTATGCTCTCATATGGGGAAATATTAAAATATTACCTTGCACTAATGTGAAATTGGATTTAAACATATGACATTTAGTGTTATAAATATATAGAAGTATTCTGCCATGCTGTAAAGTGAATGAAAGCAAATTATATTACTTCATTTTGTATTTTAAAAACTAAATTTTTCTAAATCCCATTGTATCAGTTTTTCAAAACTAAAAGTAAGGATGATTTAATTCTAGTGTGTGATGTGATTTTTTTTAATTTAAAAAATACTATTATCTTATTTATAGATGGTGTTGTTTGAAGAAAGAAATGATTCAAAAAATAGTATAATATTTTAAGCCTAATATTTATTATATACTTGAAGCTCTTAATGCCTGGACTGTTACTTAATTTAGAATTAAAAGTACATATTTAAAAAATAAGCAACATGCTTACAGTTATTTAAACCAGGGAGTTTTGTTCAGACTCTCTTGGTCTTCCTGTGCTGCTTCAAACAGCAGTGGCTGCATGTGACAAGATGTACAATATGATGTGAAATGGGGCACGCTAAACCATAATACAGTACATTTCAATGGCCATTTTGTGTTGTTAAATATGTTCATTTAGCCCTTCTTCACCATCTACCTCACCAGCAATTCAGTCACTGGAAAGTAGCAGATCTAGCATTTTTTACAATTCTATTTGAAGTCATAATTTCCCTTTAATATGTATATTCAGACCCATAGATTTTCTTCTTTATTCCCTGAACTAAATATTTTCTGTAATCTTTAGGCTGTACAAATTGTTTAGGAGTTTTTTTTAATCAGAATACAGCTAAAATTCAGAAACATTGAGTTTCTAGTCATATCATTATGAAGTCCTTAACATGGAGGCATATTTTGTTTTTCAGAATTGCTTTTTTTTCTCCTCTTTAGATCCTTTTCTTTTCATTAAAAAACTACTCTGGGAAGAGGGTTTTTTCTTTTGCTTTTTTTTTCCTTAACAGAAAAAAAAAAAAAAGAAAAAAAGAAAAGCCACGCTTGACTGATAATGCATTGCTTTGGATGGTGAAACATTATGAAAGTTTAATTTTTAATTAAATCTGAAATACCAATTATAACTGAAAGAGATTTTAACCTGTTTCTTTTCAGACTGCCTGAAGTTACATTTAGAGACTGAAATCACTGCACCTTAAAAACAAAAGATTGAGCTGCACTGTATTCCTGTAAGTCAAAGCTTCCTGTACCTTCTTCTGTGTTTCTGTGACCAACCCAAAAAAGGACAAAAACATTGGTAACATAGTAACCAGACATGAGTAAAAATTTGAATGTCCCTGAAGAAATATATGTTTAAATGATTTTCTTCTTAAAAAAAAAAGTTGTTGTCTCAATATTCAGTGTGTCTTTTTTATCCAACCTAAATTGTGAATCCATTCTTTTGGCTGGTTTGAATTTCATTAGGGAGGGTGTCACCCACTGTGCATGAGCACAGTGACACACACCCTGTCTGGAAAGATTCTTGCTTTTTTATTTTATTTTATTTTATTTTTACTAGTCTCACTGAAGGTAAAAGATTTCTTTTGGAATCAAAGTAGATTTCATTTTCCTTTGTGATGTCATTAGAAATTTTTAGCCTTTGTGTCAATGGAAATGGAGAGAAAGAAAGTTCATGATGACATCACAAGATTCTGTTGCCTTGAGGACTTTGGGCAAAACTAAGTAAAATGCATAATTCCCTTGTGTGCGTGTGTTCCCCATTCTGCTACGAAGCAGTCAAAATAGCACATCTTATGTCTTCCCGTGAGCTACAAGGCTGTCTCTCAGAGCCCCATTGTTCCATAAATGCATGTCAGAGTCTACCACAGTCTGGTCTACCCTTATTTAGCTGCTGTTTTGTCAATGTACTTGGAAGAACAATTAACATTTGGGATTTCAACGTCTGAATAACAGGCAGTGAATAGAACCCAAGCATATAAAAGATTCAGACGCCCAGGGTAAGAAAACAGAAGCTTATAGTTGGTGAAGAAAAAAAGAAAAGCATTTTTAATGCTGCACTCAAAGGTTGTGAAATACTACAAGGAAAGTCAATCTGTTTTTATTTTTAATTTTAGCTCAAAATGTACATTTTGGTAATAAAATCCAGAAGCTTATGATGTCTTCCTCAGTTTTACAGTTTAATGTATTGCAAGTTGTTTCGCTAAGAGTCTTAAAACACTTACCCTTCCATTGTTGGAATGCCAGATGTGGAGTCTACTGTATTGTGGTTTTTAGAGTGGCACAGCCCCCAGTAACAGAGTACACTAAAGGTGATTCAGACAATTGCTTCCATTTTCACTGTAGTTCACTGCACTCTTTATTGACTGTAGTTCTTGTGTGTTGACAGTAGACAGTTCTGGAGTTGCTTATATGTCTCTGCCTATGGTCTGAATTCCTGCTAAGTTCATTTTTGTTAAGAGATGATGCACGGACAGAGCAAGGTCACCTTACTGTCATTGCATCTGGTGAAATGAAGGAGACTTTGGCAGTTTGTGTATGTTGCCCACTGAGCATGGTGCCTGGCTGGTATGAGTGAATAAATGATAGTTATTGTTATTGTTGTCATAACTACAACAGTTCAGACCCACAGACAGTAAGGTCTCTAAGAGCAGGGGCTCTTTCTTACTCATTTTTGTAATTTCTAACCCTTGGCACAATAATAGGTAATCATGAAATAGCTGTTATTAGTTTAATTTCAAAACTTTTTAAAAGTCAGAAATCCAGGGTTCATTCTGTCAGAGAATATTTATTGTAAACACAGGTTGAATACAGTTTTTGACAGTCAGGAAGAAGATGATAAAGGAATTTGCCAAACACAACCTTTCTGCTTCTCATATCATACGAGGTATCCGTCTCCCAGCCCCTTACCTCACTGACTTTACACTTCTTTTTCCTGACCAAAGTGAGAATTGCGCATTCATACCACATCCTTTTCACCTATGAAATGGTCTTCAGCAGTTTTCCACTTAAGTTGTGTGTTTTATATCCCACACACTAGAATCAACTCCACAAATAAATATGCCCACTTCCAGGGTAGATGATCCTCTGATACCTCAGTTCGTCTTATTGCCATATGATAGATTTTGTTTCGTGGAAATGGGACAAGTGGTACAATAAGTATTGGGTCAAGAGGCCAGGGATTTTGGAAGGAACCATTAGCAGAATGTACTTTTAGTGCATGAAAAGCTAGGACCAACTTTTCAACACTAATATGACCACAATATTCTTTAGAACTCACAACCATTTGACACCTTCTAAGTTCAGTTTCCTTTTTTTTTCTTTTTTACATACATTTCTCTGCCCCCTTCCCCTCCATCACTTTTTAAAATTTATTTCCAAAAGGAATTCTTTCATTTTTATTAAATGAGCTTCTGGTGATGCAAATTAAGGCTCTCATAAAACTTGACCTCTGAGGCAATACTAAAATGATGAAATTTAGGCTTAGTGAATTCTACTGTTATCATGTTCAATAACATTTAAGGATATAAAATAATTTTATAAAAACATTTTATATATTTTAAGATTAAAAAGTTTAGGCAAATGTAAGGGCAGAGCATCGCCAAACATTATAGTGGGAAAGGATGTAAGAAACAAAGTCTAGTGACTTCATTTTTAAATAAGTAAATTGAGGCACAGGGTAGGGCACAAAGGTTACACAAACCGTACTGACCACCATCGCAGATCATCCTTAGAGACCTAGACGTGATAGTCTATCTGGATTTACAATCTGAGGCTTCAATCTTTCCCCTACAATCAGGGTCTAAGCAATGTTTCCTGAGGAGCAAATTGCCTTGGGCTCATTTTTTGAGACTTGTTGAATTGTAGTCCCCTTCATCAGAATCTCAAATTCGTATATAAAGGAGTATCCTGAAAACATTGGTTGTTATCAAAAGAGGTTTTTTTTTGTGTGTGTGTTTTTTTTAATTTTATTCATGGTATCATGCCTTTGGTTGAGCAACAAGTCCTGTAGAGGCAAATTTATTTGGTTGACTTAATATTCTTTATGATGATGTACAAAGTGGACATAAGACCATTAGAACTTCAGTAGTTTAATTGGGCTTACAGACATGATGAAATCAGTAATCTGAACAGAACCATTGTGATGTGGAATTCAAACTTCCCAAGGGTGTGTACCACGCATGGTGTCAGAATGTCACTGTTGCCGGGGGTCATTTCCATCAGAGAAAAGTTTTCCAGAGTCAGAAAAAAAAAATAAGCTTTAATATTTTAAAATGAATTACTTGCTCTGGTCATTTGTTTCACATTGCTTTCATTGGATTCTGTCATTTACCAATCCAAAGAGGCTACGGTAAAAACCTTTCTGTTATTTTACCCAAAGCTAAATTCTGGACATTTTCTAGTTTCTTCCTTTATTTTAACCCAACCAGGCCTTCCCTCTCTCCATCATGTACTGAAAGTTAGTGGCCTAAGTCTTTGTGCCTCAAAGACAAAGAGACAATAGTTCTGCCCTTTAAAAATTCCATGGAAGCTTTGGCATATAGAGAAGGAGGAATTCAGACGTGGTGATACCAGAGCACGGTCCTAGATGTAGATGTTCAACAAAGTTCTCTCTTCAAACCTCTTCTCCCTTTTCTTTATAATAATGAATTAATGTTCTGTGCCTCCTATGAACAAAATATTTTACCACGATACACAAATAAATAACACGTATTTTCTGTTATTAAGGAATTCATAATTTATCTGGGAAAACCACATCTTTCTTATAGATGAAACATTATATGGAATAGCAGAGGAGGTAAATGGTTATCATTTCTTTCTGGGCCATGAAGGAGTGATGTGATACTAGCACGAAGCCTATGAAGAGGGAGTAATAAATGAAAGTCAGGAGAACATTGAATAGTGTTGGTGTGATTTCAACATAGAGTGCTTGTTGGGGCCAGTGACTAGAGGAGGAATTGGATGAGAACCATAATGTATGGGAGGATCAGTTTTCCAAAGTGTGGGTTGCAACGCATTAATAGGTCATGAAAGTTTAAAAGATCACATGTACTAGAATCACAGGAAAATAAATATTTTTTAAAGCACATCACGTATTTTTAAGATACTAGATGGCAAAATAAGTGTATTTCTTATGAGAATTATGCACCAAAATATAAAAGCAGCTTAAACGTGACAGAGCTTTTAAATATTTAACTCACGTAATCCTAATTAAGGGATAAAATTATTTTCTTCCTTATATATGAGAAAATGAAGGAGTTAAGCAATTTGCCCCAGGTTATACAACAGGTAAATAGTAGACACAGGATGTGATCACATCTGTCATACTCCACATTCATACTCTTCTCGTGACTTGACACAGCTTCTCAGAGTTACATGACTTCAATTATTTCACTATGGATAACTCAGAAATTTATATCTCCAGTCCTGATATGTCTTCAAAACTTTAGTCCTATATTTCCAACATCCTTATTTAAATCTTTAACTAGAAATCACACTAGTTTCTCTGAGTCAGCATATCAAAACTAAATTTATTCTTCTACTTAAAAACCATCCTGCTTTTGACTATCGTAGCTTTTCTAACTCCAATTCTCTAGGACATCTTTACTCAAAATATATCATTCTTTCCTCCTCTTCCTCCTAGATGTCCAGTAAGTGGCCAAGTCTCATTTATTCTCTTTCTTTGATATTTGTTCCAGTCAGGATTTTATCTTCTCCTGCTTACAAAAATCTCCTAATTGGAAGAGATGGAGCAGGGAGATCAGTTTGTCCTAAACACTGCTGCCCCATTAACTTTCCTAATATAGGAGTACTAAGATTATGTCGCCTTTGTTCAGATAAAACTTTCAATAATTCTGTGTATAACAATCCCTAATCAATATACATGACATCCTAAAATCTAACTCTAATCCCATTTCTTAGTTAATTGTCACCTACCGGGTTGTATGTACTATAGACTCAGGCCAAGTTCTCTTACTCGTCTTTAATCATATTGTTCCAGCATCTGGAATGTCCATCATTCAATTTTTTCATATGCAAATCCAACCCATCCTACCAAGTTCATTTCCAATATTATTAATTTCATGAATCCTTCTTTCCTTGACCTGGACAGAAACAATCCACTCTCCCCTAACTATCAAATTTACTTACCACCTGTAGTGACCCTGCTGACAACTTGATTTTGGACTTGTAGCCTCCGAAACTGTGAGATAATAAATATTGGGTATTATTTATAAGCCAACAAGCTTGTGGTAACTTGTCACAACAGCTCTAAGAAACTAATATGATACTCATCTACACTTTTATTGAGACACGAATTACTTTCTATATTTTATAGCACTTTGTGTGTATGCCTTATTCCCTTACTAGAAAACAAAATTTTAAGGGAATAGTCCATATTTAATTAACATTTCTTAGCCCTACTGAGTCTACCACAATAGAATCATTAATTCATTATTCAACTATACTTAATACTAGAAATACAGAAATGATCCCTTAGACCTTCATCATGAGATTGATAGTCTCCTAAGGAAATTAGACATGTAATAAATGCAGACATAATTACAACATTACAAGCTGTGGTCCACGTAAAGAGTTATGTATGCAAGACAACATTGAGTAGGGGAAGTCTCTTATACTGTCCTTTGGGTGTTCAGGACAGAATTCTCAGGGAGAGTGTCCTTTGATTTGAGCATTGAAGGACAGAAAATAATATCAGCCAGGTGAAGAATTTGGGGTAGGGGACGGAGTATGGGAGGGGCGAAAGCTCCAGATAGAAACTGCATATACAAAATTCTGTATTCAAATGCAAAGCTTTGAATACAGACTTTCTGTATTCAAAGAACTAAAAGGACTTCAGAGTGGCCAGAGCAAAGTGAGCAAAGCAGAATGGCTGAAGGTATGGTCAGAGAAATACCAGAGTGAGGAATTTGAATTTTATTCTGAATGCAGTGGGAAAGCACATAGTAAATACATACAAAAATACCAATTGAAGGATAGCTCAAGAATAGGACAAGATCAAAATTAATTCAAAGGTAAATAATATACATATGCTAATAAAATCCATACATTTATTTTAAATCCTTCCTGAAGGTTTACCTCTGAGTTTGAGGAGAGCTTGGACTTCTGAAATTGAGGTCTTATAATTCAAAACATATTTCTCACTTGCATAAACAGGGTAGATCTCTGACAACCTTCTAAGATAAGGTCAAGTTAATTTTATTTTCTTTCTAGTTAATAATTATTAAAATTCTGTTGTTGGTTAACAGATTTCTTATTTTTGTTTATTTTTAAGTGGCTGTTGTGTAATATAGAGATGCATACCAAAAATGTGTTTTGTTCCTAGAATGTATTTTTTATCTGTTAAACCTTAATCTCATTTTTAATTTTGGTGTATTTTATCATGTGCAATGACCGGGCACCTGGAGGCATAGAAAACCTTGAAAATAAATCATCATTATTCTCATTATTACTACCTACAACATTACTGGATTTCTGGATTGAAGAACAATCCAGGCTTTTTTTAAGTATGATGCATTAATAACCTGGTATGCCACTAAGCCAGAATAGAGATATTGGTTTGTTTGCAAAGTGATGGAAGTTATCCCTTTTTGCAATTAAAGAAGAAATAGAGTAGAGGGAATGTGGAAATTAAACCATAGGGAAGTAGCTTAAGCTCTAAAGATGAGGATTTATCTGCTATAGCTCAGTAAAAAGACCCTGGAACCAGAAAATTTTATAGCGACAGGGAATCTTAGGAATTATTTATTCTAACCTCTTCATTTTGGAGACGAACAAAATTCAGGCCTAGAATTCCTATCCAAGTCATAGTTAAATAGTTAACGGCAGGGCTGGTACTGTAATCCCAATACTCAGGAGCTAAATTACCACAGCCAAACCAGCTAATATGTGATCAAAGCCCCTATCATAACCCTTTCAAGGTCTTGGGTAGAAAAAGAAATATTAAGTGCAGGAGATGAGTCTATGTACAGACCTTAATTAATAAAAAATCTGAACAATATATATTACAATCCATTTACCTAATATGCCAGATACTGTATAAAGAGCTGTCTGTAATCCTTGCTACCATACTCAGCAACTACCCAGCAAAGTAGGAACCATTCCCATTTTATAATGAAAAAACTGAGCCCCAGAACGATTAAGTAGCATCTAAAATTGCAAAGCCAGTAAGTGAGGTTTGTATTACTATTAGACCTAACTGATCCAAACTCTGTGCTAGCTCCTGCTTGGTGTTTTTAAATCTGTTGCATTTAGTTATGGCCTGAGCTAGTGTGGTCACAGAGGTCATTAGTTCTCTAATAGCCCAAATGTCTAAAAGACTGAAAAAATTTAGGAGGGTAAGAAAAATAGTTACATTTAGCAGATGCCCTCTCCATAAAACTCTTCACATTTAATTTTCGCAGCATTGACTGTAGATTGATGTCATAATCCTTAGTTCACAGTATCAGAAACTGAGGCTCAGTGAGATTACATTGCTCTGTACATTTTAGTGGAAAAAAGCCTGAGCCTGCATTCATACTCTGATCTATCTGACTGTAAGTGTTCTTCCTGTTATTCTACCCACATCCAAGTCTGTTCTTCTCTTGGATGCTAGTTAGTTTTCTATGGTTTACACACCTCATCTGGCAAAGTAGAATTGTAATACCTGCTGTCATAGACTTCCCAAAAAGAGAGAGTGTGTTGAGAGGTTGGCTTTATAATTATATCATAATGACTGGAAATAAATATAATGTCCTCTATATGTTTCCTCCTTTGAAAAATGGGGATCTGGGAAGATTGGTAAAATCTTTAGCATTAGACTTTCATTTCTGCATCATCTTGATTTACTGTGTGTCTGTGCCCAACACCCCATCATATCGCATATAATAGTTCCAATCACCTAGATCTACTGAAAAAAACCTTTGAAAAATGAATGAGAAGTAAAAAATTGTAATTAGTAGACCAAAAAGAAGGAATAATTCCAATGTTTAATAATTGGGGTTTGGTTTACATTTTTCTTCTTACGACTAACTTAATTAAAACCTTATAGTGTGGTAAGAGGTAAAGGCCTATGAAGGTACTCAGTCTTATTGCCGCTATCAAAATGCAAAACTTTGGGGCCAGGCACGGTGGCTCATGCCTGTAATCCCGTCACTTTGGGAGGCCGAGGCATATGGATCACTTGAAGTTAGGAATTCGAGACCAGCCTGACCAACATGGTGAAACTCTGTCTCTACTAAAAAATACAAAAAAAAATTAGCCGGGGATGGTGGTGGGTTCCTGAAATCCCAGCTACTTGGGAGGCTGAGGCGGGGGAATCACTTAAACCCAGGAGTCGGAGGTTGCTGTGAGCCGAGATCGCACCATTGCACTCCAGCCTGGGCAACAAAGCAAGACTCCATCTCAAAAAAAAAAAAGAAAAAGAAAAAGAAAAACTTTGAAAATTCAAACATACTTATGAATTGCTAGCACTGTTTTCTAAAGAACAGTGAGGACTACATTGAAGTGAATCCCTTGGTAAAACCAGGACAGAGAGATGGACGGGGGTTGAAACGTTGCTGATGATGGGTGCCACTGCAAACATAACCCTGAATTACCTTCCATGTGTGCCAACTTTAGGAGCTCTGCATGTAAACACCCCCATTTCTGAAGAGGTCATTTTCTATTACTGACACACTCAAGTATTCTAAAGCCAACTCTCACTGTAGAATAATTATCTGAGTCTGGGAATGGGATGTGGGGCATCAGTATACATAACAATTTTACAGTAATTAGAAGCAATGCTACCTCTTAGGGTCCTCCAGTAGTTGTTTCTTCCCCCTACTTCTTGAGCTTTGACTTCTGAGATTATCTGTGTAAGCCCTTAGCAGTCCATTCAAATCTTCTAAAGTAAGGCAGTTAAAAAATATCTTTCCTGCTTAGCAGAAGGGACTTTGTTCTTTGGCACCACCTTGCTCTTTGCAATATGTTGCTAATAGCCCTAAATCAGAGTGTGCATTAATATATCTTTTGAATTGTTTGGTCTCCTCAGGAGAAAAAAAAATGTTTTCAACAATCTTATAATATTTTGTTAAAAATCCAATTCTGGTTCAACGTTTTGTTCTCAAAGGAATTTTGAATGAAGAAAAAGCTTTTGTAAGAGGGAGGAAGCTTATCTAATCTCTTCAAGACTGATGAGAAGCAATCAGGAGCTTGTGACTCTTTGAAACAGTAAATTTCTAGGGAATTGGGCACACGTTTCTCAGGAACAATAAAGAGTGTTACACTTCAGGTTGGCTCTAAATGCACCCCTTCATGTATCCCAAAAGGCAATTTGAAAGCACCGTTCTCTGAGTCAACTGGAAAAGGGAGGAGGCCATGCTGAGCTAAGATTCTTTCAGGGGGTCATGAGACACTGAATACAGAATGAAGATCACTTTTCTGATTACTGTCTAATTCTCAGTTATAACCTTTTATAATAAAATGTCTTCAAAGATGTAGGAAAATAAATTGGCTCAGACAAGAGAGTTACTGGATGTTAGAAGATTTCGATTTTTGACAAGGTCTTCTACTTGTTTGCAAATGTACTATCTTGACCATAAAAAATTTGCCTAACCTTTGCTAAAATTTCACTGAATTGTTCTTTGCTTACATTACTTGATATTTTAAGACTTTGTTAGATAATCAATAAGTGATAGATGTGTAGCATTGTTACTGTTGCCATTGTTACCATCGGTGTTCTCTTCCCTTCTCTAGGTTAGGGTTGGCAGGTACAGCTATGAACCTGGGTTAGACATCTAATCCCACATCTGCTCATCTTCTTTTAGCACTGGAAAGTGTGAGGGGCCTGACTAGACTCTGGCTGCTTAGTAGTTAACTTACACTCATCTCTCCTGAAAAACTTGTCAGTGAAGTTTTAGTCACAAGCCTTTTAGAAGATAGAAAAACAGTTTGCATGGAAAGCTCTCATTTTTAAATAAAAACTGATTATAGCAAGCTAAGTGAGACTCTCTAATTGATGACATAATACTGTCTACATTATCATTGCACTTACCACTAGCGAGGCAGCAAGTATAATTGAAAGGAAAGAGTATGGGGCTAGCTGGAGGCTTGATTCAGGTGTTGTCAGTTTTGTCTTAACATCATTTTCCTTATCTGTAGGGAACACTTTCTCCTATCCTAATGACATATGCAAAAAAGTCAAATGATATATGTGAAGTATTAAATATTTAGAGTTCCATGGAATAAGGCTAGTTTATAAATATCGTATACTACAATAGAAGTACTAGCGGAAATGTAAATCACTTTGAGGTCTCAAGAGTAAGGTCCTTTATCTGAGCTCTTAGTGGTTGGAAATTTGTTTTTGAGTCATCATATAGGGAAGTCTTCTGTTGCTACTAAATACTGATCATACATTGGAAACAATGAAGAATGAATTGCTAGTGATATATTACTTCTTTTAAATAGTTGCTTTAAAAGCATTTGTTACTATAAATTCTCTGAGAAGTTTCTCTCAAATTAAAAAAAAAAAAAACTTACTGTTATGTCTCCCCTATTATAGTCAGTGACTTTCTGAAGGGCAAAAAACCAGGAGTACCTCACTAATTTTCTTTCTCGGTCACCAAAGCTGGTACCAGATAGGTCTTCAGTGTTTGTTGAGCATCCTGTGTAAAAATTTAGTAATACTTTTAGTAAAATTTGTAAAAAAAAAAAAAAAAGTATACTGATTTCATGAATTGGACTACATGCATATCATATGATATGGACAGATGATACATCCATGTTATTGAAGATAATGCAGCCATTAGGAAAAGAATGAATTATATCTATAGCTGTTAACCTGGAAGAATGACCATGATTGTCAGGGTAATGAGCATTTATGAATAAATATGTTGCGTATGTTTATATGAACATGAAGAAAGCTATAGAAAATAATCATACCATATTCTTCACATTGGTTATTTCACAGAGTTGGGAACAAAAAAAAGGAATAAGTAAAGATTATTAATTTTTTCTTTAAATAGCTTTTATTGTTTCACTAGTTACGACCAACATCTATTATTAAAGAAGTTTGCAAATTAATACATAAAATTATTTTTAAAATTCTTTAATTCTCGGATAAGCAGACTGAGAAAAGTAATCAGCACACAGAAGTTGTATTGCAACTTCTGTAGCACAAAAGAAAATGCATACTCTAAGTAGACTGATTCATTTAATCAACAAATATTTCCTGAGCTCTAGTTGGTACTAGTTCTTGTTAATGAAAATTTCTGTGTGTATGAGTGTGTGTGTGTGTTTGTGTGTGTGTATTCACCATGCTTTTGTATATAAGATAAATGTTTACTTAGATGATAAATTACATCATGTTTCACTTATAAACCTCAGGACAAGTGTTTAAATGGAACAAAAAACATACACAATCAAGAGACTTGATGACATTTCCAGAACTCTATAATCTGCTTAAATATTTACCTGTTTATCTTCTTCTCCCCTCATGACTTCCGCAGACCATTTTCATGACTTTTGTTCTAGTATAAGTTTTATAATAGCAGATCCTTATAATCTGGATATTAATTATCCTTGTAACTGATGCTTGTTCTACTACTAACTCTAAAAGGATACTTAATCTTTTCTAGCTTGAGTGGATCTTTTGCTATTTATAATTCTAAATTTCTCTTCCCTTCATCTCAGTATGCTCCAGGCCCTAACCAGCTTTTAAAATTACCTTCACTTGTTTACTCTTAGCTCCCCCAACTCAGGATCATTTTATCTCAGAGGTTCCTAATTCTAGCTGCATATTAAAACTTATAAAGTTTTTAAAAAATGTTAATGCATTGGACTCACCCAGATGTTCTGCTTTGGTTGGTAAAAGATGGAGTCTAGTTGCATGCTAACCGCTTATAGGAACCCAACTCCTGTTTCATCCTAAAATTTTCAATTCAGTGAAGTCAAATTTAACATGCTTCTTCACATTGGAAACCATTTTTCTGGATAATGACTGCTTCTCTAACCAGACAATAATAAAGCTTTAACATTATGCATAATACAGCTCTATGTATCATCACACAGACATGCATGTGACATGCATACAAACACATATGTTAAGCTAATGACCAAATTTGAACACATAAGTTGATAAATATACAATTGCTCTTTAGATCCTATGCATGAAAATAATTAATTAGACCTTGTGACCAAACTTGAAAAGTCCCCTGATATGGTTTGGCTCTGTCCCTACCCAAATCTCATCTTGAAGTGTAGCTCCCATAATCTTCGTGTGTTGTGTGAGACACCCATTGGGAGGTACTTGAATCACAGGGGCGGTTTTTCCTGTGCTGTTCTCATGATAGTGAATAAGTCTCATGAGATCTGATGGTTTTATAAAGGGTAGTTCCCCTACACACACACTCTCTTGCCTGCCTCCATATAAGACATGCCTTTTCTCCTCCTTCACCTTCTGCCATGATTGTGAGGCCTCACCAGCCATGTGGAACTGTGAGTCCATTAAACCTCTTTTTTAAATAATTACCCAGTCTTGGTTACATCTTTATTAGTAGTGTGAGAGCAAACTAATACATCCTGTTTAACCCTAACTGTTGTAAATGAAATGTCCTATATTCCTAAAGAGTGTCAGAATATGGCTTGAGTCTGACTAGTGAGGAAAAAACTGGTGGCTGACAATAATGTCAAAAGGAATGCACAGTTGATAGCCAAAAGGTGAAAACAATCCAAATGTCCATGAATGGACAAATGGATTAACAAAATGTGGTCCATTCCTTCTTAAAAAGAAATCAAATTCTGACATATGCTATAGCATGGATAAAACTTTAATGCATTATGCCAAGTAAGTGCCTAGTATAGTCAAATTCCTAGAGACAGAAAGTAGAATAGAGGTTACCAGGGGCTAGGAGGAAGGGGAAATGGGATTATTATTTAATGGTTACAGAGTTTGAATATGGAAAAGTTAAAATGTTCTAGAGATGGAGGTGGTTGTGATACTTGCATAACAGTGTGAGTATACATAATGCCAATGAACTGTACACTTAAAAATGGTTAAAATGGTCAATTTTTAATATATATTTTACCACAATAAAAAAATGTACCTTTGAAAACTCTTTAAAAATATCAGTGAAAATACAGTGCAGTTACAGGGTTTAGAAGAAAAATTGAACTACATAGTCTGTTCACAGAATCATTAGAGTTTTATGAAATATGGTAATTTATTGGCTTAAGTAACAGTCTTTACCTTGCTGTCATACTTACAAAATTCAAATACTGGTATTATCCTTGATTCACAGGCAGTAATGACTGTAATAAACTATTAGAGACTATGTTTTAAACAAGCAGAGAATTATTTAAATTTGTAGCTATGTTAGACATTCTCATTTTGGTCAAGTAATGGCAGAGAGGTAGAACTGCAGGTTTTTCATCAACAATGTTATCTCTTACCAAATTTTCTTATTGGTAGGAGGAACCATGGCTTTATTTGAGCCTGTATTTTCCAGTAATTCAATATGTAATCAGTTACTCCCTTTTTTCCTCTGAAAATGTTGAATATTTTTACTGATATTAATGAACTTCTTGGTATATAGTTCTATGAATTTTAACATATATATAGATTTATGTAACAAGCACCACCACCACTATCAGAATATGAAAGAGTTCCATCACACTGAAGAACTTCTTCCTTTATCCATCCTCTCACCACTAACTCATGGCAACCACAGATGTTTTTATCATTATAGTTTTGTCTTTCTGAGAGTTGTCATATAAATGGATGTATATACGTGTGTATATATGTATATATACGTGTGTATATATATGTATATATACGTGTGTGTATATATGTATATATACGTGTGTGTATATATGTATATATACGTGTGTGTATATATGTGTGTATACATATATACATGTATATACACATATGTATATATACATGTATATACACATATGTATATATACATGTATATACACATATGTGTATATACATGTATATATATACATATGTGTATATACATGTATATATACACACGTATATATATGTGTGTATATATATGTGTGTGTGTATGTATATATATATATAACCTTTTAAGACTGGCTTCTTTCACTCAGCTTGATGCATTAAGACTCATTCATGGCTGGGTATGGTTAGCTCATGCCTGGAGTTCCAGCACTTTGGGAGGCCAAGGGAGGAGGAATGCTTGAGCCTAGGAATTCGAAACCAGCCTGGACAACACAGGGAGACCCTATCTCTAAGGAAAAAAAAATTTTTAATTGGCTAGGCATGGTGATGTGCACCTGTGATTCCAGCTACTTGGGAGGCTGAGGCAGGAGGATCACTTCAGCCTGGGAGGTTGAGACTGCAGTGAATCATGATCATGCCACTGCACTTTAGTCTGGGCAATAGAGTGAGACCCTATCTTTAAAAAAATAAAATAAAATATTCTTTCATATCATTGCATGTTTCACGATTTGTTTCTTTTTTATTGCTAAGTAGTGTTCCTTTGTATGGATATACAGAAGATCATTTACCATTAATTCACTGAAAGACATTTGGGTAATTTCCAGTTTTGCATTCCCACTGGCAATGTATAAGAGTTTCAGTAGCTCCATATCCTTGTCAATACTTGATATTAGTATTTTTTTATTCTAGTCATTGTGAAAGGTGTGTAATGGAAATACTTTTTTTCTTTTAGCCACATTTTTTTTTCTTCAAGCTGTAGAAGATAATGTGATTCTGGAGCCATAATCTTTTCTGATTCTCCTTTTTAGTACTTTCTATTTCTATGTACTATTTTCCACAGGAAAAAGATCTATTATTATTATATTTCTGATACTATTATTTTCCTCCACTCCTCTTGGAAATTCTGTTTTTTCCTATGACAGTATATTAATTCAATTTTTTAGTTTTTCTGAAATTCCTTTTTTTTGTGTGATTTCACTTTTATGTGGAATCTTTTTAAAAAGAAGCTGAAAACCGTCATTCTCAGCAAACTAACACAAGAACAGAAGACCAAACACCGCACGTTCTCACTTACAAGTGGGAGTTGAACAATGAGAACACATGGACACAGGGAGGGGAACATCACACACCGGGGCCTGTCGGGGAGTGGGGGTCTGGGGAAGAGATAGCATTAGGAGAAATACCTAATGTAGATGACAGGTTGATGGGTGCAGCAAACCACCATGGCACATGTATACCTATGTAACAAACCTGAAAGTTCTGCACATGTATCCCAGAACTTAAAGTATAATAATAATTAAAAAAGAAAAAAATAAGAAATGGTGGTTCTCACTACTATGGTTCGTGATGTATTGAAAACATGGCTATTCACTACCATGGCACATGTTTGCCTATGTAACAAACCTGCACATCCTGTACATGTATCCCGGAACTTAAAATTAAGTTAAGAAAAAAAAAAGTAGATTTCAAAAGTGTAGAGAATAAAATGGTGATTGCCAGGAGCTGGGGACAGGGATATCAGGAGAAGTTTGTCAAAGGGTACACACTTTCAATTATAAGATGAATAACTTATGGTGATCAAATATACAGCCTAGTGACTATAGTTAATAATACTGAATTGCATCCATTAAATTTACGCAGAGAGTAAGATCTTAAGTATTCTCAACACACACACACACTCACACACACACACAATGGTAACTATATGTGGTGATGGATATGTTAATAATCTTGACTGTGGTAATGTGTGTTTGATGACCATCACACTGTACATACTAAATATGTAAAATTGTTGTCAGTTTTACCTCAATAAAACCAGGAAAAAATACTGAAAACTACCCCAAAACACAAAGTAAAATATAATAATAATAAATCACAATCAATTCCACCACTTAAAAAATAAATTTTAACTAGAAGTGAAAAAACTTCCCTCTGTCCCTAAAATCTTCTTCTGTCACCCCCTAAGATAACCACTGATAACATTCAACACCAGATGTGCTAATCTCAAATAATTTTATTTCAGCTACCACATTCTTAATATAATTTGTCTCCACATTAGAAGTACAAAGAGAATATAATTTAATAGTTTGAAGATTATCCTTTCCTGTTGTATTATGTATTTTTCATCTAACTGGCTGAGATACAGCAAGTTTTCTCTCCAATTATATAATTACCTAAATAGCATGACATCTCTGATTTTGCCTCTTGACCCACAAAGCCTAAAATATTTAAGATTTTGCCCTTTATGGAAAAGGTTTGTCAACTCCTATTTCAGCTGAAGGATCTAAAGCCCAGAAAAATTAGATGATGTTCCCAAGGTATTGGTTAGATCCATTTTTTGTGTGTGTGTCTTTTGGGGTCAGACTATTCTAATATTGTGTGGATTCTGGAGTATGTCTGGTTTGAATCCTACATCCACCTGTTACTACCCTGTTGATCTCGAGCAAATGACTTCCCTTTGTCTCAGTTTCCTTATTTATAATATAGTATTGTTGTTAGCATTAAATGAGATAATATATGTGAAATAATTACAGTGTGCTTTGCACATGGTTAGTACTCCAGTTAACTGTTAGCTGTTGTTATAATTAGTGTCAATGTGTTGAACTCATAGGCTATCCTAAAGAGAAGGGATAAATATTCACATCTGATCCAGTCTCATTTTCTTAAAATAGCAGCGATGTTATATCATCTGTAATCTGAGGAAAAACTGGCATTTATTCACATTCTCATTTTTGTAGTATGGTTTATTCATCCTTCTTTACAATAGCTTTACAAGTTAATAGAAATTATGAACTTCTAAAATACATGCATAATTTATAATATTGATTAACTTAAACACATAGCACTCAAATGATAGCCACATAGCACACCTTCCCTGAGTCCAGCAGATGATAGTGAAAACTCTTTGTTCTCTCTCATGCTGTGTATCTTGGGGACATTTTCACTATATTTAAGACTACTTGAACTGATTACACTTCTTTTATGACTGGCCAGTGGATCAGTGGCTGGGTTTTTAAAAATCATATTTAATTGTATTTTGTGCAATGGTGAAGTGTTAAATTTCTGTTCACTCTTTTCTGTTATTCACACAAAACATTACTTGCTCAGTTTATTGTTTCTGTTCATCTACTGCTTAGACTACGAAGCCATGATATTGAGCTAGATGAAATCCAGTTAGATAAATGCAGTATATATTGGATCATTTAGTATTTTACTCTGTTAGTCCTCTTGCCTGTGGCAACTCTAGTTAACTACATTTTTTATAGAAAGAAGGAAAAAGTTCTATTCCTCCAAAAGAATTAAAATGAAGGAAGAGAGCGTATTTTCTGCTTTAAAAAATCTAGAATTGTGGTTTCTAAAGAAAACCCACTGTCTGGTTGATAATTTCTAAAGAAAAATTTGTTATGGACTATAGGTTTTACCTTGCATTTAAGAACCACAACGAAAAGACCAACTTTAACTTTTCCTCATTAAAATGATAAGAATTGGTATTGCCTATAATTGTTTCCACTGTGACTCCTATGTGGTTTTTGTTCAATATACTAGTCCAAACAAGATTTTACTCTTCTCAGCCCTGTAGATCTAATCTCACAAAAGTAAGCATATTTTTTTCTGTTTCGTACATCATCACCATCGTCTTCCTGAGGTTGCTGTCATTTATAATAAAAGATGTATCTTAACAGAACAGAAACACTGGAGTAGGAAAAATGCTGCCATGTTTAGTCTTAAGGAATTTAAGAAAATAAATTGATTTGTGCTTCATGAATCCATAATTAAATAGGTAGTTCAAGAGGCAAGATTTTGAATAGCAAACAGTATAAGTAAGATCCAGATGTGGCAGTCTACTCTGTAGGTAAACAAGACCAAATCAGAAGAAATTCAGGGTCAATAAAAACCACCAGCACTTTATATTTATCCAAATATAGCTCTGCCATATTTATGTAATGAGTTTAAGTATAAATTGCTTATAATTACATAGTTCCATAACATTTAGTACTTTACCTAACATAATATGTATCGCATTGTAGTTATTAATTTAATTGTCTGAAACTACTTCTTATGCAGAGACTTTATTCTGTCTTGACCACCGTGGTTTCCAATGTACTCAGCACAGTTCGGAATTTGATATTCAGTAGATTATCACATTAGGTTGAAAGAGTGAATGGATGAATGAATATTCATGAATAAATTAATTTTTTAAGGGACATTATTATTATTTTATTTACTGGGCTGATTGCCATACAGGGATATATGCATCAAATAATAGCCAATTTTTCAAGTATATTGGGAATTAGGAATACCTTTGATGTTTATGTCACCTATTCACAGAACTTTCCACTTATCTCTGCATATCAGCCAATTTCTACATTAAGGATATAAGCTCTATTTTCACAGATTTAGATTTAGTATTTGCATCAAGATCCTGCTCAGATATTACCTTCTCTACTAAAATTACCTTAATTCCACCATCTATAATTAATTGCTTATTCTCTCATCTCCCACAACACATTATCTAGGACTCTATTTATTGAATTTATTTTCAGGCTTTTTCCATGGTTTATTAGGCAGATTATATTTGCACCCAACATTGCACTTAGTTACTCAAATATTCATGCATTTTTAAAAAAGAAAGTTATGGTTAAGGGGGAAAAAAAACTTACACATGTATAAACTTCAAAAATATTTCATGCTCACTTAGAGCATTTATCCCCAGCACAGAGATCAGAGATCCATTGTCAGTACCATAATAGCTAGTTACTTCTACCTCAACACGCCCCTCCATTGGATAGAACCTGTGAGTCTTAGCTCTCGCTTTAAAATCAATAGCCTCCCCCATTGTAGTAGCTGTTATTAACTAACTAAGTCATTCAATCCACAAATATGCCACTGAGCAACTACTGAGCAAAAGTGAATGGGACAGTTTTTGTCTTCAAGTAGAAGACCATATAATAACAAAAAAAGTATATGTAAACAAATCATTACAAAGCAGCAGGTTAAAGGCTTTGAGACATGTATAAGATACCATGGGAGCATATAGGTGGAGCATTTGCTTGCTGAAGAGTCAGCACCTCCACTTTCCTCAGTGAGTGCTTTCATGTTCTCCACATCAGAGGATTTATGCATCCTGCTAAGCCTCTTCTGCTCCCCCATTTTCTCCTTTGCCTTGTGTATTAATCTGTTCTCACAATAAAGACATATGCAAGACTGGGTAATTTATAAAGAAAAAAAGTTTAATGGACTCACAGTTTCACGTGGCTGGGGAAAGAGCCAAGCAAAAGGGGAAACCCCTTATAAAATCACCAGATCTCATGAGACTTATTCACTACCACGAGAACAGTATGGGGGAAACCACCCCCATGATTCAGTTATCTCCCACTGGGTTCCTCCCACAACACATGGGAATTATGGGAGCTACAATTCAAGATGAGATCTGGATGGGGTCACAGCTAAACCGTGTCATCTTGTGAGAGTCACTTCTCAGTTACTTTAAGCCAGAAATGGGTGTAGCATTTTAGATTACTCCCTTTAAAAGGATGAGGATATCTGTCTCAAACCTGTCTAAACAAACCACACTAAGGCTTTTCCTCATACTATTTCATTAATCCTACTGAAATAAAATATTGGTATGAATTAAGTTAGGCAGCCATTTGAAAGACGAAATGCCTTAACAAGTCCCATTAATGAGAAACACCTTATCTCCCCCCTGCAAAATGTTAAACAGGCTTGTACATATTAGAAGTAACAGCTAACATTTATTAATTACTATGTACTATGTGCCAGTCCCTGTTCTAAAAGATTTATATGTAAATGTATGGCATTCCATCCTCACAACAACTCTTGTAAATAGTCACTGTTGTTATCCTAATTTTACTGGTGTGGAAACTGAGGCACAGAGAGAAAAAATTTGCCCAAGGTCAAGGATGGGGCAAAATCAAGATTCAGTCCCAGGGAGTCTGATTCCACAGCCTACATTAAAAAAATTAGTTTTTAACTTTTATGAATACATATTAGGTATATATATTTATTCCTTAGTATCAAGTCTTCAAATTAAAATTTGCCTTTATATGACTCTTAAAAATGTTTGTTTTTTCTTTATAGAATAATATTTATTTTAAAATAGAGTTTAACAATGGTTGTTATGTTTCCTTCAACTTGCATATGCTGGGGAAGTGAGAGGTAATATACAGTGTAAATGAATGAACAGTTAGCATGTTGGTAATACAGAATATGTTTGTTTATTTATGGTAAATCATGTGATTCCCTAGAGGTAAACCTGTCTAAATTGTTTATATGTTTATAATCTAAGTGATTATTTTAAAAATGGATGCTACGGGCCAGGCGTGGTGGCTCACACTTGTAATCGCAGCACTTTGAGAGGCTGATCATGAGATCAAGAGATCGAGACCATCCTGGCCAACATGGTGAAACCCCGTCTATACTAAAAATACAAAAATTAGCTGGGCATGGTGGCACATGTCTGTAGTTCCAGCTACTCAGGAGGCTGAGGCAGGAGAATCGCTTGAACCCGGGAGGTGGAGGTTGTAGTGAGCCGAGATCATGCCACTGCACTCCAGCCTGGCAACAGAGCGAGACTCCGTCTCAAAAAAAAAAAAAAGAAAGGATGTTACCAACTTTGTACTATTTAAGCTAGTCTCCAGCAATGACATGGATATATATTAGAGAATGCATCTCTGCTTAGTGCTCTGCACCAATGAAAAAGCCTTTCTGTTTTTCCTCCCTCTTCACTTCCAACTTTCTGCTGTTAATTCTTTTTCTCCTTTTCTCTTCATGTAACAACCATTTTTGTCTCAATGAAAAACTTAAAGTAGGCTTTATTAAAACACTCACATATTGTTTCTTCATCTGTAAAATGAAGGATTGGATTACATGATCTTAAAATTCCCTATGGGAAGACTCCATGATCTACATGTTTGATGGAGATACCATTTTATTAAGAAAAAAAATTATACAATAATCTATTACCAAGACACATATCATGACAATCATTGATACAGAACATTTTTATTCAGGATTTAAAGTCTGGTTTTATTCATTACAGATTTTTAAAAATTCACTAAACTACTTCAAAGAAACAAATAACTTCATAATTTTTGTGTATGTAATTTGCCTGTGTAGAGGCGAACTGTATAAATCTACCCACTTTGAAGACCTAAGTGTGTAATCAAGTCGTGTTTATTGGAAAATTTATATTAAGTAACTGATAACCTAGGATTTTGATTAATTTGTGTCTTAGAAACATTATGACTAAGAAACTAGAGACAAGTCCTTGTTCATTTGTAAGATTCCTAAGTACATCTTATATCTTTCCAAATGTCCTTGACTCTTGATTTTAAAGTCCCATTTATCTCAACCATTTCTCCATCACGGCAAACTATCATACTAAAGTCATCCTCCTATATTTGTTATAGCACAGTACAGATTATTAGCTTTCAGGATCATAATCTGTGCTAAAAGGGTTAAGGTAGTTTTGTAGTAGGATTTTTAAAAATTGTTTTATATTTTATCTCTATAACACTCAATAATTTATCACAAAGGTTACAAACCCAAATGAACCAATCTGCACTGATCCTGGCCACCCATTCTTCTGTGCCGTGAGTTCTATGTCACTAGTTACTACTTAACTTCTTACCAGGTGTGATAGAACTAAGAGAAGATAGTAACAGGAAAAGAATGTTCCCAACCCTCTAGGAACTCAGAAATAGGTGAGATAGTGATAAATTGGAATGTTAACAATTGCCTCTTGGGTTGTTGGAAGGGTTCATAAACAAATAAAGAGTACCTGTAATTATATGGCACTATGAAAATCTGCATAGTTTTTTTTATAGAAAGGATATGCATCCTGTCCTTCTAAAGATGAGTTAGGTGTACATAGTGTTAAAACAAATAGAATAAGGAGACAAGGAGAGTATGAAGTTGGAATTCATATCGACTGCTCAGCACCTCAGATAGTGGAACTCAGTGGACTC
This sequence comes from Pongo abelii, assembly GCF_028885655.2. Taxonomy (NCBI): domain Eukaryota; kingdom Metazoa; phylum Chordata; class Mammalia; order Primates; family Hominidae; genus Pongo; species Pongo abelii. Next base: position 23,355,996 of record NC_085928.1, read on the forward strand.
TGATGTCCTGAGATTTGAACTGCCTTGGGTCCCCCTGGCATTATTAGGAAATTGAAAAGACAACACATTGAGATTCCCATTTTTCATGTTTATTGAAATGAAGGTGTATGGGGATAACTATTAGAATTTCTTTAGCCTCCTGGTACTTTGAATGACTTATGATATCTTTCTTTTGGTACAGTAGTTATGTTAATCATCAGTTACTTTTTTAAATTTTATTTAAAAATAGACTGTTCTTCCTGTTTTTAAACCTACTGCCAAATGAATACTCTGTGTTAATATGAAAGTAGCAAAGAATAAGTGACTCTGTCCATCTTTTACATGTTCTGTCATTGGACTATTTTCTCCAAAAGAAGGATTCTATCTCTAGTAGCTTTTCAAAGGTACTAGAGAATGCAGCCAGCATTTCTACTTGATTTTCTCAGTTCTTCTCATTTGCTGATTGATCTAGAATCTCTTTAAGCTTTCCATAATCTTATTTCTTCATCTTTATCTGTAGTCTACATCTATTAGTTTCATGGTGATTATGAAGATTAATGGTTTGGTTGTTGAAAAGCCATATAGCTAAGAAGAATCATGGAGTTCAGGTGTATTTTTAATTCGTTATTAATAATGTCACTACCAAGTGTTTTTGATGATGAACTAGAGAAAGGGATAAACTGGGTGGTTTGGTCACAATAATTTTGCTATTGGACTTTTCCAGATTTAAGTTATTGGGTTTTTGTTGTTGTTGTTGTTGTTGTTGTTTTGTTTTGAGATGGAGTTTCGCTCTTGTTACCGAGGCTGGAGTGCAATAGTGTGATCTTTTTTTTTTTTTTGATGTGTATTATTATTATTATTTTTTATTATTAATATACTTTAAGTTTTAGGGTAGATGTGCACAATGTGCAGGTTTGTTACATATGTATATATGTGCCATGTTGGTGTGCTGCACCCATTAACTCATCATTTAGCATTAGGTATGTCTCCTAATGCTATCCCTCCCCCTTACCCCCACCCTACAATAGTCCCCAGTGTGTGATGTTCCCCTTCCTGTGTCCATGTGTTCTCTTTGTTCAGTTCCCACCTATGAGTGAGAACATGCGGTGTTTGGTTTTTTGTCCTTGCGATAGTTTGCTGAGAATGATGGTTTCCAGCTTCATCCGTGTCCCTACAAAGGACATGAACTCATCATTTTTTATGGCTGCATAGTATTTCATGGTGTATATGTGCCACATTTTCTTAATCCAGTCTATCATTGTTGGACATGTGGGTTGGTTCCAAGTCTTTGCTATTGTGAATAGTGCCGCAATAAATATATGTGTGAATGTGTCTTTATAGCAACATGATTTATAATCCTTTGGGTATATACCCAGTAATGGGATGGCTGGGTCAAATGGTATTTCTAGTTCTAGATCCCTGAGGAGTCGCCACACCGACTTCCACAATGGTTGAAGTAGTTTACAGTCCCACCAACAGTGTAAAAGTGTTCCTATTTCTCCACATCCTCTCCAGCACCTGTTGTTTCCTGACTTTTTAATGATCGCCATTCTAACTGGTATGAGATGGTATCTCATTGTGGTTTTGATTTGCATTTCTGTGATGGCCAGTGATGATGAGCATTTTTTCATGTGTCTTTTGGCTGCATGCAATGGTGTGATCTTGGCTCACTGCAACCTCTGCCTCTTGGGTTCAAGAGATTCTCCTGCCTCAGCCTCCCAAGTAGCTGGGATTACAGGCATGCACCACCATACCCGGCTAATTTTGTATTTTTAGTAGAGACAGCATTTCTCCATGTTGGCCAGGCTGGTCTCAAAGTCCTGACCTCCCTCGGCCTCCCAAAGTGCTGGGATTACAGGCGTGAGCCACCATGCCCGGCCAAGTTATTGTTTTAATATACCTATTTAAGAATTCTTGGGTTTAGGTACCATATTATCTTTGGGTTAAACCTTAAAAATAGATTTTTCTTTGAATAGCTAAAGGAAAGTTACCTCAAGTGCAGATAGAGGATCTTTATTTTTATAATACAGTATATATGTGCCAAATATAGTTTATATTTGCCAAATCAAATGTCACTAAAGTTAATGATACTGATAATTGATTTAGGGGAAAAATGGCTGGTAATACGCTATATGTAAACATTAACTTAAATGGAAAATATGATAGATTTGTCCTACTTCATAAAAAATGCAAACCAGCATTAGAAAATTAGAACATTTACATTCATAATCTGTATAAGCTTCTGTTGAATGCCCTTGTGCACTCTCTTTGCCCTGTTTTAGTTCCCTACTTGCTGTAGATTATAAGTGCCCTTAATATCTCCAGTATCTCCACAGAGAATTTTGTCTTCAAGCCTTGGCATACTGTTTTCTACTGTGCCTTCAACCTGAGACTTCAGTGATTTCACAAATACTCTGAACAATGGAGTTTTGAAATGGTTACCATTTGTATTAGTTTCCTGTGGCTGTTATAACAAACTAAAACTACCACAAGCCTGGTGACTTAAAACATCAGAAATCTATTCTCTCACAGTTCTGGAAGCCAAAAGTGCAAAATCGGTATCACTGGGCCAGAAGCAAGATGTCAGCAGGGCTGCATTCCTTCTGGATGCTCTAGGGGAGAATACTTTTCTTTGCCTTTCCCAGCTTCTGCTGACCACCACCGTTTTTTGGCTTGTGGCCACATCACTGCAATCTCAGCTTCTCTGGTCACATTAAGTTGGCCTCTTCTGTCCATGTGGAATCTTCCTGTTACAAGGATACATAGAATTGTAGTTAGGGCCCATCTAGATAATCCAGGATAAGCTCCATGTGTCAAAATCCTTAATTTAATTATACCTGCAAAGTCTTTTTTTTTTCATTTAAATTAATATTCAGACTCCAAGAGTTAGAACGTGGACACATTTCGAGCTGTCATTATTCAGCCCACCACACCATGTTTACCTTTGTACCTGCTCTGCATTCTTCCCTTGTTCTCCCTTCTCCTTTCCACTAGCATTGTCAGCCAGGCCAAGAAAAAACAAGAGATGTCCAAAGGCTTAACTTTCCTGTCTGCACTTTGTATTTTAGGTAAAATAAATAAATAAATAAATAAATAAATTGGAAGAGTAACAACATGGCAGATCCAGGCATCAAGATTTTACAGGGTTGAAGAAAACTAGGTCCATGATCAATGGTCTGCAGATTTGTAGATTTTATATAATTTCTTTGGCCTGGTTCACATAATTTGCATCCTAATCCTAAAGACACTGTACCTGAACAGACCCAGTTCTGCCTTCCCTCCGTGTTAACCTTCCTCCATCATTGTGCCTAAGGCAAGAAGAATCCAACAGCTCAATCAAATGTCAACTCCCTGTCACACTCCATTCAGGAAAACTGTGTACCATAGCAGTGGGTCTTAAGTATTTATTCTTATGCTACATAATGAAGAGGGACACTGCAGAAAGGTGGCTATGGGGAAACATCTGGAAGAAATAGATTTCCTAGGATCAAAGGGCTCCGTGTGCAGCCCAGAGGGTCCTCAGGGTGCTCCTCAGAGCAAACAAACAGTTTTCTTGATGAGTCACTGCAATTTTTTTTTTTTTTTTTTTGCCAAAAGCCCACATGTATTGCAAGATCTCAAGGAAAAGTGGTGGAGTAAGGAGAAAGAAAAAAAATTAAATAAGGCAACAGAAGTCATTTTTAAGAATTTTAACCACATGAATAAAAGAAATCTCAACATGATTACAATCTTTTAATATATCCACCATCCTCAACATTCTGTCACAGAATGTTGCCCCAGAGTAAAGTTAAGTATAAGATAAAATATGTTTAAAAACACAAAAAACAAGTGGGGCAAAGGAAGGATCTTGGGGAAGAGTACAACACTCTGATACAACATATTTTTTTGTTCTAACATATGAAAACTGGCAAAGGATGGTGAAGCCCAGGACTGTGTCCCAAACCCTAGCCAGTGGCATTTTACTGAGGGAAAGAAAAAAAGTTACTTATGAATCAGTACAGCCATGCTTTGTTCTGCATGAGTGTTTTAATAGAGCGAGTGTAATATAAGGATCAGGTGGGCTCATGGGAATGGAACAAAAGGTTTTGTAAAATTAAAGCAAAATAATTATAGCTCTAGGTGCAAAGCAAGCATACTCCAGCAGTTGATAGCAAGGACCTGCTCAGAATAGAGAAGGAAGGGAGCATGCTGGAAGTTTTTTCTTTTCTTTTCTTTTTTTTTATTCACTAACAAAGGCTTTTAATAGGTAACAGTTGTAAAGCATCTTTGAGAGTAATTAATGCACCCACACAAAAATTTATTAAAATGAAAATTTAAGGAATTGTCTAAAATGAATTAATTAACAAAAAAAGAACATCATGCCTTTCTTATTTTTTAAAGAAGGAGAGAAGGTTAAGCAAAGCAGATTTTTGTGAGATTGTATTTTTAAATGTTCCTGGTTTATTTAGTATCTGAATAGCCCTTAAAAAGAGAACTGGTGGGATTTGTTATCCACCCCCTTTAGAAATACTAAATGAGGACAGACATAAAATGGGGATTAATTTGCTATAAATGAGCCTCAAAGCCCCTTGAAATTATGGTATCTCCTTACAAAATGACTGAAGTTTTTAATAAGTTTACAGGGACCTCTAGGAAGCAGAATGTGGTATTCAAAAGAAAGGAATGTGTGTACATTTTCTCACGTGGCCATTTCTATCCCACATTGCCCTTACCCAGGTCATTGGAGCTATCCTTCCATGTGTGGCCTCCATGGAAGACAAAAGGGAAGATTCAAAGTGTGGTATTAGTAATTTTTAGCTCAGTATATTTTCTATCTCAACAGAAAAATAAAATTAACTTCATGTATCCTGTTTCTATAAGAATTTTAAATCATTACATTGGTTTGTTCCCCTTATTTTCTTTCGTATTATTTCATACTGTGATATAAAGTAAAATATGTGCAGCCTGCTGAGAATTTACCTTTTACTGTGAAAATTATTTCTAGTTGATTGCAAAAGTATTTGTTTTCAGCATGTTGTTGGTAGTTATACCTCAAAAAGTTTTAAGTTCTGAAGTTGAGTAAATTTTCAAAGGTTATGTTTTCTAAACCTTCCATGCCGAAAATCACTGGAAATAACTGCCTTTCTTCCAATATTCCTTCATTCAGTTAAGACCAGAAGCTAGCTGTGTAAAGAATATGAATAAGAAAGAAAATTCATTTTGGAAGATAAATTTTAAAAACTAGCTTTGGTGATGACATACAAAAATAATCATAGTTTTTGAAGATAATTTCCTTTAAATGTATGATTATAAGACAACTTGTATAGCAGGAAAAACATACCCCAGTAGGCATATGATCTGTGAATTTTGGGTACATTTGCCTGGACTTTCTTTCTCTTCTTTTCATTGTTTCTTAAATGTTCATTATCTTCATGCCTTTGTAATCTTTCAAGCTCTTTTCAGATTTTTCCTGTTGAAGAGAGTGGATTTAGTTGGTTTGAGTAATGTTGCACTATTAATATAGTATTCTTGCCTGTGAGGAAGAACACATTTGTGAAGTTACTTGGTGAGGACAATTTGCACTTGAGTAGATGTACACTCCCTGTGTTCTTTTTCCTTTAGTCCCGAGGTATTTCACTTTCTCTGAGGATATGACTAAAAGAAGGAATATTGGGGAAAATGTATTTATAGTGTTAAGAACTTTCTTTTTTCATAGTAGTGGTTCCTGTCCCAATTCTTTACTCTATGATTTTAAACTAATGTGTCTGTTGACCTTTGGACTGGGATAGTATGTTGGGTAATATATTCGTTTTCTGTTGCTGTTGTACCAACCACAAACTTAGCAGCTTATGACAATACAAATTTATTATTTGACAGTTCTGCAGATCAGAAGATCTGCAGATTAGATCTGCAGGTTAGATTGGCTCTACCAGTTTCTCTGCTGTAGGCTTTACAAGGCCAAAACCAAGGTGTCGGCTGGATTCTTAACTGGAGGAAACTCTGAAAAAAATCCACTTTCATGCTTATTCAGTTCCTCATGGTTGTGGGACGAAGATCTCCATTTCCTTGCTATCAGCTGGGAACCATCTTTAGATCTTTGCATGTTTGCTGTCCCTATATGTCAGAGCCAGCAGCAGCACCTTGAATCATTATCACACTTGACATCTTTCAAATTTCCCCTTCTACCACACCTCTTTTCCAAATTCCAGCCAAAAAAGTTCTCTGCTTTTAAGGTGATTAGACTGGGCCAGCTTGGATAATCTAGGATACTCTCCCTGTTTTAGTGTTAACAACCTTCATTACATTTACAGAGTCCCTTTTCCATGTAACATAACATTTTGCCATGTACCACAGGTTCTGGGCTTTAGGCAGTGGGCATTTTCGGGTGCAATTATTTTGCCTCCACAGATGAACTCTAAAAGAATGAGTCACCTACCTCCATTATACATTTCTAGAGTACTCTGAGTATTCTAGTGCTTTTGATCTAGAAGATTCAGTATGAATTCTCACCTTCTAAATGCTATTAGTAGATTTTTTTAACGTATATCTTATCAAACTTGGTAAAGAGTATTTATTTTCTGTTTGATAAACAGAATAACTAGGGGTGAGGGAAAACCAAGTTGACCATTAGGGCCTGAGGTAGACCAGAAATTTTTTGGTTTATGGCACTGGTTTTATTTATTCTAATCCTTTTAATCACTATAAAGCATACTAGAACCTTAGAGAGAGCCCAGCTGGGAAAAGGAAGTAAGCCCAGATCAAGTGAATCAGAAATGAGATTACTAATTTATTTTTTATTTTTTATTTTATTTTATTTTTTTGAGATGGAGCCTCACTCTGTCACCCAGGCTGGGGTGCAGTGGTCTGATCTCGGCTCACTGCACCTCCACCTCCCAGGTTCAAGCGATTCTCCTGCCTCAGCCTCCCAGGTAGCTGGGACTACAGGTGTGTGCCACCATGCCCGGTTACTTTTTTGTATTTTTAGTAGAGACGGGGTTTCACCATGTTGGCCAGGCTGGTCACGAACTCCTGACCTCAGGCGATCTGCCCGCCTCAGCCTCCGAAACTGGGGATTACTAAAATTTTAATACAGGTGATTCACATGGAAGGCTGAGATAAATGCAGGAAACAGAAAAATCTCAAGTCTTTCACTAGTATCTAAGAGAGTGTGACCTATTAAGTGACAGCAGGATGCAAGACATTGTTAAGTTGGTCAGATAGATGGCAACATTTCAATTCATGGGTTGGTAATATGGGCTAAGGATGCAATAGTTAGGAATCCAAGTTAAATGAAGACTTCAGTTTAAGCTGAAATTGAAGAGGAAAGTTCTAACACTTTCTAACAGCAGAAATACATCTTTAGATAAGGCCAAAGGAAGGGCCAAAAGGTCAAAAGGAAACATGGACAAAGAGGGGGTAAGGAAGAGGAACTGGAGGTAAAGTTCATCCACACTTTGGAATTCTGTTCAAGGTTGGTTCTGGTATTTGGGATGGAAGGGTTGCTTTGAATATTAAGAGAGAAATATAGTACAGGTAAGTCCACTAGATTATAATTTCTGTTATATCATTTCCTTAAGGAAGAAATGAGCTCACCCCTGCAATCTTCCATCTTGTACATTTTCATATTAGACTATATATTTCATAGATAAAAACAGGAAGTAAAATTTTTAAGTAAGAGGATAATTTCCCAAGTAAAAACAGGAAAGATAAGGGCAATAAGATTGTAAATCTTTAACTATTTTTTTTTACTCTAATTACAACAGAAACCTGAATATATGCTTATAAGTTTGTAAGTCAGTTTTTAGTTATTTAATATATCTAATTAAGTAATCACAAATCAACTAACAAAAAAGATAGTTGAAGTCAGATATATGTGTGTTTATTTTTTTTCTCAAAGTATGTTCTACTATGTTATTCATGAAGCATTTGGGGTTTTTTGAGTACTTAAATCAACTAATTTTTTATTTAAGTTTGTTTTGTCATTTATTTGTACTTTAACAAAAAAACAAATCTTCTATTTCCCAGTTAAGTAAACATTTAAGTAATACAAATGAAGAAAATAGAGTTCTGAGAAATATGTAATTGCGTAACAGAAGTCATATATGGGCTGACTCATAATTGCAAAGTAAAATTTCTGCAAAAGTCCTTAACAAGTGCATGTCTTTCATATTTAAAATACAGGCTGAGCATCCCTAATCCGAAAATCTGAAATCTGAAATGCTCCAAAATCCGAAATGTTTTGAACATGGACATGACAAGCAAAGGAAATGCTCATTGGAGTATTTCAGATTTCAGACTCTCGGATTAGGGGTACTCAACTGGTAAGTATATAATGCAAATATTCCAAAATCTGAAAAAAAGTCTAAACTCCTAAATACTTCTGCTCCCAGATATTGTAGATAAAGGATATTCAAACTATAATTAAAATGTTATGCATAATTTCCAAAATTCATCACTGTATGATACAATACACTTTACTGCTTACCTTTTATGAAAATGAAGGTAACATACAGATAAGAAGGAATTACAGATTTCTAAAAGATGGCGCTTTTTTCTACTCAGTTGACAACCAAAAGTTGCCCAGGCAAGAACATAACAATTGGCATTTACTAAGTGCTTATCATATATTACTACATGAAGTGGATTCTTTTTTTTTCCGTAAGTTATTGGGGTACAGGTGGTATTTGGTTACATGAGTAAGTTCCTTTTTTCTTTTAAGATGGAGTTTTGCTCTTGTTGCCCAGGCTGGAGTGCAATGGCATAATCTCAGCTCACTGAGCTCACTGCAACCACCACCTCCTGGGTTCAAGCGATTCTCCTGCCTCACCCTCCTGAGTAGGTGGGATTACAGGTGCCCACCACCAAACCCAGCTAATTTTTATATTTTTACTACAGACAGTGTTTCACCATGTTGGCCAGGCTGGTCTTGAACTCCTGACCTCAGGTGATCTACGTGAGTAAGTTCTCTAGTGGTGATATGTGAGATTTTGGTGTACCCATCACCCGAGCAGCATACACTGCACCATATTTGTAGTCTTCTATCCCTCGCCCCCTTCCCACTCTTTCCTCCAAGACCCCAAAGTCCATTGCATCATTCTTGTTTTTTTGAGATGGAGTCTTGCTCTGTTGCCCAGGCTGGAGTGCAGTGTCATGATCTCAGCTCACTGCAGCCTCCACCTCCCAGGTTAAAGTGATTCTCCTGCCTCAGCCTCCAGAGCACCTAGGATTACAGGTGCACACCACCATGCTCAGCTAATTTTTGTATTTTTATTAGAGACAGGGTTTCACCATGTTGGCCAGGCTGGTCTCAAACTCCTGACCTCAAGTGATCCTCCCACCTCGTCCTCCCAAAGTTCTGGGATTACAGGTCTGAGCCACCATGCCTAGCCCATTGCATCATTCCTATGCCTTTGCACCCTCATAGCTTAGCTCCCACGTATCAGTGAGAACATATGATGTTTGGTTTTCCGTTCTGGAGTCACTTCATTTAGAATAATAGTCTCCGATCTCATCCAGGATTTAACAGCAAATGCTGTTAATTCATTCCTTTTTATGGCTGTGTAGTATTCCATTATATATATATTATATATATTATATATATATATTTTATATATATATGCATTATATATATGTGCATTTTGGCACACAGTAAAGCAGAAAGTATATTAGCTATTTAACAGGTGCAAATAGATATATTTGAAAGTATATTAGCTATTTAACAGGTGCAAATAGATATATATGCATCAGATATATGCATATATATATGATGGAATAGTATGTATATAGTATATATATATATGATAGTGTGTGTATATAATATATATATGCACACCACAGTTTCTTTATCCACTCATTGATTGATGGGCATTTGGGTTGGTTCCATGATTTTGCAATTGTGAATTGTGCTGCTATAATATGTAACAATTATAAGTGATTTGTCAACTTGTGCTGTTACTAAATGCATAACAATAAAACACAGGCTTAACTCAACAGTATTATTTTTCTAACAAAATGATTAAACATACACTAGTCCCCACACATGGACACATACTACATGCAAACATCATCCATAACATATGCAGTACACGTTCAAATATACCTATTTGCACCAGTTAAATAGCTAATATACTTTCTGTTTTACTGTGTGCCAAAATAAAATTTTATCGTGAAAGAGTAAATGCTATGGGTATAAACTCATTTGAGGGTGTATTCTATTGTCCTCATTTCCAAAGTAAGACAACACATGTGCCTAAACAAGCTATGTGTAATGAATACTTTTTGAATACTGTGTAGCATGGTAGCAAAATTACTGAGTACCAGAACCTGTGAGTTCTAGCCTTTGCTCTGCCACATGTTAGATTTGTGATATTAATAATGTCATTTAATCGTTTGTAGCCTCTGTTCCCTCGCTTATGAAAAAAGGATAATGATATCTCTCCTATTTACTTTCCAGAGTTGATAGTCACATCAGATGAGCTAAATATACTTTAAGGCATTTGAAGATTATGAATTACTATGCGAAACATTATTATGTTTTAAGCAAATATAAACAATTCCCATTAGTACAGTTAAGGCAAGTTCTGTTTCCTCTTATATATAGTCATTAAAACGTTGAAATTAGTTTATTATTGTTTATTTGCTTTGTTGTATCTGTTACAGAGTCTCTTTGCAATTTCCTATATGTCTGATGAGTTGCTAATCACAATATTAAGTGGTGTTGGTTTTCAATGTTATTGTAAGTATTAGAGCTAATGTTCAAAATCAGGGCAGTATTATATATTAGTGCACTATCAAAGACAGTTAACAGGGAGTAAGGTAGAATTAATGATTAAAACATGAAGAATTGCTACAATATTATATATATTGCTATATAATTTTATCCATTTTTATTAATTAAATAGTTATTGGTCAAGTCATTTTTTTATTGATCTAAATTCCAGGAGCAAGGAAGAGCCAGATCCTTAAGAGTTGACTTGGAGAGAAGGAACACCTTTTTATTTTTAATGTGTGTGTGTTTTTGCTTGGTTTGTTTTGTATCTCATTTCCATTTCTCCAAATCCCTATCCCCAACCATTTATTATGGCTTGGTCCAGATTCTAGAGCCAATGGTTTTTCATATTAAGCTAATGGATAATTAGATGGTGCAGGGATTAATTTCAGAGTTTATATAAGCCCTTTGAAAATGTATGCAAATATACTTTATATTTTATCTAAATGTATACTTTATATGTATTTGTAAATATGCTTTTTCTTTCTCCCCACCCCTTCCTTGGAGAGAAGGTTGATAAGTTTCATTTATTCTCAAAGGACCACATGAGATTAAAAACACTTGGAACTGTTGAGTTAGAGCTATTGGTACCAAAGTGAGCATCAGCTGGAGAAAGAAATTTTCCTTTTTTCCCCTTTTTCCCAACTATCCCACTTGTGTCCTAGACATTTGGATTGGGGTGGGAAGCAGAGAAGGAAGATTAGAGGGCCAGCCAGTGGGGAAAGGATGAGAAAATACCTCTATAATGGCTTTGCCTTTTTTTTTCCTTTCCTTCTTTCTTGCTTTTTAACTCACTTTTTTCTCCTTTCTCCCTCCCTCCTCCCTTTCTGCTTCCTTCCTCCCTTCCTTCCTTTCTCCCTCACTTCCTTTCCTCTGTCCTTCCATCTTTCCTCCCTTCATCTCTCCTTCTTCCTTTTTCTTTTCAATATTTCTCTTCATAAGGTAAAATTTAAGCAAGGATTCTTTTAATTAAGGGCCCATTTTATTTTAGTACTGTGGCATATTCCTTTACTCATCTGCTTCTCATCACTTGATGCTGATTTTATTCATTTTATCACCATCCCAGTTTTGAGAATATCCTACTCTGTTCTGCAGAAGTACTAGTGCTCTGCAGAAGTTATTTCTGTAATAGAAAATCCATAGAACTCAGTGGGAAAAAAGGTAGTATCTATGCAAAACCTATTCCTTATCTTCATTTTTAACATTTTGTGTCCCTACTTGAATATCATCATCTAAGCCAATATTTTTCCAATAAATAAAATAAAGTGACTAATTTATGAATTATTTAAGATAGAAAATGGGTGAAATTAAGCTGTAATTCTTATATTTACTGATATAATTCAGTTACTTTAGATATGTGGACAAGACCATCTCCAACTTCTATAGAGAATCGAAAAAGAACTCAGGTTACATTTTTAGCCATCTTGAACATCCTCTCACCATAAAGAGGGAATAGCTCTCTTCACTTTTTCATTTCATCCAAGTATCTTTGTACCATTATTTATTTTCTTTAGAGAGAATGAGTTTGGGAAAGAAAGAAAAAGGTGATTATGTTATCATGGGTTTCCGTTGTCAGTTAAAAATGTTGCAAAGCAGTTTTCTTGTAGGGTTTGAATTTTCTGGTTGGATTGACTTGGCTGTCAAAAAGTCAAGTAGATCTTTCTTCTCCCAGATTGAATTGATAATTGGCTGAAATAAAATGTTAAGAACAATTAGTAGGGGTAGAATTTTAAAGCTATTTAACACAGCAAACAAACTTCATAGGGCTATTTTGTGTGTGTTTTTTTAAACTTCTCCAGGGAACACATTGTATAACGCTATAACTTCCTGTTCGATGAAGTATTACTTCGTTGACCCACCTGCAGTAACAGCTTAGCTTATACACACACACACACACACACACACACACACACACACATTTCCATCCCACTACTGAATCCTTTTGAAGAAAAATCAAGGTACAGTCTCTTATTCACGCAAAAGCATTTAAGAGCACCCGTTTTAAAGATTAGAGATTAATTCTTGCACTAGACGTTTTCAACTTCTTGTTTAAATATGGGAATGCTACTCTTTCTTGTCTTTCTTACCGGTCTACAGGCTTTTTTATCCGTTTCTGTGCCCATTTCAGATTGATAACACTCTCAATACCAGCTAGCCTTCTCATATTCCCTCTGCTGTTGTTTCTGCCCCTACCTTCTCTTACTCTTGCTTTGTTCAGTCCTCTCATGTTTCTCCACTCTTCATACTTAGAATTCTCTTTAACTTCTCATCTGGATGAATGCCTTTTAATTTTTATGTAGACTCAAACCCCATTTATTAGTAGTTTTCTTCTAAGTAGACAACCTCTTCTTTACCAAGAACTTCTCTTTGTAACGGTTTCATCCGTATTAGGCTGTGTATTTTAAACAAACAAATAAAAATAAGTTGATATTTATCTTCCTTCTTAGTCAAAATGCTTCTTGGAAGTTGAGGACTCTTTCTTTGACTTGTTCTGTAGAGTATATATCAGTTTGTCTTCTTAGTAAAGATGACAACATCTCGTTGGATTAGGAAAAATTGAAAACCATATGTTCCATGTAAAGAAATCATTTATTGTTTCGATGTTTGTGCCACTCAAACATTGAATGCTTTATTTCTACAAAAGAATATTGATTCGTTTTCTGCAGTGCATCTTATATTTTTCAACCTTCTTAAACAATATATTCTGAAACTGATTTAGTCTTTACATGATGATTTCCTGATAGTCATTATTGTATTCGTTTCCTAGGGCTGCCATAATAGAATATCATAAATTGGGTGGTTTAAACAACAGAGATTTATTGGATCACAGTTCTGGAGGCAAGAAGTCTGAGATCAAGCTATTAGAAGGGATGGTTCCTTATGAGGGCTGTGGGAGGGAATCTGTTTCATGCCTCTTGCTTAGTTTCTGGAGTTTATGGCAATCATTGGAATTCCTTGACCTGTAAGGCATCTCCCTGATTTCTACCTTCACCTTTAATATAGCATTCTCCCAGTGTATGTGTGCCCATGTCCAAATTTCCCCTTTCTTTACAGGCATAAGTCGTAGTAGGGACCCACCTTACTCCATTATGACTGCATCTTAATTAGGGACCCTATTTCCAAATAAGGTCACTTTCTGAGATACTTGGGGTTAAACTTTAACATATGAATTTTGGGAGGACACAATTAAACCCATAATAATTATGAACACTATTTTTTGTGCAGAGCTTTACCACAATGATTTCTACAGGACTTAATAATAGAGATGTTTGCAAGCTGTACATAGTTCTTAGCTTTGCATACTTTTATTTCTCCCTCACCTCCTCTGTCTCCTCTTCATTCTGAGATAAAGTCGTCATTTCTTACAGATATCATTGTACTTTCTTCTGAAAGTGTTTTCTTCCCATGTAATATGAATGGAGGGTCCAGATTACTGATGTTACTGTGTATTAAAGAAGAATAAATTAGTTCCAAGTTAAAGTCTCCTTGGTAAGTAATGATGTATTTGGGCAACAGCATGTACGTTATGGCATTTCTTTTCATTTCCCAAGGGCTCTATTTTCCCTCTTCTGGGTTTTTGACCATGTTAACTTGAGATAACCCTATAAATGAATATAAGATTGCTGGATACTAAGGTACTAGTATATTATTTTCTCCTTACAGAAAACTAAAGAAATATATCTCATAGAAATACTAGAAATTGGTGATCTTGTTTACTAATTGCTCAAGATTTTACTCACTGATATAGGAAAATCACAGTTCCCTTTTAGGTACTAAAAGATGTGAAATTGAAGTAGACAGTACTTACGTTTTTGTGTGATTTTTACAGGGTCTGTTAGACTTCCATCATTCAATAAACATAATACTAGAGCAGAATTGAGTTGAAATCAAATGTTGTGAGTGGGTAAGGTAATGTGCACATCCACTTCTCAGCAGGTGGTTCTAAGCAGGATGCGGGGCCTGCACCCCCAGCTGCTAACCTATCAAGGGTAGCCCATGTGGTTCTCAGGGCACCGTGCTGATGAGCACCCACTGTGGTTCTGATTTTGGCAGCCACGGCTGAATCGGGTCTTTGATCTTTGGAATGGCTTCTGCCACAGTGAGCATATCTGTTTGTTTTGCCCCTCCCTTTGGTCATTATTCCAACCTGGCAGTATAGGACAACAAAAAAAAAAAAAAAAAAAAGAGAGAGAGAGAGGTAGAAGGGGGTTGTGAGAGGATACTTCAGGAACACGGCTGTACAAAGTATGAAAAAGCTGCTTAAAAATTCTGGCTCTGAAAGCTCATGCGTAACATTTTTGCTGACTCATTAATGAATACATTTTATTTTATGTGTCATTCAACAGCCTGCTAAAAATCACTTTTTCTGATTGTATTTTCTCATTACTGGGGTTTTGAATCCATCATAAAATGCAGCCAGCCACACAAAGAAAAGGCTCCCTGTCTTTTAATAGTCTTCCTTCATAAGTGTCTGAATATGCTTGAAAACATTTACTTCTTATGCTTTGATATTTTAAAATCAATTCCTCTAATATATTTGAAAATCAGCTTCAGAGGTTTGATTACATTTTAATTTTATTTGTTTATTTATTTTTAATTGAAAAATAATTATGTATTTTTATGGGGTACAATGTGCTATTTTGATCTGTGTATGCATTGTAGAAATATTTAATCAAGCCAATTAATATACTCATAACCTCACTTGCATGTATGACATTTTGTTGAAATCTTTCAACAGATTTTGTAATAATCTCTATTTATTCCAATATACTATTTGATGAAAAACGTAAAGATGACTATTCCCATTTTATAGCTGAAAAAAATGGAGATACTGAGGTACTATATATGCTGTTTAAGGTTGTAGAAGAGTTAGTGTCATTCTAACAATTTAAGTTTTCATTCTGATATTTGGGGATTTCTATGTTCTGTGTTCTATGCATATGTTCTATGCAATGATCAAAACACTTGATCCACATTATCTTAATAATATCATTGAGGTATCATAGATAAAAAGTAAACTGAGACATAGAAAGGCATTAAATTACTTGTAGCAAATCTCATAGCAAGGTCACAGGGAAGCTGATACAATCTTGGACTTCTTCATATGGGCTAGCCATGACTAGTTTTCTGACAAGAAACATTTTTCTCCTTTTGAGAATGTGAAGGTCGAAGATTTCCACTGAGAAAGCAATGCCTTAAAGAACTCTGAGAAGATTTTAGATTTTTAACTATCAACCAAATATACAGCCCATTATATTGATCACCACTTAACAAGTTTAAAATACGTGAGTTCTAAAATTCTTGTTTAGAAAAACTGGGATTAAGTCACCTTTTCATTCCTTCATTATCTAGGTCTCACTAAGTAAAACATTTTAAAGTGTCAGGTATTTATATAATGTATGTGAAAATATATAAGTTTAGGAATTGGAATGTATATGGAATTTATTTGGGAAAAATAGCATCTACTTTGAAATGTGTCTGTCATAACTTCTGTTTGTCATCATTTTCAATTAGAAGACAAGGTTTTCGTATATAAGGCTAGAGCCTCAGACAGCTAGTAAGGAAGGAGAGACCAAACAGGCTAAAATTTTACCAAGTTGTAACCAATCCAGGTATCATGAAGAAAGAGTACGTGAAGTTATCTTCTATACTTTTAACTTCTATGAATTAGGATTTTCAATTGAGAAATAAACAGATTCTGGAAAGCCCTGGCTTCCCAGGAGGTGCCACTAGGTTAGTATGGCTCAGACGGATGCTCATTAACTCATCTGCTGGTTTTCCCATACAAAACATCTCAGACAATATCCATAGAATAAAGACCAATAATGGCGGGTCCAGGCAGTCCTTTATCCCAAAGGAGAAACTTTACTTACACACGCAAGCAAATGAAAAGAGCCTCCTTGTAGCCCCTCCATAAAGAAATACCACCATTTCATCTAGAACCAGCTTTATCACCATAAATAAATGTTCTGTTCCATGGATATTTGCACCATAGTTTAGGTCAAGAATTAGAGGTGGCTGGACTTAGTCAATGTCAAGAGAGGAGAAAGAATGTGGAGAGGGCATCAGAGTGCCCAGAGTTGGCAAATGCTGGCAGTTAGCTGTAAAGTTAGCAGCATGGGATTATCTGAAAAGAGCATATGATTATACTGAGTGGTGGCTTCCCCAGTGAGTCCCAAATAAGCTTTTTCATCTACATTGAATACAATGTAATATTGTATTAATCACTTGGAAAAACAAGAATTTTTTCTATTATTAACTGGTGAGTTCATGTGTCATCTATCTCTATTTTGTCTGTCAGCTCTGTTTTTTTTATTTTTTATTATTATTATACTTTAGGTTTTATGGTACATGTGTGCAATGTGCAGGTTAGTTACATATGTGTACCAGTTCAACTATATTATTAACATCTTCAGAGGAAAACCTCCCAGACTACCAAGGCTAATTTGCTTTAGCTAAGATTTATTTACATTTATTGTCTAAGATAGGCTTCAATAATATATGGTCATTTGGTCCAGAAACAGTAAGTCTTAGTTGTATGTGGTAATCTTTAACTCTGAATACTTCAAATGCCATATATTTTACACCTATTCTGGGCTAGATTTTGTGCTATGCACATTAAGCATATCATTTTCTTTTTTTTTTTTTTTTGAGATGGAGTCTTAGCTCTGTCACCCAGGCCAGAGTGCAGTGGCATGATCTCGTCTCACTGGAACCTCCATCTCCCAGGTTCAGGCGATTCTCCTGCCTCAGCTCCCCAGGTAGATGGGATTACAGGTTTCTGCCACCACCCCAGCTAGTTTTTGTATTTTTATTAGAGACAGGATTTCACCATGTTGGCCAGGCTGGTCTCGAATTCCTGACTTCAGGTGATCCACCCAACTCAGCCTCCCAAAGTGCTGAGAATACAGTCGTGAGCCACCACGCCTGGACTTATTTTCTTTAATTTTCACAACATAAACGTTACTTGTGACTATAACTATAAAGTAATAAATCTGATTTTTGGTGGACATTAGTTGCCCTGGTCTCATTGTGTAGAATGAATTCACATAGTGTATATCTAGCTTCTCTACTTGTGAGTTTCATAATATACTAGATGGAGATGGTAATAGTACCTAACGCATAATGTTACTGTGGGAATTAAATGAGATACTATATGTAAAGTCCTTAGATTAGTCCCTAGCATATAGTCAGCACTCAATGAATGTTAACTATTATTATGTGTAAGCATTGTGGAAATAAAAATCAAACATTTACTGATAAGTGCTCAGTATATAGTAGGAGCTCAATATGTACATATTTAATGAATTAATAAACTATGTAAGTTCTTTAAATGACTAGATATTACTGATCTATGGTAAATAGTATTCTGGCTGTTGCCTTACACTGTTAAATATAATATAAAGCAAAATGTTAAATAACACCAAGAATTCTGTATAGTTTTTAGGAGTATTTACTAGCTATGAAAGAGCTTTTTGGGGGTTTAGGAGTATTGTTTCCTTTCTCATTTAACATTTGCACTCTTAGTCCCATAAAGCATGTGCTATCTGACTAGAGGTAGATGTGTGACAACAAAATGGACATAGATTTTTCCTCTTCCTTTAACAGTCATGCAGATATGATTTATCTTATGGTACAATGAAAACAGAAGCAGTACAAGCCTGCCCATTGTAAAAGAAGATAAATGGGCAAGAAAACACAGAAAGGCAGTGTGTGTCAAGCATGCTTCATGTTTGCCTCAGAGAACTGAAACACACAAAGTGAGAAAGACATGTATGTTACTATGTGCCAGTGCTAGAGATGCTGCATGCTTTTTTGATGATATCAAGACATTATAGTTTTGGGGAACATTTGTTTCTTAATAAATTTATTTTTAAATCCTGCAATATTTACCATCTGAAACATTTATCTGAAATTGTCATGTATTAAATCCCATCTTTTCTAGAACTGGTGCTCTGCTTCTAGTAACAGTTTGAGAAAGGGTTCAAAGGTTTGCCTCTCCCTAGAATGTTCTTCTTACCACTGGTACTTCTACTCAACCTTTACAAATAGTTGATGCATCACTTCTAGGAGGCCCATCCTATATGTTTATTTATATTTGTGTCATTGCTCTGGCTATATTGTATTACAGTTTTTAGTTGAGATGTGTGTTTTGTCTTTTAGAGTCTGGTGAATAAATTGTGAGCTTCTTGAATAACGAGGCTGTGCTTTACTTATCTCCAATATTATTCAGTTCCTGAAATAGAGTAGATGCTCAATAAATATGTATCCAATAAATTAATAGATTTGCAGTCTCAAACACAGGCGTATATTCTTATATAACATTAAGGACATTAATAAAATTTTTTTCTCTGCATGTTCCTAAAGTGATCGTGAGTCTTTAGAAATTGTTTATGAACATATTAATATGTTTCTTAGTGCTCTAGTCACTTTGAGGGAAATTTTTTAATCTTTGAAAAAAAAATTCTTTAATATCTGTATATTCTTTTTTACCCCGAGCATTACTTTTGCATAATGAACTCAAGTGTGTTGACAGTTACTGATTATTTGGTTGAGCCACACAGAAACTGTTAGGAATCCTTATTTTTATTTGCACACTATCTGTTTGATGGCTTTGTTCAAGCCCATGGATTATGTCAGTCAACTGGAAAAGTCTTACTTTAAAGCAAAATTCTCAGCATTTAATACAGTGTGTAGCATATATTTGGGAGTCAATAAATGTTCATAGAATGCATGAACAAATCAGTCATTGTTGCAAACTGTTTTGAGGATGAAGTATGAGATTTTTTGTTAAGGCTAAATGAAATGCCCAGTATTACATAGCAGGATAAGAGAAACTCTGACACTCATAACTCATACTTCTGTGTTTCTAGACTGTTACCCAAGCTCACTGAGAAGTGCAGTATATGTCTGATTTCTCAACTTCACCCTGCAGTAAACTTTTGCAATCCAGAGGCTAGAGACCTCTTTTGTGAATGTTGTCTGCCCAATGACTGTGTTGGCACCAGGGAGGACCTAGCAGATAAAGTGGAGGAACATATGGTTTCCATCTGAATACAAATTGGTGGACATAACGTGGTAATTCAACTGAGATGTCCTCTATATTGTAAACTGAAAGAGTATGATTAGAGGTGTTTATAAACGGCATCTGAATTCCCCCACACCCCTCCCCATCCCCTTTCCACTGTAGTTTTATCTGTCTGAATCATAGCAATCTAGTGTCCCAGCCTCACTGCATTATTTGTGAAAATGGCCAGTGTGAGGAATTATTAATTAAAGCTAACAAATCACCCTGACGAGCTGCGCCCTGGCATGGCTGAAGGTTGATTGGCGAAAGTGTTCTCCTTTGGAGAAAAGACTTTTTGTGCTTGTGACGCAGTCAGGGACGGATTATTGAATATGCAAGTTAGAAGAAAAATCACAGGACAAGCAAATTGAGTATTTACTGGCAAATAATTGCTCTCTTAAGCTGTGGCTCTCTTCCTAAATTCTTAACATTCCCGAGGGTTAGAAAGAAACACAGAAAAATGCATCGGTACAGAGTACATTTCAAAAAAAATACATAGACTGATGTTTCAGACTTGTGCAGGTAAGTGTGATTGTGTGTGCATGGAAAGTGAAAGAACAAGGGAAAGCAAAGGAAAGATAGGGGAAAAAGCATAACTGTTAGTCTGGTGAGTTTTTAAAATCAACTTGTTTATTGGAGCTCAGCGTATTTCTAAGTTGGAAATTTAGTTTCAGTGCTGCATTTATTGTGAAAGTTAGAGACGTGAGAATGAGAGGATTTTCTCAAAGTTGTTTGTCTTTATTAGCAGAAGAATATGTTAATGTTTTGTCCCAATAGTAATTATAAATTTTGTTCATATATTTGTGGATATATGTGTAAAATTATCACTTGATTTAAAGATCTTTAGTTATTTTCAACATTGTTGATTATGACACGTCATACAGTGTTTCGAACATATTTGGGTACAACTATTGCATTTATTTTTAAAAGTAAACACTGTTTTCATTAGGACCAAGCTAATCCTTATTGAGAATTTCTAAAGGGACATTATAGTTTTGGAATACTTAAACTTCAGACTTCTATAATAACTAAAGTGTCCTTATTGGCAATTGTGTGGTCTTTTTATCTGTAATGTTAATCAGACTGCTAAGTTTTGTGGACCTCGTAAGACAGGAGAGACTAGTTTAGAGGTCTTTCAGGAATAAATTTAAATACATAGAAATATAAGTGTGCAAATGAAGGTTAATTCCATGTATAAAATATAGACATTAAGAAACAGAGATACTCTTACAAGTACAGCTAGGTTATGTGAGCAACATTACCAGAATATATATATCCATTGCAGATGAATTGCATATTCTGTGATAACCTGGAAAATGCACTTTCATCGACAGCAAACTGATTTTGAAATGAAAATAAGTGACTGGAAAAATAGTGCTTTTGGCTTTTATTAACTATGAAAAACATTGATTTAAAACAAAGGCATAATCATAATTTAAACTAAATTAACTAATTAATAATTGCAAGATGTTTTAACAATATAACATCTACATGATACTAGTAATAGGAATAATAATACAAATGGAAAATCTGGTAATCACACAGAAATTAATCAGATGACTTTCATGTTTTAGAAAATCAGAATTTTAAAATATAAATAAATAAAACATATGTTACCTTAGTCTAATCTATTCCTTGAACCAAGTAATATTGTATTGGTTAGGATTTTTCTCTTACTATATCCTATTTTATTAAAAAATGTAATTTGTCTTAGTGTAGGGAATAGAGCTCATAAGAAAGTTTAGAAAATGTATTTCTTAAAGGTTTAATTCCCACTGGATCACATTCTGTCCTCAGATTTCAAGAGGCAGCCTCCTTAAAGTTTCTTGTGACTATTTGAGGGCAAAATTTGGTCCATTCTTTAGAAATAGCAAAGGGGGCACTTAAAGCATATGTTCAGAGACTTAACCATCTGCCTGCTTTATTATGAATACCACAGAGTTATGAGAAATTGGAAAGACTTAAAAATTGAACCAGAGTTCTATGCAAGATTTTAAAAATACAGCACTCTGATTTTTTTAAAAAATGTTTTGCAACCACCTACTTTTGCTAAGTATATCTTATTAGTCCTCTATGTAAGAATAGTATTATTCCACCTTTTTGACGTATGGGAAATGAATGGCAAAGTACAGTTGAGTGACATGAACCTATAGAAAGTTAAGCATAATCCTTTCTCTCTGATTTAACCCACTAAATATGAATACCTGTGGAGTTTTATACTTGTCATCAGTGAAACTCACAGTGACTTAGAGAAACATTATAAAATGGTGACTGCTGGAACAAAAATGAAGTCCAGCTGCTAGTTTCTGGACTGTCTACAAATGAGCTGTAAGAGACATGCGGAGGCCAGACTAAAGAGCACTTCTGTAATCCAACTGTGATGTAATGAAAGTATGAATCAGCTATTGGTTGCCCATGCTGAGGGGGAAAAGCAACAAAATATTTTTTTAAAGTGCAAATTGGCATTATTGCCAGGTGGTACTGTATTCCTTTGGTATCTGGTAGGATATGAAATTCAGAAATTAATAAAAGAACAAAAATCATATTTAAGTCCTAAGCATAGTAATATTTCACCTAGAGTGGTCGTATAAGGACATATCAGTATGAATATAATTGTTAAAATGTCTAATGCTCAATTAGAGGTCTTCCACATTACCTGAGTTTTACTAGAATCAGACTGAGACTGGCTGGATCATTCTCAGAGGAAAATATACAAAGTAGACTAAACTTAGCCTGAATATAAGTTTTTGGTGTTGAGAGGACTATCATTCTTTGTTGCTTAATGAAAAGCATTTACTTAAAAGAAAATAATACTGGAAGCAAAGGACTGAAATACTTGGTTTGAAGACTCTAAGTAAAAAATGTATGTGTATGTATCATGTATACTTCTGTATTTGTTTACATAAAAATGTTTTCAGAAATATACACTTTATTAGGCTGATTAAGCCAAAACTTTTTTGTGTGTGTAATCAAAAGACTGAACACAAAAATTTTAAAACAGAACTGAAAGATGTCAGTCAGAACTGAATTAATGACCTGGGGCTGAAAATACCTATGTCAAATTTCATATGAATTTTTTCATGGTGGTATTTTAATTTTATATCTCCCTAAATGGAAGTGCTGCAGTCAAGTGAATCTATAGCCCAAAGAATAATGAAATATGTCAATTATTTTAGGAGGTTAGTTTTTATTTTTTATTTTGAGTACATGTGATGTAAATACCAAATACGTATACATACATATGTTTTTGTTTTGTTTATTTGTCTTATTTACTATTTATTGCACCAATAAGGGAATTAAAATGGCTGACAATGAAAAAATAAACATAAATACATGATTGCAGCAAAATACGTGAATTAGAAATAGGTAAGAAAAATAAAACAATAAAGGAAAGGATATAAAGATGGAGTTAGAAGTGAGGTCAGCATAAAACTATATTCAGTGAAGTGCTATACATTTGCCTTTAAACTTTCTTGCAGCAAAGTTAAAGAGAAAAGCTTGTTACATAGTTTGTAACATCCATAAGCATAAGAAAATAATTCTCATTATTTGTCTTGAAAATGGCTCTTGAAAACAGCTCTTAGTTTTCCAAGAAGTCAATGCTAAGCAACTCCCACTGTAAAGAATTGAAGGCTGCAGATACCTAAAGGTCAGGTCGGAAGCAGAAGCAGTACCTTCCCTGGACATGGATGTGGAAGTAGACCAAAGTAATCCCTTTTAATCCCAGGGCATGCGTTCCTAGAGAAAGAGAAAAAAAAGACACCATTAATGCAGTAATGTTGGCAAGCTAAAAATGTGTGGAAAGTAGGGAGTTAAAGGGGGAATTTTAAAAAATTATTTCATGTAAATAAATACATATATATTTTTAGCAGCAAACCAAAGATTTAGAAGGCATTCACTTTTATAATAACCGTTAAAACATGTTATCAAATAAACCTCTTGAATCAACGTTGCTTTCCTAAATTGTTCATAAAACTGCTGTACTGCTGCCATTCTTCTTCCACTTTTACTTTAAGCAGATTGTCAGTCTCTTTGAAGTTTTAAAAAGAGTCATTTCTGGCTTGAAATTTAATATTTCTTGCCCTTATGTCCTCCCTTGGTTCATTTTGAGAAGTCTTAGCAAATTGCCTATTCTTTTCACAGGTAATTTTGGTAGTTAAGTCACATTTAATAGGCTAATCTTCTCTTCATATTGAAAAGGTGAACTGTATAGATTTATTATTATATTACCTTGTAGCCTAGTCCATGGTAAGTAGTCCAAGGACCAACTGTATCAGGATTACCTAGGGATTACCTATATCAGGATTATCTAGAGCACCTGTTAAAATGGAGATTGCTGAACCCCATTCCAGAATTTCTAAATCAGAAGCTCTGAGAATGTAGCCTGGATCTGCAGTTTAGGAAACTGCCCAGATTAGTTGTACATAATAAAGTTTGAAGTCCACTGTTTTAAAATTGTGACTTTAAACATTTCTAGTATATGAGCATAAAATGGTAGGATTTCTCTACAACAATCAATGAGGGTTTATTATACTGTGTTAACACTAACTAGAACACTAATACATACTCAATAATATGTGATTGCCTGCTCATAAATCTAGAAACACCTAGATTACACAAAACTCTGAATTTTTTTGAACCCCCTTAAGCCATATCTCACCATTTTAAAAAGTTATTTAATTTTTAAGCTGTCATTTATTAAGAACTACTATATACAAAGTCATATGTTGAGTCTGGGCACTAGAGATAAAAAGATGAATAAAAGAGTTTCTTGTCTAAAAAAACTCATAACTAGGATAATTATGTTATTACTAGGATATTTTCTTATCCATACTAGGATAACTATGAATTGCCACATAATCTACTCTTTAAGTAAAACTCAAGGTTCCATATGGTATTATATCACTAAGTATACAGTTGTTGGTAGCAATTTTATAGAATAGGACCCTACTACAATTTGGAAGCTGCAAAACATAAGAAAACCCTATAGGGTCTTCCTCCTCCCCACAGTGGGAGATTTTATCTCCCAAAGCTAGGATGGGAGGGTATCATGGGGTCCTCCTGATTCCATTTCTCTCATCATTAATCAGTGATTTGTTACCAGGATCCTTTTTGAGAAGAGAAGAGAAATGTGTGTGAGTGAGTATACTAGGCATTCTGAGAACTTGCATGTCTCTTTCTCCCCTTCCCTTCTGGTGGCTCAGCTGGCCTGTAAAAGATGCTAGAGCCTAAATGGCAGCGGCCTCCCCAGTTCGCAGGTGAGGCACAGTATGAAGGGGCCCAAGCGCCTCTCACGTGGCACTCTTTGCTCCACAAGTTACAGCAGTGCCAGAAATTGAGTATCAACAGGCTAGAAAGGATGTAGTGCACATAAAGGAATTAATTAGGTAGTGATCTGAGGAACATGATAAGAGCTTGCAGTTTCATTGGTGATTGAAGTTTTCCTGGAAATTTTGGGAACACCTTTCCCCTTTGTTTCCAGAAAAATATAAGAAATACAGTGGGAATATCTATACCTTTTTCCTTCTTTTCGACATATATTTATTGAGGATGTAATGCCATGCCTTCTTTTAGGGACTAGGGGTACTGTAGTGAATAAAATAAAGTTTCCACTTTCATGAAGTTTATATTATAATGGGGTAGGAAAGGAATAAAATTACTAAATATAAAATATAAATTTGGCTGGGTGCGGTAGCTCATGCCTGTAATCTCAGCACTTTGGAAGGCCAAGGCGGGCAGATCACCTGAGGTCAGGAGTTTGAGACCAGCCTGGCCAACGTGGCAAAACCCCATCTCTATTAAAAATGCAAAATTAGCTGGGCATGGTAGCACATGCCTGTAATCAAAGCTACTTGGGTGGCTGAAGCAGGAGAATCGCTTGAACTCGGGAGGTGGAGGTTGCCGTGAGCTGAGATCGCACCATTGCACTCCAGCCTGGGGAACAAAGCGAAACTCCGTCTCAAAAAAAAAAAGTGTATGTATGCATGTATACATGTATGTATACATACATACATACATACATAACTACATGTATACATATATACATTATATATACATACATGTATACATATATACATTATATATACATACATGTATACATATATACATTATATATACATGTATACATATATATTATATATATAAAATATGCTTCATTTTTGAGAAATTGCCTCCTGTGTTCCCCATTACTTCTAATTATCCTCATATTATTTCATAATGTGTATGTGTGTGTGTGCGTGTATTCCTTGATGCATTTGTAAAATCCTCCAGAGAATAGACCAGTAAATTCAAGACACTTCTTGTAGGAAACTTCTTTCCATGGGGACCTGCACATAATGTAAGGGGAGAAACAAGTCGTCTGCAAATACCAAGAGTGTGCATTGTCAACCCTAAAATAATAATTCTTCATCTTTTGTGCTTGTTCTAGTGTATGTGTGTTCTGGGTTTTTTCACTGAACTGAGTGGTAGACACTCAAGATGCTTAGAGCTCTAAGAGGTAGATAAGTAATGGGGTCAATCTTCAAGGGACTTCACATAAAGCAGAGAAGACTGATAATTAACAATAGTGTGTGGCCTTCATAAGGTTCTGAGGCAGACAGAGTAAGGAGTACTGTCCTTCAAAAGGTCAGAGAGTAGAGCAACAGGAAAGGCTTCCCAGCAGGAGTTATGTTTTAACTGAGACTAACAACCTAATTGTAAAACAAAACAAAAACATTTTTTAAGTAAAGTCCTGAATTTCCCCTTGATCACCTAAGTAATGTGCCCATGTTGAAAATATTTCAGACAATAAGAAAAAGTATTTTTTAAAGAAAGTAAAATCACCACTTAGAGAAACCATTGTTAACATTCATCAGATACTTTTTTGAGCATGTATTATGTCCTAAGGTTATGCCAACCGGCTACAGCTTCTCAGAAGGGAGTATTTTAATTGGCAGATAGTGTGAATAGCACTAACTCAAACCCTAACTCATTTCAGTTGTCTTCAGATTTGGCTTACAGACCAAATGGGCCCCAACCCTAATAAGGTAGATAAAACAACACAAATGCAGTATTCTCTTGAACAAACACCATAGCACCTGCTATATCCCCCACCTAGAGTAGATAAGAGAGTCAGATTCCTTGGGTTCCAATCTGACTTGTACCTCTTTTCTATCTGTGTGATCTTGACCAAATTATTGGATTTCTATATGTCAGTGTGCTTTTCTGTTAAATTGGATTTACGGTACTTACCTCATGTAATATTTTGAGAGATTAATAAGATAATACATGTAAAGTGCTAATCACAGTACTTGGCACATAGTAGAGTTCAATAAATGCTATCTATTATTTATTGGTGATTACTATTATTACTACTATTACAGTTATTTTTATTACCAGAGAAACTTGCTGAAAATATATTTTGTCCAGTACAACTCCATTATTATTACTGACAAAACAATTCAAAACACATTTCTTACTGAGAGTGGGTCAGAGATATTATCTTTCCAACACACATTAAGAATCTGGATTTTATAGATGAAAATTATAACATGATTTAGCTCAGTAGATAAATGACATTATGTGGACTAAATTTCTGTTTCTAGATAGAAATAATGTCTAAATGTGCCTTAAATGCCCTTCATGTCACATATTTTGTTTCAACAATTTGTGATTAACTTGGTTTGTTTTATTAAAAAAAAACTTGTAAATCCAACACTCTAATGTTTTCCAGATAGTGCCACCTTTCTTTATTCAATCAGTGATGGAAAATGATAAGAAATACAGTTTTACCTAAAGAGGGTATCTTCAGGAAGGAAGAGATTCTAATGGTCAGATCTGTGATTTAGCATAATAGCAAACAAAGATAACTGTCCTAGCAGGTGCCACATAGTAGGTGACTAAAGAATCTTTATTGAATTGAAGTATATTTTATAAGAAAAAGCATATGTCAATCCAGGTGTTATGTGGAAGTGTAAGTGATTTTAAGAGAATGCACAAATTATATGCTCATGGACAAGTTACTTTTTGTGACTAAATCTTCAAATGGAAAATAAACCAATAATATCTTCATTACATGGTGAGTGTGTATAGTCCTTGGTAGAGTTCTTGGAACATAATAGATATTTGATAACTGATACCTGCTAACAACAGAAATAACCACAACAATAATAACACGTAAAAGTCCTGTGTATAATGGCTATAAGCTCATTAATATATAATACATATGATTTTTGTGTATTGATATATAAATAATAACATTTTAAATTGCTTTGTTAATGTTTGACACACAGTAGGAACTTGGTGTAAATTTGATCTATTTAAATACCCTCATAAAAAGATTGCTTTAGTTATTTTAGTTAAATGAAAATACAGTTCAAAAATCTAAAACTAACTTAATCCTTTGGAAAATGACAATAAAAGCAAAAGCTACCTAAGGATTTGTTACTGAAATGGTCAAATAATTTGGGCTTAATGCAAATGAATAGCAGGAATACCACTCTACTTCAAAGAGTAGACAAAGGGAATTAACTTGGAAAACTCTTAGGTGACCCCTATTTTGAATCTTATTAATTGGAAACATTTTAAAGCTCAAAAGGCTGTTATTGCTAGTTACAGTGGTAGCTACATATGGAAAATGGCTGCAGAGATTCACAATACAAAAATAGTCCATTGCTAAATTCAAAATTCTGTTAATGTCACAAACAGTGGGACGTGAAACACAAATGAATTGTGATGACAGTTGAGTACCAAGCTGCCTATTTTTTCCCCCTCAGAGCTGCCCATATTTGGATTTATATTTTCCTCAGTCCTGATTTAACCCACAAATATTTGTATTTTCTGCAGCTAGCCTCACCTTGGATCATACTACTTAAGCATTTTATTCCTAAGTGTTTCTCAATTCCTAGGAATTCTGCTTTACTGCTTTTCTTCCTACAGATAAGCATTTTTAAATATTTCTTTGCCTTTTGCTTTAGAGTCATATTTTGAATCTTTTTTCACCTACAGTCCGATGAGGCTCAATGTTGCTCTTTACTCTCCCATTTCTCCTCAGTGTTTAAAGTGTAACCTGCAGGCTAGGGCCTATTTCTTCTCCATGTTGCTTTGACTTGGGGTACTTGCTGTCATCCTGATCATCTGCATTTATTTGCTACCATCGTTTTTTAAAAACTGGTTTTTTAAATGTCACTCTTATCCTTTATGATAGAAGGTCTTTATGATCCTGGATTTGGGGAGCAAGACTTATTTTATGAACCTACTAAAGCTCTCTTATAAATGCAGCAGTTCCACATAACCATAAGCTAGCTTGACCTTTGGGAAATGTCATTAAAAAATCTCTAAAGAGTATTGCTAAAATGACCAAATTATTTAGGCTTAATGGATTTTGTAGCATGGATACCAGACCTACTCACAGAGCAACAGTCCTGGCTGAATATATTTTATCTGGGTTTTACTGCATGTGGTGATTTGGCTGCCATTTATTGAGTGACCTCTCTGTGCCAACCATTTTACATTTAATTCTTGAAACAATTTTGTGAGATGGGTACCATTATCTTCATTTAATAGGTAAGAAAATCTTGACCTAGAGAGGCTAAATGACTTGTTAAAAGGTGGAAATGGGATACAAACCAAAGTTTCTAAGACTAACGTTCATCCTTTCTCCATTTGCACATGCTTGTGCCTGGTTATATATTTACATTATTGGTAATGGGAAAGAAGTTTATAGTATAATTCAGTTGGAGGCATAGCAAATTCCTTCCTTCCTTCCTTCCTTCTTTTCTTTCTTTCTTTCTTTCTTTGACGGAGTCATGGACTGTCACCTGGGTTGGAGTGCAGTGGTGCGGTCTCGGCTCACTGCAAGCTCCGCCTCCTGGGTTCAAGTGATTCTCTTGCCTCTGCCTCCCAAGTAGCCGGGATTACAGGTATCTGTGGCCACACTCAGCTAATTTTTTGTGTTTTTAGTAGTGACGGGGTTTCACTATGTTGGCCAGGCTGGTCTCAAATTCCTGACCTCGTGATCCGCCCACCTTGGCCTCCCAAAGTGCTTGAATTACAGGCTTGAGCCACCGCGCCTGGCTGCCAATTTCTTTAAAACAAAGTGATGGTGAGATTTTGCTATGTTGTCATGTTATAGAAATATGAATCCAAGGCTATAGATTCACTAGATCTCCAGTAGCAAAAGGTACATAAGTATAGGCAACATCCTTTGATTTTCCCTTTGGTTTTGGAGGACGTTATTGTCAATTTTGAGGAAACTACAACTTAATATGTGTGGCTGATGTACTAGGCATTTCTGACTTCTCATCGAGTGCCTCCTGTGACTTGTCCTACCTTTTCCTCCAAAACTAAAATCTAATTATTCTTAGCAAACATATCCTGTAGACCTTTTTCCCACCAAGTTTTCTGAAGAATTGTTTTTATTATAATTATTTAGCGCTTTATTAAAGTGGGCAATTAAAGCATTTTAAATGCATCCATCATCAATCTATATGTTTATCTTATGAGGCATTAACACCACTTTACTTTTATACAGCACTTTGCAGTTTACAGCTTGGAACATGTATACCCCAAAAATAGCACATTGCCTTTTCATCAGAATAGGGATATCTAATTTAACAATAGTCGCCACATACAGTGAAGCAGTAAGAAGACTGGCTTTCAAACCAGTAATCTTCATTTTCTAGGGAAGTGCCCAGGCCTGGCTTTCCTCTTTACCTTTATGTAATTGGACCATTGAGTTCACCAGATTGCACCCCAAACTCCATTATTTTGCTTTGAACAAAGACTGAGAGTTAGTGTAGACTAGTTAGTAACTTTGCCACAACAGGTTTACTTTATTTGTGTCAGAACCTCTAAAAGGAGCTCCTGAAAATTTCCTGGAATTTAGAGTGAAATTTTAGCTAGGAAGAAAGAGAAAGAGAGAGAGAGAGAAAGAGGAAGCTACAACAAAAACCAAAGAAAGAAAGAAAAGAAAGAGAAAGAAAGAAAGAAAGAGGAAGCTACAACAAAAACCCCAGAACCATCTTTTTTCAAATATTCCCTTGAAAGGAAAACTATAAAAAAATTATGTTAATATTCTGGGTCTTTGAGAGTGCTTTTCCTGGGCAGTATCTCCCATGTTCACCCTTCCTCTGGTCACATTGAATGTTCAATTTCCTTTTCTCACTCTGGACAGTTACCAAGGTTGATATGTCTTCATTATTATTTATTACTTTAAATTTAAAGCAGCGTAGTTTTTTTCTCACTTTTTGAAAATTCAATAAGTTTCATTGTGTATGTATCAAAAGTCACTATATAACTCTGCTCCCAATCTTGTTTTTTAAACAAATGAATATTGCTGTATTTTAAAAATATGAATGTCATTTTATTTTATTTTATTGAGACAGAATTTTGCTCTGTCACCCAGGCTGGAGTGCAGTGGCTCAGTCTTTGCTCACTGCAACCTCCATCTCCTGGGTTCAAGCGATTCTCCTGCCTCGGCCTCCTGAACTGAGATTACCGGTGTGTGCCACCATGCCTGGCTAATTTTTTATATTTTTAGTAGAGACAGGTTTTCACCATGTTGGCCAGGCTGGTCTCGAGCTCCTGACCTTAGGTGATCTGCCTGCCTCAGCTCTTAAAGTGCTGGGACTACAGGCATAAGCCACTGCGCCTGGCCAAAAATATGAATACATTTGGCTATTTCCACCCTTTCTCTTAATCCCAAGGATCTTCAACCTTTATTCTTCTCTTTAAGATAGTGAGTCCTGGAAATATAAGTGAAAATGAACCGTTCTAAAAGATTAGTATTTTAAAAATTATAGTTTGCCGTTCTCAGGTTTATTCAAAATTGACTTTCTGACGTAACTATATTGTTTTCACAAATATAAGCATTACCTAGGTAGTAAAACATGTTCACAGAGAGTTATTATCAAAAATATAGAGAAAAATTTCACATGTATATGTCCCATTCCCTCCCCACTCCTTCCTGAGTTGTTGACATGAGAAAATATCTTTCCAACAGTGGGGTATCATTTGCTTGGTGAATTTTAACGTTTGCATGAGATGGTGTTCATGTTTGTGAAAAATATTGAAGACTTCTGACCTCTTTCTTTTTAACTGCACTGGCTCAATCTAATAAATTTTCAATATAGATTCCGATATGGTTATAATCCCAATCATACCGCATTTAAAAGCTATGTTCCTGACTGTGTTTCTCTGCTAGCATGACGCCACAAAGAAAATGAAACCAACCCAAACGAAACCCTCCTTATAACAGAAAGTAAAATGAAGCTTGTAACAACTGTTTTGAAAAATGGTTTGAACAGTGAGGAACAACCAATTTTTCAAACACTGTTGTAGCCATTTCAAGCTGTAGTGTGGATAGTGTATGCAAGAAATCAATAAAGGGAAAAGATCTCTCTCTGACACAGATGAAACCTAAAAATACTGTTAAGACCAGTTCTCCCTCCATGCATCTGTAACTGCATTCCACTAAAAGGTGTTGGGGAAAAAATCAGCCCAATTCTACTAGAACGAAGTATCCAGACAAGTGACTCTTCAAAAATTAAAAAAAAAAAAAAAAAAAAAAAAACTACAGTAGAAAAAGGGGAATGGGGGAAAAAAGATTAAGCACTTAACATGTTGAGTATATACCCAAAGCAGAAAACTCAGTGAGTGAAAAACTTGTCCTTCAAAAGAAGATACTTTCTATCCTTCACCAGTAACAGAATTGATAGTCTGATAATAGAAGCCTTTTAAGTAGGGGTGGTGGGAAGAACACTGTCTTCCCAAAGGCTTCGGTAGGTATTCAGTTGCCCAGGGCAATCTGATCAGCACGTCCTTGTTTCTAGAATTGAGTAAACCAAATCAGGATGAACCGCACATGGTTTAATAGTTAACTTTTAGAACAAGGGGCAGGGAGATGCTTTTATGCCATAGGCCCAGTGTTCATTCCAATCTCATTACTAAAGTCTGTTCTGAGAGCATTTACAGCTTTCCGGAGAGTCTGAGTTTGGCTGAATCCTGAAGATGGAAATGTAGCTTAATGACCTCCTTGTCCTGGAGTCTCCCTTAATACAGGTGAATTTTGTGATAAATCGTTCTCTAGAATCCAAAGTATTGATTAATATCATCATTATTACTATTATTATTATTAGCCCTTTCTTATGTGGTTAGTTCTCTCTCCATTTTCCTATTCTAGGAATAAGTGAAAGTTTTGTGAATATGCAGTTGCTTTCTCTGAGTTTCTTTGAAACAGTTTATGTCTTCTTTCAAGTTGGAAATGTGAGATATTTTGAATTATAGTTGGATGTGCAAGTCCATTCCTGCTTTTTAGAGATCAGGAACAGAAAAGGTTCTACAAACAATCCTTTATTTGACTAAGAGACAGAACAAAGGAAGGGAGAGAATTGTATCTTTGGGTGATTCAGTCGTCGGTGCTTAGTATTGATTGACTAGTGGTCCCTTTATCCTGGCCTCTGCTTTCTCAGATTCCTAAACAGACTCTTCCCTTATGTGTAAGAGAAACTCCCTCTTAGCATCTTCTCAGTCTCTTCCAAAGGAGAGTAACCATGGACGAAGATTTAGCATATCTAATGAATGGGCATTGGGTTATCAATAAGTATTAGGGGAAAATAACAACAAGAAAATTAAGGGCAGATTCATGGTAAGCATTGTTTGTGGAACTGTTGGAAGGGTCTGGTGTGTAGTTGATGTTGTTGTTCTAAACTGAACAGCAACAGTAACAACAAACAACGAAATCATACTTCCCACTCTCTTCTTCCTTTCTATTCAAAAACAACTATCACTATCACAATAGCCCAGTAGACAAAATAAAAGCATGTCTATGTTTTTGGTATATTACTGTATGTCTTAATTGTAGTTTCTCTGCCACCCATTAACAGAGTTATTTATCCCTGATGTTTTTCAAAGATCACCTTTGTGCATGTCTGCATAGCTGTTCTAATAGTGTTACTATTGTCTCTTCTTCATTATCTCCTTTTATTTGAGTTCTTTTTTTTCATGTATGCAAAGAGGCTCTTTTTCTAGGCTCTTTGCACACATTCACCATTGCACTAGGACAGATGGGTGTTTTTCTATATAATGCCTTTTAAAGTGAGAAGACAGCAAGAATAGATTTTGAACAATATTTTACCAGTATTATTGAAAAATTAGCTACTGTATATTCTATATACACACACAGCAGCTGCATAAAATGCAAATTCTATTCATGTCTGATCTCTTCTGCATTTATGTGGTGACTATCGCTGTAGCACCTAAGCACTTCATGTTATTTCCTCTTATTATTATTTACCACCTGATCATTCCAGAGTGCTTTTTACAATCAGAGAATTTCATTAACAACCCATTCCCTCGCTCTTTGTTTTTCAGCACCCTTGCATGTAAAAGTATCAAGCATCTTGGTAGCTATATCAGATAAATTACAGTAAAAAGATAGAGTGCTTCTGACAGGAGGGCGGGGGAAAAAACACCCTAAAACATCTCCTAAAATTTGGTTTGTGTTTTATGGTGTCCAAATAATGTTACAGAAGTCTGTAAATTTAGTGAAAACCAAACCACTAGATAAGCGCTTTTATTTATCATGGTTTCCACCATTGCAATAATCGAAAGTGTGAGGTAAGGAAGAGGAATTCTGTCTGCACTTCATAGATAGAAAGGACTGGACAATTGCACTTTCTTCTCACTGTGGAAAGCTTGTGATTCTTATTGACTCTTGAGCTGCCTTTAGCCCAGAAGTATAGAAGTCAATCTGTTTTAAAATCCAAAAAGCTACTGTTATATTTTTTAAGCTAAGAGGATAGAAACATGTTTATTAAAATGTTCATTGTGATTATAGATGAAAGTGCGTGGTTGGTACCTTAACAGTTTGATTGAATAAAAATCAAGTTCACACTGGGGTTTCCTTCTCAGCTCTACTCCTTGCTTTCTCTTTGACTCCAAGCTAATTGCATAACCTCTGGTTGACTTGTGCCTCGTCTACACATTCAAAGTGAAATTCAGAAATGAGGTTATTATCTAACTAATGTAGGCTGTAACATTATTTCTCTAAAATATCTCTGTGAGAGAATTTTGAAATTTCTGATTTAAGTAGATAGTAATAAAAACTAACAATTTTATGGACCATCTCCTTTTATCCTTAGACAACAACCCCCTGGAGGTGGCTACATCAGAGTCAGCTGGAGGTGGTCAGAATCATTTACAATGTTTGTTAAGACACAGATTACTGCCCCTTCACCAAGTTTCTGATTCAGAGTCTAGGGTAGGGACTGATCATTTCATTTCTGATATGTTTCCAGATGATGCTGATGGGGACCACACTTTTTGGATCACTGTCCTAAGGATGATATGGCTTAAGTACATATAGAAAAGGAAATCAAGGCTCAAGTCATGGCAGTAAATTTGTGTCTATACTCTGTCACTTTACTTTTGGCCTCAAGTCATTGCAGTAAAGTGGCAGAGTATAGACACAAATTTAGGCCTTCTTCCTACTACAGACATTTTCTTTTCACTTCTACTAGAGACATTTTCACTTTACTTTTATGTTTTGAATGACTGTCAGTCGTCTTGAGATCCTAAGTGAAAAAGCATTGTAAAGAGTGGTAATTGGATCTTTTCCCCTTAGATCCAGTAGCTACCCTATTGCATTTATGAAAGGAGAGGAGGAAGCCACTCCAAATTTTAGTGATTAGCTTTGGTATGAACAGCTTTTAAGGCCAGCTTTATACTTCCCTTTTGGGGATGAGAGTAATAAATGTAAGTCTTCTTTGTATTCATTCATCATAGCCTGTACATAGATATGAACAGGTTTCTCTTTGATGGACTTATGACCATATTCTGCTATGACAATGCTTTGTAAAAAAATTGTCACTTGTATATTACTTCTCCAAAAATCATAATAAAAAAAGGTGTCAAAGTGAACATGATGGGGCAAGGGAAAAACCACTGCAGAGAGACTGAGGACACTTGAGTCTTATGCTACCTCACATATTGGCACAGGTCTACTGATCTCCATGGGAGACACCCAACAATTCTTCTTTACCCAAGCTATATGTTACAGTCACCCAGAAAAACTTTGAAACAAACGCCCACATTGGGGCCCAGGTACAAGAAATTCTGATTTAATTGTTCTGGGGTAGGGTCTGAGTATCAGTAGGTTTTAAAAGCTTGCCAGGTGATTCCAATGTGCAATCAGGGTTAAAAAACCACTGGCCTAGTGTTTAAGGGCCTGGGTTTTGAAATCAGACAGATCTGAGTTCATATCTTGGCTCTTTCACTTAGTTACTGTGCAACCTTGGACAAGTTATTTAATCTCTGTCAGCTTTAGTTTTCTCATATGTAAAATGAAAATAATAGCACTTGTCTTGTAGGAGATCTGTGAAAATTAAATTATATGATACATTTAAATGTTTGACATAGTACCTGGCTTGTGGTATGGATCTACTACACAACAGCTGCTGTTGCTATTATAATGCACCTCAGTTTCCTTATCTGTAAAGCAAAAGGGGGGGCACTTTATGAAATGGAGGACAAATATCTCAGGATTTCGTATAGATACTTGTCTGTCACCATATTCACAGTATCCTACCCGGCTTCATTTTTGCCTTTCTTACTTCCTACACATATTTATTATTGTTAGGTACAATCATTGACAGGCTTAACCTTTATTATTGTATTTTACCAATAAATACTTCTCTGCACTCCCCCTTCCCACCAAGACTAAAAACTTGAAACATACAACAAATCCACTTCTCGTATGGGATAATGTAGGTATGATGGGTGGTTGGCCTATGGGTTTAAGAAATACAAGGCAGAGCTTTGTAAACATGTCTAAAAACTAACATGCCCCTATTCTTGATTGCTGTTTTTTCTGCCATCACTCACTCTAAGAGTTCGGTTGTTGGTAGCTTTCATCCTAGAAAAGGAAAATTGTTCATACTCTACTTCTTAAAGATTATTGCAATTTGTTAATTCCCTTCATTTTCCCATTTTCCCTGATTTCCTTCTGTATGTCTTTTTTTTTTTTTTTTTTTTTTTTTTTTTTTGGCAGAGTCTTGCTCTGTCACCCAGGCTGGAGTGCAGTGGGGTAACCTTGACTCACTGCAACCTCCGCCTCCAAGGTTCAAGCAATTCTCTGCCTCAGCCTCCAGAGTAGCTGGGATTACAGGTGCCCACTACCACGCCCAGCTAATTTTTTTTTTTTTTTTTTTTGTATTTTCAGTAGAGACGGGGCTTCCCCATCTTGGCTAGGCTGGTCTTGAACTCCTGACCTCATGATCCATCTGCCTCAGCCTCCTGAAATGCTGGGATTACATGTGTAAGCCACCGCACCTGGCCTCTTCTGTATGTCTTAAAGAAGCCTTAGTACACAATGAGTAGGTAACAAATTTTTAAAGCAATAATGATTTCATAAGCCTTTTTGCTTATCTCCACCAGTGTTTAATAGGCTGTATTTTTCATATCTTTTTATATCTCTGATTTTAAAAATTAGACTTTCTAAAAGTCTCCTTGTATCACTCTTAATGTAGAAATTATGTTTTTGGGTGGACAGAAAGAAATTATTTGACTGTCCAATAAAAGTACAGATGGTTCCATTTTTCTTGACTGATCTCATAGCACACATTAGTCAGGTCACATGCCTATTTGGGAATTTTTGTAGTACTAGGTCACTTGCCCAGCTTTGGGGCACATAAAAGAATATTTTCCTGGCTTTTAAGTTTGTGGATCTTACACTGTGCCTGGCATGGAGATAGGAAGGACATTTTTTTCCATTAAGCTTTTTCACTGTGTTTTGACAGGAAAAGTTGAAACTGAGTCCCTACTGAGATTTTAACATGTTCCATGGTGGTAACCGTAGGAAATAGGGAAACAGGAAATTTTTGGACAGAAGGAAGCCAAGGAGTCCATCTCAGCCTGTCCTCACCTCAAAGATACCAGTTGGACTCTATAATATTATTTTTATCTACATGTTTATCTAAAGTTTTGTATTTCTATAGTTTTCTTTCTGATATCAGGGAAACATTGCTGCCAATTATCATGAAAAAGATTGCTCTCTAAACAGTACTCAGTTCCTTCTTCTGGCCAAATCAATGAAAATATTCATTCAGATATTAATAAAGCAGAATTATGGGAGTTTTCATTTGGAAAAATGCATTTTAGTGTTTAAAGAGATTCTCGAAAGATATCATGGTAAAATCCATGTAAACTCCAGTGATAGAGAAAGGTACTTGTTTCACACAAAAATACGTAAACACAGAATAATGACATTTTTGTTCATTAAATTCAAGGTGCTTAAAGTTGCCCATATGCACACACATACATGTATATCCTCCATTTACTCTACTTTTCCTCTACCACCCACTGTCCCAACCTTTGGGAACCAAAATACTGAAATATAAATCAACTCTTATTTCTGAAAGATCTATAATGCCATTTAAGTGAAAGTCCTTAACCAACATATATTGGTATTTTTTCCCTAAAAACTTAATTATGGACATTTTGATGCATGTGTTTGTTTGTGTGCATTTTTTGTACCCACAGGAAACATTTTTCAAACAATCCGGTCGATGGATCTCTATTGAAAATTTACCATTCATTAGCATCATACCTATGCTAATAGTTTCTATTGTCTTTCATTATTATGAATGAGATCCTAGACACATCATTTTCCATTATTTTATTTAAATAGTGAAATACAGTTAACCAAATAGTAGTCATGGCTATTAGCAACTTTTTAATATACATTTGGCATGGCAACAGTTATATTTTATTTCTCATGTCTATATTAATACCAAACCTTAAAATGGATTATGAAAATACAAAATAAGCTGTTAAAAAAAAAACTGCTCTTTCCAGATCAGAAACAGTACCTCACAGGACTGGAATTAACATCATTATCATTGCCATTTTAAACATAATCATCTCAGATTACATAATCTTTTACTAACATGTTTGTAAAATTAGGCTTTTCCGTAGTCGAGCTTTGAAAGATAAACACCATGTGTACATAAGCATAGGTAAAATATCTCATAGATACAGAGCCCATAAAATGGGCGTATTCTCATAAAGGCAGGGACAGGTTTGCTCAAGGAGAAAGCTGATAAGCACAGTGGTGGAATGTCAGAATGCCTAGGCTCTGTAGTTCAGTCTCTACCACTGAATGAGTTTACCCTAGTTAAAGGATTTAACTTCACTGTGTATCAGTTCCTACATCTGACTCAATGTCAACTTAAACCCCCCCAACATTTTAATAACAAAATAATTAAGATCTAAAATTGTTTTGAAGTGTTCAGTATTATATACAGATAGAGCCTTCATAATGCTCAAGCTTAAAATAGGAATTGGGATCAAATTGTTTGAAAAAGTTCTCTTGTTCCAAATGTTGGAGACTGACTAAGCGATGTCACAGCCTCAAAGATTTGCACAGGTTGACCACAAAGGCAGAGCCACAGAGGAGGAGCTGGCTTAATCAGGGCCCTGTGATGGTGGACTATGTTTTTTAAACTAATAGAAGAAATGGGAGACACTGAAATCTGTGAGGAAGCATGTAACATGATCACGTTTGTTATGTCTCTTGAATTATCTAGGGTTTGACACAAAGGGTGGATTCAAAGGGCCTGACAATTGGAAGCTCTGGTGAGATAGAAAGGTTTTGCCTTAAGACTGTGTTCTCAAATTGAATTGCACCTCAGGAACTGGCTTAAAATGCAGATTCGGGGCCATATCCCTACAGGTTCTGATTCCACAATAGTTCTTGGGTGAGCCTGTGATTTTTCATTATAGCAGCACCTCTTAAAACCACCCAGGTATGGTCCATTGTCTGCTCAGCATTAGTTCTTTCCACTTCAATAAGTTGGCACCATGGCCAGGCATGATGGCTCACACCTGTAATCCCAACACTTTGAGAGGCCAAGGCGGGAGGATCACCTGAGCCCAGGATCACTGATGCCCTTGAGATCAAACTGTGAATTTTTTGTCATAACTAGTCAATACTCTAGCATCCAGCTTATGTGGTTTCTGGTTATGGACAGTACTGAAAAGATTATTTAATGTTCTATAAAGTCCTACAGACAGACCATTTGATTTTTTCAATGGAAATTCTGTATCTTTGAAACGTTCTCTGTTTATTCCTATTACATTTGCCCGTTTTAGTTTTTAAGAACGAATACAAATACATCTGTTTGGTCAGAATTTTTACTTAATTGACACTATAGGATTTATCAGAATAGGGAGTCTTTTACAAATTTTGATATTCTTTTGTCCTGTTTTTTATGCATGTGCCCAGATGTCTTCACAAAACTAAAATGAATTTTTAAAAAATGAACAATCTATTTAATGCACTTACCACATGTTGTTATATGAGAAGTGTGACATTTGATCTAACCTCTCTAAAACCCTTGAATCTATACGGGTAAGCAAGAAGCATCCCCATTACTAAGAAATTTTTGTCATATGAAAGAAAATCTATCTTATTTCACATATTCAATTCCCTTGTCATTTTACATTATAAATAAATAACAAACCAATTTGGCACATGCCCACCGATTAAAAATAAAAGTTGTCAGAGAGGAGAAAGACAAAAATATGAATTATTAATTATAATATTAAGCAGCACAAAAAGCCTAACATGAAATGATATCACTTAAAAAGATTTTATCAAAATAAAAACTGGGCAATGATATAGTGTTTATTGTACAATTCAATTGTTATTTTAAGTGATAAATATATTTACCATATCTAGTATATTTATATCAAATTTGATGAAAATATATTTTAATCATAGCAAATAAAGAAGTTATTTTTAGAATAGTAGCATAAAAGGAAATCTCAATTTTAAAGTCTCACATTAAATTATCATATTGACCTAGTGGCTATATTCACTGTAAGATCATACTCTTGCATATTGTTATTTTTCAAATGCCCATTAATAGAAAAAAGCAAGAACACTTAATTAGCAGAAAGGGTGATGTTTTTCTTTTCATGATGATTTTAGAAGTTTATACAGTTCGTAGTAAAATGGGAATGAATGTGGGATATTTTTCCTACATAGAGATTTGAAACAATATACATTTAATACTGGTTTATGAATAACTAAATGTAGGTTTCCAGCAGAGTAGAGTGATTTCACCTCAGAAAGGGAAGATGATCAGGGCTTTGATGAAAATATTTCTACCTATGTTTTCCTAAAACAGAGTTGCCCAACATTTGTGACTAACTTCTTTTCCTAAGGAGGCTAGCCTTTTGGTAATTTAAATGTTTTATTTCTGATAAAATTTCATTTGTTTCATGAAATGTATTAAATTCCATTTGGAAACAAAGAAAAATTCTGAAAAAAAATTCCACATTTTGAATAATCTCATAGAAGTTATCCATGTAGATTCTGAAGAAAATTCTTCATTTGCTATTCCCATGAATAGCAGTTTTCGTTCTGTTTAGTCGTATTTTCATTTTAACACTATAGAGAGCTTCTTTGACTTGTGTTAAGCTTGCTTGTTCCATTTCAGCTGGGCTTGTTCATGCTGTCTTGATAGTTTATTCTATCAGGCATGATGTTACTTTACCATCTCAATTTCCTTGGCAGTATTTTTGTTTTTAGTTTTTAACTGAATTTAATGCTCATGAAAGTGGAGAGGTGGGTCCATATCTAGAAAAAAAAGGCAAAAAGTTAGACATCTGCATTCATCTTTACAGTAAACCAAATTTTCAAAAAAATGTTTCTCTACATTAAATATATTCAAAACAACTAAGTCTTTAGAGTTCTATTTAAATAAAAACACAAACTTTCATGTCACAGACTACTTGGGCCCTATATATCTCAACACGGGTTCTAATTTTAATTCATCTTGTCCATAGATTTCTAACTTTGGCTCTTAAAATATATTCTCTTCTAACTATTGCAATAATCACTAAGCATTTGGTAAGTTTATCTATAGTGATATACCCAGAGATAGTGTCCCCTCAGTGCAGGTTATACAATAAAGAAATCAAACTCAGTAAAGATTTTCATTTTATTTCTCATTCTTTTCTTATCTGTAGCTCCCATTTGATCAGGGAACATACCTCCTTTCAGTATTGCTGTCTTATCCAAATTTTCATCCAGAATTGACTTGCTTGGCCTCTGTAGTCTTCAGAGGCTGTTCATAAAGCTTGGGCTTCCCTTGTAAATCATGTAAGTTTCATGGCCCTCCAGTGTTTTTTGTTTGTTTCTTTGGGGCTCACTGATTCCCACCATGTACATCCATTTCACAGCTGCTGTCATCAGCTGTTCTCCCTCTGTGTGATTTATTTTTAATAACATCCCTTTATGCCCAGTTTTGATAACCATTAGTCCAAGTAAATTCTCTTATGTTTAGTCCTTACTTGAATTTTACTTTTTAAACCACTGAGTTAGAACAAGAAAACAGCATAAGCAGTGACAGAAAACCAAATGCAGAACTACCAAAATGAACGCCTTCAATCCTATCTGATGAATGAGGCAGAAATGAAGAGACTGCTCAGAGAACATTCTGGAATAAAAGGAAAAGAAACCTCAATAGAACATCATTCCAGAAGGGAAGAAAATATAGTCAGTAAGTTATGAATAAAATCAAGCCATATTAAAAAAATAACCAAAAGAAAGCAACTGGCTTTTAGATATTTTTTAATTACAGTTAATATTTACTGAGAGCTTTTTATGGGCCAGGCAACATGCTAAGCAACATTCATTAATCATTTCATTTATTCATTGATTTCTTGCTAGAAATTCATGACAATAGAACCTCTACTATTTCCTTCATTTTACAGAAGTGAAAACTGAAGTTTGGTTTAATTATCCAAGGTCACACAGCCAGGAATGTGGAGCCAGAATGGAAACTCAGGTGCATCCTTTACCTTTATACTGTGATAACTTTCAAATGACAGCCTTTAAAAATAAACAAATACATAAATAATTCTGGTTTGACTACTCTACATAAACATCATGAAAGGCCTCATTCAATCAAGTCTTGACTTATACTTAAGTGTTATAAATACTTGAAACGTTACCATCATAGAGTGTAGTTCAGATTTTGGAAAATGGATCTTTCCCCAGGTTTGCTAGTTTTATTCTCTGTAGTGGTGAGAATCCTTTTTGGCTCACTCTGTTCCTAACTATAAGTAATGTTGATTAATATTAGAAAAAAATCTTCTGAATTATTTTAATATAATATATTTTGAGTGAAAAATAAATGAGTATGTATCTGTAAGTTATACAATTATTATAAACAAGATGAGCTGCTTAGATAATTAAAGAGGTTTCCATTGACTTATTTCTTGGTTATCAACTGGTTATATTTTAAACTAATATATTAAATTCTGATAATCTAGAACTTTGAGGGTGATAAATTTCATGTACTGGATAAGTTTAAGGCAACGTGACTTCTTTTGATGTATGATGGTTTCATGATAAATAAGCTATTCCTCAGTATAAAAATACTGCTCTTAAGCCTGAAGGAATAGTGGCCCATATATAAAATCTAGTTTGGGCCCAATACATCTGCTGTATACAGTGGTCTAAGCCAGCAAGTTGATAAATTCAGAAACTGAGCAGCCTGGAGCCATATGAGATTCATACTGCCTTGAGTTGCAGGATACATATATATTATTTGATCCAGACATTTTTCATATTTCTTTTAAACAAGCAGAATCCTCTTTTCAAACTAAATCTTATTAGAAACTTAACATATGGAATAATGAGTAATATTTTATTGAGATAAACTCATTTTTAAATTCAGATTATTTATCATATTGAATATTATAAAGTCATCCAATAAGAATATAATGGCAAATATACAAAGGAATAAAAATTCAGCATTGGATTATTGTATTGGCTCAAAAATCAATGTATTTTTGTATGGGGAATGTAGCAGATACTAAAATAACATGGTGTCATAACGCTGATGGGAAAAAAAAAAAAAAAGAACTATTCCCAGTGAACCACTGCGTGTGTGGAGTTGGCACTTTCTCCCCATATCTGCATAAGTTTTCTCTGGGTACTGGGTTTTCTCCCACACCCCAAAGATGTGCGTGTTAGGCTTATTGGTGTGTCTGAGTGAATGTGGCTGGGTGTGAGTGCCCCCTAAGATAGAATGGCATCCCGTCTAGGCTTGGTTCTCACCTTACCAATCCCTGAGCTGCTGAGACAGACTCCATCCACTCATGACCCTGAACTGGAATTACTGAGTAAATAATTATCTTACTTGCTTTTATTAATCTTTCTTAAATGTATGTACAGCTCACATTTATTTCTTGCTTTTATTAATCTTTCTTAAATGCATGTACAGCTTACATTTATTTCAATGTTTAATATCAAAAGTGTTTTGGTCTTTATTTAGAAGCTTGATGATGTTTCTGTGACCCAAAATATGCCTTAAGAACTTAACTCTTATTTATATCAATTAGTCTA
Source organism: Pongo abelii (assembly GCF_028885655.2). NCBI lineage: Eukaryota > Metazoa > Chordata > Mammalia > Primates > Hominidae > Pongo > Pongo abelii. The sequence goes on from NC_085928.1 coordinate 23,400,186, forward strand.
TGGTAAAATTGCTTTCATTATTTGTTGTTTCACTTAAAATCATAGTTTCCAAGAACCTATGGATGGCAATAAGTGAAGACTTTCTGTACCGTACTATATGGTATCGAAAAAATCATGAGACTGATAGGTAGCTGCATATTGTAACAGTTTTTTTTTTAACAGCTTGTATTCCAATCTGAGAGCCTTAATTGGAGGCCTGCATGAAAGCTGCTTATTCTTATTGTACATAATTAACTTGTAATAACACATTGGTCTCCAGTGTTTTTTAAATTTATATAATACATTTAAATTTGCATGTCATTTTTATCACAATTGCAAATTGATATATATATATAACTACATATTATATATGTATTTATTTTTATTTATTTATATCTATTTGATAATCTTTTTGTAATCATCTCTTTGTAAGTCTGGAGACCATGAAGCATAGTTTGAAAACCACAAATTTGGTTCAAACAATTTTTAGGAAATAACTTTCTTTTCTTTTTCTGATCCTCTGTTAGGTAAGAGACAATTTAACTTTTGGGGGATACCATATCTTGTGGGTTTTGGTATATGTGAATCATTTATTCTACTAAAGCTAAAGCTCCTGAAGGAAAAGGACTTTGTTTTTATTTTTGTTTTGATTTGTTTTCTCCAGAAGCCTAAAATTCCGTATTGTACGTAGACAGTCCAGGCCATCTAGTTACTCTATGTGTACATCAGAAAATTTGAAAGAGGGGTCCAAATCTCAGTCTCAGTCCTTTCTTCTACCCTTCCATGCTTCTACTGCTGCCTCTACATGATGCCGTTGATAGCAAAAGCAATCCAATGTATATCAAAATGTCATGTTTACCCTACATATATACAATTTTTATAAAGCAACCTAGTTAATTCTCTTGGCTTCTAGTTTTTGAAGCTCCCAAGATGAAGGAGGGTGAGAGGGCATAGAGGTAGAAAAGTGTAATTAAATGCTAGTGTAGACAGGACAGAAGGAAGCAAGATAGTCCTGGCACCACTAGTGCCTTCTCTAGAAAACTTTCAAGTCTATAAAAGAATGTTCAAAAATCTGAATCAACTGTCTGGGCCAAAGATGAAAAATCAGATCAAATAGAGAATGTGGTATTAGCTGTGACACCAACCAAATCACATTAGAACAACCAGAACTAGAAAAACTTGTGCAGAAGCAGGAACACTCTGCAGCTTTTCAGCCTTCTGTCAGCCGTTGGGTATCCAGGTAGGCTTAGGCATTGGAAAACTACCTGTTATGAAAGTCAAGCCTTATTGAGACTCCTGCATGATAAGCCAATGAGGAAATGAGAGCAAATATAGTATGCTGTGAATTCATAGAACCCATAAGTCTGTTTCTATAAATGGGTAACATTTCCTACTAACTTATGTGGAAATCATTTTTATAATATATGTGTTTATGTAAAACCAATAAAATGTCTTGTGTATGTTGGAACATTTTGCTTTTATGTCTGGTAGACCATTTACCTCCTCTTCAGTGTCTGTTGGAACATTTATTTTATATTCTCTATTTCATTCCTCTTGGAGCATTTATGTATGATTTGTTTGTTACTTTTATCTGTTGATCTTGCCCTCCCCATATGCTCATGTCTGACTGGCCTAGTTTCCCACATTCAGTATGTGATCTCTAGCCCTTCTTAAATATTAATTAGTGTAATTGAATTCCCTCCAGTATTTCTAACCTCAGGCACCTGAATCTCAGTGTTTTTATTAGAACTGATTTGTGCATTTAAAGTCCAACCTGCATCCCCATCCCCCACTGCCCAAACAACTTTTCTTGATTAGGTAAAGGTTGTGGCTGTGTGCTTGCCTCAGAGAAAGTCTTCATGGGAAAATAAAGGCATTATATATCACAACCTTTCTCAGTTAAAGACTGAAAAATACAAAGCTGTCTTGAATCTTTGGCAAAGGAAGTCACCCAGAGTGAATAGGAAAAGGATGTAGCCTTCCCCAGGAGTACTGCCAGAAGTGAAATAGAAAAGCCATGCAGAGCCCTGTGCGGAGATGAGAGCAAAGCCTTACCTAATCGTAGAACATTTTCCTCTACCGGCACAGTCAGGGACTCTAGGACAACATTTTATTTAAATCTTCTCAATTGTTCCAGTTTGCAGGTCTATCTCTGACCAACATACCATTCATCATTAAACATGAGTGACTCTTTCCTTGGAAGATAACAGAAAAAAAGGAAAAGGAGAAGAGCCTAAAAATAGGAATAGAGAACTGTATACTCACCAGAGGATTTGTCAATGAGATCGTCAATTACTGCCATCCATGTTTGAGGAGAAAAGAAACAATGTTAGATAACTAGAGATGTGGAAATCTTCTGATTTACAGAAAGTACAAAAAGGCAGTTTATGATGATGAAACTACTTGCTGTTAGTCCTGAGCAAGAGTCTAGAATGGATTATTAAAGCAATAAAGCATAAAACAATGTATCATGATCCGCTGAAAGAAGTGGTGCTTGCTAGACAATAGAATGGCTTCAGTAAAAGGATGTCTACAATATGTGATCTGATCTCTCCTGGGTTAGATATATAGACAGATTAGTAACTAATCCAGGTACAGCTAGATTAGTAACTAATCCAGGTACAGCTAGATTAGTAACCAATCCAGGTACAGCTAGATTAGTAACCAATCCAGGTACAGCTAGATTAGTAACCAATCCAGGTACAGCTAGATTAGTAACTAATCCAGGTACAGCTAGATTAGTAACTGGTTGATTGACCACACTATTAGGTACAAACAAATGGCTCAATATCATAATATAGGGGATTCCTGTGGCATATTGCAAGGATATTTTTGGCCTTATCTTGGTCACAAGTTTTTTTCAATGACTGCAATGAAAACATATTCATTAGATTTGCAGATTACATAAGTCCAGATACATAGAAAAGTTGTTGAATGAAGTAATCGAATTCCAAAGACATTGAAAGACTGGAATTATGGGCTACATCTAACAGATGAGATTTTCTAAATGAATAAATGCAAGATATTACCTTTATATTTTAAAAAGACTAGTCAATAATGGCATAGCAGAGATATGACTTTCCAACCCAGTACAAGAAATTTAAATAGATAGGAACATCTTCAGGTATAAGTGGCCAGAATGGTAGGGAACTGAAACATGTGATATGAGCAATGGTTAAGGGAACTGGGATTAACTGGAAATTCAGGAGGAAGGAATGTAATAACTGTCTTCAAGTATATGAATGACGGTCATCTAAAAGATAAATTATGTTGCTTTCTGTGACTCCAACAAGTAGACCATCAGCCAGTGATGAAACCTACAAGAATGAAATGCTTAGGTCAATATGAAACACTAACTTTGTAGCAGCCTTCTGTGCTCAAAGGTAAAAAATAGGAGGGTAAAAAATAATATGGAGGATAGACCTAGATTAAATCTCAGTTATGCCACTTATTGAATCCTTGTCTCTTGGGACATTTCTTGAATGTTCCATATTCTGTTTCTGTACCTATAAACTGGCTTTAAGTAATTCTTGCCTTACAGGTTGTGATGAGATAGGCACCATATAGGCACTGATATAGGCACCATATCAGTCTGTAGGCCTACCATAACAAAATACCACAAGGTGGGTGGGCTAACAAACAGAAATTGGTTTCTCCCAACTCTGGAGGCTAGAAGTCCAATAATGAGGTGTCATCAGGTTTGGTTTTTCCTGAGGCCTCTGTCTTAGCTGCACATAGCCTTCTGCTGCTGTGTCCTTGCACAGCCTTTTCTTTGTGAGCTCAAGAGAACCTCTGATGTCTCTTCCTGTCCTTATAAGGACGCCAGTCCTAGTAGATTAAAGTGCCAACCTTATGACCTCATTAAACCTTAATTACTTCTTCAAAGGCCTTATCTCCAAATACAGTTGGTAGGAGCTTAGGGCTTCACCCTGTGTATTTCAGGGGACACAATCAGCCCATAACATTGCCTAATATCCACAAATCTTAGTTTCCTAAGACCAAGGTGTTTAAGCATAGACAACTACCTTACAAGGATATTTTCCAGAATATTGAAGCCATAACCCATTTATGCCTAGTGTTCCACTATTGGAATGCTAAGCTTGTGGCAGTTATGTATATCCTATTGCTCAAGGTCATCACTAAGGTCTGATTTTTCACACACACACACACACACACAAAATTGCAACGTTTGGCATAAATGGGTTAAACAGATGATTGTCATATATAATTTTAATGGACTCTGCTAACACTTATATTCTGTCATTATAAAAATAAAATCTTTGGGGCCAGACACAGTAGCTCACACCTGTAATCCCAGCACTTTGGGAGGCCAAGGAGGGAGGATCACTTGAAGACAGGAGTTTGGGACCAGCCTGGGCCACCAAGCAAAACCCTGTCTGTACAAAAAAAAAAAATTTAGCCGGGTGTGTGATCCCAGCTACTCATGAGGCTGAGATGGGGGGATTGTTTGAGCCCAGGAGTTCGAGGCTGTAGTGAACTATGGTCATGCCACTGCACTGCAGCCTGTGTGACAAAGTGAGACCCTGTCTCTAAAAAAAAATTTAAAAGAAAAGAAAATCCTCTATATAGCATCAACTCTGAAATTCTGCAATTCTCTGAAAATCCTCGATAGCAAGGTAGTTGTTAAGGATATAAAGAAATTTTCTTTCAATAAATGTTTTCCTTTAGTATTCAAAAATTTAATATTATTGCACTAATATTTACTTATGTACTAGACCTCCCTTGATTTCTGCAGCCCAAATTCCCAAGATGGCTTCTAAGTGAAACCTCTGTCTCTTGTGGGAAGACACTGCTTTGTCAAACCTTTAAATGCCTCAGAAGATATATGTATAAAAGTAGAGGGAGAATATATTTATCTTAAAAACAAATTTAAGAAAACATAGCAACACCAACTACACAAGTAAATGCATGCATAAAGTAAAAATGAAAAGAGATATGTTAATTTGTTCAAGAAGTTTCAAAGTCTCGATCTATAGCTTCGAGAATTTTTAATTCATAACAATTAATGGAAAATGTATTTTGTTAATACATCCATTGCTGTTATTCTCTATTTTACTATGCATATGTATTGCCACTTATTTAGAAACTAATAGTTTAAGCTGAGACTATGCCAGAATCTAGCCATTGATGTTGGATAGTCTTTTAGTTTATCTTTCTTGCAAAGAGTATGTTAGTGAAAAATGGGACTGTGTTGTCTATTTTGGTGAAAAATGGGACCGTGTTGTCTCTTGTGTCCATGGGTAGCTGGAGTCAGTTTTTTTTTTTATTTTTTTAATTTTAAGTTCTGGGGCACATGTGCAGGATGTGCAGGTTTGTTACAGAGGTAAACATGTGCCATGGTGGTTTGCTGCACCTATCAACCTATCACCTAGGTATTAAGCTCCGCATGCATTATCTATTTTTCTTGATTCTCTCTGCCCCCACACCACCCTCCCCTGAGGACATGAAAAGACACTTCTCAAAAGAAGACATACATGCAGCCAACAAACCTAAGAGAAAAAGCTCAACATCACTGATCATTAGAGAAATTGAGTGACTTTTAAAAGTCAGTATTCTACATGAATGAAATAACACATTCTCTCTCTTATTCTCTTGACAGACTAAGTCATGTTAAAAAGATGCACATCTTCTCAAGGAGTATGTGATTTTTTTCAGGCTAACTAAAAACAGAAAACCTGACCACTATTCACAGTTTCATTTCTTGGCAATGAAATAGCCTCCTCTTGAGAGGGGCAGTTACTGTAACTAGATGATGTTTACAACCGAGAGTTTAGTCTGTGGTCTGATGGAAAGACCATGACATCTTGAGCTGTATTATCTGCATTCAAGTTCTAGCTCTTCCATTTTTTTACTTTGGGCAGTTAAGAAATTCTCCAAGCCTATCCATGTTATGTAAAACTCTATTTGGGCTTCTTTCCAGGTCTGCACAGTTTGACCCAATGTAGATATTTAATAAAGATTAATTTATGTCTTTTTTCTCTGATCCTTAATTCTTTCACCTTCTAATGGGTATACTATTAATACTTTCTCTACTTACCTACCCCACAGGATTTTTGAGACAATCAAATAATATGTTTGTGAGAATAATTTATAAACTGTAAAACACCATACAAATGCATTTCTCCTTCTTATGAGTGTTATGAGTGGATGGGGATGCTTAACTAGAAATTGAATCGGGACCTCCTAGGAATTTATGTTGAAACTGTTTCCTAAGAGACATTAGAGGCCTCATGTTGTTGTCTATTTAAATCGCCTGACCTAATCTGTACAATGAAGATATTTAACAACAGGTATTAAATTTGATTGTCTGTTTTTCTGTGGTATTTTCCAGGGAGCACAAGAAAGATTATTTCCTTTCCATTTTTTTTTTCCGGTATTACTGGGCTGCTGTCTGTTCTCAAATATACTGAGACAAATTCTTATCCTTTGTTAACTATGGGGATCTGGGCCCATGGTGCTTACTATCATTATTTCTGTTGTATTTGTGGTAATTATTGTTATTATTATTAATTATACTTTGTAATTATATAGCTTCTTATTTTAAGGAAAGATAAATTGCTAGGAAATAAACAAGCTCCTGTTCATTAGAGATTTTTGGAGTTTTGAACATTTTAAATGCAGTTTTGACCTTTTTTCACAAAGATTTCTACATGAATCTTCAAACACAACATTTTTTGTGTCTGCCATCAAAAATACTGACTTGTGAGATACTGCCTTGAAGTTATGCATGAGAAAATAGTCTCTCAGAGCATTTCATTTCCTCTTTCTGCCTTTTAAATGATTTCTTACAATATAGTTACTACATGGTGGAAGTTTGTTTTGGAGAAAGATTTTGAAGCAGGAGGTGGAGATGCTTAAACAGTGGCGCACGCCTAGGTAGAAAGGTTTCATTGCCCCTGCTCGCTTCTGACTGCCTTTTGAAGAAAAGAAAAAGGTGAACCAAGGTGAGATGATAATAGTTTGTGGATTAAGGGGCAGGCAGTTAAGTGTAGCCCAAGTACAAAATGTTCAACATGAATCGATAGAGGCTTTTTGGAATAAAAATTCCACCTTCTTTCTTTAGTCTCTTGGGTCTGTTATTTTGAATTCCTGAGTATCCTTAATAGTAATTAAGTTGTCTTCAAGTTTCCAGGCTGCTGGGCCTGGGCTCCTTTTGATCATGGGCCTCCTCATTCCCACAGTTAAGGATGTGAACCCAATAGAGGGATTAGAAAGCCAAAGAAGAATTTTGATCCCTAGGTAATCTTTATGTAGATTCCTCTATGAGTTGGTATGAAAAGGAGGGTGAAATTTTATAGGAAATAAAGAGGGCTATTCCATTATATGGTGGCTTTAGGAAATAATCATCCAACTCTTTCTTATCCATGAAACTCTTCATCCAACTCTTCTCTTATCTCACTGACTTTTTTTTTTTTTTTTTTTTTTTTTTTGTGATGGAGTCTGTCTCTGTTGCCCAGGCTGGAGTGCAGTGGCACAATCTCGGCTCACTATAACCTCCGCCTCCCAGGTTCAAGCAATTCTCCTGCCTCAGCCTCCTGAGTAGCTGGGACTACAGGTGCCTGCCACCATGCCTGCCTAATTTTTTGTATTTTTGGTAGAGACGGGGTTTCACCATGTTAGCCAGGATGATCATGATTTCCTGACCTCGTGATCCACCCACCTTGGCCTCCCAAAGTGCTGGGATTACAGGCATGAGCCACTACGCCCGGCCTATCTCACTGTCTTCTAAAGCAGTGGTTCTCCAAGTGACCAGCAGCATTAGCATTCCCCAGGAATATGTTAGAAATACAGATTCTTAGGCCTCACTTCCCCCCACTGAATAAGAAACTTTGAGGTGGAACACAGCAATTTGTATTTGAACAAGCCCTTCAGGTAATTCTGATGCATACTAAAATTTGAGAACCACTGATCTAAAGAGATATTGAATTCCACTGAGAAAATATTTTGACAATTAAAAATTCTATCAGAAACTGCAAGTGATTTTTGGAATCCAGAACCCTCTGTTGTTCTAATTCAAATTTATCTTTATGGCTTCATCCTAAACTGTTTTTTTTAACAGTCGTTAAACACTTTTTAACTTTGATCTGCGATTCATATCAAAACACTCCACCCTGTCTAAAATGATCTTTGTTCCTCTGTCTAGCCAAATCCTCTCTCTCCTGTATTATCCATTCAAATGCCTCTTCCTCACAAAACCCTTACCAGTCATGCCAGCATTCTCTCAATTTTGGCTTCCTGTAACTCTCAGTGCCTGTGCCATTCAAGTCTTACCGGTTACATAGTCTTATCTGTGATATATCTTGTGTTACTAAAATAAACTGTCAACTATTATAATAAATAATAGGTTACATTTATTCAGTACCCACTGTGGTCACCACAACCCCCTCAGTGAGTTACTGTGCCTGACTTTTGCAGATCTTCGGTAGCTTACCCTGCCTCACACAGTATGTACTAAAAAGAAGATTCTCCTTCAGACTTACACTTGGCCACTAGCCTATATTGTTTTATAATGCTGAAAAACTTTTCTCATGTTGACGCCTTATTTTCTCCCCGGCTCAATTTTATGTTCAACTGCAATTAGAGACCATAATTCTGTTATTTGTTACACAATAACTTTTAGAATATAGAGAGTTAATGCACATTTGTTGGCATATTGTATTAGAAACTCTAAACACATTTCTGGGATTTCACTGATTGAGAATGAAAATGTTTAAATTTCTCCTTAGATCCAGAACAGTCTCCATTTGTAAGTTGAGTATATTCATTTTAGTGAAGTAATCAATTGCATTTAAAATATTCAACTCACAATAATATATTGACTTTCATTATCAATTTTGATTAATGCGTTTTGAAAATATTCTACAATGCATTTAAAGAAGAAAATAGCTGCTTTTGTTTATTCAAGGAATTTGCCAATTTTTATAAAACCTGTTTATTATTTTGTAAGAAGAAAATGGATGAGTCGATAGCAAATCTGACCCTTGCCTGTATACTTACATGTACCCAGTAGTGATGAAAAGAGATGAAGATAATGTTAGTGGCTAAATGATAATTGTTGAGAAGGCATATTTAATTAAAGAGAAATAGATTTTTTTAACTCCGTGTGCATAAATATACTCTATAAACATTTTGTATTTGCACATGGTTTAAATTCATCTAACTGAATTCTGACTTAAGGAATAGAAAGCATGGTCTCTTCCAAGTCAAGCTACACTGTAGTTATTTGGGGGATAAATGCTTGGCTAATTTCTATTCCTTTATAACTGTCTTTATTAAAGTGAAGACCCTTGACCCTGAGTCAGAATCACCTGGATGGTTCCTAGATTCCACTCCTACAAACTGAATCAGAATCTCTGGGATTGGAGCCCAGAAATTTGCATTTTTAATGGTCATTTCCAGGTGATCATTAAAATAAAATTGTATTTTATAAAATTTATTTAATAAAATGTATTTTATTTTATGGCTCAATTAAATGTGAAAGCCATTCCTATTTGGACTCACTCTCTTTTTCTTTGGCGAATCAAATCCTCCAGAAAACTGATCTGTGAGTCACCAAACTGATAGTTGTTAAGCATAGAGTCTCAGTGACAACCTTAAAAGTGACTATTGCAATCTCCTTCGATAGACTTAATTTATTGAGTTCTGATACTTTTGTGTGCCAGGCGTTCTAGTTAATTATCTAAATTAATTAATATAAAACCTAAATAGCTCTTTGAGATACATATTCTGGGCCGCATTTTAAAGAAGGGATAATTAAGGCTTAGAGAAGTAAATATCTAAGGCCACCCAAATAGTAGTTGAATTCAGTTTGACTCTAGAACGTGTATTCTTAAACTCTGAAACAGAACTGAAAACAGAATTGGAAATAAAGTCTTCTAAATTCTACCTCTCTTTCTAAAAAGGCAGCTGAATAGAGAAGGGGTTAAAATAGATGACAGCTAATTCCAAGTTTGTGTCCAAACTCTGAGATTCTATGATGTTAGTCAACCGTCATCTTAAATTATATGGTTGGTAGCTATAGTGTTACCATGTGATGAGCTCAATCAGTAAACCATCACCTTCAATGTTATCAGAGAGAACAGTGGAAGCCCTGTCATCACTTACCTGTCTGTTTTTACAGTCTTCCTTTTCTTCTACTCCCCCTTAAGAAACCCAAGTATAGGCCGGTGCAGTGGTTCACACCTGTAATCCCAGCACTTTGGGAGGCCGAGGCGGGCGGATCATGAGGTCAGGAGATTGAGACCATCCTGGCTAACACGGTGAAACCCCGTCTCTACTAAAAATACAAAAAAAAAATTAGCCAGGCTCGGTGGTGGGCGCCTGCAGTCCCAGCTACTTGGGAGGCTGAGGCAGGAGAATGGCATGAACCCGGGAGGCAGAGCTTGCAGTGAGCCGAGATAGCACCACTGCAGTCCAGCCTGGGCAAAAGAGTGAGACTCCGTCTAAAAAAAAAAAAAGAAAGAAAGAACCCCAAGTATATCTTTTTCTATGCAAAGGCTACTGGAATAAGATTTTTATTATTTTATTGAGAGATCTCCCAAAATAATGTGAGGCCTAATTTCCCTGAACAATGGCTTGTTTTAATAAATATTTTGACAATACAGCTAATACACTGTGTGGCTGACTCAGTGGTTCTCAACTCTAGCTGCACGCTCAGATCACTTATGGAGGTCAAAAATATATAAAATCTTGTGTCTAAATCCTAGAGATTCTGATCTGTGAGTGTGACCTGGAGTGGAGGCTGGAGGCTGATTGTTTCCAAAGCTTCACAGGTGCTTCTATGGACACCCAGGATTGAGAATCAGTGATCCAACTCATACTTGTTAAAGAATTTGGTGATATCATATGCATTACAAGAGTGATTGAATGAAGCAAAATCTCTATATAAGTCCCAGAATGAGTCCTTTAAAATAAAAGTAGAACCTTTGAGCCTCTGAAAAGCTGTCGCTTGGGCCATCCAAATATTCATATTGAGTCTCAGATAATGAGAAGTCACAAAATTAGAAGCCATTAGAGCATGGTGTTAAGTGGAATTATGGAAAACCATTTGTAAAATGCTGTGGGGTTTGGAAGGACCTGATTTTTTTCACAGAGATTTTTGTAATAGAAAACAAGGTAGTGGAAATGGCAGCATATTTGAATCTATTTGCATTTCCTTATCAAAAAAAAGTAAAATAAAAGGGAAGGGTATAACCTTGCAAATGTATCTTGATCTGAAATTATTTTTGCAAGTTAGACAGATTTGGGGATACCAGTCAGCCAGACTCAGGGCTAGCCATCAAATCAGAGCTCACTCGTCAAATCCCAGCATTAATCGGAATGATAAAGAGCTACGTTTCGATTAATCCTGCCCTGGACTTTAGACGAAAGAAACTGCAGTTTAATTATTGAGTGAAATTCACTTCATCTGATCTGCGTCTTTGCTATAATGTCGTAATATAATCAGCATCACCCCCACCTGAAACAGAGCTGTGAAGTCCAAGGACCTGTTTGATTGGAAGAAATAAAATGATGCCCAAACAACAACCAGCCACAGTGCAGTAATTACTCAAACCTTGTTTTCATCTGTATGTCATTCTCCCATTGGCTTGTCATGACAGCAACTGAGAAAAGGATGGAAGAGAGTGTGATTGAAAAGGAGGCTGACCTGATGGAAGCAGACTAGTTGTGGGAGGGAAGAGCCAAGCTGTATAAAATCTTAAGGCTAATTAAACTTGTTTTTTTCTTTAATATGTATCCCACTGGCTGCTACTGATTTCTCAAGTCCAAGTTAAACCATTCAACTGATCTATCTCCCTGCAATTAAAATCTCTTCTTCATTTGAGATTATAGTTTTTACTTTCAAAATAATTTATTTTCCTTTTGTAACTGGAATTTATTTGGCAGATTTTTTTTCTTAGGTCTTCATGTGGTTTTGTAAGTTAAACAAAGAGAAAGGGGTTGCAGATTTTCTTCCGTCAGAGATAACAGCCTTTGGGAGCATTCCTTTCTAGGTTTGCATACACCCATTGCCTGTATATAAAAACACTGAATCCAGTAAGGTAGCTAGCCTTCCTATGAATTATTACCCCATATTACACAAAATGTTTAAAGTAACTTTCTGTATGTCATGTAGTTAGAAAGGGCCCTGAGCCAGAATTTGAACCAATATTTGTCTGACTCTGGGTCATACTCTTTTGACTTTTCCACCCTCCACTCCCTTATTCTCACTTATTTACAATTAATACTTCTCCAGTTGACTCATTCATCATGTTATTGTTTGACATCCCCTATATGCGAAGAACTGTGCTATACTCCAGATATACATTAGTGAAACTAGAAAGAAGAATCATTTTCAAAGAGCTTTCAGGTTTGGTGGTTCAGTTGCTTCTGTGGCTTTTATTGTAAATTGATACTTTAAGTCCAAAAAGCAATTGGACCATTAGGAACAAATGTACAATATGAAGTCAAGAAGATCTTCTTTATTTCCTTCTTTTTATTCATAATATCACCCAAAAATCTCAGAATCGAGAATCCCAAGAATCTCACGAATTTATTGCTCATATGTAGTCAGTCATCAAATTATATCAAATCTTGTCATATATAATCCACCAAAAAGATCCCTTGTACCTAGGAAAAACAGTAAGTTTAGGGGTTAGGAGAACAGGCTCTGGAGTTAGATTACCTGGGTTTGAATCCAGGCTTCACCACTTACTAACTGCATAACCTTGAAAAAGTTGCTTAATCCTTATCTGTAAAATGGAAACAATAAAGTTACTTACCTCTTAGGGTTAGCATGGAGATTAATGGGTTAATCTACATAAAGCACATAGTTCAATGCCTGGCACAGAGTAGAACTTTAGTAAATATTGTTATTTTTTCCTCCACAATGTCTCTAGAACATGTTATTTCCTGTACATTTCTGCTGACACTACCGAAGTCAGATATTTATCACATAGTACCTGGGTTGTTGCAGTGGATCACTTCTCATTCTCTTGCTCTCACAAGCTCGCACTCTCTCTCTTTCTCTCTCATTACCTTTATGCTCTCCCTGTTTCAATTTTTTCTGCCCACCATTCCCAGTTATTTATACGAGAATATCACTGTGACCATGCCAGTGTCCTACTTTACAAGCCTTTAATAGACCTCTTGTGTTCACAGAATAAAGTGGACTACTCAGCCCATTATTCAAGGACCCCCTTTCACATTCCACACTCAACCCATCTTTCCAGCATTGTTTCCTATTACAGTTCCAACTAACTTGTTTATTTGCTGCTCCCAAATACATATCTCAATTTTCTGCTTCCATGCTTTCTCTCATGCCCTTCACACAACTTGAAATGTCTTATCACCTCCCAAATCTTACATGTTTTTCAAAGTATAACTAGATTTGTTCATCATACTGAAGCTTTCCTTTGTCAGCCTACATATAAGTGATGATTTTCTCTCTAAACCCCTATTCTGAATATCTGAATTTTATTGCATAATAATTCCTTCTGGACATTATCCCAACAAATAGATATTAAATATGTCAGGCACAGGTCAGTGTCTCCATACACATCATTATTTACCCAATAGCATCTATCAGAGAAAATCAAACATAGATATACAATTAGTATATGCCAAATGAATACATGGCCTGAATTGGGAGTTTTTTTCCTTGCTCTAAACACTTTTTTTCCAAAAAAGTTACTCCAAATTTAGCCCTTTATTTCTACTGATTTTCTAAACTTCCTTTTGAATTATTTTGATGTCTCCCTCCTTGATCCTCCCCAAAAATCACTCTTATAATGCCTTTACATTTCCACAGTCATCATGCTGCTTTCTTACTTGGCATGTGGATATGGATAACCAGGCTGCTAATGGATTTTATTTCCTCTGTTCAGGTTTATTCTGCACCAGTTACGACAATGGTAGAGTAATACTTGCATGTCTATAGAACAGAAATTATAGAACCCACCCTTTTTACTTTCTGTGGTTGTCAGGAAATCAAAAGATATTTTATGCAAAAATATTTTATAAACTGCAAAAAGCTTTACAAGTACAAGGTGTCGTCTATATTTAGATAATATATTTAGATATATATTTAAATAATATATTTAGATAATATAGACTACACCTTGTACTTGTACTTTTCCAATAAGCATGTATTCATGTACTAGATGTATAAGAAAAATATCAAAAGTAATATATGATAAGCTATATCATATTTCTTGAATATAAACAATATATACATATTATACATAATATATACATATATACATTATATATATTATATATGTAAGAATTATTTCTCCTACATTTCTATTTCTTCCCTTTTTTCATTCAATCCTACACCTCTCTTGAGAAACTTGCATTATTTGGCCTCATTATTTCTTTAGATCTGCAGGGCAAATGGGAGTCTTCCTTGAAAGCTACTCACTGGGAAGATTTTTTTAATGACGTCTTTAAAAATCAGCAAGCAGGACTGATCTGATATTTGACATACTGACAGGAAGAATCTTAACAGTTTCTAACCTTCCTAAAACAGCATTAAAATAAATCAACTTTACCCTGCACTTCAGATATCAAGATTGTGCAAATTCTCTGGCCATGTGGATTTTCTTGACATTTTTTAGTCAAAATCCTAACCAGAGAACAATATTTATAGTTCAGCAATTCCGGTACAGAAAAGCCTTCTGACTTAGTCTACTGCCTGGTTCCAACTTTTTCTTACGTGATATGGTTCTGTTAATCAGGGAGAGAATTGATGGACAGTTAGATAAAGGCTTAGAACTTGCAATCGGTGCCCCTAATAACCCAGTACTGGAGGGAGACACTTCAGTTTTGTTTTATTGTTAGGAAACAGAAACAGGACAGGCAGAGCAACCTTCATCCCATTATTTCTAGTGGAAGAGAGACCCCAGAATGTTCCTCATGATATTCAGTGGCAGGCAAGCAGTCCGCTTCAGCCAGCCTTGTGTTGGATCTTTTAGCTATGTCCATATTATTGAGGCTCAAACCTTTATTGCACCTGAATTCCTATGGCCATTATCAATGGATTCATATCTCCATGAATTTTCTTTTCCATGAGGTCTCACCTCATTGTTTTACGTTTTGATATTATGATAAGCAGCAGGTGTCCTCCAGGCTCCCTTCTTGCTTCTATTTCCCCCCTGCACAACCCCCTGGACTTCCTACACATTATCCAGCTACCAAAATGCTCACTTTCCTGGCTGTGTTCCTCCTAAAGCAGCTAATCTTTACTTCTTCTTCCTCGCCTTTTGGCTCCTTCTGCTTGTGTGGAGTTTTGAGTTAAATTTTTCGAGTTAATATTTAACCTGTGAGATAACTGTTTACAAAATTTTTAGTTGATAATCAGGGATTTTTTTCCTGGATTAATATGGTTAAAGTTTAACTTAGTGGAACAGCTCACACACATACAAAATAATAAATACATATGTATATAATTAAAGTATTAACTCTGGGAATTTTGCTGCTATGTTCTCATGACCCAAAATGGAATATTTGTTATAGTCTAGATAAAAGAAAAACCTTGGTTAAGAGTCTGGCAAGCTGACTCTGTGGAAGAATTTAAGCGGAAAAGGGAGCCAGAGTCTACTCCTAAGTGGCAAATGGCAGGCAAGTGATAGAAACGTTCCTTTTTTTCTTAAGAAAATTGATCTTTATTCATATTATTTTTATTATCACATTCAAAAGAAGTTATTGGAATTCTCTCCAAAACTGGGTTTGGATATTTTTTGTCTTTGATTATCCTTGTAATATCTTGTGATATTTTCTCGTGTCAGTGACCTTTTTATATGTTACAGCATGGTTGTATCTTAGAGCCAGATGTGAGGAAAGCAATCCCTGTGTTCAGGTACTTCCCTCCACTCATGTTTGTAAGTCAGGAATGACTGTTTTTTCTCTTGAGATGAAAGCGAACTTTAGCTCCATCTGACATCAGAAGACAGAGTACTGGTAGACCTAGAATATGTCTTGTATTCTTAAAGGAAGTCTTCATGCTTTTGCTGTGGGTAGGGGGAACAACCTAACACAGAAAACATATTCAGGTTACTTTAGTTCACTTGGAAATGGTTTTCGTATTTACTTCTTGCCATGTAGACCTCAAAGAACAAGTGTTTGAAGAAACTGGGTGGAGCAATTAAGTGGATCTAGGTAAATGATCACTTATGAATTTTCAAAAGTAGTTAATAAATTTTGCCATGAGATATGTGGAATAAAAAAGCTTCAAGCCAAACCAAGAATAAGATTTTCTACTCTTTTTTGTATATCAAAGTCATAAAATCAGACCATCAAAACATCTGACAGTCCATTGTTTTTCCAAATATACTGTGTTTATCCCAATTCAGAAATAAGAATGAATTACTAGTAACAGATTTCAAATTTGATGAGACTTAAATAGGCTTAAGTGCCCTGTAAGATAGTAGAGAAAGTTGAAAAGAGGGGTATCCCAAAAGATATTACAGTTTCAAGGAGGAAAAGAAGTGGTTATTTGTGTTAAATTGTTGCCAAGAAGTTGAGTCAGATGAAAATTAAAATGTGACCATTGCATTTGGCAACAGTAGATATGGTAGAGTGGAACGGATAAAAGCCTGATTGGAATAGATTAAGAAAAGAATAGAAAGTGAAGATATGGTAATAACTAATATGGACAATTTTTCTAATACATTTTGTTATGAAAGGAAGAATCAAAATGGGGAGTGAACTGGAGAGAGTCTTGGGATCAAAAGAATAGCATGTAAATATATACAAACATGGTAGGTTTTGTTTCTGTTTTTGTTTTCTTATTTGGCATTTTGTTTATCTGCCTCCCCAGTGGAAAAGCAACATGGACAAGAATCAAAGCCTCAGATCTCTAGTAGAAAGAGACATGGAAAAGGTAAAATCCATCTGGTAAAATGTAAAAGGGACTGGCTCAGATTCAACAGATCTTGGTCTACTTAAAGTTCTACTAGCTACTGGTAATGTGAACCTCAGTAACCTTTCTGTGGCTATCACTTTGCTTATTTATTGATAACGTCTAAAGTTCCTTTATGGTATTCTATATCTATGAAAAAGGAAAAAAGCAGACACGTTTCATAAACCTCTCTCTAGTAGAAATAAGTTTATATCATTCACAATTTTATTATTTAGAAAACACACACATCTTGTTAGTTAACCCTCACAAGAATGCTATGAGGTAGGTGGTTAGATTGTTCTGTTTTAATGGAAAAGGAAACCAAGGCTCTGCAAGGGTAAGTAACTGGCAAAACCACACAGCGTGCAGGCAGCAGAGGCAGAGGTCAGCTTCAAGTTTTCGGAATCTAAGTAGAATATTCTTCCTACCATGTTCTGCTCTACATACACCTCCCCTGTAGCCTTTTGTTTTGTTTTGTTTATTCTCCTGGATCTTCAATGAATACCCCCCACTTTTTTTCATTTCTGGGCCAGGTTTCCATTATTTTCCCTTCTGTGCATTCCACTTTCCTCAGAACTTTCAGGTATGGCCACCCCTTTAAATATTTGCATTTCTTCATAATACAGAACCAAGTGCATAAGGGTTGAAGGTCTATATTAAGTTCATAGGAAAAACAATCCCATGCCAAAACATTTTGCCAGACTAGTAAAATTGCATTTCAAACAACCCATGAAAAATCAACGCTGTAACCACAATGGCCAGTGTTAGCAGTGGAAACCTTCTCATAATATCTTGTCATTTGGACTTACAAGCTTTTAAAACCAGAGAATGAAAAGGGAAGAGCAAAAAGGCAGGAGGCAAATATGGCAAAGGGGAAATGGGAGAAGAGATGGCACAGGAGGGGTACGAGTGTTGCTTAGTGTAGGCCCTGCAGACCAAAAATTATTGTGTTTCTAACACTATTGATTTTTTTCAGCAGCTGATATTTCAATCTGGGTGCAGTGTGTCTGTGAGTCTACGCACACTGTCAAGAAGAAATATGATAGTGTCTTAAAAGATTAATAATATCGCTGGTCCTCTGGAGGCCTGTCTTAATTCACTGGCCTGTTCCCTGGCATGTACTGTAATTTATCTAGTCTGATTTGAATAGCAAATGGCAATCGGCTGCCATTAGGGAAATGGGCATCATTCTTATTGATCCAGCATGGGCTGGATTTTATTTAAGGAGAACTGCAAAATGTTATTACCTTCAGGAGGAGAAACTGAAAAGGGAGCTTTTCCCGTGTGTATTTCGGAAATGTTCTACCTTAAAAAGGGGGGAATGGATTGTGGATTTAGGAGAACAGAGAGAGATTATCATCCTGTTGTGTGAAAAGGGACATGTACAGGCTGTTTACAGCATAATTGTTTATCAGCAGGAAAGAATGCTCATGATTATGAGAAAGAGGCCACAGGCCTCAGAGGTTAGAACATTGGAAAGATAGTCTGACCTGTTCCAGTCCAACTTTGTGTAAAGCCTCTAGTTGCTCAGAATCCATTTGTCAGTCTGTAAAACGGGCTAAAAGAATCTGTTGACAATGTGTAAGGTTTGTTTAGCATTTGTTTCACATCCTGGGAGTCTTGGATAAAGGATGTTATAGAATTAAAAACACACACACACAAAAATCTTATTTAATATTGTTCATGTTGGGGGGTAGTGTCCAATATTTATTATTGCTCTTCGTTCAGCATTCTGGAAGGGACAAGTTATGTGCTGAGTGAAGCAAGACGAACTAACCTCATAATTCTCATTAACCATTACTATATCTCTCAGGTCAACATTGTGTATATTGACTTTAATGTTCACCTGTTAGGGACAGGTCGAAGCCTGCACTTTTACCTTGTTTTACTGAATAAAGGAAAGCTGTCAGTGTTATTGTAGCAAATGTGGGAGACAGACTTGGGTCTTTCTGCCTACCCCACACTCTCTTTGCTGCAAGAATAGGAGCTGAATGTACCATTTCTCTGAGCTTGATGCACATTTCCTGTGAAGGAGCATGCACATACCTTATCCCTAACCTTCCTTAAAAGCCCCCCGGAGGGGAAAAA
Source organism: Pongo abelii (assembly GCF_028885655.2). NCBI lineage: Eukaryota > Metazoa > Chordata > Mammalia > Primates > Hominidae > Pongo > Pongo abelii. The sequence goes on from NC_085928.1 coordinate 23,419,153, forward strand.
GGTATGACAAAGGTGGCTAGAGGAAGGGGGTCATTGCTACTGAAATACTTCTTCATTTCACTTCGGGTTGTTATGGAAAGAAACGATAATGTGCTACAGGAAATGGCCAAGTATAAAAGCAATAAAATAAATTGAAAATGACTTTTTTTTTTGAGCGGCAGTAATTGCTATATGTTGTGATGTTTGCATAAGGAATTAGTTAATGTGTAGCAGAATGGCATGTGATACTTTTTATTTGCTTGATGACTATAGTCTCTGAGTGAATGACTTATTAAGGTTAATAAAGAAAAATTTGCTTGTGACTTGTAATGATCCAATTGCTAGAATTTAGCATCCCCTTATGCATTGTTGCCTAAAGGGGAGAAGGAAAAAGACCTACACACATTAATGGCCGACTGGCTATGATTTTTTATAGTGGTGTGAGAACAAACAATGTCTTCTAAATTGTTGGTCTGTCTATCTTTCTGCCTGCCTGGGCAGGAACGTTATGGCTTTCTTAATTCTCTTGTGTGATTTATCATCCTAAATTCATTGTTTTGCATAACTCTGCTCAAAATGAAGAAATGTCATTATTTTGCAGCGAAAAAGTTGTCATTTGCATAATGCCTGCCATTAATTATTGTGAGACTAATGCAGTTGTTGATATTTTTAGGGCACAGTGGTACAGCCTGCACCTTGTATAATGTCATTCTGAAAACATTGGTAGTTAATAGGTGCCACAACATTGCACAAATGGAAAAGATGATGAAGAAGAAGGGGACACAATGGAACAGGCTATGATCTTTATTTAGCTTTTTTTTTTTTTTTTCCTGAAATGCTTGGTGAGAGAAGACTATAAAAGGAAGCGAATAGAGCAGGAAGCTGTGACATCTAAGAGAACAAAGGGATTGAAAAGCAGAGGTTTTCTATTTAGGCTGAATTAGTGTAACCTGGCCTCCAGCCAGTTTAATGGAGGAAGTCATGTCTCCTGTGTTTTGGCTTACCTATGTAACCAAAGCCTTGAGCAGAATGTAGAGTTGGGCTTTTTAAAACCATCAGTTAGAATAAGGTTTTGCCCTGAAACGTGTTCATCTCATGGAAGAATTCTCTTAGCTGGGCACTTGGCCAAAGTTAAGAGGACACACCATGGTTTCATGGAAGAGAAAGCTGAAGACTATGATTTTCAGATTTTGATTAATCACTCGTCTGTACTTCACTTATTTCAGTATTTCTGTCTAGGATGATAGCTTTCCTTTCTTGCAAAAAGCAGAGGGATATAGTAGTAGTATATTAGAGTGACATTTTTTTTCCTCTCTATTCTTTGCAGTAGGCCTAACTTTTGCATCTGATTCTTTAGGGAAAGCACCTACCAAGGCTTCCTATTACCTATTTCACAGGTAAGTGAAAGTCAGTTATAAAAATTCGATCAGAGATGAAACTCATTACACTGAGTCTGGGAGGCATAAATATTACAAATGTAGGTAACTGTTGATCTTTTTAGTCATGGGAGCTTAAAAAATAGACACACATCAAATAGAATTTTTTCTCCTAATTTCACTGTTTCGTGTATATTATAAATTTAGATATTTCTTTTTTATCATTAAATTGAAAAGACATAAAAGAAATGGAGCCTCAAAAGTAGGTCTAGTTACTAAGACTGACCAGAGATACTTAGAAAGAAGATATTACCCTTCAATGTTCAAAGCCTGGCATTTGTAATCTCTTTGGAAAATGCAGTGTTTTTCAGACTTTAATCCAGATTCCAATGGCTATTCTGTGTCCAAAGACCAATTACTATTTTGGAGTTCTCCTAAAGCCAGATGATGCTTTGAGGGGGCCATCAGGACCTTAAGGAGACCACAGGGGATTGTCTCAGTTTGTCTTATAATAAATATCTAGGCAGAATTAGGGCTGAGATAGTTCTGTAAATCTCGCCTTACTTTTGGAGTTTAATCTTCATGTGTTCAGTTTTGGGATATGTAAAAAGCCGGCATTTTCAGCTAGGAAAATTTTAATTTCTATGTTAGGAAATTTTAATTCTACGGGGAATTACCACACTTGGAGTTGTAAAAAACAGATGAGCTCATGCGTCAATTGAGACCCATCTGCATTGCTGCTACTCACTTTTCCTTTTCTTCTGAAGAAAAGGAAATTGTCCTAACACCCCGAATTAATGTATTTGACTATAATAAAATCAATATAAGCATACAATTTAAAAACATAAGAGGTCCAACATCGGGGGGAAATGAAGAGAAAATGAAACAAGGGATTTGCACTTCATGTGGTATACTAGTACAGACTGATTAATTCTTAATCATCTCATAATCTAGTAATGCTTAGGTATCTATCATATATTCTACATGTACCTATAGATCCTAGATATAAATAAATCGGAATAGCTGATAATCAACTTAGCAAGTTATACCATTATTAGGGTGACCAACTTGTCCTGACTAGCCTGGAGCTTTCTCTGAACACGGAAAAGCTCACATCCCTCCTCAGTCTTGGACAAACCAAGGCAATTAGTACTATAACCATGATGGATGCTTGTAAGGCATATTGATTTAATAGTTACATTATGTATTTTGTCATCTCTTCTGTTGCTTCTTATATTTGAAAAGGCTTTGATTTCGTGAACAAACTGCTATATCCTTCTATTTAGTGAACAAATTGAGCCCTTTAGTGAACAAACTGAACTCTTTTTTTTTTTCGAGATGGAGTTTCACTCTTGTTGCTCAGGCTGGAGTGCAATGGCACGATCTCGGTTCACCACAACCTCCACCTCCCGGATTCAAGGGATTCTCCTGCCTCAGCTTCCTGAGTAGCTGGGATTACAGGCATGTGCCACCACACCCGGCTAATTTTTTTGAATTTTTAGTAGAGATGAGGTTTCTCTATGTTGGTCAGACTGTTCTCGAACTCCCAACCTCAGGTGATCAGCCCGCCTCAGCCTCCCAAAGTGCTGGGATTACAGGTGTGAGCCACCGTGCCCGGCCTGAACTCTTTTTTATAACATTAATTTTCTAAAGAATTTTATATAACTATACGAGAGGTTGAGTAAAGAAGTGTAGATTTTCATGCATTAAGTTTCTAGCACTTTGATCATGTATACTCTGGAAAGTAGCAGTTTCGTAGTAAATAATCACTTTCAACTCTGATCCCCTGTGTTCAGGAACTAATTTTAGAGCTCAAGTCTTACACAGAAACAGGGTAGAAATCCGTATGTTAGCTGGCATGATTTTCATCACCTAACATCTGATAATCACGTCAGACTGGCATTCTTTAATACTCACTGATTGCTACCAGGACTTCTAACTTCTCTATCCTTTGCTTTGGAGTTTTTCTTCCTTTTACATCCAGCACTGTACTAAGAACTTGGGATACAAGATGGATAAGACGTGGTCCTTCACAATGAGTTTTTCAATCTAATCTATGAAGGAAAATTGCAAGAATGAATTTTATATAGCGTGTCGTCAAAGCTTAGACATAGAAGAATAGCACTTAGAATGTTGTTTGCTTCATGGATTAGTTTGTTCATCTGTTTAATAAACATTTATTGAAGCTCTACTGTCTGCTCAGCAATGTTCTTGACATTGTGGATACAAAGATGAACTATACTTGGAACTTTCACAAAATAAATAGTATAAAAGTATAGTGCAGTCTTCTCCAGCTTGAGGGTTCATCAAGCACAAGATTGCCATGTCAGCATTTGATGCCAGTCTAACTTACCAGGACCAGTTGGGCTGGGAAAACGTCTCCTTTATAAACTCAGAGATACTATTTTTAGTTAACTATCTAATTTGACTTACTCCTCCCAAGAAGTTTATTATAAGAGATGTGAGCTATTGCATGTAGGTGGTTTCCCAGACTGGCCTGTGCAGTCAGATGGAAAGAATAGAGGCCTCTGGGACAATCCAGAGAAGCCGCTGCACCATGCAGAATAAAGATTTTCTATTTAAAGTTTAGTGACTGGGATGAGATTTATAAGTACTGGAACACTTTATTCATCTACTTATTCATTCAGTCATTTAATAGCTATCAAGCACCTATAATGTTTCAGACATTGTTGTAATTACTGGGAATATAGTGAGAAATTAAAGTTTGCTATGAAACTTATTTTATAATAGAAGGAGAGACAGCCAATAATTATGTAAACAAAAAAAATCACTTTAAATAATGATCAGATCTAGGAAGAAAATAATGCATAATAAGGAGGTAGAAAATAGGGATATATAATTTAGAAAGTGCTATTTGAAATAGGGTAAGTAGGAAAGGTCTCACCAAATGGACGATATTTGAGCAAATATTTAAATTATTAGAAGAACCTAAGCATGTGGTGAACAGCAGGAAGAACATTTTAGGGAGAGGGGATGGATATTGTAAAGACTTTGGAGTAGGAACAACTTGAAATTTTCCAGGAAGAGCAAGAAGAAATGTGTGGCTCAAGTGGACCAGAGTGAGAATGATCATGTAGATAAGTAGGGACCAGCTCACATAGGCCATGGTAAAGATTGACAGAAAGCTATAGAGGATTTTTTTGAGCATGTATGATCTCATTTACATATTAAAAGAGTTCCAGGCAGGGCTACACTGTGGAGAACAGTCTAAGAGGGTCAGGGTGATACAGGAAGAGCATGTAGTAGTTATTGTAGTAGCCCAGTTGTGCAAAGGGCAATGGCAGTGGGGAGGGGATGAAAAGTGGTTCAACTCTGCATAACTTGAAGGTAGGGCTGACAAAAGTTGCTGAGGGTCTCAATGTGGTTTTACATGAGAGAGACATCAGGTGTGATGAATTTCAGGCATTTCACCTCAGCCACTGGATAAATGGCAATATCCCATGGAGTTGGGAGCTATAGAGGATATGGAGAAATGAGCAGATTTGGGAAAGAGATAATTATGAGTTAGTATTGGAGCATGTTGAATTTGAAATTCTTTTCCAAATAAAGAGATGTAGTAGGCAGTTGGATACATGAGACAGGAGTTCAGAGGAAAGATTAGGACTGGAGATTCAAACTCTGTTTTTATTTCTGCGTATGTATTTTCTTTACAGCATAAGCCTACAGGGTACGAAGAATGAACTCTGAGAATGTTTGGAGGTAAATGTACATGTCCCATATTATTTGATGATGAACATGCAAGTACTGCTCTCAATTCAGTCTGCTATTTTTTAAAATTCCCTGATAATACATTGCAAAGAGGTACCAACAAAACCATATGAACACTTTCTAAGGACACATATGGTTTATGATCGTATTGAGATGTAAGACAAATTATTGTTTCATAATGATATAAGAGTAGAAATAGGGGAAGACACAGATTCTGTAGTTTAATGTGTGGGAAAAATCAGTGTGAATTAGTAGGGAGGTGAAACTCTAACCCATTGTTGGAATTAGTGAAGATTTGAACAGGTAGTAAGGAGCAGTCAGGGCATTCAAGATATAAAGTCATAAGTAGATTGTACAAAGACATAAACTAGCTTTCTCTTTATGATGGAGCAAGGATGGAGAACAACGACACCGGTCTAGCATCAGCAGAGTGTATGTGTTTGTGAAGTTAAGGGAGATGAATTTATAAAAGTTGGCTAGAGCTAAGGGATTTGAACTTCCCCAGTAGCCCATTGGTTCTCACCTCTATAATTCAGAATCACATTTGGAGCTTACAATGAAGATGCCTGGATATTACTTCTGGAAGCCCTGATTATAGGTTATGGAAAGGCTCTAGCACTTGTGTTTTCAACAGGGAGCCTGTTTCAGAACATTTGCCTCTCCTAAAGCTGTGGTTATTTACTAGAATTAATAGTCCTGGGTGAGTAGCAGGTACTGGATTGATAGGTAGAGTTGTCTCTCCCTGCACCAGGTGCTCATGGATCTTTACTCCAGTTCATTCTTCAGTGTCATGGCTCGGATTTTCTCCACATCTCTGCCTACATTTTCAGCCTTTCTCTGTTTTATAACTTGGAACTACCTTGGCCTTTTAAGGCTTCCTTCATTTTCTTTCTACTTTGTGGTCTCTTGCACAATTACCTGTGGTCAAGTGTGGGTGTAGGGATGAGTAAGAACCTTGAGAGGGGTGGTGTCTCTTACAAAGAACTGTGAGAATGAAAAGTACCATGAAACTGTTATGCTGCAGGCCTAAATAATATAACTAATTAATACTGTGGAGGCTGAATTGAAAGCAAAATATAGGACTTAAAGAGAAATTGGTATTTTTTCTAAGGAGGAACATAAGATTAAAACCACAGAGCTAATAAGATTTTTAATTTGTTTAATTAGTAGGGTATCTTTTATAACTACATAGTCCCAAATACTTAAGATTTTAGAACGCAACACATACATGTATGAAAACAGGAGAAGGAAGACTTCTAGAGACAAAAGAGTGCCTACAGAGGGTCACTTTTAGGCCTTTAGAGAAGGAATGTTGGTATAGATGAATATTTTAAGTAATATTTTACTATGAAATGTGCTTTTTTTATGGAAAAGTTCAAATAAACAAAAATTATTTATAATTTCTCTACCCAGAAACAAGCACTTCTAGTGTGTTCTGGTCTTTTTCCACCTTGTGTGTACACAACTATCACTTCTTAAACAATATTTAAGTTAACAATATTTAACTTAGCAATATTTACTTAAACAATATATTTTCCTGTACATATATTGTTGGTTATATGCCTTTTCACTTAACAGTATTCCAAAAACATTTCTTCATGTAATTAAGTGGTATCTAAAATATGATTTCTTAAACTGCATAGTATTTAAGTCTAGGAATGTACTGTCATTTATTTAATCAACTTTCTATTGTCAGACAAGGTTACCAGTCTTTCACAATTATAAATAATGCCATGGTAAACATTCTTGCTTCTAAATCTTTGTGTAGATCTTTGAGTATTTCCTTTAGATACATTCCTAGAGGTGAGATTTCTGCGTTAACAGTCTTCATATATTTTTAAGTTTTTGATGCATATTGCTAAGATGCCCTCCAGAGCATTTTGCCAGTTTTATTTTTTTGGTGGTAACATCTTAAAGTTTTCTTCCAAAAGTGATTTGATTCAAAGCCATGCTGTTGCTTTCCTCTGAGTCCTTTCTGGTCCACCAGTTATAGCAGACTCAATTTAACTCTTAACTTAAGGTTAACACTTAGAGTAACCAAAACATTTTTGTAGTCATTTATGCTGCAAATGAGACAGTTTACAGAATATAAATTGACAGTGAGATTAGATTGCGTTTCTTTCTTATGCATGTTCTGTGCAAGCATTCTGCTTATCCTGGATAACAAACAAATAGAAAGAAAGAAAAAACCTTACCTCTCTTTCTTGTCCTAACTGAAGACTCACAATGCATTAGGCATTGAACTGAACATGGAGGAGATATGATTCCTGCTTTCTGAGACTTTACAGTTCCAAGTACCATAATTGATAAGGTACAATATAAATAGTGGGCTTATAGGACAATGCCCTGTGGTTAAAAGTAATTAAGTTATATGATGCAGGCAGACTACAGGATACTTGTGATGCACACATGCAGGTGGATTGTGTGCATCAGTCATGATATCTGTGGAATCTGAGAGACGGGAAAGGCATACTTGTTTTAACTCCAGAATAATACAGAAAACTCAAATTCCTGCCCAGGCAAATAGGGATAAGTTGTAGACTGCAAATAGGGGATGGATTGTGGGGAGGAAAAAAAAATCTACTAGTTCCCACTTCTTCCACTGTGTCCCCTCCAGGGAACATTCATAGGTCAGGGTCCTTCATGTGGTAGCTTTGAGTTCCCGACATTTTCAAAACTGTTCTAGGGAAAGGGTCTGGCATGTATATGAAGACTATTTTCTTGTGAGGACAATGGGAGAATATTTGAAACTGGGACTCTTGTGAAAAATCAGAAAGGTTGCCAGTGTACCTGGGCCTTCCTATTGTCTTGAAGTACTGTGGTGGACTTTGTCGTGCTTAAAGGAGGTGTGATTGGGGGTAGGGAATTGCTTGACTGAGAATTAAAGAGTCAGAGCTCCTGTCCAGTTGCTTAAACTGAAAAGGATTTCTGACACGTATTTGGTTAGCAAAAATGGTTGTGAGTTAGTGGGACAATTGTAGCACTGATATAAAAATTCCAAATAGTCTTTCCAAATAGATATACACACATTTAGAAAATGCATTATAAATGACATATAGCAAAAATGTAAACAAGCCATTTAATAACATTTTAATGCTTGATTCTGATCTCTTAATTAAAATGTGCATAAAAGAAAACAATGGTGGAACATCTGTGTGTGTTATTGGGATAGCAGGATTTGTGCTGCACCCTGGGCTTTTTGTTCGCTTTTCAATGTGTATGAATGTGGGTGGGTTTCCTCTCTGAGCCACAGTTACCCATTTGACCCCCACAGGGTCTATATTCCCACCCACTTTCTCTTGGCTGTAGTTGCACCCCCTTTTTTTTCCCTCTTACTTAAAATACTGTATGGCTTGTTCTTTGCTTAAATTAAACTACTCTCATCATTTGATCTGAAAGCCACTCTTCACCCCACCCCTCTAACCTGAAACTGTGACCTAACCCTGACTCACCCTTGTTATCTCAGCAGATGTACACAGCATTACCTAATGTTTTGACCTCAGTGAATAATCTCAAAGAGCTTTGGGGAAACTGTGGCCCTTTGTATCTGTGACCTTGCAGCAGTTATTCCTTAGCTGGACACTGTGGGATTTAGATGTTAAAAACAGACTTTCTACTAACCCCTGCTGGTGATTTCTTTATTATTATTACTGATTTGGAGGATGTATCTCTGAACCCCATTTTGCCCAACTGTTAAATGAGAGTGCCAGCAATCACAAAAAGTCAAGGGTTATTAAGTGCTTTAAAATGGTCCACTGAAAATGTTACACTGTAATATTCTTTTATTTCCACTTTTACATGGAACACATGTGATCACCAAAAAGTTTGTCTTTGATTAAAAAAGCATAAAAAGTACCTCACATCTTCTGTTACTCCCAGAAGATTTATGTATCATTTATACAAGAGAAAGTCACACACAAATAGCCTTCTTAAACATCCAATAATTAATATTTAATGCCCCCTTTTATGAGGGGGACTTTGTGCTGGAATGTCTCTAATCTTCACAGTGTTCCTGCAAAATAGGTGGTTTTATTCTTTATTCCACAGGTGATGAAAATGAGGTTTCAGAACCATTTAAGTGATGTGCCTAAAGCTTTATTGTTAATAAATGGAAAACCTGGGATTCAAACTCAAATCTGTCTCTCTCTCTCTTTCTCTACATCATATTCTTCCTATAATATCACGACCTATATGGGAGTATGGTAGCTCCCATTTCCTATAGACCATGGCTAGATGGTGTTATGAAAGAGTTAAGTAAAATGTGCCATTTGTGACAAATGTCTGAAAGTTGTTTTTATAACTAGGATTTAATTCACAAATGAAGAGTAATTATCAATATGTCACAGATGAAGAGCTGCATGTATGGATCAGTATAATTTCTGTTCTTTGGCTTATGGATGCAGTATGCCCCAGGGAGTGTCACAAATCCACATGACATCTCCCATTGCTGGGTTCTGGGTTAGCTGGCCAAAGTGTAAAATTCCTCCGTGTTCGGACGGTTCACAACTGGTTACTATCTGAAGAGATTTGTATAAAACTACCTACCATACGTAGACTTAGTTTCTTTTCTGAGTTTGTCTCTAACACTTGAGTGGGGAAAAAAATACCAAATTTTGATACTGGCTTTGTTGTTTTTAATGGGTGTTTGTTTTTGGAAGTGTTGTGCCAAGAGAGGAAGAAGAAGTGGCTGTGGGTCTTTCTTCCTTTTGCTATTTTCCCTTTGCCTTCTTGTGGTCCTGTTTCCAATCTGGTTCTATATTATCAGTTTGCCATAATCCTTTGCAAAAGACATAAAATGTTCATAGACTGGAAGTTATTAAGGCTTTAAATCACATCACACTATCATTGGAGTAATTTTGGGGGGGAATTTTGCATATTTCAGTTCTCTAGTATAGGGCATGTGCTGCATACTAGGGATGTAACTTATACCTGCTCTACTTCCCTTTATTTTTTTTCCTCAGGCTGAGAGAACCTTTAAACTTGTTATGTGTTCTGAAACAGATCAAATATTAGATTTCTAAGACTATCGGGCTGTGGTAGTGAGGGAAGGGTTAGTATTATATACAAATATGTATTCAGGAAGGCATCATAGTTAAGTGGGAAAAACATGGGTCTTGAGTATTATGGGAGCTCAGCCCTTTTCCTTACTAGCTGTGTAGCTTTGAGTGAGTTATTTAATTCGCTAAACTAAGATTTTGAATAATAATACCTACTACATAGAGATATTATACAGATTAAATGGTATAGTACATATAGAATATTTAGAACAGTGCCTGACCCTGAGTGAATGTTGTTTGTTTACATTTCACACAGCAAGAAAAGGGAAAAATGGGAAAGAGTGGCAATTAGAAAATAATGATATTGGGTTTGAAAAAATTGTTTTCATCCTTTCAATTCAGCATAGTAGTAGAAAGAGCATTTGTCTAGCAGGCAGAGACTTGGGTAAAACTTCCAGCTCTGCCTCCAGAAAGCTGTAAAATCTTTGCTATTCACCTTAGTATCTCAGACTCCTCATTGTGAAAATGAGAGAGTTAGAATACATTATCTTGATTTAGTTATATACTTTTGCCTTCAGAAGATTTTTCTCCTTCTCAGAGTAATCTATGACATATCATTCAACAGTGTGTAAGTCTCAAAGGCCAACAGCCAAGTATGGCAGACAGGGCTGTTGTTAAGATATTCTTTTTCCTGTGTAACTATGTTTACGTGTGCATTTATGTTCTTTGTATATTTGTCATGTGCCTGAATATTTATGCACCTGCATGGCTGTTGAAGTAAGCTCACTAGCATACATTCATACATTTTTGTGGGTATGTGTGTTTATATATAACCTATATATATATACAGTATGTGTGTATATATATAAATATATGTCTGTGTGTATGAGAAACAGATGCACTGTAGGCAGATAAAGCAGATAAATATAGATCCAAATAGAAGCATAAGCATATAAATATAGACGTTATATAGAGTGAAAGCAAGCAGATCAGCACCATTTCATTATTGCTTGAAGTCTTTGTAATAAAAGAGTTAGAAATCAGTAACTGACATTGAAATTATTGACTGAATGACACTGTCATATCAGAAGGCACAGTGTGAGGTAAGAAAATAACCTTTCTTTAAACTTTGAGGAGAAATTAGCAGGAAGATTTATTACTGTTAATTATTTGATTTAGGAAAGTTTTTAGGTGCTGTGTAGTGTTGTGTTTTTAAAAGTACAGAAATGTCACCTCTTCTAAAAATACTGCCGTACAACAAAAAGTAAATTAGAAAAGAAAATCTATTCCAGTCTTGCAAAAAGATTTGGCAAATGTGACACCTGGATCCGTTTTGTCCACAGGCTGTGATTTGCAACTCTTGCCTATTTCTACGTATAGACAGATGAGTTGGTTTCGTTCTACAGTATTTTCTACAAGCCCCTCTGAAGTCTTTAAGGAAACTCACCTAAAGGAGATATCTCAGGCTAAAGTGACCATTGTTAGGTTATTGTCATGGGGACGCTTGCAATTGTCTTTAGTGAGTGTGTTGTGTGAGTAAAACTGGGCTTCCATCTGTTACTTTCATATCACTGTCTGTTTTTACCAGTCAAAATAATTGGTTGTGAGTTTTTGCTTTATTTTATTTTGTTTTAGTGAGAAGAGTATTGTGAGTTATTTTTAGCTAGCTAATTTACTTTTTAATGTTGCAAGTTATATCTTGCTCATGTGTTTGAATGCTATTTGAAGAAAAAAAAAAGTAGTGCCTCCTTTTTCCCTCTCTAAACCTCATCTATTTCCCTAGCAGATCTTATCTCCTCTTCAGCTTTGTTGTAGGAACATTCAAAGGAGCTAAAATTTGAAGAAATTCCTTGAAATGTACAAATACAAAGCCTGCTTTTTCCCAGTACCACAAAACTGCCAAAGTTGTTGCAATTGCTTTTTCTGTCATTAGTCTACCATTGCTTTTCCTTACAGGGATGAGAGAAGAGGGTCCAGAATATGTGTTCCTCCTAACTTCTGCTCCAAATCAGAGTTTAGACTGGAGGAAAAAAGGAGGGAAGGGCAAAGCAATAAAGACTTATTGAATGTTAAGGAATGAATTGGTGCTTCCTGAAGAACTGTTCATTCTTCTCTCAAATCTGGCTTCAGTTACATTGTTGTTAAGTTCTTCACCAAATTATGATTTTAAAATATTTTTAAAGAGTGACTCAGTGGTCTTGAGGATCACACACACACTCTCTCTCTCTAACACACACACACACAAATTTGTGTAAGATTCATTAAAAAACTTGCATTGTTTGAATACAATGGAGTATACTTTTCAATTTATAAATTATTTTGAATGAATACTTAATGTAATGTGTAAAGTTGGCATACTCTACAGTGTTTCAGACTACAGATTCTTTTTTAAATTCTGTTATTTACCTGATGAGCTCTAATGTTAACTTGAACAAGTATTTATTTATTCAAGAGTATTATATCTACATGAAATGATTCAGCAAAGATTTTAGAAAAATAATCATTTGCCAAAATAACATAGTAAAAGTCCTTTGTCTTTACACACACACACACACACACACACACACACACACAATTTAGACTAAAGCACTGTGTCCCATTTAGCTTAAAAAATGTTTTAGGGTTAGATTTCTGAGGGAAGTATGTACATACACATACTCCTCTTTTCTTGTTCTCTGTTTCCTTTTCTCCTGGTGTAACATATTTACTGTTTAGCTTTTGTCAAATACTTTATAATAATTACCAGAAATTTTGGCAAAGACAAAAAAATTTGTCTGTGTATGTGTATATTTATGTTTATATGCACATAGACACACACACACAAACACACACATCCAGATTGAAATGTTAATGTTGTATTAATCATCTGATTTTTGGGGGTGGAGGGTTTGAGACAGGGCCTCGTTCTCTCGCTCAGACTGGAGTGCAGTAGCACGATCATGGCTCACTGCAGCCTCAGTCTCCTGGGCTCAATCAATCCTCAGCCTCAGCCTCAGCCTCCAGAGTAGCTGGGACTATAGGCACGTGCCACCATGCCTGCTAATTTTTTTTTTTCGCTGTGTTTTGTAGAGATGGGGTTCCACCATGTTGTCTAGGCTGGTCTCGAACTCCTGGGCTCAAGCCATGCACCCACCTCAGCCTCCCAAAGCGACTCCCATGGTGACTATAGTCACCATGCCTAATTTTTTTTTATGCATTATGTTTTAAAACTTTCTCCTAATATAAATCTTCAAAGGAATTTTTGTAAACATTCAAATGTCTGGTCTCATTTAAAGGTTTCTAGGAGATTGTGCATTTTCTTATCTAAGACAAAACATTTTCCAAATATGCATTTGGATATTTGCATATGAATAAACAGGGATTTATCAGAGCCAAGAGCAAAGCAAGAATCTCTTTTTAGGAGTCATTTACCCTTTCTACCTCCTACTTGGAGCATGAGGTAGCTCTCATCATTGGCATGGAGACTTTTTTTTTTTCAGTTAGATGGTTTCGTATTCTGTTCCTGGTGTTGCATTGCATTGCAGTGCATATGGACCTGGGAGTCAAACAGATCTTGATTCAAACCTCACTTCGCAACTTTTTTAATTAGCTCTGTTTCCTTACGCAGGTTAGCTAACAGCTCTTTAACTATGTTGCTAATCTATAAAACATGGGCCACAGCTACTTCACCGCAGGTTTATATTAAATGAAATAATATTAATGGAATATATGTCATGTAGTATATACTCAATAAATACCAGTTTCCTCTGGCCTGTTAATTTTAATATATAGCTATGATTTCCTCCCCAATCCCTCCACACCATGGCGGCACATAGCATTACACTGTAGGTATCAGATATTGTAAACAATGCTAAAGAAATAGGAGCAAGGAATTTTAGAAATTATTGATTATCTAATACTGACCCTGGGAACGAGCTTATGAGGAAAGAAATCTAAGGAAACCATCAGAAATTCCTGTCTCCTGTAATTGTAATGTTTCCTACAATAATGAGTTAACAAACAGAAGTGGGGGATTTTTCAACACGGTGTTGCTGAAAGCCTGTTCACATCAATACAGTGGAATGGAGTGATGTACATTAAGCCTTATGAAATAATAGGAAATCCTTTTATTGCCCATTCATATGCCAGGTTAATGTGCTTCGTTCCACAGTGGATGTTGCTCACCTTGGCTCACTCTAGATTAAGCTCATTGATTAACTACCCTTTATAGGGGAAGGATCAGAATACAACTCTCATTGAAATTATTAAATAGTTGCTATGTGTTTTCTTTTTTAAGGAATAGGAGGGGAGAAACACCTCCCACTCTAAAATACTTGGAGCTGCATTTCAGCCTACAGCTGATCATTTTAACTGAATTACAAACCCCATAAGCATAAGGTTTATAATGGAAACAATGACCCAGTCTTAATTACAATGATTTTGGCAGCAATGTTCCTGCTATCCAGAGACTACTTTCTCATGTCAGAGGACTCTTTTAACCTCCTCAGAGTTTGTTTTCTGTGTAACTACAATTTTAGCGTGCAGGTCTTTCTGACTTTTTTTTGGAATTGAGAGAGTTTGAACCACATTAAGCCACGGAGATTTCTCTGGATCTCCTCCTGCTGTACCGTAATCAGTCTCAAATATCTGTAATGTAGAATGGAAAGAAAGAAAAGGGAAACGAAAGGTGTCCTGGTGTAGTGGAAAATGAGTGGTCTGGAGATCATGAGCCTTTGCTCTCTGTCTTTGATGAGATACTTTGAAATGCTAGCCCCCAGTTTTCATATTGATAATATGGAGGTCTAGACAGCTGTAACTTTCTATAGGGAAGCCTATAGCTGTAGTTTACTCTGTTTGTCAATATCTTATTGCAGTTTTGTTTTAAATATAAACCAAATGCCTATTTATTATAATAATACTAAATTTACACTTTTTCTTCCTTTGTAGTTTCTGAGGATATCACATTAACAAGGAAATTATTTGTGTGAGGAACAAGAATAAATAAAAGTTTGATAATAAGATGAAAAGAGAGAGAGAAGGAAGAATATGAAGTCAGGAAGGGCCATATATGAACTAGACACAGAGTAGAAGTGAGAGGACAGGAGGCAAAGACTCTAACGAGTCAAAAATTAAGACAAGGAAAAGGAGAAGCAACAATTTGAACAGTAGGCTCACATTTAAGATAAAAAAAAGTATAAGATAGCTTTGAGGTGAACATTTTACATAATGTAAGAATTCCTTGTCTTATAAGAGAATCCTTTGAAATCTTCCCCTATGGCATTTAAAATAAGATTGAATTTATACAACTTTGATTTAGTCTGTGCTGTGAAAAAAATGAACTGTGAGCTTTAGATACTAGTCCCAGCTCTGCCTCAAAATATATGCTTTTGAGAAAATTAATTCTGAGCCTCAGAATCTTCATATATAAAATGAAGAAGCACAGATAAGTTCTCATCCACTTTTAAGAATCATGAAATGAAAGAGCACATGGAATGATCTTGTTGACATATTGCCAGAATGCTTATTGAAGGAAGTTGCTGAATCCGATTACATTAAATAGATGACCAAAGTTAGAGAGAGAAAAAAAAAAAAAACTTTTTGAGGGTTTTGACTAATATCTACATGCTCAGTCCTACAGAATTAACAAGATGGTAGCCCCATTTTTTAAAAGAATATGGCTACTATTGCTAAACATGCTTTAAGTTGAATCTTCACTGGAATTTTTGAGAAATTGTAGTTGCAATTCTTTTTCTAAAGGTCTTATTCTCCAATTAACTGAAAGATGGCATTTCTGACTTTCTAAGCCAGAATTTATTTTTTTTCTAAAAAAAAAAAAACTGTTTAACCAAGAAAATGGAAATCAGTACATTCTTGGTTGTCCTTCTAGTAATTTAAATTTGTGTAACCTAATCAAAACTCAACCTGCCTTGCCCTTCAACAAAAAGCCATATTCTCTTCCATTACTAAATGGCTACACTTGTCCCAGTATTTTTTAAAAGATGAATTACGTTGATATCCCATGACTTTTTCTTTAGAATGTGTCCATGGAAATTAAAATGGACTTTTCTGCCCCCAAGACTGAAATGAAAGACAGCCCAAAAGGGCTGGTGGAAATGAACACAAAACTTTGCTGATGTTATCAGTATTATAATTTTTGTTAAGCTTTTTCCTAATAAAATGGAACTGAAGTCAACTGACCACTAAATAACTGCCTGATATTTCTCTTACAGTATTATTTTGTGTGCAGATTAATGATAGAGCAATATAGCCTAAGATTTCTTGTAAAACATCAGAATATATTTTTTCAGGCCTTTCTAGTGCTCTCTTTCTACAGAGATATTTCTCCCATCATCATTTTTCAGTTTCAATAAATATTTGCTGAGTATAGAAAATGTGCCAAGCACCATGGTAAGTGCTAGGTATACAACTGTGTGCATACCACCATGGGTCATTAAAGCATCTTTGACAAGTGGACAGAGTATGCATCTGTTTAATATTTTCTAAGCTCAGATGGCTGAAAAGAGAAGACAACTGGATGACTAGAAACCCCAACTCTTGTTCTTTCCTTTGGATAACCTCCTGTGATTTTTCCCCGTCATCATTTGCAAACACACATTGAGGGAGAAATCAAGTTCCCTGCCCAGCTTTTCAGCTGATTACTAAAGAGAACTTCTCTTTCTCTTTCTCACCTTAGTGGTTGTTCTTAGCCATAGGAGGGCACTCAGGTACAGGAAGGCCCTGTACCTAGCAGCAGAAACAACTTCATCCTTTCTTTCTGGCCCAAGCTTTGGGAATTCATTATATGGCATGGGAAGCACTGAGCAGCATTCAAAGACTGAGAATGCTACAGGCATTCCACCCAAACAAAAGTTAAAGGCTCTCCATAGACATAAGAAATTATTTAAATTTCTTTATGAATATTGTTCCTCAGTTTAGCGTTCTTCCTCATTTTGCCTATTTCTCTTTTATTATCCTATATTGGGCTGTTTTGTTCAGCCAAACAATTTGTAGCATGTCTGTTTTCAAAGTAAAATAGTGATCTATTTAAAGTTCTAAATGTGTTCTTTATGTATTTTTAAAGGAGATGGGTAAAATAGAATGTATTTCTCTTCACCCTGATGATATTCCCGTGGTATATTTCAAAAAATATTTTTGATTGGGTAAGCCAGTAGGACCAAAGCCACGGTGATCACAGATACAGATTCACAAATGCATAGAGAGAATCATAAATAGATGCATATGGAGGAGTCTGACAGTTTAGTGAAATTGGTTTCAAGTAATTTGACACATTAGAACTTGCAGACATTCACCTACCAGTAATCCTTATTAGAAATAGGATTGGAATACTGGGGTCACCAGCTCAAGACCATTTTTTTGTGAGAGCTGAACAATAACCAAAAGTCAGAGCTATAGGAAATAAAAATGAACCTATTCCAGTCATTAGAACTGTTTCTCTGAATAAGCTCTTTCTTCTTCTCCTTCGTTCCTATTTTTTCCTCTCCCTATTTCTCCCTTTCTCTTTTTCCTCCCTCCCTCTCCTGCTCCTTTCTTTTTAGTGTTCTGAATTCATTAGATGGCATAGTGTAAATCAATAGTAAACGCTAACCGCCTACTCTGTACTCAGTTACGCAACATCACTTAACCGGTACACAGAGACAAAAAGGGAAAAAGCACACACAGCCTTTACATTCAAAAGCTCTTGCATAATTTTACTTTTCCACAGCCAAAAAGAAAAAAAAAAGGAAATAACAGATGGGGAAACTTACAGTTTTTTTTTCCCTTTTCTCAGACTGTTTAGAAGGGAGTTAGTTAACATCCATGGCCCTTTCTAGTTGCCCTAGGCTGCAGCAAAGTGTCCCATAATTGTCAGCACCTTAACTGGCTTTAAATGAGACATCGTGACCTGTATGATGGGTTAATTTTCCAGGTAATATAAGGCAACTTATTTTGAGATGTTTTGACTTCGTTTTTACTTATTTTGTGAAAAACCAACAACATTTAAAGTATGAAATGAATTTTAAAATAGAGTATAAGGAAGACGGGTGTGTGTGTGTTTGTGTATTTTCACTTGAAATGTATCCTGATGTAATATTTATGTAAAAAAGCCAGTTATATAAACCCATCTTTCTCTTGCTTTTTACTTTGGGAGCTATATAAAGCTCTAATGCTTTTTTTTTCTTTTTTTCTCTTTTTTCTTCTTTTTTTTTTTTTTTTACCAAAGTACATTCAAACTCCAAAGTCTTAATGAAAGAGAAAACATCTAGATGCTACAACAGAGACAGTTAATTCAGACTTCCTATAGAATTCATCATCTAAACAACAGTTTTATTTAAGAAGGAATAGTTTCTGTAATTCTCATTTAGAACCTTCTGTCACATTTCTCCCTGGAACACCTTTGGTTTCACTGTACTGCCTTCTTAATGTCTCAAATGTACAGTAAATCTCTCTCTTTCTCTCTCTCTTTTTCTCTCGCTCTTTCTGTAGCCCTTCACTCCTTCCCACAACCCCCTCCCCCTTTTCTTTCATTGGAATAACTCCCTTTCCACCTTAAGTGGGAGCACAGTGAGATTTGTATGCAATTTATCAGTCCTTCTTCCCTGTTATAATATTTGGTTTCGCTTAACTAACTGATGTCCTCTGGGAACCAGGCATTTGTCTGATAAGGGAGGTTGGAGGGATTTTTTGTTTTGTTTTGGTCTTCCTTTTTAGTTTCTGCCTCTCAAGCGGTCATAAAATGGATATAAAGTGATAGCACAGCCCTAGGCACTGTTAGGCATCTCTTAGAAGAAATTAAGTTCAGGTGTGTGAAGGGTAGCAGCAGTGGTGGTAGTTTTGATTGTTTTTAATACAACCAGAAAAGGTGGGAGGTGGGTGGAAGAGAGGATGGATGCGATCATTAGTGTGTGAGGAGGAACTATTGAAGCGCTTGATCTCCTTGTATCTCAGATCAGCATCATTCTTTAAGATCATACTTTACTTCTGGATATTAAAGCCATAAGAAATTGGTTCATTTAATTTTACTAAAGTTATGAATTTGTTTAACACTGTCTTATGTGTTAACTATTGCAATTTAGAATTCCTTGTATGGAAAAATCTGGTGCACAAGATAAAAATCAAAACTATTATTGCCCAAATGTGTGGTTCTCTGTTTTAACAACTGTGTGATCGAGATTGGTATTATCCCATCTTTGTATTTGTGATGACTTGCGGAAATCTTTTCTGATCTTAATATGAATAATGACTAAGCTATTATATATATATTTAATGTATTTTATCAATGCTTTTCCATTTAGCTTTATTTTCTTAAGAGGATCTATAGCTCAGATAAATTTATTACAGAGAAATAATGAAAATTGGTCAGAATATTCTGGTCTCTAACTGGGATATCATATTGCCACATGCATTTTTCTAAGGGTTCCTCTACATGTATTATAGTTGAGTTTGAATTCCAATATGCAGTTTTGCATGTAGGTGCCTGATTGTCAAAAGAAAAAAACATAAAACATTTGCACCATGTAAAGTGCATTGTTTATGATATAATTTTAATATGATTAACAATCTGCACAAAGCTTTTTAAATGTGTAGTTCTGTATACAAGAAGTTATTCTGAGTACCCTAATTTTCAAATGGGTTGCTTAGATTAAAAAAAAAAAAAAACTTAGAACACAAAAGTGAGGGAGATTTGCATTTTATTGGTTGTCAAAAATAGTTGAAAGTATCTTGTTATGAAAGAAGCAGAGGAAAATTCTTCGAACTTTTTCCCTGCCTCCTGTTGTCAGAATAGCTTCCATTTTCATCTTGGTGGGTTTTCACGCTCTCTGAACCATACTAGGGCAGGACTGACCTTTCACATCTCGATGTGTGCCAATGTAGACTTCTCGGCTCTCATTTTCTGTTGTAACCAAGGCCTTGGGAAGACATTAGCTGTTTCTCATTTTTCTGTTTTTTTATTTTTTTAATATGGGATCCAGGCTTAGGACAGGTGGCAGGCCTAAGCTTTCTGTTACTTGGACATGCAAGAAAAGAAGCTAGGGAGAATTTTAAACAGTTTCGAATTTTTCATAAGTCTTTAACAACTCTTTCACCCTAGCTTCTCTTCTTATTGCTGTTGGCAGTAGGGATAGATTTTTTCTTTTAATGTGGCAACAAGAACCTCAGTTACTGACTTACCTTTTCAAGCAGAATCCGTCCAGTTGTGTCTGGCACATAATAGTACCATCATAAATATTTTCCGTGTTTCAGTGAACTGGTAAGGGACCTGCTATGGCCAACCCTGCAGACTGCTGATGCAGGTAAGCAGTAAGCCATGCAAGTAATAAAGGGTAAGAAGAAATCTGATACAGAACTAACTCTTCAGGCTCTAGTAGTGGACCGATCACTTCATTTTATGAGAAAGTCCTTTTTATCCTTTCTGCCTTTATAAAAGAAGCAAACATCAGAAGACAATTTTACATCTTTCCTAGAGGTTCTTTTTAGGGGTCGGTGCTGTATAGACTGTTGGCCGATTTAACAAACATAATTTTTAGCAAGCTACTTTGGTGATCCTCATTAAGTTTCATATGCAAATGTGTTAGATACTTATGATTCTAGCTATCGAGTATGCTCCTCATGCACTCTGCCACAGAGTCCTTTGAATCTTGGTTTTTCTCATTTTCTCTGGACAATTGTTTTTGGACTTCTTTTGTTTGTATAGGTCCTAGGATGGTAACTATAAAAAAATTCTATAGGGTTCTTCTTTTATATAGTGTTTCATTACTTTTAGCTACACGAATTCCTGATTTTTCTAAATCAATTTTGGCTTAAAGTAGTCATGCTGGCCATTTTCAAGGTTTTCATTGTGGTAGTGGTATTGGGGGTGCTTGGTGATCTGTAGGAAAACCACCTGTAGCTTCTAAATGTTAAAGGCATTGAAAAGCTTGTAGAATGATTGATAGACTGCTGCCTGTTAGATGAGCAATTTTTTAAATGCAGATTATATAATATTTAAAGACTTTGTTGCTCCACAGTAGAAGCTTTTTAAATGTTAATTTGGGTTTTGTTTTGTTGTTCTATGACTTCGCATAAAAGATTTTGGATCTAAAAGGTTTCAGTTCACTCGTTTCATGTGTCTTACAGGACTTGGAATATAATACTATACATTTATTTATACTTATAAAGGAGGATAAGGCCAATAACTCACAACTCATGAAACCGAGGGTAAATAATCCATAGCTTATTCTCCCACCATTGCCGCAATATTTATAACACAAATAACAAACAACTAAAAACAAAGAGAAACCAGTTTGTTTTTATGTACAAAATGTTTGATCAAAATTACAGTAAAGTTCAAATGGAGCTGCAAATCCTAGTGGTTTACAATGGTTTGATTTATTTTTTTAAACAGACCATGGATAATTAACCATAAAACATAACCTTCTCAACACAAGTTACAGTGAATTGCAGAAATGGGCAGCAAGTCATTCATAACTGGTTGCAACTGGTTAGAGACCTTAAAGTTAAACATGCAGGCAGTTACGAAAGCTACTTTCTAAGTGCACAATTCTATTTCCATTCCCAAAGGGAAACATCCTTTACTTTTTATATACTACCACTTAGTCAGTATCCCAAAGTGAGGAATAAATGGGTTATTTTCTATGATTACCATGTTGTCATACATTTATTAAAATAAATACCTAGCACTTACCCATACTCTTTTTATTTCAGAATGTTTCATCATTACTAACAGGATATCCCTCATGACATTGCTGTCTGGTAAGTAACTCTCATTATCTCTAAATGGCAGTCCAAAATATTGAGGTGCAAAGAAGTCAAATATCTTTCCATGAACCTCAGAAAATATGAGATCCAAAGGCTGTGGTGAGTCTTTGGGTCTAAACTTTAGCAATACTAAATTTTGACAGAACATATTTTGACATTGGTAAAGGACGGATCTTTAATATCCTATTTGTTCATTTGAAATACCAGCATTTAGAAGAATAAGAAACATGATCTCCAGAACCTATTATCACAGATTTTGACAAATATTTTAGAATGACTCTGCTAAACAAGATGGAAGTATTCAAAGGATTTGTTTGGAAGACCCTCCAGAAAGATGTATTTCCAGAGGAGACTCCTGAATGGACAGAAAGAGTGATAGGGTGAAGTTGGGCACTGATGTTTCCTATGTGGAACACTGTATGTTTTGAAAAAACTCAAAACCCTCCAAACACATTTAGTGATACTTTGAACTACCCATTAGTATTCTGTGGTATTCTGTAAATTTGAAATGCATTTGCTTCATTTGGATCAATCTTAAAATCAGACATGGTTGCTCTTGTACTTACCAACAAGCAAAAAAGGAAAATACCCTTCAAAGACATAAATAAGGCTATCCTCTTTTACCAGTTAAGTAAGAGGACCAAAACCAGGGCTACAGGTAAGCATAGGCTTGAAGATTTTTCTAGGTGTCTTGTAGTGAAAATTGGTAGAGTTTGTAAAGTTTCAAAAAGATTGGTATTGTGGCCTTCTAGAATTCTTGATATTTCCATGACTGGGAGAAAAGTGCAGGTCAAGACTGAGGGTGTATAGATAAAGTATTATCCAATCAGAGCTTGAAACAGCTGACTTTGCTAGAGGCTGACCTGCACTGAAATGCACTGGCAAATATACTGGAGAGGGAGGGGGAGGAAAAGGGTGACTTGCCTGGCTTCTAACTGTGTTCTGCCTGGCTCCATCTAGGCCTGTTTAGTCATGAACATCATATTCATCCAAACCTTTAAAAGTTACTCTCTTGACTTCACTTTATATGAATGTGCATAAACTGAGGAAAATAATCTCTTGGGGTAATAAAGATAGTTGTCTAACAGAGACTTTCCATATCCATTGTGCATAATCCATAGTTGTCACTGTGTTGTTGTTTCTGATTCTGTTGTACATCTATCTCTGTCTCTCTGAGCATATCCGTCTCACCAGTGAAGGCCAGGAGCCTTCGGGATTGTAGCTCCGCCTCCCTCCCCACTCCCATGCTTTACTTGCTATGCTACCCCAAAAGAAACTCATATTAGTGTAAGCCTCAGGACCTCAAGGGAAAGGCTTATTTAGTAACTTTAATTTGTCGCTCCTTTTGCATGTATCACAAAATGATCTCATCACAAAAAGAACTGAATTTCACGCTTTTGCTGGCTTGCAAACAAGCCAGTTTCTTCCCTCTTGCTATCCAACACAGAGAAAGCTCTTTATGTTTCTGTGATCAGATAAAATCTGTATTGAGGTTTCTTTTCCTGCGGGTGTATTTCCCTTCTAGGTATGGAGATTTAAACTATCTGGGCAATGCTGTGTGTTTGCAGTTTCTCTGTTTCAGTAAATGAAAAGCTCCTTGGGAAAGGAGAGCATATCTTTTCCACTAATGAATAAATATTTATTTTCATTTTAAAATGATACATGCTCATTAAAAATAATTTAGAAAAACACATAGGAGTAAAATGAAGAAAAATTAAAGTAATTATTTCTATAATTTAAATCCAATCATTAATAACCATTTGATATATTTCCTTACTCTCATTTTCCCCTGAGGATATATTTTTAAAACATGATGTTATCATACTTTCCATATAATTTTGTGTCCTGCTTTCAAAATTTAACCTAAGAAATATGTAATTACATAGACCTTATAAACATTTAAAATAAATATATAATATTCCTGAAGAGGAATAGCTTATTTAACCTAAATGCCCAACAAGAGCATTATTATTATTATTATTATTTATATCTCAATAATACCTTGCATAAACAGTAAATGAATCAGTCAACAAATAATAAATGAATAAAAGTTCAAATCAGTATATGTTTTTAAATTTTTTATGATAAAAAATCTTAAATTCATGAATATAGACAAATTACTATAATGAACTCCCATGTACCCATCACCAGCTTGCACAATGACTGACTAATGGCCTATTATTTTCTCACTATATCGCCATGTTATGTTGAAGCAAACACCAGACATTGTAGCATTTAGTACATCATTATTTCAGATCCATCAGGATATTTTTTACATGTTAATGTTAAAAACTATTCAGATAAATAGTTCTTATTATTGTATATAGTAGTATTTTTCTTCATAGTATCCTGACATCATATTTTCTAACATGTAACAATTGATTGTAAAATCTCATCAGTGAGTTTCCTAATATTCTTAGACACATCTGTAAGCCACAGGGCAATTTGGTTGCCTAGAGAAATATTTCACAGATTTGGCTAGGTTTCTTGGAGGAACTATTTTCTTTTGGTACTTTTTTTACCTGACTCAAATTTAGGATGCTAATTTGCATGCCAGATCTATACAGCATTAATTATACTTATTATTGGGTTTACGCATGTGTTGAATACAATTTCTTACCTGAGGTGAAAGGAAAGCATAGTCCCCTGATTACTTAGAACTCCAGTCTGGCTGCAGCCAACCAATACCAGATAAATATGGCAAATCTACTTAAATCAAATGTAACACTGGCTTTAAAAGTTTATAGTTTTTAATTAAGGTTATTGGCAGACATGGAAAACATGTGATGGGTATGTGAGGCATTTAGAAATATGTAAAAGGGGGAATTATATAATAAAAATCTGATTCATATTTTTAAACACCATGTTTGGGGGGGAAGAAATTATGCATTGTATAACAAAGGGTGCTCTTTTTGCTTGTATTATTGCTCTAGTTTATTCTAAAAATATTTTAGAGGACCCTCTATGAGCCAGCTTTCCATGGCTAGCCTAGATCCTTTACACACAGAGTTCCACAGATGAGGAATGCTCTGTACAAATCAGGCTGTCTGTAGAGAACCTGTATCTGTAGTCTTGTGCTGTCTCACTGTCTTTGAATTGTAGGTCAGTGACTATTCAGTAGTGATGTGTTGTCCAACAGGTGTATTACACTCATCAGAAATTCAGGATGTAACTATGCAACATACTGCATCAGTATAAACTGAATTTATGTGTTACTCAGGTCTATTTAATCTTAGGAGCACATTTTCCATTGGCCTCGAAAGTGAGTAGCTAGAATATTGATGTGCCTAACCCTTGGGGAAGAAAAAAATGTTTTCCCACCACACTAAATCTCTAGAAAAATACGAGGGTTTACAGTATGGACATATACAAAATATTTTCAGCCAAAACTGGTAGAGCAAAGCACATGGAAAAAAAAGAGAAAGTCATAACATTAGCAATAAACTATCCCAAGCAAACAGAGAGCATATATAAAATTTGTCAGATTAGATGGTATAAACAATACAAACTCTTTTTTTTTTCTTTCCATTTCTTTTTCCCCTCTGGATCTTCTGATTATTTCGTCTGCTTTACTCTGGGCCTGTCATCATCATTAAAATATCAGAAAAGGTTGGAACTATATTGGTTGGCTTGGCTAAGGCAGGTGTCACGAGAAAAGACCAGTAGGAACTAGCCATTATACTATTTTAAAGCTGCAAGTCTTCTTCACTTCTTTCAGCATCCTATTCTTACATGTGGTGTTAAATTATGTGTCTCATATCACATAAACCTAGAATATAAACTGCCTTTTAAAAAAAGCCATAAGTTTACCCACGGTTCTTTCTAGCTTATGTATTATATATTTCACCCAAGTGAACCATCAATGCCTCATCATTCTAATAGCTGTAATAACAATAATTATTATTAATGATAGCATTTGCTTCCTGGTGTATGTACACGTACACCTTTTTCTCTTGCTTCAGGTTTCCTTATCCTTGGCCTCTTTGGCTCTTGGTGTTAGTTCAATTGTTGTTACATTTGTGACCTCACGTATCCTCAAGCTGTAAGACATTTCTTAGAACAAACTAGTACAATACACCTTCCACCTCCTTTCCCCCAGTTAAGCTCAGAATTGTGGTTAGATGATTCTGCTTACATAAGGCAGGGAATCCTTGGCAGATACCCCCACCAACCAAGATTTTCATTTTAGACCTAAGGATACCAATACATGTCACAAAAGCAAAATAAGTGGTTTGTCCAGATCATCAGATCCCTGTTTAATGAAGCTGACATATTTTCTGAATAAACTTTATTGGATGCATAACACAGGATCATGCACAACTGCCATAGGATGGGATTTATGACATTACCGTAATGAGAGAACTTTGGTGGTTCTGCTCTACCTAGGGTGGTGAAGGAAGGATAAAAACCCCACTCAAGACAAAAATATTGAAGAAAATGGTTCTGTAGTCAGCTCATTCCTTTCATGGTGGAAGTGTTAACGAAAGAAATCTTCACTTGTTTTTCTCCTCTTACCTAGAGAATACTTTCTTCTTACCTAGAGTCTGTGATATGAAGAATACGCTCTGTAGATGGTCTTATCTTATGTGGATTGGTCCATGGGACACTGTGCTAGGCTCCATAGAGAACTGGTTATGTATGTTCTGTCCTCCTCTGTGAAAACATTCCTAACTGTACTGTTGATGTATACATTTTGGTCAAAAGTAATTTGCTTTCTGGGTATTTGATGGCCACTCTGTGAATCAACCTAATGTATTTGTGGTATGGAAATCTGTAACCTCTGAATACTAAGTTTAAAGACTCTTATAATTAATTATTGAAAGGCACTTTAGCCCTTAACTATTTCTCTCTTTGGAGAAACAAGTTGATTGGTTAATCATGTCTTTGTTTATTTTTATTGTTGTTGCTGTACACATTGCACATAAAACAGGAAAGAGGAAAGGCTGTTTGTAAGAGGTAATTACAATGGCAAAATTGTATTTTCTCTAACTGTTCTCATTTTCTCATGTCTGATTATATCAAGACCTGCACTCTAGAAGTGTGTTTCAGTTTTGCTGAGAAAATGATAGAGGAGAAGAATAAATCCATTTCTATAAAGTGATGTCAAACACAACTTGACACAATTACAAATTTCTTTTTTTTTTCCAACTTTTATTTTAGATTCAGAGGATGTATGTACAGGCTTTTTACCTGGGTATATTGTGTGATGCTGAGGTTTGGAGTATGAATGATCCCATCACCCAAGTACTGAGCATGTACTGAACAGTTAGTTTGGTTTTTTGTTGTTGTTGTTTTGTTGTTTTTTTGAGATGGAGTCTCATTTTGTCACCCAGGCTGGATTGCAGTGGTGCAATCTTGGCTCACTGCAACCTCCGTCCCCCCAGTTCAAGTGATTCTCGTGCCTTAGCCTCCCAAGTAGCTGGGATTACAGATGTGCGCCATCATACCCAGCTAATTTTTGTATTTTTAGTAGAGACAGGGTTTCACCATGTTGTCCAGGCTGGTCTCAAACTCCTGGCCTCAAGTGATCCACCTGCCTTGGCCTCCCAAAGTACTGGGATTACAGGTGTGAGCCACCGCGCCTGGCCACTGGGAAGACTTTGATTTCTGGTCACATCTTTTGATAATAAGGATCTGGAGCCAAAGAAGAAACAGAAACTACTTTTAAGACCTTTGGAGATCCGAGTTTAGTGGACTCTTAAGAGCCTGTATTATTTCTTGGATGACTTATCCAGCCCTTTGTAGAATCAGAACTCTCACAATTTTCTTTAAATCAAATAAAACCCAAGGGGTTAAGTGGATCTTTAAAATTATTTCCAGGTCATTCTTTCAATAAACACTTATTGGTTTATTTGTTATTATTTCAACAAACTATGTGACAGGCAAACATGAACTCATTTCTTTCTTTTTTTTTTTTTTTTTTTTTACCTTTCAACTCCTTTTATTTATTTACCTATTTATTTTCCTTAAGCAAGTAAATCTCCTTATGGATTGTTAAGGGCCCTGTATGTATTTGCATGTAGCCAAAGATTCAGTCTCTTGCAGGAACTCTGGTTGTCAACTGGTGATCTTGCCTTTGTCTTTTCTCATAGTTCTGCCTGTGGCGCCTGTCACTAGCAGTCAAATAAGGACAATTTTACCATTCTCTCCTGCTGCTCTAATTTTTTTTTAGTGCCAGTACATGAATTTGTTATTCTTTATAATTCCCTTTGAAGTTGGAAATCCAAGGGGAATCTAAAACCGACCAGATGTTTCTGCTGCTGGAAAGGAAAGAGAGTAAGGATTAAGTTTAACAAAAACTTGGTCTCCAGAAAAAAAAAAAAAAAATCATTTCAGCTGGAAATCATCTTTAAATGCATTCGTTTGCTACATATCTGTTAGTTAATTTACATTTACTGGTCCTTTGTAGGCAATATCCTCTATCAATGTACTCTGGGGAAAAATCATACATTTTGTTAACAAATAGACCCATGTTGTGGTTTGCTCAGGCCCATTTCCCTTATGGAGTTTTAGTTCTATTACTCTGCGTATTTTTCTCACATGCCTTACACTGAAGTTATTCTGTTGCTCTTGTTGTTGTTGTTGTTATTGCTGTTGTTGTTGTTGAAGGTTCACTATCATATTACATAAAGTTTGGAGGCCATTTTAGCAAACTGATCCAAGAGGGTGAGGTCAATACAGCCTGCGGTTAGGGAGGGAAGGAAGGAAGTTCTGCCAAACTGCTTAGCCTTTATGGAGAACTTCATTCTCGTTAGAGATACGTAGATCAAAACAAGAACAAGAGTGATGAAGGCCTTCAGGGGGGAATAAAGAGAAAGTCTTGTGGTTTTTCAAGGATTCAGATGACGTTGCCGACAGTGTGAATAAACAGGTTGGGAAATGAAAAATGATAGAGAAAGGTATATTAGAAAACAAAAGAGAAACGGGCATATGTGAGACACATTTACAGGACCTCTCAGAATGGGTGCCCAAGGCTTCAGACCCCAATACACAAAGGGAAGAGTAATTAAAAAATAAAATTAGAGAAGAGTCTTAAAAATCAATCAGAATGTTTTGGTGGTTTGCTTAATACTTCACAAAACCATTGGATTGAAGAAATGGATATTTTATTTGCTTGTTTCCTGCACAGCATCTCTCATACTATCCTCCTCAGTTGTTCTCTGGACTTCCTAGGCTTCCCTAGGTTTTCAGAAGGACACCAAATTCTGTGAGTAACTGCTTCTCACTCCTTACCTTGCTCAGTGGATTAAACATTTGGAAACATTTCCCACACCTCACCATCACAAGGGATGAATACTCACCACTCAGAGTTTCTATTACCCTACCCTATCTTATTTTTAAATAGAAAGTCTGAGTCCTCAGTAATTATATTAAGCTCCTTAAGCTGCACATATCAA
Source organism: Pongo abelii (assembly GCF_028885655.2). Lineage (NCBI taxonomy): Eukaryota > Metazoa > Chordata > Mammalia > Primates > Hominidae > Pongo > Pongo abelii. The sequence continues at coordinate 23,448,367 of NC_085928.1, forward strand.
TCGCATATACCATTTTAAGCATTTTCCAGTCTTTTTAAAGAGAGAGTAGAGGAAAAGACAGAGAGAAATCACTTAGCAGCTGATTCACTTATTTTAAGCAGCTTTCTTCATTTTAAAATATAAAAAATTCAGGTCCTGGAACACTGGGTGATTTGAATGTTCTATAAAGATTTGAAAAAAGATTTTTTTTTAAATTCTATGTTCTACATTCAGGGACCTGGATTTTCAGTTTAGTCCTTAAAAAAACAGGTTGGTGAAGTAAAGGAGTTTTCAATCTAAACACTTTTTCTTCTTCCTTTTCATTTATTTATTATTATTATTACTATTCTCTTTTGTCAAAGCATATGGTATGAAAAGCATTTATGTTGGTCTCACTACTGACAGAGCTTAACCTAATAATCCAAGACTTGGAACTTGGTGTTTCAATAAAGGAAACACTGTTTGAGGTATTTTCCATTCAAACCAGCATCAAAAGTTTTTAATTAACACCATCAGAAATTAATGGACTGAATGAATGCAAGACAGCGTTCCTACATACCCCTTTACTAGGAACAAGACAGCAAGTGGGATCCATTGTGTATGTTTGTATTTTATAATGTATTTTTATTTACTTATTGAAGCAGAGTCCCAGCTGCACATTGCGTAGCAGAGCTACAAGAGTGAAACCTGCCGAGGGCTGCTTCACTCCAGCAGTTTCATTTTGCTCACTGATTGTTGTCCTGAGTTCTTTGTGATTGTAATTGGTTAGAAAGTTTGAAATTAGCAAGTCCTTGTCAGCTCATGAAAGCTTTGAAATCATGAGGCTTGATACAGCTATCAAGCCTGCTGATGCCTAATCACTTTTCGGGCTAAGAACCTCCAGAGCGGTGAACATTCTCAGTCCCCAGGCTTTACCTCAATCACCAATTCACCACCCTCTGGAGCTCCTTGTCCTGGATGGTGGCTTTGTTTGGGGCCCTTTCTTTTCCATCACTGAAGCCTATAGCGGGATGAACAGATTTTGGACTGACTAATGGGGATGGGGGTTGTTAGGAAATGAGAGCAAATGGGAAAACAGAATGATGTAGGGGATCAAGGGAATAGGGAGGAAGGAAAAGGAGTAGAAAGAGCATAAAAGAAAAAGGAAGCGGGATATAAGATGGAAAGAGCTTTGTAAATATTGACATTTAGATTCTGTGCAACTGGATTTGATATCTCAGGATAGAACTCACTGATAGAGCCTAAATGGTCCCCAGGGCTCTTTATTTTTTCAGACCTTTTTTTAAAGGCTTGCCCACTCATTGTCGAAGGGAAGACATGTGTGTTCATATAACCTGCTTACCCTGCCACCACCCCATTTGTGAGGACCAGGAATACAATATTTTCCTTTATACATTACATTAGAGGAATGAGGGGTTTATCAGCTCCTCTCCTGTAACCATAAAAGTATCCATTGTTTATCTTTATGCTCTGAGTCCCCAAACCAATTTTCTCCAGAAAACTCTTTCACAGCTTGGCAAATTTTTAAATGACCCCACCTTTATCTTTGTAGCAATGCAGGAGCTGCTCAGGCAGGGTTAACTAAAGTAAATAGATATTGTCAGCAATGATGAAATGTTTACAAATGCTTAAAGGTCTTAATAACTTTCTGTATATCTAACTCATTTATGTTCAAAGACCTCAAGCTTCATACATTTAGGTGCAACTCTTAACCTGTCCCAATTTCTCCTATATTTTAATAAAAACAAAAATAAATACAAACCAGATGCAAAAACACCACCACAAATCTTAATGCCACAAATTCAGAACGTCAGAAAAATTTTCAATAGGTCCCATTACGGCAAAATGCTGCAAAAATGCGTCAGCATTTTGGGAAAAGCTCCCTAAAGTCGTTCAACCATTTCTTCCCTGAAATATGGGAAGATGAATACATATTAGACTCCTAGAAGAAAATAATTGGTGAATGAGTGTCAGGATTTTCATAAGCACTGCTAAAAATCTGATCTTGCCATCATAGCAAGAGAATCAGTTAAGCCTATTAACAACACGTCATTTTTCTTAGCTGGACAGTGTAGGATTTACTGTCCCAAAGTTTGACTTCATGCAGGAGTCAGAGGAGACACCTTGTTTGGAATATAATTTAATAAAGAAGATGCAGCCTAACCTTCCCCAGACAATAAAGGATGCAATATCAGACTACACAGTATATTATACACCACCACCCCCCACCCCAAGTCTTTACAGGCTTCTGTGGCAGATATGGCTGTCAAAATCCTGTCACTGTCCCTCAGAGATGTCAGGCAGTACTGTCATGGTCCCTTCAGCTGCACCTGAAGCCGTTCTCTACTAACCCAGACTCCCACCTCAAATATGCTCCCACCTCAAATATGCTTTTCCTTCTGCCCCAGGACCTTTTCCAATGCTGGGAGATCTCAAAAAATCTAGGATGGGGAGAGTGGGGCTTACAGAAGTGGAACTTAATGCTCTGGGGAAACTCTCAACTAAAGGAGGAATAGAGCTGGAAATAGAGATGTTCCAGCCTCTATTTCTTTCTAATGTCTACCTCTGGAGCCATTTTGTATAAATCTCAGAGATCCTGGCCAATCCTTATTACTGTCAATGCTTATTATTGTCTTACCCTTTGAGATTACCTTCTAAGTTACTGCCTGTACTGAAGCCTTTGGAGAGAACCTAAAATGAGCCAGGTACTCAGGTTGGTTTGTTTGTATTAATCAATTTGCAGCAACTTCTTCTCTACTGTTGACTGCCCCCCATGGATTATTGTCCATTCATAGCCTGATTCCCACCTTCCAAGAGACAGATTAATAAGGCTCCACAACACAAATGACAATGGAATGGAAAGTTCAGAACTCTCTTTCTGTACCTCAATGTCTAAGACATGGATATGTAAAGATTTTTTCTGGGGTATGGTGACCAAGATGATCACCTTAACATCATAAGCCTACTCCTTTTTAACCAAAATGTCCCAGTCTGGACTGAAGAAACTAAAGGATGAGGAATAGTCCAGGAAAAGGTACCCTAATTTTCCAAGTAGTTTACTTTGGCTCCAGGTAAATACAAAAAGACATGATATTCCATGTTATCTATATTTATCTCTGAAAAAAAATTCCTTCTTTTAGAAAAGTTTATCAAACGTTTAATCTAGGAAGATAAACTATTGACAACTACAGAATTTGTTCCCACAGAAAATACCTAAAGTCTCTGCTCATTTCATGTTTACTAATATTTCATTAGTCAAAGCAAGTCACTTAACCAAGCTCAAAGCCAAGAGACAGAAATATATATCCCATCTCCCACATTAACACATACTCTACTGAGAGTTACATTAAAGTCATATGGTAAAGTTTATGGATGTAAAGTTCTATTATAGAGAGGGAGTGAAGAATTAGAGAAAGTAATCCAGTCTATCACATATATTATTAGTTTGGACTCAGAAACAAATGGCTTGAATAAACAACTTAAGAAGCCTGATGAGGTATAAGGGACTTTTGTGTTAGTGATTGATACCACATTTACAATCACAGTCTCTCTAATCACCTTCAGGGGTTTTCATCATAGATTACTTTTGAATTCATCAATTATGGTAAGCACTGAATAGAAAACAAGGGTCAGATAAAACACAGTAGGTTAGAGATGAAGAGTGCGAATTCTATTCCAGCTCTATCACTGAGGGTGAAATCTCACACATTTCTACTGATTTTTCCCCCCTCAGTATTATGATCTCAAAAAAGGAGTACTACTCTTCTTTTTTATTTTTTCTTAGTATAGAAAGCATACAAAAGGCAGTGTAGAATTCTGTGTGTAGCATAAATTACAAGAGGACAATTAAAATCCCCACAGTCGTCTAGAAGTAATTTGTTGTCAAACTTTGGGGATATACTTTTCTAATCATTTTTTTTTCCTGTGCATATATGCCCTTTTTGTTTTTGGTAAAACACTGTGAACACTGTTTCTACTTTTGTCTCTTAAATCTGTGTTGTGAGTAACATTCTATGCCTTTAAATAATCTTCAGTGTCATTTTAGTGAAGATTTATTCCACATTCACCATCCTTTTTTTGTGAAATTTAAATCAGATGTCATAAAGTCTTTAAAAAGCAGAATTACTTTGAAAATAAAGCTATTATTATTATAGAATTTTAGAGATTGAAGAAAAAAAAGAAACTGACTAACATTTAATGAAGACCTATCTGTGCCATGCCATGTGCTTAGAACTTTGTTTAAGCCATTTCATTTAATAACCTTTCAACCTAATGAAGCAACATAGCATGATGGTTAAACTCTGTGGGCTATAGGCTGTCAAGTTCAGCTGCACAGCAGCTACCTAGCTTTATGACTTTTCAAACGTTTATCTTCTTTTTGGCTTAGTTTCTCTGTTACAAAGTGGCAATAATAATAATAGCACTCACCTCCAAAAGATTGTTGTAGGATTACATGATTGGATAGGTTCAAAATGTTAGGAACAGTAGTATTCAATAAACATAGTTATTATTTGCTATCTTTCCCACTACTCCATAAACCCTTCTATTAAAATACAAATCCACATTGATTTTAACTGCTTTGGTGTAGAAGTGGATTCTAAGAAGAGGCAATGTAAAATAAATGGAAAAGCCAAGGGTTTTATGTTTTTTAATCCTGGCTCCCAGCCTTCTAATAATTTTGCCTCTGGGAATTTAGTTAAGATTTACAGGCTGGGCATGGTGGCTCACGCCTGTAATCCCAGCACTTTGGGAGGCCGAGGCAGGTGAATCACCTGAAGTCAGGAGTTTGAGACCAGCCTGGCCAACATGGCAAAACCCCGACTCTACTAACAATACAAAAATTAACGGGGCATGGTGGCACACACCTAATAGTTCCAGCTACTTTGGAGGCTAAGGCAGAAGGATCGCATAAACCCAGGAGATGGAGGTTGCAGTGAGCCAAGATCGCACCACTGCACTGCAGTCTGGGTTATGGAGTGAGACTCCGTCTCAAAAAAAAAAAAAAAAAATTATACGCTCAGTTATGTTTTCATTTAAAATGGGTAAATACTAACAATCTAAGGGTTTTTAAATGATAATTTAAATGAGATAATATATGTTTAGAGTCTACTATCTTGCCTAAACAAGAAATGGCTTTGTAAATGTTAGTCTGTCTTCTCTTGTATTGCCATTAAATTGTTGTATTTGTTTTAACAATTAGTATCTCTGGGCAAGTAAATTTATATACTTTTACCATTACCACAGGCACTCATGCATTAGTGTGAGACAGTCAATAAATACCTAAAGACTGTGTGGAGGCAGTGCTGCTAAGTTGTAAGCTGGTATATTTCTTGGCTTTCTGCAGTTTATCACCAGTTTTCCCTGACTCTAGCATGATCTGTACCCTGCAGATGTCCCCACTGTTTTTTGATTCAGTAACAATAATTGTCAAACAATAGATTTCTCTTTTGTGTCTAGTTGATGTGTAAAGGTTTTTATTCAAATTAACAGAAAACATTTTCATAAAGCAGCTTTTAATTTCTTCAATGAGCATACAAGATTACTAAATGAAACAGCCAGGAGAGAATGATTGAGTGAATGACTCTATCTTATTTATCTAATAGTTACTGAGCACTGGTTATGACATTGTAGCATTTGGACATAATTACTTGGCCAAGTATATCAATGCAGTGTGCTTCTTTTTTTTGTCTGTAAAACTTAGACAAGAGTCAAGGTCAATGCCCTCAGGCTGTTAACTGTTTAGATTCTAGAAAGAAACTTGGAGATAAATAGCTTCAATATAAAATAGAGCGAAATAGATACTGTTATAGAAGAATAGGCACGGCACTGTGGTTAATTCTTTTTTTTATTTTATCACATCTTTTTAAAAAAATTTTTTTAAGTTGTACTTTAAGTTCTGGGGTACATGTGCCGAACATACAGGTTTATTACATAGGTATACACATGCCATGGTGGTTTGCTGCACCCATCAACCCATCATCTACATTAGGTATTTGTCCTCATGCTATCCCTCCCCTAGCCCTAGACCCCCAGATAGGCCCCGGTGTGTAATGTTCCCCTCGCTGTGTTCATGTATTCTCATTGTTCAGCTCCCATTTATGAGTGAAAACATGCGGTGTTTGGTCTTCTGTTCCTGTGTTAGTTTGCTGAGAATGATGGTTTCCAGCGTCATCCACGTCCCTGCAAAGGACATGATGCCATCCTTTTTTATGGCTGCATAGTATTCCATGGTGTATGTGTGCCACATTTTCTTTATCCAGTCTATCATTGATGGGCATTTGGGTCGGTTCCAAGTTTTTGCCATTGTGAATAGTGCTGCAATAAACATACGTGTGCTTGTGTCTTTATAGTAGAATGATTTATAATTCTTTTGGGTATATACCCAGTAATGGGATTGCTGGATCAAATGGTATTTCTGATTCTAGACCCTTGAGGAATCACCACACTATCTTCCACAATCGTTGAACTATATTTACACTTCCACAAACAGTGTAAAAGCATTCCGATTTCTCCCCATCCTTTCCAGCATCTGTTGTTTCCTGACTTTTTAATGATCACCATTCTAACTGGCGTGAGATGGTATCTCGTTGTGATTTTGATTTGCATTTCTCTATTGACCAGTGATGATGAGGTTTTTTTATATGTTTTTTGGCCACATAAATATCTTCTTTTGAGAAGTGTCTGTTCATATCTTTGCCCACTTTTTGATAGGGTTATTTGTTTTATTCTTGTAAATTTGTTTAAGTTCCTTGTAGATTCTAGGTATTAGCCCTTTGTCAAATGGATAGATTGCAAAAATTTTCTCCCATTTTGTAGGTTGCCTGTTTACTCTGATGATAGTTTATTTTGCTGTGCAGGAGCTCTTTAGTTTAATCAGATCCCATTTGTCAATTTTGGGTTTTTGTTGCCATTGCCTTTGGTGTTTTAGTCATGAAGTCTTTGCCCATGCCTGTGTCCTGAATGGTATTGCCTAGGTTTTCTTCTAGGGTTTTTATGGTTTTAGGTCTTACGTTTAGGTCTTTAATCCATCTTGAGTTAATTTTTGTATAAGGTGTAAGGAAGGGGTCCAGTTTCAGTTTTCTGCATATGACTAGCCAGTTTTCCCAACACCACCTGTGAGACAAAGATTATGATACCTGTCTTGCAGGGCTTGTTCATATTAAGCACCTAGGACCTTGCCTCAATGCATGATATGCCCTCAGCTCATGGCAGTTACAATTATAATCACTTTATTTTCTCACCTCTGTTCTCTCTTACTAGTCCCATCTTCCCTAAACTTTACTACTTTTCAGATCGCATTTGTTGTTCTTTGCATTTTTGTTGTCTATTATAAGGCCTAGCACATAATAGATGGACTAGAAAAGTATCTTTAATGAAATAATAAATTATACTAACTTTCTGAGGTCATTCTTATGCTCATGCTTTCTAGATAAATACAATATACCTTTCTTTGGCATTACATTTTAAGTAATTCTACATACTTGAACCATTTAATGACCAAATTTCAGGAATTTTCTTTCATTGAAAGTCTCCTTTTTGAAATTATCAGCTTAATACAACTTAAAGTCATACGTAAGATGCAATGATTCTGCGACGTATACATGAAAACTACTGACTTTGAAGTTACTCACTTCAAATCTTTAGATATATATTGTTCAAAAGCACAGTCAAAATGGTACCTATATCTTCAGTGTGGAGGTGAAGGCAGTATTAACAATATCCTGCAGTTGACTGAAGAGTTGGTTACAGCAAAACTCTCCATTGCCCTTAAATTTTCTCTCTCCTTAATACAGTAGAATCAATTTTAAGTGCATTTTATGTGTGCATTTTAAAACTCTTTTTTTTAAAAAAAAAGAATAGAAATGGTTTTCAGAGTGATGCTGATATTGGTTGATGATGCCAAGGCACCAATGGAGAGAGTATTTTTTAAATTGAATATGTTTTTATTTTCTTGTTTGTTGATTTTTAAAGTGAATCCAAATGTGAAGAGGAAAAAAATCAAATTCTGCCAATTTGAAAAGAACAAAACCAGCTAAAACCTGCTTTTAAAATTTCTAAGCTATTATCAGAATACTACAGACAAAAGATTGCATATGAAAGTTTTTTTTATAAAGAATCAGATTGCTTTGCTTTTCTTTAGTCATTTCAAAAGTCTTTGTCAGGTATGAAAAAGAAATATACTCAAAATGAAGAGTAAATATAATTAAAATGGTTCCTTGCCTTAACATATAAGCTTCTTATGGGCAAAAATCTGTGTAAGGTTAATACTGTAAAACTTTGATTTAAAAGAAGAAATAAGAAAGAGTAGTCAGAGAGAGGAAGGGGAGAGGAAGAAGTTTGATTTTTATAAGAGTAAACATAGAAAATGATAGTAAATGAAATGACATGAAATCATTAACTGCTTTTAATGAGACAGTTTTAGACCCACAATGTGTATATATATATATATATATATATATATATATATATTTTTTTTTTTTTTTTTTTTTCAAATTTCCAGTATTTGGCATGTACCTGACACACAGTCATTTCTTTTCAATAGTTAACAGAAGGAATGATATTGTCTGGGCCAGCAGCCCCCAGCGTTTTTGCCACCAGGGACCGGTTTCATGGAAGACAATGTTTCCATGAACTAGAGGGGCAGGGATGTTTTCAGGATGAAACTGTTCCACCTCAGATCATCAGGCATTAGATTCTTGTAAGGAGTGTGCAGACTCAATCCCTCACATACACAGTTCACAGTAGGGTTTGTGCTCCGATGAGAATCTAATGCTACTGCTGATCTGACAGGAGGCAGAGCTCAGGCAGTAATGCTTGCTCGTCCACTGTTCATCTCCTCCTATACAGCTAAGTTCCTAACAGGTACCAGTGTCTGAAGCCTGGGGACTGGCGGCGGCTGGTCAAGGCCACATTAGTTTGTTGTAAGTGCAAGGTTTCTGGTAACAGAAATAAATAATTCAATTGATTCATCATCAAGACCAAATATATATACTAAAGATCTACCTTAAATTCATTCTTTAGCAGGTAGTATGGCATTGTGGTTAAGAATTTACATTTGTGAACATTTACCAGCTGATGACCGAGGTGAGCTTCTGTTTCCTCCTGTATAAACTTGAGATTATAAAAATCCCCTAGTTGGCTGGGCACAGTGGCTCACGCCTGTAATCCCAGCACTTTGGGAGACCGAGGCAGGCATCAGGTCGGGAGATCAAGACCATCCTGGCCAACAGGGTGAAACCCCGTCTCTACTAAAGATACAAAAATTAGCTGGGCATGGTGTCACACACCTGTAATCCCAGCTACTCAGGAGGCTGAGGCAGGAGAATCACTTGAACCAGGGAGTCGGACATTGCAGTGAGCCAAGATCATGCCACTGCATTCCAGCCTGGCAACAGAGTGACACTCCAGCTCCAAAAAAGAAAAAAAAAGAAAATCCCCTAGTTCAGAGGCTTAGAGGGAGAATGAGATAATGCCATAATGCACTTGTCCACTGAGTGAGTTCTCACTAAATTTTAGACATTAGTATATTATATCATTTATAATATTATGGGTAAATATAAGTATTACCTGACAGAGTTGTTATGAACATTAATACACGTGATTTCAGTGGTACCTGGGACATCTAAGAGTTCAACATGTTGAACATTTGGGAACCCCTACACAAGACAAAAAAGATTCATATTCACAATTTTTATGAAAAACAATCTAATTGGAAAAAGGGATTCTATTTCTTAAGAGATAAAAATCAATAATAATGAACTTAATGTTTATAGAACATTGACCTTCCATTGAGCTCTAACATACATTATCTCGTTTAACCCTCACAACAAATACATGAAATTGCTTTTATTATTACTACTTTACACAGAAGGAAACTGAGGCACAGAAAAGTTAAACACTACTGATATGTGGCAGTAAACCCTCATATTAGACTCCAGAGCCTGAGTTTATAACTACTGTGTTATTCTAAACGGACGGTGTGCAAATGAATATGTAATTTGTTGAGAAGAGCAAATGAATGCTGCAAGCTGATCAATTGGGGAAGAGGATCAGGAGAAGTAAGGAAGATGGGGCCTTTAGCAACCAAAATATTCATCCTGTAACAGAGTCTTGCTTCCTAGGTTTGAATGCTGACTCCTCTACTTACTGACTGTGTGATCTTGGGCAAGTTTCTAATCTCTCTGTGCCTCTATTTCCTCACCAATAAAATTGGAGTAATAACAGTACTCTCTGGTAGAGTTGTTGTGAAGATTTAGCGAGTTAATACACATGATTACAATGGCACCTAGTATATCTAAGAGTTAAATAAATGTTAGCTGATATTAATATTATCGTTATTGTTACTGCTGTTGTTATTGGTGACTGAAATACTCTGAATTTGTTTCTTTCTTATTGAGTTAGCATCTAGAATTTTAAGCAAAGTGAATATGTGAAAGGTGTGGGTCATTAGAACACTAAAGTGCAGTTTTTCTACTGTCAGCCCAAGAACTTTGCTGTAGTTTAATATGATGGGAAAAGAAAATATACAATTCAGAGCGTTCCATTGTATATTTAGGTGAAAGAAATTCAGTAACAGAATATGTGTAGTAGCCTCATATGATTTCTTTCTCTTTATGCCCACCCATTGATTTTTCTGTTAGCCTCCTTAAGAAAACAGTAATGTCAAGTAAAATATAATTGTGATTTTACTTCTTCTGAATACATAAAGAAATATTGTTTTTAAAGATATACACACAAAAACTTTAAAACAGAATATTGGAATGCTAACCCTACAGCTCGCATTGTCACATTTAGTCCATTCCACAAATGGAATGGTAATGTGCTTAGTAGCTAAGTATGTAGAAGCCCCCCCACCCCCTGCCCAGCAAAAAACAGTACAGTAACCTTATCCATGAGAAAAATATGATAATATTCATTGACAGGGGAACTACAAGGAGCAATTTTCCCAAGCTGTGTCTTTCAGACAATGCTGTCAGTTTTTCCACTTTGATGAGTACAGCTGGGGTTGTGATGCAAGGACAAGAAATTACAGTGTGGCTAGAAGACCAGGGCATTGGCTATGCTGTTAGCTATACAGCAAATAAAATAAAACTAAAAATTAAAAATATTGTGTATATAGGAAAGATAGATTTTTAAAATGTTTGTAATAGAGATTATTTTGGGCAGCACTTGCCTCGATTTGCTCTCTACTAGTGACCTCAGCAAAAGCAGTTTATAGGATACCTTTTCTTCTGTTTTTTTCCAGAGACCCTTTGAAGGCAGAAAGCTATACCAGAACACCCATATTTTTGACTTGTGTGTGTTTGTGTGTGTTTATGTATATATATATTTAAACAAATACCACATTTAAATGTTTTTCAGTGTTGTGTGTTATGTACCCAAGGCCAGTTTTATCTGAATCAAAAGATATTTCTAATATTAATATTTACTACTTCATGCAAAGAAAATCAGTTACAACTCGGTATCTTTGATTTTTTACTTCATTCATTCATTTATTCATCACCCTCCCACATAGACAGGTTAAAGCTTAATTTCACATTTTACAAAATAATTTGAGTTGTACTGATTGACTTTATTTTCTAGTACTCATTCATCGTAGTTTACATGTGTTCTTACTAAATGGAAATCTTTGAGGCTACAAGTTAATAATTAAAAATAGAGCAAGGTACCACATGCTCATTCCTCCCCTTGTTTTCTTTTCTTTGATTTTCAAAATACTCATCTGCAAACTTTATTGCATGTAAGTACAGTACCTCTTTACATATGCACCACAACTATTTTGTATGAGCTATAAAACAACTAGAATTAAAACTTGTCCAAGGCCCCAAAGCCTGTTCTTCACAAAGGAACCTTTCTTGCCCGATTGTTAGAAAGTGTTTTGAATGATGCATAACTAAGTAGAGTAACTAAACAATTGCTTTTGAGCATCTGGAGCTTGCCCATTAAGATTTCTATAGCCCTTTATTTTCCTTTCTGTGGTTTAAGAAGTGATTCACATTCAATATATGAAAGTTCTGGGTTCAGCCCCTTGAGCTTTTGGTAGAAGAATCTTCATGAATCTAATAAATAAATAAAACAAATAATGTAAGAGCTGAAGACAGTTGAGCTCAAGTGAGTTTGTGTACCAGAGCATTTTCTTCCTGGGAAGAAAAGATATCTTCTATATATTTTGGTTTCCTAAATTTAGATCTAGAAATACACCATTGTTTTCTTAGAGTGTATTCTTAGGGTGTGTATATGGGGAGTCAGATTGTAAACAACCGATTCAAAATTTACCTGGAACTTCATAGAATAATATCAATACTTTTTAGGTAGAAAAACCATTACCTACAAATAGGGGATACATTATGAACGTATTTCAACTAAGCAAAAGCATAGTCAAGTGCCTTCATAATGCTAAATTTTAGATGTTGCACTGATGAGATATTTTCCCTACAAATAAAAGACCAAAGTGTACAAAACCTCAGGACATGTGGCTGAGTTAGAATTACAATGCAGCTGTCATTTTTGCATTTTCTGGCTTTCATGAATCATTACTAGTGATCCTCTGTCATTTAAATCAGTTGAGAACATGGATTTATCTTAATTTTCACCCTTTGTTTCCCTTTTTTGTGATAACAGTTATGAGATATGATGATGTAAAGTGTTTCTACTTATAATGGTTTCAGCCTCGTCCCGTGGCAGCCTAAATCTTCTGGCTAATTCACTGATCAGTTAAATAGTCGAGGTTATTATTATTATAATAATTATTTTACATTTATATAGCACTTTCCTCCAAGGGGCTCAGGGCATTTTACACACAGTAAATTACCAAATAGGAATTAATCCTTATATCACCCTGTGGGGTAGGTACAGTCACATAAATGAAATTCTACAGTACTGCCTGTGTCACAGCGCTGAGCTCTACCCCAACCCCCAGTGAACCTGCCCTGCCTACCTGAAGATAAAGAAGAATGCTGTTGGCATGGCAGAGAAAAGCTGGAAGAAAGATCTTGGGAAAATGGCCCTAGTCCTTACTTTGGTGCTTTGGGCTATCTGGAAAATGATACTATTGAGAGCAGCTAAGCATGTCTTGATATGCAATCTACAGAAAAGTTTTTCACCTATATGGTTTTATTTAATCCTGACACAAGACAAGGTGGGATGTGGTTCTCAAACTTTTGTGTGTATAGAAATCACTTGGGAGTGAGTTTAAAATTCAGATTCCAAGACTTTCTAGCTCATGTAGATTCTAATGTAATAAGTCAAGAAGGGGCCATTGACATCTGAATTTTTACCTCAGTTGATTTTGAGTCACGTGATGCTTACCCATATTTTTGTGAAACTTGAGATGATTAAGGAAGAATTATTAGTCCCAATCTACATATCAGAAAATGATGGCTCAAGCAGGTAACGTGTCACAGTATTTGGCAGAGGCTGGACTATAAAACCAAGTTTTGAAATTCCAAAACTCATACTCTTTTAATTATGCTAGAATGCTTCCAGGAAAGGGAAAGCAGAGAAGCCAATACAACAGGATTTAAATGGAAAGGAGAGAACAGTTAGATATGCATGTGAGACACTTTACAGTAAGGTAGGCTGGCGTCTACTGGCCCTCTTGGAACCTCGAGTTGATTTGTGCTGCCTGGATGGAGAAGACCATCATCTTTTGGGCAGGGCTGGACTGTTCCTTGGCAGCTTGTTCCTTGGTTTCAGAACTACCTTGTTCCCTGTAGCCAACAAGTCAGTCAACTAACTCTAATCCAGCAAGTACCTGATGGATTTGCAATGTTTAATTTTTCATCCTGCCCACAAAATGAGTCTCCTCCTTAATAGATGCTGCCACCAAAATAAAAGCTGGATTTTGCCAGGAAACCAAGAAAAGCTCTTTTAATAAGCTTCCTGTTTACGTGAGTGGGCCCTTTATGGGATGGGATGGGTTTTACGTTTTTTATTTGAAACATTCTTACTCCATTTCTAAAAGAGAAAAAAAATTAACAGGAAGTGGTTATGAACAATTTGACTATTATTTTTCAATTTCATATTCCATTTGGGGTAATTTCATTCGTTTCTTTCTTGAATTAATTTTTATTCAGTTTTCTTCAAAAACTGGGACAAGGCATTATAGGAAAAAGTGTAGACAGACATACTGCATCCAAAGTTTTTATTCTGTTCTGAACTTCTTACTCAGAAGTGTGAGAATTCCATGGTGGAGTTTAGAGGCGCTTGTGGGATTTATTTGGGGTTTTCAGAAACCAGAGAAACAGACACGTGGTGTTACTGGTGGTAAAAATTCCCACACTCTGTGTAAACTCACCACACTTTTCAGTAGGTACTACTGTAAATGGTATTGAGAGACTTTGCATGCCTTTCCTTTTCTCAAATGCATGGACTCCTTAGGTATGGAGAATAATTATTGCTGTTTTAGTGAAACATTTTGTGAGTCTCTCTAAGATATCTTTTCATTCTTGGAAATTATCTTCTGCCTCTGAATTTTTCATCTTTTCTTTAACACTCTGGTTATTCCCAGTCACTGAACAGACCGATCTTATTTAAAAGGGTCTAATGACCTTTTAACAGTGAGGTAAAAAAAAAAATGGCATTTATTTATGGGCAGGGAAGGGGGGGGCAACAACAATAAGAGAGATACATTTGGAAAATATAATTGATACGATGTCCTTGTAAAAGCACATTTTGTATCTTTCTCAGCATCAGCCTTTTAGAACTATCAGTTTGGATCCCTTCAAGATTATTTTATACCTAGGCTAGATCAAGATTTTACCAGAAGCTTAAACTATTTGGGGGGTCCTCTTGAAGAAAAAGAATACAAAATTATGATTACAAAGTTAAGTACAGGACCTTGGAAGGGGGGCTGCACAAGTGAAGGTCCCTAAGGTTTAAGCTCCATTAAATATGCAGTAAATCTGCCTCTGCCGATCCCCTTTTTGGGCTTTACAAAAGCACTGTTAATAAATATTACCATTTCATATAACAACAAGATTACTTACAGATAATACCCTACTTTAAATGTCTAGTCTTTAGGTTAAAAATAATAAAACATGGTAAAAGTAATGCACCGCCTACTTACAAACAATCTAACTAACTGATTCCATGTAGCGTTCCTCTCCATTTATTCAGGCTAACCCTAACATAATGTAGGTCAACAAATACCATTAGAGCAGACATCTCTGCATGTAGCCTGGTATTTCAAGCAATACTTGAGACAATAAACTCCAGGGCAGCAAAAAATGTCAACAGTTCCCTCAAGTTCTTTGTAATGGGATTATAGCTGTGTAATGAAACTAATATCAGAGACTAGAGTAGGCTGCATTTGACCCATTGTCTCTTTTCTCTGTGTTGGAAAGATGTAAGACACATGGCTGCCCCACAGCATTTTGCTTCTGCCACCCATTTTTACACTTACTTATACTGTTTCTTATTGTTCTTCAGTTATTTTAAGAGGGTTTATGTTTTTCTCTAGAGCAAGATAGTAAGCATTTTGAGAACAGAAATTAGATTTTTTTCCCCAAATATTTTACAGTACCAGAACATTCCTGCTTTCTACCTTTTATTTTTCTCCTTTTTAAAAACTTCTCCCTGCACCTTGTTCTAGAAATAAATTTTAGTGGTGGTCTCTTGGTAGGAGGCACTTGGCAGTTTTTAACTGAACTTCTGTGAAAACCTAAAACTATCTCTACCTTCTCTATCTCCATCTCCCTGATCCTAGAACTTCCCTTAAGGTAGAAACAGGCAAGTGTTTTGAAGCTAAATCTAGAAATTTAAATGGAGAAAAGGAGGGTGAAAGATATTGCCAACTCAGAAATTACTGAGCTTTCATTCTTTGTGAGGCTAACCCAGTTATTCCACCTGTTATTTCCTCCTCAGTAAGATGTGATTCCCTAGTATCTGCCTAGGAAGCAAATTTTTGGGGTTCTAAGTGTAAAGAAATAAAGCCAACTTTTGTGAAGCCCTGAGTACAGTTTAGTGCTTGCTACCACTAACCAAAGTAGAATTCAAACACAAGAAGGTAATTGCAGAGATGAGTAAATCTGTACAACTTCACTTTGGTAGTATCCAAATGCTCTTATGAATGTCAACTTCAGGCATCCTCTTTCATTAGAAAAATACGTGTTGTCTTTGACAGGGAAAACCTTTAAAAAAAAAAAGTCACATATTTGAATTTTAGCTATATTCATAATAATTCTCACAAACTTTTCTCAGAAAAAATTTTCTTGATTTTCAAATTTCCTTTATATTTGTTCTTCCTTTCATATATAATTGACATTCTTTAACAGTTGAGAAGTGCTAGGTTAAATGTTTGCAGAATAATTGTGGCTTATTTAGAAAATAAATTTTACTCTACCTTAGGGCTTATGTTGTGCTAAAAATGACTCATACAGAAATGGTTCTGCAACTCTTAGCTTTAGCCTGATTTGTCTTCAGAGAGGAGTTGTATTAGAAATGTGGTGCTATGTTCCGCACAAATAAATGTTTGCGGTACATATGGAAAATACTATGCACAGAAAAAAAACTGGTCCTAGAAAAAATAACTTTGCAGAACTCATTTGGGCTAGTTTTTTTTTAAATGTGTTCACTGCTTTTATAAACCATTTCAGAATGTCTCTGTAACAGGATAATGTTGCATAGTCGATGACTTCATATTTTTATACCTCCTGGAATTCAAAGGGAATATTAGTCTGGTTGGTTTAGTAATCTAAAATTATTGGTTTATAATAATGGGCATAAGAAGCTTTCAAACAACTACCTGTTTTACCAGTTTTTTCCTTAGTATCGTATCCAGATTTGTCAGTTTATATATTTTTGAAGTAGTTCCCTCTAAGGTGTCTTCTTTAACTGTTAGACTATCCCATAGGCTGAGTGTCTTACGTGTTGATGTGGCTGATGGTTTAAGGCCAGTGGCTCTCAGATGTTAGTTTAGCACAGGGTTTTTCAACAGCGGCACTATGATACTTTGGAGTAGATAATTCTTTGCCGGGATGCAGGGTAGATGTCTGTTCTGTGCACTGTAGGATGTTTAGTGGTATTTCTGACCTCTCCTCGTTGGAGCACCCCTCAGTTGGGATTATCAAAATTGTCTCCAGATGTTGCCAGTTCTCCCATGGTGGGGAAGGGGGTGGCAAAATTGTCCCCCAGTTAAGAACCACTGAATTGGTAGTACATATTACTGGAGTGAACCACAACTACAGTTTTGTTGTTGTTCACTTGTTTGCTTTTGTTGTTGTTGTTTATAATGGAGTATAGAAAAATCTGATCTGATCTGAAGAAAGCTGGTAGCTCTCAGCTGAGAATTTCTTCCATAGAACTATGATGTGTGTAAATGTTGAATCACATAGGCAGACCTCAGAGCTTCCTTTAATGACTTATGTGTTAGAGAAAGCGTTCCAAGATTCTGCATAGATGTATATTTTATACTTTTTATTTATTTATTGGTCTCGTTATTACTATGGTGATCTTTCTGAAAGGCAGACTAAGCTGGCACTCTGCTATTGACTTAACAATTAAATTCCCCTTTCAACATCTCCTGCCTCAAATAGTTTAATAGTTGATATTTTACCCTTAGAAGCACCTAGCTAAAGAGAGACCTAGTGAAAACTAAAACCAACAGGTAAATTAATCTTGGCTTTGGGGCAGGAAGATGGCAGTTACACAAACAAGGTTTTATTCCACTGATTTTAGGGGATCAGAACCTGGAAATGAAAATTGGAGATTACTTGTCAAACAAAGGGACCAACGCTCTGCTTAATTTAATTAACCTGATTTAAAGTACTTCAAAGACCCAGAAAGGCAACTTATTATTGACAGTATGAAACCCACTAATCCTCATAGTAACCATAGGAGCTAGGTACTATTATTGTGCTGTTCTGACTGATGATGAAACTGAAGTACTGAGAAGTTAAGTAGCTTGCCCAATGTCATACAGTCTGTAAGAGACAGAGGCAAGTTCCAAATCAGGCAGTACTCCACAGTCATCTTTTAAGGTCCTTTAAAATATGCTAGAATTTAAAGGGAAACTGACGGGCTGGATTTCAGGCATCTATGAACAGGATATTTATCCAAAAGAATAAATCAAGAAAATAATATACCCTTTAGATTTAAGGAAGAAGAAGAATCTGAAAGGATTACATATTTAATAATCAACTGTGTTATAGTCATAGTACACAATTTTTAAAATATGTAACACAAAATTTTCATGGAATTTATCAGAAATGTTGACAGAGTCTTATAGCATTTTATAATCCCCATTTCCATTTGAGGATTGAGAGAATATTATTTTGCTTGTGAGCATGTGGGCGTGTAACAGATGATTTCCACTCTCAGTTAACTATCAAATAATGCTACCTCTCATTAATATGTTTTTTCCCAGAAAACACAAGAACTTAGATAATAAATAAATCAGACTTTATTATTTTCTTTTCAAAAAAGTATACATTTCTTAACACTCTTATGCTATATCCCCTACAAAATTCCTACATCTGGAATATAGTTGTTGAAAGAGCATCTTGATGTTTATAATTTTCTAAGCATCATTATTACCTAACACATAAATGCCTTTAGTTATTAGTTTATACCCTGATAATAGCCACTAAATCTTTTGTGTCATGTTTTTTGATTATCCATAATTTTCTTAAAAAGCCAAAATGATGTCTTACCCAATTCTCTAACTTGTTGGCTGGAGGTTAGGCTGCCATAAATCTGTAGCATGAGAAGAACAGAAGGGTGGGCAGTTGGAAAGTACAGTATGGACCCATTTCTTCTAAAATGTGTTAATCATTGCAGCCTGCAATCAGATCACATTGAGGTTCATATCAGAATAAGTTGATTCAATTCACTGGCTATCTTTAAGTGTAAGAACACTTGTGTTTCTGGAAGTAATAAAATTATATATGTAGACATATTTTTTAAAAGTTATTTTGTTTACAGTTGTGCTCTGTTTATCATGAACCTAGCAATTTATGTTTTATCCTATTTATGCCTAGTGTTCCATTATTGGAACGCTAAGCATGTAGGAGTTATTTATATCCTACTGCTCAAGGTCATTGCCATGGTCTGATTGCAGAAATTCAAAAAAATTGCAACCTCAGGCGTAGATGGGTTAAGGGGCACGATTACAGTGTAGGAAGGAAATTTTGATGCAGCTTTTAAAAAGTAGAGAACTTTTCATTTTACCCTTTTACACATTTCATATGTAATCTAGAATATCACCAAAGCTTTTATTGCCTTCTATCTATTTTTAAAATAATCTTGTCCAGCCCATATCTGTTTTTAGTATTTGCATCTCACAGGAAAAGGAACTGGTGGTATGACTCTTTGCAAAGCATTGTTCTGTGGAATTTCTACCCATAGAAATGAGACACCACATTCTCTGTAGTCTGTCCTATCTCTAAAGGCAACCTCATGGACAGTTTTAAAACAGAAAGTGAACAGTTTATCACACATTCTAGTTACTCTAAAACCTCTTTTAATGTACCTCCTGGTTCTTTGCAAATGAAGAGAACAATGCTTCCTCTCTTATTTAAGAAGTCTTCAGCAATTTACCAATCCCTGGCATGTGCAAAATCACAAGACTATATAGGATCACTGTTCTTAGATTCTGAATTTGGAATTCCTGATAACTGAACCATGATTTTCAAATAAAAAGAAGGGTTTTGAAGTCTATCACCACTTACTAGAAGTTTTTATTGGCAAAGAAAGATCACACTTCTTTCTGTCTGCATACAAAAAGAAATAGCTAATCTCTTTTGTTGCCAGGTGAATTAACTGTATTCAGAGGAAATAGGCAAACTTGTAGAAGAAAGTCTAACAGATTTTTTAGAATTCTTTCATGATATGATAGAAATATTATGGTTTATATCAGGCGAACCACTGTTAACTTGTAAAATTTCTACTGAGGCAAGGAAATCAAATCATTTCTTGATTGTAGAAAGGGTGTTATAACACTGGTGCTGTTGGATGCCAACTCTAGATAGCACTACTACCGCTACTAAGAACTATACAGCCTCTTGGCTCCTCACAGGGAAATAGACAAAGGGAAAAGGGAAATAAGTCAGGAAAAACAGATGAGAAAGGAGATAGGATTAGAGACTTGGATGTACAGCCATGATAGATAACCCCCAGTGAAAATCAGAGAATGTAAGGGACAAAGGAAGCATGCGGTCCATTTAGGATAGTGATAATAGCTAAAGGATTCCATTTGATCTTACCAGACTGGCACAGCTGGAGGAGGCACTCAATAAAACTTCGCCCAATAAATAAATAAAGGTAAACACCCAAAGCTACAATATTGCTAGCTTATAAACTCAGAACGTGGAAAAAATTAGACTTATTAGAAAGCTTCCATGGCAGTCAGTCACTAAGAAATGTCAGTGTGATGTCTGTTAAGTAGCATTTATTAACAAGCGTGTTTGTTTGCTTTTTCTCATGTTCAATGAATTGTTATAATACCACAAAATAATTTTTTATCTACTAATGCAGATTATTTTAATCTACCTTAAATTCTTTAATGACTGTCCTGTGTAAGACGCCCTGAGTTGTTATGTTATAGGAACATGGCATTTGAAGTACAGATAGTTTCGCATAATTACAGAGAGTTTAATATAAGGGAATTATAAACCTTATTTTCATTACTTTACTTAATGAGTGCCAAAATTTTGAAGGCCTTTTTGCCTGAAAGAGCTCATGGCCTTCAAGTCCCTTTCCTAGGTAAGACTTATAATTAAACTAGTCATGCATCACTTGATGATGGGGATACAATCTGAGAAATGCATCCTTAGGCAATTTCATCATTGTGGAATCATCATAGAGTGTACTTAAACAAACCTAGATGGTATATACTACTAACACATAGGCTATATAGTATAACTTATTGCTCCTAGGCTATAAACCTTATAAACCTGTACAGTATGTTACTGAACTGAATACTGTAGGCAATTGTAACAGAGTAGATGGTAAGTATTTACATATATAAACATATCTAAACATAGAAAAGGTACAGCAAAAATACAGTATTATAATCTATGAGACCACCATGGTATAGATATATGTGGTTCATTGTTGACCAAAATGTCATTACATGGCAAACGACTGTATTTGAATATTTTGTTTTTCTCTATTTGCACTGGCACCTTTCTGCACACCTGGACAAATATTGTGTTCCATCAGTTTAGCTTTTCCTTGCTTAGAAAAGTTTCATTCCATCAACATTTTTGGATAATTTATTTTACATTCCTTGTTCCAGATTATTCATTCAGCAAAAATTAATTGAGCTTCTGCTATGTATATGCAAGACCCTGGAGTAAGTAAATCATTTTGATAGATGTTAAGCAAGTTTAGTCCTATTACCAGTTCCTAGGGAATCCTAACTTCTTCTGTATATGTACCACTGCCCATTTACCTTTAACTTTCTCTAAGCCTTTTTTTGTTTCCTTTTCTTTGTGATATTACACAAAAACCATGAGTACCCCAGTTTTCTCAATTTCATCCTATGCTGCATATATAAAGCAGCTGCTCAGTGGCTCACAGATGCAAACTTACCACAGTAGATATAGGCCTAGGCTAGTACGTGTGTGTGTGTGTGTGTGTGTGTGTGTGTGTGTGTGTGTGTGTGTGTGTGTGTGTGTGTGTGTGTGTGTGTGTGTGTGTGTGTGTGTGTGTGTGTGTGTGTGTGTGTGTGTGTGTGTGTGTGTGTGTGTGTGTGTGTGTGTGTGTGTGTGTGTGTTGGGGAGGTGGGCGAAT
Source organism: Pongo abelii (assembly GCF_028885655.2). Lineage (NCBI taxonomy): Eukaryota > Metazoa > Chordata > Mammalia > Primates > Hominidae > Pongo > Pongo abelii. The sequence goes on from NC_085928.1 coordinate 23,470,078, forward strand.
AATAGACCTATGAGACCTGCTCCCTAAAGATGCAATTCAAGTAGTCCTTCAAGAAGAATTGTACACAAAAATACCTTTATTTCTTTCTGCCGCCATCCTTTGGTTAGTTTTATTGTAATGACTGGCTGCATAGTGACAGGTTGATACAGTACTACTTTTATTTCTAAACTCCAATATTGTTTAATCCTGTTCTCCTTCTTAAGCCAGTTATATTTACAGGCTCTTAGTTCCTTGGTTACCAGCATTAATCCTAATGTTCTGTCTAAAGTATAGTAGTGATTTTCTTATACTCCAGTTCACTACAATGTTTGTGTGGTAGTTGCCATAAGTAATGATTTTGCTTTACTCCTTACCAGGGCAACCACAAACTTGACAGTGGTTCAAAATCTCGGTTTTGCAAGGGGTTGTGAGAGATTATATGTAGCCTCAGGGAAGTGTTAAAATGCTCAGATTAATTTTCTAGATACAAGTTCATGAGTCTCATGAACATTTACTTTAGATTTAGAAGGAATTCTGAAATCACTAAATTACTATTAAATGTCAGGGTAAACCACTTGGTTTTACTGGAGAAAAATGACATCTACTTAAGAAGCAAAATCCTAATATCAGAGATAAAGTTAATGTAGAATGGCACATACAAGGGCTGAATCCATGAAACTCGTGAAAATAATTTTGGCCTCTGTAGAATTTGTTTCATATAGTTGCTCTTTCCTTTCACAAATTCACATTATAGGCAAGTTTTTATTTATTCACATGAGTAGACAAACTCATGAAATGGTTTCAAGCAGCAAATGGTTTTGGAAGCCAGGCAGAGTAAACTAATTTTTGGTTTATAAATGTGCTGTGATGCTAAAGAATGGCTGCATTAACAATCAACTTTAATAAGGAATCAGGGATTTGAGGATAAGAAGCCGAAATGGGTGAAGGAGAACAACAGTGCTAAGAGCAAATGACATGTTTGAAAAGTAAACTTCTTCATTTGAAGGAAGATTATGCAAAATCCAGCTTGAAAATAATGAATGAGAAATCCAACTTGATATGTTTAACAGAGGTGGTTGATAGAAGGTCTTGAACTGGCTCTGAAAAGGCTATTACTAAATGTGGGGAGAACGGGATTCACATCCCCAAAAATCACATCTTTCAATTTTTATTTATGCCCAGCAAAGATAGCAAGAAGGTATGTTTTTCTCCCTCATTACCAAAGCTTTTTTTCTTTCTTACCCCTTTTTTGTGTGCCCAGACTATGAATCTGTTAACTAGGCAGGGTCATTTTCGTGAGCTTTCCTAATGCCAAGAGACACCAAATGTTGAGGTAGATCAAAGGGACAAAGAATTACAGAGACACTGAGCCACTTTTCTTAGGACCCTGAGTACAATGTGAACAGTCTACTTAGCTCCAGGCCCCAAACCAAGTATTCTGCAGCAGACCCAGTCTGGATTTCTTGGGAAGTGCTCCCTGTTGCTTTTCATAGTTTAGATAATCCACATGAACAATCCTGATTAAATCAGTTGCCCCTAGGCAATGGGGAAAAGCATAAATGGCTTTTTGGAGAGAGAGGTCCAAAAGCTTCTCTCTCTCACTTGCTCTGTCTCTCCACCCCCCACCCACCCGCCCCATCTATTTATCTAGTTCCTTGTGTTTTCATTTATTCATTTTCTTCTCCAAAATTATCTCCATCCAATGCAATTAGGTAAGAAGAGGGTACTATTGAAAAAAATGCTGATCCCTATTCATTAAATGATTCAGGTTTTAATTTTGAATTACATGACCTGTCTTGTTGTGCTGATTATGAACAGTTTTTGAAAGGCTGTTATCCAGGGGGTGGTTATCCAGCAATATTATGGAAGGCCACTAGGCATTTGTTTTTTATGTCTGATTCTTTTTTAACCAGGCAATTACTCTATCATTTAATAATCCTTACCTCAAAGTTCACTTGAAAGAAAGCTCATAAGATTTAAAGGGGAAAAAAATCCCTAAAAATAAAAGTTAGGCTCGGCAAGGCCAGGGTGGGAAATTCCATTGTGGCTAGAAGCCCATGGCAGGTAGAGTGGAATTTAATGAAGGAAACTGCTGTGTTTTTGTGTCTTTCTGTATGTTTTTCCTTTAAAACCAAGAGCTGGGCAGGCATCCCATTCGACCTGACGTGACCCAAGCAAATTGCTTCTTATATAAAAACAACTGCAGACTTTGAGAATGTGAAAATGCACTGTATCCTTCTCCAACCGAGGGAAACGAAAGCCTGAGAAACAGGACAGCCCTGTCAATACTCGTTGAGCAGAACTATCACTCAAACTTGATAAAGGGAGATTAGAACAGGCTCCCTAATGCCAGAGGTATTCATTATAAGTTGGACTTCTTTATTTATTTTTTATTTTCTTAAACAAGCACAAGTGGTCAGTGGAAAATACATTTTTTAAAGGCAGGTTTTCCTGCAGAAACAAAAGTAGGCACAATTTTTCAAAGTCTTTTCATGGAACTAGAATTTTAAAAAAAATTTTAATAATAATATTAAATAAGAAAAGACAAAGAGAATCATTTCTCTTTTCTACCACAGTCTTGGACAAGCAAAGAAGAAGAGATTCAGGGTGTGTCCACTGATATTGCATTCAGATGTGTTGTCTTGGCTTGTGTACTGACAGATTTATTTAAAAAACAAAGTTTTAAAAATGCATTGTGTGCTAGTGAAGTCACTTCATAAATCTTTTCCTTTATGAATTATTTTGATCACAAGGCTCGTTGTTTAAATCACCGAAAGACTATTCTCCCTAAAAGAAAAATGCCTTCGTTTTCAAACCGCCAGTTCAAAAGCCAGTAACTTCCCCTGAACAGCATGCAGGGATCCAGAGGGCAAAGAACAAGGGACCACATAAGTTCTGACTCCAGCATAAGGCATAATCCAGTTTAGATTTGCCGTGGTTCACAGAAGAGGCATGTTTTAAAAATTTGGACCCAGAGTTCTTACTTTTCTCATAGATTACTTAGTTTGAAATGGTGACTCTGCTTCAGGAAAAAAACAAACAGGGGAACACAGCCTTTGATGCAGCTGGTCTGTCAGAGGGCGGAAAGTTAGAATTAGAATATTCTTCAAGCTGTTGCTGAATAATGAAGGGTAGGGCTTCCTAGTTGGGCAGTTACCACAGCCCCTCTGGGAGTTCAGAGAACAAATATTACCTAATGTGTACAAAGACTTTAAAAGTTAAGTTGATTACAAGCTGATTGAGGAAGGTTAGATAAGGCAGTGAGAACTGAGTTCCACCAGAGGGACCTGATCTTCAGGAACACTGCCAGGAGCCACAGGGCTCCATTCGACCCTCCAGAGTTAAAGGATTGGGTACCAACAGGAAGTTAGTTAGGTTCTTGAAGCGAATAGTCTGTGTGAAATTACTACAAGGAAAAAAGAAAAGCAAAACAACATATTGGAATATATGCATACATAGAGGTTGACGAGATAACTTGGATGAAGATTATAACTGTGAGATGGGTCAAAATCTCCCCAACCGAAATGTGATGTGCTTGTAACCAGAAGACCTTGTGTTGCTATTCATTTGTTTTTGGCACAGCACCTAGAATGTTGTTAAGACATACAAGCAAATAATTAATACTGGTCTATTACATTAATTTGCCAGGATAATTGGTCTGGTGGAAGGGTAGGTGGTTCCAGATTGAACATGGGAAGAGATGAATGTCTGGAAGAAATGAATTTGAAACTGACATCTAAAGGACAAGAATGATGGACAGAAGTGAACAGGCTGTCTCAGGTTCATTGATTGAGAGATGCTTCTTGGCTATTCACTGCTTCAATTGTTATTCTCCATTTTATGGCTGCTCCATGAAAATGAACAAGAAAGGCACGGAGATGATAGAGAGCAAGTTTACATGACAGAGGAAGAAAGTTGTTAACATGGGAGATGGGAAAGAACATTAATAGGTGATGTATATTCTTAGAAAAAATGATGACTGCTGTGGATGAGTTTTATCTCAATTCTGAGCAGGTAGTTAGAGGGAATGGTTGGAATTTAACTCTGGAGTCTGATGGCCTGGGATACTTTGTAGTTTTGTGATCTACAAAATAATGTTACAATACTATCTATTTTTAAAAATAGTTATGAAAATTATATAAGTTCATATATATAAACTACTTAGCAAATGCTTCTCTTAGAATAAGACTTAAAAAATAATAAAGATAAGAGTTATCCATTTTCCCTACACAACTGTACCACATGTTCAACTTCTCTCATAATTAGAAATATCACATACCACTAATCTCCCAAGCAAGTTCCTTAAGGTAGTTTTCTTTATATATAGGTCTGTTTCATTTTATTCACAGATTATTCTGCTAAATTTAATTATAGAAATATTCATTGGCCATATTTAGCGATTGAGTGGAATATATAGCACTTTCCTAGGACACTGTGAGTGATTTTTTAGGGTTAAAAAATAGTCTTGTCTCAATTTGAAAAATACTGAATATTGAGAGAGGAAGTCCTATAGACACTTTGATTCTAATGCAGTTTTCCATATCAGTTCAAGTGCTATCTAACATAAAACCACAATTTTGGTAGTTGTGATTTTGGTAATAGAGGAGTAACTTGTACTGTTTCAGGACAAATATTTCCACAGATAACAGTTCCAAACCGTGGTATGGGTTAAAAATAAAACTAAACTCCAATTAAAAAAAAAATCACCACAATTATTTGAAGGCACTGGAGAGTGACCAAAAGCAGTCAGAATCTGGAGTGAACTGTCCTGGGTAAAATTCACATTTGTTACAGCTTCTTCCCTCAAGGAACTTCCCAGTCTGTACGGTATAGAGAAGTTAGAATTCAGGCAGAAAACCACAATCTTATTGGTTTGTGATGTTAGAGAATGGAGCTGGCATTGGCAGAGTAGCTGAAATTGAGGAATGAAGTGTTAGAAAGGATGGAGCCATTGAGGGAAGGCTCCCATAAATCTACATATAAGTTACTTTAACATTTTGGCTGATATAAACTGTGCATGTATGTGGGAGCCTATAAGTGCCTGGAGAAAAGCAACAACTAAAAAGCTAAAAGAGCTGAACAGATACATTAGATGAAGAGGAGACAAAGTTAGGAGTTTGAGTTTACAAAGTTAGAAGGGTTTGGTAAATGTCTCAGGCTTTATGAATCCCAGAAGGATCCAACCTTAGAAATATAGATGATAGCTAAGAACTAAGAAATTAATTATAGAAAGAGAGACAAAACTGAAGCATTGAAAGTTTCTGTCAAATCATAAAACCAGTCCTCTTCAAATCAAAGTGGTCAACCAGTAATTTAATAACCTGCTAGAATAAAAATGCATTGCATTAGAGAAAGATAACCAAACCCAGAGTTTGTATAAATATCATACACAATGTTCAACTGTAATTCAAAAATTACCAGTGATGGATACAGAAAAATGTGACATGTAATTTTTTTTAAAGTCCATGGAAATAGATTCCTCGATGATTCAGAAGTTGTAGACAAGGACTTTAAAGCAGAAATTATAAATATATTCAGGATTTAAAAAAAATATTTTCAGGCCCAGTGTGGTAGCTCACGCCTATAATCCACCAGATGTGGTGGCGTATGCTTGTAATCCCAGCTACCCAGAAGGCTGAGGCATGAGAATAGATAGCTTGAACCCAGGAGGTGGAGGTTGGAGTGAGCCGAGATTGCTCCACTGCACTCTAGCCTGGGCAACAGAGCGAGACCCTGTCTCTAAAAATATATGTATATATATTGTCATAATGAGGGAACAGATGAGAAAATAAGCAGAGAAATGAAAATTATTAAAAATAAGTAAAAAGTTAAGGTATAATACCTGAAATTTTGTTAAAGAGTCATTGAAGTGGCTTAACAATAGATTGTAGATGGCAGAAGAAAGTGTCAGTAAACTTGAATACATGTCAATAGAAATTATTAATATAAAGAACAGAGAGAAAAAGGATTAAAAAATGTGCAGAGTGATCTCTACAACAGTATCAACCAGTCCACTATACTTTGCATGTCTCAGAAGAAGAAAAAAGAAATGAAATTACTAAAAAGAACCAAAGGTTAAAGTACAGAATCTGAAATAAAAAGTGATTTGTTGGAGAATCTTAACAGCAGATTGTGGGTGGCAGATGAGAAAATGGGACAGAAATGATATTTGAGGAAATCATAGCTGAAAATGTCCAAAATTTGCTGCGAAAAACACAAAAATATGCAAAGAAAATCACATGTAGGCACTGTATTCAAACTTCTGTACACCAAAGATACAAAGAAAAAATTCAAAGGCAGCCCTAAGGGTGGAGACAATAGATCACCTATAGGGGAATAATCAAACATCAACTCATTCCTCATACTAAATGTAATGCCATTTCTTAATGATTGGAAAGAAAAACAAATGCAAAACCAGAATTCTATATAGAGCAATGTGATCTTGCAATAATGAAGAAATAAAGAATTTTCTGTTGTCAGTAGAACTCCTAAAAGTAGTGTGAAAGGCAGTGAGTGCTTCAGGGTGAAGGGAAATGACACTGTGAACCAAGATAGAAACTTGGTTTTACAGAAAATTTTCACTAAATATTTTAAAGTATCTATTTACATGTAAAAGAATATCCTCTTATTCTTTTAATTCCTTTAAAAGAAAAACTGACTAATGCATAAATTATAGTATTTTCTCATGAGTCTATAGTACTTGCAGATATAAAGTATGTAAAAATACTGCAAAGTACTGGGTGGCAGTAAATGAAATTATAAGATTCTCACATTTGCATAAAGCGGTAAAATATTAACTCTGTGTAAACAGTGATAATTAAAGAGGCATATTGTAATCCTTAGAACAACTGCTAAAAAATAACAAAAAAGGTACAGCTAAAAAGCCAGTTGTGCAATTGAATGAAAAAATAATTGATCAGTTTAACCCATTAAAAAAGGAAAGGAAAACAGAAGAATAACAATGACAAAAACCCAAAGGAAAAAAATCAAAAGCATATAATGAAATAAATGGTAGACCTAAACTTAATTGTAGCAATAATTCCATTCACTGTAAATGGTATAAATACTACAATTAAGAGAGAGAGTATTAGGCTGAATAAAAAGGCAAGAGTCAACTATATGCTGTCTACAGGAATATACTTTAAATATAATAACATGGATATCTTGAGAGTGAAAAGATAGAAAGATATATACAATGCAAAAAATAAGCATGAGAAAGCTAGGTTGAAATATTAATATCACACAGAATAGACTTTATGCCAAGGAGTACTACTAGAGGTAAAGAGGGATATTTCCTAATCATATGTGTGAAATGAACGCATAAGTCATAAACATGTAGACACAAACTGACAGAAAACTAGAGAGAAATAGTAAAATCTACAATAACAGTTGGAGATTTTAACATTCTTGTTCTAGAACTTGATAGAACAAATAGGCAGAAAATGAGTAAGAATACACAAGAAATTAAAAACACCATCAACTGCCTTGACTTATTTGACGTTTACAGAACACTGTTCCCACTTGGAAAATGTGTTCTATTCCCACCTGGAGAATATGTGTTCTTTAAAACATACAGGAATAGAGTCCTGTATGTATGTTCTACTTTATTTATTAAAGTAGACCCTAATCTGGTTCATCAAATGAGTTTCAAACATTTTCAAAATATTGAGATACTACAAAATATGCTTCTTGTTTGTAATTAATTAAATTAGAAATAAAGAAAACAATAAAATATCTAGAAAAGACCAGTTGGAAACTACACAACAAACTTAATACCTCATGGTTGAAAAGTCATGAATTTTTAAAATAGTTACACTAAGTTATGCAATATATTGAAATTTATGAAATTGATTAAATGAAAATACAATATACTGACATTTATAATATGAGCCAGAGAGGAGCTTAGCAGAAATTTTGAGCTTTTAATCCTAAATTAGAAGGAAGAAGAAAGGTTTAAGATCAATAGCATAGGTTTCCACTTTAAGAAAGTGGGAAAGTATAATCATTTTAAACCCAAAAGTAGTAAAAAAAGAAAACAAATAACCAAGGCAGAAAACTGTGAAATAAAAACAAACTACAAAGAAGATTAATGAAAGCAAAACATGAATATTTGAAAAGATTAACAAAATTTATGAACCTATAACAGAAAAGTTCAAGAAAAAAGAGATGATACAAATTATGAATATCAGTAATGAGAGATAATCATTACATATCATAACAATATTAAAGGATAACAAGGGAATATTATGAAAACTTCATGTCAATAATTTCAACAACTTTGATAAAATAGGTAAATTTATTTAAAAACATATTAACAAAACTGGCATAGTAAACCAAAGAAATCAAAATATTCCTTTATTGATTAAAGAAATTGAATTTGTTGTCAAAAGCATTCCTAAAAAAAGAACTTCAGGTTTAGATAGTTTCCCTAGAGAATTCTATAAAACATTTAAGGAGGAAATAATATTAATCCTACACGCACTCTTTCAGAAAACATAAGAGGTAAAAACAAAACACTTCCTGATTTATGAGACAGGCATAATCCCAATAGCAAAACCTGACAGATATTACAGGAAAATAAAAGTATAGGCCAATATTCCTCATGGTTCTAGGTACAATAATCTTTAACTAAATATTAGCAAACAAACTTCAACAATAAAAAGTAAAAAGTGTAATACCTCATGATCAAGTAGGATTTATCTCAGAAAAGCAACTTTAGTTTAACGTTTGAAAATAAATCACTGTAAATGCATCATAATAAAGAAGAAAAATATGATCTCAATAGACGCAGAAAAAGCAATTGAAAAAATTTGACAGGCATTCATAGTAAAAACTCTCAGAAAATTAGAATAGATTGAAGCTTCCTCAATCTGATAAAGGACCTCTATGAAAACATATAATTAATACCATCCTTAATGATAAAATCTGAATGCTTTCCTCCTAGGATATAGTAGAAGGCAAAGATATATATTCTTACTACTTCTGTTCAGCATTGTTCTAAAGATCCTAGCCAGAGCAATAAGACGAGTAAAATAAATTAAAGGTATAAGCATAGGAAAGGAAGAAGTAACATTGTGTTTATTCACAAATACCATGATTGTTTACATTAGAAACTCTTAGGGGATATACAAAACAACTAATAGAGCTAACAGTGCATTTAGGAAGGTCACGAGATCAATATACAAAAATTGATTGCATTTTTACGTAGTACTGGCAAATAATTTGAAAATGAAGTTTTAAAATCAATTTACAGTACCCTATAAATATAAAATATTTAGATAAAAGTTTAACAAAGGAATGTAAGATTCCCCACTCACAATTTTAAAAGGGCTTAAAGAAAAATCCATTATTTATAGATGAATACTCAGTATTTCTAAAGTGTCATTTTTCCCCAAATTATCTGTAGATTCAATGCAATCACCATCAAAATATCAACATCTTGTTTTTCTAATATTAAGATAAATTGTCAAATTTATTTTAAAATGTATATGAGATTGCAGAAAATTTAGAAAAAGAATAAAGTTGAAAGACTCACATCACCTAATTTCAAGACTTTCTGTGAATATATAGTTCTACTTCAGAACATTGGATCAGTATCTTCTAAGGTTAAGCATATGCCTACCATATTGTTTGGTAATTACATTCCTAGTTATTTACCAAAAAACAATGAAAATGATGCCCTCAAAAAGATTTGTACAGGCAAGTTTATACTGACTTTATTTGTAATTGCCTAAAACTGGAAGCACCCAAATGTGGAAAGTGGATATACAAATTGTGGTATATTCATATAATGAAATACTAATAAGCAAATAAAACAAAACAAAACAGTATGATACAACAATGTAGATGAATTCCAGAAACATGGTATGCAAAAAAGCCAGGACACAAGAGTATACATAAGTTATGTGAAGGCGAAACTATTCTATCGTGATAAAAATCAGAATGTTGATTGTTTATGGGAGATAGAAATTAACTAGAAGAGGGCACAAAGTAACTTTCTATGTCTCTGTTATGGTGGTAAATATATACATATTTTATATATACATATTTATACATAGGTGTATAAATTTATCAAATTTATCAAAACTCAAAACTCATTCTGTGTACATTTTGAAGTCCATGAATTTTGCTGAATATAAATTATACCTCAACTCTGAAAAATTTCATGTTGACCCTAATCAACTCTCACCTGAAGTGCTTTATCTATTTTCCTAATGGCTGCCCTGGTCCTTGTCCTAATTAACCTTCAAAGCTGTTTTAAAACTTTTCTCTTCTGCCTATTGCTCTGATTCCAAGAGATGTGGTAGAACGTAAATTGTCACGATTTGGAAATCTGGAGAATGTTCAAGGTTAAAGAAAGAAATATCTAATTAACAAGCCCAGATACAGCCTTGGACAGTCGAACGCTTGGGCAAGAGTTCACTGCTCGTGTTCACTTTTCTCTTTTGTGAATGATACTGCTTTCTAAATATATTTTATTCTTGAGCAAGAGGGAGAAAAGAGGAGTCCTTCAAATTTACTTTTTGTTTTGTTTCATATTGCAAAGTTAATATCAAACTCTAGCTTTAAAACTTCAAAGAATGTCAGGACTTTTTCGTTTTTCCTTTTTTTTTTTTTTACTATCCAACCAATGGTTTTACTTATTCCCTGGATTTCTCTATACTTTTAAATTGTCAAAGCCAAAGAAAAGAATAATTAAAATATTCAAAGCTGAAAATAAGCAAGATTTCAGTTTATTTTCAAGTATAAGCTTACCACTTCCCTGCATTTAACTGTGATGCTAGTGTTCTGGCAATATTACATATGATTGAGAATTCTGTTTACCTAAACCACTTTTTTATTGTTGTTTTTAGCTTTCTTAAGTGCCATCAGGTCTTGCCTTCTTTCATTTCTTTCTAGCTGTCCCCAACAAATACTGCCCAAGTCTGACTGTAATGCAGCCTTTCTTTCATAGTGAATATTTATTAAAGCACTTAATACCTGAATTATGAAATGTAGACAAGTGCACATTAACCTGGCTGAGTTATTTCCTTTCTTGTTCTTTTTAAACACATATTCTAGCCCAGTCTATCAATGCCAGATGGCAACTACATTTTGATACACTGAATATTTACCAAGTCATGTGGTATGCTTTTGAAGTATTTTTTAAACCCTTTCCATCAAACGAGCTGACTCATCTCTCATTCATTTATTCCTGCTTTTAACAAGTTGTATTTTTAGAAACTTGACCTCAGTTTTATCAAAATGATAAATGATATTTTAAAATGATGCATCCGAAGTTCTACAGGCCTGACTACACTTTACATCCTACAGCTATCACGTTTATTTTTCAGTGTTTAAAATGTTTATAATGTACCAATTTTCTTATTTTCATGAAACTTGACTCCAACTAGATTATTGTGTTAGCACAGAGGAATATAATGGGAGAATATTTATACTTAGACATACTTAGACAGCTTTAAGATATTCAGGAAATTAAAAGCATTTATGGTTGAAATAATTTTACATGACCATGAAAATAGCAACTTAACAACTGATATTTATGTCCAAGATCTTTAAAAAGCCTACTGGTAATAGGCAGTAGGTCTAATGATAATAGTAGGAAGAAGACGAAGAAGACTAAAAGGCTCTCAGAATACTGACTCTCTGTTATGTTTTTTGTTTTCTTGGTCTTCATGGGAATATGCTTTTGTAGGGGCAACTGTTAGGATATTTTTTGTAAATAGATGTTAATATTTCTTAATCTAGGGATATGAAAAATAACAGGAGAAAGTATTGACAGACGACAAAAGTGCATGGCATTGAAAATGGTTAGTAAAGGCCAATGCATATTCTAAGAACTCTTCCTGGCCTGTTGATCTCTAAAGATTATTTTCAATTTTTTAAGTTTTTATGGCTACTTTTCAATGATCTTTCAGAAATAGACGATATTATGCATGTTATGAAGTTAATAATGAATGCTTTATATAAACGAGTGGAAGTTTTCTTTGTGAATAATTTTTTCAGAATTTTTACAGTGTTTTTTCTTTTAAAAAGCAGACAATAGGGATATTTGGAGAGGTTAAAACTGAGAAATATGAAAGGATCTATTCAGTTTTACAAAAAATCTTTCATGATACTCTTATCCATTTTATTTTCTAGCTCTCTTTGTAATTAAAATTGTTTCTCTCTTGTGTGTGTGGCAGAGTTTGTGTAGTGCCTAGTCTGGAGTAGCTTCTCAAAAGCACAGATTGCCTTAATAATACTAGTGTATATAAACTCGAAGCATGGTGCCCAAAACATAGTGTATATTGTTGTTATATTATTATTGCTGTTGTTCTTATGACTGCTTTTAAAAAGAAATCTCCAATCAGCCTTTTAATGTTATCTCATTTAGCTTATGCTTTTATAAAAGATTTGGGAAATATATAATTTACCTAGTGTAAATTTAAAGGAATGTGACTTGGTGAAAAGAGACATTCTAGAGGCAAACCAACAACAACAATACTGAATTCATTAAAGTTTGGATTAGAATTTGTTTTTTTTTTCTATATATAGAAAGCTTGAGATCAAATAAATTCTATTCCTATGACACATGTGGAATTTCTGTCTCTGAAAATGTTGTCATCTTATTCACCTATATGACCCCCTAAAAGAGGAAGTACATCCTGATGAAGTACACCCATGAGTCACAAAGCAGAGACTTGAGTTCATTATGCACTCTTTTAGGATTTGTAGATCTGCAACATTGTTAGTGGTTTCTTTAGAAAAGAATCCCATGGAACTCTACATTCTTTTATTAAATGAGCCCAGAAGATTTTCTACTTACCCTTTCACTTTTAATAGCCCTTTTGTGTGTAATCAGCTTCTCAAGAACTGGAATTTTTAGAGTATACTTCTTTATTTTATGAGTTTCACTTGAATGTTTCTAACTTCATGGAGACTCATCTGATTAAATGGTAACATTTTGTATTCAGGCAGCAAGGGATTTTATAGTGGAAACATTGTGTTGGACACCCAAAAAATAAGATTTCTGATATAGTTTATAGTGTATTTTTCTCCTTAAAGTTAACAATGAAGGAATAGTGTATCTTTTTGGCTCCTCTGTCAAATTAAACTGTGGGGTAATTAAATCATTGTATTATTTGGGAAGAAAGAAAATGGATGGGCATAGATTAAATTTTTAAATGGTGAGCTACTTCAAATACAACGAGGATCATTTTATTTAGTAAAGTATAGGTCAACTTCTTAAAATTATATTATTTTTAAGCCTTTAAATATTTAATTTCTGGGTCAGCTGATTAGTCAAAAGAGTAGAAGCTAGAATAAATAATATTTGCCTTAGTTTCATTTTAGGAAACACTACTTTCCACATCTGCATAGTTTGAGTTAGTTGCCTTTGGGTTGAAATTTAATGATAATCCTCTGACAATGTCAGTGATCTTCCTCTGCTATATTTTGAACCTTGAAATACATTGAGACAAATTCCAGTAGGGCTAACGTGTTTTGTTTTTCTTAATTTTCTCTGTATTTCAGATCAAATTTCACTCCTCTGTTATACTCTTATTCTTCTAGATTTTTATGTACAATTTATCAAATGCTATCTTTTAGGGGGTAGCCTTTCCATCTTGTGTAATATAATATTATTGCAGATAGCACAAATTAGTAGTTAACAGTACACTTTTATGAATGACACTTTCTAAATTTAAGATACCATCATTCTGTTCTATCAGTGCTTTGGAAGATTGTGTGGATATGGCAAGTTTTCCTTTAATAAATAAAGATTATTATGTCTTCTCATTTATCTGGTGACACTTAGCTCATTAAATCGTTGAAATTATTAACTTTAAGAATGTATATAAAATGCTTAGCAAAATGTATTACACAGTAAGCACTCCACAAATGGTTTCTATTATTATTATGTATAACATGTTTATAGCTATTAATGATATTTAAAATACCAATAATAGTGTAATTACTACAATGCCTACTAGTAATGAATAATAAATATTAGTTATAATTAATTGTTTTCTCAGTAAATTTTTTATTAATGAGTAATAAGAGGATAATGGAAGGAATGTCAATACATTCTATACTACAGTAAAATCAACTAGTCAAAACATAGCACAAAATACATTTAATGTAAAATAATTTAGTTAAAATTTACATACCATATGATTGTGGAAAATGTCTAAAAGGTTAACTTTAATAATCTAGAAAAGTTTTATGTTTCTTATAGTTCTGATCTTTAGTTATTTTCCAATGACAGAAGTTGGAGATTAATCATTTTTCTTCTACTCCTAATGTTTTCTCAATTGGAAGATTAAAGAGATGTCAACGAAGTATCATCTGATTATTTATCAAATCATTGTTACAGAGACTGAGTGCCCGCAGGATTACATATCTTTTTTTTCTCTCCCACAATTGTCATGATTACTAGCCAAATCCAATTAGAGAGATACTAGAGAAGTACTGAGTATTTACTGAGTACTTACACATTGTGTATGTAATACAGGTTTCATAGATAATCACCCTTTAGAAATAACTGGAATATAAAGAGGTTGGCTAATGTATTCAAGATCACACCAATAATAAGTAGTGGAGTTTAATTTTAAATTGATGGCTGACTGACTCTAAACTCATGCTTTTTCACATTGCTTCTTCCACTCAACCTAAGGAAATTGCCAAAAGTTTTGGTCAGAAGCTTAACCTCACTTTGGACTTTTGAGAACTCCAAGCTGCCATCCATGGCTTCATATTTTTAGTTATTTGAATCTTTGAGGAAGAGCTCTAGAGATAGAGAGAGGAAAGAAAGGAAGAATGTAAGGAAGGAAATGGTGAACATTTCTCTCTAATTTCCTCTCCATGATAATTTTACCTTTATTCCCAAGAGGAAAAATGTGAAAGTTCTACTTTCTTGAGAAGTACAAAACTGCCTTGCCTTGGCTCACGCCTGTAATCCCAGCATTTTGGGAGGCCAAGGCGGGTGGATTACGAGGTCAGGAGTACGAGACCATCCTGGTTAACACGGTGAAACCCAGTCTCTACTAAAAATACAAAAAATTAGCCGGGCGTGGTGGCAGGCGCCTGTGGTCCCAGCTACTCAGGAGGCTGAGGCAGGAGAATGGCATGAACCCGGGAGGCAGAGCTTGCAGTGAGCTGAGATCACACCACTGCACTCCAGCCTGGGCGACAGAGCAAGACTCTGTCTAAAAATAAATAAATAAATAAAATAAAATGAAATAAAACTGCCTTGATTAAGTACCTTCACATCAGTGATTAACTAGCAACTCTAGCCCTGAATTCTGAATCTTTTATTTTTCCTTCAAAAGGTAACTCTTAAACCATCCCTTCTACTTAATCTGCATATTGTACTGAGGTTATTTATCTTCCAACGTTTGCAAGTTCCCTTAGGAATACCCTTAGCAACTGCCTTTCCATACAAACTGCCTGGGAAAGTTTAAGGGGATCAAATCCCTTGTAACTAAACAAAATAGGGCTTTTGAATAGAAATTTAATAGCAAATGAGATTGGCATCATTACAGGAGGATGAATGAAACTTTTGTTTTCTTTACATTTACAGTAGAAAAGTCAACTAACTCTCCAATATACAATGGGCTGGAAGAAAGAGATTTTTTTTGGCTTATTTTATGATGTATCTTGCTTTCACCACATTCTGTCAACTTCCAGAACAAATTTAACCTCCAAAACAAATCTTAAACCTGGTCTCTCTCACTCACTGCTGCTCCATTTTTCCTAATGGAGTTTTCTCTTGGAAGAAGGAGTTTTCATCAGAAGAAAGGAGTCTCCTCCTTCTCCAAATACAAACTAGATTACACAGGAGAAAAATGTGTCTTTCGTTCTCTGTAAACTAGGGCTTCTACTTTTCTTCATCTCTACATAAAAGTTTTTTGAACTTCTTCCATCCACCAGTCCTACTGAGTGAGGGCATCAAGGATAGGGTTTGCAATGGTAACTTCCTGTTTCACCCACAGACCCCTACTTTCCTCCCATTTAGCTGCTTTTCACGTAACGCTTCTTTTTTTCTGTAGAGGTTTTATAAAAACCTCTACAGAAAAAAAATTTAGAAAAAATTATTTCTAAAATGTTTATGCTCTATTTTTAATAAAGGGACTCAGTCAATGACTAAGGACAAAAAGTTGACTCTTCTTTATCAGTACTTCCTATCACAATAATTCTGCGAAACTGCTGCATTCTTTTCTGACCTTCTCTGTGCTTTGGACTTTATGCCATAGTTGAGGGCTGTATTTCATCAATTTTTCTTTTCCCTCTATTCCTCGAAGCTACATAATTTGTTTGGCAAAAAACTAAGAATGAAATATCTCCTGCTTTATAGATAATTTTTATACAACATTCTTTGTAGTTGTGTAAAGTCTGAGAATGGTGTTGTGTCTAATGAAATATCTGGTAAAGGCAAATGATAAATAAATTCTCATTTAATTGAAAAAATTAATTTGGTTTCTCCATAATAAAAGTATACTTGTATTAGAAGTCTACTTAGTTTAAGGAGTCACATTACATCTCCATGACTCAACATTCCCTTTGAGGCACTGGGGGGAAAATCCAATAATAATATCAAAATAAAATAACTTTGACCCTCAACAATGCTATCCATTGTAAACTGATGCCACCCAGAAAGATATAAGGAAACAGCTGGCTGAAACTACAGTTGAAGCATCTCTGGAATTAACAAATAAAGCCAATTTCTGGATAACAAGACAAATTGATGTAGTCAGTCTTTGAGTGATTGGGAAGAAGGTGAGAGGTGAGGTTGAGAGATCCTCACCATTTGCCTATATAATTAATTTGCCAGTAATGCTTTCAGTGATATTCATAAAGGTTTGAGGTAAATATTAAGTAATCAGATATGGTAATTATTTATTAGTGCATGGGTTTGAGAACAGTTGGTAGTAAAGAAAATTTCTGTAAATAGGTATAATTTACACAAAAATATATGAACTCTTAAACAAAAGATGTTCTCTTGTATTAACTCACCAATATAGTCTCCTACAATTGGTCCTTCCAAACACTAACATTTTATTTTTATATGGATGGCTCTTACTGTAATTTCATAGGTCTTTAAACTTTGTAATATTCAGTTCAACAAACATCATGGAGCTCATAGTGTGTATGTGTGTGCAATAAACTATATTATATTAATAATAAATGTATATGATTTATTACAATATGCTCTTGAATATTCATTGTCCTTAGGGACTATACATTATCCTTAGAGAAAGAAAAAAAATTTAATTTCTAGGTTAGTTTTCTGTTTATTCTTTCATTTCCAGAGCTAGTGAACTCATTTGAATTATACCCTAAATATTCTTTATCCTGACTACCCACAACTACATAATTCTGTGATATAAGGGATTAGTTCCATCTTTATTAAAATTTCAACTTTTATTTCAGATACACAGGGTACATATGCAGATTTAGTCCATAGGAATATTGTGTGATGCTGAGGTTTGGAATAGGAATCCCACCCTAATTCCTATGGTAATGAGCACAGTACCTAATAGGTAGGACTAATTTACATTCCCACCAACAGTGTGTAAGCATTCGCTCTCCTCCACAACCACGCAGCACCTGTTGTTCTTTGATTTTTTAACAACAGCCATTCTGACTGGTATGAGATGGTATTTCATTGTGGTTTTGACTTGCGTTTCTCTGATTAGTAATGCTGAGCGTTTATTGACAACCGTGGCAACATCAATAATTAGACACAAAATGAATGAACTGCAGTGATGGCAATGATATAAATGAACCATAACATAACCTGTAACTCTTAAATTCCAAACATCTCTCTCTATTCTGCCCTTGGTGGCATTGGCAAATTTGTTCTTCTCTCTAAAGTTGGACCAGAAAGAAAGAACTTCCTGCTTTTGATGTAATAATACCAATAGATTTCTAATTTCTTTCCGTTTATTTTTTTACAATAATATATTAGCTTCTTTCTGCATACATGTGCTTTCAGTTGTATTGAGCTATTTGATTTCGTTTTGTTTTTTATGATTCTAAAATTTCTCATTTTTAATCTTCTAGGCTTTATCCTTCCTAAATATCCTTGGAATTGTTACTCATTTTGTTACTGTCATGGCTTTTTTCCCAAAGGTATAGACTTATTAATTTGCAAAATTAAGGTTTTTTATTGTTCACTTTATAATATTTGTCCAAATGGTCATTTGTGCACTCAAAAAATAAAGAGAACCTATAATGTGCCAGAACAGTAGAATCTCACTGTTAAGAAGCAGTTGAAAGGATTACTGGTAAAAATATGTAGGGAAAAAGGGAAGAATGTTACAAGGAGAGGTACGGGCAAAATGTAAAGTTAGAAATTAAATTAAAGAGTTAGAATTCTCATTTATTCTAAAATACTCTTCTACTTGAAAAAACTGTACTTCAGTCATGCCAATTTAATAGTTGACTGTTACACTCAAAGATCAACTGAGAATCATACACCAAAACTCCAAGAAGAGGTTTAGTGAAATTTCAATACCTCTGGGGAAGTTTTCACTCTTCCTTATGGGTTAGATACCTTAAAGTGTTGATTCACCAATCAAACTGTGTAGGAAATCAATCAAACATGCAGGAAAACATGTCTAGTACTTTCTGAGTAACCAAAGATTGGCCACACAAACAATCCTTTTCCCACTATTGCTTCACTCTTTGCCAAAATGCATTCAGGTGAATAAACTGCAAAGGGATCATTTGTTTGAAGAATGTGCAACACAGCATTTGCTGTTCCCCTGTGTCCTATATCAGTTCCCAGTCCATTCTACAAGAAAGGGATTTTCATCAGAGGGTTTCTTTGTTCCTTATTAGAACTCATTTCATTAACAATGGAAAATGAGGAAAATTATTTAGAACAAGAAGTCATCAGCACAGCAAAGTAGCACATGGAGCAACTAAGGAAAATTTTGCAGCCTCAAAAGAGGAACACTCATGAAGGAGTAAGCATGTTCCAACCATATGTTTTCATGTAATAGTTTACAAATGTATCCAACTACATAAAAACTAAAATTAGCCATTTTGGCAGGAAAAATGACCCCTTTTCTGAACAGTGAAGAATTTAGCATATTTATTTTTTATATAAAAGGAGGGGTGATTAATAATGTTACAAGAGGCCATAAAATATTTTTTACCTTGAATTTCTGCCAAGCTAAGATGTGTAGCTTAAGTCAACTGAAGTCTAATTCAAATTTTGCAACCTTTTGATATATCAAGTCAAGTGACATTTACTAAGACACATAGAGAAGTACTGCATCCTGTGTATTCTTCTGAAATTGCTTACAGTATGTTCTAGGATTGCATTCCAAAATCTCTGAAGTGAATGACTAGGGAGTCAGTAAAAAAGGACTGGGCCATATTCACTTTTTTTCCTTGGAATTCATTTATCAGTTGAATTTTAAACCTGGAAGGTTGAACCAAATGAGTCTTAGAACCCAAGGTCACCAAGTTGTAGAGCTATTATGAATTAACTTAAAAGGTTTTCAGAAAATAGCAAGCTTGATTAGCTTGTTATGGCTAAATATTTAAAACTTAGGTTTGCAGGCTTCCAGACTTTTTCTGATCTCAACTAGACATTGGCAATCAGGAAAAGTGCTCGTTTTGTGGTACCGTAACTACTGCCATTCTCCTAGACAAAACTTCAGAATATCAGTATGCTCTATTTCTCACAAATGAAATTCTCACACTACCACCTACAGCCCCACTCCAACGAAATTTTCCTTTTTTCACCCTGAACAATTTGTTCATTCCTAGATTGCCAATACCAGTTAAGTGTTGATCATATTCTAGAACATCAAAGTAATTAACAATAAGGTGTGAATGAGGTTTACAGGTTCACAAGGCAAATTTGCGTTTTAAAAGAGGGGCTTGTTAAACACAAATGAAGTTCTAATAGACAGAATGTGTGAAAGATATTTTTTTCTCCAAGAGATTGGAGAAGATTTCTAATGCTCTTTTTCAGCCCTGAGATATTCAGGATGTTGGGAATCCTTTCCCCTCTTTAGTCTCTTGCCAGGCACTCCTCTTTTTACCCTACCACCTTTGCAAGTAGAGTATATTTAAAATAAAGGATCATCAGTGAGACAAAGAATTAGTTGATAGAACCTTGTGCATACCTGAAAACCTTGAGGCCTCAAACTAGGTACTACAGACTTAATTCTCAGAGTAGTCAATTTAAACAAACAAAAATGGCATGCATAACAGGATTAGCTCTTTCTCCCTGGTTAATTTGGAGGGATAATTTATGAGAACATTTTCTGTAATTACTTCAAAGTTTTAAAGAAATGTCTTTTGAACAATGAAAAACAGTGAGAGTCTTTTTTAAAAAAATAAAATTATTTGATTACATTCATAAAAATAAAAAACTAAAGACACCCTCCATATACTTTTTGATGTCAGGTAGACTAAGAGAATTAAATCGGAACACCATTTTTTTCCTAGTCAAATTCAGATTTCAGAAAAGAAATAGGAAAATATCAGCAAAAAGAAAGAGGAACATGTTTATAGAGATCTAGGAATCTCTTTTTTAAAATTTAGCTAGTAAAAATAAGTAAAATAAAATAAAATCTACCTAGTAATTAGAAAATCTTTCTGCCTTACAAACTAGTCTTTCTACTCCAGCCACTTTTCCCCTCAAGTTTCCCCTTCCTTCCATGGAAAAATTATCTATATAAGAAACCCTATTTTATATCTACGTAAGAAAAACTATTCTTATATCTATATAAGAAAAATTATCTATATAAGAAACCCTATTTTATATCTACGTAAGAAAAACTATTCTTATATCTATATAAGAAAAATTATCTATATGAGAAACCCTATTTTATATCTACGTAAGAAAAACTATTCTTATATCTATATAAGAAAAATTATCTATATAAGAAACCCTATTTTATATCTACGTAAGAAAAACTATTCTTATATCTATTTAAGAAAAATTATCTATATAAGAAACCCTATTTTATATCTACGTAAGAAAAACTATTCTTATATCTATTTAAGAAAAATTATCTATATAAGTGGTATATATGATACTACTAACAAAACTGTTCACAAGAATTTTGTACTTTAAATTTCAGCCTTTTAGTCTTTGGCCTTGGCGTACAGATCTATAGTCTTTCTTTTCCAGATCTTTGCAGGCCATCAATGTCCATGTAGAGACGTCACCCAGAAATATCGTGGATCTGTGTCAAAGGTGATTATAGTGAAGGACCCTTGCTACGACATGCTTGGCCAAATTTTTCTTTTTTTTTTTTTTTTTCTTTTATTATTATTATTATTATTATTATTATTATTATTATACTTTAGGTTTTATGGTACATGTGCGCAATGTGCAGGTAAGTTACATATGTATACATGTGCCCTGCTGGTGCGCTGCACCCACCAACTCGTCATCTAGCATTAGGTATATCTCCCAATGCTATCCCTCCCCCCTCCCCCCACCCCACAACAGTCCCCAGAGTGTGATGTTCCCCTTCCTGTGTCCGTGTGTTCTCATTGTTCAATTCCCACCTATGAGTGAGAATATGCGGTGTTTGGTTTTTTGTTCTTGCGATAGTTTACTGAGAATGATGATTTCCAATTTCATCCATGTCCCTACAAAGGACGTGAACTCATCATTTTTTATGGCTGCATAGTATTCCACGGTGTATATGTGCCACATTTTCTTAATCCAGTCTATCATTGTTGGACATTTGGGTTGGTTCCAAGTCTTTGCTATTGTGAATAATGCCGCAATAAACATACGTGTGCATGTGTCTTTATAGCAGCATGATTTATAGTCCTTTGGGTATATACCCAGTAATGGGATGGCTGGGTCGAATGGAATTTCTAGTTCTAGATCCCTGAGGAATCGCCACACTGACTGTCATAGAAGTTGAAAAGGGAAAAGCTATCGTTATTTATAAAGAGAAATAATAGTAACTGTTAATAACTTACAGCTTTTCACAGCATATGTAGTTCTTTCCCTTTTGGTTTTTAAAATGTTTTTAAACATACTTTAGAAAGGTTTAATAATAATGTTCACAGAAATTATTTAAATTTGCACACTGAGTAAATAGTAGAATTAGAATTCAAACCTAAGATTTGAAGAACTTTATTTCAGATATTGTACTTCTTTCTCCACCACAAATCTTAAGGGCATACATGCTTGCTTGTATAAAATAAGGCTAAAAAAATGACCTAAAATTAGAAATCCTAAATAATTCATAGAAATTTTGTTGTCATCTTAAAATAAACTTTTTAGATAGCAAGGACTTTCTGATTAAAGCTCTGAGATTAAATTAATAATGTTTTAGTTTATCTCTTTCTCTTTATAGAAGTTGGCCAATAGAGTCTATTTTAATTTGTCCTAAATAGAATGATTATCACTGTAAATGGTTGTTATGAATAACTTTTTTAAAGCTTATATACAGCGTAACCCCATAATTTATCATCCAAATTAGGACACTTTTGAAACTGAAAGTGAACACTACTAATAATTGTGCCTGGGCCATTGGAACTGAAACTGGAAACTCTCCTGAGTAGACTGAGAGGCATGGTTATCCATAATTCTGAGTCTGAGAATGATGCTGTTTTGAATGAAAAAGTCCAGCAGAATAAAAATCCATGTATGTTACCTATAACTTGCCTTCATTCCACAGTTCCCTTGAATTTGGTTCTTAAGTGCTATAAGCATTATTGAATGATTCAGTCTCACACTCCACCCAAGAGATAGCAGAATGCTGGTGCATTCATTCAAGACCAAATTAGAAGGAAGAGTGCCACCTACTGAGAATCATTCACCCCACCCTGTCCCTATAGTTTTTGGATAGCTTGGTAGTTGGGAGCTTCCATGCAAATTTAGACTATTCACAGCCCAGACTGTTGCACCAAAAGACATGATCTATGCAATATCCCCCAGTAAACCTGAGTCAGCCTTCGTAGAGTTCTAAGTGATAAGTATTAAACCAACATTTGAAATGTCAAATGGGAAAATCCATTTGGCAGTTAAATTATTTTTATAACTGACCAAAATAATATTGTAAAATGAAAGCCTCTTAAGTTAGTAATTGATAAAAAAAATTAAACTACTAAAAAATAGATTTTTGTATATCAAAGCTAAATTTGACAGTATTAGGACTGTAATTAATCTTAGAATATCTTCATAATGGGCAAAAAAATAAATATTCTTTTGAAAACAGATACGATTTATGAGAACATATTGCTATGTGCCATCCATGTGTCATGCTGTCTTCCAATTCTGCCTATGAAATGCTCCATTGAAAGGTGACCCAGAAGTGTTACATGTCTAAACAGACTATCAGAAAATGATAGAGACAGAGAGGGAGAGAGATATGAACTAGTATTGCTAACTATTGCCAAATTATTGCTAACTATTGCTAAATTATTTGGAAATTCTTCATATAAGATTACTTATCATCCACCTAACTTAAAAAACATTTTCCCAGTTATTATAAAGTTCAAATTAATTTGATTTGTTCCTAAAAAAAAGTCAGTTTGCTTACGATTTAAACTTTTATTTAAGGTAGAAAATTTCCCTTCTGAGCAACAAGTTGCGGGCTGGAAGTGGTAAAAAAAAATCTCTAGGAGAGAAAAAAAAAAAAAAAAGAAAAAAAAAACTAATGAAACTTTGTTGTGGAATAGTTCACAAAGAAATACAAGATGCGTTACATAATGCAGCCCTTTGTTTGTGGAGCCTCTGACAGAATCCTGCAGTTTTAGCTCGAGCTGAAAGCTGCCACCAAAGTCCTCCCTAACTCTAGACGGCTCTGAGTCTTTTTCCCCACCTCCTGCCATAATTACTCTGGCTTCTGATTAAATCACACCTTATGTTTAAGGTCACTAACCTAAAATGACCCAAAGCTACTCATTTCTCTTCTCAACAGTTCCCCACTACTTACTTGTAATATTTGGACGGCTTGAAAATAGCTTCTGTCAAAACTTACGTAGCCTTTTCTCTAAAAGCAAATGCGATAATAGTTTCCTAAGTCATGGGTTCAAACCTCAGGTGAAAGATTTTAGAAATAATGAGCATGCTAAGGAGCCTGTAGCATTGGGGTGAATCACAGTCATACAACCTAAAGGACAGAGAAAAAGTCTTATTGCTAGTGGTATTTGACAAACGCTGGTTCCTCACTTAGGTTTCAGTAGAACTGCATAGTATTGTCTTCACATTTAATAGAAGACTTGTTTATATCATCTCTCCTTTAAAACATTTATCATTTGGGGGCTTATTCTACTGTCTTAATTCTTAAAATATGTTGCTATTAATTTTGGAAAATACTTTAAAATTTGCTTTTATTGTATATAATAATTGAGCTACATTGTAACAAATTCTTATCATTTAATTTTTTATTATAGAATCAAATTTTCCTTTTTTAACCTGGTTTAATCCTCTTTTCTGATACTAATCCAAATTCCCCCCTTCCTTTCTGTGTGAGAATTTCATTACATATAAAAGTCTAGCATATTTAATCAATATGTGAAGCAAATGAATGTTTATTAAGTGCCAAGAATGTGACCAATGTCTGTTAGCTAGTTAGGAAGAACAGTTTGGTGAATTCAAATTATGAATGTTACTATTATTACTTTGGTTGGAAATGTGTTCAGCAGCAGGTAGCAAATCCTGACTTAAGTGGCTTAAACAAATAGAGATTCAGTTTTCTCACCTAACAGGAAGTCCAGAAGTTGAGAGGTAGGAAATTCCTGGTATGTGATAAAGTCTGTGCTGACATCTCTGGGATTCTTTTTGTCTTTCTTTCATGCTTGTCACTTTATGATCACAAAATAGCTGCCACAACTCCAAGCATCATGTCTATGTTCAAAGAGGGAAGGAGGAGGAAACAAAAGAATTGCCTTTTACCTTCCTCTTTGTAACGGAAAAAAAGAAAGCTTTCTCAGAAACTTGCCTCTCAAGTGGATTGCCATGTAGATCTTATTGGCTATAATTGAATACCTAGGCCACCCTTCTTTGCTAGAGAAGCAAGCAAATTAGAGAATACACTTGTCATAATTGGCTTATAAATTTCAAAACTCATCATCCAGCACTGAGCACATTGCCACTCTGCACATATTAGAGGTCTGTGGCTAGGAAGAATGAGGGAATGGAGTTTGGGTAGGGAATAGTGTCCACTTCCACTGTAATAGTGGGGGGAAAAGGAAACTTAGTGTGGGCTATAAAAAGTAAACATTAATTTATGGAAGAAGCAGAACATAAGCTGGACTATAAGATAATTAAAGGAATTCAATCAATAAAATAATGATAGGATACTCTAATTATAGAAAGAATAAAAGCTTAAAAGCAGGAACGCATGTTATATATTGTAAGTGGCCACTGTATTGTGAATTCCTTTATTCTTTGAAGATAAGAAATAAGTCTTATTTGTATTTAATTCCTACTGTCTCACACATAGAAGATGTTTATTGAATCATAGTAAGTACATGAATAATATTCTAATCCAGAAGTCTAGACATAATTTAAGAAATCATGGAGATGATAGAACAGAAAATTTAAAATTAGGTCTCCTGTGGAAATACCAAAATAAAGAGAAACACTAACATAGTCTGCATACACCACAGAACACTTGTTGGGAAGCACTGGAACCTAAGATGCCTAAGCAAGATAGAGCAACTAATGGAGGCTGAAATACTAAGTTAATAATTTGAATTTGATCTGTGAAACCCCAATTATGTTTCTAGAGTCATTTTTTTTAATACACAAACAATAATCTTTAACAAGCTATACAGCCATTTAAAGCATAAAGCCTACTGCTGTCTCTTGCTCACTTTTTCTCCATGTTCAGTTCTCTGTGATCTCCAGGAAAGCTTTGGAAAAATAAAAAGTAGTGTATTGGAGATCTCTACTTTATAATAATAGTTTACAATTATTCAGTTTTTGTTCTACTCCAGTCAAGAGGATTCCAATCAAAAGGATCCTAATCAAGGGGATTATTATATCATTTTAATGAATTAATCACTTTCTTGTTATATAATGACCTTCTCTCTGTCTCTTGTGACAGTTTTTGGCTGAAAGTCTATTTTGTATGATATAAGAATAGCCACTCTTACTAGCTTTTGGTTATCATTTGCTTGGAATATATTTTTCCCACCTTTTACTTTGAGTCTATGTTTGTCCCTAAAGCTAAAGTGTGTTGTTGTTGTTTTTTGTTGTTGTTGTTGTTGTTGCTGTTTTAGCAGCATATGGTTAGTCTTCTTCTTAATCTATTCAGCCAGTTTGTATCTTTTGATTGGGGAAGCTAATCCATTTACACTTAATTATTAATAGGTGAGAACTTATTACTGCCATTTTTAAATTATTGTCTGGTTGTTTTGTAGTTCCTTTGTCCCTCTGTTGCTGTCTTTTTTTGTGATTTGATTATCTTTTGTAGCAATATGCTTTGATTCCTTTCTCTTTATGTTTTATATATCTACTACAGGTGTTTTGCTTGTATTTACCATGAGGCTTCCATAAAACAACTTATAATCATCTATTTTAAGCTGATAGCAACTTAAATTTGATCACATACAAAATCTCTACTCTTTTACTTCTCCTGTATACACACTTCATGTTATTGGTGTCACAATTTGCATCTTTTTATACTGTGTATCCATTAACAAATCATGTTATTACTTTCATAGTTTTGTCTTTTAATGTTTATACCAGAGTTGAAAGTGATTTACACACTATCATTAGAGTACAGAGGTCTCTAGTATTTGATGATATACTTGACTTTATTGGCAAGTTTTATACTTTCATCTTCTCATGCTGCTAATCAACATCCTTTCGTTTCAGCTTAAAGAACTTTCTGTAGCATTTCATGCAAAGCAGGTACAGTGATGGTGAACACCCCTCAACATGTTTGTCTAGGAAAGTCTTTACCTCTTCTTTATTACTGAAGGATAGCTTTTGTGAGTATAGCGTTCTTGGTTGACAGGTTGTTGTTTTTTGATCTTCAGTACTTTGAATATGTCATCTTACTCTCTCTTTGCCTGTGAGGATTCTGCTGATAAATTTGCTGACAGTCTTACGGGGACTCCTTTGAATGTGATGAGTTGCTTTGCTCTTGTTTCTCTCAAAATTCTGTTTTTGACTTTTGACAATTGGATTATAATGGGTCTTGGTGTAGATCTTTGGAGTTCTTAGGACTTCATGAATCTGGATGTTGATTTCTCTCCCCTGATTTGGGAAGTTCCTTGCCATTATTTCTTTAAATAGGCTTTCTACCCCTTTCCCTCTCTTCTCCCCAGAATTCCCTAATGTGTTTATTGATTCACTTGTTGGAGTCCGATAAGTCACTTAGGCTTTCCTCACTTTTTGTCCTTGTTTTTTCTTTGTGCTCCTGACTGCATAATTTCAAATGATCTGTCTTTATGTTCACTGTTTCTTTCTTCTGCTTGATTAGGTCTGCTTTTGAACTCCTCTAGTGAATCTTTCAGTTCAATTTTTGTATTCTCCAGCTTCAGTAATTCTATTGGGTTCCTTTTTATAGTCTCTATCTCTTTATTTAGCTTCTCATTTTGTTCTTGTATCTTTTTCCTAATTTTATTTAGCTATCTCTCAGTGTTCTCTTGTAACTCACTGGGCTTCTTTAAGACATTTATTTTGCATTCGTTGTCAGTTAATTCAGGGATCTCTGTTTCTTTCAGGATGGTTATTGGAGATGACTCTTTGTGCTCCTTGTAGATTTTCTTTGTGATCTGTACATTTGAAGTAGCAGCTACCTTTCCCAGTCTTTATAGACTAGTTTTGATGAGTAGAGACCTTTACCAGTTTATGGTGCTTAATATGAGACAAGATAGAGAAAAACACCTTGGAGATCACAATCTAAGGCTGGGGGCAAGGCCCTTTACACTTCTTTCCTTGCCTTCTCAAGGAAAAGGCTCGGTTCCATGTTTTTTTCTTATTATACAGAGCAGTGCCAGCTGCAAAGGGATGGCTTCTCCTTTTATTTTTTGCTAACTATCCCTCAGAACCAAGTTCTAATGGTCGTACAAGGCACAGTACAAGGTGAAATGGAAACTGGCTTCACAGAGGGAACTCTGAAATGCTGAGAATAAGGCCCCCTTCATTCCCTTTCCTCCCTCATCTAAGAATAACCTCAGTTCTGCCCCTATTCCTAATCTTGCAAGGCAGCTCTAACTGTAAGGAGTTGCCCTCCTCATTTCTTTGCTCCTACCCATCCCTGGGAACGAAGTTCTACAGGTGTGTCAGTACACAGTATGAGGCAATATAGGAACTGACCCAACAGAGGGTTCTCTGAGAGGCCAGAGGCCAGGAAGCCAGATGCACACTCCAATCTCACTTTCTGTGGCACAGGAGAAATCATGAGCTGAAGCAGTCCTCTCAGTGTTGAGCTAAGCCAGTCTGGGGGAAGTACTGATATGACATTCTAACGTGAAATTGCACTTTTTACCCATGCAAATGCAACTGCTTTTAGTTTGGGATCCTCTAGGGTGCCTCTACTTCTTAGCTACAATCTGAATATATTTTCAACGTATTTTGGTTCCAACACTGTTTTATCAGTATTTCTGTGGAAGAATGAGAGGAAGAGTTTTCCACTCTGCCATCTTGCTGACTTCACCCCTACTATTTGTTAAGACATTAATTTTACTTGAAAAAAAACTATGCCATTTGGACTGGCTGATAGACAAAGTATTAAGATATGCACCCCTCAGTAACTTGGCATTTCTAACATGCCTATGGGTCTATAGCTATTTAATTACGTATACTTGTTACTTTAGGCTTCAGCCTTCTTGATTAGGTTAGGATACATCAGATTATTTGAGCTGAATAGTGCTTCTTATTTTGACAGAAGAATATCTATTTTGTTTTAATTCAGTGATATATTTTCAGTGGCAGATCTTTAAAATAACTCTTCTAAAACTTGTACTATTTTTAGTATTGGACTTAGATAAGTTACTTATCTGGGCCTCAGTTGTATCATCTGCAAAATGAGGCAACAGGATTTAACATGGTCTCTAGTTAATTTGAGCTCTAAAATTGTGCGATCTCATTTTTCATTTCAATTCAACATATGTTAATGAATGGAATACTTACATAATGTAAATCAGTGAGGTAGAACCTGGGTGGATACAGAGATGAATGTGATTCCTACATGCAAATAGCTCATAATTTGATGCCTTCAAAATTGAGATGTGTATTCCCCAACACATCCTAGTTCCTTATATTTGACGTGTCATTTATAAATAAGGGTATATTATTTATTTTTGAAGTGGAAGAAATTTATTTCTTTGTTACTATTTTTCATCTCTAGATTTGGAGAAATAAAAATGTTGTCTAAACTATCATTTTAATAATATTGTGCATTTGTATTTCACCTTCATTGCAAAGCATTTAGAAGATTCTGGAATCATTTTCTTATCCATCCCTAAAGTAGCCCAGTGCAAGTAGAAAAGGACAGTTATTCACCTCTTAGTGATTAGAAAACTGGACTCTGATTTTTCTGCAGTTATATAATATGCCACTGAATAACAACAGGTAAAAATCCAGGAACTCTTCTTTCAAGACTACCCAGCCAGGTTCCTTTGTATGTTACAGTTTCTTTTAGTAAGTTCTGCAGAGCCTGATTCCTAAATCATCTTTCAAACCAAATTCTTTCTTATTCCCTATCCAAACAGCAGCATAACCATTGATGATTTCAGATATATCAACAGGAAAAAAAAATTGTAGTGAAAGAATGGAATGTATGCAACAAGAAATGTGCTGTGCAAGCTGTGATACAGTGTACAATGTTTCAGTCTTTAGTTGGAATTAAAATTAGAAGTTGAAAAAACTTGGGGACTCCTCCATCAATCTAATCTAGAAACATTTGACTGTAAGCCCAGCAGCCCATAATGAAACCTGCCCTTTTGCTAGGTGAGAACATCATTCTGAACATGCCACCTTGGAAACTTTGTATCAGTTCTTGGTATCACTAGAATTTTCCTATCCTGCTTTTGAGAAGTCAGTATGAGAACAAATATACTTCTTTTTACAAATCTTGAAAGTAGATCTTTAGAAATAGGTGATTACATTTCCTTCATAACCTAAATCTTTCTATGTAGTAAAAAAGTCATATTCATGTTTGGTCTCATAGTTTCCTTAGTCAAAAAATTTGCATCTAAAAGCCTAGGAAAATGTTTGGCCTGCATAGTTGAATGTTTAAACAGGTGCGCACTGCACTGGTCTGGCTGAAGAAAGGTAGTCCCCTCCACTTG
Organism: Pongo abelii; assembly: GCF_028885655.2. Taxonomy (NCBI): domain Eukaryota; kingdom Metazoa; phylum Chordata; class Mammalia; order Primates; family Hominidae; genus Pongo; species Pongo abelii. The sequence goes on from NC_085928.1 coordinate 23,500,285, forward strand.
GAAACCCTGACATTAAGAGAATGATTCTTGTGCCAGCTTTCAGGAAAGCTTGTGAAGGAAAAGTTCAGGTAATTCTTAAGTCCTATTACCTGATTATCAGCCCACGTGCCTCCCTTCCATTCTGTATTCTCATGAAGAAATTGATTTAATAGATTCAAGATATTATTAAATACATTCTGCATTAATATTATATGTCCTCTTTGAATCCAAGTGGCAATACAATAGAATTTCATTTTATAAATAACACCTTTCAAGCTAACACCACAGGGCACAGTACAAAAGAATCAAAATAGAACACAAATGCTGTAATCAAATGCAGACCCCAGGAAGGCTGATTAAAAAGGCATGTTGCTACTAAGAACAGCCGACAGGGTAAGTATAGTGGGTCATAGCAGATAAAGCCAGCAGAACAGAAGGGCAAACTAAAATAAAATGGACTTGCCTGCCTGAATCACACGGACTTATGACACTCCTTTGTCTTCATCTCTTTTTGAACTCAGGAATTGCAGGGGAGGGGGGTGTGTATGTGTGTTGGTGGAGAGAACTAAACATAGGGTCATTAAGTTTATCCTCAGTACTCATGCGTAGCACAAACAAAAGGAAATCATAAGGATAACCACCTGCAGCTGGCAGAGATGCCTACGGTGTGATTGTGAGACAACCCAACGTGGCTTGCTTTGCTGGATACCACTGGCTTTCAGAAAACACAAGTGTGAGGTAACAAGTAGACCCCTTCCATAATAGTGAGAAGAGATAGTGCTGATGGCCAGGCATAGGTAAAAACAGATGAATGGTGAGAAAGGTGTTCTGTGGTCCTGACCTCAGTATAGTCTACTCTCCACAGGACTCTCCTCACCCAATTAGCTTTTCTGCTCTCAGCCTCTCACAACCACACTCCTTGCTAATGTCAGGTGTTTGTGGTTTTAAACCCTACCTCTAATTATAGAGCAAAAGCACCTGTCCCCTCTTAAGGGAATTAGGCAAAAGTAGGAGAGGTATTTTGGAATATACCCTCTCCCTATATGTAAAACTAGTTCTAACAATGATCGCAATATCATAGTTTACCAAATTGGTCATTTATTGATGCTTCTGTATTTAATATTAAGAGTAGAACAATATAGGACCAGAATCATAAGAAAAAATTCCTAAATATGTATTTTTCTGAAAAACAGTAACCTATATTTGGCCGGGCACGTGGCTCATGCCTGTAATCCCAGCACTTTGGGAGGCCGAGGCAGGTGGATCATGAGGTCAGGAGTTCAAGACCAGCCTGACCAATATGGTGAAACCCCGTCTCTACTAAAAATACAAAAATTAGCTGGGCGTGGTGGCACGTGCCTGTAATCCCAGCTACTCGAGAGGCTGAGGCAGGAGAATTGCTTGAACCCGAAAGGCGGAAGTTGCAGTGAGCCAAGATTGCACCACTGCACTCCAGCCTGGGCAACAGAGCAAGACGCCATCTCAAAAAAAATAAAAATAAAAAAAAAAAACCTATTTAAGAGCCACCCCACCCCTCCACAAAGATGTCATAGAAGAAGCAAATATGAGTTCTAGAGTTAATTAAAAGAAAAGGAAAGAGAAAGGAAAAATGATAATCGAGGCAATTTTTACGTCTCTCAAAGCTGTTGGTTGTTTGTAATGACTCTCCTGAATGCCCACTTAGTTGAGATTCTGGTGTGAGATCACTGATGCATACATTTAGGTTAATAGCTTAGTACTTCTGTATATTTTTTTCTTAAGTAAATTATAAACATTTAATTATAATGTATGTGGGCAGCACTTGGGGGACTATACTAGTACTGTCACTTTAAAATATTCTATTATAGGTATTTATTTACTGGCCTCTTATTTTTCTTAATTCTGACAGTATTTGCTTAACTATGCAAAGGGAGTTGGTTTATTAGTAAATGTGAACAGTAGTGCAATCAGTTGAAAATACTGGATTATAATCTCTAATGTGAGTTATTTCATGAAGTGTGTGAGCAAATAATAATATCTGTGCCAGTTACCAATGTATTACCTCCCATTGCCTCCTTCCAAATGTAGTCCTCCTTGCCTGCTCTGCAAAAATGTATCTGGATTGTTTAAATATTTTTTCTTCGCTAGCTGGTATGAGGGTGCTTTGTCAGTAGAGAAGGTAGGGAGATGTTGCAGAAAGAAGAAATTTTCCTTCCTGGTTGTCATGCACTACTTTGGCAGCCTCCTGCAATGTGCACGGTTTCTCCAGAGCCTGGCTTCTACAACATAAGCAACTTTTACAGCATCTAGCTCCCGCAGCAAATGCAGCTAACCCGGTACCCAGCAGCTGAAGCACAGGTAGCTTCTCCAGTACGTGGCAGGTAGCAGCTACCCCTAGCACCCACCATACGCACACACGTACACACACATGTGTACAGACACATTGGGCAATTTATAGCAGAGTGCCTCAGATGAGATACATCCCTGTAAATAGCTTTCATTAGCATCCTAGAGTGCAGGTTCTACTGATGCAGCTCCCCAGCAACTTCTCTGCCATTCAGTGAGTTATGGCTGTGTGTTGTCCAACAAGGTCTGGATCCTGGTCCAGGGGTCCAGGAGATTTTTGTCTTGAGTCCTGCAACATCTAGATCTCAGTCCCGGGATGGAGGAGACTCTTCCTTGGATATGCTATCTTAGCCCTGCAAATAATGGCTGTTCCTTACATTTGTTATTCTTCTATTCTTTTTTATTTTTTAAGACAAGGTCTCGCTTTGTCACCCAGGCTGGAATGCAGTGGCATGAACACAGCTCACTGCAGCCTCAACCTCCTGGAATCACGCGATCCTCTCACCTCAGCCTCACAAGTAGCTGGGACTGCAGGCACACACCATCATGCTCGACTAATATTTTGTAGAAACAGCATTTCACCATTTTGCCCAAACTAGTCTTCAGCTCGTAGGCTGAAGACCCACCTCGTCCCTAAGTGCTGGGATTACAGGCATGAGCCCCTGCGCCTGGCCCATGTTATTCTTATATTCTTTAAAGTATTCTTTACTTCTTACTAGCTACTCTTATTACTTTAATCCCCTGTTATTATTAATAATTTAAACTAACTTTCTATTCAAATTGCTATATGGTCTCTCTCTCCAAACAGGCCCTGACTGACACATACCCAAAGAATATTAAAATAATCTATATTCTTTGGGAGTAGGAGAAGGTAAATATGATGTCATCTTTTTATAGAACAGATTAGTATTGGTACAGTGTGCCTTATCTAGGGCTGGCCATTAGATGGACAAAAAGTTTTGAGAACTTGCTGCTACACTGAAAAGTGCTACAATAATAATAATATGGTGCTATATATTAGTCTAACTGTACATACAGTTTAAATATCAAATTTTTAAATATTTTACATGATTTTGCTGAGAGTTTTTAAAAATGTAAGGTATAGTGAAGCAAACAACAAAGGCTGGACTAAAAAATAATTTGTTGACCCTGAAAAGATGTTGCAAAATAATAATTCTATAATGTGAATTTGTAGATTATTAATGCTAGGATAATGATAGCCATCATTTATTGAGAACTCAAAGTGCTCAGCACTTTATATTTATTGGATCCTCATATTAATTAATAGAATTGGATATTATTATTATCCCTATTTTACAAATGGGAAAAGAAAGACTTGGTAAGGTTAAGGAACTGGCCTGAGGTGATATATATGATAAATTTCAGAGCCAAAATTTGAACCTAGATCTGCCTGTGAGCCCTGAATCTTAACCACTGCACCCTGCTTCCAGAATACTGACACTGAAGCAAATGGCAAATCATTTGTGAAAACAAACCCAGGATGCTTGTTTTTGTTGGTTTTCATCAAAGATCCAGAAAAAGAAACTCTGAAGTATCCCTAGAATGTATAGCACACCCTGAGATATTTCTGAGATAGCTAACCTATTACTTTTTTTTAACAAAATATGGACAAACTGGATGAACATGGTGATCAAATCCCCAGAACCAAAGTGTTAACAGTGTATCAAAACCTAGCAGCCTTTATTCAGAGCTGAATTGAAGGCAGATGAAATATTAACAGCAATTCTAGCAGCATAAAATGAAATATGAGATCCTGTATCAGAAGTTATTAGTAACCTGTTAAAAGAAATGCTGAAAAATGGCAGTTACCAAATTAAAACTGGGAAACAGAGCCCAAATGGGAAATTTCAAAAAGTTTGGAGGAAAATAAATGACAGATTGTCCTCTTGGCTCTTATTAGTATGCGATCCTAAATCCTACTTGGCAATGGATGGTGGAGGTGAAATAAGAACTGCATTGCTGCCAGTGCTGGTCCTCAGATTTGTAGTCCTAAGTGTCTGTGATGGTGTCTGGGATTGATTGGAAAAGTAGTTGGAAGTTGGTAGCATTTTAGCTTTATCTAAGTTAAAGAGTCTGGAGACTCTTATTATGAAAGGCTTTCTCTCATTTGTGAATTGGCCCCTTTGCTCCACTTTTGGATGGCTGGCTTCCTCCATGCCCTGCTACACTAAATATTCTACATGGGAAAGCTATTTTCCTTAAACGCCTTCAAATTTAACGCATCTGTTTGGATATGTTGGTGTTTATGACTCAAAGTATCTAGCATCAAATAAAAAAAGAGAGAGATTACAAATACAAAATACCAAGTAGTAAATGAAGGACATATTTTTCCATTAGTAACTGAGAGCATAGAGAATTACTATAAGCGGAGTTGTTGAGCAGTCGATGCCAAAGGGAGAAAAAAAAGGAAATGAGCTATAGAACCATAGAATCTTAGTGTTGGCAGAGACTATGGAGTTTATGCAGTCCTACCCTATCATTTTTCAATGAAGAGACTGAGACATGGGGAGTTAAGGGACTTGACTTGCCCAAGACACATAGTTGTTTACTGACAGTCAGGCCAAAAACATTTCCCAACTCCCAGCCCGGAACTCTACAGTTCAGCATGCTACTGCCGTCCTCTACTGAAAATTAACACTAACTCAGCCTGGAACATAGAAGAATTCAGCATCTGTGGGGAGTGAAAGAAAAGATGAATTTAGAGCTGGAAACCAATCTGGGAAAAGAAAAGAGGAAACGGATGATTTGTCATTATGACTTGTTGGTCAAGGTTGTATAAGATATTTTGTGTCAGTTACTCCCCTGTGCATTCCTACAAAATACAATGAAATTATTTTGTTATAATTCCCCAGGGTTTATATTTATATGTACAGGTTTTATTTGCTTGGTGAATTCTCCATGTACAAGTCATCTCCAGGTGTAGATTGGTTTGTGGGATGGCATTGCTATTGAACCTTGTCATTTACATGGGTCTGACTTTCTTTCTCTAGCAGTAAAGTATGCTCCAGGGGAATCTTCTTCATGGGATACTCCTAACTGAGGGTCAGAAGTAGGCTTAAGATGTAAAAATTATCTTCTGTTAACCCTTGTATTCTGATAACCTCATGGAAAACTTAGGCCATATGTGGGACTTTTAATCAGGCTAATGAATTAGGTAAAATAATTGTCTTTATTTGGAAGCACAGAGTAATTTGAAGTAAACCAGTAGCAAATAAGATACAATAAAGATGTCCCAATAGGATCCCCTGTGAAATAGCATTCTAGCAGTATAGATTTCTAGTTTAGTCAAATATTTTTCAGAATAGAGCAACGAGAAATGAGAATCAGATAATATGATGAAAACTACAGATGGAATGCTTTGCATGAAAAGTGATTATATACAAGAGAGGGCTTAGGAGTGGGTAGGAGTAGAGTTGGAAAAGAGTGGGTAACTGAAATAAGAGAAGATAATGCTTGACCAGGTCTAGTAAAATATTCCCTGCCACAACCACTATTCCATGAAGAGATTGAGCCAAGAGGCCTGAATAAACTAACCTTAAGTTCAGAGTTGCCATTATTGTGGGAGGCATCAGGGAGAGCACATCCGGATTTGTGTTACACAGTAATCACTGCTGGGTGTCAGCATTCATCAGCCAGATGGTCAGACCCACAATTAATCAATTAGGCTGCGATGATCAACTGGACTACGTTTTCCCCTTTGGTAAAAAGCCCTCATCATGCGGTTAAGGCCAATAACACTTTTATCCTGTTGCTTTTGGAGAAGCTTCTAAAAATTCTTCTTTTCTTTTTTGGGCCTCTAGTTACTGGACAACTGTTAGGCTCCAAGTTGCTTTGACAACATAGATACCCAAATTCAAGGATTTCACATAATAGATTTTCAACATCCTGTGTCTTCAAGTATAATGTTTAACATACCCAGACAGAAATAATCTTTTTAAAGCAGCAGTGTAAGCAGTGTTACTCAACTGATTTTACTAGAGTCTTCATATCGATTCCTCTCAATCCAGTGGAACAACACTGGAGGGGATTCTTTCACTGGGTACTTATAAAGATGATATGATATGATAATCAAATAATATGAATAATAAGCAATTTACTGAATGTTCACCATGTGACAGGTACTGCTGAGATAAGGGTTAATGAACATTGATTCAGTGCTTACAATGATTCCATGAGGATGATGATATTATTTCCATTTCAAAGAGAGAGAAACTGAGGCTAGAAAGCTCATTTGCCCAAGATTAAACAGTTAGTAAATATGTGTTGAGATGACTTAATACCCTCTAAAATGAAAGCTGAAAGTTTATTTTACATTTTCTTACCCATATACATCTGTGCATCTCTGAGGGACAACAGTTAGGAATATGTGGTGGGTCCTCATTATCCCTCTTAAAAGGACTTTAAAGAAATATTTTACTAGCGTTCCCCAAGTCTGTTGCTCTCCTTCTGTTTTCCATGCTGTTTTATTCTACATCATGTGACTTGAGATTGCTTTCTTCCTTCTTTATGGCCATTACTACCATTCCCTGATAATTATCAGTCTCCACCTGGCATCTTCATCTAGATATGATTTCTCTAAGCCTGTTCAGATACCAAGACTTTTTTTTATCAGTTGCCTCCTCTGAAACAAAATGTCTATCACTAATTTTTTTTATGTTGAACCTTGTTTTTCTATCTATTTTATTTTCCCTCTCCCCTTGCTATATTACAATACTACTGCAGAGGGAGAAGTGTTTGAAGTCCTATTAGTGGGAGCATCACTTCTTGATGGAGGTCTAATGGAGGTCTGTGTTGGCCCCATTGAGTAGAAATATGGTCACAGTGTCATAGTTCCCTTGTTTTATCATTAACTGGTATCTCTCTTTTCTCTAAGCTCTTCTCTACCCCCACCCAAGCTCAATTTAAAGAGTACTCCTCTTTAACCATTTCATACAGGCTATATACAGATACTATTAACCCAAATGTATACCTTTGAGATATCAGACTCATATTATTTTATGAAATATGAGACTTTTGTTGCTATTTAACTGCAGTGCTTTGCATTTTTTTTTGTTTTGCTACTTACTGAATTGGGAAAACAGTACCAAAATACTAGGATAGTATATAGGAAATCACCATTTCTTAATTCAAGTTTGGGAGCATGTGGAAGAAAAGATATTTCAGAAACCTTAATGAGCATCTTTAATCCTCCAGGGCTCTACCAGTGCCCTCTTTTTCTGACTGTGGTACTCTGTTTTGTCCTTGCTATGTTTGGTAGGCAGCTTTTTTTTCTCTTGATGCTTCTTTTTTTACAGTCCTACAATCTTCACCCCAGAGCTGATGAGGCGCTTTCATTTTGACCTGCAGTATTTCTGTGTATTGCAGAACAGAGCCCTGCCATCTAGACTGCCTTTCTGCTTCATTTTGCTCCGGACCTAAACCCCCCTGCTATTCCAGGCCTGGCCTCTCATGACCAGAGACTGCTGACTCATCCTGGCCTGTGCCAAGCTGTGCAGTCGCTTAGTGATGTGGACAGGAGTCGAAGGACTAGAATGAGATCACTGAACTCATTTCACTTGTTGCTTACGGTACAGTCCAGCATGAGCTGGAAATGTAGGAACCTCAGCCTCCCGAGCAGAAAGAGTAAGTAGATAAAACACACCGCATCACCAAGTCCTCAACAAGCAGTAGTCGGGTGGTGGGTGGGGGCTCGCTCTATCATGGCCGTGGCTAGGGCATTCTGGTTCATCAGGAGTTTTCCTTTGTCCTCTCTTCTTCCTCTTCTCCACAGTCGTACCCTTCCCCCCTTCCCTGAACTTCCCTTCTGAAAATGTCTAGATGGTACAGCAGTGATCTGGGCAGAAATGAAATTTGGCTAATAAGCAGCCTCTGCACAAAATTCTGGAACAGTGACACTGTTGAAATTGCTTAGTTTAGTTTGTCTACTGGGAACTCACATGAACTTCCCAACAGAATTCAAGGGGATGAAATCTTTTTTGTTCTGTTTTGTTCTCCTTTCCTTTTTGGTTCTCTTTTTCTTTCTGTTTTGAGGGAGGTAGTTTCAGGAGACATGGCTGCATTCTGGTGTGGTGTAAAGTTTTCCGTCGGGAGACAATAATGTACATTCCTCTGGCAGGACGGGATGGGTTTTTTTTTTTTTTGTTTCTCTTACTGTTGTTTATTTATAAGACATTTCCTCCCAGTTAGTGGAAGTTAGATCGTAAGAGGCTCCAGTGATTTTCCTTCCACCTCCCCTCCCTAATTTCTGTGCTTCAGCACTCTGGAACACTGTGAACTCGACAAACTAATCAGAGCAGGGAGCTTAACAGCCAGGCCTGGACACCCTCAAGAGACTGTGTGCTGATTCTCAGTCGTCACTCCTTGGATCAGGAACCACAGTCCTGGTGAGTGGTGAGGTTCCAGAATTTGATGTGTCAAGGATTTTATTCTTGGTGTCTCTAAGGCAAGCAGGAAATAAAGGGTGTTTTTAAAACAAACAAACAAAAAATACAATTAAAGAAATACTACCAAACAGTCAAATGGAATGATGAAGATTTTTAGCGGGCACAACTGAGAGCACTCTATGGACAATGGCAGAGCCTTGAGGCTATGCTCAGGAGCAGCCTGCAGGCATAGGTTTCATATTGCCACCGATGGATGTCAGCCTTGACATGCCTAGCAAACATGCTTGTTGGGAGAGGAAGATAGGTGAGTGGGGGCAGGGAGGTAGTATTCAGGGAGGTAGATGGGAGAAGTGAAAGTGGAATTAATTGTTCATTGGGAGTTTCACTCCACCAGCTTTCCATGCATTTCTGTTCTGAGTATTTACATTATGCTCACAGTACTTACATGCCTAGCTAAGCAGGAGAGAGTATCTATAGTGGATGTAGAGCAAACATTCTTGCTAATACTGTTCTAAAGATCACTTTGCTAACAACTGGTTGCTTTTAAATGTTAGGGAACTTCCCCACACCCGACCTTTGGAAAATATGATTTGTCACACCCTCTTGTTTATTCTTCTGCATTCATAGTATCAAGCAGAAGAATGCAATGAGAATCCTTATTTGGTTCCCGGGAAATTTATCATCCTGCCACAGGAAAACTAAATGACTGTCCTCACAGTATTAAACCCAAATATAGTATTGTCCTCAATATAAGGGACACTGATTGAGTGTGCTCTGGGAAGTTGTCGAAGGAATGGAGTGGGGATGGTTGCATCCTGTCTGATGTGAGACTAGCAGAGGAGTTCACGGACCAGCTTTCGTAGCCAAAATGTGCCTTCCACATCCTTCTTAATAACTCATACTCTCCCTAAAAGTAGAATTCCTGTTGGAATGTGTTTTTATCCTTTACCATCAGGTCCCTGCCTAGTTTCTTTTCTAGAGGTATTCCATCTTACTGGGTTTTCTCATCGTCTTTCTATTTCAAGAATCTGGCATGTTCATTAAGCGTGGAAAAAACAAAAGACGAAACAAAAACCAAAAAAAACATGGTGGCCATAAAAGCATTCGATTGTGTGGCAGCATCTGAAGTGAATTGCTATTTGGAAAGAGGGGGAGTCTTTGATGTCGCCAATATGGTTCTTATAGGCTGAAACTTCCAGGAATCACAACCCAGCCTAAGGGGCACTTATTCGATGTTCTTAAATTTTAGGAAAGAGATGTTATTTTATTGTTTTGGTTGTCCTTGCTGTTAACACATTGCCAATAGATTTCTCCTAGAAGTTTAAAATGCTTTAGCAATGGATGATTTTACATTTAACCAGATGTGTATTGTATGTGCCTGTTGCATGTACTCTTGTCCAAGTAAGTACAGCGATCCAGCATATTACATTGGTACTCAGCTTTGGAATTTTTTTAGCTATACTGAGTGATTCAGATTCTTAACCACAGAACTCATACATGCTCATATATCCCAAGTTTCCTATAGAGACTGACCCCTGCTACAGCCTTATCAGGTTTGTCAGTGGCCTCTAGGACAGAGTCAGTTTCCTATCACAATTCCTATAGTTTGTGAGTCATATTAAATTCCAGCTGTCATTGTGATAGGAAATAGTCTCAGAGTTTTATTAGGGCTAGTATGGTAAAAGTTTAATGTTATATTCATAGTAAAGTTTGCCTATTGTAGTTAGCTCATGTTAGGACTATACTATTTATATGTATAATATTTCTTGGGTAATTTTCATTAGTTATCTTGTTTTCTAAAGAAAAAAAGTTGGAAATGGTGTTTACAATACATTATAAAAAATGTAACTAGCTCTTAGGCCATTACCACCAAGACCTACATAGGAGGTTAACATTCCTCAGTTAATATTCAAACTGCCCAGACTCCCGGGAAAACTGTCTCGTAGTCTCTGGTGGGGATGTCTATTACAACTGCATTGAAGGCAAGCTAGATCTCTTAACACTTTGAAAACATGTTATTATTGACTACATATGAAATTATATAAGCACCTTTAAGCAGAGAATAGGTGAAAACAAATATTTAAGAGTATTCCCAAGACATGACATTTAAAAAAATATAATCTGCCAGAGAGGTTTTTCTTATAGTTGCTAAGACCTGGAGTTCCAAGTGGCCGTGGAAGAATTTCATGACTCAATTGAAATATATAAGAAGTCAGAATTTGATTAGTGTACCTCTGATACAAAGGCAAGACAATGATGTATTTCTTTGTGCTTCAATGGCTATATTAATATTACCTATTTTTTCAATACCTTGATTATAAGCCTTCACAATGTACTATCAATAACTCAATTTCCTAGTGCTCACCTGAAAATTCTAATTTCATTAAATTAATGAGGATGCATGTTGTGAAATGTATATTTTCTTGCATGCATATTTTAGCTGTAAGTACTTCCTATATGCTATATTCATTTAATTAGGCAGTCGCAAATATACACAAATGAAATTGCTAAATAACAGAATTGTCATTACCCCAATAAGAAATTGTTCTCTCTTATTTGTTTAGAAATGGTTTTTAGTATTTATGTGATTCCCCTAAGAAAGACATATATTTTAAAAACTTAAAAAGGAGTTGATTGCTTGTATCATATGATTATATAGGTATGTTAGCTTATAAATGCCTACATATACTCACAACCATGTATCTATATTCAACTATTAAAAATATGACCAAATTCTAGCCAAGCTTACTTGCCTTTGATTTCAGTCAAATGTTTTGGTCATAATGACCATAAATGAAATGTAGCTGACTTTTTATCACACTGACAACACCGAAAGTTTACACAAATATTTATGAACAGTATTTGCAAAAAGAAAGATGTAGTTAGCTGATAAGTTTGGTAATTATCCTTCAGCAAATATACATGTTAGCTTATCAACCTAAATTCTATTATGTACAACTTCAAAATATTAATTGCTATATATATATAAAAGTTTAAAATTAAGTAGAAATTAATTGATATTATCTTAAAATTGAGCCTGTTTAATGAATTCATTTTATTTTATAAGACTGAGTACATATACAAATGATCCCATTTATTCTAGTTTCTCAGCTATTTTACTGTATGTTAAATATTTTGATGCTGTATTTACATATTAGCATCTGCAACCATAATTTTTCTGATACCTTTTCAAGATCAGCCAAATCATATCCTTGACAAGTCACACTTTTTCTCTGAAGTTTTCCATAAAACCCAAATTAAAAGTGATCTGACATTGGTAGCATTTTACAAATCTATCTTCATTTAGCATTTATATATGTTTTTAAGTTGAAGTTTTTTCTATATATGAAACTGCAAGTGGTTAGACGGCAAGTTTTGTGTTTTAGGTTTGTTAATTTCTCTCCCAACCAGTGTCAGATTGGCTCAGTCTGAGTGGAGGATCAATGAATAGGTGATGAATGGATGGATATCTACATGTCAGTGCATTGACAGTGAATACATCTTGCTTATCATAGTGAAAGAAACAGCCGGACACAGTGGCTCATGCCTGTAATCCCAGCACTTTGGGAGTCCGAGGCAGGCGGATCACCTGAGGTCGGGAGTTCGAGACCAGCCTGACAAACATGAAGAAACCCCCTCTCTACTAAAAATACAACATTAGCCGGGCATGGTGGCGCATGCCTGTAATCCCAGCTGCTCGGGAGGCTGAGGCAGGAGAATCACTAGAACCTAGGAGGTGGAGATTGCAGTGAGCCAAAGTCGCGCCATTGCACTCCAGCCTGGGCAACAAGAGCGAAACTCCGCCTCAAAAAAAAAAAAAAAAAAGAAAGAAAAAAAAAAAAGAAACATGTCCATGTCTAGAACACAAATTGGTAGAGTCTTCTATATCTGAGCCTCCTTAACTCCCACGTTAGATCTTCCAACTATCTGACAGCATTTCCAACCATTTACTAAGATTGCTAAGGTTCCCCACAATGCTTGGGTAATTTCTGATGGACCATGGGATCTTCAATTTGCAGTAGTTCCATTCATTTTCCTGGACTTATGAGGGTGACCGAATATCCAGCTTGGTCAGCTCATGTAGTCAGAAAGTACCAGACTTACCTATAATGCATCATATTAACCAACAGTCTCTCCAGCTTGTCAATACTTGTTCTTCCTTTCCTCAAACTTCCACATCTGTGGAGGTCAGGCTGATGTCAGTTATGGAAAGGCATGAAGACTGGCTATGGATGCCCTGTGAACTAGACAGGAGAGAGGCGGGGCAGACATACAGCACAATAAAGAGCAGGGGCAAGAAGACTGGCAGCCAAATCATTTGCACTGTCTTAACAAGCACTAATTAAATGCCCTGTTTGAGGTAAATAATAGCTGAAAATAGCCTAGTGCAGTTGTTTCTCATCAATGAGTAGAGAAATTGGTGGAATCACTTAGTGCTGTTTCATTCATTAAGCTGCAGCACACTAAGCCTTCCTCAGAGGAGAGGGGCATCAAGTCGAGCTAGCCTCTAAAGTACCATTTGCTAAATTCCCATTCTAGCACCCTAGATGGTATTCTGCTGACAAGAATCACATCTAGAGAGTAACTGCATATACTACAAACTGACCCTAATAAACAATTTTTAAAAAACCCCAAAATATAGTGTAGAATAAAACATGCTTTAATCTTACCCATTTTCAATTGTCAATCAACTTAGCAATCCCCAAACTATATCTAATTCTGTCCCCTAAACCAATTTTTTTCCTGGAGTTTATATATATAGAATATTCCTTTCATCTCTTTATTTTCCCTGCTCACTCTCTAGTAAACTGAATTCCTAGATGTAAGCATCCACAGAAAGAAAACTGATTCACATAATGGATAATTAACCCTTGAACAATGGAAAGTTAACTCTCCCTAGAAATGCCAAAAACTAAAACGTTTTGTTACTGAATTTATTCTCCTTTGGGAGTTAACACTAATGGAGAACATCTCCATTAGTACAAACCTGGCACCAAACAACCTGTTCATCCTTAAGCTATGAATGCTGCACTCACCTTCCAGTTCATTCTGGCAGGATTTGTAACACGATGTCCTCTTGGGTAGTCATGTACAAACCATTCCGAAGGGCAAAATTATATGAGTGCCTAATCCACTTGTGAAAATGAAAGAAAGGGGATCTTTTTTATGAAAAACACCTAATATGGAAAGACATAAATTGTAATAAAAAGTGTTAGCACCTTGCACCTCCTGCTAATTGCATTCCTAGTCAAGAGGAAGCAAAATTGTATAACAAATGTTAGAGGTACATCATGAACAAAGTGCAAAGAATTGTCTGTTCCTTTCAATAGTGAATTGAAAAAGAGTAGCAAACCTGTTTAAGCTATGTATCGTAGCTTTAATTTTGGCTCCTAACCTTTCTGGGACTCATCTATTTCATTTGTCTAATGAGGATAATAGTAACCCATTCAACTTACTGTACACAGACTGTACTGTACACACTGTTTCTTCATTATATTCATTAAACATGGATTTAACATTAATTCATTCATTCACCCATGTATTTTTTAGTTTAAGAAATATTTTTGGGCCAGATGCAGTGGCTCACACCTATAATCCCAGCAGTTTGAAATGCCGAGGCAGGAGGATCCCTTGAGCCCAGGAGTTTGAGACCAGTCTGGGTAACATAGCAAGATCTCATCTCTACTAAAATTTTTAAAAAGTAGCCAGGCATGATGGCACATGCCTGTAGTCCCAGCTACTGAGGAGGCTGAGATGGGAGGATCCCTTATCCCTTGAGCCCAGGAGTTTGAGCTTGCATTGAGCTATGATTGCACCACTATACTCCAGCCTGGGCAACAGAGCAAGACTGTGTCTCAAAAAACAAACAAAAAAAAAAAAAAGAAAGAAACATTTTTGAATCCCTACTGTGTCAGTTATTATTCTAGAAGCTAAAGATTGATTCATTTATTAATAAATATTTATTGAGGCATTCATATTATGTACCCAACACTATTCCAGGGGTTGGGGATACTGCAGTAGATTTAAAAAAAAAAAAAAAAAAAAAAAAAAAACAGAAATCTTTGTTCTCCTTGTAGTTACTTTCTAGATAGGAGAGACAGAAGATAAAATATATATATGTAAAATATGTGGCATTTTATGATAAGTGCTATGGAGAAAAATTTAAAGAAGAGAAAGAGTGTGTACATGGGTGTTTGTGTCAGGGATAAGTTTGCAGTTTTAAATAGGGTGGAGAGGTAGAGAGGAAAGTCTTCATTGACAGCATTTGAGAAAAGACCTCAATGAAAGTGAAGAAGCAAGTTTTGTGGATTTCTAAGCAAAAGCATTTTCAACAGTGGAACCATCAAGTGCAAAGGCCTTGGACATGAATGTATCTGGAAAGTTTGAGTGATAACAAGGAAGTCTGTGTGGCAGAATCCGAGTGGGTAAGCATGAAACTAGTAGGAGATGAAGTAAGGGAGACAAGGGTGTCTGATCACATGGGCCCTAATATGCTGTTGTGAAGGCATTGGCTTTGTCATTTACAATACAAAGATGAATACAACATGGTCTCAAGTTGCTCACTAGAGGAGAGGCAGATAGGGAAACAAGTTGGGGTAATACCATTATGCTATGTGCCATACCTGAAGGATGTTCAAGGAACCACGGAGGCACAAAATAGTGACTGTTCAGCTGAACGTATCTTGGAGTGGGGGATCAGAGGAAGTTTCACAGAAGAGCTGATAAATCCATGCTGGGACTTAAAGGATTTTCCCAGATGGTCAGAGGGAGGAAGAACATTCAGTAAGGGGGCCAGCAGGGGCAAAGGCAGTTAACTAGAAATAGCATGGCAGAGCTGGGGAACACTATCGCTGATGTGTAGTAGGGGAGTACAGAGAAACGATGCTGTAGATGCAGGCAGGGAACAATCATGTTGGACCCTGATTGCCATGCAAAGAAGTTTTAACTTCATCTTGCGGCATTCGGGGAGCTATTGAAAGGTTTTAAGTAGAGAAGGTTAATGATGAAATTGTGTGATACAAGATCACCCTGTCAGCAGGGTAGAGGATACATTATAGGAATGGGAGAATAGAGGCAAGAAAATGAGTTAGGAGGCAACTGAAATTGTTCAGACAGGAAACAATGAAGCCCTGAACTAGGACAATAACTGTGGGAATAGACAGAGAGGAGGAGATATGTTCAAGAGATACGCAAAATTGATACAATTTAATAACCTTCGGGCTGGGCATGGAGAGAAGGAATTTTGGATTGCTCCCAGGTTTCTGCCTTATACAACTAAGCAAGAAAAGCTATGAGGAGGAAGAGTAGATTTTGGAGGATTGGGGAAGATTACAAATTTACTTTTGAAGGTGTTAATTTGGGGGTGTTAGGGGAGCATCCAGACTGGCAGTTGGATTTAGTCAGGAATGCTGGAGATGTTAGGGACAGACTTTGGCAGTCATCTGAATCATCCGAATCATGTTAATAGTTAAAATTATGGAGTGGACATTTCTCAGGAAAAATATATTGAAAGATGACAAAAGGGAGAAGGTCCTTTATATACAGTGCATTTCTGGAATGGAGAGAGGAAGAGGAGCCTGTGGAGAAGATTATCATGAGCAACTATTGTGTGCCAGTCATTGTGCTAGATAGCGGGAGAACCAAGATGACTGGCACCCAGATCCTGCTGCAGAAGTGTCCATAGCTTGTCCAAATATAAGAGGTTCTTATTACCATCATCACCAACCAAAGGACAATGCTAACAGAGGGAATGCCCAAACTTAACTAGGAAAATCGTGCAAAATATTTAATCGGCATCAAGGGAGATGATTATAAAGGCAAAATCCTGGAAAGTTTGCTGCATGCATTTTTGCTATACAGCTCATTTCTGATCTTTCTAAAGCTTGTATGTGTATGTTCCAGTGTTAGCATGGGTTCAAGCTATTGGCAAAACAAGCCAGGTGTAAATTATGGTAGAATTGAAATCGATAGTGCTTTGAAGTACTGGAGTGCCCAGTTCATATCAGGGCATGCGTCTGTGTTCACTGAAACATGGCTATCAAGTGCACCTCGAGTCATTAGATGTGTTATCCAGTGAATAACAGCATAATGATATTTTAGCAGAGCAGCCTTATGATAAATTCTGCTTTAGTGAAACTCCATATACAGAGCAATTTCTCCTGGCCATGTACATTGCATGGCAAAGAAAGGATATCCTGCTGCGTATCAGAAGGCTGTAATTTCATTTAGGGGTTCTATTGACATCGTAAACTGCAGGAGCAGAGCTCAAGTGGCTATTTAAGTCATAGGAACTTCAAGCTAAAATTACTGCCTAGTCCTAATCGCCACCTCCAGGGGACTCCTGCCTATACATATGTGCTTTATGTTTCTATCTTTGTGTCTATAAGTACTCAATCACTCCAGAGGCTGAGGTGATAAGCTGTTCTAAAATATGACAGGTATCTGTCATGTTTGCAGCTGGTACAGGCTTAAGGGCTAAACGCAGTTACATTATTCATTGACGGTCAAATGATAAAAGGGGCCAGAACTCCCCAACAAAGTTCAGAGTACAGGAGTTCTTGTTTCTTTGCTTTAAGACATTCTCTACTCAGTTTAAGGTCAGGATCTTCCAGCATGTTGAGGCTAGAAAATGCAGCAAGGTTAACAGCCTATATATCCTTACCCCACCTTGCCCTTCTTTGTTTGCCTTGACCCATGCTCACTTGTGAAAATAATAGTACTGTAGTCTTGGCATTTAGTAAGGTATTATACAGTGTCCCCTAAAAGTGATTCCCTAGATATCTAACAGGGACATTCTATTTTGATATATACTCAAACTGAAAATAGGAAACCATCATATTGGAGTTGAATGCTTATAATCTAAGGAAAATACATTTATATAAATTTGCAAATTGTCAAATAGTATTTATTAAGTGATACTTTAAAATTGACTCCAGGAAACCAATAGGAAAGATTCAAAGTTAAGTATGTTTCTCCTTAGTTTGTAATTAAATTTTCATGTTCATGCTCCCACATGAACAATCAACTTCGTCAAAAGTGGGCACTACAGGCCGGGCACGGTGGCTCATGCCTGTAATCCCAAGCACTTTGGGCACTTTGGGAGGCCGAGGCAGGCAGGTCACCTGAGGTCTGGAGTTCAAGACCAGCCTAGCCAACATGATGAAACCTCGTCTCTACTAAAAATACAAAAATTAGCTGGATATGGTGGCACACACCTGTAATCCCAGCTACTCGGGAGGCTGAGGCAGGAGAATCGCTTGAAACTGGGAGGTGGAGGTTGCAGTGAGCTGAGATCACACCACCGCACACTCCAGCCTGGGCGACAGAGCAAGACTCCGTCTCAAAACAAACAAACAAACAAACAAACAAAAAAAGTGGCCACTATGAGATTGGACACTATAATCTAACTTTCTTCAGTCATTATGCTACTTATGTTTTATTTGTTCACTCTTTTCTGGGCTTGGGATTAATCTGTCTACATGCTGTTTAATACCAGATCCCAGCAGAATTATCATGGTTCAGAAAATCCCAGCAGAATTATCAGGGTTTGGAAGATCTCAGTAATAATGGAATTTTTCGTTCTTCATAAGGTAACTGTATTTTACAGTCATCCTATTAACCCTTATGTCACCCTGTTGAGAAAGGAAGCTTGAAGAGATAGACAGCCACACTTACCAGGCTGAGACTACACTTTTTACTTTCCATATTACCTTTTCCATTGTTCCAGTGCTTCCTCACAATACTTAATTTTTCCCTTAAATAGTACAATTAAGAATTAAAATCTGTAAGAGCCAAATCTCTGATATCTGTTACCCCAATACTCTCATTTTGTATCTAAACAATATAATATACCATTGTGATAATTTTTAGAATGGCTACTGCTCTGGTAAGAATATCCTTAAATCATTTCTCATATATATTTCTCAATATATTCTGTAGACATCTGTAAGCTCCAAGATGAGGCAGGGCAACTCTTGTTGGTTACCTGAATTTAGGCAGTAGAGCACTGTGGTTAAGAGTGAAGACTACGTAGATTCTACAATACTGTAACCTTAGGAAAACTAATTCTCATGACTCAGTTTCTTCATCTGTAAATTAAGGATGAGGAGAAGGAGGCGGGGAACCATAAAATTATTTTTATTATAAAATTACTGTGGGGAGTAAGTAATCTAATAAATGTAAAATATTTAAACCAATACCTAGTATATAATAAGCACTCAATAAACAGCTGCTGTTATCATCATTACCATTATCATCCTCTTCATCATCACTTACTCTTATGCTATAGGATCATGGTTAATACTTGTTAGGAAAAAAACCTACAGGCACAGACACCATCGCACGTGAACACACTCCCCCGACCTACGAATCCTTGCTTGTCCTAGCTGTGTAAGCTTTATATACAGGTTGATCTTGATATTATCCACCCAAGCAGAGAACATATAAGGAATCCATGCTTTGGATGAAGTGAGCTTGGTACTGAGTTTACTTTTACCACTGGTTTCAAATAGCTGATATAAGATCACTTCTTTGGTGGGCCTCACTCCTATTACCTACTCATTGTCTCTGGCTGCTCTCATCTTATTACTTAAGTCTTTCATGTCTATTTTCCCTCCAAACTGTAAATTCTGTTAAGCATGGTCTAGTCTAGGTCTGTTGATCCACTGATTTAGGTCTATAGATGAGTCTACTACTATTATTCAATAAATAAATGTAAGGTCAAATAATAAATGAATGAGTTTCCTTCTATTTCCAGCTTCTTGGTTAGGTCCTAGTCCTGGCTACCTGATGTCCTAAATGCTGACCTCATTGTACACCTAGGCCACCCTATTCACTATCCCCAGTTATCATTCCCAGTCTTTCAGTCCAAACTCTTTTAATTATTTTTGTCTTCTTGGCTAATACAAAACCCTTAATACCAGTACCTAGTCCATAAAGTAGGCCCACCCTCCTATCTGCTTCATCTTTTCCTTCATGGAACTGTGAACACCACACTAGAACCATGTTTTTATGCCTTTGCTAGTGCTTTCTTTCTATTTGGAATTAGAACTTTAATCTTACAGGTGATTCATTATTCATCTACATTCTAATCTGATGCCCTTGGCTCTAATCTTGATTCTGATCTTCATATTATGTTATTCACAAACCCTTTTCTATATTTATTATATTTTAAGAAAATACACATATATCAATAACAAATGAGTAAAAGCTGATACCAAGTTCTATCTACAAAGAGCAGCATTAAAAATATTCGGCATACTATATGGTGTACCGTTTGTTTTGCCTTTCATTATGCTTCTTATCTTAACTGCTTGATGAATATCAGAGATCTTATACCCTGAACTTGGTCTCAGTGGCGCTAAACCTACCCTATCCCTAGGCTAGTGCTGACAACATCCAAAGCTTAATTAACGTCAATTTTTACTGGAAAATGTTGGCATTAGTGCAGTAGTATGTCTCATAGTGAATATCATGTAAAAAAGAAAGGAGCTAATAGCAAAATGCAACATTATTGTCACTGGAAGAGACCACTGACCATTACATGTGGATATATATTTATTGTGTTCCTGTTATTGTCATCCTCTTTTGGACTTTTTTTTAATAAAATGATGGAGAAAATTTTGTTAGAAGTGGTACAATTTAAATTTAGAAACAAGTATGATGCTAAACTTAATTCGCGGTTATCACAACAGTTAATAATGTGACTATCAGAAACACGATACCTGGTCACAGAGAGCTTATGGTTTTTATACTCTTACTGCAGAGACTAGTAATTAGATCCTAAAACTAACTGGAAATTACCAGTCTGCCATTATGCACCAACATGAGCAATAACGAAAGGTAGTGAGTACTACAAGAATCTGCATTATGGTGGCCTAGAAAGGAGTATAGAAGGCTTTATTAATAGTAGAGGGAGAACTTTAGCTGTAGATGTAAACGCTGGACATTGAAAGATGATGGAATGAAAGGTCTTTTGGAAAGAAGCAAAGATGGTGGCCAATGGTTTAGTATGGGAAAACAGAGAAGTAGGGAGGATGAAGAAAAATATCAACCAATGGAAATAAAGTTGGTGTATATAGGAAGTAGTGAAACTAGAAATCAGAGCCATGTTATTGAAGACTAGGATGTGAATTCCAAAAGGCAGGCAGAGTCCAGATTTATTTTTTGTGGGTGATGAGAACAACAGCTATCATACAGTTAGAATGCAATAAGGATTTGCTGAATAACTGAAACACTTACAGAGAGAAGCAAAAATAATGAAAGACGTGTTTTAGAAGTTAACCTGGCTATAGTGTGCAGAGTAGATTGAGAGGTTTGAGATTAGTCAGAGATGCCAACTGAGGGGCAATGACAGTAATTTAAGTAAAGAGCAATCAAGACTCAAATACACTCATGACTGTGGGGATCAAAAAGGGACATTTCAAACAACATTTAACAGCACTTTCCATGTCTCCTTCCCCACCAACCCTAATCCTAGTCCCAACTAGGATTGGGTAGTTGTAACTGTAAAATACCTCCTAAATGCCTGATTTCCTTTGCCTTTTGATTTGATGTTAGCAAAGTCCATTACTCCTTATGGGGTAAGTCCAGGTTGGGAAATGAGCCCTCAGGCTCACTGAAGCCTCCAACCTGTGAGAGCTTTGTTATAGTATGTTCCTGAACTACATAAATTACTCTTGATGTTTGCCAGCTTGAGCATAAACTCAGGGACACACAGACTCTTCTGTGTTCCCATTTGCGAGTTTCTGATATGCAAGACTCTGTGAGATTTCATATACCATAGAGTGTTGATCTGCACAAGGGGATTCTGGAGGAGCATTCATTCTAGGTTCTTAACTGTACCACCGGTATAGTTAGGACTGCCTCCTGAAAATACAGAGAACTCTTCTATGTGTCCTCCCTTCCTTCTTCAGTTCAACCAAATCAGCACCAAAAAGAAACCTCAGGGCAGAGCATATGCTAGCAGAGATTTCAAAACCATCCCAGACTCATGTTATATGCTTGAGATAGTCCCAGAGATCCCAAGGATATTCTGGGACTTGGTTGTTAGAAACAGCGCTCATTAACTTGCTTTCGTTGTATGCCTAATCCACCCATCATTACCTAGCATGTATCCTGTTGGCCTTTCTTTGGACAATTGCAAATTTTTTTGAAGGATAAAAATTTGGCTAATATATTACTTATATATTCAACTTCCTGGTTAACCAAGAATTGTGTGTACACATTGCTATGTTCCTCTCTTACGGCAAGTGCCCCATTTTATATTATGGTATTTGAGTGTCTTTCACTACTTACGTACCCAGAGCTCCTTCTAGATAGGACTAAGCTTTACTTTTTTCTTCATCTTCTCATTTCAGCAAAATGTATATGCCCCACAGTAGACCACCAGTACACATCTTTGGACTCTCCTGATTTCATGGATTTTGAATAAAGAGACAACCCTTTATGAGTTTTCTATCTTGAGTTCTGAGTTTCTAATGTGGAAAATACCTCTTAAATGCCAACCTCTCCTGCCTTCCCAACCAGTCAACCCCAGTTACATACAAGGCGTAATTTTGCCCTACAGTTGGGATAAAAAATGTGAACTTGACAGCTCTGCTTGTCAAACCTGTCTGTCTGCACTACACAGCTCAGAGTAGCACCATTTAGAGAAAGGGTGTTTGGAAAATTAAACAAGGACTGGGTGAATAGGAGACCTATCGGCCTGCAATGGAATGACAAGTTTCTGCCCACAAACTGGGGTTAAGACCTGCATATTGATGCTTCTTTTCACCCATTTGTGAGTAATGGGTCTCACCCCATTAGTGGGTGCATTTGTTATACCACTAGAAGCTGTTATGCATTCTCTGTAAGTCTGTGTGAGGGAGCTGTAGATATACATAAATATGTACTTGCCAACAGATCTCTGTATTTATCTGCCTGTCAGTGGGAGCAGACAGGGCACAGCTCTTTGATGGGCAAGAACTGCGGGTCAAAACCATGTTCTTCCTGCTGCTGTTGCTGCTTCGGCTGCTGCTGTTGCTGCTTCTGCTGCTGCTGCTGTGATTGCCATAGCTTTATCATTTACGTCCTGAAGGAGGCTAGGGGCAGCTTGTTAGTTCTCATTCTCACTTAACCTGGGAGGCTAGCTCTGGTCACTGACATAATTAAACAGACCTTGCAAATGTTGACTGCTAATATTCTTGTGGCCAGCAGAGATGGACTCTCAAAACCATGCTCACCTACAATCTGTAATCTTTCAGTGTTCCTTGAGAGTCCACATATCTCTGCTATCTTCCAACACTGTGTTTAATGCTGTCCTGATGCTGTCTGATCCTGGTGGATTCTGCCATCAGGTGTATTTCCTGCTGTATTTCACTGTCTTTCAGGCCCTACCCCATTCAGGATATATGTTGTCTCCCAGCAGGAAAAAATTATTGTGCTCCAAGCGTCTAAGGGAAAAAGTCTACTAAACCAAGTGCTTATTTTAGCAGCAGTTATATCCCTACAACTCTCTACAGCATTGACTTTGGTCTTCATCATCTCAATATGCAATATGCCTTATGAGGAAAAAGAGTTTTTTTCCCCCAAAGTGAAACCATACTAATGATAATAAACTGAATTTAAGATTACTTTGTGTATAACAGAGCAAAACAAGCAGAGAAGGCTTGTGTTTTTAATCTAGGCCTGTTTACCAGTTTAATTTGATAGTGGGAATTAATTGTGCAATTTGTAATATAACTACAGTACAACCACAGTTAACGAATATTCTTTATAGTCATTGCTCCTCCGTCTCATGCTTGTAAGATGGCATAGACCCTTCTTTTCTTCAAAATTCAACTTTCCTCAAGATTGTGGAATTGTTGCAAAAGAAGTGACAGGAATATTTTTGTTTCTTGGTTAGCTTTCTTGGTATCCATTTAATAGAAGTCTAACTGAAAGACACCCAGAAGTGAGCTCATCTTAGATGGTGTTTCTACTGTGCCTTTCTAAATGGTAAGTGGAAGAGCAGAAGAGTTTTGTCTCAGACCAAATTTGTAAGGAAATAGACTGATTTATCAGAGAGATGAGATGATGTGAAAGGTCTTATTTCTACCTGTCAAAAAGGTATAAGACAGATGTTTCACTAGGCAGGACAAAGACTGGACTCAAATATGGTGGTTTCTTTTCCTGTTTATTTATGTTTGGTTTACTTTTTAAAAATCATTATTATTGTTAATATCTCTGTAATGCAAACATGGCAGACCTGTTTTTCTAAAGATCACTTCCAGTAGAGTAGAAATTTGTAATCTGATCAACCAGATTGACAGACAATGAAATAAAAGTAAAAAAAGAAACCCTCTGTTACATGACTGAGCATATGCTTTTATTTTTTAACACATTAGAATTGATACTTGGGAATTACAGGTTGGTGCTTCTGTGGGAATGGGCTAGTTAACAGCCCTATTTGACTTTTTGCTAATCCTGAAAACTCAGTAAATGTATCTTAGGCTATTTTAAAGGAACATAGGAGTTTATGGTTTGCTATGAGAGTCTGCACCTGCTTAAGACACACCACAGAAACATTAAAATGTGATGATTCATTAGGAATGAAGAAATGTTTAGCTATTGTACAAAGTTTTCTCCAGAACAGTGTTTCCCAAACATCCCTGAATTAAGAATCATCAGGGTCACCCTTGAAATATGCACATTCCTGAGTCTACCATAAACCTAGAGAATAAGAAATTTTCAGGAAGGGGCCTTGGCATTTGGATCTGAAACAAGAAACTAGTCAATTGGTATGATTAGGGAAGTTTGGGAAATATTGTTCTAAAAGATTTCTTAGAGAACATAGGGGAAATGATTTATTAATTTACTCATATAAAAGTGATCCTATAGTTACATTTCTTCCTATGCTTTTCCCAGGAATTCAGAGCCATTTCAAGTGAGTAAAGAAGAGTCTTCTTTTAGACCAGTGTTTTTGTTTTTTTAAAGCATCCTTGTTTCTCTATATCAATTGCCTTATGCTTTTTACTCCCAACCCTTCCTAGTAAATGGTCATCACATAAAAGTTCCTAGATTAAAAATAATGGATCCTGAGTTCTAGTTTTGGCTAGAACACAGAGCTGTGTTACCTTATATCAGTATGTACCTTCTCATCACTTCAGTTGTACTGTTAAAGAATTATGAGGTTGCACAAAAAGTAATTATACTAGCTGTACATTGTTACGAATGCCAAATTCTTCTGCAGCCTTGTTTGGGGACTGTAACCATATATCATGATTTTTGTGCTTAATGAGAATGTATGTTCAGATTTAGATATGTCCATGAGTATTTACAGAGAGTTCCCTATTTGTAAAACCAACTTGAGTCATAGTTTAGTCTAAGATAATCAACTCTTTGGAAAAATTATTTTCGGGTTCTGGGTTGCCAGAAGCATCTTCCAGGAGAATTATTGACAAGGGTTTGTCATATTGGCAGATACAGGTTTGTCACATGATGCATACTGATTTATTAAAAGAGTAAGAGAATGAGGCTGGGCGTGATGGCTCACACCTGTAATCCCAGCACTCTGGGAGGCCAAGGCAGGTGGATCACCTGAGGTCGGGAGTTTGAGACCAGCCTGACAAACATGGAGAAACGCTGTCTCTACTAAAAATACAAAATTAGCCCAGCGTGGGGGGTGCATGCCTATAATCCCAGCTACTTGGGAGCCTGAGGCAGGAGAATCGCTTGAACCCAGGAGGCGGAGGTTGCAGTGGGCCGAGATCATGCCATTGCACCCCAACCTGGGCAACAAGAGCGAAACTCTGTCTCACAGAAAAAAAAAAAAAAAAAAAAAAGATTGAACAATCTTATGCTTTTTCTAGTTATTAACACTTTTAAGTCCATAGAAATGATAACTTCATATTGCATATTGAGATTATTATAACCTCATATTGCATATTGTGAATTATAACCTCATATTGCATATTGAGAATTATAAACTTCAACTAAATGTTGGGGCAAAATTATTTATTTATTTATTTATTTATTTATTTGAGATTGAGTCTCACTGTGTCACCGAGGCTGGAGTGCAGTGGCGTGATCTCGGCTCACTGCAACCCGTGCCTCCTGAGTTCAAGCTATTCTCCTGCCTCAGCCTCCCAAGTAGCTGGGACTGCAGGTGCCCACCACCATGCCCAGTTAATTTTTGTATTTTTTTAGTAAAGACGGGGTTTCACCATGTTAGCAAGGCTGGCCTCAAACTCCTGACCTCAAGTGATCCACCCGCCTCAACCTCCTAAAGTGCTGGGATTACAAGAGCGAGGCGCAGTGCCTGGCTGCAAAAATGTTTTTTAAAAATATTCAAAAATAGCCATGGCTTGCAGTTGCTATAAAGCTATATGGTAACTCCTTCACTGAGCACAACAGAAGAAATAGGAAAGAGAGAAAGTGCTGCTCCAGAGGTTCAAAGGTGAAGATAGAGCAGTGTAGTGGTGGGGATTTATGTTTCCTAATCTCGCTTGTCAGCCCAGCATGTCTTCAGTGTAAATACACACGTGGCAGTGGCCTATGCACTCATTCACACTTCAGGGAAGCCCATGGTTTCCTTTTCTCCTCCATTTTAGCAGTGGGCAGCCTGCAACCTTTTGATCAAGCTGACTTTGTATGTTACATGACTGAACTCAGCTATGCCAGACATCCTTAAGGAAGTTGACATTTGTGTACTTTGAAAGAAAAAAAAAGAAAAGTGAATCCCAACTGCTTCCTCCTGCCCTTTTGATTAAAAGAACGGTAAGTCAGCAGGAGAGGTGCTGCTTTTAACAAGCAGGGGTGTGCAGCAACTGATTGGTATCTTTCTTTGAAAAAAAGTAGAAAAGATTGATGTTAAACAACACTAATCAGAGTTGATTACAGGGACTGAATGAATTCATTGATGGGAAAGAACCATGCTTCCAGAGACAACAAAAGAGATTAGATAATTGTCAGGGGAAGAGTATTTGGAATAGTGCTGCTCATCTCTGACAACCAGGAATCAGTTCCCCTAGCTCTTTAACCATTCCTTAAAATAGGCATATATGTGCAATAGGTGCAGTTCTCTGCTGGGAACATTGTTCTCACCAAGCTCTTCATGGCTGTCTCTTTCTGTTCATTCAGCTCTCCGCCTTCCCTTATCACCTTATCTAAAGTAGTGCTTCCATCACAATCTGGATGGGCCTGAAAACTCATTTCTTGGCATTCCCAACCATCACTCTGTCCTCTGTCTGGAACCACCTGCAGTTCATGAATGGATCATATTCTGTCTTGCTCTGTACTTTTTTTTTTTTTCTGTTACCTATACCTAGAATCCCTTTCTATCCTGTCAAATCTTTGCCTTCTTAACTTCTTCCATCCTTTAAGTTTCAGCTAAGGCACCCACTCCTCAAAACTTGTTATTGAGCCTCCTCATTAAAAGTCAGAGTCCCACGCCTCTGTTCTCTCACAGCTATTTATGCTTAACTCAATTACAGCAGGTTATTCACCCTGTGTTATAATTAGTTGGGTATTTCCTTTCCTTTCTCCCCACTAGATTGAAATATTTGGGGGCAAAAATTATGTCTTTTGTCTCTGCATTTCCAATGTTAACAAAATACATAGAACATACTTGGTGTTTAATTAATACAAATGAATGTTTGAATGAATACTCCCTACCTACCTACCTCCATGTTTTAAAATCGTTGCCTAAAATAAGAACAGAACCCAGAGGAAGAACTTCTTACACAAAATGGGTAATTCACTGATTATCTTTTTACCGAAAAGTCATGGGACAAAGGAAATAGGAAATTTAGGAGCTTTCACGCCTGCTCTTGTCTGTGGCTTCTAGATTGTTCTAGATGGCATTTCAATACAAATATGAGAAAGCAGCTTATTGAATTGAAGCTATAATTTCTGACTAGTGGATAAATGTGTTGCTTATTTTACAAAAAAATTATACTATTGCATTTAGTATTAATTATAATGCACTGTCTTTATAGGCTTCTCCTTTAGGAACTTCTAAGTACTCAACATACATCATCTGCCTAGTGATGTATTCTGCCTCCTGTTAAGAATTTTATGCATACTGAATACATCGCCTAAGTATTATAGAAGATTGATAAATATTATATAATTAAGAAATAGATTTTACTTATTTTTAAAAACAATTTTACACATTAAAATTCCTCAAGAAATGTGTTTTGTTCTTATTACATAGCAACAAGCAAACATCCAGGTCTTCTCCACTCAACACATGGAAATCATCCTAGGCTTTTAAAGGGATTCATCCCAACTAGTTCACAGCTGCAACACTGTAATGTCATTTTACATTTTACTGGTAACTCGATTGAGCTTAGAAAGGAATAACTGCTTAATAACATCTGAAGAATGCTACAAAGTCAAAGGGAAGAACCTGAATCATTTTATGCTCCAAAGACGCCATTTGGACTAAACTGCCAAGTTTTTTTTACCACATTTACCCAAATATTGGCTGCACCGGTAGCTAAAAGTTGGGAGAAATTTATGGAGCTCAGGAACCATTTTTATCATTGCTATGCTGTTCTCATTTTTACTTTAATACGAGATTATCTTTTATTTAGTTTTTAAATATATTTGAACAAATATATTTTAAATATATTTTATTTTATATTTATTTTATTTTTATTTTTTATAAATAAAAAATAAATTTATTACTTATTATATTTATTTTATTTTATATTTATGAAATATTTTAAATATATATTTAAATATATTTTAAATATATTTGTTCAAATATATATATTTTAAATATATTTGTTCAAATATATATATTTTAAATATATTTGTTCAAATATATATATTTTAAATATATTTGTTCAAATATATATATTTTAAATATATTTGTTCAAATATATATTTTTAAATATATTTGTTCAAATATATATATTTTAAATATTTTTGTTCAAATATATATATTTTAAATATCTTTGTTCAAATATATATATTTTAAATATCTTTGTTCAAATATATATATTTTAAATATTTTTGTTCAAATATATATATTTTAAATATATTTGAAGAGGCAGGCTATGTATTTCCAGGGTTCAAAAATCAAAACTGTGTAAAAATGTCTTCACTTCTTCTCCTCATCCACCTTTTTCTCTTTCTATTCCCATTAGTAGCCACTTTTATTCATTATTTTTTTGTGTAACTTTCCAGTGGTCTTTTTATGCAAAAAAAAGCTAATATATATTCCCTCCTTCCACCTTCTTACATAAAAGTTAAACCACTTTATACACTGTTCTCAATCTTGTGTTCTCCAGTATCTCTTAGAGGTCTTTTGCTATTGATACATAGAGAACTGCCTTAATCTCTTTTATAGTTTTGCAGTATTCCATTATATAAATGCATCATGGTTTATTCAGTCCTGATTGATAAACAATGTTTTTCATTTCAAACAATATTACAGTGAACAACCTTGTATACAAATCATTTCATAGATGTGCAAGTTTATCTGCAGGATAAATTCTCAGAAATAAAATTATTGATCAAAGGGTTATATGCATCTTGAATTTTAAAAAGTTTTGCCAAATTGATCTCGACAGGAGTTGGATCAATTGGCAGCCCCATTGGCATATATAAAAGTACCTTTTACCCAAGCCTCAACTATAAAATAGTGCTTGGTTAAGCTTTTGGATTTTTGCCAATTGTATTGGTAAAAGATGGTATCTCGGTATAGTTTTAGTTTGCATTTTTAAAATTATAAGTGATGTCAACCATCTTTTTTAATGTGTTTAATGGCATTAGCGTTTATTTTTCTATAAGGTGTCTGTTCATCTCCTTAGCCTTTTCTTTCTATTGGGTTGTTAGTCTTTCTCTTATGTATTTCTTGCTATTTATACATTAAGATGATAATCCTTTTATCTATGTGAGCTGCATACATTTTTCCCACTTTTTAAAATTACTTTTCATATGGATTTTTTGGCCATACTGAAGTTTGTTTTTAAATATAATCAGATTTACTAATCTTTTCTATGTAGCTTCTAGATAATGAGTTATAGGTAAAAAGTCCTTTCTTATGCCAAGATTATAAAGAAATTTACCAATGTTTTCTTTTAGTACTTTTATAATTTCATTTTTTATATTGAAAGATGTGATTCCTTGAATGAGAATTTTAATCCAGAAGATATTTTAAGGGTAAAAGAGGATCTGAGGAAAAAGAAACCATACTGTTCTCAGAACTTGATAAGCTGTGGTGGATCTACTATAATTTGCATAGTACAATAAATCTCATCTCTCTCTGCTAGTAGAATACAATACAATTACAATGAAAATGAACAATCTGGATTTAAAAAATAAGAACAACCATGTTCACCCCTTTAAGTTATTCACCTTTCCTCTTTCGGTGTTGCTCTTTATTTATTTGTTTGCTTATTTCTGTGAGAAGGCCATGTGCTAGCAGAAAGAGCATAAGTTAATAACATTATTCATTGGTACAAATTCTAGGACTCTATTCAATTGAGCACTTAAATCTCACTGGTAGTAAAATACAAACTAACATTAAATAGTGCATAGAATATAGATGGCCCTTAGAATCAGAAGCTCTGAATTCATCTGCTATACTCTAGAGTATCTCTCTCTCTGCCATGATTTCCCTTTGTATAAAATGGAGAGAATGAGATTGTTACTTCAGTAACAGGAAGAAAAAAAATCGATACTTTTAATTTAAAAGTGCTTTGAACTTTATAGAAAATTTGTCCATGACATAATTAGCTGATGATATTTTCAAATTATATAGCATATGAGTTTTTGAGGGGAGTTTTATACAGAAGCCTTTTTTCCCCCATATACCAGTTAATATGTGCTTACCTTCCTCTATATTTTGTCTTCAGTTTCAAAAGCAGTCTTTCAATAGGTATCTGTTCTAGGTGCTGGAGATACAACAGTGAGCAAAACAGGCACATTCAAATAATCCTTGCTTTCAAAGACCTAACATTTGGAGAGGAGAGGCAGAAAGTAAACAAATACATACATAAAAACAAAGCATATCAGAAGTCAGTAAGTCCAATAGAGAACAATAAAGAGGGAACATAACAGAAGGTGCTGGGAAAGCACCTTCTATCAAAGAATCCTAAACAGTTAGGAGTGAGCCTTAAAAGATGTGTAAGGAGATCTCAGAGTTCCACGTATACTATAATGACTTTCTGTATCATAGGGAGAACCTGAACTAGACATATGTAAGTAATCAATCACTTTTGAACATGTTGGCTTTATTCAAAATCAAATGACAGCTTATGTCAAACTTTTCTACAGACATCTCACATGTGCTTGGGATACTCACCTCTCTCATCTCAGCCAGCCTTAGTGTCAGCCTTTAGGTAACTCTATAGAACTTGTTATTGAGAATGAAGGGTCAATGCTAGTGTGATTAGGAGCTAGTGAGATTCTTGTTCAAATCATGTGAGATGATTAACTTCAATAGATGCAGCATGATAATCTCAGCTGGAGGAGGACTCATTAAATATGAGGACCTTTTCTCTACCACTGATCTAACGTATCCCCTGTGGAGCCTAAAGACCAGAGGTTTGGTGGATTATAATACTCATTACTGAAATTATGAAAGCTAGAGAGTTGTTGACTGTGCTTTCTTCAAACCTAGATTATTGACAGAGTAATATTCCTTGATTGGCACTCGAACTCTCCTGTGATCGAACCCTAATTTACCTTCCCAGTTTTATTTTTACTACTCTCTTTCACAAACCAAATGATCTGCTTTTCCCAACGTGTGATGACCTTTTTGTTCATGCAGTTTATTGTGCTCGAAATGATTTCTCCTTGCTCTCTATACTTTGAAATCCCAAGTATCCTTCAATACCTAGTTTAAAACATCCTCAATATGGAATCTTCTTCCTTAGCCATTTCTTTAGGCCATAACTTATCTCTGTTTTATCTAGCTATTTATCTATTATCTGTCTATATATTTAGCTATCTATTAATCATCTATCATCTATTTATTTGCCCTTTTCTGAGATACTTAATATTTATTGTATAATGAATACATGAATAAATTAGATTTCTTATCTTTAGAAATTCAAGAAAGATATAAGCTGAGAAATAGAGGACAGATATGGGAATATGGGCAAACAGTAAAATAGAAATAGTTTTGAGTAGATTCTATTGTTTGCTTACAGCAAAATATTAAATATAATGTAAATGCACCTTGTTTGAATTGTTCTAGAACTAGAGGGTTTTGTCTTAAGGCTTCCCAGGCTGCTGCCATGTGTGAGATAATCTGGAAGAAGGTCTCTTTTTAGAATTTATGAAGAATACTTCTGAGCTGATGTGTTCAAGCTACATCATAAGGGTGTAGACTGTGCTGACCTCTCTCACTTGATACCTGTTGGCATGCTGAGGTCGGCTCTTACTTCCTACCTGAGCTCTAAAGGTAAGAAAGCTAATACAGTTAATAAGGCTTTTGTGCCCCTCATTAGTTGAATCTGGTATTTTCAAACATAACTGTTTTTCCTGAGGTCTGCGCAGCAGATGGCTTATTTTAAAAATTCCATTCTTTCTGAATATTTTCCATAAGTAAAAGGATGTCCCTAGAGAAAAAAAAATAACTAAGGCATTAATTTAAGAATAAGTCCCAGTACCTCAAGAAAAGGCAAGCAACAAAATGCAGCAGGTTGTTAGTATGAAGTGAATTGTGTAAATATATAGCTTGGCCTCAGTTAGTAACATGATATACTTATATCTGATGAGACTGGAGGGAGAAAATAGCACTTTAAGCCCAGAGTCGGGTTTAGTTATGAGTTGAAGGTGAAGTTTGTACTATTTAAAGTTTCATTTTATTTATAGGCCTCACTAGTGAGTGTAGGGTTTCCAAGAAAGTAGAATACATATTTTCTAACTCAGAGCTTTTCAATGTAATGAATACGATGAAGTTAATGCAAGTATTATTAATAATATGATGGAAACCTGTAACCAAACATCCAGAGTAAATAGAGCACAATGAATTTACCTGATTGAGAATCTCACATTAAAGGAATTTCTATTATATATCATAATGTGTGGGATAGGGCCTGCAAGCGAAGTATTGTCATTGCAAATAAATTCCACTAGACTTTGTAACCAGATAAAAGAAAAAGAAAGCAATCATCTCTGGAAACTGCTGTAGTACACTCAGGAATTTTCAGACCAATGAGCCTAAGGAGAGAGAGGTAAGAGGATCTAGAATGTGTTACCAACCCACAGATTGCTCCCAGTAAATCTCCTGTAGACCCAGCCTCCACCTGAACCCCTGCCTTACATCAGGTCTTCATCTCAATCTGTTGGGAATCCTTGTCTGAGATTTTATAATGTAATTGCTCTTTGATTTGATAACGGAAGTTAAGCCTATACCTTTTCATAATCACCTTATCCAGAACATATGCATTATGCAAAGGAAGGAAACTTGTAGAGCAATAATGGTGTTTTATTTTAGTTGTACTAGATGCTTTCACTTATATTATCTCAACTGGTCCTCAAGATAAACCTCTGTGACGGGTGCTGTCCATTTTAGAGGTGAGGAAAATGAAGTCTTAGATAAATTTTATAACATTTTATTTGGAATCTTATGTGCTCACTCTCTCTCTTTCTCTTCCCACTCCCCTTCACCCCCCATAGTATTAGAAAAATAAGAAAGCTCTGGACATGGTTTGGACTTCTTAGTACAGTCATGTAACTCTAATCTAGATAATAATCTGAAGGAAGATTTGGAATGAGTCTGATGTAGATTTCTTCGTCTACTTCTTAGTAGATTTGTGACATTGGGCAAGTTTTTCAACATTTCTATGCCTAGGTTTTCTCATCTATAAAATGGGAATAACAGCAACAATAATAATAATAGAGGTATTTTTGGAATTAAATGCAAATAATGTAAGTAAACTGCCCAACCTATAGAAAGCAACCAATAAGAGTTAGCTATAAAAATTATGATTGTCATTATTATCTTCTTTTCAATAACAGCAACAACAAAAGTAGGAAAATTCTTTAATTTGCCAAAAGGCAAATAAGATACTTAAAAGATGAACAGTTATAACAAGGTATTTTGCATGAAAGAGGAGGTTCATAGAACCCTTCTTCAGAAAATGATCCTCAGCAAAGAAAATATTAAAAGGTATTATAATTAATAGGTCAATTGCTTAAAATATCATACCAAGTATATCACCTTTCTGTGTTTTTCCTTCAACTTTATTAGCCTTTGAAGAAGTTCTAAGGCAGAGCTCCTTACAGGGAAGCATCTCTGTGCATTCAGAAGAGAAGAACATTTCTGAGTCCTCCAGAAACTATTTCAGTATGTATACTATAACAATTGTGGAGCATGAGGCCACTGTTGCCTTCAACTCCATGACTTCCATCATGAAATGCCATGTACTATTATGAAATAGCACAGAGATCATGTTTTTCAGGGGGCAATAGCAGATGAATAAAGAACCTGTGTAATTTAGGGAAGTGTCACATATAGCCCATGCTATTTCAACAATGTCCTGGCAACTAAAAACAGTGTGGTGGTGAAGGTGTCTAAGAAGGTATATAGCAGAACAAATGACACATAAAGCTGTTTTGGGTCCCCCCCGTTAAGGGAATGTAAAGGATCTTTCTTACTTACAATGTACAAAGCAGAAGAGACTTTGCAAACTGGACACAACCCAGCAAAAATTCGACAGTGGTTATTGTTGGGTCAGAGAATTACAAGGCTTTTTGTTGATATACTTCATGCTTTTTTAGTGTTTTCAAGTTTCTTGTAACTAACATAAATTACCATTACATAATTATTTTGAAGATGCTTCCATTTTGAAATATCATATATTAAATTTTCCAATATAGAGAAAAATGAAGAGAAAAAAATGCCTCATAATCTTGCCACTCAGATATCCCTATTGGCATTATATTTTAAACATATGTTTGAAGAATTCAAACAGAATAGAAAAGTATATAATTAGAAATAAAATTCTCCATCTTATTTTCCCCAAATACATCAAAAGTATCTTACATATACTTCCAGAAGAAAATGTTTGTGTATATGCCTATCTATCTATCATAAATATGTGTATATATGTATACTAATTTTCTTTATACAAGAGGGATTGAGCATATATAATGTCATATCCTGTCATATAGCACATTTAAGTCTATTGTTTTTTAGCAACTTTACAGTATTCTCTGTAGGGTGTGTAACACAGTTTGTGTTAACCAATCACTGAATATTTGGTGAACACTATTACTTATATAATGAAGGAAATTTTAGTAATCTTTATTAAGTGTCTTCTATACCTATGTCTAAAGTAAGCCAAAACCTCTCTGCTTATTATATGGTTACAGGGAAAAATCATTATATTTATGTGTATGTATGTGAAAGTTAGAGAAGATTTCCTTGAACCTTAATTTTATAGTATAAAAATTTTACAGTCTAAAATGACAGAATGGCCACAGGCAAAATGGATAATGTCTCTTTGTGATCCTGGCTGAATTGTGGCCTCACATGGAAGTTGGCTTACTTCTTGAGAGTTTTAATGCAGTCACTGATTACAGTGTCTGAGATTTTACTGCAATTTCCATTTGAGTTAAAACTGATTTTGTCTTCAAAATAAAAGCCTTTAAAGACAGGGAAAATAATTATTTTTCCCATGGCAGGAAATCTAAATCCTTTCATTTTATCTCCTAACATAAAAAAGAAAAGTACTAAGAAATTACTGAAAAGTTGATGCAAAAACAAAACCTGTATTGAATATTGGAGCTATGGAACTTTATTCTCCAAGTATATACCTGCTAATGTCCCATGTATCCAAAACAGAGAGAGCCAGATGTAGAAAAATAACTTACACCAAGGCTTTTTGTGATGCTAGTAAAAAGGCAGCTAGGGCCTTGTGAAACCATGTTGCCGCAGGTTAAAAACCAAAAAAAAAACTTACCCATGTGCTTTTGAATTGGAAGAAGAATTTTGTTTGTGGGCCTTGGCATGATCGCTTTATGTAAAACGTGGAGATTGTACAACTCTAGTATAGAACAGTAAATGCACAAACAAGCCATATTCTAACCTTGAAAGTGTGACTGCTTTCAATGGCACAGTGTATCAAGGTCAAGAGAAGCTGCCCTCAGCAGATGGAAAACTTTCAAAGTAAAAAAGCTTCCTTTGCATTTAAAATATATTGAGTTACACATGATTTCTAAGGAATACTTGGTCGTTCTAGTTATAACCATGGCTCACTTTTGTTATCATGTGTCAAGTAACTGACTCGTATATTTTCCTGGCAGATGTTTTCTGAGGAAAGGCAGGAAAAGAGAGGTGAAGGAACAAGGCATCCCTCAATATCGTGCAATAAACCCACTAGGGGTCACTACTTTCAGTAGGACTGTGGAGAAGAAAATGTCAGAGGACACATTTGTGTCTTGGCATAAAATAGATTTCATGACACCTTGACTTTTCACCTTTTATGCATATGGAGAACTGCTTAGGAGGCTCCAATGCTTATCTGTGCCTGTGGGCCTTTATATATATAATTTTTTTTATTTTGAATTTGCTTTAGGATTGGGTCGGGCAGTATTTATATTTGAACTGTATTTTGCTCAGAAATAGTTTGTTGAAGCTATTCTGTAACATGTATCTCCCTTAACTTTTAAAATACCATGCAATGAAATGATTAAAAGTGTTCGAGTGCTTTGGTAATGCAATGCATTCAGAAGGCTTGATCTCACATCCTGTGTAAGGAGTTATGATTGAGCTTTAGAGATGAGATGCCACATGCTTTCATGTCAGTGTTATGGAAGTGATTTTCTTCTTTCTTGTTTCTTTCCTGCCTCTCATTCTGTGTTCTTTCTCTCCTCTTGCTCTTCCTCTCTCTCAGTTTCATGAAAATTCATTTATCTGTGACATTTAAAGACTCTGTCTGAGAGGTGTCTGGAGCTGTGGCCGGCTGTGTACATCAATAGTTTCTTAGAATCTGGCACTCTGTCAATATTTGGGGGCCTCGATAACCGCACTTAAATGCAGAGCCTGCCAGCCATCATGCTCTTAGTGTCTCAGTAATGTCTCTGAATGAATGGATATTAGCATGTCAAATCCTTTCACAACTGGCAACACTTGGTAGACAATATATAGGCATCTTGCATTTGCCTTCTACACCTTTCTGTTTTTCTGCCTCATTTATATGATGTCATGTTTCCCATTACTTATAAAAATAGGAATCTTCAAAAAGCAGTATTATAAAAATTGAAGTAAATGGCATCATTGTGCATTCTAAGTTTGGTGGGTTTTATAGTATACATGGTGATGGCATATAGGCAGTACTTTTTAAGATTATATTCTAGGTCATTTTCATTTGTTTGATTTTGTTTGTATTTTTGCTTAGGTTATGATATTTGGGCCAAAATTGTTGTTGCTGTTTTATAGTAGAAATATGTATGGCTCTAAGGCCATTGAGACCTTCTAGGTGAAATCTCCATAGCTTCTGTGTGAGCCTAGTGTTAGAGAAATTTGGCTACATAAAGAAAAAATATTACTGTGTTGGAGAGATAAGGTTGTTCTCTGAAACAAAAACTATTTACATTTTCAAACGTTTCTCAGTTGTCCTCCCTACACTATCAGTTAAATGTCCCATTTATAAATTGAATAATTGAAGCATTATTATGTCAACTTTCCCATGAACTGCCCTAGATGATAGCATATTGGACTTTCAAGGTCTACAAGAGAGACCAGTGTTACGGCAACATGTTTGTTATTGAACTGCTGTGAGCTCTTAACCCATGTGTAACCTTGACCGTATCTTGTGACAAGAATACATCAGGAATATGAACTCTAAAGGAAGGAATGGGAAAGATGAGAGCTTACCAAATACCAGTCCTATCTTAGAGATCTGTGTCCAACCTAGGATAAGCATGCAAGACTTTGCCCAGTTTTTAGTCATGCTCAGATCAAGTAACCCAGGTTTCCAGATATCCAAGGGAATACCCTGGAACTCTTAATGCTCCTTGGAGGAATCATTAATGGCCTCTTCCCTGGACTCACTGAACCAGCAGTAACTCCTAAGTTGGATGGATCTCAATCTTGATTTCAATTCAGGTCTCTAACATTTGAGTACTTGCTTTTCATGTAGGTGCTCAGGATCTGCTATATACCATAGATTTTAAGGTGACTTGTTGAGACTGAGAAAAGAAATGTCTAACGAACAGTATTAATGCAGTCTTAATACAACTCAGGACCTATATGACCTTTAGTTTCTCATCAGAAAGGGAAATTTACATGTTATTGCCTCATAATTATGAGCCTTTTGTAGGGCTAACAGTGCATTTGACCAGCTATAAATGTGGCCTCCAGATATTATGTCATATTTATAGAAGTTATTTTTTAAGTCCAATCAGTCATTGCCTTTGGTAGAAGGAAGTTCCCTTTGGAGTGTTGTACTAAACTAGGCAGCATGGATGGACAAATGAATTTCCCAAGGGCTTCAACTACCAGAAATCATCTGGTAACATAAGGGCTGACCCCAAAGTTTTTTAAATGAAAAAAGAAGCATGAAGGTTGAAAGAATAAGAAAAAGGAAAATATTATATAAGTATACATGGATTTATGACACGGCCTGCATCAAGAGATTTGGTATTGTTTTCCTAATTCTTATACATTAGACTAACATGCACAGCTTCTAATGAAGAAACACAAATGCTCTGCTGCCCCTATCTATAGTTAGATCTCTTTTTGTGGTCCCAGAATGAAGGCAAATAAAACATAACATACACAGCATTAACCATAATTTTTTATACTGCCAAAACTTCACCTCAAGATATAATAGAGAACATTTTTGGTATTTTCCGTGGGTGGCTTAGAAACATGCCTTTATTATTGTCAATAAGACTTACTTGCTAGACTAAGACCTTACCCTCTTTTTGCTGTGGATTCAGAATTTTATGAGTATACATTATCTGTTCTTTATTATATACTGTTTGTTTTATGCTAGACACTAATCCTTTCTGGAGCAGAGGAAGAAACAGGGATGAGATGAGAACATAGAATTAGCCTGCAGAATATATTTTAATAATATATTGGGAGGCCGAGGCGGGCGGATCACAACATCAGGAGATCGAGACCATCTTGGCCAACATAGTGAAACCCCGTCTCTACTAAAATACAAAAAATTAGCCGGGTGTAGTGACACGTGCCTGTAATCCCAGCTACTTGGGAGGCTGAGGCAGGGGAATCGCTTGAACCCGGGCGGCGGAGGTTGCAATGAGCTGAGATCGCACCACTGCACTCCAGCCAGGTGACAGAGCAAGACTCTGTCTCAAAAAAAAAAACGAATATGAGAAATTATGTTTGCTTGTAGATCACTATAGACACACTTTGGAACTACATTTTAATTTATGGGTTGCAATTTAACCATCTCTTTTCAATTAATACTAAAATGTTTTTTGCCTAAAGTAGGCAAGATTTGGATTCTTCTTCTTTAGAAATCCTGGCAACTTCCTCAGCTCTTTCTTCTTTAGTATATACTTTGTCTACTGATCACATAGTAAAGTGAGAGAAATGAGAACAGTGGGACATATGTGTTGATGGAATATGCCTGATTCTACCTCAGCAAGGTAGGCACATGTATTGACTTTAGCCTTGACTTCTCCTGCTAAAAAAGAAGTAGCTGTCTGACTGTCTGGCTGGAAATCAACAGAACACTTGAAGGAGTTGTCTAAAAGGTCTACCTTAACACAATGTAAAATCTACTATATTACGGAGATGAGTTTTGTTGATGTTGCTGTCATGCCTAATGATAGGCACCACTCAACAGAGAGACCCACACCCTTGCTCCAAAAGACACTGAGGTAAACAGACTATCTATGACCAGTTATATGTTTTTAGTCACAGAGACACCTTTATTCCCAAATCTCCTAGGCCAGGCGCAGTGGCTCACGCCTGTAATCCCAGCACTTTGGGAGGCCAAGGTGGGTGGATCACCGGAGGTCGAGAGATCAAGACCAGCCTCACCAACATGGACAAACCCTGTCTCTACTAAAAATACAAAATTAGCCATGTGTGGTGGCGCTTGCCCGTAATCCCAGCTACTCAGGAGGCTGAGGCAGGAGAATCACTTAAACCCCAGAGGCAGAGATTGCGGTGAGCCGAGATCACGCCATTGCACTCCAGCCTGGACAACAAGAGCGAAACAATGTCTCAAAAAAAAAAAAAAAAAAAATCTCTCCCTCTCCCCTATTTTTGGGCCAATAAATTGTCATTCTTCTTTTTAGTTTATGAATTTATAGTGATTCCCACCCCGCCTTATTGAAAAATCTACTTGCCAACTTTCATCTCAAAACGACCCCAAGTAAGAGGTGTTATCACTAATAAAAGAATGCTTTTTAATACCTCAAAATATCTACTTTTTTAGAAGAGGTCGATACTGAATTTTCAATTCACATATCCCAGGGGACAGTGTCATTGTTCCTTTTGGAAAAATAAGCCTTTGAGATAGCTGTACATGTCTCCATAATGAAAATCCTCTTTTCCTCAACAATTATAAAACATACACTTTTCAGTTTTTGCTTATGTCATAGTGGCCTGGAAGCTAACTATTTAAACAGCAGTCATGGACCCAGCAACCATTTATATGCCCAGAAGTAATGAATGTTGATTTATGTATGTGAATCTGTTCAAATTATATACTAAGAGTAGAATAGATTGTGAATATATAAGAATAGATAAGGCAGGTAGAAAATGTATAATATAGATTTTTATAGAATAAAATATTATAAAAACAAAACACTGGGCAAAAATGGAGAAAAGATTGGACAAAAGAATAGATTAGAATAAGTAATCTCTTTAGTGGAAGGTTCTCTATAAACTTAATAGATAAGCCGCTTATTAAAAACATTGTTATGTTTATATTCAATGAAATTTAAAAATAAGTTAGTATAGAAATTCAGACTCTTGCACAAATGGTGCTCTATGGCTGATCACCCAGGAAGGTTGCCATTATACTTGAGTTCAGGTTACTAGTTTGTGGTTGATGATACTTTCACGTTTACCTTCATTGTCTCTTTTCTGCCAAAAGGGAACTCAGTATTTGGGAAAATGCACTTAAATACAACCATTTTTAATAATTCTATCCTGCAAGTTATAGACGTGGAACTCTAAATTTTATTCCACGAAATATCCTAGGAGAGACCTAGTGAAATTGATTTGCTCATCGTTTGATGATACCAGGACACAACGCCTTGATAATATATTATCTTCTTTCTTAGCCCAATGTAAGTTTTGCTGAACTAAGGCAAAGCTAGTATTATGATATAACTCCACGTAACCAGCAGAGCCTTTAATTCTGTCTCAAATGACCAAAAAATAAAAAATTCTAACCTATTTATTTTGTGACCAGCACTTCAGAATTCTCAGGAAATGATTAGTAGGAGATGAGACTCAGTATTGAGAGATATAGAAGTGACATGCTATTGAGGTCAGTCCTGGATTCTGGCTTGATAATCTAGACTAGATACATGTTTTCCAATATTGGCAAATTCAGTGTATTCTAAATTATTGTTAGAGGCATTTCAAAACCTCAAAATGAAATTAATTTTCATTTAAAATTATATTTTAAGGAATAGGCAAGGAAGAGTGATGCAAAAATCACATTAACAACAGGATAGCAGAACTTCTAAATGGTTGCAAATCATTATTTTAGATGTTGAGGACAAGAAATGCATGCTTTCAAAGTGCAATGCTTTTATGTGCAGTGTCCAAATAACAACAATTTGAGAGATAAGTATAACTAACCACTTCAGAGGGAGGACTGAAATGAACACTCAGTAAAACTGGGAATAAACAAAATGTTGTTAAATAAAAGTTATTGTTAGCTTTCTTCAGGAGAGAAAGCAGACCTCAAAAGTGGCATTTCATCCACTACTTCTTCATTACTTGTATAGAGAATTCCATATAGCTGTATTAGTTCACCTGTACTAATAGCTGGTGAGCTAGCACCAAACACCTGAGCATGCTTATCTGTGTTTCTTCTTTTGTGTGGGATTGTCTTCTTTTTTCCACATATTTAAGACTCTGAAATGATAGACATGTAACTTTGTTTCTTTTGAATCTTATAAGTCTTATATTTTTCATTATCCATGATGGTTTGGTAAATGTCATTGATGGACTGAAAATAAAGAATGACTTCCTCTGTGGGAAAAATAGCATCCAGAAGTAGATTATAGAAAGTTAATCAAGAGTGTGAAATGTCAAACTGAAATTTTAAAATAGCTGTAATAGTGGAATGTATAAGAAGCATGCCAAATATAGATATTTCTCTTATTTCTTATGAGCATAGATTAGATACTTAATCATGCTTATTCTGATTTCAGATAATACTGAATACAAACATCTTAGAGAGACAGAATTATCAAACCCCTCCAAACAAATTTAAATTTAACATTTTGGAAAAAAATTCTCAAGGAAGAGTCAAAAACATTGACTTTTTTTAATCTTCGGTAAAGGAATGTTAAGGTAGAGCGCTAGTAGTAGCTGTTAAGCAAGTAATGAGAAGTGGGAAACAAGGCTTTCTCTCTTTTCTTCACTGAGGTCTGATAATGACAAAATATGCTGCAACAGAAAATCTTAAGGTTTGATAATGAGATAGGTTCTTAATAGTGAGTGCTAAACACTGAAAGGGAAGTTGTGAGATTACCTTCTACGAAGCTCTTTAACCAGTATACAGTCATATCTTTCTGGAATGGTCTGCATGTGTCAGCGAGAAGGGAAGAAATGACTTCTCTAAGTGGTTCACATTTTCCAGGCACTTTCTCCTTACCTTTCTTTTTCTTAAAACCACTGTTACTCAGAAGCAAAAAAACTGCCAAAAGTTACCAGGACTTCCAAATGTGCTTGACCAGGGTGAAAGCAATAGAAATGCCACCAACATTTTAATGGAGATTAAAGGATCACTCTTAAGTTACCATCATTTCCTATAATAACTGATTTACTACAAACTTGAAATTGTGGATACAGCTGCTGAAATTTTTATTTATTTATTTATTTTTATTTTATTTATCTTATTTATTTTTATTAATTTTTATTAAATAA
This sequence comes from Pongo abelii, assembly GCF_028885655.2. NCBI lineage: Eukaryota > Metazoa > Chordata > Mammalia > Primates > Hominidae > Pongo > Pongo abelii. Next base: position 23,543,014 of record NC_085928.1, read on the forward strand.
ATTCATAAATAAATAAATTTATTTATTTGTTTATTTATTTTTATTTTTGAGATGGGGTCTCAGTCTGTCGCCCAGGCTACAGGCTGGAGTGCAGTGGTACCATCTCGGCTTCACTGCAACCTCCGCCTCCCAAGTTCAAGCGATTCACGTGCCTCAGCTTCCTGCTGGGATAACAGGTGCCCACCATCATGCCCGGCTAATTTTTGTATTTTTAGTAGAGTCAGGGTTTCACCATGTTGGCCGTTCTTGGTCTCAAACTCCTGATCTCAGGTGATCCACCCACCTCGGCCTCCCAAAATGCTGGGATTACAAGCGTGAGCCATCGCACATAGCCTGAAACAATTTATAATACTTGTGAAGAAAGGGATTGGAGCTTATTGTTCAGTGCTTTGTTAAAAAAAATATGCAGTAGACTTTTAGTGGAAAATTTATCACATTTCACTTTCTGTTTGCTGCTGTCAATATTAAAAGCAAACCCATTACCAATATACTCAAACCATTTCCTTCCTATGGCATTAAGTGAAATATTTTTGATTCATCTCCAAAAATATGAAGTTAACATGTGCTGGTGGTATTTGCTATGAAATAAGGGGAAAGGTCCACAGAATGTAATTATGGAAAAATACACCATCAATTCAAACACATACACATGCATATATGCATATGCATGTGCATCAGTACATATTTACCCCCAGGTCTTTATACTTACAAGCACTTTTCTAGGAACTGAAGCTATATAGGTGAAAATATGTTTTTGTTGCTAAAGAGTGTTCACAGGTTGGTGGGAAAAATAGACATGAAAATTTTTATGCAAAAAGGTGGGTATTGAAGTAAAAGTATATGCAAGGTGTTATGTAAGTTTGCCTGGGACAGTTCTGGTTTAAGCCTGTAGTCTTGGTATAATTATTTATAAGGCCCTTTCACCATCAAAAATGTCCCTGTTTGGACAATAAGTTAAATGGTCAATCTATAAATAGCCATATCAATCAAAGACACCTGAGGTTGTCAGGGAAGATTTTTCCACAGAATAGGACAGAAAATCAAAGAGATTAAGAATGCTTTGCCACAAGTACTACCTGCATCCAAATGGAAATGAGAAATGGGTGTGACTGGCTTTTATTTCTCCCTGGTTTGTCGGAGGGATAGAGTGGGAATTTAAATCATGTTGGGTGAGGAGAAACGGACAAGGCAGGACAATCTAAACCCAGTTGTTGGTATGTGATACACACAAGGGTTGTCATTAAATGAGTCATTAAACTAATAATTTTCTGAAGCTCTGAACTGAAATTTACAGTGAGAAAGAACTAGACGCACTAGGGGGGATTTTAGAAAGATAGATTACTATATGGTTTGGCTGTGTCCTCACCCAAATCTCATCTTGAATTGTAGTTCCCTAATCTTCATGTGTCGTGGGAGGGAACTGGTGAGAAGTAATTGAATCGTGGAAGCGGTTACCCCATGATTTTCTCGTGATAGTGAGTGAGTTCTCATGAGATCCGATGGTTTTATAAGGGGCTTTTCCCCCTTTGCTCAGCACTCATTCTCTCTCCTGTTGCCCAGTGAGGAGGTGCCTTCCGCCATGATTCTAAGTTTCCTGAGGCTTCCCCAGCCATGCGAAACTGAGTCATATAAACTTCTTTTCTTTATAAATTACCCAGTCTTGGGTATTTCTTCATAGCAGCATGAGAACAGACTAATACAGATTAAGATTCAGCATAAGGAAGAACAGAACAGACAGAAGTATCCTACAGTGGAGAGTTCCGTGCCCTGGTGGTAGGCAGCAGAGACTGAATGATCACTGTGGGCACCAGATTAAGACCCAGATCATGGGTTATTTAATGTTCTTTACCATATTTTTGCCCTGGGATCTTAGGATTCTTCAGACATGGGGATTTTTCAGTAGCTATTAAGAATTCTGTGTTTGGGAGACCTCAAGAAGTTAAAAAAAAAAATGTGGAAATACTATAAGAAAAAATTTTACATAAGCTAAAACCACTCTTGTGACCCACTCTGAACATACACTAAAAGAGACCAGGGAACATAACGGAGATCTCACTGAATTTATTCTTTGCCACCCATCAAGGAAAGGAGCCATTCCACACATAATGTTCAGGAGACATTCCTCACTCAGGTTTCCACTGGTTGGACACATATTCATTTTGAGATTGAGTAACTGCAAATTCTTGCTTACCAGCTTGATTTGCATAGCTCTGAGTTACATACGAATGGGACTCACGGCAAAGCTATCATTAAAGAGAAACAAAGCAGAAGACCGAACAAAGGATACATTCTGTGCAAAGTTTGAAGTTGAGACTGTTTCAGTGATCCTTGTCATGGTAAGAAAGCTGTCCGCCCCTTCCCCCACCTAAAAAAGAATAGCAGACAAGTGACAAAAGAAGGCCCCCTGGAAGTAATATGGGAGCAAAGAGTAGGATGAACTAAAGGCTATATACACCTGAAGAGAGAGAAAGGAATTGTCATGGACACAAGGAGATGCCGCCAAACACCCTCCATTCATAGCACAGAGATACGTGATTAGGTTAGAATCACTTACCTCTTCCCCAGTGCATTAAAGTAGGAATAGGTCAGGCCTGGAGAAAGGAATGACATCTTGATGAAACTCAGCTTTCTCAGAGGCCTAACAAGGATGGCAATACAGATAGAGCTAGAATCTTCTCACTGGCCCTTTTGTATCAAATTAGTGAATTCCTACATTTCCAGACTGAAATGTTTTCCAGTAAGCAAGGGAGAAAAGGCTTCTGAAGGCAGTGGACATGACTTTCGTTCTTTTGTGGGTAAGAGTATATGGGCTTTGGAATATGGGAAAACTAGTTTCAAATCTCTGCAGCTTACGTATTTATGGTGTCAAGTACTTAAATCCCTACATTTTAGTTCTCACATCTGAAAAAATATTGAGCTTGCATATGCCATAGAATTGCTGTAATGATTAAATTACACATGTAAATTGTATAATACACATAGTGTCTGGCACAGGATCATTCACAATAAAATTTTTATTCAATGAGTACTATTATCGCTTTCTGTAACATTCTCTAGTAGCCCTTTCTAAGCTCTGCTTCACTTTACATCATTACTTTTGTCTAGTCCTTGACATTCCACCTGTTCCGGCTTTGACTTGCTTCCCCAGATAGCGTACATCTGTGTCTGCTTCAAAGCCTCATTCTGTTATGTTCTTTAAGAGTTATACCTAGAGTTGGAAGAGGCACAGTGGCTTATGCATGTAATCCCAGCACTTTGAGAGGCCAAGATGGGCAGATCGCCTGTGGTCAGGAGTTCAAGACCAGCCTGTCCAACATGGTGAAACCCCGTCTCTACTAAAAATACAAAAATTAGCTGGGTGTGGTGGTGGGCGCCTGTAGTCCCAGCTGCTCAGGAGGCTGAGGCAGGAGAATCGCTTGAACCCGGGAGATGGAGGTTGCCATGAGCCAAGATCACACCATTGCGCTCCAGCCTGGGCAACAAGGGTGAGACTTCATCTCAAAAAAAAAAAAAAAAAAAAGGGAGTTGTACCTAGAGTTATGTATAAATTCAGTACCAACAATGGGCAAAAATGTAAAATTGTAGAAAGAATAAATGATGTTTAGAGAGTATCAGTCTTGTTCTTAAGTTCTGAAGGTACTCTTCATCTTTTGTAATATTGACCCTGAGACCATTTATGTCAGATGGAAAAGGAACATGTGCTGTTATTTTCTACCTTCCTCCCAGGAGGTTAAAATGACTTGAAGAAACTCAGCAACTTGAGGTGAAGAATCTAATGAGAGGATCTTGAATTCTTGATCTCAAATCTGCCAGGTCTCCATTCACTATTAAAAAGTCAGCCTAGTGAGGATGGCCCTAGTTATTAATTTGATATTATATTACTTTATTTTACCACAGTTAAAATGTTCTCTGGATTAGTATTGACCCTATAGTTACCCACAAGGTATAGAGAGAAGTCAGTGTAAATTCTCTTCTCAACAGCTAAAGTGATCCTTGTCACCAAAACAATCATATGCTAGATCACATGTCAGTGTGACATCGCCAGGCCTTAGCTTCTCAGGATCTACTTGTTACAAGTGAGTTTATGTGGCTTGAAGCATATGGCCTTGATATATGATCCCAGAGCAAAAGGGCAAGGTATTTCAAGCTGGCCATAATTTTATTGACTCTCACAGGCTTGCTTTGTAGTCATTCCAATAAACTAGATGGGAAATTTTTGATGCTCCAAGCTATCCAGTCTTCAAGACTTCATTTCATGATTCAGAATCCAACTAAACAACTCAAGAGTGCTTTTGTGTGACACTGACCACAGGAACAAATAATTGCTTAGTAATTCTCTTTGAGGTAGAAAATTCTAAACATGGAGGAACCATTTCCCCTTAATGGGAGCCAGAAATCCTCTAAGTGCTTGAAATGGCATTCACAAGTCTGAATGGTAAACAGATAAAAACAGGAGCGCACCAGTTGCACAAATGACTTGCTTGTCACAAACTTGTCATTGCAGTAATCTAACATTTCTTTCACAGAGCCCGATGGAAAGTATGGAACAAACAGGCCCTGCTGACGTTTTGGCTCTGCTAAGCCTTCCTCCGAGCTAAAGCATCTGCAGCATCTTCCTGTTCTAGACCCTTTATCTGCTGAAGTTAGCTGATACTGTACATGTCAGAGAAATGTTTGACTATTGCATTAACAAGTTGATGACAAGCAAGTTATTCCTGCAGCTGAAATACTGCTGCTTTTAGCAGGCTGCCATTTTGACCTTCATTTTATTATGCAGAAGAACCCTAACAGAGCAGAGCACTGGGGAGAAACCAGTGTGGTTGCCCCAGGCCCATACAAAGACCACCTGCCTAGGGCTTAGGTATAGTGGTACAGGGGGCATACCAGGCAGGTCCATCAGAAGTATGGATGGGATTCCTTGTAAAACATAAATGTCGTGAATACATTAGACTGTTTCAAAGATTGTTCTTGCAGGGGTAAAATGAACTGCACAGAAATAGATTTCTTCCTGCATCCTCTGTACCCCACACACATGTGCACATACGGCTGTGTATGCTTTATAGAATGATACAAGATGGGAAACTTAAATGAAAATTGTATATACCAGCTCTACACATAGTTTTTGTCAATTGTTGGAGTTCCTGTCATCAGTAGCTTCTGTTAACCTCCTCCTCACTCAGCATAATATCTGGAGTTATCTAAACCTAATCAGACCCATGCTCTTGTCCCCTCAAAAGCACTGTATTTCCATTAGCCTCCTCACAGAAAATTTAGGCAGCCCTTTCTAGGACATCACCAGTTCATTTCCAACCTCAGCTGCCAGCAGGGAGTACTCCTACACTGTGTAACTTCAGCCTCTCGCCATTCTGTTTGAGGAAACTTCCTCCCCTCAGGGACCCATCCTTGGGGTTCCTCGAGTGTGTAGTCCAGAGGGTCCCAGCCTTTAATAGGAGCCTTGCCTGTAAGAGAAGACTTGCCTATTGCCCCCTACAGTGTTTCACCTTTGTTGATGCCGTAGGTGTATCAGCACTTGGAACAATAGAGAGTTTGCCCTAAGACTTTGGCCTTTTCATAAAACTGAGCTGCTCTTACTCACCGAGGTGTCAGCTGCCTTGTATTCTTTCTAGACGCTTCAGGTCTGTTAAGGGTACACTGATAGTGTTTTGTCTGATTTAAATATTGACGTGAAAAACTTGCATTCTCGTACTTATTTTCTGGCTAGTGCCCCAGGTACTTTCATTTTCAAAAGTTCTGTGTAAAAATGATAATCATTGTCCATCCATGAGAACCAGATTTCTTGCCAAAGTGGTGATGAGGCTTAACTTTCTTTTAGACTTGGCAAATTGCACACATTACTGTCTCCAGGGTGAAATGTTTTACTCACATCCCAAATATCTCTTGCTGTAATCTATACCTTAGCTTTGTGGAACAACTACCTCAGAGGACAGATGGGAAGGGTGTGAGAAGACAGCCTTGTTTTTTTCTACAGAGTTAGGGATATTGTCCCTGGAAAAAGAGGTGAAGATAATTTGAGGCAGCATTTAAAGTTTCTGCAAAAGGAAATACGTGAACGAACAATTTGAATTGTAAATGGAATTTCATCAGCCTTTTCTTTCTAAAGTTCCTAATAGGATTTCCATAATGATTTTGTGTTTTCCTTCTTAATAGAACTTAAATGGCAAATAAATGATACGCTATTTTTGATTTAGAAAAAAATAAAAATCTTTTTTATGGGAGCTCTCTTTTTAAATACACATTAGGGGATAGATAATGGCAAACAAAAAAAAGTCTTTCTTCCTATTCAGAGAGATAGCTATCAGTGTGTGTATGTGTTTTTAATATTTATTTATTTGCTTATTTGATCACTTATTTGTCTATTTATTGTAAGGAAATTAACAAAGGAAAGAAGAAAAACCCCTCATGATAAATTAATCTCATTAGATACATAGAATTTTAGGGCTAGAAAGGAGTTTGATGATCAAGCTATGACTTTATATCACACTCACTTTAGAAATGTGAATGTAGATGAATGTTGAGACCCAAAGATGTTTAATCAGATGAACCAAGATGCGCAGTAGGATTGTGGCAGAGCTAGGCCTAAAACTTTCATTTCAGGCAATACTCCCTCAGAGATTACATTACATTTTTTAAAGCTTTCTTTTAAACAAAGACAGTCTCATTTAATAATTTGCACTGATGTGCTTAAATCTAATAGGACATTTGCTATTATAGTAACTGAGACCTCACATTGGTTACACCAACTAAGGAATATACATTTCAACAGTTTGAAGACATTTCTTTCTAAGCCGTTTCTTATTTGCATAGGGTAAGGAACCTTAGTTAGTTCAATTAATTTTTATCTTTTGTAAGATTTCAAAGAAACACTTGCACCATTCCTGTTTACCTAAAAACATGTTTTTTAAATGAATCTGTTTCTTTAATAAGTATTCACTTAAGTAGGTCATACTGTAACGTTCTTGGCAATCAAAAATCTTTTATCAGGTTAAAAGAAATCTTATTTTTATTCCCACTTTTAGCCATGTTTGAGTTGGTCCTTGTAATTGTTGGTTTCAACAAAACACTAAGTCAAAAAATCAATGTTTGTGTTTATTTTTGTTTAACACAAGAGAAAAAAGTCCATTGATCTTTTTGCAGTTATGATAGATACATACTGTATTTTTCACTTATGCAAAACTTAATTTTTGAGGGTTTCCTTTTTGTTTCATTTCTCTGTTTTGCATTTTTCAAACATCTGTACCATGGTTAGTGGCTAGAGTAGCAGTGGCTGGCACTTTTCTTCCACATTGTGAGAGAAAGAAAAGTGACTAGAATAAAACCTTGCTTTTCATATGATTGACTTGAAAAGCAGCATTGAAAAGGTATCATCCCTTTCTTTTCTGAAACCAGAAGTGAAACCCACCAGCCAATAGCAGTACTGATACCAAATCACCTGTTGATTCTGTTAATTCATGTAAGTAAAGTCTTTGGCAATGCATGCCTCACTTCATCAACTAAAAATCCTAAATGGCTGATCTTTGTGCATTGGCAACATCTGTCTATATCAACAATATATCCCTCTGGTCACTCAAGGAAGCCTAAGATTCTATAGTCAATCAAGAAATGAATGAAAACTTTTGCTTTTCATTCAACAAAATAATCACTTTGTAGGCATGTTTGGCTGTGAAGTGCTTATTAATATTGGGCTCTATTATCAGAGATAGTGAAGAGAAGATGACACTAGTGCTTTCCTTTACCTCGATTAATTCTAGTTAGGAAAATCTATGGTGTTTGCCTTATACATTTTCTAATGTAAAATATTTAAAACACAGGCTGGGCATGGTGGCTCACACCTATAATCCCGGCACTTTAGGAGGCCAAGGTGGGTGGATCACTTGAGGTTAGGAGTTCGAGACCAGCCTGGCCAACATGGCAAAACCCTGTCTCTACTAAAAATACAAAAATTAGCTAGGCGTGGTGGCACATGCCTGCAAGCTACTCGGGAGGCTGAGGCAGGAGAATCGCTTGTACCCAGGAGGCGGAGGTTGTAGTGGGCTGAGATGGCACCACTGCACTCCAGCCTGGTGGACAGAGTGAGACTCTGTCTTAAAAAAAAAAAAAAAAAAAATTAAAACACGTGGAAGTATAAAGGATAATATGAAATACAAGAATCCAGAACCCAGGTTAAATGAAGTTTAATAATTTGGAACATTTGTTTCTGAACCTATTTTTTATTATTTTATTATAGGTTACATACAGTGAACTAAACAAATTAAGTGTATACCTTGATGAGTATACATGTGACAACACCCAACCCAAGATACAGAATATTTATAATACCTAAGAAGAGTCCTTTGTATGTGCCCCTTGAAGGTGAAATTTTCCAAAGTTTTAACAAAAGGTAAAAAACAAGCAAAACCACTGTAACCTCTATCATCATGAATTAGTTTTACATAAGCCATATATTTTGGTTTATATGAAATGTATTCTTCTGTATGTATTACTAAAATTTATTTATCAATTCTCTCATTGTTGGACATTATTTTCATTGTTTCCCAATCACAAACAAGACCACAGTTAACATTTTTATAGACGTATATACATAGAAGTAGAATTGCTAAACTTTAAGAAATATGCATTTTGAACTTTACTAAGTATTGTAAAATCTCTCTCCAATGTATTTGTACCAATTTATATTCTCAGTAACAATCTATGAGAGCTTCTCCACATGCTTCACAACATTTGTGATGGTCAGACTTTTTAAAATTTTTGTCAGTCTGATCAGAATTAAATAATATCTCACTAACTTTTTTTTTTTAGTTGTAAGCCATTGGGATTTTCTCTTCTGTGTTGCCTAATTTGTATCTTTTGTCCATCTTTCTGTTGGGTTATTTGTTGTGCTGCTGTTATTTTGGAAGAGTTTTGTTTGGTTTGGCTTGATTTGGTTTTTGGTATTAGTCGTTGCAGTTGTAACATTCTGGATTTTCATATTTTGGGCCATAGAGATTACAAAGATTTTTTTTTCCCAATTTGGAGGTGCCCTTTTAACTGTGGCTTTAGCAGTATTTGTTTTTATAAAGCTTTTAATATTAACTCAGTTAGGCTTATTGATATTTTCCTTCATAATTTGTGCTTTTATGTCATTTAAGAAATCCTTTCACATGCCAAGGTCATTTACCTTTCTGTATTTTCTTCTAACAGTTTTAAAGGTTTCCCATTTACATTTAGATCTCTAATCCTTCTGGAATTATTTTTGGTTATGGTACCCTACATGCACCCTATTTTATTCTTTTTCCATATGGATAACCCAATTATGCCAGCATTATTTAAAAAATTAGTCATTCTTTACTAACTAATTTGTAATGCCATCTTTTGCCTATATCAAATCTGTTTATATGATCTTTATTTGATCTGATGGACTGTTTTTCTATCCTTGTGCTAACACCATAACCCTTAATTAATTACCATAGCTTTATAATATTCTTTTTACTTGGTAAGATAAGTCCCTCTACCTTGTTCCTTTTTAAGATTCTTTTAGCTCCCTTGGTCTTTTGCTATTCAATATGAGTTTTAGGGCTAGTTGGTCAAGTTTGGCAAAAGTCTTGCTGAATTTTATTTGTAATTACATTAACATTAGAAAATAATCTGGGGAGAATTGACATTTTTATAATGTGTCTTGCTGCCCAGTGACATACTATGTCCCTCTATTTGTGATCATCTTCATATCCTTTAATAATGTTTTAAAATTTCCATCATAACTTTCTTGAACCTATTTTGTAAAATTTTTCCTCATATAACTTAGATTCTTACACTATTATATTCATATCTGTTTTCCGTTTCATTGTTTATAGTTATTATTGTTATATATTCAGCAACTTTGCTGAGCTCTCTTACTACTTTGAATAACTAAACTGGTAAATTCTCTTAAGTTTTCTACAGCAACTTATATGTCAGCGGTAAATAATGACAGTCATTCTCTTAAATTCTAATTCTTAAATGTTCAATTTTTTCCTGTCATATTGCGTTACTAAACCTCAGTACAGTGTGAATAGGATAGTCATATTAAGAATATCTATTCTGTTTCTTATTTTAATGGAAATGCTTTAGAAACATAACATTTGCTTGGGATTTTGAGAAATTGAAATTATTGTATTAAGGAAGTTCTTAATATGTTCCTAAACTATTTATAGTTTGCTAAGTGTTTTTAATCAGAAATACTAGTTAAATTTTATCTAATGCATTTTGTGCATCAATAATATGATAAAATTTTCCACTCCTATGTTAATATTTTATAAGATATTAATACATTTCCTGATATTAAACAGTTCTTATATTCTTGGAAAAAATATTCTTGCTCTTGGTGTATTTTTTAATCTACTATTGAGTTTAATTTACTGACATGTAGTATGTTTACATGGGGAGATCAATCTTTAAATTTTATTTTTTTAACTGTTACTGTAGAGTTTTGCTGTGACAATGATATTAGCCTCACAAAATAAGTTAAGTAACATTTCATTTTTTCTATATCTTAAACAGTTTTCATATTATTGGGATTATTTATTCTGAGTATTTGTCATCTGAACTTGGTAATTTTCATCAGTAGGTTGTAGGTAGGCAGACTTGAATATCAGAATATCTGAATAACCAATAACCATAGAGGAAATTTCTGATTCTTCTCTAGTCAATTTTGGGAAGTTATTTTTTTTAAATACAGTTCACAGTTTATACTTCAATTTATTTGTATAAAGTTATTTATATATTCTTATGATTTTTAATTTTTTGTCCTTATGTTCCCCTCTTATTCCTAATATTTATTTGACCCTTCTGCCTTTTCTTTTATTAGACACTAGACATTTTTCTGTTTCATATACTTTTTTACAAAAACTGGCTTTTGATTCTGCTTATCTACTTTATTATTTATTTGTAGTCTAAGTCATTACTTTCTGCTTTTATCAGCATTAGCGTTATTTCCTTCCTTCTATTTTTTTTTCTATATTTTTAGGCCATTTTTCTTTTTCTAGATTCTTGAATTGAATTATTACCCTTTTACTTTCGATAATTTTTATTATCTTTAAAAATGAATTTCAGACTCCAAATTTTTCTCCTGGTTTCTCATTAGCTGCATATCATGTTTTGATATATAGTTTTGTTCAATTTTAAATATTTCATAATATAATATCTGTTTTATTTTTAACCATTGAGGTATTTAGAAGGGTATGCTTTTACTTTGTAAACATATTTGCTCTATTTTTATTATTTATTTCTGAATTTAAATGCATTAAAATAAAATAATGTGTTTTATATGGTTTTAATTGAAAAACTTTTTTTAGTTTATTTTGTGATTTTATCTGGTACATGGATTTTACTTCTGGCTTGAAATCTGTAGGTGGTTTATCTGTTTCTTTAGCACTAATTCTAAAATTCTTTTGTGTATACTGAACTATGTATTTTTCTAAGAAAATATAAAATCGACCTTTTAGTATTTCTGACCTTCTTAGTATAAAAATGGTGGTTAGCATAGCATCTTTTAATTACCTATTAAGTATCAGTCTTGTTACTATAATTGTGTATGAAGTTTTAGTTTTACCTATTTGTTTTTAACCATATTCAAAAGTGGTGATCACTGTTTTCTATAATCAATGCTCAATTATATTTACTAATATTTTTAGATATTAGTATGCCTACCGTTATTCTTAGATCCTGTGGCTTCCTTTCTGGGTGCACTTTTCTTACTACATTTTTTTAGTAATTATTTAATGAGGACCTTGGGTAATACATATATTTTATATAACTAAAAATGTACTTATTTTGTTTTTTATCTTAAATAGCAATTTATCTGGGTTTTTTTGTTGAATATTTTAAAGACATTACTCAGTTATATCTTAGACTATATTGTTCTGTCAACTGTTCTTAATTAAGAGAAATCTATCAATCTGTTTTTATCTCTTTATAAGTAATCTGCTTTTTCTCCTGGTAGCTTTTAAAAGTTATTCTGTATCCTTAATGTCTTGTAGTTTCTCTGAAATGTGTCTGGACATGGATTTATTTTGAATTATTAGTCATGAACTCAGGATATACCTATTAATCTCAGGACTCCAATTTTGGAAAATTCTCAGCTATTATCCTTTTCTTTATTGTTCCTTTGTCATTATCTCCATTTTGTTTTTCTGGAATTCTTGTAAGATAAACATTGGTATTTTCTAATCAGCTTACTGATTAGTATCTCAATTGCTATTTCATTTTCAAAAAATTAATTATTCTTGCGACAATTTTTTTCTGAGTGAATTCCTTAACATTACCTTCCAATTCACTCAGTTCTTTCCTTGAAATTCCCTTATTTCATTTATTGTACTTTTATATTAATGAACATTTTTAATTTTTTAAGATTTCTGATTAATTTTTACTCATTCACCTATTCTTATTTTATTTCTATCTGTCTTTAATCATTTCTTGTTCTTTTTTAGGTATGAGTACTTTATCACTAAGCATCTCAAGCATATTCATTGCTGAGGTCATTGTCAGATAATTTCATAAAACCAAATTTATCTGGAGTGAATGTTACAATTATTGATTGATTTTCTTACCATTACTTGGTTATGCTTTAGAATTTTGTTTTACAGGTTTTGTTTTGTTCACATGTCCCTAACTAGTGGTTTTACAGTTGCCTTTATCTGGGTCTTCTCAGTCCCAATCCAGATCTTACAATGGTAGCTTTCAGCTTCATTCTTATATGAATATTTTATCATAATGCTGTATCTTTATTCTTCCACCTCTCAGGTCCTGCAGCTCTATATAAGCTGTTTCCCCAGGCAGCAGTTGGCCAGATTTTTGCAGCCTCGTGATAAAGTAGTAAGCCAGGTTCAGGTCCACCATTTCAAATGGAGCCTTTTTGACCTCATTACTCTAAAGAGCTAGAATTCGAGGTATCTCGATGTGATTCTAGATCCAGATTTCAGCAGGCCTATGGCTTCAGCACCATGGGCTGCTTTTAGTAGCTTTCTGTAACTAATCTTCTTTTTAAGTCTGACTGTGTTTCTGTGACTTTCACATTTTATATTTCATGGAATTTTTAAGGTAACAATACATCTTGGACAATACTCCCTTGATTCTTATCTCTCTTTATTATGTTTTTTATATTATTTTTATTGTGCTTTGCTTTATTGCACTTCGCAGATATTGAGTTTTTCACAAATCGAAGGCTTGTGGCAGTTCTGCATTGCGAAAATCTATCAGCACCATTTTTCTATTTTTTCTTTTTTTTAATTTATATGGGTACATAGTTAGATACATCATTTAAAACACATAATATTACAAATTACAGTTACTGAATGTTTAGTTGTGCTGGTCACTAAGCATTACATATTATTTTTTCCCATTCTTTTTTCCCATTCCCAATCCTTTCTACATTCAGTTATTCTTATTTCCATTTTTTAGAGCAGAAAGTTGAGGTAAATAGACTAAATAAATACAACAGTAGGAAAGAGATTATAAGAAGTAAATGGCAGAAATAATATTTGAATCCTGTTTTTGCTACCAAAACTAGTGTCCTTAAACTGCTATCCTATGGTTAAATTATGTTTTGTTATCTTTTAAAATTATTATGGTTATTATTTTTAATTTTAATTAAATTAATGAATATTCCTTTTGTAAAAAATATATCTAGTCCAATCTCAGAAATCTTTTTTATATTTTCTATGTTTTTATGCTTGCTTGGTCTATTCTCACTCACTTTCTCACTCTCTCTCTCTGTCTCTTTTGATGTATGATTACCTTTTTAGCTTTTATCAATCTAGCAATTTGAAGTTTTAAAGTATAGTTTATTCTTTTAATAATAATCACTGTTATTTTTCTGAAAAACATTCAAGACTGTTTAATTATTGTCATTAATGAAGTAGTATACTACATGAAATGAGAAATTTAGGATGCTGTTTCGTCTGTCTCCTCTTATCACTCAATTTATTATTTTTGTTATAACACCTTATATCAGGTATAATTTTTTTTGTTTGTTTTTTTTTTTTTTTTGAGACGGAGTCTTGCTCTGTCGCCCAGGCTGGAGTGCAGCAGCGCAATCTCGACTCACTGCAAGCTCCGCCTCCCGGATTCACGCCATTCTCCTGCCTCAGCCTCCCGAGTAGCTGGGACTACAGGCGCCCGCCACCACGCCTGGCTAATTTCTTTTTGTATTTTTAGTAGAGACGGGGTTTCACCGTGTTAGCCAGGATGGTCTCGATCTCCTGACCTCATGATCTGCCTGCCTTGGCCTCCCAAAGTGCTGGGATTACAGGCGTGAGCCACTGCGCCTGGCTAAATTATTATTAATTTTTATTTTACAGTAGTCCAGAGTAGTCGAGTGTTCTGTAACAGAATAACAGGGTTACTTATTTTGGATAGTAGAGGGCTTCTAGCACAAAGTAGGTGCTTAATAAATATTGGTTGAGTGTTAAGTGAATGGTGGACCTGTTTGGTTACACACGTGCACACACGGAGAAAGAAAACATAGCTGAGCTCTCATTCCTGCTGATGAACTACCATTTTGTTTAAACCTTGTATTTTATAAACAGTTGAATCACCTTATGATTTAATAAATACCTTTTCTGTCAATTATTTTCTTAGGCAAACACATGCTTTGTTAATCAGCCCTTTGAAATCAGTGAGCTTCTATCAAAGTTAGGTCCATTCATGGCTATTTCCACGTTTACCTCTTATGCCCTACCCCTCTTCCACAAATAATAAATATATTTGGTAACTCTTGTTTCTAAACCAGTGACTACCGTTAAGTTTTCATTTGGCAAATACAGTGGGATCCTTGAATATATATAGCAATCATCATATCATATTAAATGGATGACAGCCCACATTCTTCCACAATAGTTCGTGTTGTTTACTATTTAAATAGAGGCATTTTGAAGTAGTTCCTATTTTTTTTTTAAGGGTGGTTCTTCAAATCCCTAACTATAGTCAAAAGAAATCTTTTATATGAATTTGCTGGGAAAATTGGATTTTTTATTAATATTATTAAGAAACAGTGAAAATCTGCAATACGCTAGGATAAAAAATACTGTGCTTTTATTGTGGCAAAGCAGATTAAATAAAACAATATAGATTAGCAAGGGAAAAAGCAAAGTATAAATAAACTAGGTCATTTGCAGATGTGCAAATTCTATGGAAATTCTAATGATACCTTTGATCGATTTATAAGTACATATTATTCATGTTAAAAGAACACTGAAGCCTTCTATGTGGCATGATTTTAACAATCTTTTATACGTAACAACAGATTGAAATTAAACTGCCTTCCTAGCTGTTTCTATTTTTTAAATTGTAAAAATGACTTTTATTATTCTCTATCTAAAAGTATATAAAAGAATAATGCAACTTAGTTTCTAGTCCTAGTTCTGTCATTTAATTGGCTCCATGACCATGGGTAGTTCATTAAACTCTGTAGGCCACTTTTTCTTATTTATAAATGTAGACAATTGGTTTTGAGGTACTTTAAAGCCCCTTCCAGTTCTTGTGTTCTAGTACTCTGCATTGTGTCTCTCTGTCTTTATATAGAAATACCCACTTATAAAAACATAAGTGCATATAGGGTCCATATAGCAACAACCTAAATTATTCAACAGAACTCATAAGGGAATATCCAAGAATGGGATGAATTTTCCCCTGAACGAGGCAGTTGAATGTAGCTGATAGATAAATAACCAGGAGCTATCATAGGTTCTTGATCAGGACTGACATGATGAAAGCATATTTTCAAAATAACTGTTGGGCATCAGTGTGCAGAATAAATCAGAATGGAAGAAACCTGGAATACAGACCAGGCAGACATGATGCCATCATTCAGAGCAACGTAAGGAGAGCTCAGACTATGGTGTTACAATCAGAAATGAAGTTGAAGCAACAGATATGAAGATATTGAGATATATGTTCAGTCAAATAGAATGGCTAAAAAGAATATAAAGAGAAAAATTATGAAAGGAAATACAAATATCTAATAAACATGAAAAAGTATAATTCACTAGGATTCATAGTCATGATTTATGAAAAATAGTAATTCTCAGTGCTGGTAATGGTACATAGTGATAGTGGAGATCTATATATTGACACAAAATTCTGCAAAGTAATATAGCATTATATTATCAAGAACCTTGCTTTAAAAATACGTCCTCTGACCCATTAATTTTACTTCTAGGCATCTGTCTAGAGGAAATAGAATCTCAGACAAATAAGATTTAGGTACAGAGATGTTTATCACAATGTCATTTATAAAAGAGAAAAAAGATTTTAAAATCTTAAATTACAAAATTTGAGAAATTATTGAATTATTGAATATCCATATGTATCACCGCATATCATATATGCAAATTAGATAGTTCTTAAAGTTATTTTAAACAATATTTTATTAGGAAAAGTTTATAAAATAACACAACTAAAAATTCCTGGTCCAAAAGATACAAATAAATGTATATACCTAAAACAATCCCAAATATAAAAATGAAAGTATTTGATAATGATGTAAGAGAATACATTCAAATGTAAAGAGGAGTTATCTCTGTATGGTGGAATTACTTGATATTTCTATTGCCTTTTTCTTGAACTTTCTTAATGCTTGAAAAATACTCTGATAATTTGAAAACTAAAAGTTTTAAGCAAGCAGTAAATAATCTAAACACTGAATCTCAAATTTGGTAATAATTCAACTTAGAAAAGAATACATGTATAATTCCAGTTTATTCAGTTACTAAAATATGGGATACATAGATAGATTTTCAGTTTCCCCAAACTGAATCATATCATATTTCATAATTTCTTTTTCTTTTTTGGATCCTTGTACCTTTGCCTTAAGTGATTAGCCTGAACTTCGACGTTCCAGAACCTCATTTTTTCTTTTCTTTTCTTTTCTTTTGTTTTCTTTTCTTTTCTCTTTTTTCTTTTCTTTCTTTTTTTCCTCTTTCTTTTCCCTTTCTCTCTTTCTCTCTCTCTCTGTTTCTTTCTTTTCTTTCTTTCATCTTTCTTTCTGTCTTTCTCCCTTTTTCTTTTTCTTCTTTGACGGAGTCTCACTCTGTAGCCCAAACTGGAATGCAGTGTCATGATCTTGGCTCACTGCAACCTACACCTCCCAGGCTCAAGCAATTCTTGTGCCGCAGCCTCCCGAGTAGCTGGGACTACAGGGGCGTGCCACCAAGCCCAGCTACTTTTTTGTATTTTAGTAGAGACGGGGTTTCACCATGTTGCCCAGGGTGGTCGCAAACTCCTGAGCTCAGGGGATCCACCTGCCTCAACCTCCCAAAGTGCTGGAATTACAGGCGTGAGCCACTATGCCTGGCCCTCATTTTTTTTAGAATCTCATTTTCTTCAGTCATTTCTAAGATTAACATACTCAAACCACATTTACATGTGTATGGGATCATCCTCTCTTATCACAAAGGAAAGAATCTAGATTGATCTTTGTTTTCAATCATTTTTAATTTCTAAATTTCTCTTATAAAAATATGCCAATCTAATAATAGCATTCTGAGTAATTGAAACAAATGAAAATAAAGGACACAGTCAGTATGTCACGAAAGAACCACTTTTATTGGGTGGAATAAAGTACTACTGATAAAATTTATTAGGCACTCATTTCAAGAATAGAATCTCGGTTGCTCTGTGTAAGAATGAATAAACATAACAACTTACTTGGCCCTGTACCCAGAAATTTACCCAAAAAAGAAAACCAGTTTGATGCCAGAGAGAATGAACCAGATAAAGTTCTATTGGCTCGAAATATACAAGTAACTTAGTCTGCCCCTTTAGTAACAAAACTGTACAAGTAAAAATATAATCTTTAAAATCTAAGTTCCTTACATTAGCCAGTGGCATAGTGCTGTAGTAACTAAAACTTTACAGACCTCACCCTCTTTTCCTTCTGCCAGGAGAATGAACTACTCTCTCTCCCTCAGGCCTCCACTGACTGTATAAGTTAACCCAGAACCATTTGTACACAAGCTTGTCTCTTTTTCAGAACTGTAAGTCTAGTGAAGGCAGAGACTGTGTCCTGTTTATCTTTGTATACCTCAGGTTCTGGCAAAGTACATAATTGTTGAATGAACTAATGAAGGATTCTTAGCCTAGTTTTTGAGAGTTTAAGTCTCTGTGAAATATCTAAGGAAAAGTTCCTTGGATAGAAATGCTTACACTTTGTGTGTTATTCCATAATCTACTTACTAGCATCTAGGCAAGTTTCTTTGGAATGATGATATCACCAAGTTATGAACACCTTTAGAAGTAAACATCTTTCAAGATATTTTTCTGCAGGGCTGAGTTAAAGTACAGTAGTATAGTTCTTCAGAGCTCTTTCAGTTATTATTGTGGCACCCAGAACAAGTTACTAAGTCTCTCTGAATTTCAGTTTTCTCATCTAAAAGATAAGAATAGTAATCGTCTTTGTCTCGTAGTTTGCTGTGGGGATTGGATGAGATACGCATGTCAAATAGCATCATGCCTAGCTAAGCCCTTGGGCCATTATTATTAGCATTAATGCCTCCCAGGACAAGTAGTTGGACTTGCACATACATCTTGACGACTGGGACAGTGTGTACAGGTATAGCAGCAGGGCTGTCGCTGGATATAGAATTAGAGAGCTTAAGTGCATATGCCAGTGCTTTCAGGCTTAAGTAGCATAAGAATTACTTGGGGAGCCTGTTTAAAATGGAGATCTGAGTTCCACCTCAAGAGATACTAATTCAGTTGGTTTGCTCTGGAGTGAGACCCTGAAATGTGTCTTTTTAACATGCTCAGCAGGTGGTTCTGATGCAGCTGGTCCTAGACCAAGTACTAAGTAACCCTGACATCATGACTCCATCTCGGAGTCACAAACCACTCTAACCCCATGGCATCATTCCTTAAGATTGGCCCTGCTTCATGCTGTGTGGCTTGACTACCAAAAGCCTTGCTGCTTCCACTCTGTGGCTTTGCTAACATAAGCTTTCCTTCCTCCACGTCCTCACCCCACCCCACTGAAGGCAGAAAAAAAGAATAGGGAAGGCACAGTCAATTGGGAAAACCTGAGTAGTTTACAGTAAATTATGTTATTTTGAGTTATTTGACCTAATGATCTGCGTTAGTCCAAAAGTGGGCTGACTTGAGAGGTAAGCTTGAATTTTAGAACAATAGTTTTCCCCCAATAACTATGGAATGACTGGCTATATCTCTTGTTTTTTATAGAATTGCTATCTGTAGAACTTAGATGAATAAGCACAATTGAAGTGCAAAGTGTTAAACGCATGCCTTGATTTAGTCAATGCATTTGCACGTTGAAGTAATTAAGATTATTTAAAAGCATTCTGCTTCTAATACTTTGTTCTCCATTTCCTACAAATCGAATTAGTGAGGGGTAGATTTGATTTTGACATCATTTTGAAAATATTTTCTTTCTTTTTTTAATTTCCTTAGTATTACATTTTTACAAAGTTCAAAACACAACCGTGACTAAATTGATAAAAACAGAACAGAAAGTCCAAAGTGCAAGAAAATGAAAAACAGCACAGAGTAATATGCAGTAGAACAACATAAATCATACCTTACAAATATAGTTGTAATAACACACCTTATCCATGTCTGATCAATTAATAACAAATACTTATTCAGATAGCAAATAGCTTATTCTTTCACTTTGATTGAGAGCCCAAATTTAATTATCTCAGTCCAAATCAATATGAAAAGGCAACCAGATCTACATTATAAAAATCTTAACCATCTCCTGTTTTCATTGTACTATATGTAATGCAATGAGTGAATGTGAAGAAAGAGTAAAAAGCGTGCTTTCCTTATTTGCTAACAAAGCATTCAAGCAAGATTATTCATTTTTAAAATAAAGTTAGATTCAGCAGAACCAAGAAATGGTTATGGAGCCATATTGCGTAGACAAATACAGACCTGAGTTTAAATTCTAACTCTACACACTGTCTGAATTATCTTTGACAAGTTACTCCAGCCTCTGACCCACAGTTTTCATGTCTGTTAGAGTAATGATATCTATGTAGCAGAGTTGCTTTAATAATATATTGAATTTAATATTTACAATGTATTATAATATATCATATTGTATTATACAATTTATTAATATATTGTATTTCATACTGTATTTATAAAAATAATGTATTTGAAGTGCATGGAATTGAATATTTACTCAATAAGCGGCAGTTATTATTTTTAAGTCAGGAAATAAAATTTGGAGGGATATGAACCCGAAATCCTTAGAGGAAAAAAAAAAACTAAAAAAAAAAATTCTATGATCTCACTTTCCCAGAGGTTATTTATGCAAGTCACAGATTTTATCCTAGGACTTTATCAGGATTCTACAGAAGGGAATGTTTTACCTTTATAGTCTTCTTGCCCCCAAATTGTTACCCTTATTGCAAATTACTGACCTCAAAATACATGTTGAGAAATACCCTTTATACTATTGAAGTGCATAATTGAATGCATATATTTTGCCAACACAAATTATTATCATATTCTTTTGTTTAAAATAAACAGTATTTCAGACTGGCTCAGATAAGTCTAATTCCTCTTATTTTTTCTATACTACTTTTATAGTTCTAGAAGTATGTGTTTGTGCATAAAAGTGAAGGTGGGGAGAGAGAGAGAGAGAGAATGGACAAGAATAATAAAATCATGTGTGCAACAGAGATGGTGCCCTGTTCAATCCTGTCCTTAGTGATTGATTCTATGTTTCATGTATAGAAAGTGCTCATTAAATGTTTGCTGAATTAAGTAAATGAGGGAAAACAAAATGCTAAGAAATATCTGTATAGCATAAAGGAACCAACTGAAAAGTAGTGTATGCAGGTTGTAGGCAGACAGGTAAAACTCACCTATGGACATCAACACCTCTTTAGTTAGGTTGACTCAGTGTGGAATGACTGCCATCTTTATTCAGAACCATTAGTTCTTAACTGGAGGTGGTAGCTAATCCAGGAGACCTGACTGACCTGCGGTCAGAGAGTCATAGCATGTAAGAGCCAGAAAGGATCATGGAGAGTTTCTGATCCCAGGGCCTGCCTCATTTCTCAGGTTAAGAAACTGAATGTCTGCCAAACACTTCGTGGCAAAGTTTGTTGGTCCTAAAACTTGAGTTTCCTGATTCTGTTCAAATTCATTTTGTATTGTGTCATGCTGCCTTTGTGTCCCCAAACTTCCTGTCCACCTGGGAATTCCCATATATCCACTGGCTCCTATGCCCAAAAAATGTGCAGTGGAGCATCCATCAATGCTTCCGATTAGAATCATCTCACCTATTATGGCATTTTCCATAGAGCCTAAAAGACCACAATAAAGAGGTTCTTCATTTGACTCTTAAAATCAATGTTTTCATCAAGAAATAAACTTTATTAAATTATTTTAACCATTAACAGCTCATCCTAATCAGCTTCTTTTTCAAGTGATGTAGCTGGAACTAAAGGGAATGGAGAACAAACACCTGTTATAACCTGATTGGGGGAAAATGTAAAGGAAGAGCTCTGTCTTCAGGGTGTTACCCAGGGGAAGGCAAGGCCAGGTCGGCTACGGCAGGGGAGTCCAGAGTACCCAGGAACTCACCCAAGGATTTGAATCTTAGAGAAATGAAGAGAGATAAGAATATGTGAAGATATAGCAAAAAGCGGAGGTTAAAAAGGGAAGGTACAAGTAGATTTAATGATTTGGTCTTTTGGTTCATTTCTTACTACTATCATTGTAACTTCTTCACTCAGTGGAAAAGCCTTGCATTCAGGTCATTCACGTCCTGTTAACAGCCTACATTTCTACTCTCTAAGTAATAACTCAAATTCCTTGAATCAAGTATTGATAACATCCATGAGAGAAGAAATAAAGCATTTGGTAGGTAATTATCTTCCCTATCCACTTAAAGAATGAAGTGTTGATAGGCTGTTGATGGTGAGTTAAACTGGCATACCAGGAATTTTTATAAATGGTTTTCCCATGCTCCATTGAATATGTGGCTGAGACTCTAGTTGTATACCAGCTGTGCATGCAAAATCTCATAATTACTCTTACTGTATTAAGCATTTTATAGCAATTTTAGCTCTAAAATGCTATGCGATAGTTTTTATGCAAGTGTACCAGACATGTAAGCTGTTCCAATGAAAACATTTTCTTTCTTTTAGACACATGGTTTTAGGTTTCCAAACTTAGCTCTTTGCATTGATGGAAGACTCTTTAGGACAAACATCAGGTTTTTCGTGGGGGGAGAGGGACAGTGGATTTTCTTGCACATACTTCAAGCAGCCTTATCAGTAGAGGGAAATTTTACTAATTAGTTGTATAATATTCATACTAGCAAGTACTGCTGCAGAGCACTAGTTCCTCCTCAGCCTGTTCTATTGAGAAAGGCAGCGAAGAGAAAGCTAGGGTTATCTCTCCGTCTCTCTGGGGTATAATGACAAACAGGCAGAAGGACTTGGACTTAACCTCTCTGCAGAAGGCTGACACCTTTAACACTGCTGCACATGCTGCTGCACCCTGCAGTAGCAAGTCTTGGGCCTGAGCCCAAAGCTGGTGTGGAATTTGAACCCTTGGCATTCTGGCCCAGAGCCAAGTGCTATCAATGGAACCCCACTGACACCTTTAGTTAGTCTTCCTAGATTAGGATAGTAATTTACTTGTCTCTTTGATCTCAAGTGTCTGGTTTTGTTTCCAGATGCCTCCCAGCTCATCTGTATTCCAGGGGTTTCAAAAGATTTTAACCTCATTGGATGTTTCCTTTGTCAGTTCCATTTGGTGAACATAGGAGGGATATGGAGAAACTAGAGAGAGGGAGGCAAGCGAGAGGGTTTTGTATGTGTGATGTAGGGGGTATAGGGGAGGGCTTGGTGAGACTGAAGGAATAAATGAAAGGCATATTCACTTTTAGAATATCAGCTATTATGCCAGGATAAGTCAGAATGGAGTATAAGAGATGATGTGTAGTACAATGTAACAAAAAGTATTATTACATAGATTGATGTGTAAAAGCCCTCCAACCAGTGGTAATCTCAACTTCCCCCAAAAGACTGCAATACATGAAGGAGATGGAGAGACCATAGAAATTTTATCCCAATGCCAATAATGTAACAGAATTTGGATTTTAACATGCTATAGTAGGAAACGGCATTTATGCATGGTGTCATTTCATATTTACGAGGGCCTGTCTAGCACTGTTTATTGATTTTACTGCAATTTTTTTCCCGAGGACCTTGTAGATAGATAATTGCTAGAAATGTCCATCATTAGCACAGCATTGAGTGCAACCATCACACTAAGAAAAAGATACACATAGGACCCTGCGAGCAAGCATCAAATAGAGAGAAAAGTCATACAATAACATGTACAGCTATAACTCCAGGCAAACACACACATAACACCCTGTGTGGCCATTGCACTGAGAAAATACACACAGCCCCCTGTGCAGCCATCACACATCAGGAAAATACACACATGACACCCCTATGCAACCATCACACCAGGCAAAAGCACAGACATAAAATGCTAAGTCAGTAGGAATGAACAGCTCATAAAAGCCTACTGGAATAGATCACATCACAGCCAGGTACATCTGTTCTCAGCACTAACCATTATCATTAGCTTAAAATGCTTAAAATCACTGTGCATCCTCAGGTCTAGGGACAGATTATTCCAAGAAGATTCTGCTAAATAGATTTGGCAATGCAGTGAAGGGGACCTCTACTACATTAAAGTGATGCATTTTGCATCTCAAAGGCTGTCAACTGTATTTAGAGGAACTGTGTGATTGAAGAACAATGTGCTAGGATAGGATAGCAATTTTTCTGGCCCTTCTAAATCTGGAGGTGATTTTTACCCCGACATGAGTTAAGTGTACAATTGAATGGGCAGTTCTTAGATTGGGGGGTGACTAATAAAAGCAGAATTGGAAATAGCTTTCAACTTGTGCTGCAAAGGAAGCTGCTACATCCTGTTTTAAACTGGAACTCTCAGGTGGTATGTCACATCTAAAGGTCTTAGTGAGGTCAGACTTCAAGCCATCAACTTGAGATAAATAAGTAGCAACTACAGTCCTTGCTTCATAGGGTTGACTGCCCAACTGGGGGGAATAAAGGAACCACCCACCTCTTCTTTAGCCAGTGCCTTCTCTTTATCCTCTTGCCTTGGTCTGTGATGTTATCCTCGCTGTGTGACACAGGGGTTACCGCACTGTGAGGGAAACTCGGCATGCCCTTCTGAAGAGTGGCCCAAAAGAACTGGTTAGAAAGAGTTTCAAGCTTCCGTGTTTCAATTACAGTGGCATTTTGTGTTTCTACTGAGTGAGAGAAGTTTCAAGTTAGCTTGTTAAGAATGATTTACACCATAATTCTAGGAAAAACAAATGTGAGTGACTGAAATTTGAAAGGAAAGAGTATGGGGGGAAGTGCCAGACTAAACGAATCCTAAGTAAATAGGGTGTTTCTTTCGGGGGTCGGTGGGGGGATTGGTTTCTTTTTTTAAAAAAACAAAAGAAAAAATGTATGTATTGTTGGTAATTACTTCTCTTACCTGGAAAGAGTGAAGCAGGAAAAAAATAATAATAATAACATAATTGCTCCATTTGCTCCCTGTAAAAGCAAATTTTCAGGAGAGGGCAGGTGTTTCCCTTACATTTGCATGACAACATCTTACTGGGAATGAGCAGTACTGGAAATGAGAACTAAGAATTTCACTTCTTTTTTTTTTTTCTCTAAATGTGGCAGAAAAGGTTTTGTTGGGGTGAGATAAGCATTTTCCATGAAACAATGCAGTCGTGACATTAGGTAATTACATGGTGACTGGGACACACCGCATGGTATACTGGAGAAATTGCATGATACCTACATGATAACTGTAGTAACTTTAGTTATCGCTACCTTATTATCTCCTGATAACTATATAATTAGTTTGTGTCATCAAAACACCTTAAACGTATGCCTGTTCCAGCTACTCTGATAGAAAAAAAAAATAAACTTTTTGCAAGGGGGGAAAAAAAGCTAATGAAGAAAGTTGCCAAGAACAGATATTTTGTAATCTGTGCTAAATCTCTGCTGGAAAACATGAACAGTAACGAAGCTGAGAAGACAGTAAAAGAAATTCGGGGCAAGGTGCCAGACGCCCAGACGGAAGGAGAATGTGGACCAAAAGATTGCGACAATCGGGTAATTATGGTTTATGAATTTCAGCTTTAATCTGTAGTTCAGTGAGTCCTGATTAAATATCTGTTAAACACAATTAAAGTTTGTTTTTGTATTTCACCGTCTTGATCAGAATAATTAGAGACTGCGTGTTTCATGTCAAAAGTAGCAAGAGGAATTTTAGTGAATGAACATCGTTTTTAAAAGCCATTTGTAGCACCAGCTGTTGGCATTATTTTATATTTTAGTGTTATCAGCATAAAGATGGTCCTCTGGATGCTGAATAGTTTCCAGCAGGACAAGGATGTTATGCTGTTATGATGGGCATGTGCTGATGAGGCTTAAATGTTTAAGGGTTAGTGTTCATTGGAAACAATGGACAAGGGAGATGTAGGTCAGGCAAGCAGATATTTTAGGTAAGAGAAGGAAGACATCTGAGTTAACTTTACCCATGCAAGGAGTGACATAAGGGAATTTCTCATGGTATAGTCATTGGTGTTAACACCTGCAGTGCTAGTGTTATTTTCTTATTGAGATGTCAATATAGTGCCTGAAGGAAGGGCACAAGAAAGATGTAATAAGTGCTAGAATTCTGTCCTGGTTGGTTCTCAGCTAAACACGTGTGCCTTTTATTCCTAGACTTAGGAGAAGGAAGTGCAGAAAGCACTTACTGTACTAATAATTCTTTGGCTAAGGATAGCAGTATGAATGCTCAAAAAGGACAAATTTAAATATAAATGGGATTGACTAAAACTGGGTAAAGGAGTAAAATCTGGTTCTACAAACCAAAGCTAAGACCATGATTTCCACACACTTGTGCCAGAAGAGAAACTGGAGAGTTGTACATCACAATCTCCTTAAAAATTATGAGGGTATATGTAAAAATGTCTGTGCAGCTTACCATGCTATGAGGTTTAAAGAAATAAGATACCATCTTGCTTGCTATTTGAAATTTGGGTACCTAGAATATTTCAGTCTCTGTGACAGACAGATTAATGCCCCCCTCCCCGCCCCACCAAAGATGTTCACGTCCTAATCCTCAGAACCTGTGAATATGTTGCCTTAGACAGCAAAGAGACTTTACAGATGTGACTAAATTAAGGATTTTTGAGATGGGAAGATTATACCAGATTATCTGGATAGGCCTAATATGATTATAAGGGCCGTTTAAAGGAAAGAGGCAGGCAGGAGGATCACAGAGGAGATGTGGTGATGGAAGCAAAGGTCAGAGAGAGAGAGATTGAAAGATGATGCATTGCTGGTTTTGAAGAGGGAGGAATAGACCATGAGCCAATGAGCCAATGAATACAGGTGGCCTCTAATAACTGGAAAACTCAAGGAAAGGGATTTTCTCTTAAAGACTCCAGAAAAAGCATAACGCTGCTGATGCCATGATTTTAGGACTTTCTGACCTCCAGAACTATAAGTTTGTGCCAATTTGTTACAGCAGCGATAGGAAACTAATACAGTTCCTATGAACCTGCTTCATGAACTTGATTTCTATTGAAAAGTTATCTAGTTAAGAGTACATCCAGGTATAGGAAAAATAATAAGCCTTTATTAACTTAATCTTCTAAGGCCCATTTTCTAGGCTGTCTTTGTGGCATCATTTGGAGGTATATCTGCTATGATATGAATTTTAAAAGCCTATGTATTACAAATTAAAATCATGGGCAAGTTCAGCCCTATCTCCCTAGCACTAGTTATCAGCAGTACATTCCAGACTAGAAAAGTTTTCAGGGAGGGAGGATTGTTGAGTGAGAATAATTTCTCTTACAACAATAGTGGTTAACATTTGAGTACTTACCTTAGGTTTAATCGCTTGACTCTGGCAACAATTGACCATTTTTAAGCTACAGAAATGGCAATTTCATAATGTTTAATATACCCAGTGTTATCTCATTTCAACATTCTAAGAACTTCATGAGGATTCTAAAACTAAGATTAAAATTTTTACTGAAGATTAATACATTTTAGAGTTATGCAAAGTTCAGGCTAATAATGTACTTTATTTTCATCATGTTCAGTTAAAAATAGGATTCAGTTCCAACTGGCCAAAAGTGTCTTTGCAGATTTGAGGATGCAAGTATGTGTCTCATCTGCTATTCAAAAAAGTTAACAGTATAAAAGATATGGGAAAGTTTTGTCAAATAGACAAAGACAGTAGTAGAAATTGGCTACCTAGCATCTTTGTATTGAAAATGGGATATAGAAGCATACCTCTTTGTATTGCACTTTACTTTATTGCACTTCCCAGACATTACATTTTTTTGCAAATTGAAAGTTTGTGGCAACCCTGTATTGAGTCTGTTGGCACCATTTTTTCCAACAGCATGTGCTCACTTCATATCTCTGTGTCACATTTTGGTGGTTCTTGGCAATATTTTAAACTTTTTAATCATTATTATATTTATTTGAGTGATTTGTGATTAGTGATCTTTGATGTTTCTATTCTGATTGTTTTGAGGTGCCACAAACCACACCCATATAAGATGACAAATTTAATCAATAAATGTTTTATACGTTCTGACTTCCTTACCATCTAGCTGTTCCCTCATCTCTCTCCCTCTCCTGGGACTTCCCTGTTCCCTGAGACACAATTTTGAAATAAGGCCAGTTAATAACCCTGCAATGACCTCTAAGTGTTCAAGTGAAAGGAACAGTCACGTTATCTCTCACTTTAAATCAAAAGCTAAAAATGATTAAGCTTAGTGAGGAGGGCCCAGATAGGCTGAAAGCTAAGCCCCTTGCACTAAACAGTAATGAAGTTGTAAATGCAAAGAAAATGTTCTTTAAGGAAATTAAAAGTGCTACTCTAGTGAAAATACTAATGATAAGAAGGCAAAACAACCTTATTGTTGATATGGAGAAAGTTTTAGTGGTGCAGATAAAAAATCAAACCAGGCCAGGCGTGGTGGCTCACACCTGTGATCCCAGCACTTTGGGAGGCCGAGGCAGGTGGATCATGAGGTCAAGAGATCGAGACCATCCTGGCCAACATGGTGAAACCCCATCTCTACTAAAAATACAAAAATTAACTGAGTGTGGTGGCACGCGTCTGTATTTCCAGCTACTCAGGAGGCTGAGGCAGGAGAATCGCATGAACCTGGGAGGCAGAGGTTGCAGTGAGCCAAGATGGCACCACTGCGCTCCAGCCTAGTGACAGAGCAAGACTCCATCTCAAAAAAAAATAAAAATAAAAAAATAAATCAAACCAGCCACAACATTCGCTTAAGACAAAGCCTAATCCAGAGCAAGGCACTGACTCTTCAATTCTATGAAGACCGAGAGAGGTGAGGAAGCTTTAGAAGAAAAGTTTGAAGCCAGTGGAGATTGATTCATGAAGATGAATTAAAGAAACCATCTCTATAATATAAAAGTGCAAAGTGAAGTATCAAGTGCTGATAGAGAAGCAAGTTATCTGGATGATCTAGCTAAGATAATTGATGAGGGTGGCTGACCTAAACAACAGATTCTCAATATAGATGAAATAGCCTTCTACTTGGAAGGAAATGCCATTTAGGGCTTTTATAGCTATTGAGGAGAAGTCAATGCCTGGTTTCAAAGCATCAAAGGATAGGCTGACTGTCTTGTTAGGAGCTGATGCAGCAGGTAACTTTAACTGGAAGCCAATGTTTATTTACCATTTAGAAAATCCTAGGGCTCTTAGGAATTATGTTAAATCTACCCTGCCTGAGCTCTATAAATGGAATAATAAATCCCAGACAAGAGCATATCTGTTTATAGTATGGTTTACTGAATATTTTAAGCCCACTCTTGAGGCCTACCACTCAGAAAAAGAGATTTCTTTCAAAATACTACTGCTCATTGACAATACCTGGTCACCAAAAAACTCTGATGGAGATGTACAAAGAGGTTAATGTTGTTTTCATGCCTGCTAACGTGACATCTATTAGCAGCCCATGGATCAAGGGGTAATTTTGATGTACAAGTCTTATATTTAAGAAATAAATTTCATAAGGCTATAGCTACCATAGATAGTGATTTCTGTCATCGATGTAGGCAAAGTAAATTGAAAACCTTCTGGAAAGTATCCACCATTCTAAATGTCATAAAGAACATTTGTGATTCATGGGACAAGGTCAAAATATAAATATTAACAGGCATTTGGAAGAAGTTGATTCCAACCCTCATGGATGACTTTCAGGCACTTAAGACTTTAGTAGAAGAAGTAACTGTACATAATGTGATGAAAATAACAAGAGAACTAGAATTAGAAGTGAAGCCTGAAGACGTAACTGAATTGTTGTACTTTCATACTTTCATTATCAAACTTGAACAGGTAAAGGGTAGTTTCTTATGGATGAGCAAAGCAGTGAGTTTCTTGAGATGGAATCTACTCCTGGTAAAAATTCTGTGAACATTTTTTGAAATGACAACCAAAATATTTAGAATGTTTTATAAACTCATTTGATAATGCAATGGCAGAGTTTGAGAGGACTGGCTCCAATTTTGAAAGAAGTTCTACTGTGGGTAAAATGCTATCAAACAGCATCACATGCTGCAGAGAAATCGTTTGTGAAAAGAAGAGTCAATCATGTGGCAAACTTCATTGTTGTCTTATTTTAAGAAATTACCACAGCCACCCCAAGCTTCAGAAACCACCACCCTGATCAGTCAGCAGCCATCAACATCAAAGCAAGACCCTACACCTGCAAAAAGATTACCTGTAATCTTCAAAGCTCAGAGGGTGGTGAGCACTTTTCAGCAATAAAGTATTTTTAATTAAGATGTGTTACATCTCCAAAGTATCCCTGCACTACCACAGAGGGAGACAGGAAAGCATAGGGGTGAAAGGCTTGGACATGGCATCAGACAGGTGGGATATGAATCTTGGTTTTACCCCTCATTACCAAGTTACATAACCCTTCATCTTACTTTCCTGATCTCTAAGAATAGATAACAATAATATCTAATTCATGGACATAGTCGCTGGGAGGATTAAGTGAAGTAATAAATGTAAAGCACTTAGAGCAGGACCTGGTACATAATAAGCAACAAATGTTAGCTGCTGTTGCTGTCATCATCATCATCTACTGAAAAGTAACAGACTCAAGAGAAACCTTACAGGGAAGATGTGCCTTATTTATTGTTAAGTCTTCAGTCTAGAAAAACTTGGTAAACTTAATATTCTTACTTACTATAGCAATATAGTATTTCCCATGGCAAAATTCATTCTTTACTCTGCTTTGATAGTATGTGGAAAAATATACACTGTTTCTTAATTGATGTATTAGAAGATTATTGCATTCATTGTTTTTCATAAAACGAAAATTTAAGAACAGACCAAAACAACACTACATCAATGCTGATAAATATAAAATTTGACCTACATTTAGAATTATATATTTTTTTCATATTGTCTGCCTGGTGCCTAAGAATTAGTTTTTTTATTATTATCTAATCTTCACAGCTACAATAACATCCCTGAAATTAAGCTAAGAATGCTACAAACACAAACTAAAAGCACAGTGGACTTTCCACATGGTTAGAATGATACCTCCCTTCTCATCTTCTTTGAACTAGACATCTTTTTCCCATGAACTCCAAGAAGGGTTAGCCAGCCTGTGAGGCCCACCGTTCCCCAGAGTTGGTGCTGGAAAGGAAAATATGTCTACTCAGCCAGTGATAGGATTTTCGTAGGTGTTCCTTCTCTACAGAAAATGTTGAAGCCAGCAGCCTTCCAATCTACCTAGGGAGGTTAAGAATAATTTGTTTTAGAATGGTATTGCTTAAAGAGATTCCCAGCCTCTTTTAGTTTATGGCTTCCATTGATAATATGATGAAAGCTAGGGACCCTCTTCCCAAAAGAGGGTGCAATACCTTTTCAAAGGATTCACAAACCCCCTCAAGCCTATCGGTGGACCTCAGATTAATTATCCCTGGTTCACAATTGTGTTCTAAGAAAATCACTGTAGGACTGACTGGGCTGACAAGATATGAGACCAGAATTATGCAATACATATTTACCATATGATCTTGGACCAGTCATTAATGTAAATTGAGGTCCTGGCTTTTAATTAGTAAAATGAGTACTTTTAATCCTAATGTGCAGGGAAAGCACATATTTATTTTTAGAGCATTTTGAGGTACATTTAAGTAACTACTGTAATAAAGAGCATTGATATTGGCCTTGTTTACTATTTATTTATTTACTGTTTGGTCATTAATTTATTCATTCACTCAGCAAGTATTTGTTGAGCACCTACTATTCCAGACACTGGAAATACAGTAGTCATCAGAACTCACAAAGTCTTCCTTCCTTCTGGAACATTCTAGTTAGGGGAGATAATTAATAAATATGTAAACTTACTAACACACAATGAAGAATTAAATGAAGAAAATAAGAGTAAAATCTCATACAGATGGCATGTAAGGAGATGGCATTTGGTTGAGACCTGAATGATGTTAGAAACTAGCCATATGAAGATGTGAAGGAAAATCATTTCAGGCAAATTGGAATAGTAACTTCAAAGGCCTTGAGGCTCAAGTGAGCTAGGCGTGTGAATTATGACAGGTCAGTGAATAAGGAAAAGTATATTGGTGATGTGTTCAGAGAAGGAATCAGGAACCAGACTATATAGGCTGTAGAGTGAGAAGTTTGAATTTTATTCTAGTTACAGTAAGCAGCCATTGGTGATTTATGTAGTAGAATCTAATGTCACATTGAAAGAAATCACTATAGTTTCTGTATAGAGAATGGGTTGTAGAGGAGCAAAAAGGAAGTAATCCCAGTTAATAGTTAAGAAATGTCCAAAGCTGAAGACAGAAATTAATCTCATGGCAGTGTAGTACATTGCCTCATGGAGAATTTGAAATGTCTTTTGTTGAACAGCCAAGAGAACAGAAACTGATTCATGAGATGAATCATGTAGCATGTCCTATGTCTTTGGCCATTTATAGGACTATTTAGGGGCCTAAAAGTGTTCTTTCTGAAAGGAAGGGGAAAAGGAATTGTGAGTACAGTCCAGTATTGTTCGCAAATGAGGTACTGTTATTAGCAGGGAGGGAGGATTGTTGAAGTAACTGATAAAGTCCTTAGCAACCAGGAATCTCAATAGGTAAGGGAATTATTGGGAATATGGGCCAATTTTATGAAGATTCATCACAAATGTGCTTCCTCTGCTTCCTGAAAGCTGCCTAAGATCACAGGTGACCTAAAGTCTTCTTCTGTCCCTTTTTAATATAAGTTTAAATGTCCTGATTCTTTACCACCATCCACCCCTCAAGGTAGTTCCCAGAAATTGCTACACTGAATGGTGGAAATAGGTGATGTAATTTGAATGAACATCAGAAAAGGAAAAAATTCTGTTGTGTTTATAGGTGTTTCCCAATAGAATTAAAAGATTAAGTCTGAGGGAATGTATTAATATTAGGGCTGTAGTGAGTCACCAGTATTGCTTGGAGGAAGTTTAGTGCTATTATTCCTTGTCAACCAATTGAAATACTTTAGTAAATGGTAAATCATAATAAATACAACTAGGAGTAATGCCATGTGTAAAAATAATAATTTATTTTAGCTTATATACCACTTATTTTCACTAATAAACTAAATAACTATCTTAATCATTTCTCAATCACATTCATATATAATGCAAATTTGGTGTAGTATGCAATTACAGGTGAAAATATATCTAGACAGTCATTCAGAAGGCAAGGAATGGGAGCCTTTTTGAAAAGGGCATTTCTATAAGACTATAGGTTATAGCTCCAGGGTAAGTATGAAGAGACAAGAAACTGCATTAGAGTTCAGGGTAACTGACTTAAAGTGATGTTGAATTTCATAATCAGAGTTCCTAGAATGACCTTGCAAATTATATTTCCAGGGAAACATGAACATAATAATATAGTATCATGGAATAGCCTTATTCTGTGAACCAAAAACAATTAGGTACTATATATGAAAAACATACTGCAAATACTAAATGTACTGAGCTTATTCAAATAAAGGCTTAACAACTGGTTATTGTTGGTTGTATTTTTTTAAATGGGAGTTGAAAAATTCTATAATAGAATTTCTGACCCTTCTGTTACCCCAGGTTCTTGTGCTGGTTTAAACACTTCCCCTCCCTTTCATTCCCAAACTGTCTTTTCTCTGGGGAAAAGAATATAAATTATCCTATCTAAATTTCAAAGATGACTATTCCCACATGAGAGCATATCAAAGCTGAAAAGAGAATACAGAACTCGTAACAACCAGTACCATTCACACCAGCTCATCTGCTACTTCCTAATAAAACTGGTTGTTAATCTTCTCTAATTTGTCTACATCTTTCAGGTAATAAAAGTGTCTAAACCATAATGCATTCTTCCAGAGAAGATAATCAGGTAACGTAATACCTCTCAGCTCAAAGACACAATGTCCCTTTGTATGCAGTCTTGAATTGGATTGACATTTCTGGCTGACACTTCACATCAAAGGTTGTTTTGCTCAGTTCACAATCTGATCTTTTTTATTGTCTTCTAGAACATTCCTAATTCTCAAAAAGATTTCTTCATCCTCAGCAGTATACTGAGAGCTTCTGATATCATTATCTCATTAATTTTATTAATTATTAAGATGTATCTAATTGTAAGTTTCTCTTCTCAGGAAAGTGTCTAAGTCCCATCTTTGGAGATACTAATAATCAGAATATTGTGAATACCAAAAGTATAGTTAAGTTGGGCATAACTCAACTGCAAGGGGAACAGAGATCTCTCAAGTAGAAAAGATGCTCATAACTGTAATGATTTCACAGGGGCCATTCATTACTTAGTATATTTTCTTAATATGGAAT
The DNA here is from genome assembly GCF_028885655.2 of Pongo abelii. NCBI lineage: Eukaryota > Metazoa > Chordata > Mammalia > Primates > Hominidae > Pongo > Pongo abelii. The sequence continues at coordinate 23,576,948 of NC_085928.1, forward strand.
GAATCACTGTGAGCAAAATATTTCATTTTCTTCATTTATTTAGTTTAACCATTCATTTCATACAGATTGGAAAACAATTTCCACAGGAAGATCAACTGGTATTTTGTGACTTCATATGGATGCTGCATCCTGAAGGGTATCTTCAGGATGTCTGAGCACTGAGGAACAGATATGTTTTAGATGAAACTTTCATAGTGATAGAGGATTTACTGAGATGTAAACAGTCTGTAGAGTGCAAGTGATCCTATTATCTAAGGTGACTTGATAGAAAATGTAGATAAGATTGGGAAGGTAGGGAGGACTTCAAGGAAATCATCAATGAGGAAATGGACCCATTGGGAGGGACCTGAAAATCATGAGTTCATACCACATAACTCCTCACCTTTGTTCTGCTTTGTAGAAACAATATATGAACAGATCCAGATCCAGATTTTCTTCTGGATGAAGGGAAGCTTACAAGAAGGAAACAAATAGTTAACTTTTCACTGGCATACTTACCCTGTTTAGTTTTTAATTGCTAATAGTGGATAGTGAGATGTTATCTTCCATTGATAGAGAGGATTTTTTAAAAAGGCAAAAAAGTGGAAGGCAACGACACCTATGTTATCTCCCAATGTATTTTTGAATGACTCTGATCCAACTTCCCGTTTCAAGCTGCTTAAGTCCATTTCAAAGGCAGGTCCAAATCTAGTACTCACATGTTTGGGACAATTGAAGTCAGCAGGGTCTGTGGCTTCCTAACCTAGACTTTATTGTATAAGGGGTAAACAGCCACTTGTAATTTAGTAAGTGCGGGTCTTTCTTGATGCACATACCAGCCCAACTGAAAACTGGTCAATTTCTGTGCTTCACAGTGGCATTCATAAGGCCCCTATGGAGCATTATCCCATGCCTGAGGGTCATTACTCTTCCACAGGGGCACTGACAGTTGTGATAAATGGTGGTACCTTGGAAGAGGAGTGTTTGGATGTTTAAACAGATTACATTTTCCATTAGATCACATCTTAGGATGTCTACTCATGTGAACAGTGAGGATGGAATCAGGACAAATCATATGTGAACTAGTGAGATTCAGGTGTACCAACCATCGTTTCTATGGGGGAAATATTGTGTGTACTGTCACAATATTATATGTGCTTCAAAGCAATGGATGATAACCATATATAGCTGCTGAGATGCTGGGATGTCGACAGGCATGAGATTCTGTCCATCACTATTATCTACAACAAGACTCATTACCTGCCAGCCAGTAAACATCCCATTTACACCATCTGCAATAAATTAAAAAGTGACGAAAAGAATCAAGATCAGTTTGAGTTGCAACGTGATTGTCAAGTTCATTTTCATCTCTAGAAGCCCTTTACTTCTTTGAGAGACTTTAGGGAAAAATATATGATGAAGAAATTGAGGAATAGCCTTGCAGTGGCAGATCTGATAATTGTCAGGTTTTTAACCAGAAATTTACAAATACAATTAGCTTCTTCAGGTATAAGAAAAGTCCAGGCCTTTGTCAATACCCTTTGTCTGCACTTCTCTGTCTCTAGTTTTCTGGTATGCTGGAGCTGGGAATCAGTGTTTGATACTCCTAAATTGATGCTGACTACAGTGAGAAATATTTCATAAAAATGTATATTTCAACATAAACTATGAGGCAAAACTGCCACTGTAACCAGAGAGGAAGTGATGATTAGTTTCTAATTTACACGTGCAGTGATTTCTTTGGCAAGTGTGAATTCCATGTCCTTTGGTAAGGTTCTTTGCAGCTGTTCCTACTTGAAGCAGTTTGGGGGATATTAAAAAGATACAGAGGTCTGCTGACACTTGAGGCTATTTAATTTATATGTAAGCAAACTAACTGCCTATCCAGATTAGACATGTGGGTCATCTAGTGGTAGAAACTGCAGAGCCAAAGATCAAATAGAAGTCTTGTGTACAAGCCACATGAGAAATAGTAGAAGGATTTGACATTTATTCATATGCATCACCTTTTATGAGAATAATTTATTGTTTTTTGTCTTCCTTTTTCTTCGTCAGATATTCCATCAATGAGGAAATAACTTTTATTCTTACCTTAGAGATGGGAGTTCTCAGTGTTGCCCAAGGTATTGCTCTGAGCAAAGAGACCAATTCTGAAATGAGGATATTGAAGATAAGCCCTTCTGAAAATAGCCCTTGCTATGCAGTTGGATTTCACTCCCAGAAATCCATCTCTCTCTCCCACAAATTGCCCTTGTGGTAGTAACATGGGAAGATTATATATTACCTCATCTCCTTACAAAGAAAAGGACACGTGCTATGGGAAAGCTTTGTTTCTTTTAATCATTTCGGGCCTCCCCTGCCTTCAATATTTCACTGAAGTGGTCCTTGGTTTCCTTTAGAAAGACACTCTAGTGAGAGAGGAAGAAACAGAGTAATGAAAATGATGACCTCATCTGGAAAGACTTTCTAACCATAAAGAATAAAGGGATAAGCTGTGACCCCATCCATGAATACGTGAGGCTGACAAGGATAGATAGGTATATGAAGTTTTGACTGCTTCTTCAATACTTTGCCTGGTAACTGGTCTATATGATATTACAATTTGGCAGGAGACATCATCTCTTTATCACAAGCTCATCTGTACATTTTTAAGGGGAAAGATGCAAACCTTTATGTAGGAGATTTTTAGGGTTACTGACTTTAAATGTGCTATAATAAGGAAGATAAATATCACATTATGGGAATATGGAAGCTATTTTGCAGAACCTAGCATGGGAGTGAATGAGTTTTATTGTTCCTTCCTCTTCTCATCTACTCAATCCTGAACTTGAACACTATATTAATTCTACTGGGACAAAGTTAATTGCTGATGGGTTCACAGAATTATAGAAGTGTAGACTTTACTTCTCTAGAAATAAAATCTGATTATGTTTGAGTCATTTCAGTCCTGAGTGGCACATTTTCAAACTACAATAGAGGGAATGTACCAGATAAGTTATACTGTAAATTTATGATGTTCATTTTAACTAATACAAACTGGATGTGGCTAATAATAAGATTGAGTTAGAAAAGCTGTAGTTCATCTCTATAGCATCAGAAAAGGAAAGCCCAGTATACTTGTAGTAAATATACATATAATCAAACATAAAATCCCAATTTTTCAGATTTTTCACTGATTTTCCAAGGACAAAAGAAATGCTTGGAGGAGGATGGTATGAAAAGGCTAAGTGTTCGCGGAGTGGAAGTTAAATTATACTTTCAATTATTATATTTTTTCTACAAAATTGCTTAATGTACATTGCTAGAAATTGGTATAAACAGAGCTACTATGCTCATGAAGTATTGATTAATACTTTATGTACCACATCATACATTTATATAGAGTATAAAATGGTGGAGGTCTTAATGGTGGAGTTCTTAAGGTCCTTATATGTCACTAATATCCAATTGCTGTGGAAGTCTTATCGTGAAGTCTTGGATTGGATTGCTTCTCAAATCTAAAAGCCCAGTTAAACATAAGGCATTGCTCCCAGTTGCTTTCTTGGCAAAACATCATATAACTGTCTCAAGAAATAAACGTGGATTTGGAGAGAAAAGGGTAAATTTGTGAAGCTATATTGAGGATACTTCTTGGAGTGACCCAGCATCACTTGTTTAGCTTGGACTTATTTTTTGTGCATTTATATAAAATAGAATGATTGAAAACAATTCTGAAGGCAAAAATGTAACACGAAGTAACAGACACATTCTTCACATGTATCACAAATTTGAAGCTTCCACCTTTGTCATGAATGAGCAAAGAGAGAGAGACCTGGCCTTTATGTCTAGCTTCCTCTTAAAAGCCTCTTAATCCAACATAAGAGAGTTTTATGTATTTTTTTAACAACAACAAACATGAATCAAATTGCCTGGTATAGCAGCCAGTGGCCACATCTGCAGCAAAGACTTTTTTGTGGGAGCCCCCAAAGCTCATAACCATGGAGTGAACCATAATTATATTGTTTAGAAATCCATGTCAGAGAAAAAGCTTTTTTGACTTTAACCATTTCCCATTAATTTTGGGCGGTTTGGAAATAGGCCAGAGAAGCATTTTACCAAGTTTCTGTAACTTTTCTATTATTTTAATGGTTCTAAAGCAGAACTGATTAGTGAATGACTAAAGGAAGTGAAAAAAAAAAAACAGGAAGAGTCAAGTAAAAAGCTCAAAAAGATGTCACTGTCCTTGATTTAGTGATTTTTTTTGGGATAGATTTCCTAATCTTTGATGTCTTCTCTCTTCATAACCATTCCGGAGAACTTCAGCTAGAGACAAAATAATGAGGAAATACAGTTAAGCTATGTGGTAGTGAATAAATACCTGGATATCTAGAATTTCCAAGTTTTGTTTTGTTTTGTTTAGAGACAAGGTCTCGCTCCATCACCCAGGCTGAAGTGCAATGACAAATCATGACTCACTGCAGCCTCCACCTTCTGGGCTAAATGATCCTCCCACCTCACCCCCTGAGTAGCTGAGATTATAGACATGAGCAACCATGCCCAAATAATTTTTTAAAATAATATTTTGTAGAGAAGGAGTCTTATTACTATGCTGTACAGGCTGGCCTCACACTCCTGGCCTCAAGTGATCCCCCAACATTGGCTTCCCAGAGTGCTGGGATTATAGATGTGAGTCGCCACTATATTTTTAGCTGAAGATGAGTTTCCATTTATTTATAGAAATATAAGTGTTCTTAATAAAAGTTATGTGAGCTTTATTTCTTTGGAAACCATACCTAGAAGTTTACAAACACATCTGGGGCACAATTGGGACACGTCTACTCTATGTTTCACCTCTACTCACATCCTTGTAGTGTTTCTTCTAGGCAAGGAAAATACTTCATATTGAACATATGATAAGTGGCAACTTTGCCGAGACTAATTTATAAGAATAGAAGCTGGAATATTATCCATGGTTTCCAAAGAAAAGCATTTTTTCCTGAATAGCCCACTTCCAATCTATCATTCTTTTCTTCACTTTGTTGCTTATGTATATCTCTATCTTCATTTCCATATGTCAAATATTATCTATCCTCAAAGGCTCATCCCAAATGCCTCTACCTTTATGAGGCCCTTCTTGCTTACTTCTCTTTACGTCTCCCATGCAAGGAAAGTCATTGACTTCTCCTATATACCACCCACCCACAATAAATTTTTGTGCACTTCTTTTATAAAGCTTATTACTTAATTTGCATAATTGTCTATAAATTTGTCTAATCCCTCTGCTAGGTATGAACTCTTTAAGTGAAAGAACTTTAATACTGTGTCTTAGGACAGGACACAGTAGGCACACAGTAAATATCATTGCGCAAATTGAATCTCTTTTATTGTGAACAGGAATTTTTTTTCCTGAATTTTCCATACTATGTACAGAATGATAGACTGATAAATGCATCACTATATTCAAAATGAGAAAGAAATCGAAATAATTTTTAATCCTTGTGAGTCTACAAACTCCCCTTGTTTCAGATGCTCAGTATCCTCTTTAAAAAAATTTATTTTGGCCAGTTGTGGTGGCTCATGTGTATAATTCCAGCACTTTGGGAGGCTGAGCTGGGCCGATCCCTTGTGGCCAGGAGTTCGACACCAGCCTGGCCAACATGGCGAAACCCCGTCTCTGCTAAGAATACAAAAATTAGATGGGCATGGTGGCACATACCTGTAATCACAGCTACTCAGGAGGCTGAGGCACGAGAATCGCTTGAACCCAGGAGGCAGAGGTTGCAGTGAGCAGAGACCATGCCACTGCACTCCAGCGTGGGTGACAGAGTGAGACCTTGTCTCAAAAAACAAACAAACTATATCTTGGGATCTGTAAAATTACTCATAAGTTATGAGTTTTTAAAAGTAGAGCAAATCCACAAACTGAAAGAAAATAAAGAGATCAAGAATGGAACCAGAAAATAAGAAATTATAACTTTCTTTATAAAAAGTAAATGAGAATCTTTAAAGACAACCCCCCAAAAAGCATTATTTGCAGAGTTAAAACAATTTACTTATTAACTTGCCATCTTCAAGGCTTCCTTCATAAGTGAAGAGGAAATATCACTGAAGAATTAAAATATTGTCTGGCATCAGGCTTACTCAAAGCTGTTGACAAATCAACTTGCAATTTGGACTTCAGCCCATCCACAGTGAATGTGGATCAGTTTGGCTAGTGCATATACTCTATGCACATCATCAACCAAACTATGGGAAAAGTGATGTAAATATGACTGACCGCTGACCCAAAATGTACTGAGGAAATATTTTAATTGCATAAGAAAAATGAGATGGAATTTGATAAGGGAAGAAAAAATGAATGAAGTTATAGGCTGGGCACAGTGGCTCATGCCTGTAATTCCAGCACTTTGGGAGGCCAAGGCAGGCGGATCACAAGATCAGGAGATTGAGACCATCCTGGCTAACACGGTGAAACCCCATCTCTACTAAATTACAAAAAAATTAGCTAGGCGTGGTGGCGGGCGCCTGTAGTCCTAGCTGCTCGGGAGGCTGAGGCAGGAGAATGGTGTGAACCCAGGAGGTGGAGCTTGCAGTGAGCCGAGATCGCGCCACTGCACTCCAACCCGGGCGACAGAACAAGACTCCATCTCAAAAAAATAAAAAAAAAGTTATAGTTATATAGAAGTAGAAAAAATATTTTATGGAAGGAAAATTGAGGAAACAGAGAAGCAAAATATTAAAAATGAGTTAGTTGGGGCCAGTTGCTCAAGCAAGAAAAATGTCAGATACAAGGTATACCTCTTAACTGATAGAGTCACCAAAAGTCTATTAACAGCATCAGTTTAAAAAAAAAAAAAAAAAAAAAAAAAAAAAGGTCAACTTGTAACCCATTGTGAAATCAACTCTGCCCATAGCTTTCCAGAAAAAAAAATCCTTAGTGTGATGATTAGAGAAATGAAAAGAGAGAGAGGCTCAAAGAAGGACAGTAGTAAACTGTTTATGTCCAAAATTGGTCATCATTAGCACTTATATAGTTTGGTGGAAATTGCTGTGTTAAAGCCAAATTTCTGTTTACAAAAAGAAAATGATGCTAGTAGAGAATGAATTGTACTGCATAGATTCAAGATATGAGGAGTCACTGTGGTACCAGTAATATTACCATGCTGAAAAAAAATTAGCAGTAAAGATATACATTGAACATTTAACAGGATTTTACTATTACTTTGATAATATCTTAGTAAAGAACATAGAAACATAGGGCTGATAGAAGAAGTGTTATATGTATTTGTCCCACTCTACTAAGTCATATAGTACAAAATTAACACTGAATCCATCTTAATGAAAGTATTTTATCATAAATAATATACAAGGTGGCCTGCTTAAGAAAAGAACTCATTTAAAGTTATAAGGGCAAGTGAATGAGACTATCTGAAATGAGCACATAAAATACTCTTTGATTAGATATTTAGTGAAATGTCATAAAAGGATTTTGTTTCCTGGAATAAGAGGAGCATCTGCCATTATATAAAAAAGCTATAGAATTGTCATCTTTCACATTTTCTCAGTGGCCAAAGGTCAGAAATATATAAGTAATACCTTAGTATATTAAGAGGCTTTCATATGTTTGTTTACTTCTTTCAGTACCTTTTTTCTTTAACCACTGTGAAGAAGTTATTTTCTTATTCATGGCTAGTTTTCTTCAATGTACCTTTTCAGTTCTTAATAATTATGAAGGAATGAGCTTCCTACATCCATTGTTGATGCAACCTTTGCTTTATAATAATGTTAAGAAACAGTCCAGTCAATACTATGCAGCCATAAAAAATGATGAGTTCATGTCCTTTGTAGGGACATGGATGAAACTGGAAGTCATCATTCTCAGTAAACTATCGCAAGAACAAAAAACCAAACACCGCATATTCTCACTCATAGGTGGGAATTGAACAATGAGAACACATGGACACAGGAAGGGGAACATCACACTTCGGGGACTGTTGTGGGGTGGGGGTAGGGGGGAGGGATAGCATTGAGAGATATACCTAATGCTAGATGATGAGTTAGTGGGTGCAGCGCACCAGCATGGCACATGTATACATATGTAACTTACCTGCACATTGCGCACATGTACCATAAAACCTAAAGTATAATAATAATAAAAATAAATAAATAAATTAAATAAATAAATAAATAAATAAAAAAGTAAAACGAAAAAAAAAAAAAAGAAACAGTCCAGTCATAGGCCAAGTGTGGTGGCTCACACATGTAATCCCAGCACTTTAGGAGGCTGAGGCAGGTGGATGACTTGAGGCCAGGCATTTGAGACCAGCCTGGCCAATATGGCGAAACCCCGTCTCTACTAAAAATACAAAAATTACCTGGTCATGGTGATGCACACCTGTAATCACAGCTACTTGGGAGGCTGAGGCAGAAGAATCACTTGAACCCAAGAGGCAGAGGTTGCAGTGAGCTGAGATCATGCCACTTCATTCCAGCCTGAGCGACACAGTGAGACTCTGTCTCAAAAAGAAAAAAAAAAGAAAAAGAAAAACAAACAAAAGAAATAGTGCAGTCATGTTTTTAAAACTTGATATCCTTTTTGGCGCACCTGTAGATGAACGTAATTCTGAGACTAACAGATCTCTTAGGTCTCTTCCTATCCTTAGACAGAAGTTACATGAGAGAAATGAGATAATGTAAAAGGTCAGTACTGAAGGTCAACTCCCTTCAGGTTTTCATCACACCTGAATTGAGGATGAACAGAGCCCACTTCAGTTGGATATCTACATGGTGCTTTGTTCAAAAAAAGTGTGAGTTTTCCTTTCTCCTGTCACCCACAAACAAGAAAGAATCCACAATATAACTATTTGCAGTTCTGATACCACAGCCATAAGGCTAATCTGAGTGAGGCAGAGAATATGCACATGCACATGTGTCCCTTACAGAGAAACACATGGCCTTCTATCAGGACTGATCTGAGTGCAAATTTAAACCAAAAGCCGTCTTATTCACTGGCTTCATCCAAATGCATAACCACTATTTAGGAAAAAGAAGATATCCAAGTACACTAAGAAAAATTATTGATTTTTAAATTGTGTCAAGGTGGCATATCTAGCACTAATGAAAGCACTGTTATGTCAGTGGCCTAAGAATTACAAATAATAGAAAATTAATATAAAAATGAAAATACACTCTTTAAAAAAAATGTTGCAGTAAAGTTTAAACTAGTTTCTGTTCAGTAATAGAACTTTTTTATGTTTCCTTATTGTAAACCTTGCACAAGTCTTATTGTAAACTTTATACCTGGTAGGCATTTAATAAATACTTGGAATAAAGATTTCAATTGAAAGAAAATTGTAAGCTGTTATGTAACATTAGGGCAAAGGAGGTATTACTCCTAAATCTGTGTGCCTATAGTAACACACATGCATTCACATGCATACACCCCCTAATCATTTGGATGCTCTACCACTGACCAGAGCATCTTCTGCTCTAGCCACCAGTTTTCTTTTTCAATTACTCTCCATAGGACCCTTTCCTGAGGCCCCAGCACTAGGATCATTTTTAAATCTTTTCTTCTTTTGCCCTTCATTACCATTCAGTCAGTCACTAAATTCTGCCAGTTCTCACCCAATAATATCTCTTCATTCAGCCTGTTTCTTTTATTTATTTTCAAGGGCTGACACTGGACCAAGTGGCCCCTTATCTCCTTTCTGAACCACTGGAATAGGCCACCCTTCCTTCAGACTATCTTCACAAAATAATTTTTTTTAAGCATCTAGGATACCTGCTCCCACACATAATTTTCTATGTCTCATTTCTTGGCCTTGGATTTTATACTGCTGCTTTTCTACCTGAAGACTAGAATCCAAATTCCTCATCTGGCTGTAAAGCCACTCTACTACCAGTTATCCTTCTTGGCCTCCTTTTCTTTCCCAACTCCAAGGTCTCCATCAACTTCTGTTTCCCTGGAATGGAATGAACAAGAGCTTTGGCTTAGCATTGGTAATCTTTACGAACTGGTTCCTCATGCAGCCCCACGCCCCTGTAGTTACCCCCACTCTTTACTGCTCTGCTTTCTCTATGTTAGCCAAGTCGGTGGGCTTTCCAGTTCCCATTTCCATGCCTTTGTTTATGCTTTCTCCACTCTATGGTATTCTTCTCTCTCACCTTGGAAAATGTATATCCATTACTTTCTTCCAAATTCTTTTTTTAACCCTATTTGTTATGCTTAAGTCTTTGTATACTGTGTGTATGCACTTTTGTGTTGGTCTATAAGTGCTCTGCAGTTTTGCCTGTATAGGTTTTGTTTTTCCCTCATTCCCAGCAAGAATTATAAACATCTTCAGGGAGTGGAGGGCATCTCCTTAATTATGATACAGAATTCTCCACATACAACTTTTTCAGTAAATGTTTGCTGACTTCTTCATGCCATAGGTGACCACTAGATATTAACAAGGCATTTGGATTCTCCAGTCTGGATTAAAAAAAAAAACAAAAAAAAACAAAAAAAAACAGGTGTATGTTGCAAAAGGAAGGACTCACTGCATATCCATATATCCATAACCCACTAGTCCAGACTAGAAGCTTCAGAATGCTTGAGGAACAGGTAAAGCACTCAGGACTCCTCCTGGGTGTTTGATTGGAAGGTCTCAGATGTGTTCTACCATGTAAAGAAAGTCGAAGGACCTATGTTGCCTGGCCAGGCAATAGTTCTCAGAGGCAGTGGGCCAGGTCCACCATTCGGTAGAGGAAGTTTGCCAAATGTTGTTATAATATTCAAATGGGTTTATCCTTAAATGAGCACATTTGATAAGCATGCCCACCCAGGCTGCTTTCTGAAGATGTAAATGGGCAACAAAGCACAAGTGTGACTCAATCCGCTGCCAGAGACTGACTGGCTCCAAAAACATCTACACCCACCGCTTTCCGCTGTGTAAGATGTACCGATTTACTCTAGTTGTGCCAGCCCAATGTTTGAGAATTATCAATGAATCAGTAAGGGAGAAAGACCATCAAAATTTTTCCTGTACTTATGGAGCTCAAAAATTCTTCATTAAAAATAATTTTTAAGCTGACTGTCTCAAGTTTCTGTAGGGACAGCTATTATGTAAAGAAATCTCCTTCTGACTCTATTTTAGCCCACCTAATAAAATCTGATGGCAGCACATGGATTGCTTCAGGGAAAATAGTTTTGGGGTTAAAAAAAGACTTAGAATTAAACTTTATATCTTGCTCCAAAAGGACTCTGTCTCTGAGAGTATATGGAAACGATGTTTTTGGCCATGAATTAAAGAACTGTTTTATGAAGATGGTTCAGATCTAAGATTTGAAGAGGCCATTACTTTAACTAGAAGCTTGTAATATGTACTCATAACTAACTGTAAAGACCCCCTCCTCCAGCCTGATGAAGAGAAACAGACTATTGAGAAGTCCTTAGTGTCCCTACTATGGGTTATTAATCATAATAACATTTTAACTGCCCTATTGCTAATCTCTACCTTATATTGCAAGGTGGATATTGTTATCCCTAATTTACAAATGAGAAAATTGTTGCTTAAAGTGATCAAGTGGCTCACACAATGGTGTACCACTAGTAAGTATCTTTGGTAAACACTGATGTCTCTGGTACCAAAGCCAGTGTTCTTGATCCTCGCACCCTGATGCCTTTTAACTAAATTACACAATACATATGAAAGCATTTTGCAGCCTAAAAAGTGGTATACAAATGGTAGTTTATATGAGAGACAGAAAGTCCTGGGAAGGGCAATTTCCAGATCACCCTGAAGAAGGAATAAAGAAAGAATGAATACTCTAAAAGTACTAGCAGCTCTTTTAGTCATATACAAAACTCCATAAATTATTCTTCTCTGATATTTGGAAGCATTCAGAGATAAAAGAGTTCATATTCCTTTTTGACTAGACTACCCAGAAGCATACCTATCCAAAGCAGGTTTTCCCTCCTTCATATACAGAGATGATGCTCATGGATAATGCCCCCAGGAAGAAAGAAGAGGTGTGAGCAGAATTCTTATATTTTCATACATATGTCAACTTCATGAGCCATTTCATTTTAGTTTTCTGACAGTTTCTTCATGATAACCACACGAAATAGGTACTCATTCTTCTAGATTTATTGTTGGAGTAAAATTAGTTCCTAGATATACTATCTTCCATGTTTTGGTATTAAATAAAGACTGAATGAATGACTCATAGGATTTTTGACATAGCTGAGAGATACCCCCACATATTTGAAAACCTAGTTTTGGGGCCATTTGTTGTGGTGCACACCTGTAATTCCAGCACTTCGGGAGGCCAAGGCATGTGGATTGCTCGAGCTCAGGAGTTTGAGACCACCCTGGGCAACATGGCAAAACCCCATCTCTACAAAAAAATACAAAAATTAGGCAGGAGTGATGGCATGTGCCTGTAGTTCCAGCTACTTGAGAGGCTGATGTAGAAGGATCACTTGGGTCCAGGAGGCAGAGGCTGCAGTGACCCAAGATGATGCCACTGCACTCCAGCCTGGGCAACAGAGTGAGACCCTGTCTCAAAAAGAAAAAAAAGAAAGAAAGAAAGAAAAAAGAAATCTAGTTTTTAAGAGTACTACAGGTAATTTTATTGGTGTTAGGTTATGTGCCTTTTTATATTAAATAGATTTGTTCTTCAAATCATTGTATTTTTATTGATTTGTTTTCATAATTTCGTGGTTGGCAATTCTTGGCATTTTAGAAAGAAGGTAAAATTTGTAAACAAATACTTAAATGATTTAAATAAGCTATTGTTTCAAAATTTCTTTAACATAATTAAACTTAAATGGTCACTGTTTTATATTTAATTTATCTTTATGACCAAATCCAGTAAGTCTAACTACAACTAGTCTTTCCTTAAGGGTCACAGGAGATAAGAATGTTGTTCTCACTGTTAAAGCAGAGTTGTTCACTGCCTACCACAGTGCCAGAGAATAGTAGGTGCTCAATGAATAGTTGTGGAATAAATCATCTGTACTTTGTTATTTGATTTTATGTTTCCTGGAGTGAAAAGGGAGGCATTTAAATTAACAATACTTACCTACTTCCTGAGATTTTTTCATGCTTACTCTCAAAGGTAATTTTCGTATGAAAAATCCTTGAAGAAAAAGACTTCAAAAGTTCTTGAGTTAAGCTATTATAAAAGAGAACTTGTTCACTACTCAGAAAATAGCCAATGCGTTCTTCATTTTTATGACCATTAAAATCTTAACTGTTTGCTTGATTTTAAAAGTATAAACTGTATTGTAATAAAGATATGCTGGTGTTGTTAAGAAACTTGAGAAATATAAATCTTTGAGTATAGAAAGCTAGAGTCCTTGACCCATGCTGGAAACAGCCAATTTTCTAATAGAGTTTATATTAGCCAAGGGTTTTATAGTCAATTTACTAGTTGTTGTTAAGAAACGAAAGTACCAAGAAGAAAGGCAACTTGGTACATATCACAGGAAGTCAAGAGATGGGGGCTAAGGCCTGAATCAGTTGATATAGTCCTGATAACTCTAAGTGATAACGCAGCTTATTGGTCCAGCTGCTCCCCTCTATTCGGAGAAATCTCATCTACACCATTGATTTAACATACGGAGAGACAAAAGGACTCAGAAATTATTGGTTATACAGTCAGTCCTCAGTATTTATGGGTTCTACATTTGTAGATTTAATCAACCACAAATCAAAAATATTTGGAAAAACAAAACAATAAAAAATAACAATATACCAAAAAAAGACAAATTAAAAATACCCTATAACAACTACTTACCTAGTGTTTATTGTATTAGATATTATAGGTAACCTAAAGATGGTGAGAAGTATAAGGGAAGGATGAGCGTAAGTTATATGTAAATTCTGTGCCACTTTATATGAGGGACTTGAGCATCTGCAAGTCTTAGTATCTGCAGTGGGGTCCTGGAACCAGTCCCTCGAGGATACCAAGGGACAGTTGTATGTTTTTCTGGATACTATATGTGTATGAGATTTTTTTGCTTTCAGTAATTGTGATTCATAGTTTCAGTATAGATCTTTCCAGCTTTCGTTTAAACCCATTTGTTGCATTGTATTGTAGTACTCCCAGGAACAAATTTTGGTTGTGAATGTGCCAGGAACAGTGCAGTAAGTTATCAGTCTTTTGAAGAAAGCTATTAAAGAATAGGTATTTAAACCTTTGGAAAGGAATTTGACTATGTTATTCTGAATGGTTCTGATTCACCTGAACCCTTCCTGTGTACCTCACTGCCAGAGGAGAAAAACCAAGTAGGTAGAACACATGTATCTTTTGTGTACCAGTCTGCTAGACCTCAAATGAGATTACTGTTGAAAGGAAAAAAACAAATTTCCTTTTCATTTACACAAGATAACTTAGCTGCTTTCAAATGCAAAAACGCTTTCTCCCACAACCTCCATTCTCCCTTCCCCAGCCCCTCCTCTTTAATTCCTGTCTGGAATGGATTCCTCCCAAATGAGGATAATCCTGCCTTAGCTGTTTACTCACTTGGTTACCTTCCTGGGCTCTGCACCCGTCCACAACAGGCTTTGCCATTTTTTATTTATTCCTGCCAGAATGCACTTAGGAGTTTTTATTATAGTTATGGTTGAGGTGGCACTTTAGCTCTAAGCTCTTATATTTATGATTTATAACTTTCTCTCTAAATTGCATGTTGGGCTAGAATTTCTCAAGCACATTTTCTATTTAGACACAAATGTTTCATAAAATTTGAAGAAAATGTTGGGCATGGCAGCCCAATATCCAAGAATTCATTTAACTCACCTGCCTTCAGAGTTAGCTGATGCAGCTCAGTGCATCATGTGCTAAATGTTATCTGGGCATTCCATAGCAGGCTATAACAAATACCTAACTTAAGGAAACTATTGTGAAAAAAATAATTCTAGGTATCTTTCAATAAAATGAATTTTAAATTATCATTGTTTCATGTTTCCAAAATACCTGTAGACATCCAGATGATCATTAAATTATGATTACTCATTCTTTAATAGTAATAGTTGATCTATTACTATAAACTCCAAGAGAGTTTTAAAGAGCATATGTTACATATATTACTTCACTCATTCTTCCTAATAATCCTACAAGCAGGTATTCTTACTCTGATAATAAGATTCAGAGAGGTTTAATAATTTGATGACAGTTTCCTCAGCTAGTCTTATTAATAGTATTAACAGAATTCCAGTCCCTATTCACCTTTGCTTGTTCTGCTAGATGCACCCATAAACCTAAATATTCTGAGTTACTCTTTCAACATTAATCCCACATGAATATGCTTTGTCATATGTTGAAGAAAAGGTCTGTAGGTACTATCATAGTCCACAGGTTGTTTGGTTTGTTTGTTACATAAATGCTCTTTCCTTCTCCAGGAGATGGCTAGTGTGTAATCAGAAGTGAAGATTCAAGGATTTATAGAGGAAATGGGCAAATTTGTAAACAGGAATATGGTTATCACTCAAATAGGGCATTGTAGTTTAAAAAAGAATCACACTTTTCCAGCAATATTGATTATGTAAAACTAGGTATCCACAAGTTGAATCCTGATCTATTGTGCTTTATGTTCTTTCCTGGGACGTCTACAACACACACATTTAAATGAAACATATATTGTAGAAAACCATTGGAGGAATGTTGTAGAAATGACAGACAGTAGTGCTAGAAACCTTAATTTTAAATTTCATGACTTTTGTGCAATTAGAAGCTCAACCTTAACATTGCATTAACTTAGATTTTTCCATTTAATTATAGATACTGGGTTAAAGCTATGGGAGTTAACATTTTAAGCCTCCATTAATGGTTGTAATCAATTTTTTGTATTATTTTTGCTAAAATAATCAAAAGGGCATTTAACCTGGACAAGAAGTAAATCTGGGATTCTAGAGATTAATATTAAATCTGCTAATGTATGGTCTTACCGTTCCCTGGAAGCCTAGGTAATCTGATCCTATATTCAAGAGTTTATAGGTAACAGGAATCTCAGGAAAAAGTCCTAAGGTTCAGTATTTCTCTTTAAATTGTCATAGTAGCATTGTTTTTTTAGCTTCTCAGTGGGATGAATTTTAAGCAAATGGAGGGTGGGGATACAAGGATAAAAGGAATTGACATAAAAACTAAAGGAATTGCTTAATTTGTAAATTTAACCCTGTACCATGATTCTTCATTAGGGATATTTGCTATACTGATTCAGTGCCAAGCACAGGGGGCAAATGGGACAGAAAGGGCACTAACTATATTGAAGATGACACTAGAAATTTGGAGGGCTCTTAATAATTAGGTACTTAAGCTCACCTAGAGAAGTGATTAGCGTTTAGAAGTGGAGACATGGCTACAGGAACACAGATAAATTAGAATGGAACAAAATGTCCGGTTTGCCATAGTTCTTTTAAGCAATTGTAGCCTGCACTGGGGATAAGGGAATACTGTCCATGCTGCTTACACAGCCTCCCACAAGAGTCAGTCTGTTTGGTTCCAGTACATTGGACTTTGGTGTTGCAGATGTAGCCTAGGTATGAGGAGCCCTGGGTTTGTTTCATATCCCTTTCACTAACAAACCAGATACTCTCAAATAAATCATTCACTCTCCTGATTTTTCCACCCTTCTGCTTATGGATGTAATGCCTTCCTCTCAGATAATACTAATATTTATAGCATAAACTTAAAAATTATGGGTTGATTTTCTAGTTTATATGCACAGAGGTGTTGATAATATTCTCTGATGGTTGTTTGTATTTCTCTGGGGTCAGTGGCAATATTATCCTTTGCAAACTAACACAGCAACCAAAGAAAACCACAGAAAACCAAATACCGCATGTTCTCACTTATAAGTGGGAGCTAAATGATGAGAATACGTGGACACACAGAGGGGAACAATACAAACTGGGGCCTTTCGGAGCATGGAGGATGGGAGGAGGGAGAGAATCAGGAAAAAATAACTAATAGGTACTAAGCTTAGTACTTCATTGATAAAATAATCTGTACAACCCCCATGACACAAGTTTACCTATATAACAAACCTGCACTTATACCCCTGAACTTAAAATAAAAGTTAAAAAAAAAACAAAACACCATGGGTTGAAAGCAATTTACAACTAAGAGAAGATGAACATTTATAGTACAAGAGAGACTTGGCAAAAATGTGGTGTGATCTTACTTGGGTCTAGAGATACAAAGATGGATGAATCATTTTTCTCGAGCAGCTCAGAGTCTAGTGAGGGCAGTGGGGAACTGGAAGGGTGGGTATAGCCTTACTAAAGAGATAAAAACAGAAGATGACATGAGTGATAATAGAGTGGTACAGTAGAGGGGATGACGTCTGGATATTTGAAAAGCAGTAAGTATATAGGTGTAAGTAAACATTACTAATGATACGATGCAATGGAAAGAACACTAGTACAGGAGCTCATTCTGTCCTCAAGGCTTACCATGTGTGATCCAAAGGAATACTCTGCTCCTGTGTTTCTTTATCTGTAAAATGGGTATAACACCTCATTGCTTATGTCCTAAGGTATACCAAGAAGCAAATAAGAGCTGTGTATGTGGAAGCACTTTGAAAACTTTACACTGCTATACAAATGTCTAACGTTGTTACTATTGTATTGCCAAAAATAGTGGAGAATCAACATAACAAAATGGGTGATTCAGAACTAAACTCATTTCACCAAAAATGTCAAATAATTATGAAAGAAGTAAACTGTGAGACTTAAAATGTATGAATGATGCATCTGACTAAAATTTTGTTATATGCAATTGATATGTTCTGGCCACCAACTAGCAGAATAATTGTGACTTTCCAAAATTATAATCTTCTAAAGCTAGGAAGGAGAAACTTAAAATTGGAAGGAGCCTGGACACTTATACATTAAAAATGACAGGATGAAAAAGAAGGAGGATTGTGCTTTTCCAAATGTCAAAATTTAAAATGCTAATAAAATCCAATAAACAGGATATTTACCATGGCTACAACAACTAGCAAAGGTTAACTTGGACGAGGACTAGAAACCATTGAAGGTACAGAGGGACAACAATCAATGAGAATGCCAACCCCGGATGAGTTCTAATCTCATTGGCATGTGCTCAAGTCATGGAGCTACTCCTTTCACAGACTGAGTGTGACTCTAATCATTATTTATGAGATTTTTAAATATACATATTATTTCATAACTGTGCTTTTTTTGCATAGCAGAAGTTACTTTTGAATCAACGTGAGAAAACAGTTCTTAGGTGATTTAACTCCAACAGTTTGAATAAGATGACAGAATGCTCAGACACAAACAGGACCTGTCTCTACACATCTTAGACAGAGAGCAGAATATTCAAACATGTGTATCTTGCACTTAATTTAAACTGCGTGATTGGTTACCTATCTCTTTGGCAATTCAGTATAAAGTTTTATTACTGTGAAATAGAATAGGGTAGGGATTTATGTCACACAAAAATGAATTTCCATGGATGGGAACACACATGAAATAATTTAGTTAAGCAGTATGTCAAATGAAAATTTAAGACGTTAGAGCTGGTGGTGCAAAGGAAGGAAGCAAAAGAGGAGGTTTGTGTAATAGATGATAAATATATCACACTGGGGAAAGAAAAAGGACCACAGATACTATATAGGAAGTTATTACTAATGTTGAAGAATTGTGGAAAACGTTGGAGAATGATTTTTAGGGCAAAGAAATCAAAGCAGCTGATTAGACGAGAAGGGAGTCTCATTTCAATGTCAATGAAAAATGTAACACTTAAAATAAATGTGAGCCTTTATAATTATACCCAGGAAAGAATAGAAACCACAGGTCTAGCTAGAGTTTCTATAGGTTTAGCCATTAGGTCATTTTTTTTATTATTATTATACTTTAAGCTCTGGGATATATGTGCAGAACATGCAGGTTTGTTACATAGGTCATAGGTATACACATGCCATGGTGGTTTGCTGCACATATCAACCTGTCATCTACATTAGGCATTTCTCCTAATGCTATCCCTCCCCTAGCCCCCCAGCCTCCGACAGGCCCCAGTGTGTGACATTCCCCTCCCTATGTCCATGTGTTCTTATTGTTCAACTCTCACTTATGAGTGAGAACATGCGGTGTTTGGTTTCCTGTTTCTGTGTTAGTTTACTGAGAATGATGGTTTCCAGCTTCATCTCCTGCAAAGGAAATGAACTCATCCTTTTTTAATGGCTGCATAGTATTCCATGGTGTGTATATGCCACATTTTCTTTATCCAGTCTATAATTGATGGGCATTTGGGTTGGTTCCAAGTCTTTACCACTGTGAATAGTGCTGCAATAAACATACATGTGCATGTCTCTTTATAGTAGAATGATTTCTAATACTTTGGGTATATACTCAGTAATGGGATCACTGGGTCAAATGGTATTTTTGGTTGTAGATCCTTGAGGAATTGCCACGCTGTCTTCCAGAATGGTTGAACTAATTTACACTCCCACCAACAGTGTAAAAGCATTCCTATTTCTCCACATCCTCTCCAGCATCTGTTGTTTCCTGACTTTTTAATGATAGCCATTCTAACTGGCATGAGATGGTATCTCATTGTGATTTTGATTTGCATTTCTCTAATGACCAGTGATGATGAGCTTTTTTTCATATGTTCGTTGGCCACATAAATGTCTTCTTTTGAGAAGCATCTGTTCGTATCCTTCACCCACTTTTTGATGGGGTTGTTTGTTTTTTCTTGTAAATTTGGTTAAATTCCTTGTAGATTCTGGATGTTAGCCCTTTGTTAGATGAATAGATTGCAAAAATTTTCTCCCATTCTGTAGGTTGCCTGTTCACTCTGATGATAGTTTCTTTTGCTGTGCAGAAGCTCTTTAGTTTAATTAGATCCCATTTGTCAATTTTGGGTTTTTGTTGCCATTGCTTTTGGTGTTTTAGTCATGAAGTCTTTGCCCATGCCTATGTCCTGAATGGTATCACCTACGTTTTCTTCTAGGGTTTTTATGGTTTTAGATCTTACATTTAGGTCTTTAATCCATCTTGAGTTAATTTTTGTATAAGGTGTAAGGAAGGGGTCCAGTTTCGGTTTTCTGCATATGGCTAGCCAGTTTTCCCAACACCATTTATTAAATAAGGAATCTTTTCCCCATTTCTTGTTTTTGTCAGGTTTGTCAAAGCTCAGATGGTTGTAGATATGTGGTGTTATTTCAGAGGCTTCTTTCTGTTCCATTGGTCTATGTATCTGTTTTGGTAGCAGTACCATGCTGTTTTGGTAACAGTAGCCTTCTAGCATAGTTTGAAGTCAGGTAGCGTGATGCCTCCAGCTTTGTTCTTTTGGCTTAGGATTGTCTTGGCTGTGTGGGCTCTTTTTTGATTCCATGTGAAATTTAAAATTGTTTTTTTCTAATTCTGTGAAGAAAATCAATGGTAGCTTGATGGGGATAGCATTGAATCTATAAATTACTTTGGGCAGTATGGCCATTTTCACAATATTGATTCTTCCTATCCATGAGCGTGGAATGTTTTTCCATTTGTTTGTGCCCTCTCTTATTTTCTTGAGCAGTGGTTTGTAGTTCTCCTTGAAGAGGTCCTTCACATCCCATGTAAGTTGTATTCCTAGGTATTTTATTCTCTTTGTAGCAATTGTGAATGGGAGTTCACTCATGATTTGGCTCTCTGTTTGTCTATTATTGGTGTATAGGAATGCTTGTGATTTTTGCACATGGATTTTGTATCCTGAGACTTTGTTGAAGTTGCTTATCAGCTTAAGGAGATTTTGAGCTGAGATGATGGAGTTTTCTAAATACACATTCGTGTCATCTGCAAACAGACAATTTGACTTCCTCTCTTCCTATTTGAATACCTTTATTTATTTCTCTTGTCTGATTGCCCTGGCCAGAACTTCCAATACTATGTTGAATAAGAGTGGTGAGAGAAGGCATCCTTGTCTTGTGCTGATTTTCAGAGGGAATGCTTCCAGCATTTGCCCATTCAGTATGATATTGGCTGTGGATTTGTCATAAATAGCTCTTGTTATTTTGAGATACGTTCCATCAATACCTAGTTTATTGAGAGTTTTTAGCATAAAGGGGTGTTGAATTTTATTGAAGGCCTTTTCTGCATCTATTGAGATAATCATGTGGCTTTTCTCATTGGCTCTAAGCTGCTTATCTGATGGATTACATTTATTGATTTGTGTATGTTGAACCATCATTGAGTCCCAGGGATGAAGCCAACTTGATCGTGGTGGATAAGCTTTCTGCTGTGCTGCTGGATTCAGTTTGCCAGTATTTTATCGAGGATTTTCACATCGATGTTCATCAGGGATATTGGCCTGAAATTCTCCTTTTTTTTGTTGTGACTCTGCCAGGTTTTGGTACCAGGATGATGCTGGCCTCATAAAATGAGTTAGGGAGGAGTCCCTCTTTTTCTATGGTCTGGAATAGTTTCAGAAGGAATGGTACCAGCTCCTCTTTGTATCTCTGATAGAATTCAGCTGTGAATTCGTCTGGTCCTGGGCTTTTTTTGGTTGGTAGGCTATTAACTACTGCCTCAATTTCAGAACTTGTTATTGGTCTATTCAGGGATTTGACTTTTTCCTGGTTTAGTCTTGGGAGATGTATGTGTCCAGGCATTTATCCATTTCTTCTAGATTTTCTAGTTTATTTGCATAGAGGTGTTTATAGTATTCTCTGATGGTAGTTTGTATTTCTGTGGGATCAGTGGTGATATCCCCTTTATCATTTTTTATTGTGTCTATTTGATTCTTCTCTCTTTTCTTCTTGATTAGTCTGGCTAGCGGTCTATCTGTTTCATTAATCTTTTCAAAAAATCAGCTCCTAGATTCATCAATTTTTTTGAAGGGTTTTTCATGTCTCTGTCTCCTTCAGTTCTGCTCTGATCTTAGTTATGTCTTCTCTTCTGCTAGCTTTTGAATTTGTTTGCTCTTGCTTCTCTAGCTCTTTTAATTGTGATGTTAGAGTGTCAATTTTAGATCTTTCCTGTTTTCTCCTGTGGGCATTTAGTGCTATAAATTTCCCTCTAAACATTAGTTTAGCTGTGTCCCAGAGATTCTGGTACATTGTGTCTTTGTTCTCATTGGTTTCAAAGAACTTATTTATTTCTGCCTTAATTTCGTTATTTACCCAGTAGTCATTCAGGAGCAGGTTGTTCAGTTTCCATGTAGTTGTGTGGTTTTGAGTGAGTTTCTTAATCTTGAGTTCTAATTTGATTGCACTGTGGTCTGAGAGGCTGTTTGTTATGATTTCCATTCTTTTACATTTGCTGAGGAGTGATTTGCTTCCAATTATGTGGTCAATTTTAGAGTAAGTGTGATATGGTGCTGAGAAGAAAGTATATTCTATTGGTTGGGGGTGGAGAGTTCTGTAGATGTCTATTTGGTCTGCTTGGTCCCAGGGCTGAGTTCAAGTCCTGAATATCCTTGTCAATTTTCTGTCTCATTGATCTGTCTAATATTGACAGTGGGCTGTTAAAGTCTCCCACTATTATTGTGTGGGACTCTAAGTCTCTTTGTAGGTCTCTAAGAACTTGCTTTATGAATCTGGGTGCTCCTGTATTGGGTGCATATATATTTAGGATAGTTAGCTCTTCTTGTTTCATTGATCCCTTTACCATTATGCAATGCCCTTCATTGTCTTTTTTGATCTTTATTGGTTTAAAGTCTGTTTTATCAGAGACTAGGATTGCAACCCCTGCATTTTTTTGCTTTCCATTTGCTTGGTAAATATTCCTCCATTCCTTTATCTTGAGCCTGTGTGTGTCTTTGTACGTGAGATAGGTCTCCTAAATACAACACACTGATGGGTCTTGACTCTTTATCCAATTTGCCAGTCTGTGTCTTTTAATTGGGGCATTTAGCCCATTTACATTTAAGATTGACACTGTTATGTGTGAATTTGATCCTGTCATTATGATGCTAGCTGGTAATGTTGCCCATTAGTTGGTGCAGTTTCTTCGTAGTGTCAATGGTCTTTACAATTTGGTATGTTTTTGCAGTAGCTGGTACCGGTTTTTCCTTTCCATATTTAGTGTTTCCTTCAGGAGCTGTTGTAAGGCAGGCCTAGTGGTGACAAAATCTCTCAGCATTTTCTTGTCCGTCGAGGATTTTAATTCTCCTTTGCTTTTGAAGCTTAGTTTGGCTGGATATGAAATTCTGGGTTGAAAATTCTTTTCTTTAAGAATGTTGAATATTGGCCCCCACTTTCTTCTGGCTTGTAGGGTTTCTGCAGAGAGATCTGTTGTTAGTCTGATGGGCTTCCCTTTGTGGGTAACCTGACCTTTCTCTCTGGCTGCCCTTAACATTTTTTCCTTCATTTCAATCTTGGTGAATCTGACAATTATGTGTCTTGGGGTTGCTCTTCTCGAGGAATATCTTTGTGTTGTTCTCTGTATTTCCTGAATTTGAATGTTGGCCTGTCTTGCTAGGCTGGGGAAGCTCTCCTGGATAATATCCTGAAGAATTTTCCAACTTGGTTCCATTCTCCCCATCACTTTCAGGTACACCAATGAAACGTAGGTTTGGTCTTTTCACATAGTCCCATATTTCTTGGAGGTTTGTTCATTCCTTTTCATTCTTTTTTCTCTAACCTTGTCTTCATGCTTTATTGCATTAAGTTGATCTTCATCTCTGATATCCTTTCTTCTGCTTGATTCATTCAGCTTTTGGTACTTGCGTATGCTTCACAAACTTCTCATGCTATGTTTTTCAGTTCCATCAGGTGATTTATGTTCTTCTCTAAACTGGTTATTCTAGTTAGCAATTCTTCTAACCTTTTTTCAAGCTTCTTAGCTTCCTTGCATTGGTTTAGAACATGCTCCTTTAGCTCACAGGAGTTTGTTATTACCCACCTTCTGAAGCCTACTTCTGTCAATTCGTCAAACTCATTCTCCATCCAGTTTTTTTCCCTTGCTGGTGAGGAGTTGTGATTTTTTGGAGGAGAAACGACATTTGGGTTTTTGGAATTTTCAGCCTTTTTAAGCTGGTTTTTCCTCGTCTTTGTGGATTTATCTACCTTTGGTCTTTGATGCTGGTGATCTTCAGATGGGGTTTTTGTGTGGACATCCTTTTTGTTGATGTTGATGCTATTCCTTTCTGTTTGTTAGTTTTCCTTCTAACAGTCAGGCGTCTCTGCTGCAGGTCTGCTGGAGTTTGCTGGACGTCCACTCCATACCCTGTTTGCCTGGGTACCACCAGCAGAGGCTGCAGAACAGCAAACAGTGCTACCTGTTCCTTCCTCTGGAAGCTTCATCCCAGAGGGGCACCCACCAGATGCCACCCAGAGCTCTCCTGTATGAGCTGTCTGTTGACCCCTGCTGGGAGGTGTCTCCCAGTGAGGAGGCACGGGGGTCAGGGACCCACTTGAGGAGGCAATCTGTCCCTTAGGAGAGCTCGAGCTCTATGATGGGAGATCTGCTGCTCTCTTCAGAGCTGGCAGGCAGGAACATTTAAGTCTGCTGAAACTGCGCCCACAGCCACTCCTTCCCCCAGGTGCTCTGTCCCAGGGAGATGGGAGTTTTATCTATAAGCACCTGACTGGGGCTGCTGAATTTCTTTCAGAGATGCCCTGCTCAGAGAGGGGAAATCTAGAGAGGCAGTCTTTCTACAGTGGCTTTGCCGCACTGCGGTGGGCTCCACCCAGTTTGAACTTCCTGGAGGCTTTGTTTTCACTGTGAGGGGAAAACCGCCTACTCAAGCCTCAGTAATGGTGGACGCCCCTCCCTCCACCAAGCTTGAGCGTCCCAGGTCAACTTCAGACTGCCGTGCTGGCAGCGAGAATTTCAAGCCAGTGGATCTTAGCTTGCTTGGCTCCATGGGGGTGGGATACGCTGAGTTAGACCACTTGGCTCCCTGGCTTCAGCCCACTTTCCAGGGGAGTGAGCGGTTCTGTCTCACTGGCATTCCAGGTGCCACTGGGGTATGAAAAATAATTCCTGCAGCTAGCTCAGTGTCTGCCCAAACAGCCGCCCAATTTTGTCTTGAAACCCAGGGCCCTGGTGGTGTAGGCACCCAAGGGAATCTCCTGGTCTGCGGGTTGTGAAGACCATGAGAAAGCCATGGTATCTGGGCTGGAATACACTGAACCTCATGGCACAGTCCCTCGCAGCTTTCCTCGGCTAAGGGAGGGAATTCCCCAACCCCATGCGCTTCCTGGGTGAAGCGATGCCCCACCCTGCTTTGGCTTGCCCTCTGTGGGCTGCACCCACTGTCTAACCAGTCCCAGTGAGATGAGCCAGATACCTCTGTTGGAAATGCAGAAATCACCCGCCTTCTGGATTGATCTTGCTGGGAGCTGCAGACGGGAACTGTTCCTATTCGGCCATCTTGCCAGCCAGGGTCATTTTTTAAACTTTTCTTTCGCAGAGGTTACCAAAGGACCAGCAGCAAGCAAAGCTTCTCTCCCCTCCCCAAAAATCTTTCTTTCCATTGATTCTATTTTGTTTCAAACCAGTCCTGATTGTGAGAAAGCTCCCTCTCAGGACAGCTCTCCTGGTTCTCCTCAGGCTGATAATGGAACTCTGGTATGATGGAAGGGTATGAAAGTCTTTTTCTAAATGCTGTATGTCTTGCCTTTTTTGTATATTTGCGTAAAGAAATTCCTAGTAGTAATTCTCTGACACTGAGTTAAAAAAAAGTCTTATTTTTAATCTGTCTTCACTTATCTAGTCCTCAAACTTAGGCTAAAATCTCAAATGGACTATAAAAACACTACAGGATTTAGAACTTAATTCGATAATTTAGATAAGGGACAAGAAAGAAAGAAAAGGAGAGTTTAATGTTTCTAAATTGATGTCATCTACCAAGAGCTGGAACACAGGAGGAAGAAGGTTTGACTTGAAAGGGCAAGGAGTGCTTTTGGTTTGGGACTTGAATTTAAGGTGGCACAAAATATTTAGATTTTCTTAAAATGCCCAGGATACTATAGGCAATACAGGTTTTGAAGCTCCAAAGAAAGGTCTGGGCTAAAGATCAAGAGTCAGGAGTTATTTGTGAGGAAATAACTCACAAATAAACTACTAGGTAAAGCCATAAGACTAGATAAGATGACTCAAGGAAAAATTATGAGAGAAAGAAAAACTCAGAGCAGAACACTAGGAAATTCTAATACTTAAAGAATAGATGAGAAAGAGGAGCCAAACAAAAGAGGAGAGAAAACTAGAGATAGAGAATAGGGAAATTAGGCCAGTATTATTAAGGAAACCAGGGATGAAGTATTTCAGGGAGGGGCAGTGATGAGGAGAATTAAAAAATAAAACTGAAAATGTCCAATAAACTTGACTCAAAAGAGGTCAGCCATGACACTGAGAGTAAAGTATCAAAAGGGCGGTGATCATTTTGAGATAGTAGTTAATACCTGTAATTCATAGGTGGTAATGATGTTAAAAACCCTATGTAACTAAACGCACTTTTTAAAAATTACCTAGTTCTTAGATTTCTCAAGTTACCTCTTCACTTGTCCCTCCCTTTAGTATTATTTTAACTTTTCAAAATGTAGTCACACATTGCTCAACAAAGGGAATACATTCTGAGAAATGCATCATTAGGCAATTTCATCATTGTGTGAACAATATAGAGTGTACTTACACAAACCTAGATGATAGAGCTTACTACACACCTAGGCTATATGATGTAGCCTATTGCTTTTAGGCTTCAAACCTGTACAGCATGTTACTGTACTGGATACTGTAAGTAATTATAAGAGAATGGTAAGTCTTCATGTATCTAAACATATCTAAACATAGAAAAGGTACAGTACAAACGCAGCATAAAAGATCAAAAGTGTATGCCTTTATAGGGCACTTACAATGAATGGATCTTGCAGAACTAGAAGTTACTCTGGGTGAGTGAATGAGTGAGTGATGAGTGAATGAGTGAGTGATGAGTGAATGTGAACACCTAGGACATTACTGTATACTACTGTAGACTTTATAAGCACTGTACATTTAGGCTACACTAAATTTATGTTTTAAAAAGTAATTGTGCTATGATGTTATGATCGCTATGACATCACTAGGCATTAGGAATTTTTCAGTTATCTTATAATCTTACAAGACCACAGTCAGATATGTGGTCCATTGTAGACTAAAATGTCATTATACAGCACATAATTGTGTTTTCACATAATTGTGAAAAAAAAATAGGACTTCCTTTAACTCAGTGTCAGAGAATTACTACTACAAATTTCTTTACACAAATATATAAAAAAGGCAAGCCATACAGCATTTAGAAAAAGACTTTACACTTTATTTGGAAAACATGTTTATTGGGGATGCCGTACACAAAATATATTAAAAGGCTATGTTTGTCACAATACATTTCCACACCAACAAAACCCCAACCCATCATCCCTACCTTCTACCTAAATATTATAGGAGAAAACACAAAGCTAGAATTTTTAAAAATCAAACTGTTTTTACTACCTTCTGTACCTTCTATACTTTCCAAACCAGCTATGTTCTATTCTGAATTCATTCAACTAACTAGAGTTCTGTGGGGACACTAGTGAAACAAATGTACTATCCTCAAGGAGCTTACATATCAGTAAATAAATTATTAAAGGTGGAAAATGTGGTAAAAGAGCCATAATGTCTTGGAGGGAGAACAAATTTCTGCTTTAGGAGCGTTCTTAGTTAAGGTAACATTAGCTTCTATAATACGCACACTCCCAAATCTCAGCGTTTCAACATGAGTTTCTCTCTTGCTCATGTAAAGACTGGTCAGGGACCCAGGTTGACAGAGGCTCTTCAGTACATAGCTCCCAATATTGCTGTGGGTGTGACATCCAGCCAGAAATCTGGTGAAGAGAGAGCAATGATTACACAGGAACTTTTAATGGACCAGGCCTGGGGCAGCGTATGTCACTTCCACCAACATCCCACTCACCAGAATTTGGTCACAGGGCCATAGCTGTCTGCACAGAAGGCTGGGAAATGGAGCTTAGCTATGTGCTCAAGAGGAAAAGTAAAACAGTTATTGAATAATTAGTAATAATTAGCAAGTAACTACCTAGGGGTCACAGAGGACCTCTCAGGTAGAATTTAGACTTAAAGACAATGGGGGAGTGTGTGGAAGAGTGGTGCAGAATAGGGAAAGGGGGGATTGAAGGAAGAACAAGTTCTAGCTTCACCTGAATGGGTAGAGCCCACAATGTTGATAGGGAGATGTTAGCTTTCAACATCAGCTTCTTAACAGTATTATTCTTTCATCTGAGGAAATTAGTCTATTTCTGAGGAAAAAGAAATCTGCAATACGTAACAATTTACTTACTTGGATATTGAATGTTAAAGCAGAGAGAGACTTTGTCCTCAAAACCCTCCCATTTCAGAAGTGAGGAGCCTGGGGAGGTCACGCTCTCTGGATCTCACACAGTGAGTCACTGTCAAAGCCAGAATAGGACCCAGACCTCTCAGTTTCCCATTCCAGTGCCCTTTCTATGAGGAAAGTATAAGTTTGAGCATTTTTAAACCTTAAATATGTAGAAATAACCATGATATTTTATCGTAAATTATTTCAGTCATCTCATTTTAAATTTTACTTCAAACTAAAGGAAAACAGTACTGATTTAAAACATCTTCTATCATAATTCAATATAGCCCATATTTCTTCCTTAGGAAAAATTTTTTTTTTGTTTTTTATCCTGAAGACCAGTGTCCTCTTCTTCCTGTGTCTCATGTAGACATTTCACAGTCCAAATATACAGAGCAAGAATAGATGAAAACAACATGTTTACCATTATTCTATCTAAATTTTCAAAGAAAAAGGGAACAAAAGGTGAGTGATGACTGAGTTGCGTGGCTATAATTGAGTTTTTGTTGCTTTTATTGTTATATATTTTAATTGGCATAGATGCTTAAATGTATATCAAAATGCATGTCACAGCTCTTGTACAAAAACAAATTTGACTAGAGCACATTTTCTTTAGTGAGAATGATAAATTATCTCAGAGCTTGTGATTCTCTACTTTTAAAAATCATAAGGTCAGTTCTTTAATTAAAAGATAAAGAAAAGTAGGCAGTGTCCATGTAGTGAAATCACTTTTATCAGGATAATCTAGTAACCAAAAAAAAAAAAAATTATGAAGGGAAAGACACAATCTATCTTCAGAATAATTGGTCCAAGAATGACTTCTTTATAGTCTCATAAGACCCACATCTAGAAGTCTGCCATCATAGTAAAAGAAAATGAAAACTCTACTGTGTACAACAAGTAATTTGTTCTAAATTTACTCATTTCATTTTTAATCATAGGCCTTAGTTATTTTATCCTATTAAATAATAAGTCTCTTATATATCAACATTCTCTCTTTCAAAACAATTAACATGAATATAAGGTCAGCCTCCAGTATAGGAAATACACATATTTAACATGAAGTTGCAATTACTGGTAACTATATGTTGTTAAATACAGTACAGCTATATGTACCCTTACCCTACCCTGACAGCCTCCTTCATTTGTTTCCATGGAGGCAGATTAGACAACTACCTTTTACACTCCTGAGATTATGGCTCAGTATTGCACAGACCATTAGATAATGGAATACAGCTGAACATATATAAAAACCAGCTCCTAGAATGTCTGTGGACAGAAGTCCAAAGGTGTAGCAGTATCTGGATGTGTGAGTATGTGATGACAATACTCTACAAACCTAGATACCAAAGGGCTTCCTGCCCCCTTCAGCCCTGTGAAATAACATGGATATTGTCTTACCCACCTGATATTTTAGCAAACTGCCAAGGCTTATTGATGAACCAACACTGGATTGAGTGCCAGAAACCTTCTGCTTCCTAAGATTTGCCCTCCTGTGAGGCTCGAATCAGATTTTTGGACCTGCCATCTAGTGGCCACTGCAGTAACAAGACAATCATTACATTTTGGCCTTCTTTTATTTTTTAAATTTTTATTTTTTTTTTAAGTTAAATGTGGCTCATCTGCAGCTAAATATGGAGATGCTCCACCCATTAAACTATAGTTCCCACCCCCCTCGTTAGATACGCTGCCGTTTTCATAGAGCAGCTTCAATCAGACCATTTGTTATGTTCAAAGAAAAACAGATTTTTCACGCAAAATGATACACTTCCCACCTGGATTTGAAAAAAGAAAGTGAGTCTTCTTCCATTATTGAAAAAAGATCTAGAGGGGGGAGAAGGGGGAGCTGGAGAGCAGGCATATATTCTGTCAAGTAGTTCTACTTGTGAGACTAATTCTTCCAAACTGTGCACCCAACAGAGTAAACCTCTTATTTTGCTGCTTTTGCACTGATCCCCCACATAGCTGTAATGTTCTAGTTGTTTTCCCTGTCCTATAAACCACGTAGGCATTTGCTATTATACGTAATGTTGGCAAAGGAATAATTTACAAATGACTTAAATAGGTAATTATTTGTTAGAATATAGGTCTATGGAAGTGTATGTTACTGTAGTAAAACCTGGTAAGAGGTTAGTTTTGTTTCTGTGTTTCTATTATAATCCCTGGTTGTTAGTTTTTCTTTTTCCAGGGATTTATGAGTGGAATGTAAAAATGCACAGTGGGCTATTATTATTATTTATTATTTGTCAAAGGAACATGAATATACAGAGCAAAGGCCAGTTTGTGAACTATGCCAGACAGTTCCCCGTCCAAAAGACCTCAAAATACAATTCTGAAGCAGGTCCTAAAAAATGCAGGACAGAATGAAAGCAGATGGGTGAATGATACTTATTCAATATCTTAAATATAGAACTCACTAGTGCAGGTGCATCTTCAGATGTTATTTGAAAGAAGAGACAGAATATCTTGGCATTGTGTCATTTATTCATAAATATTATAAATTTTATATTATTTGAGAAAATATTCTAAATATGCAAGGTAGTTTAAAAGAAGGTGTGAAAGCTGATTCCCTCAAATGAGACAAAGGGCAAATCGAGTGACCGAACATAAGAAAGTGGAGAAGAACCAGGCCAAGGATGGAGCCAAAGAAAAACAAATCCCACAGGAACACTTAAAGTTTGATGGAAAAAATGCAGGGATTTAAAAAAATAAAGAATCCAAACAATCAAGGAAGATGATGATCTTAGCAGCTATGCCTTGAATATACTAAAATTGCCAAGAGAATCCAGGAACAATAATGGCAATGACAACGATTTAGCTATGGGAATTGCAGTGCAAGGGTGTAGAATTCTGTGTAGTGGACATAGGAGTTGGTTCTGGTCTCGAAGACAGTATCATAGAGCAGGAAGAATAGTTAGATTTAGCTAACAGCAGGATAAAAGGTAGAAAATGTTTGTTGAGGAAGATGGAAGTCTATGAGGCTATCCAAGGAGGCCATAGTATTTTTTGAATACCCGTTATCTGCCCTACACTATGTTAGTTTTTACTGAGTATACTGTAGATGTAAGTCAGGATCCTCAGGCCAAAAATAAACCTATTTTAAAGTGAAAAGGTAAGAATAACCCACATGAAACAATTAGAAAATATAAAGCAGCTGATGTTATTAGGGATAGCAGGATTTTAGAGGCGGGAGGAATCAGCAGGCCTCATGGTAATCATGGAAAAACCATCCGAGAAGTAAGACCTAAACTGGGACTCAAAGAATTGGTATGTGGAGAATAGACATAAACAAGGGAGAAATATGATGAAATCATCTGGATAGAAATGAACATGGTGTTTTGGGGGAGTAGTGAAATGACTTTACTTGGTGAAATGGATGGTTTGAGCAGGAAAGGAGGGAGAAGCTGGTAGGATAGTAAAGCAAAGCTGTTGTGTGAACCCAAGAATATAAGCGTTCATCAGCATGTTATGGGGGGCATTTATTAATTCATCCTGAAAGTATTTATTGAGGGCATATTATGTTCCAGGCACAAATTAAACAAAACTTTTCCCCTTATGAAATTTATATTTAATGAGGGAAAATAGACACCCCCCCCAACAAAAAAAAAGCAAACAAATAAATGAACAAGTTAAGTTTAGAGAGCGGTTAGTGCCATGAAGAACATTAATCTGAGTGATAAAATAGAGAGTGACAGGCTAGAGTAGTGATGGCCCCAAAGCGGGAGAGTGGAGAGTATTCAAAATTGAAGGCCAGGCACAGTGGCTCATGCCTGTAATCCCAACATTTTGGAAGGCCAAGGCAGGTGGATTGTTTGAGGTCAGGAGTTCGAGACCAGCCTGGCCAACATAGTGAAACCTCGTCTCTACTAAAATACAAAAATTAGCCGGGTGTGGTGGTGCGTGCCTGTAATCTCAGCTACTCGGGAGATTGTGGCAGGAGAATCGCTTGAACCCGAGAGGCGGAAGTTGTAGTAAGCCGAGATGGCATGACTGCACTCCAGCCTGGGCAACAGAGTGAGACTCCATCTCGGAAAAAAAAAATTGGAAATTCTTAAGACTTGGAGATAATTTGGATAGGGAGGAGAAAGGGAAGACACAGGTGATATGTAGCTATCTAGTCTAGGAAATTAAAGTTTGCAATGCCAGTATATAAGCTGGAAAGATGGAAAGTGAGAGAAAGGAAACATTGAGGAGGTAGTAGAAAAGCTCAGTGTTCCCATAACTCCCCCTTGATGCAGTTGTCTACCAGGCAAGTTTCCTAATTCCTTGAAAACGTTGGCCTCTAACTCACTAACACTCTTTCCATTTCTACCCCATTACAATTATTGGTTATTCACTGTGTAAATACACACTCCCTCTAATACCTCCTCTCAATTTCTTGAACTTCTCATGATCGATTCTCCACTCTGCCATAGCTACTCATTCCCGTGGCTACATTTTTGATGTTTTAATTACTAATAATTACAATATTCCACAATCTCAATTTCAAGCATTGCATTTTCCAACCACAGCCTAATGTCTTGGTAGTTCAATCCCTTTGTTACCCCTAATACACCAATTCCTTAAGCCCACTAGGACCCCTAATTCATTGATGTTACCCATAGCTTCTCATATGCTCACTTCGTTACATAGCGTAGATTCCATGGACAATGATTTTAATCATTTCCTTGCATGTGCCTTTAACACCGTTGACCTTCTCTGGCTTCACTCTGCTCTCTTGACAAATCTCAACTATGCTGATCATATGCAACTCCCCATCTATTTCATGCCTGTGTGCCAGCTGAATGTGGCTGGAGAAAAACACACAAGCAAATGTATGACTCTCAATTTAAATTCATGATCCTTCAAGGAGGCCCTTAATGCTGCCCAGCAAATATAATGTTTCCTTGTCATTTACTCTTCCATATCTGTACAAGAATATTTCATATTTTTCCCTCTCTCAAATTTCTAACACCTCCTCCCCCATCCTTACGCTCAACTTAGAACCTTTCTTTCTACTTCACTGAAAAAATAGAAACCATCAAAAGAGAACTTCACAAATACTTGCTGTCCAGCACACCTACCCTCCCATCTTTATCTGTACCCATGTATTTTGCCTTCTGTCCTGCAACTGTGGATAAACTCTGTGTACCCTTGGCTCAGCCCATCCCTCATTGTGCCTTAGAATCTGTCTTAAACAGTGCTCCTGAAAAAGCTCACATCTTTCTTCTGTTTTATCAAATTTTCTCTTTCTATCAAAACTTTCCTATCAGTATACAAACACGTTGTAATTTATCTCATCCTAAAAATATCCTTATAAACCATACTCCCTAGCAGCTCTTGTCCCATTTCTTTGATTTCCATTACAGCAAAACTTCTCAAGAAATGCCTGTAATCACTATAGACACTCTCCAATCCTATGCTCTGGTTCTCTTTTGCCCCTCTAGTTAGCTTTTGCACCTACCAGTCTAGTAAAACTGTTGATGCTAAGGTCACCAATGATTCCATGTTGCTAAATCCATTAACCAATCGGCAGTCTTTGTCTTTCCTGATGTCTCAGAATCGTTTTACATGGTCCATTATTCATTCTCCATTAAAACACTTTCTTCAGTTGGCGTTCAGTCCACCACACTCTCCTGATTTTTTCCTACTTCACAGTCTACTCCTCCTCAGTCTCTTTTGCTAGCATATTCTCATTTCGCAAGCAGGTAAACATTAGAGGGCCCTAGAGCTCAATCTTTGAAGCTCTTCTCTTCAGCTCCATTCACTCTTAATATTTGCACCCAAGCTTATGGTGCAAGCTTGTATCTCTAGTCCAGGCCTTTACCCAGAATTCTAGGCTCACATATTCAGCTGCCTATTCAACATCTCCACTGTCTGTCTGATGAGCATCTCAAACTTGACATATCAGAAATTGAATTCCTTATTTTACCAAGCAAATACATAGCCTCCCCAATATTGGTAAATAACACTCCACCCTTAGGGTTGCTCAAATCAAAAATTTATTTCTCTCCCAGACCTGTATTTCTCTCACAAACCCAAACATTGAACAAATCCTGCAGCTCTACCTTCAGAATAAATCCAGAATCTTACCACTCCTCGTCCTCATCACCACTACTACCCTAATCCAAGCAACTATCATTTCTTACCCGGATTATTGCAATAGCCTCCTAATTATCTTCCCTGCTTCTGGCCTTACCACTTAGAGTCTATTCTCAAAATGATAGCCAGAGTGATGCTTTGCAATATATGTAATGTAATTTCAGTCAGACCACATCACTTCTCTGCTCAGAACTCTCTAATGGCTCAACATCTCACTTGGAAGAAAAGCCTTTGCAGTAGTTCACAAGACCCTCCATATTCAATTTCCCCATTATCTCTCTGTCTTCATTTAGCACTCCACCCTAGCTCACTCCCCTCAACCTTCATTGACCCCTTCCTAACCTCCAACCTACCATTCATGATTTCACCTTTGCACTTGCTTTTCTGACCGCCTTAAATGTTTTCCCCAGATAAGGCTTGTTTGCTTATCATCTTCAGGTCTTTGCTCAATTTTCACTTCTAAGTAAGGCCTTTCATAACCACTGTACTTAACATTTAACCTTCCACCCCTTTTGGTTCATAGCACCTACTGCCTTCAGACAAAATATATATTTTATTTACACATTTATTTCCTCTTGCCATGGAATATAAGCCCCATGATTGTAAGGTTTTTTTGGTTTTGTTTGTTTGTTTTTTGCCTGTTCTATGCTCTAAGAAATCCTCAGTGCCTAGTACAGAGCCTGGCACTTAGAGAGTGTTCAGTAAATATTTGTTGTATGAATTGAAAGAAATAATAACTGATTCCTTCCCTGGGTTTGGAGATGTTTTATTAAATGCAAAACATAATATTGTGGCATAGGCTCCATGATTCTCCATGGCAAAATTTTCTTATTCTTCAAAATTAATTTTGAAAGTAAGAGTGCTTTATGCAGGCTTATCCAGAATATTAGATAGGCCACTATTTCTGTTCAGCACCCAAAGCAGCAACATCCAAAGCATTTATTAACTTTTTTTTCATTCAGTAAATATTTTTCAGGGAATATGGGTGTTCTAGACACAGGTGGTGACATGTGCAAAGACTCAGAAACTTAAGAAAATATAGTACAATGTACTGTTGCAATATTACAAGTGACAGATAATGATGCTCTGAGCTAATGTGGTGCAATGGGGATGAGAGAGGTAGAAATATGAAAAACGTTATGAAGTGAAAGGGCACTAGATTCAAGAAACTTGGTTAGTGGAGACACAAAATACTGTCTCCCTTTATCAGGCTATATAGTGGAAAGTGATTATAAAAGAGTTAGATAAGAATGAAACTTAAACATAGAGGACATGGATTGTAAAATTTCCTTTATAGGGTATGGGCTTAAAATTTCTCATTGTCAGAGTGACTATAAAAATATTCAATGTGTCTACTGGTGACCTTGGCAGAATCATTTGAAAGGTGTTCCCAGATCAGACCCTAACTCTCATTCTTTTAACATTCTGACTGAGAGTTGAAATAGTTTGAGGTCCCAAATTTTTTGTCTAGTAATCTCACCCTTTCTGAAAGTAATTTTTCTTATTTTATGCAAAAATTGCTATATTAAGACATAGAAAAATATTTGTGTGTTTTTAACAGGTAAAGGTATAAAGAAAACTAGGCTTTTAAAATGTGTAAGTTTAATAAATTAATATTAGTTCAAAACCCAATTAACTGTAAATATTGCTTTCTATTCAAAAGAGGCCTCCTTTGGTTATTAGAATTGCACATCTATATGCACGGGTGATTATCTGAAAGTGAGATAAAAGCAACCATGATTCCTAGGTATGGAACTTTGGCAGATGGGTGAATGGTAATACTATTAATATTTACTCACATAGGGAACATAGGAGGAAGAGAAAGTTTGAAGGAAAAGATGAGTTCAGCTTTGACATGTTGAATTTAAGATGCTTTTGGAATATCTAATTGTAATTGTCTAGTAATTCATTTGATATAAAGGGTTAGAGGTCAAGAGAGAAGTAATGGCTCAAGATACAGATTTGAAAGGTATTTAAAAACAGGGAGATATGAATGTCCAGTAGGCAATGGACATATTAGTCTGAAATATGTTTAATAAGGCATTACAAAATACAGACCTGAATATCAAGGAACTTACAAACACTTATGTGACATTTTCCTAGACTGATTTTCTCTTAAATCCACTCCCACTCATCCCTCAAACCAACACACATCCTATCCCCAGCTTTCCTTTAAAATGCCTACAATTTACCCTTTACATTGCAGGTATACCTTGATTTCTGTAGTAATTGTGTACCTCAAAATTGCATGCCGAACAAAATTATGTACATGAGATCACGTAGTCAGTTGACTCATTACTCTAAGAAACTATGGAATGAGTCAATTTGCATTGTTAATGATGTCCCCCTATTTATCACCCCCTTTAAGTGTTTTTGTCTGATTTTTGTGGGGGGCGTACATCATATTCAACTGATATAATGTCAAATGATTGAGATATAAAGAGACTCTGTTAAACAGTGAGAGAGAAGTCATCTTTATTCTTTCTATTTCCATCTTTATTCTTTTTTCTTTTTCTTTTTCATAGGGAAGGAAGCAGAGGTACTCAGAATTTAAATAATTCCCCAAAGGTCAGCCTCTCTGTAAGTCAGCCATCCTACAGAAATGTAACTTTAAATTTTATTGCTCTCTGAGATTCTTTTTTTTTCTAGCGTTGAATCATTTTTAAATGTTTTCTTGCCATTTCCCTTTTGTCGCCCCTATAACCTCAGTAGGTTTACTTGTTTACCTTTTTATTCTAGAATATCTTGTGTCTGTTCTGTCTGACTATACTTGAAATTTTCCTGACAGGCAGCCATTGAGTGAACAGTTTATGTAGTTTTATAGTAGTAGTTATAATCTCTGCTGTCCCAGTTTTCTAGAATGTATGGTTGTTTGGGACTTCTCTGTGCTCTGCCCCTTTATTGGCAGTCTCACTTTCTTTCTTGTGTCTTACCTTTATCTCTCCAGAAAAGCTTCTGCAAAATGTATCTTTCCCACCAATCACAATGCTGCACTCTTAGTGTATGCAGTCTCTATGGTAACTGGGAAACATGCCACAACACCAAGATGACTGGAGCAACCATCAGAGTGGGGAAATCAGCGCATGCCCTCCTCTGGCACGACAGAAGTTTCCCCATTGAAACTGGAATCAGATACCTGTATTTTAATATGCAGGGCAGAGGAAATGCTATAAGCCCAGTCTCTCTAAAGGCACATTATTGGGGTTTGATGGAATTCTTGAAGTTGATCTTATTTATCATGAATAAAGCTAGATTCATGTACTGATCCTGAGCAGACATGGATAAACTGGTTGAACTTGAGGAGATTTTTTTTTTCCTGCAGATACATGACTAGTTTGTAAACAAGAGGATTTTACTAAATTAGTATATATGCTTAGGTAAGCTCAGGGAAATTACCAATGTACTGTAAAAATTATTCACTTGCATTGTAGAGACAGACTTTTTCAGATGATTTCTGCAGCAATTGCATTGTTGACCCAGGGAGGACAAAAGGCAAAATTGGCTCTCTCTGAGCCTGCCTTAGAGTGGGGGCAGTTCTATTAGGTCTTGAAGGGAATGAGGATGAAGCAATGAGGCTTTTCTGGGGTGCTTCCTTTAGGACTGAACTTCATTCCAAATATGCAGAGGATCTGACCCCCAGGTACAGCCCAATAGAAACAAAGGGCGTAAATCAGAGTTCATAACTTTGGCCCTGTTAACCTTTGGGGCCAGATAAATCTTTGTGGAACAGGGCTGTCCTATGCACTGTAAGATGTTTAGCAGCATCCCTGGCATCTACCCTCTAAATGCCAGTAGGAACTTCTCTGTGACAACAAAAAATACAGATATCCCCTGATTGGGGGCAAAAAGTAGCCCCAGGTTGAGAACCACTGGCCTAAAGAAAGATGCAGCTTGGGTAAGAAAAGAGGAGTTGGAGAATCCCTTAAAGGGCCCAGAATATTCACTAGTTGATCATTCAGCAGGTATTTATTGAGCCCCTGTTATCTTTCAGGCACTCTTCTACTTATCAGAGATACCACTGTGAAGAGTCATGATCTTGTGGAGCTTACCTTCTAGTACATGTATGCCACATGTTCCTAACTAGCAGGTTCCCCTTCCCTCCACACAGCATAACAGCAAATGCTTCAAGCCAACTGAGGGCCAAGAAAAGAAAAACACAAGTTCAAATTTGAAGATTCTTTTTTCAGTTTATGAACCTCAAAACGGCTTTGATTTAAAAATGAAACTTGGCAAGTGATTAGTTCATATGTTTTAGTTTATAATATGTTTTAATCATTTTGGGTGTTTTCAAAACAAATGGTGAGATTAGGGGTTTTTTTTCTCTTCTATTTTTGGCCCCTTTCCTCTGGAGAGTCCTTCTCTTGTGTTTAGTTCTTGGTGTTCTTAGTATATTTGAAGAATGCT
The DNA here is from genome assembly GCF_028885655.2 of Pongo abelii. NCBI lineage: Eukaryota > Metazoa > Chordata > Mammalia > Primates > Hominidae > Pongo > Pongo abelii. Next base: position 23,615,690 of record NC_085928.1, read on the forward strand.
TTTAAGTATTTGAAATGTGTGTACATGGTTGAAAGGGGATGAGGAAGAAGAAACCGAAGACTTCATGACCCTGCCCAAACCAATACCATACCCCAGCCCTAAAGCAGTGTCCGGGCACCACATCTTCAAGGAAGGCCCCTTGGAAACCCGTCATGGGCCAGTCCTCTGACCCAGGTGATCTCCTAACCCCCTTTATGTATTCTTATGAGGATATATGATAAAGAATGGACTGTGAGATTTGTTGTTCAGATTTTTCCCCTTAGAATGTGAGCTCAGTGGGTATTAGTACCATGTTGGCTCTGTCCACAGTTCTACTATCTTCAGCATAGGGCCTGGTATACAGTAAGCGCTTAAGAAATACGTGTCGAATGGCTGGGTGCAGTGGCTCACACCTGTAATCCCAGCACTTTGGGAGGCCGAGGCGGGTGGATCACAAGGTCAGGAATTCAAGACCAACCTGGCCAAGATGGTGAAATCCCATCTCTGCTAAAAATACAAAAATTAGCCGGGCGTGGTAGCGGGTGCCTGTAATCCCAGCTACTAGGGAGGCTGAGGCAGAGAATTGCTTGAACCCGGGAGGCAGAGGTTGCAGTGAGCCGAGATCATGTCACAGCACTCCAGCCTGGGCAACAGAGAGAAATTTGGTCAAAAAAAAAAAAAGAAAGAAATATGTGTTGAATGACCAACGAACTGACTAAGAAACCTAGCTTTTGGGATGTCCTTCCCAAACACTTTAAGCCTGTGCACTGCCTGTGGATTAACGTGCCTCTAGTATGAGACCTCATTGTCTTCCTCATTACTTTGTAAACTGTGAAGTAACATGTTCGCTGTCTAGTTCCAAGCTTTGTTCAGTGATTTAGAGGATAAATGCCTATGACTCTCAGTATCGGAAACAGAGTAAAATTACATATCTTATTTACTTGTTTTCTTGTTTAATGTATGTTCCCTCTACTGGAATTTAAACACTATAATGTGGAGAACTTGATCTGCCAATAATGTCATGCTCTGTGCCTAGAATGATGTCTGACACATAGTAGATACTCAACAAATATTTGCTGAAAAAATAAATGATAGGCATTTCATCTATTAATATATTGATTGATAGATTGATTACTCATTAGTGAACAAAAAATGCAGTAACGTGATGAAGTTCTTAGTCATTCATTCAATATCCTAGAGCAGTGCCTAGCATATAGTAGGCACTCAGTCAGTACCTGATGAGTGAAAGAACTGATTCCAATATACTGAAGATTTTTTTTTTACTGAGTATATTAGTTTTCTGGGGCTTCATAACAAAATACCACAAACCAAGTGGCTTAAACAACAGAAATTGTTTGTCTCACAGTTATAGAAGCTAGATGTTCAAGATTAAAGTAACGGCAGGGTTGGCTCCTTCTAAGGCTGTGAGAATCTGTTCCATGACTCTCACCCAGCTTCTGGTGGTTTCCTGGCAATCTTTGGTGTTCCTTGGCTTATAGAAGCATCAGCCCCAATCTCTGCCATCATCGTTACATGATGTTCTCCCTGTGTGCATGTCTGTGTTTAAGTTTCTTCTTTTTATAAGTACACTAGTCATATTGGATTACAGGCCCACTCTACAGCATGACCTCATCTTAATCACATCTTCAATGACCCTATTCACACATATATTCATATTCTAAAGAATCGGGGGCCAGAATGTCAACATACGAATTTTAAGGGAACATAATCAACCCATAATACTAAAATAATAGAGATCTTCAGGTAGTAACATTTTGATCGATGACTTCTATTTGGAAAACATCAGCCTCTCAAAATAACATCTAGATTTATGATTCTATATGGAAATTGATGTGGTAATATTAAATAGCATTTACTATGTTATACCAAGACATATATGTTTATAGAGAGGAAACATAAAGAAAGTCCAAGGGGCATGAATGTACATGGCATATATCCTTGAATGCTGAGTAGTGTGGTGTCACCAGACAATGGGTTATGTGGGGAAGACTGCTGAGAGGTGCCAAAGGGATTTGTATATGAAGCAAAGGGGCTTGGGGGTTGGGCTTCATTTTACAGGCCTCCAACATATAAGGCAAAACTTATTGAATGGTAAATGAGTATAGCAAGGATGAATTTTATTGTATGTAAATTATACCTCAGTGAACCTGACCTTTAAAAGAAGGAACACAATGAGGTTGAAGAATGGATTTTGGAAGCTAGCAATTCAGAAGTGTTTGGTGACTTTGGCAAAAAAAAAAAAAAAAAAAATTGTTCAATTAGAAACACAGCTAGAGAAACCAGATTGTAATGGATTGAGGAATAAACGGGAGCTTAGGAAGCTTGAAGGTGGCACAAAAGAGGGAAAGATAAGGTCTGCAAAAGATGGTTTGTTGTTTGTTAGTTTATTATCATTGTTATTGTTGTTACTTTAAATGAAGACAGCTAAAGCATGTTGGCAGGCAGTAGGAAAATTGAAAATACAAAAGAAAGGAAAAGTAACTGATATAATAAGATCCTGGATGAGGTTATCAGTGCTAGGCAGAAAGATCTCTGAAATGTTACAGGTGGATTCACTGGTGGCAAAGGTGGAGTGATAGGAAGTGCCATTTTATGGCCTCTGTTTTCTCTATGTAAAAGGAGGCAAGATTACTAGCTGAGAGTGAAGGGTAGGGGATGGGTTATAACCAGTTAAATAGAGTAATGAATGAAACTGTGGAGTGAAAAAGGAAACTGACTAGGAGCAAATTTCAAAATTGCAAACTAATTCTGAAATTCGAACTTATGCTGGAAACCATAATTCTGCAGGAGCATCAAGCTGTACAGTTTTGTGCTTTTTCTCCAGCAAGGATCAGCAGCCTGGAAGCTGAGGAGAACACACATGTGGGTTCATCTGAGCTCCAGAACTAGGTAAATACAGTTGAGAACTGTAGATGAGGGAACTGATGGAGCTGGTGGGTATCTCTAAAGTTAACAACCATGGGCGTCCAGATTGGTAGAGAAGAAACTGGAAAATAATAGTCTGGGAGAAAAGAGGAAAAAACAAGAAAACCAAAAAGTCAGGGTGAGAAAGTAGAGTACTTGTTTTCTGGAGCCATATGTGTCCCCGTAAGGAGCCCGGCCTTACAAAAACAAGTCTTAATGCCACAGGTCTCAGAGAAACTGCAGAAAGTAGAATGAACACGTTACAGGGCATCATAGACTGGATTCAAGAACATAGCCTGGTGGTCAGTGTTTCATTCCTAACTTGCCACTAATTTAAGGCAGCTGTCATTACCACCATTATCACAGAATGCTAATCCTTAGGAGAAGAATGTAAGAGTAGAAGAAATACCTGTGCATGTAAGAGCAGAATAAATAGGAACCTCCCATGGGGCAATGGCAATAAACTTGACAAGAGGCAAATTGTTTTATTTTTTGCCTTGGATTCCAAAAGTGTACTGAGGTTTCCCTCTAGGCATGCTCTTTTACTTTTCTTAAGATTATCGATTTATTCTGTTAGAGAGTCTACAGGGGTGACACTCTTCTTTTTTGGCCCTCGCTCTCCCTTTCTTTGTTTTCTCTTTCTCCTCATTTCCTCCTATCTTAATGGATTGAATGTTGTCATGTGTCTCAGCAACCCTCCCCAACCCAGTGACCAAATAAAGTATTCCCATTACTTACTATTGGATTTTGTTTAATCCCCAAGAAGACTGGACTAAGAAGTTAGTGCTTGTTTAGAAAACACTTTTAGGTACTTTGCAGATAACACTGTACCACTAATCCCTCATGCCCTATACATTTAGATGAACCTGGGTGTCTCTCTCTGGTATTCATAAGAAAAGCCCTGCTCCTATGGGCCCTGTCTCCATATGTCAGCCTAGCAAAGTAACCAACCATGTTATGCACTGTGAGATACCATGCTCTAGTTATCCTTTACTTGCTTGAGTGGACTGAGATGAACATAATATACAAGGTTTAGTAGTTCCTAAACCCTATGAGAATTCCTAAGCTCCTTCTCTTGATGTTGTCAATATATAAGTTCAAAAAATAGCTTTGGGGGAATTTCAATAAACAACTCTAATAAAGTCCTCTTTCCTTTGCAAGTATAAATCCTATGTAAAATTTTATTTTTTTCCTTTTGTCTTCTACTCCTGATTCTATTATAGCTCTAGCAATGCTAAAAACCAGCTGGTTTGGAGATTAATATGACTAGACATACCATGAATTTTTTAAATCTCAAAAGTCCCAGTTTATCCTTCTTGGTAAATCGAATATCTGTTATATATACACATATACACACATACATAAACACATACATACATACATACATATTTATGCAGTATGTTATTATGTCTTCTTTAAATTCTTTTTTTTTTTGTCTCCCTGTCTCCTAGAATTCTTCCTAAATGCTTTTTTTGTTATAATAAAGAGGTAGGAGAAAGAAAACCTGAAGAAATGGAGGAGAAAAGAGTATGAAGTGCTAGAAGATGGAAGGAGAAGGCACACTATGGAATAAGGGAAACCAGTGAGGAGATTGAAAAAGTAGTAATTTTCTTTTCCCTAGTTCCCTTAGACTGCTTTTAGGTTTGGTTTTGATATTTCTCTCACCTAATGCCCCAAAATGACCCCTCCCTAGCAATTTGTTCTATAAAAAGTATTCCTTTTACTGCCAGAAAATATCTCTTACCTGTCAAGCAGGTTGAAATATCCTGCCCCAGCACCTAAACATCCTCTCCAGCCTGCCAAGCCCCTCACCACCTGACCCAGGGGACTTGGACCCATTGCCATTAGTTCTACACACCCCCTACCCCATGCTAGCATGGAGAGTGTTAATGGCTGATATAAGTGTGAAAGAACATAAGCGATAATTTGGTTTTACTTTATTAAAATTCAAAATATAAATAGGTAAACTACATGTTGAATTCATTAAATTCTTCCTCCACTGTGTAGAAATACAAAAACTGCATTTTTAGAAAAGGGATTGATTGGTGTCATGTACGTATTTGTTCACGTCTGTTGATGCAAGATAATAAGAGTATTAACATAGAGGTGGAATAATGGTATTTATAATTTCATCACCACTGTTTATATAAGATAAAAATATCTGAAAGAAACAGAGAGAACATTTGCTGCTCTATACATACATTAAATTCTCCCATTTTTGTTTATAAAGCATATGAGGAGGAAAAACAAGTTTAACAAATTGAGGAAGAGTTAGTGTTCTTTTTACCATGTCCACTGACATTTACCTAAGGTAGCCAGGTTCAGAAAATACCAAAATATAGTGGAGAGAGTAACTCCTTATAAGAAAATATAGGGACCAGAAATATGCACTTGGTTAACTGTTCTCTGAGATTGAGATTACTTGAGCTAGTTTATGGTCCTCTGCTCAATGCAGAAATGGTTCTACCCGAGAGAGTAGTGAGTACTAAGTCTGAGAGACCAGTAACTTGTGTGTAATTTGCCTGTAACTTGAGATATGTATCTTAGGGGCTGAGGCTCCATTCCCTCTTTCAAAAAAGAAAAGAAAAAAAATGGTGCTTCAGATCAGATTGTAAGGACTCATTTCAAAAACTTAATTCTGGGTAGACTTTTATATTTTCATGGCTGTTTGAGAAAGAAAAGGTAGTTGGGAGTGGAGAAGGGGTTTCTTATCTATATAAAAATTAGCTGTGTTGATAATATAGCTCACAAAGGGTCAAGTCATTCATGAAAGGTTAATGGATGTTACAGGGCAAATGAATAAAAACAAATAAAGAATGAGAAGAGGAATCATCAGGCAGGTGGTTATATTTATAACTTGTCTAAAGTGGGCTAATAACCTGTCAGTGATACTAGAGACAGAAACTCTCCAAAACATACATTAGAGTGGAAGGTCCTTGAGGGCAGGAGTAGAATGCAGTTGGCAGAGTAATCAATAATAGACTTGGAAAAACTATTTGTTGAATTAATGAATGAATGCATGGTGTTGGAAATACTTTGTATATTCTCCCCTATCTTAACCAACTCTCAAGATAAGTTCAGAAACTTTATTAGGCTGTCATGAAAGAGTTGATATTTAACAAGGACATAAAGCAACTAATTTTTATTCATTAGTTCCTTTTAATCCCCATTCACATTCCTATTCCTGTCTACACCCATAGGTAAGCATATTTTATTGTCTGTTGGACCAATTTTGCATGAAAATGTTAGGAGATGAAGTCAGAGAAGTAGTAAGGGACATACTGTATTGGTCTAACAGACCATAGTAAAGGCTTTAGAATCCTAAGCATCAGCGAGCCTGAAAAAGTCTAATGGGCAGGAGAGTCTTTGAAATCACAACAACAACCGTATTTTTTTCAGAATTACCAGATGAGACACTTCAGCCAAAGGCTGGAGCCCTAGATATAAGAGCTTGATTTAGGCTATTTGTTAACTGTGATATTTCTGACCAGTATAAATAAAAATAAACTGTGCTTCACTGGACCTTTGTTTTTTGCCTATTGAGCCAGTTTTATCCATCAATTTACCCCAGTTGGCAGCCTTACCTAAGAGAAGCTTAGGGAGCTGTAGCAAGTGAGTTTTTCAGCACACTGAAGACCTTATAGAACCTATCTATAAGGTCTCCAGTTCCAAAGTGTAAGATTTAAGACACTAAACAAAAATTTAAAATATTAGATAGATTTTCCCTTGTACTAACTGTTCACTGAACTAAGAATTATAGAATTCCTGTGTATTTAATAGTGTATGCATAAATCACTTTGCAAAGGAAAGAGAGGTTCAAAGTTCACATAAGACATATATGATCTCTAACCAAGTCCTTCCAAGGTGAACCAATTTGCTACACTTACTTGTAAGAATGAGAGAAATCCGATAGTTTGCCTATTCAGAAGAAGTCATTTTCTTGTCCATTTATGTCTAAATCTTTAAAACTCTGAAGCCATGTTACTAGTAGAACCGAGGGAAATAGCCTAGAATTTTTCTTGTCACTTACAGAGATGACAGACTTACAATATGATGATTCTTTTGAAAGCTTCTTACAAGACCTAGAACTTGTCTGGCTCCATTTATCTGGCCAGGATGTATTTCTATGATTTATCCAATGAGATTCTTAGCAGAGCCTTACATTTACTGCATAAGATAATTATATTTCTTTTCTTTGCCATGACAAAAACCACTGTATACTGTACACATAACTTTAAAGGTTGCTTTTTTTTTAGCGTGTGGACAGAGTCTATAAAAGCTTTTTTCAGTTTCATCATGTTGACAAGCTGATTCCATTAAATCACCCACCATCATCATGTTCACTTTTTTTTTTTCTTTTTTGAAAAGTTAGAAAACAGTGATCATCTTAGAGTTTTCAAGGCATTCCCTTTGGAAAAAATAAATCTGGAAAAACATGAGTCTGTTCCTTCAAATGGAAAAAAGGCCCTTCTCTTGAAGCTATTCAGGATAGGGAAGGAGCTCTCGGTCTTTTACCCCCTGTAAGATCGGATGTTTTTTAAACATTCTGAGTATAGATCAAACTTCTCTACCTCAGTGTTTATTATGTATTATTTGCTACTTCAAATGGACACTTCAAGAAGTTAAATGAATGACATGAAAGAGATTCGTTCAGGGATTTTTTGGTATTTTGCACCCTTGGATGCAATGCAATTAGATAATGTTTTAGGATCACACTTCTGTTTTGAATTAGGGCAGATATATCCCTGCTCCTCCCAACACCATGCTTTCCTCACTGAGGGGGAAAAAATCATATGATCATGCTGCTGCTGGGTCATTTAAAGCATTGAGTGGATGTGTGAAATGAGAAAAAAACAAACAAAAAAAAGCTCAGTGTGGGGTTAATTAGCTCTGTGGCGTTGTGGGTGGGTCACTTCCTCCGGACCAAATCATGCAGGAGGAACCATGCATGGGCAGACTGACAAAATTAAAAGAAAGCCCATGAACCTTCAGACTCTAGGACAAAAATTGATTGCCTTTGGAAACAAGAAAGGAACCGTTTCATGCAGTGAGTACTTTGGGCTTCATTGGTCAGAGACGAATGAACTTCCCTGGAAGTGTCGGCTCAGGCCACTGTCATATACTGAAAATGAATCTATGGTTTGAGAAGGACCTGGCAAATCTGGTACTTTTAAAAATTTACCTCTGCTGACACTTTTTAAAATCATGTCTTTCTCAATTAGGATACTAGCCTTATTTTTGAGGTCTCATCTTGGAAACAACATAATTTCTTCCCCAAAGTATGGGTGAATCCTTTATATTTTCGTAATTGTGTTTCACGGTATTTCACAGACTGCTGCAGGTTCCCTGCCTGCTGAGATTCGTTCAGCTGTGGTTTGGCCTGAAGGGTTCCCACTAGGTTGTTTACAATCTAATCCTTGAAGTGGGAGGTTAAGGAGCAGATAGAAAACGTCCTGGATCCCTGGATCATTAATAAGTGAATACAAGAATTCAGATATTTACAAGGAAATCTCACAGTCCAGGATTTCTAGGGCAGAAAGATATTGTGAGAGGCTCCTGGAGCATATGCTGACAAGGAGCCAGGAACCAATGGAGATTATCCATGAGGAAAACACTGACAAATATGTTAATAAAATTTCAGTGCAAACCATTTGGGGTTTCTTATGTTTCTGCCCAAATTACTCTGACTTTAGTAGTAACAGCACATCATGGAGTATACAGAGAGTCACCAAATGTTTATGACTTTTGAGAAGAAGAATATGTGTGTGTGCGTGTATGATGTGTGCATTTATAGGTATATATCTTTATTTGAAGTAAAACTATAAGCACAATTGGCTTCTTGAGGTGGGGAAGCAAATGACCCCTTTTAGCAGTATGCTTGGAAAACTCGAAGCATCTAGGACAGAATTTGCTACCACCACCACCACCACCACCACACACACACACACACACACACACACACACACACACTCCCCAAATAACTTTGCTTATTACCTGTGAAAAAAACTGAATTTAGATCTTGTATCAACAGTTAAGAAAATGCAAATTCCCCTAAGTAGAGGCATTAAAACAATTAAATGAATATATTTTTAGCAAACTGAGAGCAAGTTGTGGTTGGGGAGATGGAGAGCTCACTAAGAGTATCCCCAAAGAAGCACTCTCAGCCGCATTTGTTTCTGTTTCTTTAACTGCCTGGTGATAGGAATGTGGATGTGGAAATAAGTAGGACTAGAAGGTGGGAGAAGCAGAGAGTAAATTTTGCTAATTCTAACAACCTATGTTATCAGCTTATTGTGCTACAGCTTTTCAAAATTCAAGTTGCTGGTTAACTTGACACCTTTGCTGTTCCATTCATTCCGTTCATTTTGAAGCAGCATAAGCAATGGCTACATGCACCAACCATTATCCTAGTTAGGTTGTCAAAGTTAGCTTAATGCTGACTTTATTTTCTGTAGTGATAATAAACAAAACGTTTCTTTTGAAAGGTCTTAGACCTCTATCCTCCCAACTCCTGATCACAGTAATAACCAACCTCAAGAATTCATTAGTGAAGACTAGAACAATATCCTATAACAAGTCAGCTATGAAGAAATTGGCATAGTTTGTCTCTTTGATTCATGTTCTTATGGAAATAATGGGTTGCAAAATAAAACTACATTTCTTTCTCTCTCTTTCTTGAATTCATTTTTTTTACTGGATCTTCTCTACAAGTTACATTGGAATGAAGATTTTGCTTTTGTTTTTGTTTTTGTTAACAAGATTCGAATAACACTCAAAGGCTTTAAAAGCCAAAGTCCATCTTTATATATAGCTTTCTTCTATAATGTACTGCCAGTTTCTTATGTATGTGTATTTTTACCTTCCTGATGCCTTTGCCTGTTGATTGGTACATGTTAGTGCTTTGCTTATAAGAGTTGGGCAATAGTTCAGTGATCCAGTCCAAATCTGGGCCATAGATAGAATGGACTCATCTTCTATTTAAGAAAAGTGGCAAACTGCTTTAAATGAATTTGGTTCAGACAAGGTCATTGGAGCTGTTCATCTAACCCTGTGCTGTATGTAATGGACACTTCTGCTGAGCTCCAAAGCTACAAGGTAAATAGACAAAGAAAGCCAGTAACTTGCCACCCCTGTTAGACCTTATCTGTGAGTCAGTTATTAGATTTACATTCTTAATCATATGAGGCACATTTTGGTCATTTAAAGGAATTGTTTATTGGTTCTCCTGTTGTCTTTGAAGATAGTCCAGGAAATAATAATAGTGAGTTCATATATTACTTTCTGGACCTTCAAAAAACTTTTTCTTTAATTGGAAATTGAGTTTATATGCATATTCAATATGAGGTTTATGAAATATTCAGCAAATTTCTTGGACATAAAAGAATTAATTGTTAGACTGTTTTACTCTAGGTAATCACTATGTTAAAGCTTTAGTAGATTCAAGTACATTTTTCCCAATTTTATTTGTGTTATACGCACTTGGCAAATTGAATAAAAAACGTAAGCACCATATATTACTATTTTGAATTTAATAACTTACCAACTATCTGTATTGCTTATTTCTTTTTAAACTGTAGAATGTATTTTACTCAACTGTATTGTGATTCTGTATAATTTTTAGGGTTAACATTTTATGGAATTTTATAGAATCATACAGAGTTAAACAAGACTAGAAAAGTTATTGAATTCATTCTCCTGACTGGAGGCAGAGCTGCATTTATTTTATCCAAAATAGATGAAGATTTTTCCTATTTTAAGAGAGTCAGGAAGAAAGAAATTTCAGAACTGCTCTTAGCAATCTATTTGATTATTTACCACTTGCATATTTAGAATGTTCATCTTTAAGTCTTAAATTCTGCACTGGACGGTTTAATGTCATTTTGGCCTAGGACAAAAATGCTGATCATTATCCTCTTTGTAACAACTTTTCCTATAGTCAAAAAACTATAAAGACACACCTCAGCTCTTTCTTCCCTAAGCTAAATTACCTCAGTTTTTTAAACATTTGCTTTTGTTTGTATAGCTCTTTCTATACCTGAGTGGTAAAGGGGACTATTTTTAAAAGCTCTGTCATATATGATGCCTCTTAGAGAGGCACTGCATATTTTAATTTCACTGTGCTGATGTGGAAATAGCCACAACTTTTTCATTATATGCTGATGGACAGGGCATTTGTGTTCATTTAACCTTGAGGTTTAAACTTGTTCCCGAAAAAGTAACTGACTCATAGCATTGGCTAGACCCAAGAATAAAGAGCATCAGTTTTCCTAATCTTCAAGCTCATCTTGCCCCCACTCCTAAAATGCACTAAAATTAACTTTTCCTTGACCTCTCTCTGGTGCTATTTGTTTACTGATTTAACAACTTTCTTCTGTCATCTCTGTCTCCTAAAATAGATGGACAGCGTTTATTCCACAAACATTGGAGTGTCGTGCTGTCTTTCACACACTATGCTAGGCTTGGGAGATTCAAGTGTGAACTGTTAGCTGACTCAGGGACATAGATGTCCCAGGCCATGTTCAGGGAAGAGCAAATAGTCTGTCACCATATATAAAGAAGCAGCAGTGGGAAAATTTTTCTTAAAATTAGAGAGGTGGGCCAGGGCCAGATTGTGAAAGGTCTTGGAGGCTCTTAAGCAAATAGTTGGTAGTGACAAGTCTAAATGATTAGACCACATGATAGCAGTGCCAAACCTTTTCAGCATCCCTAAGATCAGTTTACTATAAGTCAAAGGTCCTGGTACATCAATCCCTTTGGAATTTATGAGCTACAATTTCAGTAGTTTAAGATATAGAAGAGAAAGTTCTTTGGAATCAGATTGTAAAGGGTTCCTGAATGTCATCATGCTAAGGAATTGCGTCTAGTTTAGCAGCAATAAAAAACCATCCTAAATGTATTAAACAAATTCGGTCCTTACCACCCCTCCCAGCACTACTGCTTTCATTTCATTCTAGTCTGTCAGACCCTATCCCCATAAGAATCAAGAAGGAACAGGGAGATTCACATGGGGTGGGATGGAGTGTTGCATTGTATCTTGGCAATGTCTCAAGCGCAGAAGCAGTCCCAGACCTAATTGCTGAACTTTAAAATCATCTCTCTTTATTGATTATAACCTTATTTCATCATCAAAATTTTGAAGGCAGGCCATCTTTTAGGATTGTTGTCATAGCATCTTAAGAAAAAAAGATCTCAGTATCATTCTCTTATTGTTATTCTTGAGATGGATCCAAAATAATATGCGTTTTGGAAAGCAGACCCCAAGATATGTATGACCATTTATGGCATTTATAGTCTTCTTCTTCCTGACCAAAAGGAATGAAAATACATCAAGAATCTGTCCTGCAGGAAACCCCAAAGTACCTAGAGAGCGATGGCACAGGTTCTGTATGCACATATAAATACCCTTGCATCTGGCTTTCTCCTGTAAACCTTTTGCCAAATAGAAAATAGAGAATTAAAAACTCCCAAATTCAGTATGCATGAAATGTCATTAAATCTAGTACAAATTTTTTGAATCTGTCAGATAAAGGAAATCATGTATCCAGAGTAAAGATGGAATATCAGTTGACAGGCACTTAATTTTGAGAGACATATAAATCTAAAAATCTAATAGTGCCTCATCCTTTGAAAACACTGGAAACCAGAAAGGTATTAGGAAAATCAATAAGGTAAAAATCATCATCCTACTATTTGGAATGACTCCCACATAAGAATTAATTAACGCAATACTTCTAGAACGTTAAAGGGATGTTAAAACATTATCTCTACCCATAGAAAACAAACATATAAACCCATCTAACTTTTAGACAGAGTAGTTAAAGAAAAAAGATTGGAAATATTAATTAAGATTGGAAATAAGAGGTCATTTCTGTCCTGTTGTCACACCATTTACCCTCTTCAGCTAGAAGGATAAGTGTCGAACTTCAGTTCATCCAAATTCCTCAGCTCTATCATCAGAGCAGTGACACATTCTAATTTTCTGACTCATTTGTGATGAATAATCTCTCCCTTTTCTATTCACAATGCTGAAAGTAACCAATTTTTGTGTGAGTTATGATTACTTATTTTCCCTTTTTTTAAATTGCACTATTATTGTTTTCTCTTAGCAGAATTTGTCTCCCTCTTTATCACCCAGTGTGAATCTCATGTTCAGAAAAGCCCATGGACAGTAATAGTGCCTAGGCTTGGAGTTAGTCAAGAGGAATGAGAGTCTGACGACCCAGATTCTGTTTTTAACCCAGCCAGATACCTCAGTTGGCAAGTGGTTCAGCTTCCTCACCATAAAATGGGTATAATAATAGCTTTCCCTTACCACTGTGAAATATTTAGAATGCAAATCAAGCCAAACCTGTCTCCTTCCAAAGAGAAGCTTAAACTAGCCTGCGTAATCCTGAATGAGCCCAGATTCAAGGGGAAACATAAAGTGGGAAACTCCTAAAGGTAGTGTAATTTAGTGGTTAAAAATATGTAGATTTTAGAATGGCACACACTTATTCAGATGCCAGCAGCGGTATGATCTGAGCTAAGTTTCCTAATTTCTCAAATTTCCCTTTTTTCTCTAGTAAATTGGAAGTAACAGTATTTTCTCTTGTAGTGGGGATTAAATGATACACTGTTAACCATGCTTCTCAAACTCTTCCACTTGGGTGATCCTCAAGTTAGAGTGAGTGATCCAATACTAAGGGTGCCTGCCAGGACATTGCTTGAAGTAGTCTGCCACAAACAAGACTTTTCAGTGAAGTCTCAGGTTTCACCCAAAAAATATATACACAGATTTTCCTTTCAGCTCCTCAATATATTCTTGTTTGTTTCACTCAACCGGAAGTTCCATGAGGACAAGAACAGTATCTGTTTTCTTTTTGGTATAACATCGAAGAAATAGTGATTGGGTAAATGAACACGTGCGCAAATAAGACTTTAAATTACTTGCCCACAAGGAATACTGACCCTCCAGGAAGACAGCCATGTATTTATCATTTATTTTGTGGCTTTTTCTACTCCCGTTACACTGCTCACATTCCTGGGTATACTCATATCCAAATTTGAGAAGGATTTATTTCTCAAGGTACCTGAAGGACTCAGTAAATAGTGATTCTTAGTATCATTATCATCTCTCTGCTCAGTACTCCTCTACTCCATTGTTGCTAAGGCTTTGTAGACTTTTTTTAAAAAGAAATTGTAAAGGACTGGGAAGGTGGGATTCTGGCAGGCCTTCAAAGAAGCCTGTGTGGCTCTAACCACATACGCTTACCCACTTAGAACTCTCTTTTATACATTTTCTTTGCTGCTGGCTTTAGTTTATAGCATTTCATGAAAACTCTGTAGAGGTGAGTAGCTGTGGAATTGAAAGAGGGTTTTCTCCCATCTCTGCCTAGGCCAGGGGTTCCTAACCTGGGATTCATGAATGGCCTTCATGGAGTCTAGGAGTTCCTTGAAACTTGGTGTTTTTTGAGAAGTTTTCTGGAGAAAGAGATTCTCATAGGGATCGGTATCACTTCAAACTGTTGAAAACCACTGCTGTAGAACTTTATGTAAACTACACTAGAATTGACTTTAAAGTTACAATTAATAACATTTTTGATTCTTGGAGATTGACACTATATAATAATTTCCACTCAGAAATTATAATACGAAGATTAAACTTCACCCCTCGTCATCCCCCTCTCTCTGCTCATCCCCCACCTTCCACCCTGATATTTTAACGTCCTGAATTACTTGGGGTTTACAGTTTTATACTCTTTGCTAGATATATTTCTGCTTTGAACCAAGTGTGCTTAATGCAAATATTTTTAATCCTTTGTGAAACTATTATAGATAATTATTTGCATTTCGGATAAAAACAACTTATAGACATATAAGGTGAACATCACTTAGGTGGAAAGAGCATGTATCAATGAAATAACAATTTGAATTGAGCAAATATAAATCTATGTAGATTAATACATATTCTCAGAATTACATAGCAGATTATAATTCAGTCAAGAAGTAGGTGTCTTTTGATGCCTATGAACATTTATGAATTGTGTAAGAACTCTGAGATTAAATTTTTAGCCATAGTATTCAGTTTGGGATCATATTATCATTTTATATTAACATATAAGTACAACAATTATATCCAATAAAACTTCCATTTAACTTGGCTTTAATTTGTTTTAGACTGTGACATACACACTGTAATTTTTCTCTCCATTTTGGATTCCTATCATTGACAGCCAGCCTGTGTGTCATTTGACATCCAGGAAAGATAATTTTTCATTCCAGACATTGGATGTGTTAGTCAATTTGGGTACAACTTACATTGATCTCTTTTGATCACATCAAAAATTTAATTTTAACTAATTTTATGAATAAATGCACCTTGAAATTTAGAAAAGTTATGTGCTTAGATATAAGAACATAAACACTAGGTATAGTTTTAAAAGAGCATAGTATTGTTGAGAGTTATCGGGTTTATAACATGCAACAGAAAAATGATCATTGAACATATTTCATAGAAAATTGCTAATAATATTTTCTTCTTCTCCCCAAAGGTTAGAAAAGACAGCAAGTTCAAAAAAGGGAGAGGGAAAGAAAGAAAGAGAGATAGAGAGAGAGGAATGTAGGAAAGGAGGGAGGGAGGAAGGGAAGGAAGAAAGGAGGGAGGGAGGAAGGGAAGGAAGAAAGGAGAGAGGGAGGGAGGAAAATGGTAAGAAAATATGCCCCTGTGCCATAGTCTAATATTCTGGCTTGCAGAGAAGACTAGAATATAGCAAAACTTAGAGCTTTAAAATCTTTAC
The DNA here is from genome assembly GCF_028885655.2 of Pongo abelii. Classification (NCBI taxonomy): domain Eukaryota; kingdom Metazoa; phylum Chordata; class Mammalia; order Primates; family Hominidae; genus Pongo; species Pongo abelii. Next base: position 23,631,370 of record NC_085928.1, read on the forward strand.
AGACTAGTCAGTCTTTTATATTTATATGTATATATATATTTTTTTCAAATTTGTATGTGCTTTCAATGAATCATACATAACCTAATTATCTTGCTTAAAATTTTCATTAAACTCATCAATTTTGTGAAACAATTTGAAAGCATTGGAGATCTCCAACCTCTCTTGTGTTAGCATGTATAATAATCCAGGCTGGAGATTTTCATCTTAACTCGTCTTGTCACCATCCTGCATCAAGTACACCTGCATGTACTTGAGCGAGGTTTCACATTGACCACAAAGGGAAATCATTTCTTTGAAGAAATCTCTACAATAGCGCAATTGTCCCAAAAACTTTCCAGGAAGGGCGATGTCTTTAACTGCTGGTTTTCTGCTTTAGCCTTTTCAGTGCAAAGATACTTAATAAGGTCCTTCTACTTGATCTCCTTTAGTGAAGTTTGTTTTGCGTATTTCTGGAGGCCTTATGTGAAGTTGTTAAAATCATGGTGTCAGAGAGGCAAGATTGAATCAGCCTGCATTAAATTCTTGATATATTTTAGTGGGCTGGAGGTAGGGGGACCTGCTTTGTTTTCTCAGTATCTTTTTTTGGTTTATTAATTTCTCATGGCTCTTCTCCTACTTCAGTTTTATCCTTCTAAGAGCAGCTATCAAAACACTGATGGGTCCGGGCACGGTGGCTCACGCTTGTAATTCCAGCACTTTGGGAGGCCAAGGTGGGTGGATCACCTGAGTTCAGGAGTTCAAGACCAGCCTGGCCAATATGGCAAACCCCGTTTCTACTAAAAATACAAAAAGTAGCTGGGTGTGGTGGTGCACGCCTGTAGTCCCAGCTACTCGGGAGGCTGAAGCAGGAGAATCGCTTAAACTCAGGAGGCGGAGGTTGCAGTGAGCCAAGATCATGCCACTGCACTCCAGCCTGGGTGACAGAGGGAGAGTCCATCTCAAAAAAAAAAAGAAAAAAGAAAAAAAAACAAAGCACAATGATGGGCAGACCAGTCCTATAATAGTTTTTTTTTGGCCTGTGATTTTTTTTTTTCTTTTTTTTTTTTGGTGGAGTCTTGCTCTTGTCACCCAGGCTGGAGTGCAGTCATGTGATCTGGGCTCACTGCAACCTCCACCTCCCGGGTTCAAGCAATTCTCCTGCCTTGACCTCCCAAGTAGCTGGGATTACAGGTGCCCGCCACCACACCTGGCTAATTTTTGTAGTTTTAGTAGAAACAGCGTTCCACCATGTTGGCCAGGCTGGTCTTGAACTCCTGACCTCAAGTGATCCACCTGCCTTGGCCTCCCAAAGTGCTGGAATTTACAGAAATGAGCCACTGTGCCCAGCCTGGCTTGTAATTTAAAGAGTGAAATATCAGATTTTAAACATAGAACAAGAACACTGTAAGGGTCAGCTCCTCCAAAATCTGAAATTTTCATCATTTCATCTGAAATTTTCATCACCAAACAGAGATGTGTTTGGTGGGAGAGAAGCTTTGTTTAAAATCACTTTATCAGATTATTTTCCACCATAGAGGGGACATTCTAGGCTGGTGAGAAGGGGTAGAGGCAGTTTTAGAAGGCAAGTCCAGGGCAAACTTAGGACTGAGTTCTTAGCAACACACGAATGTATTGAATTTGTTCAGAGGAACTTCTGGACATTAAACATACTAAATATACCTTAAAAGAGACAAAGTTTATCAGGGTTTGACTCATCTTTGTCAAAATTAGCTAAAATTGGTCATGTACTATACAGTAAAGCTTTTACCTATTCTAGTCAGTGCTGCCCAATAGAAGTTTCTGCAATAATAGAAACATTTTCTATCTGTGCTATCCAGTAAGGCAGTCACCAGCCACATGTGGGTATTGAGCACTTGAAATGCAGCTGGCAAGACCGAGGAACTAAATGTTTAGCTTTTTATTCAATGTTAAATAGACTAGTGGCTATTGTGTTAAATGGTAACATAGCTCTACCAAATCCTATATGATACAGATTAGAAAGAAATTAACAAAGAAAGGTTTTTGCACTCCTTGTGCTGGGAAGTACTGTCTTGGTCATCATAGCAGGGGGTCATACCTTTAGAAAGTTTTTATGAAGCTGGGTCTCCTTTGTTTTGAAGCTAGAAGTGACAAAATGGGCTCCTTTAGGAACAACCAGTCCCATCTATGCCTAGATTTTCTTTCTTTCTTCCCACTATATCATTTTGCATTTATATATCGGTTTTGCATCATATATCTGTTTGCTTTTAATTCCTTATTTTTTCTTTGATTTTCAGATCTTTGACCGTCAGTCTGTAACCTGCCCCTTCTCTTTATGTAAGTAAAAGTGATTTCTTTACCTTTAAAAAAAAAAAGTGTCGGATTTAGGAAATTGTGGTCTTCATTGGCATATTTCGTAGTTGACTTTGTTGTGGTTTCTAGTGCTTCTGTAGTGCGTATTAGTTTCTTTTGCGTTTGGAGTCTATGCTGTTGGTGGTAATACTAAGTTGCTTTCCATGAGGGTGCAGAAAATACCAGTGGCCCAGATACTGTACTTCTATTAAGGCTGCCCTTTACTTGGCTGCAGCTGCTGTTTGCAAAAGTCACTGCTCTTTTAAAGTATAGCTTACATTATTCAGCCAAATACCAGCAACAGTTGGGCTTTTACTCCCCTGTCAATCATTGGGCAATTATGTATTCTTCAGTTATGTACCCATCCCTAGGTCCAATAGTTTTTAATTTTAACTTCTAGATCAGAGCTTTCATTTATTGACAAAATTTCTAATATCCCTTTACTAAGAAGTACAAGACTGTAAAGTAAATAGGCTAAACTTTTGTGCAAAATTATGAAGTCTACAGGGGAAAAAAAAGAAATCCCAGATTCACGTGTGCCAGAAGGTTTATAAAGGTACCACTCTTTTTTAGAAAAGATGGAAAGGCATTTGGGGGGAAAAAAAAAAAACACTTGATTTTATATGAAAAAAAGAGAACATTAATTATTTAAAATTCAAACCAGGCTGCACTGAATGGGTTTAAATAAATTTTATTTTGAACTGCTTGAAAGAGATTCTAGGCCAATGAACCCAAATAATCAAAGTCACTTATAAGAGACACCACCCAAAAGATCCTACAGGTAGTGATAGTCACCTAATGTGATAAATAATTATCGGTATCATCTGGCTGCTTCTCACTCTCTGGTGAGCTCTGTTGCTTATTCACAACATTATATCTTGCTTCACTGACTCCTCACTCCAAGGTATTTCTTGTATTATAATCATTTGCACAGAATGGAGGTTCCCATGGCTATTTTGTTTATGCATGCCTTCCACTAACATTCCTAGAAGATAGTGGCAAATATATTTAGGGAGGCAGAGTCCTCCAAAGGATGCTAAGGCTAAAGTGTAACGTGACAGTTTATTTGACAGAGAAAGGAGACTGATTAAACTCCCCCAAAGACTGGAGCTGTGTGTAATGCATTTATACAACAGGGGTGGGTCCTACCTGTCCCTGACAAGTCTTGTTATTCTCTATTTCAGTGTTGATAGAGTGGGTCTGTAAATGCTTTGGAGGATGTCAATATGCATGCTTATGGTTACCGCTTTATATCTGCACAGCCCTCTCCTCAGTTACCTAGCACTGCATATTTGTAGTCCTCTGACTGGCAAATCATTTTTATTACAGTTCTTTTGTGTAAAAACAGTTCACATAATAGCTCTGTGTTAGACAAGGCACTAATCCTCACATCACCGGGATGAGTCAGCACAGTGCACTCCTGCCCGCACGGCTCAGCTATTGTGACGTCAGTGCTATAGGGCGAGCCTCAGACACAAGCAGTACAGGGGACCTGTGTCACCAATTAGGAATCAAGGGGGAGACTTTTGAGATAGAAAGTGTAGTTGAAAGGCTGTCTCTGGCTCATAGGAAAATGCAAATCTGATTCTATGCTACATCAACCATCAGTTGCATAGCTTCTAGAGATATCCTATTTTTTAACGACACATAAGGCTGGGGGAGTGACCTATAATGAGCAGATAATCCATTCATATACCCATGACCTTGTGCCATCCCTGGGCCAGGCTTCATGTTTGCTTGGCTTGTTCCAAATCTTGAAGCTGCCCTCATATCAGCAGGGTGACCGGGCTTATGACAGTCCTACTGTCCTCAAGTACCCCATAGACACAGTTGATGGTTGATGGCTCCAGGGTGGTGCCCCAGAGGCCCAACAAAAGGAAAAGAAATGTCCAAAGTCCCTTGAGAACAGATCAGAACATTATCTCCCCAGTGCTTTGACTCCAAGTGCCTCTTCAATGGCCTTCTCTAAACAGGTACAGAATTCTGCTTGTTCGATCTTCTCTTAGCAGTGCATTTAGTCCAGTATCACAATCTGTATTTGACCTGGATTTCAATAGGAACTGAGGAGCTCTCAGATGTTCCCCCAAGAATTTTCCATTCCATTACTGTTTAGCAGAAACAAAGAGGAACACTCCATAATCTGCCATGCTACCTTGAAGCAGGTAGCACAGACTTACCTTATTTGGGAAACCTGGTTCTTATAAGTTAGGTCTCGCTACAACTCAGATTCAGATTTATTCTCAGGACAATGTCTTTCAGTACTGAATATTAAGTCTTGAAAAGGGTGTTAATTTACAGCCTTAGTGGCATTCTCTGTTAAAAAGACCTTCCTCCCTCACAGAATTTATCCCTTCACTCTTACTGTCACCCCAGCCAGTCACCAGCCCCTGCCATACCCATCAGAAAGTGCCTTACTGCTGGGATCTTCCGCCTTCATTAGATTGCTAATGGGCTCCTACTATGCTTATAAAAGCTAACACTACTACTTGGCTTCGTTTTGATTAATTATCATGTACAGCTCTTTATTTAGTTTTCATTCAACAAACATTTATGGAAAGCTAGTCACTATGCTTGGTTCTGGAAACTCCGGGATAAATAAGAAATGCTTTCTTTTGTTAGAAATCTCAGTCTGATAGGGGAGATAAATAAGTGAATAAAGACTATAGCATATGATAGGCACTGAAATGCAGGTATATACAAGACGTAGTAAGAGGAATGAAGAAGGAGTGGCCACTTGCATGTGGTAAGGTGACCAGACTGGGTCTTAAAGTCAGAAGAGTAAATTGCAGTTTACCAGGTAGATATGAAAGAGCAGAAAGAAAAGGGGATCATAATCAAGAAAAACGTAAGAGCATTTACAAAATCAGGAGGCGTTAAGTAGCAACGAGATTCAGACGAGTGAATAGTTCAGTGTGGTTGAAACATGGTGGTTGAAAAAGTAGTATGAGATTGGGCTGGAAAGCAGGCAGGGGACCTTGCCTGCCATACGGAGGACCTTGTATGCCATGCAGAGGAGTTTGGACTTGATCCTGCAGGCTCAAGGAGGCTTTGAAGAATTGTAAGCAGATGTATGTTTTAGAAAGAGCACTTGGTGAAAGTGGAGAGGCTGGCTCAGAATAGGGAGACCAGGTCAAAGGTAAAAGCCAAAGGCCTGAACTGTGCAGTAGGGGTAGGATGGAGGGAGAGGCTATTTGGTAGTGTTGAAATAGACATTAACCTTTGTGTAATTCCAGCATATCTTGGCCTACTGCATAATCTTTGCCTTCTAGGAGAAAGGCTGAAACATTGTGTGGAGTCAAATTTCAGACCAAAATACATCCTTATGGGATCTTCAGCAAAGACGACCTCAATTTGAATATGACCTCACTTTGAGCTACTGCCCCCTGGTCACCAGGCTCACGTGCCTCCTACTGCCCATAGTGGGTGTGAGGGAGGAGCAGGCAGATAAGGAGAAGACATTCCCAGTGTCCTGCTTGTCTCTTCTTTCACCTGAAAATGAAACAGTTTCTAAATAATGCCCCCCTAAAGTCAATCAATGCCCCAATTTCCTATCATTTTCTCATTGCTCCCTTTTTCTAAGCAAAATTTCCAAACCATTGAACTGAATTGCAACTTATGCACAGCCGGGTGTTGAAACAATTCAGTGTATTCATTCCTTCTCTCTGAATTAGAGTTCACCATAAGTGTGCTTTTCTCTTGTTCACTTTGGGCTGCCAGGACAATTTAAAGGAAATTTTCAACAGCTTATGTTTCATGTACTATGTTCTCTTTTGCAAATGGGAGGATATGCGTGGGTGTGTTTAAGCCTTCTCTATATTGCTTTCTGGAGAAAGGTTTGGGAAGATGAACAAGACGAGGAGTAGGGACCTATTGAAAGCCCAGGTCCCCCAGTGACCTGAGTGCAGAACGTAGGCTGGTGATCAGATGGTCAATTATGTGTTTGTCAAAACACAGTGGGCTGCATTCCAGGCTGCCAGCTTTGGAAGCCCAGCTTCTGCCAACCAAATGTCATCTGGGAACATGCAACACTGGGCACTGTGAAGGAGTTTGAAATAGACCATGCCACAGCCAACCTACTGCCAGTCTTATAGCACCAATATGGCATGCACAGCCGGGCCCCATGTTTCAGAGCTCAGGAATTCACTGTACTAAATTCAAGAGGTCAGATGGGTTCATGTTTTCAAAGCCTATGTTCTCTGCTTTGAACACTGTGACTTGCTCCTCAGCAATTTCCAAGGGATTTTTCCAGTCACATCTCTGTGGAAACCACTCTTTTTGTGATGGTTATAAGATCCTTGTAAATGTCCCAGAGGATAGGAAAAAAAAAATAAACTTTCTGACAATGACTATGATTTCAACAGAGGGATTCCAACTCTTAGGAAATTACATTAAAGGTGCATAGCTTTTAAAATATCAGGAACCACCTTGGCAACTTATAAAAAGCAGAAGGGCTTTGCCTATTTTATAAAGTGATTTGCATATACCTGCATAAATAATGTCCCCACCTGTACTTTTATGCATTTAGGTTGAATAAATTAAATTTTGTGATCTTTAAAATATTCACTGTCTTTCATTGCTCAGACACCATTTTCAGGACCCTTCCTCCTCATTTCTTTTCCTAGTGATAAGAGTGGCTATTTTTTTTCAATCTTTTGACTCATTCAGAGAATCAAAACACTCTGAACACCAATCGACTATAGCCAGGAATATTACCTCCCTCTGGTTGCATTTCTCTTAGCCTTTCTACCTATCAGATGGTGAGTTCCATGTATTTTTAATAAGAGAAATAAAGTAAAATATTACTAAGGTGAAAACACAGCACAAGACAGAATTAAGTTCTATTTACATATATATGTAAGAGAGAGAGAGACTCTGTGTGTGTGTGTGTATGTGTATACACAGACTTGCACTGATACACACCTCAGGGACATGCCCATAGTAACCTTTTCTTTCTTTCACCACTGCACTGCGACAACCTCTTCAGGAACTATCCAGCTACTAAGGCATTTCCATTGTACCTTGGGCCTTCAAATCAAAGCCTGGTCAGTAGGCCACCCTCCCCCACATTCACGCTGTAAGATATTATTAAAAACATACTATGTACAAAGAATAAGGTTTATTGGATAGTTAAAGCATAAATACAGCATAAGTACATGACCCTTTCTTGCTCTTAAGGAATTTAAAATTCAGTTAGGAAAAGCAGTTATATTGTTGAGCGTTGTGTATGCACATAAGATAATAAATGACTAAGTTCCAAAAGGAATGATACAGTCCAGGAAGTACCATAGGGTTTCATTCATGAAAGAGCCTTGCAGGCTAGAAAGTTTCATGTAAAACTGATTCAGCTGAGTCTTGAAAACTGGCTAAAATGTAAAAAAGATGAAGAGAAACAGAATCATATTCCAAGCAAAATCATATACCAAAGTGTTGGAATCTTCCAGGGGGCCCATAAATAGCATCACTTTTCCCCACTCGAATTCTAAACCTATTGAAAAATAAGACAAAAGGACTGATAGCTAGGGAACCAAAATTTTTATAAAGGTTGGTTGAAGAGCATAGCTTAGTGTAAAGAGGAAATGGGTTTGCTGACTCTCTTCCCTTCAGTCAAACCTTTCAAAAGCTCTCTCACAGGAAAATGTGGATCTGCATATGAGCAACACTTTCCAGGTCATTGCCTCCCGATAGTCTCAGTAGAAAAGGAAGGACAAAGAGGCTAAACTCCTGTGCTTACAAATTTGGATAGATCAGTTCTACCTACCTGAGAAATATAGACCAAGGGCTGTCCCACCAATGGGATACTTTGCCTCCATGGGGAAGTATAAGGAATGAGACAAGAGGAAAGCAGTGTTTAGAAAACATCTGGAAACTAGGAGTAGGGAAGAGGCATTCTTACCCACACTGACATCCATAGACTGGAAAACAAGAGGAGGAAGTACTGAGTGAGATGAAAATGGGAACCAGAGCCATGAGGCTAAACAAGGCTCTCATCTGGTCTGAGAGCATATACCTGGGGTAAGAACCAGTAGTCCCACTGGTTATCCAAGATCTAAACTAAGCACCCCTTTTCAGAGTCTCAAAAGTTACAAGAATCAGAACCTGGGGGAACAGGCAAGAAATGAAGATAATGGACAAAAGCCTAGTTAGGAAAAAAAATACAAAAACTCTAGTTTCTTGTTCAACTAATAATAACAATAAGAAATAACTATTGAGTGCTTGCCTTGCTTTAGATACTGGACTAAATACTTTTAATGGCTATCTGATTTAACCTTCAAAACTACCCTATTAAGTAGATGCTACTATAATCCTAATTGTGCAGATCAGAAAACTGAGATTTAACATGTTTGATTTATTTTATAAGAACATGTAATAAATGGTAGAGATAGAATTTGACTCCAGGACTATGTCTTAAAAGCCTCAGCCAAATTTTACTAGACACAAAGTTGAGTGTCTACTAAATGCTAAAGGTATATATAATAAAGGAATATTCACATAGTCTCTCTCCTTCTGGAGCTTATAATCTGGGGAATGTAAGACAGATACTAAGCAAATGGTCTCACAATATAACTTGTAATTACAAATTGTGCTTACCACTATACAACAAAAGTACCATGTGCTCTAAGAGCAAACAAAAGAAGAAGATTTAAGTGAGTCTGGAAATTCAGGAGAAGCTTCTCTGAAATAGTAACATTTGAGATGACACCTGAAGGTTAAAAACAAAAAGTAAGGATGGATGGTGGAAGAGGATTCCAGGCAGAGGGAACAGCATGGATGAAGTCCCTGAAGAGAGCTGCACAGAGAGAAAAAGGTGACTAGCAGCCCAGGTTGAGGTTGAAGAGATATGTAGGGCCTGATGATAACAGGTCCTTGGTAGGCCATGTTAAGGATTTTTGTGTTTATCCTAAGGACAGTAGAGGAGCAAACTTAAGGAGTGTGGCATGATCACTGTTGTTTTTTAAAAGGGTAAACTTTGGGGCATTTATCCCAGAGAGATGGAAACGTAACTGTACAACACCTGTACATTATGTTACACCAATGTACATAGCAGCTTTATTTGTAATAGCCCAAAACTGGAAACAACCCAAATTTTCTTCAGTGGGTCAGTGGTTAAGCAAACTGTTATATCTATACCATGGAATACCTCTCAGCACTAAGCAGAATAAATTATTGATACATACAGTAACTAGTTTTAATCACAAGGGTATTACATTGAGTGAAAAAGCTAATCTCAAGATGATGTACTGTTATGATTCTTATTTATATAGCACTCTTGAAATGAAAAAAAATATGTAAGGATTGAGAACATACTTGTGGATGACAAAGTTAGGGAGTTGGGGTAGAAATGGAGGTAAGTGTTGCTATAAAAGGATAACACAAGGGATCTTTTCTGATGGAACTGTCCTGTAGCTTGACTGTGGTAGTATTCATGAGTGTATGCATGTAATAAAATTGCACAGAACTAAATATACACCCACATACTCATGTTCATGTAAAACTGGTGAAACCTGAGTAAGGCAGATGGATTGCACCAATGTTAATTTCCTGATTGTGATATTGTACTATAGTCATATAAGATGTTACCATTTGGGCAAAACTGGGTAAAAAGAATAACAAATCTCTCTGTATTATCTCTTACAACTGCATGTTAATCTAAAATTATCTTCAAATTAAAAATTTAAAAATATATATCAAGGTAGCTTAGCTTTGGTAAATAATTTGGAAGGATCAAAAATGGATATGAGGAAACCAGTGAGGGAGCTATTCCAGTAGACCACATAAGAAGCAGACTAGAGTATTGACAGTGGAAATGGGAGGAAATTGATGGCACTGAGAGATAATTCAGAAGTAAAATATTCCTGGACTTTTTCATGGTTGGTTATGTGAAATAAAAGAGAGAAGTGGCAATAATGACTCCTGGTTTGGGGCTTATCAAACTGTATGAAGGATAATACCATTCACAGTTACATGAAACACCAAACGAGGACTGGAGTGGAGAGAAGTTTGTAAGTTCTGTTTTTGAGATGTTGAGTGTGAGGTACTTTTGATAGATACATAGTGAGCATATTGTACAGGTATTTATATACATAAAACTGGAATTCTGAAGTAACATAAAGGCTGGAGATATGAATTCAGGGTAATCGACATATGGTGGTAAATGAATCTGTTGGCATGAATAACATTGCCTAGGGACGGGTTAGATTGAGAAGAAGGCCTAAACTGAGACTTGAAGAGCTCTTAATATTTAACCCGCTGGTAGAAAAAAATGAGGCCTTAAAATACCCTCAGAAGGAGCCACCAAGAAGGTGGCGGGAAAATCAGAAAACATAGGCACAGAAGCCAAGAGAGTGCCTCAAAGGTAGTGGTCAGTGATGTGACGTGTTACTGAGCAATCAAGTAGGTTAAAGACTAACAAATATATATTGCTTATATTAATTTTGAGCTTATTGTTGACCTCAGCAAAAGCTGTTTTGTTGACGTGGTCAAAACAATAACGTGTTTGTAATGGAATGAGGAGAGAGTGAGAAGTGAAGAAACAGCAAATGTGGGCCACTCAGAAGTTTTGCTATGAAGGAAAGGAAAATGAGCTAGTGCAATATCTTGAGCGGGGAAGTGAGGTCAAAAGAAGGTTTGAAAAGTATGGAAACACTAGTATTTTTTGTATTTTAATGGGAAGAATACAGTAGAGAGGAGAGATCCAATGTGCAGAAGAGAGAAGAGCATAGGATGACTGGCAGTATAAGATTACTGATAAGGCTAGAGAGATGGAATCCTGAGTACAAGTGGAGAGATGGAAGGAGGGACACCTCTTCTATTTTTGTAAGAAAGGAGGAGTAAAGGAAAGGAGCAGATGCAAGCCCAGGTGTAGATTTGGTACTGAAAGGTTAAGAGGTTTCCCAAGTGATGGGCGCTGAGGGGCAAGGTCCTGCTAAGAATAAGCAGGGAAGAGATTTAAGGCAAGTAGAGATTTGAAATCGTTCTTGAGACAAATGGGACAGCAAGTTGACCAGAGAAATACAGTAGGACTCTCCTTGGCAGTGTGGAAGGTGCAGGTGAGTCTGGTGGGTTGATGTTGATACCTGTCTGCCCTGTCATGAGATTTTCTCCAGCAGTTTGGGGACCAAGGTGCAAAATCAGAAGAAATGAGTTTGAATTAGGATAGGGTTTCACCTACCATTTGTGGCATTAGGAGTTTTAGCTTCTTGTTTTGGTTCTAGCTGAGGCCAGTAAGAATGGGCAGTGAAAGGGCTTAGTTAAATTCTCCAAGCATCTGTTGAGTATATTGTATCAGGCACTGTGTTTGGTACAGAAAATACAGAGGTGAGTAAGACACCATCTATGCCTTCAAATAGCTCACAGACCAGGGTGGTTTGTAGGCTGACATCTGGTCCAAAACACCAGGAACAGGCAATTGAATAACCTTTGCAAGGACCAGGAGACCCATGTCATTCCTTTTCTTTCTTGTGCCTGCTCCTTCCCTCTGCCCTGTCCTCACAATACCCAGTTTGTTTTTGTGTTTTGTTTTTTTGTTTTGTTTTTTTACTTTCTCAAAAAATATCTACTCTCTGCCTTATTGCCAAGCCTCTAGTATGCATCATACATATGTGAGAGACAACTTTGATTTCTCCCATTATCTTTTTGCAAAAATATGATGATTTAGAAACAATTAGATCATCTACTTGAAGTGTGGTATTGGTATAGTGTGAATTGTCTCTAAATGTTAAGAGATGGCATCTAACGCTGCAGAAAAGCTATTTATTTAAGAGGGAGGGAGACAGGAAGTGTAGACAGGTGAGAGAGGGAACAAGGGACGAAAGAAGGGAGGGATGGAAAGAAGAGGAAGGAAGCGGGCTGAGCACGGGGGCTCACGCCTGTAATCCCAACACTTTGGGAGGCTGAGGCAGGCAGATCACGAGGTCAAGAGTTCAAGACCAGCCTGGCCAACACAGTGAAACCCCATCTCTACTAAAAATACAAAAAATTAGCCGGGCATGGTGGCAGGTGCCTGTAATCCTAGCTACTTGGGAGGGTGAGGCAGGAGAATCTCTTGAACCCAGAAGGCAGAGTTTGCAGCAAGCCGAGATCGCGCCACTGCACACCAGCTCAGGCGACAGTGTGAGACTCCATCTCAAAAAATCAAAAAATAAGTAAATATAAATATAAGAAGGGGAAGAAAGCATATTAACTACACAAGATCTTATGTAGCAGCTCATCCTTGTTTGTTATTCAAGGGAACTCTCATTTAAAATGAATAAATAATCCTCCATCCCTAATGGTGATCTACACCATCAGCCTCCAAAAACAGCTTCCAGACCTAGAAACGTACCGGGGTACTATAGATTAATTATAAATTCCAGGTGCTGGTAATGCAAGAGAAGATATGGAGAGGGTTCTGAAGGAGGTGGAAGTTTCTAACTTCCAACAGAAGAAAGATCCCTTACTCAGATTTATTTTAAGCATTATAAAATGATAGCTTAGAAAGAGGTGGTGGCTATGATGGCTTATCTTTATTTGGGCACATTCCATTCTGTGATATTCCCTTTAGGAAATGATGTTAGGGTCATTTGACTAAAAGCTAAATTGCTGATACATCTGGGGTAAAATTCGGCAGCTGTCGAGCAAAACAGCTTTTTAAAAATATTTACTTTTTTCATGATTCTATAATTCACACTTATTGTGAAATATTTAGAAAGTATAGAGTAAGGGGAAAACATCCATAATTCCACTACACAGAAACAACTATTATTAATAATTTTTTAGATCACCTTCTAGTGTCTTCTCTAGATTTTAACATACCTGAGCATACATTGCATGTATACAGTTGTATCCCATTTTAATTCAATATTACATAATAAATACTTCCTGGTATAATTAAAAACTCTTTATAAATATCACTATAACATCTGAATAATATCACATAAAGCCCCCAGAATTTACCTAACCATGCCCTAGATAAAAATATTTGGGTTATATTCACTACTTGAAATTTTATATTTTAAAATTCTTTAAGGGAAGAACTATGATGTACATCTCAAATTGTCAAACTTGGAGGAAACTTGAGGCAGACATTGATGTCACCCTACTAAGAGAGCTAGTTAGTAATTGCTAATGACTGAAAATCATATTGGAATTTTTAAGTATTGCAGGTTTTAGGTAAGTTCTTTTTCCCCCAAAAGTAAAAGTTCTAATTTTTAATTCTTAAAAGTATACATTTAGTTTTGCTTGAATTTGTTTCATTGATAGTATTTATAAAGAGCAAGGTTAAATTCCTTTGAAATCTCACAGCCCAGAGGTAATCACTATTAATAACTTAGGAAATACTATATTTCCATACAGTCCTGTTTATCTTTCTCTTTTTCTTTCTCTTTGTCTTTCTTTTTCCAAAATGAAAGGAAAAGTTACTTGCTGTTTTGTATTCTACTCTTTTCACTTAACATTGTAATAGTCGTTTACCATGTTAATAAATATAGATCTACATTATCTTTTGACAACAACATTGCACTTCAGTATATACATAATTTATTGACTCAATCACTTATTGATGGACAGTTGGGAATTTGGAACTTTCTTCTTACTAAGCAATGCCACAGTAACTATCTTTATATGCACATACATATGTACACATGTCTGTACACTTACATGATTATTTCCTTAGGATCAATTAATTATAGTGGAACTGCAAAAGTAAAATGCATTACTAAACTTTCCTCTAACATTGGTTAATATCTTCACCAACAAAAAAAGAGACTGCCCATTTCTCTGCATCCTCACTAATTCTGTAATTTTCAGTGATAATTTTTGCCATATACATGAATATTTTCATACTGGAGGTATGAGATGCACTTTCCAAGCATAAAACCAAAGCCTGAAAACTTTTTAAAAAATACATATATTTTAAATTTTATTACATGAAAATAAAAATTACTATGGTAGAAAATCATTTTTTAAACTAGGAAAAATATTTGTGATATATCCCTAATATTTTAAGAATAGCTATAAATCAATGATGAAAGGATGAATAACACAATGAAAAATTGGAAAAGACAAATGAGCCGTCTAACAAGTTTGTTTGCTTAGTCTCATTCTTTACTGCAAAGGCAGTGCTCCCTGAAGTCCTCCAAGGCCACCTCAAGCTCTGCTTCTTATGCTCTGATGGCAACACCTATCCTCACCGCCCTTGAGGGGAGTGTTGTGGGAAGCACAGCACCACCAGAGACCTGTGACATTTCTGGGTTGGGGGGTGGTAAGTATTCACCTGGTTACATACATTTATGTTTATTTGGCATCACCAGCCCTCAAAGGGCCAGGGTCACTCACATGAATGTAAAAATTATCATCAGCGGTCTGCCTTAGACTCCAGAATCAGTAAATTATTGGGAAGGGAAAAATACACACTGGCAACATTGCCTGATCCATGTCTCCAGGGCAGGATTGACGTTATTCTTCTACCAGATGTAGATAGAGATTTCTGGATGTTCTCATAAATAAAGTGCTAGAGGCCATGTCATCAACGTCCTCCATCTTTCCCTTGTCTCTGATTCCCATATGTATTACTACATACTTAATGAAATGGAATATTTTTCAGCAACTTCAGGGAAAGTGAAAGACACTAGAGAATTGGAAATGCCACACTAACAGTGTCACCTCCGCCTCTGCTGTGCAAACTGTGATGACAGGGCATCTTCCCTGTGTTCTGGGACAGAGAGCATCTGGGTTCTGGGAGTGAGTTCCTCGAGTCTTCCTGAGGGTCAGGATGTACAAAGCTGTTCTGGGTGGTAATTGGAGCATTCCTTGACCACAGAAGTTCATTTGCAGATGGTAAGGGATGACATGCTCTGGGGCATTTTTCCCCCTCTTTGGCGGAAAATTGTGGACATGAAAGTCATGTGTGTTGTAAATCCTTAGACAGGGTCCAGAAAGGAAGCAAAAGAGAGGCAAACATGTTAGAGTCTAGGAAGTCCCTTCAGGCCAACTACAAGCTAAGCAGAATGGTAGGAACCAGGCCTAGGAAATGGCTTATTCTCTACCTGAACAGTCAAACACCTCTTGAGGTGTGCACATATGGTTATGAGCCAGGCTTTAGTGCTGCCAGCAGTGCCCTTGGAGACCATGCCACTGACTCAGTGTACCTAGGGCTCAGAGTGCCAAATGTCTCATTTTCTTAATGATGCTCCTAGAAAATTTCACATATTATCCACATGCTTCTGTAACATAGTTTATGCTCAGAAGCTGAGGTTCGAAGGAGATTTAAAATGTTATATATACATATATATATCTTCCACATACACACATCCTACTTGTTTAAGGAGTCATTCTACTAGGACACTTGCAAAGGCATCTTGTACAAGAAGTCTTTGCAGTGATAAAATTAAGAGTTTTTTTCTTTTATCAGGGTTCTTCTTTTACATGGTCTCTTTCTGTAGTCTCTATATTATTCTTCATTTCTTCTAATGTGTGGGTATTTAGAACAGATCAGGCATGCTCCAGAGAATCATTTCAAGATATTCATCTAAACAGGTCACTTTACCTCTCACACTTCGATAGGCTAAAATGGGTTCTACCTGTAATCCCTCGTAAATTTCTAGGCTTTTTGATACATAAAGAATAATTCTCACCTCTAATTTAAAATTAACCTTGTACTTTGAGTGAGAGAACCGTGTGTCTCATGAAAGAACATGAGTGAAAGGTACACCTAAATCTTTTAATAGTAGCCTTCAGCCTAGTCCTTATAAGCTACTCAAGGACACATAAGAAAAGTAATGAAAAGTCTTCAGTCAAAATAATTTTCTGGGATTTTTTTCTATGCTTTTATCCATCACCACCATGCTTGAATAATCTTCACTGCATTGGTTCTTCACCAGTAGCTTTCACATACTCCTCTACCAGTTTTATAACAGTACCTTTCAGTAAAGGTTAGGAAGAATCATAACACTGTTAACTTCCTCAGTAAGCATGCACTATCTGTTGACAGGGTGTCTGTACACTATCTATTTACTTAAAAAGAACCAATTTCTTCATCATTATATTATCATCAGTCATTAACATTACTCATTTAGAATGGGTGCAGAGGCAAGCCACCTCCTAGTAACCTATGTGTTTACCACTCCATCCCAAATCTCTGACACACTTAGAAAAATAGTTTTAGACATGTAGGATAACATTCTGGAAAACAGTTTCAAAGATCTGAATCTTAGCGCAGGACTTCATACACCCACACACACACACACTCTCTCTCTTATTGACCACCATTATTTGGATTTTTTTTTTTATTTAATCAACAAAGAACTACAGCTGAAACACTTTGAAGTATTCCTTTTGAAACATTTTGATGTTGGATTCTGGCTTATTCCTTCTTAGAAAATGAGGGATTACATTTAAATGTCAAATAAATGCTTGTACCTAATGTGTTAGTCCATTTTTGCTGCTATAACAAAATACTTGAGACTGGGTAATTTATAAACAACAGAAACTTATTTTTCATAGTTATGGAGACTAGGAAATTCAAGATTGAGGCACCTGCAAATTTGGTATCTGGTGAAGGCCTCTCTGCTTCCAAGATGGCACCTCTTGCTGTATCTTCATATGGCAAAGGGTGGAAGAGGAAAAGGGAGAGAGACAGCTCTTTCACACCTTTTATATAAGGGCACAAATCCATTCATGAGCGCTCTGCTCTCATGATTTAATCACCTCCTAAAGACTCCACCTCTTAATACTATCACATGGGCAATTAAGTTTCAACATATGAATTGGGGGGTGGTGAACATTCAGAGTATATCATCTAATAAGAAATGAATGCATAATTTTTGACTGTTGTAATAAAATAATATTTCATTAAGCATCACTCATCTCTACCCAAGTAGTGACCAAAAGATGGAGATGTTCTTCAGAGAGGAGACAGCAGCTCTCTGTGGGTAACCCCCAATATGGATGCAGATTTGGAAACAGGAAAGCACGCAAGTAAAAGCACCAGAAAAACAACCAAGAGATGTCTGCACCTTAACTGCACTAGCCACCCTAAAATGAGTTAGGCTTTATAAGATGGAATAAAAAACATGCACTCTAGACAGTAATCCATTTCTATGATTGTGCAGGGTTTTAGTTTCCTCTCGTTTCTTCACAAAAGTATTTTTGAAAAATAACTTGGTCTAAGAAAAAAAGATTTCTCCATACCACAGTTGGATTATTTCATGGGAACAGTATACCCCTTTGGCAGACTGCATTGACTTTCAGACCAGCATGTGGATCCAGGGAAAATAGACTGAGTGACCCAGGAGGGGCAGAGTCAGGACCGGCTGTATGCAAGAGTCCTTACCATCTTCCAAAAGCTACCAAATCAGTCCTTTATTTCCTGTCTCAACAATCGGCATTGGCAAATTTAAAAGATCAAAGTTCCTTTTAAGGCCTGAGCTATTATATTATTATATAGGGATTACTTCTAGATCAGCTACAGTTACCTTTGTCTGTGGTCCAGGGCCTGAAAGCACTTCCATACACGCGCGTGCATGTACTCACGCACACACACACACGCGCACACACACACACACTCTATTGATATGAGCTTTTCTCCTGCCTATTAGATGCATTACAAATCTGCCTATAATGGGGCCTCTCTGCATTCCAACAGAAATATTTCTGGAGCTCTCCTGGCTCCCACAACATTTGCTGGGTGCACATTTAATATGTTTTAGCTTTACTGCCTGAAGATGGAATCAGGGACATCTACCTGCACATGACAGTGCTTTGGCTCTTGCAGTTGCAGAACTTAATGTATGTATCAGTAATGAAAATCTTAATTAAGAAAGCTGCATCATTGTCCATGAACACTCATTTTTCTCCCCCTGCAAAGCCCTTTGTGTATTGCAGTATATACCTGGTCCAGACAGACAGAGCCCTCGAAGAGCTTGTCTGGCAGATCTTCTCTTGATTATTAACAGCTAGCGAATGGCAAAGTCTCACTCTCCTTTTGTCTTGAAGCTGAGGCTTGGAACAGCAGAGCACACAATGTACTGTAGGGTTTGTTTGTGTTTTTTTAAACTTGCTTTTATTACGTTGGTGGGTTTAAAAATCCGACAGTGTTGATCAAAACTAATTTAGGTAACTTAGAGTTGCCAAAACACTAGCAGATGCATATTTACACATATACTCTCAGAAAAATGTAATTTTCCATATAGAAACAATGCACAAACATAAGAAGGGACAATTTTAATCTGTCTGCCCATGTTTCTGGTACCTTTGGCCTCCAGTACTTAAAGGCTGCAACGTCCTCACATACGTGACCTTAGCAGTTACTTCTTTTCCTGTGCCATTGTGCGTGTGCCAATTTGTCATTTGTGCAGAGAGTAAGCAGCTTTGGAAAATGGAATGACTTTATGCAGGCAGCTAACTGTACCCATAAAAATTACAAGAGTTACTAAGAAGGTCCTTTGAACCTTAGTTCAAAGGACCTTCTTAGTACTACTCTTGCAATTTTTGAAAAGGTGGCCTATAATTATGTTTATGAAACAATGCCGAATTGTGATATTTTAATAAAGCTCACATCATAATTCCCCCAAATAAAAAGTTAATCAACTTAAAATTCTCTTAAAAGCCTCAAAGCATTTCACTCTTCGAAAGTAGCAACTCCTACCAATTAAGTCTATGACCTCGACCCATGTCCTACATGATGAGGAGAGAGACTCATGTTCTCAGTCACTTACATATCGTTCAGTCTTCTGCATTTTCTGAATTTCTAGTCTACAGTGTTAACCATTTACTGGTAGAGCCATGTAAATAATTGGATTGGATTCGGGCCATATGCTTATATGATACTTTCTACTGGAATGGGACATATTCACTTAAAGAAGGTCTGGTAGTAAATACTTATGATCTGTCTTCTGCTTGCTGTACCTATACTGCCCTCACCAAGAGGGGAGCAGCCATGCTGTCTCAGATGGTAATGGTGTGCTGCTTATTTACTCTCCTTCTAAGTTCGCATGCTTTCACTCATTTATTTTCAAAATCACTGTAAATAATGGTCAGTTTTATGCATATTTGAAGCAAGAAAATATTTGTACAAATATTCTTTTTGTGTATCATGAAAGATATGAGGAAGACATCATTATATGAAAATTATTTTCAAACAGTCTAATTTATTAAAATCTCATGATTGCACTCATAGCATGTTTAATTAAAGTTAAATATGAAAAGTAAAAATAGACTTGTGTTATTAAACTAGAACCACAATGAGAAAGTAAAAGAGATGCTATCAAGGCTCTTCACTGCTAGATAGGAATTATTGTGAACAGGTTGTTTCACTCTGAAAACTTTTCCTTTTTAAGAACCATCTGACCAGTACTGCCATAAATCCTAAAGCAACTGTGAAGCAATAGGCCTATATTTGTGCTGCAGGTCTATAGTATAAAGCATAGAGTAAGCTCTCAATAAATATTTGGAGAATGAATAAATAATTATGAGTGAATAAGGCAAAGAATGAATTGCACTAGTGTTTCAAAGATTAAATCAGAAAATCAGGTACTGTTCTTAATTTTTAAAAGTCCTTGATTAGAGGTTAGAGGTCTGCTGAATTTCTAGACCTTGGTCTATAACTTTCCAAATAATAAACTACTTAAAGAATTATGAATAATCTTAATATTTAAAATTTGAGCAGATTGGTTACTTTCTACCTCCAGAACACACACATACATCCATGTATGTGTGTAAACAGTGACTGGATCACAATATAAAATGTAGTTTCTACTGTGAGTCATGAATAAAAATATTTTAAACCCTGCCAAAAAAACAACAACAAAATTGTGTAGATTAAGATAATATCTTCTCCTATTCAGAAAATCTACAGTTTGCTTAAAATTTAAGAGTGACTGACCCATTAAAAATGACAGGCCTTCTTTCCTTATCTATGAGGTAACTCAGATTTGGCCTCCATTCTGCTAGGTGGTCTCCTCTCCCCTTCCTTGGAGTGCCATCCAAATGCAATATGAAAGTGAGGGTGGAGAGCAGTTAGATACAGTCTACTCACTATGGTGTCTGGTCTTCTCAATGTTGTCTTCTGAGCTCAAATTCCCTGAGATGTCTGAGAGCCCACCTCATCTTTAGTTTCCTGTCCATGTAGATCCCTGATGTGTCTTCCTTGTCCCAGCTCCAAGGCCTCCTCAAGTCTTCAGGCTCCTTTGTCATGTCTTCCTTGCTCTGGGCCCTTCTGGGTCATGCTGGGGCATGGTGACCCTGTGAGGCTATCTTAAGTCCATAGACCTAGACACCCCCCTGCAAAGACATCTTCCTGCTCCCACATCGTGGATGTGTTTACCCTCAGACCCAAGCCTCACCCTTCCCTTGCTCTACAACAGTGGCTGACCCATGTCAGCTAGATTCCAAGTTGGATTTGGTGCTTGTGAGACACTTGTGAGTGGCAAGAGGGTCAGTAGAAGGCATAGGCCAGAGATTTCCCCCACTGTTCTTTGCGTCATCATCATCACCAGCCACATTTCCTTTGTGGTTTACTCCCTCTGAACAAGCCTGCTGTGACTCCAGCTTCTCTGGTGACCCAGGCCTCTGGGCATCAATAGCACCATCTCTTCCCATTGTCCTTTCAGCAGGACATAGAGACATAGTCCTTCATCTAAAAGAATACACTGACTGTTAGGGAAGGATGGATGTATAACACAGATGTCTGTAATGCAGCAAGAAACAGAGAGGAAACAGATTATTTAAAGGATGCATTGGGACTGGAGATGCGCATAGAGTTGTTCCAATACTTGCCTGCAAAATACAGTTTCTCAGAGAAGGCCTAACAGTCGGGTGGTATTTGATCTGAATCTTCAGGAATGAATACGCATTTAGCAAGCAAATCGGGGAGGGATTCTCACCTCTGTTATTTCTCTATATCCCTCCCAATGCACTGATTTTCAAGAGAAGCTTGTACATTCCTTATGTAGAAACGTAACGGATGTCTCAGGGTTTATCCTCGTTTGGATTAGTAAATGGGGTAGCACTAGAGTAGTAGGATGCGTGTGACCTGAGTTTCAACTCTGTTGAGTAGCATCAGCAGCTTACAGGAAGTGAGGGTTTGTTTTTTATTTTAATGTATCCTTTTGTAGATTCGATGGGGCCATTTCTAGAGTTCAGTCTTGACCTAAAGACTTGGATCTCAAGGCACTCAAACCGTCTTACAGAATGTGCAATCTACAAAGAATATATACTTAAGCCATTTAAAATATATTATCTCTATATTGGCCAAACTTCTATAATGAAACAGATTTCAGATTATCCTGTAACACTCCAATCTGTCAGAACTTTCCTCAGAATACTGTATTTTGCTATTTTTTTAAAATAGAGAAATAAGACTATTGATTTACAAATAACTTCATCTATTAGTATGCTAGAAACAATATTCCTAAACTTGTCCTTTATGATCTAATAATTTTAAAAATGAAACTGATTGTTGTTCTTTCCATTGTTTGCAAAATGGAAAATGATAATATTATGGAAAACAGTAAAGACATTGAACTGTTAAACAAAAATGACCAGCCTTCGGATGACTTACCATCCTCTTTGCCTCTTTGCTGACATCCCTATGTGTTCCTCATCATTTTTGTGCTTGAAATATGTATTGTGTCAGCTTTAGTCCAGCCAACAAGTTGAGTAATCCAGCAGGTTTAGGACAAAGAAGTGTGTTGCAACTGAGGTAAAAGGTCTTTAAAAAGTGTATTAGCTGACTATATGGATGTTCTTCAGCTCAAACCTGACCACCCTTTGCTCTCACATGGAAATACATCCACTAGCAGTGTTATAAGTGATCCTATCAGCAAACGTGTGCATCAGGGCTCCTCCAGAACATCATATTTACATTAGGGCTTAATAGGGCATTCATAAAGCAACATGCAGTTTGTTATATTTAAATGCATGTGACTTCCTTATTTCAAAAGCAAGTATCTTTAAACATAGTAATAGCATTTCTCTATACGCAAACCTCTGTACATGAAAAGGTTTACATTTTAAAACAAACATGTTTTTGAGTTTTATCCAAATTCAAAAAAAGCATCTGAAAAATTTAACAGCTGAAAAACACTTTCTCCTTGCTGGGAAAACTTAAACCTTGCTAGGCTTTATGCAACTTAAAAAAAATATCACTTCTGTGCTGAAAACTAGCATGAGAAATCTCAGCATGAAAGGTTGGTGGATTTTTTTTTTTCATAAAACTAAGCCCAATTGTTGCTTTTAAGAGTGATGCCACAATATACGTATGCTTTGTTAGGAACAAATATAATCTAATTTCAAGGGCATCTTCAACAAAAATTAGGGGGAAAAGATAAAGGCTACTTAAGCAGTGATCCAGTGTCTGAAAGCAAAGGTTGAGAACATCATTGTACCATCAAGGTCTAGAAACGCTGCTAACCCTGAGCGGGTTGTTACTGTTTGAAAAGCCTATGGGTATTTGTTTTATTATTGTCTCACTCAGTTCTTACTTAGCTGAGAGTATCTCACAAGGGAAGTACTGCTCTGTGATGGTGTCCTGGACTTTGTTTTCTATTTGTTTCAGCACTTCAATAAATGGTCTGTTACCTGCCATTATGACCTGCATGCATTTGCTGAGCAGTTTTTCAAAACAAAACAAATCATGTGGCTGTATTTCTAGAACGCTGAGCCATTTTCAAGATAGTATGGAATTAGAAACACACATAGACACGTCCACACAATTGTATGTTTATACTGAACACATATGTTCAGACATATTCAGGAAAATAAGAAAAAAGAAAATAGGTTGGACAATACAAATATGGAAATACAGCTTGTTCAATCATTTAGAGCCCATACTCCTAACAGTGTACATATGTAGACGTGACTTTGTAAAGAAGACCCACGTGTGTGTCTACACTCAAGCATCTTCCTCTTAATACTCTACTGGGGATAAAGGACACAAAGTAATTTTTGAAATATCATGCTGGCTACTTTTAGAGTATATTAGTGTGAGTAGTGACTTAAGAGGTCAGGTTTAAGAGAAGTAGCAATATACTTCTATTATTTACATGGTGATTTTTTTTTTATAAGTCCTTCCTTGAAGACAGACTTAGATATTTCAAGACCTCCTTAGAAAAATTTTTCAGCACCTTCTGTGCTCCAAATTGAGTCAGTTTGCATCATGTTTCAGTGTAACTGAGTAACAGGCTAGCAAATTCTCTGCTTTCTTATTCACCAAAATCCAAAATAGAACTCACAAAAACTCCTTCCTTCTTCCCCCCATCCTGAAAAAACACCCTACTGTGGCCCCCCCATAGAGGAACAGACCAGAAAAAAAAAGAGTAAACAGAGCCAGCTGTAACTATAGCACTTTGCTCAGTACTGTGAGCTTGCTAGAGCTGGCACATTTTTTATAATACAGATGCATAAATGTACTATCTGAGGCAGAGGAATTACAGCATCCCCTTTAGTATTTCTTGACTGCCTTGGTCTAAAGTATGTTGCACAGGAGAAGCCTCCCTAAACCCAGAATAAAATACTTAATTTGGTATCTATTTTTTTAAAATTATGACCTTCCATGACTTAATTTTTCATAAGGTTTGTAGAAAACCACCTTTTTCAGACTTTCACGGGGTTTTTCCAAATTCAGACTTCCGGGGTCTGTGTCTTACTCTCACACATACACATATGCATACACATTTCAGATTACATATTTAAAGTAAAATATGTAAATATGGACTGTTTTAAAGTTATTAAATGTGTATATGTGTTTGTGTGTTTGATAATGAATTGTTTAATAATGAACTGTTGTTTCACAGTGGACATAAGATAATCAAACCAATGGAAAATTATTGTTTAAAACCATGATAGCTATTAGTTTTTTCAGAATGAGATATGCATTTTTAAGGGCAGCTTGTTATGGAGTACTACTTTTTCTTCTCTAAAATTATTTGCTAGAATAAAATTTGTTAAATAAATAATACTGTTTAAAGTGAATGGGAAGGAGAAAGGTACTTTACCCAAAGGTCCAGTTAAACATCCAAAATTGGACCAAAACTTTGTCCAAAATTCATATCTGCCTCTGAGGAATAAAGATTAGAAACACTGAAGTCTAGGCCGGGTGTGGTGGCTCACGCCTGTAATCCCAGCACTTTGGGAAGCCGAGGCAGGCGGATCACCTGAGGTCAGGAGTTCTAGACCAGCCTGACCAACATGGAGAAACCCTGTCTCTACTAAGAATACAAAATTAGCCAGCCGTGGTGGCACATGCCTGTAATCCCAGCTACTCAGGAGAATCGCATGAACCCAGGAGGCAGGGGTTGCGGTGAGCCAAGATCGCGCCATTGCACTGCAGCCTGGGCAACAAGAATGAAACTCTGCCTCTAAAAAAAGAAAGAGAGAGAGAGAGAGAGGGAGGGAGGGAGAGAGAGAGAGACAGACAGAGAAAGAGAGAAAGAAGGAAGGAAGGAAGGAAGGAAGGAGAGAGAAAAGAAAAGAAAAGAAAGAAAGACTGAAGTCTATGCAAAAGAGTGCAGGGTAAGGACCGGGCACGGTGGCTCACCCCTGTAATCCCAGCACTTTGGAAGGCTGAGGTGGGCGGATCACCTGAGGTCAGGAGTTCAAGACCAGCATGACCAACATGGAAAAACCCCGTCTCTACTAAAAATACAAAATTAGCCGGACGTGGTGGTGGGCGCCTGTAATCCCAGATACTCGGGAGGCTGAGGCAGGAGAATCACTTGAACCCAGGAGGTGGAGGTTGCGGTGAGCTGAGGTCGTGCCATTGCACTACAGCCTGGGCAACAAGAGCGAAACTCCATCTCAAAAAAAAAAGAGTGCAGGGAACAAAGGTCATCTTCAGTAGCTTAGAGATGAATTCCAGAGGTTCAGTCCTGTGTTCAAAAACAGACCCTATGTCCTTTTGGGCACATTAATTCACCTTTAAGCATCAGTTTCTTTATCTATAAAGTAATCAGAAAACTCTTGTGATGATTAAATGAGATAATACACATCAAACATGTAGCCCAGTAAGGCCAATATCAACCACATAGAAAATGCTTCATAATGGTAATTATGGATCTAAATTATTTTAGCAGTGGTCGTATCTTTGAAATAAGCATTTAGCCTGGAGATAGAAATGGTGCACACTTAAGCATGTTATTTCAGGTATGTTTTTCAGTTTATATGTGATGTTTCTTTATAAGCACAACACATAATTATGCAACCAGTATTTTGCTTTTTCAAGGTGACATTTATTGCACACTAACAGTGTTCTAGGTACTGTGGAAGGGATTAGACGCACATCTTCTCTTATGATCCTTAGAACAGCCCCTATAAGTTACCATTATACCCATTTTTCAGATGAGAAAACTGAAGCTGAGAAAGCATCAGCAGCTTGCCCACAGTTAGATAACTAGGTAATGATGGGGTAAGACTTTGATCCAGGCAGTCTAGCCCTAAACTGTAACCTAAGAAAATAATTACAAGTAAACAAAAGCCATTATGCACAAGATATTTATCATATGGCTGTGGCTTGACTGTGTCTCCAAAAGTTCTTGTGTTGGACACTTAATCTCTGATGCAACAGTGTTGGAAGGTGGGGCCTAATAAGAGGTGATTCGGTCATGAGGGCTCTGCCTTCATGAATGAATTAATGCTACCACTGCAGGAGTGTGTGCGTTAGTTATCATGAGAGTGGGTTCATTATAAAAGTGAGTTTGGCTCCTTCTTGCTCTCTGGCTCTTGTGCTCTCTTGCCTTCTGCCTTCCACCATGGGATGATCTAGCAAGAAGGCCCTCACCAGATGCCAGTACCTTCATACTAGACTTCCCAACCTCCAGAACTGTGAGAAATATATTTTTTCTTTTTAAATTAGCCAGTTTATAATATTCTGTTACAGCAACACAAATGAATTAGGACATAAATATGCTTTTTTACCTTTTTGTTCTAGATATTTCAAACATATACAAAAGTAGGAAGAATATCATAGTGAACTCTCATGAGTTCCTCACTCTGCTTCAACAGTTATCAGCCCATGGTAAATCTTGTTAGACATATTTGTATTATAAAAGAGGAAATAAGCTAAATGTTCAACTCTAGGGTGCTGTGTTAAGTATAGTATGACATATCTATTAGATCGAATTTTGAGCCAGTAAATGGTTATGAAGAACCTAAAATAGTATGAACTATTTATACTATATATTAAGTTAAAAGGCAGCATACATAGTAATACATATGGTATAATCACACCTTTTTTAATAATAGATTGTGAATCTTGGAAATCTAGGATTTTTAAGATTTTTTATTACTTTCCTATATTTTCTAAATTGTATATCATGAACATAATTGGGAAAAATTAATATTTATCTAATATTCAGAAAAATATGAATCTCTTCATTAATAAAGACAGCTTATTTACCTGGCCTCACAGAGTGAGACTCCATCTCAAAAAAAAAGAATATACTTACCATAATTCAAACTTTTCTAAATGATTCAGAGTTGTTATCTTGAACTACAATTCAAATTTGTTTCTATTGATGAGGGTGTGGAAGTATAAAAATAATGCTACATATTTGAATGTTATTTTATGGTTTCCAAACTTCTCAATTAACCATTTGGTCCTTATTCTATAAGTTATTTGCTTCTGTGTTTCTTTACCCTCTGACTGCTATATCTTTAGTTCTCAAGCCTTCTTTTCATAGTTTTTATTTTTCTTCTTTAGCTATTAAGTTACTTTTTGTTAAAGTACTTCTTTAGCTATTAAGTTACTAAGATCCTCATTCCTTCTCTGATGCATTATTTCTAATCTTCTTTAGACAATAAAACAAAAAACCATGTTTTGATTGTGTGTAAAGTACATGCATGAACTCATTCACTTGACAAATATTGTGAGTCGTGCACTTGTATACTTGGCACTGGAGAGGATACACAGATAAGACATGTCTTGCCCTAGAAGTTTTAATTTAGCAACAGAGCTGAGACGTGTCTACTTTGCTAGAATTAATAGTGAAAAGTGAAATGCTCCATAAAAGTAGTACAGATAAGGTATTCTTGGAGCTCAGAGAAGGGCTAACTGAGGGCTTCATCAGAAGAGATGACACTGGATTTGGGCTTTGAAAAACAAGGAGGATTTGAGCATACAGAGATAGAAGGAAAGAACATTACTCTATCATGAGAAAAGCATGGAAGAATCAAAGGGTAAAGATTCTGCAAAGAAGTAATTGAGCTTAACTTGAGCATGGAATGTGTGAAGGTGAGTAGTGGGAAATAAAGTGGTAAAAGTATATTGGGACCAGAAAGTGAAAGGACTTGATTATTAGGGCAAGGAATTTGGACTTTATTCAGGAGACAGTGGGGAGCTATTGAAAGCTTTTAGTAGGAGAGTAACATAATCAGAGCTGTGCCTCAGGAAGATTAATCTGGCAACCGTGAATAAAATGGATTGGAGTAGGGAGAGACCAAAGGACACAAGATCAGGTAGGAGACTATTACAATAGTCCAGGTGAAAGGCAATGAAGGCACTAACTAGGGCGGGGGCAGAGGGAATGAACAGAGATGGCAAACTGATTTATGAGATGTGGCAGGAGAATTAATCCATTATATTTGGGGAGCAAGGGAGAGGAAGACACCAAACACATCTCTATGATTTTGAACCTTGGTAGAGTCATAAACAGAGCAGCAAAACAGGAGCTGGGTTGGGAGGGGAAAGCACACGTTTAATTTTGAACACACTGAGTGAAGGTGCCAACTGGGTATCTGTGAGCGGTCCACTAGGCTTTTGGAGACACGACACTACAGTGCAGCAGAAGGGCCGGGCTTGGAGATAAAGATTTTGAGCCACCTATGCCTCACTGGATAGAGAAGCAAGAGAAGAGGCTTTTAAAAAGACTTGGAGGATTTATGTGTGGTTTATTTAATATCAATTTTGGCTGCTTGCAGGTCTTTTTCACTTTCTGTTTGTTCTTAACCATATTTGGAATGCCACATAAGTGGTGTGCAGATATGTGAAGCATTGCTGTATGCATGCAAACACACAAAATAGATTCTAAAATAATGAACTAGTTTGGAATATAGCTAATGGGGTCAATTTTACAGTGTCCATAGACTATCTTCACTTGTAACATATTCCTGTGTGATATGGTTTGGCTGTGTCCGCATCCAAACCTCATCTTGAATTGTATCTCCCACAATTCCCACATGTGGGAGGGACCCAGTGGGAGGTAATTGAATCAGGGGGGCCTGTCTTTCCTGTGCTATTCTCATGATAGTGAATAAGTCTCAAGAGATCTGATGGTTTTAAAAAGGGGAGTTTCCCTGCATAAGCTCTCTCTTCTCTGCCACCATGTAAGATGTGACTTGCTGCTCCTTGCCTTCTGCCATGATTGTGAGGCCTCTCCAGCCACATGGAACTGTGAGTCCATTAAACCTCTTTTTCTTCCCAATCTTAGGTATGTCTTTGTCAGCAGTGTGAAAACGGACTCATACACTGTGGAACCTTAGAGAAATCACTGTACCTCTTACTTCTCTGGGTCTCAGATTCCTCATCAGATAGATGAAGAGATTGATCAAGATCCCTGGTCTCCATAACTGGCTGCAAGCAGCCAAAACTGACATAGAATTAGAATCACTGGGGGAAGGCAGGGGAAGGAAAAGGCCCAGGAATCTGTGATTTGTATTTTTTACTTATTTTTTATTTTTTAGAGACAGGGGTCTCACCATGTTGCCCCAGGCTGGCCTCAAACTCTGGGGGTCCAGTGATCCTCCTGCCTCAGCCTTCCCAGTCACCAGGACTACAGCCACATTCCACTGTGCCTGGCTGGGAATCTGAAACCTCTCTATGTGATTCTGAGACATACCCTTGGTTGGAAATCGCTGGGCTACAAAACCTCTTAGGTTCACTCCAGCTCTTATATTCTAAAGCTTTATCAATATTTAGACAAAATATATATTTTTCACGACTCACTCATAAGGGAGGAAATATATCAAAAATGCAAACTTACTTTCAAATTCAGTTCATCAGCTAAATACTCCACCTCTCTCCTTTATATTAGGAGGACAATATATTTTTAAAGTATTTGAAAGGCACAATAATTTGGAAATCTCCTGTGATTTTATAAAATGTGAAAGATACGTAGTGTGTGCCAAAGGGGTAGGACGGAAGGGAAGAAAGCCAGGAAGTCTGGGACATAGCACACATAAAGCGTGCTGTTCACCAGCCATACCTGGGGACTGTCTGCATACCCACAGTTGAAGTATGTCTGTGCTCTGCAATTGATTTCAGTGCTCTGGCTATTCTTGTTGAGGCACGCAGTCCTTGTACTGTTTCTGATTGTACCTGTCAGGTTGTATATATAAGCATTTCAGAAGTCCTTCTGTGCAGACTCAGCACAGGTTTAGCGTGGAATAAAAGAGCCAGTTGAGATTCCAGTCCAACAGGTGAGCTATTTCCTTAATGGGCTTATCTTTAACATACCCTCTTTGGTTTGGTTTCCATCATACATTTCATACTTTACCTTTCACATAGCTCTTGTTATTACAGCATTACCTCAGCTTTCCTAGAACATACATTCTGAAGCTTCCCCAGGGTCAACAGCATGCTGTATTGGGCCACACAGAAGGGAAGGAGAGCACTGAGGTATCAATTTTTTTTTTCTTTTGAGACGGAGTTTCGCTCTTGTTGTCCAGGCTGGAGTGCAATGGCACGATCTCGGCTCACTGCAACCTCCGCCTCCCAGGTTCAAGCGATTCTCCTGCCTCAGCCTCCAAAGTAGCTGGGATTACAGGCCTGCACCACCACGCCCGGCTAATTTTTTATATTTAGTAAAGTCGGGGTTTCACCAAGTTGGTCAGGCTGATCTTGAACACCTGACCTCAGGTGATGCGCCCGCCTTGGCCTCCCAAAGTGCTGAGATTAAAGGCAGGAGCCACTGCACGCCCAGCCGAAGTATCAATTCTTTATTCACTTCCTATGTCCTCTTTCTTCCCTTTTCCCAGGGAGGACCCAGTTAGATGAACTTGATAGGTTAGACTGGATTAACCTAGACTGTAAAAACAGGTTGGAATTTGGAAAATCTGAAAGTTTCCAACTTCCAGGCAAAATTTTGATGTCCCATTTTGTTCAACAAGTATGTTTTGAGGAGTTACTCTAAGTAGGGAATTCTGCTCAGCTTGTAAATCAGAAATTAGCAACCAATTTTAGTGATTTTGTTTGTGCACTGGCTACTACCAAAATTCTAGACATAAGTGCAGAGTAGAACTAGTGAGAATGATGGTGTTAGTACTTTACATTTATTTAGCCCTGAACTGTCTTTTCGTAAAATTATCTTTGGTGCCCTTCTATTCCCCTAAGGAAATCCTTTTTATCCTTGCTTGTATCACTGTCATCCCCTTCTCCCACCCTTCAGTTCCACAGTTATCCATTTCCTTTCCCCATTCAAACTGCAGCTTCTTGACTTTAGTTACATTCAGTTAGGTGATCTAGTAACCTTATTAAAGTAATTTACTCCAAGGTGTGAATGAGATTTAAACCTCTTGGAGAAATAAATATTTTTAAAAATATCTCATTAGACAACTGAGTTTCTTTCCCCTATTCAGTTAGTGACATGTGAAGCGAGATGTTTTTTTGAGTAGAGCCCTCAGTTATATCCCCTTTGCCCTCTGACCTCCAACACACAATGTTTTATTTACATTTGTAAAAGAAAAACATGAAATCAGCCAAGCAGTCCTATATCTGTCACCCTCTACATATTCTCTCTCTCAGACAGCTCTGCCTCCCTGACGTAGCTGTACTTTCAATGTGACATGACATCCCCATATATCAGACATTTGCTGACTTCAACCATGCAACCCTGCTGGACCCACCACCTTGTTTCCTAATCTGTTCCCACTCCAATCCCTGATTCCTGGCTGCATCTTGTATTTATCATCTTAATATTGATCTTTGAATTTACCTCTTTAGATTTTGTTCCCATATTCTGGGAGAGAGTTTAGCAAAGTAGACAAAGCAGAAGCTCTGGAGTAAAATGCCACTAGTCATGTGACCTTGAACTAGTTATTTACCATCTCTAAGCCTCTGTTTTCTCACATGCAAAATGGGAGTAGTGTAAAAATTAAATATGATCTATAGATAGGATGAAGAATATTAAGAGTTCAATGCATGGAGTTATTATTGTTAATCTTATTTATTATCTTTACTCCCCTCAGCAACTTCAATTGGGATTCTCCCTTGGTTCTACCTTGGAGAACCTTTCTTGAGTGTTGTATGCTGGTCAGGACTAGTTTCCCGGATGTGATCTTTTCAGCATTTTATACACAAAATAATGTCAGACACTACATATTTTCTGAACAAAGACTTAGGACATAATTTTATAAATACATGCATATTTATGGGGATAATAAAAGACAAGATTTGAAACCAGGTCTGCTCCAGGAAATCAGAGACTTACATCTCCTATATCTAACCTTAGGATGTGAATTCTATACACTGGACAAAGATGAATTTTAGAGTTGTAAGGTAATACTGATAATTAAGAATATGATAGCTCTGATAACCAATTGTATTAAGAAAGGATGGTCAATTACACAAGGAAAAGATGTTAGTATTTCAGGAAGGTGTTTTTTTCTTCTAAAGGAGAAAGCAGAGCCTTTGGAGTCATATTTGGCTTTGCATGCAAATTCTACCACTTAAAATCCATGGACAAAAAGACACTAACTGAATCACCTTGGTCAAATTATTAAATTGATCTGAGTTTCAATTTCCTTATCAGTAACACATTAATGACACCCAACTTGTACACTTATTATGAAGATTAGAAGTAATGTATAAAAGTCTGGCATATTGTTAGGTCTAAATAAATATATTTCCTGGAAATTGAGAGCCAGGTTTCTCTTCAAGATGAAAAAGGAGCGGAAATTATGCCTGTCTTCCACATATAACCAAGATCTATATTTAAAAGCAAATAAAAAACTAACTACTATAGAACATGGAAATAAACATTTTCCACATTTACATTTTTAACCCTAATTTTTCCACTAAGTATATTCAGATAGGCAGGTTAAATATAAATTAAGTACTTTTTCAACATCAGTTTCTAAAACAGAAACTTTCAAAGGATTCCTAATGTACTTTAGTAGTATAGAAGTATCTTTTGTTATTATATAAGGGAAACATAGGGTAATCTGAGACTGTGTCATTTTTAAAAAGCTGTTAAGAAATGATCACCTAACATTTGATGGAGAGATACCAGAGGTATTTAGTGAAATCTCACTAAAAAGAGACTCCCTATTTCTATATCTTTAATGCTTAATTTCCAAGTAGAAATATTGTTTTTAATCTAAATCTTGAGCATTTTAGATAAGTTGAGAAATGGTGTGGTGAGTGGTTTTTGTTTTTTATTTCTAATGAATCAGTAATTTTGACCTTCGTTCCATATGCCTCTTTAATTTATGGTGAATAAGTAATACTGATTTTTCAAAAATTAATACACAATCTCAAGCCCCCAAGTTTTTAAATTATGATATTTCCAATGGCAAATGAAATAACATGCTGTCCATGCAGTTAGTGATTTGAGGCAATTTGAACATCATGATAAGAGAGGGAGGGAATTACAAGCAGTGTTATAATTAAAGGTCTGTTGATTCTTCAGTTTAAATGCCATTGTTGAAAGATTTTTCACTCAGATGTCAAAGTCTGTGGCCAGCCAAAACTTGGCATGCTAGAACTCAGCCCAGGGAAACATTGTGTTCTACAGATTTAAAAACCAAAATCTGTTAAGAACAGAAATGTTGGGCTTGGGCTGATTTCTCATGAATCAGAACCAGAACATAGCCAAATACCACCTCCTCTTTATGAAAGGAAGTAGTGCAGGTGGATGTTAATGGGAAATGTTTGTTCAGATGGGAAATGAAGGGAAATTATCATTAGATATCATCATACAGTGCACTGGGTTAGAGTTTTATATCATTAAAGCATGTTTCTTTGGGAAATTAAAAACATTTTAGAAGCCTCTTCTATTAAATTCTTCATGGGTGTTAAGTGGGGAGCAGTATTTACTTGTCTTTCAAGATTTGCACATTGAGGTTCAGTTTCTCCACATTACATTCCTTGTGACTAGGAAAACTTGAAGTAAAACTTTATTTGCTTAACTCTCTACCTAGAAATATATTTCCAAACACCATCTTGCCCTTTCTTTAATTAGAAAGTTACAAATCAGTGGCCTATGAGCTGCGTCTAGCTAGCAGATAGAATTTTTTTAAATGTATGTTTGGTCCATAGAATATTGAAAATAATTTGAGCCAACCTTTAAGGTTAAAGAGATTTCTCACCAAAAAAAAAATAGATTTTTTTTTTTTTTTTTTTTGCTTCTCTTGAAAAATTGGAGATCTGACAACATTAGATCTGCATCCACACGTGGCACCAATATCTGGAACTGAGTAGCAGCTGCTCGCTTCAGACAAACCATGTTCTCTCCAGTTTGACAAAGTCCCTATCACCCCATATTTTATGCGCCACCTACTTCACTCATTTGCTTTCCACCCTGGCTCCTTGAGGCATTTGACTTTTCATTCATTGCTTGTGGTCATTGTATTAAGTTTCCTCGCTTGTGGTATTACCTGTTAAACTTTCCAAAATTTTCTTTTCATTAAATAATAGCATTGCAAAGACTATGCCCAATGATACTGGACAAAGAATTATTGAAAAGAATAAAAGTCAGAATACAACCAAAATGTCTAAAAATAGGTGATTGTTTAAACTGTATTTTATGCTGATATATCCTTAGAATAGAATACCATGTAGGATTAAAAATGTTTATCTTGAAAGAATGAATGCAGATTACTAAACAATGTATACATCAAGATTCTTATGTTGTAGGAGAAGAATATTCATACATATAGAAAAAGAGCTAAAGTGATGTGTCACAGCAGTATCAGAAAAATATATACATATACAAAAAATATAAACAAATAAGTGAATAAGTAAGTCCCAAGGGCAGCTTTTGTGGGTCCCCTTCTACAGGGCTTTGTTAGTCCATTTTGACCTAATGGTTCGAACATATGCTAAAGCTATTTTCTAATTCTCTATCAAAAGCTGATTTTCCTTCTTACCTTTATTCTTTAGAGAATACAATGAAGAATAAGATTTCTGTAGTTGTTTTAAATACTTGAGAAAAGTATTCTTACTTGCCCACATGCTACATTGCCACTTTGGCAAAGCAAGAGAACCAGTTTCTGTGTTGGCTTTGAGTTAGTTTGTGAGTTAGTTTGTTCTTCTAAAGCACCTTTTGATGACATAAAAAAAATTCGAAACTTTAAAAAAAAATCTTGGAACAGAAAAAATACACATAAACATTGCACTTAATAACATGATCACAAAAACTCTTAGAGGCTAGGACTGAAACTCATCATCACAAAGGCGTCAGCTTTTTGCCAACCATAGGAAGGAGTGCTCCCAGATAAAAGCCATCCAAGCATTTATGGAAATTTTTCTGATCCCAGCATTTAGCACAATACCTTGCAGTTAGGAAATGCTCAAAAATACTTCCTGAATAAAATACAAATAAATTCACATTCCCACCAAGGAATAATTAACCTGCATATAAAAATTCAGTTATCTTTTGAATTAAAATCAAACCATAAAGTTTGGATCTTGCTAACTACTCTAAAAACTTCCAGATATAGTTTGCTTCAGAGTTAATAATGCCAACATTTTTCCTAGAAAACAATAATGTTTGTTTATGTGTGCGATTGTATGCATGGCTTGAGTTTAGGGAAAGGGTAGAAAGCAATAAGAGGTAGTCCTTTCAAAGTTGAGTACAGTGATGAAGACTCTAGCTCTTAAATATACCTCTTCCTCACAGGAATCCTAGGTATCCTGTTTATGATTTGATTGTTTTGACTATCTATCTCTAATTCTTGAAGCGTTTGAAGCATTGTTCACCTTTACACTCCATAGCGTCTGTTTTTATGGTTCTCCTTGTTCATCTGAATGATCTTTCATCCATCCTCCCTTTATCTGCCCACAAAATATAAGTTTGCCTTTCTTTCTCCCCTCACTGCATTCTTGAAATCTGTGGACAGTTTCATGAAATCCACATAGCTGCAACTAGATGTTTGGATCACTTCCCTAGAGATCTAAGTATCTAGTCCTGGCCTGTAGACTCTGGTACTGCAGATGTGGGTTTCCTGCTGTTCAATGGACATTTCCACATGTTTCACCCACAGCATCTCAAACTCCTACTGCTATCCTTTGAGTAGTCTAGAAGCTCATAAAATTGACCCCAAACACACTTTGTGCTTTCCTATCCCTTGCTTTGACTCTTTCTGTTTCCCTTGCCTAAAACCTATATCTCCAATTTCTAATTGTTGGAATTTTCCCACATTCCAAAGTCCATCTCAAACACTGCCTGCTTCAGGTAACTTTGTCAGTGTCCACCACTGAATAGCAAATGATATTCCTCAAGTCACTGAAACCTACAGAATTTTGTTAGCAACCCTTTATGGTATTAACTTATTTGCATCGTGTTTTAGTTATGTGGTATTTCTTTTCTCCCATGTTCTAAATACTAGGATTATTTCTTCTAATCTTTGTAGCTACTTTCTAGAGCTTAGGTCCTAGCAGAGTCCCTTGCTCACAGCAGGTGCTTATTAAATATATATTGAATTAAATTGGATTTATGTATTGATGGTTGTGCATTGCACATGTGTTGTGATTTGGGAGACCCAAAACATCCACCTGCCCAAACTATCTCTTCCATTTTCCAGGCCATAGTATCTTGCTTTGGGACTTTCTCTTGTACAAATGTGAGGAACTTCCACAAATTTAGTCTTTTGTTCCCAAGCTAAGTACACTATTGGCTGGGTAACATATGAGTTCTGCTACTTGTTATCTCCTAAGAGGGAGCAAAGTCTTAAAAAAGAATAGGCCAAAGTTCAGATATGTTCTCATGGAGGCAACAGATAGGAAAAGGTCCATGAAAAAGACAGGATCACAGACAGGAACTTGGACTGCGCCACTTATTAGTTGTGTGCCTTGCTTGTCTCATCTGTAAAACTAGATGATAATAATAATGATGCCTACCTTAGATGTTATGAGAACAAAGTAAGGGGGTGTGAAGTGCTTACAATAATATTAGGCACATTGAGTTAGTGAGTTACATACATAACTATTATTAGTTACATATGTTATACATATATGGGATATATATAGTGTATATATACTTATATATTAAGTATACTCTTTCTCCCCTCACTGCATTCTTGAAATCTTTACATAGCTGCAACTAGATATTTGGATCACTTCCCTAGAGATCTAAGTATCTAGTCCTGGCCTGTAGACTCTGGTACTCCAGATGTGAGTTTCTTGTACATATATATATATATGCTTAAATATATATATATATTTATATATATATGCTTAAAACATAATGCACACACACAAATGTACATATATGTATTTGTTAATTATTGTCACAAAGGAAATCCTGGATAGTCAGAGACCTTAAATGTCTGAAGATTGAGGATGTATAAGAGAAGAGATGAGACTTTATCACACAGACCTGAGGTAAAGCTCAGCTCCGCCACAGGGAATACCTGTCTTTTATATTTGTTTTAAAGAGTAAATGGCCTTGTCATGAGCATAATCATCCTAACATTGGACATTGGACCTCCTTCTTTTGGCGATACTTATCCCTTTCTTTTCTTTCTTTCTTTCTTTTTTTTTTTTTTATTTAAGACAGAATCTCACTCTGTCACTCAGGCTGGAGTGCAGTGGTGCGATCTTGGCTCACTGCAACCTCCGGCTTCTGGGTTCAAGTGATTCTCCTGCCTCAGACTCCTGAGTAGCTGGGATTACAGGCGTGTGCCAGCATGCCTGGCTAATTTTTGTATTTTTAGTAGAAACGGGGTTTCATCATGTCGGCCAGGCTGGTCTCGAATTCCTGACCTCAGGTGATCCACCCGCCTTGGCCTCCCAAAGTGCTGGGATTACAAGCATGAGCCACTGCACCTGGCCCCTATCCTTTTCCTGAACTACACATTTGTTTTCTTGACAAATTAGATTTCAGACTTTTGTTCTGGACCAAACTTAGAAGAAACAGGTGGTACTGTTTCAGAAAAATGGTGTCAGTACAAGCTAATTATTTCAAATTATTAATAATTTAATACAGTAGTGAAATGTTAAAATATGTACCAATTAATATGCACCAAGCCTAACAGAGAACAAACACTCACCAAACTGTAGCTAAATCCTTAATCTAGAACAAACTTACCAGTCAGACCAGGTTTTATAAAAAGTAAAATATCTCCTACCTATGGAAATAATTAATTATATTACAGATTTTACAACTGGCTTTTTTTTTTTTTAAGTACAAGAATTTAGGTTTTTACCTAAAGACAAAACAGTCCTTTCCACTTAGTTCTATTTGAAGGGAGTGTGTGGGGGTTGGGGGAGAAGGAAAAACGAAGGGGAAAAAACAGTCTTGAGAACATCTACAAACTCCTGAATATTCAGAGCTGAAAGAAAAAGAATCTTGTAATGTACCTTCTCGCATTTAGTCCTGTTATTGTAGTGCTGTGATGTGGCACTCAATGCTCTAGGGGACCTAGAGCAAGTGTTACAAATGCAACCAAAAGTCTCATGAAAATGAGCCTCTTAACAGTGTGTGAGCTGGTCTGCAATGGCCTCAGGAAATCCCCCCAGCTATTCACGTCCTTTTTATCCACTACGTTCTCTGACTCAAAGGGAAACCTCCCTTCACCTCCTTGACCAGAATTGAACAGACATTGATTTGGTTACCTAGAGCTTTATTTATTCATTTATTAGTCTTTATCATTTGTATTCCACTAGAACAAAAGAATATATCTTTTCTTTGCATTCATCTAAGTTTAAAGATGTGCAAATGTGTTTGTGGGAGAGTGCATATTTATGTTTATGTAATTTTATGGGTAGCTTGCTTTAATTTAAAATATTTTCTGTCAAAACCGTAGTACATAGAGCCTCCCCATCACCATCACTGTGCAGAATGACTGTACTTGACACATAAGCTGAATTCCTAAAATTGTTTCACGTAAAGTGTGCCTTTTAAAAGAGAATCATGATTTTCTATTCACTTCTATAATTAGGTTAAGTGTCACATAGGAAAAATAAGTGGCCCAATGCATATGTTTTTTAAAAAAAATTAAGAATCACAACTTTCACCTCAGTGATAATGATGCGTTTATCTATGGACACTTTATGTGCATAAATTGCCCCCCCAAGAAAAGCCGATAAAAAGTGAATATAATTAAACAGCAGATAGTTTGAAAGCAAACGCTACTTGTAAACCACTGTACTGAAGGCAGCGGGAAATTTGGAGATGTGTAAATCAGGAATTGTCCTCAGGGAGCTTATAGTCTAGTTAAGGATGCATAGCAGAAAAGGTAGAATTCTATACACAAAGATTCAAATAGCAGTTCAATATATTCAGAGAGATTCTTTGCACAATTATATTAATGACTTATGTTGAAATTATACCACATAGTTAATTTCCCTTCCATTTTAGAGGACCTACTGAGTACCACATACTATGACAACTATCTAAATAGCAACAATGCATTATGAGCTCTTCACATGAATTCAACTTAGGCGAAATTCAATTTTGTTTAAACAAAGTTTGGGCAATTCAAGCAATAATAATTTGTTTTGAGGTAGACTACATGTTCCTATTCTTTTAAATGTTGATGCACAGTAGCTTTGTTACGGATTTCCTTCAGGAATGCTTGTTGAACTAGTGGACATTTCTAAGCAGATTTTTTATATTAAGCAATCAAGAAATAGCCTTTGAAGATATTTTCATTCCCTCAATACCAGCTTTGGATGCTATGTATTCTTCAGTGTTATAGTAATGAATTTGTTCTTACTTACGGAATATGTTCAAAGTTGAGTTGGCCAGAATGGAAACATTGTAAATTCTGCAGCAGTGTCTATTTCATGGATAAACTAATCATGATCAAAATAGAGATCCTATAGGGACCTAAAGGAAATTAACATCCTTAGTTACCACCTTAGCTGTAACCTGACAAAGGGATTAATGTAAGTTCAGGGGGAAACCTTGGAGGCATATACAACTTAGATGTCTAAGAATATTCAAGCTACCATACCCAATATATCTGTATATATCTTTACTCTCCTGCTAAAGAGTAAATACTAACAACATCAGTAACACCAACCAAATGAGATTCTTAGTTTACAAAGCATTTTGGATACATCATCCATTTTGATCTTCAGAACAATTTGTAAGATTGGTAAGGCACATATTATTCATATTTTACAAATGAAAAATCTATGAAATGGAAAAGGACAGATGACTTGCTTAAGGACACAGAGCTCTTAAAAGGTGCAGCTGCATCTCCTGATGCACCAGTGTGACTGGCTCAGAGGAAACAGCAACCCAAACAGGATATTTGCTACACAACTGTCCTGCAAGGCACAGAGGGGTTGCCAAAAGGTGATGTGCAGACATTAGTCTTCAGAGGAAGGACGAGTCCTCAGGCCAAAAGGCATACGTCACTATTATTTCATGAAAGAAGGAAAAGACATGGTTAGCTCTCTTATGAGGTGGTTTTCTCCACATATATAGAGCTGTTAAGAGATACTGCAAATTTTCATTACTCAGAGATTGGATAAAATTCTGATGATTTTCCGTGAAAATCATAGTTGTATCTAATCTGGTTGCATCTGAGTTCCTTTCAACCTACTAAGAATTTGGACTTGAACCTTTAAAAAGATCTCAGTCCTGATCAGGACCATCCTTCCCACCTACCAGGATATATATATTTTCTATTGAAAAAATATGTGACCATAATCAATTGTTGAGCGAGCTCCCTGGAGCTTCTTACTTATTTGAGAATATGGTATGGAAATGAAAGAGATCATGGGCCACTTTACTAAAACTGAGTGTCAGTTTTAGTAAATTGATAAAGAAGTGTGGTTCTGAATCCCACAAGCCATAGACTTTCACTGGCATACAGAATTCAAAGCTGTCACTAAATTCTGCTACCTGATAAATAGAAAGGTAGACTTTCAAATCAAGAAATTTAGCACTTGTTTCTAGAGACTAATAATGCCAGCAGATCCTCCATTCAGCATCACATCCTTTAAACATCTACAGACTTCCAGCCTTTATTTTGGCCTGGAGAATTGGACATCTGGAGCTTCTTGAACTTTTTTTCAGTATTACTACCTGGGAGCCCTAGTTAATATGAAATATCAAGGCAATATCACCAACAATGTGGTCCTACAATACTTGCAATCCAAATTGATGTTTCTTCTATAATAATAACCCTGAGGTTGTAAAGTGTTTTCATATGCATGATCTTGTTAACTCCTACATTAACTTTTCACATAAAGCAATTTATTATTATTATTAATTATTATTATTTCCATCTTACAGATGAGGAGACAAATAGACTAAGAACATAATCTAAAGTCACACAGCTGGCA
Source organism: Pongo abelii (assembly GCF_028885655.2). Taxonomy (NCBI): domain Eukaryota; kingdom Metazoa; phylum Chordata; class Mammalia; order Primates; family Hominidae; genus Pongo; species Pongo abelii. The sequence goes on from NC_085928.1 coordinate 23,672,105, forward strand.
AGTGACAGAGTCACCATGACACCTAGATCAGCAGGTGATCTCACTCTGAGTCCAACGTGTTTTTTCATTAGGCTTGATGAGCCTCACAGATTTGTCCTATGACAATTGTTCTCGGCTAGGCTTTAGAATTACCTAAAGGGCTTGTTAAAATATACACACTCAGGCATCCACCTCTGAGCATCTGATTCAGTAGGTCTAGAATAAGACACAAGAAGTTACGTGTCTGACAAGTTTCTAGGCAATGCTGATCCTGCTGGCCCAAGGACTACTCTTTTAGGAGCACTATCCTATAGAATGTATGCAGTAACTGAATGGCAATGACACACTAAGGCAAAAGAGTCTTATTAGAATAAAGTTTGAACAGGGGCTGGGCGCAGTGGCTCACACTTGTAATCCAGCACTTTAGGAGGCCCAAGTGGAAGGATCATTTGAGGCCAGGAGTTTGAGACCAGCCTGAGCAACATAGCAAAACCTCATCACTACAAAAATTTAAAAATTAGCCTGGCATGGTGGCACACACCTGTGGTCACACCGAGCTACTCGGGATGCTGAGGCTGGAGGATCCCTTGAGCCCAAGTAGTTGAGGTTGCAGTGAGCTGTGATCACAACACCAGTGCACTCCAGCCTCGGTGACAGAGCAAGACCCTGAATCAAAAAAAAAAGATGGGGAGAGGAGATTGTTTTGTTTTGTTTTGTTTTGTTTGCCTAAGCTGCCTCATGCTTCCTTTTTGTGACCTCTGTTAAGAAAGCCTAGAAAAAAATGTGGGGTGGGGGTCTAGCAAGAGAGCACTCACTTCTGAATGAGTTCAGGTCTCTGGCACTCAAGAAATGGACACTGAAACCCTTCTCTTTGCTTCTAACTAGAACTACTGTTGTAGATTAACTTGGAGATACAATTGCCAAACCACCAGTGAAGAGTTACTATAAGACAGGACGTGGGCAAATGTGATTAGATGGATCTGCAGCCAAATGATCAATTAACCAACAATCATTAGATTGATTGCTTTATGTCAACTTAGAAGGAAGCTCTTAGTGTCAGGAGAAAAGACCCTCCTTGACTTATCCTAGTCAATATTTTTCTGAAGACTGGTAAGGGTTCTTGTATCACAAGCTCAGTTTGAACCAGTAAGGTAATATATCTGCTAAAATAATTTTTTAAAGAGCTAAGAAATATTTCAACTGTGTTGAAAGATTATGTCCAGATCAAGGTAGCTGATGGTCCCTGTGTTAATTTTCTATGGCTGTTATAACAAATTACCACAAGCTTGGTGGTTTAAAACAATGCAAATGTATTCTCTTACAGTTCTGAAACCAGAAGTCTCAAATCAGTTTCACTGTACTAAAGTAAAGGTGTTGGGAGGGCTGGTTCCTTTTAGCGGCTATAAAGGAGAATCCATTTATTTGCCTTTTCTATCTTTTGGAGGACCCTGCACTCCTTGGTGCATGACCCCTTCTTCAAATAACTCCAACCTCTTGTTTCGGTCATCACATCTCCTGCTACTAACTCTGATCCTCCTGCCTCTCTCTTATAAGAACCTTTGTGATTACAGTTAGAGTCCACCTAGAAAATCCAGGATAATCTCCTCATTTTAATAGCCTTAATTTAATCATATTTGCAAGACCCCTTTGCCACGTAAGGTAACATTCAAAGGTTCTGGGGATTAGGACATGGATATCTTTTGGGGGGGCCATTCTTCAGTCTACTATAGTTCCTTTGTGGTATGTTTATCAGACTACATTAGGAATATTGTACCCCTTTATCAGCACCAGAATTTAAGAGTTCCTTCACTAAAATATGTCCAAAAAAGAGGGGATCTAGAGTCAAGAGTATAAAAGCCATCTTTCAAAGTATGAGTGAGAAGAGTGTGGAACCAGGGACAGACAGACTGGGTTCCAGCACTAGTTCACTTCTACCAAGTTTTTTTACCTTAAGCTTGTCAGATAAAATGTCTCTGCCACTCAGCTCTTCTCTGTAAACTGAGAGAACCAGAGAATTTCCTAAATACCTTCTGCTTGTATAAAATCTGTCAGGCTGTTCCTAAATGGCATTTAAAAACCAAGTGCTTACTATCTCTAATATTCAGGATAAATCTTGTCCACTTTTCTTTTGAATTCAAAATTCACTTAAATTTTGAATTTAGAACGTGTCTTCTAAGTACTTCTTGCTATAAAAATAGTGGCGATACTATGAAAATAACCAAAACAAGTGCTTTTCACTAGCTAATTCTTAAATACTATACCCTCCAATATTATTTTCTGAACATCAAATCACTAATCTTAGGATAAAGTATGCCCCTTTTACATGTTGAAAACTTGACACACAGAGAGAAAAATTTGTATTTACTCATGAAGAACGAAGAGAATTAAAATTTGTTGCTTCCAGCTTTTCTGGGAGATCATCTACCACCATGGCAGGTGTGATGCTGGACAATACATTAAATATACAAGGTAGAATGGAAAGACCTTGTCCTGGAAGAGCTCAGTCTTAAGGAATGAGTAACTAACCAGAGGGCAGTCACTGAGAGACTGCTATCATTATTACCGGGGTCAAACAGGTGGGAAAGGGCTGTTATATATTTATTGTGGCTTGTTCTCAGATAAGAGCATGGGACTTGACCACTGATTCTCAAAAGGAAATGTGGACTAGTTTGATACAAATCTCTCTATAGCATGAGGGTTATCTTATGAACACCAACTTTAAATGATATTTTACAGAGCACTACAAAAAATAATTTGGAGGAAGTTTATAAGAAGGAAGGCTTTAAGAGCTGAACCAGAAAAAGGGTGCTTGAAAGTAAATCAAATTATGAGATACGTTGAATTATGGCATTTATTATCATGTGCAGAATATGCATGGAATTTTGAACTAAAAGCTGAAGAAGCAAAGATCTAGAAACCTTCATGCATAGTAAATAAATTAACCCTTTATTCTCTTATTTTCCGTACTCCCTATATTTGATGACTTATTCATACAAATGTACACTAAAAAGGCCTAATAAACTATGATCTACCATGGATGCATTTACCTATTTGTGTACATGTTGTAAGCGTATTTTTCTGGGAGTGTTTCTTTAGTATCATGTAGACACAGTATTTCAAAGGCCAAGAATTCTTTGGAAAAAGGAGAAGGAATTGTGTCTGTTTATAACTGTCAAACTTTCCTAAGCTTATTAAATTAGGATATGTTGTCCTTTTCTTCTATAATGTGAAGATTATTCTAGTGATATGTTTGGAGATTAAAAAAAATCTGCCAAATAAGTCAGAGCTAATAAATGGATTAATAACTCATTGAAAACCCATACGTTCAGTATGCTCTACCACTCAGGACTTAGTCTCATTTTCTACTCCAAAATACCGGAGTTTTCATTGGTATTTTTTTATACTGGAAACTACATAGTGTAAGAAAATCAGCTTATCATGAGTGGGTCATCAGCTCTGGAAATATCTGCCCATGAGAAAAAAATGTGATTGGAATTCTGTCACCAAGGAAATGTTTTAAAAATCTGTTTATTTCATTGCCAAACAACAAGCTTCAACTAGTTATCTTTATTTTACAATGACTTTAATTCTTTTGTCCATTCATTTATTACATAGCTGCTATACACTGATCATTTAGAAAAAAAAAACACCCTAAATGATTATGCAAACCTTAAATGTAACTATATGTTTGTGTGTATTCATATGCTTTTTTAAAGAGCACATTTGTGACAGGAAGTGAAGAATGGCATAGTCGGGGGAAAATTAAAGAGACACGATGTAATTATCCGAACTGGAATTAAGCCAATTAATAACCCTTGTGCTAACACTACCCTCAAAGTGCTGAAAATGCCGTCAGATATTTAAATGCCCTGGGTGGCCATGGTCAGCAATCTTCCCTTCATCCATTTTCAGCACCGTGCAGGGACATGGCTCACCCTGGTTTCTGACAAAGGACTACACCTGAAGTGAGCTACAGAAGAAGGACAGATTCTATAATTCGAAAACAAGATTCTCTCAAGTGGTTGTGCACAGATTATTACTGATCTCCAATGAAATAAAAATTCTAGTGTTTTTTTGATTTGCTCATTCATTCAACACACATTGACTGAATACCTACTGTGTGCCAGTTTAGTACCATGGCTGAGAATGCAGGCTTTAAAGTCAGATTGGCTGGATTTAATTCCCAGCTCCTCACTTACTAGGCGTGTGATCTTGAGCAAGTTATACAATCTTTCTATACCTCAGTTTTCTTTTCTATGAAATGCAGATATTGGTACTACCTCATTCATAGGATTCTTGTGATGCTAAAGTACGATTTTAAAATGTAAAGCGCTTAGCAGACTGCTTAGGGCAAACCAATTAGTAATATGTTGGCCATTATTATTATTATGAGCGAGGAAATATAGTAAAATCTGGGAACAAAGAAATAATACAACCCCAGATGACCTAACATCCTTGAAGTTTAGATTTTAGGAATTTAGTTCTAAACTTTATAATCTCTACTGCCAATCCTTTCTAGTAGAGATCCTTGCTTTGCTATATGCTTCCATGTCTTGAACCTACATGCTTTGAATATAACACACTCAGCACATCCATAATATACACTTTTGTTTACACACCTTCCTCCATAATAACTACTGTGTAATGACTAGCTGTGTACTTTATATATGTTTGCTCATGTCATCCTTCAGACAACCCTATGGGACCAATATCATCACCTTTTACAGAAAGGAAAACTGAGGCTTTCAGAGTAGCTGTGACTTTTGCAGTGTTATATATAAATATGTGTTTGCTCCAAAGCTCTTGTTCTTTTTTCTCAGTTCACCAACAGACATTTACTAAGCACTCCACTGCTTTCTTCTGGGCTCTTGCCTATCAGGTATTTTGGGGCTTGCCAAAGGATCTGCCATTATCAAAATCACTGATTCCTTCCCCCTTTCCAAATCAATCAACTGTAGGCCGTGTGTTTTAGGCATGGCATAGCAGCCATTGTTAAAGAGGTTGTTGTGCAAATAAACTAAATTACTCTGGCTATGACTTCTCTCAGATTACTTGTCTTTGAGTGGGCTCCCAGGTGCCTGACATTTCTTTCGGTTTTCTTCTTTCTCCCTAAGTAGCAACGTTGTTACTGAAGCATGACTGAGAGATAGTTTTCGCTTTCATACACACCGAGTCTTGTTTTAGGGCAAGAAACTTAATCTCTTCAGTAACATCTGATGGCACTGTTCTCTTCATAAGCACCTCTTTCACCATTTAAAAACTAGACCTTCAATTACCCATTGTCAAAAGGGAATCCTTACTGAACATGATCATATGTGTCCCCAAAAAGATACCATCACTTTCGTGGATGGAAAATATAGTTTCCCCTTTTTAGTAGCTCATTTTCAATTGAAATATATTGGAAAAGTTGTGCATACCTAATTCTCCAGGTGGAAAAATCTCATCAGTGCTTTAAAACTACATAGTATGCTGAAAGACTCAATCTCTTTCACCCACAATGTGCCTATATTTTAGAAATGAGGTGTATGAGAAAAACCACATCTCACATGGTGACATATAGCAGATGATGTTCATAGAGCGAATTGTAAATTCAGGGTGAGGTCTTTGTAGATCAATCCACTAGCCTTCATTAGCTTGAAAATGTGACACAAGTTATATCTTGCTGAGACGAGGCCTCTACAATATTATATTTTTCTGGTTTTCTCCAAGAATGAATTAAAGACTTAAATCCCTTATTCCTAGCATTCAAAATGGTCTCTCTCTCTCCGTCTCTCTCTCTCTCTCTCTGTATATATATATATATATACATAAACACATACATATATAAAGTGGAAATGTATTTATATATGTAACTATATTTCCATTTGGCTATTTAAACATTTTGAAAAATTGGAGGTTTGTGCACTGACTATATAGGTGGAGTAATCTTCTTATTTGGGAGGCAAGGGTGATTTTCATACCTGTTGGGCCAGGTCTTCAAAGAATACTCTAGGTTAGCTGGTGTGGTGGAAAGAGCACTGGCCTGGTGGGCTCCTGGAGTCCTAGTGTCTAGTGTCGACTCTGGGCCTCAGTTTCCTCTCTGCCAAATTTGGAGGGGGAGAGATTGATCTCTGGGGCTTTTTCTAGCTCTGTATTCTCTGGGTCTGCAAATCGCCTTCAGTGTCTGCCATAGTCTGCCTTGCCAGCTCTGTTTGTCACAAAGATTAATCCATTTTAACTGTACCTTGGAGTGCACCCGGGAGAGGAGGATGGATGGATTGTTTTGTACCTAATATTGCATCAGAACTTTTGCCTTTTTAGATGAGATCGTGCCGTGCCTAAAATCTGTCTGCCTATCTGCCCACTGACTTTGTCTGTGCTGATCTCTTGCCACGGTGCCTCTTCTTCCAGCATCCATCTCCCTCCAAGATCTAGATTCAACATCTGACTGTACCTGTCTTGTTCTCTGCAGCATCTGTCTGCTACACTCCTAGACCATCATTAATAAACTTTCACACATTACACGAAAACCCCTAATATGATGACACCTGCACATAAATATCTATGGTTCATAAAACTAGGGGAGAAAACTCCATTTTTTAAAGACCTCTATCTAGTGCCATTTGTATTTGCACTTTTTGTTTAGTTGTAAGTTTTAATAGTTCCCCCTTTGAGGATTTGTCAGTACGAGCAGTATTGCTTATCAGAACACACCAACAGTCTTTTTGTAATATTCGCTTTTCCCCTTTGGTTCAGCCGAGCCTGCTGACAGATCATTCAAATTCAATTGTTTTATGTCTAAGCCGAACAGCTAATTAAAGTAGGGATGATTAACCTGACTGGCAGTGCCGCTCTCCCTCTCGCGCTCTCTCTCCTTCTCCTTTTCTCTCTCTCTCCCTCCTGTTCCAATCAGTCTTTTTCTCACACACTCTCTCTCTCCGTCTCTCCTCTCTCTCTCTCTCTCTCTCTCTCTTCCCCCTCTCTCTTCCTCTCTCTCAGTCTCTCTCTCCCTCCCTCGGTTGGTGTCTCTCTCTCTCTCTCTCTCTCTCTGTCTCTTGCTCTACTGTTTTTTTTTTTCCTCTCTCTCCTAAACGTGGTCTGCTTGCTGATGGCAGAATGGCACTCGGAGATTTGTGCATTGTGTCTGGTTTCCTACGGGCAGGCTGACCCAGTGCCTCCAGGGACTTATCAATAGACCACTCAGAAGAGACACAGACAGGAGAGAGGAGGAGGGGTGGGGGGAGAGAGAGAGAATCAATATCAAGAATAGAAGGAGCTCCGAAGCCATTTTTTTTTTAAAGAAGTATCGGGACTTGGGAGAGGGTGACAAAGAAGGTTTTTCAAAGAGGCAGTGGAGGAGGTTCTAATAAATTTGGAAGGAAACAGTTCCCTGTCTTGGGAAAAGGAGAACTCCTGACTGATTAGCATTCACACCAGGTATGAGATGTTCGCTACCCCTTATCACTGTGTCGCAACCGAGATGGAAAAGCCTTTTTTTTTTTTAGGAGACCGAGGGAGCATGTATTTTGCTGTGTTTGTTGTTGGGGGGTAAGAGGGGCGGCGTGAGAAGCTGTGGGCATTTGTGTATGAGAGCAGAAAGAATGGAAGCAGTACAACGGGGGGTGGGAAAGAGTATGGAGTATGTTACTGTCTTCCCTGTCTTTGTGCACCCCTGGGGGGTTACCCAAGTTCATTTCTAGCAGGTGGATTTAGACGGGAGTTACTTAACGCTTGACCGCCAGTTTTGAAAAAAAAGAAAGAAAAAAACGCTGCTTCCTATGTCTATTAAAGGAAGCTCCAATTTCTCTCTCTCTCTCTCTCTCTCTCTCTCTCTCTCTCTCTCTCCCTTCTCTTTTCCTCTCTCTTCCTCTCTCTCTTCCTCTCTCTCTGCCCCCCCCATCCCTCTTCCCCTCTCTCCCTCTCCCTCTCTCTTCTTTTTTTCCTCTTCTAACCAGACAGCGGGAGGGTTTCTGGCTCCCAGCCAGCCCAAAAGCCTCTAAGTGTTTTGCACTTGTTTCAGGGAGTAGCTGCCCGGGGATTTTTCAGCATTTTCACTAGAGAACAAAGAGTTCTTTACAAAGGGAAGGGTGGGGGGGGGGGGGGGAGTGAGCTTAATGTCTGATATATGTTTTTCTATTTTTATTAGTTTTTCGCCTAAAAAGAAAGAGACAGGAACAGAACATTCACTCTATAAAGACACAAAGACATTCAAAAGAAATCCAGTTATCTTTTCTCCCCATCATCCCTATATATATATATATGTACATGAAAAAATTAAAAAGAAAAAGACTAATTAAGTTGCATATGTTGCTCTTTTCTCCTCTTTTAATCTTTCCAAATCCAACTGTTCTTATGCTCACTTTATGCTATTTTTTTTCTACTCACAATAAAAGTTGTTCAGGATGCATCTTCTCTTATCATCTCTTTACCCTTTCTGGGTCGCCAAAATCTTGTGGAAGAAAGAACAAAAGTCCATCAAATAATCAATTTGGTGACTAGAACATCTTCTACTTTTGCCACTTGGGTAAAAAGTTAATTATGGAATTTGGGTTCCCAAAATACCAATGGGGTACATCAGTTCATTCGATCTCACAAGTTTTTGCATCCATCTGTTTAAAAGGTACCACTTGTGTCACTTGTCAGTTATTAAGAAAAGGTAGTGAGGGAGCAGATATTTGTATTTTATTTTTGTTTCTAATTATGTAAATGACAAAACCTCCAGAGAGATTTCTTGCCCCATGTATGATACACTAGTTCAAGCAAAATATAGTCTAGATGGAGATTTTGTCAACGATTCTGATTGCCACGTAGCTTTGTGTTCTCCATTTCAATTTTTGCCTATGCATGTATATTTTTACCATGAATTTGTGTTGTAGCAAACATTTCAGAATGCTTATCATTTTCAAATTAATGCTCCAACAAAAGAAAAAAGAAATCAGATGTGAGCTGTATGTGTAAAATGTAGTAAACAATTTTATCTTTTATATATGCTGTACATTTATATCTTTATGCTAATATCCTGGATTTGTAAACCCAAGATAATGTTTTCTTTCTAAAAGTTCTCCTCTTAATGCATTTATATGTTGATTGTCACTTAGAAATCTTTTTAAGGTACATTATAGACACAAAACTAAACAAGGGGAACAATTCTCAAGCTCTACAAAAATCCTTAAATATATATTATGTACCGTTCCTAACTACAGATAACTGTTTTGCTAAGTAGAAAACAGCTACAACAGTTGTTTCAAGAATCAGAAACTCTTTTCTTTTTTTTTTTCTATTAACTGAAAATAAAATCTATTCATATCCCTGGGGAGGGAAAATGTAGGGGAAAATATAGATGTATACATTTTCCATAATTATAGAATGCATTTATGTAACTGCTTCTTAAGGGTGTAATACGTATCAGGGCAGAGTGTGATGCTTCATCAAAAAACCCTCCTGGCTGGGAGGTGTGAGTGCCTTATGTTTGAAGTAACTTGATAACAAGGAGTCTTTTCGGGAAACCTTACTATGTATGTGTTGCCTCAGTAATGATCCTCAGATAAAAAACAAGTACTAGGTGGCCAGTGTTAGCACTTGAACTCACTGAAAGATATTAGAAGTAGGGGAACTTTTGGCAAATCGAGAATTTTCCAGGGTAACTCACTTCTTACACTTACATGTTTTCTTTAGGAATATTCTTGAATTGCTTTCAGACTTTTCTGTATTTTTGTAGAATTTTTTAATGCTTTTAATAGTGCTTAAGGAGAAAAATACTTTTAAAAAGAATGTCATCCAAATAAGAGAAACTCAGTCTTTAAAAAGTTTTATATTGAAGGCAAGAGTTGTTTTGGTTTTGCTTTTTTCCTTTTTGCTTGTGTTTTATTTTTTCCTCCTGAATTCTTTTGTTGCTGTGGGCTGTTGTCCCTGCATTTTTAATTTTTCATTTGGTACCCCCCCCTCCCTTTTTTTTCTTTTTTCTTTTTCTTTTTGGTCTGTTTTTGATGTGACCAAGGGGGTCTTTGAAAGGGGCAGAGGGACTGGGATAACAGGCTGTTACTGAAAGCTGCACTAGCTCTTCTTGATCCCAACTCAGGCAGCTCCTATCAGCTAGTTGTGCCGCCAAGAGTACAGTGACAGGTGATAGCTGTCATTCTGGGATTCTTCGTGGATCTGACCTGAGAGTAACACATTCACAGTCGAGGAGAAAAGGGAAAAAAAATAGAGGAGGAGGAAAGAAAAGCTCTTTGAGCTGGAATACACTGGCCCTTTCTTCCTGTAGGCAATCCGCTCCAGTTCTTGGCGACGTGTCCTGCACTATCAGATATCATATGACTTTTTATTTAGATTCCTTTTCGGAGAATGGCCTGTTAGGACTCTGTTTGTTTTCTTTTATTTAATTTCCTTCTCCCCTCACCCACTAGTTTTGCGTATCTGTGTGTGTCAGAGCGTGTGTGCGCGCATGCATATGTGTGTGCAATTTTTATCTTTGTTTTTGTTCTGTTGATCTGATGCTTTATTTAAAGACAAAGCTTTAATTATTTCAGTATACTGGTTTAATTATTTGCCAAAAAGAAACCTCATTCTAGGCTTTTTGGGGGGTCCATTTTTAAACACATCCATTAACACATGAGGCTGGAGATCCTACATGCTTGTTGGTCTGCCCTTGGCCCACTCCCTCACCTTAATTTAACCCTCCCCTTCATCAGCATGCACAGCAGTATAAGTTAGGAAACACCTGTGCTGAGTTGAGAGAGAAATAAAAGTAGAAGCAACTTCTTCAAATTTGCACTCCTAGTTTCACTTTAATAAACTTTTTTTAATCGTTGATTTTTTTTTTTTTTTTGGCACCCTCTGTTAAGCTTGAAAGCATCAGAGATAGTGAACGATGTGTCTGTGGAGCTTTTGTGAGGCCAGCTGAGCACCCTTGGAAAGTAGAGCAGGAGCTGAAATTCATTCAGAGACTTAAGAATTAAGTAAGAGATTTAAATAAGATCTGTGAGATCTGCGAGCTGTTCAGGGTTTGGTGATAGATGGTAAAATGGAATGCTTAGGGATATTCAAGGAAGAGAAAAATTTTCAACCAGGAACGAAACAGGCATTTCTACTGCAATTCATACTTTAAAAACCTTCTTTTATCAAATTTTTATTTTATGTATCTCAAAATTTAATCAATTGGTATGATTGCCTTCTTTTCCATGCTTGCTATGAAAAGCAGATGAATTGTGCTGATATTATTACTGGGTTTCTCCTAAATTTTTGTTGTATTTCTTTTTCAGCTTTAAAGAGTTCTGATTTTAGTTAGCAAAAGAAAAATAAAACTTGTCTAGGTATGCATATGGTTGTATACACATTATTCTTATCTATATATAATATATCCTGTTTGTATCAGGATATAATTTTTGTATAGTTACATGCAAGACTGCCTTGAAAGTTCAGATGACCATTACATTCTTTAAACCCATAGTTTTTAGTTTCTTGTTAGTTTCTCTAAAATTATATTTTACAGACCTTAAATTTGTAATGCCTTATCATAGCCAGAGGTGAATTTTGTTGAAACTTGGAGAAAAATTTATTCCACCCCTTTAAGCGTACCCAAAAGGGAAGAGAGAACTATTTTTCGTTCAACAAAAAATTTTAAAAGCCTTTTTTCCTTCAGCGGAAAACTCCAAAACAGCTTTGTCTCAGAACGTTAAACTTGGCATGGATAAAAAAATGTGAGTTTTGCTTTGTTTGAGGAAATTTGTTTTTGAAACAACAACGTTATAAATATTTTTAAATTGCCTGCTGAGCATGCGCTGTATCTGACTTTATTCATAGTTTTAAACACACACCAAAGTGCAGTCTTCTGAATGGCCACAGGTAAGGCTGTTGATTTGTATGATCTTTCGCAGAGGCACCTTCTGTGAGTCTACTCAGTTTTCCAGAAGGGAAAAAGGCGAGAGCTGAGTTTAGACCTGGACGCCTTTCTAAATATCATAGAGCAAAAGTAAATTGCCCCATTAAGGCTTGCACATTACACTTAGGGTAAGTACTATTCAACTTTCCTTTTTTATAGGAGTTGCCAGCCTTAACTTTTCGGCTCAATACGAGCAGCGTAAATTAAGAAAAAAAAATTAACTCAATCAGATATTTCACTGAAATAGAAAATTTGCAGATTTTAAAGGGTATCTATTGTGCATAAATTTGGGGATACGAGAATTTGCCAGTGAAATGATAGCAGCTCTGTGCTTACAGAGCAAAGATGTGCTAGTCTGAACATGCCTGATCTCATCTAGAATCGAAAGCTAAATCTAGGTGGGCCTGTAATAATACCAGAAAAGGAACACATGTATCTTTTGTGCAACCTTTTTTTTTTTTTTTTTTTAAAGCTAGGCTTCCAAAGGGAATGACAAAGAAGCAGGTTCTCCTCTTGCTTAATAAGTAGTCATACTTTGCCTCTGGAGATATGTATTTCCAGTTGTTTTAGTTGTTTTGTTTTGTTTTGTTGTTGTCATTGCTATCGAAGAATATTCTTTCCTGTCAGTGATTATTAACACTTTCCGTTTTTCAGACTGCTTTAACTCTGTTTGATGTTTCCTCACTTGGTTACCTTTCTCAAGTCTGCGATGACCCTCTCAGGCTTTGCCATTCTTAACGATTCTTACCAGAATATACTTACTCATTAGCTGTTTTGTTATAGTTATGGTGGAGATAATCTTGTTTTTCAGACCTTTATAACTACGCAAACAAATTACCTTTTGAGGTGAAATTTCTCATAGTTATCCTTGACACAGAACTGAACTTGTCTTGAAAAGGCTTGAAGAAAATCCAATTAGCCGTTTTTTGAGAACTGAATATTCTAATAAATGCAAATGAATTATTTTACAAAATACTTATTGATGTGCAATGCTTTTCTAATCTGTTTTTCTTTTCGTGCTTTAAAACAGAACCTGAAAATTAAATGTGTTAAAAAGAAAGAAAGAAAAAGAAAGAAACCTGCCAGGTTAATGCTGATATTTTAAATACCCAATTTAAAATAATTCTCAAAGTTTGAATTTCTTTGCAACATATCACCTTTCAGTGTCAGTCAGTAATACCTGTGCAGGTATATATATACATTCACACCCACAGGGAAACATGAACCCACTTTACACTTACATTAATTCTATTTTAACCTATAAGAGAAAAGGTTAGCATTACTGTAAAACTTTTGTTAATTCATTGTATTTTATTTTTCTGTAATAAAAAATTCACTGAACTATTGCTTTCATCCAATTATAGATATACTTAACACCTATTTATATTCAAATATTTTATCTTAATTTATAAAGTATTTTTATAAGTCTCATACGCTGCTGAATTTTATGCAGCTATGTGAACGTTTAAGTTTTTTCTGATACAATTCGCTTTGTTCCGAATCTGTTACTGTGTTAGAAGTTTTTTTCTTTCCCAATCTAGAGAAAGTATGGCCATCTTTTCCTATATGTGATATCTATATGTCTTCAGTATTCTGAAGAAGAGATTTTTTAACCTGCAATCTCTTGGAAAGCTTTCAAACAAGTGGGAGAAGTAATCTTTACTTTGCTTCTCCTTGATCCATCTGTTTGCCCTCACTGTACCACCCGTCACCACCAGCAACCCTGAAAAAAACAACAATAATAAATATGATATGATAATTTTTCTGATCACAGAACCAGGAAATACCAAAGAAAATTGTGGCATATGTAGGAAAATGCCAAGAGCTTCTCCAGTAAGATCAGCTGTTTTTATACTTTTTTTTTCCTCTTGAATTTTGTTTGTGACTTTTTTGGCTTGCTGAAGCACATCCCCATAATCTTACAAAGCCACAGCAAATTCCCAATGCCACAACAATACTGTGCAGCCGGGGAGAGGCCAGAAGAGCTGATCCTGGGTGGCTGCAGGCTTCCCCAGCAATGGTGCAAGGCAGGAGGAGTAAGTAGGCTACTCTTCTTTTCGCTTCTTACCTAGGCTGCCCAACCTGCCACCTAGAGATTTTCTTTCTGTAGCTTTCTCTTCAACTGTCTGAGGCATTTCCTTCAACAACCAATGACTTTCTACTTCCAAGGGATGGTTCATATAGCAAAACATCCATTTTTATTTTATATTGCAACATGGAAAGCTTTGAAAATTGGAGGGGCAAAGGAAAGGGGCTCAGGGTATCTGAGAAATATCCCAAATGGCATTAGATTCAAAGCTGTTTTTCATGGTTGCTCAGGTCTATAACTTTTCTGTTCTCTCCAGAGCCTCTAAGTGGTTGAAAGTAGTGAATGGGATAACTATAGGGTACACACTATGATCTAACTGATTCAGTAGATGGAGCTCTTCTCCTTAAGTCTGTATTTAAATTAACGTCCCACTCTAGTTTGTGGGGCTCTCTCTTTTAAGGTGTGTCATACTACACACATAAAATTGAGGCCTGCATAGCTAGAGAAGAGATTTCCTGGCGCTTTTCGAGAGACATGAAGCATTTGTTCTGAAATGCAAACAGTGCAGGGGAGCACTAGGGTGGGGTGGGAAGGGAAATGGAGTTTACCTATCTAAATTTCTCTCTGTGTTTGTTGATATTCATAAGTGTGAAATTAAATCCTAGCAGTTATTGTGGAATACACTTATTCATTAGCTAATTTGTAAATGTAGAAAAATATATTGCACATGCAGGATTTTGGTGATATTCATTGCAAATCTTCCAAGCTATCTGAACTGTGCAGATCTCCTTTCATTTGATTCTGCAAAAGCATCTTAATACTGTAATGCAGTTGTTTCATCTAATTAGTCTAGAGAACCTGAATAAAATGTTACAAGTTCTGAATTGTGACAGCCCAGTGGAAGGCAAAGTAGGTGTGTTAGTAAGGTGCCTTTGTGGAAGCCAAAATATTTTCAGCAATAACTGAAAATAGATTTCCAGTATCTGTTTTAATGGGGGAAGAGCTACTTGTTTATTTCTTTTTAAATTAATTGAAATGAATAATTGCCACAAAATTTTTGTCAGTATTACATTGTTTTCAGTACCAATAGAATAAGTTTGATCATGTCTCTTCCTGGTACCAAGTGGAGAAATATATGTACACTGTATGTAATAAATTATCTTCCTTAGTGGAATGTCTTCTCACAGATTGGAGATATTACTGAATATCTCTTGTTAAATCTTGATAAGATCATTTGGCCAAAGTAGAACTGGTCTTGGCTTTGGTACCAAAAGAAATAGCATTTTTAAAAGACTTGGATTTCCTTTGCATACCACGTGTCTGAGTTTGATACAGTCCAGGGAAATAGAGAGGATGAGACGAAATTATTCCTAAGCAGCCGCCGTAGGCCAAACACTGAAACGGTGCCAACCTGGACCAATCAGGCCGGCTTCTCAGAAGATACATGCTTTTGTCAAACACTTACATGAAGAAAGAGAGAGAGGAAGTTCGTGAAACTGTATTTGTGTGGATATTCTTCACTGATTTCAATAAAGTGCAGGGTAATAAATTCGATGATTTTTATTCTTTTGTAAAGCAGAAAATCTGAGTTTTTCTGGGCAGCTAAGGTTCTCTAAATGTTGTACTGTGACATCTTTTAAACAAAACTATCCTTTCGAATTTAAGCAGTGAAAAACTTCTCACAAAGAGCAAAGAGTAAAATTGATGGAAACTCAGAATCAATTCCAAACCCATTTCTGGCATGATGAGAATAACATTTGTGCTGTGTTTAAAGTAGTTTAAAACAAGAAAATGATAAAATGATCAATATACTTAAAGCCAAAAATAACCAGGAGAGAACAATCTGTAATCCATTCTCAGTCTGAAACCCCACACTACTTATTGAACATGAAAATAAACAACTATATATTTTATAAGGTGGCACTGCAAACCTTATAACATATAAACAGTAATGGTGAGATGCCAGGCTTTCAGCCCTTTATTTAAGCTATGTGTTTAGAATTTAGTCAGGCAAAAATTCCTGGACTTAAACTATTATACATTTATTTGTTTCTACATACCATGACCATAAAAAGAACAAACATTAAGGAATATATAGATTGTCGCAGTGAACTACATTGCCACCTTACAGTTTATGTACTCTGTTTATTTTGAAAAGAAAAAAGGTTTTAACTACAGCAAAAGAATATTTTAGGTTAGAAAGTCAGTTAATTGCTCAATGTGGAACAGATTTAATATTTCTTTAAAAATACCTTGACTCCTGACTAATGTATTAAATTCAACACATACATAAATATAAACCATACATATTTTATACTTATTGCTTTAATGGATTGCTTTAAAAGACTAACTTGACACTAATGAATTTTGAACCTGTGGATTCAAGGTCAGTGAAATGCTGCTGTCCAAGTTTACAAAAATCTCTCTAGACTTAAGATTTTGCTCTAATAAATAATGTTCTTACCAATTTTTCAGAGGCACTTGACTGGGTATATATTTATTGATCAGATAAAATAAAATTGTCCATCTAGATTTTTAAAATTCCAGCTGAAGAACTTAAAATAACAACAAATTGCATAGGCACACAATTTCATTGAACTGAGGTGCTGTAGGAATGATGATAATTCTAATGAGCACTGTGACGAATGCAACTACAATGAAGCATGTTTGATTACATCAGTAAGAGTGAACTCAATGGGCAAGGTCAGAAGGGTGAGACATAGAAGTCATGACAGAGTGGGGGCTAATGATTAAAGTTATGGGAGCTATTTAAAGCCTATAGCTGGGTGCAAAATTAACAGATATGGAAAATAAGAGTCAATCAATTCTAAATATGGACAGTACTTTTTCCTATAGGATATAATTAATTGTAGAATTTACTATTGCAAGGATTTATAACAACATCATAAGCTTTGGTTGTCCAGTGTGATAGTAGATGTAAAGAGCTGTTATGCACATCTGCTTAAAGATTTATATAAGTGTAATTGTTATAGCAACTTGTTATGCTATTGTTTGAAGTTGAAAAGCTCTGCTTTAAGCGTCGACAAAGCAAATGTCAGCATCAGAGAATCATAATCACTATATCTTGGAGCTTGAAGGAGCTTTAGATATCTCAATATGGGTGAGTGGGTTAACCAACTCTTCAGAATGGAATATTGGAATATCTGAACGAGGACCATGTAGAATTTGAAAATGCATATATATTACAATGTTTTATATTTGGAAAACAAAATTTACAAGAAAAACTTAACAAAATAGAGAAAGTAAAGCTCTACAAAATTATTTGGACTAATGGTACTATATATTGCATTCTGTGAACCAGGAATTTCAAATAGGGAAGAGTAGAAGGATCTACATTAAAACAAGGTTTTATTTTTATCAAAAAAAATTTGGTGAGGGGGTTGTCCAACAGATTAAGAAATGATATTCAGGCTTAAACTACTCATTTTGCCAATAAGAAAACTTAAACACAGAGAAGAGATAAAATGTTTTCAAGATGAGCAAGGCAAAACTGGGACCAGAACTCAAGTTTTCTAACTCACGTTTTCTTGACGTACTCCTATGCCAAAAGGCTGACCACTAAAACTAATTTATAAAAATAAAAAGTAAGTGATATCCCACTTTGAAGAAGTGGAAGAAACCAGACCCTCAGGGTTTCTATTTCTATGCCAGTAACCTCACCTCGGATGTGGCAGGGACAAATATGTGTGATCAGGATAAGGCATTCTGAGGAATGAAGGAAAACACACCCAAATGCATTGTACTCCCTAGAGACTCTGGAGTTAACACTGCTGCCCAGACCTCCATAGCCTTGTATCTCACTTTTTTTTCTCCCTCTATCCCCACCAAAAAATAAATAACAAGAAAAGAAAACTTTTGAGAAATTATAGTCAGAAGATCTTTTGGAAAGAAGTATTTCTTTGTAGAAATATTCCTGTACAGATTGGTATATTTTACTATCTTATCAAAGTATGAGTTCTAATGAGACATTGATGATTCAACAGGTTTATGAACATTACAAACTGGAACAATCCTTGTTTCCTAAGTGCACACCACATTTTCCCATCCTTGTTCCTTTTCTCCTAGTATTCCCAAATAGAAACACATTCTGCCTCCTTTATTTCTACAACACTTTGTATCTTTTAATGACCCTTGTCATATTTCATTTTATATGCAAGCCATTTATGTATTTATTTGTAATGTAAAGAACAGGTCTACATAATTTTAGGCAATGTACTTAATTTTACTGGGCCTCACTTTCCATGTCTGTAAAGAGAAAAACGGCATCTGCCTTCCTGGGATACTATAAGAATTCCATGAAATGTAGTATATAAAGTGCTTAGCAGAATGACTAGCACAAGGTTATCACTCATCATTGTTGTTATTGTTATTGCTACTATTACTTATTAATATTCCCCTGCCTCTGATTCTTTCCCATGTATATACTTCTCGAGGTCATAGATTGACTTAATTCATTATCTCCTCATGCAATGAACACAATGATTTTTGCGTAACGGGAACCTAATAAAAATATATTGAATCTTTTTATAAAAGTCCATATTGGACCTATTATTTCCCTACAAAGATCCTTAAATCCTGTCCTGGAAGTTTAAAATAGTGGTGGTCATGGCCAGTGCCTGACCCATGTACATTGTAAAATGCAATAGTGTTGCTTGCTGTGGACTGTCGGAGCCACATGATTTTTCAGGTTCCCCACAGACCCCCAACTGCTTAAGATTGCTCTTTGCAGCATCCCCAGAAGTGTCAGCTTATATTTCTGGTACATGTGATTAATGAGCTTGTTACACCTCTGTCTGTAGCCTAAACTAGAAACTTTCACTTTGGAGAGCAGGTCAAGATATCGAATTTAATTTTGGTTGCATCTGTTATAAGCCAATTGTGTATTCATTACATTTATAGATTCCCTCTTCAGCCATATATTTTCATGGCTGTTGAGAGCACCTGAATCTGTGTTGAATGTCCTTAGATTTTACTTTGGAGACCTGAAAATGAGACAGTGAGATCTTTTTGATAGCTAGCTGTCATCTTTGGCATTTTATTCCCTTTAGTGTGTAATCTGGTCTAAATTTGAAGAAGGGGGCAAGTATAGCATTTTTATCTAGCTTGAATATGGCATGGTAATTCTGTATTAATGAGGTCAATGGTAAATGCAGTTCAGCTACACATTTCTGTTTTTCCAGACATACAAACACATTCTGTGGAAATAGAAAATGTCTAAAAAATGGAAATGATAAAATAACTTGAGACCTGTAAGGGTAGAGATATAACATTAAATGTATGGGTTTAGCTGTTAGCAGAGCAACATACAAAGTGGACTCTGAGTATGTATGGATCTTACCAGTCCTTCAAGGTTTCAGTGGATAGCAAGAAAATGAAAAAGAGGTAGATCACATGAACATGGCAGAGGAGAGACTGACAGCAGGGTGTGCTCAAGTCAGAAGGAATGTTGCATTTTAATCAGCCAGAAGTTCCATTTATTTGAGAATGAGCTGGTATTTGTGAGGGGAACAAGGTCACATTTATTAGAACTGGTAATTCAATAAAGGATTTTGACTTTGCCAGAGTAATGGTGTTGGCATCAAGAGAAGAAAGTTTTGCAGATTTCTGTGTGTGCACTTGCTGTTACTGGTGTTCCTGGTGGGTGGCTGAATCATCCTGATGGCATTCAACAGGAACCAGCTGCTGAGAATATTAAAATGCAAGCATTTATTCCTCTAGAGAGACAGTAGCATCTGCAAAGTTTTCCTATCTTGATAGTACAGATAATCCCAGGGAGCATTCTCTAGTAGTTTTCACTCTCTATTCATTTATACATTTTATTTTTATCATTAGCATTAATATCTCAAGTTCTAAATGAAGAGAAGAGTGCCTGAGTCCTGAGTCCACAACAGGCTGTAGAGATGGATAGTTAACACTTGGCCAAGAACTTGATATTGCCTCTTGGGCTTTACCTTGAATTGTTATCTAAAAGGGGGAAACTGACATTTCCCTCCCTTGGCCTGTCTTCAAAGCAAACAGTCATCCATACTCCTAGTCTTCAGCGAGCTCCATCAGTGTAAATCCTGCCCCCAGCAACTCCCACCAAACACGGGCTTTGGAGCTTTTCACTTTACTTATAAAATTTGTAAATTTGTTGCTTTCCTTGTGTGTTTGTATTTTATTTGTTTGTTTGGTTTATTTTGTTTTGTTGGTGGTTTTTTTTGTTTTGGTTTTGGTTTGGATTTTTTGAGCTACCATCAACAGTTAGGGGAAAGGGAGTTACAAAAAGGAGGTTTGGACTCAGTAATCTTCCAGGTCTTTCTGTCTCTAATATTTATGAATAATGTATTGAACTGATGGAAAAAATGTTGAATATGTTCATTATGAATTATATTCACCAGTGTCTTGCCTAGAATATAAAAGAGCAAAGCAGTTGCCGCGTAAGTAGTTCCTTACAATAAATGTAGTGGTACAACAGAGCTCTGTATCCCTTCCCATTCCACCGCGCGTCGTCCCCAAACACACGCTTTACATGTCTGAGTGGCAACTGCAGATGAGGTGCTTGATGGGATGACAGCCAGCCAAGGTTCTGACGGGTACAGGGACATTCATAGTGCAGTGGGTCTTAAACAGAAGCAGCCTTGATGAAGGTTTTGATAGTGCAGTTTCCTTTAGGAGAAATCACCGAAGCCAGTTTGACATAGCAAACATTACTCAAGTGCTTTCATGCTGCAGGGGTTATAACTCCTATCAGGAGAATTGAAACTTACAATTTTGCCCCTGATTTTTAAAAAACAGTATGAATAACTAATTTGTCAGCAGTGTTACATTCTAAGTGAGCCAGAGTGGCAGAAAATTCAGAACTATTTATTATATTTAGCTTCAAAATTCATTATATACTTGTCTCTGTTGGTTTTTCTTCATAATTATGTTTTGTTTAGAATTTATCAAAATAAAATTGTATTTTCTAAGCATTTACCAGATGACATTGAGAAACAGTAACCAGAAGCATGACAAGAGGCAAGAAATCTTTTTAGTCACACAAATAATCGACAAAAGAGATAATAAAGAGTAAAAATAATAGCAAAATAGTTTTTCCCTGGCCAAAAAACAGTGAGGCCCATTATTTATCAAATATGTCACCGTAAGTGATATGCAAATATGTGCCAAAATAGAGAAAGACCATCTAAGGTCAGGGACTCAGAGAGGACAGCCCTAATGTAGAGAATAGTTCCAAGTTAAAGCAGTTCAACAGGAAGGTGCACAGAAAGCTCTGGCTTTTGTCTGATATCCCAGGAGAATAGCAGAGTGTTGATGAGCAGGTTCTGCCTCCAAAAAGCTCTTCCTTCCCGTGGTATCACTTCAGAGCCTTTGGACTAGCTCTTGCGAGAGAAGGGTCCAAGACAGCACTCGTACCAGTATCAACTTTATAGTGACATTAATTCAAATAAACTGTCCCAGCGTTATCTATCCTTTTACCTTTCAGAAATAAGCTTTTTTTCTCCCCTATGCTCTCTTTAGGAGCTGAAACCCATCAAAGCCTGTGAAGAGCAAGTGTAAATTTAGAGCAACCACATTTATCAATAGTTTATAATAATCTCAGAGGAGAAGCAGAGAGAAGAAGAAAGTAAGAGGGAATGAGAGAAATAGTGAAATTTTTTTCAGGAATATTACATTACCCATTATTTAGATCAAGTCACTCAAAAACAATAAAGGATACCCAATTCCATAGTGGTATAATATAAGAGCAGATGTGGGAGGATTTTTTTTCCCCCAGCTCCACCCTTTCTTACAGGACAAATAGCTTAACCTATCTGTGTAATAGTGTATTTGTCAAATAAATAGAAAACCATCTGTCCTCATCTACTTCACAGCAGTATTGCTAAGGCTGATTGTGCACATATATATTAATGTATATATTGTAGCTATCTATTTACAGCAGGGGAGAATGATTTTAAAATAAATGAATCAGAGTTTTATGTGTGTATCCATTGTGAAGGTCAGTCACTTTAAAAAAAAAAAAAAAGTAAGACCTTCTCTGCTAATCACCATTTGTTAAAACACTTGAAAATGATGACTGAGCCTATATCACCTCTGTGAAATGGAAGACTTTTGAAATCTAAGCATGATTATAGGGATTCAAACACATTTCCATCTACTTATGGACCCTAATGGCCTTATGCAGAGCAGCAATACAAACCTATTAAGCCAAATAAAAGATTAGCTTTGCCAATAGATATCTTTTAAAAAATCCTAAATCAAGGATATAGCAATTGATCTAGTGTCAAAGTATAATTCTGGCTGTAGGAGTGAACTGGTTCTCTATATTAGATATTTTTCTTTAATGGGACAAAGATATATAGAAAGGACAGAATTAAGTTTCAACCTGTACAAACATCCTAGGCATCTGCTACTGGTCTATCCACTCAAGAAGTAGGCTAAGTATATATAAAGTCCCTAAGATCATTGGAAAAGAGGCCACATTCATTTCACTTTGGACTGCTGTTATTCTTTTGATGTTGGTCTAAGATCTTTAAATCTCTCCTTTCTTCATACATACATACATTTTTTAGACATGATGTTACCCTCCAATAGCTTTTCACCAGGCCCATTCCAAGCATCCAGGAAAGAGAAACTTAGCTTCCATGGAGAGTGAAGTCATCGCTTCAACTTAGCATAATAAGAAAGGGAGCAAGCATACTGTTGGTGAAATGAGGGAGTTTCTGCTAGGCTATGACCAGATTCTTCTGTTTCTGCTATTTTTTCTCTAACTGAAAAGAGTTATTGTGGTAATTCACCTGTACTTCTGAACCTGTGTGCATATACCCAAGACCTACTCAAGGTAAAGCCAGAAAGAGATTAAGAGCAGACTTCCATCCAGGGGACTCAGCTTCTTTTTAGTGACTTCTGCTTGTTTTGTTGTTGTTTTTAAATAAATTTGTGTTTTTAGAAAATATGTTTGAATTCCCAGACATTGATATCCTGGGCATCCTTAGGTTGTGACAGAAGCACGGATTAGTGACTGTGACAAATGTCGCAGAAGCCAGTACAGTTGCAATCTATCAAATATGTTGGCAGACCCCAGGATTTTCTGATCCTTGTTGCAGAATTCAGTTGTGTCCTCACCATAGGAAGACAGGGTTAACTGAGAGTTTTGAGACTTGTGGTGCGTGCTTTTCCATTTGGGTCTTGGTAGCTCAGGGACTGGAATACCTTGGTAAAAACAATAACTAAAACTAGGGCCAGCTTCATGGGGTATACAACCTGTGCAGTTGCACAAGGTCCCATGTTTGGACGGGCCCTATGCCTGGCTTAATGTGCTTCTGTTGCTGTCCTGAAATTCCTAATAATTATTTAATAAAGAGCCCTACTTTTTTATTTTTCCTTGAGCCCCACAAATTATAGAGCTGGTCTTGCCTAGAATTTATCTTTCCCTAGCATACCAATTGAAGATATCAGTCATTTTTTCTCTTACTGAAAATAATCCCTTTTTCAATTCCTCAAAAGTTAATTCCTCCATTAAACACTTCGAAGATTTCTGTCCACATAATGTGGTTCAGAAGAACTCATCTCTCCTTCTTCCCTCCAAGCACCTTGAGATGATTATGATCAAGGTGATCTTGTTTTGTAATCAGAAACTCTACAGCTATCTCAGCCAAGTTTGTTTTTTTCTTTTTTTTTTTTGGCAAGGAGTGAATACTAGGGAGAAATAGTTGTATCATAGTAGTGAGGGCTTTGGCCTTTATTGGATCATTAAAATAGGCTTCAGTCATTAAATTGAGGTTTTAAAATGAGCACCTAACATTAAGATTATCTTAGCCGAGGTACCTCCCAACCGTCATGTGATCAAACACATGCATGTATGCTAAAAACAAGCCCATCTCTCAGCTCTGGCCCTGGGCTTCTGCCTCTCTCAGACCCCCACCAGTGCCACTGCTAGCTATGTGTTCTGTGGCCTTCCCCTCATCTTCCCTTCTGCTTTCAGCTCAGATCAATCCTTTTATTCTTCTTACTCAAAACACAACTGGCATTAGCAGGCGGCAGTTCCTCACTTCAGTCTACATGTAACATCTAAAGAGACTACTTCTTGCTGAGTTTTGTACATACACACTAATGCCTGCCACCATATTGATGAGTGTGAATTACAGAATTGTAAGGCCTGGAGCAGATCCCAGAGATGTATGGGCCTGTCCACACTGACAGTTTGTTAGGACCAAGCCTTAATCCAGAAAATGTAGGCCTCCTGACTCCTAGTCAGGTATGCTTTGGATAACTCAAGGGGTGTTCCACATTCCTGAAAGATAAATTCCACATGACTGGCTCCTAAACCTGTTTTCAAGCACCCATGAGTGAAAGGAGGAGGAGAAGAAAAAGAAATACCTACATATAAATAAATATTTTATAGGAGCTGAGAAAAGAGTGCTGTGTAACAAGGAGCCTTACTGGCCACCATGAGCTCTAGTTAGCCGCTTCAAGCCTATAAAATACTTCCTATTACTAATAATATCTTCAGGGCTGTTGGAAGGATCTGGAGAGATGCTTACCTAACACAAAGCCTAACTCACTTGGAAGCTGAGGAAGGGTTAATTTCTTCTACCTCTTCCTCCTCCTTCTTCTTTGCCCTTACTTTCACACATTTTTTCCTCCCTCCTCTAGGAAAGGAAGGAAAACAGAAGGGATCTGATGGAGAGATAGTCTTTGTGAGTTTAAATTATAGGAGATTAAGCTACTCTCACCTCAACCAAGTAGGCTGTAGTTTGCTGACCTCCTGTTGAGGAACAGCACAACCATGGAGCAACAGAAGAGCCAAAGGCATTTTTGATAAACCATGGCATCTCTCAAGGGATTTTTTTAGTGGTTCACCAGCTCCAGACATGGCCCTGGGCAAAAACTGCAATAAAGACTGGGTTCTTTTCAGTCCTTGTCACCCACTTCATCTTCTCCTCTGCCAGCAGAGCCTAGGGTCCTTGTGTTAGTTAATCTGATTCCTTCCTTCAGCTTCCCCTGTTCCAGAATTATCCCTATCCCTCCCTCCAGCTCCACTTCAAAACTGCTTTACACTGAGATAACTCTCTTGGAGTTGAAGTGGTTACAGCATCAAGGCGTAAATGGCTTAACCCCTCCGTGGTATGTTTGCATCTCAGAAGAAGTGCTGGAAAACCTTTTTTAACAAGGGGACTTTTCTTCTTGCAGGCTCAGAATCAGCTATGTTCCCAATGTGGCTATACCCACCTCACCCCTTTCTTTTTTGTTTTTTAAGGGTTGAAGTCTGGCTCAATCACCCAGGCTGGAGTATAGTGCCACAATCATGGCTCGCTACAGCCTCAAACTTCTGTCTTTGCTGTAATCACACATGTGATGTGAACTCAGAAAAACAAACTTTGTTCCTGGGGGAAAGAGAGGGAGGGAATATAGGTTTACATAGTGAATAAAACCCAGTATGATAGCAAAGAGTCTCTCTTACGAAAATATAACACAATATTACTTTTTTTGTATGAAAATAAGTTTCTATCTTGGATAGCCAAGGCCCTAACAGGTAACATTATAAGAGTACTATAAACAAATTTAAAACCCAGATGTTTTGTGATAAGTCAGGACTTCTACCTCCTGTGAACTCTGGGCATTTTGCAAATTTGAATAATCAGTCATCTCGAGTCTCCTCTTTTTACAGATGAGAGTATTGAGGCTCAGATGGGACACAGGTTTTCTTCTAGGTCACCAAACTCAACAGCAGAGCTGAGTTTGGGGCCTTTGGGCCTCTAGGGAGATCTAGCTTTTCTGTCTGATAGGGGAACTCCTAAGAGCACCTCCATCCACCCCAGCCAGCTTTCCTTTCTTCTGGTCATTTTGCTTTAACAGTTGTTGCTCCTGCGATCATCAAAAAAAAATGTTAGCACAAGAACCAAAGGGAGGCTATGGAGCATTAGAGAAATATTAGCAACTATTGAAAAGACATTTTGACCTATTTCTGTAGTTATCAATTTAATAGTATATGTTGCCAGGAAATGCACCGATGGCGGGTGGGAAGGTGGATCGCACCAGCAGCCTGTTCTCAGAGGCCCTCCAGTTACAGGAGGTGGTAATTCCAGTTAATAAAAGGGTGAACTTCAAACACATTTTAACCAAATCAAATTGTAGCGGGAAATATCATATTACTGATGTTCAAGCTGACTCACAGCTGGTAACATTAGTCAGTATATAGGCCCCAAATTCTGACTTTTCAGCATTTTCAGATGAGTTTCTGGCAGTGAGAGAGTTCCCCAGGCACATTGTTATGTAGGAATAGGAGATTTTTAGCTAACATAGGAGCTCGCATAAATGAAGAATTTTTTTATTCTCGTTAGACTTTTTATAAGATTGTCAGATATTCAAATAATATGTAACCAAGCCAAACTTCAGGTTGATAGGAAATCTAGAGCCAGGAGTTTTAATTTTTTTGTTGTTTTGTTTTTTTCTGTGACATGTTGGCAAATGATAAAAGCAATTCACTCTGCTAACCAGAGATGCTGGGCAGAATTCCCCCAACACTGATTTCATGCCATGAAAAGCACATGAAGTCTGGCCTGGCAAGGCATGGTGAGGAGCACAGGCTTTGTGTCCTACTGCTCCAATTTGAATTCCAGCTTAGTCCCTACTAGCTGTGTGACCAAAGGATATTCACGTAACATCTCTGAACCTTAGGATTCTTATACAAAAAAAATGGGCAAAATATCAATCATTCATAGTTGCTGTGAAGATCAAATGAGATAACACATGTAAAGAAATCCATGCATAAAGAAAAACAGTGCCAAACGTGTACCAGGTACTCAGAAGTGATCACTGTTATCTTCCTCCCTTTTGCTGCTATGGTGTGCAAGGTTTTTTTTTAAGGAGTTAATTATTTTCCAATTAAATGCACAGCTTTTAATATGATAATAAAAGGAAACACTGCTGGATACTCCACAGATTAATCTGGTCAGTCTTGTTTGAGTGAATGGCTGTTTGCCACCTCATTTTAGTCCCAGTTAAGCTTAGACTTCCCTTTATTAATCTCTTTCCGGATCATACACACAATAGGATACATGGGCTACATGATAAATCAAATGGCCCCCTGATAACACAGTCCCAAGTTGTGTGAGCATTGGTGAGACAAAGGACCATATGAATAGCTAGAACCCTTCATCCCTCTTCCGTACGTGTCCTACTCCACCTCACTTTGAATCAGGAAAGATGCAAGACACCTTTCTATGAGATTGCCTCCCACCTGGATTTTTTTCCTAAACTTTTTCCATGCACCTGAGTCTCCGTTTTCACAGAGATTAATTCTGATTTGGTTCGCCTACACTTTTGATGCTCTAAAACCTTTTTATTGTGGGCAGATTGTCTCAAATACTGTATTTGAGAACGGAAAAAGAAAACGCTGCCCAAATGTAAGCACCGTTGAATCAAAGAAACCGTATTTTTTCAATTGCATTATTTGAGGATCCAGACAACCTTGAATCCTTTACAAAGCACATTGGTAAGGCTATCCTCTCTCTTAGAAAGATACACACACACACACACACACACACACACACACACCCCAACTGCAGAAGGCTACTCGTCATGAGGTAAAGGACTAGAGTGTCCAAGAGGAATACAAAATGAAAAAGATGTTTCTGTAGGAAGAACCCAGACCTAGAAGCCAGGACATTCAAATTATATTTCCCACTACCATGGGAACCTTTCTTCTTATATGGATCCTAGCATACCTGCCTCTCCCGAACTCCATCGTCACATCTAGAGAACATGGATTCCAACTCATACTCCTTAAGGGCTATCAGGAAACGTATTTTTTGCTGTTTTGAAAGACATTTTGATACCCGTACCGAGAGCATTTTGCACAGGCCAAGTATTTCCCTCATTTGGAAGGATGAAGCCCTGAATTTTACTTCCCATCACTCTGGAATGGGTAAAAAACTGAACTTTTTACACTAGTATGGAAAGAAAATGGTGTTCTTATAATGCCACCTTCTAGCAGGGTGTTAATAATCATCTAAAATATCTAGAACTAACGCCGACCCATTGACCTGGTCTATCATTCAATTGACTTCCACTTTTATCCATGCACGTTTTTGATAAACATTAATTATGGGGTGACCCAGTGTGAGAGGAGCTGTGGACACAGTGAGCACATCCCTCCCCTCACAGCCTAGATAACCCTCCAATCCCCTAATGCACATCAATTGTAAGTTGACTTAAAGTTGTACAGATCCTTCCTTTCTGTGCATTGAGTCATTTCAGTGTGTCTATGGACTGGTGGTTCTATAGCCAGGAGGACTTGCTTCTTCCGAACTGCTAAAGCACTTATTTGTATGTCTCCTGTGGCACTGATTACATACTGTCTTATACTAGAGCATGTTTATATGTCTCATTCCTCCTGCCACTGCACAGTAAGCTTAATAAATACAGAGACTGTACTTACACACAGTTGTATCCCCCTCAACACCTAGAATGTGCCATCAGAAATAAAAGGTATAGTACTAAATGTTGTGATTTGAATGAGTGAAATTAACAATGGCATGTGAGTGTTTGGAAAGAAATTACCTTTTCTGAATCCATAAATTTCTACTCAGAAGCAGAGAACATCACTCAGTTACATCAGAAAAGCTTAAGGATGTTTTTTTCTCCAGTTTATTGCTTATAGGTTTCATTCTTCCCCATTCTTGACATTTGCACATAGTAGGTTCTTAATAAATTATTATTGGTGTATTTATTAAAAGTATAGAATAAAGTAGAGGTGTCCCATTTCTGTCTTCTAAAATAGTAATTTTGATTCTCATCTACTTCTTTATCTTCAGACCTTGTCTATTCCTACAGCACAGATATCCTGGGATTTCATTCCAAGTGGTTCCTGACTTGAGCTTTGACGTGGTCATGACTTTTAACTTGGCCTCTTTATCAGGCTTCTTACAGGGCAGAAGGAAAATCTTTTTTTTTTTCTGTTTCCTCGTCTCCCTCATAGGACTGTTGTGTAGTTGAAAAGGACCTATATCTATGTAAAACTATTTTAATTCCTAGAACAACATGATATCAGATTCATAATGTCAGACTGAAGAAGTTTTGGCATCCCAGCACACCAAATAGTTTTGTACACCCTGTTTCAAGCTTATCCATGGACCTGAGGGGTGAGGAGTTTATGACTCTAAGCTTTTAGGTTAGGTTCGTATGATCTGTACCAGCTACATTAACCGTGACCTCAGTCCAAATGAGGTAGCTGATTTAATATGTCCTCTCCAGTCACACAAAAGCTTCACCATTACTCTCTGACCTGATTAGATGCTAAATTTCATCCACACAAAATGATCTGGAACCAGTCACCTTGGTGTTAGGTCACAGGAAGTGATAGCAAAGAATTCCAAAATAAATACATTATTCCAGTTTTCCTTTGGTTCTTCCTCAAAAAGTCTGTCTCACAGCAGGCTCAGAGAGCCAGTCCCTCCTCAGCTAGACATTCTGTTGAGTCATGTTTACTGTCCCCCTCAGAAAGGTTCCAAAAGCAAATGCAAGAGGTTGCTGAATGCAGGGACATGTGGCATGCATGCTACTGAAGTGAGAGGCATAGCACACACCTGCTTTTTGGCTGTGGCAGGCCATCTTGACTGTGCCATGCCACAAGTTAGCATTTTGGATGAGCAATTGCCATTCTGTTGTTTTCTTCTCAACACATGGTGTTCAAAAACAGTTAAAAGAAAACTGTACCCATTTGCTCATCCCAGAAATCTAAAATTTCAAAGAAGCATGCCAAATTAATTTTCACATAATATTTTCCAAGCTTTTTCTTCGCACTGAGAAATGATATTTCACTTTTTGAACTCTTGGTGTCCTGGCCTGAGGTAAATGGGTACAGTTTCTCTTTAAATGGCATTAAACATATCAAAGCAGGATTATATCTGTCACTGTCTTTTTTTTTTTTCTAATGGAATCAAAATCCTTCAAGGAGTGTCCCAAATCCACATTAATGTCTTTGAGTGCTAATGTTTCCACTGGGACTTTTACATTAGCAAAATATAAGTGTGTAGTTTTCCCCCCTCTCTCTGCTGTCTGTATAAGAAAGAGACAACTGCACATCCGTTATTCTCCATGGTCTTCAGCTAACCCATGTCAAGGTGGTAAAAGATGACTAGAGATTTTTGGTGCTAATGTTTCCTTTTCTACCCTTTCACTTCTTTGTGTCACTTGACCGAAAAGCTACTGTGAATGCTGTTTCCAACATGGACAAATCTTTGGAATCCCAGCCATGAATCTTTGAAATCCCAGCATTTGGTCTGTTAAAC
This sequence comes from Pongo abelii, assembly GCF_028885655.2. NCBI lineage: Eukaryota > Metazoa > Chordata > Mammalia > Primates > Hominidae > Pongo > Pongo abelii. The sequence continues at coordinate 23,702,268 of NC_085928.1, forward strand.
AGACCAAACTGCAGTAGCTGTCAATGCTGTTTTTACCTTTGGTTCTGATTGTGGAAAAATTAGACAAATACCCAGAACTTTAGGATCTCACTATAGATATTTTTGTCATTAATATTGGGATATGAGTCATGTGTCCTTTTTATTGCTGGTGGATACACTTCCTGTCTACCTTAATCCCTCTTTATTTTTTTGTTCTTTAGCAAAGCAGTTCAAATGGTATTTTGTCAACTCTTGATTATCAAGTGTCAGTGAAAGACTACAATGTCATAGATAGAAAATAATAGTAAATAATAAATAACTTTAACATAATGAATCATTAGCCGTCATAGTACATTTAATCTTAGAATGCACCTTTTTCTTGCATTCGAACATGCTCTGGAAAATTACATTATTTCTTGAATAATCGTTCTTATACGTAATGTAGAAGGGGCTAGAAAGCTCTGCAATATCCGTCTCTGACCCCCTTCCAGAGTTTTTCTTCTTTTAGCACCATCCTGCCTACTGAGGGTTTTAGTTCTGGAGCTGATAGAGACTCTCCATCCATGGAGAGCTGGGAGGTGCCTTGCTCTTGAGGCTCACCCTTTTCATTGTTTCACTTTCTGGAGCACTCTGGAGGACTACACTACTTCCTTAGACCCCCTTCCTATCCTTCCTCCTTCTTCTTCTTCTGTACTTTTTCCTACTTTTTCTGTTTTTCGTTTTCTTTTCCTATCCCGTGTGAAACTAGAACGTGAACTGGGGTGTATGTTTGTGTGGATGGAGGGGCATAGGGAGGAGGGGACTCTCCAAATGCCCCAGCTTAGCACGAGGAGAAACTCCATATTTTCATTTAAACAACCTTTCCCTACGTCTAGGCCTTCATATATGAGAGAAAAATTCACTTGTTTTCCTTTCCACACTTTACAGAAAACAAGGTAAGTAGAGGCAGTGAGAATGCCAACCTTGGAGTAAAAATAAAGCAGACTATGTGCTCATCTTTAAATATTTTTAAGGATAAAACCCTATCTACTGGCAATTAACAGGGAATTCACTGTGCCAGGTTTTTGTAGGAGTAGTGCATGATGTTTTCCTGGCACTGAAAGAGTTTAGGGGGTATTTTTTATGTTTTTAGCATTAATTTTTGCATGATAACTTTGCAACATCAGGTAAATTGTCTTCTAAAATTAAAAAAATACATGAGTGATTTGAATTTTCTACATTAATATTCTATTTGGTGGATCCAAATGTTAGTTTGCTCATGCTCGTATATTTAAACATCAAGGTGGCAGAAAATGTGTGTTTATATTTGAATTAATTCTGCACATAACTTAGCATCATATAGTAGATATTCATTAAAAAGACTGCCAGTTGCATTCATTGTTGTTTCATTTTTGGGTTTCTCCCTTAGCAGGCTTATAGGCTTTGTAGATGGACAAACTTGGATCCAAATATGAGTGCCATAAATTACTTTCTAGCTTTGTATGTCTGGTCAAAACACAATCTTGCTGTGCCTCAGTTTCTTTAACAGAAGAAATGGAAACAATCTCTGCTCTGGAAGATGTTTATGAGAATTAAATGGGATAATTTGTGTAAAGAACCTAGCATAGTACTGAAATGTAGTAGGCACTCACATGTAATCTTTCTCCTTTCTTCTTTTTAAGAGAAATGCTTGGGTAATATGATCACTTCCTTACTACTAGTGATTTTTCTCCATAACCAGATTACTTAAACTAATTGTATTCATTAGGTTTTAGCTACTCAATTTTTGTTCATCTCAAAGGAAATCATTGTGCTTTGCCATATACTAAAATATAACTGTAAGGGAAATGACTTGGAGATTAAGTATAGTCATCCCTTGATATCCAATCAGCAGGGCACTGGTTCCAGGACACCCCATCCCACCCCAACCCACCACACAGATACTAAAATCAACAAATGCTCAAGTCCCTAATATAAAATGGGATAGTATTTGCATATAACCCATGCACATCCTTCCATGTACTTTAAATCATCTCTAAATTACTTATAATACCTAATGCAATGTAAGGTCTATGTAAATAGCTGTTATACTGCACTGTTTCTTTGTTTGTGTTATTTTTCATTGTTGTATCATTATTTTTTATTGGAGGGTATTTTTTTTCCAAATATTTTCCATTTTCGGATATAGAACCCATGGATACGGAGGGCCAGGGGGCTGACTACAAATGTGTTAGATCTGAAAGAAGCATGACTTAGCAACGTTCTCTGCCTTATTCCTAATTTCATCCCCATCCTCGACCTCAATACCCTCTCAGAGACTGGGCAGAAGGAGAGCAGCAATGCCTAGAGAGCTCTGTTTCTGAGCTACCAAGTTAGGGCATTGAATTTAGAATGGATTCTAAAGGGAAAAAAACATCCAAATGCACAGAATAGCTGAAATCCAATCTTTAGATGCGGGGTACCAGAAACATTCCAGATTATTTCCAGTCTAACTAAAATATAATGCAGAGTTTATGCCTTCTCTCAAGATTCAAAATTAATGATTATGATCTCTATTAATCCAATAGGAATTAGTTTGACTACTTGATTATTTAAGAGGTTGTATGGTAGATGTAAAACAACTATATTGTTAACTCTTTTTGAAACAGCACAAACTATGTCTAATCGTACTTTTTTACCTTTATAATACTTGCACACAGAGTTCAGTAAATGTTTGTTCACTGAACAAATGAATCTAGCCAGTGGCTTCTTGACCGTGGTAGTGAAAATGCTACAACACCGGTCCTATTTTTACTACCCAGCAATATATTTTATACAGACTTATCTATATCTATAGATCTCTCCCCCCGTATCTTTTTTTTTGTATATATATATATATAGTTGTTTAAATAAAAGGCCTTGAAGGACCCAATTCCACTGGATTCCTCATAGCCCCAAATCTATCTGTAAATTCATTACCGCTAGAATTGCCAACTACAGAATTAACTTCTGTGACCATTGGCAAGTCCTCAGTTTCCTCATTTACAAAATGACTAAAAGATCACTAAGGTAAAAAACAGTTCCCACTCCAGAATTTGATTCTTTCTCTCTAGTGAGAAGCCATATCTTTTTGAGAGGTATCCTATTGTTTGAACTTAGCACAAGTTTTTTCCCTGATGCAAGAATCACAAATGAAATTATTTGTATTCTACTAGGGGCTGGGGACTTGCACTTGCTTTTAAAACTCTTTCAGGACAGCCATTGAGATAGGTGTCTTTTCATTTCTGTTACTTACTTAGACACTGGGACTCAATATGGTGGGGCCAGCCAGACCTCCACAGGAGCCTGCCAGGTTTCTGTCATTCCCCCCACCTACCAAAAAAAGAAAAAGACTAAAATCTACCCAGATCCCCACTTCTGGGCCCCTTCAGGGCACTTCTTCTTTGGTGCAAATGAGGCCTGTCCCTCCCAGTCTAGCCCCATAGATGCTTTTCTGGTGTGCTTGATATTAATGACATAGTCTGCTTTCGTCAGCCTTACCATTTCCGGAGTGAGGTGTTTCTTGGTAGTTTGCATTTTTTTCTTTTAATACCTATGTATTTAATGTTGTGTCTGATAGAGTCTGATTGTCCCCATTGTGAACGTGGTTTTTAAGTCATTAATATATTGATTTGGTTCATAAAAGTTAAACTGCCAATATGGTACAGTACTTTGTTGGGGGGTATGGGGGATTCTCTCTATTTTCTCTTCTTTTTATGAGAAGAAAAAGGCCCCAAATTGTGCCCTTTGGATTATCTTGTTCTCTTTTTACATTTGAATTTCAAAATCCCCTTTAAATGAACAAGTCTCAAGGTTTCTATTACGACAGATGCCTTTGGACGTGCCCCCCAGTCCCCATGACTTTATGGCTGTGGGCACTTCTTCCTTTCAGCTCTTTGTGAATATTCTGTGTCCCTGGCCCTCTCTCAGAGTCACATTGACATTCAAACAATAACCTCTCCCTTAGCTGGTGCTCCTTGATTGCCAAAACGGGTGCTCTGCCTCTATTGCTTTTCTTCTGTTAACAATCATTCTCCACGTTTCTGAAGAAAAAGAAAGTCTTAACATTTAATTTCTTATTACACGATACATTTTGATTAACACCCAAGTATTAGATGTTGGTGAGTGCTAAGGGGAAGACCCAGACAGCAGTCACCAAATCTTATTTTTGGAGACTATTTACAGTATAACTGTGTAGTACTTGGGGGTGGGCAAGTCTTGCACATTTGAATAAAAGAGGAACAGAGTTGTTGTCTCATCTGTGTCAGGACCTTCTCCTCTTCGGTCTGCATTGCAGTGCTGCTTTGGCTTAATTAATCCATTAAGCTCTATCTTAACCCTAGTCAGTAATGATCAAGGGGCTCACCGGAGCCATCTAGAATGGGAGAAATTAGATGGATAATGATTTTTGTGCTGATGATGTGTTCTGTCTTTTTATATAGTTGATCCCGTGAGGGACATATTTCTTTGGTGTATTCCTGCTGATGTTCTCAAGACAGATATATTACAGAGAAATAAATCAGACTATGAGACTTTGCTAGTGTCTACTTCTTGGTGTGTAAATTTAATGTTTTAAAATCAAAGCTGTTTTTAAAAATATAGTTTTATGAATATAATATTAAACAATCAAGAGGGTGAGAGAAATTTGGGAAACTCTCATTTTGGTATTATTTCTTGTTACACTCAGATGCTGCTATAGAATATTTATGTTCATAGTCTTCTGATTCCTTCCTCCTCTGTGAGTAAACTGTTTAAGATGATTCCTCCTCAATTCAATTCGACAAGTGTGTGTTTAGTGATACCTATCATGTGCATAGTGGTTGACAGTTCTCAAAAAGCATGAGACTTAAATGGCTTTATATATATTAAAGTAACAAAACAGGACTTTTTTCATTTTTGTTTTTTATACCAATTTGAAATCAAGACTTAAAAGTTGCAAGGCAATAATAATCAAACTGTATGAAATACCACATTTTGCTGCCATCAAAATAATTTATAAACAACTACAATACACAATTGAAAATACCAATGATAGACTGGATTAAGAAAATGTGGCACATATACACCATGGAATACTATGCAGCCATAAAAAATGATGAGTTCATGTCCTTTGTAGGGACATGGATGAAATTGGAAATCATCATTCTCAGTAAACTATCGCAAGAACAAAAAACCAAACACCGCATATTCTCACTCATAGGTGGGAATTGAACAATGAGAACACATGGACACAGGAAGGGGAACATCACACGCTGGGGACTGTTGTGGGGTGGGGGGAGGGGGGAGGGATAGTATTGGGAGATATACCTAATGCTAGATGATGAGTTAGTGGGTGCAGCGCACCAGCATGGCACATGTACACATATGTAACTAACCTGCACATTGCGCACATGTACCATAAAACCTAAAGTATAATAACAATAAGTAAAAAAACAAACAAAAAAAACAACAAAAAAAAAGAAATTGAGACATAGCGTCTTATAGGATGGAATATTAGAATTGACATAACCATTCTTTTATCGATTGCATTTTTCCTCTATTTTAAACAATGCTACAAAAAATATATTTCCATGTGTGAGTTGGAAAAATAAAATAAAATAAAATAAAAAAAGAAAATACAATTTTTTTCTGAAATGTGTGGGAAGGTGGGTGGAGTGGTTCTTACCTTGTTTTAGAGGGTTAACAGTTAGCTGGTAATCATCTTGGAAATCTCTCTGGCATAAGTGAGGTTTAAGTTATCATTTGAATGAAGGAAAGATGTTCTTCAGTGCATGAGGGATTATTCCATAGATGCAGGCTTATGTGGAAAAAGTTCAGAGATGGAGAGGATGTATTCTCAGTGGAAAGAAGCCAGAAGACAAAAGCGACTTGCCGTGTGGATTAAGGTGGGCCTTAGTGGCACCGGATGCTGACAGGTTAAACAAACAAACCTACAGGGGGCTTTCAGTGCTGGGAGTCTAGAATTCACAGTTGATCTGAAGTAGGGTAGAAAGCCACTGGAGGACTAAAGAGGTAACTGTGACAGTCAAACTATTGAGAATATGTTTGGAGTGAGGAGGCAATTTTTTTTGTTTTTTTTTTTTTTGTTTTTTTTTTTTTGTTTTGAGACGGAGTCTTGCTCTGTCTCTCAGGCAGGAGTGCAGTGGCGCGATCTCGGCTCACTACAAGCTCCGCCTCCAGGTTCATGCCATTCTCCTGCCTCAGCCTCCCAAGTAGCTGGGACTACAGGCGCCTGCCACCACGCCGGGCTAATTTTTTGTATTTTTACTAGAGACGGGGTTTCACCATGTTAGCCAGGATGGTCTGGATCTCCTGACCTCATGATCCACCCACCTCGGCCTCCCAAAGTGCTGGGATTACAGGCGTGAGCCACCGCACCCGGCTGAGGAGGCAATTTTCATATCCTAGGTACAATGTGATTAGGAGCTGGCCAAGAATATTAGTTAAAAATGGTATATTTGAGTTAACATCATCATAAGAAAATTTCTAGATTTGATAAGAGGCTCTATATGAGAAGCAATATATTAAAATATGAACGTTTAGCAGAAGATTGAGGCATTGGATATGTTAGACTGGTTATATAGAATTTGTATAGCAGAATGATTTAAAAGGAAAGAGAGAATGCTTTTTATTATTTGGGTTTTGAGGGGCTAGCAGCCATCTAATTAGAGATATTCTGAAGAGAAAGTGTTATCTAAGTTAACTAACTTAGTTAACCCTAACTAAAAGAGGTAGATTATGAGAAAAGATGGATGAGTGCATCAACCCTTCAGATGCATGAGTACAAGAAGAAAAAACTATGGCCTTAAGATGGTTCTTTGAGGGACAGCATATTTAAGAGTCACAGAAGGAAATACTGAGGAAATATATGAAGGGAGAAGATTGAGCCAAGATTATAAATTATAGAAGCGAAGCCAAAGACAGAGAAAAAAGTCGTTTTGAGCTTTTTAGGGTAAAAAAGTAAAAAGTAAAAAGCAAAAAAGGGCTAGAAGGAACCCTGCAGGATCGTCTCAGCCAGTATTCAAATTTTGTGTATTGGGAAAAGGAGACCTAGAAGACAGACGTGGTCAAAGTAAGCAGAGACAACGTGTAGAAGAAATAGGACTTTAAGTGCCCCTTCGCATCTGCTATGCTGCCTCAGTGGGGGACTTGTCCAGTTATCTCTTGTAAATGTCATGAGTTAAGCAAAGAACAGCTAAATTTGTAGAGGGCCAGGCTGACACAAACTGGCTTTTGTAAATTCATTGCCAAGAGTAAGGGAGAAGGTGATATTAAAATCTCTATCACTGCTTCAGCTGTAAACAGGGTGGTCAGCTGAAGAATTAATGGTTTTGCGAATTTCAGAGTGACACCTTATTGCCTGCTAAGTATCAGAATCACGTGCATAAGAGGGCATTCAGATACACAGCTACACAATTATGTAATGGTTTTCAACTTGGTCCTTAATATGGAGGGAAAATTCTAGGGATGTGTGCCAAATTAAAATAATTAAAATTGAACCTAGACTTAATTGATTTAAAAAAAAAAAAGAAAGAAAGAAAGAAAGAAACTGAAGAATCCTTCACTCTGTCCTAAACTAAGAGGCCAGTTTGCTTTGCACCTTGACCAGCTTTCTTCAGAATGACAGTAAAAGGACTTGGTCAATGCCATGGTACAAAGGATGTGCCATGCCTTGCTTACTAGATGTTTTTAAATTGCTTCTTTTCTTTAGGAAGACCTCCTAACTTTCACCTAAGTAAAGACCATAAACTTGAGCCCATGCTAACTACAACTGTAAGATCGTGCAGGGGATGGAGGTTCTGTGCAATTGTGACATGTTGAACGGGGCTCCCCTGCATAATGTGATCCCTGTCTTTAGGAATAGCGCTTTGCTCCCATGTTAATACATTCTGGAAATTGCTCAAGAGGCAGCTTTGGCATTAGAATAGCAACTTTCAAAGCAGTGAACGTCAGCACTTCTATTTCTCCTTCTTTTTGGCGTGAATTACATGAAGCTGGAAGGACTAATTGGCTAAATGAAGGGACTCAGTGTCGCAGAGTTGAAATCCTGGCATGTAAATGGAGAGGTGGGGAGAGACTTTGCATGCATATCTATATGGCCTCCCTTTGTGAATTATCATAATAGAAATGGTTCTGCCCCTTCTCTAGTTTCCCTGCGAGATGAGTTGGGGTGTGAAGTGCATGGCACAGAAATTCACCATGCTTTGTATCTATGATTACTTGTCTCTGTGTGCATCTTTTCCACTCCTAAATTGCATGTTTACCCAAAGTTGCTGAATAATACATTGTTTCAAAAGATGTGTCCCTGAATTAAGGTTGTTATGTGACAATTATAATATGACCGTGTACAGCTGCTAACAACTGTAAAGAAAAATAAAATCAGTAAATGGCATTTTCAAAAGCAAACAAGGAAATCACTTATTTGTTTTATAGGTGTTAGATTACTTCCTTGACCTCTGCCAAGCGTTGATAAAGACTGGTCAATAATGGGATCAGACAGTTCACATGAGGTTGGTTCCCTATGACAGTAGTCAACTTAGCATGTGGGATGTCTCAGTCATTGTATCATACATATACATTTTATGAAAGAGTATTTCAAGACAAGCTCTACAGTTCATTTTTAACTTTTATGAGAAGCCAAAGCCTAGAACTCTTCTGGTTCACCTGTCCTGCCCTCTAGTAGCATGTTAACTAAATTGTCACATATAAATAGGGATCAAATGTATTTCATAAAACTTACACTGGGGCATCAGAATATTTCATATGAGGATTTAACATCTCCTGAAGTATGTAAGAATTTTATAATTAAACTCAATCCCTCGTACTTCATAAACCCCCTTTTTAAATGCTTAATCTGAGTTATAGGTAAGGAACATCTATTAACACATCATCTTACTAATGACCATTATCAAATTATCTCTTTACTATTTTGAGTAAACAAGGAAGGAAGGTTCTTTGGCCTTTGCTCTGAACCCTCGCTAAGCTTTCCCCATTTCCATTAAGTATGGAACTTTGAATTCCAAGGTTGATATAAAACACAGGGTGAATGTAAGTCATCCACTTCTTTGTTAACTTTTGTAAGCATTTTATTTGTAAAGCACATTTTATGCTTAGTTAAGTCTATGAGAGCTGAGCCTGACACACCAGAGTGATGTTCTGTAGTATAAACTCCTTACAGACTAATAATTGTTGATCAGTGAGAAAGTCATTTGAGCTCACTAGGTACCATTGTACAAAATTCTGTGGTTAAAGAGTGTTCCATGGAAGCTTGACAGTGAAAGAGGGAGTTAGTGGCTCAACTGAAAGCTCAGTGAAGTTTAGACATTGGTTAAATCAAATTTCAGAATGCCATATTTGATTTAAAGATTAAATATTAAAATGTTACCCTTTGATTATGAGAGAAAAGGGCTTGCCTGGGGAAGAACATGGGTAGAGCTAGGCCCTTACTGCCAAATGATGGAAAATACCCTTTCCACGTTGCCTTCTACCCAGGAGGGGTGAGGTAGACTTTGACTAGTTTGCCAATCATTGGTCATGCTGCTGTAAAGGTAAAGGTAACTGACCCAAAATATATATAACACCATTTTTTTTCAGTAGCTTTTGATATAATTTCGTCTCATCAATCAATAAATAAGAACACACAGGTGTCATTCTCCCCAAATGAGAAATGGAAAAATTGAGGCTCTGTAAGGTTCAGCACCTTGCTTAGTGTTACCTAAATAATCAGTGGTCACATCAAAACCAGAACTCAGTTTGATGTCTAGAAGCTACAGAATGTAATTTTCAGGACCAAGTGGAACAAGTTATGTTCAGTTTGATTTCAGTGCATTTCAGAATCTGGACAACATCTTACAAAATGTCTGATTATATCCTATTTTGTCTGTAGATTTCTAGAAAGGGAATTACAATTGGGGGTGCAGGGTAAATCTATTTTCTGACAGTGGTATGCCTTTACTCTTACAATCTTATCAGCTGAATTGAGGGAAAATTCATATTCCATGTCAAATTCATGTAAGGTGGGTAATGTCCGATTGCAGTATATTCACAAAATATACTTTCTTGCTGTGTGTTCATAAAGTCCTACTTCACAGCCACAAGGTTTGTAGATCTTTGACACAAGAGAAGTGGCAGCAACAACTCCAAAGGGGACTGTGTCCTTTGTTGTCTAAGAGTGGCTTCTAGGTGAGCTTTGAATCCCATTGTGAGAATTCCAGGAGTGTGGAACAAAATAGGAAAGCCATAGACTGAGCAGATGATGTAGTGGTCTAAGTAAAATGTAGTTCGTCTTTCATTTCTCTTCATTTTACCCTCTATAATGCCTTAGTGAGACAGAAGAGCTGATTTAAATAGTGAAAGAATTCTTCTAAACTTCGTCTACTTGTGTGTTCAACAGGGCTGGAGGGAGGCTATAAAAGCAAGTCGTGGAACAGAGCTATACTTGTGCTTGGTTCATGCCTTGTAGCAGATTAGTCTTTGGGGCCATTCCATGGGAGATTGCACTAAGATACAGCCAGAAACAAAGTGATGTTGAGGGAGAGGGAGAGACAGGGTGATGTCAACCAGATGAGGGACACTGGAGGAGAGGGAATATTTTCCCTGAAAGGCTCACCACCCACGGAGAGTTAAAAAAAAAAAACAAAAAACTGTAGTCTTAAAATGACTTTAATGTCTTATTTCTTCCTTCACCAGGAAATTAACATTCAGAAAGTTATGTTTTTGAATGTGTCCTGATGTATGTCTAAATCAGGAGTACATTTTTATGACTAGGTTATAAACCCATCATAATAGTGAGGGGTTAAAATGGAATGCCTTCAAAAGATAACCTATACCTACTGCAGGCTTGAAACTCGATTAGCCCAGCTATTAAAACCAGGAGGACAAACTGTTTCTTCCCTGGATTCAAAAGCTGTTAGGCTACGGCATGACCCAGTACAAAAGTTTTCTGAATCTCTCTCCACTTTACAAAACGTCGGCTCATTGCTGCCGTCTGCAGTGAAGCTGTTTACAGCTCTGTGCTAAGTGGAAAGTTCAAATCAATTATTGTCCATTAGAGTTTAGGTATAACTGATGAAATATCCCCAGAGGAGTATTGTAAATGTATCAAGACGTCCTTCCCCATTATAGAAATGGGGACGCATAGTGAATTACTTACCTTCTCTCTTACCCTTAATGCCTCTGAAAGGCTGCTGGGCAGACAGAGCTCATCTTGTCTTGCTGGGCTTTAAAGTGAGAACTTTACCATTTGGTGAACATGCGTAGTGAGCTGGCAAAAAGTAAATTTCAACTCTCTAGACTATCCTGTGGACATAAAGGTCTAAGAAACAAAAGATAGGAAAAGCCCTAAGAATTGATTAAAGCCAAAACCCACAAGTTCCCTGGTAATCAAGTTATTTTAGAAATATAAGCTTCTTATTAACAATCAAATGAGAAAGGCTTTGACTCCAAGTCTTCAGCAAATGATGGTGTGGTTTAATGCGAAATAATTTGTGCTAGGGTGCTTTCTTTCATAAAACTGGTTCTCTGCAGTTGTCTGTATCTGGCTTCAGCAGGACAGAAAAGGAGACCCACTCGTTTCTCAAGTGCAAGAGAGATAGTTCTAATTTTCCAGAATCTGTTATTCAGTTATAGAATCTAATAGTGACTTCTACCCCATAAAGGCCAGAACTGAGAGGAAGAAGAGGGTCTTATTTGCAATCTTCTATAACATGAGATGGAATAGAAGGCATTTTACTTCCTTTTAGAGTTGTCTTTACTTATTCCCTTTCCCTAGTTGTGCCCCAGAGAAATCCCTGTGCCCTAGAGACCCTAAGGCTGAAATGCACAGGGATTTGTCCTGACATGGGAAAGACTGAATAGTATTCTTCAGAGTGCTATGATTTTTCAAAAACCAGAGAAGTGTCAGACAAAGGTCAAGGAGACATCATTCTCCTGTATCAACCTTTCCTTCGTGTATGTGCACAGGTGGGCAAGACACCTTTTTATTCGTTCAGCTCCAATGGGTGCCCTACAGGGAAGCACTGGAACATAATTCCAACCCAGACTGCCAGTCACAATGGGGATAAGAAGCATCTTTAAAATGCAACACTGATTTCTTTGTGTTTCTTTAACACCAAGGATAACTCCAAGGATGTTTCTTTCTGCTGACAGCTCTGTCCGTGGTGCTAAGTAGGAAATTGGCTGTATTTCCTCCTTGTGGCCCATACTGCTTACCCCCAGCGATCCCGGGCTTCCCCATATCTATCTATAGAGATGCTAATTGCTATACAGTAAATCTAGTTGAGATGAAAACAATGCTTCCAGGATATTTATCAAGTTAGATTTTCTTCTAGATCACTCAGGTAATGAGAGTTTTCATGTTGCTTTGTAGCTCTATTTAGATAAGTCTGTTGCTCTTTTTAAGTTTACAAGGAGAAGTCCATTGGGACCTACCTTTCATTACTAAACCAATACTTTTTTACCAAATTATGTACTGTAAAAACTGTCGCTAACTCAAAGAGAGCGATCTGGGCCATGCCCACCCAGTTCCCCTCCCCTCAAGTGTACATCTACTCACATATCACCAGCTTCTAACAATATGTGATATTTAAAGATTTAGCCAATTTATTTCCCACATTCATAGTAAGGGTCATTGCCCTGGTGCACTCAGCATGCACACGGTATGTTTCTCTTCTTTCGGATTTCATTTATTCTCTTTGGTATGTCAGTTGTTTTGGCAACGTAGATTGTATAATTGTTTCCTCTTGGTGTTTTAGGAGAATTATTTTATATGCTAAGTGTGAGACTAAAACTTAGTGATTAAAGTCTAAATCCTGTAAAATAATTAAAATTATACAAAGAGAATGGCCTTCAGATTTGTCCTGTGTCTTAATGACAAAATGTCAAAGAACTGTACAGGTCCCTATCTTTCTTCATTGAGAGTACAGCATCTGGGTGCTACACTTGAAAAGCAGCCTCAATGTGATAGCATTAAATATATACCCACAGTACCAAATGTGTGTTTAGAGTTATTTTCCTGCCCTATTACTATGTGTTTAGTCAGTCCTTTCTCAAATCAGCTTCCCTGTTCTGAAACCCATTTTGCTTGCCCTGTTCTGACTACCAGCCAGCACACCCATAGACTGCTAATATGCTTGCTCAAATTTAAGGAGCAGTCCTGGTTTTCAAGTTTCTTGTAGCCATTATTTGTGTTCCAAATTATGTTACTGTGTCTGTATTAATTTTCTGTTTCTGAAAGTAAACTCCATGTATTTCAAGGCAGCACGGTTTCTTTTTTATATTTTCCAGGGAACTGGTGTTTTTAATGTCATGTGAGGACAACATTACACAATGGATCTTTGGCAGGGATACACAGAAATGAATACCGTGTGCGAACAAACATTAAATGGCAGTCTTAATTACAGACTTTGATTCTGTTGTTTTTAATGCCCTTCAATTTTATAATTTGATGGAAAATGCATCAACACAGCTATTTTCTTTCTACCCTAAATGATTAAAGATTGATATACCCCCAAACCAGTAGCTTGTTAGATCTGGTTAATCAGGTAGGTCTTACATTTCATCCACTAGAGGGCAGTAGGGATACACATCCACACCAACCAATATGTGCAACATATGGTCGATGTGGAAACATAGTAGCCATAGCTTTCCTGTGTATGAAAAATTCCCATTACAGTGTTGCTTCACTTATAATTATATTGAAAGTAAACACTAATTCACAGACGGACTACGCATATTTTATTTCAACATACCCCACTAGTGTTTTGTCTATTCTACTTTAAAATGCCCTGAGTAATGAAACTTCTACTACTTCCCTTGGGAAACTGTATCAAAACCCAACTGTTCTCACTGCTTGATTTTTTTTTTTTTAATATACTCAAGATCTATTAGTCTTTCTTCTAGTTCATTTAGAACTCTATTGAAATCTATTCCATTTTTTTCTTATGATAAGGTTAGTTTCATTCTGGAAAGCAAATGTTTATTGAGAGCCTATTGTGTGTAAGATATCACTAAGTGAATGTATGGCCACAACTGACAAGGGTTGCAATACAGAATTTGAATAAATTTGCATGACTCAGAAAGCTAAAGGAGAAACTCTCCCAGGTCAAATGTCAGAAGAAAAGTTGGTCTCAGTTCTAAAATGAATAATAACCATAAGGCTGTCACAGCTTGGGGAAATGTTTAGTTGTACTTAGATTTCTGTATTGAAATTCAAAGAGTATCAGGAATGCTTGGTAACATCAGATAACACCTAAAGAATTGTGAGGTATGCAGCTAACACATCAGTGGGTTCATGCCAAGCAAATGACCTGGAAGTTTACTAATCAAGGTTGATCCTTCTTCCTTTCACAGCTGATGGTCAGATTAGCCTAGAAGTTTCAGAATCTATACTGAGAATCACTATATGCATTTATGAAGGATAGGAAATGGGTTTGTGAATTTATCCAAGGTGGGCGTACCTTGATTATGTTGCATTGTCTATTTTCTATCATCGACTTTTTGAGTCCAATCTTGGTCACTACACACACTACACAATGGGAAAGTGATCCAAGTTCATGTGCAATACTCTGGTTTGCATCATTAGTTTCTTGGCATATACTTTGATTATTAAGTATCTGAAGGGGAGGGTAGAAGAAATCCAAGCCAAGAAAGTTCCTTTAAGGCTAGAACTCACAATTACACAGTTGTTTAAAAGTCCTTTTTTCCTTTACATTAAAGACAGAGCAAGATTTTTTGCTCTATTGAGTATATTCATCTGGAAGGATTTCCATAAGGCTGTCCTGATCACTAAGAGCAATTCCCAGATAGACGTGTATGCAAACAAGAACTGTTCAGACTCCAAGAGCAAAAATTGAACACTGCAGAAATTCCAAAAATGATACTACCTTTTATATTAACATCCTTTGAGCCTCTGTAGGAAGTAACCTATTCTCCAGAGTTTTTGAAATAAAGCACTTTCTTTTGCCAATTAAGAATGCAAGAATGTGGTTTCGTAGACTGTGGTTTCATTTTCTTGAGGAAAATAGTAGGGACGGTTACAGAATCTTCATGGAAGTCTACAAAATACCATAACCCAGGCTTTCTATCACAAATAAAGCTTAGATTTGAAATTTATGTCACCTGTAATAAAGTCCACACGAGTATTTTCTGTGGAAGTAATTAAGTGCAAATGTGCAACAGCCATTTTTGTGTTTTTGTTTGTTTCAAAATACCAGAGGTGATTAGGCCATATTATGAACTAATTACTTACTTAATTTATTTAAGTTGAAACGAGTTTTTGAGTTATACAAGGGCCAGAAACAAGAACTCATTAATCCATTCTGCACATCACTGAAAAGAACAAAACAAAGAAGTTAACGCCTTTATTTTATTATGTTACAACACACTAATATTTTGAACACTGACGAGGATCCAAGTGGTCAAAATATCTGTATTTGGTAGGAAAATAAAACAAACTCTTTTTTTCCACCACCATTTGGTTCTTTCAGTGGTGTGCTGAAATTCAGAATGAATCACCAAAGGTATTAAAATGGTGTGTCCT
Source organism: Pongo abelii (assembly GCF_028885655.2). NCBI lineage: Eukaryota > Metazoa > Chordata > Mammalia > Primates > Hominidae > Pongo > Pongo abelii. The sequence continues at coordinate 23,717,782 of NC_085928.1, forward strand.
TTTTAGTACATTTTCCTATGGAGTTTAAAAGATTCTTCAAACATATTTGAAAATAGTAAATAAATAACCTACAAAACTCAATATTTTCTTAAGTTTGGAAGTAAACCACATTCATTCCTGGGCTTGGGACTCTATACACCAAGTTTCAAACCAGAGCATATTTTGGTATTTTGATGGTTGAGTTATAACCCCCTGAAAAGAGGGACTGATTATGTGCAGTAAGGACAGCTGCCCATGGAGCTACAACTGAGCTGCTAAAATAAAGCTAGTGTTTACCTGTCGCTGCTGACCAAGACTCGGTGATGTGATGTGAGACTCAGTAGATCTGTTCTGTAGGCCCTAAGAGAAGCTCTGTCAGCACTCTGCGATTGAGTTTCACCGTCTGAGTCTATACTTAGCCAGCTTCTAGAAGAGGAGAAAGTGGGGGATACAATACACTCATGGAAGCAAAACCAAAACAAAAGAGAACCCTGTATGTTGCAAGCAAATTGAAAATGTCAGAGAATATTTATGATCCAAGGTTACTTGTTCTAATGTTTGATTCTTTATCTTCCAGGTTCTAATCCCTCTATTTAGTTTTTTTTTTTAATATTGCTAAGGAATTGAAATTATCATATATCTGACCACAATGATCAGGTGGTTGATATTATTAAGTGTCTCAATTTTTATTTTCACAAGTTCTTTTATGACTTGATTCTCATTATCTAAAGCAAAATTCTGGCATGTGATTGCCACCTAAATCACTGGGTGCACCATACGTGGGCAAATTCTATGCTCAACTATAGTATTTACAAAGAGGTAGTGGCTCAATCTGTAATACTGGTTAAGTCATTTCCCACCCCTGTAGGAGATGGGGTGACTGCAATGGAAGCAGACTTCTGTTTCTCCGTGTGAAAAGTGGAGAGGAAAAAATATCTGTGATTTTCATATCCCAACTGAATGTTGTAAGGATTTGATGAACTATTTATGCAATCTTAAAATCAGGGAATTCTCTCAGGATTGGTTATCTCTTTTGGGAAGAGGCTACTGGCAAGAACACTCTCAGGTGATTCAGAGTCTGAATAGTAAGATTGTTCTTGTAGCACAACTACTATATGGTGACACCACTGTCTCAATTTCAGTGAGACCCATGTTTTAAGTTATTTTGCCCAGGAGTTCAGATGCATTGGTATCAAGCCCTATGCTCTCTCTTGGCCCCACTCCATTTAAACCTAAATTAGAATTCTTGACTGTGAAATAGAGTTTTTCTCTATTCCAAGACATTTATTCATTGAAGAAATATTTATTAAGTACTATGTGCAAAGTATTATAAAAGGCCATCTGATTTATATGAAAACTGAATCTCTAATGTTAACCCTATTAAACCTATGTTCTAACCGAGTAAGCCAGCCAAACAAGACACAAAATCAGAACTTTAGATTTGAAAGGAGTCCCACACTTTACAGGTGAAGGCATTTAGGCCTAGACAGTGTAGTGATTTTGTACCACTCAACACAGCAAATTTGTATCAAGAGCCAGAACCAGAGTTCAAAGCTGCTGGTCATCAGTCGAAGATGTCTTCCATCCCTATATGCCCCTTCATCAAGTTTTTCTCTGAATCTAGACAGTCATTTCTGACATTTTTCTCTTATTCTCTTTCTTCTTTGGCACTGATAGTTCCTTTAGTTCAGTTAACAATGACATAGCTTTACCAGGTTCAGCAGTGCCACATCCCTATGCCTTGTTTGCAGCGAGATTGTCACATTGGTGTTGAGGGAATGTAAGGAAATTCTGCTTAGAGGATTATTTTGACCTTGTCCTAATGATATCAAACCACATTGATTTTTCATTAGCCAGTGAGAGTCACTGTTTGGTCACTATTTGGGTGGTCCCTAGCCAAGGGAACATTTGTGAAAGCTATGAGTTGCCAGTGTTACAGAAACCCATTACATCTGTGGTTAAAATCCTGGGCGGGTGCCGGGAGGCGGCAGAGAGAGGGGAGCAAAAATATACAAAAGGAAAGGGAAGAGAACCCCAGAGAAAGGATTATAGATGACTTTACTTTTACCTAGACTTTTAATAAAACTCATAAATAGCTCCTATTCACATGTAAACATATATAATAATTTTATATAAAACATATAGTATTTTATATACTATCATATAGCATTTTATATTTTATATATTTTATAATTATATTTTATATATTTTAATATAATTTTTATGTAAATATATAGTATTTTATGTATTCGTTGTTTCATATAAAAATAACTTTTCCCATTTTACTAGGATAGAAATTAAGATACAGGTATTTTATATTATATTTCAAGGCCACAAATAATTCTGAAAGGTTTGTTACTTTTGTTATGAGGGACACAGAGCTCCTAAGATATGTTATCACAGCCTTTAAGCTAGCAACACTTTTGCATTACACAATGTCCTGTTACTAAACTTAAATTTTCTTCAAAATGTGGAGAAACAAAGCTCATTCAGATTAAATTAGAGTCTGGGAAAGTAAACTCTGGATTCTTCTCTAATGTTTCTTCTCCTCATCGTGCTTCTCCCCCAACCCAGCCATTTCTTGTGTTTCTCATCTTCCATTTTGATATCCCATTCACCATTACAGTTACCAAAGCAAGGAGGTTGTTGGAATTCATCGTATTCATTCACTTCTTAGATATTACTTCTATTGTAGTACATGAGTTTAGATTAGGAAAACTAAGAATTAGTCTTTAGATTAGTTGATAGAGAAGAGTTTCTGTTAATATACATTATAGTCTGAGGTACTCTATAATAATCCATAGCAGCATGCCTTTTGCCTTCTCGTGATCTGTTTGCTTTTGTTCCCTCTTAATGAGAGCTGGAGACATCTTTAATGTAAAGCCATAGATGTGCACATGATTTGATGACAAGAAGCTACTGCACACACAGTTTAGATATCAAGGGAAATGAAGAGCAAGACTTCATATCGCTTTAACAGGTTAAATTAGTCATCTTAAGCTGTTAATACATCAGGCTACTGGGCAGAAAACAGCAGCAGTGTGGTAGCAGAGCTTCAGAAGTAGATAATCCTAAATTCAAATCCCACATCTGCCATTTACCAGCTGTGTGACCTTTGTTAATTTACTTTTCGTCTCTGAACTTCCCTGATCCTTACTTCTCTCATCCGTAATATGGAGATGATAATAGTTGCTGCAGAGAAGGAGTGGCATAATACAACTTAGGTAATATGACATATGTGACTGCAGGTTCAATAATTTGTGCACCTTCTGGCCCCAGCAGGCTTAATATCAGCACTATAGTTAGTCCCTACTTTCTTACAAGCACGTGATTATAAGAAAAGCCCCTCTGGTTCAGGCTTATGGTCCTTTCAGTTCAGCATTCATTTTCTGATCACAGGGACAGGAAACTGTTATATAAGACACAATTGTCCTTGTTGCTAACTTCAAGAATTAGAGTTATTTTCCTCCAGATAGCCTAGTTTCTCTGAATAACCCACTATGGACTTATTATCCATGAATTTAGCTAAACCTTTGTGATACTATTTATGTCATCGACCTTTAATGAATTTTATAAGTTGATTGCCTACTGTGTAAAGTAGCTCTTTAGTTTGTCACAAATTGTTTCTTTTGAAAAGTAGTAAGATGACTTCCAGTTCACATATACTAGAATTTGAAAAAGAAATCCATAGTCAGTTTCCCGGGCCTTTTGTTTCTTTATAGACATTTACCATATCCTTGCCTGGATTTTATCATTATAAATAGAAATCTTCATCTTATGTCATGATTATTTCAATTAATACTGAACATTCTCCTATTCTTTTTATTTATTTATTTTTTGAAGTACTTCATCCAGAAAGTATCCCACACATGGGTTGCCGTTATCTTTTACTAGAGCTGATCATAATTTAACTCTCCCGTTCCTCTATCAAAATTACACTCTATGCTCTGGGCTCAAAACAGAATGATCTTAATGTGACTGCAATTGTATTTAAGCCAAAGTTCAGCTTAGAAACAGCTGGCAAAATGTTCAACAAACTGGACCATAGAGGAAGAATCATAACAAAAAGATGTGATTCCGTTTGTAGCAAAGGGAGAAACTTGTCTTAAGGAAAAACTAGAGACTGAAGTTTTTGCTCATTTTGGAGATCCTAAAGAAGAAGTAGAAGGCGATGTTTTCCGAGCCAATTTGTTCCACTAAAAGTGACCAGAACCAAGTCTAGGTTGGGCTGGCTGCCCTAGGTTGCAGTTAGAGGTTGGGGCTACTATTTTGACAATGGGAGCAGAAATCTGTGACCAAAAAAAGCCCAAAACTGCTTGCTTCTATGTTAGCATCACTAGCATGAAGTAAGATTTGAACTTTAAATGACTCATTATGAGTGGGTGGCAACCTACTGTGGAGGCAGTCTGTGAACCCAAGGTCAGCATCCCGGTGAGAAATCCCTTCAGGTATGAGTGAGCGATACACCCAGTCACACTGAGACGGGAGATCCTTGTCCTCTTCAGCTTTGTCAGAGCATTCCCTGCTTTGTTTCCAATCCTATTTCTAAGGATATTTGGCACACTGCTTGGCCTGCACTTGACACCACTGTCTTCAGAAAATAAATGTCTTACATTTCTACAGTGCTTTATAGAACACTTTCACATAGATTATCTCAATTGATCCTCACAACTCTATGGTAACTGTTCATGTTCCCGTTTTATGGATGAGGAAAACTGATTGAATTACTTGTGCAAATGGTGTTAGTAAGTTGTAGAGCAGGGACTGGCCTTATGATACTAAGTTTATGTCCTTTCCATGTCACCACCACAAAGATAGCCAGGTCATTTCTGGACATCTTCCTAAAAATATACCTTCTTTCATTTTCCCCTGAATGTATTGCATTATACTTGCTTGTACTGAAGTTGCTCTGACCTCTTGTGGATGACAGCAAGCCTCATGAGATCATCCTGCAGACTTCGCCTTTTAATACCCCGAATGCTAATAACACAATGTTCTACAACTTCCATATCATGTGGAGATGTTCCGTAAGCCTAGCACCAACCTTGCATCTGGACATTCCGTCTCAGAAGAGGTCATTTATCCCAAACTTTTCTTCTTTTTATAAACTTTCCATATTAAAATCATCCTTCCACTCCTTAATTTAAATGTGCTTCAATATTATTTTAACAAATTCAGTAGCGTCTGTACGTTACATCTTTCTGTACCCTTCCCTCCCTCCTGAGGGAAGAATCCCTGAATGATCCTAGTAAGTTCTGAAAAGCCTTAGCAGGGTAGATAATGGGTAAAGATCATTGTATTTCAGCTCCCTGATCCATTACACTCCTGCCTTTCACCAGCATGCAGAGCGTTGTGTTTTTTTCTAACAGAATAAATTAAATATGAAAGAGAAGGACTAATGTAATTCAAATAAACATGTTAATGACCCTATTTTTCCATTTGGTAACTAGACCGGATGTGGTGGAATGCCAGTTTTTTACTGAGCCTGTAATTTAAAACTTTCAACAAGGACACTTTTTTTCCCTTTTATTTCCATCCTCCATTCCCACCCGCTTTTATTCTTACAGACACTCCTTACTGTCCAATTAGTTTTGGAACATGAAAACTGTCCTCACTGATGCCTGGAGCCATGGGGGACCTGGGATGGTTTCTCTCTGTGGGATGGCTTGTAAGACTCCAGTTTTACTGGTGATGACCCTGCCAGAGCTCTGTGCTGTTGAAGAGTGTGGGGAAGGAGGTGACTGGTGCATCCTGCACCTCCTCTGCACCCCCACTTTGTGTAGTTGAAGGGTGTGGGGAAGGAGGTGACTGGTGCCTCCTGCACCTCCTCTGCACCCCCACTTTGTGTATTTTTGATGTTTTGCATGTACATGTTTGCTGTTCTAGGCAGCACTTCAGCATTCATATTTGGGAATAGAAGAGCTCTCAGTTTGCTTTTAACCCTGTAAGTAGCCATCCATCCCAGCTACGTTTTTTATGAGTCAAAGCCATGTTTTAGGAGCTTGTTATCATCCAAACTAGAACCCTCACTAACTCGATGTGTCCCTGGATGACTCCCTAGTTTATTTCTTCCCTTCCCTCCACTAAGTCCGTTGTCTCCCTATGCACCCCGGGAGTAGCCATTTTCCACAGCAGCCCTCACCCCTCCTCCAGAAAATGGGCGGCTCAAAATGGAGCCCTTCCTCTCCTCCAGACCTCAAATCTGCCACCTGTCTGCTCCATTCATCATTAGTTAGCTATAGAGCCTGATTTTTCTCCAAACTGTATGTATTTAATCCCTGATTTCTGCCTCACCCCCACGATGTGACATCCTTTCAGCATTTTACCTGCTGGAACCAGTGCTCTCTTGTTTCTTTTACTGTGGTCACTTGCTAGAGTTTGAAGGAAAACTTTTTGATGTGAACACATTTCAGTTTTTTTCCAATTTACACTGGAGAGAGAAATGAAGGGGAGAGGGGGCTCTGGCCCTGTTACTTCCTGTTTGTTTTTGTTCTGGAGAATGCAGACCATCTGTGTCTCTCAGAAGCTATTCTTCTACAGCCACCGTGCTGAGGCTGATATTTAATTTCTTAGTTTTTCCCTCGTTTCTCTCTAATTTCCTTTTCCTCCTCCAAAAACTCCTAAGCCCCTCATTAAATCTTTCTTCCTGAATTTTCTTATCTCAATAGTACCTCTGGATACGGTTCTGTCCCCATTAAGGCCAGAATTTCAAATTAAGTAAATGATAATTGGAGAGAGAAAACAGGAGAGAAGGGAACAAGGAATCAGTAAGCAAACAGAAAAAAAAAGTGGGTTGACTTTTTAAACATGGAGTTCGCTGATTCTCAGAGCCACTTCCCATGTCCTGGCATCCATTGTTCCTCTGATGTCTCACCTGTTAGATGGACCTTGTCTTTCTCAGAAGAAACATCTGCTGGATGTTGGATCTCTCTCTGAGTTGCCTGAGAAAGTCCCTCCCTAATTTATTTTTCCTGCCACACAGACTTCGATAAAGGTTATACTTTCTCATAATAATCAAGGTGGTTATTTTCTAGAACTAGTAGAGATATTCTCTCTCCTCTGAGAGCTGCCTGATGAATCCCAACATATAGTCACCCTATATAAAAGTCTTACATTCTTTCTGTTTCTTTTACATGCAATTTCACTAAACAAAGTCTCTAAACAACTAGATCCTCTTTCAGTAGATAACTCTCTATAACTTATGAAATTTCAAGTGTTTCATAAGAAGCATCTTTCTGAGTCACATCTTCATTTCAGATGTCATTGCAGTTTAGGACACAATATTTCCCTCATTTGTGTTTTTTAAAAAACATAGCTTTGATTTTTTTTTTTTTTATTCTTAAGGTCAGAATTAAAAAGCTAAATGAATTCCAGGCTTCAGACTCCCAGAATTATATTTCAGCTGGTTCAAGCCTAAAATGTGCTATATCAACTGTCTACGGGGGAAGTGCCGAGTAGTTGTGGCCTTCGTGGAGTGTTTTTTGGAGCTCTCGCCTGTCCCCCACCCCCTTCCTTCAGCTGCTTCTGTTTGTTCCTGCTGTAGTGCCTTCAGCCATGAACATGCCGTTTAATCAGTGGTGTATTAAAATGGACCTGGTACAGTCAGCAATAGCTAGGCCAAAATCGATTGGCTATTTTTAAAAGGAAAAAAAGAAGATAGAAAATTGCTCTTTTAATCTAGGTAAATCAAATCGTGCCTGCTTGCTTTCCACCTGTAGCTAAGTGTAGGCAAGAGCATTCTGATTGATGACAGTGTTTCTTTGTGCTTCTTTATTCATGCTTATCCACTTGGGGTAAAAGCACCAGGGTATCTTCAGAACTGAGTTTTCACATTCACGTGAGAAAGCTTGTGCTCTTTTTCTCTCAGAAAAAAAAAAAAAAAAGTCTTCCCTTTTTCCCCCTCTTAGAAGATTTGAATAAAAGCAGAGTACGTTCAACCTTTTCTGCCTTTTTGGTTTTTTCCTGCCATGAAATCATATCTGACTGTGACATCACAGTGTGGTGCTTTGGGCAGCTTTGTGATGTATGAAGGCGAGGGCCTTAATTGGGTTAACAGAGCACACCAGGAGCGGACGGCGGACGAGCGCTGCTCTCCCACTAGGCAGTTCTCTGCTGCAGGCAGTGTGAGAGAATCAGAGACCAGCTAGAGAGGAGCTCCTTCTCCCGGGGATTTTTAACTCTGAGGCTTTGTCTTCTTTTAGTGTATTACTAACCAATGAAAGTAATTTTTAAAAGAAAAAGTATATAAATGTGCTTTGTTTTTAAACTGCAAAAAATTGGGGGTGGGGGTGGAATGTGCTGGCAGGGTTGTTCTATAGCATTGATTTGTGACCAACAAAGGAAATGTCTACTTGTGAGACACAAATCAATGCAACCAGACTGCGAAAGTGCAAACAGAGATGTGAGAAAATTATTCAATCGTTAGTCTTCTATGGAATTTAAAAACATTGAATCTTTCGATTGTTCCAATACAAAAAAAAAAAATCACTAGAAGAAAGGAAGGGAGGGTATGAGGACTTGTTCTAATTTCGTCAAAGGTTTTCTCTCGTGATTGTGGAAAGGTCCGGCAAAGCTGTAAGATTCCTAAAACATTGCAATGTTGTGAATGATTTTCAGAACTCATTAACCATGTCCTCAGATGCTGTCAATAGCAAAGTTGTGGAAAACTGGTAGAAGACAAGTTTATGCCTGAACTTCTGCTTTAGTCTGCAGTAACCTTGGCTGCTGTAAAACTGAAGTTTCTTGCAAACTCTCTGTATCCAGAAATAATCCATAACAAGCAAACTCAGTACTTACATAGTATTTTTTATCATATAAGCGTGCTACAAAAATTAACAAACAGATTACATGGGTAAAAATGTAACTCTAGAAAGCTAAATATGTTTATTTTGTAAAATTTCATCAGTTCAAATAAACTGGGAGATAGACGACTAGAATGAGCTGAAAACGTGATCATGGAATGTTTCCACGTAGTTTGAACTGAGATTTCTAAGTTTTAACAGTAGAGTTTCTTCAGCACTAACTTCAAAATAAGTAAGAATTTTCAGTAACTTATCAGATGTGTATATGTTAAAGTAGTTAAAGATGTTTCCCCCCACCCATATAGGTTACATTTGGTTTCCACCATCCTTCCTCCCAACAGTTTTAAGGTTATTAGTTTGTTTAGAAATCCTATCTTCAGAGACAATAAAAAGGTAAATTTCAGTACAATCCCTATCCTATCACAGATTGTGAATTATTCTGACTTCTCCTTTTGGAGAAAAGGAGAAAAGATGATCCGATGTTACTTCTCTGAACACTGAAAATTAATGTAAATAGCTTCACAGTTTTTAATGTTTTCCCAGTGTCTAGTCAGGCCAGAGTTCCCATTAGCAGTCCAGGGAAATTTTCTAACTTGACTGTATATTTTTGCCTCCATCACTATGATGAAGTCAGTTACCAAGACTCTCTCACCTTATCCTAAAAATGTGCTGTTTCTTTACTTCCCAATTGTCTTTATGTTAGTTACATTGCCAGAGGAAATCAAGAGAGTGAAATATAATGGATCAGAGACCTATCAAGTAAAGTAATCAAGAATGGATTTCTGGACAACCCGGTTTAAAATAAGAACCCTTGCCATAAAAGTGCATAAATGTCTCACTCTGTGTTACACAATAATACCTCAAAATCCAATTTCTGGTAGTTCAGATCTCTGAGTTACAACCCTGAGCAAAGAAGTAACTGAAGACCTTCAAGTGTCCAAATGAGTTTCCCCCAAATCTCCTACCAAACCCTGCATTCAAGCAGTATTGTCTCCATAGCTCTTATTTATATGATTTTCTAATCCAAAGCACATTAGAAAATACATTTAGCAGAGAGGATTTAGAGGAGATGGGTCTGAAAAACTGGGACAGTGACGCCAGTCGGCTATGGCAGTGGATAGTGGGCTATAGCTCAGTCTGTGGCCATTAGGCTGAGCCAAGGGACAAGGCCAGTTCTCACCACAAGTAAGAAAAGTGTGTTACTGAAAAACGGGAACAATGAATAGTCACAAGGATGACCCTGTATCATAGAAAAAAATTAAATTACATCAACATACTGTGTTTAAGAAAACAAAGATATGTAAAAGTTTTCTTTGAAAAACATGTTTAGAATATATTTTATTGCTTAAAAAGGCAAGTTTATGTCATTAAAAAACATTTTAAAATATACAGAACATTTTATTCCTCAATGTAGCTTGCTTTCTTTATATCCTTTTTCAATTTGAAAAAATACAGGGATTGTTTTGTAGTAGTGACTCTGAAAACCTGTCTAGCCAAAACTACTCAGTACGAACACCTTAGAAGGAAGGATGTTTATTCTTGAATATTTCAAGTCCAGGTCTCTTAAAATAAAGATGTTCTTTTTCATTGATCTTAGTTATATAATGTATGTTGTCATCTCGAGTAAGGCGCAGTTGCTCATATTTAGCTGGTTTACTTTGTAATGCGTCATTATAAGTGACCAAAAACATGGTACAGGAAGTTGTTTGTGTGTTTTTTCATTGCTTATGCAACTTCCAAGCAGAAAATGTTCTTGAGACCAGATGGTAAAGAACAGTCAATTGCAAGTTCTATTCTCCAGATGTATTGATGTTTCATGTCTTCCTGAAGCCAGTTCAAATACACTTGTAAATTCAAGTCTTAATTTTAGTAACTCTTTCACTTCTGCTAGATCCGATTTCAAATGATAAAGAAATAGGCTAGAATATTTAATAACAGGATCTCTAAAGCCTGCTGTACTATAGAGTGGCAATGCCATGGTCATATAATTCAGTCGGATAAAAGTTCATTACATGTGCTTTTGGACGTATTTGGTCACTGTGCTACAATGACAGCTAAGTGTTTACAGTACCAAACGTCTTTTCAACTTTATCCTTTCCAAAAGTGCACTTTGTTAAGACAATTTTAAAAAATAACATTTACCCAGTGTTTCTACTTGGCATGTAGGGTTTTTTTTTTAATCTGCTCAGCAATTTGGAAGTTTGCTTGGAACACAGATGAGTTAAGATAAAAAGCTGTTTTTTAAAAAAAATGCCTCTAGTAAGTAAAAATGAAGATACTATATCTGAATGAATGTGAAAAGTTGTCCCTTTGTATATTTTTAAAGCTTCCTAAACTATCCCCAGTTCTCAGCCAAATGCAGCCTACCCAGATTGTCTTTAGGAAAGTAGCAATTCACAGAGATTTGCAGTTAGCCATGTATCAAACTACACTCTCTTTAGTCCCTGCTTACAGCTCCACCATTTTAGAATATGGTGAGATATGCCAGAGCCCTACCATCTGTTTAATGGGCTAATTATGTTTACCACATGCCTACTTCACAGGAATACCATGAGTGAGGTTGCCAAACATCATACAAATATATATGTTTGTATATATTGATATATAAATATACACGTAAATAAAATTGTATACATATATAAAAGCATTCAGCATTTCTGAGTTTCATTCCATCTTTTACTCTCAAGATATATCATGGCCCATCCCTTAAACCAAGCCAGGTGTTGTCAGTTTGTGAAGCTGTTGATGATAAGACCGTCAGACTGAAAGGGATCCTCTAACTGAGAGATTTGGAGGAAGTGAAACTCAAATTGTATACACATTCCTATGTCTTTGCCATTTAGCTATGCCCCATGTTCTCTCTACTAAAATGTAGACATTTTAGCTTCATAATTAATGCAATTAAACTTTATGACACTGTATGTTGCTATATCCAATGACTAAACTTCTTTTAAGAAACAGAGGATCTCTTCTCCTTTATTGGGAAAAAAAAAAAAAGTCAGACTGTTTTAACACAATTCCTCCTGTACATGGCTACAACTTTTCTCTTACATACCACAGCTTCTATATTGGGCTTGTTCTTAAAGCTAGGACTTTTTTTCCTCCTATGAGGACACTGCAACCCTTGACAGTTTTTCTCTGGTATTCTCTGAGTGCTTCCTAGATACGTGGTCTCAGTGACTCCAGTTATCACAAGGACTAATTTTCACTTGCTATCCATGAAAATTTTCGCTGGGTCAAACTAAGTTGGGTCAAACTAAGCTGCTTCTTGGAAATGGGGCTTATGCTAGTTGTGAGTTGTGTCCAGAGGGAATTCTGAGCAGTAAAGGGAGGCAAACTGAGGGCATTCTAGGTGAAGGGAATTAAACCAGCAGAGAATCAGGGCACAGATGGAAAAGAGCGAGTCATGGGTAACCAGAGTGCCTAGTCAGGATATGATATAAGCTCTGGGTATTGGGTTTTCTGTGTAGCTCCTTTGTTTATGTAAAGCTAGCTCGGCAGGCTCTGGGCCTTCTTGGCTTTGAGGATGCACTGACCTGAGAGCTATGGGGAAAAATAGCCACGTCTGTACACCAGACTATAAAGCCAATATGTACCATTCTCTCTGAAAATGAAAGACAATAACATATGAAACTATCATTGATATAAGATTTTATTTAGTCTTTTCTAAGATACCAGAGTATTTTTAAAACCTGTTTTCTTCCCCTCGGCGTTAGGATGTTTTCTTATACTGCTTCAACTGAAGTAAATTATTCAAACAGAGCTGTTTTGTTTTATTTGTTTGTTTTTGTTTTTGCAGCTTTATGCTTACCAGGGACTTCATAAACAAGTTGAAAGAGAAAAAATAGCCAGGACATAAATATAGAAATAACCCAATCACATAAGCTTTCATGAGCATGGGTGAGGGCCTTGTGGGAAGGATGAAGAAAAATCTTTATTAGTACCAGAATGATCGTGATTACCTTAGGCATAAGTCTGATTTGAGAAGAGACATTGATATACAAAGAAAGGAAGGATTATTCCCCTATGATTTGTCCATGTGTACAAGGAAAAATAGCTTCAGTATTTACTATTTGACTTCTTGAGTCCAGAAACCTAATACTCACTGCAAACTGCATAGGCACGGAGCAGAAGAAAGCAAGTATTTACCAAAACAAGAGGAAAGAGGAATTACTCTTTCATCTCTTCTTACTTTAGAATCATCAAATGTTATTACTGGAAAGAATCTTAAAAACCATCTAATCTAACACTCTCACATTATAGATGAGAGAAATGAGACTCGGGAGAAGTTTCATGACTTGCCCAAGGTCACACAACAGATTACAAACGTGGCTGGGGACCCCATATGATAGATAGGTGCCCTTAATTTCTTCAGTTTCTCCACAATCATTTTAGAGAATTATTTGACTTATCCCACCAATGTTGCTTTGTATATCTTGATTATCATCTGGCTTCTCAATTAATTTTTTTGAAGTGAAGTTTACTTTATAATAACTGCCAGATTCTATAACTGATTCTAAAAATTAAAATGTGTTCTCAGACATATCCTGAGTGTTGTACAAATATGGAGAAGCTCACTAGATCAACATGTATGCCTCCTTATTTTATATGAATCCTATAATACCTATAAACGTGGCCTGATCGTATTAGACTCTTGAAGTTTCTAGAGTTCCAGATATTTGTTGGAGCATATAAATAGGTGAGAGCAGATTTACTCATTTACTCACTCTGAGTCCCTGAGACGTTCCTAAACTGCTGTGCCTTTGTAAGTCAGTTATTCCTACTGCCATCGATATCACCAGTTCCAATTATTACCAATATGGCCCATTACTACAGACTGATTTCTTACTAGGTTCAAAAGCAGCTGTACTTGGTGTTTTACTGATATTTTGTTCCGTGTTAGAGGAGAAAGAACATGGTGAGAGTCTGACATAGCCCAGCTCCCTTCTGTGAAGAAAGAGTCCATCACTGACAATAGACATTCAATAAGTGGTTATTTAAAGAGGTCGAAAAAAGCATCCACCATTTCTCTATTTCAAAAAAATCAGTCATTTGAAAATATTAACTACAAGCTTCTGATGCAATGTTGTGTGGTTTGTTGTGCCACATATGGTTATGATGATCTACATGTCAGCTACAATCCAGAAATACTCTCATCGTTACAATGCAAAATAATATAATCATCCACTTTTACATTTTAAATGTGTCTGGCCCACCAAGTCCTTGCTTAGGTGCCAGACACACCACTGTGAAGGAACTGTCTGACATAGTACCCTGAAATTTCAGGTAAGTATAATCATCTCCCAGATGCATAAAATAAGCCTGCTTTTTGAGGCAAAGAGAAGAGGCAAACCTCCTGCCCTTCCAGAAGTCAGAACCATTCAGCAATATATTCACAGTAGCTAGGGGGAAAAGCCTTTGTGAAGAAAACTGTTGTGTCTCATGGCTGTTTTTATTAAAACATTTAGTCCACCAGCTTTCCCACTCTAAGAACAATTTAATTCACAAAGCACATGAAATAAGCAGAGGAATCTAGTCCCAACAGCCATGTTCCACCTCTGTGATCCTTGTCGTGAGTTAGGATGATTTAGTCGTCAAGATCCCTGCTGTTCTGTGTTTGGATATTTGTGAGGAAAACCTAGAATTCATCCCCTTTAGAAGCCATGTCCATATGGCATGCAGCAAAGACCATTAGAGAACAGTAGTAGGAGTTTTGTTATCAAACCCAGCCAGATTTGCAGATAGGAATAATGAGAAATTAGTATTTTTCCTTCCTCTTCCTCTCTCTTTTCCTTTTTAGCCTTTTTCTTTCTCCTGTTTGCTTCTTCAATTCAGTACTCCTTTGTTTATGGATTTGGAGAGTACTCCAAAAGCAAATAAGCCAAGCAAATCCTGTTTGGAGGGAGAACAGCCATTTTGACATATAACCATCTCATCACTCCTTTTTATATGCCTAAACAATTGAAGAGCATGTAGAATAGCCAGGTGCTGGTCCTCAAAGTGGGTGTGCCCTAAGACATTCTTTGGTTTGAACTAGTCTAGTCCACTGTTTCGTGTTACTGAACAATCAAAACAGAAAAGAAAGTTTTTCTTCTCTGGTTCTAGACCAAATGACTGGCAGGATGTGATTGCCATCTGTAATTTTCTGTGAAGTCCTTCCCCAGTCCAATTTACATGATATGTACAGCTACTTCACTCTGAGAATGCACACTCAAAAAATACAGCCTTTAAGTGATTTTTCCTAGCATGGGCAAGGCGAAGCAGTGAGGAAATGGACGTATATATGTTATACATTTATATTATTTTTCCCCATAAACTTTGAAACTTACTATCCAGCATTTGTATTTTTTTCTCAAACAAATTGGTAGTTTAAAGAAAAACCTACCTTTGTGATTTTTCAAAAGTCATTTTTCAGCCTCTCCTATTATTTTTTTTATTTCAGTAGCCACCTTAATGGGTAGCTGAGTGGGGATCAAGTATAAAAAGACCTCATCATGTCTTACAAGCCAGAGAGTGTACTCATGGGAAAAATGTAAGTCCTCAGATGGAAAGTCATCTCCATCAAAGAAAGTGGCTCGGGCAACAGTGCCTGACATTACATAGTCTGCATGGTGGAACACTGCAGCCATGTTTTCAGTTGCTTTTCACTCTCTGGAATTTTATGAAATGATCGCGGCCAAGAACCTTTGGAATATCACTCTCTGGTCAAGCAAAAAAGAAGAGAAAAAAAAATCCTTTGAAAATTAAAGCTAGTTGGTACAAGCTAGCAGACAATCCAGTGAAATTTTCACCCCACTCTGTTTTGGGGGTTTGGGGTTTTTATGCAGTATAAGAGTGTTAGAGAAGGTGTCTGTCTGGTATGGATTGGGATACTTTGCTCTTTCAGATACTTTAAAGAAGAATTCTTGTTTTCTGCGGTTTATTAAACTAGCTCAGTTAAATATATTGGTTATCAGATCCCATGATGCATGATTATTCAATATATTTTAAAAAACAAAAAATTCAACTGTGCTGTCCCCTTTCTCCTTCTGTCTCCTCCCTGTCTGTCTCACTCTGCTGTGAAGCATTGGGAGTAGTGTGTGTGTGTGTGTGTGTGTCTGGGAGGTAGACAGATCGTGTGTGTGTGTGTGTGTGTGTGTGTGTGTGTGTGTGTGTGTGTGTGTGTGTCTGGGAGGTAGACAGATTCCCTACCTGGAAATGGCTTGCTATTATTAGACGTTCAGTTACCAGGGGTTATGTAAGACAATTGAAGCTCTGTTTTTTAACAGAGACATGATTCATGCTGCTTGTAGTAACAGTAACCACCTCCAAACGAGACAGAAACCAGACACAGACAAAGGCTGGAGAAATCAATGCCGACTCGGTACAGCCATTCTCCTGATACCCTCTGCCTTTCAATCAGAGCACTTAGGTTATCAGGAGAGGAGGCTCCTGCTAATTCTGGATCTTTTTTGTCTCTTGGGGCTGCCAGGTGAAATCATGTGGGCTGGAGCTGTGTACAGGAGAAAACAGGTCCTCAGGAGCAGTGACGTCTGACCTCCTTCCCTAGGGTCCCCCAGTGTTTCAGACACATCTGGAGGAACAGTGATTGTCACCTGTGTTGTGGCTCAGGATTCACTGTGGCTTCTACTCAGAAAGGTTGCAACTTGAGCATTTGGCTCACCCACTCAAGTAACTTTCCTCAAGTGATTCTCTGCAGCGTGCTGGGAGAGGAGAGGATGGAGTGGGATTTGAGCTGCTGCCAGTGCTTTATTATAGCTTCTCCTAAAACCTGAATGGAAGTGGACTGGCTGTCAGTTCCCACACACATTCGGGACCCTTTCCTAAATCTTCCAGACGACATTGATTCAGTACTCCACACTATACAAAGCACTTCCACATGGATCAGCTTATTTTAG
This sequence comes from Pongo abelii, assembly GCF_028885655.2. Taxonomy (NCBI): domain Eukaryota; kingdom Metazoa; phylum Chordata; class Mammalia; order Primates; family Hominidae; genus Pongo; species Pongo abelii. Next base: position 23,734,460 of record NC_085928.1, read on the forward strand.
CCTCACAACTTTATAAGATAGGCAAAGCATACATTATTGTCAATATCATTTTACAGGAGAGAGATTTCACAGCTTACAAGTATTATGCCATTCATTGATTCCTTGCTCATGACTTTATAAGTGAGAACAATAAGACTCACAAAAGTTAGTGACTTGACCATGGTCACACGGCTAGTTCTTACCAGATCCAGGAAGACAAGGCAGATCTTCTGATTCTCCATCTAGTGCTCTGCCCCAGATTTGATAAAAAGCTTGTTGGCAACCATGGCATTTTTGGGGAAAAAAGCATTTTCTGCTGAAAACCTTGGTTTTAGATTAAGTTCTACTACTCATTAGCTAGCCCGCTTAAACTGCCCTTTCCTTCCTCTTCACCCCATCCACCTCAATCTCCTCATCTATGCAACTCATGATAGGGAGAACTCATTTTTAGAGTGTTCATGAAAGTACCACATAATCTTTAACATGTCTAAGTCAATATATATAAAGCATTGCCAATAGTATCTCCCTGCCCCCACCAAGAGTGAAATTCAGCAAAGAGATCCAGAGATCTCAGGCTTCACTCAGAACATAAAAATAAACTATTTATTTTTACTACAAGAAGTAGAAACTCAGATACTTTATTGCAGAAACTGCCCATGGCTCTCAGAAAACAGCAGTCTTGCCCCAGTGGCCTGTTACACACCCAATAGGCAGGCCACCCTTCATTTTCACTCTCAAATGTGTAAATTGCCCGGAAAGACAATTCTTAAGTATTGACATGACAGGAAAACATCTAGGCCATTTGGCTTCACCTACCCAATAATCTCCTGCAATAAAAATTCCAATTTAAAAAATACTTATTATTGATTACTACTAATAACCAACACTCTGATACACTGTTATGAATTTTAACTGAAGACTGACACAGAATTTTCTATTTATGAAATTTTACCATTATCCTCCTATTTCACATGTTACATAATACAATCTATACCTATTTTAAGGTAAACACAAGTAAACATTCTTATTTATAAAATAGCTTTTTATTAAATTTTTTGTTTGTATACCACTTTATATCCAGGAAGGTAGCAAAATACTCCACAGGTTATACTCTAATAAAATGCATTTTCTCTTCTGCTAAAATATGAAAGTCATTTGTTCCTGCAGTTTTAAGAAAGAAAGCTATACTTTTTTCTCTCACATAATAGAAGTCCCTGACTAAGCATCAAGAGACCAAACTTCTAGTCCTAGGCCCACTAAAAATTCACTATTAGGGAACCTGCTAAGTCCCAACTTCAGATAACATCTAATCTGAAAAACTCAGAGCCCCTTAACATCTAGTTATTACACACCAGCCTGAGACAACCTGCTCCGCGCTGTTGTATGTTGTGTCAATAAAAGAGCTTTATGGGAAAGATGGAATTCATTGTTTGGGGTTTTATGTTGTGCCAGTCGTTGCCAAGCTGCCTTGAATTCACCAATGTAATGTGTCTGCAGACTGATTCAAAGAGATAGAATTTGGAATGTGACTAGAAGGCAGTAGCACATTCTGTAAATAGTTGCTACACATTCTGTATACCAGGCACAATAGTACACAGTGGAACCTTAGATAATACTTACCCTGACTTCCTTAAGTAGGAAAATATACTTTTTCTTTTCATCAAGTTACCATGATTTAATGATTATGAATGACAGTTTTACCATTGGTATGTTCCAGTGATTCCTTTCATGGATAACTTGATGTTCCTAGATTATTTTACTCTTATCGCCATTTGGTGTTAACTAATGCAAATTCTTATTTTCACCTAAGAACGGAGTTGCCTTTGCTTTTCTATATCTAGCCTTTATCCAAATCCTTAGACACACATGGTACCATTTGCAGGGCAATGGCAGTGATGGCGGGTAGTGTTTCTTCCCAATATTGTGATGGAACATTTCACCTGGGCTGTTAGCATCTTAAACTATCCCAATAGCTACAGAAATTGGCTTTTAAACCATCATGTCTTAATGCCATCCATTTCTGTTTATGTTAACCGATGACATGGTTATAACATCCTACTATGCTCAAAAGGCTACACTATATGCTGGGGTCTCTGTAGTGTATAAAACAAGGTTCCTACCCAAGAGGATTTACACCCTTGCTAATAATATAGCAAACAGGCAGTAAACCATAACCATATATTGAAGTACTTAAAAAGTGGCAGAAAACATTATGAGCTGAGGCAGTCTTCACAAGGGAAAATTTCATAAAGGATACATTTTCATGTATGGACCCTGAAGGAGAAGAAAGTACTGTATGACTTTTTGAAAGGTGATAAAGGTATTCCAAGCAGCCAAACTGGTATATACAGTAGCTCAGAGATAGAAATGTGCTTAGTCTTTCTGACACCCTATAAGTTAACTAGTTTAGACCATGTGAAGTATTGATGGAAAGGAAATCTGAGAGGACTCATTTGATAGGGAGTCAGTGAATTTCGGAGCCCAGGCTTAAGAGTTTGGAACCAGGGGAAATTCCTTAAAGCATCTTTTCCCTAAGCATATTCTGAGGTTAAATAAGTGTTCCATTAAAAAGGGGGATGGGGGAGTCTGTAATCCAGTATGCCTGGACAAAGATTAGGCTTCCAGCACCTTAATATCCTGTGTGCACTTGCAAGTTTGAAAATAGAATATATAGTTTTCAGTGTTTCCTAAACTTACTTGACCAAGGAACTGTTTTTGAGATGCATCTTGAAGTTCCAGTATGAAACACACTTTAAGATACACCATCTGAAAAGATTTTTGAAGGGCAGGAGTTGAATGCAGGACAAAAAAAAAAGGTATGTTGTGATGATTAATCTAGTACTATTAGAAATGGATATGCTATCAGCTACAGAGAAAGTATCCCTCATGAAACCAAAGGAAGATAAAGAGAAGTAGAGAGAATAACCTTCAAGATACAAAGGGAACATGGGAAAAGATAAATCCTGAGGAAATAAATTAATGAAAATTCAGAGATATTAGAGGAGATGAGAGCTAATAAGCTTACCACACTGCATGGTGTAGATTCTTTTATTAAAGTAGGATGCTAGCTCATCAACTGAAAAAGAGAATGGAGAATGGGACTTCATCAAAGTAGAACAAACTAAGAAAAACTGCCATAGGTTGTACCTGGAAACAGTGAGCAGGAGCATAGGTCCAGGTAGCATGCATGTGTAGCCTTTTGTTCTGAGAGTGGGAGCAAATGGAGAATGGTGATATGAATTCACGGTTGATGAATGTAAAAGGAGGCACTGCACATAGAAAGTTAGAAAAGAAAGGAAATCTGCATGGTTACTGAGGACAGTGTTGAAATGGTTGATCATGGGGCAAGATCAAACTGGACAAATACATCTGGTAAGGCCAGCTGGGGTCTACTAATGAACCAGCTGAAAACAATAGGTTCCTTGGGCTTCTGGGAAAGTGAGTTCAATAGCTGGGTGTAGAAGATTTGATGTCAAATGTGAGGCCTCAAAAGAATAATTTAGAAGGAGTATGAGAGCTAAGAAAAGGGGTGGTAAAGTCCGTTGAAAAGAAGTGTTAATGAGTTTTTGGATTAAATTATTAATACAGGGAGGGGAAACATAAATCAAGTGTAGAAGGTTTTCAGAAATTTCAAGAAACATTCAAGAAGACATGAGAGGGCCATGAAGAAGAATCTAGCCTAAGCCAATGGTGGGGACCACAAATGAAGAGGAGTGGAACGAAGGCAGATCAGTGGTTTGGTGATTGTGAGCCTGGTGTAGGTTAAGCCCTAGAACATGTGGTTAGAACCTGGCCCTTAACTCTGCTTTGCTACCCTCTGCCTTCATGACTGATGGCCAATAACTATACCTTTCCTGAGTATCAGTTTCACCTCCTTTGTCTATAAAATGGGAATATAATCCCCAACTTCAAAGAGTAATTGCAAGAAAATAAAGTTATCTGTGAAAAGGCTCAATGCTTGCCACACAGTAAGCATTTAGTCAATAATAGCCAAAGTTACTATTGAAGTGATGGGAGCAGGAAGAGGGAAATGATGTTCACTTTGGGAACAGTGACAGAGTGTGTTATCTGGAGTAATGCCACTGTGATGTTTCTCTGTACCTTTTTTCCATTTACCATAAACTATAATGGTTAATTCAGAACACATACTCACTGCAAGAGGTAAGGTATAGGAAACTCTGATAATACCAAATAAAATGCTGTGTCATAAATCATGCTCATGTTAGAATTCTCATTACAGAGTTTAAAACGATCTTATTAACATGACCTGTGGCAGGCTTTCTGGACAAGAAGGTTCCAGTATCCAGTGACATAATAGAGAGGTTCCCGTCACCAGGCCAGATTCATTGAAACCAGAAATTCATGACTCATGACTGTGTGTGTGTGTGTGTGTGTGTGTGTGTGTGTGTGTGTGTGTGTGTGTGTATACGTGTACTCTGATCCAAAAGATCTCTTATTTTAAACAAGAATCAACTGTATCTGATAATGCTAAGGCTCATGGCATTGGATGTGCAACTTATATTAACAGAGTTTATGAACTGTCAAAGAGGAATCAAGAGGTCTCTATGGAGAAAATTAACATAGATTTAATGTGACAAACAGTGGGATTGTGATTCCACCTTGTGTTGGCAGGGCCATCCCAGGGGTCTTCAAGCCATCAGAGGTGTTTCTTATGGACATGGGTATTAACTAGTGGTTAATTAAGGAACTAAAACCTAAAAAGTAAAATAGTTATCACAGCATCAGTAAGCTGACGATGGTGTTCCTGATTAGTTTATCTGGCCATGATGTCTTTGGTGCCTTATTCATTAAATGGTTTTCTCACCAGTTTCCAGAGAGGTGGGGCTGGTGATGTAGACTTGGGAATTTGTTTCAGGTAATTAGTTAAAAAGTTAAAAGTCAAATAGACTTCCTTAACATGTTTAATGGTTTAACAGGTTGATGAGCTACTTAATTCCCATATCTTCCTTCTCGGGGGACTATTAGACTTTTAAGCGACCTTAAAAATCATAAAACCAACCTCCTCTTTTTACAGACAGAAAAGCTGAGCCACCTAGGGGTTAAATGTCTCATCTGAGGTCATCAGCTAGTCCTGATTTTGCTTTCTCTTTTCTTATCTTACACTTTATAACTCTTTCTTTTTTTTCTAACATTGTATTCCCCACAATGACCTCTCTGCTAATTATTTCTTAGATGTATCCTTTTTATGAAATTTGCTGTGCCTCAAATTATGATAGTGGGCCTTTGCCAATTAGTAACCCGTCCCCACTAACTCACCACTACATTTGGGGCAAAGAAACGAGGGAAGTGGAACAATTTTAAATTTACTATGATCTTTGAGACAGCTTTATCTTCACCTGGGAATTGCTGTTAGACAATTAAGGTTGGTAAAGCTCATTGAATTTCTCAGAGGGAAGGTGTTATTTGAATTATTACCAGATAATTATTGTTAAAAATAACAATAATGTAAAATAATAGGAACTTTACATGTTGGAGACATTATCATTTTCAATTTCCAGAGAGAGGGGAAAACCCTTGGGGATCTAAAAACAATTTTTTGACAGTGTGCTCTATGCTAAGAACTCCTTGAATTCTGTGTAATGCCTGATGACCTGACAAACTGGCCTAGAATCAGAAGCCAGTCAGCTGGCTGTGTGAACTGTTAGCCAAGTTATTTGGCTTGAACTGCTCCTTCAAAAACAACCCTAGTAGAAAGGAGAGTGTCAGAAATAAGACCTGTGGTCCCAGACCAGTAGCATCAGCATCACCTGGGAGCTTGTCAGAAATGCAGGATCACAAGCTCCACCCCAGACATGCTGAATCAGAAGCCCTGGGTGATTCGTTTGTTCATTAGAGTTTGAGAAGACTGATAGAAGACATTCTCATCTGCAATTAGAAAGGAGGAGGGAAGGGACTATACTTATTGATAGTTTCTGAAATAGTTCCTTCTCCTGGAGTCTGTGCTCCCAGATCTTTCCAGTGGCTCTGAACCATCATGGAAATAAGCATCTTCCTTGTGCTGTGATCACAGTGGGAACTAGAAATGTGTCCCGTGTCCATGCTGCGTTGGAACAGTTGTTATATAGTGAAAAGAGTACAGATTTAGACTCAGAGAGATCTGGGTTTGGATTCTGGCCTCACTATCCAGTAGCTTTCTAAACTTCGACCTGTTACATAAGCCCATTAAGTCTCACTTTTCCTTATCTGTAAAATGGGTATACTAAAACTTACACCATGGCAATTGCTATGAGGGTTAAACAAGAACATACTCATTTATAAAAATGCCTGGTGCAGTCCTTGATAAAATTTAGACATCCAATAAATGCTAGCTGTTATTGTTACTATTACCTTTCTTGTAAACTTTAATCATGAACTCCCCATCTATAATTTTAGAGTGATTTGATGTGATTTCCTAGGAATGGGACAGGCCATACTTAGGACACCTGCAGAAAGTTCCTTACAGTGATATGTGGCAGTGTATTTCATAACAGCTCTTCTCTGTAAGGGCTTCCAAGACAGATCTGCAGAAACGCCAACAATGAAATGGGCTGAAGAGAAGTGACCTACTGTCTGTTCGCCTCTGACACCATCAAGAAACTTGCCAGCTGGGTTCCAAGAGCAGATTCTTTATTACAGTGATGATGTAAGAAACAGAGACAACAGCTGGATTTTCAGGTTCTAGGGAGAATTTGTGGCATCAGCAGCCCCTCAAAATTATCTTTTGACTTAAAAACCGAGTACACTGGATATGAAAGTCATTAAAAGAGAATAAATGTGAAACCCCATGAAGTCATTCTCACCGACTCTTTTTTAGAGTGTAACCACCCTTTAAGCAATAAAACATGACACACCATGCAGTGGTTCTGATTAATAGACGCTTGGGTGTGTACTAAGGCAAAAGGGGAAAGAAGATGGAGCTAGGTGACAATTTGCCAAAAATGAAAGTAAGATTATAGCAGCAGGATGTGGGACTGAGAAAGAAGGATTTAATTAAAGGGCAGACATATTATGGTTGTATTAATTATACAATGCACAATGTAAATCAAATGTTAGATATATTTAAAATGTACATTTATATAGTTACACAAAGGATTTGTAAATTTGCCAGATAATTTTTCACTGCAATGTACTATTGATGAGTGATTTCCTTTATGATTTTAATGTAGTTGCCAGGGGGCAAAAGGAGAAGGAATTTCTATCTGGTGAAGTGTCAATAATCTGTCCAGCCTTATGATGGGTTAGAAAGAACAATGAAGAGCTCTTGAGCCCATTTTGCTGTTTGTGTGGCTGCTGGGGTGATGCCATTTAATGGATATCTCAATGCATAGCATGGCTTCACCATACTGGCCAAAAAGAGTTTGATTAATACTACCTACCAAGGTTTTCCTCTGGTGAGTAACAGTGAGTCAAGGACTCACCTGGGAGATGCAGATGAAGTCTTGTAGTATTGGAGCTAACATTTAAGAGCTGAGCTTTTCTGGCCAAGTAATAATTACTGAGATTCCCTGGAAAAGTCTGTTTTCCTCACCTAGGTAAACACTATTATCCCCACAGCATGTTTTGTTGGGCTTTTCATCTTTGGGTGAGAGAAAATGATTCTGTTTGAGGATAAGGATAGAGAAGAGAAACAACTAATGTTTCCTCTACTACAAGAAAAGAACAAGGCAAGAAAATTTGAGCAGACTCGGAGGCAATTGTCTATGCATTTCTACAAGTAAATTAGTAATATAAGGAAAGAAAAACAAGTAAACATTTAAACAAACCTAGAGAATGAGTACTAGGCTAAGCTAGGTGGAAAAAGAAGTGTTAATGTGGCATAATAGCAGATTGCCAATAGTTTGTTTCTGTAAAGTAATGAATTTAACCATGGAATTACTGCATGTTTTCACCAAGAACTCCAGCTGAACACACAGCTTTTCCAAAGCATGAGAAATTTCTTTATTCTTATTTTCAGCCTGAGTTTATCACCCCAGTGGTATTTTTAACATCTCATTTGTTTTTAATTTTTGTGGGTACATAGTAGGTGTATATATTTCTGGGGTACATGAGATGTTTTGATATAGGCATGCCATGTGAAATAATCACACCATGGAGAATGGGGTATACTTAAGCATTTATCTTTTGTGTTACAAACAATCCAATTACCCTCTTTTAGTTATTTTAAAATGTACGATTAAGTTATTATTGGCTATAGTCACTCTGTTGTGCTATGAAATAGTAGGTCGTATTCATTCTTTCTATTTTTTGTACCCGTTAACCATCCGCACCTCCTCCCCAGTGGTGTTGACAATATTGTCATAATTATTTCTGCTGGTAATGTTAGAAAAGTTTGCTTCCTTGTTTTTAAATCCACCCTCATTTTTTAGACAATATTTAACTATAAAAAATATTTATTAGTTCGGTTTGTTGAAGCAAATAAATGAAGCAAGTTTGTTATATTTTGGAACACAATATATTTTTGCAGGTTACACACCCCAACCTCCCTCTCTCTGGTCTTGTCATTATTGATGATCTGTTGGGCCTATTGGTGCCAAGTAAGCACTGATAAATATTAGTCTGTGGCCTTTTATGTCTGTTATCCTTGCCCAGCCACTAACAAGGATGTGACCTTGAGCAAGTCAGTTCTCTTAATCTCTTCATCTGAAAAATGAGGGGTTTGAAGTAGATGAGCTTTTAGGTCTTTTCAATTTAGTCCCCGTTTCTATGACTCAAGGCAAGAGTGTTTATTCTTTTTCAATTCAGTTCAGCAGATTATCAGCCTAGTGCAAACTTAACATGCAAGAAGTCATGGCCCACTATAGGGTACTCAGAGTAAAAATTGTCTCAGCTTTCAAAGGGCTTATGAAGAGGGAAGACAAATTACAAAAATAACTGTTCGAATTGGTAGAATATGCAAAGGGAGTAGTACAGAACATGCTCATAAAATTTAAGAAGGGCACTCTCCTTTGTGAAATGCTTCATAAATGAGGTGGCATTTGGATGGCCCTTGAAGAAGCTACATGTAGACATTGAAAGAAGGGAAGAAATACCATGAACATGGCAGGAAAGAGTAGGACTTTGCTGGAGTGTAGAATGGAGTGTAGAGATAAGAGTGAGAAACTAGATTGGGCTACATTGTAGCAGCTTTGAATACCAAACTGAGAAGTTTGAATTTAATCCAATAAGCAAGGAGGACTGTTAGCAAAGAAGTGATATGTTTAGAGGGACACTTTAGAAAAATTAATGTAATGTTTGTGTGAAGGATGGACAAGAGGTAAAGAAAAACTGGAAAAGTGAAACCAGTCAGGAGCCTTTCATAGATGTCCTCACGGTAGGTAGCAAAGGGAGAAACAGGGGTTAGTATAGAAAACAGGTATTGATTCAGGAATCACAATCAGAGTAAAATCTACAGGATCGGGTAGCTAATTGGATATAGGAAGAAAAAAAAAACAGAAGAATTAAAGATGACTCCCCAGCTGTAGGCCCACATAACTGGATGAAGAGAATACCAATGGCAGGAAATGGGACGTCTAGAGAAGGAACAGATTTTAAAGGAAAGACAATGAATTAAGTTCTAAACTTTCTGAATTAGAAAAGCCTGTGTAGTATTTCATGGAGATGTGAACTTCTCAAAGTTAGAGACCCTGTTTTATTCATCCAAGTGCCTCGTAGATGCTATATAAACACTGAATGAATGGGCAAAGGAACGAGTGAACCAATAACCAGCTGTTATTTAGAATGTGGGTGTGCAGCTCTGTAGAAAAGCTAGAACTAAAGATAGCAGTGTGGATGCTCTCCATGGAGAAGTGATTGTTGAGGTCAGGGAGGGCTGGGGTAGACAAAGCGTGAGGAGAGAATCTAGAGGAATGTCTACATTTAGAGAACAGGAGAAAGAAAATAAGCCAGTGAAGAAGGCAGAATAGCAGACTGAGGTATAGGGGGAAAAATTGGGTAATTCAGTGTCCTCAGGGTTAGAGCCTATGGAAGAAAACGGAGCCTTTGCAGTGAAGGACAGAGGGAATGCTCAGAACATGCCCAGATCAATGGGTGTCACTAGAATACATTAAGAACTAAGCAATAGAGAGAGAGAGACTGAAATGGAATCAAGAATATCAGAAATGTGGTAAAAGTACACAATGGAACACTATTCAGCCTTCAAAAGGAAGGAAATCTTGTCATTTGCAAGAACATGGATGAATCTAGAGGTCATCCATGCTATATGGGGAAAAAATATGCTTTTTTTGTACTAGAAAAGCCAGGCACAGAAAAACAAATACCACATGACCTCACTTATATGGGTAATCTATAAAAGCTTAATTTATAGAAGCAAAAATTATAATGGTGGCTGCCAGAGGCTGAGGAGACATCAGTCAAAGGACACAAAATTTCAGTTAGGAGGAATAACTCCAGAGATGTACTGTACATCCTTGTGACTATCATTAATAAGAATGTAGTATATATTGAAAATTACTGAGAGTAGATTTTAAGTGTTCTCACCGTGAAAAAGTGATAAATACATGAGGTAATCCTTTTTTTTTCTTTTTCTTTTTTTTTTTTTTTTTTTGAGATGGACTCTTGCTCTGTTGCCAGGCTGGAATGCAGTGGTGCAATCCCAGCTCACTGCAACCTCCGCCTCCCAGGTTCAAGCGATTCCCCTGCCTCAGCCTCCCGAGTAGCTGCGACTACAGGCTTGCGCCATCACACCTGGCTAATTTTTTGTATCTTAGTAGAGACGGGGTTTCACTGTGCTGGCTGGGATGGTCTCGATCTCCTGACCTCATGATCTGCCCACCTCGGCCTCCCGAAGTGCTGGGATTACAGGCATGAGCCAGCACACCTAGCCGGTAATGCATATTTTAATTAGTTTGATTTAGCCATCCCACAATGTATACATGTATCAAAACATCATGTTTTATACCATAAATATATGCAATTTTTATGTGTGAATAAAAAATAAATAAATATAATAAATGAAAAAAAAAGAAAAGGATACTAGAAGAGTCAACTGTGGCAAGGTTGAAGGACACTGTTTCTACTTCCTTCCCCAACTTTCACCCACAACTCAGCTTCTAAGTCAGAACCACAAAATCAGCTCTGCCCGCACTGACAGGGTACTGTTGATGTCCCAGGCTGCACAGGCAGTTAGGTGAAAGCACTGAAAATGGAGCCTGGACAACATCCTCTCCATTCTCCCTTCCATACCTCGCCATTCTCTGGTGCAAAGATGCAGAACCAACCAACCAACCTCTCACTTGAGTCCCAAAGTTCTTTCCTATCAAAATAAATAATTGCCATCACCTTCACCTGTTCATTTAACAACCTTATTTTTGTTTTTTGTCTGATCTAGATGCAGCCGCTCTCTGCTCCCTGCCCCAATGAACATCTGCACTAGGCCCAAGCCTTGGAGTAATTTACCTGAAGAGTGACACCATTGATTTTGAAACTACTGTGAGTACATTATGTCTCCAATAAAAGGCTTCTTAGTTCACTTTGTTTAATACACACACGCGCGCACACACACACACACACACACACACAGAAAACTGTAAAAGCAGGCAAAATTTTAGATGGCTTCATTTCTTGGATCAGCAGGGTAACCAGACTTGGTCCTGAGGTGCCCACGGCGGTTCTCAACTTCCCAGCTGCAATGCACGCCATGTGCAGTATCATTCCCTCCTGGCCAGATGGCTGTGCCGAGCTGTATCTGAGCACACCTTGCAGGGACTGGTGCTGTTCTGCTTGGTCATCTGTGCCTCTGCCTACGGTGGTGGCAGCTCCTCCTAATCTGTTTGCTTCTCATCATCCTTCTGTGCCACTGTTGAATCTCACCGTAGCTTGTCATTTCTTGCCACCCTGGTCAAATCTGTGACCAGCAGCTTTGCTTGGTTTTATTTACCTGTTGTCTGAGCTGCAACCCATGCTGTTGTCTCCTTGCTGCCCTTCCCTTGGAGCTCTGGGCTCCTTCCACCACATCTCTAAGCCACTGTATCCAGCTCACCTCTGCTCTCTGGATGTATGGGTCTGTGTAGTTGATTTAGTTCCCGCCATGCAAGGCATTTATGTAGGAGAAGTACAGACCTTGCAAGGAAAGGTACAGAAATAATTTGGGGTAGGAGATATGATACGTATGGGAAAATACTGATGAAAGATTGATATCAAGTATTCATCAATCATTGCTAAAGTAAGAGATGAATATATGCTATTTTCCAATAGAAAAGCCAGTCATTTGAATTATTTAGAAGTTCTGCATGCAAAATAACTTAATTACACATTTTAAAACAATAACTAGTTGTTATATTCACAAGTTTTCCTATATATTATGAGGCAGGTAATGGGATGGTGTTTTACAGACTTCTATGTTACTGGAAAATGCTAAACCTGGGAGATTAACATCCCTCTTAGGCTTCAGGTAGGATATTTACATTCATATTTCTATGTCTTTAGCTATTCTGGTATAAATCAAACCCAAAAGGATGAAGCCAGAGTTTTGTTTTATTTTGTGTTGCTTTTTTACCTTTAATGCTTCCAGTCAACTGAATTATAGTTGATGGGGGCTGATGTGTAGGTGATAGACAGGCCTGCCTTTCCCGGAGGGGAATGTGTTCTATAGTACTAGTAGGACTAAGGTACTGGGGACTAAAGACATGACAGAAGATCAAACATAGTTTCTTCAGTCCACACCCACACAAGGAACTTACTTGTCTATACCTTCATTCATCCTTAAGTTCAAGTGCAAGGAATACCCGAGAAATTCCCACATCTGGATAGTTTTCTGAGTTTTTCTTCATCACAGAGTAACTATGCTGATACAGATAACACAGCCTTACTATGATGCAGATGGGTTTAAAAGTTTCTATATCCTTTAAGAGGGAAAAGAGTTTTTATCGCTCTTACCTTCCTGTGCTACAGAGAACCCAGATCCAGACGTAGAAATCAGGACCTGATGTTGCCTACAAACTACAGAGAAGTCCACAAGTGAGCATGTATTTCTGTCGTAGGAAGTATTTCATCTGTGCAGAATGCCAGTGCTTGCTTTTCCTTCTCATGGGCCCTAGAGAATGGACAGATTGGGTTATAATCTTTGCAGTCTTTGCTATTCAGAAACTTGGCTTTCTAATGCATAAAAGAGAAATAATAATAATAAAACAGAAACTTGCTAGGTGCAAAAATCAATAAAGAGGATAAAAAATTAAAATGTGAACCATTTGCAGAAGTATGTCTCTTCTGATGGGTTGACAATGCTTTGGGCCTAGTCACAAGGCTTGGAAGTGGGTTGGGGAGGCACATATTAAATTTTAATACCTACCCACCCCCCATACCACCTGCACAATAATGCTCAGTGGTCCTGCCTGCTTAACCAGATTATTGTGATAATTCAATGAGATGATATATATATAAAGTCTGTCATGGCAGAGGTGAGTATATTTACTCAGTCATTTAAAATTTGCTGAGCATTTACTATGTGCCAGACACTGTTCTAGGAACTAGGGATATGGCAGCAAGCAAAACAAACAAAAATCCCTGCTCGGCTGAGCTTACATTCTCTTTTCTTGCTCTGTGAATGGCAATTCGACATAATAGGTACATGGAAGCTAAGAGAGAACTTATTTTATTTTGTTCTGTCTTTCCTTCCAGAAAGTATAATTGAAAGTATAAGAGAGAAGAACACATATGTTGATTAGTCTTGCCACCCCATTCTACCCCCAAAAAAACCCCAGAACCATTCTTTGCCCTGATGTGTGACCCAGAAGACTGGCCTTCTGGACTACATTACCCAGGCTCTCTTGTCCTTGGGCTTCCCTTTGAATTTGGCCAAAAGGAAACATCAGCAGGAGATGTGAAAGTGGGAGAAGAGGGAGGTCAAGAAATGTATTAGTTCAGCCCTCCTTCCCAACTCCAATTCTGACTGGACTCAGAATTCATCACCATTTTACTTGCCTCTTCAGTTTAAATGGTTTAAAGCTTTCCACTACTGCTAGTACCTGGCAGTCTCTACTATTGCTAGTACCTGGTGCTATCTCTCTTGAGGTCCCTTAACCTCATCTGCAGCTCCAAATACAGTTTTTTCATTAAACCCTCTTTAGCTAAAAACTTTGCATGTGCCATCTATTTTTGCCAGGATCCTGACTGATACAGTTAAGAGGAAATTATACTGAAAAAAAAATTATAAATCAGCCCTGCCAAGGTTAAAAAAAATAAGATTGAGAAAATAAAATGTGTTTAATCACTGAAATACCTTAAATTGATGTGAGGACATCAGACCAGGTAGAGAAATGATAAATTGTAAGAAAACACAATAAGCCAGAGTCCCATAGGTTGGTCTCAATGAATAGACCATAGTGTCCAGGCTTGATGGGCTTCTATAGGCTAAGTGCAGCTTGCTCAACCCTCAGCTTCAAGGAGCTCATGGTGTAGTGTAGCCACAGCAATGACAAACATGTGAGCAGAAAGGAGATGTCAGGAGGTATACAGCAAGATCAAAGTGTTGAGGAAGAGATTGCTGGTCCTAACATTGTTTCTGCCTTTGCTACAATAACAATCCATTTGCCCCTCCCCAAAATCTAGATTTCTAAACAGATTACTGAAATGAAGGGAAATGTCTTCTTTTTCTTTTTCTTTTCTTGCTCCAGGCTGCAGTGCAGTGGCGCCATCTCGGCTCACTGCAACGCTGCACTCCCGGGTTCAAGCAATTCTCGTGCCTCAGCCTCCTGAGTAGCTGGGACTACAGGCATGCACCACCATGCCCAGCTAATTTTTGAATTTTTGGTAGAGACAGGGTTTCACCATGTTGGCCAGGATTGTCTCGATCACTTGACCTCTTGATCCGCCCGCCTTGACTTCCTAAAGTGCTGGGATTACAGGCATGAGCTACTACCCCTGGGCTGGAAATGTCTTCTTAAAGCTAACATGATGAAAGTCACAGAACGCACAATCCCTATGAGAGGAACTACCATTATTGAGCCCTTACCATGTGCCAGCGCAAGGCAAATCACTTTACATGGCTTATCTCATTTGTTCCTCACAATAACCCTAAGTGGTAGATATTATTATTCCCATTTTACAGATAAGGAAAATGAGGCTCAGAGATGTGGAGTAATCTACCTAGGACATACAGCTAAAATAGGTAGTGGAGCGCAGTTCCGCTACC
Organism: Pongo abelii; assembly: GCF_028885655.2. Lineage (NCBI taxonomy): Eukaryota > Metazoa > Chordata > Mammalia > Primates > Hominidae > Pongo > Pongo abelii. The sequence continues at coordinate 23,749,566 of NC_085928.1, forward strand.
ACCCTTATTGGGGTGGTTTGTTACCACCTACCCTTCCTCTCCTGCCCGGATACTAAGCCTGTTTAATGTCTTGTTGGGGAAAAGAGTAGGGAAATGGTTACGACTCCAGTAAGATTGGGGGAGGCATCACTGGTCTAAATTATCATGAGCCAATAGGAGGTTCCAACTAATTTTTTCCTATCTGATAAGTAACGGGCACATTACTTACCAGATAGGAAAGGACCAAGCTGATAAGTAAAAGGCACATTAACGTGCAAGAGAGGGTGGGAGCCCAGTGAAGAGAGAAAATTGGGATAGGGTGAAAGAAGAGAGCACTCTCCTCTCAACACCCCGGAGACTGCTAAGAGCTCACACAGATAAAATATTTATTTTTCCATATGTTGCAGAAAGCATTGCCATCACTGTATGTGTGCAATATGTGCAAAAGAGTGTGAAATATATACATCAAATGCCGCCGATCTGGTTAATTTCCATGCATTTAACATGCTTAATACCTACCATATCATCAATATGTTTTAATGCATATTTCTTTCCACATACAATATGGTCTAGTTAGGAAAGAGCCAACATCCTCCGCAGCCTTACTCACTGCTATGTTTCAGCCTAAAACTTCTTGCTGGGGCCAGCACAATGAGAGTTAAAAACCAGAAGGCTCTGCTGGCTAACTCGGCCGCCAGTCTCCTTAAAACACACTCCCAATTCTTGAAGCAGCCTTTTCTCATAACAGAAATGTTTGCAGTGAGGAGATGAAAATGTTTTTGTTCTCCTCGGACAATTGAGAGATGTTCAGTCAGAATGTCAGAACTGACCGTTGAAAGGCGGGTGCCTGCGGCCACGCTTTTTTGCTTTTTTTTTTTTTTTTTTCTTTTTTTGAATGCAGAGCTCCACCAGTGTGGCGGGAGGAAGTGCACAATGATTGGTCTGTTTCTCTGTGGAAGTGTTCAGGGTACACCCAGTTTTGCTTTGCATATATTTGCGAAACATCTGCCCTTTTCTTATTCTTAAGTCCTTCCCTGTCACCAGCCCCCTTTTCCTTTTTCCCTGGTTTCTTTCTTTGTTGTTGTTGGCTTGTCTAACTTTTTCATTGGAGCTTTCATTTTCCGGTTGAGGGGCGACTTCATCAGAGTGTATAATTTTAACAGAGAGAGAGAGGAGGAAGGGGGTGGAGAGAGAGAGAGAGAAGAAAATGAGAGAGAGAGAGAGAGAGAGAGAATGAGAGAGAGAGAGAGAGAATGAGAACTGAAAAGAAAGAGACTGAGAGGCCAGAGCCTGGCAAATCAACCTTTGGCATGGTGACCAGGAGGAAGGTTCTGGTCGGCAGTTTGCCTCTCTGAAATCCGCTGGAGTCAGCCAGTGTGCTGCTGCCCTCTAAAGGCTCCAGGGAATAGTGCATCACCACAGAGGCTTGAAACGACTTGCCCTCAGATGTGCCATGTTTATAATTCTTTTTATACAGCCTCAAAATGTATTTTCAACTAATTATGACAGGGCTTATTCTTTCCTCCCTAATAAACTATGAACTGCAAAAATGGGGTCAATTCACAGCACCTGTGCATGTCTAGACATAAACGGGTGCTATGTTTTAGGGTTTCTCAGCTCCGGAAAAAGGAGTCCGAAGAACCATTAGAGAGGGTGAGATAGGACATGAATTGCTTCTGAGGATGGTGAGCAGTTCTCTATTATCTGGACAGTTGGGAAACAGCCCAGTGGTATAAGGGTAAGTAAAGTGATATAAGACAAATAAGGGGGTGAGCCAAAAAGGTTGAGTTGTTAACATTTCCTGTTTATAGAGGTAGCTCCAATGCCTCTGTGCTATGAATATTCTCCCAAAGTGATCACTGAGGCAACAGGAGGGTGTGATACAAGATGTCAGGTAGGAAACGAGCGAATCTAGGGAAGGAAACAAGGGCATTGATATGAAGAACAATATAATTTTTGCAGTGTTAAAAATAAAAGAGTAATATATTGGTGGTTTTGCTATGCCCTTATGTTTGAAAGAAAGCTTTCTTAATTTTCTGAAGCACACATCTGAAAGTATCCTAGGCCTTGTCTATGAATATCAAAAATAAACATTTTTTTCTGCTAGGTGACATATGTCATTACTGTTTTGTCCCTGTATTTAAATGAATCGTGAGGGCCAGCCTAGCCTTACTGAGCAAAATAGTCCTGCTCTTACTAAATACCCCTCATGGACTTAAAGCAAAAGCAGCCAGTCGGGTAGTTTTGCTACCTTGCTGCATAAAAAGTAGGAGACTTAATTGGGATTCAGACTATGACCATTCTTAAAATACACTTTAATTTCAGCTTCATTTCATTCTGTCCACAATCAATTATTGAATGACAGCTTTGTCTAAGCTACACTGCTTAATAGTATAGACAAGGCAGTAAACTCTGGGAGGGAAGGAACCAGTCCTGTTTTATTCTTTAGCCCATGTTGGCACATCATGGGTACATCATAAATATTTGTAAAATGAATATGTAAATGAATGAATGACAGGAGAGAAGGAAGAAGAAAAGAATAGGTGAACACTAGGAATACTAAAATAACTAAGACATTTCCTTACCTTCAGAGAGCTTACAGTCTCACAAGAGGGATATGCACATAAATAGCCATTATTGAAATAAAATTGAGTGAGTGAAATAAGATTAAGAAAAAAAAGAGCTTAGGCATTTCGGAGAAAGACCTAGGGAGGAATTCACTGTGGGGAGTGAAGTCCTATCTGGCAGAGAGGAATCAAGACAGTTACACGATGAAGACACCATTTAATAAGTATGAAGGATAATAAGTATGATTTCAACAGGGCAGAGATGAAATAATGGGATATTCAAAGCAAGACAAAACTTGAGCAAAGATGTAGAGCCCAGAATGTAGATTCCCAGGATGTTCTGGAGGATATTCAAGAAATCAGAGGGTACAGTATGGCCAATATATAGGACACATGAGAAAAGTTAGAAGAGATACGGAACTGACGTTGAGTGTCAGGCTAATGTGGTCATCTTAGATTTAGTGAATGCAAAGAAACAGGAATAGAGGAGTGAAGGAGGATGGAGAGCCAGTTAGTAAGCAATCAGCTAGATAAAAAGCGGTAAGGTGATTGCAGTGAAATTGGAATGGAAACACAGATGTGAGAAAAAATATGAAGGAAGCAGAACTGTAAGAACTTACTGATGAATTGGCTTTAAGGCAGAGGAAGGTGTATAGTGACCCTGAGGTTTCCAACCTGGTGGTAGACAACAGTGATAGAGATATGGACCTTAGAGAAAGCATTGGTTTTAATAAAGGAGTTGGGCTTTAGCAACTTTGATCTTGGCTACATCTTTAAACTGAAAATCAGAATACCAGCTCCTTCAGGGTCCATGTAGACACAAGATTTGGGGGTTACTCCCATAGTCACCTTCAAAAATCAATTGATAAGGTCTTATAATTTGTTGCTTCTCTTGTATTGGCTTCCTCCATACTGAAAAAGATGTCTGAAAGCCTCCCCTCTATTCTAATCTTTACCATGCCATCTCTGCCTCCTGCCCTCTGAAGAAACAGATTTTATTTCACAACCTGTTGGACTGAAAACACAGCATACTAATCATAACACCATATTCTGCGAGGGCAGATTTAACTACCCAGCACAACAAATTTAAATACAAAATATTCTGCATAACAAGTCCATTACCATGCTCATAGAAACAAGGGAAACATGGAAACAAATCTACTTACAACAAATTCTGTACCACACATAGTCTTCTACAAATAAAATAAATGCTTTTTCTGGTCATGTCCATATAATGATAGAAAAAGACACAAATCCAAGGGAATTGGAGAAATGTTCAGGAACTATTACTAATAAACCAGTTTGGCTGTGGTCTAGGGTCTGTGTAGTATAAGCTAAGTATTTGTTAATTTCATATCAGTTGCATTGTCCTGGGGACAGGAGACCTGAGCTGACTGATAGCTGTGCTGTTTTACTTCCTGTTCCTGACCCTATATAACAATTAGTAACAATTACTTTCTAATTCCCTTCACCCTTCTCTTCCTCATGTCCCAAACACAGAATCACACCCTAAACTCCAGGATGATGCACCAAATCAAAAATCTTAGGCGTAGGATGAGTAAAGAGTTGGAGCAGAAAAATCTCTGCATGACACCTTCCCTCTTTAGCTACTAGAATCTAAGCTCTTCTTTTCACTTTTCACTTGCTACTCTAACAGAAACCTCTCATCACTACCCCCTCATCTGTACAGGCTGCAAATTTAAATTGTGATTTGAAATTTTATGTAGAATAAAATCTAAATAAGAGCAAGAAAGTTGAATGTTCCTCAATGTATTCCATGAGTAGAAATTTAAAGTGGGAAGGAACCTTTAAGGCCTTCTAATCCAAGCCCTTTATTTTACAGATGAGGAAACTGAAGCCCAGAGAGGTGAAGTGAGGTGCCCAAGGCCACACAGCAAGTTAGAGGCACAGCTAGTACGGTAGCTCAAGTCTCCTGACTCCCAGTCCAGTGCTCCTCCCATTACTCCACGAGTCCTGTCTCTAAGCTTCCTGACAAATGCTAGAACGGTAAAACTTCCACTAGTATTTTTCCAGACCGTGTTAAAACTCCTAAGGGGGGAAGAGGGATGCTTTCTTGGATAATGTCAGCCATACGTAGCTCAAGCTGTCTAAAGTTCTGGGACAGGGTCTTTTTATGCAGCCAACAGAGTCCAAATGTGGTGCTGTTTGCTTGGCCCATATGCTTTCATGTGTTCCCAGTTAGGCCATTACTGGATGGAAAAAAAACAAGAATCAGCTTGTTTTAAAACAAGGGACATACTGGACTCCCTCCCATCCCCCTTCAGAAAAAAAAAAAAATCAAGTTATCTTTAACAGATTCTAAAAATGCCTTTTCCCAAATATGCAGTCAGTTCCTTCAAAGGGCCCTTTGTTTATTTTCAGGAAGAAACCCAAGACAGCTGAAAACCAGAAGGCATCTGAGGAGAATGAGATTACTCAGCCGGGTGGATCCAGCGCCAAGCCGGGCCTTCCCTGCCTGAACTTTGAAGCTGTTTTGTCTCCAGACCCAGCCCTCATCCACTCAACACATTCACTGACAAACTCTCACGCTCACACCGGGTCATCTGATTGTGAGTACACCACTAAGGTGATGGTGTCTTTGCAGTGCTTGGAGTAGTGCTTCTCCCCTGGGTTCTGGCTTTTCTACTTTCAGAGCAAGCCCTTTGCATTTGGTCTTCTAAAGCAGCCAAAAGTAATGTGCCACCATTTTCATTCAGCCAACATCTATAAGTTTTCAAAGCTAGAGTGTATTTAAAAGCCAGGTGACATGCCATTTGGCCTTAAAAGGCTGATTAATTACATAAAACACGTTCTTTTCATAACACTAACTCAGAAAAAGAAGTTTGGTTGCTGGTATCCGTTTATTCTTGATCTGGATAACGGCACTTCCACAATTACTCAGTTGAACAACCAAATGTGGACCTCAGAAGGCCAGTTAGACACAAGGAAACATCCATTTTGAAATTACATAACACAAGTCAGATTTGCATTAGTTATTGGAGTCTCATGTAGCTTGGCTGAATTTCTGTCTTTCCAGTTTTTAATTTATTTTGAAGTGGTTAAAGGATAGCATAAATTTACAGAAGAAAAGAGAATGGCTTCCAAGAATTCAGAAGCCACCCAGACTTCACACAGCCAATGAGAATCCAGGTTAAAAATATTTTTTAATTAAAAAAACTGCCTAAGGGCTAAATTTGGAAATGGGCAGCTTAATGAGATCGTCGCTATTGAAATCACTTCTTTGCTGTTTATTTTTGCCATCTTCCCACTAATCTGGGAGTCACTTCTTCTAATTCTATTTTAAGCAAGTTGATAAATCACGTTTAGGAGATTTTATTCTTTTTCTGAAATGTAACCCAATACTTCAGAGAAAAAGAAACATGTGTGTTGACAATGGAAAGGAATGAAATAACTTTGGAGTCGAATCCAAAAGAATATTCCTTTTAGTCTTAACATACCCAACAACTCTTCTGAACTGATCTCCATAAAGGATGTCTGGTAACATGCAAATAACTGGCATATTCTTTAAAATGAGTAACATAAGACCTGCAAAGTTTTATTTCAAAAATAAAATTTTGTCCACAAAGACAAAAATTATTAGGAAATGAGATTCTAAATCTTTTATTGTTATTTTTCTGACAGAACAAATGTAAAATTCTGCAAAGAAGGCAAGAGACAGAATGGTCCAGGAGATTCCATTCTCTACTTGCTTCATCATGATAGTCTCTAAAGAGAGGGAATGAGCTGGGGGCAGGATTGGGGTGAAGAGAACTTGTTCTATTTAAGGTTGGGCTAAGACCATATTCTAGCCATCACTAGAAAATGAAAAGGGAAGTAACGTGAGACAAATCTCTGTAGCCTATGTGATTTGAACAGTCGAAGTTGAGGCTTCTATAGAGAAACCAGGGGGCAGAAGCAGGGACTGTGTCCTGAGGACCATCCTAATAGTTACATCCTTGGACCTTCTTGCCTGGCAGTCTTCAGTGTAATAGTAATGACAGAAGGAATTGGAAAGTAGAGTGGGTGGCATAGTGCCCATAGGCATGTGCACACTGTCCCTTCCCACCAGGAAAATAGCCTGTTCCTGTGGTGAAGGGCCTGGAGTTTCTACATGCAGGTCTTCATTACCCAGCTTTCTGCCACACCTTATGGATATGGATTACATAGAATTGCCTTAGCCCAGAAATCTTCTGTTACAGCAAAAATGAATGTTTTGTGAATAGAAAAAGCATTGGGCTTCACTTATTGTGCTTTATCATAAGCATCCTCTGGCCAGGCCTTAGCATTGGCATGAAGTAAGTTTCAGGAACAGCGCGAGTATGGTGTCACCATACATCTCCTTGGTGGCCCTGGGGAAGCCAGTGGTTGTGAGCTCAGTTGGAAAAACAAACCAGGAGAAACCTGATCTCCAGCTGTTTTTAGACAGTCACTTTGATTTTGCCATTAAGATGTGTAAGTCTTCTCTGTTCCAACCTGTTGTTTAAATTGATTATACTTTTCTCCAAATATATTTGGATTGTAGTTTGTCCTGATTTGAGCCTACACTTAGAAGAAAATTGTTTTTAGGAAAGATTCACAGAAATCTGTCCATTTGGAGATTGCTTGAGAGAAGACAGGAAAAAGGTTTATTTTAAGCTGTTAAAATTTTTGGATGCTCTTCTTGCATTCAAGAGGATTTTTTTTTTTTTTACTTTCAAATGTCATTCTTACCATAGATTAATTTAAAAGCCTAATTTCTTTAAGGTAAAATATTCAGTTCCTATTTAGAACTAACAGATTTGGGGCATTTAAAAATAGTGCCCTTGACTTGTTAGTCTCTTTAACTTCAGAAACATTCCACCAGTGTGTGGTGTTCCAAGCTTTCACAAGTGCCTGAATTTTTATAGCACCTTTTTATTTGTCATGTGTTTAGCAAAATTATTCTTAGTCATGATTTAATGCCCATTTCCTGTCAGTATGATCCTTCCCAATTTGCAGATGAGAAAACTGAGAAAATAGACACCCAGGTAGTTGAAAGACTCGCTTGTGGTTAACTCATTTGGGTACTGAGGGGTGTTTATGGATTTGCTCTCACTGTGAGAGCATTTCTTATTGGAATTCTCTGTTCTGAGCCCAAAGATGGCATTCCTGGCTCTGAACAGGCATCTTGAAAATGTGCAACTACTCATATTGGTGACTGGGTTGTAAAACATGATGGATAAAGCATCGCCACAAAAGAAAAGTCAGCTCTGCATATGAACTAACATGGGTGGGTAAGCCACCGTCTTTTTTGCATATGAAGGACACAGGCTGTGTTTTACAGCAAAGATGACAAGTCTGACCCCCTAAATTCTCAGCTGGCTATTTAACCTCCTGAGCCTCTTCAAATTCGGCAAAAGATCCCAGTGGTATTCAAAACAAGAAGAAATATAATTGAGATATGCTTTCTTTTGTGAGATGATGAGGTTAATATTGCTGCTAAAATGTATGTTGCTTTGCAGTGCACCTACTAACACAGTTTCCTTTTAGCAGTATTCCCCCATTACCTCCTAGCTTATCGCCTCTTCACCATTGCTAAAAATCTAATGGTAAGCAAATTCACATGGTGATAATGGAAGGCATTAAGATGAGTTATAGAATCTGAAGGGTAAAAAACACCCAGGTGTTTGATAGAGCAGTTACCCACTAAGCAAGCTGAGTATGAGCTGAGCCAAGTGCTCCCTTTAAATGCTTAAGCAGGACTAAACCAAGTCAGTAAAGCAGACGAAGCTCTCCATATGAAAAACCTTTCTTGACAGCTATCAAGCTGTAGCACATCACAGTCATATACATGTGATAGACGCGACCAGAACTTTTACTTGCATATTTCTTCCATTTTGTTTTCCCCCAAATAAGGCTCCCATTGAAAGAAGTGATTTTCCTCCCTATGGCCGTCCTCCCTACTTTTGCTGTAGATCCACCTATTCTGATGTCTTTCTTTTGTTGGAAGCTGATATCCGTGGTGACTTACCTTCCCATGTTTTACACCAGCCTCATCAGACTGTCTCATTTTTTGTGTCCTTGCCAAGATGCACTTACGCATGAACAGTTTTTATTTATTTTTCATTGAACCTTTACACATTTCCAAACTGTTGTGTGGGTGGGTTTAACTTTAGCTCTGTAGGTAGCATCACTCTGCTGGGGCTGGACACTCACAGAGCCCAGTGGGCTCTTCCTTTTCCAACTCTTGCCATCCACCTTCCTTGGCCTCCCCCACCCAACCATTTGCTTCACCCGCCCAAGTCTCTGTGATTAAAATTTTTAGTACACTTGGCTCATTTTGAACTTTTAAGCAATTTTTTAGACAACAAAACAGAGGATTTTTATGGCAAACTCCATTAATGCCACATTAAGGCTGACATTTTAATTACCCCAAAGTCAGGAAATGCAAACTTCAGGTTCCCACAGCAACAGAAACTGTCCCCTTGAGTGCTGGCATCACAGCAGATTCTTTCATTCCCTGATTACACAACACTGGGTGTGGGGACATTGTTTTTATCCACGTATGTGGAAAGGAGCACAGCTTTCATCCTTTGATTTTTTTTCCTGTAACTACAGTTGAGGATATGGGTCTTTAGCTTCCCTCCCAAAACCATCTATACGTATTATCCTGGAACGGAAGACTATTATAGCTCTACATGTGCACACGGACAGAATTAAAGTTGCTGTGGGAACATTAACTCTGATTTCCGGACTTCCGTGCCAGTCACATTTAAACCATAATGTTGTAATTTTTGGCATGTAATAAATGTGCATTTCATGTACACAGACAGAAAGAAGCATAAAATGTATTTTAAAGAGCAATTAATTACTAACTTTGTGATTAAAAAACATTTGGTGCATGTTCCTCCCCATTTAGCATCAGCTGCTGGTCTTAGCCAGGCCTAATAGATGACATACTGTGTCTCATCCTGTAACTCAGATGTACTTACTGTATGTTCCTGTTCTTCCAGATAATTAATTCCCTTAGTAAAGCTGTAGGGGGAAAACAAAATGGAAGGAATATGCAGGCATGTAAATAGGGTAAGGGATATTTCGAAGGAAATTATTCATTTCTGTGAATAAACCTTTTAATCCCTGATAACGAGCCAGAAATCTGCTAAGTGGGTGTAGACAAAGGTTTCTGGCCACCTTAGAGCATCTGGTTCGGGGCCATAAGAACAACTTGAAAGCAGGTTTCCCCTTGAATTGCAGGCATGCCCACTGGGGGAGTGATTTTACTCTGTAAAAACTTATAGGCTTAAGGCTTAAAAAGTTCTTTTACTCTATAACAACTTTTTAGTCTGTGCTGTATTCAAACTGGAAAGTAAAATTTATAGGGAATCAGGTAAGACGAGGGCTTTGCTAAAGAACCCCTGACTTAAAGAGTAATTTTTTTTCTTCCTTTACATTTAAATCTGGTTTACCCATTTATGTTAGAGAAGGCAGTGTTTCAAAATAACTGTTTGAACGGGTTTGTGAGTGAAAGGAGTTAGTAGCAATACTCTATGGTGCCATGTTTAAAAATGCGAATGCTTGAGTATATATTTGAAACCAGATGAAATAAAAAACTTTACTGAAAGGATGTATAGCTTCAACTCTAGGTAAGGCTTTAAGGGAGACACACTCAATGAAGAACCTCGTGCTATCTGTTCATTCTGTCTCCTGTTGTGTATCTCTTTTTGTTCAGTTTGGTTGCATATGATATTTAACCTTTAAGAAAGATACTTCAGTTTTACAGGGCTCTGATATGCTTGTACTTGGGCTGTCTCTATGTGTGAATGTATGTCTGTATGAGTGAAAACTGCTCAAGCAAGTTTGAAGGTCTCTTTGGCAAATTTGACTACATGTTCAGAAAGTTTCCAATCGGAAAGCTGATTCAGTGTAAAACCTTCCAAAAACTTCCTGAGGCACCTGTTCACATGAAAAGATTGGATTTCTGTTGGAGGTGCTCAGAAGGCAGTGTTTATAACTGAAGATCTCTGTTTGGTGTGCCAAAAAATGAAAAACATTTTGGCCCCAGAAAACCTCCATAAATGTTCAAAATGTATAATCAAACAAAAGCTTCATTTGGATTCAAATGCATGTATCTCAGCAGATGTGTCTAAACTAACTGGAATCCCACAGGAGCAGCTGAACTGGATTTTGGTATGTCTTGATAACTGAAAGAGTTATTCTTAGACTTTGGAAGGACAAAAATGGTCCATCTGTGAAGAACCGTAATAGAGACATGGCAAAAAACAGCATCCTCTGAAAGAGTTTATTTATGGAATTTAGGACAAGTTGGACAATCCTGAAAACATTTTAGGGTCACACTAATTTGCAGAGAAAATATAGCCAAAATGGAATGGAATAACAACCACAGACAGTTACTATCCAATGGCTTGTTATTAATTTTCTAATAAATTCCATATCAGTTAAGCAGTAATAGAGTGTCTTTGGTACAGCTAAGTGCTCTCGTTGCCCCCAGTGTTCTGCATTCTGCTTTATTCTGTGTCCTGTAAGGAATTATATATTTATCTTTTCATTTAAACTGTTTTTCTGTCATTTCATTGCCAAGTAAGCCCCTCATCTGTTAAGTGTGGATTTCATGTCATTAAAGATAGTCTTTCCCTTTTTAAAAAGTCACCTTTCTGCCTCTTAGTTAATTGATATATAATCTCTTTGGAATTTTGTCATTACCTTTTATACCCTTTATTTAGAGATTTTAGTGCTTAGTCCAGCACTTATACATTGGAAGGCCAGTTCGTTTTTTTTATTTGCTCTAATTTCCTAGAGTTTCCACTTTGTACATTTGGGGACACACTTATTTTTAAAAAGCACAGTTCTTGAAACTTTGTATCTTAATCTACCTCTATTTTTTAAATTGGCCCTCTTTTTATAAAACTTATTATTTCCCTACAATACCAATTTAATTGGGTTTCTTCCATAGTCACTTAATGCAGTAATTTCTGGTAGTCGTTCTTATTCATTCGTTCATTTAGTCATTAATTCAGTCATTGATCAAATGTTAACAGATCCCTCATTCTGCACCAAGTCCTCAGCTAAGATGAGAGATGAAGATAGGAATAAGACCCCGTCTCCACACTTTGGAACATAACAGGGTAAATATAAATGCAGAATTAAAGTGTTCCAGTATGCACAAAATGCTACAGAGCCCCCAAGGAAAGAGCCTCTTGCAGTGGAAAGAGCTCCACACCAAAAATGACATTAAACTGGATCATAAAGGAGTGGGCATTTGTAAAGTCGAAGGCAGAAGTAATGGCATTCCAGGCAGAAGGAACAGAAAGAAGCAAAACCATAGAGGCACAAACAGAGTGCAGAGTTTTCAGAAAACAGAACAGTTCAGTTAAGACACTGAGGCCTTCTTATACTTTGCCTCATTTTAATCATGGGAAGATTTGTATTTGGGTAACATTGTCTGTTGTTATAATTCATCTGAGCTGAATCCTATATCCATTTTAGAGACATTTGCTTTCCAAATATATAATAAAGCAAGACATCTACTTATTTTCTAATAGGCAAAAGAGCCCTTCCTTCCACACAGCCAGTCAAAGTAAGAAAGTATTCTGAGGGGGCCAGGCACAGTGGCTCACGCCTGTAATCCCCACACTTTGGGAGACCAAGGCGGGCAGATCATGAGGTCAAGAAATAGAGACCATCCTGGCCAAATGGCGAAACTCTGTCTCTACTAAAAACAGAAAAATTAGCTGGGCATGGTGGCACGTGCCTCTAGTCCCAGCTACTTGGGAGGCTGAGATAGGAGAATCGCTTGAACCCAGGAGGCGGAGGTTGCAGTGAGCCGAGATCGTACCACTGCACTCTAGCCTAGTGACAGAGCAAGACTGCATCTCAGGAAAAAAAAAAAAAAAAAAAACAAAGTATTCTGAAGGACCTAGTGATGATTTTGATCAGTAAATCACAAAATAAATTTTCTTTTTATTTTTCTTTTTTGTTTAAACAGGGTCTGGCTCTGTTGCCCAGGCTGGAGTACAGCGGTGCAATCTCAGCTCACTGCCATCTCTGCCTCCCGGGCTCAAGCAATCCTCCCACCCAGCCTCCTAAGTAGCTGGGAACATAGACTTGTGCCACCACATCCAGCTAGTTTTTTGGGGTTTTGTTTGTTTGTTTGTTTTTTAGAGACGAGATTTCATCATGTTGCCCAGGCTGGTCTCGAATCCTGAGCTCAAGCAATCCGTCTGCCTCGGCCTCCCAAAGTGCTGGGATTACAGGCATGAGCCACCACACCTGGATCGGAATAACTAATTGTTGAGAAAAGTTCATTCATGGAGCCAGAGTCACCTACAGGTGTCATGCTGGAACTTTGTCATTGATTTGTGGCCCTTCCAGACTCTAACAGTCTGTCCTCTTATGAAATCCTCCCAGGTCCCTTGGCAAGTCTGGTCTCAATGCCCATTGGCTCAAGTTACACTGTGTCATACTGCTCTCCCAAACAGTGCATAGATATGATTATCCACATGTAATTGTTAGGGCCCAATGCTGATTTTCAGGGTTCTGTTCTTCATCTTGCCATCTCATCCCATGCAGGAATACGTCTTTAATTCTTATCTACAGCTGCTAATGACAGTTTCATGTGTGCTTCCTCTATTCATGGCAGATTTCATTATATAAAATTAGTGCTTCTCCATATCTGTCAAGACTTCTCACATCCTTACTTAAAATAAAAGAGGCCACATGCACTACTGCCCTTAGAGTTGGATCATTTAGGATTGATTGAGAGCAGGCATGAGGATTCTTTAAGGACTTCTTGCTTTAAGGAAATTTCAAGTCAGATCTTTCCACCAGTCACCTCACACTAGGTACCATAATCACATACCTTATTACTTCATCAGCAGAATCCTTTTTTTTTTTTTTTTTGCTTTCTTTTTTGCTTTTCTTCTGCCTCTGAATCGTTTGTTCTCTGAGGAATGTGTACCAGTTGTAACTTTTTATCAGCGCTGCAAGATTAAAGGTTACCTGGTCTATACCCATTATTGTACACATGAGAAAACTGAGGCCCAAATAACACAAGTGTCATAACAAAAGTTTCCCAGCATAATGAGTGACGGAGTCAGAAACAGAACCCTGCCCTTTCTCCCACCATTTATGCTGCCTGTTACTAAGTCTGCTTCTGGACAAACTTAATGTTCTCTGAACAGAAAGGAGTCAGGACTATTCATCCATCAATATAGTGAATGCTTTCAGTGTGGAGGACCACAGGCTAAGTATTGTGCAGGATGCAGTTTTATAAACTGGAGCCCTAGGCTCAGAGACTTAGAGTCTTGTAGAGAAGATCAAATAACATTCACAAACAACTTTCATGCAGCGTGGTTAAAGATATCTCCCCATACACAGAGACCCACTGGAGCATTGATTCACTCACTCAGCAAGTATGTATAGAATATATCTTTTGTGTCTGTCACTACAGTGAGTTCCGTGAGGACACAAAGGTGGAGAAAAACAGACCCCACCACCAAGAATCTTAAAACAATATGTATCCTCACATCACCAGTATCTGAGAATTTAGAAAGTTTGTAAAGAATATTTTAATCCAGTTAACAGTAATATCTAGTTAGGTTTATTAGACATGGCTCCATTTGAGCTCTTTTGAAAGACTGGAAATGAGGCATTAGGACTAGGTATGAGGGGTTTGCACTCTGTTGCCGAGCTGTGGAAGGGTGTTAAGTAGGGCCTACCATGAGCAACACTTTGGGAAGATCTAATTTGGCAGCCTGGATGTGAGAAGGAGCAACTGGAGGAAGGAGAGGGTCCAGACAGCACTGTCAGTATTTCACACTATTGGTGACGTGAAGAGGGAGGTAATAGGAGGAATGGGGAGGATCCAGGTGCAACAGATTTTGTGGATGAGGGTAGACAGCTCTGGGAGCTGAGTGTTAGTTGCAACAAAGGCAGTTATCAAAGATAACTCCAAGGTATCAAGTAAAGATGAAAAACATTTAAAGGAATCGAATGGAATTCTATTTTATATAGTGCTGAGTATGAGCTACCACAGGTGCTCCCAGTGGAGACAACTAACACTGAGTTACAAACAGGGTCCTGGGGCACAGCAGGAGTGCTTGAGATTAGGACTAGCAAACACTTTGGCCAAGAGGCCACACTATAAGCCATAAATATGGGAGTAAACTTCAAAGAAGTCTTTGTTGAGAGAAAAAAGGAAAGCAAAACCTTGGGAAATATTTACATGAGTGATAAGAAAGAGAATGAAGAATGAATACATAGAGGAAAAGAAAAGAGGGGTCTAAGGGATAGGAGAAAAACCAGGGTAGTGCAGAGAGACCATGAGGGAGAGGAAGGATCAGCAGTCAGTATCAGGTGCCACAGACACCAACGAGGGAGAGACCTAGGAAAAGATTACCTTAGGTTTTGGGATTACTAGCCTCCTGATTGTTATCAAGAAAACAGAATCAGATGTGTCACAAAAAAGACCATAAAGAGGGGTTCAGGAGCAAACATAGGATAAATGGGAAAGCAACTATTACAAAGTACAAGTTTAATGTTTTAAAAAGAAATAATGAATGGGTAACTCAAAAGTGGAGTAATGAATATTTTTATGATACAAGAGTTCCTAGCCCATTATAGACTGAGAAAAATCAGTGTTAAGGGAGACTCTGCAATTAAATAGGCAAAGTGAGAAGGAATTAGATCTTCCATTTCACAGGGCAGTTGGAATGGTAAATATATGCGAAAGGAATTTGAAGGCATTACCCAAGCCCAGTGAGGCAGTAATTATATTATACTGGTTCTTTCTCTACTTCTTCTCAACATTGCTTTCTATTCTTTTTTATGAGAAATAATGTTTTACAAGAATTATTACTTCACAAATATTAACTCAGTTCCTTACCCTCAGTAATCTCTGAACACTAAGCAGAGGATAGGTGTCATACACTTTGAACATTTAAATTATCTTAACAATTTTTAAAACAATTTTTAAAAACAATTGTTGTTTTTGAAATGACAATTAAG
Organism: Pongo abelii; assembly: GCF_028885655.2. Classification (NCBI taxonomy): domain Eukaryota; kingdom Metazoa; phylum Chordata; class Mammalia; order Primates; family Hominidae; genus Pongo; species Pongo abelii. Next base: position 23,765,093 of record NC_085928.1, read on the forward strand.
GCATAATTCTTTAAAAGCCACGTTCTGTGTACTTCTTTCATGATATGCCCAATTCAGGTAGCTCTGTAATTACTAATAACAAACCTATGTGTTGCTCTCAAGGCCTCCTTCATTGTCATGGGACATCCTCAAATTCATTATTTGTAGGGAGGGTTTCAATTTGCTTACTTAAAGTATGCTGCTTTCTGTGATGGTCCAAGACATTCCAAAGGCCAATCCCACCTGTACTCAAAGTTATCTGATATACTTCTACTTAGGATGGTGATCTGGAACCAACTGAATCAAAAGATACTTTGTTCTACTATTAAATTACCTGTAAAACTAAATAAGGAGATTATTTTGTCACTACTGAAAATTATATAAACAACCACATGGAACAATGTTGAACATGAGTCTTTATAATTTCACAAGGCCAAATGAATTTATAGTTGATGTCAAAATTGACCTTGAGGAGTTTTTTCCTTTCCAAAATGAGTTTCCTCCTACTTATTTATCCTCACTAGTTTTAGCTTGGTTATGTTATCAGTTTTATACCAAGATATTAGACCAAAGAGTACAGAATTTTTTAAAAAGCCTGGTGTGGCATGTAGAATACTACAAAGAATTTCAAGAAGCAATAACTGAATTAACTTTGTCATTCAATTTTTTACTGTAATCACGTTCTTTCCTATATAATCACTGATTATCTCTTTGCCTCATATCTTAACCAGGTATTTAGATGTAAAGGGGACAACGAAAGAAAGGTGCATATAAGTTTGAACTACAAAAGATAACTCTGTGTCTAATGGAAAAGACACATGCAAATTCTAAACTAAAACTTTTAGAAGTTAACCCCAGGGGAAAGGATTCATGTCATTTTCTCAGGGAAATACTGTAGGTCTTTATATGTACACTTGACTGGATTTTTTCCAATTTTTAGAAAACCCTCAGAAATCTAGCCCACTCCATTTTCTTCCTGACCTAAAGGTCCCAGATGGGTGATTAGATCCTGGGCTTCCTGAAGTGGCCTAAGTAATCCTGGGTTGACATGCTAACAGGCACTGCAAAGCAGGCCTGGTTTTATTGGGCAGTGAAACAGGCAAAGCGTGCCCCCACTTCCAGCCCTGCTCCAGAGCAGGAGTTCTGGACCTGGAGGCCTTGGACTCTACTGGTGCCATGACTGGGCCTTTCTTTTAGAGGTTCATATTCTTTCCTGCATGTTGTTCTGGGACACAGGTTTAAAGATTTTGTTACATTAGGGTCAGAGAACTAAAAGAAGGAAAAAGCCACTTCCCCAGGACATATCCTAATCAGAATCTGCACCCTCAAACCTGGCACCCAAGAGTGAACTTAGAAGCAATGAGGAGAGGTCCCTGTGAACATCCCAATGCAGAATGGCTCCTGATGCCCTCTCGGGTCCCTCCGATATGCCTTCAGGGCAGGGGCAGGTATGATAACAGACTGCTAAAACTATTTCTTGAACATGTTGATAATGGACTAAGACTGGGGCTATGTGTTGTTTTCTAATATTCAGAAAATATTTTCTCACCCCCACGGTCTAGTTATTTGCTCTTTTTAACGTGAACTTCAGCCTATGAATGCATTTTATGTGCCTTTAATTAACCTCCCTATGTTTCCATTTCCTCACGTGCATAATTGCATAATGAGAATAAAAATAGTATCCATCTCATAGGGTTATTAGAAGGATTCGATGGAACACTATATGTAAAGCCCTTAAAGCAGCACCAGAAAAACAGCCAGCACTCCATGAATTTGAGTGTCGGCTACAGTTTTAAGTGTTCGAGAATTATTAATATGAACTAAAATTGATGCAGCCTAAGTGAAAGTTGTTGCAGGTCCCCATCCTTTCCCCCTGAGAATGACTGAGGCTGAAAAGCCCTAGATCTATGGGAGGAGATTGTGTGTAGGACAGTTACCTCCTTCACTTGGAGGAAAAGCCAGTGCCCTTCTTCTTGTCCTTTCTTGGATTCAGGCCTGAATAGACTGGGAAGTTTCTCCGCTATCTCTTTGCCTTCTTTTATACCCCCATTTGTATGTTTTGTTTTGTTTTGTTTTGTAAAAATCAAAGAGGACTAATATGCATAATATTATTACAAAACACCCCATTTACAGATAAGGAAACTGGGGCTGAAAGAAGTTTCAAATCTCTCTGAATGTTGTCTTCTTGGTATAGGGAAGGGTTAGAATGTTATTAATATTATAGCATTACATTCTAGTGTTAACCTATTAAGTTCCTTTTTGTCTTCAAGTGCATTCTAGTCAATAAGAGATTTTCACGCTGGGCATGGTGGCTCATGCCTGTAATCCCAACACTTTGGGAGGCCAGTGTGGATTTATCACTTGAGCCCAGGAGTTTGAGACCAGCCTCAGCAACATAGTGAAACCCCCTTCTCTACAAAACAGTTAGCAGGGCATAGTGGTGTGCACTTGTAGTCCAGCTACTTGGGAATTTGAGGTGGGAGGATCACCTGAGCCCAGGAAGTCAAGGCTGCAGTGAGCCATGATCATCCCACTGCATTCTACCCTGGGTGACAGAGTGAGATCCTGTCTCTAAAAAATAAAAAAAGAAGAGAGATTTTCAAATTGTAGGGAATGGATTTGTGTGCTCTCTTACCTCAGAATACATTGTAGGAGCTGTACATTTTCCTATGTGCACCCATCTACAATCTGTCCATTCACCTTAGGTGCCCTTTCACCATAGCTCCTTCCAGCCGGGATACCCGAAGAGGGCAAAACATCAGATCCTTAGAATGTGCAAACTTCTGTGCTACCATATCAGAGAGCCCTTTGCAAAGACAAATACTTACAAGTAAAGAAATGCATCTTTTATTTTTTTGAAAGTCAGTCGGCTTGATGGCTTGAGAGTTGTCTGAAATAATTTAAAATACAGGTAAAGTTAGAAGAGTAAATGAGTTTCACTTCCGAGGAGAATTGCTTGTAATCACCCTGCTTACTTACCTTCTTCTATTCTGAAGCAGTCTGCAGTAGTTGGGAAAAGTGTAATCTTAAGAAATTCAGTAACAGTCACTGGCTCATTGTACCTGGTAAGTTTTCCCCGTGCCGTGGTGCCCACAGTTTTTAGTAATGCATGGAGATAATTTCGGACGTTTGCTTCTCTTAACTCCTGAGCACTTTTGCTTCTCACTGTAGAATTCCGGAGACACATGGGTATGGAACTTGATCTACAAGCCTCCTAGTAAAAGTTGCAGATTAGATTGAAAGCCAAACTAGACTGTACACAAGTCTGTATAAATCCCAAAATAGAGCTTTAAAATAATAACTTACTGAGTCATGATTTCTGCATCTCATATGCAGTATTCCTTAAATCACATGTTGATGGCTAATCAACAAAATCCAAAGACGCAAATTAGATGGTACAATATTTACAGAAAAAATATATGTGTAGTTTGAAAAGCAAGGATTCTCAGGGTTACATTCCCACCCCCATTCCCCCCAGAAATGATAGCAGTTGCAGTCTGAACTCTCCACATCGTAGCCAAGAAAGGAATGAATATAACAATGGAAAGAGAGAGATTTAAGATAGAACTTCTTAGTTAAAGGAGTCTGGACCTTCAAGAAATATGTTTAAGAAAGATTCAGAAGAAATACTAGGTAAGATGAATTATTCCTTTTCCCCAAGTAAAATTCTAGCAGCGTACTTGTTAAATGTTTATTTTGGCCAGGTGACAGAATTCAGCAGGGCAGAATCTTGTTTACCTTGTCCACTGCTGAATCCCTAGCACCCAGCAAAGTGCTTACACAAATTAGGAGTAGGTGCTCAGCAAATGTTTGTTGAATGAATAAATTAATGTTGTGGGGAGAATGAAGCTAAAATAATGGTGTACTGCCTTTGTAAGCATTTTGCCCATTTGTGAAAATATAGGTACTAATTTTTTACCTGACTATTTTTTTCATTCAGCAGACCTACAAAACAAAGTGTATCACAAATACCCTCTGCTTTTTATGCTGGGGAAATAGAAAAGCTTTCTTTTGAATGTAAGCTGCTACATGTTTTAATTCTAATAGCAATATGGCAGGTCAACTTTGTAGTATAATCTGGTGCCTGTTTTTGATAGATACCATGGAAATAGATACTTATTTTCAAGATGCTCAAACAGATGATTAGGCAAAAGCTCTAGCAAACCTTGAAACAACAAAAAGGAAAGGTTTTCCCACTCCCACCTCGCGTTACTGTAACATCCTGCACAGTTTTCTGCAACCCCACATCCTCCTCCTTGTTTCATCCTTTTCCTGGGTCTAATCTTTGTCTAGGGAATACAGCATGTGACTGTCAGTCTAGCAAGGAGACAGTTCTTGAGAAATCCACCCCCTACACACTGTGTTCCCAAGCTCCTCTTACGGGAATGGCATGATTTGATCAGCAGCAGGCAGAGCTGGCCCACGGAAACAAGAGCTTGGCATAGAAATCTTAGTGCCCTCCTGCTGGAAGGGCCCTCAAGAGAGTTGCTTCATGCCCACCCTCCCTCAGCTGGCTGGACAGTAGAAGGATGTGTAGGAAAACAAACTCCTGGCTGAATGAATAGAGGATTAAATGAATGAGAGATGAGTTCACTCCTCCAGAAGTCCCCGCCATCCCACTTGAATAGAAAGGCTAACTTTGAAGCCACTCTGTTCTCCATGGCACTATTTTATGTATACTCAGCTTTGGAATATGGTTGCCATCTGCTGCCAGTGCTTAGGACTAAGGAAGTATTGGGGTGGGTAGGAGGAGGCTGGGAGGGAAGAAAAGAGACACTTAAAATGAGCTAATGATCTCCTTTGTGTTAGAGCCTAGGTTTCAGAACATCAGTCCTGTACTTCAAGAACAAAACACCAGTGTGTCTTAGACCACACCAGGCGCCGGCACATCAGATAAAGCCTCTGCTGTGTGGTGTTCAGCCACCGAGCCTAGAGAAGTTCTAAAAGTGAAATTACAGGTGCAAACTGAGGAAACTAAAAAGAGAAAAGGCCAAGGGTAAAATACAATCAGGAGGGCTCTGCAGATATGTATCTTCGGGGTTACAGTAGTTGAAAAATGAATCTACTAATTAATGAGTTGGATAATACTATAAAGGCAAGGAATTTAAGGATCTTTAGAAGAATTGAGACACTTTTCCATACACTCTGAGTATATTGTGAGCCTTTAGTATAATCTCAGGGTGAAAGTGACCTGGCTATTGTGTGTTGCTGTAGATTTAACTGTTGATTAAGTGTTAGAGATTGCTGTACTAGAGGCATGCATGGTGGTCCTTTAAAAACAGAAAAGGCTGTTAAGCTCAGCTAGTAAGACAATTGAACATCTCTGAAAGGCAGAGAATAGCTCATAGAGCTTCCTAGCTTCCCTGATGTTGTTTGTATCAATTGTTGGGGTTTTTTTGTTTATTTGTTTGTTTGTTTGTTTGAGACAGAGTCTCACTCTGTTGCCTAGGCTGGAGTGCAGTGGCGTGATCTCAGCTCACTGCAACCTCCGCCTCCAGGGTTCAAATGATTCTCCTGCCTCAGCCTCCTGAGTCGCTCGAATTATAGGCATGCGCCACCATGCCCAGCTAATTTTGTATTTTTAGAAGAGACGAGGTTTCACCATGTTGGCTAGGCTGGTCTCAAACTCCTAAACTCAAGTGATCCACCTACCTCAGCCTCCCAAAGTGCTGGGATTACAGGTGTGAGCCACCATGCCTGGTCAAATTGTTGGTTTTGACACAAAATCATATTGATAATTTATGTACTGAAATAACATGCCAGAGAGTAATAATTAAGCTGGGGATGTATGCTAGTGAAAAAAAAATATTACAGTGAAGTTTATTTTGGGAAAGGATTAGCTAATTGGCTAGGCATGACATTTGAAGGCCATGTACTGTTATGTATTCAATAGTAGGCCTGTATCTTGAATTGGAGGAAGGCTGAAATTCTTTTGGCCATGCAAGGGAAGAACCTCATCAGCGATGTATATAAGTATAAATTTAGAGACAATGACAATCCTAGAAATGCAAAATACCACTTTAGGGAGCACTAAGTGATTGCTGAGCAGTATGTCAGACTCAGTGTCGGGGAGCAGCAAATCAGTACACATTTGTTGGCTGTGTGAGCTCTGGCCTTGACTCCTGTCTTCCAGCAGGAACAAGTCATACACAACTGTGACTCAGCCACAATTAGAATATTAGTAATGCCCTAAATCTATCTCATGTACAGTTTCTCTTCCTAGGAACCTTATGTGCCTCATATTCTATTTGTCCCTACGACATCCCTGTGAAGTATACACACCTTTGTTTTACAGGTGGGATAACAGGTCCACAAAGGAATAATTTAATTCTTTGTCTTCAAATGTGAAATGATTGATAATCAGTATACTGACCCAGCTCATTGTAATGTTTTTCACATTATTTCAGGTTTCCTAGGCAAAGGACATATTTTATCTTCTCATTATTATTTTTAATTAGTTTTCAGAAAAGGTGAGATAAAAACAGAATCTAACAAATATCCCATGGAGATATTTGGTGTTCTCTTTTCTTTCAAGAATAAATTAAGACCTTCTCTGCTCCTCTCTGCTGGCTCTCTCGGCAGATAGTCAAAATCCCATGCCAATTTTCAGATGAATAAGGGCTCATTCTAATAGCTGATCACAGTCCCTTCTGTTGAGGAAACAGCCTTTTAAATTCATGTCTGGACCCTGAATAAGTTACTCTTGGTTATAAACTTTAACAGTTTGACCTGAAGGTTTTTAAACTGTACTAGTATATAACCTGGTTGTGAGTTCAGCAATAAATTTATCCCCAGTATGTGAAGGGCCAAAGAGAAAACTAGTGTCTTTTATTCTCTCCAGTGACCTTCACTAAATATTGCATATTTACTTTGTAAATGAGGACACCCAGTGGCCACCAAGAGAAAATATTCTAAACAGTCCTTGACACTACTGTTAATGTACATATAAATACCCTGTTATCAATGCTGATTGATAGATATTTCTGTAACATCTGTTAACAAGCAGGTTAGCTTCCCTAACTTAGGCAAAAGTGATCGGAGTTTGGCCTGATCATTTTTCTATCACATCATAGATTGGTCATCTCTTCTTATTTTTTATTACAAAATATGGCTTAGCTTTGGGTTCCACCGAATCCTCTGTTGACAGGGGGACCCAGTGAGCTGTCTCTCTGGGGAAATGGAATCAGGGAGATAGAGACGACATGGCATGTGTCAGAAATCATAAATAAATGAGCAGAGTTTGTGGGCAACTCAGTGAACACATAAAACAATTGTTTGGACTTTAAATTCATATTGAAAATAGAACCGTGGGTAGGTAGGGAAATAAAGGACAAGAAGAAGAGCATTACACAGAACTTCAGGGGCAAGAAAGCCCTCTCAGGACCATACCACATAGACATATCTCAGAGTAAATGTGTGCCCTGAGGTTCCCACTTGTTTGTGAAGTGTAGTGAAGAGTTGACCAAACAAGCACTCACATAGAACCCACACATTATAAAGAAACATGCTGGGCACAATGAGGGATCCAGTTACATATTTGCAGTTGTCATTGTAGTTGTGGTTATAACAAGACAAGATACTAGCCTTTGGGAGGCTTGGAGTCTTAGAGAGATAAGACAGACACAAATGAAAAAAGAAACAATAAGATACTGGTAAGAACTAACTTAGGTGCTACATGTATAGGAAGTTCAGGTGAACTTCCCCAACACTCCTCAACATTCAGGTACAAAAAAATTCCCTTATTTTTCTAAAGAAAATTAAACTTGAGGCCCCGTCACCAAATTAGCAAGAAATACAGACAAGTTTTGGGGCTCCCTTCTCATCCCTAGATTGGTACAAGATTCATTAAATCTAAGTCCTTAGTCCGTGATGGTCTCCATCATTGACATTGCTTGACTACCCCACAAAGATGCCATTGAGCCTCGTCCTTCTGACTGCCAGCACTACTGCACTAGCTGGGTTTACAGATGCCCTCCACAGTGGTCCTTGCTGTTGACCATTGGCCCAGCCCCCAGATGATCACTGTTCCTCTCAAAGTGGTGCCTTTTTATGTCCAGCCTCCAGAAGTGTGCCAAGCAATTACCCCAACTGGAGCTGTAAGCAAGTAGAGACCTTGCTACCTTCCCCATTTGAGGGAAAGTTGATTGTTTTTCTCTCCAGTAATGCTATCCAATTCTCTAACTCCAAAGCATCCATCAGCCTCACTCTCCTTACCCCTTCTGGGTTAATAATTCATTTTAGAGAACAGAGATTAGGAAAGAAAACTCTTTGTTTTATGGTTTATTCTTTAGGGCTTAATGGGCTCTGAAACCACAACTCCCTGAGGCAAAGGAGCCTATAAAGTATACAAAAACCTGGCCGTTCTTTCCTACAGGTGGAGGAAGGGGGAGATACCTTCTCATTAAGAAAGTTTTCTAATTCAGTGAGAACAAGCCAAAAATGAATGTCTCAGTTTATTACCTCACCAACCAGTGGAAACCAAGAGAAGAGAACTCTAGTAATCACAGAAGGCTTCACAGAAAAGGAAAAAGTTTGAGTAAGGTTCATGGGGATGATAAGACTTGGTGAGGAGAGAAACCACAATAACTTCAGAACTGCGGAAAATTCAGCAGAAGAGAAGTAAAAGTGAATGTAATCCACACACAGGAAAGCAAAATGGCCAACCTTTTGGATTAGCACAGAGATTTTATTTTAGAGAAAATCAAATCCAACCAAATCAGTGAAGTGAAATCAGATAATTTGAATGTTAGCTATAGCTATAGGAGACTTCCATAGCTCAATGTCTTTGTTGACAATATGTAAATAATATAATAAATATTATACAAAAGAATATATAAAGAATATCAGAAAGATAAAATGCCTACTTGTGATTAAAATAATTATAAAGTGTGCCTTCTACTTTACTTATTTACTGGAACCTCCCAAGGTTTTGTGTTCTATTTGACAGCACTTATTCTTCATCTCAGTATAAGCTAAAAAGGAACATAGGTCCTATTCTTTTTTTTTAAGGATTTCCTGTACCTGGCCCTACACCCTAGGTGCGCAGATGAATTTCAGCTACTCTCTTAACCCAGCCCACACAAATCACCTCAGTGTTTCCATTTTAACCAGTCATCCAACAAAACAGATTTACCTTTTTCCTTGGCTTTTCCCTGTTGCTTTGGGATAGAAGGTCTTTACTCCTCAGTAAAATTATCTATCATGGCTCAAGTCCATAGAGAAATCGGCCGGGCACAGTGGCTCACGCCTGTAATCCCAGCACTTTGGGAGGCCGAGGCAGGCAGATCACAAGGTAAAGAGTTCGAGACCAGCCTGACCAACATAGTGAAACCCATCTCTACTAAAAATACAAAAAAAAAAAAATTAGCCGGGCTTGGTAGCACGCTTGTAATCCCAGCTACTTAAGAGGCTGAGGCAGGAGAATCGCTTGAACCCAGAAGGCAGAGGTTGCAGTGAGCCGGAGATCACGCCACTGCACTCCAGCCTGGGGGACAGAGCAAGACTGTCTCAAAAAAAAAAAAAAAAATCTTGCATTCCCCTCCTACCAACAAACAGAGATACTCTTGAAAAACAGCGGTCTCATTGGAAGCAACTTTTTTTTATTTTTCAGAAAGACCCAAGGAAAGAGAACATTTGAGCATGAATTTGAAGACCTGCTTCAAAAGCAGTTTCAGACACAGCAACAGAGGACTAAAGGAAGTTCTATGAATTGGGAACTCGATGATATTTTTTGCCAGAAAGCTTTTTTTTTTTAATGACACTATTGAGTTCTGTTTTCTCACTCATTTAAGTCCAGATAAAAGTTTTCCCAAAGTCAAAAAATCAGTTTCTTACCTAACTATAATTCATCGGTGTGTGATGATATTCTTTAAAGAAATGCCATACCTGGGAGTTATACTGAATCTTTGAACTCACTGAATTTATAAATCTGTTTTTTCTATAAAATAAGTATATGATTATGTAGAGACCACAAGAACAGATTATCAAGTAAGAAGATGCTGGTTTTCATATACTCAATTTTTAAATTTGTAATTGCTTCTTAAGCAAAACAAAAGACCTAACTTATTAACTGTACAATTGAATATACAGATCCTTCTTCAAGGTCTATTCAAAGCCAAGTTCAAACAGCACAAATTTGTGAATCTAAGTAGATCCTTTGGTTCATTTTTGTATACCACCCATGGATGTAGCATCTCTGTATTTTTGTTCCCCAGATTTAGTGAACAAAGGAAAAGGTTACAATAGGGCAGTAGCTAAATTTGTAAGGAAAGCGCTTTAGAGAGAGAAAAAGTGAAACTCCTAAAAGGTGTCTCAAAAGGTTTACAATATAAGAGGATTTAAAGGCATCAACCTCAGATTTCATTGACTTTTTTCCTTAGTCCCAGCAGGTCTTCTCCCCCTCATTTCATTTCAACTTTGGAATGAGGGCGTAAGTGTCTTTCAGAATGTTGTCTGGAATTATCTATCCAATTCTTTATTCACAGAGTGAAACTTAATTTTCACAAACTGTACTGTAAAGTAAATTTCAACAGTTTACCTCATTGGAATCAGATGCTCAAAGTATAAAAAATTCATAAAGCATATAGTGTAATAATACTCAAGACTGAAGTTTTAACTTATGGTTGGAATTGGTTTCATAAAGTGGATGCTCAATTACTTGTTGATTGATTGATTATGCCCTCACCTCATAAGGGATTTGAGGTGGCTTAAAATAATATTCAATTGTGGATAAATATGTAGGAAATATATTTCTATATAACTACAAAAAAAAAGAAATCAGAGTAGAGGTAAAATAAAGAATGGATAATATAATGAGGCTGGTGAAAATTTTACATAGAAAAGCATACCATGAGGTCCTACATAGTTGCTAAAAGGGGGCCTAAATTTTTATTCTGAGCTCCCTAGTGAACAGAGCCAAGAGGGAAACATGATCAGTTATGATATTCAAAGGCTCCACAAAGAACAGCAAAACACAGCTTTTCCTGAGCACCGAGGTCTGGGAGAAGTTGACTAATTAATATATGTTTCCAATATCAAAGATCCTTATGGATAAATTTCTTCTATTGATTTAGATTCAAGATCCTTTGTATCCTTATGGTTCCATTTATACTGGGATATTCTCAGTAAATGTTTCACTAATGAATTGGTGAAAATTCAAGTGACCCCAAAAGCAGCTTCATTCATAAGTCAGTTGTATTTACAGTTTTGCAATATGGGCAGGCATGCCCTCATCCTTTCTTAGAGATAACAGCAGACTTAACATAAAATCAGGCAAGCCAAAGACCTGGGCTAACCAAGGGAAACTGTGAGTCCTCTGAGGCCAAGTAAAAAGACTTTTCTGGAATTACTTTCTCCTTTGGACCTGTAAAATCCCACTAGTAATGTAAATCTATTCTCAGCCTTAGATAAAGTACAAAGCTCTTATTTTTTGGTGGAGTGAAGAGAGGAAAAAGAAGTCAGGAATGGAAGATAAGTCAAGATTTGGGGACGGGCCTGAAAATCACAGAGCAAATGTTTTTCTAGTTCTCAATTTTGCCTCCTTGTTCCCCATACTTCAAACTTAGTAAAACTTCGTGGTATAACAGCAAAAAGGAAGAAAGGGAAGGAGGAAAATAGAAAGAAAGGCAGGCTCCCCATTAGAAGTGCTATAGATCTTGCAAGTAAACTCTATTTTTTTGGCTGATTAGATGTGTATATTGAGTTTATATTTATTTTTTATTCAAATTATACCACAATATCTAATTTTTAACAGTCAAAAAATGTTAAAGGGTGTTTTCTAATTCTTCTATGGATTTGTCTTAACTGTCAAAAGGACTTACTCTGAGTAAAACAAAGTTTGCTAAATGATGGTTAGCTTCAACAGTTGTAAACTATATGTCTGTCATAATCCAGATTTCTGGTATTATTAGTAGTTACCTACATTTCTCTCTTCCCTTTCAATCTTTTTAAAAAATATTTCTCTTCTGAAAAGTAACTTTTCTCATTTTGGCTAAGATTGTTTGCTTTCTCATACAAAATAGTATCAGCTCAACTTAAGTAAATGGAAAATATTAGTTCAACAGACCTTATGCATTAGAGAGTAATGCAATCACAAAGTTTGCATCAGTTTTAGAAGCTTTGATTATGGAAAGTAGTTACAAGCATTTTAAAGAGGGATGCCTGAATCTCAATCCATAGCTCTCAATTTGGGGAAAACACAGACCCCTTTGAGATTTTGATGAAAGCCACTGACCTTATTCCTATAAAAGTATAAACATGTCCATTTATAAAAACTATGCATACCCCCCAAAACCCAAACATAAAACCAAGGACCTTTAAATACTTTTAAGTATTCTCTAGAAATGTTCTATGAATGAATAATAATTCAGGTAATATTAAAGACATACCCAATTACAGTATTGGGATCATAAATAGAATGGTGTTGTAAATACTGTAAACAAGTTAGTAATTTTTAATCTTGGTCTAGATAAAACAATAAGTAGTGACTGAAAAAGCACATCCAGCTAGTCCCCAACTTATGAAAGTAGCCCCAACCTATGAAGGTAGCCATTCCTGCAAACATGTTTGAAAGTCAAATTTCTGCAAGTTCAAAGTCAAATTTCTGCAAATTTCAACAATTGATGTATGTTTTATGTGAAGAATTCTGTTACCAATGGCTAAAAAAACATGCTGAAATCCTTGATGGTTCCTCCACCCTGGGCTTAGACAATCTGGAAGATAGAGGAGAACCCTCATTAGGAGATGGCCCAAAACATCCCCCTTTTCACCCAAGAATGGGTAAATAAAACTGTACAGCTCTCCCTCCCGTAGGCTGATGACCCTCCCCAGTCTCACTACCGAGGTAATAGCAGCTGGGATATGCTAGGTATATAGAGCCAGGGTAGAAGAAAGAGATCTTGTCTGCTTGCCACCTTCCACTTGCATGTGTGATTTCTCCAGTGCTCCCAGCCACCCTCCCGAGACTGTGATGATACTAATGAGATAGAAAGAGAGAGTGGGGTGGTGCAGAATCATTTGCTGTGGATGGAACCTGTTAGCAAGAAACTACTATACCTCCTTTAGTGCAGGGATTCAGCAGGACTCCCTTGGCATATATGAGGAGGTAAAGTAGATGTAACTGAAGTCTTACCCCAGGCAGGGGGTTTGGAGAATAAGGGGGCTCAGTCACCAAATACATCCCCCCTTTCTCCAGAGATGACTGGCTCTTTCCTAGTGTGACTAACTTGGCAAGCTGCACCCTGTTTCATGTGCGGACCCACTAACCTCATCTGGTGCCCCAAATTGAAAGCTCAAGGGCTTTCTGGCCCTGCCACTTGACTTAGGCTTATTAACTGGACCGAAATTTATATTGGTTTTCATTTGAGAGCTGGTGTTTCCTTCCAAGTCCAGAGACTTCAAATCCCCATCCCCCTCTATAGCATCTTACCCTTGCACTAGTCTCATTTTATATATCCTTTTGCTCTCCTGATTGAGAAAGAACTGGATTTCACACCTAATTAAAAGAGATTGTATTGCCTGCTGTTTCCTTTCTTGCTCATTTTCTCTTGTGAGCCGGCAGCTTTTTATTCTCATGCTAAGTCCTATCCCTGGACCCCTGCAGCTTAAGGGACAGGCAAGAGCAACGTTCCTGCAAAACAGAGAGTCAGGCCCTCTATCCCGAATTCCCCACAGGCAGATTTTCCCTTCGGTACTCACCCCTGCTTTAGCCCCATCTGTGTTGTGCTCTCGCAGAACAGTCACTTAGAATACATGATGACTTTCATTACTGCAGTTCCTTCCATGTTTCGAGGGAATGCCATCACAGGCTGACTCTATATTTTTACTCTAGTGAAAAGGAGGTAAGTTATTATTTTAAAACACAGAGAACTATTTTTATCACTATTTCATTTTGCCATCAGTTTTGTGTTCATAACACTGTGCCTTTTTTATTTTGGGTGGGGAAGAATCCCCAAATACACATGATCACATAATCTATGTAAAGTTTTGTGGTTTTGTACAGTTGATAGGGTTGGGGTTTGGGTGTGTGTGTGTGTGTGTGTGTGTGTGTGTGTGTGTGTGTGTGTGTTTTCTTGAATAGCCCAAATGCCTATTCAGTGCCAATCTAAGAAAGAATAGAGTTAGCATTTTCACACCATTCCTTCCTATACACTCCCTGAATAACCATCTAATCAAGATTTGTTTTCAATGGGGGACAAATCTTCTACAGTAGAGTATTTCAGATTTATTCCATTGGAATCTATACATTAATGCCCATTGGATGAAAAGGACATGCTCACAAAAGCCTGGACTTTGCCTTGCTGTGGCAGAAACTTTTTCCCACTGTATTAGTGTTAAAAATAAAAGAAAGCCTGGGAAAGGAATTGCCTCAGCATTGTGTGCTGGAGGAATGAGGCATGCTTGAATGGGGAGGCAGGGTCCCCCTTCGCATCTGTACTCATATCAGCAAAAACGATTAAGCTTTTCACGGCTGTTCACTGCAGCGTGGGGCCAGTGTACTCAGGGAGATATTTAAGAATTGTGTCTATAAAATTCAACCAGGCATGTCAGATCAGGTTGTGTACGTGTGCCGGTTTAGGTTTGTCTCTGTGGTTTTTAATGAAGTTAGTGGCAATATTATCGCAAGAGTCTTAACCAGACTATTTAGTAGATAACTTGATTGTTTAGGTGAACTAAATTTGCAATCCAGTTTGGTCAGTTTATACTTTTCTCATGAAATTGTGTGTGTGTGTGATTATGTTTGTTCATTTCTCATCTCTAAAGCAAACTTCGTCATTACTTTCAGTGTCTTTCTTTTTTTTCTGCTGAGAATTAAGATAACTCTCGATCTTTGGGCACTTCAAGTTTCATTCCTCAGTGATCCACTGTTATGTAGTGGAAAAAGCATTAAGAGGCATAGGTTCTAATCCCAACACTGTCTCATGCTACTGTGCAAAACTTTGGGCAAGTCATTTAGACATTTTGAGAGCCTCAACTTTCTCTTATGTGAAATAGTAATAATAAGACTTGTCCTGAAGGGCTGGGCACAGTGGCTCATGCCTGTAATCCCAGCACTTTGGGAGGCTGAGGCGGGCAGATCACCTGAGGTCAGGAGTTTGAGGCCAGCCTGGCCAATATGGTGAAAACCCATCTACTAAAAATACAAAAATTAGGCGGGTGTGGTGGCGGGTGTGGTGATTACGCCTGTAATCCCAGCTACTCAAGAGGCTGAGGCACAAGAATTGCTTAAACCCGGGAGTTGAAGGTTGCAGTGAACTGAGATTGTGCCACTGCACTCCAGCCTGGGCAACAGAGCAAGACTCTGTCAAAACAAAAAACAAAAAAAAAAAAACCCTGTCCAAAACACATATAGGATTGTTGTAAGGAATAAATGAGATGTTACATGTAAAAAAGTTGTATACACTGTCAAACACTACATGGATACTAATTATTGTGATAATTGTGATAGAGCTACTTCCCAGAATTATCTGAAAGAAAACCGTCATATATGACATCTCTAATGTTATTGTTGTAACATTGCTATGAGCAAATGTGTGTTTAAAGAGTGTTTTCACTTGTGTAGAAAAAAAATGTTGTAATAGGTCCATCCTATACAGAGATGATCACAGACACAACCAGTTTTACTGCTTATTGTTTTACTTAAATGAAAGAGACCTTAGTTATAGTAAAATTGTATATAGAAAATTCTAAACCATAGTGCCAGTTAGTTAGTTGTCTTACTTCTTGCACTGTGACATCTAAAAAAATAAGTTCTTTAAGTTAGACAACTGAGGCTATGTCAAAGCATCACAGCCTAAAAACATGAAAGCCATGCTAAATCACGGATAGGTATAAAAGTAGCTGGAGGTAGTAGTGGACAAAGCCTTTCACACAGCTTTACAACAGAGCCATGGATCCCTAAGGGCCAGACCTCAGTAAAGGGCAAACTATGCAATATAATGAAGCAGTTAAGAGGGTGAACTCTAGAGCCAGACTGCCTGGGTTTAAATGCCAGTGTACCAGCAATTGCCTGTGTGTACTTGAGCAAGTTTCTTAGTTTCTCTCACCTCAGTTTCCTCACCTGTAAAATGGGAATAATATCATCTGCTCCCCATGGTTGCTGTAAGATTAAATGAAATCATATACATAAAGCAGGTGAATAGTAACCCCTAAAAAATGTTCTCTTGTGATTACTATTATGGTATGTATGTATGGTGAACTCAGCAAGAACTTGAAATTTGGTCTGCTGCTGATTGAGTTCCTGAACAGCCCTTCCTGGGTTATTTATGCCTTCCTTTGGGCCATATTTTGTGTTAACATGGTTACAGGGGATTCACCTTAATTATTTAATCTGGCAAAGAGAACTTGTCTTATATAAGTAAAAACGATGGAATCTGTAGCCTAATACAATATTTTAGGCACATAACAGACCTGATAGAGTCAGAACAAGAAAGAATGCTCTTACACAAATTAGTGCAAATTGTATTATTGAACATTTATTAAGTGAAGCTCATACCACCTGAGGGTGACTGAGTGAAGCAAGGTAGAAATGCTCATTGAACTCAGAGTTTCCTGAACAAGTCTTCTATCACGAGGTAGAGCAGAAAGAGTTTGAGGAGGTAGGACTTCTTCCTATCTGCAGGCTATTACCTCTCAGGTGGCTTCTCACAAGACGGAGAGATTTGGGTCCAGGCCAACAATCAGTGCTTGGGCCATTTGGTTTTAAAAGCCCACTTATTTCACTTTCCCAAGCTGATTGTTCAGTTGTAAAGGCAAGAATGGAGAATCTGATTGAAGAATTATTTGGAGGGGGATTCTCTAGAGCCATCTGAGAGGTGAGCTAGAAAAATAGAAAAGCCCTAAGATCTACTGCTGTAGCCACCTGTTTTCTTTCTCATTCTGAATCCAAATCTTATCAATAGTATCCCTTGTCATAACAGCCTACGTTATAGGGTGGCGCTGAGTCAGACTATCTGCAGCCTCCACATAGCTGTTGCCTTCCTCCTGGGAGCTGTTTAATACTTCCCTGTGGCAAGTACATAAAGCACCCTGTTACCCAAGGAGATCATATATCCCACTTCTGGTTTACTCCTGCTATCCTGGCCTAATTATTAACAATGCTCTCTTTCACTCTTGAAAGTGCCCTGTTTGCATAATAAATATGATCACCAATGTACTCTAGTCTCCTGGGTCAGAACTGCCATCTCTGACCTTTTTAACATTCCTCCTTCATTAAGCCTCAGAAAATTCAGAAAACCTTCCATATCACATGCAACCATCCTAGAAACTGCTCAAACAGGTTGTCAGAGATGACAAGAAGAATGAGTAGATACAGAAAGCAGCCATGGAGTGCCCCTTTAGCTAGCAGATTGCTTTCTGTAGCCCATCCATCATCCGGAAAGCATGATCATGACTGTTTGGTAGACATCTTAGTCTGGGTTGAATTTTCCAAGAATTTTTGCATACATGGTGTGGGTTTTGATAATATGCCATATGACTTAATAGGAAGGGGGTTTATTTGTTAACTATGAATATGGTCACTGTGTATGAATAAAATAAGGGACTTTGATAAGTTGGGGGAAATGTAAACTTTCCCAAAGAATCTGGGCTTAGGCCTGTCTAAAGTGAAGGCAAAGTAAATAAATACATAAATAAAAATAAAGTGGAGGTATAGTGTTCCATAAGAACAAGTCTTCCATTTGCCTTTCAGTTCTTTGCTGAAGCTGTAGGAATAGCAGGCAAACAAACCATCTGGTTATTAGGCCACTCGACCTCAGCCGAAGCTCTGGGGAGTTAATATGGATACCCAAAATGGCTGCTGCACTAAGGCCGGAATTGGAGCAAAATTCAAGGTCCTTTTCCCTCAGGCCATCGTACCTACAGCTTGTATGCCGCAGCCTATCCATCTCCCCGCTTGCGTATGTAAGGGCAGTGCTTCTAGGAGCCATGAGCATTACTCACCTGAAACCTAGGTGTTAGGAATGCAGCCAGCTAGATCTGACCCATGCCCTGTTTTGTGTCTGCGTTGACATGCTGCAGGTGACATCAGTTGCAAGGGGATGACCGAGCGCATTCACAGCATCAACCTTCACAACTTCAGCAATTCCGTGCTCGAGACCCTCAACGAGCAGCGCAACCGTGGCCACTTCTGTGACGTAACGGTGCGCATCCACGGGAGCATGCTGCGCGCACACCGCTGCGTGCTGGCAGCCGGCAGCCCCTTCTTCCAGGACAAACTGCTGCTTGGCTACAGCGACATCGAGATCCCGTCGGTGGTGTCAGTGCAGTCAGTGCAAAAGCTCATTGACTTCATGTACAGCGGCGTGCTACGGGTCTCGCAGTCGGAAGCTCTGCAGATCCTCACGGCCGCCAGCATCCTGCAGATCAAAACAGTCATCGACGAGTGCACGCGCATCGTGTCACAGAACGTGGGCGATGTGTTCCCGGGGATCCAGGACTCGGGCCAGGACACGCCGCGAGGCACTCCCGAGTCAGGCACATCAGGCCAGAGCAGCGACACGGAGTCGGGCTACCTGCAGAGCCACCCACAGCACAGCGTGGACAGGATCTACTCGGCACTCTACGCGTGCTCCATGCAGAATGGCAGCGGCGAGCGCTCTTTTTACAGCGGCGCAGTGGTCAGCCACCACGAGACTGCGCTCGGCCTGCCCCGCGACCACCACATGGAAGATCCCAGCTGGATCACACGCATCCATGAGCGCTCGCAGCAGATGGAGCGCTACCTGTCCACCACCCCCGAGACCACGCACTGCCGCAAGCAGCCCCGGCCTGTGCGTATCCAGACCCTAGTGGGCAACATCCACATCAAGCAGGAGATGGAGGACGATTACGACTACTACGGACAACAAAGGGTGCAGATCCTAGAACGCAACGAATCCGAGGAGTGCACGGAAGACACAGACCAGGCCGAGGGCACCGAGAGTGAGCCCAAAGGTGAAAGCTTCGACTCGGGCGTCAGCTCCTCCATAGGCACCGAGCCTGACTCGGTGGAGCAGCAGTTTGGGCCTGGGGCGGCGCGGGACAGCCAGGCTGAACCCGCCCAACCCGAGCAGGCTGCAGAAGCCCCCGCCGAGGGTGGTCCGCAGACAAACCAGCTAGAAACAGGTGCTTCCTCTCCGGAGAGAAGCAATGAAGTGGAGATGGACAACACTGTTATCACTGTCAGCAACAGCTCCGACAAGAGCGTCCTACAACAGCCTTCGGTCAACACGTCCATCGGGCAGCCATTGCCAAGTACCCAGCTCTACTTACGCCAGACAGAAACCCTCACCAGCAACCTGAGGATGCCTCTGACCTTGACCAGCAACACACAGGTCATTGGCACAGCTGGCAACACCTACCTGCCAGCCCTCTTCACTACCCAGCCCGCGGGCAGTGGCCCCAAGCCTTTCCTCTTCAGCCTGCCACAGCCCCTGGCAGGCCAGCAGACCCAGTTTGTGACAGTGTCCCAGCCCGGCCTGTCGACCTTTACTGCACAGCTGCCAGCGCCACAGCCCCTGGCCTCATCCGCAGGCCACAGCACAGCCAGTGGGCAAGGCGAAAAAAAGCCTTATGAGTGCACTCTCTGCAACAAGACTTTCACCGCCAAACAGAACTACGTCAAGCACATGTTCGTACACACAGGTGAGTGTCGCCCCACCTGGAGGCCTGGCAGCAGGGGCTGAGGGGGCTGTGGGAAGGCAAGGTAAGAGAGCAGGTAGAAAGGAAGGTTTGGGATCATCTTTCAGATTTTAAACAGACCCCACCACAAGCCTCTTCTAGAAACCCCAACTATGTTCCTCCCATCATAAGAACAAAGCACCCTGCCACCAAGAGACACCATCACAGGAACCCTTTATGGAGAAGGGATGTCCTAGGGATGTCCAGACTGCAGAAGAGAAGACTCGGGTCATTATATAAGCCATATTCAAGTATTTGTATTTCAGAGACAGCATATTGTAGTCAGGAAGAGCTTGAGCTCTAGAGCCAGATGGCCTGGGTGTAAATTCAGGCTTAGCCACTACTAAACCTTGTCGCCTTGGAAAAATTACTTAACTTGTCTGTACTTCAGTTTCTTTGTGTATAAAATGAGAATAATCGTGATACGCCTACCTTATAGTGCTGTTTTGAGAATAAATTAATACATGTGAAGTCTTTAGAGTACTTCCTAGCACATAATAAGTGCTCTATAAGTGGTAGCTATTATTAAGATCATTAAGAGGAGGAGACATTCAGTTTGTATAGTTCGGCTTCAAAAGGTAGAACTAGACCAATGATTGGATGCTATCAGGAGATTCTTTCCACAAAATAAAAGAAAAATTTTGTTAACAATCAGATCTGTTCTAATATCAGATAGACTGCTTTTAAATGGAGTGAGTTTATGTAATTAGACACATTCAAGTAGAGAATGGATGAACATTTTTAGGGATTTTGTACACAGGATTCAGTCATCGAGATGGGCAAGATCGTGTTTCATCCCTGGATTCTATGATTCCAGAGCTAAGATCTTCTGACCTCTCAGCCAGTCCTTTTTCGTAGTCCCATAGTGGGACAGAGATATGGAATTCCCATAGAATTGGGCATTCCATGGATGTGCCTCCATATAAGTGAGCATGTAAGCAATTGTGATTTCACCTAGATTCTCTTGGACCTAAGAATACCTACAACAGTGATGATCATTATATTTGAAATTTTTTTTTTTTTTTTGAGGCAGGGTCTCACTCTGTCACCCAGACTGGAGTGCAGTAGCATGATCTCGGCTCACTGCAGCCTCAACCTCCCAGACTGAAGCAATTCTCCCACTTCAGCCTCCCAAGTAGCTGGGTCTACAGGCACATGCCAACACGCTCATTTAACTTTTTTATTTTTTGTAGAGACAGGGTTTTACCATGTTGCCTAAGCTGGTCTCAAACTCCTGAGCTCAAGCCATCTGCCTGCCTCAGCCTCCCAAAGTTCTGAGATTATAGGCATGAGCCACTGTGCCTGGCCTCAGAATACCCTTATTAAATGACAATTTACCAGGGAAAAGTTACATACTCGAATTCTGATACATGAAAACAAATTAGTTTCTCAAAACAACCTTGTTTCTCAGATCAGCTAGTAGGAATCCAAGAGAGAAGACATAAAACAGCAAAGTTTAGATTGGGGACTGAAGGGAAGGAAAGCAACAGAGATAGAGGCAAGGCATCAAACATGGAATTGTACAACTGAAATAGAACGTTGCTTAAGATAAACTTTGCCTTCTTTGCAGGGTGATGTAAGTCAGGACATTATGTAAATTAATGTGTGTACTTTTATGAGAATCAGTTTTTAAAGATCACAGTATTCACACTTGCAAATAAACAGAGTGACTCACTACTGAATTTATGAAGAAACTTGGGTAGTTGTAAGTCACTTTGTTTATTTGGGATAAATGTGAATGTACTAATAACCAGAGGTAAATCACAAGAAATTTTCCATATGGTATGGATATCACCATCATTAGGTGAATTAGTCAAATAGTAATGTTTTTGTTTTGTAGCATCTTATGATTTATAGAGTGCTGTCACATAGTTTATATCCTTTCCTCCCCCGGATAGCTGATTTATAAGCCATTAAATTAAGGAACATGGGGGAGGGGTGCAGGAAGGACCATTTGTGAAAGTATCTCCTTAGCCAAAGTTGACTTTGCTGGTCTTGGATCCATAAACATATCTGCTCTCCCCTCTGTACATCTCTTCAAGTACACCTATCAGATATAAAATTCACACATTCTGTTAGATCACATAATAAAATAAGTCTTTAAATTTGCAACATAAAATTTTCAGTGTACTACCAAAAAGTATCTTCATGATGTATAAATACATTTCTCCAGTGGATTCACTGAAGGATTTTGTGGTTAACTGAGAGAACTAGATTTGGATATAAGAAAACCAAGAAAGGATTTGTGCACTCAGACATAGATGCAAAAGCTATAGATAGAGTCATTTTATAAATCTGAGTTATGCTTAAAATGTGGACTTCAGTTTTCTAGTAAATTGTGAACATCCTCAGTAAATTATGAATGTTATTGTAATGGTGTGTATAATATAGCCCCATCTGAAAATAATAATGTGCCTATATCAATCAGGCACCTAATTTAAAAGAAGTAATGCTCTTCCCTTTCATTCCAGAATTATTTGGCAGTGGCAGTTTGGAAATCCTATCAGTCTTTCAAGGCTATTGTCTAACTGAAGGATCCCCTAACCTAACAAAGTTTTAGAACAATTGGTCTAGATTTTCAAAAAACAAGACAGCCGGAACATGTGGAAATAATTCAAGACCTGAGTTCATTGTAGCTCGCATTTCCAAACAAAGTTCTTTTCAATTTCTGGAGAAAACATAAAAAAATGGAGCCTCAAAACTTTCCAAGAGCCCAGTGGAAGTCATAAAAATTCAAAGCAAAAAGTCCAAATGTTAGTATAAAAAGATTCTAGAGAGCACGGGGATACTTGTAAGAGTAGAGTTGGACTCTGTGTTCCCACCCATACTCTAACCAAAAAGAATCCTAAAAAAAAAGAATAGCTTGACAAAGTTAAAAAGAAATTTGAGTTCTGTCCATCACGGCTACTATGCAAACCAGTAGACCTGCAGAGTAACTGTCTTAGCAATTCAGTAACTCCAAAGTTTAATATAGATGGTAGTTGCTTTCAACAACTGCAGAGATAAATTGTGTGTGATGGTACACACCAATAGTCCCAGATACTCAGGAGGCTGAGGCGGAAAGATCACTTGAGCCCAGGAGTTTCGAGGTCAACCTGGGTACCTATCTCTTAAAAAAAAAAAAAAAAAAAAAAAAACTGAAGAGAATCAATTCTAAGATTCAGATTCCAATTAAAATTTGTACTGCTCTATGTTAATGATCCACATGCATGAAAGAAAGTGTTTGGAGCCAGGCATGGTGGCTCATGCCTGTAATCCCAGCACTTTGGGAGGTAAAGGTGGGAGGATCACTTGAGCCCAGGAGTATGAGACCAGCCTGGACAATTTGGCAAGACCCCAGCTCTACAAAAACTATAAAAATTAACCAGGCATGGTGCTGCATGCCTATAGTTCCAGCTACTTGGGAGGCTGAAGTGGTCACTTGAGCCCAGGCGGCAGAGGCTGCAGTGAGCGGAGATCACACCACTGCCCTCCACCCTGGGCAACATAGCAGGACTCTGTATCAAAAAAGAAAAAAAATCTGTTTGAGACAAAGACGTAGTCCGTCATATTGGCTTTGGAGCTAAGCTCTGCCTTTAAGAATCAAGGAAGCTTTAGTTGTAAAGCATATTTCATAGTGATTATAACCCAAAAATTTAAAGTAGAGGCATAAATGAAAGACGATTGTACTGTAATTAGATGATTTGGATCCAGTTTTGTTTCCTCTAAATGGCTGTGTGTCCTTCAACAAGTCAGTTAATTTCACAACCCTCTATTTCTTTGAGTTTAAAATAAAAATGATTTTTTTCTGCCTTTTGATGTAAACGTATGATGCATGTGAGAGCTTTTCAGAAGAGGCAAAGTGTTACTTAATTAGAAAAATAAAAAATCCTCATCATTATTACTTTTCGCCCCTACTACCCAGGAGACACTTAGTTTCTTTGCTCTATTTCCTGTCTCTGAATAATACACGCTTGACATATGTCCTTCCTCTTTGGAATTTAAACACTGAAACTATTTTATACTCCTTAGATTGCTCTTGAATATTCTTCATAACAAGAATTTTTTTATTCCTTAACAATTTTTATAACAGTAAAAGAAAATTCCTCACCTAACCACTCTTTATCCACTGCTAAACAAACCACGGAGGACTTCCTTATCTCTAGGAGTTTCTTTCATTCACTTACTGCAGCTTCATAAAAGTTGTGAGAAAGGAAACTAAGAGTTAAGGGCATGTTTGAAAGCAACAGAATTAGAGAGAAAAAAACAAAGATAATACAAACCGTCCTGTCACGGAAGAAAGCAGCGCTCCCCTCTACCCCCTTCCATCAAGAGAAAAAAGCAGAAGTCAAATAAAGGAATGGAAATGAAAGGGAAAGACAGAGAATACAAGAAGGATAAGCCTTGGTGTCAACGTGGATATGGAAGGCAAGCAATAGGGCAAATTCAAAGATAACCCTGGAGCAGTGTGATCCCCACAATAGCAGCATGCAAATTATGTTCCCCCACGCTTCACCCCCACCCCAGACATCCTAAATCAGAAACTCAGGCGATGGAGCCCAGCAATCTGTGTAACAAGCCCTGGTTCATGCTGAAGTTGAGAATCAATCCCCTAAAGAGGTGAGCCTGGGTAATTAGAAGAATGGCATCAGGTTGCTTTTGTTACATAACATTTTTTAAAATTCCACTAATAAGAATCTGTTTAGAAAAAGTAAATCAAAATTATGGATCAAAGCTTGATTTTGTAGTGGATAAATTATATCACAGAAACTAATCACTCACATATAAGAGGTAAGTTGAGTCTTCCAAATTACATAGGTCACATGGCAAATGTATCCCTTCTGGTATTTAGCAGTACTGACTTGTATTATTCATATCATCATGTATTATCTTTACACCGTCCCTTTAGAATGTAAACTCTGTGAGAGCAGAAACACACACACACAGAGACATACATTTCACACACATATATATACATGTATATCACACTTTCATATGCCCATTCATTTGGTCAATGCGCACATTCGCCGAAAACCACCTGATCTCCAAAAACTATTGAAATAAAATAAATAAAAGAAAATTTTAAAATGTGAACACGCTTTCCAGGAGAATTTAATTCAAGGGACTTATACACAGATACATTCTTTTCACAGCAAGAGTTTTAAATTTCTTTGTTTTTTCTCTTTTTTTATTCGCTAGAGAATATATTGTACACATATCT
The DNA here is from genome assembly GCF_028885655.2 of Pongo abelii. Classification (NCBI taxonomy): domain Eukaryota; kingdom Metazoa; phylum Chordata; class Mammalia; order Primates; family Hominidae; genus Pongo; species Pongo abelii. The sequence goes on from NC_085928.1 coordinate 23,789,928, forward strand.
GTGTTCACACTTTTGTGTTTTTTTTTACCCACAAGAGATAAATGTTTTGGCGTTTTCTGAATCATATTATCAACAGCCCGTTCATTGGCGACTGTTTTTAGCCCATTGGTATCTTCTGCACATGTGGTAATTTTGCTTATTACTTTGAGAAGGTCAGCTATTTCAGCCGTGAATTCAATGTAAATAGACATAGTAACAATAGTAGCATAACAATGTTGGTGATTGGGCCATAATAGTCATATGAAGATAATGTGTTAATCCTCATATGGAGCTTGGACTATTAATTATATCAAGTCAGTGGGTGTAAAGTAACAAGTATAAGGCTTGGAGTGAGAAGGCCATGATATTACCACTTTCTAACTGAGTGACTTCGGCTAAGTTCTATAACTGACCTAAGCCTCAGTTTTTCAGATCTGTAGTACTTACTTTACGTGATTGCTCTGTGAATTGAATAACGTAATTTATGTGAAAACACTTAATTATGAATGCTGTAAAACTATCAAAACCATTAATATGTGTTATAGTAGCATCATACATTTTGCAGCATAATCCAGAGAACAAGGAATTGTTAACAAGAGAGAGGAAGATAATCTGGTTGGGCTAGTATTACACTCTCAGGTGTTACTGACTTCTTAGATGACCTTCAAGATGTCAGTCAGTACAACTCCCTACTTGGAGATACTATTTTCTGGGGATGTTAATATCCACTCTATTCACAAAATTTTAAGGAAAGTCAAGTAGCATGGATGAAACTGTCCAAAGTTCTGCTTAAAACTAAAATATCTTAGTTGTCACTGAAGCCACAGATATTTTGTGAGTGCAGCATGTTCCCAATAGGCAGTCCCTCTTAGCCTCACAGTCCAAACTAGCAACAGGATCACATCCCAGGGAATGAACAGAAAGGCTGGCAGGCAATCACACCACTGATATCTCAGGTGTGTGGGCCCCCCATTTTTTTTTTGAGATGGAGTCTCACTCTGTCACCCAGGCTGGAGTGCAGTGGTGCCATCTCTGCTCACTTCAACCTCCACCTCCTGGGTTCAAGTGATTCTCCTGCCTCAGCCTCCTGAGTACCTGGGATTACAGGTACCCACCACCACGCCCAGCTAATTTTTTGTATTTTTAGTAAAGATGTGGTTTCACCATGTTAGTCAGGCCAGTCTCGGCCTCCTGACCTCAGGTGATCCACCTGCCTCAGCCTCCCAAGGTACGGGGATCACAGGCGTGAGCCACGGCGCCCGGCCGTGTGGGCCTCCTTTTAAACAGATGTCTCTTGATGGAGACTAGACTCTGCAGCCAGTAAAAGCTGCGTATGATTCCATCTGAATGTACTTCCATTGTTAATATGGAACCTTCCCCATTTTCTGGTTGTGTCTTGATGTTCCCCATTCAGAGGACCTGCACTTTCAAGTATTCCTTCTGCTTTCCTCACCAGTGGCCACCTTCCGCTACCCACCTTCTCCTCTTTCTCCTCCTTCCTTGCTGCCTGCTGTCTCATCAAGCACCCTGTCTTGGTTTTTTGACCTGTCACTGTACTCACGAATGAGGAGGGCATTGTACTAGGGCAGATGATGGGGAGGCAGAGAGGACAGGAGAGTCAGGTAGGAACAGTGCTTCTGAAAAATCTCCTGATAACAGCATTCATTGTCCTTTTCACAGCTCAGGAGAAACCTTGGTTAAAATGAGGGGAAAAAAATCAGTAGAATAAGTGGGTTCTTGCTGAGCCCCCAGTGCAAGAGGTTCCTATTCAAAATTGGAGTGTCTTTACCCATTAGGATGGCTTTTACTTGAACTTTGTGAGCTTCAGGCGGAACCCTCTGCATCTTCTAACCTAAGCAGGATCTTTCTTCCTTTTTTTTTTTTTCACTTTTCAGTCATGGTAGAGTTAAGTGTCAGAGCTGGTCCATGAGAAGAAGGTGATGAGCAGGCATTGAAAAATTGAGAAAAACGTATACTTTTACCACGCCCAACACCCTTGGCAAGGCAGTAAAGGGCACTGCCTCCCCCTCAGTTTCTTCCCTTGCTGTTTTGTTTCTGTGCCTCCACTGCTCAGTCACAGGTTTCCTAGGAAATCCTCTGTCCGTGCTCTGTGCTGACATTTTATCCATATACCACTTCTTGCCATTCGCATGTGTAACTGAGAGAGTAGACTATACCCTTAACTCTGAATTACATACTATATGCAATATAATCACTTGTTTTACTGATTATCTGAAATAATTTTTTAAAAATTCAGGATTGACTTCCATATGCCATGCAAGTCATTTCGCAGTTGGTTTCATTTATCCTTGGTTCCTTTGTGATGAATGGAACAGTTTAATTTTTCTTAAAATTACCACATGCTCTGTACTAAGTGCTTTATCTCTTCAATTTTCAAAACACCTTTTCGAGACAGGTACTTACTATATTATTCTCAAGTTATAGATAAGGAAACTGAGGCTTATAGAGGTTAAATGACATGCCCAAGTCACTCAGCCAAGGAAATGGAATTCATATCTGACTCCTACATCTGTATAGGCCCAAAATGGATCATTTAAAGTGAAGGAACTTATATGACCTTCCCCTTGATGTTATAATTCAATTATCCACTTTTTACTTTGTGTCTCCTTCTGACAAATCAGACTTGCCATTCCTGACCATAGGCTTAAACCTGGAAAACCATCTCTGACCATTTATCTTCACTTTTTATTTCTTTACTTGGAGAGCAACAATCGACAGGCCTCATCCATTTTATGTATAATGTCTAAAGCCATTTTGGGATTGCTGTAAGTAATATGCAAGAAAATAGTGGGAAAAAAATTTTTCTTAAAACACAATCATTCATTCCTGCTGAGTGACTGCGTTTCAAATTCATACAGAGGTGAAAATTGTGAGCACCTCACTAATCTGAAAATATGCCCCATTTAGTAAGACAGTTTCTGAAATACCTACACTCCACCATCACAGCACCTTAATAATTATAGAGAGCACCTTCCTTTAAGGAGCTCCCAAGTGCTTTGCAAACATTTCTCTTTATTAAGTAACATACCATTGTTCTGTGGCAGGGAAGGGAACAGGATACTTTGTCTTATTTAAAATGTGAGACTGTTAATGCATTCAGTGACTAAGTAGCTTGCCCTTGGGTCATTCATTGACAAGGCCAGGACTAGAGTCCTCAGGGATTGCAGTCCACCATGGACTCAGGACCACTAAATCCACAAAGGACCATGTGCAAGTGCCTGGTCCAACTCTTCACATACAGAAAATGAAATAAACCCAGAGAAATGAAAACACTTAAAAAGCCCAGGGTCACATGGATAATTAATGGTAGAACCAATACTACATGCACACAAACAACATACCTATGTATGCTATGGAGAGAAACATGACAACTGTGAAGAATCAATTTATAGACAGATTAGAAGAGTGTGAAAATAAAAAGGCTTCATCAGTGACCTTGCCTTGAGGAAAAACACACAGAAGGTGAAAGTTTCAAACAGCAGAGCATTTTAACATAGGTGAAGTTTCAACTTCTTAGCAGCCAGAATACCATCTGGAATTTAAGGCACGCTTCCCATAAAAGGTGACAGGTGGACACGTTTTAAATGATAGTTGGCCAGCCTATCATAGCCTCTATAAATTGTCTGAAAGCATGGGGATAGCAAAGACCAGCTGACTTCCAGGCATGTTTACAGCTGACAGAAATGTTTCAGCTAAAAACATGCATGACTGTCTCTCTTAGGGAATCTCTCACTTCAAAAAAAAAAGGTACCAATGTAAGCACTATGCATAGACTGAAGTCTTCAGCAAATCGAGATTATTAGCAATGAGGCTTCCCTAACCTTTCGTGTTTTAATCTAAAAGTAAAATTATCTTCTAACCCTGTGATCTTATGCATCATACTGTCTGGTCAGTGTGCTTCAAAACATATCTGTTTATGTTTGAAAACACAACAACAACAAATTCCTGATGAGAGAAAGTTTAATAAAATGGATCATGAACATACAGCACTTAATACCAACCCTGCTACATAGTCAGCACTTAATACCAACCTTGCTTCATAGTAAGCACTCAATACGTGGTGATTGTTTTCGTTGCTGCTCTTACCATAATACATCAAAGCTCTCCTATTTCATAATGGGAAAAAAGGAAAAACAGTCAAGGCATATATTTTAAGTGGAAGTTAACTCAAGTTTTAAAAGACTTCTTACCTTGTTGCATAGTCCAAATGTTGAAATATTACCCTAAAGAGTTTCAGAGGCTTTGGGTTTTAGTTTGGATCCTAAAAGAGTATGTGGAAGAAGGACTTTTTTCTCTGAGGTGAGGGCCTACACTGGGCAGTCAGGAATGAGGCGGTAGAGATGGACCAAACACGCAGTTCATCTCACCTGTCAGGAGCAGAGCTGAGAACAAACAGCACAAAGAAAACAAGTCTTTAAGTAATTATCTTAAAGAGATGCCACGGACCCATGGACTTTAAGAATACTCATGCACTGAGTATTACTACTTACCTTACTGTTTGTAACAAACTTGATCATTTGGTTTCTAAGCCAAACCAAAGCAGTAAACTGAGGAGAAACAAGGGTTTCTGCCAACAGGCTGAGAGCAAAGGAGGACGCAGGAGAACTATTTTAAAAATTGACCCAAGAGTTCAAAAAGCATATGGAAGCATTTAATGGGGATGGGAGGTATCCTTGTAATAAGAATACCATGCATGTATTCCCACACTGCTCTTGGTGGTCTGCAAAGTGATTTCATATGTATTTTATGTCAACACCAGCACAATGAGGTAAGTAGGATTGTATACCTCAGAGGCATTTGGTGATTTGTCAGAGTGGAGTGGAGTGTGTTGGTGCCCGGATTTGAATAGGACCATTTGAGTCTGATATCATCATGTTGCCCACCGCCTACTCAGCCTCTACACCCAATGAGGCCAATCTGCAGCTCACTACAGTCAATAGAGAACAGGCAATTAACCCTTAAATTATATTTTAGAAAGATTTCTGTCTAAAGTAGATAACCTTGAAAGTATAGCTCTTCAAAATAATGTATTCCTATGTTGGGAAATATTTTCCAAACTCACAGTCAACACACAGGTGTATTTCTTAGACTACTAGAAGTGGGGACTTTCCCCAAGGAACCAAGCTATCGTGACGAATATCCTTAGTTCTCAAGGATTCTAGAGCACCCCATGTCTCCAAAGATCTTTCTTCTCTCTTACTTCTTCTATTTGTTTGATAATGTTAATGGGAAACACTAAATCCCCTAATCAGGACACTGAAAGTGACCCCCTTCAAAAATAGCCCTCCCTTTTCCACGGAGTGACCTTGAAGACTTTTAGTGGGGAATATCTGGTAGCTTTCCAAGAAAGCCGTTTTATGGCATAGGGAAATGGAAAACAAAACTGTCCTGGCATCACCATAAAGCAAAATTTCTCTGCACATGAGAGGCTAGGAGGGCCTGGATTTTTCCAATCAAGGATGATCCATTAAGCAATCAGATTTTATTTTTTTAATTGTTTTGTTTTTCTTTTTTGTTGTCTTGTTTTTCTGTCCTTCATTCTCCATCCCTTGCTATGTCTCGCTCTGTCCTGCTTGCTGTCTCTTCCTACATCAACAGGTGAGAAGCCCCACCAATGCAGCATCTGTTGGCGCTCCTTCTCCTTAAAGGATTACCTTATCAAGCACATGGTGACACACACAGGGGTGAGGGCATACCAGTGTAGTATCTGCAACAAGCGCTTCACCCAGAAGAGCTCCCTCAATGTGCACATGCGCCTCCACCGGGGAGAGAAGTCCTACGAGTGCTACATCTGCAAAAAGAAGTTCTCTCACAAGACCCTCCTGGAGCGACACGTGGCCCTGCACAGTGCCAGCAATGGGACCCCCCCTGCAGGCACACCCCCAGGTGCCCGCGCTGGCCCCCCAGGCGTGGTGGCCTGCACGGAGGGGACCACTTATGTCTGCTCCGTCTGCCCAGCAAAGTTTGACCAAATCGAGCAGTTCAACGACCACATGAGGATGCATGTGTCTGACGGATAAGTAGTATCTTTCTCTCTTTCTTATGAACAAAACAAAACAACAAAAAACAAACAAACAAAAAAGCTATGGCACTAGAATTTAAGAAATGTTTTGGTTTCATTTTTACTTTCTGTTTTTGTTTTTGTTTCGTTTCATTTTGTACTACATGAAGAACTGTTTTTTGCCTGCTGGTACATTACATTTCCGGAGGCTTGGGTGAATAATAGTTTTCCCAGTCTCCCTCGGATGGTGGCCTTAAGGCCTGGTAGTGCTTCAAGAGGTCCACTGGTTGGATCTCTAGCTACTGGCCTCTAAATACAACCCTTCTTTACAAAAAAATCTTTTAAAAAAAAAGTAAAAAAAAAAAAAAAATTTCCACTTGTGAAGAGCACTACAAAAAATATATAACAAAATCTAAAAGGCCTACTGTCTTTAAGTACACCGCTTGCAGTGTTTCAGTGGACATTTTCACAATTCTGGCCGCTTGGACTTCACAGTAACCAGTTAAAACTGTGGAATATCACTTCTGGTTGAAAACCCAGAGGAAAGGCCCTGCTGTTTTCCACCTACCACGTTGTCTGATTTCATAAAAGGGCTGTGGGGGTGGGAAGGGCAGTGGGTTCGGTGGTGTGGGAAAGAAAGACGAATGGCAGGCTTCTTCCCCAGATTCTGCCCGGGTCCACACACCCTGGCCCACCTTCTCCATATCCCCCTCTTGCAGCAGAAGCCAGGAAGACTTGGACAAGCAACAAGCAACAGTGGCTATCGTATTTATTCAGTGTCTTCGCTGAGCCACAGCCTCAGCACAATCAAGAGGGACTTTCATGAAAGGCAGGAATGCAGATAAAACAAAGATATCAGAAATTTGCACCTATGTTTCTAGGTACAAGAGAAGGATTATTTCCAACAATCTTTGCAAAAAAAAAAGTGTCAGGATATATTCTTGTGGAAGAGAAAAAGAAAGAGAAATGGAGGGTGGGGGGAACAATAAAAAGTTCTTGAGGCTTTTTTAATTCAAAATTTTATAGAGGGGCAAAAGTGACGTTTACCAGATAGAATGCTGATTTTTTTAATATATTTACAACAGTATTTGTGTAAAAAAAAAACAAAAAAAGTGAAATTGTTAAAAGTAATTTTTTTCATTTTGGTTTTGCATACACTGCCACCAATTTCTTCTCTTTTATTTTATTTCACACACATATATATATTTTTTGGTAAGTCAAGACTGTTAAGGTTAGCGATACTGCTTCCAGATAGAAAGAATAAAAGGCAACTAAAGTTATATTTGAAAGAGAGGAAGGATATTTTCTTCATATTTTTTTTAATTTTTCTTAATTTTTATTATTTTAAGTATTGCCTGGGTTGATGAGGGCCTCTGTGGCCAGCCCATCCCTGCTGTAATTTGAATTGCTGCTTTGTATTTTGATATGTAGTTCTTTGACTTTAGCAAGCTTAAGTTGCCCCACTGAATAATTTTTTCAACTGATTCATCTAGAATTCTGTTCTTTTTCATGGAAGAGACTTTATCTTTCAGAAAGAGATTGCTTGCTTCTCCAAAATTTCACTGAGATCTTACAATTCTAGAATTTCTATTGACTTTACTTTTTTTCTTGGTGAAACACTAGTAGTCTAGAAGTCTTGATAAACGGGGTCTTTTCTTTTGTGATCAGCCAGGAAGAGGAGTTCACAAAACTCTGCCATAGCTCCTCACCCTTCCCAGCTACAAAGAGCATCATTATGAGAAGCCTGTTACAGATCAAGATGCATTGATGCCAAAATTACTTTTTTCCTTTCAAATATCACCTTCTGACTGTTTCCACCATGGTTAAGAGGGCTAAATAAGATGATCATTCTTTAGATGACGAATTAACCCTTGCTTCTTGGAAAGGGTTTAGGGAAATTAACAAAAAAATTCCCAGATGCCAACAGCCACCATTCAAAAGACCACCAATCTATTGCATCATACCAGATGCCACTCTCTCTTCCTAGTAGGGATTTCTCTCCTCGGTCCTGATCAAGGTATTATAATAGAGACATTTTCATTATAGACAGTGTCCTGAAGGGATTCCAGCTCAAATATAGGAATTCTTAAACCTAGCTGAAACTCCCAAAGTGATTTCATTGCTGGGCATATTTTAACATACTTAGGGGAAAGCAAATCTTTAAACAAAGCAAAACACCAAACTACAGTTTTAAAAAGAAGAAAGGAGAGAGTATTTTAGTTTCAAAATTACATTACATTTTAATTTAATTTTCCTTTTAATTTTCCTGTCAGCATTTTATTTACAAAAACTGTGCAGCAAACGAGGGAAAATCTTCCAACACAAACAACTCTGTAATGACTAAATTGGTTTTATTCATATATTTTAGACATTTGGTTAACTTGGATCTTTTTCATAAGTTCTTTGTGATGCTTTGTAAGGTTAGTGTAACTGAAGTGTTTGTGAGTTTGATTTGGTCCCACAGTGCTTAATTCAGTGGATATTTTGCTAGAAGTTTTAATGTAAACTTGGGTGGTTAACTGACTATTGAGTATAACCTACTGTGATTTCTAAGAGGAGTCCTACCAAGAACTGTGTGTCCAAAACTGATCTGTTTTAACAGTTAGTGAGGAACAGCTTCCGAGATAAAGTAAGTTCATTTTTCTATTGCTAATTTTGCTTTTTAAAATAGCAGTGTTGTAAGACTAATATTTCCACTTACCACCAATAGGGGGAGCATTAATGAACTATGTCATGGAATTGTTTTGATATTTTGGAAAACAAGTGATTCCACCTATAAAATGAAAAGAGAAGATTGACCTTAAGAAAAAAGCTCTTAAAGCTAGAAGACAATGACATGAAATCACTCAATACATGTTATAAATGAAAGAAGGCCAAAAGCCACTTCAAAATATTTTTAACTGTTTCACAGTAGATTTGAAAGTGTCTTTGTTCAAATTTAGCAAAGTCGGAAGAATTTTCACTAATACCTCCTGAAAAGTTGATCTTAGGTGCCACTATGGGCCACATGTAGCTTTCTGTTTCTCAAATCTGAGAGAGACCCATTTGCCTTAATGCTGATTTGCCATGTAAAATGCTAAGCAATTGGGTTAGAATCCACCTTTTCTTTTGGTAGAACATGTAGAGAAAAAGCTGCAGGTGACTTGAAACCCTGAGGAGTCTATCATCCTTTCCCTGTAAAGGAAGTGTCTCTTAAAAAAAAAAGGGAGTGGGAGAGGAGGTGGAGGATCCCTAAAGAATTCTTAATGAGGTGATATAATCATTGTAGTCCACGACAAAATGGACCAGCCAGGTTTGCATAGTAGTAGACATATTCCTACTGTATGTTTATCCTTCCCAAACATGTCACATTCTAAAATAGTTGACACATTATTTTGTGGAAAGAGGAAGAAGCTGGATTGGAGTGGGAGATCTAATCTGGAGGAGCAAAGAGGTAGTTGTTTATTGCTATGTTCCTGGCCCATCAAATGGCCACTTTCCAAACTGATCCACATTTTAGGAAATAAACCAATCTGGACCTGTTTCAAAAGGATAGAGATGCTTTTAGATTGTCAATTCTCACTTTTAAGTTAAACAATCACAAATATCGTTAGAAATAGGGAAAGACATTTGCTTCAAAATCAGAGAATGAGTGTGGATCTTTTTAATTTTTTTTTGTTTCAAGTCCTACAGTCATCTTACATTTAGACGATCATGGTAGGGTGATATGAGTGCTAAAAAAATTTCTTTCTAGTAGCCAGGAAACAGATAGATAAGATAAAAGCAAATGTTCCAGATTTAAGACTTCTTAGGATAAGTACAAGGAAGAGAGAAATAGTACGGAAAGGACATTTTTTAGCAATTTATAATTTTAAAATGGAATTTGCCAAACAGGGGAAAGGAAAAAAAGTCAAAGGGGAATTTTTATCTCAAGATATTTAGATATGGTTTATAAAAAAATAATATTTTCTAACACTAAAAACATTGGTATTATCTCAGCATCATGGGCAATTTTTCCTTATTACATGCCAATATTTGTACAAAAAAGGCCCCCAAATGTGTGAAATATAATCCTAAAAAAGAAAATAATGGGAACACATGGATCTGATACAGCTGTACACAGGGGGAACAACTGAGAAACAAGCTAAGCAAAAAAAAAAAAAATCTGAAATGAAAATCTCTGTATCAAAATGGTTTCCTGTATCTTTTAATTGAGAGGTAAACTGTAGCTCCTAATAACAGTTTTATAGACCGTTCTCTTCCCAAATTCCTAATGCTTTGAATCTATTTGTGCCATGATTAAGTGTGCTGGATAATTTCCTGCTCATACTCTAGCCGCAGTTCATTCCTAGTCATCTGAGAGATCATAGTAGCTCTTGGCCTTAGAAAGACTTGGGTTTGCTGTGTTTAAAAGTCATAAGGGTTTTATTTTGTATCACCAAAATATTCTATAAGGTCCCAAAATACTCTTTTTCAACCCATGAACAGTAAGAATTTGTGAATTCTGATAATGAAAAGAGAAAAGTTTTCCTCCAGGTATGTTTGTTTCACATTCAATCCTAAAGCCTTGAGCTGTGTACTTCCCTCACACAAGCACACCAGCTGTCTGTGCTCTGCCCGTGCCCAAAACTCAATGTTTTCTCTCAGCACAGAAGTCAAAAATGAGGTATGCCCCTTATAAAACCCTTTCGATTCCTGAGAAAACATAATAAAGCCTTATGTCGCTTCCTCGTTGAGGCTCCTCCACAATGCTCCCAACACCTGTGACCCCTAGGAAAACAGGGAGCAAGGTAGATCTGACCAGGAGTCACGGGATATACACCCATTCTGGAGCTTTCCTCTGTTGTTCTAGAAGATGTTATTTGATTAGTTGGGGCTGGGAGCAGGGGATATATGATTTTGCAGAAAAGGTATCAGATAATCAAATCAGGTCTGCCTCTGCTATAGCCAGTGTGCTGCTGCATCAAAAGGGAACAAAAGGAAGGTGCAACGTAAGAGCAGACACAACCTGAGATGCCCTTGAGATTTAGGAGAACAGGAGGGTGCCCTTTCTGTTGTGACCTGACTCTTAAAAGAAATCTTCTAAAAGAATTTTTTAATTTGGTAATGAGTTGAAGTCCAGGGTAATGGAAGCTCTAGGGCAGAGAACAAAAGAATTGCAAAATGTATTCAGCACCCAACAATGCTAAACCAAGAAACATCCAATCACAAAACTAGGAAGTTTGGCAAGAAGTGGTTAGAGAAATCTCTGGGCTTTTCCATGGGTAGGATCGACAGACTCTCTTTTCAGTGATTTCTGGCTCTGAGAAACCTCTTTACTCACTAGAAAAGAACTTTATTTAAATGGCCAATTTTGTTCCTCAGAAAAAGAAATTTAAAAAAAAGAAAAATAGGATACTGAAGGCAGAACCATGTGACTTGGTGACAAACAAAAGGAAGGGTGCACTAGAATTTCAATAGGCTCCCTAATTCCATAGAAAAAGCAAAGCAACCCAATGCCTCCTGAGCCTGCAGTGCATGAAGAGAGTGCTTGAGCTGACCCAGCCACCAGGCCTTCTGGGGCTAGACATAACTTCCCACTGGAACAGCAGCAGCCTCTTTCCCCTCTTTGTGTTTTCATGAAGAAAACGGCTGTTCTTTTAAGTACCCAGGAAATAGATTACATGGGGCAAACTTTCAAAAGCAATCTCTACCCTGGTGCTCAGGCTACATATAGAGGCAGAAAAGGGGCATGGAAGAGCCCTTGCTCTTGAGAGAGTATTTTCATATTCCCAAGGGCTTTCTGTGTAGAGTTGCTATTTCTGACATCACTTAAACCTTTACAAGAAAAAAGGCTGTGGTGACTCAGTGTTCCTATAAATTCAGAATGTGGAAACTACTAATCCAAAGCGTCATTTCTGGCACTGAGTATCAGGACGATCAGCCTGACCAAAATATTCCAAAGACTTTTCTAAGTCTCTGAAGATTTTTTTTTCTCCTTGAACACTGAGTCTATAGTAGTCAGCAATGTACCTTAGCAGATCCCCGGGAATGGTTATGGAACAGTAGGGCTTGTTTCCATCCTTTTTAGAGTGAAGAGATAGAAAATTAGGGCTACATAGTGTGGATTCTTTTTCAGAACTATGTATTTTCTCCTCACAGCATGGTGGGTAAAAATGCCCTGGGTTGAAACAAGAAACATGATCTTTCCATACCACTGACTAAAACACCTGCCATTCTAGTGGTTTCTTTAGGCTCCACCTTTTGCTCCATAAACTGTAGACTTTCAGACTGAAATCTAATCTTAAGTGACCTCAATTAAGGTATTTTCACAAAAGGCTACTTATAGTATAGCATTATTGCCTTAAATCAGAAAGCCCTGGGAAGAGGATAAAAGATATAGAAATGAGAAGGCTCTGAAGTTATAGGCATTTCTTGCTGTTTAATAGTTACATTATCACAAAAACAAGCCCTATTCGTGATTGAGGACTATGGAAACAGTGACTTCTTGGGGAGGTACCAAACTTTCCTAGAACTGGCTACTCTCAGATAGTGGCTGCTATTTCCTATTCTATTTCAGTGACGTAGGTTGGGGCTGAATGTAAAACAGACATCATATTACTAAATAGAATCCTATAAAATGTAATCACAGGTGCCTGGGAGTACTAGTTTTAAACATTTCCTTAACAAGGAGAATAATCCCAGCAAAAAGCTTTTTCTCTATACAGTGTATATCTCTAAACTTTTTTTTCCTCAGTTTTAGAGAACATCTCTTTTATCTGGTGGTTCTTTGCTTGAATGCAAACTCATAACTTTGAAGTCTCCAGTGCAAGAGCATAATCTACAGATCACAGGCAAAATCTAGGCACAGTCCTGAGAGTCCAGGCTTCTGGGATGCCCAATGAGGGTATAAAAGTCCCTACTAACCCTCTTTCAAATTCAGAGGTTTCTTTGGTTTAGAATGCCTCAATGAGATTTTGATACATCCAACAGAGAAAAAAAAAAAAAGACCTTGGGGGCATCTGTTTCTACTAGTGTTGCAACAGTTGTTATTACCCAGCAAAATCATTGCAATTTATATGTAGATTCTAATAATGAAAGAGTCTTAACCCATCCAGTATGTCACCGCTGCTATCCAAAATGTCTATAAATGAGTATACATTATTTATACCTGTGCACACACAGTGTGAGCTTCCCTCAGCACAAAACTGTTTCACATTCATATTGCCCAGTGACAACAAGATACATTTTTGAACTTCTGGTTAGGAGTCGAAGGTCTGACATATCTCACATATCTGCTTATGCTTTGTTGCCTTAGTTGGGTGCATCAGTATCTGTGATGAGACTTTAGGGCATTCTGAAGGAGCCCAACCATCAGTAATTTCTATGTATCCCTTTCATGAGAAACTTGAATATGCTTATGTGGAGTAGAGTGCATTTAACAAACTCTACAGTTCTATTGGATTCATTGACATGTGTGTGCATGTGTGTGTTTGTGTATATACTTATTGTCATCTGGAAGTGTGTGTGCCCCCCAAATGAAGCACACACAGGCAGAGGTCCTTGTGCATAGATACAGTTGCCTCTTCCCACCATTGTGTTTAAGACTTGTGGCTCCCTTCCCAGGAAGCAGTCACCTGCCCACTCTGTTGCTTTTTGTAGTGTTTCAGAATTGGGAGAAACAAATGCAGCTTGTTGAATCCACAGCAAACCCACAGGGACAGGCTGTTTTCCTCCATAATAAGGTATAACAGAAGTCTTCAACTGGTGAGCAGACAAGAGGGAGCAGCAGTCCAGGGCATCTCCCCAGGTCTCCTGGAGGTGGTGGGGGTGGGGACCAATGCCAGGCAGGCAAAGCCCACACAAACTTTGGCCTGAGCCATCCCATAGCTCAAAGGTCTTCACTCCTTTCCTCTATGCAATGCAGTGTGCTCACACACACACACATAAATTTTATTCTCAAACTAAAGCTTCCTAATTCTGCCTGTACTCACAAGATATCATCGTAATTCACAAACTGTGTCTCCTGAAACCAACGTGGCCTTTGCCAAAGTCTTTCCAGGAGTGGGTTGTTTACCATGTCTAGCAAACCAATAGACTATTTGGGGGGAATATTTTTTGGTAATCTCTAGGAATTGATTGCTCTTGCCCATCTCAAACATTGAAGTAGAATGCTACTCTAGTATAATATGCTGAATGAATGGACTCTGAAGGCTTGGTGGCCTGGAATTCAGGATTCAGTTTTCTCACTCCCATGCCCTTCTTTTACTAGATGGTTTGTTATTTTTTATGACTTGTAGATTATTTCTGCTTTACAGAAGTCAAAGGACATTTTCTTTCCTCTTCTATTCTGGTGACTTTTCCCTTTCCCCTGTTAAGTAAGGATACTTACAGTTGCAACTTTTTTGTCGTTATTACTTTTTAAAATGTATATTGTCTTTCTATATCCAAAAGAAGTCTGTGACTGTAACCATAGGTATTTCTTTTTACTGGAAAAACAGTTAGTTGTTTTGGTTTTATTTTTTCTTTTAATTAACAGTACTAGTGACTTTGTGAAAGAATATGAGTTACTATTTAGGTATGCTTACTTAAGTACAATACACTACATTGCAGTATTTCTGAAACCTAGGACATACACATTATATATAACAACTCTATATTGAAATATATATTACATTATATTCATTTTAACTTTTGAATCTGCCTATGATCATGAGTTGATTGAAATATTATGTCTTTGCATATATCACCCATCACCAACCTGCTGCAGTTAATCTGGTGCATTTAGTAATAATCATCAGTGCTCTAATTTGCTTTTTATATTATCAGCTTCAGTATTGTCTTTAGAGGATTTTAGAATTTTTTAAAGCTCAGACTTAGCAAATGTAGGAAAGTGAAAACTTTTTTTGAAACTTTTTTGTTGGTGTGACTAATACAAAGAGGTTCATATTCAAAGTGATCTTGTTTAGCTGACCCACTCAATATCTGAAGAACAAAAGAGGTGCATATGAATGTATCTGTGATTTTCCCCTGTAGGACTGTCACTGTCTATATTTGCTTTTAAAAATATGATCAAGGGGCTACTTAAGTGCCACATGATCTGACCAACAATAACAGGCTGCGTTTCAAAAAGGGCCAGTCTTCTGAAAAGCGTAAGACAGTGAATTACCTAGTTGTCCCCACTGTATTCTCAAACATTCATTTTAATACTGGTTCTTTACACTTTCTTTTTTCAATGCGCTTAGAATTATTTTAACTAGTCTTCAACCTTTCCCTGGAGGCAGCTTGGCAGCTGGGAGTTTTTTTTTCAAAAAACTAAAACCAGAGTTTCAGGAACTCTTTATCCACAGAGGCTAATAGAAATAGAATTTGGAAATATCCATCTGAGACATTTTTAAATCTGAGGAATCCATAAAATTGTGGCTCTTGGGTATCCAGCCCTGAGGATCTCCATTTACCTGTTAAAGTGAGGATTTGGTGCCTTTCTTCTTTAGTTGGGCCATCAAGAAAACTTCAGAAATCAGGCATCCTGTCTTCCTATACAATAAATATTTTCAGATCATATTTTCAGATAAAAGAGTTTCTTCAGCTTCCCTCAGCTATTCAACCCAACGCATGGAAAGCCTCAGTTGAATAAACTTTTCCACCATCCTGGGTGCCTGAAACTAGTGTCCTTCTGCACTTCTACATTCAGGACAAAATGAAGTCAGCTTTTTAAAACCTCAGTATAAAAGACCCCCTCACACTGGTCCAATATGAAGACTTCTCAGCGTGAACACGGTGGAATTCCTTTCTTTCATCTTTCCTAATAGATTGTTGTTTTCTAATCCCATCCCATTCTGCTGTGCCTCTCCAGCAAGTCCCTTTTCACCTTAGCCAAGCTCCCTGCAATGCTCTCCAGTTGTGAAGCCTTGTATTCACTAAGGAACTACGTACTCTTAGTCTGCTTTGAAAGGGCTAATGTCTAGTGTAATGGCAAAATTACCAATCTGTTCTCCAAAGTGTTCCAGCAGATATATTTCTACTAGACAAACATAATTGTGAATTGGCTGTTAGTGAGGCTGTTTCTTCTCTAATGATCACATAATATCCAAATTATATCAACTTCATTATTTCTCTCTTTCCTTTTCCTAACCCTTTCCCTTTATTTCTTGTTTCTCTTGAAGACTACTTCAAATTACCTATTCGTCTTCATTACTGCCCCCAAAACTCTAATAATTGTGACCCCCAACTGTTCGTTTCTCTTCCTTTCTCCACCCCATTCTGAACATCCTTAAGTTTTATTTAATGAAAGAACACTAAAGTGAGTGAGTTCATAAACTTGAGACTCGTAGGCAGAGTGAAGCATGTCTTCATTTTAGCTTCAGAGTTTAAAAGTTATCAATATTCTTTTGAGAGTGGGAGGACCTGAGTCACAGTTTTAAATGTCAACTGTACTAGCTGAGGTCATTAATTCCCCTTACCTTCACGTTTGGCCAAAAATGAAGAGAAAAATATTTTCTGTTTTTTTTTTAAATACCACAGTGTTCAGGTTCTTGATATGAGTAAACCACTTTTGACGGAGAAAAAAAAATCATTAATGTTGACTGTTTCCACTAGTCAAATTACTTGTTTATCAGACTTTAGATTATAGGAATCTAAAGAAAAGAGTAACATTTTGAAATAATTTTGATAACTGTTCAAGCCTTAGTGAGCTCTTCTCAAACAAGAAAAGCCACATCCACTTGAACACATTGTAGGAAAAATTAGGAAGAATTTTTTTATTTATTGCCTTTTGGAAAAAAAAATCATTGATTGGTTTAGAACCTTGAGCAGTAACTTACTAATGGATGAAAAGATCCATAAAGTTTTGAAAGTGTCTGTTTTTGCAACCAGAGATTGCCTGAACATAAACTTAATATATGCTTAAATAAAATAATAACAGAGCTAAATGGATACCTAAAGAGCCATGCAGTGCACTCCCCAGCACCTAAATACTCCCCATATAATTTGGTTGTCATGCTAGATCTCACTGCAGTGGATTACAACTGTCTGGTCACCAGAGCATTGCCCAAAAGACTGACTGATACCATTCTGGGTGTATCCCTTTCAGGATGCTTATAATGTCACATTCACAACAACTTTGTAACACAATCTTTCCTGACTTCTGGTCCAATATTCTTGTCATGATACCACATCGCCTCTCAGCTTTAATGAAGACAAGTCCTGTGACATTTAGAGTACTATGTGGTTTTGAGTGCATAGGCGGTATGCTTTCAGTTCTTGCTTTACCCTTTGACAAAAAGAATCAACATTTAATATCAGAAATGTATTTTTATTTGACTTGAGATTTGACCCAGCTTTTATCTTAATCAAACCAGTTTATAACATCAACTCACACCGTAGAGAACAATGAAATAAATAGCAGTTTTGAAAACCTTTATGAGGCATGCATCTAGTAGGAAAACAACATCTCTTAAAGGCAATATTTACGTTGCTTAGGACTGTGATCTTCACTTGGAATGTTCTTCCAATCAATCCTATATCCTTCTTTTTCTTTGTCCATTCTAACTCCTGGTAATTTTTTTTCTTGAAGTACTCTTTATCTAAAGTAATCCTCTCCTTAGGCACTGGCTTCCAAAGGAAGAAAGACTTTTAAATCCTAAAATGCTATCATTTAAAGTATAATATGGAGAAGGAGAGGCTCTGGTTCTGATAGATCTTACTTGGTCCTCAATCTGGGATGACTTCTTGACGCTGTTCTTTCTAGTTCCCCAAGAAGTATTCCAACCCCAAGACCCAGAATTTCTCACCACAACCTCTGTGTTAGTCTCAGATTAATGTGTAAATCCTGTTTGATATTCTAGAGACTCCAGGGTGTGAATTTATTATTGCTTATGAGCCTCCTGTCTTTCCAGGCTGACACCTGTCAGGAGCATCAATAGCCCTAACAGTAACTAATGCATCAAAATAATAGACAGAAACACTATAGTATATATTTGTGAGGACAGGAAGATTTTTTTTTCTTCTTTTCTCCATGAAAAAGCTTGCTTCACTCCCCTCTCCCTCTGCAACACACACACACACACACAATGCATTTCAGAAAGTCTGCATCTTATTTTACAGATATGTAGCTCTAGAATTTACAAATATAGCTTAGGAAATGTTCTGAGATTGAGGCTGGTAGCAAACAAGTT
This sequence comes from Pongo abelii, assembly GCF_028885655.2. NCBI lineage: Eukaryota > Metazoa > Chordata > Mammalia > Primates > Hominidae > Pongo > Pongo abelii. The sequence goes on from NC_085928.1 coordinate 23,808,063, forward strand.
TATTTTCTGCACTGGACTTCAGGATAAGTGTGCATAGATGCAATTCCTTCAAAGAAAGTGAAACATGGTAGAGCAAAGGGATAATACTTTCACACATTCAAACAGTTGTTTGCTATCTATAAACCTTGATTTAAGCATAATTATTACTTTTTGGAAATCTGAAACTGGAGGAATGTGTATTTTAGTAAGGTTTGTTTGTTGATTTATTTGTTTCCCTTTCTCTCTTTCTTCTCAAGATAGTAAAGGATTTTTATTTCTTAATTTGATACTGTTCATGGACAGTCAAATAACTGCTCACCCTTACTCTATTATTTTCCCCTTAGAAAGAAAAGCCTTCCATCCTACCATGAAGGAATTTTTCCTCCACAAAAGTCTTATCTTCCATTTCAAATAGCACTCATGAGCTTTTAAGAGAGAAATTCTCTCTTTACTTTGAGGATAGAACAGTTAAAACAAAAACCTGTTCCTTGAGAAACAAACCCTATTTACCTAAACTAACAGGTCTGGGGCCAAAGAATAGATTTTTTTATTGATTACAGATGAAGACCATGCATTTTGTACTACAAATCCTTACTGCCTCCTCAAATCCTTTTTGGAATAAGGCTGGGAATAAATTAGTTTAATTAAATTATTTGGGTATTTCTAATTAATATCTACTGCAAGATACCCAGGAAAGAAAAGGAAGGGGTGCTGCTAAAATGCCAAAATCAATTGATCTGTTGATTTTTATCCTTGTAGTTGTTGCTTTTCTAGCCATTTCGAGGCTGTATGTGTTCATGAAGTCTTAAGTAGAGAAACATCTGTTTGCCCATTTCTTCTCTCTCCTTCCCCACACCCCTGCACCTGCCCCAGCCCCAGGCACTAGAGGGAACAGTAACAGAGGGAGATTGGCACTGCATTGCCAGTACTTCACCCATCTATACCCCTCCACCACAAAAGAAGGAAAAAACAAATTAGAAACTATTTTTTTAAAAAAGGAAATTGTAGTACTTCATTTGAAAGCATACTGTTTTCAACTCAACTCAATTAACAGATAGCCTGACAACGTTTTTGTAACCTGTCTTTTGTGCTATAACTGACATTCTTGGCTCAATCTTTAAAATAATTGCAATTTCAATTAAGTGAACAGAGAAAAACAAAGAGAGGGAACAGGACAATGTGATGGGACCAAATTTGATACAGGTCTGGATTCCTAAAGCCAGTTGTCAAGGTTACTGGAGAAAGTTAGCACTACTCACCCCTTGTTGTTCTTGCCTGTCTCTCATTATTACAATTTGAAGAACTAGTAAGGTAACTATACTTCTTTGTGATTAAAGGTTTCTCTTCATGCTGCCAAACACATCTAGAGAAATGGTAGAAACTCCTGACTTCTATACCTAATGTGCCGTCCGGGCACAAGAGGAGCGTACAGAGAGATCACTGAAAACAAAATAATAGTTCAAATTTGAGATAAGATTTTCCTGTAGTTCAAAGTGCTTTATGCATGTTCACAACTAGGGGAATCTTTGAAAACAAAGGCTAGTTACTCTGCTCTTGCTCTCCTTGGGACAAACTTTAATTTGGAACCAGCTGTAGATTTATAGGAGAAAATTCTCAAAGTTATTTTCAGCTGCTAAACTTCTTCTTTAGGCCCATTGATTTGAACCTCAGTTTTCCTGAGGAGCCTATTGAGATATAAATTAAGGGTAATTTGCATATATCTAATTAAAATTGTTCCTACACTATTGTTGAAAGAATTATGGTTTTCAGAGTAGATGAAAGCGGGGTGTCTTAGTAATCTTCATCATGGCAAACAAAGGTGAGAAGCTGATATGATAGAGAAAATCTATGGTAACTTGATATTTTAAGGTAATTTGAGTGTGCTGACCCCACTATGCTTTATTCCTTTGTTCCCACAACCTATTTTTTCTTATGGTTTTTTTTTTATTATTATTATACTTTAAGTTTTAGGGTACGTGTGCACAATGTGCAGGTTAGTTACATATGTATACATGTGCCATGCTGGTGTGCTGCACCCATTAACTCATCATTTAGCATTAGGTATATCTCCTAAAGCTGTCCCTCCCGTCTCCCCCAACCCCACAACCATCCCCAGAGTGTGATGTTCCCCTTCCTGTGTCCATGTGTTCTCATTGTTCAATTCCCACCTATGAGTGAGAATATGCGGTGTTTGGTTTTTTGTTCTTGCGATAGTTTACTGAGAATGATGATTTCCAATTTCATCCATGTCCCTACAAAGGACATGAACTCGTCATTTTTTTTAAACTACACTTTGATTCTCTTGAGACTTACAGCATGCATGTGTGGGTATGAGCAGACAAGCAGACTTACCTTTGGAGGGTGAAGACCCAGACAAACTGAAGAGACAGATTCCTGAGGATGATCAAATACAAATAATTTTTCCAAATTCACTCAATATTGCCATATCCCAAACTAATTCTAGACTAATCTTTAGAAAGAAGTAAGCTCCTTAAGAAATCCTACTATGAATGTTTTTTCTTCTTATGGAATAACACAAGAAGAGGTACAATGCAGACTCTTAATTTTGCTGTAATAATTCACTTTTATATTTAATAATTGTACTTCAGTGTGAGTGTGTCACTGAGCTATTTGTACCAATTTTCAATTGATCATTCTGAGAGGGGCCTTGAGAATTTCTGTGTATGTGTATGTATATCTGTATTTATGTGTAGTCAGAAAAAAAAAAGAATAGGAGACTAATGAGGTGAGGGAAAAAGTGATCAATGTAGAAAAGTGAGTGCTCCTAGTGTACCTATTTATGTTATGTTAGGTGGCTGCTGCCTGTAGCCCTTGAGGAATAGCTGATTGCACTATTCAAAAATAAAAGCCCAGCACTGTTAAATTTAGGACCGTGTTTCAAGAAACAGGAAAGCTTTATCTTTTTCTGAACCCATTCCCCTTAGCATCAGAGCCATCTGACATGATGAAAACTATTAAGTAAAAACCACTACTGACCTTTACATTAAATAGCTGTTTTCCTCTTCTAAATAATACCCTTGACTTTAACTCGACTACTTTTTATTTTCTGCCTATTGGCTTAATGTTTTACAGAAAATACATAGGTGCATGCTAGTTTCTCTACTTTGAGCTGAAACAAACAGGAGCAACAAAAGAGATGACTCACATTAAGTGTGAGATAGACTGAATTTCCCACTTTTGTAGCACTGGTAACCTTTGTAAGAGCTGTTTAGAGTTGAGCTTTGGGTTATAATAGGGCTTTTTTTTGCACTAAATATGACTGCACTGCATTGCACTACTGAAATGTACTTACTTGTGCTGGGAGAGAGTGTGTTATGTATGGGAAAGAAAAAGGCAAATTGTGGAAGTAGGAGCATCACTAAAATGCAGAGTTATTTTCATCATGCTTGATCTTAGCAGGGTTGGTGAGAATCTGTGGAATCTCTGTCAACTCTTGATCAGGCCTAGGAACCGCCATGCTGATAGGATCTGTTTTCTTATTGTAAAGAAGCTGAGTTAGTACAGCAACTTAACAACCTTTAAGAAAAAGTTTACCCAATCTTGTTTCCGACTGAGCTCTCAGTAAGAGTTTTAACAGTGAAGAAGCCAATTGATATGATGTAGAAGTCTTTGCCTTGGCCTACTCCACAAAGCCCCTTGCTTGTGCACATTTTAGTGTGGCAGAGGGCAGTAGGATGTGCTCTTTTCAAAAACACATAGCCTTGTCCATATTGGAATTACCCTTTCAGCCTGATTATGCTTCTCCATCCCTGGGTGAAACCTAGATCAGGCTAACCAAAGAGGAAGGCCATGCATGTGGTAAAGTCCTTTAAGATGACAGATAGGGAACAGTGCAATAAACACTGAAAACCAGTGAAGTGAAAGGTTTATTTTGAAACAGCTAGGCCAACTTGGACATTGGAGGAAGGATTGGAGGATGGATTAGAACATACTAGCTGCTCCATCATAGACTATCCTTACTAAGCAGAAGACCTTAATAGTGCCTAAACGTTTAGTTTTGAAATTGGTTTTTTCCCCAACTTTTCTTTGTTAAATTTATTTTTATTATTTTTTAATCTTAGAAGTAATCAGAGTTTGACAGCTCTTTAGTAACTGTTAATAAAGAATCTTTCATCACAGGATAAGCAATAGGTTGTGTGGGAAATAATAACACAAGAGTAAAGATGCTGAAGGACTTTTCCAGAATTCAAAGTGGCAGTTTTGAAGGTTCTGGCACAGTAGGAAAGGATCATAACCCATATAAATGGCTAATGTTGAATTTCTCTGAACACTATCACATGTGGGGCATCAATTTGGAAAACTCTCAATTGAGGCCCCTTCCCTAAGATTACAACCTTGATAACCTGTCTTTTTCTCTCTCTTCTTTACTATCCGTCCAAGTCTACTATTCCAAGTTTAAATATTGTTCAGAAAGTTGTCAGCCTTGTTAGTCAGAAAAACTCCATTTAGAGCCATCCAAACTAGCATAAGAAATTCCTTAAGCACTCAAAGCATTATCTGTTTTAAGTAAGAAACTAAATCCAGATCTTTTAACAGGTACTTAGAAATAGGTATTGGGTAATCACTAAGAGGACATTGACTGCACCAAACCAAAGCTATAGAAAGAAATGATTGACTTTTTAAAATATATTCACATTAACTGTCCTAGGATACTTCTCTTGAGGCTTTGGGAAACTTCTTCCTTGAAATTTGCATATCCACTCCAGTTCTGTCACCAAAGATTTTAATCTTCAGAGCCCAATTTCCTTGCTCCCAGAAAAAAGTACTACGACGGGCTCAAGGGATATGCTTAGGTGGTCAAGGGATTACACTTTGGTTTTCCTTCTGTTCACAATGGTATTTACAGGAGACCTTGTCATCAGAGGACGTACTGAACTATCTTTATGACTTTGGATTTGATCAGAGGTTTAAAAAATAGAAAAAAAAATAAACAACACTACTTGACACTGTAAATGATCTTTAATAGAGTCATGACCTGGAGACTGATGGAGAGAAAGAAACTTCCATGGAAGAGAGTGAGCTAAATCATTTAGAACCAAACAAAGGTCACTGGTGAAACATAGGGCAGCATGTACACAGTGCAGATCAGGGTTCTGTACGGCCAGAGCCAAGAGCAGTGACCGGTGGGAGAGTCAGACAACTGGCCAATGAATTCAAGTATTGAAAAAGCCACAGTCTGGATTTTGTTGTGATTGCTGGAGTGGTTGAAACGCCCATGCCCATGGCAAGGAAAATGCTTGGAGGCTGATCTGTTGTGATAGTGCCTTTTTTGTCGTAGTGAGTACTAGATTAATAATTTATTCAGTTACACTTTTCTGTACCATTGCCTCCAGTCTTCTGAGGAGGTTTGAAGGGATAGTATCCACTTAGGATGAAGGGACAGGATATTGCTCTGGAATGCTGTGATTTGATGATATTTGCACTAGATTCTAAACTCTCCTTTAAACTGGAGCAACTGACTGAGAGAAAAACCAAGGACAGCTCAAAGTTAAAAGAAACCAAAAGCAGTATTTTCTGACAGATACCATTTCTTTTTCTTCTTTTTTTTTTTTTTTCCTGGAAGAAAACTTCACACTAGTTGGCTACTGAGCTCAACTCTTACCAGTTCTTTTTCTTTATTTTTTGTTTCCATATGGAACCATCTGTGTGAATTAGTCATCAGTTAGGTATAGTTAATGTAAAGAGCCCCTGCCATTGAAACTTTGCACACCTTCTCTGCCTTACTGAAGGCAAGGGCCAGTGGGCAGTGGTAGCAGGGGAGGGACCCTCCAGAACCACCCAGCCCTGCAGGAGGCCAATAAGCATGGATATCATGTCAGGAGCTGAGCTGACATATATTTACTCAGAGGACATTGGGGTCTGTAGCTAATCCTAAAGAATGCTCTGCAACAGAAGGAAACCAATGCATTGTAGAAAACAAAGGGAGATGGTGCCCGAAGTCTGCCTGTTTCTCTTCTCTTTTCTTTCCCATCTCACCACCATGTCCTCTCTAACAGAATTATATTTCATCTCATATATTATATGTTACTAGAAAAGTCACTTGGTTCCTTGGTTTCTCTCTTTATCAGTGGGCTGGAAATTCCTCCAAATTAAATACAAATACCAGTAGCAGCTCCCCTGTGTCCAGCCAATTTCTCAAATGCTGTCCACCTGGTCTTACTGTCCACCTAACATAACTTGGAGGCTTTGGCTGGCTCAACCACCTGTTCACTTTATTTTGTTTTCATTTCCATTTGAACTTGAAGTGAGGCTATGGAAAGGTGGAAATCATGGGCAAGGTTTGGAGGCTGCATTTCTAGGGCATAGCTTGTCAGGAGTTTCTATTATCTCAAATATATCTTTCTATACCCCTTTTCATTTTAATCTGTTGCCCTGATTATAATTTCTTTATATTTGTGGTTATTTTTATAAGAATAGAGTCCATTTGCTATGTCTATTTGAGTACTTTTTTTCTATTGTCCCCACATGGATGCAGTACCAACCTGTTAATGAAATATCTTTTTATTATATTATTAATATGTAATTCTACTGTAGACCAAAAATATAAAAACAAATTTGTTCATTTTAAAGATATAAAGAACTAGGGAGTAAAAGATTAAAAGTTGAAGGAAAAGACAGAAGAGCAGTGGTTAACTATGTTGAGTTAGAAATCTAAGAGTAGCCTTACCTGTTTTTTAACCAGTGCTTGCCAATCATACCATAGTTGGAATTACGTAATCTTGGCTCCTTCATGCTTGTGTTCTATAATTCTTGTTTGTCTATTTGTTTTCTTTGATGTAATTGAGGTTGCACATCATGCTATTCTTGGCAATGCCTGATTCTATTGTATTGTACTTTTGTTAGTCATTTCCTTTAGAAAGATGGGGGGAAACGTTTATTTCTTCTTTTAATTTAAAATTTGTTTAATGCACTGGAAATAAAATTGGACACATTTCACTGTTTAAAAAATCAGAAACAAAACAAAGCAAAACCATGAGGGAAAAAACCAGCAAATAAGCAACAGGGAAAAAAAGCTATGAAAAAAATATATTTGTACTGAATACACATACAAATTACATCCCACATGAAAGATTAATATCATCAAGTAAGAAAAATACATAGTTTAAACTACAACGCTGAAAATATAAAAGGAACCTGGTAGTTCAGTGGGGGTGGAGAAAACAGAGCATTCCTCTGAGAGCAGAGATCTTGTCATTATTGCAATTAATGCCCAAACAGGTTAAATGTGGAAGAAAGTATGGAGGAAACAATCCCAGCCTTCGCATACCACTGGATTTCCACATTACCTTTTAACTTATGCTTGAGCTCCCTTTTGAGAAAAAATATTTAAAAACAAATTTGCTGTGTAACAAATTTGTGTGTGTGTATATATATATGTATATGCTTATATGTATATGCATATATATATGTATATGCTTATATATATATGTATATGCTTGAGAAAGTGGTTTGTCGAGATGTATGTGTACAGTACACACATGGACACGCTTCAGTCCTCTGACTTCCCATGTGCTACCTCATGTGTTTCTCTTCTCATGAGGATTTGCAATGGATAGTTGTACAACCTGGGGACTGTCAGTGACTCATTGGTATCAGCATATGCTAAAGAAGCTCTTGAATCCAATCTTGAAACCTGATCTCCCTTCTTCAACATTCCCCAATACCAAACTGGCCCGTTTACCCATACAAATGCACAGTAAAGGGAAGAACAGCGGTATTTTTCCTAGCCAACTGACTCTATCATTTGTTTAATGTTTGCTGGTTTTTTTCTGGTTTTGTTTTGTTTTAGAGCAGGGGTGGGAGTGGATGTAACTTCACAATCCTAATACAGTAAATGTTTTGCATCTTCCATGTTTTATGCAAAAACAGACATTTAAATCAATAAATAATTGTGCCCTAGACTGAAAGTTAATGTTTAGGAGAGGAAAAAAATTGTTGGAATTTTTTCTACATTTTTTTGTGAAGAATCTTTTTTGGAAAGGAAGGATACATATTTTTGTTGTGTAATATTTTCTATTTTTGAATGCATTTTATTGGTACAAGACTGTTTTTTTGGTGAAGACATTATTTAAAAAAAAAAAAAGAAAAAAACTAATCGAAAAGTTTGCCCTTAAGGATATGCTGCAGTTTTGAGGTTAAAAAAAAAAATAACTGATTCAAGATGCGTGTTAAAAGTTGGGATTATATTGTTGTTTTTTGTAATTGTTACAAGAAGAAGTTTGTACCCACTGCTGTTTATTTTGTTTCAGATGAGTAAGTAAAGGGATTGTTCTTGTTTTATTCTTTTTTTAGAGAAAAAAAGCTATTTATGAAATGTCAAAAACACTGGACTGTGAGTTTAAGTGTGGAAGCATTTTACCACCCTGTGTCTTCAACCAATTATGGGAAACCCCTTTTCTCTTCCCCCTACCCCCCGCCTTAGCCTTGCCAAATGAGAAAAATATTAACAGCTGTCAGATGATCAAAGCCACCGAAGCCCTGCTTTAATTTTTATGGTTTGAAAAAGTTGGAAAACCAAAGTTAAATTTGTTTCTGAAATCCTGCTGTGCATTGCCCTTTTTTGTATGACACAGCCGGGCTCTGCCTCTCTATCTCAAATCATTGCCTTCTTAGGGACTGGGGGCCAACCTGATGCAAAGAGAGGCATAAAGGTGGTGAGCCTGAGAGTTGAGGTCTCACGAAGTAAAATGTGAGTGGGACTTCACCCTCTCAGTGGGCAACCACACTTTCCCATCCTGAGATGAGGCTGCCAAGAGAGCACACTGCTAACACTGCCTGAGGAGAGCACGCCTCCCGTCTCCTTCACCCTCTGCTTCTGAGACCCTCCTGTTACTGTTATCATCGTTCTCTAGCATGGCTCTGCCTTTCTCAGCAGCCCACATTCCATGGATGGGAGCAGGGGGGCAGGGACCCAAAGGAGGGAAATGGCTGTGGGTGGCGTGAAGGCCCCCCAGCCCTCAGGAAGGTGGGGCAAGGGACCACTGAGCACAAGGGATCTTGCCCACCTCCTCTTTGACTCTGTGGATTGTCCATCCATCTGCTCACTGTGAAGATGGAGAGGCAGTGCCCTAAGGCTGTTCAATAGCTTTTCCATATTTTTTCAACATTGAAAAAATAATTTTTAAAAACTGTGATTTTTTAAAAAAATCATTTGGCTGGAGGGAAGGGAAAAGGGAAACACCAAAAGCTGTACCATGATGAACTGGAGATATTTAACTGGGGCACTTTCCAGACCAAGACAAACAAATTCCTTTCTGGACTCCAAAGCAGCCGAATCTTGAGACTGTCAATGATAGAAAGCTGAAGAGAGGCCTCTGTTTCTTCCTTTCTCCTTTCTTCTGTCTAAAAACTCTCTCTTGTTCCCCTTTTCCAGCTTCCCTTGGACTACTGCCCCAATGGCCTCTTGGACTCGCATTTCATGTATGCGAGCACACACACACACAAACTTGCAAAATACCGTTTTTCTTAAGGATTGTGGGACCGAATAATATCACGTGCCTTCATCTTTTCCTTTTATAGTTAGATGAACCTCTTCCTCTTTACAATTTTTTTAAAAAGTGATAAGGGAGGTTTATGTGTTAGTGGAAGATTTGGGCATCGTTTGAAAAGTACTTTTGTTTAACACATTCACCCTAAACATTGAACACAAACATTTCAACCCCTTCATGACACTCTTTGGACATTTAAAGCATTGAGTAACCATGTACATAACAGCCTAAATCCATTTGATTTCAGAGCATTTCCTGAACATTCTATTTCATAGACTTCTTTGATTTTTTCAAAAATGAGGTGAGCAATGGCAAGCAGCCTTGTTCTCCCAATTTGGTGCTTTTGCTTTGGGTGTGGGGTGGGCATGGGGGGTTGGGGGGGTGTGGGTGTGTTTAGAAAAAAGGTGCATTCCTGAAGATCTCTGGTGCTGAAGGGCCTCGAGTTCCTTTCAGAGACTGTATTTGACACACTTTAGGTACACACAAACGAATGGTATCACATGCAATATTTTAATGGAGCAATGGGAGAGGCTCTTTGAAATGGGGTTTGCATCTTTTTGTAACATTTTGATTTATCTGGTGCCTTATTCCTACTTGATGCTGGCACTCACATACCCACAAGAAGCTGACACAGAAGTCAGCCTTAGACGTGGGGACATATGGGTGATGTTTGAGCATGCAGGGGCCATGGGGAGTTTGGTGTCAGTTGGTGGAGACGGGACTAGATGGCATCTCTTAGCCGAGGCCAACAGGAACTGCACAAGTCCATTATAGTCAAAGTTAGCAATTTTGATACGTAAACACAATACTTCATTCTTCCTCATCTGAGCTTTCCTTCCTTCTTCCTTTTCTATCTCTACCTTCTCATAAAGGTGCTGCTGCTGCTGCTAAGGTGCCCGGAGTCCAGAATGTCCATTAATCACTCAGGCACAAGCCTGGCACTGCCACGTCAGCCCCCAGCACGACCAAACCCAGGTTTCTCTTGCTTGGGGCTGAGAACTGTCAGATTTTTCTCATCAAAAGTGTTTTCCAAGGAATCAGTGGATTACAGTTTTTCTGCATTGAAAATGCACTTTAAAAAATAAATTAAAGCTCCAGACTGTTTAAAATATACAGAGGGAGCAGGGGAAAGTTAAGCATGTGCTAGTGTCTGAACCCAGTTCAGTTTATCTCCAGTTGAAACGATATACACTATATTATGTATAAATGTATACACACTTCCTATATGTATCCACATATATATAGTGTATATATTATACATGTATAGGTGTGTATATGTGCATATATACACACATGCACATAACAAAATCAGATGCTCATTACAAATCCAGATGCTCATTACAAAACCAGATGCTACACAAACAGCAGCAGAGGAAACAAGGTTGGACTCTTGCAACAGATCACAAAAAATAAAAACAGCTACTTGCAGTGACTTTGGTCATTTCTGTATGTTCATAAAGAATGGATTGTAACAAGGAAAAAAAGGAACAGTGTTAGTGAAAAAGGAAAAATGGGCGAAACCATCTTGATCCGATGCAAATGCAGTAATGTTCTATACCATTTCATCAGTTATTTCTTTTAGTCATGTTGATTTGATTTCAGTTTCTGGCTATGAAAAACATTTCTAAACTCAAGTGACCCACAACAAACTGAACAAAACTACTACAGTGAAAGCCCTTTTCAGTGAAAGATGTCAGAAACCTCAAAACCCTTGGCCTGACTCAGAACTACCATGTGAAAATCAGTACTCTCTTAATGTTTGAAATAAAAACTGAAAAAAAAAAAAAAAAAAAAAAAAAACTTTTTTGAAGCACCTTAACGTGGCCATCCATTTGAGAAGTGGGTGCCACTTTTTTCTTTGAGCACCTTATTGATGTGTTTGCTATCTGCTGTCTTTCTGTTACCTGTTGGCTGAATGGCTAGCTGTTAACATACACATGTGCACAGAAGAGATATCTGGGCATGTATGTTCTCAATGAAGTTTACTGGGGTGACTGCTGAAAGGTGAACCCATTTCCTGATTTTCCCGCCGCAGTGTTGTGATAAGATTCGAAGAAACCTTTTTCCCTGCACAGAAATGTTTCTTATCACATTGTATCTTAGTATGGAAAGGAATATGGTCCCTTTTTTGCAATTGCTACTGTGTACACACACACACACACACACACACACACACTGTATATTTAGACCTAAAATACACACACGCACACACACATACATATCCATTCATTCATTCATTCAAGTGGTGTTTTCAGTGTCTGTGTGTCACTGTTTATGCAGTTTCCATTTCCCAGTGAATTATGAGTGGAGGGCAACTTTTCTAACCAGATTGTCTTTTCAGAACAAAGACCTGGGAATTGAGGAAGAGTTTGGAAAGAGGGAGAGGCAAGGAAAGAGAGCTTTAAATTGAAAGGTTAATTTCCTAAGAGGAACCTGGGCTGAATGACTACAGTGTTATACCCTCCAATCTTTGCAGGTGGGCATGGAACACTGCTTGTATCACTCTGTGCACGGTATAAATCCATAGATCCACAAAAACACACATCCATCCATCAACATATACATGGTTTGGGATGAGCAGGTCAATAGTTTTGAGAGGGAGTTTGTTCCTTTTTTTTTCTCATTATACTCTTACATTTTTGTCAGTTATCAAACAAACAAACAGAAAAATTGTTTGGAAAAACCTTGCATACGCCTTTTCTATCAAGTGCTTTAAAATATAGACTAAATACACACATCCTGCCAGTTTTTTCTTACAGTGACAGTATCCTTACCTGCCATTTAATATTAGCCTCGTATTTTTCTCACGTATATTTACCTGTGACTTGTATTTGTTATTTAAACAGGAAAAAAACATTCAAAAAAAGAAAAATTAACTGTAGCGCTTCATTATACTATTATATTATTATTATTATTGTGACATTTTGGAATACTGTGAAGTTTTATCTCTTGCATATACTTTATACGGAAGTATTACGCCTTAAAAATACGAAAATAAATTTTACAAGGTTTCTGTTTTGTGTGGAAGAGTAATTGATGTTGCTAAGAATGATGTTTGTTTTTTGGGGTTTTTGTTGTTTTTTTTTTTTAAATGTTACCAGCACTTTTTTTGTAAGTTTCACTTTCCGAGGTATTGTACAAGTTCACACTGTTTGTGAAGTTTGAATATGAAGGAATAATTAAAAAAAAAAAACTCTTCTCTTGGTTTCCTTTTGTGTCTTCTTTATACTGTAGTTTCTGTTTTAGGCAGTTTTCCACATTCTTTCACACATTGTATTCTGTGTCTAATCTGAGATTATTTATCCAAACTGAGGACTCTACCTACAAGGCCAGAAAAGTTCTGAGTATATTAGTCCTCTCAATACAAAAAGTAGGAACTACAGACAGGATTGGTGATGTTGAAGTCACTTTGAGGAAATGTAAAGCAAATTGGTGTATTGTCCTATACATATTCAAACCTCAAAAATGACAAGGATCACTTATTGCTCTATAAATTGATTCACATTTTTTCCTTTTCCACATGCAAATCACAGTCTGCCTGCTGTGGATATAATCAATCCCATATTATAACATTATGCCCACCTATTCTTGTTTCCGCCCATCTCTGTTATCCATGAATCTATCACTGAGTCTCCTTTTTAACTTTTGGGTTTCTCAGCTCCATATGCAAAAAAGGAAAGCTCATGGCACAAAACATGCCCCTCTTTAATGACTTTGGAGACTCATAAAGGACTCCTATTTGGCCCATAGATTCTTTCTTATAGTGACCCTGGCCGTAAAGAGCTCTCTGATCTCATCATTCTTACAGAAAGTGCTAATATGGTGAAGAAAACTTATATCTTGTTTGTCCTTGGTGAAGTCAACACAAATGAAATTCACAATGTCTTCTGTATTTCAGTCAGCACTGTGCAATGTATGAATAAAAGAGAGGAAATTATTTCAGCCATGAGAAGGCTTAAAATCGAACAACTAGACATGAAGAGAGGTTTGTATAAAATCAAGAGCTAGATTGTGCCATTCAGACTCTCAAGGCCAAGGGAGTTTCTAAACTAACAGGAAGTTGATAATGGCTAGAGTGAGTCAAGAAAGGGTCCAAAGAATAAGCGGTCTAGTTTGGGGACTCACAAAAACACTAAGCTTTGAGTTGGAGAAGCTGAGTGTGGATAGACATTTCCACCAGTGTGAGGAGCACAAAAATATCCAGGTGTGAGCTTGGGATGGGGAGAGTCATCAAGAGACCTCTAGACTGAAAGGATGTCAATAAATTCCTGAGATTTCAACATTACCTCTATGAATTTAAATATTTACTTCTTGCAACTCAATTGCTGAACTTCTAAGTCAACCTGATTGATATTCTAGAGGTATAAAGAGGAAGAAAATATTTTCATGATGCATAATATGTCCCTATATCATTTCTGTGAACCAACATCTTAACAATGCCAGCCAGCTTCACCCAAAGTCTTGGATCTCTCTTTGCACTATCCACACAAAGTTTTCTTCTGTACCTGTTAAAAACATTGTGGTGCAATTTATATACAGGCTGTAATAATTGTAAATGACACATACACTATTCATATGGTACTTCACAGTTTACAAAGTTTCTCCTTAATATCCTTCATCTTCACAGTTATACTGTAAATACTGTGATGTAGCTATGATTGCACTAATTTATAAAAACAGAGGTTCAGAAATATGTGTTTTTCCAATAAAAAACAATAAACTAGTGCCCGAGGTCAGGTTTTCTGAAATCCAATAATATTTATACCATACCATTATTCTCAAACTTGAGAATGTATATGCTGATATGAAGGGAAAAAAAATACTTTCACAGACCTCCTCAATGGGAGAGGATAATAATAAAATAATTATTCTTATTATAATATCTAGTAATAAATTTGTAATATGCATAATTATTTTATTATAGACATTCTTAATAGGCTCAAACATAACAACAAGTGAACTTACTATGCTTATATCCCTTGTAGAATTATAAAAATAAAGTTACTAATTAAGTACAAGTAAAACTATAAAATTAGTAATGTCTACAATAACAAGCAGTGCGTAGAATGATGCTTTGCTGAATCTAAGTCATGGCTCACAAAGTTAAGTGTACTGCACACATCCTTCTGAATACAACATCCCTACACTACAGTGTGCAAAGTAAAGCAATTATCGCTTCACTTTCCTATTAGTTCAACTACTGCAAAGTCTTCCACTGCTCCACCCATCTGGGAGTAAATGAATCATTTATAAATTAAGCTTCTGTGCCTTTAAACAAACTTGATTATAATCAAGTTTATATGTATAAACACAAACAGAGGCTAAAACCAATGACAACACTCTGTTATAAGAAGGCTATCAATATCCAGATACAGATGACTTCTTTAAAGATTATCATTTCACTTAAAACACACAATGTTTAAATGCTTGCAGAGAACTTGTGGACCCCAAGGCTGTATCTGCAACTCTTAGCTTTCCTTATATCTCAGTGTTTAAGAACATTGATAGATAATTTCAGATACCTCAGTTGCTCCCAGCCAGTTTTGTTGCCTCCATGAAAACTTCCGTGGTATCATTAGCATTACCTGGTGCACATGCTCCTGGAGCAGAACACAATAATATTAACCCAGCATCTTGCAGCTCACAAAGCAGTCAGCCACATTCCTGCCTCATCTTCTTAAGAATCTTAGAAAGATAGTAATATTACCATTTTATAAATGAGGAAATATTTATGAGTCTTTGATAGGTTAAGTGGCTTATCCAAAGTCATGAAACTAATTGCAGAGCTCAGCACTTGGACCAAGATTCTCAATTCCCTGTCCACTACACTCCATAATTACTTCTTTTTTGATCTCTGTGAAGTCCATCAGAGTTTTAGACCCAGAGAAGGTGCTCTTCACAGCCTACATGAAGTCAGAATGAATATAGTCCATGGTAAGTCCTGTGATGAAAGTCTGTTTCTGCATAACCCCTATGAGTTGCAAATTTCTTGACAATTTTGGCCCTATTTACGTGAACTGGACCACTTAGCTACCTCAGATTTCTTTTTGGAAAAAACCTGAAATAAATAAATGTACAGCCTGCTTTGACCTCATGGTTTGTCTCGATCAGAGGATGGATACAGGATAATAGAGGAGAACCTTCAAGTTTCTTCCTGGTGGTAGCCATTTCAAATGCATAACAACTGGTGAGCCATCCAATGTCCTATAAATACAGCTGTCTGTGTTTTCTCTATATGCAAGGCAATTACTAGAATTGGGATGTCCAATATACTAGCCACCAGTCACATGTTGCTATTTACATTTAAATTTGTTAATTACAATGAAATAAAATTTAAAATTCAGTTTCTTTGTCACATTAGCCAAATTTCAAGCGCTCAACAGCCACATGCAGCTAGTGGCTACCATACTGGATGGGACAGACATAGAGGATTCCCATAATTGCAGAAAGTTCTATTGGATAGCATTGTCTTACACTACCTTATGCAAATAAATTACCTCAAACATTGAGTATATCGTTGTGACTTCCAGAAAGCTCAGGCTCTTGCCACACAAAAAGCTCCCCTGTACCTCTTGACAGGTGTAACTTGGAGTAGGTGTGGGAAACTACCAGTTACAGCCATGAAGCAGCACCTGAAAGAATCAGGAGACTAAAAAAAACTCACACCCCACAAATGACAGCCACACTGCCCATTGCCCCCTCTCTGCGGGGTGGGGTGTGCCCACCAGAATGCTGTCATTGGTGGACCTCACACCCAGCCAGCCTCCCTGCCTGTCCAGCTCAGCACTGATGGAATCTGAATGAACCTGAGTGTATGACGACTCATTTCTGGGGCTCACAGGGGTGAGAAGGGAAAAGGCATGAAATAAAATTGCATAGTGAGGTCCTGTTCACTCATGAAGACCATCTATCTCAAAGCTCCATGACTCAAAGTTTCTCACATTTGTCTAGTGTAATTCTCAGGATTATAGATCAGACTTGTACACCCAGGCTTAGAATGTGGTCAGGGAATCAGTAATGTATTCCTCCTTGAATGCTCATTCATAGATTTGTCTATTCGCTCCTCCTGTTAGGGAATCCACGAGGGGACCCAGAAAAGCCTGGCATCGCTTCCTGTCAGCACTGAGTGTTCCCCTTCCTCACTCTTCTCTGTGATACTTCCCTACATATTTCCCAAAAGACCTCATAAGCGGGAAAGTCTTCCTCAAACACTATTTTGAAAGAAAAAGAAATGGAGACCAATAGACATAGATAGACACCCTCCCTGGGTATCAGCTTGGCTTGGGTTTAGCTACTAGAGCAGCACAGTCGCATAGAAATATGAGAGCCACATATGCAATTTTAGGCTTTCCAGTAGCCACGTTAAAAAGATAACAAGAAACATGAAACTAATGTTAATATTTTATTTCACCCAATACATCCAAAATATTATCATTTTTGACACACACTATACCAAAACTACTGAAATAGTATTCTTATTACTCATATGAAATCTCCAGAATCTAGTGTGATTTTATACTTATACCAATTATAACAGCACATCTTGATTTAAACTAACCCCATCTTAAGTGGTTGATGGCCACATGTGGAAAGTGGCTACGTGGTGGATAGTGCATGTCTCCAGGAATCCAGCTATGATATGGTCTTCTCTGGTTCTCAGAGGAGAATCTAGTTCAGTGAGTTCTATTTAAAAAAATTTTTTTTCAAATTGAATCCCATTTCAGTAACCTGACCCATTTCTAACATCTATAGGCCCTTTTGTATTTTATCACCATCCCAATAGTGTTTATAAATGTTTCCCAATTACCATAATTACATTAAATAACACCCAACCCTCAGTCCAACCTCTGCCGAATATACACCTCCTCCA
Source organism: Pongo abelii (assembly GCF_028885655.2). NCBI lineage: Eukaryota > Metazoa > Chordata > Mammalia > Primates > Hominidae > Pongo > Pongo abelii. The sequence goes on from NC_085928.1 coordinate 23,825,421, forward strand.
AATCAAAACACTACTCCCTTTTCGTCATTACATTTTAGTTCACTTCCAATTTGTGAATTGTGTTCTATTTCCAACAGATTTGCACTAATTTTGCAAGAAAAATGCTGTAAACAGCCACAGCAAACAACAACATTTTTACATTCATCTATCTTTCTTCCAAAGGACTTGGAGTTCTGGACAGATTTCAGTTCCTTCTTCCTAACTATGTAACCCATTTGGTAGAAAAGTGAAAAAATAATAATAATAAAAATCCTAGGAGAAATAGTTGAATTGTCTTGTTGCTAAAACAATTGTCAACCCCAGTCTAAGTCTTAGGAAGCGGGGCAATGCTTTATTTTTAACCATGGGCAAGACACAGCCTTGCTTCACATTCTCTTTCAGTTCCTTGGCCCATGAAAGAAAATCAGTCACCAGTAAATCCAACCTCCCCGCTCATTCCTCTGAAAGAGATGGTGGAGGGATAAAAGTCTTCTAAGATCCAGCCTGAATGCAATTAAACAGAAATAAGCAGTTCAGTTACCCCAACCCCAGCACAAAGATGTCAGGGAGTGAATAAAAGGGTTCGAAGAAGTTAGTTTGAAGGTGTTTATTTTTTAAACCCTCTATCACCCCCTTTTTCCCCTAGGAAGAGTCCCTATTTTAAAAATGCACATTTTCTTTTTAGTGGGAAACGTTCTTTTTTCAAAGGCTCAAGAGTGTATTGATGCAGAAAAGGTAGATCAAGGCCCAAATGCTAAGACTTGGCTCCCTGTGTGGGCATGTGCGTTTCCTGGGGCTTCCCCAGCACACATGGCCGGAAAAGCCTAGAGGCCTGTATCAGGCTGTCTAATGGATGAGTACGTCACAGCAAAAGGAAACTTGAAATGCCTGCCCAGAGAATAAAATCTGAAGTTGGTTGATTCCCTTGGTGCCAGGGCCTTCTTTGTGGGACTTTCAGTTCCAAGAAGTTCCTACAAGTTCCCTAGACAAAACTCCTGCTCCTCCCAGACTAGCCTCAACATCCCCTTGGTGCTCCCAGGCCACTTCATCACAGATAAGCCTATGCCAACTACCTCACCCCAAACTGTAGTCTCTTCCTGAAGGCCTGTGTGTGTCTCCTTCTCTCCTTACTATAATGCCTTTTCATGACAACATTGTCTCCCCAGTTAACTGTAGGTTCTTGAGGGCAGATACCAAGATTTAGTCACTCTCAAATCTCCCCATAGAGGCTGATACCAGGACTTATTTATAACCTGCCTTTGAATGAGTGAATGTTACTGAAAATGACGTGAAAAAATGAGATGAGGATGGCTCTGCAGTCATGCCGTCCTCATCATCAACCACAAAACCTTGTAGCCCAAAATGCTGGCCATTATGAGGAATGTGTCTCTCAGAGACATAGGATCTGCTTAAACTGCCAGATTTAACACCAGGTCAAGATATTTTTTAATTTTGCATTTATGATCAAGATCCACGTTACTCACCCTAGGCCTGCCATAATGCAAAATGGAATAGAACGAAAAGGCCAAAGAAATGAAGATGGAGAAGAGGATGACATTTATTCACTCAGCTGAGCACACACAAACACACACACACACACACACACACGCAGCACTGATGGAGAGTACAGTTGCTTATATATTCATCTATAATAGCAAAGACAAAAGTATATCTTCCAGAAGATGCCTCTAGTTGCTAACCAGTCTCTGTGAAGAAGCTGCAGTTACCCAGGCTTCTGTAACTCAGGACATTGAAGTAGTCATGCAGCTCGGCACAGTCCTCTCCCCGCTGCTCTCCACAGAGCCCAGCAGGTGCAGCTTCTGCCTGGACACAGCTTCCTGGGGGTGAGGGAGCAGTGGGGCTCCATTCCTCCTGTCCAGCTGATTTTCTCCTGAGGTCGCCTTCCACAGAATGGATTCTGAGGGCTTTCTTCTAAAAACAAACAAAATACAAAGTGAGTATGTGGGGATGTTATTCAACAGTTACTCCCCAATATGACATATATTGAGAGTTATCGTGATCTCTGTCTTCCTTTCTTACACACATGCACACCGGCAAACTTGTGTTCTTACCAACACCAGTTCCTTAGCCCTTAATTTCTCAACCGCGTTACAGCTAGATTGAAATGCTAACTAGTCCACGGAAACTGCACTTACTACAGAGACCACGTGCCACACACCTTGTTACTTCCTGTTCACTAAGCTTAGTGAGGCAGCTTTCCATTCTCTATTTTCTTGTACTCTTTACTGCACTTGACTCTGTTGACCTCTTCCTTTCTGAAATGTTCTCTTTCTCTGGCTCCTTTGGCATCACTCTCTCCTGATTCTCTTCTCCTCCTTTGAACCCCTACCTTCGTCTTCAGCCAGGCCTGCCCCTTTTCTCTTTGCACATCAGCTCCCCAAACTGTAGGGTTCCCCAGGGTTCTGCTCTCTGCTTTCTCTCACGCTAAACATGTTCTCTGAGTGATTTCATGAGCATCTACTTTCTTATATCTACAACCACCATCTGTCCTCTGAAGATGCCCAAATCTCTATCTAAACTAGCACAGGCTTCTGCCCTGAGCTCCAGATGCAGGTGTCCACCTGTCCACTGGGCATCATCACCTGATGACCCACGGCAAGCTCAGACTCAACTTGTCTCAAAACAAACCATCACATTCCCGCCCCAACAAACCACTCCTGCCCCTATATTCACTGCCCTGGTTTATGGCACCAGCTGATCAGAAATCTGGAGGCTAATGTTCAACTCGATTTATCTGCAAAACTTCATCCAATTTTAATTCTAGGCAATTCTGAAATCTACTCCCTCTTTTCCATCTCTATATCCATGTCTTCTCTCACACCTGGGCTTCATCCTCACTGTCTCTGGACTCCCTCTTACTTCTAGTCCAACTCCACATAGTCACCAGCACAGTGATTTTCAAAAACAAAAGTTGTGTCAGTCCATATTTCCGCCTAAAACTCTTCAATGGCTCCACTGTATATAGGAGGGTGCTTAACCTGAGATGCACAGCTGGATTTCAGGGGATTTGTAAATTGTATAGAAAATTTTGCCCAAGAAGAAAATCCATAATTTCACTACATTCCTCACAAGAAACTGTGATGATCCCCAAAACATCCCTTGTGATGATCTCAAAAACATCTCTTGTGATGGTCCCACTCACCTTTCCAGCTTACATGCTAGGAAAAATGCTAAGTACCTTACATTAATTATTATTTGACTGAAGTTTTCTCATGACCTTATGAAGGCAATGCCATAATTATCGGCATTTTACAGATGAGAAAACTGAGGTTCATCAAAGTTAGGTGGTACAGCTACTCAAGTGGTTGAGTTGGGACCCAAACCTAGGACTGTCTGATTCCAAAGAACATGCTCCTAAATAACAGTCTATGGGCTCTCAAGGTCTGTAGTGAATGCTGTTGCGCCTGTCATAGCTAATTTTAGGTATCAGCTTAACTGGATTAAGGGACCTGAGAGAGCTAGGAAAGCCCATTTTGGGTGTGTCTGTGAGGGTGTTTCCAAAGGAGATTGGCATGTCAGTCCGAGTGAAGTGAGTGGGTAAGATACACTCTAAATGTAGCCAGGCACTATCCAGTCACCTGGAGGCCTGCCTTTCCTGAAACAGAAGAGAGGCAAAATTATACTTTCTCTCTTTGGAGTTGGGACACACTCTTCTCCTGTCCTTGGACATCAGGACACCAAGCTCCCTGGCTTTCGGACTCCAGGACTTAAACCAGTGCTCCTGACCCTAGGTTTTCAGGCCCTTAGCCTTGGACTGAGAATTACACCAACAGCCTCAGTGGTTCTGAGGCTGTTGGACTTGAACTGAGCCATGCTACCAGCATCCCAAGGTCTCCAGCTTGCAGACAGCCTGTGGTGCGACTTCTCAGCCTTTACAATCACATGAACAAATTCCCCTAACAAATCCCTCCTCATCTATCTATCTATCTATCTATCTATCTATCTATCTATCTATCAATCCATCCATCCATCCATCCGTCTATATCTCCTATTGGTTCTGTCCCTCCGGAGATCCATATGTACAGCTCCTGCTCAGATCTCTCTACCTGACCAGCATTCCCATTTTCCAGAAGCTGGGAGTGTACACTGTGAGCTCACAGCAGCCCCTTCTCTGGAGAATTGCTCTTGGGCCCTCCCTGGTGAGCAGCCAGAAGTAATGACTGACCTAGGTGGATTTCCAAAACGCCAGCTCCCTGCCTAAAGGTTCAACCAACTCTGTACAATTCTTGCTTCAGCCAAGTCTCCAGCTGAGACCATATCCATGCTGAGCTTTCTTCCCTTAGCCCTCCCTATACTGCTTCCTTCACCACTTTTCATCTGAGAGCTGTCCCAATAAGTCACTCTCACCAAAATTTGCATGTCAGGCTCTATTTCCGGGGACCTGATCTAAAACAGTTGCTGCTGGGAATAGTCCTAGAAGGCAGCCTGTAAGAACAGGATTGTGGAATGGGATCACTCACCTGCTAGATGGCAACACAAACCCCATGACTGGTGGTGAAATGAGATGGGACACAGATGGATGGGAGCTATGAGCTGGTGCACTGACTGTAACATTTGAGATGTATAGGGTAAATAGTGTTAGAACTCTGGAATTGGGTCAATAGTATAGGGTAAATAGTTACTATTAGGACTCAAAATTGACTTTTGCTAAATTGCACCGATGGACTGAAGTGAGAAAATGACAGCCTCAGATCTATCAGCAACTCAAAGTGTGAGAGTTAAAGCTCCTCCTTGGCAGCACTTAAAAGACACTCATCTATCCACAGCTGAAGACCAGGTACATAAGCTAATTATAAGAGGGACAGGACTTTAAAGAAGGCAGATTCTAAGCCTAGGTAAATTTTCTATGCCAAAGCTAGCATCTTGATAGTAGAGGAGGAGTCTCCTGAAACTTGGAATGAGGATCTCTGGAAAGATGCATTTGAGAGCCAATCAGCCCATGCTAATGGAGGAAGTGCTGGGTCTGCTAAGAGAATAGAAAGGTTATATAATAAAGGACCTGGCTAACATCTACTGGCAGGGACTGGGAGAAGATGCCTAGGCATGAATTCTGAAGGTGATGGATTGTGGTGGGGGGTAGAACATGAGATTGGATGAGGGATAATGTGTCAATATTGGAACACTCAATATTTAACACCCTCACAAGGGCCCCAGGGGATGATTCTGTTATACTGCTGTCAATAGAGATGACAACACTGCTTAGGCAAACTATGGAAAAGGGAAACAAAATGCTCAGAGAAGCAAGAATGCTGGAATAAACCTACTAAATCAGAAATGGCAAACTGAGTTTTGTGGGTCAAATATGACCCACTGCTGGTTTTTTACAGCCCTTGAACTAAAGATGGCTTTTATATTTTAAGTGTTTTTTTAAAAACAAAAAGAGTTTTAAAAAGTAATGTCTTCTGCACAGCAAAAGAAATAATCAGCAGAGTAAACAGCCCACAGAGTGGGAAAAAATATTTGTAAACTATATATCCAATAAAGGACTAATATCCAGAATCTACAAGGAACTCAAACAAATCAGCTGAAAAAAAAATCCCATCAAAAAGTGGGCTAAGGACATAAACAGACAATTCTCAGAAAAGGATATACAAATGGCCAACAAACATATGAAAAAATGCTCAACATCACTAATTATCAGAGAAATGAAAATCAAAACGCAATACCACCTTACTCTTGTAAGAATGGCCTTAATCAAAAAATAAAAAAAAACAGATGTTGGCATGGATGTACTGAAAGGGGAACACTTTTACACTGCTTGTGGTAATGTAAACTAGTACGACTATGGAAAACAGTGTGGAGATTCCTTAAAGAACTAAAAGTAGAACTACCATTTAATCCAGTAATCCCACTACTGGTTATCTATCCAGAGGAAAAGAAGTCATTATACAAAAAGCAGCACAATTTGCAATTGCAAAAATATGGAACCAGCCCAAATGCCCATCAATCAATGAGTGGATAAAGAAATTGTAGTGTGTGTGTGTGTGTGTGTGTGTATGTATGTGTGTATGTGTATATATGTATGTATGTATGTGTATATATATATATATATATATATATACACCATGAAATACTACTCAGCCATAAAAAGGAACAAAATAATGGCATTTGCAGCAGCCTGGTTGGAATTGGAAACCACTACTATAAGTGAAGTAACTTGGGAATGAAAAACCAAACATTGTATGTTCTCACTCAGAAGTGGGAGCTAAGCTATGAGGACGCAAAGGCGTAAGAATGATACAAGGGACTAATGGACTTTGGGGACTCAGGGGAAAGAGTGGGAGAGGGGTGAGGGATAAAGGACTACACACTGGGTACAGTGTACACTGTTCGGGTGATGGGTGCACCAAAATCTCAGAAATCACCACTAAAGGACTTATTCCCCAAAAACCTATTGAAATAAAAAATATATAAAAAATTAAAAAATAAAAATTTATAGAATGAAAAACAAATATTTTATTACACATAAAAATTATATGAAATTAACATTTTAGTGTTTATAAATATAGGTTTGTTGGAACAGAGTCATTCATAGTCATTCATTTATATATAATCTATAGCACTTTCACACTACAATGGCAGAGTTGAATTCTTGCAACAGAGACCATATGACCTACAAACCCAAAAAGATATACTATCTGTCTCTTTACAGAGAAATTTTGCCAATCCCTGTACTGAATAATTTCCAAAATCCAATAGCTGATTATATTGGCTCTTCTAGGGAAGATCCAGAGAACATCCCTTAAGATAATAGCAACAATAAAGGGGAAAAAGGAAAAAGAAAAAGAATATCCCTTTTACTAAGCTGGAAAAGAATGTGCTAGGGGAGCTCCAGCATCATTGAGAAGTTTGGTGGTATCTCTCCTCTATAGGCTAGGGCTAAAATAGGAGATGCTTTTACAGAACTGGATCCCTAGTAGCAATGAGGCTGAGGAGATCCCAAAATAGTGCAGAACAGATAGCAGCACTTGAGAAACAAAATGGATGTAATTACTTCAATGGGAGCCAAGAAAGCCTGATCTGTGGGGATATTAAAATGGTTAATAGAGCACGGTGTGCCCAGGAGAAATATAGCTGGGCAGCCAAGAAGGGTATTGCTTACATACATAATCAAAAGAGGTCAAGACTACAAGAGAGAAGGCTGAAGCCAGCCAACCCCATGGAAAGTCAAGATCATTTGTCCAGTGTTCATGTCTATGAGCACTACTTGTATGGATACCAGCCATTTGCCTCTTGGCTCTACTCTCTAACCTTCTCCACCCTATTTTGTGCCCTATGAAGACTGTACTAAATGTACTACATCAATAAGTCCCCTTATCCTCCAACCTAAGTTTGAGGTCAGCCAGTGCAAAGCAACAGTAAGGGAATGGAGAGAGGAATGAGATGAGGGTATGTAGTTCCCTTTGTTCTTTCTGCAGGGTGGCCTTGGACTGGTTGTGACCCTCCAGCAAAGACTACAGCACTTCTGAAGGAGACCCCTCCACATAACTCTCTCCTTCCAGGCTCCAATAATTAGCCCCTCCCCTACCCTTTGAAGAACTAGGAATGGTTACAACACCTTGCTACTCCTCCTTGTGGTGTCCTTACATCCTACTAGACTTCTGGAAATCCTATTATTAAACTGTCTTCAAACAACCCAGTTTGAGTACTACATGTTCCCTGCTGGAACCCTGAATAATGCAAGTATAAAATGCTTTGAGCAAGGAGAGAGAGACAGAAGACTGACAACTATAGCCAAAGCACAGGAAAGATGCAGAGAGGACCTGCACTACACAGGAAGCAGTGGAAATGTCAGAGAGGGCTGAGGAATCAAACACTGTAGAAAGGGAGCAATAGGACTCAATAGGTCTCTTCACCTTTTTCTCTTTCTCTACCCTCCAGATGACCAAAGTTAGTCCAGGTGCCCAGAATGAAAATTAACCAGTCTTGAATCCTTAACAGGAAAAGTTGTTCAGCTCCTTCTAAAGAGCCTTTGATTCTTTTATTCCAGACCATCAGGACACTGCTAACAGCAGAGAACCTGTTCACCAACGACCATAACAGCTCCCTTCCCAGCTAAGAGATCAACTTTCATCTTCTTCACCTCCCCCCTCTATTCAATCATTTCTCCTGTCCTCACCTTCCCATAGAGGGTTCATTTCCTCATTATGTCTATTGTGATAGCCAACACATAAATGAAAATATTATAGATCATTGACTTTCCCAACAGCACCAGCCATATCTCAGCCACTGCAGTTCAACCAGGCTGCAGAATTGAGTTGTTAATTGAATGGAATTAGAGTTGGAGGAAAAGTGGGTTAGGATGTCAGGCGGAGGGTCTGGGGTAAAGGTAGAAATTACAAACTTGTGTTTCCCAAAATATTTATGTGGTGACTTGAATTAAGGTGACCTGGGCTGAGCTGACTTAAAGGGCCCAAGAGATCAGACAAAACAAGGAGTGGAAATTCTTTCACTCCTCCCAATCAATACCGGTAGCTGATGACATAAATTTCACTGATATAATTCCTCATTATTTATAAAGATTTTACATGAAATATGCCACTTGTTCATCACAACTCTATGATATAGAGCAAGCCGAATTATAATATGGCTATGGTTTTAATGTGTCCCCCAAAAGGCCATGTGTTGGAAACTTAATTACCATTGTAATAGTATTAAGTGGTAATGCTTTTAAGAGGTGATTAGGCCATGAAGATCTGCCCTCATGAAGGGATTAACGCCATTATCTCAGGAGTGGGTTAGGTATCATGGGAGTAAGTTCCTAATTAAAAGGATGAGTTTGGCCTCATTTCTCTCTCTCGCTCACATGCACGCACTCATCACATGATGCCTTCTGCCGCGGGATGAACCTTGCCAAATGCACCATGCTCCTGGACTTCCCAGCCTCCAGAACCATGAGCCAAATAAACTTCTTTTCTTTATAAATTTCCCAATAATTGTATTGTTACAGCAGCAGAAACTAGACTAAGACAAATCCCCATTTTATATATAAGGAAATGAAGACCTTGAAAGATTAAGTAACTTTCCTAAAAGCATACACTCAGTGCCAAAACTAGAAACTAGATCTTTCAATTCCCCATTCATGACTCTTTCAGCCACATAAGCTCTTAAGCTGAACAGAGGATTTACAACCTGCTGATCTTGCCATGTCCACTTTACCATCAATTTTTTTTTTTTTTTTTTAGACGTAGAGTCTTGCTCTGTTGCCCACGCTGGAGTGCAGTCATATCTCACTGCAGCCTTGAACTCCTAGAGTCAAGTGATCCTCCTGCCACAGTCTCCCGAGTGGGTGGAATTATGTCTATTGTGATAGCCAACACATAAATGAAAATATTACAGATCACTGACCTTCCCAATAGCACCAGCCATATCTGTAGCTCCTGAGGTGTAAGCCACAGCTCCTGGCCTAACCCTACATTTTTGGAGTGTTTATTTATCATTCTACAGACATGCTGGGTAGCCTAGCACTACCAGCGAGTTGTAATAATCAAAAGAGCTAATGTGCAGAAAGCTCTAGCATATATAGATGCCCACGAGGCATCAAAATCATCATAGATAAATTAAACTCTCAGAGCAGTGGCTTAAGGGATAAGCAGAAACCAGGAGTTACAAATGACAGCGAGATGGGTAGGAAACAGGTCCAGCTGTCCAGGGGTCCCTCCCTACCAGAGAGACAAGGGAAGAGCATAAATAACTGCACTAATAGGCAGAAAAAAATGCCAGGAAAAAGGCACAAAGAGCACTCGGAAAGATCACATCTGGGTCTCTCTCTGGGTGGAAAGAGAACCTGAAAGGACCAGGGTGGCAGAGGTGGGGGTGCCCATGACTGCGATGTGCAGCCAGAGCCATTACCTTTCTAGCCAACACGACCACCACGATGACTGCTATGCAGATGACCACCAGCGTCGTGGCCGTGGCTCCAAGCAATGGAATCTGGAACCTGGCACTGTGCTCAGCCACTAGAGGGAGGACAAAACAGAGATGAGAGGCAGAAGGCAGAAGTGAAGCTGATTTCCCCAGGGCAGAGAGGGGAGGATTGGCCAAGCCCTTTGTGTAACCATGGGACTGGAGCCTTTAAGCCCAACACTTTGAACAGCAGAGTATCCATCTGGCCCATCATGAAATCGATGACTGATTTTTTGAGCAGTGGTGTACCTTGTATATTTGACACCAGAGCAGGTCATTTTAACATTCCTTTCTTCTGTTTGACAAAATCATTTTTGGTAATCACGAAATGAAACAAATAGTAGTTCCAGAAAAAAACTCAGAAAGTGAATATTTTCTTTTATTGAACTTCAAATATGAAATCATATCAATAAAAATATTTAATTCAAAATTAAAATAAAGTTAACATTAAATTACAAAAATGAAAAAAAGCATGTAACCTTTTCTCTTAAGCCTATAACACTTATTTCCAGCTAGGCTGTGAAACCCTGGAGGGCATGAGGCTCTGGACTCTTATCCTTTGCTGTTTTCTCAGCATCTGACATACAGTGAATGCTCAGTAAATATTTGTGACATAAGTGAAATCATGAACTAGTGAATTTCATTAAGAGATAACATGTAAGTGGAAGCAAGAAGATGCAAAAGGGGAGTTTTGAAGAGATGAGTAAGATCTGACCCAAGAAGAATGTGAGAAAAAGAACACCATCACCCCCATGCATGCTGCGCTGTAGGTGGGTTTCCAGGCTCCCCAGGAGCTCGGGCAGGGCTCAGGTATCCAGGGGAGTCTTCAAAGGATGTGGCAGAAGCCTCACATCTCATCCCTCTAACTAAGGGTCTGGGTTGCTAAAAGGTGGCTTAGGAATCCAATCCATAATAAGACAAGGGTGGTGCCTGCACAATTCAAATTCCCCAGAACATGTTCCTCTTGCCTTGATGGACTCAGTCACAGTTGGCCAGGACGGCTCCTGGTTAGCCATAGCCATACAGTTAGCTCTGGAGGAAAGAGGGCAGATGGAAAGCAAAGGGGTCATAGAGAACACACTGCAGCAGGTAAGAGGGGCTGCAGAGGACTATCCATAAAACCAGGAAAGGATATATGATCAGTTTGGGGACAGAGCCAGATTGGAGACAAGGTTAGGCCTGGGTTCTCTTACACCTTGGGGACAGATGAAGATAGATGGAGTGAAAAGCATGTTGAGGTTTGGGGAAGATTATGATAATGAGTTTGGTTAGGTTTAAGGATAAGTTCCAGATACAACTGGGACCAGAGTGGAACTTGGGATATTAGATATATCAATTTCATTCGGAATTTTTGGTTTGAAATAAAAGCATCAATGTCTCCATTCACAGTTATGGTCATAGAACAAAGATATCAAGGTCTTTGCAACAGAAACAGCCCTGAGTAAGCACGACATCACTACATGCAGGGTGGGGAAGGGGCGGACTCTGTATAAGGGTTACTTAAAACTTCTGCCTATTAACCAGGTTAACTTTGGGGTTAAGTACAATTTTAGCATTAAGGTTAGGAATAGCTTAAATATTACAGATAGTATTAGGATAGGGACTTGGACTAAGGTTTGAGATTATGTTCAAAAAGAAGCCAGGGTTGGCGCTAATGCAAGTAATCAAGGAGAGTTAGCATTCCACGTAAGCAACTGACCGCTTGGGAAACAAGAGGGAAAAGCCAAGTGACCAATGGTGTTCCCTGGAGTCTGCAATGGCAAAAGGGTGGAAACATACAGGCTTTGTGAGGAGGCTGCACAGGGGTCCAATAGAACATCTTCTGATCTCTCTCCCCAAGGGTCCATGAGCCACAGAGAAGAAACTTGCACCTTCATTTTCCCAGGTTCAGGCTGGGAAATAGCCATGCCACTGTGGCCTTGGGGAGGAGCATGCATGTCAGGACCACCGATCCATGAATGGCCTGGCCTGGAGATTAGCAACCAGACATAGCTCCCATGTGGTCTTCACTTGCTGGGACCACCACTCCACAGGGGCCTTCTGCCTGATGAACTCCCTCCCTGTTCCCGGTCCTGCCGTCTGGCGATGGGTCCTCTGGCATATGACAGTGGGGTAAAGAGCCCAGAATGGTCAAGGCCATCACTTGGTTACTTTGCCAGAATCTAGGTCCCCTGCCCTGCTTATTGTCCCAGGCCTCCTCTAACCATGAACCAATAAATAGCATAAAAACTAGCCCTTATTAAGTTAAGCTTATTACCTGTCTAGCACTGTTGTAAGACCTTACTTGTATCAACTCATGAAATTATTTGCTACATTTTATCGACAAGAAAACTGAGAAAAAAAGTACATAATTTAGCCAGATTTCGTGGGGTCAACTCCAATAGTCAACCCCAGACAGTGCAATTCCAGAGCCTCGGCTCTTAACCGGTCTTTGGCCTATGTGAAATCAGTTAAGAAGTAACACTTTGGGAGGCCAAGGCGGGCAGATCACTGGAGGTTGGGAGTTTGAGACCAGCCTGACCAACGTGAAGAAACCCCATCTCTACTAAAAATACAAAATTAGCCGGGTGTGACGGCACATGCCTGTAATCCCAGCTACTCGGGAGGCTGAGGCAGGAGAGAATCGCTTGAACTCAGGAGGCGGAAGTTGCAGTGAGCTGAGATTGCGCCATTGCACTCCAGCCTGGGCGACAAGAGCGAAACGCCGTCTCAAAAAGAAAAAAGAAGTAACATTTGAAAGGAAACTTTAAGGTAACCTTTTATCTTCTCAGTTTACACACATTTTGCGACCATATAACTTAATCTCCAACATAACTGATAGCAGTAATAGGAGTTCTGAGGATGCAGTTTAGTAGAACAAAAACATCTGTGTTAAAATCAGCTCTATCACTCTGAGCAACTCCAAGCCCCAGTTTCCGCCTCCATCAAACAAATGGGAATCATACTAATAGTTAACACTTATACAGCACTTACCATGTTCCAGGCATTGTTCTAAGGACATTTTCTTGTAGTAGGGAATTTAATCCTACATTAGCATCGCATAAGGTCTTATATTCACCCTCCTTTCACAGATGAGAAAACTGATACACAGAGAAGCTAAGAAATCCTGTCTGAGGGCAACAGCAGAGCCAGGATTTGCACCCAGACTGTCCGGTGTCAGAATCTGAGCTTTTAACCATGCTGCTATACTGTCTCTCAGATAAGATAAGAATTCTTTTCTAACCTCTGGGAATTGGTTTAAATGTGCAGGTGGATAATGAATATGAGGGCATTTTGGAAACTTGGAAGTACCACACAAATGTAAATTATTGTACAATTAAACTTAGCACAGGCTGTGCTTTGTTTTTAACCAGATCTAATCTTTATACACTTAGGGGTTAATTCTAATTTGCACAATTATACTAAACCAATAAATGGGAACTTTTACATATGACCTCATCAACTGGTCTTCTAGGAAATATAGGTAAGATGTGCTTCTTGCATAAGAACAGTGGTTCTCAGTATTGGCTGCCCATTAGAATCACCTGGAAATGCTTTTGGATCCTACCCGTTTAGCTCTGCTATTAGGGATTCTGATTGAATTGGTCTGGGTGAGGCCTCGGCATCAGTATGATTTAAAATCTCCTCAGGTGATTCAAATATGATCCCAAATTGAGAAGCCCTGCTGTGCAGTTTCGGGATTGTATTTTCTAAGCTAGAGGGAGAGGTTTATCCACCAACTTGCTCCAGCAGGAATACCTGAGCTTTCTAGGACCTCCAGGAAGATTCTCCCTGTGTAAGTCCCATCAGGGTAGGTGTGATAGATGCAGAAGTACTCCCCTGTATCGTTCATGGTCAGTGACTGGAGGGTGAGGCCCAGGCCAGGGCCTGGGGCCACTCGATCCTTGAAGGATGGGGAGATGTGCCACCCCAAGTCAGCATTACAAATGGCCAGAAGCTGGTCCTGCTGCTCCCAGTTGACCTGGGTCACTTGTGCCGTGGTGGAGGAGAGGTGACATTGTAAGATGATAGAGCCACCTTTCTCTGCAGAAATGTTCCCCGTTGTTTCTATTGTGCCTGTCATCATTCCTAGGGAAGAGGACAAAGCACATGTGAGTCCTGGATCAGCAGCTGGCCTTCAATCTTCCTAGAAAAATTCTAAGGGGCTTTGAGGCCCCAACTGGGTTTTGGAATGATAGTTTCTCCAGTCCATCCTGTTGCTCCTCCATAGAGGCTGTAATTATTTCCTGTTTCTTCCATTTCAAGAGATGCTCCTCTCCATGCCTGTTATTCAAGGCTCCCAGTCCCCCACTCAGGTTGTCTTTCCAGTCTTCTCACCCTTCTCCACACATCTCTACTCCAGCCCAGCCCAGCCCAGCCCATCTCCTCCCCGCCCACTGCCCTGTGCTTCCAGAGCTAACTTCTGCCCCTCTTTACACCCCACCCACAGGGAGGCTTGTCAAGGCTGCACTCCCTCCCCACCTCCTAGAAGACCCCAGCCCATCTCAATCTCCCTTTTCCTTTCACATTCACTGCCTGTATTATATAATTAGCACCTTACTAAAAGCCTGGCTTATGACTACACAACTTAGCACGTTGCCCCCTCACATATTCTGCTGTATAGCTTCATGGCCAGCTTGTTATTTTCGTAGGCCTATTTTGTCTACCCACTTAGAATATAAGCCCTTGTCAGCTGACACCACCTCTTCTGTTTTTATTTTGTTTTGTTTTTATGTTTCTTCCTGTGGCCTAGTTCTGTGCTGGATGCATTATCCTTTGAAACAAAACCTTGCTGTTTGGTTGACTGTCATTTGCAGTGCCTGAAAAAACCTTCAAGAAAGCCAAGAAATCCAATAGGAAAGGAAGCTTAGCAGGAAACCCTGCTTCTCCCAGGCATAACCACCCTCTCAGCACTTAACCTGTCCCCAGCAACCCTGGGCACATCTCCATCCTCAGATAGTTCAGAAAGCAACATAAAAACTAATTTATACCACGGTTTCTAAATATTTGTGTTCCCCTCCCTCAGAAATATTTGACTCCGATTTTTACTATAGAAGAAATAAATACAACAAAAAAATCAGTCTCTAGTGGTAGAATCTCTGGAATCTGTAAAAAAGACATTTTCAATTCACAGAGAACTTATAATGTTTTCCTGGAAAGTTCCTGAAAGGCAACAGAAAAGAAGCTGGAGCAGGAATGAGCTTCTAAAAGCAAACTGGCAGTGCCTCCTGCCCAGCCCTTATTCTTCTCCTGCTCCTTCTTGTGCCGGCCAGTCAGGCTCCTCCAACCCCGAAAGTCTGCAAAGCACTTCATCTGCCACCAAAAACAGAACCACACCTCATTCTCAGAGATTGTCCTTTCTTACATAACAGTACACAGGACTCTAAAAGTTGCAATTTCTCTCCAGCAGCTGTGGCATGCTCTTGGAGTCTTCCCTACACAAGCACCCAAGTCTCCACACCAAGCTTAGCCTTGTTTTTCCTCCCTGCTGCTCTGCTGGGTTTCAGGCCTTACCTGAGGCGAAGGGAGCCTGCCTCAGCCCCTGGGCCCAGATCAGGAGGAGACACCACCGCATGCTTCTGCCCAGAGGGCCTACAGGAAGCAGATGTGGCCTCTTCTGCCACCGAAAGTAGCCGACTGCAGATAGGACGGTAAAACCGAGCCTCTGAGAAAAGACGGTCTCGGAAAAACCAAGTTTGGCAAAAACCATGTTAAAAACACATAAAGTCGTCAACAAATACACAAACTGCATAGGGCGAGTCACAGGAAAGGCCATGAAGGAAACACTTAAAAATAAATGAAAATTGTGGTTAGAGGCACACTCGTCTTTGGATTATAATTAGTCAATCTATTGCTTTTAAGTTCTGTCTTAATGTATTTTCTAAAAATCAGCCTTTATTCAAAGAGCTCAAGGGCATCTGTGCAGTGCCCAAGATTCTGAAGAATCTGCTACTGATGAGGAACAACAGTTCCTGAGCTCTTCTGGCATCCTCGTGATGAAGAATGTGCAATAAGAGAAACTTATCATTGTAGGGACTTACAGGCCAGAGACTGCACTTGAAATCTAATGAACAGGTGAACAAGAAGTGTTTACTTGGGGGATGATACATGGATGGGACAAAGGTCTTGGACAAACACAGCAACTTTCCCTTGAAGGAGATCTTCTCCTGAATCTTATTTCTTTTGTCTTGTTTATCTGGACTGAGACTTTGTTGAATTCTGGCTTAATTTCTCTGGTGCAGTAAGATCAGAGGAGATTAGAGGAGAGAGCTTTCCTGTGCACAATGACCTCATGAGAGCTGGAAATGCAAAGAAGGGTGAGCCCCTGGGAGCTGACCCAGGAGAGGGATTGGTTGACATTTGCCTGGAGCTCCCAGCCCATCACCAGGTCCTACTATGGACCCATCCTTCTTTCCTCCTTCCCTCCCTTCATTCATTTGAAAGTCCCTGAGTGCCTACAACGCACCAACCTCAACACCAGGCTCTGAAGATATGAGGGTAAATAATCACAGCCCCTACCCTCAAATAGTTTACAAAGCTTGTTCCTTGGTGAACTCAGTCAGGAGAGGGGGTAGAGGATCCACATTCACCTGCCTCGCAGGCTCTCGACACAGTTACCTTGGGGATGCTCCATGTTGTACATCCTGAAAATCTGCATCTGCACCCAGAAGCATCTGAAGCCTGGTGCCCCGCCCCCTCCATTCCAGCCATGCACCTCTAGCATTTCACACCACCCAGGCTCCTACCCTCCTTCTCCCTTGTAAGGTCTTCCATCTCAGGCCAGTCTTCTCCCCTCCTCTCTGGGTTCTTCCTATTCCCAACTCTATGACTTGTATACCCCTTACACCCCACCTCCAGACCCTTAGACAATATAAGCCTTACCAGCTTCTCTCTGCCTACCCAATGCAACCTGTCCTTCAAGGCTCACATCAAGAGATGCCTTGCCTTTGAATAGCTACAAAGCCTTCAGCTGAAGGAGAAATAATACCTAATGTGTGTCCAAGGGAAGGTGCCGAGGTTGAACTGGAGGGATGTTTCCCAAACTCACTAAGGCCGGGGAGCCAGGAGTGGCAGGGCCAAGAGCAGCTAGTGGGACTAGAGCACAGAAAGTGGTGGATACTAGGATTTGGGCTATAAAAATTTACAGCCTGTGTTTCCATAGTGGGGCTGGGTGGGAGCCAAAGAGGTGAGACCTGTCTTATATAATGAGATATCCAAAGAAACTTAGAGTTGGTTTTAAACAATTGTTAAATAATTTGTCTGTTTTTTGCTGAGTAACCAGTCCAAAGAGGAACATGGTCAAGTCCATTTTGATCAATGGTGCTCTCGAGGGGGATGATTAACAGACTGGGTCCAAAGTCAACCTGTTTGGTGACCTTGGAAAACTTTCTCAACCTCCTGAAGGCTCAGTTTCCCCATGTGCTTATAGGAATAAGAGTACCTCTTTCATAGGGTTGTGAGGATTTAATGCACTGGTGTTGGTGAAGTGTTCAGCACAGTGCCTGGAAGATGGCAGGGGTTCAATACATCAGTAATAGCATTGATAACAATATTAATTAAGGAAGTGAAAGGAAAATTGGAGGACAATATCCCTATCTATATAATGTGCTTTGTCAAGAGTAAAATCCTAGTCTCCAGACTCCAAGGCCAGGGTTCCACCCAACCTCTTCATTCTGCCCTCCTTATCTGATAGAACAGGAGGATAGCATGTTTCCGCAGGAAAGTGACCACTTGCCAGCTAGATCCTGAGGCTGCCTTGGAGGAAAGCAAATGACAGAAGTCTCTCCCCAGGGAATCTACCCCAGACCCTCCAGAGCCTCCTGCACAGACTCCACGGGGAACCTGGCTGTTCCCACCCACTCAACACCAGCCCCCAGCACTGAGCGGCTCAGCTGTGAGAAGCAGGCCTGCTCTGAGAGCTCCCTGGGCCACCCTGAGCTTTTAAGGCCAGTCAGCAGCCCCCGTGGCATAGCAGGGATCTGTGAGGCCCATCAGGTGCTGACTCACATTTCTATTTTAAAAATGCTAAAATCAGCCACTGTGCTTTATTCTCCCCTGACTTTTGGGGCTGTGAGTTGGACAAGTCTGGTCCGCCTTGATGCAGCTGGGTGAGTACAGGTGCTGAAAAAGAATGCCACGTTTGCCTGTGAAAGGGGAAGAAGTGCTGGCCTAGACTGTAAAACCCCCTTATCAGTTCACAGCTGGGCCTTCCCCTAGCCCGCCCTGCACCCTGTGAAAGTCCCGGGCCCGCCGCACTTGAGTCCACAGCCTCCAACCACAGGCATGGTCCTGAAAACCTGTGGCCCGCAGCCCTCAGCCAAGCGGGGCTGGGAGTGGTGGTACCTTCCACAAGACCGGTGGCCTGTACATGGGAAACACAACCTAGGGTTCTCCCAGAGCACAGACCAATCTCCCAGCAGTGTCTTTGGGCTTCTGCTTCTCCAAAGTCTTCCCTCTGGCTCAGAAGTGGTAGGGGAGCTCCATGGCTGTCACAGCTGTCTGATGCCTCCTGTCTCTGCCTCGAATCAAGGGCAACATCCTGCAGCAGCAGGGGGTCGTGCGCTCTCCGCCAAGGTCCCCACTCTCCGCCCTGTAGAACAGCGCCTCCTGGTGGCAGATTGTATTATGGCGGGGAGAGAGAAGGCCCTGCCTCCTGCCTTAGACTTAAGGAGAGAAGGGCGAGGAAGCACCAGAGCCCTGAAACAGGGGAGACAAGGGGACCTGGCCGCCCCAGCCACCAGGAAAGGCCCGCCCTTTGTCCCATCACCCCCAGCTGTCTCACAGCCTTAGCCAAGCTTCCTCACAGTGGGGCGGCCTGAGTAATGGAGTTCCAAAGCCACTTGTGGAGAGAGCTGCCTCAGAAAACCAGACTCCATGCGAAAGGACTGCCCATGATCTGAGGCTTATGAACAAGCCATGGGACTTGGCTGACACTGGCAAATACAAATGAGGAGAACTTGGGGGTGGGACCGCTGACTTCTGTTTGTCAAAGCTCCCTCCCGTGAGGTGGCTCTGAGGATCTATCTCCTCTATCCTCCAAGGCTGCCAAGAAGTTCAACAGACTATGGGAAATTTCTTTCTTCTTTCCAGCTGTGAAAATAGGACACAGACCCCTAGGATAGGTTGGAATGCAGAGTCAGAAGAAAAATCTTTGGGAAGAGGCAGCTGATCCTCTCAGCTTAGGCCTCTCCTGCCGCCTCTCTTCACAGCCCTCCTACCCACCCACATTGCTTCCCTCCTTCCCCTCCTCTGTCCTAGATGGGATTAAACTATTGTATAATTAGAAAAATTAGGCATGACACTTGTTAAAGCAATGATACTTGTTAAGTGTCATTGACACTTCTTGTTAAAGGTAAGGCAGCCTTTATTCAGGACCATCACAATAGGTATAGAGACCAAGGCAATGGGATTTTGCAGTGGGGAAGAGACTGGGCTCAACTGTGAATACAGCATGGGCAATGGGACTTTATCACCAAGAAGCAGAGTGGGGGTCAGTGGATGGAAAAGTGCTAAGAGGGAACATCACGGGTAAGGAAGATTCTGGCTAAACTGACCTAATAGGATTCTTGCTAAAGACAGGCCAGGGTAGATCAGACATGAACCGAGAAATGGTGGAGGATGAGAAACCTGATAAGATATCAAGGGTGATCAGATATAGGGGGATAGGGGTTCTTGCGAAACTGATTTATCCTTGTTCTTGGCTAAAAAATGGATTTTACAAGGAAGTGCATGGATGGGCCTAGGAGAAGGTTCAGGACAAACTTTGCTGACAAAGTTTGGTCAAGCAAAGAATCATTGTTACTCCCAATCCTTTATACTATCAATCCATCCCAGCCCCATCTGCCTTGGGAAAGGTAGCCTCTACCCCTGGACACTTCCTTCCTTCTTCCTCCTACCTAGAGCCTTCAGTCATCCAAGACAACTAGGACTGGGATAGAAGTATACGTGAACATATCATTTCAAGACTCCCTCAAGCATCAAGAGCTCCTCCTGCCCCCAGCAAAAAGAATGCCATACCTAGAAGATTTCACAAAGAGACTACAACAAACTTCTGAAGAGCAGATAATTTCAATGTTACTTAAAATATACAGACATAGAACACAAAGAAAGCCTTCTTAATTAGTTTTATGATATGATTCAAAACTGATATAAAAGTGATTAAGATTGCACACAATTAAAGAACACCAGATTTGAATCTCACTTCCATATACTGAGGAAAAAATTCTAAATATTGTTACGCAGAGTCCAATAATATATTAAACAAAATACATAATCACCAGGTAGGGTTTATTCCAGGGTAGCAAGAATGATTCAATATTGCAAAATCCACTAATAATAAATATAAGGTCTATATTTTTCAAAGCCTATAATCATTTCCTTTGATTCTGATAAGCAATCTGACAAAATCAATCCCCGTGACCTATTTTTTTTTTTTTTTGATGGAGTTTCTCTCTTGTTGCCCAGGCTGGAATACAATGGCACAGTCTTGGCTCACTGCATCTCCCACCTCCCGGGTTCAAGCGATTCTCCTGCCTCAACCTCCCAAGTACAGGCATGCACCACCACACCCAGCTAATTTTTTGTATTTAGTAGAGATGGGGTTTCACCATATTGGTCAGGCTGGTCTCAAACTCCACCCGCCTCAGCCTCCCAAAGTGCTGGGATTACAGGCGTGAGCCACAGTGCCTGGCCTGACCGATTTTTAAATTCAGTAAAAGAAGAATCTGTAAATTATTTTTTCACACAATTGTACACACACACATGTAAAATTAGCCCCAAACTAGCATCTGTTTTGATGGAGAAATGCTAGAGGTATTCCTACTAAAGTCAGGAAACGGTACCCATTATTACTGTGACTGGTTAACAACTTACTGGAAATATTAGCCAATTTTATTAAGTAAGAGAAGCATTTAGAGGTATAAGAATTGTAAATAAAGAGATAAAATTATTTCTAGCTATAGATGATTATATATGTGTGGAAAACCCAAAGGAATCAATGGGGAAAATATCATAAACAATAAAAGAATTCTGAAAATTAACAAGATACAAAATTCATACACATGAACAGTCTTTCTATATTCACAGCAATAATTAATCAGAAAGTGTTTTGAAAGACAACCTCCATCTATAATCACAGCAAAAAAAAAAAAGACAGAATACTTAGGAATAAGTTTAATAAGAAATGCACAAAAACCATAAGAAGAAAATTTGAGTCAGCTGTCCTTTATGTGTTTAAGTGAAATTCTACAAATACTAAAAGAAAATATGACACAAGTGAATTCCTTTAAAATCTGAAACTAGAGAGTCTTTTAACTTCACTAAAAATCTGGAATCAATAGATAAAATTTTGTGATGAATTTGATTACATGAAGTTTTTTAAAAAGGCTTTTGCGTTCATATAACGTTGTAAATGTCAAAAGACAAGTGACAAACTAAAAAGATTATTTGGAACTTATTTCACAGCCAAATGATTAAGCTCTTTAACATAAATAGTTCCTAGAAATCAAGAAGAAAAAGACCAACAATTCTGAACATATCCAAAAACCTGAACTGAGAGTTCATAGAAAACGAAATACAAATATTCCTTAAACAAATGGAAAACTCATCAGCTTCAGTCATAGAGAGACGAGCATCAAGACTACACCGTGATACCTCCCCACCAAACAGGCAAAAATCAAAATTTTAACAATATATTCTATTGGTAAGGCTGCAGATAAACAAGTACTGCCATATATTGTTGTTAGGAATGCAAAATGATACAACCCCCTTGGAGGAGAGTATGTCAATATCTATCAAGATCGCAGCTGTGTTTATTATTTGGCCAGAAATCCCACTTCTAGAAATCTAAAGATATAACTGTACCAATGCAACATGACACATGCACAAAGTTATTCATGAGGCATATTTGTACTAGAAAAAAAAAAGGAAACTGCTCAAATGTTCGCCAATAGAGGAATGTTCAATAAACTGTGGTACGGCCACATGATGGAGAATTAGGTATCCTTAAAAATAATGAGGATGATCTCAATGCATTTGTATGAAATGATCCCTAGAGGATATTGTTAGGTGAAATAGCAAGATGCTGAAACATGTGTATAGTATGCTACCTTTGTGGGAAAGAGTAAAGGAGTGTAAGACTATGACTACAAATTTACCTATATTTGTAATAAGAAAAACTGTATGAATTAACCAGAAATTAATTCTAATAATTGGTTACATTTAGGTAAAAGGCAAGCAGGTGAGGAGAGAGATGACTGGGAAGGAACAAAAACTTCTTAATTATAGCTTTTAACTTCTAAAACATGTGATGCTTTTACATATTTTAAAAAAATACATAGTGGTATGGTCTGAATGACTTCCTCCAAAATTCATATGTTGAAATCTAATTCCCAATGTGCCAATATTAAGAGTTGTGGCCTTTGGGAAAATGATTTAACAATGAGGGTAGAGCCCTCATGAATAGAATTAGTGCCCTTATTAAAGAAACCTCAAGGATCTTGTTAGCCCCTTCCACCATGTGAAAACACAGCTAAAAGACACAATCCATGAGGAACCAGCTCTCATCAGGCACTGAATCTGCTGGTGGCTTGATCTTGGACTTGACAACCTCCAAAACCATGAGCAATAGAATTCTGTTGTTTATAAATTACCCAACCTAAGATATTTTGTTATAGCAGTCAAAATGGACAGAGGCATATGTGAGTGTGTATGTGTAGTATAAAAAAGGAAAAGCCATTCCTAAAATTAAAGGAAAAAAGAAATTAATCATCTATAAAATTAATAACAATCATACAGGAAAAAATAATTATGTCAACTGAGTTTGAAACTTAGCACTGTGTACTTCTTTGGTGGGCTATAATCTAGGATAAAAAATAAAAATATATATAATCAATTCATTCAGTTGTATTGTTATTTTGAAATAATACAACAAATAAATAATTATATTGTTAGAAATCAAGATTTTCAGCTTGAAAGAAAATAGATATTTAGAAATATAAACTCAAATAATTAAGTAAAACTCTCTGTAATGTTAAATTTGAATTTGAACTATCATTACAAAGTCATGATTTTAAAGAATACATAGACAAGCATATCTCATTTTATTGCTCTTCACTTTATTGCACTTTGTAGATACTGCGTTTTTTACAAATGGAAAGTTTGTGGCCACCCTGCATAGAGGAAGTTAATCAGCACCATTTTTCCAACAGCGTGTGCTCACTTCATGTCTCTGTGTCAAATTTTGGTAATTTTCACAATATTTCAAACTTTTCCATTATTATTGTATCTGTTAAGGTTATCTGTAATTGGTGATCTTTGACATTACTATTCTGATTGTTTTGGGGTGCCACAAACCAGGCCCATATAAGATAGCAAAATTAATAAAATTGTGTGTTCTGACTGCTTCACCAACTGGCCATTTCCCCATCTCTCTCCCTCTCCTCAAGCCTCCCTATTCCCTGAGGCACAACAATATTGAGATTAGGTCAATTAATAACCCTACAGTGGCCTCTAAATGTTCAAGTGAAAAGAAGGGCCACGCATCTCTCACGTTAAATCGAAAGTTAGATATGATTAAGCTTAGTGAAGAAGGCACATTGAAAGTTAAGATAAGCCGAAAGCCTGGCCTCTTGTACCAGTTAGCCAAGTTGTGAATGCAAAGGAAAATTTCTTGAAGGAAATTAAAAGTGTTATTCTAGTGAATTAACATACAAATGATAACAAAGTGAAACAGTCTTATAGTTACTATGGAGAAAGTTTTAGTGATCTGAATAGCTAGCTGATCAAACAAGCCACAACACTCCCTTAAGCCAAAGCCTAATCTAGAGTAAGGTGCTTACTCTCTTCAATTCTATCAAGGCTGAGAGAGGTAGGAAACTTCAGAAGAAATATTTGAAGCCAGCAGAGATTGGGTTCATAAGGCTTAAGGAAAAAAGCTGTCCCATAACATAAAAGTACAAGGTAAAGCTGCAAGTGCTGATGTAGAAACTGCAGCAAGTTATCTGGAAGATTTAGCTAAGAACATTGAAGGTGGGTACACAAAATAACAGATTTTCAATGTAGACACAATAGCCTTATGTTGGAAGAAGTTGCCATCTAGGACTTTCAGAGCTAAAGAGAAGTCAATACTTGGCTTCAACTTCAAAGGACAGGCTGACTCTCTTATTAGGGGCTAATGCAGCTGATGACTTTAAGTGGAAGCTAATGTTCATTTAACATTCTGAAAATCCTAGGACCCTTAAGAATTATGCTAAATCTACTCTGCCTGAGCTCTATAAATGGAAAACAAAGCCTGGATGACAGCACATCTGTTTACAGCGTGGTTTACTGTATATTTTAAACTCAGTGTTGAGATCTACTGCTCAGAAAAAGAGATTCCTTTCAAAATGTTATTGTTCATTGACAATGCACCTGGTCACTCAAAAGAACTAATAGAGATATACAAGGAAATTAATGTTGTTTTCATGCCTGCTAACACACCATCCATTCTGCAGCCCTAGATCAAGGAGCAATTTTCAAGTCTTATTATTTAGGAAATATATTTCATAAGGCTATAGCTACCGTAGATCATGATTCCTCTCATAGACCTGGACAAAGTAAATTGAAAACCTTATGGAAAGGACTCATCATTATTTTTAGACATAATGCTATTGCACACTTAATACATTATGGTATAGTGTAAAAATAACTCTTATGTACACTAGGAAACCAAAAAATTGTATAACTCCCTTTATTGCCATTAGGAATGTTGTATGTTCCTAATGGCAATTGTATACAATAGGAAATTGCATAACTCCCTTTATTGCCATTAGGAACATTCATGATTTATAAGAGGAGGTCAAAATATCAACATTAACAGGATTTTGGAAGAAGTTGATTTCAACACTCATGGATGACTTTAAGGAATACAGGCCTTCAGTGGAAGAAGTAACTGAAGATATTGTGAAAATAAGAAGAGAACTAGAATTAGAAGTGGACTCCACAGGTGTGACTAATTTTTGGCAATCTCATGATCAAACTTGAATGGATGAGGAGTTGCTTCATATGAATGATCAAGGAAAGTGGTTTCTTGAGATGACATCTACTCCTGGTGAAGATCCTGTGAACATTGTTCAGATGACAACAAAGATTTAGAACCTTACATAAACTTGATAAAGCAGTAGCAGCATTTGAGAGGATTGACTCCAATTTTGAAAGAAGTAGTACTGTGGATAAAATGCTATCAAATAGCATCACATGCTACAGAGAAATCTCTTGTGAAAGGAGAAGTCAATTGATGTGGCAAACTTCATTGCTATCTTATTTTAAGAAATTGTAATAGCCACCCAAACTTCAGCAACTACCACCTTGATCAGTTAGCAGCTATAAACATGGAGGCAAAGCCCTCCACCAGCAAAAAGATAACTACTCGCTGAAGGCTCAGATAATCATTAGTATTTTTTAGCAATGAAGTATTTTCAATTAAGGTATGTTTATTGTTTTCTAGAAATAATGCTATTGCACACTTAATACACTACAGTATAGTGTACATAACTTTTATATACACTATGAAACAAAAAAATTGTGTAACTCCCTTTATTGCAATATTCACTTTATTGCAGTGGTCTGGAACCACACTTGCAATATCTCCAAGGTATGCCTGTACTGTCTAACTCTGCCCATTGAAAGAGCCAAAAATAAAAGTAATATTCGAGTAGCAGTGGGTATCCCTAGAGCTAGATTATGGTTTCTAAATATTCCACATTTAAGAAACTAAGGCTTCTTAGAGAAATAACTCACCCCAGGTGTGGGGCAAAGAATATACAAAGCCAGCCTGGAATACTCACTCTTGTAGGAAATAGGAGAACTTGTAAAGATCGATGGGATTATGTTAAAAAGACAAATCAATTTGAAGGGATCACAACTGGCCAACCACTGGGCCAATTTGAGTATGAAAAAAATGGCAATAAGAATATATTAAAGGCCATAAATATCTAAATGACACAAAAAAATAGAAACTACAAACAAAACAAATTTCATATGTCATCATTGGAAGTGATATTTTGCCAACTTTATTTTCTGAAAATTGGAAATTGAAGGTAAAAATAATTTATCCTGTCTTTCCAGTTGGAATTCTATTTAAAGGTAACTAAATAGCCCAGTCGATGAGGGAAAGTGCTTCTCTGCAGAATAATTTCAGATAATAAATGTAAAATAAATTTGTAAACCGTAATGAAATAGTTGATTTAGTTAAGGATCATAAACCATTAGGTAAAACCTGATGGCAAAGCAGATGTTCCAAGGGCTAAAGCAGCCCCCACAGATTGCCTGCTGGTCACAAGAGAAAAAATGGAATTGCTCAAGGGGAAAACAAGCTGTCACCACTTTATACCAGGGACCAATCTAAACACTTAAATGGGGACAACTAGACACACTATGCCATCAAATGGGACCCAAGGGGAAATGTACAGTATCATCTATGAAACGTTCTTGCCTAAAATGTTTAACCAGAATCTAATCAGGCCTTCAGGCATAACTTCTAGTTTATAGAAAACTCAGTACAGCGGATAGATCCTGTTAAATTACCCTCCATTAAGCAAAAAGAAAAATGCAAAATGTGGAGCAATCGCTTTAATAAAACAATTCATGAGAAAAAAGAAGGGAGGGGGATTATTCTATATTTAAATAAATTTAGAAGACATGACGGCCAAATGCAATTTATGGTTCTTGTTTGGCTCTTAGTTTGAACAAAGAGATTTGGTGGACAATTGTAAAAAAGCAACTAGAGATTCAGTATTAAATTATATTAGTAAACTACTGTTAGTTTTATTAAGTGTGTGTGTTATGGACTGAGTTTTATCTCTCCAAAATTCAAATGTTGAAATCTTAACTTCCAGTACATCAGAATGTGACTATATTTCAAGATACAGCCTCCAAGAAGGTGATTACAGTAAAATGAAGTCTTTAGGGTGAGTCCTAAACCACACTGACTAGAGTCTTTATAGTAGAGAAAACTTGGACACAGAGACACAAAGATGGAGGGGAAACCACATAAGGACAAAGCAAAAAGTTGATCCTCTGAAGCCAAAGAGAAAGGCCTCCTTGAAGAAACCAAACCTGCCAACACCTTGATCTTGAACTTCCAGTCTCCAGAGCTGTGAGAAAATAAATTTTTGTTGTTTAAGCAACCCAGTCTGTGGTATTTTGTTATGGCAACCCCTAGCAAACTAATACAGTGTGATAATAATATTGTGGTTATGTAGGACAATTTTTTTAGAGATTTCTACTGAAGTGTTTTGGTGTGAAATGTCTATAATTTTTAAACTCTTAAAAATGGAGAAAATATGGCAAAAAATTGTTAAGTTTAGGTGATAGTAATATGGGTATAATTCTCTATCTTCTACTTTTCAAAACTTGTAGTAAAAAGTCAAAATGAAAAGAAAGGAGATGTTGAAGTGCAGCTGAAAGAGAAAGAGTACCAGGAGGAGGGGGCAGAGCAAGATGGCTGAACAGAAGCCTCCACCAGTGTCCTTCCTACAGGAACACCAAATTCAACAACTATCCATACAAACACCACTTTCATAGAACCAAAAATCAGATAAGCAGTCGAAGTACTTTGTTTTAACTTCATATTTCTAAAGACGCACTAAAGAGGATAGGAAAGAAGTCTTGAATTGCCAATGGCACCCCTTCACCATCCCCCAACAGCCATCGCATGATGCAGAGAGAATCTTGGTGCTTTGTGGAAGGAGTGCAGAGATTGTGAGACTTTGCATTGGAATTCAGTGCTGCCTGTCACAGTGGAAAGCAACACAGGGGAAAACTCAACTGGTGCCCATAGAGGGAGCATTTAGACCAATTCTAGCCAGAGGGGAATCGTCCATCCCAATGGTTTGAAACTGAGTTCTGGCATGCCTCGCCACTGTGGGCAAAAGTCCTCTGGGGTCTTAAATGAACTAGAAAGGCAGTCTAGGCCACAAGTACTAAAATTCCTGAGCAGCTATTTGTGCTGTGCTGGACTCAGAGTCAGTGGATTTGGTGGGGGCACATGACCTAGTAAGATACCAGCTGAAGTGGCCAAGGGAGTGCTTGTGCCATTCCTCCCACAACCCCAGGCAGCGCAGCTCACAGCTGCAGTAGAGACTTCTTCCCCTCTACTTGAGGACAGGAGAGGGAAGAGTAAAGGGGACTTTGGCTTGCAACTTGGATGCCAACTCAACCACAGTAGGATAGGGCACTGTGCTTCCAGGCCCCAGCTTCTGGATGACATTTCTAGACACATCCTGTGCCAGAAGAGAACCTGCTGCCTTGAAAGGAAGAGCCCAGTCCTGACAAGATTCATCACCTGCTGAATAAAGAGCCCTTGGGCCCTGAATAATCAGTAACAGTACCCAGGCAGTACTCACTGTGGGCCTTGGGTGAGACTCTGTGTCATGCTGGCTTCAGGTGTGACTCAGCAAATTTGCAGCTGTGGTGCCTAAGGGAAGAGAATCTTTCTGCTTGAGAAAAGAAGAGGAAAGAGTAAAAGGGACTTTGTCTTGCAGCTTAGGTACAAACTCAGCCACAGTCAGGTAGAGCAACAAGCAGGCTCTTAGAGTCCCCAATTCCAGGCCTTGGCTCTTGGAAAGCATTTCTAGACCAGGCTTGAGCCAGAAGGGAGCCCACTGCCCCGAAGGGGGAGTCTCAGGGCTGGCAACATTCACCGCAAACTGACTGAAGGATCCTTGGGCCTTGAATGAACATCAGTGCTAGTACTTGCTGTGGGCCTAGGGCCATGGGGGCCATGGGAACAGAATCCTCTGCTTGCAGAAAGGGGAGGGAAGACTGGGAAGGAATTTGGCTTGCAGCTTGGATGCCAGCTCAGCTGAAGTAGAATAGAGCACTAGATAGATTCCTAAGGTTTCCGACTCCAGGCCCTAGATCCCAAACGGCATCTCTGAATCTGGGACCAGGAGAAACTTGCTGCTTTGAAAGGAAAAACACAAGCCTAGCTGGATTCACTGCCTGCTGACTGTAGAGCCTTGAGTGAACACAGGCAGTAGCCAGACAGTAGTTAACATGGGCCTTGAGCAAGATGCAGTGCTGTGCTGGCTTTAGGTCTGACACAGAGCAGTACCAGTGGAGGTGTCCAGAGGGGCACTTGTGTCACCCCACCCCCAGCTCCAGGAAGCTCAGCACAGAGAGAGAGAGATTTCATTTGTTCAGGAGAAAGTAAGGGAAAAGAACAAGAGTCTCTGCCTGATAATCCAGATAATTCTTCTGGATCTTATCCAAGACCACCAAGGCAATACCTCTGAGTCTGCAAGAGCCACAGCATTACTGGGCTTGGGGTGCCTCCTAATGCAGATACAGCTGCAGTGACCAAAATGTAGATCACAATACCCAAGTCCCTTTGAATACCTGGAAAGCCTTCCCAAGAAACAAAGGTGCAAACAAACCTAGACTGCAAAGACTACAATAAATACCTGACTTTCAATGCCCAGGCACTACTGAACATCCACAAGCATCAAGACCATCCAGGAAAATGACCTCACCAAGTGAACTAAATAAGACACCAGTGACCAATTATGGAGAGGCAGAGATATGTCACAGAGAACTTAAAATAGCTGTTTTGAGGAAACTCAATGGAATTTAAGATAACACAGAGAAAGAATGCAGAATACTATCAGATAAATTTAACAAAGAGATTGAAATAATTAAAAAGAATCAAACAGCAATTCCTAAGTTGAAAAATGCAATTGACATACTGAAGGATGCATCAGAGTCTCTTATGAACAGAATGAATCAAGCAGAAGAAAGAATTAGTGAGCTTGAAGACAGGCTATTTGAAAATACACAGAGGAGATGAAAGAAAAAAGAATAAAAAAGGATGAAGCATGCCTACAAGATCTAGAAGATAGCCTCAGAAGGGCAAATCTAAGAGTGATTGGCCTTAAAGAGTAGGTAGAGAGAGAGATAGGGATAGAAAGTTTATTCAAAGGGATAATAACAGAGAACTTCCCAAACCTAGAGAAACATATCAATATTAAAGTACAAAAAGGTTCTAGAACACCAAGCAGATTTAACTCAAATGATATGGTTTGGCTGTGTCCCCCGCCAAATCTCATCTTGAATTCCCACATGTTGTAAGAGGGAACAAGTAAGAGGTAATTGAATCATGGGGCATTGTCTTTCTTGTGCTGTGCTGTCTTTCTTGTGTGTATCACATTTTTCTTGTGATAGTGAATAAGTCTCACGAGATCTGATTTTTGTTTTGTTTTGTTTTGGTTTTGGTTTTTTTTGAGACGGAGTCTTGCTCTGTCACCCAGGCTCGAGTGCAGTGGCACGATCTTGGCTCACTGCGAACTCCACCTCCCAGGTTCAGACCATTCTCCTGCCTCAGCCTCCTGAGTAGCTGGGACTACAGGTGCCTGCCACCACACCTGGCTAATTTTTTGTATTTTTTAGTTGAGACGGGGTTTCACCGTGTTACCCAGGATGGTCTCAATCTCCTGACCTCGTAATCCGCCCATCCCAAGCAAAAGCTGAAAAATTTTATTAACACTAGACCTGTTCTACAAGAAATGCTAAAGAGAGTTCTTCAATCTGAAAGAAAAGGATGTTAATGAGGAATAAGAAATCATCTGAAGATACAAAACTCACTGCTAATAGTAAATACACAGAAAAATATATAATATTATAACACTGTAATTGTGGTATATAAATTACTCATATCTTGAGTAGTAAAATGAAAAGTCAATCAAAAATAATAACTACAACTTTTTAAGACGTAGTACAATAAGATATAAATAGAAACAATAAAAAATTAAAAAGTGAGAGGATGAAATTGAAGTGTAGAGGTTTTATTAGTTTTTTCTTGCTTGTTTATGCAATGTCATAAATAAACATAAACAAAGTGTTATCATCAGTTTAAAATAATAGGTTAGAGCAGTAAAAGTGAAACTCTCAGAAAAAAAATGGCAGATAGGAGACAGGACTAACTTGCAGCTCCCACTCAGATGGACAGAACAGCATGTGAAAACTCATACTGTGAACTTTTGCTCCAAGAACCACTGCAGGAACATACCAGGAAAACCAAAAGAATTCATAGACCCTTTGAAAGAAGTGGTTTTCCACTGCAAACTCCATGAGACAGCCAAAAGTCTGTCAGTTCCAAAAGTGTGAAGGAGGAAATCCTGCCTCTGAACACACATCCTCACTGGGGAACCTGAAAATCCAGATCATAGGAGAAGGATTTAACCTTACCTAGAGCTTAAACAAATTTAGAGAGCCAAGCGAAATATAAAAGTAGAAGTAGCAGCAGGAACAGCCCTGTAGGCACTCCCAGTCCTCAGGGAAGCCATTTCTGATTTTATCTCATAGGGGTCCTCGGGGAGGGCAGCCAGTGGAATTGGGGAAGGATCACAGGGAAAAGGAGGCTTCCAAAGGAACTTTGTAATAATTTTGACCGAGCATGAATTTTCCTGGGCAAAAAAGTTGAGCAAGAGAGTGAAAAAGAAGTACAGATGTAAGCACAGAAGCTGCAGCAGGCAGGGAAGGGCAAGACCTGAAAGCCCTGCTTGCTTTCTCAGTGGGGAGGCTTGTAGACTGAGGTGGGACCTCAACCCTATGCACCAGAAGCCTGGATATAAATTCAGCTCTGTTGGCTGTTGGGAGAGCTGGCAGAAGTCAGACTGACCTTGCTGGCTGCGTGGGAGCTGGGTGAGGCTGGTTGTATTAGCCTGTTTTCACACTGCTGATAAAGATATACCCAACACTGGGAAGAAAAAGAGGTTTAATTGGACTTACAGTTCCACATGGCTGGGGAGGCCTCAGCATCATGGTGGGAGGCAAAAGGCACTTCTTACATGGCAGCAGCAAGAGTAAAAAATTAAGAAGATGCAAAAGTGGAAACCCCTGATAAAACTGTCAGATCACGTGAGACTTATTCACTACCATGAGAACTATATGGGGGAACTACTCCCATGATCCTAATTATCTCCCAATGGGTCCCTCCCACTACATGAGAGAATTATGGGAGTACAATTCAGGATGAGATATGGGTGGAGACACAGAGCCAAACCATATCACCTGTCACAGCTGGCTTTCCCTGATTTCCCTGGCAACGTGTATGAAGCAGCAGAGGCAGCCATAATCACCATTGGATCATAGCTCCATTGGCCTGAGAACTTCTCCCCTATCCCCCACAGTGCCCACAGCAAGCCCCACCCAAGGAAAGCCTGAGCTCAGACATGTCTAATCCTGCCCCTACCTGATAGGTTTTCTCTACCTGCCCTGGTAGCCAAAGACGAAAGACATAAGCTATAGGAGCTCTATGGTCCAACCCATTGCCTGAGAAATCTGAATACTTATCCAGGTGACCTTAGGGCAATCTTGTATACTACTATTATATTACTTGTATACTACTACTAGTATACTACTGCAGTTGATGCTGTCTTGAAAATGCTGCTTCCTGGTTGGAGGTCAATCAACTTAAGCCATTACAGCAACTCATAACAGAACAACCCTGTTCCAAGGAAGCAGAAAACAACAGCTAATTCCACTATTGTAATATCCTGACTAATCAGAGGTCTTGAGTCTGTCCACATGACAACTTCATTGCTAGTGTAATCAACATTTGAGAAAACAAGTGCACTAAACAAAACTATAGCCATGGACTCTCACAGAGTCCACTTCACTCCCCAGGTGCCTCCACCAAAGCAGGTACTGGTATCCATGGCTGAGAGACCTGAAGATGAATAACATCACAGGACTCTTTACAGACACTCCCCAGTACCAACCTAGAGCCTGGTAGCTCCACTGGATGGCTAGACCCAGAAAAGCAATAACAATCACTGCAGTAAAGCTCTCAGGAAGCCCTATCCCTAGGGCAAGGGGGAGAACACCACATCAAGGAATCACCCCATGGGAAAAAAGAATCTGAACAGCAGCCCTGGAGTCCCAGATCTTCCCTGTGATACAGTCTGCCCAACTGAGAAGAAACCAGAAAAAACACTTTTGGTAATATGACAAAACAAGGTTCTATAACACCCCCAGAAGATCACACTAGCTAACCAGCAATGGAGCCAAACCACGAAAACATCTCTGAATTCCCAGAAAAAAAAAAAAATTCAGAAGGTTGATTATTAAGCTACTCAAGAAGGCACCAAAGAAAGGTGAAAAGCAATTTCAAGAAATTTAAAAAATAATGCAGGATATGGATGAAAAAATCTCCAGATAAATAGATATGATCATAAAAAACAATCACAACTTCTGGAAAGGAAAGACACACTTAGAGAAATGCAAAATACACTGGAAAGTTTCAGCAATAGAATTGAGCAAGTAGAAGAAAGAACTTTGGAGCTTGAAAATGAAGCCTTCAAATTAACCCAATCTGACAAAGACCAAATAAGTAAATAAATAAATAAATAATGCTTCCAAGAAGTTTGGGAGTATGTTAAATGACCAAACCTAAGAATAATTGCTGTTCCTGAGGAAGAAGATAAATCTAAAAGTTTGGAAAAGTTATTTGAGGGAATAATCAAAGAAAACTTCCCTGGCCTTGCTAGAGATCTAGACATCCAAATACTAGAAGCTCAAAGAACACCTGGGAAATTCATTGCAAAAAGATAATCACCTAGGCAAATAGCCATCAGGTTATCTAAAGTCAAGCCAAAGGAAAGAATCTTAAGAGCTGTAAGGCAAAACTGTCAGGTAACTTATAAAGGAAAACCTATCAGATTAACAGCAGATTTCTCAGTAGAAACCCTACAGGCTAGTAGGGATTGGGGTCCCATCTTTAGCCTCCTTAAGCAAACAAATTATCAGCCAAGAATTTTGTATCCAGCAAAACTAAGCTCTATAAATGAAGGAAAGATAAAGTCTTTTTAAGACAAACAAATGCTGACAGTTCACCACTACTGTGCCAGCACTATAAGAATTGCTAAAAGGCGTTCTAAATCTTGAAACAAAACCTCAAACTACACCAAAATAGAACCTCCTTAAAACATAAATGTTATAGGCCCTATAACCCAATAATACAATTTTAAAAACCTAAGGTATTCAGACAACTAGCATGATGAATAGAATAGCATTAATATCTCACATGTCAATACTAATGTTGAATGTAAATGGCCTAAATGCTCCACTTAAAAGATACACAATTGCAGAATGGGCAAGAATTCACCAACCAAGTATCTGCTGTCTTTAAGAGACTCACCTAACACATAAGGACTCACATAAACTTAAGGTAAAGGGGTGGAAAAAGATATTTCATGCAAATGGACACCAAACTGAGCAGGAGTGCCTATTCTTATATTAGACAAAACAGACTTTAAAGCAATAACAGTTAAAAAAGACATTATTATCATATTATATATTATTATATTATATAATGATAAAAGGACTCATCTGACAGGAAAATATCACAATCCTAAATATATATGCACCTAACACTGGAGCTCCCAAATTTATAAAACAATTACTACTAGACCTGAGAAACGAGATAGATGGCAGCACAATAATAGTGGAGGACTTCAGTATTCCATAGACAGCACTAGACAGGTCATCAAGATAGAAAGTCAACAAAGAAACAATGGACTTAAACTATACCCTAGAACAAATGGACTTAACAGATACTTACAGAACATTCTATACAACAACTGCAGAATATACATTCTGTTTATCAGCACATGGAACATTCTCCAAAATAGACCATATGATAGGCCACAAAACAAGTCTCAATGAATTTAAAAAAATGAAATGATATTAAGTACTCTCTCAGACCACAGTGGACTAAAATTGGAAATTGACTCAAAAAGGAACCCTCAAGACCATGCAAATACATGGAAATTAAATAAGCTGCTCCTGAATGATCTCTGGGTCAACAATGAAATCAAAATGAAAACTAAAAAATTCTTTGAACTGAATGATAATAGTGATGCATCCTATCAAAACCTCTGGGATACAGCAAAAGCAGTGCTAAGAGGAAAGTTTATAGCATTAAATGCCCACGTCAAAAAGTCTGAAAGAACACAAATAGACAACCTACAGTCACACCTCAAGGATCTAGAGAAACAAGAACAAACCAAACCCAAACCCAGCAGAAGAAAAGAAATAACTAAGATCAGAGCAGAACTAAATGAAATTGAAACAACAACAAAAATACAAAAGATAAATGAAACAAAAAGTTGATTCTTTGAAAAGATAAACAAAATTTATAGCTCATTAGTGAGATTAACCAAGAAAAGAAGATAGAAGATCCAAATAAGCTCACTTAGAAATGAAATGGGAGATATTACAACTAATGGCACAGAAATCCAAAGATCATGGCCAGGCACAGTGGCTCATGCTTGTAATCCCAGCACTTTGGGAGGCTGAGGCGGGCGGATCACGAGGTCAGATGATTGAGACAATTGGGCTAACATGGTGAAACCCCATCTCTACTAAAAAATACAAAAACAAATTAGCCAGGCGTGGTGGTGGGTGCCTGTAGTCCCAGCTACTCAGGAGGCTGAGGCAGGATAATGGCGTGAACCTGGGAGGTGGAGCTTGCAGTGAGCTAAGATCATGCCACTGCACTCCAGCCTGGGTGACAGAGCGAGACTCCATCTCAAAAAAAAAAAAAAAAAAAATCCAAACATCATTCAAGGCTACCATGAACACCTTTAGGTGTGCAAACTAGAATACCTAGAGGAGATGGATAAATTGCTGGAAATATACAATCTTCTTAGATTAAACCAGGAAAAAAATAGAAACTCCAAACAGACTAATAATAATGAGCAGCAAGACTGAAATGGTAATTTAAAAATTCCCACCAAAAAAAGTCTAGGACTGGATGGATTCACAGCTGAATACTATCAGACTTTCAAAAAAGAAGTGGTACCAATCCTACTGGAACTATTCCAAAAGATAAAGAGGGAATCCTCCCTAAATCATTCTGTGATTTAATCATAGAATAGGGACATAACAAAAAAAGAAAACTACAGAAACATATCCCTGATGAACATAGATGCAAAAATCCCCAACAGAATACTAGCTAACCAAATCCAACAGCATTATCAAAAAGAAAATCCACCATGATGAAGTTGATTTCATACAAGGGATGCAGAGATTGTTTAACATATGCAAATCAGTAAATGTGATATGCCACATAAACAGAATTAAAAACAAAAATCATATGATCATTTCAACTGATGCAGAAAAACCAATTGCCAAAATCCAGCATTCCTTTATGATTATCAACCTCGGCAAAATTGGCATAAAAGGGACATACCTTAAAATAATAAAAGCTGTCTATGACAAATGGAAAACCAACATTATACTGATCAGGGAAAAGTTGAAAGCATTCCCCCTGAGAACTGGAACAAGACAAGGATGCCCCCTTTCAGCACTTCTATTCAACATAGTACTGGAAGTCCTAACCAGAGCAATCAGATAAGACAAAGAAATAAAGGGCATCCAGATTGGTAAAGGGGAAGTCAAACTGTTGCTGTTTGCCAATGATGTAATCATATACCTAGAAAATCTTAAAGACTTCTCCAAAAAGCTCCTGGATCTGATAAGTGAATTCAGTAAAGTTTCACAATATAAAATCAATGTACACAAATCAGTAGCACTGCTATACACCAACAGCAACGAAGCTAAGAATCAAATCAAGAACTCAACCCCTTTTACAATAGCTGCCAGAAAAAATTAAATACTTAGGAATATACCTAACCAAGGAGTTGAAAGACCTCTACAAGGAAAACTACAAAACATTGCTCAAAGAAATCATAGATGACACAAACAAATGGAAACACATCCCATGCTCATAAATGGGTGGAATAGATATTGTAAAAATGACCATACTGCCAAAAGCAATCTGCAAAAATCAATGCAATTCTCATCAAAATACTACCATCATTCTTCAAAGAACTAGAAAAAAATCCTAAAATATATACGGAACCAAAAAAGGTCCACATAGCCAAAGCAAGACAAAGCAAAAAGAACAAATCTGGAGGCATCACGTTAGCTGACTTCAAACTATACTACAACGCTATAATCACCAAAATAGTGTGGTACTGGTATAAAAATAGGCACATAGACCAACGGAACAAAAGAGAGAATCCAGAAATAAAGCCAAATGCTTACAGCAACTGATCTTCAACAAAGCAAACAAAAACATGAAGTGGGGAAAGAACGTCCTATTCAGCAAATGGTGCCAGGATAATTGGTAAGACACATGTAGAAGAATGAAACTGGATCCCTATCTCTCACCTTATACAAAAATCAATTCAAGATGGATCAAAGACTTAAATTTAAGACCCGAAATTTAAAAACTATAGAAGATAACATCAGAAAAACTCTTCTAGACGTTGGTTTAGGCAAAGAGTTCATGACCAAGAACCCAAAAGCAAATGCAACAGAAACGAAGATAAATAATTGTGACTTAATTAAACTAAAAAGCTTCTGCACAGCAAAAGAAATAATCAGCAAACAGACAACCACAGAGTGGGAGAAAATATTTGCAAATTATGCATCCAACAAAGGACAAATATCCAGAGTCTACAAGGAGCTCAAACAAATCAGCAAGGAAAAAACAAATAATCCTATCAAAAAGGGAGCTAAGGACACGAATAGACAATTCTCAAAAGAAGATATACAAATGGCCAACAAACATAAGAAATGCTCCACATCACTAGTTAACAGGGAAATGCAAATCAAAACCACAATGTGATACCACCTTACTCCTGCAAGAATGGCCATAATTTTAAAAAATCAAAAGATAATTGATGTTGGCATGGATGTGGTGAAAAGGGAACATGTTTACACTGCTGGTGGGAATGTAAACTAGTACAACCACTATGGAAAATGACATGGAGATTCCTTAAAGAACTACAAGTAGATTTACCATTTGATCCAGGAATTCCACTCCTGGGTATCTACCCAGAGGAAAAGAAGTCATTATACGAAAAAGACACTTGCACACATATGTTTACAGTGGCATAATTCACAATTGCAAAAATATGGAACCAGCCCAAATACCCCTCAGGTAATGAGTAGTAGGTAATGAAATACTACTCATCCATAAAAGGGAATAAAATAATGACATTTGCAGCAACCTGGATATGGAGTTGGAGATCATTATTCTAAGTGAAGTAACTCAGGAACTGAAAACCAAACATCATATGTTCTCACTTGTAAGTGGGAGCTAAGCTATGAGGACACAAAGGCATAAGAATGATACAATGAACTTTGGGGACTTGGGAGGAATCCAGGTGGGAGAGGGTAAGGGATAAAAGGCTACACATTGGGTGCAGTGTACACTGCTTGGGTGATGGGTGCACCAAAATCTCAGCAATCACCACTAAAGAATTCATCAATGTAACCAGACTCCACCACCTGTTCCCCAAAATCTATTGAAATAAAAAAATAAAATAATGAGTTATAAGATATTATTTGCAAGCCTCATGGTAACCTCAAATCAAAAAAAACATACAACAGATACACAAAAAATATAAAGGAAAAAATGAAAACATACAACCAGATAAAATCATTTTCACTAAGAGGAGGACAGGAAGGAAGGAAAAAAGGGAAGAGAAGACCATAAAACAAATAACAAAATGTCAGGAGTAAGTTCTTACTTATCAATAATAACATTGAATGTAAATGGACTAAACTCTCCAATCAAAAGACAGAGTGGCTAAACAGATTTTTTTTAAAAAAAAGACCCAATAGGCTGGGCGTGGTGGCTCACGCCTGTAATCCTAGCACTTTGGGAGGCCGAGACAGGCGGATCACGAGGTCAGGTGATCAAGACCATCCTGGCTAACACAGTAAAACCCCGTCTCTACTAAAAGTACAAAAAAATTAGCCAGGCATGGTGGCAGGCACCTGTAGTCCCAGCTACATGGGAGGCTGAGGCAGGAGAATGGCATGAACCCAGGAGGTGGAGCTTGCAGTGAGCCGAGATCGCACCACTGCACTCCAGCCTGGGCAACATAGCGAGACTCCATCTCAAAAAAAAAAACTAAAAAAAAAAATAAAAATTAAAAAAAAAATTTAAAAGACCCAATAATCTGTTGCCTACAAGAAATGCACTTCACCTATAAAGATACACATAGACTGAAAATAAAGGGATAGGAAGATATTCAATGTTAATGGAAACTAAAAAAAGAGCAGGAGTAGCTGTCTTTATATCAGACAAAATAGATTTCAAGACAAAAACTATGAAAGGGGACAAAGAAAGTCATTAAATAATAATAAAGGAGTCAATTCAGCAAGAAGATAACAATTGTAAATATATATGCACCTAACATCTGGAGCACCCAGATATATAAAGCAAATATTATTAGAGCTAAAAAGAGAGATAAACCCCAATAAAAAGAAAAAGAATAGCTAGTTGGGTGTGGTGGCTCATGCTTGTAATCCCAGCACTTTGGGAGGCCAAGGCAGGTGGGTCACCTGAGGCCAGGACTTTGAGACCAGACTGGCCAACATGGTGAAACCCCTTCTCTACTAAAAATACAAAAAATTAGCTGGGTGTGGTGGCACACGCCTGTAATCCCAGCTACTCAGCAGGCTGAGGCAAGAGAATCTCTTGAACCTAGGAGGCAGAGGTTGCAGTGAGCCAAGATTGTGCCATTGCACTCCAGTCTGGACAACAAGAGCAAAACTCCGTCTCAAAAAAAAAAAAAAAGAATGGCTGGAGATTTCAACATTCCAATTTTAGAATTGGACAGATTATCCAGACAGAAAATTAACAAATAAACAGATAACTTAATCTGAAGTGCAGACCAAATGGACCTAGTAAATATCCACAGAACACTTCATCCAATGGCTGCAGAATACACATTCTTCTCCTCAGCACATGGATCATTCTCAAGGAAAGACCACATATTAGACCACAAAACAAGTCTTAAAAATTTCAAAACAATTGAAGTAATATCAAGCATTCTTCTCTGACCGCAGTGTAAAAAAAGTAGAAATCAATTACAAAAGAAATTTTGGAAACTATAAAAACACATGGAAATTAAACAGTATGTTCTTGAATGACCAGCGGGTCAATGAAGAAATTAAGAAGAAAATTGGAAAATTTATTGAAACAAATGAAAATGGAAACACAACACACCAAAACCTATTAGACATAGTGAAAGCAGTACTAAGAGCAAAGTTGATAGCAAGAAGTGCCTACATAGAAAAAGCAGAAAAGCTTCAAAGTGAGCCAAACCCAAAATTAGCAGAAGAAAAGAAATAATAAAGATCAGGCTTCTCTGCCTATGGAGTAGCCATTCTTTTGGTCTTTTTTTGAGATGAAGTCTCCATCTGTGGCCCAGGCTAGAGGTACAGTGGCACTATCTCTGCTCACTGCAACCTCCACCTCCCAGGTTCAAGTGATTCTCCTGGCTTAGCCTCCCAATTAGCGGGATTACAGGTGTGTGCCACCATGCCCAGCTAATTTCTGTATTTTTAGTAGAGACAGGGTTTCACTATGTTGGCCAGGCTGGTCTCAAACTCCTGGCCTCGAGCGATCCACCCTCCTTGGACTCCCAAAGTGCTGGGATTACAGGTGTGAGCCACTGTGCCCAGACCCTTTACTTTCTTCATAAACTTGCTCTCACTTTACTCTGTGGGCTTGCCCTGAATTATTTCTTGCACAAGATCCAAGAACCTTCTCTCAGGGTCTGGATCAGGACCCCTTTCCAGTAACATCTTTTTGTCGATGTTACTGAGGGATGATACTGAGGAGACCTCTGACCCAAAGGAAATAGACTGCAGCACTGGTTGGCTGACTTTGAGTAGTAAATGGGGTGCATTCACCCAGGTAAAATATGGGATTGGATTTCTCTTCTAAGACAGAGAGGGTTAAAGGTCCTTAATAAAAGGCAAGAACACTTGATTAAACTAGGGTTCAAGGACCAACTTAGGAAGGTTAGGGTCCTTCCTAAGATTTAGGGGGTTAGAGGTCTCTCTCAGTAAAGTCCCTCTCTGCCAAGAATGGCTTTGACACCACAGGATGTTAACTGTTATTCTCTTTGGATTAATCTGCCTTGTATTCTTTGCTGACAGCTATGGGTGACAGGATTAGGCATGTACAGCACTGAGGGACATGGGGAGCTTCTTCCTCCCTAAAGGGGGAAACTTGAGAGCTGATCAGACTGCCAGAAAAGATCCATTCGCAACCGACAAGTGGCTGCCTGAACTTTGAATACAATGTCACTGCAATGGGTGGGTCTTTCTCTGGCCTCCCTGAGCTCTTCACCTTCCCCATCCTGCCTCAGGCAATGCTTTCTCTCTCTCTCTCTCTCTCTCTCTCTCTCTCTCCCCCCCCTCCCGCCCCGTGCATGTGTGCGCGCGCGCACGTGCAAACTGGTTGTGGAAATGGTAAACATCACTATATTTTGCAAAGTTTTAATTAATGGGGACAAGAATTCATGAGGCTAGTCTTAAGTTGTAGCCAATTTGGTGTGCTTTGTGTGTCTTTCTGTGTTCTATAATGGGCAGGGGTACTTCAGGATAGAATGTGGGCTTAGGACCCCATAAGCCTGCTCTTCAAGATGGCCCAGCAAACTGTTCAGTTATAAACTTTGCTGCAGGTTCTCAAAAAAAAAAAAACTGGATAAAGTTTCCCTCTCATCTTATTTCATGTCGTTGGGAGCTTGACCTTGTAACCACCTGGCAGTACTTTCTCTTGGTCTCCACCATCCAATGGCAGCCTGGGCTCAGGGTTTAGTTCCTGACTTAGGGAATGAGTCTTTTATCTGTCTGTGTATTTATATGTTTTGTGTATGTGATATGAAAGAGCTTTGATTAATTGCTTTAAAAATGATAAGAGCTTAAATCAAATATTTTGTCAGAAAAGTAAAAAGTGTAATGCCTTTTAGTTCACATGACTTAAGTAATCTTTGGGAAATAAAACTAGTTTTTCATGCAAAGTGTGTAATAAAAATGAAATATGTTTTGGGTAAAATCCTATAAAAAGTCATAGGAGGGTGGACTTTTTTGCCTAGATTAAAGGGTTAAAGGATTGTTTTAAGTGAGATAGGGAAAATCTAAAGGTTTGAACAAGTTGTGGAAGGTTTATTAAAAAAATTAATTGCA
The DNA here is from genome assembly GCF_028885655.2 of Pongo abelii. Classification (NCBI taxonomy): domain Eukaryota; kingdom Metazoa; phylum Chordata; class Mammalia; order Primates; family Hominidae; genus Pongo; species Pongo abelii. Next base: position 23,867,343 of record NC_085928.1, read on the forward strand.
AAAGAAATTATATGTGTGAACATATTGGCTAAAGTTAAAGGGGTAATATGCAGTTTTTCTGTAAATTGAACATTGGAATAAAAGCACAATGGGTTTTGCTTAGAACACTGATCTGCTCTTTAACAAAAATTTGTAAAGGACTATAAAATGTTCATAAGAATCTTACCTTATGGTCAAACTGATAAAGATTGGATAGATTTGTCTACAAAATTTTATTATGAATTGGGTTTAACAGTAATGATACACTAACGTAAAGATGAAATTTGGCTTATTTGGTATAAAAATCATACAGAAAGCATTGTCAAATATAAAATGCTGTTTTGCTTTCTTTGGGCCATATTCATATAAATATGTTATTGGTATGTGTTCCAAAATTATGGGAAACTCCTATAATTCTGATATGATTTAGTGTATATTATTAATAATTATAATTGTATGTAAAATTGTTGTATGCCACAGAAGGAACCAAAATTTCCTAGTCAATTGTGGCTTTAATAGTGGCTGTCCTAACTAAAACATTTTGTCATCCACAGACAATTGTTGTCTTGTTGGAATCCTCTTTGAAAGGTGGCTTTTAATAAGATATAGGACTTTGACAGGTGCTCTTGAATGCAGATTTCTGATAACTTTGGAGATTATGATGTTAGAATAGAGGAAAAACTTTCAAAACTCTCATAGAGAGCTGGAATGTTCATAAACATCAAGCAGAACAGGAGTTAACTGCATGGACTGAACTAATAGAAGACTGAAGTAATTTTTTTTAACTTTTTGCTTAAAATGTTGCTGATCCTTTGTTTTTCATAGTCAAGGAAACATTTCAGCTATTTACAGCTTTTAACAATTGAGTAAAGTATACTCTCATGGACAAAATTTGGAGGATATTTTTTTCTCTCTACCTGATTTCTCCAGGATTTGGAGACTATTTGTGAGTATTGCATAAGTGCAATAAGAATCTGTTTTGATTTTTAACAGGACACAATTGAAGAAACTGGTTATTTTACCAAGGCTTTGACTGGAATGATGTGCTTTCTTTTAAGGAATCAAACTTGACTTATAGATCCAATAAAAGCCCCTTGAGAAAACTGGCCTCATACCTTGTCTACACAGTCCCTGTACAGGGTTCCTGACCATGGTAAGTAAAGAATATCACTTTCTGACAGCCCAGGAGCCCCAAGTTATATTGGTACCTCAGGAGGAGAGGAATTTACCCAACTCATATGTATTTGATGGCACAAACCCATGATTGGGCTCAGCTTTAAAAAAAAGTCTTATCTAAGATTCCTTTTATGGAGCAAAGTTCCATCAAAGCCAATTTAAAAGCCTATATCAATAATAAATAAATAATAAAATACATAAAAAATAAAATGAAAAATAATTATTCTTGAGGCACTTTATACAAATAATCAGGCCAAGTATAAGACTAAAACTTATTTTTACAAATAAATCGGTCCTATTATGATTGTCTTTAGTACAAATGGGAAACTGGAGAGACAAAAAATATGTATTTCAAACACTGCACTTGTTATTCGATTCTAGTCTCATTAGTTGTTTTTAAGGGTTTTTTTTCTGCAATTTATACTAACCCTGCTTATTTCTATGAACCAACCAGTGATCTCTGGCTGCTGCTCAGAAGAAACAAGAGGAATGGGTAATGTAAAAACTCTGGATCAATATTTAATTCTTGGCACATGTTGGAATCAGCTAGCAACCCCATATCACCTTGGTTCCAACAGTTGCCTAGTTCATGGAAAACCTTCTTATTTAGTTTACTTGAAATAATTTTGCTTTATGGTTGTGGAATATATTGCTGTTGTACTCTTTGTGTAGGCATACAGAATAAGTTTACTCAACATTTTCTTAAATACTTATTAATCTTTCAATATCACATTTTGTTGGAACTCAAGAGTTATGAATGGCCCTTGCCATATCAACACTTTCTGACTGAGCTACTCTGAACCCTGAATGCAAGATACCCAATAGTTAGGCAGGAATATCATCACCCCTAATTAGCCTGAAGAAGTTATAGAAGCTGGGTCTTCAACTACCTACAACCCTTAGGATTATAGTTCTCTTATATAAGGGAGGAGAGAAATGTAAGAGACATTTGAACCAGAGCAACTCCATCTTCCTGAGGCAGAAGAATTGCTTGAACCTGGGATGTGGAGGTTGCAGCGAGCCAAGATCACATCACTGCACTCCAACCTGGGTGACAGAGTAAGACCGTCTCAAAAAAAAGAAAAGAAAAGAAAAGAAAAATCAGTAGTATTTCTATGTCCCAACTGCAAACAATATGAAAAAGAAATCAAGAAAGTAATCCCATTTACAATAGCTACAAATAAAATGAAATACCCAGGAATTAACTTTATCAAATAAGTGAAAGATCTCTTCAATGAATGTTATAAAACATTGATGAAAAAATTGAAGAAGACACAAAGAAAGGAAATATATTCTATGTTCATGGAATGGAAGAATCAATATTGTTAAAATGTTCATATTATCCAAAGCAATCTACAGATACAAAATACCAATCTCTATCAAAATACCAATGACATTCTTTGCAGAAATAGAAAAAAATCATAAAATTTATATGGAACCACAAAAGACCCAGAATAACCAGAGCCATCCTGAGCAAAAGGAACGAAACTGGAGGAATCTCATTACCTGACATCAAATTATACTACAGAGCTATAGTAACCAAAACAGCATGGCAATGGCATAAAAACAGACACATAAACCAATGGAAGAGAAAAGATAACCCAAAAACAAATCCATACACCTACAATGAACTCATTTTCTTTTTTTTTTTTTTTTTTGATTATTATACTTTAAGTTCTAGGGTACATGTGCACAACATGCAGGTTTGTTACATATGTATACATGTGCCATGTTGGTGTGCTGCACCTGTCAACTTGTCATTTATATTAAGTATATCTCCCAATGCTATCCCTCCCCCATCCCCCCACCTCACGACAGGCCCCAGTGTGTGATGTTCCCCTCCCTGTGTCCAAGTGTTCTCATTGTTCAATTCCCATCTATGAGTGAGAACATGTGGTGTTTGGTTTTCTGTCCTTGCAATACTTTGCTTGGAATGATGGTTTCCAGCTTCATCCATGTCCCTACAAAGGACATGAACTCATCACTTTTATGGCCGCATAGTATTCCATGATGTATATATGCCACATTTTTTTAATCCAGTCTATCATTGATGGACATCTGGGTTGGTTCTAAGTCTTTGCTATTGTGAATAGTGCTGCAATAAACATATGTGTGTGTGTCTTTATAGCAGCATGATTTATAATCCTTTGGGTATATGCCCAGTAATGGGATGGCTGGGTCAAATGGTATTTCTAGTTCTACATCCTTGAGGAATCACCACACTGTCTTCCACAATGGTTGAACTAGTTTATAGTCCCACCAACGGTGTAAAAGCAAATGAACTCATTTTCAACAAAGGTGCCAAGAACATATATTGCGGAAAGAACAGTCTCTTCAATAAATGGGATGGGAAAACTGGATATCCATATGCAAAAGAATGAATCTAGACCCCTATCTCTTGCCATACACAATAATAAAATCAAAATGGATGAAAGACTTAAACCTAAGACCTAAAACTATGAAACTACTAAAAGAAAACATTGGGGAGGCCATCAGCCATGAGTCAGGGTTGGCATGGTCTGTGCAGTAGCTGGTCAAAAAAAAAGAGAGAGAGAGAGAAGAAGATATTGGAGAAACTCTCCAGGAAATTGGTGTGGGCAAAGATTTCTTGAGTAATAACCCACAAGCACACGCAACCCAAGCAAAAATGGACAAATGGGATCACATCAAGTTAAAAAGCTGCTGCACAGAAAAGGAAACAATCAACAAAGTGAAGAGACAATCCACAGAATGAGAGAAAATATTTGCAAACTATCCATCTGACAAAGGATTAATAACCAGAATTCATAAGGAGCTCAAACCACTCTATAGGGGAAAAAAATCTAATAATCTAATTTAAAAATTCAATTTTATAAAAAATCTAATAATCTCAGGGCAAGAGTTCTGAATAGACATTTCCCAAAATAAGACATACAAATGGCAAACAAGTATATGAAAAGTGCTCAACATCACTGAGCATCAAAGAAATGCAATTCAAAACTGCAATGAGATATCATCTCACCCCATTTAAAATGGCTTTCATTCAAAAGTTAGACAATAATAAATCCCAGGGAGGATGTGGAGAAAAGGAAACCCTCATACACTGTTGGCAGGAAACCCTCATACACTGTTCTCCCAACTATGGAGAACAGTTTGGCGGTTCCTCAAAAAATTAAAAATAGAGCTACCATACAATACAGCAATCCCACTGCTAGTTATATACCCAACAAAAAGGAAATTAGTGTATCAAAAAGATATCTGCACTTCCATGTTTAGTGCAGCACTATTCATCATAGCCAAGATTTAGAAGTAACCTAAGTATCCATCAACAGATGAGTGGATAAATAAAATATGGTACATATACACAATGGAGTAATATTCGGCCACAAAAAAGGATGATATCTTGTCATTTGCAAGAACATGGATGGAACAACATGGATGGATCATTATGTTAAGTGAAATAAGCCAGGCACAGAAAGACAAACATCGCATGTTCTGACTTATTTGTGAGAGCTAAAAATTAAAACAATTGAACTCATGGAAATAGCACAAAGATGGTTACCAGAGGCTGGGAAGAGTAGTGAGGGTGTGAGAGGGAAGTGGGAATGGTTAATGGGTACCAAAAAAATAGAAAGAATGAATAAAACCTAGTATTTGCTAGCACAACAGGGTAACTATAGTCAAAAATAATTTAATTGTACATTTTAAAATAACCGAAAGAATATAATTGGATTGTTGGTAATACAAAAAATAATCGTTGAAGTGATGGATACCCATTTACCCTGATGTGATTATCATGCACTGCATGCCTGTATCAAATATCTTATATAACCCACAAATATATACACCTACTATGTACCCACAATATTTTTTAAAATTTTTTAATTAGGCCGGGTGCAGTGGCTCACGCCTGTAATCCCAGCACTTTGGGAGGCAGAGGTGGGCGGATCACAAGGTCAGGAGATCGAGACCATCGTGGCTAACACAGTGAAACCCCGTCTCTACTAAAAATACAAAAAATTAGCCGGGCGTGGTGGCGGGCGCCTGTAGTCCCAGCTACTTGGGAGGCTGAGGCAGGAGAATGGCCTGAACCCGGGAGGCGGGGCTTGCAGTGAGCCGAGATTGTGCCACTGCACTCCAGCCTGGGCAACAGCACGAGACTCCGTCTCAAAAAAAAAAAAAAAAAAAAAAAAAAATTTTAATTAGTATAACCACTATGGAGAATGGTTTGGAGATTTTTAAAAACCGAAAATAGAACTTTTATATGATCCAGCAATCCCACTGCTAGGTTATACTGAAAAGAAAGGAGATCAGGATGTCAAAGAGATATTTGCACTCCCATGTTTATTGCAGCACTATTCACAATAGCCAAGATTTGGAAGCAACCTTAGTGTCTATCAACAGACAGATGGATAAAACAAACGTGGGGCTAAGGCTAGGGGATCACTTGAGCCCAGGAGTTCAAGACTAGCCCTGGCAACATAGCACGACCCTGTCTCTTCAAATTAGCTGGCCATGGTCGTATGCACCTCTAGTCCCATCTACTCAAGAGGCTGAGGTGGAGGAACACCTGAGCCCAGGAGGTCAAGGCTGCAGTAGTCCTTTATCACACCACTGCACTCCAGCCTGGGTGAGAGAGAAACACCCTGCCAAAAAATAAAAATAAAAAAAAAGGAAAGAAAATGTGGTACATATATAATGGGTACAATTCAGCCATTAAAAAATATAATAATGAGATTCTGTCATTTGCAACAACATGGATGTAACTGAAAGTCATTACATTAAATGAAACAAGCCAGGCACAGAAAGACAAACTTTCCATGTTCTCACTTATTTGTGGGAGCTAAAAATTAAAACAGTTGAATTTATGAAGACAGAGAGTAGAATGATGGTTACCAGAGGCTGGGAAGGGTAGCTGCAGATCAGGGGAGGAAATGGGCATGGTTAATGGGTACAAAAATATAATTAGATAGAATGAATAAGATCTAATATTTGATAGCACAACAGAGTGACTATAGTCAACAATTTATTGTACATTTAAAAATAACAAAGAGTATAACTGAATTGTTTGTAACACAAAGAAAGGATAAATGCTCAAGGTGATGCACACCTCATTTACCCTGATGTGATTATTATACATTGTATGCCTGTATCAAAATATCTCATGTACCCTGTAAATATATACACCCACTATGTACCCGTAAAAATTAAAAATTAAAAAGAGGGAGAGAGAACACCAGGTGGGATGCACAGCCATGGTGGTAGAGCACAAGGACTCAGGGCTCAGGAGGAAGAGCCCCTGAAAAGGAAATTCCTGCCTGTTTCAGGGTTAAATTCAAGGCCTCTGCCATTTAATGCATCTCACATGATATAGGGTGATTATAATTAAACTGCACATTGCATCAAAGGAATTGCCAATGGTAAGGTTGTGAGAAGACAACAATTAAAGATGAATTTGATTTGGCTGTAAAACACTACTAATTTCAGTCACTTACATAAACCACTAAACATTTAAGTATAAATACTGTAGCATAACAATAATTATACGCACAACTGGAAAATACAGTTGGAAATATGTAATTAATTTAAAATGTCATAATAGTTAAAGGAGCTTTTCAGTATTTAGCCAAATTCCTTATACTGGATAGACAGTTACTAGTCTGAGCTAAGTCTGCTTGATTCTCTGTCATAACAAATTTAACAGCCCTAACACATTTCTTCGTGTCAATCAATCAACAAACACTGAGAACTTCCTTTGCACAACTGCTATGCTAGGCATTATGGTTGATATAAAGAAGAAAGTTTACTTATGGAGTTTATGATCTAGCTAGCTGTTATATACTTAAACAAAAATAATATAAAATAGAAAGAAATCTGTAAGAGTGAATGACAGGTACAGAAAAGCAAAGGCATATTTATAGGATAGTCATTTGTATCAGGTAAACAGAGAAAGAGGTAGTTTTGTGGATGAAGCAAGGATGTCTAATCTCAGAGCAAGCAGATATATCTAAATAATATAAAAGTAAATGTTGAGGTAGTAACAACCATTGGCATGCAGCCAATCCCTGTGTAGAGTCGTGATGGCAGTGTTAATCCACATATTCAGACTCACGTGCTCCTAGACAACACCTCAGAAACATGATAGGACATTCAGTCATGCCTAGACTGAATGTTTGAAAACATATTACAAAAAAAAAGTGGATGTAAATGGTGTTGTGGCTCAAGGGAAGCCATGACAAAATTTCAGTAAAAGACTTGTAACTTTCTCCCTAGTCCAGAAGGAGATCATGTCCACAGCTTGCAATCTTGGTCAGGCAGAGACAAGTGGTAAGCACAAATATTTGATCCTCCTATCAAAGTGGTTAAGGAGACCATGACTCTTATGGGGCAGCTAGAGGGCAAGGGGAAGCGTCAGGATCTGGTTCCACAATTACCCTGTCTGAAAACAGAAACTTTGCCTTACAGAATTGAAGTTACCCTTCCAGAGAATCTGGGAAAAGTCTTCAGAAAGGAAAGTGAGGCATGATGTGAGGTATGAGTAACTGAGAGCTTGTAGAATTCTACAAGGGGGAAAGAGGAGTCAAAATACAGATGTGACCTCCAGGGCTCTGTTTGGCTCTTAATAAGACATTACCCGCTCCCTTCTACTAACCCAAACCACCTCCTGCCTCACCACTACAATCTGCAGGGCTAAGCCCAGCATAGCCTCTATTTCTTTGTGTTTATGTGAACCAGCACCAAAAGTACAAGCCCCTTCGGTCAATGCTCAACACCTAGACCCCTCTTCTTTTATGGCTCTAATCTGACCCAATTTCTCACCCTCCCAGCTCTCTACTACTCCAAATTCTCTCTGTTCCAGCCTCTGAGTCTCAAGGCTTGCCATCAGCAAAGTCTCTTTTATCTTTAAACTTTTCTTTGAATCACTGGTTTTCAAAGTTTGGGCTGGAATCAGCAGCGTCACATCACTTGAGAATTTGTTAGTTCTCCCTTCACTACCATCTGGAGTTATTTTATGTCAATTTGTTTAGAAATAAAAAACAATATAGACAAAAATCATAGAGACATCCAGAGAAGTGAGTGATTACTTATCTAAGGAACACCACATCATTGTCATCTGTGAACTTTACACCATTTCTACTCCAAGTGGAGTCATGAACCAGTGCCAGTACCCAAGCTGTCTGTTACTAGTCTACAGGAAGACAAGTACGGAAATTGGAAATAAACGTTTAGCAACATATAGCAAATTGACTGTGATTTTAAGTCTTATTAATACAATAATAATTTTTAATGGAGCCTGAAAAAAAATGGGGGGCAAATTCTTAGGCCCCATCTCGGACCTACTTACTGAATGTGAATCTCTGTGAAGAGGGGCCCAGTGATCAACATTGTAACAAGCCCTCCAGGAGATTATTAGTTGCTAACCCGCATCTGCAAGGATTCTCCTTCCAAGATCTTCAAGCAACAGCCTGTGCTCCTGGCTTGATCACTACACTGACCCACCTCCCTTCTTGCATAGCAAGTAAAATACCACCCCCGCCGATAAAAAACAATAAAATAAAATATCCCAGCCTAAAATAGCAAAACAACCACCTTTTCTACCTCTTATCTTCACCTCTCACTTCCAATACCCACCCCCTTCTCTCTCTCTCTCTCTCTCTCACACACACACAACCCCTGAATTATCCAGTCTGAATTTCTTAGAACTAATTCTCTTTTCTTTTACCCTAAAACAATGATCTCCATATCTTTTTTTAGTTCACATTTCATAAGTTAAAAAAATTAAACAGACTTGTCAAATATGTATATTTATATGAGATATGTACATATATGGCTGTAATATACTCTATATATTATAAAACAAAAACTAAGACTAGAAAAAATAAAATATTTGGTTAAAAAATTGTTAAATAAAAAATGAGGAATCATCTTTATGCATCCCAATGATTCATATCGTGCAAATTACTTTGGGGACGTTAGCTCTGAAGGAATCAAGAAATTGCAGGGTCAGGCCAGGCGCGGTGGCTCACGCCTATAATCCCAGCACTTTAGGAGGCTGAGGCAGGTGGATCACCTGAGGTCAGGAGTTCAAGACCAGTCTGGCCAACATGGTGAAACCCCTCTACTAAAAACACAAAAATTAGCCAGGCACAGTGGCGAGTGCCTGTAATCCCAGCTACTTGGAAGGCTGAGGCAGGAGAATCACTTGAACCCGGGCAGCAGAGGTTGCAGTGAGCCGAGACCACACCATTGCACTCCAGCCTGGGCAACAACAGTGAAATTCCATCTTAAAAAAAAAAAGAAAAGAAAGTGCAGGGTCGAGTTTCCACTACAAGTTTCTAGACCTACTACGTAGGCAGCACCAGAGATACAGGGGTCCTCTGACTAGGTGTCCAAGAAATATTTAAAGACCGAATCACTGAGAAAAATTCCTGGCTTGAAACATTAGTGAATGTTAGTGGTGTAAACACTCCCACTGTGGCCGCTTTCAAGCTGCCAACCTGATGCTGCTGAGCTTGGGAAGAGCTGTGCACGACTGTCTCTCACACGCCAGCGCAAGTCAGTTCCAGCACTGGATTCTTGTGCCCACACTTTCCTGATTACGGCCTATTTTTCAGTTAATTCCCTTTTTTCTAGGGAACTGGTTTTCTAATTAAGCATTTTCTAATTAACTTGCTCTTTTTTAATTTCTCAAAGTCCCTGCTATGGTGGAGTGGATCCTTAGTCTCTCTGGCTTCAGCAGGGGTCTCCAGGTCTGACAGAACAGCTGGACAGGTCTGGGAGCCAGTTGTTCCCCTGGGATTTGTCCACCTGTCAGGGGAGAGGAGAGAGATGGAGAGAGAAGGAGTGACAGCAATACCTTGAAAATCCTCATCACCTGGCCCTGTGTCAACGGCAGGGGCTAATGCAAACGCACCCAACCTATACAAAGAGGAGCTGGGATTTAGGTCCCTCCAAAGCCCAGGTTCTTTAACTCCAGCAGCATCTGCCTACCCGCCTCCCTGTCCCCCTCCCCACATGCAAATCCCAAACCTGACAGTAGTGAGTATGTAGGAGCCCTTTAACTTTTAGAGCTAAGTCAACCTAAAAAAAATTAGTTAACATGACCAGTTACTAATGTGAATTGAGCAATTGCTAGGTAACAGGCACAGTTCCAAGTGCTTTGTAAAGCACATACTATGAATATTCCCATTTTGCAGATGAGGAAATGGGTTTGGAAAGGTTAGACAACTTGTTCTAGGTGACAGAGCTAGTGAGAGGCAAAATTTGGATTTGAACCCACTTAGGCTGACTCCAGAACCCATTTTCCTCGTGTCTCATGTTCTACTGCCTGTCTGTACTATCTGATGTCTTCAGGGTGTCTTATACTGAGGTGGGCTCTGTCTGGAGTAGAAAACCTCAGAGAAGTGTGTCCCTATCCTCAAGATGCTTCCAGAAAGCTTATAGGCTCCTTAGGAAAATAAGACTAATGCAAATGAAGTAATTAGGAAAATCTTAGCAGACAGCCTGTAATTAGCTGTAATGTAATATCCCCCACGGCTAAGAAAAGTGCTTCCTAGTGAAGGCCATGAGACCTAACCCCTGCCTCCAGAGCTATAATCACTCTTCTAGAAAATCAGAATCTAGGTCAGACAGGGCCCTCGGCCTGCAATCTGGTACCACAATTCTCTCTCCCAAGGAATCCCCTCTGACCAAATGGCATATCCACAAAATAGCTATATAAAATGCATCATATGCACAGTTTTTTTCCAGTGTTTTTTTCAAACTAATGAGAAAATATTTTAAAACCTGTTTAAAAAATTCTGGTTCTCAAGTACCACAAAAACCCTAAGTGTGGGCTCTGGTTTTTCACCCCATCTTCTCTGTTGAGTGGTATCAATTATTCGAGTTTGCCCACTGCAGTCCATTCTAAACCAACAAGGTGATGGAAAACTAGATCCATAGAGCAAGAGAAACTTCAGAGTTCCAAACTTGTTCCCACTCCTATCTCTGGAACAAACTACCCAAAAATATAGTGACTTAACACAGTAAACATTTTATTTTTTATTATCTTTCAGAATTCCTGTGAGTGACAAGTTCTCAGCTGGGTGAGTGTGTTAGTTTGCTAGGGCTGCATAACAAAGTACTACAGATTACAAAGTAAAGTAACATAAACAACAGAAATATTTTTTCTTATAGTTCTGGAGGCCAGAAGTCCAAGACCAAGTTGGCAGCAGGGTTGATGTCTTCTGAGGCCTCTCTCCTTGGCTTGTAGGTGCCACTTTTCCATGTGTCTCCACATGCCCTCTGTGTGTGTCTGTGTCCTAACCTCCTCTTCTTACAAGGACACCAGTCATATTGGATTTGGGCCCACCCATATGACCTAATTTTACCTTAATGACCTCTTTAAAGCTCTGTCTCCAAATAGTCACATTATGAAGTGATAGGGGCTAGGATTTTGACATATGAATTTTGGGGAGGATATAATTTGGGTCATAATAGTGAGTTTTTTGCTCCTTGTGGCATCCACTGATGCCATTCAGTGGGACTCAGTGGGCTAGTCTGGAGGGTCCAAAATGGCTTCAGTCACATCTGTACCTTGGTGGGGATGGCTGGAAGGCTGAACTCAGCTACAACTGTTGACTAGAGAGTCTTCACATGGACTCTTCATCCTGGGTATCTCAAAGTAGTCAGATAGTTTACATGGCAGTTCATGTCCCAAGAAAACTGGGCATGACCTTTTATGACCTAGCCTCAGAAAGCACATAGCACCACTTCACATAGCACCATGCTTGATTGGTCTAGCTAGTCATGGATCTTCTCAGATTCAAGGTGAGGAAACATGGACCACATCTCTCAATGGAAGGAGTCTCAAAAAATTTTCAGTCATATTTTAGATTGACACAGCTGTTTACAGTTTAGCCATATCATCCATGAATTTCCTGCCACTCGGTCAACTCAACTCAGATGAAAGGAGCTCAATGAACACTATACTTATTCTCAACCCTCTGGGTTCCTCTCTGCTTCTTGAGGGCTGGTGGTGGAAGTGGCTCACGTTTATAAGAATCAAATGGTCCTTTTCAGGCCTCAACTGCAGTCTGACCTCATGAATCCTTCAGATTCTTTCCTAGTGGTCCAAACACTCCTACTTTGTCATTGTGGATTCTTCCTCACTAACTTGGCTGCTACAAGTCATTCTGAACTCTTTGTTTTATCTCTACCACTATCTCCAACATGCAATTACCAAGCCCTTAAATTTCTGAAGTCTTTCCTTTCTCCCACAAGTCCAATGTTCTAGGCCAAATGGAAGATTTCACAATCTCTCGGAACTGCAATTGCCTCCCTATAACACTTGGGGTGATCCACCTAAAAATCAAATCTGAACCTGTTGTTTGTCACTTAAGCCATGTCTGTAGTTTCCCTAAATCCAAAACGTGGAGTCCAAATAGTCTTGGTGCTCTATCTAGTACTCAAGTTCCTGCAAACACATAGACTCTACCCATACCTTCAGTCTCATCTCTTTTCATTCACTCTTGCACTTTATACATCTGTCACCACAAATTGGTCATTTTTTTTCTTTTGATATTTGGTTGAAGCAAGCCAGGTGTTATCAAAAAGTTTTCTGTTCTATTAAGTTGCTGTTTTCCCAGTCCTTGGCTAAAGATGTCATTTTCTTGGCGCTTCTTTTGTCTCTGCCTATTGGTGATCCCACGTTACAGGTTTCTCCAACACCCTGAAGTTCAGGAAAGATTAGAGGCAAAAAGAAAACCTAAGGAGCTCCCCACTATGTTGTTCCTCAAGCCCTGAGGTTCTAGGGCAGCTCACTTTTTTCCATCCGCCTCTGACAGTCTTCTTCTGTTTATTGTGTTATGTCTGAAATTTTTTATTTGTAAGAGGCAGAACTAGTAAGAAATGCAGCTACTTAATCTTGGCCAGAACTGGAATCTATCAATTAAGCTTTAATGAATAAATGAAAGAACTGTTTGAGAAATACAGGACCAAACCAGTTGGGTATTTTTGAAGAATGTATACTCTTCTGTTATGGACAATGTTAAAGAGGGAGTTTCTTAGGGAAGCCCTGCTCTGGAGTTTTGGGATAGACTCTGAATGTCAGAGTGATGAAGAGTTATTCTCTATCAGCTCTGGGGCAGGAGTTTCAAATTGTGAAGCACAATAAAAACCTATAGAATTGGGCACTGTTTTATGAAGAGTCTGTGGAGAGAGAGTGGGCTGGTGTATTAGTCCATTCTCACACTTCTGTAAAGAAATTCCTGAGACTGGGTAATTTATTTTATTTATTTATATATTTATTTATTTATTTTGAGATGAGTCTCACTCTGTCATCCAGGCTGGAGTGTAATGGTGTGATCTTGGCTCACTGAAACCTCCACCTCCTGGGTTCAAGCAATCCTCCCACCTCAGCCTCCCAAGTAGCTAGAATTACAAACATGCACCACCATGCCCAGCTAAGCTTTTTGGTATTTTTAGTAGAGACAGGGTTTCACGATGGTGGCCTGGCTGGTCTCAAACTCCTGACCTCAAGTGATCTGCCTCGGCCTCCCAAAGTGCTGAGATTACAGACATAAGTCACTAAACCTGGCCATGGGTAATTTATTTTTAAAAAGAGGTTTGATTGGCTTATGTTTCCACAAGCTGTACAGGAAGCATGGCAGCATCTTCTTCTGGGGGGTTATCAGGGAGCTTTTACTCATGGCAGAAGGCAAAGCTGGAGCAGGCATCTTCACGTGACCAAAACAGGAGAGACAGAGAGTGAGAAGGGAGGTGCCACACACTTTTAAATAACCAGATCTTGTGAAAACTCTATCATGAGAATAGCACCAAAGGGATGGTGCTAAACCATTAATGAAGGATCTATCCCCATGATCCAATCACCTCCCCCCAGACCCCTCCTCCAACATTGGGGATTACAATTGAACATGAGATATGGGTGCACAGATCCAAACCATATCATTCTACCCCCTGGCTCCTCCCAATCTTATGTCCTTACATTGTAAAATACAACCATCGTTTCTCAACAGTCTCCAAAGTCTTAACTCATTTCAGCATTAATGCAAAAGTCCAAAGTCCAAAGTCTTATCTGAGACAAGGCTAGTCCCTTCTGCCTAGGAACCTGTAGAATTAAAAACAAGTTAGTTACTTCTAAGATACAAGCATTGGGTAAGTATTCCCATTACAAAAGGGAGAAATTGGTCAAAAGAAATGGCATATAAGCTCCATGCAAGTCTGAAACCCAGCAGGACAGTCATTAAGTCTTAAAGCTCCAAAATAATCTTCATTGACTCCACGTCTCACTTCCAGGGCACACTGATGCAAAGGTGGATTCCCAAGGACTTGGGCAGCTCTGCCCCTTAGGCTTTGCAGGGTACAGCACCCTGGCTGCTTTCACGGGCTGGTGTTGAGTGCCTGCAGCTTTTCTAGGCACACAGTGCAAGCTGTCATTGTATCTACCATTCCAGGGTCTGGAGGACAGTGGTGCTCTTCTCATACCTACATTAGGCAGTCCCCAGTGTGGATTCTGTGTGGAGGCTCCAACCCCACACTTCCTCTACACATTGCCCTAGTAGAGGTCCTCCATGAGGTCTTCACCCTTGCAACAGGTTTCTGCCTGGACAGCTTTTCCATACATCCTCTGAAATCTAGACAGAAGATCCCAAGCCTCAACTCTTGCACTCTGTGCACCTGCAAGCTTAACACTACATGGAAGCCACCAAGGCTTGTGGCTTGTGCCCTCTGAAGCAGCAGCCCAAGCTGCACCTGGGCACCTTTGAGTCACAGCTGGAGCTAGAGTAGCTGGGATGCAAGGAGCAGTGTCTGAAGGCTGCACAGGGAAGCACGGCCCTGGGCCTGGCTCATGAAACCATTTTTCCCTCCTATGCCTCTGGGCCTATGATGGGAGAGGCTGCCACAAAGGTCTCTGTAATGCCTTGGAGGCCTCTTTCCCATTGACTTGGCTATTAACATTTGGCTCTTCTTTACTTATGCAAATTTCTGCAGCCAGCTTGAATTCCTCCCCCAGAAAATGCGTTTTTCTTTTGTACCACATTGCCAGGCTGCAAATTTTCCAAACTTTTATGCTCTGCATCCCTTTTAAATATAAGCTCCAATTTCAAGTCATTTCTTTGCTCACGTGTATGAGTTTAAGCTGTTAGAAGCAGCCAGGTTATTTATTGCACACTTTGCTGCATAGAAATTTCTTTGTTAAATACCCTAAATCATCACTCTCAAGTTCAAAGTTCCACAGATCCCTAGAACAGGGGCACAATGCTGCCAGGTTCCTTGCTAATGCATAACAAATGTGACTTTTGTTCAAGTTCCCAATAAGTTCCTCATTTCCATCTGAGACTTTCTCAGCCTGGATATCATTGTCCATATCACTATCAGCATTTTGGTCACAACAACTTAACAGGTCTCTAGAAACTTCCAAATTTTTTCTTATCTTCCTGTCTTCTGAGCCCTCCACACTCCTCCAACCTCTGCCCATTACCCAGATCCAAAGTCGCTTCCAAATTTTCAGGTATCTTTATAGCAATGCCCCACTCCTCAATACCAATTTTCTATATCAGTCCATTCTTATCCTGCTATACAGAAATACCTGAGACTGGGTAATTTATAAACAAAAGAGGTTAAATTGGCTCATGGTTCCACTGGCTGTACAGGAAGCATGGCAGCATCTGCTTCTGGGGGAGGTATCAAGGAGCTTTTACTCATGGTGGAAGGCAAAGCTGGAGCATACATCTTCACGTGGCCAGAGCAGGGGAAAGAAAGAGCAAGAGGGGAGGTGCTACACACTTCTAAACAAGTAGATCTCATTAGAACTCTATCAGGAGAAGAGCACTAAAAGGAGAGGGCTAAGCCATTCATGAAGGATCTACCCCCATGATCAAATCATCTCCTACTAGGCCCCATCTCCAACACTGGGGATTACAAATGAACATGAGATTTGAGAGGGGACACAAATCCAAACCATATCAGCTGGGATAAATCAAGCTGTCTTATATAAGGCAAATTCCAGAAAGCAGCACCACAGTAATCAGTCTTAACTCTACCCAAGATGAAAAGATATTAGGATATCCCCCAGATGAGCTCCGTTTACTCCCCTTGTGGAAGAAAGGCCAAAAAGTCTTCAGAGAGACAGCTGAAGTTCTCAAATAGTAACAGCCACACCTGTCTAGACATTAATAGAATAATCTTCAAATTGACCACTTTGAACAGCATCATGGAGGAGATGTTAATTGGATAAGAAAACAAGAAGCTATGGAAAAGGCTAGGACACCCAGAATGGGAAGGCATGGCTTGGGAGATATCCTGCTTAGACTTTCATGTGGACTATATTTATTGTTCCTTATTCCACATCTTAATCCATGCTCTATGGCTGGAGTGGCTTATTAGGAAGGATGGAAATGAGAGGAGTTAGTTAATGAGCTCTTAGAGACAGCATGATCATCCATTTCTAGATAATCAAAGACTGATAAGACTGGACCTGACATTTTAGCAAAGGACCTAAGAGTTTTGAGGTGGGAAATTCTAAGATATATTGAATTAAAATGGAACATGGTGGTTCATCTGAAATTTGCCCTTTAAATCTCAAATTGAAGTTATAAATGTAACTGCTCTGTGAATTCACAAATTCTGCTTCTGACAACATGTTCTCTTTACTATGGGGTCGTCTACCTTGAGATTTATTAATTTATCATACCTGGGCCTACACAGCCTCTCTCCTATAGTCTTACTGCAGACTAATTGAGACCTAAATGTGGCAAGGAGAAAATCCCCAGATGTGGAGAATCTGGTCTTATCCCTCATTTTCCAGGTGAAGAAACTCAATGATGAAGTAATTTTCCCAAGGTTATTCAACAAGTAAGTCCCATCTTAAGCCTAAGCTTCTCCACTTTGAATTTACCAACCCTTCTAGATCAAGAAACAATAAATATTTCTGTTTCCTATTTCTGAAACTTTTCAGTGGGATATTACAGCATGAGATGGTGACATCTCATAACAACATTTGAAGGATTTGCTATTAGTCTGGTAATGGAAAACATGCTAATGAATATATATGTATATATACATATGTAATTGAGAACTCAGCAACTTGGTAGACAAGTAGAACAGACAAGAAGCACATGGGAAACCTCCAGTCATAAAGAGTATTTTCTGAGCAAAACAGAAACTCGTTCTTCCCCACAGCAACCACCATGTAGAGAGAACTTCAGAATCCACCTGGGCATCCAAGAGGCAGTTGTTGAGTTTATCTACAGTGTCTCTAGGACCCTAGGGCATCTCACACAAGCAGAAAAGGGGGAGAAGCAGGTCCTAAAACTGTGGCTGCAGGAACAATTTGCTTTTGCATTTGAAGTGGACTGCTCCCTTACCAGGCAGAAACAGAGCTGTCTCACACAAAGAAGGAGTTGGTTCACAAAAGAGATAATTAATAAATGAGCTGTGCTGGGTTTTGTGTTTTGATTGTTGTTTCTTGGGCTTAATACTCTTTGAAGCAATAAGCAATGGTGAAAGAATTCTATGTGGACAGGTCATTCTCATCTTTGGCCCCACTCCTCTTCATTGGTTGAAGGGTATAAAACACCTTTATCTGAGGGTTATAAAAGGAATCAAATTAGACAAAATATGGATTTGCTCATTGGCCACATGCAAGGCACAGTATTTCTTACTTTGAGAGATGTAAAGATGAGTTCAATGGGAATTCTGCTCTTGAGAACTTACTGTTTGATGACAGAGTCAGGTTGCACAAATAGTTAGCTGTATCACCAGGAAAAAAGTGATGGCATGAGATAAAGGATAAAGGACTAGGGAGATACAAGGGAGAATGTATTTCTAACATGAAGAATCATGGCCAGGCACGGTGGCTCATGCCTGTAATCCCAGCACTTTAGAAGGCCAAGGCGGGTGGATCACCTGAGGTCAGGAGTTCAAGACCAGCCTGACCAACATGGTGAAACCCCGTCTCTACTAAAAATACAAAAACTAGACAGGCATGGTGGCATGCACCTGTAGTCCCAGCCACTCAGGAGGCTGAGAGAGGAGAATCACTTGAACCCAGGAGGCAGAGGTTGCAGTGAACCGAGATCATACCACTGTACTCCAGCCTGGGTGACAGAGAGAGACTTTATCTCAAAAAAAAAAAAAAAAAAAAAACAAAGAATCAAGGAGAATCCATGGTTTTAGAGACAAGAACATTTTAGTTGGGCCTATCCTAATGACCTCATTTTAACTTAATCGTGTGCAAAGATTCTGTTTCCGAATAAGGTCACATGCTCGTGTACTGGAGGTTAGGACTTCATCCTTTTGGGGGGATCAATTCAACCCAAAGTGGTAAGTATGTATATCTTGTAGAAATGTGACACTATGTTCTAAAGGGATATACTATTGGAGTCATAGGGTAAGGCCACAATTGTGTGAATGAAGGTGGATTCTCCACTGAAGGAAGAAGATAGTGTACTGATTAGGCATCTTTGTAAAATATGGAAACAGAAAATGGGGAATACAGGCCTGGATTGGGGTTAGTTCCTCTGTCTGGACTTTGACTTGGGCCTAGACACTGTGGAATTGAGACATGTGTGAGGTGTTTCTGGGTGGTAGAGAAAACCTGGCCTCTTCCTAAAATGGAGGTGAAGAGAATGGGCTCTGAGCAGAAGGCAGCTGTATGGAGGCCAGCTGAATGGACTGGGAACTGAGGACTCCAAGAACAGCCCTACCTAGTAGCCAGTTGTTATTCTTTATATGAAAGTCCCTCTGTGATCCCCAGCCCTAAGAAAAGTCTTGTTAAAGCCACAGTTTGGTCTAACACTATAGAGAGTTTATGTTCATGCCTGGATTACAGTGGTAAGGGGAGGTCCATGGGTGTGTCCAAGGACCAAGAATTGCAGGTGACAGTCTATAGTCACATTGGTTAAGTCATCCACAGGATCCTTTGTGAGAAACCCCCTGAGAATTTCCAGAGAGCAGACTCTGGGCATTGTTACTGATATGACCTAATTTGTACCAACTTTTTGCTGAGATAGTCACATTACTTACAAGCTTTGCTACTGACAGCTCAAATGAGAGAAATTTCTTTATCATTTTTAGGAGCTGTTTTATATCATTAAAACCATAGGCTGAAAGACAAATCATTAAAGAAAAAAATAGACATTTCCAAGAAACAAAACTAACCCATTTTGTAACCGCCCACATGATCATGTTTAGATCACATGTATTTAGTGATCAGCTTTCTTTAACTCTTTTTTTTTTTCTCAAGACAGAGTCTTGCTCTGTTGCCCAGGCTGGAGTGCAGTGGCACCATCTTGGCTCACTGCAACCTCCGACTCCCTGATTCAAGTAATTCTCCTGCCTCACCCTCCTGAATAGCTGGGATTACAGGCACGTACCACCACGCCCAGCTAATTTTTGTATTTTTAGGAGAGATTGGGTTTCGCCATGTTGGCCAGGCTGGCCTCAAACTTCTGACCTCGTGAACCGCCTGCCTTGGCCTCCCAAAGCGCTAGAATTACAGGCGTGAGCCACCGCGCCCAGCTCTTTAACTCTTAAAAATGAGTACAAGAGAGACGAGGAATGACACTTTGAGAACCACTGCTGCACCATCAAATGTGCATCAAATGACCAGGAATGACACTTTGAGAACCACGCTGCACCATCGAATGTGCAGCGTCCTGAGAATGATGAAGGCACTGTCCCTGGCAAGATAGTTCAGAACCGATTCAGAAGAGCTCATGCATAGCAGCCTAAGTCATTGCCATCCACTATTGCCTCCCATCTTGGGGAGAGTCTTGCTGTCTGGATAACACAGCTGAGCCTTCTGCCTTGTATTGTGACTGTACTGACTTGTTCCAAATACTTTGGGTGAGAAAACTCTGTTGGATTTTTCAGTTACATGTCTGCCTGCTCTTTTATTTCTCTGACCCCAATATTTATATTTCATAAAAGTAATTAAGCTGGTGATACCAGTAAAATTTCACACTACACACATTCTTAGTTATGAAACATTAGAAGAATTTTTTTAATCAGCAAAATGAAAATGGCATTTGATAGCACCTCTTCTGTTCAATATAGTAGATAGAGGTTCTGGCCAGCACAGAAGAGAGAAAAATAAAACAAAGTATAAGTATTTGCTAAAAGTCAACCTGCCAGGCCAACTCACTGGGAGAACTGCAATATCAGCATCTTTGGGTCTCTCTTCTTGAGCTGATTAGATTCTGAGAGAGGAACATTCCAAACAGCTGCTACGAAGAGCAAAGAGGGTTGGAGTGGGGTCCATATGTCAGTGACCATCAGTTCTCTTCTTCAGTATTTGCCAGAACTTTCCAATTTGCCTCTCATTCCCTGGTTCCACGATCCTCTCTTCACTTTAAAAACCAGCTGCATTTTGGGAAGGGGAGGGCAGTGGATCAGGGTCTTGCTCAAAGCTCAAGCCACTGCCACCAATCTCCATATGATGGCTTCCACTCCTCACCAGCTCCGGAGCGATTTGGTACTGTTGCACCCTTCATTTTTGAGGATTCTGCAACATAAACTGTGATGCTTCCCTGGCTCCCCTGGGAGAAGTACTGGACGGCAGCAGTCCCGGGCAGCTGAACAATGTTGTATTCTGTGTAGCGGCCGTCCTCTTTCCTGAATTCTCTCCAGGTGTTTGCTAATGCGAGCATTCTGGAACACATTTCCTGGTACATGTGGGAAAGCTTTGTTTTGGGAAGACCTTTAGACATAGGACCAAACTTTTCCAAAGTGATTTTACTAATTACAGAACCATCCACAACATAAAAGAGATGCTGAATTTCCATGTCTTCTCCACACTGAGTATTTTGACTGGATTGACTTTAATGCCCAGCACCTTGGTACAGTTTATCGTGGGGTCAGCGGGTAAAATTAAGTGATAAGTGGGACACACTCTCTCCACACCCTGCATGAACAAGTTCCTTACATGCATGTTCTCATGTGCATGTTTGTGTGCAAGCTTGCAGGTCCCCCCGACCCAACCGGCATCAACTTCCATTTAGAATAATTGAGGGTTAAATTCCCAGGAATTAAAAAATGAAACTGAGGCCTCTGAGACTTGTAGTTCGGCTGGCGGAGGCTGCACGCGGCTCTCTCGTATCTGTAGTCGGAAATACTCTCTGCGCATGCAGATGCGGGTGTCACGTGGCTTTTGTCTTGCTCCATTGCAGCGACATCCGAGGCAGTGGTGCAGGACATGTCCATGATCTTAACCTGGAAGAAGTGGGAGCAGCTGGACCAGCCCCAGAGGACCCTGTACTGGGAGGTGATACCAGAGATCTGCAGACCCCTCGTCACTGGGGCATGCAAACCAGAGTTGACCTACCAGCTGAAGCAGTGATAAAAGAGCAGAAGAGACCTTTGCCAAATCTGCTGTCCAGGTGACAAAGTAAAAGCCAAGGCCAGCCAGCCTTGTCCTAGGGAGCCTTGCTCCTAGAAAGACTAACTCAGGGAGCCAGAAGTTCCTCCAGGTTGAGGTGAGTGAGGGAAAGAGTGGTTGGAAATGCAGAAGGGCAATTGAGTCTGGCTACCGTCTCCCACACGGAGACCTTCTGGAGGAAGATGAGCCCTAAACGCGATGGGCTGGGGACAGGTGATGGTCTTCACTCACAGGTTTTACAGGAGCAGGTCTCCACCGGAGACAATCTCCATGAATGTGACTCCCAGGGACCAAGTAAACACACTTTGGTTCGTGAGGGGAAGACCTACAAATGCAAGGAATGTGGGAACGTGTTTAACAAGAACAGCCTCCTTGTTCGACATCAGCAGATTCACACTGGGGTGAAGACTTATGAATGCCAGGAGTGTGGAAAAGCCTTTCGTGAAAGGTCGACTTCGTTCGACACGTGAGGATTCACACAGGGGAGAAGCCCTGTAAGTGCGTGGAGTGCGGGAAGGTCTTCAGCCGCAGGTCGTACCTCCTGTGCCACCACCAGATTCACACTGGAGAGAAGCCCTATGAGTGCAGCGAGTGTGGAAGGACCTTCAGCTATCACTCTGTCTTCATCCAGCATCGTATGACCCACACTGGAGAAAAACTCTTTGGGTGCAAAGAATGTGGAAAAACCTTTTACTACAACTCTTCCTTAACCCGGCACATGAAGATTCACACCAGAGAGAAGCCCTACAAGTGCAGTGAGTGTGGGAAGACCTTCACCTACCACTCTGTTTTCTTCCGACATAGTATGACCCACACTGCAGGAAAGCCCCACGAGTGTAAAGAATGTGGGAAAGGTTTTTACTACAGCTATTCCCTCACTCGACACACAAGGAATCACACTGGAGAGAAACCTTATGAGTGCTTTGAACGTAGAAAGGCCTTTGGCTACCACTCTGCTTTTGCTCAACAGAGTAAGATCCACTCTGGAGGAAAAAACCTTTGAGTGCAAATGATGTGGGAATTTGTGGGTTTTCTTTCTTTTTTTTTTTTCTTTGATACATAAGGAGCCACACTGAAGAGAAGCTCTCTGAATTCAGTGACAGTAGGAAAGCTGTGACCTGCAGCTCATCCTCACTTGGCGTTGAAGAATTCCTTCCAGAGATAAACTCCATGAGATATATGGGAAGGCATTTTGCAAGTGGGCCCACATCAGTCAATGTCACAGAACTTAAACTGGGAAAAGACATTTTGACAAAAACTAGTGAAGAAAGTCTTTTGGCCACAGGAAATATCTTCCTCAGCATCTGAGAATTTTTCCAAGAGGGAGATTTGTTGGTTATTGTGCACTTAAAAGAACCACCCACACCTCTCTCCATAGTTTATATCACTAAGCCACCCCAGGATTTTTTTTTTTTTAAGTAAGGAGGGAACTGTAAAAGAGAAAAAAAGAAATTCACGCATAGCTTCTGTCAGACTTCTCTGAAAGCCATGCCTATCAAAATTTTAATTCAGTTCTTTATTTAGATGCCTGAAAGGTACAAAGGCCTTGCCTCGTTATTTGTCCTTTATATGTATTCACTCCTGTCTACAGGAGAATTGTCCTCTGTAAAGATTGACTCCGTAAAGATTTATTGAATGCATTCTTTGTTCTAAAACATTGTACTCCTGAGGAATGTAAGTCTTTGTGAGAAATATGAACGCTTAAGTTATGGAATATGTGAAACTTGTAAGAATGTAGAATATAAAAATACTGCCATATAAAATCATTTCATATCTGAAGAGGTAAGTATCCACATTGAATGGGCATATTTTACATCATTTAAGACTACTTAAGGCTTTAATTTAACAAAAAAAATTCTTCATGTGGTTTTGAACACCCAGTGCTCGATATACTTGTTTGGTTTGATTTATTTTCTCAGGGACGAGAGAATGATGGTGAAGCTGTGTTGCTTTCCCAAGTGAGCCTTGATTATTTCCTCTGTGCTGTCTCAGCTTCTTTGGCCTACTGTAAGAGGGGCTTCTCCAAGAGCATGTCACTAGTTTTCTAGAGGTTAAACAAGGGCTAAGACAAACAAAACAAAACACAGCTTATCTAATCTAATGAGAAACTCAGAAAAAAAGTTTTGATGAATACAATGTATTAAAATATAAAATATGTAGACGCTTTGACATGTTAATTCAATTCTAGAAATCTTCAGAAATGTTCTTATATTATGCAGAGATGTGCGTGCAAAGAATAATCGCTGCAGTTTTGTTTTTATCTGTGAAATGTTGAGAACAATCTAAATGTTTACCAGTAGGAAGTAAGTTATGGTACATCTGTTCTATGAAATACTGTGAAACAATAAGGTATCTCTGTACGTACTGATATCAAAACATCTCTAAGATACAGTATTTAGTAAAAGAGAAAGTTTCAGGAAATAAAACTACATCTAGAAGTATAAGCCTAAAACTGTTAATAGTGGTTTTCTGCAGGAAATGGGATGGACCAGGGTTATATGCAATGTTCAGTTTTTACTTTTATACTGAAGTATTGTTTATGTTTGAAAAATAAAAAGCATTTATTGTTTTTGCAATAAATGTTTAAAATATTTCAATAAAGATAGCATGTTGGAATAAAAGTGACTTCTATTATTTCTTAAAAAGCGTACATTTTACAGGGTTTTTTTTTTTAAGTCCTGGTCTTATTATGCCTTAAAAAAAATAACAGACCAAGGATCCAGAGCTACCTAATCACATTTAACAAATGATAATATAGTTTTTTTGTTTGCTTGTTTGTTTGTTTTTGAGATGGAGTCTCACTCTGTCACCCAGGCTGGAGTGCAGTGGCGCATCTCGGCTCACTGCAACCTCTGCCTCCTGGGTTCAAGTGATTCTCTTGCCTCAGCCTCCCAAGTAGCTGGGACTACAGGCGCTTGCCACCATGCCCAGCTAATTTTTTGTATTTTTAGTAGAAACAGGGTTTCACCGTGTTAGCCAGGATGGTCTCAATCTCCTGACCTCGTGATCCGCCCACCTCAGCCTCTCAAAATGCTTACAGGCGTGAGCCACTGCACCTGGCCGATAATAGTTTTAAAATGATGAGCCAGCATATATATAGTTGAATACATGTAAAAATGAGAGTTCAGCATAGGCTACTCTTCAGTGAACATTCATTTCCTTTAAACTGCTGGTAACATAAATGCTCTTTTGCAAGTGGTTAGGTTTTAGATGGCTGGTTTCTATTTCCCTGGATTTGATCACAAGAAAGCACCAAACTGGTGTTGATGACAATGTATTTTGTACACACATTTGCTAGCCACAGTTGATTTGTGTTTGCTACTGAATGAATGTGATCTGGTTAGCTTTGTGATATACGTTCGTGTTCCAAATGAAGAGAACTATAGCTGCATTTTTCACAACATAATCGTGCCAGGCAGTCAGACCTGTTTTCCAGTAAAGAAAATGAGTTTGATATCTGCAGATCATATCTTACAGTTTGCTGTGTTCTCCCTCACAAAATATGTGAACATTTGTTAGCATCATTTCATTTAGGAATCATATACCATCAGAAATATTTTCCTTATTAGAAATAAACAGGGAGTGCAATTTTCATATAAATAAACCTGTAACCCACTGGTAAAACTCTGTTCACGCTTTTCAGTTGTCGTACTTGGCCCAAAAAGGTTGCACCACCATCTGGGGCAATTTTGTGAGCGTTATTCTCTTCTTTAGCAAGAGAAGTTGACAGCTGTGCCATGATATAAGTAGATTCTGTCCATTTGGGGTCAGTTCCTGGAAGTGGACTGTGAGTAAGATGACCTTATTGGCTTAGGAGGAGAAAATGTCACCTTGGGAAGATCTCTTTTCTGTGAGAGTCATTGAGTAGTCTCTCGTGTAAGTCTAGACTGAGCAGGCTTCACTGCCCTGGGAGAGATGAATGCAAGACCTTTGTTGTTTGCTGTGGTTTTGAAACTCTGCCTCTACTACCACCTCCTCAAGTGCAATGAGACTCACAGAACTACAGGGTCCTGCTGAGCCCAGGAGCTGCATGGAATGGTGGCAGTCACATTGCCAGTGCAGTGGGCATGAATCAGACTGCAAGCTAGGGGAACAAGGCATTAGTCAGGAAGAGGGGATGCACGGCTAGGCTTGAGCCCTCTTCATCCGGATGTCCCCAGACTCCCCAGCACAGGTCCAGCATAAAGGCAGTGTGGGGGTGACCCCCCTGACCCAAGGGGGGCTTCATGTGCCACATGCAGGCAGAGCTGTCTCCATCCTCAGAGCCAGAGGCTGGCCCTTCACAGCCTCCAGTCAGGCAGGGGGCCCTCCAGGGTGGCCTGCTCATGGGCTACAGCCCAGAAAGTGGGGAGGCGGGGGGCAGCGACATCCCCCAGGCTCTACCAGGCATCTATCTTTTCCCCTCCAGCTGGTGCCTCTGAGCCTCACAGGGCCCAGAAGGGACCAGCCCCACCCACTGAGGGTCCTCAGGAGCTGGAGAGAGGCCCTGGGCTGGGGGCCAGAGAGGGACTACCCCCTGAAGAACCATCTCCTGTAGGGCTATTGGGCCCAGGGGGACTGGAGCTGGGAGTAGGTGTGGCCAGCCACCGTTTCTCCCACCGTGGCCTCTGTGTTGCGGAACGGGGAAGTAGTGCCACCTCTTCTTGGACTTCAGGGGCCTGGAGTCCCCCCTGGCCCCAATCATATGCTTCCTGAAATACTTTGCAAACCAGAGACTGGGCTTCCCCAGATCCAGGGGGACAGGGGTCCCTGGGGGAGTCCCCAGGGCCAGCCCTCTGGGCCAGCTACACACGCTCGACACTGATTTGCAGTCTTGCACAAATAAGGGGTAAGAGCCCAGTGGCTGGGGTGGGCAATGGGGGGAGCCTCTGGCCTAGGAAGCCCCCTGACATTGACAGTGGGCACAGTCCCAAGCACACACGCCCAGCCCTGGACCTCCAGGCCCCTGCCCCACCAAGCAAAGGCTGCTTCTGCTGGAGAAGCCCCAAATGTCAGTTCTAAGGAAGAGGGGTCGGCCCTTTGGAGGTGCCAGGGAACCCTGGGCCACCCTACCGCTGCCAACAGTTCTGATGCTCAAACCACTCCCTTCTGGAGCCACCTGCTGCCTGGGCCCAAGGAGCCTGTTTTGGACCCAACAGACTGCAGTCCCATGGGGCGGAGGCTGACAGGTGCCCATCACCTGAAGCTGAGCCCACTTTGAAGCCTCTGGAAGGGGCCAGGCCTGCTGAGCCCCCTTAGTGCCTCCCCTGTTCCTACCTCTGCTGTCAGCTGTACCCTGCTGGGCAGCTTTGAGGAATCATTGCTGCAAGGATGCTTTGCACCATCTGGCCACATTGAGGGCTTCACAGCAGAGACTGGAGCTAGTGGGTCCTACTGCCCCCACCATGTCATACTGCCTGTCACTGTCACCTTCTTTGAGGTTTCTGAGCAAAATGCCCCCACCCACTTCCTGGGCTTTGTGGATCTGAACCCCCTGGGGAGGAAGAGTTACAGCGTGCCTAAAGTGGGCACCACGCAAGTAACATTTAACCCCAACCAAACTGTGGTGAAGATGTTCCTGGTGACTTTTGACTTCTTGGACATGGCTGCTGCCACATGCCCTTCCTGTGCCATTGCCTCTTTTTGGTGTCTGTGGGTGAGGAGAAAAATGCTAACCCCACCCACTGCCTCCTCTGCTACTCGCTGCACCTTGGGTTCCGGAGCTCCCGCTCAGGCCTCTTAAGCCTGAATGGAGATCTCTGCCGGCTTTTTTCCTGCTAGAGCCTGGAGCTGGACGCAGGGCTCCCCTACAAACTTCAGGCTGTGACTGGGGTCCCCTTAACCCACATTATTCACCTTTGCCCTGATTGCCAGCCCTCTGAACCAATGCGGATCAATGAACTGCCCATCTTGCCCATCCCATAGATGGAGAGATGGCAAGAGACTCTTCAGGCTCGAGTTAAAGCTCTCACCATGCTAATGCCCAGATTGATTATTAGGGTATTTAAAGCTTCTGATCCTTACTACACCCTGCCCTACTTCGGGTCCTCCATGTGCCTGTCCCCTCCCTTGGGTCTCCCAGTCCATCTTAGGTAGTGGGGAGGAACCAGAGCCACCCTGAGGTTATCCCAAGTTCCCAGGCAAGTCATGCCAGCGTTGCCTCCTTGTCCTGAAAAAGAACCACTTATTATTTTATTTATTTTTAATTTATAATTTATTCAAATTGGATTGACTTAGTAACCTCCCACACCTGATCATTGGCATCACCCCTTTTCCTTTCCCACTCTCAGATATTGCTCCAACCTCAGGAGTTGAAGAGGCTTATGCAGGGGGCAGGAGGAGAACTGCTGTCCCTCAGCTGAGGGAAGAGGGGTTATTCCAGAGGGACTGAGTCAGTAGCCAAAGCCTCAGCTTGCCTTGTCCTTCCCCTAGTCCCTTCACTTCCCCTACCCTCTGACCTAGCTCTAAAAGCCAAATTATACATATGCCTGTGTGCGCAAGCTTGTCTTTGTGTGGTATGTGTGAGAAAGAGAGCGTGCATGTATGCACACACACAGAGGTTAACCACCCCTCACCTACAGTTCCAGACTCCAGTTGTCCCTTTCCTCCTACCTGTGTCTCCTTGCTTTGGGATGTGACTGAGGAAGGTGTCCAGGAAGCAGAGTCAGGTCCAAGGACTGGGGTGCCTCCTCTCACGTGGCCAGACTCTGACCCACCTACCTCACCTGGGGTAAGGGGCAACTCTCAGACTCAGTCATGTGGTTCCCAACTATCCCATCCCCCACTCCAGACTCTGACCCAGCCTCAGTCCTGACTCCTGGGGCTGGGCTGAGGGGAACAAGCATTTGCTGAAACTTGAAAAAACAAAAAACAGGAAAAAATTGTACGTGGTACTTTTTTTTAGAAAAAAAAAATTTTTTAAGAAAGAATAAATTCTTGTTTGGAAATTTGAAAAACAAACAAACAAAAAAGACAAAACTACAAAAAAAAACCTGCCTCTACTCTTTGAAAGCAGGTGGCCACCCTAAGACATTGGGACAGTAATTCTGCATCTGGGGGTAGTGGAGGTAGTTGATGTGACCCACTGCTTCCTGGGAGGTTATAATTGTGACTCAAGAAGGTTATAAATTAAGAGACTCCAAATGGGGTCTCACTGTGATTATGCAATGATTTGGATTTGTTGGAGTGCCCTTGTAGTAAACAAATATCCATGGAATTTTTCAAGGCAAAATTCAACTGCAATACACATGGCAGTGAAAAAAGTAACTGCACCGGGTGGTGTAAACTGACTAAATTTCATCTCCCTCTACATCTCACATTGGAAGGAGATCAACCTACTTTGGAGTAAGAGTTCTTGGACAATTCAATTAAAGAGTATGGGAACTCTCGTAAGAAGATGCTGAATTTCAGGATAAGGAGGCATAGGAGAGCGATTATATGGTTAACTGGAAAAATAGGGAAAATGTCCACATTTAAATTCCAAGTTTGTGGGGCAATTCATTCCAGTTACAGGTGAAAAGGTATTTTCTTAAAGCTAATAAAACATAGGTATTTGGGGCATGTAATTCTTTAGCTATGACATTTGGCTTGTTAAATATTTTCCAGTGAAGGATTTTGAATGTATATCTCTCCTTTAATTTTCATGAATGATGTTGAGAAGTAAGCTATCAGTTTATTGTCATTTCTTTATAGGTAATTTTTCTTTTCTCTAGCTTCTTTTACAATCTATTTATCTTTCATATTCTATAATTTCAATATGGTGTGTCTAAGTGTGATTTTCTAATTTATCCTGCTTGGTGCTCATAAGGATTTCTGAATCTCAAGATTTCTTTATTTCTCCAATTCTGAAAAATTTTCATACACAATAATTTTAATATAAGTCTCTCCCATTATCTCCATTATTACTCTCTATAGATATATATTACACCCTCTCACTTTATCTTCCCTTTCTCTTACCTTCCATATTTTCAATCTCTTTGTTCCTCTATGCATTCAGAGTAATTACTTCATATCTACCTTCTAGTTCATTAACTCTCTTTTCACCTGTGTAACTGAAATTTTTAAATTCCAGTAGTTGTATTTTTTATTTCTACAGGTTCTAATTGGTTCTTTTTAAAAAATCAGCTTGATAGTTTCTTATACTTTCAATACCTCTTTTATATTTTATACTCAACATCACTAATACCTGAAGTTTCTACAGGCCTGATTCTTGATGTTTCTTTTGATTACCACCCCCCCATGACATCTTATTTCCTCCTTTATTTTGTGATTTTTATTTTTGAGCATATATTAATTGAAATTATATCTTAGGAATTTTTTGAGGTTTGGAATCAAGGTGCATGCCTTCAGGAGAGTTTGTGTTTGCCCTTACTATGCACCTGGAGACACAATGTAACCCAGAATATTTTGAATTATCAGCTTAGGATTTCTCAGCTCATATAAGCAATGGGAATTCTAGACTTAAATCCAGTGGGAGTGACTCACTGTTACGAATCTTTCAGGAGAAATTTATCCTTCCCAGCATCCCAAGGGTAATTGTATTTACTGGACTCCTCTTGAGGGGCACTTTAGTTATTTCCTTTTTTCACAGAAGATGTCACCTTTTAGGAAAGCCAGCTTTCAGTCTTTAATCCTATTTCCCACCTTGCTTAGAACCTGAGATTTGTCTCCTCTCTCCCAAATATGGCTTTCTCTGTATTTGTGCTTTCTTGTCATTTTTGGCCTCTAAAAATTTTCCTTTCTTGCCAATAAAACTATGCATTTTTTAAAATATATAATTTTTTCCAACTTTACTTTCTTTTTTAGGTGCTTTGCACCAGAAGGATTTTTTTAATATCTAGTATTCATATTGCCAGAAACAGAACTTCTATTTTTCATTTAGTTAGCTATATCAAGTTTCCCTAGCCTTTTGAATTAAACCAAATGGGAAACTTTAACAGGAAAGGATTGACAGACAGGTTTGCCAACTTTTTATTTCATAAAATAACAATAACCCAAAAAAAAACAACAAAAAAAAAACCCTCCTACTTTTACCATCGTTCCATAATGGAATGTTGAGGAGACATAAGAGAAGTGGCCTTTAATTTAAATTTACTTTATTCCACACGTTGCTAAAATTGGTGACAACTTTGTCATAGACTATCATTGGTCCAGGAACTGGCATTTGGGAACCACTGAGCTAT
Source organism: Pongo abelii (assembly GCF_028885655.2). Taxonomy (NCBI): domain Eukaryota; kingdom Metazoa; phylum Chordata; class Mammalia; order Primates; family Hominidae; genus Pongo; species Pongo abelii. Next base: position 23,898,018 of record NC_085928.1, read on the forward strand.
GTCACATGCCATGAAGGTCAGTCTATCTGACAGTATACTCAGTATAGGATCTATTAACTAGAGATTCTAACCACCTCCATCACACCAATGGCCAGACGAGCTAATGCCATTAAATTTACTTGTTTGCAATTGAACAAATAACTTCCAATTTACAAAAGAAACAAATAAAGCATGGGAGCTAAAGTCGAAATCTTGAATCTCACCTCTATTTGGGAAAATCATTCAACCTCTTACCCTCAGTTTCTTCATCTGGGACAGCAATACATTACCCATATGGATATTTTGAGGACTAATAGGAAAGTTCGTTGGGATTAATAACGTCTCTATTATTCCCCTCCCTGATTTCCCCCAAAAGGAACTAACTAAATTTCCCCCAAAACTAAATTTCCCCCAAAAGGAATAAGCTCCAAACCATATACAGTAGGGCTTTCTTTTCGATATGACTCCAGAACAGGCAATGTGCCCAATTGGTTCCTTTCTTTCCTACCATGGAGGAAGAAGTTTTGGCCAGCTAAGAATTGTAGGAGAATAAATTTTGCTGGCAAGAGACATAACCTCACCAATATTTAAACTCCATGGAAGCTGGAAATTTGTTCAGAGCTGAATCCTCAGTACCTATTACAGTGCTTGGCACATTTAAATGTTCCATAGATGAGTGAGGAATAAGAAAATAAATCAGATCCCTACAACAAAATGAGTCACAATAAAACTGCTATCAAAATTACCCAATAGGAGTGGGAACCCTGTGTTCCACTTCACAGTGTTCACCCTCTTCAACCCTCTTCTCCCTGCCTCCCAATTTCCTCTGCCATGCAATGCTTCTCCAACAAGTTCTGCACAGTCCCAGAGGCAGAACCTGGTTTTGGGAGAAAACAGGCAGAATTAAATTCAGTATGCAGAACCATCTTTTCAGGGTCCTTGCAATCTGTGCACAAGTCTGTCACGCTATAACTGCTTGTATGGTGCTCACTGGTGGCTCTGAAGACCTTCAGGAGCATCAATCAACTGTACAGAGGATGGTCAGCTACAAGCTATGAATAACAAGACTAATTAACATTAATTGAGCATTTTCATTATGCCAGGCTCTATGCCTGTTTTATATGTATTATCTCACTTCATTCTCAGTGAAACCCAAGGTAGTTACTATTTTCATCCCCATTTTCTAGATGGTGAATCTGTGGCATAGAAAGGTGAAATAGTTTGTCCAAGGTCACAAAGCTGATTCTCTGCAAAATCCATGCTCTTAACTATGGCGCTATATAAAATACAGATTTTATAGCACTTCCAAGTCTTTGGCATGGGTTGTATGTAAGCATATTCATATTGTGATGTGAATTTTCCTAAATAAATCTCATTCCTTTTGATTTTCTTATACTGGGATATAAGTTGAAAAGATAAATATGAAAAAAGAAAACCAAGTCTAAAAGTGAAAGTAGAGTTTGAAGTGACTAGAGTGAAAAGAACAACACTGCTCTTCCTCTTTCAATTGTCTTCTTCCTCCTCTCTGTATCTCAGTCCTGTCTCTTTTCTTTACCACCATCACCCCTATCTGATATAATATCACTTCTTACCTTCACTACTACTGCAAAGGCTTCCTAACTGATCTGCCTCCACCCACTTTCATCCACCTCCACTGCCCCCCACACCTGCCACCCCATCCTATCAATACTTCAAGAAAGCAAGCAAGCATAGGATGTTCTAAAAATCACCAGAGCAGTTTTTAAACACTGCCCTCATTTTGGCCATCCTCCTGCCTAACACCTTTTTCAATTGCTTTCTCTTATATTCAGGAGAAAAGCGAAAGTCCTTAGCAGGGCCAACAAGGCCTTTCCTGTCCAGGCCCTGCCCCAAGCCTCCAGCCACATGGCCTCTGCCCCTTGTTACTTCTACTTCAGCTCCAGGGCTTGTGTACATCCTGTTGTCTCTGCCTGACCAGCTCTGCCATCACTTCTCCACCCAAGGGAGTCTTTCCTATCTTCCAGGATGCTTATCATGACCTTACCTATGCAGAGCACCCATGTGCCTGCTGCATGACAGGGGCTCAGTAGATGTGGTTAAGTGAATGAATAAAGGAATGAATTTCTGGTGGTCCACATATCAGGTCTGTGGACACCTAGTTTTAATATTATATCCTCCTGAATGATGAGGCTGGAATTCTTTCACTTTTGGCCTCTGCCATGATTGGCTTAGGATATAGGTCCAACCTGGGCCTGCAGGTGGGTCTCATGACCCAATCCCATCAGGGAAGACAAAAGCTAGGCCTATTCACAAGGAAAGCTGCTCAGTGAGGTAATCAAATGGAGTGATCTGTGTCTCAGTTAAAATCAACCAGTGACCAGGAAGCCAGGAAGACAGTGGGTGATGTGCATGTGTCCTCCTGATTAATGCAGCAACAGGCCAACATCATGACTTCTAGCAGAATTAATTGGAACAACCAGGTGGCCATTCCTGAGTTCCTGCTCTTGAAATGTCAATTGCTTTCTCTGGACACTGAAACTCAGCTGCTTGTCTGAACTCATCTCCCACTGTACTCCTCATACTCTCTGCCTGACCCTTCCCATCACATCCTCATGTACACCATGGTTGTCCTTCTCCAGCTTCCACAACCTTTGAAAAAGTACCCAAGTTCCCCCAAGTCACCAACCCTCAGGGGCCAGCAGGATCCAATATTCCATCCCCAAGCCTCTCAGCATATTAACTAAAAGAGTGGCATTAAGCATGTTTTTTGGGCTTCAAATCTAGTTAGAATCTAGAAAGGATATGGTCCTGTAGCAGATACTATGACTGGCTTGCTTTGAATTTATTATAACCTCATTCTCATGTTTTCCTGTGCTGAAGAGGCCAGGAAATCCAAAACTATGTTTCCCAGACTCCCTTGCAGCTAGGATTCCAGAAAGACTCTCCAGTATGCTCAAAAGAGACTTGAATTCAAAACTGAATTAAGAGGAAGGGAACATAGAGCCCATATCTGGCGTGAACTGAGGCAGAGGCAGCATGTTCTGCAGTCAGCAGCTTCTAATTCAGTGATCTCCTGCAGCAGAAATGTAACTTTTCTGATTATGGATGAGGCTGTATATCTCTGAAGGCTAGGAGTTCCTGGATGCTCATCCTAGAGCCAGCTCTTCCAGCCCCTCAGATAATTCTGTAGCCACTTAATGTTTGCTAATAAATCCTGTTCTGCTTAAATTAGCTAGAGTGGTTTCTGTTGTATGAAGTTGAATCCATCAGTACAAGCCCCAAAGAGTGACCTGTAAGCCTTTGGGACACTAGGCATAGACTTGCTCAGTCTTCTTGGAGACCTTGTCCCAGGGCCAGGTCATTTCTCATCTATGACAATTAGACCCTGGGCAGCACCCTTAAGATATTACTACTTAGCAAACTGATGTCCAGCTTTCAGCGACACCAGGCTAAAAGAATCATTCCCAGGAAGAGTGAGTCAATTCACCCAGGAGCCAGTCCCTATGTTGTTGCCTCTAATTGCCTCTCTTGCTTTCCTTATTTACTGGCTTTGCACTTCCTTTCTTATTTGTCCATGATCAGCAAATGGACTCTTCCGAGGAACTCCTCATCCCTGCTTCTAGGGCTGTGAACCAAAGTTGTAGGCTGCTTTTACCAATCACAAAAAATGTAAATAGTTACGCCTCCATATGCTCCATTGCACTCTGTATACACTCCAATGTAAAGCTTGTCACATTATATTATCATGATGTGCTTGCTTCCACTAGGCTATGTCTACATGAGGGTCAGGTCAGGGCCTATTTTATGGAGTATTGACTTCCTAGTGCTTAGTACTATGTTTTGCATGCAGTAGGTACTCAACAAATAGTTCTAGAGTTTTTTAATGAATACATAAATTCATGATAAATGTAGTGTTTCTTACAAAATTTGAGAGACTTTTTCTAACTCCTCTAATCAACGAAACCCTACTACAGAGAGAAAGAGAACTGCCAAAAGACTATCAGTTGAATAAATAGACTATTCTGAAATTGATAACTCACATAAAAAGTTGCATAATCTCATGCTTCCTCTGGGGAATGTTAAAATTCTACAAAGTTATTGTATAACTCTATGAAGCTCTTTCCCCATGTTATGATTTTCTTGGGCTTAGAATTGAATATATCTCAATATTGTATATTAAGGTATAATTATAATGAGATATTTGAAATCCAAAATAAAATTCTTTGACCATATCAAAGTCCTCCTTGGCAGTTCCTTCTCTTGAAGATTGGCATTCACAGATCTCCAGTTATACCCATGTTCCTGCTCACAGTTAGCAACACACAAATGAATAGCAAATGGTGTCAGAAAAACAATCCTGAACACCTGTGTATGTTTGTTTGCTTTTGGCATTTCATTCAACTGCTGGCTGTAAATTAATTATCGTAGTCAAAATTAATTTATTTCCCCTTCCTCTATTTCCCAGTAGTACTTTCTTTATTCTGCAATTACGGCACCTAGCACATTTTCCCATGTATTGCAAAACTAATGTCTGCTCAGAACTCTACATATATTTAAGTCATCTTATTCTCACTACAGTCCTGTGACTTAGACAGAGCCAGTATTAATAAGAAATGAGAAACAGAAACCTGAAACTCAGAAAGGAAAATCCTGGCCTAAGTAGGTAGCTAACAAATACCAAAGTCGGTTTGAGCTCAGGCCTTTTGGTTCAGAGCCTATATGCTTCACACACACACTTCACGGAACAGGAAATGACTATTATAGGTTCCTCATGGAAAGTCACAATGTGCATAGCTTTTTGTAAGCTCTGACAAATGCTACATTAAGAAAACATATTTAGCTTTAACTTTGTCTGTGGCTCACCTATTAACATCCTGTAGCATTGAGTTGCCCCACATACTGGTTTAGGAACTGCTACACCATTTATTCAAACATTGTTAAAGAGCCACAACTATTATTGAAATGAGGGTCCTAGGTGATTAATTAGCTTAACTCATTAGCTAGCTGACTAGTTCTCATACAGTAGGCTCAAAGCACTTGGATTCAAATTTATACCACAGCATTTTATAAATGATATTTATTATATTAATAAAAGCTGTGAATCTACTACACCATTACCCAAAGAATGTGTCTGTAACCACCTGAATCAGAATCATGCAGGGTTATTATTAATAATTCATGAAGATTCCCAGCCTCCGTGGTAGAGATACCAGATCAGAGGTCTCATCTTGGGGAGGAGACACAATAACATAAGATGCTGAGACCCAGTCTACTTAGTAGCCCACTGTTTTCCCAATCCTAGGTGGAATAGTAGCCCACTATTTTTCCAATTCTAGGTGGAATTGTAGTCTACTATTTTCCCAAGCCTAGGTGGAATAGTATTCCACTATTTTCCCAATCCTAGGTGGAATAGTAGTCCACTATTTTCTCAATCCTGGGCCTGCATATCATAGGTGTTTAACAGATTCTTATTGATTCTGCTGCTTTTAAATTCTTACTATGCCCACTAAAGTTTGAGGACTACTGGTCACCTATATAACAAACTACAGTAAGAGAAATAAGTATAGACAATAAATAAATGGTAAAAGAAAATAAGAGAGATAAGTATGAACAGTGTTAGGAGGGACCAAGGTAAAGGTAATCAATTCTGCATAGAAGGCTCTAGAAAGGCATTACAGAGCACATTATAGTTGAATTGGGTCATGCAGAATGTTTTGGAATTAGCCAATCAGAAAAGCAACATAAAAGCACCGTCCATGGGAGAGCAGGCACTGGCTTGGAAAGGCAAACATATCTTAGGTATCAGATATAAGCAAGTCTCCCATGAGAACTTAGGGGCAGGCAGCAGAGCGCAAAGGTGAGGGGAACAGAAATATGTGGGAGGTGAAGCTATCTGCCATGACTGAGGCCACAGCATCTTAGATGTGGCCAAGATGCTCTGAAGCATCTTGGATAGTGACAATGCATGTGTGTCTGCACCTGAATTCTTAGAGCTGTGATTGATCTCAAGAGCAAACTGGCATAGCTGCCATCTAAGCTAACATGAGGGAAGGCTGCTGTCAGACATGAAGCTCCCATAATGCTCAGTTGTTTTTCAGTGTATAGTTGTCTTTATATGACCAACAGCTGACCCTTTTTACCTACTTCAGGCCTTTCCTGGTACATTAACCAGTCAAGTCATAGGGCCTAAACATGCTGAAACCCTGAATCGGCCACTGTGGCTTTCAAATACACTGGATTGTCTGGCCTGTGATTTATCTGAAAAGGAATCACAAATGGAGCCATGAGTCATTTTCAGCAACCGAGGCTTTAGAGTCAAACAGTAAATTCTGAGAAACCAATTTCCGCTGTGGGCAGAACCCAACTCCTGGTGTCTAATCATTTGTCCAAGCCTCAGAATGGAGGAAGCTGATGAAATACTGTGATGGGTCCAGCCTGGACAGGATTTGCTTAGGGGATTTCAAAACTTGGAAGGAAAAGTGGAATCCTTTGTCCCTGCTTCTCAGTGGAAAGGGGTGAGGACAGGCCCTCTGCGCACACATTCATTCTCCATTCCCAGAGAACTAGGCAAGAATAAGGCCTGCAGAAGAAAGGAAAAGGCTGCTGGACCACAAGAAAGGTGGGCAGGAGCTGAAACAAAAGGTCATTCCAGACCTTCTCCCTGTGGCTCTCTCTCCTGCTCTCTATCGAGAGAAGAAAAGCAACCTGAGCAAGTCCAGCCTCTACTCTCCTCTTTGCATCAGCTTGTTTCTGCCTCCAGTTGGGCTCTTTCTCTCCAGTCTCAGAGGAAGACAAGGAAAGCATAGCCCTTTGCTCACATCAACCTGTCTACCTGTGCCCCTGAGCTTGATCTTTCCACACCCAATAATAATGGCCAACACTTCCTACACCCTGACCACACCCTTTACACAAAGGGTCTCACGCAATACTCCCAACAGTCTCATGGACTGGAATACTGTTAGTACCTCCGTGTTACAGAAGAGGAAATTATGGCACACAGAGGCGAAGTCATTCATCCACAATCACCATCCCCTGCATAGATGTAGAGCTGGAATGTAAACCCAGGTATTCTGACTTCAGAACCCATAGGCTTAGCCTCTACACTGCACTGCTTTCCAGGCAGAAATGAAGCTTAATCATAAAAGCTTCATTTACAGAACACAAGTTCTCTATAGGAAATTTGGGAAAACATAAAGAAGGCACAAAAAAAAAATACGTAAAAATCACCCACAATCCCACCACTTCTACCTTTTTGGGAAGGGTATAAATTAAAAAGTGAGAATCCTTTCTTATTTCTGAATTCAGCTCTCAAAGGTATCCACTGTCCTCTCAGACTGTTTTCCTCTGTTTATACAATTACATATAGGCACATGCACACATGTACAGTGTTTCTTAATAAGACTGCACACTGCACAATTTTTTTTGCACATTCCTTTTTTCACTTAATATAACACATCTATTCAAACCTTGTGAAATGATTGGTAGTAAACCACTGCTGCCGAACCATAATTTATTCAACAAGTGCTATAATAAATTTGTTTGTCCCTATATCTTTATATACCCATGCTAGTAGTTCTGTAAGATACATTCCAACAAGTGACTGGTAAGATGTGCATTTTCATTTTACTAATTGTCAAATTACACAGGGAATCCTTAACTCTTTATGATGGCAAAAAAAGAGTCGTTGGTAATATGAATCTATATTGTGATGAATGCTACACATAGTTTATTTAAGCATTATTTTACACAAGACTGAATCAGTGATATAAAAGGGGTTTCTCATGTACATTTCGAGACCTTCTTCACTGACAAACTGGAGAAACACTTTCGCTTCTTATGGGTAAGAAAATGTGTTTCCTTCTGACCCTTCTGGAGTTCTCCTACTGTGACATCCTTTTTCTCTCTGCCACATGGGTGCCGTTCTTGCCCACATTAGTTCACATTGTCTCTTTCTTGTAAGGTGATTTTATTTGCTATTTTTTTGAAAATATACATTCTCAGCACCTGCACTTGTTCAAAAATACTTCAAATGCCAAATCCTTACCAACAACTCTCCTCAGATGGCTGCTCCCTCTAGTACAGTCTGCCAGGGAAATACTTGCTGCTGATTTTTCTGTCCGCTTACCTGACCCTGCACCTCTGCTCTCTAACTTGCAAATCTGAGGGCTCTGTGTTATGTAGTCAGCAAAGAGGAGGGGAACATCACTCCTTTTTCAGGAACAGAACATTCCAGATTGAGCTGAGATTCAAAACAGACCACTTGACTCTTCCTGATCAACGTCTTCAACTTTCCACCTGTGTTTGTCTGCCATCCCTCCCAGAGGGATTTCCCCCTTAGCCTGCTAGCACACTCTCTGCCTTGTCAGCCAAACACACATCTCCTCAGGGACCCTGCACTTGTCCTTCACCAACTGTGGTCAGATAAGCCCAGGAGTCCCACTCTTCACACCTTTACTTGAACCAGCATCTCTGTGCATTAATTATGACCCCTGCCTGAGAGGCAGTGTAACCTAATCCAGAGCATGTGGGGCTTTGGAATCAGAAAATTTGAAGTTCAAATCCTGATGCTTAGCCCTGTTGGCTGTGCGATCTTAGGCAAGGCATTTGACTTCCCTCTTCTTCAATTTCCTCAATTATTAAATAAGGATAATAAAAAATGAACTCACAGGAAGGTTGAAAGCACCTGGTATATATTGTCTGACACACGCAGACTTGTAACACTTTGTAGCTATTCTTAATATCATTCCACAGCCAAATTTTTCAGATGAGGCATTATTGGTAATGTCATATAAAATTTTAGGATTGTTTCAAATTTGGGAATTCTATCAAGTTTCTTTCATACACTAGCTTTGAAAGAGGCTCCAAATCTTAAAGCTTCATTAGCTTCAGAGTAAACACACCCCCTGCAGGTGGTATGTGATGAACTGGGACACTTATGCATGACTGGAGGTAGTGTGACTAATACAGCCCTTGCACAGAGGGTCGCATCTCCACGAAGGGGACAGCCAGGATCTACAATCTTTAAATACTTGTTCAGTCTCAGGAGACTGCTCTGCCAGCCTCCCCCATTCTCAAACTGTGATGAGGGAGTGACTCAGATGAGGCCAGATAGCTGGCCAGCCAGCTGGTGTGCAGTCACATTTGCAGAGAAGTCTATTTGCACCAAGGACATGCCAGGCGTGTTGTCACTCATACTAAGGTTTTCAACCTGGGCAAGTTATGAAATGTGTAGAGACTTTTGGTTATCGCAGTGCCTGTGGATGGGAGACACTATCAACATGTAATGGGCAGAGGCAACAGGTGTTCTATAACCCTGCACTGCCAGGGGCAGTCCCACCCAATAAACAATCGTTCCTCCCAAAATACCAATAACGCTCTTTTGGGAAACCATCTGTAGGACTTAGACTTCAACAGGCCTTAAGTATTGTTTCCCATCTTGGTGAGCTGGGCTAGAGCATGGGATAAGCTGTTGGGACTCTTTTCATCTCTCAGCTTGGAAGCTAGGTTACAATCATAGATGCCCCCTCCTGTCTCCTTCCCTGGACCCTATCTCCATTCCCATTTGACTTCCAATGCAGAAGGAATGGAAGGCAAATTGATACTGTTCAATCTATAAAGCTTTGACTTCAAACCCCTACGTAATACCCTTGTAGGTGAGCTGTAATTTGGCATCTTGCCTCCAAGCTTATACACAAAGAGAAGACAACTCAAGGAAAAACCCAAGCCACCGAACCTTGGGATTCCTCAGGGGAACACTGCTCACCAGCACCATTGTCCAAATGCCACTGATTCTCCCCTAACCCTGATCCCTTCCCCAGGGCTTGAAGTATGCCAAATATGGGAGGCCCCCTAGGTCTTATCAGAAGAACCCAAGAAAACAATAATTCTTGGGTCAACACTTCCTGAGTGCTCACTATGAGCCAGGCTCTGTGCTATTTTATATACACTATGTTACTTAGTCCCAAGTGACATAAAATAAAGCTCACATTAGAAAAAGACAAGACAATTTGCACTAGTCCGGTCCCTTGGCATTAGTGGTTGAGGATTTCTTGAACTGGGGTGAGGCTATGCCCTGGGGCTTCCACACTCTCAGAATCCCTTGGGTATCTAAGAGGCTTGAGAAGGCAAAGCTGTCGCATTCATGATTTGGAGGCCCACACAACGAGGATTTATCTTTCACATGTCTTCTGCCATTAACAGAGATAAATCCAGGTATTGTCATTACAGTAATGGCCTCTGTGACTAAGAGGAGCTAAATAGAAAGTCAATGAATGTCAAATATCTTGAAAAATCTATTCACCATGAAGTCACCTTGTAATGTGCTCTCGGGAAACAATAACATCCATTTTCACCTCAGACACTACTCTCTGTGGTAAATAATATCACTAGGTGATTGTACCCTGTAAGTCCCCAGAAATTGTTTCTAATTATTGTCAGAGGAACATCAATTACCAATAGAGCCTCCAGGCAACCCTCCTCATAGCTCTGATTAGAAACATGTTTTACTTCCACTTCTTCTGTCAAGCCTCTCAGCTCCCTACATATTTAATTGTTCTGTCTTGGCTGTGGGCCTGTTTTCCTTACCCTCCTCTCTGAACTATGCCTCTCATGGCTAAGTCAGCATCTGTGCTCACCCTCCTTGAGAAGCTCCTCAGCACCTGCCAAGAGCTCATTCTGTCCCTTCAGAAATACTGGGGCTCTGGTGACCTAGATAGCTGATAAAACTGCTTCAATTAAAAATCTGTCTGTACTCACTCTGCACCAGGTACTGTGATAAATGCATTTCAGACATTGCCTCATTGAATCTTCAGAACAACCCTGTGAGGGAGGTACAATTATTATCTCCATTTTGCATTTGGGAAAACTGAGGTATAGAGAGATTAAATAATTTTCTGAGTCACATAATTAACAAATGGAGTCTCTGCAACCATTCAAATGTCTTTTCCTCATTCCTTTAGAGCCCTAGGTTGGAGGGTAAGTTGAGTGTCTTCCTTTCTGTTCATCACCACTTCTAAGCCATTGTCCTCCCTGGGTCCTTAGTGCAGTCATCTCCTGACCTCGCTTTCCTCTGACCCATTGCTTGAAGATGTCAGTTTGGTTGAACCCCTTCCAAAGCTACTTATATTGTAATTCTTGATGCTTTCAACATCCTTTTAGACTTCATGGAGCTGGGCTCCAGCAGGGCATTACTCACATAAAATACAACAAGAAAACTGCCCCCAGAGATGTACCGGACCTGCAGGGAGATGCTCCTCCCAGAGTGCTGGCCCCCAACTATCTCACCTCCTCTCCCCCAGTGATTCTGGTTCTACTCTACCTTTGCTAGCATCACAAGTTCATGCCCCTACCTAGTCATCATCAACAACTACAACTGCAGCTGCACCATGTTTCACCATCTCCCTCTCGGACCTCCGCCTCCTCTTACCAGCTCACCTTCTCTAGTCTGCCAACTCCAACAATTCGTGGACCACACAGAGACCTACAAACCATTGTTCCTGGAACCTTTTTATTGTCTTTCACTCCCTTCGTTCCCTACTTCTCTTCCCACCTAGTTTAGATTTCATGGACCATGATGTGTTACTCACTGCACACTCCTTCAACTGCCTCAACCCTCTCTTCCTTTGTCATACTCAGCTGACAAAACCCTTGGCCAGCTCTGCACTTCTCCATGCCTGTACCAAACCAGCCAAACATACCCAAAGAAAACAACCATGCTGACTGGTCTCACTTTAAAGTTATCATCACAAACCACAAGTGAGCCCTTAGCGTAGCGTGGCAGCCTACTGTATTTCCCTAGTCAACTCACTTTTCCAGGACTATTTCACATCTTCCTCTCTCTCTTCAAATCTCCAACACATTCTTTTCCTCCACACTCTCAGCTGATAACTTTGCTTCCTACTTCACTGAGAAAATTGGAGCAATTAGAAAAAGAACTTGCATAAGTTTCTACCCTCACATCTTTCTACACTATGTCCATGCGTTTACCTTCACTCCTGCTGCTCTGGATGAACAGTGTATTTTCTACCTAAAACCAACCCCTCCACTTTGCACCAGATCCCAACCCCTCATGCCACCCAAGGACATTGCTTTAGCATCATCTATTTTCCTTCTCTACTGAATCAGAACTAGAATAATGTAAGAATAATTAATAACATGGATCAGAATAACATGATGCTATTTCTCCAATCAAAACCACAAACAACAACAGCAACAAGAAATTTCCCTGGATTCCACTCCTAAGTCAAACGACTTCATTTCTTTCTCCCTTGCAGCAAACTTCTTAAAATGGTTGTTCTTACTCTCTCTCTCATTCTTCTTGTCTTCTGTTGAAGACATCTCAAGTAGGCTTTTGTTCCCTCCACAGCATCTCTATAATATTCTATCTGAAATATTATACATTTACTTGTTTATTTATTTGCATTTCTACACCTTCACTAGAACCAAAATTACAGGAAAATTTGGAATGGCTCTTTCCTCAGCATCTAGAACAATGTCAAGTTCACAGTGGGCACTCCCTTAAATACATTTTGAGTGGAGGAATGACTTTGGGATTTGAACCCATGCAGTGTGGCTCCAGTGTCATTAAGTCAGAATGGTGGAAGAGGGGCATCCTTCTCACCAGGGATTCCAAGAACTATTTGAGAATTGGTAAGGTTGGAAGTCTCCCCTAGTAAGGGCAGAGCCAAAAAAACAAAAGCTGTTTATTATAACCCTATCTTGCCCCATCTCTGATAGGCTGAGAAACCCACGTTACACATCTGTGTTAATGTGAGAGTTGCAAAACACCCCTGTATCCTGAGAAGATGTGGTTTAACTTGACATGTAACGGCATCCGCAGATACTATAGGGTACTTATGAGTCTTGTGTTGGTTTGCTGGGTGTTTTTTTAGCTCACTAAATTCTATTTTAACGACCATGTGCTCACCCCACCCCCTGACCTAAGGTATTTTCCTTATCTGAGCACACCTGTGCTTGTTCCCAGGTAAATCTGGGCCAATGCAGAGTACTGTCTTGCACTGCTTAGTTGGTAAATGTGTCTGTAGCAAGAGTATCATCACAACTGCCATCTGAGCAGCAGAGCCAGATGGAATCAGACTACTCATTGGTCTACTGAGGTAAGGATGGGCTTTTTAGCTCTGCTCTCTCTTAGAAACAAAAACAAACAAATCAAGAGACTAACTTTTTTGGTTTTTTTTTTTTGCATTCACCTAGACTATTATGCCAGAACTTGCATAAGAAAAACACTTCTTTCTGACCCCTGTAGTGATCAACTGATGCCTTCAAGCAGGAAACCTGATTGCCCTCATCTCAGGCTGAGTCTGTTTTATCAATCACAAAATGACTCAACCCTTTTTTAAAAGCCAGCTGTGACCACTGACTCTGTGACCTCCTGTGGTGGTGAATTCAGTTTAAAAAATAATAATGTTAAAATAACAAAGCTTATTGAAGCTATTATGCTTCAATGCTCCACCCTTTGGGGGCTAAAGGAAATAAAACAAGTTGGCCAGACCTGAGGAGTTGATGATACACATTTCCTCCCCCAGAAGCATCTTGTAACTTGTCCCACACCAGCAGTGACTTCCCAGTGTGGCGTTTCTCCCCGCTGCTCCCATCAGCAAGAGCGTGCTGACACATGGGCTGATGAGCAGTGCCGAGACTTATGGAGTGTGTCCTTCCTGCCTCGAACCTCACAGCCTGTCATCCTCTGTTGTCACACGCTCTTGCTCATTTGCTCGCTGCTCACACTAATCTAGAAGATGATCAAAGAAAAACTCCACTGACTCACCCCTGCCTGGACAAGCGCAGGGATTGGTCAAGCGTGCGCATTAAATATTACCAGATTCTAATCTATTATTTTCACCCGCTTGCTTGCTCACTCACTCGTACTCTCTCACTTCCTCTCTCTCATTTTTTTTCAAAAAATAAATAAATGAATTCTGGGTTGGCTGAAGATTTCAGCAATGTGACTGCTGTGCAGATGGATCCTGCTGAAGCTGGTGCTGGCTCTCTAGGGAGTAGCATGAAATGCTGGTTTTCAAAACCTGAGCAGCGTGTAAATGGCAGCTAAAAAGGAAATGCAGATTGGTGCTGAGTGTTAATTGTCTCTTCCTCTCTTCTTCACACACTTCAGAGACTGTGTGGTGGCAGGAGACAGGAAAGCAGGCCTGCCCCCTCTTTGGGTGGGCTTTTTTTTTTTTTTTTTTCCTCAAGCTGGACTGAGAGAATAACAACACCTAGAGTCCAAGTCAAAACATGGAATGGGTTTTTTTTTTCTTTCAAGTTTTCATCTGATGAAAGTCAGGGAGGTGGCACCGAGCTTGTAATGAAAGTAAGAGTCTGCTGAGAATGAGTTGATGAGATGTGACACAGAAAGGGGAAGCAGGATGTCTTTGTTTTGAAATGACAGGCGATAAGCTATGGGGGTGCCTGGTGAGATTTTAGTCCATAACTAGGTAGCAACCTGTCAAATGTAGGCCCCTTAAATGCATCACAAGAATTCTCACTTGAGATGATTTCAATTCTAGCTCTGTGTGTGTGAGTGTGTGAGTGTCTGCATGCACGCATAGCAAAACATAATTGAATGCCAAAAAACATTGCCATGTCCTGTTAAGGGTACAATTGTAATCACACTGGAACGAGAGCTCTAATTCCCTCCATTGCTTTCCTCACTTAGTCAGTGACAAGGTCAGGTTTATGACCACATCCCAGGCTCAGAGCCATTTATTTTCATCCCTGAAGACTCATGTTAGCCTTCTCCCAAGATGTTAATCAAGCAGAATCTTGACTAACTGTCTCTTCTTTTTACGTTTTTGTCTAGATGAAGTGGGGTCATTTGAATTTGTGCAGTTTTGAATAAGATGGGGGCAATAGAGAAGCAACCGAGAAAATTGACTAGCCGTTGGCAAGGAGAACAGAAGAATCTTGAACCCTTTTTTAAAATCATGAAATTCCTGTGCCCCACCTGAGTCATTGTAACCTGTACCTGCTGATGCCTCATTTCTCCATGCATTTATGAAAAGGCTGTGACTCCCTGCTGTTGTCGCGTGGTGCCAACATCATTCTAGCTTGCCAGTTGGAGACAAAAGATAAGCAACCACAAATGAAAACACATTATTGTCTGGATCCATTCTCACCTTCATGGCCAGGAATGTGAAGGTGAGCTGGTCCCCATCCCTGCACTTCACTGGCAAGACCAAGGAGAGTGCAGTGGACGCTCTCCAAAAACATTGCTTCCTACTACTGCTGCTTGTAATGGAAGTAAGAGTCTGCTGAGAATGCTCATCTCAGGCTGAGCCATGTGTTTCCCATAGCAACCTCTCTTGGCCCCTGTTCCTAACCAGGACAGAAAGAGATCTCAGCCTGGGATGGGCTGGATCTTGCTCCTAGCACAAAGTGTACTCACTCAAGCCGTGTGAGAAGAAGACAAGGAATGTCCTTTCAAGGAATTGCCCAGAAAACCAATTGGGGGAGGAGGCAAGTAGGCTGGACCATCCTGGCTGGCCCCACCCCATGAAAGACCTTTCCTGACTAGAAATGGGGCTCAGATACGGGGCACAGTAGTGGGCAGCCCGGTCTCTCTCCTCAGAACCATCTCCTGACTCTGACTCGTCACTTGCCCAGCCACCTTCTATCGATAATCCAATTCCTCAAATCTAATTCCTTCCACAAAGGGCAGTGGCCCCCACATGCACATCATCTCCACAGAGCTACCATAGAGTAACTACTAATAAAAGGGAGTAGTGGTGATTGCTATTGAAGAAGATGTTGGCTAATGAGCTCTAAAGCATGACTCAGTCTTCCCAAGCCTGTGTGCAGGGGAGGGTCTCTCTCCCAAAGGGAGCCCCCAGAATAGATGTTTATGGGATTATACCTGCTCTTCACAGAGGCAGAATGGGATGGAGCTGACACGTTTTTTATGTCAACATTAACTTGATTCCATTGGTATGCTATGTGCAAGTGAACAAGAACCTCAGGCAAGGTCTTGAAGCTGCTTAAATGACACTCACTTCCGTTAGAATGCATAAGGGCGCTGTTGTCACAGAGACTCTGCCTCTGTTCAGTGACAGCTGGCAGACCCATCCAACTGGCTCACATGTAGACTGGCTCCAGCCTGACCATGGTAACCAAAAGGAATGACAAAGTCACTGCTGTCCGCTTGGCCCTTACCACAGGTGACTGAAACAGAACTCTCTTAAATAAGTTCTCCAAATCTATGGGACAGAAATCAGAACAGAGGTTGCTAGCAGAACAGAGGGGGAGGGGTAGTTGATTGAGAAGGGATATGAAGTGATGGAAATGTTTCCAGAGTGATGGCAATATTCTACATCTTGATCAGATGTAGGTTGTACGAGTGTCTGCATTTATCAAAACTGATCAGCCTGTGCACTTAGTGTCTGCATTTTACTGTAGGTCAATTATACTTTCATTATAAAAAAGCTATTCTATTTCTCATACAGGAGGCCAAGAGAGGGGCAATTCTGACACTCTTCATCTCCAACCTACCTTTCTGGTACCAAGTAAAAATGGGCAGCCCGGAAGTTCCATTCCTGGCTCTGTGTGCAGTGTCTGATCACACTCAGAACTCAAAATCCAAATGTCTGCATCTGAAGCCCTGCCTGAGGCCCACCAAGCCTGTGACTTTCAGAAAGTTCCCTGATCTCTCTGAGACTGTAAAATGGAGGGTAATGATCCTTGCCTGCCCTAAAAGACCACCACAGGAAACAAAAAAAAATAATGTTTTTGTAAACAGGGAAGAGCTGCAGGAATACAGATTGTACACCATCTCACAAAGATCGTCACTGTTTAGACACACACACATACTGAAACTGACAAGTTCCTTGGTGTAGTGTTAAAATTCCAATTGGAAAATTTGCTATGAAAGCCTCCATAAACAAGATATTACTAAATAATCATAAGTAGTGGTATGAATTTTACTCCACAGCACCCAGGTGTGAAATAATGTTATATATTTTTATTTCTTTAATCATATGATCTATTCTTTTTTTATTATTATTATACTTTAGGTTCTGGGGTACATATGCATAATGTGCAGGTTTGTTACATAGGTATACATGTGCCGTGTTGGTTTGCTGCACCCATCAACTCGTCACTTACATTAGGTATTTCTATTAATGCTATCCCTCCCCCAGCCCTCCACCCCTCAACAGGCCCCAGTGTGTGATGTTCCCCTCCCTGTGTCCATGTGTTCTCATTGTTCAACTCCCACTTATGAGTGAGAACGTGCGGTGTTTGGTTTTCTCTTCTTGTGTTACTTTGCTGAGAATGATGGTTTCCAGTTTCATCCATGTCCCTACAAAGGACATGAACTCATCCTTTTTTATGGCTGCATAGTATTCCATGGTGTATATGTGCCACATTTTCTTTAGCCAGTCTATAATTGATGGGCATTTGGGTTGGTTCCAAGTCATTGCCATTGTGAATAATGCTGCAATAAACATACATGTGCATGTGTCTTTATAGTAGAAAGATTTCTAATCCTTTGGGTATACACCCAGTAATGGGATTGCTGGGTCAAATGATATTTCTAGTTCTAGATCCTTGAGGAATCGCCACACTGTCTTCCATTCAATGCTGTCCCTATCAAGCTACCACTGACTTTCTTCACAGAACTGGAAAAATCATATGATCTATTCTAAGCCTCCATTGGCCTGAAAGGGAAACAGTTCATACTCAATCAGTTTGAGGGTCCCCCAATCAACTTCAAGCATAGACATTGCCATCTGATACTCTCAGATTAATTATGCTCTGCAGGACTAGAAAATACACATTCATTATTCTTCTCACCACCATCCCTGTGATGAGGATGGTAGAGTAAAGACAATTAATGGGAAAGACATTTATGGGTGTGTGGGTGTAAACATAACATATACACATACATATATAAACATAATATGTAAGCATAACATTAGCAACATCTCCTTCAGCATCTAGAACCCCCAACCTATAGGTTACAATACAACTGATGGGGAGAGGTAGACTTAATGGATGGGACTACTTTCAAGAACCTTGTGAGGGAGGAGAAAAACCCTCTCCATTATTGTAGACAAACAGATGCTCTCAAGTTGAGCGAGATGAGGGGGCTCAAAAACATGACATGAACAACTCTTTTTCTTTTTCTCAGACAGAGTCCTGCTCTTAACGCCCAGGCTGGAGTGCAGTGATGCCATCCCAGCTCACTGAAACCTGGGCCACCTGGGTTTAAGTGATCCTCATGCCTCAGCTTACTGAGTAGCTGGGATTACAGGTGTCCACCACCATGCCCAGCTAATTTTTGTATTTTTAGTACAGATGGGGTTTTACCATGTTGGTTAGGCTGGTCTCAAACTCCTGACCTCAGGTGATCCACCCACCTCGGCCTCCCAAAGTGCTGGGATTACAGACATAAGCCACCACACCCAGCCAAACAACTCTTAAAGTAACTTGAATTGAGAGCTGTTTTCAGTCATTGGAACAGCTGCCAATGTGAAGAAAGAAGCAGAGCAACACTAGGGTTTGTTGGAAGATATTTCCAACAAAATTGACCAGCAATGGAATGGGTTCTTTGCAAGGATGATAGAAGCTCTTCAACACTGGAGAGAAGACTGTGATAAGATAATATAATTTAGACTAGAGTTCTTCTACCTTCAATGCTCATTGTTTATCATTTTGACACTAAAGAAGAGATTTATTTGCCAAAAAGTCTCTTCTTGGCATTACCAGGTATGTATAAGAGTAAAATGCCCTGAGGTAGAAAAACAAAAGCACAGAGGAGCCTCACAATGGGCCAGCAGATAGGAGTTAGACTGTACGGGATGGACCAGTGCTCCCATTGGGAGGTTGCCTGGCCAACTCAGGCACAGTATCTTAAGAGGCTGTAGTTACCTGGGCCCAAGCTGAGCTGCTGTCAGTATCCAAAAGGTCCAGTCTGGTGATCTGAAGAACAACAACAGGAGACTCTGGACAGCAGAAAAGGTCCATCCCTGATCTGAGATTCAAAATAAGGGCACAGTTATAGCCAGAAGTAAGCGTGCTAATAAGAAAACCAAGCAATGGTCTTTAACTGTTTTAGATTCCATACCCCTCTGAGAGTCTATGAAAGTTACGGCCCCTCTCTGCAGGAAAAAGTGCACATTTGCACAAACATACATCATTGTGCCTATAATTGCAAAGGCTTCTTTGAACCCCATGTAGTCCATTCAAGAAGTACAGCTTCAGAACACAACGCACCATCAATACTTGTTACTGATGTTGATGATGATAGATTGGCTTTCTTGTATGAATGAGTGCCCAAAGCCTGATAAATGAACATTGTGGTTTTAATCCAGAAAAATTCTAAAGTAGGAAGAAGTCATAACCTATTTGTCCCTCTCCCTAGCACCTTTCTGTCCAATGGAAGAACTTAGGGATTCCAGAGGAGAGGTAAGGATATCTCAAAATAGCTTTTCTGTGCTCCTAAGGGAGACTAGAGTATAGGCTCAACCCCATGACTCACAAGAACAATCCAAAAGGTCAATACGCAAAACTATTTTCAATAAACTTCTCATAACCATAGTCAGGTTGACTAGTCCCATCCCAAATTTAATTCCTTCTTTAGATTTGCCCATGTCTGCTGTGCCCAAACAGGCCCAGAGAGAGTACTTGCCCCATTATCTTCTGTTAAAATGTCTTTGCTTGGCATCTAAAGCAATTTAATGTTCTTACTTAAAAAGCAGTAGACATGAAGCGTTAATTATCTGTTGCTGCATAACAAATTACCTCAAAACTTAGCAGTTTAAAACAGCAAATATTAATTATTTATTAGTATTTTTATAGGTCAAGAATCTGGGCACAGCTTAGCCAGATAGCTGTACTGTAAAGTCTCTCACAAAGCTATAATCAAGGTGCTGACCACAGCTGTGGTCTGATGTGATGGTTTAACTAAGGGAGGATTGATTTCTAAGCTCCTCACATAGTTGGTAAAATTCAGTTCCTCACAGTCTTCTGGACTGAACACCTCACGTCTTCACTGGCTGTTGGCTGGCCAGAGGACTCCTTCAGTTGATTGACACATGGGTCTTTGTATCATGTTGCTCTCAACGTGCCAACTAGCTTCCCTCAGAGCTAACAAGCAAGAGAATGAAAAAGAGCAAGCAAGATGCAAGCCACAATCTTTCACTTCCGAATCTCAGAAGCGGCATCCCATCTCTTTTGATGTATTATATCTATTAGAAATGAGTCATTAACATTCACCTCACACCCCAGGGGAAGGGATTACATGAGGGCATGAGTATCAGGAGGGGAGAATCATGGAGAGCCCTCTTAGAGATGGCCTATCATATATGGATTCAAATTCTGGCTCTGCCACTTATTGTAGGACCTCAGACAAGTAACAGTCTCTCAGCCTTGATTTTCTCCTCTGTGAAGTTAAAGCAATAATGCCTAATTTGCAGAGTTGTAATGAAAATTAAAGATAATAAATATAACTCCTACAACTCAACAACAAAAAGATGACAACTCAATTTAAAAATGGTCAAAGCACTTGAATAAGCATTTCTCCAAAGAAGATACACAAATGGCCAATAAGCATATGAAAAGATGCTCAACATCATTAGTCATTAGGGAAAAGCAGATCAAAGCCACAATGAGATACCACTTCATAACTATTAGGATGACTATTTTTTAAAAAAAGGAAATAATAAGGAATAACAAATGTTTGTGAGGATGTGGAAAAAATGGAAATTTGTGCATTGCTGGTGAAGATATAAACTGTATAGCCCTGTGGAAAACAGTTTGGCTAGTCCTCAAAACATTAAACATAGAATTACCTTATGACCCCGCAACTGCACTGCTAGGTATATACCAAAAAGAATTGAAAACAAAGACTTAAACAGATACTTATAAGCCAATGTTGATAGCAGCATTATTCACAACAGCCAAAGGTGGTGTTCTATGGTTTGAATGTGTCCCCCAAAGTTCATGTGTTAGAAACTTAATCCCCAGTGCAACAACGTTGAGAGGTGGGATCTTTGAGAGATGATTAGGTCATGGGGCTCGGACTTTATGAATGAATTAATGCTGTTTTGCAGAGTGAATTATCTAGAGAGTGGGTTACTGAAGAAAGAGTTAAGCCCCCCTTTCTCTCTCTAAGTGAAATAAATCAGACACAAAAGGACAAATATTGCATGATTTCAATTTTATGAAATATCTAGAATAGACAAATTCAACAGATTGCAAGTATATTAGAGGTTACCATGGACTGGGAGAAGGGAATAACGGGGAGTTATTGTTTAATGGACACAGAATTTCTCTTTGAGATGATGAAATGATTTTTGGAAATTGTGATGGTTATATAAGATGATGAATGTAATTAATGCCATTGAATTGTACACTTTAAAATGATGAAAATGGCAAATTTTAAATTATATATGTTTTACTACAATTTTAAAAAATTACGAATATGGCAGGTGCTTGACAAACAATCATACCATCCACAGAAACCCATGAAGGCAATTGTTTGAATGCCTTGAACTGTGTGGCCTTGCCAGATATGAGATGTTAAAGAGATTGTGGAGAGGATGAGGGAGGTCAAATTTTCTCCCACCAATAGCTTCTTCCTTGGTTGACATTTCTAGGATACCACATTTTCCATAAATACCCAGCTCTAATCTGAGAAGGAACAGGGGAGAGATTACTATATTCCCTATGATAGTTTGGGGGATATACACTCATAGTTTCAGGTAAAACTTACACAAAAGCAAATTTTGCCCTTTTAGATCATCTCCTTTTCACCTTAGTTGCCCTCAAGATTTGATGTGATTTCACCACATGTTTTAAAATTGCTCAGCTGTTCTTCTATAATGGCTACTTACCTATGGCACTCTAGACCAGTGGCTCTGGCCTTGAAGCCAAGTACCCCGGAGTTTGGATCTCAGCTCTGAAGCTTCCTGAGACAGTGATCGTGAGCTGGTTAACCAACTTCTCTATACGTCCATTTCTTCTCTGTAAAAGAAAGATAACAATGCCTGGCTCATATGATATTGTAAGGTATAAATGAAATAATGCATATAAAGGATTTAGAAGTGACCTGGTACATATCAAAGTGAGCAATAAATGGCAGCTAATATGATTTCAGAGCACTATTAATCACTTACCAAAGCTTTTAAATATCTGTCTGTGGAACTTTAAATGAGGGAAGAATTATTTAACTTTAGTTTCCAAGTATCTGATGAATAAAATAGATCATTTCCCATTTCTTTATTCAAACATGTAATGAATGCTTCCTGTGTGAATGCCATTCTACTTATGCAGTCTTGTTTCATTCGTATGATAAAGTGAGGGCAGGATTGGGAGGTGTAAACTGGATAATAGCCGTGATTGAAGTCACTGTGAGAACTAGATGAAATTCCTAGAGCAATTAAAATCTTCCAGATTCATTCTAGTGTCCAGTTCACCTTATATTACAAATAGTTTTGAAAAGCCAATATGACTGTGCCAATATCTTTAAATAGAGCCCACTGATTCCTGAGAATAAATAAAGAAGCACTGTCATGACTAAGGACTTACAAAGACCAAGACTGTTCTATCACTCCTGGGTACGAAATAAGACACATTTGTATGCTGTTTAGGACAATCTGTTTGTGCTGTTTCGGATAAGCTAGACTAGAAGGCAAGGAACACCTGTTAAAATTTTGTGACAAATGAACGGGTAGACTTTTCTTTTTTTTTATTTTACTATTATTATACTTTAAGTTTTAGGGTACATGTGCACAATGTGCGGGTTAGTTACATATGTATACATGTGCCATGCTGGTGTGCCACACCCATTAACTCGTCATTTAGCCTTAGGTATATCTCCTAATGCTATCGACTTTTCTTTAAGATTATAAAGAAATAGCAAAAGAAAGTTGCGAAGATGAACATATGAACTCACCTAGGTTCTGAGGGCCTGCCGTGATCCTTTCCATCTTAGTTCAAATTTCTCCCACAGGGATAATTTGAAATTATTTTAAAACAGCTTTTGTGGTAGCCAGTTTCATGTGCTGATTATTTCATGTTAACTGATTGTAATCAAATCATTGCTTTTCTTTTAAAATATTCTAATACGCTATCCATGATTCCTCCCACCAAAATATTCTGAATTAAAGACATTTGACAATATTTACCCTAACTTTTTAATTTCTTCTCCTCAGAATGCAAAATATGCCTTCTCATACCATAGAGAAAACTCTCTTCTAATTCATTCATGCAATGAATTCAATAAATATTTGTTTATACAACCTATAGCTATTGAGTGCCGAGGAGAAAGCAGTGATATATTCTCTCGCCACCCCTCTTAATAAGTATAGAGGTAATAATAATAAAGGAGGAATGATCATCAAGCTCCCACTTGAATGATTCCAGTGATAGGCAACTCACTATTTATAAGAGTTCAAACTCAGTATTGACAGGTTTTATTACCAAGTTATTTCTAGTAACTTCACTGAGCTGAGTATAGAACAGGCTTAGTTCTAATATAACATCTGGTATAGGTCTCCTTGTCAGGCAAAAATCAGGGACATTGCCAGGGTTATCCCAATTCCTATATAGAAGAGACATTCTTTGGCACGGAGGCAGAATTCTCTACAGTTCTCTCCTGGCTCCAGCTGCTTTTCCACTCCCTTGAGACTTAAGCATCTCTACACTAGTAACATGGATTTCCAATATAACTAAACAGTTTATACTTCTTTGTTTTGGACTGAAGTATTGAGAAAGGGACAACCACAGTATGTCAAAGAACCCATTCCAACTCATATTTTACAGTAAGTTAATAATTGTCAAGCATATGTTGACAACCTAAAGATGAGTAAGCAGAGAAAAATTACTGGACCTTTATAAAATTTCTGCAATTAAAAAGAAAGGAATTTGCTTCCAATTTTGGTATGCCAAAGCAAGGTCCAACCAGACTGATTCTCCTACAGATAACAGCTACAAACTTCGCACAAAATATAAGAAGTAAACTATCTGAAAGCCTTGGAGAGTGAATAAAAGCAGGTAGATTCTGGAGGAGTGTTAAAACCTGTAAAAAAGGAATAGGCACCTGATGAATTTCCCGTTTTTCAAATGGTGTTGAGCAAGCTGCAGTCGGCAACTGAAGGCAAGCTGCAGTCAGCAGCTGCTCAAAGCAGCTAAAACTACTAGAAAATCATAATCCATCTAGTCTGAAGAATGAGAGGACAGTCCTGGGGAAACCACAGCCATTGAAAATTAAGGAATGAATCTCAGAAAAGCAGTCAGAAAGGAGAAGCTCTACATGCTGTGTATAAATTCTGCCTAAATCTCTGGTTGACTCCTGAACCATATCTCTGTGGAGCAAATTCCAACTAAAGACAAAAGAAATGAACTGAAATTTGAGTTGCTACCTAAAAAGCAAAGTTTGCATGTTGGGGGTGCAATCAGGTCAACTGCCTAATAAAACAATGCCAGCAAAATAAATATTTAGAAGAATGCAGCAGAATCCACACCTACCATTCACAATGTCCAGAATAAAATGCAAAATTACTCAACATACAAAGAATGAGAAAAGTTGACTTGTTCTCAAGAGAAAAAGAAATCAATGGAGACCAACTCCAGAATGATCCAAATATTGGATTAGCAACTGTTATAACTATACTTGATGAGGTAAAGAAAAACAATCGCAATGAATAAAATGATAGGATATCTCAGCAGAGAAGTAGAAACTATATTTTAAAAACTAAATGTAAACTCAAGAACTAAAAAAAAAAATTTTTTTAATTTGCTGAATGGACTTAATGGAATTGAGATGACAAATGAAACAATCCTTTAACTTGAGATAGGTTAATAGAAATTTTCCAATCTGAAAAAATAAAAATAAGAAAAAAATTGAAAAAAAGAATAGATTTTCAGAAACCCATGGGACAATATCAAATGGCCTAACATACATGCAACTGAAATCTTTAAAGGAGAAAAGTGTGAAAATGAGGCATTAAAATTTTGAAAAAGTAATGGCCAAAATTTTCCCAATTTTGGTGAAAAACATAAATTCACATATTCCACCTTAGGCAATTCAGTTATAAGCAGAATAAATACAAACAAAGCCATACCTAGCAGCATCATAGTCAAACTGCTAAATACCAAAGATGAAGAGAAAATAATTTTAAAGTTCCAAAAGAAAAATATAAACTCAGGATTCTATATTCAGCAAAAATATCCTTCAAGAAAGAAAGAAAAAGAAAATTAAAATAATTCATTGCCAGCAGATGTGCACTCTAAGAAAGTATAAAGGGAGTTCTTCCTGTTGAAGGAAAATGAAACCAATTTTTTTTTTTTTTTAGCCATATGAAACGCATTTTTTTTCTTTTTTTCCAACTTTTATTTTAGGTTGGAACATGTGCAGGTATGTTAACATGGGTAAATTGTATGTCACAGGAGTTTGATGTACAGATAATTGTCACTTCAGTAATTAGCATAATATCCAATAGGTAGTTTTTTTCATCCTCACCCTCCTCCCGTCCTCCACCCTTAAGAAGGTCCTGGTGTTTACTGTTTCCTTCTTTGTGTCCATGTGTAATCAGTGTTTATCTCCCACCTATAAGTAGGAACATGCAGCATTTGGTTTTCTGTTCCTGCATTAATTCACTTAGGATAATGGCCTCCAGCTCCATCCATGTTTCTGCAAAGAACATAATCTCATTCTTTTTTATGGCTGCATATCATTCCATGGTGTATACATACCACATTTCCTTTATCCAGTCAACAATTGACGGGCATCTAGGTGAATTCCATGTGTTTGCTATTGTGAATAGGGCTGCAATTAACATACTCATACATATGTCTTTACAGTAGAGCAATTTCTATTCCTTTGGATATATACCCAGTAATAAGATTACTGAACTAATTTACATTCCCTCCAGCAGTATATAAGCATTCTCTTTTCTCTGCAACCTGTCCAGCATCTGTTACTCTTTGAATTTTTAGTAACAGCCATTCTGACTGGTATGAAATGGTATCTCACCATGGTTTTGATTTGCATTTTCCTAATGATTAGTGATATTGAGCATTTTTTCATATGCTTTTTGGCCACTTGTGTGTCTTCTTTCGAGAAGTGTCTGTTCATGTCCTTTGCCCATTTTTCAATGGGATTGTTTTTTGCTTGTTGATTTGTGAAGCAAAATCTTAAGGAAGGAATGAAGCACATCAGAAATGGCAAATATCTAATAAATATATTGGACTATGTATTCCTCTGAATTTCTTTAGACTACATATAACTGCTTAAAGCAAAAACAATAATAATATTTTGTTAGGGTTTATGATGTGTATAGATGTAATACATATAATAACTAAAATATAAAGGATAGAGATGGGAATAAATGAACCTACATAGTTAAAAGAGTTCTACATTTCATGTGACAATATTAATTCTAAATAGACAATGAAAAATTACAGATGTATATTATAAACCCCATAGCATCCACTAAAATGTAATACAAATAGATACAACTAAAAACCTAATTTATCAACTTAAATGTAATTCTAAAAAAAATGTAAATAATCAAAAAAAGAGATCAGTCTAACAGAGAAAATATTGTCCTCTTTGAAGGAGAAATTTCCCCAAAATGTTCTAGTTTGTTTTGTAATTCTCAAGAAAGAACACTGTATCTCTGAAACTAAAACCAATAATACAGAGAAAGCAATATAAAAGAAGACTTCAGGAGGAATTAAAAGAAACAAATCATTATTGTGATAATTAAAAACAGTCATAAAACAAATAACAATAGATTAACTGAAAGACAAAACTGAAAACACTGAAATTAGAGAAAACAGAAAGGGCAGTGACATCTGTAGGGGGCCTAGGGACAGTACTAGAGGACAATCATGAGAAATCTTACCTAGAAATAATAAGGATCCTGGAAAGCAGGATTGAGCAGGGGAACAAGTTGAGCTATGATGTTTCTCACTGTCTGCTTCACAGGGAGTACTACCTACAATACCTTAAAATAAAAAATAATTGCTATTCACCTTTTTTAAAAGTAAAAGTAATGCCACAGGTAACTCTTAAGTCAGAAAGATGGTAAATAATCTGAAAGGTAATAACAAAAGTAATCTGCCTATAAAATCTCAGATTTTATTAATGAAATCCAGAACTTGGGAAATATGAAGGAAGTAAATGAATGATAAATTTCTCATCCAACACAGTGAATACATATTTATTTATTTCTAAATAAAGCTATAAAATATAATCTTATTTGAATCTGACAGTAAAAATAAACTAAAAGGAAACTTTAGGTGTCACTGAACTTCAGAAAATTATTTATTTAAAAAAAAACTACTTCATCCAAAAATTTGTCTTTGAAGTTAAGGAAAACAATTTAAGAAAAAACATGGGCCGGGCGTGGTGGCTCACGCCCGTAATCCCAGCACTTTGGGAGGCCAAGGCGTGCAGATCACCTGAGGTAGGGACTTTGAGACCACCCTGACCAACGTGGAGAAACCCCGTTTCTACTAAAAATACAAAAAATTAGCTGGGTGTGGTGGCACGCGCCTGTAATCCCAGCTACTCGGGAGGCTGAGGTAGGAGAATTGCTTGAACCCGGGAGGCAGAGGTTGCGGTGAGCCGAGATCGCGCCATTGCACTCCAACCTGGGCAACAAGAGCGAAACTCAGTTTCAAAAAAAAAGAAGAAGAAAAAGAAAGAAAAAGAAAAAACATGAAGGGGTTTAAGTGATTGTGTGAAGAGTCTTTCAACATGTGCTTAATGGGCATAAGTTTACGTTTCCAAAAGGCAATACTTAATTAACTGTCTTTAAGCATCTGAAGATACGACTAGGCCTAAACAACAACAGAAAAGTTTTTATTTTTAAAAACGTTGAACTCATGGAGGAGATAAATAGGGACAAGCTCCTATGAAAAAGAAAATAACCTATAAAAACGACAAATTAGTTTCAAACAGGAAAACTAAATACAACACAGGAATGTGATTAAATTTAGTAATTATGACAAGCCTAAAGAAAGTATACACGAATACCAAGCATTAGTTGTTCCTCTTCATCTTTCTGAATTATCTGAAATTTTGCTTTATTATTTCAGAAAATACTGCTTTTTCATTTCCATCAATTGCTCATATCACGCAGTATAATTTACTTCATTTTCATAACATAAATTTCTTATATGCACTTTCGGTTTTCTCTGAGTTTCTAATTGTATTTCTTTGTTGTTGCTGCTGGTGATACTTTTCATTTATAGAGATTTGTTGTTGTTGTTTTAATCTTCCTCTCACCGATCGTGTACCTTGTACTTGCAGGTTCTTAACAATTCATAATACATCTATCTGCCTTCTCTTTGAAGACAATTTTCATGACTTTTCTTGTTTTATGTTATAATCTGAACTGTTTAATTTTAGGCCTTCTAATGAATTGTTACAGTAGAATTTCTTTTTATCTCATTCAGAGATTAGTTCCAATAGTTATTAACTCTCATAATGAGGGAAAGAATAAGTCAGTCAAAACTGACTTAGAACTGACACAGATATTAAATAGGCAGGTAAGGACATTGACATCATTATTGTTACTGTATTCTTTATATTTAAAAAGTTATGTAGAGGCATGCAAAAGAAAAAAAACACATTGAATTTTTAGACATAAAAATCATGATATATGCTATGGTTTGAATGTGTCCCCCAAAGTTTGTGTGTTGGAAATTTAATCCCCAATGCAACAGTGTTGAGAGGTGGGACTTTAAGGGCTGATTAGGTCATAAGGGCTCTGTCCTCATGAATGGATTAATGTTTCTATCACCATAGTGGGTTAGCTATTTTGAAAGTGGCTTCATTATAAAAGCAAGTTCAGCCTCCTCTTGCTCTCACCCTCTCTTGCCCTTCCGCCTTCCGCCACGAGATGACACAGCACAAAGGTCTTTGCCAGATGTTTGTGCCACACTCTTGGACTTCCCGGACTCCAGAACTGTGAGCCAAATAAATTTCTGTTCATTATAAATTATCCAGTCTCAGGTATTCTGTCATAGCAGCACAGAACGGACCAAGACAATATGGGAGATGAAAATGTTGTTGGAGGGAATTAATGGCATGTCAGACATCATGGAAGAAAAAATTAGTGAATTTCACATGAAAACAAAAACTATCTAAAATGAAACAGTAAGAATTTTTAAATTCTATATAACAGATATAATTTTTTGCTGGGCATGGTGGTTCACACCGATAATCCCCATGCTTTGGGAGGTTGAAGTGAGGGTATCCCTTGAGGCCAGGAGCTCAAGCCAGCTTAGGCAACATAATGAGACACTGTCTTTATAAAAATATGTATTTTTAAAATTAGCTTGGCATTGTGGTATGCACGTATATAGTCCTAGCTGCTTGAGAGGCTGAGGTGGGAGGATCATTTGAGCCCAGGAGTTCAAGGCTGCAATGAGGTATGATCGTGCCACTATATTCCAACCTGGGCAACAGAGCAAGACCTTGCCTCTAAAAAAACAAAAACATATTTATATGTTTTGTAAATTAAGTGTAGAAGTGTGTGTGTATTTATTTCTCTATCTATAGATATCTATCTATCTATAGATATAGAGAGATTGGGAAATAAAAGCTAGCCAATTAGAAAGAAATAAAACTGTCATAATTTTCAGATGATATGGTAATCTATGTATATAATCTACACCAAAAAATCTACCCAAAAAAAATCCTACTAGAACTAAATAAGTAAGTAAGGTACAGAATACGAAATCAATCTATAAAAAGCGATTGTATTTCTATATAATAGCAACAAGCAATTGGAAATTGAAATTATAAACCAGACTGAGTGTAGTGGCTCACACCTGTAATCCCAGCACTTTGGGAGGCTGAGGTGGGCAGATAGCTTGACCTCAGGACTTCGAGACCAGCTGAGGCGGGAGGATTACTTGAACCCAGGAGGCTGAGGCTGCAGTGCCCCATGATTGCACCACTGCACTCCAGCCTGGGTGACAGAGTGAGGCTCCATCTCCAAAAAAAGAAAAAAAAAACAGAAATTATGAAACAATATCATTTATTAAGCATTAAGAATATGAAATTTTCTTAAAGATACATCTGACAAAAGATAGAAAAGACCTGTACCCCAAAAACCTAAAAAATATTGCTGAGAAAAACTGAGACCTAAATAAATAGATATACTTTTGTTTATGTGTTAAAAGATTCAATATAGATTTCTACAGAAGATCTTTATAACTTGATTTGTAGAATAAATGCAATCCCAATCAAAATCTCTGCAGACTTTTTGGTAGAAAATAAGGAGCTGGCTTTAAAGTTCATATGGAAATATTAAGGAATGAGAATAGCCTAACAAATTTGAAAAACAAGAACAAAGTTAGGGAGGTCTAACATCACCTGACTTGAAGACATATATAGCCACAGTAAACAAGACTGTTTGGTATTGGTGTCAAGATAGACAAATATATTAATGGAACAAAAGAGGAGTCCAGAAATATACCTAGATAGATATGGACACTCATTTTCAATGAAGTTGCAAAGGCAATTCAATGGTGAAAGAATAACTTTGCCAACAAAAGGTGGTAGAAAACATGAAAATTCTTATGCAAAAATATGAAATTCAATCCATGTCTTGTACCATAAACAAAAACAAACTCAAAAGAAATAATAGATTTAAGCGTAAAACCTGATAATACTAAACTTTTAGAAGAAAATCTTTGTGACCTTGGGTTAGGCAAAGATTTCTTATATGAGACATCAAAACACAATCCATTAAAAGGAAAGTATTAGTAAATTGTACTCTATCAAAATTTAATACTTTTGCCCTTTAAAAGACACTTTTGGCCAGATGCAGTGGCTTATGCTTGTAATCCTAGCATTTTGGGAGTCTGAGGTGGGGAGATTGCTTGAGGCCAGGAGTTCAAGACCAGCCTGGGCAACATGGCGAGACCTCTTCTCTACAAAAAAAAAAAAAAACACTTTTTTAAATTAGCCAAGTGCATCTATAGTCCTAGGCACTCAGGATGCTTAGGCCAGGGGATCGCTGAAACCAAGGAGTTTGAAGTTACAGTGAGTTATGATCATGCCACTGCACTCCACCTGGACAACAGAGCAAGATCTTGACTAAAAAAAAAAGGAAAAAGTAAATAAAAGACTATTAGGTGCATAAAAAGACAGACATAGACTGGAAAAAAATATATTTACAAAGCATATATTAGATAAAAGACTTGTATTTAGAATGTATAATGGACTCTCAAAACTCAATAATAAGAAAACAAACATCCAGTATAAAATGGGGGAAGGATCTGAATAGATACTACGCTAACACAAAGATATGGAGATGGTAACCAAGCACAAGAAAAGATGCCCAGCATTGTTATTCATTAGAGAAATGCAAGTTAAAACCACTAGACATCAGGTCATATCTATTAGTATGACTAAAATTTAAAAGACTGGCTATACAAGTGTCAACCATACAAAGTTCAGTAAGGATGTAGAGCTGGAAATTTTATGCATTGTTGGTGGAAATGTAAAATAGTACAGCCGCTTTAGAAAACTGTGTGGTACTGGTTTACCACACAGGATCCAGTCATTCCATGCCTCAGTATTTATTCACAGGAAAAGAAGCATATATCCAACCAGGCATGGTGATGTGAGCATGTGGTCTCAGCTACTAGGTAGGCTGAGGCAAGAGGATTGTTTGAGCCCAGGAACTGCAGGCTTCAGTGAGCCATGATCATGCCATTGCACTCCAGCCTGGGTGACAGTGTGAGACCCCGTCTCAAAAAAAACTAAAAATGAAAAAGTAGAAATAAAGTAAAATAAAAAGAAGCATATATCCATACAAAGATTTGTGTATGTATGTTCATAGCTGCTTATTTGTAATAACCAAAAACTGGAAATTGATAAATAATGGGATACTACTTAGCATTAAAAAGAAGTGACTACTGATACAAACAACGTGAATAGGAAATAACTAGGCCAAGTGAACAACAAAAACAGTTCCTATGTTACGGACAGCAGTCCCTCTGCCAACATGGCCATCCTGCTCAAAATGTGCCCTTGTTGCACAAAGATATTCCAAAGGTTACCTAGAGAGTCTAGAGTACAACAGGTATATTCCTTCCCTGGTTCTGTATACTTTTGTTTATACAGCCTAAAGTTGCACAGCTTTGAAGTTTTGTGGATGTCTCCTTTATTTTAACCAGATTGCTCGTTTTAAGCTTGTGATCCAATCAACCATTCTCTGCCTAAGTCTTAGTCCCACAGTATTGTCAAGCCAGATCTCCCCAACTTCTTCTTATGTAAATGGATGTTTTATATGTGAATAAGACATTTTATAATTTTAAAGTGTCTTATAATATTATAAATATAAATGCTTTATATTTAACCCTTTGGAATCCTAATTGCACTATTCAAAATGGCAATATACTGGCTACCCCTCCCCACTTTGAATGAACTTTAAACCTGAAAATAAAACTATATAGATGTTCAATCACAAGGCCAATAACGTTTCAGAGTCAATTTATGTCTTATTGTCTCTATTTGCCATCTTCTGTTATTACATAAATAATAAAGAGTACTATGGAATTTAGTTGCTTTGCTTAGCTAAATTGTGAATAATGGAAATATTTTCATAATTTTTACATTTTACTATGTGATTTCAGACATTTAACATTTTCTCATTTTGATATTCACACTTTTGCCAGGGTATGTCAATCATCCTTGGCTACGCATAGTGAATCAGGACAATATCAGCCAGACATCCCTTACCTAGACTAGGGCTGAATGCACCTAGTCTTCATTTTATGGAGATTTTTTTAAGTATCTCCCAGTTGTTGAAAATGAGACAAAAAGTAAACAAAAGTAACTTACAGGAAGTCACACTCTTCTCCTTAGAATTCAGGTACGCCACCTCAAGAAAATGTTTTACTGGTATTTAGTAGCAGATTTATAAGCTCCTCCAAGGCTCCCATCTTCATCCGCCTTTATTCTATTCCTCCCTGTTCCCCAAAAGGCCTAAAGTACTTGACAAGCCTCTGGCTCAGCCTCAAGTGGTTCCTTTTGAAATAAAATCACTGATGAGTAGATTAGAGCTGATTGGAGATACCTGCCTGGGGGAATTTCCTATGAATTGAGAGCAGACAAGCTTCCCCTAAGTCTGGAGAAAGTTGTTTCTCCTTCACTGTTGATGACTAAGAAAAGCAGAATTTTCTCTGAACGTTAGTAACAAATGACTTCACAGCAGGAGACTTTGTTTTACTTAAGTGGTTTAAAAAAAAAAAAAAAAAAAATCTTTGCAAGATGCCCAAGACCATGTCAGTCTTTCCCATGGAAGGAAGCAATGGTAGGAAGGGATGCAAGACAATACAGCGCACTTGCCTTCAAAGTAACAGAAAAAGGTGGGTAGCAAGTCCAAGTTCATCACATGAAAAACTAATAACAGAACGTACCACATTTGTGTAAGATCAGAAAAGTTGGCATGCTCAACACATCTTAGAGACGTTGAGGACAGAAATCTTAATGGATTCAGGATTCAGGGCACCTGCAGTGGCTCACACTTGTAATCCTAGCCTTTGGGAGGCTGAGGTGGGTGGACTACTTGAGGTCAGGAGTTCAAGACCAGCCTGGCCAACATGGTGAAACCCTGTCTCTACTAAAAATACAAAAATTAGCCAGGCATGATGGTACATGCTTGTAATTCCAGCTATTGGGGGGCTGAGGCAGCAGGATCACCTGAACCTAGGAGGCCAAGGTTGCTGTCAGTGGAGATCATGCCACTGCACTCCAGCCTGGGTGACGGACTGAGACTCCGTCTCAAAAAACAAAAACAAACAAAAAATGGATTCAGGATTCAGAGGGTCCTGCTATGGTGTACCTTCTGAAACACAGCTAGACAAAACCACCAGTTGGATGGAAACAGAATGAGGAAACTGAGTCTAAAACACTGACTTACAGGACTACAAAAATCACATTGGCTATGTTATTTGGGGATATCATTTAGGGTATGCCATCAAAGTCCTAGAGGTAAGCAGGGATAGAAACTGATTGACACCTTGACCATATTTTACGAATTAAAAATCAGAGCACATGATCAGACAGATGTGAATTTATTTAGAGGATAGAATATTTTAAATTAGAACTGACCAAGAGTGCAGAATGTATAATGACAAAGGAATAGGGAAACAAGAAAATCTAAGTTATATCTACTCAGTGAATGAACGTCATCAAAAAAAGCCAAATAAAACTATGTTTTATATTTGCAAACTATACGTGTGTGCTCATGTATACTCAAAAACTTCAATAAATAAAAATTAAGATGTTTATTTTAATATTTCCTTTTCTGGAATTTGATATTCCATTCCTCTATGTCTTTAATGTAGGAAGGAATCTAAGTCCCATTATTAAATGCACAAAATCCCTAAGAAGAAGAGATAGCATTTGGGGAAAAAAATGTGATTGGGATGCAAGGAAGGTATGTTATCTCCTCCTCTTCCTCCCTTACTTTCCATTCATAGGAGGTGGCCATATGCAATAGGGATGCTCTGTCTGCATAGTAGGTGAAATAGAAGTCCAGTATGGCCCCAGTTGACTCAGGAACTGCTCTGAGAAGCAGGGAGAGGGAACCTTCCAGGCTGGAAGAGCAGCCCTTATTTATTCAGGTCAGACGCTGTCTCTGACCCCATGTATAAGCATTAAACTGTTGGCTTGCCTCCATTTCTCATCTCATTCCAGTTGTTTTAGAGCTGGCAACTGTGAGAAATCTAGCACAGTATTTTTCAAACTATATGTTATGAAAGTTCTGTTGTTGTTGTTGTTGTTTTGAGACGGAGTCTCACTCTGTCACCCAGGCTGGAGTGCAGTGGCACGATCTTGGCTCACTACAAGCTCCGCCTCCTGGATTCAGGCCATTCTCCTGCCTCAGCCTCCCAAGTAGCTGGGACTACAGGCGCCCGCCACCACGCCCGGCTAATTTTTTGTATTTTTAGTAGAGACGGGATTTCACCGTGTTAGCCAGGATGGTCTCGATCTCCTGACCTCGTGATCTACCCGCCTCGGCCTCCCAAAGTGCTGAGATTACAGGCATGAGCCACCACGCCCGGCCTTCTTTTTTAGTTTGTTTTGTTTTGTTGCTTTTTTTAAAATTTCCAATCTACCTATAGGAAAGACGAAGTAGGGTAAAAGGGGGCATATAAGCCTAAAATTTAAATATTAAGTTCAACAGAAATAAAAGTATTTTGTCAAATTGCTATAAGTGTTTCTGATACTTACTCTCAATTTTTGTATCTACCTTATCTCAGACCCAGTTACAAAGTTTGCTTATCAGCATCAATTGATAAACCACACTTTGATCTCTGGAGACTGTTCCATTGACAATTGGAATAAGTAGACATAAAATTTCATTAGTCAACCTCAAGCTTTAGGATTGGAAGCTCGATGAACATCCGTCATAAGATAGTCATCTGGGAGAGGTAATTCTTGTATGAACTATTGAAGGCAAGTGTAATCACCAACAGAACTGCGGTTGAAGCAAAGAAAAAGACAGAGAACAATAAGGAGATGAAGAGAAATGGATTTGGAGGAGCACAGAGAAAAAATGTATCAAAATGTATGACCTACTTCAGAAATAAAAACAAGCATTATCAAGGCATTGAGAAATTGACTATACAGACCCTAGCCAGACCATACATAAATACAGAACTTTGGCCCACAACCTACAGCAACCTACCC
Organism: Pongo abelii; assembly: GCF_028885655.2. Classification (NCBI taxonomy): domain Eukaryota; kingdom Metazoa; phylum Chordata; class Mammalia; order Primates; family Hominidae; genus Pongo; species Pongo abelii. Next base: position 23,933,659 of record NC_085928.1, read on the forward strand.
AGGAAACCAACCCCTTATCTACAATAAGCAACCAGGGAGCCAGCCTGCTATAAATCAGACTTGCAGGGAGCCAGATTGCTATCTTCAGTGACAATCCAAGAAGCAAAACAATAATTTTCATAGCAATTGGTCCCAAGTGGCCAAGACTTGATCAATAACTGACAGCTTCCCTAATTTTTGTCCTCACTTCCAACTTAGGACCAGTCAGAGAAAGCAAAATATGCACCTCTAACCAGTCACAGAGTATAGTCTGCTTCTATAATAGTTAATCTACAGCTTCCCCATGCCACCAGCCTCCAATCAGGGCATATCTGAAGCCTTCCCTTTTTTTCCATTATAAAGCTTCCCCCTCCTCCCTCTGCCATTGAGCCTTTGCCAAAACATAAGTGATGATAGCTGACTCCCTTACTATAGCAAACTCCAAATAAATAGCCTTTGCTGTCTTATTTTGTTGGTCTTCATCTATTTCTACAGCATGCTTCCTCTAATTGATTGATCCTCAATGCTCTTATAGAACTTCCTTAAGCATTTCAGAGAAATCAGCACACTCCTAATAACTGGCTCCAATTCAATCACTATTTTGGCAGCTTCCTTTCCCTCATGTCCCACAATTTATCCATTGATAAGTCCTCATATATAACCCAATGTATTCACTCTTTCCCATCTCTAGTACTACCAGTGGAGTCCAGGGAGCCGCCAACTTGCTTCTGAGTTACCATAACAGCCTCCCCACACCCTGGCTTGCTCCTGCTGTAATCCACTCTCACACAGAAGAAAGAGGGATCTGCATATCAAATACATCATTTCTCTGCTTAAACCTTCAAAGGGCTTCCATCCCACTTAGAATAAAATGCAAACTCCTACACCATCTGGCAGCTTCTCTCCCCAGCCTCACCTTGTTCCACCTCTCTTGTCATCCACTACACCCAGCAACACTGGCCTTTTCAAATGTGCCAATCGTGTTCCCATCTCAGGGCCTCTGCACAGCTGGGAATGCTCTTCCCACTGACCTTTGCATGGTTGGCTGCCCCTTGTCTTTCAGATGTGAGCTTATCTGTCACCTCTTCAGAGAAGCAAAGAAAGCACCAAGTCTACCATAGTCACCCATTCACTGTCACCCAATTCTACCTCTCTGCGTAATGTTCACCATTATCCGAGACTTTCTCCTTTTACTTGGTTTTATTCTCCACCTCCCTACACCAGAGCAGAGATCTATCGGTCATGTTTATTCACTGTATTCTCTAGGCCCAAAACAGGCCTTTCATAGAATTAATTCTCAATAAGTATTTGTCGAACAAATGAGCAAAGGAGTTCGTGAATAAATGACTCATTGAACTGCCAGAGACTTTGGACTCTGGTAGGTAAAACTGTTCTCTTTTATCATGCCCTAGCTTGAACGTAACTCCCATACCCTATAAGGCCCAAATCAATCCTCAGCTTCTCTGGAGAGTCTTCCTTTTCTACTCGGATGATCTGCCTTTTCCTTTTCTATACACACAGCTCTGACTGTTGAAAAGATTCATTTGGATTTGATCATATCCTACTTTGGGGTCTCTCTTCTAGTCCTGTTAAACTCTTTCCTTGCTTCTTAACTTAGGCAGATGTGCATGTTCTACCCTCCCAAACACATTGATTTGTACTTCCTACAAAACAGTACCATGAACATAGTGGAAACTCAATAACTAGTTGTGTTGAGTACATTTTTAAATGCATATCAGGTAAAATTAGTATAACTATTGCTAAGCTGTTAAGGGCAGAGCCAACAACAGAATAAAGTCAAAAGAGATCTCAGAGCACTTCCTCAGGTCCACATGGATTCCCTGTTGGGACAAGCCCATGTTTCCCATTTTCTGTTTATTGGTTTGCTCTGTTTAAAAAAAAAAAAAATATATATATATATATATATATATATATATATAGTCCTTTTTCCTCTCTAGGATGCATTCTGTGCTCCAAAGGCAATAGTTATGCATGGATTGGGATAACATTCACTGAGGACATGCTTATAGGCCCAGTGGGCAGCCAGCCAGCAATTGCAGCTTGAATGACATATTTTTGCTTGGCAAAGAAAGAGCTGCTTCACCACCCCTGTGCTCAAATACCAGTTCACCTGGTTGGTGAAGGCTTCTTGCTATTTTATTGAAATTATACTCCTGCAAACTCATATATTAGTTGCTCTCCTAGAGTTTGGTTTGTGATACTGGCTCTATCTAAAGTATGTAAAAGAGCTAAAATTATGTTTTTATGAGTGAATTTTCAAAAAGAATCAGCAATTCCACAGGTTACTCCGGCTTTTTTCCCCATCTGCTGTGACAGCAGGTGTGATTTCACAAGCCCACTCCCATCAATCATCCTTTCCAACCTGTCTCTGATGCCTGACAAGGTGTTTATGTGCATAACATGGAAACCATCACTAGATCTTGCGAACAAATAAGGCTGCCTTTCAACAATACTTTGAAGGAAGACTTCCATGGAAACCTAGGTGCTAGGTTCAGGGGTTCAGGCTGGGAAGTCATTCAATTGCCACAGTGTCACCTTCTTCCAGGGGTTGCAAACTCAAAGCCCTTCGGGGCAAGACAGGTACTAGAAAGGTATGAAGCATCCTAGTGTCAAACAACAAGAAGTGGAGAAAACTGTGACCAAACTGAATGGTGCATGCTCTATCTAAAAAGTATTTGCATTCACTTTCCATAAAAATAGGCTGGCTAAACATAAGTTTTCTACAGGCATAATGTGGCCACCAATTTTCCATCTTTATGCCATTATTAAGTCAGTTTCCTAGTCTGCGGCCCAAATACTTAAGCTTTTCAAAGGATCTTAGAATTCATAAAATCATGGATAATTGGAGCTGGAAATGACCATAGAATTTATTTATTCCAACTTCATCTTTTCCAAATAAGGGAACTAAGGCTCAAAAGACTGATAAACCAGCCAAAGCAAATGCAACAAGGATATAGCAAGGATATAGACAAAACTCTAGTCTTCAACTCCAAGTCTGATGATCTTTCAGCTACTTGCCATTGCTTTTCCTAATGTGTTGGTAATATCTTACTCTTGATGTGTGCTTAATATAATATCCCCTTTAAAGATATATTGCACTGATATTAATAGTAGTAAAAGGATCAAATGATATAGGCTGGATTAAAATGTTAAATCAACTGAATAAAAGAGAATTTAGTCATTAAAGATGATAACCATAATATAAAATGTGTACAAATATTATTTATGATTACTTTACACGGTAAAGATAGACTATAAAATTAAGATTTCAACTATGTAAAATATATGTACAAGTGGACAAAGACTAGAATAAAATTTGCAAAATGAAACTGGCATGATTATGTTGTTATTCTTTTTAAAATCATTGTAATGCTGCTATATTATTCTTTGGAGTATTTCAGGTAATTCCCTTTGACAACATTACTTAGGGTTCATTTTAATCTTAAGGGTAGCCATTTGTCACTTCCTACACTCTTCCTTGCTAGCAAAAATTCCACATTTTATTCAGGTGTCCCCTGTTTTCCTTTGTGACTCAGGAATGTCCTAGTACATCCGTCAGCAGCAGTGCTCCTATTTCCTTTGCCGCTAATTGATTCAAGTGTGGACATGTGATGTAAATCTGGCAAATGAAACGTAAAGAGAATTTGCCAAGGGACTTCTGGGAAAGAGCTCCCTCAATGTTAAAAACAGGTCTCGTTCTCCACCTCTGGATGTTGCACTGAGAATATGAATACATGTAGCTGGTGCAGCCATATTGTGAACATGAGGCAAGTCAGCCCCAGGATAAGATCTATAAGAGCAGAAGTGTTGAAAGGGGGCTGGGTGTGGTGGCTCACGCCTGTAATCCCAGCACTTTAGGAGGCCCAGGCGGGCGGATTACTTGAGGTCAGGAGTTCAAGGCCAACTTAGGAAACATGGTGAAACCCCATCTCTACTAAAAATACAAAAATTAGCTGGGTGTTGTGGCACACGCCTGTAGTCCCAGCCACTTGAGGGGCTAAGGCATGAGAATCGCTTGAACCTGAGCCGGAGGTTGCAGTGAGCTGAGATCTCACCATTGCACTCTAGCATGGGTGACAGAGAGAGACTCCATCTTAAAAAAAAAAAAAAAAAGGAAAACAAGAAATGTTGATCCCTAATGAATTCGTGTGAAGCCATCTACCTCTGGATTTTTTATGTGAGATAATCAACTCTTTATCATTTCATTCAATTGAGAAGGGGTTTTCTGTTATTTGCCAAAGCCCCAGCCAAAATAATAAACTTGATTCTCCAAGTGCACTTGGATACCTATATGGAGAGGGGAGATGCTCAGGTATTTGCTTCTCTTTTTCTCTTCCTAGGGCACAGGGAGCATGATTATGTTGAATTATCTAGTGTCTCATTTCATGAGTTTGGTCATAATGACTATGAGGCACAATCCATTTGCCTGAGTTACCTGCTATGGTTCTATTAAGTACCCTAATATGACTAGAACCTTATGAACATCAACACTTTTATATGGCATTGTTAAAACATAAGTAACAGTTTGAGCCAATTTGAGAGAGACTTAGGGAAAATAAGATAGACATGAGGAGAAAATGGGCATTTCCAGGGATAGTGAAGCCATTCCAGTGAAGCCGAGATTTTGAACTCCCAAGAGTTCTAGTGATATCAAATGCCCTTCTTGGATAATAATATTTGTCCCTTTTCAAACCAACTACTTTGTAATAGTCTGTCATTTTGCTTTACTCTGGGAATGACCATATTTCAATCATGGCAATGCAGTAGGATATCTGAACATCAATGACAAGATTGCAAAGGAGTTGTGGAAGCAACAAAGGCTTTATTGAATTCAAGATTATTGTCATTAACATAGGAAGTCCTACAAGTCCTGTCTGCTGGGGAGAACTGAACTTTTGAGGATTAGACAATGTAACCCACAGAAAATGGATTGCAGATGTACTTTACACATGCTGAGTATCTTGAAAAACAAGATATGAAGATAAAGCTGCTCCTTTGTGCTCTAGGGCAGAGATCAAACCATTATAAAGGCACTTACCCAAGAGAAGTACAGTGTGTGAACACACAAAACCCAACTTATGACAAAAATAATGATAGTTTATTTCTAATCTTAGAGAACATTTTTTAGACATTTGCAAAAAAAGAAAAGGAAGAAAACACACGATCTGTTCTTTGATGGAATGTTGTCAACTATGAAAAAGTTAAAGTGCCTCTACTACTCCTCCATCTTATTCCCCGTGATACATGTCCCTAAATGCCTAGAATAAAACAGTTGAAACATGTCTCATCCAGTCTAGAGTCTCCAGGCAACTTTTGAGCCTCTAGATCTTCACTTTCTCAGACATTTCTACTTCCATCATAATAACACTTCCACATCTCTCTCATCTTCCATCTTCTATACACACAGTTCTCTGATTTCCAGGGGGAGAAATAAAAGCCAATGGAAAAAAGGTGATGATTTCAGAAATAAGGTGGAGTAGGAAGCACCAGGAATCTGTTTCCCCAGCTAGACATAATTGCACTGGCAGAGTCTGCCTGACGTAATTATTTTGGAACTCTGGAATCTATTGAAAGCTTGCAACTTCCAGGAGAAGGCTTGGATGGTAAATTCAGTTTATTTTGGTCATATCAGCTCTTAGCATAATAGCAATTACCCATTCTCCACTTCCAGCAATGTGGCATACAGCTATGTCTGAATTCTTGGAGCAGCTTGCAGGAGCCAGAGTGGGCAAAAAGAACCTTGTCCTCCAAATAGAGGGGAACTATGGTCTGATTATTGATAGCTCCTTCTGATCACAGAGATTCAGACAAAGGAGTATGCTACCACGGTTTTTGCACCTCCCCAACTGTTATAAGCCCCTCCCTGTCTGGCTGTAGTAACTTCAAGAAGATTTAGAGCCAGGTGCAGTGGCTCATGCTTGTAATCCCAACACTTTGGGAGGCCAAGGTGGGCAGATCACCTGAGGTCAGGAGTTCAAGACCAGCCTCACCAACATGGAGAAACCCTGTCTCTACTAAAAATACAAAATTAATTGGGCATGGTGGCACATGCCTGTAATCCCAGCTGAGATTGGGAAGCTGAGACAGGAGAATTGCTTCCATTTTTTAAAAATCTACCTTTATTTTTCTATTTCCCCCTTTTGGAAGTCGGACATTAAAGACTAGGACATTAAAAAACAACACATATACAGGGAAAATTAGAAAGTGACTGCACTTACCTAGGGAAAGGTACAGGTTTAGAAAAGAAACCTTAAATTTGCACATCAGGCTGATCCTTGACACAGAAACAGCACATAACATTTTTTAAAAGTAGTAAACAAAACACTAACAAAAAAATATGCAAGCCCTGGAGAAGAAGGAGAATCTGATTTACAGAGTTACCACATTATTAACTTCAAATGTCTGTTTTTCAACAAAAAATTACAAGACACCAGCCTGGGCAACATTGTGAGACTCCACCTCTATAAATAAATAAATAAAATAACATTTTCCAGCATGGTAGCTTGTAGTCCTGGCTACTCAGGAGGCTGAGGGAGGAAGATTGCTTGAGCCCAGGAGTTTGAGGTTACATTGAGCTATGATCATGCCACTGCACACTAGCCTGGGTGACAGACCAAGCCCTTGTCTTTAAAAACAAAATAAAGTTACAAGGCACATGAAGAAACAGAAAAGTATGGCACATTCAAATTTTTTTTAATTAATCAACCAAAACTATTCCTGAAAGAGTCTCAGTGGCAGATCTACTAGACAAAGACTTTAAAACACCTAACTTAAAGTCTCAAAGAACTAAAAGAAGATGTGGGAAAAGTCAAGAAAACAACCTATGAATAAAATGGAAATATTAGTGAAGAGATAGAAACACTAAAAAGAACCAAAAAGATATTCTGAAGCTGAAAATATAATAACTAAAATTTTAAACTTCACTAGACAGATTTAAAGGCAGATTTAAGCAGACAAGAAAGAATCAGCAAACTTGCACATACAATGAAAATTATCAGTCTGAGGAATAAAAAGAAAAGCGATTGAAGAAAAGTGAACAGAGCCTAAAAGACATATGGGACACCATCAAGTGAACCAACTAATACACTGTAACAGCACCAGAAAGAGAAGGGCTAGATAAAGGGTAAGAATATTTGATGAAATAATGGCTGAAAAGTTTCTAAATCTGATGAAAGACATAAATATAAACATCCAAGAAGCACAATGAACTTCAAGATGAACCCACACCAAGACTCATTATAATCAAACTTCTGAAACATAAGGACAGAGAATTATGAAAGCAGCAAAAAAAGAAGTGATTCATCATACACGAGGGATCTTTGGTAAGAACATTAACAAATTTCTCATGAGAAACTTTGGCCCATCAGGCAGTGGGACAATGTATTCAAAATGCTAAAAGAAAAAAATACCTGTCAACCAAGAATTTTATATCAGTACAATTGTCCTTCAAAAGTGAAGGAGTTCAGGTGCAGTGGCTCACACATATAATCCCAACATTTTGGGAGGCCAGGGTGGGCAGATCACTTGAATTCAGGAGTTCGAGACCAGCCTGGCCAACATGGCGATACACTGTCTTTACTAAAAATGCAAAAAATTAGCCAGATATGGTGGCACGCACCTGTAGTCCCAGCTACTTGGGGGACTGAAGCAGGAAAAGAAGGAGAACATAAGACGTTGCCAGATAAACAAAACTGAGGAGCTCATTACCACATTACCACTAGACCTTCCCTGCAATAAATATTCAAGGGAGTCCTGCAAGGCGAAATGAAAGGACATTAGACAGTAACTTGAAGCTGTATGAAGAAACAAAGAGCTCAATAAATGCAAGGATCTTTATAAAAGCTAGCAGTATTTTGCTATCTACATAATTTAAGAGACTAATACATTTAAAAGAAAACAATCATTAGTCTAAAAGCTAACATTGTTGTAACTTTGGTTTGTGGCTCCATGTTTTGTTTTTTATATAATTTAAGAGATTAATGCATTTAAAATAATTATTAGTTTATTTTTGGGGTCACACAATATACAAAGGTATAATTTTATGACATCAACAACCAAAAAGATGAAGAAAGAATAGTAGAGGACCAGATATTTTATGTTATTGAAGTTAGACTGGTATAAACTCCAGTTAGAGTATTATAACTTTAGGATGTTAAATGTAATCTCCATTGCAACCAAAAAGAAATAGTTAAGGAATATAAACAAAAGGAAATAAGAAAGGAGTTTAAACATTTCACCACAAAACATCAACTAAACACACACAAAAAAGAGTCACGCAGAGTGAGATGTGGGAAAGCTATAAGGCATATAGAAAACAAATAGCAAACAACAGAAGCAAGTCCTTATTTATCAGTAATTTCTTTAAATGTAAATGGATTAAACTACCCAATCAAAAAACAGAGATCAGCAGAATGGATAAAAAATACATGATTGCTGGATATACTGTCTACAAGAAACTAACTTTAGATCCAAAGACACACAAAAAATAATAAAAATAAAAATAATAAAAAAGAAAAAAGAAAACAAAGGTACAATAGGTTGAAAGTGAAAAGATGGAGAAGGATATTTCATGCAAATAGTAACCAAAAGAGAGCAGGAATGGCTAGACAAATATCAAACAAAAATGAATTTAAGTCAAAAAATTATTAAATAAAAAACGGTATTATATATTAATAAAATATTTAATACAACAATAAAATAGAGCAATTTTAAACATTAACATGCCTCATAACAGACGATCAAAATACATGAAGCAAAAACTTGTAGAATTAAAGAGAAAAATACACAATTCTACATTAATAGTTGGAAACTTTAACATTCCACCTTCAATCACAGATAGAACCACCACACAGAAAATAAGTAAGAAAATAGAGGATATAAACAACACAATAAACCCGCTAGACCTAAAAGACATATACAGAACACTCTACCCAACAACAATAATATGCACATTCTTTTCAAGTGCACATGGGACATTTTCCAGGATGGGCCATATGTTAGGCCACAAATTGTGTCTCAATAGATTTTAAAAGACAAATATCATACAAAGTCTTCCCTGATCACAATGGGAGGAAATTAGAAATCAATAACAGAGTAAAACTGGAAAATTCACATATTTGTAGAAATTAAACAACACACTTTTAAACAATCAGTGGATCAAAGAATAAATTACAATGGAGACATAATGCTCTCGAGGATGTGGAGAAATTGGAACACTCATGCACTATTGATGGGAATGTAAAATGATACAGCTGCTGTGGAAAGCAATATGGTAGTACCTCAAAAAATTAGAAACAGAATTACCATATGAACCAGCAATTCCATTTCTGGATATATATCCAAAAGAGCTGAAAACAGGATCTCAAAGAGATATCTGAACACCTATGTTCATAGCAGTGTTATGCACAAGAGCTAAAATGTGAAAGTAATTTAAGTGTCATCCATAGATGAACAGAAAAGCAAAATGTGGTACAATTGAATATTATTCAACCTTGAAAAGAAAGAAAATTCTGACATATACTTCAATATCAATGAACTTTGAGAACATTATGCTAAGTGAAATAAGCCAGTGTGAACCAGTCTGAAAAAGACAAATGCAGTAGGATTCCACTTATATGAGGTACTTAGAGAATCGCTTGAACCTGGTAGGCTGAGGTTGCAGGGAGCCGAGATCGCACCACTGCACTCCGGCCTGGGCGACAGAGGGAGACTCTGTCTCAAAAAAGAAAAAGAAAAAATTAGACGATGATGGAGGGTAGTAAAAAACACGAAGAAAATAGGTTGAAAAGTTAAAATAGAAGTAGAAAAGGGAGGTAAAATGCAAGTACACAGAAGGGTAGATGCAGATATAAAAAACCAATGTCATTTACTTATTTCCTTCCCCACTATTACTCTGCTACCTATAATGAGTGATTTGGTACAAATCTGATTAATTGAGAAGCCTCCTTCTGTTATTTCCTGCCATTCTCTTGTAGAAAGGAAGAAAGTGGTGCTCAGTATTAGATAACAAATGAGTTGAACTATTTTTCTTTCAAGAACGTATTACAGCAGCAGAATGAATTCAAACATAAAACCTAAGACTTGCTCAGATGGTTCTCATCTATCACCAGATCTCATTGGAGAGGAACAGGGGCTAAGGTTGAGAAGAAATAACCATACTACTGGACCACTCACTGCATTTGCCAACTTTCATTTACACTTTTACAACTTGAGGTCTGATTCCAGTGAAAAACATACTGAGAGGCTCTTTTTCAGACCAGATCAGTATCCACGCAGTTTAAGATCATCATGATAATCAAATCTTCCAGTTCACAGTAAGGAATGCTAGTTATAATAAGACATGGAAACAAAATGTTCCTCTATTCATATAGGTCCTGCAAATTGCCTCCCCATAATGTTTCATTTAGTCTCCATACTGTCCTAGTGAGTGGGAACTCAGTGGGGGTTTAAAGTGGTATACTCAATGGTTGGTGCTCAAGGCAAGGTTTCTTCTATCATCCCCTGGAACAGCATTTCAAAGACAAGAAGAGAATATTCCCACCACAAATTTCACATCAATTTCCTTTCAAACAAAATCACTGAGTAACCTTATGTATCAGAAGCCCACTGTCTCTCTTCTCTTGCTCTAAACTTCCCACTTCAAGTTCAAAACATAAAGACTTTCCCTGATGAAGGGCCATTGGCTAGTACATGAGAATGTTCCAGCCATGCTATTGAGATGGAGTTTCTGGAAGGAAGATGAAAAAAATGATCTATATTTTTCTTGATTTCTGCCCAGGCATATGTGTTCTGTAGGCATCCTGGAGTTCTTCCCAGAAGGCATATCTCAATGCCAATCATGAATAAGGGTTCCATTTACTTAAAAGAATAAAATTGTTTGGTGTTGCATGAATGGGAAGTGCCAGATAAAAGGAGCAATTGCTAATCTTCACCTATAGTAAAGTCCAGAGAGAAAGGATCACCTCATTTACCCTGCTTCTCTTCTATTTCCACACCAATCCCTCCCCATTCACCATGGGGGTCAAGGAGTCTACCAGAGAGAGCTAAGTCGGAACAGAGTTGACTGCCTAGATGTGCGATTTTAGGCATGTCAGTTAATTTTCCTGTCTCTTGTTCCTACATAGAATTAGAGTCTATATCCCTCTTTATCTTCCTTTTAATTTTGCCAGAGAAAGGCACTAAAAACATACTGAGGGATATCTTGCCAGCATTTACAACTGCCCTTGAAGAGAGGATATGTGTTCTCAACACAGAAAGTCTAGAAATAGGATTCTTCCTACTACATTCACGCATTATCAAGATAGCATTATCATTAGGCACAATATCTTCAAATGTTAAAGAAAATAAACATAGGATACTGAAACTTGAAAACCATGTTGCTGAAAATGAGTGATATGAGGTTCTTAACTCCTTAGAAGGCCTTTGCTTCATTCTGCTCACACACCAGCCTGACATTACTCCCTGCTTTTATATGTCAGACAAGCCAAGTTTTAGCAGTGCATATTCTCTTGATCCCCTTATCCAAGGGAAGAAAAGCCTTGGAGTTCACATTCAACCCAGGAGTTCTAGTCTTAGGGCATGTTCAATATAGTTATGTCATATAACTAATACATTTATGCTCAATAAGTTATGGGCAACCTTGGATATGGAACCTAACCTCTCTAAGCCTCTGTATTAGTTTGCTAGGGATGCCATAACAAAATTCCACAGGCTAGGTGAATTAAACAAGAGAAATTTATTTTTGCACAGTTTTGAAGGGTAGAAGTCCAAAATCAACAGGGTGGCAGATTTGGTTTCTCCTGCAAGACCACCTCTCCTTGGCTTGCAGACAGATGCCATCTTCCTGTGTCCTTTCCTCTGTGTGCACATTTCTGGTGTCTCTTCTTTTTCTTATAAGGAAACCAGTCATATTGGATTAGGGCATACCCTCCAGGCCCCATTTTAACTTAATTCACACTTCAAAGAACTTACATCCAAATACAGTCATGTTCTAAGGTTAGGGCTTCAACACATGAATTTTGGAATGACATAATTTAGTCCATAACAGCCTCTATAAAAGTGGCATCATGAAGATTGATGTAACACACAAACAAGAATATAATTTACAGAATGATTTCTAAATCATCTAAATGATTTCTAAATATAATTATATACAAATGTATTATTAATATTATTATTATTGTCATAATTATTATTATTCTCTCTGACATATTATCAGTCTTCTGGGAAGTTTAAATTTTCTACCTTTGGAAGACTATACCATAGTGGTTAAGAGAATTAGGATGTTTAGATCCAAATCCTGGGTCAGCCACTTGTTAGCTGTGTGACTTTCAGACATTATACTAACCTCTGTAAGCTTTGATTTTCCTATCCATAAATTAAGGATGGTAAAAAGTAGTACCTGCCTTGTAGGGTTGCTGAAAGGATTAAAAGGAGCAATGCATTAAAATGACTGGCTAAAAGTACATGCTCAATAAATAATGATTGTTATCAATAGCAGTATTTAGACCTTGTTGATGCTGCTGCCTTCTTTCTCAGCCAGCAGAGGTCTCCATCATAGTCAAACAAGAACTAGCTTCCCCATGACTGCACTGCAGTTGCCAAGCACACCCACTGTTGGCAGAGAAAACAGCCGAAGAATTACCGCACTGCCTAAACAGAGGAGAAAAAAAAGAGAGAGAGAACAGGAAATGGTTAGGATTCCACAGTAAAATGTAAGATGAACAGGTGACCATAAGTTAGGATTGTTTATGTTCTACTACTGACTTTCACTGATATTGTCCTTGGTTCCATCTCACTTTAGCTTGTTCTAAACCAGTTTTTAAAAAGATATATATGTATATATCACAGAGAAGCAGTAAGAATGAATTGGCAAATATTTGTGAAGTCCTCTGAAAACAAGAAGTGCTGCTAAGAAAACATTTAACATTTCTTACAGTATTAAGCTTATTTCATCTTTATTGCCAGTTATATGCCATGCCTCAGTTTTGCTACCTTTGTAATACGTTTCCTTTAACCTTCTTTTCCCAGACAGGCTTACACCTCCAAGTTCAATTATCCTGTCAATTGTGTTTTAAATTGTACTGATTTCCATTAACCAATTGTGGTATCAATTTGATGATCTGTTCCTTCTTCTGAACTAATCATCTTTACACCCACCAAAATCTGGAAAGGCAATTAAACTGAGGAAGGTGAGAGTTATTCAAGAGAAATTAAAGCATAAAGGTAAAAGCAGTGGAAAAACTAAGATTAAAAAGAGCACTGAGGAGAAAATATACATGTACTAAAAAGCACAGTACCCGAGCAGATAGAGACAAAGAGGAAAAGAGGAGAGCGAGGTAGAAAACGGATCCTGCTTATGCCTACTCCATCTCTCTTTCAGCACCAAGGACAGAACCTCTGAGCAGCTGACCCAAGCAATGCTCAGTTTAGGGTCCCTCCCAAATCCTCTACAGAAAATGGATACATTCGAAAGCAGCTATGAAACATGCACTAAGGTCTAATAGGGAAGCTGGAAAAGCAGCACTCAAGTAATTTCACCTTAGAGGCAAAAATGGGTGATTTCTTTCTGTTCATTTCATAGTTTCTGAGTCCTGAGACAGGCAAAGTTTGCTTTGCTTGGGTATGTCTGCTGTCAGTAAATGGCTGCAGGAGCCGAAGTGGTAAACTCCTCAGTCTCCAGAAATCAGAAGAAAATTTTAGGGTAAGTAATTTTTCTTTTCGTTTCTAATTTAGTACATAGTATTTTCCTCAAGGTTATTTAATCAGCTTGGGGTTCTGTGGATCTCTAAAATTATGCATTAAAACTCAATACCCACTCTTATTTAAAAACCAAAGCCCTGAAGAAATGGTTTTCTTTTTCTTCTAAGTGGTTGGACAGCAGAAACCTTTTATATTCCTTTTTCTTTTATTTTTTTTCCCCAAAATTGTATCCTTGTGGTCTCTAGAAGCTGTATCAAGGAAAAATTAAAAGACAGAAAACAAAAAGCTGTTATTATTTCTAGGATTTGTATGGAAGTTGACTGTATTCCTCTTAAGGATTTTACTTCATTGTAAGGGTCTGTTATTTTAAACTCCTCAATTCAGCACCCTGGCAATTCAGAGCTGAAGGTTTGGAGAGGCACTATTTTCAATGGTCTATTTAAAGTCAGGCTGTTTCTAAGTCAGAATCCAATTATTCCCAGCAGAGATACGTAGTACTTGAGATGATGATTGTGTATGTTTCCTTTGATGATGGTATATGATTTTTAGGGTATTGTTGTTATTTAATTGTGAGACTTCCATTACTTGCTGTAGCTTACTGGGGCAACAGAAGTCATTGCAATTAGGTATTTGTTCCAGTTCATGCATTTAGTTTAATTGAATACCATCAAAATGCATGCATGAATAATAACGCAACAGCAAAGTGAAACTTGGATTCTAAACTCATTGTGCATGACTATTTCGCTTTATAGGTGAAGCCTTTTGCTTACTGATACTAAAAGGTCTGTAAAATATCTGTCCTTAGGTAAGAGTGAAGAACCACCGCTTGACATGGCATTGGGATCTCTTATAGTCAAGGAGAAGTAGAGACAATGTGAGAAAGATTCTTACTCGGGCACTCATTTATTTGTAGTTGAATATTTTCAAGGGTCTGTATGGCTAGCAGTGAGCAAGGGTATTGAGTCAGGAAAATACTGACAGTATCCAAATGTGTGCCTAATATTAAAGCATCCATACAGAAGCCTGTTTATTATGGAATATACATTAAAGCAAATACTGAACAGTTTCTACTCAATATCAGATTCAATTTCTAATGCATTGAAGTTTGTCATCAATTAATATTTGCTTATTGATTGATTTATTTGCTGAGTTCCCCATTTTATCCTGATTAGAATGGTAGGATGCTCAGTCTTTAGAGGTTGTGATGGAAAGTGAGTATGCTCTGCTTTACTAGTCAGGTTTAATGAGGGGAAAAAACTGTTATCTTAGCTATTCAGTAACCAGCAATAGTTTTTCTCTGTACATTTATACATAAATATGCTATGTATTGCAATCCATTTGTGAATCTTTTTTAGGAAAATAGGCAGCAATTTGCAAGAAGAAAGTAGCATAGAAATGCTAAAGACTATCTCTAATAATAATAACAATGTAACTCCCACTGGCTCTGTGAGCAGTGTGCACCTGCATTACTCCACCAAGCCTAGTCAGATGATGTGCATAAGATACTCTGAACAAGTGAGATTTTAAAATTAGTACCCATTTCACATTTGTCTGCCTCACCCCAAAAAGTGGCATAGTTAAGTGGCATAGTTAAGAACATGAGCTCTGGAATCAGACAAATCTTGGGTTGAATCAACTCCATCATTTACTGGTTTGTGATCTCAGCAAGATATTTAACCTCTCTGTGACTCACCTTTTTTATCTAGAAAACTTGATATGATAATAGTGCTTACCTTCTTCATCAGGTTGTTGTGAGGTTGAATGATGATAATGCTTATAAATTTTAGCTATAATTATTAATTTTATCAGGCAATATAGCAAGTCCGAATTATAGCCCAGACCAGAAAAGCTCTGGCGACTGGTGGTCAGGAGTTGTCTGAGTAAAAGATTAGATGTAGCAACAGCCAGAGATCTGTGAAATGAGTGAAGATGTGGTCATGGAACCCTGTTACTGAAGTGTTTTGTTCTGGGTTGAGTAAAATCCATCTCAACTCGGGAATGACAGTTTTGTGGGGTGTTTTTTTTTTCTTTGAGACAGGATCTTGCTCTGTCATCCAGGCTGGAGTGCAGTGGCACAATTATAGCTCACTGCAGCCTCTAACTCCTGGACTCAAGCAATCTTCCTGCCTCAGCCTTTCGAGTAGCTGGGAATACAGGCACATGGCATCACACGCAGCTAATTTTTCTTTTATTTTATTTTTGCAAAGATGGAGTCTCACTATGTTACCCAGGCTGGTCTCAAACTCCTGGCCTCAAGTGATCCTTCCATCTCAGCCTCCCAAAGTGCTGGGATTACAGGAACGAGCCCCCAAGCAGGGCTGGGAATGACTAACATCAACTTCCATGCCCAGCATAGACACATTAGATAATTGTGAGTTTGGGATTTAAGAATGCCTGAGATAAAGCTTGATTCAAATCAGCCCCTTACACATTGTGTAATCTTGAGAGAGTAATTGAATCTCTCACAGTTTCTTAAATCCATAAAAGAAATCGGTCATTATCCACCTTTAGGGGTGCTATAAGTATTAAAATGCATGTAAAGTACTCATACCTGCCACACAGTAGTAGCCCAGATGTAGTTGTCTTCATCTTCATTTGTTTTCTTACAGAAAGAGAACAAATAATTAAAACTCTGCAAGTCTTAATGAGGTGCTAAGGAGGAACCCCACGAATGTTTCAGGCAGACTGTTATTCAGCACTGAGGGACTGAACATCAGCAAAGCAGGACAAATGTCATAACTGATGGGGACCTGACCACTCTTTGTTCCCCTACCTTTTTAAATAGGTTATGCACTCACTCAAAGAGATGCCAGAACAAACTATAAAGACCAAGATAAATCAATACTTTGTAAGGCATTTAAAAGCTCATTGAAATGTGTAAGTAGTGTTATATGTAATGAATCTTAAAAGACTGAAGCCAAGAGTAATCTTCTATTTCTCTGCCTTCTCTATTCTTTTACCTCCTATCCACTTTTAACTCCTAACACTGTTTGTTGAGGTCACCATGAATGTCATCATTTCCAAGTTCACTAGATACTTTACAATTGTAGCTTATTTAACTCTTCACCTATTCCCACTTTCCTCTTAACAATAAAAGCAACTATATTTCTAGTGCTATGTGCCAGACATTATGCTAGAGTGATGATTCTTCATGGGGAGAGCAATTTGCACCCCCGCTTCAGGATATCTGTCAACAGCTAGAAGCATTTTTTATTGTCCCAACTTGTGGGGAGGGGTATGCTACTGGCATCTAGTGGGTATATGTAAAGGATGCTGTTAAACACCCCAAAATGCACAGGACAACCTCCTCAACAAAGAATTATTCAGCCCATATTGTCAGTAGTGCCAAACTTCATTTATATAATCTCATTTAGTCTTCATAATAACCTTATGGAGTGGATATGACTATCTCTATTTTGCTGTTGAGGAAACCAGCCTATCATTGTAAATTACTTAGAGAGTGATTGAGTTAATGAATTCTCTAGGCTCTTTGCTTCTTCCTACCTGAGACCCGTTTCCTATCTCTTAGCATGTCTAACAGAGGGGAAAAGAAAGAAGAAAGCCCAGCTCAGTTCTGTGTTATATAAGCAACTCTGGTTTGAAAAAAAAAAAATCTAAGCAGGGAGGAAGTTGAAACAATTAGCTGAGAGATAGAGAGTAATCTAGCATCTCACTCATCTTTGCTTTCATCTCCCACATCCACAACTCATCAGAAACTACCTGAACAATCACGGTTTAACCCACCTGCTGCTATAAAGGATCTAAGATCAGATGTGGAAAAAATAAATAAGAAATCAGAAATCCATGCAACTGTGATTCCAACATCAGGCTCAGAATTGATTTTCAGAGTTGAGGGTTTCCCTTCGTATAATTAGCCACTGGCATTCAGCTATACTATTTTTAGGTAGCTGTCAAACCTCTTGGCAGAGTAAAAAGTCCGGCAAAAGGGTAACAAGTATCTTAAGGTTTTATGCCTCCCTCTTACGTGGCAGGTGAGAGGAGGCTAAGACATTATTCACCAATTGCAGACCCCAGAAAAGAGGGATTCTGGCCACTGTGTTCCAAAGTGGCCCAGTTGTGAAAGGGAAGACATTTGGGCCTGAGCCTGCCTTAAAAGTGGAAATATCCTTGAACAATCAGAAAGCATTGTATTTTTCCAAAAGCTCTTGGCAGCAGCGGTGCTATCTCCAGGGTAGCGGCTGCCCTCCTCTGAATAATGAGAAAATTATAATTATTATCAAGAATTATTATTATGTTTTAAAATACATTGAGTGCAAACAGTGTGCCAAGATAAAGGACAATTTTTTTAAACAATTCTCTAAATTTATGCCAAGTTTGTCACCCTTTCCCAATTATTTGTTCATTTTAACTCTTCACATTTCAGGCTGAAACACTTCAAAGTGAGGTACAAAATGACCGCCATGATTAGGCCAGTCTCCTAATCAAGGGAGAGCTACAGATACCTGGCTTGAGGGCAAATTCTGGCCACCAAACCAGCCTCTTCTTTTGCCAGGGCCTGAAGAGAGAGTTCCCATAAAGGTCCATATGTACCATGTTTAAATATTTTAAAGTTGTAACCAACAAACCATTGAGTAAAATGTTTCATCTTCCCACCTTGACAAATGCACCTTCGTAAAAACATGGAAGGCCAAGTTTGAATTTAAGATTCCTGGACCCTTCAAAATTCCATACAAAATGTGACCATACAGGAGAAGCTGGGCCCCCACTCCTAATCTGCCTCAGGGACCCTGGCCTCTTCTCTCCCAACCTCAGGCTACATAGAATCTATTTGTCTGAGCTCTAACTGAAAGCCACCACTTGGCCCCAGGAACCCTACACATTTATGGCATAGTCTCCCCTCAGAGTGACAGATTTAGAATTAGGCCCATGATGTCTTGGAAACAGGCTCTGAGCAGTTGGGTAGAGAATTCTCTGAGTGTGGTCTTAATAGAGCTTCTCCTTGGCACTGTGGGAGGTTACAACATCATCCTGTAGGGGCCAGAGGCATAACCAGTAGAGGGTGCCTTAGTCCTTTTGGGCTGCTATCACAAAATACCATAAACTGAGTAGCTTATAAACAACAGATATTTATTTTTCATAGTTCTGAAGTCTGGGAAGTCCAAGATCAAGGCACCAGAAGATTCAGCGTCTGGTGAGGGCCTGCTTTCTGGTTCATAGATGGCTGTATTTTCACTATGTCCTCCCAGAGTGAAAGAGATTAGCTAGCTCTCTAGGTCTCTTTTATAAAAGCACTAATCTTATTCATGAGGGCTCTGTCCTCATAACCCAATCACCTCTTAAAGACCCCCACCTCCTAATACCATCATATTGGGAATTAGGATTTCTACATATTAATTTAAGGAGATACAAACACTTAGACCATAGCAGAAGACCAGAGTGGGCTCCTCTATAGCACAGAGCTTGGGGCAACAGTCACTTTTGCTTGGGTTTCAGGGTTACACCCTAAGTCTCAGGCCTTATGTCTTTCCCTAGCCTTCCAGAACTGTGAGAGAATAAATTTCTGCTCTTTATAAATTAACCAGAATCAGGTGTTCTGTTATAGCAACCCAAAATGGACTAAGATAGATGGGTTTCATTATTCCCACGTGTTACCTGGGAAGAATCTGGAGCTCAGAGAGGTAAAGTAATATGCATAAGGTCCCAGAGTTAGGAAGCAGCAGAGCTGGGATTGTAATCCTGCAACAGCTTCCCGTCTCACTCAGAGTCCAAGCATGGTACTTTCAATAGCCCTGCACAATCTCTCTATCTCACACCCTCCTATCCTACTCCTGCCTCACTTGGCTCCAGCCTCACCAGACTCCCTCCTATGACTTCTATGTGCTAGCCCTTCCTGCTGGCACCTGCTGTTCTCACTGCTCAGACTGCTATCCCATCTGATAACTGCATGGTCTGCTTCCTGATCTCCTCCAGATCTCGACTCAGTTGCTGATTTCTCCATGAGGAGTTCCTGGTTATACTCAGATACTCACTCACATACACACAATCTTCACCCATTACTTACCTGCCTCTCTGATTTGTCTCCAATATACATATCATTATTGAACACACCACATCTTTTATTTATCTTGTTTATTATCTGTCTTCTCCTCTAGAATGGGAGCTTCAAAGGGGAGGAATCAAGATTTTATCTGTTTTGTCCATTGCTGTATCTCCAACTCTCACAATAGTGCCTACTATATAGAAAATGCTCAATAAATATTTGTTGATGCAATAAATAAAAAAATGTAACTAAGCAACCAAGCCCCAACAAGTCTGATTTTATTAATATTGTTTTCTGTCTTCTCACAGGAAGCCCCTTGGCATCACGCACCTCCCTCTGGGCTATGGCACCTCTGAGCCAGCTGAGTGGCCACCTGAACTACACCTGTGGGGCGGAGAACTCCACAGGTGCCAACCAGGCCCGCCCACATGCCTACTATGCCCTCTCCTACTGCGCGCTCATCCTGGCCATCGTCTTCGGCAATGGCCTGGTGTGCATGGCTGTGCTGAAAGAGCGGACTCTGCAGACTACCACCAACTACTTAGTAGTGAGCCTGGCTGTGGCAGACTTGCTGGTGGCCACCTTGGTGATGCCCTGGGTGGTATACCTAGAGGTGAGTAGACTTCAGGCGCATGTTCTCTCTATGACTGTGCTAGTATTTGTCTTCCCTGAGTTCTGGCCTTCGGGACTCAAAAGACTCCCCAAACAGTCAGGAACTGAGGAAGGAAGGAGAGCTCTCATTCTCCCTGTAATGAGAGAGTTAAAGCTCTGGAAAACAGCCACCATCCTGTCCCTCATCCACATCAGAACCAAGGAGCTGAGAATGATTCTGTTCATGGGTCTCCAGTGTTCAGGTGACTGGATTTGAGTGATTGGACTCTTCCTAATATGGCCTAGAGTTTATTCTCTGTGCCAGACATGTCTCAATGACATGGTGGGCTGGGTGAGGCAGTCCAGAAGGCCTCTTCACCAGTGCTCAATGTATATGAGGGTGAGGGTGTCCAGGAGGGACGTGAGGCCAGGAGGAAAAAAGGAATTATAGAAAAAAAAATTAGTGAATGTAGGGAAAGATAGAAAGAATGACCAGCAAACAGATCAGACTTCTTTCGATGGCTCAGTCCCTCTTTGCTCTTTCCTCCTGGGTACCAGCTCTCCATAGACTCTGCTACCAAAGGAACAGACAAAACCCTCAAGTGTATATTTTCCATGTGTCCATGAATAGTACAGAGCCTTTGCCAGACAGATAGTGCAGCAGATCCTGGTGAATTCTTTTGGGGAGAAACATTTATTAAATTTGAAAGTATTTTCAATTGGGAGTGCAAAACAGAGCCAAGGGGTAGTCAAGACAAAACACTCATTTGCTAACAAGGAAATCAGGGTGATCATATCTGTTCAAGAAACAGATGTTCTTACCAGGAAAACATGCAATTACTTAAGATATGTTTTTTTTAAAAAACCTGAGTATACTATTAATATTTCTCCTCTGCACTGTGTGTCATTTTAAAGAGGTATCCAATGAAGGATC
The DNA here is from genome assembly GCF_028885655.2 of Pongo abelii. Classification (NCBI taxonomy): domain Eukaryota; kingdom Metazoa; phylum Chordata; class Mammalia; order Primates; family Hominidae; genus Pongo; species Pongo abelii. The sequence continues at coordinate 23,954,886 of NC_085928.1, forward strand.
AAAATGATGCTATGATTAAGAGAAATTAAGATTCATCAAATTAATATCTCAGTTAATATTGATAGTAAAAGTGACAGTTAATTAAGTATGACATATCACGGGAGAGTAAAAACCTTGTACATAGACTGCCTGTGCTAATACCTTTGTTAAAGAATGGCTGGGAACTAAAATTAGACTTATGATCTCAAGGGGGAGACATAAAGAGAGAAAAAAAGAAAATAGAGAAATAAAAGGAAAAGAAGAAAAACAACTAGGCTGGGTAGATCTAAAGGCTAAGGGAATACTTGAGGAAAAAATATGTATTTATTCTTCCCAGTTAGGATAATCCTAGTTGGGAGGGTGAAGGGTCTTATAATTATCTTGATTTTTCTGTCAACCCAATTAGTCTGAGTCAACCTTGAAGTCAGAGACCAGATCTTTACTCTTCATCTCCTGTAGCCTAAACGTACTACCTGGCACACAATACATGCTAACTGCTATAATATTTGATATATGAATGATGAAATGAATCTTCTCTGTAATGTATGCATTATATGGGCTATTCCTGCTAATACCATCTGCCTCTCTATCTATTGTTACAGTCAGACTTTTTGGGGAGAGGACTTTTGGGGATGAGATATTTGTTATTTTACATCCAACAATAATGAGCCTGAAAAAATTTTGAAGCATGTGATATTTCTGTTCAAGAATGAGGCACTTTAGGTGCAACCAGCCAATATGAATTGGTCAATAACTCATAGCACTGTCATCATCCTCCTAAAATGTTTTTGTCCATTTCTATGTGTTCCAAGGATTCTTAGGTCCTCCAGAAGGATGAATGTCAGAAAGAAATGTAGGCAGTGGACCTTCACTCTAATGAGCATTTTTATTCCCTCTAAGATAAAACCAGGCTTTTGGTGTCTGTAACAAAGCCACTCAGGGGCATTTGTTGGCTATGTATTTGTGATTATTTCTAGGACTCTGGTTGGACCATAATGGAAAAATCTGTATATACTGGTTTAGGAGATAGACATTGTGACTTTTCGACACTAGAAACCCATGGCACCCCTTCTAGCCACGACTTCTGATTTAGTGGTGCTCCTATTCTACTACTGAGCATAGAAGGGCAGCTGAGACTACAGAAAACGACAGGAAATCTTGCCAAAGGCTTAAAGAAATCACTGTAGTAGTACCTATAGGTTTTCTTCCATGAGAACAGCTCTGATGAAGTTCTTGTTTTCTCCCCATAAAAACCATAATACTATGCTCTCTGTCCAACAGGTTATTTCGTGTAGGTATTCAGTGATCAAGATCATAATTTTTACATTTGATCTTAACCAAAAGGCTGAGAAGCAATAAGAGCATGATTTTTAAAATCTATATTCACATAAGGAAGATTCAGGGGAGCAGAGATGTCTCCTCACTGGCTTTAGGGCCTCTTTTTGGTCTTACCAACTTGCTTCAAGACCCAGTCAGTGTCTTGAAGCAAGTTGGTAAGACCAAAAAGAGGCCCTAAAGCCAGTGAAGAATACAGAGGACCAAGTCTCTCTACCTTACATCAGTCTATACTTTTCTTAATCTCAAATGTTTTCCTATCTTTCCTTAGAGGCAGATGAGGCACCTTAATGAAAGAAAAGAGCACTTTGAGCCCTTAAAATATGGGCTATGAATACATAAATCCATGTGCCTCAAGAAGAAGCAAAGTATTATTCTCACTAACTTGTCCTAATGATAGTACAGTTTGAGTAGCTACTCTAGTAATTACTTAATTATACCTAAGAGCTCCCTTTGGAAAAGAAAAGGGTGCAATGTTGATCACCAAGACTGCTGTAGGCTTGAGGGCCCCCAGGAAGATAAGATACATGAGAAGAACACCATTTTGGGATCCAAAAGATTCACCAAACTCACAGCCGCATGTGCTTTGATTTGAACACATCCACCTTCTTCGAAGGAAAATTAGCTCATTTTGCCAGACACCAGTATTTATGAGGTTGGAATGTTTTGGCTGTAAATATTGGAAACCTTGATTAGTTGTGGTTTAATTACATTTAATGTTTTTCAAATAACCAGAATTCTGGAGGAAAAGAATTATTGTGTTGGTTCAGCTGCCCCATGGTGTCATCACAGACCAGACTTTTCCATCCTTCCTCTTCACCATCCTTGGCAAGCTGGCTTGGTTCTTTATCTTGCCATAGTCCCCTAGCACCATGGCAGTATTCAAAAATAGGATGGGTAGGGACAGCAGGAAAAGAGAGAGAGAGAGAGAAAGAGAGAGAGAGAGAGCATGCACTTTCCCTGTAGTAGCTTAAAGCATGTTTCTAAGAGATTTCACATAAGCTTAATTGGCCAGAACTTAGTCATGAGGCCACCTTTAGCTGCAAAGGAAGCTAAAAAAAGAAAAAATGAAAATGTGTGTTTTATTTATAAAAGATGTAGGGGTGGGGAATTGCTGTGACGTAGGCAATAAAGTATCACATTGCCTTTATTGGAATTCACTGGGATGAATGTCATTTCAACACAGTGTCATGCTGTGAGAAAAAGACTCAGAACTTGGAGTAAGAAGACATGGATTTAAGTGCATAAAATGGAGGTGACAACAACATTTTCCATCCTGAGCTGATGTTAGACTCAGCTGTCATCAACTGATAGAGTATTTTGTTAACCAAAACTTTTGATCTATAAATATCTCACTTAAGACACTTTTAATTATAAGTTTGAAAAAGCTTAACTCCAGTTGGCTTAAATGAAAAAACAGAATGCATTGGCTGTCATACTAGGAACTTTATAAAGTCCTCTGGTAGCGTGGGCTGCAGGCACAGTTCCATCAGGGCACCAGCTCCATTTCCCTGCAATTCTCTCAGCTCTGCCTTTTTTCATATACTGACCTTACCTGCAGGCAACAGGCTAAGCTATAGGTCTCACATGTCCGCACCACACCATTCACAGCAAGAGAGAAAATCCTTTTCTTAGAATTTCTAGTAGAAGTATCAAGATGTGCTCTGATTGGACTGGCTTGTGGCACGAGTTCCAGCTTGAAAAATTGATTTAACATAGGTTATATGTTTCTTCCTTGGATACTGCCCAGTGATCTCATAGATTCCCAGTGGAATCTAGGGACTATTTATTGAAAAGATAGAAGAGGATAGTCAGTAAGTGGGAACCACAGTCAGCTTTCATTGGTATCATTCTCATCTTTAAGACACACAGGAGCCTTCACTTGGGCGTACATAAGAGGGCCCACAGGGACCAGTCACTGACGTGCTTCAGTATTCTCTGTCCTCAAGCCTGGCAGAGAAGTTCAGGACAAAAACCAAGCAGGTGACCTCACAGAAGATTATATTTCAGAGGGCTTCTGGCTTGGCTATCTGTTTAATTCAGTTTGCAGCATTTTCTCAACTTTTCTGTACCATCCCAATTAGTTCTATCTCAAATTTCCTCTCAAGATTTTAATTTCCTGCTTTACCGTCTGCACTCCAGAGCTTCCTCTCCAAGCACAAACATCTCATTTTGTTCCACTCAGTGAAGCACCTTTTGTGATGTTTAAAACACTTTTATCAGGATAGAAAGGCAGTATAAGCAGCCAGGGGAACATTTGGAATACTAAACTCAGACTACTTGGGTCCCAGTGTAGACAGGAGGAAAAACTTGAGGATTAAGAAAGGTAGTCAAGCAAGATAGAATAGGATGAGTTCAGGCAAGGAAACGCACCACAGAAAAAGTAATCGAGGTCGGATGGTGATGAAGGAAAAGAATAGCAAAATTTTGGGAAGGGAAGAATCTTTGAGTTTTGTAATGATATTGATTATTAAAAATAAAGAAGTGGGTTTTTTTTTAAAGGAAAGTTTTACCACAGCTCAAAAAACCCCAAATGATAATTTAAGACCTCCCTACTGGAAAACAAAAACAGGAGATTCTCACGATCTCTTCACCAAACTCTGGATTTTGATAAAAGTCATAGAATATTAAAGCTGGAAGGGCTTGGAGATTATTTTTGCAATCATTTCCACAGTGTGATCCAACCACAGGAAATTCCTGGCCATATTCTAATGAATGGTTTCTCTGAGGATGAGTCTTGGAGTCTCATATCCAAATGAACTACTCCATACTTCTTATGCACCTAAACTTTCAGCAGCTCTGAGCTAAACTTTCATTAGGGGGTGTGTTAATCCATCTTGTGCAGCTACAAAAGAATACATAAGGCTGTATAATTTACAAAGAACGGATTTATTTCTTACAGTTCTGGAGGCTTGGAAATCTAAGATCAAGAGGCCTGCATCTGGGAAGGGCCTTCATGCTGTCATCCCATGGTGGAAAGTGGGAGGGCAGGAGACAGGCAAAAGGGGACCAAACTTGTCCTTTTATAAGGAACCCACTCCCACAAGAACAACATTAATCCACTCATGAGGGCAGAGTCCTCAAGGCTAATCACCTCTCATTAGGCCCCATCTCCCAACACTGTTGCACTGGGGATTGAGTTTCCAACACATGCCTTTTGGGGGACACACTTAATTTATAGCATAAGGGAAGGAGAGACTGCTTGTTAAAAACACAAACTGTTGGCCAGGTACGGTGGCTCACGCCTGTAATCCCCACACTTTGGGAGGCCGAGGTGGGTGGACCACTTGAGGTCAGGAGTTCGAGACCAGCCTGGCCAACATGGTAAAACCCTGTCTCTACTGAAAATACAAAAATTAGCCAGGCATAGTGTCGGGTACCTGTAATCCCAGCTACTTGGGAGGCTAAGGCAGAAGAATTGCTTGAACCCGGGAGGCGGAGGTTGCAGTGAGCCGAGATCGTGCCACTGCACTCCAGCCAGGGCAACAGAGCAAGACTCTGTCTCAAAAAAAAAAAAAAAAAAAAAAATACAAACTGTTGAGTCTACCTCGGGTCTACCAAACCGACATTTCCAGGGCAGCCCTGGAAGTCTAGAGTAAGCCCCAGGCCCCACTCCCACCTTATGTGACTTGTGCAACCAGCTAGTCATCTGCTATGACATTTGGGAACCAATAAGCTACAAACCCCCTATTTCATAGATGGAGAAATGAAGATGCAGAGAAGTGAAAAATCCTTATTTATTATTCTGTTTTGCCCCACAGCAACCCTCCCACCAAGAAATACTCCAAATGTGGCAAACAAAAATGGACTAAAGAGGCTAATTAGAGAAGTACTTCTATCTTTGCCTCTTAGATATTTCCAAATAACTAAAAATTCATCCCTTTAGAGTTGGAGTTCTTAATCTGGGGAGTTCATCAACTTGGATGTAAATAAAACTACTCCTTTATTTTCCCTGAGATGAAATTTAGAATTTCCTTTAATTCCAAATGTAGGTATCAACCTACAGCAGAAGAAATCTTTAGTGTCACTGGTAGAAATCACATATTTTTTTTCTTAATTTTTTTAACTTTCTTTTTTTTTTTCTTTTGAGATGGAGTCTCACTCTGTTGCCCAGGCTGGAGTGCAGTGGTGCAATCTCAGCTCACTGCAACCTCCACCTTCCGAGTTCAAGCAATTCTCCTGCCTCAGCCTCCCAAATTTTGTTTAACTTTGTAACACTCCTTCCTGCGTGCTGATGATATTTATATTTTCCAACCACATTATGATTGTTGCAGACATCTTGAAACATCACTTATACTCATCATTACTTTGAAATTATAGGAATTTTGGACCTGCCACTAGATCTTGTTATTTAATGAATTATTAAAGAAACACATATAGTTTAAATACTTTGATAACTATATTTCAATAAAATTGATATCCTTTATGAACCACTGTATTTATTTCATGCTTTAAAAACATTCTTCTGGCCAGGCGCAGTGGCTCACGCCTGTAATCTCAGCACTTTGGGAAACCGAGGTGGGTGGATCACCTGAGGTCAGGAGTTCGATACCAGCCTGGCCAATGTGGTGAAACCCTGTCTCTACTAAAAATACAAAAATTATCTGGGCCTGGTGGCATGAGCCTATAATCCAGCTACTTGGGAGGCTGAGGCAGGAGAATCGCTTGAACCCGGGAGGCGGAGATTGCAGTGAGCCGAGATTGTGCCACTGCACTCCAGCCAGGCGACAGAGCGAGATTCCATCTCAAAAACGAAAAAAGAAAAAAAAAAAAAAAAAGAAGAAAAGCATTCTTCTGAGAAGGGGATCATGAAGCTAATGAAATCCACAGGATAAAGAATGCTTAAGAAACCCTGCTTTAGGAACAACTATTTCTGAGGATCATTTTAAGCTCCCCTTAACCCCAGACCAGTGTTTCCCAAACCAAGACAATAAGAATCACTTGAGGGACTTATTACTCTGAGCGGGACCTAAGAATCATTTTGTTTAACAAGAGCGTCTGGAGATTTGGGAAATGCTGCCTTATAATCAGTAAATTTGGGGAATGCTGCCCTAGGCTGTGTCTATTGAAAATCAATAGACAAGTTCAGTACCTGAAGACACTTTCCTGCTTACTCAACTTCTGTATTGCCACAGGGAGTTAGTTACATTCATTAACAAGTAAGAGTAACACCACCTGGTTGCTGTATAATTCTGAAGTGAGTTATTCATTAGAATGCAGGAGAAAGAATCGTGTCTCTAAAAAGCCTCAAGTCAATTTGATTTTTTTCACTTTTTTTTTTTTTTTTTTTTTTTTTTGAGGCTGAGTCTCGCTGTATCGCCCAGGCTGGAGTGCAGTGGCGCGATCTCGGCTCACTGCAACTTCTGCCTCCCGAGTTCAAGCAATTCTCGTGGCTCAGCTTCCCAAGTAGGTAGGATAACAGGCGCCCACAACCACACCCAGCTAATTTTTGTATTTTTAGTAGAGACGGGGTTTCACCATGTTGGCCAGGCTGGTCTCGAACTCCTGACCTCAAGTGATCCACCCACCTCCCAAAGTGCTGGGATTACAGGCATGAGCCACTGCGCCAGGCCTTTTTTCACTTTTATCTGTTTTAATTTCAAAAATCATTTTGCATTTCATAATCTTCCAACGCTTTGTACCTATCTCACCTTCGGTGCCTATCACATTGCCTCATAGCTGTTTTTTAAGTACTTATCTCCTGGGCCCTCAGTTCACCCACACCCATTCACACATTACTTCTGGTAATAGGCACACATTGTATTCTGAGATCCTGGGAACAAAAACAGGTTTGTTTCAATACACCCGCCCAAGCAAACTATCAGACACATCATGGGCATTCATTAGACCATGGCTATAGGGGTAATGGATGGACACACACCAACTCTTCTACCTCCTATGATATTAGAATAGAGTTACATTGTACACATCTCAGAAGAGGCAAGCCACTGAACTTTGAGAGGCAGGAAGAGTAATGGTAATATAAAGGGGTCAAAATTCTAGCTCCTTTTACAAGCTATGTGTCCTTAGGCAAATTACTCAACCCTTCCAGGTCTCCATTTCTTTATCTATAAGTTAGAAATCACATTTACCTCTTCAGGTTGTGATGAGAAAATGCGTGAGAGTTACCAGCATATTCTTGGCACCTAGATGCATTTTACTGATCCCTTACTATTAGTTGCTTGATATGGAGGATGCCAATAGAAAAAAAAAAAAATTTCATTACAAGTCCCACCAATTAGAGACTTATTTTAATGAGTAAGCTCCAGGGAAGGCTAAGTGATGGCACCTTAGTGGGAATTATTTTAATCAGCTAATCAGATTGTTTTCTTCTTGACTCTTAGCTCAAATCAAGGAGGGAATGAGAATTTTGATGGCAGAATCAGGAGACGGGAAAAGAGGACAGCCAGAATGGGATGACAGGCCAGTGGGGGCCTGGAAGCCAGAGAACAGCTTGAGGGCTTTGTCCTTTGGGGGCTAAGCAGGAGGGGTATTAAATAAAACTGTGTACTTTCACCAGCCCCAGAGGCAGCACTTACCACTGTCTCTTGCACCATTCTTTGAACCCTGGGATAGAGGCAATCAGGAGGGTGTCTCTTTCCCTAGAAAGGAGATGATATGGTCTGTCACACAAAAATCCCTGAGGAGCACCTGGTTTTCTTCTTTCCCCTAGTATCTACCCACTTCCATCCCTTTTCCAACAACTACCCCTCCTCACCTAACACTTCCCTATAGCAGGGTGTGTAACAACCTACATTCCAATGCTCTGTCTGCCTGTACTAGCCCTGTGACCTTGGACAAAGTGCTTATTCTTTCTAAGATTTTAGATTCTTCCTCTGCAATGAAGATAATAATCCTCTGTTGTAGAATTATAATTGGCAATAGAGGCCATGTATGTAAAGGGCTTTGCAGAATACCAGGCACTTAGTAAGCATTCAATAAATGTTAGCTGTTATTATGACAGATTATGTCAGAGGCCATTTATTGTTTCAGAATATATTTTCATGGTTAGGCCCTGCTCTGGGAGTTGGGGATGCAGCAGCAAACAAGTAAATCTTCCTGCTCCTGTTGGTGTTGGTTAAGTAACAATAACTCCATCTCCTATCATGTAAATGTATAACTTGTCTTCAAAAGCTCTTAGAACCCATACAATAAAAACAAATTCAGTTTTCAAAGTCTGAAGTTTCAAAGTTATAGAAATTCCTCAAATGGGTCATGTGGGTTGGTAACACATGTACAGTGAATTCTCAATAAATGTTAATTCCTATTAACAATATTAGGATATCATGATGATCTCTAGTATTTTATTGATGAATGCCTTACTTCTCCAGTTATCTTGTAAATTCTTTAAGGATAGGCCCTGTAGTACATTTTGTAAAACCTCTCAACACACATGACATACACTCCTACAAACCAAGTACTAAGAGCTTCACAAGTATTTGCTTTATAAGTGCATGAATGAATGAATGAATGAATATCCAGCAAACACTGAAGTTTGCTGTTATCCTAACTATCATTTCTCACCTACCCTAGCCCAAAACACACATAAACAAACATGTGCTCACAATTATGCCAAAAAGTGTTTTCTTACCCAATTTAAAGCATTAACCGCAGAGTAGAAATAATGTTGAAATAAAATTTAGTATGCAAATTCAGCTTTTGCAAGAAGCTTTTTGAGTATGCAACTGTCCTATGTAATGAACAAAACCATCTTTTATTCTCCTGGTTCCCCTAAATCATTGTGTTATTATCACTCTTTAGATCAGAATTCTTACGTCTCAATCTTTTAAAAGCTTTTTATTCTCAGGATTCCTATAAATTCATATTCAGCCTTTATTTATATAGAGCCAATTGGTCAAACTAAAAGAGAGACAGTAAATCCAAAACCAAATAAAAAATATGACGACTTCTTCACTAGTTTTAACTTTTCATTGTTGCTTTTAAACAAAAAATCATTGGTCAGGGTTTCTCAAAACAGTCTGGAGATGACCAAACATAGGAATAAAATGAGATGCAAAAAAAGAAATAAATCCAAGGGGAAGAAGTTGTTAGGGATGAGGAAGGATAGATGGCCTTTTAGGACCTTGTTTTACTGGGATAAAACAGAAATGAACAGTAAACTGACCTGGTCATATAAGAAGATCCTTGGATGAGAAAATCCAGATGAAGGAATAGCACTATCTTTATGCACAGTCATTTGGTCAGTATCTGTTTTCTTGTTGAGAAGCTACTTCAGAGGCTACTGTACCATTTTTCACTCTTTCTTCCTCTTAAATGGCCACTGGGCCTGATCAGGAGGGGTATTGTGAATACTCAGCTACAGCCAGAGGCACAAAGCCTGGCAGGTTTCTCCCCGAGAACTAGAGTCCCCCAAGAATGACAGCCCACCTCCCAGGCAAGAAGCTGGTAACTGCACAAAGCCTCACCGTCCATGAGTGTGGCCTTTGGTGGACATTTTAAAAATGACAATCTCCCTGACACATCTTCCTGATTCAATTAGGCTATGTAAAAGTTTTAAAAATAAATAGAAATATACTAGAATATAAATGATATTACCTAAATTTCCGACTGTAAGCGTTACTCAGAGGATGTTATGGAACTTGAAACACATGTATAGATAGACGCATGAGGTTGAAACCATCCTCCTGAATTCTAAGTAGTGGAGAGAATCCAGCCCTTTTCCCCACCTTTTGTTTTTTGGGATGTGGGTGGGGAGGGAGAGTGTTGAAGGCAGTCACATTGGCACAGATTTATTTTACATAGACTCCCATAAATGTTGTTTCAGAATGTTTCCAAGCTTTACAAGCTGAAGCCAGATAGATTTTTACTTCGGAGGTAAATTTTATGAAAAATATGTTCTTAGCTTATTTCTTGAGTACATGATGAGCTCTCTACTGGGTGAAGGACTTGAGAGAGACAGTTTTGGCACAATGTACACATCGGGCAGTCACCGAAGTTCTTATACCACTAGCTGAGCATCTATGAGTAAGTTATCACTTAACCACAAGGAGTGTTAGTTGCCTCCTGAGTTTGAACTTCAACAGTGATTCTCAAACCTTGGTATGTATAGGAGTGTTTATTTAAAAATGAAGACTTTAGCCGGGCTTGGTGGCACATGCCTGTATTCCCAGCTATTTGGGAGGCTGAGGCAGGAGAATCACTTGAACCAGGGAGGCGGAGGTTGCGGTGAGCCGAGATCGCACCATTGCACCCCAGCCTGGGCAACAAGAGCAAAACTCCACCTCAAAAAATAAAATAAATTTAAAAAAATAAAAATGAAGATTTACAGACCAAAGAGCCAAAGATTCTGACTCAGTAGATATAGGAAGGATTCAGAAATCTACATCTTTAATAAACACCCCACTGTGGACCACACTTTGAGAATCACTGGACTAATTGACTTGGAAGATCACTTCCAGCATTAGCATTCTAACATTCTGTGAATCTGTCCTTTCTTTAGGCAACCAGTCTTGGATAGCCTGGCACTCCCTCGATGTCCATCTGCCCTGTGGGAACAACGGTACACAGGGAGCAGGAGTGCCAACAAGTGCCAACATCTACACTAGGCAGCAAAGGAAAGAAAATAGGGCCAGCTGGGTTGTTGTTCCTTCACTGGGGTAAACACTAACATCCTTGTCTCTGATACGCAGGTGACAGGTGGAGTCTGGAATTTCAGCCGCGTTTGCTGCGATGTTTTTGTCACCATGGATGTCATGATGTGTACAGCCAGCATCCTTAACCTCTGTGCCATCAGCATAGACAGGTAGGGCTGCAATTCCCCTTCCAGGTGGCCCAAAAGCTGGGGAAATGGGGAGAGACACATTTTGCATTTGAGGGTACTGGGGTCACCTCCAAGTAGAACTTGAAACTGGAACATTTTCTTTCCTCTCTTTTTCTTTTAAAGTATGGTTTGCAGGTGAGAAGAAACCGCTGTGACAGGTGGGAAATAATGACCCTATAAGATTTCCTAGCCTTTCTTCTCCTCCAGCTCCCTGAAGAGGATTCTGGTTTTGCTTTTCCACCATCCTTTGGGGTTTTTTTTTCTTCCTAATAGGAAGGAAAGCAGGAGGGGGAGAAGGAGGAAAGGTGAGCTGACGGGTTGGTAGGAAATTCTGTTGTTGTTTTGTTTGTTTTTGTTGAAGGGAGAGATGGAGAGAAGGTGGGAGAGAGAGAAAGAAAGAGGGGCAGGCGTAGGGATAATTTTTGAGGGGGAGAGAGGAGAGAAGTGAGGGAGAAAGGCAATTTTAGAAAGCATGGCTGTGATCTATATGTTTCTCTCATAGAGCTTAGAGAGGCAAGTAAAGAAGAGTATGTTTTTTAAAATTACATTTTGGTTGCTGGGGTGAATTGCTGTGATTTTGACTCCTCTCTCTGTGTGTTCTGCCTGAGTAACATTGCTTTCTATCCCTGAGAGCACCTGGACTCACCACCCTTGCTCTGGGTCCCTCTGTTTCTACCTTCCCCTCTCCTTTTGTCTTCCTCTCTTCTTTCCCCTTTCCTCTGCCTGAGCCTTAGATTTGCCTGGCTCCCCTGGGACATCACCAGCCTCACTGAGAGCCCTGGGGGGAAGGAGGTTGCTTTCAAGCCTATGGCCCTTGATGCCAGTCAAAAGCCTCCTCCCTTTCCTGCTCTGAGTTCTCTCCCTCCCACTTCCCATTCTGCTTCTTCTCCTTCTCCCAGTAATATCATCCATCCACCTCATAGCTCCAACAGGTGACCCAAATAAGATCTGCCATTTATTGAGAATTTATCACATTGTGCTAAGCTTTGACACACATTGACTCATTTCATCTTCACAATTCTTAGGTGCTGTTATTATCTTATGTATTATTCTAGGTACTGTTATTTTATGGTATAAACATTGGCTTCCTTCAAACAGGGACCACTGAATTCAGCTGAATACTCTTTGTTCAAGACTCTGTAATGGGCACAGCAGGGAAGGTCACAGGTGATCAGGAGCTAGGTCTTGTAGAAGAGTTTGGGGTGACAATAATGAAGCAAACGAACTGTAGTCCTCCACTTCTGCAAATAATGCATTCCTGAAAATGTGTACTAAATATCTAGAAATTACACAAAAGACTTAGATATCAGAGCTAAAAATATTGCAAAATCCCCATCTCTTCACTTTTTAAAACAGCTTTATGAAAATATAACTCACATACCACACAATTCATCCACTCAAAGTGTGTAATTCAATGTTACGTTGGTATGTTTACAGACTTATGCAATTACATTCCTTTTTTTTGTTTTTTTTTTTTTTTTTTTTGCAGAGATGAGGTCTTGCTATGTTGTCCAGGCTGGTCTCAAACTCCTGGACTCAAGCGACCCTCCCACCTTAGCCTCCCAAGTAGCTGGGATTACTGGCACATACTACTGTATCTGGACCCCTCTTTTTTTTTTTTTTTTTTTTGAGATGGAGTTTCACTTTTGTTGTCCAGGTTGGAGTGCAATGGCGTGATCTCGGCTCACTGTAACCTCCACCTCCCAGGTTCAAGTGATTCTTCTGCCTCAGCCTCCCGAATAGCTGGGATTACAGGCATGCGCCACCACACCTGGCTAATTTTGTATTTTTAGTAGAGACGAGGTTTCTCCATGTTGGTCAGGCTAGTCTCAAACTCCCAACCTCAGGTGATCCACCCACCTCAAACTCCCAAAGTGCTGGGATTACAGGTGTGAGCCACCACGCCTGGCCTACCCCTCTATTTTTAAACACACTCTTTAATGGTATTATTTTCAGCATTGTGGACATGTTCTTTAGCTTTCTTCTCAGTTGGCTAGCCAACCAATTGATATAAATAAAAAAATCATCCAATTAGCTGATTGGTTTGCAGGATCACTAGAGGAAAGTGTGTTCATATTCATTTTTTGGTTATTGTTCAAAATTCCCATTTCAGCACGTAAAAGGAAATGTGAGGCTGTTGCTATAGAGGGCACAACACTGAGCCAATTGAGGGGGCCTGTGCTATGACCTCTAGAAAAAGCAGGCTGGAGATACCACAACATAGTGACAGAGAAAGCATTGTGAAGTTCAAGGGTGACTGAATCAGACTGTGGGAATGTGAAAGGGCTTTATGGAAAAGAGGATCATTGTGATAGACTTTGGAGCATTAGAAGGATATGGGGCAACCTGGGAAGAGATGAAATTGAAAAGGGGGATTGAGGCCAGGCACGGTGGCTTACTCCTGTAATCTCAGCAATTTGGGAGGCCGAGGCAAGAGGATCGTTTGAGGTCAGGAGTTCAAGACCAGCCTGGCCAATATGGTGAAAACCCATCTCTACTAAAAATGCAAAAATTAGCTGGACATGGTGGTGGGTGCCTGTAATTCCAGCTACTCAGGAGGCAGAGGCTGGAGAATCGCTTGAACCCGGGAGGTGGAGTCTGCAGTGAGCTGAGACTGCACCATTGCACTCCAGCCTGGGCAACAGAGCAAGACTCTGACTCAAAACAAGAAAGAAAAAAAAAAGAAGAGAAAGGAAAAAAAGAAAGAAAGAAAGAGGAAAGAAAGGAAGGAAGGAAGGAAAGAAAAGAAAGAGAGAAAGAAAAAGAAAGAAAGAAAGAAGAAAGGAAGGAAGAAAGGAAGAAAAGAAAAAAGAAAGAAAGAAAGAAGAAAGGAAGAAAGGAAGAAAAGAAAAAAGAAAGAAAGAAAGAAGAAAGGAAGGAAGGAAGAAAAGAAAAAAGAAAAGAAAAGAAATGAAAGAAAGAAAGAAAGAAAGAAAGAAAGAAAGAAAGAAAGAAAGAAAGAAAGAAAGAGAAAGACAGGCAAGCCATATTGTGGAAAACATTGAATGCCAGGCAGTGGAGGTAATTCTAACTTTTATTCAATAGGCCAAGGAGGCACTGATGGATTTTGAGTGGGGGAATGGCCACTGGGGCTTTACTTCTGGGGGAATAATTTTGATAGTACTATGAAGGACCAGTTAGAAAGTGCAGCAGAATTTCAGGTAAGGGATCATAGGATCCTAAAATAAGTAGGAGGCAACAAGAAAGGAAAAGTAGGGGAAATTTTGGGGAAAAAAAAAAAAAGGCAAAAAGTCTATAAACACCAACCTCTTGAGTATGAAAGATTAGGAAGAGAAATGAGTCAAACAAAACACAAGATTCCAGGATAAAGATGCTGTCAAGAAGAGATCACCATGTCAAGACTGTTTGGTGCTTTAATGGTTTGGTTTTTAACATCTGGCATAATAGGAACAAGTGGACTATCCAGGAAGTAATGTGATCTGGAACTCAGGGGAGAAGGCAGGGATGTAGTTGGAGATTTAGGGAGGTTAGCACAAAGCTTAAGATTATTAACTTGAAGTCAAATAGACATGAATTCTAATCCTGGCACCGCCCAGTACTAGTGGTGTGGCTTTGGCAAATTTCTTAAATACTCTAAGAAGTTGGAAATTGAAGATAACAACAGTACCTAAGAATTGTGAAGATGAAATGAGTTAATGTGTGTCAAAGCTTAGCACAATGTGATAAATTCTCAATAAATGGCAGATCTTATTTGGGTCACCTGTTGGAGCTATGAGATGGATGGATGATGATATTGGGAGAAGGAGAAGAGGCGGAAGGGGAAGTGGGAGGGAGAGAACTCTGAGGAGGAAAAGGAGGAGGCTTTTGACTTTTGGGAGGAGGCTTTCGGAAAGGACGTGACAGAATAGGAGAGGGTTCGCTTTGTGAGGAGGGAGAACTGTGCAAAGAGAGCCCCCTCAGCCCTCGTAGTTCCTGAGCCTCCTCTCTTCCCTCTTGAGAGTGTGCCTATACACTCCACCCACCTATATTCACATGCACTTAGGGCTGTGGGTGAGGTTGTGCAGGTTGTTCCCTGCGCAAGGGTGTGGGAATGAAATTCAGCTATCACTCCCTTTTCCAAGCCTAGAGTGGGCCAGAAGAGGGTGCCTTTCTACGATCTGCCAGCCAGGAGAAGATGCCTTTCTTTAATTTGCACAAGAGCACCATTTTGCTGCCAGCCGCCATGCTTAACACACACCTCTAGTTTTTACCACTTAAAACGCAACCAACAAGAGTAACTTTGAATTGGCTTCTGTCCCATATAGGAAAACTCTGAGAATATACAGCACTTATCTACGGGAAGGGACCAGCCATGCCTTAGATCCCAAGCAAAAAGGAAGCTCCCTTCTTGGCTCATAGTTCTATATGGGCCAATGAATTCTCACCAAACCTCAAAATGGAGCCCCCTCCTATTCTAGAAATGAAAACAGGCCTTGGAAAAGCTGGGTTCGTTATTCTTCACAGCAGTTTGCAGTACATAGCATTACACTCTGTTCATGTGATGACAAGTAGCTGGTCAGTTCATTAAAAATGCAGTCAATCACGCAGACCTTTGGTCTTCACACAATGCCAGTCACCAATCTGACAAACTTAACCGAATGGATTCAGTATTTTTTGGTCATGAAGCCCTGGTCTATAATAATGCTGTGGAAAGAGATATGAAAGAAAAGGAAATGATAAAAGGGTTTTTGAAAGCAAGTAATACTATTGTCATTAGATTCTTAGGCATAGCTCTGATGCTTGGATTAATGCTGCCTTTTCTTTTTTAAAACGCAGAGTGGGAAGTCCTCTGAGCACAAGCCCCCACTCCTTTAGCTCCTTGCCTCCCCAGGGAGCCAGCCCTCCTCCCATCACATCCTGGGTCCAAACTAACTCAGGGAGAGGGCTGAGAATGTGTCAGAAGAGGAGGACACGACCAAGCGGTGAGAATTAGAGTCCTCCGAGAGGAGCCCAGGAATAATGCAGCCAAATTCATTCACCAGGGAGTTCTTTAAGTGGCTCTCAAATGGCACCCATCACACAGGCAAGCCTCCGCGTCTTTGCAACGAGCACAATAGGTACCAGATGAGTCACAGGCACCTTGGATTTTTAGTTTGCATCTAAATAAGCACTTTATATTTGCAAAAGGCTTTCCAGTCATTTGCAAAAAGCTTTCTCCTTCAACAACTCCAGGAGGGGAGTCCACAGAACTAAAGATTTATTGAGACCCCTGTCTGACCAAATAAAAGGTGGTGAAAAGCAGCCCTCACAGAACTCTGGGGCTCATTAAACCCAGGCGGGGAGTTAGAGTCAGGCCTTCCCACCCAGGCTGGCCTCTTTCCTCCTGGACTGCTAGCTTCCTAAAGAGCAACCCTTGTCGGTACACACACACACACACACACACACACACACACACACACATCTCCCACCCTGGGACAGGGCTCTGAGATAGAAATCAAATTCTGCAAGGTACTGAGACCTTCAGTAAGTGACCAACCATATAGATCCTGCTCATAGAACCGGAAGTCAGAAGGGGCAACATCCTGCTCATAGAACCGGAAGTCAGAAGGGGCATCACAGTTATCTCATTTGAGCGGAAATTCTAAATGCTTGCATGAAGTGCTGCAGCCTCTTAGCACAGGTGTGGGACTAGAAATGGAATCTCCTGCCTTTCCACCAGCACTCTATTACAACAAGTGACACCTTCATTGGTGAAGGTGAGGATGGGGCACCAAGGCAAGGGCCTCTGGCGACGCTGGCAGCTCACCTCCATAGGTGCAATTTTCTTGGACTAAATGAGGCGCATTTCCTATGTCTTCAATGCCCTGGCTACCTCTGTGCTAATGCTAAGTTACATAAGTCTGGAAGCAACAACAATAAAAATAGTTAACATTTATTTAGCATGTACTACGCGCCAGACACTAAGAGCTCTTCTCATGATTCCTAACCTTCATGACAACCCAGAGAGAGAGATGTATTACCCTCACTATATAAATAAAGGTGCTGAGACTAGAATGGGTAGGTGAGCTTGCCAAGATCACACAACTGGGTGGTGCAAGAGTAAGGATTCAGGCAGCCTCTGTCTATTACAGCACACTCCCTTAGTCAGAGATGCTGAGCTGTGAGTCTGGCTCTGGGCTCCCTAGCCATAGAGTCACACTGCCTGGCTAAAAATCCAGGCTCTACAGTTTAATAGCAATGTGACCTTGAGCAAGTCAATTAACCTGTCAGAGCCTCAGTTCTCTTATCTGTTTAGTGGAGATAATAACAACTACCTCAAAGGGTTGTTAGGAGGATTAAATGAATTAATATTTGTAAAGCACTTCAAATAGTGCCTGTCACATAGAAAGTGTCACGTACTTTTTTGGTGGATAAATAAACAAATTTAATATTCCCTGATATCAGGAGGAAGGGGAAGACAACCATAAACTCACTGATATGAAAAATCACTGATCCCTTGAGCTAGCACGATAATAGTGACAACAATAACAATAATAATACCGTCTTTTGAATGTTTAGTATTAATCATTAGGCACTGTGACTTAAAAAAAAAAGGTTTACAGAGAAAATATCATTCAATATTCATTACAGCCTTTTCGGGCAGAAATTATTATCCCCATTGTACAGATGAGAAAACTGAGTCTTAGAAAAAACAAACCACTGGCCCATAGCCACACAGTTCAGTGGTAGAGCCGGGATTCAGAGTTGATCAGTCCGTTTCTCATGCCCGCGGACTTAATCACCAAGCACACTGCCACTGTTGGGGTCAGCGGAGTCATCCACACCAGAAACGGCCCAGGGAGCTAAGAGCTCAGACACAAGGGGAGGGTCCCTGGCTCAGGGTCTGCAGAGGAGGCGCGCACAGTGCGAAGCTGGCAGGTCCGGGCCCGGGAATACCGCCGCGAGCGCAGCGGCCAGATGTTCAGAGGTGGCCCTGGGCCAAGCCTCTCTCTCCCGGCCAAGCCCAGCCCAGCCCTCCGGGTGCTTTGGCGCTGCCCTCGCCCGCAGTCGGTCACGTGCAATCGCTCCGAGAGGAAGTCAGAGGCTAAGCGGTCGGCCTGGGTGGGAATGCAGGGTCCCTGCAGGGCTCCAGGAAGCAGGGCGCCGGGCTTTCCCTCTCTGCCTCCCCGCAGAGCCTGGTCCCCAGGTGAGCAGTGAACTTCTCACCCCAGCCGTGCTGGCAGAGTTCTTGCTGCATTATAGTGCCCTCCGATGGCCAATTCCAGTACAGCCTCGTTGTCGCAGTCGGCTTATGACAAGCGGGGGCCTCATTTATTCTAACAGTTTAATCATGTTTAAAAAAGAGCAAAAAAAAATTAATGTAACAGTGTTAAATTGTAGTCTTGTCTCTTACTTCTTATCCAAGTGAACAAAAATCTTTGTCACAGAAGTTTTCCGTAATGCAGACTTTCTCAAAATCTGTCTAATCATAAGATGCACTTGCTTGTTAAAAATACACATTTCTGTTCTCAGCAGTATGTGGGAGCTAAGCTATGAGGATGCAAAGGCATAAGAATGATACAATGGACTTTTGGGACTTGGGGGAAGAATCCCCAGAGGACTTGCATCAGATGAAGGGGAGCTGGGTGAGGGATAAAAGACTACAAATATGGTACAGTGTATACTGCTTGGGTGATGGGTGCACCAGGATCTCACGAATCACCATAAAGAACTTATGTAACCAAATACTACCTGTACCCCAATAACTTATCGAAAAATAAAATAAAATAATTTCAAAAAAGAAGAAACAAAAATGCACATTTCTGGGTTCCACTTCAGAAGTACTAAATCAAAATCTCCAGAAACTAAGCCTGATATTCTGCATTTTAACAGGACCCCCAGACAATTAACAGAATCGAGCTAATTGAGGAAACTCAGTTGTGGGTGGGCAAACGCAGTGCTCTGCAAGCACTAACCACCCTTGCCATGCTGACTTCACTGAGGAAGCCCTTGTCCCCCACAAGAACTCAGAGAGCTGTCGATGCCCTCGAGAGGGAGGAGGGCACTCAGGAGAAACACACCTCAGAGGTGGAAGACCTGGCTCTGCCACAATTTGCTGCAGAATCTTGGGTTCGTAACTGACATCCTTGCGTCTCTGCTTCCTCCTTTATGGGATAGAGCCAGGGTTCCCTACACTTGCTGGCTCACTTCATTAATGGAGCCTCCAGGGAGCTGCTGAACATTATAGCATATTTAGGAAAGTATATGACTCTCAGTGGTCTGCTGAAGCCAGCTTATAATGGCTAGCGAGAGCTGACTGGCAAAATTTTAGAAACTTTTTGAGTCAGTTATTAAAGCTTTGGAGGTAGCTTAAAATTGGCCACTGTGGGAGTATTGACGTCACAGAAATTGGCAAATATTACAAATTAGGGCTTTTTGTAAACTACAGAGCCTATCGTTAGCCATTTACCAGAACACCACTGAATACACAGAAGGGTCAGGCTCTTTTACATCAAAGGACGTTATGCCTGGAGAAAGCGAGTTACAGCTTTCCTTCCCCTCACTGTTCGGTCATGGCAGCAGCAGGACTCAAGGCTCAGCCCCTCCTCCAAGGTGCCTCATAGTTACCACTAACAGCGAGGCCCTTGTAGACATACTGGACTGGAAGCCCCCAGCAGAGTCTAAAGCCCTGAGGAGAGTCAGAGGCCTAGAGAAGCACCAGCTGCTACTTGACCTGCTCTTGTATAAACCAAGGAGGGGATTTAAGAGAGGACTTGCATCAGATGAAGGGAACTAGATTGTTGTAGCCTCCCAAGAAGTGGGTAGCAGGATCTTAATTTGAGCTTATCAAATTTTTCCCTTTTGAGAAAGAAGCCACCTTTGTCATACAGCATGGTGTCAAGGCCAAGTCCTGCACAGTTTACCTTCATCTCAGAACTCACAGCTAACTGTAATCTGCCCTTTTGGGAATGCAAATGTTACCACTCTACAACAAGATGCACAAGAGGCAAGATTCGGGCAGTGCTGGCGCATGGGAGCAGGGGAAACACACAGGAGGAGCCTCAGGAAGCCTTGCCCAATCCCTTCGAGCCCAGCATCTGTCCTTCGTTTCCTTAATCCCAGGCCTTGAGGTGCACAACAAGGGTTAAGGAGGCTCCAGTTTCCTTGGAAACTGACAAGACAAAAAATGTTGAGCCATAGGTAGATCCAGCTTATACCTTAGATCTCTGAGCCTGGCCAGGATTAGAAGGGAAGGAACCCTTCCCCTCTCACAAGAAAGGAGGACTTCGTGACCCATGAGGCAGACAGTTAACAGTTTCTTATTACTTTCTTTGTACAAGGACCTATGGAGAATATCAAGGTTGTAAGAAGATTTGATCCTGAAGTAACTAAAATTATATGGGGCTCTCTCTCTCCAGCCACGAGGCAAATTCAGTCATGAGGCAAGAGAGCTGCATGCAGGAGGGCATTGTAATTGATTTGCATAGAAGTGCCAAGAGTTCATAGTTAGAAGTTTCTGTACATGATGGAAAGAACTGGGAAGGTTGCTGGAAAGTTCATCTGAGATTAATGGAGGGCAAGACTGAGTTGCCCAGGGAGGGAGAAGGAATGATTAATTGAACAAAGACAACAGTCTCTGACTATTGAAGAGTACTCATCACCAGACCAGTTTGGCTGGAGCTCTGAGTGAGTGTCAGGATCAGTGGGAGGTCAGATAGGCAACGTAAGTTGAGGTCATGTTGGAAAAGGCTGATGAGCTTGGTTTATGGGTGAAAGAGGAGCCATCAACAGTGTATTCATTTTCTATTGCTGTGGAACAAATTATCACATATTTAGAGGCTTGAACTGTACCCATTTTTATCTTGCAGAGTCTGTAAGTCAGAATCCTGTACACAGTGCAGGTAGGTTCTCTTCTCAGGATCTCGCAGGGCTGAAATCAAGGTGTAGACTGGGTTGTGTTCTCATCTGGAGCCTGAGGTCCTCATCCACACTCATTCAGGTTGTTAGGAGTATTCAGTTCCTTGCAGTTGCAGGACTGAGGTCCCTACTTTCTAGCTGACTGTCAACCAGTGCTGTTCTCAGCTCCTGTAAGCCTTTTGCCATCTCCTAAAAAATGACCCTCTCCAAAACATAGCAGTTTGCTCCTTCAAGGCCAAGAGGATAATTTCTCAGTCCCCTTTAAGGGCTCACCTAATTAGGTCAGGCCCACTCAAGATAATCTCCCTTTTGATTAACTCAACCTCAACTGATCAGTAATCTAATCACAGGAGTGATATTACATTATAGTCACAGGTTCAGCTTACACTCAACGGAGGAGATTATACACGGCAGAAATCTTGGGGCCATCCTAGAGTCCTGCCTATCTCAGATAATTTTCAGCTGGTGAGATGGGGAGACATGATGAAATTTATTTTTGGAACCTGGCAGCAGGAGACCAATGAGGAGGCTGTAGCCATCATAGAAATCAGGTAGCAGGAAAGGGATAGGTGGATAAATAAATGGGGAAGACATCGCAATGGATAAATTTACAGGACCTGGAATGATCCTCCCCCCATCTGACCTCATGGCTGGCTCCCTCTCGTACCACTCACTTCCCTGCTCACTCTGTGTTAGTTTTACCTCCTCCCTGGTTCTCTAACACATCACCCAGCGTATTTCTTTCATGGTACTCTTCATTTTATATTAACCTATTTGTTTCCTTTTTCATTGTTCATTCACTCCACTTAACTCTAAGCTCAAAGAGAACAGGGACAATGAGCCTTTTGCATACCTCTGAATACCTGGAATGAGGCCTGGCATACAGTTGGGACTCAATAAATATTGAATAAAGATTAAACAAATAGATGACCAAGGCTGAGCATGGTGCCTCATGCCTATAATCCTAGCACTTTGGGAGGCCGAGGCAGGTGGACTGCCTGAGTTCAGGAGTTCGAGACCAGCCTGGGTAACACGGTGAAACCCCATCTCTGCTAAAATACAAAAAATTAGCCAGGCATGTTGGCAGGCACCTGTAGTCCCAGCTACTCGGGAGGCTGAAGCAGGAGAATTGCTTGAACCCGGGAGACAGAGGTTGCAGTGAGTTGAGATCGTGCCACTGCACTCCAGCCTGGGCGACAGAATGAGATTCCATCTCAAAATAAATAAATAAATAAGCAAGCAAGCAAGCAAATTATATGAAAGGGTCCAGGGACAGTCAAAAGGTATGAGTATTGGGTCTGGATGTCTTGAAGAAAGGCAGAAAGTGAAACCAGATTAAGAGGTTTGGGGAGTTGGGGAGATCTGTTTTAGACATCTTGAGTTTGAGATGACTGTGGAACAGTTATCCAGCTAAGTCCTACGGGCAGCTGGAAATGCTGGTGAAGAATTGTCACAAAAAAAACAACGATGTCCAATAATAGTAAGGAACTGGGCTTTGGTTATGTAAAAGAATGAAAACTGGATTTTAAAATAAGCCTTCATTGGACATTCCTCATTTCTATTTTTAAAACATCTACTAC
This sequence comes from Pongo abelii, assembly GCF_028885655.2. Taxonomy (NCBI): domain Eukaryota; kingdom Metazoa; phylum Chordata; class Mammalia; order Primates; family Hominidae; genus Pongo; species Pongo abelii. Next base: position 23,977,398 of record NC_085928.1, read on the forward strand.
TTAGAGGAGCTGTCACAATGAAGGTTATAATTTATATTAGGATACAAGCAGGAGGTAAACATCCTCTCTAGGTACGTTCTATCATTGTCTGAAAACCTGCAGGAGACAGTAAAGGCACACAGACCAGCACCCAGAGTGTTCAGAGTGAAGGGTGTGTGACAGTAAGGCCGGTTATGCTGGGCAATCAGGTAGAACCGATAAAGAAGCTCTCCAGCAATCCAGTGATCCTGTATTAACTTTTTTATTCTTCCCTTTCTGTGTTCATCTCCCTCAGTAAGTTCTTCATTTATCTTATCACAACCTTTCTGCTGTTTTCGACCTTTCTGCTTTTCTCTCTTCCTCTCATTAAATTATATTTATCATGCCATATGTATCAACCTGATTATTTCTCTACTAACTTCTTTCATCCTGTCTTTTGAAAAGTTCCCCTCACTGGACTTGGTGGCTGACACCTGTAATCCCAACACTTCGGGAGGCTGAGGCCAGAGAGTTGCTTGAAGCCAGAGAGTTGCTTGAGCCCAAGAGTTTGAGACTAGCCTGGGCAACGAAGTAAGACCCCATCTCTACAAAAAAATAAAATAATTAGGCAGGCATGGTGGCGGCACAGGCGTATAATCCTAGATACTCGGGAAGCTGAGGTAGGAGGATCTGATCCCAGGAGTCGAACTGCAGTGAACAGTAATCATGCCACTGCACTTCAGCCTGGGTGACAGAGTGAGACCCTGTCTCCAAAAACAACAACAACAACAACAAAGAAAGAAAAGTACTCCATTCCATCTCACCATGCCTATCCCTTCTCCCCTTGCTTTTTCAGGTACACCGCAGTGGTCATGCCCGTTCACTACCAGCATGGCACGGGACAGAGCTCCTGTCGGCGCGTGGCCCTCATGATCACGGCCGTCTGGGTACTGGCCTTTGCCGTGTCCTGCCCTCTTCTGTTTGGCTTTAATACCACAGGTAACGGTGATGGCTTCACTTCTAGCATCCATGTGATTCACAGCACAGCTGAATGACTGGCTGTGAGTTGTGCTCAGCCCTGAAATTTCTGACCCCCGGTCAGTGTACTTTGCAATTAAATGAGAATGCCACAGAATGTAAAGCTTTGGCCTTTGTGGGTTATAAATAAAATATAAAGCAAAACCTCATCAATTATTGGCACGGGGGTAAAGTTCTGCCCCAATTAATGAAAAGTCTGGCTCATCTTTATTTTGAAAGAAATGTCATTGTATTCATTTGCAGAAATGTACCAGTTAAAAAAACCAAGATATATATTAATAATTCAGGCAAGGTTTGCTAATAAAAAGATAACAATTCGTAACAGACCTACAATGCAAAATAACACATTACAAAAGTCTTATAATAAGGTATATACTTCTAACTTTTACTCAATAAGAATAATTTCCAATTCTTCAGAACTAACCAGTATAGATTCCCAAATTGCTGGAGAGTATATTTTCTATTTTTAATATAAAAATTCTGGGTATGATGGTTGGCACATGGTACATCTACTGGGTGGATGGATGGATGGACAATGTTTATATCTGAAATGCTCGGGATTTTAAGCATAACACCAACACCTCAGATGAATCAATGCCTTCTGTGTTTGTACCATGTCCATCTTTTAGCCTCACTAATTTTTTTTCTTTTTCTTTTTCTTTTCTTTTTTTTTTTTTTTTTGAGACCAAGTCTCGTTCTGTCGCCCAGGCTGGAGTGCAATGGCATGATCTCGGCTCACTGCAACTTCCGCCTCCTGGGTTCAAGCAATTCTCCTGCCTCAGCCTGCCAAGTAGCTGGGATTACAGGCATCCACCACCACACCCCACTAATTTTGTATTTTACCCTGTTGGCCAGGCTGGTCTCAAACTCCTGACCTCAAGTGATCAGCCCGCCTCGGCCTCCCAAAATGCTGGGATTACAAGCGTGAGCCACCATGATTGGCCAGCCTCAGTAAAGTAATGTGTCGAATGAAAGGTATTAACCCACATAGTAACATGATGGGTATTGACAATATACACTGAGTGCTAAGGAAAAACTGCTTGATTAGTGTTCCAGTGGTCATCTGGATTTCTTATTTTGTCCATTTGAATTGATTCATTCAATGCCTATATTCCAGGTTTATAAATTTCTAGTACATACGTACTAGTCACATAGCCATGTGCTTGTGTGTATGCAGATATTATATGAAACGAATTACATATAAATACAGGCAAATTCTAACTGTAAGTAATCTTTCAAGTGTCATTTGCTGGACAATGATTTAGAAGTCAAAATATATTTTGGAAGATAGGTATAGGCTCTGGAGTAAGTAAAATCTAAGTCCAAACTCCAAATCAAACTCCAGACTTACTAGCTGTCTCTCCTTAAACAAGTTACTTAACTTCTCTGAGTTCTTCATTGGTAAATGTGGGATAAAATTACAGTGGAGCATACACTTGAGTGAATTAAAATATGTAAACTTGATCTACATATTTAGTTAAGACATTTTTAATATTTATTTTTATATATGACTCCCTACAAATGAGCCCAGCAATTTTATCTCTAAAATTATATGTTCCATAGGAACTCTACAGTATATGATATATTACTATTTGTATCATACAACTTATTACTCTGCAGGGTTATAATAAAACCATGTATATCTTTATATGTGATTCAGATTTTCAAGGCAAATTTGGAGTCTATATAATTTTCACTTTATTTATTGACTTTAGAATCTAAGCCTACATATAACTCCACTCTACCTTCTTCATAGAGATTTTTGCCATTAAATGAGGATTAAATTGGGATAACATATGTAAATATGCCAAGCATGTACGGCCTACTCAAGGCTGGCTTGTTTCTCTGCCACAGTAAAGGGTAACTAGCCAACTTATCAACAAATATTTGCCTGTTCAACCCAGGCTATTCTCAAAATATGGTGTTGTTATCTTTGCGTTACTGTTTACCATTCATTACTTTGTTATTTTAACTGAATGACATTTTATACACACAAACATGCACATTGCCCAGTACAAAGCAACATCCCTTAACACAGCTATAGAGGCTGACTCTGTGGCACTAAAATATCATTTTTGGTGAATGCTAAATGTGCTTTATGAGTTAGTCTGATAACTAAGTCACCTTCTGTAACCTTGTTTCTATACGAAAATGCATTCTTAGTTGGAATTCCTAGTGTGGGAAACTCACCACTGCTAGACCAAGGCACTGCTTACCCGCTAGCCAACAGCAAATCCCTGCCAACATCTGCTGGGCTGACTGTGGTTCCCCTGACTCATTCTTGGTGGAGGCGGGCTTATTCATTCTCACAGACACACCACACTGGAAACAGTTGAAACAGTCTCAAAATCTAACATTAGACTGAGTTCTCGGTTAATATCGACATCCAGAGTGAAGAAGAATGATGAATTGCAATGTTGTTGCCCCCAGTGAGATCATTATTGTTCCAGAAACAAAATACAGGAAATTTTTTTCCAAAAGGATTTTCAACTATAGAATTGAGAAGGCAGAAAACGCCTGTGACTTAGTATGTGCGCTCTTACTTCTCTCTCGTCTCTCACAATCACTCTTTTACATTTAAGTTTATTAATAGCATTCTAGCAAGCCTTCCAATTATTCATATATTGTGTCAAAGTGTCAGGTTCCATTGTAAGAGCTCAGTAGTTATTAGCTGGTGTTATGGTTGTTATTATTTATTGGAAAAGTTTATACATCAAAATGTAACTATACATCTGCAGCTGTAAGAGTTCTGCTGATGGTTTTAGAGATCAGTCGCCCCTTCCTAGAACACAGTTAGGAGACTTAGTAAGCGAAGCTCAGGCCCAGCTGTCCTCCTCTGCCTCATGCTGACCTTCACTGTACAGCTTCATTATCTTGATAGATGTGGGTTCCTGCAGCAATTCTCTCATCTATAAGGAAGTTCCCAAGTTCATTTGAAAGCCCAATATAAAGGACTCTTCTCAGTCATTTTTTCTACTCCTTCGTGGAAAATCAAGGGGGAGAGGGCAGGATCCTGCCAATAACACCTGATATTGGAAGCAGCTGGACTTTCACTAATAAGCGCAACACAGAAAAAGAACCTTCTGGCAGAGCTCTTCTTGTAATGCCATGGGCTGCCACGTGCAATTGTGAATTATTAGAGAACATAAGATACAGAAAAGTTGAACTTCAGTCTCTTCCAACTTGGAGTTGCTCCTGTTCTCAGATAAAAGGTCAATATGAGGCACGGTTTTGGGTGAGAGAGTTCCGAGGCGGGGGCCTGGCTGGCCAGGGTTGCCTTAACTCCCAGCAGAGGCCCAGCAGTCTAGGCGAATATCACATCATCAACAGACCCTGATACAGCAGAGCGTGGTGTGCTGGTGCTAAAGGAAACTCTGAAGATCCCTGAATGAGCAGCCCAACCCTTTCATTGCATAGATAAGAAAAATAACTAGTATTTAAATTCCTGCTAAATCAGAAAGCTATTGTGTTATTTTTAAAAATCTAGAATGAATAAGCAAAGACTGAATAAGCTGATGATAAGGGTTTAAGAAATCTTTAAGGGAGGAGAAACTTAAAGTTAAGAAAACTCTATCAGCTGGCTTGATTTTCCTTTGAAAGAAGGAAATGGAGGAGTGCTATTTATTTGATTTCATCAATAGAACATCTCACCTAGTTTTCAGAGCACTGGAGCGGGGTTGGGGGAGGGGGAGCTTAGTTGCACAAAAAGTTGAGAGAATAGTAGAAGCACAAAATTAAAAGAATAATAGGCTCATCCTAAAATCAGATTCATTGGCACCGCATGTCTTTGGAATCAAGTTGGGGTCAAATCCATCAATGAATTTGAAGTTCATGAATCTTTCAAGTAAACCTGCTCTGAGACAAGCTGTTCACATCATGGTGGGGCTCAGTTTCCCAAGACAGCCTGCAAATAGATGCCTTTGTCTTTTTCACCCAGCACAATGCTTTAAACATAGTACGTACTCCACAAAATTTGTTGAATGAGTAAATAGATGACTCTTCATCATCATCCTTACTTCCTGAAATGTTGAAATTAGTTGGGATAAGCATCTCTAATCTCAGACGAGGAGTAACCTCCCCTCCCCAAGGACAGGCCTTCTCCATTATCCTCTGGTCAGTGAGTGCTCATGTGTTTATATAAAATGCTCATGTGTACATTTTGCTCATTTATTTATTATTTATGCATTTGCTGAATAACTATTGTGCTAACAAAACAACACTCTTGCAGTTAAATCATCAAAACAAGGCACCTCATCTCCTGGGGAAGTGTCAGCTTCTGGGGGGCCTTACTGCCTTCCTCACCTCTTTGGTACACAGCAGAGAAGGTTTCAGAACTGCTGCTGTGTGGCGCATCACTCTGCCCTGCCAACAGGACACACACCCAGGGCCAGGCCTGCTGGGGGCTGGGGCAGGCCCTACTCATTGGCCACCCACTTCCAGTGTCACTCTGCCTGCAATGGGGACATTCTTGAAGAGGCTGCAATGCTTGGTCTAAGGAAGGGAAGCAGTTTGCTTAGATAGGGGAGGAAGGAAGGGATGGCAATGCAGGTTCTGTGATTATATGTGACAGCCTTCATTGACTAGGGACCCTGAAATAGCTACATGCCCTCTCAACTCTCTCTTTAAATATTTTTAATGGAGAAATAAATGCTTGCACGTAAAACATTCATAAGGTGTCATGAGATACATACATAGTTATATGTAGGTCTCCCTTCTACCCCAGATTGCTACATTCTCCCATCTCCCTCCCTAGAAACAAATATTAATATTCTTGCAAGATAATGCTTGCAACAGTGTGCATATGCATACACATATGTTTATGTACGTGTATGTGTATTCACTGTTACACAAATAGAAGCATATCATACCCCCATCTGACCCTGACTTTTTAAAAGAAGTAGCTCATATATAAAATTTAGAGGTCAGCCTCCCAGAACCCAGAGTGGGTAGGAAAAGGTAGAAAGTTAGGTGGAGGGACCAACAGGGAATATCCGGGACACCAAGGATGGCAACAAGATGGGCAGTGCCACCCCACTGGCCTCTTCTCACACGTGAGACGTGTGAAACGCCTCCTCATCACAGGCAGGATTTAAAACCGTAGTCAGATGCCGACAACAGAAAAGCTGACTTCAGAGAAGGAGCAGATCAACACCAACATGGTTCCCTAGAGATTCTGAAAGACCACGTGCTGCCACCCCATCCCTCTCCCCAACTCCATCACCCCCGAATACCACGAGATGCCAATTTGGTGAACTACGCAGAGCCTATGAGCCATTTTCTTTTCTTTTTTTTTTTTTTGAGACAGAGACTCGCTCTGTCGCCCAGGCTGGAGTGCAATGGCGCGATCTCAGCTCACTGCAACCTCCGCCTCCTGGGTTCAAGCAATTCTCCTGCCTCAGCCTCCTGAGTAGCTGGGATTACAGGTGTGTGCTACCACACCGGCTAACTTTTGTATTTTTAGTAGAGACGTGGTTTCACCATGTTGGTCAGGCTGGTCTCGAACTCCTGACCTTGTGATCCACCTGCCTCGGCCTCTCAAAGCGCTGGGATTACGGGCGTGAGCCATCACGCCCGGCCCCTATGAGCCATCTTCTAAAGGATGATGACATGGGCTTTGGGGAAACAACATGAAATTTACCTGAATTTTACCTCCTCTTCAGAGAACCAGAGAGTTCAGGAGTAGCTTGTAAAGATTCTAGTGGCAAAGATGTCAGTAAAATGCATCACTGATCACTGAGCACACCCTTTTCATTTTAGTTCTTAGCTGTTATTCCCTTCCTTCTCCCACAAATATTGTTCCCTATAAGTCTGTCTCCAAATTTCCATTCGAGATGATAACTTCCCTTTCAGTTCAAAAAGCTCAGGGGAGAGAAATAATAAATAAATAAATGTTAATAATAGCTACCATTTATTCTCATTAATTCTCACAACTACTATACAATATTTCTAGCCTTTTTTTTTTTTTTTACAGGTAATAAAACTGAAGCTTTACATATTTAAGAAATGTGTCAGCTGGGCGCGGTGGCTCACACCTGTAATCCCAGCACTTTGGGAGGCCAAGGCGGGTGGATCACCTGAGGTGGGGAGTTCAAGACCAGCCTGACCAACATGGAGAAACCCCGTCTCTACTAAAAATACAAAAAAATTAGCTGGGCATGGTGCCCCACGCCTGTAATCCCAGCTACTTGGGAGGCTGAGGCAGGAGAATCGCTTGAACCCGAGAGGTGGAGGTTGCGGTGAGCCGAGATCGAGCCATTGCATTCCAGCCTGGGCAACAAGGGCAAAATTCCGTCTCAAAAAATAAATAAATAAATAAATAAAAGAAACATGTCCAAGATCACACAATTAATAAATAGCAGACCTGAATCTCACACTGAGGGCTCTCTGGCTTCCACCTACCTCAGAAGACTAAGAAGCAGAATAAGGGGCCTACATGGCCACTGCCCTTTCCCCACCAGCCCACACCTGAGGCTTCATCTTCCAAGACCAACTTTGAGGTTGCAGAATCCCCAACCCTTTATGAAGACTGGCCGGGTGTACCAACAGTTGCTCACAGTGCTGGACAAAGCACAGATGTTCCATGTCACAATGGTAAAGGGGGATGGGGAGTTAAAATTACAGAAAGAACATTGGCTTGGGCATAAAACTGGCTGCAAGAACATATTTTTCAGGTGTAGCCTTGGGCTACTTACTGAACCTCTCTGAGCTTTAATCTGCTCATCTGAAAAGAGAGACAGTAATGGCACCTGTCTCATATAATGTTGCCATAATTACTAGGTAGGATAAGGGGTACAAAGCTCTTGGCTCATCGCCTGGCAGATATTAGTTTGCTTTTCTTTTCTTTTTCAAGATGGGGCACGTTTCAGGACCATCTTGGGCCTTGGAGGAATCTCAGCATCTGCTGAGATTCTTCTTCAAGCATTTGCTTGAAAAAGGCAAAGCTAGAGGGACCTCCCAAGGAGAAATGGCAGGAACGTTTCAGGATATAAAGCAGGGACAAGGACCCTTCTAAATGCACATTCCCCATGTCACAATATCATTACCTGCCTTTTTCCCATCCCACCTCTGACAAGTGCTGGGATTCCCTGAAAAATCAAATCTCTGTCTTGTATTCAGCCGCCATCTGCCCTCCATCCCAGATTCAAAATTGGAGAATTGGCATTCTCAGCAAATAAGGCTTCTTCCTTTCATTGCATTCCAACAATTCTCCAATGCCTCCGCACCAGCAGACCCTTTTCTGGGGGCTGCATCCCTCCTGGGAGCCTCTGCCCTGTTGCCCTGTAATGCTCTCTCCAGCCTCCCAGGCTGCATGTCTCTGTGTGACACTTATGACATCCTATGAAAGGGATCATCTGTCTATCTAGACTGTTTGCTCCCTTGAGAGAAGACATGGTGTCTCATTCATCTTTGTAGCCCCAATGTCTGGCATATGATTGTTGGTAACTTTTCATTTTAAGCAAGCTGTGTGAAACTCACAGCTGAATTAGACCTTCTACCCTCAAGGACCTGACAGTATATGTATCTGAGACTGCATCTTCCCCACCCCCTGTGTATCAGAAGGTGCAGGCACCACGCGTGACATGGGGCCGTGTTTTTTGCTCCTTACTGAGTTCTGATACTTGCTAACTGCTTTACCTTCCCCCTTCTTATCCACAGGGGACCCCACTGTCTGCTCCATCTCCAACCCTGATTTTGTCATCTACTCTTCAGTGGTGTCCTTCTACCTGCCCTTTGGAGTGACCGTCCTTGTCTATGCCAGAATCTATGTGGTGTTGAAACAAAGGAGAAGGAAAAGGATCCTCACTCGACAGAACAGTCAGTGCAACAGTGTCAGGCCTGGCTTCCCCCAACAAGTAAGTACCCTGGAGGGGGTAGAGGGAAGACAACACCCAATCTCCTGACTTCCCAGCCTGTATCCAGCAGCGCACGATTTTGCCATTTAGCTACATTGGAGACACAAATCTGACACCCACTTTGGAATCTGCTAATATTGGCTGTGCTTTGAAGGTAGGAAATCCAATCTCAAGAAAACATTGATAGTCGCCTCTAGAGCCTACCTTACCTGGCAAAGTGATTGGATAGCTCCTGGGCTTGTTCTGCTCCCTTCAAAGTCTTTCATTTTCCTCAAATGGGCAACAGCTCAGATGTCCCACAGGTTTTGAAGTTTAAGTGCAGCAGCTGTACCTTGCACTGCTGGTGGGTTCCCAGAACTTTTTGTCTAAACCACTCATCCCAAGAATCACTGGGGTCCATCAAAACCTTTTTTCCTTACTGGATCTGTCCGTGTGTCAAGGAACTGACAAGCTGGTGGGATAGGGTGCTGATAAAGCATTTTATTGGATCTTTTTAGGCTCTGAAAAGAAATGTCATTGCCTCTGCAATGATCTTCTAATTGCTAGGGCTTTAATTTCTCCTTACCCCATTGCCTGTCACTTAGTAGTTTTCCCACGATGTACTTGAAGCATGAATGGATATACAACGATCACTTGAAATCTACTAGGGAAGGGACAGTGGTGACATTAAACAGCATCTGCCTTCATGGAGCTTAGAATCTAGACAAGCAAAGCACCCCTCCACTCAACGTTAATGAAGAGCCCAGAGCTGAATAGGATGTTTGCCAAATGTGAGATGAAGACAATTAAGCACTCAATTATGAAGTGCTCTGGAGGTTATAGAAGAGAAAACCCAGTATGCTCAGTGATATGGTTTGGCTGTGTCCCCACCCAAATCTCATCTTGAATTGTAGCTCCCACAATTCCCACGTGTCATGGGAGGGACCCAGTGGGAGGTAATTGAATGATGGGGGTGGGTATTTCCCCTGCTGTTCTCATGATAGTGAATAAGTCTCACGAGATCTGATGGTTTTATGAGGGGGAGTTTCCCTGCACAAATTTTCTCTTGTCTGCGGCCATGTAAGACGTGCCTTTCGCCTTCCACCATGATTGTGAGGCCTCCCCAGCCACATGGAACTGTGAATCCATTAAACTTCTTTTTCTTTATAAATTATCCAGTCTCAGGTATGTCTTTATTAGTAGCATGAAAACAGACTAATACACTCAGGAAAGGGCTCCATAGACAGGGTAAGAATTGAGTTTGATCTTGAAGGCAGATCCAATTTGGGTGTCTAGATTAATCTTTGATGACCGAGATAGTCTTTTTTTTTTTTTTTTTTTTTTTTTTGAGACAGGGTCTCGCTCTGTCACCCAGACTGGAGTGCAGTGACATGATCTCAGCTCACTGCAGCCTGTACCTCCTGGGTTCGAGTGATTCTCATGCCTCCGCCTCCTGAAGAGCTGGGATTACAGGTGCCCACCAACACATCTGGCTAATTTTTGTATTTTTAGTAGAGACAGGGTTTTTCCTTGTTGGCTAGGCTGGTCTATAATGCCTGGCCTCAAATGATCTGCCTACCTCAACCTCCCCAAGTGCTGGGATTACAGGCATAAGTGCCCGGCCTGATGACCTAGATTATCTTTGATGACCTCTTAAGGTCTTTGATGATGTCAAAAGTATGAATGAAGGCCAGACTCTTAAGTTGAAGTCCCAAGGCTTGAGTGAAACAAGACTATTAATCCCCATGAAAGAGGAGATCAAGACCGAAGGCTGAGGATATGAAAGTATTGCATTCAAGATATTATTTTGTCCCGTGGCTACCTATGACATGGCTAGACCCACAACTGACTGTTCCTCCTTCAACCCCCCTCTCCCCACCGAGTCTTTTTGTCTGCAGCCACACCCCATTTGGCAGTTTTCAGTAAGGGCCCTATTTCCATCAGATGCCACAGGAAAAATGGTAAGTGGGCCATGTCTTTGATCATAGAGAAAGAATAAGAGAAAGAATAAGAGACCTTTTCCCACAATACTGGCTTATCTTGATTCTACTCTCACCCCAGAATGAAACCTTGCCCTGATTCCCACACATTTATCTATAAGACAAGATCTGAAATTCTTCCTAATTTAAGCTTCAGAATAGAATTCATCAGATGATATTGAGAAAGCATATGACTATTGGGCTTGACCTTAGTGACTGGAGCCAATGACTCTTGCACACGGTGTGACAATGCCATCCAAGGCCACCTGCATTAGAGGAAACAGACGTTAAGGGAACACACATGGGCAGAGCAAAAACCAGGCAGAGAAAGGAAAATTTCAAGTGCCATATTTACCACTGAATGTGGGAAAAACCAAGACAACTTCGTGGTCACCATTAGCCTTGTTCTTCCAATTCAAGCCAGGCCTGCCTCGCCCAGCTAGCAGAGTGCAGAATGGAGTCTGGAGGTGTTAGATATGAGAAGAGTATTCCTCTCTGAATTCCACATTAGAAATAAAACTTCAAAAATTTGTAATAAGGTCTGAGCTTTGTTCAATCTCGATATAGTTAATGACTTTTTACACAGGCCTGGTGTGGTAATTGGAGATAATCACTTTAAACGATAATAGCTATGCAGCTCAAAGTTGCCTATGGCTGATCCAAGGTCTAAGGAGGCTTCAAGGCCAAAAGGAGGAAAAATATTGAATACAAAAGAGAGATCGGGCAGCCAAGAGACTGGCATTTCCAAGAGTGTGGAGAATTAGGTTCTGTCCTGCCATCTGGGAGTGGAGGGCTCTGCCAGCCAGACCCAGAGCAAGCCAGTGTTTCCTCCTGTCAGTCATGGAAGTAGTGATCAGGTTTTGCAGACAGAGCTGAAAAATACACTCACCAATATATAATCTTGGAAGAATCATTTTCCTACTATAGGACTGAATTTCCATATCTGTAACATGGAAACAGGGTGTACTAGATCAATGTTTTCAAATACGAGGTTTTTTTGTTTTTGTTTTTGTTTTTGTTTTTGAGACAGAGTCTCACTCTGTTCCCCAGGCTGGAGTGCAGTGGTGTGATCACAGCTCACTGCAGCCTTGAACTCTTGGGCTCAAGTAATCCTCTCAACTCATCCACTACACCCAGCTAAATATGAGATTTCTTAGGCAATCCCAAGAATTTGTTTCCCATCCCCTAGTTTTAGAAATAATGCATTAGAAGTCAAATATTGTCACTTTAAGAAGATCAGTAGGTGCCAGTTTAATTGTAAACATAATCTTGGGGCCGCGTGTGGTGGCTCACGCCTGTAATCCCAGCACTTTGGGAGGCCAAGGTGGGCGGATCACGAGGTCAGGAGTTCGAGACCAGCCTGACCAACATAGTGAAACCCCATCTCTACTTAAAAAAATACAAAAATTTGCCGGGCATGGTGGCATGCACCTATAATCCCAGCTACTCAGGAGGCTGAGGCGCAAGAATCACTCGAACCCGGGAAGCAGAGGTTGCAGTGAGCCGAGATTGCACCACTACACTCCAGCCTGGGCGACAGAGGGGAGCCTCCATCTCAAAAACAAACAAACAAAAAAAACAAACCAAAAATACACACTATAATCACTGTTGTAAATAGGCATTCAGATAAAATGAAATATGCTTATTTTAATTATTAGAAAATGCCATCAAAATAAAAACCAAAAGATGTTAAATATGTATTCTCTTAACTTGAAGTCATGTTAAGTGAAATAAGCCAGACATAGAAAGACAAATATCACATGTTCTCAATCACATATGGAAGCTAAAAAAGCGATTATCATGAAAATAGAGAGTAGATTCATGGTTACCAGAGGCTAGGAAGGAGATGGGGGAGGGGGCAAGGAAGACAGGTGGATTCATGGGTACAAATATACAATTAAATAGAAGGAACAAGTTCTAGTGTCTAATAGCACAGTAGGGTGACTACGCTTAACAGCAGTTTTTGTATATTTCAGAATACCTAAAAGAAAAGATTTGAAATGCTCCCAACACAAAGAAATGATAATTGTTTGAAGTGATGACTAGCCTGATTTGATCATTACACATTGTATGCATGTATCAAAATATTGCATTTGCCCCACAAATATGTAAAATTATTATATATGAATTTTTAAAATCTTCAAGAAAAAAATGTATATTATTCTAGAATCCCTAAGAATAACTCTGTGGAGCACCATTTTAAAAAAAAACTCTAGGCTAGGTGCAGTGGCTCATGCTTGTAATCCCAGCACTTTGGGAGGCTGAGGCGGGTGGATCACTTGGGGTCAGGAGTTCGAGAAAAGCCTGGCCAAAATAGTGAAACCCCATCACTACTAAAAATACAAAAATTAGCCAGGTGTGGTGGTGGGCGCCTGTAATCCTAGCCACTTAGGAGGCTGAGGCAGGAAAATCGCTTGAACCCGGGACGCAGAGGTTGCAATGAGCCAAGATCATGCCACTTCACTCCAGCCTGGTGACAGAGTGAGACTTTGTCTTAAAGAATAAATAAATAAATAAAAATTTAAAAAACTTAAATTGGCTGGGCATGTTGGCTCACACTTGTAATCCCAACACTTTTGGAGACCAAGACAGGAGGATCACTTGAGCCCAGGAATTCGAGACCACTTGAGCCCAGGAATTCGAGACCAGCCTGGCCAACATAGCAAGACCTCATTTCTACTAAAAATAATAAATAAATAAATGACACTAAATCGTCTTGAAAACCCCTTCCATTCATTCATTCATTTTGAGTATATACAATGTGCCAGTTCTGTGTATCTAGAAGACTGCTTCCTTGAACTAAGGAAACCAAAGTGAGGGTTTTTTGTTGCTGACACTGACTAACTTACGTAGAAAACAAATTTACTGGAAAGCTGTCAGGTGGCTCACAGGCCCAATGAAAAGGCTGAAGAACAGCTTCAGAAAGATGCTATTCATGCCTAAGAAATAATCTGGTTAGAAAACCTAAGATACCGGACATTGAATGCCACCACTACTAGAGGAGTTCTGAAGTCTTCCTGCTTCACAAGTTCCAGTTCAAAGTCTCAGGTGTGAATCTGCAATTGACTTGGCTTGGTGCATGTGCCTGAGCTCTAGCTGCATGGGAGTGGAGGTATGAAGTGACTATCTGGCTTTTATGGCATCAGTAATGGGAGTTGAAGAGTTGAGTTCTGCCTCCTGTTCAAGACTGACACAATAGTCTGATTCTTCAAACATGAAAAGAATTTCAAGTTGGGCACACACACATCTCCCCCACCATACCAGAAAAGTTGACATATTTCTGTTTTCCATTCTCAGAGGCTACTCATCCCAAACTCATTTTTCCCTATTTCTTTTCAGTTTTCCATTCTCAGAGGCTACTCATCCCAAACCCATTTTTCCCTATTTCTTTTCTGTTTTACAAATGAAGCTCAGAGATATTAAATTAACTTGCCTAAAGATACATCTACTAAATAAGAAAGCTGAGAAGAAAATCCTGGGTTTTCTTTTTTTTTTTTTTTAATTTCTATTATGGAAGTTTTCAAAAATAAAAAAGTAGACAAATATAACAACCCCCCAGTAGCCATCAGGCAGCCTCATTCGTGATCAATTCGTGGTCAATCTTATTTCATCTACAATCCCACCTATGTTCACACATCCCCACTGGATTGCTATGAAGCAAATCCTAAACACCATATTATTTCAGCCCAAAATATTTCTGCGAGATCCTCTGAAGAATACAGACTGTTGGCCGGGCACGGTGGCTCATGCCTGTAATCCCAGCACTTTGGGAGGCCAAGGCGGGCGATCACATGAGGTCAGGAGTTTGCGACCAGCCTGACCAACATGGAGAAACCCATCTCTACTAAAACTACAAAATTAGCCGGGCGTGGTGGCACATGCCTGTAATCCCAGCTACTTGGGAGGCTGAGACAGGAGAATCTCTTGAACCTGGGAGGCAGAGGTTGCAGTGAACCGAGATCACAACACTGCACTCCAGCCTGGGCAACAAGAGCGAAAGTCTGTCTCAAAAAAAAAAAAAATACAGACTGTTTTATAAGACACATAACCACAATACCACATCACACTAAAAAATTAATAATAGTTTTCTAATATCATTAAATGTCCAATTGATGTTCAAATTTCCCCAATTGTCTTGTAAATTATTTTACAGTTGGTTTGTTTGAATCAAAGTTCAAATAAGGCACATATTTTGCAACTGGTAAGTATTGTCATTGTTGTTGTTAAAATTTATTTGTTGAAGAAACTGAGTCATTTTTCTTGTGGAGTTTCCCACACTCCACATTTCGGGGCTTATGTCATAGTGGTGTCACTTAATGTGTTTGTCTGTATCACCAGGTCATTCTAACTCAAAAAGGCCAGACTACAATTCTATGCTACCCTGCTCAAGGGGTTGTTGTGATTATCAGATGTTCTATATGTGGTGGGTGCTGCTTTTTTTTTTTTTACTTTAAGTTCTGGGGTACGTGTGCTGAACGTGCAGGTTTGTTACACAGGTATACATGTGCCATTGTGGTTTGCTGAATCTATCAACCTATCATCTAGGTTTTAAGCTCTGCATGGATTAGGTATTTGTCCTAATGCTCTTCCTCCCCTTGCCCCCTATCCCTTGACAGGCCCTGGTGTGTGATGTTCCCCTCCCTTTGTCCATGTGTTCTCACCGTTCAGCTCCTACTTATGAGTGAGAACATGTGGTGTTTGGTTTTCTCTTCCTGTGTTAGTTTGCTGAGGATGATGGTTTCCAGCTTCATCCATGTCCCTGCAAAGGACATGAACTCATTCTTTTTTATGGCTGCATAATATTCTATAGTGTATATGTGCTACATTTTCTTTATACAGTCTATCATTGATGGGCATTTCGGTTGGTTCCAAGTCTTTGCTATTGTAAATATTGCTGCAATAAACATACATGGGCATGTGTCTTTACAGTAGAATGATTTATAATCTTTTGGATATATACCCAGTAATGGGATTGCTGGGTCAAATGGTATTTCTGGTTCTAGATCCGTCAGGAATCACCACACTGTCTTCCACAATGGTTGAACTAATTTACACTCCCACCAACAGTGTAAAAGCGTGCCTGTTCTCCTCATCCTCACCAACATCTGTTGTTTTCCAGACTTTTTAATGATTGCCATTCTAACTGGCCTGAGATGGTATCTCATTGTTGTTTTGATTGCATTTCTCTAATGACCAGTGATGACAAGCTTTTTTTCATATGTTTGTTGGCTGCATAAATGTCTTCTTTTGAGAAGTGTCTATTCATATCCTTTGCCCACTTTTTAATGGGGTTGTTTATTTTCTGGTAAATTTGTTTAAGTTTCTTGTAGATTCTGGATATTAGACCTTTGTCAGATGGATAGATTGCAAAACTTTTCTCCCATTCTGTAGGCTGCCTGTTCACTCTGATGATATGGTGGGTGCTTTTTAGTTGAAAAGTCTAAAGCAAATTTCATTTCTCTTAACTTCTCATGGTCCCACCACTCCCTCAGATGTTCCCTTTGTAGGTTTCCCACAACTGTGTTGCCATCTTCCTTCTTTGAATTCTCTGGCCCTTTCAGGAACATTCAGAAGATAAACAATACCCCCAGAAATGTCAAGATTCCCTCTTGTCACACCTGCAGACCCTCTCTCCTGACCGGGCACATCTGGAGCTGAAGCGTTACTACAGCATCTGCCAAGACACTGCCTTGGGTGGACCAGGCTTCCAAGAAAGAGGAGGAGAATTGAAAAGAGAGGAGAAGACTCGGAATTCCCTGAGTCCCACCATAGCACCCAAGCTCAGCTTAGAAGTTCGAAAACTCAGCAATGGCAGATTATCGACATCTTTGAAGCTGGGCCCCCTGCAACCTCGGGGAGTGCCACTTCGAGAGAAGAAGGCAACCCAGATGGTGGCCATTGTGCTTGGTAAGTTTGGCTTGAGCTGGGTTGGGTTGGGTTAGGTTGTGTTAAGTTAAGTGGAGCTGGTAGAAGATGCTAAGATAGCCACATTTGACAGAAATCAGAAATCCGATGACAGTAATAGTTAT
This sequence comes from Pongo abelii, assembly GCF_028885655.2. Classification (NCBI taxonomy): domain Eukaryota; kingdom Metazoa; phylum Chordata; class Mammalia; order Primates; family Hominidae; genus Pongo; species Pongo abelii. The sequence continues at coordinate 23,994,234 of NC_085928.1, forward strand.
CAAATGTTCACAATATAATTGAAAAGTATTTGTGTATAAATACTAACTCTGGTGGAAATTCAAAAGACCTAGGCTGAAATTTATGAAGCTGAACAAGCCACTCAACTGAGCTGTATTTTGCTGTCCATTATATGGAGCTATAACACATAAATCAAACAATAAGTAAGATAATGATTCAATAAAACTGCCTGGTACATATTGGATATTTAATAAATAGTTATTTAAAAGTATTAAGTGATAAAAATAAGAATGCAAAACACTATTGTGATATGGTATGATAAAATCTGAATTACTATAGGCTGGGCACGATGGCTCACGCCTGTAATTCCAGCACTTTGGGAGGCCGAGGCAGGCGGATCACGAGGTCAGGAGATCGAGACCATCCTGGCTAACACAGTGAAACCCCATCTGTACTAAAAATACAAAAAATTAGCTGGGCGTGGTGGTGGGCACCTGTAGTCCCAGCTACTCGGGAGGCTGAGGCAGGAGAATGGCCTGAACCTGGGAGGCGGAGCTTGCAGTGAGCCGAGATCGTGCCACTGCACTCCAGCCTGGGTGACAGAGCAAGACTCCGTCTCAAAAAAAAAAAAAAAAAAAAAAAAAAAAAAAAAAACTAGATTATTTTAAATACAGAGTAAAAAAGACTGGAAAGAAATTCACCAAGATATCAGAAGTGATTGTCTTTGAGTGGTGGGTGCTTATTCCTTTTTTCCTACTTCTCTGTATTTACCAAGCTTTCCATAATGCATACAATCAAGATTTTTTGTTTTTTGTTTTTTTGAGACATGGTCTGACTCTGTTGCCTAGGCTGGAGTGCAGTGGCACAGTCATAGCTCACTGCAGCCTTGAACTCCTGGGCTCAAGCAATCCTCCTGCCCGAGCCTCCCAAGTAGCTAGAACTATAGGCATATGCCCCCATGACCAGCTAATTTTTTAATTTTTATTTGTTTTTTTGTAGTGACAGGGTCTCATTACGTTGCCCAGGCTGGTCTCAAACTCATGGCATCAAGCAATCCTCCCATCTCCGCCTCCCAAAGCACTGGCATTATAGACGTGAGCCACCACACCCCGCCAGAATCAGGGGTAATTTTCATAATCACAAAATATGAAATTTATTTATTTATTTATTTATTTATTTTGAGACAGAGTCTTACTCTGTCACCCAGGCTGGAGTGCAATGGCACGATCTTGGCTCACTACAACCTCTGCCTCCCGGGTTCAAGCGATTCTCCTGCCTCAGCCTCCCAAGTAGCTGGGATTACAGGCATGCGCTACCACACCCAGCTAATTTTTGTATTTTTAGTAAAGACAGGGTTTCACCATGTTGGTCAGGCTGGTCTTGAACTCCTGACCTCAGGTGATTCACCCACCTTGGCCTCCCAAAGTGCTGGGATTACAGGTGTGAGCCACTGTGCCCAGCCTGAACTTTATTTAAATAAAGAAATTAAAAATGAATAAATCACAGGTACACTATAGAGTTAGTGAAGGCAGCTCATCCTGTTCAGTGTCACTGACAAACCCCAACTCTCTCCTGTATCAGGGAGTTTACTAGAACTCCTAGATGTAATCTCCTCAACAGCAGGAACTATGTCAGTCGCATCTTTAAGGTCTTCATACCTATCAGTGCCTGGGATCATGTTTTGCATAGGTAGGCATTAAATAAACGTCTGAATTGAATTGAAAAAGAAAAAGAAAAGATTAGTAAAGAACTACCTAGAGACCAAACTAGAAAACTGATTTAGTAACAAAGGCCAAAGTGAACGAAAGACATTAGCATGCAGTTTTCTCACCTAAAAAAATTTGGCTAATCACACCTATTTCATAGGGTTGGGTTTTTTTTGTTTTGTTTTGTTTTTTTGAGATGGAGTCTTACTCTGTCACCCAGGCCGGAGTGCAATGGCACAATCTTGGCTCACCGCAACCTCTGCCTCCCGGGCTCAAGCAATTCTCCTGCCTCAGCTTCCTGAGTAGCTGGGATTACAGGCACGCACCACCACGCCCGGCTAATTTTTGTATTTTTAGTAGACACGGGGTTTCACCGTGTTGCCCAGACTGGCCTTGGACTCCTGACCTCAGGTGATCCACCCGTCTCGGCCTCCCAAAGTGCTGAGATTACAAGCGTGAGCCACCACACCTGGCCTAGGGTTGTTACAAAAAAAAGTAAGTGGGTATGCAAAACTTCCAGCTTAGTGGCTGGCATAAAGTAGACAACCGTGAGTCATTCTCATGTTATAACAAAAGGAGTAAGCAAATCCCTTACCTAGTTTCTCTCTTCTTTGGCAACTTAGGGGCCTTCATTGTCTGCTGGCTGCCCTTCTTCTTGACCCATGTTCTCAATACCCACTGCCAGACATGCCACGTGTCCCCAGAGCTTTACAGTGCCACGACATGGCTGGGCTACGTGAATAGCGCCCTCAACCCCGTGATCTATACCACCTTCAATATCGAGTTCCGGAAAGCCTTCCTCAAGATCCTGTCTTGCTGAGGGAGCAGAAGAGGGAACACTCTTTGTACCCATTTCTAGCTGCCAGGCTGTTGGCCCACTCAGAAAGACCGTGCAGTGTCCTCTGGCATGCGGTAGGAAGAAGATTCCTGGAGCCAGGTTGTCCCTGCTTGTCAGGTATAACCAAATGTGTCCTCCAAAACAGAATATTCTACCTCCCCAGCTAAAATCTGACTTCATTCTGACAATCTTCAAATGACTGGGGAGCTCCCGAGTGATAAGCAATAATTCAGAAAGAAGCTGATAAAACATGACTCACACAAAATTGTCATCGGAGGCATGATTCATTACACTGAAGGAAAAATGAACAGATCTCATCATTCTCAACTTGCAGGAGTCCTTGAAATCAGCCAGTAAACCACCTTCTAGAACAGCCAGTCTGTCTTCCTTCAAACCTCTAATTAACTGTCAGGTTAACCTTGTACTTTTACGGGCCCATTTCTCTTGGTCATTTCTTTCCTTCACTGTATCTGGAAATATGAATGGCAAGGCCAGTGCTTCTACCTCTCTGTAGAATCTGATGGGCTACATTTGGTGAGGTGAATTTCTCACACCAAGAGAAACACTGTCCCACATTGGGACGGGGGCTTCATTTCAAACTTTGCTACCTTTGTATTTTAGCTTTAGCTAAGAAGGCGTTTTGATTCCATTCCTTTACTCTCTAGAGGAAATCTCAGAGTCTCAACTTACAGAATCATTCAAGATGGGGATATTTTCTGAAGATGGAATGACACATCCCATTGTAGTTTCACTGTTGAAACTTATGGTTCAGAACATGCCTCAGATATGCTTTTCATAACACTACCAAATTTTCCTACCCAGGGCATCTCCATTTCTGCTTAACAGGTTTTCCTCGACCCAATATAGTGGACCACATCATGACATTTTGGGCAACAGTGGACCACATTTACAACGGTGGTCTCATAAGATAATAATGGAGCTGAAGAATTTCTATCACTTAATGATGTCATAGCTGTTGCAACATCATAGCTCAACGCATTATTTACATTTTTGTGGTGATGTTGGTGTAAACAAAATGATGCTGCCAGTCGTGTAAAAGTATAAAATTGTGTACAATACATAATACTTAATATTGATAATAAATGACTATGTTACTGGTTTATGTATTTACTATACTAAACTTTTCACCATTATTTTAGAGTATACTTCTACTTATTTCAAAAAAGTTAATCATAAAATGGCGTCAGGCAGGTCCTTCAGGAGGTATTTCAGAAGAACGCACTGTTACAGGAGATGACAGCTCCCTGTGTGTTATTGCCCTTGAAGACCTTCTAATGCGACAAAGTGTGGAGGTGGGAGACAGTGATATTGATGATCCTGACCCGGTTTAGGCCTAGGCTAATGTGTGTGATTATGTCTTAATTTTTAACAAAGCAGTTTGAAAAGCAAAAAATAATTTTAAAAATAGAAAAAAATATAGAGAGTAAGTATATAAAGAAAGAAAATATTCTTGTCCAGCTATCCAGTGTGTTTGTGTTTTAAGCTAAGTGTTATTACAAAAGAGTCAAAAAAGTCAAAAAAATTTTAAGTTTATAAGGTAAAAAAGGGACTGTAAGCCAAGATTAATTTATTATTGAAGAAAGAAAAACTTTTTAAATAAATTTAGTGTAGTCTGGGTGTACAGTGTTGATAAAGTCTATAGTAGCATACAGTAATATCCCAGGCCTGCCCATCCACTCACTGCTCACTCACTAACTAACCCAGTCTTAACAGCTGAACTCAGCTTCCAGTCTGCAAGCTCCATTTATGGTAAGAGTCCTATATAGGTGCACCGTTTTTTGTCTTTTATATCATATTTTTACTGTATCTTTTCTATGTGAGTTATACAAATACTCCCCATTGTGTTACAATTGCCCACAATATTCAGTACAGTTACATGCTGTCTGGATTTATATCCTAGAAGCAATAGACTACACCGTACAGCCTAAATTGTGTAGTAGGCCATATGATCTGGGTTTGTGTGAGTATACTATATGATGTTTGCACAACAATGAGATCACCTAATGATGCATTTCTCAGAACATATCCCTGTAGTTAAACAATGTGTGACTGTACTCTCAGACCCTGAGACTCACTAAGTAGTGTCTGCAAAGTGCCAGCCACTTCCCCAGGTTCTAGATACATAACAATGAATAACACAGCCCCTGCCCTCAAGGAGCTCACTTCCTGCTTTTATATTTGCCCATTTACTTGTCTAAGGGTGGTAGGAACTCACTGGACTGCCAGAGGACCTCAGGACTAAGGGCACCAGGCAGGGTGGCTGTCCAAAGCCATCACATGGACAGTCTTTGCAAAGTCCTGTTGCCTAAACATCACCCCTCCAACAACTGAGATTAAAGGCATAGCAGAAATAATTTGTAAATGTTATTCAAAACTGCATTTAGAAGGAACTGGAATATTCTCACCATTTAACTTCTCACCTACAGGAGCTATTTTTATTGATTGCAGAATCAAGATACAATTTATAGATAATTTATGAAATATCCTGAACTTCGGTAAATTACTTTTAAGAGCTGTTAGTGTGTAGCCATGACAGATACCTGCTGCAATGCTGTTAAAACTTTATTTATTTATTTATTTATTTTGAGATGGAGTCTCCCTCTGTCACCCAGGCCAGAGTGCGGTGGCACAATCTCAGCTCACTGCAACCCCCGCCTCCCGGGTTCTAGCGACTCTCCTTCCTCAGCCTCCCGAGTAGCTGGGATTAGAGGTGCGTGCCACCAAACCTGGCTAATTTTTTATATTTTTGGTAGAGACAGAGTTTCACCATGTTGGCCAGACTGGCCTTGAATTCCTGACCTCAAGTGATCCTCTCGCCTCGGCCTCCCAAAGTGCTGGGATTACAGGCGTGAGCCACCGCGCCCAGCCTGCTGTTAAAACTTTAAAGTGCACTAGGACTTCACAAGGAATCCAAGGCCTCTCTTGCCCTGTCTTTATTCCTCTTGCCCTTAAATATATAAGGAAATACATACACTCTCAGTGAGTTGCTTACTTGTTACTCGTGAATGCTTTTAACGCCAGTATTTTTTTTTTTTTTCGAGACAGAGTTTCGCTCTTATTGCTCAGGCTGGAGTGCAATGGCATGATCTCGTCTTACTGCAACTTCTGCCTCCTGAGTTCAAGCGATTCTCCTGCCTCAGCCTCCCGAGGAGCTGGGATTACAGGCGCCCACCATCACGTCCAGCTAATTTTTTGTATTTTCAGTGGAGACGGGGTTTCATCATGTTGGCCAGGCTGGTCTTGAACTCCTGACCTCAGGTGAACCACCAGCCTTGGCCTCCCAAAGTGCTGGGATTACAGGTGTGAGCCACCATGCCCAGCCAATGCCAGCATTTTTTAAATGCCTATAATAATGTTTATATTGTAACTTGGTGGGAAAATTCTGTCTGCCCATTAGTTCTTGTAGCTTGTGCCACCCAGCTCATCCAGGTTTATGGTGTGAGCTAAGCTGAGCCTTGAGACGATTAAAATCTGCAAAAGTAAAAATAGATGATTTCCAGGTTTTTCCATGCAAAATAAACAGAAAATGGATGAGATGGTGGAGTAAAAGATCATAGAATTCCATGTCAAAACCAGAGTTCTAAAGGCATAAACAAACAATGGGCTGGGCACAGTGGTTTATGCCTGTAATCCGAGCACTTTGGGAGGCCAAGGCAGGAGGATTGCTCGAGCCTAGGAGTTTGAGACCAGCATGGACAAGATGGCAAGATGCTGTCTCTACAAAAAAATATAAAGTTAGCTGGTCATGGTGGCATGCACCAGTGGTCCCAGCTACTTGGGAGGCTGAGGCAGGAGTATTGCTTGAACCCAGTAGATCAAGGCTACGGTGATCCATGATTGCACAACGCACTCCAGCCTGGGCAATAGAGTGAGACCTGTCTCAAAAAACAAAAACAAAAACAACAAAAAAACATAAACAACATCAGTATTAGTATATTTGTGAGGAAGAATAATAACAAACCTCCTGTGTCCTTTTTTCACATCAAATATTCAACCTTTATGATAGCTTTCAGGAAGACAAATTCCATTCTATAGATGAGGAAACTGAAGCAGAGGAGGTTAAGAAATTTGCCCCAGGTCACACACAGTCAGTAAGTGGCAGAGCATGGATTAAAATGTATCTCTGTTTGATTTCCAAGTCCAGGCGATTTGCCACTACAGCACATTACCTCCCACCAGAGAGGTAAAGGGGAAGGGAGAAAGAGCCGGGAAGAAAAAGATGGAACAAAGATCCCTGGTGTAGCCTCATCCTACCCCATCCACTTGCACCCCAAACTTTCCTAAGAACCCAACCCAAGACATTAATTTACTTTCCTGCCGCATCCAGTTTCTAAAATGGTAGCATGGGAAACTCATCTATTTTTACAGAATCATGGAACACTTTTTAGAGCATATTTGGGTCTGCCCTCTCCTTCATTTACAGAAAAGGGAACTGAGGCCCAGAAGTGTTGTCCCCTAGCTGGTTAATGACAGCCTGGCACTCAAATGTGCTGAATCCTAGTTCTGTACTCTTTCTATTTTGCTGCATTCCTAAGGGCCCTATAAAAACGGTAAACTTCATGCAGATACAAAGTAAAAGTTATATTGTCACCTCCACCATTAAACTGCGAGCCACCCCTTTTCTAGGTAGTGTCTATTATCCCTAATTCTAGACAACATCTTTTTCTCAGCATTTTCTTCTGATCCAGGAAGAGCTTCCTACAGGAATCCCAAACAAATCTCCAAGCTAACACTTCAGCCTCTTCATCCTGAGACTCCTCATTCTACCTCCTCCGCCTCTACAGTCCCCACATGAACCCACACACTTACTTTCAGAGCTCACTACCTTCAGAGCCCGCATGGCCAAAAATCCCAGGAGAGAGGTTGGCCTGAATGAAGCAGAGCGGAATTCTTGGGGCAGACCTATTCTGGATCCCAAAGAAGTCTCATAGTTGCTCACACTATTTGGGTAAAATGCAAATAGCATGGAAATCCACGTAGATTACAACCAACATTGAACCCTAGACCTTACATAAATATGTTCTTCTTCCAGGACACAATCCTCTAATACTCCATCCATTACTCATTTTCTAAATCAATCACTTATTCAATAAATATTGATTGATCACCTTCTATGTGTCAGGCACTGTGCTTAGTACTGGGAAACATCATCAAAAAAGACATGGCTGGTGGGGTGCAGTGGCTCACTCCTGTAATCCCAGCACTTTGGGAGCCCGAGGAGGGTGGATCACCTGAGGCCAGGTGTTCAAGACCAGCCTAGCCAACATGGTGAAACCTCTTATCTACTAAAATTACAAAAATTAGCCAAGTGTGGTGGCAAGCACCTGTAATCCCAGCTACTCGGGAGGCTGACAGAGGAGAATCACTTGAGCCCAGGAGGCGGAGGTTGCAGTGAGCCATGGTTGCACCATTATACTCCAGCCTGGGCAACAACAGTGAAACTCCATCTCAAAAAAAAAAAGAAGACATGGTTCCTGCCCCCAGAAGCTTCTAGCCCACAGTAGAATTTAGGTGTACAGTGATGAACTCCTTGTTGTCTATAAAAAAGAGAATTCATGGTGTTTGGAAATCCATGAATTCTTGAAATTCATGAACTTGGATGCCCCATATTCAGCCTTGAAAAGGCTTCTTGGACAAGTATTGTCAGGGTTGAGATGTAATAAAAAAGTAGGAAAGGCATTCTAGACAGAGCAGACCTCTGAAGAGCTAAAAATAAGTAGAAGCAAGGACCATGAAAGGAATTTCAAATAATTCCATCTTGCTGTAGAGAAGAGACCCTAGGGAAAGGACAGGGAAGGAAAGGGTGTGATCTTGGCAGATCTTTTCCTGCTCTGCTCAAGTGGTAGCTGAGCCTATGGGGACCTTACTCACAAATGACCTCTAGGTCTTGCCTCCTCTACCATCCATGCGGACAATACACACCACAAAACATCCATCACCGATTTATTTAACTACATCTCTCTGAGTTACATTGGATTTCCACAAATGTAGAATTTAATTTGAATTCCTCCCTTTTTCTCTAAAAGAAGAGGAATGACTAGCTGAATGGATGTGAAGCCAGAGATGGTTAAAATTAAGTCAGTTCAGAGACTTTCGGTCAGAAGCCAAGGGAGGTCAGGCAAAGAGATTTGTTTTCCTGAATGCTTGGGTCAGGACTAAACAAAGAGGCAGGAAGGGCAAGTGATTCGTGCAGCACTGGCTGTTTCCTGGAGGTCCTGGCTCCCAGGCCTGTGCTCTGATCATTGGTATCTGCTGACACTGGAAAACTGAAAAAGCTTAATTTGAATAAATACACAGAGAGCAGAGAGGGGATGACAAGCAATTAACTCGATTTCTCCTTTCTACCTAATTGTCTCCTCATTACCTTAGGAAGGAGTGAGTTTCCATGACTACCTCATGACACAGAGACTCAGTGCAGGTGATGCCAGTGTCAGCTTAGCTGTCTGCAGCACACATTGGCAGAGGCAGAACCAGAGAGTTCATGCCAAGCACAAGACCTGGGACCTCTTTTTCCACCCACCCTCACCTCAATTAATCACCCCATCTCCATTATTGTGCATTGACTCCCTACTTCGTGTATAGTCTGCAGGGCACTGAGAGGAGTGAGTGGTGGCTATAGGCCTCCGAGGATACATGTGTCCCAGAGAGGGAGCTGGGCTGAACCCAGGGTGGTTCTGACCACCCTGTGGGAAAGAAAATGAACAGAAATGAGTCAAAGACTGGCATTCAAGTGCAAGCACAGACAAGTTACTTTGGGTAAGTGGTTTAACCTCCATGAGCTTCAGTTTCCTCGTGAGTAAAATAGTGACCTGAAGGCCCGATCTTTCTTTTTTTTTTTTTTTTTTTTGTATTTTTAGTAGAGATGGGGTTTCACCTTGTTGGTCAGATTGGTCTTGAACTCCTGTCCTCAGGTGATCCACCCACCTCATCCTCCCAAAGTGGTGGGATTACAGGCCTGAGCCACCACGCCCGGCCACGGCCCGATCTTCCTTACTAGTACATTTGAAGATTAGACAAAAATCACATGTTAAAAGCTGTCTTAGTCTATTCTTGCTGCTGTAACAAAATACTACAGACTGGGAAATTTATAAATAATGGAAGTTTATTTTCTCACAGTTCTGGAGGCTGGGAAGTCTAAGATCAAGGTGCTGGCAGATTCAGTGTCTACTGAGGGCCTGGTCTCTGCTTTTAAGATGGCACCTTGTTACTGAGTCCTCCTGAGGTGGTAAACACTGTGTCCTCGTGTGGTAAAAGGGCAGAGGGCAAAAGGCACAGGTAGATCCCTGTAGCCCTTTTATAAGAAGCTAATCCCACCCATGAGGGCAAAGCCCTCATGGCCTAATCACTTCCTGAAGGTCCCACCTCTTAATACTGTTGCATTGGAGATTAAGTTTCAACATGAATTTTGGAGGCGACACAAACATTCAAACCATAGCAGAAGTGTTTTGTCAACTGTAAATCCCTAACAAATGTTAAGAGATTATTATTATCATTGGTACTCTTGTTATTATTATTTTCACCCTAAGCAACTACTCCTATCATATCTATCTAGTTCACAGCCCACCCAGAGCCTATTTACTTGGCATAGTGTTTTCAATCTCTCACATAAAATCTGATTTTTCTCTTGTCTTTTATTCCCTATACGTGCCCAGGATACTTGGCTGACTTTGTAGTCTGATTGTTAGAAAAATGGATGGTACCTAACAGGGCACCTTCTCCTGCTTACACAGTGCAGTGCACAAGTATGTTATGCTCTAATACCCAGGCTGATGATGGCAGATACTTGCTTGCTAAAGGCTAACTTGGGTACTCTGTTCCTCTTCTGGCCAGAAAATGAGGAGCAGAACACATCTATTCTTCAAGACTTTCTGTCTTTGACCCTTGTGAAATCTGAGCCTGACATCCCTTCCTCTTACTCCATCTCTTCCTGCCTGGGTGTAATGCCTTAGATATGGTGTATTAGTTTCCCAGGGTTGCCATAACAAAGTGCCACAAACTGGGTGTCTTAAAACAACAGAAATTTATTCTCTCACCGTTCTGGAGGCTAATCACAAGGGCCTACCCTAATGCAATATTACATTATCTTAACTTGATTATATCTGCAAAGTCCCTATTTCAACACAGGATCAAAGACCAGGCATTTGGACCTCAGCAAATCTTTTTGCCAGATACAATTCAATCCATAAAATATAGTGAGAGTGGTATGGCAGGCAAGAGAACTTGGAATTTGGATGACTAGGGGAAATGTGCAAAGGCTGTTTCATTCAGAATACAAGATGTCAGCTTCCAGCATTGGCGTGTAGTCTCTTTGATGGCCTGGGTCAAGTCTGTAAACTTACTAAAGCTCAACTTTGTTATCGGTAAATATGGTAAGTCTGGATTCCTAAGGCTATGATAAGACACGCTAAAAATAATTCTAGAAGGACATGAATTATCTTCTGAGCCCTAAAAACCTGTAAATATGTTTACTAATAAAAAGTAAACCTGTACAAAGACAATCTGTTGCTTCTGTGTCTTAAAAAAGGAATTTAATAGCAAACTCATCAGAGTTGGGGAAAGTGAAAAAGGAAAATCCTGTATTTATCCTATTTCATGCAGCACCAGTCCAGACTGACTAATGGTGATGGGGGAATTTTTTCTCTTTAAGAAAAACTGATATAATTGAGTCTTGTATTATGCTTGGACAGATTCCGTAAGACTCCATATGAAAGACTTTCAAGAAGCCTGTAATTTATCACAACCTGCAATCATTGGATTTGAGAGTTGGAATAGACGAGCCCGGTCTGCTAGTAATTGCAGAAATTCTCTGTAGAACATCTCTGACCCATGATCATCTAGCTGTATTAAGAAGCTGGCTCACTTCTTCCTAAGACACATGACAGGTCACCCTTTAGAAAATTCCTCTCTTCATTAAACCAAAATCTGCTGCCTTATAAAATCCACCTTTTGGTTCCTATTCTCTCCTCTAGCACAGAAATCTCTATTCTTTCCTCCCCATCGCAGTCTTTGTGGGATTAAAACAGTTCTCTAAAGCTTCCGTTGCTTTACCTCTGCTTCACGTAATATTTTCTTACACTATCCATCTTGGTTGCTTTTCTTTGGATGTAGCCATGTTATTAGCATGTCTTAAAATACTAGACCCCAGGCCAGGCACGGTGGCTCATGCCTGTAATCCCAGCACTTTGGGAGGCTGAGGCGGGCGGATCATGAGGTCAGGAGATCGAGACCACCCTGGCTAACATGGTGAAACCCCATCTCTACTAAAAATACAAAAAATTAGCCAGGCGTGGTGGTGGGTGCCTGTAGTCCCAGCTACTTGGGAGGCTGAGGCAGGAGAATGGCATGAACTCAGGAGGCGGAGCTGGTAGTGAGCCAAGATAGTGCCACTGCACTCCAGCCGGGGTGACAGAGCAAGACTCCATCTAAAATAAAAAATAAAAATAAAAATACTAGACCCCAAATAGGACACAATCCTCTAAATGTTGTGTAACCAGTTCAGAGTGCCATGAACTCATTATTTCCCATGATTAGAATATTCAATTTTTAATGACCCAACTCAAATTGCATTGACTTTTTAGGGCTCATTGAAACTCTGAGAAGGAGATTTGCATGGAGAATGAATAAGTTTAATGAAGTATGCCTTAGGGATCAACACCTATAGGAGAGTGAAGGAAGTAGATTTCAGCACAGGAAAGAGTTGTACTATAATGCAGTCACACAGAGAACTCAGACAATCCCACAGGGAGCTCTGTAGAGGGCAGGATATTTATGGCCCCAGACAGTTATTAAATGGGGGCTGCCTCTGGCAGAAGGCATGCTTAGACAAAGAAGCTCTCTTCAATTGAAAGCGTTTGGCTGTCAACACTCCCAACAACTGGGAGAACAAATTCTTCAGTAAGATCTTGGTAGCACATCACAGCATCCACTGTAGTCTACACTATATGCCACTCGGCTCTAGTTTCTTCAAATAATAAATGCTAGAAACAGCTTTATCAGGAATCTAGCTGGTATCTCTTCCTGGGGAAGGTTAGTGGGACAAACTGTAGTTTCTGTCACAGCAGCTGGTCTCAGAGCAAAAGTAATTCTCATCATCACCCTTTTCTATGATCTATTCCAGATTCTCCTCACTATTGAGTAGCGCTCCACTGGTCTAGGTGGTTGTATTAGTCAGGGTTTTCCAGAGAAACAGAACCAATAGGATATGTGTAGATATAGATACATGAGAGGGGATTTATAATGGAAATTGGTTCACACAATTATGGAGGCTAAGAAGTCCCACAATACACCATCTGTAAACTGTAAATCCAGAGAAGCTGGTAGCTTAGCTCAGTCCAAGTTCAAAGGCCTGAGAACCAAGAGAGCTGATGGTATAACTCTGGGCCTAAGGCCCAAGGCCTGAGAACCTAGGAAACCACGGCTGCAATCCCATAGTTCGAAGGCAAGAGAACCTGGAGTCCTGATGTCCAAGGACAGGAGAATATGAGTGTCCCAGCTCCAGAAGAGAAAGCAAGAAAATTTACCTTTCTTCTGCCTTTTTGTTCTATCTGGATCCCCAGTTGATTGGCTGGTTCCTGCCCACATTGAGTAAAAAGGAATATTCCTTACTACTGATTCAAATGCCAATCTCTTCCAGAAATACCTTCACAGACATACCAGAAATAATACTTTATCAGCTATCTGGGTATCCCTTAATTCAGTCTAGTTGATAACTAAAATTAGCTATCCCAGTGGTGGAGTGACTCTGAGAGACATGGTGACTTTCTCAAGTTATGGTTGCTGCATTTTATCCAGTTACCATCAAAATTAGGCAAAAAGATGTAAAGAGACACCTCAGTGAATCACCCAAGTACAAAATGCATTCTTCCATTTTCCCACTGTACAACATTCCTACCTTCTCCTGAAGATCAAGATTTAACTATCCTTTCCATGATGCTCCATCACTTGGTTGTTTGTCTCCTGGCATGAGGATCTCCAAATGACTAGGTGGAAACCATAACTTAGAGCTTAACGGGATTTTTATGCCCTAGAGGACATATGGGAACAAGGACCTTTACCTCAAAAGGTTAAACATAGAATTATTATATGACCCAGCAATTCCATTTCTAGTTATATACCACAAATAATTAAAAACATGTATTCAAATGAGTACTTGTACACAAATATTCATAGAAGCACTATTCACAATAGCCAAAAGGTAGAAAGAATTCAAATATTCATCAACGAATAAACAAACTGTGGTATATACATATAATGGGATATCATTTGGTCATCAAAAGGAATGAAGTTGATACATGCTACAATGTGAATGAACCTTGAAGACACTCACTGTGCTAATGAAAGAAGTCAGACACAAAGGTCACATGTTGTATGACTTCATTTATATGAAATATTCAGAGTAACAGGTAAATCCATAGAGACAGAAAGAAGACTGTGGTGTCCGAGGATGGGAGAAAAAGGAAAGAGGAGTAACTGTTTGATGGGTACACAGTTTTCTTTTGTGGTGATGAAAATATTTTGGAACTAGATAGAGGTAGTCGTTGTACGATATTGTGAATGTAATAAATCCCACTTAATTGTTCACTTTAAAATGGTTAATTTTATGTATGTGAATTTTACCTCAATAGAAAAAATGTTTAAATTATGAAACGAAATTTAAAATAAAAAAGAACAGGGACCTCTAACATTCTATGTTCTGAGATTTGAAAACTCAATATATTAAGATGGCAACTTTCTACAAATTGATATATAGACAACACAATCCCTCTCAAAATTCCACCAGCCTTTTTTATCACGAACTGACAAGCAGATTGTAAAATTTACGTAGAAGTACAAAAGACCTAGAATAGCCAAAAGACACTGTTTAAAAAGAAAAGTATCTAGAATAGGTAAATCTGCAGAGACAGAAAAGAGATCAGTGGTTTTCCATGCGTGGGAAGAAAGGAGTTGGAGAATGTTTAATCCTTGATTTCAAAACTAACTATAAAGCAGCAGTTATCAACAGTGTGGTATTTGCAGTAAGAAGACATATAGAACAATGGAACAGAATTGACAGTCCGGAAACAAATCCTTATATTTATGGCCAATTGATTTTCAGCAAAGACAATTCTGGGAAAAGAAGAGCCTTCCAAAATTCATATGTTGAATCCATAACCCCCAATGTGACTGTATTTGGAGTTAAGGCCTATAAGGAAGTAATTAAGGTTAAATGAGGTCATCATAAGAATCATAAGAGTAGGGCCCTTATATGATAGGATTAGTGTCTTTATAAGAAAAGACATAAGAAAGCTTATTTCCCAGATCCATGTATTCTATTGATTGGGTCAGCATATACAATGATCATTGATTTAGAGTGTATACTGTTGTCTGAAAGCTGGTATCTCATCATCAGAAAGTATCATCTCCAAGCTGATGCCTCAGTTATGCATTTAAAAAGCTGTTCTGACAGTTCTCAAAAGAAGACATTTATGCAGCCAACAGACACATGAAAAAATGCTCATCACTGGCCATCAGAGAAATGCAAATCAAAACGACAATGAGATACAATTTCACACCAGTCAAAATGGCGATCATTAAAAAGTCAGGAAACAACAGGTGCTGGAGAGGATGTGGAGAAATAGGAACACTTTTACACTGTTGGTGGGACTGTAAACTAGTTCAACCATTGTGGAAGACAGTGTGGCAATTCCTCAAGGATCTAGAACTAAAAATATCATTTGACCCAGCCATCCCATTACTGGGTATATACCCAAAGGATTACAAATCATGCTGCTATAAAGACACATGCACACGTATGTTTATTGCAGCACTATTCACAATAGCAAAGACTTGGAACCAACCCAGATGTCCATCAACGATAACCTGGATTAAGAAAATGTGGCACATATACACCATGGAATACCATGCAGCCATAAAAAAGGATGAGTTCATGTCCTTTGTAGGGACATGGAAGAAGCTGGAAACCATCATTCTCACCAACTATCGCAAGGACAGAAAACCAAACACCACATGTTCTCACTCATAGGTGGGAATTGAACAATGAGAACATTTGGACACAGGAAGGGGAACATCACACACCGGGGCCTGTCATGGGGTGAGGGGGAGGGGAGAGGGATAGTATTAGCAGATATACTTAATGTAAATGACGAGTTAATGGGTGCAGCACACCAGCATGTCACACGTGTACATAAGTAACAAACCTGCACATTGTGCACATGTACCCTAGAACTTAAAGTATAATAAAAAATAAATAAATAAAAAATAAAAAAATAAAAAGTTGTTCTACATTCCATTAGGCTGGAAACTTCAGAGAGGTGTGGTGTGTAATAGGAGCAGTGGATCACATTGTCATGTCCACACAGCCATACTTCCATTAACATAAGCAGTTACTTTAGTCCAATGCAATGTTTGGCAGGATCCTGTTTCAGTGGATCAAATGCTACATAGGCACTGTCTAGCTGAAGTTGTATGAATAGGATAAGTGTCCATTCGTATCAAAATCACAGGGTGGAATCACATGGTGGAAAGGATACATTTTGCCATTAAGAATAATAATTTGCCATTAAGAAGCTGGTTGGTCTTCTTGAGGGATGGAGCCATACTGGGGACTCCATGATGGTATCTGTTGCTGTCAGGCTGGATCTTCAGCAGTGGCAGTAATTAGATCAGCCTTAGCAAGTGAGAGCCCGTGTTGTTGGGCCTATAAATAGCTTCCATCACCACCACTGTTTCTCAGTCATGGTTGTTGTACTTATCCATTTACCGTCAAAATTAGGCAAGGGAGTATTCTTTTCTGTCGCCATCATGTAAGAGAAGAGCTATCTTCTCCTGATTAAGAAAGTCAATTAGGCCAGTCACTGCGGCTCACATCTGTAATCCCAGCACTTTGGGAGGCCGAGGCCGGCAGATCACCTGAGGTCAGGAGTTAGAGACCAGCCTGGCCAACATGGTGAAACCCCATCTCTACTAAAAATACAAAAATTAGCAGGGCTTGGTGGCAGGCACCTGTAATCCCAGCTACTTGGGAGGCTGACAGAGGAGAATCACTTGAACCCGGGAGGCAGAGGTTGCAGTGAGCCGAGATGGTGCCGTTGCACTCCAGCCTGGGTGACAAGAGTGAAACTCCGTCTCAAAAAAATAAAAATAAAAATAAAGTCAATTAGTCTTGTTAGGATGGTGTCTCCATTCCTTACCCATGGTCCATTAATGTGCCTATTGTGCCGGCACCGATAGGAGCTGGCTGACATCAACTGGCTAAGACATTCTACTTCCCAGGTTGTATAGAGTCAACTGTCCAAATCATTCACTACTGCCTATAAGTGATACATATCTTATCTCAGAGTATTTCTCTTGACAAAGGCACTGTCTGATGCTTTATCCATTAGGAAGAATTTCTCTCATCCCTATTTTTCTGGGACACGCTGAGGATGTAGTCCTGTTATACAGCAATAGTCTATTTTTAGCTTGCTACTACATTCCAATCTTACCCATCCATAAATCAAACTCAGCTTTTGCCCTCACCCCATGCTGCCGTAAGTGGAGCTAAGGGTGAGGCATCAGGGCAAATGTGGTGGATGACCTAGTAGTCTGGGCCACATATGTGTGCAACTTATTTGTGCTCTCTGGCTCTGCTAATGCCTGATCCCAAACATATCATTTCCTTCCTTACAATTGTTGGTAGGCCTGCCTGCCTTCATGATTTGGGGGTCTGTCAGAGCTCGCAATGGGCAGTCCTTGCTGTGTGGACCCTTGGCATCCCATAGTTGGGTGCTGTGTTCCTACTAGGAACCAGTAGGGCACCAGGAATATTTATCTAAACGTATAGTTCTCTGCTGCAAATAGCTTGTCTTGCTTCTGAATCCTAGGGGTCTATTTGTGTTTGCCTATTGAAGCCTGTCATAAAATGTACACAGCCTTTTTCTATCAATGATACCTCCTATACTGTAGGCTCTACCACATCATGTGACCAAAATCATCATATGACGGAGCAGCTTGCACTACTGCCTGGTCCTGCTGCAGAGCCCTTTCCTGCTCTGGGCTCTCTCCAAATCTGGTAGACTCATGTTTCAGCTGGTATATGTGCTAGAGTAGTGTCTCTGAGTGTGAAATGTGCTGCTTTCAGAACCAGAAGACACCTATTGGTGCTGGGTTTCCTTCTTAGTTATGGGAAATATAAGTTACAATAATTTGTCCTTTACTTTGAAGTGCATGTCTCAGCATACCCCAGCCTACTGGACCTCTAAAAATTTTACTAATGTGGAAAGTCTCTGAATCTTTATAGTATTTTTTAAAATCTCCCACCCTTTGGAGTATATGTGTCTAGCCAAGGCTTCCAAAGCACTTGCCACTTGTTGTTCACTTGGTCTGATTAATATGATGTTACAGATGTAGCAAACTAATGAGAAGTTCTGCAAAATGTCCATGTGGTCCAGCTTCGTTTGGACTGTATTATGTCCGCAGATGGGAGAATCTGTACAGTCCTGAGGCAAGACGGTAAATGTAAACTTTTGTTCTTCCCAAGTGAATATATTTCTGATCTTCCTTACTGATAGGGATGGAAATGAACACATAAACAGACCAGATTGATGGCCTCATAGTACATACTTGAGGCCATGTTAAAGACATCACATCTGGCACCACAGCTGCAATTAGGGGCTACCACTTAGTTGACTGTGTGGCAGTCTACTGTCATCCTCCAGGGTTTGGAGGCGACAGACTGATGCATTAGTGGAGACCATCAGCCCTGAATTCTTTAGATCTTCAAGGGTCACTCTAATTTCTGTCATGCCACCTACGATCACTTTTAAAATTTATTATCTTGCCTTGAGGGGAAGTTTCAGAAGCTCCCACTTGGCCTTCCCCGTTACACTAGTTCTCCAGGGTCAATCACACAACAATGGTTCAACCAACTGCCACATATGTCCATCCCAATTATAAATTGGAATTTACACATTTGGGAACTAAGAAAACGACCCACCATGAGTCACACTTAGGCCAATGTTACATGTACTACCTGGCTCCCATATGTTCTCATTCCAACAGGAGGTCCATGATAACATGGGTCCCTAGCAAACACAAACTCTGAGTTGGAGATTCACATGCAGAAAGTTTATTGGAACTTGAGGATTAACACTCATGTAGGATAAAGGAAGACTGGGCAGAAGAGGAGTGGGACTCTGAGTCAGTTGTAACAAGGACTTTGGCAGATCCCATAGGGGTCTCTGGATCTGGGATAGCCCTTCAAACTTGTCCTGCCTTTAGGCATACAAAACAGGCTTTTATATGCCCATATTACGGAGTTATAAGAAGTATCTGTCTCCAGGGAGGAGGCACAACCTAAGAGTGATGGTTCTCTTCAGCTGAAAACCAGTCCTGAACAGGGACTTAGCTGAGAGCCACTGGTCATAAGCCACCAACACTCCCCTCAGCTGGGGGAATAACTGCCTTAATTTTGATGTAAGACTATAGGCAGAGACTATAACATCTGCTACATGTGCTCAGCTAAAATTCTCAGATATTTTCCACTAAAGTTCTATTAAACCAAGTCTTGACTTTTGTATTTTTGTTTGTTTGTTTGTTTTGAGACGGAGTCTCGCTCTGTCACCCAGACTGAAGTGCAGTGGCGTGATCTCGGCTCACTGCAACCTCCTCCACCCAGGTTCAAGTGATTCTCCTGCCTCAGCCTCCTGAGTAGCTGGGATTACAGGTGGGTGCCACCATGCCTGGTTAATTTTTGTATTCTTTAGCAGAGACAGGGTTTCACTATGTTAGCCAGGCTGGTCTCAAACTCCTGGCCTCAAGATGATCCCCCCCGGCCTCGGCCTCCTAAAGTGCTGAGATTACAGGCGTAAGCCACCATGCCTGGTCTTGAACTTTGGATGTAGATTTTTGGAACCAATGCTGGATCTTGTATTCATCATCTATTCGACTTGTTGGTTTTATCCTAGCATTCCAGCCTGCTTAGTCACTGAATTTTAATTACAATAGCTACTGTCTTAGACTTCCCTTGAGATTTGAGTTATCTTCAAATGGAAGAATATATTAAAGGGAATGTTGTCATGTTATTGAAAAAACACTGAGGCCTAAATCCTAAGGGTCAGAGTCAGTGTCATACGCTATTTGTAGGACTTGCACAGAATATCACATACTCTTTCAGCCAAATATATCGTTGTATCAGTTAGAATGTGTCTTTGCCCCAAATATCAGAAAACCCTGACTCAGATTTTCTTCAACAATGAGGTTTATTTTACTCACTCATGAAGAAGTCTATATGAAGTATGAGCTTCAGACTGGCAGATTCAGTGGTTTAGCAGAGTCATCATGGATTCAAGCTCTTTCCGTCTCCCGTCTGCTAACTCCAGAGGTTTGCTTTGCTCTCGAGCTGGCTCCCCACCCTTCACCTCCATAAGTAATGATGGAGCCATTCTAGGAATCATATCTGACACAACAATGCTCAGTAACTGCAGAACCACTCTTCTCCTCATGTCATTTCTTTGCCCAATACTCCCAGAACTCCCCCTTTTATCTTATTAACCAGGTTTAAATCACAGCCGCAGTCCATCCTAGCAAGGTGAATGGAATACCATGATTGGCTTAGTCTTGAATTAATCATTTGCAGTGGAATAGATGTCAATGCTTGTTTATTGCTCTCTAGTTGATAGAATCTATTCTGTTCCCCTTTGTGAAAAGTTTTCAGCCTTCAGGCACCTCTCCCATTCGCTGTAATTCCCAACAGATTATTGCTTTTCTTTGGATGTAGCCATGTTGTTAGTTTGTCTTAAAATACTAGACCCCAGGCCAGGCGCAGTGGCTCACACCTGTAATCCCAACAATTTGGGAGGCTGAGACGGGTGGATCGCTTGAGGTCAGGAGTTCGAGACCAGCCTGGCCAACATGGTGAAACCCCATCTTTACTAAAAATTCAAAAATTAGCCAGGCGCAGTGGTATGTGCGTATAGTCCCAGCTACTCAGGAGGCTGAGGCAGGAGAATCACTTGAACCCAGGAGGCAGAGGTTGCAGTAAGCCAGGATTGCACCCTGCACTCCAGTCTGGGTGACAGAGCAAGACTGTCTCAAAATAAAGAAACAAACAAACAAAAAGTTGAAGGTTGTATATCCTTACGTCTCTTTCCTTTGGCTCCTTAATCTGAAAGTTGGCTTTCATTTTCACCATGTGCCCTAGGGAGCCAAGCTGAGTTTCATCTTCTGTTTCCATGGTTATCACACCAAGCAATTAACAAGTTTTAGAAGAATTACACAAGATTTGAGCAGAGCAGGGAAGAGGGGGTGTGGTAGATCACTGTCTTCCTGGGTTTGTCGCTCCTATACTTGCTTTTCACCATCTTTCTCTCACATGTGGCCAGGGGGCTCCTAAGTCTTCTCCTATCTTTGAGGCTGAGACTCTGGGGATCCCTGTCCCTTTCCCTAGTGGGATAATATCAGTGTGCTCCTTCTGCACAAACACAGTCTCTCTCTCTAAGAGAAATGTCAGTTACAACTACTTTTTACACCTGGGAGAAGACAGAAGCAAAATGAACACTAGAAAAAAGTAAGCACTGCTGAACTTCTGTTAACATTACACTACATTACTTCCCTCAAAGAGCAGGTTGCTCCATGTTTGTGCTTCTCTTTACTCTAAGTAATGCAGCCTTTAGCGCTTTTTTGTAAAGCTCAGCTTTAGCCTCCTTTGCTCTGTTCTTGAAGGTTCATGATAGTCTTTTGTGTTCAAGCTTATCTATAATTCCCTCCCTTTGCCTTCTGTTCATGTCCTTTTCAAAGCCTGAGCTCTGCAGAGAGCTCCCTGTATAACCACCTACTTCTTTAGCTGTCTCCCCCTTTATCACTGGAATTATTTCCTATTATATTATAATCAGGATTTTATTGTTTAAATCTCCCACCTCTCCCAAGTCATGTTCTTTTCTAAAGTCTCACATTGCAGAATCACACCTGTGGTAACTACTCTTTTGAAGTGAAGAGTTAATTTGTGATGCAAATAATTACTTCTTTATCTCATTTTCAAAGAGGAATTTTCATAAAGATAAACTAGGAGCAAATTGTTTCACACATTTTCCTCCTTTGTCACTTACTCTCCTTCCCCCCTCGCTTTCCTTCTGTCCTTTTCCCCTCTACTTGTTTCCTGCCTCCTTCCAGAATTGGTGTAAACCCCCTGGGTTTCTCTCCCAGGCTCTGCTTTTGTTGAACCGAAATACTTTCTGTTCATGTATTGGAGTGAACCTTTATCATACCAGGCATACTCACCCACCCCCTGCCTCAAGGAAATCTGGTGAGTGAAGCCAAGTGAAGAAAGCACTTTCATAGGGAATTGCCTGTGTCTGTAAACCCTGGCAGCCGGGCCTTTCCGTTTCCTAACTGTCCTGCTTCTATCAACTTCAATTAAAGTCTACCTTTTTCAGCTGACAAACTCTAAAGAGTAAATGTCTCTATGCCTCTGCTTCCTCAGGAGTAGAATGAGGGCAATTCTCTCTGTCCTGTCTACTTCACAGAGCTATTGGGGAAAAAATTAATGTCCAAAGAAATATACATTGCAAAGCATGATTCATATGTAAAAGGATATTCACTGTTTATGCTTAATCATAGGTATGCTGCCTAAAAAAACAAGGACAGGATTTTTGAACATAAAACTGGGCAGGAATGAATTAACTTTAGGGAGGATTTTGAGCTGGAAACTCTGAGTTTTTTAAATAAAAAATTGTCCTATTCCCACCCAAACAAGGAGAAAGGAAAGGCCAAGGAAATGGGTTTTCAAAAGATAAAAATATTACTGTCCTCTTAACTGATTTGTTTCACTTTTGAAAATATTATGAAGACAAAGACATCTGGGAGACCAAGATGGAGGGAGTGGACATAAGGGCGGGGCTTGCTCAAGAGTTGCAAAGGAAGGTAAAATGAGGACGCAAAGGTTCTGTGAGATGAGTAAAGTTGTTCTATGTGGAGTAGACATAGAAAGGAAGTTTAAAAAATGCTTTATCAGATAAAAATAAATTAAATTGTGCTTTAGAAAAAGAGAGAGAAAAGCTGTGAGATAGTTGTTAGAAAGAAACGATTCAATGAGAAGCTAAAAAGAGAAGTAAATCCTTTCAATCAAGAAGAAAACAAAAGCTTGCCTGGTAATCCCATCTCAGTGTCTTTCCACTCACAATTATCACCACACCCTGAGGAAATGTAAGAGAAATTTCAAAGTTCTTGCAGTATTTGCTTAATGATGTCAATTGATGAGCAACGTCATGGGGATAGAAACCAGAACATGAGTTTTAATTCATGTTAGCGGGGAAAAAAAAGCCATAGGGAGAACAAATAAATAGCTGGCTTTTGTTGTGCTTCCCTGGTGATTACACAGATTTGACCTCAAACTAAGTCCCAAAGGGGAGATGGAGAACTAAGAGAGAATTGGAGTACTCACTGGGCAGAAACTCTAAGTTCTGCAGCACTGGATGTGGTCCATGAGATAAAAAATGTTAGCTTCCTGGAAGATCATCTCACTTTTGGAAATATTATAAAATATATCAAACACTCAGAATACTTAAAAGAATACCTGTATCTAATAGCTTTATCAAACATTAATATTTGGTCATTTCAGATCTTTTAAAAGAAGGGATACTTTACAAATATAAGTAAACTCCTATAACGTTTTCCTCCTCCCGTGCCCATAAGAAGTCCCTTTCTGGCATTAAATGTTTACCTCCTTTGTTTTTTTTAAGATGGAGTCTCACTCTGTTGCCCAGGCTGGAGTGCAGTGGCATGATCTTGGCTCACAGCAACCTCTGCCACCAGGGTTCAAGCGATTCTCCTGCCTCAGCCTCCTGAGTAGCTGGAATTACAGGCACCTGCCACCACGCCCAGCCAATTTTTGTAGTGTTTTTTTTTTTTTTTTTTTTTAGTAGAGATGGGGTTTCACCATGTTGGTCAGGCTGGTCTCAAACTCCTGACTTCATGATCCACCTGCCTGGGCCTCCCAAAGTGCTGGGATTACAGGTGTGAGCCACTGCGCCCAGCCAAATATTTACCCCTTTTCATCGTACTTTATGTTTTGTTACATACACGTGTATCTCTATAATATTGGATTTCATGCTTTTAAACTTTATATTAAGCACTATTCTTTTTTATTTGAAACTTGCTTTTATCACATAAATTGATACACATAAGTGTAGTTCATTTATTTATTTTATTTGCTACACAACCATAGTATTTTCCTGTGGATAATCATTTACATTGTTATCAAATCTTTATTGTTTTGAAAAGCTACAAGGAATATTTTTGCATATGTATCCTTGAGCATGTGTGCTGAACATTCTGTAGAACAGGGGTCCCCAATCCCTGGGCCACGGACCCCTACTGGTCCATGGCCTGTTAGGAATGGGTCTGCACAGCAGGAGGTGAGCAGCAGGCTAGTGAGCATTACTGCCTATCAGATCAGCAAAGGTATTAGATTCTCATAGGAGCACCAACCCTATTGTGAACTGTGCACATGGGGGTGGATCCCTCATGAATGGTTTAGTGCCATACCCTTGGTGATCAGTGAGTTCCCCCCTCTGAGTTCTGGTTGTTTAAAAGAGTGTGGCACTTCCCCCCATCTCTCTTTGGAGAGGGAGAATCGCTCTGTCACCCAGGTTGCAGTGCCGTGGCACGATCTTGGCTCACTGCAACCTCTGCCTCCTACTCAAGCGATTCTCCCGCTTCAGCCACCCAAGCAGGTGGGATTACAGGCATACGCCATCACACCTGGCTAATTTTTGTATCTTTAGTAGAGACCAGGTTTCACCATGTTGGACAGGCTGGTCTGGAACTCCAGGCCTCAAGTGATCCGCCCGCCTTGGCCTCCCAAAGTGTTGGGATTACAGGCGTGACCCACCGTACTGGGCTGTCCCCCATCTCTCTTGCTCCCTCTCTCACCATATGATGCACTGGCTCTGCCTTTAGCTTCTTCCATGATTGAAAGCTTCCTGAGGCTGTCACCAGAAGCAGATGCTGGCACCACACTTCTTGTACAGCCTGCAGAAACATGAGCCAAATAAAATCTCTTTCATAAAAAAAAAAATTACCCAATCTCAGGTATTTTATAGCAACACGAAAATGGACTAACACATTCTCCAAAGCAGTTGCATTAATTTACTTTCCCATTCCCAGTATATGAAAGTTCCCATTTATCCACATCGTATTCAATCTTTTAAATTAACTACTTAATTTGCTAATCTAAAGGGTATGATTTGTTCCTAAACACTTTACAGTTTTATTGCCATTGTTGATGATATACCATTATCTATTACAATTGCAATTTTCTTATTACTGGTATATAGAAATACAATTTTTTTTATATTGATCTTGGATCTAGCAGCATTCAATGACTTTCTGATTAACTCGTGTAGATTCTCTTAGATTTCCTATGTAGTCAAGTATGTTGACTGCAAATAAGGTCTGCTTTGGAATGTCTTTGTAAGTTTTATACCTTCCATTATTTCTCATCTTACTGCACTGTCTTGTAGGTCCAATAGAATGTAGAATGGTTGTGACAATATAGTGTAATAAAGTTTCATCATTAATGTTTGTAAGATTTTGATAGATACTTTTTGTGCAGTTAAGAGTATTGTCTTCTATCCATAGGTGCTAAGAGTTTGGTTGTCTGTTCCTACATAAATTGAAAAGCCTTACCCATGCTTCCATCTTAAAGTCTATATTCCCAACATTCTTCCCCCAGATATCAGCATGACTGGCTCTCTCACTTCCTTCACCTCGTCTACTCAAATGTCATCTATAAAAGGAACACTTTGTATAGAGCAACTTGCTACTCCTAACACTAATTCTGCTATTTTTTCCCCTTAAATGAGTAAATATGAGAATGCATAAGGTTTATCAAACGTGCTTTCTATTTTCTGTATCTATTACATTGACCATATTTTTTCCTCTTAATTGATTGTATGTTATTCTTGGGATCAATTAATCTTGGCCATGGGGTGAGGGGGAAATATATATATAAATAATGTATGTATATATATATATATAATGTACATATATATACACACACACACAACATTTTATTTAGAATGTTTAAATCTGTATTTATGAGAAATACTGGTCTTTTTTTATGGCTTTGTTACAGAAGTATAATAACCTCATAAAATGAATTGAGTGCTTTTCCTCACTATTTTTCTTTTTCTTTTTTTTTAAATTATACTTTAAGTTCTAGGGTACATGTGCACAACATGCAGGTTTGTTACGTATGTATACGTGTGCCATGTTGGTGTGCTGCACCCATTAACTCATCATTTACATTACGTATATCTCCTAATCCTATCCCTTCCCCCTCCCCTCACCCCACAACAGGCCCCGGTGTGTGATGTTCTCCTTTCTGTGTCCAAGTGTTCTCATCGTTCAATTCCCACCTATGAGTGAGAACACCGTCACTATTTTTTGAAAGGTAGAGATTATCTGTTTGTTGAAGATTTGTTAAATTATTCTATAAAAATCAACTGGGACTTCTGTCTTAAGGTCGGGGCAGTGGGCAAACCGCTATGGGGTGAAGCACTTTCTCCTAATGGGACTTTGACTTTGTACTAAGAAAATAATGGTCAGCCTAGGAACTTCTGCTGCTACCTCACTGTCCAGAACTGGTTATGTGACTATCTTTGTTGCAAGAAAGGCTGAGAAATTAAGTATTTTTAGTTAGGCACATTGTCTTCCTGAAAAGAAAAATCAAGATTCTGCTATTAAGGATGAAGAAAAAGCAATGGCAACGGGGTAGGCAGCCACCAATGCCTTCTACAATAAAACTATTAGATATGCTGGAATGTTGGGACCTTTCAATCTATCCTTCATGTATCTTAACTGAAGTAAACAGATAAATAAACAAATACACATCTATGTATTCAGAATAAATACACACAAACACACACACACATCTTTGTCTCTCTGGGGTATATTTTGGGTGAATTTCTCAACACTCTCTTCATCTTTCTAATTCAGTCTTCAATTTTATATAGATTAGAGTTTGTTTCATCATTATGAGTTAAATTCTATCCCCTCTCCTAAAAGAAATCTTGAAGCCCTAACCCCCAATATACAGCATTATTTGGAGATAGAGGTAATCAAGTTAAAATGAGGTCATTAGAGTAGGCATTAATATAATCTGACTGGTGTCCTTATAAAAAGGGGAAGTTTGCACACATGCACACACAGAGACAGAGAAAGAGAGAAGAGAGAGAATGCCACAAGAAGATGAGGGCAGAGATCAGTGTGAAATGTGCATGGTGGTGCACCCCTGTAGTCCCAGCTACTAGGGAGGCTGAGGCAGGAGAATGGCATGAACCCAGGAGGCAGAGGTTGCAGTGAGCCAAGATCGCGCCACTGCACTCCAACCTGGTGACAGAGCGAGACTCTGTCTCAAAAAAAAAAAAAAAAAAATCGTTATATTAGTGTCCTAAAAACCTTTTATACTATATTTTTACTGTACCTTTTAAAATGGTACACCTGTTTAGGGCACTTACTATGAATGGAGTTTGCAGGACTGGCAGTTGCTGCAAGTCAATGAGTGAATGATAAATGAATATGAAGGCCTAGGACATTACTGTATACTACTGTAGACTGTAGGCTGTGGACTTTATAAACACTGCATATTTAGGCTACACTAAATTTATAAAAACATTTTTATGTTTATTTCTTCAACGATAAGTTAACCTTAGCTTACTGATACTTTTTAACACATTGGACAGCTGGACAAAAATATTTTCTTTCTTTATATACTTATTCTATAAGCTTTTTTCTATTTTAATTTTTTTTAGTTTAGTTATTACTTGTTAAATCTTTTTTGTTAAAAACTAAGACACAAACACATACATTAGCCTTGGCTGGCCTACACAGGGTCAGGATCATCCATATCACTGTCTCCCCCCTCCACAGCTTGTCCCACTGGAAAGTCTTCAGGGGCAATAACATGCATGGAGCTGTCATCTCCTGTGATAACAATGCCTTCTTCGGAAATACCTCTTGAAGGACTTGCCTGAGGCTGTTTTGCAGTTAACATTTTTTTTATCAGTAAAATTAGCACACTCTAAAATAACAAAAAGTATAGTATAGTCAATACATAAATCAGTAACAGTCATTTATAATCGTTATCAAGTATTATGTACTGTTCATATTGCGTGTGCTATACTTTTATATGACTAGCAGTGCAGTAGGTTTGTTTACACTAGCATCACCACAAACACGTGAGTAATGTGTTGCACTAGAATGTTATGATAGCTATGACATAACTAGGCAATAGGAATTTTTCAGCTCCATTATAATCTTATGAGACCACTGCCATATACGCAGTCTGTCATTGACTGAAACATTGTTATGCAGTGCATGCGTGTACTAAAACTCTGCTGTTGTAGTGCAAAAGCAGCCATAGACAATATGCAAAAGAATGAAAGTAGCTGTGTTCTGGCCAGATGTGGAGGCTCATGTCTGCAATCTCAGCACTTTGGAAGGCCAAGGTGGGTGGATCACCTGAAGTTGGGAGTTCGAGATCAGCCTAGCCAACATTGTGAAACCCCGTCTCTATTAAAAATACAAAAATTATCCCGGTGTGGTGGCACACACCTGTAATCCCAGCTACTCGAGAGGCTGAGGCACAAGAATCACTTGAACTGGGAAGGCAGAGGTTGCAGTGAGCCGAGATCGTGCCATTGCACTCTAGCCTGGGCAACAGAGAGAAACTCTGTCTCAAAAAAAAAAAAAAAAAAAAAAAAGAATGTATGTAACTGTGTTCCAATAAAACTTTATTTACCAAAACAGGCAGAGGGCTGGATTTGGGCTGGGGTGCATAGTTTGCCCGCCTCTGCCTAGGAAGATAGTCAAGGCCATTTTTCCCAACCTCCTCTACAAGTCAGGGAGTCACACTCTAGTCCCTGGCTCTGGTTCCCTATCTGTCATAGAATACATTTTGTCTTCTTGAAGGGATATGAAGTGTCAGATGCCACCGTCTGCTCCCAGACCCAGAGCCCAGGAGATCTGCAGCTGCAGCCCCATGCGCTACTTTGCCTTTGTTTATTGAAGTCCTAATATGTACTAGGCATTGTGCTGGGTCCCAGAGACATAATAATGAATGATGCAAATATGGTCCTAATCTCAAGAAACTTACAGTTTGGTAGTAAAGACAAATATTAAATTACTTCCCGTTTTCTCGAGCTGCTGTTAGTTCACCTCGACCTGTAGTTCGCCCTCTACATGCCAGAGCCAGCAAAGTCCGCTCCTGATCCTAATAAGGGCTCCAAGAGGTGGGTGACTAAGGCGCAGAAGAAGGACGGCAAGAAGCACAAGCGCAGCCGCAAGGCGAGCTACTCCGTGTACTTGTACAAGGTGCTGAGGCAGGTCCACTCCGACACCGGCATCTCCTCTAAGGCCATGGGGATCATGAACTCCTTCGTCAACCACATCTTCGAGCGCGTCGCGGGCGAGACTTCCCGCCTGGTGCACTACAACAAGCGCTCGACCATCACCTCCAGGGAGATCCAGACGGCCGTGCGCCTGCTGCTGCTCGGGGAGGTGGCCAAGCACGCCGTGTCCGAGGGCACCAAGGCCATCACCAAGTATACCAGCGCTAAGTAAACTTGCTAAGGAGGGACTTTCTCTGGAACTTCCTGATCTGACAAAAAAACCTTCTTACCAAAAGAAGCACAGTTGCCTTCTGTTACCCCATTATCTACTGCAGAAGACTGAAAAAAGCAACCACACCTGGATGGACTCTTCCGCAAGATAAAGCTGGCCTCTTGGTCTCATTCAGATTCCAAAGAGAATAATTTACAAGTTAATTTCTGTCTCTCTGGTCCATTCCTTCTCCTAATAATCATTTACTGTTCCTCGAAGAATTGTCTACATTACCCATCTCTTTTGCCTCTGAGAAAGGATATGTAATCTTCTGTAACCCACTGAGGGGTTGGGGTAATCATTCTGTGGTCCCCAGCCCTGTATATTAACAAATTTGTATGCCTTTTCTCTTAAAAAAAAAAGTAAAGACAAACATTAAATAAATATGCACACACATGAGTGTATAATTATGATTCCAAATTGGGTCAATATTAAACAAGGAGGCTTTTATGAGAAAAAAATAACAGGAAACACTAAGTTACTGTAGATTGAAGAGCCAGGGAAGATCACTCTGAGAAAGTAAGAGACAAATCTGAGGAAGTAAGAGAGGCCTCTAGGATAGAAATGAGATTTCCTTGAAATGAGTCTGGGGAATATTGTTCCATGCAAAGCAAAGAATATGTATGAAGGTTCCAAGAAGGGAAAAAAGTATGTTAGTTCAAGCTTTTAATGAAAGTCTGAAGGCTAGTGAGTTTAGAGCTGTTGTCCAATACAGGGGCCATTGGCCACATATGGTTATTTAAATCTAGATTTAATTAATTAAAATTAAAATCTGTTCCTCAGTTGCTCTAGACACATTTTAAGTACTCAGTAGTTACACATGGCTACTATATTGAAGAGTGCACATATGGAACATTTCCTTCATCACAGAAAGTTCTGTTGGAGAGCATTAGTCCAAAGCATATGTAGAGATCTAGAATACATTTGAAATAATATTCATATGGAATCTTCATTAAATGGAAAATTATAAATGGAAGGCTTTTAAGTATCAGTATACAAAACAGGAAATAGAATGATATCAAATATATTAAAGATAAATATTCAATCATTGGATGAAAAGTTGATGATGTAGTTAACATGGATGTATCCAGCTGTAATACCTGGACCACTGATCAATCTTAGCACAAAAAAGATGGCCCACCATTGTGTACTTCCAGATGGAATAACACATCATCACCTATGAAATAGTCTTGCAAAAAAAAATCAAACCTGAACCTGCTCAATCCTTTAGATTAGCACTATCCAACAGAAATACAATGCAAACCACATGTACAATTTTAAGTTTTCTACTAGCCTCATTAAAAAAGTAAAAATGAATAGGTGAAAACAATTTTAATATATTTTTATTGAATCTAACATATTCAAAAATCATTGAAATTACGATTGAAGCATTGAAATTACAATTGATTGATTATAATCAATGTAAAAATAATTAATATTTTATATCTTTTTCTGTTAAATTTTGCAAATGTGTTGTATTTTTACATTATCAGCCAGCACATCACAATTGAGACTAGTTGCATTTCAAGCACTGAGTAGCCATATGGATGCTGATTCAAACAAACTAACAAAAAGAATTATGAGATGACGGAGGAAATGTGAATACCATCAGAATATTTGGTTATAGTGAGAGCTTATTATTTCTTTCCAGGTATAATAACAGTACTGTGTTTAAGTTTTTAAAGAGAGCTCTTATCTTTTAGATGCATATTGAAATATTTATGAATGAGATTATGTAACATCTGGGATTTGCATCAAAATAATCCAGTGATATCTGTATGCGGAGTGAATAAGAATGCAGAAGACACAAGATTGGCTATGAGCTGATTGGTTGAAACTAAGAAAATGACATCAGCTTGCTGTTTAATGTTACTGTTGAAGAATAGAGAGGATCTTGTTCATTGAACCCACTACAAATGAGATAATGGAATTAGAATTAGCTGTTATTACTGTCAATCACTTCTGACCCAAGGGGAGGTTATAACAATGGCTAGAATGCTTCCTCTGACTGTGAAGCAGACGTCCAATTGTGGGCAATATTTCTGCCACCCTACTGCTGAGAAAGAAAAAAAAAAAGATTGTGGCTCTAAATCTACTCTGTTATATGAAAAAATGAAGAAATTTCAGCTGCTCTCAGGGAAGAAAACAAATGTTTCCAACCCAGCTTGAATCAGAGTGTTCCTAGGGGAGAAGCTAGTATGGTGGAGATGGCACTAGCCCAAATATGAAACCTCCCAAAGGGAAGTTAACACTCAGAGTGAGAAGACTGAGCTACTGTGATCAGTTAACAATTCCCTCATGGAATATCGCTTTCTTTCTGGTATTAAACTTTGGAAGTCTGCATTTTGTTTTATCAGAGAAGGCAATGATCCTTTCTTTTGTATTACTCCCATAGACTAGTCAGTTGCAAACTGTGAATAATGGGATGAATGATGGAAAGATAATCAGAGAGGAAAAAGGGCACTGTGGGAAGAACATGGTCAGATCTGGGAGGAGTTTTCAGGCCATTTTATTAGTGGCCTGGAATTTTCTTCCCTTGGTAAAGCAAAGCTCTATGCATCTTTTTCATTGAGAGCCAGGGTCTCACTCAGTAGCCCAGACTGGAGTACAGTGGCATGATCATAGCTCACTGTAGCCTTGAATTCCTGGGTTCAAGCAATTCTCCCACCTCAGCCTCCTGAGTAGATAGTACTATAAGCATGAGCCTATTTTTTTGTATTGTAGCTGGACTACAAGCATCCAGCTATTTTTTGGGGGGTGGGGTGGTGGTAGAAATGGGGTCTTACTTTGTTGCTCAGACTGGCATCAAACTCCTGGCCTCAGGAGATTCTCCTGCTTCAGCCTCTCAAAGCTCTGGGATTATAGGCATAGTGCCCTATATATTGTGTTTTAAAGTACCAAGTCAATTGTTTTTTTTTTATTGTCCCCATAAATACAGTAGATTCATATTTATCAACTGGAATATTCTTATTTTAGTTGAGAAAACAAGGTGAGAAAGACTTTCACCTTTTCATAACATAGTTCTTTGTATATTCCACTAGCAAAGTGATTATTATGCTGTTTTGTAATGAAGTATTTATTTCATCCACTAAGCTGTGATTTCAAAAGCAAAAACCTTGACATTTTCACCTTTGAATCTCCACCATCCAAAAAATGTGGGGCATAGTAAGAGGCAATACATGTTGAATGAATAGACTATCCATTCAACAAATATTGAGCATCCAAATTGGTGAACAGTACAAAATGGCAACTTTTAAAATCTCCAAATGAACACTTTGAATGTGGCTTCTTAGCTAGGATCTTGTCACTGACTTCAAAATCACATTTTTTAAAAAAAACTCTAGTAAGTTAAGCCTGACCTCTTCATAAAACATGGCATTTTTTTTTAATTAAAAAAAAAATTAATAGAGACAAGGTCTTGCTATGTTGCCCAGGCTGGCCTTGAACTTCTGGGCTCAAGCAATCCTCCTGCCTTGGCCTCCCAAAGTGCTGGGATTACAAGCATGAGCCACCATACCTGGCCTCAACTGATTTTTGAGACAGAGTCTTGCTGTGTCACTCTGGCTAGAATGCAGTGTGATCATGGCTCACTGCAGCCTCCAATTCCTAAGCTCAAGTAATCTTCCCAATTCAGCCTCCCAAGTAGCTGGGACTAGAGGTGCATGCCACCTCACCAGGCTAATTTTTAAATTTTTTGTATATATGTGGTTTATCTTTGTTGCCCAGGCTGGTCTCAAACTCCTGGCCTCAAGAGATCCTCCTGCCTCAGCCTTTGCTAAAGTGCTGGGATTATAGGTGTGAGTCACTGCACCCAGCTAAGACATGGATTTAAATGACTTTGTTATTTTCTAAAATTTAAAGCATATATACAATGCTATCATTAGAAATACTCAACCGAATGTACTGCCCAGTCTGAGTTCCTTTCCTGAACTCTATTTCCAAATGTTGCTCCAAAAAGGTTTTTAGTAAATGCGATGTCATTAGGAAAGGTCTCTACTCCCCTGATTATCTTCTTAGACGTCAAGATTAAATCACTTTTCCCAAAATTGTATTAATAAAATCAGGACATGGCTGGGTGCAGTGGCTCTATTACGCCTATAATCCCAGTATTTTGGGAGGCTGAGGTGGGTGGATCACTTGAGGTCAGGAGTTCGAAACCAGCCTGGCCAACATGGGAAAACCCCACCTCTACTAAAAATACAATAACTAGCTGGGCGTGGTGGCACGCACCTGTAGACCCAGATACCAGGGAGGTCGAGGTGGGAGAATCACTTGAACCTGGGAGACGGAGTTTATAGTGTGCTGAGATTGTACCACTGTACTCCAGCCTGGGCAACAGAACAAGACTGTCTCAAAAACTAAAATAAAATAAATAAATAAACAAAATCAGGACATGACTCTGTAGAAACACATTTATTAAGAGTAAGGAGGTTATATTGTTTTTATATTCATTGCAGTGTCTTATCCTGGCCCCCAGGCGACAGTGAGTGAGAAGGGAAGGAGAACAGAAATAATAGCACAGGCTCTTCAAGCAGATATTCCTGAAGTCAAAGTGATTTTATTTTATTCATTTTGTTATTTTATCAGGCAGCCTCTTGAGCCAGAGTAGGCTCTGAAATTCCCTATTTTTACCATTATTACTCTTATTATTTTTTATGGAGACATGGTCTCCCCATACTGCCTGGGCTGGTCTCAAACTCCTGGCTATGAGCCACTGTGCCCAGCCCAGAATTATTTAAAACAGTTACTTGACTGTTTCAGCCCTGTTTCCTCAAATATAAAATGGGAACAATCATACTTCTAGGGCGTTTGTAGATTTGTTGGGAACCTTAAGATGCAGAACACTCAGGGCGGGGTGCAGTGGCTCACACCTGTAGTGCCAGCACTTTGGGAGGCTGAGGCAGGTGGATTACTTGAGCTCAGGAGTTCAAGATCAGGCTGGGCAACATGGCAAAACCCCATCTTGTGGTGGCACATGCCTGTAGTCCCAGCTCCTGGGAAGGTTGGGGTGGGAGGATTACCTTGAGCCCAGGAGGTGAAGGTTGCAGTGATCCAAGATCATTCCACTGCACTCCATCATGGGCAAGAGAGCAAGATCCTGTCTCAAAAAAGAAGAGAAAGAGAGGCCAGGCGTGGTGGCTGATGCCTGTAATCCCAGCACTCTGGGAGGCCAAGGTGGGCGGATCACCTGAGGTCAGGAGTTCGAGACCAGCCTGATCAACATGGAGAAACCCCATCTCTACTAAAAATACAAAAAAAAATTAGCCAGGCATGATGGCGCATGCCTGTAATCCCGGCTACTCGGGAGGCTGAGGCAGGAGAATTGCTTGAACCTGGGAGGCAGAAGTTGCGATGAGCCGAGATCGTGCCATTGCACTCTAGCCTGGGCAACAAGAGCAAAACTCTGTCTCAAAAGAAAAGAAAAGAAAGAGAGAGAGGAAGGGAGGAAGGAAGGGAAGAAGGAAGGGAGAGAGGGAAGGAAAAAGAACACTCAAACAGAATTACTGTTGAGCTAATCAAGGCAGTTAACTAAGAGACAAATTCAACTCATTAATTTGGTCTGTAGTTCTTTCCTTAATAATGAATAGACAATGAAATGTAAACCACTAACATTTTGATTTTCTTTATCCATAGATACTGTCATGTGGTGATTTTCCACCTTCTGTCATCTCTTGGTGAAACAGCCTTTGCAAAATTATGACAGTGGGAGAATTATGACAGTGCAAAATATCTGACCTAACTGACTCCATCTTGCTTCTAACCACCAAGCTGCCCCTGTTCATTCCTGGGCATAAGGCTGAACTAACTTTGGGAGAAACTTAGTTTATAGTTTAACTTTAAAACAAAGATAATAACAGCCCTTTCCCAAAACAAACCCTCTTCTCGCTTGG
Organism: Pongo abelii; assembly: GCF_028885655.2. Lineage (NCBI taxonomy): Eukaryota > Metazoa > Chordata > Mammalia > Primates > Hominidae > Pongo > Pongo abelii. The sequence continues at coordinate 24,029,286 of NC_085928.1, forward strand.
GGACCAGGCTGCCTTTGTAAGATTAACTAGCCACAAGGTTAGAAATTATGGTTTAGGAGTCATGCGGCTAGACACCACAAGATTCTAAACCTCCCCAGTTGCTCCTAGGGATAACATCACTATTATAAAACATAAGACTGGTGCTCAAGATATTTTTCAGACCTAACTGGTGCCACCCAGACCAGTAATCTGGCTCAACCAGCTCTGCAATCCCACCTAGGAACAGGAGACAGTAAGAAGAATCCACTTTGACCCCATATGATTTCATCTCTGACCCAACCAATCAGCGATCCCCACTCCCTGGTCCCCTACCTGCCAGATTATCCTTTAAAAACCTGAGTCTCCAAATTCTGGGGGAGACTGATTTGAGTAACAGAACTCTGGTCTCCATTCAGCAGGCTCTGCATGAATTAAACTCTTTCTCTATTCCAATTCCCCTGTCTTAAATCAGCTCTCTCTGGGCAGCGGGCAAGGAGAACCCGTTGGGTGGTTACATTAGGTCAGTTCTTTTGTGGTTGGACTTTGATTTGACAGACTACATGAGTAAAGTGAAGCTTTCTAACTCTATGTAGAATATACGTAATTTTGGAGTTTGCTCCTGGTCTATAAACTGCAAGAAGGCAAGTAGGGTTTTCGTCATTTAATCCAGTGTCTGGAGAGCACTTGACACTTAGTTGGCAGTGGATTAATTTTTCTTGACTAGGTGAATAAATGAATTCTAGGTATCAGAGAATTAGGATGGGGAAGATGTACACAAATGAGCAAAATCCTTGGTACCAATATATTGGGAAGTCCCTGATTAAGATTGGGTTGTATGTGCTTATCGGCTGGGACAAATTCCATAGATTATCAAGGACCTATGAGAAAAAGATAGGATCTCTTGATGAGGCCCTGGAAGATGCTCACTTCCTCCCCTCTTCTGATAAAAACCAGCAACCAACAAAAATTATAAAAGTATAATTATAGGAGGGGCATAGGCTGGGGAGGGAATTATAAATGGCATAATATATTGGAAAGGGCTTGGTCTATATATCTTTCTGAGCTGGGTTTGAGACATCTTTTGCCAAATTCCATTATACCCACAGTCATAATAACGAAGTCTCCTAAAATGTATCTACAAACAGAATGGTCTCTGTGTTCAAGAATCACTGTTATCCCAGCAGCCAGAAAGGCTATAGTCACTGTCAGAGTAGCAACAATAATGTCTGTACCACACCTAGTTTGTGAGGTACAAGTTACCAACGAGGCTGAATAGAGGCAGAACAAGAGATAAGGACCCAGAGAAGAACTGGGGTGGAAAAAGGAAACCTAGACTCTAGTTCCAGCCTTGCATCTCATTTCCTGTTGGACCTTGGGTTAGTCACACACTTTCTGGGCCTGGGTTCTGCCTCTGTCAAATGAAGGGGTTGGATAGATAATTTGTAACATTCCTTCTGGCTCTAAAATCATACACTATGTGTCACCAAAGAAGCTTCTTTCTGACAAAGAGAAAGACTAAACTATTTTTTTCCCTTTCTACGATTTAAATGTCCTTTTGCTTTTCATTTATATGCAAATGTATGAGATTTTAACCAAAACAAAATTACCATCTCTGGGTCACTCCTCAGCCCTCTTATCATTAAAATGTAGTTCAGATTTCTGAGACCACAAATAGAAAGAGGAATAGTTAATAAGTCCCCCCAACTTACCAGTCCTTAATACCAGGGAGTAATTATGGGGGTAGCCCAGAGGGCAAATAGGAGAGGTGATCACCCACACAAAAGTTCAGTTTGGGATAGGCCTCCACCTATTCTTTTTTTTTTTTTGAGACAGAGTCTCGCTCTGTCGCCCAGACTGGAGTGCAGTGGCGCAATTTTGGCTCACTGCAAGCTCCATCTCCCGGGTTCATGCCGTTGTTCTGCTCAGCCTACAAAGTAGCTGGGACTACAGTCGCCTGCCACCACACCCGGCTAATTTTGTTTTTGTATTTTTAGTAGAGATGGGGTTTCACCGTGTTAGCCAGGATGGTCTTGATCTCCTGACCTTGTGATCCGCCCACCTTAGCCTACCAAAGTGCTGGGATTACAGGCGTGAGCCACCGCGCCTGGCTGCCTTCATCTACTTTTGGTCGTTGTTCTTGAAGGAGAGCAGATGCTCTGCATAAGAAAAACACAATTTAGGAAGGTCCGGGGTAAAATGGGGAAAATCCTGGGCTTTTGAGTCATAGTGCTGAGTTCAGAGTTCAAATCCTGAATCCCTTGCTTTGTGTCTTTTTTTTTTTATTTTTTTTTGAGACAGTCTTGCTCTGTTACTGAGGCTGGGGTTCATGGCTCACTGCAGCCTCAAACTCCTGGGCTCGAGTGATCGTCCCTCCTTGGTTTCCAGAGTAGCCAGGACTACAGGTGTGTACTACCATGCCCAGCTAGTTATTTTTTATTTTTTGTAGAGATAGGGGTCTCGATTTGTTGCCCAGGCTTGTCTCACACTCCTGGCCTCGAGTGATCCTCCCACTCTGGCCTCTCAAAGTGCTGGAACTAGGGCATGAGCCATCACACCCAGCTCAGTTTCTCCTCTGTAAATTGGAAAAGATAATGTCAACCTCAGAAGGTTTCCATGAGCAATAAAGAAGGTAATGGATGGATCACGAAGTCAGGAGATCGAGAGCGTCCTGGTTAACATGGTGAAACCCTGTCTCTACTAAAAAAAAAAATACAAAAAATTAGCCAGGCATGGTATCACGCACCTGTGGTTCCAGCTACTCGGGAGGCTGAGGCAGGAGAATCACTTGAACCTAGGAGGCGGAGGTTCCAGTGAGCCGGGAACACACCACTGCACTCCAGCCTGGCGACAGAGCAAGACTCCATCTTAAAAAAATAAAAATAAAAATAAAAAAGAAGGTAATGGATAAGGCACAGACAGAATTCAACAAATTATAATGAAAAAAGAAACAGATAAAGTGATGTGTTAAAGATGGAGAAGTAGAGAACATACTACAGACACATGATGAGAAGAAAATTAATCACACATTCTCCCTTAATTTCAGTGGGGCAGGGGTGAGGGTGCAGACACGGCAAATGCTGAGGGATTATCTTTCCCTTACAGAGCTGATAGTCTGGTTGGAAGATGAGGCTCACAGAACTGAAGCACTGACTAAATCAGATGCCTAGAGCACTGGTTGCTGGTGCCTTTATGAACAAAGGAAATCAGAATAGAAGCCTCTCCTCTTCCAATCTTGAGACTCTAGAATTCTAGAAAAGCAAGTTTTTATGGAAGGTTTGGGTCTTGGGCTGGACCTTGAGAATGGGTAGGATTAGGATATGACCACTTAGGAAAAGTCGAAAAGTCCACGGCAATTGGTTAGGTTCAGATTATGGCGGCCCTAGAAATTCAGGCTGCCAGTTTAGCCTTGGTACAGGAGGAAGAGAGTGGAGTTGAGGAGGACAAGGAGGAGGTGAGGGGCAGGATGGGTGGTAATCTTCCTTGAGTCAGGCCTTAACTGCCTCCTCTGAGTCAGTCACCAAGTCTTGTTGATCCTCCTTGAAATGCCTTATACCCATCCCTTCTATGTATTACTTCATTCATCCAAGGAGTAAGGTTTCCAGCTGATTTGGCTGGAAGCCAGGTGCAAGGAAGTTGAAGTGCAGAACTAGTCTGACTGAAGGAAGATAGTAAATTTGGTTTTAGACATGTTGGATTTGTGGCAATAGGTGAATGTTTAGGTGGAAAAAATATAAAGTGGAATTGACTTTTTCAATATGACTGAACTTTCTACAAAAAACAATGTAAAACTGGAGAGTCTAACCAAAATCAGTTCAAGTGTAAAAAAGAAAAAATTGGACATACTTTGTCACTCTCTTGTCTTTTGAAGTGCAGTTACTATGTGGGAATGGAGTACATTTCCAGTTGGTATTTTCAGCTAGCATTGTGGGGGAACAATAAATAGAATTGTGATGGAAATGTTATTTAAGTTTTGTTAAACTAAAAAATAAATGAGTAGAAAATGGAAAATGCTGGAAAATGTGAGTAAATATTTTAGCTTTTTGGGGGTGTGGAAAACTCATATCTGTTATGTAATTGGATTCTGTGAATGGATTTATGACAAAAATAAATGATTCTGGGAGAGTTCAAAGAAAATATTTTAACTATTTGGAAGGAAAACAGAGCCTCGGAGGGGAGAACAGCTTCCCATCTGTCCATAAAAATTAGAGGAAAATTTCACCAGACCACTCAGCTTGCTATGGTCAGTCTCGAGGGCTAATCAACAAAGGAGAATTCTGAAGATGCACACACGCCCTGTTTCTCAATTATTGGAGTATCCCTCACCTCCTCTCCTTTTGATTTCTCTCCCCTTACTTTTATGTCCTCCTTCTTGTGCCTTTTTGATAGCAACTCTAAAGCAGTGGTTATGAAATGGTTATACAACTTTTATTTGAGGCCGAAAGAGATGATTACATGGTTTGGGAGGGAAAAGGAAAAGGACTGAACAAAAGGAAGTGACTCTAAGCTGTTAAGAAAGAGAAGACTGTTAATAGCAACATCTTGATGTTAAGAGACAAGCTGAAACTATGTAAGGCAGGCAGGGAACAAGGTGATAATAAGAGAAAATGTGTTTCGCAGACAAAGGAGCCGACAGCAGGCGAGAGCAGTTCAGGGAGAGAGGTGAGCATTAGGAATAGTGTGCAGAAAGGACTCACGAATCCCTCTGAATCACACTGGGAAGCATCGGCCGTTTGAACTCCTTGGCAACTCCGACCTGGTCTCAAAGTAGATTGTGAGAAATGAGAACAAAAGGAAAGTTCATTCTGAGTTCCTCTTGTCAGAGCAGGGGAAATTGCTTTGAGGCCAGCACTAAAAGATGATAATAGTACCAAGTAACAGAAAAAAAAAATCCAAAAAACCAAAAATGTGTCAGGTCACCGGGAGCTTGCCTAGCATAAAGTGACATAAAACCACCACTGACATTCACATAGGTCCTACCACATAGTGCTGTGCAAGTCACTTCTAACCAGCACTCAGTTGGCCAAAATAAGGAAGAGAATGCCTCAACTACTCAGATTATTCGTTCACTTGACAAACAGTAATTGAGATTTCACGGTGTCATCAAGGACTATTGCTATTAATGCTAGAAGGTGCAATAGGAGCTCTTATCTTATGTCCTGTACCAGCTGGTCCTGTGAGGCCAGAAGGAACCACTGGAAAGTGAATACTGGGAAATCGATGCTGACCCTAGAAGGGCACAGGCCCCACAGAAAATAGGTGGTGAGATTTAGGAGTGCCAAAATGCTAACTAGAAAGAAATGTGTGCATGTTTAAATTCCTTGTTATGGACTGAATGTTTGTGTCCCCACAAAATGTTTATGTTGAAGGCTGGGCGTGGTGGCTCACGCCTGTAATCCCAGCACTTTGGGAGGCCTCAAGGCGGGTAGATCACGAGGTCAGGAGTTTGAGACCAGCCTGACCAACATGGTGAAACCCCGTCTCTACTAAGAATACAAAAATTAGCCGGGTGAGGTGGTGGGTGCCTGTAATCCCAGCTACTCAGGAGGCTGAGCCAGGAGAATCACTTGAACCCAGGAGGCAGAGTTTGCAGTGAGCTGAGATCACGCCACTGCACTCCAGCCAGGGTAACAGAGTGAGACTCCATCTCAAAAAAGAAAAAAAGTTTATGTTTAAATCCCAACTCCAATGTGATGGTATTCAGAGGTGGGGCCTTTGGAAGGTAATTTAGATCATGAGGGTGGAGTCCTCATGAGTGGGATTAGTGCCCTTATAAAAGAGACTCCAGGGTGCTCTCTACCCTTCTTTCCACCATGTGGAGATACGAAAAGACAACAGCAGTCTGCGACCAGGGAGAGGGCCCCTACTAGAATTCAACCATGCTGGCTCCATCATCTCAGACTTCCAGCCTCCAGAACTGTGAAAAATAAATTTCTTTTGTTTTAAGCCACCCAGTCTATGGTATTTTGTTATAGCAGCTTGAACTAAGACACTCCCAAGAGGAAAGACACAGCCAACTGCTAGTCTTTCTTTTCCAGGCTTAAAATTTCTCATCCATAAAATAGGTTGAATAAGATGCTGAATACCTTCCCTTTTGGCAGAGTTAGAATGGTTCTAGGAGTTATCTGGGGATCCTGCAATGGAGATGGGACAACATGGGCTCTCTTTTTTGTTGTTATTTTTGACACAGAGTCTCACTCTGTCGCCCAGGCCGGAGTGCAGTGGCACGATGTTGGCTCACTGCAACCTTCATCTCCCAGGTTCAAGTGATTTTCCAACCTCAGCCTCCCGAGTAGCTGGGACTACAAGCACGTGCCACCACACCCGGCTAATTTTTGTATTTTTAGTAGAGACAGGATTTTGCCACATTGGCCAGGCTGGTCTCGAACTCCTGACCTCAGGTGATCCACCCACCTTGGCCTCCCAAAGTGCTGGGATTATAGGCATGAGCCAGCGCACGGGGCGCCGACTGTTAATCTTTCTTCTCCAGGCTTAAAATTGCTCCTGCATAAAATAGGTTGAATAAGATGCTGCATACCTTCTCTTCTGGCAGATTTAGAATGGTTCTGGGAGTTATCTGGGGATCCTGCAAAGCAGATGGGACAACATGGGCTCTCTTAATGTGGGAATCTAAACAGCTGCAGGAACTAGAAACTACAGGTATGTTTTCTGTATATTGCAATCAGTTGTTGAGAAATTTTTAAATGCTAAAGATACCAAAGCCCTTCTTCCAGATTTTAAGCCAGAGGTTGCAAACTAGGCACCCCCACGTTTTGTCTGGCTAGCAGAATATTGTTTAAAAATTGACCCAGCATTTAAAAATTGTGAAATTTCACCTGAAAACCCAGATTTTTGGCTTCTCCTGAAAGACTGAAATATCTGGCAGCACCGGAGCCACAGCAGCAATTAGCTGGAGGTGGGTATCAGCTGTCCCATTTAGCTGGAACACCTGTTCTCTAGTTTGATCATCTCTACCCCTCACATTAGGGTGACCATTTAACTTGGCCAGCACTTTTGAGAATAAAAGGTGGTGGAGGCGGGGGCAGGATGCTGTGTATTTACACCTGAACTAGGGGCATGAAGCAGGATTTTCGGGAGGAATAAGAGTGCACGATTACGCTAATTCACATTGCTTACACTGGGCTTGTTTCATTCTATGCCCACTGTTATTTGGGTTTTGTGCTCACAAATCAGGGAACCTCGTGAAGAAGCAAGGAAAGAAAAGGTGTAAAATTAGTAAGAGACACAAAGGTTGAAAAGAAAGTGAAGAGATTAAAAAGGATATTAAAATGATTGCCAATTATACCAAACTTTTAGGTAAAGGCAGAGCCTTGCTGGTGGCTGACTCAGCATGGAAGTTTGACCTTCCAGGCTCCCTGCCCTACACAGCACTGTCAGTTTTAATAAGCTATAATCCCATAGTTACAAGCAAGACTAATCAAACTGCAGAGAGCAGCCTGTTCCTAATCAGGAAGGCACAGGGTAATCATTTAACTCTGTGGTTTCTTACTGAGCTCCAAGCTGCCTCTACAGAAAAAACACCCTGGATAAGATAGTTGCTTTCCATTCTAGCCTTGACCCTTTGATGGTCTTTGTTTGAAATTTTTATTAAAATGCTTTCATTACATAAGTATTTGCTTAAAAAATGTTTTAGAATATTTTCTCTTTATTCCAAGGAGTAACAAAATAAATCTCCCCCAAAATATATGAAACCTCAGACTCCAGTTGATTACCTGAGTCCACTTGAACTAATCACTGTACCCAAACATTTCAACACCATTCAGGGTGTGGTTACAGTCCCAAACCGGCAAGGGGGGAGAAATTTGAGGATGTGGAATGGCAACCCATGTTGAGCACCTACAAATACCAGCATGGTACCACGGGACATGTGCTAGTGCTAGCTATTCCCTACTGGAAAAGCTGAAGTCAAGGCCAAGTTGCAGCAAAGTTCCTAAAGCACCCAATACCCCAAGGCCAGGAGGCCCCTCTCTGCAGTCCCTGATTCTCTTAGCCCCCTCAAACCAGAAGCAAGTCAAAATTAAGAATTTATTTAGTACAGTGGATAACTGCGGAGCTACAGTCTACCTGGGAGCTGAGTAGTGGTAGGCCCTTAGGCAAACTATGTAACTTTCCTGAAATATCTGGTAGGCACTCAGGCAGGCTACTCAACCCTCTTAAAATTCAGTTCTTAAATAGTTGGCTTCAGCTTTTCCAGTAGGGAATAACTAGCACTAGCACATATAGCCCACAGGACAATAGCAACACCTCACAGCCATGCTCTAAGAGTCAATAGTTATATATGAAAAGCATTCACCAAGATGCCTGGCACATTTAAAATACTCCATAGATTGTGATTATTATTTTTATTATGTGCTAGCATGGCCTTAAGGCTCGTAATTATATAACTTAAAGAGGTAAGTGATATGGCTTGGATGTTTGTCCCCTCCAAATCTCATGGTGAAATGTAATCCCCAGTGTTGAAGGTGGGGCCTGGTGGGAGGTATCTGGGTACACCCCTCATGAATGGCTTAACAGCATCTCCCTGGTGATGAGTGTGTTCTCCCTCAGTTCACATGAGATCCGGTTGTTTGAGTCTAGGACCTCCTCATTCTCTCACCATGTGATACACCAGCTTCCCCTTTGCCTGCCACCACAATTGTAAGCTTCCTGAAGCCCTCACCAGGAGCAGATGCTGGTGCCATGCTTCCTATACAGCCTGTAGAACTGTGAGCCAAATAAACCTCTTTCCCTTATAAATTACCCAGCCTCTGGTATTTCTTTATAGAAACACAAGAACAGACTAATAAAGATAGATAAGGGAATCTTCATAATGTATATAATTAAATATCTCCTTTTTGGATTTTACATTTATCATGGATGCTCTCAAAACAATGAATACAGATAAACATTTTTTTCTTCCAATGAGAAATCTCTAGAACATTTCTGGTACTATGGAAATTTAATATTTTGTTTAACAGACCTACTACATTTACAGAAAGCCAAACACAGTAAATTTTTAAAATTAAAAATGTTTTATTGGCTATTGCCTTTCATAGATTTACTACAATAAAGGAAAGGAATATTTTTCTCAAATGTGCTAATAAGAAAAAGACCCAGGAAACTGAACAATATTGGACACAGTTTTTAGTGTTTTAGACATAAATAAACTCATGAATTTCATATGGATTCTGGAATATTTACCACTACTCCCCTAACGATGCATTTAGCATTGAACAAAAATATGAACATCTGAACAAGTCCAGTCTAACATGTTTCGAAACAATCAGATCTTTGGAAAACTGTTTCCCATAAGTACCCCTTGCCATTCATGGAAGAGTTATGAGGATGCCCATGAATTTATTCATGGACACTCCCATACTAAGAAAAAGAAAACCATGTAGATGGGTAATATAATTTGACTATTTGTTCCCACCCAAATCTCAAGTTGAAATGTAATCCCCAATACTGGAGGTGGGGCCTGGTGGAAGGTGTTTGGAGCACAAAGGTGGATCCCTCATGAATGGCCTGGGCCATCCCCTTGGTGATAAGTGACTTCTTGCTCTGAGTCTTGTTCCTGCTTTTGTCATGTGATGTGCCTGCTCCCCCTTCACCTTCTGCCATGACTGTAAGCTTCCTGAGGCCTCCCCAGAAACCAAGCAGATGCCAATACCATGCTTCCTGTAAAGACTGCAGAGCCATGAGCCAATTAAACCTCTTTTCTTTACAGATTACCCAGTCTTGTGGATCACGAGGTCAGGAGATTGAGACCATCCTGGCTAACATGGTGAAACCCCGTCTCTACTAAAAATATAAAAAATTAGCCAGGCATGGTGGCGGGCACCTGTAGTCCCAGCTACTCGGGAGGCTGAGGCAGGAGAATGGCGTGAACCCAGGAGGTGGAGGTTGCACAGAGCCGAGATCACGCCACTGCAATCCAGCCTGGGTGACAGAGCAAGACTCCGTCTCAAAAAAAAACCCCAAAAAACCAAAAAAAACAAATTACCCCGTCTCAGGTATTTCTTTATAGCAATCCAAGAACGGCCTAATACAATGGGCTCCCAATACATAAAACATACAGCAGCCACAAAATAATTAGAAACAATATTAAGTAATGCCCACTAAATTTTGAATAGCAAAATATAGCATAGAAGTATAAAACAAATGTATTTCTTATCCCTACAAAAAAAGGGGCATCTTTTTGGTTTTGTTATTGCTGTCTGTATAAAAACTATGGTGTGTGCATGTGGGTGTATGTGTATTCCTTATAGAAAACTTGAAAAATACAGAGATAACTTAGAAAGAATTACCTTCCCCTACCAGCCTCAGGATCTCCTGATACCAATTCAATAACCACTTAAAAACCCACAGGCCAAACCTCTCTTTAGGCTCCCAAATATCTCTACTGTTGCCGGTCTCCCAGGATGACAATTAGGGCTATTAAGGCTATGACTCTAATCTAAAACTTTTTGTTCTTCAAATTTTAGAGCTAGACAGTACCTTAAAAGTTCATTCATTCCTATCCATTATGCCTGTCCCTATTTATTCAGCAGGAAACAGCCATGGAGAAGTGAATTGCCCAGGAGTCATATCTGAGCAGGATGGAGACTAATCCTCTAATCGTTAGGCCAGGCAAGGCTCTGTCCAAGTGAACACATTGAGAATGAATCTTCACAAGAGATAGGGCTTCAGTTATTACGTAGACTATTAATGAGCCTGGAAGGCAGACCACAATGGATCTGTACAACCAGAAGAAAGCAGCTGGGCAAACTTTTGGCTCCTAACAGGCAATTACATTGGCTCTAAAAAGAAGTTGCAAATAGGCCATGTGGTCAAATGAAGGAGTGTGACCTGGGACAGATGATCACAGAAACAATGTTCAAGCCCCACATTCCAGGGATATCCAAGCCCAGTTAAGTCACAAGAGCCATTTCTGATTGGCTGCACTGCCAGGGCAGGGTGGAAGACAAAAGTATCCAAAAGAGTCTCCTGAGAGTATGAGGGTGAACTAAAGGAAACCCTCAAACCAGCCAGATTTCTTCTCAAATCAACAGGCATATGTTCAGATGCCATGCGTCTCACACCATTTCCCCTCAACCCTCAATCCAATTCATTGGTCCCTCAGAATCTCATCACTCCCACTTCAAGGTTGTGCCCTCACAGTTAAAGCTTCTGTCTTTGACTAAATGAATCTCTATCAACTAAAAGAATTAGTCTATAAGTTTTAAAGGTCACAGTTCAATTCTCTCTGATCAATCCAGGTCATTTAAGTCTTTTGAGGAAATCTCTTCACCCTCATGTGGGCAGTTTGGTACAAATATTCTTTATTTTAGCAGACCTTATGTCCAAATATAAATAATTAAAGCTCAGATTATTTCTTCTTCACGTCTTCCCATGTTACAACAGTGGTACAGGCTCAGTGTGAAGAGTGAGACTTATATTTGCAAGATCTCAAGATGCCTGCCTGTGGATGAGCTCTTTCAACTGTGCCAGTTTGTCACTTTTTAGTGCTTCCCGGATGTAATGGAAAAACCCAAAGTAGTGTTCAAAGTTGTGCATCATAAGCAGGACTCCGGCCAGCAGCTCATTGGTCACCAGCAGATGGTGGATATATGCCCGAGTGTGATTCTTACAGCAGTAACAGGAACATCCTCTCACCAGCGGGTTAAAGTCCTCCTGGTACCTAAGAAAGAAGTCACAGTGACATTCCAGAAAGTACAGAATACAAGAAATCCACAACCTCAGCTATCTATTCTGCTGGTAAAGTTACCAGTGGTTAATAACATCACTGGCAAATGTTCAGTGCTGTGCACCTGCTTAAAATGGCAATATGGTTAAAAGTTAACAAAGGGCCGGGTGTGGTGGCTCACGCCTGTAATCCCAGCATTTTGGGAGGCCGGGGCAGGCAGATCACGAGGTCAGGAGTTCAAGACCGGCCTGGCCAATATGGCGAAACCCCGTCTGTACTAAAAATACAAAAATTAGCCAGGCACGGTGGCGCGTGCCTGTAGTCCCAGCTACTCGGGAGGCTGAGGCAGGAGAATCGCTTGAACCCGGGGGACACAAGTTGTGGCGAGCCGAGATCGCACCACTGAACTCCAGCCTGGGCAACAGAGCAAGACTCCGTCTCAAAAAAGAAAAAAAAAAGTTAACAAAGAACACAATGAGTCAGGGAGACCCTGGAGTTTTTCTCTGACTGATGCAAACTCCGAGTCTGGGGTTACAAAGGAGCATCAGAAGAAATTCATGTGGTCACTCACTCATGTTGAGTATTACTAATCACACTGTAAAAGCACATAATGTTAGGAAACACTTCTAAGTGTTGGACACTTAGGAGAGAAGTGAATGACACTTCTTTCCCACTTACCACCAGAATTATTATCAAAAGACATGGTAGACTTCTACTTACACAGCTTTTTGCAGTTTACCAAACACTTTCACATACACTGTCTCATTTAACCTTCACATTCATTCTTGGAGATAACTATTTTTATTGTCATTCTACAGACGAAGATAACTATGGGGGTTGAGAGGGAGGGTCCTGGAGCTACCCTGCATGAATTTGATTCCTGGCTTCACAACTCACTTGAGCAAGTCACTTAACATCTCTCTGTGACTTGTTTCTCATCCATGAACCAAAGGTAATAACAGTGCCTATCTCAGACAGTTGTTACAAAGATGAAATGTATTAGTATAGTTAAAGGACTTGAACACTGCTGGGCACACACTAAGCCTAAGCACTGCATAGGTGTTAACTTTTTTTGGGCGGGGGGACAGGGTCTTGCTCTATCACCCAGGCTGGAGTGCAGTGCAGTGGCACAATCATAGCACACTGCAGCCTCGGACTCCTGGGCTCAAGCAACCTCCCACCTCAGCCTTCCACCAAGCCCAGATAACGTTTTAGAGACAGGATCTTGCTATGTTGTTCAGGCTGGTCTTGACTCCTGGGCTCAAGTGATCCTCCATCCTCAGCCTCCCAAAGTGCTAGGATTACAGATGTGAGCTACCATGCCTGGCCAGGTGTTAACCTTTAATCAACTATTAAAAATAAGTGGACTGACGTCAGGAGTTCAAGCCCCGCCTGGCCAACATGGTGAAACCCTGTCTCTACTAAAAATAAAAAAATTAGCCAGGCATGGTGGTGCATGCCTGTAATTCCAGCTACTTGGGAGGCTGAGGCAGGAGAATCGCCTGAACCCAGGAGGCAGAGGTTGCAGTGAGCCGAGATCGTGCCACTGCACTCTGGCCTGGGCAACAGAGCCAGACTCTGTCTCAAAAAAAAAAAAAAAGAAAAAAGTGAATTGACCAGACCAAAGTCACACAGTCAAGAGCAGTGCTAGAATTTGTCTACAAATCTCAAAAACTTAAAAGTCTAGTGCTGATAATAATAGTACAATTTCCAATTAAATCTATAACATAAAGAGAATTTTAGTAGTAACCATTTATATTACCCTAAAATTTTAAAAACATAAATAAATCATTTGAGAGTCAGTGGATGACAGAAAAAAAGGGTAAAAGAAAGACAAAAACAAATCTATCTCCTTGGCTATTTTTTAAGAAGACAAATGAGGTAGACATCACCATTTCAGACCTACAATTAAAGGAGTTCCAACAGAATATGGGTAAGAACAAGGATTTTCACATTCTTTCATAAACTCTCAAGTCTGTACTATCACTAGATAGACATAAGTAAGTCACAAGCCATAGGATCTTCTTTTACGTAAGACAAAAAACCCACCCCAGCACTAAAGTGAGTGCATCAGACTCAAAGAAAAATCACTCACTGGTTCACTGATGAATACCACTTTTGGACAAATACAAAAATTACAAGATATAGGTTCAGTATTCCTAATCTGAAAATCTAAAATGTGAAATGCTCCAAAATTCAGAACTTTTTGAGCACTAACATGATGCTCAAAGGAACTGCTCATTGGAGCATTTCAGATTTCAGATGAGGGATGTTCAGCCAGGTAAGTATAATGCAAATGTTCTAAAACACAACAACAACAACAACAACAGCAACAGCAACAACAGCAACAACAACAGCAGCAACAGCAACAACAACAAAGAAAAGAAATCTGAAACACTTCTGGTTCCAAGCATTCTGAAGAAGGGATATTCAATTCAATCTGTATCTTAATTTGTTCTTTATAGAGATAAATATTTTACGTAAGATTTACAGCCTGTATCTAACAAAGATGGCTTAAGCACCGTACAATTTAAAACTTTGTTGTGTTTTATCTTGAACTCCTTATTATGCTCTAAAGGAATAAAAGACGCCAAACAATGGATTTGGTCTAACCTTTCTGTCAGCTTTTCTAAAGCAATCATTACCTGGCTCTCGTCTTCTGACAAGACAAAGTCTACAAATTCATCTGAAGAAAATAAAAAGAATTTTTTTGAAACTGAATTTGAAAAGGCCTAAATAATACCCAACTATTAACATTTTATGAAATCATAAATTGAGAATTGTCCCATAAACTTTTAACACAGACTAAAATTCAGAAGTCAGAAAGCAAAATCCAAACTTTTAAAAATTTCTTACTTTTTTTCCTTCAGATTAATTTCAAATGATGTTATTTCTTGGTTGCAACCAGTTGTTTCCATTTTCTTTATTTGATCCATACATTTAATTTCTTCTTGTGTTCCATTTTGTTGTAGTACTGAAGGACAAACCAATAAAAAGGCTTGAATGATGATCAGATAAGAAGCGGCCATTGGAAACATTATATTTTAGTTATTATTTCATGATCTTTGACTCTGTAATTTCACTCCTGAGAATTTATCCTAAGGAAATCACACAAGAAAAGGAAAACAGCAATATGTTCCAAGACGGTCACTGTCCTCTTATCTACAACACCAAAACAATTTAGAGATTCAATAATATCTAAACAAATTATAGTTACAAGTATATAACATATAATCGTATCCTCAAGAAATAATTTAAAAACATTGGTGGCCAGGCGTGATGGCTCATGCCTATAATCCCAAAACTTTGGGAAGCTAAGGCAGGAGGATTGCCTGAGGTCAGGAGTACACGACCGGCCTGGGCAAAATAAATAAATAAACCAACAAAAGTTAACAGTTGGTTGCGTGTGTGTGTGTGTGTGTGTGTGTGTGTGTGTGTGGTGGGGTTATCACTATCCCTTATCATAATGTACATGCAAATATACTGGGCTTTGAACTACCTATATTCCAAATAGATTGAAGTAGAACATGGTTTTAATGTATGTATTCTATATGGAGACTCTGGCCCTCTGGGGAACCCAGACTACACAGAATTAAATGGCAACCTGAATTGTTCCCTTCAATTCTCTGCTTTAAGAAAAAACATGCTTTGCACAGCAAAAGAAACACCAGCTACTCTACAAAAAGCCAACTGCCTGGAACAGGGACAAGTAGTTAAGGGGTATTTTGGGAACAAATGATAACAAATTTCAGTGTTGGTCCCAGAAGGACAGGTGGTCTTAAGAGGGTAATTTTATCAAGGTCAAAGGTATAAGAGAAGCAACCTGAGCACTGGGCACATAGCTGTTATAATTTTGTTCCCATAAATTTGCATGCTGATGTGGGAAACCATAATGAAGCCCTCAGCTGGCCGCAGTGGCTCATGCCTGTAATCCCAGCACTCTGGGAGGCTAAGGCAGGAGCATCACCTGAGGTCAGGAGTGCACGACCAGCCTGGGCAACACAGCAAGATCCTGTCTCTGCAAAAAATTTAAAAATTATCCCAGCATGGTGGCATGCACCTGTAGTCCCAGCTACTCGGGAGGCTGAGGTGGGAGGATGGCTTGTGCCCATTAAAGTTAAACAAATTAAACTTTACCAAGCAGTTCAAAGGTTTTCTTATAATTTTCATCACAATTCACTCTGAATGTTCTTTTTTCAGGAGTTCGAGGCTGCAGTGAGCCATAATCACACCACTACACTCCAGCCTGGGCAACAGAGTGAGACCTTATTTCTGAAAAATAATTTTTTTTTAAGTCCTGACATTTCAGAAAACTCTTGTTATTTGGGAGAATTGCTGCCAGGTAATTTCTTTGGAATTTTCACTATGTAACTGGCAAAGGATTTTAATTTACTACACACACAGAGTTAATAATACTTTGTTTAAACATTCAAACTATTTCCTTTTTCCTAATCATGAAGAAACTTGGCTTTCTCTGGCCAAAAATGACCTTGTTCTTTACAGAGAACTCAAATCAGGTTCTTTTTAGAGCTTTGCATATTCCTGGTACTGAATGACTAACAGTTACCTCTGTTCTGGTGGAAATAATTCAGTTTGTAAACGAAGATGTGAAAATTTATAGTGTTAATGGTATACCTATCCACACACATTATATTCTGGTCTGTCTAAAAGGACAGTAAAATTGACCTCCTATATATTTAAGAATTTGATCAACTTGATTTATTTTGTTTCCAGGAGTAATTCCATTTAGATTAATGGTTAAGTTGCTTCATAAAAGTATAACATCTGAATGAAATTTTAGTTACCTGTGAGGAATAAAATGAACCTTTAAGGAAGTTTCTGGTCCTATTCAAATGTAAGGTTGATGTGGTTAAGGAAAAGTTCCAAGGACAGCAGGAAAAGGAAAGGAAAGGTCATTTCTGAACGCCAGAGGGAAGACTGGGCAGGAGACACTCTCCTGAAAACCTGCTTCAAGCAACTCCAGACCAAAGTCTGTATCCTAGCTCCTTTTCTACCTCCAGTTAAGTGTTAGAATCCGAAACTGACTTTCTCAACTTCTGGATAACTAAACAATAAAAGAAAATGGCAGTCCTTCAAAGCAACATTAGCAGAGGAAAACAGCTTTCAAAGCTTGGTGTATTAAAAAAAAAAATGCAAGAAGTAACACTAGGATCAGAGGATCATGAGTCTCCCTGTATTTTAATAGCATAGGGTTTGCAAAGCAAAGACAAAAACTCTTTTGTGAGAAAACAAGTTAACTTTTACCAAGCAGTTCAAAGGTTTTCTTATGATTTTCATCACAATTCACTCTGAATGTTCTTTTCTCAGGCTGTTAACAGAGGAGGTTTTGTTTTTCTTGGTTCTTTTCACTATAAAATCACATCCTAATATTGATGAGCTACATGTATAGTATTAAGTACCTGGATTTGTGTGCCAACATGCCAGAGCACACAGATAAGAAACAGAGACGTAGTTTTGTAAAAGACTGGCTTTATATATACATATTTCTGTCTTGTGACTCAAGCCAAAAATTAATAGGAAATGGAAGAAACTTAAGGATAAGATAAACTTCAAAAGACTTACGTGTCTCTTCAGGATTTGGCTGGTAATCAAAACTGAAAGTCAGGGCACATCCCCGCTCTGTTACTTGATAAGGGAAAAAACTCTCAAATAAGTCCACTCCTCTTTCAATACACTCGAGCACCTCATCTGGCCGACTAACACCAGATATGAGCCTGTAAAAGTAACAATAAGAACAGTGACATGAGGACAATGCAAGGAAGGAAATCAGAAAGTCCTTTTAATGAACAAGGCACTAAAAAAATAGTAATAATGAAAAACACCAATCATGGTTAGAGTGGCAGGCAGTGGACAGCAACATGTAGCAGAAAGAACATATGGCTTTGGAGCCAGAAAAATTGGGGCTTGAATCCTAGCTCTGTCATTTATGTATTTGCTGTGTCACTTTGGAAAGATTACTTAACTTCTCTGAGTTTTAGTTATCTAATCTTAAAAACAAGAGCAAATAATATATACCCCCACAGAATTGTTGTGAGGATTAATGAGATATTTGAAAAAGCACAGTTTCTTTTTTTTTTTTTTTGAGACAGAGTCTTGCTCTTGTTGCCCAGGCTGGAGTGCGATGATGCAAACTTGACTCACTGCAACCTCCACCTTCCAGGAGCAATTCTCCTGCCTCAGCCTCCCTAGCAGCTGGTATTATAGGCGCCCACCACCACGCCCAGCCAATTTTTATATTTTTAGTAGAGATGGGGTTTCACCATGTTGGCCAGGCTGGTCTTGAACTCCTGACCTCAGGTGATCCGCCCACCTTGGCCTCCCAAAGTGCTGGGATTACAGGTGTGAGCCACCGCGCCCAGCCCATAGTATAGTTTCTGATCCCAGAGAGAAGTTCAATAAAGGTTAGTTTCCTCTCAACTATCATCCTTTCTGAACAACCTCCCTGGTCATAAACTAAACTTTATAGCCCTTTATAGCCTATCTTCTATACACTATATAGATTTTTTAGGAGTGCAAAGCTGTGTGCTTTATTTCTTGCTGAAATATTTTGCTTGTTTTAACTGTATTTTGCCTATAATAATTTTTCATAATTGGTGCAATGAAGACATTTTAATCTACTATATCCCTCGTAAGTTAATTTACAAAGCAACTCTTGCTGTCAGGATTTCACCTCTGGCCATAGGATCTAAGAATCTAGTTGGCTTTCTTTATATTTTCTCCATTAATAAAAAGTCTGCACTGTGGAATAAGATGGTGTTTTCCAAGGTACAGGTTGAGCATCCTTAATCCGAAAATCTGAAATCCAAAATGCTCCAAAATCTGAAACTTTTTGAGCACCAACATGACACTGAAAGGAAATGCTCACTGGAGAATTTTGGATTTTGGACTTTCAAATTAGGGATGTCCAACCAGTATGTACTCTGCAAATATTCCAAGATCTGAAAAAATCCAAAATCTCAAGCACTTCTGGTCCCCAGCATTTTGGATAAAGGATACTCAACTTGTAATAGGTAAGGCATTCTGAGACTATTAACAGCACTCAGCCAGGTTTTGCCACTCCATGAAAACAGATGTGGAGATGCACTAAATCAGGGCTGGCTGGCTGCTGCTCTTTTTTATGTTTGTTTTTCTACCTATAGCCCCTTTCTACGAACTGGCACAGAAATGCAAAAAAAAAGGCTCATGTAATATTAAATAAGCAGAACTCTTATAAATACATGCTGGTTTTCCTGACTACAGTTTCCTTCAAGTAATGTAATGTTTTAGAACTCCTATCCAACTGAAGCTGGCATTTCTACACACTTACAGAAAGAAAAACAATCCAGCTTTCAAATTCAGTAACAGACATCTGTGAGCACTTAACATGAAGAAGCCCAGAAAATGTCTAGAAATACTAGTGCTGAAGTGTTATGTGCACCAGAGTGAAACAAGTACAGGAGAGGGAGCAATGAACACAAAAGAACTAGGTTAAAATTGGGGATCAAAGGCTGGCTGAGGTGATGGAAATACCTTGTTCTAGGTAGTGTTTACACAAGTGTAGACATGTGAAAATTAATTGAGCTGTATGTAAGATTCATGTGCTTTCCTCCAAGTTGTACCTGGATCTTTAAAAAAGTAGTAAAATCGCGCCTGTAATCCCAGCACTTTGGGAGGCCAAGGCAGGCGGATCACCTGAGGTTGGGAGTTCGAGACCAGCCTGACCAACAAGGAGAAACTCCGTCTCCACTAAAAATACAAAACTAGCCAGGCATGGTGGCGTATGCCTGTAATCCCAGCTGCTCAGGAGGCTGAGGCAGGAGAATCACTTGAACCTGGGAGGCGGAGGTTGCAGTGAGCCAAGATCATGCCATTGAACTCCAGCCTGGGCAACAAGAGCAAAACTCCATCTCAAAAAAAAAAAAGTAGTAAAATTACACATATTATAATATTATATACTATCCAACAGCTCTAGAGGACTATAGAGCAGCACCCCACAACCAAACTTCTTAATATACATGCAGGAAAAAAGCATGAATATTTACATTAAGATAACAAACCATTAAAAAAATGTGGGTAGCCTAATACGACATCAGCTGCATTCAGAAACTCAGAATTTGTAGCTTCAAATCTTGCAGATCATCTTTTCTTATCAGCACAAGGTGAATCCTGCAATTTATGGAAACGTAAGAACCAATCCTACTAGTGTTGTCAGTCCCCTCAATTTCAAAAATTGACACCACTCACTACCGGCCTCAAATCTAAGAGCTTCTTAAGTTCTTGGTGGAGCTCATCTTCTCACTAGTCATCCTAGATCTGTCCTCAACTTTCCTCGATTTAAACCAGAGTTCCATGTGACTTTACACTTGGTCTCCAGGTACCATGTTATAACAACAATATTTGTAATTGGCACAAGAATGAGGGGAAACAGTATAATACTTGCTCTCACTTAGGAGGATCAAATAACATAATTCAAATGGCAATTATCCTCTACTCTACATTCTGAAATCAAGGCCAGGACAGCCTTGATGGAAACTCCCCTTACAGTCTGCCTCAGCACCTTGGCAGACTCAGCCCAGAAAGGACATAATCAAAACATCAAAGGCATGCCCATGCACAGACACTATGTAATATACAATCAGCCAGCACTCCTGCCCTGCATCCCTTGAGGCCGGCCTGTGTCCTAACTGAACACTGGCCTTGGCTTGTCCTCCGGCAGCTCTGCAGTGACTGATGACAGCAAGCGTAGTCTAGTCTCCAGGGTTGTTGGATTTCCTTGAAAACCATCCAGAAGGAAGCCACCCACAGGCCGCTTGGCTGTCTCTCGTGCTGACCTCAGCCTCTCTTCCATCACATCTCCACCTTCAATCACTCCAATGATCACACTCTTCTGAAGAACCTGAGGTAAGAAAGGATGATATGTTTTTAACCATTTTCAGTATGAGACCTTTGTTTAAATGAACCTTACATGGAAGTCCAATGTATAGAAGAGACCTCAGTGAAGCTGCTGTAGTTGAAGCATTAAAGGGGATGGTGCTCCCTCCTCCCTAAGAACCTTTAGGTCTCTGAGGAACATACTTTGAAAAACATACTTTACCAATCAGGTAAGAAAAGACTGAGGAAAAAGATGCATTCATCATATGCAGTCTTGTTCTGGCTTAGATTAAATTAGATCAGGTGTGGTGGCTCAAGCCTGTAATCCCAGCACTTTGGGAAGCCGAGGCAGGATGATCACTTGAGCCCAGGATTTCAAGACCAGCCTGGGCAACATAGCGAGACCTGGTCTCTACAAAAAATAAAAAAACAAAATTAGCTGAGCACGGTGGCTTGTGCCTGTAGTCCCAGCTATTCGGGAGGCTGAGGTGGGAGGATGACTTGAGCCCGGGAGGCGAAGGTTGCAGTAAGCTGAAACTGTGCCACTGCATTCCATTCAGGGTAACAGACTGAGACCTTGTTTCAAGAAAAATAAATAAATAAATAAAATGTACACTAAACAGGTTCAGAGGAAAAGGACAAAAGAAGAGTTTTAATTTGTGAAATGACTATCCGGGCCTGCTTTAGACTACCTCCAAGTCTCTTAGCTAGAGATAACTTTAGGAACTTAGAAACTGTTGAGACAACTATCTACTCACAAACCAATAAAATAAAGACCACTACTACACACCATCCATTTTAAAAACAAATTCAATGGACCTAATAGCTAAACATAAAAAATATGGTTACACAAGTTTTAGAAGAATATATTGAGTATTTTTACAATCTTGGGGTAAGGAATGCCTTCCTTACAAGCTAAAGCTTACAGGAAAAGGTTGACAAGTTTGAGTACAAAAACTTGCCAGGCATGGTGGCTCATGTCTGTAATCCCAGCAGGAGGCCGAGGCAGGTGGATCACTTGAGGTCAGGAGTTCAAGACCAGCCTGGCCAACACTGCAAAACCCCATCTCTAGTAAAAATACAAAAATCAGCCGGGTGTGGTGGCATGCACCTGTAGTCCCAGCTACTCGGGAGGCTGAGGTGGGAGAATCGCTTGAGCCGAGGAGGAGGAGGCTGCGCTGAGCCGAGATTGCGCCACTGCACTCCAGCCTGGATGACAGGGCAAGGGTCTGTCTCAAAAAAAAAAAAAAAAAAAAAAAAAAAAATCAGTAAAACTTCTCTACTAAAATATACCATTAACAAAGGCAAACGAGAACTTACTCTTTGGAGGAATATTTAAATATCTACAGCATAAAATGAGCTCCAACAAATACTCTAAAGAAATGAATGACAACCTCATAGAAATCTAGGTACAACATGTAAATATGAAATTCAAAAAAATAAATGTGAACGCCCTATACACATATGAAGAACTACTAAATCTCATTAGTAAGGTAATCCAAAATTGGAAACAACGAGATACCATTTTTGCCCATATAATAACAAAAAGGTTAAAACATAGATAACAACATAGTAGAGGCGAAACTGTAAGGGAAATGGTACTTACATACCCTGATAAACACAGAGTAAAAATCATTTCAACCTCTTAGGAAGGAAAGTGGACAGCACTTATCGAAATGTCCAGCTTTTATCTATGGATCCTAAAATTCCACTTCTAACAATCTCTCCTATACTCATTCCCATGTGCCAAGGTTTATTTACAAAGATGTTTAGAATAATGAAAAACTGGAAACAACCTAAATGTTTATCCATAGAGTAAAGGCTTATGTAAATCATAATATATACACAGTACAGCTTCCTATGCAGCTGTTTAAAAAGAATGCAGTAGATATAGCAATATATGCATTTATAGAGAAAGTTTCAGGATATTGCTAAATGAAAAACAAGCAAATTGCTGAATATATGATCATACTCATGTAATACAGCCATGTATATCTATGTATTAATTATGTGTATGTAATTGCAAAAAATAAGTTTTGCAAGAAAATACACAAATCAACAATGGCTCTCCAGTAGAAGAAAGGGATGGAGAGGAGGCCTGGAACACTGTGAAGAGAGAATTTCACTCCTTAGTTTAAGCAGGAGGGACATAATCAGACTATTCTTCTAGAAAGAACACTTTGGCTGCCGTGTGAGGAATAAATTAAGGGTGAGTATGATTAAAGAACGGAATAGCAGACAACTTTAATGATCCAGGTGAAAGATGAGATGAGCTGGACTAAAGCAGTGGCAATGTGGATGAAGAGGAAAGATAAAACTTGAAACCTATCAGGAAGTAGGATCAACATAACTTGACTGATTAGTTGTCCAAGGAGAGGATAAAGACAAAGTCTCAAATGACTCCTGGCTCTTGTTTTGCAAGTACAGGGAGATGGTGATAAAAGCAAAAGGCAGGGACTCCTAGAAAAACAGTGGATGAAGCAAGATGATTACTCTGTTCTGCGTGTTCTGAATTTGAGGAATCAGCAGGATGTCCAAATGGCAATCTTAATTCAGCCACTGAACCTAAATGAACCTAAAGATAAGGCTATGTGTGATACAGACATGATTGCCCAGGCTAGAATGGCAGACACTTGGCATGATGCTACCACTCTCTACTCCTGATTCCACAGCAGATGTGACTAACAGATGACTCTCTTCTTGCTGCACCCGACCACCTCGGATGAAACCATTCGCCATCCCTAACCCAGGTAATATATGGAGAAGAAAAGAAAGCCAAAAACCGAATCTTGGAGAGCTTCAATATTGAAGGGCATTCAGAATAAGAGGAGCCAGTCAATAAGACAGGGAGGGAATCACGGGAAAAGATGTATGCAGATACACAAAAGCAGAGAGTTACATAGGCCTGCCTGCTTATATGACTAGCATGACTCTTCAGGAAACTCCCTTTCCTGGGTGTAAGAAGCACGATCATATAATTTATTATCTAAAATGGAAGAATGGGGGGGGGGCACTATTAATAAACATGTCAAGACAATAATAAAGGGTATGGAGAGGGACTACACGTTTGACCAATAAATATGCAGAAGTAAGGCCGGGTGCGGTGACTCACGTCTATAATCCCAGCATTCTGGGAGGCTGAGGCAGGCGAATCACAAGGTCAGGGGTTCAAGACCAGCCTGGCCAACACAGTGAAACCCCATCTCTACCAAAAATACAGAAATTAGCCGGGTGTGGTGGTGCGCGCCTGTAGTCTTAGCTACTGAGGAAGTTGACGCAGGAGAATCACTTGAACCTGGGAGGCAGAGGCTGCAGTGAGCTGAGATCGTACCACTGCACTCCAGCCTGGGCGACAAGAACAAAACTCCATCTCAAAAAAACAAACAAAACAAAACAAAAAAAAACCCCACAAATATGCAGAAGTAATATGAAATGATGAGGCTGACTGCAACAACATAGATGAGGGACTTGAGGCTCATCTGACCTTTCTAATAATCATCTTTGTCACACACCCTGTCCTGCTTTCTACTTACCCAAACATTACTAGTCCTACGAGGATAATGACTGGCTCAAAACAATTACTAGCAAGCCATCAACACTAACTGCCCAGACCCACAGCAATGTCCCCACACCAAACTCCTGTCACGTATACTGTGAATTCTATTCAGAATAACTATGTTTCATCTAATTATTTCATTTATATTAACTTTATTAGCCAAATTACATTTTTATTGCTAAATTCAATATAATGATGTTCCTCAAACTCAATGCGCTTGACATAGTGGGATGTGATCGTCGCTCAGGATTACTCCACATACATGATCTCAGATATTAAAATTCTCTCCTCTGATCACTATCTTCTGTTCCCTCATCTCTACTGTTCTCTGAATCCTTTTCCAACTTTATTAACTCTGCTGTCAGTATCCCTGATTTACCACTACAGCTTCATCTTCCTCACCCCATCATAACCATTCACCATCAGCAAACATTTACTGAGGGCTTACTATGTGTCAGATGAAACCCATTCGCCATCTCTAACCCAGGTAATATATGGAGAAGAAAAGAAAGCCAAAAACCGAATCTTGGAGAGCTTCAATATTGAAGTGCATTCAGAATAAGAGGAACCAGTGAATAAGACAGGGAAGGAATTCTGCTGCATGATGAAGATATCCAATTTATACACAGAAATTGAGCTTAAAGAGGCCACAGTTTACTAAAGACAAAAGCATAAAGAAATCACTGAAATACAGTATGATTGGGGCTAAAATATAGCTACATACTAATTAAAGGGGTAGCAAAGAATGAATTGAATTCCCTGGGAATATCAGGAACCAGTTCTATAGAATGACACATGGCACTTCGGGAGGCCAAGGTGGGTGGATCACCTGAGATCAGGAGTTCAAGACCAGTCTGACCAACATGGTGAAACCTCGTCTCAGCTAAAAATACAAAAATTAGCCAGGCACGGTGGCGCATGCCTGTAATCCCAGCTACTTGGGAGGCTGAGGCAGGAGAATTGCTTGAACCTGAAGTTGGAGGTTGCAGTGAGCCAAGACTGCCCCACTGCACTCTAGCCTGATAGCCTGATAGCCTGAGCAATAGAGTGAGACTGTCTCAAAAGAAAAAAAAAAAAAAAAAAGAATGATACACAGAATGAAATGAGCCTGATGTGGAAACAAAAGAGGGAATATAGCTAGAGATAAGAAAAGCAGAAACATGAAACAGTCCAGAAGGAAATCCGTGTACAGAATGAAACAAGCTAACGCCTCAAGGAATTCCAAGCAACTCAGAAAGGTCAGAGTGCAAGTCACAGGAGAAAGTAGCCCACAGTGAGCTGGAGGAGTAGGCAGAGGCCACATCACAGCAGGCTGTCCTTGCCATTTAAGAGCTGAAGTAGAGAGTCATTAAATTCTTTTAGGGAAGTGGGCAAGGAGCTCATGTTTGTGCTTTACAAAGATCTTTTGGATAACAGGGCTGAAAGATGGATTGGATAAAAATGAGAATGGAGGCAGAGAGAAGAATTCAAAGGTAATTATGTACGTAAGAGATGATGCAGTTATGGCTTAAGGTGGCGATAAGGAGGGGGAGATTCTAGACATATTTAGGTAAATGGAATCAAGGAAGAGTGAACAGTTGGCTATTAAATGTGAATGAAAAAAAAGAGTCTCGAAAAGCTCAAATTTCTTGGCCAGGCACAGTGGCTCAAGCCTGTAATCCCAGCACTTTGGGAGGCTGAGGCAGGCAGATCACCTAAGGTCAAAAGTTCAAGACCAGCCTGGCCAACATGGTGAAACCCTATCTCTACTAAAAATACAAAAATTAGCCGGGTGTGATGGTGCATGCCTGTAATACCAGCTATAAGAAAGGCTGAGGCTGGAGAATCCCTTGAACCTAGGAGGCAGAGGTTGCAGCGAGCTGAGATCATACCACTGCACTCCAGCCTGGGCAAAAGTGAGACTCAAAAAAGAAAAAGAAAAGCTCAAATTTCTGGGCTGAAGAGCTTGGTGGATGCCATAAATGGAGATAAAGTATTGAGGAAGAGCAAAAGGAAGAACAGGTTTGTGGAGATAAAATGATGAATCTGGTCACTTCTGAGTTTGAGGGATATTCTAGCAACATAACCTACCTATAACCCAGTAATTATGTAATTCTGAAGCTAAGCAGAATGATCTTGATAGTATATACAATTTTAGAATTATTCGGCAATTAAAACTAAGGGAAGGCTGCCCAGGAACAACATATAGAATGGGATGAAAAGAGAAACCCAAGATAGAAACCTAGAGAACAATAATACTTAGGGTTCAAAAAGAAAATAAAAATAGAGAGTAAAATAGACAAAGAAGTGAGGAGCACAGCAGTAGGAGGAAGAACAGAAAAGGTGGTATCACAGAATGTAAGGGAGGCAAGAGTGTCAAGAGAAAGGAGTGGTTAGTGGTACAGCCTTACCTCTGACTCTTCCTGCAGCCGCAGACAGTTATCCAAGAAAAGAAGTGATCGGTCAACAGACTTTCTGACCCTTTTTATGGAAGTTGCTTCCTTACAAGATACTTCTCCATCAGAGAGGCACTGGAACCAGTCTGGCTGAAGGGCCTGCTGAATTGCCATGAACTTGGAAACAGTCATTTCCACTCGTCCTGCAACACTCCACACAGACACAGACTGCCATGGAGCAAAATGATGAGGAATTAGCAAGAGTAAAATGTAAATAAAAATAAAATAATTAAAAAGAAAAAGCAATAATTCTTCTTTACAACTGCAGAGATGGTGACAATTCAATATCCAGACATGGTGGGTAATAGGATCTCACAGCTTACAGAGAATCCTTCAATGGTCATATAAGACAAGTTTTGAGCTACGCCCCAAGAATTCTTTGTTATACTTTTCTAACATCTTCTGTTCTCCCCTATCCCACCTGCCCCATCCCTACCTAACCCTTGCTGTTCCTGAATATACCACAGACTTTGATCACACTGTTCCTTTTGACTGACAGTCCCATATTTCTTTTTTAACTTTTTTTATTGATACATATTTGTATAATTTTATGGGGTACGTGTGAGACCTTACATATAGAGCAAGTATAATAATCATGTCAGAGTATTTGAGTATCCATCACCTCAAATATTTATTATTTCTAGGTGCTGGAACTTCTACTTCTTTGCCTGGCAAAATACTATGTGTCCATTGAGACACTGAGTTCACATATTAATCTGATCTCCAAACTTCCTGGACATAATCGATCACTCACTCCTCTATGCTCTTATATCAATTTGTACTTATTTCTTTATAGAAATGATCACACTTATTACACCATTCTTTATTTGTCTGACTAGAGTATCCCAATTCATGTTTGTATCCCAAAAGCACAGTCTAGGGCCCTATACATTTTTAATATCTAGTGTTTACTAGACTGAGTTAGATATAGAATTAAAGACTTAAATCTCCTAGTTCAAGAGAATATATATTAGTAACATTCTATCTTTGAGCTAAAAGCAAAACTACCATTCAACCCAGCAATCCCATTACTGGGCATATACCCAGAGCAATATAAATCATTCCACCATAAGGACACATGCATGCAAATGTACATTGCAGCACTATTCACAATAGCAAAGACATGCAATCAACCTAAATGTCCATCAATGATAGATTGGATAAAGAAAATGTGGTACATATATACCATGGGATATTATGCAGCCATAAAAAAGAATGAGGTCACATCTTTTGCAGGAACATAGATGGAACTGGAGGCCACTGTCCCTAGCAAACTAATGCAGGAGCAGAAAATCAAATACCACATGTTCTCACTTATAAGTGGGAGCTAAATGATGAGAACACATGGATACAAAGAAGGGAACAACAGACACTGGGGTCTACTTGGGGGTGGAGGGTGAAAGGAGGGAGAGAAGGGGAAAAGGTAACTATTGGGTACTAGGCTTAATACCTCGGTGATGAAATAATCTGTACAACAAACACCCATGACACAAATTTAGCTATGTAACAATGTTTACACGTACCCCCGAAACAAAAATAAAAGTTAAAAAAAAGGAAAAAAAATTCTATCTTTGGTTACCCTACAGATCCCTCTTCTCAGATCAACAAGGACACAGATGGCAGGCCAACATATAGTCGTTTTATTTTGTACTAAGGCATCAGAATTACTGGTTAAATGATTCCTCTCTCCCTTACAATTTGGGTAGATAATGGAAGTCAAAGTATTTTTTTCTTTCTTTTTTTTTTTTTTTTGAGACAGAGTCTCGCTCTGTCACCCAGGCTAGAACGCAATGCACTGGTGTGATTTTGGCTCACTGCCACCTCTGCCTCCCAGGTTCAAGTGATTCTCCTGCCTCAGCCTGCCAAGTAGCTGGGATTATAGGCATGTGCCACCACACCTGGCTAATTTTTGTATTTGTAGTAGAGATGGAGTTTTGCCATGTTGGACAGGCTGGTCTCGAACTCCTGAGGCTCAAGCCATCTACCCACTTTGGCCTACCAAAGTGCTGGGATTACAGGCATGAGCCACCATACCCAGCCAAAGTAGTTTCTCTAGAATTCAAACTACAAAATAAATAGAAGCTTAAAACAGGAGAATGAGTAAAAACAGTGTTCTGAGGGGCACAATTAATAAATATTGCTGACATTAATAAAGTGAGTGCAGGAAAAGTATTTGCATTTGTAAAGTAGTAGTACACACTGAAGCCTTGCCAGAACGCTGTCCTCAGGGATAATGCCAATGGTGCCACCTCTCAGCTGAACACTTTTAATGAGGTGCTTTTGATACTGTTCTTCACTGGACAAAATCTCTGGCTGTAGACCCAGCAGACAGTATTATATTGAGGTTCTACTATATATAGTTATACATGTGATAATACTCATCAGCAACTTTCTCCACTCTTCCTGAAGTTGTTAAAAATCCAACAAAGCATGGCGCCGAAAGACTATTGTTTTCCCCTATCATAGCAATTTTTTTTTTGGCATGTATTTGACCCTCCTCTACCCTCAAATTTTTTTGCAACAATGAAAATGCTGAGGATACAGTGTTCTTCATCTTAACCTCATCCTTAGGCAGCCCTATTCTAAGTCTTATAAACCATCCCATCCCACTATAATTATTGAAATAAGGAAAAGGTATAAGGGATCATCCCAGACAGTGGGATCTGAGCATCTGAGGGATACACCATAGGCTGACTTCGTGGGACAAAGCTGCAGCCTTGGAGACCCTTCTGAAAACACACCTTGTTTGTTACATAACCAGCTGGGCAGGGGCTGACTGGATCGTGCAGGGAGCAGTACAAGAGTGATTCTGGCATGCCTGTATAAACACAAAAAAGAACCCTTGAAAGTGCTTACATCAACAATGACACTGTATTATAGCAGGGAACAGCTTCACAATGCGTACTGCTGAATAAAGAAACTCTAAACACTGTCAATAGGTCGTATCTGAACTTGGAATTAGAGAAGGTCTATCAATATGTATAAAAAGATTACTAATCTAAAGAAAGAAATATAAAGGTTCACGTCTAATAGGCACTGAGCTGCTACAAAGGAAAGATATATCTTAAAGCACAATATACAATGAAAGTATTTAGTGACATGTTGATCTCATTTGACTTTACTTAAAGAATTTACTATCAAATATGCTTATTCCAGGTACCATCCAAGGGGAACTAGCTACTGGAAAGATAAAATGATATGGCCACAGAGTGATCTCACTAATAATAAATCTCAATAATATCATGGATCCCTAGGGGCAGAATTTTAGAGAAGCTATAGGATGCTGCAAATGAATCTCATTCTTAGTAAGTTTCATTGATTCACGATGACAGTTTCTTGAGTTCGTCAGTCAAAAAGACAATCATTTTTTAAAAAATGCAAAAAAAGTTTAGTAAACCATGTGCTTAAATATCATATGCTAGCCCACATTTTCGTTAAGGAAAATAAAACAGGATTCCAGTGAAAAAAGACAAAAACAAATAAAGCAAGTTTAAAACCTCTGCAGTTTTTTTACTTTATTTTCCATAATTTCAATTATTACAATTATCTCTAGAAAGCCTACATTAGCTATTTTCATTTAATTATATGCTTGTATACTTTAAAGCTGGTTATTAAAATTGGGCTCAGGTCAAGGAGAATGCTATTCCATAAATTCCTCTACTAAAATACAGGGCTTTGTGATAACCAACAGGACATCATGCAGTTGCTCTCAGAAGCAGAGGACTGAATAACCAATGGAAACAGGATTTTCATTCAAGTGAATCCTAGATATCTGAAAAAGCATTAGGAGAAAGTGGTGTACAGAAGAACTGATGTTCTAGCTGTCACTGCTAAGCTTTTCCCATAAATAAATAGATGCATACATCTGCATATAAAATCCTATTTCTGGAATAAAGGATAATATTAACATCAGAATACAGCCATATACAAACGCTTCATCCTGCCCTGCATGTCTGAGGTTCAAGCATGATGAGACTACTTTGGAGCTCACGCATGCCCCATGGAAGTTCTCACTGCTGAGTCAGATACTCAGTGCCTGGAGCATCTGCCCCACACCTGTCTGGGCTTCCACTCCTAACCTGGGTAACTTTTACTCTTCCTTGACCCAGCTAAAATGCTCCTCAACTTCTCTCTCAAGAATCCTTTCTCTGGGTTTTTATGGAGGCTTAAAGAAAAAAAAGAATCCTTTCTTTATTCTGACCACCTTGCACATATACCCCAGAGCAGGTTATATGCTCCGCCCTCTGGCCTGTCATGATATCCATACATATCCCTAATCCTGTAAAGCAGTAACCACAATTTTTACTAGAATTCTCTATCTTTATCCCAGCTAGGCTCCAAATTCCATGAGACCAGCAACTGTTTCCTATTCAATCTTGACTTGCCAATGCCTGGCTCTTAGATGTTCAAATAATACTTATTAAATTTATGAATAAATAAACATATGAATGAAAGATCAAAGAGGCAACAGCACCTCCAAACTCCAAATTAACACATCACAAGGCACATATAAGTAACTTAATTTTTACCTATAAACTTTCCAACTCCTTCTTTATATTCTCTCAAGACTTCATGATGTTCTGCTCTGTAAGCAAAACAGAAAAATACATAACATAATAATGCGTCATTCTGTAAATACTCTGTACAACTGAAGCTCTCTTCTCCTCACCCAAGTAAGTTACATCACGGTAAATGCTGTCTTGAATTACACCATTATTCAAGAGTTCTAACTAATTAGGCTAGGTTCATTAGCCAGAACGAAGGCCTTCAACTTGCTAGTGGTTCTGTGAGACGTGAAACTGGCAAAAATCAACTCCTTCAGAATACTTGGATTTTCTTCCTTCTCTTGCCCCTTTAAAATCTCTGTTGTTAACACAACACTGCAGAGTATTAAGTTAACTGGTCATATAGTAGGTTTTTCAATTAAGTATAAAGTCAGTATATACATTACACAAAATGATCTAACTTCTTTAGTTGTTTCCATAAAGTAGTATTAGCAAGTATATGTGCAAAGGCAGAAAAAACTTTAAGACTGGTGCATGATAACAGCTCCTGAACTCCAAATGTAGCACTCACAGAGCATTCCCCGCCCTGTCACCCCGGGAGCAGTGGCGATATGGCAGTATGGGACTGTAGGTTTGGAGGAAAAATGAAGCAGATCTAACATATAGGTCTGGCCTGTGGCTTCCAGATTAGGGCCAGAAGATGTATAATATTTGAAACCTCTCTTCTGATTTCATTATGAAAATCGACAAATTATATATATGAACAAAAAAAATCTTTCTCTTTTTTGCACCTAAGGTAACTAAGCTGCTGCCAGAGTTGATACTTGAATCATCGGTTCTAACACTTACAGGGATGACAGCGTAAGCTGAGCCATGGCAGGAACCCCATGGATATTATGCAGCGTGTGATGGGTGAGGTGTGGGGCGGAGCCAGTCTTGGTGTACAGAAGGCAGCCTGGAATATCCATGGTGTGGTCCCCTGTTTTGCCCAGGTTTTTTATTTTTCCTAGGCGACAGCCATTAACTACCTTGGTAAGACTCAGCTTCATCCTAAAGGATTCTTCTAGGTCCTGTCAAGAAAAGAGCATTAAGTATAGAAGGAGCTTCACAACACCTAAAGGCCAAGCATTTTGCAAAAAAAAAAATCTTCAGGAAAATGAATGATAGCATGCTTATTACTGCTTCCAGTCTAAACATTTTCACAGATATCAAGAATGGGGGAATGGGAAAAGACATAAAGAGAATAAGATACCTTCCCTAAGGTCCCAGAACAATATATTGGCATCAACTAATTTTAAATTTAGTCATGGAATTTTTGTCTGAGCTGATGAAAACCGAACAAATGAAAGAACAGAATTAGAAAGACTAATCATGGGAAGAATGTCATGAAGCCAAGGCTCTCTCAGCCTTGAAAATGTATACAGAGAATAGTAACACTGCTTAGGCCATACTGATTATTGATATAATCCATTTTCTTCTTTCTCCAATTTGAGGGAATGCTAAGCAATATAGCAATTTTTTCCTAATAATGCTGTTAAGTGAAGAAAACAGCATCCTGGTGTTTATGAAAATATATGGAAAAATAAATGTCAAAAGATAAACAGATCTCTGAAGTGGGATTATTTCCCAATTTGTTCTTACATGGTATCCAAACAGAAGTGAGAAACTGTGTGGAGCATACACGCAATCCATAAGCAGCGTGTCATTACTTTTATAACTGGGAAAGACTAATATGTGTTTAAAGAAAAAATAAAGATACACTTTCTAACTTCTATAGATATACAGGGAAAAAAAATCAGAAAACATTATCAATTATTTGTTGGGTGCTCCTAAATGATTTAGTATTCAGTGAAGCAAAATACTGGGTTCCACTTTTAAAATGCACTACAGAACTTGATAGGCACACACATCATCTGCTAAATGTCACCAGACATACCAACATTTTACAAATACTTCATTACATCTCTACAGCAAGTACCATATCTTCTGGAATTCCTAAAAACTGGCCCAGGCCCAGTTTTATTAGTTGATAAATGAGCTATCAGAGAGGATCCAATTTTCTTTTCTTTTCTTTCTTTTTTTTTTTTTGGACACAGAATCTCGCTCTGTCACCCAGGCTGGAGTGCAGTGGCGCGATCTCAGCTCACTGTAACTTCTGCTTCCCGGGTTCAAGAGATTCTCCTGCCTCAGCCTCCCAAGTAGTTGAGATTACAGGCGTATGCGGCCATGCCCAGCTGATTTTTGTATTTGTAGTAGAGATGGGGTTTCACCACGTTGGCCAGGCTGGTCTCGAACTCCTGACCTCAGGTGATCCGCCCACCTCAGCCTCCCAAAGTGCTGGGGTAACAAGCATGAGCCACTATGCCCAGCCAAATCTCATTTTCTAAAGCATTATACCATACCATACTCTGAAAGTGAACCATTGTTAAACTGTCACCAAATAAATAAGACATATCCATCATTAGTTAAATATATTCAAGAATAAAAACATTACTTTTTTTTAGGAGACATAAATTCTTAAATTTAAATAAAATAGCCATCTTTGTCATTAGAATCTTAGACATAAGAATAACTACTTTCTTAAAAAAAAGAGAATAACTACTTTCTGTATGGTCTAAGAAGAGATTTTATGCTAAACACAAATTATAAAAACTAATATAAGTGTTTGATGAAAGCCTGGTCAATTTTCTATAACTATAATATCATTATTTCAAGTTATCACAAAGATAGAAACATAAAAATAAGTGTCATTAGAAACATAAAAATAAGTGTCATTAGAACCCACATAAATGGAGACTGGTAAGGAAAAAAAGATTATATTTTAATAAATAGTATAAAAGCTATTTTTTTACATACCCTGTTGTCACACATTAAAACTGCTGAAACAAGAAGGTTCATTTAAAAAAACTGTAAAACTATACTTATAAGCTAATAAAAGCATACTCTAGAAAATAAAAAAGAATCGTAAGCCTTACTTATTTATCAGATAATACTGATTTCAAGTGATAAAAACGTATTTTATATTTTAAACCAACAGAGCTCTAACGTGAAATTTAAGACAGCATTTTGTAATCTAAGTAGCTCTGGAGAATTGAAGCAGGGGGAAGCACAAAGATGAGAAATGTACTTCAAAGCTTCATGAATCAACACCTGTTGTTCTGACTGAATATTGAAATCAACCAATATAATTGATTTCAACACTAGATTTCTTGAAACATAAATAAGAACTAATGAAAATTTAATGGACCAGAATTTTTAAATGCTGCAGTAACTTATGCATTTCCTACTATCACATACGTCTGAGAACAGAAGAAACTGTGTTGCCTGAAGCTATTTCAGAAAGGGCTAGAGACAAGAACTTGCTGGCTCCTCCAAAAATTCTGTCTTACTCCAAAAATACTCTCTCATCTGAGCTGTGTAAAGTAGGTAAAGAGTTTAAATGTACACACATGAACAGTGTTTTTTAAATTAAATTCATATAAAGGCACGAAGAACCTTCATTGGGTAAAACTAATACGTTTGAAAAATGAAGTATAGGATTCTAGAATGTTACTTTTATTATCTCTCCTCATCAAATCTATGCTCTCGTTTCTCCAGTTTATTAATAAATGACACAAACGACTGACAACCAAAGCTTCTGATAAGCATGAGATAATCTGCTTTTCCATGCTGTGTTAACTCAATTCCAGGTAAAAACAACAAACCTGTGCTTTAGTAAAACTGTGCTTAATATCCAGTATTGTATAATTACCATTAGACTTTAGAAATACTGAAAATAGTTTATAGAGTTCCATTACTACCAGAGACCCCCTACCTGGGAATTCCTCATCACCACATCACCCCTTCTGCCATTTTATTGTAATGAGTCTGAGACTAGGCCTGCTTAGCCATAGGCTTGTCTAGAACCTGGACCTCCTGCAAAAGGCCTGTACTCTTTTTATTCTGTCTTCTTTTTTTTTTTTTGGAGACAAGGTCTCACTCTATTGCCCAGGCTGGAGTGCAATGGTGTAATCACGGCTCACTGTAGCCTTGACATCCCAGGCTCAAGTAACCTTCCCACCTCAGCCTCCTAAGTAGCTGAGACCACAGATGCCCAACCACTGCACCTAACTAATCAAAAAAATTTTTTTTGTAGAGATGGAGTCTCACTACGTTGCCCAGGCTGGTCTCAAACTCCTGGGCTCAAGTGATCCTCCTGCCTCGACCTCCCAAAGTGTTGGGATTACAGGTGTGAGCCACTGCACCCAGCCAATTATGGCTTTTAAGTGAGAGTAAATTTAACGTGCTAGGAGATGCATTCAGATTTTTTTTTTTTTAGAATATCCTGCAGCATACCATGGCCACTTAAAATAACAAGATTTTTCAAAAGTGTATGTGAAATCTATGAAACAGCTTTTTGGTTTTTTCCCCTAGAACACAATGTGGAAAGTCATAAAAAGAAAGTGGCTTTTGGTTGGGCACGCTGGGTCACGCCTGTAATCCCAGCAGTTTGGGAGGCCGAGGTGGGCAGATCGCTTGAGCCCAGAAGTTCAAGAGCAGCCTGGGCAACACAATGAAACCCTGTCTCTACAAAAAATACAAAAACTAGCCAGGAATGGTGGCATGCACCTGTAGTCCTAGCTACTTGGGAATCTGAGGTAGGAGGATCCCTTGAGCCAGGGAGGCAGAGACTGCAGTGAGCCATGATCACACCACTGGCACTTCAGCCTGGGCAACAGAGGGAGATCCTGTCTCAAAAACAAAAAAGAAGAAAAGAAAGAGAAAGAGAAAGAAAAGAGATAAAAGAAAGCAGCTGTCAAGTTCTTTAACCTGTGCCAACAGAATTACACAGGGGCTCAAAGATTAGCCACCTGCTGCTGCTCCCTCCAGTGCCTTACAGTCTTGTACTACTTGGACGGCTGGCTGGCCACTGGTAAGGGATTTTAGGCTTCTGCCTGGTAAGCTGAGCCTGACCTTTTCTATATACCCAACACAGAGCCATCACTTAGGGTCAGGCTCAAACCTATCAACTTCAGAGACTAAACAATAAAATCAGTATGCACAATTATTTACTATGAGAATCGAAAAAAAGCAAAGTGGACCAGTCAGTGGCATGTTTGCCCTATAGAATGCAATACATGAAGCCAAATATGCCATGCAAGCATAGAATCAGAATGGGAAGAAGAAGGTGCATAAAGGCAACTAAAAGGAAACCCATTGGTTCTCTTAATACAGTACCCCCATTCACAGTTCTGCTTTCCACAGTTTCAGTTACCCACGGACATCCGAGGTCCAAACATATTAAATGGAAAATTCCTGAAATAAATGTAAGTTTGAAATTGCATGCCATTCTGAGTAGCATAATGAAATCTCTCGCCATTTTGCTCTGTTCCACCCAGGACGTGAATCATCCCTTTGCCCAGCATCTTCATACTGTAGACGCTACTCACCCCTTAGTTACTTAGGAGCTGTCTCATTGATCAGATCAACTGTCACTGTATTGCAGTGCTTATGTTCAAGTTACCCTTATTTTACTTACGACTAGCCCCACAGCACAAGAGTTGTGATGCTGGCAATACGGATATGCCAAAGGGAAGCCATAAAGTGTTCCCTTATGAGAAAAGGTTAAAGTTCTCCAACTAGGAAAAGAAAAAAGACTGTTTGCTGAGGTGACTAAGATCTACTACTGTGCCTAATTAATAAATTAAGCATTATTATAGGTATGTATAGATAGGAAACATCATACTGTCTATCTGTCTATTGTATGTCTGTCTATCTATCTAGGGTTTGTATGTATGTATGTATATATGTATGTATCATCTATCTATCTTATCTATCTTATCTATCTATCTATCTATCTGTGGTTTGGAACCATTTGCAGTTTCCAGCATCCACAAGGGGTCTTGGAACATATTCCCCACAGATAAGCGAAGATTACCAAACAACCAATCTCAGATTCTCCAAGGTTGGACACAAGGATTCTCTAAGAGTAT
Organism: Pongo abelii; assembly: GCF_028885655.2. Taxonomy (NCBI): domain Eukaryota; kingdom Metazoa; phylum Chordata; class Mammalia; order Primates; family Hominidae; genus Pongo; species Pongo abelii. The sequence continues at coordinate 24,066,287 of NC_085928.1, forward strand.
AGAGGCAGCCAGACCTGGAAGCCCAGACCATTGGCTTCCAAGACTTACCTTTCTCTCAAAGACTTCTTAGTTTCATCCTTGTGTGAGGAAAGAATGAACATATTCTAGAAGTTCCCATCTTTTAACAAACGAGTCTCAAGTGTGATTAATCATCCACTCAGTCCTGAAGGCATCTTCTCTCTTCTTTCTCATCTCCCCTTCCCACTCTTTCCTCAACTGAAGAAACAACTTTCTTGATTCTTAACTGAAAGTCTGTAATTAGAGGTCCTTTGTAACTCTAAAGGACATTGGCCACCATATTCTTAGAGGCAGAGATGGGCTCTCCTGTGATATAATGCTTTAATCCCAAATAACTTTAAAGATGAAATCCAAAATCCTCAGCTTAGAATACTGAACCCACTCAGCCAACTGGAGAGAAATACCCACTTGGCTTTCTCTACAGTGAACGATTTTGGTGCTACATACTCACTTCTGTTGTTTGGGGCTTCATAAAAGTTCCACCCTAATCACAGTAACTCAACATGTTACCGAAGACAAAAATAAGGGAGCAAAAGCAGGTGACTGGGTTTAAGAAAAAGTACTAGAATAAACTGCCATTGTCAGTGACTCTGTTTTGTGGGGATGAATGCAAATATTTTAAAATCTGAGGAAAACATCAGAGAATGTACTATACTTCAGCTGGAAACCAATATTTTTTTTAAAAAAATGGAATTTTGTCCAGAGCTAGAAGAACCAAGTCTTCCTTTCTTCATTCATTGTTCAGATTATGGTAAATGTTTTTTATAATTACACTTCTTTTCTAGAGGCTCAAATACAATAAATTGTTACTATGAAGTAATAAAATAGTACACACACATACACATATTCATGTACATATTTTTAAAAACATGCTTTGAGAGTGATTATTTCCTTTTTCCCAAGGAAAGTTCAAGAAATAGATCAACAGTCTCCAAAATATTAACTAGTTTTTATTTGCCTTTATCATGATCCCTTCCCTTTTCACTTGTTGTGGGTCTGTTCTAATATTTCTGGTGTCACAGATGGCATTCCTGGGAAAGTCTTAAGGAAAAACCATTAAGAGTGTAAAGACAAATGACAGGCTGTCAGTGGATCTGTACCTTTACAAGGACTAACAAAGATTCCCTGCACTTCTGGCAACACCGTACCTGTCCTAACACTTCCAGTGCGACCCACCACCTCCGCTCTTCATTTATCGGGAGAGAAGGGATTTTTAAAGGTTTGCTAGCTGGATTCTCTACATACTGCCATGGAAATGTCCAAAATTTCCTAAGGCAAAAGATGGTCATATTTTTTGTGAAAGGAAAGCTGTATATATAAGTACACATCAGCATCTCTTACCCCTCTCCCCCACACATGTACACTTTCTATAATGATAGTATATGCATAGAAAAATGACTGAAGGACTTTTAAACAATATAGTGCATTGAGCTGACTCAGAAATGACACACAGAAATGAAGAACGCTGGCCGGGCACAGTGGCTCACGCCTGTAATCCCAGCATTCTGGGAGTCCGAAGTGGGAGGATCACCTAAGGTCAGGAGTTTGAGACCAGCCTGGCCAACATGGCGAAACCCTGTCTCTACTAAAGACACAAAAATCAACCAGGTGTGGCAGCACACGCCTGTAATCCCAGCTACTCCAGAGGCTGAGACAGGAGAATCACTTGAACCCCGGAGGCAGAGGTTGCAGTGAGCCAAAATCATGCCACTGCAGTCCAGCCTGGGTAACAAAGCAAGACTCCGTCTCAAAAAAAAAAAAAAAAAGAAATGAAGAACGCTACAATTCTAGAAAACAGTAACTGAAAATTTTTCCAAGGCATTCGGAAATCCTTACACCATTTGGTAGGGGGAAAGAGATAACGATGACGTTGAACTTTGTTGAGTATGTGTGTTAAAAATTCAGAAGTAACTGTTAAACGATTAATGACAGAATGCATAATTTCCAAACTCACTGGAGAGGGAAGTGGGAAGATAAAGAGAAATGAATTAACCTAATAAAAGGCAAGAAAGGAAAGGAGACCGAAAAAAGAAATAGTAAACACAATAAGATGGTAGAATTCCAAATGTCAGTAATCACAAAAAGTTAAATTAATTTCACATATAGAAAGACAATAATAGCAACTAACATTTATCGGGTATTTACTATGTATTAAGCACTGTTCTTTATATAATCACTCCACGAATCCTCATATCAAATGCATAATACAGATACCATTATTATCTGCATTTTATGGATGATAAACTGAGGCTGATAAAATCACCAGCTGGTAAGTGGCAGAGCAAGGACTCTAATTATCGAAGTCTAGTTTTCAACGCTGTACTCTAATAGGCTGGGAGCTTATTAGAAGTTCCATCTGGTACACAAGCACATTATAATCATAGTTTCCATTTTGCTATAGTGTTCTTGTTCTTTTCCCTTTCTCCGTCCCGCCTCTAATCCATCCTCCCAGTTTCTGCAATCTTTCTCCATTCTCATACAAATATTTAAACATACTTGCACATGGGAGGGAGTGTTTTGGTCAGGGTTTGCTTTTACAAAAATGGAAACATACTATACTATAATATATGCACTTCTCTGCAATTTGCTTTTCTCTCAAGAATAAACATTAGACGTCTTTCCTGAAGAAGAGACATAAAGCTAACTTACCCTTTTGAAAAAAACTACTTCGTGATACTGCATAATTTGTATGAACACAATTTATTCAACCGCCTTTCAGATAGACCAGTTACAGAGCTGGTCCTAGGATCGCTGCAACAGTCCGAGGGCATAGCTTCCCTAACTTCATTTTCACCAATTTCAAATCAACTTTACTTTACATTTCCTGGCAGAATGCTTCACATACATTTATTTTTAATTATTACAACACTCCAGTGATTCAGGTATTATCGTCCCCATTTTGCATGAGAAAACAGGGTCTCTGAGTTATTAAACAAGTTGCCTAAGGTCATATAGCCACAAAGTAGCTGAATCCAAAACTCCTGTTCTAAATCTTTACTCTGCTTTATAAGCCCATTTATCACCCCTAAATGGGCTGTCTCTGGAAACACCTCGACTAAGCCAATAAGCCTGGATTTATCTTTGCTCCATGGGCCATCTCCATGGCCCTAGACCTCCCTAGGCACCTGGCTCAGAGATTGAAGACGGTCCCACCCTCCCATGGGCAGTTCGGAATAAAAACTTCCTGAAAACTCTACCTTTCAGCAGAGGCTAGTCGAAAGGGGCCTTTTTATCTCAGAGGTGTCGGCGACGCTCACACGATTTATGAAAATCTGAACTTAGAGAAACCAATCCACCAGGAGACCCTGAAAAGGGAAGGAGAGGAGACATGGCGGGAGTACAATCACCGTTACTGCAACACAACCCGGAAGCGTCTGGACGCGACGTGACTCATCCATCTCTAGCAGCTCCCACACCGGCAGGGCAAAGGGGCACTTACCTGCCAACAAACCATTCGACTCTTTCAGTCTTCAGACCCCCTCAAACTCCTCACAGTTCACTACCACGTGTTGCAAAATTCTCTGCCCCAAAATCACTGCGTCCAGTGCAGAGCCAATCAGGGAGTACTGCGTCATCACCGGGCGCCAGAAAAAAAGCAAAGCCGACATTCAAGCGAGCCTTGATGACGGCGAGAGCGAGGGACCTCTGCCGTTGCTATGGTAACTGAGCCAACGCGAGAGGCCTGGGCAGAGCCTCGTGGGAGTGGTGGTTCGACGGCGTCCTACGCCTGCTTTCCTTGCGGGCGGAGGAACTACAATTCCCAGCGCGGCCCGGAAGCAGCCCGAGTAGAAGAGCGGTTGTTTCAGCTTTGGCCGAGGTTCGGGCTCGAACTTGGAAAATGCTACTGGCGCCTCAGGGAACGTCCTCCTCAAAGAAAAGGATGGGGCTGAATCGCTGGAAACGGTTCACAAGGAAGCCGAGTCCCAAGGTGATCCCAATCGAGAGCTTTGGAGGGCGGGGACTTTCCCAAGGCGCGGCGCAGTCAGGAAGCCAGTCGCGGCCTCTCTGTGCTTCCTGCCTCTTCATCCTTAGCTGACACGCCCCTGCCTTGACCGCCCCAAAGCCAGCATTGCCCTGAGTAAAGTGCTCTAGGAGCTCTGGGGTCTGGGCACATTACGGCTTTGGTGGGCAGCATCGTGGAAGAACTGTTTGTAACGCTTTTCTAAAACCGGAGGTGTCTGCTAATGCCCATCGGGGTGAAGGGAGTTTGCAAACTCCATTCCCCCTACCCTAAATTTTAGGAAATTTCTCGCACATTTCTTTCTTTTTCTCTTTTTTTTTTTTTGCAAATCTTGGGGTAATTGATCTTTTTTAACGGGGGAGGGCTTCACATTAAATACCCTGCCTATATTCCTGCCCCTCCACTTTTACGTAAAGTTTCTAAATAAACTCAGGAGTGCAAATGGATATTGAATACATTAATACTTGATTCACATAGGAATTTCTAAATTCAACCAACTTTCAAAAAATAGATTCTCTCCGTATCTATCACCCATTTGGATGCATTAGCACCTGAAGATAAGAAAAAACTGATAACCCCATTTTAAACTTGAAACATATGTGACATGTGCAAAGTCACAGTTGCACCATGTGTGCTTTCCACAAACTACCTTTTTAACAGTCCCCAAAAAGATGCTTAAAATCTAAATGAGAGTACTAAAATGGAGAAGCTTCTCAGCTTTCAGCTACAGAGCAGTTTCACCAGCTGTTTTCACCCTTAAGTTATACTTTCCTAAATAATATTCTGTAGATGTATGTGGCCTTTGTGAGGGCCCCAGGAAGTTGTTCTTGCGATTTATTCTAAATTTACCAGCTAAATGCAATGGACATATTCCACATGACAAATATGTTGCCCTAGATACTAGAGGGCACAGACTGGAGCATCAGGGAGACTTGGCAACTGAGGCTGCTGCTATTTCAATACATCAGTTGCATAATGTATTGGATCCAAAATAGGTTATGGATATGGACTTGATGATGAAAGGTAAAAATTTAGAATAATTTCTTAGGACTCCAAAAGGAAGGATTTTTGCTGCTAGTGCTCATTATTACTGCCTAGAGAAAAAAAGGTAAAAACATAGGGCTTCTTCAAGTTCAGTTGTGTTTTAATTGGATCAGCTCTTTCTTTGTTGCAGTGACAAAATTATTAAGCAGTACAGCTGCGTTAATTAGTTATCAGTAAGATGCTTTGAAGGTAAAGTGTTAGGTAAGTGAAAGAGTATTATATTTTTCCCACTTCCATGTGTCAGTATGCTAGTTTAGATATCCCCTTATTTTATTATTATTATTATTATTATTATTTTAAAGAGCATATTTGAGTAAGAAGCAATTCATGAACTGGGAACGCCAAACCAAAAGAGATTTAGTGCTCCAATGACAAATCATCAGGATCTCCCCTTATTTTAAAAACACACCTGAATTTTTAGTGAAGAAGATAACTCTATTTGTTAAGTGACTATTAGAGGGAATTCTGCAAGCTTCTGGGAGTTACAGAGAGTGAAGAAAGGAAATGTCCTGATAGTTTTACTTCTAATTTCAGATAAATACCTGACTGATCTGGGTGGAAATTTATATTTTCTGCTTTGTAAAACAGTAAAAGTCAGATTGATTAACCCTCGCCCCATTCCCCAGTTTTTTTTGTTGTTGTTGTTTATTTGTTTGTTTTTGAGACGGAGTCTCGTTCTGTCGCCCAGGCCGGAGTGCAGTGGTGCGATCTCGGCTCACTGCAAGCTCCGCCTCCCGGGTTCACGCCGTTCTCCTGCCTCAGCCTCCCGAGTACCTGGGACTACAGGCACCCGCCACCATGCCTGGCTAATTTTTTGTATTTTTTTTTTTTTAGTAGAGACGGGGTTTCACCGTGTTAGCCAGAATGGTCTTGATCTTTTGACCTCGTGATCTGCCCGCCTTGGCCTCCCAAAGTGCTGGGATTACAGGCATGAGCCACTGCTCCCGGCCAAAACACACCTGCATTTTTGGCAAAGAAGATAACTCTGTTTGTTAAGTGACTATTAGAGGGAATTCTCCAAGCTTCTGGGAGTTACAGAGAGTGAAGAAAGGAAATGCCCTGATGGTTTTACTTCTAATTTCAGATTAATACCTGACTAGTATGGGTGGAAATTTATATTTTCTGCTTTGTAAAACAGTAGAAGTCAGATTGATTAACCTTCAGTTTTTACTGGGCCAAACAAGATCCCTGATCTAGGTAAGAGGAGAAAGCCTCTTGCTACAGGCTACTTATGAAAGGAGTAAGGAGAGGAACATACCCTTCTTTAAGCTAAAGATTACTTGGATAATCTGGCTAATTAATCAGTGCTTTTTTTTTTAATGAGTAGCTTTATATTTAGCATTTCTATATCTTGACTATTAACCCTAAGGAGGTTTAAAAAAATAGCAGTGCCAGGGTCCTATCCCAGACCAATTAAATCACAATCTCAAGGTGGGCCTAGACAAGAAATAAAAACAATCAATGTCCCAGGAAGGCTTCATGTTTTCTCCTCATACTGCTATTCTGTGTCTTTTATTGCTAATCATGCTGAACTTTCTAATGAAATGCTTTGGGGAAATAATAAAGGACACTGTTCCATATGCTTTAGTCAGAAGGATAGATTTAAATAGCAAAGCTGATAAAGATATTGCTGCATATTAATATCCTGTGTATGTTATCTACAGCCTGCTTTTGATCCTGACAATGTGGAACACTGGATAAAGGTAAGGATATTTCAAATTTAGAATAAAAAGAGAATTAAGAGTCAAGCATAATCAGATGGAAAAGAAATATGAATAGATCTCCACTTTGCACATACTCTGCTATTTTTATTCCCATGTGACTATGTAAGTTGCCTTAATTTTATACTTTTTAGTATTTTTTTTCATAATTCTATTGCCTCTCATGAAACCATTTAAGTAGGAATGAAAAGAAAACAGGTGTGTAGACATCGTTTCAAATGCCATGAGTATCACATGAAGAGGATTAAAGGAGTTGTGAAAAGAAGCCTTGGGACAGGATATGGTGGCCTTCCTCGATGTTGGAAAGACTGCACTGTAGTTACAATGACATAGGGACTAATGGGTGAAAACTACGTGTGCATCACAAATAAGAATTTTCTAATGACTAGTCCATCCAAAAGTGGACTGGGCATTCTTATAGAGATGTGTTTTCTACCACTGAAGCTATTTTAATGTACTCTAAATGGTCACTTAATGTTAGGCTAATGAACAATATGTTTGAGGATTCAGTGAAGGGGAGATTGTGTTAGATAATCTCTGACATCTCTTCCAGGCCTGAGATATGTATTTTTGAGTCTGAGTACCATTTAATTTGAAAGTGCCATTAAATCATTTCAGGTGTGTGCTTCTGCGTGTCAGTTTGGCAACTTGCCATATTCAATTCATCGTGTACCACATGTTTCAAAATCATGCAGCATTTTCCCAGGAAAAGACCAATCTGACAGTATTTTGAAGAGTGATTACTCATCTAAATTGGCATGCATCATGAGCATCAGATCCTAGACAGATGTAATAGATCCTAGGCCAGATGTAATAATTTTTAACCATTTATTTATTCAGTTGGTATTTGAGTGCCTACTAAGTACTAGCCCACTGTGTTGGGGAGCTAAAACAGGGCAGGTACAGTCCCTGCCCTCCCAGGGTTTACAGTCCAGTGGAGAATAAACAACTTACCTAAAGCTCATGAGAGAATTAAAGATGTAATGGAAGTATGTGGTGAGAGGCACTAATTTAAATGGGGTCAGGGGAAGCTTCCTGGCTACTGCAGAAAGCCTAACTTAGAAGACGACTAAAGTGGATCTACCATCATGAGTGCTAGTTTCTAGGAAGGCCACTCCTCAATATCTAGTAAGACTAGCTTGCATGTGAGTGTTGACAGTCCCAGTGCCAAGTCCCTGCAGGGCTTAGTCACACAGTTACCATCTCTTCAGAGGCAAAGATTTAACTAAAACCGGAAGATACAATTTTGCTCTGATTTGTCTGTGACATTGTCCGTTTTCGTATAGTTTTCAGCCAGCTTGGCTCAATTTTTATCATCTTTTGTCATTCCTCTAACAGTTCTGCATTGGCTCTGTCTCCAGTATGTCATCAAATCTCCTGTCTTGAAAAAAATCAATAAGTCTTTATTTGATCCTGTAATCTATTCTGATTCCTGAACGATTTCTTTTTCTTATCTAATGTTTTGGATACATGACCTGGACTCCTTGCCTTTGTATTTTTCTTGTCCTCTTGTGTCCACAGTTATTCTCCTGCGTCCTGATTTCTTACCATTCCACAGAAACTGTTGTCATAAATGACTTCCTGACCAAATCCAGTAGTCTTTTGATAGTCCTCAAACTTTTTCAGGTTACATTGACATAGTTACCACTTCTTTATTCTAGAAATCCTCTCCTTCGTGGTCTTTTTGTAACTGTCTTTTTCCTGCTGCTTCGAATACTTCCTTGTTCACTTCTCTGTCTTCTTTTCTTATTTCATTGCTAACTCTGGGTGTACCCTAAACAGTTATAACCTCTGGACCTAAGACTTCAAAGTCCACTTGAGTGGACCACCCTTTCAAAATCAGCTGAGACTTCTTTATGTGAAAGAAGGGGAGAATATATGGAAAGGGTATGGAGCATAGTAAAAATTGAGAAAGGCCTCTCTTCAGAACAGAAAAGGAAGATTTCTCAGTGGCACTAGGGACATGGCTGAAGCAGTTAACCATAATTAATTTTTAAATATATATTTTAAATAGAGATGAGGTCTCACTATGTTTCCCAGGCTGGTCTCAAACTCCTGGGCTCAAGCAATCCGCTGGGCTCAGCCTCTCGAAGTGCTGGGATTACAGGCGTGAGCCACCATGCCCAGCCCATAATATTTTATGGTACTAAAAATTGGTAGATCAGATTGATCCAGACTTGGAGGTTTTCACTGGAACAGCCAAGGAACAAGGGGTTTGAGGATGCAGTAAGATAGTAGCTGCATATCCACACTGAGTAGGAAAGGAAGGAACCCTTTCAAGGACTCAAGTTAGAAGAGGGAGGTGTACAGTGACTAGAAGACTTGGTTAGGTCCAACATCGGTGTCATAGGAGTAGGGAGAATGAAACAGGGAGATGGATCAGAGGTTGATGTTGGAGAAGGGGTTATCAGTTTGGTTTAAGCAATGGAAAATGTTGTGAACCATGCTTTGTGACATGGTTCGGGGTCACCATGTCAGTAGGTTGCTGAAGTGGAATTGAGGGGAAAGCTGTTGGAATACAGAAGAACAACCAAACCTCAAGGCTGAGATGTTGGTGATTCATCTTCAAGGACATTGAAATCACCTAGAATCAGGTAGATGGTTGGGTAAAACTGTGAGTCCTGCAGCAACTCACCCAAAATGCAACAGTCCACCATGATTTACAATTTATCTTCATCTTGATGAGATGGACTAACTCATCTTACTCCAGTGCATTCTGTAACTTGATTGAGCTTTCTAAACATTTTAATCAAATCATTTCCCTACTCTCCAATCATCAGTTATTCTATGTGCCATCAGACGAAACTCTATAAATTCCAGATAAGTATTGACAGCCCTCTAGCAATCAACCTGTAATATCAATTTATCTGTAGCAGTCCCTATACTGATCCTCCATGACTCCCGTCAAGCCAGTCTCCTTCCCCTCCATCAGACAGGTGTTCCTTTTGCTTTGACTCATGTTGATCCCTCAGCCTCGAATACTCGTCCTCCCTGTGAGGCCAATCCAGATCCTTCCCTTGCAGCTCAACTTGAGATGCCCCTCTAAGTGGACAAATCCCCCTTACCTACCTCCACCTCCTAATCCCATCTTGTACTACTCTTTCACCTAGAATTATTTTGGCATTTATGTACACAGATACAGCCTCAAGCATTTGCTTTTGTACAAAGTGATTAAAAAAGAATGGGTAGCTTCAAAAATTTATTACTCACAGAACTATTTATTATATATGAGCACGCAGTATGTCAAGAAGCTCATGTTTGTATCCACTGGTTTTGAGGAAATGAAGGATGACATTGTAACTGCTGTCTCTGCCATCCATGTTGATAGGCTACAAAGGATCTGTAGTGGACCATGGGATTGATGTCTGCTGTGGGATACAAGGAACACATATTGAGCATTTATAAGATCGTGGGAATAACTGAGATAGTTCCTTTACAAGTAATATGTTTATATATTATATATATATATATATATATCATACTATGATACACTTTTGAAGGTGTTTAGTTTTTCTTAAATCACCCTGCATTGCTTCAGAACTGTCCTTGAGTTGTTTATTGCACACATGATATAGGAAACCAAAAACAAACAAAAAAGTGAGCTTTTTAAGAACAGAAACTTTTACTTTTGTTTTCACTTAATGCCCACTCCGGTGCTGGGAACAGAGCTAACCTTCAATCAGGACTTGCTGAAAGAATAAGTTGTTAAATTGCCAAAATGTTTTACTTAAATATAGGGTAGCTGTCTCCTATGTCTTACATATTTATTTTGAAAAAAAATATTAAGGATGTAATGTTTTAACACAAACAAATATAGAGATTATGTATAGTCCTTAGTATCATCCAGTAGTTCTTTCTCCTCAAATCTTCATTTTAAGTGATATCCCAAACACTTGCCTTGTTAAAGCCAAGCAAACATTTGTCTTTATTTCCGTGTCAGTACCAGCCTCTATCCTTCTTTATCCTTCAGTCTTTCTCGTCTTCTCTCCCAACCTCTCTACCCTCCTCTGTTAAGAACCTGTACAAATTCCAACTCAGGCAGGATGACACATAATACATAATTATTTCTTTCATTCAAGGCCTGAGGAACTAAGTCAAGTCTAGTCTATGAATCTGTTTTTGTTGTTAATTTTTTGTTTGTGGGTTTTTAAAACACTGTTTTGATCAATTTATTTGTACATTATTTACATATGTGCATATACAAACACATACAGTATATGCAAAATTCTCTTTCTGTCTTAGAATTTAAGAGCCTAAAGGAAAGACCATGTACCAACCATAAATCTAATACATGACATATGCTACCAACGTAAACTTGCATGCATCAGAGGCTATCAGAAATAATATGGGAAAATAGGTCTCTACCAAGTGACTTCATAAGGAGTGAATGATATTTTCTTGACTCTAACTCTAATGGATCATGTTTTCTTCTGGCTCATATCTTTGCCTGTATGTTCTGTTTTCTACATCTTTTTCAAGTTACCCTTCACTTTTCAGCTTTATTCCTCTGCTTCTGTCTGACTTAAAGCTAATGTATGAAACGCACAAGAATTTGGATGGAAAAGTCCATGGCAAGTTTTGGCAGAGGTTCTACCAGTCTTTCCATAAAGGGCAGGAGGAAAAGTCATTTTCAGAATAGGTCAGGTGACAATATAAATATCAGAAAGTACAGCTTTTCTGAATAAAGTTTTCATGTATTCATTCCTTTAACAAATATTTATTGGGCACCTGTTGAGTGCCAAGCACTGTTCTTGGTGCCAAGTTCTCCTTGAGAAGAAGATAAGAATTCCTGCCAACATTCTACCTGAGGGAGACAATAAGTGATTAAATATATGATAAGATGGTAAGTACTATAGAGACAACCAGAGCAGAGGATGGGGAGAAGGAGAGCTGGAGGAGAGTGTTTACAGTTTCATATAGGGTAGTCAAAGAAGGCCTTACTGGGAAGGTGACATTTGAGCAAAGGCTTCAGGAAATGAGGGAAGGAGGCCTATGGGTATCTGTAGGAGAGCAGTTCAGGCAGAGGAGAAGCAAGTACAAAGGCCCTAAGCTGGGAACACACTGAGCATATTTGAGGAGAAACAAGCAAGGAGGTCCATGTGGCTGAAGTAGAATGAGCAAAGGGAGGAGTAGCAAGGGGCTTGGAAAGCTCACAAAGGGCTGCGTGGCAGGACCTGGAAGCGCATTATAAGGACTTTGACATTAATTCTGATTGAGATCAGGAGCCACTGAAGGCTTTTGAGTGGAGTTGTGACATACATTATGTGGCTTTCATTTTAAAGGCGTCGTTCACTGCTATGGTGAGAGGCTATTCCAGAAAACCGGTCAGGAAATTGTTGTGCCTTGGACCAACATGGTAGCAATGGAAGTGATGGAAAGGGGTCAGATTCTGTATATATTTTAAAGATAGAGTCAACAGATGTCCTGATCAATTATATGTGGGGTGAGAAAGAGAGAGATAGATTGGATTAAGGACTCCAAAGTTTTCATCCTGAGGAATGCAGTTGTCACTACCTGAGTTGGAAGAAACACAGCAATCATGGGAGAAAGCAGGTTTCTGGGAGGGGGAAGTTAGGGGTTAAGTTATAAAATAAGTTTTAACATTTTTTTTTCTTTTGAGACAGAATCTTGCTCTGTCACTCGAGCTGGAGTACAGTGGCACAATCTCGGCTCACTGCAACCTCCGCCTCCTGGGTTCAAGTGATTCTCATGCCTCAGCTGCCCAAGTAGCTGAGATTACAGGCGCATGCCACCACACCCGGCTAATTTTTGTATTTTTAGTAGAGACAGGGTTTCACCGTGTTGGCCAGGCTGGTCTTGAACTCCTGACCTCAAGTGATCTACCCGCCTCGGCCTCCCAAAGTGCTGGGATTACAGCATGAGCCACCATGCCCAGCTTTAAAATTTATTTAATTAAATTTATTTATTTTGAGACACAGTCTCACTTTGTCACCCAGGCAGGAGTGCAGTGGCATGAACACAGCTCACTGTGGTCCCGACCCTCTAGGCTCAAGCGATTCCTCCTGCCTCAGCCTCTGAAGTAGCTAGGATTATAGGTGTGCACAACCACGCCCGGCTAATTTTTTATTTTTTAACTAGAGTTGGAGTCTCACTATGTTCCCCAGGCTGGTCTCAAACTCCTGAGCTTAGGCAGTCCTCCCATTTTGGCCTTCCAAAGTGCTGTGATTACAGGCATGAGCCACTGCACCCAGCCTAATATAAGTGTTTTTAATCTGTGCAGGTAAATAAAAACACTAAGGCAGTTTGTCCACTTCTGCTATTCCCCCATTCCTGCAAATTTGGTCATGTTTTTACTAGACTCTTGCTGTTGAGTTAAAACATTCTAGATGGCTACAGTTCAGTGACTCTGTTTATCCCAATTTTATTGAACCTAGTATATGATTGCCTAATATGAGATGGGAGGTTTCCTTCAGGAGTACTAATTTGCTGAACTGTGTTTACTCTACCTCTGGTTCATATTCATATACAAGTCCTAAGGGCATGAAAACTAATATAATATTTTTTATTTAAAGTAAAATATCCATGTCTCAGGATCCTATCACTAATGCCCTAAACAAAAGTTATCTAAATCTTAATAACTTTTATTCAAATATCAAAATTGTGAACATCTGTTAGAACTTGGTAAAATACTGCAATTAATTTAATATTATATATGAAACCCCCCAGAATATTTGGGAGTTGATGTTTAAACCTCAAGAGTTTCTCCAAAAATGGAAAAATGAACAAATTTTAGTAGGTGGTAGAAAATCAGTTTCTTGAGTAGGAGAGAAATTCTCTAACTGAACAAATTTGTTGTCATCTTTATGGATTTTTTTTTTTCTGTTATATTGAAGAGAGTGGAGAAAGCCTCAGAGTTTGCAGTGTCAAATGCATTTTTTACTAGAAATTCAGATTTACCTAGAAGTCCCTGGGGCCAAATCACAGATTTGAAAACATCTGAGCAAATAGAGGATCATGATGAAATCTATGCAGAAGGTAAGAGAATGCATTTTCTGCTGCGATGTTAACAATTCTTAAAGCATAACCCATGATGTATTTCAAAGTAGAGAATGGAAGTTTTTCTTACTCTTATTCTTAATTTCCTTTTCTTTCTACTCCCCTGAAGCTATTTTTACTCTGGAATTAACTCCAATATTACAAGTAAGGATATACTTAAGCCTCATTTTGTTTCCCAAATTAGAACTACATCCAGAGGTAGTTTGATACAACAGCTAATTGGTGAATGCTGTAAGATATTAGTCCTGTGACAAAGATGGTAGCATGTTAATTTGATCAGATATTATACAGATAATTTGACTATAGTCTATAAATCAGTTTTATTCCTGATAAAGAGACCCTAAAAACAGTCTAACCTTCCTATGTCCCAGAAGCATTTACTCTTCTGGAATTTGGTATTTTCGTTACTGATGCCCTGGGGAACTCTACCATTTAGGTATAGAAGGAATCAGGAAGGACCAACAAAGGAGACTGAGAAAGGGAGGCCACAGTGGTAGATGGAAAGTCAAGAGTGTGATGTCCTACAAGCCAACTTCCATTTGGATGACTCATGTCTCTAGTTATTCCATTTATTTCTTCATTTATTCAACACACATATACTCTGTGCTAGGTACAATTGTAGGCACTGGAAGTACTGGTTATGACCAAGAGAGACAAAGCCATTGCTTTCATGAAATATACATTTCCTGTGGGAATAAAGAAAATTTTACAGTGATCTAGTAGTAATAAGTCATTCAAGTTCAGACCTGAGTCAGCAAGGAGCAAGGAGTCAGCTGAACAATGTGATGGGGGAAGCATCCAGGCAGATGGAAAGGGAGCATGAAGTACAGACAGGCATGGTGTGCTGCAGGAAGACCCGTGTGGCTGGAGCTTGCCCACAGAGAGAAGCTGGCGGGAGTGAGGAGAAGGCATGTCACATAGGGCTTTCCAAGCCTGGGGAAAGAATTTAGATTTTACTCTTTTGCGTATGACAGGATAGAATTGAAGGGTTTTAAGCAGAGGAGTAATATGACAGTTTATAAAATATATGAAGGATTTAGCAGGGCGTGGTGGTGGGTGCCTGTAATCCCAGCTACTTGGGAGGCTGAAGCAGGAGAATCACTTGAATTCAGGAGGCGGAGGTTGCAGTGAGCCGAGATCTTGCCACTGCGCTCCAGCCTGGGTGACAGAGCGAGACTCCATCTCAATAAATAAATAAATAAATTAATTAATTAAATATAGGAAGAATGGATTATAGGGGAGAAAAAGAGAGAAAAGGGCAACCAGTGGGAGGCTGTTGGCAGTGGTCTGGGTGAGCAGTAACGGTGAGTGGTTTAGAGTGGTTGATAGTACTGGAGCTAGAGAAAGGAGATTGATTCTGAAATTGGCTTGGCTGATACTGCTCACCCCACCTCCTTCCCTGCCAATAGAGATACACAATATACTTCAGCCTGTTAAGGGTTCTGAGAAGTCCTGCAGTTAAAAAGAAATGTTTACTTGCCTCATTTCCAATGCTGCCTAGACCATGAACCTCTTTTTATCCTGAAATCTGTATATTATCCTGAGAAACTAGTGATTCACATTAGGAACATGGTTTGGTGTATGGATAGAACACCAATGGATAGAACATGGTTTTCAAAGGTTTATATCATTTTTTTCTCCTCTCATCAACTATACTAATATTCTACAAAAGTAGTGTTCTGAGGAACATACTCAGAGGAAAATCTGTGCTTTAAGGTAGTTTGTATACTTCTCATGTGGTCTAACACAAGGTATTTCTACAGTTTAACCCCTCTAAGGGAAGTTTTATTTGTTTTTGGGGGGCACTTCACAGTAAATCCCCATTTACCAATACATGTCATTTAGTAGGTGTGAATTATTTTGCATATAAATTATTATACACATAAATGTTTGAATTATTGTACGCAAGGGCTACTCAGTAAATATCTTCTCCCTTTCTCTACCTTCCCCTGAAAGCCAATGACATTTGTTGCTAGTATGCTTTTAACACTTCGTTTATATTACTCTGATTTATTTTTTCCTATTTTATCTGTATTAAATGCCTCTTGGCATCATTTAATATAAACACCCCATTCCCTAAGAACTAACTATGCAATAATGATCATAATAATGATGAAGGTAATGAGAAAATAGACAAAAGAGCTGTTTGATAGTAATAACAATGATGAAAGTTATGCTAAAGCAGGCATTTTCCCCATACCTGAATAATTTCAGGAGATTTTCTCAATAGCATTAAGAAAGAAATCCAAATGGAGGTTAGCTTTCAGGATATCACACTCTTTGATTTTCCTCCTACCTCAATGGCCTAGTCAGCTTTCCTAGTTCCACTTTATCTCTTCAACCCCTAAATCCTGGAGTTCCTCAGCACTCGGTCCTTGAACCTCTTCTCTGTCTACCTTCCTCTTTTGGTAATTTCATCCACTTCTATGATTTTAAATACAGTCTGCGTGCTGAAAACTTCCACATTTATTTCTTCAGCTTGGACCTCTCCCCTGAAATCCAGAGTATTGTAGCCAATACCATATTTGACATCCCTATTTGGATGTCTTCTAAACATCTCAAACCTAACATGTCTGGGAACGAACTCCTAATCTTCCTCCTCAAGCCTGCTGCTATCTTTGGCCTTCCCCGTCTCAGTAAATGGCATCACCATCCTTGCAGTTGCTTAAGCCAAAAACCTCATAGATTTCTTTCTCTTATGTCCCATATCCAGTCCATTAGCAAGTCATGTCAACTGCACCTCAAAACATTCTTTTCTAGAATCTGACCATTATTAATACCTCCACTCCCAGGTCCAGGCCACCATCACCTCTCTTCTGGATTATTGTACTTGTTTCCCAATCGGTGTTCCCTACCTCCGTGCTTGTCCCCTATGGTTTATTTTAACTTAATAGTCAAAGTGATTCTCTTAAAATATATCGCCTCTCTGCTCACATCTCTCCTGTGGCTTCCCATTGCACTCAGAGTAAAAGCCAAAGTAGCTAGAGTAGTGTCAAGACTCTAAGCAAGGGAATTTCAGCCTCAGGACTATTGACATTTTGGGCTAGAGAATTTTTGTGGGGGCTGTCCTGTGAATTGCAAATGTTTAGCAGCATCCCTGGCCTCTACCTACTAGACAGTAGTATTGCTTCCCCAGTTATGACAACACAAAATGGCTCTAGACATTGGCATAAGTCCACTGGGGGGTAAGATTGCACCTAGTTGATAATCATTGCCCTAAACACTCCCCTAAACCTGATCTGCACATTATCCCTCCAACCTCATCTCCTTCTGTCTCCTCCTCACTCACTTCCCTTTGACCACAGTGGCCTCCTTGCTGTTTTTCCAACACCGTAGATACTCCTGCACAGGACCTCTGCATTTGCTTTCCGTCTGCAGAGAATAATATTACCTTATAGATCCTCACTTCTCTATCTTTCTTCCCTTCTTTGCTCAAATATCTTTTTCTCAGTGAAGCTTTCTTTTACCTCCCAATTTAAAGCTACAACACCCATCTTCCATGTCTTCCTGTCTCTACCTTTTCTCTTATTTACTTATTGTCTCTCTTCCCCAGTTGGAATGTAAGTTTCATGATGCTAGGGCTTATTTTTCCAGTTTTGTTCACTGTTGTATTCCAGTATCTAGAACAGTACTTGACACGATAGGTACTCAATTAATATTTATTGAATAAATGAAAACAGTGAATAAAGAAAATCTCTGAAGTAACTGAAATATTTAAAATGTTTTTGTTTTATTGTAGCTCAGGAGCTGGTTAATGACTGGTTAGATACCAAACTTAAGCAAGAATTAGCAAGTGAGGAAGAAGGTGATGCTAAAAACACTGTGTCAAGTGTCACTATTATGCCGGAAGCCAATGGCCATTTGAAATATGACAAGTTTGATGGTAAGAACTTATCTGATTTTTCTAAGTTTTAATATCTAATGAATGTGTCTAAGAAGTCTTTATAATTGTTTTGAATAACAAATGATACATATTTAACTTTTCTGTGTTTTGTTTAGTTTTTATTATTGGTTTTAATTTATCATGGTTAAATGTAAATTTCTTATGCTATATCTTCAGTAAATTCATGGTGTTTTTAAAAATTAAAATATTCTATTACAGTTATCCCTAACTAACTGTGAGGAATTAGTTCCAGGACCCCCTGGCCCCCGCAGATACCAAACTCCTCAGATGCTCTAGTCCTGTGGATATCCTCTCGCATACTTTAAATCATCTCTAGACCACTTACAACACCTAATATAGTATAAATTCTATGTAAATAGTTGTTATACTGTATTTTAAAATGTTTATTATTTTTTATTGTTGTATTGTTATTTGCAATTTTTTTTCAAATATTTTTGAACTATAGTTGGTTGAATCCAAGAATGTGGCATCTGCAGATAGGGAGGGCCAACTGTATTTATAATTCTGCTTATGATTAGAATAGCAATTAATGCTGTTTCAGAGTGCCTCTTCCTCATATATCATTGGCATTTGATGCAGACTACATTTAAGTACTCATATGTCATTTTTATATTTATAAAGTGCTTCTTATTTATCTGTTAGTTATTACTTATAAGGGAGGTTATTACTTTTCTAGTTTTTTTTTTTCCAGAGGAGAGAAAAACCACTACTGTGCACAGAGCCAGTGTCAGACAAGTTAGATGGCTGACGTGTAAGGGTTTATCTAATATACTCAAGGGTCTGAGTATTTTTTCCCTGAACATAGGGATAGTCATGGTAACGGTGGGGCAGCTCCCCATACATGACTCAGATACCCTTGGTGAATTCACCTGACATCATTCTCGTTTAGGACTCTGCATAATCCCCAGCTTGAGGATCACAAAACTATCAGCTTGTAAAATTAGAAGAATCCTTCAAGACTAGGTAGTGTGATCTACCCTCCTCCCCAACCCAGATAGAGATCATTCTACAGTGTCCCTAACTTGTAGTGATGTATCCTCTGCCTGAACACCTCCCGGGATTGGGAGCCTGCACTTTGGGAGGAGCCCATTCAACCGCTGTGAGGCTCTAATCCTCATAGAAGTTTCCCTTAGTTAGGAGAATTAAGATTTTGTCTTCAGTAACGTTTTACCCTATGGTACAACAAAAATAACATGTTCTTTCTCAAGAACGTTTAATTTTTTGTAGGAGTTGTTACCATATTTGACCACTCATATAGTTCTATGTTTCCAGATTAAATAGCACCAGTACTCTCAACAATTTTTTTATACCACATGGTTTCTAGGTCTTATCATCCTCGTTGCTGCCTTCTGGATATTTTCTAGTTTATTAATGTCATTATTAAAGTGTGGTACTTCAGTACTTCATATTTGTTCTGAAGCAAATATATGGACTCTAATGAAACTATTACTTCTTTTGATATAGTACTAATAGATCTAATTATGTCCCTTTACTTAGATTGGTTGATATCATCTAGTATCATGCCAGGCCTCAATCATCGTATGCTGGTAGAGTTTTTTGTTTTAATTGAAATATTGAACAAATATTTATGTAACCATTAAAAAGGATATTTACCAAAAATATTAATTAACATATTATCTCAATAGACACAGAAAAAGCACTTAACAAAATCTAACATACATTCCTGAAAAACACTTCTCAGCAAGCTAGTAATGCAAGAGAAATTCTTCAACTTGATAAAGGCCATTTACATAAGACATGTAGAAAACAAATACCAAAATGATAAGTGTAAGCTTTATCAGGAATTACATTAAATATAAATGCATTTAATTAAACACTCCAGTCCAAATGCAGAGATTGGCAGAATGGATTAAAAATCTATATGCTATCCACGAGAGACATATGTTCAATTTAAAGTACAAATAGGTTGAAAGGAAAAGGATGGAAAAAGATACACCATGCAAATAGTAACCAAAAGAGAGCTACAGTTACTATGTTAATATTAAAAAAAGACTTTTTATTTTTATTTTTTTCTTTGATTTTTAATTTTCCCAAAAATAAACTTTAAAGAAAAAATTGTTACTAGAAACAAAAAGTGCATTTTCTAATGATAAAAGAGTCAATCCATCAGAAAAACATAACAACTATAAATATATATATACCTGACAAAAGAGTCCCCAGGTAGATGAAGCAAAAATTGACAAAATTGAAGAGAGAAATAGAATTCAACAATAATATAGTCGTGTGTTGCTTAATGAAGAGGACGAGTCCTGCGAAATGCATCATTAGGTGATTTTGTCATTGTGTGAACATTATAGAGTGTACTTACACAAACCTGGATGGTAGAGCCTACTACACACCTAAGCTATGTGAGATAGACTATTGCTCCTAGGCCACAAACCTGTACTGCATGCTACTTAATACTACAGGCAATGGAACACAATGGTAAGTATTTGGGTGTCTAAACATATCCAACCAAAAAAAGGTACAGTAAATATGCAGTATATAAAAGGTAAAAAATGGGACACCTGTACAGAGTATACCATGAATGGAGTTTGCAGAGCAGGAAGCTGCTCTGGGTTAGTCAGTGAGCGAGTTGTGAGTAAATGTGAAGCCCTAGGATATTAAAATACGCTACTGTAGACTTAAAACACTGTATACTTAGGGTACACTGAATTTATAAAAACATATTTTTCTTTCTTCAATAATAAATTGACCTTAACTTACTATAACTTTTTTTTTTTAATAAATTTTGAATTTTTTCTAACATTTTGACTCTTTCGTAACACTTAGGTCAAAACAAACACTCAAAATTTTTTTATATTCTATATACTTTTTTCTATTTCTGAAATTTTAATTTTTTTTTCTTGTTAAAAAACTAAGACACAAACACACACATTAGCCTAGGCCTACACAGGGCCAGGATCATCAATGTCACTATCTTCTCCACATCTTATCTCACTAGAAGGTCTTCAGGGGCAATAACACACATACAGCTGTCATCTCCTGTGATAATATTACCCTCATCTGGATATGCCCAAAAGACCTGCCTGAGGCTATTTTACATTTAACCTTTTTTGTTTTGTTTTGTTTTAAGACAAGATCTCCCTCTGTTGTGCAGTGGTGATCATAGCTCACTGCAGCCTTGAACTCCTGGGTTCAAGAAATCCTCCAGCCTCAGCCTCCCTAGTAGCTGAAACTACAGGTGTGTGCCACCACACCCAGCTAATTTTTTTTTTCCTCTTTTAATAGAGACAGGGTCTTGCTTTGCTTCTCAGGCTGGTCTCGAACTCCTGGGCTCAAGCAATCCTCCCATTTCAGCCTCTCAAAGTGGTGGGATTACAGGTGTGAGCCACTGTGCCCAGCCCAATTTTTTTTTCTAATAAGTAGGAATAGACTCTAAGATAATGATAAAAGTATAGTATATACATAAACCAGTAACATAGTTGTTATTATCATTATCAAGTATTATGTATTGTATATAATTGTAAGTGCTATACTTTTTTTGTGTAGTATTCTTAAGATTTTTTGAGGGTGCTTTATTTTATTTTAACTTTTATTTTAAGTCCAGGGTACATGTGCAGGATGTACAGGTTTGTTATATAGGTAGACATGTGCCATGGTGGTTTGCTACACAGATCAACCCATCACCTAGGTATTACGCCCAGCAGCCTATTCTTCCTGATGCTCTTCCTCCCCCTGCCACCCATGACAGGCCTGTGTGTGTTCTTCTTCCCAACGTGTCCATGTGTTCTCATCATTCAGCTCCCACTTATAAGTGAGAACATGCAGTGTTTGGTTTTCTGTTCCTGCATTAATTTGCTGAGGATAATGGCATCCAGCTCCATCCTATCTCTGCAAAGGACATGATCTCATTCGTTTTATGGCTGCATAGTATTCCTCAAAGATCTAGAAGCAGAAATACCATTTGGCCCAGCAATACCATTACTGGGTATATACCCAAAGGAATAGAAATCATTCTATTATAAAGATACATGCAGGTGTATGTTCACTGCAGCACACACTCTTCACAATAGCAAAGACATGGAATCAACCCAAGTGCCCATCAGTGATAAACTGGATAAAGAAAATGTGGTACATGTGCTATACTTTTATACGACTGTTAGTGTAGTTGTTTTGTTTATACCAGCATCACCACAAACACATGAGTAATGCATTGTGTTCTGACATTACGATGGCTACAACATCACTAGGCAATAGTTTTTCAGCTCCATTATAATCTTATGGGGCCACCTTCATATACGCAGTCCATTGTTGATGGAAGTGTTGTTATTTGACACATGACTGTAGTTAGAGACTTCATTACCCCACTATCAATAATCTTTGGAACAACTACAAAACATAATCAAGGAAGATGTTCAGTAACATTAGTCATTAGAAAAGTAAAATTAAAACTACAATGAGTTACCTCTACATATCTTAAAATGGCTTAAATTTGAAAGACTGACCATACTGAGTATTAGTAAGGATGTGGAGAAATTGGAATACTTCTACACTGCTGGTGGGAATGTAAAGTTGTGTAACCACTTTGGACAACAGTGTGGTAGTTTCTTGAAAAGGTAAGCATTTAGCTATAATATGATCCAATCGTTCCACTCCTACACATTTTCCCAACAGAAAAGAAAGCCTATGTTTTGTGGGTTCTACATTTGTGGACTCAACCAACCGTGGATGAAAAATATTTGGGAAAAAATAATTCCATCTGTACTGTACATGTACAGCTTTTTTCTTGTCATTATTCCCTAAACAATACATAAAACAAGTATTAACATAGCATTTACATTGTATTGGGTATCATAAGTAATCTAGAGATGATCTAGAGTATAAGGATGGATATAGTTTATATGCAAATGCAAACACCATTTGATATCACGGATTTTTGAACATCTTTGGATTTTGGTATTCTCGGGAGGTCCTGGAACCAATCCCCCAGAGATATGGAGGGATGACTGTACACAGATGTTCATAACACCTTTATTTGCAATAGCCAAAACCTAGAAACAATTCAAATGTCTATCAACAAATGAATGAATAAACAAATTGTGGTGTATTCATATGGTGGAATACTGCTCAGCAATAGAAAGTGAGAAACTATTGATACACACAACATGAATGAATCTCAAAAGAATTGTGCTGAGCGAAAGAAGCTAGGTCAGAAAAAATACAATGTATATAAGTGTATGATTTAATTTATATAAAATTCTGGAAAATGAAAACTAATATATAGTGGCAGCAGGTCTGTGCTTACTTGGAGCACAGTGGAGGGCAAGGGGAGGACTGAAAGGAAGAGGTTACAAATCAGCATGAGGACCCTTTTGGAGCTGATGGATATGTTCATTATCTTGACTGTGGTGATGGTTTTACTAGCATATGCATATGTCAAAATCGTAAACTTTTGACATAGCATATGCATATGTCAAAATCGTAAACTTTAAATATTTGCAGTTTATTGTATGTCAGTTATACCACAATAAAGCTTTTTTCTTTCTTTCTTTTTTTTTTTTTTAAGCAGTAGAGCTCTTAAGATTGTTTAGATTGAAGTTCTCAAGGTCGTTTAGATTGAAATCTTTTAGATTTGGCAGTGAAGGACTCTTTAGTGACTTGGGTGAGGGCAATTCTTGGTAAGTGGAGCTTTTTAACTCTTAGTTGAAGGTAATTGCTGAGGGCTATAGTCAATCAGTTGCCATTATCAGTTACTATTTATTGAACACTCGCAGTTTTGTATTTTTATTGTACTAGGATTCTTTATGTAAATATGAATATAATACTAAAATTAATTTTTTAAAAAATTTCTCTTTTTTGTTGTTCTGTTTCCCCCAGATTTATGTGGCTATTTGGAGGAAGAAGAGGAAAGTACCACCGTTCAAAAATTTATAGACCATCTGCTCCATAAAAATGTGGTAGATTCTGCAATGATGGAAGATCTTGGAAGGAAGGAAAACCAAGACAAGAAGCAGCAGAAGGATCCTCGTCTTACCATGGAGATGAGACATAAGCAGGTGGGAGGGAAAAACAAAATTAAAATGGATAACAGGAAGCAGTCTTTGTGTAACACATTTAATAAGCTTAAATAAAGACATAGGCTTTATTATGAAA
This sequence comes from Pongo abelii, assembly GCF_028885655.2. Classification (NCBI taxonomy): domain Eukaryota; kingdom Metazoa; phylum Chordata; class Mammalia; order Primates; family Hominidae; genus Pongo; species Pongo abelii. Next base: position 24,090,069 of record NC_085928.1, read on the forward strand.
AAGGGTGCCATCTGTGGTTTGGTTAGGGAGAATAAAAATAAAATATAAGAACTTCAGAAGAAAAATAATTCTCATAAACTGAGGGTAGGAAACAATTTATTTAAGAAATAGCCAAAAAAAAAAGAATAATTGATTTTGACCAAGAGTATTGAGATAAACCTTATTAGTTTAAATGTGGTACTTCCTATTATAAACACGTAGATTGTGTGTGCTTGAGTTTGGTTTTCAAATTGTAACATTAATATTATTAATATTTTTGAGAATGTTACAGGATAATTCTTTTCCAGACAACTGAAATTCACTCATTTTTTATTATAATTTAAAATGGAAGACAGATCTGAATTGAATCAAGTTCAGCTGTTTTGAATTAGAAAAGCATGTGAGAACTTTCTTTTCTCCAAAGGGAATAGTAGGTTCTTGCAAAAAAGACTGGTGTCTCAACACTTTGTAAAGGAGTGCCAGGGAATCCAGAACTAAAACTGAACCGGAATTAATATCTGTACGTGTGTGTGCCATCTTTGTATAACACTAAATTTCTGATTGCCAAATTTGAAAATAACTGCTTTTAATTATTCAATTAAGGTATATGTAATCAGCACTGGGGATGTTAGAGAAATGGGTAGAAGTATGATTCTAGTTTGGATTTATGACAAAAGGGAGGAGAGAAGGTTCAATAAGCTATATAGTCATTGTCTGTCTTATCAGAAGACTTATCACAACTAAAGAGTAAGATAAGGGTAAAGTTAGGTGAAGCAGGAAGGAAAAGACCTTTCCTTAATTCATAGCTACTCAAGCCCTCTAAAGGATGAATAGGTTTGGAAAAAATGAATGTGCTTTTTCATGTTTTTGATTGCCAAATATGATCCAGAATCACTGCTGTATTTACATAATAATAATAGAAATGAATAAAGGGTTGTGGTGTTCCTAAAGGCAATAAATCACTGCTCTATCATTCACAGCGTGGCTTCCAAAAAAGTTCTGTTCTTTCTTAAATTAGAATGCAGACATGACCTAAGTATAATGAAAGCGGTAATGTACACCTTGGACAATCTTACAAGTGAGAAATCATTACTAAATGAGAATCCAGAACTTGGGGTCTGACTCATTAGATTCTCAACTTTTCTGTGATGTGGATCATTCTCAGATTATTTGAGTCATCTTCATCTGACTTCATCTAAAATGTTATATTGGTCTTTACCCAGTAAACAGATGAATTCCTCCTTTCCTACCAATAAACAGTGGAGTTCTGGGCCAGAATATTTCAAACTGGTTGTATTCTGAACTTCAAAATGTATTTTAAGGGTTTTCATATCCCTTTCTACTTGAAAGTCCACACTTCATCTTTATTGTATTTGCTTTAAGGTAAAAGAAAATCGCTTAAGACGTGAGAAAGAACTGGAGTACCAGAGAATAGAAAAGACCCTGAAAAAATCAGCCTTCTTGGAGGCTCAGTGTCTGGTGCAAGAAGAGAAGAAAAGGAAGGCTCTGGAGGCCAAGAAAGAGGAAGAGGAGATTCAAAGGGAGATGGTGAAGCTGCGGAGGGAGATAATTGAGAGGAGACGCACTGTGAAAGAAGCATGGAAAATGTAAGCCAGTGGGATAAGCACTGTGGGGTTTCTCTGTTTAAGCAGTCATTTTAGAAATGCTCTGAAGTTTTTAAAGTGCACAAACATTGCAATAACAAAACATAAAAGAGAAATCACTCAATATCCACCATCTTAACAAATTAACTAATTTCATATTTCCATGTTCCTCCTGACATAGTCCCTTTCCATACTTAATTATAACCATAAAGTACATTTAATTTTTAATTCTGCTTGTTGTAATTAACACATTGCCTGGAGTCCTGGGGTGTGTATATTACTCCATTGAGTTCCTATACCATAATTTATGTAATGACCACCTCCCCATACTGGTAAACGTTTCAGCTATTTTGGATTTTTCACCATTATAAGATTGCAATGAGCATCTTTAAGCATAGAGTTTTTTCACTCTTTTGAATTATATTCTTATAATAAATTCTTAGGAGCATAATTTCTGAGTTAAATGACACAGGTCTTTTTCTGACTCTTGAAACATTGCCAAATTGCTTTCAAAATGGGTTGTACTTGTTTACTGTATCATCAGCAGCAGGCCAGTTTATCATATTCTTCTCAGCCTTGGGGAGTATCATCATTTTCAATATGTTTACACTTTTAATGGTATTATATTGATTAGTTTGCATTTCTTTGGTTAGATAATATTTTTAAGGTTGAACATGTTCAGTAATTGTGTCTTATCCTGTTGTGAATTGTGTGTCTTATTTTCTGATAATAATATGGAAAGTCACCACTGCCTTACTACCACTGATAAAGAAAAAGAATATCTGACATAAGAGGAAGAGAAAAATAGTCCTCACAGGATGTAGTACTATTATCCATCCTCATGCAGAAAATGAGCTTCATAAGTGAAATAACTAATGTATTTATTCTGAGAAACAGCACTGATGCAGGAACTGCAAAAGCCTTGGAACAACATGACTGAAGTGTCTGACTACTCAAACTGAGAGGCCACAAAGACCTATTAGATAATCCCTTCCACCCCCATCAGCCTACACAGCTTTCCCCCCTGTGTTCTTGATTGCTCTTATTCTACCCAGTTTAAAACAGCTCAGCAGTGGACATGTGCTTTACTTCTTCAAGTGCCAGGCGGAGGCTTCCTCCAGATGCCATTCCTTTCAGAAAGCAATCACTGGTGTTTTAGTGAGTTCTTTCTACGGTCAGCCTTGCTTTTCATATTGCTCCCAAGCCCTGGAAAAACTAGGTTGACCTAAAATAAATTGTGAAAACAAGTAACGTTTAATGGTAGTAGGATGCTCTGCTCACAGTGGGCACTCAACAAATGTTCACTGACCAGTCATTTATTTTAAAAGTTAAGATCTTATCCATGGTTACAGTGAGATCGGTAATATGTTCTACTTCTAGGTGGATGAACTGATTTAAACTTTCCAGAAAGCAATTTGGCAATAAACAACAACAGCCATAAAATAGTATTATCCCTTGACCTAGGAATTACAGCCTTAGGAAAACTGCCCTAAGAAAATTATCAGAAATCCAGACAAAGATTTGTGCAGAAAGATAATTTAAACAACATTATTTATAATAACAGACTTTCGTAAATATTGGAGAAATTGCTAAGTCATGGCTGTACAATGAAACAGGACTGACTGTTTTTCTGGGTAGAAATATGGATGGCTTTTATGGGCATGGTGGCACACACCTGTAACCCCAGCTACTCGGGAGGCTGAGGCAGGAGAATCGCCTGAACCCAGGAGGCAGAGGTTGCAGTGAGCCGAGATCATGCCACTGCACTCCAGCCTGAGTGACAGAGTGAGTGAGACTCCATCGCAAACAGAAAAAAAAAAAAAAGAAATATGGATGGCTTTTATACTTCTCCAGTTTTTCACAATGAGCAGATATTTCTTTTAAAACATATATATTCTAATGTTATTTTTAAAAATCAGATTCATGGTATTAGAACTGTATTTCTTTGACAATCACTATCACCTGTCTATAACCATGTAATATAACATTGTTATGACATTCATAGTTTGGAAAAAGTCAATAACATTTTTATTGTTGATAGGCCTCTTAAACCTATTTGTAAGCTATCTTAAATCTGCCTCATTGCCTAGTTTTAAAGTTATCTCTTTCAAGATGCTTATTAATTTCAAAGGGAAAAATAATAACTCTATACTGAAGAAGCCACCTTAACCAAGTGATGAAGGTTAACATCACCAATAATACAACATAACACTATGAACCCTCTGTATCATATATGAGAATGAATGAGGGAAGGGGTAGGGTATTCTGGCATCTTTCTCCATTTTAGTTTTCACAACTGTGAAGTAAAAGTTCAAGAAAGATCAGGTGACTAGCTGGTTTGTGGCCAGAGCTCATGAATTCTGATTCCTGACTAAATGCTATGTTTACCACCTCATTAATAATATATACTTTATACACGTACATATACCTGTGCAGTTAAATGCACTACAGTAAGAAGGCCATAGCTATGAGCTTGTTTGAATTGGTGAACGGAAGAGGGATGGCCTGGATGAGGAAGAATAGATAGGTGGGCAAAAAAGAGGATGCTCAGAAAGATGAGCAACAAAGTTACTAAAATAATTCTGGTTACTTGCCTAAAGGCCTTTTCCTTTTTAAGTTCTATTTTTTCTCTTTTCAGCTATTTTAAAATTATTCTAGATTCCATTCCCTCCTTATTCAATAACACCTGATTCTTTTGTTATTCCTCTTTCTAGTAACCTTATAAGAGGCCTTTTAGTAAGAATCTCATTCCTTTCTTGAGAATCCTTTTTTTCTCGTTATATGGGAGATAATTTATGTCTATATTAGAGACTATCTTGTAGTTGTTAACTCTCAAATTTTGATCAAAGTATGGCTCAGTGTTCAACTCAATAAAAATACTAAAGTATCTATAAGACTTTCTACTTTTCAAAGTACTTTATAACAATTTTATTTCATTTAATCTGTATTTTATACAATTTTATTTCATTTAATTTGTATTTTATAAAGGAATAAAATAAGTCTCCAGAAAAATTACCCTACTATGTAGTTTTAGAGCCAGATCTAAAAATATGTGTATTCCGAAGGAGAATTCAGTGTTTATTCTGCTACAGTAGGTTGTAATTGCTCATTGTTAAATCTATTGTAAATATACACGTATTTTTAAATTGTTATTAATAGAGAGAAGAAAAGGCAAGAAGAGAATTCTCAAAATAGTTCAGAAAAAGTCATGTTTCAAAGTACTCACATTCTTCTGGATGAGGAAAAAATGGCGAAAGAAAGAAAAAGGAAATTGAAAGAAGTATTAATCCAAACTTTCGAAGAAAATCAACAGGTGGGAATTGCAATGTCTCTTTACTCAGCATTCTGTAGTATAAATGACAAAGAGCTCCATCAGAGATGGGGTAAAATAAAAACTAAGTCCAGTTGAACCTCATCACAAATACCAAAACTGCCCACGCCATTTGTTCTTTGTGCCCAGCTGACCTGGTACACAGGGCAGTACACAAATCCCCTGTTCTGAGGCTATTCTTTGTATACTGTGGTGGGATCCTGGGAAATTACTGGGGTGAGGGGGGTAAATTGTGGACTTCTTCCTAAATTACCTCTTCAGAATAGCATTTAACTATTATTAACCTTAAACTAAGGTAGCTCTCTGAAAGTTTTTGAAATCTTGGCTTCCACTTTGACAGTTGTAAGGACCATTGTGTTCTGGATTATTCAGAAGATACAAGAACTGGTTACTTGCCTTTTAGTAGCTCTGATCCTAAAGCAATGATACACTTATACCTGTGCTTTTCTTTTTAATGGTCTATATTTTATTTTGCCTTTTCTTCCTTTCTTTCACTTTATCTTTTTTGTAAAAATGACTTGCTGATTTTTAATGTAAAAGTGAATATCCTCTTCAGGTTACTTAAGCAGTTTTCTTCAATAAAGTGGGATTGATAAAAGTATGAATTTCGGGATTATAACATTTCAGGTAAAAGGACTGACTGGGCAGATTTGTAAATGAGAGGGTTAGATGAGAAAAGATAAATATGTATATTTTACATATCCTACAACACCCACCCCAGGGCCTTAGGCATTGCTGAAATTCAGAGAAAGTTAATTGAATAAATACGTGAATGAATGGATTTAGCAAGAGAAAAGAGAATGTTAGGAAGATACTGAGGGAGCTTGGTAAATGTAGGGATAGACTTACAAAGGTCCTGGAAATCAATAACAGGAGTTTGAATATGATACGGATAACAAAGATATGAAGGAAAAAGTAAAGTAGTCAAAGTGATTTTTTAAAAACGATAGACATATTTGATGGTGATATTTTGAACTGATAAGAGGCTGTAATTACTCAGTTATTAACCAACAAAAATTTGGTCAGAGTTTTGGCTTCAGGAAAACAGAAGGAAATGTGGTAGGGAGAAATGTAAGACTTGGAGTTAACATTTTGAGAAAAGTTAGCAAAGACTTAGATTCTGCATTCTTCATGAGATAGATGGAATTAGTATTCCTCCTATATAATAACAGTTCAGATTTCAAAGAGAAAATAAGAAGAGAAATGAGTATTCAGGGAGTCACCTTGAGAAGACATAAGGAAAAAAATACCATGATATATTTCCCAACAAATTAGAGACAAATAAGATGTTTTCTAAAAAATGTTTAAATTATATTGAAGTCCACTGTACAATCATATATATTTTAGATGGAACTGCCAAATATGAATGTTCGACACATATGCAGAGTTTTACAAAATTAGTGGCCCATCTAAAACAGATTACTTAGTTTTAAAATATTTGACATGGAAAAGCTGCAAAAATAGTGCAGAGTTTCTGAATAACCTTCACCCAACTTTTCCCAATGTTAACATTTTACATAAGCATAGTATAATTATCAAAACTAGGAAATTAGCATTGGTGTGCTGCCATTAAATACCATTAACTAAACCATAGACCCTATGAGAATATCACCAGTTTTTCCACTAGTGTTCTTTCTCTGTTCCAGGACTCAATCCATAATTTCACACTGCATTTATTTATTACATCTCCTTAGTCCCCTCCAGTCTCTGACATTTCTTTAGTCTTTCCTTGTCTTTTATGATCTTGCCATTTCTGAAAAGAACTGGTCAGGTATTTTGTAGAATTGTCTCTCGTTTCGGATTTTTTTAATGTTTTCTCCCCCTTGCTTAAGGTTATGCGTTTTTGGTAAGAATGCTATAAGATGTGATACTGTGCCCTTCTCTGTATATCCTAACAAGGAGGACATAATTACTGATGTTAACTTCGATCACTTGGTTAAGGGTGTGTGCTGAGTTTCTCCATTGTAGAGTTGCTATTTTTCCTTCTCCTTGTCTTTCAGGAGATACTGTGAAGCTATAAAAATATTTTGTTTCTCTGTAAACTGTCACCCATTAAGGTTAACATCCATTGGTGGCTCTTGCCTGCAACAATTTTTAATGTTGTATTTGTCTAATGGTGATTTTGCATTTCCCTCATTTCTTCTATACTTAATTGAAATTCTTCTAGAAGGAAAACAGTCCCTTCTCCTTCAGCTATGTGTATATGTATGTATGTGTGTATTTATGTATTCATTCATTTATGCAATTGTTTATTTTATTCAGTATGAGCTCATTGATATTTATTTTACTCTATGAGTCATAATCTAATATTATTGTTGTTTACTTGGTTAGTCAGATTGTTTCAACATTGTCTATTGGGAAACCTATCAAGTTGGCTCCTTTGTTCTTTCAACATGCTTCCATCCTATTTTGGACACTTCCTTTTTTGTTGGCACCACAAGATACTTTATGCTTATCTTGTGTTTTACCTGCCCTCACCCTAGAATCAACCACTTCTACATGGAACTTTGATTCCTTTTGTTGGAAAAACGGTCTTTGGAAACTAAGATCTAGGCACTAAGTGTGTTCACTGCTACTGGAGTGTCCTTTTTTTCTGGGCCTTCTCAGCAGACAGAGCTAAAATATATATAGATATATACATAGATATATGTGTGTATGTATGTATGTATACTAACATACATATACACACACATTATATTTATTTCTGTGTCTGTCTGTTATATATATTAAAATCCATGAGTTCAGCAACACAAGGGTCATGTTATTCTTCTCCCTTTCCTTATTTGTAACTGACTTCTGTATCTATGAATCTACATATATATGTATATATAAATATATATAAAATAACTGTGAATTTATAATAATATTGTCAAGGATAATCCAGCACCACAGGTTTCAGTGTAGTCTTTCCATCTCGCTCACTTGTAACTTCTTTCTCTGACACTGAGAAACCTGGCTCTCATTATCTCTATTATATTTACTTGTTAGGGTAATCCTAGTACACTATAAAAATAGTTTTAGAGGCTGGGCACGGTGGCTCAACCCTGTAATTCCAGCACTTTGAGAGGCCGAAGCAGGCGGATCACAAGGTCAAGAGATCGAGACCATCTTGGCTAACACGGTGAAACCCCATCTCTACTAAAAATACAAAAAATTGGCCAGGCGTGGTGGTAGGCGCCTGTAGTCCCAACTACTCAGGAGGCTGAGGCAGGAGAATGGCGTGAACCCAGGAGGCGGAGCTTGCAGTGAGCCGAGATCACGCCACTGCACTCCAGCCTGGGCGACAGAGCGAGACTCCGTCTCAATTAAAAAAAAAAAAAAAAAAAAAAAAAGTTTTAGAATTGCTAACCCATACCACAATGGGAATAAATTCACTAAAGCAAAATATTTTACAGTTATTTTTGGTTTTAGCTTTATAGTATTCAGTCAAAATATTGTTTTCCAAAGTTACTTAGGTGAGTTCTTTTCTTCCCCTCCCTTTTCAGTGTAATTATGTTATTCATTTGTAATATGGTTAGTAGATCTCTAGATTTTCCCCAGCATATATGGAGATAACGTGGTAAAAATACATCTACCAGCCTCCTCGGGCTCTTACATAGACTTGGTTGTAGATAGGACAGTGCTCCAGTAAAGGCCACAGGCATAGGCAAGCCTTCTGGGCTCATTATCTTGGTCCCAGTTAACGTTCAGCTCTAAAGGAGCCTAAAGCTGCCTTGAGTAATGAAACTTGGATACTCAGCAGCCTAGGTATGACCACAGGATGAAAACAGAAAAATGCCTAGCTGCCTTGCCAGGAGTGACTAGATAACTGATAACTAGACAACTAGATAACTCTTGTCAGTACCCTCAGAATGTTTCACTGGTACAAACCCTATAGAAACAGCTGTGTAGAGTATTTGCAGGAAGATTTTAAATAATCTGTTTTTAGGAGTTGCTATAGTTTAGGTTCCTTTAATTCTTGTAATTGTTTGTGCTTTAATTCTGGAATTTTTTTTTTTTTTTTGAGACAGAGTCTTGCCCTGTCACCCAGGCTGGAGTGCAATGGCACAATCTTGGCACACTGCAACCTCCACCTCCTAGGTTCAAGCAATTTTCCTGCCTCGGCCTCTGAGTCGCTGGGATTACAGGCACAAGCCACCACGCCCAGCTAATTTTTTGTATCTTTAGTAGAGACGGAGTTTCACCATGTTGGCCAGGCTGTTCTCAATCTCCTGACCTTGTGATCCGCCCACCTTGGCCTCCCAAAGCATTGGGATTACAGGCATGAGCCACCGCGCCTGGCCTAATTCTGGATTTTATTTGTTCCTCCCAGAGTATCTCTTAACATCTTATTTGGGCCACATTATTTAATAGGAGACTGAGAGAAACAGTGCAGGCTCTCTTATCAAAACACAAGTTCAGATGCAGCACTATTGATGCATCTTTTCTACACATTTCATGTCTTGTCAAAAACATTTGTTTTTTTGTATAGAAGCTTTCTACTTCCAGCCTATCCCATTTTCTCTTTGATCTTACAGTGAAATCTCTTGGGGGAGATTCAGCAATCCATGTGTCACTGCTAATTAGCAGAAACAACAAAGGATTAACTATGAAACTCTTACACTATTTGGAAAATGGCCTTCTTAATTCTCATCCTATTCTGAAATACATTTTGGTTTTCTTAATAAGATTAGAAACTCTGTGATCTTTGCTGCTTGTGAAAACTGAAGAGAAAGATAAAATATGGGTGACACTAACCTACATCTTAATTACTTGGGGGAAGGTTTTAGTTTGCTTATTTGGTTGGATTTTTCTGTTAAAGAAAAAGTAATAATGATCCAAAGAAATCATCATTAAAGTTATGCTTGTGGCACAGCACCTTCCAAAAGTCCACCTCAAACTAAACCAAGGAAATGTAGGGTTACTATATATGGAAAAGAAGCCTGGAGTTTTTCTCTGACATAATGACGAAAACTGTAGTTAAATATCTCATTTATATACCATGATTCCTTTCCAAAGATCTTAGTTTTATCAGGACTGCCTACACACACACCACTGAGGCAAAACCATTTCTGAGCTGACACATAGCAACCATCCTCTCAGCAATGTTTTCTTATGTTAGGGGAGGGAAATAAAGGAAAAGCCTCTTTAGAAATAAAACAACAGAAAAAGAGAAATGGCAGCACACATACGAAGATTACTGGGATTCATGTAACTCTCCCCTCTAGGTTTATTGCCAAGGGTAATGTGTGGTATATGTCTTGGGAGGGGTTTAAAGCATTATTATATTTTACTTTATGTAGCCAACTCTGTAGAAATTTTCCATCTAAAATGTTATCAGTTTTGGTAAAGAAATTGTTTGTTATGTTCTTTCTTTCCTGACCCTATAAGTAACCCAGATGTCCCATTCTCACAGAGGGGACAGTGAGGGCCAATTTACCTAAATGTTGTGCTAGTGTTTTGCACTTCAAAGTTCCATGAAGTCTTTTTTATTACAGAGGTCCCTATTTTTAAATATATTATTTTTTTGTCTTTCTAAAAAAGTACTGGTTACATTTTGATTTTTAAAAATTGAAAAAAGAGACTTTGGCATAAATGAAGCCCATTCCCTAAAATTGTATAGAGTAGAATATTTCCCCCCTAAACACTAGACATTTCAGGTGAATATTATAAGGATCTTGAGAGCCATGTGGGTGAGGAATGAAAGATATCACGTCATTGTCTTACTATCACAGTATCCTGGAGGTGAATCAAGCATTTGTCTGATATATTCTGAAGTAAGATGTGTTCTTGGCATAGTTTGTGTGTATGTGTGTGGCCAAGGATGAAGGGTGGGCAGGTAACAGGGATTTTGGTAGAGATGGGGAAGAAGGTCTCTAAGGGACATGAAGAAAGAAGGCAAAGAGGTGGTGATAGGGAGCCGTAGGTCTGCCTTTTCTCCAGACTTGAGGTCACAAGAACTCATGAGTGTTCAGGTGATAGGCTGCATTGTGGTCATTCTTCTGTAAAGAACCCAGAGAAGTTTATTGGTTAAGCATTTACTATTTGGTGGGACTAAGGAATTGCTTCTTGAAATTCTATTTCTAGAGTGAAACAGCGTAACTATTAGATAATTACAGCAATATTATCAATTGAAACTTTTTAGCAGAGTTAAGAACTTATAAAATGGCCTTATGTAACGGGTACATATTGACACATTTATGGATAACATGATACGATATGCGGTATCTGTGATTTTTAAATACGTCAGAAAAGAAGTTGGTGGGGGGAGAGATGAAATCAGATTGGCGGAATGTTGATAATTTTTGAAGTTGGGTAAAGGTTTATTCTTTGGTTCTGCTTTTAGAACAGTGATAGGGTTGTTTTTTGTTTTTTTTTTTTGTAAGTTGAAATGAGGAAGGAGAAAAAAAATTAATAGAGAAGTAAAATGAGCATCACGTCTTCCAGGATATAACAGACGTGGTTTTTTTGTCTATAGCCGGGGTATCATTTCACATGGCAGTGGTTGTCAAAGTTTAGGCCTCTAGGCTTTTCCATGGAACCCGGCAGCAAGTTCAGGTCTTAGCACTGTGTTCTGGGAACTGAATGTATTTTCTCTAATACTATTAGTTATGAGCATATGTAGTTGGAGTTGAGGGTTACCATGATTTCCTCTCTTTTCTTTGGGGCAAAATTATGAAAATCAGGAATAGGATGGGTCATGGGGTATTGCTTTTCCATTGCAGAATTCAATACTGCACTTCCTACTGGAGATTTATTTTGCCATGACAAAGATCCCCATTTTTTTTATTATACTTTAAGTTTTAGGGTACATGTGCACAATGTGCAGGTTTGTTACATATGTATACATGTGCCATGTTGGTGTGCTGCACCCATTAACTCATCATTTAACAATAGGTATATCTCCTAATGCTATCCCTCCCCCCACCCCCACCCACAACAGGCCCTGGTGTGTGATGTTCCCCTTCCTGTGTCCATGTGTTCTCACTGTTCAATTCCCACCTATGAGTGAGAACATGCGGTGTTTGGTTTTTTGTCCTTAAGATAGTTTGCTGAGAATGATGGTTTACAGCTTCATCCATGTCCCTACAAAGGACATGAACTCATCATTTTTTATGTCTGCATAGTATTCCATGGTGTATATGTGCCACATTTTCTTAATCCAGTCTATCATTGTTGGACATTTGGGTTGGTTCCAAGTCTTTGCTATTGTGAATAGTGCCGCAATAAACATACGTGTGCATGTGTCTTTATAGCAGCATGATTTATAATCCTTCGGGTATATACCCATTAATGGGATGGCTGGGTCAAATGGTATTTCTAGTTCTAGATCCCTGAGGAATCGCCACACTGACTTCCACATGGTTGAACTAGTTTACAGTCCCACCAACAGTGTAAAAATGTTCCTATTTCTCCAAATCCTCTCCAGCACCTGTTGTTTCCTGACTTTTTAATGATTGCCATTCTAACTGGTGTGAGATGGTATCTCATTGTGGTTTTGATTTGCATTTCTCTGGTGGCCAGTGATGATGAGCATTTTTTCACGTGTCTGTTGGCTGCATAAATGTCTTCTTTTGAGAAGTGTCTGTTCATATCCTTTGCCCACTTGTTGATGTGGTTGTTTGTTTTTTTCTTGTAAATTTGTTTGAGTTCATTGTAGATTCTGGATATTAGCCCTTTGTCAGATAAGTAGGTTGCAAAAATTTTCTCCCATTCTGTAGGTTGCCTGTTCACTCTGATGGTAGTTTCTTTTGCTGTGCAGAAGCTCTTTAGTTTAATTAGATCCCATTTGTCAATTTTGGCTTTTGTTGCCATTGCTTTTGGTGTTTTAGACATGAAGTCCTTGCCCATGCCTATGTCCTGAATGGTAATGCCTAGGTTTTCTTCTAGGGTTTTTATGGTTTTAGGTCTAACATGTAAGTCTTTAATCCATCTTGAATTAATTTTTGTATAAGGTGTAAGGAAGGGATCCAGTTTCAGCTTTCTACATATGGCTAGCCAGTTTTCCCAGCACCATTTATTAAATAGGGAATCCTTTCCCCATTTCTTGTTTTTGTCAGGTTTGTCAAAGATCAGATAGTTGTAGATATGTGGCATTATTTCTGAGGGCTCTGTTCTGTTCCATTGGTCTATATCTCTGTTTTGGTACCAGTACCATGCTGTTTTGGTTACTGTAGCCTTGTAGTATAGTTTGAAGTCAGGTAGCATGATGCCTCCAGCTTTGTTCTTTTGGCTTAGGATTGACTTGGCGATGCGGGCTCTTTTTTTGGTTCCATATGAACTTTAAAGTAGTTTTTTCCAATTCTGTGAAGAAAGTCATTGGTAGCTTGATGGGGATGGCACTGAATCTATAAATTACATTGGGCAGTATGGCCATTTTCACGATATTGATTCTTCCTACCCATGAGCATGGAATGTTCTTCCATTTGTTTGTATCCTCTTTTATTTCATTGAGCAGTGGTTTGTAGTTCTCCTTGAAGAGGTCCTTCACATCTCTTGTAAGTTGGATTCCTATGTATTTTATTCTCTTTGAAGCAATTGTGAATGGGAGTTCACTCATGATTTGGCTCTCTGTTTGTCTGTTATTGGTGTATAAGAATGCTTGTGATTTTTGCACATTGATTTTGTATCCTGAGACTTTGCTGAAGTTGCTTATCAGCTTAAGGAGATTTTAGGCTGAGATGATGGGGTTTTCTAGATATACAATCATGTCATCTGCAAACAGGGACAATTTGACTTCCTCTTTTCCTAATTGAATACCCTTTATTTCCTTCTCCTGCCTGATTGCCCTGGCCAGAACTTCTAACACTATGTTGAAAGGATCCCCATTTTTTATTAATTTTTTTCTCCTTCCTCATTTCAACTTAAAACTACCTCTCTAATTCCCAGGGACTTCATAGCATCTGTGGGGTCTTCTGCCCAGCCACAGTAGCCCACAAAGGAAAAGAGAAGTTGGGGATTGCTCCCTTTTGTAGCAATAGAGTTTCTCTTCTTTTGGCCTGAGAACAGCAAGGAGTCACTTAGGGGCCTGGGTGTAGAATGTAGCTTTCTTCCTGACATTCCAGCCTTTGCCAGCTCCCCTAGACCATTAGTTGCACCAAAGTTAGTTCCATTCAGCAAAATTGTAAACTTGTTGACACTTTTGTCCTCTTAACAATTCATTGTTTATTTTTCCATGACGGAGAATTTTGATGCAGTTATCACTGAGCTTTCTGACAAAAGAGAAATAGCTGAGGAATTTTGATGAGTTACCCACTTCATTAATTAGAACAAGCATCTCTAGTGACAGGGTTAGAATTACAATGAAGATTAGATAGCAAATTGCTGTTCCACCTAACGTCAATCATTTCTAGTGACAGTAGTGTGATTACACTTCAGGGAAGAGCTTTTCTGGCTAACAGAAGGAGGGCAACTCCAGTGCAGGTAATAAATTTAGCAGAGCGAGCTGTCATTCTCTTCTGTGGAATCCTTAACAACCAAATGATGTATTGTGGAAGATTTTGTGTGGAGGACACCATTTCACTTTAAAAGTTTCTAAATTTCACCAGGTAGTATTTTATTTTAGAAATTATTATAGATAGGTACTTAGGAACAGTTCTTCCTTCAGTGATTTTCTTATTTTATTTACCTATATCAAGCCTTAATTATTACCACAACTATGATAAAGAGATGACGGAAGTTAGGAAAAGAGTGCCTGACTATATTTGAAAATCTATCAGAAATAAAAACATGGTACAAAAATAAATGAACTAGGAAATAAATGGAGGGAAATCAGACTAGTTACCTGGCTAGTTAAAACTTAAGTTCTCCTGGCTTAAACAGAACAACCCAGTTGTGGTTTTAAATCATACATCTTGTTTTAAAAAGCAAAGGGATAGAGCACTATTGTAGTTCCAAAGTATAGAAAAGTAACGAGGAGAAGCAGGCCTGGGAACATCAGGAAGTAAGCTGGGGGGAGGGAGGAATAGAAAGAATAAATAGTTCAGGTCTGTGGAAGTATGCCACCCTTCTAAATAAAAACAGAACTAGCATCTTTTTCCAGAGAAGATGGAACTGAGTATATTCCTTTCCCAGATATTTTCTTCGAACACATTTATGGGACTCCGTATACCTGGATAATGTTTGCTATGAATCAAGAATAACTAAGCAGCTATTCTTGATTCACACTTTATTTTTTTAATTTAAATTTTAATGGGATTACTTTTTTTGAGCAGGCAGGGTAAAAACCAATAGCAAGTCAATTTCAAGAAAGTAGTTGCCATACAGGTTTGTCACTTTGCTCTTGTTAGCTTCTGTGTGGTGAACCTGAATTATAGGCCTTTAAAACTGATCATTTTGGTCTCAAAGTCTCAACATAAGTATTTTTCAAGAAACATATTGACTATAGAATTTATAAACTCAAAATTTCCCCTCCTGCATTCAGATATGTTCCTAACCAATGCTTTTCTACCACTGTAAGTTATGTATACAGTTTTCTTTCACTATAAAAGCAGCAAAAAATGTGCCTTTCTTTTTCAGGAGAGATGTTTTTGCCTAATAGATTAGAGTCATCAGGATGCTGGAATGTTTCAGTTTCAGCCTTAGGTGTAACACTAACTCTTTACTTGTGATTTTAGTCATTAAACCTTTCTCTACTTGAAGTTTTAGCTTGGTGAAGTAAATCATAGTAATATCTACAATCTTTGTTTTATAATGATGGTTTACAAATTAATAAAAATAATATAAGATGCTTTGAACTTTACAAAGAAAAGGACTGTCAAAATCAAAGGATACTATTAATAGTGTTATTATTATCAAGATGGATTATGTTTGTACTATTTCATCATTTGAAATAATCCTGAAGTTAAAATTAGAGATAGCTACACATAGAATATTTTACCAAGTCATTCAAGAGGAATCTCTTAAAGGGATTTGGTAAACAGACACAGAACACTTTCTTTCGACCATGGCACACAAGTTAACACCATTTTTTTTTCGTGTTGTATTTTGTGGAACAGGTAAACAAATGATGCAAAAGGCATACCCCTCAACCTGGCAGCTGTATCTCTTCTCCCTATTACAACTGAAACAGTATCCAGTATTCAGCAAATCTCCTTTCCTTCCTCTCTCCCTTCCTCCCTTTCATCCTCTCTAAAAGATCTAAGGTGAAGGTCTAGAACGTGTGCCTTATTTGACATATGGAGAAGGCTTTTTAAAGTTTGCCATGGTTTCTCGTAATGAGAAATTATAATGAAGAATATTGTTTAGTTTGTCTAAACAAGAATATAAACTAATACCCTGTTTGGAAAACATTTCTGGCCAAATAGACAATTTCTAAGAATTCTAGTAGATGCTTTCTTATGTTATTGGTCTTTTCATTGATACATCCTCTTTCCCTGTAACCTCTCAGAAGTAGAGGTCATATCAAACAATTTTGTGCAGAGTCTCCAAATTGAAACATAGTGATGGTTGCTTAGTAAATGCTGAAATGAAGAAAGTTAAGTATTTTTATAGAGAAAGAAGCAGTAAATATTTGCCTGATAAATCTGGCAAATCCCCCATATTTCCCATGAAGTCACTTTCTATGAGGTTAGTTTTTGTTTTAATCCTCCCCACACTGAGTGCCACTGTCAGATTTACCATTCCCATTTATGAGACCTATTCCCTTCTCTCAGGAGGCTCACAGTCTAGGGGAAAAAGGTAAACTGGTGATTACGATATAGTGTGTTGGGTGTTTTGGCTGAAGAAAGCATAGATTGCTATAGGAACACAGTGGATGGGCAGTTACATTTGGGTAGAGGGATTGGTAACAGGAGGGCTTCCTGAGAGAGGTGACTACTGTAGTTAGGCAGAAAGAAGGCAGAAAAGAGGGACAGAGAAATTAGTATTAGGTTGGTGCAAAAGTTATTGCAGTTTTTGGCTATGAAAAGCAATGGCAAAAACCGCAATTACTTTTGCACCAACCTAATATGAACATAGGAAACTATGAAACGGCATGGTTGGTGTCAAGGCCAAAAGCTGAAAGTAATTTGATCTAGAAGGAGTGTAAAGTTTGCTGAAAAGAGAGAAGATATAAGCAAGGACTAGGTCTCAGTGATTTTCTTAGACTAGGATCATGAGTAAAGTACTGCTTTGGGGACATCCTTAGGATCAGCAGACCTTGTCTAATTTGCTGTCTAGTGCATGTAGTGGAAGATTATAGGCAGCCTGAACATCTAGTCTCTCTAGACTCACCAAAGCCCTAAAGTGGTCAGTGGTAGTAGCCCAGCTGATTTTGTTGTTTATAGCTGTCTTATTCTCAGGGACCAGAGACTCCATCCCATCTCATGGAGTCTTCCCCCATTCACTTGTGTGGACACTAGTGTGTCAGAAACGGTAATGAATTAAATGGTTGGTATTTTGAGCTCCAAGACACCTGGCAGGGGGAGTCATGTTGGAAGCAAGTTTTCAAGCTTCTCAAACAAGCCCCTTGGTTCATGTCGTAGATGTGACTTATTCCAGCTCCCCATGGGACTGGTGGCTTATAATGACAATGATGTATTTTAGTTTAAGTTGTGAGGCTGAGAATGCCTTATTTGCTTGATTGAATATTCCTTGTCATTATTAGCATAAAGGAATTGTGCTTTGTCTTTTCCTTTCCATTAAGACAACAGTTCCTATATTTGTTTTTAAAAAGTGTGAGGGGAAAATCTGAGGAGAGGGCTGTCAGTGTTAGATATTAGAAACACTAGTGCCGATGGGTGGTGATTTTCCTAATATTTCCGCTGCAGTGTCAAAAACGGTATTTCGCTGCCTGGCACAAGCTGATTCTTGATCATAGGATTAAGCTGGGGAAAGCTGGGACCCTGTCTGACTGGAAGATTCAGCTGAAGGTCCTGCGGGCCTGGAGAGACTACACAAGATTCCAGAAGTTGGAGCGGGAGACTCAAGCCTTGGAAAATGATCTTAGGGAAGAAAACAGGTATCATTATTTGTATTGTGAAAATCCTTCTAGTATGTTTATCTAGGATATTTCCCTCCTGAAGAATCCACAAATAAACTTTACACATGCCAACTAGAATAATCTTAACCACTTATAAAATATGGTAATCACAGTTTTTCTATGTTACATCTCAAACTAGAAAATTTTAACTGAAAATTATAAGTAAACAAAATTATTTAAATATGCTAGCTGGGAGTAGTGGGGTGTGCCTGTAATCCCAGCTACTCAGAAGGCTAAGGCAGAAGGATCACTTGAGCCTAGGAGTTCGAGACCAGCCTGGGGAACACAGTGAGACCCTGTCTCCAATAAAATAAAATAAAATGTACATTGTACATGATCTTCTTTCTTTAGTGGAAGCAAGTATTAGGATTTTCCCTTGCGTTCTGGTGTAGTAGCATTGTACCCTGGACCATCTTACAATTCAAAAGAGGGTGTTTGGCTTATATGCCAATAATTCTCATTCATAGAAATCACTGTCTGCACATAAAATGTTAATTAAGGACACAGAGAACATCCATCTGGGAGGGCCAACCTGCCAAAAGTGATTCCTGCAACTCTACCATCTTTTGTTCCACACCTTATTTAGAGGTTTTTGGACACCTTTATAACAGCTCCGTCTTATGTTTGTGAATGACACAGAATTCTGTCTTCAAATGAGGCTTTCTTTATTCCATCATCTTAAAATCAAATAATTTTCTTATTATTATTTACAAGTTCAAGTTTGCATTCTTGAATCAAAATCACAGATGTAAAAGGAACCATTTGGTTGTTTGTTTTTCTTTATTTCTTCTTAAAAAAAAGTGATAAATGATGTGCAGAACGTGCAGGTTTGTTATATAGGTATACGTGTGCCATGGTGGTTTGCTGCACCTACTGGCTCATCCTCTAAGTTTCCTCCCCTCATCCTCCACCCCTCAACAGGCGCTGGTGTGTGCTGTTCCCCGCCCTGTGTCCATGTGAAGGAACCATTTGTTTACTTAGGGGTTGGGGAGAAATTCATGTTTTTATAAGTAATCACTTCTCTACTGGCAGTTCTGTCATTCATTCAGGATGAAAAATCACATGAATGATAAATGTAAGTATTGTTACATAGAAGGGCATGGTGCCTCTTAAAGTTATGCAATCCTGTGATAGTATCAGGCCTGGAGACTGGTGCATGGCCCCTTGTCCTCAAAGAACTCACAGTTGAATGGGCAAAACAACATCTAGAGACTGTACAGGTGTTGAGGAGTATTGTAAACTGAATAATACATTTCCATCTGCTGCTGAGAACGTGGCAAGAATGTGTAGCTGTGGCTAAGGAGATTCCTAAAGAGTGCCAGGAAAGGCATTATCAAGAAGATGGGTCTTGATCTGAGCTTTTCGTGGTCAATAGGATGTTCCTAGGTAGAGATGGGGAGACTGGGATGATGGCATGAAGCATAGCCATCTGGATTGGCTGAAGATTATCAAGCATGTTGTTGTCAAGTACATCAACTTCTGAATGGCCTTGAATGCCGGGACATGGAGTTAAGGTAGTCTTTGGTTTAAAAAAAAAAAAAAAAAAAGTGAATCCTTGAAGGTTTTTTAAGCAGGAGGGTGACCTAGTCAATTTCCCTTTCCTATGATATGCTGGGAGAAATCTTTGGTGAAAAAAATAGAGGCCAACACAGAAAACTCTCCCATAGTTTGTTTCTAAAATCTCAGGACCTGGTGACTGATACAAGGAATTAGGATGATAGCTTACTCAGAAAGGAATAGCTGGTAGGATTTGTTGGATAAAGAAGGGAAACGGGTTGTAAAGTGGATGCAATGTGAATGCAGGCATAAAATGAGTGGACACTTGGATGTTGATGTTAAAAGTGGCCTATGAGATTTACATGCTAGAAGAAACTTGTATAAGGAAAATCTGGAAAATTTAAGATTCCGTTCCAATTAAACTGTTTAAATATAAAAGCACTAAATAGGGATTTCATAATAGCATAATGTGCCAATTTTTTAAAAAAGATCTTCTCAGAACTTTTTGTCTTGTATCTGTGAATTATTTTCAGGTGACTATTTTTAAATGTTTAGAATGGATACTAAACATTTTTTAACTGCCAGAGTTAGAAAACATTTAACTTATAATAATTTTTTACTATAAAGCTTTAGAGCAAAAAAAATCCCAGAGCAGGAAGGCACCTCAAGGATCATCTGATCCAGCCCCTCATTTTACAGATGATAAAAGTAAGGCCCAGAGACAGTAAATGACTCAAGGTCACAAAGCAAAGAGCAGCCTCAATGGACACCAAATCCATACTTGTTGAATAATAAGCAAGTCAGGGAACAAATGAAGAACTCAGTTGCTTCTTCTCCTGCAATTTAACTTGATAGGGTTTCGAAGCATTCTTCCCAAATAGACAGCTCCGGGATAGGAGAGAGCATTTATTATCATGGTTACTCATTATAGAAACTTAGCTCTGACCACATTGACAACACACAGGTGATTCTGTGGTTCACTCACCTGGACATTGAAATTACTTATTATGTTCGTTATTTAAACGTCAGATGTTTTCCTCATCCTCTAGCTCCCCTCACTGACGTGTGTGTTTGCCACCTCGATTTCCTCTCACTGGCCTGTCCGCCATGAAGGGCCCAGACTTGTGGGCTTTTTTCTTTTGCCCCTTTTCTTTCTGTTCTTCCCACTTTCTCTCTGAAGCAACCACAAATCTCTCTTTTTAGTATTCGTAATTTAGCAACCATCTTTCCTTGTTGAGCCTGTGCTGAGTCTCACTTGCAATCCAAGGATTCATCCACTTATTTCTTCTAAAAATGCATCTTGCTTTTCCTAATAGGAATTGTGGTTGCTCTATTTTTGTTCATGTTTATTATTTTAAAAGAAGTTGTGGTAATAATGTTATAAAATTTCCTTACAATATCGTGATGCAGCTTCAACATGAACAAATATTTCCAAACCCTGAGGATTAACTTAGTAATACAACAAAATTCTGGTTCACACACTAAATTAGACCCTTTGACATGGTGGTATTGAAATTTGAACTGTGTATTCAATTTCCTTAGCATGTTCATTTTTGAAAGTTGATTCCAGATCTTCCATTCCTCCTCTCCCCCTTTCTGTCTGCATTTACAGCTAGCCCCAGACAAAACTGGGAAGAAACAGGGTTTGTTTTCAACATCTGCACCAAAATCTCATAAATCACTACTTAAAAACTTACTCATGTAAGTGAATACCACCTCTACCCCAATAACTATGGATAAATTAAAATAAAAATTTTTTAAAAATCTTCTGCCAGTCCTTCCTGAGCCCTGCTTCCCAGATTTCTCAATTCTTTCCTGGGGTGTATCTCTGCCCTTCTCTGTATTAACCTCCACAGTCTTTAATCCTGCCCTCTCTTGCACCAGTGCTCTGGGCCTTTCCTGGAACATGCTTTACCTCTTGCCTTTGTCCCTCAAGCCCTTCGTTCTTTGTTACTGTAATTCTCACTTGATATGTTATCCCTCCTGGGACTTTTTTTTTATTTTATTTTAACAGGCACTGTCTGGAAACAGTGCCCAAAGTGGTAGTGACAGAGATTTGAGGGTACTGTGGCAGGCCAGTGAAAAAAACTGGCCCTTTGGCATTCTTCAGACCATCTCATTCGTTTGTTCGTTCATTCGTTCATACTGTTTGATTGGGATAAATTCATTCAGTCAACCAGCTTTACTGATGTTTACTGTATACTAGATCCTCTCCTAAGTCCTGGGGATAGGATGGGGGAACAAAAATATTAAACATTATTGCCTTCTAGGAGTTTTTTATCTAAATGGGGAAGTTAAAATTATACCCAAATATTTAACACAATTGCAACAGAAGACACCATAAGATAAATACTTAGGAGTGACATACATATGAATGATATCCTTCATTATGATCCCCTGGGGAGCTTTCTAGAAATAGAAATTCATGGGACCCACCTTCTGAAAGAGGCAGAATGTGGCTAAGTAGAAAAGGGCATTTTTTAGTTTGGAGAAGAACTAGTAAACTAGTACATAGGCAGGCTTGTGTAGGAACAGGTCAGGGTGAACCCGCCAGGCTCACCTGGAGGTGGGGAGGAGAAGTGAGGCTGAATTGAAAATAGACCGTCAGATATTCTCATTTCCAGTACTCCCGATTTCAGTGTTCTTTTGGAAATCATTTACGGAGTGTGCCTGTTAATCATGTTCAATTGTCCTTCCCTCTGCTCACGTGGGTATGCAGGTGAGCAGCCAGAAGCCGCATGGTATCTTCACCTGGTAAAGCTCCTGATCTCTCTATCACACAGGCAGAGGACAAGGCTTTCATAGCCTGGCTCACTTTAAAACTTTAAAACTTTTTAAAACAGTTTTTATCTTCCATTTTGTCCCTGGGGGTACCTGGCACATTATTGAATGCATGAGCTTATTCATTCCTATTCCTGCTGAACCTGCTCATCCCAAATGTAACTGTTCATGTCACTGCTTTTTTATGTTGTGCATCAGATTACAGCACTCAATCAGATCACCAGCTTGTGATTATGTATCATTTTTCATTTGTTTTTAAAACGTTCAAGACACTTTGCAGATATCTAGTAGTCTTGTCCTAAGACAGTGGGTATTACCTTACATGTGAATTTTGTTCTATATTTTCAGGGTTGTTTTAAATTGAATTAGATTCTCAGGAAAAAAAACTCTTGTAGGATAGGCAGCATAATAGGGCTTACTGACACTGTTTTTGAGGATGAATCTGGGGCTTAGAAACTCAGTTGCTGTCCCAGTGTCCCATATCTAGTTAGCGTTCTTCTTCTGACTTGTAAGTTCCAAAACATGCACCCGTCACCCAGTATCATTGAGTGTTCATCCTGGGCAGCAAGGTTCATACTTAAATTCCTATTCAAACCTTTTGTATTTTATATTCTTAGATGAGCAGAGACTGCCTTTCTCTGCATGCCGTTGTATATCATTGTGATGATCAATTTATATACTCTGGCTAGAAATTCCCTGATTTCAGATTGCAAGGAAATTGGGATAGGCTATTTTTCATAAGAGAACTCTGCCCTTCCATTTATGATTATCTGGCATCTATGTCTGAAACCATTTCTTTAGGTGAGCATACCAAATTAAGTTGCATCTGACTAAGGTTTAAGAAATTTAAGTGATTTTTCGCTTTTAGAAATATTTATGTTTTAGTGTTATCTTTTAGAAAGTATAGAAATTGGCTTATATGCAACATTGTCACTCTGCTGAAGTGAGCTGCAAGAGAACAGTAGTGGAACTATCCTTGTCTCTGGATCTCTAGCTTCTGTGCTTCTGCCTTTCTGCCTCAAACCACAAATACAGATATCGTAGCTACATTTTCTGTTTCTTCTTTTTTACTTTTTTTTTTTCTTTGACACAGGGTCTCACTCTGTTGCCCAGGCTGGAGTGCAGTGGCACAATCTCGGCTCACTGCAATTTCCACTTCCCAGGCTCAGGTGATCCTCCCACTTCAGCCTCCCAAGTAGCTGGGACTACAGGCACTCACCACCACGCCCAGCTAATTTTTATATTTTTTGTAGAGATGAAATTTCACTATGTGGCCCAAGTCTCAAACTCCTGGGCTCAAGTGATCCACTCACCTTGGCCTCCCAAATTCCTGCGATTACAGGCATCAGCCACTGCGCCTGGCCAACTATATTTTCATATCCCCACAGAACCATTATAGAGTGGGCTTTAAGCCCTATATTGAACATGCATTTTTTTTACTCATTTTCTTACTTTTTTAGTCTTGTTATATTTACAGAAGTGTTTCTCTCTTTGCCTTTTCATAATGTCCAAATAATCTCCTTGACAGTCAAAACCCCAGTGCTGCTTTTGGCTGTTTGTGCTGTAAAAACAGGAAATTAATACATCAGGTAAATTTCACACTCCTCCTTCCAGAGCAGATTGATGGAAATTGAATTTCACATTAATCAGACACAGCAATGTACATCTTCTATCCTGTAGAAATTTATGATTTTTACTCACTTGAATAAAGTGTTACAGGGTTTTTTTGTTCCCTGTTTATACACTGATTTTTGGAGCTTTGTTCTTACCTGTGTTGCTATCTGATTTATTGTTATTTCTTCTAAAATTTTTATTTCAAGATTATTCAGTCTCAAATATTTGTTTTCATAAAAGTAAAACATACATAAATGTTTATTACCACTTATACTTTTATAACAAAAACCATCAGTAAGTGAATTTCTAAGTATTTATTGAGTACCTATCAATGCTTTAGAAGGAAACAATTAAATATAATGAAATATGCTGTTAGCAGGGTTGCTTATTTTTAAAAGAAATATAGAATAGATTAGAAATATCAGAGTATATCTCTTGTGGTAAGTGTAAATATTATTTGGTGAAACTTTTACACACACACACACACACATTGAGTCACAATGTGACATTTTTTTCTTACTGTAGGTTGCAGTCAAAAAAAGGTTTAAAAGTCGTATAAACATTTAAGAACTGTAGAAATGGTCTCCTGACTCACTGAGTTAAGAACTTTATGATTTGCTTGATATGACCCCAAAGAGTCCATGAGGAGAGTTAAGCATTATTTATGTTTAACAGAAATGGATATGCAAACAGTATGATGGAGAACTTATATGAGTCACCTTTCCAAGATACAATCCAGTGTGTGTCTAAACAGTATTATATTTTGAACCTCAAAGCTGATCCCTGATACCACATAATAAGTTCCACACTCACAGCTAAGTTCTTCAGGATAATAACCATTCACTTATAGATAGATCTCAGACCTCTATGTTTGAATTCTCAACTGACTGCCACCAAATCTCCTAATGGAGATTCCCATTGGGAAGAAAATGTGGCTGGCAGTAACACCACATCCCAACCTCCCCTCAGTCATATTCCCTAACATTTATAAAGTTTCCAGGAATCAAAGTGAGCTCTTCCTTAGGAAGGTGTAGAAAATAAATGAGTTCCATGAGACCAGGGGCCTTGCCTTTGCCCTTCACACATCTCGTGCTTAGCAAGTACCTTCTTGGGGCAGACATGCATTCAGTTCAAGGGTTTGGTAAATGAGTCCTTCTCTTTAGCAGTCCTTTCCCTGACCAGTTCTTCTTTCACAAGATCAACCCTCAGAGTTTTACTTTGCTTTTTGTAAGGCTTTTACTTAAATTATTGACAATTTAACTTGTTAAGTGTTTTAATTTTGTTGCTTTCTCTTTCTCCTAAACCTGTCTTTTTAAAATTTTTGTGCATAGCTGAACCTCTGTCTCCCTCATGCATTCATCTTTTTAAAGTCATTACTTATGTACCTCTTCTTTTTGCTCTTTCCCCTCCAAAAGCTTTCAGAAACTATGGTAATCAAAAAAATGTAACATGCCCTTGTGACATGAGAGAACAGAACAGTTCCTCTTTCTTCTTGAAGGTAATCTGTTGAAGTGCTGACACCTTCTATGAGGAGATCCTTTGCACTGGGGAATTTATAAAGCAATTTCATTTAGCTTAATATGAAATGTTAAGCGAGAGCTAAGATGGAGCATTTCTAGAACCCTTTTGGACTTATGTTTCATTTATATTATCAATTAACAAACTGTAAATGGCTTCTTTATTTTAATGGAAGTGCTTTGTTGCTTAGAAAACAACAACTGGCCACTGAGTATAACCGGAAACAAGTTCTCCGACACTGCTTTACAGAATGGCAGCATTGGCATGGCACCGAGCTCCTGAAGAGAGAGCTGGCTCTCACAAAAGAGGAAACTAGGAAGAAGATGGATGCACTGCTGCAGGCAGCATCACTGGGGAAACTCAGTGCCAATGGGTCATCAGGCTTCAGTCTACCCGAGGAGGCAACAGCCGTGGTGGGTCCACCAGTAAAAAATGGACAGGTACATTGTTTTTCCTGCTTAGTAAACACTTGCATTTGAGGTTTGTGCTTTTATAGCTGGTATGTCAGTCATTGTCAGATTGCCTTGTCTAGGCTATCAAAAGATTAGAGCTGCCTCAATGCACTACCTTTCAGGCAGTGTTTATTTCCTTGAATTGAATCTTCTTTTTATAATCATATATAAACTTTGGCATCATTGGAAGTTAGTAGGGATTTAATATCCAAAGGGCATTTAAAACAACTAAGTGAAATATTCATTTAGGAACAGACAGGTAAAGCACTGTCTATAACTCTTGAACTCCTCTTTTTGATCATCAGACATTTCCTTTCTAAATGAGTTTGTAACTTACAAGAGGGGAAATTTAAAATTTTTATTTTTCTAATAAGAAAAGTCATATGTACTAATTGTAGCAATTTGATAGAAAATCACAGAGAAAAAAATCCTATAATTCTGTCATCTGTAGATAATCACTAATAACATGTTAAAGTATAGCCATCT
The DNA here is from genome assembly GCF_028885655.2 of Pongo abelii. Taxonomy (NCBI): domain Eukaryota; kingdom Metazoa; phylum Chordata; class Mammalia; order Primates; family Hominidae; genus Pongo; species Pongo abelii. The sequence goes on from NC_085928.1 coordinate 24,116,271, forward strand.
AGTCTTTAAGCATATGCAAATTTATCTCTTAATATTTTATTTAGCTTTTAAATTTTCTTTAGTCAGGCCATTGAGGAACTCTAGTCTGCCAAAATTCAGGAAAAGGAAGGCCATGTTTTTTTCTTCTTAATACTTATACTTACTGCTTTTCTAAAAAAAAAAAATTGTGTTTTCACAATATAACATGAGCATTTTCTGTCATTACATACACTTCTGCAATAGTAGTTCTCAACTGAGAGTATACCTCAGAATCGCATCTACTAAAACAGAATTTTTGGGTGTGGGGCAGCTCTTTTTAAGTTCTGCAAGTGGACGTAATATATATCCCCTGTCTAAGGACTAGTGTTCTGTGCCACCATTTTGTAATGGCTACATGATATTCTGTAATGAACCATAAGCTGGAATTTGTTTAGCTCCTCTATTACTGGAATTTCATTTGTTTCCAGTTTGCCGCCATTGTGAACAATGCTTCAGTGAACATCCTAGTAGCTAAATCTGCACATATCCATAATGCTTTACTTAGGATAATACCTAAAAATGGAATGCATGTTCTATTTTCATCTTATTATTGCTTCAACATTTGTATTTCTTTGATTACTAGTAAGGTTAAACATTTTTATATTGAATATACACTTGTGCACCATATAGCAATGTTTTGGCAAATGACTGACCACATACACAGTGGTGGTCCCATAAGATTTTAATGGAGCCGAAAAGTTCCTCTTGCTTAGTGATTTCTTGATGATCTTGACCCTGTATAGTCCTAGGCTAATATGTGTGTTTGTATCTTAGTTTTTAACAAAAATGTGTTTTAAAATTTTTTTAAAAAACAACCTCTTTAAAAACAGAAAAAAAAAGCTTATGGAATAAGTATATAAAGAAGGAAAATATTTTTGTACAGCTGTGCAATGTTTGTGTTTTAAGCTGTTACTTTATAAAAGAGTCAAAAAGTAATTTAAAAGTTTATAAAATAGAAAGTTACAGTAAGCTAGGGTTAATTAATCACTGAAGAAAAAAAATTCTAATAAATTTAGTGTAGCCTAAGTATACAATGTCTATGAAGTCTGCACCAGTGTATAATAATGTCGTAGGCCTTCACATTCATTCATCCAGAGTAACTTCCAGTCCTGCAAGTGCCATTCATGGTAAGTGCCCCCATACAGGTGTGCCATTTTTTATCTTGTATACTGTTTTTACTGTACCTTTTCTATGTTTAGATATGCAAATACTTCCCGTGTGTTACAGTTGCCTACGGTATTCCATACAGTAACATCCTGCCCTGGTTTGTAGACTAGGGGCAATAGGCTATACCATATAGCCTAGATGTGCAGTAGACTATACCATCCTGGTTTGTATAAGTACACGCTACAGTGTTTACACAACAAAATCACCTATTTCTCAGAACAAATCCCCATTATTCAGCAATGCATGACTGTATATATATCTATATATGGATGTAGAAAGATACAGATATATAGTGACTTGTCTCTTCATGCCATTTGTCCATTTTTCTATTTGATATCTTTTTCTTATTTATAAGAGTTCTTTATATTTTAAGACTATTGATGCTTTTATTATTATATATTGCAAACATTTTTTCCATTTTGTCATTTGTCTTTTTGGTTTAGTTATGGTGTTTGGTACTATACACAGTTGTTAAGTTTTTATAAAGTCAATCCTGTCGGCTTCTTTTATCACTGCTCTTGTCATGTTTAGAAAACCTTGTGGAGAAGATCTTCTACCCCCTCACCTCCACCCTCCACATAATGATGTTAAGTACTTAATTCAGACATGTGAAATTAAATTGTGTGCTGGAGGGTCCCCAGCCTTGCTTTTTACCCTGATTATTGCTAGCAAGTAGGCTGGTTTTAATTTAAGCTTATTCTCTCAGAAAGGGGGGATCAGGAAGATGCTTGTTGGGACTTATGTATAACATTTTGGTCCCTTCCCCTAGGCAATGTATCTACCTTTATGGCAGATAATTTTGTCTCCACTGAGACCCAAGACAGACTTCTATCTTAAGAAAGAGCTGTATGGAACCTTTTACCTTACAAAGTGCCACTGTTCTTAAATGAAAAAAAAAAGTCAGCAGAAAGTATTTTTTACCTGTGCACAACAGAAAAATTACTATATATATATATAGTAATTTATATATAATATATATTTTATATATATAGTAATTTATATATATATAATATATATTTTATATATATAGTAATTTATATATATATAATATATATTATATATATATAGTAATTTATATATATATTATATATATATATATTTAGACTCAAGGGAACAAAAGCCTCCAAATCTCTGAAATCAAGAAAAAAAGACTTGATCAAGAAAGGATAGTATTGTTAAAAATGGAGCAAATGATAATAGAGGGCTACAATAGACCCTGTAGAGACTAAGTAAACTAATCTTTTTCCAGAGTGCACAGCAAAACATGAACAAGTGAAAATATAAAATCTTTAGTTAGATGCTTATTAATTATACAGTCATAGGAACTCATGTACTAAGAACACACAAACTGTACCTTGAATTTTTCCAAAATTATCAGTTAGCTAATAGGTGATTTTCTCTAATTAAGTCAGACCATTCACTCCTGCTCTATTAAGTACAATCTGTACCACTAAGCTTTTCCTTCATGTTCTTTATTTTCACGTTAAAAAGTTACCATGATCCAAAAGAAACCCTGTTGGTTTACTCAGGGCTTTGACATAGTCTTGCTAGGTTAATAAGGTGTCATTACCACCAAGTTTAAAAGAACCTAAAACATATACACTGCTTAATACTAAATTGCTTAAGCAGGTGTTCTCATGAATAAGTGTTCACTGACATTACTGAAATAAAAGGTTACTTTTAAAAGTGTTTAACATGTCAGAGTTTCCATATATCACATCTTTCATTTCAGTTGAGTCTATGGAAAGCATTTCTATAATCATGAAAAATATTTTTGAGTCCCTAAGGATGGCGTCCTGTTAGAACAAGAAGCTTCTTGTTCTTGTTTGTGAACTAGAGTCTCGCTGTGTTGCCCAGGCTGGAGTGCAGTAGCACGATCTCGGCCCACTGCAACCTCCACTTCCCGGGTTCAAGCGATTCTCCTGCGTCAGCCTCCTGAGTAGCTGGGATTACAGGTGCGTACCACCATGCCTGGCCAACTTTTGTACCTTTAGTAGAGACAGGGTTTCACCATGTTGGCCAGGCTGGTCTCAATCTCCTGACCTCAAGTGATCTGCCCACCTCGGCCTCCCAACGTGCTGGGATTACAGGCGTGAGCCACCACAGCCGGCCACTCTCCCAGTTTTCATGGTGAGCAGCAATGCATGTTTTAAGAGTGGTGGCCTCTGAGGTAGCCAGGCCAGAAGCACAGACCACCTTTACCTGCAATACATGGCAGTTGTGCCATTAAAGAAAACAATACTGACCTCATGAATGTTGGATTTCATCAGCACAGTCCTTTAAATAGTTGAGCTATAACATGTTTCTCTCTCTCAGGAGACTGCTGTGCCTCCTTTGTGGGAAAAGCCTCCCTTGGGAAGCAGTGGTTGTATGCTCAGTCCTCCCCTAGGAAGAACAACAACAGGCAACTTGCAGGGTTCCCTTCAGAATGTCTCTTTGAGTGCACCTGGCAATAAGCAGCACAAGACCCTGGGTGCTGAACCCTCTCAACAGCCTGGCAGCAACGAGACACTCGGAACTACCAGCCAGAAAGCAGAACCGCTTTGCTTGGGTCATTTCCACAACCGCCATGTCTTCCAGCAACAGCTGATTGAGAAGCAAAAGAAGAAACTTCAGGAACAGCAGAAAACAATTCTCGAGCTGAAGAAAAACCAGCAGCTGGCAGAGGCTCAGTGGGCAGCAGAGCATGCCTCAGCAGTCACAGACGCACAGAGCCACCTGCTGTCAAAGCCCAGAGAAAAGGAACCAAGAACCTGCCAGATGCTTGTGAAGTATGTCTCTTCTATCAGAACTCTCTGGACTCATTTTAAGGGGTTTTTCACTTTGGGCTCCTGAGCTTCTTTGCCCTGCTTCTGAGCTCCATGATCTTTCCTTTTCCTTGATTTTGCACTCTCAAAGCAAAGAAGCCTATGTTATGACTAGTATATGACAGGCATAGATAGTCAAGGATGCCTGTAAGGATCCAGTTATACAGTTAGCAATTTGGGTCACGGCTGCCTTTGAGGATCTCTTTTACTATGCCAGTTAAAGTGAAAAATGCTGTCTTGCTCTATTTCTGGGTTTCTAGCTATGTTAAGTGCTGAGAAGCCAAGTCAGACAACATCAGGTCCACATGGAGCAGCCCCTGGGCTGGCTTATTTCCTAGCTTAAATCTGTAGTTGTTAGGGATAAAACAAAACATCTTTGAGCCTCAAATAAGAGCCCAAGTTTCTCAAAAGCCATGTAAGATGGTTTCAGATGTGTTTGAGACATACTCATTGCATGTGGTAAATGGTAGGATAAGATGTGGTGACACCTATGGATTTGAAGCATTAGGATGGGAGTCAGAGTACCTGACTCACTGTGTAGACTCATGCCGATCACACAACCTTTCCATACCTCATTACACACATTTATGGAGTGGATATAATATGTAGTTATCTCAGAGAGTAGGGATTCATTAAGGTCTGTAAAAGGCTTTGAGCATCTCAGGTCAAAGGACTTTGAAGGAAATGTTAGTAGTCTAAATTCTTTTCCTTTATTTTTTCCCTAGTTCACCTGTTGCTTCCCCTGGGACTGAAGGCAGAAGTGACTCCCGTAATTCTCTTTCTGGACTCAAAAGAAAACCAAAGCAATTGATGACACTGCATCCCATACTAAAAGGCAGGGCTGTCTTGGTGGTGGCCTTGGTGGTTGTTATCGTCTCTCCTAGAGTAGAATGTGTACACTGGGACTGAATTCTGGCAACTCTTGAGGTTTTGAGACTTGGCAGAACCTGACATCAAAAATCTCAGAACGGTAGACATGTGAGGAGTGGAGTACACCAGAGAGCCCCACTACTTTTTTCCTGCCCCTTTTGCCAACCTTTTTGGCATTCCCAGCCAACACACACACAAAAAAACATAGCTGAAAGGTGTATCATTTTTCTGTAATTTGAGATTTGGATTGTGAAAAAAAAAGGGATAACTACACAAATGAGAAAACTCTGAGGAACTGCCAAGGTCAAACACTGATAAAGGTCACCTGTCATCGTACTTTGTTAATGTTCAAATTTGATCAGTTTACAGTAATCCAAGATAAGTTATTATATCATTTTATAATGTTATAACTTGTTGATGGGATTTTAGTAATAAAACCTACAAACCAGATATCTTAATTTGATAACATTTTTGATGCACCTAGAAACACTTATTTATTTATTTGGTACAGGCAGGGTCTTCCTGTGTTGCCCAGGCTGGTCTCAAACTCCTGGCCTCAAGCAGTCCTCCCACCTCAGCCTCCCTAAGTGTTGGGATTATAGACATGAACCACTGCACCTGGCCAGAAACCCTTATTTAAACTAAACTACACGAATAGAAGCATTCTTCAGAACCCACCTAGTGAATCTGCTAATTGTTTTTACTATATGCTTAGTCCTTCACTGTACATATGTTTGCATGTGGTGGTTGGCACTTTGACAATTATATTGTGGTTTGTAAATTTGATTTTTTACCTGTGACAAGATTTGCTGGTTTAACAAGAAGTAATTACAATTGAAAGACACTGTGCCTGCAGTCAATTCCTATTAATGAAGAAATTGGCAGTCTTTGCATTAACTATCTGCCAGGACAGCAATTTATGCTGTCTTTGCCTATCATTAAGCTTGGTCAGGAAATGCCCAGTTAAGTGTGATTATTTTTTTAAAATTATTGTTTGGTCAAGGAGGTAGCTATTTTAGAAGCCCAGTCTACTTTCAAGTAGTCTTTTAATGATTAGATCTGGAAAAGATGGGCAAAGGGCATATTACCAGAGACTCTGCTTCTTAAGGGTCTCTTACTTTAATCCCCTAGTCTATTTCTGCCTTCTTAGAGACAATTTCACTCTCACCATCTGTGGCACTACCATTCTTTTTCAGCAAAGCAGACACTTAATATCTGTAAGAAATAGCCTGGTGAGTTTTTTGTTTATTAATTCTTAAAACTTGGACTTAAATTCTTTTCTCTAAAATATGGCACAAGGAACTGAAAGTAATTATTGGCTGGCTTAAGTGAGCAGAACTTGATACTCCTCCCATCCATGCCCCTCTTCCTATGAAAGCCCCAACTGATTACAGAGTCATATTATCAGACCATCTTGCACATTTGTTTCTTTTGGATCGATATTTAATAGCCTGTCAAGAACAGGAGTCTGACACTCAAATTCATTCAGATGCCAGTTCTCCAAATGCCTGGTACAATTCCATTTCCTGCCCATCTGTATATCCAGGCCTTAAAACTAGATTCAAATATATTCATCGTGACCCCAAACTTTAGTTTGTTTGTTGTTGTTCTTATATGTACAGACATATGTACAGTGACTTAAGAAAAATTAGCAGATTCAATAGGATTTGAGGAATGATTCTACTCTCAAAGTACTTGTTAGATGTAATGAAAGTTTTCTGCATTCATCAAACATATAATCAAATTAGAATTCTGGTTTCTGGGTTTCATATACTAAAAGTCTATCATCAAGGCACATTATAAATCAGTAAACAATTATTTTAATAAAAATGTAAACAAAATAATTAATTTATAAATTGTTCCTCATTGCTGAGGATGGGATAGTAGGTCTTTAACCTGTAGAGTGTATAAGTTCTATTTATCTCTATATATTTTCTGAGATTGTGAACATTCAACTTACAAGAGACCCTAATAATAACACTAAATTTTACTATGAAATGGAGACATTTCTCTTGCAGTGTTCCTCATATTTTTTCAATATAAAAATATTAGAACTCTGTTACTATTTTCTAGGTATGGAAGAGAGAGCAATTCAACGAGCTGAACGTAGGCAGATCTTGGCAGAGAAGAAGAAAAAACAAGAAGAAGAAAAATTGGTAATAGATTCAAAATGCAAACTGAGTCAAAAAAAAAGGATTTGTCTAGGTCTTTCTTAAAAAATGAAACTTCACTTTTTCAGAACTCTTGAGACAACAGAGTTACATCAGCTTTGGAAATAGTTTTTTGGCCTACTGGCCTGAATTCTGTGACAATTTTAGGAAAATAAGGGGGACAGAAACATCAACATCATTAACACAGCAGGAAGAAAATGTTATAAAAGTTGATGAGAGCCAGCAGATTAGAAGATTTACACATAACCAAGATTAGTGTATTATAGGTAGACGTCTGACCTACTGAATTTGCAAAGGGGGATAGTTCTTATTTTCCAAAGTTTTGACCTAGACTATCCGAAGTAAATTTTGTAACTACCAAGAAAAAATAAACAGTTCCAACAATTAGGGGGTTTTCTGGTGAAATGAAAGAAAACCTTTTTCCCCCTAAACTGTTTCTAACTTGGAGTTAGTTTTTCACAGATGACAGTAAGAACTGAAAAGCAATCATTTTTTAATGAAAAATTGGTGATCTTATTTATGATCAGTCTTACCTTCCCAAGTAGAAAAGGATTCTTTTGGAGAAACTTTTAAGGTACATAGCTGATGACAGGTTGGTTGAGTTTTCTACTTTTATCACAAAGTGCAGACTTCTTCCAGAGATAGGATAGCACTTTGGTAGACACTTGACTATCCTAAACATAAAAGATCACATTTCTGTTCAAATTGAGGGTTCTGATTTTTCTGAGTTCTAATCTCAATCAGGCCCAGTTAAAGGCCCAAGAGGAGGAACGTCAGAAAAGGGAGGCAGAAGAAAAGGAGGCACAGCTTGAAAGAAAACGAGAAGAGAAGAGACTGAAGAAAATGGTTAGTATTGTCTGTTTGGTCAGTCCCTGTATCTTGAGGCTTGCTGTGTGTGATACTGTGGCCCTATCCACCTTCTTTAACCCAGAACTTCTGTCTGGAATACTCTTCTCTCCCCCTCACTTCTTTTCTCTATCTTATTTAGGGAAAAGATACTCATTCTTCAGATCTCAGCTAAAACAGAGCTTTGTCCAGATGAGCCTTTCCTGCCCTGGCCACCCTCCTCTCCACTCAGAATTAGGTTGGGTCCCCCTTTGTGGACTCTCATCAAGTATCTTCCCTTCAGAACATTATTGACACTTATCATTGTGCATTTGTTTTATGGCTGTTTTATTCATTTCTACATCCCCAACTAAACTGTAATCTCCGTAAGAGTTAAGGGAACAGTCTGGTGGTGTTCACTATTGTATTGGCACCCAGCAGATATGTGTTTTATGAGTGAATAAATGAATAAACAAATGGAAGAAGAAGTGATAATACACACAGAAATAATAATACACACGGAAGAAATAAGAGAAAAAGCTCTTACTCTAAGGTTATTAAATTCTGCTTGGGAAGATAAGGCCTAAAAATACAAACCTGTCAGAGACATTGTAGTAGAGTATTTGCCATCATGTGCTACATAGACCGAAAGAGATCAAGGGGCCAGACGTGGTGGCTCACACCTGTAATCCCAGCACTTTTGGGAGGCTGAGGTGGGAGTATTGCTTGAGCCCAGGAGTTTGAGACTAGCCTGGGCAAGATGGTAAGACCCTGTCTCGACAAAAAAAAAAATTTTAATCATCTGGGGGCAGTGACACCTGCCTATAATCACCAGCTACTTGGGAGGCTAGGGCAGGAGGAATCCTTGAGCCCAGGAGTTCGAGGCAGCAGTGAGCTGTCATTGTGCCACTGAGCTCCAACCTGGGCAGCAAAGTAAGACCATCTCTAAGAAAAAAAGAGAGAGAGAGAGAGATCAAGAAAGTCATATAAGGTATGTTTCATGAAGAATTTGGAGAAATCAGAGGCATTTTCATGAAAAGGAAATTTGAATGGAGAATTGTATTAGTCAGGATTCTCCAGAAAAAGAGAACCAGTAGGACATAGACAGAGGGAGACTTATTTTGAGAAATTGGCTCACGCAATTATGGAAGCTGAGAAGTCTCATGATCTGCCATCTGCCATCTGGAGACCCAAGAAACCCGTGGTGTAATTCCAGTTCAAGTCTGAAGGCTCAGAATCAGGGGAGTTGATGGCATAAATCTCAGTCAAAGAGCAAGAGAAGACCAATATCCCAGCTCCAGATGGGAGGCAGGAAGCAAAAAGGGGCAAATTCTATCTTCCTTCTCCTTTTTGAAAGTTCTGTTCAGGCTCTCAGCAGATTGGATGATGCCCACCAACATTAGTGAGGGCAATCTACTTTACTAAGGCCACCAACTCAAATGCTAATCTTATCGAGAGACATCCTTGAAGACACATCCAAAAATAATGTTTAATCTAGCACCCCATGGTATAGTCAAGTTGACACATAAAATTAGCCATCACAAGTCCACCCCTTGTCAACATGGCCCCCATGCACATCTCCTTAAACCATAGTTAATCTGCAAATAAAGACAACAGCACGATCATAATTCCACCTAACATGATACAACTATCCAGCATACAACTAAAAACATACTAAACCATTCCTCAGAAGAGGAGGTAAAGTCCTTGTGTGATGTTTACTCTTCTCCATGATATCCCATAACTTAAATACTTAAATAACTTAAATATCATAAATGATATAATATTAGCAACTTAAATACTGTGATACAAAGTTACATTATAAAAGAATAAGAGGAAAGAAAATGCACAAATGTATTCATAGCAGAATAAGGAGAAAATACTCATGACACAGTTTTTTGTTTCTACAACTGGTTACATGGTCGTAACTGGTATTTATAAATACCTTCTTCCACTACCCCTCCATATTCCCCTTGCCTTCAGCAAGCACCTCAGCTGCTTGTTATTCTCTACCCAACAGGTGACCCAAACCTTCACTCCTAAAGTCACAGCAACATTCATAGTCCTGCCTGGATTAGGTTGTAGTTTTCCATTTACTCTAATTACAGGACAATGTTAATACTAAGAGACACCCTAACAAATCTCCTGTATTCCAAATGTATTCTTCCTTGCCTTCATGTAGAGTAGTAGTTGAGTTTCCCCTTGGCAGGAAGGATCAGTCACCCCAAGCTAGCCCCATAACTCCCTTCTTTGCCTGTTGATTCAGTGGCACGAGGAGCCCAAAGTGGCCAGGTAGCAGTCAACTTGCAGTTAAGTGGAATCATTATGTCTCTTGGTGAAAGCATTTTTCCCTCTGGAACTAAGACCTCTAGGCTAGTAAAGCATAAAGTCATGGGAACAGGAAGCCAAAATTTTGCTAGTGGTATTACTAGGGGTAATAGTGTACCATTCTCATTTCCATCCCTTCATTCCTGGGCCCTTGAATCCTGGCTATCAGAGAAACCATGCCATGTATTGGATACTGATTAAGAGCATGTACGGACTTCTGAAGAACCTTCCCCAGCCCTGCAAGGTATTGCCACCTAGCTGGTGCTATAACTAAGTCTTCAAAGGGCTATTCCATTGTTCGATCAATCCACCTGGTTCTGGATGGTAGGGAACATAGTAAGGCCAGTGAATTCCATGAGCATGGGCCCATTGCTATACTTCTTTGCTGTGAAGTGAGTTCTTTGGTCAGAAGCAATGGTGTGTGGAATACTATGACGGTAGATAAGGTGAATCTGTAAGTCCACAGATGGTAGTTTTAGTAGAATCATTGCATGCAGGGAAAGCAAATCCATATCTAGATAGAGTGTCTGTTCCAGTAAGAACAAAATATTACCCCTTCCTTAATGGAAGCAGCTCACTGTAATTAACGTGCCACCGGGTAGCTTCCTGATCACCCTGGGGAATGGTGCCACATCAGGGACTCATTGTTAGTCTCTGCTGCTGGCAGATTGGGTACTCGGCAGTGCGTTTAGCCAGGTCAGCTGGTGAGTGGAAGTCCATGTTGCTGAGCCCATGTATAACCTCTACTTCTGCCACCATGGCCATTTTGTTTATGAGCCCACTGGGCGATCTCAGGGGGTCAGGATCATCAGTATCACAGTCTTCCACCTCCACAGTTTGTTCCACTGAAAGGTCTTCAAGGACAGTAACACTGGTGGAGCTGTCATCTCCTATGATAGCGATGCTTTCTTCTTGAATACCTCTTGAAGGACCTGCCTGAGGCTGTTTTATGGTTAACTTTTTTTTTTTTTTTTTTTTTTTGAGGCAGAGTTTCACTCTTGTTGCCCAGGCTGGAGTGCAATGGTGCGATCTCGGCTCACTGCAACCTCTGCCTCCCGGGTTCAAGTGATTCTCCTTTCTCAGCCTCCCGAGTAGCTGAGATTACAGTCATGCACCACCACGCCTGGCTAATTTTTGTATTTTTAGTAGAGACAGGGTTTCTTTATGTGGGTCAAGGTGGTCTCGAACTCCCGACCTCAGGTGATCCACCTGCCTCAGCCTCCCAAAGTGCTGGGATTATAGGCATGAGCCACTGCGCCCAGCCAACTTTTTTTTTTAATAAGGAGTACAATAAAAAATAATGATAAAAAGTATAGTGTCATTCTCAAGTATTATGTACTTCACATAATTGTATATGCTATACTTTTATATGACTGGCAGCACAGTAAGTTTGTTTATACTAGCTTTACCACAACTGCTTGAGTAATGTGTGGTACTATGAATTAGAACAGCCACAGTATCACTGGGCAATAGGAATTTTTCAGCTCCATTATAACCTTATAGGGCCACCTTGGTACATTCGGTCTTTCATTGACCCAAACATCATTATGTAGCATATGACTGTATATTTATTTTATACTTTGGGTTATTAAAAATACTATGTTATTTATTTTGTTGCTCAAATTGTTTCAGCTTTGGCCACTGGGAGCTCTTTAAGATTGGCTCCTATTGTCCCTTTAACATGCCCCCATTATTTTGTGTTCTTTGGGCACTTTACTTTCTGATGCTATTCATCTTTTATTTTTTCGTTTCCCTGCCCTCATGAATAAGCCATTTCTCTGAGGGTTCTTAGTTATAAATGGTATTTGGAAAGCAAGATCTAAGTACTGAGGGTCTAATTGCTACTGGGGTATCACTAATTCTAGGACCTTGGCAGTTGGGGTAGGTAATATATGTATGCTATGCTATGTATACACACCTATCTGTAATCATTCTGTATCTATCCATCTGTGTGTGTATATGTACATATATGTATGTGTAACTCTACCTAAATATGAGTTCATACTGATGTTTCTGGCTCTAATCCAGCACTAGAGGGTTTATCTTATGCTTCCCTTCTTGCTTATTTGTAAATGCCCTCTGACAGTATGAAACCTGGCTCCCACAATTCATCTATTTACTTATTTGTTCAACCCCAGGATAGATGTAAAGCAGTTTCAGAACTGATTACCCAAACCCCAATGAGAAAAAAATTACTAAATACAGTACAGTGTTTATGTACAGTTCCATTTATCTTTAACCTTATGGTTTCCAATTAAAATCCGGGATACATGTGCAGAACATGCAGGTTTGTTACATAGGTATACATGTGCCATGGTGGTTTGCTGCACCTATCAACCCATCATCTAGGTTTTAAGCTCGGCATGCATTAAGTATTTGTCCTAATGCTCTCCCTCCCCTTGCCCCCCACCCCCCAACAGGCCCCAGTGTGTGATGGTCCCCTCCCTGTGTCCATGTGTTCTCATTGTTCAGCTCCCACTTATGAGTGAGAACATGCAGTTTTTGGTTTTCTGTTCCTGTATTAGTTTGCTGAGAATGATGGCTTCCAGCTTCATCCATGTCCCTGCAAAGGACATATTCTCATTCTTTCTTACGACTGCATAGCATTCCATGGTGTATATGTACCACATTTTCTTTATCCAGTCTATCATTGACGGGTATTTGTGTTGGTTCCAAGTCTTTGCTATTGTAAATAGTGCTGCAGTAAATATACATGCGCATGAGTCTTTAGCTGGAGGCATCATCCTACCTGACTTCAAACTATACTACAAGGCTACAGTAACCAAAACAGCATGGTACTGGTACTAAAACAGACATGTAGACCAATGGAACAGAACAGAGACCTCAGAAGTAACACCACACATCTACAACCATCTGATCTTTAACAAACCTGATAAAAACAAGCAATGGGGGAAGGATTCCTTATTTAATAAATGGTGCTTGGAAAACTGGCTAGCCTATGCAGAAAACTGAAACTGGACCCCTTCCTTACACCTTATACAAAAATTAACTCAAGATGGATTAAAGATTTAAATGTAAAACCCAAAACCATAGAAACCCTAGAAGAAAATTTAGGCAATACCATTCAGGACACAGGCATGGGCAAAGACACCAAAAGCAATTGCAACAAAAGCCAAAATTGACAAATGGGATCTAATTAAACTAAAGAGCTTCTGCACAGCAAAAGAAACTATCATAAAAGTGAATAGGAACCTACAGAAAGGGAGAAAATTTTTGCAATCTATCCATCTGACAAAGGTCTAATATCCAGAATCTATAAAGAACTTAAATGTACAAGAAAAAAACAGTCCCATCAAAAAGTGGGCAAAGGATATGAACAGAAACTTCTCAAAATAAGACATTTATGCAGCCAAAAAACATATGAAAAAAAGCTCATCATCACTGATTATTAGAGAAATGCAAATCAAAACCACAATGAGATTCCATCTCACGCTAGTCAGAATAGCGATTAGTAAAAAGTCAAGAAACAACAGATGCTGGTGAGGCTGTGGAGAAATAGGAACACTTTTACACTGATGGTGGGAATGTAAACTAGTTCAACCATTGTGGAAGACAGTGTGGCGATTCCTCAAGGATCTAGAACCAGAAATACCATTTGACCCAGCAGTCCCATTACTAGGTATATACCCAAAGGATTATAAATCATGCTACTATAAAGACATATGCACACGTATGTTTATTGTAGCATTATTCACAATAGCAAAGACTTTGGAATATACCCAAAGGAATACAAATTATTCTACTAAAATAAGTTTTAAGTTACTTAGGTCAGCTCCTATTTTTCCCTAGGTCAGCACCTATTTTCCCCAGCTCCTGGAGTACAGCTCCTGGAGTCAGATTCATTTGTCACAGGGTACATTCCATCCTGGAATCCCTGACATTCTGGTTGATTTTGTTGTTTTTCTACTTTAAAGTTCACTCTTGGTAATCTACAGTGCTATGGGTTTTAACAAATGCAGAGTATTATAAAAAGCAGTTCCTTCATGTTACAACTTCCTCTGTATACCCCTCATTTTTTAATTTTTATAGGTTTAGGGGGTATAAATGCAGTTTTGTTACATGGATATATTGTGAAGTGCGGAAGTCTGGGCTTTAGTATACCCATCACTCAAATAGTGAACATTGTACCCAGCAGGACATCCGCCAGCCCCTAACCCCTGGCAAACACGGATTTGTTTTCTATCCCTATGTGTTTTGCCTTTTCCAGAAGTCGTATCAGTGGATTCTTACAGTGTTGCTTTTTTCACTTAGTAAAATGCATTTATGATTCATCTATTTTGTTGCAGGAGTCAAAAGCTCAGTCCTTTTTATCATCAAATAGTATTCCAATAGAATTTCATCTGCATGTGCAAGTTATCTATTCCTCTGTTGATATTGCTTCCAGTTTCTGGCAATTATGAATAAAGTTGCTAGAAACACTTACATACAGGTTTTTGTTTGGACTCATAAGTTTTCAGTTCAGTCAGGTGTTCACACCTGTAATCCCAGCACTTTGGAAGGCTGAGATGGGAGGATTTCTTGAGCCCAAAAGTTGATACCAGCCTGGGCAACATAGTGAGACCTTGTCTCTACAAAATAAAAGAAATTAGCCAGGTGTGGTGACATGCACCTGTAGTCCCAGCTACTTGGGAGGCTGAGTTGGGAGGATCGCTTGAGCTCAGGAGTTCAAAGTTGCAGTGAGCTATTATTTTGCCACTGCACTCCAGCCTGAGTGACAAAGCAAGACCCTGTTTCTAAAAAAAAAAAAAAGAATTTAATTTTTTAAGTTTTCAATTCACTTAGGTCAATACCTAGGAATGTGATTGCTAGGTAGTGTGGTAAGTCAATGTTTAAGTTTATAGGTAACTGCCAAATTCTATTCCAAAGAGGCTGCACCATTTTGTGTTCCTACCAACGATAAATGAAAGGTCTTTTTGTTGCACATCCTCATCAGCATTTGTTATTGTCAGTTTGGGGGGTTTAATATGTTCTAATAGTTGTGTAGTAATATATCATTGTGGTGTTTATTTGCATTTCCCTAACAACAAATAATGCTAAGAATACTTTCATATCTTTACTTGATATCCATATATCTTCTATGATGAAGTATCTGTTCAGATCTTTTGTCCATTTTTTGTTTACTTATTGTTGGGTTTTAAAAGTTCTTCATATATTCCGGACCAAGTCCTTTGTTACATATGCGATTTGCAAATATTTTCTCCCAGTCTAAGGCTTGTACTTTAATTCACTTAACAATGTCTTTCACAGAGGAAAGTGTTAAATTTTAATAAAGTCAACCTTATCACTTTTTTCTTTCATGGATTGTGCTGTTGGTGTTGTATCCAGAACTGATCACCAAACTCAAAGTCATTCAGATTTTCAGTTTTTCCTTCACAAAGTTTTACATTTTACATTTAGGTCTGTGGTCTATTTGGAGTTAATTTTTTTTTCTTTTCTTTCTTTTTTTCTGAGACAGGGTCTCCCTGTCACCCAGGCTGGAGTGCAATGGCATGATCTCGGCTCACTGCAACCTCCACCTCCCAGGCTCAAGCGATTCTCCCACCTCAGCCTCCCAAGTAGCTGAAACTACAGGCACACGCCACCATGCCCAGCTAATTTTTGTATTTTTAGTAGAGACGTGGTTTCACCAGGTTGTCCAGGCTGGTCTCAAACTCCTGACCTCAAGTGATCCACCCACCTCAGCCTCCCAAAGTGCAGTACTGGGATTACAGGCATGAGCCACCATGCCCAGCCCATTTGGAGTTAATTTTAATATAAGTTGTGAGGTATGCTGTAATTTATTTTTTATATAGACGTTCAGTTGTTCCAGTATCATTTGTTGAGAAGACTATCTTTTCTCCATTAAATTACTTTTATACCTTTGCCAGAAATCAGTTGACCATATTATGTGGATCTATTTCTGGGCTCTCTGTTCTTTTTTGTTGTTTCTTTATGTCTATTCCTTTGCAAGTAATACTGTCTTTGATTACTGTAGCTTTATAGGCATTGTGAATTCTGCTACTCTATTTTTCTTCTTCAGAATGTTTTGGCTATTCTAGTTCATTTGACTTTCCATAGGAATCATAGAGTCCAGGTGTCACTATGTTACCCAGGCTGGTCTCAAACTCCTGGGCTCAAGTGATCCTCCTGCCTCAGCCTCTCAAAGTGCTGGATTATAGGCATGAGCAACCACACCTGGGTCACAGGGGTGACCCAGCCTACTGAAATTTTTTTTATCATGCAAGGATGTTGAGTTTTGTCAGATGCTTTTCTGCATCTGTTGAGATGATCATATTATTTTTATCCTTCATTCTGTTAATATGGTGTATCACATTTATTGATTTGTGCATATTGAACCATCCTTGCATCCCAGGGATAACTCCCACTTGATCATAGTGTATTATGCTTTTAATGTGCTCTTGAATTCAGTTTGCTGCTATTTTGTTCAGGATTTTTGCATTTATGTTCATCAGATATATTGGCCTATAATTTTTTTTGTAGTATCCTTATCTGCCTTTAGTATCAGGGGAATGCTGGCCTCATAAAATGAGTGTGGAAGTGTTCCTTTCTCTTCAGTTTTTTTGAAAGAATTTGAAAAGAATTAGCATTAATTCTTTTTTTTTTATACTTTAAGTTTTAGGGTACATGTGCACAATGTGCAGGTTTGTTACATATGTATACATGTGCCATGTTGGTGTGCTGCACCCATTAACTCATCATTTAGCATTAGGTATATCTCCTAATGCTATCCCTCCCCCGTCCCCCCACCCCACAACAGTCCCTGTTTAAATGTTTGATGCAATTCACCAATGAAGTCCTGGGTTTTTCTTTGTTAGATTTTTAAATTACTCATTCAGTCTCCTTATTTGTTTGTTTATTGGTTATAGGGTCTGTGGCCTTTCTTCATTTGGCTGTTTATTGGTTAGTAGGGTCTGTGGCCTTTCTTCCCTGTTCCCAGCCTCCTCGAACCACTCAGCTGTGCCAATTACCTCAGTAATCTGGGTAAGGTAAGAAAGAAGTGGGCCTCTTGGGCAGCATCCTACACAGCTGAGGGAGCTGAATGCTTACTCACTCTCCTCACTTTCCTCCATGGGAGGAATCACAGGCTGTGGGGGTCTCTCTTGGCATTGAACTATGCTGCCTTGGGGGAGGAGTGACCTAGATAAAGTAAAACTATTCTTACCTTCTTCAGTGTGTCCAGTGATGTGCTGGAACTTCACTGCTGGACTTCTGGACTTCCACAAAGGTACTCTCATCCATGGGTACTTGTCAAAATCAGTGCTTCTGTGGGGA
This sequence comes from Pongo abelii, assembly GCF_028885655.2. NCBI lineage: Eukaryota > Metazoa > Chordata > Mammalia > Primates > Hominidae > Pongo > Pongo abelii. The sequence continues at coordinate 24,133,750 of NC_085928.1, forward strand.
TATGATGGTAGAAAGTTGCTATTCCACCATCTTGCTGATGCCTTTTCTCCATTTATTTATATCTTTGATTTCTTTCATCATTGTTTTTATAGCTTGCCTCACATCTCACATTTTGTTAGATTTGTACCTAACTACTGCATTTTTGGGGCACTATTATAAATCATGTTTTTTTTAAACTTTCATATTCCATTTATTCATTGCTAATATGGGAACATAATTCATTTTAGTATGTTGATGTTGTATCCTGCAATCTTGCTAAATTCACTTTTTGGTTCCAGAAGTATTTTTGTAAATTATTTGGAATAGTCTAGGTAAACAGGTTGTCTGCTAATAAATGCAATATTATTTCTTCCTTTCCAATCTGCATGCCTTTTACTTATTTATCTTGCCTTATCGCATTAGTTAGGACTTCCAGTATGAGATGGAATAGGCATGGTGAGAGAAGACATCCTTGCCTTGTTCCAGATCTAGGGGAGAAGCATTCAGTATCTCACCATTAAGTATGATGTTTGCTGTGGGTTTTTCATGAATGCCTTTTATTAGATGAAGGAAATTTTCATTTATTCCTAGATTGCTGAGAGTGTTTATTACAAATTTCACTGAAAGCTTTTTCTGCATCTTTGATATGATCATGTAGTTTTCTTAATTCCTCTACTAATATGTTAAACTACATTGATTGGTTTTCCAGTGTAAAATTATCCTTGCCTTCCTGAGATGAACTCCACTTGGTCATGGTGTGTTATTTTTATATATTGTTAGATTTCATGTGCTGGTATTTTGTTAAGAATTTGGTTTTCGGGGGGGTTTTTTTGTTTGTTTGGTTTTCTTTTTTTTTTTTTTTTGATGGAGTCTCACTCTGTTGCCCAGGCTGGAGTGCAATGGCACGATCTCAGCTCACTGTAACCTCCACCTCCCGGGTTCAAGCGATTCTCCTGCCTTGGCCTCCTGAGTAGCTGGGATTAGAGGCACGCACCACCACACCCAGCTAATTTTTGTATTTTTAGTAAAGACGGGGTTTCACCATGTTGGCCAGGCTGGCCTTGAACTTTTAACCTTGTGATCCGCCCACCTCAGTCTCCCAAAGTGCTGGGATTACAGGCATGAGCCACCACATCTGGCCTTTGTTTGTTTGTTTGAGGTGCTTTCTCACTATGTTGCGCAGGCTAGTCTTGAACACTTGGGTTCAAATTATCTTGCCTCAGCCTCCTGAGTAGCTGGGATTCTAAGCATGCACCACCACACCCAGCCTGCATTTCCTTTTTTTAATATTATGTTTGTCTTGTTGTGGTATTAGGATAATGGTTAGCCTCATAAAATGGGGGAAGTTTTATTTTTTGAAAGAAAGTATGTAAAGTTGGTGTTATTTCTCTCTAAAATGTTTGGTAGAATTCACTGGTGAAACCACTGGGCCTGGAGTTTTCTTTTTTTATTATTTTATATTAAATTTTTTATTTCTGTAGGTTTTGGGGGAACAGGTGGTATTTGGTTACATGAGTAAATTCTTTGGTGGGGATTTGTGAGGTTTAGGTGCACCCATCACCTGAGCAATATACACTGAACCTAATTTGTAGTCTTTTATCCCTCACCTGGAGTTTTCTTTTTTAAAATGATTTAAAATAACATATTCTATTTCTTTAATAGATATTGAGCTATTCAGTTCTTTTTTTCTTCTTGAGTAAAACTTGGTAGTTTGTATATTTCAGGAAATTTGAGCATTTAATCTAAGTTTTCAAGTCTCTTGGAACAGAGGTCATAGTATTCTCTTATGACCTTTTTAATGTCTGTGAGATCAGTATTGATGTCTTCTCTTTAAATTTTGATATTGGCAATATATATCTTCTCTCTTTTCTAGTTTACCTGGATATCAGTTTTATCAATTTTATTTCTTTTCAAAAACTAACTTTTGGTTTCACTGGTTTTCTTTGTTGTTTTCCTCTTTTCAATTTCATTGATTTCTGCTTTAATTTTTATTTCTGTCCTCCTCCTTCCTTAAGATTTTGCTCTCTTCCTCTAGTTTCCTAAGATATAAACTTCAATTCTTGATTTCAGATCTTTCTTTTTTTCTTTCTTTCTTTCTTTAGAGACAGGGCCTTGTTCTGTTGCCCAGGCAGGAATGCAGTGGTGTGATCACAGCTCACTATAACCTCAAACTCCTGGGCTCAAGCAATCCTCTCACCTCAGCCTCCTGAGTAGCTGAGACTACAGGCATGCACCACCATGTCCAATAGATTTTTTAAATTTTTTGTAGAGATGGGGTCTCACTATGTTGTCCAGGCTGGTCTTAAGTTCCTGGGCTCAAGAGATCCTCCCACCTTGGCCTCCCAAAGTGGTAAGATTACAGGCATGAGCCACCATGCCTGGCCTCTCCTTTTCTAGTATGTGAATTTACTGCTGTAAATTTCCCTCTAAGTACTCTTTTACTTGTATATCATATTTTGATATTTTTATCTTTATTTAGTTGAAAATATTTTTAATTTCCCTTGAGATGTTCTCATTGTCCCATGGGTTATTAAGAAGTTTATTCTTTAAATTTTAAATATTTGAGGACTTTCAGATAACTTTCTACGAGTTTAATTTCTAGTTTTAATTTCTAGTTTAAGTTCCTTATGTTCCAAGAATGTACGCTGCATGAAATTGTAAAGTTTTGCTTTATGACCCAGAATATTGTCTATCTCAGTGAATGTTCCGTGTGCACTTGAGAAGAATATGTATGTTACTATAGTACTAAGCTGCCATTGATCTGCTCTAGAAATGCCAAGTCACATTGTTTGAGTATGTCTTACTGTGTCTTACTGTATCTATATCTGTATTCTTACTGATTTTGTGCCTGCTTCTGTCAGTTATTGAGAGAGGAATATTGAAGTTTCTAACTAAACTTGGGCATTTCTCCTTTCATATCTATCTGGTTTTGCCTCATGTACTTTGAAGGTTTGTTCTTAGGTGCATGTATGTTTAAAAAGACTTACATGGCCAGGGGCAGTGGCTCATGCCTGTAATCCCAGCACTTTGGGAGGCCAAGGCAGGCGAATCACGAGGTCAGGAGATCGAGACCATCCTGGCTAACATGGTGAAACCCTGTCTTTACTAAAAAAATACAAAAAAATTAGCCAGGTTTGGTGGCGGGCGCCTGTAGTCCCAGCTACTTGGGAGGCTGCGGCAGGAGAATGGCATGAACCCGGGAGGCGGAGCTTGCAGTGAGCCGAGATCGAGCCACAGCACTCCAGCCTGGGCGACAGAGCGAGACTCTGTCTCACAAAAAAAGACTTACATATATGTCTTATAAAATTGAATGTCTTATGGACATCATATAGCTGTGTCTTGATTTAGCATCTAATCTGATAATCTCAGTCTTTTAACTATTACATTTAGCCAATTAACTTTAAAGTGATTATCGATAAAACTGGATTAAAATCTTTTTCTTTTTCTTTTTTTTTTTTTTTGAGATGGAGTCTCACTCTTGTTGCCCAGGCTGGATCAGCTCACTGCAACCTCTGCCTCCTGAATTGAAGTGATTCTCCTGCCTTCCGAGTAGCTGGGATTACAGGCATGCACCACCACGCCTGGCTAATTTTGTATTTTTAGTAGAGACTAGGTTTCACCATGCTGGTCAGGCTGGTCTTGAACTCCCAACCTCAGGTGATCCACCAGTCTTGGCCTCCCAAAGTGCTGGGATTACAAGCGTGAGCCACTGCACCTGGCCACACTGGATTAAAATCTATCATCTTGTTAGCTATTTTCTATTTGTTGTACTTATTCTTTGTTTTTCTTTTTTTTTTCCCCTACCTTATCTGGTTTTAATTAAGCATCTTTATGATTCTGTTTTATCGTGTTTTTTTGGAGTTTTTATTTATACCTCTTTAAAAATATATATATAATATGTATTTTGAGATGGAGTATTGCTCTGTCGCCCAGGCTGGAGTGCAGTGGCATGCTCTTGGCTCACTGCAACATCCGCTTCCTGGGTTCAAGCGATTCTCCTGCCTCAGCCTCCTGAATAGCTGGGATTACAGGCGCCCGCCACGACACCCGGCTAATTTTTGTATTTTTAGTAGAGACGGGGTTTCACCATCTTGACCAGGCTGGTCTCAAACTCCTGACCTCGTGATCCACCTGCCTTGGCCTCCCAAAGTGCTGGGATTACAGGCGTGAGCCACTGCGCCTGGCCCTCTTTTAAAAATATTTTTAGTGGTTACCCTAGTGTTTACATTTTTAAAATAATCTCCTTCTACCTGAGTGTCGTAGCATGTACCTGTAATCTCAGCTACTTTGGAGGCTGAGGCAGGAGGACTGCCTGAGTCCAGTAGTTTGAGACAAGCCTGGGTAACATAGCAAGACCCTATCTCAAATAATAATAATAATCTCTTTCCACCTTCAAATAACAACACTTTACATGTAGTGAAAGAACCTTCTATCAGTATTTCCCAGTTCCTTCCTCCCATTCCTTTTGGTATTGTTGTTATGTCATATTTTTATGTATACTATAAATAGCCAATATCTTGTTAAACTTATTGTTTGAACAATTAGTTTTCTCTTAATAGAATTAAAAATAAGATGATTATATTTAACTTTATTTCTTCTGTTTCCGATGCTCTTCATTTCTTTGTGTAGAGCTAAGTTCTTAACCTATATTATATTCTTTATGCCCGAAGAACTTTCTTCACCATTTCTTGTAGGGTAGATCTGCTGGCAGTGAATTCTTTCAGTTTTTATTTGTCTGAGAGTCTTTATTTTTCCTTTACTTTTAAAGTATGTTTTTTGCTAGATATAGAATTGTGTGTTGACAGGTGTTTTGTTTTGTTTTTGTCTTTCAACACCTTAATGATGTTACTCTATTGTTTTCTTACTTGCCTGGTTTCTCACAAGACATCTACTGTAATTCTTACCTTTCTTTCTTTGTGGGTGTCTTATTCTGTTCAGGCTGCCATAACAAAATGTCACAGACTAGGTGGATTAAATAACTGAAATTTGTTTTCTCACAGTTTTAGAGGCTGCAAAGTCCAAGATCAGGGTGCCTGCATGGTTGGCTTTTGGAAAGGGGTCTTCTTGGCTTGCAGACAGCTTCTTCTCACTGTGTCCTCATACAGTCTTTCCTTGGTGCTTGTGTTTGGAGACAGAGGGGAGAGGGAGAGAGCGTGTGGGAGAGGGAGAGAGAGCACGCGAGAGAGAGCAAGCAAGCGCACCGTGGTATCGCTTCTTATAAGGACATTAATTCTGTGCAATTAGGGCTGCACCCTAGGACCCCATTTAACCTTAATTACTTCCTTAGTGGCCCTATGTTCAAATACAGCCACACTAGGGGTTCGGGCTTCAACATAGTAACTTTAGGGGGACACAAGCATTCAGTCCATGACAGTAGGTAATGTGGGTCTTTCCCTTTAGCTACCTTCAAGACTTTTTCTTTGTCTTTGATTTTTAGCAGTTTGAATATGATATATCTAGGTATGGTTGGTTGGTTGGTTTGTTGGTTGGTTGGTTTGGTCTTGGCTTTGGTGGTCTTAAGCTTCTTGGATATATGATTTTATGTTTTGTTATTGATTTTGGAATATGTTTGCCCATTATTTCTTCAAATTATTTCACTTGCCCCATTCTTTTTCTTTTCCTTATGGGATTTGTTATACCAGTGTTATATTGTTTCATATTGTCCTACGGCTCTCAGATGCATAAAAAGAGTGTTTTTCACTCTTTTTGCCTTTCAGTTTGTGTAATTTCCATTGCCCTATTGTCAGGTTAGCTGGTTCTTTCCTTGGCTGTATCTTCTAGCAGTAAGCCAGTTGAAGTGCCTCTTTATCTCTATTACCATGTGTTTTTTTATTTCTAGCATTTTTGTTTTGAATCTTTTTTTACAGTTTCCATGTCTCTGCTAAAATTACCTATCTGATCTGAAATGATGTCTACCTTTTCCATTAGAACATTTAACATTATTTTTGGAAGTTATTTAAATTCTCTCTCTGATAGTTCCAACGTCTCTGTCATATCTGAGCCTTGTTCTGATGATTGCCTCATCTTTTCAGGGTGTATTTATTTCTTGTCTTTGGGTATGCCTTGTATTTTTTTGTTGAAGGCCAGACCTGTTGTTCAGGGCAATAGAAACTGCAACACGCTGGCCTAGAGTGTGGAGATTTGTACTAATTTAGCCAGGAATTGGGCTATGTTTGAAGTTTGTTGTTGCTGTGGTCACCATTGTTGAGGTTTGTTGCTGTGTGCTGTAGACATCAGAGACTTTAATGTCTTCTAGTGACTTTCTTTTTGCTTCCTCTTTTGGTTTTGGGTCTTCCTTTTGTGCAGCTCCCCAGAGAGAATCTGTTGTTTACAGCTCTCCCAGCTGTAATCCACTATTATTATTGGAAGCTTATATAAGTGTGGTGATAGGGTGTGGACAATGGGGAGCATTCTCTGTTCTGATTAAGTCTCAGTGTTTGGAATGCACAGTTTTAAGCACTCAGATAATTGCTGTTCCTACTCCAGTGGTAGAGCTTTTTTCTGCCCCCTTTTTCCCTTTATCCACAGTGGGTATCCACCACTGTCTCAGTCTGTGACCTTGAAGACCTTCCCTCTGGAGAATAAGGCTTCCCCAACCCCTAAGTGAGGTAGGGAGGACTTGTCTGGGCAGAATCCCCTGAATGCCCTTCCCTCAGATGCAGTGCTATTCTGCCAGTGCACTGGGGTGGTTGCTAGGACAGATAAACCTTTTGTTTCCTAAGGAAGAATGCTCTGGGAAGATTTTGCAGTTGCTGTGCCTCTCCCTAGCCAGAACCATGGTGCAAACTTTCTGTGGATTCTCCGTGATCTTCTCTGTGAGAGCCTGGTGGGGTTCTTATAAGAAAAGCCTGCAAAGGGATGAGAAGCACCCCCATGACTGTGATCCCCAGGAGCTTCAACCTTCTCATGCTGGCCCACTCACTCTCTGCCTCCATCAGTTCACCAAAATTTCTAGTTTAATTGTCTTACTCACTCATATGGCATCCAGTGGCTTCTGCCTCAAGTAAACAAATGCTTAGGTCCTGTGCTTCCCTGAAGATGCCTGTCTCTCCAAATTTGGGGGTAGCTTCAGATCTCTGATCAGTTCACAAAAGGTCATTAATTTGTTGCATGACCGGCTTTTTCCTTGTTGGAAGAAAACTGCTTATGCAGAACAAGAATGGTGAAAAATACATTACTGACCAAGAGACCATTTTATTTCTCTCACTATACCAAGCCCAAACATTTTCCTTTTAGAAGCTGCAGTTCATAGCAATAGATAAGAAGATTTTGTCACATAGACTAGTTTCCATTTCATTAGTCAACTGGAGCTATTTAAATTGAGATAGGTGCATTTATAGGCTGGCTATACTTGAGTCTTCTTTGAGGACAACTTTAGATATAAAATGCACATGGCAATTGTCTTCTTTTCCTTCTGGACAAAGATGCTCTACACAATGTGCTTCTCCACTCAGATTTTCATGGGTCTTATTCCTTTTTATGCATCAAGTTCTGCCAAGCAATTCTTTACTTCCTTATATACTTTATATAGCTTTTCCCAGTAAGCAACCTCCAAGGCCATAGCAGTGTTATTCCTCTGGATATCAAAAAGATAGTGGCACTTCTGAACAAGTGCCTTCTGAGACTTCTCTGAATCATTTGCATCCTAGATGTGTTTGGTTGAACTCTGCTTAACTTCTTCTATTTGGGCAGGTTTTTTTGCGCATTGAGTGTACCAGCAAATTGTCCAGCAGAGGTGCCATGTTTTCTAATGATGTAGATAAAAACCCCTACTGTTGATATGATAAAGAAAGTCTCTGGGGCAATCATATATATTTCTTTGGAGAGATACTATGAGATAAGCCCAGTTATGTGTGTATAGGGTGCTATGACACCATTTTAGATAAAGGAACTGGAAGAATTCCTCAGGGATAAGCCCTCATGACAGACCTGTCCTCTATATTCAGCAAGAGGTGGTACAGAGGCAAGACATGGCTACAGCTTAGTGTCCCCATGACCCTGCCAGAAGAGCATGTTGGGTACCACAGTAAGGTGGCCACTCAGAGGTCTCACACAGTGACCTTCTGAAAATAAAAATCTAACCTCTTCTTAACACCCCCCTCTATGTTTATTAAATGCTTATACTTAACAGGCAATAACTTTTATGGCTATATATACTTCTGATTGATGGACAGTTGAAGTTTGTGGTTGAAAAAATAATTTTATCAGAGAGGACAAGGCAAGATTTAAAGTTTTCCATAATTGCTTATCAAGCATATTTGCTCACTGAACAAATATCTGTAAAGCATTTACTTACATTCTAGCATTTACTTAGTAGATGTTAGAATGTAGCAATGAAGAAGACAGATAACAGCCCTGCCGTCTGAAAGCTTCTATGCTAGTTGGGGAAAACAGGCCAGTAATCAAAGTAATGAGTAAAGAAGTAGGGAGAGAGTGGTATAGTTGGTGGAAGCAGTATGGGAAATACCTCTCTGAGGAGGTGATATTTGAGCTCCTGGATGCTGGGGCGGCCTCCACAGTGTCTAGTGGGGGCATGTTAAATGTGAGATACCTATTAGACATCCAAATGAACATGTCAGATATGTGCTTGGGTATATAAGCCTGGACAACAAGACTGTGTACAGAAGTGAAAAACAAGTCAATGTTTATAATGCTCTGGAAGTAGCTGTAATCAACTTGGGAGATTGTCTGGATAGGGTAGAAATGAGAGTCCAAGATCAGGTCCTAAGGACTATAAATAGCTATTCAGAGGATAAGGAGCTAGTGAGGTAGAAAGAGAACAGGAGAGTTTAGAATCAAAACACCAAGAGAGAAAAGTGTTTCTGTTAGGGGAGTGGTGAATTTGGCTGAATGCTACTGAGTTCAATTAAGTAGCACAGATAAGTGATTCTTTGATTTGGAAGCCCAGCAAGCATTCATGACCTAGACAACAGGGCTTTCAGTGGTGTGCTAGGAAAGGAGCCTTATACCAGTGGGCTGAGGAGAATAGGTGAGGAACTAGAGACCATGAGTACAGATGTGGATCTCATGAGATCAGAGATAGATGCGGAGCTCATGAGAAAGAGATCTGCATCTATACTCATGGTCTCTAGTTGTTTTTTGTTAGTTATTTTTTGTTTTTGTTTTTGTTTGTTTTGAAGAGGGGAGATACTGGCACATATTTGCATACTGATGGGAATAATCCAGTAGTGAGGGAGAAATTCATGATGCAGAAGAGCAGAGTATAAATTACAGGAGTGGGTAAGCAGGAATATATTCTAGAGCACAAAGGTAGAGTAGTGTACAAGGGACAGAAAGCCAAGAGTTTTGGGGCAGTGTCAGTTGCCTGGTACTTTTTTTTTAACATAGCTGTAATTTCTGGCTTTTCTCCTAAAGCATACTAGCTGACAAAGCTACACATTTATTTCAGAAAGAAGCCCAGATTTTATATCCCTTTTTAGCCTCAGTGATCTGTGTTCTATGAAACCCTAGCTACATAGATCCCCACTGTAAGTGCCATCTCAAAACGGCATCATATCATGTAATCCTCACAGTAAATCATGGATGCAGGTGCTATTAAAGATGTTTTATATACAAGGAAATTGAAAATGTGGTAATATTAATGAAATACAACCAGTTCTACTGAGGAGCCCTTAATAGAGGGAGGAGATACATATTTGAATTAAATTGCTATGTAAGAATACAACATTTTGACTCAAGCAGAACTCATGGTTTTCTTTATATTTTTCCATGGAAGTATAGACTTTGAAAAAGTCTGGTTTTCCTCACAATTCACCTGAAAATAATTTTCCATTTAGAGCTGATAACACCAGCCATAGTTATTATTCTAGGAGGATAGTTACACCATAACTTATCTGTGCATGAGAACAGGTTCTTTTGTGTGAGCCTGAGGGCTTCTCCAAAGGTTATTATCTGCGTTAGATGTCTGTCTGCAAGATGCAGCTGCTGCCTTAATGCTACACTGACATTTCAGTGGATGTGGAAGGGTCAGTTTCTGTTTTCCTCCCCACTTAACCCTCAGCTTCCTCTTACTATGCATGAGAAAATTGTTGTAAATTTTCTCTCTGGCCATTTCATTCAACAAGTATCTCAAGTGCCTGGAATAAAGAGTATAAAGCTTATTTTGGTTTAATGCCTAAGAGAATATGGACATTTTATTTCTCAGAGCTTGTACAGAAATAGGCAGTTTGTATTGGAAAATTAGAGCAATTCTTCCTTCCATATTAGAAATGTTCCATTGCTCTCTCTGTAATGTTTCTCTCACAGAAGGCTCAGGCACATTAAGTGGCTTGTCAGGATCAGCCAGTTCACCACTGCCCTTTTCCTAAAGTGAAATCATATGAAGTAAAGGAAATCAGCTTAAATTAAATGTTTTTGTATTTATGCTGCAAAGATGACGACTATGAAAGCAGTCTTCAGTCTTTGTTGCTCTTGTGTCTTTCACCGCAGGTGTCACTTGCTCCCACTCACCCTTTCTGGGTAGATTTCTTTTTCTTTCACCTTTACAATAAGCTATTTTTATTAAAAGAGAAAAAGGAAATAATGATATCTATAGGGTTGATCATTAAGTTTTTGTCATCTTTCTTGGTCACATTCCTGAGGGGTGCAGTTCTTTGAGGGTCATGGAGTGTCTTTTCTCAGTGTATTACCAGGAATAGTTCATCTTTTTCCTTCTTAGAAGAGGGAAGGTAGCTTAATGATGATCAACTATCTTTAACTTGCCTCTGGACTTATTGTTCTTCACTTAAAAAGAAAAATAGTAGTAAGAATATTCTTCTAGACTTTTAATGGAGTATCATTAAATCTCTATCCCATAGTTTAAATGAAGTGGCTGTATGGCTGGGTTTTTCACATAATGAGGGGAAAAATCCTGATTGCTCTCCTAACTAGATGTTTTACCTTTTAGTAACTTGGTGAGAGGTAAATTATTTCTGTGAACAATACTGAATAAATCCAAGAATATGCATAGCCCTGATTCTTGTAGACTGATGACCAGCTTCTCCTGACCCTTTTAGCAGAATTATTTCCTTTTCTTTTTAAAGAAAAAGCCCTATTATCCAGAGCTCTGTTATCATGATCAACACACCATTCAATGGTTACATGTTCAAATTAAATTCATTAGCTTTTCATTGAAATGAAACTCATTCGTTTTTTGATCATAGCATTTTGCTTTTTAATCTTTTCCAGAAAGAACTTGAGAAGCAGAAGAGAATTAAGAGGAACCAGCAGCTGGAAGCAATAGCCAAAGAACATTATGAAAGGGTCTTGCTAAGGAAAAAAGGTCTAGAGGCTTGGAAGAGATTGAGAATGCAAAGCAAACAAAACATGCAGGTGCAGTGTCCCACTGTTATCCCCCAGATTAGAAAATGGACTTTTCCAAATAGGATGGATGCCCAGTTAAGCTTGGGGGAGGGTGGGGTATGGTGATTTAAAGCCAGAAAGATAAATTAATTGAATGTGTGTATTTGTTCTGGATACAATTTTTGATTTGGTCTTTTAAGGTAGAGGACTTTTGTAATTGAATAGGTTGGAAAAAATGAGAGGAAATGTTTTATTAGAGATCCCCCCAAGGTAAGATGAATAGAAGCTTCTCGGTTTGAGTAAGGGAAAAGTTATTACCATAAGGTACATTAGTCAGGTTTCTGCCTGTGATAAAGTTGCATAACAAACAACCCCCAAATATCAGTGGCTTACAGCTCAAGTATTTATTTCTCACTCATATGACTGTGGGCCAGTTGTGGATTGAGTTCAGGTCTCTCCCCAAACCTCTCATTCTGGTTACAGCAGCTACTCAGGACATGCTTTTCACCTGGCAACTGTCAGAGCTACAAAAGGCCAAACCAAATTATGTAAACCCACTGCTTGTATTATGTCCACATTCCATTGGCCAAAGGAAATCATAGGGCCAAGCTCAGTTATTGAGGAGAGAAGGAGCTCCATCCACTCTACAGGGAGGAACTGTGAAATCACATTGCAAAGGGTATGGGTGTATAATTCTATTAGAACAGTAATTCACTCTACTGCAGAGAGATACATGAAATCAGATACCACAGAAATTTCTAAAATTTCCCTAACAAATTTATCCAGTGCATGCAACTAAATGATTAAAAATTCAAAATAGATAAAATGTTATCTCATCTTTTGGCTCTCAGGCTGCTGAGATGAGTCCAGTACAGGCAGAAATCTCAGGTGCCACAGAGACCTCCGTGGTGGTCATTTTGGCCAATAAATATGACTGCCAAGAGACTCACTTGAATCAATCACATTCACAGTGCCAGATATCTAGACAAGGCTTAGAAAAATGTGTCACTGTTTGGAGAGGACTAAGAGAGAAGGCTTTTCCCCTCCTGCCTCTTAAAAGAATATAACAGTTACTTTTAAAAATCTATAAATTCTGATTTGTATGTTTATTTTGATAGAATGATACTCAGTTGAAAAGACATTAAATTATTCATGTTATTTTCTATCAGATGGTTTTGTGGTTTATTGATAATGTCTAAATTTCAATGCTGGTGACAGCTCATTCCACAACACTAATTGAAAGTATTGGCATTTCCTCAATTAGACAGTGGTTAAGTCATGAGAAAGAGAGGTTTGTTGTGGAGTTGCTGTCCAAGCTCCAGGAGAGCAAATTGAGAATGTTGCCAGCTACCCACTCCAAAACTCAGGGGAAGTGAAGTAATGGCTTAGAGGTTGGTTGTTCCATTTCCATAACCAGCAAATCACTGTGGTCTTCAGGGAGCTGGCATTGAAAGGCCATGCATGATGTGAATCTATAACCTCCATAGAATAGGTCAACAGTCAAAGCTTTTAGGACACAGGCTGCATGTACCTTCAGATTATTCTCTACCGACTGCCTAAATGTGTTTTATAGCATCATTTCCAAAGATGATGTGTTTGTTTAAATGATTTAAAATTTAAGGAATAATATTTCTCATTTAAAAAATTGTCCAGGTGGCAGAAGAACATTACTCTTTGTTCCTGCAGAGGAAATATCTGCTAACCTGGTTCCAGCGTAGTCAGGAAAGTCTGGCTAGAAAGATGGCCCAGGCTGATCAATTTTATTCCCAAATACTGCTTAAGAGAGTCATCCGGAGCTGGCTACAGGTAAGGACATAGGGAAGGGTACCTTAAATACATCTCATTGCTCAATCCTATTTAAGAAAACTAAATGGAATCCAGAATGTCCAGGGTCATTATGTTTTTTTAAGAACAAAAGAGTAGTCAATCCCATTCACTGCTTTGAAATAAATGTGAAAATGGCAAATCAATGTTTTATTAGTGTAAAATCCTAAGCATGTGTTTGTTTCACGGAGTGTATAAACTGTAAGTTATCATTCCATCAGCTTCTGTTTTTAGTCATTTCTTGTTTCTTGTCTCACAGTGCTCAAGTGATTTAGAAACTTACCCCTTCAATCTTATAACTGTTTCTCTTCATGTGTTCTCTTACCATTTTTAGGATACATTATAGAGGATATTATCTTGGCTGCCAGGTTATCCTTTTCTTTGTATATCTCTAGTGTCATATGTTTCTTTTGTTTCATTTCTGTCTTTTGTGCTGTTTATTTGCCCTAATTCTTTGTCAGCTGATATTTTTTGTCTCACTTTTATTTCTGTCTTCATCCCCAGTACGTGATTGAGCTGCAGGAAGAAGTAAGAAAATTTTGTGTACATTTTCTTCAGAAGAAGATTTTCAGGGCCTGGTTTAACACGGTCAGGGAGGCGAAGATCGATTCTCAGGGCAAGCATGAGATTGCAGCGGAGCACAGTGACAGGTGAGGTTTTGATTGATAGTGAGGAAAATCCACTCTCTGACTTCACAATCGCTCAGCAATATATTCTGCTCCTACAATGTGTCTGCAGAGATGAGCTGCGGTCTAGGAGAGTGGGGAAACACCAGTCAGGGGTGGGAGTCCGGGCTCACCAGCAATGTAATAAACCCCCTCGGACTCCAAGGTTCCCACCTTTAAAAAGAGAAGGGGGAGGAGGAGGCGGCCTGCCCTTTCTACCTCACAGAAACTGCCAAGAGAATAAAATGATGTGACCTATATGAAACACACCTAAGCAAAAGTACTGTATTCTTTGTTAGTCATATATAGTTTTATTTTTTAAGTTCAGTTTCTCTTTCAACATTATTTATTGTGAAATGTACGACAAATATAGAAAAGTGCTTAAATCATACAAATACAGCTTCACGAATGACTGTAAAGTGGACACCCTTTGTTACCACCACTGAGGTCAAAACGTTGAACATTGCTGTCGCACAGGCTCCTTCCCAAGTCTCTCTTAAACTACTCTCCTGACGTTTACAATGAACATTTCCTTTTCTTTTTACTTTTCTCCTAAGTATGCAGCCTTCAATGCTATAGTTTTCCCTGGTTTGGAAATTCATCTATATGGAATCATACTATATGCCATATTAATATTTAAAATACAGTTATGTTTTATTTAATCCAGTTGTCTTTGAGAAATAAGGTATTCTGTATAAGTAAGTTTTATATTTGTTTTCTAATTTTAAGCATTCGGACAGAATGTTCTTAATTTCATTATGCACTTCCCTTTAAGAGTGGTGATTTGGTGTCATTATGAGCATCAGTTAGTGTGCCGGGTGTATTCAGTGATGCCTCCAGCTCTTTGAGGTATGAAGACTGTTGTGTGGGTGTAGAAAAATGCCCCTTTTCTCAACATTACTCTGTTGCCCAGGCTGGAGTGCAGTGGCATGATACTGCAACCTCTGCCTCCTGGATTCAAGCGATTCTCGTGCCTCAGCCCCCCAAGTAGCTAGGATTACAGGCACACACCACCACACCCAGCTAATTTTTGTATTTTTAGTAGAAACAGGGTTTCACCATGTTGACTGGTGCTGTTTTCTTTTTATTTGCGTGTTTGTGCATGGGTGTTTATTTCTGTTCCTTGTAATAGTGTTCCTATCTTATTGCCATGAGGGTGCCTATCTCCACCAAAACCTGTTTGTTCTTGTTTAATTCACAGATATTGGAAATCAGTGGAGTGGGAAAACAGATAAGCAAGTTGATTATAGTTTTGTCTAAATTAAAACAAATAAGCAATAAGTGAGGGTATTCAGAGGATTTCCCTTTGAATAAATGATTGAGCTTTAGAGTTTGAAGTTTAGGACTCAATATCTATGTGAACAAATAACCTTTCAAAGCCTCCCTGTTCCTCTCTCATAAAATGAGGATAGCAACAGAACCTATCTTATGGATTGCTGTGAAGACTAAACAGGGTACTATGGTAACTCACTCAATGCACTGCTTGGCCCAAAATAATAACTAACTTTTTTTTTTTTTTTTTTTTAGTTTAGTGTCATTGTGAAGATATTATTATTAAACATCCTTTTTGCCTGCCTATGTTTTCTTTCTGTTTCTCAGCCACTGTATACAGGCTGAGAGATTCATTTGGGGCTTTTGCACAAACCGTCTCATCTGATAGCAGTAATAAGTTGGGTGTGGGGAGATGTCATTATTTCCATTTTTCAGGCAAAGAAATAAGCAACAGGCAGGTAGGTGAATTGTCAAGGTATACAGATAACAAAAGATTGCTCCCTGAACTCCAAATTAGGTTTTTTGACCCTAAAACATTCTCTTCCTGCTACATCAGTCTTCCTCCCCATTTTTCTAATTCTCCCTCTTGTCTTTTTTGTTTTTGTGTGTGTTTTTTTTTTACCCTGAGACAAAGTCTTACTCTGTCACCCAGGCTGGAGTGCAGTAGTAGGATCTCAGCTCACTGCAATCTCCACCTCCTGGGTTCAAGCGATTCTCATGCCTCAGCCTCCCAAGTAGCTGGGATTAAAGGCATGTACTGCCATGCCCAGCTAATTTTTGTATTTTTAGTAGAGACAGGGTTTTTTACCATGCTGCCTAGGCTGATCTCGAACTCTGGCCTCAAGGAATCTGCCCACCTCGGCCTCCCAAAGTGCTAGGATTACAGGTGTGAGCCATCGTGCCTGGCCTCATTTTTAGACTATAAAATAGTAAGATAGTCACCCTATTTAGGATTTGAAGTTATGAAATCAGTGTAGGAATCCACGCAATCAACAAGAACCAAATTCTCAGCCAATGTCTACTTGATATAAAAGCATTGCTGTGATTTCATCTCTTCCCACTTTGCTTTTTGTTTACCATGTTCTGGCCCCACTGGCCTTCTATAATGCTCCTCAGACAAACAAAGCTCACTTCTGCTTCAGAGCTTTCACATAACCTGATCTCATCATTTAGCTCTCTGCTTAAATGTCACCTCCCTAACCACCCTTCTTGCATCACTGTCTATCCATTAAACTACCCTACTTCCTTCACAGCACTTAAGACTCTCTGAAAGTATATAATTTACTGTTTACATGTTAAACAGAGTGGAAGCACCACATCTTGCTCATTACTGTGTTCTCAGTATATGACAGTGCTCAGTACATAGGTAACACAGTAAATATTTGATAAATGTATGAATAGATGAACTTTATTGCAGGAATGACACTAATATTTAAGGTCACCAGTCTTTAAAAGGGGCTTTAACATTAAAAAATTGATATTCAAAGTTCATATTCAATTTTATATGAATGAAAGAATATCACATAGAAGAGCTGTGGATGAAAGGAAGGAAAGACATCTATTGGTCTTAGGCCTGACCTTTAAGCTGCAATAAATAACATCGAGAAAGATGATTCTCAATAAGAACATAACTTGTAATCTTACATATCTGTATCACTTCCAGATAATTTTATAAATCTAGCTGAGCTGGATCAGTATTTATAATATGTCTGATATTGTCTTGTTACCATAGTTCTTAACCACAGTATGAACATGAAGTAGGTAGTAATGAAAGTCACAGACCTACACCCCAGAAAATGCATATATGCATATAACATACAACTTTACACAAAATGTCAAGGAGTTTATGGGACCCAGCTTAAGAACCCTTACCTTGGTGACTTAAATCATACTTATTGTACAATACACCCACATGTAATTATCAAGACATATTTGCCAAGCATAAAAAAATACCTAATAACATGGCCCCTGGTGCTCATAATTTAGTAGAAAACATAAAAGATTAGAGAGAAAGAGAGAGATTGAGAGAGCAAGAGATTTTACTAGAGCCAAGATGAACCAGGGCTTAAAGCACCATCTAGTGCCAAAAAGGAGGCAGCCACATAGCAGGAGAACAAAAAAGAGATTAAACAGGTAAATTACAATCTCTAATCAAACATACCCACTGAAAACCAAACAAGCCAGACAAAGACTGAAATAAATAAATAATGCTTCAGTGCAAAGGCATAGACATATATCCACAAGAAACAACAGCGAGTTGGCCGGGTGTGGTAGCTCACACCTGTCATCCCAGCACTTTGGGAGGCCAAGGTGGGTGGATCACCTGAGGTCAAGAATTCGACACCAGCCTGGCCAACATGGTGAAACCCCATCTCTACTAAAAATACAAAAATTAGCCAGGTGTGGTCGTATGCGTCTGTAGTCCCAGCTACTCGGAAGCCTGAGGCAGGAGAATGGCTTGAACCTGGGAGGTGGAGGTTGCAGTGAGCTGAGATCGTGCCACTGCACTCCAGCCTAGGTGCTTGAGCAAGACTCCATCTCCAAAAAAAAAAAAAAAAAAAAAAAAAAAACCCAGCAAATGGGGAACCATGACCTTCCCAAATTGACAAAGCAAGGAACCGGTGATGACTAACCCTAATGAGAAGGCAGTATGTAAACTCTAACCAACACTCAAAATAGCAGTTTTAAGGAAACCCAGTGATCTTCAAGATAACAAAGAAAAGCAATTCTGAAATTTTTCAGATAAATTTAATGAAGATTTAAAAAGTCAAACAAATCTTGGAACTGAGAAATATATTTGCTGAACTGAAAAATCACTAGATGTTTTCAACAGCCGAATGGATCAAGCAGTGGCAAGAATTAGTGAGCCCAAAGACAAGCCACTTGAAAATACGCTATCAGAAGAGAAAAGAAAAAAGAAAGAAAAGGAATGAAGACAGCCTACGAGATATAGAAAATTACCTCAGAAGATCACATCTAAAAATTATTGGTGTTGAAGTGGGACTTGAATAAGACCAAGGGGTAGAAAGCTTATCCGAAAAAATAAAAATAGGAAACTTTCCAAAACTTGAGAAAGACATATCCAGGTATAGGAAAGTCAGAGAACACTAAACAGATTTGACCTAAACTCTCAAATGTCGAGGACAAAGAGGATCCTAAAAGCAATAGGAGAAAAGAGGCAAATAACATATAATGAAGCTCCAATTCATCTGGCAACAGACTTCTCAGCAGAAACTGTACAGGCCAGCAGAGAACAGGATGAGATTTTCAAAGTGCTGAAAGAAGAAAAAAAAAAACTGCCATCCAAGAATACTGTATCCAGCAAAGCCATCTTTCAAATATGAAGGATAGAGAAAGTTTTTCTCAGAAAAACAAATGCTGAGAGAATTCACCACCACCAGACCCGTCTCACAAGAAATGTTAAAGGGAGTTCTTCAATCTGAAAGAAAAAAACACTAACACAAAAAGAAAACAGTTGACAGTAGAAAACCTACTGATAAAATTAGGTACATGAACAAACCCAGAATACTCTAATACTGTAATTGTGGTGTGTAATCAACTCATAACTAGTATGAAGCCAAAAAGACAAATCTAGCAAAAACAATAATAGCTACAGCAGCCTGCTAAGAGGTAATATAAAACATGGAAACTAAAACAAGAAGAAGTCAAAATGTTGGGGGATTTCTAAAAAGAAAAGGCAACAAATTAAAACATACTACCTGAGAAAACTGTTTTGCCACAAGGGAAAACAGTAAGAAAGGAAGATAGGAGTTACAAAACAACCAGCAAACAAGGAAAGAAAAAATTGCCATAGTAAGTCCTTACTTATCAATAACTGAATATAAATGGACTCAGTTCTCCAATTAAAAGACATAGAGTGGCTGATGGATAAAGAAACAACATCCAACTATATGCTGCCTATAAGACACCTACTTCACCTATAAAGACATACATAGACTGAAAGAGATAGAAAAAGACATTCCAAACAAGTGGAAACCAAAAACACAGCAGGAATAGCTATACTTATATCAGATAAAACTGATTACAAGTCAAAGACTATAAAGAGAAATAAAGAAGGTCATTATATAATGATAAAGAGGTCAATTCAGCAAGAGGATATAACAATTATAAATATCTATGCACTCAACATCAAGCACCCAAGTATATAAAGCAAACAATAAAGGGAGAGATAACTGTAATACAATCATAGGGGACTTCAACACGCCACTCTCAGTAGTGGACAAATTATCCAGGAAGAAAATCAGCACGGAAACGTCAAAGTTAAACCAAAAACCAGGCCAAATAGGTCTGACATTTAAAGGACATTTTATCCAACTGTTGAAGGATACACATTATTTTTATCAGCACATGGAACATCCTCCATAATAAGACCATATCTTAGGCCACAAAACAACTCTCAACAAATTCAAAAAACAGAAATCGTATCAAGTATCTTTTCTGACCACAATAGAGTAAAATTAGGAATCAGTAAGAGGGACTTCAGAAGCTACACAGATAAAAGGAAATTAAACGACATGTTCCTGAACAACCAATGGGTCAATGAAGAAATTAAGAAAAAATTTAAAAATTTCTTGAAACCAATGAAAATGGAAATACCATAGATCAAAATATATGGGTTATAGTAAAAGCAGTAACTTCTTTTAAGAGAGAAGTTTATAGCAATAAACACATCAAAAAAGTTGAGAGACTTCAAAAAATAAGTTAACTATGCTCCTCAAGGAAATATAGAAAAGCAAGAACAAACCAAACCCCAAATTATTAGAAGAAAGGAAATAATATAAATCTAAGCAGAAATAAATGAAATTGAGACTTTTTTGACTCGAAATCAGAAATGAAAAAGGAGACATAACAACTGAGATCAAAAATACAAAGAATCACTAGAGACTATTATGAACACCTATACATCAATAAACTGGAAAACATAGAAGAAATGGATAAATTTCTGGACAGATACAACCTACCAAGATTGAACAATGAAGAAACAGAAAACCTCAACAAACCACTAATGAGTAATGAGATTAAAGACCAGCCTGGGTGACAGAGAATCCCTGTCTTAAAAAAAAAAAAAGTATCCAAATTGAAAAGGAAGAAGCCAAATTAGCCTTGTTTACGGATGACATGATCTTATACTTAGAAAAACCTAAAGACTCCACCAAAAAAACTGTTAGATCTGATTAATTCAGTAAAGTTGCAGAATACAAAATCAACTTTCAAAAATCAGTAGCATTTATTAATATATACACCAACAGTGAACAATCTGAAAAAGAAATCAAGAAAACAATCTCACCTTAACTAGCTACAAAGAAAATAAAATACCTGGGAACCAATTTAACCGAGGAAGTGAAAGATCTATATATTGAAAACTATAAAACACTGAGGAAAGAAATTGAAGGACACAAACATATAGAAAGATATGCCATGCTCCTGTACTGGAAGACTTCTTACAGTTAAAATGGCAATACTACCCAAAGCAATTTACAGATTCAATGCAATCTCTATCAAAATACCAACAACATTCTTCATGGAAATAGAAAAAAAATTCCTAATATTTATATGAAACCACAGAAGACCCTGAATAGCCAAAGCAACACTGAGCAAAAAGAACAAAGCTCTAGGTATCACACTACCTGACTTCAAAATTTACTACAAAGCTATAGTAACCAAAACAGCTTGGTACTGGCATAAAAACAGGCGTATAGACCAATGAAATAGAATAGAGAACCCAGATTTAAATCCACACATTTACAACCAACTCATCTTTGACAAAAGTGCCAAGAACATAAAATGGGGAAAGGACAGTCTTTTAATAAATGGTGCTGGAAAAACAGGATAACTATATGCAGAAGAATGATACACAATATCACCATACACAAAAATCAAATCCAAATGGGTTATAGATTTAAATCTAAGTCCAGAAACTATGAAACTACTAGAGGAAAACATTGAGACAATGCTCCAGACCATTGGTCTGGCCAAAGATTTTTTGTGTAGGACCTCAAAAGCACAGACAACCAGAGCAAAAATAGACAACTGGGATTACATCAAGCTAAAAAGTTTCTGCACAGCAAAGGAAACAATCAAGTGAAGAGATAACCCACAGAATGAGAGTATTTGCAAACTGTCTGTATAGTTTGGATGTTTGTCCCCTATACCTCATGTTGAAATCCGATCCTCAACGTTGGACGGAAGTGGAGTCTAATGGGAGGTATTTGGGTCATGGAGATGGATTGCTTAATGAATGGCTTAATGCCATCCTCTGTAAATGAGTGCATTCTCATTCTATTAGTTACCGAAGAGCTGATTGTTAAAAAGAACCTGGCACCTCCCTCCCCCTTTTTCTTTGCTTTCCTCTCTTGCCATTGGATCTCTGCACATGATAACTCCCCTTCCATCATGAATGGAAGCAGCCTGAAGTCCTCACTAGAAACAGATGCTAGTGCCATACTTCTTGTACAGCTGGCAAAACTGCAAGTCAAATAAACCTCTTTTTTTTAATAAATTACCCAGCCTCAGGTATTCCTTTATAGCAACACAAGTGGACTAAAATGCCATCTGACGAGGGGTTAATAACCAGAATATGTAAGGAATTCAAACAACTCAATAGCAAAAAAACAAATAATCCAATTTAAAAATGGGCAAGGCCATTATAGTGGCTCACACCTATAATCCCAACACTTTGGAAGGCTAAGGTGGGTGGATAGTTTGAGTCAAGGAGATCAAGACCAGCCTGAGCAACATGGCAAAACCCCATCTCTACCAAGAAAAAAAAACGACAAAACAAAAATTAGCCAGGTATCATGACACGCGCCTGTAGTCCCAGCTACTCGGGAGGCTGAGGTGTAAAGGATCTCTTGAGTCCAGGAGGTGAAGGTAGAAGTGAGCCAACATCACGCTGCTACAGTCCAGCCCGGGCGACAGAGTGAAGCCCTGTCTAAAAAAAAAAAAAAAAAAAAAAAAAGGTGGGGGGAAAGATCTAAATAGACATTTCTCAAAAGACATACAAATGGCCAAAAAGTGATAAAATGCTCAGCATCACTCATTATCAGAGAAATCCAAATCAAAACCACAATGCGGTATCATCTTATACCAGTAAAATGGCTTTTATCAAAGACAGTGAATAACAGATGCTGGTGAGGATATGGAGAAAGGGAAACCCTCATACACTGTTGGTGGGAATGTAAATCAGTACAGCCACTATGGAGAACAGAATGGAGATTCCTGAAAAAACTAAAATTAGAACTACCGTATGATCCAGCAATTCCACTAATAGGTATATCTCCAAAAGAAAGGAAATCAATATATCCAAGAGATATTGGCATGTCCATGATTATTACAGCACTGTTCACAATAGCCAAAATATGGAATCAACCTAAGCGCCCATCAGTGGATAAATGCATAAAGAAAATGTGGTATATACACAAAATGGAATATTAGTAATGAAAAAGAATGAAATCCTGTCATTTGCAGCAACATGGATAGAACTGGAGGTCACTGTGTTAAGTGAAATAAGTCAAGCACAGAAAGACAAATACCACATGTTCTTATTCATGTGGGAGAGCTAAAAATGTGAATCTCATGAAGATAGAGAATAGATTGGTGGTTACCAGAGGCTGGAAAGGGTAGAGGTTGGGAGGTGGATGAAGAGAGGTTGATTAATGGGTACAATATACAGTTAGATAGAAGCAGTAAGGCCTAATGTTCAATAAATCAGTAGAGTGACTATAGTTAATAATAACCTATTGTACATTTCAAAATAACCAGAAGAGAATAACTTGAATGTCCCCATGGTAAATAAAAGATAAATATTTAAGGTGATGGATATCCCAAATACCCTGATTTGATCTTTACACATCATATGAATGTACAAAATTACCACATGTACCCCCAAAATATGTATATTATGTATCAATAAAAATATTATAAAAAGATAGCTATAGATAGGCTATAAATAAGTGCCAAACCAGTGATCATGAATATGTTTTAGGAGTTCAGGGAAAGAAAGAGAAATGTAGGCAAGGTTGCTCTAGGAAGATTTCACCCAAAGGGGAGAACATTTTTCAGTTAGGGTAGAACAGCAGGAGCTAAAATGCAGAAGTCAGAAAATAGGAGTGTAGCCAGAAGAGAGATGTGAATGGCTGAGAATGGGAGACAGGGTCAAGGACTGGGAGTGTGCCCACAGCTGAGCACAGGAAGCTGTAAATGGTGGACTGAATGGATAAAAGCAAGCAATGAAGCAAATCCATTCCTTGGAGCCTTTTTTTTTTCTTTTCTTTTTCTTTTTTTTTTTTTTTTTTTGGAGACAGAGTCTCACTCTGTTACCCGGGCTGGAATGCTGTGGCTTGATCTCGGCTCACTGCAACCTCCACCTCCCAGGTTCAAGTGATTCTCATGCCTCAGCCTCCCGAGTAGCTGGAATTACAGGCACCCGCCACCACGCCAGGCTAATTTTTGTATTTTTAGTAAAGACAGGGTTTCACCATGTTGGCCAGGCTGGTCTGGAACTCCTGACCTCAAATGGGCCACCCGCCTCGGCCTCCCAAAGTGCTGGGATTACAGGTGTGACCCACTGCACCCAGCCATGCCATTTTTTAAAGCAGTACCTCCACCAAAAAAACAACATTATCAAAAATATTAACCAACAGCCATAAAATTAATGAGGACTGATGTGCATTCTGGGACTTCCTCAGACGGTCAAGAGGCCAGAACAAATCCCATCTTTGCCTATAGTTGTGAAAATATAAGCTTAACTACTCTGCACTTCGTTTCAACACTGTAACTCCACACACATACCACGGCATGCTATTCTCGCCTCTTTGCCTTTACTCAAGATGTGCTCTCCTCTAGGAAAGTCTTTTCTTTGCCTGACAAAAATTCAGTTCAGACATCATCTTCAAAAACATCTGCTCCTCACCACCAGACTGGGTAGTCCTCTGTGCCGCTCTCCACTGCTGTACCTTCCCACTGTATGGAAACTCTGGTCACCTGTTTCAGCCTCTCCTGGGGCAGACGGTACCTGGCTTACCTTGATGCCCCTAGTGTTCAGCTGTGGTGGACACTAATAAATCTTAAAAGGCCATTGCATGCTTCCCTGTGACAGCAGAGACACTCGCTTAAACATCTTCCATACCATGTTTCCAGAACCTGATGTTAGGGTATTTTTTCTCAACTGATATTCAAGACTGGTTCCTTGTTGTTATTGCTGCTGTTGGAGGTGAGATTACCAGCAGGCTTTTAAAATATGTCTATGCACTGAGGCCTCAATGCCTGTAACTTTGGCACATTCTGCATGCAATTTTCCATCATTTTTGCGTTGAGGGTTGTGGTTTCTGGATCCCTTGCCAGCATCACTGGTCCTGGCATGGGTACAATATGTATGCTGTAATCAGATCAACTCAGGAGTGTGCTTCGTAGCTTGCATTACTGGAAGCCATTTGGTGCTCTGCTCAAATGTCACCTCCTCAGTTTCCTTGACCACTCGATCAAAAATAAAAACAACTGGCCAGGCACAGTGGCCCACACCTGTAATCCCAGCACTTTGGGAGGCCGAGGCAGGCAGATCACTTGAGGCCAGGAATTCAAGACCAGCCTGGCCAACATGGTGAAACCCCGTCTCCAATAAAAATACAAAAAAAATTAGCCAGGCATGGTGGCAGGCACCTGTAATCCCAGCTACTTGGGAGGCTGAGGCACAAGAATCGTTTGAACCCAGGAGGCAGAGGTTGCAGTGAGCTGAGATTGCACTACTGCACTCTAGCCTGGGCGACAGAGCAAGACTCTCGCCTCAAAGAAAATAAATAAATAAAATAAAATAAAAATAACCTATTAGTCACTCTCATTCCCTTTTGTTGCTTTATTTTCTTCACAGCATTTCACACTGTCATAATCCCAATTGTGATTTCCCACCTTTTATACAGCATTTTATTAACATAAGAATTATTTTTATAAAGTTCTTAATGTGCTACAGATGGAAAGCCAACTTTTTCTCAGCATTTCACTTTTTTCCTTATTAAAGGAGGATCCTCTGGATCACATTTCGGACATGGAAGAAGTTTGTAAAATTTATGAAAGAGGAAAGAGTAAAAGAAGAAAGGCGACAGCAACTTCGTAGGAAGGTAGTTGAAATTCTTCCAGACTTCCAGGTGCCTGGAAGGGACCATGAGCTACACCAGCAATCAGATACTTGGTCCTTGAGTAAGACAAGTCTTTGGTGAACCAATGAGCCAGATTAGTTTAATATTTAGGACAGGAAGCTCTACTGGTCTGTATGTGTGTTATCTCCACCCACCCACACACATACATACATATACCTGGTTTATTCTCTATGAGCTACTTCTTAGATCAAAGGAATTATTTTGAGAATTTTTATTCCCTTCTTTGACTTTTTCTGGATTGCTAGTCATTCACTATAGCATTTATCACAGTGGGATCATCCAAAGGAACATTCTAGAGATCCTCTGTTCAAATATATCCTATATATTTTTAGCATAGTAAACTTTAAAAAGGACAAGTGTGCCTGACTGAGCCTATGAAGAAAAATGTGTCCATATAGCTTAACATGAGTTGATAAATGTGACCTTAATTAAATAGAAATAAAAAGTAGTGAGTACTCAGAAAAGGAAAGGAGGCCAAGGCACTCAGTCTTCTAGTACATTAGCATCAGTGACAGGCACCCTACCAGACCTTGTCCATTTTAACCACCCCTGAGGGCAGACCATGTATGAAAAGGTTCTCTACATAGCTGCTGCAGAGGATAGCAGCTTATCCTGATTTCAGAGAAACTGAGGCACCAGAGATGCTTCTCTTCAGTGCACCTTGATAAGCATGAAGGAAATGCCAAAAGAAGATAATAACTCTATCAATCATGACAGTCCAGCAATTCATTAAATTATCTGTTCATGCTCCCAACTGCAGCTGCTGAATAATACACTCAATTTGTCTTCTAGTACTCAGCTCAGTTTGATCTAGATATTGAGATACCTATCTCGAATTCAAAGAATGTTTTCATCTTTAAGGTGCTATAAAGACTGATGAAATGCTCTCTTCTATGAATTGTGTTAGAGAATTACCTGCTAGAAAAATAATTTTTCATTACAAAATACACATTTATTATAACAAATTCAAATTATAAATGCATATGGTAAAATGAGAAAGTCCTGTGCAGTCCTGAGATGATTACTCTTATTTGGTGTGCTGAAAATTTGAGTTGACAAAATAAAATTCTGTGGTTTTTTAAGTGAATGTTCTTGTTATTGTCGTCTCGTACTTCCTAGAAAGGATATCTAGCTGTACCACCTACTACATGACTTAAGATACTTTTATCATGGAGGATGTGTGATATGACCAAACACCTTGAATTGAACTTTATTTCTTCTACGACATGGCTGTTCCCACACAGCTTTTCCTTTAATAGGATTATACAGTTGTCATTAAAAAAAAAAAAAAAAAAAAAAAAACCTGTGTTTTTCAAGATGAATGGCCACTAAAGAAAATGTAACTAAAAGTAATTCATAATACATCACTTTCCATCAAAATCACTAACAGTTTAAACCTAACTACAGTACATTTACAAAATATTGGCTGATATTAGCACCCGGAAATGAAATACCAATTTTATTATTTTGTTTGTTTTGTTTTTGTTTTGAGACAGGGTCTCACTCTGTCACTGTACTTCAGGCTGGAAGTACGGTGGCCTGACTATGGCTCACTGAAGCCTGGACCTCTCAGACTCAGGCGATCCTCCCACCTCAGCCTCTCAGATAGCTGGGATTACATGCCCAGCTAACTTTTTTTTTTTTTTTTGGTAGAGATGGAGTTTCGCCATGTTGCCCAGGCTAGTCTTGAACTCCTGGGCTCAAGTGATCCTCTCAGCCTCCCAAAGTGCTGAGATTACAGGCGTGAGCCACCACATCCAGCCACCAGTTTTCTTTAAATGCCAAGCCTGTACATAAGGAAAGGTTGACTTCCTTAAGTCAATATGCCAGAAGCATAAATAAATCCCACAACGCTTAAGTTTTCTATCTTAGCTTTATTTTTGCCTCACCTCAAACATCAACTAGAAATTGAGTCTTTAGCAGCCCACATTCCAATGGAACCAGCTAGACTTTTTACCAAATACAGAGCCTTCTCAAGAGATACAATGGAAATAGTTTTGATGCTGTTTTTTGCTGGACTATCATGAAGGTATGTTTCAAAATGTTACTGTTAACATAATGCCCCAACAAGCAGTATCCCTGACCCACAAAACTGGAGAAATTGCCACCGGGAACTTAACAGTTTAGGGCTAGGGACAGGGCCGCAGGACAGGGACATCGAGGGAGCCACAGAGGCAGCACAGGTATAATGCAGGGTTTTCGGAAATCAGAAGACTTCAGGAGACACTCCAAGAAACACCAGCTATTTTCCTTAAAGAAAGCACTTTATTTTCCATTTAAACAACTTGGTCACAGGACATTATTTTACATAAATGGCAGTAATTTGTAAAATTTCCATGTAAAAGGCCTTGTGTCTGAGTCTGAGGTGATAAGAGGATATGAATACAAGTATATAAAAACAGTGCAAAATGTGCAGCCCACAGCCTCCGGAGTTGGCTTCAGAAATCCCCCTTAATGTTGCTAGACCAGTCACATTAAATATTAAATGTAACACCAGGTAAATATTCCTGGGTTTCCTTTAGTCTAACATCCAACCCAGATACGCAATAAAATGAAAAACTCAAAATCCCTAACAACTCAAACCATCCAATCACCCAGACCATTAGGATCACAATGAGTTGAGATTGCAGGCTCTATAATGTGACATCTCGTCAGTGGCTCCATCTTAAGAAATACAGAATTTTAGCTGCATCAATAACTAGAATAGACTAGCTCTGCTTTTAAAGCTTTGCCTTTTAAATGTAAATTTCTAGAAGTTCACTTTCAAGGTGCCATCAAGAAGGCTAGGCCACTAATAAGTCACAAGCCCAACCTAGACATCGTGCAGCCTCTAAGACATTTGTCTCCACTAACCGTTCTGTCTTTAACCTGCTGCTGATCCTACAGTGAAAACACTTAGTGCCAGCTGAAGCGTGGATGCTTGTCTATCAGCAACATAATTAAGTGTAGCTGATTCTGCAAGAAATTTATATTAGTCACAGCAAACATCCACAGGAACATACTGAATTGTACTCAGTAGTGAGTTCAGCATGGCTTTCCTGCTCCCCTGCATCACCTTTGCAGTGTTTAATACAAAAGGGTGCACGTGTCAAGCTGCCGCTGAGAAAACCAGATTCCAAACAGGTGCCTCAGGAAAAGTCTCTTATTATCCATTGCTTGCTTAAGAAACCTCTACTTTTCAAAATGGAAGGTACCAGAATATGGCTACAATGAAGTTAGGTCATATAAACTTACCTAGGTTAAAAAGACCCTTAAGTCTCACAAAACTGTAATTTTTAAACATCCTGGCTAAAACTGTGCTTCTAGATGTTATATTTTTGCTTATACTAGTTGAGCTTTATAATAAAAAGCTAATGTCCTACTCAAAGGAAATACATGTCTATTAAGCAGATGGTCAGTGGTATGTAGAACCTTACTGGCACTGTGTTTTCTGGCAGTGGAAGATTCTAGTACAGAAAACTGTCTCTTGCTAAAAATATTAGAAGTACCAAGGACTATTGATTGCATAAGAGAAAGTTTGTAGCAATTTTTTGCTAGGCAGATGGTACACTTGAAGACAACAATGACTTCATTCACCAAGGAAAACACTACTTAGCAAAGATTTACAATATCCTAAACACAAACACATATGCGGCTGAGGTGAAATAAGCAGCACGTTGTCCCAAAAACACACTTAAGGCTTTACTTTAGCAGCATCAGGGTAACCTATCAAAGAGGCGCTGTTAATGGTCAGTTCATTTCAGGAACGCTCGGCTGGAACCATAAAAGTACTCTGTGGGTATCGTAAGAAACATTGTAAGTATTGAAGGATTTTCCTCTTTTATGCAGTCCTGATCCTTAACTCTTTCTCCCTTGAATCTTTCAAATCGGTCTATTCTTCTCCCCCCAGGAACAGTCTACAGTGGTGTGATAATAATCTAAGTGGCCAGATGACAGTAGGTAATTTATTAAACTCCACATCCAGTACGTTCATTAACAGAGATTGAAGACGTGAGATGAGAGAAGAGGACCTGCTTGTTTGAAATCATGTCCGAGGGGCTTGCTCCTCTGCCCAAGAGACTGCTGATTTATAGGTTCACAGGGCAATCCTCCACTGCCGCCACCACCAAATGCTTCCCTGGGACTGATTCATTCACAGAGGCCTTGTCCTTTCAAAGATTCCACAATAAACTCATCTGGCCTCTGGAGAGAACCAAGGCCTATAATGAAACCCCTCAAATAGTTCCAGATCATAAAAGGCTCCAATATCCTATAAACCAAAGATGTCACAGAGCGTACAGAACACTGCTCATGGATTAGCCCCTTGTTTGCTGCTCCTTTCGGTACAGACGCCTGGGAAGGCTTTTCCCACACAAAATCACTGATCTTTTGACAGGTTTAAGCATTCTGTAAACTGTCCATCATGGATTCTCAAGGAACTTAAGTATCTTCGTGCCAATAAACCTGAATAATATACAGAGTCCCTTCCTATCCATGGGAAGGAAGCTGAGTTGGCTCATCCAAGTAACCCTATTAGAGGTAAGTTGTTAAAAAAAATTGTCATCATTCCTAATTCTCCCAAATGACTTTGGTCTCTTTGTACTACTCATCTTCATCACATCACATTACATTTAGGTGTTGTGAACAATTTGGCAAGAAGCTAAAATTACTGACCATACTAATGTTTCTATGAATTTGTATCATCAATGGCTAGATAATCAGAGTTGGCTCTACAGCTGACATTCAAAAGCACGACTACCAATTTCTGCCCAATAGGCTATTCTTGACATTATTACTATCTCTCTTATCTAAAACCTGTATAGAAAGAAATTTGTTATATCAAATCCAACTTTAATTCTAGGTGAATATTCAGCTCTGGGCCAGGGAGAAGGCATCACTGTACAAACCCCAGAGTTTGCTAACATCCCCAGGCACAGAGCCTATCACTCGTTAAACAAACCATCTCTGGGGAAAACGACGGCAGCCTGAATAAGAATATGGTGACCATCTTAAGGACGGCTCCAATTAATGGCAACAGTAGGGATGGTGCTGGCTGCAGAGGGTGAAGTGCAGGAAGTAGCAATATTTCCTCTCAACAAATACAAATCTCTTGCTTAAAGCAGCATGCACAGAATGACTGAAAACGCTGGCGAGATTTTCCCTATATTAAGCTATAAGCCAAGGCAAATTTAAGGAGTCATGAATTATCTTTGGGATTGCAAAACAGTACATGTACAAAACCAACATTTCAAAAGGGTATTTTCCTCATCTGAAATTCCCTCATCTTAATTCTATAGCAGAACAACCCATTGTACATAAATATTTAATCTTTTATACATTTTCGGTTTTAAGCTATGATTAAAGAAACAACTTGTTATTGTCGGAAGAGCCAGGGAAGAACAGGAATCCATTAATAGTGGAAACCACATATACCCTGTTTCTTCTCTCCTAGTGAGATACTGTTATTTAGGGAGGGGTGTAATTGAGAATTAATGTGCAAGTTAAGTGGGAAGATGTCACTCAACTCCTCAAAGTTCATACTGGAATAATGTGAATGCCAGAAGGCTGATTTTCACAATTTAGTGCTATAACTGACAGCATTTGAAATACATGAAGAAAATAATTGAGCCCTTGATGTTACTCAGCCTTCCTACCAGAAAAGAGAGTAAAGCATCCCCACAGGAGTGTCTGTTCTCCTCTTCCAGCCACAGTCACAAGTGTGCTAGCACCTTACCTGGTGAAACATGGGAAGAGGAAAAACACATGAATGCCTGTTGGAGTTATTTATAAGAAACCCAAGCAGAATTCATAAAAAATAAATAGAAGAACTCATCACCGAAACTCATGGCCACTGTACATTACACTAACAATAATTATCTTTATAACTGTTGTCAACTGTCTTTTCAAGATCAGACAACTTAGCATCAATCCATCTGGTCGTCATCTCTGTTTGAGTAGTTCATGTCTAATACTTAAGAAGGAGAAATTCTCATAACTGTACAACACGGTATATGCTGAAAACTGATTACCCTAATAATATTGGCTTCAATATTCTAACCTATAAACGTTTTTCTTCCATCATAATATTTTCCTAATACTTTGTATTTCCATGGTGCTTGAGTTGTTTTTTAGTGCTTTCCACATCCATCATCCCT
Organism: Pongo abelii; assembly: GCF_028885655.2. NCBI lineage: Eukaryota > Metazoa > Chordata > Mammalia > Primates > Hominidae > Pongo > Pongo abelii. The sequence continues at coordinate 24,165,097 of NC_085928.1, forward strand.
CACGTGACCCTCGTGACGACTCTGTGAGGTAGCCAGGGCAGGCATCAGTACCCCACTTTGCAGATGACCCTGAGACTGGGGAAAGTGACCCAGCTAGGGGTCACATGGCTATTAAGAATCGAAAGAGGGACTAGAAACTATCCTAATCCAAAACTCTTTCCCCCATACTAATGGATGGGAATTGCTTCTATCAATTTGTGCATTAGCAATCCACATCCTTCTCAAGTTCAGGCAATTGAGTCAATTAAAAAGGTGACTGGAAAGGAATGGCTCTACTTCTACTGCTTCAGTATAGAAGTCTCTTAAGTTGTGGCATCAGAAAAATTAACTTCTTCCCACTCCAGTCTCTAAACCTGAGCGTGGCCCTATAATGCCTTTAAGAAACGGGATAGAAATGGACACTGAAGTGTAAAATGGAAGGGAGACGGAAGGAGGAGCCATCATCCCTCAGAAAGCCACACAGAAGGCACTTCAGACAATGTCCTCGGCAGGGTGGTGGAATGCACGTGTGCCCAGGGTGGAGAACTGGTGCCAGTTCCGCAGGAAGCCCCTATTGTACTGGCCTGTGTCCACGATGAGCCCGCAGAGGAGCCGGCGCCCAGTCTTCTGTCGGAGGGCCTGCTGCACTTCCCGCTCAGTCACATTGTAGCTGATGTTGATCAGCTGGATCAGGAAGATGTAGGCCATGCCTGCTGTGATGATCACAGAGTACCACACGCAGGTGAAGGACAGAGCCGAGCTGGGAGAGGGGAAAATGCCAGTCAGGGCTGCCGTTTTTGTCATATTCAGAAAACTGTCATCATTCTCACGCTTTACACATTTTTTTACTTATTACTAAAGACTTTGGCATCTTCCCCAACCCTCCGAATTGGAAGATACTCAGAATGCCAATAACCTGCTTAAGTAGGAGAATGTGCATGTTTAGTCTATAATTACTGGTGCCTATTTTCTAGTATATTACACTAGAATAGCAGGGACTGTTTTTTGCATTTTGTACCCTCCACACACCCAGCACACTGCCTGACATAACAGTGTTCAACACCTGTTTGTTAAATAAACAAGTAATTCATAAATTATATCTAACTCATGAGAAAACAAAGGCACCAAGGGATTGCTATAAATGTCTTCTAGGAAGCTACAGGTGGATGCCGAGGAACAGTGCTAAAGTTACTAATCTCCATTCTTTCCAGTCCAATGCTGAGGAATGAAAAGACGATGGACGACTCCCAACACCAGCAGCCCTGTGCTTACTTGGACGTAGGAACACCGTAACATTCCAAATTCATCCTCCTAAAGCCCAACACAATCACACAAGGCAGGGAAGCTCCTCTCAGGCTCACTAATGAAACAGGCTGCCAGTTAGCCTCTGCTATTTGATGACTTTCAAACATTCACGAATTAAGAGTTAGCTGGAAATAAGTTCATTCAGAATCTTCATTTGTAAAGCTGAAGAGACCTCAAAGACTATTAAATCCAAGGACCTAACCAAAAAGATGAATCGCCTGCACAGAGTAGAGTGAGAAGCAATGGCAGGACTGTATTCCTTGGTTCCCTGGCCTCCCCACCGAGTGCGCAGACATGCTGTGCTTCAGGACGGGCCTCACCTGCAGCGTTAGCAGAGAATTTCACATGCTGGAGAGACTCTCCACACAGTGAGGAAGGAAACTTAATCTGAGGAAGACCAATCTATTCTAATAATGCCCACAGGTGTCTGGTTCTAGGATGACAATGGGGAGATCTGTCCACAGGCTAATAAAAACAAATGCCACAAAGGGATACTTTGTAGAGAAAGCAAGGATTGTTCTGAAAATGAAGAGTGAGAAGAAAGAAAAGGACCAAACCATAGATACCACAGAGCACTTATGTCAGAGATGATGATGAAGGGAAGGGAATAAAGAGCATGGGCAGAGGGGAGCCCCAGCATTCAGGGAGGCAGCGCTGAGGCCAAAGCTGAAGAATCCCAGCTTTTGCCGTGGCCTGGAAATCTTCACAATCTATAAAGGGGCCTAAGGAAATTTTGACCTACATATCACAGTAATTATCAGTGGTGATTAAAAAAAGAAAGAAAGTAGAACAGGAAAAACCAAGAGAGGTTAGAAAGAAAAGCAAGGTTATAGAGATGCTGAGCACATCTCAAAAAGGTCGGAAGCAGTAAATTAAGATTGGACTAAAAAGCATCAGAAAGCAGCGGTAAAGTGAGAAGGTTTCTGATCGTTACGACAAAATAGGCACATATGTGCCCTGGGGCTGCCTGTTTTTGTTTAGTGTTTTAGTTTCACTGTTGCTACTTTGAGCCTATGAGTGGTCATTTGACTCTGGAAGTCCCTGATTAGGCCTGGTCCTGTTTGTAGAGAACAGTTTTTCACTTTTTAAAGGTCAACAATCCTTTTAACAGCACCCTAGAAAAACACATATCACCAATGCACAATTTTGTGGCAATTTCAGGGATACCCAGCATTCCCATAGCCTGGCCTATGTTTTGGTTGAAAACTCTTAACCAAGTAGTAAGTAACAGTCCCTGTCAATGGCAACACCCATTACTTCCCAGGGGGCCTCCATACTGTGGTACCCACTGCTCACCTGTAATTTGCATAAACTCCAGGACAATAGAAAAGAGCTGTGAAGACACTTCTATCTCTACAAATGGTGTCCAAGGTCAGTGTGATCCCATACACCGAGGTGAGCAAGAAGATCAAAAGGGCAAGTATAAATGCTTGATGATTTGATTCTCCAACGCAGCTATTTATCCTCAAAACAGCATAGAGAAATAAAAAAGCAAACACATTTTTAAGAGTTCTTGATATAACTTACATAATAAACAAGAAACCTTTTTTTTTTTTTTTTTTTTTTTTTTTTTTTGAGACAGAGTCTTGCTCTGTAGTTCAGGCTAAAGTGCAGTGGCGCCATCTCGGCTCACTGCAACCTCTGCCTCCCGGGTCCCGGTTAAGCAATTCTCCTGCCTCAGCCTCTCAAGTAGCTGGGATTATAGGCACGTGCCACCATGCCCAGCTAATTTTTGTATTTTGAGTAGAGATGGGGTTTCACCATGTTGGCCAGGCTGGTCTTGAACTCCTGACCTCATGATCCGCCCACCTCAGCCTCCGAAAGTGTTGGGATTACAGGCATGAGCCACTGCGCCCAGCCAAGACAAGGTTTTAAATAGGGAAAATGTAAATTCCAGTTATTAAGAAGTTCTCTTATTTTTCAATTTTAGGGAATTAAAAACTTGCACCCTGAGGAATGCAGTCTTATATTCTCTGCTCTTCGCAAAGTGGAATCATATCATCAGTTTAAGGACAAGACTAAGTAAAAAGCAGAACCTGGCTAACAAATCTTCCTAAATATCAATATTACCCAGCTATGGAGATCTAACATTGTCCTCACCATGTTAAGGAAAGGGAGATAAATAGAATTATGAAAACTTAAAAATGCTAAATCAGAAGTATTACAGAGTATGGGAAAATTCATGTTAAATATATGAAGAGTAATATAAAGATCCAAAGAGGTTAGAAACATAGCATAGGGGGAAGAACAACTTGATGATATGCAGGCTCTTTGGCAGGTAAAAACAGTTCTGTGTCATGGCCATTTGTGGGGCAGGATGTAGAGGGAGTGCCTTCTACCCACTGCACGCCAGGATGCTCCGGTAGGCACATATCTGCTGTTAGGTGAGCCTTCTGCAAACCAGCATTTGTAAATGGAACAAACACACACACACACAGCCCTCTGCAAACCAGCATTTGTAAATGGAACACACACACACACGAATAAGTGAAGACATAGAAGTAGAATATCTAAAAATGAAAACACCTGTTTACTTCTAAAGACAAGAACCCAGAAAAGAGCTGCCCTGCCCTTGAGCCACGCACTTGAGGCCCATGCTGATGCCTCTCAGCCTTTTCTGCACCTCACCCTCTCCTGCATCCCCTTCTGAGGAGGAGGTACGCTACAGGACCAGAATCCTAGACACGAAAAGCATAATTCATTGATCACGACTGCCTGAAGAGCAATAAACCTGCAAACATGCTACTTACAGCATTCATATCTGAATTAATTATAGTCCCTTTAGTTTAGATGTATTTAGTGAAGCTGCAACATTATCTTTAAACATTGCACTTCATATTTTATGGGGCCTTATGTACCTTCGTTTGTTACTGGCCAACCGGCAGGTACAAAAGTCCATTTCTCTGCATATAATCAAATAGAGAGTTTATCTGGTAGGGCCTCGATTCAATAATGTTAAGTGGAAATCATCGGTAGCATCAAAAACGATTAAGTATGTATGGCAAGGGGACAAAAGAGTCACCTAAAAATAGGGGTACACTTTCTTGAGCTTTATGTTTAAAAAGGAATAGCACAGGGAAATATGCTTATACTGTTTCTGATCAATTCTTTTTTAAAAAATCATTCAACTGTAGATATTTCTCTATTAGAAAGGAGAAGATAAATGAGGAGTCATCCAAAAGAAAATTGAGAAAAAAAAAACAAACCCACAAGTTTTCTGTTATTCTCCCTTCAGGAAATGACTGAAGGAACTAAATTTGTGAAACTCGAAAAACTGATGACTAAGTGGGAACATCACAACAACCCACAAATATCTACAAGGTGTAAAGCTGGGAAGGAGTGAAATTTTGGGATAGCACAAGGGAAGATCAAATGTAACTAGAGAGTTTTACATGAATTTACACTTTCCAAGTCTCCAAATGTTTCCAACATACCAGACACAATGATGATCCATTCTTCTCACACAGATGCCACATATCCGGCAGTGCCATGCCCGGGCTGGTCGCACCAGCTGGCACTTGGCACACCAGTCCTCCTTCGCTTTGGTGGGGCTTCCAGCCGGCATCCTGGAGGAGCCCTTGGGGTCATCCTTTGTTGTGCGATTGTTGAGACTGCCCGACATGTCTGCCCCAGGGAACCCTTTGGTCTTCTCCTGTCCTTTTCTGTTCAGGCACTCCAGCTGGCTGCTGCTTAGAGCTCTGTCACCGCTTGCTGGATTGCTGAGGTAGCCTGGATTCTTCTTGGCTCTGTGCAAGGCTAAGAGTATCAGAAATAACCCGCAGGTAAGAACCGCCAGCTGAACGGGACCCACACGCCCTTTGGGGACCACTTCCTGCAGGAACACATAGTACATGTAGCCCAGTGAGAACAGTCCAAGGCTCAGGAAAAACAGGGTCTGTTCTTTCCTTCTGTGAGTGAGGTAGTAGTACCACAGTGCCAGCACAGGAAGGGAGGTCAAAACCACCACCCCCAGGAGGAAATGCCAGGAAGCCACATGAAGGAAGACAGGCAGCAGGACAAGCGGAGGGATGATGCTGATGTTCACTTTTTTGGCTCCCCTAAGCCAAGGAATTCGGAGGCGATCAGAAATCGTATCCATGATTCTTTCACAAGTCTCTGGCTGTAAAGATTTACATGTAATCCATCTATTCAGAAAAAGCACAAAGAGGAGCGACTTTATGTGGGTTTGTTGAATTAAAAGCTACAGAACACTGAATGCCAAACAGCGGGATAAATGATAAAAGCTACCAAAGACCAAGCATTTTACCTCCTTACTACTAAACTAAGCTTTTCAGATTCACATGTCATTTTTTAAAATAGGAACAAGATGTTTAAAAACTTAAAGTCAAGATTATTTCTCCCCTAAACAAATACATAGGTATAGACACATGCTGCAAGTAATGTTTACATCTTACGACCTGTACGGTCATAAGAATCTCAAAACAAATCACAATCTAGTTGTGAGGACAACGTGGGAATTCAAGAACTATTAGGTAAGTGACAAAGCAGCAATAATCAATAAACTCTTGTGATCAAACATTATAAGGAGTACTCAGACGAGCGTCAATAATCTGGGTGGAGTCTTCAGAGGGGTCTTTGTGGAAAACGTGGGATCTGTGCTCAACCTTGATGTCCAGCTAGCATGTGTATGAATGGAGAGGGAGGAAGGAAGGCCTTCCAGTGGAAAGAAATGTGTGCAGCACCTACTTGGCATGAGCCCAGGGAGCAGACTAGTCCCACAAGGACGGGGCTACATAGAGAAGAATGGAGATCAAACTAGTATGAGTCAAATCACTGAACTTGGTGAATGGAATGATATTTGTTGACTCTTTTGCACACTTAGGCTATGCTATGTTCTAAATGTTTATGCCCCCAAAATTCATGCACTGAAACCCAATCCCCAATGCAAGAGTATTAAGAGATGGGGCCTTTAGGAGGGTATTAGGTCATGAGAGCAGAGCCCTGATGAGCGGAATTAATGCCTCTAAAAAAGAGATCCAAGGGAGCCTGTTTGCTCCTTCCACCATGTGAGGACGCAGCAAGAAGGTGCCATCTATGAAGCTGAGGAGACTTCACCAGACACTGAATCTGCTGCTGCCTTGATCTTGGACTTCACAGCCTCCAGAACTGTGAGCAATAAATATCTGTTGTTTATAAATTACCCAGCCTAAGTTATTTTGTTATAGCAGCCTGAACAGACTAGGACAGAAATTGGTACTGAGAAGTAGGATGTTGCTACAACAGATATCTAAAAATGTGGATGCAGCTGTGGAACCGGGTAATGGGTAGAGGTTAGAAGAGTGTGGAAGTGCATGCTGGGAAAAACCCTAGACTATCTGAACAGACTATCAAGGGTGATTCTGGCAGAAGAGGAGAGCTGCAGAGAAAGCCTCAATCTTCGAGAATCCCTAAGAGGTAATGAACAGAAGGCTCGCGGACATATGGACAGTAAAAGCCATTCTCATAAGATCTCAGATGGAGGTGATAAACATGTTATTGGAAACTAGAAGAAAGGTGATCCTTGCCACTTATAAAGAGGAAAGGAACTCAGTGGAATTGTGTTTGTGTTTGGTAGAAAGTAGAACTCAAGAGTGATAAAACTGAATATTTGGCAGTAGAAATCTTAAAGCAAAGTGTTCAGGGTGCTGCATGGCTTCTCATAAATGCTTAGGGTAAAATGCAAGAGAGAAATTTTTTTTTTTTTTTTTTTTTTTGAGACAGAGTTTTGCTCTTGTTGCCCAGGCTGGAGTGCAATGGCGCAATCTCAGCTCACCGCAACCTCCGCCTCCCGAGTTCAAGCAATTCTCCTACTTCAGCCTCCTGAGTAGCTGGGATTACAGGCATGCACCACCACGCCTGGCTAATTTTGTATTTTTAGTAGAGACGGGGTTTCTCCATGTTGGTCAGGCTGGTCTCGAACTCCTGACCTCAGGTGATCCGCCTGCCTCGGCCTCCCAAAGTGCTGGGATTACAGGCATGAGTCACCGTGCCCGGCCAAAGAGAAATAATTTAAAGACAAAACTCATAATCAAAAGGGGAGTAAAACAAAGATTTGGAAAATTCTCAGCCTATCTATGTTGTAACAAATGAGAAAGCATGTTTGGGAGAGAACAGCAAGGATGTGGATGAGATCAGTACGGATTAGCCCCGTGCCAGTCATCAAGACAATGGAAGGACCCTGAAGGCATTCGGAGATCCTTGGGGCTGCTGCTCCCACCACAAGCCTGAAGTGCCAGGGCTTTGAGGGCAGACAGTTTCATAAGAGGGCCCAGGGCACCCATGGGGCTTCAGAGTGTACTGCTGAGTGCCATCTTAAGTCTCTGCTCCCTACATTCTGGTGCATGCTCCACAGCAGCTCCAGGTGTGGCTCCACTGGGCCTAGGTATGCCATAGAGGCCACCCCTCTGAAGGGCATAGGTGGTAAACCTTGGTGGCATCCACAGGGTGCCAATGCTGCAGGCTTCCAGAGTGTAGGAGCTGTAGATGCCTGGCTGCCTCCACCTAGATTTCAAAGGATGCCCCGGAGAGCCTCCGGGCCGAGGCAGAGGACTGCCACAGGGGTGGGGCCACCAGAGAGCCCCCACTAGGGCACTGCCCAGTGGAGCTGTGAGTGTGGTCAGGCCACTACAGAGAGACCCCACTGAGGCAATGCTTACTTGGAGCTGTGGGGACAGGGTCACCCCCAAGAGCCCCGTAGAGCCACTAGCATACAACTCCAGCCTGGGAGAGCTGGAGGCACCTGTAGGCAGCTGTAGGCACTCCAACCCATGAGGGCTGCAGCTTGGGCTGTGCACAACAAAGCTGTGGTGGCAGGGATACCCAGAGCCTTGGGGGTCCAACCTCCAACCCAGTGTGTCCAGAAGGCAGGATATCAACTCCAAGATTATTCTCAAGCCTTATTAAGGCTTAACATTGTTTGCCCCACTGGGTTAGGACCTGTCACTAACACTCCTTTCTTCCCGTTTTTCCCTTTTGGAATGGGAATGTCTATTCTATGCATGTCCTACCATTGTATTGTGGAAGCACCTAACTTGTTTGATTTCAGAGGCTCACAGGTGGAGAACTTGTCTCAGGATGAAATGTATCTTGAAACTCATCCACATCTGATTTGGATGATGATATTCAGACCAGACTCTGGACTTCAGACTTCTGAATTGCCACTAGGATGAGCTAAGACTTTGGGGGCTATTAGGATGAAATGAATGTATTTTGCATGTGAGAAGGACATAAATTTCAGGGGGCCAGGAAGTATCTGTGTCCCTCCAAAGTTCATTACATTGAAACCTCATTCCCAATGCAATAGTATTCAGAGGTGAGACCTTAAGGAGGTGATTAGGTCATGAAGGCATAGCCCTCATGAATGAGGCTAGTGCCCTTATAATAGAGCCCTATGAGCTTATTCACCCCTTCTGCCATGTCATGACACATCAAGAAGGTGTCATCTATGAGGAAAAGGGCCCTCATCAGACACTGAATCTGCCAGTGCCTTGATCTTGGATTTCTGAGCCTCTAGAACTGTGAGCAATGATGTATATTGTTTACAAATTACCCAGTCTCAGGTATTTATTTTATCATAGCAGCTTGAACAAATTAAGACAGACTAGTAAGAAAAGGTAGAGTTTAAGGAAAGGTAACTTTGATTTTAGACAATTTTTAAAGGTAAGACTAGAAGTTGGAGGTGAGTGGGAGATAACTAATTGGGAATCATACAGAGCGGCAGGCACGGTGGAAACACAGAGGAGAGGGGTACAGAGAGAACAGAGGAGATGCCTCAGGGGACAGCCCAGGTCTCCAGGGCTAGGAGGGAGGAAGAGTTAGCAAGGTTAATGGAAGAGCTGCGGTCTTCAGTGATGGTGGTTATGGAAACAGCATCATTTCTCCATTCATTAGTGCAAAGTGCTCTATTTTCTCAGTATAGATTTTAGACTAAATCTAAAGAACCTATATTCAAAGACAGCCATAAAAAAGACTACACAGTACACTGTCAAGTAAGAATGACAAAGGGTTCAGTGGGTTTTTAAGAGTCAAGGCTGGTACTAGACTGCAGACCCCAGGGAATGCTTTTCATGGCTGTATTAATGTACCAAGCTCTAAGTCAACAAATTGGCAGTTGCAATGACTTTTTTAACCAGAAATAATTATTAATGGGAAAAGCAAGTTTCCAACATCCCTATCCTTCCCACATTATGACTTCCATTGACAATGATTTTTAAATATATAATTACTCAGAAAACGGATTAAAACCATATTATTCACTGTCCGACACCAAATTTTTTCAGTGATGTTAAAAATTCTCTTTTTGGATAGTAATTTCCATCACTTGGAAAATAAAAGCCAAATACAGTATGATCAATCAAGACAGTGTTGCTGGTCACACTGAAAACTGTGAATCCAGGGGAGATACATGCTTTCTGGCTGGAGTTCCTCCCTAGAAACAAGGGGCAAGACCAGTACTAACAGCAGGAAAATGAAATTTCAACCCACAAGGCCCTCTGTGGTCAGGTGCCACCCAGTCGCAAGTAGTCAGTCTCTAAATGCTGAGACCTCTGAGAAGGCAGGAACTTTCTGGAACTATTGTGTTCATTTTAAACTTACAGATTCTGCTGGCTTGCATTTTATTTTATACTAACTTGCCTATTATCCCTTTAAACTGCCTGTTCAATCCCTCATCTCTCTTTAAACGAAAAATAATATCCTATAAAACAGAGCAGACAGACAGCTGTGCACTACTGCGTAATCCATCTTTATAAAATCCTCACACTTGACACAGAAGCCAACTCTCATTTTAGATGCTTGGAAATAGAATCAAGAGCAAATTCTAGCATTCTGGGTGGCTAGGCTGAAAGTACACATGGCAGTTCTCAGAAGGGTGATGGGGCCAGCGTCAAGAAATGCTCTGTTCTTACCGATCACACCCTTCATCCAGATCTTGACAATCACACAAACAAGTAGCCACGTGGTTCTTTTCCCCATTCCGATCTATATACTCGCAGCAGCACAGGGGCTCCAATTCAGGTTCTTCGGTTTTCTTTTTCTTCACAGGCTTCATACTGCCCTTCTGTGTCATCATTTGCACCTGTCACCATGAGGCGTAAGAAGCCCTCAGAAGGTAAAGGTGGAAAGAACACAACTTACATCTCGTAAACAGGTCCACGCCTCTCTCTCTGCTTAACCTCCAACGCCTGAGCAATCAAAAATGAGAAGAGAGAGGGGGAGGGGGTCCCGTTTTCATCAGGCTTCTGTGGCTCCGCCTGGCCACACAGGGGGCTCCAGGGTTCTTGGAGCTCTGAGCTGCCTTCACCGCCCCTTCCCAGCCTAGGCAGGCGCCGTCTGGGCACCAGCCGTTCCTATGGCGACAGCCGACCACGCGTCCGGGACAGCCGGGGCGCGGGCGGTTGCGCTCACCTGCGGGTGCAAGCTGGGAGGGCCGAGCGGTCTCCGCTCCAAGCCTGGTCGTTGGTGGAAACTCAGCCTCGGGGCTGCAGGGAAAGGCGAAGCATATGCCCGCTGGCACCGGCTGACACACCAGCCTCCCTGGCAGTGCTCAGGGGTCGCCGTCCAGCCCAACTGGTCGGGCCCCTTGCGGGGTGCGCCTCTCCCGCCCCCGCCAATCCGGAGGACGTGGGCGGGCCTCGCGCACCACCCCGCCAGAAGAATGACCTTGGAAGGGAAGTTACCTGCCCTCTGGCCGGAGGTGCAACTGCAGCCAAAGAGGCGGAGGGGAGATGGGTCGGCTTCCGCGGAGGCACAGACGCGTCTCCCGATCTCGGCTACGCGGAGCCCCGGGCGTGACGGCAGGAGTCTCCGGGACCCGGGCTCCGCTCGGCCGCTCCCTCGCCGCAGCCGCCCACCTGTGACCACAGCCCGCCGCGGCCCGGGCGGCGCGCCCGCCTCCCCGCGCCGTCTCAACCGCCCCTCCGCCCGCCCGGCTCGGTGCGCCAGGTCCACGCGCGCTTCCGGGTGCCCCGCCCCCGGCGCCGGGGTTCCCCGCCTGTCCGCACGTGCGCCGCCCGCCTCCCCGCGGAGCCCGCGGGCGAGGCTCCTCCTCCTGGCCCGCAGCCCTGGCGCCTGAAGGGGAAAATCGGCTCCCGAGAGCGCGTCCAGGAGGCAGGGGCAGGAGGCGGGTCCCGCACCTCAGGCCTGCCCCGCCCCGCCCCGCCCCGCCCCGCCCCGCCCCGCCCCACCCCGCCTCGCCTCGCCCCAGAGGCGGCAGCCGGGCGCCGCCGGTGCCTGCAGGCGGCGCGCCGGTGGGACAGCCTCCGGAGCCCCGGCGTGCGGGCGAGGTGCGGAGACGGAAATACAGGAAACCCGGGAACCCGGAGGATTTCCGAACTACGTGAGACCGTGGAGCGGCCAGCCTTCATTCAGACTCCGGCAACAGGCGGTGGGGGAGCTTTCCACCGCAAAATGTTATCCAAGTACCTCCCCCAATTTCGCTGACCTTCTCTTAAAGGCCCATCACTGCTGCCGGATCTGTTCATTTAGCAACCTGTTCGTTTTCATGATTTCTGGTTAGCAGCCTTTACATTGGACCAGCAGGCCTCGCTAGTACTTTTGTTCCAGTCGTCTGCGTATTTGAGATGAAACTGCCCTGAGATGAGAGTCTTTTTTAGGTTTTATTATTGCACAAAATTTCTTTAAAGAATGTAGGCCCATGTACACGTTTCACTACCGCAGGCTTTCTAGTTTTGTTTTTAAGTAGAAAAAGAAGAAAAACTACAACTCAGAAATTTTCAATTTATTGATATTCAGTTTACGTAACAGGCTCAAATTTTATTAATTGAATTCTGCATCCATACGAATTTAGTCTTAATTTATAAAGCAACTTACTTCGGTACTCTTCCTTGAAGTATGTTATAAAATACAACTTTTAAAGAAACATCACAAAAATATTGTTTGTCGATAATTTTTGTGACTTTAACAGAGAAATCTTCAAGTTTATAATCCACTTATTCTTGCTCACAGCCAGACACTACATAAATCCTTACCAAAACAAAACAAACCCAGATAGGTTCACTGATACCCCTAGGTATGCTTAGTTGGAATTCACCCAGAGAAACCCATTTTCCCTCTAACGGAGTCAATAATTTCATTCTCTACAGGCATCTCAAAAATGACCATAATAATGCCATGTGGCTTTGGGGACTCTGGGAAAAAATGAAACATTTAATTAAAGGCAATAATTGTTCAAACAGTAAGAATGTATATACATTTTATATATAGATAGATAGATGGATATGTATTTTTTCCCCAGAGAAAGGGCTCAAGAGACAAAACAGTAAAACACTTCAACTTTCCCTAACTCTTGAAAAAATATCTGATTTTAAGTCAGTTTACAAAGTTCTTATTTTAATGAGCCACTTGTATGGAGACACATCCGCATAAAACTTTATGAAAGAGCCAAAGCTTGCATCTGAGTTACAACTTCATAGTCAGTACACTTGTACTGGGACATACGTGCCCCTGAAGTTTTTATTAAAGAGCTAAAGTCTATGTCTGGCTTATAACTTACCAACCGAAACAAGTCACACACATACATAAAGAAGGAAGCCATACATGGTTACTGAAAATACACAAATTATGTTCAACCAGATGGGTTACTTCCACCATGAAAGACTGCTAAGCTGAAGCCAATCTTAGTTCAAGTATGCATTTGATCTGTCACTAAATGCCCAGATTTTAACATAACCTTCTGGTTTTTAAAACTCAAAGGATGGTTCTTCCTTTTGACTGTTGGTATCCTAAGTGAGAAGGCAAGATAATCCCACCTCTGATAGTTACCTTAAGAAGAAACAACTATTTCTTTCATAAAGATACAACATGGCAGAAGACCCTTTCTGATAATCATCATCAACATGCAGATTCAAAAAGTTTGACTATTAAATTTGCATGCTAAATAAATGAAGACATTATAATATTTACAGCACACAAACCTGGAAATGTTATATGCCTGAAAACAGAACCTTTAAAATCAGTAATGACATAGAGGTTTCTTCTTATGTTGTCCTCTTTATCCTCTTGGTCTTATCTGAGTTACGAAAGCGGCCTGTTGGACATGTACGGATTCTGTGCTAACAAAGCATCAGACTTCACTGTAGAAATGAGACCATACCACTCAACTCAGGGTGTGTCATTTTCTTTTTGTATCAGAGAAATTCAGTTCTACAATATATTTCATGGTTCACTGAAGAAATTCACAGCTTAAAAATATCTGTAAGAAGTGAAAGGATGGATTCTTAAGGCCAGCAGAAACTAATTATCAAATAAATGTTACTGAAAGAAATGTTCATATTAGAAATCTCAATAATGAAAAAACATAGAAATGTTCTATGCCAAAATCCTTCATTCGTCTGGTTTTCTTCCAGGTATTTTCTTTCAGTTCCAAGTATCTCTGCGGTTTTAGTCCTTCCGATCACTAGCTTTCAACAGCCATGCCAGTCTTATTCTTATTTAGTAGATCAAATGTTTTCTGAAGCATAATGAGTGAGCTCTTCAGCTGTAAACAAAATTAATTTTCAAAATCAGATTAATTTTTCTAATCAGATTTGAAAATTTCTATTTTTTATGCCCCAAAATTTACAGTGACACTTAATATAGTTTTGTTTATACTGATGCCCGAATAAAACATTAAGTACAAAATACCTGATTCTTTGGGGTATCTATCGGTATGATTGCTACAGAGTTCTTCCCATTTGCTGGAGTATTGTACTTCTTCCTACTGCCACATAGTCTACCTCCCGATAGGTCCATTAATCAAATTAAGCGTAGTGACAGACTCGTTTTCCTAAAAGGTTTCTGAAGTTGCAGTGGTCTCCTCACTGTCCCCTAAACAACTCAGGTTTGCTTCAGTGCCTTTGCATGCTCTCATCCTCATGTTCTTCACCTAAAACTTACTCATATTCACACTCTTCATGTAGTTTTCCCCAGTCATTCTGCCTATAAACTTCCAAAGCATTATCCTTACTACTTAACACTTTGACACTGAATTTTATAATTTTTGTCATTAACAATACACCTGGACATCTCATTTCTCTAAGAAAATTGTGTACAACTCAAGAGCAGGAATTATGTCATATTCTTTTTTTATATTCATTCAACAAATATTTGTTGCTTGCCTGTCACATGTTGGGCAGTGTTCTAAGCACTGGATATACAATGGAGAACCAAATAGGCACTGTCCTGTCCTTCATGGAGCTTACAGACTAGTCAGGGATCCAGAACTATTAATAAAACAAATAATCACATTCATAAATATATACTTAGATATTTTATTAAGTTTTTGACTTGAGCAGCTGGTGGATGGTAGCATCATTTTCTGAAATGAGACCCACTAGAGAATTATGTTTTGGATTAGAGGAAAATTGACTTCTGTTTTGGACATAATCAGTTTGGGAATCCTGTTAGTCATCCAGGTGAAGATGCCAAGTAGGCAAGTGACTGTATGAGTCTAGAGCTCAGATGGAGGTGAGAGATACGGACTTGGGAGTTGCTGCTGTCTGAACATTTGTGTCCCCTTCAAAATTCACGTTCAAACTGAATCCAATGCAACAGCATGAAGAGACGTGGCCTCTGGGAGATGATTAGGTCATGACAGCTCTTATGAATGGATTAGTGCTCTTATAAAAGAGCTTCAGGGAACTAAATAGTCCCCTTTTTTGTCCTTCAGTCCCTTCTGCCAGGTGGACACCAAACATGCCAGAACCTTAATCTTGGACTCCTCAGCCTCCAGAACTGTTAGCAATAAATTTCTGTTCTTTATAAATTACCCAGTCTCCAGGATTTAGTTATAGTAGCACAAATGGACTAAGACAGGAGTCATTGGAACGTGTGGTTATTTAAAGTTAGGGGTGTGAATAAGATCACCTAAAGGGAGAGTAATAGAGAAGGGAAGAGAATCTAATACAGAGCCCTGGAGCATTTGGGCCAGGAAAAAGTGAGGCAGAGGGATATTTTTATTTTTTATTTATTTTTATTTTTTGGAGACGGAGTCTCGCTCTTTCATCCAGGCTGGAGTGCAGTAGCATGATCTCAGCTCACTGCAACCTCCGCCTCCTGGGTTCAAGCAATTCTCCTGCCTCAGCCTCCCAAGTAGCTGGGACTACAGGCGCCTGCTACCACCCCTGGCTAATTTTTGTATTTTAGTAGAGATGGGGTTTCACCAAGTTGCCCAGGCTGGTCTCAAACTCCTGAGCTCAGGCAATCTGCCTGCCTTGGCCTCCCAAAGTGCTAGGATTACAAGTGTGAGCCACTGTGCCCGGCCAAGGAAATATTTTTAACTAGCAAAAATTAGTTTTACATTTTTCTAAGTGAAAGAAGCCAATCTCAAAAGACCACGTATTGTATTATTCCATTTCTATAACATGTCCAGAATAGGCACACCCATAGTAATGGAAATTAGATTAGTGGGTGCCAGGGGTCAAGGGGAGTGAGGGATGGGAAGTAACTACTAATGTGTGCAGATTTTCTTGTGGGGTTATGAAAATGCTCTGGAATTAGATAGTGATGATGGTTGCACAACCTTGTGAATAAAAACTTTTATTGTACGTAAATTACATCACAAAAAGTTTTTTTATGGTTTTAAAGAAAGCAAGATTAGATACATTAGATACATTTCAAGAAAGAAGTGTTTAGCTCTGTCAAATGCTGACACTGTAGGATGAAGACTGAAAAAAGGTACATTCTTTTTACAAGCCAGATGTCACTGGGGACCTTCGCTCAAGCAATATTAGTTGGGGAAACCATAGGGGAAAGAACATCAGGCAGGAGTGAGCTGAAGAGTGAATGAGTGGAATAAATACACACATCCAGCTTTGCTCCCTCAAACCCCACTAATAAAGAGATTTTTTAAAAGGCATAAAGCTATAAGGGCAAGGAAAACGGAAAAGGAGACAACAGTAATGCAACTCTGGAAACTGGAAAGCAGACGGATGACTTAGCAAGACTGGGAAAGCTGAATCCTAAAGTAAAAGTAGGGAACGCTGAGAACCAACAAAATTAACCCCAAAGAATCCTCAAAAGGCTCAGGTGTTAATGACCAGGAATCTCTGGAAGTGAGAATGAAGAGGAAGGGCCAAAAGAAGGATTGCATGAAACTTTTGGCATCTGACCTTTCCTACCACCTAGGCAGAAGTCTGGAATTTTATTTTCCGTGCAGGATAAAACAGAGGGTCTCTGGCTGCCTGGCTTGAGGGACACCAAGGCATTGTTAAGGATAGCAGTATATACCAGAAACAAGGGTAATACATGAAAATATATGTACTGAATCCTGGGACCATCCTTTCTGCCTTTCCTTCCCCTATCCCTCTTCCGCTCAGCTCCTAAAATGCTGCAGCCAGCCCTAAAACCACCAGGTTGGAGGCTGGAGGAGTCTTCTCTGTGGACACTGACCCAAAGGTGCTGATACCAGGATTTCTCAGCCAAGAGCCCAGCCAGATCTACAGAGAAGTTTGGGGTACACCAGCCCAATCCATATGTTAAGAGCTCAGATCCACACAAGAAGATAACCAAGGGCTACCAAACACTAAAGAAATTCTGTAACCTTAAAGATTGAAATTAAAACGAGGGTGAAGATCTTGGTGCAAAATGAGTATCCCAGAAGAAGATTTAAAAAATTTTAACTATCAGTAATATCTTCAGAGAGATAAAGATATGGTAGCCATTTAAAAAAAAAAAATTGCAGCTGTGAGCAGTGGCTCATGCCTGCAATCCCAACACTTTGGGAGGCCGAGGTGAGAGGATCACCTGAGGTCAAGAGCTCAAGACCAGCCTAGCCAACATGGCGAAACCCCGTCTCTACTAAAAATACAAAAATTAACCAGGTGTGGTGGCACGCGCCTGTAATCCCAGCTACTCAGGAGGCTGAGGTAGGAGAATCACTTGAACCTGGGAGGCAGAGGTTGTGGTGAGCTGAGATTGTGCCACTGCACTCCAGACTGGGCGACAGAGCGAGATTCCATCTCAAAAAAAAAAAAAAAAATTGCAACACCACAAAGAAAAGAAATCATTCAGAAAAATGATAGCTCTTTGAAATTAAAAATTTATTAGCAAAAACTGAAAAACTCAATAGAAGAATTTGAAGATAAAATTGATAAAATATCCCAGAAATGGAACAAAAAGACTAAGAGATGGAAAGAAAAGGTAAGAATATTACATAACCCATCCAACAGAAGGCTGACATCTGAGTAACAGGAGTTGTAGAAGGTCAGGAGCGAGAAAACAAGGGAAGGAAATAATCAACTATATGACTCAAGAAAACTTCCAGAATTATAGGCATGAGTTTCCAGATTAAAGAATCAAGAGTGATAATAGCCTCAGAATTCTCAATAGCAATACTGGAACCAAAAGATAATGGAGTAATGCCTTCAAAGTTCTCGCCAAACCATTTATAAGCAAGAGAAAAAGTAGAATGAAAAATTTTCAGTTAGGTGAACTCTTAAAATATTTACCTCCAAATTCTCTTCTCAGGAAGCTACTGTTGGATGTGCTCCATTAAAAGGAGGAAGTAAACTAAGAAAGGAAAACAGGATATAGGAAACAGAAGACACACACAGACAATAGGAACCCCAGAATGATAGCTGTGCACCAGGCATAGAGGGCCACTGGACCTGACTGGAGCCATCAGAAGACCTCATCAATGGAGTACCTACGTGAATAAAGATTCTGAGAGATTTATAAACAGAAAATTAGGGGGTTAAATGTCTGTAAATATTAAATGTCTGTAAAGATAATTGGCAATAGTGGTAAAAATACTAGTAAGATAATTATGGTACATTTATACAGTTGAATCTTATGCAGCTGTTAAGGGGGTGTGCTTTATATACTGAGATGGAAGTATCTCCAAGATATATGGTTAATAGATAAAAGTAAAATAATGGACAGTGTATATAATAGCTACCATTCCTATAAAAAGAGCTTAATATGCATCAAATTTTATTTAGAAAGATCAATAAAAATGAAGTACATGTATACACACTGATATGGAAACATCTTCAGAATATATTACTAATTGAAAAAAGATATACAACAGTGTATATTGTATACTCCCATTTTGTAAATAAATAAATAAACAAAAGTGACTACATAATAAACGTAATACCCTTGCATAATAGAGACTGGCAGGGGTAGTTGGCTCTAGCAGGGGGACTTTTTCAAAGGATAGTAGGGTAAATATTCTCTCATACACAGAAGAGCAACTGATTCATACTGGGACGAAGGTACTAAGTACTGTGATGTATCGAGTTGCCTACCTGTTCAAGCATCACTATGGAGTCTCGGAGCACGCCCTTTAAACGATGAGCCTGATCTTTATTATTCTGAATAGTTTCTGCTCTTGACACCACATCAGAGGCTGAACTGAAAGAAGAATGCCATCTTCAAAATCTGGAGAATAGCTTCTGATCTTTTTTTCATTTCCAGAAATCATCAGAGCCCCATAAATTTGCAAACAAAACACAAAATTAAATAAACCAAAAACAGGCTGTTTATGGCTACAGGATAATTAGCAGACCACAATCTCTGAAACTGAAATTAAGTTTTCGGCAACTAAAGAATTATTGAAATAATATGGTGAATACAGGTCGGGGGAAAAAGACTTACTTTAAAGATTTCTCTTCTTGGAGGCGGAGACGGTAAAAGGACTGAGCAGCATGTTCTATCTTTGACAGCTTCAGAAACAGTGTCACATTCAGCAAAACTAATAACAACACACTAGGCAGAGCAAATTATATGTTAATCCACACTTTTCCAGACCTTAAGCATTGCTAATGCAGAATATACATGCAAAAGCTTCAAAAATGTATATTGTCTACATTGTTTATCATTGTTGTTATTATTTAAATCAATTATCCCTATTTTATTATATGAAATAATTACTTGTAAATATTAAGTGGAGGTTGAGGAAAAGATGGAAGGTAATTAGAGTGACAATACAAGTCCTTGAATAATCCTAACTCACAGGTTTGGGGTGTCTGTGACATCTCTCCCCTCTGCTAGGAATACTAGTCAGTGTTGATGTGAGACCACCAGCTTTGAAATCTACCAGATAAGCTTTTAGGATCTATTTTTGGGTGCCTTTGGCTTAGGCAATTACACACTCATAATGCTGCCTTTCAGAAAAGGAAATGAAGATCAATATGTAGCTGATCTCAGGTACAGCATGATGTACCTCTTACTCCCAGTGGAAGTCAGCAAAAAAAAAAAAAAATTACCATTCAGCAAAAATCATTCTAGTTCATCTTGCACAAAGGAAGTATCAAGTCCCAAATATACATTAATGGTGTCATATATAAAATGTTACATGCTAAATGAACTTAATGTATTGGTTTTCACAGCAGCCTTTCAAGTGAATGGTTATATACCATATATATATATGTGTGTATATATAAATGTGTATATATATATATATATATGTGGTATATATATGTGTTATATATATGTGTTATATATATAACACATATATATATGCAAATATATAGGTGGCATCATATCTCTCTAATTTTTCTATTAAAATATTAACTTGCCCTTATTCACTTTTACCCATCAAGATTTATTTTTAAAAACTTAAGATAGTAGCAAGAAAATCCAATCTTTGAAGTTATTATAGCTTTGAAAGAGTATCGAGATTAATATTCCAACTTTTGAGTAAACATTTTCTGTAAAGTAGTGCAAAAGAACACTGATAATATTTGCTATTCAGAACTGTCGTAGAAAACTGATTTAAGCAGAACATAAAAATCTTCCATAAAGCCCAGAGGAACAACAAACATCTTCTATGTTCTGAAATCTATAATTAGACCAAAAAAAGCTAATATTGAAGCTCCAATCCAAAAAATTATCACCTTCAATATATCACTAAGTCAGAACCAATTCAATTAAATCTAACAGAGTGCCTCAAGATTCATATAGAGGCATGTAGATGTTAGTATTCTAAATATGACTGGCTGAGTGGATTCCTATAGAACACCCTGGGATTCAGACATTGTCCCAGTATTTTTCACCATGTAATGCTCATATCACTTGCATCAGAATAACCTGGGGTGTGTGTTTTAAAATACTGATTCCTGATGCCTACTCAAGAACTACTGAATCAATCTCTGAGACAGGGGTCAGGAAATCTGCATTTTAGAAAGCACCCCAAGTGATTCTTAGGCACAGCAGAGTTATGTAAGAACCATTTGTCCAATCAAATAGAGTAAAATAGTATTATTGGCCCTTCCCCAGCATGTATATATAAATATTCCCTTTAAATTTATGGAACTTCCCATAAAAACCTATGATGGTAGAAATTAATCAGATTAGCTAAAAAATAAAAACATTTGTTGAATGAGTACTTTGTATTTCCTCAAATTTAACAATTCTTCTGAAAATCACATATAAAGCTAAAAATCTGAAACCTATAAAATTGCTATTTTTGTAGGCCGGCAATAGTCAAATAGTGGCAATTTCTACACAATAATATACAAATACATTCAAATTCTTTTGGAAACTAGTTAAAGATAAATGCTGACACAAGCAAAATAAGCATTCACAACAAATACTTACAAAATACTCATTACCACAATAAGAGTGATGTTATAGTTTTCCATTTCCTTTTTCTTTCCTGTAGATCACAAGAAAAAGGCTGCATTAGAATGAGAATTGTGATTACAACTGATCCAATTTTTTTTTTTTTGAGATGGAGTTTCGCTCTTGTTGCCCAGGCTGGAGTGCAATGGTGCGATCTCAGCTTACTGCAACCTCTGCCTCCTGGGTTCAATCAATTTTCCTGCCTCAGTCTCCTGAGAAGCTGGGATTACAGGCATGCGCCACCATGCTCAGCTAATTTTTGTATTTTTAGTAGAGACGGGGTTTCTCCATGTTGGTCAGGCTGGTCTCGAACTCATGACCTCAGGTGATCCACCCTCCTTGGCCTTGCAAAGTGCTGGGATTACAGGTGTGAGCCACCGCGCCTGGCCCTCAACTGACAGAAATTTAATACTCATTTGAAAAGAACTGAAAAAGAACTTTTAAAAATTATTTGTAAAGACAAAGTGATTTAGGGTAAATTCCCTGCACCCCTTTTTTTATTTCTGACATCCTGAGTAGTATGAAACAAATCTACAAAGAGAAAACTTTCAGCACTCCTTAAAATTTGGCCTATATTGCAAATTACTTTACTCTAAAATTAAATAAGCAATTCAATACAAAATGCTTGATGGCTAAGTACGTAATAATCAACAAGCAAATATCTCTCCAACTGAGCTTACATAAAATGCTTCCCTCGTTAAAAAACAAAACAAAACAAAACATTATCACCTATTCATTGTTACCCAAACTTTTAAACTCCAAAATTAAAGAACCATTAATCTTAAATAGTGGATAAACATAGTCACACTAAGCTACAAGCCTCAAAGGAAGATCTGATAGTGTAAGAGGATGAGAAGTTATGACAGTTTTATACCTCTGAGAGGAAGGGAGTAACAGTTATTAAAAGTAAGATGTGTTCAAAATTGAGAATGAAGATAATAAAAGTCAAATTTTACCTTTGCAATTTTGCTGGGCTGGCCCTGACAGTATATAAGGATTAAGAGAGCAGTACACTCAAACGTAGAAATTGAATGTCTATAAATGCTAGGCAGCAAATAAATGAGCAAAGTGGTTCAGAAGTTGGCAGGGTGGTGATTGTCGTGGGGGCTGTGGCAAGCTGGGGTGCACTCAATCTAACAGGGCAGGTACTACTATGCTACAACCAACTGCTGCCATGAAGGGATTTCAGTGCTGGGTTGTCAGATCTGAGTTTTTATATAAAAAGGTCCAATTTTAGCCAGGCGTGGTGGTGCACACCTGTAATCTCAGCTACTCGGGAGGCTGAGGCAGGAGGTTCACTTGAGCCCAGGAGCTTGAGGTTACACTGAGCCATGATCATGCCACTTACAGCATGGGCAACAGAACGAGACCCTATCTGGAAAACATAAATAAAATTTTAAAAAAAGTTTAATGTCCAATTTTTAAAATGACACGTGGGCCAAATAAAATATATTGGTTATATGCTTGCCATTTTGCAACTCCTCCTTTATACTTATATATTAGCTATCTTAAAAGGAAATCAGAGTTTGATAAACATTATCAAAAAGGGAGGGAAGAAAAGGAGACCTCCTGACATATCTTACAAACAAGAGGCACATTCTGCTTCATATAACTAAAATAAAAATCTTTCACCTCTGTTTACCAGGTGACAACTACCTGTAATATCCGCTTTGGTACCTAAGCCCACATCTCCAGAGGAATGCTGAGAAGAAAGTTTAGGAACTGTTTCTGCTGTTCGGTTGAATGTTCGCCTTCTCCTTCGTAGGCCAGTAAGTTTTCCAGGGTCTTCAATGGCCTGATTTAGTATAGATTCTTCAATTAACAAATCTGATTCTAAGAAAAAAAAAAAAAACAATCTTTAGATAATGGGGAAAGCTCCTCAACTATAAGATACAACGGTTTTTGGTGGTTATTTTTGATAATTTTCTTTAACGAATTTCTTAGGTTCTCATGACCTAGATTCAAATTTTACACTTAATGAAAAGCTTTAGAGAGTACAATGACCCCATAATGAGGTTTCATTATTCCAGGAAGAATGTGTATTAATAAATGATGGGCTCATCAGAGCAAATTTGCCATGTGCTATGTTATTAATACATATTAATGTAATAATTTCAGTTATGGAAACAACAGGCTACCCACTTACACTGGATCATTAGAAAGATTTCAAAGACAGATTATAGTACTTCTCAACCTTACAGGAAGGAGTAGCATATACTAGTTCTAATTTTCAACAAGGGTTTGCAAGAAAGAAAGCACTCGCAAAGAAAATCTGTAAACAACCTAAAAACCTCATTTTTGGCATTTGTTTCAACCTTTTCCTCTGCCAGAATTTTTATTAGAAACCTATTCAGTGGCCAAACTAATTTTTGAGTTTCATTTTTCTCTGCTCCTGATGAAGAATTTAATAATGAAATAGACAAGGAAGAAAGGCAAGGAAAATTGTCAGCAAACTAGATGATAAGCCTTAAATTACCTTGAGTTGACTGACCACCAGCTTTTCTTCAACTAAACTTAAATTGTGCTCGTGTATGTGTATGTATATATATACACACACGTATATATACACACATATATGTGTGTGTGTACATGTATTTATTTCTCCCATGTATATGTTAAGAAATATCCTAACAGAACCACTGTATCGTTTTCCCCAGTCAGTCTCTAGTACCCGTCTCCACCAAATCCATACATGTACGTACTACCATTGCCAAGTGGGCCTGCATAAGACCAGGAAAGCTGCATCTGATAAGGAAGGTGGCCCCGAGGACTCCCCAGAGCTTAGACAGCACAGGTGTATATCTATGATCAGGTTATGCACTCAGTCTCCTTGGCTCCTTACAGAGGCAAAGGGGTATGAGAGCTCTTAACTGTGTGATCTTGATAAAACTCACTTAACCTCTCAGTGTTTCAATTTTCTCTTTTAATAAAATGAAAAATAATAATTATACCTTGTTGTTCTGAGTATGAAATGAGTTAATATCTGTAAAGCACATAGAACTTTATTATGTATGTCTGGGATACAATAAGCATCATGTAAGTGTTTGTTCGGCCAGGCAGTGGTGGTACCTCACACCTGTAATCCCAGCACTTTGGGAGGCTGGGCAGGCGGATCATGAGGTCAGGAGTTCGAGACCAGCCTGACCAACATGGTGAAACTTCGTCTCTACTAATAATACAAAAATTAGCCGGGCATGGTGGCACGCGCCTGTAGTCCCAGCTACTCAGGAAGCTGAGGCAGGAAAATTGCTTGAACTCACAAGGCGGAGGTTGCAGTGAGCCAAGATCGCACCACTGCACTCCAGCCTGGGCGACAAAGCAAGACTCCATCTCAAAAAAAATACAAAATAAAAAAAAATTAAGTGTTTGACCAATGAAAATTAAAATTTTTGAAATTCCCTAAGTGGCAGAAAAAGTGGAACAGTGGGAACCACTTTCGTGGGAGTCGTTCCAACATCATTGACCAGTTTCCTGTTATGAATCCAAATGAAGAATCAATCCATTTTGTTAATAAATCCCATCTTTACAAAAATAGATAAATAAAAAAATTTACAAACCAAGGTGTTTGAAATAGTCCTCCAAAGAACCCCAGGAATTCTTTTCAATTAAAGATTTGACAAGGCCCCATGGCTGTTTTCTGTATTTCAAATCTGTGGAAACTCTAGTAGAATAAGAAGGAAAGAATATTTAAAGAGCAGACTTTAGTTATATTCATGTTACAATTAAATGTAAGATTGTATTCAGTGGAAAGTCAAAAAGATTCAAAGTCATTAATATCATAAAAGAAAATGCATTCATTCATAACTTTTATTTAAAAAATTAATGTGTGCCGCTAATAATTTCATCAAATTTTCCTTCTAAGTACTTGCCATTTTACTTATTTCCTTTCTCTAGCCCTAAATTTTATTTATCTAAATAGCAATAAAGGCTCAAAATAAATACTAAATTTTCTAAATTCCTTATATCAAAAATCTCTAGTGGTCATACACTAGGTGAAAGTAACTCCATTAACCAGAGTAGGCCAAGTACATGATGGCCCATCACTCTCTGTAATGCACCAACATTTCTCATTTCCCACTGCAGCAGAGCCAATTACTGCTCACTGAGCACTCCCCCAAAACTCCCAGCCCCTTTGCCATGAAACAAGGTCACATGATTGGTTCTGATCAATGGATTGTGAACACAATTCTACAGCTTTCTCTTCCTGTGGCAACTGAAACAACACATATTCTGGATCACATAGCTCCAGATGTCAAAGCCTTCATCAAGCGGGGCCCTTAGGTGAGAAGGCCCACTCTTCTGCTCACCCCTGTTGGAAATGTAATTTAAGCAAGAAATAAAACTGTTGTGTAAAGCTACTACTAAGAATTCAGGATGAATAAATTACCAGGATATAATCTAGCCTATCCTAACACACTCATTTACAGTAGCTCACCTTAGCCTGCATTTCTGTTTTGAAGATCGGATGATACAGTATCTGTTCACAGTATAGAAGTAATCATGGTAGGGGACATCATGTGTCAGTACTTCTGAATCTACCATATAAAATCGTGCTTCCCGACTTTCTTTATACAGTGTCTGCCAAAGTAAGATAAAAAATGTTTGTATGTATATGGTTAATATATGAATCTTCTTGCCAATTTAGAACATGTATACTAGGATTCCTTCTCAAAAATTACAAAAGACATGAGAAACCTATATACAAAGCTAAAAGAGCCTACATGCTGACTCTGTTGTCTATAAATTGAGAAAAAGAGGGCCGGGTATGGCGGCTCATGCCTGTAATCCCAGCGCTTAGGGTGGCCGAGGTGGGAGAATCGCTTAAGGTCAGGAATTCGGGACCAGCCTGGCCAATATAAAAACACCCAGCCTCTACAAAAAAAAAAATTTTAATAAAAAATTAGGCCAGACACAGTGGCTCACGCCTGTAATCCTAACACTTTGGGAAGCTGATGTGGGCGGATCATTTGTGGCCAGGAGTTCAAGACCAGCCTGGCCAACATGGCAAAACTCCATTTCTCCTAAAAATACAAAAGTTGGCCAGGTGTGGTGGCACATGCCTGTAATCCCAGCTACTCAGGGGGAGGCTGAGGCAGGAGAATCACTTGAATCCAGGAGGCAGAGGTTGCAGTGAGCAAGATCGCCTCACTGCGCTCCAGCCTGGGAGACACAGCAAGACTCTATCTCCAAAAAAAAAGAAAGAAGAAAATATTAGTTGGGCTTGGTGGCACATGCCTGTAGTCCCAGCTACTTGGGAGAATGAGGTGGGAAGATCATTTGAGCCCAGGAGTTTGAGGTTGCAGTGAACTACGATTGCAACACTACACTCCAGCCTGAGCGACAGACTGAAACTGTCTCTTAAAGAGAGAAAGGGACTTACAGAAATTATATTTGCTGCCCCTGTGTCATTTATTTCATTGTCAAATTATTTTTTCGTTTAGGCGTGAGGACAAACCATATAATCTCTTATGTGTATTATAAGTTTATAGAGTTTTAAGTGTTCCTGTTAGGTGAACAATTCAAAAATCAATTGAATGAAGTAAGGATCCCACCTCAAAATTAATCAAAGTTCAACAAAACCACCCTTCACCAAAAAAGTCAAGAAGGATAGTAACCAAACAAAACACTGCTTTTCCTAAACAGGATTTTAAAGGGTCATTGGCCAAACCTTTCTCATTTTAACCATACCTTTTCTACCCATCCTCTAAGGGGGTGGGGGGGTTTCCAAAGTTTTCAAAGACCCCCCAATACCAAAATACCAGACTTTTCTTACGTTTGATAATCTTTTAAGAATTGTTTAAAGGTATGGAAATACGTTCTTTTTAATGATAATGGACAAAACTATAAGAGCACAACTAGTTCAGATGTTAAGAGATGTTTTCAGACTACTTGCAAATCAGATACTCAACACAAATTGGCTAAACACACACTCCGCTGTAAGACACTGCCACTCTGGTCACAGATAAAGAGCATTAAATAGCTCATACAGTATTTAATTTCAAAAACTCATTCTCTTCCTATGTGTCAAAGCAGCCATCTAGTTATTTGGCCCCTAACTCTTGAAACAATTCTGTAAACCAGATTTGAGTAGTGCTCCTTTTTCTGTCTTCTTTTTTTTTATTTTTTATTTTTGAGACAGGGTCTAGCTCTGTTGCCCAGGCTAGAGTGCAGTGGCTAGATCATAGCTCGCTGTAATCTCAAACTCCTGGGCTCAAGTGATCCTCCTGCCTCAGCCTCCTGAGTAGGTGGGACCACAGGCGCACACCATCATGCCTGGTTAATTTTATTTTTGGTAAAGACAAAGTGTCACTGTGTTGCGCAGTCTGATCTCAAACTCGTGGTCTCAAGTGATCCTCCCACCTGGGCCTCTCAAAGTGCTAATATTCCAGGGATGAGCCACCACAACTGGCCTGGTATTCTTTTTAAAAAAATATTTTCTTTGGGAGGCTGAGGCAGGCGGATCATGAGTTCAGGAGTTCGAGACCAGCCCAACCAACATGGTGAAACCCCGTCTCTACTAAAAATACAAAAATTAGCCAGGCATGGTGGCATGCGCTTGTAATCCCACCTACTCAGGAGGCTGAGACAGGAGAATCGCTTGAACCTGGGAGGCAGACCTTGCAGTGAGCCAAGGTTATGCCACTGCATGCCAGCCTGGGCGACAGCGAGACTCCGTCTCAAAAAAAAAAATTGTTTTTTGAATGTATGAAAGAGAAGAAATGAAGTATAATGACCCTCGGGAGCTCATCATCTAGCTTCAGCAACACTAACTCCTGCCCAGTCTTGCTTCCTTTGTCCTCTGTCCCATATTCCCTGCCTCTACCACCATCCTCTGCCCGGCTAGATGACTTCTAAAGGAAATCCTAGACATCAGTATAATGTCATCCATAATACTTCACTATATCTCTGTATAGATTCTTCCATATATTGCTTTTAAAATAAATATTATTTTCTTTAATACACAGCTGTAATACCATTACTATACATAAAAAATAAACAATTCCTGAAATCTCATAAATACCTTTTAACAAGTAGTTTGTTTGAATTAGGAGTGGATTGATATGATTCACATGCCTTTTAAGTCTCTTTTAACCTGTAACAGTTTCTCCTCCCTTTTTTCTTGCCACTTGTTTATTGAAACTGTCTTGTAAATTGGTGAACTATAATAGGCATCTTCTCTCTTCCCCACACATGACTCTTCTGGACACTGACAAAGCAGACGTACCTGCTTTTCAGTGGCAGCAGTGCATTTTCCAGTAAGTGGACTATTAAGGACTATAGTGTAGGTCATGGTTCTCAGCTGATCACCTCCAAGTTCTGCAGTCCAAGGGGTAGATACTACATCTAACAACAACAAACACAAAATGAGTTAGTTCTAGAAACTTAAACAGTATGACTTTAAATGAAATCGAAGGAGTTTCTGAATTATTAAAATTTCTATTTTGACTAGTGCTAACTTCCTTATAACTGGGTATTATACCATTAAAGAAAAGAGAGATTAAATGTTAAGCACTCTCCTTAAATGTGGCATATTCCCCATCTCTGATCCATTTATTTCTAAATTGTTTATTAATATCCTTTTTCCTTTTATTAGAAGATAAAATTAAAAAGTTGTTTCATCTGTAAGCTTCCTTTTAAAGTCCTCAGCACCTATGAAGAGAAGTAACGATGCCAGGTTTATCAGAGACGGAACAACACTTTAACATTCCCATCATCGAGGACAAAACTTTAAAATATTTTTGTCATTATGAAACCATATGACCTTGATATCAA
This sequence comes from Pongo abelii, assembly GCF_028885655.2. Classification (NCBI taxonomy): domain Eukaryota; kingdom Metazoa; phylum Chordata; class Mammalia; order Primates; family Hominidae; genus Pongo; species Pongo abelii. The sequence continues at coordinate 24,193,717 of NC_085928.1, forward strand.
CTTACATAGAAATTATGTCAACGTTATGAGAAATCATGTAATGTCAGTGGCTTGTCTGCTAAAATCTTTAGTCACGGTAAGACAATGGAACATAAATGATTATATAATCTGTCTTAAGAAGACTATAAGATCATATCTCTATGTTTATAGCAAGATCCTGGTAAAAATTCTCTTTTATTTGCTTAGGGACAATATAGTGATTAAATACACACTTGAACAGAAATATAGTTCTAGAACACAGTGAAGGTCATTTCATGGAAGCCAAAAACTTAAAAAGTATAAATAAAAGCATTAAAAACTCTATTCAAAGACATGATTGCATCACCTAATGCCCCAGCACAAATCGACTTAGGCAAGTACCAGTATGTTTGACTGCTATTCACCAATATCCTAAAGTATAGGAGCCTTTATCTAACCCCATTATACTCATGATCAAAGGAAGGAAGTCAGGCTTTAGAATACAGCCAATTTTACTCAACTTCTTTTATATTGCTAGATCTGAGGATTTAATGAGGGATCCTAAAACTGCCTTTTGAGTATCTGGAAAAATCTTATAACTAAATTAAAAAGGCAAAATCACAAACCATAGAGTCTATCATCCAGGATTTTCTGTAAAATGATTTATTTAGGTATATATAAAAGAAGATATACAACTAATTCTAAATTACTTTTCAGAAGATTACTTTGGTCATATGTCAGCCTGTTTCAGGAAAATGATACAACCAATCTGTTGTTAATCAGAAATAAAATTTAAAGATGTAATTTAATTCTGCTGTTAAAACTGCACACTACTCAATGAAGCAACTATCAACAAGGATAAATGAAAACTATTTGTCTTCCCATGAATGTTACCCTTGTAGTTTCAGCAATGTTACCAATAAGGTCTACTGAGTATTGCTTACCAGAGCATGACCTAATTAACATCATCTTGGAACAGTCAATCCTCCAATACCTAAGTAAAGCTTATCATAATGTAAAAAAACCTGGAATGAATTGTAGGAAAAATGGCTAGTACGCAAAAGGACATATGAACCATTTTGATATATAAAAGGCACGAACTGCAGAATTTTAAAAATCCTTTGATGTAATAAAGTTTTTAAATTGGTGAACGTTCGTGCCCATTAGGATAGCTATTATAAATAATAATAATAATAAGTGTTGGCAAGGATGTGGATAAATTGGAAACTTTGTACATTGCTTGTGGAAATGTAAAATGATACAGTCAGTATGGAAAATAGTATGGCCACTCTTCAGAAAAGTAAAGATTGAATTACTATATGATGCAGCAATTCCATTTCTAGGTATATACCCAGAAGAACTGGAAGCAGGGACCTGAACAGACAGTTGTATGTCAATGTTCGTGGTGGCACTATTTACAATAGCTAACATGTGCAAACAACCCAGATGTCATTAATGGATGAATGGATAAACAAAATGTGGTATATACATGCAATGGAATATTATTCAGCTTTAAAAAAGGAATACATTCTGATACATGCCCCAACGTGGATGAACCTGGAAGGCATTATGCTAAGTGTATTAAGTCTGTCACAGAAGGACAAACATCGTATTATTCCACTTATGCAAGGTACCTTGAGTAGTCAAATTCACATAGACAGAAAATAGAATGGTGATCATCAAGAATGGAAGAAATGGAGCGTTACCGTTTAACAGGTATAGCATTTCAGTTTGGAAAGATTAAAAAGTTCTGAAGATGGATGGTGGCAATGGTTGCACAATAATGTGAATGTACTTAATGCCACTGAACTGTCCACTTAAAAATGGTTAAATGGTAAATTTTATCTTACGTACATTTTGCCATAATTTAAAAATTGATGAATCTAGGCAAGTGGCATATGGATGTTATCATACTATTCATGCAATTTTTCTGAAGCTTTATATATTTTTAGATGTAAAAGTTGGGGAAAAAGACTTAAAACTGAGCTTTAATTAAAGGTAGTGTCAGGGGTTGGGTCAAGGTGGTGAACTAGAAGCTGCTCGTGTGTGCCGCTCTCACAAACAGGAAACAACAGGGTTGACGAACACTGACCCTACTAGCTGATCATCTAAGAAACCATGTCAGAATCCATCCAGGCAGCAAGGGGACACAGAGGGCAGAGAGGAGCAAAGCTGGGCAGCGGCCCCTCTGGGATCGGCATGGAGCCAGGAAAAGCTCCTCAATATGGGAAAGGATGAGTGAGTGAGAGCTCCCTGGAGGATGGTACACAGGGACCTGTGTAAGACTAGTAATGGGAGAATTCCCCTGGTTCCCCTGGCCCCACTCCCACACTTCTAAACTAAGGCAGAGAGCCACCCAGAGTTTCTGCGGCAACAACTCTCAAGTCCATGGGGACCTCTATAAGCCTTGGTCCCTGGAACGGAATGACACCAGTACCATATCCCCAATAGAGGTCACGGTCCTGCCTGGGAGCAGTAAGATTGCTTCACTCTGCCTTGCCAGACAAGACTTGGTGCTAGCCTTCAGCCCAACAGTCCCACTTCTGCCTGAACTCAGCTGGCAGCCACAGCTTCCTGTTGCCCCAGGAAACACCCTGACAGCAGGGTAGGTGACTCCCACCCACCCCTGCTGCTGGTAGCTAGACAGGCCATGCCTGCTAGAGTGTCCAGCCCAGTGGTCTCACTCCTGCCTCAACTATGTGGGCAGGCACAACCCTGTGTTCCCCTAGGAAGTACCCAGACAGCAGAATAGGTGACCACATCCAGTCCCACAGCTCCTAGCTGAGCAGGACGTGCAGGCCTGAGTGATGCCGAAGGAGGGAGAAGCCCTCCCTCTCAGATCACTGAGAAAGTGAGATGCCCAGGTATGCAAGCCAGTGGAGGGGCAGAGTGTAATTCTTGCTGCAAGGTTGACCTGGCAAGCATATGGCCTGTCTGCCAACCATGGCACCTGCTTAAAAGAGCCCCGTGGTCCAAAACACCCAACAAAAGAAACGTGGGCACAGAGTCAGTCAAAGGGGGCTCCTCCAAGGCCCAAGAGCCGACCAGGGTAGGGGGTCATCACTTTCCCTTTTCACCACAGAGCACTACTACCAACCATGCGAAAACACAAATGAGTTGTGCTGCAGAGTTAAGAGCCTATCTGCCAGCTAATACTCTTAAACACTACGTACTAGATCACAGCCGAAAACATAACACCAAAATATTTTGCCAGTATACAACAACTGTGAAAACAAAGGTGACACCCATGAAAACAAAGGGTTCCCACCAGCGCCCCTGCCTCAGCCAATGCACAAGCACCCCACCATGCCATCATGGCTGCTGGCATTCATGAGCAGCACAGATCCAACTGCCACCACCCCAGTGAATTGCTTTGGCCAGCAACCCCATTGGCGTATTGTGGCCAGTGGACCAGGAACACCTCCACCCTTCCAGTGCAACATATTTCTAACCTTGAAGGGCCAGAGAACAAAGCTGGGGACACACAAAACTATGTGTTCTAACTCTAGCCCCCCCACAGTTAGAGCACACAGTCCAGGAGTTCTGAGCTGAGCCTGGGCCCCCTGAAATCTTCCAGAAGTGAAGATGGTCAAGTGAACCCACCTTATTCCACAATCAAACCCCCACAGGCATCAAAGTGAAAAAACCCCATCCAAAAGACAGCAACTTCAGAGATTAAAGGAACATCAGTCCATACAGATGAGAAAGAACCAGTACAAGAACTCTAGCAACTCAAAAAGCTGGAGTGTCTTCCTACCTCCAAACAATTATACTAGTTCCCCAGCAATGGTTCTTAACCGGGCTGAAATTACAGACATAGAATTCAGAATATAGATAGGAATGAAAATCATTGAAATTCAGGAGAAACTCAAAACCCAATCCAAGAAATCTAAGGAATACAATAAAATGATACAAGAGCTGAAAGACAAAATGGCCATTTTAAGAAAGAATCATACTGATCTGATAGTGCTGAAAAACTCACTCTAAGAATTTCATAATACAAATTGCAAGTATTAACAGCAGAATTATCAGCAAAGCTGAGAAAAGAATCTTACAGGGCTAGTTCTCCAGATTAACTGAGACAAAAATAAAGAAAAAAGAATAAAAAAGAACAAAACCTCTGAGAAACATGGGATTATGTAAACAGACCAAATCTATGCCTCACTGGCATCCCTGAAAGACAGGGATAGAAAACAAGCAACTTGGAAAACATATTTGAAAATATCATCCACAAAAACTTCCCCAATCTTACTAGAGAGGCCAACATTCAAATGCAGGAAATGCAGAGAACCCCTATGAGATACATACAAGACAACCATCCCCAAGACACTTAGTCATCAGATTCTCCAAGGTCAATGTGAAACAAAAAATATTAAAGGTAGCTAGAGGGAAGGGGCAGGCCACCTACAAAGGGAATCCTATCAGGCTAACAGCAAAAACTATATTTGAGGGCTTGAGGGCCTATATTCAACATTCTTAAAGAAACTAAGACCAAGAATTTCGCATCCAGCCAAACTAAGTTTTATAAGTGAAGGAGAAATAAGATCATTTTCAGACAAGCAAATGCTAAGGGAATTCGTTACCTGCCTTACAAGAGGTCTTCAAGGTGGTGCTAAACATGGAAATGAAAGACTGTTAGCAGCCACCACAAAAACACACTTAAATACATAGACCATTGACACTATAAAGCAACTACACGATCAAGTCTGCAAAATAACCGGCTAACAACACAATGACAAGATCAAATCCACATATATCAATATTAACCTTGAATGTAAATGGGCTTAATGCCCCAATTAAAAGGCAGTGAAAAGTTGGATAAATAAGACCCAACTGTATGCTGGGTTTTTGTTTGTTTGTTTGTTTGTTGAGACACAGTCTTGCTCTGTCACCCAGGCTGGAGTGCAGTGGCATGATCTCAGCTCCTGGGTTCAAGCAATTCTCCTGTCTCAGCCTCCTGAGTAGCTGGGACTACAGGCACGTGCCACCATGCCCAGCTAGTTTTTTGTATTTTTAGTAGAGATGGGTTTTCACCATGTTAGCCAGGATGGTCTTGATCTCCTGACCTTGTGATCCGCCTGCCTTGGCCTCCCAAAGTGCTGGGATTACAGGCGTGAGCCCCCATGCCGACAACTGTATGCTGTCTTTAGGAGACCCATCTCACATGCAATGGCATCCATAGGCTCAATGTAAAGGGTGGAGAAAAATCTGGCAAGCAAATGAAAAACAAAAAAAGCAGAGATCGCTATTCTAATTTCAGACAACACAGACCTTAAACCAACAATGATTTAAAAGGACAAATAAGGGCATTACATAAAGGTAAATGGTTCAATTCAACATGAAGACTTAACTATCCCAAGTATATATGCAATCAACACAGGAGCATCCAGGCTCATGAAACGAGTTCTTAGAGACCTACAAAGAGACTTAGATAACCACACAATAACAGTGGGAGACTTCAACACCCCATTAACAGTATTAGACAGATCATTGAGGCAGAAAACTAACAAAGATAGTTGTGACCTGAACTTGACACTTAACCAAATGGACCTAACAGACATCTACAGAGCTCTCCACCCCAAAACAGCAGAATATACATTCTTCTCATTTTCACCTGGCACATACTCTAAAAATCGACCACACAATCAGCCATTAAACAATTCTCAGCAAATGCAAAAAACCCAAAATTATATTAACCACACTCTTGGACCACAGTGCAATAACAATAGAAATCAATACTAAGAAGATCACCAAAAATCATACAATTACATGGAAATTAAACAACCTGCTCCTGATGACTTCTGAGTAAACAATGAAATTAAGGCAGAACCCAAGAAATCCTTTGAAACTAATGAGAACAAAGACAGAAAATACCAGAATCTCTGGGACACAGCTAAAGCAGTGTTACAAGTTTATAGTGCTAAACACCGACATGAAACAGTTAGAAAGATCTAGAAATAACAATCTAACATCACACCTAGAGGAACTAGAAAAACAAGAGCAAATCAACCCCAAAGCTAGCAGAAGACAAGAAATAACCAAAATTAGAGCCAAACAGAATGAAATTGAGATGTGAAAAACCATACAAGAGATCAATGAAATCATAAGTTGGCTCTTTGAAAGAATAAATAAGATTAATAGACCACTAGCTAGACTAATTTAAAAGAGAAGATCCAAATAAACACAATCAGAAATGACAAAGGGAACATTACCACCGACCCCACAGAAAAAAAAAAACAAAACCAGAGACTATTATGAACACCTCTATGCACAAAAACTAGAAAACCTAGAAGAAATGGATAAATTTCTGGAAAAATAAAACCTCCCAAGATTGAGCCAGGAAGAAATTAAAACCCCACACAGACCAAGAATGAGTTCCAAAATTGAACCAGTAATTAAAAACCTATCAACCAAAAAAAGCCCAGGACCAGACGGATTCACAGCCAAATTCTACCAGACATGTAAAGAAGAGTTGGTACCACTCCTACTGAAACTATTCAAAAAAATTGAGGAGGAAGAACTTCTCCCTAACTCATTCTATGAGGCCAGCATCATTCAGCATCATTCTGATACCAAAACCTGGCAGAGAAACAACAAAAAAAAGAAAACCTTAGGCCAATATGTTTGATGAGCATTGATGCAAAAATCCTCAACAAAATACTAGCAAACTGAATCCAGCAGCACATCAAAAAGCTAGTTCACCACAATCAAGTAGGCTTTATCCCTGGGATGCAAGGTTGGTTCAACATATGCAAATCAGTAAGTGTGATTCATCACATAAACAGAACTAAAAACAAAAACCACATGATCATCTCAATAGATGCAGGAAAGGCTTTCAATACAATTCAACATCTGTTCATGTTAAAAACCCTCAACAAACCAGGCACTGAAGGAACATACCTCAGAATAATAAGTCACCTATGACAAACCCCACAGCCAACATCATATTGAATGGGCAAAAGCTGGAACAATTCCTCTTGAGAACTGGAACAAAACAAGGATGCCCACTCTCACCACTTCTATTCAACATAGTACTGGAAGTCCTAACCAGAACAATCAGGCAAGGGAAAGAAATAAAAGGCATCCAAACAGGAAATCAAACCATATCTATTTGCAGAAGATATGATTTTTATACCTAGAAAACCCCATAGTCTGCCCAAAAGCTCCTAGATCTGATAAGCAACTTCAGCAAAATTTCAGGATACAAAAATCAATGTACAAAAATCAATAGTATTTCTATACCCAACAACATCCAAGCTGAGTGCCAAGTCAAGACCACAATCCCATTCATTATAACAAAAGAAAAAAAAAGTAAAATACCTGGAAATACAGTTAACCAGGAAGGTGAAAGATCTCTACAACAAGAATTATAAAATATTGCTCAAATAAATCAGAGATGACACAAATGGAAAAACATTCCATGCTCGTGATAGGAAGAATCAATATTGTTAAAATGTTCATACTGCCCAAAGCAATTTATAGATTCAATGCTATTCTTCTCAAACTACCAATGACATTCTTCACAGAATTAGGAAAAAACTATTCTACAATTCATATGGAACCAAAAAAGAGCCCAACAGCCAAAGCGATCCTAAGCAAAAAGAACAAAGGTGGAGGCATCACAATACCCAACTTCAAGCTATACTATAAGACAACTGTAACCAAAACAGCATGGTACTGGTATGAAAACAGACACATAGACCAATGGAACAGAATAGAGAGCCCAGAAATAAAGCCACACACCTACAACCATCTGGTCTTCGACAAAGTTGACAAAAACAAGCAATGGGAAAAGGACTTCCTATTCAATAAATGGTGCTGGGATAACTGGCTAGCCATATGCAGAAGATTGAAACTAGCCCCCTTCCTTGCACCATATATAAAAATCAGCTCAAGATGGACCAAAGACTTAAATGTAAAACTTAAAACTATAAAACCCTTGAAGAAAATTTAGGAATGACCGGGCATGGTGGTTCACGCCTGTAATCTCAGCAGTCTAGGAGGCTGAGGCAGGCGGATCACTTGAGCTCAGGAATTCAAGATCAGCCTGGGCAAGATGGTGAAACCTCATCTCCACAAAAAAATACAAAAACTAGCCAGGTATAGTAGTGTGGACCTATAGTCCCAGCTACTTGGGGGCTGAGGCAGGAGAATTGCTTGAGTCCAGGAGGTTGAGGCTGCAGTAAGCTATGTTTGCGCCACTGCACTCCAGCCTGGGTGACACAGTGAGACCCTGTCTCGAAAAAGAAAAAAAAAAAAGAAAGAAAATTTAGAAAATACCATTCTGGACATATGCCCTAGCAAAGATTTCATGATGAAGACACCAAAAGCAATTGCAATAACAAAAAAATTGACAAATGGGACATAATTAAACTAAAGAGTGTCTGCACAGCAAAAGAAACTATCAACAGAGTAAACGGACAACCTACAGAATGGGAGAAAATATTTACAAACTATGTGTCTGAAAATGCTCTAACATCCAGAATCTATAAGGAACTTAAAGAAATTAATAAGCAAAAAACCAAACAACCCAATAAAAATGTGGGCAAGGGATATGAACAGACACTTTTCAAAAGAAGACATATATCTGGCCAGCAAGCACATGAAAAAATGTTCAACATCCCTAATCACTAGAGAAATCCAAATCAAACCACAGTGAGATACTATCTCACATCAGACAGAATGGCTATTATTAAAAAGTCAAAAAATAACAGATGCTAGTGAGGTTGCAGAGAAAAAGGAATGCTTGTACACTGCTTCTGGGAGTGTAAATTAGTTCAGCCATTGTGGAAAGCAGTTTGGCAATTTCTCAAAGAACTTAAAACAGACTACCATTTGACCTTGGAATCCCATTACTGGGTGTCTACCCACAGGAATATAAATTGTTCTACCATAAAGACACATGCACAAGAATGTTCATCACAGCACTATTCACAACAGTAAAGGCATGCAGTCAACCTAGATGCCCATCAATGGTAGACTGGATAAAGAAAATATGGTACATATACACCATGGGATAGTATGCAGTCATAAAAAAGAACAAGGTCATGCCCTTTGTAGCAACATGTATGGAGCTGGAAGCCATTATCCTGAGTGAACTACTGCAGGAACAGAAAACTAAATACCACATGTTTTCACTTACAAGTGGGAGATAAACATTGAGTACACATGGCCACAAAGAAGCGAACAGTAGACACTGGAGCCTACTTGAGGGTAGAGGGTGGAAGGAGGGTAAGGACTGAAAACTACCTATTGGGTACCATGCTTATTACCTGGGTCACGAATTAATCTGTACACCAAACTCCCATGACACACAATTTACCTATATAACAAATCTGCACATGTACCCTTGAAACTAAAAGATCAAAAACATTTAAAAAGTAGTATCATATAACTGTAAACAATGACTTAAAAGAACATAGATTTAAAAGACCCCCTAATTTTGGCCGGGTGTGGTGGCTCATGCTGTAATTCCAGCACCTTGGGAGGCCGAGGCAGGTGGATCACCTGAGGTCAGGAGTTCGAGACCAGCCTGGCCAACATGGTGAAACCCCATCTCTACTAAAAATACAAAAAAATTAGCTGGGTGTGGTGGCGGGCACCTGTAATCCTAGCTACTCAGGAGGCTGAAGCAGGAGAATCACTTGAACCTGGGAGGTGGAGGTTGCAGTGAGCCGAGTTCACACCATTGCACTCCAGCCTGGGCAACCAGAGTGTGACTACGTCTCAAAAAAAATAAAAAATAAAAAAATAAAGACCCCCTAATTTTATTTATTTTTCTCACCTGAAAATTTTTAATGTTTATGCTGATGCATATCTGAGTGCTTATCATCAAAGTGTGAAGTAAAAAAAAAAAAGCAGTTTAAGAAAGTTCCAGTGTTTCAAAGAGAGCATTTTTTAAAATGTATATACATGAAGAACATTTCATTATACTGTAAAATAAATGCAGCACTGTAAGATAAAGGAAGATTAATATATGGAGTTTTGGTCTTTCTCCCCTCTACAGCTGCAACCATCTTCAACCTGCTGAACTTAACTCAATGGTTACAGGAATTTTTTGCTTTTTTTTTTTTTGGTCTCCTATTCAGTTCACATTTCAGGCTGTTCAGCAGATGCCTGTGATTCTGGAGATTCAAATCACTGGTGAAAGTTTTTTCTCTGTTTCCTCAGTTTTTCAGGAGCTTTTCTTCAAAAAATGATCTCCTGCTGTTCGAAGTTTACCTTCAGTCTTCCTCATCAACAAACACGAAATTCAAAAAGTACCTTACTGAAACTTTTTTGTTCACATCTCTCTGATTGTTGGAGTAGGGTCATATCCCGCTAAAAATAGTCTCATTGGAATTGATTCACCTTTTACTGGTGCACCATCCATTATTTCGTATTTGGCGATTGTTTCTGTTTCTGCTGTGGTACAATTCCTGTGATCTGTTTTTTGATCAGTTGTAACTCCATATGTTGTATTTTTATTCTTACTACTAAGAAGTAAATTTTTCCAACAATTACATGCTTTAAATGATACTTTGACTTATTATATTCAAATTATATATGTAGACAATCTTCAATGCCCACTTCTATCTTAGTATAGTTGTCAACATCAGGACAGGTGGCAAGCTGGTGAACAATAAGATCATATTCTTTTACTAAAATCTGTCAGTCTTCTCACTATTGTCACTTTAAGAAAATACCTCAAGTGAACATTGGCACCGATGTCAGATGCATATGGCTTTTCAACTTGCATAAATTCAGAATCATAACTTCCTCTCTGAGTCAGTTCTCCAGGTAAGGCTAGTTCTTTCATTAGGTTTATAAATTCATGAGCATTACTCTTGTCATTGTAAAGTTTCATTTGACCTACAAATTCAATTCTAATTCCTTGGTGCTCTAGCCTCTATCCAGGTTGCTTAAAGGCTACTTTTACCTTTCCTGAAACAGATTCTCCATTATAAAGAGATGGTGTTTTTCTACTTTGCCATCTTCAGTTTTCATTTCTGTCATTTTCCTGGCTTCCCCATCATTAAAGACAATATTGATCTCACAAATTGGACCAAAAAAGCCTTCAAGAAAACTCATTGTCAGCATGGCCACCACATCCCTGCTACTTTACTCCTCTTCACTCAGGAGAACTCTCAGCCCCAGCTCCTTCTGCTCAGCACCCCCAATTTGGAAAATTTAGATCCAGTGGTAGTCATTTGAGGGCTGGAATTAGATTTAATCCACAAATAATTGATTATTTTTAAAAATCATTAAATTCTTAATACTTTTAAAAAGAAGCCTTTGAAACTCGATCTCAAGAAATACCAGCCCAGGTGTGGTAGCTCACACTTGCCCAGCAGTTTGGGAGGCTGACGTGGGAGGATCATTTGAGGCCACGAGTGTAAGACCAGCCTGGGCAACATAGGGAGACACTTGTCTCTATAAAAAATGTTTTAAAATTGGCCGGGCATTGTGGTGCACACCTATGGTCCCAGCGACTGAGGCTGAGGTAGGAGGATCACTTGAGCCCAGGAGGTCGAGGCTACAGTGAAGTGTGATTGCACCACTGCACTCCAGCCTGGACAACAGAGCAAGACCTTGTCTCAAAAAAAGAAAGAAAGAAATACAACTTTGATTACCAGGTAAAAAGTCAGAGGATAGCAGTATGCTTGCAGTCATGATCAGATTCTCTTTTGTAGTAAAGCTTCTGACTAATTCTAGGTCTAGCCAGCAACATACTTATAACTGTTTAGGTTTAGAATTAGCTGGAAGCCTTGGCTTTGCAAAGCCATTTATAACATCAGACAGTCGATATAATCATTGATATTGAAGCCAGATATATCAGAAAACAAATGCAGTTGTGTTTCAAAAAACAAACTTCATTTATCACCAGCATAGAACAACATCCTAATTCTTCCTGGGTCTTTTCAGCCATAAAAATGGCAGTGTAACATTAACAGGTATCCTCTCAAAAAATTCAGGGAAATAATGTATCCAGTTCTTCTGAAATACCAAGTCCTCTAGGTAGAAATGACTAACAAGTAAATACAAAATAGATTCAGAAGAAATATAATAAGTTAAATATTAGCTACTGAGTAAAGAGGAAGATTTATATCTCAGGCATCCCACATTTTCAAAACTGGAAGAACAGAAAAAATAATTTTTTAAAATTACAAAACTTATAATCACAAGACAATAGCTACTGACTGCAATCTCTTTGCTACTCTACCATCAATAATAAGAACAAAATTGATTTTGGTTCCTAGTATTCATAACAATGATATAATCTATGAATATATAATTATGTTTAGGCCAGGGACGGAGGCTCACGCCCATAATCCCAACTCTTTGGGAGGCCAAGGCAGGTGGATCACCTGAGCTCAGGAGTTTGAGACTGGCCTGGAGCAACATAGCAAGACCCTGTCTCTATCAAAAAAAAAAAAAAAAAAAAAAGCCAAGCATGGTGGTGCACGCCTGTAATCCCAGCTACTCGGGAGGCTGAGCCACAAGAATCGCTTGAGCCCAGGAGGCAGAGGTTGCAGTGAGCCGAGATTGCACCATAGCACTCCAGCCTGGGTGACAGAGTGAGACCTTGTCTCAAAAAAAAAAAAATTATGTTTACATAAAGGTTTCAAATAAAGGAATAATATCTAATGGTTAATAAAATACTTAGATTATAAACTAAATTGCAGCTGGCTGCAGTGACTCATTCCTGTAATCCTAGTACTTTGGGAGGCTGAGGGGGATAGATTGCTTGAGCCCAGGAGTTTGAGACCAGCATGGCCAACATGGCAAAACCCCTCTACTAAAAACATACAAAAATTATCCAGGCGTGGTGGCGTATGCCTGTAATTCCAGCTACTCAGGAGGCTGAGGCACAAGAATCGCTTGAACCTGGGAGGCAGAGGTTGCAGTGAGCCGAGATCGCACCTCTTCACTCCAGCCTGGGTGACAGAGCAAAACTCTGTCTCAAATAAATAAATAAATAAAATTGACTATAGAATAACTTTCTCCTTGACTATGTCAAATGACTCACTTTATATGAATCTTTGCTGCTGCTGCATTCTAATTTTATGTAGCAGGCTAAATCATGTGCTCCCAAAGTTAATAAAATATCTAAAACATTTAGGATAAATTCAGTTTCAAACTTTATTTATTTATTTATTTATTTTGAGACAGAGTCTCAATCTATCACTCAGGCTGGAGTGCAGTGGCACAATCTCAGCTCACTGCAACCGCCAACTCCCAGGCTCAAGAGATCCTCCCACCTCAGCCTCCCAAGTAGCTGAGACTACAGGGGTGCACCACCATGCCCAGCTAATTTTTGCATTTTTTGGTAGAGATGGGTCCAGGCTGTTCTCAAACTCCTGGGCTCGAGCAATTCACCCAACTCAACCTCCCAAAGTGCTGGGATTACAGGCATGAGCCACCATACCCAGCCCCAAAATAAAACTTTTTAACACATAATCAATGAAATTCTTCTTATGAGGATTTAACCATTAATTTCCAATTAAGAAATTTAACCAATTTCTTAAATGGAACTTTTTAAAATATATTTTCTTTGACGTAGTCCATAGATACTGCAATCTCAAGTGTACAGCTCCATGATTTTCACAAAGGGAATACATACATGTACCACCACTCTGATCAGGATATAGAACTTAAACCAGCATCCCAAAAGCTCCCTCCCAGTCTTTACCTACCTGACTCTCCACCACAGTAACCACTATGCTGACTTTATGTCCATAAATTTGTTTGGCCTGGTTTTTATCTTTATATAAAGAAATTATATAGCATGTACTCTTTTGGATCTTGATTCTTTTGCTCAACATTGTATCTGTGAGTTCTACTCATATTGTTACAAGTATCAGTACTTTGAATTTTTTTCATTGTTATATAGGATTCTTTTTTGGGAATATACACAATCTATTCATCCATTCTATTACTGAAGGACACTTGAACTGTTTTGAGTTTGGGACCATCATAAATAATGTTGCTATGAACCCTGTAGTACATCATTCAGAGTACAAATGTACCCATTTCTGATGAATGTATACCTAGGAGCGGAACTGCTGAGTCACAGAGAATTCATACCTTTAGTAGTTACTGCCAAGCCTTTTGGCAAAGTGGTTGTTCCAATTTGCACTCCACCAAAATTCAGTTGTTTCACATGAAACCATTTTGAATTGAGTTCAACCTAATTGAATTGGTACCTTAATGAATAAATATACTTTTAGTTTTCAAAAGGTCTGAACTTAATTGTTGGAAGCATGTGCCTAATTAAATAATTATACTGTTTACATGTGAATTTAACCAAACATTTGAATACCAGTTTATATACTGTCAAAATAAAATCAAAGCATGTCTAATTCTTCCTCCTCACAACACAAATCAGTTTATATATGCTCAACCTTCTAAGAATAATAGCATTCTCCCAAATTTATCATTAGGTAAGAACACAAGGACTAACCTATTATATTTCTAGAACTGGCAAATTTCTGCATAAAGCGTGAACTGGTGAAGAGCAATTCAAACATTCTGTCAGCACTGATATGAAAAATACGGTTGATAAAAAGTCTTCCATGAAGATCTTTCTCAGGAACATTTTCTGGAAAAACAGAAACACAAACCAAAAGAGAAGAAATCAAAGAAAGTTTATTTTAAGGCTTTAGGGGGTTTTGTGGGGTTTTCTTTTTTTATTTTGGGCATAAAATCATTTTTAAATATGATTACAATGAGGAGAACAATCCAGGACACTATTAAAACTCCAAATAGGAATTAAATATATACATATGTATGACCTATAACTCTGCATAACAATATATAGTTAACTAAACTACATATAATCAATATTTCAACTGTCAAAACCCAAAAGATACAGAAATATTTAACTTGAATGGTATCAAACGGCCATAATATGTCACTCAAAAGAATATTTCAAAAGGGACAAGGACAATATAGAGACACATAAGATAGTATCTAACATAGAAATTAGCAACTTCTACCTCTGAATGCTCACTCAGTAAATATTAATTTATCAATGGCTATAATATCTGCTGCACTTAGCTTATCAGCCTGAATAACGTTTCAACTTGACTTAATGTTCACTACCCAAAGACAAGAATGACTGTAATCACAACCTATTTTCAACACCACACATTAAAAGAACTAAGAAATCCGTCTGAAAAGTATTCATCAAAGCTAAATAATGCCCAATGAAATATTACATTTTTTCTGGGAATTTGATAATCATAATGATGTTGAAAACTACTAGTGACAAATGAAGAAGCAACATCTTGCTCACCTATTCTCATATGCCCTGGAAATATTATATAAAATAGCCCATACTTACATAGTGCTTACTATATGTTAGACATTGTGCTACATACCTTACAAGTATTGACTCATCTTATTCCCACTGCAATGCTATGAGATAAGTGGTATTATCATCATTATTTCCAGATGAGGAAACAGAATCACAGAAATAATTGCCGAGGCTCCATGGCTAGTGAGTGACTGACTTGGAATTTGAACCCACTCCAGCTCCAGAGCACACAAACTTAACATCTATTTTATACCACCAGAAGGAATTTAACTTAGAAGAACCAAACAGAAAAGAAAAAAAAAAAAAAACCTAGGAACAGAAGCCTGGCATAATAGAGGAAGTAACATAAAGCAATTCAATATGAAATTGTAATGATTTCAGGACCAGGATTACTTACTATTATTTCAAGGATGATGCCCCATGGATACAGAATAAAAATTGCTACAAAAGCTCCCCATGTTTCAGAAATCAAGCTCCAAGAATGATCTGGGTAAAGCATCTGTCAATATTAGTCAGGTTAAATCAAAGGGCAATAGTCTATGGATCAGAAAAACTCTGCTAGCTCTGGCTTCATCCCCAACTACTGCTATTTATCCCTCATTGGATGATTTGTGTCTCCCTACTTTGCTAGAGGCATAAAGGACTTATGGATATCAGATAGATATTGATTTGCTTCTCCCTTCAACAATACTCTATGTAGGCAAAAACTATTTACTGCCATTTCAAATAATGGCTCCTTCAGCGTAGAAATGAATCACAAAACTAGGCAATTTTGCTAAGCTTTGTGAGGTAACTTTCCAATTAGGCCTGGGAAACAGCTTTTTCTGACATAGAAGTATTATATGTTCACTGTAAAAATAATTCAAATATTCACAAAGGAAGAAAACAACTAAAGGTGATTCTGTTGATCTTGTTCATTTCCTTCACAGAACCTATCCTGACTTGTAGTTATACTAGTATTGATTTATTGACTTATCTTTCTCCTGCTCACTATAGTAGATCAACATACTATCACTAAATAAAATGATGTTTGGTTTAAAGTGATCTGCAATCTCCCTCACTCCCTCTAAACCCACACACATCCCCAATCTCCTGGGATGGTTTACTTTTTGTGACCTTTTCAATTGTCACTTCGGTTCATTGACTTCAACCATCTTCATAACTTCACAACTTTAAAAAAGTAAAAAAACAGATTCATTATTTTACCCATTTAATACATATAACAAGTCCAAGATTTTGGAACGTGCTTAGGGAAACCAGAGGGAGCACTTGATTTGCTATATAATGATAATCTAATAAGAAAAAAATCGCCATACACTTTAAATAAAACTCCCCAAACAGAGGTCTGAATGTTACATATACCTTCTTACTGCTATAAAGCCAAACAGCCTTTGCAAGGAGCAAAGTGTGATCAGAGCTCATGTGCAATAATGAATCTATACACTATTATTCTTTATTTCTAGATATGTACAATTTTTATCAGTTTTATTGTTATCCTTTATGCAACTTATAATGTTACTTTTATAGGAGTCTTTTTTTTTTTTTTTTTTTTTTTTTGGAGACAGAGTCTCACTCTTGGGATTAAAAGCGTGTGCCACCACACCCAGCTAATTTTTGTATTTTTAGTAGAAATGGGCTTTCATCACATTGGCCAGACTGGTCTCAAACTCCTGACCTCAGGTGACCCACCTGGCTCAGCCTTCCAAAGTGCTGGGATTATAAGCGCGAGCCAATGCATCCAGCTGAAACTACTTTGGAAGGACCAGTCTTATAAAAGAAGCAGGTGAGAAAGAGAAAACAAAAATCCTGGTTTTGGTGCTACTTACCTATTTGGCCACTGGGGGCCAGAGTAGATCTTCCTAAAGTCCTAAATTCAGGTAAACAGTGTATGACTAATCCATGCCTAGCCGCATACTAAAGCAAGAATGGTAAGGACACTAATAAAGCAGTCTCTATGCTACCCTTCATCTTTCCAAATGTCTCCCACTACACTGACTTCAATGGCAAGGATCTTACAATTTTAAGAAAAAGAGTCCTTAAAATGCCTACTTAATAAGTACAACAAAAAGCCTCAAGTAATTTGTACTAAATTTTCCTTTAAACAACTACTTTTATTATACTTTTTGCTTTCTCTTTCTCTCTCTTTCCCTTTCTCTCTCCTATTGGTGGTTACAAGAAAGTAACACAATCATAGTGTCTATAACATCTATCCTCAAAACCAAAACATAAAAAGTATTAAATCTTTTTTTTTTTTTTCTGAAGAGACAGGATCTGGCTCTTTTGTCGCCCAGGCTAGAGTGCAATGGTGCAATCATAGCTCACTGCAGCCTTGACCTCCTGGGGCTCAAGTGATGCTCCTGCTTCAGCCTCCTGCATAGCTAGGACTACAGGCACGCACCACCATGCCCAGCTAATTTTCTGTTTTTTGTAGAGACAAGTCTTGCCCAGACTGGTCTCAAACTCCTGGCCCAAGCAATCCTCCCACCTCAGCCTCTCCAAGTACTGGGATTACAGGCATGAGCCACCGTGCTCAACCAAGAAAAACCAAAATCTTTTATCTTTCTCAAACCTAAAAGCAGTATAACACACACAATCTATATTTTGGAAGTTTTTAAAATATGTTTTAAAAAATTAAATTTTATATTAAGGAAAACACATTAACATAGTAAACTTACATCTACATAAAATGGTTGGGAAATGGGCTTACATTGACTAACAATATTATTGTGTGCTGGGTATTATATATAATGCAGTGGAGATGTCTCTTCTTCAACCCTTCCAAGTTAAAGGTGCCCAATCAGGGTAATTCCCAGCCTCTCTCTACCCCTTTAACTCACTCTAACCATAGGAAGTAGATTATTGTTATAGACTGAATGTTTGTGTCGCCGCAAATTATTCTGTTAAAGCCCTAACTCCTGATGTGGCTGTATCTGGAGATGGGGCCTCTAAAGAAAGTAATTAAGTTAATTGGCCAGGTGTGGTGGCTCATGCCTGTAGTCCCAGCACTTCGGGAGGCCGAGGCAGGCTGATCACGAGGTCAGGAGATCAAGACCATCCTGGCTAACATGGTGAAACCCCATCTCTACTAAAAATACAAAAAATTAGCCGGGCATGGTGGTGGGCATCTGTAGTCCCAGCTACTCGGGAGGCTGAGGCAGGAGAATGGTGTGAACCCAGGAGGCGGAGGTTTCAGTGAGCCGAGATCGCACCACTGCACTCCAGCCTGGGGGACAGAGCAAGACTCCGTCTCAAAAAAAAAGAAAGAAAGAAAAGAAAGGAAGGAAGGAGGGAGGGAGGGAAAGAAAGAAAGAAAGAAGGAAGGAAGGAAGGAAGGAAGGAAGGAAGGAAGGAAGGAAGGAAGGAAGGAAGGAAGGAAGGAAGGAAGGAAGGAAGGAAGGAAGGAAGGAAGGAAGGAAGGAAGGAAGGAAGGAAGGAAGGAAGGAAGGAAGGAAGGAAGGAAGGAAGGAAGGAGAAAGAAAGAAAGAAAGATAGAAAGAGAGAGAGAAAGAAAGAATTAAGTTAAATAAGGTGGGTCCCAGATCTGGTAGAATTAGTGTCCTTATAAGAAGAGACACCAAACACTCTGGGAGGCCGAGGCTAAAGGATCAGTTGAGGCCAGGAGTTCAATACCACCCTGGCCAACATGAGGAAACCCCGTTTACTAAAATTACAAAAAATTAGCTGGGCGTGGTAGTGCATGTTTGTAATCCCAGCTACTCCAGGTGTTCCAGAGGCTGAGGCACAAGAATCGCTTGAACCTGGGAGGCAGAGATTACAGTGAGCCAAGATCACACCACTGCACTCCAGCCTGGGCAACGGAGCCAGACTCTGTCTCAAAAAGAAAAAAAAAAATACCAGAGAGTTTGCTCATGTATGCTCGCTCTCTCTCTCTCTCGTGTGTGTGTGTGTGTGTGTGTGTGTGTGTGTGTGTGTGTGTGTGTGTGTTGTCCCCTGCTCTGCTCCTCCCTCACACTTTGCTCCTCTATTCCTCTATCCACGAGCATGTGCTAAGGAAAGGCTATGTGCGGACACAGAGAGAAGGTGGCAAGCCAGGAAGAGAGCCCTCACCAGAAACCACCTCTGCCAAACCTTGATCTGGGGTTTCTATCCTCCAGAATTATATGAAATAAATTTCTGTTATTTAAGCTACCCAATCTGTAGTATTTTGTTATGGCAGCCTGAGCTACTAATACAGTTAGTAAATGTGGAAGGAGTATGCTGGGTAGGCTTGGCACACCTCTGTCCTTCTCTCTGGATCTAGATGCTCACAGAAGCTGGTTCTCCTCCAGGTGGGATCGTCCCTCCAGTGGGGAAGGAGGTTGAACATTGCCTGTGATTGATAGGTAAGTCCACCTCATTCTTCAGCTCCATCAGCAGCCCACTTATCTTTCACACATACCCACATCCGCTGACTTTGTTACTATTAGTATAAAAGGTGATGTTTTGGCTTCTATCTGACTTGCTCTTCATTTTCTTTCCCAATTTTGTTACCACCAGGGTGGTCAAGAAGGACTGCTATTTGTTGAGCCCACTCTAGACCCCATGTACACATGGATTACAATACAAAACAAAATGGATTACAATACAAAATATGAAAAACATCTAGAATATAATACTCACGAAATTCAGAAGGCCTTTGGGTCATGATTCTCTTTATCATCATATTAGGATTAAGCTTAATCTCTGCTGGCCCTCTAAAACCAAGTAAGTTTTCTGTTTTCTTTTGTTTTTTGAGACAGAGTCTTGCACTGTCACCCAGGCTGGAGTGCAGTGGCGCGATCTCGGCTCACTGCAACCTCCGCCTCCTGGGTTCATGAGATTCTCCTGCCTCAGCCTCCCAAGTAGCTGGGATTACAGGCATACACCACCACACCCGGCTAATTTTTTGAATTTTTAGTAGAGACAGGGTTTCACTACGTTGACCAGATTGGTCTTGAACTCCTGACCGTGTGATCCACCCGCCTCGGCCTCCCAAAGTGCTGGGATAACAGGCGTGAGCCACTGTGCCCAGCCAAATAAGTTTTTTTTAATGCCATATGAAATATTATCATCATTTATCTTTGTAATAAATTTCAAATACAGAATGTTCCTCTGAAAGTGAATTAAAGTCAAATGGAAATTTTTAAAATTAAATGGAAACTGACTACAGTAAAAACAAATCAAAGTTAGGAGCAATTATGATTAACTTTCCCTGCTCTTGCTTTCAAAAACTCATCCCATTATGCTAAAATATAACCACAGTCAAAAGCTTGCATCTTCACACAAAGAAATTTGAGTATTGTTCTGAGTAACATTGATGAGTACACTTTTTAAAAAATCATTTACAGAGAGAAAGATTTCCTTTCCAGAAGTTTTGAGAATCTTCTTTATTTCCTTTTGGAGGCTACCCAATAATTTAAATTAATATTCATGTGAGAATGCATCCCTGCCATAACTACTTGCTTTCATAATTATATACAAAACAAGTTTAGAAAAACCTTGCTAAGGTGTCTTTTTTTTAAAGGAGGAAAAGAGAAAATAACTTGGGCAGTATTGAAGTAAAGTAAAAAGAAAACTGGATGGAGACACCTGGTCATTAACTCAAGTTCTGCATAGTTAACTAGCTGCGTGATTTTAGATTTAGCTCCTGTAGGTCTTATTTTCCCTACCAGGAAAATGAGGGATAGCCTAAATGAAATAATATGTCACTCTACCTATGACGTGTGAGCATATTACACTGCCTGGTATATAGAATGGGCATGCAGGTTTTTATTAACACCACATTTAGAAGCTAAATACAAAGAAGCTTTTCAGATTCCAGGCTTCTGAAGACAGTGGGATACGTTAGATTTAACAGCCTCTTTCTCCTATTTTCTATAAGCTCCCATTCTTTTTTTGGTTCTTTATAGGGTGAGACTGTGTCTAATGAAACTAAATTCTCAATCTGCATACCCTTATTACAAAGATAAACATAAAAAGATGTAACTGAAATTTAATAAAATTTATAAGAAATTATTTACCTTCATCAACAGAATCTGAAGTGCTGCTTTTTTCCAGAGAAAGATATTCATTTTTATTCAAGTCCAGTGACTTCGATGGCACTCTAGTTAACTTCTTTTCCAAAGTTGGTAAGAGACTCTTTTTGGTCTGTTTTTCATTTTGGGACTCCTCTTTGCCTAATCCCTAAAAGGTAAACAATCCAGTTTCAAAATAAAACACAGATTTAGCTTAGATTTTGCAGTGAGAACTTTAATATTAAAAATACTTTGAAATATTGCGCTTCGAAGAATATTTACAGCATTTTGTTTGTTATACTTGCATCACATTTCCAATGCTATTAAATGTCGGTCCATAAAATACGAGTAAATAATATATACCATTCTAAAGTCATCCTACACAATAATAAACAAGTTTATGAAAAATATCATATAAAAAGAGCTTCACAGATCATGGAAATCACTTATGGAGAAGGGAAAGGGGACAAAGGACAAAAATAATAGAACAATCCATTCTTCGGGGTAGACAAGGGAGAAGAACCAAACCCAGTTAGCTTCCCCAGCCAGTGCCTGCCCCATCATCTCAAGGAAGAAAACTCACCCATCTCTCAAGACCTAACGGGGAAATGGAAAGAAAATGGAGAGATAAAAGTCACATATGAGTACAGTGGGAGAGAGATTAAAACAAATTAATTTCATAGCAAACTCATAATTAAAACACAATTGGCTTTGCTGCAAAGGGACTAAGAGATTAGGCATTAAAATGTATTTAATATATGATGCTATCTATACTTTCCAGGATGGTTTAATAAAGATGATGTCATCTCTACAATATATTTAATGTTAGGCATTAAAGTATGATGCTATTGCTATGTTAGTATTCAAGTAAAATAGTACTGTATTATAATCAAACTTAGTGGAATAGTACAAAAAGTCTACATAAACTATACAGCAGAATATTTTCGTGCATTTTCTGTATGTACACAGATGAAAGAGAGCACTTCACTTCCTGTCCCATGAGATCCTTGAGAAGCACTAAGTAGCAGAATCAGCTCCAGGGAGGATACAGGTTTCCATTGGCCACCCAAATAGCAGAATAACAACTGGGACCCAGGACACAATTTATTAAAGGATTATATTGCCCTAGTCAGAAGATTCATTCTTCAAGCAGAGATTATTGCTAAAATCAAGACTTGATTTATTTGGGAGTTCCACACTACAAAGCAACGTGCCTATTTAGCTAAACCAGGGACCCCTTAACAGATGCTAAGTAGAGTACATTTCTCTACAGCTCCACACTTACACTCCTCCTCTTGTTGCAAATTAAGTTTTATTTCCTACTATAAAGAATACAGATAGATATTTATAGGAAAAGTAAGAGTCACTATCTTTCAGTGGTTGGTATCTGGATGACTTTTATTTCTTTGTATACTCTACTGTATTTCATGAAGTTTTACAAAGAGTATTAATTCTATAACTTAAAAAACATATTTTCTTGGAAAAAAGTTATTTTTGACTTTTTGTTATTTCCAACTTTGTTAGAAGTGAAAATGAGGCAAAGCAAGTGACATATGATACTTGTAGATATCTGAGAATCTCATCATATGGATCTTGAATGCAAACAGAAAAAAAAAGGGCTAAACTTCTATACTACTTGTATTCTATAACCTGAAAACATCTATACTGAACACCAATGAATGTATGATCGATCTTAAAGCATTAAGTTATTCACTTCCCTTGCACCAGTAGTAAGTCACTAAGGGTCTCTAGATGAATAAGTTTTGCAAGAAACCCAAAACACAAAACCAGGCTAAGGTAGATGCATGACTGGTAAAAACAAGTTGATAACATGCTGGCCTTCCACATAAATATCTTTTCATTCAATGTTTTCCCAACATTTACTCAGAGGAGATACTGGAAGTTCCTTGGGGGAGGGTGGAAAAGGATCATTACTGATCACAGGCAGATTCACCCTCAATTATAACAGCTTATGGTTATTGGATACTTAATGTGTGTTAGGAACTATTCTAAGTACAGTCATACATTGCTTTGATGACAGGGATACGTTGTGAGAAATGTATCACTAGGTGATTTTATTGTTGTGCCAATGTCATAGAGTGTACTTAACAAATTTAGATGGTATAGCTTACTACACACCTAGGCTATATGGTATAGCTTATTGCTCCTGGTCTATAAACCTGGACAGCATGTTACTCTACTGAATACTGTAGGCAATATAACACAGTGGGAAGTACTTGGGTATCTAAACATATGTAAACATAGCAAAAGTACAGTAAAAACATGGTACAAAGGTTTAGAAAATGGTACACCTGTTTGTACCATGAATGGAGCTTACAGGACTGAGTTCTGTTGTTCTGGGTAAGTCAGTGAGTGAGAAGTGAGTGAATGTGAAGGCCTGGGACATTACTGAACACTACTGCAGACTTTATAAACATCGTACACTTAGGCTACAATAGATTTACAAAAAAATTTGTTTTTTCAATAATAAATTAAGTTTAGCTTACTGTAACATTTTTATTTTATGAACTTTTAAATTTTTTAAAACTTTTTGACTCTTGTAAAAATACTTAGGTTAAACCACAAACACACTGGACAGCTGTACAAAAATATTTTCTTTCTTTATATACTTATTCTAAAAGCTTTTTTCTATTTTTAATTTTTTCTTATTTTGTTATTTTTAATTTTTTTGTTAAAAATTAAGACACAAACACACACGTTAGCCTAGGCCTACACAGGATCAGGATCATGAATATCACTGCTTCCACCTTCACATTTTGTATCACTAGAAGGTCTTCAGGGAGAATAACATGCATGGAGCTGTCATCTCCTATGATAACAATATTTTCTTCTGGAATTCCACCTGAAGGACCTGGCTGAGGCTGTTTCAAAGTTAATTTTTTTTGTATATAGAAGTAGAAAGAGTATACTCTAAAATAATGATTTATTATTTTATTATCAAGTATTATATACTTATATAATTGTATGTGCTATACCTTTACAGGCCTGGAAGCACAGGTTTGTTTACACCAGCATCACCACAAACATGTGAGCAACGTATTGCATTACCATGTTATGATGGAACCTCACTAGGCAAAGGAATTTTTCAGCTCCCTTAAAATGTTATGGGACTGGCCGGTCGCAGTGGCTCACACTTGTAATCCCAGCACTTTGGGAGGCTTAGGCAGGTGGATCACCTGAGGTTAGGCATTCGAGACCAGCCTGGCCAACATGGGGAAACCCCATCTCTACTAAAAATATTAAAAATTAGCCAGGCATAGTGGTGGATGCCTGTAATCCCAGCTACTCAGGAGGCTGAGCCAGGAGAATTGCTTGAACCTGGGAGGCAGAGGCTGCAGTGAGCTGAGATCACACCACTGCACTCCAGCCTGGGCAACAAGAGCAAAACTCTGTATCAAAAAAAAAAAAAGTTATGAGACCACCACCACATATGCAGTTCATCACTGACCAAAACATTATACAGAGCATGACTGCCTTTTCATATATACTAATTCATTTAACTCTTATTAAAAAAGACCTTATAAAGTATAATCCTCACTTTACAGTTGAGAAAAGAAAAACTTAAGTAATTAACGTATACAGTTAGCAAGTGGCAGATGTAAGATTTGAAGCCAAAGCCCTGCTCTAAATAAAGGAATTCAGCTCTGCCCCCAAACTTGCATCCCCAATCAGCAGAACAAAAGCTCTGCAGTAGGAGCACTCCTAGTACTCAGAATATGGTCTCTAAATACCATTCTTCACTAAGAAAATCTATGGCTTATTAAGAAAATGGTCTGGGGCAGAAAACATACAAAATGTGCTTAGAAGATATTGTTGTGCCAGAAAGAAAAGACACCATTAAAGATACTGGTCATTTCAAAAGGCCAAAGGAACCAACTTGAAGGGGCTCCCATTGGCAGAGGGAGCAAACTGAGAATCAAATAATGACTGCAAGTGATTGAAGCACATTGGAATAAAAAACTGAAGTGTTGGCCAGGCATGGTGGCTCATGCCTGTGATCCCAGCACTTTGAGAGGCCAAGGCGGGTGGATCATGAGGTCAGGGGTTCGAGACCAGCCTAGCCAACATGATGAAACCCCATCTCTACTAAAGATACAAAAAAATTACCCAGGCGTGGTGGCACGTGCCTGTAATCTGAGCTACTTGGGAGGCTGAGGCAGGAGAATTGCTTGAACCCAGGGGGCGGAGGTTGCAGTGAGCCGAGATCATGCCATTGCACTCCAGCCTGGGCAACAGGGCAGACTCATCTCAAAAAAATCCAAAAAACTAAAAACAAAAAACTGATGTGCTTACAATGATACTTGAGAAAATAAAGGAAGAAATTAAGTAATTGGGTATAATGCCTAGTAGTTAACTGGACCTGCCTGCTTAAAAAGCTTAAAAAGCAGCTATTGTTACTCAAGCATGCTGCTCAGGGGCTCATCTCTCCCTTCAAAACAGATTCTTTCTCCATGCTGTTCCCTTCTGTGAAAGAAAGAAAGAAAAAAAAATAACAGATTCTTTCCAGCACACACAGTACTTACCCTGGGGAAAATTCTGCTCTTACAAATTTCTCCATCTTATTATTCTTTTAATGATATTTATCCCCCTACAGACTGATGCCCAGGTAAAACTGCTCAGTAGCTCTGCTTTTTATATAGCTCTGAACAAAACCACATATTTTCCCACATAATCTCTGCTACTTAACAGACTTTAAATTTTTTTCCTAAAATAAGGTAGGAGCCTGATATCTTATTTTTAACATTTTGTATACTGTATCCTTATTTATCTTGTATTCTGATTAGGACATGACAGTACCAGATATATTTTAAAAGGGATATCATATACTAACTCCTTTTGATGAATTTCCATCGAATGACTCTGTTTCTGAAACCCGACTAATTGATTCACTGGTAAAACTGATTGACTTGGATAATTTTTCATCTCTCTCCCCAGAGTCATCCAAGCTGCTTCTTCCTGGACTTCTGTAAGAAACACATCATTATAGAAATATAAGGTCACCGCCACACAAATAAATGATTTGGTCTCCTCATTGAGGTCATTTCCTATGATAAAACAGTTTGATAATAAATGGACTACTGTAATATAACAAATAAATGTTTACTTATAACAAGGCTATCTTCTTAAATTACACGCAAGTTGATATCATTTCTGAAAACAAGATACACTCACATGAGATTCTATAAATCTCAAAAACATTAAAAAATTAACAAAGTACAAATGGCCGTAACAGTAACTAATCAAATGAAAACTGCTCCTTTAAATTTCATTTGTGTACAACCACAAAGCTTGGACAGGTACACAGTAGATGTTTGAGTTAGATACTACACCGCACAAGAAGGCAGTTTTATATCTCCTTCCTTCTGACTCAGTCTCAGCTGAAATGGCGAAGCCCTCCCAGAAGTGGACGCTCAAGATGTCTGAGCCTAAGCCCATTGGCCACTCCCGCCTCCTCACTCTTCCCAGCTCCAAGAACAAGGTTTAAGAAACAGCTGTCAAATGGTCATATGGCCAAGACTATAATAAATGTCCTGGGATCTGCTTTCCCTTTCTCAAGGAGCAAAAAGAAAGGAAAACCTATTAAATACAATGGGAGCACAACTGATCTAATTTCCAGTGCTCAACAGGATGGAGGTGAGATGTGGAAAAAACAGAGAGGAAGGGAGGAGGAAGAAGGAAGGAGAGATTGCAAATAAAGAGGAAGAAGATGGAAGAACCGAGGAAATAAAGGTTTGAAACAGATATGCTTCTTTCAGAGACTGAAGAACAGGAAAAGAAGTAGAAGAGAGAATGAGGATCCTGCCACACACTTTCTTAGAAAGCATTCAGGCTGGCAGGGCATGATGGCTCACGCCTGTAATCCCAACACTTTGAGAGGCCGAGGTGGGCTGATCATGAGGTCGAGAGATCGAGACCATCCTGGCCAACATGGTGAAATGCCGTCTCTACTAAAAAAAAAAAAAAAAAAAAAAAAAGCAAAAATTAGCTGGGCGTGGTGGCACACACCTGAAGTCTCAGCTACTTGGGAGGCTGAGGCAGAAGACTCGCTTGAACCCGGGAGGCAGAGGTTGCAGTGAGCCAAGATCACGCCAGTGCACTCCAGCCTGGTGACAGGGTGAGACTCCATCTCCAAAAAAAAAAAAAAAAAAAGAAAAGAAAAGAAAAGAAAAAAAGAAAGCATTCAGGCCAGGCACAGTGGCTGACACCTGTAATCCCAGCACTTTGGGAGGCCGAGGTGGGGTGGACCACTTAAGGTCAGAAGTTCAAGACCAGCCTCGTCAACATGGCAAAATCTCTACTGAAAATACAAAAAGTAGCCAGGCGTGGTGGTGGGCACCGTAATCCCAGCTACTTGGGAGGCTGAGGCAGGAGAATCGCTTGAAATTAAATAACAATTAATTAAATCGCTTGAACCCAGGAGGCGGAGGTTGCAGTGAGCCAAGATTGCACCACTGTGCCCCAGCCTGGGTGACAGAGTGAGACTCCGTCTCAAAAAAAAAAAAAAAAAAAAAAAAAAAAAAGAAAGCATTCAATCACCAGAAGAAAACAGCAGCTAGTCAAAAATATTCTTTCTTTCCTCGAAGACTAGAAACTTTTTGAGCTGGCAAGGACCTTAAAGATAATCTAGTTCAGCTGCATCATTTCATAGACAAGCAAACTGAGAATCAAAAAAATGAAAAGATTTGCCTGAGGTTGCTCAGCTGTTTGGTGACCCTAACTAAGATCCAGATCCTGTTTACCATAATCCAAGGCTCTTTGCATTAGAGTAATTGCTTTTCTATCCAAATCCAGAGCTGACAAGAGGCTACTAAACTTCTCAAGGAGAGCAATACAATGGAAATTTTTAACTTTACAGAAAGCTAATAAAATATACATGTGCAACCATGTAAAAAAGCCTATAAAATATTGATGCTAAGCTGAAAAGATATAAATTGGATCAGCATAAGTAGATTACCTAGATGAGTAAAATTTCTGCACATACTTTGAGACTTTCAAAATATTTCCATTTTAAGATTTGCTATAGAATTTCTAAATAACAGCTTTTAAGATATAATCCACACACCACAAAATTCACTTCATGTAAAGTGTACAATTCAGTGGGTTACAGAGTTGGGCAATCATCACCACTAACTAATTGTAGAACATTGTCATCACCCCAACAAAGAAATGCTGTCCCCACTTGGAGTCACTCCCCATTGTCCCTTCCTATCAGCTCCTGGCAACTACCATTTACTTTCTGACTCTGTAAATTTACCAATTCTAGACTCCATTTCACACACATGGAATCATAAAATATATGGCCTTTTGTGACTGGCTTTTTTCACTCAGCATAATGTTTGCTATAGAATTTTAATGTATTCTTCTTAATTGTTTTTATTGCTAACAGCCTCAATTTCCATTGGACATAATGCACTTTTACTTGTAGGGGTTAATAAAAATGTCCACTCTTCTAAATGAATCCTCATCAGTCAAAAATAGTCTCTCTGTACTCTTAATTTCTTTATCACATTATCTGTTACTCTGTTATGACTCTTACCATTATCGACCTTGTATTACAATTATTTGCATTCCACGATAGGCTATATGCTCCTTCCATTAATGTATTCAATATTTATGGAGTGCCAACAACATGCTAAGCACTATGTTAGGGAATTCCTGAGGAAAAATCGTATTATTGTATCCTTCAAAACACCTACCATATAATTTACTTTATTGTCATCTATAAACTCAGAGATTTCACTAGGTACTTCTCCAGATCCTTAATAAACAAGCTTACTAAAACCAGACTTTAAGTCTACCCTAAGTGACATAGCTAACATTTCCTTATATATCTCATATGTGCTTACCTATTTAGCAGACTATTCTCTGTCCCCACCTTTCACCCCATTCCACCACAGAGAACAAAGGGGCAAATGGCAGCCAAAGATAAATTACTAGAAATTCAGAATTAGTCGAATGTAAAATAATTCTGCTCTGATTAATAATTGATAAACTTTGACATTTCAAAACATTTTGCTGTACCTTGGCTGCACATCCTCAATCGACAGTGACAAGTTTTCCATCTCCTCAGCATTTAAACCTAGCTCAGTGCCATAGTTCTGCTGGAGCAGTTGCCAGAATTCCTGTCTAGTCAGGCTCTAAAATGACAGAAAAATTACACTGAGCATTGGAAAATATAAAATATAATATCACAGTGATTCAAAACATGAGTTTTGAAGTCAAAAATGACCTGTTGTGCAAAGACTAGATTTGGGGCTTTGGTAGTTATTTGACCTTTCTGTACCTCCATTTTCCATATCTATAAAAATGGGTTAATAAAAGCTACCTGACAGAGTTCATAAGAGGAATACATAAAATGATTTTAAAGTACATATTATAATAACTACTGTAAATGGGAGGTTAAAAATGTTTTAAATTTCCTTTCTGTAAAATAATTTGTTCAGGCCAGGCACGGTGGCTCACGCCTGTAATCCCAGCACTTTGGGAGGCTGAGGTGGGCAGATCACAAGGTCAAGAGATTGAGACCATCCTGGCCAACATGGTGAAACCTGGTCTCCACTAAAAAAAAAAAATACAAAAATTGGCTGGGCATGGTGGCGCACACCTATAGTCCCAGCTATTCAGGAGGCTGAGGCAGGAGAATCGATTGAACCCAGGAGGCGGAGGTTGCAGTGAGCCAAGATTGCACCACTGCACTCCAGCCTGGGTGACAGAGCGAGACTCCATCTCAAAATAATAATAATAATAATAATAATAATTTGTTCATACTTTCTCGTAATTACTGATCTGCAGTTTGTTTGCTTGTTTTTGAGATGGAGTCTCACTGTGCCACCCAGGCTGGAGTGCAGTGGTATGATCTCAGCTCACTGCAACCTTCACCTCCCACGTTCAAGCGATTCTCCTACCTCAGCCTCCCTAGTGGCTGGGATTACAGGTGTGCACCACCACACCCGGCTAATTTTTGTATTTTTAGTAGAGACGGGGTTTCACCATGTTGGCCAGGCTGGTCTGGAACTCCTGACCTCAAATGATCCACCCTCCTCAGCCTCCCAAAATGCTGATATTATAGGCGTGAGCCACGGTGCCTAGCCTCTGATCTTCAGTTTAGTTCTGCAATCTAACCAGTCTACCACGACCACTGAATCACCATTCAGCCCTGTTAGCTTAGAACCTGTCCTGTTAATTCATAATGTATCTGAATATTTTAACCACTTTAAAAATCTTATATATCAATAAATTTTAAACTACATTTTCCTAATATATAAAATGCAAGAGTCTAGACTTCAGAATTTTTCCTTCGATTTATCTTTAATAAAGTCCAGCTTGTTCTTTCTTTGTAGGCAGCATATCTACTTTGAAATCATCAAATACAATAAATTCACACATTACCTAGCAAAACAAAAACAGTATTATTATGATTTAGGATAATGGCCTCCAGTTGAAAAATAAAATTAAATAACAATATTATGATAACCAATGATCTGATGTCTAAAAACATTACAGATAGTTAATTACCTGCTTAAGCAAGGTGTAAGGAAGTAGCATAACACTTGAAGCAATTGTTAGTAAGATAATCTCTCTCATTCATTCAACAGATATTTATTTAGTACCTAACAAATGTGCATTACTGCACTAGATGCTAAGGAGAATAAACATAAAAACATAATGTAGAAGTTAAGCTCCTGGCCCTCAAACAACTTTTAATATAGTTGAAGAGACATGGGATGTTCTTAAGTTATATGACAAGATATAATATGATCATGCACTAAAGTACTGGTAGAGTCAACATGATACAAAAGTCTAAAGGAAGGAAATAGGACTGTGGATTAGTGTGATCAGATAAAGCTTCACATTGGAGAAGTGTTTTCAGCTGAGATAAAGGAAGAATATGGGGAAATGGAGAAATGGGAAAAGTTGAAGAGACGGAAACCAACTAAAAATACAGAATAAATACATGAACATAAGTAACATTTGTTTTGAAGTCAGTAGTCTATCAGCCTAACTGAAATAAAAATTTTAAGTTGAGAAATAGTAGAGATCAATATAGACTTGATGGGGCCAAAACACAGATGCCTTGAATTCCTCCCCAGTGTTCCCTACAACAAATACCACTTCCTTTTTCTTCCTCCTTTTTTCTTCTCTGTCTAGTAACTATGGCATCTTTGTCTGTTATGTTACACTAGATGACCTTCATTACACTTCACGGACCTTCAAAGATATTAAGAACAAAATGTCTGCACTTTAGACCACTAGTTCCCAATCTGCTGTGCCCAGATTACCAGGATTCCACAAGAGCAGATGATGAAAATTCAGATATTATCATCAGATATTATCAGATAATATTTCAAAAAG
This sequence comes from Pongo abelii, assembly GCF_028885655.2. Taxonomy (NCBI): domain Eukaryota; kingdom Metazoa; phylum Chordata; class Mammalia; order Primates; family Hominidae; genus Pongo; species Pongo abelii. The sequence continues at coordinate 24,225,340 of NC_085928.1, forward strand.
TCAAAAATATCCAATTATCTAAAGTAAAGCTATTTAAGTTAAGTGAAATGGCAAGCCTCTGGTTTGAGCTGAACTATATTAACCTACAATGGATAACACACGCTGATAAATTCTCACTGGGAATAATATATATCTAAGAAGTAGTGATGTTTTAATATTTATTATTTAATGTATACCCCTTATTTGGTAGACAAAGTCTTTGGAAGCACAGTGTCCATAGAAAAAAACATAAAAAGGACGATTAGTGGTAGAGAAAATTAAGAAACCACTGTCCTTGATATTAAAGGAACATACACATTTATTTTCTGACTTCCACTCCAAATGAGTCATTTGTTGTGAACTTTTTTCACGATAATAACTCACACTACTAATTAACTCATTCTTCCAAAGAAATTATCTTTGAAATATTTTAGTGTCATACTAGGATGGTTAACTTTATAATGAGAAGCAAGCAATATTTCAATATACTTGTGTAAGATTAATCTTTTATAAAAACTTTTCTTAAATAATAGATATCAAACAATTCCAAAGGCAGACTAAAGCAAAAAGATAAACCAATGATGAATACTCAGGCAGCTTCCTAACAGCAAAAGAAATGAAACTTATTAGTAAAATACTAACAACAAAAATGTAATTTTATTTGACTACATAAATGTTTTAAATATTGTATTAAATACTAGCAGGAAGTTAATAGCAGGGTAATCGCAATATACTTTTCAAGCTAGTAATTTAATATATATAAGAGGTTAATGGAAAACAAAATAGAACTCATTTAATTCACCATCTTGTAGATTTGCCAATTTGTTAAAAATGACGTTTTCTACAAAGTTGTCCAGTTTTCATAAAAATGTGGTTATTTACAGCCATGTTGAACATTCAAACATTCAAACATATGCCCAGCCTGATATTCATAATTCTTTCCATAATCAGCAGCAAAACATATGCCCAGCCTGATATTCATAATTCTTTCCATAATCAGCAGCAAAAACAATCTACCTTAGTAGTCTTCAAAACAACCTAAATTTTAAACACAAGCTGACCACCCACCTGCAAACCAAGGAGAGTCTCTCCCTTTCAGCCTACAGAGTAGTTTAACAAAATAAAGATGAACCAAGCAGTAATCAGATAAGGCTCAAAAGTCAGAAGATCAATTTCTGGCCCAGAAAGCTGTGTATTCTAAGTATGTTGCCGTCTCTATGCACAGCAGAGCTCCAGATATTAATGACAACTATGTAAAAATAATCACTGCTTCAATCTCAATTTTGCTATGAGAAGCTTTTCTAATGTAGTTTAAAGCACATTATCTGTCACTTCCTGGTTGTAGTACCAGCACTCTTTCCAAGGTTGCAGGTCAGAATGCAGAATTGGAAGTTATACCTCACTCTACAGGTTCCTAAGCCACTCCTACAAGAAGAAGATAGGTGTAAACAGGTTTTATTAAAGGGACAGCTCCTAATTTTCTCTGTTACGCACAGATTAGAAAAAACAAAATGAAAGTAAAAATATCTTGCTTATGCTAAATTGATGTAAAACAGCTACTGCAATATTATTTTAATAATATTTTATATTATTTAAAATTAACTATATTACAGGTTAATTTTTCTTCTCCATGCTAGTAATTTCTATGCAATTCTGGGAATGTCATGATTACTTCTTCATATACCACTTCTCCAGTACTGACATAGTATTCCTATCAGACTCTTGCATTAATCCTTTACAACAACCAAAGATTCTATCTCTGAGTGCTGTAAATGTAACGTAAGGAAATAGCAGGAAGAGCCAGCTGTTCAGGTGGAACAATTCTACTAAGCACCCGGCACATCTCTCATCACTGAAAGGTTTAAGGCACCATTTTGATTACTCAATAATTCTTTTCTTTGAAAATATTTCTGACTTTGGTGTATTTAGAATAATTCCCTGGCAGTGATCTGGACTATAATAGACAGTACAGTTTCATCTACTAATTCCTATTTATTTCTCAGAAGAAAATTTTTCTTCTAAATAAAGAAGCAAAATTTGCCCTAATTTCTACCTAGTCATTCCATTTAATTTAGTGATGCGTGTAAACAGATCAAAGACTACTTGATGAACTCCACAGATCAACCTTTTGAGGGATGCTAAAATCTCATCATTTTATACAATGGCAGAATGAGACAGAGTAGAGTGATGCTGAAAATACTACTCATTCAAATGAAGAAAGCCCACTGTGCGGGCAGCTTCCACTGTCTAAAAGGCAGTGCTTTTAGCATATTACGGTAGTTCTCATTGACTGAAATTGTAACTAAATATATTTATGATGGTGAACAAATAGCTATGAGAAAATATACATTAACTGTACCACAATTGATATTTATACACATTTTTGCTAAATATAAAAATCCTTATACCAAACCACTGCTATGTAGGGCAGAGCTAAATTTAGTAGGCTTCAGAGGGAAAAACAGAACCTAAAACTGAGCCCCAAGAAAGCTCAACACACAAACAGAAAATAGAGGAGTGGTCAGCAAAAAAAGATTCAGGGAAATACCAGAAAGGTAAGAGAAGATTCCAGAAAGAATGTCATGAAAGGCAAGGGAAGAAAGTATTTCAAAATAGAAGGAGTATACAGTGGTATCAAACGCTGCCAAAAGGTCAAGTAAGATGAGCACAGGATGAGCACATGTATGTCAAATGCAAGCATCCAGAGGAATGATGCAGCTTGCCAAATCAGTTCCCCATCACTTAAGCATGTGTGTATCATGAGAGTGAGGCAGGCAGAAGAGATACAGTGGGGAAGGAGGAAGCAGCCAGGTCATGAAGAGCCTTGTACGCCATGCCAAAGAACATGGATTTTACATTGTTGAAATATCAAAAGCCACCCAGCGGTTTCATATAGAAAAGTAACAAGTTCAGAATTATGATTTTAAAACACTACTATTTGACATCAACCTCAAAGACAGATCAGGTGTTAAAAAGAGATAAGAAGACATTGGTAATGGTTCAAGCTAGAAATGATGATGACCTTGGTGACCAACTAGACACGGCTGGCTGGCAAAGAGGCAAGAAAAAGGACACATCCAGGTTTCTGGCTTGGGTGACTGGGTAGAAGGCAGTGTGGCTCACTGACCAAGGGAAAATAGGTAGAGGAGTTCTGACAACCAAGAAGGTAAAAAAGAGGGAATGATATAATACAAACACTTCTATACTGCCATGCTATTACATAGCAAACGTGACAAATAGTTACCAATTTCACATTCATTTTTTTTCCAGGTAGGTCGGAATGTTGCATTTATTAGATTGATAGCACTACTGGAAAACTTTTGGAATTCCAGTAACTCCAAAAGGAATGATCTTTAGAGAGTGACATAAGGAAGAACAAGGGGATTTGATAATGTTGCACAGGCTAAAGGAGAAAGCTGGATGACACTCCTCCAAAAGGTCTCAGTGGCTGACATCGGCTTTGTAAACTGACCACTATTTAGAGAAAAGCCTCAGAGCTGTCACTATCCTAGAGTTGGCTCAGGGAGGCCAACTTAAATAAGCCACACTCACAAGCTGATACTAGCTCAGCTGGAAATACACTAATGCACGGTGGGGAAGATTCCTTTCTGGTGATCAGAAATCTTTTCTTCTATCGCCCAGAACACCTGAATACCTTGGAAGTCAGATTAGCAATCAGAAAGTGGCACAACAAGCATGGAATCAGAGCAAAAGTAGACAGCTTTAAGGGAAATTTTACTGTGACCTTGGTGGGGGATGATGATTCATCTCTGTCCAATCTCCATATGGTTCTCTACTGATCAAAGTCTGCCTCTGCAACTCTACTTTTCTGTCCTAAGTCCTAAGTTCTTGGCCTACGTCTGACCAAGTCCTCTTCAGACCGATATATTCTTTCTTTTTATACACTAATACTTTCAATCAACTGTTTTAAACCCTTTTTCCCCAACACACCTGAGGAATAGGACACCCTTCTGTCAGCCTTCTACTTAGTGATTCCCAAAATAGAAGCTAGAGTGACATGTATCAGAATTTAGACAGCATACATCTGTATACACTTAAAAAGCTCCCCTCATTACTTTACCCCTGAATCTAACATATGCTGTCTTCTTCTGCCATTTGGGAATAAGATGAAAAGCCATTCTGTCTCTTTAAGCCTTAAAATTCAAAATAAGTACAGATTTCTGCTCCATTAGACCCTGGATTGAAATATTCACTTTCAGAATATACTCTTACAGCCCCCATGTGCTGGCATGAGACCACTATTACCTTGCTAAGATAAAAACAGTACAGGCCGGTCGTGGTGGCTCACATCTGTAATCCCAGCACTTTGGGGGGCCAAGGCAGGTAGATCACCTGAGGTCAGGTGTTCAAGACCAGCCTGGCCAACATGGTGAAACCCCGCCTCTATGAAAAATACAAAAATTAGCTGGGTGTGGTGGCAAGCACCTGTAATCCCAGCTACTCAGGAGGCTGAGGCAGGAGAATCGCTTGAACCTAGGAGGCAGAAGTTGCAGTGAGCCAAGATCATGCCATTACACTCCAGCCTGGGCAACAGAGCAAGACTCTGTTTCAAAAAAAAACCAACAGTACAAAAGTAAATTTTCTGCATACATCCTGCCTATATTTCTAATATCTGTAATCCTAAATGCAATAATACAAGAATATCAGTAGGAATATGAAATAATTAATTGAGCCTCAATTTTAAAAATCTTTTAAATTTTAACCCTTGTTACTACTGATAAGCTTACATAGGAACCCTATTTTCTTAGTAATTCAAGTATATAGAAAATAACATTTATTTTGGCAAGTGAGGATGCTTTAGTGTTTCAAGATAATCATTTGTTCTCACCATATATACTGAAGGCTAAAGAAATTGAATTAAATATACATTGAACTTAGGGTGTGCCCTGAATGCTGTTTCTGAAATATTTCAGAGATGTCTGTGTTTTCCCACTATCCTTTGCCTTTTCCTTGAACTAAGAGAATTTATAATATCTTGTTAACAGTAGTAATTATTTGGACTCCAAATCATTGAAGTTCTACTAAGTTGAGTCATTCAAAAAGTATTTATTGAGCATCTGTTACACGTAATGTATAATTTATTGTCCAAACTGGCACACTTTTGAGAGTAAGGGAAACGCAATATTTACTTTGACAAAGGCCTAAACCCAGACAGTTTCAGACCGTACTTGGTAAACCAAACTGTATACCCAACCAGCTATGTGGTAAAGACTGAACTTGTCAGTGGACATACAACAGTGAACAAGACAGACATGGTCCTTGTCTTCAAGGGATTTATAGTTAAGCAAAGAGAACAGAAATAGAACAAAGAATTGTAACTGTAAGCATATTACAGAAATACAAAATGTTATAGGAAACTGAAAGAACGAACCTGACTTCAGGTTTATTAATGAGAACTACAGTGGGAATGAGAGGGTCACAACTTCCTGGCAGGAAGAACATTTGAAGACCTACTAAAAAAAAAAAAAAAAGCAGAACATTTAAGATGACAAAAATGAGACGGTATATTAAGATGTGGGTGGAGAGGTGGGAAGGGTCTTGATTATGTGGTCCCTATAGAGATTTTTAGATTTTTATTCCAAGGGCAATGGGTATTAAGCAGGAAGCAAAAATAAGCAAGCATTTTTTTTAAAAAAAGATAACTTTGGCTGTAGTACTGTTCAGGGTTCGACAAACTGTTTCTGTAAAGGGCCATATAGTAAATATTTTAGGCTTTTTAGGCCATATGGTCTCTGTCACAACTACTCAACTCTGCTGTTGTAGTGTGAAAGGCAGCCATAGAAATACATAAACAAATGAGCATGGCTGTGTTCCAATAAAACTTTATTTATGGACACTGAAATTTGAATTTCATATAATTGCCACATGTCATGAAATATTATTCTTTTTTTTCAGCCATTTAAAAATGTAAAACTAGTCATTGTGTGCAGACCATACAAAAACAAAGCAGGACTGTGCTTGGCTCCGGTATAGAACACGGATGGGGGCTGGCACAAATGAAGAAAAAGAGCTGAGGAGTGGAGTGGGAAGGGCCTAAAACTTATCTTGAACTATGACTGCACAGTTCTTTACAAAGACCAAGAAAACATCAATTGTTTGTATTAAAGAATGGTGCTGCCATTGTCCTCTGGCCCCACAAATCCCAGATATTCAATGTTCTGTCTAGAGAATGGGAGCTAAACTCACAGACTGTGAACTAAGCTGAAGTGCTATAAATTATGTCACGAATGACTGTAGTGACAGTTTAAACTCATGTCTAAACATGGATGACTTAATATTTCGCCAGGTCAAATATTAGAAATAAACTCTCCTTTCTGGAGCAATGTACCAAAGTAGTTTTTTATTTTTATTTTGTTTTGTTTTGAGATGGAGTCTCGCTCTGTCACCCAGACTGGAGTGCAGTGGCACCATCTCAGCTCACTGCAACCTCCACCTCCCAGGTTCAAGCGATTCTCCTGCCTCAGCCTCCTGAGTAGCTGGGACTACAAGTGCCTGTCACCATGCGCAGCTGATTTTTGTATTTTTAGTAGAGACAGGGTTTCACCATGTTGGCCAAGCTGGTCTCAAACTCCTAACCTCAGGTGGTCAGCCCACCTCAGCCTCCCAAAGGGCTAGGATTACAGGCGTAAGCACTGCACCTGGCCCAAAGTAGTCTTATGAAGAGAAAAAGATGGTTCTTTTAAAAACATTCTTTTTCAAAGGCAACATATTTGGCTCCAAGTCTTTCAGTCTTGTGGATTTATTTTACTGGAAAAATAAATAAAACAAATGCACACAAACATAATTTTACTATCATTTTATAGTACTTTAATGAAAAATCTACTTTCTAGATTAATTTGCTTTTTCAAAGGCCTTCTCATGCAAGAAGCAAGCAGAAGTAACACATACTTTTACTTAGATTCCATAATTACATGCAACACAAATATAATATTCTGAACTTAATTTTTTTTTTTTTTTTTTGAGACAGTGTCTTACTCTATCAACCAGGCTGGAGTGCAGTGGCACGGTCACAGCTCACTGCAGCCTCAACCTCCTGGGCTCAAGTGATCCTACTACCTCAGCCTTCTGTGTAGCTAGGACTATGGGCATGCACCACCACACCTAGCTAATTTTTTTTTAACTTTTTTTTTTTAGAAATGGGGTCTCTCTATGTTGCCCAGGCTGGTCTTGAACTGGTCTCAAGCAGTCCTCCCACCTCAGCCTCCCGAAGTGCTGGGATTACAAGCATGAGTCACCATGCTTGGCCAAAAATATTTTTAATATATATCAAATGTATTATTCAAATTACTTATAAAGTTGTTTTAATAGAATTTTGTAGTTATGCTGTATATTTTATGAGGGTTTTTTATCTTTTTTTAAGAGTATTACACGAGATCAAGAAATTTAACCAATGTGGCTTTATGACTTTAAAAAACTAAAAGGGAACTGAGGCTTACAAAATTATAGATAATACCAAGACTATACCAAGCACCTAGCACTGTGCCTGGCACCTAATACTTCATAAATGGGCGTTGCTATCATTGTTATTATAGATATTTACATGTTAAAAATTGTTCTGGTTGAATTCTACAGTGCTTAAAATTCCATTTAGGATAGTTTTGAAACTGAGATCTCATCTTCAACTTTAAATAAGTTCTGTATAGTAGTTCACACATAATATATGCTTAAACATTTTTGTCTTCTTGTAGAGCAGAAACGGACGCCATTCTGTTTATTAAAATGAGAATATAGTGTCCACTTGAAATAGAGTTGCATATTCAACATTAAAGATAACCAAATGATCCAAAGATTTAAAAGGTATAACTACTGTGAAGATGGTGATACCTCTGTATGTATACATCAGAAACACAGATAATATCAAGATCTTTTCAAAGAAAGGTAAATTTTACTTCCAGCCAGTAAATGCAGTGTTTCTTGGCTATGGTGGGTGGCCTCCAGTATTCGGGAATTCCATTTCTTCTTCTCACTTCAGAGAGCTTTCTTCTTCATTAAAGTGAAGAACTCAGTTTCTCTCTTGGCTCATCTGTAAACCTGAACTTTATCACTTCCCTGGAGATATTTGTTTTTATAAGGACATATCCCAACTCACATGTGTGTGATAAGCGCAAATGTGATTTTGGAAGGACATTCAATACAGTATATAACCAAGCATAGGCTGCGATAAGTCGCTGGTGCCTTGCCAGAATGAGAGAATGCACCTCATGGATTCTGAGCACTCAACAAGTTGGTATTTGGAGGTGGGGTAGCCAGGTCCCTACGGCAACACTGAAGTTTTCAGCTAGTGCTAAAATAGAGCACCCCACGGTAATGACAATGAATCTAAAAGTGACCAGCCTGCAGTGGGTGAAGGAGGCTTCCTTGCCAAAGTGCAACCTGGAAGGGCAGCGTAGAGCTGAATTGAGAGCAGCACACAGCTATGCATTGCTCCACGCCCTTGTAGTAGACGCCGTGCACTGCAGGACCTGCTGCCCGTGGATCTGCCCTGTGAGCATCACCCAGGTCAGGAGCAAGGGCATGTGGCTCTGGTAAAGCAGGGCACCCAAACACCCACAGACACTCAGCAGGGGCTTGGACTTGGGGCTTCCAAGCTAGTCACTTCTATTCCTTTACCATGGGTCAGAGAGACTGGGCTTGGCAAGCCCCCTCACCCACACCCGCTTTTCTCCTCTGTCCCTTCCCCATCTCAGACTTGTAGGCTACTTCTCCAAGGGTCCCCACTCCAGCACAGTGAAAGCATTTGATTTGGGCACTGCTTATGAGAGCCTGTCCTCACCCGTTGAGTTCAAAAGGCCATTCAACATAAAGACCTCTGGAGGCCAAAATGTGTCCACTTCAGGGAGGTGCTTAGCTGGGGAGTAGGGAGGAGAAGAGGCTAAGTTCCCACCTGCCAGCTTCAAAGAAAGAACCTTTCTTGTCTGGGCGGAGGCTCACACCAGTAATCCCAGTACTTTGGGAGGCCGAGGCGGGCAGATCACCTGAGGTCGGGAGTTTGAGACCAGCCTGACCAACATGGAGAAACCCTGTCTCTACTAAAAATACAAAATTAGCCAGGCTCAGTGGCGCATGCTTGTAATCTCAGCTACTCGGGAGGCTGAGGCAGGAGAATCACTTGAACCTAGGAGACAGAGGTTGCAGTGAGCCGAGATCGCCATTGCACTCTAGCCTGGGCAACAAGAGCAAAACTCCATTTAGAAAAAAAAAAAGAGGTTTTCTTATCTGCAGGAAATCTCTACTGTTCCCCTTAAACCATTTCTTTTAACAGCAGCTTTACTGTGCTATAATTCACATACCAGAAAATTCATCCCTCTAAGTGTACAATTCAGGCGGTTTTCACATATCCAAAGTTAAACAACCATCACCGCTAATTTCAGGACATGTTGTCAACCCAGAAAGATACCTGACTCCATCAGCTGTCACTTCTCATTACTCCCTCCTCCAGGCAATAACTTTACTATTTCTGTTTCTATGAACTTGCCTATTCTAAACATTTCATAAGAACAGAATCCTACAGTATGTGTTCTTTTGTGACTGGCGTCTTTCACTTAGCATTATGTTTTCAAGGCTCATCCATGTTGTAGCATGTATCAGTACTTCACTACATTTTATTACTGAATGATATTCCACTGTGTGGATATACTTTTTTTTTTAGGAGTTTTGCTCTTACTGCCCAGGCTGGAGTGCAATAGCGCGATTTCGGCTCACTGCAACCTCTGCCTCCCGGGTTCAAGTGATTCTCTCCTGCTTCAGCCTCCTGAGTAGCTGGGATTACAGGCATGTGCCACCGCGCCCGGCTAATTTGTATTTTTAGTATAGATGGGGTTTCTTCCATATTGGTCAGGCTGGTCTCGAACTCCCGACCTCAGGTGACCTGTCCGCCTCAGCCTCCCAAAGTCTGGGATTACAGGCATGAGCCACCACACCAGGCCATACATTTTATTTATACATTAATCACTTGATGGACATTTGGATTGTTTCTACTTTTTGGCTACTATGAATAATAAATGCTGCTATAAACGTTGGGGTACAAGTTTTTGTAAGAACAGATCTATGGTAAACATTTTGAGGAGCTGCCAAACTGTTTTTCAAAGTGGCTGCATCATTACAATCTTTCCAACAATGTACTTGAGGGATCCACTTTCTCCACATCCTCAACAGCATTTGTATTTAAAAAAAATTTTTTTCAGCTTTACTGAAGTATAATTAACAAATAGGAATGGTACATATTTAAGGTATACAACTTGATGTTTTGATATGCATATACATTGTGGTCGCCACAATCAGGTTAATTAACATATCCATTACCTCATGTAGTTATCATTTGCTTGCCTTCTTTCTTTTTTTGTACTGGTGAAAAAACTTAAGATATACTCTCTTAGCAAATTTCAAGTATACAACATAGTATTGTTAACTGTAGTCAGCACGGTGCACATTTGATCTCCAGTACTCATTCATCTTGCATAAATGAAACTTTGTATCCTTTAACCAACATCTCCCCATTTCTTCCTACCCGTGGCAACTACCACTTTACTCTCTGCTTTGAGTTCAACTTGTATAAATTCTACTTGATAATGGTATATAACCTTTTCATATGTTGCTGGATTTGATTTGCTAATATTTTGTTGAGGATTTTTGTGTCATTGTTCATAAGGGATACTGGTCCAGAGTTTTCTTGTGGTGATGTCTGGTTTTGGTATCAAGGTAATACTGTACTCATAGATCAAGTTGTGAAGTGTTCCCTCTATTTTTAGAATACTAGGTGAAGGACAGGTGTTACTTCTACTGTAAACAGTTGGTTCACCAATGAAGCCACCTGGGCCTGGGCTTTTTCTTTGTGGTAGGTTCTTTATCATTAATTCAATCTCTTTTCTTGTTATAGGTCTATTCAAATTCTCTATTTCTACTTGAGTCAGTTTTAGTAGTTTGTGACTTTCTAAGTACTTATCCATTTCATTTAGAGTAAATAATTTGTTGGCATACAATTATTCATAATATTTCCCTATAATTTTCTTATTTTTATAAGTTTAGTAGTATTGTCACCACTTTCAGTCCTAAATTTTACAATTTTAGTCTTCTTTTTTTCTTGGTTGATCTAGCTAAAGGTTTGTCAATTTTCTTTCTTTTTTTTTTTTTTGGAGACAGAGTCTTGCACTTTCACCCAGGCTGGAGTGCAGTGGCGCGATCTCAGCTCACTGCAAGCTCCGCCTCCCGGGTTCACACCATTCTCCTGCCTCAGCCTCCCGAGTAGCTGGGACTACAGGTGCCCACCACCACGCCCAGCTAATTTTTTGTATTTTTAGTAGAGACGGGGTTTCACCATGTTAGCCAGGATGATCTTGATCTCCTGACCTCGTGACCCACCCACCTCGGCCTCCCAAAGTGCTAGGATTACAGGCATGAGCCACGGTGCCCGGCCTCATTTTTTATAAAGAAGCAACTTTTGGGCTGGGTGCGGTGGCTCACACCTGCAGTCCCAGCACTTTGGGAGGCCAAGGTGGGTGAAACACCAGAGGTCAGGAGTTAGAGGCCAGCCTGACCAATATGGTGAAACCCCACCTCTACCAAAAATACCAAAAATTAGCCGGGTGTGGTGGCAGGAGCCTGTAGTCCCAGCTACTTGGGAGACTGAGGCAGGAGAATCGCTTGCACCTGTGAGATGGAGGTTGTGGTGAGCTGAGATTGTGCCACCACTGTACTCCAGCCTGGGCGACAGAGTGAGACTCTGTCCCCCCCAAAAAAAAAAACTAAAAGGCTGGGCGCGGTGGCTCATGCCTGTAATCCCAGCACTTTGAGAGGCCAAGGCAGGCGGATCACGAGATCAGGAGATCAAGACCATCCTGGCCAACATGGTGAAACCCCATCTCTACTAAAAATACAAAAATTAGCTGGGCGTGGTGACGCATGCCTATAATCCCAGCTACTCAGGAGGCTGAGGCAGGAGAATCCCTTGAACCAGGGAGTTGGAGGTTGCAGTGAGCTGAGATCGGGCCACAGCACTCTAGCCTGGTGACAGAGCGAGACTCCATCTCAAAAAAAAAAAAAAAAGGAAAAAGTTTTGGTTCTGTTGTCTATTTTTCTATTCTTTACTTCATTCATTTCTGTTATAATCTTTATTATTTCCTTGCTTCTTCTTGCTTTGCATTTAGTTTGCTGTCCTTTTTCTAATTTCTTTTTTTTTTTTCAAAGTTATAATGCGTGGTTTAAAAGAGAAGAAAGGAAAAAAGACACAAAGCTGGTTACAGGTCTGAGGGAGTCTAAAGAGAGAAAAATAGAAGGAGAGTAAAGGGGGGAGAAATTTAGGGAAAATCCAGTGGCCCAAAATCCCAGTATCCCACCCACAGCCCAGCCCTTGGAGCAGGAGTGAAGAATTAGATCAGTTTTGTACAAGAGTTTAAAAAAAAAATCAAATCACAACAAAGCTGACTTGGCTTCTCTTTGAGCCTCCTAGATCACCGTATGTCTGTCACTCTGGCCAGTCCTACCTCTTCACAAACACTGATTCGACTCTCCTATGCTTCCGCCTGTGTCCCACCCAGTCTGGGGTTTCCATGGAGTGTGAACATGAAGTTAAGAATGAGGCTGCTTCAGAGCCCCCTGCCCATGTGTCCATCCAGACTCCAAGTGGAGTGTAGGGCTCCCGGGGCAGAGGGGTAGGAGGGGCAGACCCTGCCCACGCAGTACTCACATTGGACAGGGCATCAGACGGCATCCCAAGGGCTCGCCCTCCCTTTCCCCACCCCAACCCCAACTCAGGTGGAGGGGGAGCAGCTGTCACCAGAGCCGATGTTGGTGAAGGTTTCGGCTCAGCACGGAACGAACGTCAGCGGTGAACCTGAGGGCATCCTGCATCGGGAGCTGGTTGAGAAGGGCTGTGTCGCTGGGGTCACTGAACCAGGATTTGATGGGGATGGCATTGTCTGGACAGCTCCTGTAAGCCCCTGGGGAGTTATCCAGGATCACAATGCTGGAGAGGTCACTGTGGACCACAGAGAGGTCCTTGATGTAGCTGCTCAACTCCAAAGTGCAGTGCTGTCTGTAATATCTCCTCTTAAGAATGCTTCTGCTATTGTCCAGTTTACCTGCCACAGCAGAGCCATAGATCTCCATGCTTGCTGTAAACACCACCAGCTCGTACCACTGGCTCACCACTTCCAGGAAGAAATCCACATGGGGCCTCTTACGTACAAAAAACCGGACAGGATGTTTGTCTATTACCACCTTGAGGATGAAGTCAGGAGGCTTACCAGGCCGGACTGTGGGCCTCAGGACCCCATCATGGTGGGAGTGAATAAGTGTCTCATCCAGATCCAGCACCAGGATCTTCCTCTTCACCTGGGCTAGCCGATTCCGGGACACAGGAGATAAGGGGAGGATATCATATCGAACAGTTTGGTACTGAATTACCGTGCGGATCTGCCCCCGCAAAAGGTAAATGGAGAAGCTCCAGAGCTTGGAGGCGAAGGCCACGAACGTGCGCAGCCCAGCAGACTGCGTCCGCATCATTTGGATGACCCCGGCACCGCCGGCACCAGGGCCCCTGCGGCCCAGCTCTGCCAGCCCCCCGCCGAAGGGAGAGGGAACGGGGCCCCCGAGTGGCAGGAGAGAATGCAGAGAGGGGCACGGAGCGGGCGGCTCAGAAAGCCACCCCTGGCAAGGGGAAAGCCCAGCGGAACGGGGAGCTGGGGGACAGGCGTGGGCAGCCCGCGGGGGCCCACATGGGCTGGGAGTGGCACCGACGCCTTTGGGGAGGTTGCGGGCCGAGACAGGTCGGGCTAGGATGGGGTCCTCCGAGACCAGGAGGAAAGAGGAAGGATAACTGGAGGAGGGCGCAGCGGGGGAGGGGGCTAGGGAAAAAGGAGGAAGGGAAAAGGGAGGGAGGGGGAAGGGGGGAAAGCGGAGAGTGGTCCACTGCGCCTCTAATTTCTTTTTTTTTTCTTTTTTTTGAGACAGAGTCTCGCTGTCGCCGAGGCTGGAGTGCAGTTGGTGTGATCTCAGCTCACTGCAAGCTCCACCTCCCGGGTTCATGCCATTCTCCTGCCTCAGCCTCCCGAGTAGCTGGGACTACAGGTAAGCGTCACCACACCCAGCTAATTTTTGTATTTTTTGTAGAGACAGGGTTTTGCTGTGTTACCCAGGGTCGTCTCAAACTCTTGGGCTCAAGCAATCCACTCACATCAGACTCCCAAAGTGCTAAGATTACAGGTATGAGCCACTGTTCCTGGCTTGGTTCATGTATTTTTTCATTCTGCCTATCTCTGCCCTTTGGTTGCAGTGTTTAATCCACTTATGTTTAATGGCTATTTTGCTGTTTGTTTTCTATATGTCCTGTGTCATCTTTGTCCCTATGTGCCACCATTACTGCTTTCCTATATGTTAAAAACATATTTTCTAGTGTATCATTTTAATTCCTTTGCTGTTTATTTTTTATTTTTTATTTTTATTTATTTTCTTGGTGATTATCCTGGGGATTATAATTAACATCTTAACTTGTAACTATAGATCTTGCTTTGATTGAAGTTTCTACTTAGAATTTCAATTATCTAGTCAAATTTAGTTAAGAAAAATAAAAAGGAGCTTTTCAATTCACAAATATACTAGGAGATTCTTATAATAAGCAACTGCCTCTGGTATGAACACTTACCTTATCTAATAATACATTCTGCCACAACCTAAAGATACTGAGGTAACTTCTATCCCTGGCACCAAAAGATGTGAAGAAAAACTGCAAAGAAAAATAATAGGACAATTTTAGTGTCATGGAAAATAAGAGAAGATTATCTGTCATGAAGGTCTATGGGGACTTGCTTATGGTTAAAGCAAACTAGTAGGTCAACATTGCCTACTTTGTATACTATTTTTATTTAACTTTTTCTTATAATAGAAGAAACACAGGAAGTTGCTATATGAACAAGGTGTCTTTACAAATTGTATCTTCCAATAAACACAATTTTGTCAGTATTTACTAGCAATGGGGACTTGAAATAGGTAGCTATTTATGTTTATCAGTTTTACTGTGGAAATCAATCTAAATAAAATTATGAAAAAATGAAAACTTTATTTTATTCTGAACTTTGCAAAGAGATATGAATTGGCTGCCACTTGAGCCAAGTATACACAAAGGAATAAGAGAAAAATACATGTGGATTTCAGAGATAGATTTAAGGATCTTAATTTTTAATTATATCAGTTTTCATGGTCTTCTAAAAACTCCAGAAATACCTCTCTGCTAATTATAGATATAAAGCACCCATGCTAACACTGCACTTTTCTTTGAATGGTATAAGAGAAAAGTAGCATGTTTCAATCTATAATTCTACATTTTTACTTAATTGATTTTTGCAAAGTCTTATTTTAAAATAGACTTTTATAAGAAAATGCAACAAGACAGCACTAAATACAGTCTTCGCAGTGTTTTATCTCTCCCAGTTCCCTAGTTAATGACCTTTCATGGCTGAGCAGTTATCCTTAGGAAGGAGAAAGCTCAGTTCTATGCTGGATTAAGTTATTTTATTAAGTAAAACACCAAACAAATAATATTTTGGATGTTAATGCTTTTCATAGAAAGACTTTAGAGTGCTATTTTCTAATTCATTAAATTGAAACTTTGCTATACATTATTCATAAAGTAAAACTTTTTACAAAGAAGATAAATGCAGGATCTCTTCCAAATAGAATTATATACATAATACGTGATCTAACAATCAATACTTGCTCTTCCCTATTCCCTTTTCTTAGGCCAAATTGTTTTGCCTAATTATAGTAACCTTACAACCCTGTATTCAGATATATAGATTTTAAAAATCTCCTAGTCTATCTCATTTTCACCACTGTGTTATGCTTGCTAATTCCCACTTCTTGTACTATATAGCTTAGTATCAACTTTATCCACTCTCATGCACAACCACCACATTCCCAACTCCTTAAAACGCCCAGCTTTCTGGATAATCTACATAAATTACTACTTTTCTTTTATTCCTTGCTAGATATCCAACTTTAAAAACATATTAATAAATCTTGATTTGGCTGGGCATGGTGGCTCATGCCTGTAATCCCAGCATTTCGGGAGGCCGAGGTGGGTGGATCACCTGAGGTCAGGAGCTCAAGGCCAGCCTGGCCAACATGGTGAAACCCGATCTCTACTAAAAATACAAAAATTAGCCTGGCATGGTAGTGGCATATGCCTGTAGCCCCAGCTTCTCGGGAGGCTGAGGCTGGAGAATCGCTTGAACCAGGGAGGCAGAGGTTGCAGCGAGCTAAGATCGCACCACTGCACTCCAGCCTGGGTGACAGAGCGAGACTCCATCTCAGACAAAAATAATAAATAAATAAATTAAATTAAATAAATCTTGATTCAATAATAGCCTTCTTATGAGTTTGGGAAGAGTTCTGGATAATGATACCTCTAAGTCGCTGGGGCATAGAACATAATCTAGAACCCAAAACAACTAAAATTGCTATGATTAGCCTTCCTTTAGTCATAGAGTACATAAAAGGGGTGAATATTTAGTAGTACAGAATTTTTTACCATGATGATGAAAAAATGAAATCATTGAGTTAACATAGTGAGGAAGCTAAGACTAGGGTCTCTGCAATTAAATGAACTGGGTTCACATTGTTGTTCTATCATCTATTGTTAGTACTGTGAATTGGCTCACTTTTCTTTTCTTTAGTTTTCTCATCTGCAAAATGAGAATAATTATCATAGTGGATCTCTATAAGAATTAAATATGAAAATATATGTAAAGAGCTTAAAGCAGTGTCTAGATAACAGTAAGTGTTCAGTAAATGCTGACTTACTGTCATTATTAAAATTTAAATGCTTGATCCTGAAATTCCAATACATATGTGAGAAACAGTCACACATGAGCATAAGAGGGCATGGTCAGGCTGTTCACTGCAGCACCGTTTGTAATAACAAAATATTAGAAAGAAACTAATTGTAAAGGAAATCACGGCATATCCATTCTATGAAGTACCATACAGCATTTTTTAAAAAAGAGGTGGGTCTATCTACATGTGCAGACCTACAACTACAAGAGATAATGTTGTTGTTGTTTTCAAAAAAAAGGAGAGCTGATGAACAACACATGTAAGATTACATTTACTTTTTTTAAAAAAGAGCAAAACTATATATTTATATATGTATGCCTGTATGTAAATACAAAGAAAGGAAGTCTGAAAAGATATATACCAAACTGATAGCATTTGCCTCTAGAAAGAAAATGGAATTGGGGATTATGGGTATGGAATGAAGATATTAGTTTTGAAACTGTTTGATGATTTTGTTAAAAAATGAAAAGGTATATTATGTATTAATTGTAAAACTAAGAATATTTGAGTCTTCCTCTTTCCTTCCTGAACAGTTCAGCCCTAAAGCTATTGGTGGAAAAGAGAAAAGTAGGCATCCATACTAGGAGTGTGGGAGGCAAGAGAGGCTAAAAAAGTAGCCTAAAGCAGAGTGTCCAAACCAGATAAGAATGAAGAGGTCAGCCGGGCGTGGTGGCTCACGCTGGTAATCCCAACAATTTGGGCGGCCGAGGCAGGCAGATCGCCTGAGCTCAGGGGTTCAAGACCAGCCTGGCCAACATGGTGAAACCCCGTCTCTACTAAAAATACAAAAATTAGCCAGGCGTGGTGGCGGGCACCTGTAATCTGAGCTACTTGGGAGGCTGAGGCAGGAGAATTGCTTGAACCCAGGAGGTGGAGGTTGCAGTGAGCCAAGATCATGCCATTGCACTCCAGCCTGGTTGACAAGAGTGAAACTCTGTCTAAAAAAAAAAAAAAAAAAAAAAAAAAGGAAGAGGTCATCCCCTGTGTGGAGTGTCAGAGCCCAAATGAGTAAGGGCCTCCACATATGGGGATGATGTGGAGAACTGTATTAGAACAAGAATGGGGTGAAAAAAGTATGGAGGAGGAGCACGAGTCAGAGCTCAAGGAGGGTGACCACATAAAGAGGTAGCTTTGTGTGTGGTGTCAAGTGTCAAAGACCAAACATGGTGAAGAGTGGCCACAAATGAGCACGCCCTATAATGACATGTCAGAACCAGAGCAGGTGAGGGCGGCGTAGTGTTATAGAGCTCATGAAGGTGGTCTTGTGCTGGAGTATCAGAGCCTAAGCAGGGTGGGGACAGCAACCACAAATAGTGACAAACTGGCACAAGCAGGGAACAGAGGGTGTCCCTGTAGAGGGCAATCTGGCAGAGGGTAAAGCAACTTGGCATGGAGTATCAGCCTAAGCAGGATAAAGAGAGTTGGTTTGTTTGTTTTTTGGTTTTTTTTTTGAGACGGAGTCTCACTCTGTCACCCAGGCTGGAATGCAGTGGCACGGTTTCAGCTCACTGCAACCTCCACCTCCCGGGTTCAAGCGATTCTTCTGCCTCCTCCTCCTGAATAGCTGGGATTACAGGTGCACACCACCATGCCCAGCTAATTTTTGTATTTTTAACAGAGATGGGGTTTCACCATATTGGCCAGGCTGGTCTCGAACTCCTGACCTCGTGATCCGCCCTCCTCAGCCTCCCAAAGTGCTGGGATTACAGGTGTGAGCCACTGCACCTGGCCAAGAATTTTTACATGATGAGAGCATCTGTGTCGTCGTGTGATGGGCAGCAACCTGATTCTAAGAGTCAGAAACCAACTCAGGCAATGAGGCATCCATGTGGGAGACAGGTGGCAGCGGAGATGAAGATTGGTTATACAAAGGCCCAGTGGTTAAATAAGTAACTATATTAAGGATAACGGGAGCCTGGTTTCTCACAGCCAGGAAGGGAGTTACAAATATGGAAAGGAAGAAAACAAAAATAAACTCTGTGGTGTTAGATGGGACTTGAAGGTCCTGATGTGAATTTATGTTTTAGATGGATGGATGGATAGATGGATAAATAGATGTATAAGTGAGTGTATATATGTGTATGCATTATGCATATGTGTCTGTGATTATATACATTTAATGTACACCATTATTATGCTCCCTTAAAGGGTTTCAAAATAGTGATACCCCTCCCCCAACCCCACAGCAATGAATACACTGGCTTCTTTCAGTTTCCCCTAAAAGAAACCAGGACTCCTTGGAGAAGTGGTTGATCCCAGGGCTGGGGGAGGGAAAGCCTGAAACATCTTGGGCCAAAAAAATAGGTAAATGCTCAAACACACTGAGAATACTCAAAAGGATACTGAAGCCAGCTTGAAGGGGCTCCCACTGGCCAAATTTGGGATGATGTGAGCATCAAAATAAATAATGATAGTAATGGCTTATAATTCATTGAATAAGATAAGAAATTACCAGTTCACACTGACATAAGTAAATGAATGAATAAATTCGAAGTATGGTAAGAATGGTATATCTGCATAGTTTCAAAATACCTTTCCCCAGGCTGGGCGCGGTGGCTCACGCCTGTAATCCCAGCACTTTGGGAGGCCAAGGTGAGCAGATCACCTGAGGTCAGGAGTTCAAGACCAGCCTGACCAAAATAGTGAAACCCCATCTCTACTACAAATACAAAAAAATAAGCTGGGCATGGTGGCGCATGCCTGTAATCCCAGCTACTTGGGAGGCTGAGGCAGGGGAATCGCTTGAACCAAGGAGGCGGAGGTTGCAGTAAGCGAAGATTGCACCATTGCACTTGAGCCTGGGCAATAAAAACAAAACTCCATCTCTTAAAAAAAAAAAAACCTTTCCCCAAAATACTTATTACTACAAAGGAAAATAGATTATACTAAATTCTGCAGACACCACCTTAATCGAATGTTCAAAGTAAATATCACCAGTAATGGTAGAAGTTAAAATCATGTGCCATCTGATAGGATGTAGTGGTGAGAGCAGAGCGTCATTTCCATGTATTTCTTCCAAAATCACACAACCTAAATTTAATCACAAGGGAACATCAGACAAACACAAATTGAGAGATATCCTACAAAATAACTGACCTGTAATCTTTAAAAGTATCAAGGACATAAAGTCAAGAAAAGACTAAGGAGCTCTTCCAGGAAATTAAAGAGCATGATAACTAAATGTAATGTGTAATCCTGAACTGAGTCTGTTTGCTATAAAGGATATTATTGGGATAGTTATGGAAATTGAATGGGATCTAAGAACTGAATGGCGGTAACAGATCAGTGTTAATTTTTTGATGTTGAATTATATTGTGGTTATATAGAAAAATGTCTTTGTTGGAAGTACATGCCAGAATATCTAAGGTGATGGAGGATCAAAGTGAGAATTTATTCTCAATTAATGTAGGAGCAAAAGCTCTTTGTACTGCATTTGCAAGTGTTCTGTAGGGATAAGACTGTTTAAAAATAAAAATAGCCAGGCTCAGTGGTGCACACCAGAAGTCCCAGCTACTTGGGAAGCTAAGGTTGGAGGATCGCATGACCCCAAATGCTCAAGGCTAGCCTGTGCAACATGGCAAGACCCTGTCTCTAAAAAAAGAGTAAGATAAAATTTAAAGTGAATTTAGAAGAATCTCCACAAGATTAAAAAGTATAATTACAAAGATTTAATATCATGGTACTAATTCTCTCTCCCCTCCTCCCCCAAAACTCTCCCTGTCTCTTTTTCTCCCTCCCTACCCCTCCTCTTTTTTCTCTTTCCTTTTTTTTCTTTCTTTCCTTCCTCTCCTCCTTTCTTCTCTTTCTTTCTCATCACTACACTTCTAATGTCTCTCACACAGGGCCCTAACCAATTTTCCAGGTGGTTAAGAAATATTCTTGATATATCCCCCCACTAAGAAATGGCAGATATTGTAGGTGAATAATAAAAATTATGTCAGTTAAGGATAATTGCCATTTTTTAAAAAAAGAATACAGTGGTTAGTGTTTATGTGTATGCTATCCAAATCTCTGTTCACCAGGAGCATTTTTTGTTAGTTGCTATTGTGCAGTTATTACTGACTGAAAAATACTCATGGGATTATTAGAGTATTTAGAAATAAGGACATTGTGCTAATGTTACCCTGCCTAGAAATGAAAAAATATGAGTGAAAGTTATCTGTAAACTATAAAGTACAAAAAATGTCAGCAGTCATTTAAAGTTAACCACTAATATAACTGCATACAGAATTCTAGTATTAAACATATGTGTATCAGATATTCCTAACTCCAGGAAGAACTGCCTAATTTCCCAACATTGATGATGAGTATGAGGCAGATTTTCTTCACATTATGTAATATAACAAAGATAGAAAAGTTTTTCACCTTTTCACTTTCTGTAACTATCTGGATAGCATTTGGGATGAGTCGAGCAGTTTTCTCCTTGGTCATGAAGGTTATATTCTTTAAAGCAATAGAAATCTAAACACACGAAAGAATTTTTTAATGTATTTTTGAGAAACATACACAATACAAAATGCCAAGTATCCCATCAATCTAATCCAGAATATTCAACTTCGCAGTTGAATATTCTTCAGGTTTTTCGACCTGAAGGAGTTAGTAAGTACACGCTTGTATACTCTGAGAAAAACAGGGTAAGCAGTTTGTCCTGCAGTATTCTCCCCCAACAACTCCTCTATCTAACATTAGTACAAAGTTTGAAAAGACATGTGGGTGTTCATGCTCCACATTAACACACAAACAAAAATCAGACAGTCTGTCACTTAAGACATGGTTTTGGCAGCCATTAAGATATATGTTCAAGCTTTTTTTCAATTAAAATATCTTTAACTATACTGGAGCTCAATGTATTAAATCAGAAAAATATATTACATACTTATATATACAACACATGTTTGTATTTACATGCACACTAGTTTAGATGCACAAATATATATAAATTTACTTTGGAATCATCTAAAGTACAGTTTTTGGAAGAACTGTATATATCTCTATGCAATTATTTGTATCAACAAATCAAATGCAAAATGTCTTACTGTAGTTTCCCATCTGAAGATGTTGCTATAGAAACATAGCCAGTTTTCTGAAAGGTATAGTCGTCCCTGAAGCAAAATGTCCCTCTGAAGAGCACAAGCATAATCTACATACACAAAAATAAGATACAGCTTATTCACGAAAATCTGAGAAATTAATAGACCTTATACTATATTTCAACAGATGGAAAGTCATCACTTTTTGTTCATTAGTTCATTCATTCATTCCTTCATAAACTTTGGACACCATATGTCAGATATTTTGCTGTGTACTAGGATTAGCAGAAATGGCTCTTGCCTTCATGGAACACAATGTACAGGGAAGGCAGAAAATAAACAAATATAAAAATAAATATGATAATGACCCAAATGTAGAGAAAGCTATGAGAGCATATGCAGGTATGAGGAGGGCAGGGCAGAGAGTGTGTATCAGGAAGGATTCTCCTAAAAAAAACTGATCTTTAACATGAAAAGATCAATAAAGGGTCAGGAGGATCATAAGGGAACAGCACATGCAAAGGCCTTTTGGTAGAAAGAAACACAGCACATTTGAGGAACTATTAGATCTTTGGGCTGGAGAAGCTAGAGAAGCTACATCATGTAAAGTCTCACAAGCCATAGTAGACTGTGGTTGTCATGAGATGCCACCGATGACCTTTAAGTGGAAGGAACAGGAACAGATGTATACATTTAAAGATTACTTTATTCACATTGTGAGAATGAATTATGATAAATTAGTTGGAAGTCCAGAGAAAAGCTGATGGTGACTCAGACCAGAAGGTGACCATAGTAAGAGACAGAGTAGTTAGATTAAGACATATTTAGGAGGTAGTACTGATGGTGAATTGGTAATTGATTAGATGTTAGACAAAAGTAAAGAGGGATCAAAGATGACTCAGAAAACTGTATACATTTTAAGTCAGTTTCAAAGTTGTTTCTCTCAGCTGGGCTGGGCACAGTGGCTCACGCCTGTAATCTCAACACTGGGAGGCCGAGGCCAGCGGATCACTTGAGTTCTGAAGTTGGAGACCAACCTGGCCAACATGGGGAAACCCTGTTTCTACTAAAAATACAAAAATTAGCCGTGGTGGCGGGCACCTGTAATCCCAGCTACTTGGGAGGCTGAGGCGGGAGAATCTCTTGAACCTGGAAGGTGATGGTTGCACTGAGCCGAGATCGTGCCACTCCACTCCAGGGAGCGAGACTCCGTCTCCAAAAAAAAAAAGTTGATTCTCTCCACCTCACCACTAAAGTCCAGCAAAATCAAGTCTGCCTGCCAAACAAGTTAATACCATACCTTTAAGGTTAAGATCTGGCTCTGTGGAGAATGTAAACTGTACTGCTAAATTATTAGTAATATAAGGTACAAAAGGCTGCTATGAGGAGATTTAGCTTAACTGCTAAATTTTAAAACTCTATAAACTAATTAGCAATTTTAGGTAGATGTTGAATAAATCTCAAAATGTTTCCACTTAGTCATGTTAAATGTCTAAGCAAATACTAAAAATTGAGCAAAGTAATTCAGTCTTTCACAATGCTTCCATCAGCAAAACAAAAGTGAGGTGCCACCAAACAGAATTTTCTTGTAAATAATTAAGCAGGTTAGGTTACCCATTAACTAGTATTCATCACTAAAACAGAGATTGGGCTAAAGGTCACCTTGAAATATCCTGAAATTTTTTTCCAAACCACCAAACCATTTTATCAATTCAATGCTTCTCAAACTTCAGATCAGAAATACCTGGCTGACTTACTAAACACATATTGCAGCCAAGTGTGGTGGCTCACACCTGCAATCCCAGCACTTTGAGAGGCCAAGGCGGGCGGATCACCTGAGGTCAGGAGTTTGAGACCAGCCTGGCCAACATGGCGAAACCTCATCTCTACTAAAAATACAAAAATTAGCCATGGTGGCGGGCACCTGTAATTCCAGCTACTCGGGAGGCTGAGGCAGGAGAATCGCTTGAACCCAGGAGGCAGAGGTTACAGTGAGCTGAGATCATGCCATTGCACTCCAGCCTGGGCGACAGAGTGAGAGTCTGTCTCCAAAAAAAAAAAAAAAAAACAAACAAACAAACAAACAAAAAAACACAGATTGCTAGGCCTCTCCCCCAAGGTTTCCGATTAAATAGTTCTGGGGTGCATCTGTGTGTCTAACAAGCTCTCAGGTACTAACAGTGTTGCTAGTCTGTGGACCACACTTTGAGAACCACTGTATTATTTTACATTAACTATGTTCAATGGCATAGTAACCACTTAGATTATTTAACTGAAGACTATTTGATATATATCAGCAGACTTTGATATATATCAGCAGACTTTTTCGAGTGTTTTTTGTTGTTGCTGTTGTTGTTGTTGTTGTTGTTTTGAAACAGGGTCTCGCTCTGTCGCTCAGGCTAGAGTGCAATGGCGCGATCTCAACTCACTGCAACCTCCGCCTTCTGGGTTCAAGCGATTCTCATGTCTCAGTCTACCGAGTAGCTGGGATTAAAAGCGTGTGCCACCACACCCGGCTAATTATTATTATTTTTTTTTTTTTTGAGACAGAGTCTTGCTCTGTTGCCCAGGCTGGAGGGCAGTGGCGTGATCTCGGCTCACTGCAAGCTCCGCCTCCCGGGTTCATGCCATTCTACTGCCTCAGTCTCCCGAGTAGCTGGGACTACAGGCGCCCGCCACCACGCCTAGCTAATTTTTTGTGTGTGTGTATTTTTAGTAGACACAGGGTTTCACCATGTTGCCCAGGCTGGTCTTGAACTCCTGGCCTCAAGCGATCTGCCCACCTCAGCCTCTCAAAGTGCTGGGATTACAGGTGTGAGCCACCATGCCTAGCCTCAGTGGTTTTCAAAAATGGATTCCCTAAAATGGATATGTTTTATTGTAATAAATTTATACTTCAGTACAATTGATTTTTTTTTTAATGGCTTCTTGGCTGGGTGCAGTGGCTCAGGCCTGTAATCCCAGCACTTTGGGAGGCCAAGGCAGGTAGATCACTTGAGATCAGGAGTTCAAGACCAGCCTGGCCAACATGGAGAAACCTTATCTCTACTAAAAATACAAAAATTAACCAGACGTGGTGGTGCGTGCCTGTAATCCCAGCTACTCGAGAGGCTGAGACACGAGAATCACTTGAACCTGGGAGGTGGAGGTTGCAGTGAGCTGAGATCACACCACTGCACTCCAGCCTGGGCGACAGAGCGAGACTCTATCTCCAAAAAAAAAAAAAAAAAGTATGGAAAAAAAAAAGAATGAAGTGGATTCATAGTAGTGCAAATAGCAAATAAAAAAGAGATCTAAGCAAGATTCAAAACAATAAGCACAGTCTGTTCCCATTTAAGTTTTTTTCTATATATATAATCCATATAGAAATTTTCTGAAATTATACCTAAGAAATTACTAACAGTGGTTATCTCCCAGGAAGAACATTGAAGTGGTCTTGGTTGTAAGGATCACTCACTTTTCACTTTTCACTTTATGTCCTTATGTAGCATTTGCAAATTTTATCATGGGACTGTATTACTTCCAATAAACAATGTTTTTAAAAATTGCTTTAATTCATTATGATATTTATTGAGTTGAACTGTCTAGAAATTCATCGAGTTCTAGACAGTGAATTAAACATTTCCTAATAGTACCAAAAATCTGAGAAATTCATATAAATAAATGTTTTTGTTTTCATTTTTGTTTTTGTTTGAGACAAATCTTGTTCTGTCACCCAGGCTGGGGTACACTGGCATGACCTCTCCTTACTGCAACCTCCACCTCCTGGGCTCAAGCAATCCTCCCACCTCAGCCTCCTAAGTAGCTGGGACTACAGGTGCGTGCCACCATGTCCATCTGATTTTTTTGTTGTTGTTGTTGGTTGCTTTTTTTTTTTTTTTTTTGAGACAGAGTCTCACTCTGTTGCCCAGGCTGGAGTACAGTGGCATGATCTTGGCTCACTGCAAGCTCCACCTCCCAGGTTCACGCCATTCTCCTGCCTCAGCCTCCCAAGTAGCTGGGACTACAGGCGTCCACCACCACGCCTGGCTAATTTTTTGTATTTTTTGTAGAAACGGGGTTTCACCGTGTTAGCCAGGATCTCCTGACCTCATGATCCGCCCGCCTCGGCCTCCCAAAGTACTGTAGAGATGAGGTCTCACTACGTTGTCCAGGATGATCTCGAACTCCTGGGCTCAAGTAAGCCACCCGCCTCAGCCTCCCAAAGTGTTGGGATTACAGGCATGAGCCACCACACCCAACCTAAATAAATGTTTTCAATTAAATATATACTAAAACTAAAACTTAGCTCTGTAGTTTTATTGTCATGAGTATATATTAAGCTTATAGTAAAAAATAAAACACTTTTAAAAGAAAAATGATTAAATTTTTCCTCTTAAAGCCTACTTCAAAAAAAAATCCATGTGAACAATTACACAAATAATGATTTAGCCCTAGAACATTTGTGAAGTTGCTCTATGAGTACATCTGTTAGACAGTGTATTTTTCTGGAGGTAGTTAATATATATTGAACATCAAGTTTAAATTTTCCCTCCAATTTGATGCACCAAAATCATTGTGACAAATCATTTATTTTTAGTTATATTTTCTTAGTACTTAATATTCCTCTGTGTGTGTGCGTGTGTGTATGTCTTTTATTTATTTGTTGAGCCAAGGTCTCGCTTTGTTGCCCAGGCTGGTCTCGAACTCCTGGCCTCAGGCAATCCTCCCACCTCAGCCTCCCAAAGTGCTGGGATTACAGGTATGCGCCACTGCACCCAGCCAAACAAAAAAAAAAATTCTTATAAGTCAAAAATCATTCCTCCCTGAATTGCAATTGAGTTTTCCATTGTCTAATTATGAAGATGCTGCTTCTTTTTCTTTAAATTTTTAATTATTATGGATACTGAATGGTTGTGGTTTATGGAGTAATGTGATATACTGGAATAAGCACATATTTTGTAATGATCAAATCAAAGTAATTGAGATATCATCACCTCAACTATTTATCATATCTTTGTATTAGAAACATCCCAATTCCACTCTTTTGGTTATTTTGAAATACACAATAAATTACTGTTAACTATAGTCTCCCCATGTGATACTGAACACTACATCTTATTCCTTCTATCTAACTGTATTCTTGTACCCATTAACCATCTCCTTTTTATCTTCCCTTCTTAGTACCCTTCCCAGCCCTCTGGTAACCATCACTCTACTCTCTCTCTCTCTTTTTTTGAGGGGGGATGTGGGGGTGGGTCAGGGTCTCACTATGTTGCCCAGGGTAGAGCGAAGTGACACCACCACAGCTCGTGCAGTCTCCAATTCCTGGGCTTCGGTGATTCTCTCATCTCAGCCTCTTGAGCAGCTGGGACTACAGGCACATACCACCACACCTGGCTATTTTTTTTTTTTTTTTTATAATACAGACAGGATCTGACTATGTTGACCAGGCTGGTCTGGAACTCCTGGGCTCAAGCAATGTTCCTGCCTCAGTCTCCCAATGTGCTGGGATAACAGGCATGAGCCACCACACCTGGCATCATTCTACTCTATCTCCATGAGATCAATTTCTTTTTAGCTCCCACATATGAGTGAGAACATGGGATATCTGTCTTCTTGTGCCTGGCTTATTTCATTTAACATAATGTCCTCCAGTTCCATCCACACTGTTGCAAATGGCAGCATTTCATTCTTTTTTATGGCTCAATAATATTTCATTGCATTTATGTACCACATTTTCTTTATCCATTCATCCATTGATGGCTACTTAGGTTGATTCCATATCTTCGGTATTGTCAACAGTGCTACAATAAACATGAATGTGCAGATATCTCTTCAATATATTGATTTCCTTTCTTTTGGATATCTACCCAGAAATGGGATTGCTGGATCATAAGGATGATGCTTATCTTGAAAATTATATTCTGTCTAGCATAAAGGCTTAAATTTTATTACATAGACTGTCACTTACTGGTTTTCTTTTTATAATGAGGTAATAAAAATTTTTTTTGCAAATTTCTTTTTTACCTGCTATCAGCCTCTCTGTATCAGGCAGATGTGTGAACTGTCTTCTGTATTCCTCATTCCTGTCTTTATAGGTGGAACTTGAAATCTGCAACAATAAAAAGATTACATTTCTGCCTAATTGTAATTATAGTGTCCTAGAAAATAAATATCAAGTGGAATTTAAAATCATATGCTTTCTATGCAATATTTTGTATGTCCTTATATAAATAAACATTTCAAAAACACCAAAAAGAAGCAAAGAAGACTTCCAGCATGATGAGATGAGGAGTTTGGCAATCCCCTCTGCAAAAGCAAATATATAACTAGAAAAAAACTGTCAAAAATAATCATCTCAAATGATGGAAAATGACCAAAGGCATACAATACAATCAACTGAGAAGTATTTGTTCATGAAAATCCACTGAACTTAGGTAAGGATGGTGGAAGTCTGTGGCACTCGTTCCTGGGCCTGTTCCCATTACCCTTCTTCCTTCACCTGTTAAGTCTTTGTGGTAGTTCTTTGGGGGTGGGAATAGATCATGAAAACTGGCAGCTATCTTGACAGAGAGAGTTGAGCTGTGATTTGGATTGGAGGCAGAAAATCTATGCCCAGGAGTAAAAGGGAAAACTCTGTACCAATTGGAGCAAGCAGAATGGCAGATTAGCAAGGAGCTTAGAAAGATCTTGAAGGAGAGGAAGCCATAGATGGGCCTGATAAACTAGTCACATATTCCTAGCTGAACAAAGGCTCCAATGTGCGTAATACAAACTAGAGAAAGCCCAGGCTATCCACACATTTCCTGGCCAAAGACACAAGAGGTCTCAGGGGAACATAAAAAACTGGGACAAACTTTAAAATGGCCACTTTTTTTTTTATTATACTTTAAGTTTTAGGGTACATGTGCACAATGTGCAGGTTAGTTACATACATATACATGTGCCATGCTGGTGTGCTGCACTTGCCACATTTTTTTAAATGGCCAGAGCTTTGAATACATTCCCCAATCTAAACACAGATCTGTCAATAGAAGGGAAAAGCCTTACTGGCTCTATGGACTTAAGTACATTGAGTACATCATTGGCTGACATAAGAGGTGATCCCTAGGAAGCCAGCCTTAAAAATAAAAACAACAACAATAATAAACAGAAAAGACACATGCCACAGGACAAACAGATTTTATAAATTTACCCTAGGCAAATTATTAAACAAACAAGCAAACAAAAATCAGCAATGACAACCCATGGGACAGGAGGGAATGCAATCAGAATCCACAGATGCTGCAATATATTATCTAAATTGTCAATATTCCAACAAAAATTATAAGACATGCAAAGAAACAGGAAAATTTGACTCATACTAAGGAAAGAAAAAACAGAAAAAAAAACAGAAATAGCCTTTGAGGGTCCCCAGACATTGAATTTAGCAGACAAAGATATCAAATCAGTTATTATGAATACGTTCAAAAAACAAAGAGAACCATGCTTGAAGAACTAAAGGAAAGTATGACAACAATGACTCAACAAGTAAAGAACCTAAGCAAATAGATTTTTCACAAAAAATTGTAAAGAAACAGACATTCTGGGGTTGAAAACTACAATCACTCAAATAAAAAATTTACTAGAGGGTCTCAACAGCAAATTCAAAATGACAAAGAAGGAATACGTGAACTTAAGGATAGATTAGTAAAAATTATCAAATTTGAAGAACAGAAAGGACAAAGACTTAAGAAAATGAACAGACTCTCAGAGACCTACGGGACAACATCAAAGAAACCAAAATACATGTGATGGGAGTATCAGAAGGAAAAAGGGGAAGATAGAAAAATATTTGAAGAAATAATGGTCATAAGTTTCCAGATTTGATGGAAAACATTAATGTATACATCAAAGAAACTCAATGAATCCCAAGCAGGATAAACACAGAGAGTCATGCTAAGACATATAATACTCAAACTGCTGAACAACAAAGAAGAAATCCTGAAACAAGCAAGAAAAAAATTGACTCATCACATACAGTTTGCAAAACAGTATAATTTGCAGGTGACTTCTCATCATTAACAATGGAGAGAACAGACCTGCTTTACAAGAAATACTAAAGGAAGTCCGAGCCTGGCGTAGTGGCACATGCATCCCTATAATTCCAGCAATTTGGAAGGCCAAGGTGGGTGGATCACCTAAGGTCAATAGTTCGAGACCAGCCTGGCCAAATAGTGAAACCCCAACTCTACTAAAATACAAAAATTAGCCGGGTGTGGTGGTGCATGCCTGTGATCCCAGCTACTCGTGGGGCTGAGGCAGGAGAATCTTTTGAACCCTGGACGCAGAAGTTGCAGGGAGCCCAGATCGCACCACTGCACTCCAGCCTGGATGACAGTGAGACTCTGTCTCCAAAAAAATTAAAATTAAAATTAAAAATAAAGAATGTCCTTCAAGCTGCAAGGAAATTACATATGATAACTCAAATTCACCAGAAGAAATTAGAACCACCAGAAATATAAATACATGGGTATTTTTAAAAGACTATGTAAATCTATTTTCTCATTTCTCTCTTAATATCTTTAAAAGACATAAGGGTTGGCCAGGCACGACGGCTCACGCCTGCAATCCCAGCACTTTGGGAGGCCGAGGCGGGTGGATCATGAGGTCAGGAGTTCAAGACCAGTCTGGCCAAGATAGTGAAACCCCATCTCCACTAAAAATACAAAAAAATTAGCCAGGCAGGGTAGCAGGCGCCTGTAATCTCAGCTACTCGGGAGGCTGAGGCAGGAGAATCGCTTGAACTCGGAGGGTGGACGTTGCAGTGAGCCAAGATCGTGCCACTGCACTCCAGCCTGGGCAACAGAGTGAGACTCCATCTCAAAAAAAATAAATAAATAAATAAATAAGGGTCTACGAAGCAATAATCATAACACTGTATTGCTGGGTTTATGGGATAATAACATTAGTTGAAGCAAAGGTTCAATATTTTAGCAGAATTAAATTAGTATGAATCTGAAGAATACTGTACTCTCTCAAGCAATCACTAAAAACAACCCTCAAAAAATTTTAAATCAAAAGGAATTAAAATGCTACCTTAAAAAATATGTATTTGACACATAAAGAAGGGGAACAGAAGAACAAAAGAAGATATAAAACATATGGAACATAAATAGCAAAATGGTTATTTGTAAATCTAACCATATTATAACTACATTAAATGTAAATGGAATAAACACAGAAATTGTCAAACTAGATAAAACATAGAACCAACTATATTTTGTCTACAAGAGACACACACCTTAGTTACAAAAACACAACAAAGTTGAAAGTAAAAAGATGAGAAAAAGATATACCATGCAAACAGTAATCACAAGAGAATCTGAGTGGCTCTATTGCTTTTTAGCTGAAATACTGCTAGACTAAGAGAGATTTCATAATAATAAAAGGGTCAATATATGAAGAAGATAATCATAAATGCATACAAAACAGAACCCCAAAATGCATGAAGCAAAAATGACAGAACTGCAAGAACAGACCATTCAATAAGTTGGAGGTATCAATATCCCATTCTTAATAATTGATAGAACGACTACACAGAAAACCAGCAAGGATATAAGAGACTTGAACATTTTCCACCAACTACACCTAACTGGCATTTATAAAACACTCCATCCAACAACTGCAAAATACACATTTTTTTCAAGCACACATGGAACATTCTCCAGAACAGACCATATGCTAGGCCACAAAACAAGTTTCAGTAAATTTGAAAGGATTAAAGCCACATAAACTATGTTCTCTATGAACACAGAATAAAATTAGAGATCAACAACACAAGGACTGGAGCCCAACTTCAAATCATCTTAATCCTTACAAATGGAAAGGACAATTCCAGATTGCTTGATGGCTGTATATGAAAATCCTCCCTGGAAGAACACATCACTCTAGGACTCAAAATGCTGCCACAAAAATAATGGAAAATAGAGAATAAAGGATAAGAGACTGATAATACAGTGAGGAGGTCTAACACACATGTAAACAAAGTCCCAGGAGAAAATGAGGTAGATGCAATATTTGAAACAATAAAATTTTTTTAAAAATTTAACATTTGAAGTTTCTGTCCTCAAAGACCCCAATTTCTTCTTTTCTTGTAGTTCTCTAAAATCATTTTCAAAAATAGCATCTTCCTATTCTAAGTGATTTGAACACTTTTTTGTGCATATTTATATATGTAAATACAGTAAAACTCAATAAACCAGCATCTTGCAGTCCAAAAATTCTAACAGTTGGCTTCTAATCAAAAATGGTCTGAACGGTCTCAGTGATTCAGTATCTGTGGCACACTCCATAGCCTCACAAGCAGATTTTTTAATGAGTTTTGGTAGTTGCTATGGTTTGAATACGGTTTGTCCCCATCAACACTCATGTTGCGGCTTGGTCCTCAATGTAATGGTATTGAGAGGTGGTAGGAACTTTAAGAGGTGTTTGGGTTATGAGGGATCCCTCATGAAGGGCTTAATACCATCTTGTGGGAGTGCTCTCTGGGTCTGGATTAATTACCAAAAGAGCAGGTTATTATAAACCAAGGTTGCCTCTCATGTTTTGTCTCTTTCAAATGTGTTCCCACCATGCGATGGCATCCATCATATTATGATGCAACATGAGACCCTGGCCGGATGAGACCACCTGATCTTGAACTTTCCATCCTCCAGAACCATGAGCCAAATAAATCTCCTTTCTATATAAATTACCCAGTCTAGGTGTTCTGTTATAGCAACAGAAAACAGAGTAAGACAGAAAATTGGGACCAAGAAGTAGGGTTGTTGCTATTACAATACCTGAAAATATGGTAGCAGCTTTGGAACTGGGTGATGGTTAGAGGCTGGAAGAATTTAGAGGAGCAGGCTAGAAAAAGCCTAGGTTGCTATAAATGGGTCATTAAGAGAAATTCTGGTGATGGCTTAGAAAACAAGAAGACTAGGGAAAGTCTGGAACTTCTTAGAGATTACTTAAGTGGTTGTGAACAGAACGTCCATAGAAATGTGGACAGTAAAGGCCATTCTGAAAAGGTCTCTGATGGAAATGAGGAATATCTTATTGGGAACTAGAGCAAAGGTCATTATATAAAATAGCAAAGAACTTGGTGGCATTGTATCCATGTCCTAGGGCTTTAGGGATGGCCAAACCTGAGAGGGCTGATGGGATTAATGCCATCTTTTGGGAGTGCTCTCTGGGTCTGGATTAATTACCCAAAGAGAATTTAATTACCAAAGCTATAATTTCTGGAAGAAGAAATATCTAAGCAGCTTTGAAAAGAAAAAATAAAATAGGCCGGCGCGGTGGCTCATGCCTGTAATCCCAGCAATTTGGGAGGCCGAGGCGGGCAGATCACCTGAGGTCAGGAGTTCGAGACCAGCCTGGCCAACACGGTGAAACCCCGTCTTTACTAAAAATACAAAAATTAGCCAGGCGTGGTGGTGCGTGCCTGTAATCCCAGCTACTTGGGAGGCTGAGGCAGGGAGAATCACTTGAACCCGGGAGGCAGAGGTTGCAGTGAGCCAAGATCATCCCATTGCACTCCAGCCTGGGTGACAGAGCGAGACTCCATCTCAAAATTAAAATAAAGTATCTAGGCAGAAAAGCACTCAACATGCTGCATGGCTGCTTTTAGCCACTTACAGTAAAATGAGAGAGAGAATACTTATTTAAAGACAGAATTTATAATTCAAAGGGAAGCAGAGCATAAAAATTTGGAAAATTCACAGCCTGACCATGTGGTAGAGCATGAAAGAGCATTTTCAGGAGAGGACCTAGAGACCATTTGGAGATTAATATAGCTAACAGGGACCTTCTGCAGGGGCAGAGGTGCAGAGGCCCTCCACTAGAATAATGCTCAGCAGAAATGTGGGGTCAGGGATACCACTGGGACCCCAAAAGGGTAGAACACTGAGGAGAGTGCAATACCTGCCTGGGAAAGCTACAGGCACCAGTGTGCAACTGCAACTCATGACAGAAGTGATGTGGGCTGCACCTAGCAAAATCATGGAGGAAGAGCTGCCTGAGGCCCGAGTTCCATACCAACAAGGCACTTACTTTAAAAAATTGAGATATAATTCACATGCTATAGAATTCATCCTTTTGCAATGTACAAGTCAGTGATTTTGGTATACTCACAAAACTGTGCAATCATCACCACTATATAATTCCAGAAAACTTTTATCATGCTGAAAAGAAATCCTATACCCATTAGCAGTTACTCTCCCTTTCCCCCTCCACCCAGGTCCTAACAACACTAATCTACTTTCTGTCTCTATGGATTTGCTAATTCTGGAAATTTCATATTAATGGAACAGACACAAAGGCCCACAATAGTGCAATCAATGATATGCACTCTTGTGGCCCTTTGTGTCTATAGCCTATCACTCAGCATTATGTAGGTATTCAAGGTTCATCTATGTTGCAGCATGAATCATTACTTCATTCTAGCTTATGGATGAATAATAATTCATTATACAAATATACTACATTTTATCTATGCATTCATCAATTGATTAATGTTCGGGTTGTTTCAACTTTTTGCTTATTATGAATAATGCTGTTATGAATATTCATGTAAAAATGTTTATGTGAACATATTTAAATTCTCTGGGGTATATATCTAAGAGAAGAATTGCTGGGTCATATAGTAACTCTGTTTAAATTTTTAGGAAGTGCCAAACTATTTTCCAAAATGCCTGTACCATTTTACATTCCCACCAGCAATGTATGAGAGTTTTAACTTTTCCACATCCTCACCAAATCTAATCTCTGTCTTTCTTATTACAGCCATCTGAATGGGTGTAAAATGGCATTCCCATTGTGTTGCAGGAAGTCAGGAACCCCAAACGGAGGGACCAGCGGAAGCCATGGCAGAAGAACATAAATTGTGAAGACTTCATGGACATTTATTAGTCCTCCAAATTAATACTTTTATAATTTCTTACGCCTGTCTTTACTGCAATCTCTGAACATAAATTGTGAAGATTTCATGGACATTTATCACTTCCCCAATCAATACCGTTGTGATTTCCTATGCCTGTCTTTACTTTAATCTCTTAATCCCATCATTTTCGTAAACTGAGGAGGATGTATGTCGCCTCAGGACCCTGTGATGATTGCGTTAACTGCACAAATTGTTTGTAGAGCATGTGTGTTTGAACAATATGAAATCTGGGCACCTTGAAAAAAGAACAGGATAACAGCAATGTTCAGGAAACAAGAGAGATAACCTTAAACTCTGACTGCCAGTGAGCCGGGTGGAACAGAGCCATATTTCTCTTCTTTCAAAAGCAAATGGGAGAAATATTACTGAATTCTTTTTCTCAGCAAGGAACATCCCTGAGAAAGAGAATGTGTCCCTGAGGGTAGGCCTCTGAAATGGTCGCTTTAGGGGTGGCTGTCTTTTACGGTCGCAGCTGTAGGGATGAAATAAGCCCCAGTCTCCGGTAGTGCTCCCAGGCTCATTAGGACGAGGAAATTCCCGCCTAATAAATTTTGGTCAGACCGGTTGTCTGCTCTCAAACCCTGTCCCCTGATAAGACGTTATCAATGACAATGCGTGCCGAAACTTCATTAGCAATTCTAATTTCACCCGGTCCTGTGGTCCTGTGATCTCGCCCTGCCTCCATTTGCCTTGTGATATTCTATTACCTTGTGAAGCACGTGATCTCTGTGACCCACCCCCTATTCGAATGTACACTCCCTCCTCTTTGAAAATCACTAATAAAAACTTGCTGGTTTTACGGCTCGGGGGCATCACAGAATCTACTGACATGGGATGTCTCCCCTGGACGCCCAGCTTTAAAATTTCTCTCTTTTGTACTCTGTCCCTTTATTTCTCAGACCGGCCGACACTTAGGGAAAATAGAAAAGAACCTTTGTGACTATCAGGGGCAGGTTCCCCCAATACCATTGTAGTCCTGATTTACATTTACCTCATAACTATTGATGTTGGACATGTTTTCATGTGTTTATTGGGTATAAATGGAGAAATGTCTATTAACATTTTGGCCATTTTTAATTGGTTTGTATTTTTATTATTGAGCTATGTAAGAGTTCTTTACACATTCTAGTACAAGTCCCTTATCCAATATTTTCAGATATTTTCTCATTCTGTGGGTGATCTTTTCATTTTCTTAATGAACTCCTTGAAGCACATAAATTTTTATTTTTTATTTTTTAGAAATGGGGTCTCACTTTGTTGCCCAGGATGGAGGGCAGTGGCTATCCACAGGCACGATCATAGCACAGTGCAGCCTCAAACTCCTGGCCTCAAGCGAACTCCCACTTCAGCCTCCTAAGTAGCTGGGAAGACAGGTACACACCACCAAACATGGCTCTAATTTTAATGAGGTCCAATTTATCTATTTTTTCTTCTGTCACTTGAGATTTTCATGTCATATCTAAGAAACTATTGCCTAATCCAAAGTTCATGAAGATTTAAACCTATGTTTTCTTCTAAGAGTTTTAGTTTTAGCTCTTACATGTAAGTCTATGATAAATTTCAAGTTGATTCATGTATATGGTGTGAAGTGAGGGTCCAAATTCATTCCTTTGCATGTGTATATCTAGTTGTATCATTTGTGGAAAAGACTAATCTTTCCCTCATTAAATTGTTTTGACACTCAAAAATCAATTTATCATAAACTTAAGGGTTTATTTCTGAACTCCCAATTCTACTCCATTAACACATAAGTCTATTTTTTTCTTTTTCCTTTTTTTTTTTTTTTTTTTTTTAAAGACAGAGTTTCGCTCTTGTTCCCCAGGCTGTAGTGCAATAGCATGATCTCAGCTCACTGCAACCTCTGCCTCCCGGGTTCAAGCGATTCTCCTGCCTCAGCGTCCTGAGTAGCTGGGATTACAGGTGCCCACCACCAAGCCCAGCTAATTTTTTATATTTTTAGTAGAGATGGCTTTCACCATGTTAGCCAGGTTGGTCTTGAACTCCTGACCTCAGGTGATCTGCCTGCCTTGGCCTCCCAAAGTGCTGGAATTACAGGTGTGAGGACTGCGCCTGGCCCATAAGTCTATTTTTATGCCAATCCCCACTATCTTGATTATTATAGCTTTGTAGTAATCCTTGAAATTGGGAAGTGTACATCTTCCAATTTCATTCTTTTTCAAGATTATTTTGGCTATTCTGGGTCCTTTGCATATCCAGAGGAGCTTGGGTACTGCTTGTCCATTTTTACAAAAAAATCTATTTGAATTTTGATATGATAGTGTTGAATCTGTATATTAGTCTGAGGAGTATTGCCATCATTAACAACATTAAGCTTCCCAATCCATGAATATGGCATGTCTTTCCAATTATTAATGTCTTTTTAAACGTCTTTCAGTAAAGTTTTGTTGTTTTCAGTATACAAGTATTACATCCCCATTTTGGCCGAGTGCAGTGGCTCCCAGCACTTTGGGAGGCCGAGGCAGGCAGATCATGAGGTCAGGAGTTTGAGACCAGTCTGACCAACATGGTGAAACCCTGTCTCCACTAAAAATACAAAAATTAGCTGGGCGTGGTGTCACACGCCTGTAATCCCAGCTACTCAGGCGGCTGAGGCAAGAGAATTGCTTGAACCCAGGAGGCAGAGGTTGCAGTGAGCCAAGATTGCGTCACTACACTCCAGCCTGGGTGAAAGAGTGAGACTCCATGTCAAAAAATAAAAATAAAAAAAATTTTTTAAAAAATTATTCCTATTTTATTCATTTGATAGCACTGTAAATGGAATTGTTTTCTTAATTTCATGTTAAGGATGTTCACTGCCAGTGTACAGAATTACAATTAGTTTTGGTTTTGGAATCAAGGTATTACTGGCCTCACAGAATAATCTGGGAAGTACTGCCTCCTTTTCTGTTTTTTTTTGAAAGAGTTTTTGAAGGATTTGTGTTCATTCTTCTTTAAACATCTGATAGAATATACTAGAATATACCAATAAAGCACCTGGTCCTGAGCTTTTCTTCGTGAAAAGTTAGTTGCTGTTGTTGTCATTTTAGTTTTGGGGATCGAGGGTTTCTTTGGTTTTTGTTTTTTCACTAATTCAATCTATTTCCTTGTCATAGGTCTATTAAGATTTTCTCTTTCTTCTTGAGTCTGTTTCAGTAATTTGTGTATTTTGTGGAAATATGCCTAATCTAGGTTCTCTAAGGTATTTCAAATGCATATTAAAACCTAATAATATCAACTGTCCTGGAACATTACCAAAATAGACTATATACTCGGCCATACCTCAAGAAATTTGAGAGAAATGAAACCATACAGTGTATATTTTCTGACTATAATGAAATCAAACTAGAAATCAATAATAGAAAAATAGCTCAAAATCTCCAAACACTTGGAAACTAAACAACACACCTCTAGATAATCCATCTAGAGTCAAGGGTCAAAGAGAAAGTCTCAAGGGAAATAAAATAACACACTGAACTGATGAAAATTAAAACCTTAATGTAACATATCAAAATTTGTGGGACACAGCTAAAGATGAGAGAGAAATTTATAGCACTAAATGCCCACATTAGAAAAAAAGGAAAAGTCTGAAATAATCTAAGCATCCAACTCAAGAACTTAGAAGTGAAAGAGTAAAATATAAAATAAACCCAAAACAATAAAAAGTAAATAAAAAAGAGCAGAAACTAGTGAAACTGAAACAAAAATAATGGAGAATATCAATAAAACAAAGAGCTGATTCTTTAAAAATAATAAAATTGATAAAACCTCTAGCAAGACTGACAAAAAAGAGTGAAAGAAGACACGAACTACCAATATCAGGAATAAAAGAGGGTCAGTACTGTAAACCCTACAGAACTCAAAAGGATATAGCAAAATACTATAAAGAACTCTACACATGTAATGAGGCTGGGCACAGTGGCTCACACCTGTAATCTTAGCACTTTGGGAAGCCAAGGAGGACGGGTCACCTAAGGTCAGGAGTTTGAGACCAGCCTGGTCAACATGGTAAAACCCCATCTCTACTAAAAATACAAAAGTAGCTGGGAGGCCGGGCGCAGTGGCTCACACCTGTAATTCCAGCACTTTGGGAAGACAAGGCAGGTGGGTCACAAGGTCAGGAGATGGAGACCATCCTGGCCAACATGGTGAAACCCTGTCTCTACTAAAATACAAAAAATTAGCCAGGTGTGGTGGAGTGAGCCTGTAGTCTCAGCTACTTGGGAGGCTAAGGCAGGGGAATCACTTGAACCTGGGAGGTGGGGGTTGCAGTGAGCCGAGATCGAACCACTGCACTCCAGCCTGGCAACAGATTAAGACTCTGTCTCGAAAAAAAAAAAAAAAAAGTAGCTGGGATTACAGGCATACACCTGTAATCCCAGCTACTTGGGAGGCTGAGGCAGGAGAATCACTTGAACCTGGGAGGTGGAGGCTGCAGTGAGCTGAGATCGTGCCAGTGCACTCCAGCCTGGGCAACAGAGTGAGACTCCATCTCAAAAACAAAACAAAAGAACTCTACATATGTAAATATGACAACTTAGAAGAAATGGATTGATTATCAAAAAACACAAACTACCATTAAATATTAAGGAAATTAAGTTCACAATTTAAAATTTCCCAAGGAAGAAATCTCCAGGCCCAGATAGTTTTACTGGAGAATTCTACAAAACACTAAAAAAATTAATTATATACAATCTCTCCAAAAAACAGAACAAGAGGGAACACTTCCCAATTCATTTATGAAGCTGGTATTACCCCAATACCAAACCAGATAAAGACATTAGAAAAAATAGAAAATTACAGAACAATATCCCTCATGTATATAGATATAAAAATCCTTAACAAAATATTAGCAAATACAATTCAGCCATAAATAAAAAGAATTATATAACATGACCAAGTGGAGTTTATTCCAGCATCCAAGGCTGGTTCAATATTAAAAAAATCAGTCAATCAATGTAACCCACCATATGAACATGCTTTTAAAAATTACACAGTCATATCACTTGATATAGGAATAATATTTGACAAAATTCAACGTCCATTTGTGATAAAAACTCTTTTTTTTTTGAGACAGAGTCTCACTCTGTCACCCAGGCTGGAGTGCAGTGGCATGATCTCAGCTCACTGCAACTTCCACTCCCCCAGTTTAAGCAATTCTTCGCCTCAGCCTCCTGAGTAGCTGGGATTACAGGCGCGTGCCACCACGCCTGGCTAATTTTTTGTATTTTTAGTAGAGATGGGGTTTCACCATCTTGGCCAGGCTTGTCTTGAATTCCTGACCTCGTGATCCACCTGCCTTGGCCTCCCAAAGTGCTGGGATTACAGACGTGAGCCACCACACCCAGCCAAAAAATCTTAAAAAATAGGAATACAGGCTGGATGCGGTGGCTCATGCCTGTAATCCTAGCACTTTGGGAGGCCAAGGCAGGCGGATCACGAGGTCAGGCGATCGAGACCATCCTGGCTAACACGGTGAAACCCCATCTCTACTAAAAATACAAAAAATTACCCGGGCATGGTGGCAGGCGCCTGTAGTCCCAGCTACTCAGGAGGCTGAGGCAGGAGAATGGAATGAACCCGGGAGGCGGAGCTTGCAGTGAGCCGAGATCATGCCACTGCACCCCAGCCTGGGCGACAGAGCAAAACTCCATCTCAAAAAAAAAAAAAAAAAAAGGAATATAAGAGAACTTCCTGAATTTGATTAAGAGCATCTACAAAATACCTATAGTTTAAAAAATACCTTAATGATAAAAGCCTTAATGATTTCCTCACAAGATCAGAAAAAAGGCAGGAATGTCCACTCTCCCCGTTCTTATTAAACATAGTGCTGGAAGATTCAGCCAGTGCAATTGAGTTTTTGGTTGTTTTTTTTTGTTTGTTTTGTTTTGTTTTGTTAAGGAAATAAAAGGCATACAGGGCTGAGCATGGTGGCTCATGCCTATAATGCTAGCTTTTTGGGATGCCAAGGCAGGGGGATCACTTGAGCTCAGGAGTTCAAGACCAGCCTGGGCAACATGGTGAAACCCCATCTCTACTAAAAATACAAAAATTAGCCGAGTACAGTAGCACATGCCTATAGTCCTAACCACTCAGGAGGCTGAGGCTGAGGCAGGAGGATCTCTGAGCCTAGGAGATGGAGGTTGCAGTGAGCCGAGATTATACCACAGCACTCCAGTCTGGGCAACAGAGCCAGATCTATCTTTAAAAAAAAAAAAAAAGGCAGCTGGGCACAGTGGCTCACGCCTGTAATCCCAACATTTTGGGATGCTGAGGCAGGCGGATCACTTGAGGTCAGGAGTTTGCGACCAGCCTGGCCAACATGGAGAAACCTGACTCTGCCAAAAATACAAAAATTAGCCGGGCGTGGTGGCACACACCTGTAATCCCAGCTACTCCAAAGGCTCAGATGGGAGAATTGCTTGAACTCAGGAGGTGGAGGTTGCAGTGAGCTGAGATCGCACCACTGCACTCCAGCCTGGGCGGCAGAGCGGGACTCTGTCTCTAAATAAATAAATACACAAATA
Organism: Pongo abelii; assembly: GCF_028885655.2. Taxonomy (NCBI): domain Eukaryota; kingdom Metazoa; phylum Chordata; class Mammalia; order Primates; family Hominidae; genus Pongo; species Pongo abelii. Next base: position 24,266,670 of record NC_085928.1, read on the forward strand.
CATAAACAAATAAATAAATCTGGAGAACAGACTAGCCGGGGGTAACGTAGGAGGTGGCAGTGGGAGGAAAGCGGCTATATTTATAAAAGGGTAACATGAGGAATTCCTGTTGTGATGAAAATGTTCTTGATTCTATCCATGTCAATATCTTAGTTGTGATATTGTACTATAGCTTCACGAGATGTTACTACTGGGGGAAATTGTTTAAAGGATACAGGGATCCCTATTATTTCTTAAAAAATGCATGTGACTCTACACTTACCTCTTTTACCGAGAAGTAAAAGAGAAAAAAAGTAAAAGAGGAGGAGGTTGATACAATCAGAATAAATGTGTTAATTCCAGCTGGGCGCGGTGGCTCACAGCCGTAATCCCAGCACTTTGGGAGGCCGAGGCGGGCAGATCCCCCGAGGTCAGGAGTTCGAGACCAGCCTGGCCAACATGTTGAAACCGCAACTCTACTAAAAATACAAAAATTAGCTCAGCTGGTGGCACGCGCCTGTAATTCCAGCTACTCGAGAGGCTGAGGCAGGAGAATCCCTAGAAACAGGGAGGCAGAGGTTGTAGTGAGCCGAGATCACACCACTGCACTCCAGCCGGGGTGACAGAGCAAGGCTCTGCCTCAAAAAAAAAGACTTTTTAAAGTGTTATTTCTATGTAAGAGGGGAAAATGTTTACAGCTGATTCAGAGGTCAATACACCACACCATTTTCCCCTTCCTCCAACCACTTACCTTTAGGCCATTTTACTTACTAACATCTTCTCCGGAGAAATAATGCAATTAAAATCATTTAATTATTTTTTTTTCTTTTTTTTTCTTTTTTTTTTCTGAGACAGAGTCTCACTCTGTCACCCAGGCTGGAGTACAGTGGTGTGATCTCGGCTCACTGCAACCTCCATCTCCTGGGTTCAAGCAATTCTCCCACCTCAGCCTTCCGAGTAGCTGGGATTACAAGCACGCACCACCATGCTCAGCTTATTTTTTTTTATTTTTATTAGAGAGGGGGTTTTGCCATGTTGGCCAGGCTGATCTCGAACTCCTGGCCTCAAGTGATCTGCCCGCCTTGGCCTCCCAAAGTGCTGGGATTACAGGCATGAGCCACTGTGGCCAGCCAAAATCAATTATTGATCCAAGTATTACTAAGGTGATAGAAAGTCACTCTCCCATGTAGCTCATAGGATTCAGTGTCACTGTTTTTGTTTTGTTTTGTTTTGTGTTTTGTTTGTTTTTGAGACAGAGTTTTGATCTTGTTACCCAGGCTGGACTGCAATGGCGTGATCTCAACTCACCACAACCTCCACCTACTGGGTTCAAGCGATTCTCCTGCCTCAGCTTCCCAAGTAGCTGGGATTACAGGCATGTGCCACCACGCCCAGCTGATTTTGTATTTTTAGTAGAGACAGGGTTTCTCCATGTTGGTCAGGCTGGTCTCAAACTCCCGACCTCAGGTGATCCGCCCACCTCGGCCTCCCAAAGTGCTGGGATTACAAGTGTGAGCCACCACGCCCAGCTCAGTGTCACTGTTTTTATGTGCACAGATCATATCTAAGAAAGGTTTTTTGGAAAGGCAGGTAGAGCTAGAAATTTTGTATTATCTTAGATTTGTTTTTTATGTGCTATTTAAATATCTCATTGCCCTAGATGATCAAAGGGCTATACTTAGGTTGAAGACTTATTAAATATCCCAGTAACATATCACCATTCTAGTTAATTTCCATATTCTCTATGCCATTTATTAAATATGTTAATTTATTGGTAAAGCAATTTCTTAGTAGTTAAGTTTTTCCCCCAAAAGATTTTTTTCATGTTGATATGGTAATCTTTAAAGAAGTATATATGTTTTCAATGAAACATGAATTTTCTTCCTTTGGCCCTTCTTTAAACAACCATAAGTCAAATTTTACAAAAGAAGATTAGGACAACAGTCCAAAAGCTGGCACTTGTCAGGTTTTTGCCCTTAAATTGTACTTCTAATGACCTTAACAAGCCCCATCTTGCAAATCCAATGCCCAATTCTCAGGTTGCACCTAACTCAACCTAACACAGTAGATCATTGTCTTTGAAAGGCTTCCTTCACTTGCCTTTGAGGACACCACGCTTTTTAAGATTTTCTTCTATCTCTTAACCAAACCTCAGGCTTTTTTGCCACTTTCTGCTCCACCACCTGAAGTTTTGAACATTGGAGAGTCCACTTCTCTTCTCTATCCATATTTTCTCCCTAAGTGATCTCATCCAGTCTTCATAAGTCTGTCTTTAAGTATCATGCCTACTTGAAACTTCTCAATTTACTTCTGGCTCCAATCTCTCCCCTAAGATTTGAGTAGTATATTCAATAGCACACCTGACCTTTCTATCCATATATCAAACACGCATTGCCAACTCAATTACAAAAAAAAAAAAAAACTCTTGATTTCCCCACATGCCAGAACCTACTTCTCCCTCAGTCTTTTCTTCCCCTAAATGGCACTCCCATGTACCCAGTTGCACTGACCAGAAACCTAGGAATAATTATCCCTGATCTTTCTTGTTCCCTCACTCACCACATCAATCCCTTCAGCAGGCTATTTGTCAAGCAAGCCAATCTCATTCCAGCCTCAGAGCCTTTCCATAGAACACCACTGCGCTTTCCCTTCCCTTCCAGAATTCACTGGTGTTCTCCTTCTCTCACCCGCCCCCACCATTTAAGCCTCTCTCTAATGGCACTTCCTCAGAGAAGCTATTCCTGACCATCCTAATTAAAAATGCTACTCCCTTCCATGTTATTCTCTATACCTTTACATTCTTTTGTTGTCTTCATAGCTTCTATCACTACCTGACATAGTACATTTGGTTAGTTATATGCTGTCCGGCTCCCATTCTGTTGTCAGATCCAGAGTGGTAGAGAGGCTGTCCTGTTCACTTAGAACATTCTCGTGCATAGAAGACACTCTAATAAATGAATAAATAAGACCATTCCTTTCTTAATTCATGTATATCTACCTTTGCCACTTTTAAGATAATAATGTCTCTGCTCACATGCTCCTTAATTTATCCATGCGCAGCTCACTGCAATTCCTGATTATGAAGCCCTTCAACTTGAGTGAAAATCTTTCATGCACATTCTCTTTGAATATTGCCTCTTGCTCATTCTCTGTGTTCATCTTCTGAAACTGATATAAGATTCGTAGTGGACTTCTCTACTATTCCCTTTACATCTTAAACTGCTCTCTTTCATACTTTCTTTATCTCTCAGTGATACAATTTGAGGAATTTCCTAATACGTATATATCTTTCAGTTTACTGATCTCTCTTTAGTTGCCATTTCCCAAGCCCACTGCATTCTTTAATTACGATTATTTCAGTGACCATATTTTTCATTTCTAGAAGTTGTATTTGATTATTTTTTCAAATCTGCCTGGTGTTCTTGAGAATTTCCTATCCATTTATACTACTTTTAATTCCTTCTATTGTCCTTACAATATCATATGACTTTTGTAGTCTTTATTTGGTATAATAGTTTTATTATCTGAAGTTTTGGAGGGTCAAATACGCTATTTATTGAATCTCTGCTCACTTACAGAGTACTAAATCCAAGCCCCAAAACTTCATGAGAGATGGACTACAGTTAGAGATGGATTATAGTTACATATTCTCAGGAGAAACTACCCCTACTCCCACCCTAAGCCCTGGCTTAGACAGACAAGTTTCCTTGTCTTCAACCTGTGGATGTAGTGGATTCTTTTCATCTGTATTTCACAGAGGGTATGGGAGTCAGGCTTTATAAAGAGTTCTCAGTTACAGCTCATACAAGTTCAAGGTGCTATCTCCTATCTCCTATCACAACATAGCCATTAAAGCTGAGCAAATTCCTCAGGGGTACCTCAGCATTAGCTCATGGGCTTACAACTCTGGTAATCAGTTCCCTCTTTTTTTTTTTTTACCCCTTAGGTATATTTCCCTCGCTGTTTTGTGAGCCAAGACATGCATTATTACAAAAAAGTTTGAAATATTTCATCTAGCATTGCCAGGTGCCCTTAGCAGAAGAGCATTTAAATAGTCCCCTTCTTGTATTGCCAGAAGTGTTGGTTTTTATTCCTTTACAATTAAACCTAAAACTGTTAAAAGATATCTAGGTTTATCGAGCAGTATCTAACTATACTTAAAATTTTTCAAATTGGATAAAATGTTTTTTTAATCCAACATAAATTAGAAAATGAGTTTATTCTTTTTTATCAGTCACCAAAGTAAAAATCTGAAATATCCTTTATAAGCTTGAATAAACTCAAGACATGTTGTTGTGGAGGACAACATGATTACAGGAAACCTATTCTCCCCAGTTGCCAAAGTATGTTACAAACATACTAATTAATCCTCTTGGGATTTTTTTTTAATAGTACAACATTAATTAATCCTTACTATGTATGTCTAAATCAGATTTGTGGCAAAAAAAAAATCAGTTTTATTCCCCATTTCTAAGTAGAAAAATTTACCTGTAAATAATGTGAGTAGGATAAGTTACTGATAAAGTACAGAATAGACCGAGAGTGGTGGTATGCACCTCTCATCCCAGCTACTCAGGAGGCTGAGGCACGAGAATCGCTTGAGCCCAGGAGGCGGAGGTTGCAGTGAGCCGAGATCATGCCACTGCACTCCAGCCCGGCTGACAGAGTGAGACTGTGCCTCAAATAAATAAATAAATAAAGTACAGAATAAAGACTTCTGATTTTTTGCACAGTTAAAGAAAACTTGGCCAGGCACAGTGGTTCAGGCCTGCAATCCCAGCACTTTGGGAGGCTGAGGTGGATGGATCACCTGAGGTCAGGAGCTTGAGACCAGCCTGGCTCACATGGTGAAACCCCATCTCTACTAAAAATACAAAAATTAGCTCAGCTGTTGGCGTGCACCTGTAGTCCCAGCTACTCAGGAGGCTGAGGCAGGAGAATCACTTGAACCCAGGAGGCGGAGGCTGCAATGAGCTGAGATCACGGCGCTGCACTCCAGCCTGGGCAACAGAGTGAGACCATCTCAAAAAAAAAAAAAAAAAATGAAAGAAATCTTGACTATTATCTAGAAAAATTCAAATATAAATATTTTCTATTAAAACCTAAGTATACTAGTTATTATTTGCATATATGTAGATAATGCTTGAAAATCTGTTTATTCTTAAAATGTTTTAAAATAAAAAAAAAAGAAATAATCAATTCAAACTCTAATCTTTTTTAAAATTCTCCTACTCCATCTTTTTTTCTACTTCCCTTCCTAAATCAAAGACCTGAGGAATCTGAGATTTCCTATCTTCTTTATGCATAGTTTTCAAGATTTTCAAATAAACAATTATTCAAAGAGGAACACACAAAGGACCCCTGAGCAAACTTAATTTTAGTTATGCATTTCAGAAAACTTTACAAATCCCTCCAGTTTAAAAATACAACGATTAGCTAAATCTGCTATTGAAGTATAGGCCGGGTGCAGTGGCTCACGCCTGTAATCCCAGCACTTTGGGAGGCTGAGGCAGGCAGATCACAAGGTCAGGAGATCGAGACCATCTGGCTAACATGATGAAACCCTGTCTCTACTAAAAATACAAAAAATTAGCCGGGCGTGGTGGCACACGCCTGTAGTTCCAGCTACTCAGGAGGCTGAGGCAGGAGAATGGTGTGAACCCGGGAGGCAGAGTTTGCAATGAGCCGAGATCATGCCACTGCACTCCAGCCTGGGTGACAGAGCAAGACTCCATCTAAAAAAAATAAAAATAAAAAAATAAAAAAATAAAAAAAGTAAATATAGCCTTTCCAGCCCCAGCCCCGGACCCTATAGCCACGGAGATGTTGATGCCTAAGAAGAACCGCATTGCCATTTATGAACTCCTTTTTAAGGAGGGAGTCATGGTGGCCAAGAAGGACGTCCACATGCCTAAGCACCCGAGCTGGCAGACAAGAATGTGCCCAACCTTCATGTCATGAAGGCCATGCAGTCTCTCAAGTCCCGAGGCTACGTGAAGGTACAGTTTGCCTGGAGACATTTCTACTGGTACCTTACTAATGAGGGCATCCAGTATCTCCGTGATTATCTTCATCTGCCCCAGAGATTGTGCCTGCCACCCTACGCTGCAGCTGTCCAGAGACTGGCAGGCCTTGGCCTAAAGATCTGGAGGGCGAGCGACCTGCAAGACTCACAAAAGGGGAAGCCGACAGAGATACCTACAGACGGAGTGCTATGCCCCCTGGTGCCAATAAGAAAGTCAAGGCTGGGGCTGGGTCAGCAACCGAATTCCAGTTTTAAGGCAGATTTGGTCGTGGACGTGGTCAGCCACCTCAGTAAAACTGGAGAGTATTATTTTCCATTGAATAAACTTACAGCAAAAAAAAAAAAAAAAGTAAGTATATACAATTGACAAATATTTTTAAAGAACTTAATATTAATGAAATATCAAAGCACAAAAGAATATTTAATATTAACTACCTTATCCAAAGCACTATTACTTCTATTAAAAAATCCCAGGTAAGTATGTCATCTTCTGCACACAATGAATAATCTCAAAGGCTATTTTCTACTCCCAAAAGTTGCTTACTCTGTATCACTAAAAGAAGTTGCACTAAATAAATGCATCTGCTGCAGATCTTTGTCTGCCTTGCCTCTGGGATCTTAATCCACATGGAATAAACTATTACTCTAGCCAAGAAGAAAGTAAGTCTTTTGTTTTAAGGGTTTTTTGGTTGCTTGTTTGTTTTACATTTTGTTATATATGTTTTTACTAAGATAATGGGCAAAAGCATAAATATTTGCCATTATTTTAAATTTCACTTCATCATTTCACATAATTTTTATTGTTTCATTAGGGTTTAAAAGGTAATAATAAAACTCATTTCTCACATACTAGAATTAAATATTTTATTTTATTTTATTGAGACAGTGTCTCTCTCTGTCGCCTAGCCTGGAGTGCAGTGGCATGATCACAGCGCACCATAACCTCAAATCCTGGACTCAAGCAATCCTTCCATGTCAGCCTCCCAAGTGGCTGGGACTACAGGTGCAAGCCACCATAGCCAGCTACTTTTTATTTTGTTTTGTTGAGACAGGGGTCTTACTATGTTGCTCAGGTTGGTCTCAAACTCCTGGCCTCAAGTGGTCCTCCCACCCTGGCCTCCCAAAGCGCTGGGATTATAAGCATGAGCCACAATGTCTGGCCCAATATTTTAAAATAAAAAAATAAAACAAATACAACAACTAAGATTCTTATCTTTATACTACAGAATTGAAATAGAAAATCTGAAAATCTGAAGCTGTTGCTCACTATCAATAGCCATGGAGAGTTAATTCTTATTATTTAAATTAGTCTTACTGTCAGAAAGGCACTTATTAGCCAATCTGTTAAACAGCATGAGGTTACTACTAATTCAAGACAGACTGGTGTTGTAATACCATGACCCAATCCCTGATTTTATAGGTGAGGTAACTGAGGTGAGACAGGTTATGCAACATACTCAAGATGACCACACTCTGAAATCACCAGATGCAGAGCAGAGACTCTATTCCAGATGTTTTGTTCCCAGTCTCCAATGTGTTCAATTACATCATGCTGCCCTCTAAATTCACTACTGTGGAACAACTGATTTAGCCAGGCTAGATCATATTAATTATTCTACATTAGTGAACTTCCCAGATCCCTGTAGCTTAACTCTTTAAATACCACTACTTTTTAAAGTTATCCATTCTTTTGCTAGAAACCTCTCTAAAGTGAAAAAGCACAACTCCAGATTCCTTGGGTATTCCAGTGAAATGGCTCTGACATCCCTAATTATTTGCTTATGTACCAGGTCATGTGCTTTATGAATACATTCCTGTTATGCTACTTGTCTTCCTTGTGTTTTGTTTTATTTTCATTTGTTTGTTTTAGAGACAGGATCTCACTATATTGCCTAGGCTGGATTCAAACTCCTGGGCTCGAGTGATCCCCTTTCTTAGGCCTCCTGAGCAGCTGGGACTACAGGCATGTGCTACAATGCCTGGCTTGTCTTCCTTGTGTTAATTTTAGACCCCTCAGTGAACTCCCCATCATATTTGTTTTTCTTCAATACCTACTTTATTTGGGGGAGAATGAAGAAAACAACAGCAACATGCTAGAGTTGTGGTAGATGTTGATGGATTTTAAATGGCAGAGAAAAAATGAATTATTTATTTTCCAGACTTTTAAAACACCATTTCTACCAGCTACAGCACTATTTAGAGTCAACTTAGCCGCACAGAGCTTTGGCCTCCACATTAAAAGGTCCAGGTTTCATTGCACATGCCATACTTTGAGGTTAGTCTTCATCTTGAACTTTGATATCAAATTAACTTTGAATGCTTTTATTGCCTAAGATATAACAGCATGGTTTCATATGTTATATTTTGGACAGACTGAGTTTTAAAAATGCAATTATTTTTCCTTTCATGCCTCTTGTAATGTTTTGAACAAACTTGAATGATGAAAGAGAATAAGAGCTATCAGTAAAAAAATTAAAAAGTAAAAAAAAAAGGTCTGGGTTTCTTCACTTTTTTCAAGTTTCTGCTATCATTTCTTGCTGGTATCTATGTGTTATTATCAACTAATTTCCCTACCTTCAATATCCTATTCAGTTTATTTAAGCTTATAAAAAATATAGCAAAAAATATATTAAAGAAACACCAAATGAAGATTTGAGGATCTCTCCTATTACCCGATATATCAGCGTGAACTCTGATTTAGCTACGTGGGGTCTTTTTTTTGTTTTTATTTGCTTCTGAGTTGTTGACCGTTCTGGTGTCTGGGTAACTGACCTGTAGAAAAGTCTGTAAAACTTATGAGATACTGTACTTCTCTTTAGGTCTATTCTATGTGAATTCATATACAACGTCCTTAAAATAAAGTGTTTGCAATCAGCTTAGGGGCCCAAACTGAGCCAAAGTAAACCTCTGACACTCTAAATCAGTGCTTCTCAAACTTTAATTTAAATGTAAATCACCTAAAAATCTTGTGAAAAATGAAGATTGTGATCCAGTAAGTCTGAGGTTGGGCCCAAGATTCTGCATTGCCAGCAGATGATGCCAAATCTGCTGGCCCCCATACGATACCTTTAGTAGCAAGGATCTAGAACACATCCCTCTTTTTTTCTCTCCTATTTCTAAATTATCTCATTCCTTTGCTTTTTCCTTTTATTGCATTACCATTTTTCTTGCTTTAAGTCTGTCAATAGTAACCACAGTAACTAGCCCTGTAGATAGTCCTTAAACCTAAGAAGGTTCCCCAATCTAAAACATAAGCTATAAAAAAAATTAGTGCAGAGGCCGGGTGCAGTGGCTCATGCCTGTAATCCCAGCACTCTGGGAGGCCGAGGCAGGCGGATCACCTGAGGTCGGGAGTTCAAGACCAGCCTGGCCAACGTGATGAAACCCCGTCTCTACTAAAAATACAAAATTAGCTGGGTGTGGTGACAGGTGCCTGTAATCCCAGCTACTTGGGAGGCTGAGGCTGGAGAATCACTTGAACCCAGGAGGCAGAGGTTGCAATGACTGGAGATCGCACCATTGCACTCCGGCCTGGGTGACAAGAGCGAAACTCTGCCTCAAAAAAAAAAATTAGTGCAGAAAGGTCATAATACTACAATATTGTCATAAACCTTTTCTAAATGTGACCAAAAATAATACAGTCAATAGAGATGACATTATTTTTAGGATGTATTGTTATTTTTGTATATTTCTTAGCAATTAAACATTTTCCTTAGAAAATATTTCAAAAAAACTTATGATGTCACGTTTCTTAATAGGAAATCAAAACTTTTAGTCACGTTAAGATTCAATAACTGAATCTTAAGATTCCAATGAACTGAACTGTTCATTCAATGAACTGAACAGTTCATTCCAATGAACTGAACAGTTAAGATTCCAATGAACTGAACTGCTAATTATGAACAGAATGATGGTACTTGTACTAATCTTTATAACCTGTTAATGAATCTTTTTTTAGCCTACTCTAAAATTACAAGAAAATCTGCTACCAAGGATACCTAATCCTCAAAAGATGAGATTTTTTTTTTTTTTTTTTTGAGACAGATTCTCTCTCTGTTACCCAGGCTGGAGGGCAGTGGCGTGATCATGGCTCAATGCAGCCTCAATTTCCCAGGCTCAGGTGATCCTCCCACCTCAGCCTCCTGAGTAGCTGGGATGTAGCCTGTAGGCATGTGCCACCAGGCCTGGCTAATTTTTGTTTGTTTGTTTGTAGAGACTGGGTTTTGCCATGTTACCCAGGCTGGTCTCAAACTCCTGGGCTCAAGTAATCTGCCCACCTCAGCCTCTCAAAATGCTGGGATTACAGGCATGAGCTATTGTGCCCAGCCAAGAGATCAGCTTTCTAATGAACTAATTGGAACTATACATGCTTTACCATCCTACATAATTTTCACTTATAGTTGTATCATACCAGATTCTATCAAATGGTTCATAACTCTCATAGGAATTGCTAGATTTAGAATGAGTCCTTTAATATGATAAATGTTAGCATTTGTAACATACAGAAGTGTTTTTTTTTTCCAAAAAGACTCTAAGATCTTAACGTGCCTAATCAACAAGCAGTAGTCTCATTTTACAATGGGGAAACCTGAAGCACATCCAGATTACACAACCGAGTGAACACAATGGAAACAGAATATGTAGCTTCTAACTTTAAAACCATCTTATAGTCATTATGCACTACAGGTTGAACATTGCTAAACTTTCTTTAGGTACAGGAATGAATTTTTTAAATCAAAATTATACAAAATAGCTGGCTTCTCAGTAACATTTAGAAATCTGGTTTCTATATAACGTTAGTCTCTTGACAATACAGTGAGCTACAGTGTTAGTGGAATCCACTTCTGTGGTGTAGTTTTCACACAAGGAAATTGAAGCAGATTAATTCCATTCCATCGAACCAGACAACAGTGCATTCTAGTGGTCAAAGGAGAGAATAATCAGAAATGTCTTTGGGACTTTGGACTAAAACTCAAACATCTAAAATCTAGAAGCTAAGAAGGAAATTTTACAAATACTATATGACTCCTTGCAGATTTAAAGAAAATTTGTATTCAAGATTAAAATAAAGAGGTAAAAAAAGAAATTACCCAAAAGCTCCAGTCACCACTCCAATTATGTAAATTTGGCCCCTGTTTTTTAACTACCACATTATTCTCTTCCACAGTTGGACTAGGATTTTCCTCTACATCTTCCTGTAACTCGGTGGCAAGGCTTGAATCCCCTTCATTCATCACCTGGAAACAAATATCAAACTATGTAAATTATTTATTGAGAAATGGCCATTTTAAAAAGAAAAAAGTTAATGTTCACAACATATACATTAATTTTAAAAGGGCAATATTTAAATGTTTCGAAGACAGTAATAAATAGTTCATATAGTTATATATTTATTTTTATTTATTTTTTATTCTTATTTTATTTTCTTTAGAGACAGGGTCTCACTCTTTCACCCAGACTGGAGTGTAATGGCCCAATCATAGCTCACTGCAGCCTTGAACTCCTGGGCCAAAGCAATCTTCCTACCTCAGCCTCCAGAAATGCTGGGATTATAAGCATGAGCCACCTCACCCAGCCAAGTTCATACATTTATACATGCAACAAAGATTTTCCAACTACTATTATTTGCTAGGTAGTTTGGTTGGCACTAGGGATGCAAAGATGAATAAAACAAAGTCCTCCGTCTCTAGAAGTGCCCAGTCTGCTAGAGGAACAATAAATAATAAAAATACAATTTAATGGGAGTGCCCATTTGTACAACTATTTTGGAGAACAATTTGCAATGCCCAGTAGGAAAGAAGATAGACATATACTGCAACGCAGCAATTTAATATACACATAGAGTCAAGAATGTTTGTTAATACTATGAAAGTGGAAATAACCTCACCGTCCATCAATAGAGAAATTAGTAAATAAGCTCTGATTTATACAAACAATGGTGTTTAAACAAACTAATAAGATGTGCCAGCTGTGCGAGGTGGCTCATGCCTGTAATCCCAACACTTTGGGATCACTTGAGGCCAGGAGTTCAAGACCAGCCTGGCCAATATAATGAAACCCTGTCTCTGCTAAAAATACAAAAAATTAGCTGGCCTGTAGTCCCAGCTACTCAGAAGCTGAGGCAGTAGAATTGCTTGAACCCAGGAGGAGGAGGTTGCAGTGAGCTGAGATCACACCACTGCATGCCAGCCTGGGTGACAGAGCCAGACTCTGTCTCAAAAAAACACGGGCCCATCGGGTAATTGCTCAAGTAAGAGCACTCATCAGGGAGTTAAAAAAAAGAAAAAAGAGAATATGGAATAGGGGAGTAAGGAGGAGTAGCCATTATAAAAGCATATGGGCCAGGCACAGTGACTCATGCCTATAATCCCAGCACTCTGGGAGGCTGAGGCAGGAGGATCTCTTGAGCCCAGGAGTTTGAGACCAGCCTGGGCAACACAGTGAGACCCTGTCTCTATAAAAAATATCAAAAAATTTGCCAGGCATGGTGGCACGCGCCTATGGTCCCAGCTGTTCAGGAGGCTGAGATGGGAGGATTGCCTGAGCCTGGCAGGTCAAGACTGTAGTAAGCCATGATCACGCTACAGCACTCCAGCCTGGCCGGCAAAGCAAAACCCTGTCTCAAACAAACAAACAACAACAACAACAACAAAAACACATCGTATGGTGGACCAGGATCCTTAAATACCTCTGCTGCTGCTGCTCCACTTAAGCTTGAGAGCTTGAGGTTCTTTTTTTTTTTTTTTTTTTTTTTTGAGACAGTCTTGCTCTGTCGCCCAGGCTCGAGTGCAGTGGCGCGATCTCGGCTCACTGCAACCTCTACCTCCCAGGTTCAAGCAATTTTCCTACCTCAGTCTCCCGAGTAGCTGGGATTACAAGTGTGCACCACCTCACCTGGCTAATTTTTGAATTTTTAGTAGAGATGGGGTTTCACCATGTTGGCCAGGCTGGTCACAAACTCCTGACCTCATGTGATCGGCCCGCCTAAGCCTCCCAAAGTGCTAGGATTAAAGGCATGAGCCACTGCACCTGGCCAAACTTGAGGTTCTTAAACCCTATAAATAACCATTGCCATGGGGGAAGCCCCTAACCACGATGATACTGATTTGAGGCTCTCTGGAGAAAGAAATTTGTAAACATGAGAGGGTAGAGAAGACCTCCTCCACCTGAAGTATATCCAGTAACCTCCAAAAAGAGAGGGAGAAACCAACAAACATGGATAGAAGGGGAGAAAACATACAACAGCAAAACAAAAACAAAAACAAAAAACTGAAACTGAAGTCCATAAACTGATCTAATGAAACATACAGAATTTAAAATAATTTATATAATAAAAGATAAAAGACTGGCTTTTGTGCCTCTACAACATAGGTTCTAAGTTAACTTCAACATCGGCTAAAATGCAGCAATTGGCAAATCTTCATGGCTTTAATCAATATTGGGTCTCAAATTACAGTTATACCTAGAGTTCCCACTAAATTTAAACAAGGTATCCCCTACAATCTTAGGAGTTATTCAACATAAAATAGACAACAAGTAGGTATGCCTCACTTTAACCATCAGAACTATTCCTTTGCCTAAATACTCCATGATGGTGGTATACATTGCCCTGAAATATCCTATTGTGGCCATGGACACTCTGACCCAATTAGTAATAAACTAAATTTAAATCAAGTCTTTAGAGCTTACAAATTGGCTTTCAAAGAAGTGGGACAACAGGCTGGGTATGTTGGCTCACACGTATAATCCCAACATTTTGGCAGACTGAGGCAGGAGGATCACTTCAGGCCAAGAGTATGGAGAACAAGCTGGGCAATATAGCAAGGCCCCCTCTCTACAAAAAATTTAAAGATTAGCCTGGCATAGTGGTACACACATGTAGTCCTAGCTACTTGGGAGGCTGAGGTGGGAGGACTGCCTGAGTCCAAGAGTTGGAGATCACAGTAAGTTGTGATTGCATCATTGTACTTCAGCCCAGGTGACAGAGCAAGACTCTGTCTCAAAATAAGCAAAACAGTGAGACCCCATGGACCACCACTCTCAATGCCCAGTTAAAATTATACAACCCAATATAAAACAAAACAGGGCCTTCAAGGACTGAAACTTGTTATGTAAGACCTACTTCAGCCAGGCACGGTAGCTCACACCTGTAATCTCAGCACTTTGGGAGGCCAAGCCAGGTGGATCACGAGGTCAGGAGTTCGAGACCAGCCTGACCAACATGGTAAAACTCCGTCTCAACTAAAAAAAAATACAAAAATTAGCTGGGTGTAGTGGTACATGCCTGTAATCCCAGCTACTTGGGAGGCTGAGGCAGGAGAATTGCTTGAACTCGGGAGGTGGAGGTTGCGGTGAGCTGAGATTGTGCCACTGCACTCCAGCCTGGGTGACAGAGCAAGACTCTGTCTCACAAAAAAAAAAAAGAAAGAAAGAAGTACTTTGTGAAAGTAATTATCCCTACTGCTTCTCCATTTAACAGCCCAGTTTGGCCTGTTAAACTTGATAAGAATGAATGGTACCTCATGGTTCATTACTGCATCCTCGATGATGTCATTTTACCCAGGAAGGCCCCTATACCCAATATTATTGAAATTACTGACTATTCAGTCCACAACTAGTAAATATTTTGCTGTGATAGATTTGGCTAATATGTTCTGTTCAGTGTCTCTTTCAACACCTCCTCAGCCATAGTTGGTCTTCACCTCCAGAGAGACATAATATCTCCTTACCTGGCTAACCATATAGAGTACGCAGTCTTGCCATCATACACAACCTTTACAGGAAAGATCTTAACTGCATCAAATTTTCTCCAGGAGCACAAGTATAACATTCCATTGATGACATCCTCCCCTGAGGACAGTCTTTTGACATACTCACAAAGGAGCTCACAAAAGGAGGATGGGCCATTGTGCCACACATCGTGTAAGGCCTACCATCTTGGTTAAATTTCTGAAAATAATTTGGTCTCTGTCACCCAGGCTGGAGTGCAATGGCACAAACAGGGGTCACTGCAGTCTCAACCTCCTGTGCTCAAGTGATCTTTCCTATCACTTCCTATCTTCAGCCTCCCAAGTACTAGGACTACAGGCGCCACACAATCATACCCAGTTAATTTTTTTTTTTTTTTAGTAGATACAGGGTCTTGCTATGTTGCCCAGGCTGGTCTCAAATTCCTGTCCTCAAGCGATACTTCTTTCTGCCTTGGCCTCCCAAAGTGCTAGAATTACAGGCATGAGCCACTGCACTGGGCCACAATGGCTGACTTAAATTCAAATTCGAATTCAAATGGTGCATGTCAGTCATCAAACATCAAGGGTGAATTATCACAAGTCTCAGTCTACTTTGTTTGCCTCACCCTCCTTCTTCCTCTTCTGTACCTCATCTGGGTAAGCTAATAAGAAAGCCTGGGTGCTCCTCTCTTCATCTTGGGTGAGAAATTCAAGTAATCCCCTGTCTGCATACAGGACCTCTCACCCTGGCCCCACTCCCTAACCCTAACCAGAAAAAAAGACCTGGAACCAGTTTTTTCCTGCGGCTCTCTTAAGCCATTTTAGTGCTGCTTGAGAGGCCTGTCTTGCTCTCCCCAGAGACCTTAATTATGTAAGTAAAAGACTTTTTCAGGGCCGGGTACGGTGGTGGCTCAAGCCTGTAATCCCAGCATTTTGGGAGGCCGAGGCGGGCAGATCATGAGGTCAGGAGTTCAAGACCATCCTGGCTAACACGGTGAAACCTCGTCTCTACTAAAAACACAAAAAATTAGCCAGGTGTGGTGGCGGATGCCTATAGTTCCAGCTACTGGGGAGGCTGAGGCAGGAGAATGGCGTGAACCCGGGAGGCAGAGCTTGTAGTGAGCCGAGATTGCGCCACCACACTCCACCCTCATGGTGTGTGTGTGGCATCATCAGTTTCTACACCTGAATCAAACTTGGGGTGGGGGTCCATTCTGGCTTTCTGGGGTGGCTACAGTAGATTCCTGTCTCTCTGACTTATTAGCTGTGTGGTCCTTAGCAAAGTCAATCTCTGTACATCTGTTCCTTAACTCTACAATAGAGGAAATTATTTTATCTCTAGTCTAGACAATAAGCTTATTGAGAGCAGGGATCATGTCTGTGTTAATCACCATCTAATCCCGAACACCCAGTGCCAGGGACATAACTGAATCAGTGACTGATTGGGTTCATGAATATCCAGCTTGACTATTTCATAGTAATGTTTTTCAAATCAAGTGAAATAACACTCATTCATTTGTTCATTCAACATTTGTGTACCTCCACCAATCTGTAAACTATAACGCTCTTCAGAAGATACAGCACTGACCGCAGTTCTCTAAAAGTAAAATACATACACACAAACCAATGTAGAAGGAGGACGGTGTTCAGAAACGCAGGCGCCCGTACAACAAAAGCGGGGTTTCATCCTGAATATTAATAAGCACGCTTTCCGTTTTGTCAAATAAGGTAGTAAACAAATAAAACTAGATTAGTTGAAATCAAAAACTTGGCTGACAGCACAGTGATTTAAACTATCCGGACCCTTGCAACAGGGCTGAGAATGAAAGGAAGGGGGCAAGGCTGGAAAAACGTGACAGTGGGTCAGAATCACGACCATGGGGCCTGGGGCTGAGACATCCGCACCAGGACATTTCCGGACCAAATTCAAGCCCTCAACGCCCACAGGGAAGCAAATGTCCCCACCACCGCCCGTAGGGAAACGGCTCGCAGAGGCACAGGAAACCGTTTCCTCGGTAACAACTTTCCGTATTACTCCAAAGAGCACGAAGAAAAGGGAAGGGAGGGATTAACTGTAATCTGAGAAGGTTCAAGCAATCACCGTGAGAGAAAGTCGGGTAAAGCCACAGATGGGAACCTGCCCCAGCAAGGCCCGCTTACCTGGCGGACAGTCGGAGCGCCCTCCATCGCGGCTCCCTCCGCCGCGCGGCACCGCCCCGCGCGCACCGCCCCGCGCGCACCGCCCCGCGCGCACCGCCCCGCGCGCACCGCCCCGCGCGCACCGCCCCGCGCGCACCGCCCCGTGCCCACCTCCAGCGCGCGCTGCGAGCTACAGGCTCTGCGCGCCTCCTCCGCCGGCCCTCCGAGTACTTCCAGCCGCAACTCCTTGCGCCCTCCGGCGGCCGTGAAGGATTCCTGACGATGGGTGTTACTGGGTTAGCCTGGAGGCTTGTCTTTCTAAGGGTCACAGTGAGCCTTCCCTATTCCCAACCTCAAACTACTGTGCCTCCCAGGAGAGGGCGTACCCTGCTCCAATGTGCGAAAAGTGAATTGCTCGGGAAACTTTTTTTTCTTTTCTTTTCTTTTTTTTGGGACGGAGTTTCGCTCTTGTTCCTCAGGCTAGATGGAGTGCCAAGGCCCCGTCTCGGCTAACTGCAACCTCCGCCTCCCAGTTCAAGCGATTCTCCTGTCTCAGCCTCCCGAGTAGTTGTGATTACAGGCGCCTGCCACCACGCCCGTCTAATTTTTGTATTTTTAGTAGAGACGAGGTTTCATCATGTCGGTCAGGCTGGTCTCGAACTCCCTATCTCAGGCAATCCGCTAGCCTCCGCCTTCCAAAGTGCTGGGATTACAGACGTGAGCCCCTGCGCCCGGCCGAGAAACTCTTGTTCCTTCTAATAAAGGATTGAAGTTACTGATTAACTGCTGTAAGTACTGAAGATTCTTGGTTCTGTAAACCAAAAATAAAATGCTAAGGCCCCCGCAGCCATCCAAATGGGCCCCTCCTCTTGGCCAAGAGCATTCCAGATTTAACCTGAAAATCTAGTTCAGGCCGTGATGAAAGAGGGGATTGGACATGCCTCATGAACATCAACACAGACCTTAAGTCTGGTAAGAAATATTTATCATCTATTCCCTCGGACGCCTGCTACTTGGAGGCTGCATCTGCATGATAAAACCTTGGTCTCCACAACCCCTTATGGTAACCCAGACATTCCTTTCTACTGACAATAACTCTTTTTTTTTTTTTTTTTTTTTTTTTTTTTTTTTTTTTTTTGAGACAGGTTCTGGCTCTGTTAGCCCAGCTGGAGTGCAGTGGCGCAATCTCTGCTCACTGCAACCTCCACCTCCTGGGCTCAACCAATCCTCCCACCTCAGCCTCTCGAGTAGCTGGGACTACTGGCGTGTGCCACCATGCTTAACTACTTGTTTGTTTGTTTGTTGAGACAGGGTTTTGCCATCTTGCCCAGGCTGGTCTCGAACTCCTGAACTCAAGCAGTCTGCTCCCTTCGGCCTCCCAAAGTGCTGGGATTACGCGTGTAAGCCATAGCTCCCAGTCAATAATAACTCTTTCAACCAATTGCAAATCAGAATAATTTTTTATGTACCAATGACCTGAAAGTTCCTCCTTCTCCCCTTGGAGTTGTCTCCCCTTCCAGATTGAAATAATGTAAATCTTACATGTATTGATTGATGTATTAGGTCTGCCCAAAATATATAAAAGCAAGCTGTACCGCAGCCACCTTGGACACATGTCACTGGGACTTCCTGAGACTGTGTCAGAGGTGTGTCCTTAACCTTCGCAAAATAAATTTTCTAAATTAACTGAGACCTGTCTCAGATATCTGGGGTTCAGAGTTCCCAACCAAACAGCTATAAAAAAGACATTCTAAGCCAGGCACAGTGGCTAACTCATGTAATTCCAGAACTTTGGGAAACTAAGGTGGCAGGGTTGCTTGTGTCCAGGAGTTCAAGACCAGCCTGGGCAACATAGAGGGGCCCCATCTCCAGAAAAGAGAGACAGAGAGAGAGAAAGAAAGAGAGAGAGAGGGAAGGAAGGAAGGAAGGAAAGAAGGAAGGGAGGGAGGGAGGGAAGACATTCTAGAATAATTGAGGAATAGTGAATATGAAATGTCTATTAGAGTTGATGTTACAGGATAATTAATGATTTATGGATACATTTATGGATATTCATTTATGGATAATTAATTTTTGGCAGCTGGGCGTGGTGGCTCGTGCCTGTAATCCCAGCACTTTGGGAGGCTGAGGTGGGAGGATCACCTGAGGTCAGGAGTTTGAGACCAACCTGGCCAATGTGGTGAAACTCTGTCTCTACTAAAAATACAAATATTAGTCGGGCGTGGTTGCGAGTGCCTGTAATCTCAGCTACTTGGGAGGCTGAGGCAGGAGAATCGCTTGAACCTGGGAAGTGGAGGTTGCAGGGAGCCGAGATCAGGCCATTGCACTCCAGCCTGGGCAACAAGAGTGAAACTCTGTCTCAAATAATAATAATAAATAATAATAATAATGATTTGTGGCTATGTTGCAGGGTGTCTTTAATATTAGAAAACTCACACTAATATATTTAGGAGTCCCCTGTTATCCGTCGGGATGTAAAAAAAAAAATTAAAAGTATTTACGAGTGAAGTATGACCATGTCTGCAACTTGCTTCCAGATGCTTCCACGAAGATGAATACACAGAGAAAACAAAATAGCAAAACGTTAATTATTGGACCTAAGTGGAGGGTATACTACTATTCAGTTATTCTTTTACTGTTTACATATATTTAAAAATCATAATGTAAAGTTGAAGAGATGGAAAAGAGTTGAATCCAGTTCCACAAAATGTCAGACACTGAGTGTATTTCTTTTTTTGTTTTGTTTTGTTTTTGTTTTTTTGAGACAGAGTCTCGTTCTATCACCCAGACTGGAGTGCAGTGGCACAATCTTGACTCACTGTAACCTCTGCCTCCCAGGTTTAAGCAATTCTCCTGCCTCAGCCTCCTGAGTAGCTGGGACTACAGGCGCCCACCACCATGCCCGGCTAATTTTTGTATTTTTAGTAGAGATGGGCTTTCACCATGTTGGCCAGGCTGGTCTCAAACTCCTGGCCTCAAGTGATCCACCAGCCACAACCTCCCAAAGTACTGAGATTACAGGCGTGAGCCACCGCACCTGGCCATGAGCATATTTCTTAAATATATATGACATGCTAAAGGACAAATTAATAAGATAATCAATAAAAGACAGGTTTACATCCTCATTCTGCAAAACTTTGCATAAACTGTGTTCTGTTAAACATAAAAAACGTCACAGAACACCAATATTAAGCAAGACCACTGTATGATCATGATAGAATAAGACAAAAAGAAGGCCACTGTGTAATCATGTCTAAACACAGACAAAAATGGGAACATCGTTCGAACCACAGAAATGACTATGTCCCTATGCTAACTAATATGACTGACTGCTGCCTTTTTCCCAATCATAGCTTTAGCTTCACTTTATTCCACCTACCTTCTAGATAAGATGCATTAAGATACCCAATCAGAATAACATCTTATTGACAATATGTAATCTGGGACAAAGCTCCACTTCTTGAATCCTCCTCGCAAAATCACTGAACACAAACCCAAATCCTGTAGTAAGATCTTTCTAACACCCTTTCACTGAGATGTCCTCATGGTTCTCCATGGTGTTTTTTCACCCTCATTGCAATGAGTCAATCAACACAATGTTGTCTAACTACAGCTATGGTTCTCCTGGACTTTGGCTGAAGAGCATTGATATATTTTGCAGTGAAATAGAACATAAGGTGAAAGTGAATATGGAAGAAAAGTTGTTAGAAGTTTGAAGAGAAAGGAGAAATTATGAAATACTTAGGAGCACAGGTGAATAAACTGACTGATGTTTTAGGAAAACAGTAAAACAGTAGCATTGCTGGGCAACGCAAAAACCTAGTTGAGATTAATGGTCCTGTATTTAAAGTGAGATCACACTAATATGTAAACAGCTCCCAGAAAAACATATGGAAAAACTACAGTCAAGTTAAAATTGTTAAAGTATATGTCAGAAAGTTCATGGAAAAGGAAATGCAAGTGTCTCTTTTTTTTTTTTTTTTTTTTGAGACGGAGTTTTGCTCTTGTCACCAGGCTAGAGTGCAATGGCACGACCTCGGTTCACTGCAACCTCCGCCTCCTGGGTTCAAGCGATTCTCATGTCCCAGCCTCTGGAGTAGCTGGGGTTACAGGTGCCCACCACCACACCCAGCTAATATATATATATATATTTTTTAGTAGAGACGGAGTTTCACCATGTTTATCAAGCTGGTCTCGAACTCCTGACCTCATGATCCACCCTCCTTGGCCTCCCAAAGTGCTGGGATTACAGGTGTGAGCCACCATACCTGGGTAAGTGTCTCTTAAAAATATAAAAGATCCTCAGTTTCACTCAGAATAGCATAGAAATTAAAACCACACTGAAATACTGTTTTCCATTTATTAGATTGACCAAAGTATAGAAATTTGAAAACGCATTCTGCTGACAAGACTGTGGAGATACAGGACTCTTATAATGGAAGTGTAGAGGCTGGGTGCAGTGGCTCATGCCTGTAATCCCAGCACTTTAGGAGGCCAAGGCAGGTGAATCCTTTGAGGTCAGGAGCTCGAGACCAGCCTGACCATCATGGTGAAACCCTGTCTCTACTAAAATACAAAAATTAGCCAGGCATGGTGGCAGGTGCCTGTAATCCCAGCTACTTGGGAGGCTGAGGCAGGAGAATCGCTTGAACCCAGGAGGCAGAAGTTGCAGTAAGCCAAGATTGCACCACAACACTCCAGCCTGGGTGACAGACTGAGACTCTGTCTCAAAATAATAATAATAATAATGGAGGTGTAAAGTAATATAACAAATTTGGCAATAGCTTCAAAAATTACAAAATGCATATACTTTTGCAGCAATACCAACTTCTGCAATTTTTCCTATAGATTTAATTGCACACATGCAAAATAATCCAAAGTTATTCCTAGAAGAATAGTTGGTAGCAAAAATTGAAAACAAATCATCATCAGTAAAGGACTGGTTAAATAAATGACAAATCTCCATCCATTAGAATTTGGAATTCTATGCGGTTTCATAATAACTTTTAAAAGAATGAGGAGGAGCAACATCAACAAAAATGGCAGAGTGGGGAACTTCAAAAGTCTGTACTTCCACAAAAGCAACAAATAAGGTGGCAAGAGCTGTCAGAAACAATTTATTCGAAAATCTGGAATGTCACCAAAACCTTACCACAATCAGGGGAATACTTAATTAAGAAAAAACAGCTGAATCTCAGTAAGAGACTTTTGTGACATTTTATTTTAACTTACCCTGGTACCATCCCCTACTGTACAATAGCCCACATTCCTGGTACTGATTCGTAGTATCAGAGGTAGCAGCACAGACCTTATTCTCGAAGAATTGTTATCTGTTTGCTTTGACCTGTTTGGTGGCTCCTTGAAGGCTCAAGGACTTGTTTGCCTTATTTTATCTCAGAACTCTCCCAAGGGTAGGACACCTGCCTTGGGCAGGTGTTGGTGGGGGAATGTTGGTAGAGGGGCAGGTAGAGTATTTATTGAAAACATTTGGACTGGGCATGGTGGCTCACGCCTGTAATCCCAGCACTTTGGAAGGCTGAGGGGGCAGATCACCTGAGGTTGGGAGTTCGAGACTAGCCTGACCAACATGGAGAAACCCCATCTCTACTAAAAATACAAAAATTAGCTGGGTGTGATGGTGCATGCCTGTAATCGCAGCTACTTGGGAGGCTGAGGCAGGAGAATTGCTTGAACCCAGGAGGCAGAGGTTGCGGTGAGCCAAGATAGCGCTATTGTACTCCAGCCTGGGAAACAAGAGCAAAACTCGTCACACACACACACACACACAAAAAAAAAAAAAAAAAAAAGAAAGAAAGAAAGAAAAGAAAAGAAAAAATTTGAAGGCAAATATATTATCAGTATCACTTGGGGCAAGGGATAACAGTTCAGGCAAACAATGGACAATCTGAATAAGGGCTTTGAAAAACTCTCACAAATTCCTGGGAATCCAGAAGGCCACATCCATGCCCAGAGCTGGGAACATGCTCAGAAAAGACCTAAGAAGGCCCTAAACTTCCACCTCTGGCTGACTTTCTGCTCAGCTAAGGCAGAGATATAAACTGCCTGGCTGGGTGTTACAGGCATACCTAACACACACAGAAAGCCAGTCTGCAAAGACTGGAAGATAATTCCTTATTTCTGTATGTATTTTTCTTCCTCGGTTTGTATTTTTTTCTAATCTGACAGAACAGAGACTTATGTGGCCATATACAACAAAGATTACAAACTTTACAAAATTAGTTTGACTTGTATGAGGTACCTAGAGTAGTCAAATTCATGGAGAAAGGAAGTAGAATGGTGGTTTCCAGGGGCTATGAAGAGGGCAGAATGGGGCTTTATTTAACTGGTTCAAAGTTTCAGTTTGCAGTGAAGAAAAAGTTCTGGAGATGTGATTATTACACAATGTAAATGCATGTAATGTCACTGAACCATACTTGAAATGGATAAAATGGTAAATTTTATCTTGTGTATATTTTACCATAACATAAAAAAGTAGTTTATAAAAGATACTAACAAACCACAAATAAATGCTAAAATAAGCAGCAACAGTAAAACCTGGGGAGGTGTACAACCTGATTTTCAAAGTTGCTGCATTATGCCAGGCACAGTGGCTCATGCCTGTAATCCCAGCACTTTGGGAGGCTGAGGCAGGTGGATCACCTGAGGTCAGGAGTTCAAGACCAACCGAGCCAACATGGTGAAACCCTATCTCTACTAAAAACACAAAAATTAGCCAGGCCTGGTGGTGGGTGCCTGTAGTTCATGAGGCTGAGGCACGAGACTCACTTGAACTGGGGAGGTGGAGGCTGCAATGAATCGAGATCACACCACTGCACACTGCACTCCAGCCTGAGCAATAGAGTAAGACTCTGTCTCAAAAAAAAAAAAAAAAAAAACAAAGTTGCTGCAGTATAATATTCAAAATGTCCAGTTTTCAACAAAAAATTATAAGGTACACAAAGAAACAAGAAAGTTTGACCCATATACAGAGAAAAATAATAGAAACAGCCCCTAATGAAGCCTGAGCATTAGGCAGACAAAACTTTAAATCAACTATTTCATATATGCTCAAAGAGCTAAAAGAAATCAAATTCAAAAGAGACCCATGAGAACAATGTCTCACCAAATGAAGAATATCAATAAAGAGATATAAATTACAAAAGGAACCACATAGAAACTCTGGAGTTGAAAAATACAATAACTGAAATGAGAAATTCACTAGAGTAATTCAAATAGACTTGAGCAGACAGAGGAACAAATCAGCAACTCGAAGGTGGGTCAATTGGGATTATTCAGTCTGAGGAGCAGAAAGAAAAAAAAAGCGAAGAAAAATGAACAGAACCCATAAGACCTGTAAGACACTGCCAAGTAGACTAACATATACAAAACGGGCATTCCAGGAGAGAAGAAAGAAAGAAAATTTGAAGAAATAATGGCCAAGAAAGAATGAGGAAACTCTTCATGCACTGATATATAAAGATCCACAAGAAATTTTGTCAAATAAAAAAAAGTAAGGTGCAAAACAACATACAGTGCCAAAAATGCATACTCTGAATCTAATTGTGAGGAAGCAGACAAACTGAAACTGAGGGACTTTACTTGAACTCTTCAAAAACATCAAACTCATAAAAGGCAAAGAAAGACTGAAGTGTTCTTTCATACTAAAAAACACTAAAGACATATAGCAACTAAATACAATGTGTGATTTTGTCTTGGATCCTGAACCAGAAACATTTTGTTGTTGTTGTTATAAAGAACATTACTGGGACAACTGGAAAACTTTGAATAAAGTGTAGGTTACATTACAGTATTGACTCAATATTAATTTCCTGTTTTTGTTTTTTGAGACAGAGTCTTGCTCTGTCACCCAGGCTGGAGTGCAGTGGTGCGATCTCAGCTCACTGCAACCTCCGCCTCTTGGGTTCAAGCAATTCTCCTGTCTCATGCTCTGGAGTAGTCCCAGGTGCACACTATCATGCCCGGCCAATTTTTGTATTTTTAGTAGAGATGGGGTTTTTACAGGTCACGCTGGCCTCGAATTCCTAACCTCAGGTGACCCACCCGCCTTGGCCTCCCAAAGTGCTGGGATTACAGGCATGAGTCGCCATGCCCATACAATTTCCTGTTTTTTATAATTATACTATGGTTAGGTATGGGGATGTGCTTGTTTTAGGAAGTGCAGTCATGCACTACATAATAATGTGTCAGTCACTGCATTCAACAGTGAACCACAAGAAAACAGTGGTCCCGTAAGATTATAGTACAATACTTTTACTGTACCTTTTCTATGTTTGGATACACAAATACTTCCCATTGTGTTACAATTGTCTTCAGTATTCAGCATGGTAACATGCTGTCCAGGTTTATAGCTCAGGAGCAATAGGCTATTCCATATAGCCTAAGTGTGTAGTAGTAATACAGGAGATAGAATTTAGGCAGATAGTAAGGGTAAAAGAGTCCTCGGTGGAACTCCCCTTTTAACAAAAATCAGCCACCAAAACATTTCTTTTCTAAGAAACAGCAGCCTGAAAAATCAAGCCTCAAACATGGATAAGCAAGCTAAAAAGCTTGCACAGGTGAATTCCAGCCTCTGTGCCAATAGAAAAGGGCTACGCAGAAGCCAGGCATGTTCAACAGGGAGGGTCCATCTTCTCTTTTCTTTGTCACCATGTGTACGGTAAAGAGGCAGGCAACATGGTGCCTGGCCAGGTAGAGAACCCATCTGCATAATAAAAGATTAGGGTGAGGTGGCCAGCTTCTTTGCATGCTATGCAAACGGCACACCTAGTCCTAACCAGTTCTTCGTGTGCTATGCAAATGACACACCTGGTCTGACCAATCTTTTGTGCCCTATATAAATCAGATACCACCTCCCCAAGATCATCTATTCAACCTTCTGCATTTCACCATGGAAGCAGCAACCCATATTCTCTGGGGCCCCTCTCTGCAGCAGAGAGAGCTTTTCTCTTTATTTCGCCTATTAAACTTCTGCTCTGAACCTCACCCTGGTTTGTCTGCGTCCTTGTTTTCCATGACCGTGGGACAACGAACCTCAGGTATTACCCCAGACAACAACATCACTTCAGTAGGCTCTACCATTTAGATTTCTTTAAGCACATTCTACGATGTTGGCACAACAGCGAAATTGCCTAATGACGCATTTCTCAGAACATATCCCAGCTGTTAAGTGACGTATGACTTTGTACACTGATATATTTGATCTAGCTCACCCAAATGTTTCAGAAAAAAAAAAAATTGTGTGCTGAGAGAGAATAATAAATAAAGCAAACATGAAAATCTGAGTAAAAGTTTTATGGGAATCCTTTGCACTACTCTTGCAACTTTCTTATTTCAAATAATTAAAAACTATTATAACTCAATAAATAAAGTGAAGCCAGCCTCCACAATTGTGTCTTTTTTTTTTTTTTTTTTTTTTTTTTTTGTAGTTGCACAAATGCAAACAGAATGGACACAGTTGGATTTACTTGGAGGTTTTGGAGGGTTTCTTGAGACAGGGTCTGTCTCTATTACCCAAGCTAAAGGGCAGTGGCATGATCACTGTTCACTGCAGTCTTAACCTTCTGAACTCAAGTGATCCACCTCAGCCTTTCAAGTACTGGGGCCACAGGCCCATACCACCATACCCAGCTAGGTTTTGGGGAGTTTTGTTTGTTTGTTTGTTTTGTAGAGACTGGGTCTCCCTATGTTGCCCAGACTGGTCTTAACTCCTGGCCTTAAATGATCCTCCCGTTTTGGCCTTCCCAAGTGCTGGGATTACATATGTGAGCCACTGCACCCAGCTTAAGGTTGATTTTTACCAGGCAAGTATGCTAAGTGACAAGAGAAGCAAGGGAGATAAGTATGTATGCAAGGGTTTGGCAGTAATGATTGTCCCTGGAGTCCAAGCAGGGTAAGAAGCAAAATAAGGTCATAAGAGTGTCAAGGCCAATGAAAGTGTGAGGATTAAATGTTTGTAAATCTAGTTGAGATTAAAGGACTGCTGGTGATAGAAGTGATGAGTTGGAAAGATACAAATGGTACTTGAAACTGAGATTGTGGACAAATTGCAGTTATAATGATAAGTTCTATGACATGAGCATGAGAGTGGGTAGCTGACTTGAGTGGTGGTTCAGATTGTTGGGGCAGAGGTCAAGGCACTAGGAAACCAGGAATTGAAAGTGTAACCTTAGTGGCTATTGAAATCACCAAGTACAGGAAGAGCAGGGTAGAAGAAAGCGACCACGAGCAAGGAGCAAAAATCTTCAATAAAAAAGGGAACATGAATTGTGAGTTTATAGGTGACTCCAATAAGAAAAGGCAACTGGTGGCATAGTGTTCTGACATGAAATTCGAAGCTAGAGTATTAGGGAAGAGTGAAGGAAAAGAGTCTGGAAGTAATAGGAAAAAAGAAGACTCACTTTTTCTCGGACCCATCGGCACTCCAGCTACTATAGTTGCATGACAAATCACCCAAAACCTTAGTGGCTGAAAACAACAATAATCATTCATTATTTCATGGTTTCTGTGGGTCAGGAACCTGGGGCAGCTCAGCTCGTCAGTTCTAGCTCATGGGCTTTCAGAGGTTGCCCTTAATCATGTGGAGATCCAGTCATCAGAAGACCTGATAGTGGCTGGAGGATCCACTTCTACGGTGTCTCACTTACATGGCCAGGCACCTGGTACTGGCTGTTGGTTTGGGACCTCAATTCCTCTCCACATGGACATCTTCACAGAGCTGCTTCAGTCCTCATTGCACGGCAGTGCCTTTCCTCAGAGCAGGTAATCCAGGATACCAAGGTGAAGGCTACACTGCCTTTTATGACCTAACCTTGGAAGTTATAAACTATCATTTACACCACATTCTCTTGGGGTCAGTCAGCTCTGATTCACTGAGGGAGGTGACTCCACAGGGCATGAATGATAGAGGCCAGGATCAATGGAGGTCTTATTGATTGGAGGCCAATGGAGGCCAGGATCAAAGAAGGCCAGATCAATGGGAAGTTACAAGTGATATGACGGTGTGGGAGAGGAAACAGACACCACTTGAGAGGGCTTCAGGGAAAGCCGTTTCCTCTCAAGTTTCAGGGGAAAACCAAGTATCAGTGAAAGCTTGTCCAACCCGTGGCCCACAGGCCACATGAGGCCTAGGACAGCTTTGAATGCAGCCCAACACAAACTCGTAAACTTTCTTAAAGCATTATGAGATTTTTTTGCCATCAGCTATCGTTAGTGTTAGTGTATTTTATTTTATTTTATTTTAAGATGGAGTCTCGCTCTGTCACCCAGGCTGGAGTGCAGTGGCACAATCTCAGCTCACTGCAACCTCCGCCTCCCAGGTTCAAGCAATTCTCCTGCCTCAGCCTCCTGAGTAGCTGGGACTACAGGTGCATGCTACCACGCCCGGCTAATTTTTTGTATTTTAATAGAGGCGGGGTTTCACCGTGTTGCCCAGGCTGGTCACGAACTCCTGATCTCAGGCAATCCGCCTGCCTCAGCCTCCCAAAGTGTTGGGATTACAGGCATGAGCCACCATGCCTGGCCTAGTGTTAGTGTATTTTATATGTGGCCTGAGACAATCCTTCTTCCAATGCAGCCCAGGGAAGCCAAAAGATTGGACACCCTTGAGTTAGAGCAAGATGAAGAAAGATTTTTAGAGAATTTTCAGAGAAAACTCAAAGAACTTAGGTTATAGAAGATTTTGTTGGCCGGGCGTGGTGGCTCACGCCTATAATCTCAGCACTTTGGGGGGCCGAGGCAGGCAGATTGCCTGAGCTCAGGAGTTCGTGACCAGCCTGGGCAACACGGTGAAACCCCGCCTCTACTAAAATACAAAAAATTAGCTGGGCGTGCTGGCATGCACCTGTAGTCCCAGCTACTTGGGAGGCTGAGGCAGGAGAATGGCGTGAACCCAGGAGGCCGAGCTTGCAGTGAGCCGAGATAGTGCCACTGCACTCCGGCCTGGGTGAAAGAGCGAGACTCTGTCTCAAAAAAAAAAAAAAAAAAAGATTTTGTTAATATCTGATCCTGAATTCCACAACGCACCAGGGAGGGAGTTTTGGAGTTAAGGGCAGGGGTGGTGGGGAAGAAATGAGTGCTGAGGAAATAGATAGGGTGCTCAGAAGCACGCAGCAGTCCTAGGGTCACCTCTTTATTTTATCCCAAGGAGGCCCAGAGGCGGGCTATGGATGGTATGCCACTTTTTGCCCCTTCACTAAGTAGAGTGTTCCTGAGGTACAGCTCTTTAACTCACATTTCAATATTAGAAAGAACTTGAAGGAGTTTACAAACTTCACTCTTTCAAATTTTTTAAATGTTCAGTATGACTAGTTTTAGTATAGATCCTTGGGAAATGTCATTGTTAATTTTTATCACTTTTTTCTAGTTTTGCTAACCCATAAATAGTGAGTTGGCATATCTTTATAGACCTAATGAAGTGGGTCATGCCTGTAATCCTAGCTTTTGGGAGGCTCAGATGGAAGGATTGCTTGAGGCCAGGAGTTCAAGACCAGCCTGGGCATCACAGCAAGACTCCATCTCTAGAAAAATTTTTAAAATGTGTGTGTGTGTGTGTGTGTGTGTGTGTGTGTCTGTGTGTGTACACATATGTATCTAACTTTGTTCCTTCCTGAACCCCACCCAAATTGCAATAAAAGGAGTTGTGGACAAACAGAACAGGAGAGGAAGCAAGAGCAAGAAACTTGTAAGCTGAAAGGCAGGGGAGTGAATTGCAACTGAATTATAAAACTCACTCTCTCTGACCATATTTTTGCCAGACATCTAGTATCTGGTCCAGGTGCTCAAAGTCGGGTGAGTCCTAGGCTTTCCAGGACTGCCTGTAGGGCTCCTGCTCACTGACTTTCCAAAATGACCTCTAGGACAACCAAGGACCAAGCTGATTTATACCTCAGAATGCCCAAAAAACATGTAAACTGACAACACCAAAATACCTGTGAAATTGATGATTAAATAAGGAAAGAAGTAGAATTCTAACTAAAATAAGGACTCAGGTCAAAGCTGCTTGTTTTATTTTTATTTTTTTATTTTTGAGATGGGGTCTCACTCTGTCGCCCAGGCTGGGTTGCGGTGGCACCATCTTGACTCACTGCAGCTTCCACCTCCTGGGTTCAAGCAAGTCTCCTACCTCAGCCTCTTGAGTAGTTGGGATTACAGGGGCACGCCACCATGCCCGCATTTTTAGTAGAGATGGGGTTTTGCCATGTTGGCCAGGCTGGTCTCAAACTCCTGACCTCAGGTGATCCGCCCACCTCAGCCTCCCAAAGTGCTGGGATTACAATCATGAGCCACCACGCTGGCCAGGTCAAGGCTGTTTGAAAAGCAGTTATATCCCTAGGTCATCTCCTTGTCTCCATGCTGCTAGGCAACTTTAATTTTCAGATGTATATGTCTCAAAAAATATGCCACCCACCTTGCTTAAGAAACAAGCTACTGGAGAAACAGCTCATTGAGAAACCAGTCAAGATAAAATGTGGGAGATGAAAAACAAGCACCAGGATAGAGATGGCATTTCCCAAGTGGTAGATCTCAGAATGACAGCTGCAAACTAGACATAGAAGGCAAGTAGTCCAGATTGGAGCCATGCAACTCAAGAGACAAGCTGATTGAGTGCTGTCATCACCAAGATCCCTATTGCCATTTATCTTCTTTTTAGCTGAAGACAGAATTTCCCTATGAGCCATGTTCAGATTCTTTTGTGTACTTTGCTTGTGAAGTTCCTATTCTCCCTCCATGCTCTGCTGCTTCACCCCACAGATTTCTGGTTTGACTTACTCCTGAGAATGAGAGGGAGCTATGATGGGTTTAGAAGCAGAAAACCCGGAACAGTCCATTTTCTCTGACCGTATTTTTGCCAAACATCCAGAATCTGGTCCAGGTGCTCAAAGTCTGTTGAGTCCTAGGCTTTCCAGGATTCCTGAAGGCTCCTGCTCACTGACTTCCCTAAAAAAGACTGTTTATTAACTCTCTGGGAACCTAACGCCAGATTATGATCAGTTTCTTTTCTCCTGAAAGGCTTTAAAAATCTGATAGTGACACCATCGCCCTTTGCTTACACAGGAACATAGGTGACATATCTATAAATTAAAGGCACTGATTAACACAAAAATCAGAGTAATGTTTATCTTTGGGGAAGAAGAGAGATGCAATTGGTGAGGGCTTCTATGTTACTCCAATATTCTATTTCTTTCTCTTTTTTTTTTTGGAGATGAAATCTTGCTCTGTCTCCCAGGCTGGAGTACAATGGTGTGTTCTTGGCTCACTGCAATCTTTGCCTCCGGGGTTTAAGCAATTCTCCTGCCTCAGCCTCCCAAGTAGCTGGGATTACAGGCATGCACCACCATGCCTGGCTAATTTTTAAATTTTTAGTAGAGACAGGGTTTCACCATGTTGGCCATGCTGGTCTCAAACTCTTGACCTCAGGTGATCCACCCACCTCAGTCTCCCAAAGTGCTGGGATTACAGGCGTCAGCCACCATGCTCGGCCCCATATTCTATTTCTTAATCTGAGTGATGGGTACATGCATATGTATGTTTTTTTAATTGTCCATGTTAATACTATATATTTTTCTGTATTCATGATACATGTCAAAATATTTTAAGTAAATAAACAATTAATGAAAGTAATTATGTTTTTATTTAAATGTTGCTTATTGAGTACTGGATTGACAAACATTTTTGTTTTGATTTGAATAGTTTTTGTAGGATGAAGGAAGCTGGAATATATATATCTATCTTAAAAGGAAAAAGCCAATAGAGAAAAACAGGCTTAGGCTGGGCACGGTGGCTCATGCCTGTAATCCCAACACTTTGAGAGACCGAGGTGGGAGGATCATCTGAGGTCAGGAATTGGAGACCAGCCTGGCCAACGTGCCGAAACCCCGTCACTACAAAAAATACAAAAATTAGCTGGGCATGGTGGCATGTGCCTGTAATCACAGCTACTCTGGAAGCTGAGGCAGGAGAATCACTAGAACTTGGGAGGCTGGAGGCAGAGGTTGCAGTGAGCCGAGATAGTGTCACCGCACCCCAGCCTTGGCAACAGAGTGAGACTCCATCTCAGACAAACAAACAAACAAAGGGGGCTTAAGTTAAGCTGGGTAGAGAAAGGGATAAAATTTCCAGGGACTATAGAATGAGATCCACTGAACAGAACAAAGTTTAAGGCTGGTAAAATAAGGATATGTGCAAAATAGAAGCCAGTGCTAGAGTGAAAAGAGAAGAGTACAAACTGAGAGAGTTCCTAGGTCATTTGCTAAGGATATTAGGTTTCCAGATTCACATTTCATTAAACTATAAATTATTTAAATACACCTTGTGTCAATTTCTGAAATGAGATGCCTTATATTATCTAATGTTGCACTATAACCTATGGTGTTAAATAAATTAACCTACCTAAATTTGACCTGCCATCTCTCTCATTCCTCTCCTATCTTTCTGCCTCAATGATATCCACCAACCTCTCAATTTTAGCATTGCTATTTTAAGTAAAAATGCTTTGCCTTTACAAAGAAATAAGCAAATGTTTTCCAATAGACTATTGATAGCGTAATTAAATTTAGAAATTACTGGCCAGGCGCAGTGGCTCACACCTGTAATCCCAGCACTTTGGAGGGTGGAGGTGGGCGGATCACGATGTTAGGAGATCGAGACCAATCTGGCTAACATGGTGAAACCCCGTTTCTACTAAAAATACAAAAAATTAGCCTGGCGTGTTGGCGGGACCTGTAGTCCCAGCTACTCGGGAGGCTGAGGCAGGAGAATGGCGTGAACCCGGGAGACAGAGCTTGCAGTGAGCCGAGATCGCGTCACTGCACTCCAGCCTGGGCAACACAGCAAGACTCCGTCTCAAAAAAAAAAGAAATTACCAAACATGTTGAGACAATGTTTTCCTTTACATAATACCCTTCCTGGAAATTAGACATTTTTAGAAACGACATTATCTATTTAATTGAACCTTATAGACCACAGGAGTATTATTTAATAAAAATCTCTAGCGAGATTATTAGCAATTTAGCAGTTATAATTCATGGATAAGTGTTAATTCAGCCAACTAAACATAAAAATAGAAATTGTGTTCATTGTGATTAGAAACCCATGCTAAAAATATATAAAATATAAAATGTGTAGTATTTTTCGAGTAGCTACATTTGTTGGAAGCAGAGGCAAGAATACAAATATTCATGAGTATCTTTCCTTGGATCACACAATGGTGCATTTAAAAATAAGTATAGGCCAGGTGCTTTGGCTCACACTTGTAATCCCAGCACTTTGGGAGGCCAAGGCGGGAGGATTATTTGAGTCCAGGAGTTCAAGACCAGCCTGGGCAACCTGGCAAAACCCTGTCTCTACAAAAATACAAAAATTAGCTGGGTGTTGTGGTACGTGCCTGTGGTCCCAGCTACTCGAGAGGTTGAGGTGGGAAGATTGATCACTTGAGCCTGGAAGTTCAAGGCTGCAGTGAGCCATCATCGTGCCACTGCACCCCAGCCTGAGCAACAGAGTAAGACCTTGTCCAAAAAAAAAGGGGGTATCTAGGCAAAATAAAAATGATACTAGGCTGGACATGGTGGCTCATGCCTGTAATCCCAACACTTTGGAAGGCCAAGGTAGGAGGATTACTTGAGATTGACAGTTGAGACCAGCCTGGGCAACATAGTGAGCTCTCATATCTCCAAAAAAATCTTTTAATTAACTGGGTGTGGCAAGTCCCAGCTACTCAGGAGGCTGAAGTGGGAGAATTGCTTGAGTCTGAGGTCCGAGGCTACAGTAAGCCATGATCACACCACTGCACTCCAGCCTGGGTGACAGAGCCAGACTTTGTCTGAAAAAAAAAAAAAAAAGAAAAATTTGGTAGTGTGACTGAGAAGCCTGTAATCCTAGCACTTTGGGAGTCAGAGGAGGGAGGACTGGTTGTGCTCAGGAGTTTGAAACCAGCCTGGGCAACATAGTTAGACCTTGTCTCTACAAAAAATTTAAAAATTAGCCTGGCATAATCGCGTGTGCCTATAGTCCCAGCTACTCAGGAGGCTAAGGCATGAGGATCACTAGATCCTGGGAAGTCAAGGCTGCAGTAAGCTATGACCATGCCACTGCACTTCAGCCTAAGCAAGACCCTATCTCAAAAATAAAATAAAATAAAAATAAGTACAAACTTTGGAAAACAGCATCTACATGTGAATCAAATTCTAGAATAGAAGAAAGACATTGGAGAAAAAGATATGGGCCATCCTGGGCACCATAACAAGACCCTGTCTTTGAAAAAAAAATTTTTTTTTTAATTAGCAAGATGTGGTGGTGCATGCCTGAAGTCCCAGCTACTCGGGAGACGGAAGTGGGAGGATTGCTTGGGCCCAGAGCAAGCCCATGTCACAAAAGAGAGAGAGAGAGAGAAAGGAAGGAAGGAAGGAAGGAAGGAGCTGACTTGAATTCTTAATTCTCTCAAAATGAAGGCTGACACATTGAAGAAGCTTTCTATAAAATGATGCAAAAATGTTCAAAATGGGTAGATATCTTAATGAAAAAATAATACATTCTCTCTCTCTCTCTTTTTTTTTTTTTTGGAGTACAATGTTTCTTTTTCCTTTTTTTTCTTTCTTTCCTTTTTTTTTTTTTTTTTGAGACAGAGTCTTGCTCTGTCGCCCAGGCTGGAGTGCAATGGCTCGATCTTGGCTCACTGCAAGCTCCGCCTCCCGGGTTCACGCCATTCTCTTGCCTCAGCCTCCTGAGTAGCTGGGACTACAGGCGCCCGCCACCATGCCTGGCTAATTTTTTGTAGTTTTAATAGAGACGGGGTTTCACCGTGTTAGCCGGGATGGTCTCGATCTCCTGACCTTGTGATCCACCCGCCTCAGCCTCCCAAAGTGCTGGGATTGCAGGCGTGAGCCACCGCGCCTGGCTTTTTTTTTTTTTTTCTTTTGAGATGGAGCCTTGTTCTGTCACCCAGGCTGGAGTGCAATGGCACAATCTTGGTTCACTGCAACCTCCACCTCCCGAGTTCAAGCGAGTCTCCTGCCTCAGCCACCCAAGTAGATGAGACTACAGGTGCCCACCACCACATCCAGCTGATTTTTGTATTTTTTGTAGATATGGGGTTTCACCATGTTGGCCAGGTTGGTTTCCAACTCCTGATCTCAAGTGATCCACCTGCCTCAGCCTCCCAAAGTGTTGGGAGTACAGGCATGAGCCACTGCACCCGGCCCAAAATAATATATTCTTTTTTTTTTTTTTTTCTGGAGACAGGATGTCACCCAAGCTGGAGTGCAGTGGCACGATCTTGGTTCACTGCAACCTCTGTCTCCCAGGTTCAAGCAATTCTCCTGCCTCAGCCCCCCAAGTAGCTGGGATTACAGGCATCTGCCACCATACCCTGCTAATTTTTGTATTTTTAGTAGAGATGGGGTTTTACCATGTTGGCCAGACTAGTCTCAAACTCCTGACCTCGCATGATCCATCCGCCTCGACCTCCCAAAGTCCTGGGATTACAGGCGTGAGCCAGAGCTCCCGGCCTAATACATTCTTAATATACCACTTGAAGGCCTTCTTTTAGTGAGAACTTCCCAGAACAAGACAACCCTATGATTCTGTTCAATATAACTGTAAAAATCACAGTAGTTATTTCTGCTCAGTGAGAATTTTGTGAAAGAGGAAATGTCTTAATTTCAGTTCCCTAGGAACAGAGCCTGAGAATGAGATTCCTGTGAAAGTGGCTTATTGAGGGCGTGCTGCTCAGGTGAAACTCCTAAGGGAGTGAGGAAAGTAGGAGAGAGAAGGAGAAATAGAAGATGCTGATGTGGGTGCAACTGAAGTTTCTCCTCAGCCTGGTCCCACAGGGAGCTCTGGAGCATCACAGACTGGTGTCACCTTGAGGCAAGAGGACTGGTCTTTGATATCCTCATATTGATTTGGGTGCAGTTGGGTGTGTGGGTGGGGAAAACAGAGGGATTCAGCTTCCAGGCATCGCCAGATGTGGCAGCTGCTGTTAGTTGAGGGCAAGTTTCAGTACAAATATGCTGCTGCGAATTCTTATCAGCCAATACTCCATCAGAGTACGTGAACTGGCCTAGCAAAGGGAATATGTGCATTTCACCAGCAGGGGCTATTACAAGTAATATTTCTTTTCTTTTTTTTGAGACAGAGCCTCGCTGGCCAGGCATGGTGACAGGCGCCTTTAGTCCCAGCTACTTGGGGGACTGAGGTGGGAGGATCACTTGAGCCTTGACCCAGGAGGTCAAGGCTGCAGTGAACCAAGATGGCGCCACTGCACTCCAGCCTGGGTGACAAAGTGAGACCCTGCCTCAAAAAGAAAAAACAAAAAACAAGCAAAACCAGAAACTTATTTGGCAGTAGTTTTATCAAAGTTAATGCCAACAGGTTATGATTCAAATATCAAGAAATATGTTCTATTAATTTTGAAGTACTTACTTCCTGAAGATTGTTGCATTTGATGATGAATTTCTATATAATACAAGGCTAACATTTACCTTGAATCCTTCTAAAGGTATTCAGTAGGCACTTGTATTTTTTTAATTAATTATTATTATTATTATTATTATTTTTTGAGCCAGAGTCACTCTGTCACCCAGGCTAGAGTGCAGTGACGCAATCTCGGCTCACTGCAAACTCCGCCTCCCAGGTTCAAGTGATCCTCCTGCCTCAACCTCCCAAGTAGCTGGGATTACAAGCATATGCCGCCCTGCATGGCTAATTTTTGTATTTTTAGTAGAGATGAGGTTTCACCATGTGACCAGGCTGGTGTTGAACTGACCTCAAGTGATCTCCCATCGCGGCCTCCCAAAGTGCTGGGATTATAGGCATGAGCCACCATGCTCGGCCTAAAATTTTTTTTAATAGAGACAGGGTCTCACTATATTGCCCAGGCTGGTCTTGAACTCCTGGACTCAAGCAATCCTTCCACCTCTGCCTCCCAAAGTGTTAGGCTTACAGGCATGAGCCATTGTGCCTGGCCAGTAAGCACTTATTTTAACTGATACTAAAGCAGTCAGTCCGATTTTTGACTTACAAGCAGGGTTGCTGAAGTTTCTGTCATTTGAAAACTACCCTCATTTTTGCCATATCCTTTTATTTCTGTGATTTTATGTACTTAATATTTTTCTTTAAAAATGACTCACTTTAAAAAATACTGAATAGTTTGGCTGCCTCCTTAAGCAAATCCTTGAAATCATGGATTAAAAGTACTAAATGTTGCCTCTATACATTAAAATGCATACTATTCATCTGCCTCTTTCCTAAAACCGTCTCACAGCACTGAGGTGCACTGTGCAGGTTTCCCTTTGCAGAAGGCTTGCTGCCCAGCTGCGAGGAGTATGGTCAGCATACAGCCTCCAGCTATCAGCTCCTTCTTACTCTACAGTTGCTGAAAACCACCCAATCTGAGATGACATTCTCACAAGTGTCTTGAATCTGGGAACCAAGAGAGGCATGGGTGTAAAGGCCAGGCCATTTTAGGCTGATGCATGTCAACTCTGGCAAACTCCAGAGGTTCCGCCTAGGAGTAGACAAGTCTGTCAGGCCTGCTTTGTACTTTACTTATTTTCTGCCCAACCCTGCTTTTGCTCCCTTCTTTTCCAAGTTGTTTATTGCTAGTTAACAACTTGCATCCCAAGCTCCACCTAGATGAGCTCTGGAAGTTCATCTGCTTCCAGAAAACTCAACCTGTAATTCCATGCTTGGGGAAATGCTGTCATAAATCATATAAGGGTAAATGTCAAAGGGGCTTTATAAAGACTTTAAAATAAAACATGCAATTTAAAAATTAAGGCCATAAATATGATTTTATGTGCCAGGTGCAGTGGCTCTTGCCTGTAATCCCAGCACTTTGGGAGGCCGAGGCAGGCAGGTCACCTGAGGTCAGGAGTTCGAGACCAGCCTGACCAACATGGAGAAACCCCATCTCTACTAAAAAATACAAAATTAGCCAGGCGTGGTGGTACATGCCTGTAATCCCAGCTACTTGGGAGGCTGAGTCAGGAGAATTGCTTCAACCCAGGAGGCAGAGGTTGTGGTGAGCTGAGATCGCGCCATTGCACTCCAACCTGGGCAACAAGAGTGAAACTCCATCTCAAAAAATAAAAATAGAAATAAATAATAAAGGGGCATGATCATGTCTCACTGTGGCCTTGACCTCCTGAGTTTAAGTGATCCTCCCACCTCAGCCTCCCAAGTAGCTGGGACTACAGGCATGTGCCACCACCCCCAGCTAATTTTTAATTTTTTTGTAGAGAGGAGGTCTTACCACGTATGTGGCTCAGGCTGATCTTGAACTTCTGGGATCAAGCAATCCACCTGCCTTGGCCTCCCATAGTGCTGGGATTACAGATGTGAGCCACTGTGCATGGCCAACAAATGCTATTTTTTAAAATGGAACTAAATTATACTCCTTTATAATTATGTTCACAAGCTAAGCCTATGTATAACAACATCAAAATATGTTGCAGAATTTTGATTCCTTTTTAAAAATCTCCTATGTATAGAGAAATGGACAGAAAAAAACCTGTTGGTTCATTCAGTAAAATACCTGAAACTACTGTAATAGAATCCTGTCTAAAATCCAAAGGCATTACAGTTATTATTGCTAAAATTTCATGATTTAGGAAAACTTTGAGTGCCAGGCTATTCTGAGTCTAAATGAGTCAGAATACATATGAATCAGCAGAGCACAGTTTAAGGCAACTACCAAGGAACATCTTAAAGGACAAATAGTTCTGCAACATCTTATAATGCTGAGATTATGATAAAACTAGTCAACATTTGGGAGAATGCTTATTTAAATCTAAGTCTGTCATGTTACTTTTTTTTTTAAGATGGAGTCTCGCTCTGTTGCCCAGGCTGGAGTGCAGCGGTGTGATCTCAGTTCACTGCAACCTTTGCATCCCAGGTTCAAGCAATTCTCCTGCCTCAGCCTCCTGAGTAGCTGGGATTACAGGCACATGCCACCACGCCCAGCTAATTTTTGTAGTTTTAGTAGAGACAGGGTTTCACAATGTTAGCCAGGATGGTCTCAATCTCCTGACCTCGTGATCCACCCACCTCGGCCTCCTAAAGTGCTGGGATTACAGGCGTGAGCCACTGCACCCGGGCTCATGTTATTTTTCATAGCTAAGCATGGAATAAAGATAGTTGTTTCCCAAAACTTGCCCCATGGTAAGAATCACTTGGAATGCTTGTTAAATCTATTCCCCTACCCTTTCCCTAGACCAGAGATTCCAATTCAGGTTGGTCTGGGGCAGGGCCTGAGAATCCATATTAACACAATTCCATGTTTCTTACATTCAGACAAGTTTGGGAAACATCTAATTAAGATATATAATTATTTAAAACATTAAGCCTGTTTCTAACAGTCATCCATTGCTGCTTTAGGGGCTGTGATATGTATTCACGGACACCTAAGTACGTATTTGTATGCAACTGGCTACAGCACTGTGAAGAGACAACAGTTTATGCATTCTACGACTGTGTTCCAAGGACAGACTATTCCCCAAATCCAGGTCAGCTATCCAACAAAGCAAGCTATTGATCGCAAAGAGAATTGAAAGTGCCTGAACTGAAAAATTTAAATCTATTACCACTGCCAGGAAAGCATAAGTTTAAAAATCAAACAAACAAAAAAAACCACATCATTTTCTTATCAGGTAAAACCTAAAAGTATTTTTTAAACCACCACTATATATTTCTTAATGCAAAACTACTTTAAATAGAAACCTTTTAAGTACAATCATTACTTGTTTTTGTAAACTTATTAGTAAAGTATGATGTATATACAGAAAAGTGCTTGAATCGTGTGCATGAATTTTTACAAAGTGAACCCATCTTTGTTATCAGGACCCATATCAAGAACCAGAACATTATCAGCACTTTGGAAGCCCCCCTTCTGCTACCCTCCTGTTATTTTATTTATTTATTTTTTTGAGATGGAGCCTTGCTCTGTTCCCAGGCTGGAGTGCAGTGGCACAATCTCAGCTCACTGCAACTTCTGCCTCCCAGGTTCAAGCAATCCTCCTGCCTCAGCCCTCCTAGTAGCTGGGATTACAGGCATGTGCCACCATGCCTGGCTAATTTTTGTATTTTTAGTAGAGACAGGGTTTCACCACGTTGGCCAGGATGGTCTCGAACTCCTGACCTTAGGTGATCCACCCGCCTTGGCCTCCCAAAGTGCTGGGACTACGGGTGTGAGCCACCGCACCCGGCCTACCCTCCTGTTATTAACATTCCCCTCCCCACCATGTGTAACTGCTATCCTGACTTCAAACACCATAGATAAGTTGTTTTTTTTTTACATTTTATATAAATTGAATCATTTGCTGTTGTCTGGCTTCTTTAAACATTATGCCTGTGAGATACATTCATGTTGTTGCATTAACTTTCATTTCTGTATAGTATTTCATTGTGCGAATATGCCACAACTTACTTCAGTTCTTCCAAACTGTTATCCAGGTAGTTCCCGGTTCGGGGCTTTTACAAATAGTGCTGCCTGCTGCTATGAACATTTTGGTACATGTCTTTTGGTGAACATATATGTATACATTTCTGTTGGCTATAGACCTCAGAATGGGATTCGTGAGTCATTAGTTATTCCTAATTCAATTTTGTAGATTCTGTCAGAATAGTTCTCCAAAGTGGTTGTACAAATTTACACTCTTACCAAAAATGTATGACAGTTCCTGTTGCTCCACATCTTCACAAGTACTTGGTATTCTGTCCTTCCCATTTTAGCCATTCTAGTGGATATGAGGAGGTATCATATTGTATTAATTTGCATTTCCCTGATGACTTGAAGCTGAGCAACTTTTTCATATTAATTGGCCATTTTTTGAGGCATCTGTTAATTCTTTTATCTATTTATTAAGATCTCTGCATTTTTTGTTTGATTTCCTTATATATTCTGGATATAAGTCCTTTATCAGATATTTATTATTTTTATATTCTTGTTCCTCCCCTCTTTAAAGACTTCTATACAATTTTGGTAAAAATGGTTATCTAGTTCCAGATTCATCTTCTTCAACTCTGGCTCAAACTCGAACAATTTCCCAATCACATTTTCCTTCTCAAGAAAAACAAATTGGGCCAGGTGTGGTGGCTCACGCCTGTAATACCAGCACTTTGGGAGGCCGACCAAGGCAGGTGGATCACTTGAGGACAGGAGTTTGAGACCAGCCTGGCCAACATGGCGAAACTGTCTCTACTAAAAGTACAAAAATTAGCTGGACATGGTGGCACATGCCTGTAGTCCAGCTACTTAGGGAGGCTGAGGCACGAGAATCGCTTGAACCCAGGAGGCAGAGAATGCAGTGAGCCGAGATCATGTCATTGCACTCCAGCCTGGGCAACAGAGCAAGACTCCATCTCAAAAAAACAAAAACAAAAAAACAAAAAAATTGGCCAGGCATGGCGGCTCATGCCTCCCTCTAGTCCCAGCACCTTGGGAGGTTGAGGCAGGAGCACCTGTTGTACCCAGGAGTTTGAGGCTGCAGTGAGCTATGATCATGCCACTGCACTCCAGCCTGGGCGACAGAATCAGACCTTGTCTCTAGGGGGAAAAAAAAAAAAAAAAAAGATGAGTGGACCAGGCATGGTGTCTCACGCCTATAATCCCAGCATTTTGGGAGGCTGAGAGGGGCGGATCACCTGAGGTCAGGAATTTGAGACTAACCTGACCAACATGGTGAAACCCCATCTCTACTAAAAATACAAAAAATTAGCCGGGTGTGGTGGTGCACGCCTATAATCCCAGCTTCTTGGGAGGCTGAGGCAGAACTGCTTGAACCTGGGAGGCAGAGGTTGCAGTGAATTGGGATCACACCATTGCACTCCAGCATGGGCAAAAAGAGAAACTCTGTCTCAAAAAAAAAAAAAAAAAAGATGAGTGAATCATACTACCTGTGTCCATGTCCTTTGTCTAGCCAGTAATTTCTCCCTGGTTTTTCTCAGGTTACTTTATCTCATATTAATCAACCCAACGTCTTGGGTCTGAATGAAAAGTACACATGTAAGGAAAAGATACACAGTATGATTTAGTGGAAACAAAGAAACACTAGGAATCAGGAAGCCAGGATTTCGCTATTAAGTAGCTCTGTGACAAGGGCAAGTCAGTTAACCTCCCTGAACTTCAATTTCCTCTTCTACATAATGAGGGGGTGGGAATAAATGATCAAAATCCCCATTGATCTAACAAGCTGCCTTTACTTTCAGGAGGATTAAATCCCATCTGTCTACTTACACCCAAAATTGGTAATATGTGTAGTCTCTGCTCTTTCTCAAACATCTTGCCTCCAAGTCTCCTCATCTTTTTACATGGTGTTTCCTTATTTTGCAGAATAACTTTTTTTTTTTTTTTTTTTTTTTTTTTTTGAGACAGAATCTTGCTCTTGCCCAGGCTGGAGTGCCAGTGGCGCAATCTCAGCTCACTGCAACCTCAGCCTCTTGGGTTCAAGCAATTCTGCCTCAGCCTCCTGAGTAGCTGGGACTACAGGTGCGCACCACCACACCCAGCTAATTTTTGTATTTTTAGTAGAGATGAGATTTCATCATATTGGCTAGGCTGGTCTTGAACTCCTGGCCTCAAGTGATCCACATGCCTTGGCCTCCCAAAGTGCTGGGACTACAGGCAGTGAGCCACCCGGCCCAGGGTAACTTTTCCGTTACTAATTGACTTTTTTCCTGGATTTGTAAGAAGCCTGCAGTGGTTGCTAGTAGTGTCCTACCTCTCTCTATCTCCTCAACCATGACCACCATTTCAGTGCCCACCAGCCCAACCTCCCAACTGCCAGTACTTAAGTTTTTTTGCAGAGGATTTTCTGTGGCCACCAGGACCTGATCTACCTGTATGCATGTGCTACAGGTACATACATGTATCTGTAGATGCATGTATGCATCTACCTGTATGCATGTGTATTGACGCTCCCCATCTTTATGGGGACAGCTTTCAAATGGAAAATCGACAGGAGCTGGTTGTCAAACAAGTTAACCTAGTTTCCTCACACCCTGGTGGGATAATGCACTTGTTCCCCAAACTCCCCAGCAGGATTGTGCTCCATAGTCCAGAGTATTAACTTGGTTGATAATGAGCGCTTTAATTGGCTTCTTTCCAGTCTGTCTCAATTCTCTACTTTCCTAATGGTGTTTCCTGATGCCATCTCCCAAATAAACTACCTAAA
Organism: Pongo abelii; assembly: GCF_028885655.2. Classification (NCBI taxonomy): domain Eukaryota; kingdom Metazoa; phylum Chordata; class Mammalia; order Primates; family Hominidae; genus Pongo; species Pongo abelii. Next base: position 24,309,728 of record NC_085928.1, read on the forward strand.
CTCAACTGCTTGTCTCAAAGTCAACTTCTGCGATAATTCAAATTAAGCTCTTAGAACTACTTCAGTAGCGTTTTATCACCCCATTTGAGAAAGTTGATTCCCTTCTTTGTGTTCCTATATTGTAGCAATACAGTAAAGCTAATATGATGAAGATATTGGGATATTACCTAATGGACAAAAAATTTCTGTCTCTATAATGAGGAAGTCTTCTCATGATTTTTAAACTATTTCTCTACATAAACTTCAGACTCAATGGTAATATACTGTTCTTTATTTGACACTGCTTCTTCACTCCTTTGGAAATTGTTAAAAATACAACATTTAAGGAAATAAAATATATCCTACGTACCATAATGAATTGCTACAAAGGTGTTGCACACTGTTATATTGGACTTTAAATTGGCTTGCAAAATCATAAATTACAAGGCTTTAGTTTACTTGTTAAAAACTGAAGAGTACCACTGATTTCCTTGCACTTAGAAGTGAATTTATAGAAACCATTCACTTTCTCAAATTAAAGTAAAATTCAGAATGGGATGGGATTCTGTGTATTGTATTTCCAAAACATAGTGTGATACAATTATGGGACTTTTTGCAGGCTATAGTGAGGGCTCCAATTCAATTTCATAATCTTAAGTAACAATCTACAAAAAGGAAGGAAAAAATTTTAAAAGGTCATACCAAAACAGTAAGTCAAGATACAAGGTACATATTTTCTAGCAGATTGTGCCATAAAAAAGAGAAAAAGAAAAAAATGTTAATTTAAATCCACTTTTTATTCTTCCACAGATTTTAACAATTATACACAACTTTTAACATAAAGGTAGTGAAATCTCAAGGATAAGGAGGCAATATATATGGCCTCTTCTATTCGTTATTCAGGATGGAAGGAAATTTTCAAAGTACAATGTGTGAGATTTAACACTGGAAAAATACATATGAAACTTGTTTAATTGGCTCCACTTAGGACCAGACACAGCACAATAAATATAGAACTGCATCATCTTTTTAAAAGATCATTGTAATTTTAACACATTCTTACTAAAGAAATACATACTATCAGTGACCAATCTGAAACTCTGTAACAGGTGAAGGGAGACTTACGATGAATATCTGAGCATAGGTTCGCTAGCATCTTCACACTCATACATAAACATTCTTAAAGGGAATAAGAATGATTTCAAATTCAAAACAACAACAACAAAAAAACAAATTTGGTCAAACTTTCTTCACCATACCATTCATTGCTATCACAATCCTAGTTTGCTGGTAGGTTTAAGAAAGGAATAGAAAGTTTTTGAAATCCTTTTAATTTCTACCAGTCTTAGGGCCTCTTGGGTAGGCCACTTTGGAAGCAAACTGATTAAACAGCACCATTAAGTCCGTATCTCAACAAACCACTGCATAATTTCTGTCAATGTTCTCAAAGGTTAAAACAAGTTGTATGGAAGAATACCTTTCCTCAATAGCAGGCCACTGTAAAAACATGTAATCTGCAAGAATTTAAACAAAACTATCCTGAATTCTCTACTGATTGCTTCTTTCCTTAATAGACCAAGAGATAGGCATTACCTAAAAAATTAAATAATAATATACCGAGGCATAAAATAAATACTTTACTTATGCTATCACAATTTGGGTATTTGAGATTGTTAGCCATGTTCACACACCCTTTCCTCTTCCCAAAGAGGAAGCAATGGTGCCAGCACTATTGGTCAGAAAGAGTTAATCGGAAACTGTTGCTCTCAGAGCTGTTCTGCAATACGAAGACACATAAATTATTTTAAATATATACTTAAAAGACGGATAATATGATTTTTTTTTCATGTGACCCAGATTCTGTTATCAGTAGATACAAAATTAATTTCATTCCTATTAGGATGGAAACTGGTATGCTGCTGTGGCCATAGATATTCTGAGAAACCTCTTAAGCTAGTGAACCAAAAACCATATGAAAGAAAGTAATACTTTCTATGATTGGTCAACTGGCTGTTCAAAAATTCAGCAAGCAAACAAACATGCAAACATGTGACATATGTCATTATTCTGTAAAAATATAATGCCACTCTGGCCCCAGGAATCACTACAGCCCAGCTGGTCCTTAAAGGTGCAAACAGCCTTTAATTGCTACTAAACATCTTCTCTGGTATTTTACTGCCCATTACACTTGCCACATGATTTTCAGAAGCTTAGGCTTCCAAGATGTTTAAGGAAAATAAAGAGGGTGTGATGTGGATCAAGTTTTCAGTGATTGTTTTAAGTGTCATTTTAAAAAGAACTTCCTAGTAATGAAGTATATAATAGTCCTTGATACTAAATTTTTTCTAGTGAAATAAACTATGCTTTAATAAGACAATGTTGCTCTAAGTTTGACCATCTGATTCTTTTTTTTCTCTTTTTTAGAGGGTACTGTTTCATATATTGTGTGAGCCCCACAAACGTCTATTTTAAAAAGAGTATAGTCCCTGGCTGGGCACGGTGGCTCACGCCTGTAATCCCAGCACTTTGGGAGGCCGAGGCAGGCGGATCACCTGAGGTCGGGAGTTCAAGACCAGCCTGACCAATACGGTGAAACCCCGTTTCTACTAAAAATACAAAATTAGCTGGGCATGGTGGAGCATGCCTGTAATCCCAGCTACTCGGGAGGCTGAGGCAGGAGAATCACTTGAACCCGGGAGGCAGAGGTTACAGTGAGCCAAGATCACGCCATTGCACTCCAGCCTGGGCAACAAGAGTGACACTCCGTCCCAAAAAAATAAAATAAAATAAATAAAAAATAAAAGTAAACAGAGTATAGTTCCCAATAGTTTCTCACAAATATTCCTGATTTATACTGGGGGAAGTGATGCATAATTGGAACATTAATCATTATGTTTTTGAAAATTAAATATTTCCTGCAAAGCAATTCCTTTGCAAAATGCTAAGCTGCCAAGAGCTTACCACAATAGATATTGAGTCATTTCACAAAGTACCTGTTCAAAAGTTATAGAAACCTGGCCTTCCATTCCAAATTCACTGCAAAGAGAGTACATGCAGTAGTCCTGTTTACAATTTAATAGAGATGAGGAAAGGGCACACCTAGGACAAAGAGGGTCATCACCCTACATACAAGTTTACAGTAGTGTAACCATAATATATATTTACTATATTCACCACTTCAGACAAAGGAAGAGGGAGGCCCTCCACAACTCTAGAACAAAGGAATGTTTGTTTTATATAAGACCTACCAAAAAAACAGGGAAACAAATAACACACATAGGCACTAGTCTCAAAGCTGCACAATAAAGAAGCAAAGGGTTTGAGATGAGAAATTCAGGAAAATATACACATAGGAGCTTGCTGAGGAAAAGGAAATCACAGTTCTAATCTTCAAGGCTTCTAATCTTCAAGGCTACGGAATGCATTCTGCATATCTTCAAGAAGTTGTGCATAGTCGCTTTTGATCTTTGCCTCACCATCTTTCAGTGGATCCTGAAAGAAGACATTGCAAATTCAACTCGCATTTGGAAAATAATTTTCATTACGTATGTTAAGTTACTTTTTTTTTTTTGGAGACAGAGTCTTGCTCTGTCGCCCAGGCTGGAGTGCAGTGGCACGATCTTGGCTCACTGCAACCTCCACCTCCCGGCTTCAAGTGATTCTCCTGCCTCAGCCTCCCAAGTAGTTGGGATTACAGGCGCCCACCATCATGCCCAGCTAATTTTTTTTTTTGTATTTTTAGTACAGACAGGGTTTCACCATGTTTGCCAGGCTGGTCTTGAACTCCTGATCTCATGTGATCCACTTGCCTTGGCCTCCCAAAGTGCTGGGATTACAGGTGTGAGCCACTGCACCTGGCCCAGGTTACTCGTATTTTATATATTTTGAGTACTAGGTTTAGTGAGGGACACTGGTAAACCACAGGGAGGAGGTAAAACTATACTCATTTTCCCTTTTCCTTAAAGATATAAATCCAACCGAACAGAAAGAAAACAAAATTTTAATTTTGCATCTTGCCTGATAACCACGTTCAGTGACCAAAGCCTTTATCTATCCTCAACAATGTGCACAATAGTGGGAAATTATGCCGCTTCATATATTAGATGAATGACTTAATGCATGATAATTAGGAATTAATTTAATCAAAACAGAATTTGCTCAACATCTGGTATTATCACACTGGAATGGAAAAGTAAAATTTAGGAAATAATGTTAAAATGCACCATTATTTAAAATCCTTATGGAAAGCAACTTACTGAGTAATATGTATAAAAGAGAATTTAGCTAGGCTTGGTGGCTCACGCCTGTAATCCCAGCACTTTGGGGGGCCGAGGCGGGTGAGTCACAAGGTTGGGAGATTGAGACCATCCTGGCCAACATGGTGAAACCCTGTCTCTACTAAAAATACAAAAAAATTAGCTGGGCATGGTGGCGTGCACCTGTAGACCCAGCTACTTGGGAGGCTGAGGCAGGAGACTCGCTTAAACCCAGGAGGCGGAGGTTGCAGTGAGCTGAGATCACGCCACTGCACTCCAGCCTAGTGACAGAGTGAGACTCTGTCTCAAAAAAATAAATAAATATATAAAAAATAGAGAGACAGACTTTAAAATGTTCCAGGTCTCTAACCCAATCATTCCACTTCTGGGACTCCATACTAAGAAAATGCACAAAACCAACTACACGCAACTACATGGTCGTCCACGCCAGTAACTGGAAATTTTCTTTTCTTTTCTTTTTTCAGACAGAGTTTTGCTCTTGTTGCCCAGGCTGGAGGGCAATGGTGTGATCTCAGCTCACTGCAACCTCCACCTCCTGGGCTTAAGTGATTCTCCTGCCTCAGCCCCCTGAATAGCTGGGATTACAGGCATGCACCACCACACCCAGCTAATTTTGTATTTTTAGTAGAGACGGGGTTTCTCCATGTTGGTCAGGTTGGTCTAGAACTCCTGACCTCAGGTGATCTGCCCACCTCGGCCTCCCAAAGTTCTGGGATTACAGACGTGAGACAATGCGCCCGGCCAACAACTGGAAATTTTCTAAGTGTCTAAGAATAGAAAAGTATTACTCTCCAGCCACAAAACAATGCTACAGAAGAGTAATGACATTAAAAAATACCTGTGATGTTAATTTGACACAATAAGCATGTAAATAGAAATCATCATTACTACAGGTATATTTCTTTTTCATCCTCTTTCTATGAATATATAGTTTTTTAAGACAATATTTGGATCAAGTTACATATGGAAGTTTTTTCACTCTGTGCCATAAGCATTTCTACATATCTTTGAATATTTTTGACAAAAATGGTAATGCCTTCATAATACCTATCTTATGGACACACCATAATGTACTGTTGGCTCTGTTCATTCTTGGGTGACATTTAAGAAATTTGGCTTGGCATAGTGGCTCATGCCTGTAATCCCAGCGCTCTGGGAGGCTGAGACGGGCAGATCACCTGAGGTCAGGAGTTCAAGACCAGCCTGGCCAACATAGAGAAACCCCTGTCTCTACTAAAAATACAAAAATTAGCTGGGTGTGGTGAATGCACCTGTAATCCCAGCTACCTGGGAGGCTGAGGCAGGAAGAATTGCTTGAACCTGGGAGGGGGAGGTTGCAGTGAGCCAGGATCATGCCACTGTACTCCAGCCTGGACAGCAGAGCAAGACTCCATCTCAAAAAAAAAAAAAAAAAGAAAAAGAAATTTAATAAACAACCTTGTATATCTATATCAAAATTCTGATTACTTCCTTCGTTTATGTATCTCAAGGTGAAATGACAAGACTAAAAAGGTGTAAATGTTTTTAAATTCTCAATGTAGTGATTACCTATTTGTACAGGTTTACTTTCAATCTATAGTGTGAACACACACACAAAATATATATATAATTTTAAAATTTTTATATTACATATACACTCGGAGAATCATTCTCAGTAGGTGGTTAGTAAATATGCCTGGATGTCATGACAGAAATAAATACAATTCAACTGATCAAATATTTTAAAAACAATCTTATACATTTGAGTTCCTACTAATAATTTCATTTAATTATCTATTTTTATCTTGTGTACTTTCAAAAGAACAAGAGGCCACTTAAAAGTTAAAAAATGGCCGGATGCGGTGGCTCACACCTGTAATCCCAGCACTTCGGGAGGCCGAGGTGGGTGGATCACATGAGATCAGGAGTTTAAGACCAGCCTGGACAACATGGTGAAACCCCACCTCTACTAAAAATACAAAAAATTATCTGGGCGTGGTGGCAGGCACCTGTAATCCCAGCTACTTGGGAGGCTGAGGCAGGAGAATCGCTTGAACCCAGGAGGTGGAGGTTGCAAGTGAGACGAGATTGTGCCACTGTACTCCACCCTGGATGACAGAGCAAGACTGTCTCAAAAAAAAAACAAAAAAAAATGACCTGCAGTACATGATATTTAAAAGAAGTAAACAGAGAAGATGTCATTTCAGAAGAACACGTGTGCTAGAGGTTAATAGGCACTTGGAGTAAGGTAATTGTTGTTCAGCTATGAAGTAAGCTCTAATTGCCTGGCAGCTAAGACAAAAGGGAATACACATCAGCATTTATTTTAGACATGACTTACTTTAATTTTTTGAGACTGGGTCATACTGTGTTGCCCAGGCTGGAGAGTAGTGGCGTGATCATGGCACACTGCAGCCTTGACCTCAGCCTGCCAGGTAGCTGAGACTACAGGTGTGTGCCCCACACCTGGCTAATCTTGTATTTTTTGTAGAGACAGGATTTCGACATGTTGCCCAGGCTGGTCTTGAACTCCTGGGCTCAAGTCATCCTCCTGCCTGAACCTTTGAAAGTGCTGGGATTACAGGCATGAGAACAACTGTGCCTGGCTGATATACTAATTTTTATCATTAGAATTCCTATTTGAACATAACTTAGAGGTCTCTACTGGTTTTACAAAACCTGAACATGTGTGAAAATAACTGCAAGTTTTATAGCCCAGGTTTGGGACTCAAAATAGCTAGAAAAATTAAAAAGAAGCATTGCACTTTGTGAGGCCAAGGCAGGCAGACCACGAGGTCAAGAGATCGAGACCATCCTGGCCAAAATGGTGAAACCCCAACTCTACTAAAAAAATCCAAAAATTAGCTGGGCATGCTGGCACGCACCTGTAGTCCCAGCTATTCAGGAGGCTGAGGAGGAGAATTGTTTGAACCCAGGAGGCAGAGGTTGCAGTGAGACAAGATCATGCCACTGCACTCCAGCCTCGCAACAAAGTGAGACTCTGTCTAAAAAAAAAGAAAAAAAAAAGAAGCATTTCCAAATAAAAAAAGTTACAGCAGAAACAAAATATACCTTGAATTTCATTGAGGAAAGTTTATAGAGGATGTCTCCCATGTGCTCACGAATAATGGACCATGTGATTTTATTGTCACTCTGGGCAGTGGTTTCAACAGCTCTACGAGCCATATCATAAAATGCAATCATGTTGGACAGCATTCCTACTGTCTTGTAGAATGGGCAGAACCTAGAATAAATGAAGGTCAAAAAAATTAACAAAAATAAACTCCAAAACAGGTTCATACTTTATATAAAACTACTAGAGCATTAGTTTCTTTATCTAAGTATGCAGATTGCTTATTTATTAGATGATACATAAGGAATAAAAAAAAATAGTGAAAAGACCAACAACTACTTAACCAGAGTTTTTGGACAGAGATGTCTCAGGATATGGGATAGAAGAAGATATATATTCTTTTATTTATTTTAAGGGTAAATTTTACTTTTCTCTGTTAAAATCATCAGGGAGAAACAATGAAACAGTACTGCTATAATCTAATGACTCTCTGAGGGTTTGTTTTTGTACAATGCAGTTAAATAAGTAACCCAAATGGTAAAATAGCTGAGTTGTAAAGACTCCCTTGTGATAGTGGATTAGGTTTAATGAGTAATAGGAAAGCAGGGAACTGCAAGTTCCTGAAGTTAGTAGTAGCCCCTTTTTTCTTAATGTGTTCGTTTTCATTTGCCCATACTTTTAAATAACAGACACATGAACAAATATTCAACTTCAGTCACATACATTCGTACAACTTTTGGACATGTTTAAACACATTTGCATACATAATTTCATGCATACTCCTATTACACCTTTTCCAAAGAATTCTTCCCTTGTTATCTTTGTGTAGGTGGTTCCTAGAAGCTTTGTAAGTTCCCAGTAGAGCAGATTTCTGGGGCTTACGATATACTGGCATATTTACTGCTTGCCCTACATTCTGGTAATCCTTCCATTGGCTCAGTTCCTTCTTCAGTCTTATATGGGGCCAAATATGATTTGAGGGAGAAAAGATAACCTGGCATGAAAGAGCTAAATTCTCAAAGTTTAAAAGAAATGAGAACTTTAAACAAGCCTCAGTAGTAGCATTGATAATAATGAAACAAAGAAAGCACTGAGTAGGAGTTGGAGTGCTCTAACAGAGACCTTGGTAGAAAGCAAGCAATAGGACTCTTGGGAAATGAGGCATGAAAGCAGAACTATTAATTATTTAGGAAAAGAGTAATAATTATTTAGGAAAAAAGTAAAAGAAGCCAGGCGTGTTGGCTCATGCCTGTGAGTCCCAACACTTTGAGAGGCTGAGGTGGGTGAATTGCTTGAGCCCAGGAGTTGGAGACCAGCCTGGGCAACATGGCAAAACTCAGTCTCTACCAAAAAAAAAAAAAAAATTAGCTGGGCATGGTGGTGGGCACCTGCAGTTCTAGCTACTCAGGAGGCTGAGGTGGGAGAACTGTCAGGAGGTTGAGGCTGCAATGAGCTGAGATTGTGCCACTGCACTCTAGCTCGGGTGACAGAGTGAGACCCTGTCTCAAAACAACAACATAAGAGAGTAAAGGAGACACAGGCAGTGGAAAGAAATGAAGGCGGCTTCTGAAGGAGTGAATAATCCCCAGGCTCTGCACTAAGCCACAGTTAAATCTAATTATAGATGAATGTATGAGTGAAAATACTGTCATAATTGGACAAATGAGCAAATCAAGATAGGGGACATATTAGATCATGTCTACTACAAATATACAAAATAAACCAATCTACTAAGTCAGAGTGTATGAGCCTGTATGAGAACAAAAAAAGGTTTTTAATGTGTACTCCTTCACCAAAACACAATAGAAAATCCTCAAATAAAAAAAGGAAGTCAATATAGCTTACTTGTCATAAGGAGTATATCCATTTTGTTGTAGGAAATCATCTTTGATAAGTTTTGCTACCTCCAGAGTGATTTTATCTGTTTCTGCCAAAGAAGCCTAGAAGAGAAAAAGATATTTTTAGACATTAAAATGTAAGCTCGATGGTGGCAATTAATTAACAAGCAGAAACTATATAATCCACCATCACCTATTGTTAATAAATTTACTTATAACAGCTTTTTGATTGATGTTTCTTTTTAAACTGTGGTTAAAAAGCATATAACATAAAATTTACCATCTTTGCCACTTTTAGTTATACAGTGTAACAGTGTTATGTATACTCACATTACTGTGAAACAAATCTCTAGAGCTTTTCCATCTTGCAAGTCTGAAACATCCATTAAACAGTAACTCTCCTTTCTCTTCTCCCCCAGCCCCTGGTAATCACTATTTTACTTTCTGTTTCTACAAATTTGACTATTTTAAATACTTCATAAAAATGAAATCATACAGTGTTTGTCCTTTTGTGACCAGCTTATTTCACTTAGCATAATGCCCTCAAAGTTTATCTGTATTGAGGCATGTGACGGGATCTCTTTCTTTTTTAAGGCTGAATAATATCTCATTGTATATATATATACCACATTTTGTTTATGGATTCATCCACAGATGGACATATGGGTTGCTTCCACTTCCTGGCTATTGTGAACAGTGCTGCTAAGAACATGGGTCCGCGTACAGTGGCTTACACCTGTAATCCCAGCACTTTGGGAGGCTGAGGCAGGAGGATTGCTTGAGCTCAGGAGTGCGAGACCAGCTTGGGCAACATGGTGAAAACTTGTCTCTACAGAAAATACAAAAAATAGCCAGGCGTGGTGGCATGTGACTCTAAACCCAGCTACTTGGGAGGCTGGGGTGGGAAGACTGCTTGAGCCTGGGAGGCAGATGGAGGTTGCAGTGAGCTAAGATCGTGCCACTGCACTCCAGCCTGGGTGACAGACGAGACCTTGTCTCACAAAAAAAAATCCCAAACATGGGTGGCAAAAAGCTTGACGTTCTTGGCCAGGCGCTGTGGCTCGCACCTGTAATCCCAGCACTTTGGGAGGCCAAGGTGGGCGGATCATGAGGTCAAGAGATCGAGACCATCCTGGACAACATGGGGAAACCCCGTCTCTACTAAAAATACAAAAATTAGCTGGTTGTGGTAGCGCGCGCCTGTAGTCCCAGCTACTCGGGGGGCTGAGGCAGGAGAACTGCTTGAACTTGGGAGGCAGAGGTTGCAGTGAGCCGAGATCGCGCCACTGCACTCTAGCCTGGCGACAGTGCGAGACTCCCTCAAATAAATAAATAAATAAATAAATAAATAAATAAATAAATAAGCTTGATGTTCTTTTCTTGAAATACCTCTTCACATCTTGGCTTGCTATCTTAATTATTTGAATTCTCAGTCTTAAGTTTGTTTCATAAAAATCTATATAGCTCATAAATAGTTGAATTTTAAAAACATTACAAAGTATTTAGAACTATGAAGTACAGTAAGTATGTACTACTCTATGTCTGAGTGCTATTTGACTAGTATAGCTAAGTTACAGAGCTTCACCCTTTAAATATCACTACCTCAAAAGCCCTAACTTTTACAATTGCCCTAGCAGCCTTGAGAGATAGTATTAGTGTTGCCGGGATCACTAACAGGTAAAGATTTTTTGGGAGTGGAAAATGGACAAGCCCAATGAGTTAACTACATTCTTGCATTATGGATCAGGTCTCCAGTTTTTTTTTTTTTTGTAAATACCTTTTATCTCTAGTCCTCTCTTCAACCACAGGTAAATATTAAACAATGTTTTATGTGTATTATTTGTATAAATTCATGTAAAATGTGTATTTTATTTTGTGCAAGTGTCTTTAATTATGTAAAACTTCTTGTGTCTTTCATTTGGTACTTTGTTTTGATCCACCCATGCTGCTGTGCCACATGGTCTGCTGCTTCCAGCTCTCATGTATTTCATCCTCTGTGGTGTGCACCCTCCCTATTTCACCTTCCATCTTTTGCTCATAGTAGAGGACAATCAGATTACTTCTAATTCCCCACCATCACAAACATCCACTTAAGGACCTGCTTGAGAATTTCTTTGGGGATAAATATCCAGAAACAGAATTGCTAGGTCCCAGGGTATGCAAACAAGTCCTATCAGACTGCTCACAATGGCAGCACCAGACAATCCGCCCACCAGCTCCTCTGTCCCCACAACACTGGGCAATATTTGACATTTTAACTAGTATAATGTGATGTTCTCAGTGTTGTTAGAGCAATTCTCCATAGGTCTATTAGTCTTTTGAGATTCCTTTTCTATAATCAGTCTGTTCTTTCCCTTGGCCACATTTCTGTTGAAGTTCTAGTCTTCTTATTAACTTACAGGAGATCTTTGTACATTTTAGACATTAGTCCATCAGTTTTTTTTTTATTTTTTAAAAGTATTTTTAAAATTAAAAATTTTCCTTAACATTTTTATCTTATTATTTATGTATTTACTTATTTTTTAATAGAGATAGGGTCTCACTCTGTCACCCAGGATGGAATGCAGTGGCGAGATCTCATTTCACTGTAGTCTCAACAGCCTGAGCTCAAGTGATCATCCCACCTCAGCTTCCCAAGCAGCTGGGACTACAGGCCCGCATCACCACACCCAGCTAATTTTTATATTTTTTGTAGAGACAAGGTCTCGTCATGTTGCCCAGGCTGGTCTTGAACTCCTGGAGTCAAGCCATCCACTCACCTCAGCCTCCCAAAGTGCTGGGATTACAGGTATGAGTCACAATGCCCAGCCAGTCCATGAGTTTTAGATGTCACAAACTTCCTCTCCCAATGTCACTGGTCTGTTACCTTTAACCAGGGGTAGGCCTTTGCTAAACATAAATGCTTACTTATGTAATCAAAAACTCTTTTTTTGTTGTTTTAAGGCTAATGTTAAGGAGTTTATTTTAGAAGTCCTTTTCCAACTCTAGATCACTAAGATATTTTCTTAATATTTGTTTTCTATTAAACTGAAAGTCTTACCTTTCCCACGTACATTGTGAATCTATCTGGATTCTAACTTTGTATGTGGAATTAGAGAACAATCCAATTTTGTTTTTTTCCTTCAAATAGTAAACAGTTTTCTATCACAGACTGAAACAATCTATCCTATCCTCACTTGATTTTTGGTACCATCTTTGCAATATCAATCGTTTATACAATCACAAGTCTATCTCTATTCTGTTCCACCAGTCTGCTGGTCTGTTATTTTACCAATACCACACTGCTTTTATTATTATGGTTTTGTATCCCCCCTTATCCAATAGGGGAGAAGCTCACACTTTACTATTCTTATTTAAGGTTGTGAATCTTTGTGAAATCAAATGAATTTTAGATTGGCGTTACACTGAATTTACAGATTAAAGAGAAATTGCGTCTTTTTTTTTTTTTTGAGATGGAGTCTCCCTCTGTCACCCAGGCTAGAGTGCAGTGGCGTGATTTCGGCTCACTGCAACCTCTGCCTCTCAGGTTCAAGCAGTTCTCCTGCCTCACCCTCCCAAGTAGCTGGGATTACAGGGGTGCGCCACCATGCCCAGCTAATTTTTTGTATTTTTAGTAGTGACAGGGTTTCACCATGCTGGCCAGGCTGGTCTTGAACTCCTGACCTTGTGATCTGCCCGCCTCCGCCTCCCCAAAGTGCTGGGATTACAGGTGTGAGCCACCACGCCTGGCTGAGAAGTGGCATCTTTTTAATAAGTCATTCCATCCAAGAGCATGGACTGTTTCTATTTTCATACCATTTTCTGTTTCATTTATTAGTTTAAAAGTGATTTTCATAGAAGAAATATATATTTCTGGTTAGTTCCTACACTCTAGTTTTTGTTGCTATTGAGAACATCTTATTTTTACTTTTATTTTCTAGTTGGTATTGCTAGTGTAGAGAAATTCTCTTGATTTGTGTTTATCTTGAATCATAACCCCTCAGTGAACTCTTATTATTAGTTTCTCTGTTAATTCTGTTATATTTCTAGTACATGAGCACATTATCTACAAACAATGACACTGTTATCTCTTTCTTTACAACTTTTCTTTTCTCTTCTTACATCATTGGTTATGATCTCTGGTATTTGACAGAACACAGTGATGAGATTAGGCATGGTGGTCTTAATCCTAGTTTTTAAATGAAATGCATCTGAAATTTCTCCAGTAAGTAAAGTGGCTTCCCTAGGTCTTAGTATATTAACACATTAAGGAAGTTCCCTTCTATTCCTTGTTTGCTAAGATGTTTCTAAAAATTGTAATAAAGTCAAATATTTTTCCACATTAACTGAGATATCCTTTTTCCATTATATTATTACATTAGTGAATTACAATAGATTTTCTGTGTCTAATATGGACATTCCCGAGATAAACTTGCTTATGATGTATCATTTTATTGTCTTTAATATCCTACTGGACCTCATACACTAATATTTAATATTTTATTAAGTATCTACATTCATACCTACATTCATCAACAATATTAGCCTATAGTTTTCCTTTCTTGTATTGTCTTTATCTGGTTTTGCAGTTCTTCCTGTTTCTTGCTTCTCTTATTGGGCAGATAAGAGAATATTTTTATTCTATAAATAATAAGTAGTAATACATGTTAGAATGTTAGCTATCTCCAAATATTAACCTTTTTTGGAATACATTAGGAGATGACTTTATAACATATAATAAAAAGAACAAATCTACAATGAACTCTAACAAATTTACAAGAAAAAACCAAACAACCCCATCAAAAAGTGGGCGAAGGACATGAACAGACACTTCTCAAAAGAAGACATTTATGCAGCCAAAAAACACATGAAAAAATGCTCACTATCACTGGCCATCAGAGAAATGCAAATCAAAACCACAGTGAGATACCATCTCACACCAGTTAGAATGGCAATCATTAAAAAGTCAGGAAACAACAGGTGCTGGAGAGGATGTGGAGAAATAGGAACACTTTTACACTGTTGGTGGGACTGTAAATTAGTTCAACCCTTGTGGAAGTCAGTGTGGCGATTCCTCAGGGATCTAGAACTAGAAATACCATTTGACCCAGCCATCCCATTACTGGGTATATACCCAAAGGACTATAAATCATGCTGCTATAAAGACACATGCCACACATATGTTTATTGCAGCACTATTCACAATAGCAAAGACTTGGAACCAACCCAAATGTCCAACAGTGATAGACTGGATTAAGAAAATGTGGCACATATACACCATGGAATACTATGCAGCCATAAAAAATGATGAGTTCATGTCCTTTGTAGGGACATGGATGAAACTGGAAATCATCATTCTCAGTAAACTATTGCAAGGACAAAAAACCAAACACCGTATGTTCTCACTCATAGGTGGGAATTGAACAATGAGAACACATGGACACAGGAAGGGGAACATCACACTCTGGGGACTGTTGTGGGGTGGGGGGAGGGGGGAGGGATAGCATTAGGAGATATATCTAATGCTAAGTGACGAGTTGATGGGTGCAGCACACCGGCATGGCACATGTATACATATGTAACTAACCTGCACATTGTGCACATGTACCTTAAAACTTAAAGTATAATAATAATAAAATAAAATAAAAATAATAATAAAAAATAAAAAGAACAAAACCAGACAAAGAACTCTGAGTACTAACTAGCATTGCATACTATCTGAGAAGTCTTTTCATTCTGGCATTTAATTTGCCTAAATTTAATTACACCATCTTTCCTTGAAGAATCAAGATACAGGCACAAGAATGTAACTCACCTGTTTAAGGCCAATAGCTAATTATTGGAGGAACTAGAAGCCAATCCTTCTGAAACCTAGCCCTAGCATTTCTACAAAAACGTATGTTAACAAATCCTAACTCTACCACCTCTAATTTGGTTGCTGATGGGTATATTCCATTTCAAGATAAAAGTAAATCAAATGTTTCTTTCTCACAATATACCCAAAAACCATGCTAAGTACTATAACGAATAGAAAATTTCAATTAAAAATATTTAATAAATATTTAGTTTGCTAGGCAAGAATCTGTAATATCCAAGGCTCTATCTGTCCTTGAAACACCCCAGTGTAACCCACAGATCTATCTTCCATGGAATTTAACAACTCACCTTTCCCACAAGCTGTACAATTTCTGCCAGGTCTTCTTCTTCCTGCAGAATTTCCTTAGCTTTGGTCCTCAGAGGAACGAACTCTGTGAAGTGTTTGTCATAGTATTCATCCAAGGCACGCATATACTTGCTGTAGCTGATGAGCCAATTGACAGAGGGGAAATGCTTACGCTGAGCTAGTTTCTTATCTAAGCCCCAGAACACCTGATTCAAAAAAACACACAAAAAAACCAGTAATTTTTCTCAAAAAACAAAGTTAAAAAAATACCGAAGCATGTTTGTCCTAACTATGCAATTCTTTTTGGTTTTTTTTTTTTTTTTTGAGACAGAGGCTTGCTCTGTCACCCAGGCTGGAGTGCAGTGGCATGATCTCGGCTCACTACAACCTCCACCTCATGGGTTCAAACAATTCTCCTGACTCAGCCTCACGAGTAGCTGGGATTTACAGGCATGCGCCATCAGGCCCAGCTAATTTTTGTATTTTTAGTAGAGATGGGGTTTCACCATGTTGGCCAGGCTTGTCTTGAACTCCTGACCTCATGTGATCCTCGGCCTCCCAAAGTGCTGGAATTACAGGCATGAGCCACCATGCCTGGCCCCTAAATATGCAATTCTACAATTCACTGGTCAAATTATACATCGTTTTAGTATATACTAAGTAAAATTAAAACAGAATAAAACTTGCAGAAAATGACAATAATCTATTTCCTTTCATTTTCAAAGTGGGTAATACCTGCAAATCAAATTTAAAATTTACCTGTATTTTCTTAATAGTGTGTCAAATCCAATAGCAAAAAGAAAAATTAATTTACTCTTTTGAAAATTATTATGGTACAATAGAACCAGAAAAGGTTTATGTAGATGGAATACACACTTTACTTTGGTTAAAAACCTCTAACTGGCCAGGCATGGTGGCTCACGCCTGTAATCCTAGCACTCTGGGAGGCCGAGGCAGGTGGATCACCTGAGTTCAGGAGTTCGAGACCAGTCTGGCCAACATGGTAAAACCCTGTCTGTACTAAAATACAAAAATTATCTGGGCGTAGTGGTGGCGCCTGCCTGTAATGCCAGCTACTTGGGAGGCTGAGGAAGAAGAATTGCTTGAACCTGGGAGGTGAAGGTTGCAGTGAGCTGAGATCGCGCCACTGCACTCCAGCCTGCACGATGGGAGTGAGATTCCATCTCAAAAAAAAAAAAAATTTTTTTTTAACTGTTCTGGGCCAGGCACGGTGGGTCACGCCTGTAATCTCTGTACTTTGGGAGGCCGAGGCGGGTGGATCACCTGAGGTCAGGAGTTCAAGACCAGCCTGGCCAACATAGTGAAACCCTGTCTCTATTAAAAACACAAAAAATTAGCCGGGTGTGGCGGCAGGTGCCTGTAATCCCACCTACTTGGGAGGCTGAGGCAGGAGAATCGCTTGAACCCGGGAGGTGGAGGTTGCAGTGAGCTAAGTTCGCGCATTGCACTCCAGCCTGGGCAACAAGAGTGAAACTCCGTATCAAAACAAAACAAAACAAGAACATCTAAGTGTTTTGATTAAATTTAGTTCCCTATCATTCACAGGGCCAATCCAATAACAACTGACAATGATTTTTCTAAGGGCAAACATTCACAGATATTCCATGCATTTCTAACTCTGTTCCCTCTTTCCCCATAATTTAAAACTCAAAATTTTAGCAAATGTTAAAAAGCTTGAGAGTTGTAAATTTAGCCTCTGCCATTTCCTTTTCTCTGATACTGTCAGAAACACAAGTAAATATTCTGTTTTTCCCACATGAATAATATACATATATCACTTTTTTTTTTTTAACTATAGCTCTGATTTGTACACATCTTTTATTTGGGCTTCTTTTAATAGCCAAGCTGGCTACCTATCCACTAAAATTCATGTCTTGTCACTGGGAAGCAAATACTTAGGCAGAAACTGCATTTTCCAGCCTTGCTTTCACCTGGATGTGGCTAACAGAATGAGTGGAGTGACTGTGTCACTTTTGAATCCAAGGTTCAAAAAAGGTGGGTATGCTTTCTCCACGAGGCCTAGCTCCCTCGTGTCAGCTAGATGCAGATGATCACCAAGGCCTAGCTCCCTCGTATCAGCTAGATGCAGATGATCACCAAGGCCTAGCTCCCTCGTGTCAGCTAGATGCAGATGATCACCAAGGCCTAGCTCCCTCGTGTCAGCTAGATGCAGATGATCACCAAGGCCTAGCTCCCTCGTGTCAGCTAGATGCAGTTGATCACCAAGGCCTAGCTCCCTCGTGTCAGCTAGATGCAGATGATCACCAAGGCCTAGCTCCCTCGTGTCAGCTAGATGCAGATGATCACCAGGCCTAGCTCTCTCGTATCAGCTAGATGCAGATGATCACCAGGCCTAGCTCCCTCGTGTCAGCTAGATGCAGATGATCACCAAGGCCTAGCTCCCTCGTGTCAGCTATATGCAGATGATCACCAAGGCCTAGCTCCCTCGTGTCAGCTAGATGCAGATGATCACCAAGGCCTAGCTCCCTCGTGTCAGCTAGATGCAGATGATCACCAAGGCCTAGCTCCCTCGTGTCAGCTAGATGCAGATGATCACCAAGGCCTAGCTCCCTCGTGTCAGCTAGATGCAGATGATCACCAGGCCTAGCTCTCTCGTATCAGCTAGATGCAGATGATCACCAGGCCTAGCTCCCTCGTGTCAGCTAGATGCAGATGATCACCAAGGCCTAGCTCCCTCGTGTCAGCTAGATGCAGATGATCACCAAGGCCTAGCTCCCTCGTGTCAGCTAGATGCAGATGATCACCAAGGCCCAGCTCCCTCGTGTCAGCTAGATGCAGATGATCACCAAGGCCTAGCTCCCTCGTGTCAGCTAGATGCAGATGATCACCAAGGCCTAGCTCCCTCGTGTCAGCTAGATGCAGATGATCACCAAGGCCTAGCTCCCTCGTGTCAGCTAGATGCAGATGATCACCAAGGCCTAGCTCCCTCGTGTCAGCTAGATGCAGATGATCACCAGGCCTAGCTCTCTCGTGTCAGCTAGATGCAGATGATCACCAGGCCTAGCTCTCTCGTGTCAGCTAGATGCAGATGATCACCAGGCCTAGCTCCCTCGTGTCAGCTAGATGCAGATGATCACCAAGGCCTAGCTCCCTCGTGTCAGCTAGATGCAGATGATCACCAAGGCCTAGCTCCCTCGTGTCAGCTAGATGCAGATGATCACCAAGGCCTAGCTCCCTCGTGTCAGCTAGATGCAGATGATCACCAGGCTAGGTGACAGTGGAGTCACAAGATGGAAGGAATCCTGGACTCAGAATTATCACTAAACAGAAGAGAGCCTTGGACCATACTGTGAAGAGAAATAACTTCTGGGTATTACACATTTTTGGGCCTCTTTGTTTCTGTAACTAGGGTTACTATGACTTAAAGGATAATATTACTCTAATACTAATAAAATTTTTGCTACCTACATTTTCCACTTATATATTATTAAATTTATTATAAATCCTATGTAAACAGCTAAGAAAAAAACAGACAGTATTAAAGGCTCTGTGTTAAGAGTGTTTCTAAACCAGACTTTACCATTGCCTATCCTTTAGAGACTAAATTAAATACTTTACAACGATTACATTAGATTGCATTAGAACAGCAGGAGGAGGTCAGGCTCAGAAGTTGACTATACTAGGGAAAGACATACCTGAACGATACCAAGAGTGGCAGATGTAACTGGATCAGAAAAATCACCACCAGGTGGAGAAACTCTAAATTAAAAAAATAATATGGTCATTACAAAAAAATATGGTCATTAGAAATGCTTATGAAAAATAACATATATATATAAATGTTAACTTTTTTTTAAAGTCAATTTTAATGTAAATAACTTTTTAATGTAAATAACTTTAGAAATGACCTTTGGAAAGAAAATCTTACCTAAAAATCTTAAACAAAAGCCAGTATTTAAGTTGTAAACAACAACGGAAACTACAGAACACCTTCTATTATGAGACATGAGATAGATAATTTATTATAATCAATTTTATTATTCTAATCAAACAGATGAAGCAAGAAGGAAAAGCTCCAAGAAAAAAGTATGGCTTTATGTAGTGATCATGAATCTTCACTTTCTTTTTACCGTGATGCAATCTCACCTTATCATAGCTACAATTTTCTAAATTACAAAAATTAAATAAATATCTAAATTAAACATATAAATATATAAATTAAAGTCAAACCTATGGAACCAGAACATGTAGAAATTGCGTAAACATGTGCATCTTCAAAGAGCTCCTTAGGTGACTCTGGTGTGCAACCCTCCTTAAGAACCGCTGCTCCCAGTGGGAGCTAAATACTCTCTCTTTAAAATAAGTGACTTTTTTTCTCTCTTTAATACATCTGTGACTTTTTTCCTTTTGCAAAGTAAATACTGTGGGTGCTTACGCTCCTACAATGCTGACACTCCCTTCTCTTTCAGGATTTCCAAGACATTTCACCCTGCCTGCTCGTTCATAAAAAGAGGCCAGACGGGCACCAAGATAGGCTGGATATCCACTATCTGAAAAATGAAAAGAAATTTTAAAACAGAGTTTCTAAGCCAGCCCTGAAAATCCCATCAGCCTTGTTTACATGATAAGCAATACACAGACTTACCTGCAGGCATTTCAGCTAAACGACCAGAGATTTCTCTAAGGGCCTCAGCCCATCTAGAGGTAGAGTCAGCCATCATACTGACATGATAGCCCATGTCACGGAAGTACTCTGACAGTGTGATTCCTAAATTGGGAAGAATATTATTATAAGTTACAATGCTAGCATATAAAAATCCTGTTTTTTTCCACCCTTAAGAAAACTTTAAAGCAATAAGTACACAATGTAGACTGCTAGCGGCTCCCTCAAAGCTGCTCTTCCTCTTTTTCTGGGCACACACTGAATTGTTTCCTAGCATCCTGTGCACTTAGATATGGCCATGTAACTGATCTCTGGCTAACAAAACTCAAGTCAAAATAATGTGTTCTATGGTCAGGCAAGTCACACGCTCTTCCATACTCTTTCTTCCTTCTGGCCTACTGAAATGGAAGGAACTCCCAGTAGTCTTGGAAGCCATGTGTTGAAAATGGTAGAGCTCATTTCAGGCTGGATCGTGGCTCAGAATGACAGAGTAAAGAGTCCCCTCAACACTTCAAATAAACATCTATTATATTGAGCAAATATATATTTGGAATTATTTGATGCCATAGCCTAGCTTACCCTAATATAATGCACATTTTAGAAAGCAGGAAATGACTTTCTCTATTCTTTGTTGAAATAATTATGTCTGAAATTAATTTTCAAATGTAGCTTCTCTCTATATATCACATACACACACACAAACAAACATGTATGCATGCAAAAGTAACCCTTAACCAATCAGCTTGGGTGGTTACTTTTCAAAAGTAGCAAATGTTATTAAAATGAGTAATATCTTAATTGTCCAGATTATTCTGCTATGCAGATCAGGTCCTATCCTGTAAATTTAGACAGTAAACCACTTATAAGCAGCTAATATACAGAAACGAGTGTTGGGTTCTAGTTCCTATTCTGTCATTAACCTTAGCAAAATAACTTGATTTCCCAGTGTGGCTTCCTAACCTATTAAAAATGGAATAATGCCTGCCCTATATACTTCTATATAGCAGATGAAGTGAATTAAATAAATGTCATCTAAAAAGTACAAAGCGCTATGAAGCTCTAAGATATTAGGAAAAATGTATAGTTATATTATAAAAGTTCCAAAATATTTTGGAACTTTTATAATGCCTTGGTTTCTTTATTTTACTGGTAAAGAAACAGAGGTTTATATAAGTAAAATTAACATAATTAGTGGAAAATTCAGTACTTTACTATTTATCATATTGCATCTTTCAGAATAAAAAAATACTGACTCTTGAGGCATCCATAAAGTGGTCTCATGAAGAAAGTCTTTAGGAAACATTACTTATCAATATTAAGGCTTCAATAACACAATAATTACCACATATTCCAATCTAATAAGAACAGATCCTTTCTTATACAAGCACGCTGTGTTTTAAATCTGTGATGAAATGTCACAGATACTTGTGATATTAGAAAGAAATGGCAGAAAAGACAGATACACATGAGTAAGTGAGAATTCTCTGAGAGACCTACAGATATCAGTGCCTACAAGAAAAATATGCCTCAGACAAAATCAAGAGACAATCTGGGACATATTTGCAACTCATGACAGATAAAGGACGAATTTATTCACTAATCAAAGAGTTTCTGGCCAGGCGCGGTGGCTCAAGCCTGTAATCCCAGCACTTTGGGAGGCCAAGGTGGGCAGATTCCCCGAGGTCAGGAGTTCGAGACCAGGCTAGCCAACATGGTGAAACCCCATCTCTACTAAAAATACAAAAATTAGCCAGGCGTGGTGGTGGTGCATGCCTGTAATCCCAGCTACTCGGGAGGATGAGGTTGTAGAACTGCTTGAATCCAGGAGGCAGAGGCTGCAGTGAGCCAAGATCGCACCACTGCATTCCAGCCTGGGTGACTGAGTGAGACTTTGTCTCAAAAAAAAAAAAATCAAAAACAACAATAACAACAACAAAAAAGAGTTTTTAGAAATCAGTATGAAAAACAACTATCATCCAAAAGGAAAATGAACACAAGGCAGTTTTCAAATGGTTCATACACACAAGAAAGATGCTAGTTCATTGTTAAATACAGATTGAACAGGTATCTAATAAAGCAAGAATAGTTAAAATTTCAATTGTCAAATCTAAGTGCTGGGTACATGGTATTCACTGTAACATTCTTTCAACTTTTCCGTATGTTTGATAATTATCATAAGAACGTGTTGAAAAAACTAGCATTGGTGAAGATGTTGAGAAGCAGAAACTCTTGTCCACAGCCCTTTTGAAGTGCTATCAGAATGTAAAATAATAATTAGCAGCTGTATTGGCAGGAATTTTACTTCTAAGAAATTACCCTAAGAAATGTGCAAACAAGCCAAGCATGGTGGTTCATGCCTATAATCCCAGGACTTTGGGAGGCCAAGGCAGGAGGATCTCTTGAAGCTAGGAGTTGCCCATCCTGGGCAACACAGTGAGACCCCCGTCTCTACAGAGAATAAAAAAATTAGCCAGGCATGGTGGCTCATGTCTGTAGCCTCAGCTACTTGGAAGGCTGAGATGAGAGGATCCCTTGAGACCAGGAGGTCAAAGCTACAGTGAGCCATGAACATGCCACTGCACTTCAGCCTGGGTGATAGAGCAAGACCCTGTCTCTAAGGAAAAAAAAACATGCGAAGAAACATGCATGCAAAACATACAAAGAATAGTGTAAAAATACATGTATAAGGATGTTTTAGTGCTGCCTATCATAAACGACGATAAAGAATCCAATAGTCCACCAAAAAGATGCCAGTTAAATTGATTATGATATATCCATACAAAGGGATACTGTGCAGCCATTTAAAAGAATAAGGTAGCTTTCTTAAAATGGTAGATGAATATGTCACTGTCTTTTCCTCATAAAACTTACCTCCAAACAAGGAGAACAAGAAATACAGAAATACAAATTTAGTCATTAAAAACTAGGAGACATAGTCCCACAACAATATAATAAAAAAAGTCACCTAAATAAGGTGAAAACCAAATAAGGGTATAGAAAAATGCCAAGAATTCATCTGAGGCCACGCATCTCAGATAAAGCTTCTGCAAACTTGAAGGCACATTTTCAAGTGCTTTGTTTGGAACACTGCAAAAAGCTACATGGCCAGTCGCAGGAAGGAGTTCCTTGTACCCAGTTTGGCATCAAAGAGAAGCAGGGAGATGGGGATGAATAAAACACAAGTAGGTACTCCCTATTTTCACTAAATGAAAAGTGGGTGAGACAGAGGAGAATTCACTGTGAATGGTCTTACAGCTGCTGATTTCTGGTATCAGGCAAGAAGAGTAAAATAGCTTTTTTACACAGCTGCATGCCATAATAAACTTCACAAGTTACCATGAAGAATTCCTGCTACCCTGGAACACAGTCACAGCCAGCCCTCCCATCTCCTACAAAGATGAGTAATAGCAATAATAAATATCAGTACAGGATATCTAAACAAAAATAAAATAAGGAAAAAGACAGAAGAGAAGAATACAATGATGGTCAAATAACTTGTCAAAGAATAAATGAAAACTGTGACCACAGTTAAAAAAAAAAACACCCTAATAATGCAGCCTACTACAAAATAAAATCTCAAGGCATATGGAGCAAGATAAGAAGAGATACTTGATGAGCTGGAAGAACAAAAAGAAATAGAAGTGAAGGTTTCATTAGAAGCAACACAAAGAATAAATACCATTTATCCTGTGAACAGACAAAAGGCTAAATAAAAAGGATTAGAGAGGAAATGATGCACATGGAAAATAGATAACAAAAATCTAATATGTCTAGTTGGTATATTTGAAGAAGACAGCCATAATGAAAGAGAAAAAGTTTCAGATGCAATTTTCTAAATTTTTCCAAAATAAAAGACATATTTCATAGATTAAAAGGGTACATTATGTCTCCAGAAAAATTTAATGAAACTATCAATATTGGAATATATCTTAATAAAGTTAAGAGACTTCAAATTTAAAGAGAAAGTCCTTTGGGAAAAAAGAAAAATCACCTACAAAAGGAAAAAAAGCAGGCCAGCCTCAGCTTTTAATGTCCCCAGCATTTAATACTAGTTCTCAAAGAAAGAAATATTGATCGAGAATTTTATACTCAACCAAACTACTATTAAAGTTTAAAGGCAGTAGAAAAAAAATAAATTTATGAGGAAACAAGAATTCAGAGAACATAGTTGCCATAAATCTTCTTGAACAAACTTCCAAAAGTCAAATCTTAGCCAATCAAGAAATGGAGAAATTATAGCCAAGGGACTGCTGGTGAGCATTAACTCCATTTTAATGTAGGTCCACAACTAATTCAAATATTGGCTTTATGGCTACAGAATAGAATGTAAGTTTTATAAATCCTGAAAATGTAGAAATAAAAGCTGGGATGGAAATGGAACCAAAGATGAAAGGTCATTAACACATGAATTGTCTTATCTTTTATATCCCCAGACAAAATATATTAATTCAAAGCTGATAATTCAAGTTACAAAGGTATAAGTATATTTAAAACTAGATCAATGATAAAACATGTAGTGAAAAAAGGTAGTATAAGATCATTTTACAGTCATTAAAAAGATTGAGACAGCTCTATAAATGTCTTACATTCACTTATTCTGAAGATATAATAAGTAAATTTTTTTTTTTTTTTTTTTTGAGACAGAGTCTTGCTCTGTCGCTCAGGCTGGAGTGCAGTGGCATGATCTCGGCTCACTGCAACCTCTGCCTCCTGGATTCAAGCAATTCTCCTGTCTCAGCCTCCCGAGTAGCTGGGATTAAAGGTGCCTGCCACCACGCCCGGCCAATTTTTTGTATTTTTAGTAGAGACAGGGTTTCACCATGTTGGCCAGGCTGGTCTCGAACTCCTGACCTCAAGTGATCTGCCCGCCTGGGCCTCCCAAAGTACTGGGAACACAGGTGTGAGTCACCGTGCCCGGCCAAGTAAAATATTTTTTAAAACCTAGGAATGTGCTTATATGTACAGAGATATTTTAGAATGAAAGCAAAAAGCTCTTTAGAAAAGTTTGGTGCTAGCTTTACACTTAAGAATAGATGTTAACCGCTTTTATTCCAATTATATACTCACCAGTATAAATAGAGGCTTCTCTAGCAGCAACAGGCATATTGGAGGTATTGGCTACCAAAGCTGTCCTCTTCATAATTGACTCTACCTTACCATCAACCTCCATTGTGAGCTAGAGGTAAAATATATATTAGTGAATCTCCAATTTCTAAGGTAACATTTTAGCCCTCCCTCTTTTTCTTTTTTTTTTTTAAACTTTTGCCCATATTTAATACATCTTACAATCAGTGTTCCTAAAGTAATATTCCCCACCACTCCAACCTCTCTTCCCTGCTCCACGGTGCTATGAAGAAGATAGACATTATTTCAATTTCATAAATAAAATAAATATTTTATGAAAAAAGAAATATTACTATAACAATCTAGATCATAAATCACATGTAAAGTTCACATCTATAAATGTTTTATTTCTTTATTTCATCTTTCTCTCAATAAGTAAAAACCACCAGACCATAAAAAGAAACTTTCAAGTGTTTGGCTTAAGAATTAAAATTCCTGGCCAGGCACGGTGGCTCATGTCTATAATCCTAGCAATTTGGGAGGCTGAAGTGGGTCGATTATTGGAGGTCAGGAGTTTAAGACCAGCCTGGCCAACATGGTAGAAACCCCGTCTCTACTAAAAATACAAAATTAGCTGGGCATAGTGGCATGCACCTGTAATCCCAGCTACTCAGGAGGCTGAGGAAGGAGAATCGCTTGAACCTGAAAGGTGGAAGTTGCAGTGAGCTAAGATGGTGCCACTGCACTCCAGCCTGGGCAAAAAGAGTGAAACTCCATCACACACACACAAAAAATTAAAATTCCTTTTCTTGAATATACAGATTAATTACAAATATAATTTTAAAATTCCTTAAAGATCCTTGATGAATGACAGCATTGCTCCAGACCCAACACAAAGCTTTATTAATTGTCAATGAACACTGATTAGTGGTATTTTCTCTAGGATATTATTTGAAGCTTTATACAGACCTCTGGGAAGTCCCGGAGGACTTCAGACATCTCATTTCCTCTTTCACCACATCCTACATAGATGATTACATCACTGTTAGAATACTTGGATAGAGACTGTGATATCACTGTCTTTCCACAGCCAAAGGCTCCAGGGATAGCAGTAGTTCCTCCCTGGACACACCTAAACAAAGAAAACAAAGTATGGATTACTTGACTTGCTAACAGATATTAATAAATAAAGTAGGGGCCGGGCGCAGTGGCTCACGCCTGTAATCCCAGCAGCACTTGTGGGGGCCGAAGCGGGTGGATCATCTGAGGTCAGGAGTTCGAGACCAGCCTGGCCAACATGGTGAAACCCCGTCTCTACTAAAATTACAAAAAAAAAAAAAAAGAAAAATTAGCTGGGCATGGTGGCGGGTGCCTGTAATCACAGCTACTCTGGAGGCTGGGGCAGGAGAATTGCTTGAACCTGAGAGGCGGAGGTTGCAGTGAGCCGAGATCGCGCCTTTGCACTACAGCCTGGGTGACGAGCAAAAAACTCCATCTCAAAAAAAAAATAAAAATAAATAAAAATAAAGTAGGTAAGGAACACAAAAACACAAGTTAAAGAAAGAAAAAGCACTATGAAATATATTCCATAAACTGGAGAAGAGGGATATATGAAAATAATAAGATAAAATAAGGTTAGGCACAGAGGCTTATGCCTGTAATCCCAATGCTTTGGGAGACTGAGGTGGGAGGACTGCCTGAGCCCAAGACCAGCCTGGGCAAAAGAGTGAGACCCTGTCTCTATAAAAAAATTTAGAAATTAGAAGGGCATGGTGGTGCATGCCCATGGCCTAGCTATTCAGAAGGCTGGGGCAGGAGGATAACTGGAGCCCTGGAGTTTGAGGTTACAGTGAACTATGATCTAGCCATTGCATTCCAGCCTGGGTCACAGAGTGATAACCTATCTCTTAAAAAGTGAGAGACAGAGAGAGAAAGAGAGAGAGATAGGAGATGGTTTATGGTTTTTAAGCAGTCGTAGAAAATGGAAAAAGCAGACAACAAATTAAGAAAGACTGCTGGGCAGCAGAGAAAGCCCAGTTGATTTTATTTAGGTCGGTGCAAAAATAATGACAGTTTTTGCCATTACTTTTAATAGAAATCATCAATTTATGGTGACATAAATCTACTATTTTTTTAAAATTATACCACAATTCTTTATTTTTAAAAAGTTACACATGCAAATAAATTAAATACATCCTTTATGCTGGGAGATCTATTCCTGTGCATGCTTTTGGTTTATTGAGTGACATAATAAATTGCTTGGTAATAATTTATACTTGAATCATTTGAACTTTGTACATCACAAAATCAGTTTACCATAAAATTATATAATTGGTTACAGAGAGGCTTAAGCCAAAAATAGACATCAGTTGAAAGCTACAGATATTGGAGTATTTACTTCTTTGCCATGAAACAGGGCATTTTCCCCCTTGCTCTGTCATCTGAATTATTTAATAATTTTAAATCTAGAAGTAGATCCAGCATCACACTTAAAGTTAGGTATTCATGTTGCTTGCTTCTCAGTTTGATTTATCCCAGGTATGGAGTTTGGGACTAAATTGATCCCCTGGATCCCGTGATGACTACAGAGATTTCCTTCACCAAAAATCAGATTAAAGCCTTGTTTCTGCAGAGCTATGAGTACACTACAGCACTTAGAAGCACATTCTGTGCTATTTTCTTTCCCTCTTCCAAATGTTATCCCAGTTATTTGGGTGGGGCTTCTGTCTTGGTTCCCAGGCTAGGATAGCTTAAGAAACATGGTGGCCGGGTGTGGTGGCTCACGCCTGTAATCCTAGTACTTTGGGAGGCCAAGGCAGGTGGATCGCTTGAGCTCAGAAGTTTGAGATCAGCCTAGGCAACATAGTCAAACCCGGTCTCTACCAAAAATACAAAAAATTAGCCAGGTGTGGTGGTGCATGCCTGTGGTCCCAGCTACTAGGGAGGGTGAGGCAGGAGGAGGATTGCTTAAGCTGGGAGGCAGAGGTTGCAGTGAGCTGAGATCACGCCACTGCACTCTAGCCTGGGCGACAGAGTGAGATCCTGTCTCAATTTAAAAAAAAAAAAAAGAAGAAGAAGAAACACAGTTATATTGTTTTGGTACAGATTTTCTTCAGAAAATTTAATTTTTCCAGAAAAGTTTCAGAAATAATGCTTTCTGTGGGCAACCATGAAAAAAGTAAATCTTCGATGGTTTGAATTTATAATAAGTGCTAGCAATAGATAAAAATATTTAATTCACCATTATTACTCTAGATAAAATGTATTATAGTGTTAAACACATAAGCCCTTTATCTATAAAGATAATAAAAACATAGGCACATATAATAACTCTGAGTGAAAATCGTGGGACCCATCTCAAACTTACGGAAAAAGGGCATCAAGGACTCTCTGGCCAGTCAACAGAGGATGATTGGCTGGCAGCTTCTCAGTGACAGGTCGAACTTGACGTACAGGCCATACTTGCACCATGGTGAACTTCTCCTTTACACCTTCAAATTCAAGCTCCAAGACAACATCCTATAGAAATACAGCAGGATTTTAGTATGGTCAAATTTGTGAACATTTCTTCCTTCAAAATCAAAGTAACCCGATTCTCCTTGGGGTTAGGAAGGTGATACATGTAAGTGCAAAGGGGGATTTATACTTTTTATTATAATTAATTATATATAGTCCTAGCTTTTTTTTCTTAACCTGGTGCATTTATTACTTTTTAAATAATTAAAAACAAAATTTCTGAGTTAGAAAGGAGTATATCAGGCTTGTGACTGTAATCCCAGCTTCTCAGAAAACTGAAGCAGGAGGATTGCTTAAGCCCAGTAGTTCCAGCATCCTAGGCAACATAGTGACACCCCATCTCCTAAAACAAAAAAACAGAAAGAAAGAAGTATATTAAGCAACAAAGAAATAGGTGAATGTAAGTAAAGGCCTGTAATCCCAGCTACTTGAAAGGCTGAGGCAGGAGAATCGCTTGAACCCAGGAGGCAGAGGATGCAGTGAGCCGAGATCACGCCAATGCACTCTAGCCTGGTGACAGAGCAAGAGTCCATCTCAAAAAAAAAAAATTAACTGGGCATGGTGGCATGTGCCCGTGGTCCCAGGTACTTGGGAGGCTGAGGTGATAGAATTGCTTGAGCCCAGGAGGTTGAGGCTACAGTGAGCTATGATTGCACCACTGCACTCCAGTCTGGGCAACACAGCAAGACCCTGTCTCAAAAAAAAAAAAAAAAAAAAAAGAATTCAAATAATCCATTATATAATAATAATACTTATTTTTATTTTTTGAGATGGAGTCTCGCTCTGTCACCCAGGCTGGAGTGCAATGGCGCGATCTCAGCTCACTGCAACCTCTGCCTCCCAGGTTCAAGCGATTTTCCTGCCTCAGCCTTTCAAGTAGCTGGGATTACAGGCGTGCACCACCACGCCTGGCCAATTTTTATATTTTTAGTAGAGACAGGGTTTCACCATGTTGGTCAGGCTGGTCTCGATCTCCTGACCTCGTGCTCCACCCATCTCGCCCTCCCAAAGTGTTGGGATTACAGGCGTGAGCCTACATGCCCGGTCCCATTCTATAATTATTATGTGAATATTGATACACCATTAAAATCAAAGTCTATTCTATGCCTAAACAATTAGGGCTTTAAATAAATGTAGCATCAGTTAATATGGTAGAAAACTGTTACATTTCTTTAAAAAGAAATACTATGTTCTGCTTTTTCATCCCTAAATCCAAGTTAAAAATAAACAAAAACCTTCAAAAATTATAAGTTACTCAAAACTTATACATTAAATATCAATTCTTTAATTACTTAGGGCTCTAAAGCTGGGCAGCTATCATACAAAAATAGAGGCACTCTGCAAGAAAAAGTTCCAATGATACTTACAGAGGTATCATAATTCCCAGGTGGAGCAATGTAAGTTACAGTTCCTCTGTTTCGTGGGGGTAACATGATTTTGTGTTTGATAAGCGAGTTCTCACTGACAATTCCATAAATGTCTCCACCAGTGATATGACTACCAACCTAGAGAATAAATGTATTTGCTGTTTAATTTTCAAATAAATGTCAAGTAGACTTGCCCCTGCTGCTATAATTTAAATCAATTACCTGACTTATCAATAAAACATTAGTTCTAAAATCCCATGAAGTAGAGTTAAGAAAAACTTTCAACTATCCTTCTGTAGTCTATTTTTATTTGGACTAAGAGTACAACGTAGTTTACTAAACATTCATTTTATATTCTTTCAATAACTTCAGAAATTCTTGGTTACACAGACATACCCGTAGGTTTTTGCAAGGTGTAAAGTCCCATTTGATATCTCTGCTAAGAGCAGACACGTTTACTCCTCTGGGGATGTAGATGCTTTGGGTCTGACTGCTGATATCCGACAAAGGTCTTTGAATACCATCAAAAATGGCTCCCATAATGCCAGGACCAAGCTCTACAGAGAGGGGTTTACCAGTGCGAAGTACAGGATCTCCAACAGACACACCAGCTAAAAACAGCAGCTAAGGAAAACCTACTATGAGGGTTTAAAGACACTATTAACAGGAAATACCACAGTTTAACAAGGAAATGCCACTCAAGAAGTGAAAATGGAAGTTCCCAAACTTTCTCAGTTCACAGGATTTATAGTGTTTTCAATAATTTCTTTCACTGTCCCAGGACAAAAGATATATCTAACACTTGCATTTATTAAACAGTTATGTCTAAACAACCTAATAGGTATATACATCCTAACAACTGAGTAGCAATTTGAAAAAATATATGCATAAGTTGAAAGAAAAAATAATATTAATTTCAGTCATAAATATCCATAATTCTTATGAATGTATATGCCCTTGGGGAACTATATAATTTTCCAATCTTGCAATCAGATTGGAAACCTGTTCCATTTTGATTTTCACATGATACTTGCTTTTGTAGCTTAGCAACTGCCAAAAACTCAGCTTTGCAAAGATATGACATCATTCACAAAAATATAGTACAGCAACATAATGAAACTGTTTATTATCTCAAGCTACTAGTTCATGTGGTGTCTGACAATATGTCTAACATTCCTGTGTTTGCCTCAAAAATTTTAAATATCCTGGCACCACATGAGTTTGCTGCAGCTTCTCAGAATGCCTCTGCAAAGTTTGGGAACCACAGGGCTAAAAACAGAAGCAAAACTCTAGTTAATACATTGCTTCACATATACTGCTGAGGAATATCAGTCCCCTAGTAAGGGTATTAGTACTTGGACAAAACCTAAAATCTTAAGAATAAAGTTATTTTGAAAACATACAAATAAGAATAAAACATATAAATAAGCATAATGAGTCCACTTTATTCTCACACATTTGTTGACAGGAGTAAAATCAGTACAACTTTTCCTGAGAGCAATTTAGCAATATTTATCAAAATTCAAAATGGGTAAGTCGTGACCTAGGAATCCAACTTCTGTGAATTCTTACTATACTTACAATGTAGCACTGTTTGTAACAACCAAAAACTAGAAACCAAAACTTCTATCATTAAGACATTGATAAGTAAATAATGGTACATTTATATGATGGAATTGTTATATGGCTGTAAAAAAAAAGAACCAGAGTTATCATGAATTCCTCTAGAAATCTCTCTAAACGATGTATTTTCATTTCCAATTTTGATCATGAAAATTTTCAGAACAACAACAAAGTTGAAAGAATTTTACAGTGGACTCCCAATCTCTACCAGCTAGATTCTACCTTTAACATTTTACTATATTTATCACATATCTATTTATCTTCTAGAACACACATACTTTTAAGTCAAAAAAAGCAAGGTGTATAACAGTACATATAATATGCTATCTTGGGAGGCCAGGGCAGGTGGATCGTGAGGTCAGGAGTTCAAGACCAGCCTGGCCAAGATGGTGAAACCTCATCTCTACTAAAAATACAAAAAATTAGCCGGGCATGGTGGCACGCGCCTGTAATCCCAGCTACTCGGGAGGCTGAGGCAGAGAATTGCTCAAACCTGGGAGATGGAGGTTGCAGTAAGCCGAGATCATGCTACTGCACTCCAGCCTGGGCGAAAGAGTGAGACTCCGTCTCAAAAAACAAATAAACAAAAAAAAAAATAAAAAAACCAAATTATATATAGAGAGAGAGAGGGAGAGAAAAAGGAAAGAAAAATACAAATATTTGTATTTGCTCATATATGTAATTACTAAACTAGAAGGATATACAATAAAGGGAGCTATAAATGTGGTTGCATGTGTGCATGGAGGTGTGTATGTGTTTTGATAAACGGCTAGATACAAGACAACAAAGGCAAGGAGGGTTGTCACTGTTTACATTTTCATATATTTTAAATCTTCAAGCCATGAAAAAGATTAAACAAATTAAAAGATAAAAGTAACAATAGAAAAAATATTTCTTAGTCACAATTTCACAGCTACAAAAACTTCTATTTTTATTTAAAATTTCTAGATGATTGTTTTAAATTGGCACCTAGTACTATAAAGAGACTAGTTATCTGCACGCATGTGTTTTAGAATGGCAAAAACGTCGTACCAAATAAATCTTGATTAAATACTCAAAGAATTAATGCTGATTTTGAGAATCAAAGTAAAACACATATAGAAGCATTAAAAAAGTGATTCTTCTTCACTAGGCTTAACCCTTTATTTTTCATAGAAAATTGAAAATAAATACTATGTTTAAAAGCCAAAATTATGATAACCACATAGTAAAGCTTTCCTAGTAATAAAACTGAAATGTAATATGTCACTCAGTGCTATCAGGAGAGTGGTGACCGATTTATTTGTGGACTTACTATTTTAAACTGAAATCATAATTGGAGAATTTTAACCTCACAAGTCAATATTGTTATTCCATTTACGATTTCTTCTACAATATGCGTCCCACTGAAGAAAAAACTCACTTGGTCCCCCTTAAGTTCATGAATTACTGAAGCAGTAAGAGCAATGAAAGTTCAGAAGATACTAATTTCTTAAAATAAGAGTACCAGTTCACAGTACTTTTCTCTCTTTCTTTAACATACTCCTGCGTAATTCAGGTCTCTTCACAACACCAGCATTTCATGCTTCTAATATCATTAGTTGTTGCTGCTTTGCTGCTTCCACCTTTGGCTTAAATCCTTAATTTTTTTTTTTCTTTTCTGAGATGGAGTCTCACTCTGTCGCCCAGGCTGGAGTGCAGTGGTGCGATCTCTGCTCACTGCAACCTCCCACCTCCAGGGTTCAAGCGATTCCCCTGCCTCAGCCTCCCAAGTGGCTGGGATTACAGGCGCCTGCCACTACGCCCAGCTGATTTTTGTATTTTTATTAGAGATGGAGTTTCACTATGTTGTCCAGGCTGGTCTCAAATTCCTGATCTCAGGTGATCCACCTGCCTGCCTCCCAAAGTGCTGGGATTACAGGTGTGAGGCACTATGCCTGGCCTAAAGCCTTAAATTTTGAAATACAGAAAGTGGCAGGAAATTGAGCCAAAAAGGATACAAGTTTCTTCATACACCTGAATAGTAGCCATGTCACCCTCCAATCGAATAATCTCTCCAACCAACTCGCTGTGGCCCACTCTCACCAGCTCATACATGGCTGCACCCGCCATGTCACAGGCTGTAACCACTGAAGAGAACAAAAGACTATTTTGATGACTTAAGACTCTAGTGCTCTGTGAATAGTCACAAATAATTAAAACACCCAATAAACCCAGTATTGTGCCTCTCTCATATATCCATAAGAAGGATAAAAACCTACTATGGAACATACTGGTAGTTTCACATAGATATATTTTTAGTGTATAATATAAAGAGGTAAGCCAAAGATTATTTATTTACATAATATACATGAAAACTTTTCAAACATTTCAAGTTCTGCATGGCAAACTTACCTGGTAGGATTCAGGTATGTTCTGAGAGTTGCTATGATACATGGAGTGAAGGCTTTGGAACAATAAAAAAACTTTTAAAAGTAGAAATTGGAATAAATGGTTTGGCTAGTAGTATGGTGGAATGCCACACAATTATCACTTTGCTGTGCTGTTACCATTTCCTTTGAGAGACAGACCTAAAGCAACATCTTTATTTTCTAATAACTTACAGCAGTGGTTCTTAAAACTCTTCCGGGACATGGACCTTTTCAAAAACTAGTAATAGCTCTACTAGAAAAACTCACACACACATCTACAAAATTTTTTTCATAGGCCATAAGGATATTTATAATCAGTCACCACCACTGGGTAAGAAATTGTCAATGGAATTCCATTTACTGAACTTACTATTTTGGACCATGTGGTCTAGTAAGCAAAAATTATTTTTCTAGCAGGGAGGGAAGGTTGCCATATTTTTAGACACGTGTAAGAATAAACCAATTTTTAATATTTAGCCTTCTGATACAACTGATTAGAACTATGTAATAGGTAATACTTCAGTGGAAAATGTTAAAGCTTTATGAGTTAACCTGTGTAAAAACAATGAAGACTTATTCATTCTATAAATATTTACCTCTATGCTGACTACTTAAGAATTAAGATGCACTGAAATACCAGAGATAATGAAATTTAAAAATCGTATTTCATAAGCCAAAAAAGGATGCCATTGTTCCATTACCTTATTAAGTACTTAAGAATTAAAAATTGCAGGAGGCAAGGGGAGGGAGAGCATTAGGACAAATACCTAACGCATGTGGGGCTTAAAACCTAGAGAACAGGTTGATAGGTGCAGCAAGCCACCATGGCACATGTATACCTATGTAACAAACCTACACTTTCTGCACATGTATCCCAGAACTTA
This sequence comes from Pongo abelii, assembly GCF_028885655.2. Classification (NCBI taxonomy): domain Eukaryota; kingdom Metazoa; phylum Chordata; class Mammalia; order Primates; family Hominidae; genus Pongo; species Pongo abelii. The sequence continues at coordinate 24,344,505 of NC_085928.1, forward strand.
AAGTAAAATTTAAAAAAATTTAAAAAATAAAATAAAAATTGTTTCCAGGAGCAGTTTACTACACAGTTTCACAGAATATTTTTTCCTAAACTCTTTGATGTTCTTTTGCCTTTTCTCTAAAGGTTCTTGGGTTTAGCCTGTCCGTCCTGAAGACCCTTATGATCACTGAGAGGACAATTATTTCTCTGCATGGCAAAAGATACTGATAACCTTTCAATGACTTGCCAATGAAATCAAGCTCAAACACCAAGTTCTTGGGGGAGAAAAAAGAGGCACAGTGACTGACAGTCTTCATTTGCATAAACATCAAAAAACTGTCATCATCACTACCGTAACTAGAACAAGAAAAAGACTATATAGCACGAGGTTTTAAGGATAATACATCACTGAGCAGGTTTTACTTAGAGAAACTGTGACTGTGAATCACATTTTGTAGCGGCAGTATTCAATAACAAAACAAATACTGGCGTAAGATTTATTATTTAAAAAGCAGCACTCCATGTTTTGGCAGAATGGACATAAAGTTTGGGTCCTAAGACTTCTTTCCCACAGGTAGTTAATAATGTGACACTTAAAATAACCATTCAAAAAGTTTCATAAATGCAAAGCGCGAAAGCTAATATTGCTGAGAAATGCTCTGAGCATTTGAATTATTAAAGTTCAAAGCAAATTAACATTTACTGAATGCCTGCTATATGCAAGGTATTACATATTAAAAGCTATAAACTTCATAGTGTTTTTTACCTCAAATTTAACAAAAAATTAAGACATATAAAACTGAACACTGGTTGAACATTTACATAATTATAAACAGGGTATCACAAAGTAGCACCTCAATAATCATAAAATTTAGATAATCAATGCTAGATGAGCCCTTATGATAGAGATTCTACTTTGGTCTTATAATCACTATGAGATGGCCTAAGGACAAACAGAATTTATGCAGGTAAACAGAAAGTTGTATATTTCTATGTAAAATATTTTGAAAAGACATTAATCAAAGTTAGATATCCTTATTTTGAGATTATGATGTATTACTTACCAGGTCCTGAGACCCCATGCACATAACCAAATGTGCTTTCTTTATCTTCATCGAGTATTTTGGGTAGCTTGGAAAAATCCATAATGTTAGTTTACCTATGGTAAATAAATAAATAAATAAATAAGTTATAATTATAAACCCTAAAGCAAAAGAACCAAAATATAGGTAGTCCACTAAGATGAGACCACTCTCATCTTTGGTATATTCTTGAGTTATTATACTTCTTCAAAGTAGAATATAAAAATGCCCTTTTTCTTAATTTAAAAAAAAATTTTAAGAGGCTTTCTGTCACCCAGGCTGGAGTGTGGTGGTACAGTCATAGCTCACTGCAGCCTCAGACTCCTGGACTCTAGCAATCCTCCTGCCTCAGCCTCCCAAGTAGCTATGACTACAGGTGTATACCACCATGCCCAGCTAGTTTTTTTTTTTTTTTTTGAGACAGAGTCTAACTCCACCACCCAGGCTGGAGTGCAGTGGAGGGATCTCTGCTCACTGCAACCTCTGCCTCCCGAGTTCAAGCAATTCCTGTGCCTCACCCTCCAGGGTAGCTAGAATTACAGGTGCACGTGACCATACCTGGCTAACCTTTGTATTTTCAGTAGAGACAGGGTTTTGCCTTGTTGGCCAGGCTGGTCTCAAACTCCTGACCTCAAGTGATCCACCCACCTCAGCCTCCCAAAGTGCTGGGACTACAGACGTGAGCCAGCCACTGAACCCAGCCAAAATTCCGAAAATGTAGTTAAAACTACCCTGTTCCTGGATGCTGGATGGTTTTATCACAACTGAATTATATCTCTATGTGAGGTATTTCACAGGAAATATCGATAACTATAACAAAAAACGTGAAGTCTTTTCAACGACTTATCCACCCCTACAACAAGCCCATCCTCAATGACCTCTCTGACTTATCCAGCTACTCTTTCACTTAATCATGCTGCAGATACATACTGAACTCTTTGTCAGCTCTCAAAAACACAAGCACATTCTACCTCAGGGCCTTTGTACACATTGTTCCCTCTGCTTAGAATGTTATTCTCCAAGGTATCTGCTCCTACACCTCCTTCAGGTCTTTTTTTCTAACACGGTCTGGCTCCATCGATTAGGCGGGAGTGTAATGGTGTGATCATGGGTCACGGCCAACTCAACTACCTGGGCTCAAGAGATCCTCCCACCTCACCCTCCCTAGTACCTGGGACCACAGGTGTGTGCTACCACACCTGGCTAATTTTATTTTATTTTCTGTGAAGACAGGATCTCAGTATGCTGCCTAGGCTGGTCTTAAACTCCTGGGCTCAAGAGATTCTCTGGCCTTGGCCTCCTGAAGTGTTGGGATTACAGGTGTGAGCCACCATGTTCAGCACTCCTTCAGAGCTTTACTCAAACATCACCTTCTCCATGAGGCTTCTCTGTGCATTTATTTAAAACTGCAACATCCTTCCTCCCTCCCTACTTTATTTTATACCATAGCACTTTTCACAATGTAACAAATGATATATTTTACTCTTTAAAAGTATTTATTTATTACCTATCTTTAAATTTTAACTAGGAGTGTTTTTCCTTTTTTCTTTTAATGGAACACACAGAATAGTTTAAGAAATTCATTTCAACCTCTTAGTTTATAGATATACAATTTAAAAAACAGGAACTATCCAAGTTCACACTGAAAACTGGTAACAGATTCCAAAGGAGAAACTTTATTTGTGACTGCTGATCTACCTTAATAACTATTACCAGTTTAATGAGGGAGATGAAATACAGGTACACATGAAAAGCTAAATAATGTCCAAAATTAACCACAAAGAAAGAGTCATAGATCAATAAGTGATAAAGTACCAAATAATACACCCTTGTTTACTAAAAGTTCAAAGATTAGAATGTTTAGAGAAAATACCTTGAAGGTCAGGTAGAATTTGCACACAGTAGAAAAAGAAAGGTAGCAAAGACACTGCAGAGGGTAGAGGGGGTGCCAATAACAAAAGAATGGAGAAAAACATTCAGGAATAGTGAACAGACCAGCCTGACTGGTATAAAGACTATATTAAAGCAGCAGTGAGAAATAAGGATGTAAGGGTAAAGACTAATTTGTGGATCTTGAACTGATTGCCAAAATAACAAGTGGACTTTATCCTATAAACACAAGGAAATCACTGAAGATTGAGGGAGAACTATTATGAGAAGAATGGTGTTCAATTACTTTAACAGAATTAAAGTAGGGGAGGCAGGATAAGTTGAAGAAGCTCTGGAAATAGGTAAGGCTTGAATGTCAATGGAATTCCATTTATTATATGTTTACAGAGCTTTTGAAGCTTTAAATAGCTGTATAGTAAAACAAAATGACTTAAATGCTCAGTTGAGGTGCAAACACCACCTTGGGAGCAGAGGAGAAACTGATTCCAACTTGCAGAAGTGTACACCAATGTGGATGAAATATAGTGAACAGGTAAGCTGTAAAGTAAGTTTTTGTTTTTGTTTTTTTGAGACAAGTTCTCACTGTCACGCAGGCTGGAGTGCAGTGGCGCGATCACAGCTCACTGCAGCCTTGACCTCCTGGGCTCAAGTGATCACCTCAGCCGCCCCCATCCCCACCCCACCCAGTAGCTGGCGTGACAAGCACACGCCACCACACCCAGCTAATTTTTACATTTATTGTAGAGACAGGGTTTCACCATGTTGCCCAGATCGGCCTCAAACTCCTGGGCTCAAGTGATCTGCCTGCCTCCGCCTCCCAAAGTGCTGGGATTACAGACATGAGCCACTGCGTCTGGCAGAAATTTATTAGGATTTTTGGCTTCCTGAAGATACAGTAGAAGAAGTCATTAAGAGCAGGCATGGGACTGTAAAACATTGGAATCTAAAGAGACAGAACAAGACTTTCTAGAAACTATGAGATAATATGGGGGAAAACAGAAAGAAGATTTAAAGACAAACATATTTAATTGGACAATAGGTTGGGAAAAGTCTTCAAAGAAGTAGTGAACAAGTGAATGAGGTGAAATTTCAATCTTCAGAAAATCAAAGATTTTCAAAATCAGAGAAGAAACTGACAATCATACACCGTCTAAGTTCCTCCCCACATATGGGTATTTCCTCTATAGCATTCATGATACATGGTCATCTGCCTCTTAAAGTGGAAACAGCATGAGATCTTGGGTCAGCAGACTTGGGATCACATCCTGGTCCTACCAATAACATGCTGCAGAACATCTTGGACAAATCAAAATCTCTTAATATCTGCATCTGAAAAACAGTAATAATGCTACCACCTACCCCAGACTTGTGATTGCATTACAAATTTGCTTAAATGTTCCTTGTGTCTGGGTGCAGTGGCTCATGCCTGTAATTCCAGCACTTTGCGGGGCCGAGGTGGGCAAATCACTTGAGGTCAGAAGTTCGAGACTGGCCTAGCCAACATGGCAAAACCCTGTCTCTACTAAAAATACAAAAATTAGCTGGGTGTGGTGGTGGGCGCCTGTAATTCCAGCTACTCAGGAGGCTGAGGCAGGAGAATTGCTTAAACCCGGGAAGTGGAGGTTGCAGTGAGCCAAGACTGCACCACTGCATTCCAGCCTGGACAACAAAAACAAAACTCCATCTCAAAAAAAAAAAAAAGTTCCTTGTGAAATGTAATATGCTTACAAAAATGTCATCGTAACACTATTTGAATATAGGTCCTGAATTTGGAAAAAGCCATTCTGTTTTTAGAAATACTATCTCACATCCAATCTAAATCTACTTCCCTTAACTTCTATCCTTTGGCCCTATTTTTTCCAATTACTATAGCCACACAAAGTATGTTTCCTCTCCAAGCACATTCTCTTTAGTGCCTTCCACTGTCCCTGAAAGTACAATCTTTTCAGATCCCTCACTCCTGAAACTACCCTTTTCTAGAAGTATTTCACAAGGTCAATATTTCTTTTAAATAGTACAAATAAAACAACGTTCTAGTATGAGTGAGTACTGAAGAGTACTACTTCATCTATTCTGAATGCTTTTTTCTTTTTTTTTTTTTTGAGACAGGGTCTCACTCTGTCACCCAGGCTGGAGTGCAGTGGTGCAATCTCGGCTCACTGCAACCACCACCTCTGAGGTTCAAGCGATTCTTGTGCCTCAGCCTCCTGAGTAGCTGGGACTATAGTGTGTGCCACTATGCCTACCTAATTTTTGTATTTTTAGTAGAGATAGGGTTTCACCATGTTGGCCAGACTGGTCTCGAACTCCTGACCTAAAGTGATCTGCCCACCTGTAATCCCAAAGTGCTGGGATTACAGGCGTGAGCCACCGCGCCCAGCAAATGCTTCTTTTTATTGAGAGACAAATGCCATGGTTTGAAGACTTTGAATTTATAAGTTGTGTCCTTAAGCAAATCAAATTGTTTCATCCTTTTGAGCCTCAGTTTCATCTGTAAAATCTAATGGGGTTTTTGTGAGGCATCTAACAGTATGCCTAACAGAAAAGTAATACTGATGACTACTAATTTTATTCTATTAATATAAGCTAAGATCGCCTTTTTTCTAAAGTATCCAGTGATTCTTATCTTGCTACCAAATCTAGTTGTTCTTATCTTGAACCAAATCTAGTCTCTTAGCTAGTTTTTTTGGATTTCAGAGAATATACAAGAGCATACCAAGAAATTTCCCTGTTTACGGTAGACTGCTATAGCATCCTGTTTCTTGTTCACATTCTGGGATGGAGTATAGTTCTTATCTTGAACCAAATCAAGTCGCTTAGCTAGTTTTTTTTTTTCCTAGTTATCAGGTGCATTTTATCATAACTTCATTTTCTAAGACCAACTGCATTTTTTAAGCATTGATGATGTGCCAGCTCCTGTATTATAGATGGAAAATATAATGAAGTAAGACACAATCGTTCCCCCAAGGATCTTCTGGCATAGTGGGATGAAAAGATAAACAGGTAGTTCTTATAAGGTGACATATGTGCTCTCTTAGGAGTACTATAGGCTGGAGATTTAGAAGAGCATAAAGCAATGGCATCTAACCTAGAGTTGGGCAGGATGAAAGTCACTTAACAGGAGGTTAAGCTGAGACTTGGAGGGATGAACAAAGAGGCATCAGAGTATCTAGTAAAGCTTCCCTACAAATGGTTGAAACCTGTGGTTCAGGAAGGTATTCTAAAGTTTATGAGGGAATAATGATGTCTGTTCTGATTTTTTAAAACAAGCATTTACATACTTTCCCTTTAAGACTAAACAGTGCATGCCTCCAAATGTATGAGCAATGATTAGCGGAAACCAAATGGGTTTGTTCATGATTCAGCAGTCTTGTGGGTTTAGCAGTCAGCTGGAAAATCCTAGCCAACATGAGAATTTTAATGATTCTATAGTTTTTAACTCTTTAATTTTTAGGCACATATTATTTAATTTATGCCAAAGACAGCAGACTTTAGGAAGTGACATCATACTAATAAGAGAACCTAGAGTCCTAGTGATAATTCTACAAATTTACCTAAAGATAATTGTCACCAGATCCATAAATTTGCATTAATTTGGTGAATATTCTTGTATTAGCAAACCAAGATGACTGTCCTTTTTAAAAAGTCAATATTGGCCAGGCACGGTGGCTCACACCTGTAATCCCAGCACTTTGGGGGGCCAAGGCGGGTGGATCACGAGGTCAGGAGTTTGAGACCAGCCTGACCAAACATGATGAAACCCCGCCTCTACTAAAAATACAAAAAAATTAGCCGGGCGTGGTGGCGCGTGCCTGTAATCCCAACTACTCAGGAGGCTGAGGCAGGAGAATTGCCTGAACCCAGGAGGTGGAGACTGCAGTGAGCCGAGATCACACCACTGCACTCTAGCCTGGGTGACAGAGTGAGACTCCATCTCAAAAAAAAAAAAAAAAGCCAACATTAAGTGGAGAAAAAAATGATGATGATTCTGATTCTGAGTAATTTAATTTGCTCTACTCCGTTGTGTTTATACAGAGAGGTGGTTGTAAATACATCCTGAAATCTGCTCTTACCACATCTTTCATAATAATTATGAAAACACGAGTTTAAAGTGTAAACTTCCAAGCATTTTTGTCCATTTGGTTTTTTTTTTTTTTTTCGAGATGGAGTCTTGCTCTGTCGCCCAGGCTGGAGTGCAGTGGCACAATTTTGGCTCACTGCAAGCTCCGCCTCCCAGATTCACGTCATTCTCCAGCCTCAGCCTCCCAAGTAGCTGGGACTACAGGTGCCCGCCACCATGCCCAGCTAATGTTTTTGTATTTTTAGTAGAGACGGGATTTCACTGTGTTAGCCAGGATGGTCTCAATCTCCTGACCTCGTGATCTGCCTGCCTTGGCCTCCCAAAGTGCTGGGATTACAGGTGTGAGCCACGGTGCCCAGCCCCATTTTGATGTTTTAAAATATTTACATTTTAATCTGCTACAGCAAGATAGATCTTTTATATTTCCTGTGCTCCTCCCTAGAATGTTCTTTTCTCCAGGATTCATTTCTTCATATCATTCATGTCTCTGTTCAAACATCCCCAGTCCAAAAGCACTCCCATAGTGATTACTGAATAACTAACAGCTGTCAACCCTTCAAGGTCAGCCTCAGATGCAGAGTGCTGCCTTGCCTGCATTCACACCACTTGCAGAGCAGTGTGCACCTGCTGGATGGACACAATGGAGGTACAAAGGCCCAGCCATCTCAGCCTGATGCAGGATACTCTCACAAGCAACAATCACTCCAGATCTCTCCCACTGGGTAACTGAGGCTCTGTGGGATTTGCACTGCATTTCAACTTCTTCCTCTGCCCAACTCTGCTTCCACCCCCTTCCTTGCGAATGTATTGATCCAGGTAAACACTGAAGTGAATAACCACTCCTCTATCTACCCCATCCCAGAATGTGACCAGAAACAGGATGCTATAGCAGTCTACCGTAAGCAGGGAAATTTCTTGGCATGCTCTTGTATATTCTCTGAAATCCAAACAAGTTTTATACTCTACTTCATCTCATACAATAAATTTTATAAGAAAAATATGTACCTTATAAATATATACACTTATGTATCCATAAAAATAAGAAACTGAAAAAACTAAAGAAAAAAAGAGGCAGGGCGCGGTGGCTCACACCTGTAATCCCAGCACTTTGGGAAGCTGAGGCAGGCGGATCATGAGGTCAGGAGATCGAGACCATCCTGGCTAACACGATGAAACCCCGTCTCTACTAAAAATACAAAAAATTAGCCGGGTGTGGTGGCAGGCACCTGTAGTCCCAGCTATTCAGGAGGCTGAGGCAGGAGAATGGCCTGAACCCGGGAGGCGGAGCTTGCAGCAAGCGGAGATCACGCCACTGCACTCCAGCCTGGGCGACAGAGCGAGACTCCGTCTCAAAAAAAAAAAAAAAAAAAAAAAAAAAAAAGAGAAAAATATGCAAGTGTTTTTTCCCCACAGTGAAATAAAAATTACTTATCAGGTAGACATACTATAGTGACGTGATAACTGAATAGGGCTAAACATATATCATTTTGGTAAGCATGGTCATACAACATACTAATTTGTTTATAACTCTTCTTTATTAATAATCTGTGAATAGTTAAAAATACCCCACTAAAATCTTCTGCTTCATCATTGAATGCTTATGCCTCTCAGTGAAAAATAGGCTTTTAAAAATGTTAAAACAATCTCCTAGAACACCAACTTTCAATAAGCAAATTATACTGCAAGTTAGATTATACTGAAAGTTAATTTTTTTTTTTTTTTTTTTTGAGATGGAGTCTCCCTCTGTTGCCCAGGCTGGAGTGCAGTGGCATGATCTCGGTTCACTGCAACCTCCGCCTCCCAGGTTCAAGCAATTCTCCTGCCTCAGCCTCCCAAGTAGCTGGAATTACAGGCATGCACCCCCACACCCAGCTAATCTTTTTGTATTTTTAGTAGAGACGGGGTTTCACCTTATTGGCCAGGCTGGTCTTGAACTCCTGACCTTGTGATCTGCCCACCTCGGCCTCCCAAAGTGCTGGGATAACAGGTGTGAGCTATCACGCCTGGCCTGAAAGTTAATTTTATCCCAAATCTCTATAAGGTCCAAACTATGATATGATTTAATGCTACATAAAATAGCTTTACAGGCTATTGAATAACTCCTTCTTAAGACAATATACAACTATTGATTTTCTTTTTCTTTTTTTTTTGAGACAGAGTCTCAGTCTGCTACCCAGGCTGGAGTGCGGTGGCACGATGTCGGCTCACTGCAATGTCCACCTTCTGGGTTCAAGCGATTCTTGTGTTTCAGCCTCCCAAGTAGCTGAGACTATAGGCACGAGCCACCATGCCTGGCTAATTTTTTGCATTTTTAGTAGAGATGGGATTTCACCAAGTTGACCAGGCTAGTCTGGAACTGCTGACCTCAGGTGATCCACCTGCCTTGGCCTCCCAAAGTGCTAGAATTACAGGCATAAGCCACTGTGCCTGGCCTATACAGCTATTGTTGTTCTCTAACATTTAAAAAATAAAAGCATGAGGCCAGTCGCGATAGTTCATGCCTGTAATCTCAGCACTTTGGGAGGCCGAGGCAGGTAGGTTACTTTTGGTCAGTTCAAGACCAGCCTCGCCAACATGGTGAAACCCTGTCTCTACCAAAAAATACAAAAATTAGCCGGGTGTGGTGACGCAAAACTGTAGTCCCAGCTACTTGGGAGGCTGGGGTTGGAAAAATGCTTGAACCCGGGAGGTGGAGGTTTCAGTGACCGGAGATTGCTCCACTGCACTCCAGCCTGGGTGACAGAGTGAGAGTCTCAAAAATACATAAACAAATAAATAAAAGCAGGAATACTTATTACATACTTTCATGAAAGCAGTGTGGTACACACAGATGCACTCACAGAAAAATCAAATCAATGATTATATAAAAATGTTGCCTTTAGCTGTTTTGACTTCAACCGTGTTTAAGGATAAAAAGTAAATGCAACTTACAACTAAGATTCTTTGGTTACAAATTATAGGAGTGCCCCTCCCCACCCAATTTGTGAAAGATTTAAACAAAAACCCTGTGGTAGAAGAGGAAAAATCCAGAAAGACAGCACAGGCAACCGATCTGAGTTAATGAGTCATCAGTCTCTTCCCAACAGGCACTGCAGAACACTGCAGTGGCAAATAACACCAGAGGAAAAAATTTTTTTCCTATAAAGTTCACTCCAAATTGCTGCTGGTTAATGCAATTGGTAATTCCATTATTTCAGAAATTATTCTTTTTACTACCAAAGTCTTGGATGATATGGCTGTTGGGGGCAAAGAGGAGGTGATATATAAAAGTTAAACACTAAGATTCCAAGGTAATATTTACTCACTTACAAAATCCTGGGGCACTTCATTGACAATGAAGCATTATTTTGATGTAACACTTGTTACATTAGAGTGTAATGAAAAAATACATTCTATCTAATTGATTAAAGACTATCTCTGGAAATCATAGATTTTTTTTTTAAAAGATTCAGAAGAATCTAATGGATTATAACCAATTACTTATTTTCACACACTGCTAATATTTTTAGATAAAGCTATCTTAAATCTGTTTAATATTTTTATATTTGGTCAGAAAGTTATAGAACAGGTGGAATTTCCAACAAATAACATTACCTGATCATATTTTTAGAGTATAGTGCTAGTCATTTTGTGACACTCTCTATTCATCTCCTTCAATCCACCTACCTAGCAATCCTATTAGAATGGCTTATGTGGCAGATTTATTTCACTACGTATATTTAGTTTCCCGATTTTTCCTTGCCAACCAAAAGCCAACTTTGTTCAAAATTTGGTAAGCCTATTACTGTAATTCCAGTTCCCTCAACTGCTTTGGAAATAAGCACATAATAAATGATGTTCTAACCATAAGAATTAAGGCAAAATCTGTTGGAGACCCTCTGGAAATAATTTCTTTGTTCTTTTAAAAGATACAGGCAGCTGGGCGCGGTGGCTGTAATCCCAGCACTTTGGGAGGCCAAGGTGGGTGGATCACCTGAGGTCAGGAGTTTGAGACCAGCCTGGCCAACATGGCGAAATCCCATCTCTACTAAAAATACAAAAATTAGCCAGGCATGGCGCCTGTAGTCCCAGCTACTTGGGAGGCTGAGGCAGGAGAATCACTTCAACCTGGAAGGCGGAGGTTGCAGTGAGCCGAGATTGCGCCACTGCACTCCAGCCTGGGCGATAGAGTGAGACTCCATCTCAAAAAATAAAAATAAAAAAAAAGATACAGGCTATGAGAAACAATACTCTCCTTTGGGATTTGGTCATCTGCCTGGGACATCTGGAACTGTGGCAGCCATATTAGGACCTTGAGGGAGCTAAGCAGGCAGCCCACCTTGCTAAGGATGACAAAAAGAAAGACAAAAGACATCTGAGTCCTTGTTGCCTTTATTGGCACACTCAACCAACACAACAAGAAAGGACTTTCAAAAATAAATATTTTTATATTGTACATATTTCATAGCGCTTTTTAAAAAAATAAACCAAAAGGTTAAGAATATACATAAGGTCATCAGTGAAGTAGTCCATAAGAATTACTAAGGTGGACTACAATGAAATGTGTAGACAAAAGCAGGAATCAAAGAGCAGAGAACAGCAAAGTCACAGATGGCAAACTGGACTAACAATCAGGAAAAACTTACTCTTATTGGAATAAAATTATTTGAGGACACACACACACTCTTCTATTTCAACTGTATATCAAAACTAAGGCATTCCTGAAAAAGAAATAGTGAAGATAAACGCTAGGGTGGACACTTAAACTGGGAATGGAATTTAAATTGTGTCAGCTAAACATATTTACGGTTCATCAACAAGCTTGTCCAGAAATGATTTTTATGTCACTTTTAGAAATGGATTCCTTTCCAGCCAGGCACGGTGGCTCACATCCCAGCACTTTGGGAAGCCAAGGCCGGTGGGTCATGAGATCAGGAGTTCAAGACCTGCCTGGCCAAGATGGTGAAACCCTGTCTCTACTAAAAATACAAAAAAATTAGCTGGGTGTGGTGGCAGGCGCCTATAATCCCAGCTACTAGGGAAGCTGAGGCAGAGAATTGCTTGAACCCAGGATGCGGAGGTTGCAGCGAGCTGAGATTGAGCCACTGCATTCCAGCCTGGGCAACAGAGCAAGACTCCAACTCAAAAAAAAAAGAAGTAGATTCCTTTCCCTTCAAATTTTTACAAATAAAATTGTGCGATATTGGGCGAAACAGTAACAAAATACTGTATTGAGTGTACAAGTTGCACAGTATCAATGTATACACTAGAAGCCTATGGTCAATGGTAAAACTGATGTACGGATTCAAGTATCCCTGCCCTCAAAGCGCGTATTATATCATTTTCCTACTTCCTCCCTTCCATATGGCATAGTGTCTTATACAGCAGTAACTCAGTAAAATGTTCTGAAATTAAAAAGAGATAACATCAGGCTGGGCGCAGTGGCTTACAGCTGTAATCTGAGCACTTTGAGAGGCTGAGGCGGGTGGATGAGGTCAGGAGTTGGAGACCAGCTTGGCCAACATGACAAAACCTGTCTCTACTAAAAATACAAAAATTAGCTGGGCATGGCGGCATGTGCCTGTGATCCCAGCTACTCGGGGCGCTAAGGCAGGAGAATTGCTTGAACCCAGGAAGCTGAGGTTGCAATCAGCCAAGATCACGCCACTGTACTCTAGCCTGGGTGCCAGAGCAAGACTCTGTCTCAAAAAAAAAAAAAAAAAAAAAAAAAGACATAACATCAACTACTATTTGTTAAGTACATATCACACTCCAGGCATTATGTTTAAAAAAAAGCAAACATCTCTTTAATTCTTAACACTAGTCCTATGAAATAGGTATTATTTGATTAAGAAATAGGGGACAAAACTAAAGAGCAATGATGCCCAGATTTGGTCTGATCACAACACCTAGGCATGTAATAAATAATTCAAAAAACCTTACTTTGACAGTAGTTTTCACTTCAGCTATTAGGTTGGTGCAAGTAATTGCTGTTTTGCCATCAAAAGCAATGGCAAAAACTGCAATTACTTTTGCACCAACTATACCACTTTTAGAAAAGAGAGCCATGTGTCATGGACTAAATGTGTCCCCCCAAAATTCACATTTTAATTCCAACCCTCAATGTGATGGTATTAGGAAGTGGGGCCTTTCGTACATAATTAGGTCATGAAGGTGGAGCCCTCATGAATAGGATTAGTGCCCCTCTAGAGATGATCTCTGAGCTGGATGCAGTGGCTCATGCCTGTAATCTCAGCACTTTGGGAGGCTAAGGCAGGAGGACTGCATGAGTCCAGGTGTTCAAGAACAGAATAGGTAACATAGTGAGACCCTGTCCCTACAAAAAATTAAAAAATTAGCTGGGCGTGGTGGCATGCACCCATAGTTCCAGCTACTTAGGAGGTTGAAGTGGAGGACTGCTTGAGCCTGGGAGGTTGAGGCTGCACTGAGCCATGGTCACACTGCTGCACTCCAGCCTGGGTGACAGAGCGAGACTCTTGTCTCAAGGGAAGCGAAAAAAAAAAAAAGAGAGAGAGAAAGAGAGAGATAATCTCTGCTCTCTACCATGTGAGGATACAAGATGTCCAACTACAAACCAGAAGGAAGCAGGCCCTGACCAGACACAGGATCTATAGGCACCTTGACCTCGGACTTCCCACACTCCAGACTATGAGAAATGTTGCTGTTTAAGTCACATAGCCTATGGCAATTTGTTATAGCAACCAAACTAAGACTTTTTTGTATTATTTACTGACCCTATGTAAAAACGCAAGCACAAGGAAGAAGATGAAAAAAAGGTGACATAATGGGACATTCACAAACTCAGGAGTAATTAGTAAAACAAGAATTGACTGTTCTAAATTACCCATCTCCTTTTTTTTGAGATGGAGTCTTGCTCTATCACCCAGGCTGGAGTGCAGTGGTGCGATCTCGGCTCACTGCAACCTCCGCCTCCTGGGTTCATGCGATTCTCCTGTCTCAGCCTCCCGAGTAGCTGGGATTACAGGTACGTGCCATCACACCTGTCTACCATTTTTTTTTTTTTTGTATTTTTAGTACAGATGGGATTTCACAATGTTGGCCAAGCTGGTCTTGAACTCCTGATCTCAAGTGATCTGCCCACCTCGGCCTCCCAAAGTGCTGGGATAACAGGCCGAGCCACCGTGCCCGGCCACTCATCTCTCTCTTTTTTTTTTTTGTGAGATGGAGTTTCGCTCTTGTTTCCCAGGCTGGAGTGCAATGGCACCATCTCAGTTCACTGCAACCTCCACCTCCCGGATTTAAGCTACTCTTCCTGCCTCACCCTCCCAAGTAGCTGGGATTACAGACATGCGCCACCACGCCTGGCTCATTTTGTATTTTTAGTAGAGATGGGGTTTTACCACGTTGGTCAGGCTGGTCTTGAACTCCTGACCTCAGGTGATCTGCCTGCATCGGCCTCCCAAAGTGCTGGATGAGCCACTCACTACGCCTGGCCCCATCTCTTACAGAACTAAGATTTTTAAAAAACATAACGTATTTTACTAATACCTAGCTTTATAACACAAACATAACCAACTATATTAGCCAAAAAAAAAGATAAAACATCAATGTGACTACAAAGTAAATGGACATATCTAAGAGGAAAATGGGCATATTTGAGGATAATCAGAATATTAATGCCCACAGACTCAATACAACTTTGCTACTATTAAAAATAGAGAACAGAAGTGGAAAATTTCTGGTCAATTATTTTAAGTTCAGAACAACAAAGCTACCTGAAACAGAATTTGGGTAAGAAATTCCTGTTTTTTGTTTTTTTTTTTAATAAAGACAGGGTCTGGGTCTGGCTCTACCACCTATGCTGGAGTACAGTGATGCAATCTCAGCTCACTGCAACCTCCACCTCTAGGGCTCAAGTGATCCCCCCACCTCAGTGCTGGGATTGCAGGCATGAGCTAGGATTACAGGCATGATTACAGTGCTGGGCCTTATTTTTTTTATTTCTTAAACTTGATAAACTGAAGGGGGAAAAGCAATTGTAAAGCTCACATTAATATCCCACATTTGAATTTTTAGGAAATTTTCCTGATTTCAGGTTACAAAGAAAAAACAAGACACCAAAGAAGATCCTATTGATTTAAAGCTTAACTTACCTATGATGTAAACAGCCAAGAAGACAGCCAACAATATAAATAGAAAAGAAAGCATTTGTTACACATCTTTAAAATCTGTTTTCAGAAGCAATATGCTTATAATTTTAAAAATACCTAATGAAAGATCTCACCACTTGAATATGATTGACTTTATTATTTCTCCACAATTAATTTTTTTTACATAATTGTAATCAATACTAGCATAAAATTATTTTACTTCAATTTTTCTATGCACTACACAGTCTTTGTGTCATCTTAAACTGTATACTATTCCATTAAATAGATACCATACTTTACCTAACAACAATAACTCTCTCTATTGCGTACCAAGACTGCTTCTTATTTGGGGCTGTTTTTAACATTTTGCTAATACACTTTTTTTTTTTTGAGACAAGGTCTTGCTCTGTCACCCAGGCTGGAGTACAGTGGTGCAATCAAGGCTCACTGCAGCCTCAATCTCTTGGGCTGAAGCAATCCTCCTGCCTTAGCCTCCCTTACTGGGACCACAGGCATGTACCACCATGCCCAGCTAACTTTTTGATTTTTATGTAAAGACAAAGTCTCACTCTGTTACCCAGGCTGCTCTTGAACTCCTGGGCTCAAGCGATCCTCCCGCTTCGGCCTCCCAAAGTGCTGGGATTACAAGTATAAGCCACTGTACCCTGCCACTTTAATTCAATTTAACTTACTGACTAGGTAAAGTCAAGGTAAGGCAACCACCTAAGAATCCATGCTGATGTCTCACAACAGCAATTCTTACAAACACACAGACCCCTATCTAGAAGTTAATACCATATTTCACCTAATCTAAGATAATAGCAATTTTAATAAACTCCTTTATTTGATGTACTACTAAGGAAAAAAACCTGACAAATTATGGCATTCCAGAAATTGCAGGACAGGCACTAATTTCAGAGCTGTTAAAAATATGGGAGAAAAATGTCCTAGAAACAACAAAATATGGTATTAGAACTAAATACAGTACAATATTTATATACACGAGAAGTCAGACTTGCCAACCTCAATAGAAATAAAGTAAAGACCTAAGAAACAGGAAAACAAAAGATCTCTGAACTTGTAGAATGACAGTCTTAAAGCTTCTGCACATGGCAAAAGACCTGCATACAGTCTTAGGACTTAATTTATGCACAATTAAAAATTATTGTCTAATACTTTGGATCACTGCAGATTTAAAGCAGCAAATCATTAGAGAGCTACTCTATAAGAATAAATGGAAGGGCTGGGTGCGGTGGCTCACTCCTGTAATCCCAGCACTTTGGGAGGCCGAGGTGGGCGGATCACGAGGTCAGGAGATCGAGACCATCCTGACTAACACAGTGAAACCCCATCTCTACTAAAAATACAAAAAATTAGCTGGGCGTGATGGCAGGTGCCTGTAGTCCCAGCTACTCAGGAGGCTGAGGCAGAAGAATGGTGAACCTGGGAAGCGGAGGCTGCAGTGAGCCAAGATTGCACCACTGCACTCCAGCCTAGGCGACAGAGCGAGATTCCGTCTCAAAAAAAAAAGAATAAATGGAAGGTAAAAAGGAAAGAGATGTGAATTGACTAATGGTAATAAGAATGACCCATAACCATCAAGAAAAGGTCAATTTGGGTTTATTATTTTCTAGGAAACATGGGGAAAAAATTGGTAATATGCAACCACGCCCTTAAAGATGTTCAAGTCTTTTGACTCAAAAACTGTATTTCTGGGAATATATTTGGCATGTGGATAAGGACTCATTTATGTATGTGTTTACCGTTATACTGCAATATTAGAAAAACCTTTAAAATCCAATAATGACAACAAAATGTAGTATTAATTTATCTGAAATCCTACAGTATTCCCCCCCACACAAAATGTACTTAATAATAATAATGAAATTTCTTATGTTAAATAGTCTACAATTCCAAGTTCATAGTGCCAAGGACTGTCATCAGCAAATTCTCTTCTGGAATCCTCAACCTTCATGGCGTATTAGCACTGCAGTGATTGGCTTTTAGATAGGCTTTTGTCAGATAAACTGCCTATGAAACGACTTTGCCATTTTTTTTTTTTTTTTTTTTGAGATGGAGTTTCGCTCTTGTTGCCCAGGATTGACTGCAATGGCGCAATCTCGGCTCACTGCAACCTCCACATCCCGGGTTCATGCGATTCTCTTGCCTCACCCTCCCGAGTAGCTGGGATTACAGGTATGCACCACCACGCCTGGCTAATTTTGTATTTTTAGTGGAGACAGTTTCTCTATGTTGGCCAGGCTTGTCTCTAACTCCTGACCTCAGGTGATCCGCCCGCTTTGGCCTTCCAAAGTGCTGGGATTACAGGCGTGAGCCACTGTGCCCAGCCGACTTCACCAATTTTTTTTTAAATTCAGGCAATCATGCAGGAAAATTATCACCTTCAAAAGAAGTCAAACTAGAAACTGTATGACTACTTTAAAAAGGCAATTGCTTAAAATACTTAGAAAGCTTTTTTTTTTTTTGAGACAGTTTTGCTCTTGTTGCCCAGGCTGGAGTGCAATGGCGCGATCTCGGCTCACCGCAACCTCCACCTCCCGGGTTCAAGCAATTCTCCTGCTTCAGCCTCCAGAGTAGCTGCGATTACAGGCATGTGCCTCCACGCCCGGCTAATTTTGTATTTTTAGTAGAGTCGGGGTTTCTACATGTTGGTCAGGCTGGTCTCAAACTCCCGACCTCAGGTGATCTACCCGCCTTGGCCTCCCAAAGTACTGGGATAACACATGTGAGCCACCAAGCCCAGCCGAAACTTATTTTTAAAACTTTACAATTACCATATTACTCTTATTACTGAGCAAATTTTGATGGCTTTGCCAAAAAAA
This sequence comes from Pongo abelii, assembly GCF_028885655.2. NCBI lineage: Eukaryota > Metazoa > Chordata > Mammalia > Primates > Hominidae > Pongo > Pongo abelii. Next base: position 24,362,490 of record NC_085928.1, read on the forward strand.
AAAAAAAAATCATGAGCAGCTAAACTAGCCAAATGTAAGCAATGTAGGCATTTGAGACTGACACACATACAAGGAATAAAAAAGAAACAGCATCAACAGTGTTGTACTAAAAATGCTATTACACTTATATTATAAAATGATGCTGTCCAGGTACGGTGGCTCACGCCTGTATTCTCAGCTACTCGGGAGGCTGAGGTGGGAGGATCACGCTTGAGTCCAGGAGTTCAAGACCAGCTTGGACAACATAGCGAGACCCTGTCTCAAAAAAAAAAAAAAAAAGAAAAAAAGAAAAAGAAAATATGATGTCTACTTTTTTTTTTTTTTTTTTTTTGAGACAGAGTCTTGCTCTATGGGCAGGCTGGAGTGCAGTGGCGCGATCTCGGCTCACTACAACCTCCCGCTCCCAGATTCAAGCGATTCTACTGCCTCCGCCTCCCGAATAGCTGGGACTACAGGTGTGTGCTACCACGCCCGGCCAATTTTTGTATTTTTAGTAGAGACGGGGTTTCACCACGTTGGCCAGGATGGTCTCGATCTCTTGATCTTGTGATCCGCCCGCCTTGGCCTCCCAAAGTGCTAGGATTACAGGAGTGAGCCACTGCACCCGGCCAATGTCTACATTTATACGAATCCATCCTGTCATTTATTTAGTTTTATTTTTTATTTTTTTGAGATGGAGTCTTACTCTGTTGCCCAGGCTGGAGTGCAGGGGCGCAATCTCAGCTCACTGCAAGCTCCAAACTCCCGGGTTTATGCCATTCTCCTGCCTCAGCCTCCTGAGTAGCTGGGACTACAGGCGCCCGCCACCACGCCCGGCTGATGTTTTGTATTTTTAGTAGAGACAGGGTTTCACCGTGCTAGCCAGGATGGTCTCGATCTCCTGACCTCGTGATCCGCCCACCTCGGCCTCCCAAAGTGCTGGGATTACAGGCGTAAGCCACCGTGCCCAGCCATCCTGTCATTTATCTAATGGATGGAATAGAAGAGGACAAAGGTTCATAAACTGTGCTCAGGTAATATTAATCCAATGTTTAGAAGAGAGTGTTACATAAATAGGTTCACATTTAATTCAGGAATTCATAAAATCTCTGCAATAAAAATATATCCTAAAGCACAAAGGATAAAAGAAGAAAAGAATGCTGCCTAAGATAGGTGAAAAAACACCTCACAATCTGGATTTAAATAATGACTATAATCAAAAGTCCAGACATTTTCAATTCAGAGGACAAGAAATCTGTGTTTCTAACAGTTTACCTAGTATACTATGATTAACAACCAGGGTTTATTAAATTAGTTGTGGGGAGAGGAGAAGTTTTCAATAGTATGATTTACTAAGAAATTAACTGCCTGCTCCTCTGGTATGTGCTCAAGGTCTTTAATATTGCTCCTTAGTAGCATTTACTACTCTTGTGATTAAAAAATGTGAAAGAAGCTGTTCAATGTATGTCTTCACTTCCAGACTGTAAATGATAGAAAAACAGGGACCACCTCTGCTTTGTTTATTGAGCACCCCAATTATCCAGTAAAGTGCCTTGGCACATAGTAGGCAATTACTAAATATTGCTCAGTGACAGTACTGGCAAGGGTGTGGGGGGAAACAGAAACTCTAATCATTGAGTGAAAACTGATAAAACCCTTTCAAAGTACACTGAATACACATTTTGGCCTAATGCTTGATGGCCAAGATTTTTAAAATATTCACCTGATGCCAAAGCTGAATCCAAATATTACCATCACAGAATGACCTTCTAAGATCAAAAATTATGATTAAATATTAAGAAAATATTAAATTAGATTCAATTTATTAAGTTATAATTTTATTAATAATTTTAATGGTCAATTTGTTCAATCTTGTGAATAGTAAAACACATATAATTCTATAATGAACACATAAAATTTAATCTCTATTAATCTGCCTAGTATTATTATTTAAAATTTTACAAAATTTATTAGCTCAAAAAGGCTCTACTCCAACACATATATGGACAACTGGCTTTTGACAAAAGTGCAAAGGCAATTCAGTGGAGAAAGCATATTGTCTTTTCAACAAGTGGTGGTAGAACCAACATATACATAAAATGCAAAAAAAAAACAAACAAACCCATAACTATATAGAAAAATCTAAAAATGGATGGTAGACCTAAATGTAAAACCTAAAACTATAAAACTTCCTTTGTGACCTTGGATTTGACATAATACTAAAAGCACAATCCACAAAAGAATAAAATGGCAAACTGGACTTCAAATCTCTGCTCATCAAAAAACACTGTTAGAACAAAAAGACAAGGTAAAGACTGGGAGAAAATATTTACAGACATAAACCTGACAAAGAACTTATATCCAGAATCTACAAAGATCAAAACTCAATAATAGGAAAACTCAATTAAAACAGGCAAAAGATTTGAACATTCACTTAACCAAGGAAGATAGATGGCAAAGTACATGAAAAGATGCTTAAGCTCATTAGTCACTAGGAAAATGCAAGTTAAAACCACAATGAAATGCCATTCCACAGCTATCAGAATGGCTAAAAGTTTAAAAGACTGACAAAGGAAGTGTTGGTAAGGATGCAGAACAACTAACACACTCACATGTTGCTAGTAGAACTGTAAAATGGTACAACCACTTTGGAAAACAGTTTGGCAGTTTCTTAGAAAGTTAAAATTACACTTACCGTATGATTCAGCCATTCTACTCCTTGGTATTTCCCCATGAGAAAGCTTATGTCCAAAGACTTATATGAATATTCATAGGACCTTTATTCATAATGGCCAAAAAGTGGAAAAACAATACAAATATCCAGCAATGGGTGAATGGATAAACAAACTATGGTATATCCATAAAAAGGAATAATAGTCAGCAAGGAAAATATGAATCATCGATACATGTAATGCAAACTAACCTATAATGATAGAAAATAGATCAGCGGATGGTTAAGGACAGGAGGTGGGGAGGTATGGAAGGACAGGATTAAAAAGAGGCACAAGGAAACTTCTTTTGGGTGTGATGGATATGTTCACTATATCGATTATAGTGCTGGCTTCATGTGTGTATACATATATTAAAACTTATCCAACTGTATACTTTATGTGCAGATATGTCAGTTATATCTCAATAAAATTATTTTTTAAAAAGCACAAGTTATTGCCAGCGTCACTCCTATAAAGGCATGCTTCCACAGGACACATATTCACTTTTGCTTTTATTTGTTGACTAATAGAGTATTTCTTTCTTTTCTTTTTTTTTTTTTTTGAGACAGAGTCTCACTCTATCGCCAGGCTGGAGTGCAGTGGGTGTGATCTCAGCTCACTGCAACCTCTGCCTCCCAGGTTCAAGTGATTCTCCTCCCTCAGCCTCCTGAGTAGCTGGGACTACAGGCGCACAGCACCATGCCCAGCTAATTTTTGTATTTTCAGTAGAGATGGGGTTTCACCATGTTGGCCAGGATGGTCTCAATCTCTTGACTTCGTGATCCACCTGCCTCGGCCTCCCAAAGTGCTGGGATTACAGGCGTGAGCCACCAGGCCCAGCCGACTAACAGAGTATTTCTAAAGGACTATTTGACCTATGCAAATTTGTTAAGAGAATTTTAACCCTAGAAACAGCATGGGGGAACAGATGAAAACTTAACCAAACCAGTTTTTTGTCTGTCTATTTAGAATAAATATATGTGGCTCTGGATAAGGCTGTGTGGGCACTCTCTGGTCCTGCCAAGTTTAGCTAATTCTGGGAATTTCCACAGTCACTTAATAGCTCAGGAGTATAGAAGTCAGATATGCCTTTTAAGTACTTTATTCATCTATATTTTCAGAACGGGGCTAATGGCATATCAGCTTACAATATGTTGAATGAGAATTTAGGAAAATATTAACTCCATCTTGAACACACTTTCGTGCCATGAGGCATAGAAGGGTTTGTTGTCCAAGACTCAGATTAAGCTCTAATAATTTGGACATCAAAGTTGATATGGCTCAATGGCTCATTTGGAGGGCGGAGATATAGGGAAAGTTATTTTCTGTTGCTTTATACTACTCCGAGGTAGAATTAGCTCACAATAAATGTTTCTGACAGCCTGTTTATCTCTATTTACAGCTACTTTCCAAGCTGTCCTTATCCCCAGTAGAGCATCTTAGGGAGAATGAGGTCATATATAAAACACACACACACACCCCCCACTGTACAATAAGCAGGTACTACAGGGCCATATTCAGGCACTGCAGGTATACTACGTTGGGACCTGAGAAGATTCTGTATTTTAAGTGTCTATTTTGGATCACATTGAAGAGTTTGGTGTCAGTCAATCTGCTTCTTAGATTCATAGAGATACTTTCTTCTTTCTTGAACAAGTGAAATATTGGGCATTGAAACCAAGTGTGTTATACTCAAAATAATTTGTGGATTTTATAACTTATCTAAATAAAGCTCCTCACTACCTCATTTTGCATTACCTAAAACTAGGACTCACGGATTATCAAAAACTCACTTTTCACAAGAAAGGACACAGCTATTCCTATATTTAGCTAGCTACCACACTCTTAATGTTCAAATGCAATCTGATTCACTATTTAACTATTTGAACACTCTTACATAATTGTTTTGGTACATAAAATCAGCAACTTTCACAATTATTAACAATTATAGCATTTTACTCTTTCAACAATATCTATTCAAACTTCGATTGATAGAATTTCAATGTATAAATCACATTAAGGAGCATTTCAAGTTATATCTAAAATACTTACTATTATTTGAAAGTAGTACGTCCAAAGGTCACACCTCTCATACTGACATTGTTACATTAATTCCATATGACAGTAACTTAAGCTATTACATGATGGTAGATCACACACAATTCAGGGATGCTAGAAATGTTAAAAGCACACCTTCCAAAGACCCAAGCTAAATGGCAGATTTTGGCAAATTACTAAGGACAAAGGTGAACTTCTGAACATCCCTAAATTGGAGAGCAATTTGGCAGTGCCCACCAAAATTCAAACTGTACTTACCTTTGACATGGCTAGTCCATTTCTAGGAATTTATTGTAGATGTACAAAATGTTCTATTAACAAAATATTAACTATAGCACTGTTTCTTAAGCAAAAGACTGGAATGTCCATTAATATGGAGGCTGGTTAAATACCTTGTAATACTATGACAGGCTACATGTTTAGTGGTATTATGGCAGCAATCTCTGGAAAGTGACTCCCTGGGCTCTAATCCTGAGCCCTACCACTTATGAACTGTGTGACTGTTAGACATTTAATCATCCCGTGCCTAGTTTTCCTCATTTGTTAAATATGGAAAAATAGTGCCTATCTCATAGGTTGTTATGAGGCTTCCATGAGTTAATAAAACTAAAGTATTAAGAAAGCATCTGGATCAGGAGTAAGCTCTCAATAAATGTTACATATGATGATGTGGGTATATTAATACAATTGAATACTAAACTATCATTAACAAGAATGAGGCAGCTTTAACTGTATCGATGTGAAAAGATCTCCAAGGTAATACTCAAGTGAAAAATGTAAGGTCCAGAATAATATGAAGAGGTGCTACCATTTGTGGATAAATATATGGGGGAAGAAAAGAATAAGGATGAGGGGAGAGAAAACACACTTGTATGAACATATAAATTTTACCATATTTGTACATGTATTACCCATTCAACTGAATTAAAAATATTGTTGGATGAGTAAATGAATGTTAAAACAACTGAGCCAAGTAAAACTATTATATATTGCACCTAATTGACTGAGCAAATAATAGCACATATTATTATTACATATATATTTTTCTGAGACAGGGTCTGGCTCTGTCACCCAGGGTCTGCATTGGCACGATCTCAGCTCACTGCAACCTCTGCCTCCTAGGCTCAAGCGATCCTCCCACCTCAGCCTCCCGAATAGCTAGAACTAGAGGTGTGCGCTACCATGCCTGGCTAATTTTTTTTTTTTTTTTTGTACAGACATGGTTTCACCATGTTGCCCTTCAATTCCTGGGCTCAAGCAGTCCGCCTGCATCGGCCTCCCAAAGTGCTGGGATTACGAGTCACTGCACCCAGCTAGCAAATATATATATGGCTCTTATGTGCTAGTTATTATTCCAATCACTTCTCTTATATTATTCACAACATCCAATGAAGTTAAATACTCTTATTATCCTTATTTTAAAGTTGAGAAAAATGCAATGCAAAAAGACACAAGTAACTTCTTCAAAGTCACACTACTAGGAAGCAGAGCCAGGATTTGACTCACACAGTCTGGTTTCCTTCATCTCTTTGCTATATTAATACTACTCTAAAATTATTTTTATTTACATATATCCCAACTCTTGTAAAAAAGACTTTGGACAGCTTACATTAAAGCACATATATGCAATTAATAAAACTGGTAATGAAAAGGGGAAGAAATACCAATGTGAGAAAAAAATACAGCTACTTTAAGTACGCAACAAATCCAACTCTAAAGCATCTGCTATTTTCTACCGAGGCTTTGAATGATGTATTCTACTGAGATACTTTTAAAAGGACAGAAATCAAGTATTAAACAATTACAAGTACTTTTTATTTTGCTTCTTTAAAGAAGTTCTTGTTTAAAGTTTTCTTAAGGCAAGTTAATCTTGTAATCCAGTTTATATGCCAAAACCCAAATAGGGACTTTTCTTATGATTCTGTCATATGATTAAGTCAGGTGACAGATCACACACTTGTGCAATGTGCTCTACATCTCTAAGGCAGAAAGCGTGTCTATAGCACTGACTATCCATACCAAAAATAAAATGCCAAATTTGTAATCCTATCTAGTAGTTCCTATCATTTTTTGGTACATTTTTCTTTTCTTTTTTTTTTTTCTTACTTTTGAGACAGGGTGTCGCTCTGATGCCCAGGCTGGAGTGCAGTGGCACATTCACAGTTCACTGAAACCTTGAATGCCCCGGGCTCAAGTGATCCTCCCACCTCAGCCTCTTGAGTAGCTGGGACTACAGGTGCATGCCATCATGCCCAAATAATTTATTTTTATTTTTATTTTTTATTGGTAGAGGGGGTCTTGCCATGTTGCCCAGGATGGTCTCCAACACCGGGCTCAAGCGATCTACCTGCCTCAACCTCCCAAAGTGCTGGGATTACAGGCGTGAGCCACCATGCCCAGCCTGTTTTTCCTAATTACAGAAACACTTCATGTCCACTGTAAAAATAAAAACATATAAAGTGTAAGGAAGAAAGTAAATCACCTTAGTGCCCATTGTTTCCTATAATCCATCTTATACACAGACATGTACAAACATGTAGTTTTATATAAATATGTTACCATGGATATTTTGTCTCTTTCCTTTTCTGCTTATTTCCTCTTTCCAATGGTGACAACCAGGTAAAAATATACAAAACTCATGGTGTTTTTCAACTGGTTTTATAAAAAATGAGTTATCATTACAAATGTTTCTCTGTACTTTGTATTTTTTTTTCTTAAGATACATGATGGCCTGGGCAATAAGGTAAAACCCCGTCTCTACCAAAAATACAAAAAATTAGCCAGGTGTGGTGGTGCACACCTGTAGCCCCAGCTACTCTGGAGGCTGAAGCGGGAGGATCGCTTAAACCTAAGAGGAGGAAGTTGCAGTGAGCCAAGACAGCACCAGTACACTCCAATCTGGGTAACAGAGCAAGAGCCTGTCTCAGAAAAGAAAAAAAAAAGATACATGATAGAAATCCTCTCAGAATGTACTTGGAAATCCTTTCTAATCACCAGTAGATTTAACTCCTACCATTTAATCACTTCACAACATTCCATAAAATGCCTAGGCCATAATTTACATAACAATACCCCTATTAACAGGCATTCCCTTTGTTTCCACGTTTTTTGCCACTACTAACATTGAAACATTGAAACACTGTTGCAGCTAACACTCATGTAAACTCTTACTGGTGCTTTTATTTCTAAGGAAAAGATTACATGGAGTTAGACTGATGGGTGGAAAATACATGTATTCTCAGTATTAACAGATGTTGCCTGATTGTTTACTAGGAAAAACTCTTAACACTTCACATCTCCACTAGCATTTTATGAGATAATCCTTCTCCACATATCCCTGCTAGCAGTAGGTTTACCACTTAATTTTTGCTTGTCAAGAGAAATATTTCATTGTTAGTATACTGATTACTAGTAAGGTTATACATCCTTTTTTGTTTGTTGAATGTTTGGATTTCTCTTCTGTGAACTTCTGGTGACATGTTTTATCCATATTTTTACTGGGTGAACTTTTTCTTAATTGGTAAGAGTTCTTACAACGGTTAACTCATCTGTTACACATATCTCAAGCCTTTTTTTCCGCCTGATTTTGTCTTTGGTCCTTTATTTTTGCCACTAAAGAATCCTTCGTTTCCATGCAGTCTCATGTGTCTATCCGTACTTTTATAACTTTTAAGTTTCCTATCTTGGTTTAAAAAACTACATCCGGATTGTATGTATAAAGGAAATTTAGGAGATTAATATCTTAAATATTTTATTGTTTACATTTAAGCCTCTAATCCATCTGAAATCAGTTTTTGCATCTGTTGCAACGTATTGGATCAATTATATTTTCTTCTAGATGAGCAAGTTGTATCAGTTAACATTTACGATATATACGTGCCCTTTTTCACCACTGGATTGAATTATCCCTTTGAAATGTGGTAAATTATCTTATATACTGAGATTTACTCTGCTTTTTAAAATTCTGCTGCACTTATATACTTAAAAATATATTTACACACTTATAAAATTAAATAACTTACTCAGCTACCTGGATCAGACAAAACATTTTCACTTAAGATATCCAAGTAGTTAAGATGAAAGAATTATTTAGGTGCCTTAATTTTCCATATCAAAGTAAGAAATATTTTACAATGTCTATTGACATTATGAATTCAAATATACAGAAGGTATAGTAATAAATTTTAATTTTTTCTTTAATGCATCAATCTAGAGATAATTACTTATTTTGATGCATTTCCTTACAACTTTTTCCATATGTATATACTATTATTATTATACATATGCTCCTTTTTCAATTTTATAGGTACTTTCCAATTCAATTAGTCTTTTCTATTTTACCTTTAAACATTAAAAAAAGTAAACTAAGAACTAAAAACTTATAAAGTCTGGTTGCTTTTTATTGCTCAAGCACATCTGAAACTCTTCTGTATCATATCATATACCACCCATTTTATTTTCAGTGAAATAAGCCTAATTATTTTTCAGAAAAGAAACAAAATGTGGCATGTTGCAGATAAAATTTTTTTAAAGGCTTACCACCAAGAGAACAGTTTCAACAGATAGCATTAAGATCCAAAACTGAAATTTTTGTTGTTAGTCATAGTAATACCAAAAATAATAGTGATTTTTAAAACCTTAAGACATAAGAAAGTGTTTCCTTCTAAAATTTAAATCTGAAAATACTTATGATATACCATTAATTTTTAAAAACAGCTAATCACAGTTGTAAATTTATTAACTAGAGCTAACTACAAATAAATATACAGAAAGAGGAGTTTCAAACGTAAATAAATCATTATATAATTCTAAAGATCACTTCAGTAGTTTCAGGTAAAAATAAATGTTACTACGAAGATACACAACCACTTCAGCTGTCTTTATATATACATATACACACATTACGTACTTTATATACTACAAATATTTACTCTATATATAGTATATACATAATATGTATATACTAAATATAAATGAATACACTTATAAAAACCAAAGTCGCTTTCATTTCACCATAGGGAAAAAAGAGAATAGCAAAACTTTAATATTCTCTTCAGAAATTATATGGAAAACATTTTTATTGCTCACAATTTATTTACAATAAACTTACTTAGTATAAAGAATAAATTCATTCATAAATCAATAAATCCATTTGTTATAATAGACAATCAACATTAAGGAAAAGTCAATAAACTTAAAATCTTTCCTTAAGACAAATGAGTAATTTTTTTTTTTCAGGAATAAAGTGATTCATAAACTCATGATAGCTATACTTATTGTTTAATTTGCTGATATTTTCCATTGCAAAACTACTAACCCTTGTGAATCATGAATTTAAGAAGGGAAGAATTTTACTCTAGTTTATGTCTCCATTATGTTCTCTACATTTCTTTGTCTATTTCATATAAGGATAAAAATAAGATATAAAAACACTTAATTTTTTTAAAAAGACAAAATGTTTAAGCTTATAAGCATTAACTCAAAAGTCCCTGGCTCTACAATCTGTACAATTTTAATATACTTCTATAATCCATTGCAGGAATAAAAACTTCAAAATTGAAGAACTGCCTCCTTAAATTGATTCCATATATTAATGATTACAAGCTTTGGAAAATCTTTATATAGAAAATATTAAGACACTACAGTTGCCCAAATAAGGGACTTTATCTTGATATTTTTCAGATACAATTAATAAATCTGTTTTAGAATCTTTGCTACAAGTACATTTTTCTTGTTCCCCCATTTTTTGGGTAATAGCTTCTTTTCAAATTCTACTCTCTTCTTCATGCCCCAAACCTGCTGCTCACAGGGACATCAGTCAATTCTGCGGGTTGTCTTAAGTCTTCTTTAGAAATTCAGTATATAAAATCGAAGTAGTTATCAGTAAAATTAATTAAAAATTTTTTTTACAAAATATGTTCTAGATATTTTACATTCATGATCTAACTTAATAGCACCCATGGTATGGTATAGATTTAAACGTGAGAAAACTTAACCTTACTTAAGTACATTGTGCAAAGTCACACAGTTATTAAGTGGTAGGGCCAGAACTTCAACTAGGTCTCTATGACTGGAAATCAATTCATGTAAAGTCTGAGCTACACTGCTTTACCATTTTACACACCACTTCGTGTTTTTGTTTGTTTGTTTGTTTTGTTTTTGAGATGGAGTCTCACTCTGTTGCCCAGGCTGGAGCGCAGTGGTGTGATCTTGGCTCACTGCAACCTCCATCTGTCGGGTTCCAGTGATTCTCCTGCCTCAGCCTCCTGAGTAGCTGGCACTACAGGCGCGTGCCACCATGCCTGGCTAATTTTTTTTATTTTTTTAAGTAGAGACAGGGTTTCACCGTGTTAGCCAGGATGGTCTCGATCTCCTGATATTGTGATCTGCCCGCCTTGGTCTCCCGAAGCGCTGGGATTACAGACACCACTTAGTTTTTAAGATATTTTCACATAGATTACCTAGGGTTTATGTCATAGGAATGTTCCTAAGTATCAAACCTGAACCCCTCCCCAGCATTACTTAAAAGGACATATAACTAAAGTGGCAGAGCTGAATGAAGATCCTGACTTTTAGTCTAGTGCTAGTCCACTTATAGATCATGCAGAGCCACTTTTTCATTTAGTACAATTCATTCCCCTTCCCTTCTCTCCCATATTTTGATGATAACCATACTTACTAGTAAACAAACGTGCTGTGAAAATAAGTTGGTCTCAGCATTAATAAAGTCCATCTGAGGTTTTTATCTATTGTATTGACCATGAATTTGGAAGGTTATTACCAGTTTATATTTAAAAGCTAACATTTAGTGCACAACTTTAGGAAGAGCTATGATCTGCAAAAATTAAAGTGGTTTAATTTCCTTGTCTAATTGCCCAACATTCATTCAATAAATAATTTACTGAATACCTATCAGGTACTTCAGTATTCTGGTGCTGAAGACACAATAGTATTATAGTTCACAGTCCTGAGAGCTTTATGATTTGCTGAGGAGCAGCCCAGGAAACAGCAATTAAATACAATGCTAGAAGTGCAAGTAGAAGACTAGAAAAGATGATGATGATGATGATTAGTAGTCTATAGGACTGAGTGGCTACCTCTGCCCATGGGGAAGAAAGCATTCTTAGTGGTGGCAAAAATCTATAAAGGCACTGCAAACATGAAAGAACTCAGGAAAAGAAAACCAGAAGTGCCAAGGGCCCTAAAATAAAACCAAACCCTTATGTTTTATTTAATGGTGGACTACAGCACAATTCCCTAATAAATGTTAAGATTTCTACATGTAACACTCATAAACTGATAAGGCTAGTCTCAGAAATGTTTTCCAGGCTTCCAATCCTGTGTGTGTGCATGCGTGCGTGTGTGTGTGATCTGTGTATAATGTCAAAGCTTTTTTTCACATTTAACCTTACTAGCAACGTAATCACCAATTCCCACTACTAAGCTACATTTCATCAGTGGTCTAAGTTATTGCTTTCACAAGTTCCCTAAAACTGGGGGAATTGTGAAGTAAAACTGCAGACTCATCCAACCACTTTCATACTGACATTTTCCCCTCTAGTAGTCAATGCTTCTAGCTGGTTTTCTCTTTCCCATTTTGGTCTCAGCCAGACAGGACCAGTTAGGACTTCCAGACCACATAAGGAATTCTCCTCACGTGGTGCAATGTCACCTGGTCAATGAAGTAACACTTCCTTTTATTTCCCCTCTCCTCTAGAGATCAAGGAACCTTATTATGGAGAAAATTAATGGATAAAACTACATATATATATATATCTACAGCAGGCATGATGACATAAATTTATCAATATATTAGTCTACTGTCCAGTATGGGTCATAAGTACGAAATGCTAAAATGGTAAATCCACACGAGATAGTAGTAATCTTCATTACTTGGGGAAAGCAACATCTCCGAGGTTATGTTTTCTACTAAGGAGCATCAATAAGCCAGGTTATGTATTTTGTACTTACTATAAAAATATTTTGTTAAATTGCTGCTATTGTAGAATTTTAACTTTTTGTTCTACTTAACAAAATAAGACCGTTTATTGTATAGAATTTGGAAGACACAGAAAAACAAAAATAAATCAGTCACATCCACCACTCAAAGATGATTCCATCTTCCTAATTTTCCAGCAGTCTTCTTTAATTACCTTAGTTAGAAAACTACAAGATTTAACTGAGCATATAATTTTTCATATTAAGAAAGGTGTAATTTAAATTTTAAAATTCAAATTTGTAATATTTGTAAGACCTTCAATTGAAAAGCAGCATGGAATTTTCTGAGTTTGCAGTATAAATAAAAGAGTTTAACCACAAATTGAAAAACATTCTTCCCTAAAGCACATTGTTTGGGGTCAAAACATTGGTAATACATTACAGACGGAATGGGAGTACTTGGGTTGGACAACACCTGTATTTTCAATTGGACAACAATTTCTATATTTTCACAAAATACTATTCATCAAAATCTGAAGAGGGCACCGGGAGTTTTACAAATGGGGAAAGCTAAAGAGGGATACACATGCTACTTAACCTAAATTTACCACAAAGCCGGTCAAGGAATAGATTGGGAGTGCCAATTCAGAGGTATTTTAGGGAAAAATGACAAAAAGGGAAGGATTGAAGGCAGAAAACATGTGCAGACAGTAACATCTCGACTTGATTCTACCTTTAAGCACATGTGCAAATCAATTTGATTTAACATATTTCCAACCCAATCAGTTTCTTATTTCGGTTTCAGGGAACCCTACTCACTCTTCCCTAAACTAGCCTGGGCCTCCTGCACACCACAACACCACAATACCACCTTTCAACGCCTCCTCATTCAATCGAGACTGTCGCATTACTAACACCTCCTGTTTTGAAGACAGTATTCCTTCAACTGTCCCCTCTCGCAGAGAAGAAAAAGTAAAAGCCCTTCTTTTACCCTTCTAGTCCCATCTGAAGCACGTGAACATCTACGGAGCCTTCCCTGCAGGTATGTCAGATAAAATCCTTAGAATCACTGAGAAAGCACACTCGGAGGGAAGCTTCACAGTGACTCTGCAGTGAGGGCCGTATCAGTGACAGTCCCTCCCAAGCCTGTCTCACCGGAGACGCCTCTGCCTCCAGGGTTTTTGCTACCTCCCCGCTCCCCAGCCCTGAACTGAGGGTAAGGACAGAGAGGACCTTTGCCAAAGAATGGGCTTTAAGGAATGGGACCTAATGTCTACTGCAGACCCTGTGAAATGGCTGAAACAATCTGCTACCCGAAGCCCCAAAGGCTCTGAGTAGGGAACCATAATGGCCGCACTCACTTCCAACCCTGGGAAAAGTGGACATCTGAATCCCCAAGTAGCTGAAACGACCACACTTGGGGGAGCGGGGGTTAAGGAGAAATGAGCTCCTTGCCGGTGCAGGGTGACAGCGGGGAGGAAGCCGCAGGCAGAAAAGTCGCCGTTCACACTCTCCCTTCTCTCTCTCCTCTGCCTCCTTCCACCCCCTCTATCCCCACCACTCGCTAGTTACCGGTCGCCGCTCACCTGCTGGGGCGCGAGGTGCAGAGACTGTATCGACCGAGGACCCAGAGGCTCTGTCACCACGGAGAAGAAGTCCTCAGCTGCACAGGGTAGGGGGGGGCGGGCCCAACCAGTCACGTGACGTCGAGCTCCGCCCTGCCTCCTCCATCCCAGCGCGCTACATCTCGGGGGGCCTGTATTTTTACGGATCCCTTGAATATTAATTTTCTTGGATTAAACAAATAAAAGACAAATTTTCACAAAGACTATGTTATAAGGTACAATGTGGAAAATGTGGACAGCAAGAGTTAAAACGCATTGCTAAGGAAGTGACGTTCACGCCACAATCGAGGGACAGGAAATGGCGGTGGGGTTCCGTCCCTCTGAAGTCCGCCGGTAAAATTCCAGGCTCTGAGGTTTGGGCCAGTCACGTGATCTTAAAACTTGAGGCGTGTTGGAGGGTAGCCAATCTATCCGGACGATTGTTAACTACGTTTATTTGTTTTAAAGCATCTAACTTACTTGAGCTTTCCACAGATTTCTTTACATTTAGAAGAACTAGCTTTATAAAACCCTACTAGGATGCAACAGCGTTTGAAGGTCACTCTGCAGACCACAAACTGGGAAGAACGGGGCCGAGAAAAACTATCTTGCGGATATGGGACAAGAGAGGGAGGGGTGGAAAAATCTGGATTTTACCGCCAGGGCCTACCGAGCCAGCCCCACAAGTAGTGTCGTAAGCGGGTGGGAGGGAGGAGCATGACGCCAGAAGGCCCAGTCCAGGAGAAAGATGGAGGTTCCGGAGTGGAGGGGGCAGGGTGCACGGAGGCGAGCAGTGCGGCTGCGCGTGAGGCGGCGGACGCGCCGGCGCGCGAGGGGCGGGGTGAAAGGTCACAGCGCGGCAGCGGGTCTGGCTGGCGGCAGCGGCGGGAGGGAGCTGAGAGACCCGAGTGCACGTGTGGAGAAGCGGCGGCACAAGCGCGGCGGCGGGAGACACTCCCGCCCCCACCAGACTCAAGCCCTCACTCGACTCTCGCGGCCTTCGTCGCTCGCCCAGCTCCCTGCCCAGGCTAGGAGGCCGGCTTGCAGGGTTGAGTGGCCCGAGCTGAGGGTGCGGAGACCTAAGGGCGGCGACTACGACGGCGTTGATATCGGTGATAACGACGGCCTCAGCAGGCGGAGAAGATGAAAGGGTGAGGAAGGGCAGTCGGGCAGGGCCCGGCCGGCGGGGTAGAAGGGCCCGGGCCCACGTAGAGGGGGAGAGCCGCGAAGGCGAGGAGAGATTCAGGGCGAAGACGGGCGGAGGGAGATTTCTCTGCTTCTCAGTTCCCTCGGCTCTCGGAGGGGGCGGAGGCGAGGCGAGGCTCGGGTTGTTGGCGGGCTGAAGGGCCAGCGGAGGCAAGACCCGGGGGGCTTCAGGGTTTCGGTTCGGAGGACGAGTGTGGGTTGTTGAGTGGAGAGAAACGGCTGAGTGGGGCAACATGGAAAGGCTATTGTGAGGCGCCCGGGGCCTCCTTCCCTGGAGCAGACCGCTAAGCCACGCCGGCCCGCAGCTCCAGGTGGAGTGGTTTGGTTGTCTTCCACCTCCAGACTCAACTCTGGAACTGCGCTGTTTGACACCTTTCAGTTTAATTCACGCTTGGGAGCTGTGCAGAACCTTCTGGAGGAAGAAGAAATTGGAATAAAGAGCACGGGGATGAGTATTAAGAGCTAGTGACTCAACTAGATTTGGGTTGGGTCACAGCGAGTGGAGGAGGGGGAGAGAGCGCGATCACTGTAGACTTGGGGTGCCAACATGTTTAAGGAAGTATAGGGTGGATCAGTAGGTGGAGCTATTGCTTCAGTAGTTCACTATTGCCCCTGAGTGCTGAGGCGGTCCTGGGTAGTTTTACCACGCTGCTCCTTTCAGGTGATTGGCAAAGTTAATGTTCGGTCTTTCACCGTTTGCCTCTTACATAAAATTAGGAATTATTTTGGATCGGCTGTTTAAGTTTTTATGAAATGGTCTCCTTACCATTAAGTTGTATAGTTTTAATGTATTAATTACATAACATTTTTCCGAAGCATTGCCTCAAGCCGTTTTGGAGCTTGTCTTTATCCTCAAAGAAATGAAGCTCATAAACGTTAAAAAGCTCTCTGCGATGCCTTAGTTTGTTGTTGTTGTAAGTCCATTAAGAAATCGCAACTATGTTTTAAGTTAACGAAGTCATTCCAACTATTCAATAGCCCTTTTGAGGATGAAATAAAAGTCACTTTGAACGTAATCTCATACTGCCCCAAACAAGGACCTAAATATTATCTGTGTATCGGTATTTGAGGTTCCTGAAGAGATTCCAAGAAAGTTTAATTTGGTCTTAGGTCTGTAACATGTTTCCTTACTTTAATTTTCCTTTAAATACTGGATATTTATTCTAATGTTGAAGTGTGTGTTTTGTACTAATAATCTTTAAAGTTTAAGAACCATGAACTATTCACAGTACCTGCATTGTTTCACATCAAGTTCTAAAGAGTTCCAGTTAGGGAAATATAATTGACGGGTATAGGAAGTATTTGCTCCACTTGAATCATGATCTGGGAAGTTTGGCTATTTCAGATACAATCCAACATATTTGGAGAATGTTGTTTTTCTGCTATACTGCACTCCTTTTGCTTTGTTCTTCTTTTCTTTTCTTTTCAATGAGAGGGTCTGGCTCTGTTGCCCAGGCTGGAGTGCAGTGGCGCTATCTCGGCCCACTGCAACCTTTGCCTCCCCAGCTCAAGCAATCCTCCCGCCTCAGCCTTCCGAGTCATTGGGACCACAGGCGTGCGCCACCACGCCTTGCTAATTTTATATATTTTGTAGAGGCAGGGGTCTGACTGTGTTGGCCAGGCTGGTCTCAAACTCCTGAGCTCAAGCAATCCACCCACCTGTGCCTCCCAAAGTGCTGGGATTACAGGTGTGAGCCACTGAGCGCGGCATATACCGCACTTCTTGAGCATGGTTACTGACTCTTACTCATTTTTGTACTCATTGTCAGGCACTCAATACTTGATTGTCATGTTCTGTTAAGTAAGCAAAATGAGTCTGAAGAGTTCCCAGTGTTGAAATTGCCATGGATTTACAAAGGGGGTTGTCAGGAAATTATTCTGTATGTTTAGATCCAAAATCTTCAATCTAGTTCAGTCTCCATAGGGTGTGATGTTCTTTCTGATACATAACTTGGCAATAGAAATGGAGCTGAACAGTCATATTATTCACAATCTACCTTGAATTAATATATTCATGGAGCAATTATCTCTGTTTAAAATGGATATTTACATGTAACCTGATGAAGGCAGATCCGTAGAAATGAGTAACTGGCCGAATTTAGAGGAAACTTAAAACTATTGAATCTGTACCTTTATGCCACTAACTATGCCTGTGAAGTTCCTATTACTTCTTATGATTGGGAGCTTAGAATTGTGTTCTTTACTGTAAACCTTTAAGATGATTTCACAGGAATAATCCCTTTAACTTAACAAATGAACTAACTCCCAGATGAGATGAAACTTTTTAATTTTTTTTGCTTCTAAGTCTGTATTTAAGACACTCAACAAATGAGTTGTGTGAATCTTGCTTGTATTTGTTCGGATACCGAACCTACAACAGTGTAGGTTTAAAATAAGTTAAGCACCTTGAGTTCCAGAACTTGTACCACAGTGCACAGTGTGGTCGATTTTAAAGTCCTGACTCTTAATTTGGAATGGCCTGTAAAAACGAAACAGTGGTCCTGATTATGTGGCTTTTGTATGAAATTTTATTTGCTAAGTGTTCTATTGTATATTGAGCTAAGTAAACAGTAAATTGAAATATCTAAAATTGGAAACTACAGAAGTCCCAAGACAAAACCAGTCAAATATTTAAAATTGTACACTGTTGCCTATGTTGCCTATCATATTGAAACTTAAAACTTACCTGGTTTTTCTTCATATTTTTACCATGAGTATTTTTATTAGTAGTAGCAGTAGGACTTTCCATTGTATTGGCATGTCTTTCCTCCATAGAAGATAAATTTCTGGTTATTAACTACTGAATGTAATTTATATGCACATGTAGAAGTTTGAGATATACTAGGAAATATTGCTTCCTTTTGAGGTTGGCTGTTTTTATGAACCAGGGACATTGTAGTTTGAATTTGTGGGTGGTATTTTTATCTGTTCTTCTCTAGGGAAGGCGATTTCAAGCAAGAAGGTATGCCACAGATAACCATGACTGAGGTGGCAATGTAATTAGGCAGTGTAATGGAAAGTGTAATAAAACCAAATCATTTAGCCTTCAGTTGTAGTAAAGAGGTGCAAATTAGTTCTAATAAAAAATGTCTTTAACAAAATGTGAATACGTGACTAAGATGGGAAAGTAGGTAGCAGCAATATAAATATGGAACAATGTAGATTACTAATTGGAATAGTAAAGGGAGCCATTTTACCAAATAAAATTAAAATGTAAGATTCTGCAGTCAGAAACAAAACTTTAAAAACTCTGAACAGTGGTTATCTCTGACAGCATATGGACTGGGAAGGGGCAAAAGGAATATTTTTAGCATCTCAGCATAGTGAGACTTCGTCTCTACAAACAATAAAGCAGCCGGGAGAATCACCTGAATCTGGCAGGTGGAGGTTGTAGTGAGCTGAGATCACGCCACTGCATTCCTGCCTGGGCGACGGAGACTCTGTCTCAAAAAAAAAAAAGCCAGGCATGCTGGTGCAAGTCTGTAATTCCAGCTACTTGGGAGGCTGAGGCAGGAGGATCACTTGAGCCCAGGAGTTCAAGGCTGCAGAGAGCCATGAACTTGTCACTATATTTCAGCCTGGGCAACAGAGCGAAACCTGGTCTTAAAAAAAAAAAAAAAAAAAGCTTTTTTTAAAGGTTTATTGCTGTTTTGTTTTTCAGCAAAACCAAAAGCTAGTCAGGCTGACATAGCATTTGACACCTTTTATAAACCTACAGTTTATACTTCTTCCTTCTGTGAAACAATTTGTGGTTTGTTGATTGAGATAGTGAATTTTAACAAACAATTTGTAATTTGCCCTTGCTGTGTTGAGATGAATTCATATAAAATATAACCTACTTACACTATAAGTTTTTTTTTAGAAAATCAATGTACTGTCCTCTCTAATATAAAAGAAAAATAAAAGGGAAGTAATTTATAATAAAATTTATTTCAGTATTTAATGATGTGGCACAACTATGCCATAAAGCATAAGATCAAGTGTTTGCATCTATCTGTAAATAGAATCATCATGTAATTTAGAAAGTACATCTGCTGCCTATACAGTTGTGTGCATTGTTGACTCGTGTTGCCATTAGTGGTGTGATTTCTTCCTGAAATTGCAGACAACTCTTAGTAAAGCTCTAAACAAAGAATAATCAATACTTTCTGGGTTGGAAAATATTTTTTAAAGTCACTTAGTAGTCCAAGCACTCACCTTATTGAATCAAGATATATTCCATGTTTATCATAATTTCAAAGATCCTTCTGTTGTGTGAATATTACTGCACATATGATCAGTAGAGTGGGAACTGTTATTGGGACTCCTAATTTTTTCTTCCAGGTATTGCCTATGGCTTTCAGCTGTGTGATATCTGAAGCGATACTCTTTCTCAATTATTCAAATGATTGGCCTTCATCTTTTTTAAAACGCAGCCTGCAGTAACCAATAGAATACCAGTAGTAACCAGTAGACACATTCTTCCCATCGTGAACATGAGAGCTATATTTAAGTCTATTCAATGCCTAACTTAATGGCAAAGTGTTATTGTTCTGTCTAGTACAGTCGTGACTAGCTACAGTTGGTGATTGAGCAGTTGAAGTGTACCTTGTGGTCTGTAGCACAGTTGCCATTTCCCGGGTGAGATGGCTGCAGTCTGTGTGCTGAGGACCTGGAGCAGGAATGCTGGGCAGCTGATGTGTTTCACTGTTTTCCAACATGTAGTAATGTTCATGTTTTGAAGCCAAATTATGTGTATTTCTTTGATTATCCTTCATTCAAGTATAGTCATCCACATCACTTTCTGAAAACAACTAATGCTGTATGTGGACAGCTTGTTCAGTTCAGATTCTCAGACACTGAAGAAGAGATTAGAAAAGTAACTGTTAATGTTATGTAAAAGAAGGAGATACAGTGTCTCAGTTTGATAACATCGATGTAGTTCAAAGTGATAAAGCTTCTGTTACCATCACTAGTCCTTATGATGGAGTCATTGAAAACTCTAGCATAGTCTAGATGATATTGCCTATGTGGGGAAGCCATTAGTAACCATAGAAACAGAAGCTTTAAAGGGTACTGTTAATCTGTTTTACCAAATTGATTATTGTCCACCTTTTGTCATTGGGTCTCAATTAAAAGTGACCTTTAAAAAAAAAAAAAATGTGTCTTGTATGACAGAACTAAATTTTAAAGTGTGAAAGCTGATTCTTAGCTGGGTACTGTGGCTCACACTCGTAATCCCAACACTTTGGGAGGCCAAAGCAGGAGGATCACTTGAGCCCAGGAGTTCAAGACCAGCCTGGGCTATAACAGTGAGACCTCATCTCTACAAAAAAATAGTAATCATAATTATCTGGGTATGGTGGTGTGTGCCTGTAGTCCCAGCTACTTGGGAAGTCAAGGTGGGAAAATCACTTGAGCTTAGGAGGTTGAAGCTGCACTGCATCGAGGCATGATAATATCACTGCACTCTAGCCTGGGTGACAGAGGGAGACCCTGTCTCAAAAAGGAAAGAAAACTCAGTTATTGGTCCGTTTTTATGTTTGAAACAACGTAGATATGTGGATCTACTGCAGATTTTGTGAAATGTAAATACAGATCAAATATTTCT
This sequence comes from Pongo abelii, assembly GCF_028885655.2. Classification (NCBI taxonomy): domain Eukaryota; kingdom Metazoa; phylum Chordata; class Mammalia; order Primates; family Hominidae; genus Pongo; species Pongo abelii. The sequence continues at coordinate 24,383,576 of NC_085928.1, forward strand.
AAGGAAAATGAGTAGCTGAATTGGGCCATGCTGTAAATGTAGTAAACTGGATTTTAAAGACTTGGAATGAAAAAAATTTTTTAAGGTAAAATAAGTTTTATTTTGACTACATGTTGAAATGATTTCTCCCCCTTGTAAATGTGGATACTAAACTTGAATGAAAAAAAATTTTAAGGGAAAATAAGTTTTATTTTGACTACATGTTGAAGTGATTTCTCCCTCTTGTAAATGTGGATACTAAACTTGAATGAAAAAGTTTTTAAGGTAAAATAAGTTTTATTTTGACTACATGTTGAAATGATTTCTTCCCCTTGTAAATGTGAATACTAAACTTTTTTTGTTATATCAAGGAAGTCTTCCCAAGATATTAAACATTTTTGAATTTTGTATGTCACTTGTATATCTGTTGGACGGTCCTGTGCTAAACCCATAAAAAGCCAAAGTTGTATAAAACAGGATCTTTTCCCTTAGAATCCAGTTCCCAGATGGTAGATATGTCTAAATGTTTCAACTTGTGGGCCAACAGATAGTTTATGGCTGTTTATACCTCTGTGGTGAAGGATTTTGAGGCGATTCTGGTTTTTTGGTAAAAGTGTTGCCATTCAGTCACTTGGTCTGCTGTGAAAGGGTAGGGAAGAGATAATTGGAAGTATTCATCTTTCTTGAGCTAGTGCAAGCTATATTCTGCCTCTATCAGAAACTGTTAAGGGAACACCTTGTTCTCCAATTCCAGAGGCTTCTTACCTCAGTCCCCTATAGTGCTGTAGTGAATGCTTGTTCATAAAACTACCTGACACACATCTTTAATTACTTCTTTTGGATAATTTCCTAAGAATGAATTTTTTGGATCAAAAGGTACTGACATTTTTAAAGCTCTGGTGTTTGTTGCCAGTTGACCTCCAAAAAGATAGTAGCAATTTATTCTGTCAGCAACGTATGAGAATGTCCTTCTCTTTCCAAGGGCTAATGAAAGGGAAGGGCACATGGAAAAACCTCAAGAAAACATATTGTGGCTGACATTTCAGCCATGAATGGTATAAATTTTCTTTGTGATGCGTTCAATACATTTAAATACATTAAAATGATAGAAATAACTAATAGCTTCCTTACAAGTTGTGTTTGAGTAAATATTCACATTTTGCTTTAACTCTAGTTTTACTTTGCTGATTAGGTGATAAATGGCATTTCCTTTTTTAAAGATTTGATGATTATTTAGTGAACTTTGGACATACACCATTTTTACTGGTCATTTTGTGACATAAGTTGTTTATAACTTACCCAGTTATTAATTGGGATGATGATTGCCTTAACTTCAAATTGGAAAACAAAGATGATGTTCTTTAGAGAGTAGGGGTGAGACGTTAGGGCCCAGGTGATTTGAAATAAAAATTTTTAGAGGTGGAACTTGTTAAACAAGGATAAGCAAGGAAAATATTTTGTACTTAGGAGTATTTCAAACACTTCTCTTTCCAGAAAATTAGGGTATATTTAAAGGTATGTTTGGGTTCCCCTGCTTCTAGTGTGTATAATTTGTTACTTATTTTAAAGGAAACTTACTATAATGCAAAAAACATTGAACTAAAAGCAACCAAGTTTTAGTTTTATGTACCACAAATGATAGCTAGCAGTAGGGTCACTAATAAAGGTGTTTCAACCTCTGGGCCTTGGTTGTCTTTTAAGGGAATGGCTTCAATCTGAATAGGAATGGCCAAAGATTCTAGCTTGTGTGCCCGTTCTATTTTGTAGGTATCTGGGGAAGCAGAATTAACAGAGATTAAAATAGGACATAAAGAATACATAGAAAACTAAATTTCTCTATTGGATGAACGGTGGGCTTTTCATAGATTGTAGAGGTGGTTCTAATTTCTTATGGAAAGTGATGCTGTTGCTTTTGGATGTGTTGAATTTGAGATTCTTGTAGAGATCACCAGTAACCAGTCAGAAATATTGGCTTGGATTCAGAGATTTGGAAATAAAAACATTAACATTTAGATGGCAGTGAAAGAAAAGCCATAAGCTGGCAAGGAGCTTTCTTAACTGAATATGTGGATGACAGTGGAAACAATTTTCCACAGAATAATTTGATTCTTTTTAGGTTATATTCTTGAGCAGATTGTACCCATGTGTGTATTTAGCATTAGTAACCGACCATATAATTGCTGAGATTTTTATACCTCTGATACTTGCAGGCATACAGTTTGGAGAGCTGATCCACCCCACCTTCGCTTTTTTCAAAGAAATAGAGTCAGGGTTTTGCCATGTTGCCTAGGCTGGTCTCGAACTCCTGGACTCAAAGGATCTGCCCACTTTGGCTTCCCAAAATGCTGGGATTACAGGCCTGAGCTACCATGCCCAACCCCACTTTTACTTTTAAAATTACTGCCAAACCTCTAGAACAGTAACTGCCAACTAGGGCAACCCCCACCCCCTCTTCCCAATTATTGGTAATGTCTGAAGACACTTTTGATTGTCCTAACAGGATGTAGGAGAGTTCTGGCACCCAGTGGGTAAAATCTAGGGATGCTGCTGAGTATCCTACAGTGTACCAGAAAGGCCCCTCATAACAAAGAATGATGTAGCCCCATATGCCAATGTTGAGATTGAGAAACCCTGCTGTAAAATCTAGGTGAGATGGAACTTACTGGGAATTTAGTAATTCCCAGAAATAATTTGAGATCCTGCCCTAAGTCTTATAGTTTTATAGAAGAGGTAAGATATAAGAATAAATGTTTGTAGCAGGGCAGAGGTGCCTTGTAAGGACAGAAACAGTAATATAGTTCATATGAGGTAGAAATCTCAGTGGGTGACAGGTTAAGACCTCCTGAGCAGTTAGTGTTGAAACTGTGTGATAAATTTTGAATGGGCTTACTTTCAGGTTGAAGGAATTTATTTTCCAGAGGAATCACTCTTTCATGTAATTTACTACAGGGTAAGAGTTTAGAAACATTACTGCTAGCAAAGAAAAAATTACCTCCCTTCTAGCCCCTTGACATTTTTAAATCAAAGGACCATTTGATCCTTGCTAAAAGATGCTTTGAGTTTTATGCAAATGCACCTTTATCAGTATACATCAGAAAAATGTTTACCAACAGATCTCTCTCCCTTTTTTTAAAAAGTGACCTTGAGGGATAAAGATCACTCCTTTGACAGAACATGGTGTGACTGATCTTGTGCTACATGGAAATTAATAGACATAGGCTTGATTCTGGCTTTATCCATGACTGTCTGTATAACTACAGGTACATTTGTCTCTTGGGGGTTTAGTTTCATCATCTGTAAAATGAAGGGGGAATAGATCCAGTCGAGATCAAATACTCTGCACAACAAATGAACAGGCAGTTAAAATTATGTGCCAAGGTACTCTTAATACTCACTAAAAGTATGAACAGGCTTTAAGCTTTCTCTATACTTCATTTTCACTTTTTGTTATATAACTTAAAAAGTCACACTTTGAGCCTGGTGTGGTGATGTGGTGCCTGTTGTCCCAATAGCTCAAGAGGCTGGGGCTGGAAGATCACTTAAGCCCAGCAGTTCAAGGCCCCTGGGCAATATAGTGAAACCATCCTTTAAAAAAAAAAAACTTTTTACCGAGACCCACTTTTGTGGAGTCATATCCCCATCTTGTGGCCTTTCAGAATATTGCTGCTAAATGTTTTTACAATTATGAGCATAATTGGCAATAGGTTGAATAGCTAAAAACATTTGCGTCCATAATACCTGACATCGCTGTGCCAAAATTTAGTGTGCATTAACTCATCACGCTGCTTGATTTATAGGCCAAGGGTAAAGTTTTCTTACTAGCATAGTCTAAGCCCAGAAGTTATGTACATGAAATTATAATCTTGTGGCACAAATTAATAGCCAGTGGGAGTCTATAAAGAGGCAGACAAGTAACTGCATTTTTCACATTTAAGGACTTAATATAAAGTGTCTGTAGGCACTTTGGCAGTAGCTGTTTCTTATTTACATCACAGTCTGTCCCACTTTTCCTTAGTCTAAAAATTCTGGTATGAAAATGCCTTGGGGTTTGATTGTTATGAATCTGAAAAACAAGAAAAAGTAGCACATCACACCAGTTTACTTGAGCTGAGAGAGTAATTTAGTGTATTTAATAACAACTGTCTTCAATTTTCTATAGGTAGGGCTGTAAACTCTACTGCCAACAGGAACCAGTAAAGTAAATCAGTAAAGCAAGAGAAGCTGCAATTTGAGACTTTATGTAAAATCATTTCATTTAAATATTAGCATCGAACTTAATGTGAAAACCAGAAACAAAAAGGAAAAACTGAATCAGGCCAGGCACAGTGGCTTGCGCCTGTAATCCCAGCAGTTTCGGAGGCCGAGGTGGGAGTCCAGGAATTCGAGACCAGCAGTAGGAGACCAGCCTGGCCAACGTGGCGAAACACTATCTCTACTAAAAATGCAAAAATTAGCCAGGCATGGTGGCGGGCGCCTGTAGTCCCAGCTACTCGGTAGGCTGAGGCATGAGAATCGCTTGAACCTGGGAGGCAGAGGTTGCAGTAAGCTGAGATCGCGCCACTGCACTCTAGCCTGAGCTTCTGAGGGAGACTGTCTCAAAAACCAAACAAACAAAAAACCTGTGGGTCAAATAGATGTGATTTAACTCATAGCTGATTTAACTCTTAGGCCGGCAATTTGTGTCTTATATACAGAGTAAAGGTCTTTAAGATAGTCTACATTGTTACATTATATTACATTCTTATCAGAAGTAAGCAAACAATTCATGATCCGTTGTGATCATATAGCATAGTTTTTCCAATGACCCATTCTCTATGCCCATCCTTAGCCCTTGTTTCCCTCACCAGATTTCTCAGATTTAGGAATTTACGCACATGCCGTGGGAAATTTAATTTAGATGGGTGTTAAATTTGGATGATGATTTACATAACAAGGTTAATTACAAAAGTAAAGCTGCCAAGGTAGAATTTGAGAATCTGAATTTTTGAGAATCTGAATTTTTAACTGGCAAGATGATTCTGGTATATAACCAGGTTTGGGATCCATTTTTTGATTTTGTAACACTACTCACTCCCCAGTTTTTTCCCTCCCTTCTCTTGAAAATTGTTTCTTGGACATCTTTGTAGGTTCCTGTTCTTTTACCTCTAAAATTCAAGTGTTTCTTACGTTTTTTTTCTTTGACCTTCTTCTTACTACAGACATCCTTGGTAGTCTCATATAGTCCCATAATCAAAGGTTATATGCTATGAATTAGTTATGTTTCAGGAAATAGCTGTCAAAGCAATGTGTTATAAAAGAGAATTCTTTCATTTAAAAAGTCTAAGTACATTTCCCTTTACCACCTAGTTTTTATTTAACGTTAGCATTGCTTCAGTCTCATTGGGTAACATTTAGACTGCATTATATAAATCATTTTTAAAATTGCCCATTCATACCTTAAAAGCGTTTGACACTAGTTTTGATGGGAAAAAAACCTATCAGAACATGTATTAATAGGTGTTTATTCCAAAAGCAAAGATGATAACAGACTGTCTGGACACTGCTGAAATTTGGAAGATGATCTGGTACTTAAATGGAAGGCTCACTCATTCAGCTCTCATTCAGTTTCTGTTCTATATAAACTGAAGCCTTGTACAGCTAGGGATTGAGAAATCGTAGTGTTTTAAATGTTTGAACGTCTTGCCTCCTTTTACTTGTTCATATAGTAAGAAATAAACAAGGAATCATTTACTTACTACTTTGAGTTTTAGTATCAAAAATAACATGCCTGGAAAGTACTGCAGTTTGTTGTACCTTATATAATGAGTAATGTTTGTATTGTATTTTACTTTTTGTTAGGGATTCTTTTTCAGCTTTTATCTTAGATCCAGGGGGTACATGTACAGGTTTGTTACGTGGGTATGTTGCATGATGCTGAGGTTTAGTGTACAATTGATCTTGTCACCTGGGTAGTGAGCATGATACCCAGCAGGTAGTTTTTCACCTCTTGCCCCTCCCTCCCTTCTCCCTCTTTTAGTAGTCCCCAGTATCTGTTGTTCCCATCTTTATGTTCATATGTACCTAGTGTTTAGCTCCCACTTACAAGTGAGAACATGCAGTATTCAGTGTTCTGTTACTTTAATTTACTTAGGATAATGGCTTCCAGCTGCATCCATATTGCTGCGAAGGATGTGATTTTGTTCTTTTTTATGGTTATATAGTATTCCATGGTGTATGTGTGGAAATCTTTAAACATTTATGAAATGAAACAGTAGAATGAGCCCCATCAATCAACTACAGTTAAGTAGAATCAATTCCCATTTTATTTCATCTTTGTTTGACCTATACTTTTCCCTTTTCCTTTTTTGCTGGGGCACTTCCAAAAGAAACTCTAGATGTAGTATCCTTTTCCATCTCTAAATACTTTAATATTTAATATGAATTTTTTTTTTTTTTTTTTTTTTTCCCTGGAGACAGAGTCTTGCCCTGTCACCCAGGCTGGAGTGCAGCATCGCGATCTCAGCTCACTGAAACCTCCACCTCCCAGGTTCAAACGATTCTCCTGCCTCAGCTTCTTGAGCAGCTGGGATTACAGGTGTGCGCCACCACACCCGGCTAATTTTTGGTACTTTTACTAGAGATGGGGTTTCACCATGTTGGCCAGGCTGGTCTCAAACTCCCTAACTCAGGTGATCCACCTGCCTCAGCCGCCCAAAGTGTTGGAATTACAGGCATGAGCCACTATGCCTGGCCTTCAATATGAATCTTTAACAGAGAAGGATTTTTTAAACAATTACAATACCTTATATTATCTTATGATCTGATATCCAGTTTGTACTTATTTTCTGTCTTGTAAATGTCTTTTAAAAATATTTTTTTCACATTAGAATCCAGAAAGGTTCACAAATTGCAATTGGCTGAAATGCCTTATCTCTTACGCTAATAGTTCCTCCACTAATTAGAAAAAAATTGAGTAGTTTTAGATTTATAGAAAAATTGCAAAGATGCTATAGAGAATTCCCAGTTTTCTCATATTACTAACACCTTACGTTAGTATGATACCGTGGTGAGAAAATGAAAAGACAAGCTACAATTGAGATTAGTTGCAAAATCATCTATCTGATAAAGGACTTGTATCCAGAATATATAAAGAACTCTTACAACTCAATAAGACAAGCAATCCAGTGTAAAAATAGGAGTACAAAATTATTGTAAAAATTCTAGGTTTATTCTCAGGGCTAAACCATGGGCAAGAGATTTAAATAGACATTTTACCAAAAAAAAAAAAAAAAACCACATAAATGGCTAATAGCCATGCAAAAACATACTCAACATCATTAGTCATTAGAGAAATACGTCCAATGAGATATCACATTACACCAGTAGAATGGCTATTAACAGAAAGGCAATAAAAGGTGTAGAGAAACTGGAACCCTAATACATTACTGATGGAAATATAAACGTCACAGCCACAGTTTAGAGGTTAAATGTCTGAAATGGGTTTCACTGGGCTAAAATCAAGGTGTTGGCAGATAGAGTGATTTTAAATAGTGTCCTTCAAAAATTATTATCTATCTGGAACCTCAGCATGTGAGCTAAGTTAGAAATAGGGTCTTTGCGGGTATAATTGAGTTCATATGAATTAGAGCAGGTCCTAAATGTAATGACTAGCATCCTTATAAGAAGAGGAAAGGAAACAGACACACCACAAAGACCATGTGAAGATGGAGGTAGGCTGCCCCAAGCCTGGGGCCACCGAAGCTGTAAGGGGCAAGGAAAGATTCTTTCCTAGAGTTTTGAGAACATGGCCCTGCTGACAGCTTGATTTTGGACTTCTAGCCTCCTGTACTACAAGAGAATAAGTTTGTTGCTTCAAGCCACTGAGTTTGTGGTAATTTTTAAAGATAGCCCTAGGATACTAATACAGTAGGATTGTGTTTCTCCTAGAGGCCCTTGAGGAGAATCTGTTTCGTTGGCTCTTCCAGCTTCTATAGGCAACCTGCATTCCTTAGCTCCTGGCTCTTCCTTCATCTTCAAAGCCAGCCATAGAGCATCTTAAAATCTTTTTTGTCTGAATAGTATTCTGTTGTCATATCTCCTCTGTTTATTAAGGACTTACGTGATTATATTAGGCCTGTCTGGATAATCATGGTTGATCTTCACATCTCAAGATCTTAATCACATCTGCAAAGTCTGTTCTTCCATGTAAAGTAACATATTCAAGATTCCTGGGATTATGACATGTACATCCTTTGGTTGGGGGTGGGGGGCATTATTGTACCTACCACAGACAGTTTTTTTAAAGCTAAAAATATTTGTCATACAACCTAGCAATCCCACTTCTAGTTATCTACCAGAAAAAAAACTAAGGCATATGTCCACACATAGACATTTATGCAATATTCATAGCAGCATTATAATAGCCAAGATGCATATACAGCCCAAATATCCATCAGCTGGTGAATGAATAAACAAAATGTGGTATAAACTATAGCAAAATAGAATACTATTCAGCAATAAAAAGATCAGACTGCTGACATGTGTTAAAACACAGGTGAACATCAAAAGCATGCCACGTGAAAGAAGCCTAGTGCAAAAGATCACTTGTCTTGTGTGCTTCCATTTATATTAAATGTCTAGTAAAGGCACATTTGTAGAAAGAGAAAGTAGATTTAGTGGCTGTCTAGGGGTAGGAAAGGGGATTGATTGCAGATGCACCTAATGAATTTTGAGGCTGTAATGAGAATGTTCCAAAACTGAATTGCATTGATAGTTGCACAACTTGATAGTAAAAAAATCACTGAAGTGTGCACTTAAAACATGGCTTTTATGGTATATAAATTATACCTCAAGAAGGCTGCTTAAGAAAAAAGAAATGAGGGGGATTTAAGAAAGAGGGAGTTCATACACCTAAATGTAAAACGTCTAGAAGAAAACATAAAAATCTTTGTGATCTTGAGTTAGGCATATTTCTTGAATACAACTCAGAAATAAATCCATGAAATAAATTTGTCAAAATGTAAAACTTTCCCAGAAACAATAAGAAAATGAAAAAAGCCATAGACTGGTAAAAATTCTTTGCAACATATATAACTTAAAAATGACAAGTATCCATAATACATCCAAGACTCAAGAAAAACCAGTTTTTAAAAAATTGACAAGAGAGGAACAGCCCCGGTCTACAGCTCCTAGCGTGAGCGACACAGAAGACGGGTGATTTCTGCATTTCCATCTGAGGTACCGGGTTCATCTCACTAGGGAGTGCCAGACAGTGGGTGCAGGTCAGTGGGTGCACGCACCTTGCGCGAGCCGAAGAAGGGCGAGGCATTGCCTCACTCGGGAAGTGCAAGGGGTCAGGGAGTTCCCTTTCCTAGTCAAAGAAAGGGGTGACAGATGGCACCTGGAAAATCAGGTCACTCCCACCCGAATACTGTGCTTTTCTGACGGGCTTAAAAAATGGCGCACCAGGAGATTATAGCCCGCACCTGGCTCAGAGGGTCCTCCGCCCACGGAGTCTCGCTGATTGCTAGCACAGCAGTCTGAGATCAAACTGCAAGGCGGCAGCGAGGCTGGGGGAGGGGCGTCCGCCATTGCCCAGGCTTGCTTAGGTAAACAAAGCAGCCATGAAGCTTGAACTGGGTGCAGCCCACCACAGCTCAAGGAGGCCTGCCTGCCTCTGTAGGCTCCACCTCTGGGGGCAGGGCACAGACAAACAAAAAGACAGCAGTAACCTCTGCAGACTTACGTCTGACAGCTTTGAAGAGAGCAGTGGTTCTCCCAGCACGCAGCTGGAGATCTGAGAACGGGCAGACTGCCTCCTCAAGTGGGTCCCTGACCCCTGACCCCCGAGCAGCCTAACTGGGAGGCACCCCCCAGCAGGGGCACACTGACACCTCACACGGCCCGGTACTCCAACAGACCTGCAGCTGAGGGTCCTGTCTGTTAGAAGGAAAACTAACAAACAGAAAGGACATCACACCAAAAACCCATCTGTACGTCACCATCATCAAAGACCAAAAGGAGATAAAACCACAAAGATGGGGAAAAAACAGAGCAGAAAAACTGAAAACTCTAAAAAGCAGAGCGCCTCTCCTCCTTCAAAGGAACGCAGTTCCTCACCAGCAACAGAGCAAAGCTGGATGGAGAATGACTTTGACGAGCTGAGAGAAGAAGGCTTCAGATGATCAAATTACTCCGAGCTACGGGAGGATATTCAAACCAAAGGCAAAGAAGTTGAAAACTTTGAAAAAAATTTAGAAGAATGTATAACTAGAATAACCAATACAGAGAAGTGCTTAAAGGAGCTGATGGAGCTGAAAACCAAGGCTCGAGAACTACGTGAAGAATGCAGAAGCCTCAGGAGCTGATGCCATCAACTGGAAGAAACGGTATCAGCGATGGAAGATGAAATGAATGAAATGAAGCGAGAAGGGAAGTTTAGAGAAAAAAGAATAAAAAGAAACGAGCAAAGCCTCCAAGAAATATGGGACTATGTGAAAAGACCAAATCTACATCTGACTGGTGTACCTGAAAGTGACGGGGAGAATAGAACCAAGTTGGAAAACAGTGTGCAGGATATTGTCCAGGAGAACTTCCCCAGTCTAGCAAGGCAGGCCAACATTCAGATTCAGGAAATATAGAGAACGCCACAAAGATACTCCTCGAGAAGAGCAACTCCAAGACACATAATTGTCAGATTCACCAAAGTTGAAGTGAAGGAAAAAATGTTAAGGGCAGCCAGAGAGAAAGGTCGGGTTACCCTCAAAGGGAAACCCATCAGACTAACAGCAGATCTCTCTGCAGAAACTCTACAAGCCAGAAGAGAGTGGGGGCCAATATTCAACATTCTTAAAGAAAAGAATTTTCAACTCAGAATTTCATATCCAGCCAAACTAAGCTTCATAAGTGAAGGAGAAATAAAATACTTTACAGACAAGCAAATGCCGAGAGATTTTGTCACCACCAGGCCTGCCCTAAAAGAGCTCCTGAAGGAAGCGCTAAACATGGAAAGGAACAACCGGTACCAGCCACTGCAAAATCATGCCAAAATGTAAAGACCATCGAGACTAGGAAGAGACTGCATCAACTAACGAGCAAAATAACCAGCTAACATCGTAATGACAGGATCAAATTCCCACATAACAATATTAACTTTAAATGTAAATGGACTAAATGTTCCAATTAAAAGACACAGACTGGCAAATTGGATAAAGAGTCAAGACCCATCAGTGTGCTGTATTCAGGAAACCCATCTCACATGCAGAGACACACATAGGCTCAAAATAAAAGGATGGAGGAAGATCTACCAAGCAAATAGAAAGCAAAAAAAGGCAGGGGTTGCCAACAAAGATCAAAAGAGACAAACAAACCAACAAAGATCAAAGAGACCAAAAAAGATCAAAAGAGACAAAGAAGACCATTACATAATGGTAAAGGGATCAATTCAACAAGAAGAGCTAACTATCCTAAATATATATGCACTCAATACAGGAGCACCCAGATTCATAAAGCAAGTCCTAAGTGACCTACAAAGAGACTTAGACTCCCACACATTAATAATGGGAGACTTTAACACCCCACTGTCAACATTAGACAGATGGAGACAGAAAGTCGACAAGGATACCCAGGAATTGAACTCAGCTCTGCACCAAGCGGACCTAATAGACATCTACAGAACTCTCCATCCCAAATCAGCAGAATATACATTTTTTTCAGCACCACACCACACCTATTCCAAAATTGACCACATACTTGGAAGTAAAGCTCTCCTCAGCAAATGTAAAAGAACAGAAATTATAACTGTCTGTCAGATCACAGTGCAATCAAGCTAGAACTCAGGATTAAGAACCTCAAAACCGCTCAACTACATGGAAACTGAACAACCTGCTCCTGAATGACTACTAGGTACATAACGAAATGAAGGCAGAAATAAAGATGTTCTTTGAAACCAACGAGAACCAAGACACAACATACCAGAATCTCTGGGATGCATTCAAAGCAGTGTGTAGAGGGAAATTTATAGCACTAAATGCCCACAAGAGAAAGCAGGAAAGATCCAAAATTGACACCCTAACTTCACAATTAAAAGAACTAGAAAAGCAAGAGCAAACACATTCAAAAGCTAGCAGAAGGCAAGAAATAACTAAAATCAGAGCAGAACTGAAGGAAATAGAGACACAAAAAACCCTTCAAAAAATTAATGAATCCAGGAGCTGGTTTTTTGAAAGGATCAACAAAATTGATAGACCGCTAGCAACACTAATAAATAAAAAAAGAAGAATCAAATAGATGCAATAAAAAATGATAAAGGGGATATCACCACCGATCCCACAGAAATACAAACCACCATCAGAGAATACTACAAACACCTCTACGCAAATAAACTAGAAAATCTAGAAGAAATGGATAAATTCCTCGACACATACACTCTCCCAAGACTAAACCAGGAAGAAGTTGAATCTCTGAATAGACCAATAACAGGAGCTGAAATTGTGGCAATAATCAATAGCTTACCAACCAAAAAGAGTCCAGGACCAGATGGATTCACAGCCGAATTCTACCAGAGGTACAAGGAGGAACTGGTACCATTCCTTCTGAAACTATTCCAATCAATAGAAAAAGAGGGAATCCTCCCTAACTCATTTTATGAGGCCAGCATCATCCTGATACCAAAGCCTGACAGAGACACAACAAAAAAAGAGAATTTTAGACCAATATCCTTGATGAACGTTGATGCAAAAATCCTCGATAAAATACGGGCAAACCGAATCCAGCAGCACATCAAAAAGCTTATCCACCATGATCAAGTGGGCTTCATCCCTGGGATGCAAGGCTGATTCAATATACGCAAATCAATAAATGTAATCCAGCATATAAACAGAACCAAAGACAAAAACCACATGATTATCTCAATAGATGCAGAAAAGGCCTTTGACAAAATTCAACCACCCTTCATGCTAAAAACTCTCAATAAATTAGGTATTGATGGGACGTATCAAAATAATAAGAGCTATCTATGACAAACCCACAGCCAATATCATACTGAATGGGCAAAAACTGGAAGCATTCCCTTTGAAAACTGGCACAAGACAGGGATGCCCTCTCTCACCACTCCTATTCATCATAGTGTTGGAAGTTCTGGCCAGGGCAATTAGGCAGGAGAAGGAAATCAAGGGTATTCAATTAGGAAAAGAGGAAGTCAAATAGTCCCTGTTTGCAGACGACATGATTGTATATCTAGAAAACCCCATTGTCTCAGCCCCAAATCTCCTTAAGCTGATAAGCAACTTCAGCAAAGTCTCAGGATACAAAATCAGTGTACAAAAATCACAAGCATTCTTATACACCAATAACAGACAAACAGTCAAATCATGAGTGAACTCCCATTCACAATTGCTTCAAAGAGAATAAAATACCTAGGAATCCTACTTACAAGGGATGTGAAGGACCTCTTCAAGGAGAACTACAAACCACTGCTCAAGGAAATAAAAGAGGATACAAACAAATGGAAGAACATTCCATGCTCATGGGTAGGAAGAATCAATATCATGAAAATGGCCATACTGCCCAAGGTAATTTATAGATTCAATGCCATCCCCATCAAGCTACCAATGACTTTCTTCACAGAATTGGAAAAAACTACTTTAAAGTTCATATGGCACCAAAAAAGAGCCCGCATTGCCAAGTCAATCCTAAGCCAAAAGAACAAAGCTGGAGGCATCACACTGCTTGACTTCAAACTATACTACAAGGCTACAGTAACCAAAACAGCATGGTACTGGTACCAAAACAGAGATATAGATCAATGGAACAGAACAGAGCCCTCAGAAATAACGCCGCATATCTACAACTATCTGATCTTTGACAAAGCTGAGAAAAACAAGCAATGGGGAAAGGATTCCCTATTTAATAAATGGCGCTGGGAAAACTGGCTAGCCATATGTAGAAAGCTGAAACTGGATCCCTTCCTTACACCTTATACAAAAATCAATTCAAGATGGATTAAAGACTTAAACATTAGACCTAAAACCATAAAAACCCTAGAAGAAAACCTAGGCAATACCATTCAGGACATAGGCATGGGCAAGGACTTCATGTCTAAAACACCAAAAACAATGGCAACAAAAGCCAAAATTGACAAATGGAATCTAAATAAACTAAAGAGCTTCTGCACAGCAAAAGAAGCTACTATCAGAGTGAACAGGCAGCCTACAAAATGGGAGAAAATTTTCGCAACCTACTCATCTGACAAAGGGCTAATATCCAGAATCTACAATGAACTCAAACAAATTTACAAGAAAAAAACAACCCCATCAAAAAGTGGGCAAAGGACATGAACAGACACTTCTCAAAAGAAGACATTTATGCAGCCAAAAAACACATGAAAAAATGCTCACCATCACTGGCCATCAGAGAAATGCAAATCAAAACCACAATGAGATACCATCTCACACCAGTTAGAATGGCAATCATTAAAAGTCAGGAAACAACAGGTGCTGGAGAGGATGTGGAGAAATAGGAACACTTTTACACTGTTGGTGGGACTGTAAACTAGTTCAACCCTTGTGGAAGTCAGTGTGGCAATTCCTCAGGGATCTAGAACTAGAAATACCATTTGACCCAGCCATCCCATTACTGGGTATATACCCAAAGGACTATAAATCATGCTGTTATAAAGACACATGCACATGTATGTTTATTGTGGCACTATTCACAATAGCAAAGACTTGGAACCAACCCAAATGTCCAACAATGATAGACTGGATTAAGAAAATGTGGCACATATACACCATGGAATACTATGCAGCCATAAAAAATGATGAGTTCATGTCCTTTGTAGGGACATGGATGAAATTGGAAATCATCATTCTCAGTAAACTATCGCAAGAACAAAAAACCAAACACCACATATTCTCACTCATAGGTGGGAATTGAACAATGAGAACACATGGACACAGGAAGGTGAACATCACACTCTGGGGACTGTTGTGGGGGGGGGGGGGAGGGATAGCATTGGGAGATATACCTAATGCTAGATGACGAGTTAGTGGGTGCAGCGCACCAGCATGGCACATGTATACATATGTAACTAACCTGCACATTGTGCACATGTACCCTAAAACCTAAAGTATAATAAAAAAAAAATTGACAAGAAATCTGAACTGATAATTTATCAAAGATGATACATGAATGGCAAAGAAATACATGAAAAGATGCTCACTTCAATTATTATTTAGGGGGATGCAAATTAAAAACCACAATAAGTTGTCACTGCATACCTGTTAGAATAGCATAAATTTTAAAAGTTAACAATGCCAAATGCTGATGAAGATTCAGAACAGCTAGAACTCTTACACACTTAAGACCCAGCATTCCCACTCCTAGGTATTTACTAAGAGAAATAAGAACTTATGTTCATACCAAAACTTATATGTAAATGTTTATAGGAGTTTTACTTGTAATCATCTAAAATTGTAAACAACTGCCCTTCAGCAAGAGGATAAATTTATAGTACATCCACATAATGGAATACCATTCAGCATTAACAAGGAATGAGCTATTGATACGCACAACACCGTGGTGAGTCTCAGACATTATGCCAAATGAAAGAAACCAAACAAGCAGCTATGTATTTTGTGATTCCATTTATGTGACATTCTTGAAAAGGCAAAACTATGGGGAACAGAAAAGAGATTAGTGGCTGCCTGGGAGTTGAACTTTAAAGGGTCATGTGGGAGGTTTGGGGAGTAATTAAATTGTATATTTTGGTAATGGTTACATGATTATATGTATTTGTAAAAACTCACAACTATACAACAAAAAGATGAATTTAATTTTATGTAAGCTTTAAAACTTTTTTTTTTTTTCCCCGAAAGCCAAGGGATCAATCAAAACTGATCCTCATAAAAGGCAGGAAAGTAAAGAACAGTTAATACTTGGTACAAATAGAAAATTGCAAGCTGATGGACTTGAATCAACTAAATAATTCAATAATTACATTAAATCTTTTTTTGAACAGTCTAGCTCTGTCACTCAGGCTGGAGTGCAGTGGTGCAATCTCGGGATGGACTTGAATCAACTAAGTCAGTAATTCAATAATTACATTAAATCTTTTTTTGAACAGTCTCACTCTGTCACTCAGGCTGGAGTGCAGTGGTGATCTCGGCTCACTGCAACCTCTGCCCTTGGGTTCAAGCAATTCTCCTGCCTCAGCCTCTCAAATAGCTGGGACTAAAGGCACGCACCACCACACCTGGCTAATTTTTTGTATTTTTAGTAGAGACAGGGTTTCACCATGTTGGCCAGGCCGGTGTTGAACTCCTGGCTTCAAGTGATCCACCCAAGTCAGCCTTCCAAAGTGCTGGGATTGCAGGTGTGAGCCACTGTGCCTGGCCCATTAAATCTTAATGGACCAGATACTCCAATTGTCAGATTAAAGGAATAAGATCCAACTATATGCTATTTATACACACTTTAAATATAAGGACACAAGGAAAAGTAAAAAGAAAAAAAAAGGTAAAAGATAGAACATGAAACTTTGATTTGAAAGAAGCTGTAAAGCCAGGCCTGGTGACTCATCCCTGTAATCCCAGCACTTTGGGAGGCTGAGGCAGGTGGATTGCTTGAGTTCAGGAGTTCGAGACCAGCCTGAGCAACATGGTGAAATCCTGTCTCTACCAAAAATACAAAAAAAAAAAAAAAAAAGCTGGAAGTGGTGGCATGCATTTGTGGTCTCAGCTACTTGGAAGGCTGAGGCAGGAGGATCCCCTGAGCCTGGAAGGCAGAGGTTGCAGCAAGCCAAGATTGTGCTACTGCACTCTAGCCTGGGCAACAGAGTTGAGACCCTCATCTCAAAAAAAAAAAAAAAAAAAAAAAGAAAGAAAACTGTGTATTAATGAACAAAGTAGACTTTAAAACCAGGAGTATTGCCAGCAAAAAGGAGGGATATTTCAAAATGATAAAAGGTTCAAATTATCAACAGTAGTCCTAAATATTTGTGCCCTTCCCAACATAATTTGAAAATACCTGAAGCTTTTTTTATTGATTGAATGAAACAGCAAAAAGGAAGAAACACTTCCAAACTTTTTTTGAGGCCAACATAACCCTGATAAGAAAACATATCAAGAATATTATAAGGGCTGGGTGCAGTGGCTCACGCCTGTAATCCCAACACTTTGGGAGGCCAAGGTGGGTGAGCCTATCACTTGAGGCCATAATTTCAAGACCAGCCTGGCCAACATGGTGAAACCCCATCTCTACTAAAAATACAAAAATTAGTTAGGAGTGGTGGCACATGCTTGTAATGACAGCTACGTAGGAGGCCAAGGCAGGAGGATTGCTTGAATCCAGGAGGCGGAGGTTGCAATAAGCTGAGATTGCACCGCTACACTCCAGCCTGAGCAACAGAGGGAGACTCTGTCTCAAAAAAAAAAAAAAAAAAAAAGAAGAAAAAAGTGTGTCAAGAGTAAGCCTTTTTGAGATACCATGTGTACAAAGACTTGAAGGAGTTAACATATTCTGCAGCCAAGGATGGAGAGGCCATCAATTGACAGGAAAAACTGCAAGCAAAGCAGATTTTGGAACAAAGATTTGAAATTGTTTGCAGTATGTTCACTTTGAAGTGTCTGCTGGAGATTGCTTGAATCTAGGAATGTAGAGTTCAGGAGTGAACTATAGGCTAGAGACAGAAATTTGGAAATTGGCAGCATTAAAGCCACACAACTACAAGATTGAATGAGATCACCAAGAGAATAATTATAGAGAAGATAACCAAATGCGTCCATATACGAGGCCCTCATAAAATTGGTTCTTTTTCAGCTTCCACATTTATACACAAGCACACTTGATGTTTTAGCCATATCAAACTGACTAGTTTTCGGACTACATCATTGCTGTTTTGTTCATGTTTTATTAGACTGCATCTCTTGCCCTTCCACAGGATAAGCTAGTCATTCTTCAAAATGTTTCCCATTGTCACCTTCATTCTAGTATTATTTTTGTACTGTATGTACATACACTGTTAGTAGCACATTGTATATATCTGTCTTTCCTACCAGATGTAAACACCTTTGCATTCCAGATGCATAACGCATAGATATTCAGATATTTATTGAAATATAATTGATTTATGCTTTAAATAGGCAACTCTATTATGTTCATAAGAACTTTAGAAAAATTTAGATTGACAGAATTTTTAAAATCTCCATTAGATTAGTTTTTTAATAGAGACTTTGGACTTTCTTTTAACTTAATTTTTTGTAGGTTATTCTAACTAAAAGCTTTTTGGTTGTTTACATTCAAGTAATGTTATTTTCTTGACATGTCTACATATCCCTTATGCTTATGCCTTTTTTTTTAACTACGTGTTCCTTGCTAACTTATATTTACAAGTTGATTATATTACTTTGATATATTTAGAAAATCCACGTCTTAAAATAATTTGGAGCTAAGTGATAAGGATTACAGAAGTATTCCATTTCAGTCAGACATATCATGTTAATGAGAGTTAAACTATATTTGAAGCTCAGTTTTGCTGACAAGGTTACATTAAGTGAACATTTTGAAATTGTTTTGGCGTATTTGTTTCTTGCAAAAATCAAATTAATTTCTCAAAAACAGCTTAATTTTTCCAACAGCTACCAAACAATACTTATATCTCAAATTTGTTTAAAGCGTGTATGTACGTATATATACGCGCATAGAAAAATATTGGAAGACTATCAACAAACTGATTTCTGGCCATATTATTACAGGATATTTTCCCTTTCTACGTCATTTCTATGGTGTGCTTTTTTTTTTAAAAAAAAAAAGAAAAACAAGACATCTATTTTTTTTAATTAGTTAGGGAAAGATTAAGCTGCCTATTCCCTATTCAATATTGTTTTCTCTATTTAGGCTTTATCTGGCCACCCTAATGGAAACTTTTTTTAGTACTTAACTTTTATTAGACTCAATCTAGCACAGTGCACTGTAACCACTTTTTCTTCTTGTATGAAGTCAAGAAATACCTGGTATTATTCTTTGAAAATTGTAAATATGCTTGAAGCCTAGTTATTACCTACAAATGATTCCTAAAGTTTTAAAAACCTCAAGTTCTTTCATTTATACTTTAGAAGCTTGACTTTTTAGGTTCTTAAGTTACTATTGTTGATACTTCAACTTCATAATATAATTTTAAATCATTTTTTAAATACTAAGACTTTTTTTTTAAATGAGATGCTCTAAATTAATACAGACTGTATGTAAAAAAATTACTACATCCAACGTGTGGCACTATGGTAAGTTAAACAGGAGACAATGTAGGTAAAATGTGATCCCTGTCAGCTACTGCATTTTTAAAGGATCCTATATTTTGGCCAGGCGCAGTGGCTCACGCCTGTAGGCCCAGCACTTTGGGAGGCCAAGGTGGGCAGATAACTTGAGCTCTGGAACTGTAGACCAGCCTCGGCAACATGGTGAAACCCTGTCTGTACAAAAAATTCAAAAATCAGCTGGGCGTGGTGGCATGTGCCTTCCTCAGCTACTCGTCAGGCTGAGGTGGGAAGATCACTTGAGCCTGAGAAGCGGAGGCTGCCGTGACCTGTAATTATGCCACTGCACTCTAGCCTGGACAACAGAGCAACCCTGTCTCAAAAAAAGAAAAATTAAGGATTCTATAGTTTACAGGATAACAGTAGCCACAGATTTTTTTTTTTTTTTTTTTTTTTTTTTTTTGAGAAGGAGTCTTGCTCTCTCGCCCAGGCTGGAGTACAGTGGTGCGATCTTGGCTCACTGCAACCTCTGCCTCCTGGGTTCCAGCGATTCTTCTGCCTCAGCCTCCCGGGTAGCTGTGACTACAGGCACGTGCCACCACACCAGGCTAATTTTTGTATTTTTAGTGGAGACAGGGTTTCACCGTATTGGCCAGGCTGGTCTCAAACTCTTGACCTTGCAATCTGCCCACCTTGGCCTCCCAATTTTTTTTTTTTATGTGAATGGTAGATAGTGGGGAAAGTGAGCCCAGTAGATTTTAGTCAGAAAAGTGTTATGAAGAGGGGGAGTTCTGTGAATGAGATGTAATCTACTTAAAGAAAACATGAATTTCATACAGGGAATTCATTATAGTTGTCAAATATTTGGAATGAGAAAAGACTATACTTAAGTGACTAGAAGTTGGAAGAGACTATAACAAGAAAATCTCTATTTTTTTATTTTTATTTTTTTAAACTTCCCTATGGTGCTGAGGGGTTTTTTAAATATATAAATCTCTTACCCTTTTACTAACATGTTTGTTTATTTAATCTGTGTGGTTGCTAAGGAACTATGTTCAGATTTTAGGAAGACATACAAGACATGAAGAGATCATTGGTTGCAACAAATAATACAGATTAGTAGTATAAGAAATAATCAAGGCAGGAAGGCTAAAGTTCCAAATGAGCTAAGCCTTTCAAAACTGCTAAGTATGACAGAAAGGATGCTTTATGCTGTCTTTTGTGTTCTTCATACAGACTGCTTAAATAGGGGGTAAAAGTCTCTTGTTTTTGCCTCTAACTCCTTAGCAAGTAGAATTACTGGGCATTATAGAGTAATATATCTTAGAGAACTTTGTACTATAAGATAAAATATTACATCATATTCCTCTCTATCCAGATAAATCAAATTTAGAAATTTCTTTTTTTATCTGTGATTGTTGCTGTTTTTTGTTTTGTTTTTGAGACAGTCTGTCACCCAGGCTGGAATGCAGTGGTACACAATCATAGCTTACTGCAGCCTCGACCTTCCAGGTTCAAGCAATCCTCTCACTTCAGCCTTCTAAGTAGCTGGGACCATAGGTGCACGCCACCACACCTGGTTAAGTTTTTTTAAAAAAATTTCTTATAAAGTTTTGCTATATGCCCAGGCTGGTCTTGAACTCCAGGGCTCAAAGGATCCTCTCACCTCAGTCTCCCAAAGTGCTGGGATTACAGGCCTTCATGCCCAGCTGTTTGGGTTTTTTTTTTTTTTTTTTTTTTTTGCTTTTTAATCTAAATTTTAACATTTCAAAATACAGTTTTTAAAATTACAATTTCTACTACAAATTAAAATCCTTTCAAGCATGTTTCTGTATATGTTAACAAAAGTCTGTTGTTAAATATAGTTGAAATGTGCTTTTTCTCTACAAAACACAATATACTACAACATCTTTTTGGGCAAATAATACAGATGGAGCAAAAAAATTGTAGAATGCTGTCAGGTTTGCCTTATCACATTTGATCTGCCTTTAACAGTAGTGAAGTTCACTTCAGCTATTAAAAATTCTTTGTTTACAGCTCTGCAGGCAAAACAACTTTGATACTTTGTTAGAAATTGGAACTGAAACTTTTTAGCTTTAATCTTTTCCATGGAACCAATTGTTTTGATTACAAGTGGTTTCTTAGGAATGCTCCTTTTATTAGTCCTTTCTCACGCTGCTAATAAAGACATACCCAAGACTGGGCAATTTATAAAGGAAAGAGGTTTAATTGACTCACAGTTCCGCAGGGATGGGGAGGTCTCAGGAAACCTATAAACATGGTGGAAGGGGAAGCAAACACATCATTCTTCACATGTTGGCAGGAAGGAGAAATGAGAGCGAAGCAAAGGAAAGGCTCCTTATAAAACCATCAGATCTTGTAAGAACTCACTATCACGAGAACAGCATGAGGGCAACCGCCCCCGTGATTCACCGGGTCCCTCTCACAACATGGGAATTATGGGAACTACAAGATGAAATTTGGATGGGGACACAGCCAAACCATATCACTCCTGTTGCTTTCTTAATGGATAATTTTCATACTGGTGTGATTTTCAAAATGTGAATTCCTTTGTTTTGTTTCCAGCAACTCTGGTTCTGAAAATGGGGTATGTGTGTCCAGGAATGTGAATTTTGCATATCACGTCTGTGACTCTGATGTAGGTAGTTCATAGACCACGGTTTTCAATGAATAGAATGTGCATGGTATTGCATACTTCCATTGTTTTCTTAGAATAAATTACTAGAAGTAAGATACTTGGACAAAGGAACTGTAATTTTACCAGAAATAGGTGTATCTAAATTTTTCTGAACTATGAACTACAAGGAAAATTTTGACACTTGTAGAATGTTATTCTGGCCTTTGTAGTAGTTGTTGTGTACCATATTTGTCCCTAAATATATGTAATTGTATGAAAGCTATGAGTAGAATTTGTATTGAATGACTGTCAAAATTTGCTTATAAATGATAATTTGCTTATAAATCAACTCTGAAAGAGTTGAATTTATCAATCATGTAAAAAAGACTTGGTACCCCTTTCATATGTTCATATTAACAAATGGGGCTAATTATGTTTTATTGAGTACATTTTGATTTGTTCCAGTAGCCGGATCGAGCTGGGAGATGTGACACCACACAATATTAAACAGTTGAAAAGATTGAATCAGGTCATCTTTCCAGTCAGCTACAATGACAAGTTCTACAAGGATGTGCTGGAGGTTGGCGAGCTAGCAAAACTTGGTATAATATAGTTTTTTTTTGTCCTCCCTTTTCTTTCTTTTTGTTCTTGAACCCTAGTTTTTTATAGAGCAGAAAGAGTTAACTAATTTAGTTTGCTTATTTTATAAGTGAGGAAATGGGAGTGGTCTAGGTTGTGAGAAAAATCTCAGAGAAATCGGTTGAATAAAATAGTTGAATTTAAAAAGAAATGCTTAGTGTTCTTACTTTGTGTATACCTGTGTGTTTTCACTTTTTAAGCTATACTCTAGAGGAGGCTTAAACTTCCTAAGATGGCATAAGAGCTTTGCGGTCATTGATAATCATGAAATAGTTGATGAAATTTAATATTGATAGGAACAATGTAGTCCTTTAAAAGGGAAAAAGATTAAATGTGTTATTCTGTCTGTTCAACATTATATCTTTATATTTTCCTTGGCAGCCTATTTCAATGATATTGCTGTAGGTGCGGTATGCTGTAGGGTGGATCATTCACAGAATCAGAAGAGACTTTACATCATGACACTAGGATGTCTGGCACCTTACCGAAGGCTAGGAATAGGTAAAAAATTGTGGTTTTTTTTTTACTTCTTCAGAGAAGCATAAACATATTATTTATTAATGTGTCTGACCTAGTAAGTTAATGTGGGTCTTTTTAAGGAATACTGAGAAAGGGTTACTGAATTATGTAAAATATGGTGAAAAATAACTAATGTTTATTAACATAATTCTATTGGAAGCCCTACATAGATTTGCTGTTTACATCCCCTTCTGCTTTTTCTGTTTTTCTTCTACCCGGAAGTGCTTGTTTAAAAAGGTTAGTCTTCTGCTAACAGTTTTAAACATACGTAGCTATTGTAGAGCGAGAACACAACTTTGGAAAATAAGGATATCTAGTGTATACCTCATAAATTCTTTTAGGACTCAATAAGTAGTTCAGATGGCAAGTGGATAGATACATAATTTAAAGGTTGATTTATGAAGTCACGTGTTATTTGTTTTATTAACAGGAACTAAAATGTTAAATCATGTCTTAAACATCTGTGAAAAAGATGGTACTTTTGACAACATTTATCTGTAAGTAAAATAATATTTAATGTTCTTATCAAAGGGGTTTAATTGGCAGGAGAAATCTTTACTAGAAACTTTAAAATCTGGTCACTTATTGTGCCTTTGGAAACACTGTGGAAGTAGTTGTTACAAAGTATTCGAGTAGTTGTTAGTTTTGTTTTATTAATAATAGTAGATTAGGAACCTGAGATAGAACACATTGCTTTATTATGTTAGGATGAGAGCTCCAAAGTCACAGGGATGAAATCAGGATTAAAACTCAGGCCTGCAGAATTCAGGACTATTAATACTACTTTTCTCATGCAAAACTTTGTGTGTTTTGTTCAAAGCTATGTTGATAGCCTTGAACATTGTGGTAGATCATTTGTAGTAGAGTTTAATAATCAAAATCAGAGATTACCTAGCTGAGATTATACTTGAATCTCAAGAGGCTGTAGATAAAGAGTTATGACTAAGATCACAGCCATGGATGTTCATAATTTAGTTTGGCCATGTGAGAGATTGAATTATACAGTGTTATTTTGGGAAGTAATTGAGACAGCTTGCGTTTTTAATTTTTAAAACATACCATGTTTTTTATCAATCAGAAGGAAGATATACAAGTTTTGAGACCTTAGTTTTTTACTTTTCATCATTTTTTTCTGTGTGTTAATAGGGCCTTTTAATAATTTATCCTCTTACAGTGAAAAAATTTTGATAGCTGTGGTACTTTTCCCTTTGTTGACTAGAAGAATAAACCCTATGAGCCTTCTAGTCTCAGCCAGCTGTCTTACAAATGTAAAAATTAGATTAAAAGTGTAAAATTGTCATCAAAAGGTTTTAGGTAAGCATGCCTAACCTTTGTTGATTACTGGTAATTGTAAAGGGAATGTAACAAATATTTGGAGCTATCTGTGGAGAATGCTTAAAACTTGATGAAACCTTAATTTTAATTTTTTTTCTGATACTCTCTTATATCTCAGGCATGTCCAGATCAGCAATGAGTCGGCAATTGACTTCTACAGGAAGTTTGGCTTTGAGATTATTGAGACAAAGAAGAACTACTATAAGAGGATAGAGCCCGCAGATGCTCATGTGCTGCAGAAAAACCTCAAAGTTCCTTCTGGTCAGAATGCAGATGTGCAAAAGACAGACAACTGAACAAATTACAAATGAACTTTCTTGCACTTGCTTGTCGCCAAATAAAAGAGAGGCCCATTGATTCCTCCCCCACCCCAACACTTTTCTTTTAAAGCTTTTCTCCCTCCTTGTTCTTGTTTTTCCTTCTTCCTTTCCTTTTCTCTAAGAGTTTTAATACTTTCAAGGACTTTAAAAAAAAATCATGTTTGAATTGTTTTCTCTTATTTTTGTGAGGTGGTTTGAAGGAAGGAAAAGGTAGATCTGTTTAGTTTTGCAGTTAAAGCTAGATGATCCTAAAAATTTAATTGTCAAATAATTTCAAATTTAATGTCCTGCTTTCACATTGAAGGGCAGAGCCTACAAAGCATTGTATTTTCAAAAGACAAAAAGAAGCAGCAGCAATATCTTGTTCTCTAATTCATAGACAAGTTGAGTGTGTTTGTGGTACTTTGGGTTTTTAAACACTTTGGGATACTAATCCCTAGACATTGCCTTCACTCCACCTTTAGTCCTTCTGAGCACTCTCTCGGGAGTTGGAAGATCGTTATCCTTGTAAGAAATACTAAGCTTATTTTGATTTTTAAGCAATTATACCTTCTCTTCTTGCTGGTGGGTGGGGCAGTTTGGTTTAGTGTTATACTTTGGTCTAAGTATTTGAGTTAAACTGCTTTTTGCTAATGAGTGGGCTGGTTGTTAGCAGGTTTGTTTTTCCTGCTGTTGATTGTTACTAGTGGCATTAACTTTTAGAATTTGGGCTGGTGAGATTAATTTTTTTTAATATCCCAGCTAGAGATATGGCCTTTAACTGACCTAAAGAGGTGTGTTGTGATTTAATTTTTTCCCCTGTTCCTTTTTCTTCAGTAAACGTAACAATAGTCTAACCTTAAAAATTGAGTTGATGTCCTTATAGGTCACTACCCCTAAATAAACCTGAAGCAGGTGTTTTCTCTTGGACATATTAAAAAATACCTAAAAGGAGGCTTAGATGGGCTGTGACACAATAAATTCAATTAATGTCATCTAATGCCAGCTGTTTAAAGTGTGGCCACTGAGCATTTGATTTTATAGGAAAAAATAGACAGTATTTTTGAGAATAACATAGCTGTGCTATTGCATATCTGTTAGAGGACATCCCAGGTTTGCTTATACTCAGTGCCTATGATATTGAGTTTAAGGATTTGAGGCAGGGGTAATTATTAAACATATTGCTTCTATTCTTGGAAAAATAGAAGTGTAAAATGTTAATAATACAATTGTCACTGTGACCTCCTCCACTGAGAGGACTGGTTTATGCCAGATCATTTTCCGGCACATAGGGAGTGGCTTTGACAGGTTAATAACTTTGTAAGATGGGAGACATCTGAAATATTCATGTTTTCCTTTTGTAGTCCCATCTCCACTATTTAGAAATGTTCTCAGACTTTAAAATAATGCACAGGGCTTGAGCTTTCTGTCATTTGACTTTAAAAGGAAGTTTCATTCATATTTATCCTCTTAGGTAAAATTGTGGTATAAAGTCTCATTTCCAAATATGTTAAATGACAAAATTATTTTATAAAATGTTTATGCACACTTTATAACCTGAAGTTTTTATTTGAGAATGTGAAAGTGCAAAGTGCAGTAGACTTCAACAATCTTGAGTGCCAAGAATAATACAGAAAAAGAAGACAGTTGATGAATGAGTTTATAGGGTTCTAATCTTAAGATGGTAAAAATGTAGAAAGACCTTGCTGGTTTTTTGGGGGTATTCGTTTCTTAAACAATCCAAATCTAAGCTTAGAAGAAAAGTTTAGTGTTAAGCACCTTTATCTTCATGGATAAGCTTCAGCTTGCTCTTGGCAAGAGAAGAGTGCTTGAGTTACAGAAGGCATAATTAGTTTGAAGAATGCAGCAGCCTTTTTGTAAACTTCCCAGATATCAAAATAGACTTTGATACATAAATGGTTTTCTGAGATGACACTGCCTCTATTTCTATAACCTATAACCATTTCACCTGGACTATCTAATCAGTCCTATGAATGTATCCCTAAATGTGGTTATTGAAAACCGAATAGCTGCCTCATGACAAGTACATGTTATTTAAGGAGGAAAAAATATTAAATTTTGAATTGAGTGTGTAGGCTCCCTATCATTATATATAGAGTTTCTTTTTCCATGGTAGTCAGTGACTTAACCTAAATTGTAAGTGTTTGTAAAGGGTTAATTGTCCTACATCAAACTTAGTTAAATAATTCCATCCACTTATGGAGGAGGAGGAGAATGTGGAAGAGGTAAAAAGCTGGGCACAAGTTCATATGCCTGTAAGTCAGTAAAGACTGAATTAATGTCCTATGTTGAGCTGGTTATTTTGATATATGATAATAATTATCTTTGAAGTAGAACAATTCTGTTAACTGGAAAATCACAGGATATATCCATCATATTTTTCAGGACAGATAGTTTTTACTGTGGGGCAAATAGGTTAAAATTACACTGTATGGTAGTTGCATTTAGGTTTTAAAGAATCTGTAGAGAAATCTATGCAATATATAGTTTGTCCAGATTAGCTTTCATTTGGGGAATGAAGTTCTGAAATATCTCTAAAGCAGTTTACTCATCAACTGAAAGTCCTCCAAAAAGAGAACTATTGGGAAACCATGGTGTGTGGTGGTGGAAAAGAAAACCTCCCTCAGTTTTTTGGAGGGAATAACTTAAAAAATACTTAAATGGCTAAGTTTACTTGGTGCAGTTAAGAATTAAACTTGTCAATTTTAACATTGCTGTTACATCTGAAATAAACTTATGTGATGTTCTGGTAGTGATCTGTGATATCTGTAAATGTCAAAACTATATTGTTGAATTCTGCAGCCAGCAACCGTATATACTCATTGTGTAGTGTTTCCCCTTACTGCTTTTATTTACTTTCACATTTAAGATCTAATTTTAAAATCATTAAAATAGGCCAGGTGTAATTAAGGCATCCTAATTCAGATCTTCTGTGACTTGCTAGGTACAGTGCCCAATATCTACAATTTAGTTCCAATGAGAGGGAAAAAGTAAGATCCAAGGAACTGTCTTGCTGCTATATTTTTAATGTAATTATTAGAAATACTTGACACTTTAGGCTGCAATCTAATTAGTAATGTTTATTGGCTACAGATAACATATTCAGGTGTTTTGTTTTTCTTCCTTGTAAGGAAGGAGTATAGTAGTTCAATGAGTTGGGAATTGGCTTTTAAGCTTTTTATCAAACATGAATTTAAGATTTTTTCTTTAACAATTAATTCAGTATTTAATATTTCTAGTCAAAATTGTTATAATTAGATTTTTGATTTTTTCATTTAAGAAGCAATGGGTGATCCTTGTCTAGTGTGTCTTAGTTATTACTGTAGTTTAAAACAACAAACAAGTATTATCTTCCACAGTTCTGGATCAGGAATCTAGGAGCTGCTTAACTGGGTGGTTCTGTCTTGAGATCTCAGAAGGTTGCAGTCAAGCTATTAGCCAGGACTGTACCATCTTGAAGCTTGACAAGGCTAGAGGAGCCATTTTCAAGATGTCTTGCTCACGTGGCTCTTGGGCTTCAGTTCCTCACTGTGTGGGTATCACACACAAGTTGCTTGATGGACAACTGGTATGTGGCTTCCCCTAGAGCAGGTGATACAAGAAAGTGAGCAGAAGCCATACTTTTTTATGATGTAGCCTCAGGTGACATTATTTCTGCCATATTCCATTAGTCACACAGACCAACCATTGAATCAGCTTGGTATAGTGTGGGAGGGGACTACACAAGGATGTGAATACTGGGAGGTGGATATTATTGGGCCCTCTAGGAGACTGGCTATCACTGCTCAGAGAAGATGCTGGGCTTTGTTGACTCCCAAGGTCAGGGTAGTTTTGGTTAGGTTGTGTTTTATTAGTCTCTAAAAGGAGTAGTTTTCTAAATGAGGGTTATAAAGCACTGCACTTTACAGTTATTCAGGATATAAAAGAAATAGTGGGTCTAAAGGCTGTGCTCTTGTGGTTGGGTTTTCAGTGGGGAGGGGAGACTAGACTAGTCTGTCTCAGCCTGATGCTGTTCTCACTGATTTGAATATTTCTGGGAAATTGGATACTACAGTCACAAATAGGAACAGTAAGCCTATAGAAATTTTTCAGGGAGTAAATATTTGCTATGGCAGTGTCCTGAATTGGTTCTCCCTTGCAAGACTGAACTGTAGGAACTTAGTCCTAGTTTATGATACAGCCAAGTAACATAGTCATATGGGAAAAAGGGCTTGAGTCAGATTTCTTAATGTGTGTGTAGTTAACTTGGTAGAACATTGAGAATTATTAAGTCAGAGAACAATCTGTTACTGGGGCAGAAATTCTCAACCTTTTCAGTTCTCCAAAATTTAAGATATTTGATTTCTTAGGTAAAATGTTTTTGTTTTTGTTTTGGAGACAGAGTCTCGCTCTGTGGCCCAGGCTGGAGTGCAGTGGCGCGATCTTGGCTCCCTGCAAACTCCGCCTCCCAGATTCAAGCAATTCTGCCTCAGCCTCCCAAGTAGCTGCGACTACAAGGCACGCGCCACCACGCCTGGCTAATTTTTTGTATTTTAGTAGAGACGGGTTTCACCGTGTTGCCCAGGCTGGTCTCGAACTCCTGAGCTTAGGCAATCCTCCTGGGGCAGCCTCCCAAAGTGCTAGGATTACAGGCGAGCCACAGCGCCTGGCCAGTAAAGTGTTTTCTATCTAGAATGAATCAAGGTATTTTCCTTGCTCAGTAGCTTCTAGAATAAGAAAAAATAGCAGCAAGATCTGATTCAGAAATAGTTGGGAGCAGAAAGTTAATATGAAGGAATTGCTACTTGTTAACAGCCTAGAGTTGAGATCTAGAAGAATTATTACCTTTTTAAATTTGTGATGAAAGCTTAAATCCAGCATTTGGGAAGTTACTCTATTGGCTGAACTATTTTGGAGTTTGTAAACTTTGTATTAGATATTCCTGACTTAAACTAATTTGCCACATAGCTTTAATTTCATCCCAGTTTTACTTGTTTTACTGTCCTCAAAAACTCAAGACATCTGCACTCAAAGGATCTAAGCAGTATAAATTAAAGCACATGTTGAATCGCTGTAGCTTTCGTAAGACATCTGATTATAATGCTTTTCTTTGTTTCTTTGTCCATACTGAACTTGTCGAGTTTATCTTTGAGAAACCATTTGCTGGTATCAAAAATCTTCTGTAAAGATTTGAACAATCTTGAATTATCCTTGTCGCTAGCAATCTCTTCCCCTAAAGTATAATAAAACTGTCAGGTACTATATGTATAATTGCTTATGCAGGTGAAATTTGAATACACAAACAGTAAATCCCAGTTCTCTTAGTAAGATGAGGGCTTTGTTATAGCACCTTTAAAACAGTTTTGTAACCTCCTTCATTCTTACCACCTTCCTAAGTAAGAAACGATCTTCCTTTAGTGGATATAAAAGTTGTACATTGTTTCTACAGACTTACTGGGTGCCTACTATTCTGAGCTCTAGGGATACAGCAGTGAGCAAGGCAAAAAATGTCTGTGACCTCATTAAATAAAGGTAAGTAAAATTCCAGTTTAAGCAGAATTCATGTCTAAGTGCAGGTCATCCTCTTTACTAAAATGAATCAGCTCCTTCAAGGATCTTGATTTTACCTTAATTTTGAATTCCCTACATTGACTTGTTTTCTCTAACATTGGCTCCAGTACAAACAAAAAGCCTTAATTCCCATAGGAGAACTGAGACTTAAAAGTGGGAAAGGGAGTGCAAAACAGATACAAGTTCAGAATTTATAAGCAGAAACAATCTAACATTGTAGAGGTTCTTTTTTTTTCTTTTTTTTTTTTTTGTTTTTGAGACGGAGTCTCTCTATCACCCCGGATGGAGTGCAGTGGCGCAATCTCAGCTCACTGCAATCTCCACCACCTAGATTCAAGCAATTCTCCTGTCTCGGCCTCCTGAGTAGCTTGGATTACAGACATGCACCACCATGCCCAGCTATTTTTTGTATTTTTAGTAGAGACGGAGTTTCACCATGTTGACCGGCCTCTTCTCGAACTTCTGACCTCAGGTGATCCTCCCACCTCGGCCTCCCAAAGTGCTGGGATTATAGGCGTGAGCCACTGTGCCCAACCTAACATTGTAGAGGTTCTGATTCCATCATACATAGCTTGTGTCCCTGGACTCATGTAGCTTATCTCATTCTAAATGGCCTTTTTCATTCTACAGCTTAAAAACAGACTAGCTCAGCTCTGGTGACATCTTAGCTAGAGATCATATCATCAGACAAAGGAGTGACCTACTTCACAACTTGACCTTTTGCATCAGGATCCAAAGAGTAAATTCTTTCCTTCATCATTTTAGTTTCTGACTAACAGTTCTTCCCCAGATGATGTACTAGCAGTGACCTCCCTCTGGGGACTTGATTCAGTTTGTTTTACACATAAGCAAATCTGTATGACCTTGGTTAAAATTATCTGCAAGTTTCCTGATTCTTTGTCTTACTTGCTTTCTAATAGTTACAACACTGCTAACTCCTTCAAGTGTAACTTCCACAACTGCTCAGTACCTACTAGCTTGGTCTTTTCTTGCCAAACCTTTCTTCCTCTTTCCCTACATGGAATTATCTAGAGTCCCTTCACAGCAAATGGAAGTTTTGCCTATATAATGTACCCTGGGACAAGTTTAGAATGTGGATTATCACCAATCATTGACATTAAAAAAAAAAAAAAGTGCTCCTTGTAACTTGCAGGGCATAGTACACTGCCTTACGTGAAATTTGGTCATGGAATGTACTCATAAGAGATAAGTGCTGACAGTTAAAAAGATGAGTATGGCCCTTCCCTGGAGATGCTTAATACTCTAGTAGAAAATAAACATAACATTTTTTTCAATTCCCATGAGATACTATGTTGGGATGAGAGGCATATTTTTACAGAATTTTGAAGACGACTTATTTAAATTAGTTTTGAGTTTTGGTTCTATTACTACAAACAAAATGATAATTATTGTGTCATACGGTTATTTAGACATCTAAGAGTGAACAAAAATGATTAGCATGCTTAGAGAATTAATTATCTCCACTGAGGCATGGTAGCGCCACAGGAAAGGTGTGTCCCGTAGCAGATGTGAGATAACTTAGCTATTAGAAGTAATCTAGGACCAAAGTAATTGATCAAAACAAAAACGGGGGAAATAATTGAACATGTAGCCCAACTCCAGAGCTTTGCAAATTTATAAGAATCACAATGCTTAAGCGGTGGCTCACGCCTGTAATCCCAGCACTTTGGGAGGCCGAGGTGGGTGGATCACGAGGTCAGGATTGGGAGGCTGAGGTGGGTGGGTGGATCACGAGGTCAGGAGATCGAGACCATCCTGGCTAACACGGTGAAACCCCGTCTCTACTAAAAATACAAAAAATTGGCTGGGCGCGGTGGTGGGCACCTGTAGTCCCAGCTATTCGGGAGGCTGAGGCAGGAGAATGGCGTGAAACCTGGAGGCGGTGTTTGCCGTGAGCAGAAATTGCGCCACTGCACTCCAGCCTGGGGAACAAAGTAAGACTCCGTCTCAAAAAAAAAAAAAAAAAAAAAAAAGGTCAGATTTAACGTATGCATTTAAAAGGACAAAAATTCTGCATTAAGAACTTGGGATAGGGGTTAAAAAACTCAAATTAACTCTGTTTAAAGAGCTCCTAAGAAAAGCATTGCGATATTTTGATAATGAAAAGATCAAAAACATTCTAATAGACAATTTTTTAAAATACAGCTTTACTTTTGCCTAATGTTGCATTGGGTTCATTCATTACAATAAAACTCACTGGCCGGGCACGGTGGCTCACGCCTGTAATCCCAGCACTTTGGGAGTCTGAGGCGGGTGGATCACCTGAGGTCGTGGGTTCGAGACCAGCCTGACCAACGTGGAGAAGCCCCGCCTCTACTAGAAATACAAAATTAGCCGGGCATGGTGGCACATGCCTGTAATCCCAGCTACTTGGGAGGCTGAGGCAGGAGAACTGCTTGAACCCAGGAAGCGGAGGTTGTACTCCAGCCTGGGCAACAAGAGCGAAACTCCGTCTCAAAAAAATACAAAACTTACTGAGAGCTTACCATGTATCAGGCACTGTGATTGATGCTACTATACAACAAAGTGCTTATAATTAACAATACTGTAATATATACTTAAAATTTAAGTATATATTACAGATAAATCTTACATGTAAGTTTTTAAATCACAAAACAATAGAGGCTGAGAGGAAACTTTTGGACATGATAGATATGTTTATGGCATTGTGATGGGTTCATGGGTGGATACTTATCTCCAAACTCATCAAGTTGTATACTTTAGATATGTACAGCTTTTTTGTATGTCAATCATACCTCAATAAAGTGCTTTTTAAAAAAAATTAACCAAAATGACCATATCTTGGGTTATAAATCAGAATACTAGCACTTTGAGAAGCCGAGGTGGGTGGATCACCTGAGGTCTGGAGTTTGAGACCAGCTGACCAACATGGTGAAACCCTATCTCTACTAAAAATAAAAAAAATTAGCTGGGCGTGGCAGCTTGGAAAGCTGAGGTAGGAGAATCACTTGAACCCGGGAGGCAGAGGTTGCAGTGAGCCGAGATCAAAAAATTAGCTGGGCATGGCTACTTGGGATGCTGAGGTAGAAGAATTGCTTGAACCCAGGAGGGGGAGGTTGCAGTGAGCTGAGATCGTGCCATTGCACTCCAGCCTGGACAAGAGCAAAACTCAGTCTCAAAAAAAAAAAAAAAGTCAAAATATATTTAAGAAGCTTGATACCTGGAAAATAAATAATCTGAAAATTAAACGTTTCTAAATCATGTCTAAGAAGGTGTTGCAAGAGAAATGAGAATATTTTGAACAGAAGGAAAATGAAAATATATCAAAAGCTACAGCAAGCAGCTAAACATGCTTAAAGGGTAATTTACAGCATTAAATGTGTATGTGAGGAAAAATAAAAGATCTTAAGTTTCCATCTTAAGAAACTAGAAAAACAAGAACTAGTTAAATCTAAAGTAAGCTGAAAAGGAAAAAATAAAGAGCAGAAACCAATAAGATTGAAGACAAAACAACAAACAAAGCAACTGCCACTTTGAAAACGTAAGATTGATAAACTATCTAGACTGACCAAAGAACAGAGAAGACACAAATTACTGATATCAGTAATGGCAGGGGACAACACTACAGAACTTAGAATAAAAGGATAATCAATTCATCCAATACAACAACTTAGATGAAATGGACATATTTTTTGAAAGACAAATTACTAACGTTATTTAAGAGGAAAGTCTGAGGTTTGTAAAAGGTTAAACAGTCACCATATGACTCAGCAACATATACATCAGAAATGTCCACATGATAACTTGCACATGAGTATTCATAGCATTCATAATAGCCAAAGGGTAAGAACAACCCAAATGTCCATCAGCTATATCCACAGAAAGAGCTATTGTTTGGTCATAATAGTTGAATTGTATGGTGTGCAATAATATCAGTAAAACTGTTTTCATAAGAAAAAGAAACAGGAAACCTGAATAGTCTCGTATGTATAAAGGAAATTGAATTTGTAGTTAAAATCCTCCCTACAAAGAAATCCCAGGCCCGATGGCCTCTTTTGTGAATTCTATCAAATATTTAAGGAAGATATGATACCAATCCTACCTACTCTTCAAGAAAATAGAAAAGAATATTGCTTAACTCATTTTTTGAGAACAGCGTTATACCAACACTAAAACCAGACAAAGACATTATAAGAAAACTATAGACTGGTATCTCTCATGAATTATGACTGGAAAATCCTTAAGAAAGTATTAGCAGATCAAATCCAGCAATATATTAAAAGGATATATTATGATCAAATAGGATTAGTCTCAAGAATGAAAGGTTGATTTAACAATTGAAAACTAATTTGTGTAATTTATCATATTAATGATCTTAAAAATAAATGATTATCTCAATAGATGCAGGAAAAAGGTATTCAACAAAATTCAACACCCGTTCATGATTTTTTAAGAGAACAATATAGGAATAAAAAGGAATTTATTTAATCTGAAAAAGTTATCTATAAGAGCTTTCACCATACTTGATGGTGAAAGACTGAATGCCTTACCACTGTTTGGGAAGAAGGCAAGGATGGCTGCTCTCACCATTGCCATACGGTATTGCAGTGGATTTCAGTAAGTGCAAAATTGTATATTAGACTAGCCAGTCCAATAAAACAAGAAAAGTATGCAGATAGTAAAGAAGTAAAATGGTTTTATTTACAGATGATTAAGTAGAAAACATTATCTTTTTTTTAAAAAAAAGCTACTAGAATTAATAAAGGAGTGTAGTAAGGTCACAAAATACAAACATCAGTTGTATTTCCAGCAATTAAAAAATTTGAAATGGAAAATTTTTAATAATATAACAATGTAAAAATATTTAGAGATACATTTAACAAAATATATGTAAGACATGTATACGGAAAGTTATAAAACACTGCTGGAAAACATTTTTAAAGACCCAAATAAATGCAGAAATATAACATGTTCATGGATCTCAAAACCCAATATTGTTGTCACTTGTCCTCATATCAAATTATGTATCTCAGTCAAAAATATTGAAGGCTTGTGTTTTCCTGTTTAAATTGATGAGTTTAAGTCTACATGGAAACGCAAAGAAAAGAGTTAATACAATTTATAAAAGGAAAACACAATTGGAGGACTTACACTACTTGACTTTAAGACACATAAAGCTGCATAAAGACAGTGTGGTGTTGGTGTCAGTGCCCACAAATATATCAATGGAATGGAATAAGAGTCCAAAAATGCATCAGTGAATATATGGTCACTTGATTTTTGTCCCAGATACAAACAATTCAGTGGAGGAAAGATAGTCTTTTCAACAACCAATGTTGGAAGAAATGGATTTTCCAATAAAATGTATAAACTTTGATCCACACCTCCATGATATGCAAAAATTAATTTAAAATGCAGAATGAATCTAAATACTGAAAAGCATCTAGAAGAAAAAACATGAGAAAATCTGTGTGACCTTGTGTTAGTCAAAGATTTCTTAGCTATGACATAAGCATAATCCATAAAAGGAATAATTGATAAGTTGGATTTAAAATTACTACGTGAAAGACAAGAAAATGAAAATACAAACTGGGAACTGGGAAAAACCATTTGCATAGCATATATCGGAAAAAGGTTTTGTAATCAGAATATATAAAAAGCCCTGGAAACTCAGTAAACAAAAAAACAGCCCAGTAAAAATGGGCAAGACATTTGAACAACACTTCATCAAAGACATATAAATGGCTAATAAGCATATGTAAAGATGTGCATCATCACTAGTAAATAGGGAAATGCAAATTAAGGTCATAATGAAATATTATGGGCCTATTAGAATGATGAGAATTTAAATAGACTGATCATGGCCGAGTGCGGTGGCTCATACTTGTAATACCAGCACTTTGGGAGGCCAAGACAGGCAGATCTCTTGAGCCCAGGAGTTCAAGACTAGCCTGGGACATGGTGAAACCCCGTCTCTACTAAAAATACAAGAAGTAGCCAGGCATAGTGGTGTACAGCTGTAGTCCCAGCTACTCAGGAGGCTGAGGTGGGTGGATCACCTGAGCCCAGGAGTTTGCAGTGAGCTGTGATCACACCACTGCAATAAAGCCTGAGCAAGAGAGCAAGACCCAGTCTCAAAAAAAAAATAATAAGATGAAAATTATTAGACTGACTGTATAAAGTGTCGCCAAGGATGTGGAAAAATTCAAACTCTTATATACTACTAGCGGGAATATAAAATGGTACCCAAACTTTGCAAAGCAGTTTGGCAGTTTTTTTTAAAACAGTAAATACAGGCTGGGCATGTTGGCTCCTGCCTGTAATCTTAACACTGGGAAACTGAAGGAGGAGAATTACTTGGGTCCAGGAGTTGGAGAACAGCCTGGGAAACATAGCAAGTCTGTCTCTACAGAAAAAAAAAAAAAAAAATCCGGGCATGCTGGCATGCACCTGTAGTCCTAGTTACTTGGGAGGCTGAGGTAGGAGGATCACTTGAGCACAGGAGTTCAAGGCTGCAATGAGCTGTGATTGTGCCACTGCCCTCCAGTCTGGGCAACAGAACAAGACTCTGTCTTTAAGAAGGGGGAAAAAAAGTAAATACACTGAATGAAAGAAGATAGACAAGAAGGGTACATACTGAATAATTTCATGTATATAAAATTCTAGAAAATGGAAACTAATGTATAGTGACTGAAAGTGCATTAGTGGTTGCCTGGAGAATAGGATAAGGCCAGAGGAGGGAATTAATTAGCATGAGGTAATTTGAAGAGCAAGAAAGATATGCTCATTTTTTACTGTGGAAGCGGTTTCACAGGTGTATACATATGTCAAAGCTTTATCACATTGCACACTAGATATGTTCAGTTTGCTGTAGGTCAATTATATCTCAGTACAGCTATAGGAATATCATGTTGTATTGCAGTTTCCTTTATTGAGCTTCACAGATATTGCACTTTTTTCAAATTGAAGGTTTGTGCCAACCCTGCATGGAGCAAGTCTGTCAGTGCCATTCTTCCAACGGCATGTGCTCACTTCATGTCTCTGTATCATATTTTGGTAACTCTTGCAGTATTTTAAACTTTTACTAATATTTTTGGGGGGAGTTTGGAACTGTTAACCACAAAGAGTAGTCTTTCCAGGCCAGGCATGGTGGCTTACGCCTATAGTCATGGCACTTTGGGAGGCAGAGGTGGGCAGATCACTTGAGCTCGGGAATTTGAGACCAGGCTGGGCAACAGGGTGAAACCCTGTCTCTACTAAAAATACAAAAATTAGCCGGGTGTGGTGGCACATGCCGGTAGTCTCAGCTACTTGGGAGGCTGAGAGGTGGCAGGATGCTTTGAGCCTGGCAGGCAGAGGTTGCAGTGAGCCAAGATTGCGCCACCACACTCCAGCCTGGGCAACAGAGTGAGACCTTGTCTAAAAAAAAAAAAAAAAAAAGGTATTTCCAGTGTTTAAGTTGAAGGTGTAAACCCATTGGAGGATATTTCAAAGCATGATATATGTCCCATGGTATATAATAAACTGTGATAGATAATGTAGTATAAGAAGAAAATAATGGATTTCACAGAAAAGGATAATGTATCTATATTGGTGTCGTATTGCTCTTTTCAAAGACGAGGAATACATATTTAGTTTCTAGCAGGAAAGCTGACAAGGATGAACCATTATTGCTGAACCGTTCTCATTGCTGGTTATCCAAATGTCATAGTAATTTGAGTGCTTTATTTTATTATTTATTTAAACTGTTATTTTAGGTTCAAGGGTACATGTGCAAGTTTGTTATATTGGTAAATTGTGTGTCATGAGGTTTGGTGTACATATTGTTTTATTACCCCGATAATAAGCATAGTACCCCATAGGTAGTTTTTGGATCCTCACCCTCCTCCCACCCTCTACCCTCAAGTAGGCTCTGGTGTCTGTTCCCTTCTTTAGGTTCATGTGTACTCAACGTTTAGCTCCCACTTATAAGTGAGAACATTCAGTATTTGCTTTTCTGTTCCTGCATTTATTCACTTAGGATAGTGGCCTCTAGCTCCGTTCATGTTGCTGCAAAGGATATGATCTTTTTCTTTTTTATGGCTGCATAGTATCCCATGGTGTGTATGTGTCATATTTTCTTTATCCATTCTATCACTGATGGGCATTTAGGTTGAGTCCATGTATTTGCTATTGTGAATAGTGCTGTGGTGAACAAAGGTGTACATGTGTCTTTATGGTAGAACAATTCACATTCCTTTGGGTATATACCAAACAATGGGATGCTGGGTCAAATGGTAGTTCTGTTTAAGTTCTTTTTTTTTTTCTTTGAGATGGGGTCTTGCTCTGTCGCCCAGGCTGGAGTGCAGTGGCGTGATCTTGGCTCACTGCAACCTCCCCCTTCCGGGTTCCAACGATTCTCCTGCCTCAGACTCCCGAGTAGCTAGGATTACAGGCGCGTGCCACCACACCCGGCTAATTTTTTTACTTTTAGTATAGACAGGGTTTCACCCTGTTGGGCAAGCTGCTCTTGAACTCCTGACCTCGTGATCCACCCGCCTCGGCCTCCCAAAGTGCTGAGATTACAGGTGTGAGCCACCGCACCCAGCCCTGTTTAAGTTATTTTGGAAATCGTCAAACTGCTTTCCATAGTATCTGAACTAATGTACATTCCCACCAGTAGTGTGTAAGCATTCCCTTTTCTCTGCAACCTTGCCAGCATCTGTTATGTTTTGGCTTTTTAATAACAGCCATTCTAGGGCCAAGTGAGGTGGCGCATGCCTGTAACCCAAGCATCTTGGGAGGCCCAGGTAGGCAGATCACTTCAGTGCAGGAGTTCAAGAACAGCCTGGGCAACATGATGAAACTCCGTCTCTACAAAAACTACAAAAATTGGGCTGGCGTGGTGGTGTGCACCTATAGTCCTGCTAGTAGGGAGTCTGAGGTAGGAGGATACCTTGACCCCAGGAGGTCGAGCCGAGATCACACCACTGCACTCCAGCCTGGGTGACAGAGTAAGACCCTGTCAAAAGAAAAAAAAGTCATTCTAACTGGTGTGAGATGATATCTCCTTGTAGTTTGGGTTTGCATTTCTCTAATGTTTAGAGATATTGAGTATTTCTTCATATGCTTATTGGCTGCATGTATGTCTTCTTTTGAAAAGTGCCTGTTCATGTCCTTTGCCCGCTTTTTACTGTAGTTTTTTTTACTGTTAATTAGTTTAAGTTCCTTGAAGATTTTTTGATATTAGACCTTTGCCAGATGAATAGTTTGCAAACATTTTCTCCCATTCTGTAGGTTGTCAGTTTACTCTGTTGATAGTTTCTTTTGCTGTGCAGATGCCCTTTAATTTAATTAAGTCCCATTTGTCAATTTTTTGTCAAACTTTTGTTAATATTATATTGGTTACGGTGATATGTGATTGGTGATCTTTGACGTTGCTATTGTATTTGTTTTGGGGCCCCACAAATTGTGCCCATATAAGATGGTAAAATTAATTGGTAAATGTGTGGGTTCTGACTGCTCCACTGACCGGCAATTCCATCATCTCCCTCTCCTGAGTCCTCCCTGAAACACAGCAATATTGAAATTAGGCCAGTTAATAACCCTAAAATGTCCTCTAAGTGTTCAAGTGAAAGGAAGGGTCACACATCTCTCACTTTAAATTAAAAGCTAGAAGTGACTAAGCTTAGCAAGGAAGGTTTGTTAAAGCCAAGATAGACTAAACGCTAGGCCTCTGATACCAAGCAGCCAAGTTTTGAATGCAAAGGAAAAGTTATTGAGGGAAATTAAAAGTGCTACTCCAGTGAACAGATAAATGGTAAGAAAGCAAAACAGCCTTATTGCTGATACAGAGAACGTTTTAATGATCTGGATAGAAGATCAAACCAGCCACAACATTCTCTTAAGACAAAGCCTAACCCAGAACAAGGTGCTAACTTTCTTTAATTCTATGAAGCCTGAGAGAGGTGAGGAAACTTGCAGAAGAAAAGTTGGAAGCTAGCAGAGGTTGGTTCATGAGGTTAAGGAAATAAGCCACCTCCATAACTTAAGAGTGCAAGGGGAAGAAGCGAGGGCCGATGTAGAATCTGCACCAAGTTATCCAGGAGATCTAGCTATGATCATTGATGAAGGTGGTTACATTAAACACCAGATTTTCAATATAGACAAAACAGCCTTCTATTAAAAGATGATGGCTTTTAGTACTTGATAGCTAGAGAGGAGAAGTAAATGACTGGCTTCAAAGCTTCAAAGGACAGGCTGACTCTCTTGTTAGGGGCTAATGCAGCTGGTGACTTTCAGTTGAAGCCAATACTCATTTACCATTCTAATGATCCTAGAGCCCTTAATAATTAGGCTAAGTCTACTCTCCCCATGCTCTATAAGTGAAACAATAAAGCCTGGATGTAAACAGCACATCTGTTTACAGCATGGTTTACTGAATATTTTAAACTCATTGTTGAGCCTACTGCTCAGAAAAAAGGATTCCTTTCAAAATATTACTGCTCATTGACAATGCACCTAGTCATCCAAGAGCTCTGTTGGAGATGTGCAGGAGGTTAATGTAACACAGTATCCATTCTGCAGCCCATGGATCAAGGAGTAATTTCAACTCTTAAGTCTCATTATTCAGGAAATACATTTTATAAGGCTGTAGCCAACAAAAACAGGGGTCTTCAAAAAGTTCATGGAAAATTCATATTATGAAAAACTATGCACATGGATTTCAAAAATTTTTCACACCAGAATAAACCAGCCCGGGCAACCTGATGAAACCCTACCTCTTATAAAAACTACAAAACTTAACCAGGTGTGGTTGTATGTACCTGTAGTCCCAGGTACTTGGGAGGTTGAGGTGTGAGGATCCCTTAAGCTGGGAAGGTCAAGGCTGCAGTGAGCCATGTTTATACCACTGAACTACAGCCTGGGTAACAGAGTGAGATCCTGTTTCAAAAAACAAACAAACAAAAACACGATTTTTGGTGACACTTGGGTGGAAGAATAATAAAATCATTGTCATTGGTGCTTTACAAGATGTTTATGGGGGCAATGCCCCAAATAAATCAACAGTTTACAAATCTATAATTTTAGGAAGGGATGATGTGATGTTGAAGATGAAGCCCATAGCTGCAGACCATCCACATCAATTTGTGAAGAAAAAATTTTGTTCATGCCCTAATTGAAGAGGACCAATGATTTAACAACAGAAACAATAGCCAACACTATAGACATCTCAATGGATTCTACTTATATAATTGTGACTGAAAATTAAAGTTGAGGAACTTTCCCTTTCATGATGGGTACCAAAACTGTTGTGCGCAGATCAGTTGCAGACAAGAGCAAAGTTTTCAATGGGAATTTTAAACAAGTGAGGCAAAGATCCTGAAGCATTTCTTCAAAGTATTGTTAACAGGACGTGAAACATGGCTTTACCAGTGTGGTCCTGAAGACAAAATACAATCTAAGCAATGGCTACCAGGATGTGGAAGTGGTCCAGTCAAAGCACAAGTGAACTGGTCAAGAGATGCTTAAGGCACTTTGCTTGTTGACTATCTGGAGCGCCAAAAAATAGTAACATCTGCTAATTATGAGAATGTTTTGAGAAAGTTAACCAAAGCTTGAGCAGAAAAATCCCCCAGGTGAGCTTTCACTGGAGAGTCCTTCTTCACCACAACAATGCTCTTGCTCATTCCTCTAATCAAATAAGGGCAATTTTGCATGAGTTTTGATGGGAAATCACTAGGCATCCACCTTACAGTCCTGGTTTGGCTCCTTATCACTTCTTTTTGTTTCCTAACTCACATTTCTTCAGTTAATAATTAGTAAAAAAGACTGAATTGTCATGGTTAAATTCCCAGGACTCTCAGTTCTTTAGGGATGGGCTAAATTGCTGGTATCGTTGCTTACAAAAGTATCTTGAAGTTGATGGAGATTTTATGTTAAGAAATCATGTTTATGGTTGGGTGTTGTGGCTCACGCCTGTAACCCCAACACTCTGGGAGGTTGAGGCGGGTGGATCACGAGGTCAGGAGATCTAGCCCACCTTGGCTAACACGGTGAAAACCCATCTCTATTAAAAATAGAAAAAATTAGCTGGGCATGGTGGCACGCACGTGTAGTCCCAGCTAGTTGGGAGGCTGAGGCAGGAGAATTGCTTGAACCCAGGAGGCGCAGGTTGCAGTGAGCCTAGATCACGCCATTGCACTCCAGCCTGGGCAAAAAGAGCAAAACTGTCTCAAAAAAAAAAAAAAAAGAAAAAGAAAAAGAAATCAAGAAATCATGTTTATATTTTCAATTTTTATCTTTTAGTTCCATTTTTCCACAAATTTTTGTGAGACAAGATCTTACTCTGTTGCCCAGGCTGGAGTGCCGTGGTGTGTACTGGCTCACTGCAGCCTTGACCTCCTGGCTCAAGCAATCCTCCCACCTCAGCCTCCTAAGTAGCTGGGACCACAGGCACGTGCCACCATGCCCAGCCAATTTTTAGATTTTTAGTAGAGACAGGGTTTCACCATGTTGCCCAAGCTGGTCTCAAACTCCTGGGCTCAAGCAGTCCTCCTGCATCAGCCTCCCAAATTGCTAGGATTACAGGCATGAGCCAGTGTGCCTGGCCTTCCACTAACTTTGTGAAGTCCCCTAATATAGTGATGCCTCTGATGGATCTGGGCAAAGTAAATTGAAAACCTTCTTGGGAAGACTTCACCATTCTACAGGCTTTTTTTTTTTTTTTTTGAGATGGAGTCTCGTTCTGTCACTCAGGCTACAG
This sequence comes from Pongo abelii, assembly GCF_028885655.2. NCBI lineage: Eukaryota > Metazoa > Chordata > Mammalia > Primates > Hominidae > Pongo > Pongo abelii. The sequence goes on from NC_085928.1 coordinate 24,426,512, forward strand.
TGCAGTGGCACAATCTCGGTTTGCTGCAAGCTCCGCCTCCCAGGTTCAAGTGATTCTCTTGCCTCAGTCTCCCGAGTAGCTGGGATTACAGGCATGCAACATCAGATACTGCTAATTTTTGTATTATTGGTAAAGACAGGGTTTCGCCATGTTGGCCAGACTGGTCTTGAACTCCTGACCTCAAGTGATCTGCCAGCCTCAGCCTCCCAAAGTGCTGGGATTACAGGCGTGAGCCACTGTGCCTGGCCTCTAGATGCTATTAAGAACATTCGTGGCCGGGTGCGGTGGCTCACGCCTGTAATCCCAGCACTTTGGGAGGCCCAGGTGGGCGGATCACCCAAGGTCGGGAGTTTGAGACCAGCCTGACCAACATGGAGAAACCCTGTCTCCACTAAAAATACAAAATTAGCCAGGCGTGGTGGCACATGCCTATAATCCCAGCTACTGGGGAGGCTGAGGCAGGAGAATAGCTTGAACCTGGGAGGCGGAGGTTGTGGTGAGCCGAGATCGTGCCATTGCACTCCAGCCTGGGCAACAAGAGTGAAACTCCATCTCAAAAAAAGAAAAAAAAAGAAAAAAGAACATTCGTGCCCCAGGCACAGTGGCTCACGCCTATAATCCCAGCACTTTGGGAGGCCGAGGCAGGCAGATCACAAGGTCAGGAGTTAGAGACCAGCCTGACCAACATGGTGAAACCCCGTCTCTACTAAAAATACAAAAATTAGTCAGGCATGGTGGTGCCTGCTAGTAATCCCAGATACTCAGGAGGCTGAGGCAGGAAAATTGCTTGAACCCATGAGGCAGAGGTTGCAGTGAGCCGAGATTGCGCTACTGCACTCCAAATTGGGCAACAGAGTGAGACTTCATCTCGAAAAAAAAATAAAATAAAGGACATTCGTGAGTATGGGAGGAGGCCAGAATATCAACATTAACAGGAGTTGGGAAGAACTTGATTCCAGCTCTCATGGATGACTTTGAGGGAAGAATTCAAGACTTCAGTGGAGGAAATAACTGCAGATGTGGTGGCAATAGCAAGGGAACTAGAATTAAAAGTAGAGCCAGAACATGAGACTGAATTGGTGCAATCTCATGGTAAAACTTGAATAGAAGAGGAGTTGCTCTTTTTTTTTTTTTTTTTTTTTTTGAGACAGAGTCTCGCTTTTTATGGATGAGCAAAGAAAGTAGTTTCATGAGATAAAATGTACTCCTGGTGAAGATGCTGTGAACATTGTTGAAATCATATCAAAGAATTTAGAATAGTACATAAACTTATTTGATAAAGCAGCAACAGGGTTTGAGAAGACTCCAATTTTAATTTAATTTAAAACATTTTAAATTTAAAATTTTATCTATTTATTTAACAGATGGGGTCTCACTCTGTTGCCTAGGCTGGAGTACAGTGGCATGATCATAACTCACCACAGCCTGAAACTCCTGGGCTCCAACAATCCTCCCACCTCAGCCTCCCAAGTAGCAGGTGCTGTAGGTGCATGCTACCAGCTAATTTAAAATTTTTTATTGTTGGTAGAGACAGGGTCTCTCTTTGTCATCCAGGCTGGTCTGGATTTCCTGGCCTCAAGTGATCTTTCCACCTCAGCCTCCCAAGGTGTTGGGATTACAAGCCTGAGCCAATGCACTAGGCAAGTATAACTTTTTTTTTTTTAGTGAGACAGGGTCTCACTGCTGTTGCCTAGGCAGAAGTGCAGTGGTGAGATCACGGCTCATTGTAACCTTGACCTCAGTCTCAAGTGATCTTCTCGCCTCATTTTTTTATTGTTAATTTTTTTGTAGCAATGAGGTCTCACTATGTTGCCTACTCTGGTCTCAAAGTCCTGGGCTCAAGCAATCCACAGGCGTGAGCCACAGCGCCTGGCCCAACATAACTTTTATATGCACTTGGAAACCAAAAATGTGTGTGACTTGCTTTTTTGTAATATTCTCTTTATAGTGGTGGTCTGGAATCCAACACAAAATATCCCTAAGGTATGCCTGTATTTTGTTTTATTATTTTTTTTTTATTGACACTCTTAAGCAAATAAAAAGCAAGTTACTGACTAGGTGAAAGTATTTGCACAACACATATCTGAGAGAGAACTTTAATCCAAAGCATCTAAATATTTTTTACAATTCAGTAAGACAAACATATTGATTTTTAAATGGGCGAATTGTTATTATTTTTTCAGACAGAGTTTTTGCCCTTGCTGCCCAGGCTGGAGTGCAATGGTGTGGTCTCAGCTCACTGCAATCTCTGCCTCCCAGGTTCAAGCAATTCTCCTGCCTCAGCCTCTTAAGTAGCTGGAATTACAGGTGCCTGCCACCATGCCTGGCAAATTTTTGTATTTTAAGTAGGGATGGGGTTTCACCATGTTGGCCAGGCTGGTCTCAAACTCCTGACCTCAGGTGATCCGCCTGCCTTGGCCTCCCAAAGTGCTAGGATTACAGGTGTGAGCCACCCCGCCCGGCCAAGAAATGGAAATTAAAATCACAATGAGATACCATTTACACTCACTATAATGGCTAGAATTAAAAAAAAGAGTGACAAAATCAAGTGTTGGCCATGCTGTGGAATAACTGGAGTCCACGTATATTGCCACTGGGAATGTGGAAACAAATATTATGACCGCATTGGGTAAAAGTTGGGCAGTTTCTTTGGGAAATATGGAAGTAGATTTCAAGAGCTGGCCATTTAGGCCGGGAGTGGTTGCTCACGCCTATAATTCTACTTGTTTGGGAGGGCAGAAGAGAGGACCCCTTTAGGCCAGGAGTTCAAGACCAGCCTGTGGAACATAGTGAGACCTGGTCTCTACAAATTTTTTTTTTTTTTTTTTAATTAGCCGGGTGTGGTGGCAAGTGCCTGTAGTCCTAGCTACTTGGGAGGCTGAGGCCGATCCCTTGAGCCCAAGAGTTGAGGTTGCAGTGAGCTATGATCACGCCATTGCACTTCAGCCTGGGCAACACGGTGAGACCCTATTTCTAAAAAAATAATTAATAAAAGAGAGCTGGCCATTCACTTATTCTATTCAGAAAGCAAAAGAATGGCTTCTAAAGAGAAAATACAAGCCTAACACTTTGATAGAGAAGTGAAAGTTAAAAAGTGACCGGGCACCATGGCTCACGCCAGTAATCCCAGCACTTTAGGAGGCCGAGGTGGGCAGATCACGAGGTCAGGAGTTCGAGACCAACCTGACCATTATGGTGAAACCCTGTCTCTAATAAAAAATACAACAACAAAAAATTAGCTGGGTGTGGTGGCGCACGCCTGTAGTCCCAGCTACTCGGGAGGTTGAGGCAGGAGAATCGCTGGAACCTCGGAGGTGGAGGTTGCAGTGGGCCGAGATCGTGCCACTGCACTCCAGCCTGGGTGAGAGCGAGACTCCATTAAAAAAAAAAAAAAAAAAAAAAAAAAAAAAGGCCGGGCGCTGTGGCTCACGTCTGAAATCAGCACTTTGGGAGGCCAAGGCAGGCGGATTGCCTGAGGTCAGGAGTTCGAGACCAGTCTGGCCAACATGGTGAAACCCCCATCTCTACTAAAAATACAAAAAAATTAGCCGGGCATGGCAGCGTGCTCCTGTAATCCCAGCTATTCAGGAGGCTGAAGCGGGAGAATCGCTTGAATCCGGGAGGCAGAGGTTGCAGTGAGTCGCTTGGGCGACAGAGCAAGACTCCGTCTCAAAAAACAAACAAACAAGAAAAACCCAAAAAAACCAGCAAGCTACACGAGTCGAGTAGTTCCGAAAGAGAATCAGAGGGCAAGAAAAGAAAAGGGGATGAAGAAGACAGGAAAAAGTGAAGGAGGCGGGCAAAGGTCACCTGGTGTAAACTTGGCTGCCCAGCTCTTTATGCACTCAGGGTAGCAAGGGAGCCCTGTCGCCCCGCGCGCATCTACGGGCCTGGCAGCCGGGGACGCGGGGCGGGCGGGGAAAAGAGGGGTGCGCACCCCGCGGGCGCAGGCACCCCCCAGGTACCGCACACAGTGGTCCCTAGGAAGGAGGCGTACTTTGCGCGTTCTTGCCTCCTGGAGCAGGATGGGGGTGAGTGGAGCTGAGTCCGGGGCCTCCCCGCAGCCCTGGCCGCCGCCCCAGGCTTTCAGTGGCCTCCTCCCGCAGTCACTCATCTCCAGTAGTAGGAAAAAACGGAGGTCTTGATATGAAACTGGGGATGCAAGGAAGCGCTTATATATCATGCAAATAGTCTTTCAGTGCCATTGAAAAGTCTCAAGAATGTGGGTGAAAATCAGATTCACTCTGTCCACTTGAAAAAAATGAACAGCCCTATAGACCAGTTTCACTTGGCCAGTATATTTTACCACCAATATAGGTCACTGTAAGCACTGCCAGCTAGTTTGAAAATAGGACTGGTGTGATTATCTGAAACTGATGTTGAATGGGTAAAGCCAAAAAAAAAAAAGATCCCTGAGCTTCAGCCCAGGAGTTGAAGACCAACCTGGGCAACATAATGTGACCCCCATCTCTACCCAAAAGAAAAAATAATTGCCAGGCATGTGGTTCCAGCTACTTGGGAGGCTGAGGTGGGAGGATCGCTTGAGTTTGGGAGGTGGAGGCTGCAGTGAGCTTAGTGCCACTGACCTTCAGCCTTGGCAACAGAGGGAGACCCTGTCTCAGGAAAAAAGAAAAGAAAGAAAACAAAGGAAAGGAAAACAAAGGAAAGGAAAGGAAAGGAAAGGAAAAGGGAAAGGGAAGAAAAGGAAAAGAAAAAGAAAGAGAAAAATCCCTGTTTGGGATTTAGGCTACACTTAGGAAATAAGGATTAATTTAAAAAGCTAATATTCTGATCTTTATCAAACAGAAATTGTTCTTCTTTTCTATGTCTATATCGTGCCAGAAATATATTAATGTGTATTTTTAAAGGTGATCTAAAGGAATGGTTAAATTCTGTTTCATGAATCATCAAAACTATTTGTTTTTACTTTAGAATTGATGCATTGCAGTTGTTTAGGAAATCATGCATACCCTAGATATGATATTTGTTAACGAGAAATACCTTCTATTCTGAACACATTGGAAATTGTTTCCTATGGCTGAGCATACCAATACTATACAATTTTATGGTGATGTTATTAAGCATTGCTATTATGGCTCTGACTCGTAGAATCTTTCTTATCTGCAGCTTTGATTTGGATGTGCCAAGTCTGTTCAAAGGCTAATTAGAACTTCGTGTGCCTAGATGGATGAGTTAAAGAAAATTTCTAGCCTGTTTATTAGTGCCACAGTTTATAAGCAACATTACAGGCCTTCCGTTTCATCATAGCTTTTCAATCTGCTGTGCAAACATAACACTCTGTTACTGTTAACCTTTACCCTTTTGCTCAGTGTGATGTCTGCTGCTTCTGTATACAGGCTCAAGTAATCCCCATTATGCCATGCCCTGTGAGCACCTTCTGGAAATTAGCCCATGGACATCTAAGATCTGGGATATTTCCAAATCTGGTTGTGGAAGGGCTTGGAAATCTATAACCACAACTAGTTGGAGGACACCTGTTTCAGCAGGGGGTTATAAAATATGAAGCGAAACTAGGAAAAGGGAGTTGTGATCACGGTTCCAAGGGCTCCACACCGATCTTGGAGTTAAGGGGCATTCAGGTCTCCATTTCGTGACCCGTGGCCCTACCTCTCCTAGATCCAGGTATTTAGTAACCCAGGCTTGAGATCTCAAACCCCATCCCCCAATGCCAAACTCCCTTGTCCCAGCTGGGAGGCCCCCAGGGCATTTCTGAACATGGCCATCTCCAGTTCGCAGAAATCTGCGTGTTGTTGCAAATAAAAGATGACAAGAGACCACAGCCTTCGAATGCGAGCAGCGTCAAGTCAGCAACAATCTTCCAGTTATCGAGAAGTCGGAAACGTCTGATTTTCTTCTCCACATTTACTAAGAGGTATCTTCTCACCTTCCTGCCCTCCACGTTAAGAGGGGCTAACTATTCCGAAAGACTTCCGTGCCCTCTTCCTTTTCAATTTTTCCACTTCCAAACTCCTACTGAAAGACGAAGAAAAGAGACCACAGAAGAAGATACAAAGAAGTTTCTTAAAACACCTTCTTTTCTAGGTTCTCAAGGCGTCCCCTTTAAGGAACCAGGCCCACCTCTTTCCCATTCACCTACTGGCTTTCCTTCCTGTCCGTCACTCTACCTTTAAGAATATTTCCTGTTTCTTCAACCCAACTTGCACACCTCCGCCCCCCGGCCCTCCTCATTGGGCCGCCCGATTCCCGTTCACTCCTTGGTTTCCTCTCCGCCTCCTCCCGCCCTCTAGCATAGTGCAACGGCATTCTGTCTTCTTATTGGCTACCAGGCCAGCGTTCCCGCAGCCTGATTGGCGAGTTGAGTGACAGAGGCGGGAACGCGGCGCGCCCAGGGTAGGCTGTTCGCCTGCCGAGCTGCGGCCGCGGGAGGGGCGGGGAGGGGCGGGGGGAGGGGGGCTGGGAAAGTTGAGGCCGCGCTGCCGCCGGGTCTCCGGCCTTGAGGGCTCGGGCTCGCAGCGGCTGCGGTGGCCGCAAAAAGAGGCGGCGGGGGCGGGGGGAGAGGAGGGCCTGGGCCCGCGCTCCCCCAGCCCCGGAGGAGCAGGCGGTGGCCGCGGACGGAGAGATTCGCCCAGACGGTCAGACACTCCTGCCTTCCCCTCCTGGGATCATGACCCAGGCGGGGGTCGCCGCCGTCGCCGCCGCCACCGCGGCCGAGACCGCGCAGCCGGCGGGTAAGTGACTGCGGGAGGGGGCCGCTGACAGCCGGGGCGGGGGGCGGGGGCCAGGGCTGCGGGGGCGGCTCCGGGGGGCGGCCCCGGGCTCAGCTCCACCCACCCCCTTCCTGCTCCCGGAGGCCAGGGCTGCGCTAAGTGCGCCTCCTTCCTGGGGACCCTTGCGTGCGGCACCTGGTGGGGTGCCAGCGCCCGCGGCGTGCGCACCCCTCTTCTCCCGCCAGCCCTGCGTCCCCGGCTGCCAGGCCCGTGGGGGGCTCGCACTGCGCCCCAGCTCCTAGATGCCCGCGGGGCGAGAGGGGCCCCACGCTGCCCTGGGTGCATAAAGAGCTGGGCAGCCAGGTTCACACCAGATGGCCTTTGCCCGCCTCCTTCACCTTTTCCTGTCTTGTTCATTCCCCTTCTTTCCTCGCCCTCTGAATTTCTTTCGTACCCGTTCGTCAGACTCATGTGGCTTGCTTTTTCCCTCTCACCCCTCTGTCGAAGTGTTAGGCTTGTGTTTTCTTTTTAGAAGCCATTCTTTTGCTTTCTGAGTAGAAGCAGTGCAAGTGAGTGACCAACTCTTGAAATCTACTTTCATGTATCCGGATGAAATATAAGATTCCTGGACTCTTGTTTGTGTTTACAATTTTAATAGTTGAATTCACCCCACTCATTCTGGAAGCTTGTCCTCCCAGCCCTCCTCGTTACATTGGGATATGGTCCTTTGCGTTTATTAACTTTATCTGGAAATAAGAGACTGCATAAACCAAAGTGCAGAATTTCAACTTCCGTTCTCATAACATTTTTACCATCAAGTAGATACAGTAACCTAACACCACACAAAACAAGACAGTCGTGGCCAACTGTGTAGGCAAAGAAGACATTTCCTTACCTATAAACAACGTACAGATTTCTTGAATAAATCTTACGGTGAGTTACATGGATCCTGAAACATATTCCCAGGTTTGCTCTTTTGTAAAGAAAACCAAACAGACAAACCTACTTTTTGAAGGCTCAACAGGCTGTCCTACTCTCCATTCACCTTGATGACTTTTTTCTCTCCCATAGGACTCTTGTTTAACATAGTACAGAGTTGCTGTTTGGGATACATGTGTTGTTTCTCTTTAAGTACTCAAAGTATTTGTTACAAAAGAAGTAAAATACATTGTAATTGCACTTCTGAAAGCAGAAGTAGTGTAATGTATCCATGCAAGAATGAATGCTTAATCTTAAAGCAGTTTTGCTTTAGCCTAAGCCAAGCTTTTCCAACCCACATCCAAGGACGGCTTTTAATGCGGCCCAAGACAAGAAGACAAATTCGTGAACTTTTATTTTTTTTAAGACGGAGTCTCACTCTGTCGCCTAGGCTGGAATGCAGTGGTGTTATCTCAGTTCACTGCAACCTCCGCCTCCTGGGTTCAAGCAATTCTCTTGCATCAGCCTCCTGAGTAGCTGGGATTACAGGTGCATGCCATCAGCCCAGCTAATTTTTATTTCTTTCAGTAGAGACAGGGTTTCTCCATGTTGGCCAGGCTGGTCTTGCACTCCTGACCTCAGGTGATCCACCTGCCTCGGTTTCCGAAAGCGCTGGGATTACAGGCATGAGCCGCTGCGCCCGGCCTCAAATTTGTAAACTTTTTAAAACATTATGAGATTTTTGTGTGTGATATTTATTTACTTATTTATTTAAGCTCATCAGCTATCTTTAGTGTTAGTGTATTTTATGGGTGGCCCAAGACAATTCTTCTTCCAGTGTGCCCCAAGGAGGTCAAAAGATTGGACACTCCTGATCTAAGCTAAAAGACTTAGGTGTACATAGGTATTGGGATCTCTCTGTATTTAGGAGTTCTGCAAAATCTGGATGCAGCCTAGAACATTCCCTGATATAAAAGGAGTGCATTGCAGGGATGTAAGAGCAGCTTAGAATTGAAGTACTTATTTTCTAGGTTACTCGTCTATGGAACATCATGGAAGTAAAATTCTAAGGTTGTAGACCTTACGCTCAATGAACCAGTCATGTACAAGAAATTGATGGGTACTTTTCCTATTTTCAGAGCTTAGCCTTGTCAACAAGGGAAAAGAAACACTAAGAAAACTGAGAATTTTTAACTCAGGTTAGAAGATAAGCTTTAACAGGTAATCAGCTCAAATTTGTTGCTTATAAACAGGGTCTTAAATCAAGCTTGAGCCTTAATCATGTCTGTCATGCTTTACCTCTCTGTTCTCTAACCCAGTAGTTCTCAATCCAGACTGTACATGAGCATCACCTTGTGTGTCTTTAAGCTTTAATGCCCAGGCCACTTCCCCCAGAAACTCTCTTATTTTTGATCTGGAGTAAAGCTCTGCCATGGGCATATTTTTTAAAGCTCTCCAGGTGATTCTGTTCAGTAGCCCTGGCTGAGAACTCCCATGAGACTACGTCCAAAAGCTAAGCTTGTGTTCTGGGCTTTTCTAAATCAGGCCTCATTCATGTGTCCAACTTTCCCCCCACTGCTTTTGCTAAAGACATTGACCTTTCTCAGGATATGGACATCTTTCCTCTATTCCTCCCTCCTGCCAATAATAGTTCTAATTACACTTTTATGAAAGTTTTCTGGATAGCTTACTCTAGTTCTTAGTGATCAACCCCCTTTGAACTTTTATGCTACATGTTTAAAAGATTCTCTTTAGGCTTACAGTATGTGGCAGTTTAAGTTCTATGTGTGTGTGTTTCATTGTTCTCAAATGTTATGATAAGGAATATTTTGTTTTTCATCTCTTCCACAGCGGTTTTCTTTAAGTTGGATTGGTTTGGTTTGGAACCCTTCTGACTCTTCCTGCAACCATAGTTTTAGGTTTGATTTCATCTTAGGTATGTTAGTAGCTTCCTCATACCTTAACTAGCATTGAATTCATGTATAGACATCCCTTTTTTTCATATCTTTTCTTAATTAGTAGATTATTTATCTTCCATGGCCCCATAACAGTTTGTACTTGTTTCTGTGCTAGCACTTAGCACACTGCCATAAGTATGTGTTTATATGCCTTCCCCACCATACTGCTAACCAGGGCCTCCATGTTGAGCAACTCCAGGGGGTACCATTGACATATTCTTGAATACCATTGCAACATGGCAGAAATAGAACTCCACTAACATAGAAGCTGTGTTCTCTTTATCTTTGTATTTTTAGGACCTAACATTGCATTTGTGATTACTAGGCAGTTAATAAATGTTCTTAAATGAGTAAATGACTGCCATGTTATATATTATAAAAAGATAGCCATATACATCTGGAACGTAAGTTGATTTGGCATTAATTGATTTCGCTATTAAATATTTTTATGTCCTATACTCCTGTTATAGATTTGTTAAAGGTTAGTAGAATCTAAGTGATTGTAGTTGTGACATACCCCTTAAATATGTAATCTTCCTTCCAATATGCACAGGCATATATGTGTCTTGAGTCTTTTACTCTGTTCTGTAAAGGTGTACACTTATTATTCATAAAATATTTGTGGAACTCTTGCTAAGAGAAACGTGGTTAACTGTCCAATTGGATAATTTTTCTTTTTCTCATTAAAATTTCCATATGGGGACAATTGCACTACTTCAGAAGGCCAGATCTTTTAATTAGATCAGTAGGACATGATAAGTTGTTTCTATTAGTGTGCTAATACTGTGTTTTTAATTCAGTTCACCAAGTATTTATGGAGTATTTACCATGTGCCCAACACTGTTAGGTACTGACGAGAATACAGAAATAGTAAATGGTGGACTCAGCTCATAAGAACTTTTTAGACTTATTGGGAGGATTGTTTAAGGAAATCAATGGAGTATTCATTAGATGCTAAATTAAACATAAGTATGTAAAATCTATGATATAATGATTAATACAAAAAAGAGGAAAGACCAGATATTCTTTCAGCAGACATTTTTTACTCAGTTACTGAGTGCTAATTGTTGAGGATACAAACATGAAATTTTTTTTCATGTTTGTATTCTCAGTAATATGAATAATATGATTTTTTTTCATATTTGTATTCTCAATAATTAGCTCTCAGTAATGGAGTAATAAGTTTCTACCATTTATTATAGTCTGGTGGTGAAAACTAGTAAGTATGTAGATTGTATTTCATGTTAAGACATTGTGGAGTATTAGGATGTTTGGAAGTATGAAGAAGGGTATTTAGTCTAACCTCTAAGGCAGGGGTCCCCAGGTGGCCTGTTAGGAACCAGGCCGCACAGCAGGAGATGAGCTACCCTCCCGTCAGATCAGCGGCAGCATTAGATTTTCATAGGAGTGCAAGCCCTATTCTGAACCACACATGCAAGGGATCTAGGTTGCGCGTTCCTTAGGATAATCTAATGCCTGAGATAGATGGAACAGTTTCATCCTGAAATCATCTGCTCCACTCCCTGTCCATGGAAAAATTGTCTTCCACAAAATCAGTCCCTGGTGCCAAAAAGGTTGGGACCGCTGCTCTAGGGGTCAGAGAAATCTTTAAAGAGGATAATGAAGAGTTCTCAGGAATTCCTTAAACAGCAGAAACCAAAGAGAAGGAGATAGGGAGAAGAAATTTGTGGTGTCACCACTATCTACCTCTGTGTCATTTGAGGGACCAGTTTCTCTTTGGTTATAAACAATAGAGATTGAATTTGGCTAACTTAAGCAGCAAATGGATACTGGATAAACTCACAGAAAGAAAGGAAGATAGAATAATGAAGCCTTGGGAAGGCCAGGAAAACAGAAGCTCCCAGGATCACAAGGATCCATTGGGCTAACTCAGCCTCAGCAAGATATTCTCCATGTGCAGGGAGTCTTATTAGTTAGCCCCATGCCCACCCCAGAGGTGAGCCCATGTTTGATGGTCCTATCAGATTTCAGGAATGGGACAGAGAAGATCTCCAAAGGAAAGGCAGGATATTATTGTCAGAAGGCCAAAACAACAGATTTCTTACAAAGTTCATTGGATTTGGCAGTGTGGAAGTCTTTTGTTGAGCTTAGTTTAAGCAGTTTTAGGAATAAAAGTCAGGTAACAGCTGGTTGAAGAGTGAATAGGAAGTGAGGAAGAGGGGGTAGTAAGTGTAAACAACTTGTTCAAGAAGCCTGGTGGTTGGGAGGAAAATGGGGACACCTGTAGGGAGTTGCAAGATCAGGAGAAAAATCATTTTAGATTTTTACATGGAAAAAATTGAATAAAGATTTATTTTTATTTTTGTTGAGATGGGATCTCACTCTGTCTCCCAGGCTGGAGTGCAGTGGTGCGATCTTGGCTCACTGGAACCTTCGCTTTCTGGGCTCAAGCCATCCTCCTACCTCAGGCTCCTGATTAGCTGGGATTACAGGTTTGCAGCACCACACCTGGCCAATTTTTTGTATTTTTGGTAGAGATGGGTTTTGCCTTGTTTCCCAGGCTGGTCTCAAACTCCTGAGCTCAAGTGATCCACCTCCCTTGGCCTCTCAAGGTGCTGGGCTTACAGGTGTGAGCCACCGTGCCTGGCCCTGAATAAGGATATTTTTAATGGAAAGGCACTAAGAGAGAAGGAGGGATTAATAATATATGAGAGAAAAGGGACATTATGTAAGAAGTTTACTAAGTAGCGAGAGTGATAGAGTCCAGAGTATAGGTAGAGGGTTTAGTTTTGCTAGAAATATTAGGGAAGATTTTATATAGGAGGATAGACTTGCACCAGACTTTAAAGGGTTGGTAGGATTTGGATAAACAGAGCAAAGTGGAAAGGTCATTTCAGTGGGAAAATAGCATGAACTTAGCACAAAGTCAAGTAGCTGATAAGGCACACAGGGATAAACCTTTCTGAATTGAAGAGGAGGGAAGGATAGATGGCATGATTACCTAGAAAACCTGCTTTTATGTGTGTTGTACTAGGTGGAAGGGGGTAGGTGAGACCTGCCAGTGAAGAAGGTACAGTCATGAATGCCAAAACCTGGAGTTTGGATATGATGCAGTAGATTGTGGGAAATAGTACTGTAGAGTCTGAAGCAGGAGAGGACATGGTAAATATGGTGAATTGAAAAGACTGATGAGACATTGGGGTATAAAATCCATCAAATGGGAGAAAGGCTGAGGGCAATAACAAAGACTGCTTAGGGCCAGATATGTGTAAAATGGGTCCTAATCTAAGGTGGTCATAACAAAGGGGAAGAGATGAACATTATGAAAATAATTGATAGGATTTGGTGAGAAGATATGAAGATTATTTTTGAGTCTAGAGCCAGGTTAAACTTTTGGTGACATTGATAAAATGGAGAACTTGGAAATAGATCTCTTAGGAGAAAAGGGAATTTAACACATTCCAAACAGACTTGTTAATTTGTTCGAAATGCAATGTTCTGAACAGAGCTTTGCCGAACCAAAGATTAGGGGCAAAGTCAGAGTTGAAAGGTAGCTTTCTTACAAAAACATAAAGGCTTTTGCACAGAAGCAGTTTAAACCTTTGTAGGGAAAAAGCAAACCTGAAAAAGAGAAGAGAGTGTTGAGCCTTGGAACTCAAAGGAGAAAGAAAAGCGTTCATGTTAGAGAAAGAGGATGTGTAATTGGAGAGGAGAAAGACAACCTAGGAGAGAGAATTTCAAGAAAGAGAGAGATCAGCAGCCTCAAATCCTGCCAAGAGGAAAATGACCTATGATTGGTGAAAAATAGCCCCTGACCTCCAAGGAAGCAGCTTTGGTTGGCTGGAGCAGCCAGAAGGTTTAGGAGAGATTGGCCAAGTTGGAGAGGTGAGAAGTTTCACAGGAACATGAGGAGAGAAATAGACTTGTAGGCAGAAAAGGCAGTAAATTCTTGTTTAACATGAGGAAAATCCTTGCATTTTGGAAGGAGAGATGGTTAAGAGAGAAAATAGTACTAAAGAGGAAAGAATCAAATATAGGGTCCCTTTTCTCAGATCAAATAATTTAAGAAGTCCTGGAGGCCTGAAAGGATAGATTTATAGATTTATAGGATTTACGGTAAATGTAGAATCCATTTAAGGAACTTGGACCAGATGACTTGACTTCTATCTTCTCAGTAAATTAAGGGGGAAATGGAAGAAAGTCAACTAACATGTATTGAGCACCTGCTATGTACCAGGCACTTTGCTAGATCGATAAAATGTATCATCATGTAAACTCATAACAGTCCTCTGAGGAGTTGGTGAGACTCTCCCAGTTTTAAATGTGAGGATGCTGAGACTCTAAAGGGTACTTATTTCAAAACCAGATAGCCAGTACCTGCCAGCTTTGAGATGTGACCCTACGTCTGACATCAAAGGCTATTCCTATTTACTATACAATTTCATTCATTGATGTGAGGTGAAGGGTACATGGGGGCTTGACAAAATCTGTATTTTTTTTTTTTTTTTTTTGAGACGGAGTCTCCCTCTGTTGCCCAGGCTTGAGTGCAGTGGCACGATCTCGGCTCACTGCAAGCTCCGCCTCCCGGGTTCACACTATTCTCCTGCCTCAGCCTCCTGAGTAGCTGGGACTACGGGCTGCTGCCACCACGCCCAGCTAATTTTCAGTAGAGACGGGGTTTTACCATGTTAGCCAGGATGGTCTCAATCTCCTGACCTCGTCATCCACCTGCCTCAGCCTCCCAAAGTGCTGGGATTACAGGTGTGAGCCACTGGGCCCAGCCAGCATCTGTATTAATGACCGCAGTGGCTGTGCTTTGGAATCATTTCAGGAGTTTTGAAAAATTCTTGCACACCACCTCAGTCACTCATTCCTTCATTCAACAAATACTTATTGATTACCCACTGTGTGCCTAGGATGATTCTAGGCACTTAGAGTACATCAGTGAATGAAACACACTCAAATACCTGCCCTCAAGAACACTGCATCCTATATACTGAACCAATCTCTAGAAACGAATTCTGGTAATTCTGATGAGTATTCAGTTTTCAGAACCACTGCTCTAGGAGTAATTGATGAGAGACAGACTAGGTTTGCTGAGTGTGAATTCAAAGTGGGCCTTCTGGCCAGGTGCAGTGGCTCATGCCTATAATCCCAGCACTTAGGGAGGCCAAGGTGGGCGGATCATGAGGTCAGGAGTTCGAGACCAGCCTGGCCAACATGGGGAAACCCCATCTCTACTAAAGATACAAAAAATTAGCCGGGCGTGGTGGTGAGTGCCTGTAATCCCAGCTACTTGGGAGGCTGAGGTAGGAGAATCACTTTAACCCGGGAGGTGGAGGTTGCATAGAGCCGAGATCACGCCATTGCACTCCAACTTGGGTGACAGGGTGAGACTCCATCTCAAAAAAAAAAAAAAAAAAAGTGGGGGCCTTCCCTGCAGATGGCACTCAGGGCCATTCAGTAACAGAGGAGAAAACATTACTGGTAAGTGATCGTATATCAAGGGACTAGCATAAGACCAAGGAGTTAAACTTTGAATTAGCTGACCCTGGAGTCAGTTTTACAGTTATACTACAAAGCAAGCTTATTAATGATTATAATAATATTTTACATTTGTATAAATTTAGCTATACTAGTTTCAGAAGACCATTGTTCATTCAATAAGCATTTGAGTTACACATTGTGCATGTATTGTGCTAAGCCCTTGGGATAAAAGGACAAAGTTGTTCCTGCCTTAAAGGACCTTGGATGTGTATGATGTCAGTTGATCCTTAAAAGAACTATGAGGAGTGGAGTTAGCATTCTGGAACCAATTTATATGGCTATTAGGGTTGAGGAAATTAGTAAAAGTAATTGTAGACATTGGGAGCCAGATTTCTCACTGTCAGAAAGATATTACAAATAAGCAGGGGGGAAGACTATACTGAGCCCTGTGGTGCTAGATTAGAAACAGAGATGTAAGTATAAACTCATGCTTATTTTAATATAAATACAGATAGAAACAGAGGCAAATGTAGATCTTTGTCTATACATGGGTTAATAGACATACATTTATTTAATAGCTCTGTCTGCTGAGAAGGCCTGGAAGCAGTGACACCCCAGTAGCAATGAGAGCAGGCAGCACCTGGATCTTGGTTTCTAAATTGCATTCTCCAATGAAAGGAACAAAAATTCCTTGGATGGAAAGCTGATTCTAAGAGTGGGACAGGGGAAACACAAGATGAGCCTGGAGTATCTTGTAGTACCAAAAAGTAAGGAAGTACTAGAAAGGGTGTGTGTGTGTGTGTGCGTGTGTATATGTGTGTGTGTGACTGTGTGTGTAAAGGGCACAACAGCTAATCCAAAAGAGCACCCAATGGCCAATGTGTGGACAATTTGAACAACATATTAACTCTAGCATTGTGATCTGAAGAATAAAATAAATCTCCATGAGTCCATACTGATATAAATAAATTATTGAATAAATAAATAGGGGAGAAGTGACAAATATTCCTTGCAGAATAATTCTAAATACATAATTCTTTTTCCAAGAGGTAGAGATTAATTCTCCTCGCTTTGAGTGTGGGCTAGACTTAGTATTCACTTCCAAAAAATAAAGAACAAAAAGGGGAAAATAGTAATATGGAAATAAATACTTGAATAGTGTTAACAGGAAATTTAAGGACGAAAAGAGTACTTCTTTTCACAACTTCTTTGGTATGATCTGAGTAGATAAATACAAGCATATTTCATTTGTATAATGAAAAAAATCCAGTTAAGTAACAAAAGAATAAGAAAGTAGGAAAATAAGAATTACTGTGATTATTGTTGAAAAGCTGGGAAAGATGTCATGTATAGATCACAAGCACTGAGGAGGGGATGAGGCAGAGCAAGATGGCTGAATAGAACCCTCCAGCAATTGCCCCCATGCTGCAGAACTACTATCCACGTAAGAACCAAATATCAGGTGGCCAGGCACAGTGCCTTACACCTGTAATACTGGCATATTGGGAGGTGGAGGTGGAGGATTGCTTGAGGCCAGGAGTTTGAGACCAGTTTGCTCAACATAGTGAGACCCTATCTGTACAAAGAAAACAAAATCAGGTGACTGATCACAGTACCTAGTTTTAGCATCATATCAAGGAAGGAGACACTGAAGATGGTAGGAAAGACAGCCTTGAATTGCCTACACCACCCTTCCTCCCTTCCCCAGCCATGCAGAGAGAATCTCTGTGCTTGGGGGAGGGAGAGCAAAGTGATTGTGCAACTTTGCATTGGAATTCAGTGCTGCTCTGTCACAGTGGAAAGCAACACAGGGCAGAATTCAGCTGATGCCCACAGAGGGAGCATTTAGACCAGCCCTTGCCAGAGGGGAATCTTCCATCATATCAGTTGGAACATGAGTTCCAGTTAGCCCCACCACTGAGGGCTAAAGTGCTCTGGAGTTCTAAATGAACTTGAAAGGCCACCTGCAATTCCTGTGCAAGTCCTAGTGCTGCACTGGGCTTGGAGCGCACACGACCTAGTGAAATACTAGCTGGGGTGGCCAAAGGAGTGCTTGCATCACCACTCCTCCAACTCCAGACATCACAGCTTGCAGCTCCAGGAGAAGAGGGAAAAGTAAAGAGGATTTTTTCTTGCAACTTGGATCCCAGCTCAGCCATAGTAAAATAAGGCCCCCATTCTAGACCATAGCTTCTGGATGACATTTCTAGACCCACCCTGGGCCAGAAGGGAACCCACTGCCCTAAAGAGAAGGATACACTCCTGGCAGAATTCACCACCTGCTGACTAAAGAGCCATTCAGTTTTGAATAAACATCAGCAGTAGCCAGGCAGTAGTTGCCATGGGCCCTGGGCAAGAACCAAAACTGTGCCCATTTCAGGTGTGACCCAGCACAGTTTTCATCTGTGGTGGCCATCAGGAGAGACTCCTGCTTGAGAAAAGGAGAGGGAAGAATAAAGAGGACTTTGTTTTATAACTCAGGTACCAGCTCAGCCACAATAAAATAAAGCACCAAGTAGACTCCTAAAGATTCCAGGCTTTGGCTCCTGGAGTGCATTTCTAGATCCCCCACTGGGCCAGAATGGAACCGACGACCCTGAAGGGAGAGACCCAGTCCTGGTAGGATTCATCATCTGCTGACTAAAGAGCCCCTGGGCTTGAATAAACATCAGTGATAGTCAGGAGATAGTTGCCACAGGCCTTGGGCGAAACCCAATACTGTGCTGGCTTCAGGTGTGTCCCAGCAGTCTCAGTGGGTTTATCCACAGGAGCACTGCATGACTCCACCCACAACTCCAGGCAGCTCAGCATGAAGAAAGAGACTCCATTTGCTTGGGGGAAAATAAGGGAAGAGAACAAGAGACTCTGCTTGATACGTTAGGGAATTCTGGATCTTACTCAAGACCGCTAAAGTGGTACCTCTGCAACAGACACAGCATTACTGGACTTGGGAGTGCCCCCTAATGCACATATGGTTGCAGTGACCAAAGACTTAGATTACAACACTTAATTCTTGTTGAATACGTAGAAAGCCTTCTCAAGAAGGATGGGTACAAACAAGCCAGACAAAACAAACTGGAATAAATATCTAACTTTTCGGTACACAGACATTGACAAACATCCACAAGCATCAAGGCCATCCAGGAAAACATGACCTCACTGAATGAACTAAATAAGGCACCAGTGACCAATTCCAGAGTGGCAGAGATACGTGACTTTTGAGACAGAGAATTCAAAATAGCTGTTCTGAGGAAGCTTAACAAAATCCAAGATAACACAGAGAAGAAATTCAGAATCCTATCGATAAATTTAATGAAGAGATTAAAAAGAATCAAGCAGAAATTCTGGAGCTGAAAAATTCAGTAGACAAACTAAAGAATGCATCAGTCTCTCAAGAGTAGAATAGATCAAGAAGAAGAAATAATGAGCGAGCTTGAAGACAGGCTATATGAAAGTACTCAAAGGAGGCAAAAGAAAAAAAATATGAAGCATGTCTACAGGATTTAGAAAATAGCTTCAAAAGGGGAGATCTAAGAGTTATTGGTCTTATAGAGGAAGTGGAGAGAGAGATTGAGGTAGAAAGTTTATTCAAAGAGATAATACTGGAGAACTTTCCAAACCTAGAGAAAGATATCAGTATTCAAGTCCAAGGAGGTTATAGACCACCAAGAAAAATTAACTCAAAGAAGACTATCTCAAGACATGTAATAATCACATTCCCAAAGGTCAAGGATAAAAAAGGGTCCTAAAAGCAGCAAGGGAAAGAAAAAAATGACATAAAGCATTTCCAATATGTTTGGCCGCAGATTTCTCAGTGGAAACCTTACAGACCAGGAGAGAGTCAGATGACATATTTAAAGTGCTAAAAGAAAAAGACTTTTATCCTAGAATATTATATCCAGTGAAAATACACTTCAAATATCAAGAGGAAAAAAAGACTTTCCCAGACAAACAAAAGATGAGGGATTTTGTTAACACCAGACCTGTCCTACAAGAAATGCTGAAGGGAGTTCTTCAACTTGAAAGAAAAAGATGTTAACAAGCAATAAGAAATTGTCTGAAGGTACATGGTAACAGTAAATACATAGACAAATACAGAATATTTTAACACTGTAATTCTAGTGTGTAAGCTACTCATGTCTTCAGTAGGAAGACTAAAACAAATCTATCAAAAATAATAACTACAACATTTTAAGACATAGTGTAATAAGATATAAGTAGAAACATCAGAAGGTTAAAAAGCAGGGGATGGGCCGGGCACGGTGGCTCACGCCTTTAATCCCAGCACTTTGGGAGGCCAAGGTGGGCAGATCACGAGGTCAAGAGATCAAGACCATCCTGGCCAACATGGTGAAACCTCATCTCTACTAAAAATATAAAAATCAGCTGGGCATGGTGGCACATACCTGTAGTCCTGGCTACTTGGGTGGCTGAAGCAGGAGAATTGCTTGAATCCGGGAGGTGGAAGTTGCAGTGAGCTGAGATCACACCACTGTACTCCAGCCTGATGACAGAGTGAGACTCCGTCTCAAAAAAAAAAAAAAAAAAAAAAAAAGCAGGGGATAAAATTTAAGTGTAGAGTTTTGTATTTGATGTAAAAAAAAAAAAAGATTGAGATTTTCTGTTTACTCATGTTCATGAAGTAAACTATAGTTTTTAAAATTAGATAATAGTTTTTACAGATAAAAACTAGAGTTTTTATCAGTTTCCTCTTGGCTTGTTTGTTTTTACAATCAGAGTTAGATTGTCATTAGTTTAAAATAATAGGTTATAAGGTGTTATTTGCAAGCCTCATGGTAACCTCAGGTCAGAAAAATACAATAAATATGCAACATGTATAAAGCAAGAAATTAAAATGTACCACCAGAGAAAAACACTGACATGAGAAGGAAGAGAAGACCAGAAAACAAATAACAAAATGGCGGGAGTAAGTTTTTACCTATCAATAATAATATTGAATGTAAATGGGCTAAATGCTCCAATCCAAAGACATAGAGTGTCTGAATGGATTAAAAAGGAAAAAAAAAAAAAAAAGCCCAGTGATCTGTTGCCTACAACAAACACACTTCTCTTATAAATACACACAGACACACATAGACTGAAAATAAAGGGATGGAAAAGATATACCATACAAATGGAAACCAAAATAAGAGCAAGAGTAGTTATATCAAATAAAATAGATTTCAAGACAAAAACTATAAAAAAAGACAAAGAACATCATTATATAATTTTAAAGGGAACATTTCAGCAAGAAGATATAACAACTGTAAATGTATATGCACCCAATAGGGGAGCACCCAGATATATAAAGCAAATATTACTATATCAAAGAGAGAGATAGACCCCAATACAATAATACTTGGAGACTTCAACACTTCACTTTCAGCATTGGACAGATTATTCAGACAGAAAATCAACAAACATTAGACTTAATTTGCACTATTGGCCAAATGGACTTAATAGATATTTACAGAACATTTCATCCAACAGCTGCAGAATGTACATTTTTCTCCTCAGCACATGGATCATTCTCAAGGATAGATCCTATGTTAGGCCACAAAGTAAGTGGTGTTTGTTTGTTTGTTTTTTGTTTTGTTTTGTTTTGTTTGCAAGACAGGGTCTCACTCTGTCACCCAAGCTGAAGTACAGTGGCACGATCATGGCTCACTGCAGCCTCAACTTCCCAGGCTCAAGTGATTCTCCCACCTCAGTCTCTGCAGTAGTTGGGACTACAGGCACATGCCACCTTATCTGGATAATTTTTTCTATTTTTTGTAGAGATAGGCTCTCACTATGTTGCCTAGGCTGGTCTCGAACTCCTAGGCTCAAGCAGTCCTCCCACTTCTGCCTCCCAAAGTGATGGGATTACAGGTGTAAGCCACTGTGCCCAGACAAAGTCTTAAAACATTTTTAGCCGGGCTTCCCCGGTGGCTCACGCCTGTAATCCTAGGACTTTGGGAGGCCGAGGTGGGTGGATCACCAGGTCAAGAGTTCAAGACCAGCCTGGCCAACATGGTGAAACCCCGTCTCTACTAAAAATGCAAAAAAATTAGCCAGGCGTGGTGGCGGGCACCTGTAATCCCAGCTACTTGGGAGGCTGAGGGAGAGAATTGCTTGAACCCGGGAGGTGGAGGTTGCAGTGAGCCAAGATCACACCACTGCACTCCAGCCTGGGTGACAGAGCGAGACTCCATCTCAAAAAAAAAAAAATTTTTTTTTTAAATTGAAATAATATTGCTGGGTATGATGGCTCATGCCTAATCCCAGCACTTTGGGAGGCCGAAGCAGGCGGATCACCTGAGGTCAGGAGCTTGAGACCAGCCTGGCCAACATGGTGAAACCCCGTCTCTACTAAAAATACAAAAAAAAAAAAAAAAAAATTAGGCAGGCATGGTGGTGAAATAATGTCAAGTATCTTCTCTGATCACAGTGGAATAAAACTATAATCAATAATAAGAGAAACTTTGGAAACTATGTGAATACAGGGAAATTAAACAATATGCTCCTGAGTGACTAGTGGGTCACTGAAAAAATTAAGAAGGAAATTTAAAAATTCTTAAATGAAAATGGAAACACAGCATACAAAACCCTATGGGATATAGCAAAAGTGGTAATAAGAGGAAAGCACCCACGTCAAAAAAAGTAGAAAAACTTCAGGCTGGGCATGGTGGCTCATACCTTTAATCTCAGCACTTTGGGAGGTCGAGGCGGGCAGATCACCTGGGGTCAGGAGTTCAAGACCAGCCTGGCCAACATGGTGAAACCCCATCTCTACTAAAAACTACAAAAATTAGCCAGGCATGCTGGTGGGCACCTGTAATCCCAGTTACTCGGGAGGCTGAGGTAGGGAGAATTGCTTGAACCTGCAAGGTGCTGGTTGCAGTGAGCCAAGATCACACCACTGCACTCCAGCCTGGGTGACAGAGTGAGACTCTATCTCAAAAATAAAAATAAAAAGTAGAAAAACTTCAAATAAAGAACCTAACAGTACATCTTAAGAAACTAGAAAAGCAGTATCAAACCAAACTCAAAATTAGTGGAAGAAATTAAGTAAAGATCAGAGCAGAAATAAATGAAATTGAAATGAAAACAAAAACAATAAAATAGATTGACGAAACAAAACTTTTTTTTTTTTTTGGAGACAGAGTCTCACTCTGTCACTCACGCTGCAGTGGTGTGTGATCTTGGCTCACTGCAACTTCCACTTCCTGGGTTCAAGTGATTCTCCTGCCTCAGCCTTAAATTACAGGCATGTGCCACCACACCTGCTGAATTTTTATATTTTTAGTATAGACAGGGTTTTGCCATGTTGGCCAGGCTGGTCTTAAACTCCTCACCTCGAGTGATATACCTCCCTCGGCCTCCCAAAGTGCTGGGATTACAAGTGTGAGCCACCGTGCCTGGCCAAAAAGTTTGTTTTTTGAAAAGATAAACAAAATCAACAAACCAAGACAAAGAGAGGAGACCCAAATAAAATCAAAAATGAAAAAGTAGACATTACATTGGATACCACAGAAATTCAAAAGATCATTACAGCCTACTATAAGCAACTATATGCTGATAAGTTGGAAAACCTAGAAGAAATAAATTCCTAGACACATACAACCTACCAAAATTGAACCATGAAGAAGTCTAAAACCTAAGTAGACCAATAACAAGTAATGATATCAAAGTCATAATTAAAAGTCTCCCAGCAAAGAAAAGCCCAGGACCCAATAGCTTCACTGCTGAATTCTACAAACATCTAAAGAAGAACTAATACCAGTCCTGTTAAGAAAAATAGAGGAGGAGGGAATACTTCCAACTCATTCTATGAAGCCAGTGTTACCCTGATACAAAACCAAACAAAGACACGTCAAAAAAAAAGAGAAAACTACAGGCCAGTATCTGTGGTGAACATTGATGCACGTTTGATTCTCCACTGCGCTCCAGCCTGGGCAAAACGAGCGAAACTCTGTCTCAAAAAAAAAAAAAGAAAAAAATAAAAAGAAAAACATAAACTCTGTTACAAATTCACATGCAGTTGTATATTTATACTCAGCAATAAAAATGAACAAACTACTAGATGGATTTTAGAAACATTATGCTTAGTAAAAGCTATACACAAAAGAATTCCCAATCAATACATTTATATGAAGTTCTATGGTGAAAAAATTTAGGATAGGGTTTGCTTCTGGAGTAGGGGAAGGGATTGAGTTGAAAGGGTCATGAAAGAACTTTCTGAGGCCTGGCGCAGTGGCTTAAGCCTGTAATCCCAGCACTTTGGGAGGCCAAGATGGGTGGGTCGCTTGAGGTCAGGAGTTTGAGACCAGGCTGGCCAACATGGTGAAACCCCGTCTCTACTAAAAATACAAAAATTACTGGGTATGGTGGCGGATGCCTGTAATCCTAGCTACTAGGTAGGCTGAGGCAGGAGAATTGCTTGAACCCAGGAGGCAGAGTTTGCAGTGAACTGAGATTGTGCCACTGTACTCCAGCCTGGGTGACACAGCGAGACTCCGTCTCAAAAAAAAATAACTTTCTCTGTTGATAATGTTCTGTACCTTGATGGGGTTGGGTCATACAGTTGTGTGCATTCATCAAAACCCATTGAATATTATACATAAGATTTATGCAATTTATTATATGTAAGGTTTATCTCAAGGAAAAAAGTTTTGAAAAATGTGATTTTGATGCAGGTGATCTGAGCACCACGCTTGAGAACTACTGGGTTTGACTAACTTCAGGAATAGTTTTTCCATAAAAGCATAATAATTCAGAGATTACTAATGTAATCCTTTGGCATTCAAAAACTAATGGAGCCAAAATATTAATGGAGCCAGGTGCAGTGGCTACAAGCACTTTGGAAGACTGAGGCGGGAGGATTGCTTGAGGCCAGGAGTTAGAGAGAGAGAGAGAGAGAGAGAGAGAGAGACTAGCCTGGACAGCATAGTGAGATCCCATCTCTACAAAAAATTAGCTGGGAATAGTGGTGTGTGCCTGTATTCCTAGCTGCTTAGGAGGCTGAGGTGGGAGGATCACCAGAGTTTGAGAGCTAAGAGTTTGAGGCTGCAGTGAGCTGTGATCATGCCACTGCACACCAGCCTGGATGACAAAGCAAAATCCTGTCTCTAAAAACATTTTTAAAAATTAAAAAAAAATTTTAATGACACTTTAAATATTTTAAAGCATATATTTGTAGTTATGTAAATATTATATTAAAAATGTAATTTATTAATAAGCTAATTATTAAGTGGACAGGGATTTATGAAAATATTGTATAGTTCTTTTCCAATAGATGCTTTTTTTTTTTAGCATCAGGAATGCAATTTTAGTAGCTTGAAAATTGTACCTATAAATAATTTTACATTGAGATGGATATTCATAATGGCATTTGGTAAACGGGATGATTTTGATTTACAGTTGTCTTCCTCTTTCAGTTAAATTCCTGGCTTTCACCCGAGTGCAGAGAATGTTTACTTATGTGATAGACCCTTAGTGTCATTGACTTTAAGATTTTAGATATTGGTTATTATGGACTGAGCCCAGAAAAAAAATATTCTTGATGTTTAGACAACTAGAACTTTTACTTTATGTACCTTAATTATGTGTGAAATTATCTGCAGACTTTCAAAAGGGCTGCAGGGGAAAGGCTGGAACTAGGGTATTGGTCAGATGCTTGAACTTTCACCAATTAAAGATAACTGCCTGTGTTTCCAGCTTTTTCCTATCAGAATCACCTGGGGCACTTATTAAAATTCAGATCCCTCTGTTGAAGTTTCTAAAACTTTTTCTGTACCTAAAAAACCAAAAACAAAAAAGAAAGAAAGGAAGGGAGCGAGGGAGGAAAGGAGGGAGAAGGGAAGGGAAGGAGAGGGGAGAGTAAGGGAGGGGAGGGGAGGGGAGAAGATCACCCAAGGAGATTGTTGAAAGTGCAAATTCCTGGGCCCTACCCAGACCTCTCAATTGTCATGTTTGGAATGAAGCCCCCAAATTTACATTTTTAAAGAACACATACAATGCAAAGGTCTGAGGGCTGTCTTCCTAGTGTCACTGCCTTAGGGGAAGGTCCCTATGTAAGTTTTCAGGCACTCTTAAAAGAGAGAAGTAGGAGGTAGGAAATTGAAGGAAAGATAATTTTAGAATTGAGGACAGAAGTTAGGGTAAGACCCAAGTGGAGGACTTTGAGTAACCAGCAGCTAGTGAGGACCTAAGGTACAATGAGCATACATAGGAGAAAAGAGAGAATCCCCTCTTGGGGACCATCCATTGGCTGTAAGACTACCATCTTTGTGGGGGTGGAGCATTGGTAACCAATAGGAAAGTGACTTTTGAGAGCAACTGCATTGATTTGCTTTCAAGTGTGGGGAGAAAATTCAGGATTATCCTTCGTGGGACTAAAAATCTGCTTGCATGCCATAGGTTGTCAGCCCTTGCCTTACGCGGTGCTAATGGACACCTAGCAACTATAAACATTCATTGATTTTTCTCTTGTGTAGTAAGAAGAAAGCATAACCCATAGACCATCTTCTGGCAGAAGATGATACATTTGGATCAGAAACGGGAGGCATTGGAAGCCAGGAATCAAAAGTGAAGAAACTCTGCAAGCCCTTAGGTGAGAAGGTCATAGGGATTATTCATTTACTTCTTTAATTACATATTCCCCACCATCACCATATGGTTACCTAACGTGAGCTCATTGCTTTTAGGCTGATAGGTACTTCACAAATGGTAGGGAAAAGGTGGAATAGGAATAAGCTGCTGGACATGGGTCTTGTTGACACATTTCTCGACAGGCTGCTTCAGTCAGTACTTTCTGTCATCCCCTTCCTGCATTCATGTCTACTTATTTCCCAGGACCCTTCTCCCTCCTCCCTAGGGCTAAAGTTAACCTGAAATATCTCACTAACATTTAAAGCTAACGTTTATTAAATCATTATTACTACTAGGTAACGTGGTCTTGTGCTGTCCCTGCAAAATTTCATTCCCTGCTCAGAACAATCCAATAATGTAATACTGTTATTATGATTCACGGTGTAGATAAAGCACCTGAGGTTCTGAAGGTCTGTAACTTGCCCAAGACCTGACAGCTAGGAAGTGGCAGAAACAGATTTTAAACTCATGCTTTCTGACTTCATACTTGCTACTTTTTCTCTCTCTCGGAGAAAAAAATGGGAAACCACACTTGCACCTCCTCCAGTGTACCACAGCAGGTATCCCAACTTGGTAGACTCATTTTGAAAGGTTGTTGATATGGTTTGGCTGTGTCCCCATCCAAATCTCATCTTGAATTGTAGTTCCCATAATCCCATGTGTCATGGGAGGGGCCCAAGTGGGAGGTAATTGAATCATGGGGGCCGTTACCCTCATGCTGTTCTTGTGATAGTGAGTGAGTTCTCATGAGACGATGGTTTTATAAGGGGCTTTCCTCACTTTGCTCGCCACTTCTCCTTCCCGCCGCCATGTAAAGAAGGATGTGTTTGCTTCGCCTTCCACCATGATTTCCTGAGGCCTCCCCAGCCCTGAGGAACTGTGAGTCAGTGAAACTTCTTTCCTTTGTAAATTACCTAGTCTTGAGCATTTCTTCATAGCAGCCTGAGAATGGACTAACACAGTAAATTGGTACTGGGAGTGGGGCACTGCTAAAAGGATACCTGAAAATGTGAAAGCAACTTTGGAACTGGGTAACAGGCAGAGGTTGGAACAGTTTGGAGGGCTCAGATTAGAAGACAGGAAAATGTGGGAAAGTTTGGAACTTTGTAGAGACTTGGAGGGCTCAGAAGAAGACAGGCAGATGTGAGAAAGTTTGGAACTTCCTGGAGACTTGTTGAATGATTTTGACCAAAATGCTGATAGTGATGTGGACAATGAAGTCCAGGCTGAGGTGGTCTCAGATGGAGATTAGGAACTTCTTGGAGACTAGAGCAAAGGTGACTCTTGCTATGCTTTAGCGAAGAGACTGGAAGCATTTTGCCCTGCCCTAGAGCTGTGGAACTTTGAACTTGAGAGAGATGATTTAGGTTATCCGGTGGAAGAAACTTCTAAGCAGCAAAATGTTCAAGAGGTGACAGAGCACCATGATTGTTAAGTTTCCAGAGGCCTTCTCCAGCACTGTGGAACTGTGACTCAATTAAACCTCTTTCCTTTAAAAATTACCCAGTCTCATGTATTTCTTTATAGCAGCATGAGAACGGACTAATACAGTTGTCAATCTCTGGGATATAAAAGCATCACAGCTTTCATTATGAAATTTTTGAAAGTCAGAGAAGAGAATGAAATCACCAAAATATCACTACCCTTACTTAACTATGATTAATATATTAATGTATTTGCTTTCTGGCCTTCTTCATATATGTATATATTTTCCAATAGTGCATGTATTATTTAGTAGCCTGATAATTGAAATATATATAGAATTTTCATACCCAGATTTTAATGACAGTCAAATGATAATATGAGACTTCTAGCAGTTTGAAGTTAATGCCCAACAAATGAGTGAATGAATGAATGCCTGCTTTCATGTATGGAATATTACATGTTTGTGCTCTTGTCACATTTGGTTTTTTTGTGTTCAGAGTAGGGAACCATTGTTTTAGTTTAAATTCTGTATAACACTTCACATGAACAAATAGCATACTCTCTCAACTCAACTATGTTCTACCTATCTTTCCAGCTCTTGCTCAAATTCACATCCCCTTTAAGCTTTTCTTGATTTCTAAGCCTGCAGTGATCTTTTTCTACTCAAATTTTCTCAAGCAGTTTCTGGCTATACCTCACATTTGATATTCACTATTTTCTACGTTTGCTAATTATAGTACTTTTATGCTATTTTCTTATACTTATCTGCAACACCTAATCCAATGCTTTTCAATGTCAATTTTATTTTTTAGCATTTTAATATTCAAATCAAATTGCTATTGATCAATTTTTATAAGATTCTAGAATGACTAAGCTTTCTGGTGTGTCTTTCTATCCTTTTGTAGCTGTACTGTAACCATGCCAGAAATGACAGAGAATGAGACGCCTACAAAAAAGCAGCACAGGTATGTATCCACAGCCCCAATATAATATGCTTTGGGCAGATAAGAAGCAGAATTAGTTCCTATTTTGCTACATAGGTAGTCCTTAGAGAACTTTTATTTAGATACCTAGGAAATTATTACTCTCCAAAAATATTTGTAGATAAATACAGATTTACTGAAAAAGGTATATGGTTAAAAATTATCTGTCCTGGCCGGGTGTGGTGGCTCACGCCTGTAATCCCAGCACTTTGGGAGGCTGAGGCTGGCGGATCACCTGAGGTCAGGAGTTCAAGACCAGCCTGGCCAACATGGTGAAACCCCGTCTCTACTAAAAATACAAAAATTAGCTGGGTATGGTGGCATGTACCTGTAGTTCCAGCACTCGGGAGGCTGAGGCAGGAGAATTGCTTGAACCTGGGAGGCAGAGGTTGCAGTGAGCCAAAATCACGCCACTGCACTCCAGCCTGGGTGACAGAGACTCCATCTCAAAAAAGAAAAAAAATTATCTGTTCTTATTCTACTAGCAGTATAACAAGAATGACTCTCAGTAGTCAGTCAAATCTATGTTAAATATTTTGTTTCTAATGACATTTTCACTTGCCTATAGTATTAATTTTTGTATATCCTAAGTTCATTTAGGCTCTAGTCAGTTTGAATAGACATTTTGTGACATTATAATCCATTAATGGTAATATGCATATCAGAACAATGTTACTTCTGGTTCTTTGTATAACCTTTTTTTCTGAGTTTCTAGCACCTTTAGCAATGTTTCTGCTTAGAATTGCATGGCCAATGGTTCTACTAATATTAAAATCACGATTCTCTTTCCTTACCAAATAGCTATTAGAGAATGCTAATGTTTTGAGTAATTGTGTATAAAAGGGAAAGTCAATGCTTTTAGTAGATTGGCTCTCAAGAAAATTTAAGAGTTTGGACAACCTAAGGTACACAAGTACAAGATAGCTCAGATGCCACTTGTCTGTGCACGGGTGCTGTTGGCTGCCACATCTCCCTCCCTAGGGATACAAAATTACTCTCTGCTGTTGCTTCTGTCTCCTGCACACGCACACCCGTACTGGTCCAGATGACAGGACAAACATCAGAAATCACCTACTTGGCACATCACTTCGTGAATTTACCAGCACCTAAGTTACATTTTGAAATAGTTAATTAAGCTTTTCAGTGATTGATTCATTTCCCAACCTGTGACTTCTGGGTATGGAAGAATAGAGAGTTGTAGTTACCTCCAGAAATTGTGGTTTCTAAATTTATATTGAGGTTCTCTGCCATTAGATTTTCATACCATAATATATATTAAGGAAATGTTTCTTCAGATTGTTTCTTATTGCTGCAACAAATACAAATTCATAAAATTTATTTTTATGATTCTTAAAGTATCAAATGGTAAAAATACTTTCCCATTATTTTCATGTTACCTTTTATCTGTACTTTTTATTTCAGAAAGAAAAACCGGGAGACACACAATGCAGGTAGAAACGATTTAAATTTTACCTGTTAGCATTTTTTGCATTCAAAATGAAATCATACTGCAGTTGATTAGAAGTTTTTGTGTTATAAGCAAGGAATCATTATTCATTATGTTTTAGGAAAATGTTCCCTTATTGTTTTTAATTGACAAAATACTCCCTGAGTCTCATGAAGATGGCTTGCTTATCATCTTCTGATTCATAGCCTATTTAGATAATTTAAGAGATTACTGTATCCCTGGAGCTAGTGTTTTAAGTGATTTTACCTACCAAGGTAGTCCAGATATTATTCTCCTAGATAGTATGGAGGGTATGTATCTTTGCAGCAATTCCTGAGGGAGCTGGCTGCCTAGAGGTATAGCTAAGAGATGAGCAGCAGGCTATAGATCCTAAAGGGCCTTGTAATGTGAACAGTCTTAAATTAAGTTCTGGAGTCCTCAATTATAGGAAAAAGTATAGAAAATAAATATTGGATTTTATCTCAAATATTGAAATTACAGGCCAAAGCCAGATAAACATCTATAAAATTAATAGTGCATACATTTGGAATTTGGCACACTGTATCTATAAATGATACCTTCCTTTGTCTAAGGAAAGGACCCTTGGGAAAATTTTATCTATGGAAAAGTATGTTGAACACTGGTGGGATATTGCTGTTT
This sequence comes from Pongo abelii, assembly GCF_028885655.2. Lineage (NCBI taxonomy): Eukaryota > Metazoa > Chordata > Mammalia > Primates > Hominidae > Pongo > Pongo abelii. The sequence continues at coordinate 24,456,672 of NC_085928.1, forward strand.
CTCAGAATGTGGAGTTTATTGCCTTTGAAACTCCATTTTTCAGCAGGGGGTAAAAAGTTAATGTTGACTTTTTTTTTTAACCTCCATGCATTACAAAATCTGCTCTTAGAAACCAACAAATACTATTATTAGAGAATTCAGAGGAAAGGTAAGCACAGTTTATTGCTTTGATTTTTTTTTTGCTGTATAAATTAATGTTTTTGACCATAAGAGCTAATCTTTTTTATTGGAATCAGCTGTCACATGGTGCCATAGATATGTGCTTATAGGCTGATTGTGGTGGCTCATGCCTGTAATCCCAGCACTTGGAGAGGTTGAGGCAGGTGGATCACCTGAGGTCAGGAGTTTGAGACCAGCCTGGCCAACATGGCGAAACCCCATCTCTTCTAAAAATACAAAAAATTAGCCGGGTGTGGTGGTGCGTGCCTGTAATCCCAGCTACTTAGGAGGCTGAGGCAGGAGAATCGCTTGAACCTGGGAGGCGGAGGATGCAGTTAAGCAAGATCGTGCCATTGCACTCCAGCCAGGGTGACAGAGTGAGGCTCCATCTCAAAAAAAAAAAAAAAAAAAAAAGAAAGAGATGTGTTTACCATAGCTTACTTACTAAGAAAGACTAATTAGGTGTCATTGAAAAGGATGCTAGGCCAGGCGTGATGGCTCATGCCTGTAGTTCTAACATTTTGGTAGACCAAGGCAGGAGGATATTTTGAGCCCAGGAGTTCAAAACTAGCCTGGGCAACATAGGGAGACCCCGCCTCTACAAGTAATAAAAAAAAATTAGCCAGGCATGGTAGTGCATGTCTATGGTTCCAGCTACTCTGGAGGCTGAGGTAGAAGGATTGCTTGAGCCTGAGAGGTCAAGACTGCAATGAGCTGTGATTGTGCCATTGCACTCCAGCCTGGGCAACAGAACAAGACCTTGTCTCAAAAAAAAAAAAAAGGGAAAAGAAAAAAGGAGAAAAGAAAGAAAAAAGGATGCTCTTACTGCTAGATCATAAAGCAAAAAATATATATATTTTGCAAAACACATCACACCCATGCTACTGAAAGATCATCTACTTAGAAGCACTGGAATCCTTTGTTAAAAAGGAATGTTTTAGAAAACTTTGTAATAGAAAATAGCCAATACTAATGTTTCCACTTACAGAGTCTTACAGAAATTATTTGTATAATGTCTCCTATCCTTTGACCCCTTTTAAATTTGTAACACATAAGCCTGGAACATTTCACAGTTGATTGAGAAGCTGTCAGTTGCTTTGTTTCTTTGATGGGAAAGATCCAACATAGCCAAAGTGGAGAGTCCAGATCCCAGATCCCATAGAGAAAACCAAACCAATACTCTTTCTTATCTATTTTAAGTCATAGCTAATAGCTGTTTCTATATCAAAAAGGCCCAGTAGTCATCCAAAAAGGTGTTTTAAGGTTCTTTAATCTGCCTAGAAAAGTCTCATTTGCCCATTTGCCATAAAGAGGCAGCTTTCTAATAACTTGTTAGTGGATTCTTTAAATTTGATTATCATTAAAATCTCTAGTGATTACTTGAACTATAATAGAATTATGGCCTAGTAGTAATGAAATATTAGCAATTCCTATTTGTTTTTAATTTGAAAGTAATTATTATCAATGATGGTCTTTAAAATTTTAAGGTCTGGTGCAGTGACTCAGGTCTGTAATCCCAGCACTTTGGGAGACTGAGGTGGGCAGATAGCTTGAGCTCAGGAGTTTGAGACCATCCTAGGCAACATGGCAAGACCCTGTCCCTACTAAAAATACAAAAAATATAGTTGGGCATGGTGCTGCATGCATGTGGTCCCAGCTGTTCGGGAGGCTTGAGCCCAGGGAAGGGGCTGAGGGCAGGAGATTGCAGTGAGCTGAGATTGTACTGCTGCACTCCAGCCTGGGGAACCCTGTCTCAAAGAAAAACAAAATGCTAATAAAAGTATTGCTTATGTAGATTTCTATAACACTAGACTTAAAAAATGACATCTTAGACATTTTACTTATTATAGTTATTTATAATAGATAATGTTTGATAAGCCCTTCCCCTTCCCCTTCCGCTCCCCTTCCCCGTTCCCTTTTTTTTTTATTTTTATTTTCAGACAGAGTCTCATTCTGTCGCCCAGGGTGAAGAATAGCAGCATGATCTCAGCTCACTGCAGCCTCCATCTCCTGGGTTTCAAGCAATTCTCCTGCCTCAGCCTCCCGAGTAGCTAGGACTACAGGCGTGTGCCACCACGCCCAGCTACTTTTTGTATTTTTAGTAGAGATGGGGTTTTGCCATGTTGGCCAGGCTGGTCTTGAACTCCTGACCTCAGGTGATCCACCCGCCTTGGCCTCCCAAAATGCTGGGTTTGCAGGTGTGAACCTTCACGCCTGGCCATTGATAAGCATTTCTTAGGGATTTCTTTACCTAAAACTTCTTTACCCTGGTTGAATGAGGGCACTTTGACTAAGTAGTGTAAGGTTTGATAAACGAATTTTCTCCCATCTAGTGGAGAGGCATAGAAAGAAGAAAATCAATGCTGGGATAAACAGAATAGGAGAGCTGATCCCATGTTCTCCTGCCCTGAAGCAGGTAAGAAGTCTACTCATATCTTCATTCATTACTTATGAACAGACAATTCCCTAAGTTGTTTTGGTGCTTAGAATGATTATTTTTGTTGCTGTTTCTATGTATGGTTCTTTTGAAATTAATAATTTCCTTGTTTTAATTCTTCCCATTCTTCCAACAATCTTTTAGTACAGTTTCTTCATGGTCAAATGTACCATATAATTTCTAGACTCTTCAGATTTCTCTTGATTACTAAATTAATCATATGACTGTTTACATATATGCCACTCTATTTGCAAGGCATTTTTTCGTTTTGTTTTCCTGCCAATGCATGTTCTTACTCCTTTTAAATTCTTACTTAGAATCTTCCAAGGATCTTTTTAAAAATTTATTCTCCATGCCCTCTTATCCCCCAGTAGTACTTAAAATCTCAGCTTAAAGTATGACAGTGTTCTCTAATGAAGATACCTTTTTGTTCCTTCTAATAATGAGGATAAAGCGTGCTCCACTGAAAACAAAAAACAAAAAATTGAAACAATATGAAAGGCATAAAAAGGTTTAAAAAATAAATTGATATCTTACTCCCAAGCAATAATCACTATTATAATGTTGTAATTAAATGAATATATGCAAAAAGTTAATAAGACACATAGCAAACAGCACTAAAAAGCTTAAAACAACAAACATTCATCTCCTACCTGCTTCCTAACCCCAACACAGCTCCTTAGAGGCAAATATTCTCAACCGTTTCTTCTGTGTATGTGTTTTTTTTTACTGTTATATTTCTAAATAGCATACTTATGTTGCTGTGTCTGAATTTTTCAATTTTAGGTATTATCTATTGACTCGTTGTTATGCTTTTCCCCTGGCTTCTCCTTCTTCAGTCCTTCCATTATAATTCTATCACTTTTGGTTAAATTGGTATTCAGTTTTTATGCTTTTAAAACTGTAAATATTATTCATGGTTGAGCCAAGGAGTGTACTATTATATTTCATTTGTTGCTTTTGTTTTTGGGTGGAGTAAATAATTACCTCATAGTTTTCAATTTGCTTAATTTTTCATATACTTATCTTAATCCTTCTGATACTTCCAACCATCTCTTAGTAGAGTTTTCTATAAGGTCAAATATACTACATAATTTTCATTTGCCATTTTCTTTCTTCAAGACTTTACTTCTGGAACCCTCTGTTCTCTTTTTCATTCTCAACCAGTTGGCCTCTTCCAGCTCTTCTGTTTTTAATTGCAGCTCTTATATTTTTAATTTCCAATAGTCTTTTTTCTTATTCTCTGTTCCTTTTCCTACCATATGTTTGTGGATACAATATCTTCTCACCTCTGAATAGTATATGTAGGTTTTTTCCTGAAGTTTTTTTCTGTTTATGTTTTTTTCCTCTGATTTCCTTTTTTCCCCTTTTTGTCTCATCTTTTTTTGAGGGAGTTTTCCTTAAATGTTTAGTGACTTGAAGCTGTTTTTTTCATACTTGAGAATGAGGCATTAAAAAGCTGATTGAATAGGTTTGTCTTTTGGTGGCCCTAAGTGTTGCATGATTAGAAGCTATGCTAGTTTTATTGTTCTCGTTGTGGAACTAAAACATATCAGTATTTGTCATTTTTTTTTTTTGTGGGATAGCTATTAATTTTTTTATTTTCTTGAAGAAGAACCCATCAGTCTCCTGCCTGGGAGTGGGACTGGTAGGAAGAGGAAGAGGTTGCTATTAGTTCTGGGAGCTGGATGGGGGTTAGGGGGCTAGAGAGTCTTGTGCTGTAGTAGGCAGAGTTTTACTCTACCCCACTGTTTCCACTTGGGACCCTCGTCTTGTCCACTTTTGTGCCAAGTATCCCTGAGGTTGAAATTCTCTGGTTCAAATTTCACAGAAAATAAACTTGTCTCCTGTGGTTTGGGCAGGAAGGGAAAGTCATCAAGCTGTGTAGAATATGTGCGTGGGGGCAGGGTAGGGGGTGGTTCTTATTACTGCTTTATTAGAAGTCTTTCAGCCACTTCCCCTCTATTTTATCCCCCAGCTCACTCCACCTTCTGTAGAGGCTGGTGGTTCTCAGTGTTGAGCCTTCCCAGGATGTCAAAGGAGCAAATCAGCTTGCTTCTCTATGTTATCTCCCTTGGAAAGGACTTACTCTTCATTTCCTTTCATTCTTCCCTATAGGATGGACTTAGACTTCCATATATGGTTTTTTTGTTTGTTTGTTTGTTTTGAGACAGTCTCACTCTATTGCCTAGGCTGGAATGCAGTGGTATGATCTCGGCTCATTGCAACCTCCGCCTCCCAGGTTCAAGTGATTCTCTTGCCTCAGCCTCCTGAGTAGCTAGGATTACAGGTGCATGCCACCACGCCAGGCTAATTTTTGTATTTTTAGTAGAGATGGGGTTTTGCCATGTTGGCCAGGCTGGTCTCAAACTCCTGACCTCAAGTGATCCACCCACCTCGGCCTCCCAAAGTGCTGGGATTACAGCACCCGGCTCCATATATGTATTTTTCAGCCTTTTTAAAAATTGTGCTTTCTGTTTCCTTGACCACAATGGCACACACTATGCCTTCTAATTTGTTTTTCTTTCTCCACATCTCAATGGAAGGTAGCTACTCAGTAAACATAGATGTTTGCCCAGGAAAATCTTACTTTCCTGCTCTTGGCTTTCATCCCTGCGAGTTTCTCTGAAGAAAGGAAACCATAACCATTTACTTCCTTGGTGTTCTAGAATGTGCAAAGGAAGTCAGTATTTGGCTATCAGAAGTAGAGCCAACTAAGATTTTCTTCACAGGCTTTGGGCCCTGTCTGCAGTAGAGGGACAGGTGGCTGGGAATTATCAGGTTCTGCCTTTGTTCAGATTATTGTTTTTAAAAAGAACAATATTATTTTTCTCTTAGTAGTAAATAATTTCCTGGGTTTATGTATTGGGTCTCTGTTGGGACTCATTGTAAATAACTCAGAATTATAAATTGCCAAACAAAGGACTAAATCACAGTGATTCCTACATGAAAAGAGTTATCTACAAAGTACCAGAGATAGCTAATAATATATATCCTGGAGTAGAGGTTAAATATTCATTGCAACATTCTTGATAGCTAAAGGATAAAAACCAGAAATGACTGTTAAGGTATCTTAAATATTTATCAATAATAGACTGGTAAATAAAATAAATACAGTCATTAGCAACAATAAGTAGTCCGGGCGCGGTGGCTCACACCTGTAATCCCAGCACTTTGGGAGACGGAGGCAGGCAGATAATGAGGTCAGGAGATCGAGACCATCCTGGCTAACATGGTGAAACCCCATTTCTACTAAAACAACAACAACAACAACAACAAATTAGCCCGGCATGGTGGCGGGCGCCTGCAGCTACTCAGGAGGCTGAGGCAGGAGAATGGCATGAACCCAGGAGGCGGAGGTTTCAGTGAGCTGAGATCGCGCCACTACACTCCAGCCCGGGCGACAGAGCAAGACTCTGTCACAAAAAAAAAAAAAAAAAAAAGAAACAAGTAGGGGCCGGGCATGGTGGCTCACACCTGTAATCCCACCACTTTGGGAGACCAAGGTGGGAGGATCATCTGAGGTCAGGAGTTTGAGACCAGCCTGGCCAACATGGTGAAACCCCGTCTCTACCAAAAAAAAAAAAAAAAAAAAAAAAATTAGCCAGGCATGATGGCATGTGCCTGTAGTCCCAACTACTTGAGAGGCAGAGGCAGGAGAATTGCTTGAGCCCGAGAGGCAGAGGTTGCAGTGAGCCGAGATCGCACCACTGCACTCCAGCCTCGGCCACAGAGCAAGACGTTGTCTCAAAAAAGAAAAAAAAAAGAAGGATATCTAGATGCTATATGGAAGTATCGCAAATATATATATATATAATATATATATATTTATTATTTTTTTGAGATGGAGTTTTGCTATTGTTGCCCAGGCTGGAGTGCAATGGTGCAATCTCAGCTCACCACAACCTCCTCCTCCTGGGTTCAAGCGATTCTCCTGACTCAGCCTCCTGAGTAGCTGGGATTACAGGCATGTGCCACCTCACCCGGCTAATTTTGTATTTTTAGTAGATTAGTAGAGATGGGGTTTCTCCATGTCGAACTCCTGACCTCAGGTGATCTGCCCACCTCGGCTTCCCAAAGTGCTGGGATTACAGGCGTGAGCCACCGTACCCGGCCGCCAAGATATATTTTTAAATGTAAGGAAATACAAAATCCTTTTGTCTGTTTGTCTGTTTTTTCTTTTGAGACAGAATCTCACTCTGTTGCCCAAGCTGGAGTGCAGTGGCAGGATCTCACTTCACTGCAGTCTCTGCCTCCCAGGTTCAAGCAATTCTCTTGTCTCAGCCTACTGAGTAGCTGGCATTACACGTGTGCGCCACCATGCCTGGCTAATGTTTTTGTAATTTTGATAGAGACGGGATTTTGGCCAGGCTGGTCTCAAATTCCTGACCTCAAGTGTCTGCCCACCTCGGCCTCCCAAAGTGCTGGGATTATAGGCATGAGCCACTGCGCCTGGCCTTGTCTGAGTTTTTAAAAAAGATGTATATAGGCATGTATTGGACATGAGAATAAAGGAATACTTAAACATAACGTACAATCTTTTTGAAAAAGCTTAGGAATACAATTTACTGGAAGTGTGACACCAAAACTCAATCAAGTGACATTCCTCTCTTGACCTATTATTTAGAATAATTCGTAGTTGTGGTAAACAGAGTAAAGAATAACATTAAAATCCAAAACCTTTACAAAATCTTGAAGGCCTTCTCTGGCCTCTTCTACTACTCTTCCCATATGTACTCCACTGTAGCTCGGCTCACCTCCTTACCATTCCTCCAACGTGCCGAGCCTAGCTTGGCTGAGGGCCCTGCCCTTCTGATCCTGCTGTCTGGACTCCCTTTTCCCATATATCTGCAGGGCCTGCTTCCTTTCACTTCCTTCCAGTTTTTGCTCAGGTATCACCTTATTCAGGGCCCTTCCCCAACCTCCATATACAACAAATGTTCTCAGTGTCTTAGTTCAGGCTGCTACAACAAAAATGCCATAGACTGGGTAACTTTAATTTCTCACAGTTCTGGAAGCTGGGAAGTCCAATATCAAGTGCCAGCCAATTCACTTCCTGGCGATGACCCACTTCCTAGTTATGTCCTCAAGTGGCAGACAGAGAGAGAGATCATCTCTGTCTCTTCTTATAGGGCACTAATCCCATCATGAGGGCTCCACCTTCATGACCTAATTACCTCCCAAAAATCATCACATCGGGGATAAGGGTTTAGACATATGAATTTTAGGGGGCACAAACATTCAGTCCATTGCACAAAGTAACCTCCACCATCACTCTAGCTCCCTCTTTACCCTGCTTTATATTTCTTCATAGCATTCCTGTGTGTGTGTGTGTGTGTGTGTGTGTGTGTGTGTGTGTGTGTATTCTTCAAGGACAGGGACTTTGTTTGTTTTACTATTATATCCCCAGTGCCTAGAACAGAGCCTGCCACTCATTAGCTGCCCAATAACCATTTAATAAATGAAAATATACAGTAGAAGCTTTTGAATATGGTGCCTGTTTTAAATTTTGAGAAGATAAATATCATATATGTGATAAAGACAAAGCTTAAAGTTTCATATGGCAAGTTCTTACCCTTCAGTGAAACTTGTAAATTTTTAAAACTTTCTTGGACAGAGCAAGAATATGATCCTGGACCAAGCCTTTAAATATATAACAGAATTGAAAAGGCAAAATGATGAACTCCTGCTTAATGGAGGAAACAATGAACAAGGTAAAGATTTAAAAGTTCTTACTTTTTGTTGTATTTTAAAATGTTTAGGTGTTTATGTCACAGTGAAATTTATATTATGACAGAAAGCTTTTTGGCCCCAAGACATTATTAAGACCCTGCATTCAGTGGGTCTGGAAGAATAATGTTACCAATAAATTCATTTTAGTCTAACTCTTTCTCCTCTGTGAGCACCTCTTATCTTGCAGGCATACATAGTTTTGACTTTGAACTCTTCTGTGTATTTCATGTTTGCCTAACTCATGATACTGGTAATGCTAAATCGCCTTTATTCCAGTTGGACATTGCAGTTAGGGCAATCCCATAAGAAGATGTAAGTGGGGGAGTTCTGCTCAGTGAAATTTAAAAAGATTAGGATATGCCTGTGCCAAGACTTAACTATGCATTAACAAAAAAGGCCAAAACATTCATTTTGTTTATACTACTTTTAATGTGTGCATCAAACTGCCTGATCATTTAATGATACTTGATTCTTAGATAAAGGTGACTTTTTAATGCCATCAAATGAGTTCTCTTTTTCCATTAGCATTGGAGAGAAAGTTTCCTTATAGCAGTGGGAAAAAAATATTCCAGGCAAGTGTAAAGCTCAGGGTAGGCCAGTTTGAAATTGTCTTTTATTTATGCCCCTGACAAGTGCAAGGAGAGAATTTCCTGTGACAACTCAGTAGGCCACCTTAAAAGGAGAGAAAAAAGGGCAGAATTGCCTGAGGTAAAGTCAGTGCTGGGCTGTGTTTATTGTAATGATGGGAAAGATATTGGAAAGCCTACCTAGGAGGTCGGCATTCAGAATTCTCCTTGTTTACTTTTAGTTAAATATTAGCAGCTTCCCCCCTCACCTAGTTTAGCTGGTGTTTATGTCCCAGGTCTTTTTGTGATGCCGTCAGATAGATAAATGATCCATGTTTAACAACTATTTGAGGCACCCCACAGAAGGGGTGTAAGACAGAATGATGAGTAGACTTTTCTAATGAAGGCTCTTTTGATTTCAAAGCACAGAGGCTGAGACAATCAAGTTACCTTAGGAAAAAGGGAAATTGTTGAAAAATATAAGTTGCAGGGGACTCAGAAAAAGCTGACCAGACAGGCCAGGGGTTAGGGGTGGGATCTAAGGCAGCCTAAATCTGTGTTTGTTATTTCTGTCATGATCGTTATTTCTCTGGTTCTTTTTCTGTGCGTCTGCTCTATCCTCTTTTTTTCTCTCAGTGGCTTCTTCCATATGCTCACTGTGCATGTATCTAGTAGCCAAAGCAATGGCCTTGGACTCAGGCCCTCCTAGGTTTGAGTCTCAGCTTCATTTACTCACTCAGTACCCTTTGGTCAGTTACTTAGCCTCTCCAAGTCCCAGTTTCCCTATGTTAAAATGAGGATAATCATAGTATCTACCTGGCTGAATTTAGGCAAATTATGTAACTGCTCTGGACCTGTTTCTCACATCTAAAAGTGGTGATAATAAAATATAAATTGCCATCTCATGGTTCTTATGAGGATTAAAAGAGATAATACAAGAACTTAGATTAAAGCCTAGCACAGAGTAATTGCTTGATAAATGTTAGCTGTTATAGTTGTTGTTGTTATTAAATGAAACAAGGAATGAAATGTGCCAGGTAGTAAAGGTGCAATAAGTGAGAACCATGATTATTATCTGGTCCATAATGATTGTTCTTTAATTTCTACTGTCCATGGACACTGGTATCTTTCTTTTGTCTCTTAGTTTTAAACTAAGAAAAATGATCTGCTAGTTTCAGCTCGTCTTTGTTGGAATGGAACTTTTCATTTCAGGCTCCCTCACAGGGTATTAGCCTGGAGAATAGGATGCTTTGGAAAAGGAATGAGAATACTCTCCACTGTTTCAAGGCAGATGGGGATGTGTGGGGTCACAGAGCATATACCAACAGCTAAGCCTGCCCCATTAGTGGTACTCATAGGTGAAGCTATCTACCTTAGAAAGGAGGGCTGTGACAATGCCCTCACTGCTCAGTAGCATACCTGCATTGTCCCTACCAAGCAAAGTGCAGGTTCTATTGTTGATGCTTTCTTTGGTGCACTTTGGTGCCACTTTGCTTCTTACGTGTTCTATTCCTTTTTGTCTCAATTGTTTCAAAGGATAAAATAGAAACTAAAGCCATTTATAAAAGAGACTGTCGGCTGGGCATGGTGGCTCATGCCTGTAATCCCAGCACTTTGGGAGGCCAAGGCGGGCAGATCACTTGAGGTCAGGAGTTAAAGACCAGCCTGGCCAACATGGCGAAACCCCGAATCTACTAAAAATATGAAAATTAGCTGGGAGTGTTGGTGCGCACCTGCAATCTCAGCTACTCGGGAGGTTGAGGCAGGAGAACTGCTTGAACCTGGGAGGTGGAGGTTGCAGTGAGCCGAGATCGCACCACTGCACTCCAGCCTGGGTCACAGAGCAAGACTCTGTCTCAAAAAAAATAAAAGAAAATAAAAAATAAAGAGACTGTCTGTTACTATCACAGGTAATGTTGGCTGCTGCAGCATTTAAATGGCATATTGATATTCAATGTTATTTTGCTAGCATGTTACCATGATATCAGTATGTCTTCCCTTACTTCACCTGTGTAGCTGCCCTACTGGAAATTTTTGAATTGGGAATTTTGAGGTTTCTACATTATGAGTAATTTTTCAGTTGACCTTTAAAAATTTATAATTTTTAAAGGAGGGCAGAGGGATTAAAATATCATTCTAAAAAGAAAAAAGAAGTTGTATTAGAAAAGAGCTGAAGAGTCTCAGTTGAGGTATTTAGAATGCTAGAATTAGAATTCAGTAGTTTAGTATACAGTTCTTTATCAAGTCATTGTAAAGACTGACATTCTCAGGTATTTATAAATTTTTGTTTTTAATATTATAGCTGAAGAAATAAAAAAGCTACGGAAACAACTGGAAGAAATCCAAAAAGAAAATGGCCGATATATTGAATTACTGAAAGCTAATGACATATGCTTATATGATGACCCCACAATTCACTGGAAAGGAAATCTTAAAAACTCAAAGGTCTCTGTTGTTATTCCTAGTGACCAAGTTCAAAAAAATATCATTGTTTATTCCAACGGGAATCAGCCTGGTGGAAACAGCCAGGGAACAGCTGTTCAGGGGATAACTTTTAATGTTAGTCATAATTTACAAAAGCAGACTGCCAATGTGGTGCCAGTGCAGAGGACTTGCAATCTTGTGACTCCTGTATCTATTTCTGGAGTTTACCCTTCTGAAAACAAGCCATGGCATCAGACCACAGTTCCTGCATTGGCTACCAACCAGCCTGTTCCTCTTTGTCTTCCTGCTGCCATTTCTGCTCAGAGTATTCTCGAGCTTCCCACCTCTGAAAGCGAATCAAATGTGCTGGGTGCCACTAGTGGCTCACTGATTGCTGTTTCAGTTGGATCCGAGCCTCACCAACATCATTCTTTGCACACATGTCTAAATGATCAAAATTCTTTTGAAAATAAGAATGGACAAGAGAACCCCAAATTATTGAAGAAAATGACCCCTTGTGTTACAAACATCCCCCACAGCTCCTCAGCAACTGCCACTAAAGTGCACCATGGAAACAAGTCCTGCCTGAGCATACAGGACTTCAGAGGTGATTTTCAGAACACTTTTGTTGTTTCAGTTAACACCACAGTCTGCTCGCAGCCTCCCAGAACTGCAGATGATTCTTCTCCAATGATCATTAGTAAGAGTGCAGACTTGACAAGTACAGCTACAGTGGTGGCATCATCTGCCCCTGGAGTAGGGAAGGCCACCATTCCTGTAAGCACTCTTTCGGGAAACCCTTTGGACAATGGTTGGACTCTTTCTTGTTCTTTGCCTTCTTCAAGTGTTAGTACTTCAGATTTGAAAAACATTAATAGCCTTACACGAATTTCTTCAGCTGGAAACACGCAGACAACGTGGACTACTTTGCAACTGGCGGGAAACACTATTCAGCCCTTAAGCCAGACACCATCTTCTGCTGTGACTCCAGTATTAAATGAGTCTGGTACTAGCCCCACCACAAGCAACCACAGTAGACATGTGGCTACAGGCATCAACTTGAATAATTCCTTTCCAGCAGATGGGCAGCCAGTTGAGCAAGTAGTTGTAACATTGCCTTCTTGTCCATCTTTACCTATGCAGCCACTAATTGCCCAGCCACAAGTTAAATCTCAGCCTCCCAAAAATATCCTTCCACTGAATTCAGCAATGCAAGTGATTCAGATGGCTCAGCCAGTTGGGTCAGCTGTTAATGCAGCTCCAGCTAATCAAAATGTTATAATTCTTCAGCCACCCAGCACCACCCCATGCCCAACAGTGATGAGGGCAGAAGTTCCCAACCAAACAGTAGGTCAACAGATAGTAATCATACAGGCTGCTAATCAGAATCCTTTGCCACTCCTCCCTGCCCCACCTCCTGGTTCTGTTCGACTCCCTATCAATGGAGCCAATACTGTAATAGGGTCTAATAATTCAGTGCAAAATGTTCCAACACCACAGACTTTTGGAGGAAAGCATCTTGTCCACATATTACCAAGACCTTCATCTTTATCAGCGTCTAACTCAACACAAACTTTTTCTGTTACCATGTCAAACCAACAGCCTCAAACCATTTCTTTAAATGGACAGCTCTTTGCTTTGCAGCCTGTGATGTCTTCATCAGGAACTACAAATCAAACCCCTATGCAAATTATTCAACCCACCACCAGCGAAGATCCAAATACCAATGTTGCCCTGAATACATTTGGTGCTTTGGCCAGCCTCAATCAAAGCATATCACAGATGGCTGGGCAAAGCTGTGTACAGTTGTCTATTAGCCAGCCTGCCAATGCTCAAACTGCTGCAAATAGTCAAACCACTACAGCTAACTGTGTTTCATTAACAACAACTGCAGCACCTCCTGTGACAACAGATAGTTCAGCCACACTAGCTAGTACTTATAATCTAGTGAGTACTTCCTCAATGAACACTGTTGCTTGTTTGCCTAACATGAAATCTAAAAGGTTGAATAAGAAGCCAGGTGCCAGGAAACACTTAGCAGCAAACAAGTCAGCGTGTCCCCTGAATTCAGTCAGAGATGTGAGCAAGTTAGACTGCCCCAACACTGAAGGCTCAGCAGAGCCATCCTGTAATGATGGACTGCTAGAAAGCTTCCCTGCTGTGTTACCATCTGTCTCTATGTCCCAGGCAAATAGTGTGAGTGTTTCTGCTTCACATTCTTTGGGTGTTCTAAGCTCTGAATCATTAATACCTGAGTCTGTATCGAAATCTAAGTCAGCAGAAAAGTCCAGCCCACCCTCCCAAGAATCTGTAATGAGTGAACATTTTGCAATGGCCACAGCAAAATCCAAAGATTCTACCCCTAATCTACAACAAGAGACATCTCAGGATAAACCACCAAGTAGTTTAGCATTATCAGATGCTGCCAAACCCTGCACTTCAGCCAATGTATTGATTCCATCTCCAAGTGATCCTCACATTTTGGTTTCTCAGGTTTCTGGTTTGTCATCTACAACAAGCACTACAAGTACTGACTGTGTTTCTGAGGTAGAAATCATTGCTGAACCTTGCAGAGTTGAGCAAGATTCATCAGATACAATGCAAACCACAGGTCTCTTAAAGGGGCAAGGTTTAACTACATTGCTATCTGATCTTGCTAAAAAAAAAAACCCTCAGAAATCATCTCTTTCTGATCAGATGGATCATCCTGACTTTTCTTCAGAAAATCCTAAAATAGTTGATTCAAGTGTGAATTTACATCCCAAACAGGAACTATTACTGATGAACAATGATGATAGAGATCCTCCACAGCATCATTCCTGCCTCCCTGATCAAGAGGTTATTAATGGTTCTTTGATCACCGGTAGACAGGCCGACTCTCCCATGTCAACCAGCTCTGGCAGTAGTCGTAGTTTCTCAGTTGCATCCATGCTTCCTGAAACAACAAGAGAAGATGTGACCAGCAATGCAACAACTAATACATGTGACAGCTGTACCTTTGTAGAGCAAACTGATATAGTAGCTCTTGCAGCAAGAGCTATTTTTGACCAGGAGAACCTTGAGAAGGGAAGAGTTGGCCTCCAGGCTGATATAAGAGAAGTTGCTTCAAAGCCTTCTGAAGCATCATTGTTAGAGGGACACCCACCTTTCAAATCACAGATACCTAAAGAGAATGGCACAGGACAGGCAGAAGCAACATCAAATGAATTTAATTCTCAGGGTTCAATTGAAGCAACTGTGGAGAGGACCCTTGAAAAACCAAGTTGTTCTCTAGGAATTAAAACATCAAATGCATCTTTACAGGATTCAACTTCTCAGCCACCAAGCATCACCAGTTTAAGCGTGAATAATCTTATCCATCAGAGCAGCATCAGCCATCCTCTGGCCAGCTGTGCGGGTTTATCCCCAACCTCAGAGCAAACAACTGTGCCTGCAACGGTTAATCTGACCATTTCATCTAGCTCCTATGGCAGTCAACCTCCTGGACCATCTCTGATGACCGAATATTCCCAAGAACAGCTAAATACTATGACTAGTACCATACCAAATTCACAGATTCAAGAGCCACTCTTAAAGCCAAGTCATGAAAGCCGTAAGGATTCTGCTAAGCGTGCTGTCCAAGATGACCTTTTACTGTCTTCAGCTAAACGTCAAAAGCACTGTCAGCCAGCCCCCCTTAGGCTTGAAAGTATGTCCCTGATGAGTAGAACTCCAGACACCATTTCTGATCAAACTCAAATAATGGTCAGTCAGATCCCTCCTAATTCTTCAAACTCAGTTGTGCCTGTTAGCAACCCAGCTCATGGAGATGGCCTTACACGATTATTTCCACCTAGCAACAACTTTGTGGCTCCTGCATTGAGGCAAACTGAAGTTCAGTGTGGTTCTCAGCCTTCAGTTGCTGAACAGCAGCAAACCCAGGCAAGTCAGCATCTACAGGCCCTGCAGCAGCATGTTCCAGCTCAAGGTGTATCTCACCTTCATAGTAACCATCTATACATAAAGCAGCAGCAGCAGCAGCAGCAACAACAACAACAAGCAGGGCAATTAAGAGAGAGGCATCACTTATATCAAATGCAGCATCATGTACCTCATGCAGAGAGCTCTGTCCACTCTCAGCCCCATAATGTCCACCAACAGAGGACTCTGCAACAGGAAGTTCAGATGCAGAAAAAGAGGAATCTTGTTCAGGGCACCCAGACCTCTCAGCTTTCCTTACAACCGAAGCACCATGGAACTGACCAATCCCGATCCAAGAGTGGCCAGCCACATCCCCACCATCAGCAGATGCAGCAACAAATGCAGCAACACTTTGGAAGCTCCCAGACAGAGAAGAGCTGTGAAAACCCTTCAACTAGTCGGAACCATCATAACCATCCCCAGAACCATCTCAATCAAGATATTATGCACCAACAGCAGGAAGTTGGAAGCAGACAGCAAGGTTCAGGGGTTTCATCTGAACATGTATCTGGGCATAATCCAATGCAGAGGCTTTTGACATCAAGAGGCTTAGAGCAGCAAATAGTGTCCCAACCAAGTATTGTGACTAGATCTTCAGACATGACCTGTACTCCACACAGGCCAGAGAGAAATAGAGTTTCAAGTTATTCTGCTGAGGCACTCATTGGAAAGACATCTTCTAATTCAGAGCAGAGAATGGGGATATCAATTCAGGGTTCCAGAGTTTCAGATCAGCTTGAAATGAGAAGCTATCTTGATGTTCCCAGAAATAAGAGTTTGGCTATTCATAATATGCAGGGTCGTGTGGACCATACTGTAGCCTCAGATATCCGCCTTTCTGATTGTCAGACGTTTAAACCAAGTGGAGCTAGTCAACAGCCCCAGAGTAATTTTGAAGTACAATCTTCAAGAAACAATGAAATAGGTAACCCTGTATCATCATTGCGGAGTATGCAGTCCCAGGCTTTTCGAATTAGTCAAAACACTGGCCCCCCACCAATTGACCGTCAAAAGAGATTACCTTACCCACCAGTTCAGAGCATCCCAACAGGAAATGGTATTCCATCAAGGGACAGTGAAAATACTTGTCACCAAAGTTTCATGCAGAGCTTACTTGCCCCTCACCTCAGTGATCAGGTCATTGGGAGCCAGAGGTCACTCTCAGAACATCAGAGGAATACACAGTGTGGTACATCTTCTGCAATTGAATATAATTGTCCCCCAACTCATGAAAATGTCCATATTAGAAGAGAGAGTGAGAGTCAGAATAGGGAAAGTTGTGACATGTCGTTAGGTGCAATTAACGCCAGGAACAGCACCTTGAATATTCCTTTTTCAAGTTCCTCTTCCTCAGGAGATATTCAAGGTCGAAACACAAGCCCCAATGTTTCTGTACAGAAATCCAATCCCATGAGGATTACTGACAGTCATGCGACCAAGGGCCACATGAACCCTCCAGTCACAACCAACATGCATGGGGTTGCAAGGCCAGCGTTGCCACATCCATCTGTGTCTCATGGAAATGGCGATCAAGGCCCTGCTGTACGTCAAGCTAATTCTTCAGTTCCCCAGAGATCAAGGCATCCCCTGCAAGACAGCAGTGGTTCCAAAATTCGTCAACCTGAAAGGAATCGTTCTGGAAACCAGAGGCAAAGTACTGTCTTTGATCCAAGTCTTCCCCATCTTCCTCTCTCTACTGGTGGCAGTATGATTCTTGGACGTCAACAACCTGCTACAGAGAAGAGAGGAAGTATTGTTCGTTTCATGCCTGATAGCCCACAAGTACCTAATGATAATTCAGGTCCTGACCAGCATACGCTATCACAAAATTTTGGTTTTTCTTTTATTCCTGAGGGTGGCATGAATCCACCAATAAATGCTAATGCTTCTTTCATTCCACAGGTTACTCAGCCTAGTGCCACTCGAACTCCAGCCCTCATCCCGGTAGATCCACAAAATACTCTGCCCTCCTTCTATCCTCCATACTCTCCTGCTCATCCTACACTGTCCAATGATATTTCAATCCCCTATTTTCCTAATCAGATGTTCTCAAATCCTAGCACAGAGAAGGTAAACAGTGGAAGTTTAAATAACCGATTTGGATCAATTTTATCTCCTCCCAGACCTGTTGGGTTTGCTCAACCAAGTTTTCCTCTTCTGCCAGATATGCCACCAATGCACATGACCAACTCTCACTTATCCAATTTTAATATGACATCTTTGTTTCCAGAAATAGCTACAGCGCTTCCTGATGGCTCAGCAATGTCACCTTTGCTTACAATAGCAAATTCCTCTGCCTCTGACTCTTCCAAGCAGTCCTCAAACAGACCTGCCCATAACATAAGCCATATTCTAGGTCATGACTGCAGTTCAGCTGTTTAAATACTGATAAACGAAATGTAAAGGTAATGAGTGAGATTACAAATGTATTTGTGTGTGCATGCGCACAGACATGTACATGAAGAGAAGGATTGTGTGTGTGTGTATAATTAGTTTTCAGTTATCTTCTGAATGTAGGAAAGCCATGTCAGGTGCAGATACTGGGTTGTCAGAAAACAAGTTATCTTTCGTTTTCAACTGCATGGTGTACTTTTTTATTTTCCAAATAGATTTACATTTCAAAGTTGGTATTTCCTAAATACTAATTAGCTGGAAATTGGGGGAGATCATCTTGTCATGTACTGGGTAGTAGGAGGGAGCCTAGACTTTAAACTTGATTGTTGATAACTTATAGAATATATAGTTAAGTTGCTACTGAAAAATATAGGCAGCTTGATAAAACAGTGGCTCATAATCAAGTGCTGGCTAATGTCAGCATCTAGAACAGCTTCTTACCTATGGCAGATGTTGAACTGATGTTGAGTTTAATGTCCGTAGTTAAAGTCAAGCAGTTAGCAAATAAATAAAAGCAATCAGCCTTTATTCTCAAAGTTTGGTTTAGATAGAGACTTCTTTCTAAATTATAACAATCCATAAATTATCTGAATTTTATGTCTTGTTCTTCAAATTAGGGAGCTGTGTTATCCTTTAATGTGCCAAGATTATTTAAAGCAAAGGTCTTCCTTAGACAATTATTTAGCCTTAAATATAGAAAGCTAAAAAGTTAAGTACATACATATTCTCCATTTTGTGCTTGCATTTTGCATCAAGTCATAAGGGTAAAAGCAGTTAGTTGTATTGTGGAGTTTTGCATGGGTGCAGTTAACAATGGATGTTTCATCAACTGAGTTTAGTATTCTCTCTTCATTCTATTTATTTGATCTTGAAATACATTCTTTTGCATTCATTTAAATATTAGGATTGATCAGGAAATAGTGTTTGTAATCTACACATTTATTTGAGCCTTACTTTAAAAATATTTCTGAACAGAGATTTAAGCTCTGTCAGTATTTTCATTTACTGATAGTATTTATATTTTAAATATGGCATTGTATATTACATTATTATCCTTCATGACAGAATTATAATGAGAATATGAATTTGTTATTTTTCTTGTTGGTAGATGTGAAATGGTGCTTCAAAAAATGTGTAGTCTTTCTGTATGTCTCTGTGTGTGTAAGTATGTGTGTGTGTGTACACATATTTTAAAGTATGAATTGGTCCTTTAAAAACAGGCCTGCCATCTGAAAATGGGAAATTGAGACCTGAGACCTGCTAAAGCATAGAAGAACTTGATATAGGTAGGATTTTTTTTTTTTTAAATAGATGGAGTCTGGCTCTGTTGCCCAGGCTGGAGTGCAGTGGCACGATCTCAGCTTACTGCAAGCTCCACCTCCCGGGTTCAAGCGATTCTCCTGCCTCAGCCTCCTGAGTAGCTGGGACTACAGGCACGTGCCACCACACCTGGCTAATTTTTTGTATTTTTAGTAGAGATGGGGTTTCACCATGTTAGCCAGGATGGTCTTGATCTCCTGACCTCGTGATCCACCCGCCTCGGCCTCCCAAAGTGCCAGGATTACAGGCATGAGCCACCGTGCTCGGCCTAGGTACGGGTTTTTAAAAGCCCCACAGAAGTTTATAATACATTTAAAAACCCATATTAAAATTTGAAAACTTAAAAACTAAGAAAACAATGGCATATATTCCTTTTCTTAAACCTGTGAAGTCCATTACTTTTTGTTCTTTTTATATTCTGCCAAAAATGGGATGGGGTGGGAGAGATGCACAGAAATTGTTTTATCTGCCTTGTTAACAAAGTGAACTCAAGGACCAGCTTTTCTTTTCTTTCTTCTTTTCTTTTTTTTTGAGACTCTGTCACCCAGGCTAGAGTGTTGTTAGGTGCAATTAACACCAGGAACAGCACCTTGAATATTCCTTTTTCAAATTCCTCTTCCTCAGGAGATATTCAAGGTCACTCTGTCACCCAGGCAGGAGTCTACAGTGGCAGGATCTCGGCTCACTGCAGCCTCTGCCTCCTGGGTTCAAGCAATTCTCGAGCCTCAGCCTCCCGAGTAGCTGGGATTACAGGTCTGTGCCACTACACGTGGCTAATTTTTATATTTTTAGTAGAGACAGGGTTTCACCATCTTGGCCAGGCTGGTCTTGAACTCCTGACATCAGGTGATCCACCCACCTCGGCCTCCCGAAGTCCTGGAATTACAGGCATGAGCCACCCCTCCCAGCCCCCCCCCCCCTTTTTTTTTTTAATCCTAAAAAGCTTCCTAAGGGTTGGTCAGAGCAGTTAACTCCAGTGAATACCTCTTCTAAAGACTCAGCAAAAGGGTCAGTTGTGCCTCTTTAACTGTTCTTACCAAACTCTCCTATCTTTTTCTGCTGCCAACCAAGCAGCCTCCTAGGGACAAAAAAATATACAATATTTTTTTTTTCTTGCTTACAAAGCAAGAACAACCTGTATTTTCTTCCTTCAGAATGGTCTTGGGGAAGAATAGGAGAGCTTCATGAATAAGTTACTCAAGACAACAGATAAACACAGTAGTCAAAACTTTTTATTGAGGAAAAATGTGGCATTTATGGTTTGCTTTTTAATTCTCTTAACTGAATTTTAAGCTGCAACATTCAAATTTTTCTTTGTACTTGAAAGGTCCAGTCTGCCAGTTTCAAGAAGGACAGTTTTCCATGTGTTTGGCTATTCATTTCCCTCTCTCCCTCTCTCATCTGTCTGTCTCTCACTGCCTCTGTGTCTGTCTCTCATACACACACACACATTCATACACACACACACACACACACACACACTCTCTACGGTGGCTGTTCTGAAGTACTGGGGACTGCTAGACATAATTGAAAGTAAGGTAACAGGCTAAGGAGAAGCTCAGTTTGAACATTGCAATACAAAGGCCTGAAAGCCTGTGACTTTCAAGTATTTCTGTTGCATTAATTGTATTTTCCTGCTTAGCTGTGTTCAGACATAGTATTTGCATTTCTTGGAGCTTTCATTCCAACAGTGTAACATTTTGATCTTGAAAGAGTCTCAATAAGCCTTATTTGACCATCTGAGGAAAAATGTGACCATCTGTGAATAATTGGCTCCTGCTTACGTGTAGCCCTAATTACTTTACAGATGTATGCATTTGTATGTAAGACTTCAGTTCATACATGGCTTAATTCTGAAAGTGTTCAGACCATAGTACCCTTATTTGATTTAAAAGCATGAATATATGAGATTTACTAGCAGTATTAAGTATTTGATAATTAGAGCTACGTGATTTTTGGGAAGAAATTTGTTGTATCTAGTGTTAATCTGGATATAATTTTTGGTAAAGGGATGGCAGAAAACATAGTCAATTGTGGTTATAATAAATGTAACCTTATTCTTGGCCTGCTCCATGTCCAATAGGGCTCAGGGAAGCTGGTCATTTCCTTAGCGGGATGATTACTTCTTTGCCTTGAAGCATTTATTGGGCCCACCATGTATGGATCAGCGTGTGATAGTAAGTCATACTCCCAAATCAGTGATTCCCAAGTCTTGGCTTTGGGAACCAGTATGCCTCGTATTCTCTTAAAGAGCAACAAGAATTTCTTGAAACAAAATTAGTTCAGAATTGATTTAAATTTTTTAACTTCTGGAAATACATGAAGTTATGTCTGAGTCATGAGTGACAGTCATTGATTAAATCATTTCTCTGTCTCTTTTTTAGCATTATTGATCACAGAATCAGTTATAAAAAGTGGTTAATTCCTTTCAACATTTAACAATAACTTCTCATGAAGGGAAAAATTCCAGATTCTCTTCATGCGTAAACGTTTAATGTGTCAATCATAGGTGAAAGGAATCTAGTTTGATGTTGTTTCTTTCTTTCTTTCTTTTTTTTTTTTTTTGGAAAATACAAGTTGCTCTGGGATGGCTTATATGTTGTTTTATACCAGTTCAGGAAATTTATTTTTGTTTTTATTGTAAGACCTTTTGGAGTACCAGAGATGGCACCTTTTTTCTAGGTAAGGTGTAGGAATTCCTCAGTGGTCTTGCTTCATAAAATTTAACATATCAGAACTGGGGAAAGAGAAAGGAGGGGGTTATTCTTTTGCAGCATTTTCCAGTCACATATCAGGGTTATATTGAACTGCAACAAAGATCAACTTTTAAAAATTAGGCTTCTTAAAATACAAAATGATTTAAGTATTTTAAAGATAATTTATTTGCCTTGCTCTTGCCTTCTAACATTAGCCATTTCATGGAGAGGCTAAAACTTATACTCCAAAAAATGTGGAAGTACGTTTTAATGGGAGTAAAATTAAAAAATTTTGAGAAAGGGTAAGATCTTATGAATATGCATCTTCTTAGCTTTATCTTCCCTTTGATATGTAGGCACTTACGCTCTTCTATCTGCTCCATGTCAAATAGGGCTCAGGGAAGCCGGTCATTTCCTTAGCGGGATGATTACTCCTTTGCCTTGAAACATTTATTGGGCCCACCATGTATGGATCAGCGTGTGGTAGTGAGTCATACTCCCAAATCAGTGATTCCCAAGTCTTGGCTTAGGGAACCAGTATGCCTCGTATTGTCTTAAAGAGAAACAATAATTTCTTGAAACAAAATTAGTTCAGAATTGATTTAAAATATTTCAATGTGCCATATAGCTCTGTCCCTTGGTTTGGTTGGCCTTGTTTTTTCCTGTGAAGAATGAAAGGGCAAGGGTGATACCAAAATGAAACAGCTTTGGAGCCTGGAAGCCATTTTTGTAATTCTGTTGTCTATATAAATGCTACCTTTGCTTGGAGGTAGTGTGCCTGTGGCTGTGTACATCCAGAGGGCAACAGTAATAGCCAACAACCAGACAAACTAGTGAAGTTAATCTGTGAGTGATGATTTTATGATACCTATATGCAAATTAAAGGCAGAAGTTAGTTTCTTCTCAAGATGTCTTTTTGGCTGAACGTTACCATTTTTCTTTCCCCAGGGTTTGACAGA
This sequence comes from Pongo abelii, assembly GCF_028885655.2. Lineage (NCBI taxonomy): Eukaryota > Metazoa > Chordata > Mammalia > Primates > Hominidae > Pongo > Pongo abelii. The sequence goes on from NC_085928.1 coordinate 24,479,320, forward strand.
AAAGGGCCTTTTTTGGATTTAACTATATTCTGTCTGCATTCTATTCTTCATGCATAGGTTTCTACTAGAACCTGTGGAGGGGGGACACCAAATTTAGATTGAGGCAGTCCACGCTGGTAAGAAGCGTGAAGACCTTGTTGGACACAGAGCTTCTAGATCTTTCCACCTGTAGCCTCTACCCTGTTCCTGCACTTTACCTGAAACTGTGCCTCTGGTCTTTAGACCAGCTGTTGGAACATATCACTCACCCACTCCTCTGTTATAGCAAAGGGCCAGCTGGGATGGTACATGCTGTGTAATCAGACACCTTCTCGACAAGTACAGCTGATGTTTCTCACTGTTGCCTTATCATTCTCTGAGCCATCTTTGATGTTGATTTGTAAAAAAAACAAAAAACTTAGTAACAAAACTCCTGTTAAACTCAGAGCTTGTATGTGGTGGTCATTCAACATCCTTATTTCTAGATTTACACAAACTGTACCAACTGTAATCTTTTTCTGGCATGTGTATGTGGTCAGATGCTTCATAAACATGAGCCAACTTGGGTTGTAAACATTGGGCATAATATACAAATTGGGGAATTTTGGATGACTGCATAATCCTGTCATTAGAGATTTCATAAGACAGAAGATAACTGTTTATTTGTAATTTAACACATTTTTAAAAAAGATGATCTTTAATTTCTTTCCCTCAGTTGTGTATACAGCTATACACCATGCTAACACCATACTATGTCATAGGAACTTAAAGTTAGATGTATCTAAATCCCTTCACTTTTCTGAGACTTCTCTGTGCTCCCACCCCTGAAGTCTTCAAATCATTTTTCATCTGTGAAGTCACTGAGGTACTGGGCTTGACTATAGTGGTAACACTTAAGGGGAGTTGAACTATTGATCTTCCAAGAAGAAAGGGACCAGACAGTGTTAAGATGCTGCAGTTGTGTTACTGTGAAGAAAAGACTCGCTTCCACTTTCAGCAGGCTATATAAATATATATACATATATATATTTTCACTTTGGTAAAAAAAAGTTGAAAAATCTGAGGAGAACATAATTACCTTCACAAATTATTTATAGATACACTGGGTGAGAAGCTTACTGTAGGGCAGTCACCCGAAAAAAACTAATTTTAGTGCTTTCAATAGTGTAATATTTGTATCTATTACCATGGCAGCAGTGTCTGCTGCACACTGTCCTATTACTGTAAATCTCCTGGTTTATAATTCTTATGGAAACTAATTTGTTTTGTAATGGAATCCAGAGCAGATATGTATAATATGATCAGGATTGTCCTACAGTTGTAAATAAGAATAGGTCCTGTTTATTTTGACATCTTTTTACAAATGCATTGTATTAGGGTGTGAATATTCTGAACCATCCTCTTGTTTAAAGTTTGGAAATTTTTATTGTTAAATGTAACATTTTAATGGTTGTAATAATTATTTGTATAGATATGAATATAGTATTTTATTTAAGAAAATAAACTTTGCATTTTTGCATTGTAAATTCATTCTTCCCTGATCATTGCATGTGCCACTTGCTTGTCTTGCACTGAAGTATTCTATTCAAGTAATCTTTAAATTTTGCTATAACATCTGAAAATAATGCCATGACATATTTGCCATAGGGATTGTGTGCCTGATCAACCAGCAGACCTCAAATCATAATTATGACCAGAACTATATTGTTAGAACAAACTGTATACCTCTATACTCATAAAAAGTAAAATTAGAATTTCAGATCTGGAAGAGTATTTCAAGATGATCCACTTTAAACTCTCTGCTGATTTTATAGTGGAGGAAACTGAAGCACAGAACTTTGAGACAAGTTAGGTCTTTCCCGATAGCTGCCCACATCGCTTAGCAAAACTCACAAGCATGAAGCCTGGAGGCAAAACAATTGCACGGGAACTTGTACAGTATAAAGTGATGTAAAGTTTAAATGCCCATACATCAGACAATTTATTGTTTGGGCTGGCCTACAGGTGTGGTAAAAATGATAAGGAAATGATAAAATTCAGGATAATGGCTACTTAGAAAAGGATAAAGGGGGATGATATCAAGGAGGGAGGAGTACTTCAAAGTGTTGTTATATTCTATTGCACTGGGTAGCAGATGCTCAGGTGTTGATCTCATTTATGCCTGAAGTCTGTTCTATGAATGTCTAAAATATATCCTAATGTTTTAAAAGGTAAAATGGCCAGGCACGGTAGCTCACACCTGTAATCCCAGCACTCTGGGAGGCCAAGGTGGGTGGGTCACTTGAGGTCAGGGGTTCGAGATCAGCCTGTCCAACATGGTGAAACCCCATCTCTACTAAAAATACAAAAATTATTGTATTTTTACAATACAATTGGGTGTGGTGGCATATGCCTGTAATCCCAGCTACTCGGGAGGCTGGGGCAGGAGAATTGCTTGAACTTGGGAGGCAGAAGTTGCAGTGAGCCAAGATTGTACCACTGCACTCCAGCCTGGGCGACAGAGCAAGACTCTGTCTCAAAATAAATAAATAAAAATAAAAGGTAAAATGAGGACCTTAGACACCACTTATTCTCACATATACTCCAGGAAATTAAAGCTCACAATATTTTCCTTGACCTATCTTCTTGGGACTTCAGATTAAAAGTGGTACTCTGACTGTGAAGGGCTAACTTCCTACTATTGCATACCACCTCCCATTCAGATGTTATAGACGGAACATACATTTTGATTATACAGGAAGCCCTAATATGCCACGAAAGACATATAAATAATAAAGATGCAAACACTGTGCTTGAATTTAATCTCCCTAAAAGTTATAGTGTAGTTTTTGGAATTAACAGCAATTACAAATATAAGAGAACTATCTGAACAAAATTCCACAGAGAAATTCCATTTCTAGGTAAGCTGAGATCTCTGGTCTTTTTTCCCCTGGGGATGTTGGATAAGTCTGGGCTGAAAAGGCAGAGTGAAAGCACCTATAGTTTCGTGAAGCTTAGGAGACAAAGTCCTGCTAGAGGGAGCAGGTGTCATTCTCAAGACATTCAAAACCAGAGGCAAACTGAATCTAACTGAAGCTACATCCCAGCTCTCACACAGCTCAATACTCTCTGCCTAACAAAGGAAACATGAACCCTCTCTGGTGGAAAATACCATCCACCTTAATCTCTAACGTTCTTTTATATACAATCCCCAGAAAATACATAGAATATCTAGGAAATGTGGCCAAAAAACAGAAAGAAAAGCGGATTGTATAAGTAGACCCACAGACAATCAAGATGCACAGACAAGGGCTTTAAAATAACTGTAAAAATATGTTAAAATGGAAAAGTTTTAAAATAGGTTAAAAATAGAGAATTACAATTTATAAAAAAAGAAATGGAACAGAAAACAGTTGCTGGGGGAAGGTGGAAGGGTTGACTACAAAGAGGAACAAATTATGGGGGGAGATGTTCTATATCTTGTGTTCTTAAAAGTCACAGAATTGTACTCTGTTGGGTGGATTTTGGGTGTAAGTTATACTTCAATAAACCTGACAAATAATGGGAAAAAAGAATAGAATGAACATCTAGAGCTGGAAAAGTGAAATTAGGAAATTTTTTTTTTTTTTTTTTTTTTTTTTTTGAGATGGAGTCTCACTCTGTCACCCTGCCTGGAGTGCAGTGGTGCAATCTTGGCTCACTGCAAGCTCTGCCTTCGGTTCACGCCATTCTCCTGCCTCAGCCTTCCGAGTAGCTGGGACTACAGGCACCCGACACCACACCCGGCTAATTTTTTTGTATTTTTAGTAGAGACAGGGTTTCACCGTGTTAGCCAGGATGGTCTCGATCTCCTGACCTTGTAATCCACCTGCCTTGGCCTCCCAAAGTGCTGGGATTACAGACATGAGCCACCGCACCCAGCCAGGAAATTCTTAAATAAATTTGTAGTAAAGTACACATATCGGTCAATAGGAAATCAAACCAAAGCACAGAGAAAAAAAAGGGATAGAAAAGAGTGATCAAAATGCAAGATATGTGTGGGGCACTGTCAAAATATCCAACTTATGTATCACTAGAGCCTCAAACAGAGGAGAGAGAATTGGACAGAAGTAATATTTGACGGGTGAAAATGTTCAAAACTGATATATTAACTATAGATTCTAGATGTTTGGTGAACCCACAAGTAGGATAAATGTAAAGAAAGTTACACCTATACATCATAACCAGACATCTGAACTCTAAAGATAAAGGACTTTGGGAGGTCAAGGCAGGCAGATCACTTGAGGTCAGGAGTTCGAGACCAGCCTGGCTAACATGGTGAAACCCTGTCTCTACTAAAAATACAGAAATTAGCCAGGCATGGTCGTGGGCACCTGTAATCCCAGCTACTTGGCCCAGCTTGGGTGACAGAGTAAGATTCCATGTCAAAAAAAAAAGGAAAAAGAAAAAAAGAAAATTTGACAGCACCTGGGTGATAAAGATACATTACCTTCAAAGAAGCAACAACAGGACTGCTGACTTTATAACAAAAATAATGGAAGCCAGGAGACAGTGGAATGGCATCTTAAAAGTAAAGGACAAAAAAAAAAAAAACCCTACCAACATGGAATTCTATAAATTATGAAAATTCCCTAAAAACTGAAAGAGAAACACATATTCCTACAAACAAACATTGAGCAATATTTTGTTTTACCAGTAGACCAGCACTACAAGAAATTTTAAAGGAAGTTATTTGGTTTGCCGGAAAATGATCCCAGGTGAAAGAAGTGAAGAGGGCTTGAAAGGGTAAATTATTGGCAAATATAAAAGAATATTGAGATTTAAAACAATAACAATGTCTTGTAAGGCTTATGCAAATGCAGAAGTAAAATATATTACAATAATAAGACAAAGTGAGAGGATAAATGAAGTAAAACTGGTGTGGATATTTTATTGCTGAGAACTTGTAGAAAATGATAATTAAAGGTAGATGGTAATAAATCAAGGTTCTGTATTATAATTTCAAAAGAATAATAAAATAGGGCAAAACTGAAATGCTAATAGATAAGATAAAATAGAGAAGGTAAAGGGAATAACAAAATACTTGATTATTCAATGTATTTAATCAAATAATTAAATATTTAAGGACACACTTTTAAATAAGTCAGAAAAAATGAATGAAACAAAACACAGAACAAATAGAAAAATAATAGCAAAATGATGGACTTACAACCATCTATATCAGTATATTATACATTGAAATAGCCATTTAAAATTTTAAAAGTAGACTGAATTACAAAAATTAGAATCAACTATATGTTGTTTACAAAAAGCACAAAAAACCCACCTTAATTATAAGGAAACAGATTAAAAGTAAAAGGATGGAAAAAGATATGTAAGATATGTAAATGCTAATCAAAAGAAAGCTAATATGGCTATAGTAAAATCAGATTATTATGGCCTGACTTTGCTGCTGGGTCTGCTGTTCCCACCCCTTTAAAGCTGTTGGATGTCAAACACACTACGTAAGAACCAGAGGCCACAAGTAATTCAAACGTTTATTCCTCATTCAGGACTACACAAACTTACAAAGTGTGAGGAGTCCCTGGGTGAGGTAGCTCACCACCTGAAAGAAGTCTCTAATGTTTGGGTAGAGTGGGGGGGAGATAAGGGGGAAGAGAGAGAGATATAGAGATAGAGAGAGAGAGAGAGAGAGAGCTGTGTGATGTAGCTAAAGCATTAATTTGAGGGAAATGTATAGCTTTAAATACCTATGTAAAAAAAGAGAATTTGAAAAAATCAGTGATTTCCGTTTCCATCTCCAGAAGCTGGAAAAATAGTAAATTAAGTCCAATGTAAGTCAAAGGAAAAGTATAATAGAGCAGAAATCAATAAAATAGAAAGCAGATAGCTCACAGAGAAAATCAACAAACAAAAAGTTAATACTTAGAAAAGGCCAAAAAAGAAAAAAGAGGTCAGATGCGGTGGCTCACGCCTGTAATTCTAGCATGGTGAAACCCTGTCTCTACAAAAAATACAAAAATTAGCCCAGTGTGGTGCACTCCTGTAGTTGCAGCTACCTGGGAGGTTGAGGTGGGAGAATCGTTTGACCCCGAGCAGTGGAGATTGCAGTGAGCTGAGATTGCGCAACTGCACTCCAGCCTGGGTGACAGAATGGTACCCTGTCTCAAAAAAAGAAAAAAAAAAAAAGACCAGGAAAAAAGAAGATAAATATGAATGATCAATATCATGAATGTAAAAGAGGACATCACAAAACATTATACAGATATTAAAAATATAAAATATTCTTTACAACTTTATGCCAATAATATTGACAACGTAGAGGAAATTCACAAAATTATTGCGAAATGCAACTTATCGAAATAGATACAAGAATAATAGAAAATCTTTATAGTTTTATACCTACTGATGAAATGGAATCTAGTATTTAAAACCTTCCTACTACAAATTATAGGATTCCATCTCTATGAAGTGTCCAGAATAGGCAAATCTATAGAGACAGAAAGTAGATTAGTAGGTATCTAGGGCTGGGGGCTTTGGAGGAAAATGAGGAATGACTGCTAATGGGTGTGGAATTTCTTTTGGGAGTGGTGAAAACGTTTTAAAATTAATCATGGTAATGTTGCACAACTCTGTGAATTGACTAAAAGCTGTTGAATTGTATGCTTTAAATGGGTGAATTTTATGGTGAATTATATCTCAGTAAAGTTGGTTTTTAAAAAAATCTTCCTACAAAGAAAATTTCAAGCTCAAGTGATTTCAAGGGTAAATTCCTCTAACTATCAAAGGAAGGAGTAATACCAATCTACTCAAATTCATAAACTAGAGAAGGAGGGAACACTTCTAAACTTGCTTTAGGAAGTTAACATGACCTCAATATCAAAACTTTTACATTACAGTAAAAGAAAATTATAGGCCAATATCCTGAATAAACATAAGTATGAAAATGCTAAACAAAATGTCAGCAAATTGAATCTAGTGATATAGGAAAAGAATAGTACATCATCATCATATGGTGTTTATTTCAGGAAAGCTAAGTTGTTTTAGCACTTTAAAATCAATTTTTCAACTCGTTGTATTAATAGAATAAAGGAACAAAGCATATAGTAACTCAAACAGTTAATAAAATTCAGCATCCATTTATGGCAAAAATGCTAAACAAAATAGAGAAACATTCTCAATATGATAAGGCACATCTACAAAAAAACCAAAACCAAAACCCCACAGCTGTCACACTTAATGATATACCCCTGAAGTTAGAAACAAGACAAGAATGATAATTATTCAACATTTTAGTGGTATTCCCTGCCAGTGTATTACTAAGCAATAAAGCTACCCACCAAAAACTATAAAATGTTGCTGGGATAAATTAAAGGAGCTCAAAAGAAGCAGAAAGGGCTGGGTGCAGCGGCTCATGCCTGTAATCTCAGCACTTTGGGAGGCCGAGGCGGGCGGATCACGAGGTCAGGAGATTGAGGCCATCCTGGCTAACATGGTGAAACCCCGTCTCTACTAAAAATACAAAAAACAATTAGCTGGGCTTGGTGGTGGGCACCTGTAGTCCCAGCTACTCGGGAGGCTGAGGCAGGAGAATGGCGTGAACCCCAGAGGCAGAGCTTGCAGTGAGCTGACATTGCGCCACTGCACTCCAGCCTGGGCGACAGAGCGAGACTCTGTCTCAAAAAAAAAAAAAAAAAAAAGCAGAAAGGATGCAATGCCATTCAGATATATCTATAGAGATATGCAATTGCAACTTAAATCACTGCAGATATTTTTTGAGGAGAGTTGGAAATTGACAAACTGATTCTAAAATTTATATAGTATTTAATATAATAATTACATAAATGTAAAGATCCTAGAATAGCCCAGACCATCTTAAAGAACAAAGTTGGAAGACTTAAACTACCAAAAAACTAGTGTAAAACTTGGTAATTAAAACAGTGTGATAATGGCACAATGATAGATGGTAAACTGATGGAAGGAAACAGAAATTTCAGAAATAGACTACACATAGTCGATTGATGACAAAGCTGCCAATTGCATTTCAGTGAGTAAAAGATTGTCTTTTCAATAAATTGTGCTGATGCCAATGGATATCTGTAGGGGGAGGGGGAAAACTAGACCCTTACCTCAAAGTACACATAAAAATTAATTTGAGATGGATTCTAGACCTAATTGTGAAAGGTAAAACACTAAAGATCCTAGAATAGTGGTTTTTAAATGTGGCCCCCAGAATCTCTGGGGTTTTCTGAAATCTTTTTTAGGAGTCCATAAGGTCAAAAGTATTTTTTATGCTAGTCCTAAGATGTGGCATGCCTATACATTGTGTTGATGTTCGCGCTTACAGTGTAAAAGCAATGGTGGGTAAAACTGCTGGTCCTTTAGCATGAATCAAGGCAGCGGCATCATGACTGTCCTAATGATCATCATAAACTCATAGTAAAAAAAAGTTCACCTCAGAATGTCCTTGGTGGAGCAATAAGATGTATTAATTTTATTAAAATTTGACTCTTAAGTACACTTCCTTTTAATATTATCTTTAAACATTACATTAGTATTTTGTATTCTGGGACCACATGGAAAGCAAACATAAAATACTTCTGTTGCAGACCAAAGTATAATGGTTAGCTCAAGGGAAAGCACTAGGGCAATTGTTTGAATTGTGGGAGAAAATAGTGGCTTTTTTTCATAGAATACTGTTTCATAGATTGCTATTTTTAGTGGAAAGAATGGCTGGCTGGGCGTGGTGGCTCACACCTGTAATCCCAGCACTTTGGAAGACCAATGTGGGTGGATTAAGTGTGGCCAGGAGTTCAAGACCAGCCTGGCCAACCTGGCAAAACCTGTCTCTACTAAAAATACAAAAATTAGCTGGGGGATGGCATGCACCTGCAGTCCCAGCTACTCAGGAGGCTGAGGCACACAAATCGCCTGAACCCAGGAGGCAGAAGCTGCAGTGAGCAGAGATTGCACCACTGCACTCCAGCCTGGGTGACAGAGAGAGACTCTGTCTCAAAAAAAACAAAAAAAGAGTGGCTAAAATCTATGGTTATTTAGACTTGAATATTTGGCAGGCATTTTCTCAAAAATGAATGAAACGAGCCCATCACAGTATTTACCACCGTGAGCTTGACAGGTTCCCACTAAGACTCCTCCGATGAGATGAGTGGTGACATTAATGAATAGTATATGTATTTATTAATAATTATATAATGAAATGTGTCAGTGTTTGGAAGGTTTTTATAATTCAGTGAACCAATATTTTCCAAATGGCCAAGGCATGCTGTTACAAAATCATGCATGAGTAAAAAAAATCCATTCAAGTGCAAAATAGACCAATGGATTTCAATGTAACGCAACATGAAAAGTTTACTGATACGGTTTCAAATGCCATTGCAACTAATTTTGGGGAGCTACCATTTGTTGAGTTTTGGTATAGTATTGGAGAAAAATATCCACAATTATCTAAAAAGGCTACTAAAATGTTCTTCCCTCTTCAACTACATATTTTAGTTTGAGTTTACATTTTCTTCATACACAGTCATGTGCTATATGAGGACATTTTCCTCAATGACTGAATATACGTGATGTTGGCTCCATGAGGTTATAATGGAGCTGAAAAGTTCTTATCGCCTAGTGACATGATAGCCATCATAACGCCCTAGCACAAGGCATTATTCATGTGTTTGTGGTGATGCCGGTGTAAACAAACTTACTGTGCTGCTAGTCACATACAAGTACAGCAATACAATTATATACAGTACTCAATACTTGATAATGATAATAAATGACTGTATTACTGATTTATGTATTTACTATACCATAGTTTTTTATTGTTATTTTAGAGTGTACCCCTTCTACTTATTTTTTTTAAAAAGTTAACTGTGAAACACCTCAGGCAGGTTCTTCAGGAGATATTCCAGAAGGCATTATTGTCACAGAAGATGACAGCTCCCTGTCTGTTATTGCCCGTGGAGACCTCCAGTGGGACAAGATGGAGAGGCAGAAGACAGTGATATTGACCATCCTGACCCTAGGCTAATGTATATGTTTGTGTCTTTGTTTTTTACAAAATGTTTAAAAAGTAAGAAAATAAAAAATGACAGATTCAAATTCAAAAAAGAAAATAAAAAATAAAAAGGTTTTAAAATAGAAAAAGTATAGAATAACGATACAAAGAAAAATATTTTTGTACAACTTTACAATGTGTTTGTGTTTGAAGCTGTTATTACCAAAGAGTAAAAAAGTTAAAAAATTAAAGTTTAAAAGTAAAAATGTAATAGTAAGCTGTTTCATTCATTGAAGAAAAATTTTTTTTAGAAAATAAATTTAGTGTAGCCTAAGTGTACAGTGTTTATAAAGTCTAATGCAGAGTAATGTCCTATGCCTTCCCATTCACTGACCACTCACTCATTGACTCACCCAGAACAACTTCAAGTCCTGCAAGCTCTGTTCATGGTAGGTGCCCTATATATAGGTGTACCATTTTTTAATCTTTTATACCATATTTTTACTGTACCTTTTCTATGTTTACATATGTTTAGATACTCAAATACTTACCATTGTGTTACAATTGTCTATAGTATTCAGTACAGTAACATCCTGTACAGGTTTGTAGCCCAGGTGTGTAGCAGGCTATACCATGTAGGTCTGTGTAAGTACACTCCGTGATGTTGGCATAACAGCAAAAACCCCTAATGACACATTTTTCAGAATGTATCACCATTGTTAAGTGACACTTGACAGTACTTGAAGCAAAACACATACTGCAGCAAAGTGAATGCAGAAACCCATATGGGAATTCAGCTACTGTCTATCAAGTCAGACATAAAACTGATTACAAAAATGTAAAACAGCATCAATCTTCTCACAATTTTTGTTTGGGAAAATGTAGTTATTTCCATAAAATGTTATTTGTATTATGTAATGAGTTTATTATCTTTAAATGTATTAATACATATTCGTAAATTTTCTATTTTTATTTCTAATATGCTAAATATTGACAGATATAACCCACATAAACAAAAACTCTTTGGGTTCCTCAAAAATGTTTAAGAATATAAATGGATCCTGAGACTAAAGTTGAGAACCAGTATTTTAGAAGACACCATAGGAAATATCCAACCATAACCACGTAAGAAAAAAATTGTTAGATTGGACTTCATTAAAATGCGGAATTTTTTTCATCAAGTCACAGATTGTCAAAGATTATATATATCAAAAAAGAAAATGACTCATAAGCTGATTTTCAAAATGGGCAAAGAAGCTGAACAAATCTTTCACACAAATGGCTAAGAAGTCTATGAAAAGAGGCTCAGCATCATTAATCATCATAGAAATGCAAAACAAAATACAATGAGATACCACTTCATTCTCATCTAGAGAGGCTGAACTGGACAGAACTGACAAATGCCAAATGTTGGCAAAGATGTGGAACAATGGGAACTCTCACACAGCGCCGATGAAAGTGTACACTGGTACAACCACTTTGGAAAACTGTTAGCAGTATCCTTTAATGATGTAGACATACCTACTCAGTAACTTAGCAATTCTATAGTATACTAAGTATATACTGTGGAAAAAAGTTCACCAAAAGACACGTATAAGAATGTTCATAGTTGGCCAGGCATGGTGGCGCATGCCTGTAATCCCAGCACTTTGGTAGCCTGAGGCAGATGGATCACCTGAGGCCAGGAGTTCGAGACCAGCCTGGCCAACGTGATGAAACCCTGTCTCTACGAAAAATACAAAAAATTAGCTGGGTTTGGTGGCAGGCGCCTGTAATCCTAGCTACTCTGGGAGGCTGAGGCAGAACTGCTTGAACCTGGAAGGTGGAGGTTGCAGTGAGCCGAGGTCACATGCCATTGCACTCCAGCCTGGGCAACAAGAGTGAAACTCCATCTCGGGGAAAAAAAAAATAGAACGTTCATAGCAGCTTTCTTTAAAGTAGCCCAAAACTGGAAACAGCTCAAATGTTGATCAATAGGAAAAAAGATAAATAAAATGTCATATATTGCAAAATGAAGCTACTGATGCACACAGATACATCTCACAGATATTATATTAAGTGAAGAAGCCAGATGAAAAGCAGTACTGGCTAGGCGTGGTGGCTCATGCCTGTAATTCCAGCACTTTGAGAAGCCGAGGTGTGAGGAACACTTGAGCCCAGGAGTACATCCTACATAGTGACAAAAGTCAGACAGAATAGTAGTTATCTCTGGAGCAGGGATTGACTTGGAGCAGGTATGAGAATGATGGAAATGTTTTATGTCTTTCTTTTTTTTTTTTTTCTGAGACAGTCTTGCTCTGTCGCCCAGGCTGGAGTGCAGTGGTGCAATCTCGGCTCACTGCAAGCTTTGCCTCCTGGGTTCATGCCATTCTCTTGCCTCAACCTCCCGAGTAGCTGGGACTACAAGCGCCCACCACCACGCCGGGCTAGTTTTTATTTTTTTCTATTTTGGTATTTTTAGTAGTTGGTATTTTTAGTAGAGATGGGGTTTCGCCGTTTTAGACAGGATGGTCTCCATCTCCTGACCTCATGATCTGCCTGCCTTGGCCTCCCAAAGTGCTGGGATTACAGGCGTGAGGCACCGCACCCAGCCATGTTTTGTATCTTAACAGTGGTTACACTGGTGAATGTATTGTGCATGTGTGTACATGCGTATGTGTGTATATATATAAAAACTCATCAACCTATATACACTTAAAATTAGTGTACATTTTGTCCATTACTGAATATATTTTATACCTAAATGAAAAGGTTAAGAAAAAATTATCTATGGAAATTTGTTTTTTCACTTGAGACGGAGTCTTGCTCTGTTGCCCAGACTGGAGTGCAATGGTGTGATCTCGGCTCACTGCAACCTCTGCCTGCTGAGTTCAAGCAATTCTCCTGCCTCAGCCTCCTGAGTAGCTGGGACTACAGGTGCCCAATACCACACCTGGCTAATTTTTGTGCTTTTAGTAGAGACGGGGTTTCACCCTGTTCTCCAAGCTGGTCTTGTGTCCAGAATTGGTGGGTTATTGGTCTCGCTGACTTCAAGAATGAGGCCGCGCACCCTTGCGGTGAATGTTACAGTTCTTAAACATGCTGTGTCCACAGTTTGTTCCTTCTGATGTTCAGATGTGTCCGGAGTTTCTTCCTTCTGGTGGGTTCGTGGTCTCGCTGACTTCAGGAGTGAAGCTGCAGACACCTTCGCGGTGAGTGTTACAGCTCTTAAAGTGGCGCTTCTGGGTTGTTTGTTCCTTCCGGTGGGTTCTGGTCTCGCTGGCCTCAGAAGTGAAGCTGCAGACGTTTGCCGTGAGTGTTACAGTTCTTAAAAGTGGCGTGTCTGGAGTTGTTCCTCCCTCTGGGTGGGTTCATGGTCTTGCTGACTTCAGCAGTGAAGCTGCGTACCTTCGTGGTGAGTGTTAAATAGCTCATAAACACAGTGCAGACCTAGAGTCAGCAGCAGGAACATTTATTGCAAAGAGCGAAACAACAAAGCTTCTACAACTTGGAAGGCAACCCAAGCGAGTTACAGCTGTTGGTTCAGGTGGCCTGCTTTTATTCCCTAATCTGGCCCCACCCACATCTTGCTGATTGGTCCATTTTACGGAGAGCTGACTGGTCCGTTTTACAGAGAGCTGAATGGTCCGTTTTGACAGCGTGCTGATTGGTACCTTTACAAGTCTTTAGCTGGACACAGAGTGCTGATTGGTGTCGTTTACAATCCTTTAGCTAGACACAAAAGTTCTCCAAGTCCCCACCAGATGAGCTAGACACAGAGCGCTGATTGGTGCATTTACAAACCTTTAGCTAGATACAGAGTGCTGATTGGTACGTTTACAATCCTTTAGCTAGACAGAAAAGTTCTCCAAGTCCCCACATCCCAGAAGCCCCACCGGCTTCACCTCTCAATGGCACTTGCCATGGGACTATTGCAGCACTTAGCCCAGGCACTCTGGCAGCCCAGAGGGAGCTCCTCCCCCTATCAAGCCCAGCAGGCCGCGGCCCGCCACGCAAAGTGCAGGGCCCGCCAAGCCGGCACCGACCCAGAACCCCGGCTGCGCCAGCCCGTGAGCTCCGTGGGCAGCCCTGGCTCCCGCCCGTGCCTCCCCCTCCACACCTCCCGGTGAGCAGAGGGAGCCATCTCCAGCCTCGGCCAGCCCCAGAGAGGGGCCCTCATAGCGCAGCGGCAGGCTGAAGGGCTCCTCCAGCACGGCCAGAGCAGACTCCGAGGCTGAGGAGGCGCTGAGAGTGAGTGAGGGCTGCTAGCACATTGTCACCTCTCAGTCTCAAACTCCTGACCTCAAGTGATCCACCCACCTCGGCCTCCCAAGGTGCTGGGATTACAGGCTTGAGCCACTGCACCCAGCCGGAAGTTTGAATAGATGTTGGTTTTCTCTTAATAAATTTCCCCTGAGTAGGCAATATCTAAAAGTCATTTTACTGTCATTCCTTTTTTTTGAGACAAGTTCTAAAAAGAGGTCTTAAAGAGAGATCTTTCTGTCACCCAGGCTGGAGTGCAGTGGTGTGACCATAGCTTACTGAAACCACAAACTCCTGGGCTCAAGGGATATTCCTGCCTCAGCTATTCGTGTGGCTGGAACTACAGGTATGCACCACCTTGCCCAGTTAATTAAAAAATTTTTTTTTGTAGAGACGGTCTCACTATGTTGCTCGGGCTGATCTTGAACTCCTGGCTCAAAAGATCCTCTCTCCTTAGCCTCCCAAAGTGCTGGAATTACAGGTGTGAACCAATGCACTGTCATTTTTTTTAAGACAGAGTCTCACTCTGTCGCCCAGCCTGGAGTGCAGCGGCGCGATCTTGGCTCACTGCAAGCTCCACCTCCCAGGTTCACGCCATTCTCCTGCCTCAGCCTCCTGAGTAGCTGGGACTACAGGCACCCACCACCACGCCCAGCTAATATTTGTAATTTTAGTAGAGACGGGGTTTCACCGTGTTAGTCAGGATGGTCTAGATCTCCTGACCTCGTGATCCGCCTGCCTTGGCCTCCCAAAGTGCTGGGATTACAGGCGTGAGCCACCACGCCTGGTCCACTGTCATTCTTTAGAAGAGGAAAAGGCATGGCACTATTTTGTGTGGTGTTCCCCTGTTACCTGGCTGTGACTTTGGGAAAGTGGCATAACTTCTTTGTGTCTTTTTGCTTCTCATTCTTACCTGTTTATTGTTGTTATTACCTGTCCTGCATACTTCACAGGGCTGTTGTTAAGGACAAATGAGGTTTTAAATGTATTTTCCATAACCGTCCTCATTTCCGCCTCTCCTGCACGTGAGACTGAAATGCAGTCTCCACTAGAATATATTTAGTTGGTCAGGGTCAGCAGCTCCTTTGCCCTTTTCCTCCTGTGAGAAATTAAGGAGATGATGCTTATTTGCTTCCTAGATAAGTTCAGAAGTCAGGTAGGTTGGTTACCTAGTATCAGTATGCTACTTAATTTTTCACATGATCAAATAAGCTACAGATTTTGGGGAAGATACTAACATCCAGCTTTTAACTAAGTTTCTGCTGTGTGGGTCTGGTTGGTGGTGGTTTCTTACACTGCTTAATCACATTCAGATCTGTGGTTTGGAAATAGGCTGCAGCCTGACTGTAGTTGTGTAGAACTTACTGGTTTGGGAAGGTTTCTGGGAATTCATGGTTTAATTAGGTTATATCCCCCCAACCCTTTTTTAAAATGCTGCCATGAAGCGATGTGCAAATTCACTTTAAATATTTTTATTTTTTATTTTTTTGGGACAGAGTCTCGCTCTATTGTCCAGGCTGTAGTGCAGTGGTGCAATCTCGGCTCTCTGCAAACTCCACCTCCTGGGTTCAAGTGATTCTCCTGGCTCATCCTCCTGAGTAGCTGGTATTACAGGCACGCACCATCACATGAGCTAATTATATATTTTTAGTAGAGACAGGGTTTCATCATGTTGGCCACGCTGGGCTCAAACTCCTGACCTCAAGTGATCTGGCCCCCTCGGCCTCCCAAAGTGCTGGGATTACAGCTTTGAGCCACTGTACATGGCCCACTTTAAATATATTTTTTAAAAAACCCAACAGACAGCTTAGTATAGGAGGTGAAACAGGAGTATGTTAGCGTGTCAGAGTGCCAAACCAAGTCCTATTGCTTTTTTTGTCTTATTTCTGGACAAACTTAGAAACATTTATCACCATTATCATTATACACTAAATGAGGAAATATGATTTTCCAGTTCAGTGCAGCTAGTTCCTTTGTCTAAAATTTTTCTACTTCTTTTCTTTTCTTTTTCTTTCTTTCTTTTTTTTTTTTTTTTGAGACAGAGTCTCCCTCTGTTGCCAGGCTGGGGTGCAGTGACACAGTAGTGCAATCTCGGCTCACTGCATCCTCTGTCTCCTAGGTTCAAGCAATTCCCCTGCCTCAGCCTCCCAAGTAGCTGGGATTACAGGTGCCTGCCACCACGCCTGGCTAATTTTTTTGTATTTTTAGTAGAGACAGGGTTTCACCATATTAGCCAGGATGGTCTCGATCTCCTGATCTCATGATCCACTCGCCTCGGCCTCCCAAAATGTTGGGATTACAGGCGTGAGCCACTGTGCCCAGCCTAAAATTTTTCTTTAAAGTGTTTTGGGGAAGAAAATTTAAAGTAGCTGGGATGAAACTACTACCTTATAGGAGGAGAGAGCTGGGCCCAGAGACCAAGAACAAAGATGGTTTGACCACTGAGGGAGCTGGAGATTCTGCCTGATCCATAGGGCCAGCACAGATTGGTTTTGGAGGGAGCTTTGGAGAACTTTTAGACTTTTGACAACTTTTTGAGTTTTTGAACGTTTTTTAACCTCTAATTTTCTTTTTTTGTAGAGACAGGATCTTGCTATGATGTCTAGGCTGGTTTCAAACTCCTGGCCTCGAGTGGTCCTCCTGCCTTGGCCTCTGCAAGTGCTGGAATTATAGGCATGAGCCAAGGCACTGGGCTACTGAATGTTTTTTAGAAAATAAATAACCGCACTACATTCCTGTGCTTTCTCTCCATTTTAAATTTTGTTTTTGAAACAACAGGCTCCCAGTAGTAACCTGATGCTTTATGCTGCATATATTTTAATTAAAATGAATCTTTGGGTCTACAGTGCTTTGCCAAGTGCAAACATTGAATTTATAAAAAGGACTGTGGTTCTTTACAAGCTTAGAACCTGAAGCAATAGTCCTTATATAAATCCAGCTGTTCCAGTTTAGAGAGCCAAAATGCTTCACAGCCGTGGTTTTATTGATTGGCTTTCCTAAGGCACAATGGGTTTCATTGTTACTCAGGTTTATATATCAGGCATATGTCTTCCGTATTTTGGAAAACACTTTTCTTTTTGTTAATACCTTCAACAGTTATATAATTCTAGGCCTGTGTTTTGCACATATAGGTACACACAAAAATAAAAGGTGAATCTTCATTGCAGCACAGTCTGTTGTCCTTTTCTCTGTTCTTATTACCTGAGCCACTCATTCCTATTAGTCCAAGTTTCTGCACCATTCACTTCACCTACTGAACAGTGACTTTTCGAAGTTTCAGTTTCTCCATCTAGGAAATGGGGCTAATGGTAATAGTATACTTCTCAAGATTAGATGTGGTTATGTGTATAAAACCCTTGGCAGAGTGCCCAATGATGAATGTTGGCTTTTTTTTTTTTTTTTTTTTTTTTTGAGACAGAGTCTCACTCTGTTGCTCAGGCTGGAGTGCAGTGGCGCAATCATGGCTCACTGCAACCTCCACCTTCCAGGCTCAAGAGATTCTTGTGCCTCAGCCTCCCAAGTAGCTGGGACTACAGGCACATGCCAACATGCTGAGCTAATTTTTTTTTTTTTTTTTGAGATGGAGTCTCACTCTGTCCCCTAGGCTGGAGTGCAGTGGCGCCATCTCAGCTCACTGCAACCTCCGCCTCCCGGGTTCAAGAGGTTCTCCTGCCTCAGCCTCCCTAGTAGCTGGGATTACAGATGCATGCCACCACACCTGGCTAATTTTTTTTGTATTTTTATTAGAGACAGGGTTTCGCCATGTTGGCCAGGCTGGGCTCGAACTACTGACCTCAGGTGATCCACTCGCCTCTACCTCCCAAAGTGCTGGGATTACAGGTGTGGGCCACTGTGCCGGGCCATACTTTTTTTATATTTTTAGTAGAGATGGGGTTTCGCCATGTTGGCCACACTGGTCTTGAACTCCTGCCCTCAAGTGATCCACCCGCCTTGGCTTCCCAAAGTGCTGGGATTACAGATGTGAGCCACTGCATCCAGCCGAATGTTGGCTGTTTTAATGTCCAGTTATGCCAACCTTAATGTTCTATAAATAGAAATTGGAAGGTAGGAATTGAGGACATAAGTTTCCAATAGTAAGATCCCACTAAGAGGGCAGCCTGAAAGCTTCAGTCCCATACTTGTCTTCTAGCAGAGTGAGGTTGTTGCAACCTCTTAGGAAGAGTTAGGCGGAGGAGCTGTTTTTGTTTCTTCAAGGATGGAATAAAATCATCCCCACTCCAATTATCCTTTTCTCTAGATCTCTGTTTTCTGCTGAGATTAAAACTGGGACTTTCATTTTTCTTATGAAAAATTTGAGGTCATCAGTTATATCATCTCTCTTATTTTTCTGACTTCTCTCTTTTTACCTAGGAATGACAGTTATTCACCTCCTCTGGGCAGGACAGGCCAGGCTGTAGGCGTCCGACGGGCTGTAAGCTTCCCTGTTAGTCCCAACATGATATTTTAAAATTCTGCCTGTAGTAAGTAGTCTCTGTAGCCTCAGCTCAGCGGACTCCAAGGCTTGCTTTCCTTTTGCTTTCAGTTTGCTTGAAAACAAGATCAAACCTATCACATCAAAAGTTTTTCCTCCTCCTTTAGTCCTGTCCTCAACCCATTTTATAGACACTGAAACGGCCTTCTGCAGGCTCCACGCATCATCTGTGTCATCAACACTACTACCCAATGCTTTTCATGAAGTTAAGTAATTTTCTTTTCCTTCTAGCTTACCTCTTAACTTCCATTACTCAAAGCAGCCCTCTTTCCCTGTTGTCCCAATCCAGTCTCATTTACCTTCTTGTTTAAAGACACCTTCCACATTCATAGATTTTAGGGATGGTTCAGGCTAAAATCATATCTGTTCCTTTCCCTCTTAGACTTTCAGAAATCACTAACTGCTTGAGCGTGACCTTTGAATGGGTCTCCATTTGAGGTCTTCCAGGTTTACATTATTCTTGCCGCATTTCAGTTTTCCTTTTCCTGAATGTTCCATCCATATAATTATTATAAGGTTCTAGCCTTTGAAACTCAACTTGAAATTCTCAGACATGTTTGGAGGAATCTCAGCACGAAGCCTGTTTCTTCAAAGTCACCCTTCCCTGCGAACCAGCATCCTTCTCTGATACCAGAGCCCAAGCGGGGTCTCCCTAATTACTTTCTGTGTTTGGTTTTGTGGTAGAACTGGGAACCATAGGCAGAGAAAGCCTGAACCTCCCTGAAGAGGTCTCTTAGGGGGGCCTCCAGAACCAAATATGCTCTCGAGGAATTCAGTTGTGAGAGAGATGCTATCAGCAATTAGGGCTTTACATCTAAGCATAAACATTGCTGACAAGTACTTGGATTTTTTTTCTGTTCTGCACATAATGATAAGATTCTTATAAGGATGTTCTCTTCTTGTAGCTGTTTGCCTGATTATCATTAACAGATTATAATCATGTGTTTTTTTCATGTCCATCTTCCCTAATGGGCTGTAGATGACCTGGGCCAGTTCACCCCTCCTTAGGCAACCTGGTGGCCCCCCGCTCCTGGGAGGTCACCATATTGATGCCAAACTTAGTGTGGACACCCGATTGGCACAGCGCACTACAGCCCAGAACTCCTGGACTCAAGCGATCCTCCAGCCTCAGCCTCCCAAGTAGCTGGGACTACAGGCACGCGCCACCACGCCTGGCATTTTGTTCACTGCCGTGCATTTTGTTCACTGCTGTGCCCATTTTCTCACAGTGCCTAGCCCAAATATTTCATGAGTGTTTACTAAAGCTGTATTTCTGATTCTGTGTAAGTGAACAGAGATGTGATGAGAGAATAAAGGGGAAATGCACCCCCTCAAAAAGCTTATTACTTCACAAGGTATCCCATGTTGAGATAAATGCAGAGTAAACCTCATGCCTAAATATGTCCTGTTTCCTCGAAGAGGCCTGCCTAGTACCAGGGTGCCTTGTGAAAGGTTCAGATAAGCAATTTAATGCAAATCATAAAATGCAAACCCACTTCTTTCTGGGATGGTAATGTTGTAGCACCCTAAAAGAGAGAGCGTTTGAATTATTTTGGAGAATATTCTGCTTAAAGGACCTAGAGTTGTAATTCATACAAAAAAGTCAAGATTTAAATGTAAAACAGGGGCTCAAGAGTGAGCCATGTTGAGATTGTATGTCAGTTTTTTCTTGCCCTGATTTGAAAATCTTTCACTGTTTAAATCTGTTGATTTCTAAATCGTAACTATAATGCTGGGACAGGAGATGGGATCCCTAGTTTTTATTTAGCACTTGACTGAAATGTAACATGAATTCAAGGCTCTTTTATATTAAAAAAAAGTCAGCTATTGTTCATCTCCAGTGAAATGAGTAAACCTTAGATGACAGGGACTTCAAGGTAGACAAAAGGATGTAGGACAGAGCCAAGGAGTTTAAACAATTTTCAGAGTTCAGGGAAAATGATAAAATCCCTTAATCTAGAGATATTTAAGAAGAAGGCAGGGATCTTTTCTCTAAAATTGGGGGAGCAAAGGGTACAATGGTATCCATCTAGTCTTTTTTGTACTGCAATAAGAATAGCAAGACCATGCTTCAGGAAAGCTGTCCATTGTAAACAGGCCCCGCCTTGGAGTTCACTGAGTACAGGTTTCTTTCTACAGAGGAGACCCAAGTGAAACTCTTTTGCTCTGGTGTTCTAGAAACTCAGTGGTGAAGGCTAATCTGTGACTCTTCCCTAGATTCCTCGAATTCTTGAGTGTTAAGGCCTAAGATTTAACATGCACTTAACCTTGTTAACAAAGGTGTCTTCGTATTGAGGAGACATTAAAACTTAGCCACATAAATATATCTTGTCTCCTCCAGTGTTAAAAACAAAACTACTATAAACTGGGCGGAATCATGGTAAACAAAGCATTTTCCATTGCTTCAAGCAGAGCAAATAGAATCTCTACTGATAGTGCTTCTCCTTAGTTTCACCAGGGACATTAGATTCATAGTGGTTCATTTCAAAACCACGCTTCCTCTTTCAGGGACTGTTTTGTCACCTGCAGGCTGAAGCATTCTCCTTAGCTGAAGATGCAAGCTTGCCCTACAGAACGTTTGGTAATAAGGGTGGGAAGGGAGGGAAACATTTGCACATGGCATTCCCCGAAATAGAGTTGTAATAGCTACTCGAGAGGAGAAAAACCTAGGTTTTCCTTGAGATTCCCAGGTCAGAGACAGCAGTGATGAGGTGTCACATTATAAACAGCCAGGCTTTCCCACTTGGCCCTAGCTTTGGTAGCATTTTTTTTTTTTTCATCTGATTGGAATAAGGATATTCAGGGCCAGAGTCAGGAAAATGCAGCTACAAAGGACAAGGATGGTGGTAGGGATGGGAGGAGGCTGAACAGCTGTGGGCAGTGTCTCTGAAGGTGAAGAGGCCTCCCAACCTGTTCAGGGCATCCTGGAGCTGAGGACAGGAAATGGAACAGTTGGTTTCTATGAAGAGCCCCTGGAGGAGAGAGATCCCAGAGTGCTTGATGGATCCATTCTTGCCCTGCCTCCCTGTGGGATTCAGGAGGGTGAGCTGAGGATCCTCTCTGCGTGAGCACTGCTCCTGGTACCCTGCACACCTCCACCTTCGCCATTATCACGCAGAATCATGGAGATGTGCCAGCTGAGGATCTGAGAGTTTCAGCCACTTACCCAAGGGCACACAGCAAGTAGGTGGACTCCAGAATCTTCTGCAGATTGTACTGTTCCTTCTGTGAATAGTGTTTATCTTTGTTCCTCCCTTTCCCCTGAGTTTTGGATAGAGACTATCACCCATATTGAGGAGGATTTGGGTATTTGATTTACCAACACATGCATTTTGTGACCCCACAGAACCTTCTGGTGGGTGCCTGGAGTTACAAAGAGAGCAGCTGCCATTTTCTTTGCCCCGAGGAGCTGGCTCGGTGACCTCCTTCAGTCATGGAAAGTCCCTTCCCCAGATAGAGTCCAGCATTCCACTGGCTTCTCCTGCTGCTAAAATAAAACCGGGCGAATCCCTCAGTAAACCGTGGAGCATAAAGAGGTCGGGCTGCTTCTCCAGCATTTGTCAGGGGTGTGAAGAGGTCATTTTTTATGTGCACAGCTTTGCTCCTCTGGCTGCTACATCTCTGTCCTGCTCCAGCTGAACTGCTCTTATTACTTCTGTGCTTACTTTGCCAAGAGCCTCTTCATAGTGACTGCTTTTCTCTGGTTACGCTCCTGTTGAACCTGGCTTTCTGAGTCACTCTTCCTTTCCCTTTTAAAGAGTGAAGTCCATGAACCCAGGCAAGAGTTAGCATAGACACTGTACTACAGAAACGGCTCATTAAGCTCTTTAAGCTCTCTGTGCTCCCTTCCACCCCAGCACTTGTGTAAATCCTACAGATGCAGCTGAATGACTTTATGTCCTCCAACCGTGAGACTGGCGCTGGGGAAAGAATTAGCAACATGTACATTTAGAACTGATATTTGTAAAAACAAGCTTGGTCTGGATTTTCAGTACTGTTGCAGGAACAAAACTGACCACAATGTGTGCGTTTGTAGCACAAGACAGACGTGATCAGAAAACAGTGAAAGCTCCAGCTGCACAGTCCACCCTTTCCTCCAGGCCCCTCTCCCCATTTCCACTCACATTTTCCCAAACAAGCTACCAAACAGGTTATGCATCTGAAAATTTATTCGCTTCAGCCACAGGGTGACTTGAATGGACTTTGTTGTTCACATTTCCCCCCTTGGTCTTCTGTGGATTAGAAACCATAGTGCGTTAAGATAAAGAAATTAGGTCAAACTAGCCGTAGTGAAACAGGTTCAAATCTTTATTTTTTTTTTATTTTTTAAGAGATGGGGTCTCACTCTGTCATCCAGGCTGGAGTGCAGGGGCACAATCATAGTTCACTGCAGCGTCAATCTCCTGGGATCAAGTGATCCTCCTGCCTCAGCCTCCCAAAGTGTTCGGATTACAGGTGTGAGCCACTGTGCCCTGCCAAAAATTTTTTTACATGTTGGATTAACACAACCATTTAATTGGTGGCCTTCATATGGTCAATGGAAGCCAACACTTCTTAAAGAATAAAGAATAACAGAAGGCTAAGTACACATTTGGGGACTTTAAAAAAATCACAAAATATTTCATTGAAAGCATCTTTGTGTTTTTAAAATCAGGAAAAGGTTGCTGTTCAAACTTCTAAAATGGGTTTTTGAACACAATGCAAATAGTTTAGAGAAAGAATAATAATTTGAAAAAATGCCTGATCCATTTCTCTAACAAATGATCAGGAAAGCAGAGGCAAGAGGTGACTTTAATTTCACAAGCAAATACATACGCATGTGCACATTTATATGTCTATTTTCTGATTACGTCATATTCCAAGCAACAAGGGGGCCTGGTCAATGTAGAACTTCTCAGACACAGAGCTGCCAGACAGTGTGAGAGTGGAACCCAGATGCTGAGCTTGCCAACACCTTACTAGGGAGAGAATGTCAGGTGCAACCGAGAGACAACACTAGATTAGCTGTGCACTTTGCAAGAAGAGGGGAAGAGGACAATATGTTCATTCTGAGAGCTGCTTCTGAGAACCTCAGGGAGGAAGTCTAGAACCCTGATCTACATAAAAGTGACAGATGACGGACTCGCTGTGGAGGACTCCTGAAGTAGTGTCCCTGATTAGAATGCTGATTTCTTCCCCAAAGGTGATGTGGGCACAGAACTGAGCTGTATGAATGGAAGGCCAAATAAGCACTGCTCACTCTGCTGAATTTGCTCTGGCAGCCCAAGTCCTTAAGGTGAGGCCTGTCTGGCTGCTGCTGCTGTTACCAGTCTTTTAGTATGGTTAGTCATTTCTCTTGTTCCTGCTGCTGTTAAAAAAGCTTTTCCTGTTTTTCCTTCTGCCTTGAAGCTGGCCAGACATCTGTGGAGTGACAGGGCCTTTCCAAGAAGGCAGAGTCAGAGTGATGAGGTCCACACAGGTCAGTGAGATGAAGACACGAAGGAATATGTAAGCACCCAGGCCTCGTTCCCAGTGACAGTTACTTGTTAAGAGGAATGAGTGACAAACCCCACTCCTGAGCCCTTCTGATGGCATCAGAAACCTGGGGGAAATATACAGAGTTTCTTCTGGGAGGTGACTAACTGGTGCCATTAGAACATCTATCCCAGTAGGGCAGGGCCTGGGGTCACCTCCCCCCCGTATTCTAAAGAATCACATCCTCCTGCTGGAGCAGCGGGTGTTGCAGAGGTGTGAAGGGGGCCAACACAGTTTCTGGGCAGGAGGTCCAAGCTGCTGGCCTTTCTGGGCAGGGCGACAACTGGAGGGAAGTGTGCAGCAGCATTCTGCCATTGCTGGCAAGTCTCCGTGAGGGTGGGAGGGACCCCAAGATGGTGAGTTGACTTGGATGCAGTGCCTATCCCTGTTGCACTCCCAAAGCTGCAGATGGAAGGAGCAAGTGTTTCTCAGCTCCTCAGGTTTGCATCCGTCCTCAAAACATGGCTCCCCTTCTGCCTCCCTTCTTGCAGGTTTAAATCTCCTGCAGCCCCTCTCCTTCCTGTGTGAATACAGACTTGGCTCTACAGAGGGTGAGTGGAGCATCTGGCAGTGGTTACTTTGCTGTGGTCACTGTAATTTTCGTGAAACAGCACCAAGATTGATCGCTCCCTCCCCTCCTCTTAATGTTGGAGGTTCAGAAGACAGGGATCTGGTCTCTCCGCACCACATCAAGGTCATCATCCAAAGTTAACAAAACCTGAAATGAGAGGGACAGAGAAATGAAAGGAATGGACAGTCACTGTCACACTAAGTCCTGTTTTCTCTCTGAGACGCCCACAGACTGGAAACTGTTAGTTCCCTCTCATTCTCATGCCTTCTGCAGCTCTCTGCAATCCCTTGCTCTTAATAGGCACTTATTATAATTATACAATTCATTTGTCAATTAAATATTCATGAAGGTTTATGATGTGCTATTCCAGATGCTATGGAGATATAGTTTGTAATGAAAGAGACAAAAATCCCTATTCTCCATGTAGCTTACATTCTAAAGAGGGCTTTAGACATGAAACAAATACATGAGTAAAATATAGCATGTTAGATAGTAATAAGTGCTAAGGATAGAAGTTAAATAAAGGAGGAAATATAGGAAGTATCAGGTGTGGGGAGGTAAAAAATGTTGATAGGGTGGCCTGGGAAGTCATTACTTAGGGGACATTTAGGTCAAGAGTCAAAGGAATAAAGTCCTGTTGGATAGAGTATTGCTATATAAGAAATGTACCCTCCTCCTCCATTTCTAGTTCCCTCGATTACTACTGCCCCACGTGGAACCTTTAGTTCCACTTTTGCTGTCTCTGTCTCTCTCATGAAGGTGACGATCAGAAGTAAAAGACATAAGGACTGTTTATACAGATTGGCCAAGCTTCCCAAACTGGCCACTAGGGGATAGCCCTGCTCCACTCTTGAAGTTATATGGCCCGCCTGAGTCCGCTTAGCGTGGAGCCCGGATGTCTAGTAGGTCTGGAGCCCGGGAGTCTAGTAGAGTTGTTAATTGTCGATTGAACCTGCCTAAAGGCACCATGGACTTTTAATTGGGAAAAGTCAAAGTTAGGATTAAAGGATGGAACTATAATCCAGGGTTGATATAAATACTCATGGCCTCTGAGAAAGGGTTGGGGCAAAAAAATAGAGAAACTACAGGAGACATTTGGGACAGACTGGTCAGAAGGCAACAGAGACGTGGCTGCTATCCCAAGCCACTTAAGGAATATGTAAAATATTTGTGAAATATTCAGGGAGACTGGAGGAGGAGGAGGAGGAATGTGAGTATGGCATAAGAAGGAATCACCCAATGTTATCGGAATTGCTAAAAGTGGTTCCTGGGGGAGTTCTGGGCATGTGGGTCTAATAACCAATTCAGAACAAATGTGCTGTGCAACTTAGGGAAAGTAATTTTGTCCCTCTGTGCCTAAAGATATTGAAGAGTAAAAGAAAAACTAAAAATCTAACCAAAGGATATAAAATTTATAAAAGAAATAAGATGGTCTGTACATTGAATTACAAGGAGGAAATGGAAAATTAGAGAGGAATATAAAAAAAGTAAGGAAGAGCAGAAGAAGAAAATGAGAGTACAAGATGTAAAGAGAGAAGAAAGTCACAAAAAGATAGATATGAACTCACCAAGAATGAGAAAAACAGAGCAGTCGCGGAGAGGAAGTGCCAGATGTCATGGTCATCGAAGAAATCCAACAGAATGCACTCACGGTTCTTCTCCCGGGATTCGGCCGGAGTTCCCTGGAGGAAGGTGAGGCAGGACATGGGCAAGATTCCCACAGTTCAACTGTTCAAAGAGTTGAACATCCGGAAAGCTACAAAAACGCTACTAGGTGTCTGGTTTGAAAAGTTAGCTTCCAAGAAAACATCCATCCACACAAAAACCTGTACACAAAGACCTCAAAAGCACAGGCAACCAAAGCAAAAATAGAGAAGAGAGGTTACATCAAGCTATGAAGCTTCTGCACAGCAAAGGAAATGACCAACGAAGTGAAGAGACAACCCACAGAATGGGAGAAAATATTTGCAAACTATCCATCTGACAAGAAATTAATAACAAGAATATATAAGGAGCTCAAACAACTCTAAGGGAAAAAATCCAATTTAAAAATGGGCAAAAGATCTGAATAGATATTTCTCAAAAGAAGACATACAAATGGCAAACAGGCATATGAAAAGGTGCTCAACATCATTGATCATCAGAGAATGCAAATCAAAACTACAATGAGATATCATTTTACCCCTGTTAAAAAGGCTGGTATCAAAAAGACAGGCAATAACAGATGCTGGTGAGGATGTGGAGGAAAGGGAACTCTCACACACTGTTGGTGGGAATGTAAATTAGTACAGCCACTGTGGAGAACAGTTTGGAAGTTCCTCAAAAAACTAAAAATAGAGCTATGGCCAGGTGCGGTGGCTCACGCCTGTAATCCCAGGACCATGGGAGGCAGAGGCAGGTGGATTGCCTAAGGTCAGGAGTTTGAGACCAGCCTGGCCAACATGATGAAACCCCGTCTCTACTAAAAATACAAAAAAATTAGCTGGGCACGGTGGCGGGCACCTGTAGTCCCAGCTACTTAGGAGGGTGAGGCAGGAGAATCACTTGAATCTAGGAGGTGGAGGTTGCAGTGAGCCAAGATTGCGCCATTGCACTCCAGCCTGGGAGACAAAGGCAGACTCCGTCTCAAAAAAAAAAAAAAAAAAAAAAAAAAGAAAAAAGAAAAAAATAGAGCTACTATATGATCCAGCAATTCTACTACTTGATATATGTCCAAAAGAAAAGAAATCAGTATGTCAAAGAGTTATCTGCACTCCCATGTTTATTACAGCACTGTTCACAATAGGCAAAATATGGAATCAATCTAAGTGCCCGTCAACAGAGGTGTGGACAAAGACAATATGATACATATATCTACATAGACAATGTACATCCACATACAAACACAATAAAATACTATTCAGCCATAAAAAAGAATAAAATCCTGCTATTTGCAGCAACACGTATGGAACTCAAGGCCATTATGTTAAGTGAAATAAGTGAAGCACAGAAAGACAAATATTGCATGTTCTCACTCATATGAGGCAGCTAGAAAAGTGGATCCTGTGAAGATAGAGAATAGTTTGGTAGTTACCAGAGTCCAGGAAGGGTGGGGGGAGAGGGAGATGAGGGGAAAAACCAAAGAATATACATGTATTTATGACCGCTGAACTGCACATTTTAAAATGGTAACGATGGTAAATTTTATATGTATATTTTACCTCAAGGAAAAAACTTGTACACAAATATTCACAGCAGCATCACTCATAATGACACAAAAATAGAAACAACCCAACTGTCCATCAACTGATGAGCAGGTAGATAAAATGTGGTATATCAGTACAACGGAATATTTTTCAGCAATGAATAGACATGAAGTACTATGTATGTTACAGCATGCTTGAACCTAGGACACATAAGTGAAAGAAGCCAGACACAAAGGCCGTGTATTGTGTGATTCCATTTATATGAAATGTCCAGAATAAGCAAATATACAGAGACAAAAGGTAGATGGAGTAGTTGCTTAGGGCTAAGGGGTTAGGGAGAAATGAGGAGTGAATGCTGATGCATATGAGGTTTCTTTCCGGAGTGACAGAAATGTTCTAAAATCTATTGTGGTGACTGTTGTGATGGAATGCTAAGACTTCTTCCTGTTCTGTGCCTCAGATATACCACTAATTTCCTAGGCTTCGGCTCTGTTATCTATGGATTGGATGTAATGACACTCACGCTTGGGTATTTGTTGATGGATGGAGATTATGAGAAAGATGAGAAGACGAACTACTCAAGGCTTTTGACCGCGTTAAGCATCCACTGGGACCAGCGTCGTAATACAACATGCAATGAAGACCAAGTTTGCAATGTCTGTAGTGCTTACAGATTTATAAAGTGCCACCCTGGGAATGATAACGCATGCAGTTATTGTGCATTTATGTGCGGCTATTAAAAACCATCCCTGGTAGAGAAAACTTTCATTTTAGACACTGTGAAAACACATTAAGAGAGGGAGGTAGAAAGGCCAAAATGGCAAGTTGGAGAGAGAAGTTGTTTTTGGATAAGAAAACTGGCCTCTTACCTCCCAGCTGCTGAGATTCTGGAAGAAAAAATACAGGGCGGCAGCCCACATCACAGCGGTGGCCACGATGCAGAACAGCGGGACTGGGAGGACCTTTTCAGAGCTGCGGAGCTGTCGGAGGAGAAGCAGATGCGGCCTCACGGGACCCCGCCTTCGCCTGCCCGAGGGCCCGAGGCAGCTGCTCCCGGCGCCCGCTCTTACCTTCATGATGATGTAAAAGGCCAGGTACAGCAAAAGGTTACAGATGAAGATGCCCAGCATGTAGGAAGCAAAGTCCCTGGGGCGGTATATTAATCCAAAGAGGGCGCTGCAGGCGTGGGAGAAATGTGGGCAGCCGTGAAGGTGGATTTGTAACAGTATTGGCTTTTCCAATTCCCCAGTCCCTTGAGGGGGAAGGGGCAGGTTTTTTTTAACTTTTATTTTTAGTTCATTTTATTTTTTTTATAAACTCTTACCTCGTGATGGAACAGTAGGTTTTTAAAAAAATACTTTAACATATAAGTACTTTTTTTTTTTTTTTTTTTTTTTAAAGAGTTGGGGTCTCACTCCCTCACTCAGGCTAGAGTGCAATGGCGCCATCACGGCTCACTGCAACCTCCGCGTCCTGGACTCCAGTGATCCTTCCACTTCAACCTCTCTGGTATCCGGGACTACAGATGCGTGCCACCACTTCCAGCTCTTTTAAAAATTTTTTTGTAGAGGCAGGGTCTTGCTATGTTGCCCAGCCTGATGTTGGATTCATGGCCTCAAGCCATCCTTTTGCCTCAGCCTGCCAAAGCCCTGGGATTACAGCCGTGAGCCGTGGTGCCTTGCCTATATAAGTAACTTAATTTAATACACTTTCTTCCAAGCATTCATTTCTAACAACCATGTAAAGTTCCCATAACTGAATGCAATGTAAACGATCATCTTTCCCCTTTTGTTGAAGTGTTTTCCCACATTCTTCGGTTTTTCACTATTATAAGAAACACTGCAATGAATAAATAAATACTTTCAGACATTGAGCTTATGTTTTTCATTTAAGATTAGTTCCTTAGAATAGAAGCAAAATCATCTCCATGATTGGCTTGACACACATTACCAAATTTTTGCTAGCTGTCCATGGTTTTAAAATTAACGCTGAAGTTAATTTTGGTTGGAGTCAGCTTTAATTTTGTTCCAAATTTCTATTCAGTTATAATATGTCCTTTATTACATAATTCTTTCTTATCTCCTTGTTTTGAAATAGTTTTTTTTTTTTTTTTTTTTTGAGACGGAGTCTCGCTCTGTCGCCCAGGCTGCAGTGCAGTGGCACAATCTCAGCTCACTGCAACCTCCACCCCTCCAAGTTTAAGCAATTCTCTGCCTCAGCCTCCGGAGTAGCTGAGATTACAGGCGCATGCCACCACGGCCAGCTAATTTTTTGTATTTTTAGTAGAGACGGGGTTTCACCATCTTAGCCAGGCTGGTCTTGAACTCCTGACCTCGTGATCCACCTGCCTTGGCCTCCCAAAGTGCTGGGATTACAGGCGTGAGCCACCGCGCCCGGCCTGAAATAGTTTTTAATGAATACACATCCACATACATACTTTTTAAAATCTCAATATCTCTATCTAGTTGGGTTTCTGTCCTCCATTCGGATTCACTGATTCATATTTCTAATTTCTAATTTTAGATCGGTGCCTCACTATTTTATTATTATTTTATAATATGCTAGATTATCTGATTAGGCTAGCCTGCACTGTTCCATTTGGTAGCCACATGTGGCTATTAAAATTAAATAAAATTGAAAATCTACTTCCTCAGTCACGCTAGCCACATTTCAAGTCTGCAATATCTATGTGCTAATAGTTACTGTATTGGACTGTATGTGTGAAACATTTACATCACTCCAGAGAGTTCTACTGGACAATGCTGGGCTAGTCACCTCTGCTCCTCCTTCCTTCTGTTAATCTCTTTTTCAAAGATCTTTGAAATTTTTGCCTAACTAGCAAATAAATTTTAGAATAAAACCTTATTAACTTAATGAGTATTCTAACTCTAAATGTATACATTACCTTGAGAAAAGATATCTTTGCAGTAGTTAATCTTTCCGTCCAGGACCTGACGTCTCTCTTCATTTAGCTAAATTTTCCTTATGGCTCCTAATAAGATAATTACATTTTCTACAGAAAGATTGTATACATCTCTCAAAATTTATTCCTAAGTATTTAAAGTGTAAAGTACTATTAATGGACTCTCTTTTTTCATTTTGAATTCCAACTGACTTTGTTTTGTTTTGTTTTGTTTTTTTGAGGGAGGGTCTCACCATGTTGCCCAGACTGGTCTCAAACTCCTGGGCTCAGGCAATCCTCCTGCCTCAGCCTCCCAAAGTGTTGCGATTCTAAGTGTGAGCCACTGCACCTGGCCTCAAGTGACTTTGTTCTGTATAACATAGAAAATTTTCTTCTCCCAGATTTTGAAATCTTTAGTATACCAGGCAACTCTTGTACATCCTTCCTTCAGATTCTCTAGTTATTAGCGTTTTGTTACATTTGCTTTGTCATTTTCTCTCTCTCTCTCTATATATGCATATGTATGTACATACATCTCTATGCCTATATATAAATACACACATATGTATGCACACACACCGTTTTTCTTCTTCAGGACCATATGAAAGTAATTCTTTTTAAAATATCATTCATGGGAAATCATTCCATGTCTTTATGGAGCAACTGGGAAGGAGGTAGCCCACTATCAGATAATCATGGTGTAAGTCTGTCATTGCACCTCCTTCATCCCTAGAGGCCCTTTTGTTCCACAGAGCTGTCTATGAAGAGAGGCCATTTGCCTTGTCTTGTGAGCAGATCGTGGATATGGTTTTGCTTATGTGAGAGACGGAGACAAGCCAAGTGATTCTGAGCCCCCGGGGTCATAGTCAAAGGTTGCTCATTATCAAGAGGTTGGTCCCTTTTCTCCTCCCAGTGCCCTCTCTTTCAAGACCACCAGGACTGTGGAGTTTGCTAGAAGGGTGATCAAGAAGGGACCACTGCCCAAGAATCCTCTCATCTTGACCTGCCCCCAAGTAAAGGAGGAATCCTTAAATGGTATACATCCTATCCTGAGGCAATCCCTGGGGTGACAACATGGGAAGCTTCTTCCAGAAGCACATGTCCCCCAAATAAGACTCAGATTCTCATGACTTGATTCTGGCCTCCTCTGAAGGCATGCCTCTTCATTCCTTGCTGTTCACTGGAATTACAGAATCATTTTTTTTAATCAAAGGCCACTGACCCCAAGGAGCTCATCATCTAGGAGCTACAAATAAAAGCAGTTAAACTTACTTATAGTTTGAGTGATCAATAAAATATTTCACTTATTCAACTGTATAAATTGAGGATAGATTGCATAAAATAATTGTGGCTAGCAAAAATACACATCTGTCGTACTGTTCTATTTTGAGCCATTTGAGGAACAAAGGCCATGGGGAAAGAGGAAGAAGAATGATGTAGGTAGAAAGAAAGAGACTGGAGGGAAAGAAAAGAGGGACTTGCACACACACACACACACACACATACACACACACACATACATTTAGTAAAAGAAAAATTTCTATAGAAAAGAAGGCCTACTGGGTAGTCTTTATGAAAGTTCTGTGAAAGAGTTTAAAGCTATGTTGGATGTTTGCAATCAGTGGTATAATTATCTATGTATGTATGTATGTATGTATGTATCTATCTATCTATCTGTCTATCTGTCTATCTATTATCTATCTAACCATTCATCTATCCATCCTTCCGTCCATCCCATCTTTCTATCCAATGTATCCACGTAGACTTAACAAGTTTTGATGTTTGTCTTGTTGAGCAAATGAACTCAATGCATCAGTGTTTTAAGAGAGGCTACAATTGCTACAGGAGAATGTCGTACTACCTTTTTTTGAGTCTCTAGAACAAGCAGTCCTACCTTCTCCTTAATTTCAGATTTCTTTGTAAAAATGACAGTCAAGGAAAGCTAAACCACAGTGTTACTGACATTAATAAAGGCAAAAACATGTTTTCATAAGACTACTTACAAGGACCAGTTAACCAGATTCCCCACAACCAGCAACACCATTCTATCCTGGAAAAGAGGAAAGAAAACGTCAAATGAGAGGCTGCACAGCCTACTTTTCTTTTAACCTACTGTAGTAGAAGTATCAACTATGGAAAAACAATTGCATTGGTGAAAAAAATTTTCTATAGTTCTAAGAGTGCCTTGCCTGCGATCTGACACTAATCGTATACGAAGACTAAATGGCAAGGCTTCTAACTGCAAATAGACCTGACTTCATCCCTGAGAAAGAAAATGTGGTGAGCAAAGCAGGACTCTATTTCTCCCCAGTGTTTAGTGGAGCTGGGCCCACGGGCCCACTTCTCAGTGGGGAGGCTGGTGGTGTGTGCCCATTACAGAATTGAGAGAATTCTACCACTGGTACTATGTAATTGAGCACTGTTTTTCTGGGGTGTACTACTTGTAGCCACTATTGCAACTCTCAGGCCCCAGCTGTAGGGAGTTAGTTTTGTACCCATTACTCTGGTTTCAAGGTGGTCCTGAAACTCCCAGGTTCCTATGTCTACAATATACAGTCTTGTAGGGGAGAAAATAGGGAGAAAAGGTCAATTTTAAAAGACAATAGGCCAGGTGTGGTGGCTCACGCCTATAATCCCAGCACTTTGGGAGGCTAAGGCAGGTGGATCACCTGAGGTCAGGAGTTTGAAACCACCCTGGCCAACATGGTGAAAGCCTGTCTCTAATAAAAATACAAAAATTAGCCAGGTGTGGTGGCATACAACTGTAGTCTTAGCTTCTTGAGAGGCTGAGGCCTGAGAAGCTTTTGAACCTGGGAGGCAGAGGTTGCAGTGAGCCGAGATTGTGCCACTGCACTCCAGCCTGGGTGATAGAGCAAGACTCTGTCTCAAAATAAATAAATAAATAAACAAACAAACAAATAAATGACAATTACTCTGACAGGGATTTATTCACAATCTGTCCCTGTTCTTTGCATACTACTTAAAGCTTTTAGGAGAGATTTGATCATACTTTAATTTGCATAACCACTCATCTACTATTTAAAAGTAGTAATTCTTTGTCTTTTAGGTGATCCATCCAATTTGGAGGAAATAACTTCATTAAAAAAATTAATTCACCTATTAGAATGGCTAAAATCCTCAAACAGTGACAACACCAAATGCTGGCGAGGACGTAGAGCAACAATAACACTCATTGCTGGTGGGAATGCAAAACAGTACAGCCACTTGGAAGACAGTTCGCAGTTTCTTACAAAACTAAACTTATGATTGCCATATAATCCATCAATAGCTCCCTTTGATATTTAACAAAAGGAGTTGAAAACTTATGTCCACACAAAAACTTACACATGAATGTTATAGCAGCTTATTCATAATTACCCACACTTGGAAGTAATCAAAATGTCCTTTAGTGGGTGAATAAATAAATGCGGCACATCCAGGCAATGGAATATTATTCAGTGCTAAATACAAATGAGCTATCAAGCCATGAAAAGGCATGGAGGAAACTTAAATGCTTATTACTAAGTGGAAGAAGGCAGTATGAAATGGCTATATACTGTATGATGCCAACTGCATTTTGGAAAAAGAAAAACTGTGCCAATAGAAAATAGATTAGTGGTTGTGAGGACTTAAGAGGGAGGGAGGGATGAATAGGCTGAGCACAGAGGATTTTTAGGGCAGTGGAACTGTCTTGTGTGATACTATAATGGTAGGTACATGTCAACATGCTTGTCAAAACCCATGAGTGTACATCAAGAATGAGCATTAGTGTAATGTAAACTTTACATGGGTAGTAATGATGTGTCAGTGTAGGCTCATCAACTGTAACCAATGTACCACTGTGGTTTGCAATGTCAATAGCGGGGGAGGCTGTGCGTGTGGGGAGCGGGGGCAGAGGGTATATGGGAAATTTCTGTACCTTCTGTTCAATTTTTCTGTGGATGTAAAGCTGCTCTAAAAAAATATAAAGTCTATTAAAAAAAGGAAGCCTCCATCAATTAATGTAAAAAACAAAAACATTACTTGCCTCTCCTGTTTCATGGATAAGCAGGAGAACTTGCCTCTCAAAATACTCACAAGTCCTAATGGACTTTTTCATTCTCACCTGAATAAACCCTCCAGCCTCAATTCCCTTGTTTTTAGTGCTTATAGCTCCTGCCCACGCTCTAGAGTGCTCACGGATTTCCATATTCCTTTAGCAAAAATATTCTGATGATAAAGGATTAGCAGGTATTTGCTAAATCCCTGTGTAACAGGCAATACTAGCATCACTAGTTCTGACTGCAGCACTTTGTAAAGCCTGGGGCAGTGGGCTCAGAGGAGGAAGGTAGCCTTCCCAAGATCACTGACCAGAGAGCCAAGAGAGAGCTGGGACCAGGGCCCTGAGCTCTGGGCTCACTATAGAAATATATAAGACACTGAAGTATATTTCAACCATCAAGCAATAAGCACAAGTTATAAAAATTTCTTGCTCATTGTGAAAATCAAACAATACAGAAATGCATAATGTGTGAAAATCAAACAATACAGAAATGCATAATGTGGAAGTGTAAGTTCGTAATGGACGTGACTGGAGTGACCATGGGTCCCAGTTTGCTCGAGATACTCCTGGTTTACCCCTGCTGTCCTGGTGGAATTATTAGCAGTGTGCTCTTTCACTTCCACAAGGGTACCTCTTTGGATGATTATTTATAAGGGTACTCTGTCTTGATCCTCCCCATAGCTATGATCACTGTTCATTTATTTTTATTTTATTTTTTAAAAATTTCATTATTGGGCAGGGCACAGTGGCTCACGTCTGTAATCCCAGCACTTTGGGAGGCCGAGGTGGGCAGATCACCTGAGGTTGGGAGTTCGAGACCAGCCTGACCAACATGGAGAAACCCCATCTCTACTAAAAATACAAAATTAGCCAGGTGTGGTGGCACATGCCTGTAATCCCAGGTACTCGGGAGGCTGAGGCAGGAGAATCGCTTGAACCTGGGAGGTGGAGGTTGCAGTGAGCCGAGATCATGCCACTGCACTCCAGCCTGGGCCAAGAGCAAAACTCCGTCTCAAAAAAAAAAAAAAAAAAATTTGCTATTATTTTTTATTTCCAAATTTTATTTTAAGCTCAGGGTTACATGGGCAGGATGTGCAGGTTTGTCCCGGGTAAACGTATGCCATGGTGGTTTTGCTACACAGATCATCCCATCACCCAGGTATTAAGCCCAGCATTCATTAGCTATTCTTCCTGATACTCTCCCTCCTCCAGCGCTGCCCCCCGGCCCCGCTGTCTAACAGGCCCCAGTGTGTGTCATTCCCCACCATGTGTCCATAATCATCACTGTTTAACAGTTGGGTAGATGTATTTTCTCCTTTTTTATATACTAGCAAATATTTTGTTTATAAAAATGGGACCGTGTTAGCTTGACTTGTATGAAAAAGAGTAAGCACCATGCTCCTTCTCCCACTAATGGGCCTTTAGCCACCCTGGGCCATCTGGCCTTCTTGATTTTAGGAGCCCTGAGTGACTGCCCCAAGCCTGTTCCTCCTACTATTCCCCTGCTTTCTGGGACAGGGCCAAAGAACACAGGAACATGCACGTACCATATATAGAGGCCGGCTACACTGCTGGATACAGTCTGTGTAGAACACCATGGCAGCCCGCCGGAAAATTCCCAAATCTGCTGATAATACAAATGCATGGTGAGAAGGCTTAGTCAACGAAAATACAAATACTCTGAAGTGGCCTAAGGTTTTGGAGCCAGAATGATGTCATCCTCACTTCATTAAAATGCATTAGAATGCTTTGCACCTAATAGGTGCGCAATAAGTATTTGCTTTGAAAAATGGTATCATCACGGAGGGTGCCATATCCGTGCATTACACAGCAGAAAGGCAAGGAAGATGGACATGAACAACATGGACACAGCCACAAATAACATGGGTGGCTGGTGGACCCTTATTCTGTCTCCTTCAGCTAAGCTTCTTTTTGTTTACAGTTTACTCTAGTGGTGTTTTCTTTATAGTAGAGACGTTATGGGTCTCCTCAATCTACTTTAAAGCACATGCTCTCTCTAGAGGATGGGAAAACTTAGCTTGTAAAGGTTCAGATCTGTTATTTCTCAATGCGGTTATAAGTTAGTAACAATTGAACTAAAGGACCCTAGGCTCTACTGAGCATGTTCAGAAAATCTATCTGAACTGAAACAATCATCAAGGGAAGGTAAGTTAAGATGGGGAGAAAAAGACAGGAAAGTTTTTTTAAACACAGTTTAAAAGGATGATATGAAATGCAGCGAGTGTGTGTGTTATAATGTTACATGAACAGTCAGGGTCAAAGGCGGGCTGTGTTTCTGCGAGCTGTCCACACCACAGATATCGAATGCTAGTCTGAGTCTGCCCAAAGCAAACATTTTCCAGAGTGTGGATCTCAGTTCTGTTGTGAATCCTTCTCCTCCTCAAGGTTACCCCCATGGTCAATTTAACCAGGAGGGAGAAACCTGTCTCTGTGGCAGCCCAGAAGAGGTGTGGAGCAGGCTGGGGTGGAATGCAGCCTCCCCTCTGAGCCTCTCTCTCGCTCCCCACTCCCATGGAGTCTGCTCAGCCTGAAGAAGGCTGTTCAGGGAGCAGGGCTGCCAGGACA
Organism: Pongo abelii; assembly: GCF_028885655.2. Classification (NCBI taxonomy): domain Eukaryota; kingdom Metazoa; phylum Chordata; class Mammalia; order Primates; family Hominidae; genus Pongo; species Pongo abelii. The sequence continues at coordinate 24,516,821 of NC_085928.1, forward strand.
GCCAGGTGGGTCACTTTGATAAAAAAACTATCTAGACCCCTGGAAAGGGTGGCTGAACATTACCTGTGTCAGACACATCTGAATCAGTAGGAAGCAGAGAAGAAAGGAGAAAAAAAAGAGAGACGTGTAAGAAAGTAGCCAAACATGTAAACTACTGGTCATTTTATTTTTTCTCAAGATGGATGACTTTAATTTTGCTTTCTGATTATAAAAGTAATATTGACTTGTCAAAAAGAACACAGGATCTTTCCGCTTGTCTCAAACATTCAGAAGTCTTCAAATCCTCAAAGAGTGAATTGAGACTTTTCTCTCTCCCTGTCTACTTTTTTGTGCACCGCTTGCAATTTATAATCCAGCCTCTCTCATGAGAAATCCTTGAGGTCCTTTTCCAGAGCTCTGGGACTGGGGGACACAGTAGTGATTTGGGGAAGCAGCTCTGCGGTTTATGAGAGCTAATGATGAAATGTTCTTCCTCATTGCTGCTGCCTTTCCTGTGACCACATTTATTTGCTTGTGTAGCCCGAGGGGCCACAGAGAAAGGACATGTGATTAGAAAGCAAAGGCAGCTTATGACATGGGTAGAAAGGCTGGAGTCAGCTGAACACTGTCCACCAATCCAACTTCCTGGCTTTGGGCTAAATTTAGACACAATCATTGTCAACGACGAAATAGAAAGTTTTCTTTTGACTCTGATACATCTGTAACCACCTGGGGAAGTCTCCATGGGTACGGAAATGGAAAATATTCAGTTAAACTACAGGCTGGCTAGCTTCCATTTGCCCTACTAAGCCCACTTGCCATGAGTCTCTCTCCTGGGGACCCACCACACTGGGGTGGCGGGCCTGTGTGGACGATATCAGTGGATTCCCTGACTTTCCTTGGACAATGGGGAATTCCAGCAGGACACTGCAGGGACAAAGGAAGGAGAGTGAGCTCAGAGGACTTACTTTGCTGGTATCTTCCCTGTGAGGTTACCACAAGCTGGGCAGAATGTCCATGAAAGGTCTTTGCTCCTTTCAGAGTGACTTTTTTCCCTGTAACACTCTCCTTCTACATTTTGGGAACCATGTCTTCCCTGTCCTTTTGGGCTTATAGATGTAAAAGCTTCACTGCTGCTAACCCCCAGTTTCCATGATATCCCTTTCATTCCCCTCTACCCCATCCAAATCTTGTGAATAGTGCTTCTGTTAATAAATCCTTCCCTATCTTTGTGTGTGACATCTTTTTCCTGTTGGGACCCTAACAAATTATTCCATGGTCATAATATGATATGCTAAATTTCACTTCTTTTAAAAGATAAGATAATTTGGCATTGCAAAATTGCATAAGACAAAGGTGGTATAAATATATTAAAGCTCCTCTGTGTATTAGTGGTCACTACCATTGCATATATCTGCACTCAAGTTTATTTTTCCAACTCTGGAAGAAACCAGAACAACAATGCTCCCAATTATTTTCCTTTGGAAAGTTTAGTTTGTATGACTTCACTTACCTTCTGTCTGGTGGAGGAGCATGACCAGCGTGCCCTACCAAATGTTCTACACAACTGGCTCAAGTAACTGGGGGATTTGGAGGTATGCTGGCTATGTTCATGCCAAAGGTAAATCTACTGACCATGGCAAAAGAACTAACCTTTGAAAACGAGCAATTGCTCTATTCGGTCTTCTAGTCTTAAAGCCATTTGTTTATGTAGAATTGCTCTTAGACCTGGACAAGAGGGTACCATATTTTAGAGGCCTTATTCCCTCACGAGTGAGGAGTCTGCAGGGCCAAAGGACTCCTCTTTTCCTTCTAGAAATTCTGAATTCCAGGGCGCCAGAAGCGTCTACCTGCCCAGAAGGCTCCCAGCCTGCTCTAAGGCCTGCACAGCCCCCTTCCCTTGTCTATCCTCCTGAGGGCAGATGGTACCACTAGGGCATACCTCTAGGGGCGGGGAATGGCCAAGTGGTGGCTATTTGTGGGGGAAGTGGATGAACATCGGATGTCGGGCAAAGGTGCCACATGCACACTTGTGAGACTCCTTAAGACACAACCAGAAGTAGAAAAAGTGTTCTTTGAGAAACCAAGAATTTTAAATTTGAACCTAGGCCTTCTAATTTAGTTGCAATGGAGGTATATTTTTCCCTCCCTCCCTTCCTCCCTCCTTTCATGTATTTAATAGCTTTTTAGTCTGCTTTATGACTTTGATGTTCTTACATATAAGCTATGCAGGCTTTTATTTGGACTTTTGCTCTGGGCTTTGTTAATATCAGAAGTTTGCCTATGTTTACATATAATAATTTGCCTTGAAATAGACAAAAGGATATTTAAGTCTGACTTCCTGGAACTTGAAATGATTTTTTAAAATTTAAATGCTCTAAAACCACTTGAATCTGTTCCCATATATGATGACTGACCAACAGCAGATCACAAGCTGATTTCTGTAGGACATTCAGTGCTCTCTGATAAGTTGGAGGGAGCTCAGCAGGTGTCCTGCCTCTAAGATTGGCAAGTTGGTCTCAAAAGTTCCAGCTCTAGAATCTGAAAATATATAATTCATTCTTGGCAACCATTTAGCATGGTTAGAGAAATGCTCCCTTTGAATGCTGCAAACTGAAAAATGTTCCTCTAGGTGGAACTAGTGGTATGATGATCATACCATTCTCTAAATACAAGTCAAAGTTTGGCAGACTGTAAAGTGTTTGCAACCAGGGGTTGGAGGTACACCTCATCTCTGAAGTGTGGCAAATCTTAGTTTCTCAGCTGAAAATAGAACTAGTGGTAATAGCTTATCACTATCCTATAAGGGAGAGGAAGCTCTTGGAGTGAATATGTGCTATTAAACATGGCATAGAATTCAGAGCATGGTGACCTGTAACACTTTCATTCAGCATAAGTAAAGGCAATGTCTGCTTTTTCATTAAAGTTGATTCGTGTGATTAGTATAGAATTAACAAGTGACTCACCTATCTTGAAACGACCCATATAATATATCTGGGTGCTGAGTGCTAGTGAGGCCAGAACGTGGATTGCAGAGAAGATGACCCAGAACCACACGTCATTTTTTCCAAACACCTAGGAGTAAAGACGGAAGTTACCTTCATCTGGGGTTTTCCCTAGAAAACTCATCAAAATCATCCTCTTTCCTGTATGTGTAAGGAGTCAAAAACAGCTGTGTGCACATTCTGTTTTTCTCCCCCTCTGGAAACTCCCATGGATCTGACTCCCAGGGGACAGGAAAAAAAAAAAAAAAAAAAAAGGCTACTGGGCCAAATGAAAATGGAAAAGGGAAATAGGAGTAGGAGAGGCAGCCGAATAGCAATGGTGAAGGGGCAACGGGTCTAAAGTGGGGACAAATGCACTTCAAATAACCAAAACAGGCAACACGTGTTGCCCATGCATATTTAGAAGGTGGTTTCTGTTTTTTCCAGTCAGTCTCTCCAGTCAGCTTATATACCCCTATTCCACTTTCACATGAGTCGGGTCTAGCTTTATATTAAAATTATCCTGTGGTAGTTTTACAGGTGCCTAATATGTTATTAAAAATAACCAACTAGGCCGGGCACGGTGGCTCATGCCTGTAATCCCAGCACTTTGGGAGGCCGAGGTGGGCGGATCACGAGGTCAGGAGTTTGAGACCAGCCTGGCCAACATGGTGAAACTCAGTCTCTACAAAAATTAGCCAGACGTGGTGGTGGGAGCCTGTAGTCCCAGCTACTCAGGAGGCTGAGGCAGGAGAATCGCTTGAACCTGGGAGGTGGAGGTTGCAGTGAGCTGAGATCGCGCCACTGCACTCCAGCCTGATGACAGAGCGCGACTCTGTCAAAAACAAACAAACAAACAAACTAAATAACAAAGTGAAAGTGTGCCATGAGTGGGCCAATGATGAAAGTGTGTCATGAGATGAAAGTGTGGCATGAGATGAAAGTGTGGCATGAACTGAGGATTTCGGTTAATCCAAACCCATTCACTTGATTGTTGTTTGTTTATTGGACCTAGGGGGGCACTTTTCGAGAGCCAGGTGGAAGAAGGTGGGGGACGCACCACTCCAAGGACGGTGACCATGATGACCACAGCAAAGGAGGCATAGGCGGAGTAGGCGCTGGCATTGATGTCCGGGTGGCGGGTCTGATAGAGCTTCAGCATGCACAGGCCAGCGATCATGTACATGAAGGAGGTGTCTGAGGACCCAAAGGAGGAGCCAGACGATCAGGATTCAGTAGGTGGACAGACAGATGATATTTTCTAGATTTTTCTTCAGACTCTGAGTACCCCTCATTTCAATCCATGGACTATTTGCTACCCGCGGACTGTGTGGAGACCTCTAACATGTCAGCTTCCTGGCACATTCTCTAGGCAGACCCCACTTACTCCACTTCTAAACCTCTCTAAGGCTGCCCTTTAGTTCACAGAAGAAAAACATCTGATATAATAAATAAATAACTCCTCTTTCACAGAAGAAGAGTGTCTGATATGATAAACAAACAACTATCCCCACTTGCGTTTTAGATGCTGGTGTTCAACAACAATAACAAAAGAATTCCTAATGATGATAGTGTAGGCAGTGTGATCATAAAATGAGCCCCAGATGGGTGTGGGAGGTCGTTCTCAGCACCCTAAAATATAATCACATTGATTACTGCACATTTATAGCTTTATAGCCTAGTGATGGAAAATAGCTAGAAATAAAATGGAGCTTACTGCATTAGAATTGCGGAAATGCAAATTAAGATAACAATGCAATGCCTCCATTTTACTCAAAAACTTGGTAAAAACTTTAAGGGTCTGACAGTAACAAATGTTAGTGATGATCTGGGGAATGGGAAGTCTCACACAGCTATTGGGAATGGGAATTAATGTTCTGGAGAGAAATTTGTCAGTTTTTGGTAAAATAGAAGGTGCACAAACCAAGTAACTAAAAAATTCTACTTCTAGATATCCCAAGGAACCTCTGTCACATACATACAAAGAGACATATAGAAGGATGATCATTGCAGTGTTATCTATAATAGCAAAATATGGGCAACATCTAAATGCTGTTCAATAGAGGAATTGATAAATGTGATACTTGTTTGTTATACAATATGACAACCCTTAAAAATGAGTGAACTACATGTCCTTGATATAATATTGATAAATCTTGAAAACATATTCTTGAATGAAAAAAGGCTGCAGAACACAGAATGATAAACTACTATTAATTTGTTACAAATATAGAAAAATTATAAAAACAAACCGGAAAGGTAAATATCAAATTAATCATAGTTATTGCCTTTAGAGGAGGAAGGAGGAGATTAAGTTTGAAAGTGCATCAAAACAGGACCTCAACTTTATCACAGTGCTTTATTCTTTAAAAAGTAGATCTAGGCAAATATTTAAAAATGTTGACATTTGTTCATTCTGAGTGGTGAATGATATCATTCTCTGCAGTTTTCTCTATTGAAAATGTTTTCTAATTAAAAAAATTAAATGGGACAGAGTTCTGTGGTGCTCAGAGTTAACACCAGAAGCCAGAGCACAAACATTAAATGACCATTTAAAAAATCCTCATCCTTGAGCGTGGAGGACATCGTTACTTGCTAGACAGCATCAGCTTTTCCTTTCCTCCTTCTTAACAGCATCTCAATATTAACTCAATGTCTACCCGCTTTCAATTCAGAAATGCACACTCTCTCAGCCCCTTTGCTTCAGGAAAGCTAATCCCACCTTTGGCTCCAGGGACGGGGCTGATTGGTCTAAAGATAGTCCCACCTTTTTTGCTGATTGGTGAAGCAACCTGAGTCTGAGCTGACCAGCGCTTAGAGAATGATTCAAAAATGGGCTCATGGGGCCGGGTGTGGTGGCTCATGCCTGTAATCCCAGCACTTTGGGAGGCAGAGGCAGGCGGATCACCTGAGGTTAGGAGTTTGAGACCAGCCCGGCCAACATGGTGAAACCCCGTCTCTACCAAAAAAATACAAAAATTAGCTGGGCGTGGTGGTGTGCACCAGTAGTCCCAGCTACTGGGGAGGCTGAGGGAGGACGATCACTTGAACCCCTGAGGCGGAGATTGCAGTGAGCTCAGATCATGCCACTGCACTCCAGCCTGGGCGACAGAGCCAGACTCTGTTAAAAAAAAAAAAAAAAGAAAGAAAGAAAAAAAAAAAGAATGGGCTCATGACTGTTTAAGCTACTGAGATGTGAAAGGATATTATCTGTGGTTTTCTCAAAAAACAGCTTCCTTGCTCTTAATTGAAGGCTCCTGGAACCCAGCTTGCCGCCTCCTCTAGAATTGTTGGGTGGAGCTATGAAGCCAGGGGCTGCTATAGTTACTTTTGCCACCATCAGGGAAGACAGCCTGACGATAAAACCAACATACAGGCTGGGTACAATCAAAGGGATCACAGAGAAATGAAGGCAGAGTCACCAGATAAATCAACCCCAAGCCCTTTCTACACCTGGATGTCCTTGTTATTCAATCCAGCATAAATTGGGTTCTCCATAACTTTCATCCCAAAGCAGTCTAACTGCTCAATTAGGTCATGCTCTGTGTGGAGGTCCTCTCTGATCACTTCAGCTCACATAAAATGCCATTTGATCTTTGCAAGCACGACTTTGGCATTTTTGGGGAGGGTTCCAGGATAAGACTCACGATTCAAATCTGTATAGTAGATATAAGTTCTAATTACCAAATTGGAAGTTGGAATAATTAGGGCAGACATGGTAGCAAGCACTTAGCACCCCTTCCATCATCAACGCAATGCCCATAGCGTAGAAGAGACCAAAGTGTTTGGGAATCCCGTACTCCTGAAAAAGGAGAAAGGGTGGTCAATAGATACTAAATAGTGCCATATCTACCACGTCACTAATCTGGAAGCCCAAGCTTCTGGACTCATGTAGTTTATTACACATAATAAATCATCACACCATTAAGCCAGATGTCCCACCCCTTTGCAGATCCTTCCTAGCTCCCACCCACTCTCTCCTCACCACAGCAAAGATGTCCTTGGCTTCCAGGGCTCTCCGATGGAGGATGTCCCGGCGCAAGACTATCAGCAAGAAGAGGAAGCCCAGAAGCACATGGCCCAGATTGCTGAGAATGTTGTTGAAGGCACTACAGGGATGAGTGAGAGACCACGAGAGAGTAAAAACCACCAAAGGGACCCAGAAAATACATGATGCATGAAGGAATGAATGAATTCAGCATCAGTGTTTTCCATTAACCTTTCCATAAGGTTTCAAGATCAGAAAAGTATTAGAAATCCTCTTTAACCTAACTCCTTCATTTTATGATGCTTACTTAGCCTGTGACAACATGTCTGTTTCCTCTCAAGCGTGCTTGCTTGGCTTCCTAACACCCTCCCATCCTCTCTTATGCCAGTGGCATTTGTATAGTATGAATCCTGGGAAAGACAGCTGCTTCAAAGACGGGCAAGTGTTTCAGCTACACCGTGAGAGTGAGTTCTCACAGGTGGACCCGTGTGTGTCAATGTTCAGCTCTCTAATTGTGAATTTCAGGTAAGTGTGAGCCAATCATAGCCAGCAGCTTTATTTGAGGAAACGAACGCTGGTTCCGCTCTGGAGCAAGAAGCTAGACTCCCAACTCCCAGGCAATGCTTCTTCCATGTCACCAAGTTCTGGTGGCTAGAGCATGGCCTGGGAGGCCACAGGGCTGGGTTTGTGTCCTGCACTACTTAGCAGCTGAGGGACCTTCAGCAAATCCTCACCTGCCTTCATCTAAAAATAGGGATCATAGTAATGTCTATCTCACGAGGTTGTTTAATGGATCGAATGAGACAATAGGTTGCCAGCTCATGCCTGTGAACAAATGCCACCACAGCTAGAGATCTGACATTTTAAAAAATGTCACTGCCCTCATCTCAGCAGGCAGTACGCTAAGGAATGTTTCCTGAGAACCACATACAGGAACGAGAGGAGCATACCTGGTCTCAACTTCTTGGTTTAGTTCCTTTTTACCCTTGAATAGGGTCGTTTTCCACAGTTGTTTTTAGTATTTTTAAAAATCGAAATCACAACATTAGACAGAAAGGCATCTCTAAATGCCTCATGGGCAACCAGAGGACTGGGTTTACCTCAGGACGCCCAAGGGGTGAGCACAGAGGAAGTTGTAGTAACAGATGTCCTGGTTGCCAGTGACATTTACCACCTGTAAAATCAAGAGTGAGAAGAGGAAATGTGGTTTTCCTCCGTCCTCTGAGCCCCAGCCGGAACACAAAGAGCAGACAGGGCTCACGGAGATGCACTGTCACTAGTTTACAATGTAACCAGTGCTCCTCTGCACAGATGGGCCATTATCTGCCACCTTACACAGCACAGGCACTTTTTTTTACAAAAAAGTTACCATCTTGCTTTGAATGGGAATATTCTGTGTACCCCCTTATGCAGCCCCAAGGTGGAATTCATCCAAATGCGTTTCCTTTGTTATGATAAAAGGACTATGAAAGAATGCTAACATTGGGACCTTTCAGGACTGTCACACTATGTCTTATTTTCTAGGTTACCGCAGAGGGGATATGGAGCTGTCCCATCCTCTGGGTAGAAATGGTAAACGTGAGGCAGGTAGACACGAGGAGATGTGTGTTCAGCTTTCCCTATTTATCACCATCTCTGTCAAGAACTTTCCCAAATCACAGTCCAGGTGTATCTTCTGACAGCCCCCCAAAGTATGCGGAGAAGATTTAGATTATAAACAGTGGTACTCAAACCTCATGAAGTCCTTGTTCTCATTGCATAATAAGTATGCAATTGACTAAATATTATTAGATCATTAACACACAAACTATGCAATTGACTAAATATTATTAGATCATTAACACACAAACTTGGCTGTATGTTGGAATCACTGGGGATTTAAACACTACAGATGCCTGGCCCCACCCTCAGGGACTCTGATCTAATTGGGATGAGGTACAGCCTGGACACTGGGATTTGTAAAAGCTTCCCAGGTGACCTTAATGCAGAGCAAAGTCTGAGGGCCACTGCATTAGAAGCAACTTCAGCTTTTTGCTATTGTAAATGGGCTTTCTACTGTGTAATAAATTCTATAGAAGGTCATATAAGTGACCTTGGCCTAGGAGTCTATGGAAGAATGAAGATTCTCAAACTACTTTCATATTATTTTTGCTTAAAAAATCTTTGTTTTTATTTTACATTTTCTTTTTACCGTAATATTTTGTTAGTTTCATGAAGCTTTTTTTTTTTTTTCTTTTTTTTCCTTTTTTTGTTCTTGAGACACGGTCTCACTCTGTCACTCAGGCTGGAGTGCAGTGGTGCAATCTCAGCGTACTGCAATCTACACCTCCACAGGCTCAAGCAATCCTCCCACTTTAGCCTCCCGAGTAGCTGGGACCACAGGTGTGTGCCACCACTCAGCTAATTTTTTTGTATTTTTGGTAGAGACAGGGTTTCGCCATGTTGCCCAGGCTGGTCTCAAACTCCAGAGCTCAGGCAATCCACCTGTCTAGGCCTCCCAAAGTTCTGGGATTACAGATGTGAGCCACCGTGCCCAGCCACAAAGCTGTTTTTAATTTTACAAAAAAAATTTACCTTCACTGGGAAGGCACAGGCTAGATCAGCTATCAGGTTCCTTTGTTTTAGTCTGGAACTTTATTTACTCTACTAATTATCCTATAATGATCAGAAAGTTCAGAGTGTTAAGTAACAGATGCAGTGAATAGATATCATGACTGAATGAGCACAAGGTAATACTTTCAGACTGGTAGACAAAATAATACAAGAGATTGCAGCTCCCTTTGTGATAAAACAATTGGGAACTAGATTGAAAGGTCAGTTAAAGATGAAGCGATGGGCTGGGTATGGTGGCTTATGCCTGTAATCCCAGTACTTTGGGAGGCTGAAGCAGGTGGATCACCTGAGGTTAGGAGTTTGAGACCAGCCTGGCCAACATGGTGAAACCCCATCTCTACTAAAAATACACAAAAAATTAGCTGGGCATGGTGGCACATGCCTGTAATGCCAGCTACTCAGGAGGCTGAGGCAGGAGAATTGCTTTAATCCAGGAGGCAGAGGTTGCAGTGAGCCGACATCGTGCCATTGCACTCCAGCCAGGGTGACAGAGTAAGACTCTGTCTTAAAAAAAAAAAAAAAAAAAAAAAAGAAAGAGGAAGCAATGGTGAATTCCAATATTCCAATTGATTGGAACCCCAATGGGAAATTCCTGAATGGATCCTAAGTTGTACTTCTCTCTGTCAGTCACAGTGGAGACTCTCCCTGCAGAAAGAAAGCTCGGACTCTGGGGCTGGGGCTGAGGCAGCACTTACTGTCTGATAGGTAATGACCAGCTGGATCACGGGCAGTGCGTAAAACACAGCGATGGTGATGATGTTCCTATGCAGGCAGGAAGAACCAGAAATGGTTATTTTCAAATGAACAGTGGAGTCTTTGGTTAATATTTTTAAAAGGATGCTTCCACCCCATAAGTCCATAATTAACTTGTAAAAGTAACCAGAAGCTGATTATGTGGTTCCTGTTTCTCCAGTTGTCCTCTCCCCTCTCTTGCATTGGGGCATTTGGTACACAGTATCTTGTCTAAAGGGGAATTAAAGAAGTAAAGAAAAGCTTCCCTTGGATACTTTTAGTTAGGGTGCAGAGGCAAAAACTGAAAATACTAACTGAAATGTATTTTTTGAAAAGGTTAATGATTGGTACCCAACAAATATTAGGGTTTATTTTTTCTTTCTTTTCTTACAACCATTTGTAAAACAGTGTAAGTAGTACCTGCTTCTGGTTTAACCAAATCATTTATGAGGGCCTATCTCTTTAGGCTGCTGTTAGATTAAACATCAGAGTATAAGTAATGAGTGACGGATCACGTGAAAGGGGTGTGGTCTCCAAACTGATGGTCCCACTATGAAATTTCATGTGTCCCCATTGTCCCATATTTCCTTCTAAGATCTGCATGCAAGTAAAAGGGCATCCTTCAAGAGAAAATAAGGGGAGGAGCTGTCACAAGAGTACAGTACTCAGTTTGGGGGTTTCTGAGGGGAGAGAAGATTTCTTGCAAGGCAGCTTAGCCTCTTGGCTGGGAGGGAGGCTGTGTCCATGTGTGTGGCCATCGCAGGTCTACTGATAGTTGGCTGGTAACATCATCCCCTATGCCTGTGCCTCATTAAACACTAAAACCTTGTGCCTAAGTGGTTGTGGCTCTTACAAAGAAAACTATGTTTATTTAAGGGAACCATGGTCCTACTGGTCATCTACTTACCAAAAATAAATTTTATATTTTTTGCTGACTATTCTCCGGTCCTTCCTGGACAAATCTGACAGGTAAAGGAACATCTGGAAAGCCAAATAAAAACAGAATGCAAAACTGTACTCAGCTCTTTATGCATGAGATACAAAGGCAAACGTAACAAATGTCTCAATTTAAATTAAAATTGTTAAAATTATTCAAGGGATACAATTATTCAAATTTACGAAATTTGATTAAGTAAATCAAATTTACTTGCTTAAAATTATTTAAGACTTTTCTTTTAATGTTGTTTTTCCCATGATACCTTAATAAAAATCTTAGTATTTTCCTTGGAATATTAAGGATTGGCTGATGTGGGCAACTTATTGGGAGTCTTGAGTGCTTCTTATATGTCAAGAACTGATTTCCCAGCTTTCAGAGCTGTCCACTGTGCGGTTCTTGAACTACATAGGGCTGAAACTGTGCATTTCCCCTTCATATCTTTTGCTGGATATGACACAAAATAATAATTACAAGCCAGAAACAAATGAGCTTTCCTTCTGAAAGATGATATGCACAGAACTGGGGAGCTTTCCCCAGTACACCCCTCAAATGCATCTTTTCTTCCATCTGGTTGGATCCCTTCCTCCTTTATTGTCCACAGTCAGCCACTTCAGACCTTAAGAGTGTTTTAATACTCTGTGCTCTTTAATGTGCTCACTTTCTTTCGCGAGAAAAAAAAGTGTGAATTAACAGTGTTGCTTTTAGTCTGTAGGTACATTTGATTTAAGTCTTCTGGGAAATTTGGCTTTCCCTGAAGGAAACAAAAGAAAGGAAACTGAGATATTGCTGAAGTTTATTCTACTGCCAAACTTTCTGCCCTCTCAAAGAGTACGGTGAGGCAGAGTGGGTACCTTGGTCCGAATGATGTTTTTATCACTCTCAATGTCTGGCATGGTGTCGAAGTCGCTCTCCTCCACTGAGCTGTCTGTGTCTGACTGGCCCGGTGGCCCACCATCGGGGGAGGACATCTGCCTTCCGGGACTGGAGCTTGATTCATCTGAAACAGAGACAACTCATCTGCCATCAAAAGCCGTGGAGAGCCTACGGAGCCTATTCGTCTCTGCAAAAAGCACAGTGTAGACTCATTCTAGGAAATACTGTGTTGATCCAAATGAACTCCTCATTCACAAGACCTGTTCTTTCTCTCTATTCCTTCTCAATGGACTTTTATTTTTCCTCTTCTCCTATTTTTATATTTAACTTGGCTATCTTCAGGACTGAACACATATTAGAATCTAAGGGCATCTGCTCTGTTAACTATTTGGATACAAAAATAATATTGTACTTATATTTCATGTTTCATATGTTAAAATATAAACATAAATATATACAAATACACATGCACATCGCTATGTATAGCGTCTACTGCATATATGTGTGAGCCCACACATATCTAACAGCTATACATTTCTCATGGGTAAAGTATTTGTACACAGAAATCACCCACATGCTGTATCTATGATTATATAATGAAAACAACATTCTCAGGAAGAAGAATCCTTCTGTTCCCATGAATGTTTCCCAGAGCAGATGGAGATTTATGCAGCTTGCTGAGCACATGAGCTGAGCTTACCTTCCGCTTTATTTCTTCTGTTCAGATGGTTTTTTAAAAATCCTGTTCTTACAGAACTAAAAATAAGTAGTCTGCACTGAGCCCACATGCTTCTCAAAGTTACAGAATGATAGGGCAGGAATACAGGATTCCCAGTCCCTCTACACTGACATTTTAAAGAGCACCATTCATAGGTCCACAAGCAATATGGAAGGGCAGGCAGCTCGATGTGCTTCTACTCTAACAAGACAGGTCTAGGATTCCATTCTTTTCAGCCCACTTAAGGAACACTGGGGTTTGCCATGTGAACGACTGGGTGGCAGTGAGCAGGTTCAATTATGAAATTAGCCAAAATGAAGGATTGGTAGGCTACAGCCATGTTCACCTGCAGCACTGCCTCAGTCTTCTGATTGCCCCTTACTCCACTGAAACCTGAGAATGAAACAACTGGTCAATTGATGTCAGGCTCCCTGGGACACACTTTTCATGCCCTAAACCCAGGCTGGATATGAAAAAAGTCCCTAGGGGGCCTTAGTATTAGATGGCAACCATTGAAGGAATTCTGCCCAAGTGGGGCTAGCAGATCCAAGAAACAGAACAACAGAACTGGAGAAAGTTAGAACTGGGAGGAAGCTTCCAAATCTCCAAGCAACTCACCTTGGACAATCTCATAGGATAACCGCTTTGCCCACATTCCCAGTTATTAGTGGCTGGAATGCCTTTCTATCATATTCTCTGGAGAATTAGGAAACACTTTCATGAACAGACCTGGTAGGACATACCTATTGTCCCATAATTGCTCCCTTCGGGTGTGCTGGCAGCAATGGGATGAGATGCCACCATATTTCCAGAGCCTGTTAAAAAAAGGGAAGAGGCAAACACTTTATGTCCAGTTGCTAAAACAAAACAACACTATTCTAAGTAGCTTGAATCATCAGGACACATTATTTTAAGTTTGATTTTCTTTTTACACTAATACAGGAGTCACCAAAACTATGACCCATCCGCCAAATCTAGCCTGCCACATGTTTCTGTATGGCTCTTCAACTAAGATTGGTTTTTAAACCTTTAAATGATTGGGGAAAAATTCCAAAGAAGAATAATGTTTCATGACAGGTAAAAATTATATGAAATTCAAATTTCAGTATTTATGTATAAGTTCTACTGAAACACAGCCATCATTTCCATTGGTGGACAATAAAAATATTCAGTTTTGTAAGCCAACTTTGTAGGTTTTTAGCATGTTTTAAATTTTTTATGTGTCCATTAATTTCCCCCATAAAGAAAAATAATTAAAGTGTAAACTCAAAACCTTTAGCCAGGTTTTGGACTTCAACTTTAATTATAAGGACTAATGCAATGGCCTTGGAGATCCAATTTCTTTTCTTCTTTGATGGTTTAGCCAAGAGTTGGCTCAGCTGGACAGCAAGGCTTCTGGCTAATGCAGCATTTTTGGCAGCCTAAGCTGTTCCCAGGGCCCTTAGCACACAGATCTTGGCCTTCAAAATGCAGACTTTGGCCCTCAGAATGCATGCTCCCTGGCACTGTTACTAGGCTTGGAGATCCCCTCATAAATTTCTTCTTATTTAGAGAAATTAGGTGTTCCCTGGCCTTTCTTGGGCTAACCCATAAGTATGTAACACGTCATCAATACCATCTATGCTTTTCATCCAACTTCAAGTCAAAGAAACAGGTTACCTTCAGACTGTTAAGTATGAGAGATCAAATCTTTTGAGCACAGTAACAGTGCCATGTGAAGATGTTGTGTGCAATTTGCCTGACTCTTTTTGACTTAGAACAGATTTGGCCATAGTTACAGCATAGAGCTTTGCTGCTGCAGCTGCTACTGCTGCTGCTACCAGTACTACCTCTATTACTACTGACTGATGTTTATTGCAGACTTACTGTGTAGGAGAGTCTTTTAAATTCTTTCCAGGAATTTACTCTTTCAAATTTTCAACAACCCTAGGAGGTTGATAATATTATTATCACCATTTTAAAGATGATAAAAGGGAGATGCTGAGAGATCATGTAATTTGCCTAGTCACTCTGAGAGTGGATGGATAGCATTTCATTGTATTGGTCTCGGTGAAAACTTATTCTCTTTTTATAAAAAATTATTATTATTTCTTGGGACAGGGTCTCACTTTGCCACCCAGGCTGGAGTGCAGTAGTACGATCTCGGCTCACTGCAACCTCCACCTCCCGGGTTCAAGTGATTCTTCTGCCTCGGCCTCCTGAGTAGCTGGGACTACAGGTGCACATCACCACATCTGGCTAAGTTTTGTATTTTTAATAGAGACAGGGTTTCACCATGTTGGCCAGGCTGGTCTTGAACTCCTCACCTCAAGTGATCGGCTTGCCTTGGCCTCCCAAAGTGCTGGGATTACAGGCGTGAGCCACCATGCTTGGCCTAAAACATGATTTCTAGTTGTATATATTAAGATGTACAACATGATGTTTTGATATTACGTGCACATAGTGAAATGATTGCTATAGCTAAGCAAATTAACATATCCATCACTTTCCATAGTTCCCTCTTTTTTGTTGTTATAAGAGCACCTAAAATCTACTCTCTTCACAAATTTTCAATATAGAATGCAATATTATTAACTATATATATTCTTCCTACTGTGTACTAGACTTATTCATCCTACCTGCCTGCAGATTTGTACCTTTTGACTTACAGCTCCTAATTTCCTCCTACTCCCTGTCCCTGATATCCACTGTTCTACTCTTTATTTCTATGTATTTTACTTTTTAAAAGATTCCACATATAAGAGAAACCATGCAGTACTTTTCTTTCTGTGTCTGGTGTATTCCACTTGGAATACAACAACATGGAAGGCATGTTGTTGCAAATAGCAGCATATCCTGCTTAAAGGCTGACTAACCTTCTGTTGTGTTAGACAAAACTTATCTTTTTAACTGAAAAGACAGGAATTTTCCTTCAAACAAGAACAACTGGTAGTAAATATGTTACTTTCATATGGTGCTCAAGAATACCTTTCTAAAGAGACAAAGGGGTTGAGGCTCATTTGCATCTCCACTGTAATAAACTCACATTTTAAAAAAGCACAGCTTTTGCTTTTTAGATTGGCAGCTGCTGCCTGCCAATGATTACCCATTGGTGTGGGTCATGCTGCATCTTCTTTCTGTTTAGTTCATTGCAGGGAGTCTCATGGAACCCCTGGGTTGCTCTTATTCCTGGATGATGTTGTAGGTCTTTCACCTTCCCCTCAGTATCTTTCACATTTTTCTCTTTTCAAGCTCCCTATTTTATTTTATTTATTTATTTCTTGAGACTGGGTCTCACTCTGTTGCCCAGACTGGAGTGCGGTGGCACAATCATGGCACACTGTAGCCTCAACCACCAGGTTCAGGCGATCCTCCTGCCTCAGCCTCTTGAGTAGCTGTGACCACAGGGTCATGCCACCACACCTGGCTACTTTTTCAAAAATTATTTGTAGAGATAGAATCTCCCTAGGTTGACCAGGCTGGCCTCCAACTCCTTGACTCAAGCAATCCTCCAGCCTTGGCCTCCCAAAGTGCTGGGATTACAGGTGTGAGCCACCATGCCTGGTCCAAGCTCCTTATTTTAAGTCACTAACCTATGTCCCTTATTTGAAATGTAATTTTGAAAATTATTAAATGTGCAAATAGTAAATGAAGAATGACACTAAAATCACAAAATGCTGAGAATATTATCATATATTTTACTATACTTTATTACCATATGTTTTAAAGATGATAAAAGGGAGATGCTGAGAGATTAAGTAATTTGCCCAGTCACTCAGATAGTGGATGGATAGTGATTCCTTGAATTGGTCTCAGTGAAAACTTATTTGTTTTTATAAAAAAAGATTTTTTAATTGTATATATTAAGATGTACAACATGATGTTTTGATGTTACATGCACATAGTGCATTTTGGTGTCACTAGAAGTCCTCTGATATGGGAAGTTGAAGTTTGTGTAAGAAAATGCTGGAGTTCAGTGGTAGCAGGAGGTCGAAATTGTTCGTGGGAGCCAATGTTCTCTGTCTGTGTGTGTAATCAAAAGAAAAACAAAAACCAAAAACTAAAATCAAAGCAAGTGAACAAACAAAAACAACCACTGTTTTGTTAGGTGACAACTTCACTAAAAAGACAAAGCCAGCTGTGTAGGTCTGTTCAGACTTTAAGGAATCACTGATTTCTGTTTTCTGCTTTGGCTCATCACTGAGCATAATCTGGTTTTGATGTTGCTGGCTCTGTTCATTTTGAGGCAGCTGCAACATCATGAGTTCTGTGACAGATAAGAGCACCAAGATTTTCATGTGCAATACCATTGCCAGCATGCAAAAATGTTTTCACTCTGTGGACTTTTATATGCACCAATTAAATATGAGATTGGCCAACATGGGATAACAGTATTCTTTTCATTTTGCTTATGTCTAAAGCCTTTTAAGAATGCAAAAACCAAGGCATTTCCTTCTAAACGTCAAGTATGGTCTGGGAAGGCAAGCCATATCTATATTTAACTGTATAGTACATAGAAAGCAGAATTCAACACAAAATATCAGCTTATAAGACAGACCAAGATGTTCTGGCTGGAAATAGCAGACGCATACGATTGTGAATGATCTCATCTTAATGAGGAAACTTGTTTTGATATGTGTTTCTCAGAGCTTGAGCCCCCTGCATCTGTCTACTTCACTGACATAGAACAGGATATGCTTGCACGCTTGCTTTTTATGTTAAATGCCCTATGTGAGGAGAAAAATTTCATTTCATTTTGAGCATGTTTGCGTCTTTCAGGGACTTCATATTTACAGTTGCCTTGTCCCATTCTGTCTCTGAAGACTCAGCAGGTTGGAAGCTGAAGAGGGAGTCAGAAATGATGGGAACTACCTAGCATGATTTTTTTTTTTTTTTTTGAGATGGAGTCTCGCGCTGTCGCCAGGCTGGAGTGCAGTGGCACGATCTCGGCTCATTGCAACCTCTGCCTCCCGGGTTCAAGCGATTCCCCTGCCTCAGCCTCCTGAGTAGCTGGGACTACAAGTACACGCCACCATGTGCGGCTAATATTTTGTATTTTAGTAGAGACAGGGTTTCACAATGTTGGCCAGGATGGTCTCAATCTGCTGACTGCAGGCAATCCACCCGCCTCGGCCTCCCAAAGTGTTGGGATTACAGGTGTGAGCCACCGTGCCTGGCCAAAATTTTATTTTTATACCAGTTGCCTACCTATCCCAACTTAGTGTCATGTTTTGTTTCAATAGTTGAAGAAAAAATGAAGAAAACCATCATCTTTGCAGATGGATGTAAAAGTAAAATTCCTCTAGAAGTAAAAGCTGGACAAGAAAGCTAGAAAAAGAAGAGTAGAGATCTAGGACTAAAATTTGAGACCCTTTGTCACTGAATAGCCTGTGTTCCTTGAGTCCTCCAAATTCAACACTCTCCTTGTCTTATCTCCACCAGATCTTGCTCTTGGCTAAGAGGCTGGTTCAGTAATGGCTGTATCCAGGGAAGGATTGGGTTGGCCATTTGGTTCTTAAATCTACAACCGATTAGGCTTGCCAAGCTCTTGCACTTGAGAAAGTAACCTCCTCTTCTGTTGTACCCTAGTTCCTGGTGGCAGCTCAAGGGGTCCCAGAGGCCTGCTGGGGAGGCTTCATTATTTTTCTCAGCTGGTAACTGAATTTCTGTAGAGGCTGTTTAACAATGATGTGAAATGTGGGGTTTCTCTCTGATAAAGCCAGTGGAGGAAAAGTTTTTAGAGCGCAGAGCCTTTCTTAGTACCTCTCAGATTCTCACAGATGCCCTGTCTTTGGTATTAAGGATGATTAGACAATGCAGGGTCCAGTCATTCATAGTACAATAAATAAGTCCCTTCAAGTCCCCTGGAGCAGCTCTTTGCCAACACTATTTCCATCTCACCCAGGCTCCAGGGTCTAATCTTCTTCATCCCATGAAGTATGAAATACTTTTTTTTTTTGCTTTTTAGTATACTTGGAGCTAACATTAAGATTTTCACATACAGCTTAATTAAATCACTTCAGGCATATCAAAGAAAAACAAATGCAGAGAAGCCCACAGATTTTCTGAGTGCATCCTTCCTAACTCCAACAGAGCTGCCACCAATTTGGCAACCTGTAGGGACCTGATTCCAGTTCTTCCACTTCAGTCACGTCTAAGGTGAAAGCCTAATGCTAGATAAGTTCCACAGATATCTAGCTCCACAATGATGTGGGCAGAGACCGTATTAAGTCTAGTGGGATCCTCTTCCCCTTTAAGAAGCTGCTTCTAGCATTTTCTCTGGACATAAGCACCCAAGGCCTTTCCTGTAACTCTGAGCTCCATTGAACTTCCTGTGCCCCATGGTCATGCTGATCCTGGCCTTGGGAGAGAAAGACATTTCTGTATCCTTGTTTCTTCCCTGAATGTCTCTCATTAGCTTCCGGATATGGTCCTTACTTGCCTCTGTCTCTTGCTCCTGATTGGTTTCTCGATGCTCTGTTTGAGATGCCTAAAAAAGTCACTGGTTCTTCCCTTGGGCAGCGCTTGTCTTCTGCTCTTGGTTTAAGCATCTACATCTAGATCACCAGTGGTCATGATATTGGGGGTGATGCCATCATTCCCTGTGGCCTCTCTACATTACAAAGGTTTCTTATTTTCTTCCTATTTCAAGACTTTAGTGGTGAATATTCCTATTCCCTACTTCCTACCTAAACTGGTGTCTTATTTAGGTGTCCTCATGTGTTTAGGTCCATGGTTCTCAAACAGGGGGATGTGGGGAAAGAGTTTTGCCCCCAAAAAGACATTTGGCAATGTCTGGAGGCTTTTTTTTTTTTTTTTTTTTAGACACAGTCTTGCTCTGCCACCTAAGTTGGAGTGCAGTGGTGCGATCTCAGTTCACTGCAGCCCCAACATCCTGGGCTCAAGCGATCCTCCCACAGCAGCCTCCGAAGTAACTGGAGCACAGGTGCACACCACTATGCCCACCTAATTTTGTTTATTTTTTGCTTTTATAGAGACAAAGTCTTACTGTGTTGCCCAGGCTGGTCTCGAACTCCTAGGCCCAAACAATCCTCCCACCTTGGCGTCCCCAAATGCTGGGATTAGAGGCATGAGCCACTGCGCCAAGCCTGGAGGCATTTTTAGTTGTCCCAAGGAGGGGCAACTCCTAGAATCTAGTGCATGGAAGTGAAGGATGCTATTAAACATCCTATAAGATACAGAATAGCCCCCAACAACAAAGAATTATCTGGCCCATAATGTCAATAATATTGAGTTTGAGAAACTCTGGTCTTAGAGAAGAGGACCTAATCTTAATTCTAAAAGTAGGTTTGTCTGATGTGTAGGTAAATCTGTTCTTTGCAGTGACTGGTTTAACAATAAGTGTATGATTCACTCTAGGCCAATGAAAGACAAGAAGTTGCTGAGGGCTTCTGAAAAGTCCTTCCCTCTGGTACTGTCAGGTGAAGGTGTGAGCCTTGACCCATCTCACTGCCAGCCCTGGGAGTAAATTGAAGCCAAGGGAATGGCAGGGAAATGGACCAGAGCCACTGGACTCATCAATCCTGAAGTACATCTTTTGGCTCTACTTCCAGAGCTAGGACTCTCTTTCTTGATTAAGCATGTTTGAGATTTTTTTTTTCTTGTTGCTGTTGTTACTTACAGCCACATGAATCTCAGTGATGCATCTTTACTCTTTTTGGTCACTCATTTGTTTCCGCTTACCGTCAGAAGGGTACCTCCAGCTCTTAGCTAATTTTCAGAGCCTCCCTGAACCTGGACAATGACCTGGCTCAAGTCCCAGCTTTGTCCACTTATGCTTCAATGTTCAACAGACCCTTCTGAATGCAGAATTCCTTTAATAAATATCATTATAATAAAATGACTTCACTCATACAATAAAAAATAACAGACTATCCATTCAGAGGCTACCCAATGGGATTCAACCGATTGGATGTAGGCCTAAGTTCAACTAGGCCTAAACTAATCACAAAACTTGGAGGCACTGTAGGAAAAAGATGAGATCCAGAGAGCAGACAAATTCATTTAAACATTTGATGACTAAAAGGGAGAGGAGCATTTAGCATTTTAAAGCCATGAGAGCAGGTGTTCTTTTACAGTCTTTTATATTGACAGCTGAATGTTTATAAAACAAAGTGCTTGGGTGGCTGGAAAAACAGGCATGCTGATATTAAGGAAGACAAACATTAAAAAAAAAAAGCAAATTCTCCAGCAAAGGGAGCAATGATCCTGCCGGAGTGGGGTAGGGGGTGAGTTTGAGTCTTTCTAAGATTCTGTGGCTTCATTTAAGTGTGGAAAACACACACCTAAACATCTGCTATGTATGACTTAAAACCAAGTTCCACTTCATATTCCTTTTTAACCAAATTCTTGCTCTATGCCAAATAACTTATGAGAACTGAGTTCAGGTTTTTCACAAATGAGGACATTTAAATTTTTAAGTTTGTTAAAAAGATCAAGTCATTGAATTCCTTTGTTCAAACTCTCAGAGTGGAGGAAAAGGTATAGTACAATCGCTGGATAGTCAATTACTCTGGATTCCCCCAAGTTATTATACTCTTTATTATACTTGCTAGTGTCAAGTATTTCAGTTTCATAGACACTTAAAAAAGCCTCCATCTCAGTTTGGGAAAAGTAAACTCTGTATTAGAGTTGGCACAATACATTCTCACTGTTGTTCACAAATCAGCTTTGGGATAGGACAGGTATGAACAATTATGTTCTAGAAAAGGTGAGACTTTTAAAAAAGATGAATGGCTAACCAATGATCTGTGATTACAAGGGACACTCCTAGTAAAGGTTTTTAGTGTGAGCTCCACGTCTCAATAATTATCAACTACAGCAGCAGTCTCCAACATTTTTGGCTCCAACATTTAGGGACTGGTTTCATGAAAGACAATTTTTGCACAGACGGGTGTGGGGATGGGTTATGGCATTAGATTCTCGTAAGGAGCATGCAACCCAGATCCCTCGCGTGCACAGTTCACAATAGGATTTACAGTCCTATGAGAATCTAATGCTGCCACTGATCTGAGAGGAGGTGGAGCTCAGGTGGTAATGCTTGCTCACCTGCCGCTCACCTCCTGCTGTGCAGCCCAGCTCCTAACAGGCCACGGACCAGTACCAGTCCATGGCCTAGGGCTTGGGACCCCTTGAACTATAGAACTGTAGCTCTGCTTTCCAACTGCAGGCTACATTACTCTGTGGGATAGGAATCAAGGGAGGGTTTGTAAATTGCAAAAGGCAGAGAGGTAAAAGAAGCATGAAATGGGATGTTGCCACACTATGTGACATCGTTTTGAATTGAAACCAAGCAATGCTCTTACCATCATTGGACCCAAAGCTTCCATCAATGGATTTTCTCTGAAACCTGCAAACAAGCACATACACATGCTCCTAAGACAGTGAAAACCTCAGCATTTTACATTTGTTCCTTATAGATTTTGTTGCGGATTTGTCTACTAGGATCTCTTCAAAACATGTCTTTGGGGCCAGGCGCAGTGGCACACGCCTGTAATCCCAGCACTTTGGGAGGCCAAGGCAGACGGATCACAAAGTCAGGAGTTCAAGACCAGCCTGGCCAATATGGTGAAACCCCGTCTCTACTAAAAATACAAAAATTAGCCGGGCGTGATGGTGGGTGCCTGTAGTTCCAGCTACTTGGGAGGCTGAGGCAGGAGAATCGCTTGAACCCAGGAGGCGGAGGCTGCCGTGAGCTGAGATCACGCCACTGCATTGGGTGACAGAGCAAGACTCCGTCTCAAAAAAAAAAAAAAAAAAAGAAAAACAAAACAAACAACAACAACAACAAAACACATGTCTTTGGATATGGAGAAATTGGAACTCATACATTGCTGGTGGGAATGTAAAATGGTGCAGTCACTTTGGAAAAGTCTGTCAGTTTCTCAAATACTAAAGAGTTACCATATATCCCAGCAATTTCATTCTCAGGCATATACATCATTTATTCATTCATCAGTTTTCAGATGTAATTCACATACCATAAAATTCACCCTTTGAAGTGCATAATTTAGTGAGTTTTAATATTAGATTGGTGTGAAAGTAATTGTGGTTTTTGCCTTCAAAAATAATGGCAAAACCGCAATTACTTTCACACCAATCAAATACATTCACAAAGTTGTACAGCTCCCACCACTATCGAATTCTAGAATATTTTCATCATCCCCAGAAGAAATCTCAAACCCATGACCAGTCACTCCCCATTCCCCACTCCCCATTCCCTGGAAAACAGTAATCTACTTTCTGTCTCTATAAGTTTGCCTATTTTAGACATTTCATTAAAAATGAATCATATTATATGCAAACTTTTGTGTCTAGTTTCTTTCACTTAGTGTGATGTTTTCAAGGTTCATCCATGCTGTAGTGTGTGTCAGTAGTTCAGTTTTTTTACGGCTGAATAATATTCCATTGTATGGATAGACCACATTTCATTGACATGCTTGCACTTAATGGATATTTTGGTTGTTTTCACATTTTGGCTATCATGAGTAACACTGTTATGAACATTTGTGTGCAAATTTTTGTGTGGACATATGTTTTCAATTATCTTGGGTATATAGCTAGGAGTGGAATTGTTGAGCATGAGATAACTCTATGTTTAACTTTTTTTCCAAACTCTTTTCCACAGTGGCCGCATAGCAAGAACAGTCTTTCATCCCCAGAGTCTCACTCTGTCGCCCAGGCTGGAGTGCAGTGGTGTGATCTTGGCTCACTGCAAGCTCCGCCTCCCGGGTTCACCCCATTCTCCTGCCTCAGCCTCCCATATGTCTTTCTTTATGTCAGTACCAGAGTCTTGATGACTGCAACTTTGTAATAAGTTTGATATCAGAAAGTGCAAATCCTTCAACTTTCTTCTTTTTTTTCAGGATTGTTTTGGCTTCTCCCTTTCATTTTCATATGAATTTTAGGATCAGTTTGTCAATTTCTGTAAAAAAGCCAGCTGGGACTTTGCAAGGGATTGTGTTGAATTTGTAGATTAATTTGGGGAGTATTGTCATGTATATTAGTTTCCTACTGCTGCTGTAGCAAACTCACAGACTGAGTGTTTAAAACAATACAAGTTTATTATCTTACAGTTCTGGGAGTCAGAATACAAAAATATGCCTTATATGGCTAAAATAAAGGTGTCAGCAGGGCTGTACTTCTGGAGGCTCCAGGGGAGTATTCATTTTCTTGTCTTTGAAGCTTCTAGAGGCAGCCTGCATTTCCTGACTCACGGCCCCTTCCTCCATCTGCAAAGTGTATCATTCCAACCTCTGCTTCCTTTGTCGCATTTCCTTCCTCTGCCTTTGACCTTTTTGTCTCCTTCATAAGGATTCTTGTGATTACATTAGGTCCATGTAGATAATCCAAGATAATCTTCATAACTTTATCACATCTACCAGTTCCTTTTGCCATGTAAGGTAACATATTCACAGGTTCTAGAGATTAGACATAGACTTCTTTTGGGGACCATTATTCTATCTACTGCATTATCTTAACAATATTAAATCTTCCAATCCACGCACATGGGATGTCTTTTCATTTACGTCTCCTTTAATTTATTTCAATGATGTTTTGCAGTTTTCAATGTACAAATCTTACATTTAATTTGTTAAATTTACTCCAAAATATTTTATTATTTTTTGTGCTTTTGTAAATAGAAATATTTTCTTAATTTTATTTTTGGATTGCTCATTGCTAGTGTAGAGAAATAAAAATGATTTTTTGTATATTGATCTCATGCAATCTTGTTAAACTCGAAGTTTCTTTTTGGAATGATGAAAATATTCTGAATTAGATCGTAGTGATGGTTATGCAACTGTGAATATACTAAAAATCACAGAATTGTACACTTTAAAGGGGCGAATTTTATGGTCTATGAATTGTATCTCAATAAAGTCATTATTAACAAACAAACTATATCATTTGGGAATGTCCTTCAGAAATTAAAATGTGAATTATTCTCTCAAAATGAGGTTGGAGGGGTGTGAGAGGAAAGTTGGGGACCAGAAGTGCCCATGTTTTCATATTCTCTTATTACTTCCAGATGGGAACTCTAGAAGTTGCATATCCTGATTTTGGTATGTTTGGTGGAAGAACTTCTCTTCATAGCTGTTTTGTTCCTACACACACAAAACTCCTGAATGGCAGAGGGCCTTGACTTTTATTCTCTGCCTGAGTCATTCTATCCCCAGATCCTTACATGGCTGGCTCCTTCTTGCCATTCAGGTCTTGGTTATGAGAGGCCTTCCCTGCCAGTCAAATCTAATCTAAAGCTACCACTGTGTTTTTTCTGTCAGTAACTGGAATGATTTTCTTTATTAATTGCTTACTTGCTTGTATATTTCTTCCCTCTAAAGTGTAAGCTCTATCACAGCAGGGATCTATACTGTTTTATTCACTATAATATATCTCCAACTTGTAGGATACAGCTGGCACATAGAAGACGATCACTAAATATTTATTGAATTAATGACACATATCATTAAGGAGAAAAGTTGACCAGGCGCAGCGGCTCACGCCTGTAATCCCAGCACTTTCAGAGGCCAAGGTGGGTGGATCACCTGAGGTCAGGAATTCAAGACCAGTATGACCAATATGGTGAAACCCTGTCTCTACTAAAAATACAAAAATTAGCCAGACGTGGTGGCACGTGCCTGTAGTTCCAGCTACTGGGGAGGCTGCGACAGGAGAATTGCTTGAACCCAGGAGACAGAGGTTGCAGTGAGCTGAGATCGTGCCACTGCATTCCAGCCTGGTGACAGGGCGAGAGACTGTCTCAAAAAAAAAAGGGAGAGAAGTTGTGATTTGGCCTGACTCTCATAGCTGGCAAATGAGGCTGTGGTGAAGTTCCTTTTTAACAATTTTAGTTAACAATTGACTGGAAAGCAATTGTATGTACTCATAGAAGATGATATGTTTTGATTATGTATTTGTATTCACAGGCTTTACCCAAGTTTGCACTAGATTTTGGAACTGACAAAATTTTTCATTAGAGGAGTTAAATGATTTACAAAGCTAGGATAAGGCAGGTGGTATCTAGTGAATAAAGGAAAAAATAGCAAATGAGGGCTGTACTAGATTGATTGCAAAATGGCTGCACATCACCTTATATCCAGCTCCTTCGACCAAAAGGTAGAGTTTACATCTTCATTTCTTGAATCTAGACTACCCTCACGACTTATTTTGGCCAATTGAATGAGACGGAAGTAACATTGTGCTAATTCTGAATCTGCATCTTCAGGAGGCCTTGCACTCTTCTGCTGTCTCTCTTGGAAACAAATAAGCCCCAGCTAGCCTGCTTCAGGATGACAGACAAGTGCAGCTGAGGCCAGCCCAGAAGAGCTAGCTTTTAGTTGATCTGTCAGTGGACCACACCCTCCTGGGATCACTCAGTCCAGCCCAGATTAGCGGAACTATCCAGCTGACCCATAGATTTGTGAGCAAACTTAAACATGTATTGCTGTGTGCCACTGAAGTTTTGTTTTTTTTTTTTTAATGTAGCATTATTGTGGTAATAGATAATGAATACAAGAATCAAAGGGAAGGATGAGTATTCTGGATTGAGCAGTTTGGATTCAATGTCTGGCAATGTGATTGTGAAGAACAAATAAGAGAACAAGTATGGAGTGCTTGGCCCAGGGCCTGCACATTTATCGTGGGGGGCTTCATAAACACATGTTGAATGGACTGAGGCTGGAGGATGGGAAGGGAATAGTGTTTAATTTCAGGCTAATACAATAGGAAGACACTTTGGATTCTTACCTCCCTGATGGCAGGGGCCATGTCTCTGATCAATGTTTTTTATCCTGATCTCATAGCATGTACTACAAACCCCATAGGTACTCGTAATAGGGTTTAAGGGACTCATCAAGTAACTGGCATTATGCTGAGATGACTAGCTTCATATGGTTTTACAGAAAATTTGGTTATTTTGCTTAGTTAATGAAGTAAAAGTTCTCCTATTAGCATTTTTTCCCTCAGTCTGTTCTTCTATTTGAATGCCAAATAGTTCTTACATCTCCAGATTTCTATTTCCACTTTGTCTATATTTGGAGAAATCTATGCTGTGCATTTGACTGTAGCAAAATAATCTGTGGCTAGAAGTTTCCACAGAGCCTTATACCACAGCTTAGAAAAACTGTGCTTGGCTTAGTTGGCTAAATAACAACTTTAGAGCAATTGATAACCAGCTATTAGCTTAACTTGTCTGTTTGTATGTTAATTATGCATACTAGCTAACTAAAGAGGAACACTCCTGTTTTCTAAAATCGAAAACATCAGGATTAGAGACAGTCTTCCTATGAGAGGCATAACAGAGGAACTTCTTTCCATGATATTGGAACTCATCCAAGGCAAAACTGGAAGTGTTTTGGACCCTTTTTCAACTTAGATCCTTGCTGGGGTGCCAGGCTTTTGGTCTGGCATTCTTGGTCAGCACTGTCATCTCTCATAGGGCCTGACCACTCTAGACCCATTTTGATCAGCCTGCTTTAGGCCTAAGGCTCTGGACCCAGACTGCCTGAGTTCAAATCCTAGCTCCTTCATTTACTGGCTGTGAATTCTTGGTAAAATTGCTTAATCCCTCTGTGCTTCAATTTCCTTAACTGTCACTTGGTGATAATAACAGTACCCACTGTTGAGAGGCATCAGATGAGATAATCTACTTACAGCGCTTGCCATGAAAGGCAAATGGAACCATGCTTTCTTACAAATGTATCATATGCTGTTTTCTTTTAGTGAATGGAAGAGTATGACACTAAAAGGAGTTTGTAAGCAAACATCAAGAAGAAGTTAATTAGAACACAGTGCCTGGCACACAGCAGGCACCTGCTAAATATTAGTAACTCTGATTTGATAAACTAATTGAGCTGCTAATCAGTTAATGTATACTTTCCAGGTATAATTTTCACCTGTAGCCTGGGTTTTTGTTTTTAACTTGTATTTGAAAATAATTTCAGATTTATAGAGAAGTTGCAAGAATAGGAACACAGAATACCAATATACCCTTTAAATAGATTCAAACAATTGTTAGCTTATTACCTCATTTGCTTTTATCATTCTCACTCTTTCCATAAAGATGTAATATATATGATATATATGTATCAAGATACACACACACATACATACACACTTTTTTTCCTGGACCATTTGAAAGTAACTTGCATACAACCAAGACCTGAACTTTTATTCCTAAACATTTCAAAACAATATTCTCTTACATAACCACAATACAGTTATCAAATTCAGCAAATTTAACATTGATGTGATATTCTTATCTAGTCTACTATCTGTATTCCAGTTTTGTCAATTGACTCAATAATGTCCTTTATTGTATATTTTTCTGCTAGTGTAATGTAAGATCCTGATTGAGATCAGGTATTATCTTTAGTTGTAACATATCTTTAGTCTCCTTCAATCTGGAGTACTTTTATAACTTTTCTTTGTCTTTTATGACACATTTTAATAGAATGTTTACCATTGGAGGTTGTCTAATTTTCCACATGATTAGATTCCAAATATGCATTTCTGGAATGCTGCAAAAGTGACATTGGGTCACTTTCTCAGAGTGTCGCATCTGGAGGCACACAATGTCCATCTCCTCCTTGGTGATATTAATTTTGATCACCCGGTCAATATGTTTGATTTCTTACTGTATATCTACTATTTTTTCCACTTTAACTACTAAGCTATTTGTGAGGATAGAGTTTAAGGCCATGCACACATCTTCATTCTCATCAGATTTCTGCACCCTAGATTTGGCATTCATCAATGATTCTTAAGCAAATCTAGTCTTTAACATGATGTTTGCAAAATGATGATTTTCCAACTCCAGCACTCCTTCATATTTACCAGCCAGCTTTTGGCATTTTGCTGTGGTCAAGAGTTCTTTCTCCCTTCTATTATCAGTATCTGCTAATGGCTCCTTTCCTGAATGGGTAGCTGTTTTCATAAATTTGTTGAATCGCTGAATGTGTATCCACAGGTGTTTAGGCCCTTCCTTCCTTTATCAACAGGGACTCATACATTTCTATTTTTTCCAATGGTCTATAATTCATTATTCTTAATAATTTTGGTGTTCAAATTGTCCCCGATTTGGCCAGCAGTCATCTACTGTTTTTGAAGGCAATATCTGAACTCAAAAGTTTCATACAGGTCATCGAAGCAGTTATTTTTTGAATCGGAAATAGACCCATATTCTTAAGATATGTAGTTGTATCACTGAGGTAGCCATAAAGTCTTTCCGTGGATGGAGTTCATTTTGCAAATAGTCTCAAAACTCAATGCTGGCTTTGTTTTCTTTACATGTTCAAGAAGAGAGAGAACATTTGTTTATTGTAAATCTCCTGCCATTCTTTTGTAGTTGTTTCACAGAGAGTGCCACAAAGAATGGAATTCTCAAGGTTCAACCCCGCTGAGAGAGGGAAGGAAAGCCCTGTGTCATTAGGGGCTCCAAACTCTTGGCAAGGGAAATTTCCTTGGTCAAATTACAGCACAATTACCTCCTTTCCCCCACCAAGGGACATTTTACTGGAAAATTGATGCTACAACAGAAGGAAAACACTTGGTAATGTTGTATCAAAGAACATTACTCCTGCTCTTTGTTGCACCTCAAGATTTATTTTAGGCATTACATTTACTTTTTGATAGAATGTTTAAAGCTGTTTCTAAATCTCCATGTTAGGAAAAACTGACCATCTACAGTGAGTATTTTCTGGTCTAAAAAATATACATGATGCCTTTTTGTTGAGTTTTAATTAACTATGAAAATAACTGACACTCTACCGGTACCTATTATGTGTGTGTTATTGATATAAATGCTGCAGTTGTACTTTTTGTGGGGTAAATTATTATCTCACTTCATGGATGAGGAAACTGAAGCACAGAGAGTTGAGCAACATCTCCAAGGTTACAAGGTATCCAAGGTCACATTGCTAGTGGCTGAGGGAGATTTGAAGCCAGTCAATATGGCTGTCAAGTCTGTGCTCCAAGCGTTACACAGAGACAGGCACAGGGGATTAACATTTCTAGAAATGATTGACCTACCTCAGATAATGAACAAACCCAACAAGCAGGCATCCCAAGTAGAAGGACAGGAAGATGAAGACACTGAAAAGACTGGATTTCACATAAACAGATTCTGAAGGGAGAGAAACAACTTTGGTCAGAGAAGAAAACTGCAGAAAAGAAAACTCTGTCTGACACAGGGCAGCTTAAAGGGACCCCCTCCATCATATCGATTATTAAGTCCTAAGAAACTTTTGTTCATAGCAAAACTGCTACTGGAGGTCCCCAGACATTATCCACAGTAGCTACATTTCACAGTGATGACTTCCCAGTAGAAGCTGGGAAGGGTCCCTTTCTTTTTAGGAGGGATTTAACAAAATTCTCTGATTCCCTTTTCTATTTCTAAGGTAAATATACTTTGGTTTTCTTATGACAAATCTCTCTGGAAGGATGACAGTAATATCAAATTATATGACTGATTTGCCAATACAGGAATCTCTCCAATGCATTTTGGAATCAACACTGACCTTTAATGGAAGGGACAATGGTCACTTCAAGGTTCTTTTTCCGCTGTAGATTCCAGGTCTGGTTTTCCTTTTCTGGTTTAAAAAAAATAAAGAAAGAACAAAGCACAATGAATCAGATAATGATTTTTTGGTTCTCTTGTCTGAAGTTGTTCAAAAAATGTCCAGAATTAACTCTGGTCGCTGAATCTTATTTTAGCAAGAATTGGAGGAATATCTAACCCCCAAACCTTCAAACCATCTGAAATCCCTTTTGGTTAAGGAGACTAGCGTTAGACTCTCAATTTGGCCTTTGCTTGTGTGCATTTTGGTAGCACTAACAGATGCAAATAAGATTGCAATCTCCCTTCTCCAATGAAGAGGAGTGGACCCTTCCCCTGATATCCACAGACATGTGAAGAAAACAGCTGTGAAAATAGAAGTTACCTCTTCCTTTGGTTTGTATGTTTCTAGCCAGTGCAATTTTTTTCCTCTTATATAGTCATGAAAGGGCTTGTAGTTTACCAAGGAATATTTGACATTGGCAAAATTTTGGAGCCGTGTAAGTAAGAGGTTAAAGAACACACTAGGAGAAATTTCACCTAAACATTAATACCAAGGAAATGATGTTACACTCAACAGTAAACACACTTTGTGTTGGTCACATGTGGTTAATCACTGACTAGTGGTCTACGTTTTCAATCATCAGCCTATTCTGCCCTTAAGATAGCTACTGGGTAGTTAACCACAACTATTTGTACTATGCCTAAGAGCTCCCATAACCCCTTATTATTGGGATAAGTTGTTGCAGTTGGCTTTCTTACTATTTTTCAAGGTATAATTTTGGCAACTGAGATGCAGAATGCTGAATTTTTCTTGTCCATCATTGTGGAGATGATGACTACTGATAAATTAAGTAGCTCCATGGCCACCGGCTACCACCCCATCTTAGGAAATGGACTTTGATTGCTGTGTAAGATCATTACTTCATGGTAGCAAATATTTGTTGAGTAAAGGGCCAACCGAGTGAACTTATCTTCCATGGTCTGAGGGAATACAATGCTTCAAAAAGATGAAATGTACTAAATGACATTTTGTAGTATAATACCTTCAGATCTGTTACTTTCTATCTTTTGTTTTTTTTCTCAAGTATGTCTCAGATGCCTTTCCCATCATGATGATGGAACCAACCCTTGCTTAGTGGGAACTAGAAAGGAGGTTTCAGCTTCCCTTTCACTCCCTTTCTTCAGGTTTTGCTAAGCAGCCAAGTGTTCCTCACTAGCTCTTACCCTGTATGAAGAAAGATCCTCCACAGGCATAATCTTCAGGCTTTATCACAAATACCACGAAGAACTGCTCGCCTGGAAAATCCTTCTTCTGCATAAGACATAACAACCTTATGATAGGCGGTAAGAAAGAGCTAGAAGGGAGAAAGTCCCTGGGGGTAGGGGCAGAAAGAAAGAGGAAAGAGAAGAAAAATAAAGTTCACCCCTGCCCTCTAACTCCTTGGAAAGGACTTTCACATACCCATGATTTACTCCAGATTATCCACTCTAAGACAACTGTTACATCCAAGAAATTAAGGTAAATAGATATACATTTCTGATTTCAATCAATTTTGTGCCTATTTGAGAGCTTAGAACTGTAATAAGCACCATATAAATAATATGTGAATAGCCTGTTTAATAACCAATGCTTACATGTTAAGTTTTTATTTTAGAATCTAATGATAAATCACTTTTCTAAAACGGACACACTCAGCAGTTAAATAAATAATTTAGGTTAGGGAGGCAAGGGACTCAGTTATCATCTTGGCTTTAAGTTACTGTAAGTATGTTTCTCTATGTGCCCATTTCCTCATCCATGAATGCAGTGCGGTTGACAAGATGAACTTTAAGGTCCATTAGAGTTCTATAACCCAGACTTAAAAAAAAAAATCAACCCCAAACTTCTGGTGTCATGTTCAGCCCACTGAGAAAATGGCTTATTTATTTATTTTTTTATTTCAGGCATAGCCATAAATCGTTTTGTTTGTTTGTTTGTTTGTTTTTTGAGAAGGAGTTTCGCTCTTGTCGCCCAGCCTGGAGTGTAGTGGCGTGATCTCGGCTCACTGCAACCTCTGCCCAAAAGATTAGGCCCCAAAAGAGAAGTAACAATTTATTGCCAAACACATCCAGGGAAGAGAGGTACTGATATGTTTGCCCTTTATTAATTTAGTGTCCTGGTTGAAATACAACTTGAAGTTCCCTACTATAGTTATTTTTCCGTTCTTTTTTATTTGGGACCACATAATGTGGGATGCCAAGACAGAAAGAAATACTAAAAAACAAGAGCAGATATTTGGGATATCAAATCTGAAGCCCTTGAAAATTAAAGCCTGACAGAAAATTTAGGTCTCATACCTAAATTATAATTAACTTCTCTTCATTCTTGCCTTATTATTCAGTAAACAGTATCATCTTACCCTAGGGAACAGATCATGCTGCAGGTTCTTTAAGTAAGTACCTCCCCCAAAGCAGGGACAGAATCTCCTTGAAAATATGCTTACATGATATGTATACATTTTTGTTATAAAATTATGATTGAAATAATAATTACAAATATCATAAGATAAGCTGCTGTACAAATACGGTCCAAATTCTTTTGAATCTGTCCTTTCTGTTCAGAATTGAAGACCTCATTTGCTTACCATTACTGGTATACATTATTAGAATATGTTTAATTGCTTTAAATGGATCTGACAAACTTCACCCTAAATTGGCACCCCCTATGAGTAGACTGAAATATTCTGGCCCTACCTCTCTGAGCAATCTGTCAGATACATGTCCCATTGCCTCATGGGCTCCTAATAATTGTCCAGGGGAAAGAGGCACCTGGTAGAGTAGCATTGTCTACCATCACCCAGGCTTTGATTTCAGACATAGCCATATTTGTTTGTTTGTTTGTTTTGAGATGGAGTTTTACTCTTGTTGCTCAGGCTGGAGTGCAGTGGTGTGATCTTGGCTCACTTCAACCCCTGCCTCTTGGGTTCAAGCAATTCTCCTGCCTCAGCCTCCTGAGTAGCTGGGATTACAGGTGTGCACCACCAAGCCCAGCTAATTTTTGTATTTTTAGTAGAGACAGGGTTTTGCCACATTGGCCAGGCTGGTCTCGAACTCCTGACCTTAGCTGATCCACCTGCCTCAGCCTCCCAAAGTGCTGGGATTACAGGTGTGAGCCACTGCGCCCGGCCAGACATATTAGTTTTTAAACCAATCAGAAAGGAAGGAGATCCTAGGCACATCATGGATGGCCATCCCTTTTGGATGCTGGCCCAGTCAGTACACTGACTCTCTATTGAGCATTACCATTGGCAGTAATGCCCACAGAAGCAATGTCTCACCTGTAGTGTGATGGCAGCTTTCTTGGTCATGGACTGATAGACACCATTAAATTCCACATTGTGGTCGAGATCATACACCGGGCACTGCAGCATGCGTGAGGAATAAAAAGGAAAGCATCCATAATGTCACGCAATGTCATGCCACACATAGGTCCTGTCAGCATCTTTCTGCTTGGATCACAGAGCAGGGGATCCTTATTAACCAGAAACTAGGCAAAGTTTCCCCTCTTGAACAGTCATGACACAGTCTTCCTAAGACTTGGGGCCTCGTCCTCTAAAGTCAAAGTCACGTTATATTGAAGAGAACTATGAAAATATTGTCTTAAAGTGTATAACACTTTTTTCAATTTTCATTAACACCTCAGGAGACAGAAAGAACCCAATGTTACAATAAAAATTTAAAAACAGAACAAATGGTAGGGTTCGATTTTAGTTTTCTCTTGGAGCCCACAACTTGGTCTTCCTGGTGCTTTGTTACAATCCTTCCCCGCTTCCTCCCTCCTTTCCTTCTTTGCTTTGTTGATTTTGGTGAAGAGTTAACTATTCTTTACCTCTCCAGATTAGTGTCTGCAAACACAGTCTGCCCACTCGTGCTCACAGATACTGTTTGTATTGTTTAGTAGTTTTGGAAGGGAGATACACAGTAAGAGGATGGCATGCTTCCACCCTTCTCTTTCATTTATTCTGGAATAATATAATGCTCTACAGTAGAAGGTTGGCAAGTTACCAGCACTCACCATGATATTCTGGACTGAGACAACAGAACATGGATAAGCCATTTCAGACACCACTTTAATGATAACTGAGTCCACGTCTTTGGGAAACTTGTATAGAAAATACTGAGAATAAGAAAAAGAAAGACATGATTTATACTTACATGAATGGGATTGTTTCCTCTACTGTTAGGCACAAAGTTTATATTTAAATCTCAGTGAATCTCCATTAATGAATTCGGTTAGCTCTTCATCTCATACATATTGAGCAACTAAATCTGTGCAGGGCTCTGTGCCAGGCATTAAGAATATAGCAGTAAATAAGACAAAACAGCCATTTTATGCAACGTTGCTATTTCTTTTTCTAGGGTAAAAGAAATAGTCATTTATTTCTCAACTAAACTTTGCTATACTTTAGTTTGTTTCCTGTTTGAGAAGCATCCTGCCCCCTTTGAATTAAGGATTTAAGGATAAGTGAGATATAACGTGATAAGATTCACTTCTTTCTGTGTGGTCAATGTGACATGTGAAAACTCCATATTGAAAAAAAGATAAGCCTGTTCCTCAATAATTTTAACCACCTTCCCATAGGCAAGAATAACCACTAGACTCATCCTCCCCTTGCCCTTTTTATCAAGAAACTTGTTGCTGGCTGGAATATACTGAGAACATACAAAGATTCAAAGACCAAGCCCCATGTGGAGTCCCCAGAAATACGTTCACAATTGTCAGCAGGCTGAGGTATCTTTTAAAAGTGTTTTTCAAGTAACTCCAGAATTAGGAAACATTTTTAATCGAAAGAGGTTGTACTATTTACCCATGTAGATTATGAATCCACTGGAAAAATGTATTAACTCTAAGTTGTAAACTTGTTCTTAATGATGAAGAAAGGGGAATTCTGCCAAATAATTATAAAATACGATAACTGGTTGAGAAGCTATGTTAAGCCTGGGATTAAGGTTTTGAGAAAAGCAACCGAAACGGGCTCCCAATGAAGACTCTAATAAATCTATCATGTACAGAGAGGCAAAACAAGTTAAAACTTAACTTTGTATTTCAACATCTTTTTTCCTAATCCTATTTTGAGTACCAGGACAATAAAAATGGAATCCTTTTTAATAATCCAAAGCTTTCTGATGGGGAAAAATTATCTCAGAATTAAAGAGTGTCATTAATGATGCAGTTGGAAGTCAATTCACACCTTATAACAGATGGCAATACCCCCAAGAACCCACTTAATTTTGGAGCTTGACTCAAATACATATAATACAGGGCTCTTCAAAAGATGAGGAGCCTGGAATTCCCAAGAGTGTTGTTGTTTCCCAGGAAACCCATACTATGTAACTCAAGAGCATTACTATGATTACTGTTGGCAATAATGAGCCTCATATATGTTCCCATATATGATAGTAATTGGTTTTGTGCAAGCAGTAAACACCCACTGAAAGTATTAACAACTTTATCTGCAAATTACTATAAACCCCAAATAAATGTTTTTGACCCCTGCCTGACGATCTACCTTTACCAGAAAGAAGCGAATGACAAATACCGAAAGCAGTGGCTGGAATTTAGGCTGAAAAATCACTATCTGGGTCCTGGCTACCTCCCCAGTTTCTGCAACCTGCTTCTAACTCCTGAAATAGAGGCAAAAAATGATTGACACAGGTTATCTGAGAATGTGCAACCGTTTGGGTGAGTTTATAGAAAAAGAAAATATTTCCTGTAATCAAAGAGGATACAAAATATAGGTGAAAATGAGACTAGTTAAGAGTAAAGTAAGCCTTTCATAGATATCAAGTAACTTGTTTTGTTTTATTAGTTTGTTCTAAGTATATTTTACTCCATTTTGGGGTTTAGATACAAATTATTTAACATTTTTTTTCAGAGATAGGGTCTCACGCTGTCACCCAGGCTAGGGTGCAATGGCACAATCATGTATCACTGTAGTCTTGACCTCCTGGACTCAAGTGATCCTTCTGCCTCAGCCTCCTGAGAAGTCAAAACTACAGATGCAAGCTACCATACCCGGCTAATTTTTTTTTAAAGTTTTTGTAGAGACAGGGTCTTGCTATGTTGCCCAGGCTGGTCTTGAACTTTTGGCCTCAAGCAATACTTCTGCCTCAGCCTCCCAAAGTGTTGGGATTACGGGTGCAAGCCACCACACCTGATCAGTATACCATATTTATTATAGCTCTGTACAGGACTGTTAGACTATACTGTTCCTGTAGTTAGAGTGAAAGTTATTCCTCTTCTTTTTTTTTTTTTTGAGATGGAGTCTCGCTCTGTCGCCCAGGCTGGAGTGCAGTGGCGCAATCTTGGCTCACTGCAAGCTCCGCCTCCCGGGTTCACGCCATTCTCCTGCCTCAGCCTCCCGAGTAGCTGGGACTACAGGCGCCCGCCACCATGCCCAGGTAATTTTTTGTATTTTTTTAGTAGAGACGGGGTTTCACGGTGTCAGCCAGGATGGTCTCGATCTCCTGACCTCGTGATCCTCCTGCCTCGGCCTCCCAAAGTGCTGGGATTATAGGCGTGAGCCATCGCCCCCGGCCTATTCCCCTTCTACTTTAGGTTTCTCTCTTTGCACCTAGTAATTAGTGCTTTTAAAATATTTCTTGAAATTAAATAGTCAATACATGTTGAGGGCAGTATATTAAGGGCCGTTGGCCCTCTCCTGCCACTGGGTGGCAGTATACATGCATTGCAGAGACTTTCACAGACAGGAAGTTTAAAAGTGGATTGGAGTTGGTTCATTCAGGCGTGGGAGAGCTGATTGTGCATTAGTCACTTCCCAGCTGTTCAGTGACATCACAATGGGAGCTTAAAATCAGCCACAGTGGAGGTATTTACACCACAGAAATGGGCAAATGCTACAAATCAGGGCTTTCTCTCTGAGAACCAGTTTTTAACTATTTACCAGCACAGCAGTGATTGCAGTATATTTACAACAAGTCCATGTTAATCCCAGTTTTACTACGCCAAAGCAAAACCTAAGTAGCTATTTATGACCAAAGCTATATTATGGACTAAAGAAAACGTACAACAAATAAGCTTGTTTCAAACATGCTATTATATAGAGTTTTGTCTTCAGAAGCTTATGAAAGAAAAAAGGAAGGTAGCTAGAAATGACACCAGAAAAACAGCCTGACTTAATCCAAGTTTTCATGTATTTATTCTATTTGTGGTTATGGTTTAATGGAGAGCACAACACAAATATCTAATTCTCCTAATGTTTTTTGTCAACATTCTGGCTCTTTCTTTATGAGAGGAGAAACTAATTTATTACACTTATAACATTGTAAACATTAAAATGTCTTATTTTCGTTGTATTTCCAGGTCAATTAATTATTTGTGTATCTGTTTGGTGTCAGCCTTTTACTACCCATCCCCACTACCACTTCCCAGCTATCAGGTTCATAATGGCAGAAGTCGTGTCTCTCCGTTCTTAATCTTTGTGTCTCCAGCACCAGGTGCAGTCTAACAATGTTCTTGGTGCGTAGTGGGCACACGATTTGCTCAATGAATATTGAACCAAGGAACACCTGAAAACAAATAGCGTGCCGCCCATTTTATACCAATTAAGGTGATATGATTAAATATTGTGTCCAAAATTCCAGTAACACAAGGAATAAAGTGGAATAGAAATATACTTCAAGTTGTGAAAGGTCAAGGGCAACACCACACGCTAACTCTGCCAGGGTAACATGGTTTCACTAACAAGCAGGCAACACCAACAGGTAGGATGTTGATAACTCTTGGAACCCCTTCACTTACCTGAGGTTGAGAGGGGCTGGCAGTAAAGTGAAAGGCAACATTTGTCCTGAGAAACGTAAGTGGCAGAAGGGAAAGGGGAAAAGTGAGAGAAAAGTATAAGTTAGTGAGCAAAAATTATTTATTTAAAAGAAAGCCATCTTAAAGTAGACTCGAGGAGAGCTTCACCCTTGGTGAGGGGAGTTCTGGGCCCATGAAACTGACAAAGTAGACTGCATGGGGACTTGGTGGTTTCAACTCTCAAGAATGACCAAACTGGGGAAGGGGATTATTATTTTTATATCTTTAAATATCCATGAAGCCATATCTATATAAGGTAGTTTATTTACTTTTGTAGCCACTTTTGCCTTGGGACTCTCTTGTGCTTGATTTTACAATCAAGCACAGGGTTTAGGTAACAGAAGTGGGCTGAAAGAGAGGGGAAACCCAGGTTCAAGGTCCTTTTGGATAATGTAGATACATTTCAAAATAATTTTGATGGACCCATGGCAAAATGGGTCACCTTTCACCAAACACGGTGAATAGATAACCACACGGGATGGTGCCTAGGGACAGAGGCAGACCCTTACTATCCCCAAATAGCTCCCCGATTGCCTGCCACGCTGGCTGAAATTCCCCAAGATTTAGTTCCCTTTAGGTTAGGCATTGCCTTCCAAGACCCTCCTTTAAAATATAAATACCACCAAAAGAATATAATGAGGTTTTTTTTCTCTTCAATTGGTAATTTACTGTGAATTACATTATTAGATACTTTCATTCTTCCATGTGAGACAGCAATGATCTAGGCACTGAAGAAAGGAGAGTGTGAAGACAGAGGAAGCATAAATTGTTAGCATAGACGGCCGTCTGCCATGAGCATCTGTGAAACAGTTCAAGTGTTTGTCACAAAGACAAATGTGGTCTTCTCTATAGTTTTATAAGGACTACTTTGGGCTTTTGCTCTTTCTGGCTGTTGCCTCATCATTAGCCATGGAGATCATGCACACAAGTCCACAGCAGTCTCAGATCCCCAGGCTGCTGAAACACCACACCTGGGGGTACATGCCCCTGCCCCTCTAATGTGCCCTGCATTTCTGGGCATCTGAACTTGAACTTCTGGGATTTCTCATCAGCTCCACCCCCTGGGGCTCTCTGAAGATTTTTTTCTTTCCACTCTAATTTTCCTTTCGTAAAAATTAAATACCTGTTTTAAAATTAATGATTTCTTTAGAAAGGGCATTTCAAGACATTTAAGCAAGAGGTGTATAATTAAAGGTGTTATTTAGAAGTCATAAAATTTGAGCACTATTTATAAAGGTAATGACCACAATTTAGGCTGTCCTCAGGCTGGGCTGGGAATTTAGCTCACAACAATAGATGTAATTTTTATATATCTACTTGCAACAGAAATCATAATGTTGAGGATTGGTTCTTCTGAAGCAGAACTGAAAACTTCTGTCCTTAAGTCACCTAAAGAAGCCAAAGTGAGTGTCAAACCCAGTTATGTTTCTGCTCCAGAGAGTCCTTGGCCAGAGTTTGGACCTGTGACACTGTGTGTGGGCTGGGTAGAGCCCTTTCGGCAGTCTGGGAGTGTCTCCCGCTGTTACCAGGGCAACATGAGACCTTCAACTCTCTTTGTTGCCAGATCAGAGAACAAAGAGGACATGATTTTCTTGGCTGGCAACATGACTTCTCCTGACTCCCTTATCTGCACCCTGATCTTTCAAGTCCGTCGGTCCCTCATGACAGCATGAAATTTGCAGAAGCAACCCATATTTTTTTGCCAGACATTTTAATTTTCCCCATCATTTGAGTTTCAGTCATAATACTAAATGTATGAAGATTCGATATTCACTTCCTGTTTTTTCTTGTTCTTTATGTTTTATTTACTAGTACAATGCATGCAAACTTGTAAAACATGTTGCTGTGTTTAAGACTATCATTTATGTCCTCTCTTTCTCATGGAGTCGGCAGTATGTGCAAAATAAACATTGTATCTGTTGCAGATGAAACATTCTGCTTCCTTCCACATGAACCCTAACAGAGGTGGGGAAGGTTTATTTTATTATGGGTCATTGACAACAGAAAAAAGCTAACTGAAGCTCTTGGATTGTTAGTTTTAGAGAAAGAAGTATAAAAATTTCAACTGATTTGTTTTAAAAATTAAACACATTTTAACATGTTTATGTTATGTTTATTTGTTGAACATAAGAGGCTAAAAAACAATTTTGTTTCCTTGTGCTGGCTATTTCAA
The DNA here is from genome assembly GCF_028885655.2 of Pongo abelii. NCBI lineage: Eukaryota > Metazoa > Chordata > Mammalia > Primates > Hominidae > Pongo > Pongo abelii. Next base: position 24,557,233 of record NC_085928.1, read on the forward strand.
GAAAGGGGAGAAGGGAAAAGAAACCGATGGACTTGAGAGATGGGGGTGCAGATAGGGGAGTCAGCAGAAGAGGCAGAGGGGCCCATGGGTCGGGGGTAGAGAGAGGGAGAAGAAATACGGACAGGAGAGTAATTAAGTAGAAGAAAAAGAAAAGGGATGGGACGAAAGACTACGTAGAAAGAGAGACAGGACAAACTTTCAGTAGTTTTTGAGGTGAGTACCAGAGAGGACTGTGAGATTCACAGCATCTTACTCATCTTGATTAACAAGCCCCTAGCACAGAGCACAGTGTGCATTCAAAACCCCTCCTTTGTTTGTTGAAGGAAATGATATCCTATTATTCACCTGAACTATGAACTTCAGAATATCATTCCCTGTTATCTCCTGCCATCTGCTATGAACTCCCTTCAGGACTGCAGCTTTCCCACCGACCTTCTTGTCATTGGGAACTGTCTGCTCTTCATTCCTCTGGTCTAAGTATAAACTCCGCACTCATGTGCTAAATTCCCGTTCTTTCTATCATTCTCTGGTACTTTGCGTCTACAAATATCCAACTCTCCTATGAATTTAATCTGCCTTTCTACCTCTTTGTTTATAAATATATTCTAGTCTCAACCATTTTCAAAATTAATAACAAACAGCCCACCCAAATGCCTCTCTTTTCCCTGGATCACCATCCTTTAGTGTCATCCTATGTCCTTCCTCTCTTCACAAACCAGCTGCTTCTAGGAGTATTCCATGTTTATCTCTCTTTCATTCTTTCCTCCACCCACTGCTATCAGGATTCTTTCTCCACCACTCTCTTGAAATTGCCTTTGCTAAGGGTAAGAGTCACCTCCTGTCTTAAGTCTATTCAGGCAGCTATAATAAAAATACCGTCAACTCGGTGACTTATAAAGAATGGAAATCTATTATTTCTTACAGTTTTACAGGCTAGGAGGTTCAAGATCAAGGTGTCTGATGAGAGCCTGCTTCCTCATAGATGGTGCCTTCTCACTGCATCCTCATGTGGTGTAAAGGACAAAGGGCCTTTCTGGGGACTCTTTCATAAAGGTATTAATCCCATTCACAAGGGCTCCACTCTCATGACCTAATCACCTCCCAAAGGCCCCACCTCCAAGTACCATCACTGTGGAGATTTCACTATGAATTTTGGGGAGCGTAAACATTGAGACCATAGCACCATCTAATCGCTAAATCCAGTGACTTAACCCCCAGTGATTTCTCCCACACCTCTGGCTGTGTCTACTCAGCCACTTATGATAGCTTCAGTTTCTCAGACCATCCCTTAAATGAGAATGTTACCCACAGCCTTGTTCTTGATCAACTCGTTTTAAAATGTGTATCCAGCTGCTGTAAATACCACAATAATGCCAGTGAATCTCAAGACCCTGTGTCCAGCCCAGAGCCATCTCCTGAGCTCCAGTCACAGAATAGTGATCCCCTGCTGGGCTTCTGCACTTGACAATCCCTTGAGCACCTCAAACTCCACATGATAAAAGGGAATGCGCTGTCACTTCCCTGATCCTGACCTGCTATGTCCCTTTGTCAGTAAACCTCACCAGACTTCTGACATCACCGTAGGAGTCATGTTGGACTATCCCCTTTCTATCGCTTTCCACATTAGATTAATCACCAGGTCCTACTCATTCTATTAGTGTAAAAGTTACCTGCCACCACCTGAAGCACGATGTTTGCTCAGTACAGCATCATTAAGAGAAAAAAAACGGAATGTAAATCTTTATTGTAGTCTCCTCCAAAATACCAAAGGTAATTATATAGTATGACACATAGCAAAATGGTCTAAAATTCTCTTATCCACCCATTTCTTCAAAAAATCTATTACTTTTCACAGCATAGTAGCTGAGCTATCTCACTCATGCACTCTCTCCTCTTAAAACAGACTCAAGATCCCTACTTAGAAGGCTAGGGGACGGCTGAAGACTGCAAGTATTCATGGAGGACTATAAATTTTATTCTGCCACATATGTTTGCTGAATTATGAATTATCTGCCTGTGTACTATTTGACTCGTTTTCTCCCTTACAACCTTGTTGCTGCCATACACATTCAAGTTCTAATCATTTTTTATTCTTCTCCATTCAGATAAATTTTCATTTGCCTATTTGTCCCTCATCTTTCCTCTCTGTAATTCCTCTTCCACACTGCCACTCAAGTCATCTCTAGAAATCAGATCTCTGAATGCTATCCTGTTGCTCACAATCCTTTAATGGCTCCCATAACCTGAAAGATGAAGTTCTACTCCGTAGTCTAGCATCCAACATCTTAAAGATCAAAGTTGGGCACTGCCTGTTTCTCCAGCCCTATCTCCTGTAACCCTGTCTTGCCCAGGCATCATGTGGACCAGGCTTCTTGATGTGTTCCTGAAAACTGCACTAGTCTGCCTAACTGTAACTCAGAGCTCTCCCTTAAGTGTCATATTAGTATACATCCATCACTTTGCCAGATATCTGTATTTCAAACCCAACCTGTCCCAAAGTGAAGTTATCATCTATTCTTTTTCTTATCAAAATTCTCATTTTCTCTTAGTGGCCCCACCATCGACAAGCTACATTGGCATTATTGACTCTCTCTTTTCTTTTTCGCCTCATATCTAATAAAATTTCAGCAATTTCACCTCTCCTAATATTTCAATTCACCTCCTCATTATTTATCTTGACCACTGCATCAGCCTTCTAACTTCTCTGCATCCTGTTTTGTCCTCTTCAAATCCATTCTCCACACGACTATCACAATATAGACAACTGTTTAATTTTTTTTTTTTTTTTTGGTGAGACAGAGTCTTGCTCTATGGCCCAGGCTGGAGTACAGTGGTGCAATCTCAGCTCACTGCAACCTCCGCCTCCCGGGTTCAAGTGATTCTCCTGCCTCAGCCCCACAGGTAGCTGGGATTACAGGCGTGCACCACCATGCCTGGCTAGTTTTTGTATTTTTTAGTAGAGATGGAGTTTCACCATATTGGCCAGGTTTGTCTTGAACTCCTGACCTCAGGTGATCTGCCCGCCTTGGTCTTCCAAAATGCTGGGATTACAGATGTTTAAATTTCCTAATGCCCTTTCCTAAGATCCTCCTACCCCATGATCACATGCTTGCCTGTTTCTGTGGCCATCTGCTGTTGCCTGCCTGCAATTTCACACTCTAGCAATACTAAACACCTGGGCACTGGAGTGTAGAAAAAGAGTAGTGGCACAGTTGTGTGTGTGTGTGTGTGTGTGTGTGTGTGTGTGCAGAGGATAAGTAGATGGCAGCGAGCAATGCTTTAAAGCAGAATTGTTTCAATTTTAAAGGAATTTTGCAGAGATGGGGTCTCGTTTTGTTGCTCAGCCTAGAGTGCAGTGGCACAATCATGGCTTACAGCAGCCTCAAACTCCTGGGCTCAATCAATCCTCTTGCCTCAACTTCCTGAGTAACTGGATCTACAGGCGCACATCATCATGTCTGGCTAATTTTTTTGGTTTTTATTTTTTTAGAGACTATGTTGCCTAGGCTAGTCTTGAACTCCTGGCCTTAAGTCATCCTCCTGCCTCAGCCTCCTGAGTAGCTGGGATTACAGTCGGGAGCCACTGTGCTCTGCTGGTAAAGTTGGATTTAAATAAATGTTTCATGGAATTGAGAAACATACTTAGAGAAATACAAACAATTGGAAGGACAGTTTTAACTAGAAAGTAGAAATAGCTCGTTATGGTGAGAAGAGCGCAGAACTGGGAGTTGGAAGTACAATTTAGTCTTGATTTTGCCCTTTCCTAGCTGTGTGAATTTGAACAAGTCACTTAACTTCTCTGGGCATCAGTTTGCTCATCTGTAAAAATGAGGCAGGTGGATTAGATTCCCAAAGATCCTTCAGTTCTTAAAATGTATGATTCTAGGGGAAAAAAGTTCCCAAAATGTGTTCCATATACATCATAGGCTGCCACTCAAAAACATACAATAGAAACTTCAATCTTAGAGATTTCGAATTACTTCTTCAGTGTTTCTCTCAATGCCTGAGCCCAGTGCTCATCACAATCCTCAGCTCTTCCTCATTACCATCATCCTCTGGTTCCAGGTCACCAGCAAGGCTGGTGTGTAAATAGTGATTTTGAAACGTTCTTAAAGTCTGGTTGCTGAGGCTAAGTCATATTATGAGGTAAAAACAGAAAACAACATGAGGGAATAGATTTGCAGTTTCACCAGCATGCAAATAGTTCATTAACACTCGCTACAGTTGTGACCTTATGACTTCATTTTCACAGAATTCAGTTCTCAAAAGGTTCTAATTAACCTTACAGAAGACCATTCCTACAATTCAAATATGCTACCACCAAGTGACACTGCCACTGCTACCAGGTGACACTTGATTGAGTGATTAAAGACAGAGATCGGTTGATAAAGGCAAGGCTTCTCTGCAGTTCAAACTGCACTCTGTGCAAGTACTGTAACACGTTATCACTCCATCAAATGTGTAACTCCCATCAAATGTGTATTCCCATATGGTTAAATATCACAAGTAGATTTTTAAATTATTAAATTAGGCCAGGCACGGCTGCTCATGCCTTTAATACCAGCACTTTGGGAGGCCGAGGCGGGTGGATCGCTTGAGCCCAGGGGTTCGAGACCAGTCTGGGCAACATGGTCAAATCCGTCTCTACTAAAAATACAAAAATTAGCTGGGCATGGTGTCACACACCTGTAATCCCAGCTACTTAGGAGGCTGAGGCACAAGACTTGTTTGAACCCAGGAGGTGGAGGTTGCAGTGAGCCAAGATCATGCTATTGCACTCCAGCCTGGTGATAGAGCAAGACTCGGTCTCGGAAAATATATATTAAATTAAAGTGAAGCACCATATTTAGAAATTGTTTTAGGGTAGTGGGTCTCAACACTGGCTGCAGATTAGAAACACCTGGGGAACTTTAAACACTTTACCAGTGCCCAAACCTCTCCCCTACAGCCTCTGATTTAATTGCTCTGGGTGGATCTTATTCACCAGAGAATCTTTTTCTCCCTGTTCTTGTGGAGGATAGAGTGTTCTTTGCTCTTAAAATTATCATGTCACCTTTTTCAACACCAGGATTAATGGAGGGACTTGAGAAAAAATGTTGTGATTGGGGGGGAGGAGCCAAGATGGCCGAATAGGAACAGCTCCGGTCTACAGCTCCCAGCACGAGCGACGCAGAAGACGGGTGATTTCTGCATTTCCATCTGAGGTACCGTGTTCATCTCACTAGGGAGTGCCAGACAGTGGGCGCAGGTCAGTGGGTGAGCGCACCGTGCGCCAGCCGAAGCAGGGGCGAGGCATTGCCTCACTTGGGAAGTGCAAGGGGTCAGGGAGTTCCCCTTCCAGGGGTGACAGACGGCACCTGGAAAATCGGGCCACTCCCACCCGAATACTGTGCTTTTCCGACGGGCTTAGGAAACGGTGCCCCAGGAGAGTATAGCCCGCACCTGGCTCAGAGGGTCCTACGCCCACGGAGTCTCGCTGATTGCTAGCACAGCAGTCTGAGATCAAACAGCAAGTCAGCAGCGAGGCTGGGGGAGGGGCGCCCGCCATTGCCCAGGCTCGCTTAGGTAAACAAAGCAGCCGGGAAGCTTGAACTGGGTGGAGCCCACCACAGCTCAAGGAGGCCTGCCTGCCTCTGTAGGCTCCACCTCTGGGGGCAGGGAACAGACAAACAAAAAGACAGCAGTAACCTCTGCAGACTTAAATGTCCCAGTCTGACAGCTTTGAGGAGAGCAGTGGTTCTCCCAGCACGCAACTGGAGATCTGAGAACGGGCAGACTGCCTCCTCAAGTGGGTCCCTGACCCCTGACCCCCGAGCAGCCTAACTGGGAGGCACCCCCCAGCAGGGGCAGACTGACACCTCACACGGCCGGCCAGGTACTCCAACAGACCTGCAGCTGAGGGTTCTGTCTGTTAGAAGGAAAACTAACAGAAAGGACATCCACACCAAAAACCCATCTGTACATCACCATCATCAAAGACCAAAAGTAGATAAAACCACAAAGATGGGGAAAAAACAGAGCAGAAAAACTGGAAACTCTAAAAACCAGAGTACCTCTCCTCCTCCAAAGGAACACAGTTCCTCACCAGCAACGGAACAAAGCTGGACAGAGAATGACTTTGACGAGCTGAGAGAAGAAGGCTTCAGACGATCAAATTACTCCGAGCTACGGGAGGATATTCAAACCAAAGGCAAAGAAGTTGAAAACTTTGAAAAAAATTTAGAAGAATGTATAACTAGAATAACCAATACAGAGAAGTGCTTAAAGGAGCTGATGGAGCTGAAAACCAAGGCTCGAGAACTACGTGAAGAATGCAGAAGCCTCAGAAGCCGATGCGATCAAATGGAAGAAAGGGTATCAGCCCTGGAAGATGAAATGAATGAAATGAAGCGAGAAGGGAAGTTTAGAGAAAAAAGAATAAAAAGAAACGAGCAAAGCCTCCAAGAAATGTGGGACTATGTGAAAAGACCAAATCTACGTCTGATTGGTGTAGCTGAAAGTGACGGGGAGAATGGAAACAAGTTGGAAAACACTCTGCAGGATATTATCCAGGAGAACTTCCCCAATCTAGCAAGGCAGGCCAACATTCAGATTCAGGAAATACAGAGAACGCCACAAAGATACTCCTCGAGAAGAGCAACTCCAAGACACATAATTGTCAGATTCACCAAAGTTGAAATGAAGGAAAAAATGTTAAGGGCAGCCAGAGAGAAAGGTCGGGTTACCATCAAAGGGAAGCCCATCAGACTAACAGCAGATCTCTCGGCAGAAACCCTACAAGCCAGAAGAGAGTGGGGGCCAATATTCAACATTCTTAAAGGAAAGAATTTTCAACCCAGAATTTCATATCCTGCCAAACTAAGCTTCATAAGTGAAGGAGAAATAAAATACTTTACAGACAAGCAAATGCTGAGAGATTTTGTCACCACCAGGCCTGCCCTAAAAGAGCTCCTGAAGGAAGCGCTAAACATGGAAAGGCACAACCGGTACCAGCCACTGCAAAATCATACCGAAATGTAAAGAACATCGAGACTAGGAAGAGACTGCATCAACTAACGAGCAAAATATCCAGCTAACATCATAATGACAGGATCAAATTCACACATAACAATATTAACTTTAAATGTAAATGGACTAAATGCTCCAATTAAAAGACACAGACTGGCAAATTGGATAAAGACTCAAGACCCATCAGTGTGCTGTATTCAGGAAACCCATCTCACGTACAGAGACACACATAGGCTCAAAATAAAAGGATGGAGGAAGATCTACCAAGCAAATGGAAAACAAAAAAAGGCAGGGGTTGCAATCCTAGTCTCTGATAAAACAGACTTTAAACCAACAAAGATCAAAAGAGACAAAGAAGGCCATTACATAATGGTAAACGGATCAATTCAACAAGAAGAGCTAACTATCCTAAATATATATGCACCCAATACAGGAGCACCCAGATTCATAAAGCAAGTCCTGAGTGACCTACAAAGAGACTTAGACTCCCACACATTAATAATGGGAGACTTTAACACCCCACTATCAACATTAGACAGATCAACGAGACAGAAAGTCAACAAGGATACCCAGGAATTGAACTCAGCTCTGCACCAAGCGGACCTAATAGACATCTACAGAACTCTCCACCCCAAATCAACAGACTATACATTTTTTTCAGCACCACACCACACCTATTCCAAAATTGACCATATACTTGGAAGTAAAGCTCTCCTCAATAAATGTAAAAGAACAGAAATTGTAACAAACTGTCTCTCAGATCACAGTGCAATCAAGCTAGAACTCAGGATTAAGAATCTCACTCAAAACCGCTCAACTATGTGGAAACTGAACAACCTGCTCCTGAATGACTACTGGGTACATAACGAAATGAAGGCAGAAATAAAGATGTTCTTTGAAACCAACGAGAACCAAGACACAACATACCAGAATCTCTGGGATGCATTCAAAGCAGTGTGTAGAGGGAAATTTATAGCACTAAATGCCCACAAGAGAAAGCAGGAAAGATCCAAAATTGACACCCTAACATCACAATTAAAAGAACTAGAAAAGCAAGAGCAAACACATTCAAAAGCTAGCAGAAGGCAAGAAATAACTAAAATCAGAGCAGAACTGAAGGAAATAGAGACACAAAAAACCCTTCAAAAAATAAATGAATCCAGGAGCTGGTTTTTTGAAAGGATCAACAAAATTGATAGACCACTAGCAAGATTAATAAAGAAAAAAAGAGAGAAGAATCAAATAGATGCAATAAAAAATGATAAAGGGGATATCACCACCGATCCCACAGAAATACAAACTACCATCAGAGAATATTACAAACACCTCTATGCAAATAAACTAGAAAATCTAGAAGAAATGGATAAATTCCTCAACGCATACACCCTCCCAAGACTAAACCAGGAAGAAGTTGAATCTCTGAATAGACCAATAACAGGAGCTGAAATTGTGGCAATAATCAATAGCTTACCAACCAAAAAAAGTCCAGGTCCAGATGGATTCACAGCCAAATTCTACCAGAGGTACAAGGAGGAGCTGGTACCATTCCTTCTGAAGCTATTCCAATCAATAGAAAAAGAGGGAATCCTCCCTAACTCATTTTATGAGGCCAGCATCATCCTGATACCAAAGCCTGGCAGAGACACAACAAAAAAAGAGAATTTTAGACCAATATCCTTGATGAACATTGATGCAAAAATCCTCAATAAAATACTGGCAAACAGAATCCAGCAGCACATCAAAAAGCTTATCCACCATGATCAAGTGGGCTTCATCCCTGGGATGCAAGGCTGGTTCAATATACGCAAATCAATAAATGTAATCCAGCATATAAACAGAACGAAAGACAAAAACCACATGATTATCTCAATAGATGCAGAAAAAGCCTTTGACAAAATTCAACAACCCTTCATGCTAAAAACTCTCAATAAATTAGGAATTGATGGGACGTATCTCAAAATAATAAGAGCTATTTATGACAAACCCACAGCCAATATCATACTGAATGGGCAAAAACTGGAAGCATTCCCTTTGAAAACTGGCACAAGACAGGGATGCCCTCTCTCACCACTTCTATTCAACATAGTGTTGGAAGTTCTGGCCAGGGCAATTAGGCAGGAGAAGGAAATCAAGGGTATTCAATTAGGAAAAGAGGAAATCAAATTGTCCCTGTTTGCAGATGACATGATAGTATATCTAGAAAACCCCATTGTCTCAGCCCAAAATCTCCTTAAGCTGATAAGCAACTTCAGCAAAGTCTCAGGATACAAAATCAATGTGCAAAAATCACAAGAATTCTTATACATCAATAACAGACAAACAGAGAGCCAAATCATGAGTGAACTCCCATTCACAATTGCTTCAAAGAGAATAAAATACCTAGGAATCCAACTTACAAGGGATGTGAAAGACCTCTTCAAGGAGAACTACAAACCACTGCTCAAGGAAATAAAAGAGGATACAAACAAATGGAAGAACATTCCATGCTCATGGGTAGGAAGAATCAATATCATGAAAATGGCCATCCTTCCCAAGGTAATTTACAGATTCAATGCCATCCCCATCAAGCTACCAATGACTTTCTTCACAGAATTGGAAAAAACTACTTTAAAGTTCATATGGAACCAAAAAAGAGCCCGCATCGCCAAGTCAATCCTAAGCCAAAAGAACAAAGCTGGAGGCATCACACTACCTGACTTCAAACTATACTACAAGGCTACAGTAACCAAAACAGCATGGTACTGGTACCAAAACAGAGATATAGATCAATGGAACAGAACAGAGCCGTCAGAAATAATGCCACATATCTACAAGTATCTGATCTTTGACAAACCTGACAAAAACAAGAAATGGGGAAAGGATTCCCTATTTAATAAATGGTGCTGGGAAAACTGGCTAGCCATATGTAGAAAGCTGAAACTGGATCCCTTCCTTACACCTTATACAAAAATCAATTCAAGATGGACTAAAGACTTAAATGTTAGACCTAAAACCATAAAAACCCTAGAAGAAAACCTAGGCATTACCATTCAGGACATAGGCATGGGCAAGGACTTCATGTCTAAAACACCAAAAGCAATGGCAACAAAAGCCAAAATTGACAAATGGGATCTAATTAAACTCAAGAGCTTCTGCACAGCAAAAGAAACTACCATCAGAGTGAACAGGCAACCTACAAAATGGGAGAAAATTTTCGCAACCTACTCATCTGACAAAGGGCTAATATCCAGAATCTACAATGAACTCCAACAAATTTACAAGAAAAAAACAAACAACCCCATCAAAAAGTGGGCAAAGGACATGAACAGACACTTCTCAAAAGAAGACATTTATGCAGCCAAAAAACACATGAAAAAATGCTCATCATCACTGGCCATCAGAGAAATGCAAATCAAAACCACAATGAGATACCATCTCACACCAGTTAGAATGGCAATCATTAAAAAGTCAGGAAACAACAGGTGCTGGAGAGGATGTGGAGAAATAGGAACACTTTTACACTGTTGGTGGGACTGTAAACTAGTTCAACCCTTGTGGAAGTCAGTGTGGCGATTCCTCAGGGATCTAGAACTAGAAATTCCATTCGACCCAGCCATCCCATTACTGGGTATATACCCAAAGGACTATAAATCATGCTGCTATAAAGACACATGCACACGTATGTTTATTGCGGCATTATTCACAATAGCAAAGACTTGGAACCAACCCAAATGTCCAACAATGATAGACTGGATTAAGAAAATGTGGCACATATACACCATGGAATACTATGCAGCCATAAAAAATGATGAGTTCACGTCCTTTGTAGGGACATGGATGAAATTGGAAATCATCATTCTCAGTAAACTATCGCAAGAACAAAAAACCAAACACCGCATATTCTCACTCATAGGTGGGAATTGAACAATGAGAACAGATGGACACAGGAAGGGGAACATCACACTCTGGGGACTGTTGTGGGGTGGGGGGAGGGGGGAGGGATAGCATTGGGAGATATACCTAATGCTAGATGACGAGTTGGTGGGTGCAGCGCACCAGCATGGCACATGTATACATATGTAACTTACCTGCACATTGCGCACATGTACCATAAAACCTAAAGTATAATAATAATAATAATAAAAGAAAAAAAAAAAAAGAAAAAATGTTGTGACTACTTCTGACCATTCATTCATTTATCTGTCCATGTTTCTGTATGGGTATAACACTATGTCAGGGAGTGTAGAGAGGACCAAGATAAATATTTGAGTCCTATTAGCAACTCTACTGGCTACAAATGTTTTTATAAACTGCCTTAAATTTAAGGAGAACTTTACTGTAGAACCAAACATTCTGATCAGAAAATAAGCTGCAAAACAGTGACATATACGATTTTGAAATATTCTGATTTTTTAAAAAATTAACTTTTTAATTGAAATATAACAAACATGTATTATAGAAAAGTGTGCAGTTATAAGCATATATTTGGATAAATTATCGTCAAACATAGCCATGTACTTCTCTCCTCCCCAAAGGTACCACTATTCTGACTTCTAGCATCACAGAATAGTTTTGCCTGCCTTTAAATTTTATATAAATGGAATAAAATAGCATACATTTCTTTTGTCTGGCTTCTTTTTTCTTTTTTTTGAGAGGGATTCTCACTCCTTCACCCAGGCTGGAGTGCAGTGGCATGATCTCGGCTCACTGCAACCTCCACCTCCCAGGCTCAAGCATTCTCCTGCCTCAGCCTCTGGATTAGCTGGGACGACAGGCGCCTGCCACCATGCCCAGCTAATTTTTTTTTTGTATTTCTAGTACAGACGGGGTTCCACCATGTTGGTCAGGCTGGTCTTGCTCTCCTGACCTCAGGTGATCCACCTGCCTTGGCCTCCCAAAGTGCTGGGATCACAGGCATGAGCCACCGCACCTGGCCTGGCTTCTTTTTCTCAACATTGTGAGATGTATCCATGTTGTTGGTTATAGCAATAGTTTGTTCATTGTTATTTTTGTGTAGTATCCCACTGAATGAATATCACAATTAGATATCTAGGAGTTGGGTACACATCAAAGGAGTGGAATGTAGGCCTTTCAAATTATAGCAATTTGGTAGTTGTAATGGAATCACATTATGGTTTTAATTTACATTTCTATTTTTTTTTTTTTTTTTTTTTTTGAGACGGAGTCTTGCTCTGTCACCCAGGCTGGGGTGCAGTGGCGTGATCTCGGCTCAGTGCAAGCTCCGCCTCCCAGGTTCATGCCATTCTTCTGCCTCAGCCTCCCGAGTAGCTGGGACTACAGGCGCCCGCCACCACGCCTGGCTAATTTTTTGTGTTTTTAGTAAAGACGGGGTTTCACTGTGTTAGCCCGGATGGTCTCGATCCACCCGCCTTGGCCTCCCAAAGTGCTAGGATTACAGGCGTGAGCCACCGTGCCTGGCCTTAATTTACATTTCTTATAGCTAATGAGGTTGTGTTTTTTTGACTATTTGGGTAGCTTCTTTAGTGAAGTGTCCAAGTCTCAAGATTATTTTTTTGATGAGCTTGCCTGTTTATTTTAGTTTTTTAAAAAACGGGGAAAATAATACTGGTCACACCAAGAAAGGACAAAGCCACATTCCTACCTATGTTACTAACCTGGAAGGAGAAAACAGGAGTAATAATAAGGACAAGAAAAATAGCTTAATGTCTTCCCTAGAACTAAAACAAAACTTCCTTCAGGAGTGTGGCACTGGTTGGGAATACAAAAGTATTTAGTCACCAGTCATTCTTGCCTATACTTCAGGCTGGACAGGACCCTCACATTGATCCCTGAAAACAGATTCACCTGTGAGGTCAACCACTCTTACCTTATGCACTCCCACTCTTTTGTATAGATTAAGGCCCTGCTGCTCAGTTATGGGAAGGAGAGTTCAGGAGGTGCTAAAATCATGTGCTAAGTGGATAATTTCCTTCCAGAGTACCAGTCTGTAAGGATGGAAGAGGAATTGAGCATCCACAAGCACAGGAAACACAGACAGGTAAACAGAGAAAGTCCCGCTTACCGGAGCTGGAAGTGCTTGAGCTTGGTAACTAGCAGTTTGTACTGAGCACCCAGGGGTGCCATGGATGCGACATCTACAAATATCAGTTGCTGCAAGGGTCCCGTCTCATTGGTTGCTTCTGAGGGACATAAGGTGCGGCTCACTTCTTGATAGTTGTAGCTCCTCTGGTATCTGAAGCAGCCAATATAGAAGAAAAAAATAAACAAGGACAAGAAAGAGACTCAGTGAATGAGCAGGGAAAGGAGTCTATCTCATTTTGCTTCTCTCCAAATTCATTTTCAGGTCCTTATGTTTTGAATTTTAGACTGGAACTATCAATAGTAATTTTAGAACTAGTGTTGTTGGCATTGGGTTGTATGATATAATAACAGGGATGTGAGGACTATTCTGCGCTGACTAGTTCACTTAAGCGGTATCTACATTACACTAAGCCATTCTTCTAATTCAATGAGGAATAAATATCCAATGTGAGGGGGAATCTGTCATGATAAAACAACCAGCTGATTCCATTTTCCTCTCTTCAAACTATTGCTAAAGTAGAGAGTAAAGAAAGCCCTGAGTCCAAGTCAAAGCTAACAGAGTTAGTATTTCAGTCCTCGAGTTCTTCAACCTTTAAAAATAATGTTATGTGTCCATTTTGCATGCCTTCCAAGTTTTTTTTTATTAGTGCAGTAGTATCTTATACACTTCTCCCCTGAAAAAATAGGAACTCGAGCGGGGTTGTTGTTTTTCCGCTGCTGTGTCTCCAGCACCCACCACTTAATAGTGCTCAATAAATATTACTGAATGAAGAATGCAGACACAAGATGGGCATTTTGAAGAACAGGGAAAGAGTTACTCACTTATGTTAACTGCTGGACATAGCCCATTGGAGGGCTATTCATTGACCCAGTACCCCAAAGCTATGGAGGATCATGGAATGTTTTTAAAATGGTAAAAGCTCTTCTAGGTGTGGCCAATCTAGGTAGAGTGCTCATCTAAAAATTGAATAGAGCGAACAGGTCAGGGCAGGCACCATGATCATTATTTGCACCCCGTATGCAGAATGTCTCGACATTCCAAATGTCTGATTTTTCCTTTCATTAGGGAAAAGACCAATTAAGTTCTAGGACATTGAAGAAAACCAAATGTAGTGAAGTTGCCTGGGAGAAAACCCACTTACAGTCCTTGGAAGAGCAGAGGAACCTGCCAGGACAGCACCTCTTTCTGCTGGCGAACCACAACAAGGACCGGGTAGTTGAGATTCTCAGAGGAACTGTTCACATACACCCTCACGGCGGTCACCTGCGTGGCAGGGTAGAAAGAGGTAATGCAAAACGTGCACATGCACACATGCAAACACACACACACACACACAAACACACACACCATAGTTGCCATATGAGGCTCAGAAACACTTTAATTTCTGATATTTGCTTCTCATGATAGGTCATCCAAATGCCCCAGTTGTTTCTCCTCATTCATATTGCAACCACAGTGGGTCTCAACCTTGATTGCACATTGAAATTGCATGGGGAGAATTTTTTTAAAACGATGCCTAAATCCAACCTGCCAAAATTCTGATTCAGTTAATTTTAGATGAGACCAAATTATAAAGCCTTCAAACAGCAAGCTGAGGAGTTTGAATGGAGCAGGCAACACAAGATTTTGAGAATGAACCCAGAACAGAAAAAGAAAGATACTGATGTGCTTTTCTTCTTATTTAAATATAAATGCTAAAGATACAAATATCTAAAAATAAAACAACACACACAAAGCCACCCTCCTCCAAAAACAAATCCCATGGGACCTTCAATTGCTGAAAAACTTCAATTTTGGGTTGGTAAATCATCCTGTGTTTCAAATCAAAATGTTATGACCACATTTTATTAAAGCCTAACAGACGGCCTGATGCTCCCACCAACAATAAATCATGACGCTTCCCCAGAACAGATATCACAGGGCTGAGTAATCTTCTCTTTCCCTTGCTCTAAGGTATAAGTCAATCCTTGACACAAAATGCTTTTTTATATCAGTAACTCTATGGGTCTTTCTGAATGCACACATATCAACCCAACAATTTAACCCTATTATGGTTATTTTAAAGACAGGAAAGTGAATGTAACTTTGGATCTAGATGGTGTTGGTGTTTTCTTTTTCTCTCTTTTTTTTTCTTTCTTGAGACAGAGTCTCCCTCTGTCACCCAGGCTGGAGTGCAGTGGCATGATCTCGGCTCACTGCAACCTCCCAGGTTCAAGGAATCCTCGTGCCTCAGCCTCCCAAGTAGCTGGGATTACAGGTGTGCACCACCATGCCCGGCTAATTTTTGTATTTTTAGTAGAGACAGGGTTTCACCATGTTGGCCAGGCTGGTCTCGAACTCCTGACCTCAAGTGATCTGCCCATCTCAGCCTCCCAAAGTGCTGGGATTACCGGTGTGAGCCACCGTGCCTGGCTTTCTTTCAATTTTTGTAATACCATAGCCAATATGTAAGAGAACAAAATAGAAGAGAGATAGGGTAAAAACAGCAACAACAACAACAAAATTTAATCTTCCACATGAGATTTTGTTTTTCTAATGCCTTAGTATTCTCTTGAAAACTTCTTTATTAGGAGAAAGAAAATGAAACAAGAAAATCCTGCAATTAAGCCCTAATGATCTATCGCACATTCAAAATGGAAATTAGGAGGAAACAGAATAGCATAGATGTCATATATTGCCATTTGGTTCTCATATCATTTTCCTTAAGCCACTGCATTGCTTTTTAAATGTTAAAATAGCCCAAGAGTAACTTACTAATTTGATACAAAGTGCTTGCCCTAAAGGGAGAGTTTTCTTGTGCCTACACTCTACATGTTTCCATGGAAATTATGCTGCAGCTGAAAATTGCCACCACATCTCTAGCGAGACCTCTTTCTTGAGCTCTGAATCTTCCACAGGCACCTCACACTCAAAGCGTCTGAAATGGAATTGATCACTCCCTTCACTCCTAACTTGAAGTTCTTCTGAATTCCCTTGAATATTGAATGGGCCCACCATGCAGCCATTCATCTAAGCCTGAAACTAGAGATTCATCCTTGATTCCTGCTTCTTTAGCTCCTTTGCTTCTATCTCCCTAATACTGTTCACACCCAGATCCTCCCCTCCGCCCCCAGTGACACTCTCATAGCTCAGTCCTGCATCACAGTGACCCTCCTTGGCAGCCCCCTGTCTAGTTTTCCGACTCCAGGGCTGTACTTGCTAGAAGGGCAGTTTCATCTGTCATTCCTCATTCCCCTGTTGAAAAGGCCTTCAGTGGCTCTGAAGAATTTTCAGATTTACTCCAAAGTAACAAGAATAATATAATGAGTGCTCATGTACTTATCCAGTTTTAATAATTGTTAACAAATGTATTTTATTTCATTTATACATCCTATTTCCCATACACCCCCACCACTGGATTATTTGAAAGTACACACCAGGCCAGGCGCGGCGGCTCATGCCTGTAATCCCAGCACTTTGGGAGGCCGAGGTGGGTGGATCACCTGAGGTTGGGAGTTTGAGACCAGCCTGACCAACATGGAGAAACCCAGCCTCTACTAAAAATACAAAATTAGCTGGGCGTGGTGGCGCATGCCTGTAATCACAGCTACTCAGGAGGCTGAGGCAGGAGAATCGCTTGAACCCGGGAGGCAGAGGTTGCGGTGAGCTGAGATCGTGCCATTGCATTCCGGCCTGGGCAACAAAGAGTGAAACTCCGTCTCAAAAAAACAAAAAAAAAACAAAAAAAAGAAAGAAAAAGAAGTACACACCAAAGATCGTATCATTTATCTGCACCACAGTAAGACATGAAGCCTTCTCTTTTCAACTTAAATACAACACCATTATGCCACTTGATAAAATTAATAATCCTAAAAATTACTAACATCCACATAGTATTTGAATTTTTTCAATTGTTTCAAAATTTTTTTCCAGTTAAAAAAAAATTGGGCACAAACAAGACCCGTACATTGTATTTGGTTCATATGTCTTTTGAGTCTCTTTTAATGCAAAGGGTACTTCTCTCTCCTTTTTGGGAACACTTGTTTTTTAAAGAAAGCAGCTCACAAAACAGCAATACAAATCTGTAGAAGAACCCACGTTCTGGATTTTACGGATTGCACCCTGCAGTGTCATTGAACAGGTTTTGTTGATCTCTTGTATTGCCTGCAAACTGGTAGTTAGATCTAGAGGCTTCATTAGATTCAAATAGTCAAATTTCTCAATATTTTTCCTGAATTTTGAATCACAGTCAAGGAAGTTTTCACCATTCCTGGTTACTGAAGAATTTGCTCATATTTTCTTTTAGTATTTTATGGTTTCATCCTAAAAAATTATTTAAACCTCTAATCCCTTTGCAATCAATACTTGTATGTGGTATAAGGAGTGATTGCAATTTTATCTTTGTTTCATTTGGCTTTCCAGTTATCCCAACATCACTTACTTAAAAGTTCACCTTTTCTCCACGGAGTTGAATCCCTCAAGCCTCTTCTTGATGTCTTCTTGCCTTCGTCTCTAGTTTCTTTGCCTACCAACAGATCCATTGTCTTGTCATGTCCAATTACTGTTTCTCAAAAGGGTTATGTCCCCAGTGTTGACTGGCCTTGTATATCTTCCTCATTCTTAAAGTCTTCCTTTGGGAAGTCTTCCCTAACATTTTCCTACCCTACCAAATAAGTGGTGTCCCTCCCTTTTGGGGGCGTGCTGTGTGGCCTCTGATTACCTCTATGGTATCTCTACCACAGATAGCAACCTTAAAATGTAATCAACTTTATTACTTTTTCTTGGCCATTTCTTTTATCACTTAAATTGAAATATAATTCATACATCACACAATTCATTCTTTTAAAGTGCACAATTAAGTAGTTTTTAATATATTCACCAAGTTGCGCAACCATCACCACTGTCTAATTCTAATACTTTTCTCACCCCAGAAAGAAACCTGCACTCATTGGCAGTCACTCCTCATTCCTTCCTTCCCCCAATCCCTGGCAACCACTAACCTAATTTCTGTCTTTATGGATTTGCCTATACTTCAAATAAATGGAATAATGTGTTCTTCTGTATCTGGCTTATTTCCTTAGCATAATGTTTTTAAGGTTCATTCATGTTGTAGCATGTATCAGTACTTCATTCCTTTTTATTACTATATAATATTCCATTGCATGGACATACCACATCCTGTTTATCCATTCTTCAGTTGATGGACATTTGCGTTGTTTTCACTTTTTAGCTATTATAAACAATGTTGTTGTGAACATTTGTATACAAATTTTTGTATGAACATTTATTTTCAGTTCTTTTGGGCATATGCCTATGAGTAGAATTGCTGGGAGACATGGTAACTCTATGTTTCACTTTTTGTGGAACTGCCAAAATGTTTTCCAAAGAGGTACATCATTTTATATTCCGGTAATTTACCTAGCAAGCAATATGTAAGGGCTCCAGTTTCTCTACATCCTTGCCAACACTTGTCAGTATCTTTTTTTTGAATATAGCCATCCTAGTGGGTGTAAAGTTGCATCTCATTGTGGACCACATGATATTTAAACCGCTAGTTTACCTGCCTGTCTCTTCTAGGAAGCTGTAAACTTCATCTTTGGCATCCTTGGTGCCTGGCAGAATGCATTAGCTTAAAAGCAGGCTCAGTTTTGAGGCTGTAATACAGACACTCACCAGCATTATATAGCATGTGTTTTTAGAGCACATTTTGGTCTGGCTTAAAAGCTGTAGCAGTCAGAACTGAGATAAAACCTAAGGAGCTTGTCTGCCTCCCTTTTTCACCTAAGATGCAACCTCCTCCTCCCTTCTTAAGTACTTAATGTCAGATGGTATTTCCTTCAATCTTTTTTTTCACACTTTGATCTAAGGCAAAGATTTTAAAATTTTAGTGTGCTTTTTAGCAAAGCAAATCCCTCAAGTCAACCCCCAGCATTTCTGACTTGGCAGATCAAGAATAGAACTTAAAAATATAAATTTTTAGCAAGCTGCTGGGGGATTCTGATGTACATGGATGGTGACTAGACTTTGGGAAGGATTGTTTCAAAGAAACCATCTAGTGGATAACTCCATTTGTCAGCAACTCGCCAACTGCCCATTATTCTGAGATGTACATGCATGAGATCACCAATGTTAGAGTTGGTCTGGAAGCTGGTGTTTGTTGAGGCTGACACTGGGCCGGCAGAACAGATGTATCACTGCCATGATTATCCCACTTCACTGTTCATCTCCACACCCTCATTTTATTCCTGGCCTGGCTTTTGAAATCCACTTACCTTTTTATTATTTAATAATGTTCTTACTAGTCATAATAAAAACAAACTCAGAGATACTGGCATAATAAATTGTGAAAAATACGTTAGAGTAGGAGATAGAAGACATCGGGCAGTTTTTCAAGATGAACAGATAGTGGATTACCCCCAGGAAAGGATAAAGAGCCCTGATCAAAATTTGCTTTGCCTTTCCTGAGGCTAATATGCAGCTGAGAAAATTGGATTACATTTGCAGCAGCGAAGAAAGCTGTGTAAAGGCAAAACTAAATGAAGGACAGGGTATTGACCACGCTTAATGGGCCCTAACACCTTGTGAAAGGCCATTTCTAAGAGCTAAGATTTTTCCTCTTGTTGCTTTTTCCTGTTGTCATGACAACAAAAGCACTTTGATTGCATAAATCTTGTTTGTTTCCTGTGTTTACTACAAGCAGAAACTTGAATTATAGCTAGCTAAGAGAGATTTATTTAAGTACTTCCATCTCTGATATTATATAGATCACAGTTATGAAAGGTCTTAAAGCTTAGAGACTCTCCTTTCTATCTTTCAGCATGTCAGTAGGGAAAGGTTCAAAATTATAAGGAATATATTTCTGTTCCATAAAAGAATAGAAATGAATTCAATTCGAAAATCTAGTTTATTTTTGCTAAAATAATGAGACTGTAGCCTCTATTATTTGGAATATTAGATTAAGAATCAGAGATTATTGATTTCCATTATTCAATACAACACTGTTTTCCCGTATGATCTTGAAAAACTGACTCCACTTGTAAAACAGCGACAACAGTATCTGCTGATGGTCCTTTTTTCAAATGTTTAACTGTTTGAGTAACCGCGCAGTGTTTGGTTGTGTTCACTGGGTGTACCTCTGCAGGCTCCTCCTCCCTCCCTCGCGTCTTTCCCATGCTCCCACTCTCATCCATCAAACATTTACTGAGGATTCGCCCTGAGTCAGGAGCTATGGGAGATGCTGGGGATATTCTAAAGGCAACTGTGCCCTCGATGAGGCTCGCAAAGACAAAGTCAGAAAGACAAATGGAAAAGGCACCATTAACTGCATAATGTGATGAGTATGATGGTAGCAATTTGAGCAAGTACTGTGGGTACACAGAGGACAATGTGATTACCCCCAGGGGGAATCAGGAAAGCAGCACAGGCTTCCTACAAGTTGGGCTCTTCCACATAGGTCCTGCCATTGCCTGCTTGATGCATAAGACCTCCACTTGTAGTGTTAGAAAACCTTACATCTGGGAAGGTGCTTAGGGAGACCATCTACTCCAACCATCCCATGTACAGAGGAGGAGCCTGAGATAGACATGATGGCACCTCTCCAAGGATACTCAGTGATGGAACAATCATGACTAGAACCCAAGCCTGTTCTCCAATCACCATGCAATGCTTGGTCAGAATATGCTGCCATCACTATTTTGAATCCCTGGCTCCACTGTACCCAACTCTGCATCATCTATTATTCTACTATGAAATGAAGAAGCTATATAAACACCATACAGGAGGGGAAGAGACAAGCCACAGACTAGGGATGTTTGTACATGTAAAACAGACAAAATATCAGTATCTTGAATATATAAGGACCCTTAAAACTCATAAGAAAAAAACCCCTACCAATGGAAAAAGTGGGTTAAGGATATAAACAGAATGACCAGGCCAGGCGTGGTAGCTCATGCCTGTAATCCCAGCACTTTGGGAGGCTGAGTTGTGTGGATCCCTTGAGCTCAGGAGTTCGAAACCAGCCTAAGCAACATGGTGAAACCTCTGTCTCTATTTAAAAAATACAAAAATTAGCTGGGTGCAGTGGCGTGCTCCTGTAGTCCCAGCCACTCAGAAGGCTGAGGCAGGAGCATTGTTTGAGCCCAGGATGCAGAGGTTGCAGTGAGTCGAGATCGGGCCACTACACTGCAGCCTGGGCAATGGGAGTGAAAACCCTGTCTCAAAAAATAAAAAAAAAATAATAAAAAGAATGACCAAAGAACCTGTAAAAAGATATTCAGCACTTACAATCATCAGAAAGGCGAAGCCTCACAAGTATTGACAATACCATGTTTGCAACATGTAGAGAAACAGAAATTTGCATATTGCTAATGAAAATGTTATTTGGTGCAATGACTTCAGTCAGCAAGTTGCCAATATCTACTACAGTTGAAGATGAGTTCACATTACAGTTAAGCATTTCCATGACTAAGTTTAGGCACAAAAAAATTCTTACATATGCACAAGGAGTCATAAACAAGAATGTTCACTGCAAGCACTGGTTGCAACAATAAAATTTGGAAACAACCTAAATGACAACCAAATAAACTAAATAATAGAAGTATGAAGAGATAAATTATATGCATGCAATGAAATGCTACACAGTGGTTAAAAGTAAATGAACTGAAATATGGATCAGTATGGATAAATCTCAAGAAGATAAATTGAGAGGAGCAGGTTGCTGAAGGAAACATACTTAATTTTCTCATTTATTTGACTTTGTAAACAAGGAAAACAATACAATATTTTTATTTGTACATCTTCAGTAAAATATATATACTCAGAAATGATAAACATCAAATTTAAAATAATGGATTTCAAGAACTTTGAAGGATCTGAGATTTTACCCCTTTGCCACAGTGTCATCGATACTGGGAGAAGACACAAGTCTCTTGGGTTGGAAACAATTTTATGACTGTTGTTAGGGTAAGCAGCATTAGCTTCACTTCTTCTGGTCCCCAAGTACTATGAAGGTGACATGGATGGGTCCAGGTGGATACCTACCTACATGCAGGGGGTTGCACTACAGGAGAGGAACCCTGAGCTTAGAAAACCCAAGTCTTTTATAACAGGCAGTAAGTCTGTCTTTCCTTTACTCCACGGGGAGACATTGTTTGCTTTCTGAGGCTGTTTGCTATGCAAATATCCTTGAAATGATAGTATTTAAAAAACTTCAGTTGGTGCCTTCCTGTAAGATGTGCAGAAATCAAGAGAACCTATGAAGGACTGTCTCCCCAAAATGGTCACTTTTGGGGATGGAGGAAGAGAATCAGGGTGAGGAAAAACAGGAAACAAATTATCCTTTTATTTTTTAATCTGAGTATGAGGCACATACGTGCTTGTTACATTATTTTCTATACTTGTTTAAATGTCTAAAATGTTTCCTAGCAATAATAAAAAAGAAGCCGTGATGTGCTGGCCTTTGTGTTTGCCCACTTCTGAGTGACAACCCTCATTTTATAAAGGCTCCTTGTTACTCACAGGTGTGGCAGAACCCAAAACATATTTTCATTGCTCTCCTGGCTCATTTGCCATGGTCTACACTTACTCTAACTTCATAGATCAGATCCCCCTCTCTGTCTGTCTGTCTGTCTCTCTCTCTTTCTGTCTCTTATATGCAAATGGAAACTATTTCAGGATGTGGTGCTGAAGAAGCACTAACTGCCTCTCTTTAGGTCTCAGTCAGCTGCAGAACTTTGCATTGTCTTTGATGTCATTCACATAGCTCATTTCTCCATTTCTCTGCCCTGGAAAAGAAACACAGCCAGGAGACCCAGGCGAAGTTGGTCTTACATTGAACAGTAATGTGCAAGGCTTGATTCTGTGTCATCAGGTTAGTTTCCTAGGATGTCGTAACAAGGTACCACAAAGTAGGTGGCTTGAAACAACAAAGTAACTCTTTCACAGTTCTTCAGACTAGAAGTCTGCAATCAAGGTGTTAGCTGGGTCATGCTCCCTCTGAGACCTTCCTCTGGCTAGAAACCTTCCTTGCCTCTTCCTGCCTTCTGGTGGTGTCCATGAACCCTTGGCATTCCTTAGTGTGTGAATCACTGTTTTCTAATCACTCCCTTCTCTGCCTCTGTTGTCACATGGCGGTCCCCTTGTGTATCTCTGTCTTCACATGCTGTTCTCTGTGTGTGCCTGTGTCTAAATTTCCCTCTTCTTATAAGTATTTCAGTCATTGGATTGGGGCCCTAATGACCTCATCTTAACTTGGTCACATCTGCAAAGATGATACTTCCAAATAAGGTCACATTCATAGGTTCTAGGGGTTAGGGCCTCAACATATATTTTTGGGACAACAAATCAACCCATAACATTAGGTTTGTAGGATTTTAAAGCAATGACTCATTATCCAAAACTCTACCTTTCCCTTACTGTCATCTTATCTTCAGCTTTTACTTACTTGCTGTTAAAGTGAATTAACATGGAGGCCAGGCCTGAAGAATTCCTGAGCAGACAAAGCCAGTTAGGCCTCATAAATGTCCTGAACCTTGCTTGACTTGCAAACATAAGCTGGGATTACCGGCACCTTGGCTCACGCCTGTAATTCCAGCACTTTGAGAGGAGATGGGTGGATCACCTGTAGTCCCAGCTACTCGGAAGGCTGAGACAGGAGAATGGCTTGAACCCAGGAGGCAGAGATTGCGGTGAGGCGAGATCCTGCCACTACACTCCAGCCTGGGTGACAGGCCAGACTCTATTTCAGAAAAAAAAAAACAACAAAAAAACCCAGAAACTTAGGGCATACCAATCAGAAGCCACAGACTAACTTACAGCTCTGTAACTAGGAACTTTCCAGTAGGATAAACCAAGTAAGGCAGTTGTGTAACTGTAACTAATAAAATATTTTCTTTTCTTCATTTCTATCTTCACCCTATCAAAGCCTTCCCCCTGTGTTCCCTTGGCTGAGCCCAGGAAACCACTTCTGGTTTGGAGCTGCCTGATTGATGAATCTCCGTTTGCTCAAATACACTCTTTAAATTCTTATTGTGCTTCAGTTTACTTTTTAACACTGCCAAGACTCTTCATGGGATTGCATGTCACAGCTGGCTGAGCGAAGATGGGACTTCTGGGAGAGTCCAGTGACTGTTATATAAAAACAGCTGCCCCTGAGCAAAGCAGCCCTGCAGTCCTGAATCCCTTTCTTATCAGAAGCTAGTAATTCTCATTATATGGAGCATTTCATCCCAAGCTTTTCATAACTACTGCAGGGAGTTGAGCTACTTCCATCACAAGTTATACTTTTTAAAGAAAGATAAGCATGAAAATAATTTCTATAGTTATTGATGTGACTGTTTTAAAATTCCTTTGGTCTGATTCAGCCTTTAAAACTATCTTCTGTACATTTATGGCATAATAAAGAAAGATATATAGACCTAGATTTTATTTCTGGCACTAACACCTACTAGCTGAGAGGCCTTGGACAAATCACTTAAATTATCTGGCCCTTGGTTTCTTCAATTGTAGAATGGAAACAGTAACACCAGACTACCTGTCTCCCTGGGCAGCTTCATCCGTCAAATGGTGGATGATGTGGGACTGTGTTTTGTGACTTCAAAGAGCACCAGGGAGTGCAGAAGGCAGAGCTGTTTCCATTCCCATCCATTCATTGGTCAATCAGTTATTGACTGTCTGTTTCCTATGTTTGGAGACACACTTATAAGCCCAATCACCCCGGGCAAAAAAAAAAAAAAAAAAAAGATTATATAGTCCATCTTATGTAGGATATTAATTTATTTTCACAGCCTGGCTTCCAGCTAGCCTGGAAGAGCTCATTCATCTCATTGAAAAGTTCAGTTTATTCCTTGGGAGCTGTTTATTCCGTATACTTTTAAATTCTCGGCATTTTGTACTCAGAGCACTTTTCTAGAAAGAGGCAGTTTCCAGACCTCATCTCGCCAATTTCATTATGCCCAACAATAGTCTAGAATAAGTATAGTCATATAAGCCTTCATCCTTTGGTTTATAATCTAGATTTTATATTAAAATGTTCAATTCAATAAAAACATGGAAAAACATTGAAGAGAAGGATAATCATTGACGGGCCAAGAATACAGAAAAATGCACAGTCAGATTCTGGCTACTTTATGATGAACTTTATTCAATCAATGAATGTTTGACTCCCTATCCTGTGAGAGGCATTGTTCTGGACACAGGAGATACGTTAATCAGCAGTGTAGACATAGCACTCTTCTCTTTGACATCAGAGGTTTGCAAACAGGATGCCAATGAGCAAGCCATTATATTGACATTCAAGTTCCTGTGGGCTTGCATGACATAGATTTTGGGGGGAATACTTTCCTAAAGGATGCGTCAGAATTAACCAGAAAAGTAGGGGGAGGGCAGAGCAAGATAAATTTCCAAACAAAGGCTACAGTGTAGAAGACATAAGGAAGGAGAAGAGAGATGGTGAGAGAAGCATATTTGAAGAATTAAGAGAAAATCAGTTTGGCTGGAGCATGAGGTGCATAAAGGGCTATTATAATCCCGAAGAGTGTTATAAGTCATGTTGGGGCAGTTGGGACTTTATTCTAAGGACAAAAGAAAGCCTTTGGAAGGTTTTAAGTGCCACGACCATGTTGCCATGCTCATCCCTGGAAAGTCAATGTTGCCTCAGTTGCTGCTGAACAGCTGCTTTCTTGTATCATTGGTTCCCAAGTCAAAGTCTAGGGAAAGCAGATCTGACAGGCAATACCTTGGCCACATGCCTATGCCTGAGCTTGGTGGGGGATAAAAATAAGAGGGGGGATGAGAAAGTAAGTGCTTGGTGTTGATCTTCTGTCGTGAAAGGGGTTCTACCTCTAGCTAATACTCATAAAATGGAGAATTTCCCCCAAACACATGAGAATGATGTATTAGTCCGTTTTCATACTGCTGTGAAGAAATACCCAAGACTGGGTAATTTATAAAGAAAAAGAGGTTTAATGGACTCACAGTTCCACATAGCTGGGGAGGCCTCACAATCACGACAGAAAGCAAAGGAGGAGCAAAGGCACATCTTGCATGGCGGCAGGCAAGAGAGCGTGTACAGGGGAACTGCTCTTTATAAAGCCATTAGATCTTGTGAGACTTATTCACTATCATGAGAACAGCATGGGAAAAACCCACCCCCATGATTCAGTTACCTCCCACCGGTCCCCTCCCATGACACATGGGGATTACGGGAGCTACAATTCAAGATGAGATTTGGATGGAGACACAGCCCAACCATATCAAACAGGGTTCAGATTGGGCAGTCAAAACATGACTAAGCTCCCTTACACTTGGGACCCTTTTAACATGCAATAAATAGTGAGACTATCCTAAAGAGCAGTTGTTCCATGGAACATACTTTGGGAAATACTGTCCTGGATATTTTTCACAGAAATTGGTGTGAAGATATTATGTCCTGAAGAATCTAACCTATTCTGGGCTACCTTTGCCTCTCACTCCAAGAGCTAATCATTTTCTGTCTCTCCAGGTTCCTCAGTTTTTGCATGGGTTTGCTTTTCTTTTTTGAGATGGAATTTCACTCTTGTTGCCCAGGCTGGAGTTCAATGGCACGATCTCAGCTCACTACAACCACTGCCTCCTGGGTTCAAGCGATTCTCCTGCCTTAACCTCCCAAGTAGCTGGGGTTACAGGCATGCACCACTATGCCCAGCTAACTTTTTGTATTTTTAGTAGAGACGGTGTTTTACCATGTTGGCCAGGTTGGTCTTGAACTCCTGGCCTCAGGTGATCTGCCCATCTCAGCCTCCCAAAGTGCTGGGATTACAGTCATGAGCCACCACGCCCGGCTTCATTGGTTTCTCAGTACCACTGTCCTCCCTCTGGCTTTAGACATCCCCAGTCTTGGCTCCTGGGAGGCAGCTAACAGCCTGGGTTGGTTCAGCCTCCTTGCAGGTATCTGAATGTGCTCATCTTCTGTGCATGATTTCTTTTTTCCTCTTTATCTTTCCTGTCTCTTTCTATCTCTTGCTAGGTCTCATACTCCTGTCAGGGGATTGAAAAAGGAAAAATAATTATTTTTCTGGTTTGAGGCAGATCTCAAGTATCTATGCCCTGGATTTTATTTCTATGCATTGCAGGCAAGTATCTTCTAGAGCTATTCTGGGGCCTACTTAATTAATGCTCTGAAGATGGAAAAGTAGTAGAAAATTATTGTTATGATTGTAAGAGTTGTGATCTGACAATTACCAGCCTTTTATTTTTGTAATATAATTTATTGCCAGACTGGAGCCATTTATAACTTTAAATACATGTTTGTCAGGATATAAGTATTACCTAAAGGAAACTGCTTTCTAAATGAGCAAAACCAATCATCTGCAAACATCTTCCTCTTCAAAGACAACTTCTTGAGACAAGCAGAAGGGGCTTCAGGGAAGGCCATGTTTAAGAGAGAAAACCATTTCTAATTGTGGAAAGAACATTGTGGCAGAGATGATCTATACCACTTGAATTCACTCTAATGCTGAGAGGAGTTTTTTCTCTTTTAATGGATGAAGGTAGATGGCAGCAGCACCCCAGCTTTTCCCCTTGTCACATCTTGGTCCCTGCCTATGTCTGGGCCCACGAAGCTGTTTCCAACAAACGCCCCAGCTTCAGCTCCCTCCATGAAGACGTTTGGTGGGGTTGGTTTTGGGGTTACTCAGCATCCAAAACCCTTGCATGTTCTGGAGGAACCACTCCTCCTCCACCCCACTGTGTGAATTTTGTGGGAAGCAAGGTTGCCTATGGATGTCAAAGGGGCCGGATACAGGACCCGTGCTTGGGTAGATGGATATGCCCATTTGGTACATTCAATTGTGAGTAAATGACACAAAAATGAAGGGAGAGTTTAGAGTTCACTGGCAGTGGTGATATCAATAGGGTCCATAGCAGCAGGGTCCAGGGGTGACCATATCTAGTGGCAGTGGAGGCAGTGGTGTGGGGGAAGAACCCCAAGCAAACCATTCCTGTGGCATGACTGCTGCTATAATTTCCTGCAGCGTGGTCTCCCTTGGTCCCGAAATGTTGTCTGAGCCCAGTAACTTACTTTTGTGAGCTACTGGATATCTTTTTAATGAATTATTTTTCTGCTTATATTTGCCAGTTGATTTCTGTTGTTTGTAGGTAAGACCCCTGCACGAACCTATGTCCTCTTTCCTTTTCTGTCCACGTCACTCACACCTCACAGCAATTTTAGAGTCTCCCTGTCTACAAACCTCCCCAAATCTTCATTGCACACCTAGATCTCACCACTGTTTGTCTCCCTCCTTATCCTCCAACGTGTATCCCTTTGTTAACCAGATGAACATTGTTTGACTCTTAGAGAGCTATAATTCTTCCTTCCCGGTGAGGGTGGTATGGAGAGAAAGGGAAGGCAAATACAGGATATTTTTTAGAAGGCAAGAGAAAAGAAGAAAATACAACTGTGGACACTCAAATGTTAACTTTTTGGCCCATAACATATGCTCCAGTTAGGCGTTTATTTAAGATAGGTGTGAGTCACGTTGTTCACAAAAGGGCAGTTAAATCTAGAGGGACAGAAACAGTCAGTTCGTCCTGTTTGTCATGGCTTATCTTCATGGCGGCTTAGTGGGGACCCAGAAATACCAGTTCTCAGGAATAACACTTCCCTGAAGTAACAGACAGGCCAACTGCTCGGGTCTCCAAGATGCCCTGTTCCTGACACAAAGAAGGAACCCAGCATTGATGAAAATAAAACACATACACTACACACACACACACACACACACACACACACACACACCCCTAAAACTTACCCCCTGGGATCCACAGGGAGTCAGAGTAAGACCATGGTTCACGGGAGGCTGTGGCTCTTTGAAACACTAAAGAAAATTTGACAACTTCATAGTTTTACTTAGTATCAACCCAGCTTGCCTGGTACAGAGACAAACAGAAGGCTGGACAATTCACTGGGGGAAAACGATAATAAAAAATCTTGTTTCAGTTTTCAGTAATTGTAAGTGAGTCAGACATAGTCTTAAATTGCATGATCAAAAGACATGACTGTGAAAATATGATATGATATTTAAAAATTATTTTTGTTGTTGATAAGCATAGCTGATGTGCTCTCGTGGGCACATCTTGTGATTTAGTAGAAATATCTTGAGGAAATACCCTTAGGAACTTGAATTACATTCCTAGCTATGCTTCAAACTAGTACATGATTTTGGGCAAGTAATTTATATCACTTATTCTCAGTTTTCTTCTTTGTTAAGTGGGAAGAGATTGGGAGATTTAAAAGGTACTTTGAACCTCAAAACAGAAATACCATTCGAACCAGTAATCACATTACTGGGTATATGCCCAAAGGAATGTAAATCATTCTATTATAAAGACACCTGCATGCATATGTTCACTGCAGCACCATTCACAATAGCAAAGACATAGAATCAACCTAAATGTCAATCAATGATAGATTGGATAAAGAAAATGTGGTATATATGCACCATGGAATACTACACAGCCATAAAAGAGAATGAGATTATGTTCTTTGCAGGGACATGGATGGAGCTGGAGGCCATTATCCTTAGCAAACTGACACAGGAACAGAAAACCAAATACCGCATGTTCTCACTTATAGGTGGAATCTAAACGATGAGAACACATGGACACATAGAGGGGAGCAACACACATTGGGGCCTGCTGGAGGGTGGAGGGTGGGAGGAGAGAGAGGATCACGAAAAATAAGTAATGGGTACTAGTCTTAGTTGAGTGATAAAATAATCTGGGTGATGAAATAATCTGTACAACAAAGCCCCATGACACCTATACAACAAACCTGCACATATACCCCTGAACTTAAAATAAAAGTTTAAAAAGAAATAAAATAAAATTTCAAGAAAAAAACTTAAAAAAATTTTTTAAAGTTCTTTTGAATTCTTAAAATATAGCTACCTCTTTCCTATGGTTCAAAGGATTTTTATATGTTTCTTTTAGCGATGGACAAAAAAAAAATCCAGAAAAAAAGTCTCAAATGCAAGGCCAATTATATTCCTGTAGCTAAAGAGAATTGACAAAGATAAATTCATTAACTTGGATAAAGGAAATGATGCACATGACATCAATACAAATATATACTGACTGCCCAAGTAACATGTGTTCTTCATCTCCCACCACTGGAAGACAGATTTCCACCACTGGAACTCTATAGAAAAACCTTGATAATTGGGAGATCAGCCCTCTAGCAACTGAGATTATTCATTATGGCTCTGAATCAGAAAGTAAAGAACAAAATTTACCTCTATTATAAGAAAATAGAATATGCTTGCCATTAGCAAAGCCTCAAACAATCACAGGATATTACCCAGAAAAGAGGGAGAATCTTGATGGGCTGACCATGTTCATAAGAAATTTGAAAGACAAAAAGGATAGGAGAAGCAGAGAGACAAACAGATACATAGGGAAAGGGAGTGGTAAGAGAATGGTAGAGTTTAGCCATGCTGGCAGCAGAAGGGAAGGTTGGGAATGGTGATAAGAACACTGAGCACCAGGTGTGGGGCTGCTTCCAAGTCTTTGCACCAAGGCAAAGCATAATTGTAAACATGTACACAATAGTGTAATGCTAAAAATATAGGGAGATATTTTCAACAAATGATGCTAGAACAACTGGACAGCATATGCAAAAAAATCCCTCCCATCTAGACAGAAACCTCATACCTTTCACAAAAATTAACTCAAAATGGATTATGTCTAAACGAAAAATGAAAAACTATAAAACTTCCAAAAGATAGCATAGGAGAAAAATTGAGGTGACTTTTGATTTGGTGACAGCTTTTTATATGTATCATCAAAAGCGTGATCCATGAAAAAAATTAATATGATTGTTTATTAAAATAAAAATGTCTGATCTGTGTAAGATACTACTAAGAAAATGAAAAGGCAAGGCTCAGACAGGGAGAAAATATTTGCAAAATATTTATCTGATAAGGACTGGTATCCAAAATCTACAAAGAACTCTTCTCAACAATAATGAATAAAACAACCAAATTTAAAAATAAACAGACATCTTACCAGAGAAGATATATAGATGGTAAACAAGCATATGAAAATATGCTCAACAACATTGGGTTTTGCAATTAAAGGGAATTGCAAAGCAACAGTCAGATGCCACTATACACTTATTAGAATGGCTAAAAGACAAAATTCTGGTAACACCAAATGCTGATGAGGTTGTGGAGCAACAGGAACTCTCATTCATTGCTGGTGATAATTCACAATGATACAGCCACTTTAGAAGAAAGACAGTTTGACACTTTCTTACAAAGCTAAACGTAGTCTTACTATATACTCCAGCAATCATCCACCTAGGTATTTACCCAAATGAATTGAAAACTTACGTCCACACAAAAACCCGCACACACATTTTATAGCAGCTTTATTCATAATTGCTGAAAATAGATAGCAACCAGATGTCCTTCAATAGAGGAATGGATAAACACACTGTGGTATATCCAGACAATGAAATATTACTCAGCATTAAAAAGAAATGAGGCATCAAACCATAAAAAGACACAGAGAAACCTTAATGTTTTACATTTTGCTATGTAAAAGAAGCAAGTATGAAAAAGCTACAAGTTGTACGATTGCAACTTCTACCTTCTTAGGGTCCTGGGTGGGCCTGAAAATTAAATTGGCCTAAGATAGAACAACAGGAGAAAACCATACAAAGTTCATAAAGTTTTTTTGTGACACGGACATCCTCATGAGGAAATGAAGACCCAAAGACACAGTTAGATTTGAATACTTATACATTGAATAAGACGAAGAGTAGTAAATTGTAAAAATGTGACAAGGCAAAGGGGCTTGGGCTAAGGTAGTTAATGGCAGGGAGAAGTGGCCAGGAAGATAAGGGTTAGTCTAATAATATTTGTACAGAGGACCTTCTTTCTCAACTTCCCACCCTTGATGATGAGAATGTTACTTTCCTTTTAATATAGAGAATATCTTTCAAATGAATTACATTTCCTGCTTTTAAGAAACAGAATGAAGGTCAGAGTGACCTTCTTGCATCTGTTGTTTTTCAAGTAGTTTTAACTCAAAATAGTCAATATGCCAGAATAGCATATTGTGGAGTGGCATGTTCTGAACTCCTTCTCAATTACATGACATTCTGGAAAAGGCAAAACTAGAGAGACAGTAAAAATAAAACAAAACCAGTGGTTGCCAGGGGTTCAAGAGAAGGGAATAAAGGATGAATTAATGGAACACAGACTATTTTCAGGGGTGAAACTATTCTGTACAGTACCATAATGGTGGATACACAACATTACGTATTTCTCAAAATCCACAGAACTGTGCAACACCAAGAGTGAACCCCAATGTAAAATACAGATTTAGTTAATAATCAATACATATTGGTTCACTATTAGTGTACCACAATAATGCAAGATGTTAATAAGAGGGAAATTTTCTGGGGGTGGGGTGGAGAGAAGGTATCAATGAGGAAGCAAATTAAGTCAAAATACTTTAGAATCCTGGGTTAGGCAGAGAGAGGGCAAACTTGTATTATGCTCTTGAAGGTCCAAGGTATCAACTCTAAGTACCCCAGACAAGCAGAGAATGCTTTTACTCAGGACAACATATTACTTCATGATAAACTTTAATTTTGCCACCATTTTAAGAAATAAAGTATTTTATTCAAATGCTTAGAGTTTAACCAAAACATAGGTAATCCTCACCTTTAAATTAATCATACGTTACTGTTAATAATTACGTATTAGCACCCCTGGCCAGTCTTGAGACCAACTGTAGAAGGCTAGGTCCAAAAGAAAGTTTCTTAAAATTATGATTTGAGAAATAGCTCCTAAAATGCTTTTCAGTGGTCCAAATAGGGAGAAAATTCCTGGTTCTTGGGAGCTGTGACAGGTAAGTGAATTATAAATGTTTTCTTAACAGGAAAGAAGGTGTATATTCAACTTTCTCTGGACACACTTTTCAATATAAGATACCTTTAAACAAACTTCACTCTTCTTGTTCAACTTGCTGAAAAATGCCCTGTTCAATCTTGTACAAAAATCAGCATCTCCATGTCCTTCTTTCTAATGGCAAAATCAATTTCTTTGTTTATTATTGTCACAGCAAAAAAAAAAAAAAGAGGGAATGAGAATTCAAAGTAAGGAATTATTTTAACAAATAATTTTTAATTAGTTTTATTATTAACAACATTTAATATATAACTTATATTTGCTGTATAACACTCAGCTTTAATTTTCCCTCTATGAGATCAATTTTTTTAGCCTCCACATATGAATAAGAACATTCCTCTACAGGAATGGAACACTCTTTTTAAAAAAGAAGTTTTTTGCTTTTATTATTATTTTTAATTGACACATAAAAATTGCATGTATTTCTGGGGATAGTGTGATATTTTGATACATGTATGGAACGTGTAATGACCAAAACAGGGTAATTAGCATATCAATTGCCTTAAACATGTATCATATCTTTGTGTTGGGAACATTCAAAATCAGCTCTTCTAGCTATTTGTGAAGTTGGTTTTTATGTGTGTGTGAAATAGAAAAGACTGATTATATCATCTGGCAGATCCATGATATGCTTGATATTTTCCTTTTCAAATAAGCAGAAAGCATAGTGAGGCCCCATTTCAAATAGCTCATTAGATGTGCTTTTGAATCATTAGTGCACCATCTTGGTGTGTTGACATGAAATTTCTGTTAACTCCAAAGTTAAACAATGTAGGAAGAGCAGGTTAACATACTCTGGGGTACTGCATGACAACATGTGGTAACATGCAAACTGTGTGGTTATTTCTATTTGAAAAGGAGAAAGAAATGCTGGTATCTTCAAGCAACAAATAGGTTTCAAGGTATCACAAGTATCTTCAAGACCAAGTCTCTTAGTCTTTTAGATTCAAGTCCACAGAGAGAAAGAAATGACATAGAAGATACTTCAACTAACAAGTTGAAACCAAAAGTAAGAAAGGAAGAAAGGCTGAAAATTTCTATGCATTGTATCAGATGCTTAAAATATCTCAGAAGGGACCATCACATCAGTAAAACAGTAAAACAAAATGACAACCAAAAAGCCAAACTCAACATGATAGCAATCTTATTGACATGGTACTCAGCAGGAATGCCAGCAAGGGAAAAAAGGGAACTGAAATATAAGTTCAGCACATGGGGCAGGAATGGATAGAAACAACACAAAGTCACTTTCAAGAAGTGAAGAACCCTATGGGAATCTTCTTAAAAGGAAGAAAAAAAAGTAGTTTTAAAGCAACAGTAAAATTTTCATTTGCTTCTTTTTATGAGACAAAGAGTTAGAAATGTTCTTTTTGGCAAGAAGCTTATTCTGCTTGTCTATAGTTAAGAAAAAAATTACAGGTTGACACATGGTGGAAAAATATCAGAACAATGACTCCTAATGCTTCAATAAAGGTTAAAAATGCAATCCTCTCATCTTATCAGTGGGGAAAATAAATCTCAGGGGGATAACAGGATTTGTGAAGGCCGTCAGGTAAAGGGATAAAAACACATGTCTCCTGGTACTCCACCCCATGCTCTTCCCTAGTACTGCTCTGCCTCTTAGTTGTTTGTTTTCCTTGTCTACATAAAAGTAAAATGTGTTTATTGTGAAATATTTGGAAAATACATAAAAGTTCAGAAGACAGCATTAAAATCTCCTGCAATCTTACTACCCAGAAATAATGCAAAGTTTGTCATATTTCAGAAATCATTAATGAAAACTTATACTATAAAAAATGTCTTGAGAATTCAACAGTCCATGACTTGAGTAAAATTGCGGTCCTAAAATCAGGCACTCAGGAGCCCTTGCCTTAGGTATCACTGATATAATTTGTTTCACTATTCAGGCTTTCAGTTTCTCATGAAAAAGAAATTATGTGCTTATCTCTTTAACTGCAAATTCGAAACTGAGAATTAGTAAACTTATTAAATGGTCTAGGGGCAGATCTGCATATGACCCAACAGATAATCTGGATGATGGAACAGGCAAGATGACTGGATGACAACCGATCATTTCATCTTTCCTTGTGATTCCTTAAAAGCCATCGAAATATCATTTTGCTAGTGATGGGGAGAGGAGAGAAGAAACTTAATTTCTGTGTTAGAGTGAGAGAAAGATTCTTAATATATACCCACAATATAAAATACTTAGAATGATAGGTGGTTTATAACAAGATTTTAATGTAAATGAAAGCAATAATTGGATCAAATAAGAATCTATATGTCCATGCTGATATAAATAAAAGAAATAAGTAAATAAATAAATAATAGAAGAAAAATCTCTTTCTTACAGTAGAGTATTAACTGATAAATGTAGAAGGAACAATGAATTTAAAGATCACTAGTTGGAAACCATCATAGTAATACCTAATTCAGGCAAGAATAATCAGTAGATGCTAAAACTAGTTGTTGAAAGTTTGGTGAGGCACAGGATATTTACGTAGTATCAAGTATTACTTCACAAATGACTTTTTTTTTTTTTTTTTACAGAGTCTCTCTATCTGTCGCTCAGGCTGGAGTGCAATGGCGCAATATCAGCTCACTGCAAACTCCGCCTCCTGGGTTGAAGCAGTTCTCCTGCCTCAGCCTCCTGAGTAGCTGGGATTACAGGTGCACGCCACCACGCCCAGCTAATGTTTGTATTTTTAGTAGAGATGGGGTTTTGCCATGTTGGTCAGGCTGGTCTCAAACTCCTCACCTCAGGTGGATCTGCCCGCCTTGGCCTCCCAAAATGCTGGGGATACAGGCTTGAGCCACCGCACCTGGCCCGCAATGACTTTTTAATTATAAAAGGGAAATAGTAACTTTACAGTGGAGAAATCTGGGAGAAACCATTTTAATTAAGTAACCAGGGTTAACCATACTAGTAATAGGGAAACACAATATGATGTGCCCCTGATACGATACACTAAGGATGCAATGCCAGTTCTGTGTGTTATGTCAAAAATGTATAGCCTGGATCTAATAATGAAGACACATCAGAGAAATCTGAATTGTGAGACATTCTACAAAAACTGGCTACACTCTTCAAAAATGTTGAACTCCTGAAAGACAAAGAAAGAACAAAGAAATGTTCCAGATTAAGATTAAGGTAAAGACTCATGATAACTGTCTTGGCGTGGTGGCTCACACCTGTAATCCCAGCACTTTGGGAGGCCGAGCTGGGTGGATCATGAGGTCAGGAGATCGAGACCATCCTGGCCAATATGGTGAAACCCCGGTCTCTACTAAAATACAAAAAATTAGCCGGGTGTGGTGGTGCGCACCTGTAGTCCCAGCTACTTGGGAGGCTGAGGCAGGGGACTAGCTTGAACCTGGGAGACACAGATTGCAGTGAGCCGAGATCATGCCACTGCACTCCATCCTGGTGACAGAGGGAGACTCCATCTTAAAAAAAAAAGAAAAAAAAAAGACTCATGATAATTAAATGCAATGTGTGTTCTTGGATTGGATCCTGGACCAAAAGGGGAAAATTAAAAAAACAAAACAAAAAAAACAACCTTTTTTTTATTAAAAGACGCTATTGGAAAATTGGTGAAATCTGACTAAGTTATATAAAATAGTAGCAGTTTATACACGTTAATTTTGTGATTTGGATAACTGTTCAATGGCTATATAAGAAAAAGCCCTTATTCAAAAGAAATATACACTGAAGTACTTAGGGACAAAAGAAAGAGCAGCATGTCTGCAACTTACTCTCAATTGTTTCAGGAAAAAATACTTTGCTTATAAGGAGAGTGAATAATAAAGCAAATTGGACAAAATGTTAGTGATTGGGAAACATGACAGAAGGGCATATTGGTGTTCTTTATACTGTTCTCACTTTCTTGTAAGTTTGAAGTTATTTCAAAATTTAAAGTTACAGAAAAAGAAGCAATAAATAGAGAATTCTGCGAAGACAGTGTCAATAGCAGCACAGATTTTTTAATCTTCCTGAATATTCCCTGTGAAAACAGAGCAACTGGGATACAGAACCAACATTCTGGGGAAAACATCTAAAAAAAAAATCCCAAGTTGACGAGGTATCCCTACTAACCCCAAAACACGAGTGGGTGGGAGCAAGTTATCAACAGCTTCAACACCTCCATAGTAGTGGCAATTGTGTGGGTAGAAGCAGAGGAAAGGCATGGAGCTCTGATGGCTCTGAGAATCAGAGAACCCCAAAATCCTTCAAAAAGTGCTCAGTGAGAAGACTGCAGGGCCAATCTGAGAAAGGCAATTAAAACTGAGGAGGCTTTTGTAGGCTCCAATTTTTGGGTAAGTGTAAGGATGCTTCAGGAAGTACAGAACATTCTGGAACAGTGTTGGCCTCATGAATTCTCAAAACTAACTAATTGGGCTGGGCGTGGTGGCTCACACCTGTAATCCCAGCACTTTGGGAGGCTGAGGCAGACGGATCACCTGAGTTCAGGAGTTGGAGACCAACCTGGCCAAAATGGTGAAACCCTGTCTCTCCTAAAAATACAAAAATTAGCTGGGCGTGGTGGTGCATGCCTGTAGTTCCAGCTATTTGGGAGGCTGAGGCAGGAGAATCTCTTGAACTTGGGAGGTCGAGTTGCAGTGAGCCAAGATCGCGCCACTGCACTCCAGCCTGGGTGACAGAGTGAGACTCCATCTGAAAAACAAACAAACAAACAAACACATACACACACACACAATCAAGCAAAAACTAATTAAAAGTCTCTTCCTAGAAAAAGCCCTGCCTGAGGAAAAGCTATGGGAGTGCAATCCAAATTGAGAAGGATGGAGAATATAGGGGCAAAAGGAAGAGAAAATCTCCATAAAATGAAAGAAGGAAGCTATGGAAGCAGATCTCAGAAAGAAAATCATGTTTTGATCACTTCACAAACACAACAAAAGAATGCTAACAAAGCTACCCAGATCTTCCCTTCCCTTCTAAAGGTAAGAAATACTAATCTAATGTAAACACTTGAGCAATAGACAAGGATTGCAGTTATGTTCCATACAAAGTCACTGTAAGTAAAAAAAATAAGAAGCAGAAAACATTATTTCAAATGGTGAACAAACCATGTCTATAAAACATTAAGAATATAATAAATACCGTGATAATGTCTTAAGGAAAATAGAAGATGGAAAGGAAAAAACTTTAAATTCAGAAAGCATATTTAAAAAGATATAAAGTAATTCTGGAAAAATAGTTATAGAAAACCCCAAAGAAGGGCCAACATAAGTAAAAAGAGAATCCCTAAATAATATAATCAAGCATTGGAACAAACTAATACTAAAAACTCTAAGAAAAATTTTCAGACATAAAAAATTATTGAAGCTACCTACATGTTCAAATGTTACATCACATGCCTGGGAAAAACTGACCTACTAATGCCAAGTGTGGTGGCTTACACCTGTAATCCCAAGACTTTGGGAGTCTGAGGCAGGTGGATCTCCTGAGGTCAGGAGTTTGAGACCAGCCTGACCCATATGGTGAAAACCTGTCTGTACTAAAATACAAAAATTAGCTGGGTGTGGTGGCATGCACCTGTAATCCCAGCTACTGGGAAGGCTGAGGCAGGTGAATTGCTTGAACCTGGGAGGCAGAAGTTGCAGTGAGTCAAGATCGTGCCATTGCACTCCAACCTGGGTGACAGAACAAGACTCCGTCTAAAAAAAAAAAAAAAGAAAGAAAGGAAAAGAAAAAAAGAAAAATTGACCTACTAGATAAAGTCTGGTAAAACTACTGGATTTTAAAGAAAAAAGTCTTTCAGGAATCCAGGTAGTAAAGTTACTTATAAGGGAAGGAAAATCATTTTATCTTCACTTTTGCCAGAAGACGAAGGAGTAACATATTGAAAACGCAGAGAAAAAAAATGTGAGACAAGAATTTTATATCCAGCTAAACAGACCTTCAAGTACAAAGGCTGCATATAGGCTGTTACAAACACGAAAGTGAGAATATGGTTCTCGTGAGTCCTCCCTGAAGTATCAGATTGGTGCAAAAGTAATTGTGGCTTTTTCTACTACTTTTAATTGTAAAAACTGCAATTACTTTTGCACCAACCCAATATTCCCTGGAGAATAAAATTTAGACAATCAGAATGATTGGATGACATTAACATAAGGACTAGAACTTTAAATATATATGTACTGGCCAGGCCCAGAGGCTCATGCCTGTAATCTCAGCACTTTGGAAGACCGAGGTAGGTGGATCACTTGTGCTCAGGAGTTCAAGACCAGCCTGGGCCACAGGTAAGACCCCTTCTCTACTAAAAATACAAAAACTAGCTGGGTATGGTGGCAGGTGCCTGTAATCCCAGCTACTCAGGGGGCTAAAGCAGGGGAATTGCTTGAACCCGGGAGGCAGAGGTTGCAGTGAGCAGAGATCGTACCATTGCACTCCAGCCTGGGTGACAGAGAGAGATGTCATCAGGCAAGACTCCATCTCAAAATATGTGTGTGTGTGTGCGTGTGTGTGTGTGTGTATATATATATTAGAACTAAGACTGAAAGTTGGTTAGAAGGAAGACAATATAGCTCGTAATGGCTATATACTCTAACAATGCAAATACAACTTACCAAAAATGGAGGATGAATGGAGAGAATATCTGATAGAAGAAGTTCATTACTTTCTTTAAGAGTATTAACTAGGTATTTAGATTTTGGCATTGAAGAAAGAGAGGGTGAAGATATCAGCTAATTTCAATATTGCTTATCACTGAGGATGAATAGACAATAGACAAAAATAGAGGAGACTAAGGGCATTATAAAATGTATTAGTACAAAGGAAACCATTAGAACAAAGACAAAAACTTTGTTCAAAAAAAAAATTTATTTTATACCTTATAAATTTTTTAATGGTTACTTGTAGAGGAAGAGAGGGAAGGGGGTACAGAAGACAAGGATAGAAGCTATGCTTTGAATATCCCATGTTTTGCAGATTTTTGTTTTTAATTTTCAAACAAAATTAAGGTGCAATATCTAAAATTCAGAAGTAAAATGAAACAATGAGCCTAACAAGTCGATAGCACTAACACGGTCTATGCAATGTTACCTTAAAGCACAGTAATTTCACTCAACACCCATGATGAAATATAATCGAAGAAAAGGACCTGTATAAATAAATCTTAAATTGTTTCCAGTCATCTTATTGTTGGTAGTAATGTTAGTATTGTTTTCTAAAATGGTTGTGTGTTTATTTGGGAATAAAGCAAATGAGTAATTGCTATAGTTGGATGTTTGTCCCCTAAAACTCATGCTGAAATTTGATCCCCAATGTTGAAGGTGGGGACCTAATGAGAGGTGTTGAGTCATGAGGGTAGATCCTTCGTGAATATGTTGGTGCCACCTGTTTCCTCGTGGTAATGAGTAAGTTATCACTTTATTAGTTCCATTAAGAGCTGGTTGTTAAAAAGAGCCTGGCACCTCCCCTCTGTCTCTTGCTTTCTCTCTCACCATGTGATCTCTGTGCAGGTTGGCTCCCCGTCACCTTCTGCCGTGAGTGGAAGCAGCCTATGGCTTTCTCCAAGTGGCCATCTTTCAGCCAGCACAATACTGAGCCAAATAACACTTTTTTTTTTTTTTTTTTGAGACGGAGTTTCACTGTTGTTGTCCAGGCTGGAGTGCAATGGAGTGATCTCGGCTCACTGCAACCTCCGCCTCCTGGGTTCAAGTGATTCTCCTGCCTCAGCCTCCTGAGTAGCTGGGATTACAGGCATGTGCCACCACATCCGGCTACTTTTTTGTATTTTTAGTAGAGACGGGGTTTCACCATTTTGGCCAGGCTGGTCTCGAACTCCTGACCTCAGGTGATCCACCTACCTCGGCCTCCCCAAATAACCCTTTTATTCCTTATAAATTACCCAACCTCAAAGGAATACCAACACACTAAGATAGTAACTAAGTTGATCTAGTTGAGAACTAGGATTTTTGGCATGAATGAAAGAAGATGTGGATGTGATATCTTCCATTAAGGATGAAGTTAAAGAAAAACTGTATATTTCTGAATTTGAATTGGAAGTAATAGTATAAACTTATGATCTATTTCTTAGCATGTCCACTGAAAAGGTTTAGAAAAAGGTTACCAATCCATTCTTAATAAGGACCCCTAGTTCCCAGACTGTGGTCTCTAAAAACTCTATTGCTCCAAGGAATAACCTTGGACCTTCCTGCAGAAATGACTGGTTGCAGGTTGGGGAAAGGAATAACTTCATGCAAGAAAGCAAGGAAGCTGTCAAAGAGCACTTGAGTTTTACCAAAAGAATTCAGGAGCCAACTTGAATTGCCTTTCACTGGCCAAATATGAACAATTTAAACTTAAATAAGGATAATAACTGTAATGGAATAAAATATATCAGATATGTTTAAATGCAAAAGCTCATGATTATGCTAAATAAATCTCATTGGTCATCATTATAGGCTACTAGGAGACCAACTCATTATTTTAAAAATTGGTAAAGGTAAAAAAATAAAGCATTTATTTCATTTTTTCTTTACAAACAGTAGGTTAAGGTAACCAAATAGCCCACAAGGTGAAGTTTCCCGTTATGGAAGTATTCCAGCTCATAAAATGAAAAATAAATAATAGAATTAAAATGTCATTATCTTGCTACTCCTAATGAATTCATGGAACTAGGCAATGATGATCAATGGTGGCTACCATAAAAAAAAGACACAATCAGAAATTATGTGCTTTCTGGAAGAAATACATCATACCACCTTTGATGTAGTCTTGTCAAAACATAAATTGGATATATTTTTCCATATCTGAAATGGCTTTCCCCTTTCTTTCTGCCGACCAAAATACTGCTTACCTATCATAACCTTCTCAAGTCTCATTTCCTCCAACAAAGCTATGTGTAGGAGGTATGTTCTCTCTTAAATTTTATAGTACTTGGAGAACTGCTGTTCAATAAAAATAAAATGTGAGCCACATGTGTGTTTGAAAATTTTCTGGTAACATTAAAATGGTAAAGAGAAACAGATATAGTTAATTTTATGACTATAGTTAATTTAATACATCAAAAATATTATCATTTAAACACAACATACAAATACTAATGACACATTTTCTATTCTTTTTGTTGTATGGTCTTCAATATCTGGTTTGTATTCTATGTTTAACAGTACACTTCCATTCAGACTAGTCACATTTCAAGTACTCAATAGCCACTGGACAGAACAGGCTTACAGAATCCATCACATAACTTACCACCTGATTATCAAGTCTGCGTAGGCAGAAGGCAGCTCCTCCATAACATCAGACCCATAACTGGAGTAACGTTATCTCCTAAACAACCCATGACACACTGATGCCTTGTTTTCACAGTCTCTGAGAAAAATGTAGGAGGTGATTGCTATGGATTGAATGTTTGTGTCCCCACCAAAATTCACATGTTGAAACTTAATCCCCAATATGATGGATTTGAAAATAGGGCCTTTGGAAAGTAATTGGGTCACAAGAGCATTCATGGAGGGATTTCTGCCCTTATAAGAAGACGCATGAGGCACAGTGGCTCATGCCTGTAATTCCAGCACTTTGGGAGGCTGAGGTGGGTGGATCACCTGAGGCCAGGAGTTTGAGACCAGCCTAGCCAACATGGAGTAACCCTGTCTCTTCTAAAAATATAAAAATGAACCAGGCGTGATAGTGGATGCCTGTAATCCCAGCTACTAGGGAGGCTGAGGCACTAGAATCACTTGAACCTGGGAGGCAGGGGTTGCAATGAGCCGAGATGGCGCCACTGCACTCCAGCCTGGGTGACAGAGCAAGACTGTGTCTCGAAAAAAAAAAAAGAAGAAGAAGAAGAAGAAGACACGTGAAAGACTACTCTTCTCTCTTTGCTCTCTTGGCCACGTGAGGACACAGCAAGAAGGAGCTTTTCTACAAACCAGGAAGCAGGGCCTCACCAGACATGAGATTAGCCGATGGTGGTCTGTTATATCTGCCAAGGTGGACTGAGACAGTCCAATCATTCAGATAATATGCTAATGAGATGAGTCTTTCCTCCAACAAGCACTAGTGCAGTTCAGCAAAAGGACGTGGGAGGACAGCAGAGGAGGCTTCTTGGCCTCAGTACATAAAGAGTAAGCATTCCTATACGAGACATGGAGAACTCAGGCCATCATATCGAAGTTTTAAATTCTTCCATATAATTAGTAATGCATTTAGCTAGAAGTTACCACTGGAGTGTCCACATGGGCGTTTCATTGTTCTTAAGGACTGGGTGGGCTTTTTGAATCTGGATCCAAGAGACTGGTTTAACTGGTTCTAGGTATACAACTACTGGTTTATATTAATAAAGCTGAGGGTTGTTCCTTGGGCATGGAAAAGTATAGTATATGTCATTAAAAGATAAATGCCTCAGTTAATAAATGAGATAAAAAGAAATACTTCCAGGGAAATATTTCAAATTAAAAAATCTATGGCAAACTAAATTCTTACAGGAAAACCTCAGAGAAGACAGCCTGTTGCCCAGTGGTTAGATTGTATTTAAGGGTTTCTTATCACCATCTAGCTCAAATAGAAACATCTGATTGTTGCTGCCACCTGTCTCTACAAGGGTATTCTCATTTCCCAGTAAACCTGCATTTGTGCCTTCTGTCCCAGTCAAACATATCCCTGGCAACTTTCCCAACAAGGT
Organism: Pongo abelii; assembly: GCF_028885655.2. Lineage (NCBI taxonomy): Eukaryota > Metazoa > Chordata > Mammalia > Primates > Hominidae > Pongo > Pongo abelii. Next base: position 24,600,870 of record NC_085928.1, read on the forward strand.
AGTTTCCTTCTAGCCTGGCTGAGCCCTGTGGTTATAGAACACCCTGTTTGCACAGTATAGCCCTCCTGCTCTTAAAGAGAGTCTCCAGACACATCCTTCCAGAGAAATGAAATGAATCATGATCTTGCCTAACTTGCACCTCCAATTATTATTTTCATCATTCTTATTTGAAGCAGTCATTCCATTCTCTCAGTGATTTTTTTTAAGGCAACTTCATATTTACATTACCCCATGCCTGGAAGGCATATGAGACTTTTCCTGGTGCTGAGTGCAGCTAACTAGTATGACACAAGCTTGGCTAAATAGTTCTCTGGGACAGTTTGGTATGGGACATGCAGTGGCTGACAGGAAAGATTAGGAGCAATGGCTCCCACAACAGCTTCCTGTCTTTAAGCCTAAACTTAGAATAGACTTTCTCCTCCAAGGCACAGGAAAAATAATAGCAAGCAACAATGGCTTGAAGAAAAAGGAAAACAAAGATTAAAGCTCAAAAACTAGCCATTTTTTTCCCTAAACCAAATTCTTTGTTGCACTGAAGAGGGGAGGTGGGCAATGACCCTGCGTGCTAGAAAGACTTACCTTATCAAGACTTTGTTCAGGTTAAAGGGAAACCAGTCATGTCCAAGCTTCTGCTCTAAAGATCGTAGGTCTGGGGTCATACATCTCTATTTAACAGAGCCTCTTAGTGAGTGTGGGATAAGCAATGATGGCAAAAATTGCACAACATGGGAGAGTAACAAAAATTTAGTGGGTGGGGGTCAGCATTTGAGGAGGTATGAGGGGATGGCCAAGAAGATTGTGACAAACCAGCGCCTGAAAGACAGCATTGCTATCTTGAAATCCCCCTGGTGGTAAATTGTCGGAACAGTATGGCCTAGGTTTCTGATTTAATCTATCACCTATCTTGTGCTGTGATGTCATTCCTCTATGTTATTCCAAACCTTCAGTAAAATTCTGCTACATCCAACAGCCTTGTGTACCTGCAAGAAGGGGCTGCTGATATCTTGTGCAGGACAAGAAGAACCAAGAAGAGAGTAGGAACTGAGAGTAATGATTTGGACAGACAGATCAAGAAAATGTCTTCTCTGGAGAAAGCAACAGGAATACTGGCTGGTAGGAGAGGAGGTTAATTTCCCACAGTAAGTGGCTTGAAGGATCCACTACCGCATTTGCATATTAAAGATTGGTCCCAGAAGGCTGTAAGATTTGAGGACATTTGGCTTATATTGAGAATACTGGCACTAAAATAATTGAAATTCTTGTTATCTCCTGTTCCCATGGTTCCCAGCTTTGTATTTCTCAGACTAGTAATATTTTAATAAAAATTCTAGGGACTGCTTGGGTCATCAACATTTTACTGTGTCATTCAAAAATATTTTCAAAACTGTTTCATAAAATAAAGGACATGTTAACACACACAGACAAAATAGGGCATAATAGAACAATTTTTAAAATGTGTTTTTATAAAAACCAAATTTGTTTTATGAAAGAAATTTGTTTTTATGTTTTTATCTGAAATGATCTCACATTTTCCAAACTATTAAATTGAAGATAGTATACATTTCATTTTATTTAGCCTTAGCTAATAACCCTTTATTCACTTACTTGTTCATTTTTGGAAAAAACTAAATGTTTTTTATAAGCCTCTCTTTTCTTTTAAAAAATTTTTTAAAAAAATAAGGTATCACTCTGTCCCTGGTAGGAGTACAGTGGCAAGAGCTCAGCTCACTGCAGCCTCAAATTCCTGGGCTCAAGTGATCCTCCTGCCTCCGCCTCCTAAGTAGCTGGGACTACAGGCGCATGTGCCATCACATCCAGCTAATTTTTTAAATTTTTTGTAGAGAGAGGGTCTCATTATGTTGTCCAGGCTGGTCTTGAACTCCTGGTCTCAATCAATCCTCCCACTTTGTCCTCCAGAGTGTTGGGATTACAGGTGTGAGCCATCATGCCTGGCTTATAAACCTCTTATGTGCCATTCACTGTGCTAGGTACTGGAGTGCAGAGATGAACATGACTTTGCCCCTGCCCTCAATATCTCAAGGTTTACTAGGGAAGTCAACCAGGTGATCTCAAGCGCAAAACTCACACAGTACAAGGGGAAAATGTAAAGGCAACAATTCATAAGTAGATGCTCTATCTCTATGCAGAACTGCAAGAAATACCAAAGCCTGATATCAGGATTTACTTAGCACATATAATTTGAGTTTTCTTACCAATGATTTAGGGGGAAGCTGAGACTTACTCCAGAGATCATGGAGTTTTCAGACTTTTTTCTGCTCCCAGCCAATCACAGGACTAGGAACACACCTCATGTGCAACATGTCAGCCAGTCGATGAGTCCTCCCATGCTAGATAGAAAGAGGTTGGGTATGTGGGGTTTGGGAAACAAAAACTGCAGCCTCTCCCTTGTCTACCATGAAATGGCTCTGCATACAGCCACTCTGCTCACTACAGAACATATAACCTGAAGGTTACTGGAGGACAGAGCAGGATGAGGGCTGTGCTGCCATGGTAACAGTGCCAAAGGATTTGGTGCCACACTGGAGACGGGGCACTCAGGGCACTTTCTGGCTACACACAGCTGGAAGATGTCTAGGAGCAGTGTTAGGCATATTGGTCCCCCCTGCTCAATACAAACCACCCTCACTTTGGGAAGTGATGAGGTTTTCTAGTTCTGATCTGGAGTGAGAATAAGAGGGAGGCATATCATGGTATCCCAATCATCTAGCTCTGGAATTTCCCTAGAGGGTAGTGGATGCTGGTATAGTAACGGATACATAAAAACACATTTATATGGGAAGAAGATCCAGAGGTTGGTACACTGGGGAGTCTCTGTCTCCGTCTCTCTCTCGCTTTGTCTCTTTCTCTCTCTCTCTCCCTCTCTCTCCCCGCCCAGTGCTCCAGAGGTACCACACTAGAGGAAAGAAATGAACTATATGCATCTTCTTACGTTATATAATCGGAGTATATATGTCAAAGGGATAGTCACTGGAACATTTTTCCCTCCTTATCTTCCCTCAACTCTTGTCAAAAATAGGTCTAGAACTTTCACACAATTATCCATCCTTACTTAAAATCAAAACCTGGATGGATCAGCTGATGGCTGCAGTTCTCACGTCTTTACCCAGGTCTTCTGGCGTCTCTGAAGCACAACGTGTGACAATGGCACAAAAACGCAGGAAGTGACTGTTGAATGCACAGAGGTTCTGCAGCTTCCGTCCATTTTCACACAATTTCCATTTTAGATTCTGAGCAGTTCTCCCTCCCCATGCGCTATGAAATAGAAGGGTCTGGCTGAATCAGCCACTTGAAATTAGGTTTATTCCCTGCAGGGGATTAGGAACCGAGGTGCGGTTCTTCTTCGCACTCCACACCACACCCCGCAACCCTAGAAATCAGTACTTTCCTGGAGAAAGGCCCAGCAGGGACCCAGGACCTGCAGACGGTGCGGGGAACTGGTGCCTCTGCAAAGCCCAGAAATGCCCGTGACCAGGCCAGGGGAGGCGCGAGGCGAAGCAGAGTTGTCCCCGAGGCGTGTTGCGGCAGCTCGGGCAGGGCAGCGATTGCTTCGGAGGAGAAAGGGAACGAACGTCCCCTGGTCCCCGAAGTCTCCCAAGGTCAATTCCCAGGGGACTCCAAAGCAGCGACGGGGCTCTGAGATCTGGCAGGTTCTAGGAGTCGAGCGAGGGGAGCGAGTGTCTTACCTGGTCGGGCTGGCTGGTGTAGTTGAAAGAGTAGATGTTTTCGGTGCTGAGGTTCACCACCCCGCTGTAGACATGATCGAAATCGGCGCCCCTGGCAGCGTCGAAGGGGTCGCGGCGCGGTGCCGGGGGCTGCCTGGGGGATTTCGCCGGGTGTCCGGGAGACGCCGCCAGCAGGAGCCAGGGCAGCGCGCAGAGCAGCGCGAGCCGCAGGCAGCCGCGCATGGTGGGCACTGCGCCCGGGCTCGGAAGCGGAGCCACCCTGGGGAGGGGGCGAGCGCAGAGAGGGTCCTTCCAAAGCCCGGTGCAGGGCCGGGCGTCCGCTTCAGAGCCGAGCGGGCGATGCCTGGCGAACCCAGCCGGCCAGGGCTGGCAGCGTGCTGACGAAGGGCCGATCAAATATTGATGCTGCCGCCTGGGGTCTCAACGGGAGGTCACGGGTGGAGAGTAGGGGGGACTGGAGAAGTGGAGATATGGGGCTGCTGATTTTCCTCCGGCTTCTAAGTCCCCCCTTTCTCATCGCCGAGAATCCCCCCACTTACCCAGCCAGAATTTAGACCGATCTCTTCTCCCTCAACCTCAATAACAGCAATAATAAAAAGGCATTGGAGTCATTAAAAAGAAATGTCCGCTAGTCTCGAAAAGTCAACCTGATCCCACATCGAGGAGGAAATTCGGTCTGTTTCAAATACGTGTGCACCCTGGCTGCAGTAGAAGAAATAGAAAGCAAAAGAACCCGTCCCCCAAGAGGGTGCGCGAGTTCGCTTTCCCAGGCTGCTACCTGCAGAGAACTCTTGCCTGTCTGAACGATAATTACTCTCTATTCTCCCCTCTCTAATAGAACCTCTCCTCAGACACCTGTTTTATTTCTTTATTACCTCCTACTCTCCATGCAGAGTCTCACGTCATCACGTTCTCTCCCTCACCATATGTGTATGTATGTAAATATGTACAGTTAAAAAAAAAAAAGATATGGTAAAGAGAACAATTTCCAGCACTGCCCGAAGTCTGGTCCCGGAAGTTGTCAAAAGACGACTCAGACTAACTAGATTTATGCAGAAGGCATTTCTTTCCACCCCAGCCTCTTGCCTACTTTACCATTGCAATGACTTCTTCCAGATTCCAGGAGAATCCCCAGGATTGTTTTTTTAAAGGCAGAAACCACAGCCTATCGTAAAAAGGAAATACTTTTCTGATAAAAATTAGCAGATTAGATTTAAAGAGTTAAACAGGCAGGTAAGGAGCAGGGTGAGAATGGGTCCATCAGAAGACCTTGCAGAACATCGAACAATCACAATTTACGTGTGGAAGAGAACTCACTGTTTTATTTCAGCTTCATTACTGTATACTATAAAAGAATATAATTGTGTTCAACCTGAAGGACCATTTAAAAAGAAATCACTAAGAAGGAAAAGATCTTGTTCAAAAATTTAAGATTACAGATTAAAATCCTAGTCCTTGCCATCTTTAAAGAGAGAGATTTGTTTTTGTTTTTACCTTGTCTAATTCCTTTAATTTCTTAAAACATCAAGAATGAATGCAATACATTTGTTGTAAAGTTTTCTGTGAAATCAGAAAACTATGCTGATGGAAGATTAAGTTAGTAGACTCCTTATTAGGACAGTTTTCAGTTTTAAAGTTTTAAATGTTCTTGGCCAGGTGCAGTGGCTCATGCCTGTAATCCCAGCACTTTGGGAGGCTGAGGTGGGAGGCAGGCTAGCTTGAGGCCATGCGTTCATGACAAGTCTGGGCAACATGATGAAACCCCATCTCTACAAAAAATACAAAAATAGCTGGGCATGGTGGTGCATGCCTGTCGTCCTAGCTACTTGGGAGTTGAGTTGGGAGGATTGCTTGAGTCTGGGAGGTCGAGGCTGCAATGAGCTGTGATCACCCCACTGCACCCCAGCTTGGATGACAGAGCAGGACCCTATCTCAAAAGGAAGAAAGGAAGGAAGGAAGAAGGAAGGAAGGAAGGAAGGAAGGATGGAAAGAAAGAAATTTCTTGAAAATATATGGGTATATGGGCAAAAATACTAATTCAAAGGAGAGTCTGGGGGTAAAACTTCAAATAGAACTCACTATTTTTGAGGAGCATAACAAAATAATTTCATCCAGAATTTGAATGACTTTAAATTATTGTATTCAAAATATCCATGCCTCTTTTCAAAGTTCAACAACATTTCATAAACTTGAAATCTATGAAGGTCCTGGAGGTTAGCTGGTGTGACCAGTTAAAGGAGTCTCTAGGATTATGGAGTTCTTTTTAAACACTATAAGAGGTGAGGAACTGGTTCTTTCACAAGTCAACACCTTCTTTTGGGGGCAAGTGTCTCATTATTAGAAAGATATTTCATATTCTTAGTTGAAATCTGCCTCTCTTCTACTCACTTGTACTAGTTGTGCCCTCTGGAGTCATAGGAATAAACCTAATACTTCTTCCACATGACAGACTTGTGGGTATTTGAATGGTGCTATGACCCTTCCTTCAAGATTTTATCTCAACTTTAAGCAACTAAATTGGAAGCAATTGGAACAGATCCTTCATCATAGCATGAAACCCAAAATATTTATGTTAAAGCCATTTGTATGGATTATCTATACCTAACAATTTGAGTTATATATTACAAGTCACTCTGTAATATTATCTAATCCTTATTCTAGCCAAAAGTCATTCAGTGACCTCAAGTAATTAACCTCTCAGGATTACAAGGTTGTTGTAAGGATAAAAGAGGGAATGATGTATTTGAAAGTACATTAAAAAGTTTAAAGTGTTGAACGAACAAATACTGTTACGGTGTGACTGCTAGTTCAATAACTAAAAAATAAAATGTGGTCCATTTGGTAGGTGGTTTTTTTCTTTATTTTTAAAAGGAATTTTATTTTAAATTTTTGTGGGTACTTAGTAGGTGTATATATGTATGGAGTATATAAGATATTTTGATACAGGCATGCAATACATAATAATCACACCATGGAAAATGAGATATCCATCACCTCAAGCATTTATCCATAATGTTACAAACAATCCAATTATACTCTTTTAGTGATTTTTAAATTTACAATTAAATTATTATTGACTATAGCCTGTTGTACAATCAAATACTACACCTTATTCATTCCATTTTTTGGTATCCATTAACCAGCCCCACCTCCCTCCCCCAACTCTCCCACTGCCCTTCCCAGCCTCTGGTAACCATCCTTCTACTCTCTTTCTCCATGAGTTCAATAGTTTTGATTTTAAAGGCAGTTTCTTTTTAATATCTACAATGTCAGGATTCTACTGTGAGAGACTAAATATGCAAGTGGGCAATGGCCAGAACATAAATAGCAATACAACTAACTCTGACCCACAGTTTCTGCAGCAATCAGCTCAGAAAACCAAAACACTTTAGCAGCAACCAGTCCAAGAAGTCAAACTACAACTGCTGCAGCAAATGGCCCAAAAGAATTAGGGCTTGGTCAATGAGTCAATTTCCCCAATTTTTGCCCCTGCTTCCAACTTAGGATCAATCAGAGAAAGTCAAATATGCTTCCCAAACCACAAAATGCCCTGCTCCTACTTAGCCTGCCTCCAGCTTCCAACAGCAAGATCCAGTCAGAGCATACCTGAAAACGTCCCCTTTTATAACTATGAAGTTTTCTCACTCCCCTGCCTGCCTTTGAGTCTCTACCAAGCAGAAGTGATGGTGGTCAACTCCCTTGCTAGAGCAAGCTCTGAATAATTAGCCTCTGTTTGTTTTCATTTGTGTGAGCTTCACTTGTTTCTGTAGTTTTCTTGAAGTTTCCACAGAGATACTGTCTGCACTGCATGTCACCATGGATCCCAGTTCTCTGCCAGGTGCAGTACCCACCAAGGCTTCTTGTGCCTCACTGCACACAGTTGAGTCTGCATTGACACATTGGGTCAGCACTGGTTCTGAACTCTGCTCTTTTATTTTGAGTTCTTTGGCTATCTAGTCTCACTTTGGTACCTAGGATTTGTTATCACTTCCCATTTGACTGGCGTCTTTGGTGGAGTCAGGCTATTCCTTTTCATCCCTGTTTTCTCTCTTTTCTGCTTCTGTTTTGCATTGTGCTGTCTGGAAGTGTTGTCATAGAGTAGAACACAGGCATAGGCCCTATAAGCCTTTAATTTGAGCTGCCCTCCCAGACCAATGTAGTTTTCACTTGACTGGCATTCATTTGGAGAAACTTTGCTGTGGGTTACCAATAAAACTAGATAAGATTATCCTCTCATCTAGATTTTTGTTCTGAGAATTTGGTTTTGATCCAAAGACAGCATTCTCTCTGGTGTTACACTTGCCTGGGGAGACAACTTGTCAGGTGTGCATTTAGAGGCAACTCATCCTCAAGGTTGGGGGCTCAAGATACAAAGTACACAAGCTTTACTTTTAACTGTTGCCAGCTCTTATGGGATCATTTAAGTCAGATTTTTCCACTCCTACAGGAAAAACTCCTTTTTCCTATATATACACTTATTACAATTCTAATTCTAGTGCCCACCTCTCTAAATGGCATAATTTCACCAAAGATTATTTGGGCTTTCAATGGCCATGCTGGGAAACACTGGACTTAAACAATTATCTGAGAAGCCCCTTAGAAAAGAAAGAAAAAATGATTTATCAGATGTAATGGATAATTTTCGAACTGGTATGCAAAAGTCTACAAATGAAAATCAGTTCTAAAATTGCTCCACTATAAGATTCTTTGGTTAAAGTGAATGAACAATCTGATGACTTAAACAACAACAAAGTAGAATTATTTCCTTGGTAAATTGTACTCCTTCTTGGTTTCCAGTTATCACTCTATGTTCAGTTTTCCTTCTTCTCTTTTATTTTTCTGATCTTTCTTTTTCTGCAGCTCCTTCCTTGCCTTCCTCTCATGCAGACCACCGTCTTCACCAACAGTCCTCTTAAAACTCAAAATGCCATTTGCTTCTAAGGATGCATCCCTTCCATGAGCTAGGTATGTAGGCAACTGTAGAATTTAAACCTTGAACCCAAGATGAATTAAGAGCTATCATTGAAGATTTCCCTAAACCCAAAAAGAAGAGCAAATAGTCGTAGAATAATTTGGAATTTTTTTGGGTGCCTATGACCCAGGAGTACCTGACCTATATCAGTTTGTGCATATGTTGGTTGAAACATCAGATATTGGATAGCAATGACTGATTGAACTGATGCAGAAAGAGACCTGTAGGATTTCTCTCCCTACAATAAACCTGAGATTCAAAAAAATCCCAAAACATAAGACAAAAACCAGTAAAGTAGATCAAAGTTTCAAAAAAGACATACGTGAAACATTTCCAAAAAAAGTTGTTTGGACCTTAATTCAATCATGTGAACAAAGAAACAAACAAGATATGTAACTAAATGAGGTAGTTGGCATTGGGGGTAGACTACTAGAAAATACAATGTTTTTTTATTTTTTTGTTTTTTGTTTTTAAGATAGAGTCTCTCGTGCAGGCTGGAGTGTAGTGGCATGATCTCGGCTCACTGCAACCTCTGCCTCCCAGGTTCAAGTGATTCTGGTGCCTCCGCCTCCAGAGTAGCTGGGAAAACAGGTGTTCATCACCTTGCCTGGCTAATTTTTGTAGTTTTAGTAAAGAAAGCGTTTCACCATATTGGCCAGACTGGTCTCAAACTCCTGGACTCAAGTGATCCACCCGCCTCAGCCTCCCAAAGTGCTGGGATTACAGGCATGAGCCACCACGTCCAGCCTAGAAAACACCTTCTGACAACACTAGTCTTTCTACATTAAACCTGCCATCTTTGCTCAACTTCTTCCTTGGACCAAACATAGCACACAAGTGGTAGGTGTTTCAAGTAACCCACACATTTTTTTTCCCATCTCTCTCACTTAACCATAACCTTGGACCCTTGCCTGAAAAATATTCTCTCCTGCTTTGTGATACCACTGCTACAAGTTTAATAGGTAGAGCTATGCTTTGCCTATGGAATTGTAATATTAAATGCATACCAGAGGAAATATTTCTTGAGGTTTCAGAGGATTCTAATTACAATCAAGTTGTATCTGGTTTATATATAACTTTGCCTTCTCCACTGTTCTTGTTGTATACCTCAGATGAAGATCTTGATGCTGTACCTGACGCTCTATGGGCTAAAATTTCCACTGACATAGAAAAAGTAATTGGAGCAGAATCTATTAAAATTCAGATACATCCTTCCAAACTGCTATCCAAATTACTCTTAAATCCAGGAGCAAAGGAAGCCTCAAACATATAACTGAACCATTATATTCAAAGGCCTTTTTATAACCTGCACTACCCCTTGTAATATTCCTGCCCTGCAAGTAAAGAAACCAAATGGACAGGGATATTGACTTCTTCAAGATCTCAGAGACACAGACAAAATTGTTATCTTTACTTTTCCTTAGTGCCCAAACCAAATACTATCTTGTCATCATTTCCTCCCCAAACCACTTGCTTCAGTGTAGTGGATAATTGCTCTGCCTTTTCACTGTTTAATTACACCAGAACAGTCAATACCTTTGTCTTCATCTGAGAGGACAACACTAAATACATAAACAGTTAGGTGCCAAGGGTTTATTGAAACCCATTCCTACTTTTCCTATGCCCTTAATTAAGAACTAGCAGATCTAAATTTCTCTTGTGATCCAGTTCTGATGTAATATATAGATGATCTCCTACTTGTTTAGAGAAGCTGGTAAAAAGATTCCACTCACTTGCTCTCAGCCTTAGCAGAAAAGGGACATAAAGTTTTAAAATACAGAGTTTTGTCAAAACATAGTTCATTTAGGGCAGGAGGAGAACATTCTCTCCTAACAGACTAAGTACTATCCAGACTTATCCTAGATCCCCAGAAAACTACAGTTGAAATGATTTCTAGGTCTAATGGGATATTCTTGTTAATGGGTGCCAAATTTTCCTGAGATTGTGACACGTCTTTATGAAATGGCTAAGTCCTCAGTAAGAGTCCCTCTCTTCTGGGAGCCCAAGTATTGAAAAAGCCTCCTATAATCTGAAGACAGCTCTTCAACAGGCTCCTTCTGTAGGCATCCCTAACTACATTTGTGCATGAGTGTTCTGGACAAACCTCAGTATTTTAATTCAACTTCATAGGAATTATTGAAAACCCATCACTTACTATAGCCTCGCCCTCAATCCAGTTGCAAATCCAAGATTGTTTTAGGATATTACCACCACTACAAAACTGGTCAAATCTGCTGAATTAGTTCTAGGCTTCCTGCTTGACCTGATTTTTCCCCATGCAGTACAGACTTTACCACTCATTGAGGCACAATTAACCTCCTGAGAGTTCCAGCTGCACTCTCCATCTCACGTTACTATTCACTGCTGCATCCTGTCATCCTCCTGAACTTACCAAAAGAAGGGGAACCTCATGAATGTCTTACCTTAGTTAGAGAACTTTAAATACTTTGCTCAGATGTATTAGTAACTCTCATTGAAAATCCTGACCTTGGCTGGGCATGGTGGCTCACACCTGTAATTCCAGCACTTTGGGAAGCTGAGGAGGGCAGATCACCTGAGGTCAGGAGTTCGAGACCAGACTGGCCAATGTGCTGAAACCCCATCTCTACTAAAAATACAACAACCAAAAAAAAAAATTAGCCAGGTGTGGTGGCAGGTGCCTATAATCTCAGCTACTCAGGAGGCTGAGGCAGGAGAATTGCTTGAACCCAGGAGGTGGAGGTTGCAGTGAGCCGAGACTGGGACCTTGCACTCCAGCCTGGGCAACAAGAGTGAAACTCCATCTCAAAAAAAAAAAAAAAAAATTCTGACCTTATGTTGTTTGTTGATGAATCATACCTCTGATAATCCTTGGAACTCAAGATGGCCATTTGGTGGCCCCAAGTGATTTCAAATGAGTATTAGCTGAATTTCTCCATGAAACTACTCATTATGGTAAAGACAAATTGATTACTATCTTAAATCAACATTGGTGAGAAAACTTTAAAAAGACAGCTGAGATTGTTTTGGGGTCATGTGTTACTTGTGAACAACATAATCCTGGAAAAATTATAAAGGTGAGGCATGGCCAAGAACCAAAGCCTCAAAGACCCTTTGAACACTTTCAGATGGGATTTGTCTATTTTCAGAATAGGTTGAATAATTTCCTTGCTGAAAATCTCCAGCCCTTTCAGTCTGTAAAAAGCTGCTTGATTTTATGTTTCCAACTAGGGTATAAAAACTTTTATGTCAACTGACTGAGGCACACAATTTATAGGAACCATTATAAAAGAACTTAATAAGGTGTTACCCCTTCTCAAAAACTATACTGCCTTTACCACCCACAAACTTCTGTAAAGGTTGAAAGAACCAATGGCATCCTTAAATTCAAATTAACAAAACTTTCATAAATCCTTGCACTTCCCTGCTAAAGGTAGTCACCTGAGCTCTTTTGGCCATATAATCCATTATTTTGGGGTCATATTGATTATGAACTGCTATCAGGAAGACCCAAGCATTTAGAAATTTCATCCTGATGCTAGCTTCTTCCATGCTGCATCCAGATATGGGAAAATATTGCAAGGAACTCATGTACTGTACCCAGTCCTATCACCAATAAGTTAAGGCCACCTTGCTACAACATCTTCTTACATTGGCTCTTCAGGAGCATCTATCAGGAAATTTCATCTACTGAAATAGACATCGGATAAAAAAAACTGCTCTTAAACCTCAATGGAAAGAACCTTATCAGGTACTGTTAACAACAAATACAGCAGTGAAACTCCAGCAGACCAATCCTCAACTTTATGTTTCACCACTAAAGAAACAAGCCAGAATTCCACACTTTTGGAAGACTAGTCCATAGGATACCTCATGCTGAGAATTCTCAGAGATCCTCCAAAGCAGCCTATCTTTGGCAATAGACATTTGACCCAAGACCTTTCAAACCAGCAGATGTCCTCTTAATGGACAGCTTCTACCTAACACATTGGACAAAGACCCCTGTCTAATTCCTCTTTTGTTTTTGACCTGCTTATTGATAATCATTCTTCTCATTAACTATGGACCACTGGTTATTTTCTACCATAACGATCCCTTTTTTCTTTTGGTACCCTCTTTGTTGTCAGGTCAGAATATACTTATTCTAATGCAATTCTCAGATTATGTGAAACAGTAGCCACTGCCATCAATCTTACTGACTGTTGGATATGTCATCCATCATTGGACCCCCAAGATAAAAACGTGTGGGTAATTCCAATCTCATCAAATGAGACCACAGGGACTTATAGCCTATGGCAGTTTCACTTGCACCTACTGGGAAAATTAACCCATGACCTTGCTAGTTTCTTTTCTCCCAGAAAAATAATGAAGTATTAAAATCTGTTTGTCAGATCCCAGGTAATTCTAAATTTGAATTCAACAACCTTTGAAGGTTGATGAGCCAAATACCTGTCACCTGAAAAAGGCTAATAAATATCCAAATATGTAACCCAGCAAATGTAAAGGCCTTGGTTCTGACTTCATGTCATGAACATCTTTTTCTTGCATTTCCATGTGTCTCTAAGGCTATTACTTCCTTTGCACCCAGGACACATGGTCCTCTTTACCTCAGACTAACACTTCAAGCACTTTAATAATGGTATTCCAAGACTTGTCTGTATGCAGAGATGCTAATTCTATAAACCACCAAGGATGAAAATTTTGACTCAGATTCAAACTCCAAAAGGAGGCCACCTTGATTATTCAAGTACTCTACCTGAAGGAATTACTGACTCACTGTTTATATGAACAATCAGAGCTGTTTTCTCAATGTTGTGAATCATACAAATAGAAAGAGACAGTAAGAAACTTATCATTAACTTTGGCAGAAGTTGTTAGTGATATCACCTCAGCCCTGGAGGAAATACAGACCGATGCCAATTCATTAGCATGAGCAGTGATGGACAATTTCGTTGTTCTTGATTTCTTGTTTGCTAGTCATGGTTGTGTCTGTGCCATTGTTATATATACTTCTTGCCATGTGAAACAGACAAGGTAAGACAAGCTAAACAACATCTGAACAAAAAAGCTTATTGGTTCTGTAAGATTGATCGTCATGGCCTTCAGGACTTACTCTCTTGGCCTGGGCTAGGCAACTGGGGTTCCTGTTTCTGAAGCATCTCACGGGGACTGTTAATTATTGTTGTTTATGTCAATAGTCATTATGATGTAGGTTCTTTGCATTCTATCTGAAGTTCTGTATGTTTCTGTGCAGCTGCTCTTTCATCAGGTGGTCATGATGATGATACAACAAAAAGGTCAAGAAGATCTTGTAGTATGGTTGACTATAGAGATAATTGGAGAATCCCCAAGTGGTAAAGATATGGATGGATATTTAGCCTTCTCTGAATTGGTCAAGCTCTTGGAAGTGAGAGAATGACCAAAAGAAAGGGCTGAGGCTGGGTGCGGTGGCTCACGCCTGTAATCCCAGCACTTTGGGAGGCCGAGGCAGATGGATCACCTGAGGTCAGGCGTTCGAGACCAGCCTGACCAAAATGGTGAAACCCCGTCTCTACTAAAAATACAAAAATTAGACTGGCATAGTGGTGTATGCCTGTAGTCCCAGCTCCTTGGGAGGCAGAAGAATCGCTTGAACCCAGGAGGCAGAGGTTGCAGTAAGCAGAGATCATGCCATTGCATTCCAGCCTTGGCAACAGAGTGAAACTCTATTAAAAAAAAAAAAAGAGAGAAAGGGCTGAGAGACTAAATATTCAAAGGACAATCAAAGAACAGTTGGACAAACCTCTGCAGCAGTTAGCCCAGAATGGTCAGGACTTGGTCATGACTGCCAGCTTCTCTACTTTTTTTCCCCCCAGAGCCAACCAGAGATTCATATGACTTATATCCCAGTTTAGGCATCTTAACTTATAGTGGTACCCAAGATGGGTTTTCCCAATATTAAAGAAAACCCAACAATATAGTACAACTACACACACACACACACACACACACACACACACAGTGGAAATAAATGAAAATCACTCAAATGAGAATAAACAAAGGCCATTTATTCAGAGCCTGATATACATAGTAAGGGATTTAGCATTTGGCAGAGACTCAAAGACAGGCAAGGGAGTGGGAAAGGTTTATAGTGAAAGAAAGGGCAACTTTCAGGAATGCTCTGATTAAGGGTATGGGGAATCTGGATGTGGATTACCTAGTAGCAGAACATCTTATTCTTTGGGGAGCATATTTGGATCATATTTGGAGCAACAAGAAAAAGCCAAATAAATAGCTTTCTAGAGGTATAACTGACATCCAACTTTATATATTTAAAGCATACCATTTAATAAGTTTTGACACACACACACACCCCCACAAAGTCACACGCAAGTCACCTATGTTATATATACACATACAGCTGTGGAACCATCACCACAGTCAACAAAATAAATATCCATCACCCTCCAAAGTTTTCTCACTCTTTTAAGTCTATCTTTCCTGCTCCTCCCTGTTCCCTTTCCATTCCTAAGGAACTGCTCACATGCCTTCGGTCTACATTAGTTTTCATTTTCTGGAGTTTTATGTAAATGTAATCACACAGTATGTACTCTTTGAAAATGTGGCTTCTTTCACTCAGCATAGTTATTTTCAGATTCTTCCATGTTGTTGTGTGTATCAATAGTTTATTAGTTTTTGTTACTGTGTAGTGTTCTATTGTATGGATATACAATAATCTATTCTAATTTTTTCATTCATCTGTTGATGGATATTTGTTTTCTTACCCCAGTGTTTTGCTATTACAAATAAAGCTGCTATAGACATTCGTGCATAAGACTTTGTAAGAACCTATGCTTTTTTTTTTTTCTCTTTAGTAAAGATCCAGAAGTGGAATGACTGGATCATACGGTAGTGTGTTTTAACTGTATAAGAAACTGCCAAATTATCTTCCCAAGTTGTGAACCATTTACATTTCCATCAGCAATGTATGAGAGCTCCAAGTCCTCCTCATCCTCAATGACACTTGGTATGATCAGTCTTTTAATTTTTAGCCACGCCAATAGGAGTGTAGTGGTATCTCACTGCGGTGTTAAGTTATATTTCTCTAATGACTAACGATGTTGAGCACATTTTCAGATGATTATTTGATATCAGCATATCTTCTTTAGTGAGGTGCCTGCCCAAATCTTTTGCCCAGTTTTAGAAAACTGGTTTGTTTTCTTATTATTGAGTTTTGAGAGTTTAAAACACATGTCTGATATGTCTTTTAACCAGATATATACTTTGCAAAGATTTTCTCCCAGTCTGTGGCTTTTTCGATCACTTAGCAGGTGATTTAAAGAGAAGTTTTTAATTTTTATTAAATCCAATTTATGGATTTGTTATTTTATGGATTGTGCTTTTGGCATCATGTCTAAAATCTTTACCTAACCCGCAGATTTTATCCAATGTTTTCTTCTAGGAGTTTATGGTTTTAGATTTTACATTTAGGTCAATGGCATGTTTTTAGTTAATTTTTTGCATATGGTGTAGGATATAGATCCATTATTTTGAATATTTATATACAATTATTTCAGAAATATTTATCAAATGGTCTGCCCTTTCTCCACTGTATTATGCTTGCACCTTTGAGGAGAATCAGTTGTCCATACATGAGTGAGTTTATTTCTGGACTCTATCCTGTTTCACTGATATATTTGTGTATTTTTCTATTAATATTATGCTATTTTGATTACTGTAGCTTTATAATAAGTGTTGAAATTAGGTAGTTGTGGTAACATAATTTTGCTCTTTTTCAGAGTTGTTTGTCTATTCTAGGTCCTTTGCATTTTCATATGAATTTCAGAATCAACTTATCAATTTCTACAAAAAACCTTTTGGGGTTTTGATTGGGATTACTTGAATATATGAGATCAGTTTGAAGTAAGTGACATCTAACAATATGGAGTCTTCCAACCCACGAATGAGGTATGCCTCTACATATTTAGGTCTTTTAAAATATCTCTCAGCAACACTTTGCAGTTTTTAATGTACAGGGCTTTCATATCTTTTGTGAGATTTATATCTAAATATTTAATTTTTTGATGTCATAAAACGCATTTAAGATTTTCTATTTCTAATAGTTCATTGTTAATATATGGAATTACACTCAATATATACTTTTTTTTTTTTGAGAAAGGGTCTCGCTCTGTCGCCCAGGCTGAAGTGCAGTGGCACGATCTTGGCTCACTGTAACCTCCGCCTCCCGGGTTCAAACAATTCTCCTGCCTCAGCCTCCCAAGTAGCTGGAACTACAGGCATGCACCATCATGCCTGGCTTATTTTTGTATTTTTAGTAGAGATGGGGTTTCACCATGTTGGCCAGGCTGGTCTCGAACTCCTGACCTCAAGTGATTTGCCTGCCTCAGCCTACCAAAGTGCTGGGATTAAAGGCATAAGCCACTGCGCCCAGACTACACTCAATATTTGTATGTTGATCTTGTATCCTGCAACTTTGCTAAATTCACGTATTAATTCTAATGGCATTTTTCTTTTTACATACTCTTTTTTTTTTTTTGAGACAAGGTCTTGCTATGTTGCTCAGTCTGGTCTCGAACTCCTGGCCTCAAGCAGTCCTCCTGCCTCAACCCCTCAAAGTGCTGGGATTACAGGTGTGAGCCACCACGCCTGGCCTCTTTTTACAGATTTTATTGAGTTTTTTTACATAGATATTCACTCCACTGGGAATAAAGACATTTTTCCTATGCAATCTGAATGCTTTTTATTTATTTTTCCTGTCTGATGGCACTGACTAG
Organism: Pongo abelii; assembly: GCF_028885655.2. Classification (NCBI taxonomy): domain Eukaryota; kingdom Metazoa; phylum Chordata; class Mammalia; order Primates; family Hominidae; genus Pongo; species Pongo abelii. The sequence continues at coordinate 24,618,299 of NC_085928.1, forward strand.
AAACTCCAGTACAATGTTGAATAGATGTGGTGAGACTAGACATCCTTGTCTTTTTCTGATCTAAGGAGGAAAGCATCCAGTCTTTCACCATTATGCATCGCGATAGATGTAGGTCTTTTGTAGATGTACTTAATCAGGTCGAGGAAGTTCCTCGCTATGTCTAGTTATCTGAGAGGTTTCTATTAAGACTGGATATTGGATTCCTTCTTTCACAAAACATTAGGACACAAACACAATTTAACTAAGTTCTTACCACTTAAAAACCAGGTTTGCGTATTGTCCAGTTTCCGATATTTTTTTTCTTATTTCCACCTGAGACCTCATCAGAATTTCATTCACTGCCAACACTTTGATCATGACCACTTAAGACTGAGGCTTTTTTTTTTTTTTTTTTACAGGGCTCCTCTCCTTCTGAGCCCACACTATCGCATCCCTTTATAGTCCAGCCTTTCTCCATTATCCAGTTCCAAAGCTGTTTCCACATTTTTAGGTAATTGTTACAGCAGCACCCCACTTCTCAGTACCAATTTCTGTTTTAGTCCATTTGGGTTACCATAATGAAATACCTTCAAATGGGTAATTTATAAACAACAGAAATTTGTTTCTCATGGTTCTGGGGCCTGGGGAATCCAAGTTCAAGGCACTAGCAAATTTAGTGTCTGGTTGCTGTGTCCTCATATGGTGGAAGGGGTGAATGCTGTGTATAGCAGAAGGGCAAAACGGGCAAAAGGGCCTAACAGGCTTCCTAAAAGACTCTTTTTTAAGGGCACGAATCCCATTCATGATGAGCAGAGCCTTCATGATCTAATCACCTCCTTCCTGAAAGCCCCACCTTTTAACACTATCACATCGGCAAATTGTCACATATAAATTTTGTGGGGACACATTCAGACCATAGCAATGGCTTGTTTAGAAGTGTATTTTATTCTCCAAATTTTGACGGATTTCCCAAGAATCATTCTGTTATTGATTTCTAATTTAATTACATTGTGGTCAGAGAATGTATCTTGCATGGCTTGAATCCTTTTGAATTTGTTAACATTTGTTTATGGTCCAGATTATGGTCCATCTTCTAAACTTTCTGTACATGCTTAAGAACCATGTGTATTCTGTCAATTATTGGAGTGTTTAATAAATGTCAATCAGGTCAAGATGGTTGATACTGTTGCTCAAGTCTCTTATAACCTTGTTGATTTTCTGCTTACTTGCATTATAAATTATTCAGAAAGGGGCATTGAAATGTTTGACTATTGTGGATCTTTCAATTTCGCATTGCAGTATTATCAGTTTCTGCTTCATATATTTTTAAGTCCTGTTATTAGACGCAAAAATGTTTAGGATTGTTATGTCTTTTTGATTAAATGGTTCTTTTATTATTATTAAATGATCTTCTTTATCTCTGGTTATATTCTCTGCTCTGAACTCTACTGTGTCTAATATTGATAAAGTCACTCCAGCTTTATGTTCACTAGTGTTAGCATGATATATCTTTTTTCCATCCTTGTATTTTAAACTTATTTGTGTCTTTATATTTAATGTGTTTTTCTTCTTATAAGCAGCAATTTAAAAAATTCAAGATTTTAACCAATCTCTGACAATCTGACAATCTCTGCGTTTTATTCAGTGTGTTTAGACAATTTACATTTAATATGATTTATGAGTCTATCATCTTGCAATTTCTTTCCTATTTCTCTCTTTTCTTTGTTTTTTCTTGTTTTATACTTTTAGATTAATCAAGTATTTGTTTCATTATCCTTTACATGACTTTTGTAAGCTTTTAACAATAACTTTTATTATTTAGTGGCAGCTTTAGGGTTTATAGTATACATCTTTATTTTATCATAGTCTACCTTTAAGTGGTATCAGGAATAGTATAAGGGTCAGGTGCGGTGACTCACACCTGTAATCCCAGCACTTTGGGAGGCCAAGGCGGGCAGATCACCTGAAGTCAGGAACAGAACAGCCTGACCAACATGGAGAAACCCCATCTCTATTAAAAATACAAAAATTAGCTGAGCATGGTGGTGTGTTCCTGTAGTCCCAGTTACTCCAGAGGCTAAGGCAGGAGAATTGCTTGAACCTGGGAGGCGGAGGTTGCAGTGAGCCGAGATCGCGCCACTGCACTCCAGCCTGGTTGAGAGTGAGACTTTGTCTCAAAAAAAAAAAGGAATAGTATAAGGATTCTAGGTTGATAGCTTTTTTTCTTTGAATATGTTTGAATTGTTATTCTGTCTTCTTGTTTGTTTTGATTCTAATGAGAAACTGATGTAACCTTAGTTTCGTTCTTCTGTATACGACATGTAATTTTTCCCTTGGATGCTTTTAAGATTCTTTTATCACTGGTTCTGAGCAATTTGATTATGATGTATTTTGATTAGCTTTCTTCATGTTTCTTGTGCTGAGCTTCTGAAGGCAGGTCTGTGGGTAAAGATAGTGACAGAAGGATTAAAATAATGATGGGAGCTTAGGGAAGTTCTCTTTTGAATAATTCAGTGTAATCAATGCAGTAGGAAGCAAGGTCATTGTGTGAGAATGAGGATAGGAGACCAGACATTGGGTATGAATGAAGGTATAAAACTATCATGTAGGAAAATCAATGAACAGGGACCTGTAATGAGATGTTCAAGCATCTTTAAGGTCCTACGTAACATCAGTAATCATGAATTTAAAATCAGCATGGTTGGGTGTTTTTTTTTCAGATTCAGCTGCATGGGCGCAAGCACTTAGTAAGTGTAAAGTAGGGATGGCTAATATGGTCATTTTGCCAAGTGATTACAGCAATTTAGAGAGGGACAGGGAGTTGAGGATGCAAGCAAGTGGATGACTGTTGATTATTAAATATATCTACATCACACTTCCTCAATCAGAGTGAAAACTATTAAAGGCAGTACCTTTCTTCTAGAAGGTATTGGGCATGTATTTGCAGACCACACATGGGTGTATTTTAACAGCAGAAAGCAAGGGGCTAAAGGAAATTGTCTTACCAGAGCAAATAAACTCTGTTTTTGAATCGAGTGCTTTGTAAAGTTCTTAACGTAGTCCACGCAGCTCTGACTGTCGTGGATCCAGCCTATCAGGGCAGCCTCCCCTTCACAGCAAGTTCCCACTCTTCTCTAAACTTCACACACTGGACTTCTTGCTGTCCCTTGCATTTTCCACATCTTTGCACATGGAGCTCCCTCTGCAGGAATGCTTTTCCCTTCCCCACTGGCCTACTCATGTCTCCGCTTTCCTGAGTAATTCAAATATTACTATAATAATAAGATAAGTATTTGATTAGAGTGCTTCCTTCTTAGCACTCGTCATAATTTTAATGTTTTTGTCATTGATAACTGTCTGTTAATATGCTGTAAGTTTCCCACCTTGCCTGTTTTTAGCCCCCATAGAACCTAGCTCTCTCGCACATTTGTAGGTTGTAATAAACAACTTTTTTTTTTTTTGAGACAAGGTCTTGCTTTGTCGTCCAGGCTGGAGCGCAGTGGCATGACTGTGGCTCACTACAGCTTTGCCCTCCTTGGCTCAAGCGATCCTCGCACCTTGGCTTCCTGAGTAGCTGGAACTACAGGCGTGCTCCCACGCCCAGCTAAGTTTTTAATGTTTTGTAGAGATGGCGTCTTGCCATCTTGCCCATGATTGTCTCAAACTCCTGTGCTTAAGCAATCCTTCTGCTTCGGTCTCCAAAAGTGCTGGGATTCCACTACTAAAGATTTGTAAACAAATGAATAGAGATGAAAGCAAATTAAGTGATATGTGAAGTCTGGTGAGGCGAGCAATATCTTTCTTTTGGAGAATTCTCGAGGCACCGGCTAGTGCTATATGCCTATTCTTTTTTTTTTTGTTTGAGACCATGTCTCGCTCTTTCGCCCAGGCCGGACTGCAGTGGCGCCATCCCCGCTCACTGCAACCTCCGCTTCCCAGGTTCACGCCATTCTCCTGCCTCAGCCTCTGAGTAGCTGGGACTACAGACGCCCGCCACCTCGCCCGGCTAATTTTTTGTATTTTTAGTAGAGACGGGGTTTCACTGTGTTAGCGAGGATGGTCTCGATCTTCTGACCTCGTGATCCGCCTGCCTCGGCCTCCCAAAGTGCTGGGATTACAAGCGTCAGCCACCGCGCCCGGCCTGCTATATACCTATTCTTGCCCTGAACCTTGCAGAGGAACCACTTCCTTACACTGAGGACCCGAGCTAGGCTTCGGAAGGCGCCTGCGCACTGGGCTCGCCGGATATACGCAAGGGCGTGGGGCGGAGCTCTGGTAACCCAGGCAACAGCCCGGAAGCCGCAGGCTGGGTTAATCTGTGGCGCGCTCCGCGGTTCCGGCGCCTGAAGTTTTAGTTGAGGTGGCGGCGGCAGTAGTCGGGACCGACTACAAGGCAGGTTGAGATGATGGATCTGAGGCTTGCAGCTCGCAGTCCCAGCGAGCCTTAGGGACCAGGGCTACCAAAAGGGTGGGGAGAACGGTGGTGGCATCTGTCTGTTGCCTGGGATCAAGGCGCCCAGTTGGGGAATCCTTCAGGAAGCGCAGCCGCGGCTCTTGTGTTTTGAGAGTGCAAGTGCGTGTCAGGGTGCGTGTCTGGGTATGTTTGTGCGTGGCGCCAGAGCACCTCGAGTATGCGCGTGCGCACCGCTTTCGGGAGCTTTTGCACAGAGCTGGAAATTGGGGGTACTCGATTGTAGCGTTGGGGGAGTTCACCGTGTAGCAGGAGAGAGACAAACTATCCAGGGTGCTCTGGGACCGGGAGCGTCATTTAAATCGATGGATGTCAGAGACGGGCTTCTCAGAAGGCTCCGCCTGTGAGTTTTGAGGAGTCCGTGGAAGTTAACCCAGTAGAGAAGAGAGTGAGCCTAATGAGTGTTCCAAGCAGAGGGAAAATAATGGTTGCAACTATGTGTGAGGCGAGAGCTTGGTTTTAGGATTTGCGGGAGATGTGAGCGAACACTGGAAAGAAAGGTCAGCCAGGCCATATGGGGGAGAGGGTCTGAATGCCAAACTGAGTTGGATTCCTCTTGACAGTGGGGAGCCATCCGAATCTAGAGGAAGTAGGTAAAGGGTTTAGATCTATTCTCTATCCATGTATTTAGGTAGGATTGATTCAACAATGTTTGGAAAGAGTTCTTGTTTCTCTTTGATCAGTTTTCCACACTGGTCAGAGTGGATTTACTAAGTCCAGTCATAACTATCCCGTTTAAAATCCTTCAGGGGTTTCCTATGGTCTTAGGTGTTCAGATTGCTGTGGCTCACAAGACTACAATCTGCTCTCTGCCTTTCTTCCTTCTTTAACCTCTCACCCTCTCAGATCTTTGTTAATTGAACTGAACTTCTCAAACTTCATAAATGCATTTTCCCTTGCCTGGAATATTCTTTCCCCTGCTTCTAACTTTTATTCGTATTTTAGCTCTCAGTGCAAACATTGTTGGGGGTATTACAGAGAGGAGGCAGCTTTTACTTACTGCATAGAGTTAGTTAGGTACTTTCATGGCACACAGAATTTACTTCCCATGCTGCCCTTTTGGTGTCAATACTTGTTTAATTGCGGTCCTCTTAGAAACTCTTAACTCTGCAAGGGCATAGACTATTCTACTTTCTTGTTATATCTGGTGCCTCGCTTTTAGGTGGTGCTTCAAAATATTAGTTACATTAATAGATGGATGATGAAGTCAGTGAGTGAAGAGTGAAAGGGAGACTAATTAGAATAATGAGAGCCTGAACAAAAATATTTTTACTAGAGTTGGAGAAGAGCGGGCAAGAGAGATTTTTAGGGAAAAAGTTAATAGATTCTGTTATCTGATTCACTAAGAGATAAGGAACTGAGGTGATGCTGAGGTTTTAAATTGGAGCAACTAGGATTGTAATTCTGTAAATTCAGCTTAATTCAACATATTTATCGAGTCAACCAGTTACATATCAGCAAGTAGAGATTTGGGGTATGATGATGAGCTGTATTTTGATATACTGTATTTGTGATATTTGGGAGATGTATATAGTAGGTGGTTAGAAATGAGCATTTCGTGTTTTTGTTTTGTTTTTGTTTGTTTATTTTAAGAGACAGCGCCTCACTTTGTCACCTAGGCTGGAGTGCAGGGGCGCCATCGTAGCTCACTGCAGCCTCCAATTCCTGGGCTCAAGCAGTCCTCCCACTTCAGCCTCCTGAGTAGCTGAAACTATAGGCACTCACCGCCACTCCTGGCTAATTAAAAAAATTTTTTTTTTTAGAGACAGGGTCTTGCTATGTTGCACAGGCTGGTCTTGAGCTTCCTGCCTCAAGCAATCCTCCAGCCTCAGCCCCCCGAGTTGCTGGGATTACAGATGCGAGCCACTGTGTTTGAAGTTTTGAGGAAAGGTGTGAATCATTGATTTGGGACTCATTTTCACAGTGTGTTTGTCCATACATTCATAGCTTTGCTCAAGGGAGTTGGTGAGGTCACTGAGGGAGGATGTGAACTGCCCCTTTGTGATCAAGAAAGCAGCTCCATGAGAGCTGGCACCATATTAGACTTGTTTACTAATATCTTAGTTTATTTAGTTTACTTAGTTTACTTGTTTACTTGTATCTCTAATGCCTAGCCAGTGCCTGGTGTGTGCTGCATTCCCCCAAATAATTATTGAATGAAAGGAGAGGGTATCTAATGGAAAGACAAGAGGAATGAGAGCTGAGATAGAACTGGGTAGAAATCCTTGATTAAATTGTTTGTGTGGAGGAGGACAATAGAGCCTGTGAAGAAAAGGAGAAAAGAATAAAAGAGACCGGGTGCGGTGGCTCACACCTGTAATCCCAGCACTTTGGGAGGCCGAGGCAGGTAGATCACGAGATCAGGAGTTCGAGGCCAGCCTGACCAACATGGTGAAACCCCGTTTCTACTAAAAATACACATCATATCAATGATACCAAACAATAGGGGGCCTTCTGTGTTTAGAACCCTTTCAAGATTCATTCATGTTGTAGCATGTATCAGTACACCATTGCTTATTATTGCCAAGTAATACTCCATTGTGTAGATGTACCACATTTTATTAATACATTCATCAGTTGGTGGACCTTTGGGATGTCTCTACTTTTTGTCTGTTCAAAATGCTGCTGTGACCTTTTATGTACAAGTTTTTATGTGGACATATGTTTTTAGTTCTCTTGGATATAAATATGCGAGTTGAATTGCTGGGTCATGTGGTTACTCTGTGTTTAGCTTCTTGAGGAATTGCCAACTGTTTCCAAAGTGCCCACACCATTTTACATTCCATGAGCAATTTGTGAGGATTCTAGTTTTTCCATATTTTTGTCAGTGCTTGTTGTTGTCCGTCTTTTTGATTATAGCCATCCTAGTCGGTGTGAGGTGGTATCTTGATTGGCATTTCCCTAATAACTAATTATGATGAACATCTTTTCATGTGTTTATTAGCTGTCTATAGTATCTTCCTTGGAGGAATGTTTATTCAAGTCCTATGCGCATTTTTAAATCGGATTTTTTAAATTGTTGAGTTGTAAAAATTCTTTATATAGTCTGGATTCAAGTCCTTTATCAGATAAAGGATTTGCAGATACTTTCTCCCATTCTATTGGTTGTCTTCATTTTCTTGATTGTGCCTTCGAAGCACAAAAATTCTTAATTTTGATTAAGTCTAATTTATTTTTTTCTTTGGTTGCTTGTGCTTTTTGTGTCATTTCTAAGAAACCATTGTTTAACCCACAGCTCATGAAGATTTACTTTTGTTTTCTTCTAAGAGTTTTGTAGTTTTAGCTCTTACATTTAAATCCATGATTCAATTTAATTTTTGAATATGGTGTGAGGTAGGAGTCCAACTTCATTCTTTTTCATATGCGTATCCAGTTGTCCCAGCACCATCCGTTGAAAAGACTATTCTTTCCCCATTGAATTGTCTTGGCACCCGTGTTGAAAAACTGACCATAAATGTAAGGGTTTGTTTTAGACTCTTTGTTCTATTATATTCCGTATCTTTTTAAATGGTACTTATGGCTCTGCTACTTACTAACTGTGTGACCTTCACGGTTGGTTAACCTTTGTCTCTCAGTTTTCTCGTCTGTAAAATGAGGAATAAATAGTAAGTACCTCATGGGGTTATTGTGAGGATTCAAGAAAATAATGTTTAAAGAGCTTAGAATAGTATCTGGCTTATAGGAAGCACACAGTATATGTTAGCTGATGCCGTCATTGCCACCGTGGTTATCATCATCATTACCATCATAAAACTTAAATGTTATTTTCTAACTTGTATGTGACTTGTTTTCTTTGGCTGAATTGTAAATGCTGAAATTAGATACCATGTTTAAGGAGTGAATGTTCTTGTTAAGAGAGAGTACAGAGTGCAAGGAAGATTGAGGGCAAACTCTTAAGAAATACTTGTATTTAGACATTTTTATTATAGTAGACAATGATTTTTTTTTTTAATTACTTAAGGAAAATACTAGAGTCCTTGTTTTAGACTAATTGGGAGTAAGGGGGTCAGCTGGAAAGTCCTGTAATTATTTAGGTAGGTTAAAAGTGTCTGCAATAGTAGTCATGTATATGTATTGCTTTTTAAAAGTCATATATATGTATCGTAAAATCCTGGTGTTCGGGGACTATGGGTCTTTTTCTAATTTGGTATAATGTGTAGTCTAGTGTGCTTAGCATTGCTGTTTAAACAGTGGCAAGCTAATGTTGGCAATTTAAAAATTCTAGTTTAAAATCAATAATTATTAATTTGTTTATCAGCAGTAGAAAAAAATCAATAATTAGCACCATTTAGCATTATGTGACAGATATATTAGAAGTGATATCATACCTCATTTATTCTCTAAAGTTTAGCTACTTTTATTTTCAAGTAAGCCCATATGTACCTGGTAGTGATTTTGAGTGTTAGAGTGCTTAAAAAAGAACTCCAACTCTCTTTTGCCCTTTCTTTCCTTCACCTTATGTTCATATTGTTAGCTTGTGACTGGGCTATTTTCTACTAATTGTGAATTTGTGTAACTGATGACAAAGCTTATGACGAATGTCTTAGTTCTTTGCTTTAGGCCATAATTTCTGCATTCCTAGAGTTCTTTGTTAATCAAATATATAAGTTATTGACTTGAGACCTCTTTTATTATAATTATCAGTACCAACATTTATTAGTTGTGAAATGAAAGAACGAAGTATTTTGATAGACTGTTCCTTTCATCATGCTTAAATTTTTCTTCTGGCATTTTAAAATTTGTTTTTTTTTCAGTTGTCTTCCCCCCACTCTGGTGATGCTTATTGTTTTTTCTTGTATTTTAAAAATTTGATGTGATTATTATTCCTAGATGTCATTTGTCAGAGTGAACCGCTGTGGTCCCCGAGTTGGTGTAAGAAAGACACCAAAAGTAAAGAAGAAGAAAACTTCAGTGAAACAAGAATGGGATGTGAGTATAGGTGGGATAGTAAATAACATCACATTACTCTGGAGAAATGGACACAGTGATATGGCCCTAGTCATGCAAGATGGTGTTCTGAATGGGGCTCATCATGTAATAGGGTGGAATAGGTTTCTGGGCATGTGATATTCTAGGTCTTGGAGGGAAGAGCAGAATCCTTTGGGGGAGGTTTTTAGAATACACACATCCAGGCTGTAACCTCTATATCCTCTGAAGAACTGGAATCTTAAGGGGATGGGGAGCATATTTAAAAAAAAGTCTTTTCACTTTCACTCTGAGAACTCACTGCATAAAGGCAACTCTAGCTCACTGGTGTCACTGAAGTCTGTGAATTTTTCGGTACCTTTTTTAGGTTTGCTCAGAGCAACCAGTGATATCACAACCATGTGAGTGCCAGTTTTGGCTGAAAAAAATAGGTGACCTTTGCTCTCTTATCCCATGAATTGATCACTTCCAGAGGTTGATCAGTTTCAGAACAAATGTTCTGTTATGGTATAAGACAAGACTTCAAGTACCTGTAACATGTGATCTCTGGCTCCTAACCTGAATATTGCCTGGTGTTACCAAGGGGATTTATATCTTTTTTTTAAGAGACAGGGTCATGTCCTGTCACCCAGGCTGGAGTGATGTGATGCCATCATAGCTCACTGCAGCCTTAAACTCCTGGACTCCAGCAATCCTCCTGCCTTAGCCTTCTGAGTAGCTAGGACCATAGGCAGGTACCACCACCCCTGGCTAACTTAAAAAAAATATTTTTTGTAGAGACAGGTCCTTGCTGTGTTGCCTAGGTTGGTCTTAAACTCCTAGCCTCAAGCAGTCCTCCCCACTTGGCTTTCCAAAGTGCTGGGGTTATAGGCAAGCCATCGTACCCAGCTAGATTTCTCTTTTGTGACCTGATACTTTGGTTTGGACCATGAGACTTTAGGTGTCTTTACTTTCCATTGTGAAGAGTAACTAGTTAGGGATTAGTTTGGATCTCAGGGATTCTTTTGGACTTGGAATCTTCTGGTTTGCAACCTACCATGTTAGCCAGATATCCTGGGCAAACTGACAGCCTTTGAAGTGGGGCAGGGGGACTTCTCTGTGTTTAGATTGTTTTGTTGCTGTCTGATTGGCTATAAAATTTTAATAAGAAGGATGTGACTCTAAGGTAAGGAAACTGATAAATCGGAAAAAAAAAATGTGATAACATATTTTCCCCTTCAGAGTGGTTACTTTGAGAAGTTTAGTACAGTTGACTTTCGAACAACATGAGTTTGAGCTGCACGGGTTCATTTACGCATGAATTTTTTTTCAATAAATACAATTGGCTGTATCCTGGGGTTCCACCTCTACAATGAAAGGTGGATTGAAAATACAGTATTTTCAGGATGTAAAACCCAGATATGGAGAGCCAATTAGGTGGGATTTGAGTATGTGTGGATTTTGGTATATGTGGGTGTCCTGGATACTGTGGGATGACTGCATTTATTCCAGTATGCCACTATTGCTTAAAACTTAATTGAAATCTATTATTTGAAATTGCATTAAGAACCTTCCTCATTTACTTTTTATTATCTGCAGTATTGGAAAAATCTTTTGTTTTTTGAAGGTAGACTGAACTTGGAAAATAGTCGTAAGTCATTTGGAGTAAATGGTAAATGATGGAGAAGAGATCAAACTGATTAATACTGTCTTGATAAAAATAGACATTTTCTGAAATGGCTTGTAGATTAGATTTAAATGCAATGTCAAAAGAAAATGGTTTTAAGCAAGAGTAGTATTGATGGAATTATTATTTTCTTCCGTGAGAACAAATTTCAAGCCTATCACTTACTTGTATGTCTGAGTTTTTAAATGCCTGTTAAAAACAATTCTCATGATCCTGTAGTTGTACCTTGTACCTTTCTTTTCCTTTTCCTTTTTTTTTTTGAGACAAGGTCTCACTATGTTGTCCAGGCTGGCCTCAAACTCCTGGGCTTATGATGGGATCTTCCTGCCTCGGCCTCCTGAACCTCTTGAGTAGCTGAGACTACAAGCGCACACCACCATGCCTGGCTCTTGTACCTTTCTAAATCATTGTAAAAGTAATAACAATTTTCCTACAGAAAAGCCTTGAGCCAAATATAAATCATGGCCAAAAAGTTTAGTCTTTGATCAGAAGCCATTTTTGACTGTTTGTATTCCTCGTCACTTAGAAGTAAAACTAACTTGTTTTATTTCCTGCCTTACCAAATCTGTGTAGCAAAATGGCTGAAGTTGCTTTGGAAAGGGCCAAGTTACAGGGTTGCTACTTAGAGCTGTGCAGCCTGTGTACCACACAATTTCAAGGGGTGCTATTTACACGGACTCCGATATTAATGGTAACTTATGGAGTTGTGCAGGGTGGTAGCCCTGCCATGTTAGTTTAGTGCCTTTTAATTTAAGTGACTGTTTTCACATTTTATGAAATTATGCATTGCCCTCAAATTTCATCTTTCATTGTAGTAGCATCTATGCTTAAGATGTTTGCAGACACAAATTGAACCTCTCTATAGTGATCATACTTTCTTTTTTTTGTTTGTTTTTTTATTGAGATAGAGACTCGCTTTGTCACTGAGGCTGGAGTGCAGTGGCACAATCTTGGCTCACTGCAGCCTCCACCTCCTGGGTTCAAGTGATTCTCCTGCCTCAGCCTCCTGAGTAGCTGGAATTACAGGTGTCCGCCACCAGGCCTGGCTAATTTTTGTATTTTTAGTAGAGACAGAGTTTTGCCATGTTGGCCAGGCTGTTCTCGAACTCCTGAGCGCAGGTGATCCACCCACCTCAGCCTTCCGAAGTGCTGGGGTTACAGGAATGAGCCACTGTACCCAGCCAGTGATCACACTTTCTTTTAGGAACCTTTAGCGTTGCATTGTGGAATCCTGGGATTCCATAGACTACAGTGTGAAACTAAAACTTTAGTTAAACTTACTCATTTTGAATATATACTACCATTTATTCATATATCATATATTCATTTTGAGTATTTTCATTGTTTTAATATAGTGTATGACTGCTTGGTGAATACAGTACTTATTTTCTATAAGACATCTAAAATTGGTCTGTTATTTTCTATAAATAGGACACCTAAAACTAATATGTGCTCATATCTAAATTGAGAATACTGGTTCCTAGAAAGAAAGAATTTTTGGTCCTAGGATTTTGAAACCATTTTAGCCATTAAAATCCAATAAATGTGTATATTTTATAAGAAAACTTTTTTTTTTTTTTAAAGAAAGGCCACCTTTTTTTACAGAATACTGTGACTGATCTAACAGTTCATCGGGCAACTCCTGAAGATCTGGTGAGTTTAATATCAAAACTTAAGTCATTTATTCAGTGTTTTATTTGGTATTTGACTTGTAACCTTTAGAATAGAAACTATAGGCACTTCCTGGAAGTTGTTCAGTTATGTTTAATCTTGTTTATGTCTACATAAAATCGAAAAGCCTATCTTCTAGACTTCCTGATTTTAGCTAGGAATATCAATTAGTATGCATTAGAGTTTCATTAAATATGTTGGGTTTATAGTTGAAATCTCTTCAGCCTAGTACTGCCCTATATATATATATATCTATCTGCCTTTTAAAAAAATCTATAGATATCTTCAGCATTATTTATTACTTACCTATACAAACATATCGTTCTAGTCAATGTAATAATTTATGTGTATTTCCATGTCTGAGCCCCCATTCCTTACTTGGAACAGTTTCTGTACCTTCTTCTCTACCTGTTCAAATCTTACTTTACTTCCTTATCCTAGTTCAAATCCTACTTTTTTTTTTTTATGTTTCCACTTAGGTTTTTTTTTTTTTTTTTAAGATTAATTGAGATATAGTTCACATACCATAAAATTTACCTGTTTAAAGTGTGCAGTCTGGTGATTTTTGGTATATTCAGAGTTGTGCAACCATTGTCACTATCTAATTCTGGAATGTTTTCATTACCTCAAAACGAAACCCTCTACCCATTCACAGTCACTCCTTGTGCCCAGTTCTTCCCAGTTTGTGGCAATGACCAATGTACTTTGTGCTTTTATGTATTTGCCTATTCTGGTCGTTTGATATATGTGGAATACAACACGTGGCCTTTTGTGTCTAGCTTCTTTGTCTTAGCATAATATTTTCAAGGTTCATCCCTGTCATAGCATGTATCAGTCTCTGCCCACTGCATCCTCCACCTCCTGGGATCAAGCCATCTCCACCTCAGCCTCTTGAGTACCTGGGACTACAGGTGTATGCCACCACGCCTGGCTAAGTTTTGTATTTTTTGTAGACACGGGGTTTTGCCGTCTTGCCCAGGCTGGTCTCGAATTCCTGGGCTCAAGGAATCTGCCCACCTCAGCCTCCCAAAGTGCTGGGATTATAGGCATGAGCCACCACGCCCAGCTCATATTAGTTCTTTATTCCTTATAATTGCCAAATAATATTCCATTGTATGGATCTAACATTTTATTTATCTGTTGTTCAGTTGGTGGACATTGCATTGTTTCTGCTTTTGCATTGTTAGGAATAATGCTGCTGTGAACATTCATGTACAAGTTTTTGTGTGAACATATATTATAGTTCTTTTATATGTATACATCTAGGAGTAAAATTGCTGAGTCATATAATTTCTCCATATTTAACTTTCTAAATAATTGTCAAACTGTTTTACAAAGTGGCTGCACCATTTACGTCCCCACCAGCATGTATGAGGCTTCCAGTTTCCCCACATTGTTACTGTCACCTTTTTCATTTTAGTTCTCTTAGTAGATGTAAAGTGCTGTCTCATTGTGGTTTCAATTTGCATTTCCCTAATGATAAATGATGTTAAGCATCCTTTTATGTACTTTTCGGCCATTTCTAGTATATTCTTTGGAGAAATGTCTATTCAAATACCTTAGTCATTTAAAAATTGGATTATTTGTACTTTTATTGTTGAGTTATAAAAATTATGTATGTATTCTGGATTTAAGTTCCTTATCAGATATAATTTGCAAGTATTTTCTCCCATTTTCTTAGTTGTTTTTTCAGTTTCTTGATGGTGTCCTTTAAGCAGGGAAGTTTTTAATTTTCATGAAGTCAAATTTACCTGTTTTTTATTTTGTCACTTGAGTTTTTAGTATCATACCTAAGAAACTGTTACCTAACCCAAGGTTCACAAAGACATACTCATATGTTTCCTTCTAAGAGTTTTATAGTTGTAGGTCTTATATGTAGAACTATGATTCATTTTAAGTTAATTTTTCTGTATGGTGTGTGGTGGGAGGGGGGCCCAACTTTATTTTTTGCTAAAGGATAATCATTGTCCAAACAGCATTTATTGGAAAGACTATTCTTTCCCCATTGAATGATCTTGGAACTCTTGTTGAAAAATCACTTGTCCATAAATATAAATGTTTATTCAGCACTCTCAATTCTATTTCACTGATTTATATGTCAGTCCTTATGCCAGTACCACATTGTCTTGATTACTATCGTTTTATAGTAAGTTTGAAGTCCTGTTTTTGAAACTGACCAACAGTTATCGCCTCTGAACTATTACTACCTAACTTAGGCATTGAGTATATGACATCTAATGTATATCATTTGTCTTTATATGGATGTACCCAATCTCAATGGGCAGATTGTTAATGCTTTTGAGAGATACGGACCATATCTTATACATCTTTGTGTACCCGGCAGTCTTAATCGTAGTAGGTGCTCATTAACTATTTATTGAGAATAATAATTATGCCCAACTGAGTTAATATTTTTTAAATGAAAAATTTCAAACTCAAGGGAAAATGGAGACAAAAATAGAAATAACTACCATGTACTGTTCACCCAGATAAGATAGTTATTAAAAATTTGCCATAGTTGCTTCATTTATCTTACCCTTTTCTTTTTTCACTGAAATATTTTAAAGCAAATTCCAGAGAACATATCATTTTGTGCTTACATATTCAGTTTGCATTTTTTAAAAATGTAAGCCTTTTTTTTTTTCAACATAACCACAGTGCCATTATTACATCCAACAAAAGTAAATATAATTATTTGGTAACACCTAATACCTAGCCCATATTCAAATCTCCTCAAATGTCTAAAAAATGTCATCTTCATTTGTTTTTTGTGAGTCAGAATCCTTGTGTAATATTTGTGATTGTCTCTTTAATGGATTTATTTCTTATTTACTTGGTGAAAACTCAGCAGTACATTTTATCATATATGTTCATGTTCATAGTTCTGAATACTAGCGTACTTGTAAAACCAAATATCTAATTTTATTTCTTAGCCACCTTAGTGAACCTTAGTGAACCCTCCTTAGTGAACCCACCTTAGTGAACCCTCTAACATTTGAGATCTGTGGCGTGTATCTCTTCTTGTGCTTCAGGAACTCTACTTCCCTGACTTCTGTATTTTCAGTGACCCACTCCCACATGAGGCCATTGAAGGGCTATAAACACACTGCATTATTATTTCTTGGTAGTTATGTGATGATCATGAAATGAGTGTGTCTTTGCCAAAGATGACTCAGTGGATTTTGTACCTTTTACATTGTGCTCAGTTAGTGTGTGTATATGTGTGTATGTGTGTGTGTATGTGTATGTGTATGTTAAGAAAAAAATGCTGGTTTTGACCCATAAATTGATTTTATCATCCATTAAGTGAGTCCCAACCTGTGGTTTGAAAAACACTAGTTTGCTGGATAGTCTTCTAGAAAAGTAGTAGAAATTATTATTTCCTTCTGTACATCTTTTAGGTAGGTTTACCAGTTCTATATACTTGTTTCTTTAAGATCATTTTTGAAAATTTAGGGGACTGAAAATTTTGGCTATGAATATATATATAAACATGCACATATTGGACCAGAAAAAGTTTAAAAAGTGATGAACTAGAGTAGGTGATCTCACCATCTGAATAGGCAACTTCTTTGTGTCTGAAACATTCCTTTATGTACTTTTCTCTTCTACATAGGTACGCCGTCATGAAATACACAAATCAAAGAATAGAGCATTAGTACATTGGGAACTCCAAGAAAAAGCTTTGAAGAGAAAATGGAGGAAGCAGAAACCAGAAACTTTAAATCTTGAGAAAAGAAGATTGTCTATCATGAAGGAGGTAATGCTAAACTTCATTAGAGTTAGAAAGAGAAAAAGGAGATAAATAGGGTTCTTTCTTTTTCTTCAATTTGATTCACATTGGAGAGACACTAGTAATCACTGCGTTCTTATTCAATAATCTACATGTGGACTTCAAAAAAAGCAACAGAGTGGTGATTGGAGTCTGGTTTGGTGGTTTGAATTCCTGTTCTACTACTTACCAGCTGTGTGACCCTAAGTAAATTATTTAACTTTTCAGCCTGAATTTTCTCATATTTAAAATTATTATTTGCTTGTATTGCTATGAGATTTCAGTGATATAATACTTATAAAGTGAATAGCACAATCTTTGCTTATTCCTCTTTTTGTATATAAGCTGCTATAATTATTTTTCTCAGTAAAGTGATTAGCACCATTTTTTCTTATTCCTCTTTTTATATATAAGCTGCTATAATTATTTTTCTCAGTTTAACAGCAGTGCTGTTAGGTTACTTTGAAAAAAAAATAGTAATGTTGTATGCTTGTCCAACTGAGTAATAAGCAACTTGACTTTGGCTTAACCTTTTTCCAAACGTGGGGTGTTTAGATAAGTAATCAGATATGTAGGGATAAACAATATGGGAAATAAGAGGAAACTACAACAAATAACCTTTTTAAATTTGAGCTGAAGTCACTGTGAAGGAATGTGCTTTGTAGTGTTGCTCCTTGTTCATACTGAAGCTTATGTACAGCACTTAGCTGTCTGACCTTTCACGGCAGCTTTGAATCATACATTTTCTTTTGAGGAATTTGTTAGGCTTTTTATTGAAATAAAGTCTCAGTCTTAGACATCATCAGAAAGAATAATATCTCGCAAATAAATGTTTACATGAGCTTGAGAAAAGAACAGTGGCTTGATTGAGAGAATGCTTCTTTACAGATAAGTATCTTTTGGTGATCTTGGACAAGTTACATACATTTAAATGTCATGTGGTAATTCTCAGTGAAAGGCCTAAAAACACAGATCTCACCATGAAAAAAGGCAGCCTGCTTGGATTGCATCAGACTCTGGGCTTATTTTCCCTTCTCTAGTGGTTCCTGCTCATGTCCTGAATTTCTCATACAAGTTATAGATGTGGTAGAAGTAGGTGTTTAAAGAAGGGTGGTGAGAGACGATGAGTGATGTTTCTTTGGCTTCTTTTTGTAGATCTGCTGCCTCAGGCACTAGTATGGTGGTTCTCAACTCTCACTGCACATTAGAATCAGTCAGCGTCAAGAAGCTCCATTAAAAAAATATATAACAGCTGGGTGTGGCAGCTCATGCCTGTAATCCCAGCATTTTGGGAGGCCAAGGCAGGCAGATCACCTGAGGTCAGGAGTTCAAGACCAGCCTGGCCAACATGGTGAAACCCCATCTCTACAAAAATACAGAAATTAGCTGGGCATGATGGCGGGTGCCTGTAATCCCAGCTACTTGGGAGGCTGAGAGGGGGAGAATTGCTTGAACCTGGGAGGCGGAGGTTGCAGTGAGCCGAGATTGGTCCATTGCACTCCAGCCTGTCTCAAAAACAACAACAGCAAAACCAAGAAAAAAACCCCTAAAGATTAGCTGGGTACAGTGGCAGGTGCCTGTAGTCCCAGCTACTCAGGAGGCTGACGCAGGAGAATCGCTTGAATCTGGTTTGCAGTGAGCTGAGATCGTGCCACTGCACTCCAGCCTGGGCAACAGTCTCTCTCTCTCTCTCTCTCTCTCTCTCTCTCTCTCTCTCACTCTCTCTCTCTCTCTCTCTCTCTATATATATATATATATCTCTATATCTGGACTCTATACCCAGAGATTCAGATTTAGTTGACCTAGGATGTGACCCCATGTAGGTGTTTTTTAGACAGTTCCTATGTAATTTGAATGTGCTGCAGGGGTTGAGCACCTCAGCTGTCATCAGGATTCAGGTATTTTCTCTCTACCAGCATATCTTGGGATAATTTCCTGTCAGTGCTTAGACATCTACTTTTTCTTTTTGATGGCCAGTAGCATATAGATGTACCACAATTTGTTTATCCTGTGCTTTATTGGTGAACACTTAGGTTGTGTATTAGAGTACAGTTTAAGCTTCTGGAAATAAAAAAATACCCTCCTATATATTTTGCTTTAAACAAACAAATTTGTTTCTGTTTATGAAACAGTTGAGAGGAAAGTGGTAGCTGGTAGGGAACTCTGCAGTCCTTTATTACACAGCTTCTGTCTCTGAATACAAAACGGCCATAGCAGCTTCCTTCAGCTATATGCCAGCCAGCAGGAAACAGGAAGAACAGTGAATGCTACTCCTATTACATGTCACCCAGAAGTTCTGGCATATATCCTGTTGGCCAGAAAGTCATCGCATGGCCATTCCCACCTACAAAGATGGTTGGGAAATCTAGCTATGTAATTGGCTAAGATGCAGGAGTTCTGCTGTTAAAGGAGAAACCAAAAGAACATTGCTGGTTACTTAAGTAGTACTGTCAGTTACCCACAGATTGTTTTCTACCTTGCTACTATCAATAATGTAATAAATATCCTTGAAAATGTTTTTGGGTACACATATAAGTATATTTTTAGGATAAATTCTTAAAGGTAGAATTGCTTAGTCAATGGATATGTGCATCTTTTATTTCAATGTTGGTAAATTGCAATGTCTCTGTTTAAGGGATGCAGTGGACAAAAGGAAGAAGCCTCCTTAGACATATTCACATAAGCTTCATCATTATGTATTAAAGCTAACAGGACCCATCCACCTGAAGCTGGACTCCTAGATTAACATAAATTAAGATAAAGCTCTTTGGCCAGCATAAACTTAGATTTCATTTGCTGTAAGATGTACCCATGCCATGGGAATCAAGCAAATTAGGGTTCCCCCTCACTCATGGAGAGGGAGGCTTTCAAAAAGATCTTATAAATCCCCAAAATGTAATAACTCCTAAAGTCTCTTTGTAATTTCCCAATTCTACCTGATGTCTGTTGCCATGGTACAAAAGGGCTAAGATGACGAGTTTCTGATAATGTCTTTTTTTTTGCAGAGACTGGGATCCTTTGAAAATCCAACATGTTTACCACCACTTACAGGTTTAAGTTTGTGCTCTGCAAACTCATTTGAGGAGTAATAGATAGAGTTAGGCTTGTAGAGATCAGTTTACCTGTCAAATGGATGGGCTTTATGAGAGGAGTTATAAATCTAGAAAGAAGAAGTAAAAGCCAATACATTGATCTTTGACCACTCAAACCATTTTTCCCAAGGGCAGGGACTAAACAGGGGTGTCCAATCTTTTGGCTTCCCTGGGGCACACTGGAAGAAGAAGAATTGTCTTGGGCCACACATAAAATAAACTAACATTAATGATAGCTGATGAGCTAAAAAAAAAAAAAAAAAAAGTTGTAAAAAAAAATCTCATAATGTTTTAAGAAAGTTTACACATTTGTGTTAGGCCACATTCAAAGCCGTCCTGAGCCACAGGTTGGACAAGCTTGGACTAGCAGAAGGTGACAGATAATGGTTTTTACATGAGACCTCATTATAATCAATATCAGGTCTTAGTATGGTTATAAGATTATTTATAATCTTCATGTGTCAATTCCATCTCTTTATTTTGATAGGTCAATGCTTTTGAAAAAATAGTAAACTCTTAAAATTATTATTAGGAAATGAGCTTTGTGTAATTTTTCTGGTATAGTGGAAGATTATACTCATTCATTCACATTCTTTCCTAAGCTCGTAATTGCTTGTACTTGCAAGATGGCTAAGCAGGAATAGAAATTTGGTTTGTGGGATAATATAAGTTATAGCAAAATTCTCAAACATCTCTAGAGTGGTATATAGGTTTTCAGTGTTTCCATATCCATCTACCACCCCTGTAGGGCTGGGGAAGGGTTGTTGACTGGGACTGGACTTTCAGTCTTCTGGGTCTAATGTGCTCTTGACCTGATACCATTCCAAAGCTTAGTCTTTGTAGAAGGAATACATTCAGGGCTTTCTTCTCACTGAGTCAGCCAACCTGCTTGGCTATAGCGGGGGAAAAAGGGGAAAAATTAAGAATGTGACTCTTGCTATTTTTCTTTCTGTGTCCTAAAACAATAACTGAGGTCACATTATGTATGTATTTGATTCCGTAGTATAGAGAAATTCTGGTAAGAGTATTTGTTACCAGATAGTTTATCAATTTGAGTCAGTGTTGGAAACTGAGCAGTTTCCAGGTACTTTTTAACTTGAGAATGCCATCTGGTGGTGGTGCCGAGAGAATTATCTGGCTTTTACTCCAGCCTGTGGCCTTACTTATAATTATGAAAGTTCCTAAGTTGAAAGTGCATAATCAGAGGCACTACTGTAATGTAACTTTTTGTGTTCCTACCTCTCCAGGGTAAAAAACTGATTTGTTTTTAAACACAGAAGCCTCACATTTTTTGTTTAATCCTGAAACTCATATCTTATGTCGTGTTTTTAAAGTTGTAGGTCATGACTTGACACATTAGTGGATTACATTAGTGGATTCTGAATTCACTCTAGTGGTTGAAACACCTCTAAGTTTATGGCTCAAAGATTCATATCTTTAATCTGTGTTTTTCAAACTATGGATTATAATTTGTTAATGAATTGTGAAGTGAGTTGCTGCCAACATTTAAAAAATAGAATAGAAATTAACAAAATATCAGTGGTTCTCATGGAGCAAGGTTAATTAAAACTTTTATTTTGTATATATACCCACAAATATATATGTATATGTATATAAATATATATATTTGTGTGTATGTAAATGTCGTGGTTCACAATTGTGAGTATTTCTTACTTTGGATTGCAGTCAGGTATTTGAAAGCCACTAATTATTGTCTTAGCCCCATCTACTGGTACTTAAGGATATCACTACTGAAGGATTTTAGGAAGGTAGCCTATGGTTATTTTCATGCTCCAGGCCTTTTTATGGTCTTTTCCTTTGCGATTTGAAAAGTAAATATATGTTTATCTGAATAATAATATTTGTCATTAACACATGTTTAGATTCTTTCTGATCAATACCAGATGCAAGATGTGTTGGAGAAATCTGATCATCTAATAGCTGCAGCAAAAGAGCTGTTTCCTCGTAGGCGCACAGGTATTCAATTCAAACAAAAGCTTCTCTTTTTTATTAACTGTAGCCCACAATTGACTATTTGGAAGAATTTAAAGTCCTTTCTTAGGCATCATATTATTTATATTACAAGTATTGTAGGGTGGATTTACAAGGGTTGTTAGGGTTAGAGTCATTATAATCTGTTTCCTTTCCACTAAGAAAATTAACTACTTGTATTACAAATAATTCAGCTAAGGAAAAGTAAATTGTTTTAATCTACTAAAATATGGTGTAAAGTACAGGATTTTGTAATTTTAAAATGTGACTTGAGTAAAGCTTAATTTGAAACCTAAAGCAACTTCAGTCTTTCTTTAAAAGGAACTTTGCCTCTTGTCAGATACACGCATTATTTATTTTAATGTATGTGTAGTTCATTGTTTATCCCAATCTTCTAGAAACATCATTGGTTTTTCATGTAAGGTTTGAATTCTGGTTTGGCAATTTATTAGTGTTACTCTGGGCTAGTTACTTAATGTCTGTGAGTTTCAGTTTACTGATCTGTAAAATAGTAATAGTACTTCTAGGGTTTTATGAGAGTAAAATGAGTTAATATATGTAAGTACGTTTAGAACAGTGCCTGGCATATAGTAAGCACTACATTAATGTGAGGTGCTGTTTAAGATTTTCATATGATGATGCAAACCAATGGCAGTATAGAGCTTGTGAAGTCAAGTTAATTAAATGAAACAAATCATCACAACTTCTTTTCCTTTTGCAGGGTTTCCAAATATAACAGTGGCTCCTGATTCCTCTCAGGGTCCCATTGTGGTAAATCAAGACCCTGTCACCCAATCTATCTTTAATGAGTCTGTCATAGAACCTCAGGTAATGTGTTCTACTCACAGCTATAACACTCATGCTGAAAGGAAGTTTAAGTTGATAGAAGCCTTGTGGTAAATATTTTAAAAGTTTAAATATCAACAAGTGCTAGTTGTGGTTGCTAGATTTGCTCTTACTTAAGTGTATTGCACTTTCTGTGAGTAATGTTTGTACCAAACAAGACTGGATAATAATAGCTAAAATTTATTGAGTGCTTACCTAGTAGGTGTATATACTGTTATTATCCCCATTTGGCAGATGAAGAAATTGAAGCTGAGAAAAATTAAGTGACTTGGCCAAGATCACATAGTTTGCATCAGAGATGGGATTCAAATCTAGGCCATGTGGCTCCACAAGACTGCCACCATCGATCATTATGGAAACAGCAGGGAGTCTTTCCACTTGGAGTCAGGTGGATCTACTTACTAGCTGTTTGATCTTGAGCTGATTTCTTAAAATATCTGGGTGGGCTCAGAATGTGTTTTGCTTCTTTGTTTTTTGTTAAATGGGACTAGAATGGACCTGGTATCGTTGTTGCATGGATCAGGTGAGATAAGTTATGTAATAGTACTTTGTAAATGTTAGTCTCTTTAATGTATTAGGATATTTAAAAAATAGCTTCCCAAGAAACTTGCAATTTATCAACTAGTTATATGAGAGAATTGTATTACAGTAGTAAAACATTATTTAGCTGTATTCTAACCTAATGGGAATTCTTAATTAATTAAAATGTTTAGAATTTTGAGATAGTAAACTTTTTTTAAGGCCCATGAATAATTTAATACTAAAATAAAACAACTTATGCATGACTAGGACTCAGTACCTGTTTAATGAAATTTCCTAAGTTATAGTTTCTATGAAAAAAGAAGAGAATCATCAATTAGAGGGATATTCCTAGGGAGTTGGCAAGGTCCAGAATCATAAAAGATATATTAATTATATTGTTTCATACTTCCAAATGCAATTAAGTAAAATGTTACACATATTTTAAATAGCCAAAAACCTTTTGCCATATTTCCAGGCAAAAACCATTTATGTTTTGGCACTTAATGAGAAGTTAGCTTTCAGATAGTTGGAAATGTAATCACCCTAGAATATCTTATTGCTGTAGTATGTTCAACTGAAGATTTTACTTTTATTTAAATAAATCATATAGTGAAGTGTGCCCTATTTATTTCAGTCATACTTTAAGCACTTTTTCAGTTAATTGGAGCCTGGAAACAAGTACACGATGTATTCCAGCAACATGGAATAAAGCAGTCAGATTTTATTCTGTTGAAGAGTCCATTCTCACACCTGAGCCTATTACCATTAATACAGCAGTAGAATTTCAAATTAATGTTACTGATACAACTAATTTACCTACCCGGTTTAAGTTCTTTCTCAATTTACAGCTGATAGCAGATGAAAAACAGTGATGTGAGCCTTTCATAGCAGAGGTAGCAGAGAAAAATGGCGGTGAGGGAGGAGAGAGAGGACACCTGAATAGATAAGCAGAGGACCACTATACATCAGAAAGGAAATTGGTGTTGCTATAGATAATCTTGAGTCACCAAGAAAAAATGAAATTATAACTGCATTACTTAAGTTCTGTGGGTCCTAGTTTCTTCATCCATATAAGAATTAGTGAGACTAAACCTACTCACTTATTCATCATGTAATATTTCAGATCATGCACTAGATGCTAAGATACATAGATGATTAAGGCATGTCTCTGTCATTGGATTAGGGAAGTAGCAGGAGTTGAGGTTAGAGAGACAAGTAGGACCTAGGTCCTGAAGGACTAAGGACTGGAAAGTAAAAGTAGAGCCACTGAAGGATTTTGAAGAGTGGAGTCATGATGAGATCCAGTATAGTGTGGAAGATGGATTGGGGAGGGACAAGACTAGACAGAGGTTCTGGTTAGAAGACTTAGGTGGGCATCTTAGTGAGAAGTGGTGGGGGCCTGACCCAAAGCCGTGCCAATAGGGAAGGAAATAGAGGAGAACAGGGATAGACTTGAGAGTGGTTAAAATGAGGTAGAGTTGGCAGGATTGGGTGGCCGATAGGACAGGACAAGTGAGAAAGAAGGATAACTCCTCATTTGCTGGCTTGAGCATTTGAGTAGATGGTGACAGTATTCATGATCTTAGGTAATATTGGCAGGAACAAAGTTTCTGGAAGAATGGTAGGAGGGGTTAGAAAGCTGTTCAGCTTGGACCTATTGAGTAGGGATATATATATTTTTTCTTTTTTGAGACAGGGTCTTGCTGTGTCACCCAGGCTGAAATTCAGTGGCACAATCATGATTCACTGCAGCCTCTGCCTCCTGGGCTCAAGCAATCCTCCTGCCTCAGCCTCTTGAGTAGCTGAGACCACAGGTGAACGCCACCACGCCTGCCTAATTTTTGTATTTTTGGTAGAGACAGGGTTTTGCCATGTTGCCCAAGCTGGTCTCAAATTTCTGGACTCATGTGATCCTCCTTGCCTTGGCCTCTTAAAATGCTGGGATTATAGGAATGAGCCACTGTGCCTGGCCAGAATGGGGATATCTTACAGTCAGTTGATATGAATATCAAGGGCTTAGGACAGATCTGGGTGTGAAGATAGAGGTTTGGAAATTAATAGCATTTCATTTGTAATTACAGCTTTGGAATTAGATAAAAACATTAGAAAGTGGATCAGATGAGGGGAGAAAAGGTTGATATAGGCCTTGTGGTAAATATTTTAAAAGTTTAAATATCAACAAATGCTAGTTGTGGTTGCTAGATTTGCTCTTACTTAAGCGTATTGCACTTTCTGTGAGTAACGTTTGTACCAAACAAGACTGGATAATAATAGCTAAAATGTATTGAGTGCTTACTTACTAGGTATGATGTGACTTGAGTCACATCAGATATAAGGAAAGGGTAGAAAAATAAGATCAGTAAAGGAGATTGGGAAGGAATGGCCAGAAGAGAAGGAGAAAATCTAAGAAAATACAGTATTGTGGGAGTTAAAAGAAGTGTATCAAGTAGATTTTTTCTGTTTTTTTTTTTTTTTTTGAGACAGGGTCTCGCTCTGTTGCCGAGGCTGGAATGCAGTGGCACGATCACAACTCACTGCAGCCTCGACCTTCTTGGGCTCAGGTTATTCTCCCTCCTCAGCCTCCTGAGTAGCTGAGACTACAGGCGTGGGCTACCTCACTTGGCAAATTTTTAAATTTTTTTGTAGAGACATGGTTTAGCCATGTTGTTCAGGCTGGTCTTCAACAGCTGGGCTCAAGTGATCCACCCACCTTGGCCTCTCAAAGTGCTAGAGTTTTAGGCATGAGCCACCACACCTGGCCAAGTGGATTTTAAAGGAAAGAAATGAGTGGTCAGAAAAGTAAGGGAAGGCAAAGACAGAAATATCCATTTGATTTAGGAATAAGTGTGTTGAGGTTGACCTTGTAGAGAGCAGTTTGAGTGGAGCAATAGGGCAGAAGCAAAGTTGCAGGGCGTAGGTGTTGAGTGAGGAGGGTGGAACAACTCTTTCAAGAAGTTTGGTGGTAGAAGAAAGAAGATATATGTAGCTTAAGGTAAGTATAGGGTCAGGTTAAGATGGGAGAGGCTTGCTCACATTTAAATGTTGGTGAACTGAAGCCACTACAGAGAGAGATGTTGAAAATGTGGTAGAGAGATAAGATAATTGATAGGAGTGGAAGGATGTAAGAGGATTTGTGTTCTACAACATGTGGAGGGCTTAGGAGGAGGGACCTCTCTTCTGTTATGACATAAAAAAAAAAAAAGTCTGAGTATATATATAATCAACTTGTGCTATTTTTATTGTTGTGTTGAGACAGGCTCTTAATGATGTGGATGGTGAAGAAGAAGGAACTGTTACTAGCCAGTCAGGAGAAAGTGAGAATGAGAATGAGTTGGATAACTCTCTAAACTCTCAGTCTAACACGAATACAGACAGGTATGTGTATATGGCATAAATATTTACAACTCTTAGCTTTTTTCCATAGCCATTTCAATGTTTGCCGATTGCATCATTTTGTATTAAGTGGGAGTTTATTTTTATTTAAAAATTTGTTTATTTTGATATTTTAAAATAATTTGCAGGGATAATATAAAAAGCTGTTATATACTCTTTACTCAGATTCATCAATTATTAACATTTTCCACATTTCTTTTACCATTTTATCTCCTTTTCTGAGTATGCACACACGTATGCATGTACATGTGCACCCGTCACCTGAGTAATATACATTATATCCAATATGTAGTTTTTTATCCCCCACCTACCCCCCCCGCCCTCCCCCTTCTGAGTCTCCAAAGTCTGTTATATCAGTCTGTATGCCTTTACATACCCATAGCTTAGCTCCTTAGCAAGTAAGAACATGTGGTATTTGGTTTTCCATTCCTCAGTTACTTCATTTAGAATAATGGTCTCCAGCTCCATCCAAATTGTTGCAAAATACATTATTATTATTATTTTGTGTGTGTGTGTGTGGCTGAGTAGTATTCCATGGTGTGTCTATACCACATTTTCTTTATCCACTCATTGGTCGTTGGGCACTTAGTCAACTGCAAAAATATGGAACCAACCTAACATACATTTTTAAAGAATTATTTGGAAGTAAGTTGCATGCTTCATGTTCCTTTATCCCTAAATACTTCAGTGTGTTGTTCCCAAGAAAAAGAGCATTCATTCAGATAAAATCACAGTACAATGATCACAATCAGGAAATTACATTGATTTAACACTATTATCTAATCCATAGACCTTATTTAGATTTCTCCAGTTGTCACAATAATGTTTATTTTGTTTTTTGGATGATTGAAGAACTAATCGTAATCACTTATTATATTTAGTTTTCATGTCTTTTCATTTAAAAAAAAACTTGGAATCTTCTAAAATCTAATCTTAGTGTTTCTTTGCCTTTTATGACATTTTTATAATTTTGAAGAAGTACCGGGCAGTTATTTTACAGAATTCCCTCTAACTTGACTTTGTCTTATAATTTCTTCATTATTAGACTCAGCTTACTTATGCATTTTGGGCAGGAATACCCCTAAAGTGATGCTAAGTCCTCAATGCATCATATCAAGAGGCAGTGATACCTTGGTTTAGTTATTGGTGCTGTTAACTTTCATCGTTTGGTTACAGTGATGTCTGCCACGTTCCTTCAATGGATTATACTGTCTTATCTTTTATTTATTTTGATGTTTATTTTTCACATATTTGGGAGCTTTTTCAAGTAATTCCTGTGTCCTTTTAACGTATCTTCTTTAACGTTTAATTTCTGGCACAACATAGCTCTTATTATACTTTCTCTTCCCTGGAATCAACCATTTTTTCAAGAATCCTTAGCTCATTTTATTAAAGAAGGGTGTTGAGAAACCAAGCTCTAAGCATTAGATGTGTTTATTGCACTTGGCGGTCATTGTTTTTAGACCAACAGATACATATATATGCACACATACATATATATACCTATAGTCATATGTATATGAACATATCTATATTAGTATCTAGTTTTCTGTCTATTTAGCTATAAATCATGAATTTACAGTGATACCTCCAAGTCCAATTTAACACTATTGGTTTTATCTTGGTCCTCTTATTCCATATTTGTATCACTCTTCTTTAACACTGAGCAGCATGTCTCCAAACATTACACAAGTATATTTATTCATATTCAATCCTGCAATACATAGAAAATAGTTTTGGAATTGCTGCCCCCATACTACTGCAAAAATAAACCTGCTAAGTAGAGTTCAAGATTGTTTGCAGATTTCTAGAAGGTTATTGTATTCATTTGAAATATAATTAGGTTCATTTGCTTCTATTCGTATTCAATTTTAGGTTTTTCCCTCTCTTTTTGACAAAATTATACAAAAAGCTGTTTTCAGGGTAGTGTCACCATCCCCTATCCCTTCTAACTAGTTCCCGTCTACACTTACCCTTGTAGGTGATCAGTTTCCTTAGTTTTTAAATTTATTCTTTCTGTGTTTCTTTTTATAAATGTAAGCAGATATATATATATATATATCCTTATTTTCTCTTCTTATATAAAAGATAACATACTCCTTATTTTCTCTTCTTATATAAAAGATAACGTACTATATTTGCTTTTATTTTACTTTAATTGACAATAAATGTGCATATTCATGAGGTACATAGATGTTTTGATACATATAATGTATAGTGATCAGATTGGGGTAATTAACATGTCCATCTATATTTGCTTTTACCACTTAATAATATATCCTGGAAATCTCCCCATAGCTGTTCATAAGTTTACAGAGATATTTTTTTCTTCATTTTTATAATAAAATGAAACAGTTGCATAGTACTAAATTGTGTGAATGTACCGTAGTTTATTTGACCATTCTCATATTCATATATATGTATATATATATATGGTCATTTAGGTTATTTTCAGTATTTTATTTTATTTTTCATTTTTTGAGATGGAGTCATTCTGTTGCCCAGGCTGGAGTGCAGTGTCGCCATCTTGGCTCACTGCAACCTCCACATCCCAGGTTCAAGTGATTCTCCTGCCTCAGCCTCCCAAGTAACTGAATTACAGGCATGCACCACCAGGCTTGGCTAATTTTGTATTTTTATTAGAGACTACATTGTTCAGCTCCCACTTAAAAGCGGGACATGCGGTGTTTTGTTTTCTGCGTTAGTTTGCTGAGGATAATGGCAGCCAGCTCCATCCATGTCCCTGCAAAGGACATGATTTAATTCCTTTTATGGCTGCATAGTATTCCATGTTTTATTATTAAATTAACTAGAGAGAACTGGCATCTTTATGACGTTGAATTTTGCTATTCAAGAACACAGTATATTTTTCCATTTGTTAAAAGGTCTGCTGCTTTCTTCAGAGCTGTCAGGCATAGATGTTTAAGTCTGATGAAGCTGTGCCCACAGCCACCCCTTCTCCCAGGTGCTCTGTCCCAGGGAGATGGGGGTTTTATTTATAAGTCCCTGACTGGGGCTGCTGCCTTTTTTTCAGAGATGTCCTGCCCATTGAGGAGAAATCTGGCAGTCTGGCCGCAGCAGCTTTGCTGAGCTTTGGTAGGCTCTACCCAGTTTGAACTTCCTGGTGGCTTTGTTTACACTGTGAGTGTAAAACCACCTACTCAAGCCTCAGCAATGGCGGATGCCCCTTCCCCCACCAAGCTCGAGTGTCCCAGGTCGATCTCAGATTGCTGCTGTGCAGGCAGCGAGAATTTCAAGCCAGTGGATCTTAGTTTGCTGGGCTCCGTGGGGGTAGGACCCGCTGAGCCAGACCACTTGGCTCCCTGGCTTCAGCCCCCTTTCCAGGGGAGTGAACAGTTCTGTCTCTCTGGCGTTCTAGGCGCCACTGTGGTATGGAAAAAAAAAAAAAAAAACCAAAACAAAACTCCTGTAGCTAGTTTGGTGTCTGCCCAAACGGCCCCCTAGTTTTATGCTTGAAACCCGGGACCCTGCTGGAGTAGGCACTGGAGGGAATCTCTTGGCCCGCAGGTTGCGAAGACCGTGGGAAAAACACAGTATCTGGGCCAGAGTGCAAGGTTCCTCAGGCTCAGTCCCTCCTGGCTTCCCTTGGGTAGGGGAGACTTTAACACTTTATGGTCAATATTAGACAGATCAATGAGAGAAAATTAAAAAGGATATTCAGGACTTGAACTCAGCTCTGGACCAAGCAGACTTAATAGACATCTACAGAATGGTCCACCCCAAATCAAGAGAATATACATTCTTCTCAGTACCTCATCGTACTTATTCTAAAATTGAACACATAATTGGAAGTAAAACACTCCTCAGCAAATGCAAAAGAATGGAAATCATAACAAACAGTCTCTCGGACCACAGTGCAATCAAATTAGAAATCAGGATTAAGAAACTCACTCAAAACCGCACAACTACATGGAAACTGAACAACCTGCTTCTGAATGACTACTGGGTACATAACTAAAGGAAGGCAGAGATAAAGATGTTCCTTGAAACCAGAGAGAACAAAGACACAACATACCAGAATCTCTGGGACACATTTAAAGCAGCGTGTAGAGGGAAATTTATAGCACTAAATGCCCACAAGAGAAAGCAGGAAAGATCTAAAATTGACACCCTAATATCACAATTAAGAACTAGAGAAGCAAGAGCCAACAAATTCAAAAGTTAGCAGAAGACAAGAAGTAACTAAGATCAGAGCAGAACTGAAGGAGATAGAGACATGAAAAACCCTTCAAAAAATCAATGAATCCAGGAGCTGGTTTTTTGAAAAGATCAACAAAATAGACCAGTAGCCAGACTAATAAAGAAAAAAGAGAAAAGAATCAAATAGACACAATAAAAAATGATAAAGGGGATATCACCACTGATCCCACAGAAATACAAACTACCATCAGAATACTATAAACACCTCTATGCAAATAAACTAGAAATGGATAAAATCTAGAAGAAATGGATAAATTCCTGGACACATACACCCTCCCAAGTCTAAACCAGGAAGAAGTCGAATCCCTGAATAGACCAGTAACAAGTTCTGAAATTGAGGCAGTAATTAATAGCCTACCAACCAAAAAAAGTCCAGGACCAGGCGGATTCACAGCCGAATTCTACCAGAGGTACAAAGAGAAGCTGGTACCACTCCTTCTGAAACTATTCCAAACAAAAGAAAAAGAGGGAATCCTCCCTAAATCATTTTATGAGGCCAGCATCATCCTGATATCAAAGCCTGGCAGAGACACAACAAAAAAAGAAAATTTCAGGCCAATATCCCTGATGAACATCAATGCAAAAATCCTCAATAAAATACTGGCAAATGGAATCCAGCAAGCACATCAAAAAGCTTATCCACCACAATCAAGTGGGCTTCATCCCTGGGATGCAAGGCTGGTTCAGCATACGCAAATCAATAAATGTAATCCATCACATAAACAGAACCAAAGACAAAAACCACATGATTATCTCAATAGATGCAGAAAAGGCCTTTGACAAAATTCAACACCCCTTCATGCTAAAAACTCAATAAACTAGGCATCAGTGGAACATATCTCAAAATAATAAGAGCTATCTGTGACCAACCCACAGCCAATAGAATACTGGATGGGCAAGGCAAAAGGAAAGGATGCCCTCTCTCACCACTCCTATTCAACATATTATTGGAAGTTCTGGCCATGACAATCAGGCAAGAGACAGAAATAAAGGGCATTCAAGTAGGAAAAGAGGAAGTCAAACTGTCTCTGTTTGCAGATGACATGATTGTAGATTTAGAAAACCCCATCGTCTCAGCCCAAAATCTCCTTAAGCTGATAAGCAACTTCAGCAAAGTCTCAGGATACAAAATCAATGTGCAAAAATCACAAGCATTCCTATACACCAATAACAGACAAACAGCCAAATCGTGAGAGAACTCCCATTCACAATTGCTACTAAGAGAATAAAATACCTAGGAATACAACTTACAAGGGTTATGAAGGACCTCTTCAAGGAGAACTACAAACCACTGCTCAAGGAAATAAGAGAGAACACAAACAAATGGAAAAACATTCCATACTCATGGTTAGGAAGACTCAGTATCATGAAAATGGGCTTACTGCCCAAAGTAATTTACAGATTTAATGCTATCCCTATCAAGCTACCATTGACTTTCTTCACAGAATTAGAAAAAACTACTTTAAACTTCATATGGAGGCAAAAAAGAGCCTGCATAGCCAAGACAATCCTAAGCAAAAAGAACAAAGCTGGAGTCATCACGCTATCTGAATTCAAACTGTACTACAAGGCTACAGTAACCAAAACAGCATGGTACTGGTACCAAAACATATATAGACCAATGGAACAGAACAGAGGCCTCAGAAATACACCACACATCTACAACCATCTGACCTTTGACAAACCCGAGACAAACAGTAGGGAAAGGATTCCCTATTTAATAAATGATGTTGGGAAAACTGGCTAGCCATATGCAGAAAACTGAAACTAGGCTCCTTCCTTACACCTTATACAAAAATTAACTCAAGATGGATTAAGGAGTTAAATGTAAGACCTAAAACCATAAGAAATCCTAAAAGAAAACCTAGGCAGTACCATTCAGGACATAGGCATGCACAAAGGCTTCAGGTCTAAAACGCCAAAAGCAATGGCAACAAAAGCCAAAATTGACAAAGAGGATCTAATTAAACTAAAGAGCTTCTGCACAGCAAAAGAAACTGATCATAGTGAACAGGTAATCTACAGAATGGGAGAAAATTTTTGCAGTCTATCGATTTGACAAAGGGCTAGTATCCAGAATCTACAAAGAACTTAAACAAATTTACAAGAGAAAAACAACCTCATCAAAAAGTAGGTGGAGGATATGAACAGACACTTCTCAAATAAGACATTTATGTGGACAGCAAACATACGAAAAAAAGCTCATCATCACTGGTCATCAGAGAAATGCAAATCAAAACCACAATGAGATACCATCTCATGCCAGTTAGAATGGTGATCATTAAAAAGTCAGGAAATAACAGATGCTAGAAAGGATGTGGAGAAATAGGAATGCTTTTACACTGTTGGTGGGAGTGTAAATTAGTTCAACCATTGTGGAAGACAGTGTGGCAATTCCTCAAGGATCTAGAACTAGAAATACCATATGACCCAGCAATCCCATTACTGGGTATATACCCAAAGGATTATAAATCATTCTATACAGACACATGCACACATATGTTTATTGCATCACTATTCACAATAACAAAGACTTGGAACCAACCCATATGTCCATCAATGATAGACTGGATAAAGAAAATGTGGCACATATATACCATGGAATACTATGCAGCCATAAAAAAGATGAGTTAATGTCCTTTGCAGGGACATGGATGAAGCTGGAAACCATAATTCTCAGCAAACTAACATATTCTCAGCAAACTAACATAAGAACAGAAAACCAAACACTGTGTGTTCTCACTCATAAGTGGGAGTTGAACAATGAGGACACATGGACACAGGGAGGGGAACATCATACACCGGGGCCTGTTGGTGGGGGGTGCTAGGGGAGGGATAGCATTAGCAGAAATACCTAATGTAGGTGACAGGTTGATGGGTGCAGCAAACCACTATGGGATGTGTATACCTATGTAACAAAACTGCACATTCTGCACATATACCCCAGAACTTAAAGTATAATAATAATAAAAAAAAAAAACTAGGAAAAAAAAAGTCTACTTTTCTGTTTTTCAGCAGTGTCTTAACATTTCTCTCATGTAGAGTTTGCTTATTTCTTATTGAGTTTATTCCTAAGTATTTTGGGGCCTTTGTTATTCTTTTAAATGGAATTTTGTCTTCCATTATACCTCCTAACTAGTTATTCTTTGTTTTTATGAAAGTTACTGATTTCCATGTGTTGCCTTGGTATTCTGCTACTTCATTGAATCTTGGTTGAATTAGTTTTAGCACTGATTTTCTAGGGGTTTCTAGGTTGACTGACATCTCTTCTGCAGATAGACATTGTTTTCCTTGTTATCTAAGTCTTTCACCTCTAATTGGTTTCTTTTGTATATTTTATTAGTTATAGGACAGTGTTCAATAATAATGGAGATAGTGGGGATCCTTGCCTTGTTTCTGATTGTATGAAAATGCTTCTATTGTTTCCTCTTAAGTAACATATTGGCTTTAGTACTGAGGTCTTTTTTCTTTCTTTCTTTAAATTTTTAAAATCATTGTTATTTTTAGTCTTTTTTGAGACAGGGTCACACTCTGTCACCCTGGCCAGAGTGCAGTGGCGTGATCACAGCTCAGGTGACCCTCTCACCTCAGCCTCTCACCTCAGCCTCCCTCAGCCTCTAGTAGCCGGGACTACAGGCATGCAAACACCATATGCAAATACATTTTTTTTTAAACAATGCTAAGGAAATGCCAATCAATTCTTGTTTTCTTGATTGTTTTATTTTAATCAGTAATAAGTGTTAATTTTATCAGACTTTTTCAATATCTATAGAGATAATCATATGAATTTTCTGCTTATGTCTCTTAATATGGTACATTATGTTATGAGTTTCCTAATATTGCACTATCCTTGCATTTCTGCAGTAAATGCTATTTGGCCATAATGTGTTATTTTCATTAATGGAGTATTGGAGGTTGTTTGTTAATATTTTATTTAGTATTCTTGTGTTAAAATTCATAAATGATATTCTCTGTAGTTTTTTTGTGTCTGCAGCCTTTATCAGATTGAGGTAACAATGCGATACTTGATTTCATAAGAACCATCTGGAAGATTTTTCTAATTTTTTAAGTCCTGGAACAATTTATATAGCACTGAGGCTATCTGTTTTTTGAGGCTGATAGCTTTCCTCTTTTGAAACTATTTGCTTATGGTGCTTTTTTTTTTTTTTTGTGGGGAAGTGCCATAGTAACTTTGCTTGTTTATTTAAGCTTCTATTTCTTATCAAGCCAAATTTTTATAAGTTATATTTTCTTAGGAAATTTTCCATTTCATCTAGGTTAATCAGTGTATTTCTATAGAGATGTGCCAATAATCTCTATACTTCTAAAAAAATTTTGTTTCAGTGCTTACTTGCTCTCCTTAATCATTTATTTTGGTTCTCTTTCTTAAAAATTAGGTTATTTAGTGGTTTGCCTATTTTATGAATTTTTCGAAGAACTATCATTTAATTTATTAGAGGTCTAGTTTTCTGATTTCTTCCTCATCAATTTTTGCTTTTGTCTTACTTTATTTCCTTCCTTGTGCGTTTTTTTGTTTACTTTTTCTAGTAACCCTAGTTGAGAATTTAATACATTCATTTTCATTCTTTTATTTTTAATTGATAAACATGTTTAGGGCTCTGAATTCTACTCTGATCACTACTATAAATGTGTACCATACATTCTGGTATGTAGTGTTTTGTTACTTTAGGAATGAGGTAATTTCAGTTTATATATATTTTCATGTTTACTTAAGAATTGTCTAATAGAAGATTTAAAAAAAAATTTCCAGAGCCTCTTTGTTTTTCTAGTTTTATTACGTTACATTCAGAGTGTGATTTGTAATATTTCTACCTGTGGAACTTAATGGTGTTTTCTTTGTGACCTAATATATGATCAAATTTTTACAAATGTTCCATGTATGTGCCTGAGAAGAAGGTATGTATTCTAACAAGGTATAAAGTTCTAAAGGTATATCCATAGATCTACCTCACTGATTATATTGTTGAGTACTTTTGTATCCTTACTTATTTTTGCCACTATTTTCTTCTGAGAATGGTGTATTAAAGGCTCCTACTACTAGTATGTTTCTATTTCTCTTTGCATTTTATGTTTAAGTATATTTAATTGTTCAGGGTTAAATACTTCCTTTCTTATAAAAGTGATTATTGTGTTTTTTGGTACATGTTTTTTGGAACATAAGTGTTATATCTTCATTGTGATTTATACTTTTTAGCATTATAAAGTATGCTTTGTCACACATTTTATACCTTTTGACTTCATTTCTACTTCGTCTAATATCAGGAATGAAACTTCTACTTTTTTCTTGTTTCCAATTTCCTGGCTTATCTTGGCTTTTCACATTTAGCTTTCTGTATTTTAGATTTTTAATATATTTAGCCTTCTGGAATTATTTTGTATTAAGTATGTCTCTTGTATACAATGCAGAGTTCAGTCTTGCCTTGTTAGACAGTTTGAAAATATTCTTCTTTTAATTGAAGTAAGCTTATAACACTGATATGTTTGATGTTAACTTCATCACGTTATTTTATAGTACTGTTTATTGTACTATAATTACATTTTCTGTGTGATGTTTCTTCTCTGTTCTTTTAAAAAATTTCTTTTGGTATTTAGGAAGTTTGTAATTTTGTTCTGGTGGTTACCTTTGTATATATACCTTTTATATACCTTTAATCTTGTTTTCTTTTTTTGCATGTCATTGTCAGGTATGTCGGTTAAATTTTTTTTTGTTTTAATTTCTACCTATTGCCTGTACAATAAGTGAACTTTTCTATGTTCCTATTCTTTCCATTATTTTCTCTCCATCCTTCTTCCCATTTTTAGGTATATATTTTGCTTTGACAGAACATGAAGTATTTACATACTATGCTTCCATGCGTATCCCATTTTTGTTTTTGTCTTACAGCTACAATTAAGTATATTAAATATCCCACAAGTTTGGTGGCTTAAAACAACAGAACTTGATTTCTTCCCAGTTCTGGGGGCTAGAAATCCAAAATCAAGTTTCACTAGGCCAATGTCAAGATATCAGTAGGGCCACACTCCCTCCAGAGGAGAAGCTGCTCTGGAAGAGAATTTGCTCCTTGCTTCTTCTAGCTTCTGAAATTGTGGCTGCAGCACGCCAATCTCTGCCTCTTGTCTTCACATCATCTCCTCTGTGTGGGTGTCAAAGATCTTCTTCTGTCTGTTTCTTATAAGAATATACATAAAATAAGAAAAAAATTTTAAAAAAGAATATATGTGATTGCATTTAGGGCCTACCCAAGATAATCTCCCCATGTCAAGATTCTAAATTGTATCTGAAGAGGCTTCCCCCACCCCTTTTTTGCCATATAAGGTAATAGTGACAGGCTCCAGGGTTTAGGACGTGGAATATCTTCAGGCATTATTATTTAGCCTACCATGGTCCTTCCAGTGGGCCCCAAAGATCCATCCCAATATCCTTCAATTTTCAGCTTCATTTCAAGTTCAAAATCTCATCTAAATCTCATTAGCTCAAAAGTCCCAAATCTCATCATCTAAATCAGTTATGGGAGGACTGGATAGAATCCATCCTGGTGCAAAATTCTCCATTTGTGGTCCTATGAAACTAGAAGACAAGTTGTCTGCTTTCAAAATACCATGATGGGACAGACATAGGATGAAAGTTATAGACATTTCCATTTTACGAGGGAAAATCAAGGAAGAAAGGGATCAGCAGTTCCAAGCAACTTTGAAATTCAGCGGAGCAAATACTATTAGGACTAATGCTCTGTGACTTGAGTCTTTACCCTTCTGGATCCATGGCTCTGCCCTCTGTGCCTGTGGCTCTGGCTTTGGCCTCTGTGCCTGTGGATCTGCAGCTCTGGCCACATGCTCTCACTTCTGGGAGCTAAAAATTAAAACAATTGAACTTAGGAAGATAGAGAGTAGAATGATGGTTACCAGAAGCTGAGAAAGGTAGTCTGTAGAATTTTTTGAGTCTAGCACCCTTCCATCATTTCATCCTGCCTTTGTGTCTTTCAATTCAAGCTAGCAGTATTTCTGTTGGTATAACATTCTGAAAAGATCTTGTGTCTTGTGTATGTCATGGTCATCTATTCCATAGACAGATCTGTCCTGGAAAATCCCATCTTTATTGTTAGCTTCTTCTGACATCATTGGGAGGATCCCTGAATCACATGCTTTATCTCTTCAGAACTAGCAAAAGGTTATTCAGCCACACTCTTGCCCTTCTCTCCAGAGTATGCTTTCCTAACAGCGACTTTACTAATCTTTTGCAATTTGGACAGGCTGAAAACTTCTGAAAACATCAAGTCCTGGTTCCTTTTGCTTAAAGTTTTTCCCTCCATTTATCTCTTTGTTCTTGCTTTTATACTAAGCCTCCAGAAGAAGGTAGGCTGTACCTTTAGCACTTTGAGAAATAGACAAATGAATCAGACAGTTGAAAATTAAAGTATCAGCCTTCTCA
Organism: Pongo abelii; assembly: GCF_028885655.2. Lineage (NCBI taxonomy): Eukaryota > Metazoa > Chordata > Mammalia > Primates > Hominidae > Pongo > Pongo abelii. The sequence continues at coordinate 24,656,300 of NC_085928.1, forward strand.
GTGATAAAAATGTTTATAGCATAACGCTTAGCTCTGTAACCAATGTGCTTGTAATTACCCCTAAACTACAGTGCCTCTTCTCACTCTATCTAGCCCCTCCCTGACACACAGGGACAGAGTATGCTGTGGTCAATTTACTTCATTGATCAGCAGACACTGGCTGCTCTGTGGACAGGCTCCTTTGTAGGACAGAGAAACCAAAAGAGGCTGAGCCATATATGCTTAATTACTTTACTCTAGAGAAAGAGAGAGGAGGATGGAGCCATACCACAAAACTGCAGAAAGGGCAAACATACCTATGTTAGGGAACCAGGGTAGGTAGGAAACTGGGAGGCAGATGGAATGATTCTTTCTAACACTAAGGTGATAGGCATTTTTGCTATCTACCTGTCTTATCAGTTAAAGTGAATAGTGTTTTTTCTTTGACTATGAATTACTAAAAGCTCCTTCAAATCAAACATGTAACTATTTGAACAGTTTAAATGATAGCACCTATTTTTTATATAAATTAATATAATATACATATAAATTAAATATAAATATAATTTAATTTATATAATTAAATTATAAATTAAATTACATGTAATATAGAATATATTTTATGATTACATATAATTATAATGTATAATTATATATAATTAATTATATAATTAAATTATAAATTATAAATAAATTTATATGCATATTTATATATAAAATTAAATTTATAATAATATAAATATAAATTATAATTAATTTATAATAATATAGATAATATAAATAAAATTAAATGCCTGCTATCATTTAATTTATGTTTATTATATTAATTTATATTATAATTCTAATGTAGCTTATTGTCCTGTAATTTATAGGTTTCTCCAGCAACTAACGGAAGAGAATTCTGAGTTAATTAGTAAGTTGTGGACTGATATTCAGCAGAAAATAGTAACCCAGTCACAAATAACTCCTCCAGGAACGCCATCATCTGCTCTTTCATCAGGGGAACAAAGAGGTTTGTTTCCCTTTTGCATTATTTCTAGTTGCCTGCTTTATTAGGTTCATTCTTGAATGCAGTAATTTTTAAAGGAATGTTATTTGAGTTTTGACTGCCTTAGCCTAATTGACTAAAATACTGATGGATCTGTCAATTGAAATACTTTCTTAAGAAGTTTGTTCACTTGAGATACTTTTGGAAATGTTCTTCCTTTTAGCTGCTCTGAATGCTACCAATGCTGTCAACAGATTCCAAACCAGGCTTCAGCCTGAAGAATCTACTGAGACTCTAGACTCAAGCTATGTTGTGGGACACGTGCTGAACTCAAGGAAGCAAAAACAGCTGTTAAATAAAGGTTCGGTCCCTTAATTTACAAAGATGAATTATTAAACATGTAACTTGATACAGCTGTCTTAATCTCTTAGTCAATGTTTTTCTCCCTTAATCTCATCCACATGGTTCCAACTAAAAGTCTGTTGGATGGTAGCTAAGAAATGTCTCCTACCACATGTAACTCTGGAACAGTGGTTCTAGTGCATTCATTATAGCTAGTGTAAATCTGGTTTAAACTGTTTAATTTTTATGAGAGAAATGGTGATATCGTCTGTAAAAGCCTTTTATAAATTGTGAACAATAGTCAAAAGGTTTTTCTAGTAGTTTTCTAGTCATAATTTTTCCTGGTCTTAAAATAGAATGACTTCTCTCATTATCAGTGAAAAGAAAACCGAATTTGCATGCTCTTTCCAAGCCAAAGAAAAACATGTTATCAGGTAGCACAACCTCTGCAGACTTACCAAATAGGACAAATTCCAACCTGGATGTCCTCAAACACATGATACATGAAGTGGAACATGAAATGGAAGAATATGAGCGGTGGACAGGTCGCGAGGTCAAGGGACTGCAGAGCAGTCAGGGTCTTACAGGCTTCACTTTGTCGCTGGTGAGCTCCCTCTGTCGCCTGGTTCGGTACCTTAAAGAGGTAAGAACATTAGGTTATTAGAGTCTTCTCTTCAGGCAGAAATGCATGAGTTTCTTTTCCTTTCTGTTTATTGCAACCTCCAAATAAAGTACAGTCAAATTTGAATAGCTTTGTTTTAAATACCTCAGTTTTAGATTATCTGCAGTAAAGGCTTATCCTTTAAATCTTTTCTGCCTTAGTTGATACTTGCTGAGGTAAGTGATTTTAATTTTAATAAGAGCTTTAGCAAATTATAATTAGTAGGGTAAATCTGCCATTAATATAATTATATCTTGTGCTAATATTAAATATTACTGTTTGACAGTTGTAGATTAAATAGAACTGTTAACTGTGTCTGCATTCTGTTGCTATTCTCTGCTTCCTACTCCCACGTTCAGTTTGGAGAGTGGCATTGCCTATAATCAGTAGACTTGATATGTGGGAGAATTCTTCATGTTCCCTGTATGTCTGGTAACTCACATATGGCTTCAGTGGCTAAGTGGGAGATGTTTTATTGTAAAAATAATTTATAAAATAAGCAAGAATTGTTTGTTTGGCTGGGCGCGGTGGCTCACGCCTATAATCCCAGCCCTTTGGAAGGCCGAGGCGGGCAGATTGCCTGAGGTCAGGAGTTTAAGACCAGCCTGGCCTCAACGTGGTGAAACCCTGTCTCTACTAAAAATACAAAAATTAATCGGGCATGGTGGCGGGCGCCTGTAATCCCAGCTTCTGGGGAGGCTGAGGCAGGAGAATTACTTTCACCAGGGAGGTGGAGGTTGCAGTGAGCTGAGATTGCACCACTGCACTCCAGCCTCAGCGGCAGAGCGAGACACTGTCTCAAAAAAAAATAAAACAAGAATTGTTTGTTTAATTTGATTTCAAATAATCATCCACAGAATGCCACAGAATTAGAGTTAGCTATGTGTTTCATCTTTGAAAATCTATTTAAACTGTTATGTACTTAAGCCTGTTATACAAATATGACAAAAATGTTTAAGGAAACTTTGTTATTTAATAAGATAGATTTACCACCTTAATACAGATATTTTAGTTTCTCTAGAGCCGTCTTCCTAAAATTGAATTGCTTTTTTTTTTTTTTTTTTTTTTTTTGAGACAGGGTCTCACTCTGTTGCCCAGGCTGGGGTGCAGTAGTGGCATGATCTCGGCTCACTGCAACCCCCACCTCCAGGGTTTAAGTGGTTTTCCAGCCTCAGCCTCCCAAGTAGCTGGGACCACAGGTGCATGCCACCACACCCAGCTAATTTTTGTATTTTTTTTTGTAGAGACAGAGTCTCACTGTGTTGCCCAGGCTGGTCTCGAAATCCTGAGCTCAAAGCGATCTGCCCATCTTGGCTTCCCAAGGTGTTGGTATTATAGGCTTGAGCCTCTGCACCTGACCCTAAAATTAACTTTTTAATGAAAGATTCATTGTATTGTCAGACCTAATAAAACCTGAACATTCTTTCACCCTTAACTCAGGAATCTTCAGGAGTATACTTTTGGCTCTTGGAAAGTATTGCAGGCTTAGAAGCATGTACTTTTTTTTTTTTTTTGAGACAGAGTCTCGCTCTGTTGCTAGGCTGGAGTGCAGTGGCGTGATCTTGGCTCACTGCAACCTCCGCCTCCTGGGTTCAAGAGATTCTCCTGCCTTAGCCTCCTGAGTATCTGGGACTACAGGCATGTGCCACCACACCCAGTTAATTTTTGTATTTTTAGTAGAGACGGGGTTTCATTCAGCATGTTGGCCAGGATGGTCTCGATCTCTTGACCTCATAATCTGCCTGCCTCGGCCTCCCAAACTGCTGGGATTACAGGCGTGAGCCACCACACCCGACCAGAAGCATGTACTTTTAAGCTAATCACTTGTTTTACAAAGTTAAACCATTTAAAGTTGTAGTCATTTATTTTAAACTATATTTTAACAAGCTTAATTTTTGAATTGGCGATATAGTCACATGTTATGAAATTCAAAGATAACAGCAGATTGTACTAACTTTCATGACTAACTTCCAGCTAGCGTGTTTGCTTATTTATAGCCAACTATCATTCCAGATACCAGTGTATCTTTCTAGAGATGGTCAGTGTATATTCAAATAATATGTATATGTATATCCCTCTAATTTCTTTTTACAAAAAATGTAGTTACTTAATTTTATATAGCATTTGGTTCATTTTATTCTATTTAAAGAAGGGAAGAGGATAAAGCAGCACATTTTCTTTAATTAAATATAATAAACGTTTTAATAAAAGTCTTAGTCATTACTGTCACATAATATATGCTTCTTTGTAAATATCTTCTTTGCCAGCTTTGAGTGCAAACTTTTAGTTTTCAACATGTGATGCTATTGGTGGAAGATTATTTGATATTTTTTTGTAGAGTGAGATCCAGCTACGTAAAGAAGTAGAGACAAGACAACAACTGGAACAAGTATTAGGTGATCATCGAGAGCTCATTGATGCTCTGACAGCTGAAATTCTTCGTCTTAGAGAAGAAAACGCTGCTACACAGGTACCCAGATGAGATCCCAATTTTTATGTGTTCAGTGGTATAAAACATCTTTAAACATGTACTGGATTCTCTTAGAGTTGCTTTTGGTTTAACTGTGTTGATGTGATTACTTATCAGTCATTATTATCATCAGTGGTAGGTATTATTGAACATTTATTACATGGAAGTACTATAGTAGAAGCTTGGAAGTAGTATATGGACTGTCTCCCTGTCTTCAAGAGACTTACTATTTAGTGGGAAGACAGAGTCTACATTTGAATTATAACTACAAGTGTTACACTAGTTAATCCAAAATGTGAAATGAGTGTTATGATAGCCACTTTTAATTTCAAAACAGCAGAAGATAGCCTTTGAGGAGTCCTTTTGCAATCACATCAGATGCCATTTACAGTTGTTCACAGTATCTTCATATTTGTAACATAAAGTCCTCTTTGCTGCTTGACTAATTGCTCCTTTTCTTTTTTAAAAGACTTACAGTTCTCTTCTGGAAAACCTATTGCTTCCATGCTGCATTGAGCATTCTTCCTTTGTGAACTTTTTTTTTTTTTTTGAGATGGTGTCTCACTCTGTCACCCAGGCTGGAGTGCAATGGCATGAGTTCATTGCAGCCTGGACCTCCTGGGTTCAAGTGATCCTCCCACCTTAGCCTCCCAAGTCGCTGGGACTACAGGTGCGCACCACCATACCCAGCTAACTTTTTATGTTTTGTAGAGATGGGGTTTCACCATGTTGCCCAGGCTGGTCTCGAACTCCAGGGCTCAAGCTATTCGCCCGCCTTGGCCCTCGAAAGTGCTGGGATTATAGGCATGAGCCACTGCACCTTGCTTCTTTGTGCACTTCTGATACTGTCTGGATATTGGTATTATTGCATTTATCAAATTGTTTTATACTTATATGTGTACTTGTTACTGAGACTGTGTGCTTCTTGAGTGTACACAGTCTATTTTATTCATCTTTTTTGTTCTCATATGATAGTTATTATTACTTTTATTTATCAGCCAGAAGAGACTAGACAAGTAATAGTTAGAAGATAAATTATGTTTGTGTTAATGGACATTAGATATAGATGTATAATTTTAAAAAATTGATAATATAGGGCCAGGCACAGTGGCTCACACCTTTAATCCTAACATTTTGGGTGCCAAGGTGGGAAGATCACTTGAGGCCAGGAGTTTGAGATCAGCCTCAGTAAAAAAGTGAGACCTGTCTCTACAACAAATAAAAATATTAGCTGGGCATGGTGGCATATGCCTGTAGTCCTAGCTGCTTGGGAGGCTGAGGCAGGAGGATCACTTGAGCCTAGGAGTTTGAGGCTGCAGTGAGCTATGATTTTGCCGTTACACTCCACCCTAGGTGACAGAGTGAGACCCTGTCTCTAAAAAAAAAACCAAAAAACCCAAACCACATACAAATTTGATAATATAGTTCACATACCATTAAGTCCTCCACCCTTTTAAAATGTACAAATCAGTGTTTTTAGTATGTTTGAAGTTGTATGCCAGCACTATTATCTAAATCCAGAACATTTTCCTCACTCCTGGGAGAAATCCTGTACCCTTTTCCTTTTTTTTTGAGACGGAGTCCCACTCTGTCCCCCAGGGTGGAGTGCAGTGGCATGATCTCAGCTCACTGCAAGCTCTACCTCCCGTGTTCATGCCATTCTTCTGTCTCAGCCTCCTGAGTAGCTGGGACTACAGGCGCCCGCCACCATGCCTGGCTAATTTTTTGTATTTTTAGCAGAGACGGGGTTTCACCATGTTAGCCAGGATGGTCTCGATCTCCTGACCTCGTGATCTGCCTGACTTGGCCTCCCACAGTGTTGGGATTACAGGCATGAGCCACCGCGCCAGGCCATCCTGTACCCTTTAGAAGTCACTCTTCATTCTCTCTTCTCGCCAGCTCCTGGCAGTCACTAATCTACTTTTTGTGTTTGTGAATTTGCCTAATATAGATATTACATAGAAATGGAATAATGTAATATGTGCTCTTCTTTCACTTAGCATAATGTTTAAGGTTAATTTATGTTTAACATGTATCAGTACTTCATTCCTTTGTATTGCCCAATAATATTCCATTGTATGGATGTACCATATTTTATCTGTCCTTTCATTAGTTAATGAACATTTGGGTTATTTTTACGTTTTGTCTGTTATGAATAATGCTGCTATGAACATTCATGTACACATTTTTGCAGAACATATGTTTTTAATTCTCCTGGGAAGATGTGCAGTTTTAAAATGTACTAATTTACTTAACAAATCTTTGTTGTGGGCCTGGTACTGTTCTAGGTACAAGAAATAGAATAGTGAACAAAATATAGAAAACTTTACCCTCATGGAGCTTACATTCTAAATAAATCCTAAAAACAAAAAGTTGAAGTATAGTAAGTTAGATGGTGATATGTACTTTGAAGAAAAATAAAGCACATAAAGGCACAGGAAATGCATAGGATGGGGTGGGATGCAGTTACAAATGAGATGGGCCATACCTGTCTGAGGAAGTGACATTTGAGCCAAGACCTGGAAGAGGTGAGGAGTGAGCATATGGGTAGCTGAGAGCAGAGCAGTCTGGGCAGAGGAAAAGCAAGTGCGAAGGTCTTGCAGTGGGAGTGTGACTGGTGAGCTTAGAGTCATCAAGGAGATCAGTGTGGCAAGAGTAGAGTATGAGGAAGAGAGAGAGGCAGGAGACAAGATCAGGTAAGCCCAATTACATAGCGCCTTGGATGCTGGTTAAAGATACGGGCTTTTATGTTGAGTGAGATGGGAAACCACTAAAGAGAAGAGATGTGATTTGTCTTGGGTTTAAGAGGATCACTCTGAGCTGTGTTGAAACTAGATCAGAGATTGGTGCCCTTTCTTGGGTCGCGTGCCCTTAGTGTCTTACAACAAAACAGTTCTACTAGGCCAAAAACAGTTCTACTTACTAAGTTGTTGAGTCCAGACAACTATGTCCTAACAACTGAGGGGCTGTTTGAGAAAAAGTAGTACTTTCTCTTAAATAACTACAATTATTTACTAATGGGTTATATGTACCTTTTGAGCAGTGTACCACTTCTCAAAGCTTGGAATCATGTGGGACACAATCATTCTTATTTCCTGTTCCACACTGATTTTCCTCCAGAACTTGTTTTTTTAACCTAGCAGCTGCTGAAAACCCAGGCGTGAGAAGATTTGACATCCTCAAAAGGAATGTAATGGAATCTGACATTGAAACTGTGAACTGTCCTGAGCTAATAGTTCACCAGTGTCTGATAGATGGCAAGCATCATTATTTCCCTTGAAGATTTAAATTTTCCCCGGTGCCCTTGTAAGTTCACTTTAGTGCCCTGAGGTGCCTCAGCAAACAGTTTGGGAACAGTATGGGACTAGAGTAGGTGGCCAAAAAGCAGAATATTACATGAGGAGTTATTGGAATAGTTCAGGTGAGACATGGCAGCTTGGTCTAGGGTGGAAGTGGGAGAGGGTGTGAAAAGTGATCAAGTTATGAATATATTTTGAAGGCTGACCAATGCAGTCTGCTAATTTATTGGATATGGAGTGAAGTAGAGGATATTGGAAAAGAGTCAAGGGTAATTCCAAAGTTTTGGACTGAATAATTAAAATGATGAAGTTGCCATTTATGAGGTAAAGAAGGCTTGAGGAGGAATTTGGCTTTATATATCTTGAGTTTGAGAAGTCTATTTGAGTTCTAGATGGAGGTGTTGAGTAGGCCACTGGATATATGAGTGTGAAATTTGGGAAAAAAATTTGGGCTGGTGGTATAAAAATGTTTACTATACTTCATTCAGCAGTACTATTAATAATATTTCTGATGTCTGGCTGCACCTGACTTTTATCAAACGTCTGTATCTCTCTAAGCATACATGAGAGATATATATATGCTTAGATAGAAGTTTGTTACTAGCTGCCATCCTTGAGTTTTCTTACATTGTCATTATTACAGAGTGTCAGCAATTTATAGAACTCTCCTTTTCTTCCTTCTACCTGCAATCTTCTCTACTTCTAGGAACATTTGTGTAATACCAATACATAACTTAGATGAGCATTATGTGGTAGAGATCAAACCTGATGTTTTTAGATGACCTACTTGTATCATCCTTGTAGAAAAGATTAAGAACAAAACAAATTCATCTAACCTTCTGGGCAATCTGTTTGACTTTTACATGTAAGAATGGAATTCTAAACACTTAACACATTCAGCTCTGTGCCAGAAAGTAAATCTATGGGTATGGTATTTTGTGGGTGATCTTTTAAATAAAAAAAAAAAACCCTTATGTAATATTAAAAAAAATATGTATACACACACACATATAGACAAAGATGAGAATATCTATATACATATATATAAAATATAGTGTTATCTCTCTCATGCACATGTGTAAAAATCAAGTTGTAATTAATATTTATATTAATTACATACAGAATTTTGTGCTGTTCATGTTTACCAGTTTAAATGCCTGGGTAATATTCATTGTTTCCTCCACCTCATGTATCTGTGTCTCTTGGGGGTAGCTTAAGGGTTAGTTGAAACATCTATATGCAGAGGTTTTGTAAATGGAAAGCCCTGTAGAAAGGTTAATTCTTATTGTTATAGCAGGGTATTTATTAGTTACTGTTTCATGATTTACTTAACCATTTCCCTATCATGGAACTATTAGAATATTTATAATTATAAATAGCATTGCTTTAATTTGAAGTCTCAAATTCCTGAAGTATTTAAAATGATGATATTATACATACATATCCTTTGATATGTATTGATATGATATTATACACACATATCCTTTGTGTGGTTTGCTTTCTAGGTGGTGGTTTGATGTTTGATATGCTGATAATATTATTTCATATGTTTTCCTCCCCAGGCAAGACTTCAGCAGTACATGGTCACAACAGATGAGCAACTGATATCACTCACACATGCTATTAAGAACTGTCCTGTGATAAATAACAGACAAGAAATTCAGGCATCAGAAAGCGGAGCCACAGGTAGAAGAGTTATGGACAGTCCAGGTGAATGTGGTCTTACTATCTCAGACTGTCATTAGACTACTTAATGGCCTTAGATAACAAACCAAACCTTAAATCTCTAAACTTATATAGACTTATTGACTGTTTATGCATGTACAGTATTGTCACTACTACAGTTGCCACTACTTTTCCAGCTAATATTGGATGCTTGCTCTATGCCAGATACTTAAGTCTTACATGCATAATTTCAATTCGTGTCATAATAGTCTGATGAGGTAGGTGTTATTGTTATCGCCATTGGTGTTATCCTTAGAGGAAACTGAGGCTGAGAGAGGGTTAGTAACTTAGCAAAGTCATACAGGTAGCAAAGTCATGACTTAGAAAGTCATACAGCACTGGACACCTAGACCAATGAGAGTGCTAGCACTTTTAATCCCAGTGCTCTAGATTCAGAAGAGATGGTTTTGGAAAGAGAAAAATACTGAGTTTTAGAAATTCATAACTTTTGTTGATGTGTGGTAGTGTTGTTTTGAAATTCTTCCTTCATCTCATGTGCCATCATATGCTATAGGCTGAATTGGACATTTTGGGTTTTTCATGTGTTTTAAGTAAGACTTTGATGAGTATCTGTAAGAAAAGTGTTTTATGTATTTAAAACCGTTTTCTTAGGATGGATTCTAAGAAGTGGCTGACAAAAATTTAACTTGCATGAGGTAAACTCAATGGCTAGGGCAGATCTCTGTCTTCTGGTGGAGTCTTGCTATTTTTTTTTTTTTTTCTTTTTGAGATGGAGTTTCACTCTGTCACCCAGGCTGGAGTGTAGTGGTGCCATCTCGGCTCACTGCAACCTCCGCCTTCCAGTTTCAAGCGATTCTCCTGCCTCAGCCTCCTGAGTAGCTGGAATTATAGGCACCTGCCACCACACCTGGCTAATTTTTGTGTTTTTAGTAGAGACAGGGTTTTACCATGTTGGCCAGGCTGGTCTCGAACTCCTGACTTCATGATCCGCCTGCCTCAGCCTCCCAAAGTGTTGGGATTGCAGGCGTGAGCCACCACACCTGGCAAGTGTTGCTATTAACATCTCAGTCAAGGAATATGTTAGTGCTTTACTGTTATCTGAGTTAAGCTTCACTACTGAGAAAGCTTTTAATTATCCTATAGGTAAGAAGGGCTGGGAGTAAATGTATTGTAGAATTATTGTTAATTCTTGTTATTGCCTGTGGAAAAAGTCAGAAAGATTTATGTTGGTGAGACCAAAGATTTATGTAATATCTTCCTGAGTCTCAGCTCTTGTAACTCTTTTAAAATAATATGGAATGTGACTATGTTGTGATAATGCATGACCTATGAAGTTCCTTGTTTTGTAATGAGCCTTATATATGGAGGTCAGTGCATTAATATGCCCCATTTTAGCCATTTTGTTACCTGTTATGACCATTAAAAAGCTATCCATAACAAATAATGAAAAATTCTAGCAGCCTAGGCAACATGGTGAACCCCATCTTTACAATGAATAAAAAAAATTAGCTGGGTGTGATGGTGCATGCCTATAGTCCCAGCTACTCGGGAGGCTGAGGTGGGAAGATCACCGGAGCCTGGGAGGTCGAGGCTGCAGTGAGCCAGGATCACTCCACTGCACTTCAGCCTGGGTGACAGAGTGAGACCCTGTGTGAAAAAAAGGAAAAACGAAAAAGACAAACTCTGGAATGCCACGTAGGATTTTTTAGGAGTCCCTAAGTGGCTCGCTTTTTATGGCTTTGAGGCTTTCTCAAAAATAGTAACTTCTTCTCAGTACTGGCCCCGCAGGAGCCTGCCCATGAATGATTGGCAGAGGAGGATACAGCCTAGAAAGTGAAGGCTCCAGGAGCTATGTTGATTCATGTGGATTTTGCACTGTACTGAGATGCATTTAAGAATAAATACCTGAAATGTGCTCATAGTTTCTTTTTGTTCCTATTGTACTAATATCTTCTCATCTTCTTCAGAGGGTCCAGTTGTAAATGCCAATGTCTCAGTGCCATTGATGTTCAGAGAGGAAGTGGCTGAATTCCCACAGGAACAGTTGCCTGTTAAACTGTCTCAGGTGCCAGACCCTCCAGATAAGATGAATCTGGCCAAGAATTTTCCAGCACATATTTTTGAGCCAGCTGTGTTGTTAACACCACCCAGGCAGAAGAGCAACTTAAAATTCTCTCCTCTTCAGGACGGTAAGTCTTCTTCTAAAGTTACATGAACATTGTTTTTTATGTTTCATTTGTGCAATGTATTACTTTCACCATTACATGAAAAAAAGAATTGAAAAAGACACTGATTACCACACGTAGCCTTTAAGCTGAAGGAAGAATTTTCATGCTATGTGTATCATACCCGTGGTCATGTGTGACATTTAATTAATTTTATTGTATATCTATTTTATTAAACATTGTAAGTATTAAACTCAGATCAAAAAATCAGAGTCCTTAGCATTAAGATACAGAGTAAGGGGAATCCGTTTTGTCCCTATGGTCCAGGAGCATTTCAAAGAGTTAGAAGCAGGAGATTATACTCCAAAGAGTAATGAAAGTTAGACTAAGGAAAGGTGAAAACGGTGACTTTAAGGGTCTTGTAAGTGACATCTGGTCATTATATTCACCTCTTTCTCATCAAAAGTTTTCAGCTCAGTTAGTTGAGGGAATTTTATAATAAAAGTTAATGGACAATTAAAAATAGCTTTAGAGTTACTCTTGCAGCTCACAGGTAGAGTTTTGAATAAACATGTTAAGAATGTATTATTCTTAGCTCAAAGATTCTTAACTTAGGGTTCATGAATGGTCTTCAGAAGTTCCATGGACTACCTCGTTGTTGGGAAGATTAAATTTATTTGTCTCCATGTACATTTTTTTCTGGAGCTATTATTTTTATTTCATTTTTAAAGAGGTCTTTAGTCAAAAAAAGAACCACCATCTTAAACTCTCTTCCAAAGTTTTTTGAAAAATATTATTCAGGTCTGATTAGCCTGAATTATTATTTCTTTGACAAGTTTTTTTTTTATTATTTTTACATAGGGGAACAGAAAAATAACTGTTTATTATTATTGGGACATACAAATTTTGTGCAATTTTCTGCACTTTGATGTATGTTTCCAATAAAGAACACGAAGAAGCCCAGGGGTTAAAGAAAATGGCAAATCCTTGCTATTAAAAATTCTGTTTTGGTATGCAGATGTAGCATTTGTCAGATCAGTATGGTGCAGTGGTGACAGTGCCAGGCTGAGAGTCAGAAGTGCTGGTATCTTGGCCCGTTTATCGTTGACTAGCTGTGAGGCATGAGGCTCAGATAGTTTACCTTTTCTAGACCTAAGTTTTTCCATCTATGAAATGAGAAGACATTTCTTTATCTTTAATGTTCCCTCCAGCTTTATCATTGTATGATTCAGTATTTCCTCTTCAGAGGGCTTCAGTTACAATAAATATGTTTACTCTGATCACAACCGTACTAAATGCTTGTTAAGCAAATTTGTCAGGGATTGCTATAGACAACATTTTGTTAGTATCTTCAGCAAGTCTGTATTTAAAATAACTGCCCATTTATTTTATAATGTGCAGACAGCTGCTTGTGAATATGTATTTGAATAGGTGATGTTTTATTATATTTTTCAAGCATTGTTTGGAATACTCACATATAAATAATTACTCAGTTAAACAGAATATGCAGATGAAAATGGGTGATACATAGGGCCCTTCATCAGCATTCAGTTCCCTTTTAGGATAGCTTTGTCTAATAGAATTTTCTGGGTTGATGAAAATGTTCTGTGTCTGCTCCATCCAGAATGGTGGCCACTGGCTGCATAGGGCTAGTGAGCACCTGATAGGTGGCTTATGTGACTGAGAAACTGAATTTTAAATTTTATTTAATTTTAATTAACTTAAATTTGAATAGCCACATATGGCTAGAGGCTGCCATATTGGACAATATTGCTGTAGAATTTCCCATCATAAATATTTTCCTCTAGCTATTGATTTATTTCTGCTTTTCTTTACAGCCATGCTTCTTGAACGAGTAGTGTGTGTGTGTATGTGTGTGTGTGTGTGTGTCTGTGTGTATTGGTGTGCAGTTTCATTTCATTTTCTGATCTCCCATTCATTCCTTATTTTAAAGTGTTCATTCTAATTCATATTTGTATATGGTTTTTAAAAAAGTGCTGTCAATTTAACCCGGAGAAAGGCTCTCTAAAAGAAAGTGATATTTATTTGAGATTGAGAATTGCAGTGGGAATATGGTGGGCATATTCAGGGAAGTAAAGGAAGACAAGAGTTTTTAAAGGGGAAATGAGGAGGATTATTTAAGTTGTTTTGAGATAACTATCCCTGGCTACAAGGATCAATAACAAGGGTGGCATCAGTCTAGGGTTGGATAGGCAGTTGTTGGGCAGATGTCCTCGCAGAATTATTTTTTGTGTAAGATTGTGGTGGCCTTTGTGCAAGGTTCTGGTTTTTGAAGTCTCTTGAACAGTTCTTGTTATCAGTCATACGTGCATGAGAACCCTTCCTTCCTGGCTTTTTAAGGCTCCACTTATCAGTCACTTGTGTCTGATAAAGTGACTCTGATACAGTCACTTGCGCTCTGATACAAATGTCTGAATTTTTTTTTTCTTTTGAGATGGAGTTTCACTCTTGTCACCCAGGCTGGAGTGCAGTGGTACAATCTCAGCTCACTGCAACCTCTGCCTCCTGGTTTCAAGCTATTCTCCTGCCTCAGCCTCCTGAGTAGCTGGGATTACAGCTGTGCACCATCACGGCTGGCTAATTTTTTAAATATATATTATTAGTATAGACTGAGTTTCACTGTGTTGGCCAGGCTGATCTCGAACTCCTGACCTCAGGTGATTTGCTGACCTCGGCCTTGCAAAGTGCTGGTATTATAGGAGTGAGCCACCATGCCCAGCCAAATGACTCCATTTTGATTCTGACAACTTTCACAGTACATACCCCTAAAGGCAGTCATTTTTATCCCAGTTCGATTTTTGTTTATTTGGTAATTGTCTCTGTAATTAATATAAAATATTTTTGCATCTCTTTTTTTGAGATACCAACTCTACACAATAATTATAGACTGTCCCTATGAAAGAAGAGAGTGTAATTCACAATAACACCTACCCCCCTTCTCTACTCTGGATAGTTCTGTTTTTATTTTTAATTTTTTTTGTTATTTTAAATACTTTCTATTTCTTTTTTAACTTTAGATAGTATTTCTTGACTTCCACTACATAGAATACTAGTGTGCCTTCCCTTCTGCTTCTGCTCTGTTTTCTACCTCCCACCTTCACTTAATTATACCTTGCCTTTCACATTAAGTTTGATTACATTAACCTTCTCTTCCATTACAACAACTATGTTTTCTGTGTCTTGTCTATATACATATTGAAAAGTGAAAGCAAATAAATAACCATTACATTTTCTTTTTGAATCCATTGTTACTGCCAGTCCTTGTGCCAAGCAAAGGAAAAAGTTCTTGTGAAAATCAGTGTGAATTCTTATTTCATGTTATGAGAGCTCAGACTCTTTTAGTTTGCTGTATATTTATACTGTGACTTTCTTGTACAGTTTTTGCTTTGCGTAGACTTTCAAATTGCTTTTACTTTCTTGTTGACAAAAGAATAATGTACTTTCACCATATCTTCAAGTCCTTTAGTCATACTTTCTGTGGTGTGGAATCTGCTTTCATCCCAGAGACACCTTCTCAAAGCCCTTTAAACCTGCTGCAGCCTTCACTGATTGCTTGCTGAGCCTTCTGCATAGATCTCATCCTGGGACTTGGTATCATTGCACACCTGGATTGGATCACCTGTTTCCTGGACTCTATTTCTTATTATTTGCTTTTCTTTCACAATTTTCTGAAAGAAATAATCAGAAAAAGTGTATGCAAGGTAAACTCTGAGTTCTTGAAAATCTGAAGATGTTTTCATTTTTCTCTTGCACTTGATTGATTGATAATGTGGCTAAAGAATTCTAGGTCAGTAGTTCTTTTTCCTGAGAAGTTAAAGGCATTATTCCATTGGTTTCTAGTATTCAGTGTTCAGTTGAGATGTCTGATAATAAGATGTCTTTTATTTCTTTATATTGGACATACTTTTTTTTTCTGAGAAAGCTTTTAGGATCTCTTGTTTTTATCCTGAAACTGCACAAAGTATGTCTAAATATGGATTTTTACCTTCTTGCACTGTGAGACACTAGTTGGACCTTTCAGTCTGAAGACATATGACTTTCTTCAGTTTGGGGAAATTTTATGTTGATTGTTGGGATTTTCTTATGTATTTGGCCTTATATCTTCCTTCTTATATTCTGGAAGTTTTTTTCACTTTATATTCAAGCCTGTCTTTTGGATTTTTAAAATATCGTCAATTGTATTTTTAATTTCCAAGCAAGAGCCCTTACTTGTCTGACTGTCCTTTTTCATTGACACTTACTATGAATGCAGTATCTTCCAGAAACTCTTCTGAGGCTACTAGTTAGAATTCTATTATGAATTCTCTTCCGTTTTCTTCTGTACCTGAATTTTCTTTTCTTCTTGATCTGTTCTATTTACCTGTCTTGGCTTTTTTCTTTTGTGCTGCTGGTTTTCTTCTATTGTTTGTTTGTATTTAAGAATGAATAAGTTGAATATTATAGGTAGCTGTTATACATTTTCTTTTCTGTGTTGTAGATAAGTCTAGGTCTGTTTTCCCAGTAGACCTTCCCTTATGTGGTTGCTTTGTGTATATGGGCATGATTTGCTAACTATGGGCTTCCTTTTAGAGTGTGTAAGTAGGATCCAGCCATTCACTTGGGGCTGTCACATTTGCTGTTTCCATCCTTGATTTTTTGCTTAGAAGGATGGTTCAGGGAAGTAGCGTGCAGCAGTTTGACTGGCAAAAGTATACAGTAGACAAATTTTCAAGTAATTCCTCAGATTTCAGTTCTACTTCTCACTTTCTTCCTCTGTACCTGTCAGCTTGGTGGCTGTAGCCTTTTCAGGGTCCCCCCACCAAATACTGGCTTTCACCTGTCATTTCCTTCTAATGTATGTGTATTCTGGAGTATGGTTTCTGTTCAGTTGTACTCTTTCACATACTTTCTGTCTACTCCCAGTCTTCCAGAGATTTGCTGAAATATATTGTTTGCTAATGATTCTCTTCCCAGACTATTCTCTTTACTGATTATGGGTTTATTTCCTTTTATATGTCCTTGCTGTCAATGAAAGGAGGTGAGATAAATGTATGCTCAGTCTGTAGTCTTGAACTAGAAGCATCCCTCCTTTCAATTAGGACATTCCACCTAAACTACTCTGCTAAGGGCTCCAGTGGCCTCCCTGTTACTAAGTCCAGGGTACATTTTTCTGTCCTTATGTTTCCAGGTCTGACAGTGGTATTAACCACTTTGTTTCCTTGATGCCATGTTAGTGTAATATTTTCCTTATCTTTCTGACTGCTCCATTTTAGTCTGCTTTGCTGGCTTTTCCCTCCTTTACCTGACCCTACATGTTGAGTTCCTCATGTCTTGATACTGGTTTCTTTTCTCCCTCTACTCTTCTCTCTGGATAATCTCACTCATTCTCATAGCTTCTAATACCTTCTAAATGTCAGTGGCTTTCAGTTTTATATCTTAGCCCAGATGTCTCTCTTGATTTTTAAACCCATGTATCCATCTGCTTGGATGGATACACAGATGAATCATAGGACATCTTAAGTTCTTGATAAGCACTCCTTCCTCTAAGTCTATTCTTTTGCCATCAACATCTCTGTAAATGTGATCACTGTCCACTCAAGATATGTGTCATCTTGATCTGTGTGTTTTTCTCACTCCCCATTTCTAGTTCATTACTCTCAGTTCTTTGCCAAAATATTTCTCAAATTTATTTACTTCTCATCATCTCTAATGCCAATATACCTTAGTCAAAGCTACTATCATTTTTCTTCTAGACTATTGCAATTGCTTCCTGGATTTTCTGCTTCCATTTGTGCTATCCTCCAATTATCCACAGCATTTAAGAAATGTAAATCAAATAATTGCCAGACCTTCTCTAGCTTTTCATTGCTCTTAGATTAAATTACAAAATGTTTAACATGGTCTAAAAGGCTTTGCCAGAAATGGCCACTGCACACGTCTCTAATCTCCTGCTTTTCCAGTTCTCTCCTTGTTGCTATGTTACAGGTAGGCTGGCCTCATATCTTTGCTCTTTCCTGTTTTTTGAGCCTTCACATAGGTTGTTGTTTCTGCCTGTAATGTCCTTTGCTCTAGTTCCTATTACATATGTAATCATTTAAAAATTTTACTTCCTCAGAGAGGCCTTTCCTGGCTATCTGCTGTTTAAATTGGGTACTTATACCCACTTCCTCATTCCCCAAGATTCCCAGATGTGAGTTAATATATGTGTTAAAATGTGAACTTGACAGATGGTTTTTCACAAGGGTACTAACAAATGCTTTAAGGAATGTAAAAAGTCTCTGTATTTGATTACGAGGGGTGGCATTGCTGGTGTGTTCTCTGCTGAAAATAGTTTAAGCATTCAGAAGCCAAACGCTTCTACTGAAATACTTTTCTAACTACCATGGTGGGCTAATGAAATGAGTATATATAGTGCCAATCTATGGGAAAATAATACATGTTTGTTATTTTTAAATTCTTATCTATAGTATTGAGAAGGACTGTTCAAACTCGTCCTGCTCCACGACTTCTTCCAACTGTGGAAATAATTGAGAAGGAACAAAATTGGGAAGAGAAGACCTTACCTATTGATACAGACAGTCAGAATTCAAGTGAAGAGAATCGTCTCTTCACTCAGAGATGGAGAGTCTCTCATATGGGAGAAGATTTGGAGAACAAAACTCAGGCGCCTTTTGTTAACCTCTCACAGCCCCTCTGCAGTTCCCATTCCAACACTCAACAGTCAAGAAGCCCCACATTTTCAGAAGAGCTCCCAGTACTGGGAGATGGGCAGCAGCTGAGAACAAATGAGTCATTAATACAAAGAAAGGACATAATGACACGAATTGCTGATTTGACATTGCAGAATTCAGCTATTAAGGCACATAAGAATAATATTATTGATCCCAGAGGAGAGCAAGGGGATGGACTACGGGAGTTGAACAAACAAGAAAGTGCAAGTGACATGACTTCTGTGAGTACCATTTAAGGATTGATTAGGGACATATAGGAATTTAAATAGGAACTTTAGCTTGGGCAACTTAAGAAACTTCTTTTCAGAAGTGATCCTAGAAAGCTTTGAGGCTAGATGGCTTATGTTTGGCATGTCCTCAATACAATAGGTCCAAGTTATTTATCAGTCTGTTGTACATACAATACAAGACAGCATAAAAGGAAAATTATATAAATGAAAACAGGACAAAGATAAAATGTGTAGGAAAGCTAAGATTAAGTTAGGAATGAAGTTTTAGGTATAAAATATAGAATTAATATTACTTGAATGTTTGCCACACAGCCACATGTTAATTGAAAATATTTTTATTTTTAAAATGGCTCATAAAAGAGTATTGGCCCTCAACTCATGAGTAGTTAATTTTTGAGGACATAGAATGGATTTTCCTATAGAAATGAGGTGGTTTTTTTGTTTTGTTTTGTGTGTTGTTTGTTTGTTTGTTTTGAGATGGAGTCTCGCTCTGTTGCCTGGGCTGGAGTGCAGTGGCGTGATCTCGGCTCACTGCAACCTCCCGGGTTCAAGCGATTCTCCTGCCTCAGCCTCCTGAGTAGCTGGGATTCCAGGCAAGCGCCACCACACCTGGCTAATTTTTGTATTTTTAGTAGAGACGGGGTTTCACCATGTTGGTCAGGCTAGTCTTGAATTCCTGACCTCGTGATCTGCCCGCCTCGGCCTCCCAAAGTGCTGGAATTACAGGCATGAGCCACTGCGCCCAGCCTGTTTTGTGTTTTTGAGATGGAGTCTCACTCTGTTGCTCAGGCTGGAGTGCAGTGACACGATCTTGGCTCCTTGTAACCGCTGCCTCCTGGGTTCAAGCGATTCTCCTGCCTCAGCCTCCCAAGTAGCTGGGATTACAGGTGCACACCACCACACCTGGTGAATTTTTGTATTTTTTGTAGAGGTGGGGTTTCACCATGTTGGCCAGGCTGGCCTCGAACTCCTGACCACAAGTGATCTGTTTGCCTCGGCCTCCCAAAGTGCTGGAATTATAGGCATGAGCCACTGCACCTGTCCAGAAATAACGTTTTAAAGGATTATTAAAGCCAGACTTTAATATACATATTAATCATCCGGGGATCTTGCTGAAATGTGGTTTATGATTGAGTAGGTCTAGGGTAGGACCTGTGCATTTCTAATAAGTTCCCAAATGATGCCAGTGCTGCTAGTCTGAGGACCACGCTTTGAGTAGCAAAGGTCTGTATTTTATAGTGCAGGAGTTTTATAAGTTAAATAAACTTTGTGGGCTAACCTGGTAACTTAAACCTTCATTTCATTGTTTCTGGGGGAGATAGGAAGTCTAAATTCTAGCTAGGGAGGGTTTATAAAAGAGCTTCAAATGCTGGTTCCAGTGATGGTAGACACTTTCTTTTACCCCTTCTAGAGCCAAGGCAGCTCCTGTCAAGTTTCTGATAGAAGGAGCTGGGCACTGTCACTGGGGATTAGAAGCTCATGAGGTGGCTGTGTTCATAAGGGCTTTAACAACAGTGGTTGGAGGGCTTCGGTGAGGAAGGTCAGGGTGAGGTGGGTCATAGGGTAAGGGCCATCTCTGTCAGCACTGGGTCATGGGGAATAAGGACAATATGGGTATTGAATCATAGAAGTAGCAGACAGAAGAAACTGGCAGAAGAGGAGCCAGAAAGGAATATTGCTAGTAGGGAGCAGCCAGCCATTGGTAGTGGTGTATATAAGTAAATATCAACTGCCTCAATTTTGAGTCACTGGGAGGCATTTATATATTTGTAGTTTTGAAGATTATTCATAACAGGCAACTCTTGGTTTAAAAAAGACAGCAGAGTCTAATGTTTTGCTTGCCTCTTTTTCTAATTAGTATATACATCAAGCTAGAAGGGACTATCTAATATTTCTGTCTTCACTACCCTCTTTTGTTTTAATTGGAAATACAAAATGATCTTTAATTCATACTGATTTTCCTACTTATTTATTTATTTATTACTAATAGACATAAGCTAAAAATCAGTGATTTTTATTAGGGATTTTTTTTCTCAAAGAGAAATGAAATAACTAGGACTGAAACAATGACATAATTAGGAATAATGAAATAATTAGGAATGACATAAGCACATTTGGGGGGGAATTTTCAAATTAAACTTATGCTATATTTTTTGGGTGGTTATTTTTTACCCTACCTCTCATATTTCTTTCCAATCACCAACTATTCTTGAATCAGATACCTTAGGCCAAAAGTGGCTTGGGGAGGCTGACATATGGTTAGAAGGAGTGCCAGGATTCCCAGAATCTTTGCCAAATTGTGCATATTTGAAGACTGTAATTATAGAAACTTCTGTTTCAAAGATAGCAGATCCTCTTTTGTAATCTGTCAAACCGCAGATCTGTCTTCAAAGATGTGTGGCATTTACTTAGAGACCAGCTCACTTGGAGTAGTCTCTTTGCTCCAAGATCTTTTGTGCAGCTCTGCAGATACTAAGAGATACAGAAAAACTTTTCCCAGAATATGTGCTTAAAAGGACGGTAAATTCTATTGTGTGCTCACTATTCACACTTATATATAATAAGGGCTATGAATACTAACTTGCTGGCATTAGTAAGTCAAAATTGTGTGAGATCGAGGCGGGTGGATCACGAGGTCAGGAGATGGAGACCTTCCTGGCTAACACGGTGAAACCCCGTCTCTGCTAAAAATACAAAAAATTAGCTGGGCATGGTGGCGGGTGCCTGTAGTCCCAGCTACTCGGGAGGCTGAGGCAGGAGAATGGCGTGAACCTGGGAGGCGGAGGTTGCAGTGAGCCGAGATTGTGCCACTGCACCCCAGCCTGGGTGACAGAGTAAGACTCCGCCTAAAAAAAAAAAAAAAAAAAAAAAATTGTGGGAGAGATTTTTCAGTATTCAATTTGTACTTTTTTTTTTCCTCCCAAAGACTTTTCCAGTAGCACAGTCTCTAACACCAGGTAGTATGGAGGAACGGATTGCAGAATTGAATCGACAAAGTATGGAGGCTCGTGGAAAACTACTGCAGTTGATAGAGCAGCAGAAACTTGTTGGTTTGAATCTTTCTCCACCAATGTCACCTGTTCAGTTACCTCTCAGAGCATGGACTGGTTGGTCACAAATTCATGATTTAAAAACTAGAAATATGAAGGTTTTCACTTTTCTTGATTTTGCAAGTTTATATTAAGCCAAAAGAAATATCACAGCATATATTTTGGTGCCTTCAATTTTGCACAGAAAGAAACAGCCCTAACTCACAGGATAAGTGACAGAAATGTGATTAGAAGGCAGATTTCCTGATTCTTTCTATCCTATGATGCCTATAGTTAATCTTCGGTGTCTGAGTTCCTAAATTATCCTACATCTAAATGGGATTCATTATAGTGTACAGTTCACTTAGGTCATATGCTGCAACTAAGCATGAAATATCTGAATGTTAATTTAGAATTTCATCAGCAATGAATTACAAGTTATTATTCTGTAAAACAGTTAAAACATTTTCACTCAATTAAATTTTTTGGTACATTTAGGAATGTGGAAAGCTAGAGGGGATTCTGAATAATAAAATAGTAACTGAAAAAATTGTCGTAGTATTCACATTCAAAAAGATACTGATGAAACGAAGTATATATCAAGTTGCTTTTTATCAGAAATTGCATTATTAAGGCCCTCAAGGGACAGAGCTACATGAAGAGTACAGAGAGATTGATTTTGGCCTAGTAAAAGAGAAGGCTCTAATTGTCAGGAATAGAAAAAGCTCCGTGTACCAGTAATTGATGTGTTCTCTGAGATGTTCAAACATTGGTGTTTGAAGGGGACTCATATGTCTTATTTCTGGTTGAAGTAGGTTACCTTTAAGATATCTTCCAATAAGAGTTTTCCCCTCAGAAATTATTTCCTTTTTGAAATACAGACCCAGAAAGCAGACTCTTTTGGAAATTGCTGGAAAAAGATGGTAATGCATTTCCCCAGGGCCCTCTCTGTTTATTCTAGGCTTCCTCAAATGACAGTTTTGTCTACTGTTCTTCATAGTTATGAAGCCTAGAGACAACTTCTGATTAGAATAAATAAATCAATTAACTATGTATGAACATGTACTATGTGCGAACATGTACTGTGTGCCTGCCATGTGTGGGCTTGAATACTCTAGCATTTGAGTAGGGGAGCAGGCAACAAACAAATCAGTATTTGGGATAATATCAGTTAGTGCTAAGTGCAAGGACGAAAAATAAAGCAGATCAGCCTTAAGAATAATTGTGTGTTTAAATATACATCTTCCATTTCAGTATTTGTGTATGGTTAAAATATGCTTTTATTTATGTTATGTAATTTAGTCCTCAACACACTTTAAGAGGAGACAGGGCTAATATTATACATATTTGATAAATAAGTAAACTGAGGCACAAAGAGGTTATGTGATTTATCAAGTTACAAAGCAAGTTGTGGATTTGCAACTGCGTTCTTTCCTGTCCAGTGATTTATCTTGCAACTGCGTTCTTTCCTGTCCAGTGATTTATCTCTAAAGTATTCTTTTTATAAGTAAAATTCTTATATTTATTTAAAAAAAAACCTCTGTGGACTTTAATGATAAAAATAAAAATAAACCATATGCCATGAAAAACCTTTTTTGTTTTCTAGGGTAACTGAGGAATATTTTGTAAAATTAAATAGGGTTTTATTACCTTGTAAAGCCAGGAAGTCACACAAAGTCAGGAGCCTCTGTGAAACTGCCTGTGATGAACATTAAGTCTTTCATTAGTGAATACTTAGTAAATATATGCTGATTGATCACCTACTTCTGAAATATGGGAAATATTCATAATTATACTTGCTATTGGCCATATGGAGCTCTTCAGCCAACTTTCCTACTTTAATGTCTTCAGTAATAGTCATAATGTAATCGATTTAAAAGATTTAAAGTTTTGCTGAATGACTTCAGAAATTTTCTTTTTCCTTTTTTTTGGGAAAACTTAGGGTAAGCTCTTTTGGACAAAGATCTCCAGTTCTTTAGGGCTAGCTCTTAATTCCTGTTTTTCACCTCCAGAACTGACATGATGCCACCTGTCTGAAGATTCTGGCTCTCTATGAACTGGCATGCTACTGAATTAACACTAGTAACTAAAGTTTCTTATCTCACAGTTTAGTAAAAAAAAAAAAAAAGTCTTTCAAGTGTATCTTGGGCTAAGATGAAAACATACGGAAAGAACCATCAAATTTTTAATGTGCAGTTTGCAGTAAGATAGAAATTGAGTGAAATTTTTATTTCATTGAAAGGTAATGAAACTAATATTTATTTTTATATTTTAGAAGGAGCAAAGAGGACAATTGAGGTATCTATTCCAGGAGCAGAAGCCCCAGAAAGCTCAAAATGTAGTACTGTCTCTCCTGTCAGCGAGATAAATACAAGAAGGTAAGTTGCAGTGTGAATATTTACTTTAAAAAAAAAAAAATTTGGTATGTATTTTATTCTCTTTGTGAAAAAAGGAAGTGTACAGTATCTGACTTAGGTTGAGACAGCTCATGCAAAGAGAGTAAAATAATTGGAAAAGAGAATTTTGAGGGGAAAGGGAGTGAGGAATAAACTTTAAGTAGAAAGACCTGGGTTTGCTACTGAAAACAAAAGTGAGATAACACATATGTAGAGTACTTATGGGTTACAAAATTAGGAGATGATGTATGACAGGACAGCTGAATTGACCAATAGTATTTTCCTCCTTCACAGTAAATGAAACTGAAGCTCTCTGAGTTAATTGGGTGATTTGTCTAGATGGGTCATATGATTGGTAAATAGTCACACTAAGGACATACCTGGCCTTTCTGTCTCTACTCTGCATCCTTACTATTGTACTGTGCTGTTCCAGGTCGTGTTACTCTTCTACTACCTGGACCTTTTTCCCCATCCCTGCACGTTCTTTTTCCCTTTATTATTGAAAACTTATCCATATAATATTGTAATGGCAGATACATGTCATTATACATTTGTGAAAACCCACAGAATGTGTAACACAGAGAGTGAACCCTGATGTAAACTATGAACTTCAGTCAATTATATTAACATTAGATCATCCATTGTAATAGATTTGTCACACTAATGCAAGATCTTAATAATAGGGGAAACTGTGTGTGTGTTGGAGGTGGGGGTTAAGGGGCATATGGGAACTCTGTACTTTCCACTCATCTTTCCATAAACCTAAAACAGCTCTAAAAATTAAATTGTATTTGTATTAGTCCGTTTTCATGTTGCTGATAAAAACATAACCGAGATTGGGAAGAAAAAGAAGTTGAATTGGACTTACAGTTTCACATGGCTGGAGAGGCTTCAAAATCATGGTGGGAGGCGAAGGACACTTCTAACATGGTGGCAGCAAGAGAAAATGAGGAAGAAGCAAAAGCAGAAACCCCTGATAAACCCATCAGATCTCATGAGACTTATTTACTGTCACTAGAATAGCATGGGAAGGACCGGCCCCCATGATTCATTTACCTCCCCATGAGTCCCTCCCACAACATGGGGGAATTCTGGGAGATACAATTCAAGTTGAGATTTTGGTGGGGACACAGCCAAACCATATCACTATTAATAAACAAATAAAGACTTAACAGGTTAGTGAAAATAAGTTACAAATAATTTACCTCGTTGGACCTAAGTCAGCCATATGTTTTCAAGCTCTTGCCAGTATTGAGAATTGTCAGTTGTTTGCATAATCTTTTAAGGTTAATAATGATAGCTCACTCTCTTACTCTGTTTTATTTTTCATATATAGATCTTCCGGGGCTACTAGTAATTCTTGTTCTCCACTAAATGCCAGTTCGGGAAGTGGGAGATTCACACCTCTTAATCCAAGAGCAAAGGTATACGTTAAAATGTAATTGTGAAATGTATATAGGGGTGAGGGTAGAAGGTGACTGATTTAGTGATTTCCATTCTTAATTATCATTCCTGTTATCCTAAAGCTGATATGATATTCTTAAAAGAAAAGAAATACTAATTTACCTTCATTAGGAAAAACAAGCCATATACTTCTTCTGTTTTCTAGGATAACTAAGGAATAAGGTAAAATTCAATAGGATATTCAACAGTCCTTAAAGACTGGAAATTACTGGTTTCAGGTAGAGCTTCCCAAATATTATGGCAGGACACACAGGTGTGCCTTGAATGGGTTGCAGATCTACTGAGCTATTGGTTCCCCCAGTCCTTGTGCCTGGGTGGGGTTTGGGACAGCCAGAGCACTGGATCCAGTCACTTTTCCTCTCACTTTATCCGTGTGTGCCATATCTGACTACTGTGCCATTGGTTAGGTAGGTTGCGGTAGGACACACAGGTGTGCCTTGAATGGGTTGTAGATCTACTGAGCTATTGGTTCCCCCAGTCCTTGTGCCTGGGTGGGGTTTGGGACAGCCAGAGCACTGGATCCAGTCACTTTTCCTCTCACTTTATCCGTGTGTGCCATATCTGACTACTGTGCCATTGGTTAGGTAGGTTGTGGTACCAGGGAAGAATAAATGTCTTAATGTGTTATTCATGTATTTTGATGTGCCATAGGTATGTATAGAAGCTAAGCATTTCACAGTATATTCAAAATTTTTGCAGAAGGCATTTTTTCTGTGGTACTAGTACAGTAAAATATAGTTCCTTTGAGTGGTTATAGTAAATTGTGAGGGTATCTTTAAAATTGTAAAAATTAATTTTGTAGACTTGAGCCAGCAAGTATCTGATGTTGGGAAAATCTTTGCATTTCTTATTACTGAGTTCAGTAATTAGATCAAAGAGTGGGTGCTTATAGCCCAAATTACATGATAGGGGAAAGATATTAAATGATAGGGGAATGATAGATATCTGAATTGTCCAGTCCTAGGAGATTCGTTCTTTGCTACTTCTTATATTCTACAAAAGCTTTAAAGTAAGCTATTTTATATAAATTATTCTTAGTTCCTGGAATTTAGTAACATTTAATTTACTAAGACCAAATAACTGCCTTTTTATCATTTTAAAAGTTTATGACTATGATATCTATAAAACACTGGACTTAAAAAAATTATGACTCCTAAATCAGTAAGAGGATCTGTTGACCAAGTAATCAGTTATTTGGTAGTATCTCTGTCAGAGAATAAACATTGCCAATAGCAATTTAATTTCCAGTACCATTCAATGGCACAGGATGACTTTGTTTTATGCACTTGGTCTAAATGATCTATAAATCTTGAGTAGTCTCATGTTTCTGATTACCATCTAAATTTTTTCTGTGTCTTTGTTCAACAGATTGAGAAACAGAATGAAGAAGGCTGGTTTGCTCTTTCTACCCATGTATCATAAGTGAAGTCAAGTCTCACTGAGTTTGTTCTTAATAATTTATTACTCCCCTTTCCCTGCTCTGACTTTTAAGTTTTTATATCCTTTCAGATAAAACCTACAAAGATCCTGTGAATTAGTACTAATGAAACAGGGAAATAAAGCAATTATTTTTTGACTTTCTCAAATAAGTTTTCAACAACCAGCTGACCTACAGCTCCCGGTGAATGAAATTTTGACTGTAGAGAAGTTAAAGTTTTGTATTTTAATACTTTCTTAAGTATTTTAAGGGTCTTTTTTTTGATTAATACATTTTTACCTTTATCTTTTTTCAGGGCTTTTTGAGGTTTAGTGTATCTTAGTTGATCCATTTATTTATTTATTTTCCTAAAGAACTAATTTGCTTTGCATGTAACATAATAAAATTCCTCTGTGTGATTAGAGTCTGGCTTTCAGGAAAATGTAACACCCACTTTTCTTTCTTTTTTCTTGGGAAGTCATTGCTGTTCATCACTTTGTCCATCAGGTGAAATATACAGCTTTAAAAAAAAATAGGCCTGGGAGTGTTTGTTTATATTTGCTTAAGCAGGTAAGAGTGGTTGCATTTATTATAAAATCTTATGTAGTTTTTAAATGTGAAAATGTCATCAATAATGGTAATGCAAATCAAATAAATATGATTCTAGAGTTCAAATGCCTAAATGTGGTAACATTGATTTAATGGTATATTTAATGTTTCAAACAATTAAATAGAAAAAGTTGCTATTAATTTTCCCAGCCCTGAATTTAAGCAGATCTTTCAGGGTAGATTTCTCTTTTTTTTTTCTTTTCTTTTCTTTCTTTCTTTCTTTTTTTTTTTTTTTTTTTGAGGCAGAGTCTCACTTTATTGCCCAGGCTGGAGTGCAGTTGTGTAATCTGGTTCACTGCAACCTCAGTCTCCTGGGTTCAAGCAATCCTCTTGCCTCAGCCTCCTGAGTAGCTAGGATTATAGGTACATGCCACCACGCCCAGCTAATTTGTGTATTTTCAGTAGAGATGGGGTTTCACCATGTTGGCCAGGCTGATCTCGAACCCCTGACTTCAAATGATCCACCTGCCTTGGTTTCCCAAAGTGCCGGGATTACAGGTGTGAGCCACTGCACCCGGCTCAGGATATATTTTTTCCAGGGTACCCATTTGTTTCTGAGATGTTGATTTCTATTTTAAACTTGTTTTTTGAATGATCTCTGCTCCCTGGCTCTATGATAGGAATTCTCAACCTGAGTGAGCAATTCAAACTGAGATTACTTTTGTTTAGACTCATATATTTCGATAACATATGACTTCTCCAGTATGCCCCAGAAAGCTGCTAGTAATTTGCTCAACCTGAAATTTACAGTTTTCCAAATTACAGGTTGGCAGAGATACTGGATTGATAACAACATCCACAGTTATGATATAATCATTCTTATGCTGTAAACAAAATTATTTTGGTTAGCAGAATTTAATAGTTAACTGTTAACTACATACTAGGCACTATTGTAGCCACTTTATGTGCTTCATGACACCTTATGAGATAGGTACTATTATCCTCATTTTGCAGATGAGGAAACTGAGGTACAAGGAGGTATTTTCTCAAGGTCACACAACTAGGGAGTGGTGGCACTTAATGGGAACATAGGCAGTCTTTCTCCAAAGCCTATGCTGTGCTGCCTCTTGATGGGGAGTAAACCTGTTTTACAGTGTGTATAGTATGGAAGCAGCATAATAAGAATAGCTGTTCCTTATTGAGCCATTACTGTGGCAGACACTGTACTATAAGCTGCAGTATCACCATTATCTCATTTGAACCTCATAGTAGCCCTATCAATTAGAGGTATGTAAATGCGTCCTCCTCTCCCAGCACCTTTACAGATGAGGAAACTGATCCCTGGAGGTGAAGAAAGTTGTCTAATGACAGAGTGCTTGTAAGAGGTAAAGCTAAGACTTGAAGCTCTTTCTTGCAGTTACTGGATTTCTCCTAATTTTTGAGAACTAATACAGTACAGTAGCTAAGGATGCAAGTACTGAAACCAGAAATCTTGCCTCAAATGCCATTTCTGCCACTTGAGCTGTGTACTTTGGACAAATTAATCTCATCTTTCCCATTTGAAAGTCAGACATAATGTCTTCCCTAGAGGCTTGTGAGGATTAAGTGAGGCAAGTGTATGTAAATGGGCTGAGATCAGAGCTTGGCTCATAACACTCAGTAATGATCACTGCCAAATTTTTTTTTGTGTATAAATAAATAAATACACTATTTCCCCCATGTTTCCGATTTTTAAGACATTGTATAGTGAATTTATTGTATCTTTCTCAGATTAACAATTACACACAGTGCTTGAAATTTAGAGGTATTTCACCTGAAAAGATGTCTAGAGGTTGAAAGAAAACATGCTGGGCATATGATTTGAAAATATAAATAACATGCTATTTAAAAATAAGTTTACCCTATGTTTTCTATCTTTTCTGGCACCTAGATATACCATTTAATAAGTAATAGCAAGGATAATCGTTTTTTTAAGCCCTGGAAAATCTTGATTAAAGAGGACATTTCAGTATTGCAAATAAATGCATGGTATTTGTGTAACATTGTGGAAACTAATAAACACAAATTGTATTATAGCAATTTTTTCTTGCCAATTTTATTGACAAATAATTTATATACAATAAACGACATCCATTTAAAGAGAACAGTTTATTGGCTTTTAGCAGTTGTATATACCCATGAAATTACCACCACAATTAAGACACAGCATTTCTATCATTTCTAAGATTCCTTGTGTCTCTTTCCAGTGCATCTCAGTAAGTCCTAGGCAACCATTTTGCCCAAGTCTCTAGACTATCTTGGATGTGGAATGACTTCGTGTATGTTTAACTTTTGAAGAAACCTCTCAAATAGTTTTCCAAAGTGGTTATGCCATTTTACATTCCCAACAGCAGTGTATGCGAGTTCCAGTTGCTCCATATCCTTCTGCATTTGGTGTTGGCAGTCTTTGAAGTTTTACCCCTTCACGTGGATGTGGAGTTATGTGTATTGTGGTTTGTATTTCCCTTATGACTACTGTTAAGCATCTTTCCATGTGCTTATTGGCCACACATATATCTGATTTGGTGAAGTATTCAAATCCTTTGCCCATTTAAGAAATTGGGTGGTTTTTTCTTATTGAATTTTAAGAGGTTTTTATATATTCTGTATACAAAGTCCTTTGTCACATATTGGAATGACCATTTTAAAACAAGTATTTGGTAACTAATAACGTTAGGCTAGGTACTTTAAAAAACAGTATGACCACAGTACTACAGAGAGGTTGAACAAACTGCTAAACCTAGAAATCTGTCAAGGGAGGGCCTATACTTTTGTGCCTAGAGCGCTGCGACCAAGAAACCCACAACATAAAACCTGATTTACTCTTAAAAGCCAACAGAGATAATATAGTTTTAAAAATAACAAAAATCCCACGATGTATCTTTGTTGTTGATATTGCCGGCAAGCTGCCTACTATCTCCCAGGACCCCTGTTAAAATCGAAGTTAAAACCTCAACATAGGAACGCGGCGATCAGGGCTCCGTTGGGCCATTTTGGAATATCGGGCAGGTATCTTCGACGGTATTTATGTCATCTAATTATCTACATGACGTCCTTTAGGGGATAATAAACTCGTCGGGCTTTTCTGTTTGGCTTTGAACCAGTGTCATGAGGCGGAAAAGGCCCGACCAGAGGGCGGATAGATACCGGGTTCCCGGAAAGCTGGACGCCGGTCGCGCATGCGCCCCACGGCCCGCCCTGGTTCCGCCTCCCTGGAAGACGGGGGCGTTGTCTCGGTAACCGGAGTAAACGGAGGCCTCCGGCAGAAGCTGTGAAGAGAGGAGCCACGGCGGTCAGTACCTTCGGTGAGTTTGGACCTCAGCAGCCGGCAGTTTCCACACCCTCCCCCTTAAATCTGTTTGTGGCTCAGAGGGCAGTACTCTCAGGCTCGGAGCTAGACGCTGTGTGCACTGTTCCTGCCTGCGAGACCCTGTCAGTCTGACCGGGCGGAAACCAGCCAGGCAGCAGGAGCACGGCGTAGACCCGGCCAAGTCAGAGCAGCAGCGAGTCGGCTGGGAAAGTGCTGGGGCTCCCCGCTCCAGCGAGGCACCTGCCCTGTGCTCAGCTGGGTGCGACGCTTGGCACGCTGGGCCCTCTGCACTTCGGCTTCCTCATCTCCAGAAAGAAAGGTGATAATGTGACCTCATGGAGTTCTTATTATTATTAAACAGGATAATACAAGTAAAGTGCTTAGCACATGCATGGCACATAGTAGGTGCACATAAATATTTGTTGGATAATAGGTAAAGACAGTCGCATACATGTGTGCTGCTCAGTGTGTCCAATCAATCATGAGTTGCTAAGGGTGCGTACTGATGAAAATCTTTGAGAGGAGAAGGGGCTAAGGAGGCTAGGGAGAGAGAGAGAGTGACTATAGCTGGGCTGCAATAAGCTACAGACCCCCTCTGACAAGGGACTTTTACACCAGACCGAGGAATCTGAGCTCTTATTTAATGGCAGTGATGAGCCATTAGAGGTTTTAAGCAAGAGTGACACATTAAAAGCTGTGTTTTAGAAATACAAGCTATAGTGTAGAAAATGGATTACAGAAGGGAAGACAAAGTATGACGGTACAGTAATGGTAGAGGTGAGACAAACTGAGGACTGGAGCTACAGAGGGACAGTAGGAATGAAGGGAGGGGAGGAATTCAAAAGGCTTAATCACTGGACACTTAGTAACAGGACTTGGAAATCATTTACATGAATTGGGTGAGAGGAACGGATTCAGAGTAAATACGCTGCTTTCTCATCTGTAAAATAATGACAATAATAATAATGCATAGCAAGACTTTGTCTCAAAAATAATAATAATAGGCTGTGCGCGGTGGCTCACGCCTATAATCCCAGCACTTTGGGAGGCGGAGGTGGGTAGATCATCTGAGGTCAAGGAGTTCGAGACAAGTCTGGCCACTGGGAGAAACCCGTCTACTAAAAATACAAAAATTAGCCGGGCGAGGTGGTGTGCGCCTGTAATCCCAGCTACTCGGGAGGCTGAGGCACGAGAATCGCTTGAACCCGGGAGGTGGAGGTTGCAGTGAGCTGAGATCGCACCACTGCACTCCAGCCTGGGTGACAGAACCAGACTCCATCTCAATAAATAAATAAATAAATAAATAAATAAATAAATAAATAAAATAATAATGGTACCTACCTCATAGGGTCGTTTTGAGAATTGTGCGATAATATGTGTAGAATTTCTTAGAACTGTACTTGACACATAGTAAACATTAAAAAAGACAAGCTATTACTTTTTTTCTCCACAGCTGTATTTCACATTGCAAAGTAAAAACCGAGAGCCTGTTTTATACATCAGTCACTGTGAATCTTAAATAACCACCTCTGGCACACTGCTGGGATTGAGTGAGCTTGTGAGCGTGAGGACCAGAACCTGGACTCTGGTGAATGAATCAGAGTAACGTCACCTTAGAGAGCACTCTGTCTGGCATCCAGCCAACCTTCTAGCAACACACTCCTCTGCATCAATGTGTACTATTATTTTCCCTTTTTCTTTATACTTCCTTAGGGTTGACCCTGTCAACCTAAATAACATACAGAGAGCGGCTTTCTAAAAGAAGATGATGTTTATTGAGGAGTAAGGCATTGCAATGGAATATGTGTGCCATGGTAAACTATATGTGTGTTCAGGGAGGTAAAGGAAAACAAGGGTTTTAAAGGAAAAATGAAAAAGACTACGTAATTATTTTGAGATAATTCTCCTTGGCTACAAAGATCAACAGTAAGTGTGATGCTAGTCTGAGGCTGGACAGGCAGTTGTTGGGCAGATGTCCTTGCAGTATTTTTTTTTTTATGTGTAAGGTTATGATGGCTTTTGTGCAAGGCTGTGGTCTTTTGGGATAGTTATCCAGCATACAAGCGTGAGAACCCATTCTTCATAGCCTTCCCCAGCTCTATTTGTCAGGGTTCTTTCTTAACACTGGTGACTCCATTCTAATTCTGACAACTTTCACAACTAAAAACTGCACAGTCTATCTAATGAGTTAGTTAAAAGAATTGGCCATAGGCTGGACGAATAAGCCTGGATCTAATGAAACGAAATTTATGCTAGTCCTGCAAATAGACTCCCAAACCTAGCTAGTTTACTGATAGAAGGTAGAACATGGTCTAGAACCCAAACTTAGACTGCCTTAAAGGAATACAATGAATGTCCCCGATAGGTGAATTGGTAGTTCCTCTCTTCTGGAAAGTGTCCAGATCCTACGAAGAACATATAAAATTAGGAGGTATATATGATGCATTGGGAATTAACTTCTTGAGCTATCAGGGTGGTAAAGAAAAGTTGGAAACATGTCATTGAGGAATAATTGAAATAATTGGGATACTTTCTCTGGGAAAAGAGAAGATCTGGAGAGAAATGAGAGCCAACTACAATTATTTGAATGGTTGAAGTACACAGAAAAACTTGTTCTGTGTGTTCTCGGAAGAAAAAATAAGGGTCAAATGGATCCAAGTTGCAGGGAGGCAGATTTCAGCTTAATATAAAATGTACTAAGAACTAGAGCTGAGCATGAACAGAATGTGCTCACCCTCTTACCCGAAATATTTAAATTGAAGCTGACTGACAATCTTGTTCTTTCATTTATTCAGGAATATATCAATAAATTCATTCCTGCAACCATTTTACATATTGACTGCCATGTATCATTCTTAGAGCTTTCCTGTGTTGACTCAGAACAACCTTATCCAGTAGGTGCTGCATTTTAAAGATGGAAATACTGAGGCACACAGCCATTAAATACTTGGTTAACACCTCACAACCAGGAAGAGGATGAGCCAAGATTTAAACCTAGTCAGACTGACTCTGTAGCCAGTATTCTCAGCCCTGGCCAACACACTAGACTGCTTTTCTGGCAGTGCTGGGGTGGATGTTGAGATGTGTGACCTGCATGGGGTAGGAAGTTAAACTAAAGTCCTCTTTCAACTCTGAAGATTCCATGATTTTATTTATTGAACCCTACATGTGTCAAAGAGAATATCTAGGAGTATAGTGAAAACAACTGCCATTTCTGAGTGCCTAGTAGGTGTTTTATATAAACTCATGATTCCTAACCAGTTCTTATGCCTGAATGTGTGAAAGAATTATCTGGGGAGTGAGACCCTGTTAATAGTACATTTTTAAGTTTTCCAAGTGATTGTAAAGTGCAGTCAAAGTTGAGAACTCTGTATATGAAAGATCTCATTTAATATTTACAGCAACTCTACCAAATAACCCTATCACCCCCATTTTACATATTAAAGGATCAAGAGGTTAAGGAACTTGTTTCTTGGGCAAGCAGGGATGTGGCTCTAAAGTCTCCACAGGTTACAATGTAGCTTCTCAATCCCTTTGTTATTAAAACAAAACAAACAAACAAACAAAACCCCAAAAAACCAAAAATACCTTATTCTACCTTACCAGTTATACTGATAATCTCCAGGAGAACAGGAGTCTTTCCCACCTGACCTGCTCCACTGCTTTTTACAGATTCTTCAGTTACCTTTTATGACCCAGGAAAGCTAGGAATAGTATTTATGGTCCGTGGTACTGCTACATCAGAACACCAGGCAAATTCCTTGGGTTCCAGTATTTTCTTCCACATTGTACACAACCTGACATTAACTGGGTTTGTTATGTGAAAGTTTATTACATGGTAGTATTAGCCATTTGGGGAATATATTGTTTAAGATAGCACAGAATAAAGTGTGGTGCTTTTGTCTTGACACCAACTTACCTTTTGTTGTGGTTCAACTCTTGTTTTCAGAGTGCTTTAGTTCCCATAATTGTTTTTTACCCACCTTATGATTATCTTATGAATAAATTATGGGTGCTTTTTATTAGAATCTATATCCAGTTAACGTTCAGTTATAGTATGTTAAAAATAAATTTATTCAGAAAAAAGACTGAAAAGTAGCAAGTGATCTCATGAAGTCATGAGGCTTATGATAGCAGGAAAGAAAACCATGAGATTCAAATCACTAGGAGGAACTTGACCCATTATTCCTGGCTTTAAAGGGCACCATAAGTCAAGGAATGCCAGTGGCCTCTGGAACTTAGAAGGGCTCTTGGGCAACAGCCAGAAAGAAAGCAGGGACCACTGTTCCACAGCCACATGGGGCTGAATTCTGCCAGCAGCTTGGATGAGCCCAGAAGTAGATTCTTCCTCAGAGCCTCTGAAGGTGAAGGCAGCACTGCCAACACCTTAACAACCTCCTGAAACTCTAAGCAGAGAGCTAGCTGAGTCACACTTGGCCTGGACTTTTGACCCACAAAACCGTGAAATAATAAGTG
Organism: Pongo abelii; assembly: GCF_028885655.2. Classification (NCBI taxonomy): domain Eukaryota; kingdom Metazoa; phylum Chordata; class Mammalia; order Primates; family Hominidae; genus Pongo; species Pongo abelii. Next base: position 24,691,531 of record NC_085928.1, read on the forward strand.
GATGTTATTTAAGCTGCTAAATGTCTGGTAATTTATATGGCAGCAATGGAAAACTAAAACAGTACCTACTTACAGAAGAAAGTGCTATTGAAACTCACAGACCAAAAATTTTCATTTAGTTATCAATTGATTAGCAGCAGCAGAATATCAGTTTGATTTTGTTGGAAAACCCAGGAACCCCCTTGCCTTCACTTATTTGGGACCTGCATCTTGGAAACTTAGGGATTACTTTAGTTTCTTTCCAATACTTTAAATGTTGATTTTTATCAAAGAAATCATTATCGATCAATCATAGTCACTTCAGTCACTACTGTCAGACCATCCTTGTTTTGGTCAACCTCTGATGGATCTGAATCAGTGATTTAGAAGATAAGTTTATTCTGAAACTATTTTGAAAGAGAATTGTTGATTTCTTCATCTTGAATTATACATTGAGGTGAGGGACTGTATATTGCTCACCTTTGTATCCTCTACAGTGCCTAGCATAATAATATGCTCAATAGTTTTAAGAATGAAATTGACCTAAATTATGAAGGCAAGGGAGAAAATAATATTTCAGTGTGTGTGTATCTAAACAATTTTACCCACAGTATGTGGTCATTTATAACCAAGCTCTGTAATAACTGAATTGGCTGCATAATTCTTTATTTAAAAAAAAATAGTTACTCACTATAAAGTAACATAGAAAGCAAGTCTGTGTGTCCCAAACTGGAAGGAATAGAAAATATACTGGATGATAGAATGTGAATTTTAAAAGATTTTGCTACTTACAGGTTATTATTATTTGATTCCTAACCCCACACCCTCCATAAACCCCAAAAGGTATATATTCTACAATTAGGTGGAAGGAAAGAGGAAGGAAGGGAAGGAGAAAAGGAAGAAAGGATGGAGAGAGAGAGGAAGGAAGATTCACAACTAAAAAAGAAGGGAAAGGAAAACACACACACACACACACGTACATACACTTTTTAAAAAGTAAAACATTATTTTTGTAACCCAGAAGAATGCCTCCAAAGTACAAAATACAAAATTTAATAACATGAGTATCATGTTAGACCATATCTTTTTTTTTTTTTTTTAAATTTTAGAAGCAGAGTCTTGATCTGTCACTCAGGCTGGAGTGCAGTGGTGCTATCCTAGCTCACTGCAGCCTCAAACTCCTGGGCTCAAGTGATCCTCCTGCCTCAGCCTCCTGAGTAGCTGGGACTACAGGCATACCTCACTATGCCTGGCCATTTAAAATTTTTTTTAGAGACAGTTTGGCTGTGTCCCCATCCAAATCCCATCGTAATTATAGTTCCCATAATCCCCATGTGTCATGGGAGGGACCTGGTGGGAGGTAACTGAATCATGGGGGCAGTTACCTCATCCTGTTCTTGTGATAGTGAGTGGGTTCTCACAAAATCTGATGGTTTTACAAGGGGTTTTCTTCCCCTTCGCTCTGCACTTCTCCTTGCTGCCACCATGTGAAGAAAAGAGGTGTTTGTTTCCCCTTCTGCTATGCTTGTAAGTGTCCTGAGGCCTCCCTAGCCATGCCAAACTGTAAGTCAATTAAACCTCTTTCCTTTATAAATTACCCATTCTCAGGTATGCCTTTGTTAGCAGTGTGAGAACAAACTAATGCAGATGGGGTCTTGCTATGTTTCTCAGGTTGGTCTCGAACTCCTGGTCTCAAGCAGTCCTCCTGTTTCAGCCTGTCAAACTGCCAGGATTACAGGCATGTGCCACTGAGCTCGGTCTATATCTTTCTTGATCATAGTTTATAATACAAATGTTTAGACAATGTACTGTTATCCCCCATATCAAAAGAAGGCATCATGATGTCACTGCAGGAAAACATGGAATGAACCCTAGTGCCCAGTTGAAGGGAGACAGTTATCATACTACACTCTCCTTTGTCCTTTGATCATGTAGTGTACCATATCTGCTTTAGGCATACCAATCTATCTTCAGAGACCAGGAAGATATAACAGTGTGGCAGTTTAAGTAACCCTCATAGCAGGCTTGTAAAAAGTTTTTTCTTCATTCCCATTACAGTTGGGGAATTCATGTAAAGTTTAGTTAGCTAGTTATATGTCAGTACTGGGATTCAAACCCTAATCTAACTATAAATCTGATCCAAATAGAACTAATGTTCCATTCTGCTTGCCAGGCGTATCATAGAAGAATGTTGAGGAAACATGGGGTGTTTAGTATAGAGAATTGAAGACTTAGAAGGAAGCTGTTTTCAAATGTATGAAAAGCTGCAATATAGACAGAGGAGAGAGAAAACCTGTTGTGTCACTCCCCTCTTTAAAACCCTTTAATGGTTTTCAGTTGTCAAAGAAATAAGGTATAAACTTCTTAGCAAAGCTTAGAGACAACTTTATGATATGGTACCCACCTCATTTTCAATATCCATTTTACTCTGCCACTCTGGCCAATAGACTGCTTGCAGCCCTTTAAAGATGCAGCCCTCTTTGATGTGCCTAACATATCTTTCACATTCTTTGCCTGGCCAACTCCTGACCGTCATCCATGTCTCAAACACCTCTTCTCTAACTCCCCATCAGGTTTTAGGCTTCTTGCTATACATGCCCACAGTACCATTTTCCTTTTTGTGGCACTCATTATTTTAATTGCTTGTTTAATATCTATCTTTCTAAACAAGTTCCATAAAGTTAGGGACCATATTTCTCTTCTCCAGTTTTGTAATTTAGTACCCAACATAAGACTTGATACACTGCAGGTGTGCTCAAAAAATATTTTGAAAACTGAAATTGATTAGTAACTCCAAGGGAATTTGAAAATAGAGAAAGAGGGAGGGATGGACCAAAGGTAGGATAGCAGAAGGTTAATTTTAATGATGAAGCATTTGGGGAAAAGATGAACTTTGGTGGTGGACCTCTGGAAAACCAAAGTGCACCACAATGACAATTTACCTAGAGAAAGAGAACCTGTGATTATAATTAGCTGTCTTGAAGAGGTCAGAGGTCTCTGGTGGTAGTTGCACCCTCCTGCTGGTGGGTCATCCTTGGATCCTGTGCAAACAAAGGATTATTGACACACATGGTGTTTGGTGCTTATGAAATTTGTTAGGGGGAAATCTGTTAGTTTCAATTTTACAGCATTATCCATATCTCATCCCCATTTTGTACTTACAGAGGAAATGAAGGAACCAGATGATCAGGATACTGATGGGGAGAAATCAGTTACATCAAAGAGTGATGGGAGGAAGTCTCTGAGGTCTTCTAAATCAGAATCAAGATGTAAGTAAAGATAATATGTATACTTTTAAAAGTATTAAACTTAGGTAAACATTTAAATACTTAATTTTTATAGTAGAATGGAAAGAGCAGGATGTTATAAAATAGATCTTTTTTTTTTTTTTTTTGATACGGAGTTTTGCTCTTGTTGCCCAGGCTGTATGTAGTGCAATGGTACGATCTTGGCTTACTGTAACCTCTGTCTTCTGGGTTCAAGTGATTCTCCTCCCTCAGCCTCTTGAATAGCTGGGATTACAGGTGCCCGCTACCACACCTGGCTAATTTTTGTATTTTTAGTAGAGATGGGGTTTCATCATATTTGTCAGGCTGGTCTCGAACTCCTGACCTCAGGTGATCCACCTGCCTCGGCCTCCCAATGTGCTGGGATTACAGGCGTGAGCCACCGTGCTGGGCCAAAATAGATCTCTTATACTCCGTGTTCCCAGAAAGCTGTAGGAAGGTGGGCTCCATAAAAATGATGGAGTTAGCAAAGAAAAAAGACTACATATGGTCCAGGAAATAGGAGATTCAAAATGGAAATAAGGCAAAGGTAATGCCTAGGATGGCACCTGGGCAGCCATGCAGAGAACGATTATACTGAAGCAAGGAAAGGAGAATTTTCACCTCCCAGAAAGTTAAAAATGTTAAATAATAGATTATCTGATAGGTGCATGTAGAAAATTGAATTGAGTGAAATTTATAGAACTATGACAAGATGTGGGAAGATTTATCAGGAGATTCCAGAAAGTTAAAAAGTGAAAATAAATGAGGTATTAGTTTTAGAAAAGTGAGTTGTTCAAGAAGGAAATAAAATAATACATTCTTAACTCAGGAATGAGTGTTATTAAGGCAGTATACTAAAAACAGTAAGCATGGACTTCACTATAGTTTTTTTGTGCTTTAATTATATTGCAAGGGCGGAGAGATAGCAAGTGGTGATAGAGATTTAACATTCTTCATCTTCCCATAATAAACACTGTCTAAAAGTGGCTAGAGAGAGCAGTATATCCATATTATTTAGATATATGGAGGTAAATATCAGAAGAAAAAAGATTAAAAGCTAAAAGTGATTCTTCTGGAGAGATAGAGAAGGCTGTTAAGCAGGGAAAAGTTGAGTATTTTAAAAGACAAGTCTTTTAGCATTACTTGACTTTTTAAGTTATGGGCATGTACTTCAACAAAAATAAAAATAATTTTCTAAAAGTCAAAAAAATGGGCAAAATAATTTTTAAATAGTGCATATCTGGGTTTATAGAACAGAAATGGTTTACTTGTTCAACTCCCTTACAAAGCTCTAAGTTCCTTAAGAGCAGTCTGTGTTTTACTTGTTTATCACAGCTCTTGGCACACAGGTTGATAATAACCTACCCACACATCTGGTCTAGAGTTCTGCTGTGAGAGCTACTGAGTCTTATATGGACTTTTCTGATACAATGTAGTGGAAAGAGACCTGGACTTTGGTTTTGAGTCCTGGATCTACCATTTAGAGATGCTTGATCTTGGAAAAATTACCACATCTTTCTGAGTCTCAATTTTCTCACCCATTAAAACAATTATGAGTCACTTGGGAATTAAATTGGATAACATGTGGAAGGACTTCATAGACTGCAATGGAAGAAAAAAGGAGGAATTTTATAACTAGGATTTTTGAAAGATGGCTGGCTCTTTCTGACTGACTATCACGATGTTAAGTATCTTAGTGGAATCTTGACTATTTAAGGTTCTAATCCTAAATATGATTTGAGAAATTTAATTTTGACTGTTCACCTAGAGAAGATCAGGTCCTCGGAAAATCAATACACATGCAAAATTTGCATTAAATTCTTTTAATTTATCGCAGACATGTCTTGTAAATCCACAGTTTCTCCACATTATATTTTATTTTAGGCATTTATCTTCTCTGGTTTGGACTCTTGCAACATGGATTTCTACCTCAGTCTTCCTGTCCAGATCTCCCTCCACACCACCACTAGAGTTCTTTCCAAAAAGTATCATTATGTCGCTTACTTCAGAAACTTTAGTTTGTTCCCCCCTTGTTTTTCCTTTTTCATGTTTCTGTACTCCTTACATTTCTGACACAGGATTGTCTGTGTGTTGATTTCCAGTCCTCGGCAGTGTTTTCCTGGCTGCTACTCTCAACTTTCCCTTGATGGATTTAATGATAATGACCCTTTGTCTAGCATTGCCTTCAGGACCTCCCTTCCTTATGTCAGACCCTCTTAGGGGCAGACCTTTCAAAGTGTGACCTGGCCCAGTGCTCAGCTCATTAATTAGTTCACATATCATAGGTCTTAGACTCCCAAATAATAATGTGAAATAATTTTCTGGCATTCTGAACATCCTGTACCTTGTTGCTGCATGAAGAGGTCTCTCCCTCCTAGCTCAGCCTCATACCTGATAGCTGCATTCCCCCCCCACCCCTGGAAACCTTGCTTTGCTCTCAGGCTTGTTAACACATCCCAGCAAGTTTTTACTCTGGGATTCTCATGTAGAATGAATAAAAGTCCTTGTATTCCATCCAAGCAGAGAAGTTAGAGTAGACTTTTTCCCATACTTAACAAGAGGTTTCTGCTATCTCTGAGTTCTATTAAGAAATTTAAGTCAAGTGTACCAGCTAAACCATCCATCATTTCTCACGATGGTGAAGGACTGTTAGTTACTAAGGCATTGATTTCTGATTCTTATCAAAGGACTAAATTATTGCAGACCTTATTTAATAATTTTGAGAAGTATTTTGTTCTTTTCTATTTTCAAAAATATTTTGTGTAGAATTGGTATTATTTCTTCCTTAAATGCTTGGTAGAATTTACCAGTAAAGCTGTCTGGGTCTGGAATTTTCTTGATGAGTGGGAAAATTTTAACCATGAATTCAATTTTTTAAATAGAGGGCTCTCTATTTCTTCTTTACTAAGTTTTGCAAGTTTGTATCTTTCATGGAATTTGCCCACTTCTCTTCTAAATTGTCAAATTTGTTGACATAACTTTGTAGGATATGTTTTCATTCTTGATGTTGCAGATTTATGTTGTTTCTCTTTTATTTCTTCATTGATCTAGCTAGGAGCTTATCAATATTGTTGATCTTTTCAAAGACTAAGATTTTGGCTTTGCTAATTTACTTTTTTTTTTTTTCATTTATTTTTCCAGCTTCTTGAGGCGGAACTTTAGGTCATTGGTTTTTTTTGACTTTTGTTCTTTTCTTACATATGTATTGAAAGCTATAAATTTCCCTCCAAGGACTGCTTTAGCTATATCTCAATTTTAATATGTTGTATTTTAATAAATTTTAATTTGAAAAATTTTCTAATTTCTTTGTTGATTTCCTCTTGACCCATGCATTATTTTTATTGGGTAATTTAATTTCCAAATATTGGACTTTTTTTCAAGGTATCTTATCATTATTGGTTTCTAACTTACCTCTGTTGTTTTCAGAGAACATATCTATTCTATATGATTTCAATCCATTTAAATGTATTAAAACTGGTCTTATGTCCCAGCAAGTGATCTGTCTTGGTAAATGACCCATGTGTGCTTGAATGTGCAGCCTGTATTGATAGGTGTAAGTGTTTTATAAATGTCAGGTCAGGATGGTTGATAGTGATGTTCAGATCATCTGTGTCTTTACTAAGTTTTTGACTAGTTGTTCTATCAATTGCTGAAAGATATGTGTTACTATAATAAATAGTAACTCTAAGTAGACTGTGAAAAGTTGTTATATATTATAATCTCTGAAGCAACCACTAATAAAACACAGAATTGCTAAAAAGCCAACAGAAATTTAAATAGAATTGTAAAGAGTAAATAATCTAAAAGAAAACATGGAAAGAGAAAAAGAGGGAAAAAGGACAGGTAGGAGAAAAAAACAGAAAATAACTTATCAAATATTATTTGTTAATTTCACAAGCATATGTTATTAAAATCTAACCATATCAATAATTACATTAATTATTAGTTAACTGAACATTAATATAAAAAGGCAGAGATTATCAGCATGGCTAATAAAAACAAGAACCAACTATATGATGCTCATAGAAAACACATGTTAAGTATAATGATACAAATAGGTTGAAAGTAAATGGATGGAAAAAGATATATCATGCAAACAGTAAGCATAACACGGCTGGAGTGGCTATATTAATACCAGATAAAATAGACTTCAAGGCAAAGAGTACTACCAGTGACATAAGGATAAAAGGATCAATTTATTCATAAAGATAAAAGGATCAATTAAGAAAACATAATAATCATAAATATGTATTCACCTAGTAACAGCATCACAATACACAAAGCAAAAATAGACAGAATTAAATAAAAACTAAGTAATTCCACAATCATAGTAAGAAAGCAGCTTGGTACTAGTTACTTCATAATAGCCAAAGTATACGTGCCTACTATTAATATTTGTATATTGTTGTTGTATGCAGTAACCATACTGAACTCTTTTTAAAATTATAATAAATTATAATTTAGTTCTTATGAATTTTTTATAAAGTAGCTCTTACGGATTTTTCTGTATGTGCAACCATAGCATTTTTAGGCTTTCTTATAGTGTTCTCAATCTCATGGAAAAGGTAGAGGTGAATAAGGAATCACAGAGGCAAACTGTTTGCGGGAAGCAGTATCTCTCAGATAAGCTGCAGAGGAGAGGCCCCAAAGCTTCCTACATCCATTGGCTGGAGGAAACAAAAAAAATGGAAGAAACTCATATATAAAATTGTGGGTCATACACCAAAAATCCCAGCAGGTTCTTTTTGATATCTACAGTTATGGCATTCCTTTCTCCTTGGTCACCTTCCTTTGCTTCCTCCTGCACCCATCCTTGTTCAGTCTCCACTAATTTTGCCAGCCCTTTTGCCAGCAGCCCTGCCATCCATTTGTGATTTCGGGTTTTAACTGCTTCTAGTTATACAAAAAAATGGAGTTTGTGTTTTTGGTATTTATTCTCAATGTTGATTTTAGATTATTTCCAAGAATAGAAAGGCAAATACTGATTTATTCTTCAAACCATAAGTCTTCCACCTGTCTACTTTAGGATTATAAAAATTAGAGAAATATCCAGCCCTCACAAAGTTGCCTAAGTGTGTTGATTCGCCAGCTTGATTTAATGTGCCTACTTCCTGCCAAATTAGTTTTCTTCCCCTAACTCTAGTTTTCCATCAGTAGCACAACCCTTCTCCAGGCTCAGAATACCCATTATTTTTTATTACCTCTTCTCCTTCATGTGTATTCACTCTCAATTCGTTAATCAGTGATCACCTTATCTACCAGTTCTAACTCCTTTCCTGGAGAACCCAGCAGTTAGGAGTGTTACACTTGTAGTGCCCTAATCTTGAAATGAGGAAATAGTCTTTGGTTGCTACAGTCACAAGAAAGAGCTAAGGTATTATTAGAGGGCAGTTCTCCAGGGTCCCCTCTTGGGGAATCTGTTTGGCCGATTTAGGCACCCAGGATTACTTTCTTGCCATCCAAATACATGCATCCTAAGGAACTCTGCCCTGTTCTGCAACTAATTGGCTTGGCCCAGCTTTTCTATCTTACTCATATTAGTCTTGGGCTTTGTTCCTAATCTTTTAGCTTCATCTCAGATCTACTATGTAGCTCTGGTACCTAATAGTACATTTGCCATTTCTTCCTCATTCCTCTGGAAGTTCACCTAGCCCTATATGAAAGTATACCCATCCTGCTTGGCATTGTATATTTTAACCGTCCCCATGTTTGCACTTGATCTGAATGTTGGCTTATACCTGGGGCCGTTCTACTCCTATCCCGGTTCTCATTCCCAGCTTGTCCTAAAGCCAATATTCCAACTTATTCCTGGGATATCACTTCCAAGAGAAATCAGCATACTCAGAGAAAGAAAGACAATAAGCCTTATTTGTCTTTAACATAACAGGTTCCCTATAAAAGTTAGTAAAATTGAATTTAGTTGAAATTATGATAGCAGCATACTAACCTCTTTCTTTTTCTTTATCTTTTTCTTCTTGTAAGTATTTAGTGATAGGAAATAGACAGGAAATGAAGTGAAAATGGAGATTAACAAACAGAAAAGGTTTTCTTATTTTGTAAAGTTACAAGACTGACCAAATAAAATGATTCTTCTAGAAATTTTTGAGTATGTATTAGATTTATTACATCTATAGCACAAGCAAATTGGAAGTTTTAGCTACTTTAGAAATAAGAAAATGTTTAATCAAAATTTAGAATTTATTAAAACAAATTTTAATAGCTCCTGTTCAAGAAGATAACACATTTTTAGAAGATGACACAGATGAAACATTTACTGAAGGGGAAGGATCATATTTAGAAGAAGACTCAGATGAGGAACGTTTGGAAGGAAGTTTGAGTTCATTTCAGTATGATGATTTGCAAAGCACTTCAGGTAGGTATTATTAGTTTTCTGTCAGTAATTGTCACTGTTTTAGAGACAAAGCCCAGACAAATGGAACAGTTATAAATCCATAGAAAGAAAAATGTGCAGGATGTATATATGTGTGGGAATGATAAAAGGACAAGTGCATATTTTGGTAGGGTACTTTAGTAGCCCTAGACTTGTGGTTTTTATTTCTGAGGATCACATAGAGTACTCTGATACTCATTCTTCTGGGTTTTAAGAAGGTATAAAAACTGCTCCACTACAGATTAGTGGGAGTTCAACTTTCCCTTGGAAGTAATTGGGAGTTCCCCTTGGAGACTGTTGCGCCATGACCGACCAGAACTCAGCATTTACTCCTGTTGCACGTGGGCATGATGGCTCTTCCTTCCATGCTCACTGATGATTGCTTCCTGTCTTCAAGCCAGTAGTAGTACTTACTGCTAGAGTATTGCAGGCTGTGTACATTCCTCCTGTCTCTGGGAAATACAATTTTGGATTCACCAGACACTCTTTGTATTAGTCTGTTCTCATGCTGCTAATAAAGACATACCTGAGACTGGGTAGTTTATAAAGGAAAGAGGTTTACTTGACTCACAGTTCTGCATGGCTGGGGAAGCCTCAGGAAACTTCCAATTATGGCAGAAAGGGAAGCAAACATGTCCTTCTACACATGATGGCAGGAAGGAGAAGTGCAGAGTGAAGGAGGGAAATGTCCCTTATACAACATCAGATCTTGTGAGAACTCATTCACCATCATGAGAACAGCATGGAGGTAACAGCCCCTGTGATTCAATTACCTCCTACCAGGTCTCTCCCACGACATGTGGAGATTATGGGAACTACAATTCAAGATGAGATTTGGGTGGGGACACAGCCAAACCATATCACTCTTCTTAAATTATTTTATTTTTTTAGTACCTCAGCAAACCCCTGCCCCAGCTGTGGAAGAAGCAGAGGAGGAAGTTAAGAAGAAAATATCAGAGAGCTTCTTCTATGATTATATGGAGCTTGCTTCGATGCCTTTTGTGACTCTGGATTCAAACATACCACTGGATCTTCTCACACTCGTGTATCCACCCTGGCTAAATATGTATAATTTTGGGATTTTCATTTTGTAGGTCAGAGGTCAGCAAACTATAGCCCAGAGAGCCCAAATGTGCCCTCCCACCTGTTTTTGTAAATCAAGTTTTATTGCAACACAGCCACATCCATTTGCTTACATTTTGTTTATTATGGCTGCCATGACACAGCAAGGACAGGGATAAGTAGTTGTGACAGAGACCATCTGGCTCACAAGGCAAAAACTATTTACTACCTTCCCTTTATAAAAAAAAGTGTGCCAACCCATGTTAGGTAATTCTAAGAACATTGAATTCTTAGAGATTTGATAGAAATGCATGATCTTAATTTAAACTAAGCTTTTGTTTGATGCCAAATAACCATACAGAGAAATATTTTTCTGGCTGTCCTTTGCACAGGTGGAAAGGCTGCAGTTCATGAGACCTGAGTGAAGGAAATCAGAAGGCTTCTTCCCATTTACTTTTGTCAAGTTAAATAATCAATTTCCCTTCTTGAAACACTTATGTGTCTGTCCATTGTAAGGCATTAGTACTTTCACATTATATATCAGTTGAGCTATCAGAGAAGACAATTCTTAGGAAACAGGGCACAAAATATAAAGTTTTAATTGGTCTGGAGAATAAGAGTCTTTGAAGATATGTAGAAACAGGGATGATTGACAAGGGGATTTTGTGTTTGTCATCACATTATGATGTTAGGTTTGCAATGCGGGTAGTTAGAAAACAGTTTCCATTGAGGTCCTCAGCTGGCAATTTACTGTGCTTCCGTTTTGGGTAGTTAGTACTTATCACCACGTGGCCTAAACCACCAACTGGCCTCTTACATAAGGAATACTTACAGAGATAGGGTGGTGTACTCCCTGACTCAGTTTTGCTTTTTACATAAAAACATAAAAATAGAACATGTTGTTAAATCCCAGCTGTAACTAAACTAATTCATGCTGAATTATCTTGTAACCTGGAATTTTCTCTCTTCATGGCTTTTTTTTTTTTTTTTCCTTATCTTTGGACAAGTTTCTGACAAAAGTTATGCTGTTTGCTTTCTTTTAGCCTTTTTTTCCTGAATGGGGTGGGGTGGTATATTAGAGTCCCCTGGAAGTTTTTCCTAAAGTACACAATGCTCTGATACCTTCCAGGACCTACTGTGCTAGTTCTGTGTGGAGAGGGGCTTGGGCATATGTACTCTGAAAAAACTCTGAGTTGATTTGGCAGTGCACTGCCTTCTCACTGCTTCAGGATGGGAGGGTCTGTATTAGACAAATATGCCTAAATTCTAAACATCAGAGTCAGAAGAACCTCAACTTTTATTCCAATATATGAATTATCTCTATTCATGCTGGATGGGTGGCTGTATAAACTATAGCCTTTTCTTAAACATTTTCAACACCAGGAAAATCACAAAGTAGCTTACCCCACTTTTGGACGGCTCACTAGAGAGCTTTTTGGGCCTTGAATAAAATTCTGCCTTGCTGGGATGGCCCCCATTGGATTTAGTTCTCCTCTCTGCAGATGGACATATATAATTTCTATATCTTGTGAGGAATTCTAGGAAGAACAAGTCAGCCATCATGTATTCCCTAAGTACTCTTTTAATTAACCCTTTAATGATTATTAATATATTATATTGATTCTACTTCAGTTTTTGTTTTTTTGTTTTGTTTTGTTTTGTTTTTGAGATGGAGTCTCGCTCTGTTGTCCAGGCTGGAGTGCAATAGCGCGATCTCTGCTCACTGCAACCTTCGCCTGCTGGGTTCAAGCAATTCTCCTGCCTCAGCCTCCTGAGTAGCTGCGACTATAGGCGTGCACCACCACACCCAGCTAATTTTTGTATTTGTAGTAGAGATTGGGTTTCACCATATTGGCCAGGCTGGTCTCGAACTCCTGACCTCGTGATCTGCCCGCCTTGGCCTCCCAGAATGCTGGGATTACAGGTGTGAGCCACTGTGCCCGGCCCTCTGCTTCAGTTTTTAAATTTATGTCTTCTAAATTTTAGCAATGTTAAATCAAGTTTAGCCTAAAGCTGCCTCCTTACATACTTTAAGTTCAGCCTCCAGGTTTCTCTGTACATGGTGAACTATAACCTAAAGGGTGTTAGACCCTAGCCTACTCTTGAGCCAGTTACTGAGTTTTGGTCAAAGGTGGCCAGCTGTTCAAACTGTGTTAAAATAAGGCAGATGCCAAGCTGTAACCAATTCAGCTATTTCTATACCTCACTTTTGTTTTCTGTATGTCACTTTCCTTTTTCAGTCCATAAATCTTCCTGCACGTGGCTGTGCTGGAGTCTCTGGGCCTACTCTGGCTCAGAAGGCTGCCGAATTCTTGAATGGTTCTTTGCTCAATTAAACTCTGTTAAATTTAATTTGGCTAAAGTTTTCTTTTAATAGCAAGAAATGTGCCATTTATAAAGTATTACTTAAATCATGGCATAATTTTAAAAGAGATTATACAGAACTTAACAGTGTTTAAACAATTTTAAAGTGAAGTTCCTACATGGCCATGAACAAACATTGAAAGCTCTAGGTCTTTGACAGAAATTTAAGAAGAGGCAAGCCAGAAGAGAGGGTGAGATAAGACGAAGGGAGCTGAAGGTACATCAAAACACATTTTAAGATTTTCAGAACTCTACTAAGGGTCTGCCACTGTCCTCTGGGATTAAAAGGAAAGGATCAGACCAGGCGCAGTGGCTCAGGCCTGTAATCCTAGCACCTTGGGAGGCTTGGCAGGCAGATCACTTGAGCTCAGGAGGCAGCCAGATCACTTGAGCTCAGGAGTGCGAGACCAGCCTGGGCAACATGGCAAAACCCTGTCTTTACAAGAAATACAAAAATTAGCCAGGTGTGGTGGTGCACATCTGTAGTCCCAGCTACTTGGGGGGCTGAGGTGGGAGAATCTCTTGAGCCTGGGAAGTTGAGGCTGCAGGGAGCCATGTTCATGCCACTGCACTCCAGCCTGGGTGACAAAGTGAGACCCTATCTCAAAAAAAAAAAAAAAAGAAGGGGGGAAGGATCAGATTCCAGTTATGCACAAATTAATGAATTCATTAGTTCAACAAACATTTCCTGAATAGCCAGTAGGCTGAAGACAGTGTGCTAGGCATTCTGGGAAATAGAGATGGAGAGAAGCAGTCTTTGCCCTCAGTAAGTTGTAATTTAGAGGGGGAGAATTTGAGAAGTTACAATCTGACCCATTCTGGGTTTGAAAGAGCCTTTTATAAGGGCAGCAGTGTGTAAAAGGGAGTTTTCCTGCTAAAATTGAAGATAACAATATTAGATAAATGATAATTTCTCCAATTCCTAATTTTCATCTAAGGTAGTGAAGAGATGGTAACCAATTTCTATTCTCTTAGCTACTAACATGCTTTAGCCTTCTGAGGTATCATATTGCCACCTGGGAAGAGGGAAAGAAAGGAAGGGAAGAAGGGGATGAGAGAGCAGTGGTTTGAAGGAAAGAAAAAAACGGTGGGCAAAACTTCCTCCAGGAGGCTTGAATAGCTTCATTTACATCTTTGGATCATGTATTCATTCACATTTCTATACAAGATTTAATTTTAGCCATTTATGTCTTTATTAAATTTATAAAATTTCTTTTTCTTGAACAGATCCAGTACCCTGAAATGCTTTATCTCTCTCTTTCAATTTAACCATTTGGTAATGAGATAGGCTGCTTGTGGTTGGTTATAATTTGTTTATATTTCACAATTTAAATTGCATTAATGTAAATCTTCTCTTTTTACATTCTACATTTTCTTCTTGTTAAAACTTTCCATAATTTCTTTCTCTGAAAATTATTATTTACTTATGAATAAGTGGAATCCTCAAAAATCAGAATTTGTTTTTAAACAAGGGCTCAAGAAATACAAATTCCTCCAATGTTCCTTAAACTCTGATGTTCAGCAACAAATTATTGTGAACAAAGAATCTGTCTGCTTAAGCTAGACTATAGGATATGCTTCTTTTGTCAGCTCTAGTTTTTTTCATAGATCTCATTTAACTTGCTTATTATATTTATATTTTGGGCATATTAATTTTGACTTAAACATACTAACAATGTACATTTAAAAGATGTTTTATGTAACTTAGATTTTTATACCTCTTTTTTTAAAAAATATTTTTATTTTAGATTCAGAGGGTACACATGCAGGTTTGTTTTAACGATATATTGTGTGATACTGAGGTTAGGGCTTCTGTTGATCTCATCACCCACATAGTGAACACAGTACCCAATAGGAAGTTTTTCAGCCTTGCCCCCTACCTCCCTCCCTTTGGAATCCCTAGTGTCTGTTGTTCCTGTCTTTATGTCTGTGTGTACCCAAGATTTAGCTCCCACTTATAAATGAGAACATGCAATATTTGGTTTTCTGTTTCTGCATTAATTTGCTTAGGATTATGGCCTCCTGCTGCATCCATGCTGATGCAAAGGACATGATTTCATTCTTTTCATGGCTGTATAGTATTTCATGGTGTATATATGCCACATTTTCCTTATCCAGTGCACCACTGATGGGTATCTAGGTTGATTGCATGTCTTTGCTGTTATAAATAGTGCTGTGATAAACATATGAGTGCATGTGTCTTTTTGGTACACTGATTTTCCTTTGGGTATATTCCCAGTAATTGGATTACTAGGTTGAATGGTAGTTCTATTTTTAGTTCTTTCAGAAATCTTCAAACTGCTTTCCACAGTGGCTGAACTGATTTACATTCTCACTGATAGTATATAAGCATTCACTTTTGTCTGCAGCCTCACCAACATCTCTCATTTTTTGACTTTTTAATGATAGCCATTCTGACTGGTGTGAGATGGTATCTCATTGTGGTTTTGATTTGCATCTCACTGATGATTAGTGATGTGGAGCATTTTTCATGTTTGTTGGTTGCTTGCATGTCTTCTTTTGAAAAGTGTCTGTTGAAGTCCTCTGCCTGCTTTTTAGTGGGGTTATTTTTTTCTTGTTGATTTCTTTAAGTTCCTTATAGATTTTGGATATTAGCCCTTTGTCAGATGCATAGTTTGGGAATATTTTCTCCCATTCTGTAGGTTGTCTGTTTAATCTGTTGATGGTTTATTTTGCAGTGCAGAAACTCTTTAGTTGAGTTAGGTCCCACTCTGTTTTGAATTAGTACAATTTTACTCTATAGCATACACACACACAAACACATACATATACACACACACTACTTACCTACACACCAATACATATACTAATAAGCTCAGAAAAGAAATGTTAGTCTATTAATTACATATATGTTTATATGCTATATATTAATCAATTTTCATAATTTGTTGATATGAATTAAATTTTAGTTATATTTGTGTGAATTATTATAATCATGTTATCAAATGGTGTGTTAAAATTTTACAAACATGTTAGAATTTTAAGCATCTTGTCTTTCAACATCCGGGAAAAGGCCTACATAATATTTTTACTGTGGTTAGTTAACAAACTTAACACATTGTGAATACAAAGGTGATGAAGATACAGACTTTCTCCCATGTTATACGGTATGATTTAGTTTTAGTGGGAGAGAGGAAAATAAAATTATTTAGATGACAATTTTGCTGCCTGTGATACCCAAATAGGTTTAACCTTATTTATTTTTGCAAAAACAATTAATGGGCTCTCAGGATTTCCTCAGGAAAATTAAAATACTAACTAAATCAGAGTACGGGGATAGTCACCTGATTTATTTATTTATTTGTTTATTTTTTTCCTGCCCAGGTCTTTTTTTTTTCTCACCTAATTTAAAAACAAAATTGTTAGTAATACATAGAAAAATCATGAGTTTCAGGGTAAAATTCAACTACTTCAACCTCATATCTTCATCTAAGAGTATAGATTTAAAAATTTATTTCATCACTTTTCCAATCCCTAGGATGGTATTGTTTTTCACTTCTTTTCCTTAACAACTTTCCCTCAGACATTCTTTTGGTTATGACTGTAGAAAGCGAGCCAACCTACAACTTCTGGACGACAGTATCGCAATATACATAGCTGGGAACCAACTGATCTTTCTGAATTTGAAAACCAAGGAACAGATCTACCTGCGAAGTAGCAGTGGTGAAGGAATTGGCATCATTGGGGTATGTCTTCAATGAATTAGAAAAAAAACCCCAAAAAACCCTATCTTTTTGCTTGTTCTGTGGACCAGCCAACATGGTTGTTAGATGCCAACACCGTGCACAGTATTGTGGGATCACGTGAGATGTACAACTGTCTTTATTCCAAGGCATTTTCAATTCAGCTATTACAGACACTCATTCACTGTCACTACCTCTGTGCACTATTATAATATTATTTCTTTTTGCTGATAAGGAAATGGACTTATAGAGGTTAGGTGACTTCCCCATAGTGGTGCAAGTTTTTCATATTTAGATTAGAAGTGGAGATGAGTGAGGAGATTTTAAAGAATCTTAATCTGAAGACTGAAGCAGGCACATGGCCATGGGAATGGAGAAGGTGAGGAAAATGTGAGACACACAGATAGGACGTAGACATAGATTGACGATGGAAACAGGATATGTTGAGATATATGGAGTGAAAGATACTATCATGTTTGTTTCTTTCTTGATCATCTATCTATATATAGTATGTGTACATGATAAAAGTCCGTGTCCTCGGAGAGTTTGTTATAAGACTAATTAATAAATTCAGCAATAATTTATTATGTAATACTGTGCATCCAACACTATACAGAACATATAATGGGGAATTTAAATGAAGAAGAACTTGTGCCTGTATGAATTCAGAGTTTAAAATCCATCTAAAGAGACAAGACCTATATTTTTAAAAAGAAAAACAAAAAAACTAGACACAGAAGTACATGATAATGTGGCAATAACTGTGTGCAGATAGCCATGGGCCCAATGTGAGGGTCGTGGATTTTGTGGAGGGAAGTCAGTCAGGGGCCTATGAGGTTTCAGGAGCCCTGAGGTCCACACCATCTGCAGGGGACCAAGAAACATCTAATTATCACATATTTATCTATTACTTTATGGCAATAATAGTTTTAAAATTTCTATTTTAATATTTTGTTATAAAATAATTTGGTTTCAGGACAGTAGTCAGAGGTGTAGTGTGGTCAAGAATGCTAATCCTGGCCAAGCACGGTGGCTCATGCCTGTAATTCCAGCACTTTGGGAGGCCGAGGCGGGTGGATCACGAGGTCAGGAGATCAAGACCAGCCTGGCCAACATGGTGAAACCCTGTCTCTACTAAAGATACAAAAAATTAGCCAGGCATGGTGGCATGCACCTGTAATCCCGGCAACTCAGGAGCCTGAGGCAGAGAACCACTTGAACCTGGGAAGTGGAGGTGCAGTGAACTGAGATCATGCCTTTGTACTTCAGCCTGGGCGACAGGGCAAGACTCTGTCTCAAAAAAAAAAAAAAAAAAAAAAAAGAAAAGCTAATCCTAATCCTCATCCACCTGGATGTTGAGCAGTTTTATGTCCACAAGGCTTTTCTCCATGTGTGCTGGAGCTGTTGAAGCCTGTGTAGTGACAGAGGCCTTGCCTCCACTGTCCATGTTACCTCTTTTCTGAAACAGTTATCCAGTTATGGTTGAGAAATACTTTAGCAAGGCTATGAGAAACCTATGAGAAAAGTGTTTGGGCACCCTACCTGGAAAAGGTAGGGTGAATCTCTATGTTGAGTGTAAAGTAAATGATTTACTAATTCTAGGTCTTCACCAAAAATAAAACTCCTGGCTTGGCATGGTGGCTCCCGCCTGTAATCACAGCACTTTGGGAGGCTGAGGTGGGTGGATCACTTGAGGCCAGGAGTTCAAGACAAGCCTGGCCAATATGGTAAAATCCTGTATCTACTAAAAATACAAAAATTAGCAGGTGTGGTGGCACACACCTATAATCCCAGCTACTTGGGAGGCTGAGGCACGAGAATTGCTTGAGCCTGGGAGGCAGAGGTTGCAGACAGCAGAAATCGTGACACTGCACTCCGGCCTGGGTGACAGAGTGAGACTGTGTCTCAATAAATAAATAAATAAATAAAACTCCCAAACTCAACCCCACAACAATTTCCAATATAAGAGGCAGAAACTTTTTAATTTACTGTAGACAAGACCTAGAAGGGTAAAGGATTTGCCTGAATCTTCATCCAAATTTCTTTGACCACATGTTCTATACCATATTTCTTTACAAATGGGAATCTAGATAGATATGGTCTTAATCCATGTCCCCTACCTCCTTGAGATCTGCTATTTCTTAGGCCCGTTTGCTTCTTGACTCTGATACTTGGCTTGAATCCTATCTCTTGCACTTAACACATTGTAGACTGTGTGACTGCAGGCAAGTTACTTAAACTCTGTGCCTCAGTTTATGCATCAATAAGATTAATAATGGTATCCAAGCTTACAAGGTTGCTATAAAATTTAAAGGAAATAATGTTATCTTGGGTACCAGGATTAGCAATCTATATCTGAGAACCAGGCTCTTTGTCTTATATATAATCAAGAGATGTGAAATAATATCTGAAAACAGAATTTTATAAGCATAATATGTGTTTTAAATAGCTTATCCTTATAACAGCTTATTTTTATTTTCATTTTTTGGCTGGCCATTTACCCTTCTTACACATTTGGCTCACCAATAGACAAAAATAACAGAAATGAGCATACTATTTTATCCAACTTATATGGCTATCTTTGAAAATACTGACACAAATAGTTTATCCAGGGCATACTTACTGTATTTTCCTCTGTGTCTGGCTTGGAAGTATTATATCTTTCTAACTTCTAGTAAGTTTACATTCATTTGTAACTTTTTCCACAGTGAAATTTTAAAAATTGTGATGTAACCTGGTCTGGAAACAAGAATCCCATACATTCCATGAATTTTTCTATACAGAATTTAGGTGGATTTATATGTAGGGTAGACAATTCATCTCAGTGGTTCTCAAAGCAAGGTCTCCAAACTAGCTGCATCAACATCACCTTGTTAGAAATGTAAATCACCTTGTTAGAATGTAAATCACGTAGTTAGAAATTACCTTATTAGACATGTAAATGCAAATTCTTGAGTCCCAGCCTGACCGATTAAGTCAGAAACTCTGGGGGTTAGGGCTTGCAATCTGTATTTTAATAAGTTCTTTAGTGGATTCTGATGCACATTGAAGATAGAGAACCATTGTTCTAGCTCTTCCAATGGCAATTAAAGAAATTTTAGAGTTAGAAATGGCTGTCTTAAAGTAAAATTTAAAATGTGTATTCTTCTAGTTTTCAGTTTCAGTTGTATCCATCATTAAATATTTATCTGATGCCCATTTTTGAGTTTTCTATTAAAGCCTAATAAACAAATTATAAAATAATGGATGCTAAATACTGCATTAATCAGACTATTTATACAAAAATCTTTCTTTTAATATTTTGGTGAAATTTTATCTTTTGTAGGTTCATCCACATAAAACTTATTTCACAGTAGCTGAAAAAGGGAGTTTTCCAGATATTATCATCTATGAATATCCTTCTCTGAGACCATACAGAATCCTTCGAGGTGAGTCCAGAAGCACATTTAAATATTTCATGTTCAAGGATAACAACATTCTGAAGAAGGTGTGACATTATTTCATAAGTCAAGGTTCTCCAGAGAAACAGAACTAGTGGAAGATAGAAAAGAGATTATTCAAATTCACACACAACGATACTAACCTTAAATGTAAATGGGCTAAATGCCCCAATTAAAAGACACAGACTGGCAAATTGGATAAGGAGTCAAGACCCATTGGTGTGCTGTAATTCTGGAGACCCATCTTACCTGCAAAGACACACACAGGCTCAAAACAAAGGAATGGAGGAAAATTTACCAAGTAAATGGAAAGGAAAAAAAAAAAAAACACAAAGGGTTGCAATCTTAGTCTCTGACAAAGCAGATTTTAAACTAACACAAATCAAAAAAGACAAGGGCATTACATAATGGTAACAGGAACAATTCAAGAAGAGCTAACTATTCTGAATATATGTACACCCAATACAGAGCACCCAGATTCATAAAACAAGTTCTTAGAGACCTACTAAGAGACTTAGACTCCCACACAATAATAGTGGGAGAATTTAACACCCCACTGTCAATATTAAATCAACGAGACAGAAAATTAACAAGGATATTCAGGACTTGAACTCAGCTCTGGATCAAGTGGACCTGGTAGACCTCTACAGAGCTCTCTACTCCAAATCTACAGAATATACATTCTTCTCAGTGCTACATGATACTTATTCTAAAATCGACCACATAATTGGAAGTAAAACACTCCTCAGCAAATGCATAAGAATTGAAATCATAACAAACAGTCTCTCAGACCACAGTGCAATCAAATTAGAACTCAGGATTAAGAAACTCACTAAAAACCACACAATTTCATGGAAATTGAACAACCTGCTCCTGAATGACTCCTGTGTAAATAATGAAATTAACGCAGAAATCAAGAAGTTCTTTGAAACCAATGAGAACAAAGAGATGATATACCAGAATCTCCAGGACACAGCTAAAGCAGTGTTAAGAGGGAACTTTATAGCACTAAATACCCACATCAAAAAGCCAGAAAGATCTCAAATTGACACCCTAACATCACAATTAAATGAACTAGAGGGGCAAGAGCAAATGAATCCAAAAGCTAGCAGAAGACAAGAAATAACTAAGATCAGAGAAGAACAGAAGGAGATAGAGATAGAAAAACCCTCCAAAAAAATCAATGAATCCAGGAGCTGTTTTTTTGAAAAAATTAACAGCATAGGTACACCACTAGCTAGACTAATAAGGAAGAAGGGAGAGAACAATCAAATAGATGCAATAAAAAGTAATAAAGGGGACATCACCACTGACCCCACAGAAATACAGACTACCATCAGAGAATACCATAGATACCTCTATGCAAATAAACTAGAAAATCTAGAAGAAATGGATAAATTCCTGGATGCATACACCCTACCAAGGCTAAACCAGAAAGAAGTTGAATCCCTGAATAGACCAATAACATGCTCTGAAATTGAGGCAGTAATTAATAGCCTACCAACCAAAAAAAAAAAAACTCCAGGACCAGAAAGATTCACAGCAGAATTCTACTAGAAATACAAAGAGGAGCTGGTACTATTCCTTCTGAAAATATTCCAGACATTTGAAAAGGAGAGACTCCTTCCTAACTCATTTTACGAAGCCAGCATCGTCCTGATACCAAAACCGGGAAGAGACATAACAAAAAAAAGAAAACCTCAGGCCAATATCCCTGATGAACATCGATGCAAAAATTTTCAATAAAATACCGGCAAACCGAATCCAGCAGCACATCGAAAAACTTATCCACCATGATCACGCCACCTTCATCCCTGGTATGCAAGGCTGGTTCAACATACACAGATCAATAAATGTAATCCATCACATAAACAGAACCAAAGACAAAAACCACACGATTATCTCAATAGATGCAGAAAAGGCCTTCAACAAAATTTAACATCCCTTCATTTCAAAAACTCTCAATAAACTAGGTATTGATGGAACATATCTTAAAATAGTAAGTGCTATTTATGACATACCCACAGCCAATATCATATTGAGTGGGCAAAAGCTGGAAGCATTCTCTTTGAAAACTGGTAGAAGACAAGGATGCCCTCTCTCACCACTCCTATTCAACATAGTATTGGAAGTTCTGGCCAGGGCAATCAGGCAAGAGAAAGAAATAAAGCGTATTCAAATAGGAAGAGAGGAAGTCAAGTTGTCACTGTTTGCAGATGACATGACTTTATATTTAGAAAACCCCATCATCTCATCCCAAAAACTTCTTGAACTGAGAAACAACTTCAGCAAAGTGTCAGGATACAAAATCAATGTGCAAAAATCACAAGCATTCCTATGCATCCACAATAGGCAAGCAGAGAGCCAAATCATGAATGAACTTCCATTCACAATCACTACAAAGAGAATAAAATACCTAGGAATACGGCTAACAAGGGATGTGAAGGACCTCTTCAAGGAGAACTACAAACCACTGCTCAAGGAAGTAAGAGAGGACACAAACAAATGGAAAAACATTACATGCTCATGGATAGAAAGAATCAATATCGTGAAAATGGCCATACTGCCCAAAGTAATTTATAGATTCAATGCTATTCCCATCAAACTACCATTAGCATTCTTCACAGAATTAGAAAAAGCGATTTTAAGTTTCATGTGGAATCAAAGAAGACCCCATACAGTCAACACAGTCCTAAGCAAAAAGAACAAAGCTGGAGGCATCACACTACCTGACTTCAAACTATACTACAAGGCTACAGTAACCAAAACAGCATGTACTGGTACCAAAACAGACATATAGACCAATGGAGCAGAACAGAGACCTCAGAAATAACACCACACATCTGATCTTTGGCAAACCTGACAAAAACAAGCAATGGGGAAAGGATTTCCTATTCAGTAAATGGTGCTGGGAAAACTCGCTAGTCAAATGCAGAAAACTGAAACTGGACCTCTTCCTTACACCTTATACAAAAATTAACTCAAGATGGATTAAAGACTTAAATGTAAAACCCGAAGCCATAAAACCCTAGAAGAAAACCTAGGCAATGTCATTCAGGACATAGGCATGGGCAAAGACTTCATGACAAAAAAGCCAAAAGCAACGGCAACAAAAGCCAAAATTGACAAAAGGGAGTTAATTAAACTAAAGAGCTTCTGCACAGCAAAATAAACTATCATTAGAGTGAATAGGCAACCTACAGAGAGGGAGAAAACTTTTGCAATCTACCCATCAGACAAAGGTCTAATATCCAGAATTCACAAGGAACTTAAACATGTCTACAAGAAAAAAACAATTCCATCAAAAAGTGGGCAAAGGATATGAACAGATACTTCTCAAAAGAATACATTTGTGCAGCCAACAAGCATATGAAAAAAAGCTCAACATCACTGATCATCAGAGAAATGCAAATCAAAACTACAATGAGATACCATCTCATTCCAGTCAGAATGGCAATTATTAAAAAGTCAGGAAACAATAAATGCTGGCGAGGCTCTGGGAAATTGGAACGCTTTTACACTTTTGGTGGGAATGTAAATTAATTCAACCATTGTTGAAGACAGTATGGCGATTCCTCAAGGATCTAGAACCAGAAATGCCATTTGACCCAGCAATACCATTACTGGGTATATACCCAAAGGAATATAAATCATTCTGCTGTAAAGAGACATGCACACGTATGTTTATTACAACACTATTTACAATAGCAAAGACGTGGAACCAACCCAAGTGCCCATCGATGATAGACTGGATGAAGAAAATGTGGTACATATACATCATGGAATACTATGCAGCCATAAAAAGGAATGAGATCAT
Source organism: Pongo abelii (assembly GCF_028885655.2). Classification (NCBI taxonomy): domain Eukaryota; kingdom Metazoa; phylum Chordata; class Mammalia; order Primates; family Hominidae; genus Pongo; species Pongo abelii. The sequence goes on from NC_085928.1 coordinate 24,715,557, forward strand.
GTCCTTTGCAGGGACATAGATGAAGCTGGAAGCCATCATCCTGAGCAAACTGACACAGGAACAGAACACCAAATGCTGTGTGTTCTCACTCATAAATGGGAGTTGAAGATTGAGAACACATGGACACAGAGAGGAGAACAACACACACCAGGGCCTGTTGGGGGGTGGGGGTGAGGGGAAGGAACTTAGAGGACAGGTCAATAGGTGCAGCAAACCACCATGGCACACGTATACCTGTGTAACAAACTTGCACGTTCTGCACATGTATCTTTTTTTTTTTTAGAAGAAATAAAAGAGATATATTTAATGGAATTGTTATGGGAAAGGGGTCCCAATACAGATCCCAAGAGAGGGTTCTTAGACCTTGCGCAAGAAAGAATTTGAGGTGAATCCATAGAGTAAAATGAAAACAAGTTTATTAAGCTGAGATGATGGGGTTTTCTAAATATACAATCATGTCATCTGCAAACAGGGACAATTTGAGTTCCTCTTTTCCTAATTGAATACCTTTTATTTCTTTCTCTTGCCTGATTGCCCTGGCCAGAACTTCCAACACTATGTTGAATAGGAGTGGTGAGAGAGGGCATCCCTGTCTTGTGCCAGTTTTCAAAGGGAATGCTTCCAGTTTTTGCCCATTCAATATGATATTGGCTGTGGATTTGTCATGAATAGCTTAAGCTGATAAGCAACTTCAGCAAAGTCTCAGGATACAAAATCAGTGTGCAAAAATCACAAACATTCTTATACACCAGTAACAGACAAACAGAGAGCCAAATCATGAGTGAACTCCCATTCACAATTGCTAGAAAGAGAATAAAATACCTAGGAATACAACTTACAAGGGATGCGAAGGACCTCTTCAAGGAGAACTACAAACTACTGCTCAATGAAGTAAAAGAGGACACAAACAAATGGAAGAACATTCCATGCTCATGGATAGGGAGAATCAATATCATGAACATGGCCATACTGCCCAAGGTAATTCATAGATTCAATGCCATCCCCATCAAGCTACCAATGACTTTCTTCACAGAATTGGAAAAAACTACTTTAAAGTTCATGTGGAACCAAAAAGCCCACATTGCCAAGACAATCCTAATCCAAAAGAACAAAGTTGGAGGCATCACGCTACCTGACTTCAAACTATACTACAAGGCTACAGTAACCAAAACAGCATGGTACTGGTACTAAAACAGACATATAGACCAATGTAGCAGAACAGAGCCCTCAGAAATAATACCACACATCTACAACCATCTGATCTTTGACAAACCTGACAAAAACAAGAAATGGGGAAAGGATTCCCTATTTAATAAATGGTGCTGGGAAAACTGGCTAGCCATATGTAGAAAGCTGAAACTGGATCCCTTCCTTACACCTTATACAAAAATTAATTCAAGATGGATTAAAGACTTAAATGTTAGACCTAAAACCATAAAAACCCTAGAAGAAAACCTAGGCAATACCATTCAGGAAATAGGCATGGGCAAGGACTTCATGTGTAAAACACCAAAAGCAATGGCAACAAAAGCCAAAATTGACAAATGGGATCTAATTAAACTAAAGAGCTTCTGCACAGCAAAAGAAACTACCATCAGAGTGAACAGGCAACTTACAGAATGGGAGAAAATTTTTGCAATCTACTCATCTGGCAAAGGGCTAATATCCAGAATCTACAATGAACTCAAACAAATTTACAAGAAAAAAACAAATAACCCCATCAAAAAGTAGGTGAAGGATATGAACAGACACTTCTCAAAAGAAGACATTTATGCAGCCAACAGACACATGAAAAAATGCTCACCATCACTGGCCATCAGAGAAATGCAAATCAAAACCACAATGAGATACCATCTCATACTAGTTAGAATGGCGATCATTAAAAAGTCAGGAAACAACAGATGCTGGAGAGGATGTGGAGAAATAGGAATGCTTTTACACTGCTGGTGGGAGTGTAAATTAGTTCAACCATTGTGGAAGACAGTGTGGCGATTCCTCAAGGATCTAAAACTAGAAATACCATTTGACCCAGCCATTGCATTACTGGGTATATACCCAAAGGATTATAAATCATGCTACTATAAAGACACATGCACATGTATGTTCATTGTGGCACTATTCACAATAGCAAACACCTGGAACCAACTGAAGTGTACATCAATGATAGACTGGATTAAGAAAATGTGGCACATATATACCATGGAATACTATGCAGCCATAAAAAAGGATGAGTTCATGTCCTTTGCAGGGACATGGGTGAAGCTGGAAACCATCATTCTGAGCAAACTATTGCAAGGACAAAAAACCAAAAACACCACATGTTCTCACTCATAGGTGGGAATTGAACAATGAGAACACTTGGACACAGGAAGGGGAACATCACACACCGGGGCCTGTCGTGGGGTGGGGAGAGGGGGGAGGGATAGCATTAGGAGATATACCTAATGTAAATGACGAGTTAATGGGTGCAGCACACTAACATGGCACATGTAACAAACCTGCACGTTGTGCACATGTACCCTAGAACTTAAAGTATAATATAAAAAAGAAGAAAACAAGTTATTAAGAAAGTAAAGGAGTAAAAGAATGGCTACTCCATAGGCAGAGCAGAGGCTTGGGCTGCTTGGCTGAGAATACTCATAGTTATTCTTGATTATATGCTAAACAAGGAGTCGATTATTCATGAGGTTTCCGGACAGGAAAGGGGTGGGCAATTCCTGGAACTTAGGGTTCCTCCCTTTTTAGGCCATATAAGGTAACTTACTGATGTGGCCATGGTATTTATAAACTGTCATGGTGCTGGTGGGAGTGTCCTTAACATACTAATGCATTATAATTAGCATATAATGAGTAGTGAGGACGACCAGAGGTCGCTTTCATCACCATCTTGATTCTGGTGGATTTTGGCCAGCATATTTACCGCATCCTGTTTTATCAGTTGGGTCTTTTGACCTGTATCTTGTGCCAACCACCTATCTCATCTTGTGAGTTAGAAAGCCCAGCCTCCTGGGAATGCAGCCCAGTAGGTCTCAGCCTTGTTTTACCCAGCTCCTATTCCAGATGGAGTCACTCTGGTTTTAATGTTTCTGACACTGCTGTCTAATATACGTTTGTGTTTCTCCCCAAGTCATAAAATGGAATATGTTCTCAAAGTGTTTTTCTCATGCAATATGTGATTAAGACTTCTTTACCCTCCCCCTTCATATCATATAATTCAATCTAAAGCCAAAGATGGTGAATGTTTTTGGAATTGTTCCTTTAGGGTATTCTTGGCATCCTTACATCACCATGGGCTGCCTCCCTCTCTTTTTTTTACAATATGTTTTTGAAAATGAAGTAAATGTGTCATTATTTATTAGGCTTCCATTTATCCTTCCAGATGGGACTGAGAAGGGATATGCTTATGTGGACTTTAACTACAGCGGTACTTTGCTGGCCTCTGTCGGTAGCAACCCTGACTACACACTGACTATCTGGAACTGGAAAGAAGAACAACCCATACTGAGGACAAAAGCTTTTTCTCAGGAAGTTTTTAAGGTTACTTTCAATCCTGATAATGAAGAGCAGCTTACTACATCGGGATCAGGTCACATCAAGTAGGTTGGGTAACCAATAGAGGTGCCAGTAGATATCACAGGAGTATTTTTCTAAGAGGATCTAAGAGCTGGAGACATTTTTTTTTTTTTGCTGTTTTGGTTAACATTAGAATTATTTAAAGATATGTTATTTTAAAAGCTAACTAGTAATGCACCTTTTCTAATTAGATATGTGGGATTTTATTTCTGCAAACAGCATAGATAAAATAAGGGCTTTTTTTTTTTTTTTTTTTTTGAAATGGAGTTTCGCTTTTGTTGCCCAGGCTGGAGTGCAATGGCATGATCTCAGCTCACTGCAACCTCCGCCTCCTGGGTTCAAGCAATTCTCCTGCCTCAGCCTCCTGAGTAGCTGGGACTACAGGCACCCACCATCACACTTGGCTAATTTTGTATTTTTAGTAGAGTTGGGTTTCTCCATGTTGGTCAGGCTGGTCTCGAACTCCTGACCTCATGTGATCCACCCGCCTTAGCCTCCCAAAGTGCTGGGATTACAGGTGTAAGCCACTGTGCCCAGCCAAATAAGGATTTTTAAATATAGCCTGCTGCCTTCTTATAGGCTCCATCTGCTAAAAGAGTTTGTATAGTGTCTTAATAACTAACATTGGGATGGTATTTCCAAATTCATATTGAGCTTTCACATCCACTACTGAATTTCTTGTTTGTAGCAACTCAGTCTTCATCTGTAAAACAAGAATTATCACAGTATCATTCCTGACAAGGAACACTCGATACGAAACAGTAGCAGAACCTACTCTTGATCTTAGATCTTGCTCCAAACTCCATGCTCTTTTCATTATATCATACCCTCATCTATTTCTGGGATGGAATGATCTTGTCTTTCTCTCTCTTTCTTCTACTTTGTTTCATGCATTTGCATAACAATCTTCTACCACCCCGGAGCTTCCCTTAACTTGATTATCAGTGTCTCTTTAAGAGAAAGACATTTTTATCCATCCTGAATTCCTCTTGTCTCAATTTAAATCTGGTCTTTTTGTTATTCATTTATTAGAAATATAGACTAATTGAGCAGATTTTTAATTGTAATCTTTGGGGAATTCTCAACCTTCTGCTAGCTATATGCGAAAATTTTCCAATTTCTTATATTTTCTGATTGTTTAGTAAAATCTGTATTTTCTATGCCCTATATCTTTGAGGAAAAGGCAGACATTGAACAGTTAATTTCATGTGTGAAGTGCTATGAAGGAACCCAGAGTATATGGAAGCATATCATCAGGGGACCTACTATTCCTTTGGAGAGGATGTTGGCTATCTAGGCTTTTGGCTTTGTATCGTTGGCTTGTTGATACTCTCCATTATCTATTTTATATCTACTTGGATAGGTCTTCTTTTTCTACGTGGTCTTCATCATCCTGTCCATTTGTTTAGACTATTAATAAGAAAATGTTAGTAATAACATTTATTGATTGCTTTGATATGCTAGGCACTGTTCTAAGAATTTTTCAACAATTCTATGAGGTAGATGTTACTAATTTTCTCATTTTATACCTGAGAAAATGAAGGCACAGAGTGATCTAGAAAAGTGCTCAAAGTCACACAGCTAGTAAATTAGAATTCTTTGGAAAACTTTTATGTCTTCTAAAACAATACTGTCTAATAGAACTTTCTGACAGACTGGGAATGTTCTATGCTGTCTAATACAATAGCTGTCAGCCACATGTAGTTACTGAGCACTTGAAATTGGCTAGTGTGACTGAAACACTAAAATGTTGATTTTATTTAATGTTAATTACTTTAAATCTAAATTTAAATAGTCACACATAGCTGGAGGCTACTGCATTAGGTAGCACAGCCCTAAAATATAAGATGCACAAAAGCAGGAAATTTTATTTTTCGCCTATTTTGATCATTGCAGAATTCACATTGCCTAGAACCTTGCCAGACAGGTAGTAGGTACTTAATAAATCTTAATCAGATAAATGAATGAATGAATGAAATAATATATGCAACTATGAAATATGTAAATGTTTGGGTCATTTTAAAATACAAATCAATAAAATATCTTTGAGGTACATTCAGTCTCTTTCTTGTTTGTAGGTTCTGGGAAATGGCTTTTACATTCACAGGTCTCAAGCTGCAGGGATCACTAGGTCGGTTTGGCAAAACAACCACTACTGATATAGAAGGCTACATGGAGCTCCCAGATGGGAAGGTGAGTACAGCTACTATTCTACAATATTAAAATTGTGTTTTCAAGTACATAAATGAAAGCACACATATATGTAAATATATTACATTCTAGCAAGCTCTGCCAATAACAGATATTATCATTGTAAATGTAATGAACATTTAATTTTACTTCTTCAATTATCAATTGTAATTAAAATATTTCCCTGAAATTGTCATAATCCATACTTACCTACCATTTTCTATTTTCTTTTTACTAAATATGTACACACATATAAAGTATGTGAGCATTTTCATATATTAACATAATGACATATTTGTTACTTTTTTTGTACTAAATATTGTACACACATATAAAGTATGTGAGCATTTTCATATATTAACATAATGACATATTTGTTACTCCCAGGCTTGAGTGCAGTGGTGCGATCTCTGCTCACTGCAAGCTCTGCCTCCTGGGTTCACGCCATTCTCCTGCCTCAGCCTCCCGAGTAGCTGGGACTACAGGCGCCCGCCACCATGCCTAGCTAATTTTTTGTATTTTTAGTAGAGACGGGCTTTCACCGTGTTAGCCGGGATGGTCTTGATCTCCTTACCTCGTGATCCGCCCACCTCGGCCTCCCAAATATTTGTTACTTTCAGTTATGTCACAGAGTTGCAGTATTTGTATTACTTATTTTTCCCCATTTTGTCTTGCTATCATGATCCAAGAAGACTTATTAGGTCAAAGGTTATATACAACCATGTGGCATTTATTTTTATTGTCAGATTATTACTCAGAAAGAGCAAACCACTTTATAGAGGCATCTGCAACACTGCAACTGTAATCTGTTAATTTATTCTTTAATATTGTTAGTTTCTTTCCTTTCTTTCTCTTTTAAAATTTATAGGCATATTGCCTGAAACAATAGTTAATTAGGATTAGTTCTCTATCAATATTTTACATAGCTTCCTATTAGAATGAGTTATACATTATTATTTGTGATAATCTCAGTTGTAAGTAAATGCCAGCATACAAATATTACTCTAAGGAACCAAGTGGTCTAGTCATCTACGTGACTGAATATTCTCAATTCAAAAGCATGGTATATAGGAGGAAGTAAAAAGCCTTGGATGCTGGCGAAACTATATATCTAAATCCATGAGTTGATCTTAAATCATCTCAGCTTCAGATTCTCAATACTGTAAGAATTAAGCTAAGATAAAGATCAATAGAATCCTTGTTAAAAACCTGGTATGAGATATATTTTTTAAAGGGTTGGTAGAATTTGTATAGATATAGGGAAGAAATAAGCCATTTTAAATGATAGAGCAGCTAAAGGAAATGTTAAGCATTAGAAATAAATATCAAATTTTTAGAGGGCAGATTGGAATAAACCATTTATGTTGGCAAAAAGTGGAGAATTTCAGTTGAGAAGTATGACTGGGTCCTAGTGTACAAGCAGTTTAATAGGTAGGCAGAACTACTCTACCTGGGAAGAGTAGACTTGCAAATGAAAGAAGTAATAAACAAATTTGGCCATAAAATGCCAGGTTGATTAGAAGGGAAATCTGGAGTCAAGGAAATGAGCTAGAACAGAAGCTGTTGCTGTCATCTAAAAAGAGATGATCCAGGGCCTAGACTTCTCAGAACAAATGGAAAAGGGAAGCTAGACATGAGTCACATTTCAGAAAGGAATGCCTTATAGGTTTTTGTCATCACTGCTGGCTTTCATCACTGGACAGAAGAAAATAAGTCTAAAGACTCTACCATAAATGGCTGAGGCTTAAGAACAGAATCAGTAAAGTCGGTAGGGTTGTTAAAAAATAGGTAGACCCAAGAGATAAAAGACTGAATAAAATCATCAATTTCTCTAGGTAAGGGGGAAATGGAAATGTAGACCTCTAGAGCATGCAGGCAAAAATTAGAATAGAGTTTCCCAAAGTGCATTTTTATGGAACATCAGTCTGTACAGAAGCTCCATAAAAATAAGACTTTTTAAGTCAAATTCCTTTGTATCTAAAAATTCCTCTTGGTGATTCCCAGCAAATACTTCTCTATTAAAAGTTCCCAGGGGTCCTAGAGAAAATAAAGTTTTTTTGACTTTGTTTATCCTAGCAACTGCCTTCTGAGGCTGTGCAGCCAGAATAGGAGGTTTAGAGCCACCTTACTTGGATTAGAATGCTGACTGGGTAGTTTTGGGCAAGTTACTTAACTGTTTTGTGCTTCAATGTTCTCCTCTGTAAAATGGGGATAATAATAGTCAGGGCTATCATTGGCCCATATGGTTCCTTTGTGGGAGTCAGAAAAAGCTGTTTGTTCTAGGAGAATGAGGTATCCAACATGCACAAGTGTACATGGTATCCCTGATAAATATACCTAGTTCATATGGTTTTTTGCATTAAATAACTTAACGTATATAAAGTACTGAACCAGTCCTTGGCAGAGTCAGTACTCAATAAATATTACTTTATTTGTGACACTTGTTAAATATCTTAACAACTAATGTTTGGTGGCATGCACTTGGGAAAATGCCAGATTAAACAGACTAATTTGAGAAAAGTTTTACATGATTATCCTTGTTTGAAATTGGATACTATTATGCTATAATCTACTTAATTCAGTACTGGCCTTACAAGTTATCTAATATCTAAAATTTGATAGTATTACATTTAAAAAGTAGACTCTCATCTAATTCCACTCCTGTCTTTTGTCCTAAGAGATGTACCAAGAAGTCTATTGTATACATACATGAACAATTACTAACAACATACAGCCTAATCAAAAAGATGTAAAACTGATCATATTGCTGGAAGGAAATACATCAAAATGTTATTAGTAGTTGTGTCTGGGGTAGTAGGTCTTCATTTCTGTATTTTTTTATTTTTCCATTTAAAAATTTTATAATCAATAAAAATAACCTTAAAAAAATTTTTCACCTACTATTTGAGGCATAAATACGTACACTTACCTGTTTTAATGCACATTTCTTTTTTCCACATACCTGCCAGGTGCTCTCAGGGTCAGAATGGGGCAACATGCTGCTTTGGGAAGGTGGTCTGATCAAAGTGGAGCTCTGTCGAGGGACAAGCAAGTCATGTCACAATGGTCCCATTAACCAGATAATGCTGTATGAGGGTGAAGTTATCACTGTTGGGTCAGATGGATATGTTAGGGTAAGTTTTCTTGATACTTGGACGGTAGCACCCATGTTTAAGACTTGTAGCTCACCTAAAGGGTTTTATTTCTCGTAAAGGTTATTTTGTGAAGGAGATCAGCAGTCATTTACTCCCAAGGCCAACTCATTTTAAATAATGCTTCTCTTGTGGTAAATATTTCCATTCTTGTCAAAATTAATTTACTGCATTTTACCACTGAAACTTTTTGAGAGGGCCTCTTGTTATTTTGATTCTGTTGAAATAATAGCTTCAGAAGATGAAAACTCATGTTAGCACAAGATGAACAGTAGACCCACATATCCTTCCAAAAGGCTGCATATGAATGGGCCATTTTGTAGGAACAAAGGTGCTGAACATTTGTTAGTTATTTTTTACTGAGGTTACCGTTACCACTTAGAAATACACCCAGAGGTGAACTGATGGAGTTTGCCTATGGATGCTACATTCTTCTTGCTCCTTATGCTAGGGAACTCACTTGCTTTCTCTTGGGGACACTCTCTTGCCCAAAGCCTGGGCTAAGCTGGAACATTGCTCCAGCATCTAAGTCACCTTGATTGCTATTGTCACACTTCTTCCACCCACTCTGTGTAGCACTTTCTGTTAATGAGTAACCCGCTGTGGCTGGTCAACCTGTAGCCTTGTGATTTGCCTTGTAGTCCTCTTGGGAGATATTTTCAGTGGGGCCTTTCATAAGAAAGTGGTAGTGTTCTATTGAAAGAAATGTTATCAAAAGTAAGATTCTTTTTTTTTTTTTAAGAGTCTGGTCACTCTGTTGCCACTGGTTGAGCTTACTGTGTTTGATATTATTTGACCCATATCTCCCGCAGTGGGTCCTCTTACCACTGGCTTTTTGAGCCCCAGTGTATGTTTTTACATTTACAGTATTAAATTTAATCTTGTTAGATTTCACACATTGCTCTGAGAATCTTTTGTGTCTTTTATTTTGTCATATGATATATTTGCTATCTTTCCAAGATATACATTACCCCAAAATGTCTAAATACCAAGTGGGAGAAAACCTCAGGAGAAAAGAAGTTAAATATTTCGCAGAGGATCCCTTCATGGACACCAATAATTCCTAAGCTTGCTTCTTTTTTCAGTGTCTGTCCTTGTCTTTTCAGTCTTTCGCACAGTAAATCTTCACCTCTTATCCTTTAGAAAAAACCTAGCCCAACTCCCAGGGGTTAGTCTGATCCTATTAACCCTAACCCTGACCCTCAGATATTTCCCTCTTCCCCCTACCAGGCTAATCTATGGGACAGTCTTCCCAGATTTTCTTTCTGAAAGTCTCAGTTATTCAGTCTAGGAACACATGGCAGGGTATGTCGCCAGAACTGTCCAGAAGGAGCTTTGGCCCCTCAAAGGGGAGGTCCTGCTCAGCCTCCCTGCCACTGTGAGGTAAAACTGCTCCCTCACTCTTCCTGTAGTATTCTGGACTCCTCTCCCAATGAACAACAATCTACACTTTACCGTCTCACTGTCAGATAGTAGCATTTACTGCCTCACTTACTATGAGACATGTTTGGTGGTATGCACTTGGGGAAATGCCAGATTTTCCCAATGAGATAGTAAAGTGTGAAATATTAATATTCAGGAAGAGAAACATTTTCTAATGGAGACTTTATCTACATCTATATTCTTTGCTTCTAATGAGATAGTGCTTGAGTCATTAAGCAAGAAGGTGTATTTCCCCCTTCCAGGGGCCTGCTGGTGTGTAGAAAACAGGGTTCATTATAATATCTTGCTGAAAAACTGAACCATATACTCCTATGGCCACTTTATGTAAAAAGAGACCTAATAGAAACCTTGAAATAAAATTTGTTTTGGATAAATTAGAATTCTTATGCAAGGCTGTACTTTCTCACTAATCTTTGTAAATATAAAGGAAACTATAACTTATCATACCTCAGTTCAGAGTAAAATTTCAGGGGTCAGGTTTTGGCTGGTGTTCTTATCACACCTGTTCATTGTTACTTTTCAAGAAAGAAAAAGAAATGACTTTTGAAAAAAAAATCAGGGTTTTTCTGGCTTAGAAAATAAATGTTCAGAAACTACTGATCGATTATTTTCTTTTCATTTTACAAGATATGGGATTTTGAGACAATAGACACTGCTGATATAATAGATGAGACTGGATTGTTGGAGATTGAGCCTATTAATGAACTTCAAGTAGACAAGAATGTGAATCTCTTCTCTATGATAAAAATGAATGAAACTGGAAATAACTTTTGGTTGGCTCAGGTGTGTTGCATTCTTCTCTCTTGGCTCTTTAATATTACATGGACAAAAAATTAAAATAGTAGTGTGATTGATTTGGCTACAAGTCCATTTGACTGTAAGTGTTATGAGATTGCTTATTGTGTGGCTGTAGTCTAAAATATAGAAGTTGTTTTTATTAAATTTCAATTATACTTCAATATATATGTGAGCTTTTGATATTATTGCCTGTCCTTACTTTAATAACTCATCAGAAGAACATTTAAAAAATTTGATGAAAGTTTAAAATGATAAAACAAAATACTATTTAATTTTTTTAGGATGCCAATGGAGCCATATGGAAGCTTGACCTTAGTTTTTCAAATATTGTAAGTTGCCTATTATTCTTATTTTCTCCTAACTTTCATAGTAAAAACTTTTGTTATTTGTCTTTAAAGTATTCTTTATCTTTCTCCATATTTGGTCATGGTCTTCATAAAAAACTTGCCCAACATGTGCTACTCTTGAGAATTCTCTCTCTCATTATGATTTTACATAAAAAAGGATCTATCTCATAACACAATTTACCAGAAAAGTGGCAGTGTCAATACCTAACATTATATAGTACTTTATAGTTTTTATAAATATATGGAATTTTCACTTATTTTATCTCATGTGATCCTCATCACTACCCTATTTAGTAGGCAAGTAGCTGTTATCATCTCATTTTACAGATGAAGAAGTGGAAACTGGCATTTGAGGTGACTTGCGCAAAATCACACAGCCATTAAGGGCAAAGCCCAGGACTCTATCTGGTTCTCCTAATTCTGAACCAGTGTTCTTTCTAACTTTTTAGGCTTTTTCTTATTTCTATCCAAATAAAATCACACATGTTACATTTTTATCTTTGCATTTTTTAAAAATTGATCTTAATTCTTTGTTACCCTGTCTTTGAGATCTAGTAAGCTGTCTATCTATTCTCAGACCCAGGACCCAGAATGCCTCTTCTCCTTCCATTCTGGAGCTATTGAAGCCGTGGCTGTTTCTCCTCTCACTTATCTCATGGCCACAACTGCCTTGGACTGTAAGTAGGAACTCTTAATAAAAATATGTCTGGCCTTGTTTTGTTTTATTTGCAATAAAATTTTTATATGTGTTTGATTTAAGAGCATTTGGGGATTTTCCCAAAAGGAGAGCCTCTTGAATGCAAGCGAGGTGAGTTGTGGAGAGGAGAGGGCACAAAACGCAGCAGCCATGGTTATTGTGAGAGATTAAAAGAAGGACAAAATCTGTAAATTGCTCATGAAAATGCTGCTCATTTTGATATTGTCCACATTTGTGTTTTTTCTATTCTTTCTGTCTCCTTTTTTCCTTCTTAACTTATGGCAAATCTATATGGACTATGCAAGGTGAAATTGACCCAGCAGTCAATCATCTGTTTTCTTCTTTATTATTCATGTTTATGAATTACCTGTTTGAGGTTGTATATGAAATTTTTTACAAAAGAAAGTTATTGACTGATTTAAGAAATTTCTTGTTATAATATTCAACATGTAAAAAGTGAGCCAAGACTTATATACATAGTTTTTTTTCTTTTAAAACTGTCTTTCCATAGGCTCTGTTCGAATCTATGATTTTGCTAGCAAAACTCCTTTGGCCCAGATGAAATTCAAACAAGGAGGTACTGCCCTTGTTTGGGTACCCCGAATGGTAAGTTTGCTGTTATAATGAACTATCAGAATCTATTGGTAAATATGGTATATCAGTGCTATTTCCTGGAAATATAGATATTTGCTGACTCAAAATTTTAAGGAATAATAAAAGTTTTAAGTTAGTTTATTTTAGTCAGAATGTAATAGAAATCTTTACCATGATTGTTGTTATGGGTTTGGTCTTGTTTTTGGTGAAATTTTTTGCCACCTGTAGATTTGTAACAGTTTCATGTTGCAAAGCAATTTCCCAACAGAACTTTGTGTATCTAGCCTCGAACCATCTGACTCTGATTTCATTCATTCTATTAATATTTACAATGTGCCAGGCCTTGTTTTAGATTCTGGGAATATAACAGTGAATAAAAAGACAAAAAATACTTGCCCCTCATGGACCTTATGCTTTAGTGGGAGGGAGGCAGAGGCAGATAGTAGTCAAAATAAGTAAGTTAAGTACATGTTATGTTAGATAATTATAAGAACTATAGAAAAAAATTAGGCTGAGATAGGGAGTTGTTCCATTTAGCAATTGCTGTATAATAAACTATCTCAAAATGTAGTGGCATAAAATAATCATTTTATTTTGCTCATGTAGTCTTTGTGTTGGGATTTGGGTGACAGCATGGATGGATTGTCTCTGCTTCGGAGTGTCTGGGAACTCAGCTGGGAAGACATGAATGGCTGGGCCTGGAATAATCCAAAGGCTTCTTGATCACAAGGCTGTCACATGGGTTGGATGACTTGAAGGCTAGGCTAAGCTGGGACTGCCAACAGGAGTGTTTATACCTAATACCCTCTCCATGTGGCTTAGGTTTCATCAGAACATGGCAGCCTCAGGACAGTCACACACTTTTTTACATGGTAGCTCAGGGCTCCAAGATCTAGTGTTCCAACAGTAAAGGCAGAAGCTGATGGCCTTTTATGGCCCATTCCCCAGAAGTCAAAATATCACTTCTACCATACTTGATTGGGTGAAGCAGTCACACAGTCACAAGCCCCATACAGAATCAAGAGGAGGGAACTTAAACCCCATCTCTCCATGGGAGGCCCATCAAAGATTTGCAGCCATATTTTTAAAATGCCATGGAAGTATTTGGGGAAATATTTGATCTTTACTATTTTGGGTTGAAATTAAAGAGAAAATATTCCAGGCTAAAAGTAAATGTGGATATAACTTGAATTAGGGGGGATTTCATGATGGGATCAAGATCAGAAAGAGAACTTAGTCCAGGGAACAGAGCCATCTTCATGATGAGGCTAGAGTGAGTAGAAATGACAGAGCATTTGGATTGGCAGACCTAGCTCACTGACTATCCTAATCTAGTTACACTGTTAACTGAAGTCTTAAAATTACAATCCAGGTAGTTGAATTATTTATTCAGATGCTCGTGTAATGTTCACAGCATGTTTCCTTTTTTAGGCTTATATTCGAGAAATGATCATATGGATTTTAAGCTACAATTAAAATGTCCCTTCTCCATACCCCCTTACCTTTCTGGAAGGCTATACATCAGTCTTTATGACTCAGCTCAGGTCAGACATCATCTCTGCATAGCCCTCCACGAATCCACCTTCAAGTAGAGTTAGGGCCTCCTTCCTCTGTGATTTTTTTCCCCTTAGTGCTTGTGTGTATATCTCTTACAGCATTTATCACAGCATACTAAGATTATGTGCTTTATCGTCTTCCCACTAGACTGTTTTTCATGGTGACAACCGTGCCTTATTCTTCTTTGCATCTCCAGTGCCTCTATAGTTACTGGTACATTTAGACACTTAGTAAATTTTTATTGGACAAACAACATTCAACTGAAGTTGAATGGTGTACAGCTTTTTTATTCCCCAAATTTTCATAACTGGTGGTTACTGAGCTCTACAGGATGCCCAGTCTCTTCCAAGACAGTAGATTTGGTACATTCCGACATTGGTAGGTTTACATGTCTAGCTGAGACTTTTCCTCTAAGCTGCAGACTATAATATCTTTATTTTAAAATCTCAAGGGGACCTCAAACTCAATGTTTCCAAGACTAAGTCCATGATCTTCTGCACATCCCCAATCATCCCTCTCTCTAAATCAACAATAACAACTACAAACCACACACACACCTGGCTTCCTTCCAGTGTTTTCTGTCACAGTAAGTGCCATTATCAGTCATCCTTGACTCCTCCCTCTGCTTCATTCCCCATATCCAGTCATACCAAGTAGGGCCATTACACCTCTTCCTAAAATATGTTCATATCCCTCATCTCCACTACATTACCTGAGACCAATAGTTCTCCTGAAGTGTAGAAGCCATATTAAAAGGTCTTTCAAAAGTTCTCCCAGCATCCTATCCAAACCACCCCATATCTATTTTCCACACTGCAGCTAGGATGTCATTTTAAAAATAGCAAATCTGGCTATGTCACTACCACTTCCCCCTGGAACCCAACTAAAAACACTTTGATGGCTTTCTACTGCTCTGGGATGAAGACTTTTCTTAATGCGACATGGAAGCCATTTTATGATCTGCTGCCTGCCTGTCTTCCTCTCCAGCCTCCTGGGGAAACATTGTTTTCTTACTCTAGTCAGACTATAACTTTTTCTTTAGTTCTGTTATTTCCTGCCACAGGACTTCTGCACAAGTTAAATTCTCTCTTAGGAGTGCTTGTCCCACCTTCCTGTACCTAGCTAATTCGTGAGCATCCTTTTGTTATCAGCTCTACCATCTCTTTCTTAGGGAAGCCGGAAGTCGAGGTCAGCCTTCTTTGTTATATGCTCTCAGAGAATACGTTTCTTTCTTTTAGCACTTATTTCAGTTCATAATTTCACACTCATTTATGTGATTAATGTCTGCACCTTTCACTAGACCAAAACTCTGTGAAACCAAGCACTGAGTCTGTTTATATTCACCACTGAGTTGCTGATGATAGGTGCTTAGCATGCTGTTTGTTCATTCAATGTTTGAATTAACATTGTTTATCCTTCCTGTGGTCATTGGTTATAAGGAACTATGCTAGAATGGATAGAGGTTACCAGAAGATGGTATAAAGAATTGCCAATGGGCAGCCAATATTAAATTACCTGAGTCTAAATAAAATATCTGTTACATAGTACAACTTTTTCAATTAACTAGTTTCAGGTCCCTTATCTTTAATTTTTTCCAAGGTAAACTTCACTGGAGCACAAATTATTGTAGGATTTGAAGATGGAGTTGTTCGAATTCTTGAACTTTATGATCCAAAAGGGCTCACGATTTTTGCAGGACGGAAGAAAATTTTGGATGCTGATATTCAGTTGAAACAGGTTTTCAAACCCCATACTGCTTGTGTCACTGCTTTAGCTTATGAACGTGATGGGGAAATTCTAGCCACAGGGGTAAGCAGTACATTTCCTTTCTTTTCTTGTTGAAATTTTATAGTTAACATTGCCTTGTAAGTCCTCCTACTTCATCATGTCTTATTTACTGAAATTCATTTTCTATCAATATATTCATATTTTGCTTTCTTTGTAGCCATATTTTTTCAGTGTAGTCTGTGAATAACCCTCTTTTTAATCAGAAGAGAGCTGGAGCATGTGAATAACACTTAAAAATATTCTTACAAATTGAATTCTAATGCTTATTTTAGGTGAATTGAAAATTTCAACTGGGGACCACCCTAGTTGTATTATTTATAATCAGTATTTTATTCAGCATAGTTATGTTCTTATATAGAATTGCCATAAATGAAGAGAATAACCGTGTAAATTCTTTATGCACTAATAGGTGAGCATATGCATGGTATAATTTTTTTGTGTGAATTTCTGAAAGTATGGTGATCATATTTTCAGAACTACATACTGAAACACATGGTTTTCCAAATGTTCTAATGGGGAAAATTGAGCAAGTTTTAGAAATAAGAATTCTAGAATAATCTGGGATATATGACCATTGTAGATAGAGATAGCGTATGCTATTAAATGCTTTTTTGTGATCTATAGACTAGATTTCATAGTAATATATATTTCGTTGGTGTGTCTCTTTTTCCTTAGAGTAAAGATCAAACTGTTTTCTTCTTTGAAGTGGAAAGGGATTATAAGCCAATTGGTTATATTAATACTCCTGGACCTGTGTGTCAGTTAATGTGGTCTCCTATGTCTCATGTAAGTCATTATTATTTGTCTTCCTGTTTAAATCTCAATTACTACATGGTGAAACTATCTTGTAGATAGAGAATAGCAGGTGGAATTTTTAGCCCACTCCTGGTTCCTGCAGTGAGGGTCAGGGATGCAGCAACAGAAAGCTCAGGTGGCTGCTGCTGGGGTTGGCCTATAGAGCATCACTCAGGAGGCTTGCTCTCTCCTCACTGCCTCCTTTCTCTTCCATGGTCTTATTAGTTGACCACGATCCTCTCTCAAAACCAGGGTTATATCAGGCTTTGCTCCAACGGGACTTTTGGCCACAGGCAAGGCATGTCGAAATGCTTTCACCTGGATCAATCAGTCTCTCTGACAATCAGAAGCTGAATTCTAAGGTCTGAATGTACTTTTCCTCATCTTTATCTCTTTACTTCTCCTCTGCCCTCAATCCACATCTATTTTCTCTTCTATCCTTTTATTTCTTCTTTCTTAGCAATTGGTAATTCAGTATTGTACTAATCTCTTTTAATGTCTCCAGTTTTACTAAATGTGAGCATATGATAATTCAGTCATCTAAATATTGATTGACTGTCTAAACCAAGTGCTGTGCCAGGTGCCAAGATAATAATACTGATGAATTGCACAGAAGTGCCATCAGGATTATTGGGGTAACGTTGGTAATCCACTTTAAGCTTTTCTAAATAAAAGGGCCATACAATATAATAGTATTATCTACAAAATGCTTTTTGAAATTAGTCAACAAATACTCATTGTTTCTATCTTTTCTAGACACTGTGGTGGATTAAATAAGCAGTACAAAATAGTCTCTCAAGGATAAAAAAATATACATTAAAAAAGTTAAATATACCTTATCATTGAACAATAAGGTTTCACAAAGGAATTGGTGACTAAAATATCAATGGCATAGACCAAGCTTGTCCATCCCATAGCCTTTGGGCTGCATGCATGTGGGCTTTGAATGAGGTGCAACACAAATTCGTAAACTTTCTTGAAACTTTATGAGATATTTTGCAATTTTTTTTTTAGCCCATCAGCTGTTGTTTGTGTTAGTGTATTTTATGTGTGGGCCAAGACAATTCTTTTTCCAGTGTGGCCCAGGGAAGCAAAAAGATTGGACACCCCTGGAATAGAGAATGTGTGTTGTGAATTTAGAGCAGGGAACTATCAAGAAAGGAAGAACTTAAAATTAAGTTATTATTTTGTATTATTGTACCTTGATTTTGAGACATTGGTAGGATATGACCAAATTAATAAGAGATAGATACAGATGGTTCAGGTGAAGGGAGTGATAGCTGCAAAGGAAGCTCTGTGAGAAAGCATGAATGTTTATATCACAACATATAATATTATGTGCATCCTTCATTCACTTCCCTAGATCAAAGTTAAAAAGATCAACCAACATTTGCCAGGGGTTGGGGTGGTGAGTAGGAGGGGAGTAGGTGTGACATTAAAGAAGTAGCTTGAAGGAGACCTTTGTGGTGATGGTATAGTTTTGTGTCTTAATTGTCATGATGCTTACATAAATCTACACATATGAAAAAATGATGTAGAGCTGTACACACATTCTATACTAACGTCAATGTCCTGCGTGGTTTTGTATAGTTGCATAAGATGTAACCAGTGGTAGAAACTGAGTGAAGGGTATGTGATACCTCTCTGTACTATCTTTTCAACTTCCTATAAATCTTTACTTATTTTGAAATAAGTTTAAAAAATTTAAAAGTAATTATTAGTGTATTTGTGTGGCTATAAAGGAATACTTGAGGCTGGGCAATTTGGCTCATGGCTTTGCAGGCTATACGAGAAGCATGGTGCCAGCATCTTCTTCTGGCGAGGGCCTCACGGGCTTGTAGTCATGTCAGAAGGTGAAAAGGAGCTAGCCTGTATAGAGATCATGTGGTGAGAGAGGAAGCAAGAGGGAGAGTGGGGAGATCAGGTGCGGTGGCTCACGCCTGTAATCCCAGCACTTTGGGAGGCCGAGACAAGTGGATCACTTGAGTGCAGGAGTTGAGACAAGCCTGGGCAACACAGTGAAACCCTGTCTCTACAAAAAATACAAAAATTAGCCAGGTGTGGTGGTGCATGCCTCTAGTCCCAGCTACTCGGGAGGTTGAGGTGGGAGGATCGCTTGAGGCTGCAGTGTGCCAAGATCGCACCACTGCGCTCCATCCAGCCTGGGTGTCAGAGTGAGACCCTATCACAAACAAACAAACAAAAAAGGGAGTGGGGAGGTGCCAGGCTCTTTTTAATAACCAGCTCTGCTGGGAATGAATAGAACAAGAACCCAACCCCTTCCCTACCCAGGGAAAGCATCAATCTTATTCATGAGGCATCCACCCGCAAGACCCAAACACCTCCCATTAGGCCCCATGTCTAACATTAGAGATCAAATTTCAACATGAGATTTGGAGGGGACAAACATCCTGTAACATACAAGACCAAAACACTCAGCATAATTTAAAAGTCATTTTGGGCTGCTTGCTAGCACTTGTATTTCTAATATCATTTGCAAATTACTAAAGTAAAAAGTAAATGACTGTATGTAACTGACCTGCTGCAGACTTTAATTGTCCAAATTGCAATAGGTCTTAGCCCTTACCAGCTGAAATATTAGATCTCATATCTGAGCATAAGGTATTAAGCTTCTGCCTGATGGCTTTGGGTGGTTCTGGTGAGGGTGCGTCCCATGTACACACAGAGCCATTCTGTCTGCCATGGTTACTACCACGTTCACTTTGGCAGCAGTGTGGAGAAGATACAAGAGAGCCAGGTCAGGGGCAGGTGGATCTATTGGGCAGCTGTGATGTGACTAGAGCATGAAAGACTGTGCAGACAAGAGATATTTAGAAGAGAGAATTGACAGAACTTGGTGATCTTTTATTTTTGTGAAGACAATTTTGAGGTATCTAAATGGAGTTCATTATAGTTTCTCTAAGACATGTTCTTCCTCCGGTATTATTCTTGGACTTCCATTTTCCCTGTCACTAAAGGCAGGATCTTGAGAGTTATCCTGGTCTTTATTATTATTATTTTTAATTTTTGTGGGTACATGGTAGATATATGTATTTATGGGGTACATGAGATATTTTGATAAGGCATATAATGCATAATAATCATATCAGGGTAAATGGAATATCCATCACCTCAAGCATTTATCCTTTGTGTTACAAACAATCCAATTATACTCTTTTAGTTATTTTAACATGTGCAATAAATTATTATTGACTATAATCTCCCTGTTGTGCTAATAAATACTATGACTTATTCATTCTGTGTATTTTTTCTTACTCATATACCATCCCCAATTTGCACCCCACCCCCGGCCACACCCACCACCCTTCTCAGCTGCTAGTAACCATCATTCTATTCTCCATCTCTATGAGTTCAGTTGTTTTAATTGTTAGCTCACAAGTAGATGAGACCATGTGATGTTTGTCTTTCTGTGCCTGGCTTTTTTCACTTAACATGATAACCTCCAGTTCCATCCAGGTTGTTGCAAATCATAGGATCTCATTCTTTTTTATGGCTGAAGAGTACACATTGTGTATATGTACCACATTTTCTTTATCCATTCATCTGTTGAGGGATGCTCAGGTTGCTTTCAAATCTTGGCTATTGTGAATAGTGATGCAATAAACATGGGAGTACAGATGTACTGATTTCCTTCAATATACTGATTTCCTTTCTTTTGGGTATATACCTAGCAGTGGGACTGCTGGATCATATGTTAGCTCCATTTTTAGTTTTTTTGAGGAACCCCGAACTGTTCTCCATAGTGGTTGTACTAATTTACATTCCTACCAACAGTGTAATTTACTCCACATTCTTGCCGGCATTTGAAATTGCCTGTCTTTTGGAAAAAAGCCATTTTAACAGGAATGAGATGATATCTCATTGTAGTTTTTATTTGCATTTCTCTGATGCTTAGTGATGTTGAGCACCTTTTCATATACCTGTTTGCCGTTCGCATACCTTCTTTTCAGAAATATCTCTTCAGAACTTTTCCCAATTTTAAAATTGGATTAGTAGATTTTTCCCCCCATAGAGTTGTTTGGGCTCCTTATATATTCTGGTTATTAATTCCTTGTCAGATGGATAATTTGCAAATATTTTCTCTCATTCTGTGAGAGAAATATTCTTCACTTTATTTAGAGAATTTAATTCACTTTATGAAGAGAATTAAAAGAAATTCTCTTCACTTTATTGATGGCTTCCTTTGCTGTGCAGAAGGTTTTTAAGTTGATGTGATTCCATTTGTCCATTTTCACTTTTGTTGCCTGTGCTTGTGAGGTGTTACTTAAGAAATCTTTGCCCAGTCCAATGTCCTGGAGAGTTTCCCCAATGTTTTCTTTTAATTGTTTCATAGTTTTGAGGTTTTAAGTTTAAGTCTTTAATCCATTTTGATTTGATTTTTGTATATAGCAAGAGATAGGGGTCATTTTATTCTTCTGCATACGGATATCCAGTTTTTCCAGAAGCGTTTATTAAAGAGACTGCTCTTTGTGCAATGTATGTTCTTGGCATCTTTGTCAAAAATGAATTCACCGTAGATGTATGGATTTGTTTCTGTATTCTGTATTCTGTTCTATTGGTCTGTGTTTCTGTTTTTATGTCAGTACCATGCTGTTTTGGTTACTGTATCTCTGTAGTATAACTTGAAGTCAGGTAATGTGATTTCTCCAGCTTTGTTCTTTCTGCTCAGCATAGCTTTGTCTATTCTGAGTCTTTTGTGATTCTGTATAAATTTTAGGATTCTTTTTCTATGTGTATGAAGAATGTCATTGCTATTTTGATAGGGATTGCACTGAATTTGTAGATTGCTTTAGATAGTATGGACATTTTAACAATATTTATTCTTCCAATCTATGAATATGGAATATCTTTCTTTTTTTGTGTCCTCTTCAATTTCTTTCATCCATATTTTATAGTTGTCATTGTAGAAATCTTTCACTTCTTTGGTTAAGTTAATCTCTATGTATTTTATTTTATTTGTAGCTATTGTAAGTGGGATTACTTTTTTGATTTCTTTTTCAGATTGTTTGCTGTTGGTGTATAGAAATGCTATTGATTTTTGTGTGTTGATTTTGTATCCTGCAACTTTACCGAATTTGTTTACCAGTTCTAATAGTTTTTTGGTGGCGTCTTTAGATTTTACCAAATATAAGATCATATAATCTGCAAACAAGGATAATTTGACTTCTTTCTTTCTAGTTTGGATGCCCTTTATTTCTTTCTTATCTGATTGCTCTATCTAGAACTTCCAGTACTATGTTGAATAACAGCAGTAACAGTGGGCATCTTTGTTGTGTTTCAGATCTTAGAGGAAAGGCTTTCTGTATTTCTTCATTCAGTATGATACTAGCTATAGGTCTGTCATATATGGATTTTATTGTGTTGAGGTATATTCCTTCTCTACCCAGTCTTTTGAGAATTTTTATCATGATGGGATGTTGAATTTTATCAAGTGAATTTTCAGCATCAATTGAAATGATGGTGTGATTTTTGTCCTTCATTCTGTTGATATGATGTATCACATTGATTGATTTGCATATGTTGAACCATCCTTGCATCCCTGGGATAATTCCTACTTGGCCATGATGAATGATCTTTTTAATGTGTTGTTGAATTCAGTTTGCTAGTATTTTGTTGAGGTTTTGCATCAATATTCATCTGTGATAGTGGCCTGTAGTTTTCTTTTTATGATGTGCCTTTGTCTGGCTTTGGTATTAGGGTAGTACTGGCCTTGTTGAATGAGTTTGGAAGTATTCCCTCCTCCTCATTTTTCATAATAGTTTGAGCACGATTGGTATTCTTAAATGTTTGGTAGAATTCAACAGTGAAGCCATTGGGTCCCAGGCTTTTCTTTGCTAGGAGAATTTTTTTATTATGGCTTTGATCTCATTACTCATAATTGGTCTGTTCACGTTTTGAATTTCTTCATGGTTCAGTCTTGGTAGGTTGTATGTGTCTAGGAATTTTACTATTTCTTCAAGGTTTTAAAATTTACTGGCATACAGTTGCTCATAGTAGCCTCTACTGATCCTTTGAATTTCTGTGGCATCAGTTGTAATGTCTCCTTTTTCATCTTTGATTACATATATTTTAGTCTTCTCTCTCTTTTTTTGTTAGTTTGGCTAAAGGTTTGTCAATTTATCTTTTGAAAAAAACAACTTTTTAATTTGTTGATCTTTTGTTTTCTTTCAATTTCATATAATTTTGTTCTGATCTTTTTCATTTATTTTCTTCTACTAATTTTGGGTTTGGTTTGCACTTGCTTTTTTAGTTCTTTAAGATACGTCATTAGTTATTTGAAGCTTTTCTATCTTTTTTGATGTAGTTGCTTATAGCTATAAACTTTTCTCTTAGTACTGCTTTCACCGTATCCCATAGGTTTTGGTATGTTGTGTTTCTACTGTCATTTGTTTCAAGACATTTTTAAATTTTCTTCTTAATTTCTTCATTGACCCACTGGTCATTCAGGAACATATTGCTTAATTCCTGTGAGTTCATGTAGTTTCCAAAATTCCTTTTTATTGGTTTCTAATTTTATTCCATTGTGGTCAGAGAAGATACTTGATATAATTTCAATTTTTGGAATGTTTTAAGACTTGTTTTGTGGACTAACATATGGTCTGTCCTTAAGAATTATCTGTATGCTGAGGAGAATAATGTGTATTCTGCAGTCATTGGATAAAAAGTTCTATAAATATCTATTAGGTCAATTTGGTCTATACTGCAGATTAAGTCCAATGTTTCTTTGTTCATTTTCTGCCTGGATGATCTGTCCAGTGTTGACAGTTGGGTGTTAGAGTCTCCAGCTATTGTTGTATTGGGGTTGATCTCTTTCTTTAGCTCTAATAATATTTGGCTTATATATCTGAGTTCTCCAGCATTGGATGCATATATATTTACAATTGTTATATCCTTTTACTGAATTGACCCCTTTATCATTATATAATGACCTTCTATGTCTTAAAATCTATTTTTGTCTGATGTAAGTGTAATTATTTCTACTCTATTTTGATTTCTGTTTGCATGGAATATCTTTCTGTTCCTTTACTTTCAGTCTATATGTGTCTTTATAGATAAGATGTGTTTCTTGTAAGCAACAGATCACTGAGTCTTGTTTTTTAAATCCATTCAGCCATCTCATTTCTTCTGTTTGGAGAGTTTAGTCCATTTACTTTCAATGCTATTGTTGATAAGTAAGGACTTACTTTTGCCATTTTGTTATTTGTTTTCTGGTTGATTTGTGGTCTTCTCTTTCTTCTCTCCTTCCTTCTTATCTACCTTTTAGTGAGGGTGATTTTCTCTGGTGGTATGTTTTAAATTTCTTGTGTATCCATTGTATGTTTTTTTCATTGAAGTTACTATCAGGATTGCAAATAATATCTTATAACCTGTTATTTTAAACTGATGACAACTTAACACTGATTTTATAAACAAACTAATAAGCAAGTCCCCACCACTGGGACTGTGCTGGATCAGTCCTGAAGCCAGCATAGCACTGGGTCTTGCCCAAGGCCTGTGGTAACCACTGCCTGGCTACTGCCTATGTTTGCTTAAGTCCCCAGGTCTCTACAATCAGCAGGTGGTGAAGCCAGCCAGGCTTGTATTCCCTTCAGGGTGGTGAGATCACCAGGCAGGTCCAGGGATGCTGTCTGGGAGTCAGGGCCTGCAGTCAGAAACCTTAGGAATTTGCCTGGTGTTCTATTCTACTGCGGCTGAACTGGCACTCAAACCATGAAATGCAGTCCTTCCCACTCTTCCCTCCCTTTTCCACAAGCAGAGAAGTCTCTTCCCAAGGCTGCCACTACCCCAGACCTGTGGCAAGTACTCCCTGGCTATTGCTGATTCTCACTCAAGGCCCAAGGGCTCTTCAGTCAGCTTGTGGTGAATGCTGGCAGTCCTGAGTCTTTCCCTTCAGGACAGTGGGCTTTCCTCTGGCCCAGGACCAGAAATGGTGTCCAAGAGCTAAGGCTTGAAATTGGGAGCCCCAGGTGCCCACTTAGTGCTCTATTCCACTGTGCCCAAGCTGGTACCTAAACTGCAAGACAAAATACCCTTGACTCTTCCCTCTCCTTACTTCTCAAGCAGAAGGAGTCCTTCCTCATAGCCACCACAGTTGGGAATGTGCTGCGTCATACCTAAAACCAACTTGTCCCAGAGTCTCATCCAAGGCCCACAGTGTGTACTACCTGGCCATCACTGTTGATTATTCAGGGCCCAAGCGCTCTTTAGTCAGCAGGTGATGAATCCTGCCAGGATTGAGTCCTTCTCTTCAAGGGGATAGGTTCCCTGCTGTCCCAGGGCATGTCTGGAGATATCATCTGGGACCTAGGGCCTGGAATAGGGGCCTCACAACTCTTCCTGGTGCCCTACCTACTGTGGCTTAGCTGGTATCCAAGTTGCAAGACCAAGTCCTCTTCATTCTTCCCCCTCCTCTCCTTAAGCAGATGGGAGAATTATCTCCCAGAGCTGCGAGCTGTGCTGCCTGGGGTTGGGCAAGAGGTGGCACAGACACTTTCTTGGCCACCCAGGCTGGTGTCTCACTATATTGCATGCCCTCCAAAATCCACTTGCTCTGAGCCCAGTACAGCACCAGGACTTGTCTAGGAATTGCAGTCCTTATGGCCTAGACTGCCTTTCAAATTTATTTAGAATCGCAGAGCAGTTTAGGCTATGGTGGTGTGGCTTACCAGAACTCAGGTTCTGACTACTAGGCTGAACCATTCCCCTCTGACTCGGGCTGGTCTAAATACTCTGTCTGTGGGCACTGGCTGAGTTCTGCCCAAAGCTACTTTCTGTTGTGACAGGCAGCACTGTGTTCTGATGCAGTCTCACAGTTATTGCTCTGTCCTTCCCCCAAGTACCCAGATTATCTCTTCATGCCACACAGCCACCAGAGTGGTGTCAGCAATTCAAGACTGTCTTTCCTACCCTCTGCAGTGCCTCTTTCAGTGACATAAAGTTTAAACCAAGTACTGTGATCACTCACCTGATTTTTGGTTCTTAGCAAGGTGTTTTTTTGTGTGTGTAGATAGTTGTTAAATTTGGTGTTCCTGTGGGGAGGTCAATCGGTGGAGGCTTCTAATCAGCAATCTTGATCTGCCTCCTCCCTATTCTAGTCTTGTCCCTGCCTCTAAATACCTTTCCCTTCAGTAGTTCAGGAAGGCTACAACCTAGGCATCTCTTGAATCTGTCTCCTCCTCTGTATCTTCTTTGTTCTTCACTGTTTCATGTAATATGCTTTTGAACTTGATTTTCTTTGCCTTTAATGACAAAATACAAAAGGAGACAGCAATAGACAAAAGACAGACAAAAGACCTACAGACTAATAGGAAATAATGAACAAGACAACAAGAGTAAATCCTTCCCTATCAATAATTATTTTAAATGTATATGGATTAAACTCCACAATCTAAAGACATAGAGAAGCTGAATGAATAAAAAAAAAATAAGACCCAACTTGGTTGAAAGTGAAGAGATGAAAAAAGACATTCCATGCAAATGATAACCAAACATGAGCAGGGATTGCTCTATTTATATCAGACAAAATAGACTTTACATAAAAAACTGTCATAAGATACAAAGAATAACATCTTATAATAATAAAAGATCAGTCCACCAGAAAGATATAACAATTATAAATATATATACATCCCACCTCAGAGCACCTAAATATATAAAGCAAACATTGAGAAAGATAAAGGGAGAAATAGACAGTAATACAATAATAGTAGACTTCAATACCCCACTTCTAATAATGGATAAAACATATAGATAGAAGATCAATAAAGAAACAGAGGCAGGGTGCAGTGCCTCATGCCTATAATCCCAGCACTTTGGGAGGCTGAGGCAGGCAGATCACCTGAGGTCAGGAGTTGAGACAAGCCTGGCCAACACGGTGAAACCCTGTCTCTACCAAAAAAAAAAACAAAAAAAAACCAAAAAAACAAAAATTAGCTGGGTGTGGTGGCGTGCCTATAGTCGCAGCTACTGGGGAGGCTGAGGTGGGAGAATCGCTTGAACCCAGGAGGCAGAGGTTTCAGTGAGCTGAGGTCACACCACTATCCTCCAGCCTGGGTGAGAATAAGACCCCAGCTCAAAACAAACAAACAAACAAACAAACAAAACCCCAGAAGACTTGTATAACACTGTAGGCCAAATAGCCCTAACAGATGTGTTCAGAGCAGTCCACCAACAGCAGTAGAATACACATTCTTCTCAAGTGATATGAAACTTTCTCTGGGATAGATCAAATGTTTTTACCACATACAATGAAGTTTTTTAAACAAGAAAGAAAATAATAAAATATAAACTCTGTTTCTTTGAGGCTCTTGTCATTCACCTATAACATCTTTTCTTTCTACATTGCTATCATCTTCTGACCACCTGGTTGATCCTGTTTCTTTATTTGAATTTTAAGAATATGGTTGTCTTTCTCTCCAGTAAAAGTGCAGACAAGTATTCTGAATGATATTGTATTAGTCTGTTTTCACACTACTGATAAAGACATACCCGAGACTGGGTAATTTATAAATAAAAAGAGGTTTAATGGACTCACAGTTCCTCATGGCTGGGGAGGCCTCAAAATCATGGTGGAAGACAAAGGAAGAGCTAAGGGATGTCTTACATGGCAGCAGGCAAGAAGAAGACTTGTGCAGGGGAACTCCTCTTTATAAATCTATCAGATCTTGTGAGACTTATTCACTATCATGAAAATAGCACAGGAAAGACCTGACCCAATGATCCAATTACCTTCCACCAGGTCCCTCCCATGACACGTGGGAATCGTGGGAGCTACAATTCAAGATGAAATTTGGGTGGGGACACAGCCAAACCATATTAGATATTAACCATGTGGATAATCGATCAAACAGCATCAGACTCTGAACTTCTTGACTCCCTCATCTTCCATGATTTTTATAGTTTGCCCACACACTTTCATAGCTACCCACTGGATACTTATTACTGTGTTTCTGTTTGCTAGACCTACCATAACAAAATACAACGAAGTGGATGGCTTAAACAACATAATTTCTTTCCTTACAGTTCTGGAGGCTAGAAGCCCCAAATCAAGGTGTTGGTCGGTTTAGTTTCTTATGAGACCTCTGCTTGGCTTGCAGACAGCTGTTTCTTGCTGTGTTCTCACATGGTCATCTCTATGTTTGTGTTGTCTGTGTCTTAATCCCCTTTTCTTATAAAGACATCAATCATATTGGATTAAGGGCCCACCCTAACAACCCTGTTTTAACTTATCTCTTTTAAAGATCTATCCCCAAATGTAGTCACATTCTGAAGTATTGAGGGTTAGGACTTCAATATATGAATTTTTTTCTGAAGGGACACAATTCAGCACATAATAACTATCAGAGCTCAAGCTTAAAAGTCAACTATTTGGGGCCAGTTATGGTGGCTCACATCTGTAATCCCAGCACTTTGGGAGATCAGGGTGTGTGGATCACAAGGTCAGGAGATCGAGACCATCCTGGCTAACATGGTGAAACTCTGCCTCTACTAAAAATACAAAAAAATTACCCAGGCTTGGTGGTGGACACCTATAGTCCCAGCTACTTGAGAGGCTGAGGCAGGAGAATAGTGTGAACCCATGAGGTGGAGCTTGCAGTGAGCTGAGATCGCACCACTGCACTCTAGCCTGGGCAACAGAGCGAGACTCCATCTCAGAAAAAAAAAAAAAAGTCAACTATTTGGAAATCATCATTCTCAGCAAACTAACACAGGATCAGAAAACCAAACACCACATGTTCTCACTCATAAGTGGAAGTTGAACAATGAGAACACATGAGCACAGGGAGGGGAACATCACACACTGGGGCCTGTCAGGGGGTTGGGGGCTAGGGGAGGGATAGCATTAGGAGAAATACCTAATGTAGATGATGGGTCGATGGGTGCAGCAAACCACCATGGAACGTGTATACCTATGTAACAAACCTGCGCGTTCTGCACATGTATCCTAGAACTTAAAGTATAATTTTTTAAAAAAGGTCAATTATTAAACTAGTCTTTACTCTGACTTCACCCTTTGTTTTTTCCAGACAATTTATTTGCCACTTTTATCTCCAAGTAGTTCTTTCATGACACAGAGGCCTGTATTTCATTCACCATTTGCTTTTCCTAACTTACTAGTTCACTGTTTTCTTCATTTCCTTCCATATCCAGCTTAAATTTTATAATTATTTATTTCAATAATACTATGGACTGAATGTTTATGCTCCCCCTGACACTCCAATTCATATGTTGAAGCCTAAATTCCCCATGTGATAGTATTTGGAGGTGGGGCCTTTGAGGTAATTAGGTCATGAGGGTGGAGCCCTTGTGAATGGGATTACTTTCCTTATTAGGGGATGAAGAGACCAGAGTTTCTTCTCTCTGTCCTGTGAGCATACAACAAGAAGACCACCATCGATGAACCAGGAAAAATGCCCTTATCAGATACTCGATCTGTCAGTCCCTTGATCTTGGACTTCCCAGCTCCTAGAACTCTGAGAAATGAATTTCTGTTATTTAAGTTACTTAGTTTATGGTATTCTATTATAGAAGCCTGAACTGACTAAGACAAACAAGGATCAATAACATTCTTCCAATGCCCTGATTTCCTTCATCCCTCTGTCTTTTCTTCATACCCATCTAGCAAAAGTCCATCTCTGAATTTCCCCAACTAATTTATATTTGCCTATAGTAATCAGTCAAAGGCTGCTGGAGATAGTTATATGTCAATGAAGATTAGCTCCTCCATAATTTAGTGATTAAAATGGCCTTGCCATAATCCATGAAATGGTTCAGCAATGCTATGACATTGCTTTTATCAACTCCCTCTTTCACACATGATGACCATTTTAGAACTTTTCTTCTCCACAAAGTTTCAAGCCTTTTGCTCCCAATTCACTCTCAGCATCACTTACATCATAGAAAAACTAGGATCCCTCAGGCAGGAACTTTTTCACTTCCCACTGCCAAACAGACAATCCCATTTACCTCTGTATTCACCTGCTCCTCCTCCCTCTTTTGCAATAGAGTAGCTGTCTCCCTTCCTACTTAAGGCCAATTCTGCCTCTTGCCCTTTTGTTTCTACTTTCTCCCAGTTTTTTTTTCAATATTTTACATTATTTCTCTTTTCTGTCATAGACATTTAATCATACCTGTTTACTGGATTGTTTCCTTCAGCATTTAAATATGTTCTTGTCTCTCCCACTTACAAAATATTAACTTCCTTGATCTTATATTCTCCTCTAGCTACTACCCTGTTTCTCTAATCAGCCAACTTTCTCAAAAGGATTGACTATTTTCAGACTCCATTTCCTTATATATCACTCTCTCCTTTATGTGCTCTTACCTGACTTCTAGTCTCATCATTCCACCAAATCAGCTCTTCTAAAAGCACCAATAATATCCATGTAACATTTAGTTCTTATCTTTCTTGACCTCTTAGCATCATTTGATCCTGTCAATCTTTCCTTGCTTTTTGAAATACCATCTTGCTTTCACTTTTGTGATACTATGCTTTGCTGGTTCCCTCTCCCACATTGTGTCATTCTTTCTCAGTCTCCTTCACTCAGTCATTGAGTATTAAGTTTCCCTAAGGCTCTGCCAATCTCTCCTATCATTCTATTCTTTTGCCCTAGGTGATGCCATCCAAGCCACAATTTTCTTATAAAAGCAAATGTTCCACAGGACTTTTGCACATGGTGTTTCCCTTGAGGGCTTGCTCCCTCAAACCCTCCCTTAACTCATTATATAATTATAATTTATACATTCTTTACCTTGAAGCTCAGATACCACCTTCTCTGAAAGCTTTATACAACCTACTTGTTCTTATGACACCTCTGCAGGACTTCTGCAATTATAATTTACATTTATTTATCTGATTTGCTGAATGACAAGCTTCCATTGGAGGTAAGCTATATAACGGCAGATATTATATGTTTTTCTTATTATAAATTTATCCCTATCACTTAAGAAAATGCTGACACATAGTAGGTACACAACAAATAATTGTAGAATGAAATAACCAAATGAATAAACATTTCAAATAATGTATCTGTATATATCAAGATGGGGATTTCCCATTCGTGATTAAATACATGGTTTTGAAGCCAAGAGAGAGGTCTGGGCTGGAGAGATTAATTTGAAATGTAATTGCATGTAAATGGTAATGAAGGTTGTAAGATTTCCCAGAAAATGCTTATGGAGGGAGAGAAGAGGGAAGAGGACAAAAACCTTGGGAACATCCACGTTTGTTAAACTGGGGCAGATAGAGGATGAGCCATCAAAGTAGGATGGGACTGACTACGCCATCCACACACGCAGACTTTCCTTGGCAGTCCTAATTTTAATATTTGGCCCTTTCGGCTAACAGATTTCACAACCACATATATTCATCAGAAAATTAGAAAACATATATGAATCACATATGTTATAGCATCTATAAAGGAACCAAATGTAAATCTAATTTTAATAATTATTAATTTTTAATCACTTAATAATGATATAACAATAATTAGTACTTATGACTATATAATAATTATTAATAAACTTGACTTTTTACCAGTAACTGCAGTGAGGAATTAAGTGTGTTTTAAACATGGCTAATATACATAGTAATTATATTTTTATTTATAATCTTTTTAAACTATGCTTTTAAAAATTTGCCTAAATGTAAATATGTTCAATTTTTCTTTTTTAGCCTGAAAGTACTTTACTAATTATCTGTGAAAATGGCTATATTCTTGAAGCTCCACTTCCAACCATAAAGCAAGAAGAGGATGATCATGATGTAGTCTCCTATGAAATCAAAGACATGTGCATAAAATGTTTCCATTTTTCAAGTGTCAAATCTAAGATTCTGGTATGGAATATTCCTGAAGCATTATCTTATAATAATTTCCTTTCCTTAGAATATAAAATATCCTATGTTAAGTGCTGATGGAATACACAAAAGAATAAAACATAAGCCCTGAACTTAAGGAGTTTATAATCTGGTAGGAAAGCAATTAGAAGGCAGTGGTAAATAGATACTGAAATCAAAATGCAAAGAAGGAAATTTTAGGGGTCTGCAGAGGAAAAGAGAGAAGATTCTGATAGAGGGATGGGAGGAGGTCAAAAATGACTGCATGGAAGTGACATTTAGTACCTAAAGAATGGGAGGGGCCAGGCTCATTGGCTCATGCCTATCATCCCAGCACTTTGGGAGGCTGAGGTGGGAGGATCGCTTGAGCCCGGGAGTTTATGGCTACAGTGAGCTGTGATTGCACCAGTGCACTCCAGTTCAGGTGACAGAGTGAGACCCTGTCTCAAGAAAAAAAAAAATAGGGGGAATTTTGAGAGGTGAAAATAGGACGATGGCAATAAAGGCTGGAAGAACATCCCAAGAGAACGCAGAGTTGTGAGTGTTTTCAAGAAATGAGGAATAGATCAATAAAATATAGGGAGGCAATTTGTTGAAGGATGTTGCAAGAGTCTGTGACCAATGCATGGAGCTCCTTAAATGCCAGCCAAGACATTTCATTTTAGACCACTGGGATCCATTGTGAGTTTGTGAGGAGGGGATTGATGTGATGATATCATATAAGTTAGGAAGATTATTCTGAGGGGTGAACAGAATGAAGTGGTAAAAGATGGGAGGTGGAAATACTAGTGTCAGAGGGCTTTTGCAAAGGACAGTTGATAGATGATGAAGGCCAAACTCACAGTATTACTAAAGTTGGAAGCAACTTTCCTTGTGGACTGTTTCAGTCTACTTAATTCCTGGGTTAACAGTGATAGGCTCTAAGAGAAGTTATATTCAGCTTCTCTATTAGGAAAAAAACGACCAAATAATTTCTATAAAACCAAGATTGATGGGGGTAAAACAAAAATGAGTCATTCTAATGATTTAAAAGTTTTAATGATAAAAATATATTCTCACATTGGTGAGTATTTTTAAATATTATTTGTTACAGAGCTGTATATCTTCTTTCTATTTTCATTGTCATCCCCAGTGGTGTAAATGAACGAATGAGTCATAATTGTTTTTATACCTACTTAATGTTTATTTTAAAAGAGATTAATAGAAATTGAAAAAAGGGAGAGACAAAGGGAGTTGAAGGAGAAAATAAGGGAAGAAAGGAGGAACAAGCTAGCAGCAGAGATGGGAGAAGATGGAGAAAAAGAATTTCAGGAGGAGGAAGAGGAGGAGGAGGAGGAGGAGGAGGAGAAAGAAGAGCCATTACCTGAAATATTTATTCCATCAACCCCCTCTCCCATCCTCTGTGGATTTTACTCAGAGCCAGGGAAGTTCTGGGTTTCTTTGGTAAGTAACAATGTAATAATTTTTACCTCAATTATATTTCATTATAGTTTATAGTTATTGTAACTTAATTCTTTCTTACTCTTACGTTAAGATTTCATTTATCTGTTTTTTTTTAGATTTCATTTATTAAATGCTATTGAAGTTGTGAGTTTTGGTGAATGAATGTGGGATATAGTTATTTTTAAATAATCTTAACATCTCTTTTATATGTGTACTTGTGCAGATAATTGTACAGATAAATCTGTAGATTATAGATTATCTGTTATCTGCTTGTCAATCATACATGTTCCAGGCAGGTCAAAGAGGAGAAGGATCAAGCGTAGAAAGGCAAAAAGCTAGGGGTTTTTCCAACCAAGACTGTTGTTTTTTAATTTTGAAAAGAATAGCTTTCATGGCAGTACTATCCAATAGACTTTTCTTACTTCTCATTATCTACAACTATGCTGTGGGGTCATATGCAAGTCTAGGAAGATAAGTCTTTTTAGATGGTCTAATTGCCACTCTGAACAAAACCAGAACTTCGCTCATAAGGAAGAAGGGAAAAATGGATATTAGGAAGAAAGTACCAGGGCCTATCACAATGCTGTAGGAGGATATCCTCCAATTATACATTTTTTACTATTTGCTTGAAATATTTTATTGATCTACTGCAAAGCAAGATTTCCTTCATTATAATTTTGTCACAATTTTCAGTTCCAGCCACCAAAAATAATTTCATAAAAGTGTATGTGGAAGATCATTACTAATTCATCCCTGGTCCTAGGTCTTTAGCCAGGCCAGGACACTGACTAGCCAAGGACTATTGCTGTAAGGAGTGATGAGTGTTGACTTTTTCCCTCCTCACCTTTTCCTAGAAATGTAACTTTTGTATTACTAAGGAGGCAAGCAGAAAGAAGGATGGAAAATAGCATTGGAGACATCATAGGATGTCATTTATTAATTCCTCTACCCTTTCTGCCTGTCTTCTGTGTTTTATAAAACAATTGTAAATGGCTACTATTGTATGGAGTTCAAAGGATAAAGGGATAAAGAAAACATGGTTCCTCCCTTCAGGAAGTCTTCATTTGAGGGAAAGAGGTACAGAAACAATTAATGTAATACAATGCAATAAATTTCCAGTGTCCTGGAAATATAGATGCAAAAATTACTCATTATTTAACAAACATAATTGGGAAGATTGGGAAGATTGCTTGAGCCCAAAAGTTCGAGACCAGCCTGTGTAATATAGTGAGATCCCATCTCAAACAACAACAACAAAACACAGAAAGCTCCACGCATATTTAGTGCTTACTCTTAGGGTTTCCAAGTAAAATTACATAGTACATACTTACACTAAAAATTATTTTTGGCTGGGTGCAGTGGCTCACACCTGTAATCTCAGCACTTTGGGAGGCCGAGGCGGGTGGATCACGAGGTCAGAAGATCAAGACCATTCTCACCAACATGGTGAAACCCTGTGTCTACTAAAATACAAAACATTAGCCGGGCATGGTAGCAGGTGCCTGTAGTCCCAGCTACCCAGGAGGCCAAGGCAGGGGAATTGCTTGAACCCGGGAGGTGAAGGTTGCAGTGAGCCGAGATTGTGCCACTACACTCCAGCCTGGTGACAGAACAAGACTCTATCTCAAAAAAATATATATATATTTTTTTGTTTGTCTGAAATTTAAATTTAATAGATGTCCTTTATTTTCATTTGCTGAATATGACAACTTATTTATTCTGTACCAGGTATTTTTCTAAGTAATTTACTTAACCAACTATAAAATAAGTGCTATTTTTTTTTTGCATTTTATATATGAAGAAACCAAGGCATGGAAATGTTAGGCATTTTATCCAAGGCCATATAACTAATGAGAAGTGAAACTAGGATCTGGACTCAAGCAGTCTGGCTCCAGAGTTCATGCCCTTAACCATTAAGCTACACTGGTGAACAAGGTTAAAACATAGTTAACAGAGGTAGCAAAGCTTGAGTCAACAATTTGACAGCTCTGTGCTTGCAGCCAAACAAATGGTGAAGAAAAACCGGTCTCATTTTGAAGTAATGACTGCAGTTCTCAAACCAATACTCACACTGCAGGCCAATTCTACTGCCCAGCCATATTCACTTTCCAAATTATTACATTAAGTCTTTCTTCTCCCCTCAAGCATTTTGTACCTTCTCTTACTCTTCAATGATAACCTCATCTCACATTTCACAGAAAAAAATAAAAGCAGATGGAATTTCCTTTTCTTGTCTCAATTAGATGTAACACTCTACAGGGATCTATATACCTTTTGTCTGCTTTGCCTATTGTTATAATTGGAGAACAGTCTCCTGCAACTCTCCAAGGACATTGTTCCCAATGGCTCCTTGATCCCATCCCTTCTTTTCTTCTCAAAAATTTTGCTCCTGAGATAAACCACTTGGTCTCCTGTATCATCAGTTTCTGTCTTTTCTATTCGGTTATTATCATGAGCATACAAACATGCTCTATTACTAATCTTAATTTTATTTCCTTAACCTCTCTTTTCTTTTCCCCCCTTGCTCTGTTACAGAAAAAGTTATTGAAAGAATCATCTGTAATCATTGGCTTAACTTATTCACCTCCTATTTGATCTTCAACCCATTCCAGTTGGGCTATTTCCATCACTTCGCTAATGATGACAAGCTCAGAGGTCAATTCTCTGTCCATTTGACTTTTCAGAACATTTAACAGAGTTGACCCCTCATACTTCTCAAATGCTTTCT
Organism: Pongo abelii; assembly: GCF_028885655.2. Lineage (NCBI taxonomy): Eukaryota > Metazoa > Chordata > Mammalia > Primates > Hominidae > Pongo > Pongo abelii. The sequence continues at coordinate 24,751,519 of NC_085928.1, forward strand.
TCTCTTGGCTTCTAAGACATTACACTCTTCTGACCATTCCATTTCAGCCTCTTTTGCTGTCTTCTCATGTGCAGAATATAAGCTTTGAAGTTTGAAATACTCCAGAGTGTGGCCTTGGGCCCCCTCTTTCTTGCTAAGGTAACTTTACACAGTCTCATGGCTTTAAATATCACTTATCTTCCAGTGAATCTCAAATATTTATTTCTAGTCCTGACCTCTCCCCTCCAGTTAGACTTGTATATCCAACTTGACAATGCTCCTTGGCACCTCAAAATTAACCTGTCCAAGACATTACCTTTAAACCATACATGTCCCATACAAACCTGCTCCATCTCCATCTCAGTAAATGAGACAATCATCCACTTAGTTACTATGCCAAAACCTCGGCGTTATTAAGGATTCTTCTCTTTCCTTTATTATTTGATACCCTTATATCGAAAGTAGGTCTCTTGTAAACAGTATATGGTTAGGCTTAAAAGAATCCTGTAGGATTATATTTGTCTTTTAAAAAAGTACTATGTTCATGTATATTTAATGTAATTACTGATATATTTTAGTTTAAATCTACTATCTTACTAATTATTTCTATTTGTCACACTCATTCTAAATTTCTTTTCTTTCCCTTTTTTTTTTTTTTACCTTCTGTTGAGTGATTAGGTAATTTTTTCCACAGTTTTCTTCCTCTACTAGATTATTAGTTATACATTCTTTTACTATTCTTTTAGAGGTGATTTTATTTATTTATTTATTTTTATTTTTGAGACAGAGTCTCACTCACTCTGTTGCCCAGGCTAGAGTGCAATGGTGCCATCTTGGCACACTACAGCCTCTACTTCCCAGGTTCAAGTGATTCTCCTGTCTTAGCTTCCCGAGTAGCTGGGATTACAGGCGTGTGCCAACACGCGTGGTTAAAAGGTGTAGTTTCTTCATTTTTATTTTGTTTGCAGTTCGTAGCACTCTACATTTCAACATATCTCTTCAGTTTTAGAAAATTCTCAGCTGTTGTCTACCACAATGTTGCTTCTGGCCTATCTTTTCACTGTCTTTTTCTGGGACCCAAACTTTATGTGTATTACATCCTTCTCATGTTCCATATGTATCTTACATCATTCAAGAAGATTTTCCATCCTTTTTGTCTCTCTCCATGCTTTAGCCTATTTTTTCTGATCTCTGTTCCAGCTTCATAACTGTCTTTTGTTTTACAGTTTGTTTTTCCAATTGCTTTTTATTGAAGTAAAAGACACATAACATAAAATTGACCATCTTAACCATTTTTAAGTGTACATCTCAGTAGTAGTAAACGTATTCGCAATGTTGTGATGTCATCACCAACATCTGTCTCCACTGTCCTCCTCATCCTGTAACACTGAAACTCCCATACCTATCAAATGATAACTCCTGATTCTTCCCTTCTCTCAGCCCCTGACAACCATCACTCTACTTTCTTTCTCTATGATTTTGACTACTCTAAGTATTTCAAATAAGTGAAATTGTATAGTATCTGTCTCTTTATGACTGGCTTGTTTCACCTGGGATAATTTCCCCAAGTTTCATCCATGATGCAGCATATGTCAGAATTCCTTTCAAGGCTGAATAATACTCCATTTTAAGTATGTACCGTATTTTGCTCATATACTCAGTCATCAATAGACACTTGGGGCCAGGCATGGTGGCTCACGCCTGTAATCCTAGCACTTTAGGAGGTCAAGGCGGGTGGATCACTTGAGGCCAGGAGTTCCAGACCAGCCTGGCCAATGTGGCAAAACCCCATCTGTACTAAAAGTAGAAAAAATTAGATGGGTGCAGTGGCTCACACCCGCAATCCTAGCTATCCGGGAGGCCGAGGCAGGAGAATCGCTTGAACTTGGGAGGTGGAAGTTGCAGTGAGCCGAGATGGCACCACTGCATTCCGGCCTGGGTGACAGAGTGAGACCCCATCTCAAAACAAACACACAAAAATAGATACTTGGATTGCTCCCACCTTTTGGCTATTGTGAATAATGCTGCTATGAATGAGATGGGTGTTCAAATATCTCTTTGAGACCCTGCTTGAACCCTGGGAATTATTGTTTCTTTCTCCATAAGTCTATGAGACTGCAGATAGCTTTGTCCAGCTTCTTAGCCTCTCAGCTGCCACATATACGTAACAAACCCGCACGTTGTGCACATGTACCCTAGAACTTAAAGTGTAATAATTAAAAAATAAAAAATAAATAAATAAATAAAAGAACTGACAGTTGCTTCAGGGAGTAAAGCAGTGTCAAATGCCAGGCTCGCTTCTGGCTTTCCCTCTTTTTTGGATCTTGCTATTTTGGTACCTTTCCAATGCCTTCAAACACATTTACGAAATTTGTTCTGGTTGTTCTCAGTGGGAGAGTTTGGCTGAAACAATCTAGTCTGCCATTGCCAAAAGTGAAAACTTAGTAATTTGATTTTCAGAGGTGATCATGTTGTTACCTTCTCTTTCTTTTTTTTTTTTTTCTTTTATTATTATTATTATTATTATTATACTTTAGGTTTTATGGTACATGTGCCCAATGTGCAGGTAAGTTACATATGTATACATGTGCCATGCTGGTGCGCTGCACCCACCAACTCGTCATCTAGCATTAGGTATATCTCCCAATGCTATCCCTCCCCCCTCCCCCCAACCCACAACAGTCCCCGAAGTGTGATGTTCCCCTTCCTGTGTCTATGTGTTCTCATTGTTCAATTCCCACCTATGAGTGAGAATATGCGGTGTTTGGTTTTTTGTTCTTGCGATAGTTTACTGAGAATGATGATTTCCAATTTCATCCATGTCCCTACAAAGGACATGAACTCATCATTTTTTATGGCTGCATAGTATTCCATGGTGTATATGTGCCACATTTTCTTAATCCAGTCTATCATTGTTGGACATTTGGGTTGGTTCCAAGTCTTTGCTATTGTGAATAATGCGGCAATAAACATACGTGTGCATGTGTCTTTATAGCAGCATGATTTATAGTCCTTTGGGTATATACCCAGTAATGGGATGGCTGGGTCAAATGGCATTTCTAGTTCTAGATCCCTGAGGAATCGCCACACTGACTTCCACAATGGTTGAACTAGTTTACAGTCCCACCAACAGTGTAAAAGTGTTCCTATTTCTCCACATCCTCTCCAGCACCTGTTGTTTCCTGACTTTTTAATGATTGCCATTCTAACTGGTGTGAGATGGTATCTCATTGTGGTTTTGATTTGCATTTCTCTGATGGCCAGTGATGGTGAGCATTTTTTCATGTGCTTTTTGGCTGCATAAATGTCTTCTTTTGAGAAGTGTCTGTTCATGTCCTTCGCCCACTTTTTGATGGGGTTGTTTTTTTCTTGTAAATTTGTTGGAGTTCATTGTAGATTCTGGATATTAGCCCTTTGTCAGATGAGTAGGTTGCGAAAATTTTCTCCCATTTTGTAGGTTGCCTGTTCACTCTGATGGTAGTTTCCTTTGCTGTGCAGAAGCTCTTGAGTTTAATTAGATCCCATTTGTCAATTTTGGCTTTTGTTGCCATTGCTTTTGGTGTTTTAGACATGAAGTCCTTGCCCATGCCTATGTCCTGAATGGTATTGCCTAGGTTTTCTTCTAGGGTTTTTATGGTTTTAGGTCTAACATTTAAGTCTTTAATCCATCTTGAATTGATTTTTGTATAAGGTGTAAGGAAGGGATCCAGTTTCAGCTTTCTACATATGGCTAGCCAGTTTTCCCAGCACCATTTATTAAATAGGGAATCCTTTCCCCATTTCTTGTTTTTGTCAGGTTTGTCAAAGATCAGATGGTTGTAGATATGTGGCATTATTTCTGACGGCTCTGTTCTGTTCCATTGATCTATATCTCTGTTTTGGTACCAGTACCATGCTGTTTTGGTTACTGTAGCCTTGTAGTATAGTTTGAAGTCAGGTAGCGTGATGCCTCCAGCTTTGTTCTTTTGGCTTAGGATTGACTTGGCGATGCGGGCTCTTTTTTGGTTCCATATGAACCTTAAAGTAGTTTTTTCCAATTCTGTGAAGAAAGTCATTGGTAGCTTGATGGGGATGGCATTGAATCTGTAAATTACCTTGGGCAGTATGGCCATTTTCATGATATTGATTCTTCCTACCCATAAGCATGGAATGTTCTTCCATTTGTTTGTATCCTCTTTTATTTCCTTGAGCAGTGGTTTGTAGTTCTCCTTGAAGAGGTCTTTCACATCCCTTGTAAGTTGGATTCCTAGGTATTTTATTCTCTTTGAAGCAATTGTGAATGGGAGTTCACTCATGATTTGGCTCTCTGTTTGTCTGTTATTGATGTATAAGAATGCTTGTGATTTTTGCACATTGATTTTGTATCCTGAGACTTTGCTGAAGTTGCTTATCAGCTTAAGGAGATTTTGGGCTGAGACAATGGGGTTTTCTAGATATACTATCATGTCATCTGCAAACAGGGACAATTTGACTTCCTCTTTTCCTAATTGAATACCCTTGATTTCCTTCTCCTGCCTAATTGCCCTGGCCAGAACTTCCAACACTATGTTGAATAGAAGTGGCAAGAGAGGGCATCCCTGTCTTGTGCCAGTTTTCAAAGGGAATGCTTCCAGTTTTTGCCCATTCAGTATGATATTGGCTGTGGGTTTGTCATAAATAGCTCTTATTATTTTGAGATACGTCCCATCAATTCCTAATTTATTGAGAGTTTTTAGCATGAAGGGTTGTTGAATTTTGTCAAAGGCCTTTTCTGCATCTATTGAGATAATCATGTGGTTTTTGTCTTTGGTTCTGTTTATATGCTGGATTACATTTATTGATTTGCGTATATTGAACCAGCCTTGCATCCCAGGGATGAAGCCCACTTGATCATGGTGGATAAGCTTTTTGATGTGCTGCTGGATTCTGTTTGCCAGTATTTTATTGAGGATTTTTGCATCAATGTTCATCAAGGATATTGGTCTAAAATTCTCTTTTTTTGTTGTGTCTCTGCCAGGCTTTGGTATCAGGATGATGCTGGCCTCATAAAATGAGTTAGGGAGGATTCTCTCTTTTTCTATTGATTGGAATAGTTTCAGAAGGAATGGTACCAGCTCCTCCTTGTACCTCTGGTAGAATTCGGCTGTGAACCCATCTGGTCCTGGACTTTTTTTGGTTGGTAAGCTATTGATTATTGCCAGAATTTCAGCTCCTGTTATTGGTCTATTCAGAGATTCAACTTCTTCTTGGTTTAGTCTTGGGAGGGTGTATGTGTTGAGGAATTTATCCATTTCTTCTAGATTTGTTACCTTCTCTTTCTTATTTATTCTTTTATTGTTCATAAAGTTGTTCTGCCCCTTAATTTGTATAATAAGGAATCTCAGTATTAAGGAAATTAGAGTTGGAGCAATATATCTCTCCCAGTTGATCATTCGTCTTCTCACTACATGGATAAATTTTTCTGAAATAGCCCTTTCTGGAAAATTAACAGTGTTTACAGTTACCTTAAACTGAAAACTAGCTGTAAAAATGAGGAACTGCAAAACCCTAATATTTGTTACTGCTTATTCAGAATAATGCTTGAAGAAATAAAACGAAATTCTATAGGTAGGGAGTCAGAGGTGATATCTCTCTTGTATTGGCTTTTAAATGAAAACAAATCATCATAAGGTTTTTATTATAATTATATAGTTGTGTATAAATGGATAAAGGAGATGCTTTATAGAAATAATAAATCTATAATCATAGAAATTATGTAGAAGTAGATGTTGGAAAACATCTATTTTATGTTTTCAAATTTGAAATAATCAAAAAATTCTCATGCATTTGTGTGTGTTATATTCAAGTACCACCTTCTATGTTACTTATCTCTTTTCTAGGGTGACTATGATTCTGGTTTTCTGTATCACTGTGAGTTCCCCCCTTGTGATGAAAGCAGTGATTTCAAAGAACAAAAAGATGAACCTATCGATGCCCGTTATCTTGAGGATACAGAGGATAATCCCATCCAAGCTATCACTTTCAAGTGAGCAGTATTTCAAAAAGCTTTAAAAAAAACCATATCCCGTTAGTGTCTATGCTGTTGTCCATCATGGATATTGTCAATTTTTAAAGATCCATCCAAATGAAGGGGTACTCAAAAAATATTTGGTTAAATAAATCAAATGAATAAATGAAATCAAAGCTAATACTGAAATTATATTTAAATACTCCCACCAAATATTGTCAGTATTTTTGTTTATCGCACAATTGAATTGTATGGATTTACATTCTGTTACCTAGGAGGATGCTACTTACATAGTCAGAAATGAAGGTTCAGGGTTACAGTTATTCTGGAGAAATCACAATTGAATCATTAGGCCTTCAATAATTGAGAACTAGGCAAATATGCCAGTTATTCTTCTGATGACCCAATATAATAGCTTCAAATTTCAAATTGGCCTTTTTTCTCTATTCTTTTGTATTAGTTTGCTAGGGCTGCCACAATAAAACACCACAGACTAGGTGGCTTAAACAGCAGAATTTTTTTTCTCACAGTTCTAGAGGCTGGAGTTCCAAGATCAAGGTGTCAGCAGATGGGTTTCTCTTGAGGCCTGTCTCCTTAACTTACAGATATTTGCCTTCTTGCCTGATCTTTTCTCTGGGTGCATGTCATCCCTGATGTTTCTGTCTGTATCCTAATCTCTTCTTCTTATTTTTTTTTTTATTATTATACTTTAAGTTCTAGGGTACATGTCCACAACGTGCACATTTGTTACATAGGTATACATATGCCATGTTGGCTTGCTGCACCTATCAACTTGTCATTTAAATTAGGTATTTCTCCTAATGCTATCCCTCCCTCTGCCCCCCACTCCCCAACAGGCCCTGGTGTGTGATGTTCCCCACCTTGTGTCCATGTGTTCTCATTGTTCAATTCCCACCTGTGAGTGAGAACATGTGGTGTTTGGTTTTCTGTCCTTGTGATAGTTTGCTGAGAATGATGGTTTCCAGCTTCATCCGCGTCCCTGCAAAGGACATGAACTCATCTTTTTTTATGGCTGCATAGTATTCCATGGTGTATATGTGCCACATTTTCTTAATCCAGTCTATCATTAATGGACATTTGGATTGGTTCCAAGGCTTTGCTATTGTGAATGGTGCTGCAATAAACATACGTGTGCATGTATCTTTATAGTAGCATGATTTATAATCCTTTGGGTATATATCCAATAGTGGGATCACAGGCCGAAATGGTATTTCTAGTTATAGATCCTTGAGGAATTGCCACACTGTCTTCCACAATGGTTGAACTAATTTACACTCCCACCAGCAGTGTAAAAGCATTCCTATTTCTCCACATCCTCTCCAGCATCTGTTGTTTCCTGACTTCTTAATGATCACCATTCTAACTGGTGTGAGATGGTATCTCACTGTGGTTTTGATTTGTATTTCTCTGATGATCAGTGGTGATGAGCATTTTTTCATGTGTCTGTTGGCTGCGTAAATGTCTTCTTTTGAGAAGTGTCTGTTCATATCCTTTGCCCACTTTTTGATGGGATTGTTTTTTTTCCTGTAAATTTGTTTAAGTTCTTTGTTGATTCTGGATATTAGCCCTTTGTCAGATGGGTAGATTGAAAAAATTTTCTCCCATTCTGTAGGGTGCCTGTTCACTCTGATGATAGTTTCTTTTGCTGTGCAGAAGCTCTTTAGTTTAATTAGATCCCATTTGTCAATTTTGGCTTTTGTTGCCATTGCTTTTGGTGTTTTAGACATGAAGTCTTTGCCCTTGCCTATGTTCAGAATGGTATCGCCTAGGTTTTCTTCTAGAGTTTTTATGGCTTTAGGTCTTACATTTAAGTCTTTAATCTATCTTGAGTTACTTTTTGTATAAGGTGTAAGGAAGTGATCCAGTTTCAGCTTTCTACATATGGCTAGCCAGTTTTCCCAGCACCATTTATTAAGTAGGGAATCCTTTCCCCATTTCTTGTTTTTGTCAGGTTTGTCAAAGATCAGATGTTTGTAGATGTGTGGTGTTATTTCTGAGGCCTCTGTTCTGTTCCATTGGTCTGTATAACTGTTTTAGTACCAGTACCATGCTGTTTTGGTTACTATAGCCTTGTAGTATAGTTTGAAGTCAGGTAATGTGATGCCTCCAGCTTTGTTCTTTTGCTTAGGATGGTCTTGGCTATGCAGGCTCTTTTTTGGTTCCATATGAAGTTTAAAGTAGTTTTTTCCAATTCTGTAAAGAAAGTCATTGGTAGCTTGATGGGGACGGCATTGAATCTATGAATTACCTTGGGCAGTATGGCCATGTTCATGATATTGATTCTTCCTATCCATGAGCCTGGAATGTTCTTCCATTTGTTTGTGTCCTCTTTTATTTCACTGAGCAGTGGTTTGTAGTTCTCCTTGAAGAGGTCCTTCACATCCCTTGTAAGTTGGATTCCTAGGTATTTTATTCTCTTTGAAGCAATTGTGAATGGGAGTTCACTCATGATTTGGCTGTTTGTCTGTTATTGGTGTATAAGAATGCTTGTGATTTTTGTACACTGATTTTGTATCCTGAGACTTTGCTGAAGTTGCTTATCAGCTTAAGGAGATTTTGGGCTGAGACAATGGGGTTTTCTAAATATACAATCATGTCATCTGCAAACAGGGACAGTTTGACTTCCTCTTTTCCTAATTGAATATCCTTTATTTCTTTATCTTGCCTGTTTGCCCTGGCCAGAACTTCCAACACTATTTTGAATAGGAGTGGTGAGAGAGCACATCCTTGTCTTGTGCCAGTTTTCAAAAGGAAATGCTTCCACTTTGCCCATTCAGTATGATATTGGCTGTGGGTTTGTCATAAATAGCTCTTATTTCTTTGAGGTACATTCCATCAATACCTAGTTTATTGAGAGTTTTTAGCATGAAAGGTTGTTGAATTTTGTTGAAGGCCTTTTCTGCATCTATTGAGATAATCATGTGGTTTTTGTCATTGGTTCTGTTTATGTGATGGATTATGTTTATTGATTTGTGTAAGTTGAACCAGCCTTGCATCCCAGGGATGAAGCCCACTTGATTGTGGTGGATAAGCTTTTTGATGTGCTGCTGGATTCTGTTTGCCAGTATTTTATTGAGGATTTTTGCATCAATGTTCATCAGGGATATTGGTCTAAAATTCTCTTTTTTGTTGTGTCTCTGCCATGCTTTGGTTTCAGGATGATGCTGCCCTCATAAAATGAGTTAGGGAGGATTTCCTCTTTTTCTATTCATTGGAATAGTTTCAGAAGGAGTGGTACTGGCTCCTCTTTGTACCTCTGGTAGAATTCGGCTGTGAATCTGTCTGGTTCTGGACTTATTTTGGTTGGTAGGGTATTAAGTACTGCCTCAATTTCAGAATCTGTTATTGTTCTATTCAGAGATTCAACTTCTTCCTGATTTAGTTTTGGGAGGGTGTATGTGTCCAGGAATTTATCCACTTATTCTAGATTTTCTAGTTTATTTGCATAGAGGTGTTTATAGTATTCTCTGATGGTAGTTTGTATTTCTGTGGGATCAGTGGTGATATCCCCTATATCATTTTTTATTGCATCTATTTGATTCCTCTCTTTTCTTCTTTATTAGTCTTGCCAGTGGTCTATCAATTCTGTTGATCTTTTCAAAAAACCAGCTCCTGGATTCATTGGTTTTTTGAAGGGTTTTTTTGTGTCTCTATCTCTTTCAGTTCTGCTCTGATCTTAGTTATTTCTTGCCTTCTGCTAGCTTTTGAATTTGTTTGCTCTTGCTTCTCTAGTTATTTTAATTGTAATGTTAGGGTGTCAATTTTAAGTCTTTCCTGCTTTCTCTTGTGGGCATTTAGTGCTATAAATTTCCCTCTACACACTGCTTTGAATGTGTCCCAGAGATTCTGGTACGTTGTGTCCTTGTTCTCATTGGTTTCAAAGAACATCTTTATTTCTGCCTTCATTTCATTTTTACCCAGTAGTCATTCAGGAGCAGGTTGTTCAGTTTCCATGTAGTTGTGTGGTTTTGAGTGAGTTTATTAATCCTGAGTTCTAGTTTGATTGCACTTGGTCTGAGAGACAGTTTGTTGTGATTTCTATTCTTTTACATTTGCTGAGGAGTGCTTTACTTCCAATTATGTGGTCAATTTTAGAATAAGTATGATGTAGTCCTGAGAAGAATGTATATTCTGTTGTTTTGGGATGGAGAGTCCTGGAGATGTCTATTAGATCCACTTGGTGCAGAGCTGAGTTCAAATCCTGGATATCCTTGTTAACCTTCTGTCTCACTGATCTGTCTAATAATGACAGTGAGGTATTAAAATCTCCCATTATTATTGTGTGGGAGTCTAAGTCTCTTTGTAGGTTTCTAAGGACTTGCTTTATGAATCTGGGTGCTCCTGTATTGGGTGCATATATATTTAGGATAGTTAGCTCTTCTTGTTGAATTGATCCCTTTACCATTATGTAATGGCCTTCTTTGTCTCTTTTGATCTTTGTTGGGTTAAGGTCTGTTTTATCAGAGACTAGGATTGCAACTCCTGCTTTTTTTGCTTTCCATTTGCTTGGTAGATCTTCCTCCATCCCTTTATTTTGAGCCTATGTGTATCTCTGCATATGAGATGGGTCTCCTGAATACAGCACACTGATGGGTCATGACTCTTTATCCAATTTGCCAGCCTGTGTCTTTTAATTGGAGCATTTAGCCCATTTACATTTAAGGGTAATATTGTTATGTGTGAATTTGATCCTGTCATTATGATGTTAGCTGGTTATTTTGCCTGTCATTTGATGCAGTTTCTTCCTAGCATGATTGGTCTTTACAATTTGGCATGATTTTTCAGTGGCTGGTACCAGTTGTTCCTTTCCATGTTTAGTGCTTCCTTCAGGAGCTCTTGTAAGGCAGGCCTGGTGGTGACAAAATCTCTCAGCATTTGCTTGTCTGTAAAGGATTTTATTTCTCCTTCACTTATGAAGCTTAGTTTGGCTGGATATGAAATTCTGCGTTGAAAATTCTTTTCTTTAAGAATATTGAATATTGGCCCACACTGTCTTCTGGCTTGTAGGGTTTCTGCCAAGAGATCTGCTGTTAGTCTGATGGGCTTCCCTTTGTGGGTAACCCAACCTTTCTCTCTGGCTGCTCTTACAATTTTTTCCTTCATTGCAAACTTGGTGAATCTGACAATTATATGTCTTGGGGTTATTCTTTTCAAGGAGAATGTTTTTGGTGTTCTCTGTACTTCCTGAATTTGAATGTTGGCCTGCCTTGCTAGGTTGGGGAAGTTCTCCTGGATGGTATCCTGAAGAGTGTTTTCTAACTTGGTTCCATTTTCCCCATCACTTTCAGGTACACAAATCAAATGTAGGTTTGGTCTTTTCACATGGTCCCATATTTCTTGGAGACTTTGTTCATTTCTTTTTACTCTTTTTTCTCTAATCTTGTCTTCTTGCTTTATTTCATTAATTTGATCTTTAATCACTGATATCCTTTCTTCCACTTGATCAAATCGGCTATTGAAGCTTGTGCATGCGTCACAAAGTTCTTATCCTGTGGTTTTCAGCTCCAGGAGGTCATTTAAGGTCTTCTCTACACTGTTTATTCTAGTTAGCCATGCATCTAACCTTTTTTTCAAGGTTTTTAGCTTCTTTGCAATGGGTTAGAACATGCTCCTTTAGCTCGGAGAAGTTTGTTATTACCAACCTTCTGAAGCCTACTTCTGTCAACTCATCAAAGTCATTCTCCGTCCAGCTTTGTTCCATTGCTGGCGAGGAGCTATGATCCTTTGGAGGAGAAGAGGTGCTCTGGTTTTTGGAATTTTCAGCTTTTCTGCTCTGGTTTCTCCCCATCTTTGTGGTTTTATCTACCTTTGGTCTTTGATGTTGGCAACCTACAGATGGTGTTTTGGTGTGGTTGTCCTTTTTGTTGATGTTGATGCTATTCATTTCTGTTTGTTAGTTTTCCTTCTAACAGTCAGGGCCCTCAGCTGCAGGTCTGTTGGAGTTTGCTGGAGGTCCACTCCAGGCCCTTTTTGCCTGGGTATCACCAATGGAGGCTGCAGAATGGCAAATATTACAGAACAGCAAATATTGCTCCCTGATCCTTCCTCTAGAAGCTTCATCCCAGAGGGGCACCTGCCTGTATGAGGTGTCTGTCGGCCCCTACTGGGAGGTGTCTCTCAGGCTACATGGGGGTCAGGGACTCACTTGAGGAGGCAGTCTGTCCATTCTCAGAGGTTGAATGCTGTGCTGGGAGAACCACTGCTCTCTTCAGAGCTGTCAGACAGGAACGTTTAAGTCTGCAGAAGTTGTCTTCTGCCTTTTGTTCAGCTATGCCCTGCCCACAGAGGTGGAGTCTATAGAGGCAGTAGGCCTTGCTGAGCTGTGGTGAGCTCTGCCCAGTTAGAGCTTCCCAACTGCTTTGTTTACCTAGTCAAGCCTCAGTAATGGCAGACACCCCTCCACCCGCCAGGCTGCAGCCTCACAGGTTGATCTCAGACTGCTGTGCTAGCAGTGAGCAAAGCTCCATGGGCGTGGGACCCACTAAGCCAGGCATGGGAGGGAATCTCCCAGTCTGCCGGTTGCTAAGACTTTTGAAAAGCGCGGTATTTGGGCAGAAGTGTACCGTTTTTCCAGGTATAGTCTGTCACAGTTTCCCTTGGCTAGGAAAGGAAAATCTCCCGACCCCTTGAGCTTCCCAGGTGAAGCAACACCCTGCCCTGCTTTGGCTTGCCCTCTGTGGGTTGCACCCACTGTCCAACCAGTCTCAATGACAGTCCCACTGTCCAACCATCCCAATGAACCAGATACCTCAGTTGGAAATGCAGAAATCACCCATCTCCTGAGTCGATCTTGCTGGGAGCTGCAGACCAGAGCTGTTCCTATTTGGCCACCTTGGAAGCGACCCCCTTTAATATCTTCTTCTTATGAGTACACCAGGTGGACTGGATTAGAACCTACCCTAATGTTCTCATTTTAACTTAATTACCTCTTTAAAGGCCCTATCGCAATGCAGTTACATTCTGAAGTCTTAGGGGTTAGGGCTTCAATATAGGAATTTTGGGGGTGTACAATTCAATCCATAACAACTTTGTTATTAATTTAGCCACTTGTCAATTAACTTGAAATTAAGCATTATTTTCAGATTAATGGGAAGAACAATTTACATTTTTTGTTTCATAGCATTAACAAAGTTATGATGTTTTGTGGAATGAAAAATGGAGCAATTCGAGTCTATGTCCTAAATCAGAATGATCCTTCATTGACCAGTTTGGTGGACTACTGGCACTTCAATATGCATGACAATAATTACGGATGTATTAAAAGTATTGCTAGTAGCTTTGATGATCGTTTCTTGGTGACTGCTGGAGCAGATGGTAATATCTTTGTTTTCAACATTTTTTCTGAATTTATGCTAAGGAAAGACATGAAGGCCAAAGTTCCATCTCCCAGGGTATGTAATTAATTAACCAGTTAATTAATAACAAAATTTATTTAAAAATAGTAATATTAAAATTGTTCATATTCTTTAGAAATTAAAAGTTATTTAGACACATTCACCTTATAGTCTAATCTTCTTGCTACTATTATAATTTGACTTTCTGGTGCTTCTATATCAAATATTAAAGCTATTACATTCACCTTATTATTAAAGATTGGAATTCCCCAGATTAAAAAAGAATGTGTCAGTTTTTCTATGTAGTCAAAAGTTTGTATATCAAAAAAACTTTCTTAATCAAAGTTTTTTTTTCGAAGTTCACAAATTTTTCAGATTTTCTTTTGCTTTTCATTTATTCACTCATTGTAAGGGCTGATATAGGACATATGCCATAAAGTGTGATTTTGATAGGGGTTGCAAAAATATAGTTGTTTTTTGTATTAGAATGTGACAATGTGGGTCGTGATCAAAGATACAGTATAAAGTATTTTTTTAAAAGCAGAACTAGATTTTTGGCTTTATGATGAAGTTTGAGGGTTCAGATCCCCAAATTATGTCCTTTTTTTCCTGTCATAGAAATTGAATTTCATATTATCAAAGAAATTTATTTGGAAAAAGTCAGTAGTTAATATCCATTAGAATTGCTCCTAAGGAGAAAGGAGTTGTATTAGAAAGATTATAGCTAAAATTCCTTTGAACGTATTGGCTTCCCATTTAGCAGGTAGCCTACTTCAAAGTACACATAAAGAATGTAGGGAAGAGATGAGTAGGTCAATTTTCATTTCTTCTAATAGCAAAATTTGGAGTATGGGCTGCTGTTTAGAGAGGGTCCAGCTCAGAAAAAGGAATTACAGGAGGGAAAGTATATGAACAAGAAGAAAATGCCTTTCTACCTGGTGCCAGCCCTCTTCTATAGAAACCCATATTGGATAGAAAAATATTTATTCCACATTTCAATAATCATGACCTTTTATTTATGGCTGCAGTCAATATCCCTCTCTACAGAAACCCATATTAGATAGAAAAATATTTATTCCACATTTAAATTTATGGCTGCAATCAATATTTCTGAAATCACTGAAGCAGACATTGCTTTTAAGAAAGAAAAATGAGAAAATTTAAAAAAAAAACAAACAACAGAAAACAACTAAGCTCAGCACTGATCTGAGGTTCTTACCTTACTGTACTTTAGAATCAGCTAGGGAGCCCTAGAAGTACAGATGCCAGAGCCCACCCAAGAACAATTAAATTAGAATCTCTGAAGGTGAGGCCCAGGCTTCAGTATTGTATACACTGTCCTTCATGTGAGTCTATTGTGCAGCTAGGATTGAGACCCATTGGCATATATTTTGGAACTGATTGGCATATTTTTGGAACTTTGTTTAACTCAACCTTATTGGAAACAACTGTGGCCAGGAGACAATTGCCCCAGTATCAGCATCAAATCCTAGAAGTTACACTGATATTAGAAAACCAAGGTACTTAGCTCTGGCCAATAAAAGAATAAAAAATAAATAAAATTCAATAAATTTTTGTCCTAAGTGATTAATAGTCAGTACAATTTATTAGCCATTACTGTCTCTTATATTGATCATGTTTTATGACTTTGCATTTATCAAAGTCATAAACCTTGACTTCCATAAAAATATGTATATTTACATTACATACATATAAAGACTAATAAAGCAACTTTATCAAAAGAGAATCTTTATTTACTTACAACAAATGACAGCAGAACAGAGACCTATCTTCTATGAAAGAGAATAGGGAATAAAGTTTAGTTTTATTTATGAACAGACTAGTCAGCAAACTAAGACTATTTTGTTCACTGGGTTATAATTCTCCTTCCTTAATATCACAGACTAAGACATTTTACAGCACAGTAACTGAATAAACAGAGTACCTTTAAGTGATTTACTTTTTAGTTCCCCCAAATTTAAACTGATTTCCTTTCTGAAGGGAGACTTGTATTTCTGATTTCATATCTTTCTTTTTCAAGGAGGGGGATTATATTGTTCTTTGCATTTTCCACTTTATGTCTTCCTTTGAGAAGGTGATATAAAATGCTCACTTAAAATGTAAAAATATATATATTGAAATATTTCTAGGACACACTGAGGTATTTGGACAAATGATTCATGTGATTTATACTGAAAAACAACATTTTGAAATAAATGATCTAGACTTTTGTGAATTCTGTGTTAATAGCATATGAACATTAGTAATTTACATTTTGAGTGGAAATTATGGGGATATTAACATTTTGCAAACATATGATTAGGTTAAGACTTTTCCTATGTACTCCTTCAAATAAAGCAGAAACGAATAAGTTTAGTAAACTGCATTTTTTTTCCTTGGATTTTTGTGAAACTGTTTTTCAGACCTACAGTTATTAGAAATTGGCAGAAAAAAAACCAGAACCAATTTGAGTTTTTAATTTACTTCTTCCTAGATATTTTAAGGAAAATGCTATGCAATTTTAAAGGGCTAACCTTTTACGTCCGTTCTTATAGTTTGGAATTGAAACAGAGCCAATTCCAGAAGACATTGAAGATCCCAAAGCCTACAGGTATGGGAATTTTTGATAAATACTGACTAGGCCTGAGATTTTGCAAAACAAATCAACAGTGCAGAAGTTGACCAAGCTTAATGAATTTTCAAATTATTGAATACTAATTTTCTCTTTCTCAGCTGTTTCTGTATCACAACCTGTTATTGTTTTAAATTTCTGTTTTCAGTATCGAGAATGCTAGGAGAAAAAGAGAACATGACAAGTTAATGAAAGAAGTGGAAGAAATAAAGGCACGGAAGAGAGAGCAAATCAAAGCTTTGAGGAATGAATTTTGTAAACTATTAGAAATGAATGAAGAATTACCAAAGCATATGCAGTTTAAACGAACAGTAAGCCTAATATAAACTTGATTTTTATTTTAACATATGCTATTTCTGGATAGAGATGACTATTTTCCCAATAAGTAGAAACACTTAAAATCATCTTTCTTTTTGTTTGTTTCTTTCAAAATTTCAATAGCCATTTATTTCGGGCATCTTTTAATTTGTATGTGGGGTTTATCCATTTTAATCAGTTAAGATTCTTGTTGACACAAATTGTTTTACATCAACTGTTGTTATAGAACACATGAAAGGAATACATGGGGAAGAAACAAAGTAGAACCCAAGAGTTCTTTTAAGTTTTCTGTTGTAGAGACATGAATAACAGATACACTGAAGTATAAACAAAAATTGGCTTGAAGCGTCTGGTGGCTGGCTTTGTTGGCAACTATGGCTAAACATCATCCGGATTTGATCTAAGAAAAGGTGATTGGTGGGTGGCCCCTTCCTCCCCTCCACATCAAGCTGCTGCAGCTGCCAGAAAAGGTGCCTACTACTACCAGCAGAAAGGGAGTGGAGCCCAGAGCATCACCAGGAGTGCCTTCTAGTGTACTGTCACCTTGCCACCCCCTCCTCTCCCTTCACCCAGACACATGGAAGGGATGGAAAAGGATTCTTCACAGAGCACTCCGGTACACTGTATCAGAGAAAAATTGATAGACTAGCTAATGGTTTTTCTTGAATTTGGGAAGCAAAGCCCTGTTCTCCGTATTGATATGTTCTCCCTCAACCAAGATCTTCTAAAAAGAAATAATATTTTAGTCTTCTGCTTGAGGAGTTGATTGCGAAGCTATGCCCAGTGAAAAACATATTCTTGCAGCAGCTCTGGTGGCAGTTATCCTTGAGGAACCTTCAGTGTGTGGTGGGAAGCTATCAGAACAAGAAATGTAGGCATTTAATCTTATAACACTTGTGCTGGTTTCATGCCTTCTGAGAAACTAGAAACCCTTTCTGTTGCTATTATATTAATAAAATTGGTGTTTGTTTTCTGGTAAAAAAAATTGTGGTCAGAATAGCAGGTCTTCAAAATATAAAGCAGAAAATAAAATACAGGTCTTTAGGCTGGGTGCGGTGGCTTATGCCTGTAATCCCAGCACTTCGGGAGGCCGAGGCAGGCAGATCATGAGGTCAGGAGATCGAGAGCATCCTGGCTAACATGGTGAAACCCTGTCTCTACTAAAAATACAAAAAAATTAGCCAGGTGTGGTGGTGGGCGCTTGTAGTCCCAGCTACTCAGGAGGCTGAGGCAGAAGAATGGCGTGAAACCCGGGAGGCGGAGTGTGCAGTGAGCCGAGATTACACCACTGCACTCCAGCCTGGGGGACAGAGTGAGACTCCGTCTCAAAAAAAAAACAAAAAAAAAAAACCAAAAAAAAAACCAGGTCTTTATTCTACAATATGTATAATTATATAATTTCTTATAAATTATAAAATTACTTTAACACAATACACAAAATAATAACAGTAGTCATTTTTGGATTCCGTAAGCATTTCAAATACAGACATGTTGAGATGGCAAAATTATACTATACTATGCAACTTTTGCCTCAGTGAATCTAGCTTACTAGCTCAGGCTGAATATTCACCCTCTGAAGCACTTCTTCAGGCATGCCAAAAGTAGGACTGACAGATGAAATTACATACACGGTTTATCCCTCTCAATCCAATGAAGGCTTCCAGTGATCTTTAGGAAAGCTAACACCCACCATGAATAGCATACACCTGGTAACTTCCCTGGCCTTCCATTAAATCCACCCGAGGGTAACTCATTCACAAAACCACTAACCAAGTAAATCAGAATTTACTTGATGTGACTGACTTGGTAATAGCCAGGAATCCTGTGCAACAATAAATGTGCCCAGCGTGGTCTGCAACCTGGTCTGCTACCAGGTCTGCTACCAAATCCACCATCAAAATTCATACACAGATAAAACAAATTCAACTGCCTTTTTTTTTTACATTAATAGCATCAAGCTTCCCCAGGAGAGCCAGTTTCCACCACACAAAAAGAGAATCTTGTATCAATTTCCCCCTACTTTATAAAAGTAGATTTTTCCCATCCCATGAAACAGCTGGTCTCCCTGCCTGCACTGTTCATCCCTTATCTTTCAGGCTGGCCCCCTCTGGTCCAGTAATTCTGTATGCTGATAAAACTACCACAGTGCACGCTGGAACTTCTAGCAGACCATTAGCTCCAGTTAGAGCAGCTGCTCAGTGGGACCCCAAAAGTCTCCAGCAAGAGAACCATCTTCTTTCCATAGACTTGGAACATATTCCACAACTTTTTTACATCGATAACATTAATACTATCATACAGAGTAAGAATCTGGACAGCACTAACAGTGTATAAAAGATGAGGATCATGTCTGATATTAGCACTTATTCCACCAAACTCATGTTGGCAAGACTTAATGAATGTCAGAATTTCTTCACTATTCATGCAGTGAAGTTGTCCTATGAGATCCACTACTGTCAGACCCCAATAGACGCCACTCATTCTCTAATACTCAGACATATAGTATTCATAATCATCTTTCTTTGAGCCATAGGATGTGATACAATCTACATGTTTCTCCAATAATAAGGTGTCTGGTGTATCTCACTTGATAATAACATGCCCATGTCTAAGAGTGAAAAGCCAAAATCATCTTTAAGCTTCTTTTTATCTGGCCAGTCAGTATGTTTGCAGCAAATAAACTACTCTAGAACTTGACACACTGCTTGGTTTGGAAGCAGATGAACCTCTTTATGTAATACAAAGTTTACTATTGGATTTACCTACCACACTTTTTTTTTTTTTTTTTGGTAACAAGATAAGACGTAAGTATAGGTTTGAATCTGGTTATCAACTCTTATTGTACTTAGCCAAAATATAATGGGTAGATACATGTATAATTTGATTATCTGTGCTTCTATTTCTATAATTTATCAGATCTGTTGAAAAGACAGTACCCGGTTGATCTACAAAACTTTTTTTAAAATGACTTAATATAGTTGTAGCTATGGGGGCAATCACAAAATTGTTTAAGCCAATTTTGTATTCTACCTTTTTTTGTGTGTGACTTATTGCAAAGCCCCATGTACCTGCTAGTGGTTAGCTTTTTTTCATTTTGTACCCCTTCCTAAATGGAGTTTGTTAACCATCTAATCAAGTAAAAACCCATAATTCTTAATATACTCATGGGTTACCCAGTCCTGTAATTCTAGAAGCACTTTGCCAATTTCATATAAAAAATGCTTTGGTGAAATCATGATTAAATCATGTTGGTTAAAAAAACGAAGTCAAAATAGTTAAAAGACCTTTATGCTATTTTTCTAAGAAAAATGTTGAAACTTCCAGAGCATGGGTAATAAAATTTAAGATAAAAAACAACTGAGGCAAGTGCTGTGGCTAAGCACTTTGTACACATCATTACTTAAATGACACACAAACACCTCTGGAAAGAATAATTACTACTCACAATTTAGCACAAATATTGGCTCTGATATTTTTCCAGGGATGAAGGTAAGAAACATGAGACCTCTAAGTATCGTTATGGGAGAAAGTGGAGCCCTTTGTGAATGAGATTCAACAAAAACTTGGTGATGTCAGGAAGACACCAGATACTGCTATCTTTCCTGGGTGGGGTCACACCAGGGGGGATGTTCAGATAATGATCAGTTGCCATAAGCATCTACCTCGTGTCCAATTTTTATGTAATAGTAGTTTCTTTGGGATAGCGTCTTTAAAACTGTATACTCTGCAAATATTGATAGCATTCATTATTTTTATTGTGGGAAAAAATCTTAAACTGTGTAGCTTTATTTGCATTATTGATCATTGTAAGAACATTTCTCCTTATATTGTGGAAGTAAAGTTAAAATATGCTGTTTTTCTTCTGTAATGGACAGAGTTTATGATATTTGGGGAAGAGTTATGATGCAGCATGAAACTGGGGACAAAACTGAAATCTATGAAACAGAGTTGATACGGTACCCATTTTGATGAACAGATCTTCTTATCTGCAGGATTTTGATGTAGATTCCCAAATCCGCGCTGAGATGCACAGAAAAACAGCTTTCAAAATTCAACAAGTGGAAAAGGAATTAGCTTGGGAAAAAGAGAAACATGAACTCGGCCTAATGAAGCTAAAGAATCGGTAGGATCCATATTCCCTACTAGCTAAGATGTTTGAGAGCACATGTGTGAATAACATAGTTTATAGTAGTGTCAGTGAAGTGGCCAGATAAGAGGGCTCTGGAAGTACCCACTGACTTGAAATCTCAAGGAATCCTTTTGTCACTGCTACTGATATTTTCCTGAGCTTTCTGCGCACTCTCTTCTAGTTTAAATGTGGGAAATTTGTTTAACACTTAGATTTTAAAAATTATATAATACATATTTACTTTGTTTTGATGAATTATTTATTTTATATCAAATTAATTAATGAACATGTATCTATTAAGAAATAAAAAATCAAATGGAACCAAAGCACTTTAAACAAAAGACAACCAGAGGTGGCTCTGGTTTTATCCCTCTCATGCATCAATTTGACTTCCAGGGGAAATGATTTTTTTTTTGCCATTTACTGAGATATAATTTGCATAAGTAAAGTATATAAATCTTAACATCTTGAAAAATTTTTTACAGATGTATAAATATATCTACTACTCAGATTAAGACAGAGAACATTTATAGCACTCCAGAAAGTTTCCCCATGTCCCCCTCACTTCAGGAAATACTCTCCAAAGTTGAATCTTTATTGCCATATATTAGTTTTGTTTGTGAATTCCATATAAATAGAGTGTTACAGTATGGATTCTTTTACATCTGGCCTTTTTTAAAAACTCATATGATGTCTAAGATTATCAATGTTGTTGCATGTATAAGTAGTTCATTCTTTTCCATTGCTTTTTAATATTTCTTTAAAATGATTATACCACAGTTTATCCCTTCTACTGTTAATAGATATTTGAGTTGTTTCTATTTTTGGCTACCATAAATAATGCTACTATGAACATTGTGTATGTTTTTTGATGGATATAAGTGCTTATTTCTGTTGGTTATATACTCAGTTGTGGAACTGCTGGGCCATAGGTTATATGCATGTTTAGTTTTGTTAGATCCTGTCAGTTTTTCAAAACGGTTTGAAAATTTACACTCTTCAATTTACACACTTAACCATCAATGTATGAGAATCCGAATTGATCCCCACTGTGTTAGTGTCTTAGGGCTCCTGTATAAAAGTACTACAGACTGATTGGCTTAAAACTGGTTATTTACTGTCCCGCAGTTCTGGAGGCTAGAAGTCCAAAATCAAAGTGTCAGGCAAGTTGGTTCTTTCTGAGGACTTGGTGGGGAGAATCTGTTCCATACCTGTCTCCAAGCTTCTAGTGGTTTGCCAGCAACCTTTGGTTTTCTTGGCTGATGAATCCATCACTCCAAATCCTCTGCTGTCAGTGTTCTCCCTGTGTCTCTTCATATAGGTTTCCCTGTGTATGTCCATCTCTGTGTCCAAATTTTCCCTTTTTATAAGAACACCAGTCATGTTTCATTAAGGCCTGCAGTAATTATCTCATTTTAACTTGATTGCCTCTATCAAGACCCTATTTTCAAATAAGGTCACACTCTGAGGTACTGGGGGTTAGGACCTCAACATAGCTTTTTGGGGGGACACAAATTCATAATACTCATGCTTGGGATTGTCAGCCCTTTAAATTCCAGCTATTCTGTAGTAGCATCTCAGTATGGTTTAAATTGGCATCTCCCTGATGAGTGATGATTTTTAATCCCTTTTCATATATTTACCAATCATTTGTATATTTTCTGTTGTTAGGTGTTTGTTCCAGTCTTTTCTCCATTTTTAAAACTGGGTTGCAGGAATTATGTATATCTTCTGGATATGAGCTTTGATTATTTATATACATGTATCATATGAGTGACTATATATGACATGTATGTATGTGTATATGTATGTATATGTGTGTATGTGTTTGCACATATAAAATACCTTGCTGTAGTATGTGGCTTTAGTCTCTTAATAGAGTTGTTTGTTGAATAGAAGTTTTTTCTGTTAATGAAGTACAACTTATTAGTCTTTTTTTAAAAGATTAATGCTTTTGTGTTATACTTAAAGAACTTTTGCCTACTCCCAATTAATAAAATAATTCTGTTTTCTTCTAGAAGCTCTATTGTTTTTCCATCTTGAATAATTTTTATGGGTGGTGTGAGATCATGTCACTTGTTTTTATGTTGATATCCAGTTGACCTAGTATTGTTTGTTGAAAAGACCATCCGTTTCTTACTAGATTGTAGTGACGCTTTTGTCATAAGTCAGGTAACTGTACATGTGTGGGTCTGTTTCTGAACTCTTTTCTATCTCATTGGCCTATCTGTCTATCCAGGTGCCAGTATCACTCTGTCTTAATTAAATCTTGACATCTAATATTGTAAATCCTCCAGCTTTGTTCTTCATCTCCAAGACTGGTTAGGTTCTTTGCATAGAATCAACTTGTCAATTTTTACAAAAAGCCTGCTAAAATTTGTATTGGAATTACATGGAATCTATAGAAATAATAGACATTAAGAAATAAATTCGTATTTAGGAATAATAGACATTTAAATAATATTTAAATAATAAATATTATCTTACATAAACATGATATATCTTAAAAAGAATCAGTTTTTATATTTTTATAGTGGTTATAACCATATATCTAAATAATGTATTTATATGTATTTATTATTAGTCATTTTTATTGACTTCCTAGTGTGGCAGCTAAGGATTTTCCTCACTTTAACTTATGCTTTCCTTTACCTTCTTGAAAATGTAGAATATTATAATAATTATATACATTTTATATATAATATATAATTCTACATAATTATATATAAATGAAGAATATATTATAATAATTGCTTTAATGTCCTTGTCTGCTAGTTATATTATCTGCATCATTTCTGTGCATGTTTCTATTGACTGATACATTTCTCTTCATTTTGGGTTACATTTTTATGCTTTTTTAAATGCTTTTTTGGGTTACATTTTTATGCTTTTGGCCTGTCTGCCTGGTAAATTTTGACTGTAAATTTTACACTGTAAGTGCTAGATATTTCTGTATACTTAAATTTTTTTTGTGACTTTTTTTTAATACTTTAAATTCTAGTGTACATGTGCACAACCTGCAGGTTTGATACATGGGTATACATGTGCCATGTTGGTTTGCTGCACCCATCAACTCATGATTTACATTAGGTATCTCTCCTAATGCTGTCCCTCCCCCAGCCCTCCACCCCTCCGACAAGCCTGGGTGTGTGATGTTCCCTGCCCTGTGTCTAAGTGATCTCATTGTTCAATTCCCACCTATGAGTGAGAACATGCGGTGTTCGGTTTTCTGTCCTTGTGATAGTTTGCTGAGAATGATGGTTTCCAGCTTCATCCATGTTCCTGCAAAGGACATGAACTCATCCTTTTTTATGGCTGGATAGTATTCCATGGACGGAGTGTCACTCTGTTGCCCAGGCTGGAGTGCAGTGGCATGATCACGGCTCACTGCAACCTCCGCCTCTTGGGTTCAAGCAATTCTCTGCCTCAGCTTCCTGAATAGCTGGGATTGCAGGCACCTGCCACCACACTTGGCTAATTTTTTTGTGTTTTTAGTAGAGACAGGGTTTTACCATCTTGGCCAGGTTGGTATTGAACTCTTGACCTCGTGATCCACCCGCCCAGGCCTCCCAAAGTGCTGGGATTACAAGCGTGAGCCACCGCACCCGGCTTAAATTTTTTTTTTTATTTCAATAGGTTTTTGGGGAACAGGTAGTGTTTGGTAACATGAAAAGTTCTTTAGTGGTGATTTATGAGATTTTGGTGCACCCATCACCTGAGCAGTGTACACTGTACCCAATGTGTAGTCTTTAATCCTTCGCCATCCCCCACCCTTTCCCCTGGGTCCCAGCAGAGCTACCAGGCTCTGGGTTGGTACTGGGGAGTGTCTGCAAAGAATCCTGTGATGTGATCCATCTTCAGGTCTTGAAGCCATGGATACCAGAACCTGCTCCAGTGGAGGTAGCAGGGGAGTGAAGTGGACTCTGTGAGGGTTCTCAGTTGTGTTTTTGTTTAGTGTGCTCATTTTGTGTTGGTTGGCCTCCAGCTAGGAGGTGGGAGCTTTCAAGAGCCCATCAGCTGTGGTCCTGTAGGGAGGATGCAAACTTGCCCTAGAGACACCTAGTTAAGTATTCAGGTTTCTCAGGCAGTGGGCAGGGCCATATAGAGCTCCCAAGAGATTATGACCTTTGTCTTCAGCTACCAGGGCAGGTAGAGAAAGACTACCAGGTGGAGGCAGGGATAGGTGTGTCTGAGCTCAGCCTCTCCTTGGGTGGGACTTGCTATGGCTGCTGTGGGGGATGGTGGTATGGATCCCAGTCCAATAGAGTTATATTCCCAGGAGGATTATGGCTGCCTCTGCTGAGTCATACAGGGAAGTTGGGGAAAGCTGGTAGTCATAGGCTTGGCCCTGCTCCCATGCAACCCACAGTCCTAAAGGCTGGTCTCATTCCTACCATACCCTCCCAACAGCACCAAGTCTATTTCCAGGCAGCTGCTGAGCAGGGCTGAGAACTGCCCCAGACCAGGAGCCTCCCCATTGAGAAAGCAGGCAGATTCAATTTTTTGGCGTCTCAGGGAACCTGCATAAGTGATCCAGTTCCTTCAAAGGGTCTGTGGATTCTCTCAACTTTCCTGGGTATGTTCCTGTGGTAGTTCTTGGAGCAAAAGTTCATTATGTGAGTCTCCACATGATGCTCTGTCCCCATCTGCAAGCTAATCCTGCCTCCTATCTGCCATCTTAATCTCTGTATACTTTTAAATATTCTTGAGCTTTGTTCTGGAATTCAGTTAAGTTACATGGAAAAAGATTTTTTTTTTTTTTTTTTTTTTTGAGGCTTGCCTTTAATCTTTGTTAGGTGAGATCAGGGCAGCCTTTAGTCTAGGGCTAATTTTTTTCCAGCTACTAAGACAACACTCTTCTGAGCAGAATATCCTATGTCCCATGTATTATCAGGTTTATGGGAACACAAGCTATTTCAACTGTGTGAGATCTGTGGATTATTCTGGCTGTTCCTTTCTGGTGTTTCTTTTCCCAGCCTCAGGTAGACTCCTTCTCATGCAGTGCTGATTAGTGCTTAACTGCAGAGTGGAAGGGAGCCCTCTGCAGATCTTCAGAGCTCTCTCTCTCTGACTCTGGTTCTCTCTCTCCCTCTGTCTCTATCTTGCAGCTGTCTCCTCTCTGGTACTTCACTCTGAAAATTATAGCACTTCTTACCAGGTATTAAATCTCTGAATAGTTGAATTCCTTGATAATATTTCAATATTTGAATCCCTGAATTATAAGCAGATTGCTACCTGCCAAAAGATGAAAGTGGTGAAGAAGTTCCTCTCAGGAAGAACTCTCAACATAGCAGCCTATGTTTGGCTTTAATAAGTATTCACAGTATATATAAGTTGTGTGTGTGTGTGTATGTGTGTGTGTGTATGTGTGTGTATTCATACATATATGTTTATCCTAACTCACAAACTTAGGTATGTAAGTACATGGCTGTTCTTTATTTTATTTAAACTAATTTAAATCTGACTTTGACTCTGGGCTTCTATTCTATCAAGAAGATAGGAAAATCAGTCTTAGTACTGCCAAAGCTCATTGTCTCATTTTCCCAGACTGCCTGATTCTTTTAGTCCTTTGATTCTGTGGTTTCTGTGCTCTGCTGGAGCAGGCAATGTTTTGTGAGACCAGGAGCCACCTGTGCCATAGATCAAACACACATACGACATCACTCTTAAGGCCTTACCATCTCCCCAGATGCTTTCAGATGCAGGGAACAAGTGCCCACAGCTCTGGGACCCACTTGCCCATCCTTCTCCAAGTCAGGGTTCACCTCTGCCTCCCCACCATCCTTGTTATCAAATACTCTTTTCCTTAACTCCTGCTTTCCATCCCTGATCTGGGGACCCTCCATCCACCGTAGCATCATGTTTTCAGGGAACATATGGAAGGAAATAATAATAACCTAGTTAACTATCTGATTGGAATGTGGGGAGAGGGTAAAGTTGTACCAAATAACACTGGGTATCACCAATGTTTTCATCTTTACCAATCTAATAGGCAAAATATAATAACTCTTGATTGAATAATCTGCATCCTTTTTATTATTGGTGGGGTTCAGCATTTCCTTTCATATGCCTATGGTTCATTTATATGTATTCTGAGAATTGTCTGTTTAGATTTCTTGCTCATTTTTCTTTGGGTTCTGTTTATTTCCCGCATTATTTTTAATTTTAGCCTCTTTATCTATATTACAGATATTTGCCTTTTATTCTACATATTGTAAATGCTTTCTCCTGCTCTGCCATTTGCCTTAAACTTTGTTCATATTTTTCTAACTGCAGAATTTTAAATTTTTATGTGATCAAAACCAGCTATATTTTCCTTCAGTTGTGTCTGGAGTTGGTTCCTTCCAGTGGGTTCTTGGTCTTGCTGACTTCAAGAATGAAGCTGCAGACTTTCACAGCAAGTGTTACAGCTCTTAAAGGTGGTACAGACCCAAAGAGTGAGCAGCAGCAAGATTTATTGTGAAGAGCGAAAGAACAAAGCTTCCACAGCATGGAAGGGGACCTGAGTGGGTTGCTGCTGCTGGCTGGGGTGGCCAGCTTTTGTTCCCTTATTTGTCCCCGCCCACATGCTGCTGATTGTTCCATTTTACGGAGCGCTGATTGGTCCATTTTACAGAGTGCTGACTGGTGCATTTACGATCCTTTAGCTAGACACAGAGTGCTGATTGGTGCATTTTTACAGAGTGCTGATTGGTGCACTTACAATCCTTTAGCTAGACACAGAGCGCTGATTGGTGCATTTTTACAGAGTGCTGATTGGTGCATTTACAATCCTTTAGCTAGACACAGAGTGCTGATTGGTGTGTTTTTACAGAGTGCTGATTGGTGCACTTACAATCCTCTAGCTAGACACAGAGTGCTGACTGGCGCATTTTTACTGAGTGTTGATTGGTGCATTTACAATCCTTTAGCTAGACACAGAGCACTGATTGGTGTGTTTACAATCCTCTAGCTAGACAGAAAAGTTCTCCAAGTCCCCACTCAACCCAGGAAGTCCAGCTGGCTTCACTTCTCAGTGTTAATCTGGGTCTCATGGAAAGGCTAAAATTTAAAAGTTCCAGTGGGCAAATACATAAAGGAAATAAGTCTTAAAGAGATGACAAAGATAGTATGTATGAAAGAAAAGGGAAAATTAAAAAGAAATAGTAAGTCATTTTAAAAGCAGACATAGAGTTTAAAAGATTAAGTTAGAAAAATAGTAAGAAAGGCAAACAAGCTAGGAATAATCAATATATACAAAAATAAATTAAATTCTAAGAAGTGCATGTTTGTGTGTGTGATAATTATGAACCAATGCCCCCAAATAACAAGGTAATTGATGAAAAAAATTTTTTAATTAATTTTTTTAATTGACAGATGAAGAGCTTTTAAAAATAAGACTCTGTGGGCTATGAGAGAAAGATGAACTAGAGATTAGTATGATTTCCTGAGCTTAATGTTTTTTACAGAGGCAAATAGGGGAATCTGATAGATTGGGACTTTCGTGAAATGTCATTAAACATGGAAAATTGAGGGGCAAAGAGTAGAAATGAAGAGGTCTGTACTTTTATTCAACTGCTCAAGGTCTGCTCTTTTTATAGTTACTATGTGCAAATAAATTGCATTGCCACATTTGTGGAAACACACACATATATACACACCACACATACCATGTAATTTAAGAAAACAAAATGTATTTTTAAAACATTTTGTGAGGTGAAGAATGAACATTCTTTAGTCTCTGGGGAATGAGAGTTAAAAATTATTTTTCCACTTTCTGATTTAGAGACCTTCACTCACACACAGATATTAATATATTTGTTTATATAATTTACATGTTTATATTTATTTATATATCTATGCATCAAAACACATACACAAACTATATATCTATTACAATATCTATTATACATTTTATATAATAATCTATTATATATATGTGTAGATATATATACATAATATATAATATATAGTCTATTATATATAATATGTAGGGAGATGGATTATATTTCCTCAGAATTTGATATGATCTATTTACCATTAAACTGCAGTTTACCTGCAAAATTTTCATTTTTCCACATATTATGAAAACACTGATATTATAGTGATTAATAATGAGTTGTTTAGTATTTTCATTAGAAAGACTATATTTGCTCTTTAATCAAGTCCAATCCAACTTCCATGACATCCTGTTGGTATATATATGTTAAAATTTGAGTCTACCACAATATAATGATATAATAAGAATAGTGTATTGTAGTTTTATTACTTAGTAATTATGCAGAATGATCAAAATGGTGACTACTGCAAATACGTGTTTTATTTTTTCAGATTTCGAGATCCACTGGAAAATGATACTATTGTGGTTCATGCCATACTAAGTGACCACAAGATATCCTCTTACAGGCTGGTGCAGCCCTCTAAGTACTCCAAATTCAAACGAGCTAGTCAATCAGAGAGAAAACCAAGCAAATTGGACAGGTTTGAAAAAGAGGGACCTGGAAGAAAGGACAGCCAGAGAGATGCAGGTAGCCTATGACAAGAAGGCTTTTAAATTCTTATTTACTAAGACTTCAAAAATTGTCTGTGGGCAGAACCATTGAACCTTCTTTGGTGGCTTGAGCTCAATCTCTTGTCCCTCTTCCTTCCATGATGGTTTTCTTTGGAGTAAATAATCAAGAGACAAAAGTGTATGGTATAGCTGAGAATGAGAGGCCACATTTTCCCAACAAATGCTCCATGTCCACTTTCCTCTTTAACGGAGTTTGTAAAACAACCTACCCTGGTCATGTGACTGAGTGTGTGAGAGGACTGGATGCTGCTGTTTTCTTACTTGCCACATCTAGCTATTCTTAAATCTAGGATTTCCCCAGATGCTAGGTTCTAGGCAGTGGTTCGTTTTAGATTCCTGGGCCCTATTCCAAAGTGTGGGGCTAAAACACTGCATTTCAGACTATTTTCCAAGAACATATGCTTTAAATAGAATGATCAGAGAATAGAGGTATGAAAATAGTACCTCTAATCCCTGCAACCTGTTTCTTGTGGCTGCCCACAAGGTGACTGCAGATTAGTAAAAGAACAAGAATTCTGGAAATGGCTTGGAGAGCCATTCAATAATAAATAAAAGGTGCTGCTGCAGCCTGGCTAGATCTAGGCTATTGACAGTGATATAATACGAACATTAATATTGGTTTATCTTCTTCATTGGTAACTCTTTAATGTCTCATTTTTGCTTCTAGGATAAATTCTGAAACCGCTGTCCTGATACTTAATCCTTCCACAATCTATCCCTGTTCTGCGTTTCCAGTAGTGCCTTCTCATACTGTTCAGCTTGCCTGTTTAGTCTTTTGTCCTGCCTGCTGCTCCCTGATTATGTCTGACACTTCCACACCCAGGCTCCTGCCAGAGTGACCTCTTCACTTCTCTCCTCTCTGAATTCTACCAATTCTTGGGGATGTAGCTTAAATTACACTTTTGTTTATAAGGCCTTCCCATGACCACCCAGGCCACATAAACTCTTCTTTCTCTATACCACCATATATTTGAAATATGAAATATGATGAAATGGTTATTTATAACTATATAAGTATCTCATATTATTTAATTTTTCATGTCTCTAAAGCTTGAACATGAATAGAGTAATTCCCCAATAGGAACTTGTTAGTAGACCAGGTGTGGTGGCTCACACTTGTAATCCCAGCACTTTGGGAGGCCAAGGCAGGTGGATCACTTGAGGTCAGGAGTCTGAGGCCAGCCTGGCCAACATGGTGAAACCCCATCTCTACTAAAAAATACAGTAATTAGCTGAGCATGGTGGCACATTCCTGTAGTCCCAGCTACCAGGAGGCTGTGTTGGGAGAATCACTTGAACCCCCGAGGCGGAGGTTGCAGTGAGCCAAGACTGCATCATTGCACTCTAGACTAGGTGACAAAGTGAGACTCTGTCTCGAAAAAAAAAAAAAGAAAGAAAGAAAGAAAAGAAACTTGTTAGTTGATACAGCCATTTTTTAATTTTTTAATTTTTTTTTGAGACACAGAGTCTCTCTCTGTTCCCCAGGTTGGAGTGAAGTGGTCTAATCTAGGCTCACTGCAACCTCCGCCTCTCAGGTTCAAGCAATTCTGGCACTTCAGCCTCCTGAGTAACTGGGATTATACCCGGTTAATTTTTTTTTGTATTTTTAGTGGAGATGGGGGTTTCACTGTGCCCAGGCTGGTCTTGAACTCCTGAGCTCAGGCAATCTGCCTACCTTGGCCTTCCAAAGTGATAAGATTGTAGGAGTGAGCCACCAAGCCTGGCCATAAAGCCAATAATTTTTAAATTATTTATTTGATTGTGTTTCTGATGAGTTTTTTAGTTGGCTTCAGAGCACTTCAGTTGGAATGTGCCACCTCAAATTGTATGTATCGAATTGGACTTACTCGATTTTTCTCCTTTTCCCCATTATCATCTCACAAACACTCTTTCCCAACATGTTAGTGGTCCACCATCATTTATCTTGTTTTCTAATTGTTTAATATATGTCTTATCTTGCCAACTTTTTAATAAGGTTTTTAAAAGCAAAAAATGTGGCTTAGATCTTTTTATTTTGGCATTCTACAGTACTTATTATGGGGTTGAATTCATAGTAGTTGGTCAATAAATACATTTTTGTTTTTGTTTTGTTTTGTTTTGTTTGAGACAGAGTCTCACTCTGTTCCCCAGGCTGGAGTGCAGTGGCAAGATTTCAGCTTACTGCAACCTCTGCCTCCTGGTTTCAAGCAATTCTCCTGCCTCAGCCTCCCAAGTAGCTGAGATTACAGGAATGCACCACCACGGCTGGCTAATTTTTGTGTTTTTAGTAGAGATGGGGTTTCACCACGTTGCCCAGGCTGGTCTCAAACTCTTGACCTCAAGTGATCCACCCGCTTTAGCCTCCCAAAGTGCTGGGATTACAGGCGAGAGCCACCACAACTAGTGCTCAATAAATACTTTGATTTACAAATTCAATATATTCTCTGTGTTTTTTCTAATGCAGCAGGTTAAAAACAATATCTGAGAGTTTTGTTTTTATGTCTCAAAAAGGCTGAAAAATGTTGATTCTCTATATAGGTGGGAGTGTTACCACACAAGAAGAATCAATAATAGAAAAAGGGAAGAAATTTCGGCCTAAAACCCTAAGTGAAATCATGGTGGAAAATCAAATTGAGAAAACGAGAAAACTTATATTAAAAGCTGAAAGGGCACAACTAAAGATTCAACAGCGAAAAAAAGAATGGGAGGAACTGTGAGTTTTTTTACCTAAACTCTTATCTTTTTAATCTGTGAGCCCCAAAATAATATATCTTAAAAATCTTTATATTTATTGACATTGTTATCATTTAAAATCAAAAGTGAAAACAATAAAAACAGAGAAGGAGATATTATAAACAGGTCAGCTGGATCTGTTAGGGTGGTGATACCTTGGTAGAACTTCTATAATCCTTAGAGTTTCCGGTCCAGGAATTCCATTTTGCTAATAATACTGTATAGTCAGAATGATTTTTAAGAATTAAGAAATGCTTTTCTATCTCAAAATTATAAATATATTCTCCTGTATGTTCTTCTAACATCTTATAGTTTTGGCTCCTACCTTTATCTTCAACCATCTGAAGTTAATTTCTTTCTTTTTTAAAAAAAAATCCAGTATTGATACGGGAGTGCTGGGAAGGGAAAGGAGTGGTCCCTTTAAATGATATGGAAGGGAGGAAGGGAAGTGCTGGGTAGAGAAAGGCGCAGTCCCTGGCTAGGGCTCCATCCCCACGGACCTAGGTGAGGACAGTCATTTCCTGCCCAAATGTTGCATTTCCCAAGACCACCCTGGCTTGCCATGCCCCTATCCTGGGCCTATTAAAACCTGAGACCATAGCAGGCAGACACAGAAGTGGCTGGACATCATGAGGGACACATTGGCAGAAGAAGACACAAGTAACTGGTCATCAAGAGCATGCTGACAGGCATCAACAGATGCCAGCACACTGGCAGGCCACTGACCAGTGGGATGAGGCAGAGTTTGGCGGGACAGTCAGGCTGGGGCTGCCGAGTGGCCCAACTCCAGGGAAAAACTATCTCCCTTCTGGTTCTCCCATTGGTGAAGAGCTACTTCCACTCTATAAAAATTTGCACTCATTCTCCAAGCCTACATGTGATCCGATTCTTCCAGTACACCAAGGCAAGAAACCCCGGAATACAGAAATCCCTCTGTCCTTGTGATGAGGAAGGGGGTCTAATTGAGCTGGTTAACACAGGCTGCCTATAGACAGCAAACTAAGAGAGCATCCTGTAACACACGCCCATTGGGGCTTCAGCTGTAAACATTCACCCCTAGACACTGCCATGGGGTCGGAGCCTCACAGCCTGCCCGTCTGTATGCTCCCCTAGAGGTTTGAGCAATGGGGTACTGGAGAAGCGAGCCACACCCCATTGCACACCCTGCGAGGGGGACAAGGGAACCTTTCCCATTTAAACTGGGGACTCGTCTAGGATTGCGGAAGGTGAGTGTGAGTGAATGCCAAACTTTTGGGTCTGCCTCTCTTTCAAAACCCTGCCACCTTTCTCTTTCCTGTGGGTAAGAGACTCTGTTTCTCTTCACTGAGTTTTAAAAACTCTACCCTAAGTGGGAGGTCGAAACCCCCAGACTTTGTCTCTTTTCTGTCTTTGAAATGGCTCTTATCTCTTTTTTTATAATGTTAGGAGTTTTGCTACAGGCTGTGGAAATGTTACTAAGCAAAATGAGCGTTATTCTCAGCCTCTGAAGGTGAAAATCAGACCAGCTGTTCCTAGAGATGCCATGTATGCCTCTACTTTGACAGCTGCAGGCGTGCGTGGCTCAGGGCACCTCTCCTTACCCTTTTTCCTCCCAGCTTGGGCACCTGGCATGCCTGCAGCAGGCAAGGGTCGAGCCCAACAGTCATGAGCAGGGCGGGAGAAAGCCATGATGGCAGCCGCAACCCCACAGGGCCAACGGACATGTGCTTCTTGCCCACCACGCCAACGGAACCTCTCCTCCCCTGGCCAAGGAATTCAATCTAGTCTGAACTGGGGGAAAGATATAAGAATTAGAAAGGCCCAGTTGCACTAAGCAAGGGGTTCTTCCCCCAGACTCTCTCCTCTTTTTGCCCCTTAAACTGTTTTTCTCTTTTTTTCCTTTTCTAAGTGAGAGGGCTCCCCCTAGCTCTGTTTCTGATAAGAAAGTTAACAGGAATGGCCCCTGCTGGCTGAGAACTGCAAATTTGGCAGGGCACATTTGAGACACTCTAAATAGATACAAACAGCCTCTAAAATACTTTTTCAGTCCCAACCTCGATTCCAGGCTTCAGGTTGAGGCCCTAGAAAGAAAATCCCGGTCTGAGGGATCCAAAGCCAGGCAACAGGCACAATGTAAAGCAGGACCAATTCCTGCCGACTAAACCTCTCACCCCATGGAAGGAGACCATGCTTCATGGCATAAACAGGCCCAGGGAACTCAGTTTTCCGACAGCAGGGAG
Source organism: Pongo abelii (assembly GCF_028885655.2). Lineage (NCBI taxonomy): Eukaryota > Metazoa > Chordata > Mammalia > Primates > Hominidae > Pongo > Pongo abelii. The sequence continues at coordinate 24,785,400 of NC_085928.1, forward strand.
AAATGGAGGCATAGGTGAGGGTGGTTAATTCCTATTCTCCAGGTTTCCCCTGCTTCATGGGTACATACTGCAGTGGTACCTATGGCCAGCTCAGGGATAAGGGGTGGAAAGTGAAAGGAGGATGCTAGCTTTCTGTCTCCATCATGGTCTGAGTTTTCACTGAAAGAAGGAAAGGAATGAGGGCTGCCTCTATTCCCTGTCCTTCAGAATGGGCAACCAGTTCTCTTCACCACCCCCAGCTTATACTCCTCTGGAGTGTATCCTGAACCACTGGGACTGTTTGATCTTCAGAATCTGGAGGAAAAACCCCTTATAGCCCTCTGCACAAGGGTTTGGCCAAATTATGATTTACAGGAAGGATGGCTTGGCCTCAGGAAGGAGCCATTCATTTTGATACCATTCAGCAGTTGGAATTTTTCTGTGGATGTGAGGACAGATGGTCTGAAGCCCCATATGCGCAGGCTTTCTATAGCTTGCAAGGCAACCCAGACTTTTGCCAACAGTGTAAGACTGATTGATCCAGCCCTTCTGTTGGCCATCTCAGGTTGCAAGGGGTAAGCCCAGGGAATTAAAGAGATGAGTCCCAGAGGCACCCCCAGCAGAGGAGTCAGCTCCCTCCAGCCTTGATCCTCCGGATCCACCCTGACCTCCTTATCTAGCTTCAGCCCCTCACTTGCCCCCTCTTAGAAATCCTCACCCTAAACAAGCCCCAGTCTCACTCTTGCCCCTCCAACAGATGCCCAATGAATTTGGGCCCAGTAAGGCCAAGGTCCCCTTCTCCCTACAGGACTTAAAGCAAATTAAGAGAGATCTTGGCAACTTTTCAGATGACCCTGTGAGACTTTCCAGAATTTCACCCAAATGTTTGAACGTTCCTGGAGAGATGTTATGTTGCTTTTCAATCAGATGCTGACAGACACTGAAAAGCAGTCTGCTCTGCAAGCAGCAGAGAGATTTGGGGATTAAAAAAAAAAATCTGGTATGAGGTAGTTTCATGTCACAAGCACATGTTTTCATCTATATATTTCTATTTGCCATCTATATATTTTTGGTGACATGACTCTTTGTGTCTTTTTCTCACATTTGAATAGGATTGTTTGCTCTTTTACTGTTGAGATTTTAGACTTCTTTATATATTCTAGATACTAGTCCTGGATATATACTATATAGTAGTTGGATATATAGTTTACAAATATTTTCTCTTAGTCTGTAGCTTGTCTTTTCATTCCCTTAACAGAGTTTGAGTTTGTTCTTTTTTTTTTTTTTTTTTTTGAGACAGAGTCTCATGTGTTGCCCAGGCTGGCATGCAGTGGTGCAATCTCGGCTTCTCGGCTCACTGCAAACTCCACCTCCTGGGTTCAAATGATCCTCCTGCCTCAGCCTCCCAAGTAGCTGGGATTACAAACATGTGCCACCATGCCCCACTAACTTTTGCATTTTTTTTTAGTAGAGACAGGGTTTCATCATGTTGGCTAGGCTGGTTTGGAACCCCTGACCTCAAGTGATCTACCTGCTCTGGCCTCCCAAAGTGCTGGGAATACAGGTGTGAACCACTGCACTTGGCCTCTCTTAACAGAGTTTGTCACAGAGCAACAGTTTTTAATTTAGTTGATGTCCAACTTATCAATTTTCCTTTTATAAATCTTGATTTTGGTGTCAAGTCTAAGAACTCTGCCTTGCCCTAGGTCCTAAATATTTTATCCTATTTTTGTTTAAACATTTTATAGTTTTTCATTTTATATTTAAGCTAATTTTTAAATAAGTTATCAGACTTAGATTGAGATTTGTTTGTTTTTTTCTTAACGGATATCCAACTACTCTAGCATTTTTGTTGAAAAGACATTTCCTCCATTGAATTCCTTTTGCACCTTTGTCAGAAATCATTTGGACATATTTGTGTGGGTCTATTTCTGGGTTTACTTTCAAGTCTGTTGATCTATATATCTATCTTCTTACCAACACTACATTGTCTTGATTCATATATCTATATAATAGATCTTGAAATCCAGTAGAGTGATTCCTCTCATTTTATTTTTCGAAATTATTTTAGACATTATGATTACTTTGTCTTTCCACATAAATTTCAGAAAAATCTTGTCTATATGTATAAAAAATCTTGCCATAATGTCAATAAGAATTATGTTAAAGCAGTGTATTAATTTGGGGAGAATTTGTATCTTTATTGTGTTGAGTCTTCTAATCCATGGACATGGTATGACTTTCCATTTATTTAGATCTTTGATTTTTTTCATCAGTGTTTTGCTGTTTTCAGCATAAAAAGTTCTATACATGTTTTGTTAGATTTGCACATACGCATTTCTTTTTTGAGCAATTTTAAACGGTATTGTGTTTTTAATATTGGTGTCTATGTGTTCACATTCACTGCTAGCATAGAAATATAATTGATTTTTGTTTGTTTATCTAGTATCCTGTGACCTTTCTGAACTGTCTCAGTTGTAAGAGTTTTTTTGGTAGGTTTCTTGATATTTTATGTGTAGACAACCATGTCATTTGGAAACAGGAACAGTTTTATTTCTAATCTGTTTGCATCTTGTTTCCTTTTCTTATTGCACTGGCTGGAACTTCCAGTACTATATTGAAATACAGTGGGAAGAACTAGCATCCACACTTTGTTCCTTATCTTAGGAAGCATTCAGTGGTCAAATAATATAACTGTTTCCATCCTTTACCTCAGCCTACCTATACTTTTATGTTTAAAGTTAGTGTCTTTACTAACTTCACTAGGCAACATACAATTGGGTCGTGTTTTTAAATCCACGCTGCCCATTTCTCTCATTCAATGGTGTATTTAGACCATTTATGTTTAATGTACTTATTTATATTTAGGGCTTACATCTGCTATTCTATATTTTGTTTTCTGTTTGTTCTATTTTTTTGGATTTCTGTTTTCTTTCTTCTGCTTTACTAAGGAATTTGTCAATGAATTCATCTGTAAGTATTCTTTGAGGGATAGTTTTAAATACAAATTTAAAATTTTTGTTGTTATAATGCTATCCAGATGTTCTATTTCTTCTTGAGTTAGTTTTTATAATTTGTGTCTTTGAAGAAATTTGTGCATTTCATCTAAGTTGTCAATTTTATTGGCATAAGGTAGTTTATATTACTCCCTTATATTTATTTTAATTTCTGTAGTATCTGTTTTGATGCCCTCTGTTTTATTTATATTGTTAATTTTCATATTCTGTCTTTTTCTTGATCATTCCAGCTAGTGATTTACCCATGTTATAGATCTTTTCAAATAACTAGCTTTTGGTCATAGATTTTAAAATATTGTTTGGTCTGCTTTCTCTGTCATTGATTTACTATTATTTTTATAATTTCTTCCCTTCTAGTTAACTTAGGTTTAATTAGCTTTTAGTTTCTTGCTTCTTAATGTGTAAACTTGTGTACAAGCTTTGATTCTATGCCCTTCTTCTTTTGTAATATAAACATTTAAACTATAAATTTCCTCCTAAGCATTGAGTTAGCTGCATTACACATTTTCGTATGGTAGACATTTATTATCACTTAGTCCAAAGTATTTCTAATATCCCTTGTGATTACTTCCTTGACTTGCAGTTTAGTTTCCAAAGATTTGGGGTTTAAAAAATATCTTCCTATTAGATTTCTAATTTAGTTGTTTGTGGTAATAGAAAATAGTCTGTATAATTTACCTTATTAAAGATTTATGGAGAACTTTGTTATGGCCATGCATATACAGTCTATCTACATAAAAGTTCAATATGTGCTTGAAAAGAGTATGCTTTCTTGCATTGCTTGGTGTAGTGTTCTATAAATGTCAATTAGGACAAGATGATTGATAATGTTTTTCATATCTTCTATGCCTTTCTGTCTTTGAAAGCATGATTTTTTATGATTATTCTTGAATGTCCTCTGTATTCAACAAGGTCTCTCCAGTTGGTGGGAACATGAGTGATTCCCAGCTATGTGTAAACTATGAGAATTATTTGTTCTACAGTTTCCCAGTAATTGTACTTTTCATAGGAATTGTTCTTTGCCCAGCTTCATGGTGGCTCACATTACACATGTACAGATAAATACTCAGCCAAAATGTTAAGGCGCTATGTAGATTTCCAGAGGCATTTCTTGGTGTACCTCTGATATTCTTTTCCACAAATTCTTAGCACCAAATTTGGCCTCCCTGTACTCTAATCTCTGTCTCTTCAGTCAGTGAGTTCACTGGGCTGTATTTGGGATCCTGATCCTACTCCACAGGCTGGTAATTTCCTCTATGTGGCAGCCAGGAGATAATAAGGATCATGTCTTTTTACTTTTCTCAAGAATTACAGTTTTGTGCTGCTTATTTTCAATGTCTGAACATAGTTGTTTCACATATTTTTTGTTCAGTTTTCTGGTTGTTTATATTATGAGGATTATAATGGGCCCTGTTACCCTCACATGGCCAGAGGCAGAAGTAGCTCTTCTCTTCCGTTCCTTTCCTTTTTCTTTCTTTCCTTTCCTTTCTCCCTTTCTCCTTTCCTTTTCTTTAAAGATAGTAATCCTTCATTTTAGTGCAGTTTTACACAAATAAATGATTATCAGTTAATACAATAGATGGTATGGGTTTCCTCTGAGAGCTATGTGTACATGTTCATGTTGACTAGTAGACTTTACTTTAAAAAATTAGACAGGAATATTGTGAACTCCCAGTGAAGGACCCTTTATTAGTACCAAGGTACTATCATAGCCCGTACCTTTAGATACCTTAGTGCTTCCAAAGCAGAGAGTTCAGTTTCTGTAGAGAGTAGTTCTTCAATTTTAGTCTGGATATAAAGATTGCCACTGTTTTGTATGTGTGTAGGTGGGAAAGTTTGGGAGGGCCCAACTGGTTTAAGCATTTTTTTTCAAACCTTTAATTAATTTTGCTAAATATATCTAGCATTCCATTCCACTCTCTATATCTGTCCTCTTTGTGCTTGGAGCATTCTAGGGACTTCACCAAGAAGATAATATTCAATCCTTTTTGTGGCCTTATCTTGTGGGTGTTCTGGGCTATAGTTTGGTCTGGTTTATTCATTAATGTAATTTCATCTTCTTTTTGTCTTCCAGAAATGTATCAGTGTCACTGGTTTGCTCATGGCTTTCTATTCCCTTCTTAGCTTTTCTGATAATTTACAATGTTTTGTACTTCTATACTGTCATTTTCAGGGAATTTGGGGACAGAGGGAGAGGCAAATATGTGTGCTCATGCTATCATCTTAAACTAGATACCTTTTCTGAAAATTTTACAGCAAGCACTTATGCAATTAAAAAGTTTAATTTTCTGGGCATGATGGCTCACACCTATAATCCCAGCACATTGGGAGGCCGAGGTGGGCGGATCATGAGGTCAGGAGATCGAGACCATCCTGGCCAACATGATGAAACCCCGTCCCTACTAAAAACACAAAAATTAGCTGGGTGTGGTGGTGCATGCCTGTAGTCCCAGCTGCTTGGGAGGCTGAGGCAGGAGAATCGCTTGAACCTGGGAGATGGAGGTTGCAGTGAGCCAAGATCACACCATTCACTCCAGCCAGGCAACAGAGTGAGACTCCGTCTCTAAATAAATAAATAAATAAAAAGTTTAATTGACTTTTTTGTCATTAAAAAACCCACCTAATTGCCAAGGCTTAATTTATATCAAGAGAATAAATAACAATGTTAATATGAATTACTTAGAAGTGAACCAAAGCCTACCAGTAATTCAGATTATTTCAGTACAATCTAGTGATTGGTTCCTATTTATATAATTGTATATTATTTTGCTTGGGATACTTTAAAAATAGTAATTGACTTTTAAAAAATGCTTGGGCTCTGTGACAAAAGTGGCATCACAGATTTGAAATTATACTTTTGTTTCATGATTAAATTTGAATATATGCCTATATTAAAGTAGACAAATCAGAGTTTATTGTCATATTTGTGTGTGGGTTTTCTGTTTTTCTAATAGATACAAGAGTAAACCTGGTGATAACTATGAAGATCCCAAAGATCTTCAAGCCATCAAAGAAGCCCAGGTGTATATGGGAGATTTCAATCTGAAGACAGCCCCAGACTACAAGATACCTGAGCACATGAGAATAAATGCTGCCAAGAAGGAAGAGGAACTAGGACACCTAGATTCTTTGGTACTTATCTACAGATTTTATGACAATGGAGAAAGCACCGTGGGTTCTTAATTAAATTCTGCTAAAACCACTCATTTCCCTATCTGGTCAATAAGAATATATAACCATAGAAATTTAGAACTGGGAAAGACTTCCATGATTATCTAGAATGTCCTCTTTTTACAAATAAGGAAACTGAGACCCAGAGAGGACAAGAGATTTGTCCATGATTAGTCAGCTAATATGGAAGAACCAGCTGCAAATACTTACAGTGTATCTGAGGGTTATAGATGGGTATTACCTGACAGGTATGGCAGGGTCATCAAGGATATCTGGTAATCTAGGTCGGAGTTTGACTCTCTGATGAACGTCTCTATCTCTTTTTTTGCTGTGGCCTTATTAGAAGTATTAATACATCTTTGTTGAGTTAGCATTTCTCAGAAGACTCATTCTGTCTTTGAGCTTTCCTTAAAATACTGTGTTTTAGTACCAGTTTCATGGGTAAGCTTATATTTTGTGGACTTTGAACCTCTGAAGTTCAAACAAATCCTCATTGGATGTAGTTTTTCATTGCCATGGACCACCAAGGACTTAGATTTAAAAGGCCATTGTTTAGCCTTTTTTTGTGGGACTTCCAAACTTTTCTAGGCAACTCAATGCTAACAAATTAATATATTTCTTTGTTATTTTCTCCGCATTCCTCCAAACCACTTTCAATCGTCCTGATCATTCTGGTGCCCATTTTCTTATGAAAGTTCCTCTTCCTGCTATATTAATTCCTTAATCACCATTTGAACTGACAAGTGACTTTTTATACTTAAAGGCTTAAAGGTCATCTGAGCTACTACTTTTAGGAGAACTTGATATATGGTAACCTAATGTGGTTTTGGAGGTTGCACATTTCAAGGCATCACTTTGGAGAGGGTGCCAATCACATCACAGATATATTAATAGTATTTTTGAATATTTTATAATTTTCTGACAGATAAAAATGAAATGTCCTGAGGAAGGGGTGTCTTTTTCTGTTTCACCAAAGAGATGCATCCCAGCTGCACAAGGGTCCTGGCTTGGCAATTCATATCCACAAATCCATTTTCATAACTCATAACTGTGTGTTTCTCATCAAAATGGACAATTTGGACATTTTAGTAATGACTATTTGGATTGTTTTCCTAGTTGTTCTTCTAAGGTAATTTTTATTTATTCATCATGTTACATACATCATTGTAGAGAAATGTTCTTATGACTACAATTTATCCAATCTGAAATTTCATACTCTAGCTAGAGGAGATGGGCAGGTATGATATCTTCAACTTAATTGCATTACACTGAAATTTGCTTTATTAAAATAAAATCACATAGAACACCTCTTTCTACAAGTCAGAAGACTGGAATTCTGTTTCCATCTCTGCCACTTAATAGCCATGTGAACTTTGCTAAGTCATATAAATCTCCCTAAGCCTTTTATTTCATCTGTACAAAGAGTATTAATACCAATTAACAATAAGATATGTCTGGTATACCTCATAGGGTTAATTTAATGGTCAACATCCATAAATGGTCTTTATTGTCATGGTCAAATTGAAAATCATTGAAAAGTATTAAATATTTTTAAAATAGTGTATTATTCGTCTTTTTTCTCAGCCAGTATTTAGGTTTGTGTGGTATTTGAAAAACTAGAAAGAAAGAGTTGATGTGTGAAGAGGCTCCTTAAAGAGGTAGGCCTTACAGCCATCAGTGATTTGGGTTTGTTCTTGGTGGCCTAATCTGCAATCCCTCAGAGACTTCACAGGTGGTTGTCCATTCACCCAACTGCTGGCTTTTGAGTTTAAACCTTAGTGGTTTAAAGGTTTATTTTCAAGTTGCAGAACATTTCCTCTATCTTGATACAGTTTTCTGTGTTGCAGATAGTAAACATATATGTAGCTTTTGTAAGACTGCTTGAAGGAGTGACTTTAGATCTTTAAAAAACTATATGTTTATGCAAAGTAACTCTTAATGGCCTTTGGACAATCTAGTAGCCTAACTGCACACAGAAAGTAGGGTAGGGTTGCATGTGCTCTCAGGCTCTCGGAATGGCATTTAGAAAACAGACCAGGGAGACAGCTGGTAATGAAAGGGCAATGAGATTGTATAGCCCCTGTGCCTGGAAGCAGAGGCACAGCTTGGCTTTGATAAATGGAGAAAGAATGAAGGAAGGATCCTGCAGTCTCTTGGTATGACATGCTACTGAAATTCAGAATCATGGCCTTGCCTACACAAGGAGTAACAATAATCATGTGGCCAAAATACAGAATGAAAATAGGCTAACCTGTAGTTTGGGCCTAGGTGGGCAGCCCTAAGTGAGTCTAAGTCAAAGGGATTCAAAGTCCCAGGAGGAAAATGAATTAATGGCCTTCCCCTTCCTCCCTGGAGAGAGTATGCAGCTTGAATAAGGCTCCTGGAAGGACTTCCATGGAGTGATAAAGGAGGACAGGGGAACTCAGCCACATGAGCCAGCTGGAGGGAACAAATCGTGGGAAGCCAAGAGATACCAGAGGTCACATGTAGACTGTCCTTCCATCTTGGAGGGCCTAAATGGAAAAAATCCTAAATATTAGAGAAAAGGGAAACTTGGTGGTAAAAAGGTATGATCAGATGAATTTTTATCTTGAATTTTTGCTAGGCCTTTCAGCAAGGGAAAAGAGCAGATCATATTCTCATACAGTTATTTGTCAGAGGGTTGTACTGTTGTTTCCTTCCTCTTCTTTTTTTCAGGTCCATGGAAATAAAAGGCACATGAACAAGTGCATTCTCTCTCTTAGAGACCTTAAAGTGGCTGTTGTTGAGGAAATACAGTGCCTGGTACAAGAACTGAAGAACATTCAGTCGACTCTTCACATATCCAAGCACATACCCATTCCCAAAATTCCTCAGATACACCCAGAAGAAGTTCCAGAAAAGAGATTTCAGTATGATGAAGAAACTCTCCTAAATTTTAAGCAACAGCAAATGAAAAGTAATGATGAAAAGTCCCCCGGAGTGGAAGAGACAGGGTCTGGAGGCCCAGGTGGAGGATTCCTCAAGCTGTCTTCTGGAAAGGATGGGGATTTGACAACCCGTGATTCAATATCTAGATCATCAAAGGCATCAACATTCAGCCTAGATATACCAAAGTATATGGAATTTGAAAAAGCAGAGCCAACGGATGTGGAGCTGGAAATTATGAAGAGAGACGAGATTAAACACGTGTACATGCAACAGTATTTGGTCAACAGGGTAAGGGTGGACCTATTCTTAGTTAAAGCTGAAAGAGAGAAGAGAAGGGAAAAAATTGGGTCAGGTTTTTTGTTTATTTATTTAAAATTTCTCTGCATGAACCTTTCCCAAACCCTGACCAGCTCACCACTCAGTGATGGCTTGGCTTCCTCCCCATACTTGGCCTTCTGGAAATCATTGTGCTCTTCCCAGAACTACAGAGCTTTTAAACTTTTTTTTTTTGTTTTGGAAAGCTGACAAAGAATGAAGGGGAAGCCCATGTTTCAGTTACTTGGCATCTAACTGAAGTCATCGTAAAGGGGAAGTGGAGGAGCAGCTTTTAGATGATGGATCGAACACACATGATGGATGGAACATAGTTAAGAATTTTCCAGAGAAACAGGGCACCCTCTGCTTTTCACACCATCCTTTTTCTCTAATATGTGGTTTGTTCCATTAGTAAAAGTGTTTATGGTGATTACTCGGTTTGAGATTGTTCTGGAGCTGGAATGGTGACTATTTTTATTTCTAGGAAAATCAGGACCAGACTAGGACCTGTTGGGCAGGATGTTCTTTGAATATGAAAGGAGAAGAACCTTCCTTGGATAGATAACTCTCTGCTGCCAGCCATGTGGATTCCCTTTCCTCAGTGTGTCTTTCCAGCTCCACCCTGTGGTGATGCCCTCAATAGCTTCCCAGCCTTATTCTTCGCCATTATCTCTTCTTTGTCCAGCCCTGTTTTCTCACTGTTCTTGCCTCTCTCCACTCCACCTTTTCCTCCCACACCATTGACTTTTGCATCTGTGCTTTTTCCTTTGCTGTTTCCTTCTACCAGTAATGACTTCCTTCCACCAGTAATGACTTCCTTCCAGAGTTGAGTCATCATTCAAAGCGTGGCTCAGTTCCAAACCCTCTCCAGCATTTTCCGCCCACATTACTTATGCTGTCCTTGTTTCTAAACTCCAATTGCACCTGTAATAAGCATCTCATGTTTTACACTAATTTTCCTTGCTGTTTCATGGGTATTAGTATTGTCTTGAAAATTAAATTACACAATTCTTGAGCGAAGGGCCACATATACTTCTTCTGATTCCTCCACATAGTCTAGGACAATCTCAAACATATAATAGATATTCAGTCAAAGGTTTTGATTGATTTAATTGTAACTAATTTTTATTTTATTTTATTATTATTATACTTTAAGTTTTAGGGTACATGTGCACAGTGTGCAGGTTTGTTACATATGTATACATGCGCCATGTTGGTGTGCTGCACCCATTAACTTGTCATTTAGCATTAGGTATATCTCCTAATGCTATCCCTCCCCCCTGCCCCCACCCCATAACAGTCTCCAGAGTGTGATGTTCCCCTTCCTGTGTCCATGTGTTCTCATTGTTCAATTCCCACCTATGAGTGAGAACATGTGGTGTTTGGTTTTTTGTCCTTGCGATAGTTTGCTGAAAATGGTTTCCAGTTTCATCCATGTCCCTACAAAGGACATGAACTCTTCATTTTTTATGGCTGCATAGTATTCCATGGTGTATATGTGCCACATTTTCTTAATCCAGTCTATCATTGATGTACACTTCGGTTGGTTCCAAGTCTTTGCTATTGTGAATAGTGCCGCAATAAACATACGTGTGTATGTGTCTTTATAGCAGCATGATTTATAATCCTTTGGGTATATACCCAGTAATGGGATGGCTGGGTCAAATGGAATTTCTAGTTCTAGATCCCTGAGGAATCGCCACACTGACTTCCACAATGGTTGAACTAGTTTACAATCCCACCAACAGTGTAAAATAGTTCCTATTTCTCCACATCCTCTCCAGCACCTGTTGTTTCCTGACTTTTTAATGATCGCCATTCTAACAGGTGTGAGATGGTATCTCATTGTGGTTTTGATTTGTATTTCTCTGATGATCAGTGGTGGTGAGCATTTTTTCATGTGTCTGATGGTTGCATAAATGTCTTCTTTTGCGAAGTGTCTGTTCATATCCTTTGCCCACTTTTTGATGGGGTTATTTGTTTTTTTCTTGTAAATTTGTTTGAGTTCATTGTAGATTCTGGATATTAGCCCTTTGTCAGATGAGTAGGTTGCAAAAATTTTCTCCCATTTTGTAGGTTACCTGTTCACTCTGATGGTAGTTTCTTTTGCTGTGCAGAAGCTATTTAGTTTAATTAGATCCCATTTGTCAATTTTGGCTTTTGTTGCCATTGCTTTTCGTGTTTTAGACATGAAGTCCTTGCCCATGCCTATGTCCTGAATGGTATTGCCTAGGTTTTCTTCTAGGGTTTTTATGGTTTTAGGTCTAACATGTAAGTCTTTAATCCATTTTGAATTAATTTTTGTATAAGGTGTAAGGAAGGGATCCAGTTTCAGCTTTCTACATATGGCTAGCCAGTTTTCCCAGCACCATTTATTAAAAAGGGAATCCTTTCCCCATTGCTTATTTTTGTCAGGTTTGTCAAAGATCAGATGGTTGTAGATATGCGGCATTATTTCTGAGGGCTCTGTTCTATTCCATTGATCTATATCTCTGTTTTGGTACCAGTACCATGCTGTTTTGGTTACTGTAGCCTTGTAGTATAGTTTGAAGTCAGGTAGCATGATGCCTCCAGCTTTGTTCTTTTGGCTTAGGATTGACTTGGCGATGCGGGCTCTTTTTTGGTTCCATATGAACTTTAAAGTAGTTTTTTCCAATTCTGTGAAGAAAGTCATTGGTAGCTTGATGGGGATGGCATTGAATCTATAAATTACCTTGGGCAGTATGGCCATTTTCATGATATTGATTCTTCCTACCCATGAGCATGGAATATTCTTCCATTTGTTTGTGTCCTCTTTTATTTCATTGAGCAGTGGTTTGTAGTTCTCCTTGAAGAGGTCTTTCACATCCCTTGTAAGTTGTATTCCTAGGTATTTTATTCTCTTTCTAGCAATTGTGAATGGGAGTTCACTCATGATTTGGCTCTCTGTTTGTTATTGTTGTATAAGAATGCTTGTGATTTTTGTACATTGATTTTGTATCCTGAGACTTTGCTGAAGTTGCTTATCATCTTAAGGAGATTTTGGGCTGAGACAATGGGGTTTTCTTGATATACAATGTCATCTGCAAACAGGGATGATTTGACTTCCTCTTTTCCTAATTGAACGCCCTTTATTTCCTTCTCCTGCCTAACTGTCCCTGGCAGAACTTCCAACACTATGTTGAATAGGAGTGGTGAGAGAGGGCATCCCTGTCTTGTGCCAATTTTCAAAGGGAATGCTTCCAGTTTTTTCCCATTCAGTATGATATTGGCTGTGAGTTTGTCATAGATAGCTCTTATTATTATGAGATACGTCCCATCAATACCTAATTTATTGAGAGTTTTTAGCATGAAGGGTTGTTGAATTTTGTCAAAGGCCTTTTCTGTGTCTATTGAGATAATCTTGTGGTTTTTGTCTTTGGTTCTGTTTATATGCCAGATTACATTTATTGATTTGCGTATATTGAACCAGCCTTGCATCCCAGGGATGAAGCCCACTTGATCATGGTGGTTAAGCTTTTTGATGTGCTGCTGGATTTGGTTTGCCAGTATTTTATTGAGGATTTTTGCATCAGTGTTCATCAAGGATATTGGTCTAAAATTCTCTTTTTTTGTTGTGTCTCTGCCAGGCTTTGGTATCAGGATGATGCTGGCCTCATAAAATGAGTTAGGGAGGATTCCCTCTTTTTCTATTGATTAGAATAGTTTCAGAAGGAATGGTACCAGCTCCTCCTTGTACCTCTGGTAGAATTCTGCTGTGAATCCATCTGGTCCTGGACTTTTTTTGGTTGGTAAGCTATTGATTATTGCCACAATTTCAGCTCCTGTTATTGGTCTATTCAGAGATTCAACTTCTTCCGGGTTTAGTCTTGGGAGGGTGTATGTGTCGAGGAATTTATGCATTTCTTCTAGATTTTCTAGTTTATTTGCATAGAGGTGTTTGTAGTATTCTCTGATGGTAGTTTGTATTTCTGTGGGATCCGTGGTGATATCCCCTTTATCATTTTTTATTGCGTCTATTTGATTCTTCTCTCTTTTCTTCTTTATTAGTCTTGCTAGCGGTCTATCAGTTTTGTTGATCTTTTCAAAAAACCAGCTCCTGGATTCATTAATTTTTTGAAGGGTTTTTGTGTCTCTATTTCCTTCAGTTCTGCTCTGATTTTAGTTATTTCTTGCCTTCTGCTAGCTTTTAAATGTGTTTGCTCTTGCTTTTCTAGTTCTTTTAATTGTGACATTAGGGTGTCAATTTTGGATGTTTCCTGCTTTCTCTTGTGGGCATTTAGTGCTATAAATTTCCCTCTACACACTGCTTTGAATGTGTCCCAGAGATTCTGGTACGTTTATTTCTGCCTTCCTTTAGTTATGTACCCAGTAGTCATTCAGGAGCAGGTTGTTCAGTTTCCATGTAGTTGAGCGATTTTGAGTGAGTTTCTTAGTCCTGAGTTCTAGTTTGATTGCACTGTCGTCTGAGAGACAGTTTGTTATAATTTCTGTTCTTTTACATTTGCTGAGGAGTGCTTTACTTCCAACTATGTGGTAAATTTTGGAATAGGTGTGGTATGGTGCTGAAAAAAATGTATATTCTGCTGATTTGGGGTGGAGAGTTCTGTAGATGTCTATTAGGTCCACTTGGTGCAGAGCTGAGTTCAATTCCTGGGTATCCTTGTTAACTTTCTGTCTTGTTGATCTGTCTAATGTTGACAGTGGGGTGTTAAAGTCTCCCATTATTATTGTGTGGGAGTCTAAGTCTCTTTGTAGGTCACTAAGGACTTGCTTTATGAATCTGGGTGCTCCTGTATTGGGTGCATATATATTTAGGATAGTTAGCTCTTCTTGTTGAATTGATCCCTTTACCATTATGTAATGGCCTTCTTTATCTCTTTTGATCTTTGTTGGTTTAAAGTCTGTTTTATCAGAGACTAGGATTGCAACCCCTGCCATTTTTTGTTTTCCATTTGCTTGGTAGATCTTCCTCCATCCCATTATTTTGAGCCTATGTGTATCTCTGCATATGAGATGGGTCTCCTGAATACAGCACACTGATGGGTCATGACTCTTTATCCAATTTGCCAGCCTGTGTCTTTTAATTGGAGCATTTAGCCCATTTACATTTAAGGTTAATATTGTTATGTGTGAATTTGATCCTGTCATTATGATGTTAGCTGGTTATTTTGCCTGTCAATTGATGCAGTTTCTTCCTAGCATGATTGGTCTTTACAATTTGGCATGATTTTTCAGTGGCTGGTACCAGTTGTTCCTTTCCATGTTTAGTGCTTCCTTCAGGAGCTCTTGTAAGGCAGGCCTGGTGGTGACAAAATCTCTCAGCATTTGCTTGTCTGTAAAGGATTTTATTTCTCCTTCACTTATGAAGCTTAATTTGGCTGGATATGAAATTCTGCGTTGAAAATTCTTTTCTTTAAGAATGTTGAATATTGGCCCCCACTCTCTTCTGGCTTGTAGAGTTTCTGCAGAGAGATCCGCTGTTAGTCTGATGGGCTTCCCTTTGTGGGTAACCCTGCCTTTCTCTCTGGCTGCCCTTAACATTTTTTGCTTCATTTCAACTTTGGTGAATCTGACAATTATGTGTCTTGGAGTTGCTCTTCTCGAGGAGTATCTTTGGGGCGTTCTTTGTATTTCCCGAATCTGAATGTTGGCCTGCCTTGCTAGATTGGGGAAGTTCTCCTGGATAATATCCTGCAGAGTGTTTCCCAACTTGGTTCCATTCTCCCTGTCACTTTCAGGTACACCAATCAGATGTAGATTTGGTCTTTTCACATAGTCTCATATTTCTTGGAGGCTTTGTTCATTTCTTTTTATTCTTTTTTCTCTAACCTTCCCTTCTCGCTTCATTTCATTAATTTCATCTTCCATCACTGATACCCTTTCTTCCAGTTGATTGCATCAGCTCCTGAGGCTTCTGCATTCTTCACGTAGTTCTGGAGCCTTGGCTTTCAGCTCCATCATCTCCTTTAAGGACTTCTCTGCGTTGGTTATTCTAGTTATCCATTTGTCTAATTTTTTTTCAAAGTTTTTAACTTCTTTGCCATTGGTTTGAATTTCCTCCTGTAGCTCGGAGTAGTTTGATTGTCTGAAGTCTTCTTCTCTCAGCTCCTCAAAGTCATTTTCCGTCCAGCTTTGTTACGTTGCTGGTGAGGAGCTGCGTTCCTTTGGAGGAGGAGAGGTGCTCTGCTTTTTAGAGTTTCTAGTTTTTCTGCTCTGTTTTTTCCCCATCTTTGTGGTTTTATCTACTTTTGGTCTTTGATGATGGTGACGTACTGAAGGGTTTTTGGTGTGGATGTCCTTTCTGTTTGTTAGTTTTCCTTCTAACAGACAGGACCCTCAGCTGCAGGTCTATTGGAGTTTGCTAGAGGTCCACTGCAGACCCTGTTTGCCTGGGTATCAGCAGCGGTAGCTGTAGAACAGCGGATCTTGGTGAACTGCAAATGCTGCTGCCTGATTGTTCCTCTGGAAGTTTTGTCTCAGAGGAGTACCTGGCCGTGTGAGGTGTCAGTCTGCCCCTACTGGGGGGTGCCTCCCAGTTAGGCTGCTCAGAGGTCAAGGACCCACTTGAGGAGGCAGTCTGCCCGTTCTCAGATCTCCAGCTGCATGCTGGGAGAACCACTACTCTCTTCAAAGCTGTCAGACAGGGACATTTAAGTCTGCAGAGGTTACTGCTGTCTTTTGGTTTGTCTGTCCCCTGCCCCCAGAGGTGGAGCCTACAGAGGCAGGCAGGCCTCCTTGAGCTGTGGTGGGTTCTACCCAGTTCGAGCTTCCCGGCTGCTTTGTTTACCTAATCAAGCCTGGGCAATGGCAGGCGCCCCTCCCCCAGCCTCGCTGCCACCTTGCAGTTTGATCTCAGACTGCTGTGCTAGCAATCAGCGAGACTCCGTGGGTGTGGGACCCTCCGAGCCAGGTGTGGGATGTAATCTCCTGGTGTGCCATTTTTTAAGCCCATTGGAAAAGCGCAGTATTAGGGTGGGAGTGACCCGATTTTCCAGGTGCCGTCTGTCACCCCTTTCTTTGACTAGGAAAGGGAACTCCCTGACCCCTTGTGCTTCCCAAGTGAGGCAATGCCTCGCCCTGCTTTGGCTGGTGCATGGTGCGCTGCACCCACTGTCCTGCACCCACTGTCTGGCACTCCCTAGTGAGACGAACCCGGTACCTCAGATGGAAATGCAGAAATCACCCGTCTTCTGTGTCGCTCAGGCTGGGAGCTGTAGACTGGAGCTGTTCCTATTTGGCCATCTTGGCTCCACCCTCTAATTTATTAATTTAACAAATATTTATTGGATGTTCTGTATGCAGGGACATTGACAGATAGGATTAGGGATACAAAAATTCTTAAGAAAGACATGTTCTGTATCTTCACAAAGCTTATAGGCTATTGGGATTGGAGAGAATAAAACAAGTGTAATCCTTACAGACTTGGAGACCTATGTGGTCCAGTTTAAGAACGGTGTTGTGTTGAAGAAAATATAGACCTGCCTCCAAATAAATGCAGGAATAATTCAAGTTTGTTAAACAAGCTTTAAAGGGGAGCCCAAACATATAGTCTATAGCGATAGTTACTTAAAAGTTTAATTTTTTCTTCTCTCTCTGTTTTTTTTTTTTTTTTTTTTTTTTCAGCTCTCTAAATTTCTCTGGTAGTTTCTCTGCTCTAAGCCCACAGGTCTCTTTCTCTCCTCAGCCCTAGTCTGGATCCTCACTTACTATAGGCTTTTGACAGTTGAGGCTGCCTATCATGTGCAAACTAATTAAAAACACAGAATGGTTTGTCTCTTCCTATTGTTCCAGTTTCCTCAGGAGAATCAGCCCTTGGGGCTCTCTCTTGACCTCTTCATCTCCTTTGTGATACTGGGGGGGAAAGCTGTACCAAAATCAGAACAAAACTGAGGACTTAAAATTATTAGGACCATAATGGATTAAAGTCTGGACCAGGACTTGGGTTACTTAGGCTCTTATCAGGAAAACTACCTTTGACCTTAATTTCTTCAATCTTAGAAAAAGATTGAACAGATTTTTTGTGGTTCCATGATTATTTTATCTATTTAAAAATATTTACCATTCTGTGGGTTTGAAAATTTTCAACATAAGAAGTTGGGAAACGTATTTATTCGTGCTTGCTGTATAAAAGGGATTGTCGAGATATTATGGAGAATAAAGAGGAGACAAACACTACCCACTCAGAGAGCTCATAAGCTACACAGTAAAGCAAGAAGGGTATTCTTGATTGATGGCTTAGTCAATGGTGAAGAAATAGGTGGAAGGACTTCTAGTTACACATTTCCTACCACTTAATAAATTAATTTATGTAAACTTAATGCCATTAATGAATTAATTTTTGTGACTATACACACACACAATTCTCCATCCATAAGGGCATAATAAAAATGATTTCATACAAATTAGTACTATTTCATACAATTATGAATTGTAGTACTATTATGAAATAGTACTATTTCATACTATTAGTACTATTTCATACAAATTAGATAGTTTAAAAATGCATTTATCTAGTCTTCTAACATATCCTCAAATATTTTTTCCATCTCAGATCAAAGAATTGGTTGTCACTTTCGATGCAGAACTCCGTCTCCTTAGACATCAGAAACTGAAACTAGATACTCAGATGAAATTATCTGACCTGCACCATGTCACCTTATTTCAAGAAATACTTCTCCTGAAGAATTTTGAAAAGCAGGAGAACATACTTCAAGAACGTGTTAATTCCTTAGACAAAGAGGAACAGTACATGCAAGTATGAGTGGGCAGAAGAATCCTAGCTGGCTGCTCCCTTAGTCATGGAGAAACTTGATTTCTTTTTCTTCTTAACTCAAATCTCCCACTTGTTCTAGCCCTCATCTCTTTCTTGTCTTCTCTCCCCCTCTCCTTTTTCCTGTTATTCCTACCTACTCTCCATCTTTAGTATTCATGGTCAAAGAGAAGTGATTCAGATTTTTTAGTAAATTTGGTCTGATATTCTGTAAGGTAGGAGAATAAAATTTTCAAAAGTGAGCCTTTGATTGTGCCACTCTACACCAGCCTGGTGAGCTGGGTTCCCTAAAAAACAAAAAAGTAAGCTATGATATAAAATTGAGTTTTGATTATATGTTATCCTTATGAAAATAACTGAAAAAGAAGCTGGTGAGTTTCTTAAGTATGATAGCTTCAGTGTAATATATGATTGAATATCATAAGAAATGAGGTTCCTTTATTTGTTATATTTGTATATGAAATTTCAGAAAATAAATTATACTAGCTTTGTTTTAAAAGAAGAAAGATTCTATTAAACAGATAGTATATGCTAAATAGTAACATTCATTTTTAGGTATATTAGCTTCACTAGAACTTATGTGTCTCTTTGTTTTAGTTATATATCAATAAAAAAATTCATTGGTTTTTGAGACTACACATGCAAAAATATTAGCTGACATCCACATATTCAATTTAAGGAATTTCAAGGAAAAGTTTCAATTTAATTTAGATTTTGGGGGGATGCTTAGCACTAAAAAGCTGATTTTCTAATTCTAAACATAACTGATTTTTACAAAGGAATTATAAAATTTTAACCAATAAGTGGATGGCTCTGCAAACATCAGAAATGTAAACTTCTTTTAAGAAGTTTTAAAAAATATATTTGTAAACTGTAACCTTGCATTGTAAAGTACATTGCTCTCTGAACTTGGTTTATCAGAAATAGTTATCATTTGTCCTTGTTTTTATTCATTTAGTGGAAAATAAATGAAACTCTTAAAGAGATGGAAGAGAAAAAGAATGAAATCACCAAACTCCAGGAGCAAGAAAAGGCACTCTATGCTGGTTTTCAAGCAGCCATTGGAGAAAACAATAAATTTGCAAACTTCCTCATGAAGGTCCTAAAGAAGAAGATTAAACGGGTAAAGAAAAAAGAAGTTGAAGGAGATGCTGGTTTGTATTTCTTTCTGGCATACGATCTTATTTTCTCTCATTAACATGAAATAGAGAGGTAACTAAGGGACCTATTGGATACCCTATTTTTTTCACTATAACATAGACAATGTGGAGACACTGTGGGGGCTAAAGAGGAGAAGACATAAACCTTAGGGTCTTCCAACACCTCGAGTTAATCCGTGTGCATGTTTGTTTGCACATGTGTGCACATGTTTATGTGTATCTGGTATGAATGAGCATAGTGTCGTTTAAGTTAATAAGCACATCTTTTTATGTGTTTATTTGCCATATGTATATCTCATTTGGTAAAATGTCTCCTTTTGCCCATGTTTGAATAGGATCATTTGCTTTTTTTACTGTTGAGTTTGGAGAGTTCTTTGTATATTCTGTATGCTAGTCCTGTGTCAGATATGTGGTTTGCAAATATTTTTTCCTAGTGTGTAGCATGCCTTTTCATTTATTGTAGTATCATTTGTTGAAAAGGTTGTCTCTCTTTGACTGAATTGCTTTGATCTTTGTCAAGATCATTTGGGCATCTTTGTGTGGATGTATTTCTAGGTTCTGTATTCTGTTACATTGATCTATGTGTCAATCTTTTCACCAATACTACAGTCTTGATTATTGTAGCTGCATATTGAGCCCTTAAATCAGGTAGACTAACTTCTCCTATTTTATTCTTCTTTTGTAAAATTGTTGTAGCTATTCTAGTTCCTTGATATTTCCATATTTTAGAATAATCTGCTTTATATCTACAAAAAATCTTGTTGGAAGTTTGATAGTAATTGTGTTAAAACTGTATATTAATTTGGAGACAACTGGTATCTTTACTACATTGAGTTTTCCATTAGAAAGCACAATATGCTGTAGTCCCAGCTACTCGGGAGGCTGAGACAGGAGAATGGTGTGAACCCAGGAGGCGGAGCTGGCAGTGAGCCGAGATCATGCCACTACACTCTGGTCTGGGCGACAGAGTGAGACCCCGTCTCCAAAAAAAAGAAAAAAAAAGGCACAATATATCTCTATTTATTTAGAACCTCAGTTTTTTTTAGTGATTTTAAATGATACTGTATTTTTAATCTCAGTGTCCTCATGTTCATTGCTACTAATAGATTTTTACATGTTTAGCTGATATCCTGTAACCTTACTTATTAGTTCTAAGAGGTTTTGATAGATTCCTTGGGAATTTCTATGTAGATGATATTAGGTTGGTGCAAAAGTAATTGTGGGTTTTGCCATTAATAATGGGAAGATAATTTCACCTAATAATTTCATCTGCAAATATAGGCAGTTTTATTTATTTCTGATCAGGATGCCTATTTCATTTTCTTGCCTTATTGCATGGCTAGAACATCCAGTACTATGAGAGTGCTGAGAGCTGACATTCTTGCTTTATTTTCAGTATTAAGTATAATATTACCTGTAGGTGTTTTATAGATACTGTATTAAGTTAAGGAAGTTCACCTCTGTTCCTCTTTTTCATGAATTTTTTTCATGAATGGGGGTGGAAATTTGTCAGATGCCTGTCTACATTGATTCATGATTATGTAATTTTCTTTTTAGCCTATTAATATGGTAGATTACATTGGCTAATTATGGATTATTAAATCAGAATTGCATTTCTGAAATAAACCTTCCTTGGCATAGTGCAAAATTCTTTTTATATACTGATTAATTCTATTTGCTAATATTTCATTAAGAAATTTTTTGTCTATATTCATGAAGATCATTTTTCTGTAGTTTTCATTTTTTTGTACTGTCTTTGTCTGGCTTTAGTATCAGGGTAATAAAAACTAGCTTCATAATATGAATCAGAAAATTTTCTTTTCCGTTTGATTTTCTGGAAGGTCTTGCATTGAATTGGTGGTAATTATTCTTTAAACACTTAGTAGAATTCACCAGTGAAAGCTTTTGGATTTGAAGATTTCTTTTGGGGGAGTTTTAAAATTACAAATTCAACTTTGTTAATAGTTATAGGGCTGTTCAAATGATCTATTTCTCTTTTTTTTTTTTTTTTTGAGATGGAGTCTTGCTCTGTCACCAGGCTGGAGTGCAGTGGCGCGACCTCTGCTCACTGCAACCTCCACCTCCCAGGTTCAAGCAATTCTCCTGCCTCACCCTCTCGAGTAGCTGGGACTACAGGCATGTGCCACCATGCCCAGCTAATTTTTTTGTATTTTTAGTAGAGACGGGATTTCACCATGTTGGCCAGGATGGTCTTGATCTCCTGACCTTGTGTTCCACTGGCCTTGGCCTCCCAGAGTGCTGGGATTACAGGCGTGAGCCACTGCGCCCAGCCCAAATGATCTATTTCATATTGGGTGAGTCATGGTAGTTTGTGGTTTTTTGAGGAATTGGTATATTTCATCTAAGATGCCAAATTAATGCATGAATATCCTTATCTTTTTAGTGTCTACAGGGTCTGTAGTAATATCACCTGTTGTATTCTTTTTCTAAAAAAAAAATTCAGCTTTTATTTTAGATACAGGCAGTATATGTGCAGGATTGTTACATTGGTATATTGCACCCAGGTAGTGAGCATAGTACCAAATAGGTAGTTTTTCAACCAATGCCCCCCTCCTTCCCTCACCACTCTAATAGTCTGCAGTGTCTATTGTTCCCGTGTTTATGTCCATGTGTGCTCAATGTTTTTAGCTCTCACTTATAAATGAAAATATGTAGTATTTGGTTTTCTGTTCCTGTGTGAATTCGCTTAGGATTATCACCTCCAGCTCCATCCATGTTGCTGCAAAGGTCATGATTTCATTCTTTTTTTATGGCTGTGTAGTATTCAGTGGTGTATATGTAGATTTTCTTTGTCCAATCCACCATTGATAGGCACCTAGGTTGATTCCATGTCTTTGCTGTTGTGTATAGCACAGTGTTATGGTTTGGCTGTGTCCCTACCGAAATCTCATCTTGAATAATGGTCCCCATAATCCCCACATGTATGGGAGGGATCTGGTTGGAGGTAATTGAATCATGGGAGTGGTTACCCTCATGCTGCTATTCTCATGATGAGTGAGTTCTCACGAGATCTGATGGCTTTATAAGTGGCTTCTCCTCCCCTCTTCACTCTGCACTTCTCCTTCCTGCCGCCATGTGGAGGAGGACATGTTTGCTTCCCTTTCTACTGTGATTTTAAGTTTCCTGAGGTGTCCCCAGCCATGCTGAGCTGTGAGTCAATTAAACCTCTTTCCTTTATAAATTATCCAGTCTTGGGTATGTTTTTATTAGCGGTGTGAGAATGGACTAATACACATGGCAATGAACATGAGTGCATGTCTTTTTGGTATAATGATCTATTTTTCTTTGTGTATATACCCAGCAATAGGATTGCTGGATCAAATGGTGGCTCATTTTAAGTTCTTTGAGAAATCTCCAAACTGCTTTCCACAGTGGCTGAACTAATTTTCATTCCCACTAATGGTGTATAAATGCTCCCATTTCTCCATAGCCTCACCAGCCTCTTTTTTGACTTTTTAATAATAGTTATTCTGACTGGTGTGAGATGGTATCTCATTGTGGTTTTGATTTGCACTTCTCTGATGATTAGTGATGATGAGTATTTTTTTCATGTTTGTTGTCTGCTTGTAGGTCATCTTTTGAGAAGTGTATGTTCATGTCCTTTGCCCGTTGTTTAATGGAGTTATTTGTTTTTTGCTATAGATTCTGGATATTAGTCTTTTGTTGGATGCATAGCTTGTGAATATTTTCTTCTATTCTGTAGGTTGTCTATGGCTAGCCAGTTATCCCAACACCATTTATCGAATAGGAGCTTCTTTCCCCATTGCATGTTTTTGTCAACCTTGTTGAAGATAAGATGGTTGTAGGTGCACAACTTTATTTCTGAGTTTTCTGTTCTGTTCTTTTTGTCTATATGTCTGTCTGTTTTTGTACCAGTACTGTGCTGTTTTGGTACTACAGCTTTATAGCTGAAATTAGGTAGTGTGACGCCTCTAGCTTTGTGGATTATCTTTAGGATTGCATTGGCTATTTGGGCTCCTTTTTGGTTCCATACGAATTTTAGAATAGTTTTTAGTTTTTTCTAGTTGTGTGAAAAGTGATGTTGGTAATTTGATAGGAGTAGCATTGAATCCGTAGATTGCTTTGGAGGATATGCCATTTTAATGATATTGATTCTTCTAATCTATTAGCATGGGATTTTTTCCATTTATTTTTGTCATCTCTGATTTCTTTCAGTAGTGTTTTGTAATTCTCCTTGTAGAGATCTTTCACCTCTTTGATTAGCTATGTTCCTAGGTATTTCATTTTTATTGTCACTATTGTAAGTGGGATTATATTCTTGATTTGATTTTCAGACTGTACATTATTGATGTATAGAAATGCTACTGATTTTTGTATATTGATTTTGTATTCTAAAACCTTGCTAAAAATATTTACCAGTCCTAGTAGCCTTTTGCAATCTTTGGGGTTTTCTAAGTATAGAATCATATCATCAGCAAAGAGAGTTATTTTGACTTCTTTTCCTATTTAGATGCCTTTTATTTCTGTTTGTTGCCTGATTGCTCTGGCTAAGACTTCCAGTACTTTGTTGAATAGAATGGTGAGAGTGGGTATTCTTGCCTTGTTCTGCTTCTCAAGAAGAATGGTTCCAGCTTTTGCCCATTCAGTATGATGTTGGCTATATGGGTTTGACATAGAGCTCTTATTATTTTGAGGTATGTTTCCTCGATGCCTAGTCTGTCAAGGATTTTTATCATGAAGGTATGTTGGATTTTCTTGAAAACTTTTTCTGCATCTATTACGATGATCACATGGTTTTTGCTTTT
Organism: Pongo abelii; assembly: GCF_028885655.2. Lineage (NCBI taxonomy): Eukaryota > Metazoa > Chordata > Mammalia > Primates > Hominidae > Pongo > Pongo abelii. Next base: position 24,809,491 of record NC_085928.1, read on the forward strand.
AATTCTGTTTATGTGGTGAATCACATTTACTGATTTACGTATGTTGAACCAATCTTGCATCCCAGGAATAAAGCCTGTTTGGTCATGGTGAATTAACTTTTTGATGTGCTGCTGGATTTGGTTTGCTAGTATTTTGTTGAATATTTTTACATCTATGCTCATCACAGATATTAGCCTGAAGTTTTCTTTCTTCATCATATCTCTGCCGAAGAATTTTGATATTAGGCTGATGCTGGTTTCATAGAATGTTTTAGGGAGGAATCCCTCCTGTGATGGTGAGTGTCAACATGACTGGATTGAAGGATGCAAAGTATTGATCCTGGCTGTGTCTGTGAGGGTGCTGCCAAAGGAGATTGACTTTTGAGTCAGTGGAGTGGGAAAGGCAGACCCACCCTTAATCTGGGTGGGCACCTCTAATTAGCTGCCAGTGTGTGTAGAATATAAAGCAGGCAGAAAAATGTGAAAAAACTAGACTGGCCTAGGCTCCCAGCCTACATCTTTCTCCCATGCTAGACCCTTCCTGCCCTCGAATATTGGACTCCGAGTTCTTCAGTTTTGGGACTTGGACTGGCTTTCCTTGCTCCTCAGCTTGCAGACAGCCTATTGTAGGACCTTGTGATCATGTGACTTAATACTTAATAAACTCCTTAATACTTAATAATATACATCTATCTATATATATATCTTCATTATATATGTACATATATAACTTCATTAAGTACTCTATATATATCTAGAGATATATCTAGATATATATATACACATATATATACGTGTATATATATATACATATACATATACATATATATACATGTATATATATACATATACATATATACATGTATATATATACATATACATATATACATGTATATATATACATATACATATATATATATACATGTATATATATACATATACATATATACATGTATATATATACATATACATATATATATACATGTATATATATACATATACATATATATATATACATGTATATATATACATATACATATGCTCCATGTTCTTGAGCTGTGCACCACGGCCCTGGAGACACTGGGATATCTTGAGATTCAGGGTCAGGGTCAGGTTCCAGCTACACTGGGGGATCCGATTTGCTCTGCGGTTGCCAGAGCAAATATAGATCTATATATATTGAGAGAGAGACTAATATACTTCCTCAATTTTCTGGAATAGTTTCAGTAGAATTGGTAGCAATTCTTCTTTGTATGTCTGGTAGAATTCAGCTGTGAATTCATCTGACACAGGGCTTTTTTTCATTGTTATATATGTTTTATGACTGATTCAATTTCGGAATTCAATACTGTTCTATTCACTGTTTTAATCTCTTCCTTATTCAATCTTGGGAGATTATGCATTTCCAGGAATTTATCCATTTCCTCTAGATTTTCTGGTTTGTGTGCACAGAAGTGTTCATAATAGTCTCAGAAGTGTTCATAATTAGTCTCTGATTATCTTTTGTATTTCTGTGGATGAGTTGTAATGCCGTCTTTGTCATTTCTAATTGTACTTACTTGGATCTTCTCATTTTCTTTTCTTTGTTAATCTAACTAGTGATATAGCAATCTTGTTTATTTTTTTGAAAAAAACCTCTTGGTTTCATGAATCTTTTGTATGGATGGATTTTTATATCTCAACTTCATTAAGTTCTTCTCTAATTATAGTTATAGTTTTCTTCTTGCTTTGTGACCAAGCATGTGGTCAATCTTAGAATATGTTCCATGTGCAGATGAGAAGAATGTATATTCTAAGCTGTTGGATTGAGTATTCTGTAGATGTGTATTAGATCCAATTGGTCAAGTGTTGAGTTTAAGTCCAGAGTTTTTTTGTTAGTTTTCTGCCTTGATGAGCTGTCTAATGCTGTCAGTGGGATGTTGAGGTCTCACACTATTATTGTGTGGTTGTCTAAGTCTTTTTATAGGCCAGGAAGAACTTGTTTTATGAATCCGGGTGCTCCAATGTTGGGTGCATATATATTTAGGATAGTTAAGTCTTCCTGTTGGATTGCACTCTTTATCATTATGTGATGCTCTTCATTATCCTTCTTAATTTTTAATGGTTTAAAGTCTGTTTTATCTGATATAAGAATAGCAACTCCTGCTCTTTTTTGTTTTCCATTTACATGGTAGATCTTTCTCCATCCTTTTACTTTGAGCTGATGCGTATAATTGTATCTGAGATGGGCCTCTTGAAGACAACAGATGGTTGGTTCTTGTCTTTTTATCCAGGTTGGCACTCTAACTTTTAAGTGGGGTGTTTGGCCCATTTACATTCAAGGTTAGTATTGATACGTGTGATTTTTGATCCTGTCATCATGATGTTAGCTGGTTTTTATGTAGACTTGATTTTGTAGTTGCTTTATAGTGCCATCAGCTGTGTGCTAAAGTGTGTTTTTGTGGTAGCAGGTATTTTTTTTTTTTTTTTTTAGTCCATGTTTAACACTCCCTTAAGGACCTCTCGTAAGACTGGTCTAGTTGAAACTTATTCCCTCAGCATTTGCTTGCCTGAGAAGGATTTTATTTCTCCTTCACTTATGAAAGTTAGTATGGCAGGATGTGAAATTCTTGCTTTGAAATTATTTTCTTTATAAGGACACTGAAAATAGGCCCCCAGTCTCTTCTTGCTTGTAAGATTTCTGCTCAGAGGTCTGCTGCTAGCCTGATGGGGTTCCCTCTGTATGTGACTTGACCCTTCTCTTTAGCTGCCTTTAAGATTTTTTTCTTTTGCATTGTCCTTGGTGAATCTGATGACTGTGTGCCTTGGGATGGTCATCTTGTATAGTATCTAGCTGGAGTTCTTTGTATTTCTTGAGTTTGTATTTCAAACTCTCTAATAAGATTAGGGAAATTTTTGTGGACTATATTCTCAAATATATTTTCCAGGTTGTTTATTCTCCTTCTTTCTCAGGAGTACCAATGAGTCATAGATTTGTTCTCTTTACAGAATCTCATATTTTTCAGAGATTTGGTTCATTTAATTTTTTTCTTTACTTTTGTCTGAGTTGATTCAAAGAAGCATTCTTCGAGCTGAGATTCTTTCCTCATCTTAGTCTATTCTGCTGTTAATATTCCAATCATATTACGAAATTCTTGTAGTGAGTTTTTTAGCTCTAGAAGTTCGGTTTTCTTCTTCTGAAAATGTCTAAAAACTTTAAAAATTTGGTTTTCTTCTTTCTTATTTCATCTTTCAGCTCTTGGATCATTTTACTGAATTTCTTGGATTGGGTTTCAATTATCTCCTGAATCTTGATGAGCTTCCTTGCCATCCAGATTCTGAATTTTATGTTTGTCATTTCAGTCATTTTAGACTGTTAAGAAAAAAAAAAAAAAAAAAACAGTAGTGGCCAGTAGCTGCATTAACACCCAGCTGCACAGCTCTTTAGTATTTCCTTGTGTTTGCAGGTGTGCTCTGAAGTAGGTGTGAGGGAGTTAAGAGAGATGGCCCACTCACCAGGTCCACTCCTGGGCCTTGGGGGAGCCCCCTCCAATCACTGGCACTGTGCCTGTGTTTTTGTTGTTGTTGTTGGGTGTTCCAGGCCATGGGGTTCTCTTGCACAAAGACTGTAAAAGGGAGATATGCAACATCCTTTCTGGACTGGCCCTGCAAAAGAAGAAAGCCCCACTTTCACCCCAGCCCAGGAACCCACGTGTCTCACCCCTTTCAATACTCTGAGTCTGAGAGTGAGGGCTCCTCCCCAACTCAAGTGCTGGCCATAGATCTTGGCTCCATGCTCTTGAGCTGTGCACCATGGCCCTGGAGACACTGCGATATCTTGAGATTCAGGGTCAGGGTCAGGTTCCAGCTGCACTGGGGGATCCGATTTGCTCTGCGGTTGCCAGGAAACTACTCAGGTGCAGCAATGCACTCAGGCTGGGCTGCAAAGGCTGTGTTGTATACCTGCTCCTGCAGGGTGATGAGGCATGGGCCCCAGGAGTGACTGGCAGGCAGGAGGGCTTGCAGAGAAGATGTGCCGCAGTCCCACAGGGAAGCCGGCCCTGCTTTCTCCTGGCTTGGAGGTCAGCTGGAGCCCATGCCTCCCAGAGAGGGATGAGAAACTCTGGGGGATGAGTGTCTATGGCCGCTCTCTGCCAGAGCTGCCCAATGTACAAAAGCACTCGGGATCCATGTCATCTGAAGGCCTGTCTCTGCCTGCTCCCTGGGGAGATCCCCCTGCCAGGTCACACATCCATGGGAGTCATGGGGTCCCCTATATCCAGGATTCCAGAGGTCTGTGGTAAGAGTGAGCCATCCCTCAGTTCCCTTACTCACCCCTTTCCCAGTAGCTGTTTGGGGAGAGCCCTGGTGTTTGGTTACCCCGTTCAGGGTTCCCAGCTTCTTTCCTCTTCAGCCTCACCTTTGCTGTTGGCTCTCAATTCACTCTTGGCATTTTCTCTCTGGAGATATTTTTAAATTATGGTGGTTTACTCCATAATTTAGGCTCTCTCAGTGGGAGTGGCACTTCCTGGCTGTTTCTAGTTGGCCATCTTGTCTGTTTGTCCTGTTGCTTTTTTTTTTTTTTTTTTTTGAGATGGAGTCTCGCTCTGTTGCCCAGGCTGGAGTGCGGTGGTGTGATCTTGGCTCACTGCAACCTCCGCCTCCCAGGTTCAAGCAATTCTTGTGCCTCAGCCTCCTGAGTAGCTGGGATTACAGACACCCACCACCACACCCAGCTAAGTTTTGTATTTTTAGTAGAGATGGGGTTTCACAGTGTTGGCCAGGCTGGTCTCAAAGTCCTGACCTCAAGTGATCCACCCACCTTGGTCTCTCAAAGTGCTGGGATTACAGGCTTGAGCCACTGCAGCCAGCTGTATTCTTCATATTGGTAACTTGTGTCCTTTTTTTTTAGTCTGGCTAGAGGTTTGCCAATTCAATTGATCTTTTCAAGAACAAACCAGCTTGTGTTATAAGGGATTTTCTTTATTGTTTTTCTCCTTTTAATTTCATTGATTTCTGCTCTTTATGATTACATTTTTTCCTGCTTGCTTTTGGTTTATTGTATACTTCTATATTTAGGTTTTGTTATGGGAGCTTAGATGGTATTTTTCTTCTTTTCTAATTTAGTGCTATAAATTCCCTCTTAACTCTGCTTTGGCTGCATCTCACAAATTTTAAGTTGGATTTTTTATTTTAACTCTGGTTAATGTAGTTTTTAACATTTTTATTGAGACCTGCTCTGTAGCCCATGAATTGTATAGAAATGTGTTGTTTAGTTTAAAGTGTTTTGGAATTTTCCCGTTATCTTTCTGTTATTGATTTCTAGTTTGATTTCATTGTGGTCAGAGAACATATTCTGTATTATTTCAATTCTTTTGTAATTGTTGAGGTTTGTTTTATGGTCTAACATATGATCTATCTTGGTATTTGTTCTCTGGGCACTTGCAAAGAATATATAGATGCTCCTTGATTTACCATGGGGTATGTCCTGATAAACCTATCTTAAATTGAAAATACCACAAGTCAAACATGCATTTAATACAACTAACCTACCAAACATAGTAGCTTAGCTTAGCTTAGCTTAGCTTGGCTTCAGAATGCTCAGAACACCTATGTTAGCCTGGAGTTGGGCAAGATCATCTAAAACAAAACCTATATTATAATCAACTATTGAATATCTCATATAATTTATTGAACATAGTACTGAAAATGAAACAGAATGGCTGTATGAGTACTTGAAGTCTGGTTTCTACCAAATGCATATTGCTTTCACACCATCATAAAGCTGAAAAATTATAGGTCAAAACGTTTTAAGTCAGAAACTGTCTGTATATTCTGCTGTTTTGGGTGGGGTATTTTAATTACTGTCATTTAAATCCTGTTGGTTGTTGATGCTGTTGAGGTCTCTTACATTCTTGCTGCTTTTCTATGTAGTTGTTCTATCAAATGTTGAGAGAGGGGTGTTAAGGTCTCTAAATACAATTGTGGATTGTTTCATTTCTTCTTTTATTTCTATCAGTTTTTGCTTCAAATATTTTACAGCTCTGCTGTTTTATGCATACAAATTTAGGAGTGTCATGTCTTCTTGGTAAATTGACATTTTTGTCATTATATAAGGTTTCTTTCTGTTTCTGGTAATTTTCTTTGCTCTAAAGTCTATTTGTCTGATATTAATATAGCTGCTCCTACTTTGCTTTGACTAAAATTTGTATAATATTTCTTTTTCCATCTATTTACTTTGAATTTTCTTGTCATTAGATTTGAAGTAAATTTCTGGTAGTCAGCATATGACTGGATAATGTTTTTCATTCACCCTGGCAATCTCTGTCTTTTCTTTGGTGTATTTAAACCATTTACATTTAATACAATTGTTGATATTTTAGAGCTTTTCTGTTATTTAACTTTTATTTTCTGTTTATCTTCTCTGTTTTCTTTTATAAAATTTTTCCTGCTTTCCTGTGGGTTACTTGAATATTTTTGGGGATTCTATTTTAATTTTTGTAGTGTTTTTGAATGCATCTCTTCATATAACTGTTTAAGTTGTTGCTCTTTATATTTCGTTATATATACATAATTTATCCCAGTCTACCAATGTCATCATTTATGCCAGTCTACCAATGTCATCATTTTACCATAATTTTACATCATTTTACCAGTTTAAGTGAAGTATAAAAACCTTACTTACCATTACATCCCTTTACCCTCCCTCATTTATAATATACTTGTATAAATATTTCCTCTCCATGCATCTAGAACCACATTAAGTAATGTGATATTTTTGCTTCAGTCATCAAACATAATTTAAACACTCAAAGAGAGGAGAAAAGCCTGTTGTATTTACCCATATTTTTGCTTATCATGTTCTTCTTTTCTGATGTTCCAAGTTTCCTTCTTTTATTGTTTGCTTTCTGTTTAGAGAATTTTCTTTATCCATTATTTTAGGATAGGCATGCTGGTGACAAATGTTCTTATTTTTTTTAAAAGTCAGATAATGTCTTAATTTTTCCCTTTTTAAAAGACATTTTCACTTGGCATAGAATCCTAGGTTGATACTACTTTTCTTTCAGCACTTGAAAAATCATTGTGTCATTTCCTTTTGGCTTCCATGGTTTCTAATGAGAAATCCACTGCTATACAAGTTGTGTATCCCCTATAGTTAATATGTCACTTTTCTGTTGATGCTTTCAAGACTTTTTCTTTGTCTTTAGTTTTCAGAAGTTTGATTATGATGAGTTTTGGTGTACATTTATTTGGGTGTCTCCTGTTTGGAATTCAAATTCCTTAGCCTGTCTTTTGGCAAATTAGGGAAGTTTTCATCCTCATTCTCTTTCTTCACTCCTTCTGGTACTCTGATGGCATAAATATTAGATCTTTCATTATAATCCAAAAGGCCCCTGAGGCTCTGGAGTTTTATTTTGTTTTGTTTTTGCTCTTTTCTTTCTGTTGTTCAAATTGGACGATGTCTGTTGTTCAGTCTTTACATTTATTGATTCTCTTCTATCTCCTTTCTATTCTGCTGTTGAGTTCATTCACTGAGTTTTTATCTTGGTGTGTTAGTCTGTTCTCACACTGCTGATAAAGACATACTCAAGACTGGGAAGAAAAAGAGGTTTAATTGGACTTACACTTCTACATGGCTGGTGATGCCTCAGAATCATGGTGGGAGGAAAAAGGCACTTCTTACATGGTGGTGGCAAGAGAAAATGAGAAAGATGCAAAAGTGGAAACCCCTGATAAAACCATTAGATCTTGTGAGACATATTCACTGCCATGAGAACAGTATGGGGGAAACCGCCCCCATGATTCAAATTATTTCCCACCAGGTCCCTCCCACAACATGTGGGAATTACAGGAGTACAATTCAAGATGAGATTTCAGTGGGGACACAGAGCCAAACCATATCATTCCGCCCCTTGCCCCTCCAAATCTCATGTCCTTACATTTCAAAACCAGTCGTGCCTTCCCAACAGTCCCTCAAAGTCTTAACTCATTTCAGCATTAACCCAAAAGTCCACAGTCCAAAGTCTCATCTGAGACAAGGCAAGTCTCTTCTGTCTATGAGCCTGTAAAATCAAAAGCAAGCTAGTTACTTCCTACATAATATGGAGCTACAGGTATTGGGTAAGTAAAGCCATTGCAAATGGGATAAATTGACGAAAACAAAGAGATTACAGGGCCCATGCAAGTCTGAAATCCGGCAGGGCAGTCACATTTTAAAGCTCCAAAATGATCTCCTTTGACTCCAGGTCTCACATCAAAGAGGTGGGTTCCCATGGTCTTGGGCAGCTCTACCCCCGTGACTTTGCAGGGTACAGCCTCCCTCCCAGCTGCTTTCACAGGCTGGTGTTGAGTGTCTGCGGCTTTTCCAGGTGCACGGTGCAAGCTGTTGGTGGATCTACCATTTTGGGGTCTGGAGGACAGTGGTCCTCTTCTCACAGTTCCACTAGGCAGTGCCCCAGTAGGGACTCTGTGTGGGGGCTCTGACCCCATGTTTCCCTTCCGCACTGCCCCAGAGGTTCTCCATGAGTGCCCCATCCCTGCAGCAAACTTCTGCCTGGGTATCCAGGCATTTCCAAACATCCTCTGAAACCTAGGCGGAGGTTCCCAAACCTGAATTCTTGACTTCTGTGCACTCACAGGTTCAACACCATGTGGAAACTGCCAAGGCATGAGGCTTGCACCCTCTGAAGCCATGGCCCCACCTCTACGTTGTTCCCTTTCGGCCACAGCTGGAGCGACTGGGATTCAGTGCACCAAGTCCCTAGGCTGCACACAGCACAGGGACCCTGGGCCCTACCCAAGAAACCATTTTCTTCTAGGCCTCCAGGCCTGTGATGGGAGGGGCTGTGTGAAGGCCTCTGACATGCCCTGGAGATATATTCCCCATTGTCTTGGGGATTAACATTCCCTACGACAATGGGGAATTAACAGTCATCAATTTACTTATGCAAATTTCTGCAGCCAGCTTGAATTTCTCCTCAGAAAATGCATTTTTCTTTTCTATCACATTGTCATGCTGCAAATTTTCCAAACTTTTATGCTCTGTTTCCCTTTTAAAACTGAATTCCTTTAGGCTGGGTGCGGTGGCTCATGCCTGTAATCCCAGCACTTTGGAAGGCTGAGGTGGGCGGATCATGAGGTCAGGTGATGGAGACCATCCTTGCTAACACAGTGAAACCCCATCTCTACTAAAAATACAAAAAAAAAAAAAAAAATTAGCCAGGCGTGGTGGCGGGCACCTGTAGTCCCAGCTACTCAGGAGGCTGAGGCAGGAGAATGGTGTAAACCCAGGAGGTGGAGCTGGCAGTGAGTGGCGATCGTGCCACTGCACTCCAGCCTGGGTGACAGAGCATGACTTGGTCTCAAAAAAAAAAAAAAAAAACCACACACACACACAAAACTGAATGCCTTTAACAGTATCCAAGTCACTTCTTGAATGTTTTGTTGCTTAGAAATTTCTTCCACCAGACACCTTAAATCATCTCTCTCAAGTTCAAAGTTCCACAAATCTCTAGGGCAGGGGCAAAATGCCCCCAGTCTCTTTGCTAAAACTAACAAAAATCTCCTTTGCTCCAGTTCCCAACAAGTTTCTCATCTCCATCTGAGACCACCTCAGCCTGGACCTTAGTGTCCATATCACTACCAGACTTTTGGTCAGTCATTCAACAAATCTTTAGGAAGTCCCAAACTCTCTTACATTTTTCTGTCTTCTTCTGAGCCCTCCAAACTGTTCCGGCCTCTGCCTGTTACCCTGTTCCAAAGTCGCTTCCATATTTTTGGATATCTTTTCAACAGCGCCCCACTCTACTGGTTCCAATTTACTGTATTAGTCCATTTTCACACTGCTGATAAAAGACATACCCAAGACTGGGAAGAAAAAGAGGTTTAATTGGACTTACACTTCCACATGGCTGGGGATGCCTCAGAATCATGGCAGGAGATGAAAGGCACTTCTTACATGGTGGTGGCAAGAGAAAATGAGAAAGATGCAAAAGCGGAATCCCCTGATAAAACCATTAGAGCTCATGAGACTTATTCACTACCATGAGAACAGTATGGGGGAAACTGTCCCCATGATTCAAATTTTTTACCACCAGGTCCCTCCCACAACATGTGGGCATTATGGGAGTACAATTCAAGATGAGATTTCAGTGAGGACACAGAGCCAAACCATATCACTTGGTTATTGTATTTTTCAGTTCTTAAATTTTCAGTTAGTCTTTATAATTTCTGTTTATTTGCTGAGGCTTTGCATTTTTTCATTTCCTTCAAGTATGTTCAAATTTTGCTCATGGAAGCATTTTTATCATGGCTGTTTTAAATACTTTATCAGATAATTCTAATATCTCTGTCATCTTAGTGTTGACAGCTAGCTATTGGTTTTCTTTTTTCACTCAGTTGGAGATTGCATTAGTCCATTCTTGCATTGCTATAAAGAAATACCTGATATTGGGTAAGTTATAAGAAAAGAGGTTTAATTGGCTCATGGTTCCACAGGCTATAAAGGAAGCATGGCAGCACCTGCTTCTGGGGAGGCCTTAGAGAGCTTTAACTCACAGCAGAAGCCAAAACAGGAGCAGGCATCTTATAATGCAGGCACAGGACCAGAAGAGTGAGAGAGAAGGCACTACACACCACACTTTTAAAACAACCACCTCTCATGATGACTCACTCACTCACTATCATGAGAACAGCACTGAGGGGATGGTGCTAAACCATTCAGGGGATTCCTCCCCGATGATCCAATCACCTCCCAACAGGCCCCTCCTCCAACACTGGGGATTACAGTTCAACATGAGATTTGGTGGGAACACAGATCCAAACCATATCAGATATCTTCCTGGTTTGTGGTATGAGTGACTTTTAATTGAATCCTAAAAACTTTCATATTATATTATGAGACTTTGTATCTTATTTAAATCTTCTGTTTTACTCAAATTTCTCAAACACTAATCTGACAAGAAAAGGGATGAGAGTCTCCTTACTGTTGGTGGAGGCAGAAGTCTATATTTCCCATTCAGACTTCATTGTCTCCCAAGGGATGGGGGGCCTCTTTGATACTGCTGTGTATGGGTATGAGTTCCAGCTCCACATGTAGTTTCTGTGATCAACATGGCGGGGATGGCGAGTACTTATGGATAATGATGAAAGTCCTGACTCTCTATTAATGTTCTTCTAATACCACCCCTGAGGGTAGAGGGGAGAGTACCTTATTACTAACCTTGGGAGTGGAAGTCCAGGCTATCACATGACCTCCACAGGCATCTTGGTGGTGAGGGTGGGGGCGAGGCTGGTTACCAGCCAGCATGAATAAATGTACTTGCTCCCTACTTGACCTTCTCTAACATCATCCAGTGGGAGTGTTGGGGCACCTAATTACAGCCCTGTGAGGGTGGATGTCTAGCCTCCCCACTTAACCTTTGCTGATTTAGTTGGGGATTATACCAGAGTTTTTCTGTGGTTTTTGGTTGGAATAGAATAGTTACTGTCTAAAAGTTTTCTCTCCTGCTAGGCCACCCCTTTCCTGGTCCTTTGGCTAGAGAGAGCAAGGTTTTGTTGAGGCTGTCTGTATCTGTAGATCTGTTGGTGTTTCTAGGCTGCCAACTTATTCTTCTCCAAGTCTGAGATAGATGAGGCTAAAAGAATATCCAAGGAACTCGCCACATTGGTGTTCCTCAGGTTCCTCAGGTTCTAAGGAGCACAGTTACTTTCTTCTCTACATTTTTTTCAGAGTCTTCTTATGTTTGTTTTGCACATAATGTTTAGCTGTATTTATAAATTGTAAGTTGGTGATCTGTAGTTCATAGATGGCCTCAAGGTGTTTTAAAAGAAAGTGGGGCAGGTTGGAGTGGAAAGGTCTACAGCCCCTTATCCAAAACCCTTGGGGACAGATGTATTTTTGTCTTCAGAAATATTTCTGAAGATATTATATATGATATTATAAAGAAATCATTCCTGACATTTATTAAAAACAATAAGGCAGACTTTATTCAGGGGACTACTATAATGGCATTTTGTAGCAGGGAAGAGAGATGGGGCTGAACTCTGAATACAACAAGGACAAGTGGAGATTTATAGCCAAGGAACAGAGCGGGCGTCAGTGGACAGAAAATTACTAAGAAGTAGGGTAATTCTTCACTAGACTGTTTGAGTAGGACTTTTGCTGAGGGCAAGCCAGGTGATAAGATAATAAGGGTGGAGCGATGAGGAATTTGATTAGGTATTAAGTTCTCTCCATTGGGAGAAGTGGGAAATTTTTTCTAAACTAACTTGCAGGATTCTTGCTAGAATTGGACTAAATAGGTTAAGGACACAGCTCAAGGTCAGGAACTAGTCAGAAAAAGGACTCAGAGAAGCCTGACTCAAGTTGGGTCAAAGGAGAGAGTCTTTGTCAACATGATACCACTAGCAAGTTCTGGTACGGAATCCCAAAATCAAACATCTTAGTACTTCTGCAGCAAAACATGAATATTCATATCAAATTAAATAAAGACTATAAATGTCATTACTTCATTTCAGATAACTTATGAAAATCTTTTCAGGGCCAGGCACAGTGGCTCAAGCCTGTAATCCCAGCACTTTGTGGGGCCCAGTTGTGCAGATCCCTTGAGCCCAGAAGTTTGAGATCGGCCTGGGCAACATGGCAAAACCCTGTCCCTACAAAACAAACAAACAAACAAAAACCAAAAATTAGCTGGGCATAATGGTGTGTGCCTGTAGTTCCAGCTACTCAGAAGGCTGAGGTGGGAGGATTGCTTGAGCCCAGGAGGTAAAGGTTGCAGTGAGCCGAGATTGCATCACTGCACTACAGCCTGGGCAACAAAGCCAGATCCTGTCTCAAAAGAAAAAAGAAAAAAAAAAGAAAAAAAATTTTTTTGTCTGATTTTAGAGCATCTTATGAGTTAGGAATTGTGGGTCTATTTCACTAACTGTGTGTTAGGTGGACTACAACATCTGCAGCTTGGGAACTTGGTCTCAGCCCCCTCTGACTTGCATTGATAGTAACTGCACAACCTTCTGCAGGCATTTGGGTTTGTGTTCTTTGTGTCCTTAACCATTTTAAACTCTTATATTGAGTTATTTTGCTAGTGACTGACTCACTGGAAAATAGTTTACTTTAAAAATCTAGTATTTAATATATAAGCTTCTTTGTTAACAATGCCCTCCTCTTTCCATAGATGAAGATGAGGAGAGTGAGGAATCAAGTGAAGAAGAATCTAGCTTGGAGAGTGATGAAGATGAGTCTGAATCCGAAGATGAGGTTTTTGATGATTCTATTTGCCCAACAAGTAAGTTAGATAAAACCACGTGTTCTCTGTGAAGTGTGAATATTGATTGGCAATACTGAGAAGGCCCTTTTTTGGTTTCTCTGTTCTCTGATAATTCAAAAAAAGGATAGTTTAAAATGTATGATATAGAGTCTAATGAATACCTTTTATTAAGTATAAGGATATTTATTTATTTATTTGAGACAGAGTTTAGCTCTGTCACCCAGGGTGGAGTACAGTGGTGCAATCTCGGCTCACTGCAACCTCCATCTCCCGGGTTCAAGCTATTCTCCTGTCTCAGCCTCCGAAGTAGTTGGGACTACAGGCGCATGCCACCACACCCACCTAATTTTTTTGTATTTTTTTTAGTAGAGACAGGGTTTCACCATGTTAGCCAGGATGGTCTTGGTCTCCTGACCTCGTGATCCACCTGCCTCAGCCTCCCAAAGTGCAGGGATTACAGGCGTGAGCCATCGTGCCCAGCTAGGATATTTATTTCTTTATTCAATAATGTTCAACTTCTACTATGTGCCAGGCACTTATCTGATGCTAAGGATACATCAAAGTATAAAACAAACTCCTCCATCCTCATGGAGCTTATAGTCTAGTGGAGAAAGACAATAAATATAATAAGTCAATTAAACAGAATCTTAGAAGGTGGTACATACTATGGGAAAATAAATGAAGGGAGTGCGGGAGTAGGGATGGAGAGGAACGTTGCTATTTCCAATAGTATGGTCAGGGAAAACATTAATGAATACTTTTGGGGGTTCTCTAGGTGATTTATTTTCTGTTCTCTTAGGCAGCCATTTATGAGTGACAAATAATATGCAGACAATTGACAGTTGATTCAGAGTTATAAATTATGTAGCAAGTTTAGTTTTATAGAGAAATGCCAGACTGTAATTTACATATATATTTTACAGTAATCTCCCTTTTTGACAAACCTATTCAAATTTTTGTGTTGCAAATCTGTTTTGTAAGGGCATTTTGACTAGTTTCCTGGAAATGCTTGACAATTTACATTCACTGTTTTCACTGGTGAAACCAGTCTGGAGCAGCCAGACCAATTTCTTACAGTCTCAATAGATGAACGGTTCAGTAGAGAAAAAACAAGTTTTGGGATCTGTAATTTGTTTTTCTAGACATTTCAAATAAAGTTTTAATTAAATTTTAAAAGTTTAATTTCAGATAAAGTTTTTATCTTGTTTTACTTTTGAATACAAAAATATTTATGAGTCTTTAAAATCATAATATTTTTAAATCTTTAAAAATCATAATATTTATGAGTGAAATAGAGCACAGAAACCTTCTAATGCCAACTCATTATTTTTTAGCAGGATAATTAAATGGCTTGAAGAATGACTCACAGTTAGTATGGTGATAGCACTAGGGCTAGATCTAAGCTTCCTGAATTCTATTTTAGTATTCCATTTCTATATTCTCTATTACTTGGTGGATAAAGATGGCTCTTAGTGTGATATTGTGGAAATAATAGAAAGATAATGCACTTGAATCCCATTCTGTTATGTACCAGTTATGTCACCTCTCTGAGACTTAAGGTATTCACCTATATATGGGAACAATAGTTTCTGCCTTGCAGGGTCTATGAGGCTTGAGTGAGATAATGTACATAAAGGGCTTAGCACAAAGCCTGCTTCAGAGTACTGTTCACAACATCAATACTATTATTATTTTATGGTTATTAATAATACTAATACTTTCAACCTGGAACAATTAAGCCATAAGTATCTTAAAAGCTGGCTAGAGTGGATCCATAAATAGACATTATTGATTCTGAATCTTCAAAGTTCACAATTTTAGTACTACCACATTCCATAACAGATGAGGCTGGTTTTTACTTTAATTCTCTTGGCAGATTGTGATGTGGCTCTTTTTGAGCTGGCCCTTCAACTTCGAGAGAAAAGGCTGGACATTGAGGAGGCTTTAGTTGAAGAAAAGAAAATTGTTGATAACCTCAAAAAGGAATATGATACATTATCAAAAAAAGTATGGTGATCTGTCTACTTATTTATCCTCTCAAAATGCTACACATCCTCCTAGCTATAATATTGCCTTTTTATAGCAATGACAATATTAGGACTTCTCAGAAAAGAAACATTTCAAATGTTAAGGGCAGATTTTTTTCTCCCTAAATTGTGGTGGGGGACATTGCTTTTTTAATCATTGGACTTACTTTATGTCAGTCATTGGTCCACAGACTTTTCTGATGACTTTATAAGTAAAAAAAATGAAAATGGAGCCCCTCCCCATACAATAAATGTATATGTATTTATAAATTGTTTTTATGAACTATTATATATTTTGTACAATAGGAAACATCCACAAAAACAGAAATTAAATAGAATGATATAAAAATAAATAGAAATAGAAACTCTGACATTTTCAATTTATACCCCAATAGATGATTTTGTTGATCATCTGGGGTGCATGCATCCCATGTTGGAGACCACCAATTTCTGCCTTAATCTGCTCACTTTCCCTTTTAGGTACTCTTGTCTAGAGCAACATCACTTAACTTCATTCATGTTCAGAAATATTTTTGATGTATTATTTCTCCTCTTGCAAATAGGAAATGATTTGGAAAACTTTCAGGTTTTCTAGGACGTGGAGAATGTGCTTTAGAAATACTATAGTTAGCAGTTTCATTGCTTTAAAGCACTGAAACTTTCTTTAATTTGTTGAAGTCATGACCAAAAAAGACTCCTGCCATTCTGTCAAAGACATTCCATGCTGATGGGCTGCTTTTCATGCAGAAAATAAAAGGGAGATGAGGACATGTCTTCTGGGCTCTTAGTCACAAAACTTTATAACTCTGGAGTCATAGAAATGATTGAAGAGTGACGTGGATCATAACTTGGCAGAAAGAAAATAATATGCATTCCTGAGTTGCAAACTGGGATCATGCACTTAATCACAGCCCAACAAAGCAGATTCTGCTCATGCTTTACTTCCTCCCAAGATGTCTTCATTCACCATCTTTAGATGTATGTTTATTGAGTCTTGTCACCATTTCACGACACGGGGCTTTCTACAGGTGAAAATTGTGGCAACTAATCTGAATGCAGCAGAGGAGGCCCTGGAGGCTTATCAGCGAGAGAAGCAGCAGCGGCTGAATGAACTGCTAGTTGTGATTCCGCTCAAGCTCCACCAGGTGATGCATCTGGGGAGGCTGCTCCATCCTGTCCAAGAAGAGTCATCACACCCAAGCTTTTCAGAGAAAGATTCATAGTTCACTAATGGGGAGAATCGTGGTTCTTTGTTGAGAATTCCACCCGTAGAATGACACCTACACTTGTCTTATCCACTGTCAAATTGTTATAAAAGAGTAACATCAAAACATGCATATTTCCCTATGGCCCATTAGCACTTTGGAAATCAGTCATTTCAAGTCTAGAGAAATGAGGAGCCTATGATTTAAGAATGCAGTGGCTCAGAGGGTGAAATCTTGGCTCTTATACCCATGCCACTTTTCACACCATCTTTATCTATACATGGACTAATCATGCTAAAATGACCTTTGCTTAGTCTCTACTCATTGGTGAGGGAGGTCAAGACAAAAGGAAAATATTTTCTCTTTTTTACTTTTCTTGTTTATTTCTATTTGAATTGCAACTTATATTAAATTGCAGGAATACATATCATTAAGAGAAAAGGCTCATTGTATTCTCCTTTGTCAGGTTAAGAGAAAAAGCTGTATTTTAGGAAAACAACAACAGCAACAAGATCAGCCTTATATATGTTTTGTGTAACCTGACCCAAACTGGATGAGCTAAATGTAGCAGTTTGCCTAGTATGCCCACCGTGAAATGTTTGTCACATCATTATGCAGTACATAATAGGCATGATCTGTGTGGGAGGATTTGCTATCCCCACAGAGGTGTGATGTGGCTTTCTATCTGACAGCATCTTTCTGTGTTTGCCTGGCCACTGTTACTCAGTAAGGAAGATGGAGAAGCCCAAAGGCAAGGAGCTAAACAAGGGGCAGAGAAGGAAGTGCGCCTCTTATGCTTTCTGTTGCAGTATACAAAATCTGTGTTTTTGTCTATTTTCTTTTGATTTCCTTTATGCTTGTAGATAGAGTATGTGGTATTTGGAGAAATACCTAGCGATCTTTCTGGTACTTTGGTCTTCTCTCACCACGCCTTGAGACGGCTGCAAGAACGAATCCGTGAGCTCCAGGAGGAAAATTCCAAGCAGCAAAAACTTAACAAAGAATGGAGAGAGAGACGTAAACAGCTCATCCGAGAAAAGAGAGAAATGACAAAAACCATACACAGTGAGTATCTAAGCCCACGGCCTCGCTAGTAAGGTTTATTGGTAAGAAAGGGAATTATCCAGGCGACTGTCTCCAACTGTGAAAACAGTAATTGGAGACTCAGAACCACTGAGAAGGGAAACAAGAACACCACATCTTCTTACTCGCCATTTCTCCTGATGCCATGAAAAGTTCACTTTCCTATTTTAAAGGGAGAACTCTTTCATCATAGAATCATCTTCTCTTTGTGTATGATTAAAATATAGAATAATACAATAATAACCCAAGTGCAAGACTACCCAGCTTAAGAAAGAAAACGTTGAGATACAATCAAAGCCCCATCTCTTTGGAATGCGATTCTGTGGCTCCTTCCTCGGGGTTCACCACCAGGTATGCAGACATACATATGGATGTGTCCACACACAATATGGAGACCTACCTTGCATGTTTTTAACTGTGATGATATTTATATCATTTTGTGGTTCACTTTATTAAACCAACTTTTGAGTTATCCATAAACTACAGATAGTTTATTCACTTTACTGCTACAATATTCCATTTATGAATATTAAAGATTGTATTTCTTTAGCCTCCTATTGATGGATATTTAGGATATTTCTTATTTTTCATTATTATAGACAATGTTACAGGAAACCTTCTTGTGCACATCTCCCTGTGCACATGTGTGAGAAGGTGAATCCTAGTACTGGGTCTCTGGGTTACAGAGGGATATGTACATTTTCAGCTCTCCTGGATATTGCCAAGTTGCCCCCAAAGTAGTTGAACAAATTTCTCCTCCCCTGGCAATGTGTGAGAATTGCCCAGGCTCCATATTGTCATCAACACTTGATATTATCAGAGTTTCATATTTTTGCCAGCCTGCAAGATGTTAAATTATATTTCATTGTGGTTTTTATTCACATTTTTTGATTGCTGGTGAAGTTAAACATCTTTACATACATTTATTTGCCATTTATTTATTTTCTTTTCTGTAACTCGCCTGTCCTATCCTTTGTCCATTTTTGATTTCTATTTTTTGTTTTTAAATTGATTTTAGGGAGTTCTTAATATATTCTTTTTGTCCATTAAATGCACTGCAAATCTCTTCTAGTTTGTAGCTTGTCTTGTCTTTTTTCTTTTTTTTTTTTTTGAGACAGGGTCTCACTCTATCGCCCAGGCTGGAGTCTCACCTCTATCGCAGTGGCGCGATATTGGCTCACTGCAACTTCTGCCTCCTGGGCTCAAGCAATTCTCCTGCCTCAGCCTCCCGAGTAGCGAGGATTACAGGCGCATGCCACCACGCCCAGCTCATTTTTGTATTTTTTAGTAGAGACGGGGTTTCTCCATGGTGGCCAGGCTGGTCTCAAACTCCTGACCTCAGGTGATCTGTGTGCCTTGGCCTTCCAAAGTGCTGGGATTACAGGCGTGAGCCACCGTGCCCGGCTATCTTTTTTTTTTTACTTTTCCAGTGTATCTTTTGGATACAGATGTTTTAAATCTTAGTATAGTAATTTTTTACCAATCTGCTTATTTATGGTTTGTGCACTATGTGTATGTGTGTGTGTCTTGCTTAAGAAATCCTTTCCTATTTTGAGGTCATAAAGGTATTTTTTGGTCTAACCATTCCACTACTGGGCATATATCCAAAGGAAATGAAATTAGTAATCAGTATGCAGAAGAGATATCTGCACTCCTATGTTCACTGCAGTATTATTCGCAATTGCCAAGACACAGAATCAACCTAAGTGTCCATAAACAGATGAGTGGATAAAGAAAATGTGGTATATGTACACAATGAAATACTATTCAGCCTTAAAAAAGAGGGAAACCCTATTATGTGCAACAACATGGATAAACTTGGAGGACAATATGTTAAGTGAAATAAGAGGCACAGAAAGAAAATACCACATGACATCACTTATATGCAGAGTATAAAAAAGTTAAACTCATAGAAACAGAATAGAATGATGGTTGCCAGGGTCTGTGGTTGTGGGCTGGGGTACAGGTTGGGGAGATGTTGGTCACAGGATAAAAAATTTCAGAGAGATCCAAAGAACAATTTCAAGAGATCTATTGTATACTGTGATGACTATAGTTAATAACAATGTGTTATATTCTTGAAAATTGCTAACAGTAAATTTTAAGTGTTCTCACAACAAGAAAAAGAAAGTATGTGAGGCAATTCATAAGTTAATTAGCTCAATCTATCAATCTAGCCATTCCATAATGTGTGTGTATTTCAAAACAGCATGTTGTACATGATAATATATACAATTTTTGTCAATTTAAAAAGATCATTTTCAGTAGTTTCCTAATTAGTAGTGCCCTTCACATTTGGGTTTTTAACCCACTTAAAATTGAGGTATATAGTATAAGATGTATAGTATAAAGATAATTATCTTTTAAAATACTTTAGTAATATTTGATATGTGGAACATGCATATAAGCAGTGGAGTATTACAACAGAATGAACCCACCCACCCAACTTCTTAACAATAATATTACCAACACTGTAACATCTATCTGTGTGAATTCTTTCCATCCCATTCTCTGTCTCCCCATATTCAGAGATAACCACCATTCCCGATTTTATGTTTAGCATTCCCTTTCATTAAAAAAAATAGTTATAACATATTTACATGTATTTCTAAATAATCTATTGCTTTAGAACTTTGTAGAAATATTATATGTAGCCTTTTGAAACATACTCTCATTTAAGATTTTCATAAGAGTAGATGTGATATAGCATATAGCTGTTGTTTGTCTTCATTATAAAATATATGATTCTACTAAAATTATTCATTCTTCTGCTGACAGTGGACATTTAAATTGCTTTATGTTCTTTTGCTTTGACAGTTCTGCTATGAAAATTCTTGTACATGATATATGTTTACAAGAGTTTCTAAAAATATAAGGGTTTCTACCTAAAAGAAACCTAAAATATAGGTTCCCACCTAAAAGTAGAACAGCTGGGTCGTAGGGCATATAAGTGTTTAACTTTTTAAAAAATGTTAAATTCTCTTCCAAAATGATTATATCAATTTACACTCCAATCAGTGGTACTTAAGAGTCCCCTTTGAGCTACATACATCATTGAAAATACATAATCTTATTAGACTTTGAATTTTTGCCAAACTGGAAAGTATAAAGTGGTAACTCATGGTCTTAATTTCATTTTCCTAACCACAAATAAGGTTAAGCATATTTTATATGTCTTTGGGCCTTTAATGTTTCCTATTCTATAAAATGTCTGTTCATGTATTTCGTTCATTTTTCTCTTGATTTGTTTGCCTTTTAAAAAATTGATATGTAGGAATTATTTTTTTTGATACTAATCCTTTGTTGGTTATGGGTTTTCCAAATATCTTCCTTTGGTTTTTTGTTTTCACTGTTATGGAGGCTTTTTAAAGATAATTAAAAACTTGTTTTCAATTTTTATTTTTTGTGGGTACATAGTAGGTATATATATATATATATATATATATATATATATATATATATATATATATGAGATATATGGGATATTCTTATACAGAGATACAATGTCTAATAATCATATCAGGGTAAATGGGGTATCATCACCTCAAGCATTTATCTTTTATGTTACAAACAATCCATTGTTACTCTTTTAGTTATTTTAAAATGTACAATTAAGTTATTATTGACTATAGTAACCTTGCTGGGCTATCAAATACCAGATTTTGTTGATTCTATCTAACTGTTTTTGTACCCATTAACCATTCCCACATCCCCCACCTCCACTACCTTCCCAGACTCTAGTAACTGTCATTCTACTCTCTATCTCCATGAGTTCAGTTGTTTTAATTTTTAGCTCTCATGAATAAGGGAGAGCATGCACAGTTTGTCTTTATGTGCCTGGCTTATTTCACTTAATGTAATGACTTCAGTTCCATACATGTTCTTGCAAATGACAAGATCTCTCTCTCTTTGAGACAGGTCTCACTCTGTCTCCCAGGCTGGAGTGCAGTAATGCAATCATGGCTCACTGCAGCCTTGACCTCTCGGGCTCAGGTGATCCTTCTGCCTCAGCCTCCTGGGTAGCTGGGACTACAGGCATACACCACCATGCCTGGGTAATTTTTTTGCATGTTTTTGTAGAGATGGGAACTTGCCTTGTTGCCCAGGCTGGTCTCAAACTCCTGGGCTCAAGCAATTGCCTGTCTCAGCCTCAGAAAGCCCAGGATTACAGGTGTGAGTCACTGTGCCTAGCTGGATCTTATTTTTTAATGGCTGAATAGTACTCCATTGTCTACATGTACCACATTTTCTTTATCCATTGTCTGTTGAGGGACAGTAAGTTGCTTCCAAATCTTGGCTATTATGAATAGTGCTGCAATAAATATGGGAGTGTAGGTATCTCTTCAATATACTGATTTCCTTTCTTTTGGGTATCTATCTAGCAGTGGGATTGCTGGATCATATGATAGCTCTGTTTTTAGTGTTTTGAGGAATCTCCAAACTGCTCTCCAAGTTGTTGTACTAATTTACATTCCCACCAACAGTGTATGAGGGTTTCGTTTTCTCTACATCCTCATCAGCATTTGTTACTGCCTGTCTTTTGGATAAAAGCCATTTTAACAGGGGTGAGATGATATCTCATCGTAGTTTTTATTTGCATTTCTCTGATGATCAGTGATGTTGAGCACCTTTTCATGTACGTGTTTGCCATTTGTATATCTTCTTTTAAGAACTGTCTCTTCAGATCTTTTGCCCATTTAAAAATTGGATTAGTAGATATTTTTCTATAGAATTGTTCAGGCTTCTTATATATTCTGGTTATTAACCCCTTGTCAAATGGATAATTTGCAAATATTTTCTCCCATTCTGTGAGTTGTCTTTTTACTTTGTTGATTGTTTTATGGTGGCTTTTGATGAACAATAACTGTGTGATTTTAATTTATCAATCTTTTATTTTAGGGTTAATAATTTCTAAATTTATTTTTTAAATTGCAGTAAAATATACGTAGCTTAATATTTATGATTTTAACCATTTGTAAGTGGACAGTTCAATGGCACTAAGTACATTCATATGATTGTGCAAGCATCACCACCATCCATCTCCAGAACACTTTTTATCTTCCCAAACTCCATATCCACTAAACAGTAACTCCCCTTTTCCTCTCCCTCCACTCCAGGAAACTGCCACTCTACTTTCTGTCTCTGTGAACTTGACTACTCGAAGTACTTCATAATGAGGAGAATAATACAGTGTTTGTCTTTTTGTGACTCATTTATTCTATTTAGCATAATGTCTTTCAGGTTCATCCATGTAGCATGTGTCAGAATTTTCTTCCTTTTTAAGGCAAATAATATTCCATTATATGTACAGGCCACGTTTTGTTTATACATTTATTTGTCAATGGGCAGCTGGATTGCTTCTCATCTTTTGGCTATTGTGAATAGTACTGTGATGAACATGAGTGTACTAATATCTATTTATGTCTCTGCTTCCATTTCTTTTGGATATGTGCCCAGAATTCGGATATATGGCTGGACCATATGGCTTAGAAGTGGTGAATAACACTGCAGTTAGCTTGTTGTCTTTCTCCATCTCTAGATCCAATGGGGAAGAAGAGGAGAGCCTAGAACACAAGGGTGAGAAGGAATAAGTTCTCTCCATTCTAGGGAGAGCACAGCTCATGGCCGTGGGGAAGGTCGGTAGTGAGCGTTCCAGAAGACTTTATGTCCCTAGTGAGCATTAGCTGGCCTCATCAGCATAGGAGAAGGACACTGGGCTGGCTCCACAATGGAACTGGCAAGGATCAGAGTACATGTTCTGGTATATGAGGCTGCCATGCGAGAGGGCAACCCCTTGTATGGGGGTGGGGCTAGCCGAGGGGAAATCAAAGCTCTTACTGAGAGACGCCAGGCAGGCAGCCACAGGCCAGCACACATGTGCACATCATCCATTCATCGTTTCATTTGCGTCACTGATTAGATGGCCACCACATTATACATGTCCATGGGGCACTAACATAGAATAGAAAGTGAATAGCCCCTCCTGGATTGTGCATAATGGCAGCCATGCCAATTGTACTATTCTAATTCAAATGTAAATTGTAACAATTATGCCCAAATACAAATTTCTGCACTATAAAAGAATTGAATCATCTTGCTGCATATTAAGGCCTTCAAACTTTGCTTAGGGGACAGTCTGGACATTGAGAAAGTCCTGTTACAAGATTATGTTTTCTTGGAGAGGTGTTCTAGTGTTCTCACATTGGGGAAAGACAAAAACAAAAGTAAAATATATTGCATGTTAGATAGTACATGTTAGATAATTGCTAAGAAGAAAAATTAAAAATGGATTGAGAAAAAGAGTGCTGAGGTCCATGAGAGGCAGGGAAAACCTCCATGGAAAGACAGCACGTCTGATAATATGTAGTTATCCCTGGCTAGAGGATAAGAGCCTGCTCTTAGTCACAGCTCCAGTATCAGCTTGCTTTTAGAAAACGGGCTGGGAGGAGCAAGCCATGTGGATCTCTGGGGAAGAGCAGTTCAGATCGGAGGAAATGAGGCTGGGGTGAGCCTGGCATGTTTGAGAAGCGCAGAGGAGGCCAGTGTGTCTAGGGTGGTAAGGAGGAGAGGCATGAGAAAGCAGGGGGAAGAGAAGGCATGGTAGGCAGGCCGACCATGCGGGGGCCTCCTGAATTCCCAAAGGGATTGTCATTATTTACCTGGAGTAAGATGGAGACTTCTCTGAAGTGTCTGCTCTATTCTTAATACTAGATGCTGTAAAGTGCCATATTTGAAAAAAATTGACAAGCTCATAATCTAGTTGGTGCCTGTTAACAGTGTCTGAGGAGGGGCAGATCAGTCCGTAAGCCAGTTGGGAACATTGAGTCAGTTTTACACAGGATTCAGAAGGTGAAAAGATAATACTGAATGGGCATTTTTAAATGAGGAAAGCAGCAGGCAAAAAAGTCACAGAAGAAAAATCACTGATGATATAAAATCTTTCACCGTCTTGCAAAAGCAGTTCCTTAGGACGTTATTGTTCCCAGTGTTCATTTATAACAATGGGAGCCATTGAACAACCTGAGCCAGTGACTGTCTTCTTTTAGAAATGGAGGAAACAGTCCGGCAGCTCATGATCAGCAAGTTTGGCCGTGTGGTAAATCTAGAAGCCCTTCAGACGCTTTCTGTTAATACAACACTTGAAGAACTGAAGATCAGAAAACTTCGAAAGGAGCTAGCGAATGCAAAGGAGATGAAGATGTGGGAGGTAAGGAGGAGAAGGCAGGTGATCTTTGGTTGAATCTGGCTGGAGGCAAGAAATCCCAGGGAGCAGGAAGTGGTACCCGTGAAGCATCTGTGTAGCTGGAGCTGGTCCGCAAGCCCCCTTTGGCTGCTGCAGAATCTTAGGCCTGTCTCGGCTTCCTTACTGTTCGCTTAGTTAGAGGGACTTGTTTATCTTGGAGTGAGAGCACCAGCACTAGGTTTTGGGGTCCAGGGTGCATATAAATGTGATGTAAAATGGTTGAAAGATTATGGAGAGATCCCATTTTGAGGCCTACATTAATGTATAAATGCTCTGCAGCCAAAAATTATATTTAAAAATGCTCAGCATCACTAATCATCAGAGAAATGCAAATTAAAACCACAATGAGAAAATGAAATATCTCACACCAGTCGGGCAAAGAAAATGTGCTGTGTATGTATGTATGCATATATATGTATATAGAATACCATGGATTACTACACAGCCATAAAAAAATGAAATCATGTCCTTTGCAGCAACATGGATGGAGCTGGAGGCCATTATCCTACATGAAATAACTCAGAAACAGAAAATCAAATACTGCATGTTCTCACTTATAAGTGAGAGCTAAACAATGGGTACATGTGGACATAAAGATGAAAATAATAAACACTGGGGACTCCAGCAGCGGGGAGGATGGTGGGGTGAGGGTTGAAAAATTACCTACTAGGTACAATGTTCGCTATCTGGTGATGGGTCCACTAGAAACCCAAACCTCACTATTACACAGTATATCCGAGTAACAAACTTGTACATGTACACCTGAACCTACATTTTTTTAAAAAGTATAAATGCTCTGACAGTTTTAGAAATGGAGTGGCTATACTCTCAGGCTCGAATTGTATTACTGTATGGTTTTTGCATGCTGTGCCAATTTGGAAATTATGAAACACCTCTAAGTAATAAATTTTGTAACAAGGCATAGACTGTTTGGCTGCTACAGTCTTAGAGGATGTCAATGTCTACATATTGTTCCCTGAGCCATGAGATGAGCCTTGGCCTGGTTCCAGCCTGATTCAGAGGTAGGAGCTTTCACAAAGATTTTATAAGTCCACAAAATCATGAAGACTTCTCCAGTTTCCTGTCTTATGTCATTAGCAGATGGGGTAGGAGGAGAGCTTCCTAGTGCTGTTGTCCAATGGCTCCATCTCAACTTTTCTAATCCAAGATGCACCACTGTACTTTAAAGAAGCAAACAGTGTTCACGTCAGTGGGACTGGTCCCTATTAAGAGAATGTTGACGATAATATATGCAATCTAAAATAATTTGTTGGAAGCCTGGGCAATATAGTGAGACCCTGTCTCTACAAAAAATAAAAAATTAGCTGGGTGTGGTGTTGCACACCACTAGTCCCAGCTACTTGGGAGGCTTAGGCAGAGGATCACTTGAGCCCAGAAGTTCGAGGTTGCAGTGAGCAACCGATGGAGCAATAAAAAAACAAAAGAAAGCCATTATACAGATGTGTGGCCATTCAAGCCAGCTGCCTTAAGGATCCTGGGCCAAGACTGGGGAAAGATGGGGAAAAAGCAATACAGAAAAGTTAGCTGCTTAAATTATCATCCTTCCTTTTAAGTAATGAGTACCAGCAATCAGTATGCATAGTAATTTCATTCCTCAATAATAGAATGATGTCCACATCTATCTTATTTCTATCTACTCCTATTCTTGAGCATACTTATATTCTTATCTTTAATCAAACCAGGCCCAATGCACTTTCTGTTGCATTTTTGTATTGGCTTCTGATTATATTTTCATATGGGCACATTGCTCCATTTGCCTGATGATTTTGACCAAATCTGGACACTCATTTTTCTTTATTTCTTCTCTTATTCACTACATCTATTTTGCATCTTCCCACCCTGGTAGGAAAAGATTGCTCAAATGCGATGGGAACTGATGATGAAGACAAAAGAACACACCAGAAAGCTTTATCAGATGAATGATTTGTGTATTGAAAAGAAGAAACTTGATTCTCGGTTGAATACACTACAGAATCAGCAGGTATGTTCTTTATCTTCAGACCCTTTTTCAGAATTGAGGAAGCTCTGTCAAAGGTAGCTATTCACAAGAATATTAAGTACTGGCATTTAAACAAACCTTGCTTGATCTTGGACCACTTCCAGACCATCTGCATCCCTGAGGACACTGAGTTGGTGTTAGCCACATTACAGTGGGCCTGAGGGACTAGCTTTATTGAACGCCTGTTGGGTGCCATGAACTCATATAAGTACTAATCAATAGAATTGCCTTGGTCCTGGAGAGGTGTAAGGTTACTTAGGTATAAATAACGACACTATTATACTCCCTGGGTTTGGTGTCAAACATCTATTTCCAATATCTGCATATTTCATTTGACTTGAAGTGGGCATCTTGAGTGATGAAATCTACCCTGTTTTCTTATTAAAATGCTTGTCACTTTGTGTGGGTTTCAACTTGCTATTACATAATATTTAGCCAGCCTAACATTGTACTTAATACGTTGTATGTGGTGGATAATACTTAATAAATATTTACCCAATCCAAGTCTTGCCCTTTACAAACCTAACACATGTATAGCATATTCTAAACTCTATGTTATATACTTAACAATATTACCTGCAAAAAGGCCAGTTGTTTCTCTTGGTCTTCTTTGCTTTTCTTTCAGAACCCTGGAAATGGTCTAAGCTAAGTGTTCTAACAGTTTGGTCCTCTGAAGAAGAGCATCAGCATCACCTGGGAACTTGTTTAAAATGCAGGTGCTAAGGCCCCAACCCAGTTGTACTGCTTCAGAAGCCCTAGGGGAGGGGCCCAACAGTCTGCATTAACCAGCCTTCCCGGGGATTCTGTAGCACACTAGAGTTTAAGAATCACTGGTCCAAACAAAAGTCCCAAAGTAAGAAATAATGCTGTTTATTCCACGAAAAGTGAATTAGGAGGATTGGGAAGGCTTATAATTGAAGATTAGATGTGAAAGGAAGACTAGAATTTGAATATTGAAGGGTATTTTTCCACTGAAGAACTTTTGAGTGAAGGGTCAAGGCAGTGTTTGAGAAAGTTAATACCTAACCCAAATCTTCACAGACTGAGTAGTCAGTCAACATTTGTTGAGTCGATGTGCTTTGATCAGTCCAGATACATTGGAAAGGAAACAGCTTAGAGGCAGGAGATCAGTTGAATGGGAGAGGAAGTTACTAGTATCTGTCTCTTTACACAGTATATCTTTACATGTATGGCCTCTTCACATAGGATATCTCATTTATTCCTCAAAACAGTACTTTCTAAAGCTCAGAGGAGCTCAGTAACTTGCAGAAGCTCTTAGAGCTAATGCATGGTGAAGTTAGTTTTGAAATTCAGGTCTGTCTGCCTCCAACGCTGACTCCATTGCTTCTTACAATGATGTAGGCATGAATTGGGATATAGTTGGTGACAACAAAAATGTGTCAAATATCAAAAGCCATCTCAAAGTAAGAATAACCAAAATTTGATTGAGTCTGGTGAGGAGAAGAAGGGGAAAGTGAGGTGACTTCAAAGTAACCCACTGGAATGACTGGGCATGAGTTGGTGTATGAGGCATGCTTTTAGCTACAAGTAACCAAAAGCCCTATTGAGAGTACCTTAAACAAATAGGAGTCATTTTTCTCACTTGACAAGAAGTCTAGAGGGAGATGACTACAGGCTTTGGTTTTGTAGGACCATGATGCCAGAGCCCATATCTCTGTGATTTTCCCAAAGTTTCCTTCAAAGTCACATGACAGCTGCTTCAGCTCCCATGTTTCACATCCATGCACCAGCCTCTTCTGTCCCTTTTATTAAGGAGCAAAAGTTTCAGATTATATCCACTTAGCTCTCTCTAGCTGGAAGAGAAAATGGGTAAGGTTAAGTGTTTAGCTTTCATGGCCTCTAAAATAAACGTGAGCAAGGGAGAAGAGGCAGAGGGTGTTGGGTAACCCTTACTTACTATGAAGGTCTGCTATAGTACATAGGAGTAATGGAAAAAGTATGGACTTTTAGCATCAGGCAACCTGTTTCTAACTCTGCTTCCAGCTTGACTTGGCTAGTTAATGACTCCCTGAGTCTCAATGTCCTTATCTGTAAAACTGGAATGATACCACCCAGTTCAGAGTCGTTTTGGGGATTAGATGAGAGAGCATATGCAAAGCACCTTGCACAAAGTGGGCACCACGCAAGTATTATGTCTTTCCTTTCACAGATGTATTCATGCATTCAAATGTTATTGAGCATCTACTTATGTAGAAAGCACTAGGGCAGGTATTGGCAGAGTGATGAGACTTAGTCATATGGAGCCCTGTTTCTAAAAGACAGGATCTCTCAAGAAAGATAGGTATCAAACAAGCACTTTGGTCATGCTATATTAAATTGCCATTGTTTTAGATTTAAAAAATGGTCAAATATCATAAATATTACATGGTTCAGAATATTATATTACATATTATAATATTCTGTAAATTATAGTGATGTATATGTATAATGGATGTTTCAATAAAACAGAAAGCAGGAAATCCTAATCTAGTCCATGGGGCAAAGAAGGCCTCCCTGAAAGTGATGTGTGAAACATGAGTAGGAGTCAGCTGGACAGGGAAATAACTCAGATGAGGAAACAGAAGATTTCATTCTGGGAACCAAAATACGGGCTGTCCAGAAAAAGAAAGACATACTCTGTCTTTTATTATTCCAGTGATGAGCTCTCTAGGTAATGAATGACTGATAGCTAGCTTAAAGTGTACTCATCCAGAGAGGATTTGCACTTGAAGAGTTGTTTATTAGTCCAAAGGCACACATTTCTAATGGTGGGATTTTAGCAGAGGAATTGAAGGCTCCCGAGATTAAGGAGCAGTGGCTGTTTAGGGTGACTGTCAGGCCAGCACTCATCACAGATACACAGTATAAGGGCATGGAGTTTTTCACTTGCCAAATGATGCTTCAACAGGAAGCTGTTTTCTTTCGACAGGGCAATGCCTTCCAGGGCCCTCGGGAAGCAGATGTTGTGGCAAGAGAGAAGGTCACTGAATTGATCCAACTCCAGGCGGAAAGGATTTCGGCCTTAAAGGAGGAGATAGCTCTTTTGCGTAGGAAAGGTGGTCTTATCCTCCCACCCATTCAGTCTCCACGAGAGAAAGAGATACAGCCCGCGGACCTTTGAGTTTGCTATTTTCTCAGATCCATACAAGATTTCTGACATAACTCACCGGAAGTTCTGTCTCCTCATCACCTCCAACAATCTTATTACTTTAAACTGAACTTGCCTGAAAGTCTAAAACCAGATCCAGTCACGTAGCTTTAAGAATCTCTCTACAATTTGGTTATCTTAGAACTGACTGCAGCACCCAACCTCTGTTATGAAACTGAATCATTTTAGATGTTTCGAACCTACTAGATTGAATATGAAGTCTCGGAAGGCTGTGTTTCATGATTGCGGCAAATCATCTGTAATATATTTTGTTTTAGGAAAATTTGATTTGGGGGTATGCTGAATTTTTAGCCCTTGGCAAGAAAAACTGTCATTCAGCAATTCATGAGAAAACTTTGTTTTCTTGATCCTTAGAAAATAAACTTAGATGTTATTAAGTGTTCTCTGAGAGGATGCAGGAGAAAAGGACATTTTGCCAACTATATCTTAGAATAGAAATGCAAATTTCAGTTTTGCATTGTTGACTTCATAAAGCAGTTTTTTGAGGGCTCAGGATTCAGGAAATATAAACAGACATGGCAGAGCAGTTTGCTTTGGGTTGGCAGAAAGTAGGAAAATAACCAGCCTTCTTGGATTGCCCACAGTTTTTGTACACTCCTCAGTTCTGAGTGGAGCAGAGGGGCGTGTTTAATAAAAGTCAATCAAGAGGCTTTTCTTTAAAGATTTCTGCAACTCCATCAGAATTCTAAGTTTTCCCCAAAGTTTCTCATGTCCCCTGCCATTTTCTTTCAGGTTTTACTGGGGCCATTTGCTGGTTTTGATATAGACGAGGAGATAATGAAATAGATTTACCTTAGAGATCATCTTTAACAATCACCTTTGATTACGCATAACATTTTAAACTAATTTAAGAGTATCCTTTTGGTTTGGGGGTAAGTGCTCATTGAAGCTCATGGCTATAAGCATTGCAGGATAATCTCACTGACATTTGGAATCCTGTTAGTAACAGAGCGTAGCTCTTTAGATTAAGAGCTCTGTATTAATGAGCTACTCATTGAGGCTGTTCCAGGATAAGTTGGTCACTGAGAAGGGCGGGTGAAGAAAGGAACATTGCATAAATATAGAAGGGAACTCAGCAATGCCAAGTCTTCCTCACCTGTGATTAGCCTGCTAATGTGCCCCCCAAAATTATAGACAGGACTTGCTTTCTTTGTACATCAGAATATTCTTAGAGGTGGCCACTTGGCCTATTGTCTTCCTAAGATTCCTTCATATTCCTATTTAAGAGGTCAGAATACCTTATTGTTTGCACTTGTCACCATTCATTTCTGATGTAGTCACTTCTCTACTGGAGAGCATCCACCTTTTTTTTTAAATCACTTTCTGTGTTGTATATCCCAAGCCATGTGTGCCTTTCAAGTATTTTTCAAAATATGCTAGTCATAGCCCTGAGTATCTTATTTATTGCAGTAAAAAATTACCCCCAAACTTAGCTTGAAATAACAAACTTATGATCTCACCCAGGAGTGAGAGGGTTTCTGAGGTCCAGGAATCTGGGGAAAGCTTGGCTGGGTGTTCTGGCTCAGGGTCTTTCGTGGAGTTGCAGTCACACTAGGAGCTGGGGCTGCAGCCATCTGAAGCTTGGCTGGAGCTGGAGGGGCTATTAGCAAATTCACTCCCTCGGCCATTAGGCAGGGCTTCAGTTCCTCGCCATGTGGGCCTCTCCATAGGGCCGCTTGGGATATGACTTCTCCCAGAGCAAGTGATCCAAGAGGGAGGGAGACAGCAAGAGAGAATGACGCACATAAGAGCCACAGTCTTTTACAGCCCAAGCTCAGAAGTGACATACCGTCACCATTGTCATATGGGTCACAGGCTGACCCTGTGTGATGTGGGAGGGGACTGAACAGGATGTGAATGCCAGGTGCGGGTTACAGGGGCCTTCGTGGGAGCTGGCGGCCACAAGCAGCAGCTGCCTGGAGAGAGTGGCTGGTCTCTGAGAAGGGTCTTGAGGCGATACCATCCCCTTGGTAATTGTAGAGAATCAGGAGAAGTTACGTTATCTTCCTGGGCCTCATTTTATTATCTGACAAATGATGGATTGGTAGAATGGGTTCCTTCCCATTCTGAGATTCTGATTCTGATTGCAGCAAGAATGGACCTAGAGTCTACAGAAGAGCCACATCAGGATTCGCTGTGCACTTCAACTGAGAGGAAAGCTAATCCGGATAATTATTCCCAAACTGAGCTAGACTAAATCACTAGTTAATTCAACAATATTCAGGGCTTCATTCTGCATGTTTGGGAATTGACAAGACAGTTAACACTCAATTACTTTATTTTGAATTGGACAAAATATGTTGATAGCTTTAGGTTCATTTCAACTTGATTCCAGGCTTAGTCTTAAATCTGTAGTTAAGTTAGAGCATCTGAGTCTTTGGGAAGTTAAGCTTCAAACACAAATAGACCAGCACGGTGTGGCATGGGCGGGGTGGCTGGGAAGCTGTCCTGCTCCTGGCACACTTCCCTGCCTCCTGCTGTGCTCCCAGAGGAGGAGCCTCACCTCTGAGGGTGAGGCCAAAAATCAGCCTACACTGAGTTACTTGTTTGTCCATTGTTCATATAACTTGGCTATTCTGAACTCTCATCCATAGTATCGCCGATGATCAATCTCAGCATTGGAAGAAAGAGAAACTGCAGAGTCCAGCCCCTCTGTCACAACTTCAGAGTAAAGGAGTTGCTCATGCCTGCCAGCCAGCCTGTCCCACCACGGCCGGCTCCCCCCTTAGGGAGGTCTGTGGGCCATGCGCTAAATTTCTCTTTAGGGCTAAATCCATTGAGTGCTATGATTCCAGTGCTGTGCAGAAAGCAGATGTTTCACCTATCACTTCAGAAAAGTTCACCAAAATTCATTTTGACAGCCACCTGAGATCATCAAGGAGAAAAAACAAAGGAAAAAATGTAAAAAACCAGTGGGGCTAGAAGGTGAGTTACAGTTCAGATTGGGGGGCCTCTGGATAGCAAAGCAATGACTGAGAGTGTCAGCCCTACCCACCCCAGAAGTGAACTCTGGGCCGTGATGCCAGGTTGTCTGAAATCACAGTATCTTATTTTTTCTCTTCTCTTCCCTGCTCTGCTTCTCATTTCCTGTCATTTACCTGTTCCTTACAGTCCTTCTTTTTAAAACATATTTTTAAAATACTGCTTTCCTGAAAACCATGCTGCATTTCCACTTGAAATTCTCTCTGACGTTGAGCTGTTTGATGGAAAAAGGATGCAGAAGTCTGAGGAATAGCAGGTGCTATACTTATTTTGGCCAGCAGAGGATACACTTGCCCTAAACAGTCAGAGTGACTCTTCCCTAGGACCCTGTTTATCAAATTCTTCATGTTTAAAAGCCAGCGTCTGGCCCCCACTTAACGAGATTGTCTCAAGTGGCATTTCATCTGTAACTCAATTTTACTGAAATCTAGAAAATACAGGTTCCCCCCACCCTCTCCAACCCCAAAACACAAAGCGTAGTGAGGCTTTCATTGCAAGCATCAGTCTCCATCTAATTCCACTTCCACAAATAAAGATTTTAAAATTTCAATTGAAAAAGAATCTATGGTTGATCCTTTGGTTGGACAACAGTAAGTAAATGTTGATTTTAAACTAGTGAGTCAACTACTCTGGCAATGTTGGTGTATCTTTGGAAAGAAGGGAAGTGAATTTATCACGCACCATATGTCCATGTGTGGCACAGCACTTAGCTAAATAGTATTTTGGAGAAAATATTCGGTCTTCAACACACACCTATATAAAAAAGATTAGTTTTATTTCTTCAATATGACGTAAACTTCATCTCAAGTCCAGTTGGTAAGAGAACTATGAATCTATTTTTCCTGGTCTGTTGTACAACGGTTCCCTTGTGGACTAAACAGTAATGTGTTCCGCATGAATCCAAGCACAACTGACATTCACTGTTTTAAAAAACAAAAAAGAGAAACATTTGCTACCTTCTCCAGATCTCATTTCTGATGGACCTGAAAATATTATAAGTGGGTATTTTCTTCAAATACTCACTCAGAGACTGAATTCTAACATGTAAAGAAAATGCTGACTCACACATGACTCAGTTGAAGGTTACAGGGAAGACTAAACATTTATTTAGAAGTTACAGTGTTTGTTTTTACAGAGCTATGTTGCCACGGATTATTGATTCTGGAAGGTTTCTTAATGCTCATAGTGCTGTACACATCTTGGGCTGTTCTCATGGGCATCTTAGGAAAATGTTTCCCGTAGCACCGGATCCAGCCATCTATCTGTGTGGGTGTCTCCAGGCTGTGATGCTGTGACCCTTGCCTTTCCCTTAGGGTCATGATGAACCACGTGCCTGGGATCCTCCTCTTGCCAGCTTATCTGTGGGCCTCCTGCAGCCTCGCCTGCTGCTGCAGAGGCCCCAGGTTAGGAGTCTGTCCCGCGCCAGCCTGCGCGGTGCTTTCCTGGGTGACTCCTGTTAGGTGGCAGCTTCTTTATTTTCCCTCTCCAACCTCAACGGGTAGGATTCCTTATGTCTCTCCAGAATTATAAAACATATACATTTATTTACAAGTGCATAAATATATAAATATGGCTATAATAGAAAAATAAATACCAATTTTCTCTGTCTCTTTTTTCTTCTTTAAAAAAAAAAAACAATATATAGTCTTTCTGGGATATTGGCTTCTGCCTAAATTGTGGGAGGTGGTGTTTCAAAAGACACATGCACCGGTGGCCCCAGGGAGAGCTGCATTCCAGGTTCCTGTCCTACGTAGGCCCCTATGGGGTGCTGGGGACACCAGTCTCCTCCACTCACTTGGCAGGAGTCGGGACTGTCCACCTCTTCAACTGGTACAAGGCCCAAGCAGCATGGGGGCCCTGAGGGGAGAAAGAGTGGGAACCATTAAAATCCAGACTGACCGAGGAGCCAACACCCAGTGACACTGGGCCAATCTCTCTCTGTGGTGGAGGTGGTTACACTGGCTCTGGAAAGGGGACAGAAACCTACAACCAAGACAAGGGCACTTCTGTTCCCTCCAAGGTCTCTCATCAAAACAGGGAGGGCCACTTGCCACCCATTTCCCACTCATGCTGGGACCGTAGAGACTCCAGCACTGAGCCCACACCACAGGAGCAGATGAAGTCAGTGAAGCCCATGAAACGCAGAAGGAAGCCCTGCTCTTTCTATGTTTAGGCTGCTAGTCCACCCTTTGCTATGGCTTCTGGTTACAATCATCCCACTCACAATCCAGTCCCCCCAGATTGACACGGTCCAGTTTAAATCATGCTGGGTCGAGCTTTAGGACCCAGCATCTTTTAAATTTAATCTCCTAGAGACAGAGTCCAGGATCTGCCTATGAATGGGCACGCACACAGAGAAGCTAAGAAACATTAGTGGATACTTGGCGCCCTCACCAAGTATCCACTGATTTCTAAGGAGACTAGCATGGAGGAAGACAACGGGATGGGCTTAGTGTGAATGGCCCCAAACTCCTTGGAGAAAAAGTTCCGTGGAAGTACAAAGAGTTATGATGATGATGTTTGTAAGAATTTGGCTCCTTAATGATTGAGGCAACCTTATTCCTTAATTAAGAGACAAGCCTCAACAAAGCAAGGCATTTCAGAATGATTAGAGAATGCCTCTTAGTGTGATGAGCAGCAAATGGAATTTGTGAATGGCGTTGAAATGCAGAGACCAAAAAGGGCTTTTTTCTCTGAAATGGAGAAATAGCCTTTTTCTCAGAGGCTGAGGACCGCAGCTTATCATGTTGCAATAGAACCCACCTGGACATCCCACAGACCTACTGGGCCTTCAGCAGTGAAGGAAAGTGGCCAGCCACCCTCGATGCCCCATCCCGCCCACATAAATGCTGTGGCTGGCTCCTTACCAAGCCCCACCTTTGAAGACTGTTACTACTGGCTTGTGGATGCCTACCTCATGTCACCCCCAGCCTGTTTAATTTCCCTGCCCTGCTCCTGGCACCAACCTGAGTGAAATGGAGGGTCCCACATTGCTTCCAGGACAGGACTGTCGGGTGCTCTCCTCACCCCTGACTGGCCCACAGCAGCAGGCTGCTCCTGGCGTTGGCAGCAGTCGTGATGGGGCTGCAGCAGCTGGTGAGTGGAGTCGTCGGGCAGTGTGTATAAGAAAGAGCCCTCGTCCGGGCTAGACTTGGGACCCCTGCAGTGCACAAGCCCAGATGGGGAGGTGGGGCGGGGCAGGGTGGGCCTGTCACCCCATCCCCCTGCTGGCTGTCTCCCTGTCTGAGGGCATCAGAGCTGGTGAGAGCTCAGATGGGGCAAGGACTGCTCTCCCCTTTGAACATCAAGAGGTACCACACCATCATTCCCACTGATCATTCTAGTCCATTTCCATTTTATTCCATGTGGGAGGATGTGAAGTCAGGTGTCCAGGGGCCCATGGGCAAAGTCAGTTGTGGTGGGTGCTTCTGATCTGCCTAGTGAGGGAGGATTCCGAGTTGCCAACCCATGCCCCCAGGCAGAAAGGGCATCGCAACTGCAAATGAAACAACTGCCTATTAGGGCAACGGCTCAGAAGAGCATGATTGTCAGTCACGGGGACCCCTGAGTACAGCACTACTGCTTGGCTCTCGGTGACAGGCCTTGGATTTGAGGAGCTAAAGGGAAAGTGAGGCTGTGGGGCTTGGGAGTGAAAGGGGAGAGGCCTGGTTACCTCATGATCTGGTGACTTTGGGGGTCATATCCATTGCCAAGATGGGTCTGCCTCAGCAGGCTGCTGGTGTCACTCTGCTGCTCAAAAGGAAGAGTAATGAGACGGCCACGCCAGGGAGTCCAGGTAACTTTCCAGTGTTCACTCATCAACAGGAGCATCTGCTCCTGACTGAAGAAAGCCTGGCCCAGCAGCCCAGGCTGAGACCCTAGGAGGGAGGAGGCCCCCCAAGGCAGCCCAGCCACACCCTCCTGGGTGTCCCATACCTGCGCCCACACCCAAGAATACGCTACCTGCTGAAGCTCGCCTGGACAGTGCTGCTGCGGCTTCATGCCTGAGTAGCCCACTGAAGCCACGGGGCAGCCCCTATTCATGTGGATCCCATTAGCACAGGCCCGTCCACTGATGCCACTGAGGTAGGGCTGTCCGCTGGCCTGGTGGCCTGGGAGTCCTCCCAATGGCACCATAGTATATGGGCAGGAGGGTGGAAGGGCACTTCGAGGAAAACCCAGGTCTGTTGTATATTCTGGAAGGACAGAAAAATAAAGGTGTGCTTAGGCCAAGATAGCCTGGGATGGGTTGGAAAAGCCCCACAAGGATCTCAGGAGGCTCCTGGCCACAGAGGGTTGAAGGACGTAGGCAGGGAGTTGACAGTGCCCAAGTGATGGAGAACATTATCTCTTAGAGTCTCCTTTGTGTCACCCATTTCTGCCTGACACCTAGACTTTTCTGCAGGGAGAAGGATGGGGAGATACAGGGTCCAGGGCTTGGGGGCAGGAGGCGGTGAGTGAAAAGAAGGAACAATATTTAGAGGAGGTAAGCTGAACAGATGTTTTGCCATCTGAAGCAAAAATTAGTGACTAAAAGTCAGATTCCAGGATAGAGGGGAAAGCTGAAGGCAGCTCCGCACCCAGCGAAGAGGCAGGATGGACTGTAAGTAGGAATGTGAGGTCAGAGGAGCAGCTTCGGACACTTAAGAAGGTGGCACAACATAGGTCCCAAGCTCCAAAGGCGCAGAGAAGACAGTCCAACTTTCCCTCCTTCCTCCTCCCCAAGCCGAGGTCTGTGAGCTGGGGGAGGGGCCAAGTCGTTGGGTGTTCTCTGACCTCAGAGACCTTTGGGGGACTTGGGCTTGAGCTTTCTGTGGATGCAGACCTAGGCAGAAGCCTCCTTAGTGGAGCCCTCATTTTCCGCCCAGGATCTTCCCCCTGAAAGTGTCACTCACTCACTTTGCTTAGACCAGGCCCTCCACAAGCAGAAGGGGATGAAGGTGACGATGATGAGAACGATGGAGCCCAGGACGACCCCGACAATCAGATAGGGCAGGTCACTGGAGCGAGCCACCATGGCCCCAGTGCCCACCGGCCGCTCTATGGTTTCAGGAGGGGGCGGCTGTGGTGGGGCCAGAGTTGGGGGTGGCAGTCGACCAGGCTGGCCAGAAGACTTCCGAGCTGTAATTGTGGACAAAACTCACTTCAGCATTTTTTTTTTTGATATTTCCTTCACAACAAATAGAAAAAAAAAAACCCCCATTCCATGGGTGTGGGAAATGGGGTCAAACTCACTAGATTGGGCCTCAAAATCTCTTATTTGAATGGTGTCCACACTCAGCATGAAATTGGCATCTAATGTGAAACCTGGTGTTCGGGCGGAGACCTGAGCCTTATATTTCAAAGCAGAGCGAGATGTCTGTGAGCCATGCACTAGGAGTTGGACTGGGTCCTTCCGGCAGAAGTGGTGTAGTGCTTTCGGGAAGAACTGGTGAACTTTTGGAAGAAAATATTTAAAATGCAGGAGCCAGAAAAAGAATTGGGAATGGAAGAATTTACCCACACCCAAGAGCGTGCTACCTGCTGGTGGACTGAGACATGTACTAGGTATTAGCATGGATCACAGCAGGGGGACAGGTGTTCCGGGACTCACGAGGACACACAGTACATGTGAGATGCCAATTCAGAGGTGGAGTCAAGGCCAGCAGCTCCTTACTTCAGCTTTGCTGTTAGGAGGTATATCTGACCCTTGCTGGCCCTAGTGGCCATCTTCCCCCCGGCTTTCGGACTCTGTCCCCTCATGTCCCCCCACCTCTCTGCTGCTCTGTACACCTCCCCTTCCCTCTCTGTGCCATCTGCCTCCACAGACACTGGGAGGCCTTCCTGGTTCCTCCCGTCTGTACTCTCTGTATATTCTCACCTAGTCCCGTGACTTCCACCTATATCCTAAAGACCCCTAAACCAATCTCCCCACCCGGACCCCCTGCACGGGGCAGGAGCCCTGCTTCTTATCAGACACTTCATTTCAATGTCTCCAAAGAGTCAAAGACTCAGTAAGCCTCCAAGTGGTTTTACCTTGTTCCTTTCTCATGAAATCTGTTTGTCTTCTTGCCATTGCCATTTCAATAAGTGGCAACATCACCTGGGCAGTACTTCCAGCTGGAAACCTTAAAGTTTATTTTTAACTTCTTTCACTCTCTCCCAGCCCTAGCGTGCAAGCAGACCCTGGTCCCGCCCACACCTCCTTAGAAAAGAGACTCAAACCCATCCTTTCTCTTCACCTTTACTTTAGAGCCCCAGTTCTCAACCCTCAGCCCATTCCCTGCACAGTCACCAGTGACCCATCTCAACAGACAAATCCACTGATGGCCCTCCCCCACCTCACAGCCTCCAGTGGCTCCTGCTCTCCCTGGCTGCACCGGCTCATCTCACACCACCCTCAGTGGCCTCTTTCCTGGGCATTCACTCCCATAACCTCCTTCCCAGTGCCTGACACTCCAACCATCTGGAGCTATGTCCAGCCTCGTCCCCCAGGCCACTCCCTCCTCATCCTGGCCTTAGATTCGGTCCTTCCGGAAGACCAGTGTGAAGGCTTTATGAAGTCTCTTCCTCCCTCTGGGCACTCCCTGCACCAGGTGATCCAGGATTCTGGGCTGTGCATGTATCTGCCCTCCCTCCGGTGTACATGATGGAAGAGGGCAGGGATAGACACAGAGGCACTCAGGGAGGATCTGCTGAATAACTGAAAGCCAGTGAAGCAGGAGAGAGAATGCTATTGCCTTGATGAGAGGAAAATGTGTTGTTCTGTCTCTATTCCTATTCCTTTGTGATCTTCTCCTGATTATGTTCTTTGCAATACAACTGCTTTATCTCACTTTCAGTATCTGCAAAATGGAGATAATGCTATCTCCCCATCTGACCAGTGTGCAAATATTAACAAGTTATTATGTGACTATGTTTAACATGTTTTAAGTGCAATAGAAAGGGGCTGGTCTTGTAGTTAAGACAATCCTGGCCCAAAGCATGCTCTACCCCTAACCGGCTGCATGGCTTTGGCTGAAGTATACAGCTTCCTCATGCCCACTTCCTCTCCCATCTCATGGGATTGTAGTTCAGTTAAATAAACCAACCCATGTAGGCACCAAATATCACTGCAGGAATAAAGTATTTATAGGAAGTTCCCAACTTAAGAATGAGGTCTATCCCGATTTCATGGATGAGTTAATTATCAAGTTCCTTGAAGGTGTCATCATGGCCTATTTAGTATTAGGCACAGACAAATGAGCAGAGAGTGAAACATGACCAAGTCTGAGGGTATTTGGAAAACAAAGAATCTTCCTGGGAAAGAGGCCCAGCACCGCACAGGGAATGGTGACTCTGCCTTCCCTCGCTGGAAACACCAAGACAGGAGAGAGAACCCAAAGAGCCTCACCTTTGGTCTCACAGATCATCACGTTGCTGAACTCACTCTCCCCTCCTTCATTGAAGCACTGCATCTTAATGTCGTAGGACGTCTCTGGCTGCAGGTGGCTGATGGAGTGCCAGTACCTGTCCCCTGGGAAAGAGAGTCAGAGAATGGTGCATGGCAATGTATATATGGTTTTCTTGATCCCAATCTCGTAGTCAGACTCAGCTGGGGCAGTGTGTGGGGGAGGATGCCACTGACTGGCACAGGGGCGGCGTGTGGAGGAACGCTGGAGGAAATGTTCTAGGTGTCCACCCAGGTTGTCCCATCATCATGTGGGTTCATGAAGTTGACAGCTTCAAGGGTATTATGAATGAGTCAATGATACGGAGCTTAGAGCTTCGTGTCACACCAGACGCAGGTTTATGCTTCACCAGATTTCACCAATACCTTGTCCCCCATGCCAGCGGAGGAAACTATATCACGCAGAAGCTATAAACACAGAACTGTGTCTCACCTTCCACCATATCCTTCTTGTAGTCACTATCATTGTCACTGTCTGTGGGCCGATAATAAATATAAAAGCCATGGATTGGGGTGTTGTTGTTACTTGCTGGGATGTACTATAGGGAATGGAGAAGAAACAAGTTGACAACGGGCAGAGAAAACATCATCAAAGCAAAACCACTGGTGTATGAAGGTTCTACCCCAGTCCAGAGTTTGAATTTCACTTGGGGCCCCTGGCAAAGGTTTCTAATGATATCCCTGAGGTTCTCTGAAAAATGTGAAGATTACTCATTATTTTATTTAGCCTAGAGGTCCCTAAACTTTTGAAGAGAAGAAACAAATTGCCATTTCTCCAAAGACTTCAATTGCTTCTGATCTCCCTGGACATGTGAGGGGCCCCTGTGGCTGAGAAGGGGCCCTGAACAGTTGTGTTGGGATCCCCCGTGGTGTCAGGGGAAGGGCAGGAAGGAGGGTGAGGTCTACCAGGTCAAGGCACCAGAATCAACAGGAGACCACTAGAGCAGCTCCGGCCACTAAGAGCCTCCCAAATTCCACTGATGAAGCTTTCAGGTGCCCTGTTTGGGGGAGTCTAATCCCCAGGCTCACAGAGAAGGGCGTTTAGGGGAGGCCGTCTTCCGCTGCAGTCCACGGCCAGGCCCGCTTACCATCCACTTGAGCATGATGGTGGTCTCATTGACTGCATCCGTGAAGGTGATATAAGGACCTGCCACGGGCCTCTCGTACATGCGGCCGCTGTAGCCCGACACCACGTAGGGCCGAGAGGGGGCGCTGGGCTCGCTCTCCCCCAGCATGTTCAGAGCCCGGACTCGAAACTTGTAGGAGGTGCCTGGTGAGAGGGACACTCACTGAACTCAGGAGCTGGGAAACACCTTCTGATTCTCCCATGGCCTTTCAAGGCTGAGGACCTGGAGGGGTCTTCTGGGCAGCCCTTCCCCAAAGCAAGTTCTCAAAGGCGTCACAAGAACACCCGCCACTGTCAGAGCCAAGCTGCGGGGGAGATGGATCTGGATGCTCTTCTGGAGGGAGGCAGAAGGCTTGTAGGACTGTGGTAAACACCACAGACAGCAACACGGAGGCATGCTGGTGGGTGGGGGCCCGGGCCGAGAGAAGGGGATCCCAGGCTCGTCATCCTCCTCCAGGCGGCCAGGGGCAGCTGGGGGATCAGGCCAAGGCCACAGTGTGGCCAGGCGCCTACCTTTCTCTAGGCCTGTGATCTCCACGGACAGCCGCGATGGGGGGATGGCGCTGGTGGCCAGAATCCAGTCTCCCACTTTCTTTAGCTTCTTGTACTCCACACGGAAGGACTGGATCGGGAACCCACCATTCCCACGGGGAATCCAGGTCACGTACACCGAGGTCTCGGAGGCCATGGAGATGGTGGGCCTGTCGGGAGCTTCTGGGGCTGGGAAAGACCGTACCCAGTGAGGAAGGAAGCAGGGTGAGATGATGTGAGGAAGGAAGCAGGGTGAGATGACGCTGTATGCCCACTGGGCCTGGCCTGCTCCTGACGGACCCGCTCCTCCTCACAGCCCTCCACCCACTGGTGTTCACGTCAGACCTCCCCACGGCTGCCCGGGCTGCCCTCTCCTGGGGGAAGGCTTTGAGCTAAGACCGCTTATGCTATCCTTCTGCAAAGCCAGAGTGTGGAGGCCCAAGGACCACAGCTCTGGCCTCTGCTGCTCTCTGGATGCACCCAGTGAGCAATCCCAGCATCAATGCCAGCCTTTTATTTAAAAAGCTCCAAACTACATTTCCTCATTGTGGTTAACTGGGAGATGTCATAAAAACCCTGGACCTACAGAAGCAAGACCCCATTCAGCCACGGGAACAGGCCTCTGAGGCAGTTCCAGTCCTGACTGCGTGTCCCGTCCCTGCTGCTAGGGGCTTACGGGAGAGACGGCCGTGGTCTGGCTGGCTGCTGCTCTGGGGACTGGCTCCAGGGTCATCCCTCTGGATCTGCTGCTCCTTGCTGGCCATGATCTCGGGTTTGGGCCGCCGTCCTGGGTGGAAATGGGTTGTAGTCAGCAAGGGAGGAAGCAGGCATGAGATCTCCCTCCCACAGAGTCCTTTTTGCCTGAGACTCTGCTAAGGGGCATGACAAAGTGATGCAAATAAGCATCCGGGGCACTGAGGGTGTGGGCTCAGCCTCGGCCGAGACTGGTTGTGTTGTGGTACTATTGCTGGCCGCTGTGTGAGAGAGGGACGAACGGGTGCCAGAGAGGCCGGCTGGCAACTCTCCTGATGAGAGCTGGGACCTCAGCCTAGCACACAAACCACAAGGAGGCAGTAGCTGGAAGGAAAGATGAAGTTCAAGGTGAGCAGGAATTCTCACCTGGGCCAGTGGAACTTGCTCAGACCCACGGAAACCCTAAGCAAGGGGCAATGTTTGACTCTCACCAGTTCGGAAGGTGACCATGGCTGTCTGGCCCTCGCCTGCACAGTTGTAAGCCGCCATCTCCACTTCATACAAGCTCCCGGGGTCGAGTCTGGTGAGGGTCAGGCGGTGCTGGTTGGCTGGAATGCCAGAGATGGTCCAATCGTCAGAGGAGTTTGTGACCTGCTGGAGAAGGTAGCTGGTATAAAGACTGGCATCTCACCCTTGGGCTACGAGTGGGCTGTGGTTTACAAAGAAAGCAGCGCTGAGCCCAAGAGGGCAGGAGAAGGGGAAGGACAATGAGCCAGGTTGGGGTTGGGGTGGCACAGACTCAGACTGACCGCCCTGGGTATGGGACACCAACCTCACTGGGACATTCAAGTCAGGCTCCCTGATCCCTCGTCTAATGATCTCATCAAAGAAACCTCAGTGGGGGAAGTCAGATAGCCTGACTGATACTGCTGAGAACTCCTCCAAAGACCTTCTCTCCCTGTATTTCAAAGAATCTCCATGTTTTGCTTTCTTTCTCCTTCTGTATGTAAACCAAATGCAGTTCCCTCTGTTTATATTCTAATGAGACACAATGATGAGAAAGGTAATGAAAGTATCGGCACCCATCAAAATAGCAACATTCGCTAAGCACTTACTCTTACTCTGTGCTAGGCATGGAACTAAGCAGTTTATAGGTGCTACTTCCTTTTCCTCAAAATAGCCCAAGAGATTGGTGTTAATATTGTTCCCACTTCACAAATAGGGAGACTGAGGTTTAGAGAAATGAGCAATTTGCTCAAGGCCACATGGCTAGTGAGCACCAAAACGGTGACTTGACTCCAAAGAGCATGCCCATCATTGCACCCTATCCTGGGAAGAAGAGTCTGGGATCCAAAGTCCTGGGTTCAAATCCCGGTTGTGTAACTCAGAGCAAGTCCCCTAACTCTCTGACCCTTCAGCTCTGCATTTCACCAATGAGGCAAATAAACTCTCTCAGGTTATTCCGAAGATTAAACGAGAGAAATTGTATAAAGTGCCCCACAGTGAGCTTGGTGCACAGTAGATTCCCAGCAAATGCCTGGCCCCTCTAGGCCCCTCTCCACATCCTCAGCCCAGTGCGGTTTCTATCGTTTCAATCCTCTTTGTTTCTGCTCCTGCCTTCAGTCCTTGTTCAGAACTTAAAAACTGTGGATAAATTGTGACTGTGATGGATTAATCTTTAGTAGCTTCAAATTCCTAGCTCTTTAAAGGAAAAATTAAGGGAGCTCCAGGCTCCCCAACAGGTGATGCTGAGAGGCTGCTCATCTTTGCCGCCCCACCTTTCGGGACAACAGACTTTACTGCCAACTCTACACCCCAGAGAACCTACTGGAGCCTCAAGTTGTGGTTTGCTGAAGGAAGAAAACAGCTGTAAGGAAAAGCTCTTCTCTCTGAGCAGAATATTCCTAAGTCGAACAAAACCTACCATTCAAGGCACAGGAATGGTCTGGGCTCATTGTCAGG
This sequence comes from Pongo abelii, assembly GCF_028885655.2. Lineage (NCBI taxonomy): Eukaryota > Metazoa > Chordata > Mammalia > Primates > Hominidae > Pongo > Pongo abelii. The sequence continues at coordinate 24,854,190 of NC_085928.1, forward strand.
CTTCCAGGATTTGTTCCAAGGGGAGATGTTTTTACAAACTGAGACTCCCCAGTGGTGCTGGAAACCCAAACACAGTAGCCCAGGGTCTGCAGATGCACCAGGAAATGAAACTTGCTTCATGCATGTGAAACAGTGAAAATTAGCTGAATGATTCCCAATCCCCAGCAAGAGAAGGGGGATGAAAAAACACAGCCCGAATGCTGACTTTTGATTTCAAATTCTTTCTTGGGTGATCTTTAAGACTTGTTAGTTCCGTAAGAGAGGAACTGCTTTCAAGCCAGAACTTCTGCCTTGGCAACCCCAGGCTGAGGAGACCCCAGGCTGGAGCCTGAGAGAAGCCAGACAAAGCAGGGGCCTGTCCAGACTCTCACTTCCCCTGTGCCCCATGTACCCCTGCCCTCCCAGCGCTGGCCTCACACTTCCACCGGGCCCAGACATGAAAATAAGAAATAGAAGGGTAATTAGTCACTGTCACAAACACTGAGGGGGTGAAGGCGGCCTGAGCCTGGCATTTCCGGATCACCATGGCACGGCCTTTGCCAGTCTGCCTCTTGTGTGAGGCTGCTTCACGGCCACCTATTGGCCTGAAAAATATTATTCTTGCTCTCATGCTGGGTTTCGTCTCCTGGGAACCATGGGCATTTGGCCTGCCCTGATCTTTGTCTACAACTCTGAGATGGAGGTGTCCAGTTACATAGGGAAATAGGATTAGGACCAGCCCTGCCCTACAACATGCGAACAATGCTGCTTTTTGTTAAAAACTCATTCACCCACTTTGCTGGCTGCCTATGAAGAGGCCAGCAGGTGGAGGGCTAATGAGAAACTGCTCACCCCGTCCCCCTGCCTCTGGGGAGGCAGCAGAGGGGGCATAGGGGGTGCTCTGCCTTAGGTGTCTTTCTGACAACCCCAGGGTCTCTGTGGACTTGTCCTGACCCAAGGACTTCTAGGAGAGCATGTAAGGGAAAAGAACAGAATAGAAGGAGTCAGGGGCCACAGCTCTAAGGCAGGGAAACAGCTTCCGCACAGCTACCTCTCTCCACTGTGCAGGGTTGGTTCTGTTTTCTTGCTTGTTTGTGGAGGTGGGGAGGAGTGGAGAAATACTTTTAATTCCACATTCATATGCTTTCCATCAAGTGCACATAGCATTTTTATAAGCAAAATCAGCACGTATATGCTTTTATCAAATACAATTTTTAAAAAACCATTTAAGAATAATAGTTTTCTACTATCAAATGGCCTGAGAAAGAAAATGGCATATACTTGGAGTGAACAAAAACATTTTCAAGGACATTTTCTTACAGGGAATTTCATGTCCTCATCCTGTGGGGTAACAGCAGGTAAGAGCACAGTTGAGCGAGAGTGGCGGCCTGGGGACCCTGCCGGGCCTCACAGGACACAGGGTCCAGGAGCATAGCCCTGGCTGGGCTCTGCCCCCGCATCCTGTCAGAGCCCGAGACTCCCTCCCTGACATCTCCTGAAACATTCACCTGGACAGACTTCCTTCTGTCAAGGAGAAATAGCTGAGGTCTGAACAACATGATGTGCTTTGAGCTCAAATGCCTGCTTGTCAAACCCAAGCCATGACAGATTCTGAGAACTGAGGGGGTATTTTACAGCCTAAGAGAAAACACTTGTTCACAAATATTTGTTTTCCTGGCATTACAGCTGGCTTACCATGCCAGGGTTCCTGCAGGTATGTACCCAGCACGGCTTACTTTCATAAAAAAAAAAAATGTAACATCAACAACTAACGACAGAGGAAAGCAAGAAGGAGGGTGATGGTTACCAGGGAGACTGTTCACGGTCTCCTCAGGGACTAGAAGCCAGTGTGAGCTTCTGGGAATTGACTGCATAGAGCTTAGTACTGGATGCACGCACAAAGCTTTTTCCTGGGCCTTCCAGGGTCCCACACACCCCTCTTACAACCAGCTTCCTGAGAGGTGGCAGGGATGGACAATGGAGGAGACAGAAGGGCCTGTTTAGTGGTGGGGATTATCAGCTCAGGCTTCAGGAGCTCAAGGGGAGATGGCCAAGAGGCAGTGACTCTGCTCAGTCTTGCTGGGAAGGCTGTGCAGGGGAGGCAGCGGCCCCACACCAGGGCCATACCTTGCGGTGTTTCACCACATAGTAGAGGATTGGTGCCCGGCCACTGCCCTCATGCCGAGGCCGCCACACCAGTTCATATGAGTCTGTCTTGGAGGTGCGGGGCGAGCTGAGGATGATGGGAGCCTCGGCGGGAGCCCCCTGCCCCTTCTCTCCTGGACACTGTGGGGAACCAGGCCACACTGATGTTGGGGGTCTGGGGAGCGCCGGTTGCCCCCTCAGCATCTGCTCAGGGTTGCCGGGTTTGGAGGGTGGTATAGGAGGTGTGCCAGTAGCCAGCTCAGCATCCTGCCATAGCCTCGGGGTTATGCCTGGAGGACCAACAGGAAGGAGAAGGAAAGGTTAGTCTCCTGGTTTACCTGCTGAACTGTTGTTCCTGGGGGAGAAACCAGAAAGAAGACAGAGAGGCAACCTGGGCCCACCATCAGCCCGACCGCCACCCACTCTGTGCTGCCTAGCCAGGTTCCGTAGAAGACAGCGCTGGTGTCCCTGTCCTGCCAGAAGGAAAAGGCAGCCTGGCCTGCCTGGCCAGGGCTCAGGGGTGGCTTGGGCATGGCAAGCAAACTCCTGAATCCACGTGAGGTGCATCTCCAGTGAACTAACTCAATTTTCTCCCGAGGCCCAGGAACCTTGCGCCTTCCTTCTCGGTCTAGGCTGGAGGTGGGGACAGGTCCCTTCATGGTGGAATTTTAACACCACGGCACCATGTGGGCCTTTTCCTACTGAATATGAGACATGAACGCAACTGGGAATGTCCTCTGAGAGTCTGTGAGGCCAGGAGGGGCAGTGCTTCCTTCAGGAGGTTTCCATAGAATCTGCAAGCACCTGTCTCTCCTCTACCTGACCTTCCCCACCATAGGACATGGACACCCGATAATGCCGACTTAGCATTGTATTGTATTCATTGCTGTATTTTTCTCAAGTTGTTTCCCTGGTAAGTTTCGTCTCCATAGGGGAGTTCTCGAGGGCAGGGTCTTTGTCACGTTGCTCTGCATCCCCATTACCTCTCCCTAGGCTGAGCATGGTCACTGCTCAGTTGGCACAGGCCCCAAATGGAATGAAGCTTGCTGAGAAGGACAGACTGGCTTTTCTTTACCAAAGCCCTAGAGCGGTGGTTGTCAATCTGGGTTCCATAGAAATATTTTTTTAAAATACAACAATTAAATGGGTTATTTTCATTAGTGAAAACTTGCACTTCTGATTTATTAAGTTCATATAAATTCAAACTTACAACTAAAAGCTACTTTTTTCTATCTTACATACTGAGTTTCCAAGTTAGACTAGACTTCATTTGAGAAAAGGATTCAGTGAATCATCAGCTGGAATCTCAGACCCCTGGGCTACACTCACTTGGCCTGGAGGTCCGCAGCTGGACTACGGCATGGGCGCTCCCGACCTCGTTCTCGGCCATGCACTGGTAGACGCCTTCGTCCTCAGGCCCCATGCTGAGCACGCGCAGGGCCCTGCGGGAGAGCCGGAGGCGCTGGCTGGAGATGAGGGGTACGGCATTCCTCAGCCACAGCACGGAGGGCGGGGGGTTCCCACGCACCTCACAGGTAAGCTTGGCACTCTGGCCCCAGGGGATGACCAGCTGGGACAGCTCCATGGTGACCTCAGGGGGTTCTGCCAGGAAACCAGAGCAGGGTGAGAAGGGCTGTGTCTTTCTGTCCCAGGGCCAGATGGGCTGGGAGGGATGCAGTTAGGAGCAGCTCCCCTGCCCTTTGGCTGTTGCTTTTTCCTAATGGGCAGAGTAGAGGGAAAGAGAGATCTGATGTCTCCACCGTCAGAATCATCACAGGAGGGCTCCAGGACTGCATGCTCTTGCTCTGAGATCTGAAGAGCCCTGACTCTTCAGCATGCCTCTGTTCCTCACTCAGCATGTGGCCTTTCACAAGATGCTAACCCTTTGTGAGCCTGGGTTACATTTCTAGAAAGGCTGCACAGACCAGAGAGAAGGCCAAGGAGAAGACAGTCCACAGCAGACACTCACCGAACACCTGGACATTGTAGAGGATGACCGCTGCCCCGGGCTGCCCAACCCCATTGTCGGCCATGCAGCGGTAGGTGCCTGAGTCCTCCTCGCTGGTGGTGTCGATGAGGAGGTTGCTCAGCAGGAAGCGCGTCTTGTTGTAGCCGGCAACACTGGACCCATCCTTGGCCCAGGTGACCCGTGGGGGTGGGATTCCACTGGCCACACACTCCAGAATGAGACTCTGGCCTTTGGTGACGATGATGGTTTGGGCCTCTGGGGGGTAGATGATGCGGGCAGCCTCAGCGGTGGAGCCTGGAGGGGCAAGGAGGGCAAGGACAGAAGGCATGTGGACCAGGATGTCCTCTAGAGCATCCCTAGGAGGCAGTCCCAGAGAGCATGGAGATGGGATCAAACAGCCATTCCGGGTCTTTCAACCTATGTAGAGTGGGGCGTGCTACAGAATTCCCTTGGGGTTTGGTGTCCTTATCAGAAACAAGGGCTGCTTCTGCAGGGAGCTGTTATGAGTAAGAAATGAGATAGTACAGAAGAACAGCAGCATCAACACAACATATGCACAGTTAACTATGTGTGCTGGCAAAGAGAGAAAGGTGAGGGAGTGGAGAGGCAATTTAAATGGTACAGATATTTCTTTCTGCTTGCACTCAGTAAGTGCACTGTGAGGCTGAAGATGAGATGGGAAACAAGAATCTGCCATGCTCTCAACCCCACCCTATGGTTCTCAGGCCCAACTGTCTCTCACAGTGAGCATCTCAGAGCCGGCCTCCGGCTGAGCTGAATGGAATCCACTGTTTAAACACATGCATTTCTCATATTGCAAGGTCCCCAAATGCAAATCACCTATGTACTTCCTCAGGTGCACAGCTGGGAAAGCTGTAATCTTTTTTCAACACTGTGGACAAACTGCAGAGAACTCACTGAAAGGCACATTTACTCTCCAATGTGTGCTGTTCCTCAGTGATCTTCAAGGAGCAAAGGGACCATGTGTGATTCTGCTTTATATGCCAACCAGGGGCAGACCCGGGTTTTCTAAAACCTGAAATTTATACAGTTTTGGAGGTCCCAAAAAGAATGGAAAATGATACATACAAAGTTAGGGCCTTGTAAGGCCTCTGTCAGTGAGTGAAGGACCATGGAAGTTTAACTTCATTAGCTTCACAGTGATTCCATCTCTGGTGCCAACTCTAAGCCTAACTCCGTGTAAGATGTCACTCCTTTGAATAGGCAGGGACTCCAGGCAAGCACACGGAAAGGTAGCTGCTGTTTTCCTGTGCATTGAGAGCATGTGGGCCTCCTGGAAGCTCACGAGAGGGTGGTGCTGGGCACACCTCATCAGTGCAGAGAGTGCAGGCCCAGGGACCTCACGTAGGGCAGAACAGCAGCCTGGAGGCCTCCCACGTGGCCATCTGTTCTAGGCACATGCTGTGTCCTCTGCTGAGCTTGAGACAAGACCCACCGTCCTGTCCCAGCACACACATTCTGACCCATCCCAATCGCAAAGTAAGCGTGAAGGAAACCTCCCATCAGGCAGGTGTGGCAGCAGGCACAGTCGCCTGGGGCTGCGTGCTGTGAGACGCTGGCCCTGAGAATGGCCAGAGGGGAGACAACCCCTGGCTGGGAACCCCTGGCTGTCCCCCTGGCCAAAGCCAGTGCACACAGAACTGGAGTTTGGATGTGGCACCTCCAGGTATCTACCTCCCTTTCCATCTTTGTGGGCCCTTCCGTCAATGATCCCCCGTCCCCCAGCAGGTGGGCCCGGGCCTTACGGCGCACACGTAGCCTGTCGCTGGAGCCGGAGGTTTTCACTTCCTGGGTCACTGGGTTGTAGGCTGCACACTTGTACGTGCCCTCGTCCTCCTGGCTGGCATTCACAATCTGGAGGTTCCCTGAGGGCATGATCAGGTAGTTACCTGTGGAAAGGGCAGGGCCAGGGGAAGATGGGATGGGTCCAGAATGCTTCACTCTGCAGCTACCACAAAAGAGAGGTGCACGGAGGGAGAGGAACAGGCTGGGCAGGCACTAGGAGCTGATGTCCACCTGAGCCCCCACAAGACCAAGCCTAAGATGCTGTTCTTCCCATAAAACCTAGCAACAAGTGGGACAGAGTGTCAGAGAGAAAAGGTAACTAACCAACCAGCTAACAGACTGGCTGACTGACTAACTGCCACAACTTAGTGCATAGGTCAATGGAAGAGCATTTTATACTTTAAAGGGAGCGAAGGGAGGCTAGCAAGAAAGCAGGACTTGGAATCAGCCATGGTCTCATGCTCTGGGTCTGCTGGGTATTAACTGTGTGATCTTGGGCAAGTTAATTAATCTCTCTGATCCAGTTTCCTCATTTGTAAAAGGGCTTAATGTATGCTGCCTCAGGGCCATTGTAAGGATTGAGAGGCCCAGGCTGCACACATGAGAGATGAGATCATCATTCCTGCAAGCCTCCAGGAAGGAGGAAATTGATTTTGGAGCTTCCCATCATTCTCCCCAAATGATGAGCAAATCTTCCCATCAGTCATAGCCATCACTCGGAATCGCCTCATTATTGCATATCTGCTACTTGGAGAGGAATATTCTGACTTTCAACCACTGTCCTCCCCATGAATGCCACTGAAATCCTTTCTTCCCCATCAGGGGCCTGTTAGGCTCTGTCTGCTCCTGGTCCATAGGTGCCCTGGGATGGTGCCTCACGGGTGTTCAGCTTCTGTAGCTAGGAGGCAGATTCACAGCTCCGGGACACCCCAGCAACTAGGGTGGCATTTGGCTTCCTGGCAGGTAAAGCTATGGCCATCAGTGCTGGGCTTTGCCCTGGTGGCCCCTCCTGAGAGCCGTGCTGTTGCCAAGCCTGGTGCCTGCCTGCTGCTGGGCCACCCAGGTATGAGCTGCTTATTAGCAAGTGCCAGATGGAGTGGGAGAAACCCTTGGCCCTGGTGGGGCAGGCAGGCCTCTCCCAGAGGCTGCTGCCAACCTTCTGCTGGGGACAGTAGGGATTAATGATCTTCTTCCTCCAGTCTCCAGTTAGTTCTGAGTGGTTGGATTAGGTGTTTTACCCTTTTGAAAACAGTTGTCTGTATTCTCTGTTTTCTATAATGAACATATGTTCCTTTCATAACCAGAAAGAGTTGATAAAAATATCTTAAAATCTATAGAATATTTTTAAAGGTATACTTTTTTTTTTTTTTTCCTTGAGGCAGGGTCTCACTCTGTCACTCAGGCTACAGTGCAGTGGCATGATCTTGGCTCACTACAACCTTAGCCTCCTGGACTCAAGCAATTAAAAGGTGTACATTTTGAGCTGTGGAGTCAGGTCAAGTAAGGTCTACTTGGCCTCAAGTATGGGGTCAGTTGTGAAAAGAAGCTGGCTTTGACTTCAGGGACAACCCCTTCCCCTCTGGCATTCTGTGGACCAAGTCTTGGCTTCCCTAGACCTGCTGCCGTGTCTGTCCACTGTGGCTTCAGCATGGAGCTGTGACAGCTGAGATAACTGCATTTACTATGCAAACGGGGAGAGGGAAAAATGAAGTCCACTACAAAGATTGCTCTGCTGCATGGGGAAGAGCTCCACCTCCTGCCAGGGAACCCTGGGGCTCCATGAATGGGCTTATTAGGCAGCCTTCCTGTGTGTGCCTGGAGGCACAGAACTTCCACAGGCAGCATGCAGAACCATGTGCTGAGAGCCTGGATGGAACAGCAGCATCTCAGTAATATCTTCTGGAGCCTGAAAGGATAAAGAAATTCCTCATGCTAAGACAGAGGACTTCCATAATGGAAGCCACCTGCTTTGGGACCCTACAGGACTCAATATCAAGAAAGAAGACATGACCAACCATGGTGGCTCAAGCCTGTAATTTCAGCCAAAGCGGGAGGATTGCTTGAGCTCAGGAGTTCTAGACCAGCCTGGGCAACATAGCGAGACTGTCTCTATAACAAATAAAAATAAAGTTAGCCAAGCATGGTGGCGTGTGCCTGTAGTCCTAGCTACTCAGATGGTTGAGGAAGGAGGATCTCTTGAGCCTTGATGATGGAGGCTGCAGTGAGCTCTGATTGTGCCACTGCACTCCAGTTTTGGTGACAGAACAAGATCCTGTCTCTTAAAAGGAAAAAAAAGGGAGGAGGACAGCTGGCCAGCATGAGGACAGGGCTGCTGGCATGTTGAGGGGTATTTGGGAGGCAGCAGCAGCTGCCCTAGCTTTGTTGAGCAGTGAGCGGTTGGAGGAGGCCAGCTTCCCTTCTGCCCTCAGCCTTGGCCTCTGGGCTCCTGCCCACTCACCTCTGGAGGCCTCCAGCCACTCTTGTTTGACGCTGTACCGGACCTGGGCTTTGGGGTGGCTCTCAGGCAGGTGGCAGGCAATGACTGCTGTGTTTCCCTCATCCACTTCAATCACGTGCTGCACATCTAACTTGAAGTCCTGGAGATCTGTGAAGAGAAGGGAAGGTGCTGGTTGGAGGAGAGCAGAGCAAAAGTGTGACATTTCAGGGTGGGCTTGTGCCTTGGTGTTGTCAGTCACGACAAAGCTCACACCTAGGGGGATATCACGGGATCTTCCAAGTTCTTCCTCCAGCCCCTTGTTGTCTACAGGAGTTTGTAAGAATGTGGGGCCCTCATCACTGATGGGGTTCACTTTATATATACAAGCTGGGGGAAGGTGCAGAGAGAATCCCATCAAGGGGTGCCTCTGGCTCAGACCATCTGTTACACTGAGATGTGGGGGCAAGTTGGCTCTGCTTATCCACCCCAGAAATGGGGTGGGTCAAGGTACAAACGTCCTAGCAGAGCTGTCAGAAGGCTCAACTAATGGAGATGGAAGGGAACAATAAAAGAGAATGCTGCTGTCTTTTCTCCAAGTTGATTAAGAACAGCCTTTGGAGGCTGAGGCAGGAGAATGGCATGAACCCAGGAGGCAGAGCTTGCAGTGAGCCGAGATTGCGCCACTGCACTCTGGCCTGGGCAAAAGAGCGGGACTCCGTCTCAAAAAAAAAAAAAAGAACAGCCTTCCCAGGTTCTCCTTAGGCATCCGATGACAAGTGACAGGCCTGAGATTCTACCTGATTGCTGGCCATGGGTATAACCAGAAGGCTGATTCTTGCTGCTCAGGAGCCACACCCCACTTCACTGAGGATCCTTCCTTGGGGCTGGGGGCAGGACTCTGGATACCCTAAGGGTTTTCTAAGACAAAGGAATCTGCCAGGACAACAGGCAGCACCCCAGGGTGGCTTAATGGCAGTGGACTGTGGAGGAGCCAGGGTCCTGACATGAGGCTGTGGTCTCTGGCAGCCCCATAGCCGTCTCTCCTGGCTTGGCACCATGGGATCTAAACTGGGAGAGCATGGAGATCCATCTAGAATAAAACCAGAATGTTTCCCAAACAATGCAAGAGTCCAAACAACAAATCTCTCTTTGTATGAGCCAAATCATTGATGTTGCTGAATAAAACAGGGACGACTTGCACAACAAAACTGCATGCATTCCAAGTTGGAAATCTGGTTTTCAGGATTATAGCTGAATTTAAGGGGAGAAATAAAACTAATGCAGAATAAGACAGATGGAAATATTTTACCCAGACACTCTCTTCCTAAAGGTACTCAGAAAGCCCTGGAGGCACCTTCTCCGAATGCTGGCCACACCAAATTCTGCTCAGCTCCCGAGACTGACAGCATCGGGGCTGACTGCAATTTCACTGCAAGACTGCACCTGCCTCTGCTGTTGTTTCCAGTGGAGACCCAGAGAGGGCTGGAATCAGGTTTCTCACAGAAGACAAGAGATAATGACCAAAAACAAACTGGTGTCACCCTAGGAGTACCTGGTGATTAAGGTACTCAGTGAGGCTTCCCACGTAATGGAACTTCCCAGCAGCTCTTAGTCAATTCAAGCCAACACAGGGAAGGAAAGCCCTATTGTTTCTGTGAAAGGATTGATGTCCCTTTGATTACAGTATTAGACTGTGAACTTTTTAGGGGCATGGACCAAGTTTTGTTCCTGTCTGTGTCGCCTGAACCTAACCCAGGTCCTGGCCCAAGTACACACTTGGCAAGTGTTGAATGAATAAATGAATGAATGTTAATGAATGAACGAATGAATATCTTGGAAGCTGAGCCCCACGAGTTAGGTACAAGTTGCCCATTATGCTGCCTAGAAACTCAAATTCATAGTTGAAGTTGGTCTACATTTTGAACAAACGGACAAGAGCCTAGCACAACAAATGTTCTATGAACATTATATCTAAGTGTGGCCAATGGAAGCTATTTTGCAAATAGAATGTTTCTTGAGATGTTATGCAGGATCTGAAGAAAGAAGTGAAATAGGTCTAATAAATGTGCTGCAAGAAATACATGCTATTCAAGGAGTGATGTGTTAAAAACAGTGACAGGATGGATATTCCATTCTCCATGATGTGCTTATTTCACATTGCATGCCTGTATCAAAACATCTCATGTACCTGATAAATATACACACATACTATGTACCCACACACACACACACACAAACCTTAAAAAAAAGCCAGGGATTGGCTGTCTTGATTCCTTTCTATTGCCCCATTTCACTTTCCAGGCTGAACAAGCATGCCTGCGGGTCAAGGCGAGATCTCTCATAGATTCCTTCCTATGGGTAAGTGTAGGGCCTCCTGGGCTTTTAAATAATGATTTCAAAATTATTTAATGTTTTGTGTGTGATATCTGACCCTAACTAAATGATAAATTCCTGGTGGGAAGCCTATTAATTTTTCACTCTTCACCCCAACCCCAAGCTCTATTTCATAGTACTGAGGATACAGCAAATGCTTTCTAAATCCTTGCTAAATAAATACAGTTTGGAAGGCTGAGCCCAAGCCCAGCTTGATGGGTGTGCAACCTGCCTCTGCACTTGATGGAGTAACACTCGGTTTAATGCTCTGCTTTCACCATCTGAAAATTCTTAATAATGTTTCAATGAGGGACCCTACATTTTCATTTTGCATTTGGTCCCACAAATTATTTAGCCCAGTCCTGGCTGAGCCTCTCAGCCAAGATAGCTAATGAGTTTTCTCTCAGAGAAGAGGAAGGTTTGGACTATGGGAAAGGAATTGCTTGAGCTCAACATGTTCTAGCTAAATATCGGTAACTTTGTTTTCTGAAAGCAATTCACTTAAAAAATGCAAAGGCCTTAATCCTCCTTCAGGCCAGTGCGCCTGTACCTGCCAAGTCAGGAGGCTCCCCACAAAGCGAGCTGTGAGTGACTGTGAGCTGTGAGTGATTGTGAGCTTAGATGCATCTGGAAAATTCCTCAGGCGCTGTGAAGCACTCTTCTCCATGGTCGAATAAATCCCAAACTACTCCACCAAGAGGTTTTTTGTTTTTTTTTTCCTCCTCCTTTTCTTCACCTCATTCCAAGGAAATTTGCCTTAAGCAAAGAATATACTTAAAGCTAGCAGTTCATTTTGCAAGAAAGATGTAAGCAACTAAAAGGAGTTTGGCACCAGGACGCCATCTCCATCTTCATGGCCCTAGGCTCCTGCCCATTGTAATTGAGGGCTTATCCAGGCACGGAGGGAGCATGCACTCTGCCAGGCACCCACCTCAGCAACCCAGTGGTAGAAAACACTGTCCCTTTTAATCCCCTCTTGGCTCCTGCTGCACCCTCTGACAGCTGCTCAGTTGGAGACAGAAGGCTGTGCAGTGGGGGAGCATGAAGCTGGGCACTGGTCAGCCATGCGGCCAGACAGCCCCTCTGTTCTGATGCCAACATGTGCACAACAGCCTGTGCAGGCAGGACCGAGGGCACCCCAGCTGGACATCCAGCTCCCCACAAGGGGCGACTGGCAGGCGAGCCTTCCTGGCTTCAAAACAAATAAGCAGCAGTTCGGTCCTTGGCCCTGTCCCTCCTACCCCCTAACCCCCCTCCCCCCGTGCCTCCTAAGCTTAAGCCTTAGCTTAAAACACTCCCAATTTGGCTGCTCGAGTAAAACTTGAGTTTCACTAAGGGATCAAAGGCAGAATAATGAAGTGATGAATGATCTGAAAATCAGAGGACTCCCTTTTTCTAGTGTTTTTGGACAGGAAGGGGGCCAGGGAGGGGTGGGGAGTTCATGATCAATAAGAGCCTAATCAGCCATCAGATGGGGCAGATGCAGAGAGGAGCTCTAGCTGGCGCATATGAAGGAAACCAGCCTGTTCCCAGGCCCCTTTGTCTGCAAAGCCGGTTTCCTGGCCGAGTCCCTAGGCTGCTCAGTGTGCTTCACTGGAAATAAGGGACAGGCCCTTCAATTACAAATGGGGTTAGCAGGCCTCCGCTGCAGAAAGATGGATCAGGTTTCATGGGGAAATGGTTTGACAGGACACCTGCCCTTGCCTGTTGGCTGGTGTGTTTGAGAAATCCATTAGAGGAATGTTTTTGCAGCTTTAATCCTCTTACCTTCCCTCCCCTCGCACTCTTCTTTTGCATCCTCTCTTTGTGCATTTTCCAGCTACTTCATTAACTTGTCCACATTAATCAAATGCTAGTAGACCCACTTTTGTTTCTCAGCTCCCAACAGGTCAGAAGTCCTGGTCTTTGGGGCTATCTCTGAGTTTACTGATCTTATTTACTTGTCACAGAGCTTTGTGATTTCTGAGAAAGCCCATGATATTTTGGGCTCCATATAGAACCCGGCCCAGTTCCTTCCTTCTGGGAGCTCAGTTTCCAAAGGGAATATGTACACTCTGATACATCACTTCTGTAGGATGTCTGAACACAGAGGTTACAGGGATGTGTTCAGACACACATCATGTGATGTACTCTGTGCTTTCTCTTCACATTCAAAGGGCACATCAGGCACAGACCCTTTTGGCTATGGGAAAAACAGAAAGCAAATTAAAGACTATCAAAGGTACATGGATGTGGCTGCCATCAGCAGGATCACATGTGAAACTGCAAACTGGCACATTTTATCTTGAGTGTCTCTTGAATTTCTTTCTCACCACCTTCTAGTCTCTATCTTTCCTTTATTAATAAAAGGCTCGGCAGAGCTATGAATTAAATTACAGTATTTGGTGTACGTTCATGCATTCTCACAACACAAATTGTCAAATATTAATTGTAAGCTTATCCCCCAATTTTCATGGACTTTACATGTCCAACTACAGGATGTGTTGGGTCTCAGTTAAATGCCCCAGGTATAATCCATAAACCTAACAATCACTTCCAAGGGAGTTCTTCATTCAATCTTCTCCTGCATCCTCCTTTAAGCTGCAGATTGAAGTTCGATGCTGTTTGAAGTAAGAAGAGAAGTAAGACGCCACCATCCGCTGGATGCTTCATGGAGTTACCAATATCCCCATATCCATGAGCTCTGCTGAATGCTTAAAGAAACTTTGGCCTTCTACCCCTGCAGGTACTTCTCACGTACAATCCTGTCCTACCCTCCTGCCTGTTCCTGGGGATCACAGGACAAGCCTGCACTCCTCTACAGAGGTCTGGATGGGATCCATTAGGTCACGGGGCACTGCATGGGGCTCATGTGGCAATGCTGCCAGGATGACTTAGCAGCCTCAGGGCCACTGGCAGGTTTCTGGGCTGATGGATAATTCTATTCCCCAACTGTCACAACCTCCAAGCCTCAACTTGTCCCTGTGGCAGCTTGCTGCACCTGTGGCTAATGCTATAAGGCACAAAGGATTCTGCTCTAATGGAGCACTACTCAGTGGCATGCTGATCCTTTGATCCTTCCCTGCACCTCAGTCCCTTTTTGAGAGACACCCGAGGTGCAGGAGAAGTAAAGTTACTAAGAGTTTTCTCTGGTTGAGCTTCTGGCTCATGGCTATCAGACAGACTTGGCTGTAGAGTCTGAGAAGACAAAGGGTCCTTGACACTCCTCACTATGTTGCCTCTGGACAATATGGGGGCTCTCCTGTGTCCCAAACTGCTTCATTGATGGACAAAGAGTCCCAACACAATTCTCGACCCCCAAGTCACTTGAGGAACCGTGGCTTGGCATGACCCCAAGGTTATTCCTCTGAAATAAAATAATCTGCAAGTGAAAAGCCATGGCAGTTTTCTGCTGAGGATGTGGGACAACTACAGAAGCAGAGGAAAGGCTGGAGCCTCATTGTGCTCTCATGAGGTCAGAAAGCCTGGCACCTGGTGAGTGGCTGGGGTTTACTGTGGGCTGGGCAGGCATCTCAGAAGCCATGCATTTGGGGTAATGACTAAGTCTTTTAGCCCTGGCACATAGACCCCCTGCAGCCCACAAAGCAGGACAAAACCACCATTTGGTAAAATACCATCCCTCTGGTCATCATCGAGTCATTCATTTAGCAAGCCAGGTGCTGCAGAATTGTCTATTATGCCAAGCACTGCAGAAAATACAAAGAAGAAAAGACATAGCGCTCCTAACCACAGGGAGCTTTCAATCACATAGACAAGGCAGGACACAATAATTCACAAGCGTGGTGTTCTCCAGCGTAGTCCTCACCACCTCCACCAGCACTCCAGCCTAAGTCAACACTGTAATCTACAGAGACACTTAGAAACACGGTTGGCAGAGTGAGTACTGCTTCTCCCTTTGCAGGCAGGGAGACTGGATAAATATGTTTGCTGTCTTTGGGATTTTTTTCTGCCTGTCCAATTGCACAAATAATTTTGGCTCCCAAGCTCTCTCCTGACAACCATGGAAACATGACATGAAATTTCTCAAGCACACTTTCCGATGAAAGCAAGGCATGCTCTTTTTTATTTAAAGAAAACAGTTTCCATGGGGAGGAAGAAGAATTAAAAAAAAAAAAAAACCTTTGTAGATGCCAAACACATTAGTTGTTAAATCTTGTTTCTTTCTTTTCCTTTCAGTTGAGGTGGGATTTACACCCAGATTTGAGCAGTGGAAGAAAGCTGAGATTGGAGAAGAGATGAAAGAGACTGGGGGATGAGGGCTGAAAATCAAAGTCAAGACAGGAGAGAGAAATCTGGGGGTGGGCAGGAGGGGAAAGCAGGCCAGAAGGGAGGAGTGGGAGAGGAAGAAGGAGAGAGACTAAAAAGAACCTATTTTGCAATGTCATTAAATGATTTGCAATGAATTGGCCTGAGGCTTCAGGAATTTCTTGGCTTGAACCAATTAAAAATATTTCATTTTTAAAAAAGACATAAGAGAACGAGAAATGCGATTAATCCTCAAAGACAAGTCAAGGATGGAGCCATGTCTCCATGGGGTCTGGCAGCCAGATGAACACAGAAGATGTCTGGTCTGTAGACCATCTCATCTACCCTACTTCAGGGCTGCTCTGAGGTAGGGCTGGTTAGCAGAACTGGGGAGTTTCTTTTGGACTAGATGAAGGAATGAAATAGTTAGAAAAAATATATACTGAAGAAAGAGAAGAAGGAAAAAAAGATTTACTTGCCAGCAACCCACATCACACATATTTCTCTGATCAACCAAATATAAACTATAAACTTAGCAGTGGGAAAATTAATGTGAGTCCTGGTGGTCTGGACTCATCAGAGCCAGAGCTGGATCCTGGCACTGGCTTTGGAAGGGCTGGCAGCCTGTGCAGGAAGAGAGGGAGGAGAGAAAGCAGAGGCTGAGGAGCTCAGAGAGAGAATGGGGATGAGCAGTTTGGTGTGGCTGTGATGAACAGAACTCCAGGTGGGAGAGACGGGGCAGTGGGGCCTGCTTTTTCTTCCCACACACCTGGAAACTGCATACTCCCATCAGCCTCGGTGGCACCAATCCCATCCACCCACTCCAAAATGCCCCTTGAGGTATATGTGAGGACAGTGGTCCCCAACCTTTTTGGCATCAGGGATGGGTTTCATGGAAGATAATTTTTCCATGGCCCATGGGTGGGGAGACGGGGGGGATGGTTTTGGGATAAAACTGTTCCACCTCAAATCATCAGACATTAGTTAGATTCTCATAAGGGGCGCACAAATCCCTCACATGCACAGTTCACAGTAGGGTTCACCCTCTAATGGTGAACCCTATTCTATTGAATGGTGAAAACCATTCTATTCTAATTCTATTCTTATTCTATTTCTATTCTATCCTATTCTATCCTATTCTATCCTATTCTATTCTATTCTATTCTAGAATCTAACACCACTGCTGATCTGACAGGAGGTGGTGTTCAGATGGTAATGCTTGCTGGTCCACCGCTCACCTCCTGCTGTGTGACCCGGTTCCTAACAGGCCATGGACCACCATGGAATAGTACTGGTCTGCTGCCTGGGGGTTGGGGACCCCTGTGTTAGGTCATGGAGCCAAATTCACTGGCATCTCCCTGAGGTTCCAGAATTTCCTCCAAACATCTCAGTTTCTTTCCAATGCTGTTTTATGCTTCTGACATTCATCAATTTTTCTAAGTCTTTCTTGAATCCATTTGTATCTTCAACCTCTTTGTATCCTGAGTTACTACTTTATCCTTTCTTATATACTTCTTGAAAACTTTTAATATATCAGAATTTGAAAAGGAAATTCAGAAATTGTTAATTTACCCTCTGTATGCCCTTTTTCATCTTCTAGACCTCAAACATGTTTTATCTGGGAGTCTTCCTCTTTCCTGACATTCACAGAAGGCCTATGGTGTGCCAGGCCCCGTGGACAGCACTGTGGACACAGATGCATAATAACAGTTCCTACCCTCCAGATAGAGAGGCAAGAAAGGGCTGGGGAAGCAAACCCAAGGTACTAAGGAAGCCGGGAAGAGAACCTACTCTAGACTTGGAAGTTGAAGGGGTCAAGAAACATTCCTAGAGAAGATACCTGAGTCTTGAAAAATGAGAAGGAATTAGTAACCCAAGGGAGGTGGGAACTTTCTGAGGACGGGGATGGAGAGGAAGATGCTGCCAGCTGAGGGACCACCATTCTGGAAGCTAGGAGAAAGTGCGCGATGGAAAGTGGGCCTGAGGCAAAGGCTGTAAGCACCTCACTGTTAATCACAATTCTCCCTACAGGAAAATAAATGCTGTTTCTACTTCAGCAAGTTTTTTCCTTTTGTTTACATTTTTTCTCATTATGAAGTGATCATCCTTTAATTGGGATGTGAACACTACATCTATTTGCAGGACAGACTCACTGTTCTATAGAGCTCAAGATTATTACCAGACTCCAAAAATGGCTGAAAGTCTAAAAACAAAGTCAAAGTAGAAATTGCTCAACTTTTCCACACACACACGAGAAACAGGGGATGCTGAGATGTGAAGCTGTTTTTAAAAAACGAGGGAACCAAGGACTCATTTGCTCTCTTGGTTTTCTTTTTTGTTTTAAAGGAAGTGTCTTCCACCATGCTCCTTAAAGGAGTCCAGTGATTTCAAGCCGGCAAATCAATCTTTCTCTTGGCTTCTGGTGCAAAAGGCTCCTCAAACTGTGTTTTGGCTCACTGAATCAACATACTACACAGCCCTTCCCTTTTCTCTTAGCTTAGAAAATGAACCCAGTATTGCATTTAAGCATTTGGCTGTGAATGCAAAGAATGAATTGAGGACAAGGGTGGAGTGGGTTAAGAGTCCTTAAGGGTGTCCTTGGTAGAAGATGCACTATGAACCTGAGGTCTGTTTGGTAACTAGTGACCTCTGATAAATATAGAATGGGACCCCTGGCTGTTTGGGGCAGACATTTGCTGCCAAGATGCTCTGAGCAGAACTTACACCATGGATCTGTCTGGGTACTTGCACCAGGGCGAATAGGACTAGTGTGGCCAATGCCATTTGAAGATTTCACCAGAATATCAGGGACAATTCTCCTGAGCTATTAATTTCTGCCTGCATCCAGGAGAAGACAGAAAGCGTTGATGTAACTTTGTCCTAAAGCTATAAGATATTCCTTATTCATTTCCTATTAAGATGCTCAAGTTGCTCAGGCACCTTTTGGATCTCAGCCATCTTTCAATAATTTTCTTGCCCAAGTGGCAAAGTAAAATACACATAACTTATGGTACGGAACAACTAAATTTCAAGCTGGCTCTCCTTTTCCAACTCCATTCCCCTGTGTGGAGCTGTCTCTGTCTCTCCCAGCCAAGGCAGGCTCACACTCTGCCCCAGCTGCAAATCTCCTTCCCCTCCTGGGGCAGCTTAGGAAGCAACCTGTGTTTTCTTTCCCTACAACCCTTCTCACTGCCATCCCTTCATCCCAAAGCAAAAAGCTTGTACAGGATTCCCTGATGCCCAAGCCAACACACAAATGTTTTTCCAATTTGGAGCGAATGGCTCCTCCTGTTTTGTCAGGGAGTCACTGGCTAACTGAACCAGATGGGGGCGGAAGTGGGGAGTACTGGAGAAAACACTCAAAGTTTCTTTCTTAATCAGAAAATGTTCATACCCAAAGAGAAAAGAGATGAGAAACAGTAAGAAATGGGGTGAGCGGGGAACAGGATGGAGAGAGACAATCACCTGGTGGCTAGATTAAGAATTCGATTGAGCTCACCATGGAAATCTCTCACTATGGAAATAAAACTTTCTATGGCAGTATCGGTGCCATCCCAGAAACTGAACTGGGCCTAGTTCTGAATACACAATGTTAAGAGCTGAATTTGGTTGTTAAAGGTCTGAGAAAGGTATGTGAGGACTCAGAAATTAAAAATCAAGGTTGTCTTGTACACATTCTTCAAGGCTCAACTGCTGAGTCTTCCGCAATCCCCTGAAATGGAAATGAATCCTTGCTAGCCTCCGAGCTGCCATTAAAATCTGTTCACATCTCTGTCGGGCAACTCATGGGGCTGCCTTGCTTTATGACTAATGTGTTAACAAAGTCCACCTTCTCCATTAGACTGAGAGATGTTCAATGGCCAGGACCAGATCTTACTGTGCTCTGTTAGAAATTCTAAATGTTCCCAATTCTTAGGGCACCAACACCCAAAACATCCAAATATAGGAGTCAGCACTGGAGAATGAGTGCTTTGCTGTTTTTCAAGTGGGACTCATGAACTTTGGTCTTGTCTTATTTAATAGAAGCCTTTAGAAATAGAATGCATTAAGTTGTAAGGTACTGAGGACAAAATTAAATTAAAGAGGTAGATTGTTAATTGTAGTAAGAAAATATATTCTGGGAAGAAAATTATACTGACTGTTGGAAATGAAAGATAAATTCTTTTTATTGATTGAGTTCTTGCTTGCTTCTTTCTTCTCTCATCCTCTCCACCCCTACACTTCACAGAGGAGTTGAGAAAAAAAACCTTGAAAAAAATCAAGATATAGGTTTTATATATATTTAAAAATCAAGACTGGGGGAAAATTAGGAAAGGATAGTCTTAATAAGATTGCCCAAATTAAACCACAATTTTGCTCTGAGACACCTGTGGCCAAAGAGAATCCAAACAATATGCCTCTGCCAAGGTGAGAGGGCTTCACGAAGCTGTTTCTGCAACAAGTGAATGCATCTCTGGTAGGGGCTGGGGCAACAGGGTCTCTGTGTCTGCATCTTCCAATGGTCAGCTCCACCCAAGGCTGAAATCCAAAGCATCCAGAGGTTTGAATGGGGCTCATGGCTCCATAAAGGTTAAGAAATAACCATTGTCCTGGCAGCATGGAAACACCTCCGTCTAAAGGTGCCGTTAATGATTCTGGGAGCTGGACTTAGGGAGAATCTAATTTCTTCACATTGCCTCCGAAGAGACATATTCCAAAAGAATTCCAGGCAGGTGGTGTATTTCAGGTGGACAGTAGGGGATTGTGATGGTTAATTTCATGTGTCAAATTTGCTAGACAATCTTTTACTTTGAGAAAATAATTACCCTCCCTAATGGGGATAGGTCTCATTTGATCATTGAGGGTATTAATAGCAAAGACATGTTTTCCAGAGAAGAACACAACACAGAAAATATGCCTGAGTTTCCTGCTTTTACCCTCAAGACTGCAATATCAATTCTTACCTGAATCTACAGCCTGCATGAGCTAACTCTTTAAAATAAATCTTTGTATAATATATAATTATACATATACAAAGTTAAATGTATTATACACACACACACACACACACACACACACACACACACACACACACACATATGTATTATTGGTTCTGCTTCTCTGGAGAACCCTAATACAGAGATAAAGGAAGATAGAAATGTTTTGAGAAAGAAATGTCTACAGTGGTCCCTAATGGACTATGGACTATTCTAGTTCACAGTCAGAACCTAGATGACCTTAGTGAAGTGTGTGATGGGAATTAGAGGTTAGGGGAGCTGAGCAAAGAGACATAGCTTCTGTTTGTAGGATTCACCATGCTGAAGGCCAGGGTCAGCCCAGCCTGTCAGTGCAAAACAACAGCTGTCTGTATAGGGCAGCAGTTGAGTGGGCAGCAGTGAACCAACAGGAGCATCAATGAGCAGCTCTGCGGGCTACACTGACAATGCACCATGACACCGTGGCTGCTCCTGAAGGCGGCTGGGGGTGGGAATCTGAGTTAGGGAACACATGTATATAAGGAACTAAGAAAGTCACAGGACATGGGTTAGTTCTCTCTTTATAAGAAGCCAGCCCTCTATTGGTTCTGGTTATGACTGGAAGCTCTGCCACCCTCTGGACTGTTTTCCTAAGGGTCACTCCCAGAATGGAGCTGGGCAGCACAGGGCTGGACACGGGCTTCAGAGCCTCCAGGAAGGAGACACTCCAGAAATGTTTGACAACCACATGGGCGAACAAATAAAGCCTGGGATTTCTAAAATGCTCTCAAATACTAACATCATACATTCTCCCATTTATCCTCAAAAAACCCATGAGACTGATGATGTAATTACTGTGTTCATTTCACAGCTGTGGCAGTCAGTCTAAAGACCAAGTGATTTGCTCAAAGTCATGGAACACTTAAGTGGCAGAGCTAAGGCTTAAATCCAGAATTTAAAACTTTTTTTTTAGCTTCTTATTTTTTCCATTATACCAGTTTGGCCCTTCATTTATTCATGTCACTTCGGACATTTTCTCAAAGTCAGAGATTCATGAGATTCAGAGTGGCGAGGGGGACTCCTTCCTGTCTTGTCAGCCACCTTGTCTGCTGATCTCTGATGCCAGAGACAGGACCATTCAGGAGTATATGCCTGGCCTTGGCGCTAGGAGGCCTTAAGGAGCGGTGACCGATCTGTTCTCAATTATACCGGCTGCAGCTTAAGACTTCACATTAACTTGAGGACTAAAATTCCCAAGTTTAGAATTATAGGTAGCTACCTGGTTACCACTTGTTTTATTTCCAGCTACCAGTGGGACCTAGGGATGATGGGAGAATTGGGAGAATAAAATTATCAAAAAATCTTAAAAGTTAAAAATAAACAATTATTAATGGTTGACTGTTAGAGGTAAGGGATTGAGAACAGCTTTTCCACTGCCAGCTCTGATGAGTCGGTTGTGACTCCTTGCCACGCTGTGTTGAGAACAGGCCTGAGGCGGAACTCAGGGTCCAGTAAGAAGGAGTGGAGTGCTCCCTGGCAGGGTCTGCTGTTGGTTCAGGAGCGACTGGGTAACAGCTGAGCTGTGTAGAGCAGTTGGCTGCCTGGTGTGAGGCTTGTGAAAAGGGAAAGGGAAGTGAAAGGAAGGAGTTCAAAGTTAAAAGCATTTCAAAAACCAAGAATTAGACAAGATGATCTGAAGCGGGGCATTGTCAGCAAGAGAGATTTGTTTTTTTTAAAGTTTAGGTTAAATAGGAAATAAAAAACCCTTCACAGAGGACAGCGAGATGGGCACCTCCACAGAGCATGCAGCAGCCATAACCCACATGGCCAGGACAACCTGGGGTGGAGGGAGGGAGAGAGCGCAGGTGAGACTCTTCAGGTGATTTGACTTCTGGCTCCATTTTACTGAAAATCAAAAGATGATGTCATCTGGTCAGGGTGAACTACAAGTGGACCCTCCAGCTTCCAACACTGGACCAGAAAATTATTCTGCTAGAGGCCTCCTCTCCACCTCTGAATCCTCAAGCCTGGTCCTAAGCCCCATGACCTATAGCTCCCTTCTAGAGGGTGGATGCAGGAGGCGGCATCTTGCCAGGTAGGCCAGACAGCAACTGCTTTGTGCGAGGATGAACATGGGAAAGTGTGGAGAAGAGGCCAGAGGAAAAGGAAGCCTACCATGCTGAGTGTGTGTGGGTGTGCATGCGTGTGCACCGGCACGCCGCTGCCCAGTCTTTCCTCTAAATGCAGACCCTGCCTTCGGTAATCCCGTCTACCACTTGGCTTCCCTCATACATCAGCCAACCAGCAAAACACAGCCCCTATTCTGCTCAGGAATGTGCTTTCAGAAACTTAATCTACTGCTGCGTCTGGGCCAGATCCCCTAATGGCATTAACCCAAAGACAGCACCCCTTTCACTTGCCTCCACCCACCTTCCCGCCACCTCGTTGCTGCCTCCTCCAAGCTTTGCAGTTCCACTCCACCAACTCCCTCTTTTCCATGACACAGCCCCCCATGCCTGCTCTCTCAACTTTCAGCACTTCTTCTTTCTAGTCAGGCCCAAACATTTAGCCTTCTGATTCATGTCTATATGACAAGCCAATAGTTCTTGGCTTTCAAATAAGCCCAGCTCGGCTTCTGCACAAGCCCCTTCTTCTCTCACTGTGCCTTCTTGGGTTGCAACCAAACATTTCCCTTTGTCCTTTCTGCCAACCACAGATCCCCTCAAGCACCAGAGAAAGAAGCAGCCAGGAATATTTTTTAAATGAAGGCTAATAAATTGTCTCTCCTCACACAGATACACCTTGAAGCAGAAGGAGGGCTCCAAGATAAATCTTCCACTCTCCAACTCTCCCTTTCCCAAACAATAAAAGGTTCAGCCTGGCTCCTAATTAGGCCAAATGAATGGTTATGGTCTTGAGTCTCTACAGACTTGTGCTGCCCATTTGCAGATGAAACCTCCATGTTGGATGAGCAGTGCTGCTCTTTAAGGGCACATGCATTGCTAAAAGGCACATCTCATTTGTAATAATCAACAACTGGAAAGGCCCTAATTGTCCAGCAACAGGAAAAGCGTAGAAGGTAGATGTTCTAGGACCACTAGTAATTACAATCGTAAGTACTGGTGGGGGCTGGGAGGGTGGACTAACCAGGAAGGGGCATGAGAGGACGTGGGGGATGGTTACATGGGTGGATGTACATGAAAAATGTATCAGTTGTTCACTTAAGATTAGTACACTTTGTGTACTTTACTGTATGCATTTTATTTATTTGGTTTTTGGAGACAGGGTCTCCAAAAAAGCCACATCTCATTTGTAAGAGGCTGGCTCACCCCAGCCTTGCCTCCTGGGCTCAAGCAGTCCTCCCACCTCCGAGACAGCTAGCAATACAAGTGCATGCCACCACGCCTGGCTATTTTTTTTAAAAAAATTTTTGTTCCTAGGCTGGTCTCAAAATCCCAACCTCAAATGATCCTCCTGCTTCAGACTCCCAAAGCGCTGGGATTACGGTTGTAAGCCATATTGTAATAATTATCTCTGATCTCTATGTGCCAGGCCTTGTATGCATTTTATACTCAATAAAAAAGTAAACATGGTCATATGGCCAATGGAGAATGCTTATCATACAACATCAAGAGAGAGAAAAGAACTTGTGTATTTGTTGTATCATTACAACATAAAAATATGAGCAGGGATAAAGACTGGAAGGGTATACTCCAAAATGATGGTGGTGGTTATATGAAGATAGCAGGCTTATGAGAGATTATTTTATATATATCCTAAACATTCTATAATGCAGTTATAATGTGAAAATATGAAAGTGGAGGCGGGAAGTGTACAATGATAGGAAACGTAGTTCTGACCTCAGCCCTTCTTGACGTGATGAGATGACCCCTCTGCACCCTCTACCTTCAACGCCCAAGCCTCATAGCAGCCCCTGCCCAACAAGCACAGCTGGAAGGGAGGGCCCCCTGGCCACCCACGGCCTGCCTCCCTCCCTGAGCACTCACAGGCTGCTCCCCAGAGGACAGGCACTCAGATTCCATGGGTGATCCTTCTGCCACAAAGAGGAGTGGCTCCATTGTGAGGGGGGCTCCGAGATACAGCCCATTGTCAGCCTGGCTCCTCAGGGAGACAGCTGAGGACATACTCTGCCTTCCCTCTGAGAAAAGGGCAGGCCTTGCTTGACTTTCCCAAGAAAAGAGGAATCCTGGCAGCCTCCATTCCACTGACCCATAGAGTGAAGCTCCTCCAGGGATCTGGGGACTGGAGGGCATGTAGGGGCTTTCCTCCATTCTGTTACTGCCTCTCCATCCCTCCCTACTCTCCTCCCAGGACTCAAGCTTCACCCACCCCAAGAACCCCAGCTGTCTTGGATAGAGGGGCATTTCAAAAGTTCGCTGCCTTAGGTAAGCCCCATGATGTAGCACCACCAACCTCCTGGAAGCACGTCATCCACAAGGGTGATGATGATGATGATGATGGTGACATGGATGCTCAAAGCAGGGCTTTCAGGGATAAGGGGGTGCTGCTGAGTCATGAGGGAATAAGCCCTGGAAATCTTCTCAAAGTTTAAATCCAAATACCATTAAAGTCTCAACAAGTTTCCCTATTTTCTACACCTCAGGCACCAGGAAAGGGGCCAAATTGGAGGCAGTTCTTTAAGCTTCCTGGCCACAGGCTCAGCATGTAAGAATGGCTATCAGGGGTGCTCTCCAGCCTTCAGTGCTGTATTGAATCCATCAAGTCTCATGTGCCCATACATAAAATGAGTAGAAAATCAGATAGTGTATGTGTTGTGCCTGGGACACAGCACACCAAGTGGCAGTCATATGCAAAGGTAGGACGTCTGTTTACTCACTTCCATCTAGCCTCATACAATGGGTCCTCGTAAGGCAGAATAAGTATAATGGCAACTAGAAACACCTGTCTTGGTAAGGCTCCTCTTCCAGCTATGACTATGTCAAGTCACTTGGCCTTTACTTTGCTCTGTTGAATCTTTATAATACACCCTCAAGTAATTTTGTAAAAACTATGCCTTTCACAAGCATAAAAGAAATAAGAGCGGTTATTAGGACGATCCGTCAGTGAGTGCATGGAAATGGAATTTACCGGAATTATTCAGTTGGGAGGGACCTTAGAAGCCATTTGGCCCTTGGTTTCCACATGTTGGTCTGAGGACCTATGTTCTTTGTCACATAATAGGAAAAAATAGAGGTCAGAAATAACACAATTTCTGTATCACAAATAGAATGTCTACAGACATAATGATTTTAATAAACTATCCTATACTGAGTGTAACAACATGAATAAAAGATGGCAAAACCAGAAAAAAAAAAGGTAGTGTGAAGTCTTCTCTTGGCATTTTCCTTGGTCCAAACTGTCACCTCATCTCTTCCTTGTTTCTTTTCTCTGTATCCCTTTATCCCTTTGCCACACAGTTTCCTTTTCATTATGTTCTAGTATTTATAAACCAGGCCTTTGGACTATGCTTGCCCCTCACAGAGAGACAGGAGGCCAAGTCTGGGCTGGGTGGGCTCTGACCAGACTACACATGGCCCTGCCCATGTCTCTTGGTGTCCTGTCTCTCCCTGCTCCGACTGTAACTGTGGTGAGAATGGAGGGAGGGGACTGGAAAGTGTGTGAGCAGTTGGGACAGTGCACCTACAGCCACAGGATGACCAAGTAGGAAGGTACAGCATGGCCCTGCTCTGGGGCCCACGGAACAGTTCTGCCATTCAAGAGCACTGACCAATTCCGCTCTCTGTAGACACTCACTCCAGATACAGCCTCTACTTGGAGTGAGGTTTTCCAAGGGCACAAGGGTCCCCCATCACTGGGCATTAGTAGGCAGCTACTGTTCTGATTTGACATTTCTGCAGTTAAGGCCCATTTCATGCTAAGACTAACAAGAGGCAGCATGAATGGTGGGGGCTTCAGGGTAGGAGAGATAAGGAGGGACCGCACCATGGCAGGGAGGCAAAGGAGCAGACTCACTGGC
This sequence comes from Pongo abelii, assembly GCF_028885655.2. Taxonomy (NCBI): domain Eukaryota; kingdom Metazoa; phylum Chordata; class Mammalia; order Primates; family Hominidae; genus Pongo; species Pongo abelii. The sequence continues at coordinate 24,880,097 of NC_085928.1, forward strand.
TAGTGTCACAGTGGCTGGCACGCTGGCCACAGCCCCCGCAGGCATCCGGGCCACACACTGGTACCGTCCCACAGTGTGGTTGTTAAGGGCAGTGATGACGAGGGTCCCGTGGGTGATGAGGACACCCAGAGCATCATCCGAGCCATTCAGCTCCTTTCCATTCAGGCGCCAGGTTACATTCATCCTTGGGGGTTCCACCACGCAGCCCAGGATCACAGTGCCTCCGGGCTTCTGGACGGTGGACGCAGGCTGGACGGTGACCTGAGGGACCTCATCTGGAGGAAGAACAGGGATGCAGCAATGAACTGATGCACCCAAGAAAACAACATCATGTTTTTAGAAGCATTGCACCCAGGAAGTCTTCCAGAAGTGGCCACCAGAGAAGTTGGTCTTTCTCCGACTCTACTGCTCTTGTCCATTTCCCAACCTGCCTTTGCTCCCAGAGAGTAGATGTGGAGTGAGAATGTACTGTAAAGGCAAGAGCTTGGGCTTTGCATTTGGACAGACCTGAGTCTCATCCCAGTGCCACTACTTCTGAGCCATGTGACTCTAGCCTTGTGAAGTGTCCGTTTCTTATCTGTAAAATGAAGCTAATATTGCTTGTCTCACAAGGTTATCATGAGGCTTGCAAACGATATGTGTAAATTGCCTGCCGTGACACTGTACGGTAAGTGCACAAAAAAAAGCAGTTATTATTATTACTTCTCCTCCTCCTCTGGTATAGCTTTGAAATGAGTCAAATACCAAACTGTAACCAATATGATGTTGTTGTGATCATGTCTCATCTTGTATTCTTGTGTCCCTGAAGGCCAGTGGGAATAAAGTGTTCTTTGAAATCCAGGTAAAGAAGGCCTTTTTAAAGAGTGATTGTAGAATGCGGAATGTTTCCATTTGACTGTAAGGGCAGGGAAAGGGAAGGAAAGCACTCACTCAAGTCAGCAAAGCAGCCTGCTGTGGCTAAGAGGAGGCAAACCAGTGTGACCTCAGGCCTTGTTCCTCTCCACGCCGTCATCGTCCCACGCAGCACGGTGTATCACAAAGGTCTGAAGCCAACGTCCCATAAGTCGCCAGGGTCACACAAAGAGATACTGCCGTCCCCGGCAACACTCTGTTGTAAGAGAGAAACGGAGAGCAATGGCCATGATGAGGATGCCTGGGGTGCACCTGTGGTTGCCACAGGGCCTGGCTTTGTCCCTCGTTCCCTGTTGGCAACATTCAAACTAGAGACCTGGTCATGCTGCTGGAAGACCAAAGAACACTATCGTGCCATTTCTCATCTAAAAGAAGCTTCTTATAAGTTGCCCCCTAGAGCTCTTTCTCTAGCTAGAAAGTGGTTTTACTGTAGTAAGAATGCTGGAGTCTTGCCCAGTGGATGGACAGCAACAAGGAGGAGGGGCAGAGGATACAGAGAGGCTGAGGCCTGCAGCCATATCCATGGCACAGGACAGTGACTATCTGGCACAGATGCTAGAACAGATGAGATTATTCTTACCATTTGCTTGCAAAAGGCCAGCTGGTCACAGCCATGTGCCCTGCCATGTGGTTAGTGCAGACTATTGCGGGACAGCAGTGCCGTGTGTGTGATGCATACAGAACGCCCTTGCAGGGAATGCTACTAAGTGAATGAATCCTAGCGTCTCAGTGACTCATGAAATATTTCCTGCTCTGATTTCCCTCACCCCAGCTCTATGCCTAGATCCCTGAAAACTCCCTTTTATTCCTGCAATCACCCTACTCTCCTCAGCTTGTCCGTAACATCTACTCCCACAGGTACAAACACAGCCCAAAGTCATAAGCCAGCCAAGACCCCTCACTTTCTCAGGGCACAGAGCCTTGTTTTCGCTTCACTCACTAGCTCCCACTTCTCTCTGCTCCCGGTGCTAGAAATTCTGAACTTTTCCGTCTCTACAAAATCTGCACTCTCGATTACCCAAGTTGTATCTCCACCCAGAACAACATTGCTTTGAGGCTCAGACCACACTGCACCTCCAGCCATCTGACAACACACCTCAGCTATCAGCCACCCTCTCCGCCTAGAACAGTAGCATCTCCTGTTCCAGAAGGCACAATTTTTTTATGCCTTTCTTAAGCTATGGTCCTTACAAGATTTATCAAAATCACATGGGCAAGTGTACATTCTAACACACACACACACACACACACTTCTGTCACAGCCAAAACAAAGATTTTGCTTCTGTGCTTTTCACTGATGGGTTTATAGAACATTAGCAAATAAGGATGGGGTATCAACAGCCTTATTAGGCAGGGAGGCATTGAAATGAGTTTGGATAACGTTGAAGGCAACATTCCAGTGATCTGCACAGTGGATCATTCACCTGTGGCAATATTAATAGCATATTTCTAGGAGTGTGACATACATTCAAAATGTTAACTCTTCTAGATCAATCTACCTAACCAGAGATTCTCTCGAAGATTTACGTTCACCACTTAAAACTCAGAAGTAGTAGTTAAGCTTCTCAACTGAGAGATGTGTTGTGCTGGTCAGTCCTAGAGTTCAGGCTGCCTGCAGAGACTGCTGTAAGAAACAGGAGACACCCAACATGCCTGACACAGGGGACTGTTGCTGTGTTGGGAAGTGCTTGGAATTAACCTAAACCTTTCCCTTCCCCAAGACCTGTGGTCCTTTGGCTTTCTGCCTGGCTGCAGAAGGGGCGAGGAGGGCCATATCCACACTGCCCAATGAGCACCCCTCCAAACCAGATGGAGGACCCCAGCCCCTAGCATTCTGTGGATGCTCGGAATGTTTTCCAAGAGTTCTTTCCCGATGGTTTGTATTTCCTCCCTTTGCCTCATAACTTCGACATCAGAGGACTCACAAGACTTCAGCACTACTCTGGGATAGGACAAGGGGATGTTTTCTAAAAGGGATTTGAAAGAACATTTTTAAAGAAGTTTTTCAAAAGTTATTTCCTGGCAAGTTAAGATAATTTCCCGTTGGTGTAGAGAGAGAGCTTTTGCTCTTTTTCAAACAATTCAGTAAATCAAAGGGTCATATTATTGGCAAAGTAAAATTCATGAAAGCTGCAAAGGATGTGAGTACAATTGGGAGGGGCTGTGGTGGTGGAGAGCTGGGGGTGCCTGCCACTACTCCAGGAACTCGCTAAGCTCTTATACAATGTATTTCCTTTAACCTTCTCATCAACCCTGCAAGGTGAGGACTATATCCCCATTTTACAGGACAGAAAATTGAGTTCCAGAAGTTAAGTTGCCCAGGATCGCATAACAGTAGGACTGGATTGAAACCCAGTTTGGGCTGATTCCAAAACTCTGTGCTTTTAATCACAAGAATAGCCTTTTTCCTTTTTTTTTTTTCCATCAGGGCTCTGTACCCAGTGGGTGGTTAGCAACCAGAGTTGATGTAGAACAGTGGGACATTTTAACAGTGATTTCTAGAGGGAAAGTTTACACCAAAAAGTAAGCTTTTGGTTTCCTCTCAATTTTCCAGATACTTGCTTTAATTCTCTAATTTGCTTTTCCCCAATGAGATAAGGTATTTATATAGATCATTGCATGAGTTCCCAGTTATGGGATTTTAGGGAACTAGCTTGTTCGAGTCATGCCCCAATTTCCCCAGGCCCTTAAGAAAATTGAGAGCAAATGTTCCTTCCATGCCCCAAGGAGGGAAGGAAGGGAGGGAGGAAGAAAGGGAAGAAGGGAGGTAGGGAGACAGAAAATGAACATAAAGTAATGAAGGGCAAAAGAGGACAAGCAGACGAAGAGGAATGGAAGGGTTGTTTCTTATCTGAATACACAGTGGCTACAGAGGTGTTTGGGTTGTAACAGCAACAAATATTTTACTGAGGAAATTCAGCCCAGACCCCCTCCTGCTTAACGAGGACCAGCCAAACAATTCCTGTTACTTCTGCACCCTCGGTAATTTATAAGGTTCAAAATGGAAACAGATCCTGTTGCTGCTGCCAGCCACCATCCTGCTTTCAAAAACAACAAGGAGAAAAGAATTGGGAGTGAGAGGGAGTGAGAAGGTGCAGGTATCCAGAGAGGGAGAAAGGAATTAACCCATTTATACCCACAACAGAGTTGTAAGAAGTACCATTTTAAGGACCCCAAAACAGGATGTGTGGGGTCTCATTCATATAAAAGCAGAACTATGACCAAAAAATATGGCTATGTTTGGGGAAGGTTGGGGGGCTTGGTCACTGGATGATGATTATAAATAAATAAATAAAATTATAAATGAATAAAATGATACATTTTATTTAGTATCTGGGGAAAGTGAGTTACTTTTTGAACCAAGTTACCTAGTGAGTTTGGTTTAGAAAGATAATTCTAGAGATTTCAGTTATCTGAGAACTTTATTTTAATGTTTAGGGAAAAAAGGCAAGTAAGGCTTAAGCTGGAGAACCTAATTGCAGTGTAACGTTGTCCCATTGTGAAATGAACAAAGTACAATTTCAAAGTTGGGTGAAGGCAACAATAAGGCCTATTATTTTTCTTGGCAATGCAAAATATACCTAAGATCCTTCTTATTTTCCTTAGTCATTTTCTGAGAAAAAGCGGAGAAATCAAGAAAAAAATATCAAAATCATTTGATACCTCATTGAGGCCTAAGTACTTGACAGTTTAAAGGGTTATTTGGACACACACAAAAAAAGAAAGAAAATGGGTCTGAAACATTTAACTGCTGACATACATGTTCTCCACTGAAATAATCTCTTCCAAACAGATGTTTTTGAAACTTTCCAAAAACAACAACAACAAAACACACTCTGGGGTTAAGACCAATCCTGAGAAACTGTAGCCTCAGAGTATTTGTTTTTTGAGAAAATTACAAACAACTGAGAGTCGATCATCATCAGGAGGAGGCCAGCTCCACTTCCTCCCAAGAGGCTGGCTGACTAACTGGACCAAGAGTGAGACAACACCACAAAAAAGCCGCCGGCTCATCCCCTGGACGCCCATGCCATGGCAGCTGTCTCAGAAAGGGAAGCTTCTATGATCTAAAACACAAAACATGCCCTTTGGATGTCCTAAGACCAATAACAAAGGTAAGCTGAATAGGAGAGAGTGTGATGCAGCAGATAGCACAAAGAGACTTTCTTAAAAACATTCTTCAAGTGGCAAGAATACGATCTGACAAAGTCTTTTGTTCCATTGGTGGAGAGGGACTAGCTACATGAAAAAGAAAAAATCCTGCTCTAAGTTACTTTTCATTTTGCATGCTCCCAATTTTGTAGAGTAAGAATCACCTTTCCCAATTGTCTTAAAGGCAGGGAAAGCTTTGCTCCTAGAAGGTGATGCCAAGTGTCTGGGGTGCAAGTGTTGGCAGCCCCCTATCTCAAGAAAGAGGGTAGTACTCCTGCACAGAAGAGAGGCATTGAGGCAAATATTGGGGAAATAAATGAATCCAATTTTCAGAGGGCTGAATATGTGAGTTTAGATAGACTTAGGAGAAGGAATTAAGAAAGGTTTACTGAGGAGGCTGAGGTAGGAGGATCACTTCAGCCCAAGAGTTTGAGGTTGCAGTGAGCTATGACAGGCACTGCACTGCATTCCAGCCTAGGCAACAGAGCAAGATGCTGTCTCTAAAAAAAAAAGAAAGAAAGCTTATCAAAACAGCAGGTTGTATACCTTTAAATATATACAAAAAACAAAGGTCATTTTTACTTAAAAATTTGTATTTGACACACAGACCTAATTTAAAAAAATTTTTTTATTAAAATTTTTTTTAATTCAGAGGGACCTCAGAGAAAATAAAAAAGTATCCTAGAGTAACGCCTAATGTGTTTTGAATGTTATGAATGATATGTCAAGGCTGAATGAGTCTAAGTGATTTGTAGAAGGTCTCCCAGCTAATTCAGAAGGGAGACTTTGGGCTACAAGTCAGGTCTTCTCACTCCTAGTCCAGTGCTCCTTTTACTATCTTAACACTACCTCCTAGCAAATTGTTTCTGTAGCCACATTAACCAACTGGCTAGAAACGGTTTCAAAGCCAATTTTAGAATGTTTCTGAATTTACTTCCTTATACATAAGAATAATGTTACCTGGATCATTATCTATAACAGTAACTTTCTGTGTTATCATTTTTATCCTTTCATCATCTACAGTCTAATCTATAAAAATCTCCTACTGTTCACTGCATAAGCCCCTTCCATAGAATTTTCTGCAATGATGGAAATATTCTATATTTGTGCTGTCTAAAGCACTAGATAGCTACTAGCCACTCAGGGCTATGAAATTCTCAAAATGTGGCTAATGTGACTAAGACACTGAAGTTTTAATTTTCTTTAAATTTAACTTAAATAACCATACAGAGTTAGTGGTTGCCACATTAGACAGCACAGTTCTAGACTAATATCTGGAACATCTACCCAGAACACTCTGATGTCAAATAGGGGAGAAAAACAAACAACAGTTTGATGTTTTTAAGTATAAGTCATGCTCTAGCCAGCCTCTAAATATATTTTACCTTATTCCTCATCCAAATTTTGTGAATGAGTCTTCTATTAACAAATGATGTGTGCCTTGACTTTTAATTATTAATATTACTGGGAAGAAAAAAATATTGCTATACTCTACCACATACAACACAATATGCAAGGTACTGTGAGTATTAGAAAATGGATTCAGTCCTTAGGAGCTTAAAGCAATATTTGGGACATAAATTCACTAGCACCCAGCAAATATCCACAAGCTCCTCTTCATTTCCTAGCCTCCTCTGCAGTGAGCTTAGGGCCATGTGACTAGTGCTGGCCAATGAACATGTGTAAGTGAACTTCACGTGTCACTACTGGGCCATGGCGGTTAAGAGATTGACAGCTGCTTCCATCTTTGCCTCGCCAGTCTGGTGACCATATGTCACATGGTTCAGAAGGCACAGCTATAAGATCGAAGCAATTAGCTCAAGATGTGACATGAGAAGAGGTCTGTTGCACAAAACCACTGAAATTTTGTGATTATTCTCCTGTAACAACTCTGGCATTCTTTAATACGTTCACTGATCAGTTCAGTCACCAATGTGAAGTGGCAAATGAGAGCAGAGGCAGAAGAGAGTTTTCAGTTCAGGTCTTAAGGGAAGGTGTTCTGGAAATAGGATTTGAAACTGGGCCTCTTGAGGTATGTACAAGCAAGGGGGATGAAGGCACAGCAGGAAGGTGATACCGACTTGGTGGGAATGCTAGTCTTGTGTTTGCAGAGTGGTGAGGGTGGTGTGCCAAACAGGTGGGTTTATCTGTAACAGTGATCTCCAAACTTCCCTAATCCTACGACCACCTGAGTGAAATATTCTGGGCAAACATCCCTAATATGTGCATACTTCTCTACTTATAAATCACATACACGCACTGCAGAACTAAAATGTTAAAAAGAGTAGGTAAAAATGAAACTATATTTTAATAACTCCTTAACCATGATTGTCTTAAAATAGCATTAGCTAATACCTTAAGGTAGAACGCCTATTTAGGATTAGTATCATCACTAATGATATGGGTGTAATCTCTTTCAAATAGTCTGCTTGACTGTTAATTATTTTGTTGACTTCTCATCAGAAGTGATTCCATTATCATTGTTTTTACTCCCTCCTGTGGCTTGAAAAGGGTCAGCTCTGCTGTTTTCTTCCTGTTTGCATGTGCTTGGATTATCAGCCTTCTCTTCAACACAGTTTCTTTGTAGCAATCTCTTTAAGCCACTTGTCCTCTTGTGAGAGTTAATTTAGTTAAACTAAATAATATAATCTGTAAATCCACTTAAGGGAGAACAGGAAAACTGGGGAGTGAATGAACGAGTGAGGCCCCCACACTGTCAAGCCGTTTACCCATGGAGATGCCTGGGACACTGTTGTGACACATGACAACCTCATGTACAGACCGAAGGCACCACTGCCAACCCCTATATTAAATATTAGCAAAGCTGAATTTCTTTCCTATTCCTTTTTTAGGTAGAAAAAAACATTAAGGGAATCTCTACTGTTATCTTACAGTGCTCCAACGGAATTGCTTATATTTTTTCCCCTTGGCACTTGCACCCCACTTTGGAGACTTACGCAAAAAGAATGAAAAGAGACAAGGTAGGACACTGAGATTGGGTCTTACTGTGGAAGACCAGAGAAAAGAGTTTAAAATTCATACCACAGAAGGAGAGGAGTTAGTGATGGTTTTAGAGCAAGGGAGTATATAATCAAAGTGGCATTTTGGGGAGATTAGCAAAACCTGGGTTCCTCTCACTGAACCCAGAATTTATAACAAAGTGCTAACAAACACAGCCTATTTCCACTCACCATCAAGGCAAGCAGAAAGGGAAGGAGCCAGGATAGAGCATCTTTCCTCGGGGAGGAACCCCCCATAGAGAGAAGCCACCTCTGCCATCTGAGTCAAGGAGAAGAGGTCTTATCTTTTGATTTGCCCACCGAGCTTCTGGTAAAACACGTCTAATCCTCTCCCCGCTCCAGCACTGGAGGAAAAAGTTACTGGGGAGTTTTCTTTGTCACTCATACCTCTTCCCCAAAATGACCTCATTTCTTTTAAGAGATTTTTAAAAAAATCTACAAATCTACCCACGGTGTGGGGGGTTTTATTGCTAAACTGGAAAACCGAAAGAAAAGGAAAACCACTTCCTTTCTTCTACACTCCCGGCTCAATTCCCCCACCCCTGTTCCATATAAATTCAATTTGACAACCCTGCTAATTGGATAAACGCAGCTCCTACACTCCTAGAAGGCCGTTCTCTTTTCTTTTTTTTTGTTTTTGGAGGGCTCAAAACAGGGTGATTGTGCTGTTCTTTAACACAATTCCATCTGCTTTATTTCTCTCTCTTCATTCAGAGCTCCTCTTGAATATTTATGAAGCCTTCCCTCCTCGCCTCTCCCCTTTCTACCCCACCTCCACCCTCCTTCCTCCCTCAACCTCCCTCTCTCCACCCTGCCTCCAGCCTCCTCCTCCTCCCTTCTCTGAGTCAGGACAAAAACCTTTCAAATGGCCCCCCCTCCTTGCTTTAGATAAACACAGGCAGTGTCAAGTGTGAGGAGTAGGGGGAGGTGGGGAGGGGGTTCAACTGCCAGTCAAGCCACTGGCCTTCAATGCGGCCCTGGGGCCTACCCTAATCTGCTGCATGCTTGCCATATGGGGGCTGTGTTGCCCCGGGAAACACTAACAGGCAGAACGGAGCTTAATAGAGTCCATATTCATTGTAATGCAGTGAGATAGCTCAAGGCACCACTGCCCCTTCCCGGTTTCATTCTTCTGTTTCCCACTTTCTTTCTGTTTTTCCTCCTTTTTTCTTTCTTTCTTCCTTTCAAAAGGTCCTGGTACCCAGAGAGCTCTAATCTAGAGAGGCTGGGGCTGGTGGAAAGGCTGGACTTTGGGGTTAGGTGTGAGGACTGCCATGGTGGTGTTGGGGGCTGGGGAGAAGTGAGAAGTAGGAGTTCCCGGGAGAGCAGAGGGGGAGAGGGGTGCAGCATCCACACAGGGCCAGGAACACTTGGTGTTGTGTGTGCAGATGTGTGCAGGTTTGAGTCTGCACATGTGTAAGGGAGTATGGGTGGGTGAGTGTGGTCTCTGGAAGAGCACCCAACCATCAGGGCCTTTGGGGACACAAACCTTCATATTTAGCCACCTATGCCTAGGTATTTCTGACTCTGTCTCTTGAATCCTCACCCCAGCCCTACCTCAATCCCAGTCAATACAAGGTCATTAAGGCCAGTGATATCTACCTTCCTGGGCTATCAGGCCTGTGGCCAATTCTCAGCTCTCCAGTGGCCTTGAGAAGTCACAGATGTGGTGCTGGGATGAAACCACTTTAGAAATAAACCCCTATGGGGCAGAGGACGCACCAGCCTGCCAAGTTTGGCCCATTTCCTCCTCTGGTTCCTCTGGCTCTGGCTGAGGAGGAGGTGAAGGTGTGGTCTGCCACAGCCAAGCTAAGGGCATTAGGGGCCTCTCTGCATTACGGGAGTGGGCTGTCTAGTAGGGTGGGCCTTGTCACAAGTATATCTGCTGGAAGTCAGGCTTGGGGATGCCTGAGGTCTAAGGGCATCTTCCTCTGCAGTGCTTAAAAAGGAAGGAGGAGCAGGGAATGTAGGAAGGAAACATAGTAAATTTCTCCCATCTTTGCAGCAAAAATAAAATTCATAACCAAGATATGATAGAATTCCTCAAAGGATAGTTTTCATAAGTTGTAAAACCTAAAGCTATTTGTTCTGTGATTGTAAAAAATCACAAATTTAAATCAGGATAGAAAAAAAGGAAAATTAAAAGAACTTTCATGTATTTCCCTATAGTTGAAACTTTAATCCTATGGTATTTCTAACACATAGAAGGAGCTCAATAAATGGTTCCTGAATGAATACGTGCTCTTAGAGTTTTACTACTAGTGACAAACAACTTGGAACGCTCCCTGACAACCACAGTCAGGGTTGGGGCAGATGAAAATGGCTTTAGGAGAAGCAAAAGGCTCCTACTGTTATGTGTGGCAATAACCCTGACAGAGTGGTGCGAGTATCTCACAGGTGTCCTTTGTTATCCCCTCCTCCAGTACCAAAGCCAGGTAGGCTAAGTCATCTGAAACTGCTAAAACCAAGGCAGACACTGTGCTTGTTGTTGTTGTTTTTTGCCTTCCAAGCTTGATACATTCTACATTCCCTGTTCTTATCCACTGCCGAGATGCATCATCAATCTCTAGTTTCCTAGCTCAACCCAAGGCCGTATATCCCAACAATTTTGCAGGGAATGGTACACTGGCTATTTCAGAGGCCAGGTACAATTTCAATTCCTGGCTCTCAAACCTAAGTATCATGCGGTTATCTGAAATGCTATCCAGAGGCCAGTCTCAGCAACTTGGTCCTCGGTATGAACTCCCTGATGACTCCTGGAATCTTAGAAAAGCCAGAGTAGGTGGAGACACACAACTGAGCTGGGTCTAACAGGACTTTGTGAACAGTTAGCCTCCCTGTGGAAGCCTTCCCTGCAATTTCTTTTTTCTGTACAGTCCTCCTCTGGGTTACTGTGACCCAGGATATTTCATGGCTTACAGAGGAGAGCTCCACAAAAGGGCAAGCAGAGCTATCTGGAGCTCTCTGGCAAGCCAGTCTTGGAGCACTCTGAGGGCACCACGGAGCAGCCAAGCTCTTCCCAACCTTCCCTGCAAAGAGCACATTGGTCAGTAATCTTTCACTCCAGAAGCCTCTGGGTACCAAGTATGCTCTGAACCTGGTGACAAGCCCGCCATGTGGGCTGTGAGCATATAGGGGTGGGAAGAAGTATCCCTAACAAGCCTGTGCAGGAATGAAAGCATGTATAGTATGTGACATGGAAGGAGCCTGAAATGCCAACTCATAAGGAAGGTAGGGACAGTTACTCTAGTCTAAACCAAATCCTTGCCTTTTATGTCACTGCTCAGAGGACACCCATTAATAACCTGCTTATACAAACATAAACTCGTCTACTCTCCTATCTTCCCTAAAGCCATGAAAAGATTTGCTACCTACTTGGCTGCCCAACCTTGGAGTCATCTTGTCTCCTGCTTATCCCTGCTTCTCCGCCCCAGTATCTGATCAGTTGTATGGACTCTACCTCTGCCATGAGCAGTGTTGTCCAACAGAAATGTAATTCCAGCCCCCTATGTAATTTTAAATTTTCTAGTACCCACTTAAAAAAAAAACAGATGAAGATAATGTAATGTCTTTTAACATGATATATCCAAAATTTATAATTTCAACATGTAATCAAGATAAAAATTGAGACGCTTTTACGCTTTGTTTTATGCTGTCTTCCAAATCTAGTGTATCTTTTGTATTTACTGCACATTCAATTTAGACTAGCCACATTTCAGGTGCTCAACAGCCACATGGGCTAGTGGCTGATTTATGAACAGCATTGGTCTAGAGCCCTCAAACTAGCTCTCAGGCACTGTCTTCTCTCCATCTAATCAGCCTCTGCATTGCCATCTACCTTCTTTCTAAAACATTAAGCTCAACCAAACAGTAAAAGATAACTGGGAAGCTACTATTCCTTGAGCAAGCACGTCCTACAGGCCATTGTCATAATTCATCGAATTTTATATTCTCACAGTAGCCCTGTAAGGTGTGTGTATGGTCAACCCATTTCATAGATTAGGAAACTGAAGTTCAGAGTGATTAAAATCTTGTCCAGGATCACATAGATGGTAAATCTCAGGGTGAGGATTTGAGCCAGGTCTGCCTGATCCTAAAACCCTTGGTTCTTTTCACTCTACCATGCTGCTTTCTGTAAATTATGGCATAATAATTGATGGACTATTATGTAGCTATTAAAATGATAATTATAAAGCTCAAGTAGCAACATGAAAATAAAGGTTTAAAAGATGAGAAAAGTAATATAGATCCCATTTCGTAAAAAGCAAGTGAGCATCTGGGTGAGGCCTGAAACATTCTAAAAAGCAGCTGAGTTAAAAATATGGAGAAATTATGATTTTTTTTTCCTATTTGGAGTTCAGTTAAAGAAAAAAGAGAATAAGTCAAAAGACACATCTCTGATTGCTCCCCATCTGAGTATGATTAAATAAAGTTCAAATTCCAATGCAAAGCCTTCCAGGCTTTTTCTAACTGGGTTCCAGTCAACCTTTCCTGTGTCTGCCTCCCGTAAGCCCTAAAATCTGGGGAGGCTGCATTTTCATACTCTCTGTTTCTTCTACCGGAACCACCTTTCCCTTCTCCCTTCATTCCACGCATGGAACTCCTAATTATCTTTAAATCTTACCTCAAATGTCACCTCTTATGAAGCCTTCTGTGGCTGCTCCTCATTCCGGTTCCCGTAGCATCTCACACACCTTATATAACATTTCTACAGGGATTTCTGGGTTTTGATCATGCATCTGTCTGTCATATATCTCTTATCTCTTTCTTCTGACCCCAGACCATAAACTCACTGAAGGCAAGGATGTGTCAAATTTATCTTGGTAACCCTAGCACCTAGAAAAGCCTTGGCACATTGTAGGTGCTTTTTCAGTGTTTGCTGGATTGAAGGGTTTGGTCAAATTAGAAATCTAGGATTAAGAAAGAACGTTAGCTTGACCAAGGACATGTATGGCACACAGAGAGAGACACACTGTTATCAATGGTGGAACCATTTTTTTTTCCTGGGGGGAAAGGACTATAAATGTGACCTTTATTTTTCAAAACCAAAAGGTCCCCACGTCAGTGTGGGCAACCCTGGAGGGGAGCTGAATGTTGATGAGGTTCTAAGTGCTTTAAGGACAGAAGGTTCTGTCCCTGCAGATGCTCCTGTGCCTTGAGGTTCCATTCCAGAAGCTTCTTTTGTTTTCCTTCTCATCTCATCTTCCAAAATGAACACCCAACTATGCTTGTGGCTTCAGGCTTCCTATAGCCACTGGGCTGCAGGAGAATCTAATCTAGGATGAGACCATGCCTGTGCCACCATCACCATGGCCCTGAGTTGGAGGCTGGGTAGAAGGAGGCAGGCAAAGAGGGATGGGAAAGGGAGAAATAAGAAAGTATGGAGTGAGAAAGAGGACAGGTTCAGGCCTAAGATGATCAAGAAAAGAGCATGAGAAGGGCAGGGGGGATGGGAGCAGAGATGTGGGAAAGGCACCTAGTTTTACCCCAGCTCCTATGATGTGCTGAGCCCACGGCTGGCTGCTTCATATCCACCATCACTTTTAATCTTTACCAACCAGAGAGTGTTACTGGCTCCATTTTGATATGTTATCAAAACCCTTCCTGATGTTCTATCACTTAAGGGCTTTAGGTCTCATCTCAAATTTTATTATAGACAAAGCTTGTCTACTAAGTGACAGCATTGGAGCTCAGCAGGATCAGGTACTGAAGAACCATAATAAGCCTTGGCTTCTGAAGCTCTTCTACCCTTCACAGAAGATCACCTTGAGTGAGTTACTTAGTATCTCTGAGCCTCAGTTTATACTTTGTGAAAATAAGAATGGTAATACTTTGATGAGCTCTTTAAAAAAGTTAGTAAGATAATGCGCAAAAGCAACCTGGCATATACCAATCATGCAGTAATTCAGGAGTCAGGGGTCATGAAACTTTTCTTCCAAAAGCCATTCACTGGATGCCTGATTTAATGCAGTGGCAATGCCACCTTTTTGGCTTATAGATCAACATCCTTTAAGACCTAAAGACATGCTCCATTTTTTTAAAAAAATGTTCATTGCTCATCTTTTATTTAAAATTTTTAAAAAATGTTTGTAGATTTAGGGGGTATAAGTGCAGTTTTGTTACATGGATAACAAAGTGAAGTGTTGTTACATGGATATATTGTGTGACTGTAAACATCACCCAATAGTGTACATTGTACCCATTAGGTAATTTCTCATCCCTCACCCTCTTCCCATCCTCCCACCCTTCCAAGTGTCCAATGTCTATCATTCCAAACTTTATGTCTAAGTGTACACATTATTTAGCTCCCATTTACAGGTGAGAACATGTGGTATTTGGCTTTTTGTTTCTGAGTTACTTTGCTTAAGAGAAAGACCTCCAGTTCTATCTATGTTGCTGCAAAAGACATGATTCCATTCTTTTTTATGACTGAGCAGTATTCCATGGGTATATATATGTATATACCATATTTTCTTTATCCAATCATATGTTGATAGACATTTATGTTGATTCCATATCTTTGCTATTGTGATATAGTGCTGCTATAAACACAGAAGTGCAGGTATGTTTTTTATGTAATGATTTCCTTTCCTTTGGGTAGATACTAAATAGCGGGCTTGCTGGATCACATGATACCTCTATTTTCAGTTCTTTGAGAAATCTCCATACTGTTTTCCATAGGGGTTGTACTAAGTTACATTTCCAACAACAGTATATAAGCATTCCCTTTTCTCCACATCCTTGCCAGACATAATATACTTTAACAACTCTAGACACACATGATTTCATCTCTTTGCTCTTTCCTATACAAAATTAAGCAATGGGCTGATTCTTCTACCCTACACACATGCATCAGAAGTTCAAGAAATATTCTTTGTTGTTTTAAAAACACATCTATATATGTTTTGCAGACCCTTGAAATAGGTCTGGGGAATAGGGATCCATGGAGAATGCTCTAGTGTTCCCAAGTTTTTGGCAACATGTAGTTCCTAATGTCTCCATCTGTACCCAACACTAGTCAGCATTTAATATCACTTAAGCTAATAACCTCTTCACCTTCCCCCACTTATGCCCTGTCTGCACTCTTGATGATAATGACAATAATCATCATAATTTCTTCACAGTGTCTCTACTTGTTCAGAGGGAAAAAGGAAAATATCCTCATCAGACAGTAGGTCAATGAGACAAGACGTTGTGGAGAAGTGTTTATATAAAGGAAAACATACCCCTATAATCCCTCCTGGACTCCCACTCCCAGCCCCAGAGAGGAGCTCACCTCTGACCTCATTCAGTGAATGCACAAAGCCACAACAAAACCACCTGTTCTTTTTCTCCATCCCTCTTTCTAATTACAACGTATGACCAGGGCTATACCCACACAAGTCATGTAAAATGAACTAAAATGCTAATATAGTGGCTGAAAAGGAAATAAGAGCATCTACTTCCCAACCTTTAGGTGCTCACAGTTGACAAAACAACCCATGTAAAAGGAATTGTTTAAAGCCTGGGTGGACAGTAACCAAAAGGCATGTAAACAAACAGTCCCAGGACCTGAACAGCACTTAAAGCAGATCCTAAGAGCTTAAAGTCCTATGTCTTACACAAAGGAAAACTGATCCCATTTGACTAGCGACCAGTGTGTGAACACAAACTTTACTATTATAAACAGGCTCAGAGGAAGACTGGAACACTGACTCCATCTGAAAGTGCCTGTGGGAAACAATGGAGCCCTGAGAAGAACAAGGTGTATTATCCCAGGAAGCGCTCCAGGGAGCAAGCCAACCCTCAGCCTACAACACATACGGAACCACAGACAAGGAATTTCCCCCAAATCATCCAAAAAGGCAACAGGATATGGCTCCCAAGTGGAGTAAAAACAAGGCACTCTGCTTAGTGTTCATGCTGAGAGGAGCGGATAGAACAGCTGGCAATCCCAAAGTCATTCCTGATGAGAGGTTCAGGTCCCTGGTGGGCAGTGGGCGCAATTCAGTGCCGACACTAAGCACCCTCTAGGTGCCACACACTGTACAAAAGGCTTAGGGGATGTAGAGGAAAACAAGGCACAGCCTCCAGTCTTCGATGAGCTTAGGACCTAGCCCCCATCAGCTTTGACAACATCTTTCTATTATACCAAAATTGAAACGTAGCAGGGCCTCAAGAAAGGTTAAGCTACAAGATAAACTGTGGATTTTACTAAGAACAGGTAGGGAGCCAGAAACACTAACAAAAGCATCAGGAGAATGATAAAAGAAATGTACACAGGTTCCTACACACGTGTGCACATGCCCATGTGCACACATACACACACACAGGCCCTCCTCAGTACATGGGAAGGTCAGTTCTCCAATGCAGCTTCTTTCACAAGTCTTAAAAGAATTTCCCTTTCGATCATCTATATTCATTCTTCACATAGTCCTAGAAGATTTGTCAAAGTCTGTCAGTTAAGGCAGGAAAAAGCCCTAGAGCTAACAGAAGTCTATGTGTCAGCATCGCTTAAGCTTCAGCTTTATCACCTACACTGTCATTTTCACACTGCAGTGTAACTTACTTGTTTATAAGTCTTCCTCCTCAACATATAGCAGGTACTCAAAGAATGTTTGCTAAGCTGTAAAGACCTCCTACCTCTAAGGTCTTTTCCAGGCCTAACTGGTCCATGGAGTTTGGATCTAATGAATCCCAGGTGGGACTCTGGCTGCAAAGTGGAGCTTTAGCAGGGGAAGGTGATACATGAGTGTCTGATATTCCCGTTCCTATCTCCCTTAGGGATCTGGTTTGGGAGCCCACCGTGGTTCTTAATTAGTGGAGAAGGCAGGTAGGGACGTAAGACCTTCCAAGCATGGGGTGGGTGGGGGTGGGCTGAATGTGGAGAAGAAGAATGTAAAGAGAAGTAGGTGCCTGACGAAGCTCAATTCCATTCGATGGGCAGGTCTCAAGTACCCATTCTATGTCAGGCAGCCCACTAGGCAGTGGTGAGGTCCCCAGCTCTTCATGCCCCCAGAGCCCAGCACACTGTTAAGTGTTTAGGGTTCAACTGACTGTTAGACCAAGGACGCAGGAATAGCAATGAATTCACCTGAGATGCCAAGGTGATAGGTCATGGTGGAGAGGAGCAAGCACTTCAGTCACATAGACTAGCAATGAGCTGTTTTCTTGGTATGAGAAGCTGGGCATTTAGGGAGGTCTGGGAGTTAAAAAGACTCATTTTGATTTCCTCTGTTAGTTAGGCAACATAATTACTACCAATTCCAATTAAGCTGTCACTTGCAGTCATTCTCTATGCCCCTTCCTTGTGATGATTAAGCAACCAATGGCCCTAGGCCCGTATTTATACCCTCCACATGACTCAAAATAGGTCTCAGGTGCTGTGACCCGGACTGAATGAGGATCAGGCTGCTGCATCTTGGCCTGTCTTTCTCTGGGGCTGATTCAAACAGATGCCAGGCAAAGCCAGCTCCAACCCCCAACACACACACACATACACACACACACACACACACACACACACCCCCAATCCTTAACATGCTCATGCATGCTTGCAGGAAATCTGACGCATTCAAATAAAAAGCTAGGCCTTGGGGTAAAATAGCTGAACTGCTGAAGTCAACGCCAAGATGAGAGGTGAGAAGCTACCATTCTTCAGTTTGCATCTGGCTGCACTGCGACATGGACAACGTTCCTCCTAGACTTTTATGCAAGCAAGAAACCCTTACCCCGAACTTTAAAAGGAACCAGTTTGGCACAGGACAACAAAATCAACTCGCATAGGGATGCTGAAGGAAAAACAGATCACATTAGTAAACATCTATAACAATGACTGGCACTAAGTAGGTATCCCATAAGTGACAGCAACTTACTAAATCTGAATAATTCCTTTTAGGGTTACTTTTAGGAATATTTTCATTAGTCTAATGCTTACTGCAGATTCATCCCCAGTACTTCACAAAAAAGGTTTAAGAAGAGGCAATATCTCAGGGGCTGGATACCTCCACATAGGGTGGCCCAGCATCCTGCCTTGGACATGTGCATTCTCCACCTCTAAGACAGGCAGGCATGTGCACGTGTGCACACACACACACACACTCACACAGCAAACAGCTCCAGCTCCAGCTCTAGCTGCTAAGTATGCTTTGGAGTCATGACAGTTTACTCTCTTTCCCATCTGACCTCATACAAACCCACTTTCTTTGCCACCTCCCTGACCCCCAAATATACACATTCAGTCCCCAACTTCATCCCCAATCCCTCCTTTCTCAATTACAAAGTTCTTTTAAATCACCTAAAACTTAAATAAATATCAATTTGGAAATCTGAAGCATGCTCCAGTTGGTCTGTCAATCAGTCCCTGCCTTCTGCTGGAAGCCCCCAGCCCCAACCCCTGCCAGCTCTCCCCAACTTGGGAAGCTCAGTGGCCTCGGTGCAAGGCTGGCACATGCAGAGAAAACAAACACATGGAGCCTTGCCAGCTGGATCAGGCACCACTGTTTATAGCAGGAGCAAAGTGTGGGGAATTGGAAAGGCATGAAGAAGGGAAGGAGCAGAGGGGGTGGGGATAATTCTAGCCTCCTGCTCTTAGGCTCCACCAGTTGCAAAGAGGATCCCCCTGCTGAGGTTCTGCCATTCCCAGGTGCATACAGCACAGCCATCCATCATGACTAATGATGGATGTGACTAATACCATCACTATGCTGCAGGCAAACAGTGAGAGTCCATGAGGACAGAGAGCCTTCTATCTTGTTCATTCACATATCCCCAGCATCAATCACAATGCTTGGCACATAGTAGGAGTGCAATAAGTATTTGTTGATTAAATGAACAGATGAGCTCTTTTCCTGCCTATCTCACAAGGTTATAGTGGCAGAGGGGTGGGGGTGTAGTGGTGGAAAGGAGATTAGTGAGGAATATTCTAAAAACGTACCAGATATTAAAATATGCTACCGAAAATAATTTAGGAAAATGCTACGTTAAGAAAAGCTAATCAGATTTCTTTACTGCAGGCCTTTTCAGAGCCTTTATTATGCTATTATGCATCATGAATCACCAAGAGGGGGAGAGAGTATGCACTAAAATCTGCACCCACAGGCTTGGACTCATTTGACAAAGCTATCCTTTTTTCTCAGAGTACCATTAGTGATGAGACCTTCACCAAATACTCTTTGAGAAATACTGGCCTAAGAGGTTCCTGGAGAATGTCCTAAAGCAATTTGCAAATCATCATGATCCCATTTTATAATTTTAAAAAGTTACATATGAATATGTGGTGTGTAGTTATCTGGGTTGTCATAGGAAAATGTCAGGAGACACTTAAATTTTAGTATCAGTTATTTCTGAAGATCAGGGGATTTGCCCTTTTTGCTTTAAATGCCTTGGAAATTGTCAAACAAGGTATGTAGCATCGCTTTTGTAATTAAAAAGGAAAGTTTGAAAAAAGCTATCTCCAAATATTCTCATGCCATCACTGATATTTTATTTTCCCATCTTCCCATAGGCCTCATTTCCCAACCACCCCTTCAACCACAAAATGTTGTTCCTTGCCCCATGATCACATTTAAGGAATATGTTATGTCTGATCTCCAGCAATCAATTCCTCCAGCTTATAAAGAACACTTCCCCTAATTCCAGGATTCTGTTGCATTCACACCATGTGGATAAGTATTTTTGGGGAAAAAGAAGAAAATACATTTAATATTTTGTTAACAAGCTTTACAGATCTGAAATTGCTTTGTTTAGTAAGTTATATAAAATATACCATCTAATACTTAGTTTGCTGAAATAGTCATGTTGAGCAAGTTAACATTTAAAGATTGCCTTTTTTCCTGCTAAATTACTAATTTCCTACTGATTTGTAAATACAAGTTAAAAATCATTGAGATTTACTGAATGTACTACACTAGATTTTGTTGCAACATGGGATTGAGGCATATATTTACAACAAAAATATAAAATCTTAAAAATTATTTGACCACTTGTTGAATTAATATGTATAAGATAATGAGCTAATACATATGAATGATCTTGTCTAACTACTAAACAACTATATGAGGTAGGTAGCATTCTCATCCCATTACACAGATGCAGCAAGTGAGACTCAAAGAGATTAAGGAACTTGCTTAAGTAAAGGATTCAAAGCCTAGACTGTCTGCTTCCCCTGCTTGCTGGTCTTGGGGTCCTTGGCAGCTTAAAGCAGTTATACAACAAAACTGTTTTCAACAAAGGAATTAAGAAAGGCAGAAAAAAAAAAAAGTAAGTCTGAGTTGGAATCATGCACTAGCCACCATGTTTCAGGATGGATTGGTTTGGCAGATTCTCACAATGTACTCTGCATACGTACTCCCAAAGATGCATTTGCACCTGCAGTTCCGGAAGTTCTCCACACCTACAGTCGGTCCTGAGTGTCTGAGTATCAAAATACAGCCCAAAGATTGGTAGCAGCGCTTTGAATCTAGGATCCAGGTTATATGCACCACTATGTACTGAGAGACAAGAAGATGCTTCTCATTTCTTAACCTAGGCTCTCTCATTTTCCTTCTGTTCTCTGATAACATTAAATGTGAAGCTCCCAATTCTGACTGCACAGGAGAATCATCTGGGGATACTTAAAAATATAACAATGCCTGGGCAGCACCTCAAGCAAATGAAGTTAGAATCTCTGGAGAGAGGGGAGCTTGACATCAATATTTTCACCACTCCTTCCTGGAAATAGTAATGTGCAGCCAGGGTTAAGAATCCCAATGCAGGTGTCTCTGCCGTGGATTTTGGGGTCATTTTGGTAAAGAATATCTGCCAGAAATGTTCTGCACTGGATACGGTGTTTGATATTGAACACTTTGCATAAAGATGTTCCTTACTGTATCATTTCTAAGAAATTCTTATAATTTTTAAAGCTAAAATAAATATTTTTTCTCTCACAAATTAAATATCTTAATACATTTTAAGGAAGAAAACATTTTTCCTGAAAAGCTTCTCTCAGATTTCCCCAGATATTTTCTGGATTTTCAGATTCTTCATTTTCTCTTCTTTGCACAGAAATAAAGATGAAAGAGGAGGCCGCCATTGCAAAGAACATTTACTTTGGGGGCCAAGGCAGCCTCTACAGTAGCAAAGGTGACGAACAGGTCCCTGAGCCATAGTGACTGCTGCTGACTGGGGCCAGGAACAATTGCTTCTAGGGGCAGGGATAGGATGGCCCTAAGGTAGATGCTAGCAGAGGTGAGATGTTTTCCAAGCATGTGCAAATTTAAGCGTTTGGACATCAAAGCCTGAGAAGCCACCAATGACTGCTTTAACAAGGCCAGCAGCTTCCAGGGGCTCACAGACCACTGAGAAGTAGAACAGCTGTTGGCCATCCAATGGTCCCAACATCCTCTTAATACCAGATCAGACCAGAGGGCTTTGGCTCCACTGAAACCAGCTGTAAAGGGTTAACAGCTGAGCTTCTAGCTCCTGGCCTTCCCGAAGGAGTCGATTTTCAGTTTGGTCCCTACTGGGGGAGGAGACAACCCTCTACCCCCACCTCAGAGCTGCAGCCCCACTCCTTCCCGGCCCTCCCAGTCTAGGAATGAAGCTGCCTGCTGCCCAACATATACCCAGACTAGTTTAATCTCCTTCCAAATCCATCTTGTGTCTTAACTTCTGCCAAGAATAAAAATTAAAACACACACACACATACATCATGCATGTATGGGAGGGGAGGAGCACGCTGGAACTTTAAACTGAAAAAGACCAGGCAGGGATGGGAGGGGCAGGTTGCCTGCTGAAAGAGTCTTGGAGGCACCCTGCCTGAGGCCTCTGCTACACCCTGGGATCAGATCTGAGGGGAAGGGTTTGAAGTGTCTTCCCTCCTGTCCCTGCAACACCCCATTTCATACTCTTTAACTGCATACCCAACCCAGCCCTGCCCCAGAGGAGCTCAGAGCAGCCGGGCTGCAGTGCACTCCAGAGACAGGAAGTGGACCCCACTCCCCCAACACTTGGAATAGCCCCATTCTTTGCCTGCTTTCTCCTGCCAACTTTAAAATGAATAAAACAGTCCCTGGAATGGCACGTGGGGCCTGGTGGTGCAGGCAGCTTGCAGGCTGCTTGTGGCCACCCAGAAAAAGGGTCTGGAGATTGAGTCTTCGTTCTCATAATCCTGACCCACCTCACCCAGGGCCTATTAATGACTGAATCTGGGGGCCAGGAACAGAGAGCATTTCTGCCCCAGTCTCTCCTGTTCCTCCTTGCTGACTTCCTCCTTCTCAGCAAAATCAGGAGCCCTGTACTCCTAATCCTTCACCTGAGAGGCTCTGTCCTTCCCTCTCAGTGTCCCCCAGGATTCGAATAATGGCCCCCACCTCAACTCTACACCATCATCTGCCCTGTCCCCCCAGGATGGTGAGCTAAGCACTAACTTACTTACACCTGTCCAGATGGAAAGCCACTGTCTCATGAAATCACTTGCCTCACAAGTCAATAATGCTTATTGAACATCCATTAAATAGTAGGCTCTGGGAATCCAAAGGTAAAATTCAAGCTCAACATCTGGTAAAGGAGATGCACAGAAACATCTCAGAGCACCAGGGAACAATCACAAATCAAACCCTAGTACCTGGCCAATGCTCTTTCCTTTCACTTCACTGTTGGAAGGTGGAAGAAAAGCAGATTAAACACTTCCTTTGGAAAGAGTAACCTTGTGGCATCCATCTTTGACCTATCCTGCATACAGAGCACAGTAATGAAAACAAAATCATACTAAAGAAAAAAAAAACCCAAACACTTGTTTGTCTTGATAATTGCTGAATCTGGGTGATGGGTACATGCGGTTCATGATACTATTCTTTGTGCTTTTATAGCTCTTTCAGTTTTTAAAGAGTAAAGAGTAAAGTTTTTTTTTTTAATTACAAAATAAAACACTTGTTTTCAGTCAGATAACTAGAATAAGATCCCCTCAAACCTTCCCAATCCTGCACCAACGTGCAGAAATCCCCACTCACCCAACCACCCAATGTCCTTTCAATTACGGCAAGCTGCATTGTCAGGCAGGTTTTAGTGACTGCCCAGGTTTTGGTGGAAAAGAGGGTTCTGCAAGGTTGGGCCAAAGAGGCAGCCCTACTCCTGAAAAGAGGACTGCTGGTCACAGCCAGAGGAAACCTTGAGGGGCCTATCTCCCCGACTCTCTGGACTCAACACTGGGAGCCATCTGGCTCTTCCCCCACTTCCATCTTTCTGGGGCTTCCCTATCCAGGAAGGGCTTTTCCCAAGACTGTGCATATCTCACCAATGACAAGCTGCCAACTCTGGCTGGCTTTTCCCTGACTGTAGAACCAACCATGCGCAGAGGCCCTGAGGTCCAGGTGCAGACCCATAAAGGAAGCCGGCTTGGGCTTATGAACATATTACTTTTCCTTGTGCCTCCACTTCTCTACCTATACAACTTACCATAATTGACAAAACTCTTCAAATAGCCAAATTCTCCAAGAATATGGGTTCTTATGGGAGAATTATAAATCAGCAGCTCATCTCAATAATAATAATGATGATAATAATACAGACCATCAAAGCATCTACCCTGAGCCAAGCACTCTTCTAAGGAGATATATGGATAATGCAATTCAAGGCAGTATGACCTCTTGTTGTGATCTGAGAAATATTCAGAAACTAGAATATAGACGTCTTGAAGGCAGTAGGCATAGTGCTCAATATCTGTTAACTGGTCAATTGAAAGGCCACCCTGATGGCTACAAATGTCTTCCTTCAGGCCCCTATGGCAGTTGACTGAAGAGGCATGAATGTGCTGCTCTCAGGCAAGGCTGATTGTTGATATTCAGATAAGCAGTAACAGTTCCATGCTAAACCTCAAGTGACTGAGGAGAGGCAGGCTGCAGTAGGTATCACAAGCTTTAGTGGGTAGCATTATTTCCACAAGGGAGACAGGTCAGCACCCCCTAGTCAGGTTCATCTTGGTTGAGATGCACAGAAATGATGTCTCACTACCTTTCCCCCATCCAGATTAAGGGTATTAATACTGGCATTTTAGTTAATTTCTCATGTGGGGAAAGTTAGCTCTGCCTGCATAAGATTCCATCTCAATTGGACACGCAGTTCCTCTTTACTTCCTGACTTTTAAGGGATCTGGAACTTAGTTATTAAGGGGTCTCCCTTAATAACTTGGAGGCTGGCTTCTTCTGGAGAGGGACATGGAATGGTGATCAGTAAAACCAGAAGCCCACTCTCATGTCTACAGGTTGCTCTGGAGAGAAAGTACTAGAGAAGACCCAGACCACACCAGAGACTTCTTTGCACCAGCACTGGCTGAAGCACCCCACGTGGAGAAAGACCCATTCTGTACTCTCTGCACCTCCTGCTCTGACTGAAGACCACACCATTGGGAGGTTCTGGATAAGCCTACTGTACAGAATGCCACTCCTTTTGATAAAGGTGAGTTTTTTTCATGTATTACAAGATATTTATAAATTAGCCTTTCTGAGATTCCCCCATTCCCCCCGCATTAGGAAAAAAAACAAAAACAAAAACAAAATGCTTTTTCAGATCATACATTTGTCTTTTGGTTCAGAAAATATGGCCCCTGCTCATAGACACACACTGGATACCTGGCATGTATCCACAGAAGCCAGTCTGGGATTCTTTCTCGGGACTATTGCTGTACCTATTTGTGGGGCAGAATGTAGGAAGGGAGATTTAGAAGTGGAGGCTGGATTTGGTAGGGAACATGGGTCCCACACTTACACAGTTCAGTAGTTATTTATCATCTGCTTCTCCAGGTAAACTGAGGCAAGGGCCAAGGCTTCTAGATGAGGTAATGGTTAGTAACCACTGTTACAGCCTTCCAGCCTCTACAGTTAGACCTAAGAAGACAGGGGCCAGAAGACTGCACCCTGATTCCATAATTAACAAAAGCAAGGCTAGCTTGCTGGTAGAGTGTAGTTCTTTCTCTGAAGAGCTGAAAGGGCTTTAAATACTCCACTGCATTAGCATTCACAGTCTTAGGGACAAACCTGGGACACGTAATATTGGCCGGGCAAATATATAATACTGCACTTACATGGGATAGGCAGAGCCACTGAATGGCAGCCCAGCACTCTTACTGAGTCACTGGTCAGGCTATAGATTGGAGAATGGGCCAGGTGAAGAAAAGAAAACCAGAGGGGGAGGTGGTGTGGACTTGGATCTTCAGCATGGAATTTCCATAGTCCAAAAGCTGACTTTCTGACGTGTGCTGTGAGCCTCATTCCTCCTTTGTACAGAACTCTGAAATACCTGGCTAGTGTCTTTCAGCGTGAGAAGGTACTGGCTGGCCTCAGCTCTCTATTTATTGCAAATAGAAGTTGGGGGTTGATTTTTTTTTTTTTTTTTTTTTTTTTTAACAGGGTCTTGCTCTGTCACCCAGGCTGGAGTGCAGTGGTGCAATCTTGGCTCACTACAACTTCCACTTCCTGGGTTCAAGTGATTCTTGTGCCTCAGCCTCCTGAGTAGCTGGGATTACAGGCGTGCACCACCACACCCGACTTATTTTTGTGGTTTTTTGTTTGTTTGTTTTTGTTTTTGTTTTTGAGACGGAGTCTCACTCTGTCGCCCAGGCTGGAGTGCAGTGGTGCAATCTCAGTTCACTGCAAGCTCCACCTTCCGGGTTCATGCCATTCTCCTGCCTCAGCTTCCTGAGTAGTGGGGACTACAGGCACCCACCACCACACCCAGCTAATTTCTTGTATTTTTAGTAGAGACGGGGTTTCACAGTGTTAGCCAGGATGGTCTTGATCTCCTGATCTCGGCCTCCCAAAGTGCTGGGATTACAGGCGTGAGCCACCACGCCTGGCCCATTTTTGTGTTTTTAGTAGAGATGGGGTTTCGCCACGTTGGCCAGGCTGATCTCAAACTCCTGGCCTCAAGAGATCTGCCTGCCTTGGCCTCTAAAGTGCTGAGATTACAGGCATGAGCCACTGTGCCCCAGCAGGTTTAAATTTAAGTCCCTGCTCCTCAGGGTTGGAACACTGTCTACCTTTCCCCAGCCCTGAGAGCTTTTCAGCCTGGATCAGATGGTCCATGTGACCCCCCACCCCTACCCCCCTCCAATTCACACGCACTTTCCTTTCTCTTAAATGTGGTCCAGAGTTGGAGTGGGCTTGGAAGAGCTTCCTCATTCTATGCCTTATAAAATCCACCATCATTACCTGTCCTCCACAATGCCTTGTGTTGAGAGTGGCTGGTGAGTGTTCTGCATCCTGGAGGTTCTGTCACCAAACTCCCAGGGAATCCTAGTCTTCGAGGCTGACTCAAGAAAGAGGCACTTCTTTGCAGGGAAAATGCCCTCAAACTCCTTATGCCTTACTGGTCTTCCTCCTTAATGACCACAAAACAGGTCCCAGTGCTCAATCATTCTCAGGGCTCAACACAGACACCACTGGAACCTGGGTGGGACCAAAAGCAGAAACTCTAGAAGCTAAGGGATCTGTGGCCTGCCACCACCACCGGATGTGGATGTAGGCGTGCAAGAGCGCTGCCTGCCCAGGGGACGCTCACTTCCCCACCGCTATCCGCAGCTCCAAAGCAAGTAAAACAAACTATCGAGGAGGAAGGCAAACAGCCCATGTGCTCCTCGTGTCTTTCTGTTTAGGGATGGGATGGGAAGGTCTGCACAGCTGATACTTCCAGATGTGGAACCCAAACACAGGCAGCTCCTGACAGTTTACCAGCCTGGGCTAAACTCCAGTAGCGCCAGGACCGGCATGCTCAGTGGAAGCTGATAAAGGGACCACACTGCAGACCGGCAGGGCTCTGGTTGGGGGCGAGGGGTCTCAGCACACAGCTTTGGGCTCCTTTTTCAGTCTCTGCTCCCCAGCTGGAAGTGTGTATGGGGCAGGGAAGGAGAGAAAGCCATACTTAAAACTGAAGGGGATTGCCAAGTGAAAGAAGCTGATCTTGAAAAGGCATAAGCTGTGTGATTCCAACTGCATGACGTTCAGGAAAAGGCAAAACTAGAGAGACAATAGTAGATCAGTGGTTGCCAGGGGCTGGGGGAGGGAGGGGGAGATGAATAGGTGGGGCACAAGGGACTTTTAGGGAGTGAAACTATTATTCTGTATGATTCTTTCATGGTGGATATATGTCATCACACATTTTGTCAAAACCCAGAAAATGTACAACACAAAGAGTGAACCCTAATGTAAACTATGGACTTTACTTAATAATAATGTATCAATATTGGCTCATCAATTGTAACAGATATACTGCACCAACATAAGATGTTAATAATAGGGGACCCTCGTGGGGGTTAAGTGATTGGGGGAAATTGGAACGACAAGTCTGTATAGGACTTTTTTGCTTAACCTTTTCTATAAACCTGAAATTGTTTTTAAAAAGGGCTACTAATTAAAAGCAAAACAAAACAAAACAAAACTGGAGCTGGAGGCTTGGGCTCTTCTCCCAGCTCCCTGAGAGGCTTACATGTGGGGTTTGGGATTTGCCTGTGTAATTTCTCAAGCACATCTGTCCACCTTTGGTGTCAGCACAAGACCTCTTGGAATCTTTATCCCTATTTTTATTTTTTCTCAGCTTCCAAATCTAGAACCAAGTCAGAAGTGACTGAGACACAATTTAAGTCAGATCTGTCCTCCTCTGGGTGAACATCCAAATGTGTGGTTCCTTACTTCCACAGCCTGTGGCTCTCCAATGGCAGGGACTGTCTCTGTCACCTGCGTGCCTGGCACAGGGACG
The DNA here is from genome assembly GCF_028885655.2 of Pongo abelii. Taxonomy (NCBI): domain Eukaryota; kingdom Metazoa; phylum Chordata; class Mammalia; order Primates; family Hominidae; genus Pongo; species Pongo abelii. The sequence goes on from NC_085928.1 coordinate 24,907,888, forward strand.
GCCCGACCAGGCTTTCTGGTGTGTGGGGAACTAAACTGTTTTAAAATTCACCCCCTGTACTTGGCTTGTGGTTCCAAACCAGATTCAACAGAAGTCCAATCAACTCAGGTTGCTAAGGGAGGAGGGCGGCAAAGTGGATGGCCCAGGCACACTCAGGAAATCCCAGATAAAAAACAGGACTGCAAACTGCTGGTGGTATGAGAGTGTGAGCTGGGTATCCCTGCGTCTCCTAGTCAGGCCTAGCACAGTGCTGTGCACAAAGCAGACGTTCAACAGATTCCTCTTAAGTGAATGATAAGAAAGGCAGACAGGGCATCCATGCTTACATCCCCCGACATGGAACAACCGGTACACCCACGGACATTCCTGAGGGCAGTTACCTTGAGGAAGAGAGAAGAAACTGGGCTCTTTCTGTTGCAGCCTTGCACACTGCTTCCTGGCTTCTCTGAAACAGATGCTCTAACAGTAGCATTCTCGGGACATCTCTCCTATTTTCCCCCCATATACATATACTCCAGAATGCATTTAATGCATTTTCTTACATAAAGCTATATGTAATTATTTCATTTTGCTTGAAACTCCTATTACATCCCTTTTGAGATTCAGAAAAGGCTTGCAAACTAGCAAAAATAAAATAAAATAAAATGTGAGCACCACTTACCAACCAGGTTCTATTCTAGGTACTGGGAAGACAATGAAGGAAGAAAAACAAAGTCCCTGATTCCACTGATCTTCAGTCTAGAGGGGAAGCAGGCAATAACCAAAAGAACAAATAAACATGAGCCAGGAGGTGATAACATGGAGGAAAAGAAATAAGGTTGAAGGGAGAAAGAATGATGGTGGGAGTGCTGTTTAATAAAGTGTGGTCAGGTTTAGGTGACCATGAAGCAGGGGGCCTGAATGAAATGGGGGAGGGTGCTGTGCAGGCATCTGGGGAGAAGCCTTCCAGGCAGTGGGCAAATGCAAGCACAAAGCCCCTGGGAGGAGGCTGCCCAGCCAGTGTGAGGAGCAGTGAGGAGGCTAACATGGCTGTGGGAGTAGGCAAAGGGGGAAGGGAGGCCTCAGAGAGAAGGGGTGAGGTGAGGACTCCTGAGAGGGAAGGTGTGAGGTGTTTGGATATTTTCTCTGAATCAAACAGGAAGCCATGGAAGTTCTGAGCAGAGAAGTGACCTTGTCTAGGTTTTATTTCACAAGTGTGACACCGATTTTTCTATGAAGAATGGGTGGAAGCAGAGACAACACTTAGGAAGCTTATTTTGATAATCTAAGTCAGAAAGGTTGATAGAAGACAGGGCGGTGAGAAGGTACACAATTCAGGAAACATTTTGAAGGTAAGGCCAATATTATTGGCCAATTTAAAGTGGAGCATGAGAGAAAGAACATAGTCAAGGATGACTCCAAGATTTTTGGCACACCTGGTAGAACGGGATACACTGAGTTGGGGAAGAAGCAGAGGGGAAGGCTTGGGGGGTTTATCTACCCAGTGACCAGGACCAAGGACTGGCATCGAATGGTGCACCTGAGGCAGGGCTTTGCCCCTCCATGTGTTCCTCTATCTCTCCTTCCTCACATTTCTTTCTCTCCGTAAACCTTGAGCCAGTGAGGACTCTATCAGTGGGCTCTCCCACCTGCTCATCCTTCTAGCTTCCCAATCCTACCAGCAACCCTCCTTTCACTCTGTTCCTCTTTCCTTCCCTAATAATAACAGCTACCTTCTACAGATTGCTCCCAAAGCATTTCATGTGCTTTATGTGAATTATCTTGCCTCTCCTTTGCAATAACCCTAAGAAACTGGTTCTCAGCATCTACGTAATTTGCCTAGGGTCACATACCTATCGACTGGCAAAGCCAGAATTGAAACCCAGGCTTGTCTGGTTCCAAAGCCTCCCCTCAACCAGGATGCTGCACAATCTCAAACCTGGAAGTGGCTCCAGAAATATGGCTCCTTCCTGCAACACAGCCATCTTTCCCAGCACTCCACCCTTCTTCTAATAAGATTCATTCCTGACTTCTGTTCTCTCAGATGGGAACTCCGGAAACTCCACAGATGCCTTCTGTTCCTTCCTCTCTCAAAAAAGAATGTTAACCAGAATTATTTGGCCACGAGTCCTTTTCCTCTCTCAATTCCTCCTGGACCTGAGACCCTACATTGCCAGGTCCCACAAGGCTGGGAAAGGCAGCTTGTCTGGAGGGATCCAGGAGGGTCTCTGACAATACGACCAAAATGCCTCTAATCTAGGCTCCTGCCCTGAGAAATAAAAACAGAACCACAGAAGCAGATGAACCCCTTGTCCCAGACTCTAACCTCTGGCCAGTTCCCTAGAATTTCTCATCTCCTAACTCAATTTGGGTAAGCACAGAGGCCAACGGCCTTGGGCTTCTGAGGTGAGAAGGCACTTCTCACATTTAGAGGAGCGCTTCTCCCATTTCACTGCCTCCTCATAATGTTCGAATAGGCAGCGTATAAAGACAGGGAAATAAAGTCACACTGAGTTTCCATGACCTCATTTCTATTACCCAAGCAGCTGGTCACATAATCATATCTTAAACCCAGGTGTCCTGTGTGCCCCCAAACCCAGAAAACCTTGGCTTCAGGTTTTCCATGTTTGTTACAGAAAAACAAGGAACAAGGGTAACTAACTACATGTCCTCTGCAGCCAAATTGCCATCACTCTCCTAAGCCAGTAGAGAGGTCTGCGCTGCTGTTCTGCAGGTAACTGCCTGTCGAATTCTTTCTGGTGGCTGCTCTATGAGTATTTGCCTGGAAGGTACCATCTTCTGTCAGTTACCTGTCTGTCAAAGCTGCTATTTCCTTCCCTAGGGTGTTTTCTGTACAAGCTGCCACTTCTCCTGACCAGTAAAAAGTATCTACTGGGCCAAATATCTTCTCCCCCTCACCCCACCAAGAGCATGGAGGACCTGCTTGATCAGACTTGCAGAGATCCTAGGAGCAAAAGGATTCATCTGGCAGATGAAGAAGAAGCAGACTCAGGACAGCCAATTCAGACAACATCCCAGGGGAGGGGGGAAAAAATCAAGAGACATATTTTGAGATTAAACCTAAGATGGAGGTCGCTTTCACCACTAGCTGCAAAGTCTGACACCAGCTATGCCACAAAGCCATTGGCTGCAAAGTCTGACACTAGCCAAGCCACAAAGCCTGGCTTCTCCTGTGGGGCTGCTGCTGAGCCATTCAGAATCTCCTAGCTGTAGTCCCAGTTTTAAATTTGAATCTCTTAACAGCAAGTCTTATAAAGACCCTCACCTACCCCTTACACTTTGTTAGCTGTAAAAGAAACAGTTTTCCCAAAGCTAGAAGAGCTCTGCTTTGCGGGAAAGCTTGCTTCATTTCTTTTTCATGAAAAACTTGAGTTTCGGACTCGGCAGACCTGCAATGAAATCTTGGCTCTGCCATTTACCAGCTGTGAGACTAGAACAAGTCCCTGCAATTATTTAAGCTTCAGCTTCCTTATTTGCCGAATAGGATAATAATGCCCGTTTTCACAGGACTGCTGGAGGATTGCAGGGATAATGCTTGGAGTGCTTTAACACAAGGCCTGGCACACAGTAGGTGCTCACTAAATGGCAGTTACATTCTCTCCATCGCTGGAACGGCAGCGGAGGCAGGTAGCTCTGCCTGTTTGGCACTGACAAGCCAACCTCAGTTTGCGCTCCAGGTCCACCGTTAATTCCCTAAGCGATGGGGTGAAAGGCTGCACCGGGAGGTTTGCGTCTCCCATGCCAAGTGAGAATAATAATTCTTCCCTCACACGATGAAGGGTACCTGCTGCTTGTGCGTGCTCCTTCTCTTGGGAGGGAGGCTTGCCACATAAACACAAGGCTTTATTTGTAAAATCTGGAACACAAATTAACCCCATCACAATACCACCTTTGGGGAACCTGTTCAATTCTTTTCACCCACACTCAAGACCTGTATGGTGTGTCAGTGACAAAGGGACTGGTTGCCAATGCAAAACCCACCTACAGAAAGCCACCTTGTTGTTCCTCTTTGGGGAGGAGAGCTGAGCTCCCCCACCCCCCTTCTCCCATTGTTGAAGAAGACCACCCAGTGAAACTTGCTGGCAAGCTGCCACAGTCCAGACAGGCAAAGCCAGGCCTAACTTCCCAGCCTCCAGCTCTGCAACAGAAGCCTATAGAATGAAAAGCACCTGACTGTGGGGCCTTCGCAGATGGCAGACCACCAAAACTCTGAAGGCAGGGTTGCAGGTGATTATTTCAGAAGTCTGTACATTGGATGATCCATTAGACTCCTGGCTATAATACAGCAGATTCATATATAACTTGTTCACTACAAAACATCCATTCATAATGACAGAGGTAAACAGCTGTGAATTTCCAAGACTTGATGTGGTCTCACTTGCAAAAGAGGGCACTGTGTTGACTGATTGCATTTTTAAGTCTCTCTCACTTGGGCACAGCTATGTAAGAAGGAAGAGCTCCCCTCACACCACTATGAAATGATAGTCATAAGACCGAAAACAGAAAGACAGAGCAGCCTCTGCTTTCATAGAAAAACAAATAAACCGAGAACTCCCCAATTCTCCTCTCCAATTAACTGTGACCCACACCTAATAAACCTGCTAGGATTGTAATAGTAGGTAAGCTCAGACTAGTAAAGGCACTTGGCTGGGAGTAATCTGGAGAAATACTGGCACAGCCAGGGAAGGTGGGGGAGGGCTCTCTTCCAAAGTCCAATTCCAATGTGGACTTGGTGGCGGGGGCGCCAAGGCCTCCACAGACAGCCAGTTCCACAGGCTCCGCTTTCCTCACCTGCAGCTCCCATTCTGTGTGCTAATTTCCTCTCAGTAGTCAAGGAAGTTTCTGGGCAACTTGAGAGCCCCGCAACTTTCACGTCCTTAAAATAAATGACTCCTCACTTGGTACTGTGGGAATGATTTCAGAGCCACAGACGGTAAAACAAATGGCAAATGGAATTGAAAGGTAAAAAGCTGAATTCAGGCATGTATTTCTAGGATTCTCAGCTAAAATCTCATGTAGATGAAAATTTTTTAAAAAACACACACTTCTCCTTTTCTCCCCGAAAGCTACTCAATAATTGGTTTTAGGAACTTAAGACCCAGATTTCTGCACTTTTGCACAGTTAATGCCGATATCAGGTTTTAACTTTCCAAAAAGTATTTAAAAAAAAACTATTCTGAACGTGAAATGTTGTGTCTCCAGCATACTTAGGCCTACCATTCACTGAGGAAAATGAGTTTTAAGGAAGAAAATAATGAACAACACATACAAGGAGAGATAAAAGAACACTTTGGTACTACTGGTCCCATCTCTGCTTCTAAGACATTGCCTGAGATTGCAACTCCTCTCTCTCTCAAGAAGTTCTCTCCCTCTCCCATCTCCCATCTCTCTCTCTGTTTGTTTTTTTTTTTTTTTTTTTTTTTTTTGAGATAGGGTCTCACTCTGTCACCTAGGCTGGAGTGCAGTGGCACCATCTCAGCTCACTGCAACTTCGACCTCCTGGGCTCAAGGGATCCTCCCGCCTCAGCCTCCCAAGGAGCTGGGATTACAGGCACATGCCACCACGCCCGGCTAATTTTTGTTTGTTTGTTTGTTTGTTTGTAGAGACAGAGTTTTGCCATGTTGCCCAGGCTGGCCTGGAACTCCTGGGTTCAAGCAGTCTTCCCACCTTGGCCTCCCAAAGTGTTGCGATTACAGGCATGAGCCACCTTGCCAGGCCAAGAAGTCTTTCTTAATGGACCCATTCCAAGCACTTCAACCCTAGAGTTTGCATTGCAGTGCTCTGCGTTTCCCTTCAGGTCGGTAATAGGATTCTGCATGGCGCATGGGCTCTGGTATTAATTCCTGCCAGCCCACGCCTGATGCCAGGCACACAGCAAGCACTCAATAAAAGCTTGTTGAAAGGATGAAGGCGCCAACCTCCACATACTTCACCACCTTCATCTTGTCCAATACTGTCCAAACTCACTTTGGAGAAGAATAAACATTCTTTGCTCTACTTTCCACTGCTCAGCTTCGGGTAATTTTTCTTCAACCCTACCCACCCTACCCATATTATGCCCTTTCCTGTTGCTAACCAGGAGAACGGGTTGAGACTTTCCTCAACATTTTCTCTGGCAACTGAATTAGGTTAACCGTGTCTTTCTGCTCTGATTTCCTCTTACTGCCCAATAATCCTGTCCCAAACATCAAAGGCCTTCTTTGAAGAGAAGGCCAAATTCACCATTAGGAAAAGAGAAATTATTTCCTAACTTTATGTCAGAAAATGGGAAGAATCACAATCCTGCTGATTTTTGTGAGATAAACATTGCCCAGTACATCAGACCACAAGGCATTTGCTGTGATACCACTGACAGAGACATAAACACATGGCTTTCCTCACCCAAACCTACGCGGGACTTTTTCACAGCAAGCTTGGACTCCAAATCCCATAGTAAACGGTTTGTATCTAACATGTCTGACAGAGCTTGCCGCAGAGTAAGGGGGTTCACACAGCCATCACAGGCTTTGACTAAAAGAGCATATGAACAGAACTAGAACTAACCTGAAGTTTAGCCCAGATTCCACTCAAAGTTGGACTCCCAATACTTGAGGATGAGAAAAACTATCTCTAAGTGGTAACACAAAACATGAACAAATGGCTGACCTAATAGGCCAGAGCTATCAGACTGAACAGAAAACCTCACCTACTTCTTCTACTTTCGAGCTGCTACCCTCAGACAGCATAAATGTTGACAAGACTTCATGGGTCATGGGTTCCAGGAAGCTTGTTCTGAAACTGAGGAAAAAGAGAATTATCTCATCTTTTGAACAAAATGAACAGTTCTGAAGTATTTGCTTTTTACAAGGTGCATTGCTATAATCCATAGTAAGTCCTTATCAATACATTTTATAAATAAGAAAACAGTAGAAAAGTGATTTTTCTAAGACCATAGGCCTCCTGACATGTCCAGTTTCCCGGCTCCCTGCTGAAATGAACAACGGATTAAGAACAATGATTACACTTTACAAAACCATTACCTTTATGTTCAGCAGTCCATTTTCATCAATAGTCTTCAAATGTTTCTTAAGAACACATTATAAATAGGCCTCATATAAAATTAGTCAGGCTTACATGGAAGGGGTTTGGGGTGATAAGACAGAGGGCAAGGAATGAACTCAGCAAAAATCAAGGGTCAGCTGCTAGATTGGAGAAGGTGGCTCCTACTGAAGTAATACTATCATGAGGTAGGACAGAGCTACACAGCAGAGCTTTAAGAAATTAGGGTTTTAAACCTAGGTTGTTTTAAAGCTGGGTGGTGACTTGATTATAGGACTCATGGAGAACGGGTGGGATGGTCATAGGTTGGCACTGGGGGCCCAGCCACATGCCAGCAACAATTGTCAAGGGCATCAACAAGTGTGGTGGTGGCAGGAATGAAAAAGATGGTGGAGTAATAAAAGGAAAGGCAGGAAAGAGCAGGCAAACTTGGGGAAGGTATCTAACTGGGTGGCAGTAGAGATGTAGGAATAGATTATTTCAGTGGTTTGAGTCAGTGTGAATGGAGTTCACAGGCAGAGCTTAGATTCCAACCCCAGTTTCCTAACCCTCCTAAAGGCAGTGCCATTTGAGATGGATCCTCTAAAACTTCCTTCCTGCATTCCACCTCCTCTTCTCTATCCGTTACCAACCCTGAGGGCTCCAATGAAGCAAAACCTTCTTTAGGCAAGCTTTTCATAAACACGGGTTTATAGATTAAAAACAAACACCCTCTCCCACCCCACCCCCTAACCCCAAATATTTGAGTCAACCTCATAAATTATGAAAATGTTACATGTTAAGGCTCCATGTGGGAGCACACTTAGGATCTGGGTCTTTCCAACCAACAGCAAAGTAGTTGGCTACATCTGTTCTCTGAGTCTTTAGTCAAAAATGTAGAGACACTTCAGGGCTGTCTGATGACAAAAGTTTATACTCTTATCACAATTATGTAAAAAGTATGCATGCACATGATGAGCAACACAAGTCCATAGGATTGTGGATAATTTTAAAAACATTTTCTTAATTAGAAGTAGATGCTTGTGCAATAAATAAAAACTGAGGAGGAACCATCCTTTGACTAATAAAGCTTACTCTCCTGGGACAAGGAAGCTTTCAGCCTGGTGCCTGATGCACTAAAAATGTTTGCTGAACTGAAGTATGGAGATGACAAGAAGTTACATATGTTAGAGTAAATAGATTTTTCTAAATGGAACATATTATTTTCTTTCCTCTCCCTCTCAAATTTCGATTCTTTTCTCCTGTCCCATATTTTCCCAGATAGCAAGAGGGCTTAGAGTTTGGAGGAAAGAAAGCAGCTTCCAAATACATAATATCTTTTGGTGCCAAGTTAATATTTTCTTATTCAGAGGCCACAAGGTATTGGATAGCAATTATTTGGTGCACCTGAGTTTTCTGTTGTAGTTTGAAAGACACAGAGATAAACCCTAATTCATTAACCACAGCAGTGGCTTTGCCGAAATTTGAACCCAGACCCCCTAGGGCACGTGGAACACTATGACACATCAGGCTCACTTCTTGCTCTCCTTTTTCAAACCGTGGGGGGTCCATGTGAAAGTCAACTGAATTATTTCATGGGTAAAATCTCTTATTCATTCTTAGGGCATGGAAACCATGTTGTTGAAGAGAGCCAGGATCCCAAACACTTGAAAAAGCACTTCAAAAAAAAAGGAAAATCTCTGGACCCATTTGGAGGGTGGAAAGGAACATAAATCACACTGCTTACCAAGAGTTGGCTCACCAATTAACGGCTAAGCAGAGTCCTCTCTATTTTTTCCCCACACCCTCCCTCTCCAGTTGTAGTCAAAGAACCAACCATTCTGGCTTCTAGCAACCTCTTTTCCCAAGTAAAGCCAGTGGCCTATGGCGTGGGGGACAATTGCTCCCTAGCGAATGCCGCTTGCAGTGATGCCCTTCTGAAGTACCTCGATAGAGGATAAAAGAGACAGTGTCTGAGGTCTCAATCCTCAGGCTTCATAGGTGTGTAGACACCCTCCAGCCTCCTCAAGGCCCAAATTCTGAGTGGTAAATCTATACAGGGGAGGGCAGTGTCAGCAAAGTGGCCCAATGAGGCAACTCTTCTTTCTTTCATTTTACCTGTTTGCATAAACTTATTTGAAAAACTCATATAGCAGGAAAATAATAACTCTACTGCTGTTTCTGCCCGGCCTCTGTCCCACTGACCCCAAGGTGCTTCCAGATTACCACGAGAAGCTTCTGGGTCTCAATTATGAGATCATTAAAAAGTACCAATTATAAGACCTCAGAAATGTTTCTGGGAAACCTGTTACACACCTCAAAATGGCTAACCTCTTGCCTCAGATTTACTTTAAGTTCAGAAAACAGGTCACCCAGATGTACGGGCATCCTAGCCCCCACACGCAGCCCAACAAGACTGTGGTTTAATATTTTCCATGCTGCCCTTGAGAAAACAAAGATTGATTTATTGGCTGTAACCAAAGGGATGAAAAAAACCATCACAGAGCTGGGCTGCCTGTTTAAGACCCAGTTGTGGAATAAATCAGAAATGTTTGCACACTGAAGAAGTTTTAAAATGACATTCATTCAATGGTCAATGTGTACAGAGTTCTGGACAACAAAGAACTAGGTGACAAATGTGTGCTGGGCACAGTGCATCTGCAGGTGGCACAAGGGCCTGAAACCAAAATATAATCTTCACTCAGTCCACTCAAAGAGGTAACTCCGGGTCAAAAACTTAGGCGAACCCATTTGAACTTGCAGAGAAGGGATGAGGGGAGCAGCAGAACACCCCACCACACCCAAAAAGTGCCTGTTTGGGATTGCTGGTGTGTGGTTTTGGTATTCTTAGCTCTACTGCCACATCTCTGGAGGAGCACAACTCTGTTCCAAGCAACTCTGGCACTGCCACCCCCATCCCCAAAACAAAACTCAGCCAAACAAATCCCCAAGGCTCCATTAACTCCTTCAGGTCTGCCTGCCTTCATCCCTCAGATTCTCCCATCACCTGAAAAAGCAAATTAATACTGAGCATCCTGAAACTCAAGCAGGCTCTTCCATACCCCGGATGAAAATTCTTCCTGGGTTCCCTGCCCTCCCCACAGCCCCGTCCCACTGGTTCCAGAGATTCATTTCCCACACCTTCTCACAATTACATCAACAAAAACCCCAAGAGCACAACCCCAGGAGGACGCTGCTGGCGCGAACACACACACACACACGCGCACACGCGTACACGCACACACGAACTCTCTCTCTCTCACACACACACACACACCTCTCTCACCGTTGCCCCAGCCCCTCAGACACCTCGGGCCACTCGGCTTCAGCCTCGCCCCTCTGCGCCAACAGCTAAGGATGCTTCCCTCAGGCTGCATCGCTCCCGGTCCGCTGAGTCCCTCATTTTAGTGTTTTTCCGTTAGAAGACGCCAACTATGAGAAACCCTCACCCTCCGAAGAGGCCGAGTGCGTGTTGAGTGACTCCACGCATTTGCCGCCACGCCTCGGGTTCCCCCCACGGCCTGGCGCATGGTGCCGGGGCGCTGGTGTCAACCTTCGGGGGAAGTTTGGGAGGCTGGCCGGGTTCTTCTTCCACCCGAGAAGCTTCCGGGAACCGCGGAGGCGAAACCACCATCACCCGACCAGACCGCTGCGGCAGGGAACGAGATGCGGCGCCCCTGGGCCCGGCAGCGGCTCGCAGCGGCTGCAGCCCCCGAGACCCCCGGCACCCGCCTCGTCCCAACTTCTCCGCCCGGCGCCCGGCGCGCCCTGCCTCGGCCGCAGCTCCCAGCCCCGGGCGCCCGGCCGAGCGCTGGGACCCGGCTCCCGCCGCCGGCACGTCCCCCGGCAGCCAGTCGCTGGCGCTGCCTCGGCCTCCGGCCGCCTCCCGCCCCCTCCTCTCCCCGAACCAACAATAAACACAACTTTTTTATGAAAAGAAAACAAACTTCAGCGACGTGACTCACCTCTGCTGCAGCCGGCGCCTGGGGAGGGCGAGCCGGGGCCCGGGGGCCAGCGTGGTGGGCGCAGACGGAGCCACACAGCGCCGCGCCGCACGGACACACAACACGCACGGTGACACCGGGGACACACAACACGGGCGAACGGCCGCGGCTGGAGCAACAAAGGAGCCGCGGACGGAAAAGTTGCCGGCCGGAGAGGGAGGGCGCCTGCCGGCGCGTGTGGCTGTGGCGGGCGTGAGGGTGTGCGCGTGTGTGTCTCTTCTGTGTGTGTTTGTGTGTGCGTGTGTGTGTCTGTGTGTGTGTGTCTGTGCGTGCGCGGCGGCTGACACCGGCGGGCCGGGGCTCAGGGTCCCCGCGGCAGGAAGCGGCGGCCGCGGCGGCGGCAGCGGGAGGACAAGGTAGGGGACGCGGCGCCCAGCGCACCCGGTCCCTCCATATGGAAGAAGCTTTTTGGATGACTGAACTCGCAAACAATTCCTTCTTTTGCTTCTCCTGCCTAGGAGCCTCCCATTACCGCGCGAGGAGGAGGAGGGGGGAGTGGAGGAGGCGGGAAGGAGGGGGAGGAGCAAAATGGAGCAAAGAAAAAGTCTTGGAAAGGAAGCTGGAAAAAAAAGTCCCCCAAACTCTAGGGCGGTTTTCCCGTTAACACCCACTTTTTGCTGTGCCTCAGACCCGCGCTCTCTTCCAACTTCTTTTTCTTTGCCATACCAAAAGCACCATCTTCTCCCTTTTCCCCGAACCCAGGGTGTCCCCTGAAGCCCCCACTTTCTCTTTAGCTTCACCTCGCACCCTTGCTCTTCCATGTACAATCCTTCCCTCCTTTCGCCCAGTCTCTTCCAAGACTTTCCTGACACCCACCTCTCAATGGTCTTCTTCTTCTGCAAGACAAACTGTTGGATAAATCGTTAAAAGCAAACTCATCAGAAAATGGGACAGCGGCGGTGGAGAAAATGATAAGGAAACCAGTCTCAGGGAAGCCTTAACGCAGCCTCCCCCGACCCCCTCGGTCGGTTAGGGAGGGTTTGCCGCGTCGTCCATTGACAGCGCCCTGACCTCCATTCATCATCCCAGGATGGAGCAGCGAGGAATGGGGAGGGAGAGCTGGGGCTGGGGCTGGGGGCATGGGTTGGGGGTGCTGGTGGCCACGGAAAAGTTAGTTACCTATGCGTGTGTGTTGTCAGAAAACTTTCAGAGCTGTGGTTCTCAAACTGTAGCAGGACTCCCTGGAAGGCTTGCTAAATCCCTTTGCTGGGCCCCACCTCCAGAGTTTCTGATTCAGTAGGTGGACCTGGGAATTTGCATTTCAAATAGGTTCCCAGGTGATGCTGATGCTGCTGGTCAGGGGCCACGTTTTAAAAACTACCTTTCCAGGGCAGTGAGAAGGCAAATGCTGGGTTGGTGGCAAATTGGATTCCCTTCTTATACTTTAGGAATGAAACACAGGTTGTGAACGGTCATCCATTCCGTATCTTCACTGCAGCTGAGAAAATCGAGACCCAGCAGGGCTAAGCCATTTGTTTAAAGTGAACTGGGAGTTAGTGCCAAGGTGGTGAGGAAGCTGTCCTGGAAATAAGACGGGCAGGCTAGTAGTAGGGTGAATGGGGGTGCTGCCTTCCCTGTGTGGCTGGACAGCTGCACTGGGAGTTAGGAAGCCACTGTGACTTTGAAAAGTCACTTAACCTTTCTGGGCCTCTGGGGGTTGTGTGTGTGTGTGTGTGTTTGTTTGTTTTTTTTACAGAGTCTCACTCTGTCGCCTAGGCTGGAGTGTAGTGGTGCAATCTCGGCTCACTGCAAAGTCTGCCTCCTGAATTCAAGAGATTCTCCAGCGTCAGCCTCCCAAGTAGCTGAGATTACAAGCACCTGCCATCTATGCGCGGCTAATTTTTGTATTTTTAGTAGAGACGGAGTTTCACCATGTTGTCCAGGCTGGTCTTGAACACCTAGCCTCAAGTGATCTGCCCACTTTGGCCTCGCAAAGTGCTAAAATTACAGCCGTGAGCCACCTCACCCGGCCCTGTTTTGTTTTTTATTAATTTGTTTCTTGTCAGTAAACATACATACTTTACACTGAGTATAGGACTCTAATTGAATCTGAACCAAAAGACCTTTACAAAGGAAACATAAATGTATTTTATTCCATATTTTGCACTATTTTTTTCTCCTGTATTTAGTCATTCAGGCAGAAGCCAATTTCCTTTTTTGATTTATCAAGTACTTTCAGCTCTGTGCCTGGATTCTTAGGCATGTTCCTCTGGCAAAATGGATCTGGAGGATGATCCATTTTCAGCAAGAAGGTGAAAAGGACTCTGAACTCCCTCTATGAATTATCCACCTACATTTCCTTTTCCTACTTAATCATCCTAATTTTCCTTCCCTTTTAATCTCTAACAATCTCCCCCAACATTCTCAAAGACCTATTTTTCTTTCCAGTCAATGACTATATTAGCTTCCACTTTCTTTTGTCCTCCTTCTGAGGCACAATTCGGGACTACAAGGCCTGGGGTCCACCCTGGGTACAGAACTTTTAATTCTCCCAAGGGAATGGGTCAACCAGCTTCCTCTGCAGTGATAACACTCCTTCTCCCCAGGGCCCCAAGCAGCATATCCAGCCTTCTGTTTTTCAAAGATGATTCCAAGTACCACTCAATGAGAACGTGATGCATGAAGGTCTCAGATTCATTCTTTTATATTCCTGTATATACTCTTTGTTGCTTGACATCTCAAAGATATCTTCTACCCCTTCTGTCGTCTTTCTCCTAGGACTCTCCATTCTCTTACTCTGGTCTTTGGGTCCACACAGCCCTAGGCTCTGAGTTAAAGCATCAGAACACAACAGAACACAAAGAATGTAGCAGTCCCTACCAGCACCATTTAGTCAGGAGAATGACACACTGCCTTGTTCCTTCATGCATGCAGGCTGCTCACCTTTCTTTCTTTCTTTTTTTTTTTAAGACGGAGTCTGGCTCTGTCACCCAGGCTGGAGTCCAGTGGCATGATCTGGGCTCACTGCAACCTCCACCTCCCCGATTCAAGCAATTCTCCCTGCCTCAGCCTCCCGAGTAGCTGGGATTACAGGCACCCGCCACCACGCCAGGCTAATTTTTTTTTTTTTTTTTAAGTAGAGACGGGGTTTCACCATGTTGGACAGGCTGGTCTCGAACTCCTGACCTCAGGTGATCTGCCCGCCTCAGCCTCCCAAAGTGCTGGGGTTACAGGCATGAGCCACTGCTCCCAGCCTGCTGCTCACCTTTCTTATAGTTTAGGCAGAATGCAGATCACAGTTTAATAAAGAGGACTTAATTCTGCTGGTGGCATCAAGCACACTGTTGGTACCTCAGATATGTTTATTGTTTTTATTGCTCTTTGTATTAATGTGATTGTGTTTATTACTACTAGTCCTGTAAGAACAACGTATCTGAATTTTCTCCCCACTCCATTTTGCTTAGAGGGTATTTCTTGCCTAATTCCCTCCTCCCCTTTCGATTAGTTTCTCTATCCTAACCCACCCCAACCCATTCCAGCATCTCTAGCCATTTCAAAACAGTTAGGTGGAGTCTGGATTTTGTAAGGTGCTTTTTGCTACTGTCCATTCTGTTGATGGTGATTTACCTCTAGCACCTTGCTTTCTTGGAAATGTTATGGGCCTCCACCAAGAAGGAAGCATTTGGTATGGAAGTGATCATCACATTAATTTATAATGCTTGGTGGGGGGAAGGAGTGGGGAGGTGAGTAGGGATTGTAGGTCTATATAAGTCACTATGTTGCTAGGCTGTGCAGAATAAACTGGAAGGAATTCAGTGAATGACATGAAAAGACGTGGTTTCCTCTCAGTGTGCTGTAGATACTCTACCTGTATCATATAAACAGGGGTCTCCTTGACTGTGAAAGATATCTGGAGAGGATTATGCTGAGAAAATTATTAAGATGTAGACAAGAAAGAAGGACTTGATGATTTTTTTCCTCTGTTTTAATATAAATCTGCTTTCCTGATTATAAAATATGTGCACTGACGAAAATTTAGAAAATACAGAAAAACACATAAAAGAAGAAAATCAACTTAAAGTTACTACCCAGGGATAACATTGTTATTAACATAGTGGAGTGTTTTTTCTAGTCATTTTTCTTTCTTGTTTTTGTTTCTCATCAATACAAATAAACACGTTATCAACACTGAGTATATGATTCTAATCGAATCAGAATTGGAAGACATTTAAAGGGAAACATAATTGGAGTATGTTTATTCGATATTTTATACAATTTTTAATGCATCTGGTAATTCAAGCAGGAGCCAGCTTCTTCATTGATTTATCTGGTACTTTCATATTTTACAAATTTGGGTTCATTGTACGTACATACAGGTTGTTATCATGCTTTTAAATTTAACATTTTAATGATTATTTCCCCCATATCATGTAATCTTCAAAATTTGACTTAACTGCTGTGTACTATTCCATCAAAGAGAGAGACTGTTATTTATTCAACTATTCTTCTATTGTTACATATTTAGGTTGTTTCCATTTTTATTATCATCCCGTATTGCAGTTGACTAAACATCTAGCTATAAACCTTTATTGTTCTGATTATTTCCTAAGGGTAAATTCATGTAAGTAGGAGTTTGGGATCAATGGATAGGATACAACATTTTAAATACT
The DNA here is from genome assembly GCF_028885655.2 of Pongo abelii. Taxonomy (NCBI): domain Eukaryota; kingdom Metazoa; phylum Chordata; class Mammalia; order Primates; family Hominidae; genus Pongo; species Pongo abelii. Next base: position 24,923,520 of record NC_085928.1, read on the forward strand.
TTTAGTTGGTATTACAAAATTGTCCTCCAGTGGTTCCAATGTACATTTCCATCTCTCAGATTATTTTAATTAAAAGCAACAATGAGGTCATCAAACACAAGGTCCCAAGTGAAGACTTGACTGAATTATCTAGTTTGAATGATTACACTGAACAATAAAGAAAACAACTGCCAAATATGCACTTCAGTGGAAACAACACTCCAATGGGAAGAGTTGGACACTAATTGCTTACCCTATGAACTGGATCATATTTATGATTTTATTTAACCTTTTCAACAAGCCTCTGAGAAATAAGCTAATGTTTATTGAGCACCTTCCTCTCCCAGTGTCTCTCCTGGATTCTGTGTGTACCTTCCATCTTGAATCCCCATAACAACCTTGTGCTATATAGATGCAATTATCTCCATTTTATAAATAAGGAAAATTAAGCAACATGCTTGAGATCGCCAACAACTAAATGGTGGTACGAATTCCAGACCCAAGATTTTTCCAGTGCAACACACTACTTCACAACTATTTCATGAATTGCAGGCTACTTCTTGGAGTTAAAAAAAAACTGTTTAGAAAATGCCCGAATTTTGTCTAGCCATTAAGAAGTATTTTATGGGCTTTCCAAGGAGTGTTTTTCTTTTTTTGAAAGAGACACTCAAGTGCATACCAAGAACTAAGGTAATTTACTAATTGTAACTAATGTTAAGAGTCTAAGGATATTATATACAGGAAGAGAATGGAGTTCTGATGTATGGGTTAAGACTGAAAATGAGATACCAGCCAGGCGCGGTGACTCACGCCTGTAACCCCAGCACTTTGGGAGGCTGAGGGGGGCGGATCACGAGGTCAGGAGTTTGAGACCAGCCTGACCAACATGGTGAAACCCCAGCTCTACTAAAAATACAAAAATTAGCCAGGCGTGGTGGTGCGTGCCTATAATCCCAGCTACTCAGGAGGCTGAGGCAGAAGAGTGGCTTAAACCCGGGAGGCGGAGGTTGCAGTGAGTTGAGATCGTGCCACTGCACTCCAGCCTGGACGATAGAGCGAGACTCCATCTCAAAAACAAAACAAAACAAAAAAATGAGATACCAAAATTCACAGTTTTAACAATAATTAGTAAATTGGCTTTTGTACACATAACTATTCTCAAAAGCTTATATTTGGATAAAGACATTTTATCTTGATAAACGATACTGGAAATGAGATATTCATGAACCCAACTTTCTGCTTTAAAATTCAAGCTCTTGAGTGTATAAAGTGTCTATTTATTAAGGCAATATCTCAATACAATTTCAAGATGCATAACATACTCCATTAATTTATAATTAGGAAAATTAGCCCTCATTTGCTCTTGACTGGACCATTAACTAGTTATCTGAGTTGGCTTACCTTTCTATGCTGGGTATTGCAAGGGCTGCTGGAGAAGAAATATGCCCAGTTGCTCTAAAATATTTGTTGACTGAAGGAAGAATGATGAATGAAAGTATAAGATTGACCTATGCAACAATTAGTAGAAACAATGCAAGACAGCATATAATTAAACCCTAAATTGCATGGTTCAGGCAGAATTACAGGTGAGCCTGGTATGATGCCATCTATTCCTTATACAAGTTGAACTGGCTGGGACTGACTTCTCTAGCCCCAGGCTGTCAACTCAGGCATTCCTACTGGCCATATGTTCCGTTGACTTTTAGGAATTAATCACCAGATCCCCACAAGGCTCCCTATGGACAAGTGTACCCTAGGGGGAGAATGATATTTTATTTATTTATTTAGAGACAGGGTCTCACTCTGTCTTCCAGGCTGGAGTGCAGTAGTGTGATCTTGGCTCACTGCAACCTCTGCCTCAGCCACCTGAGTAGCTGGGATTACAGGAGCACACCACCATGCCCAGTTGATTTTTTTTTTTTTTTTTTGACAGTGTCTCGCTCTGTTGCCCAGGCTGGAGTGCAGTTGTGTGATCTCGGCTCACTGCAAGCTCCACCTCCCGGGTTCACGCCATTCTCCTGCCTCAGCCTCCTGAGTAGCTGGGACTACAGGTGCTCACCACCAGGCCAGCTAATTTTTTGTATTTTTAGTAGAGACAGTGTTTCTCCAAGTTGGCCAGGCTGGCCTCGAACTCCTGGGCTCAACTGGTCCACCTGCCTCGTCCTCCAAAAGTGCTGGGACTACAGGCATGAGCTACTGTGCTTGGCCGAGGATGAGATTTTAAAAAAAAGAATATTGTGAAATCAAGACAAACCTGGGTTTGAGCTTAGACAAATTAAGTACATCTCTAAACTCTAGTTTCTGTGAATATTGGAAATAATATATATGTACTATTTCTATCTATCTATCTATCTATCTATCTATCTATCTATCTATCTATATGAAACCCTTGGTAGGCACTCAATAAACAGAGGGAAAATTAGTAAAAGTTTGAGTGAGAGGTGAAGCTGGGATAGAGAAATGAAAAATAGAATAGTCCAAGGCCACTTCTGTGTGCTTGATTTTGCGAAGCCCTAGACAAATAGAATCTATTGACACTGAATTCCACGTGAGATCACTTTTCCAAGATATCAGATTCTCTAAAGCAAGCACAGCCCCCTTTTGTCCTCCATGAAACCCCCACCTTCCTCATCTCCCGCTGTCTGTTCTTCCCCCACCCCTTCACTTGTTAGGCTGAGAAAGTTGGATTCTGGAGCTGCCCAGACTCCAGCTGTTTGATATTGTGCAGTGACGGCAGCAAAGAGGGCAAGGGCGCGAGATTCCAGATGAAAGCAAAAACTCAAAGAGAACTGGACCTCAGAGCTTTGATACCAAACTCAGTGGGTAACAGCCTCCGTTAAATTTGTTCAGTCAGCCATTTAAGGGGGAAGAAGTTTCTCACACATCTTGTAAGGGTTTTTAGCAACGAGATGCTTCCATGGAGGGGAATCCATATTCTGAGGACTGAGCTGGGCAGAATCTAATGCCAAAGCTGCCACTGCAAGCTTTGAGACAGGTATTATGCTGTCTTGTTTTGTTCTACATGTATTATTTTCTTTCTCCTTCATAAGATACCTGCGATTCTCTGAGACTTTTGGCCACAGCATCAGGAAACATAACTATGCCTGACCCTACTCCACCCTACCCCACTTCTTCAAGTCCTCCACTCACAAGCAGAATTTAACAGGGAGGCCCAAGCTGCTCTGCAGTCCTGGCCATGGAGCGAAGGTTGACCAGCCTCCCTGGACAGTGGTTGGAAGGTCTCTGTAGACCTGCAGGCAGAGCCATGAGGAATGGAGAGGAATTGACAAGAATATAGATTCTGGGGCTGGTGGTGTTGTAGGAGCCTCCCTGGAACCTCTCCCATTGAGAATCAGAAACCAGTTGTATATTCTTTGCCTTTTATTTATTGAATTCATCAACCAGAAAATGGAATTGTTAGAGGCTTGGTGGTCCCAATGCCTTGCATACGAAACTGTGCCTGAGATAAGGAACGACTAAGAAAGTTAATCTCACAGTTCACTGATTCCTAATAATTTAAAAAGCAATATCTATAGGCCTTGTCCTTGTTTATCCAGGAGAGATGAAGATAGGATCAGTCATGTCCTTGCCTTTCTTTGATGGCTCCCCACTTCCTTTGATATAAGGCACAAGTGCTCCCTGCTCCGTGGTCTGGTCCAGCTCAACTCCCCAGGCTGGCTCCTCAGGGCCCCACCAAATTGTATCTTGTGCTCCAGCATCTCCTTGCCCTTCCTCAAAGCACCACAATTTATCGTGATTTCCAGCCTGCCCACTTTATTTCCTTCTGACTTATTTCCTTTCTCCTCTTTTCTACTCATCAAACTCCTACTTACCCTTTAAGAATTGTCTCTAACATCATCTCTTCTAGGAAGACTTACTCAAACCTTCCCTTCCTAACTCTGATTGCCCTCCAATGAAACCCTTTTTTGCCTTTGCCTGGCATCTACCATGAGCATTGTAATTATAATTGTGGATCTATCTGTCTTCTTGCTGGAATATCCTCAAGTACAAAGGCAATCTGTTTCATCTTTGTATCCTCAGGTTTGGCATGATACCTGGCACATGGTGGATGCCCAATATATAAATATATCAAGTAGATGAAGAATTAACGAAATCAAGTATCCCTATTATAGCATGGATATATATTATAGCCTAATGGATCTACATGGTTGAAATGTTGAAGGAATACCAATAACTAATACTGGGCCTGAGGTGGAACCACAGGTTTACGACTAAATACCAGGCCCTTGCCTAAAGCAGGTGAAGCCTGGTTTGTCTTAGCTATAAAGTTGTATGTATACAGTATTTTGCATTTAGATGCTAATGGTATGTTTGAAATGGTAGCGTATGACTGACTTTGTTTTTTAGTTTTTATTTGAGATAATTATAGAGTCACATGAGTTGTAAGAAACAATACAGAGAGATTCTGTATGCCTTTCATTTAGCTCCCCCGACTACAGCACAATAGCTAACCTAACTATAGTACAATATCTTAAACAAATGACATTGATAAACTCATCAGCCATATTCATATTTTGCCAGTTTTACTTGCACACTTATTTGTGAGTGGTTTTATGTTTTCAAACTAATTTGTGGACCTAAAGCAGTCTATGGATTCAATACAACCCCTATCAAAATCCCAATGGCATTTTTTAAATACAGAAATAGAACCATCTTAAAAGTCATATGGAATCTCGAGAAACCTTGACTAGCCAAAAGAATCTTGAAAAAGAACAAAGTCAGAAGGCTCCCATTCCCTGCCTTCAAAACACATTACAAAGCAATAGCAGTTAAGGGGATGTTGTACTATCATAAAGATACATATATAGACCAATGCAGTAGAATAGATAGCCTAGAAACAAACCATCGTATATATGGCTGAATGATTTTCAACAAGGGTGCCAAGACTACACTATGGGGAAAGGACAGTCTCTTCATCAAATGGTGATGGGAAAATTGGATGTCCACATGTAAAAGAATGAAGTTGGACACTTACCTTACACCATTACAAAAAATTAACTCAAAGTTATTAAAGACCTGAAACTAAGACCTAAAACTATTAAGCTCCTAGAAGAAAACATAGAAGAAAAGCTACAGGAGATTAGATTTAGTAACAATTTCTTGACTATGACATTGAGAAGATAGGGAATAAAATTTAAAAATAGGCAAAGGGGACTACATCAAACTTAAAAACTTCTGCACAACAAAGGAAGTAATCGACAGAGTGAAAAGCAGCCTACAGATTGGTAGAAAATAATTGCAAGTCATATATCTGATAAAGGATTAATACCCAGAATATCTAAGAAACTTTTACTCAACAACAAAAAAACAAATAACCTGATTTAAAAGTGGACAAAAGATTTGAGTAGGCATTTACCCAAAGAAGATACGTAAATAGTCAATAAGCATATGAACAGATGCTCAACATCACTAATAATTAGGGAAATGCAAATCAAAGCCACAGTGAAATATTACAAGTTGGCAACTCAAAAAAAAAAAGGAAAGAAAAAGAACCCAAATTAAGTGTGATGAGGATGTAGAGAAATTGGAACCCTTGCACACTGTTGGTGGGAATTCAAAGTCGTGCAGCCGTTAAGGAAAACAGTATGAAGGTTCCTCAAAAAATTAAAAATAGAACTACTGTATGATCCAGCAATCCCATTTCTGGGTATATATCCAAAAGTATTGAAATCAGGATCTTGAAAAAGAATTAAAATCAGGATCTTGATGAGATATCTGTACTCCCATGTTCACTGTAGCACTAACTGCAGCACTATTCACAATAACCGAGAGGTAGAAGCAACCCAGATGTCCATAGACAGATGAGTGGATAAAGAAGATGTGATATAACCATGCAAAAATGGAATATTATGCAGCCTTAAAAAAGAAGGAAATCCTTTCACATGCTACAACATGGGTTAATCTGAAGGACATTATGCTGACAAAATGAACCAGTCACAAAAGGACAAATACTGTATGGTCCCACTCATATGAAGTATCTAAAGTAGTCAGAATCATAGAGACAGAAAGTAGAAAGGTGGTTACCAAGGACTGGGGATAGGGTATAGGGGGAAGTAGTTTTTAGGGGGGTTACAGTTTCACTGTTGCAAGATAAAAATGTTCTAGAGATCTATTGCATAATAATGTGAATATATTTTACACGCTGAACCATAGACTTAAAAATGGTTAAGTTGACAAATTTAATGTTACGCTTTTTACTGCAATAAAAAAATGATTTGTAACTTATTGTATAGGTGCAGACCATCCCCAGAATGGCCACAGTCGATAAGAATCTGAATCATGCTCAGCTGACTCCATAAAAGAAGGACTTGAGTCTCTCCCAGAAAGCTTACAGCAATAGAATTCGTCCCTGACCTGGTCTCTGATTTACACCCTCTTTGACCTCACTTTAGAATGTTTTATTCCTCTTTTGATGGGACAAGAAAGGATCTCATTTCCTGAAAGATATATATGAGTTAGAATAATTCCATCCACCCTTTTTTTGGTCATCAGCCAACACCAAGAGTTGCTTACATGATTTGCAGGGTGTAAAATAAAAATGCAGGGTCCCAGAAGGAGTAGAGAAGTCAATCTCCATTTCTCATAACCCACAGAGGAGAGGTGACCCGCAAGGGATTGTAACCTCCAGACTGAGACATGCTAAGGGGTAGGCTTGAGATCCCTGCCAAGTCACTGGGTGAACATGCCTGAGAGCTGACAGCTTAGGGTGGGAGCAGCCACTGCCTTCCCCTTTCTGTGAGGAGAATGGGGTACAAGCCTTACCCTGAACCTCCTCATGGTTACACCCAGGGCCCTGCCAGTGGTGGAGGGTGACTGAGGTCATGGAGTGGGGTGGGAAGGGAGAGAGCAGAGGAGGCTAGGGCACCAGGGGGCAAGGGAGTGAGAGGTTGAGAACCTGTCCCAGGGAGGAGAGAGGCAGGGGCAGGCAGGACCACACATGAGCTGAGGCTCCAAACCTCCAGTGAATGCTCTATTATCTCATAGAATTTCACTTTCAAAATACAAATTCAAAGATAAGTTCATTAAAAATTTCACAGTGGTATCCCCAGAAATTAAAATTGAGTGCAGGACCCTTCTGAGTGCAAGGCTCTGTGCAACTGCATTGACTGCACAACTCATGACCCTGCTGGACACACCAAACTCAAACCTATCTGAAATTGTAATCCTCTACACTCCTTGGGACTGGGATCCTCTCCTTTCTTCTCCAGTGTGGCCTAGGAATGATGGGAATGAACAGTGAAACTTTCTTATATTTGACCCCTCCTCAATGAATTTGTGTAATATTAGCAAAGCCCTACTTATTTAGAAGAAAAACAATGTGCTCATCTCACCATGTCTGATGTTTAAAAACAAAATAGTCTTAAATCAAACAGCCTTAGTAACAACAGGATTATCTAGCTGTCTGAGAGAGAAACTTGGGAATCATCCTTGACACCTTCTTTCTCTTCATTCTTCACAGGTAATTGTCATCACTACCTCCTACAGTGCCACATCCTAGATCTCTCCAGAATCCATTACCTGAGCTCAGTCTCTTCTGCAACTATCCTAGTCCAGACTTTAATCATTTCTCACACGGAATATTACAAAAGCCTCTTTATTAATCTCCCTGCCTCCCCTCTGCCTCCCTCACTGGTCCATTTGCACATTCCTGATGGAGACATCTTTAGAAATGGCAACTTTGATCATGTCATATACTTACCCCTAAAATTATTCATTGATATCATTGACCACTTTTAGAATGAAATCAAACTCCTTAGCAAAGTACACTAACCCTTTCATACTGATCTCTGGTAAGTACTGCCCCAATGTGGTCTCCAACCATTTCCCTACCTGACTCCATTCTTTTCCTCACCATACAGAACTTCTTAGGAATGTTCCAGGATATTTAGTCTCTAGGCCTTTGTGTATATGGGGCTCTTATTTAGCTAGTTAGTTCCTCTGACTTCTTTGCCCACTGGACCTTCCCAGCATGGGGATGACTATTACCCGAGGACCCCTATCACTTGGTGTTTACCCTTATCAAAGCACTCTCTGCACTGATCTATAATTATTTCAGGCTATCACATTTCTCAGTTAGGGGGATGCCTTTTCCATGTGGTGTTTCTTCGATTTTCCTTACTTGTTGTGAAACCCATGGAGAGAGCCTGGGTCTTAATAATCATTGTAATTCTAATGCCTTGAAAAACTTCTGGAATATGGCAGGCAATAGGTAGATGTTTGCTGCAGAAAAGAGAGAGAAAGGGAGGAAGAACCGACCAGCTGCCATCTGTAAAACTTCTTTTTTTCCTAGCCCTTGAGATCTCACACATCCTCCCTCACGAGTTAGTCGATGTCTTAAGAGTCGAAATAGATTGGTGGCACAGCCAATGTGATTGATTATGCAGACACAGTTGCTTAGGTGATAGAAAGTAATGATTTGACCAAATTTGAGTGGTGGCTTTATACAGACATAGCTCAGCTCCTCCTCTTCATGTGAAACACAGAGACACAGAACTTTGCTTCCTCAGGAATAACCAGTTCAAAAGATTACCACAGGCACTTTGAAAAATAAGTGGAAGTGGCTAAAGATTTACAAGAAAAAGTTCCAGTTTTATGGACATAGAAAAACAACTTAAAATTGTATAACATACATTTGTCAAAACCCATAGAACTATACTCCACAAAGAGAAAATTTTACTGTATGTAATTTTTTAATAACAATCAGAATAGGGGGAGGGGACTCAAAATGGAATTCAAACTGTAACAATTAAATCCAACTGTATTAGAAATTATTAACATAACGGTAATTTAGGAAGTGGAGAAGAAAAAAACTAATCTAAGTTACTTTGGAAAACAATATTTTGACTGGATATCGTGAGGCTAAACAACTACTATACTGTAGTTAGTAAACATTTCTCACAGGAGTATTGATTAGCAATTCTGAAACTACTTTGTGTGTATACTAGAGTTGAACTAATAATTAAATACATTATCAATAATGAAAGCCAAGTTTCTCACTATCTGAGAAAAAAGTTACAAATAAGGAAAGGGAAAAGGCTAGAATGAATTCTGGCGTCATATTAGAGTCAGAGATATCGGTATGAATTCATGGTTTTAAAAATATATATACAAAAAATACAGATGTGTGTATGCACCTAGTACAATCCTAGTATTCATACATATATTTCCTAGTCCTGTTTACTGAGAGGAGTTAAAAACAATGACACCCCAGTAGCAGTGAGCACACCCAGCACTCAAATCTTGGTTTCTGCATACTATTCTCCAATGAAAAAAGAAATAAGGATACTTGGAAAAGTGTTTGATTCCAGGGCTGGGGCAGGAAAAATGAGCCAGGAGTATCTTGTGATGCCAAAAAAGTAAGAAAGTACTCAAAAAATGATGCGGGCAGCTACTGAAAGGGTAAAGGAGCCCAGCTGTAGCCAAAGAACAACAGTAAAATAAGTAGCAACTGTATTGGATTATAACCCATAGAACACAATAAATATTCAGGAATCCATACTGATGTAAATAAATAATTGGATAAATAAATAAAATAGAATGGCAACTCTTCCTTAAAGAAGACTTTCAAATAATAAATGTAGAAGGAGTTAGGGAAATAGAAAATATTTATTAGAATACTACAGCAGTAATTTTTCAAGATCCATTGATTAATGCTAAAATTAGTGGTCTCAAAATATCACCCCCAAGATATTTATTAATCACAAAGCTGAAAAAAGAATTACCTTTATGATGAAGAAACCCAATAGATACCACCTTAACCACATGACCAACGTTAACATCACTAGTAATAAGACATATTAGCCAGGCTTGGTGGCATGCACCTGTAGTCCCAGCTATTTGGGAAGCTGAAGCAGGAGGACTGCTTGAGCTCAAGAGTTCAAGGTTACAGGGAGCCATGATCATGTCATTGCACTCCAGCCTGGGCAACAGAGTGAGATCCTGTCTCTGAAAACAAAAAAAGAAACAATAACAACAACAACAAAAAAAAACCAAAGACATATTGACTTAAGGTACTGTTAGTAAGATGCACTGAGAAGGGCTTATCATTTCTGTGGTATTCTTGCCTCAAAGTGGAAAACATTAGCTATACTAGAATTGAGTGACATTCTGCAAAATAACTGACCAATACTCTTCAGAAGTGTCGAGGTCAAGAAAAGAAACTTCTCATAGATTGAGAAGACCAGGGAGATATGAAGACTGGGATCCTGGATTGAATCCTAGAACAGAAGTATGCTAATAAAAAAGCTGGTAAAATCCAAAGAAAGTCCGCAGTTTAGTTAATAGTATTGTAATGATAACAATTTCTTAGTTTTGATTTTTGGATTTGGTTGTTAAAGATAATAACAATAGGGAAACTGGGTGAAGGGCATATGGGAACTCACTGTACTATATTTGCATCTTTTCTGTCTAAAATTACTTAGAATACAAAGTCGAAAAAATGAATGGGGACCATGCTGTTAAAAAGGGGAAGAAAGAAGAAGGGCAAAGGCATGTATGAAATTTTCTGAGAGAGGACAAAACGCACTGTAAGAACAGAGGTCAGAAAGGCTCAACATAACAGAGAGGTGGAAAACGTAAAAAAAAAAAAAGTACAGAAAACCCAAGCAGAAAAGTCACCATTTCTCATTTGAAATCACTAATTTAAAAACTGGAGGACCATTCAAGCAGCCATGGGCTAGTGCTGACCTGCGCACATGTTAAGGCCCAATCCAGAGCTATGAACATCACATCCAGGATTTGCTCAGGATGTTTCAAAAGAAGTGAGTGCTTGGCCAGGTTGGGAGTCGCCTGGACAGTCTGGTGGCTTGTATGTCAGAGGCCTCACAGACATCCTAAATAGAGAGGTCAAATTCCAGAGTTGCCTCTATGAGCTTGGAAATAACCCAGAGGGTTTAGTATTTTTGGTCTGACTATTGAACGGCATCTATTATTACGGCAAAGGTGTCTATGTCACTGGGTCTGCAAGGATCAAGTTGTTGGGATGTTCTTCCCTATGCAGAGCTCACATGAATTCTACCACATTTTCTTAGACATATTAAGATATGCACATCTTACAAGGTTGAGAGACGTTCTACCTCTAAGGTGACTTGGAATATCTCTTATTGTCTGTTAGAGCTAACTTTATATTCTACTTACAGGCAATCTTGTTTTCAGGGTTTTGAGAGATACTTTAATTACAAAGCATTTGGACAAGCAGCCCCAACAAGTGATAGTCTCACCATCATTAACTGTACAGTCAACCATCAGTGCATACATGATGCCAGTTACTCCACCCACCTCATTCGCTGTCACGGATATTTGAAATGAACAAAATGTTGATGGCACTAGCAGTGGAGCACAGCTATAGCATACTGTGAAGATGTGAGGGTGATATCTGACATATCCTCATTCCCATTAACTTCCAGAGTTCCTTTAGCAATTACGGATCTTGGGATTAGAAGACCTGAGACTGGCTTTTGCCCCAAAATTTCTCACTGTGTAGCTTTAAACATGTCATGAAGCTTACAGTTTTCTCATCTGTAAAACGAGGATAATGGTAACAGCTAGCTCACAAGATTATTTTGAGAATCAAAAGTGTTATTACATGAGAAAGTGTTTATTAAAGACTAAAACACATTATAAATATGAACTTTAATTTCACTGCTCCAATACAATGAAACATACGACATTTTTAAATGTAAAAAGAACCCCACAATGCAAAAATTTTTAGAAACAAATAATTTTGGTAAAAAAAAAACACTTTTCAAAAAATCTGAAACAAATTTTCCAGCACTTGGCTACATAGTCAGAAGCTTGAAGCAGAAATTCTTTTCTATAGTGTCCTTAGCAGTGTGAGCCCAGTCTGGTTGCCAGGCCCATAAAAACAGAAAGCTGTTGATCATTAGTCTGTGTAAAACATAGCACTTGGGCATCTCACTTGGAACTTGCTTTTTAACTTGTTTCAAGAGGTGGCGCTTAGAACTGAAGAGAGTATTGTATGCCTGAATGAGTGCACCAAAACACCAGGCCAGACTGGGGTGTGGGCACCCACTTATGTGTGCAACTGCCTTTTTACCTAATTAATCCTCTCCCTGCAAGCCTGAACGCGGCCTGTGAACTTCACATTCCACTGGTAACTGGAACTCTGGATCCTACAAAACCTGGAGGCTTTCATGAAATGTTATTTGTTCAGGGCGCTTGAAGCAATGATATCTAATGGAGCAGAAGCAAAGAGAAAATGACCTGAGCTTTAGTAAAGAATGGTCGATTTCCATCACAGATCTGGCTCCTTCTCTACCCTGCTTAGAAACCTTGGAGGGCTCCCTTCCTGGACAGACTCCAAACTCTTCTCAACCAACCCTAGGCTCATTTTTCCACACACTCATGCCACTCACCCCCCTTTCTCTGCCCTCCAATCTCTGTGCTTGTGTTTCCCAATGTATAGTTTGCAACAAAATAAACTGGCAGTGCTTGTTTAAAATGTAGATGCCATTGCTGAACTTCAGGGCTAACGAATCAGAATTTCTGGGTGTAGAGACCTCAGGAATCTGCTTGTCAAAACTAGTTCTTCCAGCAAATCTTGGGAGACAATGACCTGGCCACACTTAACCACTTATCTGTTCCTTAAATTCAGTATGCATTTTATTCCTCTGTACTTCTGCCTTCCTTTTCTTTTCCTCTCCACAAACTCGCTAAGCTTCCTTTATTGAATAACTTCTGTATACCAAATGCAGGCAGTCCATTAAGGCTTCAAGGCCCAGCTCTTATTTATGGCTTTGCTGGTACCTTTCCTGATTCTTCTCAATACAAAATTAACTGAGCACCTACTAAGTATCAGGTATGCAGACAGGACATAGACATGAAATAGATTTTGTCTTTGTCCCCAAGATGCTCACTCAAGAGTGACAGATACCTTATGAATCTGTGCCTCTACTCTCTCCAGTGAGAAGCTACACTTTCAGAACCACAGCACTGGAAGAGCTGATGTATCAGCCAATCTAGACAGGGAAGCTGTTTTTGCCACTGTAGAATTCATTGTATGCTAAGCTAGTCGTCCTTTTCTTGCCAAAATATCTTTCACCAAGAGAATGCCAAAGTGCTTTTCTAGTAGGTTTGAATTGGGTACCAGATTTACTGACAGCAAAATCAAGATTCTGATGTATTAAATATCCTTCTTTAGGTCTTAGAATAGCTTATGGCAGAACTGAGCACATGAGAACTTCTCCAATGCGTCATAGCATGGGGTCTGCACATAAAAGGACTTCAATAATGTGGCCAATGAGTGGTCAATTTGCTTTATAAACTTCTAAAAATAGAATGAACCTCCTCTGGCAGTGCCAGCCTTGAGCTTGAGTCTGTCTGTGCTGGTGTTGAATGCCTCTCACATTCTGGGACTTTGGATTTACCGTTTTTTGGGTCTCTTTTTTGCTTTCCATTTTAGATTTTTTTATCTTTAATTTGTGCAAACTTATTTTGCTCCAATTTTCAAATTAGTTCTTTTTTTTTCTGCCTAGGTCTGCCACTTGATACTTTCAAAGTTTCTTTTTCTCTTCTCACCTTATTTTCTGACTGTCCCTACCCCCTCTGTCTCTCTCCCCTCTTTTCCTCCCCACCCGCCTTCCTCCCTGTGGCCCACATCCTGAATATGAATACAGGCAGGATTAATCCAGCAGGGAACACAATGTCTGCGAGCCAGGACAGACGCACTAAAGCGTGCAGTGGTGATAAAAGGCAACTCTGATGGGCTCTGTCAGGAATCCTCAGAAACACTGACAGGAAACATTTGCTAACCCTCTCCTGGCTTCAGGCCCCCGGGCCCCACAACAGGATCATGCCTAGAAAAGCCAAGGGAGAAAAGTAGTGAAACTAGAAAATCTTGCCTCCCAGCACCCCATGCAAGAAACTTTTCCTCAGAGCCAAAATTCTCTAGCTGTGTACCTGAAAGACCCTGGGTTAAAACTGTGAGTGGCCACAAAGTTTGATTTATGCCCTAAATCATTGAAGGAATGCTGTAAGCCATCTTAGGAGAGAAGACTGAGTAACCTACTTCTGCCTTGCAAAGAGAAAGACGAACAAAAAGGAAAAAAAAAGATCGTTGAAGGAATGCTGTAAGGCATCTTAGGAGAGAAGACTGAGTAACCTACTTCTGCCTTGCAAAGAGAAAGATAAGCAAAAAGGAAAAAAAAAAAAGATCGTTGAAGGAATGCTGTAAGGCATCTTAGGAGAGAAGACTGAGTAACCTACTTTTGCCTTGCAAAGAGAAAGATGAGCAAAAAGGAAAAAAAAAAGATCGTTGAAGGAATGCTGTAAGGCATCTTAGGAGAGAAGACTGAGTAACCTACTTCTGCCTTGCAAACAGAAAGACGAACAAAAAGGAAAAAAAAAACAAGATCCCTTTAGTGCTGTGTCTGGCTCAGTGTCCAAGGATGTGTGCAGATATGTGACACGTGTGTGCATAAACATGGAAACATACATGTGCATTTGGGTTCAGTTTCCCTCCAAGTACATTCAATTAAAAAAGATTTCTTGTCCTACATACCCATGGAGTCTGTGGGTATGTAGGACAAGAAATAATATTTGGCTTGTTACCTAGTGAATTTGGTCTACTAAACACCACAAATTTGTACCCAGGTTGACCTATTAACCAAACAAATAATAATTGCTACCCCTTTGGAGAGGAGGTATGAAGATCAGGATGATTCCCAATATTAATTCATGTTTACTTTACTGTTTGTTTCCTTTAGACTTACTCTATTCCATAGGCCCATTTCCCACCCTGAAAGTCTCCAAGTGTAGTCACTACTTCTGTTTGGACAGCGATCATTGTCCTTGTGTCATTGGGCTGTAGTCTTGTCATTTAAACATAGCCCCCACTGGTCTTGTCTGTCTCTGTTTCTTTCCCTTTCTCTCCATGATTTTTGGTTTCTCCAGCTCCACTATCCAGGTAGGCAGGGGCCCCAGTCAGACTAATGGCTGGCTCATTAGTCTATTGGGGTCTTCAGGGATAATAAAAGTTAGGTTTCTAAACAGCCTTAGTTCAAATGCTCACCACTTCCTGAGAGCCTGAATTTCAGCCCTTTCCAATTAGTACTTTAGCATAAAGTAGTTTATCAGATTTAGCTGGTTGATTCTAAGGTGATAATATGTAGGGCTTTAAAGTTTCCCTGGAAAAAATCGAGGTAGCAATAACATTCATTCATTCACCAAATAATTTTCTAATGCTGTCATGTGTCAAGCACTAAATGCAGTGAGCAGAGGTCCACATGGTAAACTTAGAAGGGGGTTACTTCTTAAAAAGACAGAAAAGCAAATTCAATTATTTTTCTTGAACAAATAATTCCTGAATTCCTATTTTGTACCAGCTAGTCTGCTTAGTTGTGGAGACACATGTTGAATTGACAGGCCTCTACCCTCAGGAAGCTCATATGACTTTCTATAACAGATGCTCTGAGAGAGGCTCAGCCAGTGTTTTGGGAGAGCCTGAATTGCAAGGACCCTGGGAGAGGAATGAGGAGGGGATGCAAAAAATCAAATAAGTCTTCCAGGAGGAAGTGGCACTTTAGCTGTGTTGTGAATAAAGTAAATAAAGAATAAGACTTAACTATAATTAAAAATAAAAAAATAGATGTTTGTGTGGATGTGGTGAAAAAGGAACAATTTTACACTGCTGGTGGGAATGTAAACCAGTACAACCACTATGAACAACAGTATGGAGATTCCCTAAAGAACTAAAAGTAGAACTACTGTTTGATCCAGCAATCCCACTACTGGGTATCTACCCCGAGGAAAATAAGCCATTATATGAAAAAGACACTTGGACACACATATTTATAGTAGCACAATTTGCAATTGCAAAAATATGGAACCAGCCTAAATGCCCATCAACCAAAGAGTGGATAAAGAAAATGTGGCATATACATATATCATAGAATACTACTCTGTCATAAAAAGGAACAAAATAATGGTATTCGCAGCAACCTGGATGGAGTTGGAGACCACTATTCTAAGTGAAGTAACTCCGGAATGAAAAACCAAACATTGTATATCCTCACTTATAAGCAGGAGCTAAGCTATGAAGGCACAAAGGCATAAGAATGATATAATGGTCTTTGGGGACTCATGGGAAAAAGTGGGAGGGGAGTGAGGGTTAAAAGACTACACATACACTGCTTGGGCGATAGGTGCACAAAAATCTCAGAAATCACCACTAAAGAATTTTTCCATGCACCCAAACACCACTTGTTCCCCCAAAACTATTGAAATAAAAATAAATATTTAAAAACATAAAATTTTAAAAATTTTTCAAAAGAAAAGCATAATTTATGAACAAATATATTTACAAATGTCTTGTTTGGTGAAGAGAACATATACATATTATAATGTAATTTGTAGATATCTCTCATATTAAAACATTACAACTCAAAAGGAATATGACTTTAAGGCTGTGGAAAAGGGAGGCAGGGCCATTCTAGGAGGAAGAAGCAGCTGATAAATGACACAGAGACAGGACTTTTGAGGGACAGATTATTGAGAACTTTGAACGCCAGGCAAAATTTAACTTTTCTTTTGCAGTCATTGAAAAGCATTCAGGTTTTTGAGCAGGAAAGTGACATCATTTGATTTATGTTTTGTGGAGGATGGTAGAAATATCAAGCTAGAGTGACTTCTTAGGAAGTTATTTGTAATAACCTAGGTGAGATGTGGTGGGAGTCAGAATCAGTTAGGGGAAGTGGGAAGGAAAAGAATAGGTGAATGTGAGAGAGATGAAGCTCTAATTGATATATGCCGTAGGTAGTGGTAAAATAATGTTTGAGGCTTTAGAGAGTAATGATGTTAAGATTAAACCTCTAGTTTAAAATGGTTGATTGAGCACACACATCTGTGTCTTCCCTCCTAAAAATTTATTAGTGATTCTAAATAAATAATAAAAAGTTATCAATCCTTTTTAGCCAAGATGGAAAAGGGGGGGCCATCAGTGCACAAGAGAGTCAACATATTTAGGGAAGACTAAAAGTGGACAAAGAAGTAGTGACTGATGTAGCAGAGTGGAAAAGAACTGAGAATACACAGAGAGGTGGCTACAGCCAAGAAGGAAGTTGGTCTGTCCTTCCAAGTCCTTCCTGGTGAAGCTCAAGACCTCAGGGGAGAGACCAGGGCCTAGATATAGGGAGAATATGGAAATATCTATAGATATAGCAGTCACCATCCATATATCCCCACTGACCATGTGCAAAATGCCAGGCAGTCAAGTTATATACCTAATAATGGAAAGAAAGGAAATCTTCTCTAAAGATATAGACTAAAGGATACCACAATATGCCACCTCAAAATGTGCCTCTTTGGCATATGGGTTATTTTGAACTAAAGACACTTGATGACAGTAGACAAAAACAAAACAAATCAAAACACTTTACCTCCCCCTAACTGCCTAAGAATAGAGTATATAATTTTTTCCTTTGGTAAAGAAATCTCTATTTATAAAGGTATCTCTATACCAGGAAGAGAGTTATTCCTGGAGACAACATTTATCACATGACAGACTCTTATCTGGATAACAAGACAACCAATACTTACCATACATTTTTCTGGCCTCATCTTCCCATAAGTTGCCTTCCCCTGCCCAGAGCCCAATACCCCTTTTCCTTTGCTTAGCCTACGATGGTATAAGCTTCAATCATCTGGCTGCCTCTTTGAGTCAGATTTTCTTGTTTCTTTTTTTTGAGACAGAGTCTCACTCTGTTGTCCAGGCTGGAGTGGAGTGGCGTGATCTTGGCTCACTGCAACTTCTGCCTCCCGGGTTCAAGCGATTCTCATATCTCAGCCTCCCTAGTAGCTGGGACTACAGGCACGAGCCACCACGCCTGGCTAATTTCAGCCACACTTTCCTTCTGAACTCTCATGTCTGCACATATAAGCAAAAAATTTTTTTTTCTCATGTTAATCTGTCCTTTATTAGTTTGATTCAAAGACCTCTGCCATTGAACCTAGGCAGGGAGAGGGAAAAGAATTTTTTCTTCCCTACAAGAGCAAAATATTTGGGTAAAACCAGCCACTATTATAGTGTTGGCACCTCCAGCATTTAGGATCTCAGGACATGATGGCCTGTTTACCATCCATTGAGCCCTGGAGTGGAAAATCCCTGTTGATCTGCTCCACCAGTGCACAAGAGCTTACGATGAGGCTACCTGTTGCCTTACATTGCAAAATGAGTGAGGAATCAAAGATCTTAAGTCTACAATATGAAACAGAAACGTGAAGATAAGCTAACCTAAAAAGATTAGAAGTAGAAGGGAATTCAGAGAAAAAAAATAGAACTATAGATATAAACTACAAGCCTTGTTTTGGTCTGTTAATTTCTCATCTCGTCTGAGAATGTAATTTGTTATGGTTTAAGCAAAACAAGAAGAGCATTCTATTTTTAAAACACTTAAAACTATGACTGCCTGAAAAAAATACAAAAGTAAATTTATCTTCTGAATTGAAAAGTAAAATAGAGGAAGTCTCCTAGAAGTATATTTTGAAAGATAAAAATATATAAAAGATGAGAGAAAAGATAAGCAGAGAATTTCACAAAGCTGAAGGACACAAGTCCTCATATTTAAAGGTACTGAGTACCTAGAATGGTGGATGAAAAATGTGCTCACCGAGAGCTTACTGTGTTGTAAGATAAAAACATTCTCTCTCATTGTATATCCTCAAATGACATCTTACAAAAAAGTGCACACAAAGTAAACTTTTTGTTTGCTTGGATCTGAAAGTCTCTTTATTCAGCCCTTATACTTGATTGATAGTTTGGCAGGGTATAGAATAGGTTGGAAATCATTTTTCTCATAACCTGAAAGGATTACTCCAATGTTCATTATACTCAAATCTTCCATTGAGAGATCTGATACTACTCTGAGTCTCAATTTTAAGTGTTTAGTTTTTGTTCCTGGGAAGCTTTTTGGATTAAACTTTGGCTTTAAGGGAACGTTGTGGCTGGTTTGGTCTTCTTTCCAGACCACTAAAACTTTCTTCATGTCAGCAGTAAGGCTGCTTTACTTTCTTATCATTCATATGTTCTCTGGAGTAACACTTTTAATTTCCTCCAACTTTTTCTTTGCATTTACAATTTGACTATTTGGCACAAGAGTCCTAACTTTTGGCCTGTCTTGACTTTCCATGTGTCCTTCTCACTAAGCTTAATCACTTCTAGATTTTGATTTAAAGTAGGAGATGTGTTACTCTTCCTTTCAGTTGAATACTTAGAGGCCATTGTAGAGTTATTCATTGGCCCAGTTTCAATATCGTTGTGTCTCAGTGAATAGGGAGACCTGAGGAGAGGCAAAGACATGGAGGAATGGCTGGTCAGTGAGCATTCAGAACACATGCAATGTTGACTGAGTTAGCCATCTTATATGGGTGCAGCCCAAGGTGCCCCAAAGCAATTACAATAGTAGCATGAAGGATCATTGATCACAGATCACTATAACAGATACAGTAATAATGAAAAAGCTTGAAATATGCAAGAATTACAAAATTTGGCACGGAGACACAGGGTGAGCACAGGCTGTTGGAAAAAGTGGCACCAATAGACTTGTTTGATTCAGGGTTGCCATAAAACTTCAATTTGTAAAAAATGCAGTATCTGTAAAGTACAATAAGAAGGAGTGCAATGAAACAAAGCATGCTTGTATATTACAACAGAAACAAGAGAGTTAATATAGCCTTGAGCAAACTAAATGAATATCTTGGTCGTTTCACATGAATGCTAGCTATTTTTGATCCTCTTTTCCCATTGGAATTGAAAAGAAGACATTCACCAGATCAGTGACCACATACCATGTACTTGCAGCTGTATTCATCTGTTCTAGGAAAAATCTTATGTCTGTCACAGCAGCTACAGTGGGGGCTACTAGTACTTGCAGGAGTCTACAGTCATTCTTTAGGATTAGTTCAGTCTCTGCAGAGGCCAGAATGGTGACATAAATGTGGATATGATGGGGACTATCACTTCTGTCTCCTTCAGGACTTTAATGAGGGAAATAGTCTCTGCTCCTCTCCTTTCCTAGGAATATATTATGTTTAATTTCCTATATTGGCCCAGCATTGGAGGTGGTTAGAAGAAGGTTCAGAAGTTCCCATTTGGCCTTCCCCACTATGATAACTCTACTTAACAGGTCAAGGATCCCATCAGGGGGTTACTCCAACTACAAGCATATGATTTCCAATGATATGCTTAGGCATTGAGGAAATGACCCCTGGGTGTATTCACAGACTCAGTGTGCCCACTGTGAGCCATACTTTAGCCAAGACTCCATTTATTACTTGGTTCCTGTAGTCCCCATTCTAATGGTGATGCTTTATGTCTCCAAGTATCAATTTCTACTCGGACCCTGTGTCCAATAGTACTCAAAATATCTGAGTATGTCTCTTTCTGCATTGTACAGTCACTGGAGTAAATGACTACACATCCCTTTGGGGAAGAATGAGGGGAATGGTCACAGTATACATTTGCTATGATATGGCATCTCATGACTCAGTGGGTTCTAGATCTGAAAATCAGCTCAAGTCTGGGAACTGAGCAGATCATGACTTTTTATTGGTTTGACTGCCCTCAGCCTCCTGCTCCTCCATTCTTGACTGTTTTTGATGATCTTAAGCAGGCAGCATCCTTGTAGGCTGCCTATCTACTTTGCCCCTGGGACACCATGGTCTATGAACCATCTCCACAGCTCCCTGGTTTCTGGTGCATAAGTTCCACCATCTGGCTCTATTACTTCAGGCCCCATTAGCTTTGGAATGACATTAACAAGCCCAGCTGTGTGCCTCAGCTACCATCAGCCCTGTCTGTAGGAGACCTTCACAGCGATACTGGTATCCACTCTCCAGCACATTGTGATAGCCTTGCTGAATGCTGGGTCCTCTGAGCCTTCCTGAGGACTATCCCCTGGTGGATGTGTGGCCTCACATAATGTATTCATCCCTGTAAGCCCACTTTCCTTAGCCTCTTTCTTTCCTCCTGAGCGTGGGCATTTGTACTCCACTCCACACAGGCTACCACTTTCTTCCAGCCTCAAAGATTCACTCCAGATGCAAGTTTTCTTCATTTCCTGGAGTCCTTGCCAAGATGTTAAATCCTATATCCCAAAAAAGTGTCCCAAAGTCAATAAAATCTTGGTAATCCAGTTTTATATTCTAATTCCATTAATCAAGCACCTTAAAAAAAATCCAATCACAGTAATATTCCCTTGGCTCCTGGTGGGACATGCTGGCTAATTCTTGCAGCTCCTTTCATATATAATCTTGATCCTCCTTTACCAAGCCCATCACTTCCCTAGCCTGGCTATGCTGGGATTTAACCTAGTTATTGGCATATCAGTCTGGAGAGAGGATTGGGGAAAGTTCTGGAGAGGGTGTGTCCTCTGGGAAAAGGATATCTGCAGTATCTTCCAGCACAGGGGTAATGTTACCCTCTCTAGGAAGCGCTGAGCCACTTCTGCAAACTCTGAAGGTTTAAGGGGGAGGTGGCTGTAGAATCAACGTCTTCAGAGAAATCTTTTCTGATGATCCCATCCCATGTTTCAGGGTCCCAGTATTTTCCAACCAGGGCCCTGACTTTAGCATAGCAGTCCTATCTTGCCTTAATGCTCAAATGTCCTGGAGCTCTGCAACTTTATCTATCAGATTTGTCTCTTCCTCATTCTATTCTTAGCTCCATCTTTGTAAGCTACCAAAGAGGCCTTCTGGCTCTCACATTTAGTCTTCAACTACTTATTAATGGCCCTCGTTCCTTATAATCTCTCTGCAGGGAGTCAATACGTTTTAGCTATAACTGGACACCCCACTGTCTTTGTAGACACTGTTTCCCCCAAAGTTTTTCAAATGCTTGACTCATTGCATTTGCCATGACATCTCTCTTCATGGAGACATTTTCCAGTGATTAAATCACCACTGCATGTTGGAGACCATCTGTGCTATACACAACATTCAGGATAGTGTCCTCTTTGCTCACTTGTCTTTTGGGAGTCAGTCTCAGAACATCATTTTATCGCCCCTATTCTCAGACCACTCTTGGCACCACTGTGTTAGTTCAGGTCTTCCAAGGAGCTGATGTCAAAGCAGGATAAGTGCAAGAGATTTATTGGGGAACATCTGTGAGGGAAAATGGGGAGGGAGATGGAAGAGCCCGGGAGACTGAGTCTCCTCTGGAGACCATGATGCAAGTCTGTGAAGGAAGGTTGGGTAGGAAAAATGTTAGATGTGGTGCAGTCTAAGGAGGTTTCAGCAAAGCTGATGGACAGTGCTCAAGCCAAAGTTGCTCTTCCAAGGAGTCCCTCATCTCCCAAGAATGGTCCTGCCTTAGTATCCCTCACACCCTTGAGTCATGGCCTCTGTGTGTGGGGATGGATTTCAGAATATAGCGCTGGGGCCCTTGGTCAATCACTCAAATACCTGAGAGGCACGTGTTCATGGCAAGCACACATGGTCCGTTTTGCACTGTTGGAATTTTATTTAGCATGTAAAAATTTTATTTAAAATTGAAAAACTTATATAAGCATATTATCTGAAATATGGAGATAATTACCAGAAGAAAATGTTAAAAATAGTTACTTTTGTAGAGTAAGGCTCAGTCTGAAAAGGGTGAGAGATGTGACTCTTGCTTTTTATCATTGCCCCTTTAGTATTACTTTTTTTCTTAATCCATGTGTATTTAATACTATGATAATTTTCTATTAAGAAAAAGAGAGAGAGTCAGAAAGGGAAGTCAGGAAAAAATAGTAGGAATGAGGAAATAATAAGCTCAATTCTGAAAATAAGCTAATAACATTTATTGAATACTTTATGATCACTAATCACCAAAACATTTCTAAGAGTTAGGAAATATTATTGCCATTTTGCAAGTAATGAAACTGAGACTTAGGATTAAGTCTTAGGCTAAGGATTTTGCTAAAGACTACATGCCAAATAAGTGGCAGAGTCAGGATTTGAACTCAGGTCTAGGTCTGTGCTGTTTCCACAAGTAAATGGAGAAGAGGCGTCTGACCGATGAGGGCCATGTTGGGGTGAGTCATCTCCTGATCCTTGGCCCATAGGCCAGCCTAAACAATGCCTTCGCCCAAGGGAATTGCCAAGTTGTTGAAGGGGCCAGTGTTAGTCATTGTTTAATTACATTATACATATTTAGCCTTTTAAATCTTTTCTGAGAAATCATTTATTTCTACTTTGTTAATTATTCTTGAATATCTTCTTATAATAAAAATGTGTAGAGGAAGATGCCTGTGGCTGAGAGCTGGGACCTGTCTGGGAAAGGACTGGAAGCTGGATGAAGTCAGCAGCCTGTTTTTGTTGGAGGTGGACAGAGCACGGGCTCCCCAGCCTCGTGCAGACGCCCTGCCTAGAGGTCAAGCTGGCGACTCCCTCTGTTTATCCTATGGCCTGGAAAGCACTCTTTGTCAACAAGTGTTATCTTTTCTGATAAACATACCAGTTTTCTGTCTCAGCTCAGTGGAAATGATCCCTGGATTTGTGATATGAGCTTTAATAATATTTTCTGTTTCTATGGTGCCTTTTCCTGGGTTGGCTTAGACAACAGAAGAAAAGTCAGAGGGAACCAGTGTTCACAAAACTGTAGCCTTTGGCCTTGGGATGAGTGAGATAGGAGTGAGATACACTATTCCACGGTAATGGATGGGCAGATGACTGCCAAACAGGCCAGGCTTGTGGCTGAGGAAGCACTGCAAAGGGAGAATGAGGAGTAAGTATCCTGGGTAAATTGACGAGAGCTTGACAGAGACCATCCATTTCAGCTCAGCTCCACGACTAACTGCTGCAAAATCCCGGGCACCTCTGAGCTAGACGTTGATAGTTATTGTGTCCATCTATTAGAATAAATAATTATCATCTAATGATAGGAGAGAAAAGTAATCTGTAGTAGAATCATAAGATTCTTGTCAGAATTAAATAAAATAAGCAAATTAAGTACATAGCAGAATGCCTGGTGAGCATTCAATACATGTTAGCTCTTACTATTCAGAAACCTCCTATGGTACCTTAGAGGATGAATTTATGTCTACAGGACTTTTGAAATACAAAAGTTTGAATCTGTATGCAGTTAGATCCATTCATCTTTTCTTCCTTGACTTTTATGCTTCTCTTCCCCTGTAAGTATACTTTTTTACCTTTGCTTTTTCGCTCTTCTGGAATGTAGATGAGGTACTTTACTTCAACACTGTTTCATTTATAACACTGATAAGAAAAAAAAAATTGATTCCCCACCAGGCCACTCTTTGTGTGGAGCTGGCACGTTCTCCCCGTGTCTGTGTGGGTTTTCTCCAGGTAATCCAGTTTCCTTCCACACCCCAAAGATATGCATGTTGGATGAACTGGTGTGTCTAAATGGGCCCAGTCTGAGTGAGTGCTGGTAGGTTTGAGTGCACCTGTGATGGAATGGCATCCTGTCCGGGGCTGGTTCTTGCTTTGTGCCCTGTGCTGCTGGGATAGTCTCCAGCCTCCTGCAACACTCTGAATGGAAATAAGCAAGTTGGGAAATGAATGGATGAATGAATATAAATTATTATAAAATAAAAATCTATAAACTCTATAATAATCACACAAATGCATGACAATAAACAATGTGGAATGAAAGTGCTCTGCGAGCCCACCTTGTTTATTATTGTTTATTTTTGAACTGTGTGGTGGTAAGAGGTGTTCCTTATAATTTTTGTTTTGCAAATATTTCTTGATTTAAGCCACCACCACTATGACCACCATCACTCATTGACTCACTAAAAATTGGGTAAATAATTCTTGTTTTCATTAATCTTTCTTAAACGTATGTATAGCTCAAATTTATTTCAATGTTTAGTATTAGAAGTGTTTTGGGTCTTTATTTAGAAGTTTATTTAGATGTTTTTGTAGCCAGAAATATGTTGTAGAAACCTAATTCTTGTTTATATTAATTAGCTTATGATAAAATTGATTTTGTTATACATTGTTTTACTTAAAGTCTCAGTTTCCAAGGACCTATCAACAACGTTAATTGAAGACCATATAATTCAGTATATGGTATGAGATAAGGAGATAATTTAAATTATAATTTTTTTTCCAAATAAAAACTTTTTCCAAAGATATTTAATGATTTGAGAATAGTTTTACCTTAAACTGATTCTTACATATATTTGAGTCTACATATTTTGAAACAATTTCTATTCCTAATATTTCTCAATAATTTTAAATTAATTATTTTCCACACTAAGGATTTCTGTTTAATATTTTACATTTAAAATCCTGCTCAAATTATCACTGCTTCTAGAATGGATTTCATATATTGCTGGTAAAAGAATAATATAGGCAACTTTCAGGAAAGTAATTTGGTTGGAAAATGTTTATGCATCAAATAATAGTTTCATTTCTGGCAATTTTTCCTGAAGAAAAATAAGCAAATCAGAAAATATTTATATATATGTGTGTATTTCTATGTATTTATGTATAAAGCTGTGCTGCTATCTTCTGTAAAAGCAAAAAGTTGCAAACTATTCTTAGAGAGTATAGTTATACAAATTATATTACATTTACAGACAACTATAAGATCATTGAAACTTAAAAAATTAATAACATAGAAAATGCATTTTCATACTAAGTAGAAATAAAGCATGAAAATTTTTATGTGTAATATTATCTCAATTATATTTTTAATTTCCTTGAACAAGCTCTTTCCAGCTCAGGGAGTTTGCATTTTCTGATTCCTCTCCCTAGAAAGAATTTCACCTGTTCTTTGTAAAAGTGGCTCTTTTTCATTCTTCGGGTCTTGGCTTAAATGCATCATTTCAGAGAAGCTTTTTAAAACTATCCTATTAAAAGTAGATCAGATCCCCTCCCCAACTAGTCTCAGTAGTGAAGGACCTAATTATCCTTTGGGTGAATTATGCCTTTCCATTTGGAAGGTGTCTTAGTCTGGTTAGTGCTACTATAACAGAATACTTGAGGCTGGGTAATTTATAAAAAGCAGAAATGTATTTCTCACAGTTCTGAAGGCTGGGAGGTCACAGATCAAGGTGCTAGCAGGTTTGATACTTGGTGAGGGCTACTCCATCTGCTACCAGGATGGGCGTCTTGAATGCTGCATGTTTCAGAGGAGGGAATGCTCTTCCTCATGTGGCAGAAGAGCTTGAGAGTGAGCCCACTCCAGAAAGCCCTTTCTATAGTGGCATTAATCCATTCATGAGGGCAGAGCCCTAATGACCTAAACACCTTCCATTAGGCCCCATCTCCCAACACTGTTGCATTGGAGATTAAGTTTCAATATGAGTTTTCCAGTGGACAAAAACATTGAAACCACAACAGAACGTTTGATTCTAGAGGTCTAGGATCATACTTTTTGTATTTTATCTCCAAAGTGCCCATTCCTGTAATCTGAAGGTAAGGAATATGCAATGAATATTGCTGACTATATTTCCCAAATCATATTTCTATTTCCTAAGAATTTTTTGCTACATGATATGTTCTTAAAATAAGCATCTCAGCGTGTAAGCATTATTACAAGGACAAACTATGCAAATGATTAAGTTGCTGATGATAAAACTTAAGGCAGATGTGGAATATGAAATAGTGATGTATTTCCAGGTATGTGGGTTAACCAGGATCCCCTCTTCCACTTGGTTCTTTTAAATTCACTTCAGAAAGTGGATGAGACTCTGGAGAGGATAAAGTCAGGCTGGGAATCACAGCAAGATGCACCTTGTCTTCTAGGTAGATGAGACCTTGGATAATTGGAACCAGGTGTGTAGGAGAGGGGCCCCAGGACTTTGAAGGTGAAATCAAGCCTATTTTGCCTACAATTATAAATAGCATGTGTCCTTCAGTGTTAGAGCTCTCTGGGCCTCAAATCTGATAGTAATCTTCAGTTCCTCCCTTCAAATACCTCTCATCCTCCCTGCTGTTTCCTACCACTCATTTCCCATGGCCTTTGTTCTTCCTGCTGCTGAAAAGGACTCCCCCAATCCCTTCTCCAACCCCAGAATCAATCAGGTGAATCTCCAGCCATGAAACCCAGTATCAAGGATTCTTGAAGTGGAGTTGCAAATGGGCAAAGCAATGGAGTCCGGGCCCTCTGTGAGGATGGGGTTTCTCCATAACAGTCCTGGTGTATCACAAAATCATAACAGTCAACCCCCAGTACACATCATAGTGATTGTGAAGCTCCTAGCACAATGCCTCACTTACTGTAGTTCGCAAAAATCACACAAGGGCTCTTATCACAGCAACGCTTGGCATTTACAAGTTAAATACTTGCAGTTTTGACAATTCTTGACCAACCTTCAGAACCCATGAAATGTCAACCTTTCATTTTCTGAAGACCCAAATTTGAATTTCCTGTTTGTGCAGGTAATGGGTGAGGACTAGTGACAGAGCTGAATCAACTGCTCAGCATCCAGGTTCCAAAGAAACCTTGTATATTTCCTCATATCACATGGGCAGAAGCTCTCCATAGGGGGCATAAGGGATTCCTTCATGTTTTCATTTACACCCCACTGTAATTTGTGTGGGAAATTATTTGTTCTAGAGTTCTGTACAAAATAGATCCATGAGGGACAAATGCTTGTTGATTTTCATGAGTCTGTTGTAGTCCTTGCATTCTAACTCTTCCCGTAGAGTTTTTTTTTTTTTTAATTATTGATATGTTTTATTAGCACCATCTGTAACTTCACCTAAACATAAAGAAGAAGCAAAACAGGAGCAGGAAAGGTAGTCTATAATAAAAGCTCCCATTTATCACAGGCCTCCTATGAGTTAAGTACTCTTTTTTTTTAATCATTATTATTATTATACTTTAGGTTTTATGGTACATGTGCGCAATGTGCAGGTAAGTTACATATGTATACATGTGCCATGCTGGTGCGCTGCACCCACTAACTCGTCATCTAGCATTAGGTATATCTCCCAATGCTATCCCTCCCCCCTCCCCCCACCCCACAACAGTCCCCGAAGTGTGATGTTCCCCTTCCTGTGTCCATGTGTTCTCATTGTTCAATTCCCACCTATGAGTGAGAATATGCGGTGTTTGGTTTTTTGTTCTTGCGATAGTTTACTGAGAATGATGATTTCCAATTTCATCCATGTCCCTACAAAGGACATGAACTCATCATTTTTTATGGCTGCATAGTATTCCATGGTGTATATGTGCCACATTTTCTTAATCCAGTCTATCATTGTTGGACATTTGGGTTGGTTCCAAGTCTTTGCTATTATGAATAATGCCGCAATAAACATACGTGTGCATGTGTCTTTATAGCAGCATGATTTATAGTCCTTTGGGTATATACCCAGTAATGGGATGGCTGGGTCGAATGGAATTTCTAGTTCTAGATCCCTGAGGAATCGCCACACTGACTTCCACAAGGGTTGAACTAGTTTACAGTCCCACCAACATTGTAAAAGTGTTCCTATTTCTCCACATCCTCTCCAGCACCTGTTGTTTCCTGACTTTTTAATGATTGCCTTTCTAACTGGTGTGAGATGGTATCTCATTGTCGTTTTGATTTGTATTTCTCTGATGGCCAGTGATGGTGAGCATTTTTTCATGTGTTTTTTGGCTGCATAAATGTCTTCTTTTGAGAAGTGTCTGTTCATGTCCTTCGCCCACTTTTTGATGGGGTTGTTTGTTTTTTTCTTGTAAATTTGTTGGAGTTCATTGTAGATTCTGGATATTAGCCCTTTGTCAGATGAGTAGGTTGCAAAAATTTTCTCCCATTTTGTAGGTTGCCTGTTCACTCTGATGGTAGTTTCTTTTGCTGTGCAGAAGCTCTTGAGTTTAATTAGATCCCATTTGTCAATTTTGGCTTTTGTTGACATTGCTTTTGGTGTTTTAGACATGAAGTCCTTGCCTATGCCTATGTTCTGAATGGTAATGCCTAGGTTTTCTTCTAGGGTTTTTATGGTTTTAGGTCTAACATTTAAGTCTTTAATCCATCTTGAATTGATTTTTGTATAAGGTGTAAGGAAGGGATCCAGTTTCAGCTTTCTACATATGGCTAGCCAGTTTTCCCAGCACCATTTATTAAATAGGGAATCCTTTCCCCATTTCTTGTTTTTGTCAGGTTTGTCAAAGATCAGATAGTTGTAGATATGTGGCATTATTTCTGACGGCTCTGTTCTGTTCCATTGATCTATATCTCTGTTTTGGTACCAGTACCATGCTGTTTTGGTTACTGTAGCCTTGTAGTATAGTTTGAAGTCAGGTAGTGTGATGCCTCCAGCTTTGTTCTTTTGGCTTAGGATTGACTTGGCGATGCGGGCTCTTTTTTGGTTCCATATGAACTTTGAAGTAGTTTTTTCCAATTCTGTGAAGAAAGTCATTGGTAGCTTGATGGGGATGGCATTGAATCTGTAAATTACCTTGGGAAGGATGGCCATTTTCACGATATTGATTCTTCCTATCCATGAGCATGGAATGTTCTTCCATTTGTTTGTATCCTCTTTTATTTCCTTGAGCAGTGGTTTGTAGTTCTCCTTGAAGAGGTCCTTCACATCCCTTGTAAGTTGGATTCCTAGGTATTTTATTCTCTTTGAAGCAATTGTGAATGGGAGTTCACTCATGATTTGGCTCTCTGTTTGTCTGTTATTGATGTATAAGAATGCTTGTGATTTTTGTACATTGATTTTGTATCCTGAGACTTTGCTGAAGTTGCTTATCAGCTTAAGGAGATTTTGGGCTGAGACAATGGGGTTTTCTAGATATACTATCATGTCATCTGCAAACAGGGACAATTTGACTTCCTCTTTTCCTAATTGAATACCCTTGATTTCCTTCTCCTGCCTAATTGCCCTGGCCAGAACTTCCAACACTATGTTGAATAGAAGTGGTGAGAGAGGGCATCCCTGTCTTGTGCCAGTTTTCAAAGGGAATGCTTCCAGTTTTTGCCCATTCAGTATGATATTGGCTGTGGGTTTGTCATAGATAGCTCTTATTATTTTGAGATATGTCCCATCAATACCTAATTTCTTGAGAGTTTTTAGCATGAAGGGTTGTTGAATTTTGTCAAAGGCCTTTTCTGCATCTATTGAGATAATCATGTGGTTTTTGTCTTTGGTTCTGTTTATATGCCGGATTACATTTATTGATTTGCGTATATTGAACCAGCCTTGCATCCCAGGGATGAAGCCCACTTGATTGTGGTGGATAAGCTTTTTGATGTGCTGCTGGATTCTGTTTGCCAGTAATTTATTGAGGATTTTTGCATCAATGTTCATCAAGGATATTGGTCTAAAATTCTCTTTTTTGGTTATGTCTCTACCAGGCTTTGGTATCAGGATGATGCTGGCCTCATAAAATGAGTTAGGGAGGATTCCCTCTTTTTCTGTTGATTGGAATAGTTTCAGAAGGAATGGTACCAGCTCCTCCTTGTACCTCTGGTAGGATTTGGCTGTGAATCCATCTGGTCCTGGACTTTTTTTGGTTGGTAAGCTATTGATTATTGCCACAATTTCATCTCCTGTTATTGGTCTATTCAGAGATTCAACTTCTTCCTGGTTTAGTCTTGGGAGGGTGTATGCGTTGAGGAATTTATCCATTTCTTCTAGATTTTCTAGTTTATTTGCGTAGAGGTGTTTGTAATATTCTCTGATGGTAGTTTGTATTTCTGTGGGATCGGTGGTGATATCCCCTTTATCATTTTTTATTGCATCTATTTGATTCTTCTCTCTTTTTTTCTTTATTAATCTTGCTAGCAGTCTATCAATTTTGTTGATCCTTTCAAAAAACCAGCTCCTGGATTCATTTATTTTTTGAAGGGTTTTTTGTGTCTCTATTTCCTTCAGTTCTCCTCTGATTTTAGTTATTTCTTGCCTTCTGCTAGCTTTTGAATGTGTTTGCTCTCGCTTTTCTAGTTCTTTTAATTGTGATGTTAGGGTGTCAATTTTGGATCTTTCCTGCTTTCTCTTGTGGGCATTTAGTGCTATAAATTTCCCTCTACACACTGCTTTGAATGCATCCCAGAGATTCTGGTATGTTGTGTCTTTGTTCTCGTTGGTTTCAAAGAACATCTTTATTTCTGCCTTCATTTCGTTATGTACCCAGTAG
The DNA here is from genome assembly GCF_028885655.2 of Pongo abelii. Classification (NCBI taxonomy): domain Eukaryota; kingdom Metazoa; phylum Chordata; class Mammalia; order Primates; family Hominidae; genus Pongo; species Pongo abelii. The sequence goes on from NC_085928.1 coordinate 24,954,559, forward strand.
TCATTCAGGAGCAGGTTGTTCAGTTTCCATGTAGTTGAGCGGTTTTGAGTGAGATTCTTAATCCTGAGTTCTAGCTTGATTGCACTGTGATCTGAGAGATAGTTTGTTATAATTTCTGTTCTTTTACATTTATTGAGGAGAGCTTTACTTCCAAGTATGTGGTCAATTTTGGAATAGGTGTGGTGTGGTGCTGAAAAAAATGTATATTCTGTTGATTTGGGGTGGAGAGTTCTGTAGATGTCTATTAGGTCTGCTTGGTGCAGAGCTGAGTTCAATTCCTGGGTATCCTTGTTGACTTTCTGACTCGTTGATCTGTCTAATGTTGACAGTGGGGTGTTAAAGTCTCCCGTTATTAATGTGTGGGAGTCTAAGTCTCTTTGTAGGTCACTTAGGACTTGCTTTATGAATCTGGGTGCTCCTGTATTGGGTGCATATTTAGTTAGGATAGTTAGCTCTTCTTGTTGAATTAATCCCTTTACCATTATGTAATGGCCTTCTTTGTCTCTTTTGATCTTTTGTTGGTTTAAAGTCGGTTTTATCAGAGACTAGGATTGCAACCCCTGCCATTTTTTGTTTTCCATTTGCTTGGTAGATCTTCCTCCATCCTTTTATTTTGAGCCTATGTGTGTCTCTGCACGTGAGATGGGTTTCCTGAATACAGCACACTGATGGGTCTTGAGTCTTTATCCAATTTGCCAGTCTGTGTCTTTTAATTGGAGCATTTAGTCCATTTACATTTAAAGTTAATATTGTTATGTGTGAATTTGATCCTGTCATTATGATGTTAGCTGGTTATTTTGCTCGTTACTTGATGCAGTCTCTTCCTAGTCTCGATGGTCTTTACATTTCGGTATGATTTTGCAGTGGCTGGTACCGGTTGTGCCTTTCCATGTTTAGCACTTCCTTCAGGAGCTCTTTTAGGGCAGGCCTGGTGGCGACAAAATCTCTCAGCATTTGCTTGTCTGTAAAGTATTTTATTTCTCCTTCACTTATGAAGCTTAGTTTGGCTGGATATGAAATTCTGGGTTGAAAATTCTTTTCTTTAAGAATGTTGAATATTGGCCCCCACTCTCTTCTGGCTTGTAGGGTTTCTGCCGAGAGATCCGCTGTTAGTCTGATGGGCTTCCCTTTGATGGTAACCCGACCTTTCTCTCTGGCTGCCCTTAACATTTTTTCCTTCATTTCCACTTTGGTGAATCTGACAATTATGTGTCTTGGAGTTGCTCTTCTCGAGGAGTATCTTTGTGGCGTTCTCTGTATTTCCTGAATCTGAATGTTGGCCTGCCTTGCTAGATTGGGGAAGTTCTCCTGGATAATATCCTGCAGAGTGTTTCCCAACTTGGTTCCATTCTCCCCGTCACTTTCAGGTACACCAATCAGACGTAGATTTGGTCTTTTCACATAGTCCCACATTTCTTGGAGGCTTTTCTCGTTTCTTTTTATTCTTTTTTCTCTAAACTTCCCTTCTCGCTTCATTTCATTCATCTTCCAGGGCTGATACCCTTTCTTCCATTTGATCGCATCGGCTCCTGAGGCTTCTGCATTCTTCACGTAGTTCTCGAGCCTTGGTTTTCAGCTCCATCAGCTCCTTTAAGCACTTCTCTGTATTGGTTATTCTAGTTATACGTTCTTCTAAATTTTTTTCAAAGTTTTCAACTTCTTTGCCTTTGGTTTGAATATCCTCCCGTAGCTCAGAGTAATTTGATCGTCTGAAGCCTTCTCCTCTCAGCTCGTCAAAGTCATTCTCCGTCCAGCTTTGTTCCGTTGCTGGTGAGGAACTGCATTCCTTTGGAGGAGGAGAGGTACTCTGCTTTTTAGAGTTTCCAGTTTTTCTGCTCTGTTTTTTCCCCATCTTTGTGGTTTTATCTACTTTTGGTCTTTGATGATGGTGATGTACAGATGGGTTTTTGGTGTGGATGTCCTTTCTGTTAGTTTTCCTTCTAACAGACAGAACCCTCAGCTGCAGGTCTGTTGGAGTACCTGGCCGGCCGTGTGAGGTGTCAGTCTGCCCCTGCTGGGGGGTGCCTCCCAGTTAGGCTGCTCGGGGGTCAGGGGTCAGGGACCCACTTGAGGAGGCAGTCAGCCCGTTCTCAGATCTCCAGCTGCGTGCTGGGAGAACCACTGCTCTCCTCACAGCTGTCAGACAGGGACATTTAAGTCTGCAGAGGTTACTGCTGTCTTTTTGTTTGTCTGTGCCCTGCCCCCAGAGGTGGAGCCTACAGAGGCAGGCAGGCCTCCTTGAGCTGTGGTGGGCTCCACCCAGTTCAAGCTTCCAGGCTGCTTTGTTTACCTAAGCGAGCCTGGGCAATGGCGGGCGCCCCTCCCCCAGCCTCGCTGCCGACTTGCTGTTTGATCTCAGACTGCTGTGCTAGCAATCAGCGAGACTCCGTGGGCGTAGGACCCTCTGAGCCAGGTGCGGGCTATACTCTCCTGGGGCACCGTTTCCTAAGCCCGTCGGAAAAGCACAGTATTCGGGTGAGAGTGGCCCGATTTTCCAGGTGCCGTCTGTCACCCCTGGAAAGGGAACTCCCTGACCCCTTGCGCTTCCCGAGTGAGGCAATGCCTCGCCCCTGCTTCGGCTGGCGCACGGTGCGCTCACCCACTGACCTGCGCCCACTGTCTGGCACTCCCTAGTGAGATGAACACGGTACCTCAGATGGAAATGCAGAAATCACCCGTCTTCTGCGTCGCTCACGCTGGGAGCTGTAGACCGGAGCTGTTCCTATTCGGCCATCTTGGCTCCTCCCCCGCGTAGAGTTTTAAGATGAAGCAAGATGAGTTCCAGGATCTCACCAGACAAGGTTTATTTAGTGTCTTTAGGCTGCTCGAGGGTCAATACAGGGGATTAGGAGAGTGTCTATTTCACAGACCTTAGCCACAGAGATAGGTAATGTGTGACATGCCCTCGAACTGTGTCCACAGGGTCACCTTCTCTAACCCAAAGGGAAGGAAGCTCCTGTTGCAGCCTGTGCAGGGGTCAGTTGTAGGCAGTCCAGGTCAGGCCTCCAAGGGCCCTGCTTCCCTTCCCCTCTTCACAAGCCCATGTGGGGTGGTTAATGCACGGCCACCTCCCCTGTGGAGAATTAATTGGAAATGCTACACCTCAAGAGGAAAAACAAGAGTAATGGAAAAGGCATCTGTGTGTGACCAAAGCCTTAACTGAAAACAGGCTTTCTCTTTTCCCAGTCTGGGAATGAGAGAGGAGAAGCAGCCAGGGAGAGAGCAAGTGCAGATACTCATCTGGGGATGGAATGATGTGGGGTGTATGCGTGTACATGTGTATGTGTGTGTGCACGAATGTGTGTGTGTGTGTGTGTGTGTAGAGGCACTGGCATGTGTGAAGGAATTGGGAGGTTTGGGGGAGTTGGGGTTGGAAGACAAGGTTGGCGTGAAGAATGGGGAATGAAGCAAGGCTGTGGTGGGCAGTTGAGGAGAGGAGGGAGATTCTTCTGGGGTTGAGGAAGAATGAGTGATGCAGGTGGATTTTTTTGGAGAGTAACACAGGTTTTATCTAGTTCTGTCTAGTTTTATCTAGACCTTTATCTGAGATCACTAGATAAAAACCTAGTTGCCCTCCAAGGAAATTGGGGGCTTTTGATTAATTAATGACTTAAGTAATTCAACAAATATGTATTCTGTACTGGTCTAATTGTATTTCCTACTCTCTTTTCTAAACTCATTCCTATCCAGATGAGCCCACCCCTTCCTCTGCTCCCTCCCGTGCTTCTCTTGGCTGCTCTTCTATTTACCCCAGCCATGTTGACCTTATTTTTTAAAATAAATAACCATTTTCTTCATACCAAACGTATGGGGACTGTACATCCAAATAGCAGAAACGGAGACTCCTGGTTTGGTACGTCTCTAAGCCCAGTCTATTGTTTTCAAACACATTAATTCATTACACATACTGAGCCCATCTTGGCTCAATAATTGTGCCAGGCCCTGGAAATAAATCAAGACATAGTCACTTTCTTCTAGACTATCAAGAGACAAATAAATGAGTAATTGGGACAAAGGTGAAAAAGGAATCTTGAAATTCTAGAAGCAGGGCATCAGACCCAGCCTTGGGAGTGGCGAACACTTCTTGGAGATAATATTTGAACTGATTCTTGAAGGGTGAGTGAAAATATTCGGCCAAGAAGAGGAAGAGGGGAACTAGGAGACAAACTTGGTTCACATCCTTCTTCTGCTTCTTCCAAATTGGGAGAGCCTCAATTTGGTCATCTATGTAATGTCTCTAGGAACACCTACTCTATTGGGCAGCTATGAAGATTATAAAACAACAAAACTACAAGTGCCATGTGTAGCTGAGCCTTCTGTTTTCTCAATCTCAGTGGCATTCATCTACACCCTCTTCTCCTTCAGCACCCACCTGGGTGACCACACTGCAAACCTCTCAGCCCTCAGCTGCTCAATCTCTGGGATCTCAAATCATGAAAGTCCTCTATGCCTTAAGCTCTTTTCTTTCCACTTCCCTCCCACTCATGCCAGTGCTGGATTGGTTTTGTGCCGCTTTGTGAGCTTTAGTCCATTGATCTTCCCCCAGCCCCAACTCAGTCTCTTTTTCTATGACTTTATTCTCCTTCCTTCCCATGTGAGTCCTCATGGTCAACCAGTAAATGGTTTTCTCTGGCCTCCCCAATACCCCTGCCTCTTGGCTTCCACTATGTATCTCCCCAACCTGGTCTCAAACACACTGTCTTTTCCAGATTCCTGTTCCTGGCACTTGAGCATGCTGGAGGAAGCCCAGACTGTTTAATTCCACTACATTCGGATACTTTCCAGTCACTACTGGGCACTTGCTACTTCTTAGTCATCTTTTTATTTATCTCTATTGAAATAAGTCAATGTTTGTAAAGGTCCTAGTGCTTAGTCTGAAACATAGTAGGAGCCCAATATGTTCACTTCCCTTTTCTGATCTGTTGTCACATTCCCAAGAGTGCCCAGTCCAAGCATTTCCATTCTTATAACATTTCTGATTTCCTTCAGCTCTGAGCTTTGGCCATTAGCTCAAGCTTGTTTTGCCTTCCTAATTCTCAGCTTACATGTAGTGATTGACAGCACATACCCTCAATCAGCTAGCTGGGTCTAGTCATTTCTCAGCCTCAGTTTCCTCTTCTGTAAAATGAAAATTATAATAGCGATGATAAAAGTACTTATGCCACAGGGCTGTTCAGAGGATTAAGTGAGATAATATTTGTTAATGGATAAGTTTAAGATCTTTTACATGGTACACCCAATAAATGTAACTTGCTGTGATGATGATTATAATTTTTTAATGCATTCTTTTTCAACCTCCCTATCTCAGAGACATAGAGTTCTTCCTCCTTGCCAAGAACAAACTTGTGCTTCACATTCTATCCTCTCCAGATCCTTAAAAGACCTTCCTCTACAACTAACCTCTTTTGCTTCTTCAATCTCTACCTTCCCATTGGCTTCTACTTCTGAATCTATAAACATAAGTCTTCTCTATCCTTAAAAAAAACTAATATATTTAAAATCATGTATCAGCTCTGCTGTCTCCTCTAACTTTCTATAACTTTCTATATGTAGAACGTACATTCTACATTCTTCCCTCGCAACTCATCCTTAATTCCTTGAAATCTGTCTTCCACTCTCAGCAGTCCACAAAGCCACAAATAGCTTTCTCAAATATCACTGACCTTTTCTCAACCTCATTATCCTCAAATGGTCTCTGCAGCATCCTTTGATGCTGGTCACCCTGTCTTTAAGAAACCCTCCTCTCTCCTGAGTGTACTTCCTTTCTTCTGCCACCCATTTCAGTTTCCTTCTCTGGCTCCTCCTCTTCTTCTACATACTTGAAAGTATGTTTCTAAGAATATGACCCCAGTCCTCTTCTTTTCTTGCTTTACATGGTTTCCCTGGACAAACTTTGACAATCACCTCCCTGATTAATTCTGCTCCTAGGTACATGCCCAAGGGAAACTCTTACATATATGTCCCAGGAGACATATGAAAAAATGTCCATAGCTCACTGTTCAGCATTGCAAAAAATTGGAAACAACTCATATGACGAATGACAAGAGATAAATAAATTGTATATATTAATGCAATGGAATATTATGCAGTAGTGAAAATTAATGATATTCTGCTACACTGAACATGGATAAATCTTAGTGACATAATGTAGAGTGACAAAAGGAAGTTCCGGTGTACATTATAATATAACCTCTTTATAAAGTTCAAAAACAAGAAAAATCAATTTACTTTTTATACAAGAATATATATGTAATAAAGCAGAAAACAAAGCAAAGGAATGATAGACACAGAATTCCAAATCATGGTTCCTCTGAGGTGAAGGGCTGTGATATGGATGAGGACTATGTAGATGTGAGTTATTGGTAATGGTTAGTTCTTGTGCTATAGGTTGGTTCATACTGCTCCTCATATTATTAAAGATGAAATAAAATAAATAAAACAGGATCATGCATGCAGCATTAATGAAGAAAATCTCATTCTAATCTCTCTCTAAACTCTATTTCTGTTTTTCTAACTGCCTACTGCCATCTTCACTTGAGTATTTCATTCGCTCTTGACTCTCAAAATGAGAAAAACTGACTTTACCTTTGTCTTCAAATTTGCTCAGTCTCCTTAATCCCAAATGTTTGTAAATAACCACCTCCTCCAAGGTGGTTTGGCCTATGGCTAGACTTCTAAAAGACCCTTCATTTTCCCCCTAAATTCAGCTTTTTGCTACATCTCACTTTAATTCCCAAGCAGATGCATCTAGGAATAAGCAGAGCCAGAATTTTGACCCATATTGTTTGTTGCCACAGACTATGTTTTAATCACCTCTGTACAGGTGATACTGTATCAAAGCAGCCCCTGGGGGATGACCTCGGGCATTGAGGCCTGAGGGTTTATCTCCCCTTCCCTACAGGGAAACTGAGGCCCCAATATGTTCTTTCCATAGACCCTACTTTCTATTGAACTCTTGCCTCTCCAAATGCAGGCTGCTGAGCACCCATCCCCAACCCCTGAAGTTCTGCCCAGTGTTCTGTCTTTGGCAAAATTTGCCAGGCCTGCTGGATAGCTCTTAGGGGCACTCTGTAGAAAGGAGAGGTATACTAGGCTCAGTGTTGGGGGAATAAACAGCTCTTGTGAGCAGTTAGGATTAAGGTGAATCCAGCCAGATGGAGTCCCTGGATGTTTCTTTTCTTGGGTTCTGCCAAGCAGCAATCTCAAAGAGCAACCATACAGTACAGCTTCAATGAGTTCCTACAGGAGGAATGGGGAGAATAGGCTGGGGCTAGGAGGCAGAATGGAAACCTTAAGCACAAAACATGTTTAAAAGCCTCAACAGCCACTTCTTTGCCTGGAGAAGTGATTATTCCTAATAAGGACATAGCAGTTCCTGTTTACAGTTGCTCCAAACATCCCTCACACCACAAACCATTGCAAAATACATGCCAAGACCCAGCAGACTTTTCTGTTTAAAACTTCTCTGCCTTTACAGCTGGTTAGGTCCACAGCCTTGCTGGTTTCTGGCCTCTGTTCCCTTACAGAATAGGCACATTCTTTACACCTCTCTTAGACCAGGTTCTCTGCTGGATGAGATGGAAAGCATCTTGCAAGCAGGAGTACTCTCTTTTCCTTCTTTTGTGTTTTCCCGCATGTCTCCCATTACAGGCTGAAGCACATAAACAATGGACTCTGTGGACTGACTGGTGAGATCGTTAGCATTTATTCAGATGTCAGGTAACCAAAGACAGAAATTCTTCAACATTCAAGGCATGCAATTCTTAAGGATGGCCTCTAAAGGGAAATTACACAATTCAAATCCAAGTGCTTCATATTTCTGTGAGAAATGTTTCCTGGCTGGTTCTGCCACGCATTCGGAGGTAGAGTCAGCGTAGATGAGAGATTTCAGTTATAGAAAGGAGAAAAAAGTATTCTTTCTCTAGCAGTTGGGGAAACCTTGCTTATTTCTGAATCATTGAACAAACATTTTTAAAGGATCTACCAATATAAAATAATACTATTTCTATAACTGTTGTTTTCTTGAGGTTTTTAAATAACTGGATTCTTGACTACTACTCCCTTCTTTTCCCTTCCCCTTCTTCTCATCCTCTTTATCTCCTTCAAAGCGATCGCACTCCAACCCTAAAGACTAGCGACGTTTAAAAGTACCTTTGATTACATTGAAGAACAGGAAGCTGTTCCAGCATCCTCTGTGATAGAAGCTTGGGCTCTGGAGTCAGCCAGGCCTAGTGATGCCAGCTCTGCAGCTAATTAGCTCTGGGACCTTGGGCAAGGTAACAGAATTTTTTATCTCCAGTCTAGAAATTAAAATAGTTACCTCACAGCGTGAGGATTAAATGATACTGTATGTTAACTGCTTAGCATATTTAGCGTTACAATGATCAATGAATGATGGCTATTTTTTATTAATGCCATTGCGTAATCTAACAAGAACTTGTCTAGAAACCTTATCCATCTGGAACTCAGTCAAAAACTAGACAGGAAATCAAAAGAACAAAGGTGTCTGAGCAGCTAAAACTAGTGCCTGTGATTTAAAACAAAGATACTTTTTTTGGCCGGGTACAGTGGCTCACACCTGTAATCCCAGCACTTTGGGAGGCCGAGGGCGGATCACTTTAAGTCAGAGTTCAAGACCAGCCTGGCCAACATGATGAAACCCCTTCTCTACTAAAAATACAAAAATTAGCCATGCGTGGTGGTGCACGTCTGTAATCCCAGCTATTCAGGAGACTGAGGCATGAGAATCGCTTGAACCTGGGAGGTGGAGGTTACAGTGAGCTGAGATTGAGCCACTGCATTCCAGCCTGTGCAACAGAGTGAGACTCCATCTCAAACAAACAAACAAACAAACAAACACAAAACACTTTATTGACAGTATGTGATCCTTATTTGGAGCCTATTTAATATGGTATATAGAACTATATCAAGCTCACAGCAGACAAAGAGGCAGCAAATTAAATAGGGAAGTACCCTGAGACCATTAATGAGTGAGAGCTGAGTTCTGATGATTGGTAACCAGCACTACAAAAATAAGAGTGTTTAGAATAGGACAATTTATTGAATGTCCACCGGGTGATGAATACCCAGTTTGAGTGTATTTGGCATATTGTTTAATTTAATCCTCACAACAATCCTCTGCAGTATGTATTTTTAATCCCTGATATTATAAAGGTAGACACAGAGTTTAAGAAATGTTTCACAGAGTTTAAGAAATGCGTCCCAAAGCTGGGAAGGGGATTTGACCTCAGAGTCAGCCTGGATTTAGAGCCTCCACATTTCTGTTGCTGCATAGTCTCTCCTATACGGCTTTATATAGATCTCCCCTCCTTCTTCTCTTCCCTTCCCTTCCCTTCCTTTCCCTTCCCTTCCTTTCCCTTTCCTTCCTTTCCCTTCCCTTCCTTTCCCTTCCCTGCCCTGCCCTGCCCTGGCCTGCTCTGGCCTGCCCTGCCTTGCCCTCTCCTCCCTTCCCCTCCTCCCCTTTCCCCTCCCCTCTCCTTCCTTCCTTCATTCCTTCCTTCCTTCCTTCCTTCCTTCCCCTATTTACCTACTTGATAACTGAAACAGAAAATTTCTTTTTAACTTTTTATTTTGAATAATTTTAGATTCATGAGAGGCTGCAGAAATAATTCCCATATACCCTTCTACAGCTTTCCCTAATTTACAATCTTATATAAGTAAAGTTTATTATCAAAGTGAGGAAATTAACATTGGTATAGTGCTATTAACTAGACTACAGCCCTTACTTGGATCACCAGTTTCTGCATGCACTCACTTCTCATGGAACTTATAGTCTAGTATTTCTCTTATTATAGCACAGTTTGTAATGAGCAGTCCTCAAAGTGAAATTCACCTTTAAGAAGTTAAGAAAAATATATATAACTTTGGGAGAGATTTTATTCCAAATTATTGAAATAAAAAAGTTTTGTCACTTAACAAGATAAACCCTTTGTTATCTGTAACATTTATCTCCTCAAAATAATGAATATTCCAAAGCATTCTAGATGGCCAGAGGGGATAGTGTATGATTTCTTTTCAGAAAATGATGAGATTGAACTCAAGATGGATTAAAGTCTAAAGGTAAAACCCAAAATATTAAAACCCTGGAAGACAACCTAGGCAATAACATCCTGGACATAAGAATTAGCAAGATTTCATGACAAAGACACCAAAAGCAATCACGACAATAGTAAAAATTAACAATGGGTTATAATTAAACTTAAGAGCTTCTGCGCAGCAAAAGAAACTATGAACAGAGTAAGCAGACAACCTACAGAATGGGAGAAAATATTTGCAAACTACACATCCGACAAAGGTCTAATATACAGCATCTATAAGAAACTTAAACAAATTTACAAGAGAAAAACAACCCCATTAAAAAAGTAGGCAAGGACATGAACAGACACTTTTCAAAAGAAGACATACATGCAGTCAACAAGCATATGAAAAAAAAGCTCAATATCACTGATCATTAGAGAAATGCAAATCAAAACCACAATGAGACATCATCTCATACCAGTCAGGATGCCTATTATTAAAAAGTAAAAAAAAAAAACAGATGCTGTTGAGGTTGCTGAGAAAAGGGAACAGGTATACGCTGTTGGCGGGAGTGCAAATTAGTTCAATCATTGTGGAAAGCAGTAAGGCGATACCTCAAAGAGCTAAAAGCAGAACTACCATTTGACTCAGCAATCCCGTTACTGGGTATATACCCAGAGGACCAAATCATTCTATAATAAAGACACATGCACAGGAATGTTCATTGCAGCACTATTTACAATAGCAAAGACATGGAATCAACCTAAATGCCCATCAATGGCAGATTATACAAAGAAAATGTGGTACATATATTTCATAAAATACTGCACAGCCATAAAAAAGAACAAGATCATGTCTTTTGCAGGAACGTGGGTGGAGCTGGAGGCTATTATCCTTAGCAAACTAACACAGGAACAGATGTATGTTCTGTTTAAACTTACAAGTGGGAGCTAAATTATGAGAACTCATAAACACAAAGAAGGGAACAATAGACACTCAGGTCTACTTGAGGATAGAGGTTGGGAGGAGGGAGAGGAGCAGAGAAAAATAATTATTGAATATTGGGCTTAATACCTGGGTAATGAAATAATCTGTATAACGAACCCCTGTAACGTGAGTTTACCATAACAACAAACCTTCACATGTACCCTCAAACCTAAAATAAAAGTTAAAAAAAGAAAATGATGAGATTGGCCAAATGCTTAGTGATATGAAAATCTCATAAGGAATCTAGTCCACTGGACATAGTGGCTCACACCTGTAATCCTGGCAGCTCCGAAGGCTGAGGTGGGAGGATTGCTTGAGCCCAAAAATTCAAGACCAGACTGGATAATATCATGAGGCCCCCATCTCTAAATTAAAATAAAATTAAAAATAAAAACAAAACAAAACAAAACAAAACAAAATAGTCAATTACGGTGGCACAGGCCTGTAGTCCCAGGTACTTGGGAGGCTCAGATGGGAGCATCTCTTTAGCCCAGGAGTTTGAGGCTGCAGTGATTCATGATCGCATCACTGCACTCTAGCCGGGGTGACAGAGCAAGACTCTATCTCAAAAAAAAAAAAAAGGGAGAATCTGGTCCATGCTCAAGGTGTCCACGTTTAGCCGTGGAGGGGGTGTCCCACCACATTGTTCTTTGGTTTCCCGAACGCATCAGGATGCCATATTACACAGTGTGGGTGGAATATTTGTAAGTTTGGCTATCTTCTCAATTCATTCCATGTGTGCCATGGAATTTCAGTGCTGTAGTCAGGCGTTTCTGAATACAGTTTTCCATATGTAGATTTACCACTACCCACTGAAGCACACATATCTGATCCAGTTTATTGGGGTGTGAGATTACTCTTTTCTTTCATTTTGAAAATATTTACAGTGATTAGAAATTAGACAGAGAGATGTGCTAGTTCTGATGTAGGCGAACTCAGGCCTGAAAGCCAGTTGTCTCTGCTGGTCTCTGATGGGCACACCCCACCAGAACTTAACCTCCTTGTGAAGGGCTTTCATAATCTCTCATCCCATTCTGCTCTTCTTTTTGCTGCTGGTATATGAACTTTCCAGGCAGCCATTTTTTCCCTCCTAAAATGTGCCAAGAAAGGCCTCCCTCTTCCCATTTAACAGGGTTATCCCACCAGACTTAGTACGTAGGCTCCAAAGACCCCGTTATCTTCACATTCAACTGCCTTTCTCCTTTTGCATTCCCCATTTTTGCTGTATCCTCACCATCCTCTGGGATGCTGAGACTTGAAACTTGAATGGGTCCTTAATGTTGCCTTTTCTTTTGCCCCTCACGTCTGCTCAGGGTTGAGTGCTGTCTGTCCCATCTCTTCCTCATGTCTCCTTCTGTCCTGTCGTTTCCTTTGGCACTCTCTTGAATCTAGGGCAGACAGGAGGGAAGCTGGTCGTTCTTTGCCAGACTGCGAACTGTGAGGCTGGGGACTGAAATGTTCTCCACCACTGTGGCTCTGAGACAATGGCTGTGTCACGCTTGACAGGCCCTCAGTGAAGTTCTACTGAATGGTTAACTTGGATGCTGAGTCTCATGACTGGGGACTCACTGTCCAGGCAGGGCTCTGCTCATTTCAGGCTGAGCTCCAAAGCAGCAGAGGAGGGAGGACAGTGGGGAGGCCTGGGGAACGTGGGCCTCCTTGCACCGCCACTTCCCACCACTTGCTTAAGCCACTGCTCCCTGCCCTGCAGCTGCCTCTTGTTCTCCTCTTACCTCCTCATGTCCCTCTTACCTCCTCATGTCCCTACCTTGGAAGAGGTGAGCCTATTGTCTGGGACTAGGAAGTCATGGATCCAGACTTCCTGTTACTTATCTCAGCAACGTGCAGTCACTTCCCATTTAACAATCACGCACTGAGCTTAGGCACACTGCAATTCTTCTTCCATCAGAATCTCTTACCTTCTCTATTGCTCACTTGCTCTGGACTCATTGTGCTCATATAGGATATTTCTATACAAACATTATGTATGTGTGTATGTGTGCGTATCAGGATTGCTTTGAAACTCACCCACTCCACCCGCTACACAATTTCACCTACGCATGAATCAACTCAGAGACCAACGTAGTGGCTCTCAGTTTTCAGGGACAATTTCAGACAGGGCCTTAACAGACAGTATGGGACATCCCACATTTCCTGCCTCATGCCTCACCCTGAGATCAATCAGATCATTGCAAGTCTATTTCACAGAATGAAATACTTGAGCTGCATTGTGGTAGATTTTCATTGCCAGGTACTTCTTTTGAACTTCAAAAGTTGTCTCTAACACCCTGGAATTTATGTCTTATCTGCTTAAGAAGATAATCAGGCCACATTCACACACTTTGCAGAAATATACATTGAACATGCATCTGGGGTATTTGTAAAATATGCTTGGGAGTCTGCAGACAGATTAAGCTTTTTCACCGTCAGGTATTAAAGGGTCACAGATTCAAATCAAGTGCAGCAGCCTGAACCTGCCATGCCTGAGACTTCCATCTACGATTCACTGGAGAGATGAGGGATATGAGCTTGTGCTGTGCTGGTGCTGAACCCCTCAAGCCCTGTGAAATTAGAATGCTGGAAAGGTCCTCAAGTCTCTTTGTCTTAAAAGCCATGTGTTTTTGGAAAAGCACAACTTTCTGTTTTTTTCCTGAAAGCAAGATTTTTAAATTTCCAAATTATGCTCATAAAGTTTCTCAGATGTCAAACAGATTTTCATAATAATTATTTTTGATGATTTAAGGGTAAGTAAATAAAAAGCATATGGATTAAATGTCCCTTAAAATATGCATGTTTTAATATTATGGGATATGTGGGTAGTGCTTGACAAAAGCACTTTGCATTTCACACAGCCCTGAATGTTTGAAAAATAGTTAGGGCATTTGATTAGTTCTAAACAAGACCAGGTTCTCCTATCTTTGGCAGAACTCTGTGAGCCAGTTTTCTGTCTTTCCAAGAGAAACAGTCTGCTCAGTCCTGGGGAACAACAGCCCCCACCCCTGCAAGTAAAGCTTGGCAAACGTGAGCCGTCGTTCTCAGTTGAGAAAACAGGAGTGAAGTAATGGCCACAGCCTGCAGTTACCCCTCTGGAGTGGCCTGATTTATAACTGCCTTGGGAGCCTCACGGTATTACATTGCTTGATTTTGTACACACATAATGTCTTAGCCTTCCCACCCCACAATGTGTTAGGTGGTATTAAAGGTTTTCCACTGGGGCATATAAAATCTTGGCTTTTGTCCAAGCCAAAATCCAGCCACCCCTTGAGCATTATAATTGAAGTCTAAATAGAACTTGGCATCATCCTAGGGTCTCTCAATCAATCAACTAACATTAAATGCCTGCTAAAGGAAGCCCTTACTATGATGGGGAGTGAGAGGAAGGGAGAAAAAAGGACATTTTAAAAAGTTCAGAAACACAGAAGACAAAGTCCCAGTTTCAAGCAGCTAATGATCTACTTGAGGGGCTAAGATAAGACACAGGGGAAATGAAATGCCACCAGGCAGGTATGGATAAGGGAGGCTGGACTAGGAAGGCTCTCTGAAATAGGAGTAACTTTTCATGGGCCTTAGGGATTGAGCTGGTTCATTTACTTGTGAAAATTCACTTGTGAAATATTTATTGAACACCTACTATATGCAACATACTGGGCTAGTACTGAGGATACAAAGGAGAGCCAGACAGGCCTGGTCATTGCCTTTAGGCAGCTTGCCTTTGAGTTGGGAAGATAGGCATCAAACAGCTAATTATATCATTCATCCTTCCTTATAATTGTGAGTGCTCCAAAGAAGAAGGACAGGGTACTGGGAGGGTACTTGACCAAAGTTATATGTCTTAAATTGACTTAGACCCTTAAAGTGTGCTTCACCAATCAGCTTGATATAAAGGCAGAATCTCAGGCCCCTCTCCAGTCCTAGTCAATCAGAATCTGCATTTTTAGCTCAATGCCAGGTGATTCTTTTGTACATTAAATTTTTAGAAACAGTACCAAGATAGAATTTTGCAAGAGAGCAGAGGACTCCTGGATCACACAAGTGTTAGAATATCTGGATTAAATGAATCAGACACCCCTTTTCCTGGATGATATTTATACACCTGAATTGTGTGTTAAGGAGCCTGTGTTGCTTGCGTAGATGCTGAAGAGTGGCCAAGGTAAGTTAACATGCCTCTCAACTTTGCATTGTCCATTTGTATCTTATTTTCAGTTATATGTCTACTGGGTCAGGATCCTTTCATGCTCCAAAAGTAGGAGATCTATTCTGTTTGGCATCAGTATTTCCCTGTGCCTCCCTCCCTGCACTCTCAGTGCTGGCTAATGCTTTCCAGATGAGGTGTGAGCTGCTGCTAATTGTACCCGGATCAGTCTTGATTTGTGTTTCAGTCAGCAAGGCACCTCGCTAATGGGTCTGAAACTTGGCAGCAGGCCTGGGACCAGTGTCAAAGGAAACAGATCCGAAAGGCACACCGAGAATGGCAAGGAGACAGGGAGTCGACAGAGAAAGATTTGCAGGATGAAAGGACGGGGAGGAATCAAAGGGACAGGAGAGAACAGGAGAGCCTTTGGGGAAAAAGCAACAGAGAAACAGACCTGGGAAAGCTGGGGCTGTGGAGGAAAGGGGAGAGGGGCAAACACAGGAAAAGGCCGGGAGGCAAAGGGAAAAGGAACAATCGCATCTGTATCTCTGAGAGGAGGAAAAAGAGAAGGCAAGATAATCAGGCTGTGTTTTGTGATGTGATCCTGAACGCTGATAATGCCTGCGGTTGCTCACAGAGAAATCCTATGTGGGGAGTGTCAGTCCCATTCCCATCTGCAGGCAGAAATCGATGCCTCTTGCCTTTTCTCTCTGGCCTCCAGCTTTCCGATGGCTTGGCAGGGTACGCTGAACTCTGACAGCAGCCAGTGAGTGAAGGCTCAAGTTCTAAGCCTGACAGAGTTAAGGGACTCAGACACACCTTGGCTTTATGAGCTGAGGCCCAAGGCAGGGCCTCTGCTGGCTTGAGCTCCTGGAGCCAGCCTTCCTGGAATTGAGTTGGAAAGAGGCCTTCTTAGGGGAAGCTGAGAACTGAGGCCCAAGGCCTTTCTGAATTGGACACATTCACTGTACTTATTTTTTTTAATCTCCTCTATAAGAGGGGGGAAATCCACTTGCCAATATGAATTCCAAATTGTTTAAGTAGGGGAGAACCCATATATGAATGCAAATTTGTGCAGGCAAGCAGAGAGTGAAAGAAATAGGGAAACAGACTGAGGTTACCAGTGGACGGCCTAAGCATTGCCTAGGACAATAGCAAAGCAGTGGCACTACCTACCCAGGCTCCCAGCAAGAAACAAATAAGCAAGCTTTGGTTTTGGAGGAAAAGTTGACACCTCAACAAACAGCATTAATGTTCAAGCAAAAAATTGTACACAAATGTTTATGGTAGCACTATTCATAATAGCCAAAAGATGGAAAAAACCCAGATGACCATCAACTGATAAATGGATAAACAAAATGTGGCATACACATATAGTAGAATATTCTTTGGCCATAAAAAGGAATGAAGTACTAATACAGGCAATGATAGAGATGAATCTTGAGAACATTATTCTAAGTGAAAGAGGCCAAACATAAAATGCCACATATTGTATGATTCTATTCATATGAAGTACTCAGAAATGGCAAATCCCCATAGTGACAGTACACAGCTCAGTTGTTGCCAGTGGGGGTGGGGAGGGAGGAATGGGGAGTGATTGCGTAATGTGCACGGGGTTTCCCTTTGGAGCAATGAAAAAGTTCTGGAACTAGATAGTGATGGTTGTGTCACATTGTGAATGTACTCAATGCCCCTGAGTTTTACAGTTTAAAATGGTAAATTTCATGCTGTGTATTTTACCACAATAAAAACATTTTTAAAAAAGGATTGAAATAGTCATTATTGTGAATATCTGAAAAAAATGTGGTCTATCCTAAACTTGATTTATAATTAAATACTGCTTTTATTTTTATTCATATTCAGACAGTTGTTATAATATTGTAATGTCTCCAACTGTTTTAATATGACCCTGAAGGGGAATGAGAGTAAAAAGTTCTAAATAAGAAAGGAAAAAAAGTGATGGAAATAGTAGGGGAAAAGACAAAGAAAGTCAGCTATCTATAGGGTAGGAAATCAGAGTACGGATGGCCTGCTAAAGAAAGGTGGCCAGATGAAGTGGGAGCAAACCAGCTGATGGTGCTTTGCCTAGGGGAGAAAGAAACTTCAGACACAAAGAAAGAGAATGAGGCAAATCTCTGAGTGGGCCAAACAGCATGGAAAGGAAACTAGGATAAACTAAAAGCTATCTTCAAAACAAAATGACAAAAAAAGACAAAAAAAACAAAAAAACCCTCCAATTCTTCTTTTATTTCCTGTGAGATGAGTTCTTAAAGCTATGAAATGCCATAGATCTGGGGCTAGGATCTGTGGATGGGAGTAAGATATTTCCTGTCTGCAAGATGGGGGCCATTCTCCACCAGTAACAGGTCTCACTGCCCTGTTGTCTCCAGCCTGGGAAGTGATTAAGCAGAGGACAGAATAGCCCCAGTCAGGGATGCAGCGGAAAGAGCTGTGCATTGAGCTGGCAGTTGGGCAAGATCATTTCTGAAATCTTTTCCAATTCTGTGTTTCTGTGTGTAAATGATTCTAAGCCATGTGCAGGTGCCTGAAAAAAGCGGGGTGTTGGTCAGTGGTTCAGGAGATCGATGCATGAATGTTTACTATATACCTGTGCTCTAATTCAAAGGGGATTTGTTGGAATCATACTGGCCCTTCCCTGTAGAGTGGTTGATGAAGACTGAGGTTGACACTGTAACTTTCTGACATTATAAGTAGTTGTTTGGAATGTAAGAATTTTTAAAAATGTTTTAAATTTGAAAATATACATTAAAAAGATGAAAATTAAAATCACTCATATTCTTATCACTTTCATGAGTCTACGCATATTTGTCTATGCTTAGAACACACGCACAAGCACGCACACACACATGATCATATAAACATGCTGTTTCTTGTTTTTTTTTTTACTTTAAATTCTGGGATACATGTGCAGAACATGCAGGTTTGTTGCATAGGTATAAATGTGCCTTGGTGGTTTGCTGCACCTAACAACCCATCATCTAGGTTTTAAGTTCCACATGCATCAGGTATTTGTCCTAATGCTCTTCCTTCCCTTTCCCCCCACCCCTCAACAGGCCCAGCTGTGTGATGTTCCCCTCCTTGTGTCCATGTGTTCTCATGGTTTAACTCCCACTTATGAGTGAGAACATGTGGTGTTTGGTTTTCTGTACCTGTGTTAGTTTGCTGAGAATGATGGCTCCCAGCTTCATCCATGTCCCTGTGAAGGACATGATCTCATTCTTTTTTATGGCTGCATAGTATTCCATGGTGTATATGTGCTGCATTTTCTTTATCCAGTCTATCATTGATGGGCATTTGGGTTGGCTCCAAGTCTTCGCTATTGTAAATAGTGCTGCAGTAAACATATGTGTGCTTGTGTCTTTATAGTAGAATGACTTATAATCCTTTGGGTATATACCCAGTAATGGCATTGCTGCGTCAAATGGTATTTCTGGTTCTAGAACCTTGAGGAATCACCAAACTGTCTTCCGCAATGGGTGAAGTAATTTACATTCCTACCAACAGTGTAAAAGCATTCTTGTTTCTCCACAGCCTCGCCTAGGCTGTTTCATTTGAACAACTTTCTGGTTATTAGTCTTTCTTTAACAACACTATGACTTTGGTGTGTGTGTGTTTAGGAAATTTATGATAAAAACAAAACATACAAACAACAAAACTGCCTGTATTTTTTAAGGCTTCAAGGTGATTTCTGTGAAATAAATCAGCTTCTGGGGTCTGGGTTCCTTCTGTGGGCATGTCTGCTAGTGCATTTGAATCTTATGAGAAGTTTTCCAGACTGAACCTATGAATGCTTTAGACAAATCTTGTTTAACCATATGGAGAGTTGGGGGGATGTCTCACTTCCTATGTGAGGAAGAAACTTGGGAAGACCTGCCAGTAGTTTGCCCCAGGTGGAAGAAAATGGACCTAGCAGGTCTCCTTTCAGGTTCTGTTAAGCAGAGGCCTGGTCTATGAAATGTTGAGAGGAAGAATTCAGAGATGAGGAAATAGAAGCAGTTTCCTGAATGTTCGATCAGCAGCCACTTACTGGTACTTATGGTACAACTCAAGTAGGGGCCAACACAGCCCCTACCTACAAGGTCACAATTGTAGCCACCAGCATAGAGATGAGGAAGGCTTTGTTCAAGTGGCCTGAGATTTGCAGCGTTTGTTTATGTCTTTTGCCCAGAACTGCACAGTTGGTGGTTGAAAGGGCACAACTGTTTTCACTGTAATTGGGAGCACGGGGGGCACAATCTGTTCACAGGGTAGGAGGTCAGTCCAGCACTGGAAAATCACACAAGGCATTATAGTGGCTTCCAGGCCTTCTAATAATCTGATGAGCATGTGATCTTCCAGTGGCCTCTCATCTCACAATAAATTCCTAAATCCTTACTACGTTCTGCAAGACCCTATGTGACCTACATCATGCATCTGCTTGCCCCAGCCTCTGTGACCTTATCTCCTATGATGCCACCCTTAGTCACTATTTCCAGCTACAGGGGTCTCCTTGTGGCACCTCACAAACCCAGCACACTCCTGCCTCTGGCATTATTGTTATCTTAGCCTTGGAAGCGCTTCCTCTCAACGTTTGCACAACTCACTCCCTCACTTCATTCCAGTTCTGCTCAAATGTCACACATCATTACCACCAAGTCATTCTTAGACCACCCTATCTAAAATAGCATCCTCCCTCCATCATTTAATTATCAACCTAGCCTCTTCCCTGGCTTGATTAGCAATGATTGCCACTGTTATACATATATATCTTGTTTATCATCTTATTATAAATGTAATACATCTTGTTTATCATCTGTCTCTCACACTAGAATGTGGATACTCTGAGAGCAAGGACTTTGTCTTGTTCACTGCTATACCCCTGGCACCTTAACAGTATCTGGCACATAAGGTTCAGTGAACAGTGGTTAAATGAATGAATGACCATTCTTTCCTTTCCTGCTGGCTGATTAACTTTACCTTTCAGTCTAAAACTTAGAGTAGGGATGGCCTGCTAAAGAAAGGTGGCCAGATGAAGTGGGAGCAAATAAGCCATTTCTCATATGGCTCTTGGTCTCTTCTTGTGCTCAAGCCTCAAGTTGCCACCATGGTTTCAGGTAGAAACTGTCTTCAAACCATCTGAATCTTAACTCAGAGGACATCAGAGGGATCTATCTGAACAATTCCCCTAGATATAAGTTATCCATTCAGACACAGCCTCCTGCTCAGCTTTCCTGAGTCTCCCAACTTAAAAAACCTTCCTGTGTCCTTCAGCCCCCATTTCTAACTCTACATCAAGATTCTATGTCCGTGATACAGTCCATGACTTGAGGTGATCTGTCCTCCTGGCACTCAAATGTATCCTGATCTCTGTGGCTACCTCTCAGTCTATTCTTCTGGACCTCCCGTATCTCCACCAACCACCTGCCTAGAGCCTAAGCCTTGAGAGATCTAATGATTGAGGATAATATCTTTACACTGACCTACCACATATTCCCGTATCTCCACCAACCACATGCCTAGAGCCTAAGCCCTGAGAGATCTAATGATTGAGGATAATATCTTTACACTGACCTACCACGTATTCCTGTATCTCCACCATCCACCTGCCTAGAGCCTAAGCCCTGAGAGATCTAATGATTGAGGATAACATCTTTAGAGTGACCTACCACATATTCCCGTATCTCCACCATCCACCTGCCTAGAGCCTAAGCCCTGAGAGATCTAATGATTGAGGATAATGTCTTTAGAGTGACCTACCACATATTCCCGTATCTCCACCATCCACCTGCCTAGAGCCTAAGCCCTGAGAGATCTAACGATTGAGGATAATGTCTTTAGAGTGACCTACCACATATTCCCGTATCTCCACCATCCACCTGCCTAGAGCCTAAGCCCTGAGAGATCTAATGATTGAGGATAATGTCTTTAGAGTGACCTACCACATATTCCCATATCTCCACCATCCACCTGCCTAGAGCCTAAGCCTTGAGAGATCTAATGATTGAGGATAATGTCTTTAGAGTGACCTACCACATATTCCCATATCTCCACCATCCACCTGCCTACAGCCTAAGCCCTGAGAGATCTAATGATTGAGGATAATGTCTTTAGAGTGACCTACCACATATTCCCATATCTCCACCATCCACCTGCCTACAGCCTAAGCCCTGAGAGATCTAATGATTGAGGATAATATCTTTAGAGTGACCTACCACATATTCCTGTATCTCCACCATCCACCTGCCTAGAGCCTAAGCCCAGAGAGATCTAATGATTGAGGATAATATCTTTAGACTGACCTACCACATATTCCCATATCTCCACCATCCACCTGCCTAGAACCTAAGCCCAGAGAGATCTAATGATTGAGGATAATATCCTTAGAGTGGCCTACCGCATATGAGTCCATGTTAGTAGAGCTTCTGGGCCACATCTCTCAGTTTAGAATTTTGTGTAGGAAGAACATTGTCTCAAGATGCCCTAAAAAGTAAAATCGAAGGACAAATCTTTAAAGCCTGAGTGGTGCTCCTTGGAAGAAAGCCGAGATGCTCTGTAACAATGTTTGGGTTCATAAGCGGCCAGCTTTTCTGCTCTTCTGATATTGTAAGAACACCAGAGGCTGTCGCTTCTGAAAACTTAAGCTGACATCATCAGAATTGCTCTTCCTGACTGGTGGGTTCTTTCTGATCTCTAGGACGGCAGCTTTTCCCACGTCAGGTAGTTAGATGCCTGGGACACTGGCCTCATCTGAAGGAGGATTCTGGGCCCCATGAGGCTGGGGGGCTAAGGCTGGGGAAGAGAGGAGGACAGAAGGGGCAGGATGGCTGTAACTAGTTATAATTGCCTCCCTACACACGTCTAAGCTTGGCGCCCACTCAAACGCTGCTCAGTCAAGGAGTATACATGTTGACTGAGTGACTCTCCCTCCCCTTTCTCACTGCACTACACTGGGAGATTTTTAAAAAGCTATAATGAATTTTGCTATATCTCCCATGTCATAATTAGTACCTATGAGGACAAACAATAACAATGACATGATGGAGACAGGCAGCACCTGTCTAGCAGAAGACACGATGCTATGTTATGCAGAGGTGAAAAAATTAAAATATTCATGCACACATGTCATTAAAGCATTTCAGCATTCTCGTTTCATATACACCTGACCTGTGGCACTTTGGGTATGTTCATTTGCCTACTGCAGAGAAATAGCTGGGGTGTATAGCAGAATACACAACTGGGAGGGAAAAGGATTTGAATCCAGATTCTTACTGCCACACACCTCCCTCTCCCCACAACATCAGCATTGATACCTGATCATTTGCTAACTTGCAATCACATAAGAAAAACAAATGTTGATTGACATTCAATATAATGTATAATTAGAAGATATCAAAGAACATCTCTCCTATCAGAAGGTCTTTCTAAGCATAAAACAAAATCTAGAAATCAGAAATGAAAAGATGAATAAATTTGATTAAATATAAAAGAAACATCTCTGCAAGGTAAAACTCCTTGGTGGCCTGTAATCTCAGCAGTTTGTGAGATTGAGGCAGGAGGATAGCTTGAGCCCAGGAGTTCAAGACTAGCCTGGGCAACATAGGAAGACACTATCTCTAAAATAAATAAATAAATAAATAAGAAAGAAAGAAGAAAAAAGAATAGCTAGACGTGGTGTCATGTGACTGTAGTCCCAGTTACTGGGAGGCTGAGGCAGGAGAATTGCTTGAGCCCAGGAGTTTGAGGCTGCAGTGAGCTATGATTATGCCACTGCACTCCAGCCTGGATGACAGAAGACCTTGTTTCTAAAAAAAAAAAAATCCAGAGTAAAAGACACATGATACACTGATACACTAGGGAAAAAAATGTGCATCATGGCGTCCTGTATCACAGACAAATGATTAATTTTCCTAATAAATAAAAAACTGGAAAATATCCATTTAAAGAGCCCTACCAACCCAATAGAAGAAAGAATAAATATTAATATTTAACAGAAAAGAATATACTAATAGCTATGAAATGTGTGAAAGATGAACAGCCTCATTCACAACAAAATAAACTAATTAAAAATATATTGACAAACCATTTTTCACCGATTAAATTAGCAAAGTCAAAAAAGCTTGATAAACTGTGTTGGTGAAGGCTTAGGGAAATAGGCACCCCCATATACTGTAAGTGGGACTGTAAAATAGTATACATTGAGAAAGAAAATACAGCAAAATTTATTATAATTACAAATGAACAAAGTATTTGGCTCTCTTTTAGGGATTTATCTTAAAATATACTCTCATCTATTAAATGATGCATGAATGATGAAATCCATTGCAGTGTTATCTTGAATAATAAAAGACTGGCAACAACTTAAGTGTCCATCAATAGGTGATTAGTTAAATTATGATACATTTATACAAGAAAACATTTCTCAGCTTAAAACAGAGTGAGAATTCTTTTTATGTACTGACAGAAAGATTTTAAAAATATATTAAGTGAGAAAAAGCAAAGTACAAAATAGTGCGTAGAGTATGTCAGCCATCTTTTGCAGGACAAAGTGGGGAAATAGTGGTATGCATTTACTTGTATATATAAAATAGCTCTGCAAGGATACACAAAAAACTAGCAATGTTGGTTGTCTTGAGCAAAAGAGCGGCTGAGAGACAGATGTGAAGGAGGTATTTTTACCTATTTCCTTTCAAACTTTCTAAGTTTTAAATAGGTCAATGTATTATTTCAAAAAAAATAGGCAACTTATTTTTGTCTTTGAGAAGTATCAATCTAATCATCAACCTCAAAAACTAAAATCTTGGATAAAGATCTCAACGAATGCAGCAAATAAGCTTTAACAAATTTTAAATTCTCAATTCATGGTTGAATAAGGGAGAGAGAGACGGAGTGTGAGAAAACGGGAGCATTAGATACCATCCAGGATACTAGAGAGGGATGATGGGGCAGAAGATAAACAGGGAAAGCGGGACAGACACAGAGGGAGAGAGTAACAGAAAACAAGGGAGACAGGCAGAGACAAGAGTTGCTGAAGTAGGTGCTACTGTTGGGTTAAAATGCTGCTACTGCACTCTGGCATTCAACTCGGTGTGCTTCAGACCAGACTGTCTCTTGTTACTACTGCTCTTGGAGATTGAGTTTATTTTTCCACGGATTTCTTGGGGTTTCTCTGTGTATAAGGAATTGACAAGGGTTTGAGAAATTTACTTAGGAAACATGGAGGTCCTCTGACCCCACCAGCGAAAATAAACAAGCGTAAAGTGGTACTTACAGGAGAATAAAATAACTGTGGCTCTAGGATTTGGCAGATTATATCAGTAATATGAATTGTGAATATTCAGTGACTTAATGGGATTTGCCCATTAACGTGTCGTAAGGTGTGAGGTTGTACTGAGATAAATTCCATAGAATTTACCCCAGCGTATTTTCTTCCTTGTTAATATTCATAATTATTTTGTTTCCATAACACTTTAAACAAAAACCGCACTGTAATGGGTTGCTTATCTTCTTACATTCAGTTGATTGTAAACTTTTTGAGGGTAGGGGATTATATCTTCTTCATCTTTGCATTCCCAAATCTAGCACAGTGCCTGGCACAGTATAGGTAATTATTGTTAAATTTAACTGAATTCAGATTGCTATCAGAGGGTTATGCTTAACTACATGCAACAAAGACCAAGCAACAGTAGCTTAAACAAGATATGTATCATGTAATAAAAAGTAGAGATACCAGTTCAGAGGTGTGCAGTGTTTGCTGGGACCCATCAAGGATCTAGATTGCTTTCATATTTTGGCTTGCCAGACTAGCATTCAATGTCCCTTCTCATGTTCCAAAGATGGCGGCTATTCTGGCCACACTCCAATCAGGAAGAGAAGTTAAGGGCAAAGAGCAAAGGCCAAAGCCCTGTGGGTTTTCTATAATAAATCCTGTCTTAGCGAATTTTGCTTACCTCTCATTGGCCAGAAGTGGATCATGTGACCTCTCTACTGTGCAAAGTCATCTGGGAAGCGAATGTTTTCACCGGCTGTATTGCTACAGCCCATAATAAAATTGAGGATGTCTTAGGAGATGGGGACAATGAAATAATGAATAGCAGTATCAGTCGCAAATGTGTAAAGGCAAAAACCACAAACACATTTTCAACTCTCTGTCTCATTTGCCGTATTTTTCCTGTTGTCTTTTAGATTCTTGATGATAATATTCTATTCTCTTGCAAATCCCAGCAGATTCAATTTAGCTATAGACCATCAGAGGCCATGGATTGCTTTATTTCTACTGCCCCCGCATCCTCCCCCCTGAGCCCCTGAAGTTCCTGGCATATTCAGAGACTCTAAAGTAATGTAAGTACCTGGCCCCATATGCTTCCTAGACTCCATATGCTGTCTTCAGGGTTGAAGATTGGGATATTCCCCAGGGTCAGAGCTGGATGCAAATTCCTTCTCACTCTGTTGCTCTTCTGCAATTCTAGCCCCCTGTCCCCGCAAAGCAGCAATCTTCTGTGGATCATATCATGGGATTGTCTTCATTACTGGATTTCTTAGAAACATCTGGCAGCAGAGCCCGGCCTGTTCCAATTCTCTGAGTCCTCCCAGACCACAGGCGTTCTCCTGAATGATCAAGTGATCTTTCCCCTGAGCCTGTGGAGGAAATTTGTGCTGGTCTCCTGTGCTTCTCTCTGAACAGGAGAAGGTTGTTTATTCCACATAATTAATGGACAGAGAAACTGGGCCTAATTTATTTTACTCATAGGAATGCAAGTCTGTTCTTTCAAGAGAGGAATGTATGTCTTTGCCTCACCCAGGCAGACTCACAATTTTCCCATAAAGGGTAGATACACTTGGGCCACTTGGGCCAAAGATGAGGGGAAGGAGCAATTCTCAAAAAATCTCAAAGAGAAACAATACAGTTTTAAAGACATAATGTTTGTTTTGATCATATCATCTTAAGCACTTTGTGTGATCATTTAAAATGATTATTGAAAGGCATTTAACGAGGATTTTTTTATTAGATCTTTGTGCTAGACTGGACTTCTGTGTCCTTCCAGAATTTGCTAACTCTTCAGGAAGAAGAGTTAGAAGTTAAATGTCCTTTAATTTATCTCGAATCAAGAATACTGAATTTTACTCGCACATCCTAAGCTAAGGATGGCACATTTCAAATGCCTGCTTGCTGTATACAGAGCAGCATGCTAGGGACAGAGATAAATTACAAAGGCCATGGTTCTGAGACCCTGTCAAACTGCATTTGCAAAACTCTTTGCGGATGGATTCTACGAATTCTTTAGAGTACATCAGCAAAACCTACATTCTTCTCAGCAGAGGCCATTAACTAATTAATTTCATATCCCATAATAGTTACGTGTCTGTGTGGTGGTAAAAGCAGACGATGGGATGGGAAAAGCATAGGTTTCAGACTCAGGCCTGTGTGTGAATGCCAGCTCTGTTATTTCATACTAAGTATGTATTTCATACATAGCCTCTCTTTGCCTTAATTTCTTCATTTGTAATCCTGTCTTGCGGGATTGTTGTTACTGAATGTAAAGTTCTTGACTCATGGCAAGGTGCTTCATAAATGGTAGTTATAATTAATATACAAAGTATTTTCAGTGTTTAACTTCTTCTGAAACCTGGTAAACTCAAATCAAGGTGGCCATTGGCTTCAGCATCACCTCCCAGGACGTGAATACTGTTGTCACTGACTTACTGTGGTGCCTTTCCTGCTCTCTCACTTCCCATTTATTCTGCCTGGAATACCATCTTGTTTGGGAAACTTCCCCTAAGTCCCTAGATTGGGTTAGGTGTCCCAGTGCTCCTGTTGGCCCCTGGGCTCATCCCAATGGCAGCCCTTAACAGACAGTATTCTATTTGTCCATCTGCTCTGGGGACTTTGCTTTGCTTTGAGAGTGCACATATCATGTTTGTCACTCTTTTCTTTTCTTTTTTTTTAATTAAACAGTTTTATTGAGGTATAATTTACATACCATAAAATCCACTCATTTTAAGTGTACAATTCAATGGTGTTGCAGTAAATTTACAGAGTTGTGCAACCATTACCACAATCTAGTGTTAAAATAATTCATCTGTCAAAAGAGATCCCTCACACTCATTTGCAGTCACCCCATTCCCACTCCCAGCCCTGGGCAACCACTGATCTACTATAAATTTGTCTGAACATTTCATATAAGTCTGTAGATTCTTTTCTAAAGATTTGTCTGGACATTTCATGTAAGTGGAATCATACACTATGTATTTTTTTTGCTATCTGACTTTTCACTTAGCATGAAGTTTTTGAAGTTTATCCATGTTGTCGTGTGTATCAGTAGTTCAGTCTTTTTCCTTGATGGGTGCTTTTCCATCGTACGGATACATGGGGACTGTTTTTTGTTTGTTCATTTGCTTTTTGTTTTGAAACAGCGTCTCACTTTGTTACCCGGGCTGGAGTGCAGTGGTGTGATCCTATCTCACTGCATCCTTGACTTCCCGGGCTCAAGCGATCCCTCAGCCTCAGACCACACGTAGCTGGGACTACAGGCCTGCGACACCCGCCACTCACTCCTGGCTTATTTTTGTATTTTTTTGTGGAGTTGGGGTTTCGCCATGTTGCCCAGGGTGGGGACTGTGTTGTATACACTAATATGTATATTGTGGCTAGCTCAGTCCCTGCATATAGTAGTAAGCTCCGCCTCCCAGGTTCCTGCCATTCTTCTGCCTCAACCTCGAGTAGCTGGGACTGCAGGCTCCTGCCACCACACCTGGCTAATTTTTTTTGTATTTTTAGTAGAGACGTGGTTTCACCATGTTAGCCAGGATGGTCTCGATCTCCTGACCTTGTGATCCTCCCGTCTTGGCCTCCCAAAGTGCTGGGATTACAGGCGTGAGCCACTGCGCCTGGCCGAAAATGTTTGTTTCTTGAATTAAATTCGTCTTGTGATAATACTGCAGTTAGTCTGACATATTTGTATGCACAGCACAGTCCAATACCTGTGTCTTGTTTTGGCAGTGTCCAGCCATTACTTCAAGGGACTCCTTAGCAGCTTCTTACGTTGCCTTCTTCACCTTGTGTAGATATTTTAAAATTCTAAAGTGAGAAACAACTTCTTTTCCCTTGCTGTTTTGACCTTATTTTCTTCTCACTATCCAATGCAAATTTGAAGTGCTCATATTTGTCTCAACATGTTGTGGGTATCTCACAAATATTAATGACAATGTAGTAACATATTAATAATCATGTATTGAGCACCTCCTTTACTGTGTACCTGCCATTATTTTAAGTGCTTCGAATACTTCAATGAACAAAAACAAAACTCCCCACCACCCTCATGATGAATGTATTCATATTTGGGGATCCCTAATATCAGCAGTGCTTAAGAATTTGGTCTACATAAAACTTAACATGTTTTTCAAACATTACTAAACATGAGGTCAAGAGACATGAATAAACTCTTCAAAGAGGGGAAATACAGAAAATTACTCAACACATAGAAAACAGATCAACCCAATAATAATGAAAGAAATGAAAATATAAACAACCTTATGGAAGTTAGTGAAAAAATTATTTTATTATTAAGTTATCAAAAATAAATAAATAAATAAATAAATAAATAAATAAAAGGCTGGGTGCTGTGGCTCATGCCTATAATCTCAGCACTTTGGAAGGCTGAGGTGGGAGGATGGCTTGAGCCCAGGAGTTCAAGACTGGCCTGGGCAACATAGTGAGACTCTGTGTCTCCAAAAAAAAAAAAAAAAATTACTCGAATGTGGTGGTACGTACCTGTAGTCTCAGCTAAACAGGAGGGTGAGATGGGAGGATCCCTTGAGCCCAGGAGGTTGACGCTGCAGTAAGCAAGCAGTGATTGTACCGCAGCACTGCAGCCTGGGTGGTAGAGTGAGACTCTGTCTAAAAAAAATAGAAGAAATAAAAAAGAGGAGACTGCATTTTTTTGATACACAGAATGTATATACAAACAATGTTAGTTAAAACAAAAGAGTGAAAAATATTATGAATGAGCTGACACACATACTTGTATTTGAGAATTTTTTGGTGACCTATAAAATGGAATTTAAAAACTCAGTAGCCACACTTAAAATCTGCAATCTGATTTCTTTGGAAAATATAATCTCCATTTCTACCTCCTCCTTTGCCAGTTATTTGCACTAGTATATCAAAAGGACATTCTTCTTTTTAGGTGCTGTACCCAAGCCTACTTCATCAACACAGATTCCCATGAACTGTAGAGCAGCAGGGTTAGAAAGGACCTGGAGACCAAATAAGCCATACTTTCATTTTACAGAGGCAGGAATGTCCATAAACAGGGAAGGTCTTGCCTAAGGTCTCTCTGCTAGTTAATGGCAAGGATAGTATAAAACATAAGTTTCAGTCTTCTTCAGTACTTAATACAGTCACTGGTACATAGTAGGAATTTGAGAATATTTGTGGAATGAATGACTGACTTTCATAATAGAAGATTGACATGGCAGAATTCACTGGAATGCTCACATACTGGGAGTCTTGCTTCTGGGCACCCAGCTGAGAGTCAACATCTGAATATGAAAGATTTGGACTCACAGAGCAGAACCAAAACAGAAAACAAAGTAAAAACCAAAACCGAAAACCAAAAAACAAACAAAAAACAAGGAAGGGAAACCTAAAGCCACGGTCTGGCTTGGTAGAAGGCTACTATTTGACTTAAAATACTTGGAACAGTCGTAATTTTCATGGGTGTGTCTGCCGTTCTACAGATCTAGGTTCTGGGCAATTAAAAGCTATGGGTTTATGCTGGTTTATTTTAGACAGCCTGCTGTGGCCTCTTCCTATTGTGGTTGAGGACATTGTGTGGATGGGCAAATGCTTGGACTCCTATTTAGATTCGAGACTAATGCTCATTATTTTATTTCAAAAGGAAGAAGAGCTGACATAAGTAGTTCATGGAGAGTCCTGGTGGGAGAAGGTGATATCTGTCTTACTGCAGAACTAGGGTAATATGAAGAAAACCAACATGGAAGACCGTGTCTCCCGCCTTGTGTTGTTTTGGAGGCAGTCCAGGCAAGGAGGACGGATCTACTTTCTAACTTGTGGCGAAATCATGGGCAAGTCACCCCGGTCTCAGTTTCTTCAAGGTAAATTACAATCCTGATTAAGAGGTTCAGAGAAGGTAACGGACATGAAAGAATTTTGAAAAATATAATAGTTATATATATTATACTTGTGGTGGTATATGATGGGGTTGAATTCAGCATAGGAAATAATTTTTTAAAAAGCTGTGTTGTGTTGCTACTTCTTTAAAAATGATGGCTAATAAAAGAGAATGAGCAGAGGAGGCCGTGCTTTTAAGGAAGGAAGGAAATAACTGAATGATGGGTTTTTACATCATGGAACAATGGTAACAAAATCTTTGGCTACAGTTTCCTCTTGTCCACTCATCTACCTACCAGCTGCTACTAAACATTAAACATTAAAGCATGGTAAAGAAGACTAAAAAACAAACAAACAAACAAATCGCCACCACCACCACAAAAACAAAATACTAGGCAATAATAGACCTTTGCTAAAGTTTATCCTCCTTTTCAGCATCCTTTTCTATCAGCCTATATAGCCCATTTTAGAACCCTGGCAAATATTAAATAGCTGTGGTTGAACAGAAAAAACAACAGTTTTAGAATTAAGAGCTGGGTGTGGGCCCGAATTCCTGCACATGTTGGCTGTGTAACCTGGAGAAGTTTTTTGTTTGTTTGTTTGTTTTTTGAGACGGAGTCTCGCTCTGTAAGTTTTAAAAGTCTTTCTTATCCCAGATTTCCTCATCTATAACAAAAGAAGAATAGCCTACTATCCGGGCAGTGTCCAAATGAAATAATGTTTGTGAAAACCCTTTACAAACTGTAAAGTGCATTAGAAAGGCCTATATTGTTATTCCGTCTTTTTGCCTCAGTTTCTTCATTTGTAAAACAGAGCCAGTGACACCCATTTCACTAGGATATTTTGGTTCCCCATGAAGCCCTCTGCAAGTAACTGAGTCTCATATTATACCTCACCCTAGATCTACAGCCCCTTATTTCTCTACCATGTAATGGAATATTTATTTCCAGCCTGACATTTTTGTTTTCTATTCTCTTGTTAGATATCACCCTCAGAGAGCTTCCAATTTACTTGATAAGTGAAGACCCTCCCATGATTTACCTGCCCACCCCTTTCTTTTTACAGGGGCCTGCTACTGTAGAAAGCTGGGACCCACATTTGACAAGAGGCTCTTGGTTCTCTCCACCAAGAGGATTTAGGCATTCACCCTTCAGACACTCCTGCCATGCTGATTACAGGGAGACCCCGGAGAGGTGAAAAAGCAGAGTGGACCGTGACAGCCTGAAGAACATTAAAAAGGAGCTTGCAGACGGTGCCACTAAATGCCTGAGACACTGAGTGAGAGGAGGGGCCCCATCCACTGAGCTGAGCTGGCCGTCTCCTGTCTTCCCTCAAAACAGATAGCTGTTTCCATTCACGTCCACATGCCTCTATTCTCTGCCTCTTGAGTGGGCCTGAAACTGGAAAACATCTGCACTAGTTTCGTTTGGGTGTGATTTATAAAGACTCCCTGCGGTCCCCTCTCTCCCTTCTCCTCCTCTTCACCTCTGGGGCTTCGGCATTTGGTTTTTTTTGTTTTTAAACAGGCTTGTGTTTCTTGAGACTGGGTCACCTTGATTTATTATGCCCTGGACTCATTAACAAAAGACTCTGGGACAGGTCATTTATTTTCTGAGTGGTGATTTCCTGTCCTACCCCAGCCTGGCTCAGCAGGGGCCCAGTGGAGCACAGACTTATATTAGCTGCACTGTCACGATGGGAGAACAGAATTGAGCAAGAAAAGTTCAGAGGGCAAAAAGCGTCTCTTAAGAGCTTTTCTCCTTACTCTAACGATTTCCTTCAGAGTCCCTTTTGGTAGCTCTCTGTCTCTTTTTTTTTTGTTTTTTTTCCCTTACCCCAGCAAATGGGATAAAGTTTAACAAGTTGCAAGGCTGCCTTCTTAAAGGAATAAACACTGGCCTTTCTTCTCTATTTCATGTTTGAATGATCCAACATTTATATGCAAAAATAAAAGATAGGGAGGATACTAGTGGGCACCCGAAGCTGAGGATGAATCAGATGAATTAAACGGTTCAAATTTTTATCAGGCCCTTTTACAATAATACATTCATGTTTAGGCACTAAAATCTGATGTGTTAATTTTTAGAGTGACCGGAAGACAAAAATAAAATTACTCAAGATTTTCAGATAGGCTCTTGAGAGGAAGATTAAAGAAATTGACATTATTTAGCCTAAAGTTCAGAGGCTGAAGAATGATTTATTAACTGTTTCCAGGTCTCTGGAAGGTAGTTACATATAGGAATGATGGTGACCAGCTGTTTTCTGACTGCACTAAGGATAGAATAAAAGGAAGTGGAATCAAATTGTAGTAAAATGGCAGAATAAGTAGTCATAAAAGTGAATATCCACGGCTAAAGTCTATTGAGGAAGATGAGATATATCTTTAAAGCTGTAAGCTTGTTAGCCCCATTTTACAGGTTAATGAATGGAGGTTCAGAGAGGTTAAAAAAACTTGACCAATGTCAGTCACTGAGGAAGTGACAGAACCAGGTCTAGCTGACTCCACAGTGTATGACAAGGCTGATTTATATGGCAAAGAAATTAACAAGAAATACAGAAAACAGTCATTTTATAGAAGTGCCATTAGTCTAGATTGGCTCATGTACAGAGGACAGGGGATTCAATTCTGGGGACTCAAGATCTTGGATTCTGTGCTATACCTGCCTCTGTGTTGGGAGGGCAGTACCTCCATTCACCCTCAGCCCAACAGACAGGCAGAGAGGGCAGACAAGCACCACGGTTTCCCTGAAACAGTCTGAAGATTTTGGGCTCTGTTTGTGCTGGTGATGTCTGTTGCTTGTCATGGGCTGCACTCCCAGACGAAGGCTCTGGTCTCAGCAAGGCCATGAGGATGATGGGTTGTGGGTGTCTGGGGCACAGGAAAGACATCCCTCCTACGCACATTTCATGGCCTCCCAAAGGGTCATCCCTCATGATGAACCAAGGAGGTTCCAGAGTTTGTTCCACGGTGAGGATTGGAATTTCTGCAGAGCCACCAAAGTGGCTAGAATTCTTCCGAGGAGCGTGCAGCGTGGGAGGAGCAAATCCCAGCTGTATTATTGTCCATGCATATGGGTCAGTTTGGGAATGGCCATGATGAAGGAGCAAGGCTATACAAAACTAGGACTGATTGACCGAATGGGAAGGATGACTAACATGTGCTGCATACTTACTCTGTCAGGCACTATTCAAAGGTTGGTGAACTATATTAGCTCATTCAGTCTTTGTAGCAACCCTATAAAGTCAGTAGTACTGTTACCAGAAAGGGGTCCCGATTCAGACCCCAAGAGAGGGTACTTGGATCTCGCTCAAGAAACAATTCGGAGCGAGTACATACAGTAAAGTGAAAGCAAGTTTATTAGGGAAGTAAAGGAATGGCTACTCCATAGACAGAGCAGACCTGAAGCCTGCTGGTTGCCCATTTTTATAGTTATTTCTTGATTGTATGCTAAACAAGGGATGATTATTCATGCCTCCCCATAACTTCTTGATGACGCCTTGGCATTTGTAAACTGTCATGGCTCTGATGGGAGCGTAGCAGTGAGGACGACCAGAGGTCACTCTCATCGCCATCTTGGTTTTGGTGGGTTTTGGCAGGCTTCTTTACTGCAAGCTGTTTTATCAGCAAGATCTTTATGACCTGTATCTTGTGCCGACCTCCTATCTCATCCTGTGACATGGAATGCCTTAACTGTCTGGGAATGCAGCCCAGTAGGTCTCAGCCTCATTTTACCCAGCTCCTCTTCAAGATGGAGTTTCTCTGGTTCAAATGCCTCTGACAGTACTATTGTTAGCCTCATTTGTGATGAGGAAAAGAAGCACAGTGAGGTCAGTAACTTGTTTGAGCCCAGCAGCTAGGAAGAGTTGGAGCTTGAGTCCAGGTCCAGAGAGAGTCTGACCCCAGTGGCTGTATTCTCAATTACCTCAGTTTAGGATGAGGTGCTTAAGTTCCTCCCTCTCCCTCACCCCTGGAGGAACTTCTGCTCTGGGGTCACTGGCTCAACAATGACATAGCTTCTTGCTGCCTAGTTTATAGGAAGTACTAAAAATTGTAAACATTGTTCTAATTTAGGGATTTTATATTCACTCTTTCTCTGCCTCTTTCTTTATCTTAAAATAGGCTGGAGGAGAGAGAACAAAAAGTAAACATTTGTATGCTCCCCAAGTCAGGCCTTTGGGTATTCGGAGTCTGTAGTTGCTCAGTTAATTAAATTCTGTAATTGCTCAGTTAACTGTTTGCAAGGTGTGGGAGGCTGGTGGAGGAGGAGGGCAGGTTTTCCAACAGTAAATCCTACAGGGAGGGGCAAGAGGAGAGCACCAACATCTGCTACCTGCAGACCTTGAGCTAAATGTTTTCCCATTAGTTACCTCATTTTCATCCTCTTAACCGTCCTTTGAGGTGGGTGTTATCAGCACAATTGTACAAATGAGAAAGGTTGTGTAACTTGCCTGAGGTCAGATTCTCTGTGAACAAAAGACCTGGGATCTGAACCTCAGAGTGTTGCCCTCCAGAGCTGTGCCCAAGACACTGTACAGTATCCACTGCTATGGACAAGACAACCTTGACAGAGGACTCAACAGGCTTAGCCAGGAACACAACCCAGAGCACTCAGGTGAGATGGTCCTGGCCACACCCTCCAGCTCAGGCTCAGCTCAACCCTTCCTCCCTCCTGGGAGCATGTCAGCCTTCGGTGTGGGGAGCAGCAAACTGGACAAACAAGAAGCTATTTTCTGGGCTGTGCTCAGCCGGGGGCCTGGGGCATAACAGGATGGTTAATGCAAAGCTTGGCAAGCCTTCCCGTCTTAATTTAGGCCTCCTCCCAGGAGGGAATCCAGAGGCGGGAACATGAGACAGGGAAAGGAAAAATAATAAGAGATAAGTGAGAAAAGAGAATATTTACAGGGCTTGGAACATCTAATGGAAACCAGCTGCCTTATTGGGGATGGGGGCCTCTTCCCTGCGGGGATTATTAGGTCTTCTCTTGTACATACCTGTGTGTGGAGGGGGGTCCGGGCAGAGAGACAGCGACAGCAGGGACCAGCCTGGAGGCAGGGTGGAGGGCTGTGCTTACTGTACATTGGCCATCAGAAAGTGGCTATTCCCCTCCTGGCCTCACTCCACCCCCACCTCCTGCCTTCATTTTCAACTGGAGCTGATTCAAACCTGCTGCTCTTGGAAGGAGGCCATGAGCGCAGGCTCCAACAGAAAGATGATACGCAAGGGGATATGAGTGCAAGAGAGTGGAGCAATCAGAAAGAATGGGAAAATGAGACGAGGGAATGGAAAAGGTGAATAAACAGGGGATGATGAGGGAGGGAGAGAGATTGAAAGATTAAAATGTTGGCCCGAGTGGGGAGCTTGGAAAGAAGGGAGTGAAGTCTAGAGTTGGAGCAAATTCAGAGCTGATCCTTCTGGGCCCTGTTCTCTCTCCCACAGACTCAGACGGTTGCAATAAAGATGTGTCTGTTTGAGATTTTCCAGGTCCCTTTCCCATAAATCTGTATTTCCTTCTTTCTCAAGGTCTTTGGACCAAAAAGCTTCATCCAAGAATTGTGTAAAGAACACTTAAAGGTGGAGGAGGTATCATAAATGGGAAAAGTGTGATAATTTAGGGCTGGAATCTGGGGCACACATTTAAAAAGACAGCAGCCAAATGCAAAGGCACTTTCCAGAGGCCAATTTGTCCTGAGGCTTAAGCTCTGGGTCTTTTTATTTCTAGCTTTCTCTTAGGCTCTTGGTGAGTTGGAGAGGACATGTTCATGAATTGTGAAGTAAAGTTCTGTGTTTAATTGATATGAATTCAATGATATGTTAGGCCAGATAAAGCAAGAGAGAGCAAGAGAGAGTGAGAGAACACCATTTAAAGAGTAGGGATGATTTACCCATCTTTTAACACAATGAGCAAGAATGTTAGGTGAGCTGAGCTGAGACATGTGAATCTTCTCTTCCCTTGGTTTCTTTGGTGTTGGTTCTCAGATAGATCTCATAATATTGGTGAATTTATGTTTAAGGAAACAAGATTTTTTTAAATAAAAAGTTGTCCTTTAAATAAAAGTTCACTACTTTATCTCCTACCCAACTGAAGGAAAACACACAACAAGTTACGCTGCTTTTGTTGAAAAATGGTGTAGGGAAAGAAAAATAATTTTTTCTTCAACTTTCAGAAGTTCTTAGATGGGAACCCTATCTAGACCTCTGTAACATAAGACAGATTAACAAGAGAAAAACAAACAGAAGTTTATTAATATGCATTACTTTATATATACATGGGAGATACCCAGGGAATATTTCTCAAAGAACAGTAAATTTTTAAAGAAGTGGCAAGACAAAGGAAAAAGACTTTAAATCTCTAGGGATGGCAACTCGGGGGAAGGCAAATTAAAGGCTGGTTAGTAAAGCTTGTTTGTGTAGATTGCTCTGGAACCATCTCCAGGTTTATAAGAGTTCCAAGCTGTCTTTAGTGGTTAACCTTTGTTCTCTCTGGTAGAAGTGGGGTGATGGGGTGCAGGATACCTATTGCCTTTGTAAATCTATGTCCTGCTTTTAGGCAAATAGAGGAAAGGCAGAGAGCTTTTCTGCGTCTGTTTCTTCTTAATTACCGTCAGCTCAACAATCCATATTTTGGGGTGGCATATTTTGGTCTCACACAATGGTATAATAATGTTCTTTAAGGACAATTTACGGGATTTTCAAGCCATTTTAATCATTTGATCTGATTAAATGTTAAGTGCTTTTTAATGTCCCTTTTTAAATGTTAAGTGCTGCCTGTAGACTTCATTGTCCACTGAGGTTGGCGAATGTGTGAAAATGTTGACTATATTTGGACTTATGGTTGGATTAATGGACAGCTTTCTCCTGATTACCCAGTCCACTGGTACATAATAAATTGAGAAAGGTCCACAGGCCCCCTGAACTCAGGCAAAGCTCCAAGAGGGGTCAACAATAACCAGTGTGATGGAAACCCTCTCCTTTCAACTGAGTCCCTTCCTCTTATCTGATCACATGCTGTCACTCGTATCTTTCAACTGGAAACAAGTACCTGTCTTGCTACCATATGACACCACCCTAAGTGCTAGAGTGGCTCCTGAGCACTGTCAACATCTGACTAACAAAGACAAGCCTGTAGTCTCGGTAGTATCTCAAGGAGGTCTTCTTTTGTGCTTTTCTGTCTTATTCAAAATGTTCGCCCTTTACATTAACTCAGCAACAACTTTACTGTGCCGGCAAGATTAGAGAAAAAGTCAAAGCAGTTCAAAGCCCATCCTGACAAAAATAGCAACATTCCCTTAGAAAAACAATAATTACTACTGTTTTAAGAACTTCAGGAAAGAAAAGTGAAACTTTGAAACAAAAAGTGGAGATGTTTTCCCCTTTGGAAGAAATTTCTGCTCAAACTGTTGCAGCTCTGGGGCAGCCTCATCTTGCCCACAGAAGCATCTGTCTTTCAGAAATGAAGACTCTCCTTGATCATCCACAGTTCATACGCTCCTGTGATTTGTAAAAATGGATCTCATAAACGCAGTCAGAACTCTCACGATGCTGGGGAGAGAAGGGATTCCAAGAATTCTTACATCTCCCTACTGTGACTTCCAGATCAGACTGCTGCTGGGTCCCTATTCTTCAAGACCTGCAAGGAAAGCTATTCTCAACCTTTCAAAGTGACGCCAAAGAAAGGATGCTTTGGCATTTTACAATGTGTTTGCTGGACTCTGCTGGTTTGGTGCTTTTTGAGTCGTGATGTTCCACATATCCAGGCTGTCCTTTAGATTATATATATATTTTTAATTTTTATTTATTTCTCAGTAGATCCGGTGCCTTAAAAAAACAAACGAGATATCTCTATTTGTGTCTTGATGAATTATAAAAGACATTTCCCACCCTTCCTTCCGTTCTATGATCAATTGTCTCCTTTCTCTCTTTTCACTGTTGTCTTCTCATTTGCATATATTTTACATGGACTTGCAGATGGAGGTCAACCACTTTAATTGTGTGAGTCAGAGTGTGTTGGTGGGTAAAACACAGCATAAGTCATATTTTTCAGTGGCAGAAACATTATGTGTGGCATTGGCATTTGAACTTTTTATTATTATTATTATTATTTCTTGAGACGGAGTTTTGCTCTGTCACCCAGGCTGGAGTGCAGTGGCTTGGTCATAGCTCACTGCAGCCTCAAACTCCTGGGCTTGAGTGATCCTCCTGCCTCGTCCTCCTGGGTAACTGGGATTGCAGTTGGGCACTACCACACCTGAATACTTTTTTAAAATTTATTTGTAGAGACAAAGTCTCACTATGGTTGCCCAGGCTGGTCTCAAATTCCTGGGCTTAAGCAGTCCTCCCTGCTCAGCCTCCTGAAGTGTTGGGATTACAGGCATGAGCCACTGTGCCCAGCCTGAATTTCTTATTCTCACCTCGTGAGTTGGTTTAAATGGAAACATTCATTATTTAAATGATCTAGGATACCCTTATGTCAATCTGAATAGAATGTGTCACTACTCTAGAACTGGAAAATATAAAGGTCCCAAGTACTATGTGAAACATTTAGAACCATGGCTTTTAAATGTCCTATATTAAGTCCTGGAGAAAGGACCTAAAAAAATCCTTTAAGTACCTCATGAGACAATATATATCCTGGGAATCTCCAGGGACAATCTAAGCTGTGTGTGATGACTTATTTTTAAGAACCCCTACCATTTATTTCCATTGGATGAATAACCCATCACAGAGATGGGGAAAACATGAACAGTGGTAGAGCTGGGGGCAAGAGATGAGTACAAATTTGGTCAAGTGATTAAACCAGTTATAAATTTATTTAATCATGCTTTTCTGCAGGCAACTTTTCTCCATTTGATCTTAAAACTTCATGAGAGGTTCTGCCATATTGTTTGCAGGTAAACGTTACATGTGCATTCTCTAATCTACCAGATTCAACCACAGAATGGTCATCCCAGTCTAGAGACTCATAAACAACCATGGATGGAGCTGGCATGGCACTTGGAGGCTGCAGATGGTGAGAGGTTGTTGTACAGAGTGTTCAATTTCTCCAATGAATTCATCCAGTCAGACTCTCACACATTGGTTCTCAACAGACTCTTTTATATTCCCTTTTCCCTGCGTAGTCCTTCCAACCTGAAATTCCCTTGCTTTCTCTTTGTATAACTAAATCTTAAGACTCAGGTTCACCTTCTCTTCCTCTGTGAAGCCTTCACTGAATGCAATTCACCCATAACTCCCCTCTCTCACACCCGGATAGCTGGTAGTGCCTATCTTGTCCCACTTCTTAAGTTTCCACATTGTCCAGTACTCTTTGTTAGGTTTCTGGGTATTTAAGAACCACCAGCTGGCATTCCTTGCAGATGGATTCCAGAAGTCCCTGAAAAAGAAATTGTAGAGTCATATTGGAATCATATTGAACACAGAAGGAATAAATTGTTGGGGTTGGGTGGAGGCGGTGACTGGACTCACATGCGAATAGACAGCTGATACACTCTTTCTTCTTGGGAAGATATTTAGCACAGAGAGCATCCTTCTTTTCCTTCTCTGCTTCTTTCTTCCAGAGAGAGGGATAAGGAGACCTGGGCTTGAACCTGAGGAGACCAGACTGGCCTAGACTGGGAAGACTGGGCTAAGCTGTGGTGAGCTGTTTGCAGTTTATAAACAAGTCCTGACATCCCAGTTTGGGTGTTGGCAAGCAATGTCTTCAGCCCAGAGAAAGTTCTCAGAGATGCACCAAGGCCTCAGGCTAAACTGCAGAGTAGGCAAAACTCTTCACCACTGTTCCTCCCACTCCTTCAGTTCCCCAGCACCCCAGATACCTCCAGCCCTCACACTGCCAACTTTGGGCATTCCTTCCTTGGTGTCTAACTGGGCTTGATCTTCATAAAGACTATATGGTGAAGTTAGCTTTTCCTAGTCCCACCAGGTACTGATCTCTTAAAACCAATAAGATGTAGGTAATCAAATTGGCTTTATCTTTCTATTAGGTATTCCAGACTAAAAGCTCCATTAAACTGATGTAATTTAGTAAGGGAGATGTTGGGGGGCTAAGGGCTTTGTCTATCTCTATCAGCTGCTCTCCTCTCCCCACAGGCTAGACTTTGGATAAAATACCAGATAACAGATTTTGTGACTTGGCACATGGCTTCCTTTCTCCCAGACTTCTTTGTGCCTCCCACTTGCAACCAGCTAAAGAGTCATCCTTGTGGGAACAACTGGGAATTGGCACAGAGACTATTGGAAATCACAGGTGATCCTGGAACGGCGTGTCTCCTGAATGCCTTATTAGTACAAGCCTTTTAGGACTACTTGGAACCTTCCAAAGGGAATTTCACTCTCTTAATTTCATACTGAGTGCAGGATAACCTTCTACAATGTTCCCAACTGGCAGCAGCCATCCCTGGATGAAGTACTTCCTGTAAGGAGAAGTTTAGTCCTTTCCAAGGCAGCCTGTTCCATTGTCTGTACTTGTTGGGAATCTCTTTTTTGTATAAAACAGAAGTTTAGGTACAGTTTTACTTTTAAGGAATGTGGAATACATCTCCTCTTCCCCATGACAGCTCTTCAAATTATTAAACAACAGTGTGGTTCTCAGTACCTCTCTCCCTCCCTCTCTATACCCTTACACACACACACACTCTCTCTCTCTCTCTCTCTAGATTAGACATTTACATTTCCTCAATGTTTCTCATCTGACATGGCTTTAAGAACTTACAACCTTTGATTCCCTTCTTTGGACATTACACTTTGTTAATAAGAATTGGCCGGCTGGGCACAGTGGTTTACGCCTGTAATCATAGCACTTTGGGAGGCCAAGGCGGGTGGATCACGAGGTCAGGAGTTCAAGATCAGCCTGGCCAAGATGGTGAAACCCCGTCTCTACTAAAAATACAAAAAAAAAAAAAAATTAGATGCGTGTGGTGGTGGGCACCTGTAATCCCAGCTATTCAGGAGGCTGAGGCAGAGAATTGCTTAAACCCGGAGGCAGAGAATGCAGTGAGCCAAGATCACGCCACTGCACTCCAGCCTGGACGACAGAGCGAAACTCCGTCAAAAAAAAAAAAAAAGAAAAAGAATTGTCTATGCTCCATTTCTAGAAATGGGCTGGAGTTGGGATTCTTACCCCCTTGATTTAATTTTAGTTAACAAGTGTTTATTGAGTATCTAATATGTGTAAGGCCCACAAATTAACAAGGAACCTGTCCCCAAGGAATTCTGTTTTACCCATTGGATAATTAATAGTTCCAATGAGACAGTTAACAATGAAAAATCCAGGTCTTTGCTGTAAGAACCTTCATCGCACAAAGTTTCTCAATCCTATTTTATGCAAATATAACTCACATTCACCTATGGCTTTCTTCCCTTTTGTTATTAGGCAAATATTCTTTCCTTCTCAATTATGTGCTTCTCTGGAGTCAAGTAAGAGTGGAGTAACAGTTCTACCTTTGTTCATTCACTTAATGGATGTATTAGTTAGGGTAGGCTGAACTGCTGTCATAAATACACGCCAAATGTATAATGGTTTGAACACGATAGAAGTTTGTTTCTCATATAATTGCTCAAGGGAGGTGCTCCTGGCTGAAGTGCAGCACTCTTTCACAAGGTAGTTAAGGGACCATGGCTTCTTAGACCCTGTGGCTCTACAGACCCTTAAGGCCACATCACCCA
Organism: Pongo abelii; assembly: GCF_028885655.2. Classification (NCBI taxonomy): domain Eukaryota; kingdom Metazoa; phylum Chordata; class Mammalia; order Primates; family Hominidae; genus Pongo; species Pongo abelii. Next base: position 24,996,508 of record NC_085928.1, read on the forward strand.
GCCCACAGAAAGAGTGTGGAAGAACACAGAATAATTGACCCAGACCTGTTGAGGGTATACAACACTTCCACTTACATCTTTGGAAAGAATTTAGTTATTTAGTTACATGATTTTACTTCACTGCAAGGAAGACCAGAAAATATAGGTGTGCTCTGTGCCCAGGAAGAAGGGGAAAAAGGATTCTAGTAGACAGCCTGCAGACTGCCAAAATGACAGAATTTTATTTCTACTTTTAACCACTGTTGTTCATAGCCTTAGTTTAATTTCTATAGAACTTCCATAATTTCTTGGCTATGTTGTTGGATGACCACTGTAGCAAAGGAGGGTTGGGTGTGTGGTTCAGCAGTAGGTGAGCAGGAAAATCTCGGAGGCAGCATCATGGCAGCTGAGTCTGGAGGACTGGAGGGAACTGATGGTGCAGGAGGCCAGAGGAGACTGAGAGTGTGTGGCCAGAGGCCCTGTGCAGAGGTTAATCTGCTGAATAGTGAAAGGGGAAGATGACTGAGACAGGAAGAAGCCAGGAGTATGAGAAGAACTTTCTTTTAACACCTCAGCATGGGCAAGGATATTGTACACCTAACACTACATATGTTTCAGGAAGTTTCCGAGCAATGAAGTAGCTTCTCCAGTAATGTGTTTACATTTGATCAATCAGTGAAAAGCTACTTATTGATCTCCCATGATGTGCCTGGATCTATGCTAGGCTCTCTACCAAATACAAGCCCTATTCTTTTTTTTTTTTTTTTTTTTGCTGGAGTCTCACTCTGTCACCCAGGCTGGAGTGCAGTGGCGTGATCTCAGCTCACTGCAACCTCCACATCCCGGGTTCAAGCAATTCTCCTACCTTAGCCTCTTGCGTAGCTGGGATTACAGGCGCCCACCACCACGTCTGGCTAATTTTTGTATTTTTAGTAGAGACAGGGTTTCACCATGTTGGCCAGGCAGGTCTCAAACTCCTGACCTCAGGTGATCTGTCTGCCTCAGTCTCCCAAAGTGCTGGGATTACATGCGTGAGCCATTGCGCCTGGCCACAAGCCCTATTCTGAAAGAACTTATAATCCAACTAGTCAAACATAACATGTACCTAAAATAACTCAATAGCATAGGAGAAAACTGAGGGCAAAATATACGGATATTAACTCTCCAGATTAAAAAAATTCAAAAGAACAATTGATCACTGAGGGCCAAGATAGTCAAGGAAGGCTCCATAGAAGAGGTTGGAATAAAATGACTGGGATAGAAAGGGAGACAAAGAAAAGTGTACCAGCACGGGTGGAAAAGGCCAGAATGAACAGTTAGAGCACCAGGAGAGTGGTGGGGTGAAAGGCTATAGAGGTAGGCATTGGGCCCGACCATGGGTAATTTTGAAAATCAGGAATAGGCACCTAGACTTGGTATGGTAAGAAACAGAGAAAACACAGGCCCTGTCTTTTATCTTTACCATGATGTTTTCCAGGTTAACAAATCTACTTGAAAGCATCTAACCCTTAACCTGATAGATGTTAGTAAACATTTATTCACCCCAGAGAGTAATAGATTGGCGGTGGTGTGCAGAAAATACTTCATTCATTCATTCTTCAAGCATCTATTGGATGTTTTCTACACACCACATTCTGAGCTAGACACAGAGGATGCAAAATTATAATAAAGCCATGGTATCTCCTTGGGGTTAGATTATCATAGACTGGATCCTCCTATCTACTGGTAACCAAGAGGTGCACAGTTCCCATACCTGTGCTGTGTTTCTACCTTGCCCCTTGTCAAAGTAATGCTGTCTATCTCGCCCACTTAAATCTGACCCCAGAGATCACTTCTTGTGTTTATCTAAAAACCAGGTTTGTGCCCATTTCCTTATGCTCATTAGGGCAGGTTAGGTTCCCAGTGCTGAATTGCTGGCCTCCTTGGAACACCAACCAAAACAAAAAATATCAGCCTCCTAGTATGTCTGGCAAGAACTTCTGAGATAAATCACAAAGTGTTTCAAAATCTGAGGGAGGCCATCCAAATGTAATGGATAATTACTGTGATCACCACCAAAGATGGCCGGTCCTCCGCTCCTTGGGGCATGGTCTCTCAGAGCTAGGTTCTCATGATCATGCGTGTGCAAAGGGCCCTGACTTACTTTTGGATTCCTTTGCTTATAGACTATGCATAAGAGGCCAAGTTTGGCATCCACAAGTAACTATTTTCAGGCACATCTATCTAGTTTAGCTGGAGCTAGTTTGTTTACAGACAATGTGGTCTGCACACAAGGCTGGGAGTTCAGGCGCTAAATAGAATTCCCGCTCAGTTTCTAGCCTGCTGTATGGCCTTGGGTAACCTGCATAACTTCCTTGTGTCAATTGGTTCTTAACTGTCACCTCAGAGCCATGCTGATTTGTCTAAGAGATGTTTGGAGGGATGAACCGTTTATCACCTCTAAACTGATTTTTAAATACTGACATAAGGACTCCTGGTTTCCAGTCTGACATATAAGGAACTTAGAAGTCACCATTCCATTCTAATAATAAGTAAGAAACCAAGCACAGAGAGTGATGGTTACCAGGGAATGGGAGGGGTAGGAAATGGGGAGAAATAGGTCAAAGGGTACAAATTTGTAGTTATGTAGGATTAGTAAGTCTAGAGATCTAACATACAGCATGAGGACTACAGTTAACACAACTGTATCATAGACTGAAAATTTGCCAAGAGAGTAGATTTTAGGTGCTCTTAACACACAAACACACTCACACACACACACACACACAAAGTAACTATGGAAGATGATGGGTGGGTTAATTTGCTTGGCTGGAGTATTGTACTGTGTATAGGTACATAAAAATATCATGTTGTACACCTTAAATATATACAATTTAAAAAGCCAAACAAACTACAAAATCAGCAACTCTTCTTAGATCTGTCAGAGAAGTGAGGCCACAGGGCAATCACTGCCCCCAAAATTGGAGAGACAGACAGGTGGATACAGAGCATCCTATGGGATATCCGAAGTGATCACATTTTAACCCAAAGAAAAACACCAAGAAATTCCAAAATGTAAAAATAGTGCAGAAGGCATTTTCTGTTCATGATGTAATATAGCCCGATTTTAATAATAAAACAAAATAATAAAACAACAAAATATTCTAATATCTAGGAAAAAAAGCCCGAAACTCTTTTTAAGGCAACTCTTGGATCATAAAGACAATCAAAATCAAACCTAATATTCAGAAAATAATAAAATGTTTAAATTTAAAATAAAAATATGTTTTAAGGAAAGATAGAAGATAGATAGAAGCTATGAAGCTATATGAAAAAGAAAGCAAGGAAATGAAAAGGAATTCAGCATGATCTTTATCTCTGGTGGGTGGAGGAGTGGTATGGACAGAAGCAGGGGGAGGGAATGGGAGGGGCAATATAGGTAGATGGAGGTTATTGTCAAGATGCGTTGGGTGATGGGTCCATATTTTAAAAATTATGTTAAAAAATGGAAGAACTAAACAAAAAATGGCTATGCATTTACCAGTGATGAGAGTGTAACATAAATTAACGATGATGATTAATCCAATTCTGTGCCAAAAACTAATTTAGAAATAACTACATACTAGAACCTAAGGAGTGCAATTTAAAGCAGTGCTCAGAGGAAAATTCATAGTCTTCCATATGTAGAATAATAAACAAAATGACTGATAATGAAAGAAATAACATCTGACTCAAAGAATTAATAAAAAGAACTGAATGATAATAACAAACCTAAAGAAAGTAGAAACTAAAAGCAGAAATTATTTAACTAATAACAAACAAAGTGGTATGTGTAGTGGTCAGATTGAAATAAATTATGGACTATCCATACAGTGCAATACTCTGTGGCTATGAAAAAGGGAAGAGAAAGCTCTCTCTGGATTGATAGGGAATAATTGCCAAGCTACGTATAAGAGCTAAGTAAAAAAAAAAAAGCGAAGTGCTTTTGTGTAACATATGCTATCATTTGTCCTTTGTGTAAGAATCAGGAAAGATAAAGAATATCTACACACACACACACACACACACGCACATATATATGCACATATGCACGTATATATGTGCGTGTGTGTATATATACACATATACACATATATATGTATATATATACACACACACCCCCCTGCACATATATGTAATTGCTGGTATATGCATATCTCTGGAAATATTCATCAGAAACTTGAAGCATTAGTTGCTACTGGCTGGAAGAAAGAGTAGGAGGGAAATTTTTTACTACCTTTTTGCACCTTTTAAATTTTGCATCACATGTATGTGCATACTTATTTAAAAATTAAGTTAAATAATTGACAAGTAACTTATTTCTGGTTTTTAGAAATATGGAACTGAACAAGCCTTTAAATTTAAGATCATAAAATATAGCAAGAAATAGTTTTATTTTTCTAAATAACATTTTTATTTTCTACGTATATATTTTTCTAAATTATGTATTCCAAGTCCAGTTATGAGAGAGAGATTGTGGGAAATGAAGGGAGTGATAAACCGCAGGAAGAGAGAGGGACCATGGGAAATGAGACTAAGAGTTAGACGGGAGCCCAGGAACCTACGCCGAAAGAGAGGAGCCAGACAATCAGAGAAGTTTGGTGAAACAGAAAGAAGTACAGGCATTCTACAAGTTCTAGGATCAGGACAGTCGGGTAAAATGTTCTTGCAACAATGCCTTCCATCTGGGACACGAGCTTTAGAGCAAGCTATCCTGTTACAATAGTCTTTGAAATTATGTGAGAAAAAAGTGTTTATTTTTTCCATTGAAACTTAAGAGTTTTCTCATATGTGAAAAGAATTAACAAAGGTTTAAGAGAGTCACTTAGGAACCTAGTATGTCTTTGACATTCAAAAGTGGTTGAATTGCTTCGTCTTTGTTCACAAGAGAATTTGGATTCCACTATTAAATAATGCCAGGCAGCTATATTTGAAAATAGTGTTTATTTCACCTTTTAAAAGCCTCCCTTGACCACAAATAAGTCTAACTCAAGAGGGTATAAATAATGTTTTATTTTTCCAATTTTTCAATTAAAAATATCAAACTCCTGGAGGAGCCACCCTTAGAAAATGAAGCACAATATCAGCTTAATAAAAGAAAAATTTATGTTTCCGGTTACAATATCTTGGCTTGAATAATTTCATCTCAGAATGCAAATGTAAGATAGAGTGAAGTTAAGTTGGGACCCAATCAAGTTTTGAAGCTTCCCATTTCTGGCATATAAAATAATGCAAGTTTAACGTTTTGGGAGACACCATTACCTCTATTGCCACCTGCTGGTAAACATACGTCTCATTTAATTCAGTTAATGGCTCACCCCTGATTAAACACATTTTGGATCCTGGAGATAGATTTGCAGTGAAATAACTTTTGCTGCTTCAGAAGTGGTCACTAGTTTACGGATGCAGTGGCTGATGCATCACGAGGATTGGTTGTGCTGAGCTATGTCCCTTAGTACGTAGGACAGCCGAAGACAGCTTGCACTGGTATGTGGATTTAGACAGGCCTTCCTCTGGCAGGGCCTCCTGCTCTCCCAATTCTTTAAGTTTGTCTGTTCTCATGTCCATCAAAACATAGGATTCTTCTCCTTAAAGAGATCAGTTTTTAAAAACACTGAATGATTCTGAGTCTTAATTTAAAAAATTTTAATCAAAGGCTTTTTACCCTCCAAATGAACATGGACCACACACATATATACACTCATGCATACAATTGCTTCATTTTGGTTCTGAGGTTGAAGTCAACACTGATGAACAGAGATGCTTTTATTTATTCTGCATGCAGCCTCTCTCTTGCTTCTCCCACTCACATGCTTTATTCTTCTGCTCTTTCAAAACCTGCATTCCATGCTCAATACTTGTGCATTTAGCTGCAGCACAAACACTCATAACTCACAGTGTGGCTAATATTTACACATTTTCTTATAAACATAAGGAGCCTACTTTATCTGGAACCCTCACTTTATCTGGAATTTTAATAAGCAGAAGGAAAAATATGACCATTTTCCTTCTATGGTACCACTTCATGACGCTAATTGGTCATAATGTTTCCCCCAAATACTGTAAGATTCTGATGTAGCCTTTGTTACCCATTTACTTATTTAAGAATAGTTGGGTGGTTGGTTTCAAGTTTTTGGTGATTCTGACTAGAGCTGCTATAAACATGCATGTACAGGTTTTTGTGTGAACACAAGCTTTCATTTCTCTAGAGTAAAAACCTGAGGGATGGGATTATTGGGTCATTGTGTATGTTTAACGTTTTAAGGAATTGCCAAGCCATTGTCCAGAGTCGCTTTACTACTTTGCATTCACATGTGCAGTGCATGAGATTTCCAGTTGCTCCACATCCTTGTCAGCACTTGGTATTGTCAGTATTTTTTATTTTATGTATAGTGGTAACACATTGCAGTTTTAATGGACATTTCCCTAATAATGAATAATTGTTGAAAACTTTTTGTGTGCTTACTTATCATCTAGCTATCCTTTTTCGTTAAGTGCCTGTTTAATTACCCATTTTTTTTACATTGGGTTGTTTGCTTTCTGTTGTGTTTTGAGAGTTCTGATATATTCTGATTATGTCTTTTGGTAATGTAGTTCTTGAATCATCAAAAAATGTATGAATATTTAAAGTTTTTTATTGTAAAGTTTTTAATTATATTTACTTCTTGGTGATTTACATATGCAAGCCACATAAGTCTATTAATTAAACTTTTCCATCACCCAGAACTGTGTGTATTTTGAATGATTGGGTGCTTTTTAAAGAGGCCCAGAGGGAAAGCTGGTAAGCTGCCCCAATCAGAGTCTGGAAAGAGCCATTTGGTGGATTCACAAAGGCAAGTCCAGGGTTTTTAGTCTTTAACTTGAAGATCCAGAAATGTGACTTGGTTGAGCCAGGCATGGTGGCTCATGTCTGTAATCCCAGAATTTTGGGAGAATGAGATGGGAATATTGCTAGAGCCCAGGAGTTTGAGACCAGCCTGGGCAACATAGTGACTCCCTGTCTCTTAAAAAAAGAAAAAAGAAATGTAACTTAGCCAGTGTCCCAAGAGCTGATCCCACTTGAGGATGTTTATTCATGCTAGCAAGGCTCTCAAGAGACCAAAGTGCAAGACCAGGGTAGCAGCTAATGCACTAAGGGGGCCTCTTATGTCTTCTCCTATAGTCCCATCTGATATTCACAAGGTTCCTTGAGGAGCTTGGAGTCAGAATAAAGGGGATTTAGCTGTATCAATGGTTGTGACAGAATTTTTACTAGGTCATGGTGAAAAAAATAAGCATAATTTAACTTTTCTTAATGGATTCAACTTAAAGGGCTACCCTTTATTTTGAGATTATATCCTTTGTACAACTTTGGCAAATTCCATATGAATTTATTTTCTTAGGGTGTATTGATGACTTACTGGCCTAGAAACAATTCTGAAAGTAAAGGGCCATTTTATGTTATAATTTCAGTCCTATCACCTGGATTTCTGAGACCTTGGGAGCTACCTCCCTCCCACTTCCTCATCTATATGTGTGTAAGTCAACTGAACTTGGCATTCAAGGCCCTATACAATCTGACTCTTAGCTTCCAATTTTATTTCAATTCACCTTACCATGAGAATCCTCTCCAGGTAAACCAGTCTTCTTGAAACTCCCAATATGCTGTGCCTTTGCTTGCCACTGGATATTTGCTGTATGATTTCTAGCACACCACTCCCTCCTCCACTGATCTTCTTTGATGTCTTTTAAGCCTGAAGTGAACACATACTCCTCTGGGTTCTTATAGCACCTGTCTTCAGTACCATTCCCAAAGCATTTATCCCACAATATCTTTCATTGTTGGTGACTCATGTGTGCTTTAATGAATGATCAGATAGTGCCCCCATTGGATGGCAAACTTCTGAAGGGGGAGAAATAGAGGCCTACTTTTTAGAAATCTCAGCATGTCTCACAGCAAATAGCACAGTGCTTCTCACAGCAGATCTCAATAAGTGTCTGTTAAAGGAATGAATGAAGAAATAAATGTATGAGAAATAGTATATTTAAATTCTTGCAACAGAATTCCTCTTTTCACCCATGGTTAACTATGTATTTTGATACTTGAACACATTCTTATACACACATCCTATATAAATATACAAATCGAGGGCTCCTTTGGGCTATCTCCTCAGACGTGTGAGTCTGTAAGTGTGGCCTGCACATCAGCATGCCCAGGCAGAAGGAAAAACAAGCAGGCACTCCCAACTGGGGAAGTCATTTGCAGCTCTTCTCATTATTACTGGCTGAATCTCCTTATTTAAAACAAACAAAGAGCTGGAAGTAGCAACTCAAGTGGCCAGCTATTAGCAAGTTCAGTTATCAAAACACAGACCTGGTCTTTAAACCTATAAAACAGCAAACCCTAAAAGTCTGCTCCTGACCTTTAGCATCTCTGTGGCCAGCTGGAACCTCCCCTAGCTCTCCCTTTAGGACCCTTAGGGGCCATGCATTCGTATCACAGGGAGGCTATTTTTAGATTTTATTAGGCTGAGAGCATTTTCATTAATCTCAAAGGGCATCTCTCTCCTTTCCTTTGCTTCCTATGCCACAGGGCAAAGACTCCACCCAAAGGCAATCCAGCTACCATTTTCCACATAGTCTATGGTTAGTCAGAGAAATGTCTAAGGGCTGCAGAGAAGGAAGGCCTGAAATTTAGATCCTAGAGACAAGAGGGCTACTGTAGAGCCAGCAAGAATGACCAAAAGAGGAAATTGGAACACGATCCAGGCCACAGGAGGGAGATGTGGTTCGTCTCCTGTTTCTGATGTCCACTGAGTGGTCCCATAGTCTGGCCTGCTCAAGTACTGGCCTATCCAAGTGCAAGCCAAGGGAGGGAAGTGTCATTAAACATCCTTTAATCTGTGATGCTTGTGAATCATCATTGTGGTCAAGAAAATGGACATCAATCCTAATGCTGTAGATGGAAAAGGGGTGGAAAACAGAAAGGAATTTATAGCAACCACAGGCCACAGCCTGGCAGTGTTTTGTTTGGGTTTTTGAAATAAATTAGGTCTATCACCTTTTTGTTGTCCTTTACTTCTTTCTCTTAAAAAGTAGAGCATATGAAAATACTGGTTGCGTAACTGTTCTATTTGATTATATAATACCTACTTTATAGAGCTGAATAAAACTGCATTACACAATTATATAGTGTGATCTCACCTACACAATGAAAAAGAAAGATGGAGAGAGGACTCAAAGGAACTGTACCAAAGTTAACAGTGAGTGACTGGGCAGTGGAGTCATAGATAATATTTCCTGCTTCTTTATACTTTTCTTTCAACATTTTCTCTAATCAGCATTTATTACTCTGAAGATCTGGAAGATGCTGATCAAAATTTTTTTTGAAAAAATAAGATTATATTGTACAGAAAGGTTGTTTTCAACCTAATTTATCTTTCAGAGGTTTTGCCACTTTCTACCTATGTGACCTTGAGTAAGTTACTTAACCCTTTGAATCTTAGCTTCCCTCCTCCGTAAAATGGGGATAATAAGTACTTACTTCCATCAAAGAGCTGTGTGAAAATTAAATGAGAAAACACAAACAACTCATCTAGTACTGAGCCTGATGAAGCACAGATACTCAATAGTGGGTAATCAAAAACTGTGAAGTAACACCTCTCATTTCTTATAGGGTTAACAACTTCAGGACACTGTTTGGGCCAGTCTTGAAAATGGAGGGACTCCATTTACTTCCTGCCACTGTGATAGTCCACGGTATGATTTCTTGCTTTTCTTCAACTATGCCTGAGAAAGGCTTGACCCAAATTTCAGAAGATTAATGAAGTCCTAAGGGCAATTATGTAAGTGTAAATAATGGAATGATGTGGTAAAATGCAGGCACATGTGCTTTGGATTTGGAAAAACCAGAGTCTAAATTTTTCTAATTACTAACTGTGTGATCTTAGGCAAGTGACTTTAGTTTTTGGAGTCTTGATTGCCTTACATTGAATAATTCTAACATCCATTGAGTCATTATTATGTGTCAGGCACTAGGCTAAGCATTTTATGTACATTAATATATTTAATCAACATGGCAACCCCATGCCATGTAATTATTATCCCCATTTTACAGATGAGGAAGAGGTAAAGGAGGCTGCCTGAGGTCACAGAGCTGTATATTGGTAGTTTGAATTTTAACTTAGTCTGACACTAGAGCCTATTTTCCTCACCACTATGCCTATTTGAGAAATTTCATACATAGTGTCCCCAAAGGATGTATGTTGGGAAAGGTATTAATATTCCAGATGTAGCATACCAATGTCTCAGATGAATAATACTTGGGGTCATTTCTTTCTCGTACTCCTTTTCTTTTTTTTTTTTAAATAAAGTCTGGCTCTGTTGCCCAGGCTAAAGTGCCATGACTTGATCACGGCTTACTGCAACCTCAGCCTCCTGGATTGAAGCAATCCTCTCACCTCAGTCACCCAGGTAGCGGGGACTACAGACACATGCCACCATATCTGGCTTTTTAAAAAAATTTCTGTAGCAATGAGGTCTCACTAAGTTGTCCAGGTTGGGCTCAAACTCCTGGGTTCAAGCAGTCCTCCCACTTGGCCTCCCAAAGTGCTGGGATTATAAGCGTGAGCCACTGCACTCAGCCCACACTCCTTTTCTTAATACTTAGAGCATTTCAAGGAAAGGCAACAATTAAAAAAATTCTTTAGTTTGTTACACATCATCTTTTAGACATTGTGCTAATATTGGCTTATTATTCCAATCCTAACACTACTAATGACGGTTACCACTAACTGAGTTCTTGTAAGTTACCAGGTACTGGGCTAAGGGCTTTGTATGCTTTACCTTAGTGCATCCCAACAATAAATTTATGAAGTAAGCTTTATTAGTCTCATTTTGTAAATGAGAAAAACCGAGACATAGAAAAGTTAAGAAACTTGGCAAAGTTCACATGAATAGTGAATGGTGGAACCAGAATGCAAGCCCAAATCTGTCTGGTTTTTAAGTCTCTGCATTTAATCATCTTATTGCACTAGCTTCCCACCCTCCTCATCATGTTTTGTGTTTATCTATGTGGCTTTAGAGTAGCATGAAGGATCACACTGGGATCAGATTATTCTGGAAAGCTATCCAGTACTGTGCTTTTTCTACTTTCCGTTGAGGCTGGAGAGGCAAGATTCACCATGATAAGGCTGAGATCACCCAGTGGCCTAGCACCTTAGGCTTAGGTCAGCATGTCAAATCTGCTATACACTATTGTAGTGGTTGCTAGTGCTGTTTGCAAAATCGTTCATTTTCCTTACTTCTGGGCATAGGGAAGACCGAAATTCTTGAATTCCTATGGTTGAGTGGAATCTTATAACTAGTTATGACCTTTGAATTTTGTGTGGAAGTGACATGCAACAGACACTTCCATCCAGGCTGGAGCCTGGAGCCTATCTGTGACTTTTTAGAGCTTTCTTTTGTCTTTGGTACAATAGCCAGCAGCATTCAAAATAGTGGCTGCTCCATCAGCCTGGGACTCCAGGTGACTACAATAAGCAAAGTTTCCTGCTGAAATGTGATGAATACGTAGCTTCAGTAAAAAAGAAACTGGCTGGGCGCGGTGGCTCACGCCTGTAATCCCAGCACTTTGGGAGGCTGTGGTGGGCGGATCACTTTAGGTCGGGAGTTCAAGACCAGCCTGACCAACATGGAGAAACCCCGTCTCCATTAAAAATACAAATATAGCTGGGCGTGGCGGCGCATGCCTGTAATCTCAGCTACTCGGGAGGCTGAGGCAGGAGAATCACTTGAACCCGGGAGGTGGAGGTTGCCGTGAGCAGAGATCGTGCCATTGCACTCCAGCCTGGGCAACAAAGAGTGAAACTTCATCTAAAAAAAAAAAAAAAGAAACCTTTATTATTTAAGCCACTCAGATTTTAGAGTTGTTTGTTACTGCAACATAACCTAGTCTGTCCTGACTGATACAATCATGTAGCACATCGTGGACCATACAAGCAGTGCCTGGACATCAGTGTGCTAGTTGCCAATGTACTGTGTCCATGACTATCATCAGTGTAGGGGAGGAGAGAAAGACTAAAGGGAAGGTAGAGGTTGGGAGAGACAGAGACAGAGACTAACTTTCACTTCTGGCAGAACCTTTAGGAAGCTGTGTCTTTTATTGTGATGAAACATCAAGGAACCACAAGGGCTGTGACTGTGTCTTGCTCAGTATTTGCAGTGCTGAGTAAGGTGACTGACACTTATTAAATATTGCTGATTTCATAATATCAACGTTGGACTAGCATTTTATAAACAATAAAATCTTTAGGAATACACGTTCTTGGAACATTTTACATGGTTTTGGGATTTAATTTAGCCAAAATCAATCCAACTTTCCTAGTTAGCTTTTTAAATGTGGCTAGCTTAATTCCTTTGCCTTTTGTCACTTATTAGTTCAAGGTTTCTGGCCCTGGGGTCTCAGGATACTGGGCACATGACGTTTTTTAAAGGGGGCCTCCCTGTGCCCTTTTCTCCATCAGAAATTAGCACAATCCTTATGCTTCAAAATGAAGTGGGGAAGCACATTCATATTCAAATAAGAGTTTTCGCTCTAATTTAAAAATAAATTAATAAATACTTTAGCTCAAATCTATGCTTAATCTGAAGATCCATGATCCATTAATGGAGTGCGGAGCTGCTCATGTAGGGGGATGGGTGGAGGTGACTCATTCTGTAGAGCAGCAGCTGCAGCCATTACATAGACAAGCTGCCAGACCCCACAGGCCAGGAGAAAAGAGACAGGGAGAAGGAAAAGGAGGAATGAGTGCTCTTAGAGCAAAGAAACAACCTTGTGCTTGCATGAAGTCCTGCAAGGTTGAACGCCTCTTCAGGTAATTCCCTTCTTCTTCTTGTCAGTCATTATTCCATCATTTCTTTCAGGAATCACTTGCCAGCAAGCCAGTGTCCTACCGTCACTAGACTGTGACTTCCTGGAGTGCAAGCATGATGTCTTATTCATCTCTTAGTCATCCTACCCCACACTTTGTGCCTAGCATGGTGGGGGCTACGAGTAGATGTTTGAGGAGCAAGTGATACCTCAGGAGCTGGGACCATCCTGTAAACTACAACTAAGTGACCCTGAAAGGGGGGCCATTAAACTTCTGCTGCCAGCCCTAACTGAGGGCGTGGGTTGCTCACTTTTCAGTTTGCACACAAGCTCATTTGCAGCTGCTTTCATCATTTATTTGATTCCTCTGCTTTCGACAAGTTGATGTTGGGAAAGTTCGGCTAACTATCCCCACAGCTCCCCATGTGCAGTGTGGGAAGAATGTTTAAAGCTGGCTTCATAGAAGGAGTGAAGGCTAATGTTCAGTTCAGAGGAAGGATAATAGCTGGAATGCATAGTTCAGCGTCTGTCTCTGCCATCCAGGGGCTGGGACATTGGAAGGTTTGCTTCTACCAACAGATTAGTTAAGAAGACATTGAAGGGCATAAAGGCCACAGTAAGATATGTTCTAAGACTTGGAAATACAGTTTAAATAAGAGTTAAACCACTAAAATCCACACACAATTGATGTAATTAGTCATCTTTGGAAGTAAAGTAAAAAAATCATTTATAAATGTGTGAGCCAAGAGCTTAAGGATACCTAAGAAACCAATCAAGGTGAACTAAGAAAAATCTCAGGGAATCAGCAAGGGCAGTACTTAGAACCCAACCAACTGTATGCATACTGCTTGAAGAATGCTTTAGAACAAAATGTATCTGTCTGGGGAGTGGGGTGGGTAGGAAGAAATGATCAGTTACAAGAATAAAGAAAAAAGGGGCCGGGTGCGGTGGCTCACGCCTGTAATCCCAGCACTTTGGGAGGCCAAGGCAGGTGGATCATGAAGTCAGGAGATCGAGACCATCCTGGCTAACACAGTGAAACCCCGTCTCTACTAAAAATACAAAAAAAAAAAAAAAAAAAATTAGCCAGGCGTGGTGGCATGCACCTGTAGTTCCAGCTGCTGGGGAGGCTGAGGCAGGAGAATGGCGTGAGCCCGGGAGGCGGAGCTTGCAGGGTGCTGAGATTGCGCCACTGCACTCCAACCTAGGTGACAGGGCGAAACTCCGTCTCAAAAAATAAAATAAAATAAAATAAAATAAAGAAAAAGGTGGGGTGTTGCAGAGGCAAATGTTGGTAGACCCACTCAGGTGCTATAACAGCTCTGGACAGAGTCTTCTTGTCCTTGACTTGCTGAGAGAGCCTAAAGCATCTCAATGGAGAAACACTTCTGAAGCTTAACTCACTGCCTGCATTCTGAGCCAGTGTGCTGATTTGGCCAAAGTGAATAACCAGTACTCTTATTAGTTGTATTTTTCTGGGTAAATTAACAAACTGGCGTGTGTGTGTGTGTGTGGCTTGGAGGCGGTGCCAGCACCTGGGGCATGGAGGATGCTACTCTAATGATGTCAAGAGAGTCAGGATCTGGAGTCTGAAAGGACAGTGATGAGTCTCTGAGGCCAAGGCCATCAGTGGGCCTTCTCTGCATCTTCTGTGTCACAGGCTGAGCTGCCCATTTTCAGGTGCAACAGAAGATACTCTTCAAAGATGGTGGCCATTCCTTGGCTTCCGACCAAGGCTATACTTTTCTTCAATGCTCTCAAACTTTTTGACTATGGGGAAAGTCCCATGGCTAACTTACCTCATCTTATGTAAACTACCCCCTGCAAAGCCATATTTCAATATTTGTAACGCTTACAAGGTGGACTATGATAGCCTGTTGTGAGCCTTAGACCCCCGTGTGTGTCACCAACCCAGCCACAGGACTTCTACTGGAATTATACAGCAGAAGGGCACTGTCTGTCTTGGCAGTCTGTTCAGCTCTGCAAATGTGCACTGTCTCCACTGTGTGCTGGCTGCACAAAACACCTGTAATCCCTTCAGATGAAAGTTGCCACCAAAAGCAGGAAGTGCCTGTAAGGATGGAGGGGTCAACTCTAGGGGCTGAGGGCTGCAGAAGCTATGTTTTCACTGGAAAACAGACTAGCGTGGGAAGGTGAGATCTGTAATGATGGAGTGGTCTGCTCCTAGATAATTAAGATTCACACCACAGGAGTGAGAAGAGAACAAGTAGGATGTAATAAGGCCTACCAGAAGGTCTTTCCTCACAAAAGAACAAAACAAAACAAAACAAAACAAACAAAAAAGCTTTAAATGTTCTATAGCGATAGCAACTGCCTTTGCTCTGCTCTCAAGCCTGGCCAAGAGCTCGGGCTCCCTCTGTGATGACAAGAAAAAGTGGTCTGAAGGGGCCAGACTCAATGCATAGGCAGACCCTCCATGGGGAATCTGAGATGAGTGCTGTGTAAAGGCTTTTCTGTCCCAAAAGCTCTCTGTTGTGGAAATGATGCCTGGAATTATCCAGCATCAGGAACTTGCACCTGGACCGGAAAGTCAGGACGCTTGGCTGGAAAGTATTGAGAGGGGAGAAGAAGTGGGTTTGGCCCCAGATAAAGAGCATTGCTTAGGGGCAACAGCAAAGAACAGGGGTAAGATCAAGAGCAACTCAAGAGCCACCTAATTCATGGGTAAGAACAAGTCACAAGTTGGGAGAAGAACACAGAAAAGGAAAATAGCTGAATTCAAGCAAAAGAAGCATCTCTGTGGTTTTGCCTACAATCAGTTGTAGTCAGATACCATATTTTAAAAGTAAAAACCACGTCTGTCATCTACTGGTCATAACAACTCAAAAATATTTTTTTAACTCTACATCTCTTACCCATTTTTTTTAGGGAAAAATAACTGAACACAGTGAACTGTATTCTTTGTTTGCAGGATTCTCCTTTTCATTTTTATACTAGGTTTTTCAGCCAAGAATATTTGTCCTAAAGCTATTTAATAAATGAGCTAGTTGAAGACCTCACAACAGATTGCTGACAGCTCCAGTTACTTCTTTAAGGCAATGCCCATGAGCTGAAATGTTAGCATATACTCATGGACACTAACTTACTCAGAACTGCTTTCAGAAAGATGCAATTTACGATAGTACAGGGCAGCAGAAGGTCACATCATGTAAAACATGGGCATACAAAACAAAACAAAAACAAGTAATTATTAAATTTTGTGAGTCATCCTGATAATAATGGAATCTTCCAGATACTTTCAGCACCTGAAAAAGACACAGAGTGTGGCATTTAGACTAGCACAGAGAAGACGCTCTTTCCAGTAAGGTTACTGAGTTTTATGTGGCATCTTAATCACCTGTCTTCCTTCTGGCACTTCCTAAGGAAGGGGGATGGCGATATGCTCATTCCCACCACCATCAGTTCAGGGACAATGATCACCCTATTGATGAAGTTGGCCCAGGTGATTATGGTGGCACACATAGGCGTAATAAGCAGCCATAAGACACACAACCTCAGTTTTCCCACTTATTAAATGAGATTAAGCATCCCACTTAGGCATGATGCATAATCTCAGCCTACTTCACTAGAAGACTGTCTGAACATAGAACAAAAAGAAACATGCCTAGCTAGATGTAGAACAAAAAGAAATATGCCTAGCTAGATGTTCTGAGGAAAGGCATGATACAAAGTATTGCAACTGCTATATGATGTTAAGAAACAAGTAACTCCAGGGCCCTGAAAGGTTTTATGCAGAAGTGCATGCAAGAGTTTCATTTTGAATCTCATTAAAGTGTAACATGGATCTTAATTGATCACTTATTAAGTGTAACATGGATCTTAATTGAAAAAAATTAAACTACTGTGTAAGCATTCCTAGAGCATGGTCTAAAAGGTAATGTTAAATGAAGCTCTTGTTTAATCATATCAGCTATAGTCTCATTCTGCAGGTGCTTGTCTGCACATCTTTGTTCTCTCCTTTCTTCTGGAAACCAGTAAGCCCTCAGTATGTGTGTGTGTGTGTGGGTGGGTGGGTGTGCGCGAGCGTGCTCTCAGGAGCCCACGCGCCCACGCCCACGCCCATCACCTCTTGTCTGCTGGGGACCCAGTGGGTTCAGGTCTCAGGAGGAACACAGAAGCTGTGCCTGCATTGCCCAGTGAAGCTTTGATTACTTTTGTTCCTGCTGCTGGAGCCTCCTTGGCTGATTAAGTCTGAGGCTTCTCCCAGGTTTTGTTGGTCCATGAATGGAGCCTCTTCAGTGCTCACTGGAGTGCGGTATCATTGATACTTCCTCCGCCTGGCTCCCTCCCTCTCCCAGCCCAGCAGAGCTGATGGATTAATCCTGCTGTGTGCTTGTCTCACAGGCAGAAATGTAAGCTGGGGTAGAAAAAGATGGCTCAGGTTGGATGGGACCACAGAGACCTTCCTTCTAGAGTCTATACTCCTCATTTTACTTAATTAGGCTTCAAGAGGTCCAGGGCAGAGCAGTGAAGGGCCTGGCCCAAGTCTCTCAGAGGGTTGGGGCAAGTCTAGACTTCCCCAGGGCTTTCTACTTTACTTCTTCCAGCACAAGCCCTTTTCAGAAGGAAGCCTGCAAGAATTTTTTTTGCCCTTGCTATAGAACAGTAACATTGTATCTAGATACAGAACAATAACACTGTATCTAGACTAATCTTTTACATTTTTACAGCAAAGTGAAGGACCTGCTGACTAAAATCATAGATTTTTCATATGGGAAGTGAAAGGAATCTGTAGTACTTTCTGATAAGAGTCAGAAAACTGCCTTGTTTGCTAATAATTGCTTTGCCTATAATTTTTATTTTCCTGCCATATCCTCCAGTTTCACACATATGTCCCCAAACCCTTGAGTCTGTGGATTGCCTGTCTCCAGCATAGGAAGAGACAATGGCTTATGACAATTTTCCTCTTTGGAGACAACATTCTATAGCATTCATCACTTCCTGACATTATATATACTTATTTGTCTGTCTGCCCTCACTAAAATATAGGCCTCATTAGGATAGAGGTTTTGTTTTGTTCACTGATGTGTCCCTCTCCAGTGCCTATAATTGGAGTCTACATCAGAGTAAGCACTCAAAAAAGCATGGAGGCCAGGCATGGTGGCTCACATCCCAGCATATTGGGAGGCTGAAGCAGAAGGATTGCTTGAAGCCAGAAGTTCGAGACCAGCCTGAACAACATAGAAAGATCCCTATCTCTACAATAAAAAAAAAAATAATAATAATAATAAATCAATCAGGCATGGTAGTACATACCTAGTAGTATTAGCTACTTGGGACTGAAGTGGAAGGATTGCTTGAGCCCAGGAGTTCAGGACTGCAGTGACCCATGATTGAACCACTGCACTGTAGCCCAAGAAACAGAGGGAAACCCTTTTTATTAAAAAAAAAAAAAAAAAGGAATGAGTGAATGAATAAATGAAATCTACTTTCCCATGCACTGGCACTGAAAAGGAAAAATAGGAAAAATAAAAACATTGGCTAAATGGACAGGGAAAGGACCTGCTCTTAGCTCTGAACCCTCCCTGACTCCCTTTCCTTCCCCCCTCGCACCCAGAACTCCAATCACTGGCTTCCCTTTCTTCTCAAAACAACCTAATAGTCCCTCATCTTCACAAGAGACCATAAATAGCGATAGCCATTTTAAAGTAACACCTTCCAGAGGGCATTTTAGAAACACTCTAAGCCTTAAGCCAAAAGGAAGGGTCCCTAATGGTAGAATTAAAGGGATTCGCTAACAGATGGGAGATGGGACCTTTGCATAGCCCATTATAATCCAGCTTCTTCATAGCCTTGGAATAACCCTGGCCACCAAAACAGAATTCCTGAGAACCCTTGCCTTTGAATGTGGAATGTTGACCAGAGAGTGGACAAATCTCATCTTCAAATGACAGTATTGGAAAGGATATAACAAAATTATATCACTCTTATGTTGATATTCCCAGTGCAAATTGGCAAAGGCCCTTGAAAGTGCAATTTGGCACCACACCGCGAGAGCCAAACAATATTTACGCCATTTGATCTAGACATCTTACTATTATGAATTTATTCTAAGAAAATAATCAAAAATAAGATAAAAACTTTTTGCACAAAAAGTACATCGTCACATTTTTAAAAAACAAAAAGTGTATGATTGGATTGTTTGTAACACAAAGAATAAATGCTTGAGGGGATGGATACTCACATTTACCATGATGTGACTATTACCCATTGCATGCTTGTATCAAGTGTCTCATGTACTGCATAAATATATACACCTACTCTATACCCACAAAAATTAAAAATAAAATTTTTTTAAAGTACAATTTTAAAAATGTATTATTTCTAGTAGTTACAGCTTGGAAAAAAATTAAATGATGAATAATAGAACAAACCCACAATGTAAATTATACAATGACACATCTTAGTTGCATTGCATCTGAGCTACTTAATAGCTGTGATAACTTGGGTAAATTATTTAACATCTCCAAGCTTCAGTTTCCTTTTCTATAAAATCCTGTTTCTGCAATAACAGCACCTACTTTACGAAGCTGTGAGGATTAAATGGCATCATTGCAGATAATGTACTTAGCGCAGTGCCTGGCACAATGATCACTTATTGTGGTTATTATTTCAAAAGATAGTATTATATCTTTCTGGCCCAAAACATGCAAATCTGTCAATATTCTAGTCAAATAACTATGACAGAAACCATATTGAGGTAAGTATACATCTTCCTATCAGCATAGGTTTGGGATTTGATTCCAAACAGGCAGGACTCAAAAGTAGTTTTGCCCAGAGGTTGCCTCACATTTTTACCCCCAATTAACAAAAACAAAAACAAAATAAAAACCCTTGACTTTGGAGAATAGGGTGGATAATTCTTTCCTTTCAACTGTTTTGCCTGGGTACGTTTTGTGGAAGGAAGAGAATTGTGGGTGGAATGGGAAAGGAAAGAGGTGAAAGGGGTCCAATTAATGAGATCGTTTCTTCCCTGTCTTTTCAGCTGTTTTTGAACTTGTTTTTAACCATGGAGCCCTCACAAAGCTTTTACCCACTCCCCTTCTCCCCTCCTCTCAACTCCCAGTCAAGCCTCTGGGCCGTAAAAGATCAAATCTGATGCTATTGCCAAGTTGTGCAGATCTGGACTCCTCAAAGACCAGGGGACGCCTAATTGGAGAATCTCTGGGAAACATCATTAAGGAGAACTGGTCTTGGACTTTGAAAAAAAAAAAAGTACGTCGGTTCAATTTGCAAAGCATTCTCCCTTTTCCAATTCACTCTTACCCCTTTATTTACCTACTGCAGATTGGGCCCCAAATCTGAGATTTTTCTTCTTTTTAACTGTTCATGGGATGGTAATTTGATCTTCTTGGCTCACTGTCTATTTGTTTATTGTTGGGGGAAATGGTATGTGTGTGTGTGTGTGTGTGCATGTGCATGTTGGCCAGTATATTTGCACTGAAGTTCCTAGGGCTGACCCCTGGTGCTTGTGAATTTATGCCCGTGGACAATCAGGAGTATACTATTCTGGGGTTTAGCTTGTGTGTCTTGAGGCATAAATATCTGTCCACATTTGTATATTTGAGTATTTGGACATATTTGTATCAACTTTTATGTTAGCCAAAAATAACAGCCTGCCAAGAGAAGTGTATGTTTTCCACTGAAGGGTTTCTAGGCTGATATAACCCCCCAAATGGATGATAGAGGAGCCTATGCTATGCAAGGATAACAGTTACACACCACACACTTTCTGGATTATTTGAGAAAACAGGCAGGGCTGCATTTCATGGGCCTTAGGTACTTTTGCCCTTGTGACACCTTTTACCATAAAAAAGTATTAAAAATTATCTTTTATAACTCCATTGGTATAAATTATATTCATCATTTTTTCTTTTGATTTTATGGTAAGTTAAAACATGTTTATGGGCCCCTAAAAGGATTGTGGGGTCCTGGCCCTGTGCTGGTGGTATCTGGTGGATGTCAGCCTGGGGCTAGGACACAGCTCAGAGAGGGACTGTGGTGAAGGGGCTCAAGATCTTTCCCACAAACATTCCACTGCGGTAGCCCTCCACTTCCAATATTTGAGAGATTAGGGACTTCTCATATAAAACCAATGACTGACATTTCTTGTTCACCAGCAGGAGATAAGCATATTGCAGTTGTTAAGAACATGGTTCTTGCATCCAATCAGATTTTGAAGTGAATTCCAGCTCTGCCACTCACTACCTATGTGACCTTGGGCAATCATTTAACCTCTCTGAGCCTCAGTTTCCTCACCTATAGAATGGGGAAAACAATACATACTTCATAGCATTGTGAGAATTGAAGGAGGGAATGAACGTAAAATGGCTTAGCACAGTGCCTGGCTCTTCAGGGAAGCATGCGCTAAGTAGCAGGTGTTGTAATGTATTTCTTATTTCTGTTTGGGGCTTTGGTGCAACATGAATTTAGTCACTTGGTTCAAAGTGCAATTAATTATATACCCAGGTGAATAAAAATCAGATGGTCGTGTCAGAAAAATTCACTGATGCTATCATTGACTAGTTCTTTACAAATGCAATAGGTAGGTTCTCAACCTTTTCTAGCTGAACTTTTTGCCCATTCTTTAGCTCCAAGGTGCCATGTTCCTTCCCTGGAACCCACCTAGCTCATTAACAAGTTTTCATCCTTCAGACTTCTTTTTCCCCCCACTGCTTCTCACACTGAAGATAAGGTTTTCCACTATAGCTGATCCACCTCATCCAATCTAAGTTTCTTGTTTCTCTCAATATTTCATTTTTCTTCATCCTTGCATATCTCCATATATCCTAAAAATAATAAATACTTTTTTTTTTTTACTTACCTGATGTCAGGTGCTACGTGCACAGTGTTTCATTTCATTTTCTAAATAACACTGCAAGGTAGTAACAATAACCCATTTTTGTTTGTTTGTTTGTTTTTGTTTTTTTGCAAATGAGAAAACTGAACTTCCGAGCAGTTACGCAACTGCACTCAAATCAGACTGGTGGGATTTGAAACTATAACTTTCTTGTGCCAAAGGCTTAGCATGCTTTTTTCATTAATTAAGTCTATAGTCTCTTATCTACAATTTCTAAATCTAAAAAAGAGCTCTAAAAATCACAAAATGTTTTCTTGAAAAACTCTTCTGGTAAAAAACCTGGCCTTGGCTGGGGGGAGTGGCTCATGCCTGTAATCCCAGCACTTTGAGAGGCCGAGGTGGGCGGATCACCTGATGTCGGGAGTTCGAGACCAGCCTGACAAACATGGAGAAACCCCGTCTCTACTAAAACACAAAATTAGCCAGGTGTGGTGGTGCATGCCTGTAATCCCAGCTACTTGGGAGCCTGAAGCAGGAGAATTGCTTGAACCTGGGAGGCAGAGGTTGCGGTGAGCTGATATTGCACCACTGCACTCCAGCCTGGGCAATAAGAGGGAAACTCCATCTCAAAAAAACAAAAAACAAAAAACAAACAAACAAAAAAAACAACCTGGCCTTGGCCAGTTGCAGTGGCTCATATAATCCCAACACTTTGGGAGGCCCAGATGGGTGGATCACCTGAGGTCAGGAGTTCGAGACCAGCCTGGACAACATGGCGAAACCCTGTCTCTACTAAAAATACTAAAATTAGCCAGGCATAGTGGCGGGTGCCTGTAATCCCAGCTACTCGGGAGGCTGAGGCAGGAGAATCACTTGAACCTGGGAGGTGGAGGTTGCAGTGAGCCGAGATCACGATGCTGCACTCCAGCCTGGGTGACAGAGCAAGACTCTGTCTCAAAAAAACAAACAAACAAACAAAAAAAACCAGTTGGGGTGGAGGGAGACCTGGGCTGTACTGATGTGAGGCTGGTTATAATGTTCATTTATCTCAGCTAGTGTGTGATCAGTAAGTTAGGGCTTCCCAGTGCACTGCGTTTTCTGCTATAAAATACTATTAAAGTTTAAGAAAGAAGCAATGAGCCCCAGACCAGAGGACTGCCCTATCAGCTGAGCCATGTAGGGCCCCTTGTGTCCTAGCAGTGACCCTACAGAATAAGTGAAAACAAGCATGTTGGAACTCTGAACCACTATCCTGAAGCTCAGCCAAAGCAATATTCCATGTGGGCTGATACTGGATTTCCCATCCAGGTCCCTGAAGGGCTGATGTGAACTGGCTAAGCAACTCTTCCCAGTAAGCAGACCCAGGCCATGCAGAGTAAAATAAATCTCCCAACTTGGCTATTGAAGAGGAGAAGATTGAATCCTGCTGCTGACAAAGGGGCCCACTGGGACAGTTCATGCAGAAAAGCAAGAGCGAAACACCCAGCTGAGTGGACACCAAATTAGGATACCAAACAGCACATGAGCATGTAGTTGTACCTATCAATAACAATTCCTACCCTACCCATTAAAATGCCAGGATAGACAGAGGTATACTGGGTATTCAGAATGGAACTATAAGAACTCTAAGGGATCAGGAGAGAGAGGGAGAGAGAGAAAGAGAAGATGCACCAGCTCTGTGGACTAGAGACTAGGACCTGAGACATCTCACCCTGGAATTTCCCTCTGTAGCAAGTGATGCATTTTCTTCTTGATAAGAGGAAGTTGACACTTGGCCGGAAATACAGCCTCTCCAGGTCTCTGAGATTTGGAAACCTGACAAGAAGGTGACATGGGAAAGGGCTGAGAAGGTTGAATCTGGAGATTCCTGGTGGAAACCAATTGCCAAACTCTCATCTGTGAGGCCCAAGAAGGGCTCCTCTTTCTTAGGGAACTGTCAGAAGTGAATCCCTATGAGGCTGGAATATACAAACATGCACCAATGATCCATCCTTTCAGACTGCTGGTTGTAAGACAGCAAAGGCTGCAGATCCTCATCCAATGGAGAGAAAAGTAAGTGAAGAGGGAGCATTTTAGCTGTAAATTCCTCAAAGCACTACCAACATCATATCTCAGCTCTCCATCCCTTTTCAAGAAATGACTGAGGATAGATATTTGGCTTCTCCCTGCTTGGGTGATGTCATTTCCTTTATTTCCTAGATTTTGCCTTTAGTGAAATGATACAATCCATCCCTCACCAGAATAGAAATAACACTTTTCAGACTTGAACAAGGCCTAATCTAGGCCCTTGAGCTTTGCAAAAATACACTAAATACTTTGTCTTTTATTTCTGGCCCTTGACTCCATTGAGGGTGGGGAAGATTGAGAGAGAAGGCTCATATGAAAGGTGATAACATTAAATGTGGGTGCTTTATTATTCGTTAGGTTCTCTGGTCACTTAGATGAAAAGGTACAACCAGAAAGCCCTTCCTTTCCAACATCTCGAAGCCTACAAAGGCACTTAGATGCCATCAGAAACAATTGCTATTGATGGACTAAAGGGAGTTCAGAGCTGGAGAATTAGAGATTTGGAAAAGAGCCCTGGATGTCGTCAAATGCTATCCCTCTAATTAAGGAATGAGAACACTGATGCCCAGAGAAGCCAAGGGACATTCTTAGTTGGTGGAAGAAAAGTAAATTTAGAAATCACAGGCTGGGTGCAGTGGCTCATGCCTGTAATCCCAGCACTTTGGAAGGCTGAGGCAGGCGGGTCACGAGGTCAGGAGTTTGAGACCAGCCTGGCCAATATGGTGAAACCCCGTCTTTACTAAAAATACAAAAACTAGCTGGGCATGGTGGCAGGTGCCTGTAATCACAGCTACTCGGGAGACTGAGGCAGAAGAATCGCTTGAACCTGGGAGGTGGAGGTTGCAGTAAGCTGAGATCGTGCCATTGCACTCCAGCCTGGGCAACAAGACCAAGACTCCATCTCAAAAAAAAAAAAGAAAGAAAGAAAGAAAAAAGAAAGAAAGAAAGAAAGAGAAACCACAGTTCATCTCTCTGGCCATAGGCTCAATCGAGTATCTTGGTGTAGTCCAGGCTCTGGTACCACTAGCTACATCTATATCAAGTTCTTCTTGATAAAAGGGAATAGAGTTCACCAGCACATCTCTTCTCTCACATTTAAAATAAGGATTTTATGTGTTGGATAATGCCAACTGTTGGCAGAGATGTGGGCACATAGGACCCTCATGTACCACTGGTGAGAATATAGATAGTGCAGCCATTCTGGAGAGCAATCTGGCTCTACTTAGTCAAATTAATATTTGCAAATCATATGACCCCCTGATTTCAATCCTAGATATGATAGCCCTGTGAAATGCTTACAGTGTTCCATAGGGGATAGTACAAGTAGTGTTGTTTGTGGTTTCAAGGAGTAAGGGCCAACCTGGCAGGCTTTGGGAGTGGACAGAAAGTCCACCCTGGAGGGCTAAGCAGCAATGAGAAGTGACAGATGAGATGAGTACATGAAGCATGCATGGCCTTAAACTGGTACTCCAGGGGGGAGGAAAGTAAGAATAGGATGTGATATAGACCATATTTCATCAAATCTAAATACCACCTGTCGTTCAATGGACTATCATATTTTGTATCAATAAAAAAGAAAAAAGCTGCGCCAATTAAATGATGACATACCATTTATTGTAAGATGAATCCTGACTTCAGAGATTTAAATGTGAAAAAATGTGTTAAAATCCGTTTATGTAAATGGAAATACATGTGCACAGAATAATATATTTTGCAAGAACACATTCAAATACACGTTAAATACCTTGCACAGGGGTTGTGGAGATGAAATGGGAATGGTGTATGGGAATAAGAGAGACTAAGCAAACAAATGGAGGAGCTTAGCATGAAACAAAGATAATCAAGGGTTAACTAGGACCCATTGTGGGTTGAAAAAGTGAGAAGGCATATAATGTTAATAACACCCGCTCCCAGGGTCTGTGGTGAGCACTAGCCAAGATCACCCAGGCATAAGCCACAGCATGAAGGAGGGTTTGCAAGTTGTTCCCACTCTTCATCTTCATATTTGAAGGTGCTGCCCAGCATAGGAGTTAAAGGGAAAGCCTTAATGTTCTCAGCATGGTTTACTTCCTTAAAATACAGGTAAACTTAAGTTTGCTTCATGTTCAAGTGTCAATAAATATGAAAAACAATAAGCAGTCTTTTGCTTTTCTGACACTGGAAACCTGCTTGATCATTTGTATGTATGTATGTATGTATGTATTTGAGATGGAGTCTTTGCTCTGTCTTCCAGGCTGGAGTGTGGTGGCATGATCATTGTTCACTGCAGCCTTGATTGCCCAGGCTAAAGTGATCCTTCCACCTCAGCCTCCTGAGTAGCTGGGACCACAGGTGCATGTCACCATGCCTGGTGAGTTTTTTTTTTTTTTTTTAATTATTTGTAGAGACAAGGTCTCACTATGTTTCCAATGCTGGTCTCATACTCCTGAGCTCAAGCGATCCTTCTGCCTTGGCCTCCCAAAGTCCTGGGATTACAGGCATGAGCCACCATGCTCAGCCTCTGATTATTTGTTTACAGAAGGTTTTAAACATCACAATGAGAGAGAGGATGATGGCAATGATAATGATGAATAAAAACAAGTGTTTGGGGAATACTACATTTCTAGAAGTTTTTTGGATGGTTTTCCAATTTCTCTGGAGGAGCAATACAAAATCAATCCAAGAAGCAAATAACATCCAAGCAAAGACTCTACTGGGGGACCCCAGGAAATGGGTCAACTTCCCCAGAAGAAGCTCATCCATTGCTGAAGTGAAGAACACATTCTTCCTGAAAACAAGAAGCACTTTCTTGAAGGAGCATCAAGAAAAGGGCACTACTCTGCTTAAGGTGCTCTGGTAAGGAAGAATGAGGACTGATGGAGTACAGTGAAAAGCACACAAATTATGGCTTTCAATAATGTCTTCTTTTTTGATTCCAAAGAGAAGTATAAAATCTTCTTAGGGACTCCATTAGACCACTAATGAATATAGCGAGGAACTCTCCCCTTCTCAAAATGAGTGATGAACCCTAGGCTTGAGGAAAAAAAAAGATCTTGATCTTTAAAAGTCAGACAGTGGCAAAGTAAACATTTTAATAAAAGTGGACAAAGTGAGTCACACTGCAAGCTTTCTGCCCGCAGAGGCAGCCCTGTGACCATGTGGCCACCATGAGAAGGGCTACTGACACTGATGTCATTTTTTTTCCAGCAAAGAGCACTATTCTGGATTCTCTGCACTAAGGGAGGTTTAATAACCACAGGTTGCCACCCATGGTGTCTAGAAACCCACAGTATCTAGAAATATGTGTCATTAAGAGGTATAAGAGAGAGAGGATGCGTATGGAGTCTAGACCTCGGCCCTTTTACAAGGGAACAGGGATTGGGAAAGAATCCCTAGAATCTCCAAGTTTCTAGAAGTCTTTCTTTGTTTCCTTTCCTTTGTTCTGCTCTTACATTTCGGTAGAATGGCTGTTTCCCACTGGGTAAGGACTCTCTAGTGTCTCTCTGAGCTCAAGAGTTTTATCATTAATTATCTGGGGCACAGTAGAAAAGGATGTTTCTGTTCATCTCCTATACTTACAAAGTGTCATTGGATGTAACTAAGGAAAAGTTGTTTTCCTTAAATTTCTAGACTAAAGACATTCGGGGAAATTAAACAACTAGGATTTAAATCCAAATAATGACTATTTGTTTTAGTTTTGAAGGTTTTGCATTGTTTTCTCCAGTGAGGACACTCATAGCTGGTTCTGAGTGGGCAATCCAGCCGGGGAGCAACTCTACTTTTCAGGGAGAATCGGCAGGGCTTTCTGGAAGAAGGGGCACATCCAGGTAACTCATGTTTTACTTATTTGCCTCCTTTTTCCAGACTCAGGGACTCTTAAAGCTGGGAAGGGCCTCACAGATTACCTGGTCAGTGTTTCCCAACCTGGTGTCCTTGAACAGGTAGGGGATCCTCAAAGGCAAAAAAAAAAAAAAAAAAAAGTTCTAAAAGCTTTTCTTCAATAATTTTCAAAGCCTAAAATGGCTTTTAAACAAATTCCCCACCTCATGATGCTGCCAAGCAATTCAGCTGATAGCACCGCCCACTTATGAGCCTTTGATGCCCTGGTTGGCTGATGATGACATCATGGCAAAAATATAAGAATGGTAAGCCTTAGAGATAAAAACTCACTTTGTAGTTCAGTAACTGAGACTCTCAGTGGGTTGTAACAAGTTACGTAGAATGAATGACTGGATGGGATTTTCAGAAGCTCCTGAGGCAATAAATGAACTTTCTGCTTCTCAGTTCAAATAAAGACCCTGAATGAGTGAATATTTAAACTTCTTTTTAGGTCCAAAACTAAGTTTGAATAGGTAGCATTCCACTTTTTCACAGTTTTATCCTGCATGTGTAGGATGCTGAAGAAGGAATATGAATATGAATAGCCTGCTTTTCTCAATTTTTCTTGGAGACTCAGAATTTGCCCCAAACCTGTTTGCAGACATGTATGGACTCATTTCCTTTTTATTGTATAGGAATATCGCAGATTCCAGCCCCCAAATCTAAAATCCTATTTGTCTGAACAGTCTGTTACTGATGTATTACATGATGTTAAAAGATTCAGGAGTTTCTTTCACCAGTGTTAAGCAGGCAAGTGAAGTAAGCTCCACACAAAATCCTTAGAGAATTGCTCTGTTAACCACACAATCTCACCAAACTTAAGTCCATAGAAAATAACATTTTTTAATATTGATGTCCACGTGTTTATAGGTATATATAAGAAGGCAGGTTGTGACTAAACAGGAAAGTTAAAGGAACAGAAGAGCTGGCCACAATGATACCGCTACTCAGGAGGCTGAAGTGGAAGGATCACTTGAGCCCAGGAGTTCAAGGTTACAGAGGGCTATAATCATGTCACTGCACTCCAACCTGGGTGACAGAACAAGACCCTGACTCAAACACACACACACAACAACAACAACAAACCAAAAACAAAAACAAAAACAAAAAAATCCTGGGAGAATCTATTGCTACACTGTGTTCTTCCTCTCCATCCCATCTGGGAAACCGTTTCTGTTCATTTAAATGCTCTCGACTATCGGGGAAGATAAGGTGTTCCATAAGGGCACTATAAGGCTAAGAGACATGACAATTAGGCAATAGATTTCCTAAAAAATTTATCTGATGCCGAGCCTCAGGTGGCTGGGGCCATGTGAAAGAGGCTCGCTATGAAAGTGAATCTTTATCTTGAGGACTGTTCAAGCTTGAAAAGTTTGCACAGGTCCTAGAGAAATGTTCAAGAAAGAACTGAGCCTCTCTTACATAGTCACTTTATTACTACAAGATCTAGTCATCGTTGGTCCCACTACGATTTCCAGAACACTTGAAAATCCAAAAACAAACAAACAAAAACCACGAGAAAGGCTTTTAAAGATAATCACTATGTCCTGAGAAGCAGCAAAAGGATGAGAAGGGAACCCAGTGTCAAGAGTGCACTTGGGTGATAGGTGCACCAAAATCTCACAAATCGCCACTAAAGAACTTACTCATTTAAACAGATACCACCTGTACTCCAATAACTTATGGGGGAAAAACAAAGCAAAAAAAAAGAGTGCAATTGGAAGAGAGGTACTAGTCATGACTGTTTGCTTCTCCCTGGTTATAGTTTGTACTTTTTAAATTTATTGGGATACAATTCACATACCGTTTTACCGTTTTAAATTGTACAGTTTAGTGGGTTTTAATACATTCAGAAAATTGTACAACCATCACCACTATCTAATTCCAGGACATTTCTTTCCCCCAGAAAGAAATCCTGTCTCCATGAGCAGTCTGTTTTTTTTTTTTTTTTTGAGACAGTCTCACTGTCGCCCAGGCTGGAGTGCAGTGGCACTATCATAGCTCACTGCAGCCTCAAACTACTGGGCTCAAGGGATCCTCCCACCTCTGTCTCCCAAGTAGCTGGGACTACAGGCATGTGCCACCACACCCAGCTAAATTTTTTTTTTTTTTTTTTTTGTAGAGACAAGGTCTTACTATATTGCCCAGGCTGATTTCAAACCCCTGGGCTCAAGTGATCCTATGAGCAGTCTTGTTGACTTGTATGTAGGCCTGCCTCAAGTATACCACACCATTCATCCCTCTGTTCATTCAACCAACATTGTTTGTTGAATTACCCCATGCCTGGAGCACTTACTAAGCTCCAGGCATGGGGTAATTTGTCCCTACCCTCTGCAGCAGAGGCCTGCACAGCACAGTGTCGAGGATTACCTTAAGGAGCAGAGTTTTCTTTAGGGTTACAGCGGAGTGTGAGATCACGGGAGATAAGGGTGAGTCACTGATCAATGGCTCAGTGAGAGTTGGGGGAAGGAATTGAGGCTGACAAAAAGTACACAATGTGGTTATATGTTCTTCAGGAAGGTTTGGTGTGCTGTTTAGGTTCCTTTTTAAAAGTTCATGGCTTTCAGGAGTTGTTACCTACCCAGAGGAGGTGTTGGCCAGCAAACTAAACCCTGTACATTTTTAGACACCTACGCCTCTCCTCCACATTTCCTGCTTTGTCCACATCCAGCTGCAAAACTTCTTTCCATTTCTGACAATTTCCATATCCATATTCATTTCTCTCACTTAGTTTTCTTTTGCATGTTTTTTTCCAATCATTTCTGCCCCCACCCCACCGCCCCGGTGCCCCTCATCCCCCGTGAATCTCTTCTGCTTTTGTGGCCTCTTCTTTTTTCTTCCATTTTTCTTCCTTTTTACTACTCTTTGCCCTCACACCCAAGGTACGCAACAGGCTTGGATGAGAGAGTCACGCGGAAGGGACTGTTTAGAAGTAAGAATGTTTGTCTTCTCTCCATACACACTCACACTTAGGGAGGGAAAGTGTGAACTCTACTCGCAGCCTCTCCTTTGCACATGCCATTATTTATAATTATGATAATAGAAAATAATATTGATTAAATTTTTACTGTGAACCAAACACCGTGCTAAATTCTTTTCAGACTTTATCTCATCAAATCCTCACAACAATCCAACAAGGCAAGTACTATTATGACCTCCAGTTCACAGATGGGAAAACTGAGCCTTGGCATGATTAAAGCACTTGCTTAATATCCTAAGTTAGTAAATATCGGAAAGTCACCCACAGCCAGCTCCGTCTGACTGCAGAGCCTAAGGTGTGACTTTACAATGCCTTACTTACTTTCTGGGCTTCTATCCTTCCTCCAACCCACCTCCCACTTTAAGTTAACTCCCTCTCTCTTCCTAAAGTGAAATTTGCAGTCCAGTTGGCTTCCTTCCAGCTTCAGTGAGCTGGGGAATCCCTGGCATGGGCTCAGCTATGAGTTCTATGGAACATTGTAACTGCTGGTACTAGGGCAATAAAATCTTAACAGTCTCGGCAGGGCACAGTGGCTCACGCCTGTAATCCCAGAACTTTGGGAGGCCAAGGTGGGCGGATCACGAGGTCAGGAGTTCGAGACCAGCCTGGCCAACATGGTGAAACCCCATCTCTACTAAAAATACAAAAATTAGCTGGGCATGGTGGCAGGTGCTTGTAATCCCAGCTACTTGGGAGGCTGAGGCAGGAGAATCGTTTGAACACAGGAGGTGAAGGTTGCAGTGAGCCGAGATCGCGCCATTGCACTCCAGCCCGGGTGACAGGATGAGACTGCGTCTCAAAAAAAAAAAAAAAAATTCTTAACTGTCTCCAGAGAAGATGACTGTAAATTCTTCTGAAGTCCCACTTTGAGTGTAAAAGTTCATGCCTCTCTTCCCCCTCCTCCTCTTTTTTTCCACCCCACCTCCATTAACTGCCCCAGATTTCATGAAAGGGCCCATGCATTAAAACAAGGCACAGAAATCCCAGCAGCCTCCAGCTGCAGCCGGGGTTGTGTTTTGTCTATGAAATGTTCTAAAAAAAAACAAAAAACAAAAAACAAGGTTTCAAATCAACTTTGCTCAGGATCAGGGACACATAGCTTATGCTTTTGGGAAAACTGTAGAGAAAGAAGAAGAGGCAGAGGAAAATTGCCAGTGAGGACAACAGAAGAGAACCAATGAATAACCCGGAACGCGTAAGGATACCCAGAAGAAAACTTTGTGAAAATGACACCCAAGGGGCTCTGGGATTTTTCCTCTCTCAATTATTTTCATCTTGTTACCTGGGTCCTGACAAGACAGCTGTGGTCTCTCTGAAAAATTCATTTGGCTGTATTGAACTTAGCTGAAAAACAAATATCAGCAGAGGTCTGAGAGCGAATAAGAGCTCGTTTCTTCCTTCCAGGATCAAGAGAACAGGTCTCAGGACCATGGGGGGGCGGTGCGTGGAGAGTAACAAAAGGGCCCCTTTTAGAGTCTCCTTTCTGCCCCAGAAATAATTGTATCACATTTAGACAAAATGTGAAAGTGGGACAGGAACCTGGGAAAGTGACCACTAGGACAGATCTGGAGTGGGCCATGTGACCCCAGTCCTGGACATCACATCACAACAATGTTGCTTTGCCTTCTTTTCCCTAGGAAGGGGAAAGTTCAGAGGGAGACCCTGGGAGGTTGAGGCTTAGATAGGTAATGGAGGTGCATGTCAAGGGTAGGTGAGACCCGGTGGGCCTGGAACTATGACAAATGGAACAAAAGGGTTTTATGTGTCCTGTGAGATAAAACCCAAAATGTATTTGTCTAAATCCCACTTCCCTCTTAGTTTCTAAACCCCTGTTCATTTCACAGGAAATTAAATGTGTTTATCAGATTCCTTTGCCCTTACCTCATCGAAAGGTTAGGTTGAAGTTGGCTTATGTGCCAGAAACTGCTATGATTTTTTTCTGAAATTAACTTCTAATACCTGTCTGACCAAAATTGTAGCACCGGTAGGGCCAGCAACAAGTAGGCCTATCCTTCACTGGCCAGCTGGATGAGGACACGCATGCTACAGAATGTGTGTGTGTGTGTGTGTGCACGTGCACGTAAAGGAGAGGGAGAGGTTCAGCTGATTGCTGAACCCCAAATCTCAAATTTGAGTCAAATGTTTAAAGACACAGTGGGAGTTACCTTTTTCTTTTCCTTTCTTCAGATGTCATTTTGGGATGGGGGAAATGTGTGAATTTTTTCTACTCTCTTCTTTTTGAAAGGCCTCCTTGAGAGCAGGAATTGTGTCTTATGCATTTCTGTCCTCTCAGAGTCTGGTGGAGTATCTGGCACCCAGTAGGTGCTCAGTAATTGTTTGTTAAAGGTGACAGGTACAGGACACACTACTCCAAAACACGGCACCTTGGAAATGGAGAAAATTACAGAGGTAGGAAGTTAATTCTCTGATCTTCTGCCTTTCTAAGAAGAGAGGGCCAGCCATAAAAGAATTCTTTTACCTACCTCTCCTGAAAGTAGGTCATACTTTCAGGTGTGGCAAATGCCCTACACCTGGCAGAAAGGAATGGCGATACAGAAATGTCAAGAAGAATCTGAACAAACAGGCCTTACTAAGTTCTCCCAGCTTTGTACCATTAGATCATACGCCCTTTTGTCCAATCACACTTCTGCACGACTGTTCATTCCTTATCAAATTCTAGCATAAAAATGTAGTTCTCCCTGAATTTTTAGGTCTTCATTTCTGAAGTTTCCCCTGTCATGTAAAACTTTGGCTAAATAAATTTGTTATGCTTTTCTCTATTTCTGTCTTTTCTCTAAAATCCGTCTTTTGTTATAGAGGCATCAGCCATGAACCTTGCATTGGATGAGGAAAAGATAATACTTTTTTATTTTCTATAAAGGGAAGTAGATCCCTTAAACCAGCACCTATCTGCCTCCTCCTTCAGCTCCTACCTGTGCCTCTTTTAGCCACCTTGTAAATCTGAATATGGTGTTTCTCTCTGAAACCCCCAAACTTCACTATCTTTTCTCTTTTTTGGATATCTTTAAAAAATTATCTCTCTTCAGATGACTTCCAAATTCTTTAGTATCCACCCCTTCAGACTGCCTTCCCCCCATCTCCACCTTCTGGCTCTGTGAGACTCCTTACTGTGGGAGAAGGAAGGGGCTACACATATATCCTACTGACATCTCAATGCAATACGGCTGAGATGGCTCTTCTGTGACCCTTTTTCTGGCAGGCTCTCCCTCTCTGCACAAGTCTAGGGAAAGAGGTTCAGACTTTTCTGCTCTCATCTGGTGACATAGTTGGGTAGTGTAGTTTGCTGAAGTCCCACGGCAAAATGAGGCTGGAGGCACGCGTGGGCCTTGGAATCTCAAGAGGGGCTAGAGGTATGGGGGGTAGGAAGGTTTCCTGAGGTCTCGAGGTTTACAAGATGCTGTCTGTGGCAAGGGTTTGCAAACAGTGCTGTTGTACAAGGCACATGGTTACTGGTGAGATTTCCATCCTTTGGATGGATACTTCAGGCTGCAGTCCCACCAAATTTCCTTTCTTCCAACCCCAGACTCATAATTGTGTAAGACATTTTTGTCTTAGCGTCCTATATAGAGAGCTAAATCCACCCTCTTTCTTTACCACAAACCACTTGACTCTAAGGAGATTCTCATTGCTCTCCAAGGCTCCAGCCTCCAGCTCTTAGCCTACCCCGGTAGTTCTCTAACTGTAGTGTGGTTCAGAATCACCTACAAGGCTTGCTAAAACACAGACTGCTATGTCTTACCTCAGAGTTTTTGTTCAGTCATTCCGGGGCCCAAGATTCTGCATTTCTAATAGAGTCCCAGGTGATGCTGATGCTACTGGAGGGACCAAATCAGACCAGTAGGCCCACTGATCACCACCTGTCCATAGTCTCTCTCAGGGCAAATGCTGTCAGTTATTGGGCTTGCTTTCTGCTTAGGTTTTTAGATGCTTTATGTCATTTACTCTTCACGATAACCCCATGAGGTACCCACTGTT
This sequence comes from Pongo abelii, assembly GCF_028885655.2. Taxonomy (NCBI): domain Eukaryota; kingdom Metazoa; phylum Chordata; class Mammalia; order Primates; family Hominidae; genus Pongo; species Pongo abelii. The sequence continues at coordinate 25,031,077 of NC_085928.1, forward strand.
AATATTGCCATTTTAAAGAGGAAGGAACTGAAGCACAGAGAGGTGCTATATCTTGTCCAATATATGTCATGAAGCCGGGCAGTACTGATGCTGAAGCTTGTGTATTCACTCTGCCATAAGGCCTGAATGGTCTAAGGATCTTTCCCCCCATGGACTTCTCAGATTATCTACCTTAGAAACCCAGGGCTTTGCGAACAAGATGCCGTTTCATTCTGGACCACCCTCTGCCCAAATTTCTCTTTGCTGCTGGCTAAGTACAGCAAGAGAAAACACACATTTAATCTCCTTTAAGACCTTCAGACTTTTTGGAGAGGAAGTCTAGTATGACTTGGGAAAGAAGCCTGAAGTTCTGAAAATTTTAAAGAAAAGCAGTTTTATTGCTTTCAGTAGCATATGGTAGTACAAACGAATGACTAATGGAGCATTTCCAAGAATTCCTCTTAGCCTTTTAAAACAAATGAATATGGCTCATTTACATATAAGCAACTGTATTAAAGATTATTTAACTGTTGGTTAAATTAAAAATGCATAAGAATTTTACAGCTGATTTTTAAAAGTCTCAATATGGATTAAGAACTCATGCTTTGGAACATGAAGCCTTTGAGATCATCTCATCAAATAGATTGTTTTCATTTTGCTCCTAGATTCAGGTTTTGGTCTCTCAGGAGAGCTCTTCTGACAAAACCTACAAACATGCAACTGCCATGTGTCAAGGCAAAATGTGATGCATACCATGCAGGCTAGGATTTGATGTTAAATAAAGACAGTGCAAACATCTTGGTGCTTTGACTCAGCAGGGGTTCCCAAACTTACTGGGAGTTTGTGTAAATTCTAAATGTTTCCAGAGATTTTACTACAGTGTATCTGGAGGGGGCCAGGGAATCTACAACATATATATTCCCAAATTTTATTTTGTTCCTATTTTTCTTACCAATGTGCTTGTTTTACTTTTTCTAATGTAATTCCAATGGGGCACACCTTCAGAAACACTGCCAGGCTGTGGGAAGGGACTGGGGACTGGGGAGGGAAGCATGGGGTTTTAGAGTTGCCCACCTTAGTCTTCAGACACTTTAGTGGTTCCAACCCTTGCTGCCCTTTGAATTCATCTGTAACCCTATTAAAAAGCACCAATTCCCTGGGCTCTACTCATGACCAATTAAAGCAGAATTTTAGGAGTGGACCTGGACAACAGCATGAAAAAAACAAACAGAAAAACAAAACAAACAAACCTCCTGGGTGATTCCCATGTAGGAGGACAGTGCTGAAAACCAGTAAGGCAGTCTGATTTGGAGCAACACAATAAGAAGTATATTTAGCTGAGGGTAAAAAGTGGAAAAGTCGAGGTCAAAATATGTTGAATGTGTGGGTGGATGGGTGCGTGTCTTTTCCAAATTAGAATGAACTCCTGTAGATAGAAGACCCTAAGTTAGGAAACAGGTGCAGCCCAACTAGGGAGCCTCGGTCAGCCCGTTCTACACCATAATTCATTCTCTCTCTCCATCCTCTGCTGCGGGCCTACAGCCCAGGGCTGTTCTCTTTGGTGCCTTGGGCAGGGCCTTCACACTCGCTTTCACTGGGCCTGCTGGCATTTAGGCCTCTGTCCTGGGCTGCTCTCTGGCTGCTAAAATCTGGCAGCCACACAAACCCTGCAACCCAGTGGTTTTTGAATGATATCCCTTCAGCTTCAGCCCAGGGGCTCTGGCTTTTCTGTTTGTTTTCTTTTTTCTTTCTTATTTAAGAAGCTCAAGAGAACTTAAAAGCAGACCCTTGAAAGTTAAGCATTTCTAATCACATAAAGGTGTCTCTGCAGGGCCTGGGCTGAAGAGGGTTTGTCTGGGGGCTTTCATCTTTCTATGAATCCCCTTCCTTCTTCAAACAGCCTTTCTGGGCTCTTATCCACCCAGCTTCTTGCTGGATGCCCACCCCCATCATCTCCATGTTTGGGGCCCAGAGGGTAAAGGAGAAGAGAGGGCTGGCCAGAGGGCCAGAGTGGGGAGGGAGGAAGTGGTTGGCCCCCATGCCGGGCCCTAGCAGACTTTGTGAGAAAGCCCTTCTCCATCTGCAGCCCAGCCCTGTGGGAGTCAATTAATTCTGAATAACCTAAACCGACAGAGGTATTTGCATTCACAACCTGACTGATGACCGTATAAAATTGATTTATGAATTAAAGTGCTTCCCCTCCCTTTATCCCAATTCAGTCTGTAATTGATTATACGTGCTGCAGCGAAATTAAATAAAAGAAAATTAAAAAGAAAAGAAAAAGGAAAGTGAAAAAAAGAGACGCTCTCGCTTGGCGGTCCGGCATTCTCAGGGCTCCCCAGGATTAGCCATTCCATTCATCACTTATCATTTTTTATTTAAAAAGTTACTTCCCCCTTTGTCTCCACCCTCCCTGCACCACCCCCCTTCCCGCCCCCATCTCTGCCATTGCCAGTATTCTCCTCTCCAGCTTCCTCCCACTCGCTGAAACTCTGAGGTGTAACAAGGTCCCTGGACAGAGTGAGAAGTGAGGATGGGCAGGCCTTCTCCCCAACAGCACTTGTGCCCTCAAAAATGTGAGATGTAAGCAAAGATGTCTTCTACTTTTGCCTCCCTCTTCCTCTTCTGTGCTGGTCTTTCATTTCATCCTTTTTCTGACTGCTCCCCACTCTGCATGCACACAAATCAAAATTTTCTTGCAGGAAATCATTTCATAAATTTGTTTTCAGCAAGGAATACATTAATGGTAAACTTTTTAATGGCTTATTCCTCTTAGCAGAAATTTACCAAAGAATAGAGTGCTTAGATAAAGGAATAAATATCTAACTGTAAAATTTCATTTTCTTAGTAGGAAAAGGGTCTTAAGTAGGGGAGCAGAGAAGCTGAATTCAAACCACCTAGTGGCCATGCAATGGGGCTTTGGAACTAGTTGGACCCAGGCTCTAAAAATTACTAACTGTGTGTCCTTGTGCAAGTCACTTAACCTTCCTTGCTTTCACTGACAATTTAAGATAACTGATTAATCCGAGGTAATGTACATAAATCCCTTTGAAGTGTGGCTCAGCAAACAAAGAAGGTACTTTGCAAACATTAGAATTAGAACCTACTTCGTTGCTTATTCTGCTTATGAAATGAGGCAGCTCTGACTCAAGAGTTTTCTGGTGTTAGGATGATCAGTGGCTTTTTCCCAACTCAAACCCAGTGTGGCTATTTGAGTGACAAATGGAGAACTGTTTTCATTGCCACACCACATCTTGAGAACAAACTGTCTTCTGTATCCTCAGAGATCTTGGTACATAAAGCACATCATAATTAAACCATCTCACTCAATTCATCCTCATTGCTTCTCACCTTTTCTCGGCTACCTTCTACCTCAGGACTGCCAAGATTTTATCCCTACTTTGTGCTATTTCTTTTCCTGCTTCATTGCTGTCTTTAAATGCCTGCATCCTTCCCAACCCCTTTTCTATCTTTGACAGGTACAGCGTTGTCTCCTTTCCTCTAAAGCTTTAATGTACAGGTTTGTGGGTAATCCCATATTAAGTGCTGTTGCCATGTTTTACTGAAAGTTCAACAAAGTAGGGAGCGATTGCTTGGGCCGGGTCAGAAGAGGTCTACTTTATTGATGGAGGCATGATAGTCCCTCCCCCAGTGAGGAGCACTTGCAAGAACAGATCCCTGTGAAGGGTGAACTCCCAGAGAAGTGCCTCGAGAACACTGAAAATTGGACCCTCTTCAGGGAATGTTAACAGATGAATTATGCAATGTGAAAATTTCCAATAGATGTTGAGGCAGCTCTAAGTGAGGGGCTAACCAGCAGAGAAGGCTTTTCCTTTTCACTGTCTCAGGACAGCCAAACTGCCGCCGCCTTGAGGTGGGGTCAGGCATCTTGCAGTTTCACACATTCTAGTCTACTTCTGGCTTATCCTGGCAATTCCTTATTGGAATGCAATAAGGTCAGGAAAATGCCTAAACTCTTTTCAGCTGTTTACTGAAAACCGTTTGGGATCATTGAGGTGACAAGAAAGCCTGAGAGCAGGTCGTGAGAGGATCCAGGTTCTGAGGTACTGAGTCCTGAGGTACTGAGTCCTGGTACTGAGGTGAGTACAAAAGCACCATAGGGTGGGTAAAAAGGAAGTCACAGAGAGTGGAGCCTGAGGAGACAGACAACCTCTGCAGTTTTGCTAGTGGAAGACCTCACACTCATTGAAAAGAGAAGTAACAAAAAACCAAGGTGCATTGTAAGCGTTATGTAGAAGTCAAGAGAACAGCAGATTAACATAGAGAAGGAACCAATAGAAGAAATCTAAAATAAATGGTCTATTTACTAAGACCCTCTCTTTTTAAGTGGAAAGAACAAGATGACTATTTCCCTGAGGCTGAGCAGGGTTTAAAAAGACACAGGTGGAAAGGTATGAAGGGTGGGTGTAAATACGGTATCTATCTAGCTGGTAGATAGATACTGTAGTTACCTAGTATCTAGCTGGGTGTTATGGATTAAAAGTTTGTGGTTCCCTGCTCCATTCATATGGTGAAATCCTAACTCTCAGTGTGATTACGTTAGGGGGTAGGGTCTTTAGGAGGAAATTAGGACATGAGGGTAGAGCACTCATAATAGCATTAATACCTAATAAGAAGAAATATGAGAGAAATAATCTCTCTTGGCCTTGTGAGGCTACAACCAGAAGATGGCCATTTGCAAATCTGAAAGCATGCCCTCACCAGACACCAAATTGCTTACTGCCTTGATATTGGACTTTCCAGCCTCTATAATTGTGAGAAATAAATGTTTGTTGTGTGAGCCACCCGGTCTATGGTGTTTTGTTAGAGCAGCTCAAACTGGCTAAGACACCAGGGGTGGGCTTCAGAAGATGAAAGCTGTCTGCAGCATGTGGCTGAAAATTGTATCTCCAAATGGCTTCTAGGATGGAAGTCCATGTTCTATGAGCCAGAGGTCCTAGTGGGATTGGCCCCTCTGGGTCAGCTGAGACTATCTCTCCTCTGCAATGGTGGTGTCTTAGAGTTGCTCATCTTGCCCTGGTCTGGGATCAGCTATCCAGCAATTTGGAAATAACCATGACTTTAATCTCTGCCATATTAAGCTTGGAGGGAACCAAGAACAGTTGTAAGGAAATAGTTACCAGAGCCAAGGGAGCAAGCTAGTCAATGAAACATCTGGGAAAACATGGGGGCATAGAATTCTGGGGAGCTTGCTTTTCCATTGCTTAACTTCAAAATGAGAAAAACCTGGAGCATAAATGCTGCCAAAACTTGGAAGCAACCAAGATGTCCTTCAGTAGGCCAATGGACAAACAAATTGTGGTTCATCCATACAATAGAATATTATACAGCAGCAAAAAGAAATGAGCTATCAAGCCACAAAAAGACATGGAGAAGCCTTAAATGCGTATTTCTAAGTGAGAAAAGCCAATCCGAAGATGCTACGTACTGTGTAACTGTATATCCCAACCATATGACATTCTGGAAAAGGAAAAATTATGAAGACAATAAAGAGATCAGTGATTGCCAGAGAGTCAGGTGGAGGGAGGGAGGATGGAAGGGATAAATTGGTGGAGCACAGGCGATGTTTAGAGCAGTGAACCTATTCTGTTTGTTACTGTAATGGTGGATGTATTTTATTATATGTTTGTCAAAATCCATAGAATGTATAACAGAGAGACAGAGTAAACCTTAATGTAAACTATAGACTGTAGTTAATAATAATGTATTAATATTGCTCATCTATTATAAGACACATACCACACTAATACAACATGTTAAAAATAGGCGAATCTGTGGGGAAGGAGATGAGGAAATGGGGAGGAGGTGGGGCTATGTGGGAACTCTCTGTACTTTTTGTTCAATTTTTCTGTAAACCTAAAAGTACTCTAAAGATAAAGTCTACTAATTTAAGAAAAGAAAGGACCCTTTTGTCATTATTGACTTTTGAGCTGTTTGTTGGAAATATCCTATATAAATGCCAATTTATTTTACCATTCTTAATGAGAGAGCAGAAATTTCTGAAGATGTGAAAACAGCTTGCTAATATAAGCATATCTCATTTTGTTGCATTTCACTTACTGTTCTTCACAGCACTGCATTTGTTACAAATTGAAGGTTTGTGGCAGCCCTGAATTGAGCAAATCTATTGGCACCATTTTTCTAACATCATGTGCTCATTTCACATCTCTGTCATATTTGGACAATTATCATATTTCAAACTTTTTTGTTATATTACATCTTCTATGCTACTATTGTGATTGTTTTGGAATGCCACAAACCAAATCCACATACGACAGCAAACTTAACTGACCAGTGTGTGCGTGTTCTGACCGCTCCACTGAGCAGCCATTCCTCTCTCTCTCTTTCTCCCTCTCCTCAGGCTTCCCTATTCCCTGAGACACAATAATAATGAAATTAGGCCAATTAATAACCCTACAATGGCCTCTAAGTATTAAACTCAAAGGAAGAGTTTCACATCTTTCACATTCAATCAAAAGCTAGAAACGATTAACGTTGAAGAGGAAGCCATGCCGAAGGCTGAGATAGGCCAAATGCTAGGCTGCTTGTATCAGTTAGCCAGTTGTGAATACAAAGGAAAGTTATTGAAGGAAATTAAAAGTGCAACTCCAGTGAATACATGAATGATAAGAGAGCAAAACAGCCTTATTGCTCATATACAGAAAGTTTGAGTTGTTTGGATAGAAGATCAAACCAGCCACAACATACCCTTCAGCTAAAACCTATTTCAGAGAAAGGCTCTAACTCTCTTCAATTCTATGAAGGCTGAGAGAGGTGAGGAAGCTGCAGAAGAAAAGCTTGAGGTTGGCAGAGGTTGGCTCAGGAGGTTTAAGGAAAGAAGCCGTCTCCATATACAAGTGCAAGGGGAAGTGGCAAGTGCTAATAATGTAGAAGCTGCAGCGAGTTGGAAGATCCAGCTAAGATCATTGACGAGGGTGGCTACATTAAACAATAGATTTTCAGTATAGACAAAACAGCCTTGTATTGAAAGAAGATGCCATCTAGGACTTTCATAGCTAAAAAGGAGAAGTCAATACCTGGCTTCAACTTCAAAGGACAGGCTTTGAGTAATCTCTTCCTAGTGGCTAATGCAGTTGGTGACTTTAAGTTGAAGTCAGTGCTTATTTACCATTTTGAAAATCCTAGGGCCCTTAAGAATTATGCTAAACTACTCCACCTGTGCTCTATATATGGCACAATAAGGCCTGGATGACAGCACACCTGTTTACAGCATGGTTTACTGAATATTTTAAGCCCACTGTTGAGATCTACTGCTCAGAAGAAAATATTCTTATAAAATATTATGGTTCATTACAATGCACTTGGTCACCTAAGGGCTCTGATGGAGATGTACGAAGAGATTAATGTTCTTTACATGCCTGCTAATACAACATCCATTCTATAGCCCAAGGATCAAGGAGTAATTTCTACTTTCAAGCCTTATTTTTAAAGAAATAAATTTTGTAAGGCAATAGCTGCCATAGAGAGTGATTCCTCTGATGGATTTGGGCAAAGTAAATTGAAAACATTCTGGAAAGGATTCACCATTCTAGATGCTATTAAAGACATTCTTGATTCATGGGAGGAGGTCAAAATATCAACAGGAGTTTGGAAGAAGCTGATTTTAATCCTCATGAATGACTTTGAGGGGTTCCAGGCTTCAGTGGAGGAAGTAATTGTAGATGTGGTAGAAATAGCAAGAGAGCTGGAATTATAAGTAAAGCCTGAAGATGTGACTGAATTGCTGCAATCTCATGATAAACTTGAATGAGTTGCTTCTTACAGATGAGCAAAGAAAGTAGTTTCTTCGTAAGGTATCTACTCCTGGTGAAGATGCTGTGAACATTGTTGAAATGACAACAAAGCATTTAGAATAGTGCAAAAACTTAGTTGATAAACCAGTGGCAGGTTTGAGAGGATTAATTCCAATTTTGAAATAAATGTGAGTAAAATGCTACCAAACAGCATGTCATGGTACAGAGAAATCTATTGTGAAAGGAAGAATCTGTCAATGTGGCAAACTTCGTTGTTGTCTTATTTTAAGAAATTGCTGCAGGCACCCCAACCTTCAGCAACCACCGCCCTCATCAGTCAGCAGCTGTCAACATCGAGGCAAAACCCTCCACCAGCAAAAAGATTATGACTCGCTGAAGGCTCAGATGATCATTAGCATTTTTTAGCAATAAAGTAGTTTTAAATTAAGGTGTGTACTTTTTTTTAGACATAATGCTATTGCACACTTAATAGACTACAGAGTAGTGTAAACATAACTTTAATACGCACTGGGAAACCCAGAATTTTTTGTGACTTGCTTTATTGTGATATTCACTTGATTGCAGTGGTTGGGAACTACACCCCCAATATCTCCAAGGTATGCCTGTATGTAGAAAAAGATATAGTGTGAAATAGTAACAGTGTTGGGCCTGAGCGGCCATCATTGCAACGGTGCCTGGTCCCAAGCCCAGGTCAGTCTGCAAGGACTGCTCTCACAAGCAGAATTTAATCCTCCCTAAACAATGATTCCCTTAGAGCTTTCAGGGACAAAGAGGATGAAAGGCCAAAACTCATACCTATGGTATGAAAGGCAATCTTCAGAGAATAAATGAAGAGTTGTTGAAACCACAAAGATGAGGTCCTGGAATCAGTTCTGTCATAAACAGTGCAATCAAACATTCCTGGCAAGTGACTCAGCCATCATCGCTGCTTTTCCTTGAGAATCTTCATCTCTACTGTCCCAGGAGTGTGCTCTCCATTCTCAGTGCAGACGTTTCTCCTGGACTCTTCTCTACAAATGCTACAGAAAATATGTCTTCTCTGGCCTAGAGGAAACTCAATCTTACTTCTGGGCTGTAACCTTAGCCTTAGCCTCTTCCAAAATTCTAGATGGTCTTCCTCATATGGTCCCACTACGACAGGGGCCTAAGCTTGACTCCAGATCTTCTTTGCTGCTGGCTTCTGTCCCCACCTAAGATTGTCTTTCTTTATGCCAGCATCTGGCCCAGTCCAGATCAATGTTTCTCCTATTCCTGCTGCAATATTTCATTTACTTGGCACAGTTTCCCAATCAGTTCAGTGCTTTTATACTCGGCAACCGTACTTCAGGGAAATATGGCATGTATATATCACACTCTCCCTAATTCAGCTCAACACATTTGTCTAACTTACAAAACAAAACTGTAGAATCTGCAAAAAAAAAAAAAAAAAAAAAAAAAAATTGTCATTTTCTTAGGAACCTGGTTCTGAGGCTAAGATATGCCGAATGAAGACAGAACAATTTCAAGCCAAGATAATAAACAAGGGCTTGGCAGTGAGAAAGAAATAGATACCTGTGGGAAAGGCTGAGTGAAGACTTTTGGGAAAAACTGATGGGAAAATAGATTTCTGTTTGAATCTCGGGGAAAAATCATGGTAAAACAGTAAAACCAACCCAGAAAAAAAAGTAAGGAAAAGGTAAAGTAATAGCAAAAAATTTCACCATTCATATATGTTTTCAATTGAGCTCGTCAGTATACTTTTCCTACTGAATCCAATAATGAAGTTTTCCAGATGACTTTAGAATACCTCCTATATTGTCCTTTCCTTCCTCCTTCATCTTGCCTTAACTTCTGGTGGTGTTGGAACATGAAATTAATAGCACAAAAATAAAAACAGGAAGACTGCAAGTGAAGGAGCCTCAAATAAGAAGTTGAAAATAGAGTGCAGAATTCAGGACAGACTAGAAGGAGAGGTGGCAGGTGGTGGGCAAAGGGGATGGGAAGGAAGAAGAGGAACCATACTGACTATGTTTTGAAAGATGTCACTTTCAATTCTGTGAATGATCAGGGATCAGAAAACCTGATCCCTGCTGTAACCTCTAAAGGCTAAGAAGCAAACATATTCCAAATACTGTTTGTGTCATTAACATTCTCTCTTTGGAAAAAGATGATAATAATACCTTATAGAGTATTGTGATTATTAGATGACTATTGTGATTATTAGATAATTATTGCACATAAAGCATTTAGAATAGTGCCTGGCACATAGAAAGTATTATAAAGAATTGACTTCTATTATTTATATATAATAAGCACACACAAAAGGTTAAAAAAGCAAACAAAAACTCAGTCAATCTTAACATGTGGTTTGTATATTATTTTTAAGTGACCATATATTTTTTCTTTCCAGAATAAATGATATCTAAGATGGGAATGAGACAGGTTAAATGAATGCTAGTCTGGGTTTAATAACAAATCCATGTTTTTCTTCAGATGAGGAAATAAACCTTAATGATTACATCAAAATGACCTCTGATTGCCTGATATTAAGATGTCCAAAGCAGGCGAATGTTCAGCCTATTTAAAATCACCACTTTTTTTCTGATTTAAGGGTGGTTTAAGGGTATAAACCAACTTCGTTAAAAATAACAGGAGCTTGTTCCACTAGAACCTTCTTCCAGCCTCTGAGCCAATGTTCCTAACCTGCCTGAAGAACAAATCTACCATTTCTTTGAACCTCCTTGGTGGCCTCCAGTCCCTGTGCCACATCCAAGCTCTGCTTGATTTGGGAGGGATGCCCTCACCGTGTCATGGCCCCTGCTGGCCTAGCTATACGATGGTAGACACAGGGAGAAAGAAGGTTCCCCAGTGGTCCTGCAAGGCTGTGCATTTGGTGGAGGAAAGAAAATCAGGCTGGAGAACTCCTCTGTTCTGACAATTTGGAGAAGAACATTCCAGTGACTGCCTTATTTACCTCCGTGAAATGGCAAAGTGGGGACAAACAATATCTTAGCTGTCTGAATGATGGCTCTTTTTACTCTGCCCAGCTCTCAACATCTCTGAGTCTAATAGACTGTGTTTCTGAGGGCAGCCTATGTCCTCAGTCCCTCATGGTTACCTTGGAATGAGGAGGAGCCTTCACATCATATTGCAATCCCTTAAAAAGACACATTTCAATTCTCCAAAGTTATTTTTCTCAAAATACAGGAAGTTTGCTCATCTAATTTCCTAGATATAGTCCCCAGGGTTCAGAGGCAAATTTTTCATAAAATAAGCTGGATAACACAACAGCAACCTAGAGAGAAAAGGAGTCTGTACTACTGAATAGGGAAAATTCATCTCTGCAGAAGGTGATGCAAGATTTGAGTTGACGTATAATTTTAGGGAAAAGTAGTCTTGTAAGAAAAATGCACAGCAAATTTTTCCTTAATATCAAAAGGTCAAAATTAATTTTGAAAGTTTTTGTGGGTGTGAGAAGTTGAAGACTTATGCAAATATTATTTTTGAAATGAAGAATAAATGCAGAAAGGTGAGGCCAATAATAAAAGACATAAAAGTCAGAACCATAGGTTTATAAACAATCCTAACTTTGAAAAACCACTTGGAATTCTTAAAATTATTGCAAAATTTACAACTTCATGTGATATTAATAGGAGAGGTAACTGCTTTTATTTTGATTTCAAATATCTTTAGTATTAAAGACTACATTCTATAAAGGCATAATTTTTTTAAATATAAAAATCCTTTGGATGATAATTGACTGTGAGTTTATGGTGAATCATTCATCAAGGTGTGGTAATGATGTATCTTTTCCCAATTTTCTTTTTGGCATAAATAGTTTTAGTCTGTCATTATCATCATTCATAGAAGGAAAAAAAAATGTCTTCTCTTATAAAAACATGGGGACTGCTCAATAAATAAACTGTTATAAAATTAAAATTGGGTTTCAACTCTGAAGATGAAGTTGTAAGCAACTGTCCACTTTTGATTCTGAAGTGAGCTTTTGTGGTAGTTTTCTGAACCTCTGGAATAGAAAGGGTTGATTTGTGATGGAATCTCCAGAGCCTGCAGTCATATATTACAATATGTTGTAAATCCAGAGGGTACAATATAGATTTCACAGGGGGCCCTGGGGTTAATTGAAATTCCATCTGTTTCTTCTGTGTGGCAGACATAGTATCCTGGGATATTAGCTCAGGATAAGAAATGAGATTTACAATTTTTTTATTTTTAAGCTAGAGGAGAGGTTTGCCTAAATCTGCTCCTCCTTATTTCTACCTCCTACCGTCAATTAAGAAAAAAAAAAAGTTTAAAATGCAGCCTTTATTTTCCCCACAGCTGCCCCCGAGGCAGCCCCCCTTCTTTCCAATGCATGCCGGGTAAAGCCATGTATTCTTAGACTCCCAATGGCCCCCATTACTGTCAATTAGTTACGGAATGCTACAGGGATTCATGCCTGACAGCTCGGGTAAAGGCAGGAGAAATGGGCTCAGTAGGGAGTGAGGGGCCTGATTCTTTTTTGTCCTTAAGAAATACCTTTCTCAGCAAGGCTTTTAATGGCCTTTCCTTCTTTCCCTCTGCCCAGGCACCCCCGACAATCTCAACACACAGGATATACACATACCCTCATATATTCATACACCGACCTGTTTGTGTGAATGCCGCCCAGGACTGTGAGAACTCTCAGAGTAGGAGGCTCTGAGATGTCCTTATAACCTCTGAAAATAACACAGCTTGAAAATTCCAGCTTATATCTTTGCTAGAATCTGATTCCTAAGTTCTCTCTTCAGAAGATTTCTTGTTACTAAGGGCCTCCTTTGCCTCTGGCTTATTAGTGTATTTTCCTTCTGCAGCTCTCCTCCCTCCAAAGAAGAAACACACTCTCTTTGGTCACAGACTCCCAGTAAGAAGCCCGCTGCACTCATGCTGGCCAGTGGCTTGGGCAGAGAATTGTAGTTGGCCATCTCCTACCACTCTTATGTCTTTCTGATTTCTTTCCTCTACCTCTTGCTCTCTCTTCTCTACTTTCCAATATTTTCTCCCTCTTCCTCCTATCATGCCCAGATCATTCCACTGACTCCCAGAGACTTGAGGCCAAGGGCTTGTTTTAGTCATCTTTTCTCCCTCTCTCCCCTTCCTTACTCACCTCAAGTGTTTATCATAACAGGATCTGCCTCAGGACCTTTTCTCTTCCTGTCACCATTGTCTGGAACACCTGTCCTAGATATGTGAATAGTTGCCTCCATCTAATCATTTATATCTGAGCTCAAATGACACAAAACACAGTTCCTCCCTGACTTCTCAAGGTAAAGGGGTCACAATTTATACCCAGTTGTTCTTTCCCATTATTATAGTCTTTTCATAGCCCCACTCATTATCTGAAATAGTATTATTTAGCTATATGTTTATGTGCTTATTGACTGCTTCTTCCATTAGAATGAGTCTTCACAAGGACAATTTTTTGTTGTTGTTGCACCCCATGGAATAAGAGTTTTGTTGCACTCCATGGACAAATAGGAGCTCAATAACATGTATTGAAAATGAATGACTGAATAAAGTTTTAAAAATGTGATGCTATTGGTTATTCTAGGGGTTAAGGAGAACCCAGCATCACACCAAAATGGTTTGCCTGTTTTGGTCTTCTATCTTTAAGTACCAAGCTTTCCTTAAGATTCAAAACAAAGACACACTTAGAAAAAACCTGATGGGAAAATAACAGATCTAATAGACAATAGCAAATACAATGCTTAAAGCGATTATATTTCTCTAGATGGGTTTAAGAAAGATGACAGAGTAGGCCTGGCGTGGTGGCTTATGCATGTAATCCCAGCACCTTGGGAGGCTGAGGCGGGCGGATCACCTGAGGTCAGAGGTTCGAGACCAGCCTGACCAACATGGAGAAACCCCGTCTCTACTAAAAATCCAAAATTAGCCGGGCGTGGTGGCTCATGCCTGTAATCCCAGCTACTCAGGAAGCTGAGGCAGGAGAATCACTTGAACTCACAAGGCGGAGGTTGCGGTGAGCCAAGATCGCACCATTGCACTCCAGCCTGGGCAACAAGAGTGAAACTCCATCTCAAAAAAAAAAAAAAAAAGACAGAGTAAAGGTAATAGAGGATGACACAGGAGAGGAAAACACCGTCTGGGGCAATTAGCCCCAGGGTTATACACAGTTCCAGTTCCTTCCTCTCCTGGGGCATGGCCTAGGGCAGTGTGTGAAGGGGAGTCAAGGGCAGAAGCAGTGAGACACTTCCATCCTGTCTCATCCAGACATCTATAGGAAGGCGGAGGAGGAGTCCCAGGAAGAGAGTAATATGATGGAAACAAGTGAGGGGGTAGTGGGTGGAATGTGACTCTCAGAGAGATTTCCTCAGCCCAAGGGTAAGGCAGCAGGCATGTATTTCAGGGCTCTTGCAATCTGGGGCTTTATCGGGAGGACACTGCCCAGAGCAGGACTCAGGTCTGCAAACTGCAGCTACTTTATATTGTCAACCCAACACCACCCAAATAGTGATTTAAGATTCTGACGAATCATGAAGCTTCATATAATGCCATCTGAGATGAATTTCCAATGCTGTCTTGTTATTACATATGCCTTACTTCAGTGCTTTTTTGAATTACCTGGAAATCTTGTTAAAATGCTGATTCTGGGAAAGGTTCTAAGATGCTGCATTTCTAGCAAGCTCCCAGGTAATGCCATTTTGCTAGTCCACCTACACACTGAGAAGAAGGACATTACCTCACCATCATGGCGAGAAATGGAGAGCTTGGTAAAGATGAATTGAGTCTAATCTGAATTAAAGAAGCAAAGGCTGGGTGCGGTGGCTCACGCCTGTAATCCCAGCACTTTGAGAGGCCGAGGCGGGTGGATCATGAGGTCAAGAGATGGAGACCCATCCTGGCCAACATGGTGAAAACTCATCTCTACTAAAAATACACAAATTAGCCGGGCGTGGTGGCATGCTCCTGTAATCCCAGCTACTCAGGAGGCTGAGGCAGAACTGCTTGAACCCGGGAGGTGGGGGTTGCAGTGAACTGAGATCGTGCAGTGAACTGCACTCCAGCCTGGGTGACAGAGTGAGACTCTGTCTCAAGAAAAAAGAAGTAAGAATTTCATTAGTAAATATTTTGTTTCTACGTATAAGGAAAAAAATATACATTTATATCTATGACCCTTGCATCTTTCCTTTTTGGTAAATGAGTGTCAAGGTGCTTGGAAACAGTAAATTAATTCATTACTAGAGATAGCAAAGCTGTTTGTCAAGTGTAAATTTCTATTTTTTTCCACACCACACTCTTGAATGTGTATAATAGAGGAGGAGAGAATCAGATCTTATTATTATACAAACTTACTTTTTTCTTCTCTTTTGTATCCTTCCTTCCTTCTTTCATTCCTTCCTTCCTCCCTCTCTCTTTTTTCCCTTTCTTTCTTTTTTCTCTTTCTTTTTTCTTTCTTTTCTTTCTTTCTTTCTTTTTCTTTCTTTCCTTCTTTCTTTTTCTTTCTTTCCTTCTTTCTTTCTCTTTCCTTCTTTCTTTCTCTTTCCTTCTTTCTTTTTTCTTTCTTTCTTTCCTTTCTTTCTCTCCCCCTCCCTCTTTCTTTCTTTCTTTCGTTCATTCTTTCTTTCCTCTTTCTCTCTCTCTCCCCCTCCCTCCTTCTCTCTCTTTCTTTCTTTCTTTCTCCTTCCTTCCTTCCTTCCTACCTTCCTTCCTCCCTTCCTTCCTCTCTTCTTTCTTTCTTTCTTTCTTTCCTCCTTCTTTTTCTTTTTGTCTCTCTCTTTCTTCCTTTTTTTCACTTTAAATGGTGCAGTTACTTTGGTATGAAGAAGGAAATTAGCCACTGTATAATAAATGAGGTTGCTTGGAAGAGAACACAACTTGCTTCTCCTTTCCTGATGTGCTAAAGAAAAGGCAAAATGTGTAAGGTGAGGCTCATACACCTGTGTTTGTGCTAGTGCTCTGGTTTGAATGTTTGTTCCCTCCAAAACTCCCATTGAAATTTAATTGCCATATTAACAGTATTAACAGATGGGACCTTTAACGGGTGATTAGGCCATGAGGGCTCTGCCCTTATGCATGGAGTAATGTTATAAAAGGGCAAGTTTGGTCCTCATTTTTCTCTTTGCCTTCGCCATGTGATGTCTTCTGCCATGCTATGATGCAAAAAGAAAGCCCTCTCCAGATGCCTGAACATTGGACTTCCCAACCTCTGGAACTGTGAGCCAATAAATATATGTTCATTATAAATTACCCAGTCTGTGCTATTCTGTTACAACAGCACAAACGGACCAAAGCACATAGGTAGCCAATAACTAAGATTTGTTTCGAAAAAATAGAACAGAATATCCATACCTGCACGTAGTTAATCCTGCTCAAGGTGTTTGCTCTTATAAACATATGGGTTTGGGACTCAATTTACAAAAACAACTTGTATTTATAAGTTCATGGAAACTCAGACAAGAACAGCAGCATTAATTAAGTCTGAGCCAGGTGCCAGCTGGGGGATCAAATCCAGAAGGAGCAAACAATCTAGTTAGAAAGACAATGTAAGAAAAATTAAGCAATCATTTAACATATGAACTGGAATTTACATAATTTCATAAACTGCCAGGAGCTTAATGGAGTAAGGGAGTTTATGGGAGGAAGAGGTTAATTTAGATTGAGATGGTCAAGGAAGCTTTTTTTGAAAGGTGGTTTGAAGGAAGGTTAGGCCAGAAGAGATGGGAATATGAGGGATGGATGTAGCAGGTAGGTGAAAGGACATGAACAACTGTGTGGATATAAAGTGTTTGGGAGCTTATGAGCAGAACAGTTTCATTAAACTGATTTATTTCTTTAAGGCAAATATAATAGAGGAAGAAATGATGGGAACAACAAAGTTGGGATTAGATTAAGGAAGGTCTTGAACCTTAGGTGAAGAAGGTTGGATTTGATTCTGTAAATAATGGGGAACTACTGGATGTTTTGAGTAGAAGAGTACATTTTTGAAAAAGTATTT
This sequence comes from Pongo abelii, assembly GCF_028885655.2. Classification (NCBI taxonomy): domain Eukaryota; kingdom Metazoa; phylum Chordata; class Mammalia; order Primates; family Hominidae; genus Pongo; species Pongo abelii. The sequence continues at coordinate 25,047,826 of NC_085928.1, forward strand.
TAAGAGATTAATTTCAATAGTTTATACATGTGACAAAAGGGTTAGAATTAGGGTGGTGGCAGAAACTAAATAGATGGGATAGAGAATAGATCTAAAGGAATCATATACTTTAATGACTGATGGAGGGTTACAATCAATGGATGGGCAGAAACCTTCAGCCTTGAAGTTAGTAGAAGAAAATAAGCAGTTTTGGAAGGGGGAATAAATCCAGTTTGAGATATCTCAAGTTTTAATAATAGTAGGATGGACAAGTAGAAAAATCCAGTAGACAACTGGAAGTGTGACCTGGCATAGAGGTGATAATAACTGAAGTCATGGGAGTGAAAATTGCCTCTAAGGAAAACCAAACAGAGACTGAATCTCAGAAAGGCCTGGATGGAGAAATAGCAGTAGCGGAAGAAACAGACACATGGAGCATTAAAGAAGCAAAAGCAAGAAGGAGTGTCAGGACCAGGCAGTGGTCCACAGCATCAAAGGCTGCAGAGAAACCATGCAAGACGAGATCAAGGACAGACTCTTCAAGTCTATGGTTCCTTTCCCAGTGGGAACAACACAGCATGAAGAGTGGAAACCAAAAGACAAGAGATTAAGGAGCAAGCAAGTCATAACAAAGTTAGAATGTATGGACTTCTCTTTAGGAAAGAGAAAAAAATTAGGATGGAAACTTGAGGTAAAGCCAAAGAATGGAGAATATTTGCACTGACCATGGTATTAGGAAATTGGTAAAAGTTGAATAAAAAGTATTGCTACACAGTAGTTGAGATGAGAGTAATTTGTCAAGTCAGCACAAACACAGGAATAAGACAGCAGACAGTGGGCATGACTCAGGGATGTGGAGCCAACACAACAGACTGGGGAAAATGAAGTGGGCAACAGAATGACAGGTGTTGATGAAGGCAGCCTCAAAGTGGCTGTCCAGTGAGGCCACATGAGGTTCTTATACCTCAACTGAGGGAATCCAGAAACTGTAGCACACCAACAAGAGGAGGATAATTAAGAATGGTGATCCAGAACAACTGAGGGACTATTTCAACCCTGAGCATTCCAATTTAAAAAGCACTTGCTGCAAATCAACCAAAGGACAATAATTTACTGAGCACTGTATCAGCATTGGGCTTGAGCATGTCAGGGATGGAGAAGTATGAGGCAGTGTTCCAGCCCTCGAGGCACTTTAGTGTAGTTAGAGAGGAGATGAGCTCATCTGAACCGTGTGAGAGCATCACTTCGTGGAGTTGAAAAAGGACTTTAAGTACTGTGAAGAGTTGGCTGGAGCAGAGCCGGTTGAGAGCTGCCGGGGTGGCAAAATGGGAGTCGTCCCCTCTCCTGCCCTCTTTATATCCTCTCCAATCCTCATGGCCAAGCCACACAGCTGCACCTTCAAGAGACTGGAAATGGAGCCAAAAAGAGGGGAACTGTGATTTTCTTATCATGTGAGAGACCTAAAAGCTATACATCTCCCTGCTCAGAGAAAAATATGAAGGCAATATTCATTTTCTTTCTATGCCTGGTGTGGGGTACTTTGCTTAGCAGAGCAAGCTGGATCAGGAGGAAGAGACAAGAAGATTTTTAAGAGGTGAGGAGAGGTTTGGAGTCCTTGATGAGAAGCCAATAGCCAGGAGCCGCCCCACAGCTCATTGATGTTGAGTGCATGAGCAACCCTCAGGAGCCTTCCTATTGCCATGGGAGAGTCTGTTTCTGGATTGCTGTCTCACTCCTATTCCTGTTCCTGGGGTCTCCGCCTAGTTCAGAGCATGCTGCACAGATCATTCAAGCCTAGGAAGGAATCTTGGCTCTGCCATTTATCGGGTGTGTGACCTTGAGCAAGTTGCTTAAGATAACTGAGTCTCATTCCTGCTTCCAATGGGGTAATCATTCTTGTAGAAAAAATGCCTGGTACTAAACAATTACTTGAGGTTATTGTTATTTTCATTTATTCTTACCTTCCCCCTTATCTTCATTTCTTGGTGATGGACGTGATTATTTCTTCCTTTCTTTTTTTCCGGCCAGCTACAATGCTTGGTAGCAGAGATAGGTTTGGCTCAATTAATCAACTATTTTCCCAGCACAACTAGTGACTATTATTTGATGAATACTTCCCTGATCTAGCTGAAGGGGAACAACTTACTTAGTTTTGAGATTTTCAAACGACACTGTACGTCAAGATCAATCTCTGTCTCTTTCTTTCTCTGACACACACACACACACACACACACACACACACAGTGCCCCATTCACAGCTGCTGAAGCAGAATCTTGGGGAGATGAGGCCTGGAATCTGTTTCTAAAAGCTTCCACCCCTGGTTAACAACGCTGTACCTATTCAAACTCAGGCACCCTATGAGAATATATAACAATATTGTTTGAAAAATAGACGAATTATTTTCTATCAAGCTGCGTAAATTCAGAGGCTGTGGCTGCTTCAGTCATAGCCTTAGGAACAAATTGAAAGGGATTTGTCCAATTGGGGACTTAACATTTCAGAGAAGTCCACCAAACACAAAAAATATGTTTGTTCTTTTCTATGCATTAAAACAGTCTAAAGTTCAAGCTGGGGCTTGCTTTGAGCTTTTATTTTTGCTTTTTTATGGGTTGCAAATCAACATCACTCCATCATCCATCTCCGCTTTACCTGTCATCATACGACTCATGACTTTCTAAAGAGTCAAGAACCTCCTCTCCCTTCAACCTCTCTGGAGTTTCTGAGGCATCCACGGAGGAGAGGGGGAGGGGTGTATAATAGAGGAGGAGGGAATCAAGTCTAGGGGGCAAAGCTGGGGCAAGAGAGGCAGAGAGCAGTGGTGGAGGAGTGAATGTCCCATAAGTACGGGTCTGGCAGGAGGATAGAAAATCCAGCAAACCTGTGCAGGGGAAATAATTTTTCACACATTTCCAATGTCTTGCTCACTGTCCGACACTGGTAGGTGTGTGTGTGTGTGGGGGGGGGTGTGTGTGTGTGTTGGGGGAGTAGGGTGGCTGTATACTTAGAGTTGAAAATAAAAAGTCTCCCTCTATTGACTGCTGAAAGGCTGAGATAAAGAGAACCACATGGGACTCATTGTGAGAAATGAGAGCTCAGAAGCTAGCCTCCTTTTTCCCATTATTGTGCTATTCTCCTCCTTCCCCCTACCCCTCCCACCTCACATGTCCCCCAGCCCCCACCTCGCCCCACTTTCCCTTTCCCTTTCCCTTGCATAACCCGAAGGCCCTCTTTTCAAGCTCTCACTGCTGAGGCCCCCTCAACTGAGCCCGAGACCTCCATTCAGAGTCACTGGTTTGGGTAAAATCCCTTATTCACCCCCTCCACACCCCCCTGCCCCATCAGCTGAGCCTCAGTTCAGACCTCACAAAACAAAACAAAACCAGCCCATATAATTGATGGTGGCTGCTGGAGGACCCCCCTTCACTCTCCCACAAGGGGCTCCTGCCCAGGCAGCTTCTATTCTCCACCATGCCCACCTTCCCTGCCCCCAGCTCCTGCTGGATTTGCGTAGTTAACAAGTGCGCACTGTTATTATTGGGCCCCCTATCATATTTATCCCCTTTCAGAGCTGATCTGCACTTTTGTCAGAGGCAACCGACACATCTTTTGACATTTTAGCCTTTCTGTCTGCTGGGGGGTGGTGGCAGTGGTGGCCGCAGGGGCAGCCCCTGCGTCTCCAACAGGGCAGGCGGTGCAGAAAGGAGGAAGGAGAGAACAAAACCTGAAACAAGGGGCACTGGAGAGGAGAGAGAAAAACATTGTAACTTGTTAGCGACCCAATGGCAAGAAGGCAAGGGGAGGAGGCACTAATGAGTTTGATGACAGTTGTGTTTAATAGAATTTTATTTCCCAGTGAGGCTGCAAGGTGGCTAACTTTGTTATTACACCTCAGCTAAACTCATTTTAACATGTCCACTACATCCTAGGGAAAAGAGAAACAGAGTAGAGAAAGAGTGAAAAAGAGTGAAACCCAGAGAGATTCAGAGAGAAACAGCGACAAAGAGATAAATCTGAGAGGGAGGAAAAAAACTCTTACATTTTGGTGTTCTTAATGAAATGCATAATTGAAAGGGGTCAATAGATTTGTCAAATATTTCTTGTGCCTTTTTAAAATTTATATCTTAGGAAATTAACAGAAACCTCAATCTTTAATGATTAGTAAACTTCCCAGATTCTTTCATATACATTTCCATTAAGAATTTTGTGGTGGTGGGATTGAAGTAATGTCTAGAAGTGTCGTTCCAACCAAGGACTGCAGAGAGTGCTGAAATATCAAGGGAGAAGAACTTAAATAAAACACAGTGGCCAGGCGCGGTGCCTCACGCCTGTAATCCCAGCACTTTGGGAGGCCGAGGCGGGTGGATTGCGTGAAGTCAGGAGTTCGAGACCAGTCTGGCCAACATAGTGAAACCCTGACTCTACTAAAAATACAAAAAAATTAGCTGGGCATAAGTGCTGAAGTATCAATGGAGAAGAACTTAAATAAAACACAGCGGCCGGGCGGGGTGGCTCACGCCTGTAATCCCAGCACTTTGGGAGGCCGAGGCAGGTGGATTGCCTGAGGTCAGGAGTTTGAGACCAGTCTGGCCAACATGGTGAAACCCCAACTCTACTAAAAATACAAAAAAATTAGCCAGGCATGGTGGTGTGCGCCTGTAATCTCAGCTACTTGGGAGGCTGAGGCAGGGGATTTGCTTGAATCAGGGAGGTGGAGGTTGCAGTGAGCTGAGATCGCGCCACTGTACTCCAGCCTGGATGACAGAGCGAGACTCTGTCTCAAAAAAAAAAAAAAAAAAGAAACACAGCTAATTAATTTTCACTTGACCTCCCAGAGAGTGGCACATTTATTCCAATTATACAGATGAGGAAGGAAGTTGAACAGCACTGTGATTTGCACAAGATCCAAGGTAGAGCAAAAGATCAAGAACATCTGCCTGTTGGGCCCAGAGCCAGCTCCTCAAAAAACCACAGCCTTCTTCTTTCACTATTATATTTCTAGGAAAGAATGTATTTATACTGATGAGGAAGTCTGAACGACAAAATTCCAACATACTCCTTTAGGAGAAGATTGTGTGTCCAGAGAACATTAAGGGAAGAGATTAGCCAGTGAGATTAGTCATCTCCTGATTTGGTTTTCTTCCCTTATAAGACAAAAAGAGGAATCTCATTAAAAGGCTATGTAGAGGGAGACAATCCAAGTCTTCTCTGATCGTGTTCTTTTGCTTTTCTAAATAATGTGTTGTATTCATAAAAATCTTGCCCTTCCAAATTTCTGAAAGCATTTACAAACATTAATTAAGCTTCAGGATAGTGGTGAGTGGCATTTGTTATTACTCTCATCTTTCAGATAGAGAAACAGGTTTAGAGAAATTAAATCTCTAGTGCATGGTAACTCAGCACGATAGAATGAGGTATAGAATCCATCATTACTAGGTTGAAATCCACACAACTTTCTGTAAGATCAATGTCATGGAACATGTCTTTCAACAAAATTTCCAATAGCTTATGTTTATCTTAATGTTCAGTCTTTCCTCTCTCTTGTCTCCTTATTGTACAAACTTTAAAAGGTGCACATTGTAACTTTTTTTTATTTTTTAAGAGATGAGGTCTTGCTCTGTTGCCCAGGAGGGAATGCAATGGCATAATCACAGCTCACTGCAAGCTCCAACTCCTGGGCTTAAGCAATCCTACTGCCTCAGCCTCCCAAGTAGTTAGGACTACAAGTGCATACCACCATGCCCAGCTAATTAAAAAAAATTTTGTAGGGACAGGGTCTTGCTATGTTGCCCAGGCTGGTCTTGAACTCCTTGCTTCAAGTGGTCCTCCCACCTTGACCTCCCAACACGTTGGTATTACAGGGGTGAGCCGCCACATCCAGGCCAAGGTGTTCTAATATATTAATTAGGCCAAGGTGATTAATAGTACTGTTCAAATCATTTATGTCTTTACTAATTTTTATCTAGTTCTAGCAATTGCTGAGAGAAGTATTAAAATCTCCCACTGTGACTGTAGACGTTCTTATTTCTCCCTTTAATTCTGTCCAAGTTTGCTTTATGTATTTTGAAGCTCTGTTATTAGATACATACTCACTCATAATTTTATGTCTTACTGATGAATAGACTCCCTTATTATTATGAAATGTCCCTCTTTATCTCTAGAAATACTCTTATCTATTCTTTTATGCTATTTGCATGGTTTATCTTTTTTTACTCAGTTACTTGTAAACTTTCTCACCCACCCTAAATCAATACATCTAAATTCCTGTTTATATAACAGCATTTTGTGAATTTTATTAGTTTGAGTAAGATATTAAGAGTATGATCCTGGCTGGGCATGGTGGCTCATGCCTATAATTCTAGCACTTTGGGAGGCTGAGGTGGGCGGATCACTTGAGGCCAGGAGTTCGAGACAAGCCTGGCCAACATGGTGAAACTCCATCTCTACTAAAAATACAAAAATTAGCCGGCCTGGTGCCAGGTGCCTGTAATCCCAGCTACTTGGGAGGCTGAGGCAGGAGAATCGCTTGAACCTGGGAGGCGGAGTTTGCAGTGAGCTGAGACCCTGCCCCTGCACTCCAGCCTGGGTGACAGAGAAAGACTCTGCCTCAAATTAAAAAAAAAAAAAAAAGAAAGAAAGAAAAAAAGAGTATGATCTTCTCCAGATGAATCAATAAGAGGAAAACCCTGAACCTAAAAAGTCAAAATCAGGTGCAGAAGGCCCAGCTGACAGCTCTTTTGACCAATGTTAAAAACCTCATCATCTGAGCTCTCCATTTTTTCTTCTCTTCTTATTCAGACTTTCAGATAGAGAAACAAGTCTTCTCCCATGTCCAATTGTCATCTTTTTCTCTTCCTCTCCAGAAATGAAACACTAGTCCATGACCTTGTCACCCCTGCCTCTGATCATTAAGATTTTCTCCCCTCGGACATCCCTGCCTCTCACCTCTCCCACCAAAAGGCACAGCAGAAAAAAATCTCATTGAGTTCTTTCTTTTCTTGGGAGTTTCTCCTCAATGCTCCTTTTGTTTCCTTTTTAACCCCTTGGTTTGGTAACCTTCCCTGTATTCCTCTTGAAATCGCTTAATTTTTCATGTTCCTTTTCCTCCTTGAAATCCCTCCGTAATGTTCACTTCTTTTTCTCCATCTCCCAGTGTTTTCCTCCTTTCCAGCCACATCAACTCAACTAGATGTCTCACTGTTTATTCAGTGTTTTGTTTATGTCTAAATCTGACAGTCAACGCCTTGGGGCTGGGGTTTCATTTTCAGAGTTCCATGCTTTGCAAAATGCCATTTGCATTTACCACACTCTATAAATAATAAATAATCAGACCAAAGAATCAGTAAACTGGTGCCAGATCACTGATTAGCATAAGTATTCAACACATCGAGTTGCTGCTGCTGCTGCTGCTGCCACCACCAAAAAAACTTTTTCTCTAAGAAAAACAGAGCAACTGTTTGAAAAAGAACCTTGGAAAATATATTTGGTCACAATTCAATTTGGATGAGGTAGAGGACAAATTGTAGAAAAAAAGGCTCCCAGGACTTCTCATCCTGTCTCCTAAAAGAACTTCTATGAGGACTGAGCTCTTTCTGTCCTCATAGAGTCTTATTCTTCCTCTTTACCCTGTCCCTCGCACAGCGCCCGACGTGAAGTAGGCATACAGTAGATATAGTTCTTGAACTGTCCTCCTGAGCATAAAGAACATTAGGGGAACTTTAGCTCACCCCAGTACCTAGCTTTGGAATAATTCTTTGAGACACAGCCTTATTCTTGACTAACTTGTAGACAAATCAAATTGTCACAGAAACTGGATTACTACATCAAAAACTACATTCAATATTTAGTATATAATTTGATGTTCAAAACACAGTGAATTATGTGTAACAGGCTCTGGTTAAGAAGGCAGATTGAAATATATACTCTCTATATTTTTATTATGTATATTAACATTTTCACTTGCTACATATAGGAAATGAAAAATATGAAATATATATAAATATGAAAATATGTATAATTTCAAAAGCCTCCAATGAAAATATTTGATCCTGAAAGAGACATCCTCAGCTACATAGAAAATTCACATTACAGAAGTCCGACCTGAGAGCTCCAGTGGGTGGAGCTGAAATTTAACTTTCCTGTCATTATCTAGCTTAGTAGTATATCTGGCATATGCCTTTTAGCTTGTTCTAGAATCACATGGACTATACATTCTTATATGAAGTATGGAGCTGGGGTTCTCCAGCTACTAAGGTGTAGTGTTCAGGTGTTCTGGGCACTGCTCTCAACACTCACATCCAACAAGGCTGAGAATGAACATTCGTCCATTCATTCAGCACACATTTCTTGAGCTTCTTCTATGAACCAACTTTTTCATGAGTAATATGTGGTGCCAGGCCTTTAAGAAGACTACAGCAGGCAAGTGCAGTGGCTCATGTCTGTAATCTCAACACTCTGGGAGGCTAAGGCAAGAGGATCGCTTGAGCCCAGGAATTTGAGGTTATAGTGGGCTATGATCATGCCACTGCACTCCAGCCTGGGTGACAGAGCAAAACCCCGTATCAAAAGAAGAAGACAACAACTATGGCAGGGCCAAGTCCCACATGACTTGGAACATTCTTAGGAGATAGTTTTACTTTGGGATGGGAGGTAAAGCTGTGGCTAATAACAACATGACAGTGGTATCTTGCCTGTATCTTCTCAATTCCAAATTTAGAAGACTCCCCTCATGTGGAACAGACCTACCACTAGCTGAGTTGATAGACAAAAACCTGGAAGGCAAAAATGGGCCAGAAGCAAAAGAGAACTCTGATAAATAAAGATGGGAGATGTAGAAGAGAAGAGGCAGAGACAAGGTGGGACACTTCCCCTTATGGGGGAAGGTGAGTTTGTATGAATCTTGTGGACACCAGGTCCATGCTGCAGGGCCCAGTGTTTGTGGGGACTTGTGCTCAACTTCTTGGCCCAAGTGGGGTCTTTCACCAGGTGATGACTAGCTTGACAGGTAAGATTTAAATGGAAAAACCATGGTCAATTAGAACAGTTTCAAGCCCCTAGAGAGCTGTGATATAAGCCTCTTGTTAGGAAGGGAAGGCTAGAAAGACGATTTAGATCTAGTAGACCCTCTGTATTGTGTGCTCTGCATCCACAAGTTTTGCATCCATGGATTCAACTAACCACAGATAAAAAATATTTGAAAAAAATACAAATAAAAAACAATACAGTATAACAACTACATACATAGCACTTACATTGTATTAGGTATTATAGGTATCTGAAGATGATTTAAAGTATATGAGAGGATGTGCATAGGTTATATAAAAATAGTAGACCATTTTATAAAAGGAACTAGAGCATCTGTGGATTTTGGCATATGTTGGGTGGTGTGTGGTGGCGTGGGGCGGGGGTGGGGGTCGTCCTAAAACTAATCTGTTTTTTTGAGACAGAGTCTCACTCTGTCACCCAAGCTGGAGTGCAATGATGTGATCTCGGCTCACTGCAACCTCTGTCTCCCGGGTTCAAGCAATTCTCCTGCCTCAGCCTCCCAAGTAGCTGGGATTACAGGTGCCTGCTACCATGCCTGGCTAATTTTTTTTTTGTATTTTTAGTAGAGAGGGGGTTTCATCATGTTGGCCAGGCTGGTCTCGAACTCCTGACCTCAGGTGATCCACCTGTCTTGGCCTCCCAAAGTGCTGGGATTACAGGTGTGAACCACCACGCCCGGCCCTAAAACCAATCTTTTGAGGATACCTAGGGACAACTGCATACAATTTTTGGCTGCCTAAAGAGGACTTCCTCAAGAGGACTCAGCCACCTCTTCTTTTAAAGGGCTCTGGATCTGTGAACTGTCTCAAGTCCAGTAATTGGTTAAGAGGTCACAAGTCTCTATTATGGTGATTCAAGTCAGATAGCCACTGAGCAAACCTGGAACTTCTCTGCTTTTCCAAATTAAGTAAAACTTCACTAGACTATCCATCTATTCAGTGCTACAGATACTAAAATTAACTGGCCAACATCAGTGGTCTCTGAGATTCAAACCATTCTGTTTATTGCTTTGGCTGTGTTGCCCATTACAGTAACCACATCCACCTTGTTTCTAGTGATAAAGCCTGCCACCCCTGGATCCAATCATCCCCATTGAATTCAAGGGACCAGTTAGATAGCAACAAAGAAAAGATCAAGGATGCTGGAGCTCCCTTTTTGAGAATATTTCTTATAGACTTGGTAAAAGGAGTGTCCTCTGGACTCTCTTCGGGGATGTAGTTGAAGGGGAAGGTCTTATAAGATAAATGTACTCTAGCATTTAGAACTCCTTAAGCCTTTGGGCACCTTCCTCTGTGGTAGCCTGTTGTAAACTTTTGGTCTCAGACTCCTTTGCTTTCTTAAGAACTCCAAAGACTTTTTATTTTTATTTATTTGAATTATATCTATTATTTATTTATTTGAATTATATCTATTATTATTATTATTATTATTATTTACCATCTTAGAAATTAAAACTAAGAAGTTTAAAAATTTTTCTTTGATACTATACCAAAATTTGGTAAATATACTTTCTTAACAGTTAACTACAATGTGAAATTGAAGCTATATCAGCAAAAATTTGTTTATACTGTTGAAATCCATTATATTGAAATTGGAATGGATATTTTATGATTTAGTAATAGCATGCACTGGTCATTTGCAAAATATTTGTCACTGAATTATGCAGATTTTCAAATGTTGACACATTTCATTCTACAAGACTAAAAGTCACAATTGTTAATATCAGAAATTTAAAAGTTGTCAAATCTTATAGTGGCAGATACAAGTTTTCCATAACTCATTTTTACTTGAAAGTTCAAATTTTTATCATCAACAAATGATGCCAGTTGTTTTAATTGAAGTGACAGGCCCACTTTATTTTAAAGAAAATGGTTATATTTTGTCTGTCAGTCATTCTTTCAAGCAAAATATGGTATTCCATGAAAAACAATACTGGCTAGTTCAGCTCACAACTCAAATAATCACAGATGTGCTTTTCCTTAAGATGATCATTGTATTTTTGTGTATAGCAGAAGTGCTTTGTGTGTACTTTCCATTTCACTACACAGAATATTAAAAAGACATGCCTTCAAGCATTGAAATTGAATACAAATAATAATGTCTTTACTGTTTCATCAAATATATTCTTAAGGGTCACTTGCATTTCTCTTTTTATTGTGTGTGGCAGTGAAGACTAATGTGCTGGCTAATGCACTAGCAGCTTTCCCATTACTACTTTTGCACCATCAAAAAAAATGAACTTAACAGATATTTACAGAACATTCTGCCAACAACTGCAGAATACACATTCTATGCATCAGCACATGGAACTTTCTCTAAGATAGACCATATGATAGGCCACAAAACAAGACTCAACGAATTTAAGAAAATCAAAATCATAGCAAGTACTCTCTCAGACCACAGTGGAATAAAATTGAAAATCAACTCCAAAAGGAAGCCTCAAAACCATGCAAATACATGGAAATTAAATAACCTGCTCCTGAATGATCCTTGGGACAACAATGAAATCAAGATGGAAATTTAGAAATTCTTTGAACTGAACGATAATAGTGACACAACCTATGAAAACCTCCGGGATACAGCAAAGGTGGTGCTAAGAGGAAAGTTTATAGCATTAAATGCCTACATCAAAAAGTCTGAAGGAGCACAAATAGACAATCTAAGGTCACATCTCAAGGAGTTGGAGAAACAAGAGCAAACCAAACCCAAACCCAGCAGAAGAAAAGAAATAACCAATATCAGAGCAGAACTAAATGAAATTGAAACAAACAAACAAACAAAACAATATGAAAGATAAATGAATCAAAAAACTGGTTCTTTGAAAAGATAAATAAGGTTTATTATTTATTTATTATTTATTAGCGAGATTAACCAAGAAAAGAAGAGAGAAGATCCAAATAACCTCAATTAGAAATGAAATGGGACATATTACATTTGGCATTAGGGTGATATTGACTTCATAAATTATTTAGAGAGCAGTCCTAAGAAACACAAAAGATCATTCAAGGCTACCATGAACACCTTTACTCACATAAATTAGAAAACCTACAGGAGATAGATAAATTCCTGGAAATATACAACCCTCCTAGATTAAACCAGGAAGAAATAGAAACTCTAAACAGACCAATAACATGCAGCAACATTGAAATGTAACAAAAAATTGCCAACAAAAAAAGTCCAGGACCAGATGGATTCACAGCTGAATTCTATGAGATATTCAAAGAAGAATTGGTACCAATCCTATTGACACTATTCCACAAGACAGAAAAAGAGAGACTCCTCCCTAAATCATTTTATGAAGTCAATATCACCCTAATACCAAAAACCGGGAAAGAACATAACAAAAAAAAAAAAAGAGAAAACTACAGACCAATATCCCTGATGAATGTAGATGCAAAAATCCTCAACAAAATACTAGCTAACCGAATCCAACAGCATATCAAAAAGATAATCCACCATGATCAAGTGGGTTTCATACCAGGGATGCAGAGATGGTTTAACATCTGCATGTCAATAAATGTGATACACTATGTAAACAGAATTAAAAACAAAAAATCATATGATCATCTCAATAGACACAGAAAAAGCATTTGACAAAATCTAGCATTGCTTTGTGATTAAAACCCTCAGCAAAATCGACATAGAAGGGACATACCTTAAGGTCATAAAAGCCATCTATGACAAACCCACAGCCAACATTACACTGAATAAGGAAAAGTTGAAAGCATCCCCCCTGAGAACTGGAACAAGACAAGGATGCCCTCTTTCACTACTTCTATTCGACATAGTACTGGAAGACCTAGCCAGAATAATCAGACGAGAAAAATAAAGGGCATCCAAATCGGTAAAGAGAAAGTCAAATCGTCTGTTTGCTGATGACATGATTGTATACCTGGAAAACCCTAAGACTCCCCAAAAGGTCCTAGAACTGATAAAGGAATTCAGCAAAGTTTCAGGATACAAAATTAATGTACACAAATCAGTAGCTATACACCGACAATGACCAAGCTGAGAATCAAATCAATAACTCAACCCCTTTCACAATAGCTACAAACAGATAAAAGAAAAAAAACTTAGGAATATACCTAACCAAGGAGGTGAAAGGCCTCTGCAAGGAAAACTATAAAACAGTACTGGAAGAAATCACTATTCTAAGTGAAGTAACTCAGGAATGGAAAATCAAACATTGTATGTTCTCACTTATAAGTGGGAGCTAAGCTATGAGGATGCAAAGGCATAAAATGATAGAATAAACTTCGGGGACTTGGGGGAAAGGGTGAAAGTGGGGTGAAGGATAAAATACTACACATTGGGTACGGTTTACATTGCTTGGGTGATGGGTGCACCAAAATCTCAGAAATCACCACTAAAGAATTTATTAATGTAACCAAACACCACCTGTTCCCCAAAAACTTATTGGAAAAAAAAAAGACTTGACTACTAATGGCAGATGATTACCTAGGTTTGCAGGTGGAAGATGAGTACATAAGTTTTGCCTCCGCATGCTGTGAATTATCAGTATGTTGTTTACCCCTGGAAGTAGGTAAAATCTAATCAGATCAGGGTAACACTTTTAGAAAACCCAGAGGCAATTCAAGAACCCGTCTTTAAAGTTTTGCTTCACTGAAACCACTCCTAGTACCAATTTTTTTTACAGTTAGGGTTTGATCAGAGATGAGAAATATAGAGTAAGATAATTTTTCTTTTTTTTTTGAGACAGAGTCTCACTCTGTCACCCAGGCTGGAGTGCAGTGGTGTAATCTCGGCTCAGGGAATTTTTAGCAGGAATTAGATCTCAAACAGTCGTGGAAGCTGGCTAAGCAGTCTATTTGAGGTTACTGCTTTGTATCTAATGTTGGGCCCAAAGATACCAGGGCCAGTAGTCAGGAAGAAAAATAGACATAAGTTGAGGGAGAGCATGTATTTGTTGAGTGCTTACTATTATGTGCCCTCTGCTCTTCCGGAATCACAGAGATGCCCTTTGTCCACTTGGTCACCACTGGCCTTGCAGGCATTCATTAAAGTCAGTGGCCAGCAGAATACTTGCTCAGGTTCCTTTTGGCTCCACCGGGGACAGTAACCATCCCTGGCATTCTTGCCTCATCTGTGAACCCCTCTGGAATTGAGCTGAGACCTTATTATACATTTGGTCTTGATCTAGGTGGTTCCCTCTGCTGAGAGTCACCTCAGGTTGGCAGGCACTTTTTGGCAAGTTTTTCAGATAGGTTCTCAACTAAATTTGAGTTATACATGCCATGGGCAACTGAAAGTGACTTAGGAAAGATAAATTTGTGTGCCTTTCTCTGCTTAACTACACTGTACCACTAGGTTTGCATGAAAGTAACACACCCCACATTGATCTAGGTGGTAACATCCTTCCAGAGCCCCAGATGAGAAGTTGGAATAAAGGTTGCTCTCGCTGGGCACAATGGCTCATGCCTGTAATCCCAGCACTTTGGGAGGCCCAGGTAGGCGGATCACGAGGTCAGGAGTTCCAGACCAGCCTGGCCAACATAGTGAAACCCCATCTCTACTAAAAATACAAAAATTAGCCGGGTGTGGTGGCGTGCACCTATAGTCCCAGCTACTCGGGAGGCTGAGGCAGGAGAATCGCTTGAACCTGGGAGGCAGAAGTTGTGGTGAGCTGAGATAGCGCCACTGCACTACAGCCTGGGTGACAGAGCCAGACTCCATCTCAAAAAAAAAAAAATAAATAAATAAGATTCCTCTCCTTGGAATTCAGTTGACTTAATTTGGTACTTCTAAAGCACTCCTGTCATTTTAGTCATAGACTGTGTGTGTGTGTGTGTGTCTGTGTGTGTGTGTGTGTCTGTGTGTGTGAGAGAGAGAAAGAGACAGAAAGAAAGAGAGAATGAGAAAGAGAGAGAGACAGAGAAAGAGAGAGAGAATGAGAAAGAGAGAAAGAGAAAAGAGAGTGCTTTGGAATCAAGAGTGTGCTGGTCACTTGATCTATGGGGGAAAAAAAGGCCCTTGTTTGTAACATTTGCTGATTTCTGAGGAGGGTATAAATATTTGCACTCTGCTTAAAAAATGTCTGAATATTTAAAAGGAGACTTTGCTAGCCTGTATAAGCTGACTCCAGCATTCCATTGCCTGGTTCCTTTCTATATCATCTGCTTTTGCTTTCCTCTCATTTGTCTCTTCTCAAAACTCCTCAGTCAGAAATAGTGGGCTTTCTTTTCTTTCCAATCTCACATTCTTCTTCTACCATGAAATGGTGAGCCTCTTGGCTTGGGGATGATATAATTTATCATCGAAACTAGGACTTTTCTGAGTGTGAAAGGGAGCAGTTGTAATGATTCATCAGGACAACAGGAATAAACCAGGACTGGAACACTGGAATATAGGGTTTCCCTACTCATGGTCTAGTCTTTACAATTGGGTTGTATCTTCTGTAAAATATGAGAAATACTTTATGATCTGAGTTCTCTATGCTTCTTTCCCAAAGAAATTTAGGAAACATTTCTCATCCAAGCCTGGGTTTTTAAGACTGTTTTCTTGTTAAATAGGCCCCTAGTCTGGAGAAATACAAGTAAAACATTGACCTATTTAATATTTTCACACTTTCTCTGTCACTACATGGAAATATCAACAGGCATTGGAAGGAGAGTCCTGCCTTTGAAGTTGGAGTAGGATATGAATTCAGATCTGCCATTAAACCGTATGTGATCTTGAATGAGTTTCTTGATTTCTTGGAGTCTCAAATTCCTAATTAGTAAATTGGAGGCAGGGGAAAATGAAGTTACAGGACTATTCTGATTTTAAAATTAAATGTGACATCCCAGGGGCCCTCTCAGTCCTGGGCAAACTGGGATGGTTAGTCACCCAGTAGACTTGTTATGAAGTAGAGTTGTTATGAAGCTCACCTATCATATAACAGTCTGTCTCACCTAGATGGAGCCGCTGCCCTCCGGGTACGGTGTGTGAGAGAGAGGTCGGAGGGTAAGTTTGTAGTAAATGTTTCAGTTTTGTTTTGCTCTCGGTCTCTACAGCTTCACTTTATTCCCAGCTATGTGGGGTCACCCATCTGTTTGGTGGATGTAGCTATGGGTGATGAGTCATCTCAGCAATACAGTTAATTATTAGGCACAAAGTAAGAATCTTGAAAATTGATCTGAGATTATTCTTCTCCCCCAAAGTTAGCCTTCAAAACGACCCTTTGAAGGAAACCTCTGTAATCCTCTTGCCACGGAAAGTCCACATTGCTAAAAGTCGACTTGCTGCTTCTGTTGAAATGATCACTGCAATCAGAGAGGCAGAGGAACAATCAAGCTATACATTCCATCCATCCCTCTGGGGACCAGCCTGGATTCATTCTGTTACAAAAGTTTTATTTAGCTTGTCTAAATAAGGACCTCTCTCCTTAAAATATAATGTAAGTTAAAGGCTGATAACAGGAATTGGTTGGCAAGTACAGAACCAAATCTTCTGTTTCCTGAGAAGGTGCCACTAGTGCAGCCACAGCACAAATTTCTCTCCTTAGTCTGAGAAGTGCAACCTTGACAGATAGGAAGTGGCTCTAGAGGGGCCGGTTTCGTTTTAGGGACTCCTTCCAACTCTGACACCTCTGCTTCAGCTGCTCTATTATGCTGGGAAGAATAAAATGACTCTCACAGAGGCAAGGTTTGGGATGACATCAACATTTTTCCATCTGGAAGGAATTGAAATCACCAGCTCATTTCTGGTAGTCTCTTAGGGAGTAAAGGTTGTGAGTGAAGAAATTATGACTTGGAACTCAATTTAAGACAAACGACACTTTTTTCCAGTGTACACCAGATGGTACATACACAGCATCTTCATGATCAGCTCTTCAGCCCCCATCCCTTTCCTAAGTTGGCAGGCCCTTCCTAGCTGGAATTAATAAGCCAAATTATTCTGAAACAACTCATACTCAATGTGCTGGCTTGGAGGGAGGGATTAATCAGCTTCAGTTCTTCCTTTAATTCCATGCTGCCTCTCCATACGTGCACGTAAGTTATACTGGCGTGGCAGTAGAAGAGCCGAGGTTAGGAACCAACATAGTACCTAGCATCATGTAGGGGTAATGAGTGACACCGAGTTTCTAGCCTTGGCTGTGTCACTTAACTAGCTATATAACCTTGGTGTCGTTTTACCTCTTTGGCTCTATTCCCATAACTATAAGTAATGGGACTGGGTTGGGTAATATTCAAGGCCCTTCCATCTCTAGAAGCCAATGAATTCTATGCCTCAGCAGCTTTTCTACCTACCCCTTCTTTCTTTTGTGCTCCTCTCTGCCTTTCCTTGGAAGCCTAATAGGCTGATAGGATGGCCCTGGCTAGGGATGAGGTGAGGATGGTGATTAAGGTTGGCTAGCATAAAACACAGATTTTTTTCCCCACTTTCCTTGAGTCTTGCTTTCAACAGGAGCTTCCCCATGGTACCAAATGGCTTTGTCCTGTCCTGGAGACTGGCTTCACAGTAGTCACCGTGTCCTTTCTTGTGTCATTCCTTATGTTCTTTCTTTTTTTTTCAACTTTTATTTTAGATTCAGAGGGTACATGTGCAGGTTGGTTACCTGGGTATATTGTGTGATGCTGAGGTTTGGGGTATGGATGATCTTGTCACCCAGGTACTAGGCATAGTAGTATCCAATAGTTAATTTTTCAACCCATGCCTCTCTCCCTCCTCCCCAGTTTCTATTGTTGTCATCTTTATGTCCATGAGCACCTGATATTTAGCTCCCACTTATAAATGAGAACATGTAACATTTGGTTTTCTTTGTCTATATTAATTCATTTACGATAATGTCCTCCAGTTTTATCCATGTTGCTGCAAAGGACATGATGCTTTCTTTTTTATGGCTATGTAGTAGTCCAGGGTATATATGAACCACATTTTCTTTATCTAGTTCACCACTGATTAGCACCTAGGTTGATTCCATGCATTTGCTATTGTAAATAGTGCTGTGATGAACATGTGAGTGGAAGTCTTCTTGGTAGAACAATTTGTTTTCTTTTGGATATATGCCCAATAATGGGATTGCTGCGTTGAATGGTAGTTCTGTCTTAAGTTCTTTGAGAAATCTCCAAATGGCTTTCCACAGTGACTGAACTAATTTACATTCCCACCAACAGTGTATAAGCATTCCCCTTTCCCTGCAGCCTCACCAGCATCTGTTGTTTTTTGACTTTTTAATAATGGTCATTCTGACTGGTGTGAGATAGTATCTCATTGTGGTTTTGATTTGCATTTTTCTAATGATTAGTGATGTTGAGCATTTTTTCATATGTTTGTTGGCCACTTGTATGTCTTCTTTTGATAAGTAGCTCTTCGTGTCTTTTGCCCATTTTTTAATGGAGTTGTTTTTTGCTTGTTCAATTGTTTAAGTTCCTTATAGATTCTGGATATTCGGCTTTCATTGGATACATAATTTGCAAACATTTTCTCCCATTCTGTAGGTTGTCTGTTTACTCTATTGATAGTTTCTTTGGCTGTGCAGGAGCTCTTTAATTTAATTAGGTCCCACTTGTCAATTTTTGTTTTGGTTACCATTGCTTTTGAGGACTTATTCATAAATTGTTTCCCAAAGGCCAGTGTCCAGAATAGTGTTTCCTAGGTTTTCTTCTAGGATTCTTATAGTTTGAGGTCTTATATTTAAAACTTTAATCCATCTTGTATTAATTTTTGTATATGGTGAAAGCTAGAAAACTAGTTTCATTCTTCTGCATATGGCTAGCCAGCTATCCCAGCACCATTTATTAAATAGGGAATCTTTTCCCCTTTGTTTATTTTTGTTGACTTTGTTGAAGATCAGATGGCTATAGATATGAGGCTTTATTTCTGGGTTTTCTATTCTTTTCCACTGGTCTATGTATTTTTTTTTTTGTACCAGTACCATGCTGTTTTGATTACTATACCTTATAAGCATAGTTTGAAAGTGGGTAAGGTGATGCGTCCAGCTTTGTTCTTTTTGACTAGGCTTGCTTTGGCTATTTGGGCTTGTTGTTGGCTCCATATGAATTTTAGAATAGCTTTTTCTAGTTCTGTGAAAAATGTCATTGGTAGTTTGATAGGAATAGTGTTGAATCTGTAGATTGCTTTGGGCAGTGATACAGTTTGGATATTGTCCCTGCCCAAATCCCATGTTGAAATGAAATCCCCAGTGCTGAAAGTGGGGCCTGGAGGAAAGTGTTTGGATCATGGTGGGTTCCTCATGGCTTGGTGCTGTCTTCATGATAGTGAGTGAGTTCTTGTGACATCTGGTCATTTAAAAGTGTGTGGCACCTCCCTGCCCCCACTCTCTCTCTTGCTGTTGCTCCCATTCTCACCATGTGATGTGCCTGCTCCCCTTTGCCTTCTGCCATGATTGGAAGCTTCCTGAGGTCTCCTGAAGCAAGCAATGCCATGCCTCTATGCTTCCTGTACAGCCTGCAGAACTATGAGCCAGTTAAACCTCTTTCCTTATAAATTACCCAGTCTTGGGTGTTTCTTTATAGCCATGCAAGAATGGCCTAACACAGGCAGTATGACCATTTTAACAATATTGATTCTTCCAATCCATGGGAATTGAATGTTTTTCCATTTGTTTGTGTCATCTATTATTTCTTTCAAAAGTGTCTTGTAGTTCCCCTTATAGAGATCTTTCACCTTCTTGGCTTGTTGTATTCCCAGGTATTTTTTGTGTGTGGTGATTGTAAATATGATTGCATTCTGGATTTGGCTCTCAACATGAACGTTATTGGTGTGTAGAAATACTACTGAGTTTTGTACTTTGATTTTGTATCCTGAAACTTTACTGATGTTGTTTATTAGTTGCTGAAACCTTTTGGTGGACTCTTTAGAGTTTTCTAGGTATAGAATCATATCACCCCTGAAGAGAGAAAATTTGACTTCTTCTTTTCCTATTTGGATGTCTTTTATATCTTTCTCTTGCCTGATTGCTCTGGCTATCACTTCCAGTACTATGTTGAATAGGTCTTGTTCTGGCTCTCAAGGGGAATGCTTCTAGCTTTGCCTATTCAGTAAGATGCTGGCAGTGGGTTTGTCATAGATGGTTCTTACTATTTTGAGGTATGTTCATTCAATGCCTGGTTTGTTGAGGCTTTTTATCATGAAGGGATGTTGGATTATGTTGAAGCTTTTTCTGCATCTGTTGAGATGATCATATGGTTCATTGAAAGGATAAACAAGATTGATAGACTGTTAGCTACATTGCGTGAGCACACACATGAGAGACGGAGAAAAAGAGAGGGAAGATCCAAATAAACATAATCAGAAATGACAAGAGTGACATTATAATCAATCCCACAGAAATACATAAGATCCTCTAAACTATTATGAACACCTATACACACACAAACTAGAAAATCTAGAGGAAATGGATAAATTCCTGGAAACACATAATCTCCTAAGATTAAATCAGGAAGAAATTGAAATCCTGATTAGACCAATATTGAGCACTGAAACTGAGCAACTAATAAAAAACCTACCAACCAAAGAAAGCTTCGTACCACATTGATTCACAGCCAAATTCTACCAGGTGTACAAAGAAGATCTGGTATCAATTTACTGACATTATTCCAAAAAATCAAACAGGAGGGACTCCTCCCTAACTAATTCTATAAAGCCAGCATCACCTGGATAGAAAAACCTGGCAAAGACACAACAACAGCAACAAAAAACTACAGGTCAATATTCCTGACAAACAGACATAAAAATCCTCAACAAAATACTAGCAAATTGAATCCAACACCACATCAAAAAGCTAATTCACCATGATCAAGTAGGCTTCATTCCTGGGATGCAAGGTTGGTTCAACATATGCAAATTCATAAATGTGATTCACCACATAAACAGAATTAAAAACAAAAGCCACATGATCATCTCAATAGATGTGGGAAAAGCTTTCATTAAAATCAAACATTTCTTCACGATAGAAAACCTTCAATAAACTAGGCATTGAGGGAACATACTTCAAAATAGTAAGAGCTATCTATGATAAACCCACAGCCAACATCATACTGAATGGACAAAAGCTGGAAGCATTCCTCTTGAGAACAGAAAAAAGGCAAGGATGCCCACTCTTACTACTCCTGTTCAACATAGTACTGGAAGTGCTAGCCACAGCCATCAGACAAGAGAAAGAAATAAAAGGTATCCCAACAGGTAAGGAAGTCAAACTATCTCTCTTTGAGGATGATACAATTTCATACCTAGAAAACCCCCCAAAGACTCTGTGAAAAGGCTCCTGGAACTGATAAACAACTTCAGTAATGTTTCGGAATGCAAAATAAATGTACATGTATCAGTAATATTTATATACATCAATAACATTCAAGCTGATACACAAGTCTTTCTAAGTCTATCATCTGCAGCCTTAGGCACGGCTGTGGTGTATGTATGTTTACGGCAGTGGTGTGTTGCTAAGCTGGCTCCCTGAAAACAAAGTCCTGATGTGCAGCATTTGTCCATGTTCATGGTTTAAATATTCTTTTGTGGCTAATTTCAAGCTAACAATGGTTTAGCAACCTGCTCAAGAATTTCCTGAATATTTAACAATATGTTCCCACAAGTCAGTCTTAGCCAATTACAGCACACCACAGACCTGGCATATAACTAGAAGGAACCAGACCTTCTAGTTCTTCCATGAGTCTGTGGTGTCAACACAATGCCCTGCACATAGTAAGAACACAAGTGAAGCCCAGACTGAATTTCTTTCTTTTTTTTTTTTTTTGAGACGAAGTTTTGCTCTTCGCTCTTGTTGCCCAGGCTGGAGCACAAAGGCACAATCTCGGCTCACTGCAACCTCCACCTCCCGGGTTCAAGCAATTCTTCTGCCTCAGCCTCCTGAGTAGCTGGGATTATAGGCACCTGCCACCATGCCCGGCTAATTTTTGTATATTTAGTAGAGATGGGTTTTCAGCATGTTGACCAGGCTGGTCTTGAACTTCTGACCTCAGGGAATCTACCCACCTCAGCCTCCCAAAGTGCTGGGATTACAGGTTTGAGCCACTGTGCCTGGCCTGACTGAATTTCTTTATGCCTTGATTAGAACGATCTTCCTGACAGTCATAATTTTTCTTATGGAATGTAATTATGATAATTTCCCAGCCTAGTCTTAGCTCCAGGCTCTAATTTATTCTATTTATTGTGGTATTATTTTCAGGTTACAAGTTGGTCTGGTTTTTTAAATTTCTGTTCCTTTCTTATTCTGATACTTTTATTTTTAATGCAGAAACTCATACCCATGAAAACATAGTAACCTCCGTGCTTCCCTGTTTCTATCTTACAAAAAAGTAGGTGCTCCCAGTGCTAAACTTTAAGCAGTGTGAACTCCGTCCACTTCACATGAGTTTTTTTTTTTTTTTTTGTGGTCCATGTCAGTCTGTGATTTGCTCAGGGGTTCCTTCTTGAAATGCCATGCATGATGATCTCTGGGAACTGATGATCATGTCAGAGGAAGATTTTGGAGACCAACCTGCTATTACTGACAAACCAGATATTGACTATATCTTTTGTGGACCTTTTTCACTTTAATAAATTAAAGAGCCTCCATCTGTTGGGCTCTGTCT
Organism: Pongo abelii; assembly: GCF_028885655.2. Classification (NCBI taxonomy): domain Eukaryota; kingdom Metazoa; phylum Chordata; class Mammalia; order Primates; family Hominidae; genus Pongo; species Pongo abelii. The sequence continues at coordinate 25,070,401 of NC_085928.1, forward strand.
CCTTTTAGCTCTTCTCTTATTTGACTTTTGCCCTGAATTTGTTGTGTAAGTTTGCTTTGCAGGGCTGTGCTAATTGTGGCTTTGGGACAAAGTGTTCCTTTTCCAGACAGAGATGTTTCATCTGGAGCCAGCCTTGACTTTTCTTTCTGCTATAATGTAAGCATGAAAATATGAAAATGAACAGCACAAATAAGGTTTTATGGCTTTCTCCAGTAACATAAGGAGCCAAGAAAGGCAATAACAGAATTCAATCATTCACTCTCCTTTCGATTTTAATTTATCTTCCAGAATAAATATTTGACAAATTTCTTCATTCGTGTGGAGCTGAAGAGAATGCAGTACCTTTGGCTCAGGCAGGTTAATACTGCTCGACTTTGGCAGTTCTGGCCTGTGGAGGTTAGTGCTGGATTTGCGATTCCTACCAGTCCATATTGCAAAGACTAGATAAAGAAGGCAGTGAGGTTGTTGAGTTGGGGTCTAAGGTTCAGGCAGCCAAAAGCAGACATCAGAGGTCAAGGCTGAGGTACTGGTAGAGATGAGCTCAAGACAAAACTGTGTGTCCACTGGTTATACTCCTTACCAGGAGTGTAATTCTTTCTTCAAAGTGGAAAAATACAAGAAGACCTCTGGAAATGGAGTGAAGCTTTCAAAAAATTCAAAGCAGGCATGTTCTTCATAGAGTTCAGGAGTCAAAAAAGGTTGACTGCAAGTTAGATTAGGGAGCAGTGACTCATATGCACATTCCAGAGAGGGTGCATGAGATAATTTTGAGAGGGCACAGGCAGGGCCAGCCTGAAGCAAAATTATGTACTTTCCCATGGTATTCCCTACTTCTGCTATTCTACCAACTGTTATGTACTGAATGTTTGTGTCCTTCCCCACATTCATATGTTGAAATCTTAATCCCCAATGTGATGGTATGAGAAGGTTGGGCCTTTGGGAGGTAATTAGGTCATGAGGGTGGAGCCTTTATCAATAAGATTAGTGCCCTTATAGAAAGAGACCCAAGAGCTTGCTGTCTCTTTCTGTTCTCTGCCATGTGAGGATGTCAGGAGAAGCTGTTCATCTGCAAGCCAGGAAGCAGGCCCTCCCCAGACAGTGGACCTGCTGGTACCTCGATCTTGGACTTCCCAGCTTCTAGTACTATGAGAAATAAATGTGTGTTGTTTAAGTCACCCAGTCTTTGGTAATGTGTTGCAGCAGCCTGAACTGACTAAGACACCATCTTGTTTCTGAAGTCTTATGACTCCCTACCACTTCCAGGGACCTGCCAGCTCCACTGATAATTGTGAAACACTGAATCCTTACCAAAAAAGGAATGCTTCCAGGAAAATGTCATATGGTGTGTTTGATAATTTGGGACTCAGGCTTAGATGTAAGTACTGTATGCCTATTACTTATATGGTCCAAATGACGTACATAAGTCTGCCTGCATACTTAGAATCACTTGGAAACCCCTTTAAAAATACTAATCCTTTCTTTGCTCTTCTCATCTTCATCTAAGGGATCGGGACAGTGAGGGAGGAGGCGGTGCTGTGGTGATGACTTGGCAAGAGGCAGTCTGATTGCTGAGGAAGACAGTGGGGGAAGATGCAGAGGTGGCAAGTGAGAGAGGCAGTTGGAAGGCTGGGGATTGGTTATATTCAGCAAATAAGTTAGCTCCCTGAGAAAATACATGAATACATTGAGTACAGTCAGATCCACATTTCTTATCATCTGGCACAAGAGTTATAATCACGGAAATAGGAAAAGCTAGGGAGATCCTAAGGTGTTGGATTGAAATTGGAAGTATTGGTAGAAACTCATGAATTTTCAAATATATATAGATACAGAAATAATTATAGAAACATGTAGCAATATACACACCAAGTTCCCAGATCTTGGCTTTTAAATATCCCCTCCACAAAAAGAAGCCAAGCTCCTGGAGGAATGGCTGATTATAGGGCTAGGGCAAGGAAAGAACAAAATGAGCCTGAATTATCTTGTGACAGAAAATAAAGAAGTGCCCCAAAAATGACAGGGACATGTCAAAAGGAGAGAGAAGTTTGCATGAAGGAGCTCCCACTGGCCAAATCTGAGACAACCAAAGCATCAAAATAAATAATGAAAATACTGGATTGAAATTCAATGAATAAAATAAGAATGTATGAGCCCACATGGATATAAATGAGCGACTATACAAACAAACAAATGAAGGGGAAAGTAAAGCTCTTTCTTACAATAGAACATACACCATTTTAAATGTTGGCAATAGACAATCTCCATCTGGCAGTCAACCTACAGTGGTTGACAAAGGTAAGAGTCATTCATGGATACTCAGCTGCTGGGTGAAGGTTTGATGAGGAATAGGATACTGGTGTGACATTGAAATATGTCCCAAGAAAGTACTAATCAAATACAAAGGAAAAATGATGACTTCACAATGGCAGACACAAATTTGGCTAAGTGACCAAGGTTAACATTACCAATAGTGGGGCCAGTTGAGAGAGTAGAGCCTCCTGACGTGAAGCACTGAGAAGAGCACAGCATCATTTCTTCAGTCTTTCTGCCAAGAATGCAAGGCTTGAGTCTGAGGAAACATCGACTGGGCCAAGTTGAGGGTCATCCTCATGAATGAAAGGTCTGTCCTCTTTAAGACTGTCAGGGATGCAGATCCAGAGCCAGAGAAAGAAGGAGGAACTGTTCCAGACTGAAGGAGAACAATGAGACAATAGGTATTCCTGGAAAAAGGAAAAACATGGTATTGGGACTGTTGGAGAAACTTGAATGGGATTAGCGGATTGGAAGGTAGTGTTGGTTGATGCAGATTTTCAGATTGGAAAGGTATTATATGGTAATACAGAAGAGTGTTCTTGTTTGGGGAAAGCATACAATGGAATCTGCAGGAGTTATGGGTCATGATGTCAGAAAAAAATACTATAATAAATTCAGTTCACTTCTCTCTTTCTCTATAAATGTACACACACATATATATGAACAAACAAAATATATATATATACTTCTGTGTAATTATTCACACATATGTGTATATGTATACACACATACATATCTTTTTCTTTCTCTCTAAAAGGTTAATAACTAGTAATTAGGGAATCTGGGTAAAGAGAGTACTCTTGCAATTTTCTGTTGGTTTAAAACTATTTCAAAAAATAAAATTAGAGGCTAGGCACGGTGGCTCACACCTGTAATCCTAGCACTTTGGAAGGCCAAGGTGGGTGGATCACCTGAGGTCAGGAGTCAGAGACCAGCCTGGCCAACATGGCGAAACCCTGTCTCTACGAAAAAAAAATAAATAAAATAAATAGAAAAAATTAGCCAAGTGAGGTGGTGCATGCCTGTAGTCCCAGCTACTTGGGAGGCTGAGGTAGGAGAATCATTTGAAACCTGGGAGGCAGAGGTTGCAGTGAGCTGAAGTCACACCACTGCACTCCAGCCTGGGTGACACAGCGAGACTCTGTCTCAAAATCAAACAAAACAAAAATCAGAAAAATTCCTGAGTCCTACTCCAGAACAACTCAAATGAATTTTTGATCTGAGTATCTGCATTTTAAAAAAATTTTGAGGTGACTTAAAGGTATGACTAGGGTTGAGGGCCACAGCTCTAAGCCATCTGCATATTTCTCAGCTTGAACCCTAACTGCCTACTTAGGACCAAGCACAAGGAATGAAGATTTCTGAGACATGATCGCTGCCTTCAAGGTCCAGACCAGAGCAGAGCCCACAGGTCATGCAGACCTTGGACTGTTCTGAAGATGGTGATTCCATGGTGGGAGGTGAGGTTAAGACAAACAGAAACTTGGGGCATTGATGTCCCCAACTGATTTGCGTGTGTCCCCCTAAAACTAGATGGGTATGGTAGTTGACTCATCTGAGGCTAGAATCAGGGGTGGAGATTGGAGAAGTCCTGGGCACTCCAGGCTGTTCCTAACTGGGATACCCTTTGGGGCTATTTGTTTGCAAAGCTTCTGATGCTAACTAGCAGTCAGTTATGGAATCAGATGAGTCAGCTCGGGTTCTATTGCTCCAAGCAATGGAAGCAAACCCTGGCTAACTTAAATAACAGAGGAATGTATTGGCGGTATACCGGAGATCTCACATAAAGGACAAGAAGCCACAGAAATCAGGGCAGGAGCCAGAGAAGCTCAGGACATCCAGGTGGCAGGAGCCACACTGTCTGGTCATTGCTGCTGGAAAAAACATCCTCCGTTCATTTTTCTTTTGCATCCTTGCTTTGGTCTACTTAAAATGGAAAGACCTGATAAAAGGGTATAATTGGTTGTTCTTGACTCCTAGGCCAACCTCCTGGCTGTATTAGCATCTTGATTTCCAGTCCCATCAAGACTGTGTAGAATAGAGAAAGAGAATATCCCAAGAAGGGAAGGGAAGGGAGATGAAGGTTGGGCAATACCCACCCCCATTGTCTGGTAGAGTTTCTAGAATGAGTCAAAATCCATAGAACCATAGGGGAATTATCCAATAAATGAAATAGTAACCTCTAATATTCCCCCCCCCAACCCTTGCTTGTTGTCATTTGGATTAAGCACACACAAGACATCGTGGACCCATTCTACCTCCTCAGAGTTTCTGAATACCCCTCCTTGGTTGTCATATTATTGATAAATGAAAAAATATATGACCCTATACTATTCATTTTTATATGGATGGCTTAAGGATCCTTCAAGATCACAGTAGCATTCATTCGCATATGAAGTAATTATTGAGCACCTGCTATATACTAGGCCTTGTTCAGGTACCCGAGATGCATCAGTGAACAAAAGAAGTCAAATTTCCTGCTCTTGTCTTGCTTCCATGTTAGGTGGTGCTTATGTGTGTCCGTTCTATCTCACTAACCTGAAAACGAAAATTGTTCATACTGTTCCTACAGGCAAAACCTTACCACAATTCCAGGAAACCAAGAGAGGCTTTTTTTTTTTTTTTTTTTTTTTTTTTAGATGGAGTCTTGCTCTGTTGCCCAGGCTGGAGTGTAGTGGCATGATCTTGGCTCACTGAAACCTCTGCCTCCCGGGTTCAAGTGATTCTTCTGCCTCAGCCTCCTGATTAGCTGGGACTACAGGCATGTGCCACCACGCCTTGCTAATTTTTGTATTTTTAGTAGAGACGGAATTTCACTTATTGGCCAGGCTGGTCTTGAACTTCTGACCTCATGATCCACCTGCCTCAGCCTCCCAAAGTGCTGGGATTACAGGCGTGAGCCACCACATCTGGCCAAGAGAGGCTCTTTTAAGACACAATCAAGTTTCCTTGGTCATCTGTATGTGCCACACTTCTCTCCTTTGGGCTGGGGCAGACACATGTGGTTTCAAAACAACCCAATGCATCTCAACCCCGGCTTTCCACTAAGCAGAGCCACCAACTCCTGTGTGTCTGAGGCAAATCCATGTCTTCCTTTTTTATTTTTTTCATTTCAGATGGAGTCTAGATATGTCCGCCAGGCTGGAATGCAGCAGTGTGATCTCGGCTCACTGCAACCTCTGCCTCCCAGGTTCAAGCGATTCTCCTGCCTCAGCCTCCCAAGTAGCTGGGATTATAGGCACGCACCACTATGCCCAGTGAATTTTTGTATTTCAGTAGAGATGGGGTTTCACCATATTGGCCAAGCTGGTCGTGAACTCCTGACCTCAAGTGATCCACCTGCCTCAGCCTCCTAAAGTGCTGGAATTACAGGTGTGAACCACCATGCCCGGCTGCAAATCCATGTTTTGTAGGCTGAAAATCAGAGCATTACATCCTCTTTTGGAGTGTCTAAATATGTAGGCATGGAAGAGGTGAGTACAAACTCTTACAAAAGCTTGGTTGTCTTAATGACCTGAAGGTAGCTCTAAGAGGCCCTTCTGAAGGGGATTAATGTGGTATCGACTCAGTAGATGTGGAATACCTATGCCTTGGGCCAAATGCTCGTCCCTCTCTGGGCCAGGTTTGGTGGGAGCTGGGCCTTGGCCTTAAGCCTGACCTCTCTCTCCCTGCCCTGGCAATGACCACCCCCCAATCCTGGCTGAACCGGCACACCCAGCATAGGAAATGCATGTTGGTGAGGTTTGGGCAGGAGAGAGAGGTGTTTGGTGAGACACCCAGCTAAAGATTTCCTTTACCACAGAGTAGACATTGTGGTTTTGCTGGAATCACATTCAGGTTTATGTGCCTTTGGTTTCATGAAAAGTCCAGGGCCATTTGCCCAGGAGTGAAATGACTTGACCCAGCTCAGCCACAATTGATATTTTGGCTGGAGATAAGCTCCTGCATCAAAGGGGAAACACGCTGTGGGGCCTGGGTTTTATTGTTGCTCTGACATGAATGAGCTTGTGACTGAAGGTGGCCAGTTCTACAGTCCTAGTCTCAGTTTCTTCATCTGCAAGATGGGTGGCGGTGGAACGGATGACCTCTCAAAGTCCTTCCAGCTCCAACATTCTCATTCTATGCAGGACTGTCTCCATCATTTGTGGGGCCCAGTGCAAGATGAAAATGCCTGGTGCAAAATGAGAATTTCAAGATGGAAGCAGCAGAACATTAAACCAAGCACCAGGCCCTCCTACACATGGGGTCCATACGCCTTCACAGGTAGTGTGCTTGATTCTATGCAACCCCATAGAATCTATAGCATTATAGATTATATGAATTATAGGGTATATAGGCAGCATAGAACCCCATAGCATTCTATGCTGCCTGTTTCTAATTACACTTGATGGAGCATCGTGTAATAGAGTGGACAGATATGGGTTTTCCAGTTAGAAAGACTTGGTCTTTAATCTAGGCCTTGTGTACCAGTCCAATCCTAGGTTCCTTCCCTATCTGTGCCTTGTCTCAGTTTCTTCATGTGTAAGACAGGGATAATCACATCCATCTTGCAGGAAGGTTGTGAAAAATAAAGACAGAACGCAGAATACACAGTAGGGGTTCACTAAATAGACTCATCAGTATTGCAAAGTATCACATATTCACATTAAACTGATTTCCACCTGAAACAGCATTTCACGGAGCCATGGCTTTTTAAGGCAAAGTTATGCTAGAGAGATAGCCAGATTCAAAACAGACTTTCTTTTTTCCAGAAAAAAGTCATGAGGGGCTTTTTACAGTAACTGCATCTGTGGCTCTCTGCTTTCTGGACCACACACTCTACGATTTAGGAAGTCATTCTGTTCCCAACTGAAAATTATCTCTTGGGCTTGGTCCCTTTCTTCTCTCAGTTCCCCATCCTCCCACTCTTTTTTTTCTGCTATTCAGAACTGCATATGGGTTTTGAGAAACCCATATGCATTTCACATTCATTTCATGGCTATGATTGTTCTCATTTGCTTTGACTTCACATGTAGCCACATGTGCAGTTTTTCTCTCATCTTGTGCAGCCAGAAAAGAGGACCAGACTTCCTTGGGAGGACTCTTCCTCCTCTCATTAATGAATGATGCTATAAGCAAAAGTCAGCTTCCACCAGTAGGGAAAATATTATTCATTCTTGTGTTCATCTCTCCATTCATTCACTTGTGCTTTACCCTTTTAGCGCCTAATATGTGTTAGCCATGTTCCCAGACACTGGGAATTTAGAGATAAATTATGATCTTTATCCAATTAGAAATTCAAGAACTAGTGAGAGAGACAAATGAGAGAACATGAAATGTCAAATACAACAAGGTAAATTTTTTTAGAACGGTTGTGGAGTTGCAGGGAGACAGGATGACTCCCATGAGTTTTGTTTCCACCTGGGTGAGCCGGAGAAGGGAACATTTGAGCTGGGTGTTGAAGGACACAAAGGAATTTTCTAGAAAAAGATACCTCCATCTGAAAGGAACCCTGGGACCTCACTGCTGCTTTTCAGTCCTTTAAATAATCTTGTCAATTCCCTGAGACATTTATCATGTGTGTGGAACTCCAGCTTCACAAACCCCATGGCCTTGGCTCACCATCTACCCTCTTGCTCCAGTAGAGTGGAAATGTCTAGAGGTGGGTCCTTTCACTCTCTTCATTGCCTTAGTTATGTGATTCCTCACTCCTAACCTGTTCTTTCCTTCTCTCTCAGGGGCAGATACCCTTATTCCTTCCAAAGGCAGCCCTTCCTCAGGGAGGCCAATCCCAGCACACCTGCGAGACTTTGCTTATTCAGTTTTCTCTCTTAGTGCTTCAAAATCTACTTTCTGGTTCCTTGCCCTCCTTCAACAAGCAAGGTTCAGTCTTACACAACCTGAAAACAAACAAAACTTTTTTAAACCCTGCAATTCCCTCAAGATATCCTGGTACCTATCACCTTCCTTTTACTAATACACTTGTTGAGGAAATTGGTTTCTTCACTCTCGGCTGTTACATTCTCACCGCTCCTTCAAGCCTGATCTAACAGCTTTTAGCCCCTGCTCCCCCCTGAGTCTCATCTCCCAAAAGTCAGCAGGTCTCCAATCCACAAGTCTACTGGCACATCTCCAGCCCTCATGCTCACCAACTTCTGCATCCTTTCAATTCTTGAAATGTTCACGTTATTGAAACCTCGCTCCCTCCTGGCTTTTGTAGCACTGTTTCTCAGCTACTCCCTTCCCCACCAGCCCCTCTTCCCTTCTCTTTTCATAGACCCTACCCCTCAGTCATCCCCTAATGATCCTTGGCCTCAGCTAAATGACTGGCTCCCAAAACCTGTCTCCAGGTCCTTCAGCTTCTCTGAGCCTCACTCTCACATTTCCAATTATTTCTGTGATATTTTCCTTGAGGTAGCTCACTGGCTTCTCAAATGCTGACTTTCTTTCCTTCTCCCCCAAGCCTTTATATTTTGATGAGTGATGCTGTCATCACCCCAGCACCCACTCAGGATTGGAATGATATTATTCATTCCTCACTCCTCTCTTCCCCTTGCCCCATTTCCAATTAGGCACCCAATCCCATTTCTGTTACTCCAAAATGGTCTTTGCCATCTTTGTTATTATGGTTTCACCTTGCCCTTGAACCACCATGGGTGTCTGATGGTGCATCTTCATTATTTCCCAGCCCAGATGAGTTCATCTTTCTAAAGTTTGACTCTGCTGCTGTCAAAATCCATTCTCTTTCTGAATTTACCCACATTTTTGTCCGGATATTAACTCAGTGTTTTCAAGACAATCTCTGATTTTTCTCTTCAATGTAACAAATTCTTACTCAATACTTAGTATAAGTATGTGCAAGTCACTGTATGAGGAGCTGCAGAAGTAGAAAGAGGAAGATATAGTCTTTGCCTTCAAGGAGTACAATCCAACTTTAAGAGGAGACCATTGGGGATAAGACAGAAAGTTAGGAGAGTTAGAAAAGAAGATAAAAAAGCAAGGGGTCTCTCAGAAGGAAGAAACCACAGCATGTGTGTTGCGTGTGTGTTTTTTTGTGTGTGTGAGTGGTGTGTGTGCATGGTGTGTGTGTGTCCAGTACTGTGAAAAGTAGAGGTGGTGTTTGAGGAGGATTTTGACAGGGAGAAAGGAGAGAAGAACTTTCCAGGTGAAGAAAACAATTTCCACTATGAGGTAGAGATGGGAAAATACCACGCATACTTGGAAAAATAGTAATCCAGATTTGTGGGAACATAAGGTCTAGTGAGATCTAGTCTAACCAATTAATCTACGTGATGAGAACTAAAATCCACATGTTTCTTTAGGAAATATAGTAAATGGTATAGCTTAGGACTTTGTCCTATACTTCAACAAACCAGAGTGCTATATATATTTATTTGTTAGATCACACACACACACACACACACACACTCTCTCTCTCTCTCTCTCACAGAGACATGCATGGACAGAAAACCATGCTGGGTATATAGTTACACAGACCTTGCTCTTGAGAAATAGCCTCTCTGGAGAAGGAGGGAAGGGTGAATAAATAATTGAAACATCATATGGTCAACACTATTAGTACAAGTAAAGATGTGTGCAGTGCCTACAGCAGCCTAGAGGAGGGAAAGGAAATGAAATTGGCATAGATTATAAGGAAAGCTATATAGGATAGCATTTGATTTAGGCCTCAGAGAATAAATATAAGTTTGTCAATGGAAAGGAGGAAAGCAGGGTGTTTTAGGTCAAGGGAACAGGAATGAAAGGTGTGTGTGGTGTGGTAGGGGAGTGTGGGTAGAGCTTGAGAAAATGTGTTCATAGCAGGGAAAGTTGTCTTGTGGGCCAGAGCAGTGGTCCTCAGTGCTGGTGATTTTGCCCCCCAGTGGTTCTTCATGGGGGCGGTTTTGCCCCCCAGGGTACATTTGACAATGCCTACGGACATTTTTAAATTGTCATACTCTTGCACGGGGAGGGTATGTTCTACTGGTATCCAGTGGATAGAGGCCAGAGATGCCACTAAATATCCTACAATGCACAGGGTAGTTCCTACAACAAAGAATTCTCCCCTTCAAAACGTCAATAGTGACAAGGTTCAGAAACCTTTGGCTAGAATGTAGTAGTCCTAGAAAGAAGCAGAAGGAAATGAGATTGGAAAGATAGATTGGTGTTAATTTGTAAAATGCCTTAAATGCCATATAATATACTGAAGGTTTCCAGAAAAGGTAAACATTTTATTTTCATTGATCTAATTAGTCTCATTCAATTCAACAATATTCGTTTATAGTATAATTCAATAAAAAGTGATAATGCTTATAAGTGACAAAAGAGAATTTTCTTTACAAAATTCTATAATTTTAAGCTTTGAGGTCATTTGAACAGAGACTTTCTAATGGAAAAGCATCTATTTGAATCCTTTCCCTGGTTAGTAGCTGGATTCCTCTGCCTCCGGCCACTCCTCCTGCCTCCGCTCAAGGTATCAGGGTTATTCATTGAACCTTCTGGCTAAGTTGGCCCATAAAGCACAGGGCTGCTCAGGCGGACCTGGTGTCTTTAAGACTGTAACTAGGAACAAATCACTTGTTTAGAGTCACAACCAGGTGTGGGTTCTCAGGAAAGACTGGCTGTGGTCCAGGATTAATACAAGATGTTTTGAACAGAAGTCTGGGGATCACTTTTTCTAAGCCTTATTTGTGTTGGAAAAGTTGAGTTCATATCATCATCACTTAATTGAGTCCTTTTTTCCCATACTCTTCCATTAGGAACCCCTGTGTCACCCCCTGTGTGGGGTATTAGACCCACTTTATAATGAAGAGGTTGATAATTGGCAGGAAGTTACTTAGGAAATACAAAGCCATCTAAGCCTATTTTCAACCTTCTAAACAAAGGTATCCGCCCAGAAATAATTTCCCAATGTGAAGGGGAGGAAGAAGATTATAGGGCACACCCTTCATCCAGATTAAAGAAGGCTGCTTACTAAAGTTTGTATACTAGTGGTTCTCAAATCCTTAAGCTCAGGGAACATTTTCAAAATACTGGGATTTTTGATGGCACACTTAATAGGATTAAATGGAATCCACTGTGATTATCATACTACAATGGCATTCATACATTAAAGTTAAAAGGATACAACCTACGTGCCCAGAGAGAAAGAGAGGTCACAATTGAAAAAGTCAGACCATCCTCCCACCTTTCCACTCAGAAGGTGTATGCCCCATGGTAGGATTGCCAGGTAAAATACAGGAGGCCAAGTTCATTTTGAATTTCAGATACATAATGAATATTTTTGAGTATAAGTTTGTCCCATGCTAAACTCATTTATCTGAAATTCAAATGTAACTGAATACCTTGTATTTTTATTTGCTAAATCCAGCAACCCTATTCCCGAGAAAGCGTGAGATGGGAGTCTTCCATTCATTCTGCCAGTATCTGTGCCCACACACTTCTCCTGGGTGAGCTTCTTGCTCCTTTAGATATGATTGTTGTTAACAATGCATACAACATGGCCCCTAAATCCAAGCCAACTACTTCAGCTAGTGTCGACCTAAAGAAATCACGATCTGTGTTAATGCTGGAGGGACTTACTAAGAGACGGTATGTTTGTCTCTGATATGGTACATTCCCTAAGTATTTTCGTTATTTGGCAAACATTAATTGAGCATCAGAAATGTTCCGGGCACTTAGGATGGAACAAGAAACTAAATATTGCTGTTCTCATGGTGCCTACATACTCGTGGGAGGAGACTGTTCGATGCTCATTTTTATCCCAGAGTTGACCTGAGTTAGATGTGAGTTCATGTATCAGCTGCAACACACTTTAGTACCTTCTTATTTGAATACCTCTGCTTTCTGCCCTGATTATGTTTTCTCGCATATTCCTGAGGCAAAGTTTTTTCTATGCCAGAATCTCCCACAGTAGACCTTATGAAGATAGACAGCAATAAATACTGGTGTAAAAGATAAAGCTTTTAGGAACATGACTCTCTTAACTGAAAACTTTTTGTTTCTTGGCATGTGTGCATGTGCTTATGTGTGTTTGTGAGTATACAGATAATGCACAAATAATGGGTTTCCTGGAAATGTTGGTTGTACAGAGACTATCTTTCTTGACCATTTTTGTCCCCAAAGTAAGCACTTGAAAGAATTCAGTAACAACTTCTTGAGCAGAAAAGATGGCCTCTGCTCAGAGTTTGGTGCAGCAGCAGACACTGAAATGTGGCTTGGCTCTGTCTCTTGGCATAGTTCTAAGGTGTTATGTTCCACGAGAGGCCTTGGAGGGAGGAGGCACTGGTACCTTTTCAGAATCTCGTCAAATCAGGCACAGACTTGCTGGCAGCCACAGCAGATGGATCTTACTGATCTTTGCCCAACTCTCAGGAGGTAACTGGCAAGACAGAAGAAAGCAAAACAAGCAACCAAATCCGAGGCCTTATAAATTTGACTTGGAAATTTTGTCTCAAGTCTGTCAAAGAGTAGAAATAATGATTTCATTTTCACCAAGTCCCATTCTTGGGCATTTAGTATTTAACGCAGATAAAACACATTCGAGTACCTATCAACTTTTTTTCTTTCTTTTTCTTTTTTTTTTTTTTTAGTCTAGCTGTTCTCAGCGTCAGGTGACTCTGCTCCTTGAAAGTACATTTAAGTGATGCCATTCCTGTCCAAAACCATCACTGACTCCTTCTTCAGGGGCAAGCCTTGAAATCATGTGCATTTGCCTGTGAGACGTTTCTCCGATTATCTGAAAATCTTCTGCCAGGGATAAGGCGATTTGTCTCCATTCTGTCTGAGGTTGTGGATCTTGGTTTGCAGAGGAGGGCTGCAACATAGTAGGTTCCTCCACGTGGCTTCTCACTGAAGCCAGAATGACTCATTTAGAGAGTAATCTTGGTGCTGCCTCTTTCTGCCCTCTGGTGGAGAGAACGGGTATTGAACAAGCCATAACGACTGATCTCTGAGGCAAATGCTGTAAAGTGTCAGCACAAAGGTACACGGGGAATAATTACACTTCAAGCTATTATCTAAATGAATGGAGTTCATCTAAATGAATGGAGTTGGAACGGTTGCTCTATGAGAATATGATTTCTCAGCAACAGAAGCTTTAATTCCATCCCCTTTTTATTTCTGTTTGCTGAGAACTGGTTTCTCATTTCTCCACACTTGCTCTTCCTTTTCGTGAACAATCATATTGTGTATTTTGAGATAATTATAAAATTCTTGTACGCTCATTTTAAAACATTTCCAGAAAGTGAAAGTCAGCATGTGACCCAGGAAAATTCTAATTCTTAATACACTCGAGATTGTAAACTAGGGTTTAGACCTATGTATTCAGATCAAATTCCACACCAAAATTCATTTCAGAAGTTTAAATAAAACGTATTAGTCTTATACCTTCTGAGTCCCTTGATTCAAATGAGAGGCTGTTTTCTTAAGACTTTTGCATACAAGTTACATTTCAAGAGAATATGCTTATTTTTTAAGCCCTAAACATGAGAAAATTCTCAAAAAGTATATCCAGGTAGAAGCATGCAATTTTAATTAAAATCTACTACTACTCTTTTTAGAATCAAGGAAAAATTTTGGAGACTAGAGTATGAGATATTAACACATTATGCATCAGTGTATGACTGACCTTTCAAATGTATTCCAGTGCCCTCTAGAGCTGTTGTGCTTTTTGAATTAAGAAATTCTTCTTTTTTAAAAAAATTTTATTTTTTGAGATAGAATTTCGCTCTTTTTGCCCAGGCTGGAATGCAATGGCATGATCTCGGCTCACCACAACCTCTGCCTGCCAGGTCCAAGTGATTCTCCTGCCTCAGCCTCCAGAGTAGCTGGAATTACAGGCATGCGCCATCACGCCCGGCTAAATTTTTTTTGTATTTTCAGTAGAGATGGGGTTTCTCCATGTTGGTCAGGCTGGTCTCGAACTCCCGACCTCAGGTGATCTGCCTGCCTCGGCCTCCCAAAGTGCTGGGATTACAGGCGTGAGCCACCGCGCTCTGTCTGAATTAAGAAATTCTTAATGCCAGGTTAGTGATTGGTTCCTATAGGAAGGATTTTTTATTCATGAGTTAATTCGTTTGGTTTTTATTCGACAGGTATTCCCTGAGGACCCACATGCCAGTGCTATGGAAGATGAATTCATCACCTGCATGAAGGTGCTTACAGAGCTGAGAGTAAATGTCCTGAGAACAAGGCAGACCATGGGCAGCTCACAAAAGAGGTAGAGGTAAAACGAGATCAGAATTCAGAGATGAGGGCTGGGTGTGGTGGCTCATGCCTGTAATCCTAGCACTTTGGGAGGCCAAGGTGGGTGGATTACTTGAGGTCAGGAGTTCGAGACCAGCCTGGCCAACAGGATAAAACCCCGTCTCTGCTAAAAATACAAAAATTAGCTGGGCATGGTGACACGTACCTGTAATCCCAGCTACTCAGTAAGCTGAGGCAGGAGAATCTCTTGAACCTAGGAGGCTGAGGTTGCAGTAAGCCAAGATCGCACCACTGCACTCCAGCCTGGGCCACAGAGTGAGACTCGTCTCAAAAAAAAAAGAAAAAAAAGAATTCAGAGATGAAAGAGATTACTTCCAGTTCCAGTTTTGGGAGCAGGTGAAACAAGGGACTTTTCTGAACTAGAAATTAAAGTGTGAACAAGATTTGGATGTACATGGCAGAAATTTGGAAATTTCTTCCTTAGGTATAACTTTTCTTGGCAAAATAAGCTATACACAGCTCCTAAATGCCATGTAAATGACTTTCTGTCTTTCAGGTGTCTTTTGAAATGTGAGAGTTCATGACATTTCAGATACTGTCAATTCTTGATTGACCTCTGCCCTTTACACATGAGATTTCTGCTCTCTTCCTCAAAATACTCTTCTCTCACCAAGCCAAAAACAGTAAAACAAGAGAGGAGGAATAACTGTTTTATTGGCTCTCCCTGTCACTATATTCTCCTTAAGTCACCAATGCTACTCATTTGATATCATACTCCATTCGGGCTGCTACAACAAAAATACCATAAACTGGGTGGCTCATAAGCAACAAATATTTATTTCTTACAGTTCTGGAGGCTGGGAAGTCCAAGATCAAGCTGCCCACAGATTTGGTATCTGGGGAGGGTTCATTTCCTGCTTCATAGTTGGTGCCTTCTCACTGTGTCCTCACAAGGTGAAAGGGGCTAATGAGCTACCTTAGGTCTATCTTACAACGGCACCAATTCCATTCATGAGGGCTCTTACCTCCCCAAAGGCCCACCTCCTAATATCATCACCTTGGAGGTTAGGATTTCAACATAAGGATTTTGGAGGATATAATATTCAGACCACAGCATTTGATGAATTTCTTTTTTTTTTTTTTTTTTTTTTTGAGATGGAGTCTCACTCTTGCCCAGGCTGGAGTGCAGTGTTGTGATCTCAGCTTACTGCAACTTCTGCCTCCCGGGTTCAAGCAATTCTCTTGCCTCAGCCTCTGAGTAGCTGGGATTACAGGCACGTGACACCACACCCAGCTAATTTTTGTGTTTTTAGTAGAGATGGGAGTTTCACCATGTTGTCCAGGCTGGTCTTGAACTCCTGACCTCAGGTGATCTGCCCACCTCTGCCTCCCAAAGTGCTGGGATTACAGGTGTGAGCCACCACATCTGGCTTGATGAATATTTATTGTGTACCTATTATATGCCAGATATACTGCTAGGTACTAAAAGTCAACAGTTAGCAAGCATACATGGTCCTTTTTCTTAAAAAGCTTTTACTGGCTGTAGACAGCCAATTAAGCAATAGAATACAACCCTTAATGTATAATAAGAAAAGCAGTACACCACAAATATCGACCTAGCCTTTGGTGTAAGGCCATCTGGGTTGAAATCTGGGCTCTGTTGAATACTTGCCATGTGACCTTGGGCTACTTAACCTCTTTATACTCAGTTTTTGATATAAATATATTCCTAGTTCACCTAATGGTCCCAGCAGGTGTTCCTGGTATGCAATGGCTTTCCTCCAGGCCATAATTCCTTCTTGTGATTTTGCCATCCCGTAGGGCTTCATCCTCACAGCTGAAGGGGAAATAGAGAGTGTGAAAGAGGGACAGATGTTTTTTAAAACGCACTGGTCTGCAAATGGCATCCATTGGCTAGAACTCAGTCATTTGGCCAACGGTAATTCAAGAAAGGCTAGAAAAAGTAGCTCAGCTGTGCACTCAGGAATAAGAGGAGAACATGGATCTTGCTGAACACCTAGAAGTATCTGACACAACCTTTGTAAGCCACGTTAAGTAGTTCAGATTTATCATGGAATTAATAAGCCAGTGAAAGCAAAGGAGTAAAATCATCATATTTTTCATTTTTGGAAAATCATTCTATCAGCAGTGAAAAGAATTGCTTGGGTGATTGATTTGATAACTGAGTGGGTAGTAATGTTATTCAGTGAGATACACAAAGAGGTGTGAGTTTTCAGGGAGGAGAGTGGGAGGTGAGTTCAACTGAAGACACATTGAATATGAGGTGCTTCAAGATCATCAGATATACAGAGATGTGCTCTAGTTACGTACCCTGAAGTCTAAAGTTCAGGAAAGAAATCTGAACTAGAGGTATACCTTTCTGAATTTTCAACTTACAGATAGAGCTTTGGGGGTTTGTAAAAAAAAAACAATATAAAGGAAAGGACAGAAGAGGAGGAACCAGCAAAAGAAACTGAGCAGGAGCATCCTGTAGAGGGAAAAGTGGCCGAATATGCTGCCACACGTGCCACAGCAAGAGATTATTTCAAGGAGGCAGTGGTCAACAATATCAAGCAAGACACTGACTTTTATAAAAAGGAGGTTGTGGGTGAATGTTCTGGTTATTCTGTGTATCCACCATTCTCCCCTCTTCCCTGTGTCCCTGAAGGCTGAGCTCTGTAGACTTTATCACTTAGGCTCCCTTGCCCTCTAGCTTTCAGCTGGGTTTGGCCAATGGAAAGCAATGACAGATGAGATGACTGAAACAGAGAGAGCAGAATATTTTTCCCCAGTTCCATCCAGCTTTAGTGTCTTCTCTTAGGCAGGAAGTCCACCACTCCTTGACATCAATTCCTACCAGGTGTCCTCTTCTCCCTGGTTCTCACTCTTACTGTTCTATTTCCTCCTCTTGTCTCTTTGGCCCTAGGAATGATAATGGCCTCCTACTGTCACTGCTCTTGGAGTGCCTCATGATTTCATTTTTGATGCCTTCATCCTGCCTATATCTCTGTAAGCAGCTTCTTCCCTTGAACCATGTGGGATGAATTGTGCTTTTTGCTGGTATGCTGACTGATCTTGTAATATTAGTATTTAGGAACTAAATTGCAATTGGTAGAAGGGTGAGTATTTGGTGAAGTAGGAGTTAGGCTTTCAAGGAGTTTGGCTGTGGAATTCATCATCTCTCTCTACTTTCCTGATAGGAGAAAGGAAGGAGGAAAGGAAGGAGGAAAGGAAGGAAAGGGAGCTAGGACAAGTGGAGAAACCTTGAGTGGAAACAGTTTGTTTTTTCCAAGATGGAAGAGACCTGTTAATGTTTAAGTACTCATAGGAAAGACCCAATAGAAAGAATTTATTGTTGATGTAAGAAAGTAGGGGACTTATTAATTGCTTGAAGCTTATGAGAAGGCAGAAGGATTTGGGACACAGGATGCAAATGGGAAGATTTGACTTGGGTGAGGGGAGGGTCACCTTATCTGTTGTAAGTGAAAGAATGGAAGACAGGATGAGTGGGAGACAAGTAAGTTTGTAGGGTTGGTGTCAGAAAGTTGAGAGAGTTCTTATCTAAGGGTTCTGCTTTTTCTGGAATCCCAGAACATTCAGAGAGTAGAATTATTATAGAGTTGGGCATTTGCCTGGCAAACCTCATGGAAGTACAATGGGGTGAGGGAATTGAGAACGCTGGCAAGAAATGGACTGGGGACAAATAAAGATGAAGGTGGGGGTACGATGAGAGAGAAGAGGGTGCTGGGGACTGGTGATTCAGTGCAGTTTAAGATCAGATTTATGGGGAGTAACTTGAGTAAGAAAGTTGGAAAATAGGAAACTATTGTCAGAAACGGAAATGCCTGAATTCATGATTTCAGAGAAGGAACAACTCTGGTTGATAGTAAGATTTGGGATATGGCTGGAGAGTGCATGCCTGCAGTGAGGTTGATATGAAGGTTACTGGAGATGAGGACACTAAAGGAAGTGGGATGATGGAGGACTTGGGATGGAGAGGAACCAAAGTCTCTAAGATGGCTGCTTCCATGAGGGGAAAAGTACATGAGGAAAACATTTCTTCCCCATCCTAGGGGTCCCTGGCATCTTCCTAGTCATCCTGATGTAACATCCCATCACCTGTCTCCTTCAGGACCATGCCTGGTGGGAGCCCCTGCCCCAGGCCTGGAAGCAGCTCCCTTCCGCCTCTGTGCTTCCACCATGGCAAGGCTCATTGCTGAGGAAGTCCCAGCTCCCACTTTCCACATGGTGAGGAAACTGGTTCTAGTCAAGACAAGATCTGGATGACTGAAGTGAAAACACGGTGGAAAGAGGGACCAAAATGACCTTCCCCAAGCAAGGAAGGAGACCAAACCACTAAAAACATTCCAGCTGACATCGTCTTTGTTTTAAAGGACATGCCACATAGTATTTTTAAGAGAAATGGCTCTGATGTCATCTGTCCTGCCAGGATCAGCATTTGGGAGGTTCTGTGTGGCTGCATGGTGAACATCCTACTCTGGACGGAAAGACCATACCCATTGTTTTCAAGGAAGTCATCAGGCCTGGCATGCAGTGAAAAGCCCCTGGAGAGGACCTCCCTCTCCCCAAAGTGCCCAATAAATGTGGGGACTTCATTATTGAGTTTGAAGTGATCTTCCCCTAATGGATTCCCCAGATGTCAAGAACTGTACTTGAGCAGGTTCTTCCAATATAGCTACCTGCATTCCCCAAGGACTAACCAGGAAGCTTTCCAGAGCTCAAGGATTTCCAGACCGTTCTCCAGTTGTGGACCATGAGAGGACAGGTAGGCCCGGGGAAGGCTTTCAGACTGCCGAATGTTTTCCATGGACTATATTACAATCTTTCAAAGTCGTGCACTAGAGGGGGAACAAAAAAAGTTCCCACTTTGGCTGCCAGGTCTTGTTGGGGTGGAGGGTGACACAAGATGAGGAAAGATATGCTCCTGCTATCTTGCCCTTGACCATGGAAAGCACTTTTCTGTAGTAATCCTGGGATCCAGAGTTGGTCTCTATGGAATGACTGGTAGGAATATCGTGTCTGGTTGCAGTAGAGTGGCTTTTGTGGGCTGGCCCTGGATCCTTATCATCATCCTTTACGTTAATTTTGTCGGAGAATGCATTCAGCTTCAAACAATGGACTTAGAAATGGCTTTTGTAAATTAGGGATTGTGTTAAATTGCACGCTGGCCTCTGAATACCTCAGAAAATAGATTGCTATCAACAGGTGTTTTTTCTCTATGTTTCTACGAGGTTCTAGGAGTTGAGATAGGAGATGGATTGTCAACAATGATCCTTGCTAAATGAGCACTTTTTGTTTATAATTGAGATATTTTAACATTTAAAAAATATGTCACCTTATAGAGGTAATTTGTGTTCACTGAACAATTCAGAAAATTAAAAGAATAGAAGATAAAACTCTTCTGTATGCCCACTAACTGGAAATAACTATTATTAATATCTTAGCATCATTTTTTACTCTGGGTACACATCCCCATTTGCCCCTTTCCCAACTTGGAGTCATCATGTATAACCAGTTTTATTATCTCCTTTATTCATTTAATAAAATGTGAGCACTGTGGAGTCCTGTTAAGATGAGTAAGCAACAATGGAGAAAGGGTCCCATGTCGGGGAGAAAAATTGTTCTGAGACAGCTAACCACAAACAACTGCTGGTACAACTACCTCGCTCTGCACGTAGCCCCAGCAGTATGACCTTGTTTTACACATATCCCTTCCAGCACAACCCTATAAAACTTTCCTCCAGCCCCTGCCTCTTTGCAGACAGCCCCTTCTCTGCTGTGCTGCCCATTGCACCCTTGCAATGTATCTTCATACTTTCTCTAATAAACCTGCCTTCCTTTACGTATAACTGTCTTGGTAAATTCCTTTACCACCTGCAATGCCAGCCCCAGCCAGTCAGACCTGCAACGAGCACTTCTCTGGGCCATTAAAAATTTCTTTTTTAAAAAATGATTGTAGCAAAGTCTTCTAGTTGTTCACTGTTTTTTTTCTTTCTTCCTTTTTTCTTTTTCTTTTTTTTTTTTTTTTTTTTTTTTTTGAGACTCAGTCTTGCTCTGTCACCCAGGCTGGAGTGCAATGGTGCAATCTTGGCTCACTGCAACCTCTGCCTCCTGGGCTCAAGTGATTCTCGTGCCTCAGCCTCCCAAATAGCTAGGATTACAGGCATGCACCGCCATGCTTGGCTAATGTTTGTATTTTTAGTAGAGATGGGGTTTCACCATGCTGGCCAGGCTGGTCTTGAATTCCTGGCCCCAAGTGATCCGCCCGCCTTAGCTTCCCAAAGTGCTGGGATTACAGGCGTAAGCCGCCATGCCTGACCTATTTCCTTCTTCCTGGATATGCAACTAGACTATGTTTCCTGGCCTCCCTTGCAGTTAGGTGTAGCCAAAGGAACGTGAGTGAATATAATGAGTGTATTCCTGGGCCAAAGCTTGTAAGAGGTAGGTGTGTCCTACCTCCATGTTATCTGTTCCTCCTTCTTATAGCTGGATGCAGATGATGACAAGGCCCTAGGGGATTTCAAAGTCACAGGATGGGAACCTAAAATTTGAATAATCATGTGTTGAACAAGATGGGGAAAACAGGTGAGAATAAACATCTAATGTGTTTGATGCATTACATATTTTGGATCTGTTCATTATTGCCATTTTGCTTACCCTGTTTTTCATTCTATGGGCATACCATAATTTCTAAGAGGAAATGTTTTTGTTTTTTTTTTGTTTTTTGAGACAGAGTTTCACACTGTTGCCCAGGTTCGAGTGCAATGGTGCAATCTCTGCTCACTGCAACCTCTACCTCCCGGGTTCAAGCAATTGTCCTGCCTCAGCCTCCTGAGTAGGTGGGATTACCGGCGCCTGCCACCATGCCCAGGTAATTTTTTGTATTTTTAGTAGAGACAGGGTTTCACTATGTTGGCCAGGCTGGTCTTGAACTCCTGAGCTCGTGATCCGCCCGCCTCAGCCTCCCAAAGTGCTGGGATTACAGGCGTGAGCCACCATGCCCGGCCAGGAAATGTTTCTTATTAAACTGTAGTAGGTTGTTATAAATGGCCCCCAATGAGTAAATCACATCTCCTGTGTCCTTGTCTCTTTGTAATATTCTTAACAGCTTTCCCCAACAAGAGCAGGGGGTCTATTTCCTCATTCCTGGAGCCTAGGCTGCCCTTATGACTTTTTTGGCCAGAAGAATGTGATGAAAGTAGCATTTGAGGACTTCTGAGCCCAGATCCTAAGGGGCCTTGCAGCATCTGCTTTTGTTCAGGGTGGACCCCAGCCACTATGTAAAGAAGCCCAGATTATCCTATTTGTAGAGAGAGTCTGTGTGGAGAGATAGGTCCTAGAGGTTGAGATAATATGTGGAGAGAGAAGCCACATGGAGGAGAACTCAAGCCCTACACACATGTGTGAGTCCAGGTAAAGCCACGAGAATAAAGATCCAGGCACCCTCAGCCATTTGAGCCATCCCAGGAGGGATGCCAGACTCATAAGTGAAGCCATCTGGGAGTCTCCCAATCCAGTCAAGCCACCCAGCCAACACCATGTGGAGGAGGGACAAGCCACCCCTGCCCACATTCCTGACCCACAGTACTGTAAGCATTAACATAGTTATTTTAAGTCACTAAGTTATTGATTGTTAGCCAGCAACAGATAACTGAAACATGGATATTGTAGGAGAGAAAAGGCAATATCTTTTCCTCACCCATTGCAAGGTTCATGACTGACACCCCGGAACAAAAGATAGATTAACAAAGGAAACATATAAAATTTAGATTTAACCAAAGTTTTACATGACATGGAACCCTTCAAAAATGATGACCCAAAGACCCAGGGAAAACTGTGTATTTTTATGGTAAGTCCGATAAAAGAAGTGGATAGTTGTAGAGAAACATGACTAGACAAAGGAGAGTATGACCTAATGGTAATAAACAGGGATTGTGGGGGAGAACTTAGCAAGGCCTGTTTGTTCAGATTCTTCTTTATGTCTTCTTTTATTTCCTCTAGATATAGAGCAGGACACCTGTATTGTGGTGTCTTATGGCCTACTTTCAGGGGAGGTAGGTTAGATAATTCTTTTATGGCTGGCTCTCTTGCAGAACGGTGGGAGAAGATGAGAGAATGACCTTGCTTCTGTGGTTTTCTCAATTTCTAGGGTCTCACACTTTGAACCCCAACAGTATTTATATGTGTTCACATTTTTGTTACTGTAAATGACAGTGATGAACATCCTTGTCCTGAATTTCCTGTCCATCAAGAGACTCTATATTGTTGAACTTGTCTAAATCTGGAAACTAAGTAAGAAGTCATGTCTCTCCAGTTTGGTGCTCAAATCAAGTTCCTGGTTCTTTTTATATAGATGAAGTAATATTTTCATAGGCTGTGATCTATTTAATTCCTACAGACACTGTGATCAATTAGCCTCCACTAAAGTTCCTTGCTAGTCAAAACAATCTGGTTACCATTTTGTTCCTATTGTCCATTATAGTAAATGCATCAACCTGTCTCTTGTAATTAATCATTGCCAATTGGCCTTTATCATTCTGGGATCCCATTGAAATCAAGGGGCCAATTTCAGTGATGGTATCTTCTATCATCACTCCGACCTACAGAAGACAGCCATTGCAGAACTTTGTAAAGAAACTGATAGCACCTCATTAATGTATTTCTCAAGGCCTTAGTGGAGGGCGTGACCTCTGAGCTCTCTCAGAAGACACAGTTGGGGTGGGGTGGATGTTCAGACCACAGTTTATATATCCATTCCAACATTCCAATTTTCCTAAGTCTTTGGATCCCTCCTTTTACTTTAATCCAGGGAAATTCTGGCATCTTAACCTCGTTGAATGTAGGTTATAGCTGGATTCAAGTTTCAATCATCAAAGAAAACTGTTAAATACACTTCTCGCTGCAAGACTCTCTAGAAACTGATATGATGACTCATATTGATACATTTGGTTTAGTTCAGTGCTTGATATTCCATCCTCTATGGTCTAATAACCTTAAAATCCAACACTACTTCAGTTTCTGTCACTAAAAATTAGCAACATTTTGCAACTATTTTGAAATCTAAACTATTTCTTTCCATATTAGACTTTGTACTTGTCCCCCTGGAGCAAACTGAGATTTGATTTTAGTTATAGCTCTAGAAGTGATGAGAAGTGGTTTGGTGGGTCTTGAGGTTATTATAGGGTCTTCATACAAGTCTCCTCAGACACAGGAAGGCAGACTGCTCCAAGATTCTCAGCTTTTCCCGAGTTCAACTAATTCCGAGGCTCAGAGTCCTTCTTCCTACCAATCAATGCTCTAACTTTCACAGATGAGATTTGTGAGTCTATGAATTCAATTTAGGTTGTAATTCTGCAACCCACAGAACTGAATTTTGGGTCAAGGTCAGCTATGAAACTATAAGAAATAACTGATTATTTTAGGGCCACTATAGACGCTCCCTGATTCTCTGTGACTTGAGCTGTATTAAATACCTAAGTGTGTCACTTTCTGTAGGCTTTCCAGTGCACTCAGAAGCATCACTGCTACTGTAACAGACATGGAGTCAGCGGGCTCCAGAGAGCACTTCCTCACAGTCAGCTTCAGGTGACTAAGTACGATGCTGCAGCACACCAAGGATTTCTAATACCCAATTTCCCCATCACTACTGTGTTTAAAGCTAAGGACATGGCCAAACCAACCACAGAATTTCATTTAGAGGGGCCATTTCCTGGGACCACTTCTGGTTCCAAAAATCATATCAGTCAGAGTCCATTAGTAAAACAGAATAATACCATGTTATATATTTTATCAGAAAGAATTTTCTTTTTCAAGATGGAGTTTCACTCTTGTTGCCCAGGCTGGAGTGCAAGGGAGCAATCTCGGCTCACTGCAACCTCTGCCTCCTGGGTTCAAGGATTCTCCTGCCTCAGCCTCCCAAGTAGCTGGGATTACAAGCATGCGCCAACACACCTGGCTAATTTTTTTGCATTTTTAGTAGAGAGGGGGTTTCACCATGTGGGTCAGGCTGGTCTCGAACTCCTGGCCTCAAGTGATCCACCCACTTCAGCCTCCCAAAGTGCTGGGATTACAGGCATGAGCCACCGCGCCTGGCCACCAGAAAGAATTTAAGGAATATAAGGAATTGGTTAAATGAATGTTTAAGAACTAAGATGAAAAGATGATACAACACTGAAGTAACACAGAGGTAACTGCTGAAAGCAGTTACAATCCCTGGAACTGGAGAAACCAGGCAAAGAAATTTGGGGTTATCAGAATTTAGATTTTTAGAGGAAGGGACTTACAGATTTGGGACCCAGACCTCTGAGGACAGAACACCATCCCTGTGCTGCTAGTACCTCTGAGGGTAGTTCTGGGCGTGTGTCAGGGACTGGAACACTGGAACACTGAAAAAGAGTCAGGGACTGAAACCAACTGATATTACCTGGAGTGAAGACAGTGTTGGGCAACACTGCCAGGGACAATGGAGCAGAGAAGAATCTTCTCTCCTGCTCTTGCCTTCAACCTCCCTCTAGTGGCCCATATTGGTATATCTACCAGCTAGCCAAGTAGTTTGCAGAGTCCCAGTCCCAGCATCACGGAGCAAATACAGAAGCATGGGATTAGAGCTGAAAGGCCGTAAGTGAATAAGCCAAAAGGTATGTCTCTGAATATATTGTGCATACACATATCATATCATGTGCATGCACACACACAAACATCTTGGTACACAGCATTCTAGCATTAAAAATATTTTTTTTCGCCGGGCGAGGTGGTTCACGCCTGTAATCCCAGCACTTTGGGAGGCCGAAGTGGGGGGATCACCTGAGGTCAGGAGTTTGAGACCAGACTGGCCAACAACGCGAAACCCCGTCTCTACTAAAAACCCAAAAATTAGCCAGCCATGGTGGGCGCCTGTAATCCCAATTACTTGGAAGGCTGAGGCAGGATAATCATTTGTTCCCAGGAAGTGGAGGTTGCAGTGAGCCGAGATAGTGTCACTGCACTCCAGCCTGGGTGACAGAGTGAGACTCTGCCTCAAAAAAAGTAAAATAAATAAAATAAGTAAATAAATAAATAAAAATAATACATAATTTATTCTCATTACAACAGCAATACTTTTTTAAAAATATAAAAAAATAAGCTCATAGAAGAAAAAATACCTATCCTACTGCCAGAAAAATGACCATTGTTATAACCTTCATTTAGATCCTTCTAGACCTTTTCCTCAATGTATGGCTATGTATTTTTTTCAAGGAATGACATACAGTTTTCTGAACTGCTTAAAAAAAACTTAATGTATCATTAATAATTGCTCACATTAATACATATTTATTTACAGCAGCGGGTTTCAAACTGTTCTAGGAAATATCTTGGGCGAGTACCTCAGGAAACGGCCCCTCAAAATTGCCTTAATGGGAGGGCCTTGCATTCCCCCATACATCCTTAACCACTGCAATCTTGCTTTTATATATTTGTTTTACATAGTAGGTTTCTATATAAGATTTTGTGGAGAATAAAAAATTCCACTGCCAAAATATTAGAAAGTAATTGAATTATTGTGAGGATACAATGTCACTTTCCTTTTTTATGATTACAACAAAGGATAACTTTGCACCTAAATTTTTTGTGTGAAGCCCTAGTAACACCAGACACCATGCTTTTTACTCTTTGTCTATTTGATAGAAGCTAAAAATTATTTTAATTTGTATTTCATGAATTACTAATGAGATGGCCAAGGTTTTACATTTAATGGTCATTTGTGCCTGTGACAGCCTTTTTTTTTTTTGCAGTCTAGAGATTTGTTTACAGTAGGGCCCTAAAACCTTACTTCTAATATACATAGCCTGTGCTTTTTCCATGTCCCCTGATTCAAGGAAGCTCGGATTTCAACATCCATTGCTCATCCAGAACACCATCTCCCTGCCCTCCTCCACTCTTGGTAATGATCTCAAATCCTCCTCCACTGAGAACCCAGAAGCTGTCCATCACTCCATCCCAAATAGATCCATATCTATACTATCTTTATTTTTCTTCCTGGCTCAGATAATAAAAGGTTTTGATAGTTAAGTCAACTCCTTTACTTCAGCACTTGATTCCATCCCTGCTTGTCTCTTCTGGTTCCTAGGATGGTGTCTGGCAAAAAACTGATGCTCAGAAACTTTGTTGAATGAGTAATGGGTCTTTCTCCATCAATTCTCTCCTATTTTTTTTATATCCAGCTTCTTTCACACTTTGAATTCTTCCCTTTAGCCTATATATATGTTTGATCAAGTCATTTTCCATCTGTGATGGTCAGCTTTATGTGTCAACTTGGCTAGGCTGTAGTACCCAGTTATTCAATCAAATATTAGCTTAGGTGTTGCTGTGAAGGTATTCTGTAGAAGTGATTAATGTCTACAGCCAGTTGATTTTATGTAAAGGGGATTATTCTGGGTAATGTGGGTGAGCCTGATCCAATCAGTTGAAAGGCCTAAAGAATAGAACTTAGGTTTTCCTGAAGATGTGAAGAAGGAAGAAATTCCACCTGCGGACTTCCTCTTCAGCTTCTGCCTGAGAGTTTCCAGCCTTATGAATTTCAGACTTTCCTATATGACCCCTACAATGGTATAAGTCAATTTATTTCTGTAAATCCCTTTACATATTCTACTGTTTCTCTTTGGCTGGTGGAATCCTGACTGGTACACTATCCTTAAAATCAGAACAAAACAAAACAATACTCTTCTTGATCCTGCATCTCTCTGTCACCAATAAACTCCATTTTCCCTCCTATCTAAGCTACTAAAAATATTGTTTTATATTCACTGTCTCTACTTCATCCCTTTGCAATCACTTTTGAGCTATAGTCCCATTTATTCAACTGGTGAACTGCACATTTTCTCGTGGATAGCCATGGACAATCTCAAACTCAGTATATCGAAAGTTATCTTATTACCCTTGCCACCTACCTAAATCTATTCTTCTTCTGAATGTCATATTTCAAACTTCAGGTAAAAATCTGGAAGTCATTTGTATTAGTCCATTCTCACATTATTATAAAGAACTACCTGAGATTGGGTAATTTATAAATAAAAGAAGTTTAATTGACTCACAGTTCTGCAGGCAGTACAGGAAGCACAACTGGGGAAGCCTCAGGAAACTTACAATCATGGAGGAAGGTGAAGGGGAAGCAGGCACATCTTACATGGCCAGAGAAGGAGAGCGAGCGAGCAAAGAGGGAGGTGCTACACACTTTTAAACAACCAGATGTCCTGAGAACTCACTATCATGAGAACAGCAAGGGAGATTTCTGCCCCCACTATCCAATTGCATCCCACAAGGCCCCTCCTCCAACACTGGGGGTTATAATTCGACATGAGATTTGGGTAGGGACACAGACCCAAACCATATCATCATTCTAGACATGTAAATATGTAAATAGGTTGAGCATCTTTAAACTGAAAATCCAAAATCTGAAGTGCTCCAAAATGCCAAACTTTTTGAGTACTGACATGATGATGTGAGTTACCCTGAACACATTAATTTTCACAGTATTAATGGTATATCTTTTTTTTTTTACTATTAAGCACATATGTGTGAATAAGTAGAAGAAAATGGTTGCTTAACAGCAGCATATAGGCTGGGTGCAGTGGCTCACACCTGTAATCCCAGCACTTTGTGAGGCCAAGGTGGGTGGATCACAAGGTCAGCAGATCGAGACTATCCTGGCTAACATGGTGAAACCCCGTCTCTCCTAAAAATACAAAAAAAATTAGCCAGGCGTGGTGGTGGGCACCTGTAGTCCCAGCTACTCGGGAGGCTGAGACAGGAGAATGGTGTGAACTTGTGAGGCGGAGCTTGCAGTGAGCCGGGATCGCGCCACTGCACTCCAGCCTGGGCAACAGAGTGAGAGTCTATCTCAAAAAACAAACAAACAAACAAACAAACAAAAAAACAGTAGCATATAAATTCAGAGTCAGGAATGATGTTGACACCAAACAACCACAGATTGTCCACATGGGTGATTGAGATGTACACAAACTTTGTTTCATGCACAAAATTACTAAAAATATTCTATAAAAGTTTCTTCAGGCCATGTGTTTAAGGTAGATATGAAACATAAATAAATTTCATGTTTATACTTGGGTCCCATACCCAAGATATCTCATGTATAGTTGCAAGTATTCCAAAATCTTAAAAAAATTGGAAATCTGAAACAATTTTGGTCCCAAGCATTTCAGATAAGGGATACTCTCAACCCATGCTAGACATCTAAATAAGTCATACTATCTATATCCAGTAGAAATGCTTGAAGGTTTGGGTCTTCATTATTTCTGGCCTTAGCTTTTGTAATAGAACAGATGGGCCTGGTCTCCTTACTTACAACCTCTTCCCTCCCAAATCTGTTCTCCAGAGTGCTCTTCTTCTGAGGCAAGGTGACAAAAATTGCTCTGCCTAAGACTCAGTGAGTGACTCCTTTATCACCTATAGCAAAGATACATCAACCTAGACTATCATCACAAAGACCTTTTCAAAACAGCCCCACTCAGAACTAATGAGTAAGAATTTTCAAGCGGGACCTGAAAATCTCTATTTTTAAGTTATCCAGGCAATTTTGATAATCAGCCAGGTTTCTGAACTACTGGTCTTCAGGTAAAAAGCCAAATTCTTCCCATGATCTGACTGACACCACTATTCCCAGCTCCATCCCTCAGCACAAATCATGTCCCAGCAGTACCAACTCAGGACTAGTGATTCTTCAAACCCATGCTCCTTAAAACCTCTCTGTAGGAATATCCTTTTTCCTTTAACTGCCTGGGGAGTTCCTATTCATCCTTCAAAAGACTCTATTCAAGCATCATCCAACCTCGTATACAGCCAATAAATACCTACTGAGGCCCTACTACATGACAGGCTCTGAACTAAGCATTGAGATAGAAAGACCAGTTAGCTATGTCAGTGGTAGTTCTTGCTTTCAGTAGGTTCATATGCCATTGGAGAAATAGACATGAAAGTAAACAAAGAAATACAATACAGTGAGGTAAATTCTGTGAGAGAGGCTGTGGTAGGCTGAATAAAGATCCCTCCACCTCCCACCCAAAGATGTTCACATGCTAATTTCCATAATCTGTAAATATGTTACCTTGCACTGAGCAGGGATTTTGTAGCTATATCACCTTGAGATTTCAGCACCCCAGCATTTTTTTTTTCTTTTGTGCATGAAATAATGAAAATTTTGATCAGGCCCTGGCTTGCTTGTACATGTTAACCACTCGCTTTTTTGCCCAGTATTCCTTGTTCCCACAATGTAATTATAAACTGCTGATGTACTGTTTCTTTGTCAAGCAGAAGGAGATAACTTCAGGGCCATAAGAATAGTTTACAGAAGGAATGAATTCCTTGAAGGACATTGCAACCAGCTGCCATATACATACGGCTGCACAAGGTGTTATCTGAAACGGAAGAAACACAGACTTTTCCCTTGGATTCCTCGAAACTCCCTCTCCATTACTCTCTAGCTTCATAAAAACTCCCTGATTCTTTTTTGTTACTGTGGATCTGAGAGATCTTGCTCTCTTGCCCTCTCACTTTAGTCAAATCGAATAAATATTTCTCTATCTCCAAGCACCAGTATCTCAATATTTGGCATCAGCTGCCCATCGGGTACATGAGCCTGAATTTGGAGTTCTAAAACAGATGCGATTAAGTTAAAGATTCTGAGATGGAGTGACTATCCTGATTATCTTGATGGGCTCAATGTAATCACAAGGGTGTTTTTAAGAGGGAGGCAGGCAGGAGGGTGAAAGAGAGAGAGGAAGAGGAGGAGACTGAAAAATGTCATGCTGACAATGAAGGTGGAGGATAGTGAAATGAGCCGAGGAATGAAGGCAGCCTCTAGAAGCTGGAAAAGGAAAGGAAATGAATTCTTCTCTAGAGATTCCGGAAGGAACCAGCCCTGCCAACTTCAGTCCAATGAAATTAATCTTGGACTTCTGACCTCCAGAAATGTAAAATAACTTCTACTTATTTCAAGCCATTAAGTTTCTGGTAATTTGTTACAGCAGCAATAGAAAACTAATGCACAGGCCAACATAGGGCACTGTGGTAATACATTAAAGGGGAATCTGTATCAAGTTATGGAGTGAGGATGGGGTGTTTAGGAAGAATTACCCAAAGTGACGACCCCAGAGCTGAGGAAAAGAGATTGTGTTTCCAAAGATGACCCAGGTAGAGTAAGTAGATGATGTGTAAAGGCGCACAGAAAGAGCATGGAAAGTGTTTCAATAAAGTAAGACTGCTTGCATGAAATAGTAGTAATAACATCAACAATATTAACTACGGTAAATGTTTATTGTTTGTATGCCAGGAGTGCCTTGGCATCTTACAAGTCTGTGAGATTGATACTATTATTATCATCTTCATTTTACCCACAGGGATACTAAGGTCTGGAGGAGGAGGTAAGTAAATTTCCTGAGATCACCGAGCTAGTAAACAGCAAAGCTAGAACTAGAACCTTGGCAGTCTGTTTCCAAAACTCAGTTTTTCTAATACGTTACTGTGGGAGTCTTAAGAACTTAAGGGGGCATTAGCATGGCTGAGGATAAATGAATTATTAGAAAGATATTAATGAGGTAAGGATCACTAGAGCTTGGAATATGATCTTGTCTTGGAGACTGACAAAAGTGGGAATGACAGACAGGTGTCTTCCAAGTTTCTTTGATGTGATCTCGGTTTTGCTGTGGTTCAAGACATAAAGGAGCCTTCCTTTACCACTCAAAGCAAATCACTGCTTCTTCGCTACAAATTCCACACCTTGCATAAACCTCTTCATTTCATTTCTTCCTTTTTCCCCTAATGTCTGAGGCAGAGTTGGGGGTACACAATTCTGGGCCTCATTTTCCATATTTGTAAAATGCCTAGAAGTATTTAATAGTTCCAAACTTGGTTGTGCTTCCGAATCCCCTGCTCTAAGTTTAAACAAAACGCAGATTCCTCACCCCATTCTCAGAGATTCTGTTGGTTAGTATTGGGATGGGGCTTTTTTTCCCCCATGATTCTACGCGGCCACGTGTTGGTAACCAGCGTACAGATGACTGCGTCCTTCCCAGTCCCACGCGTTTACTCGGAAGGCAGCCTCCGGCCCGGCTCCTGGCCCCGCCCGAGCCCCACCCCCTGCTCCCTTTCGGCCCGGACTGGGTCCCATTGCCCCACCTCCGGTCGCTCGACGTGCTCTCGCGTAGCTCCGTCTTTCTTAAGTCACCCCGCCTCGCAAGATGGCTGCGGTGCTGCCGGGCCCGGAGCCGTGGAACCGTGTGAGAATCCCTAGGGCGGGGAACCGCAGCGCAGTGACAGTGCAGAACCCCGGCGCGGCCCTTGGTGAGTGAGGCGCCGGGCGAGGAGGGGGGAACGTTTCCGGGGGAGGCCGCCAGGCCTGGCCGGCGCCGGTGGTACCGGGACTTCCCGGGCCCGGGGGACGCTGGGAAGGGGCGCGGGGCATGTAGGGGTCGAGCGGTCCCAGCACTTTGCTGGTGTAGCTTGTAGGGCCTCTGGCTTCGCATTCCTTCATGGAACCAGCTGTGCTAACGCAGGGCTTGGCTGGAGAGATGAAGGACCAAGGCTTAACCGTGCGCTGAGGGGGCGGAGAGAGGTGGACTCAGCTGGTGCCGGGGAACAGTGTTGCCTGGGAACCCTTGCTCACCCGGGTCTTGGGAGTCTTGTTTACCCTTCCGTCCATTTCCCCTTTCCGTCTTTTTCCTGTCCCCGAGGAGCGGTGGACGTCACCTAAGCACTGGGACTCAAACTACAATCTTTTCGGACCTCTATCTGCTTATCTGTGAAATAGAGCTAGTTCTACTCCTCACAGGGGCTTTGGGAATATCTAATGATGTAATTTAGGAGACAGTGCACTGTAAATGACAGTGTTTTACCACCTAAATGGATGGTATTTGTTAGGGTGAAGGGCATATAGTAGGTAGGAGCCTGGCGCAGGAGCCAGGTTGTTTGGGTTTGAATACTAGCTCTACCCTTTGCTGGAGCTTGAGGGAGTCATTGAAACTTTCTGTGCCTCACTGATCTCACTTTCAAGTGGAGATAAAAGTAGTACCTTCCTCATAGGGCTGTTTGGGGGGGATGAAAGAGTTGATAATGTAGAGAAAGCGTTTGGGACACTGCTTGGCGTGGTAAATGAACACTCAAATGGAAGCTGTTATGAATGTTAAATACGTAGCTCCGGGGCCCAAGGGAGAGAATACAGTCATGGGTTCTTTGTTTCTGGTTGGGCTGGTAAAGCCCTTTCCTCATCCCTGTTTTCACTAGAGACAAACTAAAAACCATGGCTTTAAGCTGCAAAAAGCCTAAAACAAAACAGAACAGAACAACAAAATAAGGCGGGCTGGACAAGGTTGACTTAGATAATCACATCCCCTTTCCCATATATCCATCCTACACACTTTACAGATTATCCCATCTATCCTTCCTGCACACTTTACAGATTAATATTCCCTCTATTCAAAAATTCTTTAACAACTCCTATTAGGCCTGGGAAATTCACCAACTCGCTACCCATCCCCGAGGCAGCCCATTCTGTCTTCAGATAGTTGTTGGGACAGTAAGAAAATTCTTGTTAGGTAGCAACCAGCCTTTACTTCCATCTAGAATGCTAGTGCTGCCTTTAGAGCCATAAATAACACATGAACTACGTCTTAGGGACTACTACAGATTTTCAGACTAGGAAGCATCTGCTGATGAGCACCCGGGGTTCAGTCAGGCGTTCATCAAATAATACGATTTCCAGTTACTGTGGTGGTTTTTCTTTTCTGAATATGTTTGTGTCTCTCTTAAAGTGATATCCAAACACAGAAGCCTTGATTTTGAAGACTGTGAATTTATTCATTCGTCTTGCTTTTGGGCATAGCAACATGGGGAGTTAGAGAATTATTACACATGTTGTGACATGTGCCCCACCTTCAAGGTGGGGGCTTAAGTGTACACATGAGGCGTAAGTGTACACCAAATCGCTGACAGCAAAGTATTCATATGAAAGATTATTAAACCATGATAAAATGCAATGTAAAGATATAGCTTCTTGTTTAACAGATGTTCTCTTAATGATTTCCTGGACTTTATATCATCTGTTACCATTTTCCAACTTCTCTTGTACTTAGAATCCTTACGTTCTTATAGTTGAGACTGATTACATTAGTTTTTGATTCCTTTAAAACAAATAAGGAAAGATGCTTTTTTTCAGTGTGTTTTTAATATAATATACTTAATGTAGAAATACATACTAAATCTTATTAGTTGTCTCTGCTTCAGACCTTTGCATTGCAGGTGTAATTAAAGAATGCCATCTCGTCACACTGTCGCTGAAGAGCCAAACCTTAGATGCAGAAACAGATGTGTTATGTGCAGTACTTTACAGCAACCACAACAGAATGGGCCACCACAAACCCCATTTGGCCCTCAAACAGGTGAGGAAGCCCGGTAGGTGAGACCCAACCTGTTCACTTGAAAATGTAGATCACACTGCCACTTACTATATTGCTATTTATGGAAATCTTGTGGAAATCTCAGAAAATTACTTGTGTTTTATAGGCCTGTAGCCCATAGTTACATGTGCATTTTTCTTTTTTTTCCTGAAAGCATTTCAGCATTTCAAAAAGTAACTTTTGTTAGAAAAAAAGTATGTTTAGATTAATTCTTTCCCAGTCTTGTTTCTAATAGGCAAGTAAACATTTTCTTCATTATATATAATCTATAACAACAGTGCCTTTGCCCAGCTCAAAGATTAAGTGATTTGAGCAAGACAAAATGTTGGACATTAAGAAACAGTTCCCTGGGCATAAACAAAATGCTAAAATTATTTTTTAAAAAACTTGTCTACTTACTATAGGGTACATAATCTAATTGGTGGTATGTTAGAGTAAATGGGTACATAGCAAGTTGTGGTGTAAACTGGTTTCATGTAATGTTTGGAGCTTAAGACAAAATTGGGCCCTCCAGCTCAGGGGCTACACCATAGAGTAGAGCCTCTCTTAAGCTGGCTTCCTGATATGCTAATTCATTCATTCACTTACTTAATTCTGCAAGTATTTTCTAGAAGTTCAGAAGGCTATCCATTGTGTGACAGGGCTACCTTGCAAGTATTTTTGAACTTTCTGTGTGCCAGGCATTCTGCTTAGTGCTGTGTATGGAGGAGTGAAAAAGGTAGACATAGTCTCTAACCTTATAGATGCATGCTTTCTGGTTAGTTTTCTACCCCTAGTACTTAAAGCAAACAGGGTGAAGATTTCATCAAAGAAAGATCTGGGATCATGGTCTTTCCCTAAATTTTCCATTCTAGGGTGGCTTTTATCTTTTTCAGAGTTTTTTTAATCCAAAAGCAAGCTTGCTAACCCTCAAAGTGAATGTATTTCTCCTTCTAGCTTCTGGGTTGTGAATAATCACCCTGTCATAAAAATTTGGCATTCTCTAGTCTCTCTTACGTAGCTCTCCCATCTAGGCAGTCCGTAAGACAAAACTTCCTCTGCATCTGGTCCCCTCTTCAGTTCTGGCTGCCATTTTCCTTTCTTAGACCTTGTCAACTTTTAGTTGTCTTACTATCATAACTGATGTTTCCTCCTTCAGCTTTTCCTAAGTTCTGGCATATTCTAAATATTAAAACTAGGTTAATCATCTGAAAACACAACTTTGATTTTTAGTTGTTCTCCATTGTGTCCTGAGTAAAGACCAAACTTCTTAGTTTGGCTTGCGAGATCTGTGATCTGGCCTCTTCAGTCTTCTTAGTTCAGGCTTCTCTCTTGCGTTCAGATAGATTATATTCCAGCCAACCTGGACTCTTAACAGACCTGCATGCTCACTGTGTTTGTTCCTACTTCTGAGTTTGCTTACCTGGTTCTGTATGTTTAGAATGCCCAGCCTCACCATGTCTGCCTGTTAAAGGCCTTCCTATCCTCTAAGTCCCATTTTAAGCCTTTCTGGCAGTGATAATCTATGTTATAGTAATCTCATTTTAAGTTGTATTTTTCTGATTATTACTGAAGTTGCTTTTTTTTTTTTAAATTCTTGGCTATTTGGGCCTCCTCTTTGTACTTCTCTTATAGCATTTAATATAGTCTGTGTCATGGTAAAGTTATTTGTGTATATATTTTATATTCTATGTGATCCGTGAAGTGGGAAACGTGTTTTATGCTTATGTTACTGCCGCAGCTGCTATTACCACTTCTACTACTGCCTTACAACTGCTTAATATTTCACAGTTTTCAGAGAACTTTCATGTAAGTACTAAAATCAGCCTGTCTCTAAACATTCCCCTAAATGGAACACAGAAAATAGTTTTGATTCCTGTTCTGTGGAGTACATGTAGGGTATGCTGGGAGATAAAGTGGTATTAGAAACTTCCCTATCTCTAGTTGCTAAAAATCTAGTAGTAAAAATAGGAAGACGTGTAAAATATTTAATTAAATGCTAAAATAAAAACAGACCCTATTTAAAATTGCAATCTTCTCAGCACTCCTTCTCTGCCTTATTTTTCTTCATAGCACTTAACACCACCTGCCATTGATTGACTGCCTTTCTCTCCCAGCTATAATGTAAGCTCCACAAGGGCAATGTATTTTGTCCCTTTTGTTTACCGCTATAATCCAGTTCTTAGAACAGTGTTCAGTCAGCACTCAATAGCATTTTTAATTTTTTTTAAAAAAAAGCTAAGAGCCATGCATTGTGCAAAATGCTGTAGGAATTCTGTAGTCCTCAGGAATAACACAAAGGGCAGCATGGGACTGCATCTAGACAGATACAAAAATTTGGATGGGCATTGATACTGGCAACAAGAGTATCTTGCCAGAGCTGCAAATATACTTCTAGAAATTGAACCAAGGTTATGGATTCTGTTTTAACAACGATTTTCAGAACAATGGAGGGAACAATCCTTAAATTCTTTAGGGTCAGCTCCTATCTTTTTCAGTTTTCAAGTCTGGACACCATCCTTTGAGGGAGATATTGACAAACCCAGATGGTAAAGCACTTGGAAAACATAGTAAGTGAACTGCGGTTCAAAAGGAAACAAAAGAGAAAAAATCTCGAGTGAGAAGGGAGGAAGAGAGAAGATGCAGGGGAACATAAGAACAAGCTTCATCTACTCAAAGAATATATTTGTTCAGTGATTAAAGCCAATCATTTTCCTCACCTCTGTGGTACTTTATAGACTGTTGAAATTTAGTAGTTAATAATTTGCTATCTTGTTTTAATAGTTTCACTATTAAAAATCACGTTGTCGGCCAGGCGTGGTGGCTCATGCCTGTAATCCCAGCACTTTGGGAGGCCAAGGTGGGCGGATCACAAGATCAGGAGATCGAGACCATCCTGGCTAAGATGGTGAAACCCCGTCTCTACTAAAAATAAAAAAATTAGCCGGGCGTGGTGGCGGGCGCCTGTAGTCCCAGCTACTTGGAAGGCTGAGGCAGGAGAATGGCGTGAACCCAGGAGGCGGAGCTTGCAGTGAGCCGAGATCATGGTACTGCACTGCAGCCTGGGCGACAGAGTGAGACTCTGTCTCAAAAAAAAAAAAAAAAAAAACTTGTTGTCTCAGCAAAATTATAATCTTGAGAATAACCTATACTCGTTTTGGTCCCTTTTATAACATCAAGCTCATTGTGGCATATAGTAATTTCTTAGGAGTCACCTGATTTTAAAAATGTGTTTGGCTGGGTAAATTCCAAATTTTAACTAGAAGCAATTGCTTGCACTTTGGATTTCTCTACCCTGAAAAAAATAAGGTATTCTGTGATATTTAGCATATTTCCATACTTTGAAAATCTAGAACTCTTTGCTTTCCTGGTCATAATCAGTGACCCTGTCTGCATTATATACACATGAATTTGAACTGCTCTTCTTCTTTCAGGTTGAGCAATGTTTAAAGCGTTTGAAAAGCATGAATTTGGAGGGTTCAATTCAAGACCTGTTTGAGTTGTTTTCTTCCAAGTAAGTAAGTGGTCCAGTTGCTTTGTGATGTGGTGGGCTGGGAACTCAATGTCTTGTGATCTCCCTTTGGATTTCTCTATGCTTGCTGTTGGAATATAACCAATTATACCTCAGCTGTATAAATTTTGTTTTAATGTGGGGCACCTGGTGTTTGTGGTAATCTTCTGACATTGATCTATGGGAGTGACTGGTGTGACATTGAAATCTGGGTCATGGTAGATTATATTAAAACATCAGTGGGCTGTTATTGTGCATAACTACCTCAAATTGAGCTTAAAGCAAGTCTTCACTTGAAAACTGCTATAGAAATGCTTTATATTTAAAAATGAAAGTAATGGGAGCTTGCACATAGCTGAAAATGTGAAGGGTCGCCCAGGGAGGACATGGAAGCTCTGTGCTTCTTCTGCCATACCTTGCCCTATGCATCTCTTTATTTCAATCCTTTGTCATATCCTTTATAATAAACTGGTAAATGTAAAAAAAAAAAAAAAACCTTTTTTTTTAAGTGAAAGTAATGTACTTTTTCTATTTTTTTCAAGTGAAAATCAGCCCTTAACTACCAAAGTGTGTGTTGTCCCCAGTCAGCCAGTGGTGGAGTTGGTGTTGATGAAGGTTTTGGGAGCCTGCAAGTTGTTGCTCCGCTTGTTGGACTGCTGCTGCAAAACTTTTCTGTATCCTTGAATATCTTGAAATATACCTTCTTTTGAATTGGAATTGTTTGGATATTTTTAACAGTATTTTTGTTTGAAAGCTAACACTCTGTAGGAGTTATAACCTACAGGAATTCTTAAACTTTTGCTTCTTGGCCTCCTTTTCTCAGGAATTGCCTGATGCGGCCATTGCCAGAGACTGCCTGTCACTGTTCAGCATGTATTATCCTAAGAGCATTGATAGCTAGAAATTCTTGATCTTAGAAACTAAAATTTAAGAGCTAAATTTAATAACGGGAACTCTAGCAGAGTGTTTATTACCATATTTTAAAGTTTTAAATTCTTAAATAGAATGTGTTTTAAGGCTTTAATTCCTTTAAGAAAATTCTCTTTACTTCCAATATATTTCTTCATTCATGATTGTAACTTACAAAATCCACATTACTTTGATTTTGTTTTCTACCTTAAATTGATTTTCCAGTTTGACTGTGAAACATCTAGGTTTGCAAGAGTTCATTATTTTAAACCTTGTGATGGTTGGGCTGGTGAGCAGGTTATGGTACGTACATACCTCTAACATCCTTCATTTCTTTCTCATCTCCTTTCAGCCTAGGTTTCTTAGTAGTTTTCAAACTTATTTTCCTATGGGGTTACGGAAGGTACAGGTATTCTCTTTCTTGGTTTGATCAGAGTTTTTTGGGGGTAGATTGGGAAGCTGAGTGCTGATGGCTGTATCAAAGGAGTAGGCTTTATATCTCAATCCACGAGATCAGCCCAACACTGAACAACTAAAAAAACTGGGAGTGACTGGTGTCACACTGAAATCTGGGTCATGGTAGGTTGTAGTGAAACATCAGCGGGCTTTTACTAAACATTAAAAAAATTAATGCCTATGACTGGGAATTGCAGTAATAAAAAATTGTTGGTAGTAGTCATATTGCAACAGGCCGTTTAAAATGATGCTAATCCTGGGCTGGCTATATCACTTGGTTCTTTCTGTCACTTGGTTTCTAATTTTTAATGGCAATGATAAATGCAATTTTTGACCTTCTTATGTGCTAGACTCTTTTCTTCCATCTCAAACACCACTGCTTTTTTGAGCATATTTAGTTGATGTATGCTGGTAATACTTGCAAACTAAAGAGACATCTCTTGCATGTCTCTCAGTACATATTGTGAAACTGATCTGATGGATAATTAGAATTTGCCCATATCTGTAAGAAGGCCTGTTTTGGGCCATTTCAAACAATTAAGATTATTAGTTCTAATATGAATGTAAGAAAACATTGGATGGAGAAAAGAAAAAAAGTTTCAGTGTTTAGAGATTGAAAACCTTGCTTTGATATCTTAACCTGGATATCTCAAATAGTATTTCCTATTGTTTTATTTTTTATTCTACTTATTCTTAATCAGAGGTAACAATGTTTGATTACTAATCATATTTTAAA
Source organism: Pongo abelii (assembly GCF_028885655.2). NCBI lineage: Eukaryota > Metazoa > Chordata > Mammalia > Primates > Hominidae > Pongo > Pongo abelii. Next base: position 25,109,954 of record NC_085928.1, read on the forward strand.
ATGCTAAACCTTTGATACTCTCTTGTGTAATGAAAATAGCTTTAATTTTTGCTGATTATAATACATGCCTGTTTTAAGAAATTTAAAAAGAAAAATGTGAAGAACCTGAAATTTGCCTAAAGTCTCACCATCTACCACACTTAAGACTTTGATATGCATCCTTTTGTACATTTCTCCATGTAGTACTTTTTGAATATATATATATTTTTCCTGGTAGACTGTCTTACAGTTTTTTGAGTAACATTTTATACTTGGATTTTTCTCTTGGGTTGGACTAATCTGGCTGTCGCAAGTGTGCACTATAGTGTTTTTTATCTGTACTGGAGGACCTCGATAGCCATTTATTTTCAGCTTTCAATCTTGCAGTTTATTATGTAATCTGCAAATTGTAATTACTGGCTAATTAATGAGCTCCTATTTCTTTCTCTAGGGTTCTCTATAAAGGTGTCTTAAAAAGGTTGATTTTGTTATATGAGCCTTTGTTTGGACTGCTTCAAGAGGTCGCTAGGATTCAACCAATGCCTTACTTCAAAGATTTTACCTTTCCTTCTGATATCACTGAATTTTTAGGACAGCCATATTTTGAAGCCTTTAAGAAAAAAATGCCTACAGCTTTTGCAGCTAAAGGAATAAATAAATTGCTAAATAAACTGTTTTTAATAAATGAGCAGTCACCAAGAGCCAGTGAAGAAACCTTACTTGGAATTTCCAAAAAAGCTAAACAAATGAAGATCAATGTACAGAATAATGTGGATCTTGGACAGCCAGTAAAGAACAAGAGAGTCTTCAAAGGTAATTTGCTTTGATACAGCACATACTCTAGTAAAACAAAAAACAAATAAAAAGAAACCTTTTGAAAGTAATAGTCATGCATTGCATAGAAAGAAATTCAACATCTCACATCTTAATTTTGACTCATATTATCTTTAGAGAGGTATGGCAATACCTGTGCTTTCTAAGCTTGAGTACTTTAAGTTGTTTATTTGTTTCTGTAGTTGCTTCCTAGTTATTTGCTTGCTTTATTCCTTTATTTTGTGGTAATTTGGCAAGAAATGTCATGTACTTAAGAATTTGTTGTAGATTTGAAAATAGTATGCCTAAGGTTTTGTATCTGCAATTTTTCCACCTCCACAGAAAAGTCATCAGAATTTGATGTGAGGGCTTTCTGCAACCAGCTGAAACACAAAGCTACTCAGGTTTGTCTGGCTTCATTAAATTTAGCTTATGATTTCTGCTAATTTGTAGAGGATGCTTCTTACCAAGGGCAGAGATTGAATCTTTTCATTTTATCCCTAGCTCTAAGCTTAGTGCCTTCTTAGTTGTCAGTGTGTGCTTCTGAATGAATACAGGCAGGGGATTTTTAATACATCTAGTTAATTCACTTAATAGAGTACCTTCAGAAATATTTTAGTAGGAGTTTCTCTAGAATTTTAAAGTAACTGTAAGATCTGTTGTTAAGTATGGATTGTACTGCAGCTTAAGAGTATAGGCTTTGCAGTCAGACAGTTGGTTTGAATCCTGGCTTTGGTACTAGCTGTGTGACCTTCTGTGAGTTTCCTGATCTCTCCATACCTCTATTTTGTAATAGTAATATGTGCCTCATAGGGTTGTGCTAGCTTTAATGCATGTAAAGCGTTCGGCAGTCTGGAGTATGGTAAGCATTTAATTGGAGTTAGATGTTATTAGCTACGGTCATTTTGGTCATCATCCTCATCGTTTTGTCATGAAGCTATTCCTTTACTCCTGTTGAGGTTCAAGTTTTAACATGATTGATTAATGTCTAAATTCTGTTTGTTCTGGACCTAACAGCATATAAGTACATCAGCATTACTGTTTTACTCAGTAACTTGACTTTTTTTTTTTAAACCCTGTCTTTGCAAAATGTCTTTACTTCTGGTATTTTTCATGGGTTAGTTTACTTCTTTTATTTAAGAATTCTTAAGCATACTTTCTTGAACTTTAAGGACTCCGGCTTCCATTGATGTTCTGTCCAATTTATGAATTCAGAGTGAGGAATAATACTTTCTGTGCCAGGTATTGTTCTAAGTGCTTTTATATGCACGAAGTCATGTAATTATATCACAAAAGCTCTGTGAGGTGGGCATGCTTATTACTGTTTTCATATTTCAGATGAGGAAACTGAGGCATAGAAAGGCCAAGAAACTGCCAGGCCACATAATGAATAAATGGTAGAGCTGCGATTTGAATGCAGGCAGTATGGTTTCATAGTCTTTCTTCTTTACCATTCACCAGTCCCCAGAACAGTTGTTCAACTGTATCTCAAGAACTATGGTGCTTTGTGAGCCTTGAAACTTCTGCAGCCTGTGCACCTGTTTGTAGGTGAGCTGGCTTTGAAGTTGGTGGGTCAGCATCCCTCTTACTGAAGACTAACTGCTACTATATTTTTAGCAAATAGCACTAACTTGCTTAGCTTTAAAGCAAACTACTTCTGTTGATCACCAAACATAAACTGTTGACCTGGGTCATTACTTTTATATTTTCTACTTTTTTTTAAAGTTCCTTTTGAGTGTAAGAAATTTGAAAGAAGGTAAGCTTTGAATGAAAGAGCAGATCATCTCATAGGCAGCATATTTTCATAAAGAAATAGTAAACATTAGTAAAATCCAAATGTGACTTGATATAGAAAGAAGGGGTTGAAGAAGTAAAGGTGCCTTGTCAGAAGATGGTTGAAGTAGAATTGGAAGTGTTGCTCAGTTGAGCATTTTTAACAGATATTCAGCAGGCATTAACTGATTAATGGGCTTATTCTGCTGGGCACTCTGCAGGGCCCCATATCTTCCCTGTTTTCAGAAACATTTCTAAATTGAGGAGGTTTGCTCAGGATATGGAAATAAGTGGAAAACAAATCGTGATAATCCGGTGGTGTAGCGAACAGGGGCCTTTCAATGATCCCCCAACCCTCTGCAATTAGGCTTTGACCAGTATTTAATTATGTGGGGGTTTTTTGTTGTGTATGTGAGATATGTGTGTTAGAATATTTATGTTAACTTTCCTATGTCAATCTAATTCAGCTGCAGATGGGACCTGTCCTGGTACAGAGGGGGAACAAAACAACTTGTATTGGAGCAGTGGAGAAAAATTCAGTTTTTAAAGACATAAGGAAAGCTTAATGAGCAAAAAATTTCCTTAAAGACTGATAATTTTTTTTTTAATTTTTAGGTTTTGTGGGTACGTAGCAGGTATATATATTTATGGGGTACAGAAGATATTCTGTTATAAGCATATAGTGCATAAATAATCACAGGGTAAATGGGGTATCCATCACTTCAAGCATTTAGGGACTGATAATTCTAATTTTTAAATTTTGATTGTGAGCTAGCTTTCCTTGTTGTCATATAATTACAAGTCAGTAACATGTCCAATATGTTTTTCTCATCTTTCCACATTTCAGGAGACCAGTTTTGATTTTAAATGTTTTCAATCCAGACTAAAGACAACCAAGTATTCTTCTCAGAAAGTGATAGGAACTCCTCATGCCAAAAGTTTTGTGCAAAGATTCCGAGAGGCTGAGTCCTTCACACAACTTTCTGAAGAAATCCAGATGGCAGTTGTATGGTGCAGGAGCAAAAAACTCAAGGCTCAGGCCATTTTTCTGGGTAACAAACTTCTTAAAAGCAACCGGCTTAAACATCTGGAAGCTCAAGGTACTAGGTAGGTATATTGCAAAAATTATGTTACTTTACTTTTTGTGTTGTTGTTATGAGTAAAAGTATATATTCAGGTCACTTTTCTTTAAAATGTGATGTCCAGCAGCCTCAGCGGGGCTAAATTGGGATGTACTCAAACTGCAGTTGCATTTGCTGCTTTTATTGTAAGAGCAAAGCTGTATCATTGGAGGAAAAAGATAAACAGGTTAATTGGACTTCAGTCCCATTTATGCTCTTCATCATTTCCATCTGCTCATTCAGGAACCATTAAGAATGTCTAGTGTGCTGAGCCTGAGGATACAACTGCATAAAGACATGACTTGGTCTTCAGGGAGCTCAGGGTCTTCTGGGAAAGGCAGCCCTTCTGCAGACAGCTTCAGTGCAGTGCAGTGGGATAAGGGCATGAGAGCAGAAGCAGAAGGTGCCTGCCTTCCATGAGGCCCACACAAGACTGCTGGGGTCTTGTACTGTTGCTACTTGCTACTGTTTATAGCAGCTGGACTCTATCTGTATTTCTTTTCTGTGATTTTTATATTCACAACTGTTTAAGGGTGCTTATCTTTGCTTGTGAACCAGTATTGCATGAAGTATTACATGAATTTAGACATTAGACACTTCAGGGCTTAACGGTAATGATTTCAGACACAAATATGTATTAAGAGCCTATTCCACCTTCACAGAGGCAATTATTCTGACCTGTTTTTTATTGTATTCTTTAACAAGTGTCCTGTGCATGCCCCATAATTTCTTATCCATAGTTATAGAGCTATTCAGGGATTTAAAGTTCATTCCTGGGGATGAACCACGTATTGAAAATTTGTTAAATTTTCTTTTAAAATTTACATAAAATATATTCCTGTTTTAGAAAAAAATTAGTATACAGTGAGGGTTTTGTAACACATTTTGATTAAAAGCTATGGGAAAAGTGGTTGAATATTCCTAAGGGATAAAGTGCTTGAGGGGTTTTTACATTGAGATTGGGTCCCCTAAAGGTCTGTAATAATCTAAAAGTGATGTATCCTATGGCTGGAAATGCAGCCTGACATGGAGAGAAGCGTTCTGTTTAAAATTGGGTTTAAAATCAAGGGTAGATGAGGCAGAGGTAACAACTAAAAGTTAATGAGAAGGGTAGCAAACTGGTGTTTATTGGTTAAACCATTAGTACTCCCCCAGATATAGTGCTCCTTCATATATTGCCCTGTTTTGCTGTTTCATTAATATATTTGTAGTAAACTTTATAATTTATTTAATGTCCATAATAACACTGTGAGGTAGACAGTATTATTCCCATTTCATAGATGGGTAAATGGAGGATTTTGCTCAAGGGGTTAGACGTGGAACTCAGTTCAGGCCTTCTGTTTTCCTTTCAACTCTAAGTACACCCACCTTCTCCCCACTTAAAAGCCACTGCTTATAGTAAGATAAGAAAATGGTATGGAAGCAAAGATCATGATTTACTTTATTATAATGGGCTTCCTCAAAGTTTTATATCCATGCCCATCTTATAAAATCTATCACAGTGAAACAATTCAGCAAGGCACTGATGAACCTGGTGGCAGTGTACCGTGTGTGGAAGCAAAACACCTAAAATGATCAGCTGTTTGATTTCTAAATTTCCAAACTTAAAGATGACATATGAATCATAATTAGGGTAGCCTTAAGGCTGTCTGTGTGTCTGGGCCAGAAGCCCTGTCTTCATATTCTTTTATAAACCCCTCTTAGCCTTTATTCCTTTTTCCTTGTTCATTTCCTGCCACAGCATGAAGCTGATTATCCAGATTCGGATTAATACGTACTGGCAGATTTTTTCATTTGTGATGCTTCCTCATGTCCACTCATTACATTATGAACAGATTAGCAGTTATGAGGGAAAAGCTCTGACACTAAAGTATAGAGGTATCTCGCCATTCAGCTAATTGCTAGGCAGCTGTACTTTTGAGAGTCTGAAAGCAAAATGGGGACACATTCGTCTACACTTCAATCAGAGGGCATTTGTGCTCTCAAAAAACAGACTTGGGGTGAAATTTTTCGATGTGGTTCTGGGATTGTACACAGGCATAGGACTTGTAGATAAGTTGTGTATTTTTCTTTTCAGTTGGTAAATTAAAAGTGCTTGAGAATGTTTTTCTGCATCTTAAGCCCAGATTTTTCCTCTGTCTTTTAAAGTTTGCCAAAGAAACTAGAGTGCATAAAAACGTCTATTTGCAACCACCTTCTTCGTGGCTCAGGTATCAAAACTTCAAAGCATCATCTGAGACAGAGAAGATCACAGAATAAATTTTTACGGAGACAAAGGAAACCACAGAGAAAGTTGCAGTCGACTCTTTTAAGGGAAATTCAGCAGTTCTCTCAAGGGACTCAGAAGAGTGCTACAGATACCAGTGCTAAGTGGAGACTCTCACACTGTACTGTGCATAGAACTGATTTCTACCCTAACAGTAAGCAACTCTTAAATAGTGGAGTTTCAATGCCTGTCATACAAACTAAGGAGAAAATGATTCATGAAACTCTTAGAGGCATCCATGAAAATGAAACTGATTCGTGGACGGTGATGCAAATAAATAAAAACAGTACGTCAGGAACCATTAAGGAGACAGATGACATTGATGATATTTTTGCTTTAATGGGAGTTTAGATGTTCGTTCATATGTGAGACTTTTAAGTGATTAACAAGGCTAGTTCAGTGTTCTAAGTAGAACTGCTAAGATCTGGAAGTACCACCTGGACTCACAGAGGAGCTGCTTTAGTGCAGCATTGCACAGGAGTTCATTTCAGTTCAGTCTACATTTAAAGTAGCATTGTGTCATTTCATCAACAAGTATTTCTTTTTGGCTTCAACTACATGTCAGGTGTTAATATGAAAAATCTGCCACAGCCTACCCTTGAGAAGCAGATGTAATTCCTTGAGTGAGGCTAGTAAGTCGCTGAAAAACTGAATAATTTTATGACTTACTAGGCAATTTAATAATCATTTGCAAAAACCATTGTGTCTTGAGGTAAATGAGGAGGGAGGGTGGGGGATAGCAAGGAAACACCTGAAAGGTCAATTTGGTCTTATTGGCTCCATTGTACATAGGTCCGCCTCTGAATACTAAAGTTCGTAGCTCCTGACAGTTATGTTGTCTTGTTTATATGTTGGAATTGATCAACAAGCTTTGCCACTGCTTGTATTACCAGGGACTGGTTACAACCATTATTTCTCTTCATTTGCTCGGCTTATCTCATATTAAAGTGAGTTTGGAGTTCTCCAAAAGGTTTTAATTTTATTTATTTGGGTACCAGTGATTGATTTCAAATAAACCTTTTTACAAAAAGGCTATAAGGTGGTTTATGGTTACATATGAAATATAACAGGATAACAGGTAGATGAGAAAGTAAAATGAAAAAATCAGGTTAGGAGACACAAAGTAGACCCAGGAATGAGGCTAGAACATTTATAATTTGGTGTTGATGCTGTCATCTGATAGGGGATATTGCTCTGAGGGGAGTACTGTTGCTCTGAGGGGAGTACATTTTGAGTATTTTCAAATAATGATGTGAAGTTTGAGGTAGGTATCTTTCCAATGTTTTAACTTTACTAGAATTAGGTTATTAAGCTTCTCTAGTGCCCTTAACTTTTGTTACATAGAGATTTAAAGAAAAAGAAAGCAGTACCTTAGTATGTACCGCATCCTTTTCCTCAGCCACCCTATCATAACAGAAGTTATTTCCCTTCCATTCTTTATTTGGCTTTGTTCTTTCCCTGTCTGCCTTCTCCATTTTCTCACTTATCTCTACCAGTGGTTCTCAAACTTTAGACTTTTTGAGAATCACCTGGTGGGTTGCTAAAAGATGCAGATTAGCCGTTTCCCAGAGACTGATAAAGAGGGGCCAGAAACCTGCATTTTTAACATGGAGCCCAGGTGATTTTGATCCATGTGGCCCCCAAATCCAGTTATATAAACACTACTTTAGCTTCTCTCCTGAAGCCTTAAGTAAACTGGTTTAATTCTTAATTTGTAGTCACTTTTCATATTCCTTTTGGCTTTCTACCAAGTGGTAGTATCCATTTAGTGCCTTAAAATACGGACAATACCAAGGAGATTTCATTCTAGACAAGTCTAGAAATGGCCATTAACTTCTAAGTGTCCTTGTGTTCAATGAATTTCCTTTACCTATTGGGAAATAGAAGGTAAATTAGTAAGAGAACTGGTGTATAGCTTTGTGGACCATAGGGCTTATTTGCTGAGAGTTGTCTATATTCATGCACCCAGTCCCCTAAGTAGCCTTTTTTAAGACTTTATTTAGCTGATTCAGAAAAAAACTCCCTGGGAATTAGGAGATTTTAGGTTCAGTCTTGCTTCTCCTACTTGTGGCTTCACTGAGCTAGTCAGTTTCCTCTGGCTTAGGTTTCTGGATTTGAAGTGGAATTTTTTCAAGAATGAAACTTTTATAGCTGAAATAAACTTTGGAGCTTATCTTTCATTGGAAAAACCAGGGTGGTTCAGTGAGTTAAGGACAATATAGCATGGACTGGACCGCCAGTCTAGCATTTGTTTCCGAATTCATTCATGTTCTTTTGGAGTATCTTCATCTCCTCTCATTTTTCCTATCTTCTGCCCTTTACTATTCTGGGAAAATGGCAAAAAAGCTTCACATGTGTCCACAAAATGACAATTTGTATGTTTATAAGGAATTTAGTATTCTATATCAGTTTTTCCAAATATTTAACATTAAAAAAAATGCAATCTAAAGTATACCAAACTGTAACTTACCTAGTAAATGAGATTAGAAACTATTGTCAGGGTCATCGTAGTGAATTATTATTATTATTTTTTTTTTGAGACAGAGTCTTGTGCTGTTGCCCAGGCTGGAGCACAGTGGTATGATCTCAGTTCACTGCACCCTCCACCTCCTGGGCTCAAGCTATTCTCCCACCTCGGCCCCCTGAGTAGCTGAGACTATAGGCATCACCACGCCCTGGCTAATTTTTTAAAAACTTTTTGTAGAGATGGGGTTTCACCATGTTGCTTAGGCTGGTCTCAAACTCCTGGACTCAAGGGATCCGCCCACTTTGGTCTCCCAAAGTGCTGGGATTACCCACATCCTAGTACCAACTTTATCACTTCTGATGGCATTAGAACACACAGGCCATTTATAAGAGCAGTGTTTGAGACCTCCTGTGTGTCACTTCCAATCCTCTTGGCCTTCATACTAAAGTCACTGCTGTGGCAACCAGTTTCAAGCAGGGCTGAACCTTGCCTCTTGCTCTGGGGACGTCTCACTTCCTGCCCCTGGGCTTCTCACCAGCTGCAGGAACTGCCTAGCACTTGGGTATGTACAACCTGGAAGAGGTGTGGGGCCACCCCATCCCCTCCTCAAAGAAATTCACAGGCACAGTATGAGGCTAAAGTAACTTCCATCTTGTATGCTAATCTACCATGTTGACTTCTGATAACCAGTTCCAGGAATGCCCTCTAAGATTTCTACTTCTATCTATTAAAAGAACACACACACACTGTAAATCCTGGCCTTAAGCAAGTTATAGGCTATGTTGCAAACAGCATTCTTGCCTTTCCCTGAGGAGTTGACTTCAGTGTCTTACATGTTCCTTCATGTATACGCTTTTCTCTATGGCATATAATCCCTGGGTCGGGGGGTAACTGCAGGTATCACTGCCTGAGACATGGCTTCTGTGCATAAGTCCCTATTAAATGTTTCTTTCTGACAAACTGGATTTGTTGGCCTCTTTCTTTGGCATCTCAGCACTCTCAGCCTTTGGGGGTAGGTTGCATAGACTCGCTCACTATACAACACATATTTCCTAGGACTTGTCACAAGTTCCCTCAAGATCTAGCACTAGTGCCTATGTTTTGGCTAACTCAATGAATATGTTGTTAATAGGCTTGTCTGTCTTGTTTCATTTTGCCACTGTTCCCTGGGATCACTTCCCAAATTTACATATGTAAGCTTTTGGCTCAGGCTCTGCTTATAGGAGAACCAAGGATAAATCAAAGCAGTAAAGTAACACTGGCAGACAAAAAGATGACTTCTAAGATAATTCTTTTGTTACTATATATTTTATGAATGTCTATATTAAAAAATCTTTTTTTTTGGCTGAAAACATTCCTGCTTGGATTAGACCAATTCCGTCAACTATGAAACTGACAATATACTCAGATTGTTTTCTGAAAAAAAGCCACGAAGTTGGTTTATAGCTTTAATTTTTTATCCAGCAATACAGCTATAACCTTTTAATATTAAGCTTCACTTTGAAAACCTAAGCCACTTACATGAATAGGTCAGTGGCACCTTCACAAAAATCTTCTCTATTAACTTTAGTTCAAAGGCTTTATTTTTCCATTCTGAATCTTAAATGTAGCAGTCTAAACTGTCCCATCAGCTTTTTTCTCTTGCCCTTTGCAAATTAGTTTTCTCAATTAAAGCTATTTTTGTTTTTTGGTTTTTCACTAGTGAAAATGTTACTTCCCCCATGAAAGGACATTTCTTGTAATAAATCTACCTGTGAATTTTGCTATATTTCTTTGTTGGTTTGGCTTTACAAATATGTAGCTGTCTTCTCACATGTTACCTGCTGTAAAACCATTCATTTTAATCTTAATAGCCTTCACGTTTACAGTAACAAATGAATTTCAGAGAAATCAAGTAAGTTGCCCAAGATCCAACATATATAATAAACATCAGAACTGGAACTTGAATTCTGTTCTTTTAGTTGTTTCCAACATGGACTAACACATTTTATCAAGAATGTTTTCAATATTCAAATAAGAACTCAAAAAAATAGGCTTACATAGTAACATTTATCCATCAACTTACCTATCGATGCTTAACAGAAAAGCAGCCCCCTTTTACCTAGCCCATTTTAACATAAAAAAAGAAAATACCCGTAGTAGACATATTCTTTAAAATACAAAAGCCCAATAAAACGTCAAACCCTTCTGTACATAGTTGTAACAGGTTTTCATTTTATGGATGTGCTCTTGTCAGTTTGTTAAAATAGGGGAATCAGCTAGTAGCTGTTCTAATGAACACCATAATTCAATTACTTACACACTTTTTTCACCCCAGGCACAAATTCTTGTTTTGAGAAGGCACAGGTTTTAAAGCTGAAGTGATCCTCCTGAAGTTACAGATGCACAACATTTAAAACAATGTTGAAATTTTAGGTATTTAACTCCAGTTAGCATAAAGCCTTTTTTTTTTTGAATCTTCAGTTAAACTGGGAACCATTAGTCAAGATTTCCTGTTACACTGGCTATAAAGCATCTCAACAGATGGATTCCAGAAAAGGTCACAGCACTGTGAAAAGAAAAGAAAAATAATTTTCTTCCTTTCCTCAGAGAGAACATCTGAATTCATCAACTTAAAAAAATTTACAAATTCTTATGATTTCATATATGAAAGCAGAACATCTTTTAATGCGTTCTAGCTTTCTTCTCTTTCCCCAGCCCCGTCTTGTAGTATTCTAAAATCTGATGATAAATATTATCTGATCCATTTCCTTCATGATTCCAAAAATTTCACCGTATCTTCTATTTTGCTTTGTTTTCCAGAATAAGTCTTGATCTCTTTAGTTTGTTCCTTTTTAAACAAATATTCAATTACCTTGTTAGACTTTTCAGGTTTTAAAAAAATTACCATCGCCATTATTGTACATATTATTTATCTACCTGTCTTCCTATATCCATCTGTGTGTCCGTCCGTCCGTCCGTATGGCGATCAGCCAAAATGTTTCTCAGGTATGGATATACTACAGTTTTGTTGTTGTTGTTGTTGTTGTTTTTGAGACAGAGTCGCTCTGTCGCCCAGGCTGGAGTGCAATGGCGCAATCTTGGCTCACTGCAACCTCTGCCTCCCGAGCAGCTGGGATTACAGGCGTGTGCCACCACACCTGGCTAATTTTTTTTTGGTTTTAATTTTTCTAGAGATGGGGTTTCACTATGTTGACCAGGCTGGTTTTGGACTTCTGACCTCAGGTGATCTGCCCACCTCGGCCTCCCAAAAGTGCTAGGATTACAGGCATGAGCCATGGCACCTGGCCTGTCTCTAGTTTTAAGTGACACTTTAACAAACACTGATAATATTACAGGTTTTCAGTACATAAAGTTATAAAAACAATTCAACAAGTGGATAAAGAAAATGTGGTATTTATGTACCATGTAATACTACTCAGCCATAAAATGGAACAAAATAATGGCATTTGAAGCAACCTGGATGGAGGTGGAGACCATTATTCTAAGTGAAGTAACTCAGGAATGAAAAACCAAATAGTGTATGTTCTCACTTAGAAGTGGGAGCTAAGCTATGAGGACACAAAGGCGTAAGAATGATATAATGGACTTTGGGGATTCATGGGGAAAGGTGGGAGGGGTGAGCGAAAAAAGACTACACATAGGGTACAGTGTACACTGCTTAGGTGATGGGTGCACTAAAATCTCATAAATAACCACTAAAGAACTCTTCCATGCAACCAAAAACCTGTTCCCCAAAAACTATCGAAATAAAAACAAAAATTAAAAAACCCACAACATTCTCAGATTACTTTGTAAAAAACAAAAAACAAACAAAACAATTCAACTCTTACCTTACAGGAAACAACTGAGGAAAACATCCTTGAGTTTTCCTGTTAACAAATTTCTGGATCTGAAGTACCTGTTTTAAAAGATGTCCCTTGGAACATTTGTCAATTTTTGTTAATACAATCTATAAGAAAACAAATTTTTATGCATTAGAAATAAAGTGGTTCTTAATAATTGTATACATTTTAGCTATAATTTTTCATTTACAACTAGGTGACCTGTGCAAATTTATCTCTACCTATTTCCTCATCTATAAAATAAAAATAATGACCCATAAAGGAGTAGCTGTGAAGATTAAATGAGCAAATGTGTGAAACACATCAAGTACACACTGTGTGTCTGCTGCTTAATAGTGCTTTAACCACACAGGGCCACAATATCTTGGAAAGATCAGTGAGAAGGGTCCTGGAGTTATATTTGCAATGGTTAATATGATCACAATATACCTGATAGCTTAAGATATATAAATGAATATTGGGTTTATCTATATAAAATTGCCAATTTGTAATCATTTTTGACCTATACGCTAAAGAAAAAAATCAGAAATCAGGCTATTTGTAGGTTGTATCTACTAGTTATATTCCAAGTAAGTCCAGAATTCTACTTGTCCAGAGACAAGTATCATAGTGCAGAAAGGTCAAAGTATGGGTGATTATTAAAAAAATCAATTAAAAATAAAACCTTAATTCACCAGGTATCCCTGGTGAGTTTCTGTAAAATTAAATTTCCTGGCAAATCATTTATGCTTTTTAGTCATAAAAGATGCTAATGGCAGGAGTGTGGTGTCATGATACATATATTGGTTTATGTCCACGGTTCCTTTCTCATAACTCCCATAGCCCTTGTTACAATCTTTTGTTATAATGTTGGATATGTTAGGCATCAGCAAACAAAATCTCTCTGACCTCCTGCCTTCCATTCACCTGCTCCAAGACAAGACTTGTAATCTTCTCTCACCTTTCTGATTGTGGTCATATGACCCTCATTCCAGAGAGGGTCCCACCTCATACCCTGGGGGAAGGGATGCTGATGTCATGAAGCTTCCATAAAAGCCCAGGAAGACTGGGTTTGGAGAGCTTCCAAATAGCTGAACACAGGTAGGTTTCCAAAGGGTGGCATGCCCAAGGAGGACATGGAGATTCTGTGAATCTTCATTGTATCCTTTGTAATATACTTTATAATACCATCAGAAAACATGTTTCCCTGAGTTCTGTGAGCCACTCCAGCAATTAAACCCAAAGGGGGGGTAGTGGGAACCCCAACTTGAAGCCAGTCTAGATATTATAGAGGCCCAAAATTGTGACTAGTGTCTGAAGCTGGGTGAGAGGAGTAGTCTTGGGGACTGAATCCTCAATCTGTGGGATGGTGTCCACTGGTTGTTGGTGAAGACAAAAGCCTCTACACATTTGGCCACAGAAGTCTTCTGTGTTAATTGTTGTGGTAGGAGAGCAGAGGAAAAACATGGTTCCAGTGTTTTTCCCATAGTGAAAAGCAGAAAGTGTGTGGTTTCTAATGACCTGTGAATCCCTCCACAAATGGGAGTCTTTCCTCATAAAGGCAAAAGTTCTGATATTTAAAAGGAGATACAGATATAATTTTTCTATTCCAATTCCTTTTTCAACGAAGAAAGTAATATTTCCTTTCAGTTAAAATTGAGGAAAATATATGATTTCATAAACTAGTATCTGTGATACCAAATAAGGAATACTATTATTTAGTTTGGCAATATTTAGGCATTTTTACTAGGTAGACTATTAATCCTTTGACTTCTCATAACTATAAATTATCTCTAATGCTTCATAGGGCTTTTGCAGACCCCAAGAATTCCAGGACCCCAAGAATAAAACAGAAGTGGCTGACTAGTAACTTGGTGTGATTTGTACTAAACTCAACTGTTACATATTAGTGGCTTTCTGACATCTTTTTGAAAGCAAATTATAGTTATTGGGTTCTTCACTTTTCTTTGGAAAGAAACTTTAAGGGTGCCGTTTTTTCTGGAAGTCTCACAAAGCAAAATTAATGTGGATACTAATCTACAATTCTGGTATTCTAGTCTAGGTCAAAGGACCAAGAATACTGGTAAGAATTTCCCAGAAGAAATTTTGTTTGCTTTAAAAATATAAAAATCCTACTTGTGTGTGCTGGAGGCTGCTATGTTCCTGGAACAATTTTAAAGTTTTAAATTAGTTAAGCAACTTTTTAAGTTGCAGTTTTATTCACATTCTTATAAGTACTATCTGCCAAGCTGCTGTTAAAGAGCTACTTTTTCTGAACAAATGTTTATGTTGCTATAAAAAGAAAAAAATATGAACAGTATCTAGGAACATTAAATGAACAGCCTAAAGAAACCTTTACTTTGACTATAATTTTCAAAACATATAGCTGAGCGACAGAAAAGAGAATAAAAGTGCCACAGAACTTCTTTTAATATTAATGGATGATTAATTGAAAAGATTATTCAAAAGGCACTCTCCTTTATCTTTTGAGGAGGCAACACAAGCTCAATTGTTAAAAGGTACATGTTCACACAGATGCACGTAGAACTGATATTTCTAATTGCAACCATGACTCAAAAGGAAGTACTTACCACATAAGGTAATGCAAATTCTTCACACATTTCTATGGCAATATTGTCTGTTTTTTGAATTCCAACAACACTATCCACTAATAAAAATGTTCTCTTCAAGCTATAAGCATGTAGAAAAGAAGATTAATGGCAATATAAAATATACCCATTCATTTATCCCCTCTTCCTTACTGTACTAAGAAATTCTCCTTTGAATAATTCTCAATCCAAAATTAAAACATTTCTTTAGGCAACAGGAATTCTCAATTTGCCAGAAGTTTATCCTGCAGTCCAGTAGGTCTCAATGCTATTTACTTTCAATAACTAAATTCACTAAATATTAATTTAAATCAATAAGGATATATTGGATATAAGACATTCTGCCTGGGACTTGATATATAATGAGTGAGTTCCCTCCTCTAAAAGCTTAAACTCGAGGAGGAGAAAGAGACACAAATCAAATTAACCATAAATTACAGATTATAAATTATAGAAACCATAAATTATAAAAAATTAACCATAAGTTATAAATTGTTTTTTTTTTAAGAGCCTCATTCTATTGCCCAGGGTGGAATGCAGTGGCACAATCTTGGCTCACTAACCTCTGCCTCCTGGGTTTGAGTGACTGTCCTGCCTCAGTCTCCCAAGGAGTTGGGATTACAGGCATGTGCCACCATGCCTGGCTGATTTTTTTTTTTGTATTTTTAGTAGAGTCGAGGTTTTGCCATGTTGCCAGGCTGGTCTCGAACTCCTGACCTCAAGTGATCCGCAGACCTTGGCCTCCCAAAGTGCTGGGATTACAGGCGTGAGCCGGCGTGCCTGGCCTATATAGGAATTTTTAAATATTACCCTAACACTAACAGATAACTGAAACCAGACACATATTTTGCATTTTCTTATGTAAATATTTGATTTTACCCTTTATATAAAGCTACAACAAACAAGATACAAACATTTTATTCATTTTAAAAGATTAACATCAATTTTCTACATATTGTGCAATTCTTGAAACAGAACTATCATTTGATTACATAAGGAGACAAAAAAGAGATATCATTTGCAGCAAATGTGATGTCTGAAGTATTTTAAGAATGATCAGAATTTACTTGTTTTAACCAACAATTTTCATTTTCAAAATTAGCCAGGTAAGAGTTTGGTTTTTAAAAAAATTAATGGGCCAGGTGCAGTGGTGCATGCCTGTAATCTCACACTTTGGGAGGGCAAGGCAGGTGGATCACCTGAGGTCAGGAGTTCGAGACCAGCCTGGCCAACATGGTGAAACCCTGTCTGTACTAAAAATACAAAAATGAGCCAGGCATGGTGGCGCGCACCTGTAGTCTCAGCTACTCGGGAGGCTGAGGCAGGAGAATCACTTGAACTCTGGAGAAGGAGGTTGCAGTGACCCTAGATGGCACGACTGCATTCCAGCCTGGGTCACAGAACAAGACTGTCTCAAAAAAAATGAAAAAAAAAAAAAAAATGCTGAAGTACTGTTTACTCTCAATCTCAATTTGGGAAAACACTTAAATTTAATATTAAGGGTAAGCTAAACCACAGACAAAACAAGCAAGCAGTATATACCTTGGTCCTAAATATTGTATTGTAGAATATTATGAGAATAAAATGGACCTTATAAAATAAGTCATTTCATAAAACTTAAGTGTTAATCATGTGTATAATACTCTACTGATGAAAACATGCTTTGCGGTTAAATGTATAACTATTATAAGAAAATCTTTTCCTTACTTCCTTCGTTCTTTCAGATAGGTCTCTACCATGTCAACAAAATCTTCAGGTGCTTTATAGCCATAACCTGGCATGTCCACCACTGTAAAATGTTTTCCAACTTTGAAAAAATTCATTTTCTTTGTGTGTCCCTGATAAAGCAAATAGAAAAAGAAAAGCTGTCTTAAGATATGTCCTCCTTAATGATTCAAAATGTTTTCCAGTTAATCAACAAGTATTTATTAAAAGCCAAGTATATAACCTTAACTATGCTGATGATGACACAGGAAAAGAAGACAGAAGGGAAATGGCTGGAGATAAGTTTAGATCATACTACTTTTTGCTTCATTTTAAAAAAAGAATCTGTATGACTTAAGAAGAACTTTAGATTCCATATTAGAAACATGTAGGCAAAAATATTTTGGAGTCTTTCCTATTGCATTCACTCTTAGTGAAAAATTCACCCTGTTCTAAATTGTGACTGCATCAGTCAATATTCTCTGATGAACAATATATCTCCACTTTAAAGAGAAACTAATTATGGCAAGGATAGGTTAAAATGTTTACCATCAGTCATATACGTTATCATAAAACCTAGATCCAAAGTCTGATCGTTTCTTATACCTAGACTACTGCTTCCCTAAAATCAAGATGTTTTGCATGTTTTATTAGGTGGATTTTAGTGCTTTCATTAAACAATTTTTTACTGCATATACAACATGATAATTACAAAATATTTGTGCAACTAAAATTGATGCACAGATGATGAAAAGTGGTTTACTCAGTTTTGTGTCCATAGGACATATATTAATCAGAAAAGATAAGATTATGATAGGCAACTTTTTTTTTTTTTTTTTTGAGACAGTTTCGCTCTTGTTGCCCAGGCTGGAGTGCAATGGTGCAATCTCAGCTCACCGCAACCTCCACCTCCTGGGTTCAAGCGATTCTCTTGCCTCAGCCTCCCAAGTAGCTGGAATTACAGGAATGCACCATCGCGCCTGGCTAATTTTGTATCTTTAGTGGAAATGGGGTTTCTTCATGTTGGTCAGGCTGGTCTTGAACTCCCAACCTCAGGTGATCCGCCGGCCTCGGCCTCCCCAAAGTGCTGGGATTACAGGCGTGAGCCACTGCGCCCGGCAAGATAGGCAATTTTTAAAGTTAAGTCAATTGTTTGGATCTTAGAACAAATATTATCAAAGGAAAGATTTTTATAAATGGTGATTTTAAGTTCCCAGTCAGTTTGTCTATAAGAAAATGATTTTAGAATTACAGATTGGGAATGTCAAGAATACATTTCCTCCATTGTCCTCACAAAAGGAAGGAGATCACTCTAATTAGAAGTTGTCATTTAGCTGATTTATTTGGTGAGGCGGGGCAGGAGTAAGGATGGGAGAGTTAAGTAATGGAAAGAATCATTAGTGATGGAGCCAGAGAATCATTTTATGAAGTGAGGAGCAAGAAAAGACCTAGTGAAGTCTCATGGAAGGGTTCCAACTCAATGAAATGGGTGTGTGTGTGCTCGCGCACGCACATACACAGGGATAGTGAACATTAGGGTTGGTGGAAAGGTTTACCATGGCCAGATAAGGTGAGAGAAAGTGGGGGTGATTTTGAAGAAAGGGTATCTTAGATATTGGCAGAGACTGCGTCGTTGAGAAGAAAGTAGAGGGAATTAGAAAATGACAGAAAGCTATTACAGCAGACTGGCTAGGAAAACAAGCACATAAGAATATGCCGAATGTGTGTAACTAATTCACATACTTTATACCTTAAAAAAGATTATAGGAGGAAAAAAGCAAGAAAAACCTAAAAGCCATTTACCGTACAATCAGTGTAGAACTAGATGATCACTGTTATAGAAGGAAATATAGAATGACAATAAGATACTTTATTTGGCAACTCTGCAAAATTTGGATAAAGAAAGATTTTCTGAAGATATTGTCTAGACTACTAAAATAAATCCAGCTACACTTCCTTTTCTTCAGAGAAATACACAGACATTAGGATGTCTTACTTTATTACTTTTTTGAAAGAAATCACTTCTCTAGGAACTTAGCAATTATGATTTCTTATACCTTCCAGCATTTATTATTCATGTTAGTTAATCCAAGAGATAGTCCAAACATATTTAAAAACTTCAACATACTGGTTTTTTGGAGACTCTGACTTCAACCTCAGGGGCCAGTGAAAATAAAGCCTTGATTAGAGATGATTTTCCAACATTGCTTCTGCCTATAAAACACACCTTATACAAGAAAAAACAAGATAAGTAAGTACTAGCTGTATATGCTATTCTGCATTAGATGCAAAAAACTTCAAATTCTAACATAGCTAATATTTATTGAATGAATTCAATGTGCCAGGTACTATTTTAAGCATTCAGCATATATTTTCTTATTTGTTTTTTACAGCATCTAGGAGGTAGGTGATATTATCCCCATTTTACGGATGAGAGAACACAACTACCCCAAAATTATACAGCTGGAAAGTGAAGGAGTTGGGATTTGAACTCAGGACATGTATATCTAGAATCTGTGCTTTCAGTTTCACTACGCTACTCAAGAATATATGCGACTTTTATTAAGCATTTCATATATACAAAGCTTTTTAGAGTAAAAACTAGATGTAGTTCAACAGAACTAGATGAAAAGTACAACTACATGTTTGGAAGCACATTTTCTCAAGCACTCCCATGGTATACTGTAACACCACTGCAATTTAAAAACTTACTCTTTTCCCTTGACCTCTCTTGTTCCAATTAAGCTTTTCTCCTCTGTAGTGTGGAAAACAACAGAATATTCTCGATAATAACCATTAATACACATGGCTCTGCTTTTGAACATGGTATTGGGGGAGGGGGTACAATGCCAATCAGTTGTTCTAAATGACGACCGTATTGCCCCTTGAGGGACATTTTGGAGATTTTAAGGGCATTTTTGGTTATCAAGACAATTGGGGGACATTTAGTGGGCAGGCGCCAGGGATCCTATCCTGGAAAATTCTGGTCAGTCCTTCAAAATTAATTGATCTGAGTCCTGCAAAAATTTTAAATGCTCTGCCAGAGCAAATCTAATGCTAATATGTAGATAAAACTGAATTTTAAAAACGAATTACAAAAAAGTCCAGTAATTTAGAAGCTTAAATAAAAAAGCAATGGCTGTCTCAAAATCATTAAATAATTGAGGTACTCTTTGAATCCTGACTATAGTTCCACATATATTTAGACGAAATATCTCTGGGCAATGGTGCACTTAGTGTAAATACATATGGAGAGTTGAGATGCCTTTTAGCAGACTTAGAACAGAATATCAATAAATTGTAGGACATGCAAGAATGCTCACTCATGAAATTTCACTAAAACGTTGTTATAAAAAACTTTCCACATTATTGCCATCTACAGATAATTATTTTTGCACATGATAGGAAATTTAGATTAGGCGAAAGTTACTTATTGATAAGGACCATCTCATTTGTGAAACTATCATTCGTTTCCTATTCTTCACTGTCTAAATTCTGTCTAATTTGTCTGACATGTTTTCCCTACTTAAATCGAAGAAAAAAGGAGAGTTAATTTTTTGAATGCTTAATTTGAGTTTGAAAAGCCTTTAAAGCATTTTGAAGTCTTCTATATTCATTTCCAAAATAATTTAAACTGTATACAGGCAATCTCTGCTTACACTGGGTCGACTTAACGATTTTTGACTTTACCATCGGTTTATGGGTATTGACTGCATTTTGAACTTACAATGGGTTTCTCGGGTATCCCCACGTACATGGAGCATCGACATATGCCTATTTAGTTAAAATAATATATGCGCCAACACAAAGCTAGAAAATACAACAGCAAAATCACCCGCGAGCCGGACGGCCAGGGCAGCGGTTAGCGCTGTGACGCCGGCGCGCAGGTGAACCGTGAGAATCGCCTCTCACCTCAGGCCGCGGAAGGTCCGGGGCGTGGTCGATACGGACGGCGGAGCTGACATAGTCGATGCGGTTGCGTTCAGTGGCCATGAAGACGTTGTCCGCCCTCGCTATGTCCTCTGGGCTTGGGTCAAAGATACGCAGGTGAAGGTCTTGCCTCCCGTCGGGGGCGAGGAACCGCTCTACTTCCTGCAGCGGGTACAGCAGCTTCCTCAGCTGCTGCTTCGGCAGCCGCAGCACCTCAGCAAAAGCTTGGGACGTGCTGTTAGAGCGGCTCAGTCGCTCTAGCACCGCAGGCATTTCAAAGAGCCTTTCCGCTCCCAGCCGCAGCCCGGGCGCCGCCATTCTCCCTTCCCAGAAGACGGGCAGAGAGACTTTACTCCTGTGGCCTGGGTTGCGCGTGCGTGACTTCCCGCTGCTGCGACGCCTGCTGGGAGTTGTTGTCTCCTCTGGCCTCACTCTTTCCCGTCTAAGCTTTTTGTGTTCAGTGCGGGGGAGGAGGGTGGAGGCAGGCGGTGACCTGCGGGGAACAGCTCACTGGGTTTCTTTAACACCGTGGGCTTAACGATTATGTCTTACTGGAAGGATGTTTAACGGTTTCCAGAGGTGAAAGACCTACCTGGCCATGTGGCCCTTGAGTCTCAAGCGAAGGACTAAAGTGTGAAGCTCTGATGCATTCCAGGAACGTTTGATTTTCACAGTTTTTGGTTATCTTATTAACTGTTGACGTTTGTCATAAGTCCGCATCACTAGGATAAACACTTTTGCAGGAAAGAAAAGGGCTGGTGAGAAATGTGATTGTAATAGCACCTCGTTTTCGTGGAAGGGACTGTTTGTATTTCTGCCTTCACTATAGCTGCAGGAAATGTCATTAAATTTTAGAGATTTCTTACAAAAACAGTTTTGCACAGATGTTGCAGAATTGTTTCGTGGACGTTTCATAATATCATCGTATTTCAAAAGTTTCTCCCTAAAGTCGATCAGTGCTGAAATGGGAGATACAGGTATCATAATGATGAAATGAATAACTGAAAAATATTCATATGTTAAAAAAAACTAGGTTTTCTAAAACAGCAGCAGCCCAGAAAGGGTAACTCATGGTTTCTTGAGCTATTCCCCAGGTTGTTCACTAACTAAACAGAACAATTCTTGAATAAATATGATACAAAAATTAACAGAACCTGCGACTTTGAGGGCAGCCAATATGGCAGCCTGATGTGCTGCTGGCTGGCTAATTTTTTATTGCTCTTTGCACTAGGGTTTGGGGTGCCGTTCTGTTCGCTATTCTCTCTCCTCCATGTATAAAAGTGTATATAACGCTCTGTTATATACATCAGAAATTTGGGATTCTCATTACTGTGTGTTTCACACGTCCGTTTGAAGAGATCACCAAACAGGTTTTGTGTGAGCAACAAGGCTGTTTATTTCACCTGGGTGCAGGTGGGCTGAGTCCGAAAAGAGAGTCAGCAAAGGTGGTGGGATTATCATTAGTTCTTATAGGTTTTGGGATAGGCGGTGGAGTTAAGAGCAATGTTTTAGGGGCAGAGGGTAGATCTCACAAAGTACATTCTCAAGGGTGGAGAGAATTACAAAGAAACTTCTTAAGGGTGGGGGAGATTATAAAGAACATTGATCAGTTAGGGTAGGGCAGAAACAAATCACAATGGTGGATTGTCATCAGTTAAGCTATTTTCACTTCTGTGGATCTTCAGTTGCTTCAGGCCTTTTGGATGTATACGTGTAGGTCACTGGGGATATGATGGCTTAGCTTGGGCTCAGAGGCCTGACACTCTATGTAATATACTTTGAAAGTGCTTTTATACATGCCATTTTGTTTTCAAACCTTGGAACCCCAGGTTTGGAAATAAGAGCATAAAAGAGTTTTGGCAATTCTTAGAAAGGTTTTAGAGGTATTCCGGGATTAATAGACATTATAGTATTCATTTAATAATCATTCATGTTTCTGAATTCAAAATCATTTTGGATTTCACTTGATAGGACAAATCATTTTAGAATTATTTGACAGGACAGTTTTTGCAACAAATTGTCTTGTCATACAAAGCTTGAAGGATCAAACAGTCTACTGGAAAGAAGTATGACTAGTAAAACCACTTGACAATTTATATATTTTTTTCTCTTTCACTTCATCTTTTAAAAGCATCTGTGTAAACAAAGCATATAAAACTTCAGAAGGATGATTTAGAGTTAATAATACACTATGTTTTTCCTCAACATGATTAAACTCTTTCCTAATTTGCAGAAGTTCAAATATGAAACATACATAGCAGTGAGACCTACTGGTGAGACGGGCGAAGGCTAGAATTGGGAGGAATTAGTTTATAATAACCCCATTGTAGGGCTGCAATGGAAATCATCTGGTCTACAAGGAATTATCAAAGCCCAGGAAAAGAGGCTTACACCTGCAATCCCAGCACTTTGGAAGGCCAAGGCAGGAGGATCGCTTGAGCCTGGGCAACAAAACGAGACTGTCCCTAAAAAAATAAAAAATAAAAACAAAATTAGTATTGAAGGGAATCAAGTCTGGTGGATAGGATGTTGTGACAGGACTTTCTAGGTTCTGGCAATAGTACTGTGAATCTGTTGTTGTTGGCAGCATCTTGGTTCGAGGTGGTCTTTTTGTGTGTGGAGTAGGAGCTTAGCCGATAAGTGTAGATTGGGAGTCAGGATCTAGCCTGCTAGATCAGGGCTAGGTCAGGGCTAACATTCAGAATAGGGTTTTAGTCCAAGTAGGGAAAAGAAGGACTGTAGATTAGAAAACCTTGCTGTCTACTATGTGCCTCCTATTTACTAGGTCCAAAACAGAATTTCTAATATTCTCTAATTGTCTCCTAATCTGTAAGAGACAATGGCACCTCCATTCTTCCAATTGACTTAGCTGAAAATCTTGGGAGAAAATTCTGGACTCCTTTTTCTGTTACCCCAAGTCCAAGTTGTTAGCAATCCTCTTAGCTTTACCTTGAAAACATATCCTGAATTGGATACTTTTTAGCACATCCACTGCTACCACCCTGACACAAGCCACCATTATCTCCCACCTAGATAATTGCAGTAGCTTTCAAATTGATCACCCACCTTTGCCCTTTGCCCCCTTCAGTATATTTGCAACATGGTGATAGGGAAGCGGGGCAGGGAAGTGCAAGGAGAAGGGCAGGACCCTGGCTACAGCTCCACCCCCGGCCTGTGCCCACGGACCTAGGTGAGGACAGGCACTTTTGGCTTTGTGCCCAAATGTTGCATTTCCCAAAGCCACCCAGGTCTGCCACACCCCCATCCTGTGCCTATAAAAACCCTGACACCTGGCAGGCAGACACACAAGTGGTTGGACCTTGAGAGGAACATGTCGGTGGAAGAAGACACGAGCTGCTGGATGTCAAGAGGACGTCGAGGGGAGCAGGCTGCCCACCAGCAGGCCATTGACCAGTAGAATGATGCAGAGTTTGGCCGGGGCGGTTGGAGGGCTGCTGAGTGGCTGAACTCCTGGGGAAAACCATCTCCCTTCTGGCTCCCCTATCTGCTGTGAGCTACTTCCACTCAAAACCATGCATTCATTCTCCAAGCCCACGTGTGATCCGATTCTTCCAGTACACCAAGGCAAGAACCCAGGATATACAAAACTCTTTGTCCTTGTGACAAGGTAGAGGGTCTAATTAGCTGGTTAACACAAACTGCCTATAGATGACAAAACTAAAAGAGCACACAGTAGCAGATGCCCACTGGGGCTTCAGGAGCTGTAAACATCCACCCCTAGATGCTGCTGTGGGGTAGGAGCCCCACAACCTGCCCGTCTGTATGCTGCTCTAGAGGTTTGAGCCGTGGGGCCCTGAAGAAGCGAGCCACTCCCTGTCACATGCCCTGCCAGGGGGACAAGAGTACTTTTCCCATTTCAGTGGCAGCAACCATGATCCTGTTAAAAAAAAGCTAAACCTCCAAGAGCTTCCTGTCTTACTCATAGAAAAAGTTCTTACACTAGCCTAAAAATCCCTACATGATCTTTCATTTTCTTCTTCCACTCTTGTCTGACTTCATCTATTGTTATTTTTCCCCTTGTCTACTCTGTTCCAGCCACACTGGCTTCCTTGCTGTTTTTCAAGCAAGCCATATACACACACTGACTCTGTCCTTGTACTTCTCGCTGGAATGCTTACCCCAGATAATCACATGGCTTATTCCCAGTATGACTTAGGATGTATTTATGGCCAACCTTCTGAGAAAAAGTGCCTTCTGTTTTGATACTGAGGAAGTAGTTTACCACAAAGTTAACAAGGTTTTAAAAATTTAATATGACTTTGACAGGTGTTACATACTTTATACATCATCCCCAGAATCAGCTTTTATTGCTAAAATTCATCTGCCCTAAATGTCATAGTTATACTCTGTCATGCTCAGCTGAGAATAGAAGGAAGATAGATAGGATAGGAACTTCTCAATTGTTCTTACTGCGATGTCTGCCTCTATAGTGAATGGCCATTAGGTCCAGAGTGATCCCAATTTATGTCCAGGTCCTATAGGTTTCAAGCTTATGGAATCTATCTAAGATATGAAGAAGGTAAACTTTGTAGGCCTAGATAGGTAGGGGACACTGGGGACATCAGATAACTCCCATCCTAAGTTAAACATGGTTTGAATGTCCTGACAGAAGCAAGAGCAGGGACTCTAGCAAAACTTACTTCTAGAAATAGAGAGAGGGAATGGATTAGGTCTCAGTGTCTGATTTCCACTAGACCTTTCTTACCCTGACTTTTCCCCTTGTCTTAACAACAATAATGAACATTTATCAAGTGTCTGCTATGCCAGGAATTTATCTGAGTACTGATAAACTATGAGAAAGACCTGGTTACATTCAAATTGGGATCTCAAACTCTTGTATTAGGAAGAAAATATTGGGAGAAAGGAAGATGAAAGAGGCTTTATATGAAGGAGCATGATATGGGAGAACCTTCCACATAAATTACTTAAATTGTGATAACTACTATCTGAATGAATGATTTAAATTTAAAATACAATTAATTATATTTTTCTCAAGTTTTCTGTGCAACATTCATTTTAAAATTTTACTTTAGATATTACCTCACACATTGACACAAATTTGTGGCACAACAAGTTTGATTTGTTCACCTAATTTCTTTCTTTTTTTTTTAGAGACAAGGTCTCGCTCTGTTGCCCAGGCTGGAATGGGCACAATCATGGCTCACTACAGTCTCAACCTCCTGGGCCCAAGTGATCTTCTTGCCTCAGCCTCCTAAGTAGCTGGGATGACAGGCACTCAACCACCCTTGGCTAATTTTACAAATTTTTTTTGTGTGTGTGTGCTTTTTTTTTTTTTTTGAGAGACAGAGTCTCACTATGTTGCCGAGGTCGGTTTTGAACTCTTAGCCTCAAGAAATCATCCTGCCTTAGCCTCCCAAAGTGCTGGGATTACAGGCGTGAGCCACCACGCCCAGGCTTAATTTCTTAATTAGGGCATAAATTATTATTCTTGAGATTTATTATTTTACTATCATTCAAGAACCAATAAAGACCTATTTTCCATGATCTTCGGAGCTCATGAAAGCATTGAGTTTTTTAAACATCTGATTAATGTATCTTTAGAGAATATATCTAAATTTGGAGAATTTTTTTCTTTTTCAGAGAAGTTGTTTGAGCTTTCTTTTAAGGTTGTGCCTACTGCACTGACAGATTTCTCTAAAGAGATCTGGAGATTAACCATCAGACAGTATTCATACGTAGGAGGTGAGTTTGTAGAATGATTTGGATTCTGGAGGAGGAGTAAAGGTTCACTTCTTTCAAGGTTGTTTTTATCAATAGAGAGAGAAATGATTGCTTTAAGTGGTCTTCATTTTTTTCATTCGTAATTTTGCATTTGGCTCTGTGCCATACAAGTGCTATTAAAATAATTTGGAACAAAATTTACCATATTCAAGTTGTGTTTTTATATCAGTAACAAGCTCAGAGGGTTTTTTTTTAATTGTTTTTGGAAAATAGTATGGATTTTGCTGTTTTGACTGATTAATTCGTTAACATTTTAATTCTTGTTGTGTGTTAAGCAAGGTTATTTTAGTGAGCAAGTTACTTTGTAGTACACATCTAGTTTATATCTCATTGCCTTGTTGGAAGTGAATGGAATGTTCTCTAACACCCTGAGGAAATGAGGCAACATTCACAGGCAGATATATTGATATATATTCAAATTTTTAACTTATTCATAGGTAGAGTGTGTCAGGTGTTCCCAAGACTAGCTCCCAAATCATGCGAACAAGGATGCACAGAACTCAGCATATAGTTGTAGTTATGCCTATAATTTACCACAACAAAAGAATACAAAGCAACCCTGGCAAAGGGAAAAGGCACTCAAAGTGAAGTTTGGAGGAAGCCAGGCACAAGCTTCTAATCATCCCCTAAGTTGCACAGGATGCAATTAATTCTGCCAGCAATGAGTTTTAACAATATGTGTGAAATGTTGTCTACTAGCAAAGCTCACCTGAGCCTAGGAGTCCAGGGTTTTTACTGAGCGCTGTTCATATAGGCATCTAGCGCCTGTGTGACTGACTGTAGTCACTGAAAGTTCAGATTTGCAGAAGGAAAGCAGCATCAGTATATACCACTTGTTTGTACAAATAGTTTAGATACAGTGAGCCACTCATCATGAATGGAAAGTTGGCTGTGTGCCATGCAAGGAAACTGTTTACCAGTCAGGTTCTCAAATGTCAGCCCAGTGCCAATCTTGTAAACAAATCTTTCTAAGGGTAGCAGCCACAGGCCTGCTATATGAACTGTTTTCTGCACATAGATTAAAAGATAAAAACATTTAAAAATGAGAAGTTTCTCACCTGCACTTATTGTGATATTGTATACTTGTAGGAAATATGTATTCCAAGTTCTGCTCTAAATACAAGTGATTTCTTTGGAGATTTTTGAGAAAAGTGGGACAGACCTTCTCTAGTCATTTTAATAGGACATGGCAAAACTAGAATTCTTCCTGTGGAAGGAGGTTATAGTCAAAGCTGCTGTCTCAGCCACCTGTAATAAAGTATGGGGCCTCTGGAGAAGAGTGTAGTGAATTGGTGATTCAACTGGTATGAACATCAGGTTTAGCTGGAATTGAGTGCAGCAATGTCCTTGAACATTCCCTCCAACCTCCTTACCCATCCTCCTCTAGGGGCTGGACAATCAGATTCAAACAACGTTTTGTGATTACTCTCTAGAAAGGAATAATGCCTGGTGTAGTGGTACTAGGTGGTTACCTAATAGGCAGGATCTCATGGGTGGCAGGCACACGAGTGGTTGAGCCCAGAATGCTGTGATATATCTCTCTTCTGCCTAGACTAGTGCAAGTCAGAACCTAGCCTTTCACTCCTCTCTCTAGGTATCTGTTATTTACCAAGATAGCTGATTTTTTTTAAAAGATAGCTGATTTTACCATAATAGTATAATCTCACGAACTCACATTATAAACCCACAAGCAATAGAAGAAAAAGTAAGAAAAAGATAATTCATTCTAGAAGTAATCAGAATGAATGGACTTGGTGGACAAAGAATTTAAAATAAAAACAGAAAATATCCTCAGAGATAAGGGAATATATGGCAAACATGAAACAGGAAGCTTCTAAGAAGTACCAGTTGAACATATTAGATATGAATTATATTATTGTGAAGTAAATTTCTCAGTGGATGTGTTTAATTGTTGAATAATATTATCAACTCAAAGAACAAAATAGTGAGCAGGATAATTAGATTGGAGAATATTCCAATAAATATTAGGAAAGGATAAAAAATATAAAGAAATTAAAAGTTAAGAGCTGTGAAGGTGAAAAGAAGAAATTTAAATAACAATATTGTAAGAGTTGGGTATGGTGGCTCACTCTTGTAATCCCAGCACTTTGGGAGGCCGAGGTGGGCAGACCGATTTGAGGCCAGGAGTGGGAGACCAGCCTGGCTAACATGATGAAACCCCTTTCTCTTCTGTAAATGCAAAAAATTAGCCAGGTATGGTGGTGCACGCCCGTAATCCCAACTACTTGGGAGGCTGAGGCATGAGAATTTCTTGAGCCTGAGAGGCAGAGGTTGCAGTGAGCTGAGATTACACCACTGCACTCCAGCCTGGGTGACAGAGCAAAACTCTGTCTCAAAAAACAAAACAACACAAAACAAAAGCAGACCAAACAATATTATGGGAGTACTTGAAAAAATGAAGTAAAAGGAGGAAATTTGCTGAAAATTTCCAGAATTATAGATACTTTGACTAGGAAGCAGAGCACTGCTTCTTACAGGGTTAATTGCTTTATCATATTTAGCCGAGTAAAAGATAGAAATATTAAATCAAAAAAGATCTTATCTACTTCCTTTTCTCAATACAGAACATTCAACATTCAAACGTTTTCAACAGTTTCATATTTCCTACTTCTTCTTTTCCCAAGGTGAGATAATCATAACAGTATTCTTTAGAAAATTCCCCTACACACATTTTGAAATCACATTAAATCACTCCAAGTTATTGGTAGTATATTAGTAAGTGAAAAGAAAGCATATAAGAAAGAAAGATCACTAGTAGGAAAATAGTCATAAAAACATAACTTAGTTGTCAATGGAGCATAAATTATTTTAAGAAAAATGTCTTAATATAGGCCTTCAGATTTTTAAAATTCTTAAATTTCCTGTATGGAATATCTGAGCTTTTATGTTTCAACAACATAATCAATGCTACAAGTGACCAAAATAAAAACGACTTTAATAAAATGCATTTCAGAAAGTTGTGGTAAAATGGAAGCAGTCACGAAACACAAGTGTTCTGTGGCTTCTGGTATCTGTTTACCTTTTTACTGCTGCCCATAAGTTAAATGATACAGTGTTTTAGTTTTGAAAACCATGCTTTTGAAGGATGCTGTAACTGCATCCTTCTTTTTCTAATCCAATAGCGTGGAGATGATGTGAAATGGTCAAATTCAGGAAACATTTTAAAGTACAGACCAAAAAGACTTGCTGATGGATGAGGAAAAGCAAAGAATCAAGGGATGGGACTTTAAATCAGGTGATGCAGACTAAGAAATTTAGATCAGTCTTCCCTCTCAAGCCAACTAGAAAATCTGGACATAATCATTTTAAAAGTCTGCTGGATGGCAGATCAGTGACCTAGCAAGGTAATGAAGAATTACCTCACCAAGATTCAGAAAAAGAAAGAAATACAGATTGATGAAACTGGCATTGGAGCTACTTTTACCCTTGGGATATTTACTAATTGATATAGAAGAGCTAGCTGAAAGGTGAGCAGTGCCTTTGGTAGCCTCTTGAAATGAGAAAGAGTGGTTTGGGATAGGATGGAGTGGACAATAAAATCACCCCTTATATAGTGTCTTAGGTTGTTTTGTGTTACTATAACATAATACCACAGAATGGATAATTCATAAAAGAAATTTATCCCCTACAGTTCTAGAAGCTGGAGAGTCCAAGTTTGAGGGGCTGGCATCTGGTAAGGGCCTTCTTGCTCATCATAACATGGTTAAGGGTATCACATGGTTAGAAAGGAAGAGTGTGCATGTCAGCTCAGGTCTCTCTTCCTCTTATTAGAAAGCCACCAGTCCCATCATTGGGGTCCCAACCTGACGACCTTATCTAATCCTGCTTACCTTCCGAATGCTGTACCTCCAAACAACATATGAGTTTGAGGATTAATTTCCAACATGAAATATGGAGGACACATTCAAGCCATAGCACATAGACTGCAACCTACCTTTGAGTCATCTGATTGCACAGAAAATTCTAGTCCTTAAAACTGATTAAGGTGATTCCTGATTGCTACTGTTTATGGACTCCTGGCAGAAGCAAATGAAAATCTTCTCCAGAGGAAGACAAAATTTTGCAGGGCCTCAAATAATTTCCAGTTTTTCTGCAATTTGAGAAAGAAAACACAATACCTGGCACATGAGGAGACCAAACATCACAGAAAGAACCAATAGAGATTTACCCACAGTTACTTCAAATATTGGAATGATCAGACGGAGAATTTAAAATATTATTTTTATGTTTCAGGAGACAAAGGACTAAAAGTTTTGGTGGAAAACTAAAGTTATAAAAATGGTAGCAGATTTGAAAAAAGAATCAAATATCATCTGAGAACAGAAAAAAAAAAAACACAGTAACCCAAAACTAAGAAGCTGAACTGAAATTTGAACCCAGAAAGTTCAACTTAGGAGCCATAACCTTAACAGCTACTCTCAAAATTAGATAAAAAATTGTGACATTCTTAAACTCCAACTGTAACTAATTAGAGTTTAGCCAACTTAAACTATTTTTCAGTTATTCACTGAAAACATTACATTATCTTATAAAAGATCGAAGGATGGTCAAATATGTAATTTGGGGACAAAATTTTTAAGCCATTGATAAAATAAAACTGTGATGGATCAGCAGAACATTTATCATTTCCTTGAGAAAGGCCCAATAAAATTTGAATAAAATTTCAGGAAAATACAAGCTTCTATGACTGACATAATTTTCATGATTCATATTCTTTTGTTAGAAAGTTATATAGAACTAATTTACTTATCAATTAATATTGTCTGAGACATTTAAGGTAAACCCACTTGGCTCAGTCTACAATATTTCTTTTTAAAATGTTCTGCTCTTCTTGACTTTAGTATTAAGGTGTTCTGGAGATCAGATGATACTTGTCTGTCTTCAGCATGCTTTGCCTTGATGTTAGTTTTTAGCTAAAGTATATGATTGGGCCTTTCCTTTAAAAAATTTATTTCCGTATCTTCTGGATTTCTCAGTTGACACTTACAGATGAAAATTACCTGACTGCTCAGGTAGGAAATATCTTAATGCAGAGCTACTTCAAGGTTATATTTTTGACAAGATTTTCCATTAATTTGGTTTCTTGGGAATGAAAGACAATTGGCTGAGTGGAATATCATTGCATTTGAGACTAGATTTAGAGTAGATTATTTTCCAACATTTATTCAGTTGGCAGACAAACACTGTGGGGTACCATCAACCCCCTTCATTGAAGGACTTTGTTGCTCCAGTGTTGATAGTGTTTTCCACAGCTCAGGGATCGGCCTCTTCATGGATTTCCTTACCCAAGGTCATGATCTTTCCCGTGGCTATGACAAATGATTCATAGATGCAGAAGTGTAAAGATCTTCCCATTTCAGGACAACAGAGGACAACTCTAAGGGGCAGTTTCAGCTCTATAGCTCCCCATAGGGCTAGCTGATTCTGGTGTGGGCCTACCATACAGTGTGATTCCCTATACCCACATCAGTTTCTGTTCCTTCTTATCCCAAAGTGATGATCTGAGGTTACTCCTTAATATAACAATTCTTCACATTAAACTCTGTCTTGGAGTTTGCATTCCAGGGTACCCAAAGGTGGCAATCTTTGCAAATTTTCATGCAATGAGATAGGAAATCTATCTTCTATCCATCCATCCATCCATCCATCCATCCATCCATCCATCCATCCATCCATCCATTTATCCATTTCTTTACACTGCTGCTTTTAAAACAATTTTTAAATTTTATAGAGATGAGCTCTCACTATGTTGCCCAGGCTCGTCTCAAACTCCTGAGCTCAAGTGATCCTCCTGCCTCAGCTTCCCAAAATGTTGGGATTACAGGCATGAACCACCATGCCTGGCAGCACTGTTGTTTTATTAAACCATCCTGGCAACTCAAAAGATTCATTTTTGTTTTTTTCAGCAACATTTCTTCAAGGTATAATATCTGTACTACCCATAAGGTAGTCATTTGTTATGTTTCAGCAGTTTCCAAAAGATGTAAGTTAAATGTATAACGTTTAGGCATGTTAGTATACTTTGTGATCAAAATCTTAACGGGAAGCTATTTTTGAATTTGCTAGATAAATTTACAAAAATCTTAGCATTGATTTCACCAAATTATCTCCAGGGGGCAGCAGAGAGTAATCTTAGTGCAAATAGATGATTAGAAACAGCACAGGGTTTGCTTATTTATTTAAACAAAACAGACCAATTTTGAGAAGGTAAGGAAGAGTGAATTAATACATAAGTAGAGTCAGTAGGGGTTAGGAATGTGGGAGATGTATTGGAGACAAAACAGAGTTACCACCTTCAAAAAAGTAGATAGTAAAGCAGAGACTAATTAGCCACATAGCTTAAGAAGTAGACTTTGGAGTGAGATTTCTTGGGCTTGAATCCTGTTTCTGTCACTTATCAGCTGTGTGGCTTTTGACAATTTACATAACCTCTCTGCTTTGAGTTTCCTCAATGGTGAGTGGTATTTACTATATAGGATTGTTGAGATAATTAAATTAGGTAATATTTATAAGCTGCTTAGAACAAGACCAGGGTGTTACGCTTAGGGCTTGACAAATATTTGCTATGGATCTGACCAGTGAGATTTACAGTTGATATTTAGCTAAATATAAAATGTGATTACTAATTTCTCTACTCTGATTTTGCTTATTTTGGTACTGCACACATTTGATTTTCAAACATCTATTTCTCAATTTTCCTTTTTGTATAATCTGTAAAATTATAATGAAAAAATAATCATTAATTCCAATATGATATATTTTTTCTAACTTTTTAAGAAGAATTTTTACACATTGATGTAGATCAACCATATATTAGGAGTAAAAATTTTCAAGAAAAATCAATATAATAGTAGGTATAAAAATAGAAACATGCATTTTTTGAGGCTCTTTTAAGTTACTGTTTAGTCCATTTAATGATTGTCCATGGAGGAAGATACAGGATTTCAGATGAGTCTTGAGAGCATGGGTCAATGAAGGTTACAGAGAGGTGAATTGGAAAATAGAAAATGGAATATGGCCAGGAAAGCAGTCTTTTTACGCAATTGTATGTTGAATTATAGCATTTCTGTGGTAATTCATTAGATTCAAATCTGTAGTTATTGTACAAGGGAGCAGAGAGGAAGTAAAGAGTGGAGTGCTGTAGAGTTTGAGTCCCTTGAAATTCTTTAGACTATTAGGTATTGTTCTTTTTACCTCTGTGAAATTGGCATGTTACCACTTGGCTAGCAGTAGGACAGAGCAGATTGAGGGAATTAGGACTAAGTGTTTAGCTAGTATATTTGTGTGAGCGTGTGTGTGTGTGTTATGTTTGTGTGTGCACACATGCATGTGTATAGAAGGGTAAGTCAGGCCAGATATCTAAGCCAGAGAGTTTACCAAAAGTAACAGGGACAAGGCAAGTAGTTATTGGCCCATTTTTGCAAGAATGCACATCCAGAAAATTCAGCTACGGTAGGAAAGGCAGGCAGGTGCTGAAGTTCTTGGCAGTCAAGACTCATATAAATATAAGAGGTGAATGAGTAGGCAATGGTACTGGGGAACAAAGGGTCCCGGGAACAAGAAGTCAGGAATAAAAGTCCATAGAATCTTTGCAGTAAGTATTCAAGAGCCATGCAAATCTTCTCCATAATGGGGAGGAATCCCAAGAGCAAGGCTGCAACATTTCATCTTAAATGGTTTCAGTGTGGCTAAGTCTGAATCTGACATTGGAGAGAAAGATATATACCTGATTGGAAGAAGTTTACTTCAACAACATTTATAGTTATTATGTCAATTTTCAGTTTATTGCAATTGATAAATTGAGTAAACCAACCATGCTGGTTTGGGAGCATTATGGCCTAAAGTAGTTCTAATTTACTAAAGCTTCTATGTCTTTTTGTTTTGGCTACAACATTAATTGGCATTACATTGTCCTGTTTGTTTCTCTTATGCTATGATTCTTAACTGGTATTATTGAAGGAGAATTGGAAAACTGGTAGACTAAAAGGTTTGGGTTTCTGGTTTGAATGACACCTGTTTCTTGATCCTTTTTCACTTTTTTGCTTTGCTTCCTGGGTCCTGTGCCCAAGGGCCCCAACCAGGGAGAATTTGGGGCCTTTAGATTTTTTAGAGAGGTGTATTTACCAGACACATCTTTCTCTTATTATACTGACTTTCACGGCATGTCTTTAGTGGATGATTATGTTAACAAACTTTTAGTCCCTTTATTGTTTTAAACATTCATAGTCCATAAAAGGTAGAAGGTGGGAGTTGAGAGGTTACAGGCATGTGGTTTGGGAGTGGAGAGGATGAGGGACCAGGGAGAGAAACCGTCATCCTGCCAAATCTATTTAGTGAATTTTATGGTTTTTGATACCCATCACTTGATTCTTAAACTGCTGATTGCAGATTGTGGTCTGACCTCAGGTGAGTGCATTGGAGTGTGTCTATGAAAGTTGTTGCCTGAAATTTCAAAGTAGAGGAGTTGAGTGAAAAGAACACAGGGCTACGAAATATAACACATTTTATTCCCAGCTGTGCCAACAAGTCGTTTTGAGGCCATAGGCCATTTAGCCCTTCTGTGGTTTAGTTTTGGCTATGTCATTGAGCAGATATTAAAATAAATGATCTCCAAGAATTTTTGATGACATGAGAAAAAGCTAATGTCAATATAATATAAGCAGATACAGACTTGAGTAGGAAACTTTCCCAGTATCACTGGACTAGTAATCACACAACAGAGACTTAACCCTATGTCTATCTGTATCCTAAGCGAGTGTGAATTTTAACTTTAACTGCTCTCTGCTCACTGCAACTTCTGCCTCCTGGGTTCAAGTGATTCTCATGCCTCAGCCTCCCAAGTAGCTGGGACTACAGATGAGTGCCATCACACCTGGCTAATTTTTTTTTTTTTTTTAAGTAGAGATGGAGTTTGGAGTTTTGTCATGTTGCCCAGGCTGGTCTCGAACTCCTGAGCTCAGGCAATCTGCCCGCCTCGGCCTCCCAATGTGCTAGGATTACAGGCATGAGCCACTACTCCCGGCCAACTTTAACTTCTGTGTAGTGGAAAACCCGAATATTATCTATATTTTAAATGATGTATTCTCACTAATTTTCCGACACCTGGTGAAACATTAGACAGAAGAGAAGACATTTTTGTTATGGTCTTCCCATTGTCATAGCTCATACCCTTAAGTGTTCCATGCCCT
The DNA here is from genome assembly GCF_028885655.2 of Pongo abelii. Lineage (NCBI taxonomy): Eukaryota > Metazoa > Chordata > Mammalia > Primates > Hominidae > Pongo > Pongo abelii. Next base: position 25,145,412 of record NC_085928.1, read on the forward strand.
CAAGGACCTGATTTCACTGACTTCATCAAATTAATTAACTGGAAAAAAAAGCTTGAGAAGGGGAGGGGGGGGAATATTTATGATGTTTGGCAAGAAGGAAGATGAAACTGCTAACTGAGAAAAAAAATGCATGCTGTTTAATCTTTTTCCTGTTTGCAATGTTTTCTTCCCCTTCCTGTACAGTTTTGCCTTGGGGTAGAAAATTCTCAGCACATAGAAGATTTGTCCCTCTCTCAGACATAACTTAAAAGCATAGTAACTAGCAACATTAAGGAAGAGGTTTTTTTTCTTTTTCTTTTTTTTTTGGTGAGGGGGATTCTGAATTCCAGATGTGTGGCAACTAAGAGATGGGTGATTATGTGTAATTTGGTTAAAATGATCAGTCTAATTCTCCAAAGGTGAAACTGAATGGCAATAAGTACTGAGTTCTGATAAACAGAATGCCATCACCCCCAACAAGGTAGATACCTATGTCCGAATTACTGAAACCTGTGAATGTTACCTTGTGTGGCAAAAAGGACTTTGCAGATGTGATTAAATTAAGATCTTGAAATTAGGAGATCATGTTGGATTATTTGGGTGGACCAAAAATAATCACAAGGTCTTTATAAAAAGAAGGCAGAAGGGTCACAGTCAGAGAAGATGTGACAGTGGACCAGAGGTCCGAATGATGTAGCTACAAGCCAAGAAATGCAGGCATTCTCAAATTGCTGGAAAAGGCAGGAAACAAATTCTGCCCGAGCCTCCAGATGGAGTGCAGCCCTTCCAACACCTTGATTTTAGTCCCCTAAGATCCATTTCAGACTTCTGATCACCAGAACTGTAAGATAATAAATGTTGTGTTGTGTTAAGCCACTGAGTTTGTGGTAATTTATTACAGTAGCAATAGGAAACTAATACACATATGATGTTTACAGGGTTGTGTGTTGACTCCCATTATAGACAGGAATTTTACACAATAATTTTCAAGAAAAAATATTGTATTCCAGACTCGCATACTAAGGCCATAAAGCTCTTCAACCTGGAGAAAGCCTCTAAAAGTTATCATAATTGGGAAATTTACAAGGATGGGCCAAAGTAGATCAATATTCTGTTTTACTTTTTGGTGCAAGTTTAGACAAATCTGTTTATCTTGGACACGTTCAATGCCTTACTGTAAAGTTTATCTGTGTACAGCAGAAGTGAGAGGAGAACCAATGAGCTGAGAGATAATTCAATCAATCTGCTTCCTCCGTCTTTGCTTCAGGGCTTCATACAGGAAATCTATTGCTGTGTCAAGTTCCAGAGAAAAGCTTCTGTTCGTCCAAGTTACTAATCAGGCTAAACCACATAGACGTGAAGGAAGGGGCTAGAAGGAAGGGAGTGCCCCACTGTTGATGGAGTAAGAGGATCCCGTACTGAGAAGTTGACCAGAAAGGGTCTCACCATGCGCACAGTTCCTTCTGTACCTGTGTGGAGGAAAAGTACTGAGTGAAGGGCAGAAAAAGAGAAAACAGAAATGCTCTGCCCTTGGAGAACTGCTAACCTAGGGCTACTGTTGATTTTGCCTGTCTTCTCAGTGGCTGGTAAGTTTGAATTCTCTTTGGGAGAACAGTGAGAAACCTGGTCTCAGCTCTTCCTGAGTTTATTTTTTGTCTTTCTTCTGGGGCAATGCAAATCAATTGCAATAATAGATATAGGGGGTTGCTAAATACGGGTTACTCCCATATCTAGTTTACTTTATTATCCTTTTTTTCCGGTATCTTGCTTATTTTACTTTGTATCCTACTACAATATACAGATCTCTATAATTTGTCTTACTGCCAATTTCCTTATTTCCTCCTGTTTTTTGAACAAGGCAGGATAAATCAAATACATACTAGCAGCAATCAAAGTCAGTTAGGTTCTCTTTATCTTACTCTCTTCCCCCACCCCCTTTTTTGAGACAGGGTCTTGCTCTGTTGCCCAGGCTGGAGTGCAGTGGTGCAATCATAGCTCACTGCAGCCTGTAACTCTAGGTCTCAAGCAGTCCTCCCACTCAGCCTCCCGAGTGTCTAGGACTATAGATATGCGCCACTATGCTTGGCTAATTTTTAAAATTTTTGGTAGAGATAGAGTCTTGCTATATTGTCCATGCTGGTCTTGAGCTCCTGGCTTCAAATAATTCTCCCAGCTCAGACTCCCAAAGCATCGGGATTACAGGCATGAGCCACTGCACCCAGCCTCTTCTCTCTTAATTTTTTTTTTTAAGATAAGAACGCTAACTCATTTAGGTCCACATTGCCAGTAGCATAGATTAGGACAGTTTATTGCTTTCTGTCACTTTCGATGATTAGGCACTTCAAAAATATAATATGCTTACAGTTACAGTGGTGCGTCTGTGATGTATGTCTGTATTTATCTTCAAGATGTGTGGGCTGTAAGAGACACTACGAGTTAGAGAACAGACTCTTCAACATCTAGGTTCCTATAGAAGTTATAGAGAACTTGGGCCACTGTGGGGGTGTCCTGGTTTCACTGTAGAAGGTTGGTAGGAGTTGGTGTGGGAGGGAGTTTGCAGGTTTCACTTTTAGTAGACAGAGCAGCTGCAAGGGAAGAGTGTAGTTGGTTTTAAATGTTATAATTTGATAATTGAAAGAAGAAAAGGTATTTTTCCTCATTTCTGAATGACTTTAAAATGCTGCTTATCTTCCAGCAAAAAATCTTCTTTCCACATGTTAATCTTACTAGTGAACACATGCAAAATAACTATACTCTATGACTGTACCTTTCTATTGAGAATTTTCACATGCTTTTTTCCCTTTGATCTGCACAGCAACCCAGTGAAGTAGACATGGAAGACACCTCTCCATTTTACAAAGGTAGAAATGGAGGCGTAGAGAGGTGAAATGATTTGGCCAAGGTTAGATATGACTAGTATGTGGCAGAATCACAATCAGTAATGATATACATCAGTAAGCACCATTAAACATTTGAGTGGGCAATTTTCCTCATTATTTAACCATTGTGCTTTTCACTGAAGAGCATCAGTGAAAAAAGTCAAGCCAATACTTAGTTTTAGCCTTAATAGACTGTTACTCACCTAAAAAGTCAAGTGATCTGAATCTTTCAGTAGTTCAGATCTTGTTGTAGAAAGCTCTTATAGAAACTTGTGTAGGACCCAGCTTGGCTGGGGCAGCCAGATAGGCAAGGAGCTGTTTATGTCAAATTGCACTGTTACTTCTGGGAAAAGGAAAAAAATGATTAAAACATAATTTATAATTTTCAATTTTAAAGGTTGAAAGGTTTAAATTTTAAAACTATTTCTGAACACAACGAGGAAAGACTACATATAGCAGATCTATGAAGTCTATGCTTATGTTATTGTAAAGTTATTAAATGTTTAAAATCAAGATTTAGAAAAGCATGTTACTTTACATGTAGTGATTTGGTGTGATAGGTTAACCATGACATGATTTAGAATAATGAGAAGCATACCACTTGGGGAAATATGACTTTATGTCTTTATTGCTAAAACTGCTGTTATTAATACTGCCAAACAGAAAGAACTCGCTTTGTACAAGGTAAATTCACAAAGGAACAAGGGAGCTAATGACTTAAATGTAAAACGTAGTATTCATTTGGTTTCCCTATTTTCTTTTTGTTTACTTATTTGCTTATAACTTCAAGCAGCTTGGTAGTTAGTAAACAAGATTTATCCAGAAAAAACCTGAGGGGAAAAATAAAAACAACCTAAATTGTGTACATCAGAGCTGTATTCCCAACCTCGTACCTGGTCCCCTTCCCGGACACTCCCCATACCCTGTGCCACTTCTTCCTCCTTTTTTTAGCCCTGTTGTCTTCTAGATTTTTGTGTGTGTGTTCAAATTATATTTTGGTGTTCCAATTAAAATTATTCCATCTTTTATAAAAGTTACTGATTTTGTGATTATGAGTTACTAAAAAGGAACTCTTCACTTCTTTCCTTCTTTGGGCTAATTTTTATTCATTTATTGTTGTCTTCCACTAGAGGACAGGCAGTAACAACAAGAGGAGATAAAAATCAAGACAGGGCTCTAAGGTAGCTTTGGAACAATGGAAAAAGATTCAAAACAATTGGGCAAAAGAAAGGTTTTGTCCTTGTTAATAATTTTAGTCCTATCTTTCTTTTCTAGTTTGCGATATTTGTGAATTTACATGTTATAATAATTTATAGGTGTGTTCTTCTCTAAATGTTCATGCTTAAGCAATTAATAAATTAATTAAAAGTCCTTATTAATGTCTGTGTGTGTGTGTAGAATAGTGCCTAAAAGTTATTAGTAATCTAAATTAGAAAGACAAAGGTAAGATGAAACAATTGGTGAACACTTAAAATCAGTAAATCTTAAAATTGTATATGAAACTAGTACAAATCTAAAGGGGGGAGAAATTACAGTGGGTTGGAGTTGTGGAAGATTTTATGGAGATGGATCTTGAGCTAGGCTTTGAATGACAGGTTTGGATAAATGGGGAAATGCAGAGAAAGGAATTAGAAGGATGGGATGTGTAGCATGTGCAAATGCAAGGTGCTTCAGAGAGAGAAAGAGCTTGCAGGAACAGAGATTGTGTGTTAAATGATAGTAGGAAATAAGGCTGGATTTTGGGGGCCCTTAATAGCTAAATTAAAGAACCTGGGTATTAGTCAGTAGACAATGAGGAACCACCTGTTCTTTGGTGAACAGGAAAATTTATAATTAAGTAGGATTTTTTGGAGAATAATGTGGTAACAGTGTCCCATTGAGTGGTGGTGGCACTAGGTAAAATATTTATTTTGAAACATGAGTCAAGAGCTTCTGCCCTGGGGTTCTCATTTGAAAAAAGTTCTGTGGATCCAGATAGGTGGAGCCAAGATGGCCGAATAGGAACAGCTCTGGTCTACAGCTCCCAGCATGAGCCACGCAGAAGACTGGTGATTTCTGCATTTCCATCTGAGGTACCAGCTTCATCTCACTAGGGAGTGCCAGACAGTGGGCGCAGGTCAGTGGGTGCGCGCACCGTGCGCAAGCTGAGGAAGGGCGAGGCATTGCCTCACTCGGGCAATGGGTCAGGGAGTTCCCTTTCCTAGTCAAAGAAAGGGGTGACAGACGGCACCTGGAAAATCGGGTCACTCCCACCCGAATACTGTGCTTTTCCGATGGCCTTAAAAACCGGTGCACCAGGAGATTAATATCCCGCACCTGGCTCAGAGGGTCGTACGCCCACGGAGTCTCACTGATTGCTAGCACAGCAGTCTGAGATCAAACTGCAAGGCAGCAGCGAGGCTGGGGGAGGGGCGCCCGCCATTGCCCAGGCTTGATTAGGTAAACAAAGCAGCTGGGAAGCTCGAACTGGGAGGAGCCCACCACAGCTCAAGGAGGCCTGCCTGCCTCTGTAGGCTCCACTTCTGGGGGCAGGGCACAGACAAACAAAAAGACAGCAGTAACCTCTGCAGACTTAAATGTCCCTGTCTGACAGCTTTGAAGAGAGCAGTGGTTCTCCCAGCATGCAGCTGGAGATCTGAGAACGGCCAGACTGCCTCCTCAAGTGGGTCCCTGACCCCTCACCCCCGAGCAGCCTAACTGGGAGGCACCCTCCAGCAGGGGCAGACTGACACCTCACACGGCCAGCCAGGTACTCCAACAGACCTGCAGCTGAGGGTCCTGTCTGTTAGAAGGAAAACTAACAAACAGAAAGGACATCCACACCAAAAACCCATCTGTACATCACCATCATCAAAGACCAAAAGTAGATAAAACCACAAAGGTGGGGAAAAAACAGAGCAGAAAAACTGGAAACTCTAAAAAGCAGAGCACCTCTCCTCCTCCAAAGGAACGCAGTTCCTCACCAGCAACGGATCAAAGCTGGACGGAGAATGACTTTGATGAGCTGAGAGAAGAAGGCTTCAGACGATCAAATTACTCTGAGTTACGGGAGGATATTCAAACCAAAGGCAAAGAAGTTGAAAACTTTGAAAAAAATTTAGAAGAATGTATAACTAGAATAATCAATACAGAGAAGTGCTTAAAGGAGCTGGTGGAGCTGAAAACCAAGGCTCGAGAACTACGTGAAGAATGCAGAAGCCTCAGGAGCCGATGCGATCAAATGGAAGAAAGGGTATCAGCCCTGGAAGATGAAATGAATGAAATGAAGCGAGAAGGGAAGTTTAGAGAAAAAAGAATAAAAAGAAACGAGCAAAGCCTCCAAGAAATGTGGGACTATGTGAAAAGACCAAATCTACGTCTGATTGGTGTACCTGAAAGTGACGGGGAGAATGGAACCAAGTTGGGAAACACTCTGCAGGATATTATCCAGGAGAACTTCCCCAATCTAGCAAGGCAGGCCAACATTCAGATTCAGGAAATACAGAGAACGCCACAAAGATACTCCTTGAGAAGAGCAACTCCAAGACACATAATTGTCAGATTCACCAAAGCTGAAATGAGGGGAAAAATGTTAAGGGCAGCCAGAGAGAAAGGTCGGGTTACCCTCAAAGGGAAGCCCACCAGACTAACAGTGGCTCTCTCGGCAGAAACTCTACAAGCCAGAAGAGAGTGGGGGCCAATATTCAACATTCTTAAAGAAAAGAATTTTCAACCCAGAATTTCATATCCAGCCAAACTAAGCTTCATAAGTGAAGGAGAAATAAAATACTTTACAGACAAGCAAATGCTGAGAAATTTTGTCACCACCAGGCCTGCCCTAAAAGAGCTCCTGAAGGAAGCGCTAAACATGGAAAGGAACAACTGGTACCAGCCGCTGCAAAATCATGCCAAAATGTAAAGACCATCGAGACTAGCAAGAGACTGCATCAACTAACGAGCAAAATAAGCAGCTAACATCATAATGACAGGATCAAATTCACACATAACAATATTAACTTTAAATGTAAATGGACTAAATGCTCCAATTAAAAGACACAGACTGGCAAATTGGATAAAGACTCAAGACCCATCAGTGTGCTGTATTCAGGAAACCCATCTCACGTGCAGAGACACACAAAGGCTCAAAATAAAAGGATGGAGGAAGATCTACCAAGCAAATGGAAAGCAAAAAAAAGGCAGGGGTTGCAATCCTAGTCTCTGATAAAACAGACTTTAAACCAACAAAGATCAAAACAGACAAAGAAGGCCATTACATAATGGTAAAGGGATCAATTCAACAAGAAGAGCTAACTATCCTAAATATATATGCACCCAATACAAGAGCACCCAGATTCATAAAGCAAGTCCTGAGTGACCTACAAAGAGACTTAGACTCCCACACATTAATAATGGGAGACTTTAACAACCCACTGTCAACATTAGACAGATCAACGAGACAGAAAGTCAACAAGGATACCCAGGAATTGAACTCAGCTCTGCACCAAGCGGACCTAATAGACATCTGCAGAACTCTCCACCCCAAATCAACAGAATATACATTTTTTTCAGCACCACACCACACCTATTCCAAAATTGACCACATAGTTGGAAGTAAAGCTCTCTTCAGTAAATGTAAAACAACAGAAATTATAACAAACTATCTCTCAGATCACAGTGCAATCAAGCTAGAACTCAGGATTAAGAATCTCACTCAAAACCGCTCAACTACATGGAAACTGAACAACCTGCTCCTGAATGACTACTGGGTACATAACAAAATGAAGGCAGAAATAAAGATGTTCTTTGAAACCAACGAGAACAAAGACACAACATACCAGAATCTCTGGGACACATTCAAAGCAGTGTGTAGAGGGAAATTTATAGCACTACATGCCAACAAGAGAAAGCATGAAAGATCCAAAATTGACACCCTAACATCACAATTAAAAGAACTAGAAAAGCAAGAGCAAACACATTCAAAAGCTAGCAGAAGGCAAGAAATAATTAAAATCAGAGCAGAACTGAAGGAAATAGAGACAAAAAAACCCTTCAAAAAATTAATGAATCCAGGAGCTGGTTTTTTGAAAGGATCAACAAAATTGATAGACCGCTAGCAAGATTAATAAAGAAGAAAAGAGAGAAGAATCAAATAGATGCAATAAAAAATGATAAAGGGGATATCACCACCGATCCCACAGAAATACAAACTACCATCAGAGAATACTACAAGCACCTCTATGCAAATAAACTAGAAAATCTACAAGAAACAGATAAATTCCTCGACACGTACACTCTGCCAAGACTAAACCAGGAAGAAGTTGAATCTCTGAATAGACCAATAATAGGAGCTGAAATTGTGGCAATAATCAATAGCTTACCAACCAAAAAAAGTCTAGGACCAGATGGATTCACAGCCGAATTCTACCAGAGGTACAAGGAGGAACTGGTACCATTCCTTCTGAAACTATTCCAATCAATAGAAAAAGAAGGAATCCTCCCTAACTCATTTTATGAGGCCAGCATCATCCTGATACCAAAGCTGGGCAGAGACACAACCAAAAAAGAGAATTTTAGACCAATATCCTTGATGGACACTGATGCAAAAATCCTCAATAAAATACTGGCAAACCGAATCCAGCAGCACATCAAAAAGCTTATCCACCATGATCAAGTGGGCTTCATCCCTGGGATGCAAGGCTGGTTCAATATACGCAAATCAATAAATGTAATCCAGCATATAAACAGAACCAAAGACAAAAACCACATGATTATCTCAATAGATGCAGAAAAGACCTTTGACAAAATTCAATAACGCTTCATGCTAAAAACTCTCAATAAATTAGGTATTGATGGGATGTATCTCAAAATAATAAGAGCTATCTATGACAAACCCACAGCCAATATCATACTGAATGGGCAAAAACTGGAAGCATTCCCTTTGAAAACTGGCACAAGACAGGGATGCCCTCTCTCACCACTCCTATTCAACATAGTGTTGGAAGTTCTGGCCAGGGCAATCAGGCAGGAGAAGGAAATAAAGGGTATTCAATTAGGAAAAGAGGAAGTCAAATTGTCCCTGTTTGCTGATGACATGATTGTATATCTAGAAAACCCCATCATCTCAGCCCAAAATCTCCTTAAGCTGATAAGCAACTTCAGCAAAGTCTCAGGATACAAAATCAATGTACAAAAATCACAAGCATTCTTATACATCAATAACAGACAAACAGAGAGCCAAATCATGAGTGAACTCCCATTCACAATTGCTCCAAAGAGAATAAAATACCTAGGAATCCAACTTACAAGGGATGTGAAGGACCTCTTCAAGGAGGACTACAAACCACTGCTCAAGGAAATAAAAGAGGATACAAACAAATGGAAGAACATTCCATGCTCATGGGTAGGAAGAATCAATATCGTGAAAATGGCCATACTGCCCAAGGTAATTTACAGATTCAATGCCATCCCCATCAAGCTACCAATGACTTTCTTCACAGAATTGGAAAAAACTACTTCAAAGTTCATATGGAACCAAAAAAGAGCCCACATTGCCAAGTCAATCCTAAGCCAAAAGAACAAAGCTGGAGGCATCACACTACTTGACTTCAAACTATACTACAAGGCTACAGTAACCAAAACAGCATGGTACTGGTCCCAACACAGAGATACAGATCAATGGAACAGAACAGAGCCCTCAGAAATAACGCTGCATATCTACAACTATCTGATCTTTGACAAACCTGAGAAAAACAAGCAATAGGGAAAGGATTCCCTATTTAATAAATGGTGCTGGGAAAACTGGCTAGCCATGTGTAGAAAGCTGAAACTGGATCCCTTCCTTACACCTTATACAAAAATCAATTCAAGATGGATTAAAGACTTAAACGTTAGACCTAAAACCATAAAAACCCTAGAAGAAATCTTAGGCATTACCATTCAGGACATAGGCATGGGCAAGGACTTCATGTCTAAAACACCAAAAGCAATGGCAACAAAAGCCAAAATTGACAAATGGGATCTAATCAAACTAAAGAGCTTCTGCACAGCAAAAGAAACTACCATCAGAGTGAACAGGCAACCTACACAATGGGAGAAAATTTTCACAACCTACTCATCTGACAAAGGGCTAATATCCAGAATCTATAATGAACTCAAACAAATTTACAAGAAAAAAACAAACAACCCCATCAAAAAGTGGGCAAAGGACATGAACAGACACTTCTCAAAAGAAGACATTTATGCAGCCAAAAAACACATGAAAAAATGCTCACCATCACTGGCCATCAGAGAAATGCAAATCAAAACCACAATGAGATACCATCTCACACCAGTTAGAATGGCAATCATTAAAAAGTCAGGAAACAACAGGTGCTGGAGAGGATGTGGAGAAATAGGGACACTTTTACACTGTTGGTGGGACTGTAAACTAGTTCAACCCTTGTGGAAGTCAGTGTGGTGATTCCTCAGGGATCTTGAACTAGAAATTCCATTTGACCCAGCCATCCCATTACTGGGTATATACCCAAAGGACTATAAATCATGCTGCTATAAAGACACATGCACACGTATGTTTATTGTGGCACTATTCACAATAGCAAGGACTTGGAACCAACCCAAATGTCCAACAATGATAGACTGGATTAAGAAAATGTGGCACATATACACCATGGAATACTATGCAGCCATAAAAAATGATGAGTTCATGTCCTTTGTAGGGACATGGATGAAATTGGAAATCATCATTCTCAGTAAACTATCGCAAGAACAAAAAACCAAACACCGCATATTCTCACTCATAGGTGGGAATTGAACAATGAGAACACATGGACACAGGAAGGGGAACATCACACTCTGGGGACTGTTGTGGAGTGGGGGGAGGGGGGAGGGATGGCATTGGGAGATATACCTAATACTAGATGACGAGTTAGTGGGTGCAGTGCACCAGCATGGCACATGTATACATAGGTAACTAACCTGCACATTGCGCACATGTACCCTAAAACCTAAAGTATAATAATAATAAATTAAAAAAAAAAAAAGTTCTGTGATGCCGCTGAGGTATATATATGACTGAGAAGGGAGTTTTGTTGTGGAGGAAGATATTAAATTCAGTATAGGAAGGGAGGACAAGTAGGAGGAAAATTCCTACAGATACTTGGAAATACAGTCAGCCCTCTGCATTGGATCTCTGGATTCAACCAACTTCAGTTGAAAATATAAAGGGAAAAAAATGATGATTTCATTAGTACTGAACATGTACAGAATTTTTCTTGTCATTTCCTAAATAATTCAATATAATAGCTACTTATCTATTATTCACATTGTATTAGGTATTATAAGCAATCTAGAGATGATTGAAAGTATGTGAGAGATTGTACATAGGTTATATGAAATACTACACCATTTTATATGAGGGATTTGAGCATCCTTGAATTTTGCTATCTCTGGGGGTCCTAGAACTAATCCCCCAAGGACACTGAGGGATGACTGTATAGAAAACTCTAGTGTTTGTGAATCATTCATGAAGTAGATGATCCATCCCACAAACAGAATAAACATACGGACAAAAACAATAGAATAAGCACTAGAGATATTTGGATTTGGGCTCTAAGAACCATACTTATCTCTTTCCAGTCTGTAAAAGATAGGAAGATCTGAGAAGAGACAGGAAGGGAGCCAAAGTGGAGTATCAATTGAGTGCTTAACCTCATGTAGGAGGAGATACTCTTCTGAAATTGAGGATTAAGATGAGACATTAGATATAGGGATGCTAGTAGGTTGAGGATGGTAATAAGGTAATGGGAACAAATGAGAGAGTTTACCATAGATAAATTTCCTCCCAATAAGGTCATGAATATTTCAGTTAATGGTATTTAGTTAATAAAATGACCCAGTTGTTGTTTGATTTTATGTTGTGTCTGAAAAATTAACCTATACATTGATTAAAATGTAGTAGCCATCAACCTATTTTTACCTCTTCTGCCTTATTATCACTCACATACATTTGTCAATTGCTGACTGGGATTTGGGAGCAGATCTGTGGTTATAAAATAGCTTTGGAGTATGTGATGCTAGTAGGCCCTAAGAATCAAGTCAACAGTCATTACTTTTTAAATAATAATAATGGTAATAAATATCACTGATTTATATAATTCATATAATAGACACAGTCACAATCAGCCCTTTTTTCCCCCAGGAGGAAATGACATTGTTCATACATTAACATTAAGCAACAACTTCAGAGTTTTTCTAGATAGAATTTATATGCCTAGACCCCATTCTAAGACCAAAATCTTTAAGGAAAGCAATACCAAAAAGTTCCAGGATTAAAGCAGGGCTAAAAGTTTTTCTATTTCTTTTTTGAGACAGGGTCTTACTCTATCTATCACTCAGGCTGGAGTGCAGTGGTGCAATCACGGCTTACTGCAGCCTTGACCTCCCAGTCTCAGGTTATCCTCCTGTTTCAGACTCCCAAGTAGTTGGGACTACAGGTGTGCACCACCACGCCAGGCTAATTTTTTTGTATTTTTTTGTAGAGACAGGGTTTTCCCATGTGCCCAGGCTGGTCTTGAACTCCTGGGTTCAAGCAATCCTCCTGCCTTGGCCTCCCAAAGTGTTGGAATTACAGGCATGAGTCACAGTACCTGGCCAGTTTTTCCACTTTTGAAGAAATAATTTTCTTCAAAAATGTCTGCTACTTTGAGTTATTGATGCTGTTGCAGGTTCTCTTGGAAATTAGACTCTGAGATAGAGTTTTGTGTACAGTATGCTTGTGAGCAGAGGGAGAAGTCTACCTGCAATCTCAACCAACTGATACCCTCACTGACTCCACAGGGAGCTCAGGAGCTAGAATGGCCTTAGAGAGGCCCTGAATTGAATAAAAATGGCTGGTCCTTTATAACTCCATCTAAATCAGTCATTGGATATGGGCTCCCCTGGAAAGGGTCTGACTTTGGTCAAAGTAACTGAAGTCATCCCTGGAGAGGCTGAAAACTGAAGACTGTTGACCGTGATACTAGTGGCAGGAACAAAAAGTCAAAGGCAATTGTTGGTGGCACATACTATGTCCACTCTAGTTGTCATTTCTAATACTCTTAATTCCTTCTTGAATTTCCAAGTTTCTACCTGGTATTATTTTCTTTCATCCTGAATAATTTCTGTTATTGTTTCTAGTAGTGTAGGTCTGCTGCTGAGGAGTTCTCTTAGTTCTTAGTTCTCTTTTTATACATATTTTCCCCAATATCTTGTCTTTCTGTTCTTTTGATTGAATAATTTCTATTGCTATATATTCAAGTTCACTGACAATTACTATTTCCTTTCTCCTCTCCATTCTTCTGTAAAGCCCTAGTTAATATATTATTTTAGATATTGTATTTTTCAATTTTAAGATTTCCATTTATTTGTTAAAAGTTTTTTTTCTCTGCTGAGATTTTTCTGTGTTTTTATTCATTCATTGTGAGTATATTTTTCTTTATGTCACTAAGCATAGCTGAATGTTGCTGTAAGACTCTTGTCTGAGAATGCGAGTGTCTGGGTCAACTTGAAGTTGTTAGTCTCCCTTAATGTATTTTCTCCTAAGAATAGGCCACATTTTCTTGGTTCTTTGTAAATTAAATAGTTTTATTTGGGTTTTGAATGTTGCACAGATTCTATTATATTGCTGTGTTGATATTTTACTTGATTGGACTCAAACTGCAAACTCTACCCCTTGGACAGCATCTCAAATCTGAGTTCTTTTACTGGTAGCTAATCTGCTTTGACTGTGACCTGCAATGTGTGGTTTAGAGTCATCAGAGATATGGGTAGAGTGTATGCAGAATTTGGAACTCTTTTACTCTGACTCTGTCACTTTTCAGAGAGTAAAGTTGCCCTAAAATCTGCCTGCTGGTTCTTCAGAAAACTATGGGCTTTCCATTAGAGTAGCTGCCTAATGTGGTATCATCTGCAGCCCTCTCTGGGACTAACATCAGTAAAAATGGGGAAATAATGGAAACCTACACCCACAACTCTGAGCCCCTATTTCCTTCTTCCAAGCATTGACACCCTTCAAGAATTTTTCTGCTTCCTCCACTTTCCAGTAACCTTAGGTAGTTGTTTTTACGTTTTGTCCACAATTTATAGTTCTTACCTGTGGAAACTCACTGGCCCATAAAGAAGTGAAACTTTCTTCAAATATACATATTTTAAAATTTTATTGTATTTTTACAACTAATATTGACTTAGTGGTTATATTGTCTTGGATGTTAAGATTGAATATATTATTATGCCTTTTTGCTTTCTAAATGTTATCCATGCATTGAATGTTTTGGTACATTTCACTTTTCTCAGTAAAATTTCATTCTTCTTTCCCACAATTTCTAGTAAAATTTCTAGACACTAATTTAGATACCAATAGATACCAATTTCTAAATACGAATATAACTCTGTGTTGGGTCTAAAGATCAGTTATGTAATTCTAACCACTAGCTGTTTCATCTTTAGAAATTGCTTAACTTCTTTTGACAGTAATTTCCTCATTTGTGAAATGAAGGAGATGTATGACACTATTAAGGAGTATAAAGCCTTCACAAAGGAAGTACTTTAGGAACCTTCAGATTAAAAATCTTTCATTTTATACATGGGGCAAATAAAGCCCAAGTGTGTATGTGGGATTGCTAATCATATCAAACAGCTTTCTGGGGTGTGAGCTGAGTTTTGAACACCTTCATAGTACAAAAATTAGAGGGAAAAGGGATGGGGCAAGTGTGTGGGAGAAAATCTATGTATTTTAGATGTGATACAGTTGAAATGACAGCAAGTATTCAAGTGGGGACAAATTTCAGCTAAATATTTGAGATTCTTGCTTAGGAAAAATAAGTCAAAGCTAAAATGTGGGTGGGTTATTCTGTCAGCCAGTAATTTAGAGTGTCTGTCATGTATCAGTCACTGTGCTTCATGCTGTGGACATTTGATCAAGACAGACATAGGTCCTGCTCTCATAGAGTTTAAATCTGGCAGGAAAGATAGATATTAAATCAATTACTGCAAATAATCAAACAATGCGCAAGTGCATAAGGATAAATATAGGGTGACATAGAAATGTGTAATTGGTGAGTCTAATCTGGTTTGAGGATCAAGTTAGGCTTCTCCAAGGAAGTGATGTTTAAGATGAAGATGAACAGAAACAGCGAGGTAAGAAGAGTTGAGGGATAAACATTCCAGGCAGGTCAAACAGGCTTAATGAAGGACAGAGGGAGCTAAACTATGACTGGAGTGGTGAAAACAAGAGGAAATCACCTGTATAGAGATCCAGTTGAAGTTCAAGGGGTTGAGGAGCAAGAGGAGAGAAAGTGTAAAGAGAAAAAGCAGCTGAGACTTTGGTGAATACTGACATTATGATGCCCAAGGAGAAAGATAGCTTGTAGAAAATATATGGGAGGAGGCAGTGAAGATAGGGAAGGACACAATGCATGGGTGTAGTGGGAAGGCTGGGAAAGGCATTTTAGAAGGAGAAGAAAGTGGTTAATTGTGTTAAAATCCATCAACAGCTTAGGAACACCAGCACTGAAAAGAGGCCAAAAGCTTGACTATAAAAGGGCTGGTGACCTTGAAAATTGCAGTTTGAGTAGATAGATGTGGGAGCAGCGAGATTGCTGGTATTGAGGAGGGAGTGGGTGGAAAGGAAATTGAGGCTGTGGGCACAGACCACTCATTCTAGAAGTTAGGCAGCAAAGAAAGGAGAAGGGATCCTAGCTAGAAGGGGAAGTAAGCATCTAATAAAGTTTTTTTTTTTTTTTCTACCAACATACGGGAAACCTGAATGTGTTTAAAGGATATTATTTGAGAAAATTCAGCGATTTGGAAGAAATATTTTTCCAACCAGTGTGTGTTTATGTAGTTTTAAGGTGTTTAGTAATTTCTTTTCTTTTTCTCTGCCATTTTGTTGCTTTACCATGAATGCTACCTTTTCCTAAAGGTTTATCCATTACATAATATGAGAATATCTGGTTATATGATTCATTTTGTGGTGCTGATCATTTCTTGAAAAAAATGTCCAAATGGTAAATGTTTACAGATCCCCAATAATAAAATCTAGCTATTTTTATTCTTCACAAAATTATCCTACTTATCTTTAATCAGCTCTTCCCTAGTTGTTCCCCAGGGATGGTTCTAAACCAGTGATTTTAAGGTAGTTGCCAGACAGAACTCCCTATAGAGCCTAAAATTGCCTATAGAGCTTAAGCCTGTTTAATCAGACTTTTCCAGTGTATAGGGATCTAGACTTTCACAAGTCTTTTCAGGGTGTTCTGATGGGTGCCAGGGTTCGGAACACTGCTCTAGGTCTTTCCTAGTTTCCTCATCACCCCAACTATCCTCATTTCCTTTGCAGACAGCTGCTCACCTGCTGATTTACCATTGTCCAGTGTATATTTCTTTAATGTCCACAGATGGTAAGGTTTCTGAGAGCAGGAACCTTGCCTCATTCAAGCTGCCATTCCCTGAGCTCTGCCGAGCTACTTGCCACTAAGTATGTACTAACAAGTGTTTGTTAACCTGCTTCCTCAAAATGTTTCTTGTGTCTGTAATAATTCTTAACCTTTTTGTTCCCCTCTCAGAGATGAAATATCAATCTTTTCAAAAGCAAACCTGCTTTTTATCTCATTCCTTCTAGTACCTCTGGGATCCTTCCTGACCAGTTAGCTTCCTCATTCTAGTAACTTCTGGCTCTCCCTCTTTCTGTCTACAAACATGCTGTGTTCCCCTCTATTATTAAATATCTTTTTTTTTTCTTTTGAGATGGAGTCTTGCTCTGTTGCCAGGCTCAAGTGCAGTGGTGCAATCTCAGCTAACTGCAACCTCTGCCTCCTGGGTTCAAGCAATTCTCCTGCCTTAGCCTCTCGAGGAGCTGGGACTACAGGCATGCACCACTATGCCCAGCTAATTTTTGTATTTTTAGTAGAGACAGAGTTTCACCATGTTGTCCAGGATGGTCTTGATCTGTTGACCTCGTGATCCACCTGCCTCGGCCTCCCAGAGTGCTGGGATTACAGGCATGAGCCACCATGCCTGGCCTGTTAAATATCTTCTTGATCCCTCATAGCTCCTGATGTTGCCCCATCTCTCTCTCTTTCAAGTTTGACATGAAATGATGAAACCAGTCTCATTTCTCCCATTCTTTCAAGGTCAGCATTCTTGAAAGACTAAGTCTACATTTGTTGACTCCATTACCTCTGATCAGCCCCTTTCAATCTGGTTTCCACTCGTACTTCTTTGTTAAACTTACTCTCTTTCAGATCTTAAGGTCACTGATGATCTTCTCGTTACCAAATCACAAAGCTTCTTAATTCTTCGGTTAAGACTGTTCTGCATATGATTTAATCTTGATTCTTCCTGTCTTGAAACCTCCTCTTTACTTGGTATAGTAGTCCATTTTCACACTGCTGATAAAGACATACCTGAAACTGGGCAATTTACAAAAGAAAGAGGTTTAATGGACTTACAGTTCACATGGCTGGGAAGGTCTCATAATAATGGTAGAAGGTGAAAGGCATGTCTCACATGGCTGCAGACAAGAGAAGAGAGCTTGTGCAGGGAAACTCCCATTTTTAAAACCATCAGATCTTGTGAGACTTATTCACTATCACAAGAACAGCATGGGAAAGACCTGCTCCCATGGTTTAAATACCTCCCACTGGGTCCCTCCCACAACACGTGGGAATTTAAGATGAGATTTGGATGGGGACACAGCCAAATCATATCATTCTGCCCCTGGACCCTCCCAAATCTCATGTCCTCACATTTCAAAACCAATCATCCCTTCCCAACAGTTCCCCAAAGTCTTAATTCATTTCAGCATTAACTCAAAAGTCCACAGTTTAAAGTCACATCAGAGACAAGGCAAGTCTCTTCCGCCTATGAGCCTGTAAAATCAAAAGCAAGTTAGTTACTTCCTAGATACAATGGGGGTACAAGCATCGTGAAATACAGTCATTCCAAATGGGAGAAATTGGTCAAAACAAAGGGGCTACAGGCCCCATGCACGTCCAAAATCCAGCAGGGCAGTCAAATCTTAAAGCTCCAAAATGACCTCCTTTGATTCCATGTCTCACATCCAGGTCATGCTGATGCAACAGGTGGGTCCCCATGGTCTTGGGTAGCTCTGCCCCTGTGGCTTTGCAGGGTACAGCCACCCTCCTGGCTGCTTTCATGAGCTGGCATTGAGTGTCTGTGGCCTTTCCAGGGGCAGAGTGCAAGCTGTCAATGGATCTACCATTCTGGGGTCTGGAGTATGGTGGCCCTCTTCTCACAGCTCCACTAGGCAGTGCCTCAGTAGGGACTCTGTGTGAGGGCTCTAACTGTACATTTCCCTTCCATACTGCCCTAGCAGAGGTTCTCCATGAGAGTCCTGCCCCTGCAGCAAACTTCTGCCTGGTCATCCAGGCATTACTGTACATCCTCTGAAATCTAGGCAGAGGTTCCCAAACCCCCATTCTTGACTTCCATGCACTGGCAGGCTCAACACCACATGGAAGCTGCCACAGCTTGAGGTTTGCACCCTCTGAAGCCATGGCCTGAGCTGTATGTTGGCCCCTTTCAGCCATGGCTGGAGCAGCTGGCACACAGGGAACCGAGTCCCTAGGCTGCACACAGCATGGGGACTCCAGACCTGGCCCACAAAACCGTTTTTTTCTCCTAACCCTCCAGGCCTGTGATGGGAGGGGCTGCTGCGAAGGCCTCTGACATGCCCTGGAGACATTTTCCACCTTGTCTTGGGGATTAACATTCAGCTCCTTGTTACCTATGCAAATTTCTGCAGCTGGCTTGAATTTCTCCTCAGAAAGTGGGATTTTTTTCTTCTATGATGCTGTCAAGCTGCAAATTTTATCAACTTTTGTGCTCTGCTTCACTTATAAAACTGAATGTCTTTAACAGCACCCAAGTCACATCTTGAATACTTTGCTGCTCAGAAATTTCTTCTACCAGATACCCTAAATCATCTCTCTCAAGTTCAAAGTTCCACACATCTCTAGGGCACGGGCAAAATGCTGCCAGTATCTTTGTTAAAACATAACAAGAGTCACCCTTGCTCCAGTTCCCAACAAGATCCTCATCCCCATCTGAGACCACCTCAGCCTGGATTTCATTGTCCATATCATTATCAGCATTTTGGCCAAAGCCTTTCAACAGGTCTCTAGGATGTTCCTAACTTTCCCACATTTTCCTGTCTTCTTCTGAGCCCTCCAAACTGTTCCAACCTCTACCTGCTATCCTCCAAAGTCAGTTCAACATTTTTGGGTATCTTTTCAACAGTGCCCCACTCTTCTGGTACCAATTTGCTGCATTAGTCTGTTTTCACACTTCTGATAAAGACATACTTGAGACTGGGCAATTTACAAAAGAAAGAGTTTTAATGGACTTACAGTTCTATGTGACTGGGAAGGCCTCACAATAATGATGGAAGGTGAAAGGCACATCTCACATGGCAGCAGACAAGAGAAGAGAGCTTGTGCAGGAAACTCCTGTTTTTAAAACCATCAGATCTTGTGAGACTTAATCACTATCATGAGAACAGCATGGGAAAGACCTGCCCCCATGATTCAAGTGCCTCCTACTAGGTCCCTCCCACAACACGTGGGAATTCAAGATGAGATTTGGATGGGGACACAGCCAAACTGTATCACTTGGCTTTATGGCATTGCATTTATATCCTACTTTTCTTCACTGTTTTTGTAAAGTGCGAGGCCTCCAAGAGATCTCTAATTATAAATGTTTTCAAGGCTCTAGTTTTGGCCTTTTCTGTAACATCAGAGACTAGTTTGGCAGCCCATGGGTTATATCTGGCTTGCAGACACTTTTAGCTGATACATGTAATTTTTAAAAAAAAATTAGCTTCCAATTGATAATAAAATTTGGAGATTTTACCTATAATCCCTGACCTAGTGTCTGGGGTGGCAATGAGGATTAAGCCCAATGATGCAGGTAAAGTACTTAGCGCTGCATCTTCATTTATAAGCACTCAAAAATGACAATTTAATGATATTTTGTGGTTTTCAAAGCTCTTCTTATATACTATTTGATAACATTTAATTAGCCCCCTACAGACCAGCTTTTTGGTTGTTTTCAGTTTTTTAAAATTACAGTTTCAAAACTGTGTCAGATTTTTTGGAAAACAATGCTAGAATTAGTATCCTGGTACATATATCTTTGCATATGTTAATACGCATATGTGTTCAATGTCTACATATCCATTGAACGTGTTGTCCTTTGTGATCACTGATACACATTCACACAACATCTGCCTTAGGTTAGGGAACATGTTTGTCTTCATTAACTAGTTTTGGAGTTTGTGACAGTAATTGCCTCAAAAAGTACTCCCAAATCCAAAAATTAAAACCCAAAAAACAAAACAGGCCAGTAAGATGGCTTTTATTAGCAGTACACCCTAATAACTGCCACAGACTTTATATTGCCTTAAAAAGTAGGGCCAAATTTATAGCATAATACTTACTGCTCTCTAAATTTTGTCCTTCCATCGAATTCATTATTGAATTGTTGTTTTGAAACTTCCCACTTTTCTAAACACTTCTCACCTTTCTTTTTATAACCCATCTGTATGTTTTGTTTTTATCCCTATGTTGTACCTAAAGAGTAGAATTATAATTACTATGTCACCTTTAACATATTTAATCTTTTGTCAGCCTGTTCATACCTTTGCCCATTTTTTCAGTTGAGTTGTCCATCTCTTTTTTTATTGGTTCGTGTGTTTTCAGCATATTTTTTGAAGAAAATTAATCTTTGTTTTTTTTAAATGTTGCAAGCATTCCCCAGGTTTTTGCTTGGCAACATTATTTTATGTATTTTTCTTTTTCTTTTTTGTCATACAGAAGTTTTAAATTCTCTCTAGAGTCAGACTTCTCAATATTTTTCTTTATGGTTTCCATGTTTTATATCAGGATTAGAAAGATTTCTTAATTGAAGGTGAAAAACTGCCTCAGTTTGCCTGGAACTTTTTTCCTAGTTTTAGCACGGAATGTCCTGCATCCCAGGAAACCTCTCAGTCTGGCAAGCAACGATGTTAGTCAGGCTGTCTCTTTTAAGATTTAAAAAAACAACAAAAACAAAATTACTTATATTTTCTTCTAGTACTTTTGTTTTTGTTTCTTATTTAAATCTTTTATTTATTTTATTTCGGTATGAGAAGTGAAATAAGAATCTGATTTTGTTTTATTTTCCCACATGGCTAGCTAGTTCTCATAATAGTATTTATCAATGACATAAATAATCATCTTTCCCTCCAGGAATTTGAGTGGCAAGTGGTATCAGATACTACATTCTCATATACATAGATGAAGCAACTGGGGTTTAGAAAGTAGCCCCTGCAAGATTCCAGGGGTAATAATGAAAGGGCCGAAATATTAGTCACTTTTCTTATTTTAATTTTGAAGTTTTTTTCTATAATTGTCTCTGCCAGAACTTTGAGTTTTCACCGCCCCCCTTTCCTTTTTTTACTGAACATCTAATTTGGTGTTGTCTGCTACTAACTAGATGTCTTTAAAAATTAAAATCAGTTTCATAAAGTGTCAGAACATGAAACATACAGCATAATCAATTCTTCAAATTGTATTTTAAAATGCTAAAAATAAAAAAGTAAGTACTAATCTGTACTTTTTGTATTTCTTTGTACTTTAGTTTTCTTTTATATTAACATAAAATATATATTGCATATGATTTACATACATTTTAAATAATAATTATACTGTGAATACCTGTGTCAGTTAAGAACAGACTACCGCCAATTCCTCCCCAATTATATCCCCCAACCTCTGTGTTAAACGTAGTCATTATCCTTTGGGCTAATCATTCCCTTTGAGGTATAGTTACTCCCTGCTTTTCTTACATTTTATCATGTGTGTGTGGAATCCCAAACAATAACATTTATATTGTCTTTTTTTGGTATTGGTGCAGAAACGGAATCATACTGTGTATATTATTTTATAACTTCTTTCATTTATTCATTATTTTTGAGATTTATCCATGTTTAAGTTTGTATTTGTTTTTCCTTAATATAAATAACTTTTATCCTAAAATTTCAAATGTCTGCAAAATAGTTTGTTCCCTAGAAAAATTCTGGTTCATAAGTAACAAACATGATTTTACAAAACAAATCTCATATTTATGATTTCAACTTATTTCCTTGTTGGAAGAACAATTAAGATAATATGCTGTGAGACATGTGAAGGAGAGTGTTTTCATTTGAAAACCATGTTGCATTTCATATTGTTACAATGGCAAACATTAATTTTCCAGGAAATTCATAGTAAAAGTTTCTGTGTTCTATTGACTTTACCATACTGGTGATGAGAAAAAAGCCATATGCTTAGTGTAGCTACAGAAAAGTTGCTCTGGCAGCCTAATTTGAATTTCTGAATCTGTTTGTGATTAAGATCTCAGTTACAAAGTTGCATTCATTGAAAATGAAACCCTGAATCTTTAGGAGAAATATATACTGTGTAATTACAATGGGCTTAAAGCTTCAGTTTGTAATGTACTTTGCATACCTTTCATGAGTAATTCCTTATTTTTAAAGTGAGTAAGAATGATAATACATGTTTTGCTGAAGGGAAAATGAGAGCATATAATTCATTTTGTTATCTAAAAAGATTCAAGAAAGAAGCAAGAAAGGAAGAAGTAAAAGTCATATTTTGAAACCATTAGAAATTGTTTAATGCTTAATCCATGCATAATTCATAGTGGTTCATGTCTACATTAGTTATAATAACTTTGAAGATCTATGGAAGTTTGAAAGAAACTTTGAAACTTTGAGACTTATTGCAGTTTGAAAGAAAATAGACTTCAAGGGTTAAAAGCTTGACTCACCAAATGTAGAGTGAAATAATTTTATTTGGTTTTCCTCAAGTAAAATGCCAGGATATTTTTAGATTTCAATGTATATTTATTTTGTGTTCCATTTTTTGAAATACTGTAGTAAATTCGTTAAAATGTAAATCACAGTAAAGTTTAGAATAAGCAATTAGAATGAATTCTACTTAGCTCAGTACCAGCGCAGAGGCCCCAAGTCCTATAAAGAAATGTCCATAGAAATGTCAAAATAAACCATTGTACACTATTCTCTTTTGCAGCTAATATGGTTATCTGATAAAGTCATAGCCACATTCGTTAGTCCTCAGTTTTGCCCCAAGTTGAGTTTCAGTTTGAAGTTCGTTTATCAGACTCCTAACTTATCTGTTTGTATCCCTCCAGAAGACCTGCAACTGAAGGAAAGGGCAGAACATCTTTTTTATTTTCCATCTCCATACATTAGAAATAATACATGAATATTAGCAACAATGTTAACTATTTAAGTATGATGTAATACTCACTCTCTTTTGGTTAGTAATAGTTACCGAATTAGAGATTTTTAACAGGAATGGTGATGTTGCAGAAATGTCTAAGTTTTTTTTAGAGAGTAGAGCATGCAGAGCACAGCATTTTACATTAAATAAAAACTGCTTAACATGACAAGAAAATCATGTGCTGTTTCTGAGAGCCTTTTTTTTTTCTCACTGGAGGAAACCTCCATGAAGTACGGGTTTGCAACATCATGCCTGTTTTTATGTGTGGGTGTATATGCTTGCTCAGGCATATGATGATGATGATTTGGGAAAGGAAACTTCTGGTGCTCAAAGTGAGTAAGAGGTTTCGCTAGTAGTAAAATCATGAAAACATTCTTCTTTCTACTGATGATTTTGACTTAGATAGAAATATTTTTTAAAAAACATTATTTTCAGTGTGAAAGATCTTTGTTTATATTTTGTTTTGTGTTTATTTGTGTGGATGCGTATTCTAATGTTATGTGTGTTAAAACCTAATGTTTCCGATGCTGTTTTTAATTATCTCCTTTCAGCTTTATGGAAGAATAATTTATGTACAATTAATTGCATCAATTTAAAACATGTAATTTAATAAATTTTGGCAGTTGTATATACCTGTGAATCATCACCACAAACAAGATACAAAACATTTTCATCATTTTCCAAAATATTTCTCATGTATCTTCAGTCCATCCCTTCCTTCACCCTCATTTACAGGCAATCACTAATCTGTTCTTTGTCACCAGAGATTACTTAGCATTTTATATTAGTACCAGTATTTTTTGTAGTATGTAGTAGGTATTATTTTGTGCCCATCTTGTACTCTCAATTAGTAGAATGATTTTGAGATTTGTCAATGTTGTGTTTTCCTTTTTGCTATTGAGTAGTATTCCTTTGTATGGATAATTGATTGATTTAACTGTTAATTGACCTTTGAGTTGTTTCCAGTTTTTTTGGCAATTTTGAATACATATTTGCAAATAAGGCCACTATGAACATTCATGCATAAGTCTTCTGTGGACATGTTTTCATTTCTCTTAGATAAATACAGTTGGAATCAACAGGTAATACGGTGGACACATGTTTGAATTTTGAAAAAAAATCTGCCAGAAATTTACCAGTGTAGTTTACATTATTTTACATTTCCACTAGTAATGTATGAGAGTTTTAATTTCTCCACATTCTTGCCAGGACTTATTATTGGTCTTTTTAATTTTAGCCATACTTATAGGTGTGTAATCATTATCTCACTATGTTTTATATCTGCATTTATGTTATGGTTACTAATATTGAACATCTTTGCATGAATCTATTGACCATTTTAATATCTTTTTATTTTTCATGAGGGGTCTGTTCAAATCATTTGCCCAGATTTTAATTGATTTTTAAAGTTATTGAATTGTAACAGTTCTTTACATATTCTACATAGCAGTCTTTTGTTAGATATGTATATTGCAAATATTTTCTTTTACTGTGTGGTGTGTCTTTTATTATCTTAATGATATCTTTCTAAAAGCAAAATGTTTAAATTTTGTTAATGTCCAATTTATCAAATTTTCTTTCATGGTTTGTTCTATTTATGTCCCAATAAATCTTTGCCTATGTCAAAGTCAGAGATGCTCTTATATATTTTCTTCCAAGAGTATTACAGTTTCAGCTTTTACATTTAAGCCGATAATCCAGTTATAGGTAATTTTTTTGTGTATGTGTAAAGGGTTGAAGTTCATTTTTTTGCATATGTATAACCAGTTATTCCATCATGTGTTGTTGAATAACTTGCAGTTCTTTATAAAATTGGCTTAACACTTTTATTTTAAATCAATAGATTGGTTGGAGGGTGGAGCACAAAGGTGGAATAGGACTCTTTAGCAATCATTCCCCCATATAAACATCAATTTGAACAACTATTTGCACATGAAAATACCTTAACAAGAGCTAAAGAAAGCAAGTGAGAGAACACAGTGCCTAGTTATAAGTATATTAATAAGAAAAGATATATTGAAGAGGAGGTCAGTTTTAAATTACTTGTGTCACCTCTTACCCAATTCTAGACAGCACAGTGTGATGAGAAATAGTCTACTTGGGGGAAAGAGGGGAAATAAACATAGAACTTTGTCTTGGACCCCAACACTGGGCCCACCAGAGTAAAATCCAGCACTGGAAGATTCCAATGACCCCTGATGGCAGGCTGGTGCCTGTGGACACCAGACTCACCCCAGCACCAGGTGGGAAACTATAACCCACGTGAGGCAAACTCAATCAGCACTGTGCATCACTGCCAGCTGACTACAGTGTCCTTGGTCTCTGAACAAACCTCAGAGGTCGGCATGCCTCAGTGGCTACATGGCATTGGGTGCATTCCAAAACTAAACCAGTCTCGTGGCCAAGGGATTCCAGTCTGGCCATAGTAGTACTAGGCTTAGGATGCTCCTAGTGCTCCAATGGCCACAGTGATCTGGGGCACAGGGATCATGCCAGTAGGTCTTCCCAGGATCTCTGGAAAAGCTTACTGTTGGAAAGCATTCCCACACAGAGTAAATCTATGAAGTGCCTACTTCTTCAAATGCAAAGACATTGAGCATGGCCACAAGGATCAAGAACCATCAGGGAAACATGACATCACCTGAGAGACAAAATAAAGTGATAGTGATCAACCACAAAGACATGGAGATGTATGAATAGCCTGACAGAGAGCTCAAAATAACTTTTTAAGGAAGCTCAGCAAAATTCAAGAAAACACAGAGGAACAATTCAATGAAATTAGGAAAATGTTAAGTGGCCAGAAAAGGAAATCTAATAGAGAGATTGAAATAATTTCCAAAAAAAAACCCAGAAATCCTAGCACTGAAAAATACAATGAAAAAATGAAAAATATAATGTAGAGTATCAACAGTAGAATTATCGGCAAAAGGAAGAATCTGTGAACTTGAAACAAGTTATTTGAAAATATATAGTCATAGGAGAAAAAAAGAATGAAAAGAAATGAAGAAGGCTCACAGGATTTGTGAGACAGCATCAAAAGAGCAAAATGTTTGAGTCATTGGTGTTCGAGAGGGAGAAGAGAAAGATAAAGGGATAGAAGACTTACTTAAGGAAGTAATAGCAAAAAACTTTCCAAACCTGAAGAAAGATAAAAATATTCAGGAAAAGGAAAATCAAAACTCTACAATCAGATTCAATCCAAGTAAGACTACCCCAAGACATATTATAATCAAACTGTCAAAAATCAGAGGCAGAGATTGGATCCTGAAGGCAGCAAAAGAAAAGAAGCAATAACATAACATAAAAAGGAGCTCAAATGTGCCTAGAAGTGGACTTCTCAGCCGAAACCTTATGGGCCGGGAAAGAGTAGGATCATATATTTAAAGTACTGAAAAAAAAAAAAGAAAAACCCCACCAGTCATGAATACTTTAACTAGCAAAACTGTCCTTAAGAAATGAAGGAGAGAGAGACTTTCTCAGATAACAGAGGATGAGGGAATTTCTCACCACCAGACCTGACTCATAAGTAGTGGTGGGCACCTGTAATCCCAGTTACTCAGGAGGCTGAGGCAGGAGAGTCGCTTGAACCTGGGAGGCGGAGGTTGCAGTGAGCCAAGATCATGCCACTGCACTCCAGCCTGGGTGACAGAGCGAAACTCCATCTCAAAAAAAAAGAAAAAAAAAAAACTGTGAAGAGAGACAAAAAAGGTCTTTATATAATGATAAAGAGGTCAATTTAGTAAGAGCATATAACAATTGTAAATATACATGTACCCAACATTGAAGCACCTAAATATAAAAATCAAGTATTAATAGATCTGAAGGCAGATAGACTGCAAGACAATAACATTAGGGGACTTCAGTACCCCACTTTTAGCAATGGACAGACCATCCAGGCGAAAAATTCAGTGAGACATCACCTTTAAACTACATTGTAGACCAAACGGGCCTACCAGACATACACAGAACATTCCATCCTTCAGCTACAGAATTCACATTTTTCTCAACTACACATGAAACATTCTCTAGGATAGATCATATGTTAGACCACTTTGTGAGTGGAAAAACAACTCAAATTGTTTTTCCTTTGCTCTCACACCATAACAATGAACACTGATGAGTTCTGTGACCAAAAGTTTGTTTATCTGTTTCTTTCTACACACCAAGCAATGAATTCTTCAGTGGACACCAGCTGGTTGTATCCTGATTCAATTCAATTCTGATGCTATGTACTTGAAGGAAACATTAGATCCCAAGCCTCAGGTTATTTTGCCTGTGCTTCTGACTGACTGGCTATAAGTCTCGGTTCCCATGACCCCCTCCTTTGGTTCGATTAATTTTCTAGAACAACTCACAGAACTCAGCGAAATACTTATGTTTACTAGCTTATTATGAAAGATAGTACAAAGGATATAGATGAAAAAGTGCGTAGGGCAAGGCATGTGGGAAGGGGTGCAGAATTTCCATGCTCTTTCCGGGTACACCACCTTCTAGTAACCTCCATATGTTTAGCTATCTGGAAACTCTCTGAATGCAGTCCTTTGGGTTTTTATGGAGGCTTCATTAGATAAGCATTATTTATTAGCCATTGGCCATTGGTGATCGACATAAGCTTCAGCACCTTTACCCTCCCCAGAGGTTGAAGGGTGGGGCTGAAAGTCAACCCTATAGTCATGCCTTGGTCTTCCCAGTGACCAGCCACCATCCTGAAGTTACTAACCACCAGTCAACTAATGAGCATACGCAAAAGACATCACTTTGGAGACTTCAAGGATTTTAGGAGTTGTGTGTCAGGAAACAGGGTCAAAACCCAAATGTATATTTTACAATATGACAGGGACAAAGCAAGTTTTTAACAAATTTAAGAAAATTGGTATCATATCAAGTATCCCCTCCAACCATAATGATATAAAGCCTGAAATCAATAACAGAAGGAACTTCACAAATACATGGAAATTAAACAACATACTCCTGAACAACCAATTGGCCAATAAAATTAAAAGAGAAATTAAGAACATTTCTTGAGACAAATGAAAATGGAAATACAACATACTAAGATATATATATAATGGGATACAGCAAAAACAGCTATAAGAGGAAGATTTATAGCAATAAGTGCCTACATTAAGAAAGAAGAAAAATCTCAAATAAACAACCAAAGTTGAATCGTACATTAAACTGAGCCCAAAATTAGTAGAAGGAGGCAAAGGATAAATATCAGAACATAAATAAATAAAATAGGGACTAGAAAAACCATGGAAAAAAAACTAATGAAATGAGTTGCTTTTTAAAAAGATAAATAAAATCAACAAACCTATAGCTGATAAATTAAGAAAAAAAGAGAAAGACTCACATCCATAAAATGAGAATGAAAAAGGAGACATTACAACTTATACCGTAGAAACACAAAGGATCACAAGAGACTGTTATAAACACAATTATATGCCAACAAATTGGATAAGCTGGGAGAAATGGATAAATTCCTGGACATAGACAACCTACCAAGATTTAATTATGAAGAAATAAAAAATTGAACAGCCCAGTAATGAGTAAAGAGATTAAATCAGTAATAAAGAGTCATTCATCAGAGAAGTCCAGGAGCTGTTGGCTTCACTGCTGAATTCTACCAAGCATGTAAAGAAGAATACCAATTATTTTCATTCTTCCAAAAACTGAAGAGGAAGGAATACTTCTAAAGTCATTTTACGAGGCCAGAATTACCCTCACACCCAAATAAGACAAGGACACTAGATAAAAAGAAAACTACAGGCCAATATCCCTGGTAAACATAAATGCAAAAAATCTTTAACAAGATGCTAGCAAGCCAAAATAAATAGCAGATTAAAAAGACCATTCATCATGATCAAGTGGACTTCCATCCCAGGGATGTAAGGATCAACATACACAAATCAATAAACATGAGACATCACATGAACAGAATGAAGAACAGAAACCAGATGATCATTTCCACAGATGCAAAAAAGCCTTTAAAAATTCAACATCCTTTCATGATAAAAATTCTCAATAAATTAGGTATAGAAGGAAAGTACCTCAGTACGATAATGATTATACATGAAAAACTCACAGCTAGCTTCGCACTTTATGGGGGAAGATGGAAAGCCTTTCCTCTAAGATCAGAAACAACGCAAGGATGCACACTCTTGGCACTTGTATTCAACATGGTACTGGAAGCATAAAGTTGTTAAAATATTTCCTCATAATGCTGGAAGTTCTAGCTGGAGGAATTAGGCAAGAGAAAGAAATAAAGGGATCCAGATAGAAAATAAAGAAGTCAAATTGCTCCTGTTTGCAGACAACATGGTCTTATATATGGGAAACACAAAGACTCCACGAAAAATTCTTAGAACTAAAAAATGAATTTGATAAAGTTGCAGGATACAAAATCAACATTAAAAATTAGTAGCTTTTCTATACACTAACAGTGAACTATCTGAGAAAGAAATAAAGAAAATCCTATTTTTAATACCTACAGAAAATAAAATACTAACAGATAAATTTAACCAAGGAGACACAAATCAATAAAGTATATATGTGTGTGTCTATTTCTGGATTAAGTATTATATTCCCTTGACATATGTGATTATCTTTTAGCCAAGACCAGATTGTTTTGATTACTGTAGCTTCAGAGTGTAGCTTAAACTTAAGTAGATTTTTCCCTCTATTTTTTTTTTTTTTGGTATTCTTTTTAAACAAACAGCTTGGCTATTCTAGGTTTGCATTCATATATAAATTTTATAATTATCTTCTCAATTTACACAGAAAAGACTACTACATTTTGATTGAGACTGTTCTTGAGGAGAATTGACATCTTAATAATATTGGGACTTTCCATTATATAGGGTTTATCTAATTTACCTCAGCAATATTTTATAGTTTTCAGTATACAGGTCTTACACAACTTTTATTACCTTTTTTTCCTAGGCTTTTTTTTGCATTATTGTAAACATTTTAAAAAATTTCATTTTTCCAATTGTTTGTGCTAGTATAGAAAAATGTAATTGTTTTAAAATATTATTAGTATTTTATATTATTACTTTACTAAGTTCATTTAGTTCCAGGAAGAGAAGAAAACTTCCTCAAACTGTTAAAGTGCATCTTTGACAATTCTATGCCTAATATTTTACTTCTTACATAGTGCAAGATTTGATTTGTTAATATTTTGTGAAACAATTTCATAATGTGTTTTTTAATTTGTAATGTGTTTGTATAGTTTTGATATATGGTTAATTCTACCTTCATAAAATGAGTTAGAAATTGTTCTCTCCTTGATTTTCTAGAAGGGTTTGTGTGTAAAATTAATATTACTTCTTTCTTACATGTTTGCTTAAATTTGTCAGTGTAGCCAATTTGATAGGCTTTTATCAACAAATTCAGTTTTTTAAAGATGTAAGACTTTTCAGTTTTTTTATTCTTAAGTAGGTTTCAAAAACTTTGTCTTCAATGAATTTGTCCATTTCAACTGTTACTGAATTTGATTAGCATAATATTGTTAATAATGTTCCCTCATTTTTCCTTTCAGGAATGTAAATCTATATGAATGACCCTTCTTTCCTTCCTGATATTAGAGATTTATGTTCTTTCTATTTTTTTCTTTATCAGTCTAGTTGTTAGTTTATAAATGTTGATGATCTTTTTAAAGAACCAGCTTTTGATTTCCTTAACTTTTTGCATTGCCTGTTTCCTATTTTATTGATTTCTGCTCTTATATTTATTATTGTGTTTTCTCTCTTTTGTTTCTTGCTTCTATGGGTGAATTTTACACATTTCTTCCTTTAAAATTAGCACTTAAAGGTATTACTTTTCCTAAAACCACTGTGTTAGCTGCTTATTTCAAATTTTGGCATGTTGTATTTTCATTATCATCCAGTGAAAACTTTAATTTCTTCATGAATTTCTTCTTTGAGCAAAGGGTTGCTTAGAAGTGTGTTTGATTTCTAAATATTTGGTATTTTCTTAAAAATCTCATTGTAATTGATTTCTAATTCAATTCTGTTTTGGTTGGAGGACATCTTTTATATGACTTCATTTTTTTTAATGTTTTTGAGACTTGTGGCACAGAATGTGGTCAAACTCAGCGAATATATGATGTGCACTTGCAAAGAATGTATTCTGCAGGTGCTGGGTTAGGGTTCTAAAAATATAAATTAGGTCAATGTGGTTGATAACTATATTAGTTGTTTATAACTATGTAATGAATTACCCCACAACTTAGCAGCAGATAAGAAATATGTATTTTGAAAGATAAAAATACATCTTAAGTTGATATTGATACTTTTCATTAAAATTTAGGACTGAGGGTTTTTTTTTTCCCCTTTTTTTTTTTTTTTTTTTTTTTTTTCGTTGACAGAGTCTCACTCTGTCGCCCAGGCTGGAGTGCAGTGGCATGATCTCAGCTCACTGCAACCTCCGCCTCCCGGGTTCAAGCAATTCTCTGTGTCAGCCTCCCAAGTAGCTGGGATTACAGGCGCCTGCCACCACACCTGGCTAATTTTTGTATTAAACTTACTTATTTTACATCTATTATCTTCTTTCTTCCTCACTATAAAATTGAAATACCAACATGCAGACATACCTATCTCTCCACAACCTCACCCAACAGTGTATGTTGTCAAACTTTTGGATTTTGCCAGTTATAGATAAGAAATGGTATTTCCAAATACTTTTAATTTGGATTCCTCTTACCATGACTGATGTGGAATATATTTTCATATGACTAAGAGATATTTTTACTTATTTTTCCATAAAATTTCTGTCCATATGTTTAGTCCAGTTTGCTATAGGTTTGGGTTGACCTTTATTTTTAATCCAGCTTCATCTAGCCATGTGCCAGAGAGCTGTGCAGGCCACTATTCTAAGCCCATGAATTCTGACAATTGTCTCTTCCCTAACTTAGCTATTCCCGTTCAGATCTAGAATTCATAGTGTCTGTGTCCAGATGCCTTTGTAATCCTGATTTTATGGACTTGCCATGCGATCTGCTTTTTTAAAAGTTTGTCTCTCAGTGCTCTTGCAATAACATGGCTTAAACTCACTTCAGTTTGAGTTAATTTGGGTTGTGTATCTATCCTAGCATGTTTCTTAGGCTCTAACCCTTGATTTCTACTCATAGCAGTAGGACTTACTTGCACTAAGATTCATAATTGGGTAACTGAAGCAGCTTACTAGCCAGGTAGTCTTGGTCAAATTGCTTAATCACTTAATCTACATTTCTTTATCTGTAAAATGAAAATAATAATATCTGCTAGTTATAGAGACATGGAAATAAAGAACATAGGCAAATTACCCAAAATCTATTCCTGTTATACTCATTCCATAAATTATCTTAAAAGAACAGTTTGCTAAAGAAAATGGCAGCTGAAAGCGGCACTAGATTCAAACTTTTTCCAGAAAAACACTGAGCATTAAATTTTACTCTAAAAGATGTCTCTTTGCTAGTCAGATACACTCACTATAGATAAGCTACGAGTGTATCTTTTCCTTGTGAACACATTCTAGGAGCTTTGTGCCTTGCACAGTTAGAGCCTGCCGATATCCAGCCTCAACTCCAATTACACATCCAGGTTTTCTCACTTCATGGCAATTCTAAACTATTTATAACTCTTGTAAATTTTTATTTGGCTTTGTACCTCCTTTAAATGCCATTATTTTTGTTTGCATTTTCCCTTCTGTCTTCCTGGAAAACTACTCATGTACTTAGATCCAGCTAAAAAATTACTTATTATAGGAAAGCATGCCTAATCTCTTACTCCTGTTTTCCTGGAATTTAAACATCTCTTCTTTTAAACTTCTATACATCACAGGCAACTTCGATCATTGCACTGAAAACTTTGCATTATAATTGTTTCCCTAGCTACTGCCTCTCCTGGATCTTAAGCTCTTGGAAAAAAAGGGATATTGTTTATTATGATATCTCTGTGCCTAGCAGAGTACTTTGCCAATAATGGCTGCTTAAAAGATGTGTACTACCAATTCTCACTAAGAGCTTGCCTTGCAGAAATGTGAACTTAATAGGCCATTGTCTATATCATGGGTCCCCAACCCTGGGGCTGCAGACTGGTACCAGTCCTTGGCCTGTTAGGGACTGGGCCGCACAGCAGGGAGTGAGCGGCAGGTAAGTGAGAATTGTGGCCTGAGCTCCACCTCTTGTCAGATCAGTTGGAGGCATTAGATTCTCACAGGAGCATGAACCCTATTGTGAACTGTGCATGCCAGGAATCTAGTTGTGCATTCCTTATGAGAATTGAACTAATGCCTGATGATCTGAGGTGTAACAGTTTCATCCGAGAACCATCGTGCTCCCTTCCCCTTGTCCGTGGTGGAAAAATTATCATCCTCGAAATGTGCCCCTGGTGCCAAAAAGGTTAGGAACCGTTTTCCCATCATAGATTCTATGATGTGATTTCAACAGTGCTTAGGAAAATTCTTTTATTCCATACCAGCCTCCAATCAATAGTCCCCACTGAACTTTTTTTACCTCCTCATTGGTGCTTGAAAAGCCTGTAAAAGATAGTAAAATAATTTCTTCCACACTCAGAGATAGACTAAAAGCGTATAAGCCTGGAAGAAGACTTGAATACAAAGCAAGAGGGGGGTGATGGGCACTCTGGGCTTAAAGCAGGACTATGCCAGAGTCAGGAAGAGAAAGTCAAAAGTTTATACTGGGACAAATTTTGCCAAGACTTTTGCTTGGCTGTCATAATTTAGATATTCATTGGCAACTGCAATACAAAAATAGTCTGAAGAATGTGAAAAAATATGATTTTAACTAGGAGTCAGATCTATTAATGCATATTTCTCTCTCTACCCCCTATGTCTTTTTCAAAATTCAGAAGCGGAGGGTGCTGCTCAACCAAACAACTCATTAATGCTGCAAACTAGCAAGGAGAATCATGCTTTAGGTAATGTCCATCTTTTAACAATAATTCTAGTAGGGGAGTGCTTGATGTCCATATAGGTTTTACATTTTTGGATCTTGAATTGTCTCATGCATTATCTGTATTATCTAAATGATATTATATTTAAGAGTGTTAATAAATTTTTCATTCTGAAATTATTTCTATGCTTATTTAGTACCTATTTTAAGAATGGGATCACTATACAAAACCAATGGCCTAGTCAAAAAATTTGTTATTCAACTTTTGAAACCTAGAGTATTATCCCAGAGCACTTCTTAATAAGCAGATCTTAATAGGTGTTAATGATTTATTTTCTATATCCTCTCTCAACCTTATTGTCTCCAAAATTTTTGTTTGCCATTTTAATTAACATTGAAACAGAAAAGAAAAGTTAATAGTCTTTATTTTTTTAGAGAAGTTTTAGGATCATAGCACAATTGAGTGGAAATTACAGAAATTTCCCGTATAACCTCTGCCCCCACATGTGCAAAACCTCCCCATTATCAACATACCCGACTAGAGTGGTACATTTGTTTCAGTTAATGAACCTACATTGAAACATCATCATCACATTATCAAAGTCCAAAGTTTGCATTAGAGCTCACTCTTAGGGTTGAATATGAATGTTTTCAGGCAAATGCGTAATGACATGTCTCCACCATGATAATATTTTACAGAGTAATTTCACTGACCTAAAAATCATCTCTATGCTACCTATTCATCCTTCCCTGCCCGCTAACCCCAGGCAATCCTGGTATACTGTCTCCATAGTTTTGTCTTTTCCAGAGTGTCATATAATTGGAATGTTACAGTATGCAGCATTTTCAGACTGGCTTTTTTCACTCAATAATATGCATTTAAGTGTTCCCCCATGACTTTCCATGTCTTAATGGCTCTTTTTTTTTTTAGTACTGAATAATATTCCATTGTTTGACTATACCACAGTTTATTTATTTGCCTGGTAAAAGACATCTTGGCTGCTTCCAAGTTTTGGCGATTAGGAAAAAAGCTGCAATTAACACCCATGCACGGGTTTTTGTATGGACGTAAGTTTTTAACTCTTAGGGTAAATACCAAAAAGCATGATTGTTGGATTGCATGGTAGGAGATTGCTTAGTTGTAAGAAACTGCCAAACTGTCTTTCAAAGTAGATGTACCACTTTGCATTCCTGCTACCAATTAAGTTCCTGTTGCTCCACTCCTCGCCTTTGGTGTGTAGTGGTTCTCATTGTTGTTTTAATTTGCCTTTCTTTGATGACATATGATGTAGAGCATCTTTTCATATGCTTATTTTCCATAAATATATACATTTTCCATATATATCTTCTTTGGTAAAGTGCCTGTTAAGATTTTTGACCTGTTTTTTAATCTGGTTGTTTGCTTGCATATTGCTGAGTTTTAAGAGTTCTTTGTGTGTTTTGGATAACAGTCTTTTATCGGATATGTCTTTTGAAAATACAATTGGCCTTCTGTATCCATGGGTTTCAAATCTGTGGATCCAACCAACCATGGATTGGAAATATTTGGAAAAAATTCCACAAAGTTCCAAAAAGCAAAACTTGAATTTGCCTTACTACATTGAATCCACAGGATGTAGTGATATACAGGCATTGTATTAGGTATTATAAGTAATCTAGACATGATTTTAAAAATACAGGTGGTTATATGCAAATACTAAGCCATTTTATACAAGGGATATGAGCGTCTGTGGATTTTGGCATCCATGGGGTGATGGAATCCCCCAGAGGTAACAAGGGATGACTGTATTTTTTTTCTAGTATGTGGCTTGTCTTTTCATTCTGTCTTTTTTTTTTTTTTTTTTTTTGAGACGGAGTCTCACTTTGTCGCCCAGGCTGGAGTGCAGTGGCGCGATCTTGGAAGCTCCGCCTCTCGGGTTCACGCCATTCTTCTGCCTCAGCCTCCGGAGTAGAGTAGCTGGGACTACAGGCACCGGCCACCACGCCCTGCTAATTTTTGTATTTTTAGTAGAGATGGGGTTTCACCGTGTTAGCCAAGATGGTCTCGATCTCCTGACCTCGTGATCTGCCCGCCTCAGCCTCCCAAAGTTCTGTGATTACAGGCGTGAGCCACTGCTCTTAGAAATTTTTCACAGAGTAGAAATTTTTAATTTTACTGAAGTCCAGCTTATCAATTCTTTATTTTATGGATTGTGCCTTTACTGTGGTAGCTAAAATGTCACTGCCAAACCAAAGATCATTTGGACTTTCTCTTATGTTACCTTCTAGGAGTGTTTTTAGTTCTACATTTTTATATTTAGGTCACTGATCCATTTTGAGTTTATTTTTGTGAAAGGTGTGAGGTCTGTATCTAGATTGAATTTATTTTTGCATGTGGATGTCCAGTCATTCCAACACCATTTGCTCAAAAGACTCCAATGTATTGCCTTTGCTTATTTCCAAATACAATATTTATGTGAGCCTATTTCTGGGCTATTTGGTTTCATTTACTTATTTAGCTCTTCTTTTGCTAATAACATACTGTCTTGATTATTGTAGCTTTATAGTAAATCTTGAAGTCGAATAGTGTCAGGCCTCAAACTTTGTTCTTCTTCAATAATGTGTTGACTATTCTGAGTCTTTTGCCTCTCTAGATAAACTTAAAAATCAGTTTGTTTATATCCATAAAATAACTTGCTGAGATTTTGATTGGGATTGTGTTGAATCCGTAGATCAAGTTGGGAAAAACTGGGATTTTGATAATATTCATTCATCCTATCTGTGAACATGAGGTCTCTCTCCATTTACTTAGATTTTCTTTGATTCTTTTCCATCAGAGTTTTATAGTTTTCCTCATATAGATGTTGCACATATTTTGTTAGACTTATACCTAAGTATTTCGTTTTTGGGGATGCTAATATAAATGGTATTGTGTTTTTAACTTCAAATTCCACTTGTTCACTGGTGACTTATTGGAAAGTAATTGACTTTTGTATGTTAACCTTGTATTTTGCAACCTTGCTACAATTTCTTATTAGTTCTAGGAGTTTTTTTGGTCAATTCTTTCAGATGCTTTACATAGATAATTATGTCATGTATGAACAAAGACAGTTTTATTTCTTCATTACAGATCTCGATCCCTTTTATTTATTTTTTCTTGTCTTATTGCATTAGTTAGAAATTCCAGTTGAAAAGCAGTGGTGAAAAGAGTCATCTTGCTTTGTTTCTGATGCTTTGCTTTCTCACCATTAATTATGATGCTAGCTGTAGAGTTTTTTGTAGATATTTTTTAAATTGAGAAAGTTTTTCTTTATCCCAGTTTACTGGGAGTTTTTAAAAAATCATAAATGAGTGTTAAATTTTGTCATATGCTTTTTCTGTATCTATGGAAATGATCATTTTTTTTTTATTTAGCTCATTGATGTCATTGATGTGATGGAAGATATTAATTAATTTTTGAATTTTGAGCCAGGCTTGCATATCTGGAATAAACCCCACTTGTTCATGGAATATAATTCATTTAATACATTCTTGAATTTGATTTACTAATATTTTACTGAGGATTTAAAAATGTATGTTTATGAGAGGTATTGGTCTGTGGTTTTCTTTTTCTGTAACGTTTTTATCTGGTTTGGTTATTAGGATAATGCTAACCTTATAGAATGAGTTAGGAAGCATTCCCTCTGCTTGTGTTTCTGAAAGAGATTAAAGAGAACTGGTATAATTTCTTCCTTAAATATTTAACAGAATTTATCAGTGAACCCATCTAGGCCTCATGCTATCTGTCCTGAAAGGTTATTAATTATTGATTCAATTTATTTAATTGATATAGTCCTGTTCAATTTGCCTATTTCTCCTTTAATTTAATTATTAGATATAGTCCTGTTTAAACTGCCAAATTGTTTTGGCAGATTGTGTCTTTTAAAGAATTGGTTTATTTCATCTGTGTTATCAAATTTGTGGGCATAGAATTCTTCATAGTATTCTGTTATTATCATTTTAATGTAAATGGCATCTGTGGTTATGTCCCCTCTTTCATATCAGATATTAGCAACTTGTATCCTTTCTCTTTTTTTCTTGGTCTGGCCAGTGACTTATCAATTTTATTGATCTTTTCAAAGAACCAGGTTTGGTTTTATTGATTTTCTCATTTTCAATTTTATTGTCTTCTGTTCTAATTTATATTTTCTTTTCTTCTGCTTAATTTGGATTTAATTTCCTCTTCTATTTTCTAGTTACATAAAGTTGGAGTCTGGGTGATTGATTTTAGACGTTTCTAATTTTCTAATACATGCATTCAATGCTATAAATTTCCCTCTAAGAACTACTCCTGCTGCATCCACAAATTTTGATAAATTGTGTTTTCATTTTCATTTATTTAAAAATATTTTAAAATTTCTCTTTAGGTTTCTTTTTTCACCTATGCATTATTTAGAAGTATGTGGTATAATCTCCAAATATTTTGGAACTTTCCACTACCTTTTGGTTTTTCATTTCCAGTTTAATTCCATCATGGTCTAAAAGCAGGCATTATGTAATTTCTATTTTTTTTATATTTGTTAAGATGTGTTTTATGGCTCAGAATGTGGTCTATTTTGGTACAAGTTTCATATGAGCTGGAGAAGAATGTGTCTGCTGCTCTTGTTAGAAAAAGTCATCTATAGATGTCAGTTATACCTAGTTAATTGATGGTATTGTTTAATTCAGCTATGTCGTTACTGAATTTCTGCCTGCTGGATCTATTTCTAATAGAGGGGTATTGAAGTCTCCAACTATTATAGCAGATTCACTTATTTCTCCTTGCTGTTCTATCAGTTTTTGCCTCATGTATTTTGATGCTTTTTTGCTAGGTGCATATATGTTAAGAATTATTATTAAGAATTATTATTAAGAATTATTATTTCTTTTTGGAGAATTGACTCACATATTATTATGTAATAACACATCATTATGTAATAACTTTTCTTGCTCTGAAGTCATTGCTGTTTAAAATTAATATAGCTACTTCCATTTCCTTTTGATTAGTATTAGCATGACTTATCTTTATTCATCCCTTTTCTTTTAAACTACACACATATATATATATATCTTTAGATTTCAAGGTTTTTTGTAGACAACATATAATTGGTCTTGCTTTTTGATCTACTCTGACAATCTCTGTCTTTTAATTGGTGCATTTAGACCATTGCTGTTCAAAGTGATTACTGATACTGTTAGATTAATATCTACCACAGTTGTTACTGTTTTCTTTTAGTGCCTCTGTTCTTTGTTCCTATTTTTGTCTTCTACTCTTTTCCTGCCTCTTATGATTTTACCTGAGCATTTTATATGATGCCATTTTCTATCCTTCTTAGCATATTAGTTATATTTCTATTTTTACTTTTTTAGCCATCACTTGAGCTTGCAACATACATTTATAATGAATCCAAGTTAACTTTCAAATAATACTATATACTGTTTCATGGGTAGTGTGAATACCTTGCAATAACAAAATAATCCTTGTTCCTTCCTTCCTGTTCCTTGTATCATTATTTTATTCATTCTTCTTATACATAACACATACATAATCAAATACATCATTACTATCATTATTTTGGACAAAGGGTTATCTGTTAGATTAATTAAGAATAAGAAAAATGCAAGTTTCAATTTTACCTTCACTTGTTCGTTTTCCAGTGTTCTTCTTGATATAGATCTGAGTTTTTGACTGATATTATTTTATTTCCCTCTAAAAAAATTTCTCGCAACATTTCTTGGAAGGCAGGCCTACTGACAACAAATTCCCCCAATTTTTGTTTGTCTGAGAACATCTTTATTTCTCCTTCAGTTTTGGAGGATAGTTTTTGCAGGACATGAAATTCTAGGTTGGTAGTTTTTTTCCCTCAACACCGCAAATATTTTACTTTGCTGTCTTCTTGCTTGCATGGTCTCTGAGGAGAAGTTGGGTGTAATTCTTTTCTTTGCTTCTTGGTAGGTAAGGTGTTTTTCCCTTCTGGCTTTTTTCTGAAGTATTTCTTTACATTTGATTTTCTGTAATTTGAAAATAATACATCTAGGTGTAGGTTATTTTTGGCATTTATTCTGCTTGGTGTTCTCTGAGTTTCCTGGATATGTGATTTAGTGTCTGAAATTAATTTGGAGAAAATTCTTAGTCATTATTATTTAAAGTATTTCTTATTTTTTTCATTTTTTTAACTACAATATAGCAACTTTTCAAAAACAAAATTTGAAATAGATTAAAACTATTGTGATTGTGAAACATTCTACAGAGCTCAAGGGAAGGAGTGCATGTTGATCTCAGAAATTATGGAATCAGAAAGTTGAACTAGATGAGGACTCTCATCTCTGTTCTTCCTCTGCTTCTGCTTTATTTACTTATTTATATTAATCTTATTTGACACATAATAATTGCACATATTTATGGGGTAACTAGTAATATTTTGGTACATACAATTTGTAGTAATCAGATCATGGTAATTGGCATATCCTTCACTTCAAACATTTCCTCGTGTTGGGAACATTCAATATCCTCTTCTAGCTCTTTGAAAATATGTAATATATTATTGTGAACTATAGTCATCCTACAGTGCTATAAAACAATAGAACTTGTTCATCCTACCTAGCTATAATTTTGTGCCCTTTAACAAATTTCCTCTATTCCCCTCTTTCCCCTACCCTTTGTAGTCTATAGAAGCCTGTGTTCTGCCTTTTACTTCTATGAGACCAACTTTTTTAAAACTTCTGCATAGAATGAGAATGTGTGATTTTAGGCTGTTTGTTCTTGGCTTATTCCACTCAACATAATATCCTCCAGTTCCACCCATGTTGCTGTGAATGACAAGATTTCATTTTTTATGGCTGAATAGTATTCCATTGTGTATATATACCACATTTTCTTTATCCATTCATTTGTTGTTGGGCATTTGGGTTGATTTCCTGTCTTAGCTATTGTGAATATTGCTGTAATAAACATAGCGGTGCAGATATTTCTTTAACATATTTATTTCCTTTCCTTTGAATAAATGTTTACTAGCAAGATTGCTGGATCATGTGACATTTCTATTTCTAATTTTTTAAGGAACTTCCATACTGTTTTTCATAGAGACTGTATTAGTTTACATTCCCATCAGTGGTTTATAAGAGTTCCCTTTTCTTTGCATCCTTGCCAACATTTATTTGTGTCTTTTTGATAATAGCCATTCTAACTGGGGTGAATGATATCTCCTTGTGATTTTAATTTACATTTCCTTGATGATTAGTGATGTTGAGCACTTTTTCATGTATTTGTTAACCATATGTATGTCTTCTGTTCAGAAATATCTGTTCAGATCAATTACCCATTTTTAAGTTAGTTTTTCTGTTATTGTGGAGATATTTGAATTCCTTGTATATCTGGATATTACTCTTTTGTTGGATGAGTATTTTACAAATATTTTATCCCATTCTGTAAGTTTATTCATTCTATTTATTGTTTTGCTGTGCAGAAGGTTTTTAGTTTTATATAATCCCATTTGTTTATTTTTGCTTTAGTTGCCTATGCTATTGAGGTCTTATTCTTAAAATTATTTCTCAGATCAATGT
The DNA here is from genome assembly GCF_028885655.2 of Pongo abelii. Lineage (NCBI taxonomy): Eukaryota > Metazoa > Chordata > Mammalia > Primates > Hominidae > Pongo > Pongo abelii. The sequence continues at coordinate 25,187,036 of NC_085928.1, forward strand.
CCTGAAGTATTTCATCTATGTTTTCTTCTAGCAGTTTTATAATTTCTGGTCTTATATTTAGGTCTTCAATGAATTTTGAGTTGATTTTTGTATAGGGTGAGAGGTAGGAGGTCTAGTTTCATTCTTCTGCATTTGAATATTCAGTTTACCCAGCGCCATTTATTAAAGAAGGTGTCCTTTCCCCAATGTATGTTCTTGACATCTTTGTCAAAGATCAGTTGACTGTATATATGTGGACTAATTTCTGGGTTCTCTATGCTGTTCCATTTTTCTATGTGTCTGTTTTTATGTCAGTACCATGCTGTTTTGGCTAGTACAGCTTTATGGCATATTTTGAAGTCTGTTAGGGTGATGCCCCAGCTTATTTTTTTTGTTTTTTTTTTTGTTTATTTGTTTGTTTTTTGCTCAGTATGGGCTTTGGCTGCTTGGGGTCTTTTGTGATTCCATGTAAATTTCAGGATTTTGTTTCTATTTTTATTAAATGAAATGACACTTAATTGATATCTTGGTAGTAATTACATTTGTTCTGTAGATTACTTTGGAAAGTATGGGCATTTTAACAATATTAGTTATTCTAGTCCATGAATATGGGATGTCTTTCTATTTTTTGTGTCTTCTTAAATTTCTTTCTGCAGTGTTGTATAGTTTTACTTGCAGAGATCTTTCATCTCCTTGGTTAAATTCATTCCTAGATATTTTATTTATTTATTTATTTATTTTTGTAGCTATTATAAATGGGATTGCTTTCTTGATTTTCTTTTCATCTGGTTTGTTTGTGTATAGAAATGCTACTAAGTTTTGTATGTTGATTTTGTACACTGCAACTTTATTGAATTTGTTTGTCAGTGCTAACAGTTTTTTGGTGCAGTCTTTAGGGTTTTTCTATATAAGATCATGTTATCTGCAAACATGGACAATTTGACTTCCTCCTTTCTAAATTGGATTTCCTTTACTTATTTATTTTTCTTGCCTGATTTCTCTGGGCCAGACTGCTAGTGCTATCTTGAATAACAGGGGTGAGAGTAGGCATTTTTTTCTTCTAATTCTTAAAAGCTGAGAGCTTTTCCCCATTTAGTATAATATTAGCTACATGGCCTATACATGGCCTTTATTGTGTTGAATTACTTTCTTCTGCCCCTAAGTTTTTAATGATGAAGGGATGTTGAATTTTATAAAATGCTTTTTCTCATCATATGATATTAAAATAATCACCTAGTTTTTGTTCTTGATTTTGTTGATGCAATGTATCACAAATATCGATTTGCGTATGTTGAACCATCCTTGCATCTCTGAGGTGAATCTCACTTGATTATGGTGCATGATGTTTTTGATGTGCTGTTGAATTCATTTGCTAGTATTTTATATATATGTTTATTAGTAATATTGGCTTGTACTTTTCTTTTTTGCTGTGTCTTATCTGTTTTTTTTTTTTAATCACAATCATGCTGGGCTTGTCAAATGAGTTTTGACATACAATGACATTCAAATGAGTTTTACATTCAATTTTTTGGAATAGTTTGAAGTATTTCATCTGTGTATCAAGGACTGGTATTAGCTCTTTAAAAGTTTGGTAGAATTTAGCTGTGAAGCCATTTGTTCCTGGACTTTTCTTTGTTGGGAGACTTTTCATTACTAATTCAATCTCATTACTCATTATTGGACTGAGGTTTTCCATTTCTTGTTGGTTTAAAGTTGGTAGGTTGTCTGTATCCAGGAACTTTTCAGTTTCCTCTAATCTTTTGAATTTATTCGTGTGTAGTTGTTCATAATAGTTTCTAATGGTCTTTTGTATTTATGTAGTCTCTGTTATTATGTCTCCTTTTTGTTTCTGATTTTATTAATTTGCTTTTTTCTCTTTTTTTCTTTATTCATCTAGCTAATGGATTGTCAATTATGTTAATCTTTTTACAAACCCTCAGCTCATATCATACTGAATGGGCAAAAACTAGAAGCATTCCCCTTGAAAACTGGCACAAGACAAGGATGCCCTCTCTCACCACTTCTATTTAGCATAGTATTGGAAGTTCTGGCCAGGGTAATCATGCAAGAGAAAGAAAGAAAGAATATTTAAATAGGAAGAGAGGACCTCAAGTTATCTTTGCTTGCAGATAACATGATTCTATATCTAGAAAACCCCATCTTCTCAGCCCAAAAGCTTCCTAAGCTGATAAGTAACTTCTGCAAAGTTTCAGGATCAAAATCAGTGTGCAAAATTTGCTAGTACTCCTGTATACCAACAACAGACAAGACAAGAGCCAAATCATAAATGAACTCCCATTCACAATTGCCACAAAAGAATAAAATGCCTAGGAAAACAACTAACATGGGAAGTGAAGGACCTCTTTAAGAAAAACTATAAACTGCCACTCAAAGAAATCAGAGATGACACAAACAAATGGAAAAACATTCCATGCTCATGGATAGGAGGAATCAGTATTGTGAAAATGGCCATACTGCCCAAAGTAATTTATAGATTCAGTGCTATTCCTATTAAGCTATAATTGACATTGTTCACAGAATTAGAAAAAACAATTTTAAAATTCATATGGAACCAAAACATAACCCAAATAGTGAAGGCAATCCTCAGCAAAAAGAACAAAGCTGGAAGCATCACGCTACCTGACTTCAAACTATACCATAGGGCTACAGTAATCAAAACAGCATGGTAGTTGTACGAGAACAGACACATAGACCAATGGAACAGAATAGAGAACACAGAAATAACACCGCACACCTACAACCATCTTATCTTTGACAAACCTGACAGAAACAAGCAATAGGGAAAGGATTCCCTATTTAATAAATGGTGCTGGGACAGCTGGCTAGCCATATGAAGAAAATTGAAAGTGGACCCCTTCTGATATGGTTTGGCTGTGTCCCCACTCAAATCTCATCTTGAATTGTAGTTTCTATAATCTCCATGTGTTGTGGGAGGGACCTGGTGGGAGGTAATTTAATCTTGGGGGGCAGTTACTCTCGTGCTGTTCTCATGATAGTGAGTGAATTCTCATGAGATTTGATGGTTTTATAAGGGGCTTTTCCTCCTTTCGCTTGGCACTTCTCCTTGCTACTGCCATGTGAAAAAGGACATGTTTGCTTCCCCTTCTGTCATGATTGTAAGTTTCCTGAGGCCTCCCAAGCCATGCTGAACTATGAGTCAATTAAACCTCTTTCCTTTATAAATTACCTAGTCTTGGGTATGTCTTTATTAGCAGCATGAGAGCAGACTGAAACACCTTCCTTACGTCATGTACAAAAATCAACTCAAGATGGATTAAAGACTTAAATGTAAAACCCCGAACTCTAAAAACCCTAGAAGAAAATCTAGGCAATATCATTCAGGACATAGGCTCAGGCAAAGATTTCATGATTTCATGACAAAGATGCGAAAAGCAACTTCAACAAAAACAAAAATTGACAAATGGGATCTGATTAAATTAAAGAACTTCTGCAAAGCCAAAGAAACTATCAGCAGAGTAAACAGACAACCTACAGAATGGGAGAAAAGTTTTATAATCTATTCATCTGACAAAGGCCTAATATCCAGAATCTACAAGGAACTTAAACAAATTTACGAGAAAAAAAGAACCCCATTAAAAAGTGGGTAAAGAACATGAATAGATAATTCTCAAAAGAAGACATACATGCCACCAAGAAACATATGAAAAAAAGCTCAACATCACTGATCATTAGAGAAATGCAAATCAATGCTACAATGAGATAATATCTCACACCAGTCAGAATGGTGATTACTAAAAAGTCCAGAAACAACAGATGTTGGCGAGGTTATGGAGAAAAAGGAACACTTTTACACTGTTGGTGGGAGTGTAAATTAGTGCAACCATTGTGGAAGACATTGTGGTGATTCATCAAAGACATAGAGGCGGAAATACTGTTTGACTCAGCAATCCGATTACTGGGTATATACCCAAAGGGATATAAATCATTCTATTATAAGGATACATGCATGTGTATGTTCATTGCAGCACTATGCACAATAACAAAGACATGGAGTCAACCTAAATGCCCATCAGTGATAGACTGAATAAAGAAAATATGGTACATATATACCGTGAAATATTATGCAGCTGTATATAGATGAGTTCATGTCCTTTGCAGGGACATGGATGGAGGTGGAGCTGATTAGATTATCCTCAGCAAACTAAAGCAGAAACAGAAAACCAAACAGTGATTTTCTCACTTATAAGTGGGAGCTGAAAGGTAAGAACACATGGACACATGGAGGGTGGAAACACACACTGGAGCCTGTTAGAGGGTGGGGAGTGGGAAGAGGGAGAGCATCAGAAAGAATAGCTAATGGATGCTGGGCTTAATACCTCGGTGATGGAATGATCTGTGTAGCAAATCACCATGGCATACGTTTACCTAATTAACAAACCTGCACATCTTACCTATATACCCCTGAAGTTAAAATAAAATTTGGAAACAGAAAAACAAAACAAAACAAAACTTTTTTGTTGTTGATTTTTTGCATTTCTTTTTAGGTTCGGTTTCATTGAGTTCTGCTCTGATCTTTATTCCTCCTACTAATTTTGGGTTTGGTTTATTCCTGCTTTTCTTCCTTAATATGTGCTGTTAGGATGTTAATTTGAAATATTCCTACCTTTTTGATGTAGGCACTTATTGCTATGGATTTGCCTCTTAATGCTGCTTTTGCTGTATCCCTTAGGTTTTGGTATGTTGTGTTTCTATTTTCATTTGTTTCAAGAAATTGTTAAACTTCTTAATTTCTTTCTTTACTCATTTGTCATTCAGGAACATGCTGTTTAACTTTCATGTATTTGTATAGTTTCAAATGTTCCTCTTGTTATTGATTTCTAATTTTATTCCATTTTGGTCACATAAGATGATATGATTGTAATTTTTAAAAATTATTTGAGACTTGTTTTGTGACCTAACATATTGTCAATTCTGGAGAATGTTCCATGTGCTGGTGAAAAGAATGTGTATTTTGCAGCTGTTACATAAAATGTTCTGTAAAGGTCTGTTAGGTCTGTTTGATTTATGGTGCGGTTTAGATCCAATGTTTCTTGATTTTCTGTCTAGATCATCTGTCTAATGCTGAAAGTAGGGTGTTGAAGTCCCCAACTATTACTGCTTTGAGGTTTATCTCTCCCCTTAGCTTTAATAATATTAGCTTTATATATCTGGGTGCTCCAATGTTGGGTCCATATATATTTCCAATTGTTATGTCGTCTTGCTGAATAAATTCCTTTATTTTTACATAATGTTCTTTTTTATATAGCCTTTGTCTTAAAGTCTGTTTTATCTAATGTAAGTATAGCTACTCCTGCTTGTATTTGGATTCTGTTTGCATGTCTTTTTTCCACTCCACTTTCAGTTTATGTGTGTCTTTACAGGTGAGGTGAGTTTCCTGTAGGCGGCATATAGTTGTTTTTTTTTTTTTTTTTGAGATGGAGTTTCGCTCTTGTCACCCAGGCTGGAGTGCAATGGCATGATCTTGGCTCACTGCAACCTCTGCTTCCCCAGTTCAAGCAATTCTCCTGCTTCCCCAGTTCAAGCAATTCAGCCTCCCGAGTAGCTGGGATTACAGGTGCCTGCCACCATGCCCAGCTAATTTTTGTATTTTTAGTAGAGATGGGGTTTCATCATGTTGGCCAGGCTGGCCTCAAACTCTTGACTTCAGGTGATGCACCCTCCTTGGCCTCCCAAAGTGCTGGGATTACAGGCGTGAGCCACCGTGCCCAGCTGGGTCTTGTATTTTTAAATCCACTTGGCCAGTCTATATCTTTTAATTGGGAAATTGAATCAGTTTACATTCAAGGTTATTTGATAGATGAGAACATGCATCTGTCATTTTATTGAATTTTTTTTTTTTTCTGCTTGGTGATGGTCTTGCCTTTATTTCTGAAGCATAGTTTTTCTGGATATAATATTCACTGACAGTTATTTTCTTTCAGTACTTTGAATGTATCACTCCATTTTCTCTTGGCCCGTAAGGTTTCTGATGAGAAATCTGCTATCAGTATAAGGGGGATTCCCTTATATTTGGCTTGATGCTTTTCTCTTGCGTGTTTTTATCATTCTTCCTTTGCCTTTGCCTTTTGATAATTTGACTATAACGTCCCTTAGAGAGGATGTATTTGGGTTGAATCTATTTGGGAAATTTTGAACTTCTTGGATCTGGATCTCTCTCTCTCTCCCAAAACTTGGAAAGTTTTCTGCTATTATTTTATTAAATATGTTTTCTATGCCTTTTTCTTTCTTTTCTCCTCCCAGAATTTTTATAATGTGAATGTTTTTTGCTTACTGATGTCTCCTAAATCCTGTAAACTTTATTTTTTTAAATTCTTTTTCTTTTTGTTTTTAAAATCCTCATGTATTATTTCAAAAGACTTGTCTTCAAGTTCAGAAATCCTTTCCTCTACGTTTTCTATGCTGTTGTTGAAAAATCATATTTTTTATTTCATTCATTGACTTCTTCAGCTCCAAAATTTCTTTTTTTATGATAGCTATCTTTTTGTTGAATTTTTCATTTAAATCACAAATTGTTTTCCTGATTTTATTGAATTATTTATCTGTATTCTCTTTTATCTCATTGAGTTTCCTTAAGATTATTATTTTGCATTCTTCTTCTGGCATTTCATATATTGCCTTATAATTGGTTCGGCTACTGGAGAATTACTGTGTTCATTTGGGGGGGTCTATCATATTTTCTTGCTTTTTCATGTTTGATGTGTTTCTATGTTGATACCTACATATCTGATGCAATTGTCACCTCTTCTAATTTTATGGTGTGGGCTTCTTAAGAAAAAGCTTATTCATATATAATCCACTCTAGTGATGTTTGCAAGTGTCCCTATGACCTAGGTGGTGAGAGTGTGACAGCAGTGGCACAGCTTTGCCGGGAGTTGGTTTGCCAGCCTGCTTTTCAGGTCATGGGTGCTTGTGTGCACATGGTGGGTTACTCAACTTGGCATCTGGCTTGCTGGGTGTGGGACTATGGGGCTCTTATTCTGGCCAGGGGCACAAGCACGTGGTTGCTTGGCTATCCTCAGGGCATGTCTGCCAGGTGTGGACCCACTGGGCTGTTTCTTAGGTTCTGGAGTGGGTGGGCAGCCACTCAGCCAGTCTGGGGGCATGTCTGCTGGGAGTGGGCCCACCAGATTATTTCTCAGGCCCTGGGCACAGGTCCCCACCTGCTTAGCTGGTCTGTAGGTATGTCCACCAGGGGCATGCCTGCTGTGCTGTTTCTCAGTTCCTGGGGGGTGAATGCATAATCTGTCAGTCTAGGGTTGTGTTCACGGTAGGAGCCCGCTGGCTGTTTCTCAGGCCCAGGACATAAGCATGCAGACACTCAGCTGGCCCGGCTGAGTTTCCACTAGTGGTGGATCCACTGGGTTGTTTCTTAGGCTCTGGTTACAGGCACGGGGCCACTTGGTAGGCCTGGGGTTATGTTTGCCAACAGTGAGCCTGTGGGGCTGTTTCTCAGGCCCTGGATGTGATCTTGTGACTGCTGGGCTGGCCTGGGGGGGGATGTCCACCGGGAGTGGATCTGCCCTGCTGTTTCTCAGGCCCCGGTTGTGGGTATGGGACTGATATGTAGGTCTGAGGATGTGTCCTCTAGGAGTGACACCCTTAACAGTTTCCCAGATCCTGAGTGTTGGTGTGGGCTGCTGATTAGTCATGGGAGTGTATCTGCCACATGGAGGGCTCACAGGGCTATTTCTCAGGCCTTGAGTGAGGGCATGGGGCTGCTGGGGAGGCCTGGGGACATGTCTATGGCCATGTTTGTTGGGGAGGAGGCACAGGACTGTTTCCCAGGCCCTGGGCGAGGATGCATGTACACTCAGCTGACCTAGGGTTATGTCAGCTGCTGGGTCCTCTCCCCTTCAGGAGAGGGCATGCAGTGGTTTGGCCAGCTCAATGGCAGGTTTGTCCCGGGTGGGACTGCCAGACTGTTTCTCTGGCTGGAAGTGTGCAGAGCGGGGATTGGTTTCCCTACTGTGCAGGACCAGAGTCACAGCCAATCCTGAGCCCAGGCTCCATGCAGCAAATGTATAGCCAGCTGGTGGGCTGGAGAGGTACAGTGGCTACTAGTCCCCAGGACACGGTGTACTTCAAAAGTGGCTCTAGTCCATGGTGGCCCCTTGCTGCAGCAGCTTGGCTCACAGAGGGTGGGTGGGAGATAGCAGGTGCACACATTGTGCCCCTTATCTGGAGCAGTGCAGCTGTATGAATTCCTGGTAGCACTCCAAACTGGGCTCAGGGCTTGTGAGGACTGTGAAATTCTCTTGAAGTAACTCTTTTCAGTAGCTATAGGGGCTGGGGGGGTTCTTCTGCTTATGTTTTCCCTGCAAGAGGAAGTCCCTCCTGAGCCTGGGCCAATCCAGGAAGAGGATGTGGAAGGATGCGGTGCCAGAGGCGGGGTGCTTTTATGTTTCCCTCCTGAGCTTCTGATGACCACGAGCTCCTCTCCACTCCTTTTCTGCACTCCTGTACTCTCCCTTTGATACTCCAGTAGAATCTTAGCTGTCTGTTGCTTGGTCCTTTCTTTTGGAGGAGATGTGCACCAGGGGCCTCTAGTCGGCCATCTTGCTGACGTTTGCTTCTGCTATATTTTTCCCTTTGTACTCTAATAAGTAGAAAAAAAATGGGAAAGGAACAGAGATGGATGGACCCTTCTCAGTTTTGCTTCTAAAATTCTTGAGAAAGGGCACTGCTGTATTCACCTGGGTGAGGTGCCCAACATTGGACCAAATAACTTTGATTGGGAAGTGGTAGCTGAAGAAAGGGATATAATTGGACCAGCTCATAAGAGATGCTCACATGGACCAATCTCCCTGGCTGAGGAAGAAGGATGCAGTAGAGGCAGGTTTATCTTTTTCAAAATATTTCAAAACAAAGTGTATCACGAAAGAGAAATTATTGATTAATGACTTATAAGTATAATTTTCAAGATATTAACACATTTTGTCCCCTAATGATGGCATGACTTCTAATTTCTGTTTTACAATGATTTTTGTGTAATTTTAATTATGGTTAACTGATTGCCTATCGTGTTGAATAAGACTTTGTGGAGAGATACTAGCTTCCACTCTGGGTACATAAAATTGATTTCATTTATTCTTCTCTAAATATTTTCTAGCTTCAAGCAGTTTATGTATGGATGAAAAACAGATTACACAGAACTACTCAAAAGTACTCGCAGAAGGTAATATGCTTCCTTACTAGTGGCCAGCACCGAGGGATGGAAAGTTGAACTTTCTTAGAAATATTAGCTAATGACCTGACTAAAAGCCAGCCTTATGACTACTTGAAGAACTTGGTGATCTGAATACTGTGGTATGAGGGATCCTGAATGACCCAACCTCTAGTTGTTCTCCAAACAAGCCATGTTCTTGCTTGTCTCTGAACCTTTGCTAAGGTGGAGTGGTGGAAGGAGCATGGATTTAACTACCTCTCAGATCTATGTTAAAGTATTACCTCTTTCTTCATCTAGTTATGTACTTATTAATATGCTGTGAAATACAAGGGCTAGAGTACAAACCACATAAGAGGCAGGTGACACCAAAACAGGATAGGAGAGATGTTAAATGCAGGGTTTAGCAAAAAAATCCTTCACCCACATAAAGGTTTGCCCCTCTATAGCTGATTCTGTTTATGCTATAGTGATGAAATCACTGACACTCACCTTTGTTAGAGGTGAGTAGTGACAAATACTTTGGTGGACTAATCACCTCTCAGTAAACCCTTACCAAGTCACTGACACATTGTGTCGATTTATGGGATGCGTGAGGTTCTACGTTGGAAGATGCTTGTAGGATGCAGGGCTTAATTTTTCCTTTAAATGATGGACAACAGGGATCACCTTACGCCTTTAGTGTTGATAATTGGATTGAATATACAGAAATAAAATCTGTGAGCTAAGTTCACAGCTGAACTATCTGAAAGTATATGTGTGACTAAATAGGAAGGAATGAAAACTCATCCAAAGGTTACATTTGATAATGTCATAAATTTGCAATAAAATATTTTTTATAAAAAATGTCTAAAGGGAAATAAATCTTGTTTTTTAAAAATTACATATCATACTACATTTTCACAAGAAATAAATATTTCTAAGCATCTCTTATCACTAGGCATTATCATTTCTCATTTTTATGGGATGGCTCAACTGGTGAAATAATTTTTTTTTTTTAAAGGTCTGTGGGTTTCACTGACTTTGTGATTCTTTTTAAAAAAAAGAACTTAAAAAAATTTCTAGCTAGTTCAACCCAAATGCCGTATTAGTTACTTTAAAAGAAAGCACTATATGTTAATACATACCACATTTATGTTTGTCTGAAACAAAAACCTTAGAGATAGACTTTTCTGTGCTCACCAAAGCTGAGGAGGAGACAGCCACATCACTAATTGTTCCATTTTCTTTCCTGTGGCACATAAATTGTATGATAAAGGCAATAGTCTCTACCACCTAAAGATTAGATGTAGAACGTTGCCTTTGTTGTTTAATTTACAATTCTCTTTGTTTCTATATATTAAAACTTCTGAATTAATATCAAAAATACTTTATTATATATCATATTTCTAATAATACATAATACAGGAGAAAATTGGTTAATCTCTAGATTGGGTTCAATATATCATTTATATTTTGAGAATTTTAATTTTTATGAAGGTCTAATATTTTTGGAATAAGATCACCAGCAAAGTTATGTTCTAGTGTAACTTCATATGTTGTGGATAAATGTAACACATGAAGTTCTTTATCAAGCTTTTCTTTTATCATTCTCTTTTCATGTATGTGTCCAGTTAACACTTCATGGCCTGTACTGATGGATACAAATGCTGTGCTTTGTTGCCCTCCTATTGCATTCGGAGATTTGATCATAATAACATGGGAAATAATCCTGAGAGGCCAGCCTTCCTGCACAAAAGCCTACAGGAAAGAAACAAATCAGACCAAGGAAACCAACTGTACTGATGAGAGAATAACCTGGGTCTCCAGACCTGATCAGAATTCGGACCTTCAGATTCGTCCAGTGGCCATCACTCATGACGGGTATTACAGATGCATAATGGTAACACCTGATGGGAATTTCCATCGTGGATATCACCTCCAAGTGTTAGGTAAGGAGCATCATATATTGAGGTATTTCACATCACCGATTTGTGACGGAAACAAATGTCTCTCTGAATTCCATATGCTTTATGTGAAAACCGAAGCATTTTTTTCCCCTTTCCTCTCTGCAGTTACACCTGAAGTGACCCTGTTTCAAAACAGGAATAGAACTGCAGTATGCAAGGCAGTTGCAGGGAAGCCAGCTGCGCAGATCTCCTGGATCCCAGAGGGCGACTGTGCCACTAAGCAAGAATACTGGAGCAATGGCATAGTGACTGTTAAGAGTACATGCCACTGGGAGGGCCACAATGTGTCTACCGTGACCTGCCACGTCTCCCATTTGACTGGCAACAAGAGTCTGTACATAGAGCTACTTCCTGGTCAGTAATTCTTTTAGTTTTATTTTTGATTTTTTTCCATTCTTTTAAAGGAGTTAAGAAAAAAAAGGTGTGCAAATATATTTTGTTCGAGGATGCTCTCACCACTCTTCATTTTTATCTCTTCCCTGACCAAAATAAAGAGATGAGTTTAGGAGAATAGTACAGACATTTGTTGTAAAAAGCCCTTTTTTAGAATGCAGTTTAATTCTACTATTAATGTTCACTTCTATGCTAGTAGTTAATTAGCATGAGTAGTATACTTTTAAAAATAATACTTATGGCTTATTGAAAGATAAAGTATACTTTGAAGCGTGTAATTATGGTTTTATTAGAAGGATACATTCACTCAAAGTTGCTTTTATGAATTTTTAGTTTGTTGTAATTTTGTTTTCTGGACTTTTCATCATTGAATTTCTTAAATGTCTTATAATAACATCTATGATTCATTTAATCACTGTTTAGTTTATTTACTCTCTGCTCTCATCCTACTCTCATTTCTTGTTATTTAAAAACTATTAAATATCAACAAACATATTTAAAGTGCAATTGTTCTGTAAGGCCTCATGAAAAACATTAGCCCTACCCCTGTCTTTCCAACCCAATTGCCATCTCCATTAAACTCCCCACAGGTAGGTACTTTCAAATTTTCCAGTGTTTCTTCTAGTAATTAGTGCCATTTTTATACAACATGCACATACTGCTATTTCTTACTGTATCAAATTTAGACATTATGTAATCACAACTTCTTATGGTAGATGAGGATTTCACATTACCTTCTTCCTTTCCTTCAAACTTCAGTTGAGGTAATGCAGTTTTTCATTAAATAGCCTATGTTCCCATTAATTTGAATATTTAAGTATTGTTAAGTGCTGAATCAAGAAATACACTCATGCTTTCTCTTTCAAATGACTTTTTTTCCTTGGACTTCATAAGTGCTTTACCTTTTTTGTTTCCTTAAGAATGTATGTACCTATTGTGAACTATCACTAAGCCTATCAGAGAACCCCTTAGTAATATTTTCCACATGGTCAGATTTATTAGGTAATCTGTTAGTTCTATTTTTTCTCAAAGTCATTGCTTCTTGAGTTTTTGTATGTGCTTGGTCTAATCTCTCCTGATTGGCCTCTAGATCTGCTGTACAGCTATTGTCCTGGACACTCTCATCACCTCAATCCTCTGCTTAGCCTGTGTCTATTTAATCTGAGTTTCTTCTGTCTTCTATACATTTGTTTGTTTTTAACTCTTTCTTGCATATATGAGACTTTTCTTAACTCTTTGGCAATCCTTGGGTATGGATTCATTTTGAAGTGAGTACTATATGAGCTACTTGGAAGCTCTACTAGTTAATGGTTGGATTTGTCAACTAGTTAGCTTCAGTACAGTGAAAAGAAGCTAAGTGATTTTTTAATAACTAGAGATTCGTTATGTATCTGAAGGCCTTTTCTCTGGGGCTGTTCAGGCTCTGCAGAAATTAACTCAGCAGTTTCTGGCCTTGGAGACATAAGCCTGACTACCAGTGTTTGGGAAAGGAGGGAGCAGTGTGTGTATGTGTGTGAGTGTGCATGTGAGTATGCCACTGTTGAGAATCAGACTTTCCTTTATACCGCTCTTCAGTCTGGTATTTCATCTCACCCTCCCTAATGTCTGGATCCTTGACTTTGGAGTCCCTCCAGGTCATCTTCTCTAGGCCAATCTGCCAATCTCCCCTTTTTCTGGTGGTTGGGAAAGGTGTGCTACATAAGATGGGGCAGGAGACAAGGGAACCTGCCTGTTCTCAAGACAAACTTTCAAAGAAGCTCTCAACTTTTAGCCCCACACTTCACCCCTCCACATACTTCTTTTTCTATATTTGATGCTTCCTACTCTAGAGTTTTCCTGGAGTTTTGTGTATACTAAGGTTTGTATTTATTCTGTGTTGTAAATCATTAGCCAGTTTTCTGTCCATTTTTCACTTAAAAACAGTTTGAAATCTTTCATCTGTTCTTGTCTTCATCCCTCTTCTCTTTGTCTTTGCAGATCTACACTAAAAAAATTCTTTTTATCAACATTTTAGTAAGTTTTAATGAAGGAGAAGAGAAAATCTCATGTGTTGAAACCACCTTTTTAAAAATCTATCTTTTAAGTCATATGTGTAGGTTTTTTTGAGTTTAGCAGTATTTACTGAAAAGAGCAGTTGTGCCTTGGTTATGTATGAAATATCACCATCTCATATTACAATATGATGTCAGATTTATAGTGTCTCAGAATTGAAGGGAACTTCTCACTCAAATTCCTATGTAGTGCAGGGATCTCCTTGATGTCTTCCTTGCACGGTGGATCTTCAGCTTCTGCTAGTACAAATTCAATGAGAGAGAGCTTAGTAGTTTGAAAGCAAGGGTTTTAAAAAATGTTGTTTTAAACAATGTAACCAAACATTTCATTTTCATATAACATATGGAGAAATTCAGTATTTAAAAACATCAACTGTGGAAGAAAGGTGGAAAGACCAGATACCAGCCTGCTCAGTCTCCACTTCATCTCTTTCTGCTGCCACTGAGCTATATTCGTGCAACACCAGGAGCATAGTTTGCAAATCATTGCCTCTCAGGTCGGCAGTTCCTTTGTTGACTTGCACGCTTGTCAGATAGAATTTTGTATTGCTGCCAGCAGCTAATAAATAAAGTTCCTGCTATGGATTCATTTTAGTTTCAATGCCCTGGGAGAAAGATGACTTCATAATTAGGGTTACTTTTCCAAGTATCTTCCTTTCAATTGCCCATTTAGTTGGAGGGGAGAAACACTCTGCTATAACAGAGTGGTAGGAATTCACCACCAATGAATCTTTAAAGCAACAAAACCGTGATATAAGGTGATGTCTTGCTGAAAACTCTGGAGTCTGTATTGAAAAAGCAGTTTTATTTTAATAATTCTCAAACTATTAGTGGGTCAGAAGTGTTGAAAATGAAACTACAGATATGAATTTCATGTATTGTGAGACGTTATTGAATGATCTATATAGATAGATAGATATAGATGTAAATATAGATAACTTTATTTTTAGTAGACATTAATTTTTCAAGCAGTTTTAGGTTCACAGCAAAATTGAGTGGAAAGTACAGAAATTTCCCATATAACCCCTGCCTTCGCCCATGCCCAACCTCTTCCACCTACACCTGCACCAGAGTGTTACATTTATTAGAACTGTTGAACCTCCATTGATACAACATTACCACCCAAAGTCCATACTTTACATTAGAGTTCATTCTTGGTGTTGTACATTCCATGGGTTTGGACAAACGTGCAATGACATGTATCCACCAGTACAGTATTACACAGAACAGCTTTATTGTCCTACACAATCCTCCTTGCTCTTTCTATTCCCCCCTCCTTCCTCACCACCAGATAATCAATAATTTATTGACTATTCCCCTAGTTTTGTCTTTTCTGTAATGTCTTACAATTGGAATCATACAATATGTAACATTTCCAGATTGGCATGTTTCATTTAGTAACATACATTTGAAATTCCTCTATGTCTTTTTATGGTTTGATAGCTCATTTCTTTTTAACATTGAATAATAAGATAGTACATTATTTGGATTGTACCACATTTGAACCATATATTTTTGTGTCTATAGTTCCAGGTGCCAAAAAATCAGCAAAATTGTATATTCCATATATCATCCTTACTATTATTATTTTGACCATCGTGGGATTCATTTTGTTATTGAAAGTCAATGGCTGCAGGTATTGACTGATGAATGTTTTTTTCTTCTTCAGCTTTATTAGGCTAGAAAAGAGTCAGAAATATGGAACTGATTGTATTGGGTATATTAGGATGTTAACATCAAATCTCCCATAATCAAATCTTGAAGGTGTTAGACTTGGACTACTTTGAATGATGAGAGAGACTTTGCTAGGTTGCTTTGGCATAGAAGCATGGAAAATTAGGCCATTTAGGGTAAGATCTTGGGAGAGAAAGTGCATGTTAATTTTTGCATTTGGGTAAATAATTACAATTCCTTCATGCACCAAAGGGGAGATGTTACATGCATTCAGTTGCATCAAGCTTCTATTGCATAATTTCACTTTTTCAAAATCCGGAATATTCTTATTTGGGTATATTAACCACAGGCAGTATTCTTCACTTATTTCTAGTCGTTTCTTTCTGATTTATTATGGCTTCTATCAAAATTAAACACAATTGTCAATAGTGTACTGTCTTATTTTCCCATTTTCAATCTAAACAATGATGTTTCCTCCATTCACTTCAATTTATTTTATTTTTATAGAAAATATAAATTGAATAAAACAGAATCTACTCCAGTTGTTGAAGAGGTAAGATAAGATAAAAAAGACTAATTGCAAACTTAAGCCAATAGTCTGAAAATCTAGCAACATAATTTGTAGTTTGTATCAATATAAGTGTTTCAGTTGAAAAACTAAAACAATTCTGACTTGCAGTGCTTATATGTGTGATTACTTTGTCAATTATCTATCAAATACTATTTATACATCACTCTGAACCACGTTTTCACTTCATGAACTATATCCTAACACACATGATGTTTGGCTCCTTTGGACTGTAATCTTTAGAGGAAATGAATTGGTGTTTCTTGTCACCAATTTGAAAGCATCTCTAATTCCTGACTTTTCCTTTTCAATACTATCATTATTTTTCTCTTACACAAACTTAAAACATATCCTGCTCCTTCATCTCTTATTATAAGTAGCTTACTAAGTCTCCAAAGCTCTCCTTTGGAGTACTTCTCATATCACTTCATTCATCTCCACTCCTACTTTCACAGAGCTATTATCTCCACACAGAGACTTACGTAGTTAACAAATACTTTTTGATAAAATGTTAGAACAAAGCCTGCTCTTATGTTTATATAGGCCCAGAAACACAATTATAAGCACTCTTGAGCACCTGTTAGAAATACTAAAGCTATGGGCAACTGTTACAAAAATACAGATAATTTCTATAATGATTTTTTGAATTGATTTTAACTCTGAGTTCTTTCTTAGGATGAAATGCAGCCCTATGCCAGCTACACAGAGAAGAACAATCCTCTCTATGATACTACAAACAAGGTGAAGGCGTCTCAGGCATTACAAAGTGAAGTTGGCACAGACCTCCATACTTTATAAGTTGTTGGACTCTAGTACCAAGAAACAACAACAAACGAGATACATTATAATTACTGTCTGATTTTCTTACAGTTCTAGAATGAAGACTTATATTGAAATTAGGTTTTCCAAGGTTCTTAGAAGACATTTTAATGGATTCTCACTCATACCCTTGTATAATTGGAATTTTTGATTCTTAGCTGCTACCAGCTAGTTCTCTGAAGAACTGATGTTATTACAAAGAAAATACACGCCCATGACCAAATATTCAAATTGTGCAGGACAGTAAATAATGAAAACCAAATTTCCTCAAGAAATAACTGAAGAAGGAGCAATTGTGAACAGCTTCTTGTGTGTCCTTTCAGAATATTTTAATGTACATATGACAGGTCTATATGCCTATGGTATATGTGTCAATTTATATGTCCCTTTACATATACATGCACATATCTTTGTCAAGGCACCAGTGGGAACAATACACAGCATTACTGTTCTATACATATGAAAACCTAATAAGTCTTGGAGATCATTTTATATCATGACAAGTAGAGCTACCTCATTCTTTTTAATGGCTATATAAAATTCCATTGTATAGTTGTATCATTATTTAATTAAAAACAACCCTAATGATGGATATTTAGATTCTTTTAAGTTTTGTTTATTTCTTTTAAGTTTTGTTTGTGGTATAAACAATACCACATAGAATGTTTCTTGTGCATATATCTCTTTGTTTTTGTTTGAGTATATCTGTAGGATAACTTTCTTGAGTGGAATTGTCAGGTCAAAGGGTTTGTGCATTTTACTGTTGATATATATGTTAAATTGTGTCAAATATATATGTCAAATTTCCTCCAACATTGTTTAAATATGGCTTTCCCTAAATTTCTATTTTAATAACCGTACGATTCCTGCTTCTACAGTTGCCACTTTCTCTTTTTAATCAACCAGATTACATATGATGTGAGATTATAATAAGAATTATACTATTTAATAAAAATGGATTTATATTTTTGGTCATGTTTGTAAGAGAGTGAATGCACCTGTGAGAACATTAGCTTCTTCTGAACTCATTATATCTCTACAGAGGTGTTGATACTTGATGCCTAACAGTTTTGCAGATGTGCTACATTGGAATTGTGTATTTTTATGGTGTACGTTCTACTGTGATATATTTATTGAATAATTAATGTCTATTGACCATATAAGTGGCAAAAAATGCACCATAGAGGACATGGGGTATTTATTTATAAAATATGAGCTACATGATAAGTGAGTGGCCATGGGATGGCATGACCCTCCCCTTCATATTTTTGTGGAGCAAAATATTGGCAATGTTTATGTGAATGATTTTTAATATCATGAAATTATTTTTAATTAAAAAAATAAGTCTATTTGCTCCATAGCAGAAAAAACATTAAAAGTTTTTCGTCATGATAGAAATTAAAACAAAATATATTCATTCTTCAATCATGCCATCTGAGACTTTTAAGACAGCTATTTTGTCTTATAAGTATATTTTTCTCCCTCTAGACATTTCAATTACTATGGATTTTGTCCTTAAAGGGACTTTTAGTCTATTTTGGATGTAAAGCTAATCTAATGACACTTGGCACATGATATTTTGATCAAGCCATTTTGACTTGACGAAAAAGCATTGTCCATTAGGTTTCTGCATATAAATATTACCAAGCAATGTTCACAATAGACATCATTACACTATCCTTGAAATTTATTAATTCTTCATCCAACCCTGGTTGAGCTGAGGCTCATAGTTAGGTTCAAGACTATCTGTTTAAATATTACTGAAAAACAAAGTAAGACAGTACTATGCTTACCTCTTAACTTGATAATGTCAAAACGGGCATGTTAAATGACATCATAGAAAAGACTTCAAGATAATTTATAAAAGTTAAATTATATTGTACAGAAAGTAGTTGTATGAAAGTCTCTACTATGGGGCTGGAACATGGTTGAACATTAGAATCATATAAAAAATTATATATATTCTCCAAATCCACGCTAGACCTGTCAAATTAGAGAATCTAGAGATTAGACCTGGTGTGTCAGCAAGGTCATCCAGGAAGCAGAGGCTGAGATGGAGTTAGGTGTGATTACTTACATAGTCGATTACATTTTACAAATAACATTTTATATGTCTCATTTACTGTGCTTTCTCCCCATCCTATTTTGTATCTTTTCCTTTGCTTTGCTGGATTTGTCAATTTTCTCTCTTTCTCTGTCTCTCTCTCTTTCAATATCTCTAATAATTTGAAAGTAATTCATCATAATTAAACATCTATTGGGGTTATGCTTCACTTACAAACTTCTGAAAACAGCTTTACTGAGATATAATTGATATATTTAAGTGTACAGTTTGTTAAATTTTGCACATATTTAAAATGTGGACTTTGGTAAATGTTGACATAGTTTTACATCTGTGAAACCATCAGCATAATCAAGATAATAAACTTGTCTATCACCCCCTAAAATTTTCTTGTTTCTTTGTGAGCCTATTCCCACAATCTTCTTGTTCCTCCTCATCCCCCGCTCCCCAGGCAACCTCTGATCTGCTTTCTGTAACTATGTACTAGTTAGCATTTTTTAGAATTTTCCATAAATAAAATCATACAATAGATACTCTTTTATTTTTTTTTGGTTGCACTTTTTTTTCTCATTATAATTATTTTGAGATACATCCACATCCACACAATGATACTTCATTCTTTTTATTCCAAATAGTGTTTAATTTTATAGCTATACCAGTTTGTTTATCCGTTTGCCTGTTGGTGGACATTTGTGTTGTTTCCAGTTTTGGGCTATTAGAAATAAAGCTGTTATACACATTATTTTGCAAGTATTTTTGTTGACATATATTTTTATTTTTCCTGAGTAAATACTGATGAGTGGATTGGCTAGATCAGATGATATGTAGATGTTTCACTTTTAAAGACCTTGCCAATCTTTGTTTCTTTTCTTTTTTTTTAATTTTTTTTAAAGTAAACTTTTAATTTCAGATTAGTTTCATTTATTATTATTATTATACTTTAAGTCCTGGGATACATGTGGAGAAGGTGCAGGTTTGTTACATAGGTATACACGTGCCATGGTGGTTTGTTGCACCCATCAACCCATCATCTACACTGGGTATTTCTCCTAACGCTGTCCCTCCCCTAGCTCCCCACCCACTAAAAGGCCCCAGTGTGTGATGTTCCCCTCCCTGCGCCCATATGTTCTCATTGTTCAACTCCCACTTATGAGTGAGAACATGCAGTGTTTGGTTTTCTGTTCCTGTGTTAGTTTGCTGAGAATGATGGCTTCCAGCTTCATCCATGTCCCTGCAAAGGACATGAACTCATTTTTTACGGCTGCATAGTATTCCATGGTGTATATGTGCTACATTTTCTTTATCCAGTCTATCACTGATAGGCACTTGGGTTGGTTCCCAGTCTTTGCTATTGTGAACAGTGCTGCAATAAACATACGAGTGCATTTGTCTTTAAAGTAGAATGATTTATAATCCTTTGGGTATATACCCAGTAATGGGATTGCTGGGTCAAATGGTATTTCTGGTTCCAGATCCTTGAGGAATCACCACACTGTCTTCCACAATGGTTGAACTAATTTACACTCCCACCAACAGTGTAAAAGCATTCCTATTTCTCCACATCCTCTCCAGCATCTGTTGTTTCCTGACTTTAATGATCGCCATTCTAACTGGCGTGAGATGGTATCTCATTGTGGTTTCGATCTGCATTTTTCTAATGACGAGTGATGATGAGCTTTTTTTCATATGTTTGTTGGCAGCATAAATGTCTTCTTTTGAGAAGCATCTGTTCATATCCTTTGCCCACTTTTTGATGGGGTTGTTTTTCTTTTTCTTGTAAATTTGTTTAAGTTCCTTGTAGATTCTGGATATTAGCCCTTTGTCAGATGGATAGATTGCAAAAATTTTCTCCCATTCTGTAGGTTGCCTGTTCACCCTTATGATAGTTTCTTTTGCTGTGCAGAAGTTCTTTAGTTGAATTAGATCCCATTTGTCAATTTTGGCTTTTGTTGCCCTTGTTTTTGGTATTCTAGTCATGAAGTCTTTGCCCGTGCCTATGTCCTGAATGTTATTGTGTAGGTTTTCTTCTAGGGTTTTATGGTTTTAGGTCTTAGGTTTAAGTCTTGAATCCATCTTGAGTTAATTTTTGTATAAGGTGTAATAAAGGGGTCCCGTTTCAGTTTTCTGCATATGGCTGGCCAGTTTTCCCACACCATTTATTAAATAGGGAATCCTTTCCCCATTGCTTGTTTTTGTCAGGTTTGTCAAAGATCAGATGGTTGTAGATGTGAGGCATTATTTCTGAGGCCTCTGTTCTGTTCCATTGGTCTATATATCTTTTTTAGTACCACTACCATGGTTTTGGTTACTGTAGCCTTATAGTATAGTTTGAATTCAGGTAGTGTGATGACTCCAGCTTTGTTCTTTTTGCTTAGGGTTGTCTTCATTGTATGGGCTCTTTTTTGGTTCCATATGAAATTTAAAGTAGTTTTTTTCCAATTCTGTGAAGAAAGTCAATGGTAGCCTGATGGAGATAGCATTGAATCTATAAATTACTTTGGGCAGTATGGCCATTTTCACGATATTGATTCTTCCTATCCATGAGCATGGAATCTTTTTCCATATGTTTGTGTCTTCTCTTATTTCCTTGAGCAGTCGTTTGTAGTTCTCCTTGAAGAGGTCCTTCACATCCCTTGTAAGTTGGATTCCTAGGTATTTTATTCTCTTTGTAGCAATTGTGAATAGGAGTTCACTCATGATTTGGCTCTCTGTCTATTATTGATGTATAGGAATGCTTGTGATTTTTGCACATTGATTTTGTATCCTGAGACTTTGCTGAAGTTGCTTATCAGCTTAAGGAGATTTTGGGCTGGGACAATGGGAGTTTTCTAAATAGACAATCATGTCATCTGCAAATGGAGACAATTAGACTTCCTCTCTTCCTATTTGAATACGGTTTATTTCTTTCTCTTGCCTGATTGTCCTGGCCAGAACTTCCAATACTATGTTGAATAGGAGTGATGAGAGAAGGCATCTTTGTCTTATGCTGGTTTTCAAAGGGAATGCTCCCAGCTTTTTCCCATTCAGTATGATATTGGCTGTGGGTTTGTCATAAATAGCTTTTATTATTTTGAGATACGTTCCATTAATACCTAGTTTATTGAGAGTTTTTAGCATGAAGTGTTGTTGAATTTTATCAAAGGCCTTTTCTGCATCTATTGAGATAATCATGTGGTTTTTGTCATTGGTTCTGTTTATGTGATGGATTATGTTTATTGATTTGCATATGTTGAACCAACCTTGCATCCCAGGGATGAAGCTGACTTGATCGTGGTGGATAAGCTTTTTGATGTGCTGCTGCTGGATTCAGTTTGCCAGTATTTTACTGAGGATTTTAGCACCGATGTCAATCAGGGATATTGGCCTGGAATTTTCATTTTTGTTGTGTCTTTGCCAGGTTTTGGTGTCAGGATGATGCTGGCCTCATAAAATGAGTTAGGGAGGAGTTGCTCTTTTTTTATTGTTTGGAATGGTTTCAGAAGGAATGGTTCCAGCTCCTCTTTGTGCCTTTGGTAGAATTTGGCTGTGAATCTGGCTGGTCGTGGGCATTTTTTGGTTGGTAGGATATTAATTACTGCCTGAATTTCAGAGCTGGTTATTGGTTTATTCAGGGATTCGACTTCTTTCTGGTTTAGCCTTGGGAGGGTGTATGTGTCCAGGAATTTATCTATTTCTTCTAGATATTCTAGTTTATTTGTGTGGAGGTATTTATAGTATTCTCTGATGGTAGTTTCTATTTCTGTGGAATCAATGGTGATATCCCCTTTATCCTTTTTTTTGTGTGTGTGTATTTGAGTCTTCTCTCTTTTTTTTTTTTTTTTGACAGTCTCACTCTTTCGCCAGGCTGGAATGCTGTGGCACGATATTGGCTCACTGCAACCTCCACCTCCTGGGTTAAAGCAATTCTCCTGTCTCAGCCTCCCGAGTAGCTGGGACTGCAAGTGCACACCACTGTGCCCAGTTAATTTTTGTATTTTTAGTAGAGACAGGGTTTCACCGTGTTGGCCAGGATGGTCTCGATCTCTTGACCTCATGATCTGCCCACCTTGCCCTCCCAAAGTGCTGGGATTACAGGGGAGAGCCAGTGTGCCTGGCCTGGATTCATCGATTTTCTGAAGTGTTTTTTGTGTCTCTATGTCCTTCAGTTCAGCTCTGATCTTAGTTGTTTCTTGTCTTCTGCTAGCTCTTGAATTTGTTTGCTCTTGCTTCTCTAGTTATTTAATTGTGGTGTTAGGGTGTTGATTTTAGATCTTTCCTGCTTTCTTCCTGTGGGCATTTAGTGCTATTAATTTCCCTCTTAACACTTTAGCTGTGTCCCAGAGATTCTAATACGTTGTGTCTTCACAATTTGGTATGTTTTTGCGGTGGCTGGTACCAGTTTTTTCTTTCCATATTTAGTGCGTCCTTCAGGAGCTCTTGTAAGGCAGGCCTGGTGGTGATAGCATCTCTCAGTATTTGCTTGTCTGTAAAGGATTTTATTTCTCCTTCACTTATGAAGCTTAGTATGGCTGGATATGAAATTCTGGGTTGAAAATTCTTTTCTTTAAGAATGTTAAATATTGACCCTCACTCTCGTCTGGCTTTTAGGGTTTCTGCCAAAAGATCCACTGTTAGTCTGATGGGCTTCAATTTGTGGGTAACCCGACCTTTCTGTCTGGTTGCCCTTAACATTTTTTGCTTCATTTCAACCTTGGTGAATCTGATGATTATGTGTCTTGGGGTTGCTCTTCTTGAGAAGTATCTTTGTGGTGTTCTCTGTATTTCCTGAATTTGAATGTTGGCCTGTCTTGCTAGGTTGGAGAAGTTGTCCTGTATTTATGTCTGTCTCCAAATTCCCTCTTTATATAAGGATTCCAGTCATAGTGGACTAGGGCCCACCCTAGTGACTTCATTTTAACTTGATTTTCCCTGAAGTGACCCTGTCTGAAGTATTAGGGGCTAAGACTTCAACATGTAAATTTTAGGGGAACACAATTCAATCCATAACAAATGTATTGTCTTTCCATTTCTTTTAATTTGTTATAGCAGCTAACACTTTTCTTCCAGCTATAAATTTACCATCACAGATCCCGTTTTATGTAAAGAGATTATCACTATGACTATTGGTTTGGAGCAAATATTACTAAAAGTCACAATCCATGCATTTGAGGGTGGAGGCGGTATGCTGATTTTGTATCCTGCAACTTTATTGTATTCATTTATTAGCTCTAACAGGTTTTTTTTTTGGTGTGTGTAATCTCTAGAGTTTTTTTAAATATATAAAATCATGTCATCTGCAAACAGGTACAATTTTACTTCTTCCTTTCTGATTCATATGTCTTTTATTCCTTTTTCTTGCCTAATTACTCAGGCTAGGACTTCTATTATTACACTGTATAGAAGCAATGAGTGTGGACATTCTCATCTTGTTCCTGATCTTAGTGGAAAAGCCTTCAGTTAATCACTGTTAAGTATGATGTTAGCTCAGGACTTCTCTTTATTATGTTGAGGTACATTCCTTCTATACCTAATTTGTTGAGAGCTTTTTTAAATTTTTAAATTTTTTATTTTATTATTATTATACTTTAAGTTTTAGGGTGCATGTTCACAACATGCAGGTTTGTTACATATGTATACATGTGCCATGTTGGTGTGCTGCACCCATTAACTCGTCATTTAGCATTAGGTATATCTCCTAATGCTATCCCTCCGCCCTCCCCCCATCCCACAACAGTCCCTGGTGTGTGATATTCCCCTTCCTGTGTCCATGTGTTCTCATTGTTCAATTCCCACCTATGAGTGAGAACATGTGGTGTTTGGTTTTTTTGTCCTTGTGATAGTTTGCTGAGAATGATGGTTTCCAGCTTCATCCATGCCCCTACAAAGGACATGAACTCATCATTTTTTATGGCTGCATAGTGTTCCATGGTGTATATGTGCCACATTTTCTTAATCCAGTCTATTCTTGTTGGACATTTGGGTCGGTTCCAAGTCTTTGCTATTGTGAATAGTGCCTCAATAAACATACGTGTGCATGTGTCTTTATAGCAGCATGATTTATAATCCTTTGGGTATATATATACCCAGTAATGGGATGGCTGGGTCAAATGGTATTTCTAGTTCTAGATCCCTGAGGAATCGCCACATTGTCTTCCACAATGGTTGAACTAGTTTACAGTCCCACCAACATTGTAAAAGTGTTCCTATTTCTCCACATCCTCTCCAGCACCTGTTGTTTCCTGACTTTTTAATGATCACCATTCTAACTGGGGTGAGATGGTATCTCATTGTGGTTTTGATTTGCATTTCTCTGATGGCCAGTGATGATGAGCAATTTTTTCATGTGTTTTTTGGCTGCATAAATGTCTTCTTTTGAGAAGTGTCTGTTCATATCCTTCACCCACTTTTTGATGGGGTTGTTTGTTTTTTTCTTGTAAATTTGTTTGAGATCATTGTAGATGCTCGATATTAGCCCTTTGTCAGATGAGTAGGTTGTGAAAATTTTCTCGCATTCTGTAGGTTGCCTGTTCACTCTGATGGTAGTTTCTTTTGCTGTGCAGAATCTCTTTAGTTTAATTAGATCCCATTTGTCAATTTTGGCTTTTGTTGCCATTGCTTTTGGTGTTTTAGACATGAAGCCCTTGCCCATGCCTATGTCCTGAATGGTATTGCCTAGGTTTTCTTCTAGGGTTTTTATGGTTTTAGGTCTAACATGTAAGTCTTTAATCCATCGTGAATTAATTTTTGTATAAGATGTAAGGAAGGGATCCAGTTTCAGCTTTCTACATATGGCTAGCCAGTTTTCCCAGCACCATTTATTAAATAGGGAATCCTTTTCCCATTGCTTGTTTTTGTCAGGTTTGTCAAAGATCAGATAGTTGTAGATATGCGGCATTATTTCTGTGGGCTGTGTTCTGTTCCATTGGTCTATATCTCTGTTTTGGTACCAGTACCATGCTGTTTTGGTTACTGTAGCCTTGTAGTATAGTTTGAAGTCAGGTAGCATGATGCCTCCAGCTTTGTTCTTTTGGCTTAGGATTGACTTGGCAATGCGGGCTCTTTTTTGGTTCCATATAAACTTTGAAGTAGTTTTTTTCAATTCTGTGAAGAAATTCATTGGTAGCTTGATGGGGATGGCATTGAATCTGTAAATTACCTTGGGCAGTATGGCCATTTTCACGATATTGATTCTTCCTATCCATGAGCATAGAATGTTCTTCCATTTGTTTGTATCCTCTTTTACTTCATTGAGCAGAGGCTTGTAGTTCTTCTTGAAGAGGTCCTTCACATCCCTTGTAAGTTGGATTCCTAGGTATTTTATTCTCTTTGAAGCAATTGTGAATGGGAGTTCACTCATGATTTGGCTCTCTGTTTGCCTGTTATTGGTGTATAAGAATGCTTGTGATTTTTGTACATTGATTTTGTATCCTGAGACTTTGCTGAAGTTGCTTATCAGCTTAAGGAGATTTTGGGCTGAGACGATGGGGTTTTCTAGATATATAATCATGTCGTCTGCAAACAAGGACAATTTGACTTCCTCTTTTCCTAATTGAAGGCTCTTTATTTCCTTCTCCTGCCTGATTGCCCTGGCCAGAACTTCCAACACTATGTTGAATAGGAGTGGTGAGAGAGGGCATCCCTGTCTTGTGCCAGTTTTCAAAGGGAGTACTTCCAGTTTTTGTCCATTCAGTATGATATTGGCTGTGGGTTTGTCATAGATAGCTCTTATTATTTTGAGATACATCCCATCAATACCTAATTTATTGAGAGTTTTTAGCATGAAGCGTTGTTGAATTTTGTCAAAGGCCTTTTCTGCATCTATTAAGATAATCTTGTGGTTTTTGTCTTTGGTTCTGTTTATATGCTGGATTACGTTTATCGATTTTCGTATGTTGAACCAGCCTTGCATCCCAGGGATGAAGCCCACTTGATCATGGTGGATAAGTTTTTGATGTGTTGCTGGATTCAGTTTGCCAGTATTTTACTGAGGATTTTTGCATCAATGTTCATCAAGGATATTGGTCTAAAATTCTCTTTTTTGGTTGTGTCTCTGCCAGGCTTTGGTATCAGGATGATGCTGGCCTCATAAAATGAGTTAGGGTGGATTCCCTCTTTTTCTATTGATTGGAATAGTTTCAGAAGGAATGGTACCAGCTCCTCCTTGTACCTCTGGTAGAATTCGGCTGTGAATCCATCTGGTCCTGGACTTTTTTTGGTTGGTAAGCTATTGATTATTGCCTCAATTTCAGAGCCTGTTATTGGTCTATTCAGAGATTCAACTTCTTCCTGGTTTAGTCTTGGGAGAGTGTATGTGTTGAGGAATTTATCCATTTCTTGTAGATTTTCTAGTTTATTTGTGTAGAGGTGTTTACAGTATTCTCTGATGGTAGTTTGTATTTCTGTGGGATTGGTGGTGATATCCCCTTTATCATTTTTTATTGCATCTATTTGATTCTTCTCTCTTTTCTTCTTTATTATTCTTGCTAGTGTTCTATCAATTTTGTTGATCTTTTCAAAAAACCAGCTCCTGGATTCATTTATTTTTTGAAGGGTTTTTTTTGTCTCTATTTTCTTCAGTTCTGCTCTGATTTGAGTTATTTCTCGCCTTCTGCTAGCTTTTGAATGTGTTTGCTCTTGCTTCTCTAGTTCTTTTAATTGTGATGTTAGGGTGTCAATTTTAGATCTTTCATGCTTTCTCTTGTGGGCATTTAGTGCTATAAATTTCCCTCTACACACTGCTTTGAATGTGTCCCAGAGATATGTTGTGTCCTTGTTCTCGTTGGTTTCAAAGAACATCTTTATTTCTGTCTTCATTTCGTTATGTACCCAGTAGTCATTCAGGAGCAGGTTGTTCAGTTTCCATGTAGTTGAGTGGTTTTGAGTGAGTTTCTTAATCCTGAGTTCTAGTTTGTTTGCACTGTGGTCTGAGAGACAGTTTGTTATAATTTCTGTTCTTTTACATTTGCCGAGGAGTGCTTTCCTTCCAAGTATGTGGTCAATTTTAGAATAGGTGTGGTGTGGTGCTGAAAAAAATGTATATTCTGTTGATTTGGGGTGGAGAGTTCTGTAGATGGCTATTACGTCTGCTTGGTGCAGAGCTGAATTCAATTCCTGGATATCCTTGTTAACTTTCTGTCTCGTTGATCGGTCTAATGTTGACAGCGGGGTGTTAAAGTCTCCCATTATTATTGTTTGGGAGTCTAAGTCTCTTTGTAGGTCTCTAAGGACTTGCTTTATGAATCTGGGTGCTCCTGTATTGGGTGCATATATATTTAGGATAGTTAGCTCTTCTTGTTGAATTGATCCCTTTACCATTATGTGATGGCCTTCTTTGTCTCTTTTGATGTTTGTTGGTTTAAAGTCTGTTTTATCAGAGACTAGGATTGCAACCCCTGCCTTTTTTTTGTTTTCCATTTGCTTGGTAGATCTTCCTCATCCCTTTATTTTGAGCCTATGTGTGTCTCTGCACGTGAGATGGGTTTCCTGAATACGGCACACTGATGGGTCTTGACTCTTTATCCAATTTGCCAGTCTGTGCCTTTTAATTGGAGTACTTAGCCCATTTACATTTAAGGTTAGTATTGTTATGTGTGAATTTGGTCCTTTCATTATGATGTTAGCTGGTTATTTTGCTTGTTAGTTGATGCAGTTTCTTCCTAGCCTTAATGGTCTTTGCAATTTGGCATGTTTTTGCAGTGGCTGGTACCGGTTGTTCCTTTCCATGTTTATTGCTTCCTTCAGGAGCTCTTTTAGGGCAGGCCTGGTGGTGACAAAATCTTGAGAGCTTTTTATTGTGAAAGAGTGTGGAATTTCATCAAATAATTTTGTTTGCCTCCATTGAGATAATCATGAGATTTGTTTTTACGCTTCATACTGTTAATTTGGTATATTACATTGATTTTTTTATGTTGAAACATCCTTGCACCACAGGGTTAAATCCCAAATGGTTATGGTGTATGATTCTTTTAATGTGCTGTTGAATTCAGTTTGTTCGTATTTTATTGAAGATTTTTGCATCTATCTTTATCAAGGATATTGGCTTATGGTTTTTTTCCTTGTGGTGTCTTGTTCTGGTTTTGATATCAAGGTAATGCTCACCTCATAACGTGAGTTTGAAAGTGTTCCTTCCTATTGAGTATTTTGAAAGAATTTGAGAGCAATTGGTACAAGTTATTTATTAGATGTTAGGTAGATCTTTCCAGTGAAGGCTTCAGGTCCTGGGCCTTTCTTTGTTGGGAGTTTTCCAATTCTGGCTTCAATCTTATTGTTAGTTATAAGTCTTTCTATTTCTTCGTGATTGAGTCTTGGTAGGTGGTATGTTCCTAAGAATGTATCCATTTCTTGTAGGTTATCTAACTTGTTGGCATAAAGTTGTTCACAGTAGTCTTCTGTAACCTTTTTATTACTGTGGCCACAGTTGGAATGTTTCCCCTTTAATTTCTGATTTTATTTATTTATTTGTCTTTTCTCCTTTTCTTCTTAGTCTAGCTAAAGGTTTGTCAATTTTATCTTTCAAAAAGCCAACCTTAGTTTCATTGATGTTTTTCTATTGTTATTCTATTCCCTGTCTTGTTTCTTTCTGCTCTAATCTGTATTATTTCCTTCTTCTGATAACTGTGGGTTTAATTTGTTATTATTATTCTAGTTCCTTGGGGTATAGAGTTAGGTTTTTTATTCGCGGTTTTTCTTCTTTTTAATGTAGGCATTCATTGCTATAAACTTCCCTTTTACCACTATTTTTGCTGTATCTCAGGCGTTTTGGTATGCTGTACTTTCATTGTTGTTTGTGTCAGGTGTTTTTTATATCCCCTTTTGAATTCTTTTTGATGCACTTGTTCAAAAATGCATTATTTAATTTCCACATATTTATGAATTTTCATCAACATACAAAAATCAGTTGCATTTCTATATACTAATAAACTATCTGTGAAGGAAATGAGGAAAACAATCCTATTTACAATAGCATCAAAAAATACTTGTGAATAAGCTTAACTAAGCAAGTGAAATACTTGTTCACTGAAAATTGCAAAACATTGATGAAAGAAATTAATGAAGACACAAATAAATGGAAAGACATTCTGTGTTCATGGATTGGAAGACTTAATATTGTTACAATGTTTATACTACCTGCTATGGTTTTCATGTTTGTGTTCCCTCCAAAATTCATGTTGAAACTTAATGCTCAATGCAACAGCATTAAGAGGGGGGCCCCTCAGAAGTGATTAAGCTATAAAGGCATCACCCTCATGAATGAACTACTGACTTAATAAAGAGGCAGACAGGGGCAAGTTTACCCCTTTTGTCCCTTCTGTCATGTGAAGGCACAACATACTTACTCTGCAGAGGATTTAGCAAGAAGGCATCGTCTTTGAAGCAAATAGTAGCACTCATCAGACACTGAGTCTACTGGTGCCTTGATCTTGAAGTTCTCAGCCTTCAGAGCTGTGAGAAATAAATTTGTTTTGTTTGCAAATTACTCAGTCTGTGGTATTTTGTCATAGCAGCAAAATAGGCTAAGACTACAAAGATCTACAGATTCAATTCAATTCTTATCAAAATTCCCTAACATTTTTACAGAAATAGAAAATCAATTATAAAATTCATATGAAACCACAAAAGACCTTAAACAGCCAAGAATAAACTTGGAGGCATTACACTTCCTTATATCAGAATATACTACCAGGCTACACTAATTAAAACAGTATGCTACTGGCATAAAGACATCTATAGACCAGCGTAACAGAATAGAGATCCCAGAAATAAATTCATGCATATATGGTCAACTGATCTTCAACTAGGATTCCAAAAATACACAATGGGGACAGGATAATGTCTTCAACAATTGATATTGGGGAAACTGAATAACCCTAGGCAAAAGAATTAAATTGGGCCCTATCCTATAGCCTACACAAAAATCAACTCAAAATAGAGGGTGGGCAAGAAATAGAGGATAGAATTTCTTTGTTATTTCACTAAAAATCCCAAATTCACCTTCAAATGTGTTGAAGAATTATCTATCTGGAGACAAGAATCTGATCCTGGTGATAACTCTATAGTACAGAAAGTTAACAAATGTGCACAATTATATCCATCTTTTTCGTACAAAATTATCACTAACCATTCTTTTTGCCTAGCCAAACTGAAAGCAGTATGAACCATTGGAAGTGGGTGGGGTGAATGCACAGGAAAATCCAACGGCAGGATTATTGTGTGGTCAGGAAGATGTAAGGAGAATTTATGGGCAGAAACTTCAGCCTGCTGGTCAGCACTCTTTATCTTTACCTTTGCAACCCATGTAGCAACCCTGAGTTTGCAGAAGGAAAGAGCATATCCTAAATTTCTTTAGCCAAAAAATGAACTGAATAGAGATGAAAAGAGATATTAAGTAAATATTATGAAGTAGAAGAGGCTAATACAATAATTTAGGTGGAGAATTATTTGTATTATGATCTTTTTGAGCATGTTACTTTTAAATACTTTCTGCCTCAGTGATTTCTATGTTAAAGTGCATATCCCTGGAAGGAGAGATTGTGTGTAACTTCTCTCATAAACCACACAACAAAATACCAAAAAATATTCATAGACACACATACAAAATGAAGTAGAAGGTAAGGAAAATTACTTATGAAAAGGTCTTTCTTTCTACTGGTTCTTCTTCTACTGTATCATTAATTGACTTAGGATAAGTTTCTTAACCTTTTCAAATCTCTACTTCCTTACCTATAAAAATAAATGTAACTATACATGCCTCATAAGAATCATTTTGACAGTATCTGGGACATAGCTCAATCAACTACAATTGGATCTGAATCATGGGTGAAATATACATGCTTCTCTTGAAATAAGTAAATGTATAAAAGCACAAACCAGAAAATTCAGTCATTATCACCTCAACTGTGCAAACAGGAAATGCTTCTTTTTAAGTTGCCCATGAGCCAAAAATACAACCATCTAAGAAAGCAGGGGATTTCTCACCAGTGCTAATGGAGCAGAGCAAGAGAAGTAAAATACCATAACTAGGCCTATTATACAGTGGAAGAAAACATAGAAACAAAGATAAGAAAAAAATAGAAATAACTCCCTTTGGAAGATGGCTTCAGCTGTTGGGATACTATTCACATTTTTTTTTTCATAGCTGGTGAGTCTGTTGGCCAAGTTGCGGGGACGCTAAGGGGTGTTGGGTGAAGTAGAGAGGAAACTATAATTAGAAAAATACATTAGAATATTTTTCCACTAGAGCTTTTCCATGTCCTTTAAAATGCTCAGTTTAAAATAGCTCAAAGAGCGAAAATGCTACTCTTATTTGTATCACTATGTTTTAAAAAAGAAAGATAATGTCTTAATTACTTATATTTCTGGCAAAATTATCTTTGAAAAAACATTTCTTAATAAAAAATAAAGAAAAAAATGCCACAGGATTTTAAATAAAAATGGAGATTTCTAGTCTGACATGGTGAATTGAATAGATGTATTATGTCTATTCCCTCCTGAATGCCTATTAATATGACAATAATAATATTGAAAACATACAGGCCTAAAAGAGTCAAAATGACAGGAAAGGAGACACAGGGGATTAGGCAACATCAACGTATTTTGGAGGATGGAAAGCTTGATCACCCAGAATAGAGGAAGCTGAACGTGTTTCTTCAGGAGGAAACAGAACGAAGCTGCAAAGACTCAAGAATTGGGTTTTGCAGAAAGTGAGTGCAAAGCCCAGGTCTGGAATTAAGAGAATTGTTTGAAATTCTGTGTAAGAGGTGGTTAGACCCTGAAAATCCTCAACATTCCCTTCCAAATTCTCCGACTTGAGATTTATTCCTTATAGAACATGAATCACAAAGAATTTAGGCTTACAGACAATGGGAACAGAAAGATTCAAGAGGAGATATGGGGCTGAAAATAGGTGGATTAAGTGGAATCTCTATATTTATCAGAGAAACACACCCCCAATCACTGCCAGCCCTCATTCCCTGTCCAGGTCCCCAAATACCCCCAGACAGGCACACATACCTCCTTGGGACAAGACTATGAGCAACTTTCAAGGCAGAAACTGAATGACCCTTGAGAATATGCTACAGATTCAAAGCAAATTTCAGGCATGTAAAGACTCAAATAGAGAGAAAACCAGTAAAGCAGCAGCTAGGATTCTGGAAACATGGACTTCAATAGAGAAGACAGCTGAGGAGATTTCCCAGGAAAATATCAAAAGAAAGTGCCAGAATAAGATATCATAAAATGGAAATAGAAAGCAACCAATCAGGATTGGAGCAGGAGAGTAAAGATTTCTGGAAATAAATTTAAAGTAGAACTCAGATTAGTTGGTCACAGATGACTTTTTATTATTCCCCTGAATATCATTTTCTTCCACTATGCCTCTTCATAATCAGCTTGTTATATCAGTTCAAATGCAACATTGCTATGCCTCTGTTAGTATCATCTCTTCATAAATCCTTCAATTTCTCCAAAATTACATTTTTCAGGAAATTCACTTTAGTTGTCACAGCTTCTGTACATAGTTCCATTTGTGGAGAACGCAGTGACTGTAGCAAAGCTGTCGGAGTAAAAACAAGACAATGGTTAGCTTACTAATTCTTGTACCTGTAACTCCCAGAATTTTATAGTGAATTTCTTTTAAAATCCTCCACTTGAATACCTGCCTTCATCTCTGAAGTTGTCTGCATCTAGTACAGGAAGAAAAGAAAGGAGAAAGGATAGATAACATTGTGTTAATTAAGATGTATCATATTGGGCTGGGTACATTGGCTCACACCTGTAATCTCAACATTTTGGAAGGACAGGTTCAATGGATTGCTTGAGGCCAGGCATTTGAGACCACCCTGGGCAACATAACAAGACCCCGTCTTCACAAAAATTAAAAATAAAAGAATTAGCTGAGCATAATGGCCCATACCTGTAGCCTAGTTACTTGGGAGACTGAGGTGAGAGGATTGCTTGAAACCAGGAGTTGAAGGTTACGTGAGCTATGATTGTGCCACTCCACTAAAGCCTAGGTGACATGGTGAGACTTTGTTTCTAAAAAAAAGGTACCATGTTGATATAAAAATAAGGTAATGATAAATAGTTGATGTACAATAGAAATAATTAATATTTAAAAAATTAAACACAGAAACAAGTAACCAAAAGAATTTCCCACATATCAACAGCCAGTATAGTGGTACTTTGGCAATATTTCTATTATTTTAGAGAGATAGATTGTCTCTATATACTATTTACATAGGCAAAATTTCAGGTTTTAGATACCAAACAATTGTTGTTATTTCGTTTTTTCACTGAATCGACTCTTGGTGATATATAAACATCATTAAATTTGCTCCACTTTTCATACTTTTTTAGTTCAGTTTCACGCATAGTGGGCTTAAATTAGCTGTGTGTATATGCTCATTCCTATAAAGCAATTGATACTGAAAAATTAAAATTTTATGCAATCATTGATTGACTTATAACAGTTCTTTTATTATATACCTTATAGCAAAGCTGTCCTTGAACAAAGTGGCTGCTCAATATATATTTAATTGATTTTTAAAAATTTGTTTAGGGATGTTGGTACATAGAAAATGGTAAACTACAGGGAAAATTGTACAATCTAGTTGTACATATATCATGTAAGAATAATTTTTCGCAGAATGACTTCTTTTTTTCTGGGTAGATACGCAGTAGTGAGATTCCTGGATCAAATTGTAGTTCTACTTTTAGTTCTTTAAGGAATCTCCACACTGCAATTGCAAAAATATGGAACCAGTCTAAATGCACATCAATCAATGATTGGATAAGGAAATTGTGATATATATATATATATATATATATATATATATACACACACACACACACACACACACACACACCATGGAATACTACTCAGCCATAAAAAGGAATGAATTAATGGCATTTGCAGCAATCTGGATGGAACTGGACACTATTATCCTAAATGAAGTAACTCAGAAATGGAAAACAAACATCGTATATACTCACTCATAAGTGGGAGTTAATTTATCAGGATGCAAAGGCATAAGAATGATACAATGGACTTTGAAGACTTGGGAGAAAGTGTGGGAAGGGGGGTGAGGAATAAAAGACTACAAATTGGGTTCAGTGTATACTGTTCAGGTGATGGGTGCACTGAAATCCCACAAGTCACCACTAAAGAACTTACTCATGTAACCAAATACCACCTGTTTTTTCAGAAACCTATGAAAATAAAAAATTTTAAAAAGAAAAAAAATAAAATGCTCAATTTTATCCTTCTCTTTCTTGTTTTCGTGGCTAAGAAGTTTAGAATAGTCATTGGGTGGGGGCCTAGTGTTCTGCGTTTCTAACAAGCTTCCACGTGATGCTGTTGCTGCTACTGATGATCTGCCAAGCACACTTGAAATAGCAAGGCTTTAAGGAAGTCTTGTTTTTTGAACAGAGAGTCTTGTGACTTTGTGATAATTCTTAGAGCGTGTCTTTGCACCACTGAAAAAAGAACGTTGGCTTCATTCCCAGGATGCAAGGCTGGTTCAACACATGCAAATCAATAAATGTAATTCATCACATAAACAGAACTAAAGACAAAAACCACATGATTATCTCAAAAGATGCAGAAAAGGCCTTCAATAAAATTCAACATCTCTTTATGTCAAAAACTCTCAATAAACTAGGTATTGAAGGAACATACCTCAAAATAATAAGAGCCATTTATGACAAACCCATAGCCAATATCATATTGAATGGGCAAAAGGTGGAAGCGTTCCCCTTAACTGGCACAAGACAAGGGTGCCCTCTGTCACCACTCTTATTCAACATAATATTGGAAGTTCTGGCCAGAGCAATCAGGCTAGAGAGAAAAATAAAGTGTATTCAAATAGTAAGAGAGGAAGTCAAATTATCTTTGTTTGCAGATGACATGATCCTATATCTAGAAAACCCCATTGACTCAGCCCAAAAGCTTCTTAAACTTACAAGGAACTTCAGCAAAATTTCAGTATACAAAATCAATGTGCAGGAGTCATAAACATTCCTACAAACCAACAACAGATAAGAAGAGAACCAAACTATGAATGAACTCCCATTCACAATTGCCACAAAAATAATAAAGTACCTAGGAATATAGCTAACAAGAAAGTGAAGGGCCTCTTCAAGGAGAACTACTCAAGGAAATCAGAGAGGGCACAAGTAGATGGAAAAACAGTCCATGCTCGTGGATAGAAAGAATCAACATTGTGAAAATGGCCGTACTGCCCCAAAGCAATTTATACATTCAATGCCATTCCCATTAAACTACCATTGACATTCTTTAAGAATTAGAAAAGACTATTTTAAAATGCATATGGAACCTAAAAAAGCTCATATAGCCAGGAAAATCCTAAACAAAAAGAATAAAGCTGGTGGCATCATGCTACCCAACTTGAAACTATACTACAAAGCTACAGTAACCAAACAACATGTGCCAGTACAAAAACAGGCACAGAGACCAATGGAACAAAATAGAGAACTCAGAGATAAAACCACACATCTACAACCATCTGATCTTCAACAAACCTGACAAAAACAAGCAATGGGGAAAGGATTCTGTATTTAACAAATGGGGCTGGAAGTACTGGCCAGCCATATACAAAAATTAACTCAAGATAGATTAAAGACTTAAATGTAACCCCCAAAACTATAAGAATCCTAGAAGAAAATCTAGGCAATATCATTCAGGACATAGGCATGGGCAAAGCTTTTGTGATGAAATTGCCCAAAGCAATTGCAACAAGAGCCAAAACTGACAAATGGGATATAATTATACTAAAGAGCTTCTGCACAGCAAAAGAAACTATCATCAGAGCAATCAGAAAACCTACAGAATGAGAGAAGTTTTGCAATCTATCCATTTGACAAAGTTCTAATATCTAGAATCTACAAAGAACTTGAGCAAACTTACAAGAAAAAGCAAACAATCCCATTAAAAAGTGGGCAAAGGATATGAACAGATGCTTCTCAAAAAAGGCATACATGTAGCCAACAAACACATGAAAAAATCTCAACATCACTGATCATTAAAAAAATGCTTATCAAAATTGCAATGAGATACCATCTCATGCCAGTCAGAATGGTGATTATTAAAAAGTCCAGAAACAAAAGATGCTGATGAGGTTGCAGAGAAATAGGGACACTTTTACACTGTTGGTGGGAGTGTAAATTAGTTCAGCCATTGTGGAAGACAGTGTGGCTATTCCTCAAAGATTTAGAACTGAAATACCATCTGACCCAGCAATCCCCTTACTGGGTATATACTCAAAGGAATATAAATCATTCTATTATGAAGACACATACACACATATGTTCATTGCAGCACTATTCACAATAGCAAAGACATGGAATCAACTCCAATGTCCACCAACGATAGACCACATAAAGAAAATGTGGTACATATATACCATGGAATACCATGCAGCCATAAAAAGGAATGAGATTGGTGTAGATGCTGCTGATCTGGAACAATTCTGAGAACCACTGATTTAGTCCATCCCTTCAGGTAGAGTTTTCTAGATAAGAAAATAAAGGGAAGATGGCCGACTAGAAACAGCGATGATCTGAGGCTCCCATCAAAAAGAACAATAATAAGCATGTGAATCCTTCACTGGCAACCAAGATATCCAGGTTCTCTCATCAGAACTGACTAGGAGGCTGGTGTGATCTACAGACAGGAAGGAAGAGCAGTGTGGTTTGTCGGCCCACCCGAGAGCCACGTGGGGGAGGGAAGCCCTCACCCCCCAGCCAAGGGAGGCAGTGAGTGAGCATGCTACCCAGCTGGGGAAACCGTGCTTTTTCCATGGAACTGTGCAACCCACAGATCAGAAGTTTCCACTCGCTAACCCACGGCACTGGGTCCTACTTCCTTTCATGGTGGATGAGGATTCTACATTATCTTCTTTCCTTCCCTCATCCTTCTTTCTTTCCCTCATCCTTCATATGCTATAATACAGGAATTTCTCATTACACAAGATAGCCTGTCTACCCATTATTTTGAATAAATAAATATTTGAAATACATTTTACTTGATACTTATAGTATAAGTATTATTAAGTACTGAATCAATAAATAAATTCATTCTTTTTTGAATAACCTTTTACTTTTTTTTGATTTTATAATTGCTTTATTTCTTTTTTTCCTTAAAAACGTATGTACCTATTGTGAATTATCACTAAGCTCATTGACAAAACTAGAGAACCCCTTACTATTTTTTTCTTCAACTTTTAAGTTCTGGGGTACTTAAAAGTACCACATGTGCAGGATGTGCAGGTTTGTTACATAAGTAAACATGTGCCATGGTGGTTTGCTGCACAGATCGACATCACCTAGGAATTAAGCCCAGTATCCATTAGCTATTCTTCCTGATGCTCACCCTACCCCACTACCACCCCCGACAGGCCCCAGTGCATTTTGTTCCCCACAATGTGCCCATGTGTTATCATCATTTACATACAAGCTCCCACTTATAAGCAAAAACATGCGGTGCTTGGTTTTCTGTACCTGGATTAGTTTGCTGAGGATAATGACTTCCAGCTCCATCCATGTCCCTGCAAAGGACATGTTCTTGTTCCTTTTTATGGCTGCATAGTATTCCATATTGTATATATATCACATTTTCTTTATCCAGTCTATCACTGATGGGCATTTGGGTTGATTCCATGTCTTTGCTGTTGTGAATAGTGCTGCAATGAACATACGCATGTATGTATCTTTATAATATAATAATTTATATTTCTCTGCATATATACCCAGTAATGGGATTGCTGCTTTGAATGGTAATTCTGTTTTTAGCTTTTTGATGAATCACCACACTGCTTTCTGTAATGATTGAACTAATTTACAATCTCATCAACAGTGTATAAGCATTCCCTTTTCTCTGCTACCTCACCAGAATCTGTTACTTTTTGACTTTTTAATAATAGCTATTCTGACTGGCATGAGATGGTATCTCATTGTGGTTTTGATTTGCATTTCTCTAATGATCAGTGATGTTGAGCTTTTTTTTTTCATGTGTTTGTTGGCTGCATGTATATCTTTTGAGACATGTCTCTTCATGTCCCTTACCCACTTTTTAATGGAGAACCCCTTAGTATTATTTTTCACATGGTCAGATTTGTTATATAATCTATAAATTCCATTTTTTTAAGACATCACTTCTTGCGCTTTTTCATGCTTTTGTCTAATCTGTCCTGGTTGGTCACTATGCTTGCTACACAGTATTGTCATGGACATTCTCTTTGCCTTGATCCTTTGCTTGATTCTGTGCTTGTTTAATCTGATTTTCACGTGCTTTCCAGATATTTGTTTATTTTAGTCTCTTTCTTGTATATGTAAGAGTTTTATTAACTCTTTGGTAATTCCTGGGTATGAATTTATTTTATTTTATTTTATTTTATATTTTACTACGAAACTGCCTTAAACCACATACTATGAAAATGCTTTAAAATGCAACAACATGTGATGTGAAGACATGCAGAACAGAAAGTGCATACACAGTGAGAAACAGATATCACAGAACACACTGTGAGTGAATAAAGAGCTCACATCCCTTCTACCCTTTACCCAGTAACAGAAGGCATATTAACACTCCTGCTGTTCTACGGATTCATTTTAAAGTGAGCACTAGTGAACTTGTTAGAAGCTCTACTTGCTGATGATGGAGGTTTTCAACTAGTTAGCTTCAATATAGTGAAAAGGAGCTAAATGATTTTTTATAATTGGGAATTTGTCATGTATCTAAAGGCCTGTTCTCTGGGAATGTTTAGGGTCTGCAGCAAATAACTCACCAGTCTCTTGCCTTGGAGAGATAAGCCTGATCACCAGTGTTCTGGGAAGGGAAAGAGGAGTGTGTGTATGTGTGTAAGTGTGCCACTGTTGAGAACTGAGACTTTCCTTTAGTACCTCTCTTCAGTGTAGCACTTTATTCCCACCCTCCATGATGTCTGAATCCTTGACTCTAGCATCTCTCCAGAAATCTTTCCTAGACCAATCTGCCAATCATTTTTTTCTGCTGGCTGGGGAAGGTGTGCTGCACAGGGTGGAGTGGGAGACTTGGTAGACTACCTGTTTTCAAGACAGACTTTCAAGGAAGCTCCCAACTTTTACCCCTACACTTCAGCCCTCCACATACTCCTTTTTCTATAGATACTTCCCATTCTAGAGTCTTCCTGGAGTTTTGTGGGCACTAAGATTTTTACTTATTCTAGTTTATAAATCATTTGCCATTCTACTGTTCATTTTTCACCCCAAAGAAGTTTAAAAGTCTTTCATCTGTTCTTCTCTTCATCTCTATTCTCTTTATCTTTGCAAGCTTATACTTTAAAATATTTCTTTACTAACATTTTAGTAAGTTTTAAGAAAGAAGAGAAAATCTCATATTTTGAAACCACCGTTTCCAACAGATTTTTCAATATCCATTCTTAAAGTGATATTGTTTTTTGAAAAAAAGAGTTAAACAGTATTTACCAAAAAGAATAATTGTGTTTATGTATGAAATCTCACCATCTGGTATTACAATATGTCTTATTTATAGCATGTAAGAACTGAGGGGATCTTCTCATCCAAATTCCCATTAGTGCAGGGATCTCCTCTATATCTTCCTTGCACAGTGAACCTTCAGCCTCTGCCAGTACAGGTCCAGTGCAAGAGAGCTTATTAGTTTGACAGGGAGAGTTTTGAAAAAAAATTTTTTAACAAAAACCACAAATTTTTATTTGTCAAACAAACATATGGAGAAATCCAATATTTAAAAACATCAACTGTGGGAGGATAGTGTAAGGACCAGATGCTAGTCTATTCAGTCTCTATAGTACCTCCTTCTGCTTCCCCTGAGCCATATGTATGCAAGACCAGGAGCACATTTGTAAACTATTGCTCCTTAGAGCTGAGAATTACTTTGTTGATTTGCACAGTTATCAGATAGAGCTTTATATTGCTCCAGCAGCTAATAAATAAGGTTGCTGCTATGAATTCATTTTAGTTTCAGTGCCTTGGAAGAAAGGTTATTTTGGAATTAGGGTTACCTTTCCAACAACCTTCCTTATAATTACTCATATACTTATGAGTGTTGGAGGTCAGAAACACTCTGCTGTAACAGAAAGACCTAAGTTTCACATCTCTTTTATAGGAATTCACTGCTCATGAATGCTTAAAGCAATGAAATCTTGATGTCATGTAATGTCTTGCTGAAAACTCTCAAGTCTGGATAAAGCTTTAGAGTTTCTGGATAAAGCTTTATCCATAAATTGTATGGATAAAGCAATTTTATTTTAAGAATTCTCAAACTATTAATGGGTCAGAATTGTTTAAAGTAAAATTACAGAAATGAATTTTATGTATATATATATATACAACTTTTAATTTTTAATAGATTTTATGTTTTAAAGCACTTTTAGGTTCATGGCAAAATTAAGTGCAAAGTACAGAAAGTTTCCACATAATCCCTGCCTGTACCCAAGTACAACCTCTCCCACTTGCGTATCCTGCAACACAGTGTTGCATTAGTTACTATTGATGAACCTTCATTGACACATCATCCCAAAAGTC
Source organism: Pongo abelii (assembly GCF_028885655.2). Classification (NCBI taxonomy): domain Eukaryota; kingdom Metazoa; phylum Chordata; class Mammalia; order Primates; family Hominidae; genus Pongo; species Pongo abelii. Next base: position 25,228,275 of record NC_085928.1, read on the forward strand.
ATAATTTACTTTAGGATTCACTCTGGTGTTAAACATTCTATGAGTTTGCACACATGTATAATGACATGCATGTGCCATTATAGTATCCTACAGAATAGAATCACTGCCCTAAAAATCCTCTATGCGCTATTCATCCTTCCCTCCCTCTTTCTCAGTTGGCAACCACTGATCTTTTTACTGTCTCCCTAGTTTTGCCTTTTTCATAACACCATATAGTTGGCATCACACAGTATGTAGCCTCTTCAGATCAGCCTCTTTCACTTAGTAGTATGCATTTAAGTTTCCTTCATGTCCTTTCACAGCTTGATAGTTCAGACATTTTATTTTAGCACCAAATAATATTTCATTGTTGGAATGCACCATATTTGAGTCATATATTTTTGTTTATAATTACAGGTACCAAAACATCAGTAAAACTATGTATTTACTCTATTATTTTTATTATTTTTATTTTGATCATTGTGGGATTGCTTTGGGTTTTGAAAATCAGTGGCTGCAGGTATTGACTGATGAATGTTTTTTTCTTCTTCAGCTTTATTGCACTAGAAAAGAGCCAGAAATATGGAATTGATTGATAAATTAGAATGCTAACATCAAATCTCTCGTAATCACAGAATATCCTTAAGATGTTAGACTTGAACTACCTTGACAGATGTGAGTGATTTTGCTAGGTTGCTTTGGCATGCAAGCATGGCGAATTAGGCCATTTAGGGCAGGATCTTGGGAGAGACAGTGCATGCTGATTTTTAAATTTGGGTAAATAATTACAATTCTTTTCTTGTACCAAAGAGGAGGTGTTACATATGTTCAATTGCATCAAGCTCCTATTGCATAATTTCACTTTCTTTTTCAAAATCCAGACTTTTCTTCTATGAGTGTATTAGCTACAAGCAGTATTCTTCACTCATTTCTGGTAGTTTCTTTCTGATTTATTATGGCTTCTATCAAAATGAACCACAATTGTCAATAGTACACTTCTTTTTTCAATTTTCAATCTAAATAATATTACCTCCACTTACTCCAGCTTTTTTTTTTTTTTTTTGAGACAGAGTCTTGCTCTGTCACCCAGGCTAGAGTGCAGTGGCGTGATCTCAGCTCACTGCAACCTCCGCCTCCCGGGTTCAAGCAATTAGCCTGCCTCAGCCTCCCGAGTGGCTGGGACTACAGGCACATGCCACCGCACCCGGCTAATTTTTTGTGTGTTAGTAATACTGGGTTTCACCGTGTTGCCCAGGCTGGTCGTGAACTCCTGAGCTCTGGCAATCCACCCACCTTGGCCTCCCAAAATGTTGAGATTACAGGCGTGAGCCAAGGTGCCCAGCCACTCCAGCTTATTTTATTTTTATAGCAAATATAAATTGAATAAAACAGAAGCTACTCTAGTTGTTGAGGAGGTAAGATAAGATAAAAAAGAATATTTACAAACTTTTAAGTCAATAGTGTGAAAATATAGTAACATAATTTTTAATGTGTAGCAATATTAGTGTTTTAGTTGAAAAACAAACAGTTCTGATTTACAATGCAAATAGATGCAATTATTTTGTTAATTATCTATCAAGTACTATTTATAGATCACCCAGATCCACATTTTCATTTCACGAACTATGTCCTAATACACATGATGTTTATCTCTTTCGGACTGTAATCTTTGGAGAAACTGAATTGGCATTTCCATTCACAGGAAAGCATCTCTGAATCTGGACTTTTATTTTTCAATACCATCATCATTTTCCTCTTACCCCAGCTTAAAACATATACTGTCCTTGAATCACTTTTGCCAGTAGCTTACTATGTCTTTGACTCTGTCCTTTGGAATACTTCTCATATCACGTCATTCATCTCTATTCCTACTTTCATGCAACCGTCATCTCTCACAGAGACTTAGTAATTAACAAATATTTTTCAATAAAATATTAGAACAAAGCCTTGCTCTTATGTTCACGTGAGCCCAGAAACACAAATATAAGCACTCTTGGTAAATACCAAAAGCTGTGGACACCTATTATAAAAAAACAGGTAGTTTCCATAATGATTTCTGCCTTTTTGAACTGATTTTGACTTTGCTTTTTTTCTTAGGATGAAATGCAACCCTATACCAGCTACACAGAGAAGAACAGTACACTCTATGATACTACAAACAAGGTGAAGATGTCTCAGGCATTATAAAGTGCAGTTGATAGCACAGACCTCCATATTTTATAAGCTATTGTAATCTAACACCAAGAGAAATGAATCAGGATACATTACAATTATTACTTTAACTTTATTACATTTATAGAACAAAAGACTCATATTGAGTTTAGCTTTTTAAAGGTTCTTAGAAGCCAAAAACATCCTAATGGATTTTCATTCAGATTCTTGTATAATTGAAATTTTAGATTCTTAGCTACTACCAGCTAGTTCTCTGAAGAACTGATATTATTAAAACAAAGAAAATACATGCTCATGATCAAATACTTAAATTGTGCAGTACAATATATAATGTAAACAATTTCCTGAAGAAATAACTCTGCAGAAGGAACAATCAACAGTTTCTTATGTTTCTTTACAGAAAAATTATATTTATCTTTGACATGTCTCTATGCCTGTGGCATATGTGTGCATTTATATGTCTATCTATCTATCTACCTATCTATCCATGATGTATATGTCATGATACCAATGGGAGCATCCTGTAATGCTATTCTGTACTTATAAAAAGCTAATAATATAATAGATATTTTCATGTCTTATAATGTAAGATATTAAAATATATATATTTATATCTAATTTTATACCTAATAATATAATAGATCTTTTCATATCAACACAGCAGTGCTAAATCATCCATTTTAGTGGCTACATAAAATTCTATTGTATGTTTATGTCATAATTTAATTAACCACAACCCTAGTGATGGACATTTACAGTAAGGTTTGTTTGTGGTATAAAAAATGCCACATAGAATTTTTCTTGTGGATATGTCTCTTTGTATTTGTTTGAGTATATTTTTAGGGTAATTTTCTTGAGAATTGCCAGGTTTGATAATATTATGACATTATGATAATGTCTATGATAATATGACAGATACTATCACATCTATGTTAATAAAGGCACAAAAATGCATTTGTGTATTATCTTAGATGTGTCAAATTGTGTCAGTTTACATTTCCTCCGGCATTGCTTGAATGTGCCTTTCTCTGTACACTTATTTTAATATTTGCACAATTCTCACTTCCATAGTTCCAACTTTTCCTTTTTAATTAACTAGTTAGCTAGTATGACAGAAAATTATAATAAAAACTATATTATTTGGGAGCAAGATGGCCCAATAGAAGACTTTACTAATCATCCTCTCTGCAGGAACACCAAATGGAACAAATATTCACACAAAAAACCATCTTCATAAGAATCAAAAATCAAATGAGTGATCACAGTACCTGGTTTTAACTTCATACCACTCAAAGAGGCACCCAAGAAAAAAGGATCTAGTTTCATTCTTCTACATATAGACATCCAGTTTTCCCAGCACCATTTATTTTGAAGAGACTATCCTTTCCTTATTGTGAGTTCTTGGCACCTTTGTAGAAAATGAGTTCACTGTAGATGTATGGTTTTGTTTCTGGGTCTCTATTTGGTTCCATTGGTTTATGTGTCTGTTTTTATGCTAGTACCACTGCACTATATGCCAACAGTGAACAATTTGAAAAAGAAATCAAGACAGTTATTCCATATACAATCACTACAGATAAAATTTGTAGGAATTAATTTATCCAAAGAAGTGAAAGATCTCTACGATGAAAATTATAAAACACTGATGAAAGAAATGGAACTAGAATACAAAAAAAAGAAAAGCTATTCCATGTTCATAGATTAGAATAATTAATATTATTAAAATGTTCATACTATCTAAAGCAATCTACAGATTCAAAGCAATCCCTATCAAAATACCAATGACAGGCTTCACAGACGTAGAAAAAAGAACCTGAAATTTATATGGAACCATGAAAGACTCAGAATAGCCAAAGCTATCCTGAGCAAAAAGAACAAAACTGGAAGAATCACATTACCAGACTTCAAATTACACTATGGAGCTTGAGGTGAGTGCTGCCAGACCTGGAACTCTCCCTTCAGGGGCAGATGGTTTCCCTTCTGGCCTAGGGCAGGTCTAGAAATGCTGTCCAAGTGCCAAGGCCAGGAATTGGGGACCCCAAGAGCCTGCTTGGTGCTCTAACCTACTTTGGCCAAGCTGGTACCTAAACTGCAAAACAAAATCCCCATCACTCTTCTCCTTTTCTCAAGCAGAAGGAGTCTCTCCTTGTAGCCACCACAGCTGGGAATGTACTGAGTCACACCTGAAGCCAGCACTTCTCAGTCTCACTGAAGCCCCACAGCAAGTACTTCCTGGCTATCATTGTGAATTATTCAGGGCCCAACAGCTGTTTAGTCAGTAGGCGATGAATCTTGCTAGGACTGGGTCCTTTTCTTCAAGGCAGCAGTATAATTATCTTGAGATACATTCACACATGAATACTTCATTCGATTTATTGCTAAACAGTATTTAATTGTATAGATAAACCAGTTTGTTTATTCGTTCACCTGTTAATGGACATTTGAGTTGTTTCCAGTTTGGTTTTATTAGGCAGAAAAAGATGCTATACACATTCTTGTGTAAGTGTTTTTTGACATATGCTTCTGTCAATCCTGATGAGTGAATTGGCTGGATCATATGATAAGTGGATGTTTAACTTTTAAAGAAATTGCCTAACTGTTTTTCTCTGTGGTTGTACAATTTTACACTCTCCCCACCAGTTTATGAGACTTCTAGCTCTTTCATATTCTTACCAACCCTTGATATAGTCAGTCTTTTTAATTGTAGACATTTTGATAAACATATGTTACTATCTCATTGTGGTTTTAATGTGTATGTCCCAAAAGACTAATGATGTGGACTAACTTGCCATACAAATTAAAATTTAACTGTGAATTAAATAATTGTTTAGTTTGTTTCTTAATTGACTTTTGAGAATTCTTCATATATTCTGAATACAAGTTCCTTTCATTCAAGATAGAGTGTCTTTTGAAGAAGAGATGTTTTTGATTTTGATAAAGAGCAATTTATCATTTTGTTTTCCTTTTTTTGGACAGTGCTTTTAGTATAACATCTGAGAAATGTTTCCCTAACCCAAGATCACGAATGTAATCTTATGTTTTTATTATAGAAGTTTTATAGTTTTAGGTTATACACTTTGGTCTACGATCCATTTTGAAGTAATCTTTATACATGGCATGAAATATGGATTTAACGGGTTTTTTGCATACAGATATCAATATGGATATCCCAGCACCACTAAATTACCTTTCAATCTTTGTTGAAAATCACATGTACCTCTATTTATAGGTCTATTTGTGGACTTTCTCTTTGTCTTATTGAACAATTTGTTTGTTTTTATGCCAATGTCACACCATTTTGTAGCTTTATATGTCTTAAAATTAGTGTTAACCCTTCAACTTTATACTTTTTCAAAATAGTTTAGGCTATACTGGCTTTGCATTTCCACACGAATCCTAGAATCAGTTTGTCAATGTCTGCAAGAATGTCTGCTTGTATTTTGACTGAAGTGTCTTGAAGCATATATCAATTTGAGGGGAATTGATATCTTAGCGATATTGAGTTTTCTAATGCATGAGCATAGTAGATCTCCCATTTACTTAGGTCTTTAATTTTCCTCTGTAATATTATTTTATACCTTTTTATGTACAGCTCTTGCACATCTTTTGTCAGATTTATCCCTAAATATTATATTTCATATTCTTTGATGTTATTGTACATTGTATCATTTTGTTTGTTTTTTGAGACAGAGTCTCACTCTATCACCAAGGCTGGAGTGCAGCAGCACGATATCGGCTCACTGCAACCTCTGCCTCCCGGGTTCAAGTGATTCTCATGCCTCAGCCTCCCAAATAGCTGGGATTACAGGCTCCTGCCACCATGCCTGGCAAATTTTTGTATTTTTTGTAGAGATGGAGTTTCACCATGTTGGCCTGGCTGGCCTCGAACTCTTGACCACAAGTGATCCTCCTACCTCAGCCTCTCAAAGTGCTAGGATTACAGGCATGAGCCACCGTGTCTGGTCTCATTTCTTAAAATTTCAATTTCTAATTTTTCCTTGATATTATATAAAACTACAATTGCATTTTACATATTGACCTTATATCCTGCAACTTTGGTGAACGTATTAACTGATTCTAATCATTTTTTTTTGAAGACTCAGATTCTCTATATAGATGATCACATCTGTGAATGAAGACAGTTTTAGTTTTTCCTTTCCAATTTGGATGACTGTTATTTGTTTTACTTACTTATTGCATTGGCTAAAACCTCTAGTATATGGTTGATTAGAACTAGTGAAAATGGACATCCTTGTCTTACTCCTGGTCTTAGGGGGAAAACATTCAGACTTTCACCATTAATATAATGTTAGCTGTTTTTTGTTTGTTTGTTTGTAGGTGCCCTTCATTGGGTTGCTGAGGTCTCTTTTTAGTCTAAATTTTTTAGGGTTTTTAATAGGAATGGATGTTAGATTTTGTCAAAGCTTGTTCTGTATCTACTGAGATAATCTTTTTATTGTTAGTTTTTAAATATGATTACATTTTAATGTTCTCTTTTTTCTGTTTCTTTTTTTGGATAGTTTCTACTTTATCAAGTTCTATATATGTTTTCTTCTGAAATGTATAATCTGATGTTAATTTCATTTAGTGCATTTTTCACCTCATTTTCTGCAGGTTTTCATCTTTAGAAATTTGATTTGGGTCTTATTTTTTGTCTTCCATGTCTTGACTATATTATAATGATTGTTCAAGGTTCTTGCCTGCTAATTCTTTCATTTGTGTGAATTCTATGTTTGTTTTGATTGATTGGTTTTCCCCTGCATTATGGATTTTATTTTTTGGTTTCTTTGATTGTTTAGTAATTACAAATTTTATTGCATAAATATATGTAACATAAAATTGATCATTTTAATAATTTTTGAGCATACAGTTAGTGGCATTAAGTACATCTTCATTGTTTTGTAACCATCACCATCTATCTCAAGAATTTTTTTATCTTCTTGAACTGAAACTCTGTACCCATTAAACAATAACATCTCTGTTTTATCAGAGATGTCCTTGTAGCATAATGACTCAGTCACCCCAAATTGTCATGAAGTCTGGATTATTTCATTTAGCATAATATCCTCTACGTTCATTCACATTTTCTCAAATGACAGGATTTTCTTCTTTTCAAAGCTGAATAATATTTCACACACCACATTCATTTTCTTTATCTCTTTATCCATTCATTCATCAAGAGATATATAGGTTGTTTCTATAGCTTCTCTATTTTGAATAATGCTGCAGTGCACATAGGAGTGCAGACATTTCTTCGAGTCACTGATTTCATTTTTTTTGGTTATATAACCAGAAGTGGCATAGCTGAATCATATGGTAATAATTCAGACTCAGAGAGGCAAATACGACATGATCTCATTTATATGTGGAATCTAAAATAGTCTCATAGAAGCAGAATAGAATGGAGGTTGCCAGGGACTGCAGGGAGAGGGAAATGGGAAGATCTTGGTTAAATGGTACAAAGTTTCAGTTAGACAGGATGAATACATTCTGGAGATCTAATGTACAATATGGTGACAATAGCTAACAATACTATATTTTATACTTGAAATTTGTTAAGAGAGTAAATTGTAAGGGTTCTCACCAGAAATTAAAAATAAAGGTAACTATGCAATGTAATAGATACGTTAACTAGCTTGAATGTGGTTTTCATTTCACAATGTATATCAAAACATCAAGTTGTACACCTTACATATATACAATTTTTATTTGTCAATTATACTCAATAAAGCTGGAAAAAAGTGAAAAAATTCCCATAAAGAAGGTGTCTGGTTTCAAGAGTTTTATTTTTTGCTCTTCGATTATTTTAAATAGCAGTTCCTTTAAGGGCAGACCAGAAGAAGTAAAATGAAATTGGTAATCAATGAATATTGAATCACAAAATTCTAGAGTGGGAAAGGGCAACAAAGGATGTCTAATTCAGCATCTTACATAATTGTCTCCATCCAAATTCCATGAATATCATCCCTATTTGGGTCACAAGTATATGCGGTGTAATATTTAAAAAATTATCATGAAAACTCATTCAAACCCGCAAGTTTTGATCATCTCTTCCAGGTGGGGCTGAGCTTGCTTGAGCTGCCAGTTTTCTCTAAAAACATATGTAAACAGATTATTTCTTAATGATGCCACCCTATGCAAAATTACATTACTGTTTACAAAGATCTGATACAAACATGGAGATATGCTAGTAGATTAATAAGGAAAAAATAGCAGATACAAAATGTTATATATTAAGTAATTAAAAATGAATAAAAACATGCTTAGAAAAAATTATAATTTAGCAAAATTATAGCACCTTTGCTATAAGTGGGGTGGGGTGCAATAATTGGAATTGGGGTGATATTTGCAGGAGGTCTTCAAAGTTGCTTTTATTTTCATAGTAATACTAAGATGTGATATGCTTTTTGCATTTACATTCTCTCATGAGTGCACAATGGAGTTTTCTAGATGCTACGTTGCAAATGTTTATATTATTGCTTTGATGGTTTGTGGAATGAGTGCTTGTGTGGTTCTGTGTTTTCTAGATTTTTCTGAAGTACATTCTTTTGAATCATCAATACATTTTAACAGTATAAAAGATCCTTAGACAAAAAAAATCTGAGAATTGCTGTTCTAGCTGATAAGAAACACATGTTAGGGATCGGGATCATCATGGCGGATGGGAGGCAAGACTAGATTGCAGCACCAGTGAGTGCCCCAACTGTGGAAGTGGGAAAGAGAGACCCTCCTCTCCCAAACACACACCCCCACTGGAGAAACTGAAGGTCTGTTTCCGGGAGAAGTTTCCGACTTTACCTGGAGCTGAGTCAATTTAGAGAGCCAAGTGAAATACAGGGGTAGAGAAGCAATGAAAAAGGCCCTGGGAGCTCACTGGGTCCCCTAGCAGCACATTCCTGCCTAGCATCACAGGGATCCATTGAGAGGGCGGCCAGAGGAGCAGGGGTAAAACACAGGGAGAAGGAAATCTCTAGCTGAACTTTGTAATAATTTGAATGGGGTGAGAAGCCTCCTGGCCAGAACTCGGGGGAGGGCACTAATCTGGTGTGCAGACTCCATAAAAAGGAATGAATTAACAGCATTTGCAGTGACCTGTGAGATTGGAGACTATTATTCTAAGTGAAGTAACTCAGGAATGGAAAACCAAACTTCATGTGTTCTCACTGATTTGTGGGAGCTAAGCTATGAGGATGCAAAGGCATAAGAATGATACAATGGACTTTGGGAACCTGAGGGGAAGAGTAGGAGGTGGGCAAGGGATAAAAGACTACAAATATGGAGCAGTGTATACTGTTCAGGTAATGGGTGCACCAAAATCTCAAAAATCACTACTAAAGAACTTGCTCATGTAACCAAAAACCACCTGTACCCCAATAACGTAATGGAAAAAAAAAAAAGAAAAACATGTTAAGATTACTAAAGATTGAATTAGTTTTCACTTTGGGAAACATTAAACATTTTATAAAGTTACAATATATTGTTATATGTGAAAAAAATAATAAAAATTGATAAATTGTGTCTTTGGTTTACCCTAATTGGCTATAAAGTTCTTGCCTGTGGGTCTCTGTTTGTAGAGCTATAAAAAGGTTCATGCCAATTCTGGTGGTGAAGACTCAGCCTCATTCCTTGGCTGCAGAGCATGCTTTCTTCTGTTCCGTTTTTGTCTTATTTTATAAATAAAGTAATGTGAGGACTTAAAAAAAATTAATACAACAAAACGTTTGGTTTTTGTTGTTTATTAACTCACACACCTACCAACCTTCACTATCTGCCTTTTGGACAAGCACTATGTACATAATCCACCCAGTCTCTGGTATTTTGTTATGGCAGCTGCAAAAGACTAGTACAAAATGAAATTTTGTCTAACCTACTTTAAATATGGGTCATATTTGATGGAAATACTTTACTAATTTTGGCTTAAGTAAACAATTAAAACAATTAAATTATTCCACTTATCCCACTCTTGTGCTCTCAATTTTGCATGCTTAGGATTCTTTTAGGATTTGTCAAGACTCTTACTGGTTTCCAAACTATCTTTCTAAGATGATTATGCCAAATGTTATAAATCAGAATTAACATTTACTGTGAAAATATTTATTAGTGATCCCTTAGACATATATTTTTCTTCTAAGTTTTTGAAAAAACTATGACAATTTATTTTGATAAAAAAGAAACGTATTTATTTTAAGAAGTTCAGGCAATACAGGATAACATAAATGGTTAAAATTCCGCCACCCAGAAACAACCATTGTTAGGATTAGCTAAAAACTCTTCTATGAATATGTATAAAAATAAGTAAAGATAGAAGGCATTTCTGGTGTCTGTACTAAAAATACAAAAAAAAATTAGCCGGGCATGGTGGCAGGCACCTGTAGTCCCAGCTACTCGGGAGGCTGAGGCAGGAAAATGGTGTGAACCCAGGAGGTGGAGCTTGCAATGAGTTGAGATCGTGCCACTGCACTCCAGCCTGGGCGACAGAGCGTGACTCCGTCTCAAAAAAAAAAAAAAAAAAGATAGAAGACATTTCACAAAAATGCTTTTATATAAGCATGTTACTTTAAATAAAAATATTACATTATTGTTACTTGATTTAAATTAGAGAAAGAAACTGAAGCAATTACTGAACTTGAGATAAAAATGTCTTCACCATATACAACACCAAGAGTGAAAGCAAATGTAAATTATAGACTTTGAATGATAATCATGTGTCAGTGTAGGTTCATTGATTATAGCAAATGTACCATGCTGGTGGAGAATACTGATGATGGGGGAGGCTGTGCATGTGTGTGGGGAGGGGGTATATGAGAATGCTTTCTACTTTCTACTCTATTTTGCTATAAACCTAAAGCATATCTAAAAAGAAAAGACTGTACAGTTGACACTTGAACAACACAGGTTTGAATAGTGTCTCCTTATACGTGAATTTTCTCCTGTCTCTGCCAGCCCTGAGACAGCAAGACCAATCTCTCCTTTTCTTCCTCCTCCTCAGCCTACTCAATGCAAAGACAACAAGAATGAAGAACTTTATGATGATCCACTTCCACTTAATGAATAGTGAATATATTTTCTTTCCCTTATTATTTTCTCAATAACATTTTCTTTTCTCTGGCTTACTTTAAGAATAAAGTATATAATACAAATTCAAAATATATATTAATCAACTGTTTATGTTATCAGTAAGGCTTCTGGTTAACAGTGGTAGACTATTAGTAAAGTTTTGGAGGAATCGAAAGTTATACATACATTTTTAGCTGAGCAGGGGTTCAGTGCCCCTAACCACCACATGTTCAAGGGTCAACTGTCTATATTAAAAAATGAGCTCCTGTTCAGCTGCATTTTCTGGCTTTCCATAAAAATGTAAACTTAAAAAAACAAGCCAAAGAGGAAAAGAAAATCTGCATAAGTGTCTATTCCAATGGGTTTGGAGTATTGCCCCCTACACATAGGAAAAAAAAATGTCCTTATCAGTTGAGATACTAACCTCTAAAAGAGTCTTCTAAGTAAAAAACAAAAAGATTGTGAACAATATTAACAGAATGATGTAACTGTACATTTTAGATACAATATTTTCACTGTAACACAGTACATGTTGACTCTATGTCATGAAAGATAAGAGATCGTAATGATTTTCTATTTCTCCAAGCCTCCTTTCTTATCACTTTCTGATTTTAATTAGATATTATTTTCACATCTTGAAAGTTTAAAGCATTTGCATTCTGTTCTTTAGTAATAATTCCTTCACATGTTTAGTCTTGACTATATATTTAAATGTCCAATCATAGTTTCTTATTTTATCTCTTGGTTGATGGAATATCACTATCTCATACTTTGTCATTTGTTTTACAGCTAGAGAAATATAAGAAGGAAGATAAAGTGTTAAAAAAACAACAACAAGGGTTTATATCTGTGTTTTAATTATCTCTTGTCTTCTTTGCTACAGATCTACAGATAAGATGAAATACAACCCATTATAGCTCACTCTAGTCCAGTATGTCTATTTCTCTCTGTGAATTGAATATGTAGTAGGATTTATCTGACAATATAAATACGAGTTACTTAGCAGGACAGGTTTTCATTCTGAGTGATTAAAAAAAAAAGCCTCAGGAGCAAAGCAAAACAAATTCTGACTTATTATTAAAGTTATTTGGGAGAGGAGCCAAGATGGTTGACTAGATGCAGCCAGGAAGAGCTTCTCCTATTGACAGACAAAACCATCAGAAAGACCAGCACACTTTGAGCAGATCTCCAGAAGGAAGGCTTTGAGATTGAATAGAGGGAGGGTGCAGACCCTGGGCTAAAGAGAGAGGAAGCTGGGAACTCTACACAGGGTTGTCGAGCACTGGGACTCATTCCTGGGCCCAAGTGTTTCCTAAGGAAGGGGTGAGTTAAGTAGCTATGGAGTGGCACACTCTCACCATGGACCTCCAGAATCCTAGACGCAGGACACCCCATGGTCCTCATGAACATTTGAGCTGGCAGGAAGAGCTGCTTGGAGAATTGGCAGGGACTAGGACTCCAGTGCCGAGACCAGCTCAGTCGTGGAGACCCTAACCCAGTGGCACTAGAGGAATTAAAGGCACACACACAGAAATATAGAGTGCGGAGTGGGAATCAAGGGGCTGACAGCCTTCAGAGCTGAAAGCCATGAACAGTTTTACCCACATATTTATTGACAGCAATTCAGTGATAAGCGTTGTTTCTATAGATTATAGATTAAAACGGGAAACAAAGGGATGGACTCTGGCTAGTTATCCGCAGCAGGAACATGTCCTTAAGGCACAGATCACTCATCTATTGTTTGTGGTTCAGGAACACCTTAAGTGGTTTTCCGCCGTGGGTGGGCTAGGTGTTCCTTACCCTCTTTCCTGTAAACCAACAACCTTTAGCGTGGGCATTGTAGCTATCACAAGCATGTCACAGTGTTGCAGAGATTTTGTTTATGGCCAGTTTGGGGGCCTGTTTATGGCCAGATTTGGGGGCCTGTTCCCAACACTCCAGCCTGTGTGAAGCCCAGAGGGTTTGGCATGGGAATGGCTGCAGTGGAACACAGCAAGGGACATCCATCTCTCAAAGCTTGCCATGTTCCCTTAGCTGGCTTTGGCTTTTGTTGATTGTTGGACCTAGACAGACCAGAACTATCTTGCCTGTGGGATGGGGCCATTCAGATCTGAGTGCCTCACTGTCTTCCATCTTCTCCCAGGATCTTTTCCTGCCTGCACCCACAGGCAGTGCATCCTCAGATGCCCAAGCAGGGTGTTTTCCAGTGGCCACCTCTATAGCTCTTTCACTGGCAGACCCTGCCTAGTCATCAGAGAGTTTTTTGCAGAGGGCCACTGCCAGCACACACCTGCCTGCAGCCACCCCCCACCACTTTGCTGGTGCATGCATGCATGGAGCTCATGTTGCCCCCAACCCGACCAGCCTCTGTGTGAGTGCAGACCTTGCTGCCCTGCTGCTGCCAGCATGTGCGTGCAAGTGTGGACCCCACCACCCTGATTAAGTACTTTTGCAAGGACCCCACATAAGAGTGTTGTTGTCAATGGACTGAGAATACCTCAGTCCCTTTAGTGCACCAGGTGCTTAACCTCAAGGAGCCAGAGAGAAAAGTCATGGGCCTGAAGGGGATCCCCAGGGTTACAGCATGTAGCCCAAGAGTGCTAAGCTGAGGTTTGGCCCCCTGAAATCATCCAGAAACAAAGCCAGTTGACTAAACACAACTTATGCCACAGCGAAACCCTCAAGGGCATTAAAGAATATAAAAGGAAAAAGACGCATCCAAAGAACAGCAACTTCAAAGATGAAAGAAACATCATGACACACAGATGAGAAAAAGCCATTGCAAGAACTCTAACAACTCTAAAAGACAGGGTGTCTTCTTACCTACAAATGACTTCACTAGATTCCCAGCAATGGTTCTTAACCAGACTAAAAGAGCTGAAATGACTGACATAGAATTCAGAATCTGGATAGCAATGCAGATCACTGAGATTCAGGAGAAAGTTGAACCCAATCTAAGGAATCTAAGGAATCCAGTAAAATTATTCAAGAACTGAAAGATGAAGTAGCCATTTTAAGAAAGAACAAAACTGATCTGATAGTGTTGAAAAACTCACTACAAAAACTTCATAATACTATTGGACGTATTACTAGCAGGATAGGCCAAGCTTAAGAAAGAATCTCTGAGCTGGAATACCAGTTCTTTGAATCAACTCAATCAGACAAAGTTAATGAAAAAAGAATTTAAAAAAATGAACCAAACTTCTGAGAAATATGGGACTATGTAAAGAGCCAAATCTATGACCCATTGGCATCCCGAAAGACAAGGAGAGAGAACAAGCTTGAAAAACAAAGTTGAGGATATTGTCCATGAAATTTTTCCCAGCCTTGCTAGAGAGATCAATATTCAAATTTAGGAAATGCAGAGAAACCCTGTGAGATGCTATACAAGATGACCATCCCCAAGAACAAAAAGCCATCATATTCTCAAAGGTCAATGTGAAAGAAAAAATATTAAAGGCAGCAATAGAGAAGAGGCAGGTCACCTACAAACGGAACCATGTCAGGATAACAGTGGACGTTTCAGCATAAACCCTACAAGCCAGAAGAGGTTGAGGGCCTATGTTCAGCATGTTTACATAATAAGTTCCAACCAATAATTTCATAGCCAGCCAAACTAAGCTTCATGAGCAGAGGGAAATAAAATCCTTTTCAGACAAGCAAATGTTAAGGGAAGTTATTACCACCTTCCTTAAAAGAGCTCCTTAAGGGAGTGCTAAACATGGAAACAAAAGAACACTACTGACCACCACAAAAACACACATAAGTACATAGACCATTGACACCATAAAGCAATTACACAATCAAGTCTACATAACAACCAGCTAACAACACAATGGCAGGATGAAATCCTTAAATATCAATATTAATACTGAATGTAAAATGGGCTGAATGCCCCACTTAAAAGGCAGAGAATGGCAAGTTGGATAAAGAAGAACGACCTAACTGTATGCTGCCTTCAAGAGAGCCATCTCACATGCAATGACAGTTATAGTCTTAAAATAAAGGAATGGAGAAAAATCTATAAAGCATCAGAAAACAAAAAAGAATAGGAGTTGTTGTACTAATTTCAAACAAAAAAGAGTTTAAACCAACAATAATTAAAAAGGACTAAGAAGGGCACTACATAATGATTAAGGGTTCAATTAAACAAGAAGTCTTAACTATTCTAAATATATATGCACCCAACACTAGAGCACCCAGATTCATAAAACAAGTTCTTAGAGACCTGCAAAGAGATGTAGATAACCACACAATAATAGTGGGATACTTCAACACTCCACTGACAATATTAGACAGATCATCAAAGCACAAAACTAACAAAGATATTTTGGAACTAAACTCAATGCTTGACCAAATGGACTTAAAAGACATCAACAGAGCACTTTAGCCAACAACAGAATATGCATTTTTCTCATCTTCATATGGCACATACACTAAAATTGACTGCATGCTCAGACATAAAGCAATTCATAATAAATTTAAAAGCAATAAAATCATATCCACCACACTGTCAAAACATAGTGCAATAAAAATAGAAATCAATACCAAGAAGATCCTTCAAAACCATACAATTACATGGAAACTAAACAATCTGCTTCTGAATGACTTTTGGGTAAACAGTGAAATTAAAGCAAAAAACAAAGAAGTATTTGAAACTAATAAAAACACAGATACAACATATCAGAATCTCTGGAACACAGCTAAATCAGTGTTAGGAGGAAAGTTTGTCGCACTAAATACCCACAACAAAGGTTATAAAGATCTCAAATTAACAATCTAGACTGGGTGCAGTGGCTCAAGCCTGTAATCCCAGCACTTTGGGAGGCCAAGGTGGGTGGATCATCTGAGATCAGGAATTTGAGACCAGTCTGGCCAACATGGTGAAACCTCGTCCTACCAAAAATACAAAAATTAGCTGGGTGTAGTGGTGGATGCCTGTAGTCCCAGCTACTCAGGAGGCTGAGGCACAAGAATTGCTTGAACCTGGGAGGCAGAGGTTGCAGTGAGCCAAGATTGCACCACTGCACTCCAGCCTGGGTGACAGAGTGAGACTCTGTCTTGAAAAAAAACAAAAAACAAAAAAAAAAACCCACAATCTAACATTACAGCTAGAGGAGTTAAAAAAAACAAGAGCAAAGCACCCACAAAACCAGCAGTGGAAAAGAAATAACCAAAATCAGATGTGAACAGAATGAAATTAGATGCAAAAATCCATACAATGGATCAATGAAACCGGAAGTTTGTTTTTGGAAAGAATAAATAAGATTGACAGACTGCTAGCCAGACTAATAAAGGAAAAGAGAGATGCAAATAAAGACAGTCAGAAATGACAAAGGGGACATTACCGTCAAACTCACGGAAATATCAAAAATCCCTGAGACTATTATGAACACCTCTATGCACACAAATTAGAATACCTAGAAAAGATGAATAAATTCCTGGAAAAATAAAACCTTCTAGGATTAAACTAGGAAGAAATCGAAACCCTGAACAGACCAATAGCAAGCACTGAAATTGAATCAGCATTAAGAAGCCTACTAACCAGAAAAAGCTCTGGACCAGAAGATTCACAGCTTATTTCTACCAGACATATAAAGAAGAGCTGGTACCAATCCTATTGAAACTATTCCAAAAAATTGAGGAAAAGGAGTTGCTCCCTAACTCATTCTATGAGACCAGCATCATTCTGATACAAAAACCTGGCAGAGATAAAATAAGAAAAGAAAAGTTCAGGCCAGTATCCTTGATGAACATAAATGCAAAAATCCTGAACAAAATACTAGCAAACCAAATTTAGCACATAAAACATCTGATTTAGCATAATCAAGTGGGCTTTATTCCTAGGATGCAAGGTTGGTTCAACATACATAAATCAGTAAATGTGATTTGTCACTTAAACAGAACTAAAACCAAAAAGTACATGATCATCCCAATAGATGCAGAAAAGACTTTCAATGCAATTCAACACCACTTCATGTTAAAAACCCAAAGAAAACTGGGCATCAAAGGAACATATCTTAAAATAATAAGAGCCATCTATGAAAAACTTAAACATCGTACTGGATGGGCAAAGGCTTGAAACATTCCCTTTGAGAACTGGAACAAGACAAAGATGCTCACTCTCACCACTCCTGTTCAGCATAGTACTGGAAGTGCTAGCCAGAGCAATCAGGAAAGAGAAACATATAAAAGGTATTCAAATTAGAAGAGAAGTCAAACTATTTTTCTTCACAGATTTAATTGATTCTATACCTAGAAAACACTGTAGTCTCTGCCAAAAGGCTCCTAGAACTGATAAACAGCTTCAGTATAGTTTCAGGATGCAAAATAATTTTACAAAAATCAGGAGCGTTTCTATACACCAACATGTCCAAGCTGAGAGTCAAACCAAGAATGCAATCCCATTCAGAATAGCCACAAAGAGAATAAAATACCTAGGAATACAGCTACCCAGGGAGGTGAAAAATCTCTACAAGGAGAATTACCAAAAAACTGCTAAAAGAAATGAGAGATGACACAAACAAATGGAGAAACATTTATGGATTCAATTTCATTTTTATCAAACTACCAATGCAATTCTTCATAGAATTAGAAGAAAGCTGTTTTAAAATTCATATGGAACAACAACAACAACAATGAAAGAGCCTGAATAGCGAAATCAATCCTAAGCAAAAAGAGCAAAGCTAGAGGATCACACTACACCACTTTAAACTATACTACAAGATTACAGTACACAAAACAGCACTGTGCTGGCACAAAAACAGACACATAAACCAATGGAACAGATGAGAGAACCCAGAAATTAAGCTGAACACCTACAACCATCTGATCTTTGGCAAAGTCAACAATTACAGGCAACTGTGAAAGGACCCCCTATTAAATAAGCAGTGCTGGGATAACTGGCTAGCCATATGCAGAAGATTAAAACTAGATCCCTTCCTTACACCATATATAAACATTAACTCAAGGTGAATTAATGACTTATATGTAAGCTCTCAAACTATAAAACTTAGAAAGTGCCATTCTGGACATAAGAACTGGCAAATTTCCTGATGAAGATGCCAAAAGCAATGGCATCAACATCAAAAATTGACAAGTGAGACCTAATTAAACTAAAGAGCTTCTGCACACACACACACACACAAACAAAACAAAAAAACAAACAAATAAAACTATCAATGGAGTAAACAGACAACCTACAGATGGGTAGAAAATATTTGCAAGCTGTGCATCTGACAAAGGTCTAATATACAAGTCTATAAGGAACTTTAAAAAGTTAACAATCACAAAACCAAACAATCCCATTTAAAAATGGGCAAAGAGCATGAACAATCACTTCTCAAAAGAAGACATACATCTGGCTACAAGCATATGAAAAAAATGGTCAATACCACTAATCATTAAGGAAATGTGAATGAAAACCACAATGACGTACCATTTCATACCAGTCAGAATGGCTATTAATAGAAAAAGACAAAAAAGAACACTGGTGAGGCTGTGAAGAAAAGGGAATGCTTATACACCACTGGTGGGAATGTAAGTTAGTTCAGCAACTCTAGAAAGCAGTTTGGAGATTTCTCAAAGAACTTAGAACCACCATTCAACCCAGCAATTCCATTACTGGCTATACGCCCAAAGGAATGAAATTGTTTTACCAAAAATTTACATGTATGTTCGTCACAGCACTATTGACTATAGCAAAGACATGGAATGAGCAGAGGTGCCCATCAACGGTGGACTGGATAAAGAAAATGTGGCACATGTACATCATGAAATACTATGCAGCCATAGAACAGAATGAAATCATTTTCTTTGCAGCAACATGGATGGAGCTTAGGAGGCCATTACCTTAAGTAAATTAATGCAGGCACAGAAAGTCAAATACTTAATGTTCTCACTTATAAATGCGACCTAAGCATTGCGTACACATGGACACAAAGAAGGGAACAGTAGATACTGAGGCCTACTTGAGGATGAAAAGTGAGAGGAGGGTGAGACTGGATAAACAACCTATTAGTTGCTATGCTGTCTACATGGGTGATGAAATAATTTGCACACCAAACTCCAGCAACATGCAATTTACCAATATAATAAACTTGTATATGTACCCTCTGAACCTAAAATAGAAGATGGAAGGAAAAAAATAAATCTATTTGGAGACCAATGATGGAACAATATATTTCTAAAATGTTAGAGCAAGTATAGAAGCTGTAGCATTCAAACCACCTTGCCTGTGGTTAGATGAGACATAAACAAAAGACAGTGTATTCTAAGCTATGATGCTTAAAACAACCACAATTGACCACATTGTGAGAACCTAATATCAGTTTGTGTGTATTGGCTATATTTGCATTTGTTCAATTAAAGCTATTAAATAAAATATTTGTATTATGGTTGAAATGTCTGTGATAACATCAGTCTGAACAGGTAATTTTTTTTGAGTAGTCATTTCAGTGTTAAATATTCATTTTTGAGAGGTAGATGGAGGAGAAGTGGGAAAATGGCTACCCAGAGCACTTGGGGATGGTGAAGCAAACTAGTTGTAGATGGTGTTCCTGTGCACCCCAACATGTTCAAGCAGAAGCAGATGAAGCTATATTCAGTGAAAGCCTGTAAGATCTCTAAGAGTGGCCATGCAAGTAAACACATTTTGGCACACAGGAACTAGGCTGTCTCTAATGAAAATGAAAATGTGTAACTTTTGAGAACAAGGTTCCAAGTGTTCAGAAACTGCAAAGAGTAATTATAAACTGTCACATAGAAATGGTCAGACACCATTTAAAACAAATATATTCAATGACACCAATGAAAAATGAGAGAGCAGTGCACTCCGAAGCTCTGTTCTTCCACTAAAGCAAGAATTAATCTGGCAAAAAGTGTCAGAATCAACTTTTTTGGAGCTCTGAAATCAAATTTTAAAAACTCACAGCACCAAAGGAATGCTTATGAAGAGAAAAGCTGCTAAACTTCAGCAGAAGAGTAGCACAGCATTTTTTTTTTTAATATACTTTAAGTTCTGGGGTACATGTGCATAACGTGCAGGTTTGTTACATAGGTATACATGTGCCATGTTGCTGCACCCATCAGCCAGTCATCTACATTAGGTATTTCTCCTAATGCTATCCCTCCCCTAGCCCTCTACCTTCCAACAGGACCTGGTGGTGCGTGATGTTCCCTTCCCTATGTCCATCTGTTGTCATTGTTCAACTCCCACTTATAAGTGAGAACATGTGATGTTTGGTTCTTCTGTTCTTGTGTTAGTTTGCTGAGAATGATGGTTTCCAGCTTCTTCTATGTCCCTGCAAAGGACATGAACGCACCCTTTTTTATGGCTGCATAGTATTCCATGGTATATATGTGCCACATTTTCTTTATCCAGTCTATCACTGATGGGCATTTGGGTTTTCCAAGTCTTTGCTATTGTGAACAGTGCTGCAATAAACATACGAGTGCATGTATCTTTATAGTAGAATGATTTATAATCCTTTGGGTATATACCCAGTAATGGGATGGCTGGGTCAAATGGTATTTCTGGTTCTAGATCCTTGAGGAATCACCACACTGTCTTCCACAATGGTTGAACTAATTTACACTCCCACCAACATTGTAAAAGCGTTCCTATTTCTCCACATCCTCTCCAGCATCTGTTGTTTCCTGACTTTAATGATGGTCATTCTAACTGGCATGAGATGGTATCTCATTGTATTTTGATTTGCATTTCTCTAATGACCAGTGATGATGAGCTTTTTTTCACATGTTTGTTGGCCGCATAAATGTCTTCTTTTGAGACGTGTCTGTTCATATCCTTTGCCCACTTTTTGATGGGGTTGTTTGTTTTTTTCTTGTAAATTTGTTTAAGTTCCTTGTAGATTCTGGATATTGGCCCTTTGTAGATGGATATGAAGGAGCTCTTCAAGGAGAACTACAAACTACAGCTCAAGGAAATCAGAGAAGACACAAAAAAATGGAAAAACATTCCATGCTCATGGATAGGAAGACTCAATATTGTGAAAATGGCCAAACTGCCCTAAGTAATTTATAGATTCAATGCTATCCCCATCAAGCTACCATTGACTTTCTCATGGAATTAGAAAAAAACTACTTTAAATTTCATATGGGACCAAAAAAGAGCCTGTACAGCCAAGACAATCCTAAGCAAAAAGAACAAAGCTGGAGTCATCATGCTGTCTGACTTCAAACTATACTACAAGGCTACAGTAACCAAAACAGATGGTACTGGTACCAAAACAGATATATAGACCAATGGAACAGAACAGAGGCCTCAGAAATAATGCCACACATCTATAACCATCTGATCTTTGACAAACCTGACAAAAACAACCAATGGAGAAAGGATTCCCTGTTTAATAAATGGCGTTGGGAAAACTGGCTAGCTGTATGCAGAAAACTGAAACTGGACCCCTTCTTTACATGTTATACAAAAATTAACTCAAGGTGGATTAAAGACTTAAATGTAACACCTAAAACCACAAAAACCCTAGAAGAAAACCTAGGCAATACCATTCAGGACACAGGCATGGGCAAATGCTTTGTGATTAAAACACCAAAAGCAATGGCAACAAAAACCACAATTGACAAATGGGATCAAGTTCAACTAAAGAGCTTCTGCACAGCAAAAGAAACTATCATCAGAGTGAACAGGTAACCTACAGAATGGGAGAAAAATTTTGCATCTATTGACCATATTTTAACATACCTGGCTACCAACCCCCACATCCCAGCTCAAAAGCTAAGGAAAACCATGTGGAAAGAACTAAAGAAAACCCAAATACAATCTTACGAAATAAAGAATACCAACAAAGAGATTAAAATGTAAGAAAGAAATTGAGTGGAAATTATGGAGCTGAGAAATACAAAAACTGAAATAAAACATTTACTATAGGGTTTCAACAGGAGATTTGAATAGTAAGAAGAAAAAAAAGCTACCTTGAGATAGATCAATGAGATTATCCAGTCTGAAGACCAGAAAGAAAAAAGAATAAAGTAGAATGAATAGAGAGGCTTGTGAAACACTATCAAGTATACTACTATGTATAATGAGAGTCCAAGGAGGAGAGGAGAGGGAGAAAGCAGAAAGAATATTTGAAGAAATAATGGTTGAAAAATCCCTAAGTTAGGCCAGGTGTAGTGGCTCACACCTGTAATCCCAGCACTTTGGGAGGCCAAGGCGGGTGGATCACAAGGTCAGGAGTTTGAGACCAGCCTGGCCAGCATGGTGAAATCCCATCTCTACTAAAAATACAAAAAATTAGCTGGGCATGGTGGCACGCACCTGTAATCCCAGCTACTCGGGAGGCTGAGGCAGAATTGCTTGAACCTGGGAGGTGAAGGTTGCAGTGAGCCGAGATTGCGCCACTGCACTCCAGCCTTGGTGACAGAGCAAGATTCCGTCTCAAAAACAGCAAATAAAAAACAAAAAGAAAAATCCCTAAGTTGGATGAAAGGCATTAATCTACACACCCGAGAGTTGAATGAACTTAGTAGGATAAACTCAAAGAGATCCACACATTACAATCAAACTGTCAAAAGACAAAGCCAAAGAGAATTTTGAGAGCAGCAAGAAGTGACTCATCATATATATGGGCTCCTTAATAAGAGTATTGGCCAATTACTCGTCAGAAGCCTTAGAGCCCAGAAGGTAGTGGGATGACATATTTAGAGTGCTGAAAAAAATTGTAAACAATAATCTCCAATCTGGCAAAAGTATCCTTCAAAAAGGAAGAAGAAATCAAGACATTTCCAAATAAACAAAAGCTGAGGGAGTTTATTCTCTGTAGACCTGCCCTATAAGATATGTTGAAGGAAATCCTTTAGACTAAAATAAAAGAACACTAGACAGTAACTCATAGCCATATGAAGAAACAAGGAATGCCAGTAAAGGTAGCTACATAGGTAAACATAAAAGCCAGTATTATTTTATTTTAGTTTGTAATTTTTCCCTATATGATTTAAAAGACAAATTCATAAGACAACAACTATGAATCTGTGTTAAATAGGCACACATATATAAAGATGTAATTTGTGACAATAGCAATTAAAGAGAAAAGCACCAAAGGCTCAAATAGTACAAGAGTAGAGTTTTTTTTAACTTGCTGGTTATAAATTTATAGATTGAATTATAATATCTAATATAACCACAAAGAAGATAACCAAAATATATACAAAACAGAAATGAGACAGAAACCAAATGTTATACTAGAAAAATCAAATAAAAAAGAAGGCACTAATAAGGAACTGAGGAACAAAAGGATGAATGACATAGAGAAAACAAATGATAAAATGTTTAGTCCTTCTTTATGAGTAATTGTATTATATGGAAATGGATTAAACTTTCAATTAAAAGGCAAAGATTAGCAGAAAGGGGGAAATACAAACATGATTCACCAATATACTGCCTATGACAGACTAACTTTAGACCTAAAGACACATAGGTTGAAAGTAAAAGGATGGGAAATGATATTCATGTAAATAGAAACCAAAAGAGCACAAGGTTGGCTACACCAATATCAGACAAAATAAACTTTAAGTAAAAATTATTACAAAATACAAAAGTACATTACATATTGATAAAGAGTCAATCTGGATGATATAACAGATGATATAATGATAATATACACAACTAACTACAGAGCATCAAAATATGTGAAGCAAAAATTGCCAGAAATGAAAGTAGAAATCAATAGATCTATGGTAATAGTTAGAGACTTCAATGTCCCACTTTATTTTTTACTTTTTTTTTTCTTTTTGAGACGGAATCTCATTCTGTCACCCAGGCTGGAGTGCAGTGGTGCAATCTCGGCTCACTGTAACCTTCGCCTCCCCAGTTTAAGTGATTCTCCTGCCTCAGCTGCCCGAGTAGCTTGAATTACAGGCATGTGCCACCATACCTGGCTGATTTTTGTATTTTTAGTAGAGTTGGGGTTTTTGCTATGGTCTCGATCTCCTGACATCAGGTGATCCGCCCGCCCCGGCCTCTGAAAGTACTGGAATTATAGGCGTGAGCCAGCACACCTGGCCTAATGTCCCACTTCTGATAATGAGGTAGAACAACTAGACAGATAATCTATCTATCTATATATAAAAGACTCGAATAACACTATAAACCAACTAGACCTAACAGATGCATGCAAACCCTTCACCCCAAAACAGCAGAATACACATTATTCTTAAGTGCACATGGTACATTCTCCAGAATAGACTAAACAAGTCCCAATACTTTTAAGAAGATTAAAATTGTAAGAAATATCTTCTGTGATCATAATGGAATAAAACTAAAAATCAGCAACAGAAGGAAAGTTGAGAAGTTCACAAATACATGGACATTAAATAACTAATGGGTCAAGGAAGAAATCACAAGGAAATTAGAAAATAAATTGAGATAGATGAAAATGAAAACAAACATACCAAAACTTATGGGATATAGTAAAAGCAGTGCTCAGAAGGACATTTATAGCAGCTAGTGCCTACATTAAAAAGAACAAAGTCTCAAATTGATAACCTAAGTTAAGGAACTAAAAAAGAAGAGGAAATGAAACCCAAGAGAGAGCTTGAATTACTAAACTAAAATCAGAAATGAAAGTGGGGATATTACTGACCTTATAGAAATATAAAACATTATAAAAGAGCACTGAGCATTTGTACACTAATAAACTAGATAACCTAGATAAAATGGAAAAGTTCCTAAAACACAAAAAGTACCAAAACTGACCCAAGAAGAAACAGAAAATCTGAAGAGGGATATAACTAGTAAAGAGCTTGAATCTGTAATAAAAAAATCTCCTAATAAAAAAGGGCCCAGGACCAGATGACTTTATTGGTGAATACAGTATATTAAACATTTAAACAAGGGTTAACACTGATTCTTCTCAAGTTTCTTCAATAAATAGAAGAAAAAGGAACACTTCCTAACTCATCCTATGAGACCAGCATTATCCTGATGCCAAACCCAGACAAAGAAATCACAAGAAAAGAAAACTACAGACCAATATTCCTTTTGAATATAGATGCAAAAATCGTCAACAAAATACCAGAAAACTAAATCCAGTAGCATATTAAAAGGGTTAGACATCACGTGAAAGTGGGATTTATCCTAAGAATGCAAAATTGGTTCCACATATGAAAATCAATCGATGTAATAAACCACATTAATAGAATGAAGAAAAAAGTCACATGACCTCAATTGATGGAGAAAAAGTATTTGACAAAAATCTTACATTCTGTCATGATAAAAATTCTCAAAAAACTAGGAACATAAAGGAACTTCCTCAACACAAGAAAGGGAATTTATTAAAAAACTCAAAGCTGAGAGCATACTAATTTTTGGAAGACTGGAAGCTTCCCTCTATTAGCACAACAAGGCAAGAATGCCCACTTTCACCACTTCTATTCACCATTATACTGGAAGTTTTACCCAGGATAATTAGTCAAGGAAAATAAAAATAAATAAAAAATATCCGAACGGGAGAGAAATAAGTGAAATGATCTCTATTCACATATGATGTACATCCACAACAAGATCCCAAACTCCTTAGGGCTAATAAACAAATTCAGCAAAGTTACAGGATACAAAAACATGCAAAAATGAGTTGTATTTCTATACATCAGCAATGAACAATCTTAAAAGGAAATTGAGGAAGCAATTACATTTATAATAGCATCAAAAATAATAAAATACTTAGGAATAAATTCAAGTAAGGAGCAAGACCTCTACACTGAAAACTACAAAATGGTACTAAAAGAAATTGAAGAAAGTATAAATAAATGGAAACACGTTCTCTGCGCATGGAATAGAGACTTAATATTCTCAAGATGGTAATACTCCTCAAAGAGATCTACATATTCAACGCAATCCGTATCAAAATCCCAATGGCCTTTTCTGCAGAAATGGGAAATCCTCAATTGCGCGTGGAATTGCAAGAGACTTTGAAATAGTTAAAACAATATTGAAAAAAGAAGGACAGGAGATGGTCTTCAATGGCTAGGTAGAGGCGCCTGACACTTTTCCTCCACTAAGAAGAACCAAAGCGGCAAGTAGATAATCACACTTCAAGTAGAGAATCTAAGAGAGATCACTGAAACTTAGGAGGGAAGTAATAGAAATAAGGCATGAAAAAAGAGAGAAATGAGGCAGCCAGCCTGGCTGGGATAGGCAGGGATCCCAGAAAGACTCCTTGTGCAGAAAAAGGTAAGCGAGAGATCCCCAGTGGTATCCCCAGCTACTTGGGTCTCACCAGAGAGGCTGCCTCTAGGACAAAGGGAATGGAAGGGCATACTATCCAGAGCCTGAAAGCTGCCTGCTTGGGGTAGCTGTCACTAATAGAAACTCTCTCCTTAACAGCAGGGCCTCAGCACACTCACATGCTCCTGAGAATAGGCTCTCCCCAACCAATGCTGACACTGCGGCTGCCACTTGAGCATACCAAAGGGGTCGGGGGATTCCTCTGATACACCCACTACAGCCTGCATCTGTGCAGGCCTAAGGACAGACAGGTTCTGCCTGGTGCTGTCCCTTTTAGTGCTTGAGCACATTGCCTGGGGGCCTGGGGACTATGCTGTGTCATCTGCTGCACATCATCCACTACTTCTGGCATCCATGCAGTTCTGGGGGCCTGAGGATGAGCCTTCCCAGCCTGTCACCATCACCACCATTGGCATTCACCTGCATGTTCCACCTGGGTATCTGGGAATGGGCCTCCCCAGCCCTTTGTTACCACCACTAACACCAGCAGGAGCTTCCTGGGAGTCAGAGGGTTTTCCTACAATGAATACTATCATTGCCCCTGTCACATATGTTGCCCAAGGGCCTGCCTACCCACCCATCCCATGTTGCCACTGCTAGATGCTGGAGCAAGCCACTTGGAGCCCTATGAATTGGCCTGCCTGGACCCACTAACATTGGTGTCCATGTAATACTGGCTGCCTGGGGGCCCAAGGACAAGCACACTCAGCCTGCTGCTGCCACCAGTGAGGCCTGAGAACTAGCCCACCTGGCATCTTTATGCCAAGCACAGCCTCCATAACAAACATAGCCTAAGCCACTGAGGAAATCACAGACACCATTGAGACCATTTACAACCAGAGAAATCATATGAAGACTACACTACTGCACGCACTCAGAATAAAAGCTTACATGCCAACTGACACCATAGATACAATTACAGGAAAAAGTCTTCCCCTACAAAAGCCAATCCAAAATATTGGAAGAAGGAACTATTATATCAGAAGCATAGATATCAATGTAAGGACACAAGAAACATAAAAAAGGAAAGAAACATGACACCTCCAAAGGAAAAAATAATTCTCTAGCAATAGATTCCAGTGAAGACAAAATAATAAAATGCTTGAAAAAAAATTAAAAATAATAGTAAAGAAGCTCAGTGAGTGATACAATTGGATATGTATCCCCTCTAAATCTCATGTTTAATTGAAATTCCCAGTGTTGGAGATAGGGCCACGTGAGTGGTGATTAAATCATGGGGACAGATTTCTCGTGGATGATTTAGCATCATCGCCTTAGTGCTGTCCTTGTGACAATGAGTGAGTTCTAGTGAGATCTGGTTGTTACAAAGTGTGTGGCACTTTGTAACTGCTCTCCTTTCACCTTCCACCATGAGTAAAAGCTCCCTGAGGCTTCCCCAGAAGCTGAGCAGATGCCAGCACCATGCTTTCTGTACAGCCTGCAGAACCAGGATCAAATTAGGTTTCTTTTTTATAAATTATCCAGCCTCAGGTATTTCTTTATAGCAACGCATGAACAACCTAACACAGTGAGATACAAAAAAGCACAAATAAGCAATAAAAAGAAATCAGAAAAACAATTCAGGATATGAATGAGAAGTTCAGCAAACATAGATATAAAAACAGAAATCTTGGAACTGAAGAATTCAATGAATGAAATATACAATCAAGAACTTCAACAATAGATTATATCAAGCAGAAGAAAGAATTTCAGAACTTGAAAACAGGTCTTTTGTAATAACTCAGTCAGACAAAAAAAAAAAAAGAAAGAAAAAAAATGAAAGAAGACTTTGTGGTATATGGGACACCATAAAAACAATTTGAATTGTGGGTGTTCCAGAAGAATAGAAAGGCAAAGTTATAGAAAACCTACTTAACAAAATAATAGGAGAAAACTTCCCAAGTCTTGCAAGATTTATACATCCAGATACAGTAGGCTCTTAGATTCCCAAATAAATACAACCCAAAAAGTTTACCTCCAAGACACCTTATACTCAAACTATCAAAAGTCAAAGAGAAAGAATTGTAAAAACAGCAAGAGAAAAGTGTCAAGTCACATATAATGTAATCCCCATTAGACTAACAGTGAATTTCTCAGTAGAACCTTACAGGCCAGGTGAGACTGGAATGATATATTCAAAGGGCTTAAAGAAAAAAAAAACCTGCCAATTAAGAACATTATACCCAGCAGTTATCCTTTATAAATGAAGAAAAAATAAAGTTTTTCCCAAACACTCAAAAAACTGAGAATATTTATTACCACTAGATCAGCTCTACAATAAATGTTTAAGGCAGTTTTACACCTGGAAGCAAAATAATTATTTTTACCAACATGAAAACACATGAAAGTATACAACTCACTGGTAGAGCATACACATAAATAAGAAAGAGAACTCCGATGTTACCACTATAGAAGACCACCAAACCACAATAATAAACAACACAAGAGAAAGATAGGAACAAAGGATATACAAAAGAACCAGAAAACAATTAAGAAAATGGCAGGAATAAGTCCTCATATATGAATAGTAATTTTGAATGTGAATGGATTAAATACTTAAAGTATACAGACTGACTGAATTTAAAAAAAACAAACCTATGCTGCTTATAAAAAAATCACTTCACCTGTAAAGATACAGAATGAATGAATAGAACATGATGTTCCAGGCAAATGGAAACCAAAAGTGAGTGGGAATAACTATTCTTATATCAGATAAAGCAGACTTCAACCCAAAAATAATAAAAAGAGACAAAGATGTCATTATATAATTATAGATAAAGGAGTCAATTCAGCAAGAGCATATAACAATTCTAAATATATATGCACCCAAAACCAGAGCACCCAGATATATAAGGCAAATATTATTAGACCTAAAGAAAGAGATAAACTACAATACAATAAGAGTTGGGACTTCAAACCCCACTCTCAGACTTGGACAGATTATTTACACAAAAAATCAACAAATAAACATTGGATCTGAACTATATCACAGACCAAACAGACTTAAAAGACATTTACAGAACATTTTGTCCAATAACTACAGAATACACATTTTTCTCATCAGCACATGGAATCTTCTCCAGAATAGATCATGTGTTAGGTCACAAAACAAGTCTGAACAAATTTTAAAAATCAAAATCATATTAACTAACTTCTGAAACCACAATGCTATAAAACTAGAAATCAATAGCAAGAGGAAATTTGCAAAGGTTTGAATACATGAAAATGAAACAACACATTCCCGCATGGCCATTCCATCAATAAAGGCATTAAGAAGGAAATAAAAAATTTCTTTAAACAAATGAAAATGAAAACCTGACGTATCAAAACTTCTGAGAAACATCAAAAGCTGTACTAGGAGAGAAGTTTATAGCAATAAAGACTACATTAACAAAGTAAAAAGTCTTCAAATAAACAAAAGACTTCAAATAAACAACTAACAATGAACCTCAAGGAACAAAAAAAAAGCAAGAACAAACCAAACCCAAAATTTGTAGAAGAAAAGAAGTAATAAAGATGAGAGCATAACTAAATAAAATAGTGACTAAAAAAATACAAAAGATTAATGAAATGAAAAGTTGGTGTTTTGAAAGATAAAATTAACAAGTCTTTAGCTAGGCTAAATAAGAGAGAACAAATAGAAAACTTCAACAAGCCAATAATGAGTAATGAGATCAAAACTGTAAGAAAAACTCTTTTATCAAAGGAAAGCCCAGGTCTTGATGGCTTCGATGCTGAATTCTATCAAGCTTATGAAGAAGAATGAACTCCAATTCTAATCAAACTATTCCAAAAACTTGAAGGTGAGGAAATGCTTCCTAACCCATTTTATGAGGCCAGCATTACCCTGATAATGAAACCACACAAAGATGTAACACAAAAAAGAAAACTATTGGCTAACATCACTGACGGCCATAGATGCAAAAATCCTCAACAAAATACTACTGGATTCAGCACCACATTAAAAAGATCAGTCACCGTGATCAAGTAAGATTCATCCTAGGGAAGCAGGGATGGTTCAACGTACACAAGTCAATAAATGTGATACATTGCCTTAACAGAACCAAGGAAAAAAACATATGACTATTTCAATAGATGTTGAGAAGGCACTTGATAAAATTCAACATCCCTTTATGATGAATACCCCCATGAAAATAGGTACAGAAGACACATACCTCAAAATAATAAAAGCTGTATATGACAAAACCACAGCTAACATTGTACTGAATAGGGAAAAAAATGAAGGCTTTTTCTCTTGGGACTGGACCAAGACAAGGATGCCCACTTTCAACACTTTCATTTGCTGTAACACTGGAAGTCCTGTAGAAAGCAATTAGGAAAGAAAAAGAAATAGAGATAGGAAAAGAAGTAGTCAAATTAGCTTTGTTTGCAGACAACATGATCTTATAACGAGAAAAAACTAAAGACTACCAAGAAACTGTTGGAACTGATAAATAAATTGAGTAAAGTTGCAGGATACAAAATCAACATAGAAAAATCAGTAGCATTTGCCAACAGTGAACAACAGTGAACAATCTGAAAAAGAAATGAAGAAAGCAATTCCATTTATAAGAGCTACAAAAAATCTAAAATATGCTGCAATCAATGTAATCAAAGAAGTGAAAATTCTATATAAGGAAAACTAGAAAACTCTGATAAAAGAAATTGAGAGGACACACACAGAAATACAAAAAGATTTTATGTTCATGGATTGGAAAAATCAAAATGTCCATACCACCAAAAGCAGTTAAAAGATTCAATATGATCCCTAAATAGAAAAATATTCTAAAATGTATATAAAACCTCAAAAGACCCTGAATAGGCAAAGCAATACTGAACAAAAGGAACAAAGCTGCAGGCATCACACAATCTGACTTCAAAATTTACTACAGAGCTATAGTAACCAAAACAGCATGGTACTGGCATAAAAGCAGACACATAGACCAATGGAACAGAACAGAGAATGTGGAAAGAAATCTATACATCTACAGTGAACTCATTTTCTACAAAGGTGCCAAAAACATACATTGAAGAAAAGATAGCCTCTTCACTAAACGGTGCTGGAAACCTGGATATCCATATATAGAAGAATGAAACTAGATCCCTATCCCTCACCATATACAAAAATCAAATCAAAATGGATTAAATACTTTAAGACGTTAAAATATAAAACTACTAAAACACTGGAGAAACTCTCCAGGACATTGGATTGGGCAATGATTTCTTGAGTAATACCTCATAAGCACAGGTAACCAAAGCAAAAATGGACAAATGGTATCACATCTAGTTAAAAAGCTTCTGCAAAGCAAAAGAAACAATGAACAAAGTGAAAAGACACCTAACAGAATGGGAGAAAATATTAATAAACTATTCATCTAACAAAGGATTAATAACTGGAATACATAAGGAGCTCAAAGAATTCTAAAGGAAAAATCTAATATTTCAATTAAAAAATAGGCAAAAGATCTGACAGACATTTTTCAAAAGAAGGCATACATCTGGCAAATAGGTATATGAAAAGGTGCTCAACATCATTGATCATCAGACAAATGCAAATAAAAACTACAATGAGGTATCATCTCACCCCTATCAGAATGGCTTTTATCCAAAAAAAAGGCAAACGCTGGCAAGGATGTGGAGAAAATAGAATCCTCA
Organism: Pongo abelii; assembly: GCF_028885655.2. Classification (NCBI taxonomy): domain Eukaryota; kingdom Metazoa; phylum Chordata; class Mammalia; order Primates; family Hominidae; genus Pongo; species Pongo abelii. The sequence goes on from NC_085928.1 coordinate 25,260,400, forward strand.
TACACTGTTGGTGGGAATGTCGATTTGTATATATGGAGAATGGTTTGGAGAATCTTCAAAAAACTAAAAATAGAGCTACCATATGATCAGCCATCCCACTGCTAGGTATATATACCCTAAAAAAAGGGAAGTCAGTATATCAAGGAGATATCTGCACTCCCATGTTTATTGAAGCACTATTCACAATAGTCAAGATTTGGAAAGCAACCAAGCATCTGTCAACAGATAATGAATAAAGAAAATGTGGAATATATAACAATGGAATACTATTCAGCCACCAAAAATGATATCCTGTCATTTGCAACAACATGAATGGAACTGGAAGTCATTATGTTAAGTGAAATAAGACAGGCACAAAAAGACAAACTTTTCATGTTCTCACTTATTTGTTGGAGCTAAAAATTAAAATAAGTGAACTCAAGATGATAGAGAGTAGAATAATGGTTACTACAGGCTGGCAAGGGTAGTGTGGGGGGAGGTGGAAGGGAAGTGGGGATAGTTAATGGGTACAAAAATATAGTTAGAAAGAACGAATAAGATGTAGTACTTGATAGCACAACAGGGTGACCATTGTCACCTGTTGTGCATTTAAAGGTAACTACAAGAGTATAATTGGATTGTTTGTAACACACAGAATAATTCTTGAGATGATGGATACCCCACTTACCCCGATGTGATGGTTACACATTGTATGCCTATATCAAAATTTCCCTTATACCCCATAAATATATACACTTCCTATGTGCCCACAAAAATTAAAAATTAAAAACATGGTAAAGATGATAAAATTTATATGTATATTTTACCTCAATAAAAAACTCCAAATTTAGAAAACAGTAGAAAGATTTCAAATAAGCAACTTAATGATACACCTCAAGGAACTAGAAAAGCAATAATAAGCCAAAGTCAAAATTAGTAGAAGAAAGGAAATAATAAAGATCAAAGCAGAACTGAATGAAATGGAGACTCAAAAAATATAGATGATGAATGAAATGAAAAGTTGTTTCTTAAATAGAGAAATAAAGCTGATAAGCTGCTAGTTATATTAACCAGGAAAGAGAGAAGACCCAAATAAACAAAATTAAGAACAGAAAATGAGATGTTATAACTGATACCACAGAAATACAAAACATCATCAGATACTATTATGAACAACTATATGCTAACAAACTGGGTTACCTAGAGGAAATAAATGAATTCCTGAACACACACATCCTACCAAGACCGGATCAGAAAAAAATACAAAACCTGAAGTGACCAATAATGAGTAATGAGATTGAATCAGTAATAAAAAGTTTCATAGAAAAAAAAAAGCCCAGGACTATATGGCTTTATTGCTGAATGTTACCAAACTTATAAGGAATAATGAACACCAGTTCTTACCAAACTATTTCAAAAAATTGAAGGTGAAGGAATTATTCCTAACTGATTTTATGATGCCAGAACTGCCCTAATACCAAAACTACACAAGGACAAACCAAAAAGAGAAAACTACAGGCCAATATCACTGATCAACATAGACACAAAAATTCTCAACAAAATACTAGCAAACTAAATCCAACAATACAGATAATACACTATGATCAGGTGGGATTTATCTAGTGGGATTTATCCCAGGAATACATGAATGGTTCAATGTATGCAAATCAATAACTGTAATACACACATCAACAGAATGAAGGACTAAAACTTCAGGATCATTTCAATAGATGCAGAAAAACCATTTGATAAATTTCAGCATCTCTTCATGATAAACACTCAACAAACTAAGCAAAGAAAGAACATACTCAATATAATAAATGCCATAGATGACAAACCTCCAGCTAATATCATACTGAATGGGAAAAAGCTGAAAGCCTGTTCTCAAAGAGTTGAAATAAGATAAGAATGCCCATTTTCACCACTCTTATTCAGTCTAGTATTAGAAGTCCTAGCCAGAGCAGTCAGGCAACAGAAAGAAATGAAAGGTACCCAAATTGATAAAGAGGAAATTTAAATTGTCCTTCTTTGCAGAGGACGTGAAGTTATATCTAGAAAAACCTGAAGACTCCACCAAAAGCCTGTTAGATCTGATAAATTCAGTAGAGTGGCAAGATACAAAATCAACACACAAAAATTAGTAGCATTTCTATGTACCATTAACAGACTAGCTAAAAAGGAAACCAATAAAGCAATCTCACTTAAAATCTGTACAAAGAAAAAACCCTAAGAATAAATTTAGCCAAGGAGGTAAAAGACCTTTACAAGAAAAAGTACAAAACACTGATGAAAACAATTGAAGAAGGAACAAATAAAAAGACATTGTATGCTCATAGACTGAAATATTTAATGTTGTTAAAATGACCATATTACCCCCCAAAATCCACAGATTCAACACAATCTCTCTCAAAATACCAATGACATTTTTCACAGAAATAGAAACAATCTTAAAATTGTATGGACCAAAAAAGAGCCTGAAGAGTCAAGGCAAACCTGAGTAAAAAGAACACAGCTGAAGGCATCACTCTACCTGACTTGAAAATCTATTACAAGGCTATAGTAACCAAAGCAGCATGTTATTGGGATGAAAACAGACACATATACCAATTGGAATAGAATAAGGAACCCAGATATAAATACACATATTTACAGCCAACTGACAAAGGTGTCAAGAACATACACTGGGGAAAAGACATTCTCTTTAATCAGTGGTGCTAGGAAAACTGGATACAGAGGAGTGAAACTAGGTTCCTAACTCTCATCATTTAAAAATATCAACTCAAAATAGATTGAAATTAAAGTTGTACATAAGACCTGAAACTATAAAGTTACTAGAAGAAAACATAGAGGAAGCACTCCAGGGCATTGGTCTAGGCAAAGATTTTATGGCTAAGACCTCAAAAGCACAAGTAACAAAAACAAAAGTAGAAAAATGGGACTATATTAAACTAAAAAGCTTCTGCATAGCAAAGGAAACAATCAACAGAATGAAGACAACCTATGGAATGGGAGAAAATATTTGCAAAATATCCATTTGACAAGGGACTAATATTCAGAATATACAAGGAACTCAGACAAGAGCAAAAAAAGCAAAGAATCCCATTAAATAGTGGGTAAAGCATCTGAATACTTATATCTGAAAACAAGACATACAAATGGCCAATAGGCATATAAAAAATGTTCAGCATCACTAACCATCAGGGAAATGCCAGTCAAAATCACAGTGACTTATTATCTTACCCCAGTTAGAATGGCTGTTATCAAAAAGACAAAAAATAACTGATGCTGGTGAAGATGAGGAGAAAGTGAAACTCTTTTTTTTTTTTTTTGAGACGGAGTCTCACTCTGTTGCCCAGGCTGGAGTACAGTGGTACGATCTTGGCTCACTGCAACCTCCGCCTCCCGGGTTCAAGCAATTCTCCTGTCTCAGCCTCCCAAGTAGCTGGGATTACAGGTGCCCACCACTACACTTGGCTAATTTTTCTATTTTTAGTAGAGATGGGATTTCACCATGTTGACCAGGCTAGTCTCGAACTCCTGACCTCAAGTGATCCATCTGCCTTGGCCTCCCAAAGTGTTGGGAGTACAGGCATGAGCCACCATGCCCAGCCAAAAGTGAAGCTCTTATACACTGCTGGTGGAAATGTAAATAAATACAGCTATTATGGACAACAGTATAGAGATTTCTCAAAAAACTAAAAATAGGACAATATGCTCCAGCAATCCCACTACTAGGTATTTATACATAGGAAACGATATCAGTGTATCAAAGGGATACCTGCACCCCCCCATGTTTATTGCAGCACTAGTCACAATAACCTAATCAACCTAAACGTCAATCAGTGAATGAATGGATAAAAATAATATGATATATATGCACAATGGAATACTGTTCAGCCATAAAATAATAAAATACTGTCATTTTCAACAACATGGATGGAAATGGAGGATATTATGTTAAGTAAAATAAACCAGGCATAGTAAAACAAAAATAACACATGTTCTCAATAAAATGTGAGAGCTAAAAACAATTGTTCTCATGGAGGTAGAGAGTAGAATGATAATTACCAGAGGCTGGGAAGTGTATGTGTCTGTGTGTGGTGGGAGAATGGCGGGGAGGTGGGGGTGGAGGTGGAGGATAATGGTATAAACATAGAGTTAGACAGAAGGATTAAGTTCTAATTGTTGACAGCACAGTAGGGTGACTATAGTTAACAACAATACATTATATATTTCAAAATAGCTATGAGAGGATTTGAAATATTTCTAACATGTAGGAATGATAAATGTTTGAGATAATAAATATTTTTAATACTCTGACTTGATCATTCATTATACATTCTATGCATGTAACAAAATATCACACATACCCCATAAATATGTACAAGTATTATGGTATCAATTAAGAAAAAACAACACAGTTGGAAGACTCACATTCCTGATTTCAAAATTTCCTACAAAGCTACGATAATCAAAACAGTTTGATACTGGCAAAATAATAGGCACATGGACAAATGGGATAAAATTGAGAGTTCAGCAATAAGCCTATATACGTATGGCCCATTCATTTCCTAAAAATGTGCCAAGACCATTCAATGGGGGAAGAACAGTCTCTTCAACAAGTGGTGCTGGTACAAATGGATCACCATATGTGAAGGAAGGAAGTTAGATTCTTACCTCACGCCATATACAAAAATTAATGTAAAATGGACAAAAGACTTAAGTATGAGAACTAAAACTGTAAAACTCTTAGAAGGAAACAGAAACATCTACTCTTTTCTGGATTTGGCAGTGATTTTTAAATGACACCCAAAGCACAAGCATCCAAAGAAAACATAAAGAAATGGGCTTATCAAAATTAAACCATTTGTACATCAAAGTGTTAGGCCATTGTTGCTTTGCTATGCAGAAATACCTGAGACTGGGTAATTTATAAATAAAACAGGTTTAATTGACTCATGGCTCTGCAGGCTGTAAAGGATGTGTGGTGCTGGCATCTGCTCAGCTTCTGGGGAGGCCCCAGGGAGCTTTTATTATGGCAGAAGGTGAAGCAGGAGCAGACACACTTCACATGGCAAAGCAGGAGCAAGCAAGAGAGAGTGGAGGGGGAGGTGCCACACACTTTTAAATGACCAGATCTCATGTGAACTCAGAGTGAGAGATCACTTATCATCAAGCAGATGGCCCAAGGCATTCATAAGGGATCTGCTCCTACGATCCAAACACCTCCCACCAGGCCCCACTTCCAACACTGGGGATTACATTTCAACATGAAATGTGAGCGGGGACAAGTATCCAAACTATATCACATCGAAAGAAAACATAAAGAAATAGACTTTATCAAAATTAAAGCATTTGTACATCAAAGTGTGCCCACCAAGAGAGTGTAAGACAACACATTTAATGTGAAAATATATTTGCAAATTATATATCCAATAATGTTCTAGTGTCCAGAATATATGAAGAACTCATACTATTCAAAACCAAACAATCCAGTTAAAATATAGGTAAAAGATTTGAATAGACATTTCTCCAAAGAAGACATAGAAATGGCCAACAAGCATAAGATGGTCATTGTCATTAGTCATTAGGGAAATGCAAACCAAACCACAATGAAATACAACTTCACACCAACCAGGGTTGCCATAATAATACTTTTTTTTTTTTTTTGAGACAAAGTTTCACTCTTGTTGCCCAGGCTGGAGTGCAATGGCGCCATCTTGGCTCATTGCAACCTCCGCCTCCTAGGTTCAAGCAATTCTCCTGCCTCAGCCTTCCAAGTAGCTGGGATTACAGGCATGTGCCACCACGCCGAGCTAATTTTGTATTTTTAGTAATATGGGATTTCTCCATGTTGATCAGGCTGGTCTCAAACTCCCAACCTTAGGTGATCCACCTGCCTTGGCCTCCCAAAGTGCTGGGATTACAGGCGTGAGCCACTGTGCCCATCCAATAATAATAATTTTTAAATTGAAAAATAAAAAGTATTGGCAAGGATGTGGAGAAATTGGAAACCTCATATTGCTGGTGGGAATGTACAATGATGAAGCCACTGTGAATGACCGTTTCAATAAATTAAATATGGAATTACAACGTGGTATAGCAAGTTCACTATATAGTCAAAATAATTGAAAATAGATGTTCAAAAAACAAGTTGCACACTAATGTTCATAGCAGCACTATTTACAACAGCCAAAGTCAGAAACAACCCCCAAATCCATCAGGTGATACATGTATAAACAAAATGTGATATATTCACACAACTGAATATTATTCAAACATGAAGAGGGATGAAATACTGATACTCACTATGACATGGATGAACCTTTAAAACATTATGCCATGTGAAAGAAACCAGACAGAAAAGCTAAGTGCTATATGATTCCACTTGTGTGAAATACCCAGAATAGGAAAATCCATAGTGATAGAAAGCAGATTCCTGTCTACAAAAGCCTGGGTTAGGAGGAATGGGGAGTGACTATCTAATGGGTACAAGTTTTCTTTTCAGGGTGATGAAAGTTTTCTAGAACTTGGTAGTAGTGATGGTTGCACAGCATTGTGAATGTATGAAATGTCAGTGAATCGTACTATTTAAAATGAGTAAAATAGTGAAGTTTCTGTTACCTGTATTTTCTGTAATAAAAAATACGCCTTAGTTATTTGTAATATCTAGGGTGGAAAAATAATCTTATTATTTTTTAAGAGACAGGCTCTCACTCTGTTGCTCAGGCTAGTGTGCAGAGGTGTGATGATAACTCACTGCCACCTTAAACTTCTGGGCTCAAGTGATCTCCCCACCTCAGTCTCCTGAGTAGCTGGGAATACAGGCATACACCACCATGCCTAGTTAATTTTTTTTTGTTGTTGGAAAAAGAATCTTTATGAACATTTACAAGTGATAGATAATGGAATTTGTTTTTAACTTTAATTTTTCAAATTAAACTTTTTATTTTGAGATGATTGTAGAGTCACAGGTAATTGTAAGAAGTAATATAGAGATTCTATGTACCCTTCACTCAGTTTCCTCCAGTGCTAACATTTTGCAAAACTTTAGAACAATAACACAATCAAGATACTGACATTGACACAGTTAAGATAGAAAACATTTCTGTTAGAGTAGGCAGATAGCAGGAGGGGGAGCCTGTGAGAAAGGGAGATCTAGGAAGCCTCACCCATCCAGGGATCACCGCAAATCCGCATACTAATATCTCTAATGCTGGAGTGGGTGGGCAATTAGTCAAATGTGAGTAGAAAGGAAGAGAGATACCTATGCAGAAAGAAACTCCCCTTAAGACATCCAGTAATTGCTCATTCTGCTGTTAAACTGTCAGAATATAGCTAGCTCCATGCTAATAAGAAGAAAAAAAGCACAAAGGGGAAATTCCTGAGAGATATGCAGATGCAGTAAGTTCAGATTTAACCACACTACGGCCTTCCTGGAGTGGCAGTCATGAGCAATGCACCGTTAGGTAGGATTTGTATTGATTATCAGTCCTGCACATGTGCATCCACTGACTGTAAGGGGCAATCCCACAAACCTGGGGTAGGATCTCAGCATTGAGGGGTGGGGAGAAGGTGGAGACTTAACACAGAAGTGGAAAACTGGATATAGACAAAAGTGGAGACTTGAGACAGAGGAGGAACTTTAAGCGAGTCCAACATAATAAAAACCACAATGCAGAAGTCTCGGGGCTGATGACTCAATTCTCTTTCAGCAGCCTGCTCTGCCTCATATTTGAGGGTGTACTGCCTCTTTAAATAAACTCTGTTACTACTTAAACTTTGCTGCTACTGCTGCTGTTTTCCAGCCAGACCAGCCTACTTTTTCCCTGGAGTGTACTTTATTTACCTTCAGTAAACTCTCTGCTCTTTTTGCTAAATTGTCTCTTGGCTGAATTCTTTCTCTGAAGTAAAACAAGAACCGAGCACCCCCACACTTCCTGGTAACATTTCCATCATGTAATCTCCAAGTAGGAACAGTTTTATTTCTTTTTTTCCTCACTGGTATGTCTTTTATTTCCTTTTCTTACTTTATTGCACTGGCTAGAACCTTCAATACTTCATTGAATAACAGTTGTGAGACCTGACATTCTTGCCCTGTTCACTATTTAAGGGAAAAGCATTCAATTTTTCACCATTAAGTACAATGTCATCTATAGGTTTTTACAGGTGCTCTTTATCAAGTTGGAGATGTTCCCTTTCTATTCCTATTTTTCTGGGAGTTTTCATTATGAATTGGTGTTATGGACTGAATTGTGTCCTCTTAAAGTCCATATGTTAAAGCTTGAATCCCAAACATAACCATTTTGGAAGATAAAGCTTTTAAGGAAGTAGTTAGGATTAAATGAGGTTATAAAGGTGAAACTCTAATTCTGTAGGACTGGTTTTCTTATAAGAGAAGGAAGAGGCATTAGAGGTCACCTTCTCTCTGCATAAGCCAAGAAGAGAAACCTCACCAGAAACCAACCCTGGTGGAAACTTGATATTGATCTTCTGGCCTGTAGAACTGTGAGAAATCAATTTCTGTTGTTTAAACTGTACAGTTTGTGGTATTTTATGGCAGCCTGGGTAGAATTAGAAAATTGGTGTTGAATTTTGTCAAATGATTTTTCTATGCAGTTGATAAATGCATTTTAGTGACTTGTAACATTTAAGAGGAAAAAAAGAATAATCATTAAGGAAACTGACAAATCACATAATAAAATTTTCATCTTCTGTTTTCCATGTTGTTATCAAAGTTACAGTGTAGCAGCTTATTTAAGCTCTACTGGAAAATTTGAGTAAATAATACAGAAGAATGAGAAACTTGTGTATAGTTTGATGGCTGTGTTGTAAGTTGTATATCATTTAAAATTAAATGATGAAAAATAGTTTAGAATAACCTTTGGTAATATTCTCAAGGTCTGAGAAAGGATTAAACACTTTATCTTTTGAAAAATATATATTATCAGAAAATTTTAGAGCATCATAATGACCATACAAATGAACTATGCTCTATTAATGGAATGGTGGTGACTAACATGTTAGCACTAATCACAAGGGCTGTTGACCGCTTAAAATGAGGATAATCATAACTGCAGTCAGAAATTTGGAGAACTGGGGTGGGAGATGTGGTGACAGTGTGGTAAAACCTGCCCTCTGCAGCTAATGGGTATGAAAAATGGCATTGCTAGTTTGGAAGTGTATTAGTTTGCTAGGGCCACTGTAATAAAGAGTATTATGAAACTAAATGGCTTAAGCAACAGAAATGTATTGTTTCACTGTTCTGGAGGCTAGAAGTCTAAGATCAAGGCGTCAGCAGGGCTAGTTCATTCTGAGAACTGTTAATATAGTTGTTATTGCTGTTTTTAATGCTGTCTTGACTCAGTTTAGAGGTCCTGGTTGGCTACATGCCAGAAAGTTCCCCTTCTTGAGCACCCAAATGAGGCCAAACCTCAACCACTTCCTTTATCTAGGCTGTCATATCCATGGCCATTATCTCCCCAGACAGTCTGTTTAATTGAGAGACATAATGGTTTCCTTAAACAACTTTTTAAAAGTCCTCTCTGGCAAATAAACCCCTAAATGGGTCTATCTTGCCTCAGACTTTAATCTTCCTTAATTCAAGTCTCCTTAGCCAATTTATACCTCATACCAATTTTTAAAAAGTTTTCAATCACCCTTTCCTATATTTAATGGGGCTATGTCTCATATCCTAGTATATGATGACTCATTATATCTGAGACCCTTTAATAATGTCTTCCCTACCTCTGTCTTTAGGGATTTTTGATCCTGTCCACATCCCATAAGGGCTGGAAGCCAGATGGAAGACATATACTCTCCTGGGGCCTATTAATCATAGATTGCCCCAAGTGTCAGGTACCTACACATCTGATAGGGGACCCATTTATGCCTGAACTTCCATCACCCAAAAAACCCTCCTTAATATTTGGGTCATAAGAGGTAATTAATCTAGGCTCTTTGTCTGTTTCCCTTCAGGGAACTGATACTAGTTTCCAAGGTTATTCTCACAGTGTGCATTGCCAAGAAGGGAGATAGAAAACTCTAGTTAGTAAATAAAAATCACATCTGGAGATAGTAATAAAATTAACCATATCCTATAATTATAAAACCAGACAACCCCTCCTTCGTGATAAAACATGCTGAAAAAATTAAAATCAGACAACAAAAGACTTTCAAGGGCAGCTGCACACCATTCTGTTGACTGTTGGTCTTGTTAATACTGGTTTGGTGCTTTTGGTAATGAAAAGACCTAAACCCTTCAAGTAAGCTATTGTTTCAACCAAACATGACAAATACTGAGGCCTACATGCCACTGAGTTTGGCTAATGCAAACCCTGTAGCCCCAAAACCTCACTGGCTTGCCCATCACCAACCAAACTGAAAACTGAGGCAAAGGTCCCATAGTAATTGGCTAAATGGAAGGGTGTCACTACGGTCTGGAGCTCCAATCTCAGGCACAGATACTTTAATTAGCAAACAACCTGTCCTCTATTAAAAACATGCACACAAGTCAGACCATATGATTGAAAATCTTTTTTTTTAACTTTCATTTTAGGTTAAGGAGTATGTGTGCAGGTTTGTTATATGTGAAAACTCATGCCATGGGGGTGTGTTGTACAGATTATTTCATTATCCAGATACTAAGCTTAATATTTAATAGTTATTTTTACTGCTCTTCTTCCTCCTCCCATCCTTAACCCTCAGGTCAGTCTCAGTGTCTGTTGTTCCCCTCTTTGTGCCCATGTGCTCTCATCATTTAGCTCCCACTTACAGGCGAGAACATGCAGTATTTGCTTTTCCATTTCTATGTTAGTTTGCTAAGGATAATGGCCTCTAGCTCCATTCATGTTCTTGCAAAGGATATAATCTCATTCTTCTTTATGGCTGCATAGTATTCCATGGTGTATATGTACCGCATTTTCCTTATCCAGTCTATCATTGATGGGCATTTAGGCTGATTTCATGTCTTTGCTATAGTAAGTAGAGCTACAATGAAAATACGTGTTCATGGGTCTTTATGATGAACATGTTATATTTACTTTATGTTCCTTTCGGTATATACCCAGTAATGGGATTGCTGGGTTGAATGGTAATGATGATTTTAGCTTTGTAGTGAATCACCACACTGCTTTCCATAATGGTTGAACTAATTTATAGTCCCACCAACAGTGTATAAACATTCCCTTTTCTCTGCAACCTCATGAGTATCTGTTATTTTTTGACTTTTTAATAGCCATTCTGACTGGTGTGAGATGGTATCTTATTGTGGTTTTGATTTGCATTTCTCTAATGATAAGTAGTATTGAGCTTTTTTTCAAATGCTTGTTGGCTGCATGTATGCCTTCTCTCTCTTCACGTCCTCTGCCCACTTTTAAATGAGGTTGTTTGTTTTTTGCTTGTTGAAGTACCTTATAGATGCTGGATATTAGACCTTTGTCGAATGCATAGTTTGAAAATATTTTCTTCCATTCTGTGGGTCATCTGTTTACTCTGTTGATAGTTTCTTTTGCTGTGCAGAAGCTCTTAAGTTTAAATAGATCCCATCTGTCAATTTTTGGTTTTGTTGCAATTGCTGTTGGTACGTTTGTCATGAAATCGTTGCCAGCTCCTATGTCCAGAATGGTATTACCTAGGTTGTCTTCCAAGGTTTTTTATAGTTTCGGTTTTTACATTTAAGTCTTTATTCCATCTTGAGTTGATTTTTGTATGTGGTGTAAGGAAGAGGTCCACTTTCAATCTTTTGCTTATGGCTAGTCAGTTATCTCAGCACCATTTATTGAGTAGAGTCCTTTCCCTCATTGCTTATTTTTGGCAGCTTTGTCAAAGATCAGATGGTTGTAGATGAGCGGTCTTATTTCTGGGTTCTCTATTTTGTTCCATTGGTCTATGTGTCTGTTTTTATACCAGTACCATGCTGCTTTCATTATTGTAGTCTTGTGGTATAGTTTGAAGTCAGGTAGCATGATGTCTACCGTATTGTTCTTTTTTCTTAGGATTGCCTTGTGTATTTGGGTTCTGTTTTGGTTCCATATGAATTTCAAAATAGTTTTTTCTAGTTCAGTGAAGAACGTCATTGGTAGTTTGATAGAAAGATCGTTGAATCTATAAATTGCTTTGGGCAGTATAGTCATTATAATAATACTGATTATTACCCATTCTCTTATCCATGAGCATGGAATGTTTTTCCATTTGTTTGTGTCATCTCCAGTTTCTTTGAGTGGTGTTTTGGAACTCCCATTGCAGAGATCTTTCACCTCCCTGGGTAGCTGCATTCCTAGGTATTTTATTCTGTAGTGGCAATTGTGAATGGGATCACATTTCTGATATGCCTCTTGGATTGGCTGTTGTTACTATATAGAAATACTAGTAATTTTCATATCCTGAAACTTTGCTGTTTATCAGTTGTTTATCAGCTTAAGGGTCTTTTGGGCTGAGACTGTGGGGTTTTCTAAATATAGAATAATGTCATCTACAAATAGGGATAGATTAACTTCCTCTCTTCCTATTTGGATGTCCTTTCTTTCTTTCTTTCTTTCTTTTTTTTTTTTTTTTGAGATGGAGTCTCGCTCTGTCGCCCAGCCTGGAGTGCAGTGGCATGATCTCGGCTCACTGCAAGCTCCGCCTTCCGGGTTCATGCCATTCTCCTGCCTCAGCCTCCCAAGTAGCTGGGACTGCGGGCGCCTGCCACCATGCCTGGCTAATTTTTTTTGCATTTTTAGTAGAGACGGGGTTTCACCATGTTAGCCAGGATGGTCTTGATCTCCTGACCTCGTGATCTGCCTGCCTCGACCTCCCAAAGTGCTGGGATTACAGGCGTGAGCCACTGCGCCCGGCCTATTTCTTTCTCTTGCCTGATTGCTTTGGCCAGGACTTCCAGTATTATGTTGAATAGGAGTGGTAAGAGAGGGCACCCTTATTTTGTGCCGGTTTTCAAGGGAAATGCTACCAGCTTTTACCCATTCGGTATGATGTTGGCTGTGGGTTAGTCATAGATGACTCTTATTATTTTGAGTATATTCCTTCAATACCTAATTTCTTCAGAGTTTTTAACATACAGCAATGTTGAATTTTATCAAAAGCCTTTTCTGTATCTATTGAGATGATCATGTGGCTTTTGTAATTAGTTCTGTTTATGTAATTAATCTTGTTTATTGTTTACTGTATGTTGAACACACCTTGCATCCCAGGGATAAAGCCTACTTGATCATGGTGGATTAGCTTTTTATTGTGCTGCTGTATTTGGTATGCTAGTATTTTGTTGGAGATTTTTGCATTTATGTTCATCAAGGATATTGTCCTGAAGTTTTCTTTTTCTGTTTTTCCATCCTGTCTGCCAGATTTTGGTATCAGGATGATGCTGGCCTCATAGAATAAGCTCGAGAGGAGTCCCTCCTCCTCAATGTTTTAGAATAATTTCAGTAGGAATGGTACCAGCTCTGTTTTGTTACATGGGGTAGAATTTGGCTTTGAATTCTTCTGGTCCAGGGCTTTTCCTGTTTTGTAGGCTACTTATTACTGATTTAATTTCAAAGCTTGTCATTGGTCTGTTTGGGAATTCCTTTTCTTCCTGGTTCAGTCTTGGGTGGGTGTATATGTCCAGGAATTTATCCATTTCTTCTAGATTTTCTAGTTTGTGTGCATAGAGGTGTTCATAGTCGTCTCTGATGGTTATTTGTATTTCTATGGGGTCAGTGGTAATATTCCTTTTGTCCTTTTCTATTGTAATTTTTTGTGTCCCCAAGGCTATTTTCAGTTCAGCTCTGGTTTTGGTTATTTCTTGTCTTATGCTAGCTTTGGGGTTGGTTTGCTCCTGCTTCTCTAGTTCTTTTAGTTGTAATGTTCAGTTTTTGAATTGAGATCTTTCTAACTTTGTGATATGGGCATTTAGTGCTATAAATTTCCCTCTTAACACTGCCTTAACTGTGTCCCAGAGATTCTAGTATGTTGTAGTTTTGTTCTCATTAGTTTCAAAGAACATCTTGATTTCCACTGTAATTTCATTATTTACCCTAATGTCATTCAGGTGCAAGTTGTTTAATTTCCATGTAATTGTATGGTGGTGATTGATTTTCTCAGTCTTGAATTATATTTTTATTGTGCTGTGGTCTGAGAGTGGTTGGTATGATTTTGGTTCTTTTGCATTTGCTGAGGAATGTCTTATATCCAATTGTGTGGTTGATGTGCCAACTGGTAATGGGCAGAATATATATTCTGTTGTTTTTTGGGGAAGCGTTCTGTAGATGTGTGTCAGGATCATTTGGTTCAATATTGAGTTCAGGTCCTGAATATCTTTATTAATTTTCTGCCTTGAGGATCTGTCTATTACTGTCAGTGGGTATTGAAGTCTCCCACTATTATTATTTGGGAGTCTAAGTCTCTTTGAAGGTCTTTAAGAACTTGCTTTATGAATCTGGGTTCTCCTGTGTTGAATGCATGTATATTTAATATAGTTAGGTTAGTTAAGTCTTCTTGTTGAATTGAACCCTTTACCATTATGTAATGCCCTTCTTTGCCTTTTTAAATCTTTGGTGGTTTAAAGTCTGTTTTGTCTGAAATTAAGATCACAACCCCTGCTTCTTTTCTGTTTTCTGTTTGCTTGGTAGATTTTCCTCCACTCCTTTATTTTGGGCCTATGGATGTCATTGCATGTGAGATGGATCTCTTGAAGACAGCACACCATTGGGTGTTACTTCTTTATCCAGGTTGCCACTCCATACCTTTTAATTAGGACATTTAACCCATTTACATTCAAGGTTAGCATTGATATGTGTGGCTTTAATGCTGTCATTGTGTTATTAGGTTGTTATTATGCTGGTTTGTTTGTGCGGTTGCTTTATAGTGTCACTGGTCTGTGTACTTAAGTGTGTTTTTGTAGTGGCCGATAACCAGTCTTTTCTTTCCATATGTAGTGTTTCTTTTAGGGGCTCTTATAAGCCAGGTCTTGTGGTACCAGATTCTCCCAGAATTTGCTTGTCTAAAAAGGATCTTATTTCTCCTTTGCTTATGAAGGTTAGTTTGGCTGGATATGAAATTATTGGTTGGAATTTCTAAGAATGTTGGATATAGGCCCCCAATATTTTCTGGCTTGTAGGCTTTCTGCTGAGAGGTCTGCTGTTATTCTGATGGGCTTCCCTTTGTAGGTGACCAGTCCTTTCTCGCTAGCTGCCTTTAACATTTTTCTCTTTCATTTTGACCTTGGAGATTCTGATGATTTTGTGTCTTGAGGATGATCTTTATGTGAAGTGTTTTGTGGGGGTTCTCTGCATTCCTGAATTTGAATGTTGGTCTCTCTAGCTAGATTGGGTAAATTTTCATAGATGATGTCCTGAAAAATGTTTTCCATGTTGCTTCTATTCTCCCCATCTCTTTCAGGGATGCCAGTGAATTGTAGATTTGGCCTCTCTATATAATCCCATTATGTAGAGGTTTGTTTGTTCCTTTTCATTCTCTCTATTTTTATTCTTGTCTGTCTTACTTTAAAAAGCCAGTCTTCAAGCTCTGAGTTTCTTTCCTCAGCTTTTCGTATTCTGCTCTTCATACTTATGAATGCATTATTAAATTATTTTAGGGTGGTTTCAGATCTATTAGGTTGGTTACATTCTTTTCTATACTGGCTATTTTGTCTGTCAGCTCCTGTACCATTTTATTGTGATCCTTAGTTTCCTTAGTTTGAGTTTCAACATTCTCCTGAATCTCAACAATCTTTGTTGTTATCCATATTCTGAATTCTCTTTCTGTCATTTGAGCCATCTCAGCTGAGTTAATAACTCTTCTTGAAGAGCTAGTATGATCATATGGAAGAAAGAAGATGCCCTGGCTTTTGTAGTTGTCAGAGTTCTTGTGCTGTTTTTTTCTCATCTTTGTGGACCAATGTTCCTTCAATCTTTGAAGCTGCTGTCCTTTGGATGGGCTTTCTTTTTCTTTTATCCTATTTGATGATATTAGGGGTTTGTTTGTGGTATAAGGTGGGTTCAATCAACTGGCTTCATTTCTGGAATGTTTTAGAGGTCCAAGGCTCAGCTCAGGACCCCTGGACTTCATGCTGTAACTCTGGGGTTCTGGTATTTGGTCCTGGTTTTGTTCTTTGGCTTCTTGAGGTTAGGAAGGATCCTGCTGCACTGTAGGGGCCATGGTGCTCCAAGCTGGTCACAACACTCTAATGGTTACAACACCCTAATGGGTGGTGCCAGCCAAACCACTCCATAGGGCAGTAGCAGCGGGATCCATCCTGGTTCACATGTACCAGCAACAGTGACAGTGGCAGCATGTCAGGGTGCACACTC
Organism: Pongo abelii; assembly: GCF_028885655.2. Classification (NCBI taxonomy): domain Eukaryota; kingdom Metazoa; phylum Chordata; class Mammalia; order Primates; family Hominidae; genus Pongo; species Pongo abelii. Next base: position 25,276,665 of record NC_085928.1, read on the forward strand.
ATGGGCTTTACCAGGGTGCTAGTTGGTGCCAGGCTGCCAGCCTCCATGTGGTTGTTTGCAGCAGTATGATGGGATCATAGCTCAGGGGTGCAGGGCCCCTGCCAGTATCTGTGCACTCATTTGTGCCATTCATGGTGTTAGCATGGGGACAGGTTTCTGGCAGATGCAGGACTGTGTGTGCCCTCTGCAAGAGTTCACACTGGCAGCCTTGGCTGCTCAGGACAGAGGTGGTTCTGCTTTTCTCCCCCCATAGTTTCTCTCTGGTGGCAGTGTCAGAACAGGGTAGTCGCAGGTGGGGGCAGGTCTAGTGTGCTCTGTGCCTGCCAATGCTCCAATGACAATGGCTGCTCAGCAAAGGGTAGGGGCGGGGTGCACTCACATTTGTAGCAGTGACAGGGCAGGGTGCATGTGCACACACATGGTAGTGTGTAAGGGAAGGGAAGGTCCCCTGGTGCACACGTGCACCAGCAAAGTAATGTTGGCGGGGGAGGGCTGGCAGCAAAGTGACACAAGTGAGCCTATGGATGGGGGAGGGTGCAGGCGAGCTGGGGTGTGTCTGCAGGGTCTGCTCTGCTGGAGCACTCTGCCAGTCAGGCATGGCCCACCAGTGCAGAAGTTATGATCTGAGCTGCCAAGAGGTACCTGGTACTTGGAGCCCTGGGAGAGGCCAGTAGACTGAGGGGTGCTCAGGTCAAACCAGCCCCATCTCATGGGCAAGACCACCCTGCAGAGTTAAGGTCCCACAGTTACTCTAGGGCTAAAGTCTCCTGTGGCAACAAGTTGAGCCTAGGGGTATGGGTAACCCTGGCTGTGCTTCACTACAGATGCTCTAGAACCAAACTCTCTGGGCTTCGCACCAGCAGAAGCTCTGCTTCTATCACTTCTCTAAGCAGGTCTTTCTATCAGTTCAAGTGTCCTTGGTGGTCCAGGGGTCTTCTCCTGCTGGGATTCCAGAGGCCTATGGTGAAACTGGGTTGCTCCTTGCCTGTTTAACCCATCACCTTGCAGGAGTCACTGGGGGCCAGGAATGAGTTCTAGTGTTCCATAGCTCTGTGCAACATTCCCATCTTCCTCCCCCTTCAGCCCAGCATCTGCTTCTTCCCTCCATCCGCTCTCAATGCCTTCCCTCTGAAGAAGGGCTAGAAGTGTGCCAGCCTTTCCAATGTCCAGGTGTCTCAGTGGAAGATATTCCTCCTGGCTGTTTCTAGTTGGCCATCTTGGAAGAGAAATCCCTGATTGAAGATCTGTTTGCAGCACAACCTATTTCATAACTCAAAACCTTGGGCTGTTGGGAATTTTAAGTTCAGCCGCACTTAATTGAGGCTTTAATTATGCCATTCAGTTCTAGTGCTTTGATACATAACAGCAGTGTCATGGATACTGACCTCACCTTTGCTAACTGTGCACCTCAAAGCTCCTTGACTTAAATGATATTTGCATATCAAGCCCCTAGGCCTAACATTGCCTTCATATTCCACATGTGGTTCAGCCTCGTTATAGTACCACAGAGCCACAAAAATAAGACCCACATCAACTCAAGTTTGTGATCATTTGAAAAGGATGTCCCACATCACAGTTCCAGTTTCAGTTTCACATCATAGATGATATTACTTTGGCCCAAGACTTTGACCTTGAAGATGAATTTGCCCTTTTCCCCAGAAACGACTTCACCCCGGACACTGAGACCACCACCCCAGCAACATCCATAGGCTGGCTTTCCTAAGGAGCTAAAAAATTGGACATAGGACATTTATCATTTTACTTCCTTTGTTATAAGAAATTGTTTCATTTCCTGAGTTCACCATTTGCTTAAACTCTTGTTCTTTGCCAAAATGTACCTCTTTATCCTTCCATGCCTAAAGGAAAATCTGGTAGAGTGTATTAGTCTTTGAGCCATTCTAATAATTAATGAGATTATTGTTTTCCCCAGGAAGCACCTGCCTCATATGGGTTCACCCCTTAGCCCCCTGGAGAGAGGACCTCCCATTGCCCATTACCTCCTCCGACACATTCCATTCCAGTTTGCCACCACAACATCTTGCCCTGCATCCATGACCCACAGCTGCTACCTCTTCCCCTAGGTTACAAACGTCATTAAGCTTTACATATACCTTACTTAACTAACTTCATACTCTCCAATAATGTAATTGTTGGACCTGCCACCTTGAACCCTGGAATGTACCAAGAGATTACTATCACACACACAAAAATATAGTTCATGTTTTAACATACTTTAAGTCAATCAGTGTATTGTTAGAGATCTTGAAAATCCCAGATCTGTTTTCTTGGCTAAGGCCATACAATGTGAAACTTGGTTATGAACCAGCCTACAAGGACTCTTTATACTCCTACATGTTTTCCTCCTTTTTAAGGAGAAAATAATAAAATTTGTGTGTGTGTGTGCTATTTAGGGCAATGTATGCACTACTTTCTAAAACTCTGCTCTACAACTTAGGCCACTCAAATAATTCAAGTAATCAAGCTTAACACTAATGTGGAGATCAAGAAGTCAATTTTAATATAGTTTTCATTAAAAAAAATGCCTTCTAGTCCCAGTTTTGAGCCCCTAACAGTTAGCTCCCCTTCTTGAATATCTGATTTAAGTCCCCCCAACCTCTTCCCTTATCTGGATCTCACACTGTATGTCACTATATACCTGCCCTAATTGCCCAGGCCCAAGTACCAGACAACTACAAACAGCCCCATGGACAGCTATGTCCCAGAGCTTGTGAAGTTATTCAAATTAGCTAAGGCACAGGGTTCTCAGGAAACCTAATTCTACTCCAATTACCATATATAAGGTACTCTCTACAGCTCCAGTGTGTTGTTACCTTGTCCCTGTATGCAACCACTGTGTGGCCCTACATGGAAGTCTTCTCTTGTTTGGAGCTATAAGTAACAAAGAGGTTTGCCTTTCACCTATCCAAGAGTCTTCGTGTTGTGTCCTGTTGTCAAAAGAATCTTTAATCTTATAAAACAGAAGGGTAGAATCTTTGCTTCTGTCTTAGTTTCCAGTGGTTTCCTAGCAACCTTTGGTTTTCCTTGGCTTGTCGAAGAAACATCACTCAGATCTCTGCCTTTTATCTTCACATGGTGTTCCTGTGTACGCGCCCAGTTTTCCTCTTTTTATAAGGACACCATAAGAAGCTAAGAAGTGCAAAAGAAGAAAAAAAGAATAAACCAAAGACGCCAGTCATATTGGATTAGGGACCAATCTATTTCAGCATGGCCAGATCTTAACTAATTATATCTCCAATGACCCTATTTCCAAATAAGGTCATCTTCTGAGGTACTGGGGATTCAAATTTCAACAAATAAATGTTGGGCGGGGGTTGCACTATTCAACCATGACTTTTGAAAGTATTTATTAAAGACACACATATGACTATCTTATAACCCAACAATTTAATTCCTAGGTGTATATCCAAGGAAATGAATGTACACATAGACCAAAAATTATGTACAAAACAAGAATGTTCTTAGAAGATTTATGTTAGCCCCAAACTGGGATAATGTAAATCTACAGAGAAATTGATGAATAAATTGTGATATAGTTATTAAAAATTTACTATACAGCATTAAAAATTGAACTTTGCAAAGAATTTCATGCATGTGAACTTCAAAAACTGTCAGAATGAATTAAAGCTATTAGAAGTCTGAGTAGTGTTTACTCAACTTCTCTGGAGGAGAGGATATTAGCAGAGAAGGAACAAAGGACACTTTGCAACAAAGGACACTTTGAATAATAATTATCAACACCTTGGTTTTGGAAGTAATTAGATAAGTGCATATATATGTAGAAATTCATCAAACTGTACACTCCAGATTTGTTCATTTTACCATATGTAATTTATACTCTCAAAATGCTACTTTTTAAATGAATTGTTATATAATTTATTTTGCTACTTCAATGTTGTGGGAGAAGAAATGAGTTGTAAGCATTGGCTTTTTTGCTTTATTACTCAGTAAAACTCACTGATATTTCCCATCAGTGGTTAATCAGTCAAAAACATATAGAATGACAGCAAAAATTAAAGATAAGCAAGATAATGAAGAAATATGTTTTGCAATCCTGTTGAAGAGAGAATAAGCATAAGTGACCAAGAGAAACAGATTCACCGAGTCTGTTGATTGATTTAAAGTGGATTTATGTTTAAGTAGAAAACCACTCCAAAAGCATACTTTAGGGAAGATGTCAACTTCAAGATTACTGATCTCCATCATTATCATGGTGTCTGGTAAGTCTGATACTGTGACATTTTCAGCTGAAAATAAAGCTTTCTTTCAATGATTATGAGGATACTCTTGATCTACTTACTTATAAGGTGTTTCTTGACTTGTCCTAGCAGCAGTGATAAATGTGTACATTATCCAGCAAAACTCCTTCTGAGTTACCTTATCCCAATGGTGTACTGACTAGGTGACTAGCTGAATTCAGAGTAATTGGGAGCTGGGATTGAAGTGAAACTAAAATTTTGTGACCTAAAAGTGGTCCTGGGCTTCTTTTGTTGGTAGATTTTTAAAATTACTGATTCAATTTGAGAACTTGTTATTAGTTTGCTTAGGGTTTCAATTTCTCCTGATTCAATCTTGGGAGGTTGTGTGTTTTCAGGAGTTCATCAATCTCTTCTAGATTTTTCTAGTTTGTGTGCATACAGGTGTTTATAATAGTCTCCGAGGACCTTTTGTATTTCTGTGAGATCAATTGTAATGTCACCTGTGTAATATCTGATTGTACTTATTTGAACCTCCTCTTTTTTTCTTTGTTAATCCAGCTAGTACTCTATTGACCTTGTTTGTCTTTTCAAGGAGTCACCTTTTGGTTTTGTTGATCCTTTGTATAGATTTTTGGATCTCAATTTCATTCAGTTCTGCTCTGATTTTAGTCATTTATTTTCTTCTGCTGGCTTTGGGGTTCGTTTATTCTTGTTTTTCTAGTTCTTCTTCATCTTCTTCTTCTTTTTATTTATTTATTTACTTATTTATTTTTGAGATGGAGTTTAGCTCTTATTGCCCAGGCTGGAGTGCAGTGGTGCCATCTTGGCTCACTGCAACCTCTGCCTCCTGGGTTCAAGAGATTCTCCTGCCTCAGCCTCCTGAGTAGCTGGGATTACAGGCACCCACCACCACACCTGGCTAATTTTTGTATTATTAGTAGAGTCAGGGTTTTACCATACTGGCCAGGCTGGTCTTGAACTCCTGACATTGTGATCCACCCCCCTCAGCCTCCCAAAGTGCTGGGATTACAGGCGTGAGCCACCACGCCCGGCCTTTTCTAGTTCTTCTAAGTGTAACGTTAGATTGTTAATTTGAGATCTTTCTAACTTCTTGATGTAGGTGTTTAGCACTATAAACTTTTATCTTAATACTGTTTTTGCTGGATCTCAGGGATTTTTATATGTCATGCCTCTGTTTTAATTAATTTTGAACATTTTTTTATTTCTTCCTTAATTTTATTGTCTACCCAAAACTTATTGAGGATCAAGTTGTTTAATTTCCATGTAATTGTATAGTTTTCAGAGACATGCTTGATATTGATTTCTATTTTTATTCCACTGTGGTGTGAGAGTATGGTTGGTATGATTTTGACATTTTTTAATTTATTGATACTTGTTTTATGGTTGAGCATGTGGCTGACCTCAAAGCATGTTCCATATGTAGATGAGAAAAATGGATATTCTGTGGTTGTTGGGTGGAGTTGTCTGTAGATGTCTGTTAGGCCCAATTGATCAAATATTACATTTAAGACCAGAATTCCTTTCTTAGTTTTCTGCCTTGATGACCTAATGCTGTCTGTGGGATGTTGAAGTCTCTAACTATTATTAAGTGGCTAAGTCTTTCCATAGGATTAAAAATACTTTTTTTTCTTATTCTGAGTGCTCCAATGTCAGGCATGTGTATATTTAGGATAGTTAATTCTTTTTTTGATTTGAACCCTTTATCATTATGTAACGCTCTTCTTTATCCTTTTTTTATTGTTGTTTGTTTAAATTCTGTTTTGTCTGATATAAGAATAGTGACCCCTTCTCTTTTTTGTTTTCCATTTGTGTGATAGATCTTTTTTGACCCCTTTACTTTCAGCCTGTGTGTGTTGTTACATGTGAGGTAGGTATCTGGAAGACAGCAGATGGTTAGGTCTTGTTCTTTTATCCAACTTGCCACTCTGTGCCTTTTAAGTGGCACATTTAGGTTGTTTAATTCCATATTAATATTGATATGTGAAGTTTTGACTCTGTTGTGATGTCATTAGCTGGTTGCTTTATAGTCTTGATTGTGTAGTTTCTTTATAGGGCTATGTCTTAAGTGTATCTTTGTAGTAACAGGCATTGTTCTTAAATTTCCACGTTTAGAACTCCCTTAAGGACCTCTGGTAAGGTTGGCCTAGTGGCAATGAATTCTCTCAGTGTTTGCTTGCTTAGGAAAGATTGTATTTCTCTTTGCTTATGAAGCTTAGTTTGGAGAGTATGAAATCCTTGGTTGGAATTTCTTTTCTCTAAGGATACTGAAAATAGACCCCAATCTCTTCTGGCTTATAAGCTTTCTGCTGAGACGTCTGCTCTTAATCTGATGGGATTTCTTTGTAAGTGAGCTGGCCCTTTTCTCCAGCTGCTTTTAAGATTTTTATATTTCACATCGACCTTGGAAAGTCTAATGACTATGTGTCTTGGAGATGGTCATCTTGTGTAATATCTTGCAGTTGTCTGAATTTCTCAAATTTGCACATTGACCTCTTTAGTGAGATTGGGTAAATTTTTGTTGACTATATCCTCAAATATGTTTTCTAAGTTGCTTACTCTCTCTTCCTGTCTAGGGCAAAGTTTAGGTTACCAGGAGGCCCACAACTCCTTGGAGACCCGCTGGTCATCTGAACTTGGCAGAGTCAGAGCAGGTTTAACAAAGATCACATGCTTCTGAGGGAACAGGACAAAAGGCAAAAGCAGAACTACAGATAAGGGTCCAACAAAGATCACAAGGCAAAGGGCAAAAGCAGAATTACGGATAAGGGTCTATGTTCAGCGCTGCATGTATTGTCTTGATAAACATCTTAAACAACAGAAAACAGGGTTTGAGAGCAGAGAACCGGTCTGACCACAAATTTACCAGGGCGGAGTTTTTCCCCACCCTAGTAAGCCTGAGAGTACTGCAGGAGACCAGGCGTATCTCAGTCCTTATCTCAACCGCATAAGACAGACATTCCTGGAGCGGCCGTTTATAGACCTTCCCCCAGGAATGCATTCCTTTCCCAGGGTATTAATATTAATATTCCTTGCTAGGAAAAGATTTAGTGATATCTCTCCTACTTTCACATCCATTTATAGGCTCTCTGCAGGAAGAAAAATATGGCTTTTTTGCCCGACCCCGCAGGCAGTCAGACTTTACTTATGGTTGTCTTCCCTTGTTCCCTAAAAATCACTGTTATTCTGTTCTTTTTCAAGGTGCACTGATTTCATATTGTTCAAACACACATGTTTTACAGTCAATTTGTACAGTTAACACAATTATCACAGTGGTCCTGAGGTGATGTACATCCTCAGCTTACGAAGATAATAGGATTAAGAGATTAAAGTAAAGACAGGCATAAGAAATTATAAAAGTACTATTTGGGAACTGATAAATGTCCATGAAATCTTCACAATTTATGTTCCTCTGCTGTGGCTCCAGCTGGTCCCTCCATTCAGGGTCCCTGACTTCCCGCAACACTGGTGTGGTGCCTGTAGCCTGGGATTCTTTTCCTAGAACATGGTGGTGAAGACCACCCAGCTTGTGCTCTCCTGACCAGTTTTCCCTCTGGTGTTGGTCCCAGGAGCAGGCCCAACCAGCTAGTTTTGTCCCAAGCCTTCTATGTCCAGATCACTGAGGTGTTCCAGATGTTGTGGGCCATGGAGATCCCTTGGGCAGAAGCTGCAGCTGGCCAACAGGCTAAACCCTTATTCGATCAGTCTCACAGATAAAGGGATGCCCAACTACTATGCCAAACCACAAACCTACTCCTTACTCTTCTCAGTGTTCTGAGAGTGGGGGCTCCTCTCTGGCTTGAACTTAGGCCACAGATCTCATCTTGATGCCTCTGGGTGGTGTGCTTGAACCCTGGACTTTGGGATCGAGTGCATGGTTTTATCCTCTGACACCTCAGGATTGAGCACCAGGTGTTCCGAGGGTGCCAAACTGCTCCCAGACCACTGCAAAACACCCAGGTGGGGAAATGGAGGTTGTGCTGTGTGCACCCTATTTCAGGAGTGGCAAGGCATGGGCCTTGGGTGGGGCTGGTGGACAAGGGTATATTAGATATACCCTACTCCTGTGGGAAAGGCAGCCCTTCCTTCTGCCAGCCCGGCAGTCAGCAAGGGCTAGAGTCACTCAGAAAAAGATGGCAAACCTTGGCGATGACTGCATATTGTTGTGTTTTGCTGCACCTGCCCCACAGGAGAAATCTTCTAGGCTCCACACAGGTTTGAGCTGTGCCTCTGCCTATTCTTTGGGCATTAAGTAACCATGTATTAGTTCATTCTCACATTGCTATGAAGAACTACCCAAGAATGGGTAATTTATAAAGAAAAAAGGTTTAATTGGCTCACAGTTCCACAGGCTGTACAGGAAGCATGGCTGAGGAGGCCTCAAAAAACTTACAATCATGGTGGAAATGTGAAGGGGAAGCAAGCATGTCTTCAAATGGCCAGCAGAAGGTGAGGAGGTGCTACACATTTTTAAACAAGCGGATCTTGTGAGAACTCTATCATGAGACAGCACTAGGGGGAGGGTGCTAAACCATTAGAAACCACCCCATGATCCAGTCACCCCCGACCAGGCCCCACTCAGGATCACAATTTACAATGAGATTTGGGTGGCGAGCCACACCATATCAAACCATCAATATATTTTTCCTCTTTTCTCTTGCTATCACTAACATACATTCCGTATCCCTGATTGGGATTAAGGAGCAGATCTGTGGTTATGAAATAGCTTTGGACTGTGTGATGCTAATAGCTCCTAAGAATCAAAACAACCATAATTACTTTTAAATAATAATGATAATAATAAATATAAAATATGTATATAATTTATATAATAATCACAGGCACAATCAGCATATTTTTTCCAGGAAGAAATGACATTGTTCATGTACTAACACCAGCAAACAATTTTTTTTCATTTATTTCCTTTTATTTAGTCCAGATAGTGACTATGACATGAGACCTTTTCTTTAAAATTACCATTATCTGCATAAGATTACCTAAATCCTTCCAGCTCTTCTAGATCAATGAAATTACAACTTCAAATCTACATGAAAGTCATATTCCTTACTTTTCTTTTTTTTTTTCTTTTTATTATTATTATTATACTTTAGGCTCTATGGTACATGTGCACAATGTGCAGTTAAGTTACATATGTATACATGTGCCATGCTGGTGCGCTGCACCCACCAACTCGTCATCTAGCATTAGGTATATCTCCCAATGCTATCCCTCCCCCCTCCCCCTACCCCACAACAGTCCCCGAAGTGTGATGTTCCCCTTCCTGTGTCCACGTGTTCTCATTGTTCAATTCCCACCTATGAGTGAGAATATGCGGTGTTTGGTTTTTTGTTCTTGCGATAGTTTACTGAGAATGATGATTTCCAATTTCATCCGTGTCCCTACAAAGGACATGAACTCATCATTTTTTATGGCTGCATAGTATTCCATGGTGTATATGTGCCACATTTTCTTAATCCAGTCTATCATTGTTGGACATTTGGGTTGGTTCCAAGTCTTTGCTATTGTGAATAATGCTGCAGTAAACATACGTGTGCATGTGTCTTTATAGCAGCATGATTTATAGTCCTTTGGGTATATACCCAGTAATGGGATGGCTGGGTCAAATGGAATTTCTAGTTCCAGATCCCTGAGGAATCGCCACACTGACTTCCACAATGGTTGAACTAGTTTACAGTCCCACCAACAGTGTAAAAGTGTTCCTATTTCTCCACATCCTCTCCAGCACCTGTTGTTTCCTGACTTTTTAATGATTGCCATTCTAACTGGTGTGAGATGGTATCTCATTGTGGTTTTGATTTGCATTTCTCTGATGGCCAGGCTACAGTAACCAAAACAGCATGGTACTGGTACCAAAACAGAGATATAGATCAATGGAACAGAACAGAGCCGTCAGAAATAATGCCACATATCTACAACTATCTGATCTTTGACAAACCTGACAAAAACAAGAAATGGGGAAAGGATTCCCTATTTAATAAATGGTGCTGGGAAAACTGGCTAGCCATATGTAGAAAGCTGAAACTGGATCCCTTCCTTACACCTTATACAAAAATCAATGCAAGATGGATTAAAGACTTAAATGTTAGACCTAAAACCATAAAAATCCTAGAAGAAAACCTAGGCATTACCATTCAGGACATAGGCATGGGCAAGGACTTCATGTCTAAAACACCAAAAGCAATGGCAACAAAAGCCAAAATTGACAAATGGGATCTAATTAAACTCAAGAGCTTCTGCACAGCAAAGGAAACTGCCATCAGAGTGAACAGGCAACCTACAAAATGGGAGAAAATTTTCGCAACCTACTCATCTGACAAAGGGCTAATATCCAGAATCTACAATGAACTCCAACAAATTTACAAGAAAAAAACAAACAACCCCATTAAAAAGTGGGCCCAGCAAACAATTTCAGTTTTTCTAGCTAGAATTCTAGCAAGAAGTGGGGAGAGTTTATATGCAGATTCTGGCACTTTTTTCCTCTGGCACTCTAATTTTTCCATATACTGAAGCAGTCTGATATTTTATTTTTATTTAGTGTAGACCACAATTTGGTCCATGTTTAAGGTCACTAAACAAATGAATAGTGATACAGTTTGGGTCTGTGTCCTCACTAAATCTCACATCTAATTGTAATCCCCAGTATGAGAGGTAGGGTCTTGTGGGAGGTGATTGGATCATGGAGGTGACATTCTTATGAATGTGTTACCACCATTACCTCAGTGCTGTTTGCATGATAGTGAGTGAGTGAGTTATGAGATCTGGTTGTTTAAAAGTGTGTAGCATCTCCCACCCACACCCCCTTCCTCCTGCTCTGGCCATGTGAACATGCCTGTTCTGGCTTTGCCTTCTGCCATGAGTAAAAGCTCCCTGAGGCCTTCCCAGAAGCAGATGCCACCATACATCCCATACAGCCTGAAGAACCATGAGCCAACTAAACCTCTTTTCTTTTTAAATTACCCAGTCTCAAGTATTTCTTGATAGCAGTGCAAGAACTGGCCAACACACACAGAGCCCTTTCTAATGCCTGGAGCTACAGCACTGAATCTAGAATCTCTGCCTAAGTGGATTCATATCAATAATTCGGCCTCATTCAGCTTTGTCTTTTTCATTGTTCCACATCCTTAATATTCATTCCTATACAGAATGTCCAGATTTATAACTGTATATATTGGAAAAATCATATAGATATTTTGGTGTGCGGTGTAACTTGTTGTGGGTCACACTGTACCTCACTCTTTGGGCCCTGCAGGGACTCAAGTCTAGTTTTAATTCTGGAAGCAAAGAGGAGTGAGGGGGAAGACCCTGAGGAGAATAGAAAGTGTCTTTTAAGGCAACTAGTTGAAGAAAAATCATTATAGATTCTTCAGGCAAAGCAGGGGATTAACCACTTCAAACAGGGATGGGAGGGCTGCTTCTATGGGCAAAGACTTAGGAGACTTTAGAGATTTTATGTGCTCAGTTTCCTCAGCTTTTGCCTATATGTTCACATTCCAATTTTCAGGACCCCTTTCTTTCCCAATCAAGAACCTCACTCCAGCAGAGGATACTCTGACAGGTTAGGAATTCAATTTGTGTTGTCATTCAGTCACTTATGGGATAAGTTTTGGTATCTGGAAACTTCAGCCTTGCTGAGAAGATGGGGGTTCTTTCATGGCAGACATAGAAACTTCCAGTTCATTCATATAGTTTAAGTTGAGAATGTGAAGCCCTGAACTCATCTTTTTCTTTATCCATTCGCACAGCAAATTAGGAGAAACCAGCCAATTTTGTTATATATAAATGTTCTAAAGTATCAAATACATGATCAATTGTGACATTTTTGCATATCTCTATTGTTACTTCATGCCATGGACTATCAGTGTGCCCTCTAGCACTAGAAATACAGTCATTAGTGCTTTTAAATCTCACTAGATTAGATGAACAATTTCAGAAAACCCCAAAACAATTCTGAAAATTCATCCTTAAGATTCTGTTTCTTGAGGACCACTTATGGTACCAAATCTGTATCAGTCAGGGTTCCACCAGAGAAACGTAATGAGTAGAAAGTATGTATATGTATGTGTGTATGTACGTGTGTGTGTGTGTATGTGTGTGTGTGTGTTATTTCAAGGAATTGATTATTGCAATTGTGGAAGCTGGTAAGTTTGAAATTTTTACGGTGGACTGGTAGCCTGCAAACTCTTGGGCAGAAACTAATGCAACTAATGCTGCAAGTCTTAGAGAGGAAATTTTTTTCTTACTCCGGAAAACCTCACTTTTTCTGTTAAGGCCTTTCAGCCGATTGAGTGAGGCCCATCTTCTTTATTGAGGATAATCTCCTTTACTTAAAGTCAACTGATTGTAGTTATTAATCACATGCAAAATACCTTCACAGCAATGCTTAAATTAGTGTTTGACTGAATGATTGAATACTATACTCTAGCCAACTTGACACATAAAACTAGCTATCACAGGAGGATACACATTTTTTTCAGGTGAACACGGAATATTTATCAAGGTAGACCATTAAATGAGCCATAAAACAAATCACAATAAATTTAAATTTATCTAAGTAATTATTTTTAAAAGGCTTTCTGTTATTGAGACCAGCAAATGATCTCGTGGTTTCCTGTTTCTTTGTCATTTTTTACCTTGAGAGGTTTCCCTTACCACTTTTTTTTTTTTTTTTTTGCAAATTCAGCCATGCATTTGAAACAGGAATTGTTCTAGTTCATCCAATACTTCTAAATTTTTTCTTTGAAGTGGGGGAGGTTGTCTATCATTTCTATAATAGTTCTGGAAATGGAACTTTACTCCTGGGCCCTGCATTGAACTCTTCCACTGATTAGAAGTGGATGTGGCTGGCAAAAGACTGGTAGAGACTGATCTGTTATAATAACATTGAGTAAATCATTTATTCATAACTACAAAAGAAATGTCAAAATTCTGACATACATGCATTTATCTAGTTATGGTCTCATTGCTGATTTCTTTTATGTAGAGGTTTTTTTTGGTATGATTATTAATTAATTTAAGGAATTGAAATGTTTTCTGTGATCATCTTATATGAAATCAGGGGATTCTAGTCCATTTCAGTAAACAAAAGTTCTTAATTTTCTCCATATTTCTTCTTTAAATATTTTCTAGCTTCAGATAATAATTCCTGTCTGATGACACAACTGGAAATACAGAGCCAGAGAATATTTCTCAATGAAGGTAAAATGCTCACTTACTTAATAACCAGCTTGATGGGAGGATTGGATCATCAGCAGAAACATTTACATGATGATTTGTCCTGTGTGCAATTTTAACAGATATCTCTCTGCACACTATTGCTTGAAGACCAAGCAAGGACCTACTTATTCAATTTAATTCAACAACAACAAGCAAACATGTAGATTTCTTAGTAGCGCACAAAAATAGAAGCTAAAAAGAAGAAAACTTACAGCACCTTCAAGTAGTCTACATATTCTGGTCTTGGAATTAGACAAGGACACAGAATTACATTACAAGGTAGAATGAGAGGAGCACTACAATACAAAACCAGTGTATTACAGAGAGTGGCTTTTGCACAGGCTCTAGAAGGATTTCAGAAGTCACAAATTATTGGAAAAAAGAGGCCAGGAGATCATTGTGGACTAAAGTACAGGGTAGAAAGGCACATAAAATGTTCAGCCAATAGAAGCAGTCTGGGGTGGGAGGAGTTTAGTGTGCATGCTGGATAGCAGTGAGAGCAGAGCCTGTAAAGTCAAGTTGTACTCAAATAGCAGAAGGAAGTAGGAAAAGTAGTAATAAAGTCAAAAGAGGAACAGCATGAATTAAGAAGTGGTAAGCCAGAATTTATAAATAATTCCAAGAACTGATTTTTTTAATGGGATAAAGACTATTCTAAATGGGAAGTAAATAAAAAATAATACACAAAATGTGGGGAGAAAATCAACAATTAACAACAAATATCAAGAAACCAAAGAAATATGAGAATATTTTGTACAATTTCTCCCATTAAATTAGAAAACTTCCGTGAAATAAATGTTCCAGTGGAAAAGTAAATTAGCAACTGGCTAAAGATGAGATAGAAAACATGAATAGATAGAGAACCATAGAAGAAATTGAGAATCACTGCCAAAAAATGTGTGGCCTTAGATTGCTATGTAAGAGAAATAGTTTATATCACTTTTAAGCCTTTAAGGAACAGATAATTTTTATGTCATTTAGTTTTCCCATAGAATAGAGAAAGGAGAAATGTTTTCTAAATTTTACAAGTATAACTCAGATACCAAATCCTGACAAAGTTAGTACACAAAAAAATTTCTAAGCTAATTTCACTTGTAAATGCAGAGGCAAAGATTCCAAATATCAGCATATCAAATCAATAGTGCACTAAAAGAATTAAACCAACAACAAGGTAACATTTTTAGGAATGTAAAATAGTTGATATTAAATAATCTGCTAATATACTTTACCTAATTTTAGATTAAAGAGAAAAAAGAATCTCACAAACTGCTCAGTATATGTCAAAAAGGTGTTTGATAAATTTGTCACTTTTGACTTACAAAACATCCTAGTGAAATTAGGATCAAAGATACATCCACAGCAAGATTGAGTCTTAAGCATAGACCCCTAAGTGGTCAGAGGCCTGGTTGCCAGGCCCTTAAAAGACCTTCCTGATTTACGCATATTTAATGATTTACAATTAAAGCTGGTTATGAGAGTACAAAAGGCATATTTCTCCCTACTCCCATTATATAAAAACAGTCCTATTGATGCAGTGGCGGGCTGTCTGGAGTGGCCACTGCCATCACACCAGCTGCAGAAGGGAGGTGCGGGCGGTGGCAGCTGCAGAAGGGAGGTGCAGGCGGTGGCTGTGAGAGCAGCAGTGGTGGTGGTGGGACCTCTGTGCTCCGTGTCTGCGAGGCAGCTGACTGCACAATCCCCACTCTCGCATGGCCAGGCAGGACCCACTACCAGGCACTGAGCCTTTACTATGGCCTCAACCTCACTCCCTGCTTCATCCTGGGAGCCCGCAAGCACCTGGCTGAAGGCACAGTCAAGAAACACTGCTGTCCCTGGTTGCATTGGGTTCATTTGTGCAGGGTTGGCTGGGGCCACCATGCCACCTGCTCTTTGCCTACTGCTGCTGTGGGGAAAACACAGAGAGGGGGTGCAGCCAGAGCTGTGCATTCCATGAAGCCAACAGGAACTGGGAACAAGTGGGAGCCCTGCCACTTCTAAGTTGGCGGGCAGGAGCCGCCCAAGCTGCGGGTGCAACCTGGGCACCCCTGTGCTCTTGGGAGCTGGGAACAGGCATTAGCCCTGCCTCCTTGGCCCCTTCCAGACTTTGGGCACCAATAAGCACAGGAGGAAGGCCGAGGGGGGTTGCTGAGGGCAGCTTGATGCTGGCCTGCAGGTGCCCCTCGGCATGAACAGCATGGGCACCATGAAGAGCAGCAGGAGGTAGAGAGGCTCCAGGGTAGAAAGGCGCAGGTCCCTGGTGAAGCCCCACCTTCAAGCCAGGAAGGCCTGAAGCCTTGGGGCTGGGCTACTGGTCCTGCAAACTGAGATCGCAACTTGTAGTGCTTTTTCTGAGCCCACCTATGGGCACCCATGGACCAACTGGCATGCACTTTCTTCCCTCTGGGACCCATAAAAGCCCTGGACTTAGAAATACTTGAAAAGATGGGACAACCAGTTGCAGAGAGGAGCTACCTTCTCTGCTGAGAGCTGAGTAGATAATGGGACAATCTGCCTGTAGAGAGGACCTGCCCACTATAGGGTTTCCTCTCTGCTAGAAGCTGAACACTCAATGGAATGACCTGCCTGCAGAGAGGAGCTACCCACTCTAGGGTTTCTTCTCTGCTAGGAACCAAACACTCATCAGGACACCCTGGCTGCAAAAAGGAGCTACCCACTCGGGTCTCCTCTGAGCTGTTCTATCGCCCAATAAAGCTCCTCTTAGCCTTGCTCGCCCTCCACTTGTCTGCGTACCTCATTCTTCCTGGTCACAGGACAAGAACTCAGGACCTGCCAAATGATAGGGTTAAAAGAGTTGTAACACAAACAGGGCTGAAACACGCCCCTTGCTTGCCACATTATGGGTGACAAGGAGAGAAGAGAGAAGGAGAGAAGAGCTGTGGCCCTTTGGGAAGCCTAGACCTGGGAGTTCCCTGAGCCAGGGCTGTGACACCCTTTTAGGGCTCTGCAGTTCCTGGTGTCTCCAAGCTTCTGGGCACCACCACATTCCCCAGAAGCTGTTTATGGTATGCCTGTCAAGCTGCAGCCTTGCAGGGAGCTGGCATCCATGCCAGCACTTGGAGCTGCCCACTCCTCTGCAGGTAGTGTGCCTGGCTGTGTGCAGTGGTCGGATCCCATGCTCACTCACACATCTCTCATTGGTCTGCGCCTGGCTTGTCCTTGGCTGCTGTGGGATCCAGGCCAATAGCACCAGCCAAGTGCTGCCTGCCAGGCCAAACGGGTGGAATGAGCCCAGTGGATCACAGCAAAATTTGGGCAAAGGTGCCATTGGCCACAAAGGTTTCCAGCTGGCAAAGTGACATCCCAAAGATCCTGTAACACTATTGTCTCTTGATGATCAGGCTTAAATTACCCCTGCCAAAAGGCAACTCCATTTTGTGCCTACTGGTATACTAGGGGACAGCTATAGCTTAGAGGAACTCTTAGTGTGTCTCCTGGTAGAAGTATCTCCCCTATGAAACTCAAGATCCTAGACTCACAAATCTAAAATTACTGGGATTTGGAAGCACAAACTCTCTAAATGAGTCAATAAGAATGATGGTGAAGGGAAGTGGAGGTTGCAGTGAGCCGAGATTGTGCCACTGAACTACAGCCTGGACAACACAGCGAGACTCCGTCTCAAAAAAAAAAAAGAATGATGGTGAATGAGATTACCCCACTTCTACTCCTTGTCTCTCAGATCCAGTTTATTCTATGAACTGGGGAGCTAGGGACACAGCACCCTCCTAAAGGGTGGTGTCCCATCCTCATAAGATATCATTTCCAAACCTTAGTTGTGACTTCAAGAGGCTGTGCCAGTGCTCCATGAAGCTGGCAATTTCTGAATGCCTCCACATGCCTCTACCCCACACCTTCTTGTCCTCTACCTTCCAATTTTGGCTCTTCCAGGTCTCTGACCAAACAAGCCAAACCGTTTGCCACTGCTTATGAGTTTATCTCTTTTATTACTGAGTATTACATTTCTTACTTGAGTATTTTTCATCATCACTGTCTTTCAGGGCCAGACCAGAGTGGGGCTACAGTGCCGCAACAGTCCACTTTTGGCTTATATCACAGACTGAGGCAACCCATCCATAAGCTAAGCTTTGGGTTTTGGTCCTAGGGAACTCACAGGGAGGGCTTAGATATGAGCTGAGGGAGAGATGACAGTATAACAGTGGCATATGAAGTGGGGGCCTGGACCATTTGTTCACTAAAATGTACTGGTGTTCTCTTGAGTCTGGAGCCTGATCCCCAATGTAGCCATTTCTGTTTTACAATGGAATGCTACTGGGCCCACTTTACTTTATGATTTGGTGGGTCTAATAGTATGCAGCTTATAATGGGTTGTTTTAGGAGCCTGATAATTTCATATCCCATGATTAGATGCTCAGTCTTCACCAGGGGCCCTTAACATGCCACGAGCTATTTTTTAAAAGACAACTAGTTATCTGCTTCAGATGACATAGATTTACCCCCAGAACACTAGGCCTGCACTGTGACTGTCTTACTGGACTTGTCTGAGGCTCCACATTTCATCTTTATCACAGAATCTTCTTGTATCACAGATCTGCCTGATTTTATGAACTTATCGTCAGGGCTGGTATACTGTGGCATGGACCTGTTACAGATTCCTTTCTTGGCCTGGAGCACACTTGGACTAGCATCCTATTAGAGGGTAAGAGCAGTAATCGCAAATATGCAGCAGGCTGCTTCCAAAACCAAGTGTTGTGCTACTCAGTGGTAGGAAGTAAGGTTAAATAATTTGTCCTTTTTTCGAGAGGAGATATATGGTAGGGTCCAGATCACTGGGCTACTAGAAACTTCACTAATGTGTCAAGCCCTGAATCTTTGTAGAATTGACTTCGCACCTCTGGAATGCATGTGATTAACTAAGATATTCATAATAACTCTCACTTTTTGCTCAGAAGATTTAATTGATATGATGTCATCAATATAGTAGACCAACATGATGGTCTTTGCAGAATGCCCAGATAGCCTAGATCTTTTTAGATTACATTGTACATGAAAGTAGAAATTAAGGCAAGACCATATTTATATACTCTTTACTGTCCTGTGGAATACAAACTTATTTTTGGTGTTCCTTCCTGACGAATATTGAAAATAATGCATTTACGAGATCAATAACTACATACTGCAACTGGAGTATCTCTAGTAAAGATAGCTTATCTGGCAGAGTAGCTGTGGTTGGGGCTGATACTTTGGTAATTTTGCATTGATCTACTATAATTCACCATCCAGTGTTTTGCAGGGATCTAACTGGTAAATCAAGTAGGAGACATGATGGGGACCACTATTTTAGTATACTTTAAGTCTCTGAGAGGAGACTCATACTTAGGTCTTCAATATTAATATTTATTTACTATCTTTGCCAAGGTGGGTGGTTTGGGGGATTTCTCTTGGTCTTTCCTATTATAATAGCTCTTACTTTACAGATCAAGGAATCAACAAGATGGTCTGCAAGCTGCTAAGCATGTTCATTCTAATTAAATGTTGAGCAACTGAAAAATCACCACTGGATACGTCTGTGGACTTTGAAGGTCCACTGTGATAGGAACCAGGCCCAGGATTTCTTTTATCACCTGACTCCGATATGTTTCTACTCTAACAGGAGGCCCTTAATATTCTTTGTGTTCTTGGGTATCAGGATCAATTCAGATTAGTATTCAAACAACCCTCAAAAGATCCTTATATTCCTTTTTCCCCAGTTACGGTTACCTAAACACATGGTCATAGGTTCTTTGGTGAAGGACTAGGGGAATAACTATTGCAACAGTTCTCAAAGTGTGGTTTTCAGATGGCTGGGGATAACCAAGGCCCTTTCAGTGGGTCTCCTCGGTAAAAATGAGTTACAATAATAATAATAATGATAATACAGTAATGTTATTTGCCTTTCTACTGATATTCTCACTGATAGTGCAATTGAACTGTTGTTTAAAATTACTGGTGCCTTAGCATGAATGAAGTGCAGAGCACTGTATTAGTTTGCTAGGGCTGTTGTAACAAAGAACCACAAAGTGAGAAGTGGAGGCAATGGAAATCTATTGTGTTACAGTTCTAGAAACTACAACTCCGAGATCAAGGTGTTGGCAGGGCAATTCTCCCTCTGAAGGCACTACGAGAGGATCTGTTTCAAGCCCTTCTCCCAGCTTCTGGTATTACCTGGCTTGTGCAGCATACCTCCAATTTTTACATGGTGCTTTCCCTGTGTCCATATCTGTGTCCAGTTTGCTCTTTTTATGAAAACACCAATTGTACTGCATTAGGGGCTCACACCACTCAAGTATGACTTTATCTTAGCTAGTTATGCTTGTAATGATTTTATTTTCAAATAAGATCACATCTCTGAGGGTTAGGACTTCAACATGCAAATTTTCAGATATACAATTCAACCTATAAGAGGCACCCAGCTGTACCAATAGTCATTGCATTCTTCACTCACTCACGCACACACATACACATTGCCTAAGAATGTCTTTGATGATTCAGTAAAAATTATTAATGTATTAAATCTGAAGGCTTATATGCAGTATCTTTTAAGTATTTTACATGATGGAATTGGAAATACATTTAACACATTTTTGTTGCATAGCAAATCATGGTGATTATCCTGAGGAAATGCATTTATATCGAATGTCTGAGTTGCAAGCTGAAGACAATTAGTTAACCATAACTAAAATTATACAAAAATCATTGTAAAACAGAAATTAAAAGTTATGCCATCATTAGAGGAAAAAGCATGTTAACATCTTAAAAATTATACTTATAAGCAACTAATAATGATTTCTCATTCATGAGATGGTTTGTCTAGTCAACTAGTTTGTATGAGGTAACCATGCCTCCCCCTATTCCTCCTTCCCCAACCAAGGAGATAGGTCCATGTGGGCATCTCACATGAGCTGGTCCAATTACACTCCTTTCTCCAAATGCTGGAGACAGCATCTTTAAATGAAATTTCTCTGCACATTTTTTTTTCCTTTTTAACCTAACTCCTCTAAGAGAGTGAAAGAAATGAACACAAAAATATCTCTCCTCTCTCCTCTCCAACCACTTTTTTATATCCAGGGTGGGTAAAATACTCATTAAGAAAAAGAAGGGTTTTATGGGACTTTAAATGAGACCCAATGGAAGAAATTGGCATGTAGAAATTTTTATCATTTTCATTTTCTTATTGTGTCCAGTTAGCACTTCACTGTCTTTACTGATGGATACAAAGGCTATGCTCTGTTGCTATCCCATCCTATTGACAAGTGTGATGGTAACAGCATGGGAAATACTCATCAGAAACAATTCTTCCTGCATCAAAGCCTACAGGAGAGAGAGAAATGAGACAATGCAAAAAAACAAACAAACAAACAAAAAAACTGTAATGACAAGAGTATAACATAGGACTCCAGTCCTGACTAGAATCTTTCCCTTCAGGTTGATCCCGTTGTCCTCACTCATTATGGGTATTACAGGTGAATAATGGTAACACCTGATGGGAATTTCCATCATGGATATCACCCAGGATGATGTCCACTGAAAGGGTCTTGATTATCCCCAGCCATATGAAAACCACGCTTTGAGAATTACTGCAACAGTCATTCCCCTAGGCCATCACCGAAGTACCTAATCCTAACCATACCAAGTGTTAGGTAAGGAACATCATATATTGTAGTATCGCACATCATCAGATTTGGACTGAAATAAGTGTCTCTCTAAATTTCATATTCTTTAAGATTGAAGCACTTTTTCCTTACCTCTCTGCAGTTCCCCCTGAAATGACCCTGTTTCTAAGCAGGCATAGAACTGTGGTGTGCAAGACAGTTGCAGCAAAGCCAGCTGCACAGATCTCCTGGACCCCACAGGGGGATTGTGTCACCGAGCAAGAATATTGGGGCAATGGCACAGTGACTGTTGGGAGTTCATGTCACTGGGAGGGCCACAATGTGCCTACCATGACCTCATGATAGGCACATTTGAGTAGCAACAAGAGTGTCTATAGAGCTACTTCCTGGTTAGTAATTATTCCAGTTTTGTGTTCATTTCTTTCACTCTTTTAGAGGAGTGAGGTTAAAAAGGAAAAAAAAAAATGTGCAGAGAAATTTCATTTAATGATGCTGTCTCCAACATTTGGAGAAAGGAGTATAATTGGACCAGCTCATGTGAGATGCCTACATGGACCCATCTCCTTGGTTGGGGAAGGAGGAATAGGGGGGAGGCATGGTTACCTCATACAAACTAGTTGACTAAACAAAGCGTCTCATGAATGAGAAATCATTATTAATTGCTTATAAGTATAATTTTCAAGATGTTAACATGTTTTTTCCTCTAATGATGGCATAAATTCTAATTTCTGTTTTACAATTTTTAAAATAATTTTAGTTATGGTTAACTAATTGTCTTCATGTTGAGTAAGACTGTGGGGAAACACTTGTTTCCATTCTGAGTACATAAAATTGATTTCACTTATTCTTCTCTAAATATTTTCTAGCTTCAAGTAGTTCATGTATGGATGGAAAGCAGATGACACAGAACTATTCAACAATTTTTGCAGAAGGTAATATGCTTCCTTAGTAGTGGCCAGCACTGAGGGATGGAAAGTTGAACTTCGGTAGAATCATTAGCTGATGGCCTGGCTGGAGGCCAGCCTTGTGACTACTTGAAGAACTTGTTGATCTGAGTGCTGTGGTACGAGGGACCCTGAATGTCCCAGTCTCTAGTTCTCCAAACAAGCCATGTTCTTTCTTACCTCTGAACATATGCTAAGGTGGAGTGCTGGAAAGAGCATGGATTTAATGACCTTTCAGGTCTGCATTAAAGTCCTACTTCTTTCTGCATCTGGTTATGTGATCATTATTTGACTGTGAAATATAAGGGTTAAAGTACCACATAAGAGACAGGTGACACCAAAACAGGAGAGGAGAGATATTAATTGTAGGGTGTAGCAAAAACAAACTTCATCCACATAAAGGTTTGCCCCTCTGCAACTGATTCTGCTTATGCTATAGTGATGAGATCTCTGACACTCACCTTTGTTACAGGTGAGTAGTGACAGATACTTCAGCAGAATACGTACCTCTTGCTAAACCCTGATCAGTTGTGGAAACATTGTGTTGGCTTATGAGATGCGTGAGAATCTACGTTGGAAGATGCTTGTAGGATGCAAGGCTTAATTTTTACTTTAAAAGATGGACAGAAAGGAGTTGACTTTTACATTTACACCTGATAATTGGATTGAATATACAGAAATAAAATCTATGAGGAAAGTTTACCACTGAACTCTCTGGGGTTGTATGTGTGACTAAACAAGAAAGAAGGAAAATATCCAAAGGCTGTGTTTGACAATGTCACAAATTTGCAATAAAACTTTTTCATGATAAATGTCCAAAGGAAAATAAAGCTTTTTAAAAATTATATGCCACACTAATTTTTAAACTAGAAATAAATATTTCTAAACATCTTATCACTAGGAATTTTTTTTTTTTTACTTACATGGGATGGCTCAACTGGCAAAATTATAGATTTTTTAAAGATCTATGGATCTCACTGACTCTGTAATTCTCTAAATAAAACATGTAATTATCTAAATAAAACATGTCCAGCTAGCTCCACTTGAATGCCATATTAGTTACCTTTAATGAAAGAACCATAAACTTTCCACATTTATGTTTGTCTGAAATAACAACCTTAGAGACAGGTATTTAACTTTGATGTTACTGATTTTTCTTGTGCTCGCCAAAACGAAGGAGGGGACAATCACATCACTAGTTATTCCATTTTCTTTTCCAAGGCACATGAATTGTATGATAAATACGGTAGTCTCTACCACCTAAAGATTAGATTTAGAACATTGCCTTTGTTGTTTAAATTATAATTCTGTTTTCTTTTCTGTTTCTAGATATTAAAACTCCTGAATTAAAATCAGAATACTTTACTGTATTTCAGAATACAATGTTATGTATATTGTTTTTCTAATAATACATAATACTGGAGAAAGTTTGTTAATCTTTAGATTGGGTTAAACATATTATTTATATTTTTTGAATGTTATTTTCTTACCTAAGTCTAATATTTCTGGAATAAGATCAGCAAATTTATGTTCTAATACAACTTCATTTAATATACTGTGGATAAACATAACACATGAAGTTCCTTATCAAGGTTTTCTATATCGTTATCCTTTGTGCGTGTGTCCAGGTAACATTTCACAGCCTGTACTGATGGATACAAATGCTGTGCTTTGTTGCCCTCCTATCACATTAAGAAATTTGATCATAATAACATAGGAAATAATCCTGAGAGGCCAGCCTTCCTGCACAAAAGCCTACAAGAAAGAAACAAACGAGACCAAAGAAACCAACTGTACTGATGAGAGAATAACCTGGGTCTCTAGACCTGATCAGAATTCGGACCTTCAGATTCGTCCAGTGGCCATCACTCATGACGGGTATTACAGATGCATAGTGGTAACACCTGATGGGAATTTCCATCGTGGATATCATCTCCAAGTGTTAGGTAAGGAGCATCATATTTTGAGGTATTTCACATCACCAGATTTGTGACGGAAACAAATGTCTCTCTGAATTCCATATGCTTTATGTGAAAACTGAAGCATTTTTCCCCCTTTCCTCTCTGCAGTTACACCTGAAGTGACCCTGTTTCAAAGTAGGAATAGAACTGCAGTATGCAAGGCAGTTGCAAGGAAGCCAGCTGCCCAGATCTCCTGGATCCCAGAGGGATCTATTCTTGCCACTAAGCAAGAATACTGGAGCAATGGCACTGTGACTGTTAAGAATACATGCCACTGGGAGGGCCACAAGTCTACCGTGACCTGCCATGTCTCCCATTTGACTGACAACAAGAGTCTGTCCATGAAGTTGAATACAGGTAAGCGCCTGTTTCTTGTAGAAGAGTAAACTTGATGCTCAACTTTTTCTTCCGTAGAAAATAACGAATAACCAAACAGCAGATAAGAAAATTTGAGCTCCTAGCTTGAAAATATTCTCTAAAATTGAGAAATGCATTACAACGGTAGAATCTATCTTTTAGTGGAACAGCCATAAAGATAGATTTTGTTAACTTAGTGATTTATAGGTCTTACTTTGAGATTAATTCTTGATATGAAATATCAAGGGTTTTAATCCTTGTTCAGTAGATAGCCCAGAATGACAGTTATTTTCTTCCTGATTTTATTTCTTGTAGTAGTTATTACTTTGTTACCTTGAGTAAGAGACAAGTAATTCTTCCCGTCTCATCATCCGAAAGCAATATATTAATTAATTCTCCAAATGTTTATTGAATGCTGTTTATAAGTTTGAAGCTGGTGATGCAAAGATGAAAAGATAAGGTCCACATCTTTATATTGTTTTGGGCAGGATAATCTGGTGTTTAGGAGCAAAGCCTTTCACATAACATCTTTTTGTTCACCAGCTATATGAACTTGAACAGTATTTAATATCTCTGTCTCATGGTTTCTTTATCTGTTAAATGAGGATAATAGGATCCATCTAATAGGATTATTGGGTTAATTAAATAAAATTACATATATATGAAAACATGCTGTACATTTAATTGTATTAATACACCTACTACATAATTGACACTCAACAAATGTTAGCCACTAGATTTCCTTATATTAATAATGTTGGCTATTATATATATCGTATTAATAAAAATTAGCTATTGTGATAATTATTACAACTAATATTAAATATAATCATATTAATTATTCCTCATAATATCTTTCATGTTTGTTCTTTTCTTTTTTGCATCAGCTTTATTGACATCTAATTTATATACCATACATTTCACCCATTTAAAACATGCAATTTAATGCTTGTGTGACCATTGCTACGATCAATTTTAGAACATACTTATCACCCCCAAAAGGAAACCATGTATTCGTTAGCTGTGTTTTCCATGATCAATCTCCTATAAAGTCTAGCCTCTTACTTCATATGTCTTATCTATAGATCTGTCCATTTATCTTCAGTATTACCTGATCTTCCCTTCTGTAGTACCAACATTCAACCCAAATTCTAAACCTTTTTCCCCTTTATCTCCTTAGGAGCTTTGCTTCATTCTCCTCTCTCTTTTGTTTAGTTTTTTTGTTCCTTAAATTATTTTCCTAAAGCTGCTCATAAAACACGTCTATTTTTCTTCCGTATCCAAAAACTTGGTGTTATGACTTCCTCAAACATTTAAATCTTGGCTTCTACTCATATCCAAGAATTTTTTTAAAAGAGGAGCCTACACTTATTGTCTCTTCTATATCACCTCACATCTATTCCTTAACTCATTTGTGTCTCCCTGCGCAGAAAATGCTGACAAAAAGGATCTCCCAAGTGCCAAATAAAATATAAATGTTTCATTCTTTGTTCACGTAATTAGCTTCTTTGTCATATTTATTATAATTATTAATTTTAAATATCTAATAATATATAATTTTATATAGTATTTACTAATTTAAAATATTTTATTAGCTTTTTAATAATATATTTTATGATCCTGTACCCCATGCATGTGGGCCTCTTTGGGCTCTTCAAAAGTGTTAAGTGCTTGTATTCATTTGTTCCCTTTTACATGCAATTTCTTTTTTTTTTTTTCTTTGTTTTTTGAGACGGAGTCTCGCTCTGTCGCCCAGGCTGGAGTGCAGTGGCGCAATCTCGGCTCACTGCAAGCTCTGCCTCCCGGGTTCACGCCATTCTCCTGCCTCAGCCTCCCGAGTAGCTGGGACTACAGGCACCCGCCACCAGCCCAGCTAATTTTTTAATATTTTTTAGTAGAGACGAGGTTTCACCGTGTTAGCCAGGATGGTCTCGATCTCCTAATCTCGTGATCCGCCCGCCTCGGCCTCCCAAAGTGCTGGAATTGCAGGCGTGAGCCACCGTACCCGGCCTTACATGCAGTTTCTACCTCTCCATAAGGCACTTCTTTCCCTATACTTTCTTCTTCCATTGCGTTTGATCAATTCCTGTTGAAGTTTTAAGACTCAGTTTGACATTGATCCTCTGGGATGATTTTCTCTTGCCTTGAATTTTGGTTAGCTATTCCTCCTTTGTGCTCACAGAATGCTTCATGGGTGCCTCTGTCAGAGCAGCTCCACAGCCCTGTAATTGACTGCTCGGCACTGTTTTCATTCACAATGCTTCTGACACAATGCTCCTTTCTGATGTGTTTTCCTCCTATTCTCACTTGGTTCTTTTCTTAACTTTCAGTCAACTTTTTCGTTTTCTCAAATAGATTTATTTCTTCTATTCATCTCACGAATGGACACATTTCTATGTATTCCATCTTTCTCCATCTTCTTATTCTACCTTTGTACTTGAGTAATCTCATCCATACCCATGGCTTCGACTACTGTCTAATTCTTGACTCTTGAGTCTATAGTTCTGCTCAGATTTCTCTCCTTGGCTACACAGTGACCAAAACCAACTTCCAAGTGGACAGCTTCACCTGCATGCATCACGGGCACCTCTACTTACATATTTTTGAAACCATTCTGCTCTACTCCTTCATGAGCCCTACATCTATATTTTATTTCTTGATAAATGACTCAAGCTAGAAACTTTAGAATATTCTACAACATTTCTCTTTCTTATTCCCCATATTCAATGCCAGTCATGATGTTTTGTTGATTTTACCTTAATTTTTTTTCTTACATCTGAGTCTTTTTCTTTCTCCCCACTGTCTTAGTTGGTCAAATAGTATCTCACATCAGGATTATTGCAATGTCCTTGTAACATTCTTCCTGGCCCCAGCTTAACTTCCTCCAATTTATCCCCTCTACTGTTTCTGGAGAGAACTTTCTAAAATGCCACTCTTCTACTTACGTAAACCCAGTGGCTTCTCTTTACTTCGTATCGAGCTAAACACTTTGACAAATCACAACCTGCTTCTCTCTTTAGCCTTGTGCTTCACTATTCTCCATCCTGTACCCCATGCATGTGGGCCTCTTTGGGCTCTTCAAAAGTGTTAAGTGCTTGTATTCCTCTGTTCCCTTTTACATGCAATTTCTACCTCTCCGTAAGGTACTTCTTTCCCTGTACTCTCTTCTTCCATTGCATTTGATCAGTTCCTGTTGAAGTTTTAAGACTTAGTTTGACATTGATCCTCTGGGATGATTTTCTCTTGCCTTGAAGTTCGATTAGCTATTCCTCCTCTGTGCTCACAGAATGCTTCACGCATGCCTCTGTCATAGCACCTCCACAGCCCTGTAATTGACACTTGGCACTGTTTTCATTCACAATGCTTCTGACACCAAATTTGTGTGAGTTTTTTTCCCCACACCAACTAATTCTCCAACTCTCTGGACACCACCTAGGTGTCCTACAATTCAATTCAGACACTAACTACCTGGAGTTAGCACAGACCACACAGGTTAAAGGCTTAGTCTCATAAGACCTCCCTCACTTCAGACACCAGTCACAAGTCCCAGATTGCCACCTGAACTTCTAATCAAGTGGCTATAAATTCAGAGAATTCCCATGATTCCCTTGTCAGGTTTAATAATTTGCTAGAATGGCTCACAGAACTCATGTCAACCTGAAATAATCAAAAGGATCGGAATCCCGTTTAAAAGAGTTTATTTAAGCAAAAGTCTGAGAACAGCCATTCGGGTAACAGAGACTCCAAAGGAATGGGGTCAGTGCTTCAAACTTCAAACTTAAGGTCTTGCTTATATAGGCAGAAAACAAATTCAGTAGGATTATACCTTTTTTACATACAAAGCTGGTTTATGAGTTATAATGATTTAATTAATTAAAGTTAGTTTGTTTTCTTTTCTCTACAGTTTATTTTCATTTCCTTTCCAATTTTAAGAGTACAGTTAACATTTCATGCTAGGCAATGTGATAGTCATTGTACGAGAGAAGAAAGAAGGAAGTTAATGAATAATGAAGATCAACAGTTTAGAGGAAAGAGGTCTTCCCTGGCACCCTTTAATCATTTACAGCAGTTTACAAAACAATGTAGGCAAGGAAAAAGGCTAATGTACAATCAGGGAAACAAAAATTTTGGCTGCCTAGGTCATAGCTGCTTGTTTACATAACTCAGGTCCCATAATCACATTCCGTTAAGGCTCAACCTATTTTAAAGTTCCAACAGCTTAGATTTTTAAATTACACACTCAGGAATGCACTTTATTTACTATTACTAGTTTATTATAAACTGTCCAACTCAGGAACAGACAAAAAAAAAAAAAAAAAAGAGATGCATAGGGCAAGGTATGGAGGAAGGAGCTTCCGTGATGTCTCTGGGAGTGCCAACCTCCCAGCCCCTTGGTGTGTTCACCAGCTCAGAAAATCTCCCAACCCAGAAGCTCTCCAGACTCTGTCATGCAGAGTTTTTGTGGAGGCTCTATTACATAGGTATGATTGATTAAATTATTGGGCATTGGTTATTAGATTAATCTCTAGCCCCTCTCCCCTCCCAGGAGGTCAGTGGAAGGGGAGAGTGGTGGTATGGGGCTGAAAGTTTCAACCCTCTAACCATGTCTTGGTCTTTCTAATTACCAGCCCCATCCTGAAGCTGTCTTTGGGCTTCCAGCCACCACTCATCTCATTAGCATACAAAAGATGGATCACTGTGGAACTTCCAAGAAGTTTAGAAAAAATCCTTGGAAGTGTGCCGGGAACTGGGGGACAAAGACCAAATACACACATATTTCTTATCATATTACAACCACTGACTTCTGTGACTCTCAGCACAGTGTAAGGTCCTTGAGAGTTGGAACCACTTCTTTTATTTTTGTATTCCTAAAGTCTGGCACAGTTGCTAACACATACAAGTCATTGCAGAATTAGGTTCAAATCACTGTAGATTCATCTCTACATATTCCATTCTATGCTCCAAATATGACTTAGGTGAATTCATCTTTAAAACTTTTCTCAAATTATTTCTTTATCTTGAAAAGTCTTTCTTTTAACCTATTCAATCCTGCAGACTAGCAATGTCCAGTTCAAGTCCTGCTTCTCCCTGACCTCCGTGTTAGAGTTGATGAAATGTGTAATGTTCATCCAGCACTGTTTTCTTTCTTGTACATTTAACTAAAAAGTATCGGAGACAGGTCTCAATTAATTTAGAAGTTCATTTTGCCAAGGTTTAGGACAATTTGCACAGATCAAAACAAAACAAAACAAAAAAACACCACAGAATCTGAGAAACAGTCCGTGATCTGTGCCTTTCTCCAAAGATGACTTTGAGGGCTTCAATATTTAAAGGGTAAAAGTGCGCTGGAGGGGAAAGAGGAAGGGTGTGGTAATTCACAAGTTGCAAGAGAAAAGGAGCAAGTAGGGGATTAGTCAATTATGATAAGGTGAACACAGAGTAGCTACCTGTGGAGAAATTTACGTTTTATCTGTAGCTATCTGCTTAGGAATAAAAGGAAAGGCAGTTGCTTGCATGACTCAGCTTTCAGCTTGATTTTTCCCATTTGGCATAGTGAATTGGGGTCTTG
This sequence comes from Pongo abelii, assembly GCF_028885655.2. NCBI lineage: Eukaryota > Metazoa > Chordata > Mammalia > Primates > Hominidae > Pongo > Pongo abelii. Next base: position 25,306,593 of record NC_085928.1, read on the forward strand.
AGCTTTTATTTTTCTTTCATATAAGTTGTCTTTTCATTTGTATGAGTCTGACTTCTCCAGTTGGATTATGAGATATTTTGAGAACCGTAACCATATCATTTTCTTATTTCCTCACAATGCCTAGGATTGTCTGACATTTTTCTAGTTTAGTGTTTGAGCAGGTTATTTAATGGGATAGAATGACCTCTTGGAGCCAGGAGTCAGACTTGTATTTAGAGTTCACACATTCTTTAGGTGGCCAATTTCTTTTTTTCTTTTTTACTTTTCTTTTTTTTTTTTTTTTTGTTTGAGACAGAGTCTCACTCTGTCACCCAGGTTGGAGTGCAGTGGTGCGATCTCGGCTCACTGCAACCTCTGTCTCCTGGGTTCAAGAGATTCTCCTGCCTCAGCCTCCCGAGTAGCTGAGATTATAGGCCCATGCCACCACGCCTGGCTAATTTTTGTATTTTAGTAGAGACGTGGTTTCACCATGTTGGTCAGGCTGGTCTCGTATTCCTGACCTTAGGTGGTCCACCCACCTTGGCCTCCCAAAGTGCTGGGATTACAAGTGTGAGCCACCACACCCTGCCTAGGTGGTCAATTTCATAGGGTAAAAGACTTCAGAATTATGCTTCTGGCTGGACATGGTGGCTCACGCCGGTAATCCCAGCACTTTGGGAGGCTGAGGCGGGCGGATCACCTGAGGTCAGGAGTTTGAGACCAGCCTGGCCAACATGACGAAACCCCATCTCTCCTAAAAATACAAAAATTAGCCAGGCATGGTGGTGCATGCCTGTAATCCTAGCTACTCCGGAGGCTGAGGTAGGAGAATCACTTGAACCCAGGAGGCGGAGGTTGCAGTGAGCCAAGATCGCGCCACTGCACTACAGCCTGAGAGACAATGCAGGACTCCGTCTCAAAAAATAAAAATAAAAAAAGAATGATGTTCCTAATTAGTTTGATTTATCCTTTCAATAATTCCTAGGGCCATTTCACAGGTAAATAAAAATGAAAGTAGGAGGACATAAAACACCTTGCTAAAGAGGTTACATCAACTTAGTAAGAAAATCACTTCACTGTGTGGTTAGTGTTATCAGATCAAACCCCCAATATTAAGAGTAATGTTCTTTCAAATGCTAATATTTGCATAGGAAGTTGGAATATACTGGGGAAAGCTTGACATATTGCTTTTCTTATAAAATTGGAAAGTATTAGCAATGCGTAGTGTGCATTTATTTGTTCAGGAAATATTTGTCAGAAACCTATGATGTACAAAACACAAACATGGTTCCTAAACTCTGTCATGAAAGAATGATATATTAGTAACATTTGAGTTGTAATTTAGAAGGTTTTATGATTATGACAGTCTGTGAACTCTTAAGAATATTTTAAAATGTTCTTTAAAATGATTGACTCTGATTTGTAATTAGAAGAATACCTGAAATGATTTTTTACCCCTGTCTGTATTTAAAGGTCTCAGAACCTCAGGATCTCCAGCGTTGTCCTTACTGATCATTCTTTATGTGAAACTCTCTTTTTGTGCTCATTCTGGTCACCACAGGATTTGTCTTCTTCCAGAGGATAAATCATGTCAGGTAGGAACTGAAGACTGAAAAGCATAAGACACAGTAGAAAAAAAAAGCATCATTGTAACATTTTGAGTTTACAATGTACTGGGAAAAGCTTGACACTTTTTTGGTATGTTGTATTCTCCCTCCAGCGCCTTCTTTAATGTGAAGGCATCATTAACAACTGAGAGCCCAGGCAGATGTGCCTGCAGCACTGGGGCAAGGACTTCATTGTGAAAGTGCTTCATTGTGGCTTTAGTCTAGGAGAGAAGTGGCCTAGCCCACATCTTGAGAATTTGGTGGGAGAAAGTTTCTGGGGCTTCTCAAGTGTTTACTTTCAAATTTCTCTATAAAGGGCTTGTGTTCATTCCTGTTTAATTATATATTTTATGGGGTTTTTCCTAAAGAATGAAAATTGAAAGAGCTGGATGTCAATTTATATTTGATGAGACATCACAAAAAAAGCAGCCATTTGCAATAAGCCTTCAGGTTCAAAGTCTAGCTTAACTTCTTTTGTGACTCAATGTGATAGTTACTAATATGGTTTGGTGCTGTGTCCCCACCCAAATTTCATCTCAAATTGTAATCCCCATGTGGTGAGGGAGGGACTTGGTGTAGGTGATTGGATCTTGGGGGCGGTTTCCCCCATGATGATCTTGTGATAGTTAGGGAGTTCTCACAAGAGCTGATGGTTTTATAAGTGGCAGTTTCCCCTGCTCACTCTCAAGTCTGCTGCCATGTAAGACATGCCTTGCTTCCCCTTCACCTTCTGCCATGATTGTAAGTTTCTTGAGGCCTCCTAAGCCGTGTGGAACTGTGAGGCAGTTAAAAGTCTTTTCTTCCTAAATTACCTGGTCTCAGTCTCGGGGAATTCTTTACAGCAGTGTGAAGATGGACTAATACAGTTACCAAGACCTGTTTCAGACTCTTAGCGTACAGTGTAAGTACACATGCAAAAGCTTCATGCCTGCCATCATAAATGCCTAGGATACTTTATCTACTTTCCCATTTTCCTTCGTAAATTTTTATTTGCAAATGTGAAACAACTGCTTTTCAAAATAGAGAGGAAGATAGCTCAGCAAGAGGCAAATAATGATGCTGGGCAGTTTTTCTGCACCCTTTGGGTTCTTTAAATGGTGCTTTCCTCACAGCTTCCTGGCTCCTCTGCACACCCAAATTGCTAACCAATGCTGCAATGGCAGGAGACACTGCAAACACTGTCTGCAAGTCAGCTAGTAGCTGACCTGCCATCCATTACTTGCTTGCTAGCAATTAGTGGGGCAGTAGTATTGCATGTTTGGACTGATTATTGAGTAAATGGCTGAGTCATTTTTAGCAGTATTTGTATTTTAGCAGAAATTGTAAGTTAATCTCAACTAAGGAAATGTCAGTGTCATTGAAGATGACTCTGAAGTTCCCCTTACCTTTTAGAGTTCTAATGTCTCAGTTGCCTTTCTTGTTTACACTCTAGATTGTAGCCGTTGGATGGATTAATGATGCTAAGAGTAAGACATTGGTGAAATCCTTATATCTTCTAGGGCCACTGTAAACAGAGATCCTATATTCACTTGATACAGATGGTAATCCTATAGTAAAAAGTGATTTTTTATTTAAAAGAAGACATTTCTTATTTAAAGTAGAAGGTTGATATGTTTTGGCTGTGTCCCCACCAAAATCTCAACTTGAATTGTATCTCCCAGAATTCTCACGTGTTGTGGGAGGGACCCAGAGGGAGGTAATTGAATCATGAGGGCTGGTCTTTCCCGTGCTAGTCTCATGATAGTGATAGGTTTATCTCAAGATCTGATAGGTTTATCAGGGGTTTCTGCTTTTGCTTCTTCCTCATTTTCTCTTGCTGCCACCATATAAGAAGTGACTTTCACCTACCCCCATGATTCTGGAGCCTCCCCAGCCATGTGGAACTGTAAGTCCAATTAAACCTCTTTTTGTTCCAAGTTTTGGGTATGTCTTTATCAGCAGCATGAAAACAAACTGGTGGTTTGGCCTATTACTTTTATTTTTAGCAAAGCCCTAAGGGAAAAAATGAATGCATAAATTGGATGATATTATATGCATATGGTTATTTAATTGCTGAAACAAACAGGCCCTACATCTCAGTGTATTCACTCCACAAAAATTTAATTCTTGCTCACATCACACTCTAGTGCAGTTGGTGGGGCTGAGGCAGGGCAGAGAAGAGAGGTGTTGCTTTAAGCTGTCATTTTATCTTATGGCTTTGCCCTTCTCAGAATATTTTCTAGTTCAGCTGGTGAATAGGAAACAGGGAGAGAGAATAGAGGATGTCATGTGGGAGGTGTTTATGGGCCAGGCCTTGAGTAGTAATCACTTCTGCTCACATTCCATTGGTTAGTTCTTAGTAGCATAGCTATATTAACATCCACAGAGGTTGGAAAATGTAGTCTAACTGCCTTGGAAGAAAAGGAATCAGGTTCACTGCAACATCTAGCCCAGTCTCTGCCCATAATAAAGAATAGAACAAATACTAAGATTAACACTTACCCTTTTTGTAATTGAACATAAGTAAAAAATAACTAAATTAGTAAATTATATATATACTATATATAATATGATGTAAACTCTTGTGTGCATTTCTTTTTTATTATAATTCCCTTATGTTTAAGACAGGGCATAGAATGGGAATCAGTCCATTAATACAATTTTATAACAGACTAAAAAAATACTGTGGCAGGGATTGCTTGTTACCTGGTTGTATTAATTTGTTCTCATGCTGCTAATAAAGTCATATCCAAGACTGGGTAATTTATAAAGGAAAAGGTTTAATTGACTCACAGTTCCACATGGCTGGGGAGGCCTCATAATCACGGTGGAAGGCAAGGAGGAATAAAGCTACGTCTTACATGGCGACAGGCAAAGAGAGAGTGTGTGCAAAGGATCTCCTGCTTATAAAACCATCAGATCTCATGACACTTATTCACTACCATGAGAACAGCATGGGAAAGACCTGCTCCCATGATTCAATTACCTCTCACCAGGTCCCTCCCATATGGGAGCTACAATTGGAATTGATTTCCATTGATTATGGAATTGATTATGGGAGCTACAATATGGAATTGATTTCCATAACACATGGGAATTATGGGAGCTACAATTCAAGATGAAATTTGGGTGAGGACACAGCCAAGCCATATCACTGGTGTAATGCTCATCCTCCCCTTTCTCCTTGTGGCAGATGAGTATATCCATGACTCTGAATCTTCACCTCTCCCTCTACCCATGTAATTTTTCAGTTGACTTTAGAGTTCTTTCCATACAGAGAGTACATATTTATCCATCCTATGCAGTTTGCTTTGGCCAATAAAATGAGGTGGAAGTGTTAGTGTATCTGTTTTGAGCACAGGTCTCAAGAACTTCTGTTCTACTTGTTACTCCATGAGAACATGCCTGGCCCATCCAGATGGAGGATGAGAACCATGTAGAGCATAGCTGTGTCCCCTCAGTCCCATCCCTACCTCTCTGTTGAGGCCAACCTAGAAGATGCAATAGTCAGTCATCCCCTGAACATATGAGAAAGTTCAGTCAAGATGAGAAGACCTGACCTCCACTTGATCCCAGGCATATAAGCAATTGTTGCCACAGAGGTTTTATGGTTGTTTGTTATACAGCATTCCTGGTGTCTTAGGTAATTGACACATTGATTAATAGCATAACTCCAATTTAATTTATTATTGGAATGTACTTAGCTAAAAGGCATTTCTCAGTTTCCTTTGCTGAGTATGCCTGCTTGCATAAGCTCTGGAAAATGAGATATAAATACAAATCTTGTGTAATATTTTCAGAAAAGCTCTTTAAAGAAGAAGGAAGGGTCTTCTTTTGCTTCTCCTCCTTGTCTCCTGGACTGCAACACTGGTGAGATGAGTGATGGTCCAGCAGTCAACTTGGGCCATGGATGATGTTAAGGATAGAAGCCACTCAGTAGGATAGAAGAAAAGAAAGATGGAAGAAGGATCCTGGGCTCGATGACCATGAAGTTTCCCTATAAACCCTCAACCACCTATTCATTGACTTCTTTTGTGTTACAGTGAATAAAATTTTGTTCATACCAGTGTTATTTTTGGTTTTACTTTACACGTAGCTAAACTTAATCCTAATTGATACAAATACCTAGTTTGTTAATCTGAAGGTTTGTGTCAATCTTGCTACAAATTATTTTCTACTCATATCCATTTTCATGTCCAATTTTTGTTCTTCCTCTAGTGACAATGAAACAGATGTTCCTACTCATGTGCAATTGTTATGGTCTATTTTCATTCTGCCTATAGAGGTAATAAAAAGATGTAACTTCAGAAGATAGGAATCATAGGTATGAGTGTTATCTCTATGACAGTTCAAGAAAAATTGTTGGTCATATAAATGCAAGGGATGCTCTGGGCTTGTTGTGGGAAGGGCCTTGAGAACTTGGAGGTACATAAAAATGATCTAATAGCCAATCCCTAGATGTGTGAGAACATGTCTACATTATGGGATTCAGAAGGAAGATAAAGATATTGTTATGGGCTTTTAGAGAGAATGTGAGTAGGAGAAACAGGAGAACTGAAATCTATGAAATTTTATTTGTGTTAAATTTGTATTAATTCTTTTTTCCACTGGATGAACTTTATTGTTTCTAGAAGAGATTTATGTGAATTCACGTTATTTCTTTATCCCATTCTCACTGCCATGATTAGATTGAAAGAGTGAAAAGCTACAGCTACTACCCCCATCCTCCCACTCCTATATGAAGATAAAAAAACTCCACATTTTTTTCTGAACACTCATATGTGCTCATATAGAGCTGACCTTTGAGCAACATGGGGGTTAAGTGTGCTAACTCCCCATGCAGTGGTAAACTTGCATATAACTTTCGACTCCCCCAAAACATAACTACTAATAGCCTACTGTTGACCAGAAGCCTTACTGATAACATAAACAGTGATTAACATATAGTTTGTATGTTATATGTATTGTTTACTGTATTCTTACAATAAAGAAAGCTAGAGAAAAGAAAATATTAAGAAAATCATAAGGAAGAGAAAATATATGTACTATTTATTAAGTGGAAGTAATCATCATAAAGGTCTTCATCCTTGTTGTCTTCACATTGAGTAGACTGAAGAGGAGGAGGAAGTAGAGAGGTTGGTTTTGCTGTCTCAGGGGATGCAGAAGTGGAAGAAATCCACATATAAGTAGATCTGTGCACTTTCAACTTGCTGTTCAAGGGTCAATGACATACATGCCCAACAAATTAACTGTGGTCCTAAATACAGGGAGACCGGGAGTAACTTTCAGCAGAACACAATTGAGAGCCACTAGATGGTGCTTCAACTTAAGTCTCTTAACATTTCAAAGCAAGCTGAGATCTACTAACCTTAAGCAATGTAATCCCACATTAAAAAAATTTTTTTTCCATACTTCTCCATTTACAAATTCTTTAGGTCTTCTTGGGTGGTTTTGGAACAATTACAGAAGGAGAATAAAATGGTTTAACTTGAAATTAAGGGGAAAAAATCTTTTTGGTTCCTAAACTTGAATTGTACTACCCTTTTCATTTAATGTTAGTAAAAAGCATTTTGTTTACCAAACAAGATAAAGGGATATTAATAGATTCACTTCGGGGAATGGGGAAATGTGAGGCTATCTTAGTGGTTAAACCAAGATTAGTACTTGTTTCTTAAACTGGAAAGTTGAGATCACCCAATCATAAAATGCAAATAGCTGCTTGCTCATGTTAATAGCTGCAGATGGTTAGGGCTACAAATGAAATTAACTGGCCTTCTTCACTTCCTAGATCCTTCTCCATATCTCCTCCCCCATCATCTTTTAGAGGCATGTGTGGTATTCTAAAGTTAAAAGGAAGCTACAGATAAATGAGGTCAACTTCCTCATTTTGAAAAAGAGGAAACTGAGACTCTCAGAAGTAAGTGACCATGGAGTGTTACTAAGAAGCCAGCTGGCCTACTTGGCTTGCTGCTGAGAGGAAGGCAGCCACCCTAAGGCCACAGTCAGACATGACACAACTAGGGGAAGAGGGCTGACCATCTCTTTCTTGGGCCCCATCTTAGTAATGAGGACTGAGAGCCCTTCACATGCTTTCCCTCCTGTCTGACTGGCCAAGACCGTATGACAATTCTTTAGCCAATCCCTGGCAAAGGGACTGAGATTTTGCTTATGTTTATTAGTCCTTTCATGCAGATGGCACTAAGATCAACACCTTTCACCAGACACACATCTTGTGGGAGAGGAGTGAGTGGGACTTGAACAAAATTGGGGCTTTGTTAAGAAGGAGAAATGAAGAATGCATGTGAAGCCTTGATGAGGGGGATGATAGTAGTCAAACTTAATTTTAGAAGGCACATAAGAACATTGAAGGTGGACGTAGGCAGGGAAGAAAGGCATGCTGGGAAGAGAAGACAGCATGGATGAAGGCAAAGTGGTGTAACAGGGTGTGTCTCTTTCAGGGCAATGGGGAAATTGTCCATATCATCTCCTCACACAAACTCTACATTTCATGAAGTCATCTGAGGACAGAAGACTGCTATTAAGAATGCCAGGAGAGTTTTGCAGGACAAGCAAATCTTGATCAATTTACAATGTTTTCTGAACAGAATGTCCAAATATTCTGACTGATTCACCCAACACTGATTTTAAGATTAAATAAGGAGCCAAGAACATTGGTTTATACAAAGTAGAGAACCAAAGAGAGGCTGGGGAGAGGCAGTGAGTCTGACAGAAGATGTCTCTAATCTCAGAAGGGTGGGACTTGGTTTCTGAGCTGGGTAAAGCTGGCAGAGTAGAGACACTTCTCCTTATTCTGGTTTTTCTTGATAAAATATGAAAATTATTCTTGCTCTTAACCTAGCTGAAGAGAGGGTTTGGGGAATAATCTTTATACCTTTCTAAATGTCCTTGTGAAAAGTGTCATAGAAACACAAAGTCTTATTATCCATCCTACCTGTTTCCAAATGCTCCTCATGCACACATTGGTGTGTCCCTCCCTAGAATGTCTCTTCTCTCTAAGACATGGGGGGCCAACACACAGATAAAACATTTTTAGTTGTAACTTCTTCAGTTTGAAGCTCCCACATATTGAGGAGAGAGCTCTTCAGAGTATAATGGTCACCAGGGAGGAAAGAAATAAGCATCTCTGCACAGGGGAAGGAGGTCATGGGGCTAATCAAGAGAATTTGTAAATGTGACAGGAGGGTGACAAAAAACATTCACAGGCTCACATTCAGAAAAAGTAAATTTAACAAGATAACACAAAAACAAGAGGAATCGTGAAGTTCAACCAAATGTTATGACTTTCAAGGGAAAACAATATGACTATCTTTCCAAATCACTGTCATGATTTGCCGTTCCTAAGCATGCCATCCTCCTGGGAAACAGGTTGTATGTGATTATGAGACTAATCATTTACTCTTGTTTCTTAACATAATAAAAATGCCTGACTACATCAAAACTTTTCAGTTTCTCCTTATTGTTATCTTTCTGAAAACAGACAGCAAGAGACCTGCTGAGGAGGGCAGTCTGTGGCTAAGATGAGAGTTTACTATACTTCTGAAGGACATTTTATCTACCATGCTGCTTCCTGGATGCAGTGAGGCCACAGAACCTGGAGAGGAAGCAGGTCTCCTCTGTCGTGGGCACTGTGTGGTCAGGTCATGCTGTTGGGAAGATTAATCTCAGATGTTACTGCCGAGCCTTGGAATGGACATAAACACTTCTGTGGACCTGGGTGAAGCCGTATGGGAGACAGGAGCCAGATTAGGTCTTTTGTGTGTGTGTCTCACTGCAGAGCTTACAGTTTATTTGCAATTCCTGCACTCCCAACTTTAAGGCTTTTTGCCTGAGGACACCATCTGCGACATAACACCTTCAAAAAAACTCTCCCACAAACTTTCCAATATTCCATGTAATGGAAAATTGCAACACAATTTACAAGACATTGAAAACCAAGGAGTGGCCCAAGATGTCAGCTCCAAGAAGCTACAGTAAATGTCTTGGGACCAAAAAGAATGATTAAGCAACTGGCATTCCAGCAACAAGCATCTGTCTTTTGTCACTCTCCCCAAAGCAACATAAAAATGTGCAGAGGAAGGCTGCTATTTCAGCAGGGGTAAAGGAGGTCAGCTGTTTGTAACATTTTCCACCATTCTCTCACAACTAAAACCCAAATCCTATTACTTTCCAACTGCCTATCAGGAGAGGGTGTTTGCTGATGCGGCCCAAGGATGCCTAATCGCTATCCCCAGTAACCCATGGCAGCCCTTGCATCCTGGAGGATGATTAAATGGCAGATCCTAGGGAGGAGTTGGATGTGAAACCTTAGCCCTATGCCAAACCGGGCTTAGGTTTTTACTTTTTTTTTTTTTTTTTTTGCTTTTTTTCAGATTTCTATCCAAAACATGCTTTCCTTGGCAGCCTCCCCAGAGGACTGTGAAGTCATAGTGCATAAATTATCCAACTCTTACCTCTGCAGGATGGTAAAACAGATTTAAGAAGACTTGCAAATTGCAACTGTTCTTGGGCAAGGGCTCTGGCCAGGTAGAAACCAGCAGATCCACTGGCAATGCACACACATACACACAGGCTGTGTGACAACCCATCTTCAGCTGCCATCGAACACTAGAGCAAGGCTATCTGTGTTCACCCAATCACTCCAGCTTTGTGCTTAACTTCTCACAGTTAATTGTTCTTTTCTTTAATGACTACTTTTCAAAAAGACTAGGAAGTGTGGAATTTATCAGTATTACTTATTAATGGGTAAAACATTAAATAGTTGCATCCTACCTTTTCAGTCTGTTCTCTACCACACTCCTTTTATTCCTAACCACACACCCACTGTCCAGCTTTCTTAGAAATTTCTCTCTATCCTTTCCTTACTGCATATTCTGCCTTGGCTTGTGCTGTTTCTTCTAAGATGAAGGTCTTTACTCTCACCCGTGTCTTACAAAAGGCTGTTTTCTCTTCAGAGCTACTGCATCTGTGAAAAATTCCTTGGTGCCTGGTTCTGACTTAGGCATTGCTCTACCATAGCAATTCTTTTTATGGTATTTTCTGGATGATCAAGGCCCTAGGCTTTACAGGTATTTGTCTTCATGTGTCTCCACCACTAAGTTGTGAGATTCATGAGGGCAGACACCATATCTCATTTACTTTGATGTCTTTCAAATTGCCTAGCACAATGTCTTATATATAGGGAATACTTAACAAACATACGCTGAATTTGAATTTAAAAACTCAAGAACTGAGAAATATATGACCACTAAAGGGATACATGGATACATTCAGTGACATGAATAAATAAAGTTCTATATGACAAAGAATTAGATAATATATTTGCAACGTATGTAAGACAAATTGAATACATGAATGCCAACAAATCCAAAGAAAAAGACAGAAAATCCCATAAACACATGGGCAAAGGAAATAAAATGTCATTTTACAAGATAGGAAACATGAATGTTTAATAAACATATGAAGTGATATTCAAACTAAAGAGTAATAAGAGAAGTGCCAGCTAAAAATAGCTGAGATATCGTTTTTTCATACATCACATTGGTAAAATTAATAATTTTGATAGTATTAACTATTAAAAGAGGTGTAGGGAACATGCAGTTTCTGATGGGAGTGAAAGTTAACATATCCATTTCAGAGAGCAGTTTGCAAATATGACCTAGTAATTCCACTTTTCAGTGTCTACTCAAAGTACTACTGTTTGTGTGCATGAGGAGGTAAATATTACAACATGACTTGTAATAGCCAAAAAAAAAAAATGGGAAATAAAACTCACTATCCTTTTTAGGGAAACGTAATGCTATGAAACAGTGAAAAGCAATGAGTTTGCCTCAGCAGAGTGGCCTTCTCTGACTGAAATACCACTCCTGCCTATATCATTTCACCCACTTTTTTTGTCTTCATAGCACCTATCACTTCATGTTATTATATTAGTTATGCACATGCTTATTTGGCTATTATCTTTCTCCCTCTCTAACATGTAAGACTGATGAGAATAGAGATGTAGCCCATTTCTCCAGTGGCATATAGGGAGCTCCCAGTAGATATTGTCTGGTGTACTATAGGGACTTAATACATTGTTATTGAATGAATAATGTTCAACTATATATAACAACATAGAAAACTCACCAAGGCATATTGGTAAGAAGAAAAAGAAATTTACAGAATAATTTGTATAGGATGATATAATTCATGTAGAATAAGTACAAAATGATTTCTTTTTGTAATATTATCCTAATAATTTCACTGTCTCCTTGTTCTCTCCTGTTTCTAATGTGGCTATTCTAGATGCATTACCTCAGCAGAAAGATGTAAGTGGGCAAAAGGTGGAAATATCACTTACGTGTCTCTTCCTACCTCTGCTTTTTAAAAGCATCCAAGCTTTAGGGGAACAGAGGGAATTCTGAGTCTTCTCTCCCATCCTACCCCCGAGCCTGAAAGGCAAAACAAAACAAAAATTCTTTGAACTGAGATGATCGGACAAATGGAGCAAGCAATGGGACTGTGGATTCCTTTGAGTGAAGCTATCTCTCCCAGGCAGTACCCAGAAAGTGAAAGACCCCAGAGGGAGTTTTAGCAGATAAGAACCTGGATGGCACTGCAGGAATTTTCTTGCTATAATAGCACTACAGATGGAAGACTGATTTTTACTCTTCCAGCCTTAATGTGGCAAAGGTAGTCTCCAGTTCTAAACAGCTGAAAAGATGGGAACAAGAGTTTTCTTCCTAAATGCCTATGGTGCAGATGATTTAGAGGACCAGCTACTTTTCTAACCATTACCAAATTTAGATGCAACCATGATGGAAGGAAGAATAGAAGGGGTTGATGGACTGGGAGTAATTTTTTCATGAAGCTAGAATACATCCTCTAAATATTACTAATTTTTCTTACAAATCAGAGTTGAGGCTAAACTTTTACACCTGTATGTATATAGTTTAATATGAACCTGGAAAAATGTCTGGAAGGTTGCAAGCATTGACAGTGGGTGGTGGTGAAGAGGGGCTTGCTCTGTAATGTTTGAATTTTGTACCAAGAATGTATTCATGCATTCTGTGTTATTAAGAATAAGTATTTCCAAAAAGTGAAAAGTAAAACAATCCAACATACTTTCTTGCCAAAAGGTAGAGCAAGAGTTGCAGGGGTTGCTAAGGCCATGGAGAGGGACTGAGGTTAGAGCTGACAGGCTACTAAGAGTAGATCCAAATGAGGCTGGGATGCAGCTGGCCAAATACTGTTTGCAAAAAGCTGTGATTCTGCACTTTTGTTTCTTCTTCCTGTATTATTTCTCTGGCCTGCCTACAGATCTGTTTAGCAGCCTAAATATCAAAATTTATGAGAATTTGTAACTCAAAAATTAATCAAAGGCATATGAGGAGAAAGATGAAACATTAAATTCAAGTTCTGTCATGCCTATTTCTTCTTAATTATTTGGGAAAACAATATAAAAATCTGATATTTATGACCATCTCAGACTTTTATAGCTGGTTTCAATTCCAAGCATGTTAAATTGTGTGCAAGTTAAATTTTATTTTCTAAGTGTCATTGCTCTAACTAGTATTCACTTAAAATTAATTTTGTTTTTCATATCTTGACACCTGCTGTTCTTGAAGTTCATAAAAGGTTTGAAATTATTTTTTGTAACTTAATACAAATTTAAATGTAAAGCTACTGAAGGAAAATAACTTGGACTTTGTAAAACATTTCATTCTTAAATCACCAGTGCATGAGGATCTCAGACTCCAGGTGTACTGATGCTTATCTCTAATGGTTTCTCTTAGAGATGGTGCCTTTTACTCTTTATTTTTCCATACTGTGATTCAGCTTCT